>NC_064619.1:27608004-32608004 GCF_023898315.1 Schistocerca nitens | reverse complement strand
GCCTTTGTGCTTACTGCTACGTATTTTATCCGTAAATAGCTCAGTCCTAATGGTAGGAGGTAGTAATGAATTCACGTTGTTAATATTTGAATACAGCACAGCTGCCACAAGCTCAGTTCACTTTTACTCCACTCCTACCCTCGCCATTGCACCACATTACCTATGTGCTACGTGGACCTTGCTAAATTCACTTGTGTGTACATTTTGACCATTACTCGCCAGTATTTACCTAATGATTAGCACACTCCTAACCGGACTATTTCCCAAAGAGCTGTGATGATTGAACGGGTTCGATCCATGGCTTACAGTGCCCTACAGTTCACACGGTAACACTGCCTACCTGACCCACTTAACTTGGTAGTGAGCTTATGTATCCAATCACCACTGCTAGCAGCAGTGGATAATCCTACCAGCACGACGACAGCAGCAGACTTACCGTCGAATCCTCCTGAAAATACTTATAAGTACGGTCGCCAGCTCTGAAGGAGCAAAAGAATAAATCAATTTTTGGCTCGTTTCAAAGTGAAACGGCTTGAGTTGAACTTAAACTTAATTCTGAATATTACTATTTCTGATCATTCGAGGTGATTCTACAAAGCAAATACTCTTTCCATTTCTGTGAGTTGGCTTGGTAATTACTACCAGGACTATTTATGCAACTTGGGTTAACAAAATTCTATCCTTCAACTTTATGTAATGATTTTGGATATTACTCTTTGGACAATTGATATAGAATTGCTTAAGTGACTTTACTTGAAAGGTTTCTCAGAAAAATTTAAGTAACTATAAATAGGCGACTCATTCTGGTGTGACCATTGCTCTTTTCAACATTCTTATCCGCTAAAGTATTCTACAACAAAAAGAATTGTAAATGAAAGAGGCGATGGTGGCCTCAGTCTGATTTCACTATACTATGTTTGAGGTTACTACACTTTACAATGAACAACATGCGTCGTAATTTTACTCATTACTATATTCTGTCCTCTGTACTTGCATAAAAGAAAACTGGTATTCTCCTTTTACATTTATACAAAGTTCGAATTAACAATTGCAAGCAGTCTTGCCTTGGGTAGACGTGTCGGTGCTAGTGGTGAGACGCATGTGGCTAACGCAGCTCTTCACGCCTCATGCCCTTAATGGCGGCTGGAACTACGAGCCGTAGCACTCGTATAAGCTACAGCACGTCCACCATAAAATCTGGCGCAGGAACTCTTACAATCAGCCCCAGTGGCATGGAGGCGGCTTCGATAATCATTCGCCGCGTTTTACTCCACAAGCGGTGACGATATTCGCCTCTTCGCTGTTGCACAATCACTTTTGCGTGAGCACAGTTACACACGTCCGATCACGTCAACACTGCCCAGGCCATTAAATTGTTCAGTCCCTGTGTCTCCAGTTACCCCTAGCTACGCTTGTATCACCAAGAGTGGGGGCGTTCCCCTACCACCTTTTCACTGAAATCATCTAGTATTTAAGATAATTTATATTTATTACCCTGGAGTTCATATCAGTCATAATAATTTACTACTAGCGCTTTACAATATTAAATTATACAGTAATAACTTATAATTACCAAGAAAAAGAATACATTTGACTCCGAGAGCTTAGTGCATTGTCTGACAGGTAGCGCTAATTCCCGGTTTCGCCAATAGATGGCATCAGGGTGCACTCCCTGGCAGTCTCATACCAGTGCGCCCGTTTCCGAAGCGCGGGCTCCAAATTACTGGCAGCCTACCCTCATTTCAGTTCTGTTACAACACCCAATGGGAATTCTGTCTGAATCATCCTACATCCTCCTACAGTCACTCAACGATAATACTTTCACGCACGCTAGAGAGTCGTAAGCAAAAAGACGCAGACTGCTGCTCACCCTCTCCGTCAGACCGTTTACTGACATAGAAAAAAAAAAAACACGTCCATAATTTACTCCTGACATTACCATTGGCTCTGATGAACACTTGCTGTCCAGAACAAAGTACTAGGTAATATTATATGGAGGTCTTCGAGCCACTCGCAAATCTGAGAGGCTATTCTGTATGCTTGGACCTTCTTAAGTCTGCAGTGGCGCTATGTGTCAAACGCATTCAGTAAATGTAGGAATATGGTAACCGCCTGTTGCCCTTCGTCCATGGTACAGGATCTCGTGTGAGGAAATGGCATGCTGTGTTTCGCTCGAGTAATTCTTTGTGATAAGTGGTGATTTGTTGAGAGTAGTTGTTGTTTCTAGATTTATTTATTTATTTTTTTTAGACTCGAACTTAGGATATGGTCAAGAGTTTAGCAACAAACCGATGTTAAGAATACTGGCCCATAGTTTTGCTGTCCCATTCTTTTGCAATCGTTATTATAGGAGTCACCGGCGCTTTACTTCCAGTCGCTTGGAACTGTGTGCTGAGCTACTGATACGCAATAAACAGAAGGTAAGTGAGGGGCAAATCCGAAGAGCTTTTTGTGAAACAGAAATGCTTTTGCATTCGCATATGGTGACTTATTTGTTTTCAGCTTTTTCAGTTGCTTCTCAACGCCGGAGATGTCTGTGTCCACCACACAGGAATCTGTGCGACGACCAAACGATGGTACGTCTGTGCGATCTTTCCGCGCGAACAATTTTTTGAAAGCGGAATATGAAACTCCAACATTTCTTTAGCTGTCTTCTATTGCCAAACCAGACTGGACGACGAGTAACTGATCAGAAGCCTCCGATGCGATCAGATAATTTATCTAGGACCAGTAATTTCTTGGATTCTCAGCAAGACCTTTCGCTAAGGGAAGACGGTGGATGTTGTACGTTTTGCGCATATATCTTTATATAGAAGCACCAATTTCTACTAATTTTTGCCTGTCAACATTCCCAAGTTCCTTTTTGAACCGTGACTGAACAGTCTGTTTCGTCAGTATGTTTCGAATTTTGGTGTTAAGCTATGTCAGAACTTTTTGCCTTTAATCCACTCACTCGGCTCATAATTCTCCAGAGCTTGCTTTGTAATCAGCTTATACTATGCTCATAATTCCTTTATACACTCCTGGAAATTGAAATAAGAACACGGTGAATTCATTGTCCCAGGAAGGGGAAACTTTATTGACACATTCCTGGGGTCAGATACATCACATGATCACACTGACAGAACCACAGGCACATAGACACAGGCAACAGAGCATGCACAATGTCGGCACTAGTACAGTGTATATCCACCTTTCGCAGCAATGCAGGCTGCTATTCTCCCATGGAGACGATCGTAGAGATGCTGGATGTTGTCCTGTGGAACGGCTTGCCATGCCATTTCCACCTGGCGCCTCAGTTGGACCAGCGTTCGTGCTGGACGTGCAGACCGCGTGAGACGACGCTTCATCCAGTCCCAAACATGCTCAATGGGGGACAGATCCGGAGATCTTGCTGGCCAGGGTAGTTGACTTACACCTTCTAGAGCACGTTGGGTGGCACGGAATACATGCGGACGTGCATTGTCCTGTTGGAACAGCAAGTTCCCTTGCCGGTCTAGGAATGGTAGAACGATGGGTTCGATGACGGTTTGGATGTACCGTGCACTATTCAGTGTCCCCTCGACGATCACCAGTGGTGTACGGCCAGTGTAGGAGATCGCTCCCCACACCATGATGCCGGGTGTTGGCCCTGTGTGCCTCGGTCGTATGCAGTCCTGATTGTGGCGCTCACCTGCACGACGCCAAACACGCATACGACCATCATTGGCACCAAGGCAGAAGCGACTCTCATCGCTGAAGACGACACGTCTCCATTCGTCCCTCCATTCACGCCTGTCGCGACACTACTGGAGGCGGGCTGCACGATGTTGGGGCGTGAGCGGAAGACGGCCTAACGGTGTGCGGGACCGTAGCCCAGCTTCATGGAGACGGTTGCGAATGGTCCTCGCCGATACCCCAGGAGCAACAGTGTCCCTACTTTGCCGGGAAGTGGCGGTGCGGTCCCCTACGGCACTGCGTAGGATCCTACGGTCTTGGCGTGCATCCGTGCGTCGCTGCGGTCCGGTCCCAGGTCGACGGGCACGTGCACCTTCCGCCGACCACTGGCGACAACATCGATGTACTGTGGAGACCTCACGCCCCACGTGTTGAGCAATTCGGCGGTACGTCCACCCGGCCTCCCGCATGCCCACTATACGCCCTCGCTCAAAGTCCGTCAACTGCACATACGGTTCACGTCCACGCTGTCGCGGCATGCTACCAGTGTTAAAGACTGCGATGGAGCTCCGTATGCCACGGCAAACTGGCTGACACCGACGGCGGCGGTGCACAAATGCTGCGCAGCTAGCGCCATTCGACGGCCAACACCGCGGTTCCTGGTGTGTCCGCTGTGCCGTGCGTGTGATCATTGCTTGTACAGCACTCTCGCAGTGTCCGGAGCAAGTATGGTGGGTCTGACACACCGGTGTCAATGTGTTCTTTTTTCCATTTCCAGGAGTGTATTCTTTTTGGGCGGACTAAATCATGTCCATTCATTCTCTAAGTAATTTGCCTGCAGCTGACTATGCGCTCACCCCAACACAAAAGCCTCCCCAGTCACTTAGGCGGGTTTATTAGCTTTCGTAACCACCATCTATATTGGCACTGTCAAAAAGGTCTACAATATGTCATTGCCAGCTATTAGGTGCTGAAGACAGTTCCCTGGAAACATATTCAGAAGTACTTTACATGAAAGGCTGTCCGTATCACCTGCTACGAATCAATAGACGCCCCAGTCAATACATAGTAGGTTAAAACCACCTCTCACTAAATATTCTTCAACCACTAAATATTCTTCTTCGAAAGATTCTTCAAATGTTACTGTATAGTGAGGTGGCCAATAAACCTCCGGTGATTAACTTGAGTTTACCTAGACCGTTTACTAGCGTCTACATAACTTCGCATTCAGACTCAATAGCGACCTCTATAGACACAACTGGTCGACTGTAATAAACTTCCACCCACTCACTTGAGATCTAACCTGTCTTTACGATGTACGATTCACGTGTCATTAACTATTTCCGGGTTTCTGCTTAGTCCCATACAGTTATCGGCTTCCAGTACTATTTGAGGGCGGCAACTTTCATGGACGGCGGAAAATTCAGGGACTTTTGTGCTTCGGTAATTTACTGCAATAAAACTTAGACCTTCCAAGTTTCTTTCCCTTGTACGTAACAAGATTATACTCCCTGCGTACTCACGGGCCATCGTTCATTAGGGTTCGTATGACCATGATCCATAAAACTTTGCCGTCCGGAGCTGTTCCTGATAATGCTGAGTCTCGTAGACTGATTGGACGGACGTCTGAGAGCGACGTAAATACTATGGAGAGGGTGATTTTAGAAGTTTACACATCGAAAGAGAGAACCCTCGACAAAGGTAAAATGTAAGTATGACACTATAGTCTGCTAAAGATAAAACTTACTTGCGTGTTCTACAGAGAACCGTCAGCATATCACTAAGTTTGATAGATACTTATTTACCGTTTAGATTATCACCTCTATATAGACGTGGATAGTGTTTGGGCAATGTGGATAAAATGTTGGTTTCGGAAAACTTTATGATTTTCTGCCTGTAGAGCACAGTACGTTACACCTGATTATTCTACGAGGCCTGTCCAGAAAGTAAGTTACGATTGATCGCGAAATGAAAATCACAGTGAACATCAGAAATGTTTCATTTGTAACAGTTAGCTACACCTTTCAGCTACTTCTCTACGTAGTCACCGTTCTGACTCAGACATTCGTCGTAGCGTTGTACCAACTTTCCAATACCCTCATCATAGAAGGCAGCGACCAGTGCTTTCCGCCAATTCTCTACGCTGGCCTAAAGCTCGTTGTCTGTGCCAAAATGTTGCCTTCATAGCCAGTGGTTCGTTTGAGCAGCGATGAAACTTAGTGGGAGACAATTACGGGCTGTATTGTGGGTAACTAAACATATCCAATTGAAACGATGCAGGAACATCTTCATTGCCCCTGCAGAATGAGGCTGAGAATTGTCTTGAAGAAGAAACCGCACGACAGTTATGTAATGTTGATTGCATAGCTTCAGGGGAAAATTCTCACCAGGCCCTCGTACTTGGCCGTAGACACTATTTTCTATAACATCTTTACGCGCTCACTAAGAGCTCAGGAATGAAAAGAGCGACATAATTCTACCTAGAGTCATACTAGAGACATTGCCCAACACATCTTTGCAAAGCTTTATCGGATTTTCATAGTCGTTTCCATTTCGCCACCGATCGTGACTTACTTTCTGGACAGTCCTCGTACACAAAGACATTGTGGTCCTCCAGAAGTGTGTATTCATGTTTGTGTTTGTAGATGCAATATAAACCTTACTACAAATACATGAAATCTGACGTAACCAGCATGCAGAGGAGTGAATTTAGCCTTTACAGATCTAAGAGTTTTACGTATTTTATTTGTTCGTCAAAAAACAGGTTTCATGTTATTTTTCTTTAAAATACGAAGGGCGTTCAATTAGTCAACCAACACAAATAGTTTCTCTGCCAATTTCGATTGAAAAAGTGCAGAATTTTTTGTAGGAGATAGTGCAATATTCCCCCCTCAGCCTTTACAGTTACACGAAGTTCCAATAGGTGACAGCTCTATACGTAGCATTGAAAATTGCGTCTGTAACGCATGTCTGTTCCAAGCAGAGGGCATTCATTTAGTTACTTCCGGCGGGAAACCTGAGCACCTTAGATATTCATAGGTCCTTGCTGAATATCTACGGAGACCTGGCAATGAACAAAATCACGGTGAGTCGTTGGGAGAGGCATCTGTCGTCATCGCAAGAACTTCGTGCAAATATGTCCGATCTTCCGCGTTCCTGCCGGCCGCACACACCTGTGACTCGTCCAATGTTGCAACGTGCAGACACTCTCATTCGAAGTGATCCACGGATCACAAACACCTCGCTGTTGAACTGGACGTCTCCTTAGATAGTGCTGACACATGTGTTCATCGGTTGGAGTACTCCAAAGAGTATGTCTCCTCTTCACCTACAAACAGCACACAAAGCGCAACGACGGACCATCTGTGCCGAATTGCTCCGCGGGAATCGGTACGTGGATGAGGGAAAGGTTATTGATGGAGCAAGACGTTGTCTCCGACGTTTACCGGTACAGTGGTATGATGCGGGCATAAAGGCCCTCCCAGTAAGGTGGCGCAAGGCCGTCACATTGAAAGGAGATCATGTCGAAAGATAGAGCTTTTAGCTAAAAGATTGGGCGAATAATAGCATGTTTTTAAATGGTGAATAAAACCAACCTGTTTGCTTGTTGTAAGTCCCTCGAATTGCTCATGACTTAATGAAGTGGAGAGGATATTGTTGTTTTAATTTGTTCCTTCGGGATACTATTAATTGATCACAGACCCCATTTACTTCTTTCCTGAATATACGTTTTTTCGTAGAACACTGCATCAGATGTTTTAATTCGGCGTTTAGGTGTTACAGTGTGTGAATTATTTTGGCTATGTCGAGAAGACTTTCAGTGACTCCCCTATTTTGCTTTGGATGATGGTTAGGCTTCTTTTATGTATTTCGTACATAGGTGTGACTTTCCGAAGTAACTTCATGTTTCAACCCTTCATCGGTCTGTTTCATAACCGAAACATCCGAGAAAGATACTCGAAGGTTATTTTCATTTCGATGGCAACATAGGTTTCTACATCTACAGGTATATATAAGTACTCCAAAAACTTTCTGAAGGTGGGTGGCGAAAGTTACTTCGGTTACCGCTATCTGATTCCCCCCCCCCCCCCCCCCCCAATACCCGTTCCAATCGCGAATGGCGCACGAGAAGAATTCTCGTTGATAGCGCCCACTATTAGCTCCAATAACTCGATTTTCCTCGTTGCGATCATTTCGAGAGACGTATGAGGAAGGAACATGTTGTCAAACTCCAGCACGATGGTACCTTATCGGAACTACAATGGTAGACCTCTCTGCGTTTCACAGCGCTTCTCTTATAGCGTTTGCCAGCGGAGTTTGATGAGCACTTTCGTAACGCACTCGCGGCGCCTAAACTATCTCGTGATGAAACGTGCCTATCTCCCTTGGATCTTATCTATATCTTCTATTAATACCACATGGTAAGGATTCCAGACTGATGATCAGTATTGAAGAATCGTTCTAACAAGTGCTTGTAAGCCATTTCTTTCGGCGATGAATTACATTTCATTAACATTCTTCCTGGGAATCTCAGTACGGCATTTGCTTTTCTCACTGTTTCTTTTATGTAGTCATTTCACTTAAGGTCGCTCCGGATGGTTACTCCTACATGTTTTATGGTTATTATCTTTTGCAGTAATTTGCCACCAACAATGTAATTGTGCAGTAGTGGATTCCTTGTCCTATACAATACCTTACAGTTATTTATATTCAGGATCAACTGCAAGTTGCTGCGTTATTCATCAGTTCTCTCCAGGTCTTTCTGGAAGTCACTACAGTCTTCTGACGTTGCTATCGATAGGCAATCGCATTATCTACGAACAGCCTCATGGAGCTTCAGACTTTATCCACTAGATTATTTATATATACTGAATCGATGACTTGGAATAGGGGTGATGTGCCACAAAGTAAATTTTTCAGGAAACAAGCAACTGTTTTCCACAAAATGGATTTAAGCATGGTGTCAGAGAGGAGTTACGTATCAGATTGTGGTAATGCAGTATGAATCTACTGGAAATGACCCTATCGCGAGCCTGCAGCTGATGGGGCAACCAGCGTTCTGTCTACAGCAGAACGGCTGTGTTACGCAAGTTTATATTTATTACAGCAATAAAAGAGTGTGTTATGAGCAATAGGTTTATTCTTAAAGTGCCCAGAATACAATCAGTGGCGGCTGCTGTGTAAAAGCATAAGGACGTGGACATCCTAACTTTCGACACCTTGAGGAATTACTGGTTATTTTCTTTGAAAGCTGTTAAAAGTAACACAGATTTTGCAATCTGAAAGATAGGGACTTAAGTCTACAGCTCCACTGCTCCTCTAGACTCTGTGAAACTTGGCATCAGGGTCGCAAGCACACGTTCAGTTGTGCACATTCTAAAGGGCCACCGCACGTGCGCAACTTGCATAAGGTAATTTCCTTACAGGTCAAATACATATCGATTTGATAAACAACGAGCACTGCTAGTGATGTGCACAGCTACTCCTTGCCACTCAACTAGAAGTTTACTTCTGTGCCACCAGGTGGTAGCACACTGCAGCAGACTTCTGTCCCCATTTGCTCGGCATAAATCCTGCTAGATGATAGCACATGCCTCAGATATGCTAATTTACTCACTATATACTGTAGTAAAATTAGATCTGACTTGAGTACATGTTAAAGTTGTACAGACAGTAAATCTATTTTGTAGGTTCTGAATCAGTATATTAAGTTCTGAAATCTATCATACAGTAATCTGTTGGACTCACTGAGAATCGTAAGGGCCCAAAGCACATCACCGTCGATTGTGACATTGTAGCATTTACTCATACTTTTGAAATATGTTGACCTTATGATGAGTCAGCATTACCTGCGTTGTAATCCGGCACTGTACGTACGAAAATTCGCGAAAACTGTATTACTGATTTCTCTGATATTCACCTAAGTGTGGGATCAAGGGCGGTGTGCTTTTGGGCCTTTACGAATCTCAGAGTCTCATTTGTATTCAAGTCAAGTGGCAATGTTGGCGGACATTATTATTTAAGTTTAATCATTTCCACAAACAGCACTTGGTGTTTGGGGTTGGCTGTTTACTGTGCGAGAATCAGCTTTCGTGAGCAGTGTAAACATGGACAATCTTGAAACTGTTTTAAATATTAACATAAAAGTAAAGCTGTGAGGAAGGGTCGTGAGTCGTGCTTGGGTAGCTCAGTCGGTGGAGAACTTTCCCACGAAAGGCAACGGTCCCGAGTTCGATTCTCGGACCGACACACGGCGCACGCACCACCGCAGCGTGAGAATCTCATTCCGGGAGCGGAAATGTAAATTGACAGCGAAAGGTAGCCCCAAACGAACTAAGGCTTCCGACAACAGATCCTTTGACTGAGAGAAAATGACTAAATCAAAAAAGCATGACTAAAAGTGAACATTTAACGAGAAAGTATACAGTGAGCACAAAGTGTGTGGGTGCACCGTCAGAATAGCTGATTTTGAGCACGGAAGTCGATTCGCGAACTAATACAGCTGTTACGGATCTTGTACATTTGTCTGAAAGAAATTGAAAAGCACAAAAACTCCCACTTACAAAAAAAATGCGAAATGGAGAGTTGCAATAGCTTACACATTAAACCGTGATTGTCCTAAGCTGTACTTAATTACGTACAAAATTCCACAAAGCAATTCTTCCTTTTGGCAGGTGAGTTACGCATCATATAATAATTATTAAAGTTGTTATTATTGGCACTGGCTGTAGCTGCGTAACCTTGTTGCTAAGAAAAACTATTATCCAGCAAATGCTATTAATTTCAAACTCTCAAATTTATCTGAATTAAAAAGATTGTGAACACCCACAATATATAGTCACGAGAGGCGACTGAATAAATCATAATCCAATACAGGAAAGCAGACAGTGGTGCGTATGTTTCAACCATCTTTCTCTTGTCCATCCTTCGCGGGCAACTGGCATACATGCTAATGTTAGAAAATGGTTTTTCGTCAGGTATCTATTGCTGATTTTTTTTTGCATCGTCCACTATCTTCTTTTTTACAGGAACAGATCCACAGTATGCTTGTTCATCCTCTAGCTCTGATTTACATTCTTCTTTTATCAGTTGGAACTGGATAGCAGTGATTCCAATAATGAATGGTCTGCCGCCAATAATTTCAAGAGAATCGTTAGAGAATAAGAAGTGTCTGTATGTAGCTATATGAAAGCTCATTTCTGTCTTGTTCATTTTTGTTTAGCTAACATTAGAGCACACTGAGGCAGCATCCCTTTCGTAGTGGTTAGGCCACCAGGTCTTCAAGTCTAGAGTACCTTCTGTTTCCCGTTTACGACGTTAAGTTCTGCTTCTGACACGATCAATGTATCAAATTTCCATGGCCTTCTGGAGTATATATTCTGTCCTCTCATTTTATCTTCCTCTTGCAACACCAAAGTCTCTATCGCACTTGTCGAATGAATAACAAGACACTGGAAGACAATAACCCAATGATAGCTTTCTGCTAGGAACGCGTGTCCGTTACATTTGCCATTTTGAAGAATGCATATGGCGCTGTCACCTATCGGAACATCAAGAAACTATACGGGCACAACCAGGAATATTCCACGCTGTCGTCATCATCATCATCACAATTTTCTTTGGTCCTTTGTCCCACTTCAGCGCGGGGGCGGCCTTGTTAAGATGCTCTTCCTGTCGACACCCCGTACCCCGTGGGGCGGTATTAGTGTAGTCCAGTTGTCTGCGTCTAGTGTAAGAGATGAAATAGTACAAACGTTTTCAAATGTCTGCGAGTCGTGTAACTGAGGAGGGACATGGGGACCAGCCCGGTATGGGACTTGGAAAACCGCCTAAAAACCACATCCAGGCTGCCCGTCGCACTGGCCCTCGTCGGCAATCAGCTGGGTGGATTCGATCCGGGGCCGGCGCGCCTACTCGAGTCCAGGAAGCAGTGCGTTAGTGCCCCGGCTAACCTGGCGGGTCAAGAATATTCCATGCTGTCTTACAACAGCAAAATAGAAATAAAAGTATGCTTCACGTGATTTAAGACTGTTGTTGTTGTTGTGGTCTTCAGTCCTGAGACTGGTTTGATGCAGCTCTCCAGGCTACTCTATCCTGTGCAAGCTTCTTCATCTCCCAGTACCTACTGCAACCTACATCCTTCTGAATCTGTTTAGTGTATTCATCTCTTGGTCTCCCTCTACGATTTTTACCCTCCACGCTGCCCTCCAGTGCTAAATTTGTGATCCCTTGATGCCTCAAAACATGTCCTACCAACCGATCCCTTCTTCTAGTCAAGTTGTGCCACAAACTTCTCTTCTCCCCAATCCTATTCATTACCTCCTCATTAGTTACGTGATCTACCCACCTTATCATCAGCATTCTTCTGTAGCACCACATTTCGAAAGCTTCTATTCTCTTCTTGTCCAAACTAGTTATCGTCCATGTTTCACTTCCATACATGGCTACACTCCATACAAATACTTTCAGAAACGACTTCCTGACAAATGTATACTTGATGTTAACAAGTTTCTCTTCTTCAGAAACGCTTTCCTTGCCATTTCCAGTCTACATTTTATATCCTCTCTACTTCGACCATCATCGGTTATTTTACTCCCTAAATAGCAAAACTCCTTTACTAATTTAAATGTCTCATTTCCTAACCTAATTCCCTCAGCATCACCCGACTTAATTTGACTACATTCCATTATCCTCGTTTTGCTTTTGTTAATGTTCATCTTATATCCTCCTTTCAAGACACTGTCCATTCCGTTCAACTGCTCTTCCAAGTCCTTTGCTGTCTCTGACAGAATTACAATGTGATCGGCGAACCTCAAAGTTTTTACTTCTTCTCCACGAATTTTAATACCTACTCCGAATTTTTCTTTTGTTTCCTTTACTGCTTGCTCAATATATAGATTGAATAACATCGGGGAGAGGCTACAACCCTGTCTCACACCTTTCCCAACCACTGCTTCCCTTTCATGCCCCTCGACTCTTATAACTGCCATCTGGTTTCTGTACAAATTGTAAATAGCCTTTCGCTCCCTGTATTTTACCCCTGCCACCTTCAGAATTTGAAAGAGAGTATTCCAGATAACATTGTCAAAAGCTTACTCTAAGTCTACAAATGCTAGAAACGTAGGTTTGCCTTTTCTTAATCTTTCTTCTAAGATAAGTCGTAAGGTCAGTATTGCCTCACGTGTTCCAATATTTCTACGGAATCCAAACTGATCTTCCCCGAAGTCGGCTTCTACCAGTTTTTCCATTCGTCTGTAAAGAATTCGCGTTAGTATTTTGCAGCTGTGACTTATTAAACGGATAGTCCGGTAATTTTCACATCTGTCAACACCTGCTTTCTTTGGGACTGGAATTATTATATTCTTCTTGAAGTCTGAGGGTATTTCGCCTGTCTCATACATCGTGCTCACCAGATGGTAGAGTTTTGTCATGACTGGCTCTCCCGAGGCCATCAGTAGTTCTTATGGAACGTTGTCTACTCCCGGGGCCTTGTTTCGACTCAGGTCTTTCAGTGCTCTGTCAAACTCTTCACGTGGTATCTTATCTCCCATTTCGTCCTCATCTACATCCTCTTCCATTTCCATAATATTGTCCTCAAGTACATCGCCCTTGTATAAACCCTCTATATACTCCTTCCACCTTTCTGCCTTCCCTTCTTTGCTTAGAACTGGGTTGCCATCTGAGCTCTTGATATTCATACAAGCGGCTCTCTTTTCTCCAAAGGTCTCTTTAATTTTCCTGTAGGCAGTATCTATCTTACCCCTAGTGAGACAAGCCTCTACATCCTTACATTTGTCCTTTAGCCATCCCTGCTTAGCCATTTTGCACTTCCTGTCGATCTCATTTTTGAGACGTTTGTATTCCTTTTTGCCTGCTTCATTTACTGCATTTTTATATTTTCTCCTTTCATCAATTAAATTCAATATTTCTTCTGTTACCCAAGGATTTCTATTAGCCCTCGTCTTTTTACCTACTTGATCGTCTGCTGCCTTCACTACTTCATCCCTCAGAGCTACCCATTCTTCGTCTACTGTATTTCTTTCCCCCATTCCTGTCAATTGTTCCCTTATGCTGCCCCTGAAACTCTGTACAACCGCTGGTTCTTTCAGTTTATCCAGGTCCCATCTCCTTAAATTCCCACCTTTTTGCAGTTTCTTCAGTTTCAATCTGCAGTTCATAACCAATAGATTGTGGTCAGAATCCACATCTGCCCCAGGAAATGTCTTACAATTTAAAACCTGGTTCCTAAATCTCTGTCTTACCATTATATAATCTATCTGATACCTTTTAGTATCTCCAGGATTCTTCCAGGTATACAACCTTCTTTTATGATTCTTGAACCAAGTGTTAGCTATGATTAAGTTATGTTCTGTGCAAAATTCTACAAGGCGGCTTCCTCTTTCATTTCTTCCCCCCCAATCCATATTCACCTACTATGTTTCCTTCTCTCCCTTTTCCTACTGACGAATTCCAGTCACCCATGACTATTAAATTTTCGTCTCCCTTCACTACCTGAATAATTTCTTTTATCTCGTCATAAATTTCATCAATTTCTCCATCGTCTGCAGAGCTAGTTGCCATATAAACTTGTACTACTGTAGTAGGCATGGGCTTTGTGTCTATCTTGGCCACAATAATGCGTTCACTATGCTGTTTGTAGTAGCTAACCCGCACTCCTATTTTTTTATTCATTATTAAACCTACTCCTGCATTACCCCTATTTGATTTTGTATTTATAACCCTGTAATCACCTGACCAAAAGTCTTGTTCCTCCTGCCACCGAACTTCACTAATTCCCACTATATCTAACTTTAACCTATCCATTTCCCTTTTTAAATTTTCTAACCTACCTGCCCGATTAAGGGTCTGACATTCCACGCTCCGATCCGTAGAACGCCAGTTTCCTTTCTCCTGATAACGACGTCCTCCTGAGTGGTCCCCGCCCGGAGATCCGAATGGGGGACTATTTTACCTCCGGAATATTTTACCCAAGAGGACGCCATCATCATTTAATCATACAGTAGAGCTGCATGTCCTCGGGAAAAATTACGGCTGTAGTTTCCCCTTGCTTTCAGCCGTTCGCAGTACCAACACAGCAAGGCCGTTTTGGTTAATGTTACAAGGCCAGATCAGTCAATCATCCAGACTGTTGCCCCTGCAACTACTGAAAAGGCTGCTGCCCCTCTTCAGGAACCACATGTTTGTCTGGCCTCTCAACAGATACCCTTCCGTTGTGGTTGCACCTACGGTACGGCCATCTGTATCGCTGAGGCACGCAAGCCTCCCCACCAACGGCAAGTCCATGGTTCATAAGACTATGTATACAAAATTCGTAGACACGCGGTTGCCTATACTAGAAAATGTCTTGGACTGGAATGTGTTGAAGTGGGAAATTTTTCATGTAATCAAAGAAAAACCCTGCCACATCATCTGTTTCTTTGTATAATTGCTCAACTCTCCGAATTTATTTGCTCTACGATTATCAACGCTCAGTTTATCAGCAGCAACCGTTTTCACCGAATCACATACAACAGGATTCCTCAATTTTGTGTTCCTTTTATCATTGTAACCACAAACTTTCTGTTGTGTAATATTTCCCGTTTTTCCGGCGACGGTTGTTTTATAAGTTTTCCAACGTTTCGCAACCGCGAGTGGCTGGCATTCTGAAGGCTTCACCCACCATTGCTGATAGAGGACTGAAGTCGAGCTCGCGGCAGCAGGATGTATGGTGAGGCAGCTATTAAGGGGTTTTCCGAGGTCATTGCCACTGCGATTTTCCCTTTGATATTTGCAACAGTCGTTCGCTACAAGACAGGATTCCAGAATCCGTCTACCTTGCCGCTTTCTTCATTCTTGTTGAAGCTACCGTTATGTTTTGTGTATTTCTATAGCTCCCCTGAACAAGTGGGTTTAATAACTCTTCTCTACGGCAAGAACTTCCGTGTCGGCGAATTTCACTATGTGGCCGGTCTCACACGACGCGTATTTCTCCAAGGCCAATGCCTCCACCTGCCCCATCCTGGAATGCCACTTATGTGGTTCGGTGATCCTGATGTCGACTGATCGTCCGGTCATTCCAACACCCTGTCCCATATGTGCATGGTATGCGGTATAGTACCGACACTACAAATGAGTCCTGTTTTTCCTTCGTATATCTGAGACACTCTTTGATCTTCTTTGTAGGTTAATAAATAGTCTTTACGCCGTTTTTGCTCAATATATGGTTGATTCCGTCCGTCAATCTGGGGATGTATGGCAGCAAGGTTGTACCCAATATTTTATGAAACGTCGCCTTAGAAAAATTAATGAATTACTGTGCTGATAAACCTCTTACATTATTTGCTTTTCAAACAGCTGAGCAAAACTGAACGTACTCAGACATTACTCTCTTTACTCATTCTGATCAACACTAAACTGACACACAATATTTTTAGCGCAACGCAATCTGACTTTTAATAATCCCTACAAAAGAATGGCCCTGACTAACAATAACCTATACCTTTCATGAATCACTTACCTCACATAAATCTTCGTTACTCAAACTACTGCAATATAGCGAGCGCCAATACTGCCAGCTAAATAAAAGATTCTAACTACTGAAGGCACTAACTACTGATAGGCATAGTTAGCAAATGAAAGATTTTGATAAAGAACAAACAATGTATTTACCTTAATATTGTTCAAAAGTCATTATATATATATATATATATATATCAGTTCATGACATCCAGTCTTACAAATTTACTCTCTCTGATGGACACACGTCCAGATCATCCGCTCTCAAAACTCCGCCATCTCTCTCCCCACATCCACTACTGTTGGCGGCTCACCTCCAACCGCGCAACGCTACGCGCTGCTAACAGCCAACTGCCCAACACTACAATAGCAGATCCCAACAATGCAAACCAGCCACAGACTGCGCGCAGCACAAGTCAGTGATTTTCATATAGAGCGCTACATGGCATTGCCAACATAAAAACCTAAACAGCCTAGTTACAATTTCTTTTTCCAACGTATCACTTCAACGAATGTTTGATTCTGTGACACTTATTATATGTCTGATGGAGTACCCATCACTCTTACTAACGCTTTCGAGTGTTACATCTCGCCTCTGAGGCGCTGCGGCCTCAGCTATTCGTCTTGCTCGCGTTACGCACTTATTAATCATGCCTATTTTCTGGCGTAGAAACGTAACCGCCAGTGTATAAAGTGATAAGTAATAAAGTAAACTAGTGGTTATTGATACGTGGTTATAACAATAACATAAGCAAGTACCTGCGAACAAGCAAGCCCAGTTTTGTGAGCTGGGATTTGTGTCCCCATAGACGTTGTGAATGAACGTTCTTGTCTTGGGCAGTTTTCTTCTTGAGGTGTGAATGGTTTGTCACATCGCAACGTCGATATTTGCGTCCTCCCCGTACGCCTCCCCACCCCCACCCTCCCAGACACAAAAAGACACAACCGCCCAATCTTACCGGCGAATTACTTCGGAAACGGGGAAAACGAGTCATTCTTGGACATAGCCCCTTCTCTAATTCCATACACATCTAACGAGCACTTCTGCTGATGGGACATTGACCCCCTTTCTACACTAAATGATACGTGCAGGTATAAGACTCAAGCGCCTCCGATACACGTAATTACAAAAACAAAAATTTACATAGCCCCTTTGCAAACTCACTGAGTCAAGATCATTTACTTATATCGTAAAGAGTAACGGTTTTATCATGCTTCCTTGGGCTACTCCTGAAATTGCAAGGGACAGTCAAATGAAAGCGAGACAGATGGAGAAAAGAAAGTAGATTGTTTATTATTTCGAAAGTAATCGCCATAGCTGTTAACTCATTTATTCCACCGTGAGACCTGACGGTCACTGCCCTTATAGAAAAACGTTTGCTGCTGACTAAGCAACCACGATTGTAGTCAGACGTGCCCCTTTCGCCCGAAGCAAATTGACGGCCACGAATATCTTTTTCTTAAGGACTCATAAAATGTGGAAATCGCATGGGGAGAGATGAGGGCTGCATGGAAGATATGTAAGTTTCCAGCGAAACTTCTGCACCGTATTCGAAACAACCTTCGCAACACATGGTCCTACCCGTGGGCAGCCGTAAACATTATTGCATAAGGGCCATGGCATCTTGTCTGACACTGGGATAAAACCAAAAATGTTTAATTGTGTGAGACTTACACACTACTTAAACTAACAACAGACACATCCATGCCCGAGGGAGCACTCGAAACTCCAGTGGTGGCACAAAACCATAAACAGTTATGATGATTATTTTCGAACTTTAATCAGTTTACTTACTTTATTTACCATCTGTCTCGTTTTCAATAGGCTGACTCTTGTACTATTATATCTCTAGATTTTGCCTCATTATCAACGGCATATTAAAGTCTGTCTGCAAGGAAGTCACGAATCCAGTCAAAAGTCTAGTTTGATAGTGTGTAAGCTCGTATTTTTTTAAGATAATTATCAATTCCTCTTCCGTCTTAGTTGCAAATTTTTAATTAGATTACATGTTTCGATCGCTCTATCATATTCATATCCAAGCAGTTGTGCAACTACTTAGATCTGAAGGTCTGAGAGATCGAAATATGTAATGGTTCAAATGGTACAAATGGCTCTGAGCACTATGGGACTTAACATCTGAGGTCATCTGTAACCTAGAACTTAGAACTACCTAAACCTAACTAACCTAAGGACATCACACACATCCCTGCCCGATGCAGACTGAAGCGCCTAGAACCGCTCGGCCACTTCGGCCGGCGAAATATGTAATGCAATTAAAACTATGCAGCTGATACGGAACAATAAACGAGGATTATTAATGATCTAAACCTTTGCTGAAGCTCTCAAGACTATTATGTTGGCTATAGTTGCTTTTTAGTGTTCACTAAACGACAGCGTGGGACTGTATGAAATGCCTTTCTGCAGTCAAGAAACAGGATCGCGTGGAGGAACAGAGCGAGCTGTTTCGCAAGATCTTCGTTGGCGGAATACATGTTGATTTTTATACAGTCTATTAAGCGATTGTAGCTGCTATTCTACTCCACGCTCACTTACATCGATATCAGTCATCTCGACATTCGTGCGATGGTTGAAAGAAGGGACCGTATTACGTTTATCCGCGATGAAACACTAACAGGAGACCGAATGCAGTGTTTCCGCTTTCTTTCTGTCATCATCCCAAATTCAGATTAAACTGCGATATTTTACTTTCAAAGTAACTGAGCTCTTCTTTCATTGCTCTGCTTGCGCTCATTTTCGCTTCGTTCAGCTTCTGTTTGTCAGCTAGGTTTTGACTTCAGTTAAGTTTGTGATTAAACTCTATATGTTTACGTAGCAATTACGCCATTATGAGTCTTTTCCATGTCTGAAAATCTTGTTTGGAGTTTACTTGCCTTAGGCGTACTGAAGGACGTTTTAGAATTTTATCCTGCTTCTTCGTCCTTCGCAGTGGCTATCCGCTGTTCGTAGTCAGATCCTCTACAATCTGTACCATGTCTTCATGCCAAGTAAGATTATTATCCCACCCTTCTAAACGCTTCTTATAACACTCGTAGTGACTAATGCAATCACATGCTTGTGATTGCCGATGCCCTCCTCTACGTTAACTGATTCATAATTTCAGGTCTGTTTGTTGCTAGTGCTAAGACGGTTCCCTCTCGAGTTGGTTCACTGGAAGTAATTTTCGAACAAGCCATTCAGAATAATGTCTCACGAATCCCTGACTCTGGCACAAGGTTTGATCGCATGACTCTCCTACCCTACAACTCGGAAGCTGAGGTCCTTCCCTCCCCGCTTTACAATAGCGTGATCGGCAAACTTACTCGCGAAGTTCTCAAAGTTATCTCCGATGCGCTATGCCATCACAACTCCTGACGCAGGCGGTCTATAAATACATCCGATTACCACTTTTGACCGTCCTATGATGCTTAACTTTGAGTAGATTATTTCACATTCGTAATCCCGAATATCATCACTAGATATCGAATACTTATGACAATAAATACATCACCGCCATTGGAGTCCAAACTATCGTTACGATAAATGTTTTAGTGTGAGTATAGGGCATCGTTGGATTTCACTTTCGGTTTCAGACAATTTTCTGTTCCTAATATTATCCGGGAATTCTTGCCTTTAATGAGTGATATCCACATTCTGAGACCTTACCACGTAGGGTCTTTCCGTTTACTAATATCATATTAAGCTTTTCCATTTCCAGTCTTTAGATTTATATTACCTACAAAACGAAAGAATCCTTATAAACCTTTTCTCCCGTAGGTCACTCGAAGAAATGACGGAGGCCTTTTATGCATGGTAAGGTAGCTAAGACAGGCCACCGAAAATGTATTTACAATGAATAAATACCGTATATCGACGTGCAGTTTTCACTACGATATAGCAGAATACATGTAAAATTTTTTGAAGTCCGCAAGTGAATGTTATGGTTTAAATTTCCGAATTGCACCGATTTTTTTAAAATGGTACTATAAACTTCTTCGGTAGCATCTGAAAGAAGCTTCCAAAGGAAATTCAGCTACATAACAGGTATGGGACTTCATCAATAGTGCCGAGATAACAACACAGCAAACCATTGTCTCGCCGCTGACCGGAGTATAGGATTCACGAACGTCTGCACCAAATGTGAGCAAGCACGTGACTCACAAGCGAGTGTCCCGTCACATATGTCGAAACGTACCCTGAAATTTTTCACACAGAAAGAATACAGCGAAAGAAACGCGCCGTCAAAATATTAGCTACTAAGGTGCACTGCCTGTATTTAAACAAATGTTGAAGTTCCACATTTATACAACAGCGATTTGTACAATACTTCCTGCCTAGCGAGCGAATCGGTGAAGAAGCAGACGCAGCCATAACAAGATAACATAGCGCTGCGGCGCGCACGGCAAAAAGTGCATTTACGCAAATTTTAAGAACTTAAACCATACTAAAAATGTCTCAAATAATTAATTTTTTGAAGGAATCGCAGTTCATAACGACAGTTAAACCGTTACAGATGAAATTCTTACGTAATACTGGAATCGGAAAGAAAATCAAGGCAGCCTATGAAGTTACATTACACACGCTTTCCATCAACCGAGACTTTAGTACGTTGAGATCAAACGGGAGAGTTGGAACTTTAATAGTGGCAACTATTTATTTACAGCTCGTACAAAATAGGTACGTGTTTCAAAGTTTTACTCACCATCAAAATAGTCACCTGAATTGTGCAAAACCAGTTGCCAGCTATGTGGAAGTCGTAGGATACTCTTAGCAGTGCCAGTTGTGTTGACAGTTCGAGCGGTGCGGTCTATTGCCCGACTAATTTGTAGCAGTTCTGAAGTGAATACCGTGAAGTGTTTCCTTCAGTTTAGAAATCGAGTTGAACTCGTAAGGGCTTATGTCAGGGGAGTGAAGTAGGTGGTATAGTACTTAGCAGTCCCATCTGTAATAATAACAGCCGCGATTAAACATTTTGCTCTGATAGTCCTCTTCATTCGAAACAACAGTGGCGTTTCCTTTATCAGGTGGAAGAACAACTACCTCTTTATCTGGATTTAAATCACTGAGAACGTTTATCTCATCTTTCGTAACATTACTTTTAAGAGGTTTCATGGCGGCACAATGCTCTGTTGCTTACAAAAACTTCTCCAACTAGATCCTTATCGATTTGTTTGTATTCTTGCCCATCCTAGAGAATTCCAACATACTCCTCTCCGCTGCTCACACAGCAACCACCTGGTTATTTATGCTTTTCTCGTAAACTGTCCGAATATCACAAGTAACAACTTATAACTTTCCGTTCAGATGCATCGGAAGATTGGGTTTCAGAAGCAAATGTAGTTTACAAAAGTGCTCCAGACACCTTCCAGTCTTTTGTTCGTTTCTTTTAGTATCGTAAAAGCCATTGACTTACACTACTCTAAATACAGAAAAAAATCATTAACTGGCTACCGGACTTCTTCGCTAAGTTTTTCTGTTTTAAGGTGTTCACTGTGTAAGTAGTAAATTTTACTGCCAATACTTTTCACGCTGGTTTTATTATGTACTCCAAATTTACCTCTTCCAGAGTCAAGCAACACAATTTAATTAGCGAAATTAGAGTGCTCCATGTAGGGTAAGGTGTCCTGTTTTCAGATGGTCACCTGATGCCCGATATTAGGATATTTGCTCCCTGAACAGTGATGTCGATGAGAAAGCTAGCTGATGTCCTCGCGCTTCCACCGTGCCAACCGCCTCGTTCATCAGTCGCGTTCTGTGCTCACTACAGACTTTTTCTTAATATTTTTTATTTTTTGTATTTATGAATTCGGCTAGCTATGGACCGCATACAACTTAAGACTTATTGTGTCTCTTTTTCTTCCGTTCTTCCCAGTACTTCTTCATTTTCTCGCCGACTGCTCGTCTCTGCTCATCTGTCCACACTCCCTTGGGTCGACGTTTTGGCTCACCTTCTTCATTGTTTGCGTTTTCTATAAGTAGCCTAAAGTGATTCCTGTCACGTATTATTTCTTGTGTAACACCTATTTTGTTGGCGTCTTTCTTTACTGCTTCTGTCCATCCTACAGTTTTTTCAGTTTACTAACGTAATTAAAAATTTTCTTTGTAATCTGTATTTCTTCCATTCTTGTTAAATGTCCATAAAATTTGAGCCGTCTCTTTCTCATTGTATCTGTGATCTTTTCTGTATTTTTGTATAGGTCTTCATTTCTCCTTTTAATCCACCAATTTTTTTTCTTTTTCTCAGAAACTAGAATTTTTCTTAGTATATTCACTTTTCTTATTCAATGTTAGGCACTCTGCTCCATACGTTGCTAGTGTCCTAATAACTGAAATATAATGTTTGTATGGACATTGATTTCTTATTGTAGTGGTTTTGTGTTAATTTATATGCAAATTCTAACTTTTTTATTCTCTCTTTATTTGTTGTATTATCCAGTCCATTGGCTTGCATCCACTCCCTCAGGTTTTTCTTAATATCTTGTAGACACAATCTATGAATCCTAGGTGCTTGGTAAGTAGTCTCATTTATTGATGATAAACCATATTTAATGGCAACGGCCTTGCCGCAGTGGTAACACCGGTTGCCAGCAGAAGTTAAGCGCTTTTGTCAATGACAATGAAATTCACAGACAGCCGCCTAACTTATGATGTTATTTTTTTATTGTGAAGACTACTACTTTTAGCATTTTATTATGCCGTCTTCAGGCCCCATATGAATCTCCCAAAATAAACGAAAACGTCATATGCAGCCATAAATCACCAGAAGTCGTGAATTCACGACAATAGTTTTCGCCTTTTATTTATTTTTAAGTGTTGGCTGGAAAGAAAACAAAGTGTTGGGCAGAGGAAAATCTGAATAAGGCAGTGGAAGCAATTAGAAATAAAAATATGAGCTCCTTAAAGGGATCCAAAATGTTCCAAATACCAAAATCGGCAGTTTCATATTCCGTAAAGGCAGGGAACTTGGAAGAGCAACCGGGCTCTAAGATAGGCAGAAAATGTGCTTTAGGATGAGCAATCAGCTCAAGACAAGCTAAAATGCAAGACGGAAGTTTTTGAACCATCTTCAAAAAGGGGAAAACATCAAAGTACCCAAAAGGCCAGCCAGAAGAGCACAGAGGTGGCTAAAAGCAGTAGGGGAGAAAGAACATCGACATGTGGGTTATCATCCGCTGAAGAATCCGGAAGTCCTGTTTCCCTTGCCTCAACACTTGACGAAGACAGCGAAGATGAGGAATCGATCTATTGTTCTGTCCCATACCGGGAAGATAAATCTCAAAAGACTGAGTAAGATTTTTCCTTTAATTTAGGTCTATGCTCACAATATTTTTTGTTTAACAGATTACCGATTTTGTTCTTTAATGACCATGATTAGATCTGTTTCATAAAAACAAAGTCCTAATGTACTGCAGCCGTAGTGGCATGGTCGTTTTTTCGCGACGATGTCGCTTATTACATAAAGGGGTCACTGTGTTTTTTCGCGACGATGTCGCAGCTTGTGAAAGATTGGGTAAGATATTTAGGATGTTTGCGCTGGGACTGAGATACGTGGCTGGAAAGCGTGCAAATGTGACAACTGCAAGTATACATTACTGTAATCAGACTGGAAAATCTCATAAATACTTTTTAAATTTTTTAGTAAAACTTATTCCTATAGGTATGCAGTCTTAAATTTCCCTTATGAAGTTACCCTATCCGAAATTAAGAACCACACTATCTGAAATTGCTCATCGTTTTAGTACACTCTCCCAAATTTTCAAGTTTATTTGACATGAAGTAGTGTATTCTGTTGACTTTCGCTATAAAAGGTTATGTATAATTGTGTTTTACGTACGTCAGTCTTTCTCGAAAGGTTTCATCTGATTTTAACCTACCATATTCTTACATTTCCTTAGATAAGCGAAAATAAGGCACCTTAGCCTATATTCTGTTAACGTCGATTGGTAAACCGAAAGATTATGTTAGATCCCACTGCAATACTGAATGGCGCCTGGTGTAGTGGAGGGTAAGGAAAGTATACAAGTGAAGCAGAGACGACTGGGCAATATTACTCTTACCCGTGATACGGCACACAAATGGGGAAATGCACTTACGTCAGTTTGCCAAATGGCAAATTGGTATGACCACACCAGTGAGCCTTTACAGGTTCATGGAAGTGTTGTCAGAAGGTGCCTTCCCTGTATGTTAGCTCTTAATCGTGATAGCGAACAGAGTACTACTGCCTCCCGACAGAGGGCGCATTAAGGCCCCTTGGCCGCTTTGAGGAGTGCTGCGTCCGCACTCTCGAGAGCTCACAAGGGGACCTCCCCATCGCACCCCCCTCAGATTTAGTTATAAGTTGGCACAGTTGATAGGCCTTGAAAAACTAAACACAGGCCAATCGAGAAAACAGGAAGAAGTTGTGTGGAAATATAAAAAAAATAAGCAGAATGTACAAACTAAGTAGTCCATGCGAAGATATGCAACATCAAGGATAATCTGAATTCGGGAGCGCTGTGGTCCCGTGGTTAGCGTGAGCAGCTCCGGAATGAGAGGTCCTTGGTTCAAGTCTCCTCTAAAGTTAGATTTTTTATCATTATTATTATTTTCGCAAAGTTATGATCTGCCCTGAGTAGCATGGAGAGCTGCATCAAACCAGTCTCAGGACTGAAGACCACAACAACAACAACATGATCTGCCCATTCGTTCATTGACGTCTCTGTTCACTGTAATAAGTTTAGTGTCTGTGTTTTGCGACCGCACCGCAAAACCGTGCGATTAGTAGACGAAAGGACGTGCCTCTCCAATGGGAACGGAAAAGATTTGATCGCAAGGTCATAGGTCAACCGATTCCTCCACAGGAAAACACGTCTGATATATTCTATACGACACTGGTGACGGCATGTGCGTTACATGACAGGAATATCTTGTCGACCCACCTAACCTGTACACTTGGCGAATGGGTGAAAAGATTCTTCTACATTGCCCGTTTTAAGTTTTCTTGTGGATGTGAGAATTACTCCCAAAAAAGTGATGAAAACATAAGAGTTTGTCACATAAACTGCAACAGATGAATCCAACAGTTTCACAGTCGCACACTTTTCCCTGTGCTCTGTCAAAACATATGTTTTTAACGTTTTCAAATTTTTCCGTGTGTAGACCGTCAAATCCTGCATATGTCCAAGCAAATCTGAACATGTCCTGGAATTTTGGAAAGCGAAGTTGATTATGTGCGAGTGCCTGAACTTTGATAATTGTCTGAAAATAAAATTTTAGGCTCGTAGGAAGACTTGAACCAAGGATCTCTCACTCCACAACTGCTCACACTAACCACGGGACCACGGCGCTCCTCAGTTCAAATCACCCCTGAAGTTGCCTATCTTTGCATGGACTACTCAGTTCGCAAATTTTGCTGATTTTTTCCTTAGTTCCACACAACTTCTTCCTGTTTTCTAGATTGATCTGTGTTCAGTTTTTCAAGACCTATCCACTGTGCCAACTTATAACTAAATCTGAGGGGGGTGCGCTGGGGAGGTTCCCTTGTGAGACAGAGTAGTATGGCTCTGAGCACTATGGGACTTAAGATCTGAGGTCATCAGTCCCCCACAACTCAGAACTACTGAAACCTAACTAACCTAAGGACATCACACACATTCATGCCCGAGGCAGGATTCGAACCTGCGACCGCAACGGTGGCGCGGTTCCAGACTCAAGCGCCTAGAACCGCTCGGCCACAGAGAGACAGAGTAGTATTTTCCATGTGTTTGGAGGCGATGACTGGCATTTTGATTGGTCGTCTGTCACTTGTGCGGCACCGTTGAAGGAGACTCACCGTGGATACTGCGACTGAGGACACCCCAGTCTCAACATGTTTTCCGAAGACCCGAGCTAGTCGCAGACTGAGGGAACCTGCCATCGCTACACGAGCTCTGGCATCCCTCGTTCACCGCAGAGCGAGTGAAGCACCGAAGAGGAATTGAGCCAGTGCGCCACCTTTTTAAGCAAGCGTTTTGACCGAACTTCTCACCAGTACGGGCCACAGCTAACTGTTGTTTCAGTTGGTAAGCATTATTCTATTTGTGTTTTCGCAGCTCTCTCTTCCTTCGGTGTTTTTTTCCAGCTGTAATTTATTAAACTGTAATTTAATAAATCCTTAAAGCTCTCCTGATAGAATGAAGAAGAAGTTATTTTACCTCCTAGGTTATCGATCCGGGCCATTTTGTGCATAAATTATAATACTCTGGGATTCTATTATTATCAGTTGTTACCGGGTTTTCTGACGGGTTTTTATGTACGGCTAATGGTTCCTTTATTTAATATTAAGAAGTTCTTTTTTTGAAGCATCAGTCTTCCGACTGGTTTGAAACGGCCCACCACGAATTCCTTTCCTGTGCCATCCTCTTCATCTCACAGTAGCACTTACACTGTACGTCCAAATTATTTACCGGATGTATTCAAATGTCTGTCTTCTTCCACAGCTTTTTCCATCTACAGTTCCCTCTAGTACCATGGAAGTTAGCCCATGATACCCACATCTACATCCTTACTCCGCAAGACACCTGACGGTGTTTGGCGGAGGGTATCTTGAGTACCTCTATCGGTTCTCCCTTCTATTCCAGTCTCGTATTGTACGTGGAAAGAAGGATTGTCGGTATGCCTCTGTGTGGGCTCTAATCTCTCTGATTTTATCCTCGTGGTCTCTTCGCGAGATACACGTAGGAGGGAGCAACATACTGCTTGATTCCTCGGTGAAGGTATGTTCTCGAAACTTCAGCAAAAGCCCGTACCGAGCTACTGAGCGTCACTCCTGCAGAGTTTTCCACTGGAGTTTATCCATCATCTCCGTAACGCTTTCGCGATTACTAAATGATCCTGTAACGAAGCGCGCTGCTCTCCGTTGGATCTTCTCTACCTCTTCTGTCAACCCTATCTGGTACGGATCCCACACTGCTGAGCAGTATTCAAGCAGTGAGCGAACAAGCGTACTGTAACCTACTTCCTTTGTTTTGGGATACATTTCCTTAGGATTCTTCCAATGAAACTCAGTCTGCAATCTGCTATACCGATGATTAATTTTATATGGTCATTCCATTTTAAATCACTCCTAATGCCTACTCCCAGATAATTTATGGAATTAACTGCTTCCAGTTGCTGACCTGCTATATTGTAGCTAAATGATAAGGGATCTTTCTTTCTATGTATTCGCAGCACATTACAGTTGTCTACATTGAGATTCAATTGCCATTCCCTGCTCCACACGTCAATTCGCGGCACATCCTCCTGCATTTCAGTACAATTTTCCGTTGTTACAACCTCTCGATATACCACAGCATCATCAGCAAAAAGCCTCAGTGAACTTCCGATGTCATCCACCAGGTCATTTATGTATATTGTGAATAGCAACGGTCCTACGACACTCCCCTGGGGCACACCTGAAATCACTCTTACTTCGGAAGCCTTCTCTCCATTGAGAATGACATGCTGCGTTCAGATATTAACAGATGTCCGACGATTCTGTCCTTCGTATATTTTTACGTGGAGTCCCTTCTTACCCGATTCTGCAGACCGCCTCATTCCTTACCTTATCAGTCCACGTAATTCACAACATTATTCTGCAGAACATACCTCAAATGCTTGGATTCTCTTCTGTTCAGTTTTCCGTCAGTCCGTGTTCCACTACCACACAATGCTGTGCTTCTCGGAAACTTCTTCCTGAAATTAAGAAGTATGCCTGATACTAGTACACATCTGCTCGTCAGGAATGCCCTCTTTGACCGTGTGGGTAGCAGAATTCCTTAATTTCATGTACTTCGTGATCACCAGTTTTGATGATAAGTTTATCGTCAATCTTACTATTTAAGTCTTTCTTTGACTTGTTCTTAATACATATTCTATAGTCATTAGACTGTTCATTGCATTCAACATATCCTGTAATTTATCTTCACTTTCACAAGGAATACCAATGTCATCAGCGAGTCTTATCAATGATATCAATGATCTTTCAGTAACGAATCTTTCTCTTATTTACGTCATAGTATCTTTGATGTACAGATTGAACAGTAAGGGCCAAAGACTACATCGCTGTTCTGCACCCTTTCCAATCCGCCGGCCGATGTGGCCGAACTGTTCTAGGCGCTTCAGTCCGGAACCGCGCTGCTGCTACGGTTGCAGGTCCGAATCCTGCCTCGGGCATGTATGTGTGATAAGCCCTTAGGTTGGTTAGGTTTAAGTAGTTCTAAGTCTAGGGCTCTGATGACCTTAGCTGTTAAGTCCCATAGTACTTGGAGCCATCTGAATTTTTCAATCCGGGCATTCCTTACTTACTCTTCCAGTCTTATGATTCCCGATTCGTTCCCTACGTATTCTGTAGTACGTGTCTCTCCATAAAACTCATCATTAGTTTTTTCAGAATTTCAAACAAATTTCACCATTTTACATTATCGAACGCTTTTCAGTTCCAGAAACCTTATGAACGTGTCTTGCTGCTATTATCAACCAAAAAGTCAGAATTGTCTGCCTGCTATTTTTATCTCCGATGAAGCAAAAATGGCAGTCACCTAACACGTTGTCAGCATTGCTTTCCATTCTTCTGTATATTATACTTGTCAGCAAGTTGGATGCAAGAGCTGTTAAGCCGATTGTACGATAATATTAGCACGTGTCATCTCTTGAAACCTTCGGAACTATACGGATGATTTTTTTCCCGAAAGTCAGTGGTATATCGCCATACTCATTCATCCTACACACCTACGTGAATAATCGCCTTATTGCCACTTCCGCCAATCATTTTAGAAATTCACATGGAATGTTGTCTATACCTTCTTAAATCTTCAAAACCTCTTTCCAATTCTGATTGTAATGCTTCTAAATCGAATCGTGTTTCTTTTTCTATCTCGTCACCAGAGAAGTCTCCCCCTCATAGAGCTCTTCAGTGTACTTTTTCCACCTATCCGCTCTCTCCTCTGCATTTAACAGTGGAATTCCTATTGAACTGTTAATTTCAACGAAAGTAGTTTTGACTTTCCTATATACTGAATCCGTCCTTTCGATAATCATTTCTTTTTCGATTTCATTACATTTTTCATGCCCCCATTTCATCTTAGCTTCCCTCCATTTCCTATCTATTTCAATCCTAAGAGAATTATATCTTTATATTCCGGAATCTCTATGAACGTTTGTGTACGTCACTCTTGCGTCGATCAGCTGAATTGTGTCTCCTCTTATCCATTGTTTCTGGGCAGTTACATTCTTTCTTTCTACCTACTATTTTCTTTCCAACTTCTGTGATTCCCCTTCAACTGAAATGCCTAAAGAGCTGTTCATGACCACTGTGTCTATAGCCTTCCGAACTTCTGACGTACAACGTTCTTCCTTAGTAAATCCGTATGACACTTCTAAGTGTATCGATTCTCTATCGACTAGTCTCTTAAACTTCAGCATACTCTTCATCATTGCCACTTTGCAATCCAGTATATGATTTCCGTTGTCCACAGCTCGTGGTTTTGCTGTAGCGTTTTCGCTTCCCGCTCACGGGATCCCAGGTTCGATTCCTGGCGGGGTCAGGGATTTTCCCTGCCTCGAGATGGCTGGGCGTTAATATGTTGTCTTCATCATCATTCATCCCTATTACCTTCGTAGGAAGGCAATGGCAAACTACCTCCGCTAGAAGCTTGCCTAATCAGCGGTGCGGGTCTCCCGCATCGTCCCCTACGCTCCTCGGAGTAGGGGAGCTCTTCATCATCATATGATATCCGTATCTGGGTCTGACCATGACGTAATCTAACAGAAATCTTCCTGTATCTCCTGGCCTTTTCCAAGTATACCTCCCCCTCTTGCGATTCTTGAACAGAGTAGTCGCTGTTACTAGGTGGAAGGGGGTGGGGGTGTAGATTACAGGAGACTACGGTACTAGGAATGCCAGATGATAATAGGGAATAACGCGTTCTGAATTTCTATATAATTTTATGTCAGAAGGCAGGAAACATCTTCCTGACTGTTTTAATACAAGGTGTATCTTAAATGAATGTAGAAAATAAGATGGCTGGTAAAGTGGATCATAACAAGTATGTTTCACACAGGAACCCAAGTCAGCATCCCTTTAGTGTACGGCGCTAGGCGTCGTTTAACAGCGTCGCGCTCGGTCAAGAGGGTAGCAGTCGTAGTAGCAGGTCTGCAGGGCAACGATTTCAATGTACACTCCATGAAATTGAAATAAGAACACCGTGAATTCATTGTCCCAGGAAGGGGAAACTTTATTGACACATTCCTGGGGTCAGATACATCACATGATCACACTGACAGAACCACAGCCACATAGACACAGGCAACAGAGCATGCACAATGTCGGCACTAGTACAGTGTATATCCACCTTTCGCAGCAATGCAGGCTGCTATTCTCCCATGGAGACGATCGTAGAGATGCTGGATGTAGTCCTGTGGAACGGCTTGCCTTGCCATTTCCACCTGGCGCCTCAGTTGGACCAGCGTTCGTGCTGGACGTGCAGACCGCGTGAGACGACGCTTCATCCAGTCCAAAACATGCTCAATGGGGGACAGATCCGGAGATCTTGCTGGCCGGGGTAGTTGACTTACACCTTCTAGAGCACGTTGGGTGGCACGGAATACATGCGGACGTGCATTGTCCTGTTGGAACAGCAAGTTCCCTTGCCGGTCTAGGAATGGTAGAACGATGGGTTCGATGACGGTTTGGATGTACCGTGCACTATTCAGTGTCCCCTCGACGATCACCAGTGGTGTACGGCCAGTGTAGGAGATCGCTCCCCACACCATGATGCCGGGTGTGGGCCCTGTGTGCCTCGGTCGTATGCAGTCCTGATTGTGGCGCTCACCTGCACGGCGCCGAACACGCATACGACCATCATTGGCACCAAGGCAGAAGCGACTCTCATCGCTGAAGACGACACGCCTCCATTCGTCCATCCATTCACGCCTGTCGCGACACCACTGGAGGCGGGCTGCTCGATGTTGGGGCGTGAGCGGAAGACGGCCTAACGGTGTGCGGGACCGTAGCCCAGCTTCATGGAGACGGTTGCGAATGGTCCTCGCCGATACCCCAGGAGCAACAGTGTCCCTAATTTGCTGGGAAGTGGCGGTGCGGTCCCCTACGGCACTGCGTAGGATCCTACGGTCTTGGCGTGCATCCGTGCGTCGCTGCGGTCCGGTCCCAGGTCGACGGGCACGTGCACCTTCCGCCGACCACTGGCGACAACATCGATGTACTGTGGAGACCTCACGCCCCACGTGTTGAGCAATTCGGCGGTACGTCCACCCGGCCTCCCGCATGCCCACTATAGGCCCTCGCTCAGAGTCCATCAACTGCACATACGGTTCACGTCCACGCTGTCGCGGCATGCTACCAGTGTTAAAGACTGCGATGGAGCTCCGTATGCCACAGCAAACTGGCTGACACTGACGGCGGCGGTGCACAAATGCTGCGCAGCTAGCGCCATTCGACGGCCAACACCGCGGTTCCTGGTGTGTCCGCTGTGCCGTGCGTGTGATGATTGCTTGTACAGCCCTCTCGCAGTGTCCGGAGCAAGTATGGTGGGTCTGACACACCCGTGTCAATGTGTTCTTTTTTCCATTTCCAGGAGTGTATTTGTGACATCAAGGTAAAAGAGAAGTCGGTTTGAAGATATATGACCTTTATTTGCAAACGCTGTATTCAACATACTTGCGGATAATACGGGTGGTACGACGTCGCAGTTTTGCCACGTCTTAGTAGAACGTGAACGCGTCCCTTTGGCTGTGTAAATCACTTTTTGATAGGTGATGCATAGTTGCACCTGCACACACTGCGGAGGCTGATTAGCCTTGCGTCAGTTTGTCGGCAAACGGTGAAAGTCTTTTGTTCGTTACTGTGTGGAACAAACAGGAAGTGGAACGCATTTCTTGGGAGGGAAATGGTGGACATCCAATACGTTTCCGGGGCGGCAAGTGGAAATGCTCACTCTGCCCAACGTCTGTAAGTTCGGCCGTTTCCGAATCGGTGAGTGCCGATCCGTGAACATTTACTGCCATCCAGGCAGGTCCGGCACGTTTTCCACTGGCACGTTCTCGTAATGACGTTCGTCGATTTAAGTGCTACTGCTAAATCCGGTGCATTCGTTTTGTGTTACAGGTGCGAAGGCCTGACGAACGCGGTCGTCAGCACACATTGCGTACTCCAGGGCTTAAAGAGGAGGCGTTATCACTGCTAGTAAACACGCCCTCGAAAAACTCGTGACTTGTCGCACGGGAAAGGGGTGTAAGCCATTCCACAATTTGGTGTGTGTGGCATGAAGATGATTTCCACCCTTCCGCCTTCAGGAGGTTTGCACCCTTAACCCGAACGATTTTCCACGTCGAACTGAATTCTGTCAGTAGTTTTTGCAAAGGTGTGCCTTTCAACCGGACCTCCCAAATCTGAAGAGGCTTCCTTCACACACGAGGGTATGTATTTACACGGGAGGGCCACAGTCAACATGTCTGGGTACAGGAAAATCCACCCTCTGATTATGTTCTTGGTCACCAGGATCGCTTCGCTGACAACATTTGGGCCGGCTTGATGGGCAATAATCTGTCCAGTCCATACATGTTCCCCAGGCGACTTAAAGCAAATAGATAGTTAATCTTTTTATGAGAGACTCTGCGAGAGTTGTTTCAACACGTTGCACTCAGCGTGCAAGAGTGAATGTATCACCAGCTCCGTAGTGCACCTGCACACTTCGGACGTGGAGTGAGAATGCATTTGGATGAAACCTTTGGTGAGAACTGAATAGGGCGCAGTGGACCAGCGGCATAATCTGCACTTTCCCCCGACTTGATGCCCACTGATTTTTGTCTTCTGGAGCCACCTGAAATCATTTGTCTATGAAACATCCACTGAGACTGACAAAGAGCTGAAAGCTCGAATTATGCCAGCCTCCGAGGCAGTTTTCACTTTGCCAGGAATGTCTGAAACAGTGCGACAGTCACCGAGCGTTGTTCCTCAGCGTGCTTTCAAACTGAAGGGCGTAATTCCGAGGACTTTTTGTAACAATTTTCCAGTGAAGGTTATAAAGCATCACTCCTACTTCTCATTTACCCTGATGCCATAAATATATTGAAATCGTTGCCATGCGCACCGGCTGTCAAGACGGCTCCAATAGCATGTCGTGTACCTACAATCTGGGCGGCGCGCTATGCCGTTCAACAAAGCTAAGGGATGCGGGCGTGGGTTGCTTTCTGAAACATGCTTGTTCACGACGCATTCTACCAGTCCTCTCATTTCTTACCTTCATTTCAAGAACAATCCGTATATTCCTTGTATTCAGTACGTTTATCTGATTGCATATTTCTTAAGATCTCGAAATATTGTAGCAGTCCTGCACAGCGAGTTTAATATGCTCAAGACTGCATGACCAAGTCCACCCGCTTATTATATGTTGCGTACTTTGCTGCACTATTCGGTAAAGTTTGGTGGCGCTGGAGCGCATGATTATTTCGAATTCTACTTTCAGGTATTTGTGACAGAAGCCTCGCGGCAGGATTATTCTGTTGATTCTATGACTTTCGATGCAAATAAAACAACTAAATATTTTTTTTTTTGTTTTTGCTCTTACACTCCCAATCCATAGCTGTCTACTCTTTGAGCCTGAGAACGAGTATCTTGGAAGAGATGAAGCCGGTCGAATAATCGCGTGCTACCATGTTGAGCATCTGGATTAAGTGCATTAAGGACGGCGACTCTGTCAAGCAGGGTAGGGGGTTATCTGTGTGAGATATGCCGACAGAGTAAAATACTGGAGCTGTGCAAGTACAAGTGCATCGGAAGACACTGTACACCGCACATTGTTGAAGATTGAGGTGAACAGGAGATGACCACTACCTGTTGCTATGTTGACCCAACGACATCGTCACTTTGGACTGAGATGGGCACAGGATCATTGATATATGACCGTGGATGAAAGGAAACGTCTCGTCTGGCAGAATAAATCACATTTTAGGGTTTCGTACCCCACTCGCTAAGACCAGTTTGTTCAAAAAATGGTGGAAATGGTGACTTAAATTCTGAGGTCATCAGTCCCCTAAAACTTAGAACTACTTAAACCTAACTAACCTAAGGACATCACATACATCCATGCCCGAGGCAGGATTCGAACCGGCGACTGTAGCGGTCGCGTGGTTCCAGACTGAAGCGCCTAGAACCGCTCGGTCACTCCTGCCGGAAGATCAGTTTGTTGTCCATCCTTCTGTACGTCTGTCTGTCTGTTAAAAAGGCTTTTTCTCAGAAACGGGAAGACGTATCATGTTGAAATTTGTCCCGTATTAAGGTGTACTGTCCCTTGTCGATGCAAAAAATTGAAGCTTCTACGCCATTGTAATAAAAAAATACCGCTCACATATTTTTCGCTAAGTCTATCACATAAAACGTATGAACTATTCCTAGTTAATATAGAATCGTGAAATTTGACAAGAATTAAAGTTTCACAGTAAAACTAATGAAAGCATCATAAAATTTTTAATTTGTAAATATAGGAAACGAAAAAAGTGATTTGTCATTTCTTACCCGGCATTTTGTCTGTCCCTCCGTCTTTTAAGAGCCCTATGTCTCCGGAACGACTGATAGAGAATCATGTAACTTGACTAGAAGCAACGTTTCACACTACGAATAAAGGAAAAATGTGATTTTTTTAACTTTTTAATACGAGAAAAATTTTTGTCATTCGTTATCCGACTGTCTGTCCATTCCTCCATCTATTAAGATATATTTTTTCCCAAGAAGGGGAAGCTGAAATTTGTCACCTACTATAAGGTGTATGGTCTCTTGATATAATAAAACATTCAGCTTCTAATTCTGTGCAATAAGACGATACGGCCATTTACGTGTCATATTTTGATACTCGCAAACTCACTCATTAAAACCAGTGGACTACTTCCCGTTGACTTAGTCACGAAATTTGACATGAAGGAAGGTTTCATAGTACATTTAAAGAAAAAAAATCTGAAAACTGTTAATTTGTTACTATATCACTCAAAAAATATATTTCTGTTGTGATTAATTATCCAGCTTCAAAGTTAAATTTACACATTCTCGAAAATCTGGTTCCTGCGAGCGATATATTGCCAGTATCAATGTCGATAACAGACAAAAACTGATCGAGATCTTCGATACTCGATAAGGATGAACCGTCTGCATACATAATTGAGTTGTACAGAATCCTCAGAGCGCGAGTTCAACTCACACATGGCCAAATTTTGTTACTGCTACAGCAGGTCAGCGGCTGTACCTAGGTACACTGTCATCCAGTGGCTCGAAACACGCACTGCCCCTCCGAAACATCCATTCGACCTGTGCTAGTAACGCCCTGGAGACATTTGTATTATGTGGACATATGGTGACACGGTAGTTTTAGTAGAATCCTGTTGAGCTCACGTTAATGATCTGGCCTCTAAATACTCCTCGTGTGAACCCGATAGGACACATCTGTGATGCTCTTGTGCACCAGTTCTGCACGCATAAACTACCGATTCAGAAATTGCCAGAATTGGGTGACTTGTGGGTGGACATCTGGTGCCACATACCTCTGGAAACCTACCAGGGACTTGTCAAGCCTATGTCACGCAGAACGGTGTATTAAGCAGGTAATCATAGTGTTTCAGCTCATATGATATATTGCTCCCCTTTACCACTATAAGAATATGAAAATGTCCTGTAATGCTGAGAGACTGCAGGGCAGTCTCACATCTGATTCGGTGTTATGCCGCTTCATGTTTTTAGGGAATATGATCTTTATTTCGATTTGACTACATACATCATGATGAAATGGTGGGCAGTAGTTAATGCTCTTGCTTGCGTGCTCTGGGGAATGAATAACGGTAAGCTCTACTTGCGTTCAAAGGAATAGGGTGCCGATTTAAAAGACTGCAGTAAAAGCACATGGTGACGGTGGGCCGAGGGTAGCGCGTTTTTCTGCGGAACCTGGGTGGAAACACTTCCGGACGGCCGAGTTCCGTGGTCTCATTGTGCAGACACGTTGGTCGGCGCCAGTTGGTAGGCATCCGCATCCAGGTTCAAATGGCTCTGAGCACTATGGGACTTAACTTCTGAGGTCATCAGTCCCCTAGAACTTAGAACTACTTAAACCTAACTAGCCTAAGGACATCACACACATCCATGCTCGAGGCAGGATTCGAACCTGCGACCGTAGCGCCTAGAACCGCTCGGCCACCATGGCCAGCTACATCCAGGTAGAATGACTAGTGCCGAGAGGTCGCCACTGCAATGGCCAGAGCATTTGTAAGTAGGCTGTTTAGGTTTTTTTTATTGGTAACACCACGTAGCGCTCTGTATGAAAATCACTGGCTGTGCTGTGTGCAGTCTGTGGCTGGTTTGCATTGTTGTTGGCTACTGTAGTGTTGGGCAGCTGGATGTTAACAGCGCGTAGCGTTGCGCAGTTGGAGGTGAGCCGCCAGCAGCGGTGGATGTGGGGAGAGAAATGGCGGAATTTTGAGAGCGGATGATCTGGACGTGTGTCTATCAGAAACAGTACATTTGTAAGAAAGGATGTCATGAACTGCTATACATATTATGACTTTTGAACACTTTTAAGGTAAATACATTGTTTGTTCTCTATCAAAATCTTTAATTTGCTAACTATGCCTATCAGTAGTTAGTGCCTTCAGTAGTTAGAATCTTTTATTTAGCTGGCAGTACTGGCGCTCGCTGTATTGCAGAAGTTTGAGTAACGAAGATTTTTATGAGGTAAGTGATTTGTGAAACGTATAGGTTAATTTAGTCAGGGCCATGCTCTTGTAGGGATTATTGAAAGTCAGATTGCGTTGCGCTAAAAATATTGTGTCAGTTTAAGCACAGTCATGTATAATTTTTCTAAGGGGACGTTTCATATGTCGACCCTTAGCCGAGGATACCTCACTGGAATCTTCTGATTTTTTCTTGTAGTTTGTGTAATTAGTGTAGCTTTTGTTTATTGCTAGCGCGTAATTGTAGAGAGAATCTAATTTGTAGTTGCAGTCTTTCATTGTTGTACAGTAAAACCGTTGTTGCATGCATGTAGATTTGCACCAAGTATTTCGCAGCAGCGCTTGCAATTACTTAGATATTATTTTCAGTGCTATGTTAATGTGTTCTCTTATTTTTGCTCTTCAATTTGTTCTTTTCTGTGTTATCGTGTGAAATATTGTGACAACAATGGTGTGTGACAAACGTAACACTAGGCTCCAAAGTAAACTGAGAAATAATAGTGACGACGAGCGTAGCTTATCAGCACCACTGTGTAATGAATTAACAGCCATTCAAAGTAGGGGGTGTGGGTGGGTGGTTTGGGGATGGAGACCAGACACCATGTTCATCGGTCTCATCGGATTAGGGAAGGATTGGGAAGGAAGTCGGCCGTGCCCTTTCAGAGGAACCATCCCGGCATTTGCCTGGAGTGATTTAGGGAAATCACGGAAAACCTAAATCAGGATGGCCGGACGCGAGATTGAACCGTCGTCCTCCCGAATGCGAGTCCAGTGTCTAACCACTGCGCCACCCCGCTCGGTCATTCAAAGTAGTAATTTGGTAATTGTGCATAGGGAAATGGAGCGGGCGGCAAATAATGGTGTAGACAGTGAAACAAGTAGTGGACAGGGAAGCATTATCGATCGATCGGTCGGCAACAGCTCGCCTCAGGAATCCGAAATGACAGAACACAATATTGCAAATACTGTAGACTAAGGTTTTGGGTCCTAACATTTTCTCAAATGAGTCAAGACACATTTTCTGCTTGTCAAAATGTGAATGTTGCCGGTGAAAATGCCCTGCCAAAGAGCATAGAGAGACAGATTCCAGACACTGATACATTATTATTGCAATTAATGCAACAAATGGAAAAAAATCAGAGACAAACACAGCAAAAGCTTCAAAAGTTAGGCACAATGGAAAAAAATCAGAGATAAACACGGCAAAAGCTTCAAAATTTAGACACAATGGAACAAAATTAGAGACAAACACAGCAAAAGCTTCAAACGTTAGACACAATGGAACATAATCTTCGGAAGTTAGACACCACCCTTGAACAAACACGTGAAGATTTAACTACTGAGTTACATAACATTGAATCGAAATGTCAAAACGTCTGTAATGACGTAAAAACACAAATTTATGAGCATTTTCAACATCTTTTTTTTTTTTTTTTTTTTTTTTTTTTTTTTTTTTTTTGCGGCATGAAAATGCATTACAGAACCACGAAGCAGCCATAGAAGAACTGCAAACTATTGTTCATGAAAATCATGAGACCTTGCAAGCTAAAATTGACTCAATTGCATCTACCGATTCGGTTATGCAACTTGTAAAAACTCAGGAAAAGTTAAAGGACACAGTACATACTCTGAAAATTGGTTCAGAAAGACACATGGAGGAAATTAGTTCATTATCAGAGAAAGTAGTTGAACTTTCGGATCAGCTAAATAATTTATCTACGAAGGTAGATGATAATCTGAATGACACAACCGGTAGTCTTTAATGACACAGAAGAGTGCGAACGTATTAGGAAATTCAAACAAAATCAGAATCAAATTATTACACAACACCAAAGAGAAATCTGGGAAATACAAGATCAGTTGACACAGGTAATACAAGAATTACATATTTCGGAGGAGACTCGCGCTCCAATACGGGAAGAGGGACATAGAAATACAGAACAACCACTAAATAATAACACAGGGCACTTCGGAAAATATGAAAGAAATTGGCAAGGTACACCGAATTTTGAGATGGAACCGACGAAACGAAGTAACAATGACCGATATGCGACTCGCCGACAAAATGATTTTGACTATAAGCTGTTTATTACTACACGTAAATTCAATACATTTAAGAATTCCCGCAGCGACATTCATCCACAAGCGTGGCTTCATCAATTCTCTCATTGTTTTCCTCCCAACTGGTCATTAGATTAGAATTTATGTTTGACCACTTAGAGAATGAACCAGCTGTAATAATGCGATCAGTCATTCACGATTGCCACAGTGAAGGAGAATTTTACCATGCCTTCCTCTCAGCATACTGGTCTCAAGCCACACAAGACCGAGTAAAACATAGCATCATAATGATGGTTGGTTGGGTGGTTGGTTGGTTGTGTTGGGGCAGGAGACCAAACTGCGAGGTCATCGGTCTCCTCAGATTACGGAAGGAAGTCGGCCATGCCCTTTTCAAAGGAACCATCCCGGCATTTGCCTGAAGAGATTTAGGGAAATCATAATGATGAAACATTTAGAACAATCGGAATTTTCCAGTCTTGTGAAATATTTTGAAGACATGTTGCACAAGAATCAGTACCTGTCAAACGCATACAGCCCCTCAGGACTCATCTGCATTTGCTTAATCAAATTACCTGAACATTTACGACATATTATTTTGGCAGGACGTTGCAAAGACGACATTGAAGCTTTTCAGGGACTCTTACAAGAATTAGAAATTGACACTGACAATCGCGGAACGCGAAAACAGGAACACAACAATCACAGGCCACTTCCGTCACAACTCCGCACTGAAAGAAATAATAACTGGACAAAACAACACAAATCGTGACCGAAACAGACACCACCCGTATGACAACCCTTGGCAGAGTAGTAATAATTTCAGGGAAAGATCACCACTCCATGGTGGTGACTCTCACAGAGGCAATCAGGAAAACAGACAATATGGGAACCAAAATAATTATTATCAAGGGAGACAGAATAACTTTAGACGCAACGGTCCAGCGGTCCAGCGCGCAGTTACGATTCAGGGAGAAATTCTCCACCACGTGACTGACAAGAAAGAAACTATGGAATCTACCGACATGACGACAGACGATATGATCGTAACGACAGACCTGAATTGTATCAGAACTGGCGGGATTCAAACAGGGCAGGGCCCTCTCGACAAGGTGAATTTGTAGAAGTTAGGTCGCCTAGTAACGATGCGCGCCAACAAAGAAACAGACAATGACTCGCACCACAGGCAGCCACTTGCGCCGGCTGGCTCAGTGAAAAATAACATAGACGCTAACCTTGAGAAAAATTTTAGCATTTCTTAGCGACGTATACAACATGATAATTACTTGGAAGTTGAAACTCTGCGTACTAGGATGGGTAAAAGATTGCACCACATTTCACATGTAAAACCGTTTATTCAAAGATAATCTGCTTTTTAATTTTGTCTTTGCCATAAAACTTTTCACTTCACGTTACTAGAATGTTTGTCAGACTTAGTAACTGTTAACATGCTACAATGTTTTAAAGTTAACTATCCAGTCTAGAAACTGGGGAAAATATTTAGACAATATTTACGATTGAATTGTTATAGTGAACAGACGACACAGTGTTATTGTGTGTGTACATTCTTGCTTGTCAGTTGCACGATTACGTAACGACAATAAGGCTCACATGCTTAGAACATGTACCAGTACTGCTAATGAGATTTTAATACAACATTTTGGTTTACTTGAAAATACATTCTGCATTTAAAGTACTTTCTGGGAGATACCAGATGACACAGTGTTTAGTTTATTTGACAGCTACACGATTATATCACGACGCTAATACTGTGTGACACAATTTACATTGTTGCTTTTGCGGTGTATCTCTTTTATACCTGCACAGTTTTTCTGTATTATTCTGGAAAGTATGACATGTTTTACTAGTAACTTTTGTGGTATAGCTACAATGAGACAGCCTTTTCTGTAGCACAACAATACGTTACATTATAGTACTTTCTTGATCACGGTAAGGTACGTAATAACTACGATATCTATACGCAAAGCATTTCACTTTCGTGTATGATGAGGTAAGTACATTGACTTCCACAGAACTTTGCTTACGGACGACGATAATTACGACACTTGGCACATTTATTACCCTTAAGTAATGACAGAGATTATGTTACAACAAGACGCACAATTTAGCGCGGCAGTACACGTATTTGAGTGATTAATTTTGTACTTAAAACATTTATTTTTAAAGATTTTTGAATTAAAAAGAAAGTTTTCCGTGATACATTTCATTCCATTGCTGTAATCTGTAACACCTGAGGGTATAAATACGTTAATCCTCAGTGGGGTACACGCTTACTTTGTGTACCATGTGTGTGGCAAGCACAAGGAGCCCTAGCTAATATGGTATTTGCTTATACAACTTTACACATCGGTACCATATTTCTCCAACACAGAATTACACAGCTGCCTGATTATTTAACAGAGAAACAAACATTTTTTATACTACATCATTGACAGATGTTTACGCAATTACACAGTTGGATAACTTCACACTTATGAAATTGTATTTTGTCTGTACTGTGTGAACTGTTCATATTTTTTCGGAACCATTGTGATACTATGATAGCTTTGAATGATATATTTGGTATGGTATTATGAGTTTTAAAGTACGTTTGAGGTAGATGACACTATTGAAATGAGCAGAGAATTTTCTTTAGGTTTTGATATTATTGGAGGAAGCTACGACGATTTTGAGATTTGACTGAGGTGTTATGATATTATTACGATGACGATGTGTATTATGCTGTTGAGGTACATTTATGATCAATAAGTTGAGAATCGTACTTTAAGAGTTATGAAATATGTGTAAATGTGTGAATGTAACACAATGCAGGCGAAATTTTTTGCACACTGTTATATTCGTAGGATTTTGTCTCTACACATTTGCAACGCATATTTTTGACCTGTGAAATTTTTATATGAGACTGTCACTGTAGCAGAAACTGATGTCATAAATATTTCGATAAGGAAGGTAGGTCACCTTGACGTAATGTGTTTTGGGCACCCAGCTGAGAGATAGTCGTCCGACAAAAGAAAGCCATTAGGTGGAGAAAAAAAAAAGAGGCTATTATCCTCGCTATTGACATTTCTTTGTCGAAAGCATCGCAAATACGACACGTTCAAACTTGAAAACATATGATTACACTGTGGAGCTCTTAATTTATGATATTTACTAAAATGCCTACTGAAATGATGAGAAACATTTTACATCTATTGTCTTTCTAGTTGAGAGCTTGCTCATATTGTTTGATATCTGGTTTCCAGCTGTGTTGCAGCATTGGTTTTATAAAATAAAATTAAGTGCATTTGCTAATGTGAACACTTTCTGCCAACAGATCTATTAAATAATAATTTTATGATCCACATTCATCGAAAAAGGAGTACTTGGAATGGAAAGAACAATAAGAAGGGATTAATAACAGTAACTGCATACATAATTTTGTTTTCAACTACTTGGTAATTTTTTTGGTAGAGTAAATTATCGTGATGCATTACTCTAGTGCTAAGATGTAGCGTAGGTATTAAACATGGCCATTTTTACCGTAATGTTTTTTCTGCTTGAGCTTTGTCATGTTTAGATATAAGTTATAGCATTTGCTGCTGTTGTTTGCCAGGCATAGTTCTACTGAATTTTACCTTGTGTTAAGCCAGTTTTACTACTGATTTATTTTTCTTGTTTGCTGCACATAGCCTTATATTAGTTGTAATATTGCAATTGCTTTGATAATTTATATATACTGCTGCTTGCTTTGCCAATTTCCATTTTTTTGTCATTGCTGTTTGTGTTCATTTGTTATGTGCTGCTGCATTGCCTCGTCCCTTGGTATATATATCTGAGCTCAATAGATTTAAGTTAAGAGGGGGTAGACTATATAAGAGAATGAGTTGCGATGAACTGGAAGAAATGCATTGAGAAGTTATACAAAAAAAGTACAGAAAGCAGGTATAGATAGGACTTTTTGGAAATAATGAAGAACGAAGGGAGATCTCCAAGAAGTAAAGAAAGTTTTGTTTGCAAAATACTGCAGTAAAACAAACCCTGTCCTTTCCTTGTGTTATCCCACTATGTTTTTGTATACCCTTGTGTATTTGTGTTCTTCCTGTATTTATGTGTTCATTTGATAAGACTTATGTTGTAGAACTTTTCTAGTACTAAATAACATGTTATTTACTTTGTGAAGATGTTTAGACATTATTAATTCTGTCCTGTTTCAAAGCTCATATGTGAAATTAATGTTTCAAAAACTATTCTCATTATTTTATATATTTACTAATGTCATAATTCCTGTAACACTGATGTATATGTTTATTACTATTCTTTTGTAAAGCCTGTATTGCTACAAATCTGATCTGTATTATTATGTTTTTAATGATGTTTTCTGTATCTTTGTAATTGTATTCTCATGTTATAAAATTGTAATGGACACCAGTTCAGCAAATTAAGAAACTTGTAAGGATTCATTTCAGTGTACATGTTTCTGTTGGTCATAGTAATGCACAATATGTGAGAAGTTGGGACTGTTAGTGTTTGCACATGTGTTAATAATTCAGCAAGGGACTGGATAACAGCATTGTTGGTTCTAAGGACAATTCCAAAAGACTTTGTGAGTGCACAGGTGGTGGTTTATGGACTTGCTATATTGTCCCCAAAGGCTCTTCGATGGTGATTGTGCACCCGCACAGTCGCAACCAATGGCTGCTGGCCGTCTCCACAAGGAGTGAAGTGGATCTGCACCTTCGATGCCCCACCAATACCATTATTTCTACAAGGACTGCAGTGGGTCTGCACCTCTGGTGGCCCACCAATACCATACTCTCTACCAGGACTACAGTGGGTCTGCTCTGTCATCACCTGCCTACCAATATTCTTCAACTCTGACTAACTCTGCTGTGGGTGTGCTCTGTTGTGGCCCATTACCTGTCTGCATGTCAAGAGTCAGCACTGTCTTTCCGTTGGAAGAACAACACCACTTCTTCAAGACTGCATGGAAATCCACTACATCTGTATGCAATTTCTTTTACTAATGAGACTTTGTGAAATAAACTGTAATTACTATTATGATGAGAGATCAGGACTGTCTTTATGGACTGTGAGAAAATTTTAGCTTTTCACCAAGATTGTATCAATAAGTGTGTGCATTTGGTATCTTTGTTATTGTAATTATGAAAAATTTTATCAAATCTTTATTGGGCACTGTCCAAAACAATTTGTAAAATTTTTTGTGGGGAGCATGGGGGCTATGTAAGTAGGCTGTTTAGGTTTTTTTATTGGTAACGCCACGTAGCGCTCTGTAGGAGAATCACTGGCTGTGGTGTTTTAGACTGTGGCTGGTTTGCATTTTTGTTGGCTATTGTAGTGTTGGGCAGCTGGATGTTAACAGCACGTAGCGTTGCGCAGTTGGAGGTGAGCCAGCAGTAGTGGTGGATGTGGGGAGAGAAATGGCGGAATTTTGAGAGCGGATGATCTGGACGTGTGTCTATCAGAAATAGTACATTTGTAAGAAAGGATGTCATGAACTGCTATATATATTATGACTTTTGAACGCTTTTAAGGTAAATACATTGTTTGTTCTGTATCAGAATCTTTCATTTGCTAAATACGCCTATCAGTAGTTACTGCCTTCAGTAGTTTGAATCTTTTATTTAGCTGGCGCTCGCTGTATTGCAGTAGATTGAGTAACGAAGATTTTTGTGAGGTAAGTGATTTGTGAGACGTATAGGTTAATTTAGGTAGGGCCATCCTCTTGTAGGGATTATTGAAAGTCAGATTGCGTTGCGCTAAAAAATATTGTTTGTCAGTTTAAGCACAGTCATGTATAATTTTTCTAAGGGGACGTTTCACATTGTAGACCTGGATAAAGCAGAGGATGTAACCTTGTTAGGTAGCAAGCCGACGGGACATCTGTGTGCGTTCTGCGAATTTCCGTGGGACAGGTCACTGGCTCCCAGATGTCGTGAATCTGTTACAAAACATATTTGCAAAAGCACGTATCTTTAGCGAGTTTATGGCCGTTCTTTGGACGCAACAGAAGAGAAAACAAGCTTTTTATGGAGGGCTGTGGTTCCATCCTGGTCATGTATTCAGCAAAGGTCGTGACGTAAACGCGTGGGAAAGAGGGCGTGAAGCTGAATCTTTTTTCCTTCTCTCCTAATTAACTTTAAAGAGTCATATTGGTCAAATCGGTGTACGAAGAGCAAAGTGCGCACTCCCAACTTCGATTTCTGAGCTCCAGCAAGTGACTGTTATGTACTAAAGTGGGGGAAGTCTAAGATGTGAATGGGCTTTTGCTACCGAGCTGAAGAGGAAGTGGACAAAAAAATGGTTCAAATGGCTCTGAGCACTATAGGACTGAACATCTGTGGTCATCAGTCCCCTAGAACTTAGAACTACTTAAACCTAACTAACCTAAGGACATCACACACATCCATGCCCGAGGCAGGATTCGAACCTGCGACCTTAGCGGTCACACGGTTCCAGACTGAAGCGCCTAGAACCGCATGGCCACACCGGCCGGCAGGAAGCGGACAGCAAGGGTACTTGGCTAATAAAGGACTGCAGGTCTCTACCTAAAGAGTGAGACATGTCATTTGCTAGTGTGCCAATTAGAGCCTGTGCCAGTCACCTTATGAACCATCACAGGTAGTGCTTCTAGCATAACAGACACGAGTGCTGCGAGGGTGTACTTCTTTGCTTTGAATCGGCCGCCTAGACATTTGACATTTTCCGTCACGCATAGTCATGGCACGGAGTCAGATTGATTTTGCAGACCAGCAAATGGGTCCACCTGCACACTGGAATCCATTGGGGTTTCAGAGGCTCATTGGAAAGTACCTGCGTTCCGGACCGCTTACTTCCATTTTCGGGAGCGCGCCATTAATAACAGATTTCGGCCGTCCATGACTTCAGTCGCCCAACGCATCGTGATGTTCCGCGCTGTCCAGCAGGACGGCGGAGGTCTCCAATACATGTTTCTCAGCACCCTGTCCTTTCGAACCATATTTTTCTTTTGGGAATGGTAGAATGTAGGTGGTTGATGGTGGTGTAGATTTTGTACCATAAACCGGATTCACTTGTATGAAGTTAGATAAAACGATTTGTGTTCCGGTTAGTGTCGATCCCCAGCTGATCACTTTGACCACCATATACCCCATGTGAGTGAAAGCTTTTGTCAAATGAAAATCTTTGTTTAGTCATTTTTTTTCTCTTGTGATGTTAAGGACGAATAAATCTATTGTCATTCAGACCAAAACTCCTTCCTGAGTTCTGATTAACAGTACCTTCCCATTTCATGATAAAGTCTAGATTTGAAACGTAAGTAGTTGCAACGGATAATAATTGCGTGGTACTGAATCCGTCTGACTGAATCCTTTTTCCTATCATCCTGATGAAGTTCTGTAGAGGCTGAAGTACTAATGGCTGCGTTCTTCAGTGTGCTAAGTTACCTTGAATGAATCCCTTATTTCTCACCAACTGTTAGTGTACATCACGTTGACTATGAGTCTCCAGAATTCTTCAGAATCTGTAAGTGCCAGTCGAAGTGCTCCGTTCTATTATCGTGTCAAAGATTCCCAAGTGATCAATTTCTGCTTTGTCCATTTCTTAAGTCAGTATATCAGGGTTCTCTGATGAAATTTCAGTGCCTTTCTGTGTGGTTGGAGGTAAGTTTAGTGAATATCTTCTACATTACAGGTAGTAAAGTGATAAATCAGTTGTTTTTTTAATTCTTCTCGGTTTGCTATGCAGAGCTGTGGAATACTACAATATTATTCCAGGTTTAAGGACTTGTCTTCTTTCGTAGTGAGCCATAATTTATTTTCAAAGAATATTCTTAAGAATTTATTTTACTTATTAGCGACTCATCAAGAACATTAACATATTTAAACACACTATGTAAGCATGGAAGTAATTGCCAGGGAGTAACTGATCAAACCATAATCAAATTCCTTTTAACAAATTGGAATTTTATTCACTTAAATAGTGCCTGAAAGCAATTTTTAAAAAAGAAACAGATTTAAATTTATAATCAGAAAGCACCCTCTAAGTATCAAGTTACAATTTATTCAGAGGCAGAAAGAAACAAGTTTTGACTATATGAGCTTTCGGACAGAGAACCTTGCCCTCCCTTTTGACAAGGCCGTAGTTACGACCGCTCACAACAACCTCTGAAAGACTACACTGGTGCAAATCTGCAACACATCAGATTACTTTAAACTAAAGGTTTTAACGATTTACACAAACACACAAACTATGCACTCCCATTGGAGGGATGGAAATGGTACAAAACACTATAAATGAAAATATTAACTTTGCCACTGAAGGTGCAACATGATTTTAACTTCTATGAAAAGTCTTACGGTGAAAGGGTGGCAACTTTATATACTAAAATGATCATTTAAATAAAAGCTCGTGGAATGCAATCTTATATAAAATTCTACAAGGTTGGCCAAACAAGTTACGATGCTCTACAGTACACAGATACCACCTCTCAGGATGATAGGCAAGATCAGAACATATTTCAGGAATTAGGCCGTTACACTCCAAGCAATAAACTAGTTAACACACCAAATCCGACAAACATGACAGAGGTAGCTCCGATTGACAGACAGACACTAACTTCCAGACAAATGCGGACGAAAGACGGATTAGCAAGCTGGGGGACGAGAGACTGACCAAGAAAACAAGTAGAATTTAACAAGAGGAAATCACACATCACCAATCACTTAACTTCTAATAAACTACGATTTCTCGAGAAGACCTGGCGCAACACCCCCAAATCGCTCTCCCGAACCGTCCGCTACCAGCCGCTTCAACGGATGCAGGAAGGCGCGCCGATCTCCCGTCTCACGGTGTCGCAGCTCGCACCGGCCAGACTGATGTCGTGGGTTGACTCCTGTCGCTCTCGTGTCGACCGCGAAGTCACTACCCCTCTCTATACCCCAGGACCCACTGGACTCACGTGGCGACCCCACATGCGCCGACGCTCAGGACGGACAAGTCATCTTGTGTTTCAGTGCGCGACCGACCAACCGATCGATCCAACCGCCAATGACCATTGCCTGAGCAAACGCTCAGATGCAGGAACCAAGCCCCGACCGGACGACCACTCGCTGAGTTCTCTTACTGGCGGAGTGGAAAGACTCTCATTTTGCCGGCTTGAAAGGTTGATCCGATCGACAGACATACTAGCACTCCGAACGACAGACAGATACTAACTGCCTCACAAATGCGGACGAGAGACAGACTAGCAAGCTGGGAACGAGAGACTGACCGAGATTGGCGAGCTCCTAGCGCCCCTTAAATGCACGTGAACAGGCAACCTTTCCCCTTTCCCACCAGAGGAAGACACCAAAGCTGCGATTGCCACAGCTGCGCCACCGCCAGAAACGGAGGGCGACTGCTTCACACTACGCGCTGTGGCGCGCTCTTCACAATAGTAATTTTTACCACGGCTCACGCAGATGTTCTGTAAACGATGTCAGAAATTCGTTTAGTATTACCCTGTTTTCACACGTGTAGCATCTTATTGGACTTGGGAGATGGTAAGCAATTTTCAGGCTATGACATTTTGGAATATATACATTATGTTTTGCTCCTTGTGGTATGCAAATAGCGGTTTTGGTAGTATTTTTAACACCTGTTATTACTAAGAAGGTAATTTGAGACACACAGCTTCATTAACATTATAAGAAAGATAAAGCATTTGCCGAGTTTGTAAACTTCGGTATAACTCATTTCCATCAAAAGAGACACATGTCGTTCTAATGAGTTTACACTTCGAACATGTAGCATGTAACGTGAAATTTTTTCTGTCGTTTGTTATTTGGCAAAATAGCACTTCTTGTTCTCTTATTTAAATCTCCTGTTATAGTTTGTTACTACCTCAGGAGCTGTTGCCTCCCTGCAAAATCGTAAATGCTTCATATTTTATTTTTTGTGAAGAACTTGTATTTTCTGTGAGCGGTAATGTTACATTGCCAAGCAGTCTGCGCGAAGGCTACTCATTTCACAACGAGCTATCATGTTGGATATTCATCGTGTTTTCGTTTATGAAATATAACTGTTGATTTTATGTGGTAAATTGTGCAGTCATTTTATACAGAACCGAGCAAATGAAAATACCTTAACGATACAACACTGTATCTCCAGATGTCTTGCAAGTTATACACCGTATTCCATCAAAAATAAGGCCGAATTTTTCTTTTTTCTGTTTTTTCGTTTTTTAGCGAATGCTGTGGAAAACGTCGCATGCAGGAGGCAAGAAAGTATCTCACAGCAGATTCTCTACTGTCGTAATAATGTACATATTAGCACAACAAAAGATAAATACGAGAAAACTATTCACCTGTTAACAGCGAGTTCTGCAAACAGAATTCCCTATTCCCACTCTCCCGACCCTGTGCCTGGAAGAAATTTTGCATTTACATGAGAGACAAGAAAGACGAGCAAACAATACGCCCGCTATGAGTGTATTTTACGCCCAACATGCTGCACACTTCGTAACATCTCATTCTTGTTTAACGTCTGTCTTTTTCTTCTGTGCTTGTTGCCTTACAGTTATAGGAAATTTCCCTTAATTTATAATGTTCTCCTCTTACCGGCAGAGCACTGGGAGAATGCGTTATGTGATCTCTCTTAATTACTAAAAATAAAAAAAATATTTAGTGGGAATTACGCTTCACAAACTATTCCAGAATCTAGACATCCTAAATGACACCAAACGTTAACAGGGGAAATCAGTACTTACCCAGTGTGTTCAAGGGATCTACTTTAAGAATGCAGCATCGGCTTGTGTAAAATATTATTGCTTCCTTATTATCAAAAAACATTAACTACACCGTGGAATTTGCGAAAAACTTTGTGGCTGGTGTCACAAAAAAGCTGTCATCCAATATTATTTACTGATCAACGGAACGGTAAGTGGATTAAGGATGTATGTGCTTTCATTTTTATTTTATCAGTGTATAAAAGTTATGAAAAATAGTTGTAGATGACACGAGGGAGAAAGATACCGTAAGCTTTTGCTGCCTAAAGTAGCCAGGTATGCTGGAACTTCTTGGCGGAAAATACGAGAGGAATACAACTAGTGCGAAGCCAACTGCTTGACTTCTGCCGATAGTAGTCGAATTCAGCGAGTTAATTCTTTAATGGTAATAATGGCGCAATTCCGTTCTCGAATTTTGAAGCTTTCATTGCCTTGGTACGGGTAATAATGGCAGTCGTATGATGGTTTTTGCATAGAGCAATGGTATATGGGAGTTAACTTCGAGAGTTCTGCCGGGAAAATTGACCATTGAGTTGAGTACATGATGTATAAGCCGGGTTTAAAGAATTGCTTGAATTCGTAACTTACGGTTATGAAGTAATGTTAACGAAATTTCGGTTCTATTGCTGAGATAAACGATTCCAGCGACTAATATTTATTGTTCATTTACGAGGGGGTAGATGGACCAAATTAGATTCATTTGTCCATTTAGGGGATCTCTTTTAGGAAATAATTTCGGTCATAAAATGATAATTTTATAGCCAACAAATCAGATTCAGTTATTAGTGTTGAGTGGAAAAGCGGATTCTTATCGGCCTAGTTCCGATTAATTTGCTGCACGAAACAGTTTGCCTGTGCAGAAGCAAATTGTTTCTGTCCTTTTGGTTATGGGAAGAATTGTGGTTTTGTCTTGAGGGCTCGCGGTGGACTGAGTCACTAATTTACTGTTGTTGCAGGAACTGTTGTCGACAGTTTGATTTGTTAGCGATTTATAATCACCGTTAAACAAATTTAATGCTTGTTCCAGGTCTGTATTGATTTTGTGTGTTGATAATGAACCATTAAAAGAAAGGCGTAAGCGTTAATAAGAACTTACGACTAAGCCGATTAAGAATCCACATATTACAAAAAGAACTTAGTGATAAAATAACGCCAGAAGTGGCGGAGATTTGCTTTGATTGCTCAAGTGACAGGGATCAAGTGGTGGTCGCAGTAGTTTTTGTAGGCGGTGCCAAGATGTGATTGGACTAGGCCTACAGTGGAACGCAATTTCATGTCTCAGTCCGAACCACGTCACTGCTTAAATCTTTAATAAAAATCGACAGCATTGACGGCCGAAGGCTTCCGCTATAATAAGTAACCCCTCCCCCCCCCCTTCTGTCAATGTTCTTATGAAACAGGCCGAAGGAGCGGAAAGAGGTTCTGGGTACTCTCCTACCCTTGGGGTGGGAATGTACAAGGTGGAAAAATCAGCTATGATCAACGGCATGAGGACACACAAGATAATGGAATCCACTGCACTGAAGACACATAATGTATATCCATAGGACATGTTGGCTGCAATTGAAAACTGTCATGATGATCGTTTCTGTGGCAAATTATTTGAGTTTAATCTCCCTTTGGGATCTTGTGGAGGGGCTGCTCATGGAGAGGTAACCATGCGAAAAGGTCTGAATAACCAAGGAAATGGTACTGTTTTACGAGTCGGGGCCTGAAATGTCAGAAGCTTGAACATGCTAGGGAAGCTATAGAGTCTGAAAACGGAAGTGCGAAGGCTCACTTTACATATACACTCCTGGAAATGGAAAAAAGAACACATTGACACCGGTGTGTCAGACCCACCATACTTGCTCCGGACACTGCGAGAGGGCTGTACAAGCAATGATCACACGCACGGCACAGCGGACACACCAGGAACCGCGGTGTTGGCCGTCGAATGGCGCTAGCTGCGCAGCATTTGTGCACCGCCGCCGTCAGTGTCAGCCAGTTTGCCGTGGCATACGGAGCTCCATCGCAGTCTTTAACACTGGTAGCATGCCGCGACAGCGTGGACGTGAACCGTATGTGCAGTTGACGGACTTTGAGCGAGGGCGTATAGTGGGCATGCGGGAGGCCGCGTGGACGTACCGCCGAATTGCTCAACACGTGGGGCGTGAGGTCTCCACAGTACATCGATGTTGTCGCCAGTGGTCGGCGGAAGGTGCACGTGCCCGTCGACCTGGGACCGGACCGCAGCGACGCACGGATGCACGCCACGACCGTAGGATCCTACGCAGTGCCGTAGAGGACCGCACCGCCACTTCGCAGCAAATTAGGGACACTGTTGCTCCTGGGGTATCGGCGAGGACGATTCGCAACCGTCTCCATGAAGCTGGGCTACGGTCCCGCACACCGTTAGGCCGTCTTCCGCTCACGCCCCAACATCGTGCAGCCCGCCTCCAGTGGTGTCGCGACAGGCGTGAATGGAGGGACGAATGGAGACGTGTCGTCTTCAGCGATGAGAGTCGCTTCTGCCTTGGTGCCAATGATGGTCGTATGCGTGTTTGGCGCCGTGCAGGTGAGCGCCACAATCAGGACTGCATACGACCGAGGCACACAGGGCCAACACCCGGCATCATGGTGTGGGGAGCGATCTCCTACACTGGCCGTACAACACTGGTGATCGTCGAGGGGACACTGAATAGTGCACGGTACATCCAAACCGTCATCGAACCCATCGTTCTACCATTCCTAGACCGGCAAGGGAACTTGCTGTTCCAACAGGACAATGCACGTCCGCATGTATCCCGTGCCACCCAACGTGCTCTAGAAGGTGTAAGTCAACTACCCTGGCCAGCAAGATCTCCGGATCTGTCCCCCATTGAGCATGTTTGGGACTGGATGAAGCGTCGTCTCACGCGGTCTGCACGTCCAGCACGAACGCTGGTCGAACTGAGGCGCCAGGTGGAAATGGCATGGCAAGCCGTTCCACAGGACTACATCCAGCATCTCTATGATCGTCTCCATGGGAGAATAGCAGCCTGCATTGCTGCGAAAGGTGGATATACACTGTACTAGTGCCGACATTGTGCATGCTCTGTTGCCTGTGTCTATGTGCCTGTGGTTCTGTCAGTGTGATCATGTGATGTATCTGACCCCAGGAATGTGTCAATAAAGTTTCCCCTTCCTGGGACAATGAATTCACGGTGTTCTTATTTCAATTTCCAGGAGTGTAGTATAGGTCAGTGAAGTGAAATGGAAAGAAGACAAGTATTTTTGATCAGATGAGTGTAGGGTAATGCCATCAGCAGCAGAAAATGGTATAGCGGGAGCATGTTTCGTTATGATTAGGAAGGAATGGGAATTTGTTACTGTGAATAGTTCAGTGATAGTGTTGTTCTTATCAGAATCGACAGCAAATCAACAGCGACAACGATAGTTCAGGTAGATATGCCTACGTCACAAGCTGAAGATGAAGAGATAAAGTATAAGAGGCTATTCACTGGGAAATTCAGTATGTAAATCGAGATTAAAATCTAATAGTCATGGAGGACTGGATTGCGATTGTAGGGGAAGGAGAAGAAGAAATGGTTAAGTGAGAATAAGCGCTTGATAGCAGGAATGAGAGAAGTGGAAGACTAACTCATCTCTGCAATACAATTTAGCTAGTAATAGCGAGTACCCTGTTTAAGAATCACAAGAGGAGGATGTATAGTAGGTGAAAGGCGACACATATTGGATGATACGAGTTAGATTACATCATGGTCAGGCAAAGATTTCGAAAGCAGCTACTGGTTTGTGGGGCATATCCTGAAGCAGACTACAATTCAGTAATGATGAAGAATAGGCTGAAGTTCAAAGAGACTAATCAGGAAGAATCAGGGCACAAAAAAGTGGGGTACGGGAGTACTAAGGAATAAAGAGAAACACTTGATGTTTTCTGAGACTATAGATATTTCGATAATGAATAGCTCAGTAAGCAGTTCATTTCAGGAGAAATGGACGTCTCTAAAAAAAGTTAATCACAGAAGCTGGAAACAAAATCGTAGGAACAAGTACAAAGAACGCAACTCTGAAGAAACCGTTGATAAGAAAAGACACACTTCAGATGATAGACGCAAGAGCGATGTACAAAAGTGTTCGGGAATACAAAGACACAAGTCACGTAGGATTGAAATAAATAGTAAATAGAGGGAAGCTAAGGTAAAAATGCTGCACCAAAATATGAATAAATCGAAAAAGAAAGGACGGGTTCAGTATATAGGAAAGTCAAAACAACCTTCGGTGAAATTAAAATCAATGGCGGTAACGTTAAGAGTTCAATGGGAATTCCCCCGTTAAATACAGAGGAGAGAGTGAACAGCTGGAAAGAGTACACTGAAGGACGCTACTAGGCGAAAGACTTGCCTCATGACGTGGTTGAAGGAGAAACAGGAGTCGACAGAGAAGAGGTGGGGGATCCAAAATTAGAAACAGAATTTAAAAGAGTCCTTAGAATACTTAAGACCAGTTAAGGCAGAGGGGACTGATAACATTCCTGTTTGTGACAAGAATAACATACAGAAGAGTGGAAAAGGAAATGAAGGATCTGTTAGATGACTATCAGTTGGCTTTAGGAAAGATAAGGAAATCGTAGACGCAGTTCTGACGTTTCGGTTGACAATGGAAGCAAGACTGAAATAAAATCAAGATACGTTCGTAGGATGTGGAGACCTGGAAAAAGCCCTGGACCGTGTAAAATAGTGCAAGATGTCTGAAATTCTGAGTGGAAAGCTAAAGAGAAAGACGGATAATATTCAAGAGGGAACAATAAGAGTGGAAGACCAGAAACGAGTGCTCGGATTAAGGAGGGTGTAAGGCAGCGAAGCAGTGTATCGCCCCTACTGTTCAGTCTTAGAAGTTGAGGAAGCAATTTTGGAAATAAAAGAAGGGTTCAAGCGCGAAGTCTGCTACCTGCACTGATGACCTCGGTGTTTCATTTTCTCTTTTGGGTGATTATAACATAGCGCAATTTCAGCCATTTATGTCAGGGTTGTTGCATGAATGGAATACGGGCTAAAAGTTTGTGTTGTGCTGTTCTCACTCTGCTTGTAGTCGATTCGTAAGATATTTAAGATCACATTTAGAGTTATACGTGCCGTGCAAGTTATACAATTTGGCATAGCTGCCATGAAAATAGTACAATCGTGCCCGGCGTCTGTGCCGTACGAATATCGAGAACCTCGGTTGTGGATGTAAATCACACCGACGGAAAAAAAATTGCAACGACAAAAATTTCGGGAATACCTCTGTTTAAGTAAGATATTTAGTTTATTAACATTACAAGATCAACGGTTAGTGTAAGCGCGGAAGAAGCCACTGGAAATCTGAAATGCTGGTAAGCTAATAATAGGTGTAACAGCCAGAATATTGAGTGCAAGCATGAAAACTGACGCGCATTGTGTTGTACAGGTGTCCATAAAAAGTATCTGGGATCGAGTTCCAAGCCTGTTGCACTTGGTCGGTCAATACAGGGATGGTTAATGCTGTTTGTGCATGATGCTGGGGTTGTCATCTCATGATGTCCCGTATGAGTGAGCTCGACTGGAGACAGATCTGGTGATGGAACACACCAAGGCAACAAATTGACACTCCGTAGAGCTTTTGGGGTTACAACAGCTGTATGTGGGCGAGCGTCAACCTGTTGGAAAACACCCACAGGAATGGAGTTGACGAATGGCAGCACAACAGGTCGATGCACCAATTGACGAACAGATTTGCAATCAGAGTTCGTGGGATAACAACGAAAGTGCTCCTGCTGCCCTAAGAAATTACACCGCACACCATAACTCGAGGTACAGCTCCAGAACTTCTAGCACACAGGTCCTCAACTGGCCTCTTCTAACCAACACACGGCCATCACTGGCACCCAGACAGAACCCGTTTTCATCAGAAAACACAACAGACTACCACCCTGTCCTCCAAAGAACTCCAACTTGACTCCACTGAAGTCGCAAATGGCAGTGATTTGGAGACAGTAGAATGTACGCTACGAGGAGTCTGGCTCGAAGCTGTCCTTGAAGTGAGGATTCGCTAAGTCACTGTCGTGCCAATTCCTGCTCAAACTGCTACTGCAGATGCACTACGATGTGCCAGAGCCATACGCCGTACACAACGATCTTCGCTCTCTGTAGTACATGTCCGTCCGTCTTTTTTGAGACCGTACATTCTGGTGACGACCGCTGCGAGCAACGATGTACAGTTCCTACATTCCTGCCAAGTCTTTCTGCAGTGTAATAGAAGGAACATCCAGCTTTTTGTACTGCTGTTACACGAACTCGTTCAACTTCAGTGATGTGCTGACAATGGCTTCTTTGTCGTCATAAAGGCTTTCTTGACTAACGTCAGCTCACGCTTTTGACTGTTACAACGTATATTTAAGCAAGCCTGATTTCCATCGTCATATTGGCACTGCCAGTGCCTCTGTTATGAGACTGGCACGAAATGTGAATAGATATCATCTTTCAGATGTAGAAACACGCCTACCAACATTTGCTTATGTCGCACAACTCCTTCGTCGTGTTGCGATTTCTTTTCCGTCAATGTATTAACCTGTCCACTGTTGCTATTATTCTTGCATATCGAAATATTGTGGTCTCATAGTTGACAAGAAAATAAATACATAATTATTCACATAATTACAGGTCTAATATGAGAAAGGATGATACGAGCGGTCACCATTTACGTGTTACTTTGAACAGTACTGCCATTTGAGGGAAATAATACAGGAGAATCATGGAAAACGTACTTGAATAAGGCCACATGGAAACTGGAGGCACTGTTACCCCAAATACACTGTTTATTCACTTGCTGAGAGCCTGAATAATCACATTTTGCAGCGTAGATCACTGCAAGACGTGCAGGAAGAAAGTCAGGGAGGTACTCGAAGGTACCGACAACGGTATGGAGCCATGCCTGCCCCAGTGCTGCAGCCAGTTGCGCTAGGTATCCCGGTTGAGGATCCATGGTGCGAACAGCCCGTTCGGAATCGTCCGATAGGTTCTCGATTTTGTTTAAAACCAAGAATTATGGTATAGCAAATTCATCCTTGTGCTCTTCGAACAACGCACGTATATTGCGAGCTTTTTGACAGGTTGCATTGTTCTGCTGTAGATGCAATCGCCCCGAGGAAAAAACAAACTACCTGTGGAGGTGGTCATGGTCCTCAAAGATAAGGGCATACATGTGTTGATCCATTGTGCCTTTCAGAATGACGTTACCGCCGAGGGAATGTCGTGAAAACGTTCTCCAGACCATAGCGTTGTAGAAGGTTATTTCATTCCAGATGTTACGCGTAGTACACGCCAACATCATGTGTCGATGTTGCATAAAATATGAGTCATCTGGAAAGGCCGCCTCTCCCCATCAGAGGACGTCCAGTTGCGCAACTGGCATGTAAATTCCAGCCTTCGTATCCATTGAACAGCAGAAAGCAGGGTGCATGAACCAGGACTCTATTGCAGAGGTCCGTATGCAGCAACCTTGACTGAACGGTCGTTGAGCAGACACTGTCGGCAGCCCCCTTGGTGCATCTAGGCGGTCAGTTGCTCAACGATTGCGCGTCTGTGCGTCCATACACATGACTGCCGCTGCCTGCCATCTAAGGCCCCTGCTACACCGCAGTTGCCTCGGCGCCGGTTTGGAATAGCAATATACTTTAATCTCGGCGACATACGAACATTTCACAAACTTTTCCGTTTCGGAAATTCTTCCAGTCCCATCCATTTCGAACGACAGGTAAATCGCTACGTCTCCTCATTACGACAACGACTGCACTGTTTCCCAAGCTTTGTACACCATCATTGTATGGTGAATGCTCCTTTGGAGACAGAAATTAGAAAAAGAATACTACAGAGTAGTGCATTTTACCAGTGTGTGAGGGGCTTGGTGTGGGAAAGGTAAGTGCCTATGAGGTACAAGCTGGTGCTATACAACTCCACACCCATACTAATTTACAGCTCAGAGACTTGGAATATGGCTAGAAGAGAGGAAAGTAGGATACAATCTAGTGAAATGAAGTTTCTGAGAAGTATTTTAGGGAAGACGAGGAGAGAGAGTGAAAAAATGACAATGTTAGGAAGGAGTTTGGAGTGGGGATGTTGACTGAGGAAATTGAAAAGAATAGATTAAAATCGTTTGGGCATGTGAAGAGGATGGGAGAGGGAAGAATAGCAAGGTGAATGGTGGAGTTAAAGATTGCGGGCAAGAGGCCAAGTGAAAGACCGAGAACAAAATGGACTGATACAATAAAGATGAGTTTCAGGAAGAGAAACCTGCTATGGAGCCAAATTGTGGAAGAAGAATGGTGGGAAGACCGAGTAAAGTGGCGAAGTACCACTGATACCCCAACCCGACCAGACGATGGATAGAGGGGAAATAGAGATGGTGATGTAAACCCTGGAAGTTAGCAGGTTCGGCAGAGATATTTGAGATTTATTCCACCTGACTACCACAGTGACTAAACCAAACGCTGAAATACGACTCAAAATAGTTTTGATTGTTACATTGATTAGGGCGTGCAGTAACTTTTTTAAGTATCATGAGGACGACAGACTACGACCTTCAAACTTCACGAAGATATGTTGCCCTCAAAGATAGTCCAGCTGTTCCGATCTTGACGTATTCACTGCGTTCATTTGTGGGAAGAAACAAATAAATAATTTTGGAAATGAAGAGGTTCGTTGTAAATAAGAAAGCAGATCTACCATTATAACTGAAATGTAATTAAGAGGTGCGTTTTCCTCTAAGAGAGCTCATGTTACATTTGCAAGGGACTGCTATTACGGTAATACTTGGCACCTATTGTGGCATCTGAGAGCACACGAATGACTTATCATCCTAACATCTTCCCTTCCATGCCTCGGGCATGGATGTGTGTGATGCCCTTAGGTTAGTTAGGTTTAAGTAGTTCTAAGTTCTAGGGGACTGATGACCTCAGAAGTTAAGTCCCATAGTGCTCAGAGCCATTTTCGAACCTTAACGCTCTTCTCTAAATTTAAGTGCAATTTAGGAATCATTCTCAGTCATTATGTCCATTAGTCATGTGAGGCCACTTTATTAATATTTGCTTTTCTGTAGGTCATTTTACTGGTTGACTTATTACTAGCCATTCTTCTTTAACAATTATGTTAATTATTATTTGTGTACCTTTAACGAATGTGCAACCTGTTATTTTTCCTGAGTGCCAGTTTTGTGACCCTGGTTGGGCCACTTTGCATTTTTAGTATAAGCATGTTTCACTGTGCCCATTCATGTGGGCAGTTCAGTTTTATTAAGCTTTAAGATCGTAGTTTTTTTTTATTAAGTTGTGGTATTATGTGGCTGTGTAACTTTTGGCTGGAAGTGTATAGTGTTACTAGTCTTTTGAGATATGGTTAAACAAGAACGATTGCTTGTGCCTATTATCTATGATTTTGGTTGCGGCCGGAAAATATCATTTAATTCGAGTTTATGTAATTCGGTTAAAGTGAAGATTTGTACATTCCATCAGTAAGAGGGCAAATGTCCGAAGTGAAGTTTATAATAAAGTCTGTTATGAGTCAAATTAAAATTGTAAAACAATTACAAGCTTGTCCATCACGTGTAATCCCATGATATCTATATCCTTTAAATAGCTGTGGTGAGATTGTAATTTTGATTTTCTAAAGAACTGAGTAGCACCATCGGTTCAGTCACATACAACTTACTTCAAGTTTATCTCGTAGCATCTTGCCGCTATATGTCACTGGATGCAGTTCACAACACCCTTATCCTTGCAAGTGGTTTGCTTTGTTACTGCTGTTGGTGTCATTTTTACAACTGGAAGCCTCAGTAAGTTATAATGTGTTACTATAATACTACAGGGGGACACTGTTCCTTTAATATTAGCAAATCTATCCTAAATGCTACCACTTCGACATGATTTCGGATGACCGTGATCGTGTGGCTAGTAGAAAGGAAGTCTGACTTGGTTTTGTATCCTGCATAAACTAAATATTACAAGGATGAGAAGTAGTTATACCAGCCTGTAGCGAAAGGTATAAGTATGTAGTTTTAGAAACTAATTACAGCCACCAGCCCAGAATGGATGAAAGTAATGTGTGTGAAATCTTATGGGACTTAACTGCTAAGGTCATCAGTCCCGGATGTAAGTAATTGTAACAAAATTTATAGTAAGGATTTTCTGATGTAAGCAACTGTCAAGTTATACCACACTTGAAGAAGGGAAACACTTGTGATCGGATACGAACACACACCAACAGACTCCTTCAATAGAATCAGACATAAATTTATATACAGTGCGAAGAAATCAGTGCTACAAACGAAGTCAAACTAACATTAACTAAACCATTCTGTAAGGAATGATAATGTTAGGTGCACTATTACACTTAATGAGAACAAGCACTGTTATGTAGAATGTAGAGAGCCTGAGACTTTTACTCATGATAATCAGCTCTATTGAATTAGTTACAGAACAATTACTTCACCTACAACTAACACAACTATAGTCATTGCATATTGCTAATCTTTACCGTTTCATAGTTAAGTATTTGCACAAGTGAGCCCTGAATGTGATGTTACCTACATCTGGTAATTCATTTCAAGATTGCAAGTACATATAAACCTGAGGAATGATAGCGTGAACTTCCAATAAACTTTCATTGATTCATTGACTGGCTGATGGGGAGACGCTTTCTCTGTTGTATTCCATAGTTTTCTCTCCAACCAGAGATTCGCGAATAAACACTTTTAGCAAATACATATCAACAAAAAGTAAACAACACCACCGATCACAAACCTTGTACGTGTTTATTACTTGCATTAGTCCCTGAATCTGTTTTTACAAGTAACCTACCTTGTAGTCACCGCAATAATTTTAGTATCACTTCTTTTTACTGAACTTTAAGACTGGCACTACTATTGAGTTAACTGATAATCTTTAACTAACGAATGAAGCACTTTAAATTAAGGTCTATACTGAAACAAGTAAAATGAATGAAGCTACTTGAATGTTTTCTTTTTTATTTTTATTTATTGTTTATATTTTCATTTACTTTAAACAATTTTTTTTGCTTCTTCCAACGCTTTCACATTGATCCAATACTCGGACTGTTCATGGAATAGGACGAAGGTCGGTATGAGTATATTATTTACTGCTGTAGCTTTAACAGTTATATTGCATGAACTTCAGCAAACACTTGTTCATCTGTGAAAGCAAACAACGTAGTACTTTGCCTCAATGTATATGTGGAGATGATTTCTAGGTCATTATATACCACAATGTCGCGCAATAATGGCTCTCGACGTAAAGCACTCTATAATTTTCTTCTTTGTGTCGTAATTGTTCATTCAGAGCAATCTATGTGTTTCAGATGTGGTGCCCATGAGCATAAAGTACGGCTGTATCCGGTCGTTCGACCTCCTCGCCCTGACAAGTGACTCCAGGCTCCCAGGTGGGTAACACGGAGCCACCCGCGCCTCGGCCCGTGGTGCATTCGAATTCGCGCCATTTCCGGTTGTACTCCTCCGTTTATTTGCGCCAGGGTTGGCCACGAACAACTGTGTGGCTCGTTGGATTCGAGCAGTTCTGTTTCTCTCCTCAATTATGAGTTGTGTCTCGAGTATGAACACTTGTGTAGGTTATCTACTGTCCACCTTTCCTATTAGAGACGTCTTGTCGCTAAATGGGCAAAGGTTGCGTCTGTGCGGGGAGGATACTGGGAGTTTATGTGTATGCCGTTTCTCCTGGCTGCTAACCTTCTTGCTTGTCAGGGGACTCATGCCTAACCTTATTTTAGGGTGTGATTATGTTCAAAAGACGGGAATGACGTTGGAATTCAGTACTCATATGTTTTCCTTCAAATTTGCCCCAGCTGAGAGAACAGTGTTAGCTCCTGCCGGCAGGCCGAATTCAGAGGGCACATAAATAGTACCGGTAGTCAATTTGAGGTTGACCACCTTCTTCATGAGCACGCTGAACAGATTAGAGATTAGATTAGTTTTTCGTTCCATAGATCCGTGCTGAGGAGATCCTCGTGGATGTGGAACATGTCATTTTTTTAAGCCGAAATAACAATACTAATTGTATGAATATATACAATACATCATTTGTTTCTATTAAAAAATTCGTCAATGGAGTAGAAGGAGTTAGCCACTAGTAAGTCTTTCAGGTTCCTTTTAAACTGATCTTTATTTGTGACTAAATTTTTTATGTTTAGTGGCAAATTATTGAAGACGTGAGTAGTGGACCCCTTTTTGTACTAAAGTAAGTGCTTTTAAGTCCTTGTGCAGATCATTTTTGTTCCTGGTATTGTATGTATGAACTGAGCTGTTTGTTGGAAAAAGAGATATATTATTTAGGACAAATTTCATTAATGAGTAAATATACTGAGAGGCAGTAGTTAGTATACCCAGTTCTTCGAAGAGGTTTCTACAGGACGTCCGTGAATTTACTCCACAAATAATACGTATTACACGCTTTTGGACTCTGAAAACTTTTGTTTGACTTGATGAGTTACCCCAAAATATTATACCATATGACATTATGGAATGAAAGTAGGCAAAGTATGCAAGCTTTTTCATTTTTATGTCGCCTATGTCTGCTAAAACTCGAATTGCAAATACAGATTTGTTAAGGCGTTTCCGCAATTCTGTGGTGTGCTCTTCCCAACTGAATTTATTATCAAGTTGTAATCCCAGGAATTTATGATTGTCAACCTCTTCTATCTGCTCTTCTTCGTATTTTATGCATATGCTGGGTGGAAACCTCTTACAGGTTGTGAATTGCATATAGTGAATCTTTTCGAAGTTTAATGCCAGTGAGTTGCCTTAAACCATTTATTAATATCCATGAAAATATCATTGTTGTTGTTGGGTTGTTGGGGTTGTTACCAGAGTTTCCTGACGTTCTTAGTGACAAATTAGGGATGACTAAATTCATGTCTCACATTCTTGTGAGTGAATACGTACCGGTACAACCGTCTCTCTACCGACTTTCACCACCGAAAATGAAGAATTTGCGACAGAAACTCGACGGATTGTTGAGGGATAGTGTCATCAGGCCATCGACGTCCCCCTTACGCCTCACTCATTTTCCTGGTTCCCAAATCCCAGGGGCAGGATTTCCGCCCAGTACTCGACTACCGGTTACTAAATAAGACGGTAATTTTAGAGTCGGTTCCCATACCCGACCTCCACAACTGTTTTACGTGATTCTCCGGCGCTTGTTCCTTGACCTGAATCAGGCATACCACCACATACCATTGACTGAGGAGTGGAAACATCTGACCGCCTTTTGCTCCGATTGGAACATATGAATTTAATACAGCACCTTTTGGTGTGTCTACTGATACTACTGTACCATCGCGTTTGTTAGACCATACTTTTAGCGACATTAAATTCAAGTGCGTTTTAATTATTTGGATGATCTAGTTATTTACAGCCGCGCGGGATTAGCCGAGCGGTCTTAGCCGCTGCAGTCATGGACTGTGCGGCTGATCCCGTCGGAGGTTCGAGTCCTCCCTCGGGCATTGGTTTGTGTGTTTGTCCTTAGGATAATTTAGGTTAAGTAGTGTGTAAGCTTAGGGATTGTTGACCTTAGCAGTTGGGTCCTATATGATTTCACACACATTTTTTTTAGTTATTTACAGTCGTTGTTTTGAGGATCATTTGGAGCGTATCCTGGCTGTACTTTGCAGATTTCGGGAAGCGAGTTTAACTGCCAAGCAGTCTAACACTACTTTGACTAGAAAGCAAGTTCCCTTCCTGGTGCATTTGATATCTGAACAGGGTATTAGTGTGGATCAAGAACGCATCCGCGCCTTAAAGAAATTTACCCAGACGCTTAATAGATTATTCGTTTTATTGGTATGGCGAACTACTTTAGGTGTTTCTTTCCGAATTTTGTGCAACGGGCGGCTCCCTTCAACCAGCTGGCAGGAAGGAGGAGAAATTTTTATGGGGCGAAAGCCAAAAAGCCGCCTTCTGGGCAATTAAGACAGCGATAGCGAACCTGCCCAACCTGGCAGTTCCCGACTTCACCAAGCGGATCGTCGTGCAATGCGACGCTTGTAACACGGTTGTTGCAGCCGTACGCCTCCTGGAGGACGAAGGGGTGAGGCGCCTGTCAGTCTGTGGGTGTTATGTTGACGAGTTGCGCAACAGACTGATCTGACAAGTGCCCTTTGGCTCCTGCAAGAAGCAATTTCCACCCCACACTACTACAGAAGTCAGACAGACGCTCCTAACGTACCAAAAAGAAACGCCTGAAAACTTTTCAGCAATAAATATGTTATGGAGTCGTCCGGTGTATGGAAAAAACACAAAAATATTATATTTTCTTGCGTAACTAGTGGGATACTTGGGTACTAGAGTATTGCTAGTTAGTGTAAGAAAAACATTTAATGCACGAAAAATGTTATTTACTGAAAAATTTAAGAAAATCTAGTTAAACTTTCATTTATAAACTGATACACAAATTTCCGGGTTGTTTTTGGAATAGGAGGTTACCTCTTATGGAGAGGATTCCTGTTAATGACATTTATATACAAAGTGTGGGAAAGGTCTTTTATCCCTTTTCTTTAAGAATGTTATTTACTCGGCAGAATGGCTGAGAGCAGCGCCTACTCAATTTGAATAATTATACGACTGAATTTTTCTAAGTACGGTCGAAGCTGTCGCATGAGAAATGTAATGGAGTGAAGTGGATGAAGTATGTTATTTGTAATGGAGGAAAGATGGGGCTCGCCTACGCTGTAGCGCACAATACCATGAGCTGTGATGACTGCAGCCTGCGTCGTTCGCCGCTGAAAAACAAAACTATCTCTTTCTATCTGGATTGACCTTCGCCAGTCGAACTCACTACGCCTTGATGAAGTCAAGGACTCCTATCTGCCCCTAGTCTAACTATTGGCGTGGTACACCGGTCGGATAATCAGTCCACCGCAATGTCACTCAATGTTCGCTCGCAGGTATTATCTAATAAATACTCCGTGTTCACACCGCACATTAACTGTCGTGGCCAAAGCAGTGAACAAATGCTTAATCGCGAGCGACTCAATATAGTGTATCACTCCGATTCTCTAGCGACAGAGGTGCTCTCTCAGTGCAGTACTGAGAAGAATCTTTGTTCTGCACTCCCGCTATGTGTTCCTGCTACAAGAGCGTAACCGGAACGACTTCCCTCAACGCAAAAAGCGAAAGTTTATATCATCCGCTGTCTCTCCCTCACTCCTCCGGCTCGTGGCATCAGAAATAGTCCACCAAGCAGCGTCACTCTTACAAATGGGAGAATGGCTAAACCGACCAATCCGGAAATATATAGCATCTGCGTTAAGCATTTAAGTCCACCTGTGAAAACTCTCAAACTGCGCACTAGGTCCATCAAAAAATGGGTATGCTGAGGCTCTCCCGAAAAATACAGCAGCTTTTGCTCTTAAGGTGAACATGCTGGCCATTATCCCTTTTCTCTGGCAAAAAATTGTTTTGGTCCGTGGGCACTCAGCCGGCCAGTGCAACTGCATGCTAACTCACCCTCCTATGGAGTTTACAGAGGGGTGGTTCCCTCCGCAGAACAAAAACTCCTGTGGCCTTTGTCTCTTGCATGTTTGTGTGTGCCAGCCTCAACTTTTTAATCTCGGTGCCCACTTGCGATTTGTTTATTAGATTTGCACATAGATTAAATGGATATATGTAAAATTGACTCTACCCTATCGAGTTTGAGCTCGAATGAAACATCTTTATACGCAGAATACGATGGTGAGGTCGGAATATGTAAGAAATGAAGGTCAGGAGACCACGCCACCATACATGCACATTGCCATTCGCATCTAGGCGACTGACGGGCGCCAAACTTAACTATCCAGTGTATGAGTGCGAGGCATTTGCAATACTATGTGCCATCGAAAAGCTTCAGTTCTGCCGGCTGCTGGGGCCGAGTGGTTCTAGGCGCTTCAGTCCAGAACTGCGCTGCTGCTGCGGTCCCAGGTTCGAATCCTGCCTCGGGCATGGATGTGTGTGATATTTGTAGGTTAGTTACGATTAAGTAGTTCAAAGTCTAGGGGACTGATGACCATAGATGTTAAGTCCCATAGTCCTTGGAGCCATTTTAACAATTTTTTTAACATCAGTTCCACCTCAAACATAGAGTATTGGAATTGGAGACTGATAATTAGGTGCTTAGTTGGGTGCTAGCCCGTCCTAGGAAGACTGGGCCGATTGCTAGACGGGCTCTCCAAATTTCTGCCTTCCACTTTAAGGTGTGGCAAGTATGAGGCGGCGACAATCAGGTTACCGATGCATGTAGCCAGATGTTCCAAGAGGATGAACCTGATGAAGACTTTGCCGTCGTCAAGTCCTCCCCCTTGTGTGTTCTGTATTAACAGAGGTTTCCCAATTACACTGCTGGCCACCGTAAATGCAACACCCTGAAGGAAGCATACGAATCAAGTGAAATTTACACCATGGGTTTGCAGCGATGAAATATGCAACTGATTAGAATTTCAGCGCAGACACGCATCACGCGCGCCTGTGGCGCCACCTCATAGCGCCATTTAAGGCTTGGCGATTTCGACGAGTGTACGTTCGCCACGTGTGTTTACCTTGTGGTTGTTTCACAAGACGATCAATTATGCCTCGTAGACAACAACGAACATCGTTTGATCAAATATCCGAGTTCGAAAGAGGAAGGATAGTGGCTTACCGAGATTGTGGATTATCATACAGAGAAATCGCTAGTCGTGTTGGACGAAACCAAACAACTGTAATGCGGATATGTGACCGTTGGATGCAGAAGGGTACGACGGACCGACGTGGTCGATCGCATTCACCTCGGTGCACCACTGCACGTGCTGATAGGAAAATTGTGCGCATGGCAGTGACGGATCGCTCAGTGACATCCCGAACCATAGCACAGCACATTGCGTCTGTAACGCATCATCCAGTGTCTGCGCGTACCATTCGACGCCGTTTACAGCAGAGTGGTCTGTCCGCAAGACGTCTATTGCTTCGTCTACCATTGACGCAGAACCATAGACGTCTCCATCGCCAATGGTGTGATGACAGACAGATGTGGACGGCAGAATGGAATGACGTTGTCTTTACTGACGAGGCACGCTTCTGTCTGCAGCACCACGATGGTCGGACTCGAGTGTGGAGACACCGTGGAGAGAGGATGCTGGACAGCTGCATTATGCACCGCCACACTGGTCTTGCACCGGGTATTATGGTATGGAGCGGTATTGGATATTACTCTCGCACGCCTCTAGTATGCATTGCCGGTACTTTAAATAGCTGGCGCTACATATCCGAGGTGCTGGAGCCAGTTGTCCTTCCTTACCTTCAGGGCTCGACCACAGCCATATTTCAACAGGATAATGCGTGACGATTCCCGGCGGGGTCAGGGATTTTCTCTGCCTCGTGGTGGCTGGGTGTTGTGTGCTGTTCGTAGGTTAGTTAGGTTTAAGTAGTTCTAAGTTCTAGGGGACTTATGACCACAGCAGTTGAGTCCCATAGTGCTCAGAGCCATAATGCGTGACCACACGTGGCACGCATTGTCCAAAGGTTCTTCGTCAATAACCAGATTGAATTGCTTCCCTGGCCGGCTCGCTCTCCGGATCTTTCGCCGATAGAAAACATGTGGTCCATGGTTGCTCAACGAGTGACCCAGATTACATCCCCAGCTGCCACACGAGATGATCTTTGGCAACGTGTTGAAGCTGCTTGGGCTGCTGTACCCCAGGAACACATCCAACGTCTCTTTGACTCAATGCCGAGACGTGTGGCAGCGGTGATCTCCAACAATGGCGGCTACTCTGGCTACCGATTCTGGCAAGAACCACATGTCACAGACGTCTGTAAACTTAATCATTTGATACTTGGTCAACATGTTATCTACAAAATAAATTTTGCTGTGCTACCTCTTGTCTTTCTTGGTGTTGCATTTACGGTGGCCAGCAGTGTATTTAACAATCTGAAGACTGAGCAGGATCAGGACCCGTTGGGGGGACCCTTAAGGAAACAAGTTCTCGCCGGTGAGGAAGTCAGCAACTATTTGCTTAGAAATAGCGTGCTCTGTAAACAGATGAGCTAAGCTGACGAGGTCAGAATTTGTCTCCCACAAAGCTTGGTTTTGCCGGTCTTTCGTTACTTCCATAATTCGTTACTGGGAGGATATTTGGGACTACATAAGACCTTTAAAAAGGTGAAACAGCATCTTGTTTGGCCGACGCTTTACGAGGAAATCAGACATTTAGGGAGTGCCAAGATTGTAAGATGAGTAAACCCAACAACGCGCCTCCCAAGGGCTTGCTACAACCTCAAAGAGAAGAGCATCCGCTCGATAAGGTCTTTATCGATTACGTCGGGGCACTTCTAAGCACCAGGAAAGGAAACAGCTCTATCCTAGTTCTCGTAGATGCCTTTTCTGGTTTGCTTGGTTGATTCCAAACCGGGAGGTGTCAGCAGCGATAACTGTTGCATACCTCACAAACATTTTTTGTCGGTTTCAACCCCCGCAGGTATTGGTTAATGATAACGCTCCCGCATTTGCCTCCAGAACATTTAGGCAGTTTTGTTTTGGCAGTGGGATTAAACACATAACCACTACCCCGTACTACAGTCAGGCAAAATTCGCTGAAAGGATGAACCTCAATCCAAAGTCTGTATTAATCATTTATGTACGTAACTCTTCCAGCAAGTGGGATACCAGCTTACCGTGGCTGAAGTTGGCATTTAATCCCGTGAAACACGAGGCTTCCTTAGCAACCCCTGCTTCCCTCTCGTTCTCTTACCCTATCAACTATCTATCACGACTGAGATACTTAGAGAAAATTGGTAGCTTCTACATCTAGATCAACGTGGATACTCTGCAAATCACATTCAAGTGCCTGGCAGAGTGTTCATCGAACTACCGTCACATTTCTCAATTATTCCAATCTCGTATAGCGCGCGGAAAGGATGAACACCTATATCTTTCCGTACGAGCTCTGATTTCCCTTATTTTATCACGGTGATCGATCCTCCCTACGTAGGTCGGTGTCAAGAAAATATTTTCTCATTCGAATGAGAAAGTTGGTGTTTGGATTTTCGTGAGAAGATTCCGTCGCAACGAAAAACGACTTTCTTTTAATGATTTACAGCCCAAATCCTGTGTCATTTCTGTGGTACTCTCTCCCATATTTCGCGATAATACAAAAAGTGCTGCCTTTCTTTGAACTTTTTCGATGTAGTCCGTCAGTCCTATGTGGTAAGGATCCCACAACGCGCAGCAGTATTCTAAAAGATGACGGACAAGCGTAGTCTAGGCAGGCTCCTAGGTAGGTCTGTTACATTTTCTAAGTGTCCTGCCAATAAAACGCAGTCTTTGGTTAGCCTTCCCCACAAAATTTTCTATGTGTCGCTTCCAACTTAAGTTTTAATACCTAGGTATTTACTTGAATTTACGGCTTTTAGATTAGACTGATTTACCGTGTAACCGAAGTTTGAAGCCGCCTGGGTTGTCCGAGCGGTTCTAGGCGCTGCAGTCTGGAACCGCGCGACCGCTACGGTGGCAAGTTCGAATCCTGCCTCGGGCGTGGATGTGTGTGATGTCCTTAGGTTGGTTAGGTTTAAGTAGTTCTAAGTTCCAGGATACTGATGACCTCAGAAGTTAAGTCCCATAGTGCATAGAGCCATTTTTGAAGAAGGCTGCTCAGATTGTCTCCCAAATCGTTTATATAGATAAGGAACAGCAAAGGGCCTGTAACACTACCTAGGGGAACGCCAGAAATCACTTCTGTTTTACTCGATGACTTTCCGTCAAATACTACGGACGGTGACCTCTCTGACAGGAAATCACAGATCATATAACTGAAACGATATTCCATAAGCACGCAATTTTACTACGAGCCGCTTGTGTGGTACAGTGTCAAAAACCTTCCGGAAATCCAGAAATACGGAATAGATCTGAAATCCCTTGTCAATAGCACTCAGCACTTCATGTGAATAAATGGCTAGTTCTTCTTCACTAGAACAATGTTTTCTAAAGCGATGTTGACTTTGTGTCAATAGACCGTTTTCTTCGAGGTAATTCATAATGTTCGAACACAATATATGTTCTACAATCGTGCTGCATATCGACGTTAATGATATAGGCCTGTAATTTAGTGGATTACTCCTACTACATTTCTTCAATGTTGGTGTGACCTGTGCAACTTTCCAGTTTTTGTGTACGGATCTTTCGTCAAGCGAACGGTTGTATATGATTGTTAAGTATGGAGCTAATGCATCAGCGTACTCCGAAAGGAACTTAATTGTCATACAGTCTGGACCAGAAGACTTGCTTTTATTGAGGTAAGTTTCTTCACTACTCCTAGGATATTTACTTCTACGTTACTCATGTTGGCAGCTGTTTTCGATTCGAATTCTGGAATATTTACTTCGTCTTCCTTCGTGAAGGCATTTCGGAAGGCTGTGTTTAGTAACTCTGCTTTGGTAGCACTGTCTTCGATAGCGTTAGTGAACTAACATTAACATGGCCCATTGCAGTAAAGCGCAGCGGTATAACCGAAATAGGCGCCCGTTTCACAAGGTGGGTGATCTGCTCTACGTCAGGAATGTGGCCGGGCATACTCCGGGGCGTCCGGGGAAGTTCGTTCCACGTTTCGTAGGACCATGCCTAATTGTGGGATTTTGGTTCCGGTTACCTAGCTGGTCAAACATCCGACCACCGGTACGACCTTTAAGATGCACGTCAGCCAAGTCAAGCCTACCAGCTGATTTCCCCTGCTTGCTGCCTCCTGAGTTGGCTTGTGTTTAAGGGCGGGAGTTTGAGCCGTGGCGCCACATTTCACTTCGCTTGGGCCTTGTCTGGCGCCACTGGCTCGAGTTTCCTATCGATTTACTATTTGTTCACTGTGCATCTTAGGTCGAAGTCGGCCTATGAGGATGTGTTGGCTGTGTGGTGTATCTCTGGACGGGAAGACAGTTGGTCTGAGACAGCTGAGAGCTGAGAGCCGAGTTGTGTGTGATATCGGGTCCTATGTGAGAGCTGAGTTGGGATGAGCTAACATAGTCTGCGAAAGCAGCATCCGTTCAACACAGGAAAGTATATGTTGGCCGAGTGGTGTTGTTGACGTGTCGGTCGGTTGGTGGGGTCTGCCTTCGTCGCGTCCGCCTGCTAGCTAGTAAGCACCTCCGGCTGTGGAAAGGGGCCACTTTTTGGCCATCCGATCGTTGGTTAGTGACACCGCAATTCAACGGGTTGTATGGATGGCCGCTTCACGTTGCTCGCAGCCTGGTTCGTCTGATTCACCCGGATACGCCACCCGACTATTTGTTTAAAAATTACTGTCTTAAGGCACCTCTTGCATCCATGCAGCGCCAACAGCTTACACAAGATGAGTATTAAGTGTGGCATGGTTTGGCTACAGTAGTCTGAAAAGAGCAACCTTGTAGTCATATTTCTCCAAAGAGTGGGCTCAAGATTTAAATTGCAAATTTCACCTGAACTTTAGCGTAGCTGGCCCTATTATTATTAAAAAAATGGTTCAAATGGCTCTGAGCACTATGGGACTTAACATCTTAGGTCATCAGTCCCCTAGAAAGTAGAACTACTTAAACTTAACTAACCTAAGGACATCACACACATCCATGCCCGAGGCAGGATTCGAACCTGCGACCGTAGCAGTCCCGGGGTTCCGGACCGCAACGCCTAGAACCGCACGACCACGGCGGCCGATTATTATTATTATTATTATTATTATTATTATTATTATTACTAAAAGCATGTTACTTTTCTTATAAAGGGGGCCTTAAGATTTAGATTGCAGTCTTTATTTCTTTGATTTTAAGTTAAATTTTAACTTATCGATAAATTGTTACTTGTATGAAATAATAACCAATTGATTTGTAAGCCCGGTCGTTCCCGTTTTCTTTTACTCCCGATTGTCTGGTTCAGTTAGTGGTTGAAGCTTTATGACAAGGAACCTGCAGCAACTGCATAGATTAGGATGTCAGTTGATACCTTACTTCTTTCTCTTTATACTGCTACTTGTCGCACACAGATCTTACTGTAACTTTCTTCAGTAGTGAATCCCAGGCTGTGCCGTCACCTGGAAACCTCGTTTGTGAACACTGAAGTCGCGTATAGCACTTATAACTTAGGGTCCAGACAGTAGACAGTCCTGTGCGACCGAGCGGCTATGCTACCTGTCCTGTAGTATTTTTCAGGAGATTGCGCTCAACCTGCTACTATACTTACAGCAGTAGCAGAGCTGTACTTCACGCTATGTCTTATCCGACAGCCTTCCTAAGAAAATAAGATAACACGGTGGCAGAACACTTGGGTTTGGCTGATTCAGAGAGTTTAACAAATCGCAGTTGAAGAGCGCAACTGTTTAGCAAGTAAGTTTGTTTTCGCGTTAGAAAAGCACTTCCCAGGAGTGAGTGGTGTGAGCGCCAGGCCATTTGAAGTACCGTGGTTAACAGCAACAATTTAGCAGAGGGGACGCTGCTGGTGTCCAGAAAATTCCAGATGCTGGAGGCAGCGGATTGGCTGGAGAGAGAGTTCAGTAGCAGAATAGGAACATCAGGCAGACTTGGTAAGGACTGAGACCTTTCAGGAGTTAACGTTGAGAACTCGGAGATATTGGATTCTTTCAGGACCATTCCATATGGCACAGTGTTGTACAATCATCTCAATGGCACACAGAACTTGATGGAGATACAGAAGTGAGAGTGTCTGGAGAGCAAGCAAAAGTCACTTCTTCTCCAAAAGGTAACGCAGAATTTTCATCTTGCTTGTGAAAACCTGTTCTGAGGAAACAGTAGAAACGACGCACAGCAGAGAGAGACACGAAGACGAACGGCGGTGCGACCATCCTGTGGGCGCGCTGAGCGCCGCCCTAGGTCCGACGCTCTTGGTTAAACTGGGGCCACTGCCCTCGACTTTGAGTGGTGAAGCGAGCCGCGGAGCTACACTACCTATGATAGCGCAACCACCCACTGGTTTTTACCCCAGTCAGCCACACCAAGCCGCGCACAAGTCATTCGACCTGCTTCGGGGACTCCATTCCGCCTGCTTCACCAGTGGCTGATAGCGAAGTGCCGGTAACGGTTCACATCAGGGGAAGCTTCAGGGTCTGCCCACCATTGTCGGTGGTGCGCCGTCTGCTCACATGCCTGGCTGTTGAAAGATAAACACCAGCAGTCGCGTTGCCAAACTGCATAGAACTTTTACTGTTGAGCTGGCGTCGTTCACATGGAATCTGTAACATGACTGTTACCAAGCTTTGTTGCCCACGTGATGTGATAAACTTCATTGTAACGATATTAAGGTTTTCATGGTGTCTCCATGGGGACTGTTCGTATTCATAAGTGACCATGTAGTTTTGCCATGCATCCACCTTTAGCTGGTCATGTCGTGTCCGGCCAAATACATATGAGTCTGACCTGTCCGACTTGTAGCAATGAATTAGAGAAGCTGCAACAAAGACCCATTCCAAGCTATTGACGCAAAAGTGAGGAGTAAGGAGATTCATTGTAATTGTCTCTGTATGCCAACTGTCCGCCCCCGGTAGCTGAGTGGTCAGCGTGACAGACTGTCAATCCTAAGGGCCCGGGTTCGATTCCCGGCTGGGTCGGAGATTTTCTCCGCTCAGGGACTGGGTGTTGTGTTGTCCTAATCATCATCATTTCATCCCCATCGACGCGCAGGTCGCCGAAGTGGCGTCAAATCGAAAGACCTGCACCAGGCTAACGGTCTACCCGACGGGAGGCACTAGCCACACGACATTATGTATGCCAACTAATGCTGTTCCTATTTTGTCCTATGTTTTACTTCGTTCCAATTTGTCTAATGTTTTACTTCGTACGCTGAACGAGCCTGACACACGTCACAACCATCCTACGTGCAGAACGAAGCGATCAACCGGTGCCAACCGAATTCGCCACCCCACGCATGCGCTTCGCTCCTACACGTGTTGAGACAGTTGCGTAACGAAGAATTTCATCCGGAATTACTCAAACTCGCAAAATATTACAATGCGATTCTAGACCATAACGTCAATGTCGAAAGGGACGAAGGAATGCAGTACATTGCCAACCGACACAGTCGCAAAGCTAATGTTGTTCTAGTTGTTGTCTAATTTAAAGCTATACCGTCCAGGACACAACGAAATCATTTGCAAGAAATATAGCGTTCTTGATAAAGTGAGTTGCAATGAGAAATATTGATACGTAAGTACAAATTATTGTAGTTTCTTTGTATGTCTAATTAAAATGACCATAGCTATTAAAGGTCATATTGTTCTACGTCCCAGAAAAGTAGATAATTGTTTATTTTGCTACATGAAGACTTTCTGGTGTATTCTGACAAAAGATTACATTAGGAAGAAGACACCAATTAAGAAGACGGAGTACTTAATTCCTATCATAATTGAGAAATTTTAAGGCTGTTTACTTTTAGGTTAAGCACTTATAAAGTTTGTCTCTCAAAAAACTGGCTGTAAATGATTAAGGATAAGCTATTGAAAATACCTAACTCACTGTTTTCATTTGAAATAAGTAGTCCGGCTTTCAGGACAAAATGTACAGCTACATATGGAGTCCGGCTTAAAAATTTTTATATACTGCCACCCTATGCCCATGACACAGGGTAATTTTGTGCATTATTTATGATCTTTTACACGGACCATCAGTACAAACGGAATCTTTCATAACCTAACTTAAAACGACATTAATTACGGGAGTTAGAGGTCGTATATCACTTGAGATCAGAGCTGTCTAGCGGAAACACTGAACTGAGAGGCCTTTGCTACAATGGCCGGTTCCTCATATCGAGCATTACGGTCGATCCGTAAGAAAGAATCGCCAATGAACGTGGCTAAGATGGTTGTAAATGATTTTGCTGGCAGGCGTATGAATTTTATGGTCAGACTGACCATGATTAATAGGAGCTAGTCACATTTATGAGCATGTAGTCTGAGGAGATTTTTATGACGGATGGTCTAGTTCTGCGGTGATTTCCGAGTCATTTGTGTCTGCTAAGAGACAATTCGGTGGGCATATACTGTTTATGAAATACATTCCGCCTCGCAGTGAATGAAAACTGTGCTTAATGGACCAGTACGGACATCGTGAAGAGCAAGAAACTGTGTCTCGAGTGACAATTAGATGATATCAAGTAGGCGTCGATAAGGTATTTTACTGTTTTTTTTTTTTTTCAGCCCTGCTTGATGTGAACTTCGATAAAGACTTTTTCCATTAGTGAAACTTATATGATCCAAATAATATTGTGTAACTTACTTTGTTTCCCGCGGTATTACTGTTTAATCTGGTTTGTGTGAAAGAAGAAATGAAACATGCTCCTACGTACTTGGGTTTGTTGTTACCTGTGGTGCTGAGTGTACGTTTGTTCTTTTTAGTTGTTGTTTTCGCAACATAACGCCTAAGTGCATTAACAGATATCTTACATGTCGGGAGAATGCGGGACAAGGTGTGGCGCATCGCCAGAGTGTCTCTGGAGGCGGGCTGAAAGACATCACTGCCCCCCGGGGTGCGCCCTTTTTGTTCACGGAAAATGTAGAGAAAGTATCTCAGAGGTAAATTACAAAATTTTAAAGACTCTCGTGCCCACTTGTGTAGGGTTCTTCGGCCGACGTTCGTCTGACGATTTTTCTGATATTTCGCCAGCAGGAGTACCTGGCATTGCCGGAGTTTCACCCTCCATTGCTGATGGCGGACTGCAGCCGAGCTCGTGACCGCAGACTACATGTACCTGGCACGCCAAAGTCAGAGGGCTTCTCCGCGGTCACTTCCGGCGCGTTCACTTGCTACCTGTGACGGTCGTATGCTGCAGCGCGGGAAGCCAGGATCCGTTTACCTCGACACTTTCTTCTTTCTTGTTAAAGCTATTCTTCTGTCTGTGTATTTCTACAGCTTCTCTTCTCTACAGCCAGAACTTCCGTGTCGGCGAATTTTAGTACGTGGTTCAAATGGTTCAAATGGCTCTGAGCACTATGGGACTTAACATCTGAGGTCATCAGTCCCCTAGAACTTAGAGCTACTTAAACCTAACTAACCTAAGGACATCACACACATCCATGCCCGAGGCAGGATTCGAACCTGCGACCGTAGCAGCCTCGCGGTTCCGGACTGCAGCGCCAGAACCGCACGGCCACCGCGGCCGGCGTTTGATTTTCAAACAGCTGAGCAAAACTCAACGTACTCAGACATTAATCTCCTTACTTATTCTGATCAACACTAAACTGACACACAATATTTTTAGCGCAACGCAATCTGACTTTCAAAAATCCCTACAGAAGAATGGCCCTGACTAAAAATAACCTTTAGCTTTCATGAATCACTTACCTCACAAAAATCTTCGTTACTCTAACTACTGCAATACAGCGAGCGCCAATACTACCGGCTAAATAAAAGATTCTAACTACTGAAGGCACTAACTACTGATAGGCATAGTCAGCAAATGAAAGATTTTGATGGAGAACAAACAATGTATTTACCTTAATAGTGTTCAAAAGTCATAATATATATATATCAGTTCATGATATCCAGTATTACAAATTAATTCTTTTTTCTGACGGACACACGTCCAGATCGTCCGCTCTTCAAATTCTGCCGTCTCTCTCCCCACATCCACCACTGCTGGCGGCTCACCTCCAACGGCGCAACGCTATGCGCTGTTCGCATCTAACTGCCCAACACTACAAGAGCGAACATTCCGACAATGCAAACCAGCCACAGACTGCATATAGCACAGTCAGTGATTTTCATACAGAGCACTATGTGACGTTACCAACATAAAAACCTAAACAGCCTACTTACAGACGTTTGTAAGCTGTAAGGGGAAGCACGAGATTATTACACGTGTTCTCTGTCTTTTAACCGATGCACAGCGTAATCTTCGACTGAAAGACTAAAAGGGATTCATACCAAAGACAGTGTGAAGTAAAAAGCTATCTCGATGTCAGTGAAATTTATGCCTGAGGTTTTGAAGTGGTGTAAATCCCCGAGCTAGCCGCAAGAAAACCATTGTCTCATAGATAGCGATATTTCTCACAGTAAAAGGGTTACGTAGAATTTTGCATTATTGTTTCGCCGCCCTCCCCTGAATTATAGCCGCACCTTTCGCCTCGATCGTGCAATAACATGAATTGCAGCGAGCCTTAATGAGATGTTATCCGTACAACCAACCACGACATGTCACAAACGTGTAATCTATATACGAATACTTGTTATTGTGTTTTTCGCTTCTCCCGTACAATTAAATGAATTGCAGCGAGGCTTAATTGGATGTTATCCGTACAACCAACTACACAAACGTTTACTCTATATACGAATACTTCTTATTGTGTTTAATGTTCGCAGTATTTCAATTTTATACTCAAATCCAAAACACTGACATTTGTTTTGTTTGAGAATTTTGTAATTATGAATGGCTGACGTTCGTGCGCACCTGACACATGGCCAAGATTCTTAATCGTATTTTAACCAACTGCATTTGTCATATAGTGCTGGATTTGTCCTTACCTGTAATTGATGTTATGTGTTTCGGACTGTGTCTCTGACTGGTTAATTACACAAGTTACATTGTATGGCATTTAAAAGCAATTGTGCGTCAGATAATATTTTTCTTCCTTATTTATTTGAGTTAGTGTGCTTGTATTTGTGTTAGCACCTATCTAGTCTAGTATTGTTGAGACGTTTGTGAATGTGGTAAAACATATTAAACTGCCTTCGTAATGGGTGAATGAGGATCATGAGTGAATGTATGTCGCTATCAATTGAAAAAATAGCGGAATTAATGTAGTTAAAAAATGAGACCATCCTTGAAACGAGTCAGAATTAAGGAGAAATAGAAAGTGTAAAATCTGTGAAATAATTGTAAAACTTTTACACAATGAGAATGAGTGGAAAATTTTAACCTACTTTTCAGTCATTATTGTATTTATACTCCAGCTCTTGGAGTGATTGGGATATTGTTGCTTCAGTATACAAATTTGTGAGATCCAAATGAAAATTAAATTGTAAAAACCATGCAACAGCCAAGACCGCATTAAATATTTCTTTATTTAAGGCAACGGCTTTCAACAGTCTTCGCTGTAATTTCAGGTCTTAAAATTTTTTGTAGTAAAATATGTTAATTTTACGCTGAACCTCACGCACAAGATGTCAAGTGGATAAGAAAACATTTGGAAACGTTTGTCATCAATAAAACATTTAAAAGCATAAAGTATCTTGTGCAAAAGTCCATGTCCATATACATATTGCTCAAAGATGAGTGTTACCTCATACAAACACGGTATACAACAACAGACCTGTTTGCATATGTTGGACATAATCTGAACAGTGCGAATCCAAGTGGATTTTAAATTAGGCCTGACGCTAGGTGGCCATGTGGATGAATGTGCTAATTTTTATTCACATGAGAACTAGACGTGAGGTCCTACTTAGAGGGTAAATGGTTGATAAGCTGAATTATTCCAAGGATCGTTTAACGGATTTAAACAATAAGCAGTGGGGCAGTTCATTGTCAACAGCCGCCTGAATTTATCACTATGTCGACTGCGATTGGAAATGGAGAAAACCGAGTTTCACGCTGTTACTAAATATTTTATTTTAAATGATTTGATCATCGTACGAATCAAAGCAGACCTGGATGAAGTTCATACAGACTCTGCACCATCTCTGAAGAACATTTACTCTTGGATGAATGGCTTTAAACATGGTCGAACAAGCTCCGAAGGCGAAGCGCTTTCCTGGCGTCCCTGGCGTCCAATTGTGATCAGCACAAGGGAAACTACTGACAAAATCCAAGGTTCGGTAATGCAAGACCGCCGAACAAAATTTCGTGAGATCTCAATTGAGAGAGTCTATAATACCCTGCACTCATAATTAGCTATGGAGAAGCTATGTGGGAGATGGGTGCCGCGATTGCTCACTTTTGACCAAAAAACTTTTCAACACCACGTCTGGTGACGTTTTATCTCAATCTGTAAGATTTTGGTGCTGATTTCTGACTGTTGATGAGACGTTTATCCATCAATATTTATCCATCATTGCAGAGTCAAAACGGCAGTCAGAACAGTTGATAAAGGCTGATGAAAGTGCATCGAAGGAGGCAAAGACATTTTGTTAGCTGGTAGATTGGTTCAAATGGCTCTGAGCACTATGGGACTTAACTTCTAAGGTCATCAGCCCCTAGAACTCAGAACTAGTTTAACCTAACCAACCTAAGGATATCACACACATCCGTGCGCGAGGCAGGAGTCGAACCTGCGACTGTAGCGGTCGCGCGGTTCCAGACTGTAGCGCCTAGAACCGCTCGGCCACCCCGGCCGGCAGCTGGTAGAGACATGACCACATTTTGACGATTCCCAAAGATTAATTCTCATAGATTATTTGGAAAAAGGCAGAACCATAACTAGACTCTATTATGCTTTACTGTTGGATCGTTTGAAACTTTACGTCACCTGAAAAACGACTAACTTTGGCACGCAAACAGTGCTCTTTCACCAGGGTGATACACCATCCCACACAATAGCGATAACAGTGGCGAAAGTACGTGAACTGGATTTTGAGCTGGCTTTTCATCCACCCTATTCACCAGATTTAGCCCGAAGTTATTTCTTCCTGTTCCTTAATTTGAGACTTTGGCTTGCTGGGAAGAAATTTTCATCAAACGAGTAAGTGATAATTGCTATTAGCAACTATTTCCCAGAATTCATCACAACCTATTTTTCCGATGAGATGAAAAAATTGGAGGATTACTGGACGAAGTGCATGTACCTCAGTGGTGAGTTTTTTTTACGAAAAGAACATTTTTTCTTGCGTTTTTACCAGAATTATTGAACCAACGTCGTAATATAATCAATGGGACCATACTCTCTGGGAGAAGCTTCGATGCAGTCTTTGGGGAGTACCCATACAAAAAAATTCGTTGGATACTGCCAGTTAAGATAGTAATATTATATGCAGTACGTGATTGACACTGGTCTCAGTTATCTGAAGAGTTCCTTCCTGGATACCATGAGAAGTGGATTATGCGAAGTTCTATCAGTGGCCTTTCTTAAGATCAAAATTCAAAGATTTCTCGTTTACACTATCAACTGCGACTGTGAACGATTTGTTATGCAGGTAGCTGTGTAATGCGTCCTACAGCAGGTAAAGCTTTATGTCATATGGCTTAGAATCTTCTCTAGATTGTCTTTCTTCCAGGGACCTACACTGGTGAACCAAACCATAAGGAGCACTTTATAATACCCTACTGTCTACATTTGGATCGACGTACCACAGAGATTATCCACGGCATGGATTTTACAAGTCATTCGTAGGTTAACAGAGGTATGCGACACTATATGCCTTCACAAAGGTTACGAAACGCCTGTAAATTACCATTAGGTGATTTTTTGGCGTGGAGCTGGCACCCCATAACGCCTCAGACGTGCTCTATCGAGCTAAGCTTATTTGAATCTGGTGGCCATGACATCGACGTGAGTTCACTGTCAATCTCCTCAAAACACTGCGGCACGACTCCAGCCTCAAGACCCGAACAGCTTCTCTGCTGGTAGACGACTACGCAGTGGAGGGAGACATTGTTACTGAAGCTATCCAGTAGCCCACAATGACGTTCACGTAGTCCACAGATGCCATGATGTCTTCGACTACTACGAAAGGTCTCATGGAAGCCCAGGTTTGTATTCCACTTCTGTGGAAAGACATAGACTTCTAACGTTTAGTCGCTTACCCGTTTTTCACCATCCTTGAAGCGCTTTCCCCAGATGCTCGCGGAAGTAACATGAGAACCATCCTTGTCATTTCAGAGATGTTCGTCCCCCGATACTGGACCGCAACCATATCCTCTTCACCAACGACATGATGTCAGTGGATTTCCCACTTGGGCCTGTAAAGTCCGTAAAATGTTTCCCTTTTCGTCTCTCTTCCACTTGTAAGTAGGCTGTTTATGTTTTCTTATTGGTAACGCCACGTAGCGCTCAATATGAAAATCACTGGCTGTGCTGTGTGCAGTCTGTGGCTGCTTTGCATTGTTGTAATACTCGCCATTGTAGTGTTAGGCAGCTGGCTGTGAACAGCGCGTAGCGTTGCGCAGTTGGAGGTGAGCCGCCAGCAGTGGTGGATGTGGGGAGAGAGATGGCGGAGTTTTGAAACTTGTCATGAACTTCTATATATATTATGACTATTGAGGTAAATACATTGGTTGTTCTCTATTAAAATCTTTCATTTGCTAACTATGCCTATCAGTAGTTAGTGCCTTCAGTACTTTGAATCTTTTATTTAGCTGGCAGTAGTGGCGCTCGCTGTATTGCAGTAGCTTGAGTAGCGAAGATTTTTGTGAGGTAAGTGATTTGTGAAAGGTACAGGTTAATGTTAGTCAGGGCCATTCTCTTGTAAAGATTATTGAAAGTCAGATTGCGTTGCGCTAAAAATATTGTGCGTCAGTTTAAGCACAGTCGTGTATAAATGGTTCAAAGGGGACGTTTCATATGTCGACCCTTAGCCGAGGATACCTCACTGGAATCTTCTGATTTTTTCTTGTAGTTTGTGTAATTAGTGTAGATTTTGTTTATTGCTAGCGCGTAATCGTAGAGAAAATCTCCTTTGTAGTTGCAGTCTTTCATTGTTGTACAGTAAAACAGTTGTGGTATGCATGTAGATTTGGACCAAGTATTTCGCAGCTGCAATTAACTAGATATTATTTTCAGTGCTATGTTAATGTGTTCCCCTATTTTTGCTCTTCAAATTGTGTTTTTCTGTGTTGTCGTGTGAAATACTGTGACAATAATGGCGTGTGAAAAACGTAATACTAGGCTCCAAAGTAAACTGAGAAATGACAGTGAAAATGAAAGCAGTGTGTTAGCGCCACCGAGTAATGAATTAACTGTTGTTCAAATTAGTAATTTGGTAATTGTGCATGGGGAAATGGAGCATGCGGCAAACAATGGCGTGGACAGGGAAACAATTAGTGAACAGGGAAGCATTATCGATCGATCGGTCGGCAACAGCTCGCCTCAGGAATCGGGAATGACAGAACACAATGTTGCAAATACTGTAGACTTACGTTTTGGGTCCTCACCGTTTTCTCAAATGAATCAAGACACATTTTCTGCTTGTCAAAATGTGAATGTTGCCGGTGAAAATGCACTGCCATAAAGCATAGAGAAACAGATTCCGGACACTAATACATTATTATTGCAATTAATGCAACAAATGGAACAAAATCAGAGACAAACACAGCAAAAGCTTGAAGAATTAGACACAATGGAACAAAAGCTTCAAAAGTTAGACTCAGTGGAAAATAAGCTTGAACAAACACGTGAAGATTTAACTACCGAGTTACATAAAATTGAATCGAAATGTCAAAAAGTCTGTAATGATGTAAAAACACAAATTTGTGAGCATTTTCAACCTATTTTTTCGCGGCATGAAAATGCATTACAGAATCACGAAGCAGCCATAAATGAACTGCAAATTATTGTTCATGAAAATCATGAGACCTTCCAAGCTAAAATTGACTCAGTTGCATCTACCGATTCGGTTACGCAACTTGCAAAAACCCAGGAAAACTTAAAGGACACAGTAGAAAGACACATGGAGGAAATTAGTTCATTATCAGAGAAAGTAGTTGAACTTTCGGATCAGCTAAATAATTTATCTACGAAGGTAGATGATAATCTGAATGACACAAAACCGGTAATCTTTAATGACACAGAAGAGAGCGAACAAATTAGGAAACTGAAACAAAATCTGAATCAAATTAATACGCAACACCAAGTAGAAATCCGGGAAGTACAAGATCAGCTGACACAGGTAATACAAGAATTACGTATTTCAGAGGACACTCGCGCTCCAACACGGGAAGAGGGACATAGAAATACGGAACAACCACAAAATAATAACACAGGACACTTCGGAAATTATGAAAGAAATTGGCAAGGCGCATTGGATTTTGAGATGGAACCGCCGACACGACGTAACAATGACCGATATGCGACTCGCCGACACGATGATTTTGACTATAAGCTGTTCATTACTACACGTAAATTCAAAACGTTTAAGAATTCTGCCAACGACATTCATCCACAGGCGTGGCTTCATCAGTTCTCTCATTGTTTTCCTCCCAACTGGTCATTAGAGCACAGATTAGAATTTATGTGTGGCTATTTAGAGAATGAACCAGCTGTAAGAATGCGATCGGTCATTCACGATTGCCACAGTGAAGGAGAATTTTACCATGCCTTCCTCTCAGCATATTGGTCTCAAGCTACACAAGACCGAGTAAAACATAGCATCATAATGATGAAACGTTTCGAACAATCTGAATTTTCCAGTATTATGAAATATTTTGAAGGCATGTTGCATAAGAATGAGTATCTTTCAAAGCCATACAGCCCCTCAGAACTCTTCCGAATTTGCTTAATCAAACTGCCTGAACATTTACGACATATTATTTTGGCAGGACGTTGCAAATACGACATTGAAGCTTTTCAAGGACTCTTACAAGAACTGGAAATTGACACTGACAATCGCGGAACGCACGAGCACAAAAATTACAGATCACATCCGTCGCAATTCCGCGATGAAAGAAATAATAACTGGACACGACAAGGCTATTCTTACAACGTAAATCGTGACCAAAACAGACACCACCCATATGACAACCACTGGCAGAGTAATAGTTACAGAGAAAGATCGCATTTTCGTAGTAATGAATGTGACAGAGACAACCACAGAAACAGACAACATGGTAACCAGAACTATTTTTATCAAGGGAGACAGAATAATTTCAGACGCAACGGTCCAGCGCGCAGGTACGATTCAGGAAGAAATTCTCCACCACATGACCGACAAGAAAGAAATTATGAAATCTACCGACATGACGACAGAAGAGATAATCATAACGACAGACGTGAATTTCATTAGAACTGGCGGGATTCTAACAGAGCTGGGCCCTCTCGGCAAGGCGAATTTGTAGAAGTTAGGTCTCCTAATCCCAATAACGACGCACGCCAACAAAGAGACAGACAATGACTTGCACCGCAGGCAGCCGCTTGCGCCGGCTTGCCCAGAGAAAAATAACATAGACGCTAACCTTGAGAAAAATTCCACTATTCTTTACCAACGTATACCACATGATAATTGCATTCAAGTTCAAACTCTGAGTACTATGAAGAGTAAAGGATTGCACCACACTTCACATGTAAAACCTTTTATTGAAAGATAATCTGCTTTTTAACTTAGTCTTCGCCATAAAATTTTTCACTGTACATTACTAGTATGCATTGTCAGACTTAGAAACTGTTACCATGCAACAATGTTTGAAGTTAAATATCCAGTCTAGAACCTAGGGAACATTTTTAAACAGAAATTACGATTGCATTGTTATAGTGAACAGACGACACAGTGTTATATTTGTACATTCTTGCTTGTTAGTTGCACGATTACGTAGCGACTATAAGGCTCACATACTTAGAACATTTACCAGTACTACTAATGAGATTTTAATTTTGGTTTACTTGAAAATACATTCTGGATTTAAAGTACTTTCTGTGAGATACCAGACGACACAGTGGTTAATTTATGTGACAACTACACGGTTTTATCACGACGCTACTAATGAGTGACAATTTACAATGTTGCTTTTGCGGTGTATCTGTTTTATATCTGCACAGCTTTCTGAATTCTTCTGGAAAGAAAAACATGTTTTAGTAGTAACTCTTGTGGTATAGCAACAATGAGACACCCTTTTTCGTGGTACAACAATACGTTACAGTACAGTACTTTCTTCACCACAACAATAAGCGTAATAACTACGATAGCTATACACAAAGCATTTCACTTTTGTTTATCATGAGGTAAGAACATTGACTTCTGCAGAACTTAGCTTTCGGAGGACGATAAATACGAGACTTCCACAGAGATTATCTTACAACATGACACACAGTTTAGCGCTACAGTACACGTATTTGAGTGATTAATTTCGCACTTAAAACATTTTTTTTAAGATATTTGAAGTGCAATGATACAAGGGTTTTCCGTGATACATTTCATTCCATTGCTGTAATCTGTAACACCTGAAGGTATAATTACATTAATCCTCAGGGGGGGGTACAAGCTTACTTTGTGTACCATGTGTTTGGCAAGCACAAGGAGCCCTAGCTAATATGGTATTTGCTTATACAACTTTACACATCGGTACCATGTTTCTCTAACACAGAATTACACAGCTTTCTGATTATTTAGCTGAGAGAGACAAACATTTATTTTACTACCTCAGTGACAGATGTTTACGTAATTATACCGTTGGATAACTTCACACTTACGAAATTGTATTTTGTCTGTACTTAGTGAATTGTTCATATTTTTTCGGACCCATTGTGATATTATGAGAGCTTTGAATGATATATTTGGTATGAGATCATGATTTTTAAGGTACGTTTGAGGTAGATGACACTATTGAAATGAGCAGAGAGTTTTTTTAGGTTTTGAAATTATTGGAGGAAGCTACGACGATTTTGAGAATTGACTGAGATGTTATGATATTTTTACGACGACGATGTGCATTATGCTGTTGAGGTATGTTTATGATCAATAAGCTGATGCTATATAAGGAATGTGATTATGTGTTTATATGTATATGAATAATGAATAGAAGTTAGGGATTATGGTTTGTGAAAAAGGTTGGTGGAAACCAAGAATCGTACTTTAAGAGTTATGAAATGTGTGTATATGCGTGAATGTATCACAATGCTGGCGAAAATTTTTTGGACGCTGTTATATTTATAGGATTTTGTTTCTACAGATTTGTAACCAAATTCTCAACCTGTGAATTTTTTTATATGAGACTGTCACTGTAGCGAAAACTGCTGTCGTAAATATTTCGGTATGAAAGGTAAGTGACCGTGACGTAATTCGTTGTGAGCGGCCAGGTGTGCCAGCCGCCTTGAGAAAAAGCCATTAGGTGGTAGAAAAAAAAAGAGGCCATTAACCTCGCTTCTGACATTCCTTTGTAGAAAGCATTGCAAAAACGACACGGTCGAACTTGAAAACATATGATTACACTGTGGAGCTCTTAATTTATGATATTTCCTAAAATGCCTAATGAAACGATGAGAAACATTTCACGGCTATTGTCTTGCTAATTGAGAGAAATGCCATATGGCTCGCTTTATGTATTTGTTTACTCATTTTGTTTAATATCTAGTTTCTAGCTGCACAGCAGCATTGGTTAAAATAAAATTTTATAGATGTACTAATATAAATATTTTCTGTCTGCAGATCCAGTAAATAATAGTTTTGTGATCTACTTCCAAGAAAACGAGGGCACATAAATAGACATTTCCTTCACAGGAATTGCATAAATAATTTCTTTACGATTTGGTAACTTATCTGCTAGTGTAAGTTCTTGTGATGCATCACTCTAGTGTTAAGATGTTGAAAGATTGTAACTCTAATTTGCTTTGCTGAATAGCGTAAGATTGTGACTTGAATTTGGTATGCTGAAATCGGGTGCTAATTAGACCATGATAGCGGTTTAAAACTGTGAGCTGTCTTGTGAGGTTAACCGTGCGTTTACTGGGCCACTGTTTCAGCAGGTAACTATTCTAAGTTTACCATATTACCAATCAGACTATCATTGATTATAATCTTTTACAGTCATACAACAACCAGTAATATATCTATATAAAAGGAGAATTTAAATAAAAAGAAAGAAATCAGTTTATATTTGCAAATTTATTTTAAAGATTGTTCATTGAAATTTCAGCATATTATACGTGAGTTATAACTGAGCTGGTGCCTTATTTACGATTGTGAGACTGTGAGATTGGAATATTACGGAACACATAAAATATGGAGTCAAGATTGGGAGACTGGATACAACACTGCATTCATAAAACAACACACAAAGAACATTGAAACGCATGCAAGAGAAAGTTAATCACTACAAACAGATTCAAATTTTTAGTTAAGGAATTTACTTTCGTAGCACAATCCTGTCCGTCTTGTAATTACCCTTCACGTGGTCAACTTGGTTTACAGAAAGCGTATAACTCCGCAATAATTTAGATAATAAAAATAAATTAGATCAAAGAGCAAATTACAAAACAAAAACCTCGAACTGGTTACTAACGTCTTACTATTAACCTGATGGGTCAAACAGTTATATAAGCATGTGGTACTGGTCTCACAAAGTACACGCCACGTGGGTTGAACATAAAGAAAAGTTGGTATATTCAAAATCTTTTCAAGACGATACGTTATAATCACACAAGCATTTGCATTTAAGATTGATCTTACTTAGAGTTACTGACCAAACACGTGGTTCCACTTTACTCACAAAGTAATAACAAAGCAACTACCGCCAAATAATCTGAACTGGACACGAGAATCACACTCCGCTGCAATTAAAGATAACCTTAGCTATTTTAAAGCTAACCCGAAATAAAATGATTAAATTCTCAGTTAAGCTGAACTTAACAAATCCATTGTCCTATGGACTTAACAGACACGCGCTTAGCCGGAGATCTTACCACTTCAGACGCTCGCTACCGCCAGACTGCTACTGCTGGACTGCCCTGCGCTACCACTGGACTCCAACTGCCTACTACCACTCAACTACCCAGCGTGCTCCTGAGAGTCGCTCACAAAGACAAACGGAAGGCGCCAGAGGGGCAGCTTCCTATACCAACATGACAGGGGATGGACCGGACCATACTAAGAATGGAAACCTCTCTGCTTTTAGGAAGCGTAGCTACCTGTTTCAACGTTGGTCCTACTGTTCTCTAGCAGACAGCCTTGTCTGCTACCCTCAAGCATGCAGCTACAAACACATTTGATCATTCATCCTCTCACACAGAAGGGAAGGGGGATGACAGTATCTTATCATATACAGTATATAAAAGAAAGCGGATGTAGGTTCCGTATGAGACTGTGTGACATGAATTACATATAAGAATTACATATAAACTGTGCTTTAAAGTGTAGTAGTGTGAGAGATCGTTCTTGTTTACGTGTACAAGTAACACGTTCCACTACTCAGTCTCCTCCCAGATAGTCAGAAACGCCACAGTAAATTTAGAAGAGGAATTTATTCCTTAAAAGACAACAAATTTGAGAAATTAAACGTGAAAGGAATCCAACAGAGACCTTTCATAACCCCAACGCTCCGGGAAAAGACTGTGCAGGGAATTTTCTGGCCATGCTAGGACATTCCCAAGCAGGCTTCTCACACCCTACTTAAACCAAAAGTGTAAAGAAAAAAGGCAAAAGGTCACCGGCTACTTGCTAAAACACAATAATTTCAAACATCTTTACAATCTACCAATTTCAAAGAGAGAAAAAAAACACACAATCTGTGACACCTATTTAAAAGATCATGTAGACCTAAATCGGTCAGCAAGTAAAAACAATGGTTCCTGTGTCATTAATATGAAAACAATTTCTGGTTGTTACCCTTATGGAGTTCACCAGTATTTGCTCCTTGCAAGAGCCAACTGATCACAGGCAGATTTATGACTGTTTATTAACAAGCAAAATTTATGAAAATAGCAAAGGTGCCACAGCAATTAAAAAAAAGAACATCAAATAACATCAGTATCATAAAGCAGAACATTAGAATGCACAATCCGCAAAAGCAAAAAAAATATAAGAGAAAAAACATGTTTTACAAAGCGGTTATCGCAAAAAAATTCTATATCTTATAAAACTAATAATCTGTAGAATTAACGTAACTATGTGGCACTAATTTAATCACTCTATAATATTTCAGTTAGTTAGCAAACAATGAGCACTGTGTCATTATACTGAAAGTACAATAATTGTGTGATTGTTACCCTTAAGGGGTTCCTCACAATAAATATGCCCCATGCAAAGGCTAATCGATCACAGTCCAATGAGAATGAATAGCTATCTGACTCATAAAGGAAGCAGTACCACAGCAATGAATTTATGAAACAAAATATCACAAATCTAATACCTAACACAAGAACAAACATTGATCAATAAAACCGTACAATAGTCAACATCTAAAACAAAACACCAATAAATAAAACACCTGCAAAATACAATAGTCAAAGTTTAAAAAAATATAGAACACCTGCAAAATACAAGAGTCAGAGTTTAATAAACACCAATAAATCGAGTCCCTGCAAAACACACGAGTCAAAGTTTCTGTGACAGAAACACACGTATATGCATTGAACTAAGAACCGTATAATCACTGTTCACTTATACACTCACTAGTTCCACTGTTCCGTGGCACAATATAAGGGGAGGGGGAGGGGGTTCGTCGCCGCAGCTGTCAGTAGGGATTTTTGTCCATCTGTTGCGTGCGATCCCGCCGTCTCTGCCCTCTCATGAAGTTTCTCTTGTGTCACGTACATCTCGATTTTGTTCCATGTTTGTATTGTCAAATTCGTGTGGTATCCTCTATTGACATGCCAGGTTGATATTCTTGGGCAAGGATGACACTTAATGGCTCTTCTTTGTGTCACCCTTAGCGACCAGAGAACATCGAACCATGATTCACTGTCGCTTGACAGTAGGCATCCGTCAGGAAATGTCGATAGGCGTCGTTGACGTCTGCAAGTTTCTTTGGACAGTACCTGTAAAAAGGCTCCACGCCCTTTGTGTTGTTACACCGCAGCCGTCTCGTCACGGTCGCGTGCGTGAGGTGCGTTGCCAGGAGATGGATTTCCGCGCGGTGGACCGCTCGCCCATCTCAGGTCATTCCCTTCAGGAAGGGTCGCGCGGGGCGGCCGCCCATTAGCTACAGGTGCAAGGGAAAGGGTTTCCCGCGTCCTTTTGTTGTCGGCCGCGCTCCCGAAGTGGCTAAAGGTAAAAATGTACCAAGTGTCGTAGTTATCGTCGGATGAGTTCTTAGGGACTGTACGTGTTTGACAAATACTTCAAAAACTTCAAAATATTTTTACCGAGTTGGAAAATTCAGACTGTCCAAAATGTTTCTTCATATTAATACTACGTTTTACTCGATATTGAGTAGCCTGAGACCAATATGCAGAAAGGAAGGCATGATAAAATTCTCCTTCACTGTGGCAGTCGCAAAGAACCGATCGCATCCTTACTGCTGGTTCATTTTCTAGATAGCCACACATAAATTACAATTTATGTTCTAATGACCAATTAGGAGGAAAATAATGAGCCAATTGATGAAGCCAAGCTAGTGGATGTATGTCATTATCAGAATTCTTCAATGTTTTAAATTTACGCGTAGTGATGAAGAGCTTACAGCCAAAGTCATCGTGTCGGCGAGTCGCAAATCTGTCATTCTTACGTCTAGTGGGCGGTTCCATTTCGATTCTGTGCACATTGCCGATTACTTTCAAAATCTCCGAAATACCCTGTTTTATTACTTTGTGACTCTTCCGTATTCCTAACTCGCTCTTCCCGTGTCGAAGAACGAGTATCCTCTGAAATATGTAGTCCTTGTATTATGTGTGCCAACTGATCCTATACTTCCGCGTTTCTCTTTTGTTCTGTGTATTGATTTGATTGTGACTTTGTTTAAATTTCCTAAGTTCCCTGTACTCCTCTGTGTCAGTAAGAGCTAACGGTCTTGTATCATTCAAATCATGGTCTACCTTCGTAGATAAATTTGTTAACTGATCCGGAAGTTCGGGTACTTTTTCTGAAACTGAGCTAATTTCCTCCATGTGTTTCTCTGAACCAAATTTTAGAGTACTCATTTGTGTAGCAAGCGTATCTACTGTGTCCTTTAAGTTTTCTTGATTTTTCACAAGTTGCCTGACAGTATCGGTAGATGCAACTGAGTCAGTTTTAGCCTACAAGGTGTGATTTTCGTTAACCATGGTCTGTGGTTCTTTTGTGGCTGTTGCATGACTTTGTAATGCGTTTTCATGTCGCGAAAAAATAGGCTGAAAATGCTCACAAATTGTGTTTTTACATCTTAAAAAATTTTTTCACATTTCGATTCGATTTTAAGTAACTCAATAGTTAAACCATCACGTGTTTGTTTAAGCGTTTGCTCAATTTGGTCTCTCTTTCGGAATTGTTGCTGTGTTCGTTCTTAACTTTGTTGCTATGTTTGTTTCTGATTTTGTTCCATTTGTTGCTTTGCTTGTTTCTCATTTTGTTCCGTTTGTTGAATGATTGCAGTAACAATGTATTAGTGAATGAAACATATTGCTTTGTGCGCTTCAGCAGTGCATTTGGACTGGCACTTTTCGGATATGGAAGAGCAAAGAATGAATCTTGACTTAACTGAGAAAAGGGTAATGACGCAAAACTTGAATCTACGGTATTTGTAAGATTTTGTTCTGTTGTTTCATGTTCCTTTATGCTTTTCGGCAATGCATTCGCATCGGCAGTAGTCATATTTCCAAAACTAGAAATTGGGTCGTGACTTAAGGGGATACGGAATCACCTATCCCCGCAATGTTAATATATGCCTACTATAGGGAACATTTTCTCACAAACTACTGGAGACAGAGAGGTAAAAATTTTACTGTATGTGCATTCATATGTTACAACAATACTGAAACAACAGTTTATTGTCAAAGTATTTTCTTACAGAGATATTGTACATTTATTTTTAAGTAAATTTTTTCCATCGCTTTTTACTAGACTATCACCCCTAAGTCTTTTGTAAATCAAGTAATTAAAAAATCGTTGTTTCAGTATGTAATAGGGACCTATGTCACTACGTCATAAAAATTTCAGACTTCTAGGTTGACCAGTACCTGAGATAATGTTCCTAGATGAAGTAAAAAGTAAACTTACGGGAAACGGAGAAAGAAGATTAAAACATTCCTGATCCGTAGCTAATACCCCCTTCACAGTCTTCATAATCATCTTCAAGTCTTCTTTTGGCACCCCTCTGCACCTGTCTTGCTTTTTTCACTAATGTCTTGATTATATTATCAGCATGCCTTAGTCTGTGCTGATCTAAAAAGAACATAGCACGTACCCTACGGGAACCAACACACATACCCAACTTTTGAAGGACCTGGCATTTAGTTATATTTCCAAGATTGAAGGTTGCCACAGCATCATACACACCAAAATGTAGTGTATTAATTCCGACAAACACTGTTTTTGGGAGACGATGCCATATCACACTATTCAAGCACTCGTTGGGGTTCTGCGTTTTTCCGTGAAGACATTTCATCAGAAGACTTCTGTCAGCCAGATCTCTGAAAATGGGCTTTATTTCTGCCATGATGGCTGATGGTAGACTGTGGTGGTGAATGTATTTCTCTCCTGTTGTTAGTCCCCTATTGTATTTACACCAGCTGTTTTCACCTTTGGGGCACAAACCATGTTGTGGATGCTCATCCGTGGATGTGGTGTGGAAATATAAAGCCCATATAGCTCTCCTCATTTCTTCAAGATTGCCTGTATTTTGCCTGATTGCAAGGCCATAGCAGTTCTGAATGTGGTCTATTATGGAATCAGTCAATCTTCCTCTGCCATCCAAGGTTTTCCCATCATCAAGTTTTTTCCCTTTCATAACTGATTTTAACCTTCTCAGCCTGGCACCCATTCTCTTCTGCACATGTCCTATACATTCAAGTTTGCTTATATTTACACTGTTCCCATATGGTTTGCTTTCCAAAACTTCTTTGAATGCTTTAGAGTCACCATCTCCCAGATATTTGACATAGCGAACATTATACCACTGTGAAGAGCGATGAAAAATTTTCTTCACCCCAGCAACCTCCATGCCACCACTACTACCATAATAATTAGCAATACAGTCATCACTGTGTTCATTTTTCAGCCTGCCTGTGCACCTACAGTATTTAGAAATTATTGCAACATCAATAACCTTGCCAGTATCAACACTAGTTGCTGTTACAACACCATTGTTGGAGGTGTGGCCCCTTTTCTGCCACGTGCCATCAAACGCCACTGTGAGGTCACGACTGCCGTCATTTTCTTCCACTGCTTCTTCCACAGCAACCTGCATTGACTTCTGTGCTACATCTTCAACTGCAGATCCTAGTACATAATTGTAAGCTTCAAACTTTGAAGGTGCACTTGGAAGATTTAGAACACCACATAGCATATCACCAGCTGCTTTGCCCTTACCAATTGCTCGCAATCCATAAACTAACCTAATATTTACACTATAAAGTTCAGTTTTCTTGTATCCATTATTTACAGTTACTGAAACCGAACTTGGAAACTTACAGCTGTATTTACAAACACTGCATATTAAATTAAACTGGGCAGCCAGGCCAACATGGGATTCTACTTTCAGAGAAACGTTTCCATGACATTTTTTGCAGCACAAACTGTTTTCAAGAGCTTCACACAATATATTCGTATCAATGAGTTCAAAAACTTCATTCCCTCTATCAAGTAAATTATATTTCTCTTCCAAATCTCTTAGTTTTTTATGAGAAGCACTGTTTTCATTTGGTGTAAGTTCGTTCGGCAAATCAGTAATAAGTGGATTCACATTTTCCAACAGTGATGATGATGAACTGCTTTGCTTTGCTAATGAATCATTATTTCTTTTCTTTTGCCAGTTCACACGCTTTTTAAATACTTTTGCTTTAGCTCTAGGCATTTTCACTGCGAAAAATGAAGCACTAAATACGAAATAACTCAACAACAACTACTTTCTTATATCACACTGTTTACAAAACAGTCCCGCCACAAAGTCAAAGAGTAACTTGAGGAAACCAGAGAGAAACATTTTCGGGCAACTAGTGTATAAATAGTCGCTGGAAACCGGGATATTTGAATTCATGTCACTTTAAAGGTACTGCCAAAAAGTTCATGGTCAGCCACGAGAGACGTGTATAACTAAAGCGCAATACCCGATCTCACAAATATATAAAAATAAAATAGTTATAATTGTAGTAGAGCTATGTATGATACGTCATTTTAAAGAGGAAACATGGCAGAATATAATACGCCAATAAAAAAATTCGATTTTTTAACCCAAAATCCGATTCCGTATCCCCTTAATTGAAGAAAATGTAAAGAGGCAAAATCTGAATCCACGATATTTGCCAGATTTTGTTCTGTTATTTCTCATTCCTGAGGCGAACTGTAACCGATCGATCGATCGCCAATACTTTCTGTTCACTAATTGTTTCACTGTCTACATCGATATTTACTGCCTTATCCATGTACTTATGAATAGTTACCAAATTATTATCTTGAACATTTGTCACATCATTACAAGCTAGAGCTAATACTCGACGCTCGTCTTCATTCTCGATTCGCGTTTCGGCCCTGCGTTCCGTTCTTCACACGGCATGATTGTCACACTAGTTCACATAATAACACAGAAAACGCAAATTGAGAAGCATATATAAGAAACCACACTAAAACGGCACTGAAAATAATAAATATCAAATTACTTGCAAAAGCGACTGCGAGATACTTAATGCAAATCCACATGCAAGCCATAGCTGCTTTGCTCACTACAATACAGTGCAAATATGAAAGACTACAACTACAAAGGAAATTCCATACACAGTTACGCGCTAGCATTAAACAAAAACTAATTTCTAATCATGCAATAATTATTCAAACTGAAAGAAAATCAGAAGATTCCAGTGAAGTATTCTCGGATAAGGGTCGACAGGTGAAACGTCTCAGTATTTTTTTTTTATCTGGACTGAAATAACAGAGAAGGTGAAACTTCTACCTTTTTACTTAAATTGCTTAATGCAACTGAACCTTCTAAAACTGCTGTGTGCTTGTCTTAATCGTTTCAACACCGACCTACAGAAATTTCCCAGCAAATACAGCTCAAACTCATTCTATTCATTTGTGACCCGCAATATACAAGGATAACGTAATCTGGCTGTTAATAAATACAAAAGAATAGCCCTGAATTAGAAGAAATCCTAACAATAACCCATACACTTCATAAGTCACTTACCTCACTGAAAATCTTCATGACATGTACTACAGCAAATACAGCAAGTATACAGCCAGCTAAATAAACGGATTCTAACTACTGTAGGCTTTAACTAGCAATAGGCATGTCGTTAGCTAAGGAAAGATTTTATTGTAGAGTAAACAATGTGTGTAGCAGATCTTACCTTAATCATGTGACATCCAGTTCGATAAATTATATAATCGTCAATAGTCCCATTACCCGCATTTTACAATCGATTATTAAATCTCCATGACGGTTTTCGTACAGAACGTCCGCTAACGCTATCTCTTCCGACCTCATACACTGCTAACTATTAACTTCTAACCTTCATCGCTGATGACTATTAACCTCCATCTTACAGAGGGCGCACAGCGCTGTCAGTGATATCAATGCAGTCTAAAGCGCTGCCAACATACAAGCATATAAACAGACTACTTACACAATGCACAAGCAAACATTCGCGCATATCCTCGATTATTGCACTAAAGTAGCAACCGAGGCTTTGTTAATAATTACTTGATGGAAAATTTAGGGGTATGGGACGCTTTAAACAAGGGGATAACGGAATTTCTTTGTTCACTCACAGTATATTTTCCATTAATTAATCATCCATTTCCAATCGCATAATAATTTAAATGACAGACCGTTGAAATACTCAGTTTGCCCCCTCTAGCGGAGAGAATATATCATTTCCGCTCCATGCTCACAGTTCACCCGGCCAGAAATAACAGATAGCTCATTTACTAGGAAATGTCTAGGAGATCGTAAATTGCTGAAACTGCAAAAGTCATTTAAACTTCAGGAGTGATAGAAAATGCGGAAGTGGCGATAATTGTATGTTAAAGTTGGTAGAGTGTGGAGGGACGAAACTGGTGATTTCGAAAACTGTGAATTTAAATTGTCACAAATCGCAACTAAAAGTTGCAGATACCGAAAAATAGCATTCACGGGTATCACTGGTGCCTGAAGATCGCAGATAAGCAAATGCCTACAGTCGCTCAGGGTGGCCTACGCCTAGCTGCTGCTCGGAGTGGACAACACCCCGCTCTTCACTCGGAGGATGAATGTGAAGATGCTGCGCAGCGGTCTGCAGCTCGCCTGAGACGTTCTCGGAGTGTGGTCCAGAATCAACGCGGGAGGCGACATTCGTTAATCCACGGCAGATAAATATCTGGGGTGATGCCGGACCGCTGTTTACACTGGCGACCCTACTTCTGGGTTGTCAGGAAAAGGTGCTAGGGCTCCTGTGAGGCTGGTATCCGTTTACTCTGGGCAGTGGTGCCAACCTGTATGCACTGAGGTAACAAAAGTCGTGGGATACCTCCATATACCATGTGTCGCCTCCTTTTTCCCGGCGCATTGCAGCAAATCGACGGGACGTGGAGTCAACAAGTGGTTGGAAGCCCCATGCAGTTATATCGAGCCTTGCTGATCCTACAGCCGTCCATAATTACGGAAGCATCACCAGTGAAGGGTTTTCTCTTAGAAATGACCTCTCAGTTATGTCCCATAAATGATCGATGTGATTCATTTTCAGTGTAACTGTCCATAATGTAGTTCAAACCAAAAATTGTGGCCTGGTGACATGATGTATTGTCATCCATAAAAATTCCATCATTGTTTGGGAATGTAGATGGTCACCAAGAAGTCGAACGTAACCACTTACAGGCAATGCTGAGTTCAGTTGGAGCTGAGGACCAAGTATATTCCATGTAAACACATCCAGCACCTTTATGGAGCCACGACGAGCTTGTTCATTGTTGACAACATGGATCCATAGCTTTGTGGAGTTTGCGTCACACTACCATCATCTCTTACAAACAGAAATTGGGACTCATCTGACCAGGCCACTGTTTTCCAGTCTAAGATACAAACGATATGCTCTCGAGCCCAAGAGATGCGCTGTTGGCAATGTCTTGCTGTTATTAAAGGCGCTCACGTCGGTTGTCTGCAGCCATAGCCCATTAATGCCAAATTCCGCCTGATGTTTTCGTCGTACGTCCTACTTTCATTTCTGCTGTTATTTCAGCTAGTGTTGCTTGTCTGCTAGTACTGACAAGTCCACGCAAGCGCTCCTGCCCTTAGTTGTTAAGAGACCGTTGGCCACAGCGTTATCCGTGGTGAGAGGTAATGCCTCAAATTTGGTATTTTCGGCACACTCTTCACACTGTGGGTCTCGGAATACTGAATTCCCTAGCTATCTCCGAAATGGAATGTCCCATGCGTGTAGCTTTAACTACAATTCTGCGTTCAGAGCCTGTTAATTCCTATCATGCGACAATAATCACTTCGTAAACCCATTCACGTCAATCACTTAAGTATAAATGATAGCTCCACCAATGATCTACCCTTTTTTACCTTGTGTACGTGACACTACCGTCATTTGTTTTTGTGCATATAGCTATTCAAGCTCTATATAATACCTGGTGCTGATTCGTCCTCTGATGGAGCACGTCGTGTGGTGCAACTCAGCTCCGACGTGTAACTACGAGGGGTGTTTGAAAAGTCCATGCAAAAATAAAAACTACTTACGTGTTTGCAGTAAACCATTTTTCATTTTTCGACATAGTCTTCTTTTATACACTTCGTCCAACACTGTTCTAATTTGTTGATCCCTTCCGAATAATAGGAATTGTCCAATTCAGCAAAATAGCTGTCAGTTGCTGCAATCACCTCCCCGTTTGAATAAAATCTTTGTCCCGCCAGCCATTTCATCAAATTGGGGAACAAATAGTAGTCGAGGGGAGCCAAGTCTGGAGAACAGGTGGGATGTGAAACGAGTTGGAGACTATTTCCATTAATTTTGCGACGACAACTCCTGAGGTTGTGCTGGTGCATTGTCGTGATGGAAATGACTTTTTTGAGGTCCAATCGCCGGTGTTTTTCTTGCAGATTGGTTTTCAAACGGTCCAATAATGATGAATAAAAGCACCTTTAATAGTTTTACCCTTTTCCAGATAGTTGATGAGGATTAACCTTTGCGAAACCCAAAAGACAGTCGCCATAACCTTTCCAGTCGAAAGACTGGTTTTCACCTTTTTTGGTGCAGATTCTCCGTTGGTAACCCGTTGTTTAGATTGTTGTTTGGCCTCAGGAGTACAGTAATGTATCCATGTTTCATCCACAGTGACGAAACGACGCTTAGTCCTGCGGATTCTTGCTGAACAGCTGCAAATCATCTTTGCAACACTTCACACGATTCCGTTTCTGGTGACGTGTGAGCAATAGCAGAACCCATCTTGCGAATAGCTTTCTCATGTCCAAATGTTTATACAAAATATTATGTACCCGTTCATTCGAGATGCCCACAGCACTAACAATCTCACGCACCTTGACTCTTCTGTCATCCATCTTCATATCATGCATTTTATCAATGATTTCTTGAGTCGTAACCTCCGCAGGGCATCCAGATCGTTCAGCATCACTTCTGCGCTTATGGCCACTCCGAAAATTTAGAAACCACTTACAAGCAAATCTAATCGAAGGTGATGAGTCACCATAGTGTTTATCAAGTTTCTCTTTGTTCTCCTGAGGCATTTTTCCTTTCATAAAGTAACGTTTAATCACCACACGATCCATTTCTTGACAATCTCTCGACTTCCTTGATTCACACGAATGCCAAACACAAAGAAATAGACCACAATGGCTGAAACTTGGTGTGCGCTCTTTCCAAAGACGCTACTAACTAAACATGGCCTCCATACGCTCCAGTGGTGCCATCTCTCGGACTTTGCACGGACTTTTCAAACGCCCTTCGTACCATCTCCAAACAGTGGGGAGTCATGCCCTGCGTGCACTTCGCGCGAGCATACTCCACCCGTCACCTCCATGAAGTCCCAAACCTCCCACCTTTGCGGTATCGCTTACCTTAGGCTACTCGCCTTTTCTACGAGAAAGCACGGCAGTCTGGTAACGTCCTCTTCCAACCCCTGGGACGTTAGGTTCGTCTTCGAGTGAGCTCGCACTGGTAGAATTTTCTGCGGACGTGAGTTGTGCGCGAAGCATATGATGATGACCCCTTTGAAGGCACTCACCACTCATAACAATCCACCCCGACAGAAACCAAGTCGCCATTGGAAGTCGCCAGGTGTTCAGGAGCAGCACCAGCCTGCTTAGCCAATGTTAGAGGAGGTGGCTTGGCTTTACTGAGTGCGAGTGACGTACGTCTTGTAATGGTCTTATGACTTTATGTCACCATATCGGTAGTTACTTCCCTATATTGTTGAAAAATCATAATAGTGTGTCCTTGCGCGCCACCTCTTAGTTAAAACTGGCAAATTACAGTGGTCGCAGGCAAGCACGTCCGGAGAGTAGTCTCTTATTGGCTATATACGCCAACAGCCATGTTTCTTACCAGCCTCTGGATGTTGATACGTTACGCTTGGCGGTCGACAATGTATTTACGAGGGTCGTTTTAAAGGTTCTTTAAAACGTAAGAACTGAAGAAAAAGTATCTTACAAAATACGTTTACATGCCTTCAATATAACCTCCATTCTTGTTTATAAAAATGTCCCAACGTTTTGATGAATTTTGTATCGCGAAAGGGCACCTTCACTCTAGAGCTGTGTGATTACTCCATTCACCTCACTGGAAGCTTCATCAACTATATCAAAACGTTTTCCACGGGATTGTTCCTTAATTTGGGAAACAAATCGAAGTCGGGAGAGCTCATATCGTGACCGCATTGTCTTTGGGCAAGTATTTCCTACCCGTATTTGTCGAGCGTTCCTCTCGCTGGACAGTATCATGCCTTGCTGTGTGGTGGAAAATGAGGACACAGCTCCAAGCATGTTAGGCCGTCTGTAACGAAATTTTGAGCGCGAAACGTTTTGCCGGAAAACGCATATGTCACAAATGTCACCTGGGGGCTCTGTTTGTAGCTATGACTCTATTCATATCTTGCGCTAATATCATCATCAGTTTCACCTTGTAGTGTTGGCGACAGAATATTTTTGTGTGTGTGGAGAGTTGGAACTTTTCCACTATGGAGAATGAGACTTCATGTCTGGCTCAAAATCGTTTATCTAGACTTCATCTGGTGCAACTGTCTTTTCCAAAAACTATTTTCCCTGTTTACGATAACGTCGAAGCAATTCTTCCCTGATTCCTTTGCGATCCGTTTCCTACTTTTCACTCACATTATGGGGATCCCACCTGGCAGCAACTTTTCTCGTCTTTTACTTGTGAGTTATTATTCTGCAAACTGAAGTGACAGACATTCTAGTGTCAGATGCAGTTTTCTGATATGTTTTTCTGTCGTTCTCGCTAAAAATGTCATTAGGAATAACATGAGAGGTGTATTGTGTTGCAGTTGACACCCCTCTACTCATTGAGTTGTCCTTAGTGCTTATATAACTTTCACGGAAACGAGCGGACTGCCGTGATACCGTGCTACGATCCACTTCAATCCACTATACTATTCCTGCACGTCTCTCTCAAAGTGTTGTTAATTTCCTTTAGGTTCTTTCCAAGTATCGACTTGATTCTGACGTAGGAACGCTGGTCACTATACGCAATCCGACCTCACTCGGTTTCAGCTTCCATTTTAAAATTGAATTACTCTCGATAGAATCAAGCAAACGTGCAAGCATGCTTACAGTCTCGCACACAACTGACATGAATAAACAAATTGGTCACGCCACCTCAACGCGTATATGTGCAATGTGGAGGATATTTGAAATAACACTTGTAGGTACCAAGTGTAGTATAAGCAGCGTTGTTTCTTACCATTTGTAATGCTTTAATATTTTCGTAAGGACTACGTTTCTTAAATGTCGATACAAGGTGCTTCCATAGACCTAAGCATGGTTGCTAGTCACCCTACACTGGTTCCCTTCTAGTTGTTACTACATAACCCTGCTGTAGTTGTTGCGACACAAAATTGCCATCACGACCACTAACATTTATTATGAGGAGGGAATAGTTTTAATTAGAAACATATAAAATAAATGGGAAGAGAAGCCATCATGTAATTTTATAATGCTACAACTTCTTAAATTCGGCTAAAAACGATTCACTTATTTGCTTAATGTTTTCGTTTAATTTAATTTCCTCATAAGTTATTTACGATAATAATTTTATTTTTTACATTACTACATGAGACTTTGGTACTACAATGTGAATAAGAAACTTGATAGACTTCGAGGAATGACCATTCTCGTACCGTCCATCTCCCTCTTCCCTCGTACAGAATCTCTACAGTCTTCTTTGCCTCGCCGACACAAAATTGCTTTCCTTTCTTATCCTTGCCAGCTGTGTCTATACATCAGCGAGGCACTTCCAATTTCTCAGAGCCCTTTCTGCGAGATTTCTCATAAGGGGCCCGTTCTCTTATCATTTCTGATGGAAAATCGAATGGTATTGAGACGCAGTTCTGGATGGTTTCTCTAATATCTCTGTGTATTCGCTTTCTCTTGCTACTTGCTGCTTATCTGACTTTTAGTAGAACATTTCTACATTTTCATCTTGGCATGTTAGTAACGGCTAACACAATGACGATCCATACAATACAACAGGCGTTTGGGAATACATACCAAGTAAACGGTAAGACATCAACATACAGACGACAGAACTCGACGAGTGTTTTCAAATGTGTCACAATAAACTATTTCAAGAATACGATGCACACACACTCCAGTACCTCGATTCACATATCAAATACATATTATCTTATCTTTATAGCTATACATAGTCATGTACTCATCTGTTACACAAATTCCTTCTCCTTGATGCACTCCATCTCTGAACCAAGCTACACTACATCTTCCAGCTTTTAAAACTAAGTTTCATCACAAATCCCTCTGTCAGCCTCACCACTTTGCCCTAGAAATGGTTATGCTTGGACATTTCCCTTTGTAACACGCCGTAGGAAATTCTCAGCTCTTCGTCCAGTGAAGTTGTATCCTGTGTTTTGTTTCTTAGCCAGTAGACCTACTTTCTTTCCCACCACTTGTTTGTTCGTGTTGTAACACATTCGTCTTTCTCTCCAACTCTGATCCACTCTCTGATGTCCATTGCTTCCATATCCCAAAGTTTGAGTCTACCCGCGCATCATTTGTACTTACTGCTCTACATTTCAAAACATAGAATCACAAATTCCACAATCAGTGTCATAACCATTTCTAAGTGTTGGATTCCATATAAGACGATAGATTGCAAAATGTTATGTTAATGAATGTAACAGCAAATGTGAGATACGCCTGGCTACATTTTAGTTTGTTAATCAAATCCTCTATAGATCATAGTGCACGATAGAGACTAGTGGTGTGGAATGAGTCATTTTACATTCGCATCGCCAATTAATTAGTACATAAGATTACATTACGAAAATTTGTAAGTTTTTTTTGTTTGTTTAAAAAAAATTTACGGATGTAGCGAGTTGGTAAGTTCTACCCGCCACCTTTTACACATTACAGAAATAGAAATTATTCTACAGAATAGAAGGATTTGTCATGGAGAGACTTGGTCAGTTTGTTTTCAAACTTTACTTTGCTGTCAGACATTTTATATGACTGGGTAAGTGATGAAAAATAATTGTTGCACCATTGTGCACCTCTTTCTGTGATAAAAGCAGCCTTAATGTGGAGTGATCAATGTCATTTTTCTTCTTGTATTGTAATTATGTACGTCGTTATTCATTTAGATCTGCAGTGTATTATTTACAACAAACTTCATTAGGAAATAAACACACAGTAAAGGAACAGTTAGAAAGGTGAATCCGTTGAGCAGATGTCTACGACACGATCGTGGATGAGCACCACATATTAGTCTTACAGCACGTTTGCTTGAAGATGAATTACCCTAGAACATTATTCCATATAGCATTAAGTTCCATAACTTACATGCGACTAAAAAAAAAAAAAAAACAGTCGAAGTAACTAAAGTACTTGTTGTGTAAGCGCCCAAATAGACCATATGATTAAAAGTATCCGGACACTCCCAAATACATACGTTTTTCATATTAGGTGCATTGTGCTGCCACCTACTGCCAGGTACTCGATACCACCGACCTCAGTAGTCATTAGACATCGTGGGAGAGCAGAATGGGGCGCTCCGTGGAACTCACGGACTTCGATTGTGCTCAGGTGATTGGGTGTCACTCGTGTCATACGTCTGTAAGCGAATTTCCACACTCCTGAACATCCCTAGGTCCACTGTTTCCCATGTGATAGTGAAGGACAAACGTGAAGGGACACGTACAGCACAAAAGAGCAGTGTCCGACCTCGTCTGTTGACTGACAGAGACGGCCGACAGATGAAGAGGGTCGTAATGTGTAATAAGCAGACATATATGCAGGCCATCACAAAAAAATTCCAAACTGCTTCAGGATCCACTGCAAGTACTGTGACAGTTAGGTGGGAGGTGGGAAAACTTGGATTTCATGGTCGAGTAGCAGATTATAAGCGACACATCATGCATGTAATTGCCAAATTGCCTCGCTTCGTGTAAGGAATGTAAGCATTGGACGATTGAACAGTGGAAAAATATTGTGTGGAGTGACGAATCACGGTACACAATGTGGCGATCCGATGGCAGGGAGTGGGTATGGCGAATGCCCGTTGAACGTCACCTGCTAGCATGAGTAGCGCCAACAGTAAAATTTGGAGACGATGGTGTTATAGTGTGGTCATGCGTTTTCATGGAGGGGGCTTGCACCCCTTGTTGTTATGCATGGCACTATCACAGCACAGGTCTACAATGGTGTTTTAAGCACCCTCTTCCTTCCCACTGTTGAAGAGCATTTCTGGGATGGCGATTGCATCTTTCAACATGATTGAGCACCTGGTCATAATACACGGCCTGCGGCGGAGTGGTTAGAGAACAACAACATCCCTGTCACGGACTGGCTTATACAGAGTCCTGACCTGGATCCTACAGAACACCCTTGGGATGTTTTGGAACGCCGACTTTGTGCCAGGCCCCACCGACCGACATCGATACCTCTCTTCAGTGGAGCACTCAGTGAATAATGGGCTGCCATTCCCCAAGAAACGTCCCAGCACCTGATCGAACGTATGACTGCGGGAGAGGAAGCTGTTATCAAGGCTAAGGGTGGGCCAACGCCATACTGAATTCCAGCATTACCGATGGTGGGCGCCACGAACTTATGTCATTATCAGCCATGTGTCCGTATACCTCTCATCACTTAGTGTATGTAGACTTCACTGAGATTTTTTTTTTTTTTTTTTTTTTTTGCTGCAATGGCTGGAAGCATACGTGGACCATGGTTTAATCTTCTTCACGTGGGTTTCTATTTAATATTAGGATTTCCGTTATGGTAGAGTATTGAAGTTTATGCTAATGCTTGCTTTTCTTGCCATAGTAACATAACATAATTTTTTGAACGGCATAAAGTTTTTGTATTAGAGTTAGTTATCAAATAAGTGGATTTACAAATATTACGTTGCCTACAAAAAAGACTTTTCAAAGGGTAGGAAATACCATATCCCATAGCTCTCCTCAAGTCTTGGAGATATCAGTCCTGGTTATAATATCTGGCCGACATCCATCTACCTTAGAAGGCAAATAAAATAAAAGGGCGTGTAAAGTTCCTGTGCCAAACTTCAAGGTGGTACAAAATATACTTCAACACATTAATGCGCAAATATGATGGCTCATTCTGAAAGCTCACAGAAGTCTGTAAACTGGTCCTTAAAGATTTTAAACTGGATCACTACTGGCATACAATGCAAGATACGCTATCGGCTTCCTTCATTCTGTCAGACGAAGACTTTTAACCGCAGTTCGCTAAGTGATCCCGGCTTGCGGCACGCTGTAGCTCTCAAGAGGGGAAAAAAGCGCTAGTTCACGGTATAAGGAACTACGACTCAACAGACAGTAAAAATATTTAAATACTTTTTATAGGATGTACCACAAAGATTATTTACAGCTTATATGACTTATACAGGGTGTTACAAAAAGGTACTGCCAAACTTCCAGGAAACATTCCTCACACACAAATAAAGAAAAAATGTTAGGTGGACATGTGTCCGGAAACGCTTAATTTCCATGTTAGAGCTCATTTTAGTTTGTTCTTCCACCTACGCTCAATGGAGCACGTTATCATGATTTCATACGGGATACTCCACCTGTGCTGCTAGAACATGTGCCTTTACAAGTACGACACAACATGTGGTTCATGCACGATGGAGCTCCTGCACATTTCAGTCGAAGTGTTCGTACGCTTCTCAACAACAGATTCGGTGACCCGTGGATAGGTAGAGGCGGACCAATTCCATGGCCTCCACGCTCTCCTGACCTCAACCCTCTTGACTTTCATTTATGGGGGCATTTGAAAGCTCTTGTCTACGTAACCCGGTACAAAATGTAGAGACTCTTGGTGCTCGTATTGTGGACGGCTGTGATACAATACGCCTTTCTCCAGGGCTGCATCAGCGCATCAGGGATTCCATGAGACGGAGGGTGGATGCATGTATCCTCGCTAACGGAGGACATTTTGAACATTCCCTGTAACAAAGTGTTTGAAGTCACGCTAGTACGTTCTGTTGCTGTGTGTTTCCATTCCATGATCAATGTGATTTGAAGAGAAGTAATAAAATGAGCTCTAACATGGAAAGTAAGCGTTTCCGGACACATGTCCACATAACATATTTTCTTTCTTTGTGTGTGAGGAATGTTTCCTGAAAGTTTGGAGGTACCTTTTTGTAAAACCCTGTATATATATGCTGACAGCCATAACGTCCCAGATGGCGGTCTTTAAGCTACAGAACGATTTTACAAGCGTGAGTGAAATATAAGCGGTAAATATTAATTGAATATTGTGTACTGCGCAGTTTTGGCACTTAGCTGTATCGCCTTTCGACAAAATTTGACTCAGCCTAGATTTTACAGATGTATAGTGAGCACCACACGCAATTTTCAGCTTCAATAGTATTTATACCGTTATTGTAGTCTTCTAAGTATTTTTTGTCTTTAAATTGTTTGCTACGTCTCAACCATATCTTTCATACTTCTAAATTATTTTCTACGTCTGAACAACAAAGCCTGTTGCTAATCAATTTTATTATTAACCGTACGTGTTGCAACCTCTCCACTCTGCCATTTTGTACGCTGCTGCGAACAATCGCAAATGATTCACGAGGTATGTGAAAGAGCCCTTCCACCTGATGGTGATGGTTAACCATCAAGACGTGTAAGGAAAGAAACAAAAACCTTGTGACTGACGCTACTTCGTTTTTATTTTTGTTTCATACCCTGAACACTTATTAGTGCAAAGAAATATACAGATTTAGACAAATGTTTCTTTAAGTATAGTGACATAGCGCTATGGGACTCAATCTTCATATCAAATAACGTAGTAACTTTCGCTGATACCTACAACGCAATGTAAATTCGATTAGATATTTCTTGTAGTTCAACACGCAACAGACATTATTAAACAAGCTACCTCCTGGCTCTGGTTAAAGTTTGACCTACTTTTTCTAGGCAGAGAGTGAGAATTTTATTCCGCGTTTAGTTACGCAGATTTCATCGTCACTGTCTCCCTTCTAGTCTTATCATTTATACTTGCAAATTAGTGGATGAAATATGTTAGGAAGAGACACAGCGCAGCAACGCGGTATTAATAAGATACAATGTCGTATATTATTCGTTTCATTTAAATAGTGTTGGACTGCTGTTATAAAAATTGAGAAAATACATTTTATCTCTGTAATACAAGAAGGCTTCACATATAATCTTCACACATCTCTAAACTCTTATAACAGTTCTATGTCGTAGGCTCGGTCACACCGTATGTCATTATTAATTTAGCGTCGCCCATTTTTGTTGTGTTTAATGATGAAGCCGGCCGCGGTGGTCTAGCGGTTCTGGCGCTGCAGTCCGGAACCGCGGGACTCCTACGGTCGCAGGTTCGAATCCTGCCTCGGGCATGGGTGTGTGTAATGTCCTTAGGTTAGTTAGGTTTAAGTAGTTCTAAGTTCTAGGGGACTTATGACCTAAGATGTTGAGTCCCATAGTGCTCAGAGCCATTTGAACCATTTTTTTGTTTAATGACGTCTGATTTTCATTTCATCCCGAAAAGATGACTATACATTAAAGAGTGATCGTTTTTGTAAATCTAGACTTAAATTAGGTAGGTACATTTGCCTGAGTCGCTCAAAAAATCGAGCTCTATTCAGAAAACCTATATACTCAGTATTTATTCGTGGAACTTTTAAGCATAGTTCTAAATGCATTCGGTGTACTATGCAGTATTTGTCATAATGACCAAACTATGCAGGAGATAATGTTTAAATTCGCATAACCATGCAAACATTACGTGCTCAGAACTATTGGAATTCAACTCGACAGTATTTACAATTTTTTTACGTGCGGGAGCATGAGCTGTTACTTGTCATACGTGGGCTGTACCTAATCGATCAAATAGCTTTATATAGTAAATTTTTAACAGATGTGACCCTTCACTTGAAAAGTAGTTTCACCTTGATATTGTTTTTATGTAACATACAAGTTGAAAATTTCTATAAATGGTAACTGATATTAGAAATTCTATGTCATCGTATAGGTATGACCTTCAAACTAATCAGTAAATGTATGATGTTATTTATTATGAAGATAAGCAACTGAAAAATGTAGAATACAAACGGGTGATACGACTCCTAGTTCATTTTTCATATTGAAGAGCAACAGATGGAACATAATGATATACGACACAATCATATTCATGTTTTGAAATTTAATATGTATCTTCTTCATACGGATCACATCATGGTACAGAACAAAGCTAATGGAAAATACTCTGTCGAATGAATATGAGTAATGTAGATGGACTGAGAGCTTATCAAAGGAATACTTCTTCACTGGATTGACTAGAAGATACAGAAAAGGTTCGATGTAATCATGCCCTCGTAATGTTACTCGCGCGCGCGCGCGCGTGTGTGTGTGTGATTTGTATGAAAGCTCTCTTATCTGCAGTTGATATAAAGAAAACCACAGTTGTCGCAGCAGCACCAAAATTCTTTTTTAAAAATCTCACATAGCCATTGTTTGAAGGACTCCTTTCATTTACTTACTCCCCAGTTACATTTTCGTGATATTATGGTAATTACATGTGTCCATCAGAATCTGCTTCGTAATTTAGGGAACGAGAACGAAGGCAATTGGATTTAAACAGAGTACTGCTGAATATGAGAGTCGATTATTCATTTGGATTCAATAACATTACACCATAGAAGGAAAAACGACTAGATAATTCTTGCAACAAATTTCTTTTGTGCAAGTTATAACAAGCGGTATGCGATGAGAATGATTCGTATCGCTTGTAGGTGTGTTGTGATATTAGACCACCTACGTCAAGTAGTTTAAGATACAGTGCAGTTTTCAGATAATTGGACAAAACATTGGGAATTATACGAAATTAAATTATATGAAAACTTACTTTCATTTTAATCAGCGTCCATTATTCTTTTTCAAATCATCATGGCAACCTAAAAGTTTGAAAGGCTTGCAGGACTATGTGACGGTAGTGAAGAGTGGGGTGACATGCAGGTTAGCACGTTTGACATATACTCGGAAGGACGATGATTCAAATCCCCGTCCGGTCATCCTGATTTAGGTTGATACCGATTCCCTGATTCTATTTTTGTGAATGTCGTATTGTTTCTTCTGGAATGTCTCCGTTGGTTCCCTTTACCATGAGGTCCCAGTACGAACCTCTACAAATTAATTACTGAGCTCCTGGTGACGGGAAATTACAATTAACCTTACTTCATTTTGCAGTGTTATAGTGATGTGTGATGGATGAGTAATATACAGGGTGTTACAAAAAGGTACGGCCAAACTTTTAGGAAACATTCCTCACACACATATAAAGAAAAGATGTTATGTGGACATGTGTCCGGAAACACTTAATTTCCATGTTAGAGCTCATTTTAGTTTCGTCAGTATGTACTGTACTTCCTCTATTCACCGCCAGCTGGCCCAATTGAAGGAAGGTAATGTTGACTTCGGTGCTTGTGTTGACAAGCGACTCATTGCTCTACAGTACTAGCATCAAGCACATCAGTACGTAGCATCAACAGGTTAGTGTTCATCACGAACGTGGTTTTGCAGTCAGTGCAATGTTTACAAATGCGGAATTGGCAGATGCCCATTTGATGTATGGATTAGCATGGGGCAATAGCCGTGGCGCGAGCCGTGGCGCGGTACGTTTGTATCGAGACAGATTTCCAGAACGAAGGTGTCCCGACAGGAAGACGTTAGAAGCAATTGATCGGCGTCTTAGGGAGCACGGAACATTCCAGCCTATGACTCGCGACTGGGGAAGACCTAGAACGACGAGGAAACCTGCAGTGGATGAGGCAATTCTTCGTGCAGTTGACGATAACCCTAATGTCAGCGTCAGAGAAGTTGCTGCTGTAGAGGGTAACGTTGACCACGTCACTGTATGGAGAGTGCTACGGGAGAACCAGTTGTTTCCGTACCATGTACAGAGTGTGCAGCCACTATCAGCAGCTGATTGGCCTCCACGGGTACACTTCTGCGAATGGTTCATCCAACAATGTGTCAATCCTCATTTCAGTACAAATGTTCTCTTTACGGATGAGGCTTCATTCCGACGTGAGCAAATTGTAAATTTTCGCAATCAACATGTGTGGGCTGACGAGAATCCGCACGCAATTGTGCAATCACGTCATCAACACAGATGTCGTGATTGGGCCACATGTTCTTCCACCTACGTTCAATGGAGCATGTTATCATGATTTCATACGGATACTCTACCTGTGCTGCTAGAACATGTGCCTTTACAAGTACGACACAACATGTGGTTCATGCACGATGGAGCTCCTGCACATTTCAGTCGAAGTGTTCGTACGCTTCTCAACAGAGTCGGTGACCGATGGATTGGTAGAGGCGGACCAATTCCATGGCCTCCACGTTCTCCTGACCTCAACCCTCTTGACTTTCATTTGTAGGGGCATTTGAAAGCTCTTGTCTACGCAACCCCGATACCAAATGTAGAGACTCTTCGTGCTCGTATTGTGGACGGCTGTGATACAATACGCCATTCTCCAGGGCTGCATCAGCGCATCAGGGATTCCATGCGACGGAGGATGGATGCATGTATCCTCGCTAAGGGAGTGAACATTTGCTGTAACAAAGTGTTTGAAGTCACGCTGGTACGTTGTGTTGCTGTGTGTTTCCATTCCATGATTAATGTGATTTGAGGGGAAGTAATAAAATGAGCTCTAACGTGGAAAGTAAGCGTTTCCGGACACATGTCCACATAACTTCTTTTCTTTATTTGTGTGTGAGGAATGTTTCCTGAAAGTTTGGCCGTACCTTTTTGTGACACCCTGTATATCACCTTTTAAAAAAAAAATATCTGCTTTTTTAACTGTTCAAAGTGCTTGCGCCAGTGGTCACACTTGTTCCCGTCAAGCCAACGATACAAAACGCTTTCGAGTTTGGCTAGTACTTGGATAGGTGACCGTCAGTTTCTGCCGAGCGCTGTTGGCGAAGCATGATGCACGCAGCAATCGTGCGGCGAAATGATTACCTACTTGACTGAGAAGTAGCGGCTCCAGTCTGGAAATCTGACAACGGCCGGGAGAGTGGTGTGCTGATCACGTGCCCTCTGCATGCAGCTCCGCCTATCGGTTGACGACCATGCGGAGGTCGGTCGATACAGTTGAGCCCTCCGAAGTCTTTTGGGACTTAATTGTTTTTCTTTTTAGCTATTGATTTGTCCAAGCAAAATTCCTATTTTTCATGGGACCAGAGAAGTCGGTGTTGTCGCTGTAAATTGCTTTCCTGCGAAGGCGTGAATTTCCTCAGCTGATGAATAATTCTTTCCAGCAGCGCAATTTCAGGTTACCGAAGTGGAATAATGAAGATGCGCCAAGAGGTTAATGTTCACGCAGAACCAGTCGAATACACTCACAGCTGCAGCATGTTGACTGCAGTATTCTTCTGGGAAAAGAAATTGTAGAAAAGAAATCATTATTGTTTGTAAAAAGCAACAGTTTGACACACAAAAGTAAAGTATGATACGTGACAGTGTAAGGGGCTGTCCTGTTTGCCATGAAGGTTTTCGGGAAGTTTTTACCATAAATGTGAATGAAGTTGCGAATTTGTCAAATGTGCTTAACCCCTGCAATATCGATATACTCATATTCTTCGTAAGATTGTGTTTGATACCAGAGATGTTTCTCGGAATAAGTCAGAGTAGCCGTAGCAGTGTGGGAAATATATTGAGCAGACGAGATTATATTGATGGAAGAATAACAAAAGTCAACTTTTAAGGTAATCCAGTTTTTAAATTTCTGTGACTAGTTCATTTTTGTTAGAACATTGCTTACAATTGAAGTTTGATGTAGAAATCTATTAATGAAGCGCACGGCCTTGTCTTATAGTTGAAACAATTACCCAGGAAGGCAATTGTACAGAGGAAAGTTATTAAGAAATATTTCGCTAACTGGTCTAGATGTGTGAACGTTATGAAAAGGTGTATTGTTGTCATGGCCTAATTAATTATAGCTAAACTTTTTGTTCTCCTTTACCAGTCGTTAAGATTAGTTTCCCACTTTCATTTTTACTTTCATTGCTCTGTATGCACGTTCGCATTGCACATCGCGGCTTGTATACTGAGAAGCATTTTTATGAAAACTGGTAACGTACCTTCTTGCAACGCACATCGCAAGTGCGGTAAATGATATTGCATTTTTGACAGTCACTTCTTTCATCCTAATAGCGATCAGTTGCAGAGCAGACGGCGTTCCGCGCGAGCACTTAGACCAATAAATATAATTACCATCAAAGTTCATGTCCATTGTTAGGCACAGTGATTGTCACATTATATTTGTGAAAATAGTATAACAGTTCAGAAGCTTAATGCCAGTAGAAGATTTCAGCAAAGTGGTATCTCATGAATTTTCAAGCCGCTTTATCAGAATGTCAGATGCACTAAATTTTATATTAATTTGCTGTCCATAAGGGACAGGGTTCGATTCCCAGCTGGGTCGGAGATTTACTCTGCTCAGGGACTGGGTGTAGTGTTGTCTTAATCATCATCATTTCATCCCAATCGACGCGCAAGTCGCCGAAGTGGCGTGAAATCGAAAGACTTGCACCCGGCGAACGTTCTACCCGACGGGAGGCCCTAATCACACGACATTTACATTTTATTTGCTGTGCAAGTACAATAACAGTTATCATTTCGTTTAAAACGGATTTCTTTCTCTCGGACGAACTGTTCGAAGTACCAGATAACCTGGGTTTCAAATCGTGTAGTGCAAGCTCGACATATTACCGTTCAACATTAAATATTCACGTAGTTCTGATGCCATGCACTGAGACTGACATACTTCGATATTAAAATAAGTTTTACGCATTGCTCAGATACCAACAAGATAATACCAACTGTAAAGGAATTATATAACATTTTCTTATGTTTATATAGACACTATTTCAACTACCAGGGATTAATGAGTAAAGCATTTGCTGAACATAAGGATCTTTATGCTCTTCGTTTATTAGTTTTAGAATAAGTTCCTTTCGCTGCTACCCTGTACTAGTGTTAAGACGTGTTGTGCCATTTCTTACTGATAAAATTGGGTTAAATAGTGAAAGTGATTTTGAAGCAGAGCGATTTCGTATTTTGTGATACCATGTGTCCTAGCTCCTGATATTCTGGAAAATTATTACTATTACTTTAATTTTATGCAGAGAATTTAGATGGAGACGACGATCTTCACGGTGACGCTGCTCAGCAATAGAGGTACGTGAATGTGTTCATCTTCTTCCTTTCGTGGCCGCTACCGTCAATATCAATATACTTGCCGCGATATCCAGAACCTGCAGTCTTTCTTTTCATTTAATTTCGAAGTCCACGCCTTTACGTACTAAGATGAATAAATGCATTTAACGGTAATTCTTTTTTCGAGGCCACGTGGGATGATTGCATTCAAAATGTACGTGCCTCTATCCCGTTAGTATGTTCGCATACATTTGAGTGTATACAGACGTAACTGTATTTAAGCCTCATTTCCTACACAGTATTAACGCTTTTTTTTACCACTCATTCGCAAATGTACGTGCCCTCCTGTTTGATATAGTCAGTCGGTCGTATTCTTTAATAACATTATTTGTAATATTCAGTCGCTTAGTTACCACAATTGATCTTTGCCTGAGTCGCATAGCGCTTCACGCGAAATATTTATTACGCGACATCCACAATAACCTACATTTCAAAATTTCGACGACCGACTGAATAAAGATTTTTTCTAACAATAACAGTAGCAATACATAATAATATAAGAGGACGTGTTACAAATGGCGACCGAGTGCCATGACGTTTGTTAATTTTCAGAAGAATTTAATACAAATTTTAAGTGGAAATATTTAAGTAATTTTTCCCATCCATTATTGTGACTTAACGAATTGTTTCTGTTACATGTTACTTTAACTGCGTATAAGATCACCAAATTTACTCATGAAATCAGCCCATTAAATTCACATATATCTATAAAATAAAAATTTTGAAAAAAAGAAGGAACTTCTGGAACATAAAATTTTTAACCGACTGCTAAGAAAACGACCGGCAAAAGAAAATACGTAAGGTAAGAGCAACAGCACTACCACGCTTTTAGTTGACCGTAAATGTGGGAGTGAATAGCATTTTTCCGACACCACAGCGTAGCACGCATTTTTTTCAAAATTTCATTTTTTTAGATGTTTTGTAGATTGCTGTTAGTAAAAGATACGTGAATGCCTCACAAGTTGGCGGATCATTTTCATTGATCGCGCGCGTAAAATTCATTTATCGCTCTACTGTTTTACCAGTGACATATTTTACTACACTGAATTACGCGAAAGAGCGCGACGTCATTCGTTATTTGTTTACGCGTAGTACGAGCTGCAATAGTAGTGAAGTTCGGCTGCACGCTGGTTTACGATTACAGACACTTATGGTGAAATTAAGATCACAAACCAAAACGATGGAGAATATGTCAGATGGGGAATCAGCTGTTCAACCTATACCTGACACAGTGATAGAAAACATCGTAGATAGAGATACCGCAGTCGCAGCGACTAATAGTACTCAGTTTCAAGCGACAGACGAAAATATGTAAACTCTAGAAACTGTTCCGGATTCCGCAGATGTACCAGGTCCAGCAGAGTCAGGCATTATGCAGATGTTAAGAATAATAACAACACAGATAGATAATGTAACAGTCCAAATGAATGCACAGGCCTAAAATGTCACAACCCAGATAGAAAATGTCACAGCACATATAGGGAGTGTTACAGTCCAAATGAATACACAGAATTCGGGCACAGACAGGGAAAGTAACACACCAAATGAACAAGCTAGACAGTAATGAAAAAACCCTTACTGCAATGCACAATAACCTGACGACACAACTGACACAACTAAAAAGCGAGGTAGCGGATCAGGTAATGAAAGTGGTGAGTGAAGATCTAAACTGTATGAATCGGGGTAGTGATAGTTTGAAAACCACAGTTAAGGATGTGCCAAATCAGATAAGTAAGTTAACTGAAAATTTCAATGCCATGAGTATACAGCAAACCGAGCTCAATACAAAACTGCAGGAAGCTGTAAATCAAGTTGAGGACTTGAAAAAACAGCAGAAACAGCAATTCGAGGACTTTTTAGGAGAAAAAAGACACACACATAATCCGTACTGTAGAAACAGAGCTACAAAAAGCTATAAGTAACACAATGGAGCAAGTATACACTACACAAAACACATCTGTAGTGAAACTACAAACTGACATGGGCCAGGTACAGAAAACTTTGACACAGGACTTACCAGGTTGGCAAAATCAAATAGTCGAGCAACTAAACAGGAAACTTGGTACAATGAAAGAACGAAACCAACATGCAGCAGAAGAACTCGACAACATACCCACAGGTAAGAGCCATAGAGAGGTTAGTGAATATCGTACCCCGAATGTACATATGTATTCACCAAACTATGAGGTGTACGGTAACCAACGACACCGTAACGAAAGAAGGGAACAGCAGATAGTTGAACCCACTTTGTCATCGGTTTTGTACCGTCAATTTCAAGTGTTTATCCCGAAAAAAAAAATCCGTGCATCTGGTAATTTTTATAAAGTCATTAAAAATGTATTGCCTGAAACGTAGTCGGAATAGCAAAAGATACAATACGTTACGGGTTATATACAAGGCGATGGAGCGTTATGGGCGATGGAAATGTCAGAAACTTGTCAGACATTTGAACTGTTTGAAAACTCGTTTCTTTCAAAGTATTGGTCACATGGCGTACAAGAGAGATTACGAGTAGGCTTAATGAACCCTGAACCATATAATCCAAAATTTGGATCACTCCGAAAGTACTTGAAGAAATATTTAAATAAAACAAGATTACTGGGATGAACCAATGACACACACGGACGTCATACGCATTCTGAGAGCTAAACTACTGCTAAATATTCGGGAAAAGATAGTACAAGTACCCGAAAGCAATTTGGAGTATTTTCTATCTGTCTTGGACTCTATTGACTTCATTAATTAATACGCAAGACAAAGCCACTCCAATCAAAATAATTTCCGTAGCAGCGGTGGCAACCAGCCTCTGCAACGCCAGCCGTAGTACGGCATCAACAATGTAGCGTGCGCGGCTGAGTCACGACCGGCTTTTGTCGATTCCGCCGCAGCAGTGCATTTGCCAGGCCCGAATTCGGGAGGCAATTTCAATAACAACTATAATAAAAATTTGAATCCAGTATTTAAAAGCAAATGAAAAAATGGGGACAGAAACTACTCTGGCTATTCTGGTAACCTGAAGCGAAACTGGAATAGGAACGATAATGGAAATCAGTGGGGTAATGCTCACAGTAATTTTCAGCCTCAATTTAGCAACAACACGGCTAACCCACGAAATGTACAGTGGCAGTACCCGATTAGCAATCAACACCACCAGTCCCAATCCTGTAAACTCAGGGCAAAATCATGATCGCAATGTGCAATGGAGTAACAGCACATCGGGGGTGAATATTATAGAAGTGACTAACGAAACACCTACAAACAGTAATAATGGGGCGTTAAACTAAACGTGGCCTCATTATGCTCCCCAATGTTGGCCATGAATAGTCGTGGGGGCGATCCCTGCTCCCATGGTAATACACTCCAGGAAATGGAAAAAAGAACACATTGACACCGGTGTGTCAGACCCACCATACTTGCTCCGGACACTGCGAGAGGGCTGTACAAGCAATGATCACACGCACGGCACAGCGGACACACCAGGAACCGCGGTGTTGGCCGTCGAATGGCGCTAGCTGCGCAGCATTTGTGCACCGCCGCCGTCAGTGTCAACCAGTTTGCCGTGGCATACGGAGCTCCATCGCAGTCTTTAACACTGGTAGCATGCCGCGACAGCGTGGACGTGAACCGTATGTGCAGTTGACGGACTTTGAGCGAGGGCGTATAGTGGGCATGCGGGAGGCCGGGTGGACGTACCGCCAAATTGCTCAACACGTGGGGCGTGAGGTCTCCACAGTACATCGATGTTGTCGCCAGTGGTCGGCGGAAGGTGCACGTGCCCGTCGACCTGGGACCGGACCGCAGCGACGCACGGATGCACGCCAAGACCGTAGGATCCTACGCAGTGCCGTAGGGGACCGCACCGCCACTTCCCAGCAAATTAGGGACACTGTTGCTCCTGGGGTATCGGCGAGGACCATTCGCAACCGTCTCCATGAAGCTGGGCTACGGTCCCGCACACCGTTAGGCCGTCTTCCGCTCACGCCCCAACATCGTGCAGCCCGCCTCCAGTGGTGTCGCGACAGGCGTGAATGGAGGGACGAATGGAGACGTGTCGTCTTCAGCGATGAGAGTCGCTTCTGCCTTGGTGCCAATGATGGTCGTATGCGTGTTTGGCGCCGTGCAGGTGAGCGCCACAATCAGGACTGCATACGACCGAGGCACACAGGGCCAACACCCGGCATCATGGTGTGGGGAGCGATCTCCTACACTGGCCGTACACCACTGGTGATCGTCGAGGGGACACTGAATAGTGCACGGTACATCCAAACCGTCTTCGAACCCATCGTTCTACCATTCCTAGACCGGCAAGGGAACTTGCTGTTCCAACAGGACAATGCACGTCCGCATGTATCCCGTGCCACCGAACGTGCTCTAGAAGGTCAACTACCCTGGCCAGCAAGATCTCCGGATCTGTCCCCCATTGAGCATGTTTGGGACTGGATGAAGCGTCGTCTCACGCGGTCTGCACGTCCAGCACGAACGCTGGTCCAACTGAGGCGCCAGGTGGAAATGGCATGGCAAGCCGTTCCACAGGACTACATCCAGCATCTCTACGATCGTCTCCATGGGAGAATAGCAGCCTGCATTGCTGCGAAAGGTGGATATACACTGTACTAGTGCCGACATTGTGCATGCTCTGTTGCCTGTGTCTATGTGCCTGTGGTTCTGTCAGTGTGATCATGTGATGTATCTGACCCCAGGAATGTGTCAATAAAGTTTCCCCTTCCTGGGACAATGAATTCACGGTATTCTTATTTCAATTTCCAGGAGTGTAACTTGCTAAGATATCAAGATGAAACGGACATGCGTGATTTTTTAACCAATGAGGTAGTAACACAGTTGTATGAAGAGGATAGTATAGTGCGAGCTAGCATACAGGCTATAGTAGCAAAAATACTCACTCATATTCTTGTGGATACTGGCGCAAAAATTAGTGTTATGTCGAAGCATTGTTTAAGGGGACTGACTGCCACAAAGCTTTACCAACCTATCCAGTGCAGAACTAGAGGATATTAGGAGCCATAAGTGGAAAATCTAAATTAATTAAGGTACAAGCCATGGTCGAAATACCAATTGAAGATATTGTTTTTCTGGCAATTTTTCTAGTAGTGGAAGGACTGATGGATCGGTGTATTTTTGGCATGGGTTTCTTAAGGGAAAACGTGCGAAAATTGAAATAAAAACTGGGAAGTGTTATCTGTTTATAAATGGGAAAAACTGTTCTGTAGATCTGATAAAAGTCAAAAGTAGCAACGCCAAGCCTTGTCAAGCTATACACATCCAAATTTTAAAAATCAACACCTTTCGACGCCATGGCTCGAACGAAATGTGGTGTCAGCAAGTAGAGCAGCATGAATTTGAGGATAAAATATCAGAATGGACAGGAATCTCTCAGAAACAAATGGACGACCTCAGAAGTGTATTATTACGTTAACTACGCGTGTTCGACAAGAAACCTGGAGTTATTAGAACGTATCAATATAGCATGGATGTCCGGCCCCACGATACGTTCTGCAAAAGCAGTTATTCCATACCGTGGTGCCCGCATCTCGTGGTCGTGCGGTAGCGTTCTCGCTTCCCACGCCCGGGTTCCCGGGTTCGATTCCCGGCGGGGTCAGGGATTTTCTCTGCTTCGTGATGGCTGGGTGTTGTGTGCTGTCCTTAGGTTAGTTAGGTTTAAGTAGTTCTAAGTTCTAGGGGACTTATGACCACAGCAGTTGAGTCCCATAGTGCTCAGAGCCATTTGAACCATGCCGTGGTCACAAAGAGAGGCATTGGCCCAGGAGATAAGAAGGATGCCTGCATGGAATATTATAGAGGCCTCCTTATCGCCATATTGCAGTCCATTGCTTGCAGTAAAGAAAGCGGATAAATCGGTGAGACTTTTTCTAGATGCCAGGGAAACGAATAAGATTATTGTTCCAACAACCACCCGACCTGAAAACCTAGAAGAACAATTGCAGCGGTTCGACGGAGTACAATTTTTAACTAGTGTCGACCTCCGTAGTTCGTACTGGCAAATTCCCCTATCACCTCAATGTAGGAAATACACAACATTCATATCTGCAGGCAGGTCCTACCAGTATTGCATTTTGCCCTTCGGGTTAAACGTGAGTTATACGTGTTCTCATCACTGCACTCGACACCGTGTTAGGACCTGACCTCTTAGCCCAACTCACAGTATATATAGACGATATCTTAATAGCAACACCTACTTGGGATGAACATATAGAACTTTTAGACACGATGTTACAGAGGTTTTCAGCAGCTCATGCTACAGCGAACCTTAAGAAATCTAAATTTGTCAGAAAAGACATAAAATTTCTCGGTCACATAATTTCTCCCGCCGGGATAAAGCCTGATCCAGAGAAAATATTAGCGACAAAAAATTTTCCAGCCCCTTGCACAAACCGACAGCTAAAGGCATTCGTAGGCTTGTGTTCCGTTCCGAAACAATTTCTCAATAGCCCTGCATTATTACACCTATTAAAGAAGGACAAACAGTGGAACTGGACGCAACAGAGCCTAGCTGATTTTTATAGTGTAAAACATGCTTTGGTAAACTCCAATATTTTAGGACACCTTGACATGAGCAAAGATTTTTGTATAGCGGCATATGCTTAATCTTCGGGATCAGAAGTCTGTCTGTTTCAGCTGGACGAAGTTGGGGGCACAGACAATGTTAAAGTCATTGGTTTTGCTATCCGCACACTATCAGAATGTGAACGCAGATATTCCATTGTGTGGGCATTCAGGAAATTTAATTATTATCTATTTGGCAAACATATACGAGTCTACAGTGACCACCAGGCGTTAAGCTTTTTACTCACATGTGAATTATTACGTAATCGCCTTGCGCGGTGGACTTCGTTTTTGTAGTCTTATGATTTTGAAATTATATATGTGAAGGGCAAAGACAAAGTAATCGCCGATGCACTGTCACGGTTATGCCAAGGATTACCCTAGTTTGAAGAGCTGGTAGAACAAAACACAGAATTTAAGGTTATGCTCATAAAAGACAGTAAATTTAGAAAATACTTTCTGGATATGTGTAACAACATGGCGAAATTCCAGGAAGAAGATGAGTCGTGGAAGAAAGTCAGATTTCAATTAAACAATAACCCACCTGCACCTGTAGGACTGCATTAAAAGTTGTATAAAGATGTGTCATTCTGTAGGAGAAACCTAAGCAGCGATGTGCGGTGCGTTTGTGTACCCGAAGCATGTGGGAAAAGTTTAATTAGGCATACTCATTTTACTTGGGGACACAACGGTGCCCGCAAGTGCTGTAAGAAAGTTGAATATGTACTGCTATTTTCCCAATATGCTTCGACGCACACAACAAATTTTGAAAACGTGTATTGTTTGACAAAAGGCTAAGCCGGTCAATCTGAACTGCGAGACAGAGGTACATTCTACTTTACCAAAAAACCTTCTAGAGCAAGTATGCAAAAATGCTATTGGTCCTTTACCCTCTGCAAGAGGAGGGGTGAAATATATAATTAGTGTATTGATGTATTTTCGAAATATGTGAAACTTTATGCCACAAATGCAACCGCAGCTAAGCCTATTATTAGACATATGCTAAATTATTACTTTTCATCTGTTGGGAAACCGCAGGCGATCTTATCAGATAATGCAACCAATTTTACATGCCACACTTGGAAACAATTTCTTAAAGAGCAGCAGCTGAAACAAATTTTGATATCCAAATATAGCCCGAAATCAAACCTGATAGAAAGAGCTTTTCGTGAATTGAACTGGTTTATGAGGACGTATGTAGCCAACAAACAGTCTAAATGGATTGAATACTTAAACGTTTTTGAACATGTAGTAAATAATCTTCCGATTTACGAAACAACAGTTACATCGTCGGAATTAATTTAATATAGGAAAGAAAACAATGAATGGGTTTTGCGTGGAACTTCCAAAGCATTTATGATTATTGATATGCATGACATGTTACAAACTAGTGATTGGGCTACTTGGGCTCGTATCTGCCTTACTCATTAACTGGATTGGCATTATTTGTTCTTATGCAGGTCTTTCTTGAGTGCAGTCTAGTTCTTTGTATGTCTCTGCTATCCGTATTCAATGATAGTTGTGGGTTTTAAAGGACCTTGTTGTACTCCATGGCAATTGCAACGGGTTTTCACATCGCATAACGTGGAATACAGCTAGAACGGTTAACCAGTGGCTTGATATAGATCTAAATTTGCCGAAGATAATTAACGGCGTCTAGTGCAGTTGGGTGACAACCTTTTTTATGTGAGGTCAGAGTTAGACTAAAATACAAACACACAGCTAGGGAAGCTTCTTTTAAGTGATTTCATCAAAACAGACAACTAGGCCCGATGGACATCTAACAGATTTTGACCTTGAACCTGCCTTTAAGGTAAAGAAAACACGTGAGAATGTTAAACTGCTTCAGAACTGAGTAGGAAACAAACTTGACGGGTCTAGCCCAGACTGCACAGCAACAAGGACTTACAAAAAACAATAAAAGAAAAATGTCATAATCAGATGTACAGACGCATTTAGGAACGCAATCGTGCAGAAAAAAAAATGATTACAGTTTTATGTCCTGTTGACAGGTCTGTCAGTACAGATGGAAAACGAACTCAGTTTGCGAAACGAGGGAAAAAGAAATCGGCCGTGGCCTTTTCAGAAGAATAATCCTAGCTTTCACCTGGGGCGATTTTGGGAAAACACGGAAAATCCAAATCAGCTTGGCCAGATGGGGATTTGAACCCTCATCATCCCAAATGCAAGTGTACAATGGTAACAACTGTGTCACCTCGCTGCACGCAAGAGCGGACTTACGAACATGTAGCATGGTATGTAATTCGAGGGGAAGTCAGAGAAACTCACCAGGTCAATGAACTACGCCCCTCAGACTACAGGTGGAGCCGTATTGGGGCAATGTTTACGAGAAATGTTTACTTGTATTAGCTTTTATCGGAATGGCAATTTTGTTCATCAAGTGTAAAGTATAAGTCTCACGCACGGTCAAAGATTTTGTTTCGCGATAAAATTGGTATTTTGGTTGGTGGTGGCTCCTAGCATCAGGCGACGTTGAAGTACTACTAAGTCCATTCTCAGTGTACACAACAAAGATGGTAATGCGATACAAACCAAATCTTTTAACCCAATCTGCGCGTGTTCAGTATCAATTTCGTTTTGCTGCTGTCGAATATTAAATGACGTTAGGGTAATATCTCCATAATACGCTTGACATACATACTCAAAAGCATTCAAATAGGTATTACGGAAATTTTAAATTAAGATGTATTGCAGCTTCAGTTCATAATCGTAAGTCTTACTGGAACTACAAGATCAACTTCCTTTATTCAATTACATCACAGGTTAGTAAAACAGAACAACTTATACTGAGTACAGACCCAAAATAGTTTCACTAATTTGGCTATTCATGATCACACAGACTTGATCTTTAGTCACTTTGCACAACTCCACACGTGGTTGAAATCATTAAAGTGACTTGAAAAATTAAATACGAGACACATTCCTTTAAGAGTGAAGCTGAATTAAAGTGGGCAAACAGTTTCACTAACACGATGGAATGTTAAGGCCCTAGCTGTGGATCCTGCGGCACAGAAATGTATCACAATGAAAATTTGGTTTACTGAAGGTGTCAGCAAAAACAAGTATGAGATGAACACATTATATTCTTCTCGTTTCCGAGTTTTAGCACTGATGATAGCCAGCCAGGCTCTGTGCACCTAGATTCAAGCAACTCAACAGTGGAATCATCGCCGAGCTTGTTTTCCGTTTGGTTTCTTCAACGAAAATTAGAGCGATAAAAAAATTGGACTTTGTGCGGTAATAGGCGCTGAACCGAGCCAAAGGCTGAGTTGTCTCGTGCTCTATCACCTACGCTATGAGAGCAACTGACACTAACTGTATCGGGCGGGCCGCTTGAATTTGTACGGGCACAGCCTGATTGGCCGTCTTCAGCTCTCATTAACTCAGAAACGGCGCAAGGTATCGAACGTCTCTTTTCTTAAGGATACTTTCACGGTACAATTTACCCAGAAACACAATTAAAAGCTTTTAGACTGTTGCTGATCACCCTGTATATGCTTTATACGAAGTGATCCTGTTGAGGCCGAGGGTTATATGATGGGTTTGAGAACATACCTTACAGTCATAATTGACGTTCTGAAATCACAGATGAGACTCTAATTCATCGAATACAATGACTAGTTTCCTGACTACTACAGGGAAAAAGGCATACATCTGCCATTGCGCTGGCTGACCTAGCCCAGATAACTGCAGTGATATGAACGAGGATTGTCCTAACGTGCCTGAGCTGTAAACAATGCTCACGTGAATTGTCAGAATGAGACGCGCAGTTTGCTGCAGTAGCGACTGGCTCTCTAAAGTACAGACAAGGGTTGTGCTTCCGCTGACACGAACACTTGATCTGCGATTGGTTACTCAAGTGGAGACCGCAGAACACTGACGTTCATACAGTGCAATGACGCAAGTCGAACTCCTCCATTTTCTCTCTGAATCGTACACCCTGCTCTTTCCTTCCCGTTGAACAAAACATGAATGCCAATCATTGTTTAAGAGCCCTCAGTTCGCCAATGGGGAAATTGCTTATTCTAGAAAAATCCCTCCAAGAAAAATACGTCATATTAAGACTCCAATGACTTTTCAGTCCAACCCCGTTTTGCAAAAAGCTTTTCCTTATTATATGTCCTCTTGACGTCCCAAGCATTTTTACCAATCACACGGTATTCTCCGTAGCACTTATCCTCGCATCACAGGTTCTATGAAAATAAAAGAAAACCTGAACTGGAATCGAGGCTATGCTCTTATGTTGCCGCATCCCATGTTGCTTTTGGAAAACATGATGGTGCACCGGTTTCCCACAGCAAAACTGCTTTCCCGCGTCGCTGTTCAGCCACAAGGCAGAAGATGTGTCGTAAATCAGTAATAGCATTGTTTACCTAAGAGCTCACCCAGTGATACAACTTCCACACTGACTACACCTATGCCACCTACTCGCTGGCCGTGAGTGCCCGAGTCCCTTTTGGTTGCTCGGGCCTGGTTTTTTCTTTACGTCGGACACTGCCTTTCCTGTCGCAAACACAGCTTCCATCCTGTTCCGAAGAACCCTCAGAAAAAAAGGGAAGACCCGCGTTGTGTTAAATGCAGTTGAGACATGAAGTTAGTGAGAGGTCAATACCGCCCAATTTGCTATTCTAAACTACTATTGTAATTTTCGGTCTCCCAATGGTCTTCTTAGTTGGTTGTAATTCCCATATTAAATGAAAACGGGCAAGCCACATGACTTGCCATTCTACAACTTCATCAGGTGTGCAGACGACAAGATATGCCTACTAAAGGAACGTCGGTAGAAACAAGTGAATGTTTGTTCTTTCCTGTGGCTAGATTAAAATGTTCTACCGTTTTCATTCTTAACGGGCCATTGTTTGTACCCTGTAACATGCTTCTTTCCAAATTCTGACTTTTCCAACTTGGTTGTCACGCATGAGACCTGAAATGAATTTATTTTAGATGATGTTGTGTCTCTCCACGTCCATCCTGCATGATGACTAAAACAAAAAGCTTTATTGTCACGTCTGCAAAAATTTTTAGTTGCTATTGAGAGTTCACTAGGTGCGACCATGTGGCATTGTCCATGTGTATGATTGAGTGCATTCTTTAATAATGTCCTGTCTAGGGAATAGTAGACAGAAAGCATTTAAAGGGTTACAGTGTAGGACAGAAGCGATAATGTGCACTCATAAGCCGTGGGAAGAAAAACATTGCTCTGCGACTATGAGAATGGATATTGGGGCTCTGGCTTATTACGCTGACAGCAGAGGCTTTTCTTGCATGGATGGAGAATACATTTATAGTTTGGGAGTTTCTGAAGCTACTGAAAACCGACGATGAGTACTGGAACAAAAACAGCCACGGTCGACACGTAAGAGGTCCATTTGATTAGAAAAAGTTTATAGCCTATTATGATTGTTATCGTAACCCGCCATATTCAGAATGAAGTGATTCTTCGGATGTCTCGATAAGCTACTGAGAAGTGTGACAAGTATCTTAGATATCTTCAAGAGGGGTTGAAAACGGAAATCATTATTCATGTCCACGGTGAACGTTTACGTGTGTGACTATGAATTACAGAGTACATTGATGCTTCTAGAGTTATGTACCTCTTATGGATGCAACAAACGATAGATCTCGACATAATACGTTTTCCAAAATTACTAGTAAATTACTAAAATTTTAAGTGTTGGACGTAATAAATTTTTGCAAAAAATTAGTTTAATTTTTCTGGCTGATTCCAATTCAGCATCCAGATCAGCTCTCACTGACCCATATTGGTTCGTACCAACTGCCCGAATAGACCATAATTCCGTGATCTAATACTCACAATTTTTTTTTGACCAACGCCCTGTCTCCTTGTTGATGAAATCGTCTATAACTTCATGTTGAACAGCGCATGCGAGTTAACTTTAATCGACAAAGACTGCAAAAATCCTGACTGGAATAAAAATACTGTGTAATGATAATACAAAACCTCCTTTACTTTTCCCTTTGATACTCTACGAATAAGATACTTAGATTTACCTCCTTTTTCGATCCCTTAAAGCAGATCTGTTAGAAGTATGTCTTCGTTTTGTGGCTGTTTTCATAATAACGTGAAATTGCAGATTCAGCTTCCATATTTGCGTAAAATAAATCTAGAATGACGCACGGAGCGCTGTCATATTAGTAAGTTCTTTAAAGTATACCCAACGTTTCAGTTCGAGATTCCTCCAATATTCCCACTTTTTCAACAAATCGGAACTCTACCTGTCGAGCGTGTTCGAAACATATCTCCAGTATGAATTTTAAAAAGAAATGACCGGTTCCTACCTTGGATGACAAATTGGCAGCCCTTGTTGGAAATCACGAAAGTGGATGTCATTCCCGTAAATGCAAAAATTTAGACTTCATCATGGCTTGTACTGTTCACAGCTCCTAGGGGCGTTTTGATAAACTGCAACCAAGTGGCACTTCCATCTAAACGCTACTTGATGTTACTTGTGTCCTAGCATAGGAGCACGGTTGCTTGACAATGTTTTTGACCTTACAGAGAAAACTGTTAGCTCCACAAACTTGTGGCTGTTGAAATTAAGGTCATTCGAGATAACACCGGCACAAGATTTCAGTAGTAATCCTGCAAGTAAATATTTTTAAAACTAGTTTCTATGGCATTGACGTCTCTGATGTCAATTCTTACGTTGAATGTCTATGGAGTATCGTCTCAATTGTGAGATTGGTTTAGTGATTTCCTATGAGAAAGGTCACAGTTCGTAGTAATCGACGAAAGTCATAGAGTAAAGCACAACTGATATCTGACTGTACCCAAGGAAGTGTTGTTCCTAATCTATACAAACGATTTAAGAGACAATCTGAGCCGTGCTCTTCTTTTGTTTTCAGAAACGCTGTCAGTAACCATTTGGTAAAGTCATCAGTACAGGAGCGACTGACTACAGGAGTGAAATGGGACGGGGTGTAGCTGAAATTTCTCAGCTGTGGTTGGAGACTGTACAGAATGACACAGATGTTAGATTAAAAAGGCAGCCGTGGCGATGATAGTGAAGCGAGTCTCTCGGCCGTCTTACTGGCCTGATTTTTATTGCTTCTTCACGTATTAGCAATGGACATGCAAGGGAGCGCAGACACTGGTTCCCAAAATCTTGGATGAGGCTTATTGGAGTCTCCAGTCAGTTAGCAGAGCAAATCGCCACATCGTTCATAGGTTTGTTATCATTCGGCTACACACATTTACTTATGGTACTACAGGCCACGAACAACTGAAGAGCCAGAGTCTGTTGCTCTAATTGAACACTTATGTTGAAGTAGTCGTCACAAAGAAGATAACATACAGGCTTAATTATGTATGATGGAAACCAATTACCTTAGTCCAGAGGTACGTATAGAAAAGTGTTGCAAGTCGTTCTTAGTGTACTATGTTAACTGGAGATAACGCTCAATCACATGAGATCCCCTATAGGCTATCGGTCATCCAATGCTGAAACTCTTCTGACCGCTGGACTCCTGAAATTTGCTTTCTTGGCGTTTGAGGGCCTCTGTTTACGGTATTTAGGACTGTTTGCATACTCATGGGACGTGCTTTTTGTTTTGTTCTTTGAGTCTTCTGACTGGTTTGTTGCTGCCCAACATGAAATCCTCTAATGTGGTAATCTCTTCATCTCAGAATAGCACTTGCAAACTACTTCCTCCATTATTTGATGGATGTATTCCAATCTCTGTCTTCCTCTACAGTTTTTGCCCTCTACAGCTCTGTCTAGTACAATGGAAGTCAAGTCCCTCATGTCTTAACAGATGTCCTATCATCCTGTCCCTTCCCCTTATGAGTGTTTTCCACATACTCCTTTCCTCTCCGAATCTGCGTAGAACCTCCTCATTCCTTAACTTATTAGTCCATCTAATTTTCAACATTAGTCTGTAGCAGCATATCTCAAATGCTGCGATTCTCTTCTGCTCCGGTTTCCCCACAGTCCATATTTCACTACCATTCAATACTGTACTCCAGACGTACATTGTCAGAAATTTATTCCTCAATTTAAGGCCGATATTTAATATTAGTAGACTTCTCTTAGCGAGGAATGCCTTTTTTGCCACTGCTAGCCTGCTTTTGATGTCCTCCTTGCTCTGTCCGTCATTAGTTATTTTACTGCCTAGGTAGCAGAATTTCCTTAATTTCATTTACTTCGTGACCATCAATCCTCATGTTACGTTTCTTGCTGTTCTCATTTCTACTACTTCTCATTAACTTACTCACAATCCATACAGTGTACTCAATAGACTTTTCATTCCGTTTAGCAGATCATGTAACTTTTCCTCACTTTCAAACTGGATAACAATGTCGTCAGCCATCATTAAAATCCTTTCATCTTGAACTTTAATTCCCCTCCTGAACCTTTCTTTTATTTCCATCATGTGCAGATTGAACAGTAAGGGCGAAAGGCTACCACCTTATCTTACACCCTTTTTAATATGAGCACTTCCTTTTTGGTCTTCCACACTTATTATTCCCTCTCGGCAGTTGGACATATTGTATATGATCCGCCTCTCCCTGTAGCTTACCCCTACTTTTTTACAATTTCGAACATCTTGCACCATTTCACATTGTCGAACACTCTTTCAAGGTCGACAAATCCTATGAACGTGTCTTTATATTTCTTTATTCCTGCTTCCATTATTAACCGAAATATCAGAATTGCCTATCTCGTGCCTTTACTTTTGCTAAAGCCTGATCGTCATCTAGTGCATCCTCAATTTTCGTTTCCATTCATCTGCATATTATTCTTGTAAGCAACTCGGACACATGAGCTGTTAAGCTGATTTTGCGATAATTCTCGCACTTGTCAGCTCAGGCCGTCTTCGGAGTTGTGTGGATGATGCTTTTCCGAAAGTCTGATCGTATGTCGCCAGACTCATACATTCTACACACCAACGTGAATAGTCGTTTTGTTGCCACTTCCCCCAATGGTTTTAGAAATCTGATGGAATGTTATCTAACCCTTCTGACTCATTTGAACTTAAAAATCTTCCAAAGCTCTTTTAGTATTTGATTCTAATAATGGATCACCTATTTCTTCTAAATCGACTCCAGTTTCTTCTTCTATCACATCAGACATATGTTCCCCTCATAGAGCCTTTCAATGTATTCTTTCCACCTATTTTCTCTCTTCTCTGCATTTAACAGTGGAATTCCCGTTGCACTCTTAATATTATCACCCTTGCTTTTAATGTCACCGACGATTGTTTTGACTTTTCTGTATGCTGAGTCTGTCCTTCCGACAATCATTTCTTCTTCGATGTCTTCACATTTTTCCTGCAGCCATTTTGTCTTAGCTCTCCTCCACTTCCTATTTATTTCGTTCCTCAGCGACTTTTAATTCTGTATTTCTGTTTCCCGGAACATTTTTGTACTTCCTCCTTTCATTCCATTAAGTGAAGTATTTTTTCTGTTACCCATGATTTCTTCGCAGTTACCTTTGTTTTCCTTCCCAACTTCTGTGATGGGCTTTTTATAGATGTCCATTACTCTTTAACTGTACTACCTACTGAGCTATTCCTTATTGCTGTATCTATAGCCTTAGAGAACTTCAAGCGTATGTCGTCATTCCTTAGTACTTCTGTATCCCACTTACAGGGTGTTTCAAAAATGACCGGTATATTTGAAACGGCAATAAAAACTAAACGAGCAGCGATAGAAATACACCGTTTGTTGCAATATGCTTGGGACAACAGTACATTTTCAGGCGGACAAACTTTCGAAATTACAGTAGTTACAATTTTCAACAACAGATGGCGCTGCAAGGGATGTGAAAGATATAGACGACAACGCAGTCTGTGGGTGCGCCATTCTGTACGTCGTCTTTCTGCTGTAAGCGTGTGCTGTTCACAACGTGCAAGTGTGCTGTAGACAACATGGTTTATTCCTTAGAACAGAGGATTTTTCTGGTGTTGGAATTCCACCGCCTAGAACACAGTGTTGTTGCAACAAGACGAAGTTTTCAACGGAGGTTTAATGTAACCAAAGGACCGAAAAGCGATACAATAAAGGATCTGTTTGAAAAATTTCAACGGACTGGGAACGTGACGGATGAACGTGCTGGAAAGGTAGGGCGACCGCGTACGGCAACCACAGAGGGCAACGCACAGCTAGTGCAGCAGGTGATCCAACAGCGGCCTCGGGTTTCCGTTCGCCGTGTTGCAGCTGCGGTCCAAATGACGCCAACGTCCACGTATCGTCTCATGCGCCAGAGTTTACACCTCTATCCATACAAAATTCAAACGCGGCAACCCCTCAGCGCCGCTACCATTGCTGCACGAGAGACATTCGCTAACGATATAGTGCACAGGACTGAGGCGCGGCGATATGCATGTGGGCAGCATTTGGTTTACTGACGAAGCTTATTTTTACCTGGACGGCTTCGTCAATAAACAGAACTGGTGCATATGGGGAACCGAAAAGCCCCATGTTGCAGTCCCATCGTCCCTGCATCCTCAAGAAGTACTGGTCTGGGCCGCCATGTCTTCCAAAGGAATCATTGGCCCATTTTTCAGATCCTAAACGATTACTGCATCACGCTATCTGGACATTCTTCGTGAATTTCTGGCAGTACAAACTGCCTTAGACGACACTGCGAACACCTCGTGGTTTATGCAAGATGGTGCCCGGCCACATCGCACGGCCGACGTCTTTAATTTCCTGAATGAATATTTCGATGATCGTGTGATTGCTGTGGGCTATCCGAAACATACAGGAGGCGGCGTGGATTGGCCTCCCTATTCGCCAGACATGAACCCCTGTGACTTCTTTCTGTGGGGACCGCAGCGCCATCTGTTGTTGAAAATTGTAACTACTGTAATTTCGAAAGTTTGTCTGTCTGAAAATGTACTGTTGTCCCAAGCATATTGCAACAAACGGTGTATTTCTATCGCTGTTCGTTTAGTTTTTATTGCCGTTTCAAATATACCGGTCATTTTTGAAACACCCTGTATTTGCGTATTGATTTTTCCTGACTAAAGTCTTAAACTTCAGCCTACTCTTTCATCACTATTATATAGTAATTTGAGTCTATTTCTGCTCCTGGGTGCGCCTTACAATCCAGTATCTCTGTCTCACCATCATGTAATCTAACTGAACTCTTCCCGTATCACCCCGCCTTTTCCGAGTATACCTCCTCCTCTTGTGAATCTTGAAAAGAGTATTCGCTGTTACTAGCTGCAACTAGTTATAGAACTCGATTAGTCTCTCTCCTCTGCCTTTCCTTGTCTCAAGTCCATATACTCCTGTAACTTTTTCATCTACTCTTTCCCCTACAACTGCATTCCAATATCCCATGACTATTAGATGTTCATCCCCATTTACACACTGTATTACCCTTTCGATATCCTCATACACTTTTTCTGTCTCTTAATCTTCAGCTTGCGGTCGTCGGCATGTATACCCGAACTATCGTTGTCGGTGTTGGTCTGCTGTCGATTCTCATCACAGTAGCACACTCTCTGCCCTACCTTCCAATTCGTAAAGAATACTACTCCTCTTATACTATTTTCTGCTGCTTTTGATATTACCCTATACTCATCTGACCAGAAATCCCTGCCTTCTTTCGACTTCACTCCACTGACCCCTACTATAGGTAGATTGACCCTTTGCATTTGCCTTTTCAGATTTTCTAGTTTCCGTACCACGTTCGAGCTTCTGACATTCCACGCCCCGACTCGTAGAATGTTATCCTTTCGTTGATTATTCCGTCTTTTTCTCGTGGTAACCTCCCCCTTGGCAGTCCCCTCCCAGAGATCCGAATGGGGGACTGTTGCGGAATCTTTGGAGAGATCATCAAGACACTTCTTCAATTACAGGCCACATGTCCCGTGGATACATGTTACGTGTCTTTAATGCAATGGTTTCCATTGACTTCTGCACCCTCAAGCCTTTAGAGGCAGTTTCTCACCCCTAGGTCAAGACAGTGCTCTGAACCTCTGTCCACATATCCGCTCTCATTGACAAGGCTGTTGGCTGAATGAGGGTGACTTCTTCGGCTGCCAATGTTGATTACTAATCAAAATTATGAAGCGTCGGGACTCCAACCCAGGACCGAAGAATGAATCAAAGGCGCTACCCCTAGACCACAGGTGAATACACTTACAACATCGCAATGGACTGACGAGTAACGGGCTCACACTGTTTGTCTCTGCTTAGGTTAAGAGGCTTGCAGCAAATATTAATACTAGATGCCATTTCATTTCCTTCTGGCAACCTTTCATGATTCGGCAATTACACTACTGGCCAGTAAAATTGCTACACCACGAAGATGACGTGCTACAGACGCGAAATTTAAGCTGTAGGAAGAAGATGCTGTGATATGCAAATGATTAGCTTTTCAGAGCATTCACACAAGGTTAGCGCCGGTGGTAACACCTACAACGTGCTGACACGAGGAACGTTTCCAACCGATTTCTCATACACAAATAGCAGTTGACCGGTGTTGCCTGGTGAAACGTTGCTGTGATGCCTCGCGCAAGGAGCAGAAATGCGTACCGTCACGTTACCGACTTTGATAAAGGTCGGATTGTAGCCTATCACGATTGCGGTTTATCGTATCGCGAGATTGCTGCTCGCGTTGGTCGAGATCCAATGACTGTTAGCACAATATGGGTTCAAGAGGGTAAAACGGAACGCCGTGCTGGATCCCAACGGCCTCGTATCACTAGCAGTCGAGATGACAGGCATCTTATCCGCATGGCTGTAACGGATCGTGCAGCCACGTCTCGATCCCTGAGTCAACACATGGGGACATTTGCAAGACAACAACCATCTGCACGAACAGTTCGACGATGTTTGCAGCAGCATGGAGTATCAGCTCGGAGACCACGGCTGCGGCTATCCTTGACGCTGCATCACAGACAGGAGCGCCTGCGATGATGTACTGAGCGACGAACCTGGGTGCATGGGCAGCTGTACCTGTGCACGCCATCCAAGCTCTGTTTGACTCCATGCCCAGGCGTATCAAGGCCGTTATTACGGCCAGAGGTGGCTGTTCTGGGTACTGATTTCTCAGGATCTATGCACCCAAATTGCGTGAAAATGTAATCACATGTCAGTTCTAGTATAATATATTTGTCGAATGAATACCCGTATATCATATGCATTTCTTCCTGGTGTAGCAATTTTAATGGCCGGTAGCGTAGAATTTCCATACCGTGGTAAGATTTGCCCTCAGATCTTAGACACTAATTTTTATGCAATTTACATGCAAGTTACATACCTGTTTTGCAGGTTTCATGGATATGTACGTAAACAGATATAAATAATTAATTACTTTCTTCATTTTACGTGTACATAGACGTTTACATTGTTTCATATAATAGGCCTGTTTCCCTGTGACACCAATATGTAGAATACATAGTCACATCTTCTCCACGCTCCATCAGCCGTCCTTTGTGTGTGTTGACGAAACACTGGATTAGGAGTAATTTCACTCAGGAGGTATACATTTTCCCGTGAGCTGGATCACGATTAAGACGCACATGATTGTAACACTTCTCTGCTTTCCAGTTTCTGCACTGGAGGTTATGATGTTGGTGGTGGGCCGGCCGTAGTGGCCGCGCGGTTCTGGCGCTGCAGTCTGGAACCGCGAGACCGCTACGGTCGCAGGTTCGAATCCTGCCTCGGGCATGGATGTGTGTGGTGTCCTTAGGTTAGTTAGGTTTAACTAGTTCTAAGTTCTAGGGGACTAATGACCTCAGCAGTTGAGTCCCATAGTGCTCAGAGCCATTTTTGTTGGTGGTGGTTATTGACACATAGACGGAAATGCAGGTTTTCCAACTGGATCTCTCAGCCTCTGTTACTCTTTTGTGTAGTCCTAACTTACTTCCTAATTAGTGCATTGTCTTCCGTACCCCATTTACTGTGTCCTGCTGCCAGGACCAGGCTATCAGAGGCGAAATGACAGTGTGATGGCCTGTCTCGGAGGGCTGATGACAGTGGGACCCTGTCATATACCTTTTGAGTTCCTACATGTAACACCCTCTTTAATCAGTTTTAAGATAAAATTTAGCCTGTTCTTTCTCTTTTACATTGAAAAAAGACTGATTTTGTCTATACCTCAAGTATCTAACATTGAGGTAACTCTTTTAGTGTGTTCACGTGTACTGTAATGAAGTTCTTATTCTTTAACTTTAATATTACGTTTGATCCGCAAGTCCTTACGACACAGAAAGGTTTGTTATCTTCTATGACCGTTGTCTTATCACACCATCATCATATAAGAATACTTTGTCTCCTACCTTGATTTCCTTGCTGTTATGGATGCGATCATACGCGTAATATTCCTTATTCTTCTCCTTACATTCCTGGCTCAAATGGAGTGAACCCAACTGACGAATGCGGAATTGCATTGTATACAAAAGTGGCAAAATGCATCCATTCATCATAATTTTCCTTCTCCGTTCCCACATAATGGCATTGATGATCTGTTAGCGTTCGACATGTTCTTCTGAGTGCGCCATTCGTTTCCGGATGGTATGCAGAAGATTGAAACCTCTCGATCTTCAGTAAGGGACAAATACTAAGACAGTGTGTTCCTTGGTCGCTCAGTAATACTGACGATATTCTGTAATAACAGATTATTCTCTTGACTAACCAGCGCACTACTGTGTCTACCTTAGGCTCTGCTACAATGAATTTCGTGAGGGCATCGTGAGACGTTAGGATGTATGTTCTCTTTCTCTGTTATCTGAAGAGATCCGACTACGTCGATATCGCAACAAATAAATACCTTCTTATGTGTTTCAGTAAGCACTAAGAGTATCTTCACATTATTCTTAGTAACTGTGCTCCTCTGGAAAACTCTCGCAACTTTGAATGTACTCTTTCATGTCTTTCTTCATACCTCTCCATGATCTGTATCTTTTAATATGGTTATATGTGTGGCTGCTTTCTTGTTCCTTGGTGTCCACTTATTGGCGAATCATGAAATTACTTGAGAATGGTTCGTTCCTCTTTTTCAATCTTGCTGGTCTTCTTATTCTTCCTCGTCGATCTCTTCCACATTCCTAATAACTGCATGTGGATCCTATGCTATGTGTGACTTTAGTTCTTTTTCCGCTGAAACTATACAACATACGAGGTTTTCCTCGCCTTCTCCCGCAACAGGTACTGCTCCTGTCTCCACTTTCGGTTATTCCAATACAGCTTCTTTGTCTGTTGTATTCAGAATACTCGTAACACAGGTGCCTCTCTGCACGGTCACCAACGCCGCTGTTGCTCCTTCTGCGTCATTCCTTTCGTCAGATCTGTGTTCTACGCACTAAATCTTAAGATCTGTTAACTCATGGGCCTACTCGTATGACGTCACACAAGCTTTCCTTCCCTTCAGTCTGCAGCTCGTCTTTGTTCCTTGTTCTCGTAGATTCGATGCCCTATCGTCCTTGATTTCAACTGCTCCTTCAATCTGCAGGCCCCTTTCCTCTCTCGGCTCTTGTCCACAAAATTCAACTGTTCGACTCAGGCTCCGTCTGTAACCGCACTGGCCTTCCTTTGACCCACAGCGTCTTTGCTACTTAATCTATGATTATTTATAAACTCTCCCACTAGTCTCTGCCGAAAATGTCTTCATATGGAACATCTGATTTGTCCTTCACAATATGAAACTCCTGTTCCACATACACCTCATCATCTATCCACAAGGTTAACATCGCGGCTCCGCGCGTCTCCATTACTTCTGTTACGGCACAGAATAATAAGGAGTTGTACAATTAGAATTTTTTTTTATTAAAACTCACTCATATTGCCTCATGCAAATTCAAGTCGTGCCAGAGACAGAGGCGAGAGCAGGGAGCGAGGCAGTATGTCCCAAGTGCGTCAGGTAAGAAATAAACATGCAGCAGACGGGAAAAGAAAGGAATGGGGACAAGCCTGCCCGTTAAATGTATGTTGCAAGAAACTGTATTTATTTCAAAAGAGCACGTAGCGAGCAACCGACACAGCAGTTAACAACCTGCTAAGCGAATGTAGCGTAATAGGGAGGACACATTTGGTCACTACGACCGAGTTTTACATCACAGCCCCACGCCAGCTCCTTTCAAACACTTCAGCTCTCCCGCGCTAGTCATGAGTTGATGAGTGGGATCGACGGCATTTATAGTAATAGCACTTTATTCCACGATTGCGATACTGTAGTGAATCTACGTCCTAGACGTTCCAGCGCAGGATATGATGGGCTTCACCTGATGAACATCATGCTACTGGACGCCTACCTTCTACTGATGGAGAAATTGTCTTCCGACAAACCACGTCGCAGAGTATGCTGATAAAATAGCTCCATATTTAGCAATTATATACAACCACTCGCTCACAGAAAGATCCGTACCTAAAGACTGGAAAATTGCTCAAGTCAAACCAATACCCAAAAAGGGAAGTAGCAGTAATCCGCTGAATTACAGGCCTATATCACTAACGTCGATTTGCAGCAGGGTTCTGGAACATATACTGTATTCGAACATTACGAAGTACCTCGAGGAAAACGATTTATTGACACATAGCACGGTTTCAGAAAATATCGTTCTTGTGAAACTCAACTAACTCTTTATAATGATGAAGTAATAAGTGCTATCGACAGGGGATGTCACATTGATTCCATATTTTTAGATTTCCAGAAGGATTTCGACACCGTTCCTCACAAGCGTCTTCTAACCAAACTGCGTGCCTTTGGAGTATCGCCTCAGTTGCGTGACTGCATTCGTGATTTGCTGTCACAAACGCCACAGTTCGTAGTAATAGACGGAAAGTCATCGAGTAAAACAGAAGTAATATCCGGCGTTTCCCAAAGAAGTGTTATAGGCCCTCTATTGTTCCTGATCTATATTAACAACATAGGAGACAATCTGAGTAGTCGTCTTTGATTGTTTGCCGGTTATGATGCTGTCAATTACTGTCTTGTAAAGTCATCAGATGATCAAAACGACTTGCAAAATGATTTAGATAAGATATCTGTATGGTGCAAAAAGTGGCAATTGACCGTGAATAAAGAAAAGTGTGAAGTTATTCACTTGAGTACTAAAAGAAATCAGCTAAATTTCGATTACGTGGTAAGCCAGACAAATCTGAAGGCAGTAAATTCAGCTAAATCCTTTTTACAATTACAAATAACCTAAACTGCAACAATGACATAGATAATATTGTGGGTAGAGCAAATCGAAAACTGAAATACATGGGCAAAACACTTAGAAGGTGCAACAGGTCTACTAAAGAGAAAGCTTACACCATGCTTGTCCGCCCTGTTCTGCGGTATAGCTGTGCGGTGTGGGATCCGCATCAGGTGGGAATAACGGATGACATCGAAAAACTACAAAGAAGGGCAGCTCGTTTTGTATTATTGCGAAATAGGGGAGATAGTGTCACAGACATGATACGTGAATTGAAGTGACAATCATTAAAACAAAAGCGTTTCACCTTGCGACGGTATCTTCTCATGAAATTTCAATCACTAGTTTTCTCCTACGATTGCGAAAATATTCTGTTGGCCCCCAACCTACATAGGGAGAAACGATCATGACGATGAAATAAGAGAAATCAAGGTTGTTTCTCCCGCGCTCCGTTCGAAAGTGGAACGGTAGAGAGACAGTTTGAGGGTGGCTCATTGAACCCTCTGCCAGGCACTTTATTGTAAATAGCAGATTAATCACGTAGATGCAGATGTAGAGTGCAGGCAAAACTGGACTTCAACGCAGAAGCCAGCAACAGAGCCTCTTTGGGTCCACATTCCTGTTCAACATTCAGGCGCATTCGAGTGCTGAAACGTACCCGGCGTAGGGAGCAGATCAACGGACGACACGACTAGCAACACCAGGTACATGGCGAATGGGTCATCAAAGGTCACTGTAGGATTCGCAGTGGAACCGAGCGCATTCTGCAGCCAGCGCGAGAATCACCTCCTTCCTGCTCACTGGAAGCCGCTATGCCGCAAGGGTCGCTGACTCGTCGGACGTCAGCTATAATCTAACATACAGCTGAATTAGCAATAGCCGAGGCTGTTACAGAACAATGACAACTTGTAAATATTGTGAATAAGTAACCGAACTCTTATGATATGTTACTGGCGTCGTTAGTACGCTACTGGCCATTAAAATTGCTACACCAAGAAGAAATGCAGACAATAATCGGGTATTAATTGGACAAATATATTATACTAGTCCTGACATGTGATTATACTTTCATGCAATTTGGGTGCATGGATCCTGAGAAATCAGTACCCGGAACAACCACATCTGGTCGTAATAACGGCCTTGATACGCCTGGGCATTGCGTCAAACAGAGCTTGGATAGCGTGTGAGGGTACAGTTGCCCATGCAGCTTCAACACGATACCACACTTCATCAAGAGTAGTGACTGGCGTATTGTGACGAGTCAGTTGCTCGGCCACCATTGACCAGACGTTATCAATTGGCGAGAGGTCTCGAGAATGTGCTGTCCAGGGTAGCAGTCGAACATTTTCTGTATCCAGAAAGTCCCGTACAGGACCTGCAACATGCGGTCGTGCATTATCCTGCTGAAATGTACGGTTTCGCTGGGATCGAATGAAGGGTAGAGCCACGGGTCGCACCACATCTCAAATGTAACGTCCACTTCTCAAAGTGCCGTCAATGCGAACAAGAGGTGACCGAGACGTGTAACCAATGGCACCCCATACCATCACGCCAGGTGATACGCCAGTAATGCGATGGCGAATACGCGCTTCCAGTGTGCGTTCACCGTGATGTCGCCAAACACGGATGCGACCATCATGATGCTGTAAACAGAACCTGGATTCATCCGAAAAAAAAGACGTTTTGCCATTCATGCACCCAGGTTCGTCGTTGAGTACACCATCGCAGGCGCTGCTGTCTGTGATGCAGCGTCAAGGGTAACCGCAGCCACGGTCTCCGATCTGATAGTCCATCCTGCTGCAAACGTCGTCGAACTGTTCGTGCAGATGGTTGTTGTCTTGCAAACATCCCCATTTGTTGAGTCAGGGACCGAGACGTGGCTGCACGATCCGTTACAGCCATGCGGATAAGATGCCCGTCATCTCGACTGCTAGTGATACGAGGCCGTTGGGATCCAGCACGGCGTTCCGTATTACCATCCTGAACCCACAGATTCCATATTCTGCTAACAGTCATTGGATCTCGACCAACGCGAGCAGCAATGTCGTGATACGATAAATCGCAATCGCGTTAGGCTACAATCCGACCTTTATCAAAGTCGGATACGTGATGGTAGGCATTTCTCCACCTTACGCGAGGCATCACAACAACGTTTCACCAGGAAACGCCGGTCAATTGCTGTTTGTGTATAAGAAATCGGTTGGAAACTTTCCTCATGAAAGCAAGTTGCAGTTGTCACCACCGGCGCCAACTTAGTGTGAATGCTCTGAAAAGCTAATCATTTTCATATCTCAGGATCTTCTTCCTCTCGGTTAAATTTCGCATCTGTAGCACGTCATCTTCGTGGTATAGTAATTGTAATGGTCAGTAGTGTACTTCCCAGCTTCCCAGCAGCTATCCAGACTTCACGCAGACGGTTTCTCCGCTGGGACCTCTGTACTTCTTTAGTGATTCGTTTAAATTTTCCTCTTTCGTCGGCGTTACTGGCCACGGTATTATTCCCTGCCGATTCCTTTATTACCCTTAGCTGAGCGACGTTATTTACTGCGCAACTTGAGGTTCCAGTGCTTCCTTGCCCGCATCTTACATTTACGATATCATTCTTGTACCTGCCCCCTAGTGAGTACATAGGTCGACTGCATTCTCAAGCCGTTCTGTCATTTCTTTGTTTCTGAATCTTCGTATTTGCTAGTCTAGCATCGGCATTACATTGTTGAACTAAGTGTTCTAATTTTTACAAACGCATCATCAAGCTTGTCGCCGCATCCCATGTCTCAGGATGCCCTTGAAGGTCGCTTCGATGGTATATTGTGATTACGTCTGCATGCCTTCATGGTAGCGCTGGATCTTCGCGTGTCCATTTCTCTGCTCCACTAAAACTCGGCTGCATGGAGTCTATCTTAGTGACGTGTTTCTCCGTATTGCAGTTCCTTGCATGATTGTCTCCTCTGTTGCATTTAAAACAGTAATGTCTCCGGCAACTCGATTCACCAAACATCTCCCTGCCAGTAGCGCGGTAGGCTCATTCTATTAATGTTAGATCCATTGCTTAAGCTGTTGAATCATATTTTCTTGCTCGCACTACTGTTTTAATCCTCTCATCTTCAATTCCCTGTATGAGCTCAGCTCACGCCAGCTTCCCAATTAGAGCTAGACTTCCCAGAACGTCTGATACCCTCATCAACCCCCTGACGGCTCATCTGAATTAGTAATGCAATGTGTCTATGTGACTTGCCCTCTCGGATAGACATTTGGCCCCGTTGTGTCTATTACAGAATGATAAACTTGCCTGGTAACCCAAAGTTTGGCTGCGTGGTGTAGCCGCTCGGTCTAGGGCGCCTTGTCACAGTCCGTGCGACGTCCCCCGTCGGAGGTTCGAGTCCTCCTCCCTCGGGCATGGGTGTGTGTGTGTTGTCCTTAGCGTGAGTTAGTTTAAGTTAGATTAAGCAGTAAGTAAGTTTAGGGACCGATGACCTCAGCAGTTTGGTCTCATAAGACCTTACCACAAATTTCCAAGTTCCAGCGTTCGTTTTGATTCACAGTTCTCCAACAAAATTTCCTTCACCTCTGCCAAAGTTGCTGTGAAATCGCTTACGAGTAGTGTACTTCGAGCTACCCCAGAGTTCTAGTTTTAAGGAATTTTAGTAGCACACCATGCCAATGGCTTGGAGGTAGTTACAATGCTGGGTCACAATTGCCCACGAATTGTATAAGTTCGTCTCTATTTCCTTTAAAAGTTTTTATTATTAACTTAACGGGTGAGACACGACTATATGATGAACGGTATCTCACTACCTTCCAGACTCGTATCAGGCCTACAGTCAGGAACAGCGCGACCACTACGGTCGCAGGTTCGAGTCCTGCCTCGGGCATGGATGTGTGTGATGTCCTTAAGTTACTTAGGTTTAAGTAGTTCTACGTTCTAGGGGACTGATGACCTCCGAAGTTAAGTCCCATAGTGCGCAGAGCCATTGGAACCATTCTGATCTTATTAGGCATGTTTTCGCCCTTGTTTCCATACTATATTGTAATTGACACACCGTATATGCCGGTCAGGCGGCGGTGGCGCTGTGTTGACGTCTTGAGCAGTCTTAAAGACGGAATTTGGTGACGTCAACACACCTGTGGCACAGACTCAGATGCCTGGGGTCCCTAAACCACTTATCATAACTGTGGTGTCGTAATTCGTCAACACAGGACGGAGACTTCTCCTCCTTACTTCTTTACTTCCTCCTTTCTTCTCTCCTACTGTACACTAAAAATGACTACTCTGCCTGTACACTGTCCCTGATCTGTTTCAACGGTTGAAGCCGATTCGTCCCAAGACGGAGCTTGCTTGTTCTCCTGAGAGGAAATACTGCGTTCCGTACTGTAAGGCACCCTACTAGATATTAAAGGTACATATCCAGGAATCGCAGTCTGGACCCCATACATGGAAACAGTTCTTATATCTCGTAACCAAAAATGGTTCAAATGGCTCTAAGCACTATGGGACTTAACATCTGAGGTCATCAGTCCCATAGAACTTAGAAGTACTTAAACCTGACTAACCTAAGGACATCACACACACCCATGTCCGAGGCAGGATTCGAACCTGCGACAGTAGCAGGCGCGTGGTTCCAGACTGAAGCGCATAGAAACCCTCGGCCACCCCGGCCGACTATCTCGTAACCCAGTAAGAATTGTAACATACTAACGTGTAAGGTCACGCTCAGGTCACAAGTAACAAGGGATTTAAGGTCATCTGCTTTGTTCGTTCGTGCAGAATTGTCTGCGTACAGGGGTGAACGGCGACGGTGTTAAGCTGAGATTTTTCAGGTCACCCCTGCCTACAGTTTTTTAAAGATTTGGATATACGCGGTAACGTATGGCACTGCAGTCCACATACCATGTAAATACTAGATTCTGTTGCTCTAATCGAACCCTTACGTTCAAAGTATTCGTCAGAATTAAGGTGACGGACATGTACGATGTACAAATGTACGATAGACACCAGTGATGATAGAGTGGGCAAACATCCTAAGTCCATTTTAGTGTACAACCTTAGTTGAAGATAACGCGCATTCACATGGGGTCCACTCTGCAGTGTGTCGGTCATCCAAGGCTGAAACTTTTCTGATTGCTGGACTCTTCAACCCTCGATTCTTTCGAAAACTGCCTTGCTTGGCGTTTGTGGGCCTCTCTATACGGCGTCATGAGAGTGTCACGAACATGATACGCGAGTTGGGTTAGCACTCATTAAAAAACAAAGATTTTCGTTGCCATGAGGCTATTCACGAAATTTCAACTACCAACTATCTCCTGCAAATTCGAAGATATTTTGTTGGCGCCCACATACTTAGGGATACATGATAATTTTAGAAAAAAATAGGAGATATAGAGCTCGCAAGCAAAGAGTTGCGTGTTTGTTTTTCCCGCGCGCCATTCGAAATAGCGAAATAGCTTGAGCGAGTTTTGATGAACCCTGTGCCAGGCAATTAATCTTGCATTTTAGAGTAGTCTCGTACGTATATTGACGGATTCTTCGCACTGAACACGATAGAGTCGTTTATTAATCGAGCGTCTTTCCACAGTCTTCCTGATATTGAGCCAGAAAAGAAAATCTCATTACAGGCATGCCGTATGCATTACATTATGTCCATCTTCCATGACAGATCTGAACGTGCTTTTCTATTCCTTTGACAAAATAATTAAAAACCAAGACTACAAAAAGAGAATCTGGAGTAAATAGTAATCTCAACTTCCGCTGTCAAAAGAATAAATACCAAACTATAAAAATTAAATATTCACAGACTGAAGAATTTAAGCGAACTGACGTATGCCGAGATCCATCAGTAGGAATGTCCACCAGGAGAAATATTTACGAAATATAGTACAAATTTCCAGACAATGGTTGATTCAAATGGCTTTGAGCACTATGCGACTTAACTTCTGAGGTCATCAGTCGCCTAGAACTTAGAACTAATTAAACCTAACTAACCTAAGAACATGACACACATCCATGCCCGAGGCAGGATTCGAACCTGCGACCGTAGCGGTCGCTCGGTTCCAGACTGTAGCGCCTAGAACCGCAACGGCCAATTAATTAGGTAAGTTAAGTAAGACAATACGTAACATAACGTACCACTTTCATTCATCAATAGCTGCTGTAAAAGTGAATTTTCTGCGTTCCATGTTTGTAGTTTTTCGTTTCTGTATACCAAACTTTGTCCCAATTACGTAGATTTCTTATGAACTGTAACAGGAGAATTATTCTAGGTGCTAAAGGTGGATGTAACTCACGCAGCAAGCTTCACTTCAGTAACATGAGAGACAGATAGGTAGATCTGTCAATGGTGTTATCCGTTCCATTAATAATTAACCGACTCGTTGAGAGAGTAACATCGTATGTTATGGTTGTAATTTTCAATTAAAACATGCGTTATAATATGCAGATTGGTTTATGAATCAAACAGATGCCAAATATGTTAGCGCCGAGGTAATATTGCACGCGGTGTCATAAATTATTGCAGTGATTTCGTAGACATGGTATTTAGTGACCCGTGGAAAAGCCACAACAAAGCCATAGCCATTTTATAAATTACTAGCAATAATATTAAACGATAAACAAAGAGAGTGATTGTGAACAGAGTCAACGGCATTTTTTTTCTTTCTTTGGCAGAAATACTTTATTTGAAAAGTCCATGAAATGAGTAAAGGTTCGGATGCTATTTGGACTTAAACCTTAATAACGCAGATTCATTAGCTCCATGAATACGAAATGAGAATACCTGCGGCCGGTGTGGCCGAGAGGTTCTAGGCGCTTCAGTCTGCAACCGCGCGACGACTACGGTCGCAGATTCGAATCCTGCCTCGGGCATGGATGTGTGTGATGTCCTTAGGTTCGTTAGGTTTAGGTAGTCCTAAGTTCTAGGGGACTGATGACCTCAGATGTAAAGTCCCATACTGCTCAGAGCCATTTTTTGAGCAAATCTGCCGCTATAGTATCACTTGTTTCTAAGTCTCTGTTTTAATCGGTTATTATCTTTACCTTTGGCTTGTAAATGAAAGGACAGATAGTACATGTAAGTTAATTTAAGTAATAAGTTATGATAAAAACAATGTATTGTGTTATGGTACAGCCGCCGCTCGGGATTAGCCGAGCGGTCTGGGCGCTGCAGTGATGGACTGTGGCGTCTGGTCCTGGTGGAGGTTCGAGTCCTCCCTCGGGCAAGGGTGTGTGTGTTTGTCTTTAGGATAATTTAGGTTACGTAGTGTATAAGCTTATGGACTGATGCCTTTAGCAGTTAATTCCCATTAGATTTCACACACATTTGAACATTTTTTTATGGTACAGCCCTATAATATTATAATGTCTTAACGGCTCATTTCAAAGAAAAAATATTAAGTTTTTGGTGACCACGATCTCTTTAGCAGCCATTCCAGTCATCTTACTGAGGTAATTGTTACTTACATTTGTCGTGGTTGATATATAACGATATCCGATTTGCCGTTGGGAACACCAATTGCGCACATATAATTCGAAATTTCACTATCATACAATACTTTTAAACAATCCTGTTAATTCATAAGAAAATACATCTTGCTCAGTCTACTAGGCACCTCTCATGAATAATTTGAAAGTAATCCTCTGTCTCACCGATGCGACGCCCATCTTATGTGATCTGAAACAGCCATTCGTAATGAATCAGTTCGACTTCGGCCACTTTTAGATCAGATGGCATGTAACGGGCATTATACTGCACTGTAAATGTAAAATAACTTATTCTGTTGACTGTGTAATTTTATTCACAATTGTATATTTCATATCTTTTTACTGGTTTCCCATGAAATCATACGAAGCACATGAGATTTGAACCAAGTACAAACGAATGAAGAAAATATTGCAGCGACGTTTAACCCTAATTTGGATAAAGAATAAAATCCAATAGAATGAACGAAACTGGTAAAATATAAAACAAAAAATTATTAAAATCACGATAGTATCATCGACAACATCACAAGACAGAGCATTGTCACACTCGTTAAGCAGCAAATCCTAGCGCCGCCTCCCGTTGTAGTAAAATCTGGTCATCACGTGCCCACCTTGTGTAGAGAATTGGTTATTATTCACAATTGTAATTATTTTTGTAATTATTCGAATTTTTGTAAGTTGATCACAAGATGGTCGATGTTCACGGCTAAGTGCGCACAGTTTGTAGTCGTGATGTGCTGTTGTTTTCAGAGAAATAGTTTCCATCAATATCTTTGTGCTGCACACCATCTGTGACTTGTTTACGTGGTTGTAGCAATTCAACCACATATCCTTCTACTTGAGTGTGGCAAAAGTAGACGTCAAGTTACCACGACTGAATCGTCAGACACCGGGACTGCAGATCAAGTATCAGAAGGTAAGTTTATCATTGAAAATGTAGATACTTCCCCTTCAGCAAGTGAGATAATGACACCGACTGCGAGTGAAATTATTGCTGAGTCTACTGCCACGACACCAGATCCTGTTACGCAAACGCTCAAAAGACTAAAAGCTATTTTGGGTAGTATGATTCAAAAACGAAATTCAGTACTTTAATTAAAAAAACAGGACAGTTTGGCTAACGATTTATTACCATAATTAAAAAAACAAGACTGTTTGCCTAGTCAGGTTGCACATATGACTGAATCGGTTAAAGATCAAACCGAACAGATAACTGAAGTCGATACGAAGCAAAGCATTTCACTATAGACGATTAAAAATGATTTAGGACAAATAGACAAGACACTAAAAGAAGGTTTGCCTCTGTGGCAAGACAATGTGGTCTCAGCTTAGAGATCAACTAGGTCACATAGAAAAGGAATGGAATACTTTCGAGGAACAAGTAAGAAGTGGTGCAGTTCATGTGTTTGGAACTAGTGATGTCTGTCACAGTGCAATGTCGCCTGGAAACATGTACACCGATGAAGTATATATCGAAAGCATACCAAAACACAAAGAGTTTCAGATATTCACACCTGTGATAAGTAATAATACTAGCAAAACCTACAACAATTGCGACGCGGTTCATTTCTCGTAGCTGGTCTTAAAATCTTTGTTGCCGCGGTGCGTCACAAGACGAAACCAGCCACGGCCGCCTGTATTAGGGGCCGGAGTCGTCAAACTGACAACATCGTAGCCTGTGACGTCAGTAGGCCGGCTGGCGTGACCAGCTAGGCCGAGACTGAAGTTTAGATTTCGCCGAATGCAGACGACGTGTCAGATATAAATACGCAATCACTTCCTGTTTTTGTAGATTTAGTGCCTATAAATAATACAGTAACCTAGAAAAGCTAATTACTCGCAATATTACGCCGACTTTATGTCGTAATTACGCATTTTATTCTCGTTTCCTTGCAACGATGAACTTTTCAATAACTCACATGTGCTTCATAGCAGTATGTATGACGTTTCGTACCCGAGATTTGGAGATACAAGGTCAGCAAACTATTTTGTCAGGTGCCTACTAACATTATTTGCCGACTTGCAATTATTTCAGTCTGTTATTTGAAATGTATTATGTTCCTTCCTATATAAATGAGAAACTAATATAAAAGTTTCTGACAGCTGTAACATATCTTTCACACCTTTATATATGTAAATGGCATAATAATAATAATTTTTAACGAACGTTTTTTGTGTATTGTTCATTAGTGTGTTAGATTTTTTTTTTAAATCACAGGTCATACACAATCTATTTAAATACTTTCACACATCTTACTGAGTCAGAATGAACTGGGGACCTTGCTGTAGGATTTGCATAAGAAGCATGACTGAAATTTATCAGTGCATTAAAGTTTATTTCATAGTGGCCAACTCCTCCTTGCCAGTACTAATCAGAGCATTTAAGGACTGAGGTTATGGGTAAGAAACAAATTTCATAATTTTGTGTCAAAATTTATGTAATGTTTTTAATTTTCTTTTAACTCCCTCCTTCTTGGAACATATTAAATGATCATTTTGGAGTTTGGTATAATTACTTAACAATATGTTAGACATAATGGAAACCAGCTTTTTGTAGATATCAGTAAGTGGCCTTCCACAGAGACATGAATCTGTTACAAATATTTGCAGAGAAACATGTGATTCAACTCCTTGGCCAACCAGATTGAGTAGTAACTGCTTTTTCGACAAGTGAGGAATTTTGTTTCATACTCTTCAGATATTAAAAACTGTATATACTAAAGTGCCAAGTTCCACAGCAATATCTGATGGCACAGTCAATCCACTTCGGACAACGTTATCAAAATATTTATCTGTGGTGTGTGTGCCTAAAACCAAATCAGTGCATTTTGTACAACTGAGCAATTGAGTTGTTTTGTGTGCTGCATAACCATGAACATACAGAAGCACAGATTGGTCTACATCAACATTTTCATTGCCTATATTGTTCAAAACACTTGTGTGTTGTCCTTAGGTTAGTTAGGTTTAAGTAGTTCTAAGTTCTAGGGGACTTACGACCTCAGCAGTTGAGTCCCATAGTGCTCTGAGCCATTTGAACCATTTGAACCAAATTCAAGCCTGTCATCAGAAGCACTAGTGAAGCAGACACTATTCATTCTGTTTGTGAATTCCCTTTGTACAGTTCTTAACATTAATAATATTCCACCAATGGAGAATAATTTCAACAAAGTGTACAGTTCCCCAATTTTCACCATATTCAGCTTTTAAGCCTGCAAGTGTTGTCTCATTAAAAATATTGCAGACAAGATTGACATTTTGTCTTTCTAAGCTACTGGGATACACTGTTTTGTGAGTCAACCAAGGAGCTATTTTCGAAAGCTGGTTCAGTTCCTTTTTGTATGTTGTTGTTGTTGTGGTCTTCAGTCCTGAGACTGGTTTGATGCAGCTCTCCATGCTACTCTATCCTGTGCAAGCTTCTTCATCTCCCAGTACCTATTGCAACCTACATCCTTCTGAATCTGCTTAGTGTATTGATCTCTTGGTCTACCTCTACGATTTTTACCCTCCACACTGCCCTCCAATGCTAAATTTGGGATCCCTTGATGCCTCAAAACATGTCCTACCAACCGATCCCTTCTTCTAGTCAAGTTGTGCCACAAACTTCTCTTCTCCCCAATCCTATTCAATACCTCCTCATTAGTTACGTGATCTACCCACCTTATCTTCAGTATTCTTCTGTAGCACCACATTTCGAAAGCTTCTATTCTCTTCTTGTCTAAACTGGTTATCGTCCATGTTTCACTTCCATACATGGCTACACTCCATACAAATACTTTCAGAAACGACTTCCTGACACTGAAATCTATACTCGATGTTAACAAATTTCTCTTCTTCAGAAACGATTTCCTTGCCATTGCCAGTCTACATTTTATATCCTCTCTACTTCGACCATCATCAGTTATTTTACTCCCTAAATAGCAAAACTCCTTTACTACTTTAAGTGTCTCATTTCCTAACCTAATCCCCTCAGCATCACCCGATTTAATTACACTACATTCCATTATCCTCGTTTTGCTTTTGTTGATGTTCATCTTATATCCTCCTTTCAAGACACTGTCCATTCCGCCGGCCGAAGTGGCCGTGCGGTTAAAGGCGCTGCAGTCTGGAACCGCAAGACCGCTACGGTCGCAGGTTCGAATCCTGCCTCGGGCATGGTTGGTTGTGATGTCCTTAGGTTAGTTAGGTTTAACTAGTTCTAAGTTCTAGGGGACTAATGACCTCAGCAGTTGAGTCCCATAGTGCTCAGAGCCATTTGAACCATTTTTGAACACTGTCCATTCCGTTCAACTGCTCTTCCAAGTCCTTTGCTGTCTCTGACAGAATTATAATGTCATCGGCGAACCTCAAAGTTTTTACTTCTTCTCCATGAATTTTATTACCTACTCCGAATTTTTCTTTTGTTTCCTTTACTGCTTGCTCAATATACAGATTGAATAACATCGGGGAGAGGCTACAACCCTGTCTCACTCCTTTCCCAACCACTGCTTCCCTTTCATGCCCCTCGACTCTTATAACTGCCATCTGGTTTCTGGCAAATTGTAAATAGCCTTCCGCTCCCTGTATTTTACCCCTGCCACCTTCAGAATTTGAAAGAGAGTATTCCAGTTAACGTTGTCAAAAGCTTTCTCTAAGTCTACAAATGCTAGAAACGTAGGTTTGCCTTTTCGTAATCTTTCTTCTAAGATAAGTCGTAAGGTTAGTATTGCCTCACGTGTTCCAACATTTCTACGGAATCCAAACTGATCTTCCCCGATGTCCGCTTCTACCAGTTTTTCCATTCGTCTGTAAAGAATTCGCGTTAGTATTTTGCAGCTGTGACTAATTAAACTGATAGTTCGGTAATTTTCACATCTGTCAACACCTGCTTTCTTTGGGATTGGAATTATTATATTCTTCTTGAAGTCTGTAGGTATTTCGCCTGTCTCATACATCTTGCTCACCAGATGGTAGAGTTTTGTCATGATTGGCTCTCCCAAGGCCATCAGTAGTTCTAATGGAATGTTGTCTACTCCCGGGGCCTTGTTTCGACTCAGGTCTTTCAGTGCTCTGTCAAACTCTTCACGCAGTATCTTATCTCCCATTTCATCTTCATCTACATCCTCTTCCATTTCCATAATATTGTCCTCAATACATCGCCCTTGTATAAACCCTCTATATACTCCTTCCACCTTTCTGCCTTCCCTTCTTTGCTTAGAACTGGGTTGCCATCTGAGCTCTTGATATTCATACAAGTGGTTCTCTTCTCTCCAAAGGTCTCTTTAATTTTCCTGTAGGCAGTATCTATCTTACCCCTAGTGAGACAAGCCTCTACATCCTTACATTTGTCCTCTAGCCATCCCTGCTTAGCCATTTTGCACTTTCTGTCGATCTCATTTTTGAGACGTTTGTATTCCCTTTTGCCTGCTTCATTCTTTGCATTTTTATATTTTCTCCTTTCATCAATTAAATTCAATATTTCTTCTGTTACCCAAGGATTTCTATTAGCCCTCGTCTTTTTACCTACTTGATCCTCTGCTGCCTTCACTACTTCATCCCTCAGAGCTATCCATTCTTCTTCTACTGTATTTCTTTCCCCCATTCCTGTCAATTGTTCCCTTATGCTCTCCCTGAAACTCTCTACCACCTCTGGTTCTTTCAGTTTATCCAGGTCCCATCTCCTTAAATTCCTACCTTTTTGCTGTTTCTTCAGTTTCAATCTGCAGTTCATAACCAATAGATTGTGGTCAGAGTCCACATCTGCCCCTGGAAATGTCTTACAATTTAAAACCTGGTTCCTAAATCTCTGTCTTACCATTATATAATCTATCTGATACCTATTAGTATCTCCAGGATTCTTCCATGTATACAACCTTCTTTTATGATTCTTGAACCAAGTGTTAGCTATGATTAAGTTATGTTCAGTGCAAAATTCTACAAGGCGGCTTCCTCTTTCATTTCTTCCCCCCAGTCCATATTCACCTACTATGTTTCCTTCTCTCCCTTTTCCTGCTGACGAATTCCAGTCACCCATGAGTATTAAATTTTCGTCTCCCTTGATTACCTGAATAATTTCTTTTATCTCGTCATACATTTCATCAATTTCTTCATCATCTGCAGAGCTAGTTGGCATATAAACTTGTACTACTGTAGTAGGCATGGGCTTTGTGTCTATCTTGGCCACAATAATGCGTTCACTATGCTGTTTGTAGTAGCTAACCCCCACTCCTATTTTTTTATTCATTATTAAACCTACTCCTGCATTACCCCTATTTGATTTTGTATTTATATCCCTGTAATCACCTGACCAAAAGTCTTGTTCCTCCTGCCACCGAACTTCACTAATTCCCACTATATCTAACTTTAACCTATCCATTTCCCTTTTTAAATTTTCTAACCTACCTGCCCGATTAAGGGATCTGACATTCCACGCTCCGATCCGTAGAATGCCAGTTTTCTTTCTCCTGATAACGACGTCCTCTTGAGTAGTCCCCGCCCGGAGATCCGAATGGGGGACTATTTTACCTCTGGAATATTTTACCCAAGAGGACGCCATCATCATTTAATCATACAGTAAAGCTGCATGTCCTCGGGAAAAATTACGGCTGTAGTTTCCCGTTGCTTTCAGCCGTTCGCAGTACCAGCACAGCAAGGCCGTTTTGGTTAATGTTACAAGGCCAGATCAGTCAATCATCCAGACTGTTGCCCTTGCAACTACTGAAAAGGCTGCTGCCCCTCTTCAGGAACCATACGTTTGTCTGGCCTCTCAACAGATACCCCTCCGTTGTGGTTGCACCTACGGTACGGCCATCTGTATCGTTGAGGCACGCAAGCCTCCCCACCAACGGCAAGGTCCATGGTTCATGGGGGGGGCCTTTTTGTATAGGTTCTCAATATCTGAAAATTTTGCCATTAGTAGATCATTGGATTTTGAGTCAAAATGGGGAAATTTAAATGTTCGGTCACTGTCCCTCTGGTTCAACCAGTTGTTCCTAATACTTTTTAACAAATGAACAGTATTAAACTTTACAAATACAGGAGAATTACATGACAGAAAGAAATATGGTCTGCTGGAATTTTTTACCAATAGTGAAAACATTACTATTGATTCTGTTGTTATCAGATATAATAACAACAAAAGTCAGAGCACATGAGGAAAGAAACTGCAACACATGAAGTGTTAATTTATGGAGATCTGAACCTGACAACTGTTTGACAGGCATCAATTGAACAACTTCTTTGAAACTGCCGTATAAAGATAATGTGAGAAAGGCAAGCACAGTTCTTGCCTGAGATGGGGCATTATTTTCTGCATATCCATGGAGTTTCCCCCCTTTAAACTGAATACATCGCTTAACATAAATTTCATCCACTGGCAGAATTACAAATTTTTTCTCTCTCATCTAATTTATCCACAACAACTTTAAGAAAATGGGCATTTTGTGATTTATTGGTTGGACAACTCCTCAGTGAAGATGAAACCTGCTGAATGTGTTTCACATGTGGTAAAGTAAGTAATGCACTTGACCGGAATGCTGTATAGCATGCTGGAGATTGGTTGTAGATGATAAATGCATGCATCATCATATCAACGAAATATGTCCGCTTATTCATTGCCAAAAAATCTATCTGTTCCATCTGAAACAAGAGTGTGGCACAGCAATTAGGATTAGCTTCTGAATACGGAGTAAGTTTCTTTATAATATTCTTTACTTCATTTAAAAGAGAACTAAAAGCAGGTGTGTAGCTATCACAGTTGATATCTCTACTCAAAATATTTTTTATTTGTGACCATCTGGTTACTGTAAGTGAGGAAGGTAAAATGAAACTGAGCTGCTCATGTGACAGAATGAAACCATTCACACAAGTTAAAATGAAACCGAGCTGCTCATGTGACAGAATGAAACCATTCACACACATACTTGAAATGAGTTTGTTATTAATTTCCATACTCACTTTGACCTGAGGAATGTCTTCAGAAAATCTATAGTATAAAATAATATCTTATTCTCTTTAACACTAACACTCCACTTTCCTACACTGTTTATTCTATCCTGGTACTCAGCACACAGACACTCAAAATTTGCAATAATGTCCTCATTTAGCATGGCTTCATTCTTCTCCTTATCTTCATGGCGTGCACGCTTCCTTCTTATTTCTGGGTCACACCTCCTTGGAGGCTGCACCTTATTTAAATACGATGGTAACCCAGGGAATATTTTTGGCACAGCTTCCGGTAAAAGCAGTGGCCTCTGACGAGGAAACTCGTGACAGTTCCCATCACAGTCCTTGTAAATCTCCACTCTTGATAAATCATGTTCTTCAAAATGTTTAATGCAACAACACTTCTATTTGATGGAGTCCAGTCCTTTCTGGGGATATTTCTTGTCCATTGTTTTCTGTTTTCCTCTTCAGTAGGGAATCTGAACACTGAGATGTAACTCTCTTCCTTGCTGGATTTGTAGTTGCTGTTGCAACCAAGAACACAACATTTTTCTGGCATCTGCAAATAGAATGATGCATTAATTGCTAACATCTTAAATCAAAATACTATTATGTAAAAATAGGAAATGAGAATTTGAGTGGACTGGGTTTTTCTACTGCTTGGACATCACGAAACACAAGTCTACAAATAGAATCAAATGTGTAGAAAAATTCATAATATTAACACAATATCACTTAGGAGAAGGTTCTGATACTAAACTTAGGAATTAAAACTTTATTTTCAAATTGTATCTAGAATATAGTAGAACTTTTGTTGCAATTGTGTAGTGGAAAGTCGTTCACGTAGCACACTTGCACGTATACATGTAAAAACACTGCACACTTCACAGAATTGTATACTTACATTGTGTTATATCTTCGACTGTAGTCAAGACTAGTTGCTATAATTTTTGCGGGGTCCAGTATAGCATAATTACACTATAATGTCGGATAAAACAGACACCACGAAAGTACGTAAACGACTTCTTCCGTTCGCTTCCTTATAGCCACAGCCATGCGGTAGGCCTTAACGCAACGTTGCCACATCACTCGGGTAACGCAACCGATGGCGCCACTGTTGCGTTACACCCGACACACAGAATGCACCCCGCATTTTTCTAATAAGATATGATGTGACAGAAACCTAATCGGCTGTCATCATACCGATATGGCACACTGTTCCGATCATAGTACAATCACAGACAAAATTTTGAACTAGATACATCTACTCGGAGTTTCAGTATGATACAGTAAGTTTAGTTTTAACTGGAAAATAAAGACCAACCCAGCAAGTAAGATGAGCCAACAAGCTAGAAGATCAAAGGACTATATCTTTTAGGGATAGTAAGATATACTTTCACTAGTATACGCAAATAATTAATTGAGGTGATAGGATGTAGCAAGCCTTACTAACTGTAATTCTTTCTTTTGGTATGTTCATGACTAAGTATACAACTGGGTACAACTAAATACTTTAATACAGTAAATGAATTCAAAATAAAACCAAAGGAGAACGCCGTTACTCTGCTTTCATAACTGAATGAAATCCTGTCTTTTATCTGAGGGCCTATAGTTGAGTCTTTTCTCGTAAAGGTTATTATTCTATTAAGTTAGTGACTAGTGGCTGTACATCAACAGAAACCAACTTGTTTTGGAGGGTGAAAAAATGTAATACAACCACTGTAGTTTTAGGTTAAGTTTAATGAGACGGGATTTGATTGACACGATCATACTTTAGGTATAAGTTTATTTAATGGGACCGGATTCGGTTGGTGGTGGATAAACAAACAACTTTATAAGATTTTATAAGATATGTAATTAGTAAGGCAGATGCTGCTTCATACTAATATTTATAGAATAAAAATCCCTGTCAGTAATTTCGTAATTTATTCGATGACAGGTTCCGAAGCATAAAGCTTCACCTTCAAGTGCCACCGACCGTGAACAAGAGGAGGGGCGGCTATCGTACATGTACTATTGGGTTCACAGATGTGAAAAGTGGTGTGCTTAATTATGGGGACGTAAATGTGCAGCGATCAGGATAACCAATCATGGAGGCACACCCACCTATAACAAACGCAAGGGACTGGGACAGAAATGTTAACTTTGGGGAGTGTTCAGAACAGAAATGAACTTAGTGATGGTGTAAATAAGGAAGTTCCTGAACTCACTCGTAGGACCAGCAACCACAGCGCCCGCCTGGACAGCGTGACACGGAAGTTACTAGTGCAGACAGTCGAAAAGCCAACTGATTACGGGGACAGAAGCGACTAATGCAGGAGCCAATGGGGTGGAGAAACGTAGCACATAGCCGCTAAAGAACGGTAAACGGGGCACGACTCGTCCGTCCGGCTACATAAGTGTGATTCACATGATCGATACAAAGTAGAAACAAAAATCCTCTGACTCATACGCAGTTAAATATCTATTTACCTTAACTGATAACTAAATAACAGCACCCTCAGAAATGTAGTTAGGTAAAGAGTAAAACGATTACTAAATGAAGTGGAAGCAGAATCCTCAGAAATGTGGTTGGGTAAAGAGTAAAACGATTACTCAAGGAAGGGTAGCAAACTACTAACTACTGAAGCAAAATACACTGTGTGATCAAAAGTATCTGGACACCTGACTGAAAATAACTTACAAGTTCATGGCGCACTCCATCTGTAATTAAATGTGCTGTTGGCCCACCCTTAGCCTTGAAAAATGGTTCAAATGGCTCTGAGCACTATGGGACTCAACTGCTGAGGTCACCAGTCCCCTAGAACCTAGAACTACTTAAACCTAACTAACCTAAGGACATCACAAACATCCATGCCCTAGGCAGGATTCGAACCTGCGACCGTAGCGGTCTTGCGGTTCCAGACTGCAGCGCCTTTAACCGCACGGCCACTTCGGCCGGCTCTTAGCCTTGAAGACAGCTTCCGCTCTCGCAGTTATATCTTCAATCATGTGTTAGAAGGTTTCTTGGGGAATGGCAGCCCATTCGTCACGGAGTGCTGCACTGAGAAGAGATATCGATGTCGGTCGATGAGGCCTAGCACGATGTTGGAGTTTTTAAAGAACCCTAAGGTGCTCTATAGGATTAAAGTCAGGATTCTGTGCAGGCCAGTCCATTACAGGGATGTTATTGTCGTGTAAGCATTCCACCAAAGGCAGTGCATTACAAACAGCTGCTCGATCGTGTTGAAAGATGCAGTCACCACCTTCGAATTGCTCTTCAACAGTGGAAAGCAAGAAGGTGCTTAAAACATCAATGCAGCTGTGCTGTGATACTGCACGCAAAACAACAAGGGGTGCAAGCCGCCTCCACGAAAAACACGACCACGCTATAAGACCTCTGCCTCCGAATTTTACTGTTGGCACTACACCCGCTGGCAGATGACGTTCACAGGGTATTCACCATACCCACCCCCTGCCATCGGATCGCCACGTTGTGTCACTCCACACAAGATTTTTCCACTGTTCGATCGTCCTATGTTTACGCTCCTTACTCCAAGCGAGGCGTCGTTTGGCATTTACTGGCGTTATGTGTGGCTTATGTGCAGCCGCTCGACCATGAAATCCAAGTTTTCTCAACTCCCTCCTACCTGTCGTAGTGCTTGCACTGGATCCAGATGCAGTTTGGAATTCCTGTGTGATGGTCTGGATAGACATCTGCCTATTACACATTACGACCCTCTTCAACTGTTAGTGGTCTCTGTCAGTGAACAGACGAAGTCGGCCTGTACGCTTTTGGGCTCTACGTGTCTCTTCAATTTTACACTTCACTATCACATCGGAAACAATGGACCTAGGGACGTTTAGGGGTGTGGAAATCTCGCGTACAGACGTATGACAAGTGACACCTAATCACCTGACCACGTTAGAAGCCCGTGAGTTCCGCGGAGCGCCCCATTCTGCTCTCTCACGATTTCTATTGACTAGTGAGGTCGCTAATATAGCGTACCTGGCAGTACGTGGCAGCACAACGCACCTAATTTGAAAAACGTATGGTTTTGGGGGTGTTCGGATACTTTTGATCGCATAGTGTAGGTGTCATGTCTAGCAGCTTTGAAAGTAGAAACTTAAGGTATTGGCCACGTATGGTAGTAACAAAATAAGCACTCCTCTTGTACGATGTGAGATAAAGGAATCTTGCCGTCTCGTGATCACAAAATAATAAACTACGTCTCGTGAAATTAATATGAGAAATGAGATATGAATTGATGAATCATAAGGTAACTTCATCTTAATGTAGAGGTAACATCCTCATATAAGATGAAATAATGTATGAAAATGCTTACTGTACAACGAGTATTACTCCTCTCCTATAACTTGCTACATGTTTAAAGTAATAAATCGCCATTTAACTGTGTATTACTTTATTTATCTTTTATATCATCTAGATTTCGGATTTTATGCCATTGTTAAGTACAGTAAAATACTAAATGTTGTAACACCGTTATTATTTAATATGTGTTAACGTTAAGGCAGACTTTACCTACTTTGGACTGTTTTAACAGATAGACGTAATAATGGTCTAACAACTTTTATCTTTGTACTTTATAATGGCACAGCCGCGTGGAGTGGCCACGTCGTTTGAGGCGCCATGTCACGAAATGCGAGGCCCTTCCTGCCGGAGTTTCGAGTCCTCCTTCCGGCATGGGTGTGAGTTTTGTTCTTAGCATAAGTTAGTTTAAGTAGCGTGTGACTCTAGGGACCGATGATGATCTCTGCAGTTTGGTACCTTAGGAACTCACACACATTTGAACATTTTATAATGGCACTAAAGCCGAAATCAAGACAGTACAGAAAATAAATATAACAAAACGCAGTCAAATTGCGGTTTACACTTTTAAAAAGTATTGTACGAGTGTGGCTCAACACCATTGCGAACTTTTTTCTTTTAACGTGGAGTGTTGCTTGGTTGTTACCACTGTGAACTCCTCGCAAACGTTGCTACTATCGGTAGTTCACTCGGCCACTGAATTGTCCGTGGTGAGACTTAATGCTTGAAATTTCGCATACTCGGTACACTCTTGACAATGAGGATCTCGAAATACTGAGTTCACTAATGATTTCAGAAAGGGAATGTTCCATCCGTCTTGCTCCTACTACCGCTCCACGATCATAGACAGTTAATTTCCGTCGTGCGGCAATGATCACACTGAGCACCTTTTCACATGAACCACCTGAGTACCAATGATGACTCTACCACTGCTCTGCCATTTTATACCTTGTGTCAGCGATTCTACCGCTATCCGCGTATGTGGGTATCACTGTTCCATGTCTTTTGTCAACGTAGTGTAATATACGTTAAGTTTTGACATAAGGAAAAATGTTTCTAGTGGGTTTGGACACTCAAATGTAACCGTCCCCTTCCAGAATGAAGGGAACAGTGAAGGGACTCTATGATATTTTTTTCGTTTTATTGTCGTAGTCTCCAAAAGTTAATTTAAAAGACAGTGATGTTTCATTGAAGTGGAAATAGTACAGCTCTCACGACAAAGCGGTTCTGATGCTACTTCACCTCTGTCTTGTAATTGAATGAACATATAGTCCATGTAACCACAGTTAAATAATAAGTTATGACGAAAGCAACGTATTGTTACGGTACATCATTTTAACATTATTCAGAAATGTTCAATGTGTGTGAAATCTTATGGGACTTAGCTGCTAAGGTCATCAGTCCCTAAGCTTACACACTACGTAACCTAAATTATCCTAAGGACAAACACACACACCCATGCCCGAGGGAGGACTCTAACCTCCGCCGGGACCAGCCGCACAGTCCATGACTGCAGAGCCTCAGACCGCTCGGCTAATCCCGCGCGGCTTTAACATTATTATCACATTTTAATAGCACATCCAAAGGAACAATTGGTGAACTTTTGCTGAAAAGAATTAGCCGTCATGATGACGATTTCCTCAGCCGCCAATGCGGTCATCTTATTTCTCTCATTTTCCAGTGCGATCAGAATTTGGCTCCCTTATTAATAATTTCAGGCTAATCGTTTTTCTCACCGACGTGACATGCGTCTCAAGTGATGTGAAACCCCGAATCGTTAAAGAATCACTCCAAATCCGGACAATACTTGATCCGAAAGATATTTAGTAATTTTTTTCCCTGCTCGGATCGGATGCAAATGGCGTTACAACTAGTGGTAAGTGGAAGCGCATACTATCTGAAATTATACTGTAATCCCCGTATTTGAAATAAAACTGCTAAGGTCATCAGTCTCTACGCTTACGCACTACTTAACCTAAATTATCCTAAGGACAAACACACACACCCACGCCCGAGGGAGGACTCGAACCTCCGCCGGGACCAGCCGCACAGTCCATGAATGTAGCGCTTTAGACCGTTCGGCTAATCCCGCACGGCTCCTGTGACTTGTCGCCTAAAGTAAATCGAACAGTGTACATCATATGAAGACGTTTGTACTTCAGTGTTGAATCTAGATGTAGTTTTCATTTCTGTGCCAGTTCATTGTTGTAACTGCGCTTGGCACATGGCCTGTGCTAGCATGGCGTGTGCATGAACGGGTATACTTACTCGAACACACGTAAATGGAATGAGACACTTATAGAGACGGATCTAACATCTTAGTGTGCTTGAAAATAAGAAAAAATGTCAAAATATCTCCAGGAGAAATATTTATGAAATACAGTACAAATCACAAGACGGCTCTGGTGGACAATTAGTACGATAGGTTAACAAGACAATTGCAGTTCCATTAAGTATTTGCAAGGACCTTAACAGACGACTACCTTAGTCAATTGTGTAGACAACGACTCGTCAATAACAATAATTCAGCATGGATGTGTATTTAAAGATTTACGGGGGGGGGGGGACATAAATCTACATCTACATCCATACTCCGCAAGCCACCTGACGGTGTGTGGCGGAGGGTACCTTGAGTACCTCTGGTTCTCCCTTCTATTCCAGTCTCGTATTGTCCGTGGAAAGAAGGATTATGGGTATGCTTCTGTGTGGGCTCTAATCCCTCTGATTTTATCCTCATGGTCTTTTCGCGTGATATACGTAGGAAGGAGCAATATACTGCTTGACTCCTCGGTGAAGGTATGTTCTCTAAACTTCAACAAAAGCCCGTACCGAGATACTGAGCGTCTCTCCTGCAGAGTCTTCCACTGGAGTTTATCTATCATCTCCGTAACGCTTTCGCGATTACTAAATGATCCTGTAACGAAGCGCGCTGCTCTCCGTTGGATCTTCTCTATCTCTTCTATCAACCCTATCTGGTACGGATCCCACACTGCTGAACAGTATACAAGCAGTGGGCGAACAAGCGTACTGTAACCTACTTCCTTTGTTTTTCGGATTGCATTTCTTTAGGATTCTTCCAATGAATCTCAGTCTGGCATCTGATTTACCGACGATCAACTTCATATGATCATTCCACTTTAAATCACTCCTAATGCGTACGCCCAGATAATTTATGGAATTAACTGCTTCAAGTTGCTGACCTGCTATTTTGTAGCTAAATGATAAGGGATCTATCTTTCTATGTATTCGCAGCACGTTACACTTGTCTACATTGAGATTCAATTGCCATTCCCTGTACCATACGTCAATTCGCTGCAGATCCTCCTGCATTTCAGTACAATTTTCCATTGTTACAACCTCTCGATACACCACAGCATCATCTGCAAAAAGCCTCAGTGAACTTCCGATGTCATCCACCAGGTCATTTATGTATGTTGTGAATAGCAACGGTCCTATGACACTCCCCTGCGGCACGCCTGAAATCACTCTTACTTCGGAAGACTTCTCTCCACTGAGAATGACATGCTGCGTTCTGTTATCTAGGAACTCCTCAATCCAATCACACAATTGGTTTGATAGTCCATATGCTCTTACTTTGATCATTAAACGACTGTGTGGAACTGTATCGAACGCCTTGCGGAAGTCAAGAAACACGGCATCTACCTGTGAACCCGTGTCTATGGCCCTCTGAGTCTCGTGGACGAATAGCGCGAGCTGGGTTTCACACGACCGTCATTTTCGAAACCCATGCTGATTCCTACAGAGTAGATTTCTAGTCTCCAGAGAAGTCATGATACTCTAACATAATACGTGTTCCAAAATTCTACAACTGATCACCGTTAGAGATATAGGTCTATAGTTCTGCACATCTGTTCGACGTCCCTTCTTGAAAACGGGGATGACCTGTGCCCTTTTCCAATCCTTTGGAACGCTACGCTCTTCTAAGAGTCCTACGGTACACCGCTGCAAGAAGGGGGGCAACATGGAAACACCATGGACACAACACATTACCACACCTATCATGATGCAAGGAAACTGTTGGTTTGAAGCCGGTCGCACGAGCGATGGGACACAGAACCTAAGAAGCAGCGATGAAGTGGGGATTTTCCCGTAAGACCATTTCATGAATATCAGCAATCCGGTTAAACAGCAAATCTCCGACATCACTGGGCCGAAAACGATCCTGCAAGAACGGGACCAACGACGACTGAAGAGAATCGTGCAGTGTGATGGAAGTGCAACCCTTCCGAAAATTGATGCAGATTTTAATGTCGGGTCATCAACAAATGTCAGAGTGCGAGCCATTCATGGATAAAAGCTTTCGGAGCCGAAGGCCCACTGCTGTACCCTTGATCACCACACGACACAAAGCTTTACGCCTCGCCTGGGCCCGAGGACACCGATATTGGACTGTTGATAACTGGAAACATGCTGCCTGGTCGGACGAGTCTCGTTTCACATTGTACCGAGTGGATGGACGTGTACGGGTATGGAGACAACCTCAAGAATTCATGGACCCTGCAGGTCAGCAGGGGACTGTTGAAGCCAGTGGAGACTGTGTAATGGTGTGGTGCGTGTGCAGTAGGAGTTATTAGGGACCGTTGCTACGTGTAGACACCACTCTGACACGTGATTCGTACGTAGGCATCCTGCCTCATCGCCTGCATCTATTTATGCCGATTGTGCATTCCGACGAACTTGGGCAATTGCAGCAGGACATTGCGATACCCCACAATCCAGAATTGCTACAGAGTGGCTCGAGGAACATCCTTATGAGTTTAAACACTCCCGCTGGCCACCAGACTCCCCACACATGAACATTATTGAGCATGTCTGGGATGCCTTGTAACGTGCTGTTCAGAAGAGATCTCCACTCCCTCCTACTCTTACGGATTTATGGACAGCCCTGCTTGATTCCCTTGAGCACTACTTCAGACATTAGTCGAGTCCATGCCACGTCGTGTTGCGGCACTTCTGCTTGCTCGCAGGAGCCCTACACGATATTCGGCTGGTGTACCAGTTTCTTTGGCTCTTCAGGTATATACATTGGCGTATTCTCAGGGACCCCTCAGTCAGAGAACAACTGCATGCCGATATCAGTCAGAAGATCGAGTTGGAAGTTTTGTGTCCTTAAGAATTTTGTACCATGAAAGGAGGAGTACTTTTGTGCCACGTAAGTCCTAGCGTACTGACCTAAGTCTGAGATATTAAATTCTTGCCAAACACTCAACTCATGCATGTATTCTGCAACCGTTGTGGTTTCACCTGTAGTCTTGCTGGAAAGTGCGGAAAATTGGGTAGCATAGTTTTATTAGTTTGTCTATCACATCCAAATATTTATATAGGAATAACCCCTTCCTTATAATGAGCTAAACTTTTAAATCATGGGGATACGCAGCTCGTGTTAGAGTAGTGTCATCTCATGCATAGATTCACCAATATCTGAAGGAGTGCCTGGAAAAATCTTAATGAATTCAGGATTACAGCATGCTCTATTTAGCAACCCTCTTCGAGAATGAAATGTAATTCTTTACGCTCACAGGCAGGACACTAAACTGTGCATTACGAGTTTATAAATCAATTAACTGCTCAATGACGAAATGAGCATCATATTTACTCACAATATAGAAGGAAACTGGTATTAAATTAGGGAGTCGATATTTCAGGTTATGTGAGCTGTGTGTTGCCCCACGAAACTTGCCGCTCGCCTGGGAGTGACCAAATACCCAGTTTTCGTCGGAACTAGATAATGACAGAACACAAGTAGAACAGTTGATGGCATGGTTAAACTGTTTCGAAAGTTTCAGAATTTTAATTAGAGATAAGTCAATGTGATTAATCACACCGAATTCCTGTGCAATTGCTTTAAGGTCAGTGAGCAACCATTGCACAAAATCATTTCCGGTGTATGATCTACGAAAGCTAAGACTCGAATCATATGAGCAAACAGCTTAATTCACAGGAACAAATGGTATGTACCATTCTGTGAGCACTGTATGAGATGTGGGGCGCTACTCTCACAACCTGCCACAGGAACGGGGAGCTTTATAAAATCGGCTTAAACTACAAAACGGTACTCGATCCTTGTGTTGAAAGTTATCATGGATTAAGAACTTCTTAGCGTTGGTGCGCATGTCAGCACTTACTGACTCCTGGGAAGAGGAATCCATAAAAAGTTCAGTCAAAATGGTTCAAATGGCTCTGAGCACTATGGGACTTAACATCTTAGGTCATCAGTCCCCTAGAACTTAGAACTACTTAAACCTAACTAACCTAAGGACATCACACACATCCATGCCCGCGGCAGGATTCGACCTGCGACCGTAGCAATCCCGCGGTTCCGGACTGCAGCGCCTAGAACCGCAAGACCACCGCGGCCGGCAAAAGCTCAGTCAATTGATCACTAGTATAAAATGCGTTCTGACGCCTGTGATAAATATATTACCCATGGGCATTTTTAGTCAACTGGGAATAAATTATTTTGGACATGTTTTTGGTCAGTTACTAATACTGTTCGTAACTTTTAGATATGAGTAGCAACTCAATACAGTTTTTCACTCTGACCCTGCTCAAATGACACTAAGCGTTGAATTGTGCACAAATCTTGTGGACTCGTCATTTTTCAATTCATAGATGTGAACTGAAAAAAAGAATTTGAAATTTGTGGCAAGGTCTTGCGGGACAAAACTGCTGAGGTCATCGGTCCCAAAGCTTACACACTACTTATCCTAACTTAAACTAATTTACGTTAAGGAGGACATACACACACACACACAAACACACACACACACACACACACACACACTCATGCCCGAGGGAGGACTCGAACCTCCGACGGGGGAGCCGTGTGGAGTGAACTGAAAACTTTGTCGTTCGTTTCTCACATTTTGATACATCCTGAAGCTGTACAGGGAAGTCAATACCAGCAAAATTGTAATAGGTGTAAATTTCAGCAAGTAAGATTAAGGCATACGCTATAGATGACACAGACTACGTCTCTCAAAAACTAGAACATTCCATTTTATGCTGCCTTCTCATTCCAAGTAGAAATGTGATGTCCTACGTGTGTTTATTATGTATAATGTGAACATTTAGTTGCCAGACTCTAGTCTGTTCAAAATTGCTTTAGCACTGGCAACGAGGACGTAAGCGATACGGGGGGAGGGTGGGGGGGGGGAGGGGGGGGCGGACCTAGCCACTTTCGGCCAATACCACGCTACCTGCAGCTGCAGCAAACCCTGAAGTTGTCAGTCCTGTACCCCAACAGACACTTCACGTTTGCATCGGGGTTTAGTTGCACCCAGTTTGCTGTCAAGCGTGATCGTTACGCACTGTGCCTTCTGCGTGTTCGTTGTTACCGTTATTCGTTATTACCGTTATTCTTTGTTACCGTTATCTGTTTTTCTTGTTATTTGTTGTTATCGTTATTCGTTGTTTTCGTTATTCCTTGTGTGGTACTGAACGGGGAGTTCGTCGGAAGTTGTAAGTGAAAAGCTCGACGTCGTTCTCTTGGATAGGGAATTGCCACACGAGGGTAGTCAAGAGAAATGGTTTGCGCGTTACTTGCATACTTCGAGAATGAAAAACTTAATTGAAGCCCTCTGCTCTCCGTCACGAAAGTGACAGACAGAACTGCTACGGTTTTGAATAGAAGCAAAAACACTGTTATGCAGATTGTGAAAGCAATGTTAGAGAAATAAAAGGAAGCTGAAGAATCATCGAAACTTAACACCGCTGGAAAAAACGTCCTATGGATAGGCGGATTACCGATATCGATTCGTTTGCAGAGGATGCGATTCGTCGTCATGTTTAGGATTACTATTGCAGGAAGGAACATCCGACGCTCAGGAAGTTACTGGTCGCGCTTAAAGAATCAGGTCTTTTTTGAGGCAATCGCACATCCTTGTCCACTGTCTTACAAAACCTTGGCTTTCACTATCGATATTTCTGTGGCCGTAAGCTGTTGATGGAAAGGGAGGCTGTAGCTGCATGGCGATGCTGATTTTTAACGGACGTATCATAAACACCGACGAAGTTGTGTGGCTTGACGGAACGTGGGCCAGTTCTGGTCGCGTTGTCATGCAGGGCTTGACAGATGACAGAGCTAAAGGAACGATGGCAGTGCCTGCTGGAAAGAGTGGCAGACGCACCCTTCTTCATGCAGGCATCTCACAAGGTATTCTTCCTAACAGTTGCCTGATTTTTAAAGCAAAGAAAACAGGAGATTATCACGAAGAAATGAACTACGTTACATTCATAATGTTTTCCGACTATTCACATATATCAATCTTGGAAAACAGTCAACAATTGTAGAATACTCCTTATCAATTAGTTGTTGTTGACCATGGCAAACCGAAAGGAGAAAATGACTGATTGGATGCAGCGTCATAACGTAGTTGTAAGTGATGAATTTAGAAAGGTGGAGGTTATGGAAAAAAATTTCTCTCTACAAGCCGTAGTTCCCCCTATACGAAACAGACGAACTGGCAAAAAATCATGGGCATACAGCCGTTAGGCTGCCACCTAACCGCTGCCATTTCAACCCCATAGAAATAATATGGGACGAAACTAAAAGTTACGTTGCCAGGAACAAAGTGTTTAGTTTCTCCCCTCCTTCCTAACTCTACCTGTTGTCCACATTATTTTCTTATGAAGATTTGAGAGAAGTAAAGATTACAATAAACTTTCTAGTGTACTTAGCTGGTCATGTAGGGTTTTTCCAGTTCTTCTTGTCTAGAGGTCTGATTCTTGAGGCTGAAAATGTCACATTTTGGGATCTCACGGTTGGATTGATCTACACAAACTTGAAGTGTGTGGTTGTAGAATTTTTGTTATTACGTAAATCTCTTTCCTGTTATTTCAATATATCATACAGCCTCCTTATTTTTCATATTAACGAAGCCGAAGTTACATTATTCGCACAAAATACAAAAATACGTCCGATCACATTAGAGGTATCCTTACGACTTTCACACTCTCCGGAAGTAACCAATTCAGAAAGATTTACAATTTTTGTTAACAAATGAATTTCTTCTAGCTTCTATTACATTATTACATTAGTTAATATTTCGCCAATGAATCTAGAAATAAACATAGTAACCAGTAGAGTATTGCGTAATTAATAATAGAAATTTTAAGTTTGCCATAGTTCGTAATTTTAAATCTATCTAGAGAAATAGTTTATCTGTAGATTTAGGACTAGTACTTATCGAGTATAACATCGAGACTAAAACATTTTATAAAATAATTTATTTTCATAAGTTTTTGCTTGAAATATACTGTGTATAAAATGCTATGAAAATTTTCAGGAAAGCAACTGAGATGATACTTACCTGTCCAAAATTCGAAAAATAATACTGTTATCGGTAACTACTGCTGAGGAAAAGTAATGCTAGAGGAGGATGTCCCGTTACAAGTGACACTTCAAGAATCCGTCGTAGCAACGAGAGTGTCATTAGAGGATTTTTGCCATTATCCCTATAGCAATGGAGCACAGGCGGATCCAGCTACGTGTTTGGCGTGCGCAGTTCACATCTGTAAGTGCCTACGTAACAAACTTATATCGCCCTAAGTTTTAAAATTTCAATAGCAATGCCTTAATAGTAACTGATTTTATAGGAAGTTTATTTCAGAAATTCAGTACGCCGTACACAAAATAAATAGCACTGTTTAGAATATAACAGCTGTAATACAGAGGCCCTGTTATTTGTATCGGTTTTGTTCTTTCTAAACAACTGATGTTGGCCTACTTAGGATACATTTTCCATCTGTTATAACCACGCTCAATCTTACGTTTGGTTGCGTAAAGAATTAAATAGGTGCAGCAGAGAAGTTGAGAACAGTTTCATTACAAACCTACAGCGATCTGTTTCTCGTTCCGAAATTGTATAGGTGCCCGATTAGTAGCTGACGCGCGAGCGGATCTTTATGGTTCCGAAAGTATGAAAATATGATACATTCTTAAGGTTACATTCACAGAAAATATTTACGTAACTTCAATAACAGAAAAGTTTCCCTCACGTCGAAAATTCGGTAATGTCGTGAGAAAACGCACTTTTAAAGTGTACTAATATCGCGTTAAAAACTTGTTGCCTTAAACAAAACTAAAATTAAAACGCAATGTAGCTCTTTCACAACACACTGATGCCATTTCCATATTTATAAAGGGAATAGTTTGCCCTGTTTGAGCGATCTGAATGAAACGTAAGATAACGTGTGTGTTCCGTGCGGGACGAGACAACTCTGTTCCGAGCCTCCACGTGCTCCTGCCGAAGTGTCAATTCTAAAGTAATTTTGGAGAGACTACAGGCTCCTGTTGTTGACAGGCGTTGGCAGATGGCTGTGAAGAATTCACCTGTTGCAAAACACTGGCAGGTCGTTATGAGTGGCAAGGGGAGTTTCTGCGGCGTCTCTGGAGAAGGAAAAGAAAAACAGATTGAACAAAGTTAGCCGGCCGAAGTGGCCGTGCGGTTAAAGGCGCTGCAGTCTGGAACCGCGAGACCGCGACGGTCGCAGGTTCGAATCCTGCCTCGGGCATGGATGTTTGTGATGTCCTTAGGTTAGTTAGGTTTAACTAGTTCTAAGTTCTAGGGGACTAATGACCTCAGCAGTTGAGTCCCATAGTGCTCAGAGCCATTTGAACCATTTTTTTTGAACAAAGTTAACAACAACTACTGCATACTCTGAGAAAAAGTGTTTAGTTTCAGGTCAACTTGGAAGATAACACTCATTGCATGTATAATGTTGACAGTTACGTGTTGTACTTGAGGGATACTATCCTGCAGGTGCCAATTCAGATAATCTTGATATACAAACTTTGTCATCTTACGCTTCAGGATGCTGCAGCAGCATCGCTATATCTTGCTTGATACCAGCTGACACCTTTTGATAACTGTTTCAGAACTTACACCTACAACAAGAAAGTGTTATAAAGGATTTTTTTACACACACACACATACACACACACACACACACACACACACAGGTACTGAATACAGGTCCTTCTAATTGTGGATGGTGAAGATGGGCTGGTACAGTGAATAAAAGAAAACAAACTTTAGCGCCATCTTTAGTCTCAAAAATGTCTTATAGTTTCTAAATGCAAAAATTGTTCTTTTATTGACTATTTTTGAATGGGGCTAAGAGCCTGCCTGTTTGGCACTGGGTTGAACTGCCTTGCCTATAAGAAAAACAAAAAATGCTGAGATTTTGAACGGAAGGTTGGATTGGATTGTTTTGGGGGAAGAGACTAAACAGCGAGGTCATCGGTCTCATTGGGTTATGGAAGGACGGCGAAGGAAGTCGGCCGTGCCCTTTCAAAGGAACCATCCCGCCATTTGCCTGGAGCGGTTTAGGGAAAGCACAGAAAACCTAAATCAGGATGGCTGGACACGTGAACCGAAGAAAGAAATACATGAATTCGAAAATGATTTTCACTATTCATGACCTTGCACCATCATCACTGCTCTATCTGCTGCAATAATATTTTGCCTAATAGCTTATTTATGACCCCGCCCCCCCCTCCCTTCAATACTGTAGGCTGGTTTCTGAATTATCCTCATCTCATTAATCAACTGAGGTTGGCCTCATTGGCCTTGTGGCGGGCTGGGGTGGCCGAGCGATTCTAGGCGCTACAGTCAGGAACCGCGCGACCGCTACGTAGCAGGTTGGAATCCTGCCTCAGGCATGGATGTTTATGATGTCCTTAGGTTAGTTAGGTTTAAGTAGTTCTAAATTCTAGGGGACTGATGACCTGGGAACTTAAGTCCCATAGTGCTCAGAACCATGTGAACCATCTTGGCCTTGTATCTCTACTCTATATTAGTTTTTGGCGTTCTTTCCTCAAACTCCACAATACAGCCGGAAATATATAACTCGTAAATAATGTACTAGCACATATACATTGTACACACGAATATGACAACAAAACAAAAAGACAAAGTAAAACAAACAACACCTACATGCCTGATTATTTGCATAACTCTCTTTATACAGTAGTTCCTCATCAACATTATGGAGCCACAGCACAACCACCACCTATTCATGCACCTTTTCAGGTATTTTAGGGATGTATGTTGTAACAGCTAGAACAATTGCTTAGATAGTAAATCCACAAATGTATATATTATACTTGCACACGAGTTGATAGGAGAAAATGCTATCATTACCTCCGTGGAACACCTTGAACTGCTTGCGTTGAGAGTGTTGGTGGTGGAGCTCTTGGTGAGACGGTGATGAGTCGATTTCCAGAAAATAGCCTTCATTCCCATTTGGCACTTCATCTGTAATATATATGAAATGATTAACTAGGTAATGAATGAAAACACACACGCACATGAGTTGTAAATAATATTATCGGTATTGACCTTCATAGACAACCACAATGGGAAAAGAGACCTCGTCATAATCATCAACGTCAAAAATTGTATATGCAAAACAACAAGAAATAAAATCTTCAAAAATTGCAAACGTGCATGAAAATCATGATATTTGAGATAAGGAAGTTATTACCTACGTAGAATGGGGCTTTTACTCCACCACTATCAGTGCTTGCAGTGGTAAAACACAAACACTACCACAAATTCATACTGATAGTCTTCCCCACCATACACTGATATCAATGGTGAGTGTAATTAAACTGACAGTGGTCTGAGTGATGCAGTGTGGACTGTTTACATCGCAGGACGATGAAACGTCGTTGGCAGTTTTATTAATCGGTGCACTCCAGGATACGCTGGAAAACATAATATTTCCATTTCCTAACAATTGAAAATGTGACGTTGTAATCAATCAGAATGTGATGTGTGTGCCGGAAAGGGGAGGAATGATGTAACGGTGATTCTGGCGAGTTTATTAGGATATAATCACAAAACATAACATGTCTTCTCCATGGTCTTCTGACTCATCAATATGCTGCATTTGTAACATGTCATGGTCGACTGCTGTTCTCAATATATCGAGTGCAAACAGAGCAGCATATCCTCTTATACTATCCTTCAGATCAGGAAGTCTCCAGATGGATCCCTTATAGACCCAGATAGAACCTGGAGTCACGTGGATTTATGTCGAGAGATTTGGAAGGCCACATAGCTTGACATTGCTAAGACATAATGCAGTCATCATTGAAGATATCTCGAAGCGAATCTTACAGCTGGCAAGCGACATGATGTGTCGCCACATTTAGTATTAAATGATGGTGTGGGAACTGTTGCATTCTTTCAAAGCTGGAATTATGTGTTGTACAGGGAGGTCCCTATAATGCGCGGATATCACTGGACACCTAGCAGCCCTGTGGGATACCATCTTATCAAAACAAAATGGACTGAGAAAGGAGGAGCTTGTGAAACCTCACCACACAGTCACATAAGCTGAGACCAGTGGATGTTCCTGCTCAACTTGCGGCACAATAGAGCACCATATGAAACAGTTCTGAGCATTTATGGCACCTTTTACAGTAAAATTTGCCTCGTCTGTCCACCGAATATTTCCCGGCCAAGTGTCATTTATTTCCATGAATGCCGAGAAACGAAGGGCAAATTAATGGCGTTGTAGCCTATCTTGGGGCGTCATTTGATGCACACTCTGAATCTTGTAGGTACATCAGTATAAAATTCACAGTGAAATCTTTTGAACTGTTGGACAGGAGAGAGACAAAATCCCACGACGCAGCTGAAGCATTTGCTGCCGAATTTGAGACGTGTGCTGCTCAGTCAGCTCTATCAACAGCAAACCCATCAAAAACTGCCTTCCTCTCCCTACAGCAACATCTTATTTACCTTTTTACTCAGACTTCCTGATCATATTCTTTAATCCATTTATGAACGATAGGCATCTTCGCAGCTGTTTCTGTCAGCGACATTCTTCCAATGCAATGCTGCTATTGCTGCTTCGCACAGTCTTTCTGCTCATTAACCATTGCATTTCGTACGGAAAACCTCAACATTCGTAACCATTTACACCAACATTAACCCCAAAAATAAAATTAACGTGTGTCATCAAGCGCCAAACAGCATATTGACATCAAAACAGGACAATTAACATTCTGACTCGTTACAGCCCTGTGTTTTCAACTGGTACCGGAAAGTGAAATTATAATTTTTTTCATCATATTCGACGAATACAATGATTAATGAAAATAACAACAATGATCCAGTGTCCTGTGATTTATGAGCCTACACTGCAGCATTCGGAACACCATCAGTTAATTATAACCACCTGGTATAAATTGTAACATGCATGGGAAAGAATCAGTAGATCATGGACAAAAAAAAAAAAAATGCAGACATGATATCTCAGATGTACGATTCAAATCCTGAAGTGACTTCTTACATTCGCTGTCACTAACACGTCAAAACGTTTCTTTACTAGTTGCTAAGTGGTTAACTGCCTGGCAGTCAAATAGGAGATGACTACCACCTGAAACCGTTACTACAGAAATAGCTTTCAGGGGGTGTATGGGTGAGGTGTTGAACAGAATAACAGGTACATATTGAAAATCATTTACTCAATTATAAAAAAAAATTCACAAACATCTAAAAATTGCGTATTACATAACGACATAAATCACTTCTTCACCACCTTCCTTGGTACTAAAAGCAAGTTTTCGTTCGAATTCATAAAGTGCTTCTTTACATTTTTCTAACTGGGTATTGATGGACAACTGAAGTCTTCATGATTGGTATCGATGCGTTTCTGTAGGACGCTCAAATTGAAGTCACTTTTTTCACCACGTTTCACATAAAAAGTCGTGTTTCCATGATCATAGCTGCTAAGGGTTTTTAAAATTTCAATGTAACTTATCCCTACCTCATCCCAGTGCAAGCTGTAATAGCTTCTTGTCAATTTCATGGCGGTTTTGCTAATTTGGGGACATTTAATATCTCTCAACAAGACTGTCGACACAACTTTGGTACTAAACTTGATAATAACGTGCCCAACAATCCTTAATGCTACGAAGCCAATGCTTTTCATCATTAGTTCATCATTTTTGCGACTAAACCAATTCTGTGGCAGGCATGATATTCACTTCCTGAGGTTCCGATTCGAAGTGCTTCAGAAGTTCTTTATAAATGGCCCACTGGCGATTAGCAAGTAATCAGTGATTCTCTCAAGCAAAATTAATTCGTTTGTGGACATGTTATCAGGGAAATTCTCTTTAGATTCACATTCAGTGTAGACGTCAACCGCATCTAGCTTCATAGTCTTATTCTGCTTTGAGCAGACAGTTAGAATAATAAGTATAATTGTCTTAAATTCAGTCAGATGTAGTATACACCAATCACCTTTACTGCCTTCATAATACGATGTGTAAAATCTTGAATACATATCAAAGAGTAGACAGCAACTGTAAATTTTTGTGTGGATGAAATTCAAAATTTTGGTACAGTTTCACATCCATTAATTTACAAATGGCAAATATTCTAGAATCATTTTTCAGGTTTGCTTCATCTCGAATGCTACTATTACGTAGTGAAATACTTTGAGATGAATCAAGTTTCCACAGTCCGTTTGTGTCGTGTAGTTGGAGGCCGTAGAAAGTTTTCATGCATCTCCCATGAACGGAATAACTAAAGTGATCAGCCATCTCCAGCAGTCGTCTTGAATAAGGGCCTACTGAAACATGAGGCATTTTCCGTAGGAACTTACTGAGTGTGATTTTAATGAATTTATCATCACTATTCGCTCCTTGCGTGGATAAATTGTTGTCTGCTACACCAATCATCAATGTCAATTCCTGCTGACATTAACAAGCACTCTGTTCATATTTCGAGGTACAAACACATGTTTTTAATACAAAATTGTTAAGTCTTTCGTGGCCATTTGTTGACAAACTGCCTATTGGCTTCTGTCTCGGGTTCTTCGGCCGACGTTCATCTAATGATTTTTCCGACGTTTCGCCAGCACGAGTGGCTGGCATTGTCAAAGCTTCACCCTCCATTGCCGGTGGTGAACTGGAGCACTATCACACGCGCTTGTTCAGAGAAGCTGTAGAAATACAAAAACACGCGAACAGTTTGAACAAGAAAGAGGAAAGCCTTAAGGTAAACGGATCCTGGCTTCCCGTACTGCAGCGAACGACCGTCGCAGGTAACAAGAGAGGAACCGCACCGGAAATGACTGCGGAGAAGCCCTCGGACGTTGGCGCGCCAGGTACATATAGTCTGCGCCCGCGAGCTCGGCTCCAGTTCACCACCGGCTATGGAGGGTGAAGCTTTGACAATGCCAGCCACTCGTGCTGGCGAAACGTCGGAAAAATCATTAGATGAACGTCGGCCGAAGAACCCGAGACAGAAGCCAATAGGCAGTTTGTCAACATGTTTTTAAGGTTGACGTAAATCAAATGTTATGTCTATGGTCTATTTAGATCCCATTCAACACATAAGTATCCTGAAACTGATATGTAAAGGCGTTATTTATGAGAAGAGATGTCGTTGCCGCATTCCCAAGTGGTTTGACAAGTTTCCCTTCCCAATAGAAACAGCCAATGATCTTGGTACTGCATAAGCACGAGGTGTGGCTAGAAAAAAACCGGACTAGTACTGGTGAAACAATAAAACGAATGCAATAAGGCTGAAAGTCGCGTGGCCTGTCACGTGACTCTCGCTCCGCCTACTGCTCGAGTTTCATCTGCCTCCTGCACTCAGTCTGCCCGTGGCGTCTGTTTTAAGTACTTGACGTTTTGTCTGTGCGTCGGAAAATGTTGAGTGTACAGAAAGAACAGCGTGTTAACATAAAATTTTGTTTCAAACTAGGAAAATCTGCAAGTGAAACGTTTGTAATGTTACAACAAGTGTACGGCGATGATTGTTTATCGCGAACGCAAGTGTTTGAGTGGTTTAAACGATTTAAAGATGGCCGCGAAGACACCAGTGATGACACTCGCACTGGCAGACCATTGTCAGCAAAAACTGATGCAAACATTGAAAAAATCGGTAAACTTGTTCGACAAGATCGCCGTTTAACAATCAGAGCCGTGTCTGAGTTAACAGGAGTTGACAAGGAAAGTGTTAGGCAGATTCTTCATGAAAGTTTCAACATGAACAAAGTGTGTTCAAAAATGGTTCCAAAGTGTCTACCAATTGAACAGAAGGAACGCCGAAGAATGATTTGTTCTGACATCCTGGAAAACATTGAAAGTGATCCCACCTTCTTTCAAAATGTTATTACTTGCGATGATTCGTGGTTTTTTACTTACGATCCCGAAACTAAACGCCAATCGATGCATTGGAAAACTCCTGGTTCTCCACGACAAAAAAAAGCACGAATGTCAAAATCGAAATTCAAGGCAATGATGATTGTTTTTTTTGACATCAAAGGGATTGTGCACATTTATTTGGTACCAGAGGGACAAACAGTGAATCAGCATTACTACATTAGCGTCCTGGCTACCCTACGTGAGCGAGTACGGAGAAAACGGAACGATTTGTGGAGAAAAAAGTCATGGATCCTTCACCAAGACAATGCCCCAGCTCACAGTGCGTTGTCAGTGAAGACGTTTTTGGCAAAACACAACATTCCCATCTTAGATCATCCACCCTACTCACCTGATTTGGCCCCCTGTGACTTTTTTCTTTTCCCTAAAGTCAAGTCAGCTTTGAAAGGAACTAGATTTGAGACTGTTGAAGCAGTAAAAGAAAAAGCGACGGAAGTAATGTATGGACCTACCGAAAATGATCTGCAGCATTGCTATGAACAGTGGAAAATTCGTATGGAGCGGTGTAGAGACCGAGGAGGAGAGTACATTGAAGGAGATAACATGAAATTGTAAATAATTGTAAATAAATGTTTTTTCCAGCATCAGTCCGGTTTTTTTCTAGCCGCACCTCGAACATGTATCACATCACTATTATTTAACATCGTTGCGGCTTGAGTTTTGCGTAAGGAAAACTCATGTACTGTGAGCTACTCGTCATACTCCATGGTTGATGTTAACCTGAGAATCTACATGTCGTTATTTCAACCCTATAGCCACAAGAAAATTATAGTTCCGCTATGTTAACATACCACGTTTTTGCTCTGAAGTGTTGCATGGATGTGTATACTGATTTGGTACAGTACCTCCACACCCCTCCCTCAAATGTAAAGGTATAATGATCACTTCACCACGAAAATCTATGAGATCGTCGACTTGGTCAACAGTTCTAAACTCAAGATTCTCCAGTGTCTGAACATTTACCAGAAGGTAAATTGTATTCGCTGGAACCTAAATGATTTTGTGTCCACCAGCCACTGAGGGGGAGAAACTAAATTGTATGGATGAATTTATTTTTGTGAAAGTGAGTTCACTGCAAAATTTCATTCACAATTAATTCTATGATTTGGTAATATATTCACCGTCCGATCTGAGTAAAGAGCTATGTTGTCTGGAGTCACCTGTTGTCCTTTAGAAGACTTAAATGTTTTCCTATTGAGCCTTCCTTTCTATAGTCAGTACTCTCAAATTCCGTTCATAGCTCCGTTTTAAGGGTACTGACATTTACACATAACTGTTGTTTTAAATATGTTTTCAAATCATCAATATTGTATACATTCTATAGTATATGAAAGGCTTTATGAGATTTCATATGAAGGCTGCAGTTTGATTTTGTGATGTTTATAATTGAATTACAGGCCTCAAGCCCTACCTACGCAACACAAGAGGAAATTTGGCTGAAATCTGCTGACGGGAAATAATTTGCTCTTAAAACAAGGACTGTCCCTTTTCATGTCAGAGTGTATAACATCATACATTTGTAAAGTCGACTGATTAACGGAAGTATAGCAGTCTCTGTTTTATATATAATTCTTCTTGTTCTTCATCACTGCAATTGTCGGGAGAGATGATAGACATAAGTGTCCACAAAAATGTGTATCAGAGTTTTGACAGTGTAGAAAATTATAAATTATGCAGTTGTTAACGAAAGAACCATTGGAACTACTGACGGCCTTGGGAGAGCCAGTCCTGACGAAGCTCTACCATCTGGTGACCAAGATGTATGAGACAGGCAAAATACCCTCAGACTTCAAGAAGAATATAATAATTCCAATCACAAAGAAAGCAGGTGTTGACAGATGTGAAAATTACCGAACTATCAGTTTAATAAGTCACAGCTGCAAAATACTAACGCGAATTCTTTACAGGCGGATGGAAAAACTAGTAGAAGCCGACCTCGGGGAAGATCAGTTTGGATTCCGCAGAAATGTTGGAACACGTGAGGCAATACTGACCCTACGACTTATCTTAGAATAAGGAAAGTCAAACCTACATTTCTAGCATTTGTGGACTTAGATAAAGCTTTTGACAATGTTGACTGGAATACTCTCTTTCAAATCCTAAAGGTGGCAGGGGTAAAATGCAGGGAGCGAAAGGCTATTTACACTTTGTACAGAAACCAGATGGCAGTTATAAGAGTCGAGGGGCATGAAGGGGAAGCAGCGGTTGCGAAGGGAGTGAGACAGGGTTCTACCCTCTCCCCGATGTTATTCAATCTGTATATTGTGCAAGCAGTAAAACAAACAAAAGAAAAATCCGGAGTAGGTATTAAAGTCCATGGAGAAGAAATCAAAACGTTGAGGTTCGCCGATGACATTGTAATTCTGTCAGAGACAGCAAAGGACTTGGAAGAACAGTTGCACGGAATGGACAGTGTCTTGAAAGGAGGATATAAGATGAACATCAACAAAAGCAAAACGAGGATAATGGAATGTAGTCGAATTAAGTCGGGTGATGCTGAGGGAATTAGATTAGGAAATGAGACACTTGAAGTAGTAAAGGAGTTTTGCTATTTTGGGAGCAAAATAACTGAAGATGGTCGAAGTAGAGAGGATATAAAATGCAGACTGACAATGGCAAGGAAAGAGATTCTGAAGAAGAGAAATTTGTTAACATCGAGTATAGATTTAAGTGTCAGGAAGTCGTTTCTGAAAGTATTTGTATGGAGTGTAGCCATGAATGGAAGTGAAACATGGACGATAAATAGTTTGGACAAGAAGAGAATAGAAGCTTTGGAAATGTGGTGTTACAGTAGAATGCTGAAGATTAGATGGGTAGATCATCTAACTAATGAGGAGGTATTGAATAGAATTGGGGAGGAGAGGAGTTTGTGGCACAACTTGACAAGAAGAAGGGACCGGTTGGTAGGACATGTTCTGAGGCATCAAGGGATCACAAATTTAGCGTTGGAGGGCAGCATGGAGGGTAAAAATCGTAGAGGGAGACCAAGAAATGAATACACTAAGCAGATTCAGAAGGATGTAGGTTGCAGTAAGTACTGGGAGATGAAGAAGCTTTCACAGGATAGAGTAGCATGGAGAGCTGCATCAAACCAGTCTCAGGACTGAAGACAACAACAACAACAACGAATGAACTGCATAATTCTTCAACCAACTATAAATTTTCAATAGAATGAAAGTAACAAATTACTAAATGGGCTGGGACACGCAACAACCACAATTACAGTGTGTTTTGGTGAAGTAAAAAGTGCTTTTACTACCTTATTTTGAAAATATGTGTTATGTTTACATGTGCATCACGACACTTCACCATGATGCTGAGAATAAAAGGACTTGCTACACGGAAACTTGACAAGCTCCCTGTAATAAATAACAAACAAGTGGTCCTGAAAAATCATGCGCACCAAGAGTAAAGATTAAATGAAACAGAAACCCACTAATGATGGCACAGTGCTCCTGAAACATGTTTGGGTACTTGAAAAATCAGCGGGCCTCACACCCTACAAAAAATGTTATTTCGATGTTGCCAGTCAATTAAGGCCGCGACCTACATCAGTACTCCACAGCCATTCGTTTTGCATATACACTCCTGGAAATTGAAATAAGAACACCGTGAATTCATTGTCCCAGGAAGGGGAAACTTTATTGACACATTCCTGGGGTCAGATACATCACATGATCACACTGACAGAACCACAGGCACATAGACACAGGCAACAGAGCATGCACAATGTCGGCACTAGTACAGTGTATATCCACCTTTCGCAGCAATGCAGGCTGCTATTCTCCCATGGAGACGATCGTAGAGATGCTGGATGTAGTCCTGTGGAACGGCTTGCCATGCCATTTCCACCTGGCGCCTCAGTTGGACCAGCGTTCGTGCTGGACGTGCAGACCGCGTGAGACGACGCTTCATCCAGTCCCAAACATGCTCAATGGGGGACAGATCCGGAGATCTTGCTGGCCAGGGTAGTTGACTTACACCTTCTAGAGCACGTTGGGCGGCACGGGATACATGCGGACGTGCATTGTCCTGTTGAAACAGCAAGTTCCCTTGCCGGTCTAGGAATGGTAGAACGATGGGTTCGATGACGGTTTGGATGTACCGTGCACTATTCAGTGTCCGCTCGACGATCACCAGTGGTGTACGGCCAGTGTAGGAGATCGCTCCCCACACCATGATGCCGGGTGTTGGCCCTGTGTGCCTCGGTCGTATGCAGTCCTGATTGTGGCGCTCACCTGCACGGCGCCAAACACGCATACGACCATCATTGGCACCAAGGCAGAAGCGACTCTCATCGCTGAAGACGACACGTCTCCATTCGTCCCTCCATTCACGCCTGTCGCGACACCACTGGAGGCGGGCTGCACGATGTTGGGGCGTGAGCGGAAGACGGCCTAACGGTGTGCGGGACCGTAGCCCAGCTTCATGGAGACGGTTGCGAATGGTCCTCGCCGATACCCCAGGAGCAACAGTGTCCCTAATTTGCTGGGAAGTGGCGGTGCGGTCCCCTACGGCACTGCGTAGGATCCTACGGTCTTGGCGTGCATCCGTGCGTCGCTGCGGTCCGGTCCCAGGTCGACGGACACGTGCACCTTCCGCCGACCACTGGCGACAACATCGATGTACTGTGGAGACCTTACGCCCCACGTGTTGAGCAATTCGGCGGTACGTTCACCCGGCCTCCCGCATGTCCACTATACGCCCTCGCTCAAAGTCCGTCAACTGCACATACGGTTCACGTCCACGCTGTCGCGGCATGCTACCAGTGTTAAAGACTGCGATGGAGCTCCGTATGCCACGGCAAACTGGCTGACACTGACGGCGGCGGTGCACAAATGCTGCGCAGCTAGCGCCATTCGACGGCCAACACCGCGGTTCCTGGTGTGTCCGCTGTGCCGTGCGTGTGATCATTGCTTGTACAGCCCTCTCGCAGTGTCCGGAGCAAGTATGGTGGGTCTGACACACCAGTGTCAATGTGTTCTTTTTTCCATTTCCAGGAGTGTAGTTGTAGTCAATGTACCACACGCTGCGGAATTTTGGCATGATGGCCTGTTTATGTATTTATGCAGTCCGGTATTGGCGCGATGTCCACCCGTTAGAACAGTTAGTTTTCTTTTTACCCATGAACAGCCCCATTCCAACCCAGCTTGGTTTTCAATATAAGGAGCGATCAAAAAGTTTTCATTCCAGTTAATTTTTTGTCGTAAATGCAATGTAGTGCCACTCTCAAGCACTGAGGCAGGCATATAAGCATAGATATGTACACTAGGGATATGTGTGGCATTTGTGTCTTTTCAACATTTGGCGGTAAATGTGAAAACCGGAACTATGACGACATTATAACCAAATGAGTTCAAACAGTACCAAAACAATACCAAAGAGCTCTTACTCTTTTCGTGACTCCAAAGGTCAATAATCAGTAGACATTCATCGGTAGATGATGTGCTCTGCTTCATGATGCTGCTTGTCTCCACACCACAAATGTCACTACACAGAAATTTCACCATCTCAAGTGGGAGACGCACGAGCCAGATTCTTTAAGTGATTATCACGCCTTAGGTTCCTGGAAAGCGGCCTTGGAGAGGCGACGATTCCTGTAGGGCGAGGGTGTGCGGGAGACTGTTATTGACTTTAGCATGAAGTAGTACATGTGGGTCGGTATAATGACTGCTACAATGCTCAGAACGATTTTGCTTCGTTGGCAAAACGATTATGGATTATATAGCCTTTTAACAGAAACTTTTTGATCGACCTTCCCTATACCTACTGGTTCAATGGTTCGATTATGTCTTTCGGTCTTGTCAATTTCTTCTTGCACGTTTTCCGTGTTTTTAACTGTTAAAGCTAATGCCGAGGCTCTCCCTGTTAATGTACCTACAGCTGATATGCCACTAATGCTGGTAATAGAAATGGGAGAATTATTACTGATGGTTTAGGTTAGAGGTAGAAACCTTCTGCTGTCAAATATGAGGGAATACGTGTTGTTAAACAGCCTTTGGTTTATGTTGGACAATGTGTGGCATTAGTAACTAGTCAAAAACTTATTCCATCACCCAATGCAGCTTTAGTACCCATTATTTTATCACCTGCTAATGCCGCAACACACTGCCAAATACCAATATCCTTTCTCTTTCATACCTCCTTGTCCTTGTCTGCTAAAATTAGCATTGATAGAGGACATTTGGTCCTATCTTCCTGCACAAGCTGGATAATGCACCTTGCACAATTCATCCAATAGATAATCCCTTTATCAACTCGCACCAATTGCTCCTGAAGCTTTGTACCAGGACTACAAAAATTATATGTCCAAATGTGAAATTCTGCTGAAGCCTTTCAATTAAATTGCCATCCCTGTATACAATGCACTTCGTTCACTTTATCCTATGCAACAGCATGGGTTGATGTTTTATGCACCTCGTTAGATATACCATCCTCAACACCAACTCAGCTGTTGTCTGATGACGGAAACCTGAGGCATTTAACTAGTACCTTCTTTTCTTGTTTTCTAATAAGACGCTCTACAAGAAACAATCCATTTCCCTAATTTTCAGTAGCACTTTAATATGAAAACGGCCGGCTACTTTACTTCCTCTGCCATCTTTGAAGACGTATGAGTGAAAATTTGTTTGGTACACGTTTTAAACTGCAACTATCTCAGTAGAATAGTCTGGCAAATACCATTTCTCAAATGCAGCCTTTCGTTTGGAGATGTAAACGAAATCTTCAACATCAAATTTCTGTTTATGCAGACCTATCATCCTAATATGGTTGTATGCTGTATTTAGGAGCTGATCATGAATATCGATTAGTTTCATAGGTGCCATCCGATGGGTTGAACGATTACATCAGGCAATAATTTATTTCATTATGTCAGTCCATTTATATTACCCACAAAGTCTGAACTGCTACCCACATATGATTTCTTATTGTTCTCTTAAATCATTCCATAGATAATGCTTTCATCTGCGTAAACATAGAATAATGGCATATTTCATACATATGCATTAAGATCTGAAAGGAATTACTGTGGAATTCACCATCAAATTGGTCTGTATGTTGTATCGCATATGATTCATAACATTTTGAAGTATTTGTTCAAATACATGTGTGACAACCTTCTCAGACTTTTGTTTCACAAGTACTGCCCAATCAAAATTATCAGTGATCAATAGAACGTATTTGAAGCCTTTATTCGCATGTACATATTGATTCATATCTACAAGATCTGATAAATCGTCCAAATCATGAATTATTACATGTGTATTGGAAAACGCCTTTTGGAAATCTGTGGAGTTCCTTGCCAACCGTTCGTATAATTTTTCGATAATGTATCTTTCTCGAAGTTCGGAGACCAATGACATGATCTTGTACACATACGCTGTATTTGCCACAGATGTTGAAGCCATTAAAAGTCTTAAACGATTTACAACTCATTAGCGTCGCTCCTTACATCGGCAGTTCTTATGCTGAACGTAGAGTGTGATACACTTACTACTAGCGTAACTACCATCCAGAGAAGGGATGATAATGCGACTGTATTTGCACTCAGATTGTCTTTTGTGTTCCTATAAGGTAGCTTGTGGTTGTTAATCATTATTAGCTCTGCGTACAGCTTTAAAGTGTACAGTAAATAACTGTATTGGTCAGAACTTTTTTAAAGAATGTTAGATCTGGCAAACCTGCGTCGAGTCTAAATGATCGTGCACTGCTAACGCCAAATGTTCTATCTAAATCAAAATTTATGTGTCTTTAAATGAAACTGTCTGTCATAGTTTCATTATCCTCTTTACCAACTGTTTGTGAGACTCGTTCAGTGACTTCAGTGACTGCTCTAAAAGTTTATTTGAGATTATGTACCCAAGTCAATTGTCCAGTTAACAGTAACTTCAAGTTTTGACGTATAACCTTTAGTGCTTCGAAAATTTCCTGTTTTGCCGACATGTCACTGCGTACTATACACACCGTGTCTGCATGCTGCTTACATACACAACTCCACACTAATTACAAGATGTGACTATTGTGAGGACGTAAAGTTTCCTTTGGAAGGATAGTGGCGATCTGTGGTCGCCGGTAGGCGCAGTGAAAGAAGCTTCAGAATTAGTTAATTATATCCATAAAAATACGGGTAGCGTCTGGATTTGTGGCCGGCATCGTCTGTCTGTTCCCGCTGAGGAAACGCGTCGTAAGCGGCCTTCAGCCCGCTCAAGGCAGTGAACACGGCACACTCCGTTCCATCAGGATTCTGCACACGCAGTTCTCCTGTTGTGGTGGCCACGGCATCGGCTGTACCGCGACGCCGCAGCAATGAGTGACTTCTATTTTCATTTTTGGTATGGACTCAAATTCGTCAACCTACCTACTAAATATGCCGATTCCTCCCTCAATACAATCAACTCTTACAGCCAGTGTACCGTACGAACTCAAATTAGCTTCATTTGCGCGTTTTACCTCTTCATGATTTTTATTAATCAATTGAATGTTTCCATCTGCATATGGACGAATATTCTGTTTGTGCGCTGCCATGGGTCTTATATATGATGTTCTAGCAAACATGACCATCCTACCATTTTAATGATGTATCTACATTACTGTATCTATATTTACATCAGCTTTGTGATATCTATGCTGTTGAGAGGTTCTGAAAAACGTTGTCTCCCAAGCTAATATTCTTAGCGAAGTACCGTATTAACCGTAGTGTGTCATGAGCTGCAGCACTCGGCTGTGGGCATTGAACTCAGGGAATCTCTCAGCCTTTCTCTAGTCAATATTCGTACCCAAGACCATGTGAAAAGTAGTGTTTTACGGGCCTCAGCATTGGACTGTGTGTTCCACAGACTCATGTACATTATACCTCCTCATAACATTTATGTGCTATGTTTTTCTTTCTAGTATGACTGTGATTACTGTATACTTTTTAGCCTCGAGCATAGTGATTCTTTCATTCAGTGTCCTACTTCCGTGAGATAACCTCGCTATGCGATTTTTTACCACACTGAATTCTTCCAACTGTTTAAGCATATAAAGTTCATACTTTTTAAGAATATTCCTTAAATCAGCTCTGTTTATGAGGATGTACCAATCTTCATATTTATACATTATATATTACATGCTAAATAACGTTAACACCATATTAGGTTTTAAATACTCTTGAAAATTATGTCTTTACCAACTGTCACTCAATTTCCTAGTCTTAGCGATTCCTATAAAGTTGTACCTATAACAACTCAATCTGTCCGAACAAATATTCTTCAAGTCATTAAATTTCATATCCATATCGACTTAAATATGTTTCAGATTCAAGTTGTCCAGTTAAAATGCTACAATAAAGTTGCAACTATTTCATATCAACTGTATTGTGTCTGTGAAATGTAGAAAATGTAAGTTGTTTTTTGCCGTTCAAAATAAAAATAATTTGTTATTTATTTTTGGGTTTCAATAGCAACAGTATTGAAAATGGACACTCACTTTGGTTTTACTTTGTCTGGAGGTGCGACTTAGATACTATCACTGTGTTTCGAATCTGTAACTCCTTTAATACCATTAAATTTTTTCTATAATAACTCATATCTACAGTGGGATAGCGTTTTGGAGTAATTTAGAAGTCTCATTATTAAACTCATTTCAGCGTAGACTGCAAGGCCTATAGTAACTGCACTTATGTCCACAAGGTAGAAACGATTCATTTCTATTAGTATAAGTATCACATGACCAGTCACTAACTACTAAGTCTGTGTGAAGAGATTGTTCCATCAATAAATACATGTATATAGAAAAATAGTAACTAAAATTGCATACATTGATAGTATTGATAAAGAGCGTAACAATATTTACATAACTTTATTCGCTTGAGTTATCGATGTAGTACGTTTTATTTTCGCCCTCAAGTTACTGCTCTCTAACCGAAAAGTCTCCTTCATTGTTGTTATTATTAATAATTATAATTGCATCTGTGAGTCTATCAGAATAAACTGAAACAACACGCAGCGTTGCAGGTTTCGCAATAACGCTTTTGGGGGCTTCGTCCCAGTTACTGCGATGTTTCCGTGCTAATTAGCTTGAGTTTTGCATCGCTGTGACTGTTTCAATGTTAGATGGCGTTTTACCGTACTGTGTACGATTCTATATTTTTTTATTCTGATAAAATGCATTGTACAATACGAGTATGTTACACAGTATATATATTGGCCACAATAGAGACTGTTATTCTCATTCTATATTATTCGTGTTCTGTTGTTTGTATCTTGCTGCGTTTTCATGCTTGCAATATATTTTGTTAATAGTAGAACAGCGTTCATTGCAGAATACAGTTTGCGCATACTGTGTCTAGATAAACTACACAATTCCTCTGATACATTTGAGATTCAGTTGTGCTTACAGGCTGACAGGATCAACTCATTTGGCTGAATCAAATCTTCAGTGCTCATTATATGATTGCTAGACTATGTAGGGTATTGCCTGATGCTTGCTTTAGTAACTACTGCCCACAAGTCGGGGTTGTGTTAATACGGGATGGGTTTGCCATAGATTGATACAGGTTGGAGCAACTCTCGAGACCTAATTTCAGAACTACCACCATTTATTGACCGGTAGACTGATTAGGGTACTCCACAATGCTTGTTTCAATAGCTGCCACTCAATGGTGTGGTGGTAACAGTAACTGTTCCTATCCGCAACCTGTCCGGCAGAAGCAATGCGTATTTCAGAGTGTAGCACATTTCCGTACCAATATTGTGACGTCAATGATCTGAATATATTGTTCTAAGGGATAAATAGGTCATGGGTTAAACGTAAGAGTTCTTGGGTTAAAAATAAGACTGAAACCCAGCTGTTATTGTTGTTGTTGTGGCCTTCAGGCCTGAGACTGGTTTGATGCAGATCTCCATGCTACTCTATCCTATGCCAGCTGCTTTATCTCCTGCTACGTACTGCAACCTACATCCTTCTGAATCTGCTTAGTGTATTCAGCTCTTGGTCTCCCTCAACGATTTTTACCCTCCACGCTGCCCTCAAATACTAAACTGGTGATCCCTTGATGCCTCAGAACATGTCCTATCAACCGATCCCTTCTTCTAGTCAAGTTGCACCATAAATTCCTCTTCTCTCCAATTTTATTCAATACCACTTCATTAGTTACGTGATCTACCCGTCTAATCTTCAGCATTCTTCTGTTGCACCACATTTCGAAAGCTTCTATTGTCTTCTTGTCCATACTATTTATCGTCCATGTCTCACTTCCATACTTGGCTACACTCCATAGAAATACTTTCAGAAACGACTTCACGACGCTTAAATGTATACTCGATGTTAACAAATTTCTCTTCTTCAGAAACGCTTCCCTTGCCATTGCCAGTCTACATCTTACATCCTCTCTACTTCGAACATCATCAGTCATTTTGCTCCCCAAATAGCAAAACTCATTTACTACTTTAAGTGTCTCATTTCCTAGTCTAATTCCCTCAGCATCACCCGAGTTAACTCTACTGCATTCCATTATCCTCGTTTTGCTTTTGTTGATGTTTATCTTATATCCTCCTTTCAAGACACTGTCCATTCCGTTCAATTGCTCTTCTAAGTCCTTTGCTGTCTCTGACAGAATTACAATGTCATCAGCGAACCATAAAGTTTTTATCTTCTCCATGGATTTTAATACCTACTACGAATTTTTCTTTCGTTTCCTTTACTGCTTGCTTAATATAGACATTGACTAACATCGGGGAGAGGCTACAACCCTGTCTCACACCCTTCCCAACCACTGCCTGCCTTTCTTGTCCCTCGACTCTTATAACTGCAATCTGGTTTATGTAAAAATTGTAAATAGCCTTTCGCTCCCTGTATTTTACCCCTGCCACCTTCAGAATTTGAAAGAGAGTATACCAGTCAACATTGTCAAGAGCTTACTCTAAGTCTACACATACCAGAAACGTAGGTTTGCCTTTTCTTAATCTAGCTTCTAAGATAAGTCGTGGAGTCAGTATTGCCTCACGTGTTCCGACATTTCTACGGAATCCAAACTGATGTTCCCCGTCGTCGGCTTCTACCAGTTTTTCCATTCGTCTGTAAAGAATTCGTGTTAGTATTATGCAGTCGTGACTTATTAAACTGATAGTTCGGTAATTTTCACATCTGTCAACTCCTGCTTTCTTTGGGATTGGAATTATTATATTCTTCCTGAAGTCTGAAGCTATTTCGGCTGTCTCATACATTTTGCTCACCAGATGGTGAAGTTTTGTCAGGACTGGCTCTTCCAAGGCTGTCAGTAGTTCTAATGGAATGTTGTCTACTCCCGAGGCCTTGTTTCGACTTAGGTCGAAATATTTCACAGAATATATGTAGATAAACTGCTAAAAGTTGCACCCACCAGTTCTGGGACACCACACACAGACCTAAAACTAGAATGAATGTACGTCAATAGGTAGTGTCTCAGGATTCAAGGCTATTGCTGCTCTTGTCATCTAGAAACACGGATCTGCCCACTGGGCAACAAACTTTGCACCATGTGCTGGGATTCATCGCCTAAAATAGTCACATACTCCTTGGTACGAATGCGACCTTGCATTGTAACATTCGCGCCCACGGAGCACCACGATATGGCTTGCCAGATCATCGGCGATATCCCACCACGTTTCATGTTTGAGACGTAAACTAGGCCAGAAGTTCGAAACAGCGTGCAATAAGATGGCATTGCTCCATAGAACAGGCTTATAGGCTCGCCATGCAACCTGTAGCTCCCTCATTCTGGAATTCCCTTCGTATTGTTTTGGTACTGAAAGGGTTAGCGAATGAGACGTTCAGTTCTGCAGTGAATTTTGTAGCCGTTGTCTTACACATACTTTCATCTGGGTTGTGTTTTAGTAGATGATACTCTCTGCTTTCTCCGTGTGCAGTATGAATCTTCTATAGGGTGAGTACCAACGATTTATACTGGTTGGAATTCACTTACCTCCGACATAATGTGCTCACAATTAGAAAGAACAGCATTATAACCATAACTGTCATTGAGGACAACTCACGTGAGCCGTTCTTCGTCAAATACAACAGTGCAACCCTCAGGCCTGGTTAACACCTGCATTTATGTCCAAGCATTCATTTCTCGCCGTGTTTGCTTATTTTCGTCCATCTCCTACACATATAGGGAGAGCTGTAGCTGCCGGAAGAACGACCTGACTAGATAGATGTTGCGCATGCTTCGTGGAACTCAAAGTGTATACTCTTTTCAAGTCGAAGAACTTTTTTGTGCCAGAAATTTCGATCAGTAGTGGCTGCATCTGTCACGTTTCATGTCTTCTGGAATTTGTCGCACGGCCGCTTGATGTGGAATTTGTTTAGTGTATCGTTGACTAACGGCTGTGAAAATTTAATCTGAGCCCTGACATAAGTTGCAAATGTAATGTACTGGATAACAACGAATATACTACGCTGTAAGAATTAATTAAACAGACATCATCACTGCAACATGAGAGGAACATTTCCCTACAAGCTTGCGTCTGTCTTTGAGCATCTTGTAATTTATGAAAAATCGAAACCTTTTAAATCCTTACAGAAATCAATAAAATATAGCATTTGGTTGTACCAGTGACGCTCACTACTATTACTTCAATTTCTTCTTATATCATTTGCAATATTTCATGTGCTTATTCCCCAAGAGCTATGTGTACTGTCAGTTGATAGAAGAAAGCAGTAGAATGAGATACACCACTAATCCCAGGTACTCGAGTAGAAATAAATTTAAAACCCATTCGTAATTAAGGCACTTTTTTCGACCCTATATGAGAGTAGAGGAAATATGAAGGAATATAATAGGTCTGATACGTCTGTATATAATGCAGAATCATTTAAAAATTTTATTTTTGTGGGCATATAAAGCATCAGTATGTTTTGTGAATGAAAACGTGGCCCAGGTAGGTTGCATTTTTTTTATTATCCATGCGATTGGCCAGTTTCGAGCTTTGGTCATTTTCAAGCACGTATCTCAAGCTTACAACTTCGTTTTACATTATAATATATTGCTTAAGAAACATGCTGATACTTTGTATGCCCACAAAAATTAAATTTTAATACGATTCTGCATTAAATGCAGAACCGGGCACTGTGTGGATCTTCCTTCTTCAAAGTTCCCCCTGATATTAATATCGAAGTATTTTTTTCTCCAATTTACCAGGGCCAGTTCGTTCAGTGCCCCGAAATAAGTATTAGAAACTGTTCAAATCTTGTTCTAATTAGCCTACAATGAATTCATTTCACCTGAAAAACTGATAGATATTAATGATTTTATTATACATCTTACATAAATGGCACATTTTTTAAAATTTTTATGTAAATAACTTTGTATATGTGTTTATGCATGCCAGTATTATGCGATCAAAGAATGAAACATACTGTAATTTTCTTATATACTACGAAGAAGACCGTAGTATTGAATATACTGAAACATAAGAAAATATTCTAAATATCGGTGCAACACCAGGAGAGCGAACAGTGGGGAAGGAATGAGTTGTACGTGAGACCGTGAGACGAAACAGCTGTGGCAGCGCACGTATCCATCTTGGTGGCCATTTATCCATGGAGGAGCAAGTATGTCGGAGAGATTACGCGAAGAAATAGAAACTGGGTCACCTGTATTTTCCCAGTGGAATGAACCTAGAGAGATGAAGAAGCAGAGACCGAGGAAAGTGTAATAGGAAACTTGTATCTAGAGACTGAAGGAAACAAGAAATGACTCAATAGGAGACGGAAATGAAACCTAAACAAGAAAGAAGAATTACGTAATGAAAATTATATCCAGGATGACAGAGAGGCGTAGCAGGTATCACCCATTAAGAACTTGAGTAGCAAATATTCCGATTTGTAAATAGGTTTTACGTTGAATTATTATGAACTCTGCATATTATGGCCGTTGTGTGACTTTAAATGACAACCATTTCCACATAAAGAAATGAAAAAGAAACGGAGACTACTCGCATTTGGAAGAAAATCAGTAACAGTGGACTAACAGTTTCCTACCGATGTAGGCAGTGTCAGGTGAATACGACTAATGTCGAAACCATTTACAGAAAAAGCGACTTATAAATATAATTTCACCAGTGGAACGAACGAACTCAGGCATGTGTGAGTGAAAGGCGACCAACATTACGTTAACTCCATATTGATGCTCCCAGCTCTCCGGCTTAAAATAATAATCTTTCCAGCCACTCAACTTTCGGGATCGCATACTTAAGTCTTGATTGCAACTAAGTTTCAAACAGTTGCGTGCTGCTGCAAGAAAATTGCTATATGCGGCACCAGGAATTAATATTATTTACAGTTACACACAAGTTGGCGTGCATATTGTATATACAGTAGAAGTATTACGTCCACCACGTGGCTAGGGTAATGGAACTACGTCATATGTGGAATGACAATTTTCGTATGTGTTGCGCTATAGACTGAAGAAACTCTATGTACATTGTAGGATGGGTACGCCATTTTTATTTTTGTAAGTTATTAATGTGCATGCCAAAGAGAGAACAAGATGTGTTACTGTTAAGCAATCTTTGGTTTTGTTATGGCACAGTCTTTTGCGCTGAGCAGTCTGATATATTTGTAGTTGATTTGTGATAGGTGACTGACGTGTTCAATTAATCTGAGGTTACTCCCGTGAGTCATGCCTTAAGATATCAACTGATTAAGATGTTTCGTTTTTTTAAAGAAATTGCCCGTTAACATTGTACCCTTTTCAAATCATTGTTCACTTCGTTGGGGATAGTATTGTTCAGACCAATGTTATGGTTAAGGATCATGCAAAGCTTTTACTCTGTCGTTTTGAATACGTACTTCATTTTAAAATCGTTGTCTCAGAATATCATTTCGTAGAAATATTTACCCTCCCGATCCCACTGTTTAAATTAGGTTTATCATTAAACATTACCGAATTGCTCCGTGTGGCATACAACGGTGTGACTATTCTTTCGAAATTTTATTTAAAAAATTGGGATCTAGCTTAGTCGCAATCTGCTTCCTGTTTAATATTGTGCTTTCGATAAATCTGCAACAGAGTTTTCAAGGAGCGATGAAAGTGGAAATTTTGAATAGAGCCAGATATCTATTTACTTCAGTTGTGCATTTAATATGAAGACAAGTTATATTCCGACCCGTTACAGTTCAATTCAGATTAGGTTCTGTTTAGTCAAAGGTTGGAATACCAGATGAAGTTGGATAACAGATTGGGCTAAGTTTTATGCAGAAACTCATAGTGGGGAGCTTGTGTGTGTGTGTGTGTGAGTGAGTGTGTTTGTGTGTGTTTGAGACAGAAAAAGAGAGAGGGAGGGAGAAAGAGAGAGAGAGAGAGAGAGATCTGAAATAGAGAGATCAATCATATACATTACAATTAAGGACGCAATATAAATACTTACACAATTACAAAATATATTTTGTTAGCAGCACACATTTTTCTATACGTAAAGTTCTAACGGCAATGGAATAATTGCTTACAGATATCTCCAGAATATATTACATGAAAATCAAGCATGTGGTAACTGAACGAAAATCTGTAATCGTACGATTGGAGAAGGGGAAGTAGACTGTAAATGAAAGAAAAGTATATAAAGAGAGAATCATTCAGAGAAAGAGTGTCTACATTTTCAGAACTTCACAAAATCTTATCACATGACTGTATGAACTTTCTGTGTTATGGTCAAAATTAACCTTTTTTTATAAAAGTTCTAAGAACTGTATCTCCTAGAAATTAGGAGACAAATATTTATCTGACAAATAATTCTCGTCGTGGACAACGTCCATTGATGAAACAGTACAGTAATGTTTCTGAAGAATAATACGAAATACACGTGGCTCAAACGGCTGATTACAACTCTTTCATAGGAAGAATGGGGACTCTCTAACAGTGTATGATCTGATATCAGGGATGTCACAGGGTAAAATAAATCACAGGCACGTTACATCGCAGCAACTATCGCAAACACTATCTCCAGATTTATGATGAGATACTCATTTCCAGTTCAGTTCAAATATTCTCATTTTTCAGAGATATTACACATCACGTATCAAATTTTCCCGGTATCGTGGTCGTCTGTCATAAACTCTGTACACGAATTTCGTCCATTGTCCTATTATCTGTCAGTGTGTATCGAATATGGATTATTACTTACTTTATCAACGCTGCAATACCAAAGCACTACTATTGCGTTCCTGTCGCAACGCAGTTTGTAAGTCCCATTACTCTTTCACTGCTTAATTACATCAATAAAATATCGTTTCAACAGTACACGGTAACGATCAAGTACTGTTCGTTTTTAAATCAGAATTTATCAGGTCACAAGCAGGTACTTTTTCTCCCCTCAGTAGTTTACAGTAGGAATGAGAATTGTGGTAATGAAATACTAAACATTGCGCGGTTATTTACATGTTCCACGGGTCACTATCACACTATCAGCATATATGAAAAAGACGTAGATTAAGTCAGCTTACGACTTTCAATTTAATTTACATTTAAATAAAAGTACATTCTTACCACTTACAGAAAAGTATATGCACATAAATCATATAAGTGTACAATAATTCAACACTAAATAGGCTAGAAAGTTTTACAGAGATAAGCTTTTCGGGAATGGAAGGATTTTCAAATTAGCGTTCCTAGTTGTCAGACAAATTAAGTAAATGATCAAAGATTTTGGTAGCATCACTGTTCATTCTTATCTCAATCAAAGTTAGCTTTAACAAGTGATAGGAAAGGTATATTTTCTTGTATTATCTTTTTATTACAGATTTCATTGTTCTTGTTGTTGTGGCTTTCACCACAAAGACTGGTCTGATGTCTCCGCTCTGGTCTGTTATCTGAAAGCCTCGTCATCCCTGAATAACTATTGCAAACTACATCCATATGTCTTATATCCTATGTACGTCGGCCACCATCTGTTATTTCGCTGCCAAAATACCAAAACGCCGGCCGCGGTGGCCGAGTGGTTCTAGGGGCTTCAGTCCAGATCCGCGCGACTGCTACGGTCGCAGGTTCGAATCCTGCCTCGGCCATGGATGTGTGTGATGTCCTTAGGTTGGTCAGGTTTAAGTAGTTCTAAGCTATAGGGGACTGATGACCTCAGATGTTAAGTCCCACAGTGCTCAGAGCCATTTGAACCAAATACCAAAACCCAACTACCACTTATAGTGTATTATCTCCTAATCTAATTTCCTCAGCATCGCCTTATTTAATTCGATAACCTTCCACTTGCCTTCCTTTTTTTTTGTTGATGTTCATCTTATAACCTTATTTCGAGACACTACCCATTCCGTTCACATGCTCTTCCTAGCCTTTTACTATTTCTCACAGAACTAAAGTGTCATTGGCAAACTTTTAAGCTATTGCCTCTTCTCCCTGAACTCTCCCATTCTGAATGTATCCTCGATTTCCTTTACAGTTTGCTAAGAGTGCAGGTTGAGCAACATGTGGGACATACTACAACCTAACCTCACTCCCACCTCTACTATCGCTTCCTTCGACGCTTATAACTTATTTTTTCTATACAAGTTGTAATAGCCTTTCGCTCCTTATATTTTATCACCGGTACCTTCAGAATATCAAAGAATTTACTCTAGTCACCATTGTCAAAAACTTTCTCTAAATCTACAAATGCTATTGATGTACGAGGTGTGGCTAGAAAAAAACCGGACTAGTACTGGTGAAACAATAAAACGAATGCAATAAGGCTGAAAGTCGCGTGGCCTGTCTCGTGACTCTCGCTCCGCCTACTGCTCGAGTTTCATCTGCCTCCTGCACTCAGTCTGCCCGTGGCGTCTGTTTTAAGTAGTTGACGTTTTGTCTGTTCGTCGGAAAATGTTGAGTGTACAGAAAGAACAGCGTGTTAACATAAAATTTTGTTTCAAACTAGGAAAATCTGCAAGTGAAACGTTTGTAATGTTACAACAAGTGTACGGCGATGATTGTTTATCGCGAACACAAGTGTTTGAGTGGTTTAAACGATTTAAAGATGGCCGCGAAGACACCAGTGATGACACTCGCACTGGCAGACCATTGTCAGCAAAAACTGATGCAAACATTGAAAAAATCGGTAAACTTGTTCGACAAGATCGCCGTTTAACAATCAGAGCAGTGTCTGAGTCAACAGGAGTTGACAAGGAAAGTGTTAGGCAGATTCTTCATGAAAGTTTCAACATGAACAAAGTGTGTTCAAAAATGGTTCCAAAGTGTCTCACAATTGAACAGAAGGAACGCCGAAGAATGATTTGTTCTGACATCCTGGAAAACATTGAAAGTGATCCCACCTTCTTACAAAATCTTATTACTTGCGATGAATCGTGGTTTTTTACTTACGATCCCGAAACTAACCGCCAATCGATGCATTGGAAAACTCCTGGTTCTCCACGACAAAAAAAAGCACGAATGTCAAAATCGAAATTCAAGGCAATGATGATTGTTTTTTTTTTTTACATCAAAGGGATTGTGCACATTGATTGGGTACCAGAGGGACAAACAGTGAATCAGCATTACTACATTAGCGTCCTGGCTACCCTACGTGAGCGAGTACGGAGAAAACGGAACGATTTGTGGAGAAAAAAGTCATGGATCCTTCACCAAGACAATGCTCCAGCTCACAGTGCGTTGTCAGTGAAGACGTTTTTGGCAAAACACAACATTCCCATCTTAGATCATCCACCCTACTCACCTGATTTGGCCCCCTGTGACTTTTTTCTTTTCCCTAAAGTCAAGTCAGCTTTGAAAGGAACTAGATTTGAGACTGTTGAAGCAGTAAAAGAAAAAGCGACGGAAGTAATGTATGGACTTACCGAAAATGATCTGCAGCATTGCTATGAACAGTGGAAAATTCGTATGGAGCGGTGTAGAGACCGAGGAGGAGAGTACATTGAAGGAGATAACATGAAATTGTAAATAATTGTAAATAAATGTTTCTTCCAGCATCAGTCCGGTTTTTTTCTAGCCGCACCTCGTATGTTTACCTTTCTTCAACTTATCTTCTAGAATAAGTCGTCGGGGCGGTATTGCCTGTTGTGTTCCTACATTTCCCGGAACCCAAGGTCATCTTCCCCAAGCTCAGGTTCTACCAGGCTTTCTGTACTTCTTTATATGGTTTGTGCACATCTTTTTAAACTATAACTTATTTAACTGGTAGTCTTTAACTGGTATTATTCACACCTACCTTCGTTTCTGTCCGAGCTGTTACATTCCTCTTGAACTCTAAGAGCATTTCCTTTGTGTCTTGCGTCAGGCGGACTAGTTTTTTCGTGGCTGGTTCTTCCGAGGGTCCTAATAATTCTTAGGAAATGTCTTCCACCCTAGGGATCATCCCTTCCACTGAGGTCGTTCGGTACTCTGTCAAATGCTTCTCGCAGTATTGTATCTTCCATCTTCTACTACTTTCTCTCCTCTTTCTGTAAATTTCCTCTAAGTTTGTTTCCCTTACATGGACCATCTACATATTCCTCCCATCTCATATCTTTCCCTTCTTTGCCAGATGAGCTCTGTCTTTCACCTGGTCGTGAATTTTTCTGCAGCCTTGCATCTGTCTATCCATTCCTTCATAATCATTTTGAATATTGTGTCGATATCTTTTTAGACGTGTATTTCTTTTCGACTGTTTCATTTGCTGCTTTTCTCATATTTTCTGCTTCCGTCAATCACATGCAATGTCTCCTGCTTTACCCAATATTTCTACGAGGCCTGTCTTTTTGAGTATGTTTTCTTCCTTGCCTTTTTCGTGGAATAGGATCTGTACCAAATACCGACAACTTTTTACGCTATTATTTAAATATCCCAACGATAGTTTACTTCGTAACAGCTGTATTCCTTAGTTTATAAAATAAGAGGCTGCCTATTAATCTACAAATCGTATAAATGTTCGTTTATATTTTTGAACCTGTCTTCCAAGATAAGATTTTATAAAACGGAAAGAATAGCTGTGAAGTAATTCACTTTAATTGAGGTTAAAAAACATATCTTTGTGATCCTCCATTTCCGTCACTATTTCTTCTGTCGAAGGAAGTTATTTGTTTTTTATTGCATTCCTTTCCCCAGACACATTCTTAAAATTACATTATTCTGTCATAATTCTAGATGCTTATTTGTAAAACATCTGATGAGAGGAAATGCGTAACGTGATTCCGTAGTTGAAACACCTAACCCTGTAGTATTTGTCTGCTGAACGACAGTGAACAATATTTTTCTCAAACCAGAATTATCCCTGCGTATGTATCTGCATGAGACTAGTGAAAGAGGTGGCTTTTAAATGAACTGATTTTTGGTGCAAAATCGTGTGGAGATTCGAAATCTGGGGGTGGGGAACTGCCCCTAAAGGCGGAAGAATCAGCACTGACTACAGGAATGAGGATGCAGAAGGCAATGGAAACCACTGCATTAAAAATATATAAAGTGTATCCACGGGACATGTAATGTCCTGATGATCTCTCCTTTGGCAAAAGATTCCGGAAAAGTCATCCATTCGGATCTCCGGTTGGGGACTGCCAGAGGGGAGGTGACCATGGGAAAAAGATTGAATAACCAAAGAAAAGATAACGTTTCACTAGTCGGGGCATGGAATGTCAGAAGTTTGAGCCTGGTAAAAAAGCTATAAAATCTGGAAAGGGTATTGCAAAGGCTCAATATAGATATAGTAGTGGTCAGAGAAGTGAAATGGAAGCAAGACACGGATTTCTGGTTAGAGACGTATAGAGTAATATCCACAGTAGCAGAAAATGGTAGAACGGGAGTAGGATTCGTTATGAATAGGAAGGCAGGGCAGAGAGCGTGCTACTGTGACAGTACAGTGGTAGAGTTGTTCTTATCAGAATTGACAGTAAACCAAAACCGACAACGATAATTTGGGGATACATACCGATGTCGTAAGCTGGAGGTGAAGAGACAGATAATGCATATGAAAATACAGAAAGAGTAATACAGTACGTAAAGGGAGATGAAAACCAAAGTAATGGGGGACTGGAACGCAGTTGTAGGGGAAGGAGCAAAAGAAAATGTTACAGGAAAGTATGGGCTGGGGACATGGAATGAGAGAGGAGAAAGAGAAATTGAGTTCTGTAATAAAGTTCAGCTAGGTATAGCGAATAAAATGCCGAGTGATACCGGACATGTCACTTAGATTAGACAGAGATTGCGAAATCAGGTACTGGATTGCAAGGCGTACCCAGGACAAGATAAAGACTCCGTTCAAAATGTAGTAGTGATGAAGAGTATGCTGAAGATTAAGAGATTAGTCAGGAAAAATCAATGTGCAAAGATGTAGGATTCAGAAATAATAAAGCCTGACGTGACATGCTTGAAGTTCTCTAAGGCTGTATATACTGCAATAAGGAATAGCTCAGCAGTCTGTACAGTTGAAGAGGAATGGAAATCTTTAACAAGGGCAATAACGGAAGCAGGAAAGAAAAATATAGGTACAGTGAAGGTATTGTACTGTATTGTATATTAACCAGGGATGTAGAAGCGACGGAGAGGCTCTGTCCCTGCCGCAGCCGCAGTGGTCCACAACCCCACGACTACTACGGCAGTCCACTTCATCGCTCCGCCACCCATCACCGAACCCATAGTTACTGTGCGGTTTGGCCCCAGGTGGACCCCCCCCCCCCCCCCCAGGGAACGTCCCACACCAGACGAGTGTAACCCCTGTTTGCGTGGTAGAGTAATGGTGGAGTACGCGTGCGTGGAGAACTTGTTTGCACACCAATCGCCGACATAGTGTAGCTGAGGCGGAATAAGGGGAACCAGCCCGAATTCACCGAGGTAGATGGAAAACCGCCTAAAAACCATCCACAGACTGACCGACTCACCGGAATTGGACACAAGTCCGCCAGGCGGATTCATGCCGGGTATCAGGCGCACCTTCGCACTACGGAAAGCCGTGCGTTAGATCTCTCGGCTAACGGGGCGGGCCCACAAAGAAGGTGTAAAAAAAACTGGTTCTCCTAAAAAAAAAAAACCTTTTAAATTATAAAACATGACCTATACAAGGAATCTGATTACCCATCTTAGTCATGAACGAAAGATAAAAATAAATAAATTAGGGAATTCATTACAATTATTATATAGATGCGATAAATCACTTTCACTTGGGCCAAATAAACAATTAAAGACAATAAATTCCAGTAAACCTCCAAAATTAAAAACTAATTATTGTAGGGGCCTACATAGACGTCGCGCATCTGCTAGATGACTACGAAATACGATATTTTGTTTTGAAGCTGACAGCCAATGAGAAAATAGGTGCAGTTTTCAAGCAGTAATGGCAGACAGCATCAGTTGGTAACATACGTAATTTTATGGTAGCTAATTTTACTACACAAAAAATAAAATATGTACTCCCTCCAAAAGAAGTTACAAAAAAACATTAAAATAAAATTATAATGAGCAGCAAAATGTCTGAGAAGAATTTTGAAAGGAAATTATTAACTGAAATTTAATTTGGTGGGCTTTCAACACTGTCAACAAGACGAAATAATGGAAAGAATATTTATTGTAACTAAGCAAAATTGAGATATAGTGACAGTGTTTTGTAAAATAGTTAATTTATCTGCAATTGTCTTTAATTTTGAAAAGAGAGAGAGCCTAATAATTTTCTTTTAATGTCTTAACTGTTGGTGCATGCAGTGCGATGACGTCAGTGGTGGTGCGCGGGGACGATGTATGAAGTGAATCCTGGTTCGTGGCGTGAAGATAATGATGGATCCTCCTATTTCGTTAATATTCCAGTTACGGCGGTGGTCCACGTCTCCGTTGTAGTCGAATCAGCTGGCAGCACTGGTGCGATAATAATAGTTCCAGTGTGTGCGTTGTCTTTACACGCGCGATGTTTTATTATTAAAAGTTTATTAATCACGCGGTACGGGTAGGTCGGAATTATGTAATGCCAATACTTCGCACAGTTCTTTCACCGTGTTGCCACAGGAAAACAGTCACATGTGTTTATCACTACGAGGTGTGGCTAGAAAAAAACCGGACTAGTACTGGTGAAACAATAAAACGAATGCAATAAGGCTGAAAGTCGCGTGGCCTGCCACGTGACTCTCGCTCCGCCTACTGCTCGAGTTTCATCTGCCTCCTGCACTCAGTCTGCCCGTGGCGTCTGTTTTAAGTAGTTGACGTTTTGTCTGTGCGTCGGAAAATGTTGAGTGTACAGAAAGAACAGCGTGTTAACATCAAATTTTGTTTCAAACTAGGAAAATCTGCAAGTGAAACGTTTGTAATGTTACAACAAGTGTACGGCGATGATTGTTTATCGCGAACACAAGTGTTTGAGTGGTTTAAACGATTTAAAGATGGCCGCGAAGACACCAGTGATGACACTCGCACTGGCAGACCATTGTCAGCAAAAACTGATGCAAACATTCAAAAAATCGGTAAACTTGTTCGACACTTTCCTTGTCAACTCCTGTTAACTCAGACACTGCTCTGATTGTTAAACGGCGATCTTGTCGAACAAGTCCGGTTTTTTTCTAGCCACACCTCGTATGACAGTCCGTTAAACATCAGTTCAATTTACGTCGTCGTCTTTAAGACAGTTTGTACGATATAGTAAATGTTTCTTGATCAAATCACAACACCGTTCTGTTACTTAACATTTTGGTTTGTCCACCTTCACGCAATTCTAACAGTTAGTGTCTCCACACGAAAATGTTGTCTGATTCATGGTTAATTCTCACAAGTTCACACATTTTGTAAAATCGTCACCGCAAACACCCGATATACTTTTCAGGTTTTACTGTTCACTTGATAATACACGATCTCCTATGAACACAGCGGACGCACTGTAATTAATTGTTCCTCCGTGCATCACCGTCTCTCACGCCGAACTTTGTAACGTTTTTCCACCCGCGAACCGGCCGCGTGCCACAACAACTCACACGCTCTGTATCGATAGTCGTTCGTTCTCTCTCTGACGCAGTACTTCTCGTAGCCTAACCAAAGATTTACAAAGCATATAGAACCAGAACATTCATATTCGTACAATATAAAGTATAAAACAGTAGCAAAATGAATGAAGAAACAATGTGATGTATTAACAAATAAAGAATAGTTGAAATAAATGATACATACGTAGTATGACAAGGTAATGCACAAAAGAAAAAAAATAAAGCAATGTCTTTACAAAGCTACCATAGGTAACAGGAGAAATACTTCAGCTGACTGATCAAAGAAGGAAGTACAAAAATGTTCAAGGAAATTGAGAAATACAGAAACACCAGTCGCTGAGGAATGAAATAAACAGAAAGTGCAGGGAAGCTAAGACGAAATGGCTGCATGAGAAATGTGAATAAATCGAAAAAGAAATGATTGTCAGAAGGACTGACTCAGCATATAGGAAAGTCAAAATAACCTTCGGTGAATTAAAAGCGAAGGTGGTAACATTAAGAGCGCAAAGGGAATTCCACACTGTTAAATGCAGAGAAGGGAGTGAATAGGTCGATAGAGTACACTGAAGGCCTGTATAACGGGAAAGATGTTTCTAATGTGATAGAAGAAGAAACAGGAGTGGATTTAGAAGGGATAGGAGATTCAGTATTAGAATCAGAATTTAAGAGAACTTTGGACGACTTGAGATCAATTAACGCAGAAGAGATAGATAACATTCCATCAGCATTCCTAAAATCATTGGGGAAGTAGCAAAGAAACGACTATTCATGTTGGTGTGTAGAATGTATGCTTCTGGCGCCATACAATCTGACATTCTCAAAAATATCATCCACACAGTTCCGAAGACTGCAAGAGCTGACAAGAGGGAGAATTATCGCACAATCAGCTTTAAATTTATGCGCCGTGCGGGCTATGAGGTGACTGCCTTCTTACAATTTCTCGCAACAATAACTCCACAAAGGTAAGAAGGCGGTGGGACGCTCATGTAATCTCCAGCTTTACTGTTTTCCGAGAAAACGTGCTCAAAGTTCACAGAAATGACTCCTGTCTGCCTCCCAGTACAAGTCTGAACAGGTCGGGCTGTCATTTGACCGCCTAGCTAGCGCATACAACATAAGAACTACGGTCAGTTCACAGCCTTGCGAGCGCGTACGTAACTTTTTTTTCTACTCGTCTACTTCAGAATGAAAGTATTTATTTTTCTTATTCCTATACAATTTCTCACTTTTATGGACTCTTTCCGTACTCTAAAGTCTACGCATTGCTTTAAATAAATTTTTGTTTTAATATTTCTACTTTTCTTCTTGCTTTTGCACATTTTCATTTAAAGAACTTTCTTTAGTGCCAAGTAACAATTATTATTATTATTTACAGGGGACGTGGGTGCCTTACGTCTGATGGCAAACATTGAATTTTTGATGAACTAGATAGGAAGGTAGCAGTGGAGAAACTCCATTATTAATATATAGAATGTGAAATTTCTGATGACCCACATTATGAACAAGTTTGGATTGAAGAGCAGATACGTCTAAGTGACTTAGAGATTGATTTGGATATCGCTGAAGAAGAACACATAAGACAACAAGAGTTAACAGCAAGTGATTTGAGATTTTATGTTGGCGGGAAGGCTAACCAGAGACCGCGTTTGATTGACAGGACACTTAGAAAATGTAACAGATCTGCTAAAGAGACTGCCTACACTTGGCTTGTCCGTCTTCTTTTGGAATACTGCTACGCGTTGTGGCATCCTTACCAGATAGGACTGACGGAGTATATCGAAAATGTTCAAAGTATCATCGCGAAATAGTGGACAGAGTGACACTGAAATAATACAAGATTTTGGGTGGGCACTTTAAAATAAAGGCGTCTTTCTTTGCAGCGGAATCTTCTCACGAAATTCCAATCACCAACTTTCTCCTCCGAATGCCAAAATATTTTTTGACACCGACCTACATAGTGAGAAACGATCACTACGATAAAATAAGGGATAGGTTTTGATTCTATCCGCGCGCTGTACGAAATTGGAATAATAGAGAATTGTGAAGGTGGTTCGGTGAACCATCTGCCAGGCACTTACATGTGATTTGCAAAGTATTCACAAAGACCTAGATGAAGATATATAGGTAAGCATATTAAAACTACACTCCTGGAAATGGAAAAAAGAACACATTGACACCGGTGTGTCAGACCCACCATACTTGCTCCGGACACTGCGAGAGGGCTGTACAAGCAATGATCACACGCACGGCACAGCGGACACACCAGGAACCGCAGTGTTGGCCGTCGAATGGCGCTAGCTGCGCAGCATTTGTGCACCGCCGCCGTCAGTATCAGCCAGTTTGCCGTGGCATACGGAGCTCCATCGCAGTCTTTAACACTGGTAGCATGCCGCGACAGCGTGGACGTGAACCGTATGTGCAGTTGACGGACTTTGAGCGAGGGCGTATAGTGGGCATGCGGGAGGCCGGGTGGACGTACCGCCGAATTGCTCAACACGTGGGGCGTGAGGTCTCCACAGTACATCGATGTTGTCGCCAGTGGACGGCGGAAGGTGCACGTGCCCGTCGACCTGGGACCGGACCGCAGCGACGCACGGATGCACGCCAAGACCGTAGGATCCCACGCAGTGCCGTAGGGGACCGCACCGCCACTTCCCAGCAAATTAGGGACACTGTTGCTCCTGGGGTATCGGCGAGGACCATTCGCAACCGTCTCCATGAAGCTGGGCTACGGTCCCGCACACCGTTAGGCCGTCTTCCGCTCACGCCCCAACATCGTGCAGCCCGCCTCCAGTGGTGTCGCGACAGGCGTGAATGGAGGGACGAATGGAGACGTGTCGTCTTCAGCGATGAGAGTCGCTTCTGCCTTGGTGCCAATGATGGTCGTATGCGTGTTTGGCGCCGTGCAGGTGAGCGCCACAATCAGGACTGCATACGACCGAGGCATCATGGTGTGGGGAGCGATCTCCTACACTGGCCGTACACCACTGGTGATCGTCGAGGGGACACTGAATAGTGCACGGTACATCCAAACCGTCATCGAACCCATCGTTCTACCATTCCTAGACCGGCAAGGGAACTTGCTGTTCCAACAGGACAATGCACGTCCGCATGTATCCCGTGCCACCCAACGTGCTCTAGAAGGTGTAAGTCAACTACCCTGGCCAGCAAGATCTCCGGATCTGTCCCCCATTGAGCATGTTTGGGACTGGATGAAGCGTCGTCTCATGCGGTCTGCACGTCCAGCACGAACGCTGGTCCAACTGAGGCGCCAGGTGGAAATGGCATGGCAAGCCGTTCCACAGGACTACATCCAGCATCTCTACGATCGTCTCAATGGGAGAATAGCAGCCTGCATTGCTGCGAAAGGTGGATATACATTGTACTAGTGCCGACATTGTGCATGCTCTGTTGCCTGTGTCTATGTGCCTGTGGTTCTGTCAGTGTGATCATGTGATGTATCTGACCCCAGGAATGTGTCAATAAAGTTTCCCCTTCCTGGGACAATGAATTCACGGTGTTCTTATTTCAATTTCCAGGAGTGTATATGGATGACCACTGCCAGTTTTGCTGGCAAAATAATAATAATAATAATAATAATAATAAAATCAAAACATTACCAGCCCATAGATGAAAAGCTAGACAATGTAAAACTCGGCTGGCATGATTTCAGTGTATAATAACTCAAGAAATGGTAGAAGGAATCGTAAGATGGGCGAATACTTGTATTCAGAGGAAATCACTGGCACGTCAAAGCCTAGCGGAAGGAAGCAATAACTTAAGAGGTACGCGGTAGGGATTGTAGACCAAGAACAGTGGCTGAAAATGTTATCGTTATTTGGTTCCATGTTTTTGATTGGGATGAAAAGGCGAAACCGTGTCGGTTTTGCCGAATATTTCAAGAGTGATGGTTCAGTTTTCTAGGCCCATATTTCGTGGGCACCAATTTATTCTATGTCGGAAGTGACAAACTTGACTCCAAGTGAACCTCTGGCTACACAGTACCTACCAACACCGTACCAAACACAGTGTACAGTAAAAAGCTCTCTATTTTTTTAAATTTAAAATCACTAAGTTAATCTGTATGGCAACACATAACGTTGATACATTTAATAGTCTGCATTAAAACTCTTGGTTTATCTGCGTTCTCGTCTTACAATATTCGCTCCAAATTTAGCAACAGAAATCAGTTTTAATTATCTTTATTCGCCACAACCAGAGCTGATGTTAAAGTAGTCAAAAGAGTATTTTTACACGCCTTGCGCTGCAGAAATATGCTAGAAAAATGACTAAATTATCTGCATTAAAATAACGAAATATTGCTAAATAGGCGTAGAAATTTAAGGGATCATTGGATGGGATTCTCATGCTCACACTGATCAATTGTTTCATGTTGTGAATTGTTTGTGTACACTCCTTTGTTAAAGTTATTCTACAGTTTGTTTACAACTATTCAACGACGTATCAGATAAATACCTTGCCTGTCTGCTACGTTAGTTACATATAATGTAAACAATAGTTTTTTCAAATGTTAATAACATCGTTAGTAACAAGTTCATTAGCAGAGTATGAATTTTAATGAATTTATCTCACTATCGTGAGTCATAAGCTGTCGTTAGATCTCCCATAGCATATCTGTAAGCAGTTTGAGAATTTTCAGGGAATAAATCATGTTTTTATCTTGTATTTTCTGCCCCTTGGTCATTTTAACTCACTCACTGGACGCTCCTACTGAGTTCCCGCACTGCCTAGATTTCCAAATCGACGACTTGCTGCTACCAGCAGCTCTGAACCTAGACTGTGTTAATCCCTGCCACGGTCGCACAACTGCACTGCCCAGCTTCAAACTTGACTTACCTAGGCCAGTCACACCACGGGTATTTGACAACCCTTCAACCGAATCCTCAGCACTTATACAATTCACAGATCGCTAGCCGCTCCTAATAAATCATTGTCTTTCAGATATATTGCGTAGGTTGCTGAAATGGGTATGATGTTGCATCAACCTATTGATTTCGTGATAGATAATATTTCCTCTGGTAAAGATTTTGATAATACTTGTCCCAGTGTTCTAAGTAATTGTGGAATTGCTTTTTTGAATGGAGTGCATTAGTGTCACTATTACATACAGTTCTAATAATGAATTAAAGTGAAAACGTTCCAGTAGAATGTTAAGGAAAAATCGGAACTATAAAACACTGACCAACGACTTAGATGCCGTAAAGAAGACGGCGATTTAAAAGACTGGCTATCAACATCTCCTGTACACGTTTTGGAAGTTAAGGAAGTTTAGTGCTGCGATCCAATTCAAGGTGCAGCGTCTAAAAGCTATCGCTTGAAAAACTGACATTTTGCAGGCTATGTGCCAGAGATATATAGATAATATCATAACTAATAGCACTCATCAGTGAGTATATAAACAAAGAAAGCTTCGTCATAGATTTAAGATAAGTCAGAACCTGACATACAGAAGCTGAATGAAGCAAAAGTGAGAGTTAAAAGAGAAACGGGTGAAACGTTTAATGGCTTTGAAAGTATAATGTTGTCAACCGAACTGGCTACAGAGCCTAAGAGGCTTTGGCCGTACGTAAAATCAGCCGTTCGAAATCCTCTCCATTTATTCAGCGACCGAGACGGAAGATAAAAGAGAGTCCGCCGAAATACTGCATTCGGTCTCCCAAAGTTGTTCCACCGCGGAAGATCGTAAGACGGCACCTCTTTCAGTCATTTTACGAACGTCGAAATGGCAGGCTCTGAGATAATCGATCGAGGAGTAGAAAACCAGCTGCCATTACTTGACAAAGTATCAGGACCACGTGAGATACCTATAAAATTCTACAAAGACTATACGAAAGAACTTGCTCCCATTCTATCAGCAGTTCATCGTAGATCGTAGGGGCAATGAATGGTACCTTGTGACTTAGAACACGCGTAGGTCCCTCCCGTTTTCAATAATGATTGTAGGACAGATGCACATTATTTTAGCCTCATATTGTTGATGTACACTCCTGGAAATTGAAATAAGAACACCGTGACTTCATTGTCCCAGGAAGGGGAAACTTTATTGACACATTCCTGGGGTCAGATACATCACATGATCACACTGACAGAACCACAGGCACATAGACACAGGCAACAGAGCATGCACAATGTCGGCACTAGTACAGTGTATATCCACCTTTCGCAGCAATGCAGGCTGCTATTCTCCCATGGAGACGATCGTAGAGATGCTGGATGTACTCCTGTGGAACGGCTTGCCATGCCATTTCCACCTGGCCCCTCAGTTGGACCAGCGTTCGTGCTGGACGTGCAGACCGCGTGAGACGACGCTTCATCCAGTCCCAAACATGCTCAATGGGGGACAGATCCGGAGATCTTGCTGGCCAGGGTAGTTCACTTACACCTTCTAGAGCTCGTTGGGTGGCACGGGATACATGCGGACGTGCATTGTCCTGTTGGAACAGCAAGTTCCCTTGCCGGTCTAGGAATGGTAGAACGATGGGTTCGATGACGGTTTTGATGTACCGTGCACTATTCAGTGTCCCCTCGACGATCACCAGTGATGTACGGCCAGTGTAGGAGATCGCTCCCCACACCATGATGCCGGGTGTTGGCCCTGCGTGCCTCGGTCGTATGCAGTCCTGATTGTGGCGCTCACCTGCACGGCGCCAAACACGCATACGACCATCATTGGCACCAAGGCAGAAGCGACTCTCATCGCTGAAGACGACACGTCTCCATTCGTCCCTCCATTCACGCCTGTCGCGACACCACTGCAGGCGGGCTGCACGATGTTGGGGCGTGAGCGGAAGACGGCCTAACGGTGTGAGGGACCGTAGCCCAGCTTCATGGAGACGGTTGCGAATGGTCCTCGCCGATACCCCAGGAGCAACAGTGTCCCTAATTTGCTGGGAAGTGGCGGTGCGGTCCCCTACGGCACTGCGTGGGATCCTACGGTCTTGGCGTGCATCCGTGCGTCGCTGCGGTCCGGTCCCAGGTCGACGGGCACGTGCACCTTCCGCCGACCACTGGCGACAACATCGATGTACTGTGGAGACCTCACGCCCCACGTGCTGAGCAATTCGGCGGTACGTCCACCCGGCCTCCCGCATGCCCACTATACGCCCTCGCTCAAAGTCCGTCAACTGCACATACGGTTCACGTCCACGCTGTCGCGGCATGCTACCAGTGTTAAAGACTGCGATGGAGTTCCGTATGCCACGGCAAACTGGCTGACACTGACGGCGGCGGTGCACAAATGCTGCGCAGCTAGCGCCATTCGACGGCCAACACCACGGTTCCTGGTGTGTCCGCTGTGCCGTGCGTGTGATCATTGCTTGTACAGCCCTCTCGCAGTGTCCGGAGCAAGTATGGTGGGTCTGACACACCGGTGTCAATGTGTTCTTTTTTCCATTTCCAGGAGTGTATATCTGTTGGAGAATTATGGAACATGTTTTGTTCTCACGTTCAAATGGTTCAAATGGCTCTGAGCACTATCGGACTTAACTTCTGAGGTCATCAGTCTCCTAGAACTTAGAACTACTTAAAGCTACCTTAGGACATCACACACATCCATGCCCGAGGCAGGATTCGAACCTGCGACCGTAGCGGTCGCGCGGTTCCAGACTGTAGCGCCTAGAACCGCTCGGCCACCCAGGCCGGCATGCTCTCACGTATTATGACGTTTTTGGAGAAGGGAAATCTGTTGAAAAAGCAATATTCCTAAAACAGAGATTTCGTCAAACTCAGCTCGCTCTATTCCTCCACAAGATCCGTAGCGCTATAGGCAACGGCACCCAGTTTTATGACGTTTTCCTTCGCCTCAGGTAGGTATTTCACATCGTTCCGCATTGCCGTTTAGTGAAAAATATACGAGCTTAGAGAGTATAGGACCAGATTTACGACTAGGTAAAATACTTCCTTGCAGATAAGACTCAACATCCGCTCTTATATCAACAAAATCAACAGATGTTAGTTTCAGGAGTACCGCAAGGAAGTGCGACTGCTTACAATGTACACTGGCGAAAAAAATCGCACACCGAAAAAATAATCAATGTAGAGTAATGAAATTTCTGGAATAAATTTGTCTGCTTAACATATCTAAGTGATTAATGTTGCAAGATCACATGTTAATGTAAGCGCGAGATAATGCATTGCAAATATGAGATACCCTGGTATATGAATACCCTGTGTAAGCGCGAGGATGTTGAATATAAGCATGCAAACTTGCATGCATTCTCTTGTATAGGTGCCGGATGTCAGTTTGTGGGACGAAGGTATATGCCTGTGGCGATCGGCCAGTCATTACAGGGAGTTGTCGTCCAATGATGTCGCGTATGTGCCGGCTTCTGTGGCCGAGCGGTTCTAGGCGCTTCAGTCCGGAACCGCGCTGATGCTACGGTCACAGGTTCGAATCCTACCTCGGGCATGGAAGTGTGATGTCCTTAGGTTAGCTAGGTTTAAGTAGTTCTAAGTTCTAGGGCACTGATGACCTCAGAAGTTAAGTCCCATAGTACTTAGAGCCATTTGAACCATTTTGTCCGATGAGAGAGAGAGAGAGAGATCTGCGATCGAGTAGGCCAAGGAAATATGTCGACACTCGACAGAGCATTTAGGATAATAGCAGCGGTACGTGGGCGAGCGTTGTCATGTTGGAAAACGCCCCCTGAAAAACTGTTCATGAGTGGCAGAACAACAGGTTAAATCATCAGGTTGCCATATAATTTATTGGTAAGGGTGCATGGTATAGGCACAAGAGTGCTCTTGCTACGATACGAAATCGCATCCCAGACCAACACTCTAGTGTGTCTAGCAAAGCAGATCAGTTGGGTTTAGGTTATCAATTCGTCTCCTTTAAACAAACACACGGCCATCACTCGCCTCGAGGCACAATCATCTTTCAGCAGAAAAAACAATTGTCCTCCATCCTGCCGTCCACTGAACTTTCGTTTGTCGCTACTGAAGCCGCTATCGGCAGTGTTTTTGGAGCAGCGGAATGCACACTAAAGTTGTCTGGCTCGGAGCTGCCCTTGAAGTAACCGATTTGTAACAGTTCGTTGTGCCACTGTGGTGCCAACTGCAGTTCAGATTGCTGTTGCAGATGCAGTTCGATGCACCAGAGCCATACGACGAAAAAGACAGTCTTCCTTCTCGGTGTGCCAAGTAGCCGTTCGGAGCTCGATCGTTTTGCGTCTACATCTACATCTACATGACTACTCTGCAATTCACATTTAAGTGCTTGGCAGAGGGTTCGTCGAACCACTATCATACAACACTCCTGGAAATGGAAAAAAGAACACATTGACACCGGTGTGTCAGACCCACCATACTTGCTCCGGACACTGCGAGAGGGCTGTACAAGCAATGATCACACGCACGGCAGAGCGGACACACCAGGAACCGCGGTGTTGGCCGTCAAATGGCGCTAGCTGCCCAGCATTTGTGCACCGCCGCCGTCAGTGTCAGCCAGTTTGCCGTGGCATACGGAGCTCCATCGCAGTCTTTAACACTGGTAGCATGCCGCGACAGCGTGGACGTGAACCGTATGTGCAGTTGACGGACTTTGAGCGAGGGCGTATAGTGGGCATGCGGGAGGCCGGGTGGACGTACCGCCGAATTGCTCAACACGTGGGGCGTGAGGTCTCCACAGTACATCGATGTTGTCGCCAGTGGTCGGCGGAAGGTGCACGTGCCCGTCGACCTGGGACCGGACCGCAGCGACGCACGGATGCACGCCAAGACCGTAGGATCCTACGCAGTGCCGTAGGGGACCGCACCGCCACTTCCCAGCAAATTAGGGACACTGTTGCTCCTGGGGTATCGGCGAGGACCATTCGCAACCGTCTCCATGAAGCTGGGCTACGGTCCCGCACACCGTTAGGCCGTCTTCCGCTCACGCCCCAACGTCGTGCAGCCCGCCTGCAGTGGTGTCGCGACAGGCGTGAATGGAGGGACGAATGGAGACGTGTCGTCTTCAGCGATGAGAGTCGCTTCTGCCTTGGTGCCAATGATGGTCGTATGCGTGTTTGGCGCCGTGCAGGTGAGCGCCACAATCAGGACTGCATACGACCGAGGCACACAGGGCCAACACCCGGCATCATGGTGTGGGGAGCGATCTCCTACACTGGCCGTACACCACTGGTGATCGTCGAGGGGACACTGAATAGTGCACGGTACATCAAAACCGTCATCGAACCCATCGTTCTACCATTCCTAGACCGGCAAGGGAACTTGCTGTTCCAACAGGACAATGCACGTCCGCATGTATCCCGTGCCACCCAACGTGCTCTAGAAGGTGTAAGTCAACTACCCTGGCCAGCAAGATCTCCGGATCTGTCCCCCACTGAGCATGTTTGGGACTGGATGAAGCGTCGTCTCACGCGGTCTGCACGTCCAGCACGAACGCTGGTCCAACTGAGGCGCTGGTGGAAATGGCATGGCAAGCCGTTCCACAGGACTACATCCAGCATCTCTACGATCGTCTCCATGGGAGAATAGCAGCCTGCATTGCTGCGAAAGGTGGATATACACTGTACTAGTGCCGACATTGTGCATGCTCTGTTGCCTGTGTCTATGTGCCTGTGGTTCTGTCAGTGTGATCATGTGATGTATCTGACCCCAGGAATGTGTCAATAAAGTTTCCCCTTCCTGGGACAATGAATTCACGGTGTTCTTATTTCAATTTCCAGGAGTGTATCTCCCTACCATTCCACTCCCGAACAGCGCGCGGGAAAAACCAACACCTAAACCCCCTATAATCTCGTCACCACCTATACCAGTACTCACGGACAGTGGCTGCATTCCTGCCAGATCTTTCCGCAGTTTCGCGGAAGAAACATCCAGCTTCTGGTAGCCCTATTACACGATCTCTTTCAAAGGCAGTGAGGTATTGACAACGGCGTCTATTTCGCCTTAAAGGGGGATACGGAATCGGATTTTGGGTTAAAAAATCGAATTTTTTTTATTGGCGTATTATATTCTGCCGTGTTTCCTCTTTAAAATGATGCATCATACATAGCTCTACTACAATTATAACTATTTTATTTTTATATATTTGTGAGATCGGGTATTGCGCTTTAGTTATACACGTCTCTCGTGGCTGACCATGAACTTTTTGGCAGTACCTTTAAAGTGACATGAATTCAAATATCCCGGTTTCCAGCGACTATTTATACACTAGTTGCCCGAAAATGTTTCTCTCTGGTTTCCTCAAGTTACTCTTTGACTTTGTGGCGGGACTGTTTTGTAAACAGTGTGATGTAAGAAAGTAGTTGTTGTTGAGTTATTTCGTATTTAGTGCTTCATTTTTCGCAGTGAAAATGCCTAGAGCTAAAGCAAAAGTATTTAAAAAGCGTGTGAACTGGCAAAAGAAAAGAAATAATGATTCATTAGCAAAGCAAAGCAGTTCATCATCATCACTGCTGGAAAATGTGAATCCACTTATTACTGATTTGCCGAACGAACTTACACCAAATGAAAACAGTGCTTCTCATAAAAAACTAAGAGATTTGGAAGAGAAATATAATTTACTTGATAGAGGGAATGAAGTTTTTGAACTCATTGATACGAATATATTTTGTGAAGCTCTTGAAAACAGTTTGTGCTGCAAAAAATGTCATGGAAACGTTTCTCTGAAAGTAGAATCCCATGTTGGCCTGGCTGCCCAGTTTAATTTAATATGCAGTGTTTGTAAATACAGCTGTAAGTTTCCAAGTTCGGTTTCAGTAACTGTAAATAATGGATACAAGAAAACTGAACTTTATAGTGTAAATATTAGGTTAGTTTATGGATTGCGAGCAATTGGTAAGGGCAAAGCAGCTGGTGATATGCTATGTGGTGTTCTAAATCTTCCAAGTGCACCTTCAAAGTTTGAAGCTTACAATTATGTACTAGGATCTGCAGTTGAAGATGTAGCACAGAAGTCAATGCAGGTTGCTGTGGAAGAAGCAGTGGAAGAAAATGACGGCAGTCGTGACCTCACAGTGGCGTTTGATGGCACGTGGCAGAAAAGGGGCCACACCTCCAACAATGGTGTTGTAACAGCAACTAGTGTTGATACTGGCAAGGTTATTGATGTTGCAATAATGTCTAAATACTGTAGGTGCACAGGCAGGCTGAAAAATGAACACAGTGATGACTGTATTGCTAATTATTATGGTAGTAGTGGTGGCATGGAGGTTGCTGGGGTGAAGAAAATTTTTCATCGCTCTTCACAGTGGTATAATGTTCGCTATGTCAAATATCTGGGAGATGGTGACTCTAAAGCATTCAAAGAAGTTTTGGAAAGCAAACCATATGGGAACAGTGTAAATATAAGCAAACTTGAATGTATAGGACATGTGCAGAAGAGAATGGGTGCCAGGCTGAGAAGGTTAAAATCAGTTATGAAAGGGAAAAAACTAGATGATGGGAAAACCTTGGATGGCAGAGGAAGATTGACTGATTCCATAATAGACCACATTCAGAACTGCTATGGCCTTGCAATCAGGCAAAATACAGGCAATCTTGAAGAAATGAGGAGAGCTATATGGGATTTATATTTCCACACCGCATCCACGGATGAGCATCCACAACATGGTTTGTGCCCCAAAGGTGAAAACAGCTGGTGTAAATACAATAGGGGACTAACAACAGGAGAGAAATACATTCACCACCACAGTCTACCATCAGCCATCATGGCAGAAATAAAGCCCATTTTCAGAGATCTGGCTGACAGAAGTCTTCTGATGAAATGTCTTCACGGAAAAACGCAGAACCCCAACGAGTGCTTGAATAGTGTGATATGGCATCGTCTCCCAAAAACAGTGTTTGTCGGAATTAATACACTACATTTTGGTGTGTATGATGCTGTGGCAACCTTCAATCTTGGAAATATAACTAAATGCCAGGTCCTTCAAAAGTTGGGTATGTGTGTTGGTTCCCGTACGGTACGTGCTATGTTCTTTTTAGATCAGCACAGACTAAGGCATGCTGATAATATAATCAAGACATTAGTGAAAAAAGCAAGACAGGTGCAGAGGGGTGCCAGAAGACTTGAAGATGATTATGAAGACTGTGAAGGGGGTATTAGCTACGGATCAGGAATGTTTTAATCTTCTTTCTCCGTTTCCCGTAAGTTTACTTTTTACTTCATCTAGGAACATTATCTCAGGTACTGGTCAACCTAGAAGTCTGAAATTTTTATGACGTAGTGACATAGGTCCCTATTACATACTGAAACAACGATTTTTTAATTACTTGATTTACAAAAGACTTAGGGGTGATAGTCTAGTAAAAAGCGATGGAAAAAATTTACTTAAAAATAAATGTACAATATCTCTGTAAGAAAATACTTTGACAATAAACTGTTGTTTCAGTATTGTTGTAACATATGAATGCACATACAGTAAAATTTTTACCTCTCTGTCTCCAGTAGTTTGTGAGAAAATGTTCCCTATAGTAGGCATATATTAACATTGCGGGGATAGGTGATTCCGTATCCCCTTAAAGGCATTCTTGACGAACATCAACTCACCACGTCCATTCTAAGAGGTAATTAACGCTCAAGACCGTTACAGCGTGTAATTAAAGGTCATCTGATTTGCATCCTCATACTAGAGCTGCTATCGCCGCTATTCTGTGACTAGAGTAAAACCTGAACAGACATAATCTTACAGATATTGGAACACGCCTACCAACTTTCATCTATGTAGCCCAACTCCTTCTATGCTGCAATTTTTTCCCGTCAGTGTATATAAATGATCTAGTAGAAAGCCTAAAAAGCTCTTTAAGACTGTTCGCAGATGATACGATTGTCTCAACGTAGGAGCCTCATAAGACCGCATCGATTTGAATAATGATCTGCAGAGGACCGATGAATTGCATGGTCCTGCACGAAAATAAATTTTGGAAATTTGTGGTAAATTCCTGTGGGACCAAACTGCTGAGGTCATCGGTCCCTACGCTTACACACTACTTTATTTAACTTAAACTAACTTACGCTAAGAAGAACACACACTTCCATGCCCGAGGGAGGACTCAAATCTCCGAATTGGGGAGCCGCGCGGACCGTGGGAACGTGCGCTAGACCTCTCGGCTACCCCGCGAGGCAGGAAAATAAATGTGGCATATCGCGCATACGTCGGAAAAGATAGCCACTACTGTGCAGCTATACCATTGATGACCAACTTCAGGAAACGGTATCTACTGTAAATCTAATATCTATGAGTAACTTTCCATTGGTATCTTATGTAGAATGATCATATAATACATAGAAGGGGAAGAAGATGCCTGATTGAGATTCGCAAGAAGAATCTTAAGGAAATGTGATTCATCCACGAGGGAAGCGGTTTACAAGCCACTTTTTCGATTGATTGTGAAGTACTGATCATCAGTCTCGGATTCTTACAAGGTAGGACTGATAAAAGAATAGAGAGGATCTAACGAAGAGCGGCGGGTTTCGTCACAAGATCGTTGAGCCCTGCGAAGTCATCGCAAAGATGCTGAACTACCTTCAGTGGCAGGAGCTACAAGAGATGCATTCGTATCATGGAGAGGTTTACTACTGAAATTTCGAGAGAGAACTTCCTTGGAAGAGTTGGACAATGTATTACTTTCTGCCACATACAAGTATTCAAATGACTAAGATGAGAAAATTCGAGAAATTGAAGCTGATACGGAGGTGTACCGTCGATCGTTCTGACCATGCGCCATTCCCGTGTGGAACGGGCTAGGGGAGATCTGTGAAGTCCACTTGAACTATGCTGTGCCACACACCATTAGCACGCTTACGGAGGATGATGTAGATAGAGGTAGCTGCAGATATAAGAACGAACTTCCCTGTAGAGCAGTTCTACACGATACACATCGATAGCACGAAGTTTCAATATTATAACTCAGCCTTCGGGTTCTGAAGTACGATTCATCCTCGTCAGTGTAGACAAGCGGAACGGAAGTCATAGTTCTCGTATTAAACATTTACCGTCGGATAAACATCCGTGAAGGGCCGTCCTTCTGTGTCGCGATACTTGGATTTCCTGGTTGCTAAATGAAACTAGTGCTATGGAAAACCGTTGCATCGAACGGAAGAGTGGAGAAATGTTTTGATCTAATAACGTCCGTACTTCGTGTCGGTGTATGACTAAACAGATGTGCAAAGTAATGGAATACCAAAATCTAACTTATTAAACAAACAAGAAAAAGAGAAAAGGAGAAAATAAAGCATACATTCAAATGACGTTGAGCGTTATTGGATCCCCAGTATAAGAATAACTGATTAACTAGAGGTAATTACCAATTACATTAAGCGTTGAGGCAGTAATGTGTGACAGGAGATTACACATACTTTGCTGTCACAGCGATAAAACGTATCAATGCCTAAATGTATTTTCTACATAAAATTCTAAGTAGCTCATAAGGCAGTACAACTGTGATTGGTAAGGCAAACAACCAAGAAGAGAATAACCAAGTAGTAGGACACGCTTGTAATTTAAAAAACCGACAAATGTCTCGCAAAGGTTTCTCATTTCCTTTCACTGAGCTTCAAAAAGCTGTGAACTGCTTTTTTATCTTTGTTTCAACCATGCGGTGGCTGTGTTGTTCACAAGTACACACTGGGGAAAGTCTTCTAAATTTAATACTCCCACAAATTTTTTGTTTTGTTTATGAGGAGGCACACATGTTATTGATATATTCTTGCCGCATCAATTACACATCGCGTTGTCAAAATGGTTCAAATGGCTCTGAGCACTATGGGACTTAACATCTGTGGTCATCAGTCCCCTAGAACGTAGAACTACTTAAACCTAACTAACCTAAGGACATCACACACATCCATGCCCGATGCAGGATTCGAACCTGCGACCGTAGCGGTCACGCGGTTCCAGACTGAAGCGCCTCATCGCGTTGTCTGAGATATGTTCTTTTTGTACTCTACACGAGATTAGTTAGGGTTCTTGTATCCACCCACGGCCAGTCTACACGATAATGTGAAAGTAACTTTGAAGCTATTGTCTCTGATTTATAATTATCGAATAAAAACAAGCCGTCAACCGGTTTTGTACATGCTACAAGAACTAAATTTATGTTTTATAATATTAAATGATGTAAATAACGTACCCACATTCAACACTGACTTTCGTAATTGATTCAGTAATGGTTATTATTAAGATTTGATTAAAGTAAAGGAGGATTCCAAAATAAAGAAATTTACTATGATCCGCCATTGGTGAATATTGTAATTACTGTATCGTTTCACAAGTGGCTTTACAGGCAAAGACCAACCTAAAGAAATATCTTGTGATGTCGAACTTCAATACAGCATTTCTAAACCACTTTGTATCAAACTGAACAGGTTATAGTGGGACCACAACGGATTACATTGAGATAGGAAAGCAACGGTTTGAAATGTATAATTATTGTGTTATGGACGTACACAGCGTACACTGCATAACAACGTACGAGGGGCGTTCAGAAAGTAAGCTCCGATAGGTCGCGAAATGGAAACGACTATGAAAATCCGATAAAGCTTTGCACAGATGTGTTGGGTAGTGTCTCTAGTATAACCCCAGTTAGCATCACGTCGCTTTTCTCATTTCTGAGCTCGCAGTGAATGCGTAAAGATGTCTAGAAAATAGTGTCTGCCGCCAACTACGAGGGCCTGGTGAGAAATTTCGCCTGAAGCTATGCAGCTAACATTACATAACTGTCGTGCTGTTTCTTCTTCAAGACAATTCTCAGCCGCATTCTGCAGGGGCAATGAAGATGCTCCTGCATCGTTTTCAAATGGAAATGTGAGATTACCCACAATACAGTCCGCAATTGTCTCCCCCTGAGTTTCATCTCTGGTCACATGAACCGCTGTCTTTGAAGACAACATTTTGACACAGACAACGAGGTGTAGGCCAGCGTGGAGAATTGGCGGAAAGCACTGGCGGCTGCCTTCTATGATGAGGCTATTGAAAAGTTGGTACAACGCTATGACAAAAGTCTAAGTCAGAACGGCGACTACGTAGAGAAGTAGCTGAAAGGTGTAGCTAATTGTTACAAGTAAAACATTTCTGATGTTCACTGTGGTTTCAATTTGGCAATCAATCGGAGCTTACTTTCTGAACAGGCCTCGTAGCTTATATTAACTGTTCAAAGCGTAGGCCACCAGTCTCACTGCTAGTACTGCAACGGCACATGCAGTTCTTGAAAACCGTACCCCCTTGTTGTTCGCGAAAGCATGTCGTTTCAACACGACAGTCCACCAACCCACCTCTGTGTTAATGTCCGCTAGCACCTGAAAAACAGGTACCCCATCTTTGGATTGGATGTGGAGGTACTGCTCCATGTCCAACACCATCGCTGCATCTCACACCTCTGGACTTTTGCCTCTGGGATTAGGTCAAGACTTTGGTGTATAAAACCCCCGTACTTACAGATGAAGACCTGGTTTTGTACGAAACCCCCGTAGTTAATGGATGAAGATCTGGTTGCTAGGGTCGAGGCGGCTTATATCTTGATACAAAAGATACCAGGGATTTTTCAGAGAGTGCGACAGAACCTCATGTGCCGTTTCCATGCCTCCACTGAGTCTGTCGGTCGTCACTTTGAACAGTTACTATTACCTACGTTGTTGTTTTGCGGTGTAGGCCGTGTGTGTGTCCATAATCAATTGTGGACCCAATATCACCTGTTTCAATTTGACCCAAAAGGTTTGAGACAACGTGTATAACTGGTTTGTGACGTGCAGCTGAAAGTCACTATTGCTTCTGAACACTAAATGAAAATTGTAGGTCTTATCATCCACATCAGCAAAGTTAGCCTTCTACTTACAGTATATTGCAACGCTATGGAAGAGGGTTGAAAGAATCTTCAAAGTATCATGAAGTGTCCGAGATGATTAGTGACGAATTACCATTTCAGCACAACAGCGCAAAAATGTAGAAGTGATGTCATCCACAAGCTGCGCACGAGGAAGGGTAAATACAGCGGGCTTATGACTGAAAAATTTCGTTTGTGAAGATCATATTGTTAGAAGGAGTAACATGTTTCTGCATCAGTTGGAATTACACAGCGACAGGAAGTGCGATATGAAGACTGCGGTTTATTGCCCCGCGTTATTGCTGCCCGCATTGGGCGGGATCCCACGACTGTAATTCAAATATGATATCAATGGGTTATGGACTGAGACACAAAATGCCATACCGTCCCTCATTCGACTACCTCCCGAGAGTACTGGATGTCCATAATTTAAGTTCCAGTTTCAAAACACTGTACGAAGAAGACAAATGCTCAAAATGACGTCGAATTTTAAGTTTATTGTTGTTATTGACACAGAGAGAACAGTCATGGACCAAAAAGATTAACGAACATTTCAAGTAGATGGCGCTGTAAGTTGCGGAATATGCACACAAACAGACGCTCGATGCACGGCTGTTCCTCAGTTTGCGTCCTAGATTTCAAATATGGCTGTCTCCATGAAGGATTGCACGTTGCTGGTAAAGCTACATGTAAAGGTTAGCTGTGCGCCAGTAGCCCACCAGAAGTTCTGGATTCTCAAAGGTACGAGAAAAGGCATTGACCCGATGTCTGCTAAGGTTATGGAGAAAATTATTACAAAATTCAAAAAGACAGGTTCTCTTGAAGTGCACGGACGCAGGTTCGAAACCTGCCTCGGGCATGGATGTGTGTGTTGTCCGTAGGTTACTTAGGTTTAAGTGGTTCTAACAAGGGAACCTCCCCATCGCACCCCCCTCAGATTTAGTTATAAGTTGGCACAGTGGATAGGCCTTGAAAAACTGAACACAGATCAATTGAGAAAACAGGAAGAAGTTGTGTGGAACTGTGAAAAATAAGCAAAATATACAAACTGAGTAGGTCATGGGAAGATAGGCAACATCAAGGAGACTGGGAATGCAGGAGCGCCGTAGTCTCGTGGTAACGTGAGCAGCTGCGGAACGAAAGGTCCTTGGTTCAAATCTTCAATCGAGCAAAAAGTTTATTTTTTTTATTTTCAGTTTATGTGACAAACTCTTATGTTTTCATCACTTTTTTGGGAGTGATTATCACATCCACAAGAAAACCTAAATCGGGCAAGGTAGAAGAATCTTTTTACCCATTCGCCAAGTGTACAAGTTAGGTGGGTCGACAACATATTCCTCTCATGTGTCGCACATGCCGTCACCAGTGTCGTATAGAATATATCAGATGTGTTTTCCTGTGTAGGAATCGGTTGACCTATGACCTTGCGATCAAATGTTTTCGGTTCCGATTGGAGAGGCACGTCCTTTCGTCTACTAATCGCACGGTTTTGCGATGCGTTCGCAAAACACTGACACGAAAGTTATTACAGTGAACAGAGACGTCAATGAACGAACGGACAGATTATAACTATGCAAAAATAAAGAAAGTAAAATTTTCACTCGAGGGAAGACTTGAGCCCAGGACCTAGATAATAACTATGCAAAAATAAAGAAAGTAAAATTTTCTCTCGAGAGAAGACTTGAACCAAGGACCTCTCATTCAACAGCTGCTCACGCTACCACGGGACCACGGCGCTCCTGAGCTCGCATTGTCCATGATGTTGCCTATGTGGCCCATGGACTACGCAGTTTGTATATTTTGCTTATTTTTTCACAGTTCCACACAACTTCTTCCTGTTTTCTCAATTGATCTGTGTTCAGTTTATCAAGGCCTATCCACTGTGCCAACTTGTAAATAAATCTGAGGGGGGTGCGATGGGGAGGTTCCCTTGTAAGTTCTAGGGGACTGATGACCTCAGACGTTAAGTTCCAAAGTGCTCAGAGCCATTTCAACCATTTTTTTTCTCAAGTGCAATGTGGCAGACGGAGAATAGCAGTTGACCCGATGTCTGTCGAAGATGTGGCTACAGCATTGCAAGAGGGGTTGGCGATGCTGTGCACACATGCAGTGGATGAGGAATTGCCCGAGTTTTGGACATGACAGTGAGCGCGCTGCGTAAAATCCTGCTAAATATACTGCATTGCTATCCATACAAAATTACCCCTATTGAGGAGTTCTTCCTGCTGACCTGCCAGCAAGACAGTCGTTAGCTCTGAAATGTCTTGCTCGAATGGAAGAGTACAGTGGATCATTCTGTGGAGAGACGAGGCCCATTTCCAATGACATGACAATACGCAGGATTGCAGAATACGGGCAATGGAAAATTCGCACGCACATCAACCGGTATCACTTCAATCTGCCAAAGTGACGTTGATGCGGGTTGACGGCAGCATTTGTCGCGGAGATGTTTTTCCTTTCAGAAGACATGAGTCCTACTGTCAGTGTTACCTATACCATCGCTAGTAGACACCATGAGAGTCTTTTGGGCAACAACATCATTTAAAGCATTCAGCAGCGTTGACGTGTGGGTAGAATCATTTTCGTGCAAGTTTGCGCTTCCCCGCGCATTGCACGGCAAGAAAAGTGGCTACTGCAGAGGCATTTCGGAAATTCTAGAATTATCAGCCGTCATCTCCCAACAATCTGGCCGTCCATATGACAAGTTCTTAGTCAGTGTGACTTGTAACTTTTGGGTTATCTGGAAGACGTTATGTTCAGTGCTCCAGTTACGAACGTAGTTGAATCGAAGGCACACATTGCGCAACGCTTACCGAACATGACCCCAGGAACAAAAAATGGCTTTGAGCACTATGGGACTTAACATCTGAGGTCATCAGTCCCCTAGACTTAGAACTACTTAAACCTTACTAACCTAAGGACACCACAGACATCCATGCCTGAGGCAGGATTCGAACCTGCGACCGTAGCGGTCGCGCGGTTCCAGACTGAAGCACCTAGAACCGCTCGGCCACACTGGCCGGCTGACCCCAGGAACAGTCAGATCTCTTATGGGACATGCAGTTCCTCGAGTTCAGCTTGTGGATGAAAACAGTGGACAGCATATTTAATGTGGTGTCACCGCCAGACACCACACTTGCTAGGTGGTCCAATAGTACATGTCGGACACGCGTGCCGCCACTGTCAGGATCGCAGACCGAGCGCCACCACAACGCAGGTCTCGAGAGACTGACTAGCACTCGCCCCATTTGTACGACGACGTTGCTAGCGACTACACTGACGAAGCCTTTCTCTCATTTGCCGAGAGACAGTTAGAATAGCCTTCAGCTAAGTCCATGGCTACGATCTAGCAAGGCGCCATTTGTACCATTGCATGTATCTCAAGATAGTCTCACTTGTATCATCCAGGATGCTGTATACCAAAGGACGATATAAAAGTTAAGTGTTCTAGTAGCTACGTTCTTTTCTTTATCACATTCATTACGAATCCTTTTCCAGACTTCGCGCCAGTCGGCGTGTGTGTACGTGTGCCCTTTCGGCTACCCGTCAATGTGGACTGGCTGCCTTGTCAGTCCACTACATTTAATATGTCTTGCGGCAGTCTCACGACCATTAGAAATCTATATCGTTTTACTTTTTATACTGTTTTTTTTTTTTTTTTTTTTTTTTTTTTTTTTTTTTTTTTTTTTTTTTTTTTGCAACAGGCCAGTTAAAACCGTTTTATCTCATCCCATGCGGTACGAACCTGCCGTGGATAATCGACTTCCCTAACTGTTCCACAGCTGGTGCCGTCATGCACACGGAGCAATACGGATGCTGTAAGGTGCAACTCAAACTACAACTGTCGTATTGCGATTCATCTGTTATTTGTAGCCGACCCCATTTCAGTTGAAACACTTACAGCACCATATGTTGGTAAAATCTTCGTGAATTCTTGTCGTTGTTCCATGATGTTTCCCGATGAATTAATATCTGTCCAAATTTGACGCCACTGGAGTAGCTGCTCTGCGTCTACAGATTACTGAAACTGGAGTTTTAGTTATGGACACTCTGAATATACATTGTTTCTGAAATAGAGGAGTGTGGAAGAAAGGGTAAGGGGGAGGTGTGATAGCACGATTCCCAGCCACAGAGAGGCGGTATGATATTTTATTGGTGAAATGCTGGAAATTTGTGCTGGTCCCGGATTCCAAATTCGATGCTCCACTTATCCACAACGGCTGCCTTCGCCGTCTTGCGTACCAGGACACACCTGGCGTCCGATCCATTTTCTCATTTTTATCAGATGGTACAATGCAGCGTTCCACCTCCGTAACACAACCTAGTCGCAAATTCCTGATTCGCGTAGTGGTTGGAACGCTGTTTGCATCTGCAACGAAATCGTATTCATAGAACTGTTATATAAGCATAACTGAGTGTTGTCTGTTCTGTTGGACATGTCCGACAGAACACATAACACTCACAAGGGAACCTCCCCATCGCACCCCCCTCAGATTTAGCTATAACTTGGCACAGTGGATAGGCCTTGATAAACTGAACACAGATCGATTGAGAAAACAGGAAGAAGTTGTGTGGAACTGTGAAAAAATAAGCAAAATATACAAACTGAGTAGTCCATGGGCTACATAGGCAACAGCAAGGAGAACGTGAGCTCAGGAGCGCAGTGGTCCCGTGGTAGCGTGAGCAGCTGCAGTAGGAGAGGTCCTTGGTTCAAGTCTTCCCACGAGTGAAAGTTTTACTTTCTTTATTTTTGCATAGTTGTTATCTGTCCGTTCGTTCATTGACGTCTCTGTTCACTGTAATAAGTTTAGTGTCTGTGTCTGTGTTTTGCGACCGCATCGCAAAACCGTGCGATTAGTAGACGAAAGGACGTGCCTCTCCAATCGGAACCGAAAACATTTGATCGCAAGGTCATAGGTCAACCGATTCCTCCACAGGAAAACACATCTGATATATTCTATACGACACTGGTGACGGCATGTGCGTCACATGACAGGAATATGTTGTCGACCCACCTAACTTGTACATTTGGCGAATGGGTAAAAAGATTCTTCTACCTTGCCCGATTTAGGTTTTCTTGTGGATGTGATAATCACTCCCAAAAAAGTGATGAAAACATAGGAGTTTGTCACATAAACTGAAAATAAAAAATCAAAGTTTTCACCCTATGGAAGATTTGAACCAAGGACCTTTCGTTCCGCAGCTGCTCACGTTACCACGAGACCACGGCGCTCCTGCGGTCCCAGTGTCCTTGATGTTGCCTATCTTCCCATGAACTACTCAGTTTGTATATTTTGCTTATTTTTTCACAGTTCCACACAACTTCTTCCTGTTTTCTCAACTGATCTGTGTTCAGTTTTTCAAGGCCTATCCACTGTGCCAACTTATAACTAAATCTGAGGGGGGTGCGATGGGGAGGTTCCCTTGTCAGGAAGGAAGGAAGGAAGGAAGGAGGGAAGGAAGGTTGGTTTCAACGTCCCGTCGGCATCGTCGTCGTCATCGTCGTAGAGGCAGAGCGCACCCTCGGATCGTGTTAAGGCTGGAGGAGGATATCGGCCCTGCCATTGCACAGGAAACATCCCTGCGTTTGTGTAGAGTGATTGAGAGAAATCTCGGAAGAGCTAAATCTGTATGGTTGGACGTGGATTTGAACCATCGTCCTCCCGAATATGGGTCCAGTGTGTTAGCCACTGCAAGGTAACGTACAGTTACAATTATACACACATAGAGTTCGTTGAGAGACGCCACTTACCTTGAGGCAAGAAACAGAATTTCTTACACGGAGACAAGTATGCGTAAGTGTACTTCGACATCTGGAGCGCAGCGGACTGTTATCTCAGTGACACTTTTACTGGCTTCCGTTGACGAGTAAGAAGAGAGCTATGCACCTACAGCGGCGCGCCCAGTGACATTACATAACGGAGGAGTGGCTCAGCACTGTCTTTTCAGATGAGTCGCGTACTGAGTGTAGAGGCTCCGGCAATGAACACGCGTTGCCAGGTTGCATTCGTCACCATTTTACTGCCACAGTGCCTAGCGTGATGGAATGAGGTTCTATTGGCTATAAAACATGATCGCTTCTGGTTCACGTAGTCGGTGCTATGGACAACATTGCTTACATTTCTGAGGAGTGATGGCCAGTGGCTGTGATTTTAAACCGAAATCTCCATGACGTTACAGAAGGCCGAACGGAGGCACTTCTATGTCAAGTGCAAAGTCTTCCACGGTAGTAAAACATTGTTGGAGTTCAATAATTCGCCGGCCGGGGTGGCCGAGCGATCTGGGCGCTACAGTCTGGAACCGCCCGACCGCTACGGTCGCAGGTTCGATTCCTGCCTCGGACATGGATGTGTGTGGTGTCCTTAGGTTAGTTAGGTTTAAGTGGTTCTAAGTTATTGAGGACTGATGACGTCAGACGTTAAGTCACATAGTGCTCAGAGCCATTTGAACCTTTTTTTTCAATAATTCATTCGGAATGTTTACAAGTCAGCGATTTTCCTCACCAGCCACGGCTGTTGCTGATTCAGCTGCGCGATCGATTCTACCTGCCGACTGTCCAGTCACCTCAGTGGTGGCACGCCCATGCGAGGTTTAGCAACCCCAGCGGAGCAAGGGGTTGGCGGCAAGGAGGCGTGCCCATTGATCAACATTCAAATGGTCTCGTTCTGGGAGCTGGAATGTCGTTGGTTCCACTCCAAATTTTATTATGACCCTTGATGATCCATCCGTGATGTATCTGGAGTTGGAAGTCATGTTGACGGTTGATCTCCTACCTACAGCCTCATAGGATGGAGCACTCAGAGGCACCTGGGCGTTGAACGGGGACTTGGACATCAAGAGCCTCTGTTCCGGGCTTCTGGGTTGAAGTTCAATGCTGGCAGCGCCGTGGAATGTGGTTTTGTCGGAAGACAGTCAGTTTCTCCATCTGTAAATTGTAGTGGGCGAGCGGCACAAAACTCATCAGGTGAAGGCCACCATCTTGAGTACGTCTTCAGCTAATTCGCAGATTGTGCTAGAGCATCTAGGACATAGATTCGCTACAGTACTCAAACCGTGCATTGGCCCCAATGACCAACTTATCGTGAGGGCTGGAGAGATGGGGTATTTATAGGAGACTAGCATAAGGCTTGGACTCATTTCGTAATGACGACATGTGTCGTCCGTATTCTGCTATATTCACTTAACAGGCTGTTAACTGCTGCTCTTAGGGAAGAGATAGATTTTCTTGCAACATACCATATGAGCTTATGAATATGCTTGTCTCACTTTCTTTGATTTTCTGTCAAATCTGCATCCATATCCTCACTCCACAGATGCTATCGTAATGTGTCGAAGACCTCAGCCACTTGCAACGTCCTGGCTAAATTCCCGCTTCCACCTCTGTCTCTGGGTGAGTTGAGTTTGCCTGTGGCAGTGTGACTGAGTGTTAATTAATATTTCTAATTTATTATCCCTTACTATTCTGTGCCATAACCACATTACCTTTCAACCAGACAACACAATACTTTTTGTTTTCCGTAAGAAACTGTGGTGTTGGCGTAGCGTCCTTGATCCATAATCAAAACGTCTTCGGTTCCAGCTTAGAATCCCACCACTGCTTGAATTGTGATTAATAATCATCATTGGGGCCGAAGACTTCCGGCGTAAGAAGTCACCCTCTCTCTGCCAAGGGCCTTGTCAAAGAGGGCGGAGGAGCGGACAGAGATTCAGGGCCCCCTCTTGTCCTAGAGGTGGAAAACTGCCGCTAAAAGCGATAGAATCAGCAATGATCAGCGGCATGACGATGCAGAAGGCAGCTGAAACCACTGCCTTAAAGACAAGTAACGTGTATCCATGTATCCACAGGCCTGTAATTGGAGAAGTGTCATGATGATCTCTCCATTGGCAAAAGATTCCGGAATAGTCTCCCATTCGGATCTCTGGAAGGGGGCTGCAAGAGCTGGAACGTGGTAGGGAAACTAGAAAATATGACAAGGGAAATGCAAAGGCTCATTCTAGATATAGTAGGGGTCAGTGAAGCGAAATGGAAAGAAGGATTTCTGGACAGATGGGTATAGGGTAACATCAACAGCTGCAGAATATGGTATAAGGGGAGTAGGATTCGCTTTGAATAGGAAGGTAGGGCAGCGAGTGTGTTACTGTGAACAGTGCAGTAACAGTGTTGTTCTTATCAGAATCGACAGCAATCCAACACCGACAACGATAGTTCAGGTATACATGCCGACGTTGTAACCCGACATGAAGAGATAGAGAAGGTGTATGAGGATACTGAAAGGGTAATACAGTACGTAAAGCGAGATGAAAATCTAATAGTCATGGGGGACTGGAATGCAGTTGTAGGGGAAGGAGTAGAAGAAAAGGTGACAAGAGGATATAGGCTTGGGACAAAGAATGAGAGAGAAGAAAGCGTAATTGAGTTCTGTAACAAGTTTCAGTTAGTAATAGCGAATACTCTGTCCAAGAATCACAAGAGGAGGAGGTATACTAGGAAAACGCTTCGAGATACGGGAAGATTTCAGTGAGAGTACATCACGGTCAGACAGAGATTCCGAAATCAGATACTGGATTGTGAGGTGTACCAAGGAGCAGATATTGGCTCAGATCACAATATGGTAGTGCTGAGGAGGAGGCTGAAGTTTAAGACATTAGTAAGGAAGAATCAAAACGCAAAGAAGTGGGATACGGAAGTACTAAGGAATGACAAGATAAGGTTGAAGTTTCTTCTAATAATTTCCGGGTATGCAGCCGGATCCCGTCGACATTCTGCCACGATATTTCGGCCCAGAGACGTCCGGCCATCATCAGGTGAGTACACAACTACTGAAGAGCCCAGGTGCAGTCGCGGTATTTATGCCGAGTCTCGCGCATGCGAAATGTACTGGCATCCTACAGCGCATGCGTCAGGTGTTGGCATGCGTAGCATAGCCGAGTTGTACGTGCTGCCCTCGGTGGTGAAGATAAAGGTTCATCTAGTCATTGAGTATCGAATGACACTGTCGATTCCACTGTGATTGTACAATTTTAATAACAGGATTCCAATTTTTATCCAGCTGCAGCCGTTGTCACGATTTATAAGATTATTGGCAAGACGTATTTCCACTGATTCCTTGATTACGGAATCCCAAAAACCGGAAACCGGGGCTAAAATTTTTGTTCCATTGTATTCCATGGAATGTCCCAATGAAATACAGTGCTCTACTACTGCCGATTTTGACGGTTGCCGCAGATGGGTGTATCTTTCATCATAACAAGAAGCAACGCACTGAGGACGCTGATGACGACTTTAAATCAACTGCGTTCCTTCCATACGCCGGGAATGTGTCGTCGAAAATAGGCCGATTACTTAAGAAAAATAAAATAAAGGTTATCTTCCGTCCACCAGCAAAGAACCGAGCCCTGGCTGGATCCGTTAAAGACGATTTACAACTGAAGAAAGCAGGCGTCTACAAAATTCCCTGTGAATGTGGCTCTGCATATATTGGCCAGACGACAAGAACTGTCCATGAACGATGTATAGAACATGAAAGATACACCCGTCTGCGGCAACCGTCAAAATCGGCAGTAGCAGAGCACTGTATTTCATTGGGACATTCCATGGAATACAATGGAACAAAAATTTTAGCCCCGGTTTCCGGTTTTTTGGATTCCGTAATCAAGGAATCAGTGGAAATACGTCTTGCCAATAATCTTATAAATCGTGACAACGGCTTTCAGCTGGATAAAAATTGGAATCCTGTTATTAAAATTGTACAATCACAGTGGAATCGACAGTGTCATTCGATACTCAATGACTAGATGAACCTTTATTTTCACCACCGAGAGCAGCACGTACAACTCGGCTATGCTACGCATGTCAACACCTGACGCATGCGCTGTAGGATGCCAGTACATTTCGCATGCGCGAGACTCGGCATAAATACCGCGACTGCACCTGGGCTCTTCAGTAGTTGTGTACTCACCTGATGATGGCCGGACGTCTCTGGGCCGAAATATCGTAGCAGAATGTCGACGGGATCCGGCTGCATACCCGGAAATTATTAGAAGAAGAAATACGCCGGGAAAATGTCAGAAGTCACAAGGTTGAAGTTCTCTAAGGCTATAGATACAGTTATAAGGAATAGTTCAGTCGGCAGTAAAGCTGTAATGAGTAATGGACATCACTATAAAAGGCAATCGCAAAAGTTGGAGAGGAAAACAGATACAAAGAAGGTAACTACGAAGAAACCATGAGTAACAGAAGAAATACTTAAACTGATCTATAAAAGAAGGAAGTACAAAAATGTTTCGGGAAACTCAGGAACACAGAGATACAAGTTGCTGAGGAATGAAATAAATAGGGAGTTCAGGGAAGCTGAGACGCAATGGCTGCAGGAAAAGTGTGAAGACATCGAAGAGGAAATGATTGTCGGAAGAACAGACTCAGTATACAGGAAAGTCAAAACAATCTTCGGTGACATTAAAAGCAAGGGTGACAATATTAAGAGCGCATCGGGAATTCCACTGTTAAATGCAGAGAAGCGAGAAGATAGGTGGAAAGAATACATTGAAAGGCTCTATGAGGGGAAAATATATCTGATGTGATAGGAGAAGAAACTAGAGTCGATTTAGAAGAGATAGGTGATCCATTATTAGAATCAAAAATTAAAAGAGCTTTGGAAGATTTTTAATTTCAAATAATGCAGAAGGGTTAGATAACATTCCATCAGATTTCTAAAACCATTGGGGGAAGTGGCAACAAAACGACTATTCACGTTGGTGTGTAGAATGTATGAGTCTGGCGACATACGATCAGACTTTCGGAAAAGCATCATCCACACAACTCCGAAGACGGCAAGAGCTGACAAGTGCGAGAATTATCGCACAATCAGCTTAACAGCTCATACATCCAAGTTGCTTGCAAGAATAATATGCAGATGAATGGAAACGAAAACTGAACATGCGGTAGATGACGATCCGTTTGGCTTTAGGAACGGTAAAGCCACGAGGGAGGCAATTCTGACGTTGCGATTCATAATGGAAGCAAGACTAAAGAAAAATCAAGACACGATCATAGGATTTCTTGACCTGGAAAAAGCATTCGGCAATGGAAAATGGTGCAAGATTTTCGAAATTCTGAAAAAAGTAGGAGTAAGCTATAGGGTGAGCCGGGCCATATACAATATGTACAACAGCCAAGAGGGAATAATAAGAGTGGACGACCAAGAACGAAGTGCTCGTATTAGAAAGGGTGTAAGGCAACCTTACTTTTGAGTCTGTACATCGAGGAAGCAATGATGGTCATAAAAGAAAGGTTCAGGAGTGGAATTAACATTCAAGGTGAAATGATATCAATGATACGATTGGCTGATGACATTGCTGTCTTGAGTGAAAGTGAAGAAGAATTAAATGATCTGCTGAACGGAATCAGCAGTTTAGTGAGTGCAGAGTAAGGATTGGCAGTAAATCGAAGAAAGACGGAGGTAACGAGAAGTAGTGGAAATGAGATCAGCAAGATATTTAATATTAGGATTGATGGTCAAGAAGTAGATGCAGTTAAGGAATTCTGCTACCAAGACAGTGAAATAACCAATGACAGTCGAAGCAAGGAGAACATCAAAAGCAGACAAGCAACGGCAAAAAGGACATTCCCGTCCACGAGAAGTCTACTGATACCAAACATCGGCCTTAATTTGAAGAAGAAATTTCTGAGAATGTACGTGTGGAGTACAGCATTGTGTGGTAGTGAAACATGGACTGTGAGAAAATCGGAACAGTAGGGAATCGAAGCATTTGAAATGTTTTGCTACAGACTAATGTCGAAAATAAGGTGTACTGATAAGGTAAGAAATGAAGAGGTTCTGCGCAGAATCGGAGAGGAAAGGAACACATAGTAAACACTGATAAAGGGATGGGGCAGGATGATAGGACATCTGTTGAGACATGACGGAATGACTTCCATGGTACTAGAGGGAGATATAGAGGGCAAAAACTGTAGTGGGAGACAGAGATTGCAATACATCCAGCAAATAATTGAACACGTATTGGAAAGTGCTACTCTGAGATGAAGAGGTTAGCACAGGAGAGGAATTCGTGGCCGGCAGCATAAAATCAGTCAAACATAAATAAATAAATAAATAAAATGCTCTCCTAGCGATCCTCGACGAAGATAGTTCAACAGTAGCGCTGCAAGCCCGTTCTCCAAGTGAGTGACCTAACCGATTGAAAACTTTTTTTCTTAGATTGACGAGAGACACGCATTTCACCACTTGCCAGCCACTACGATAGGTGAAGTAGGGCATAGAACTGAAGTACCATGGATTAAAGCACCTCTGTTTGTCTTACAAGCAGTACACGCACAATAAGTGAAACCAAAATTTGGCAATAAGTGAAACCAAAATATGGTTACTTTCTTTCTTTCAGAGTCTTGAAATTTTGATGTAACTGCATTGAAAATTTCTGCCACGATGAGTCATGTGCTCTATCGTCAACTATAAATTTTTAATGTGTGAATACAGTTATAGGTTTATGGATGTCTTGTGCTTTAATGTGATAAAAATCAATAGATGTGAGGAACATGCGTCGTAATGTACTGAGCGTACTGAAAATTATCCTGATTTGTTTAATATTTTTGAATAATTTAATCGTCCCGTTAAGAACCACGGGAAAGCATATCACCCTAACTTTTATTTATGTTGCGTACGTTACTCAGCCAGCCAACAAATATAGATGTGCTCAACTTTTCATCATCTAGCTGCAGACGCGAACAACGGGAATTTTCGGTCTGAACCCCTGTTAACTTAACAAAAGTTTTGGAATTATATATTACATGACCTTAGCATCATCGACGGAATTTTGCCTGGAAAATTCAGATAATACTTCACTCATACAGCAATAAAATTTATATGCGATTTTAACGCTGACGAATGTAAGCCACCACACTCGAAAATTGCCATTGGCCGTAAATTATTCAGCAACGTAAAATATGTTTCAATATTTACTAATTCCATCAGTTGCTGTATTAACGTGGCTCGTGATGAAAAAATTTGTTCGCAGTTTATATTCGCTTAAAAAATGTCCTTACGGAGCAACATCGAATTTGTGAGCAATTTAAACCGGAATACAGAAAACGCAAAATGATGTACACTAACTATGTGTATTGTAGTTAGCCATGTCACATGTAAATCCGTTACGCAGCGAAGTCGGGAGAATATATTCGTTTGGTGTCATGCTAAATGGTTTGCTATGTGTACATGGATTCATGGCTCTGTCATATGTCTCATTTATTACACGCTATTTTCAGTTATTGTTCTCATTGTCCCACGTTCCTCATCTGACGATACTGTCGTATTACTGTGGAAGAAATTAAACTTTATGTCCCAGTTCGATATGTCTGTGTTTGAATAAGGAAAGAAGGAATGGCATAACTGGACATATTTTATGTGTAATTTTAAGTGTTACCTCGGTGTTTTATGTAGATTTTATGACAGGGTAAAAATGCACCTGCAGTTCGAAGTATGTTTTGACTCGATTGTAGTATTAGAAGGTGGGGTACAGTGAGCGGTATCTAGAAGCAGATAAGGTTTCTGATCGAAGCACGATAGTGATGAACAGAATGAAGTTTTATAAAAAACGGGAAACGAGCATACGACGAGACGCAACACTGAAAATTTAAATAATAATAAAATGAATGTGATATCGATGTATGGAATGACAGGTGAGCTAAGTATCGATAGTAGTAGTGAAGCAGAAAGATATAATAAGTACGTAATAAAGTATAGGTTTCCTTTAGTATACGTCTATCTCACAAACTTTTTGTTAACACATTACCGGTTTCGGTCCATAATGACCGTCATCGGATGTGTTTTATAAAAACAAAGTCCTAATGTACTGCAGCCATAGTGGCATCTTCAAATGTTAAAGGCAAAATCGGCGCCATCATCGTCAAATATATATAAATAACATCATATGCACGAGTCATGTTGTATCTGTAATAAAATATACAGATGCAACGGGACGTAAAATGGCGTAGAGTGGGAGGGGTAGGGAGCATCTTGGACTATATTGGCGTTGTAGCTGCACTGCATCAGCAGCAAAATGTATCGAGTGCATCATACAGTATGCCTTTCAAATAAATTTGTACAAACGAGGAAAGTACTTCATACTGAAGTCAGCAGTGGCCCATAACAACAATTTCGCAATCATCTCACTAATGACAAGTTTGTACACCTACGTTTACTATATAGGTTTTGTTTCTATTATCATGTAGTTCCAAACGTGTCGGTTTTCGCTGATGTTTATGGCACACTATGTGCAATTAACGTCTCGTTTAATACACCCAGTTAAAACGTCTATTAGTAAATGCTGCACTAACTGTCTCATCAAGAGTACGTGCTTAACTTTCAGGAATCTAAATGTAATTGTAATGCTACATTAACTGTCTCATTGAGAGTACGTCTCTAAGTTTCAACAATCTAAATATAATTGTATATCATGACTAACGGTGGAATGAAATTCTCCGCAAAAAGAGAAAAGTTGCTCTTATTGAGTTTCGAAATGAATTACATTATTTTATAAATATGTTGAATTTCAGCATTCGAAACCTTTAGACAGCGAGAACACTGAAGAAAAGAAAGCAATGTTCTTGCGCTGGAACCAGAATCAGGTTGGAAAGTAGAGTTTTTCACCATAGATTTAATGGTAGCAAAGACCTTGTTGACAAACAAGAACTGAAAGAAGTCAAAGTGAGTAGCGCCATTCGTGACTTTCCCACGCATTACAACGTTAGGTTCTGCATACAGATCTGACAGGATATGCAAAGAAGAAATTGGGTTACGTCAATGCACTAAACACAGCCTGCTATCCAACCGGCAGGTAATCGTAGTGTAACCGAAACAGAGAACACCAGAAAGGCCGGCCGGAGTGGCCGTGCGGTTCTACGCGCTACAGTCTGGAACCGCGTGATCGCTACGGTCGCAGGTTCGAATCCTGCCTCGGGCATGGATGCGTGTGATGCCCTTAGGTTAGTTAGGATTAAGTAGTTCTAAGTTCTAGGGGACTGATAACCACAGCAGTTAAGTCCCATAGTGCTCAGAGCCATTTGAACCATTTTGAACACGAGAAAGAAGTCAGAAAAACGAAATTTCACTTTCCAAAATCACTTCATTGAAAAAGGTTGTAATGCAGATCTTCCTGTCAATTATCATACCAACGCCAAAATGATAAATATTAAAATAGGAGGCCATCGGACAGAATACTGAACCTGGTGGAATATCTATAAGTTTCTGTATATGTTGTGTGAAAGTAATATGTCGGGTTTCAGTAGCATTCTATCTTGGGTGTTGTTGAAATGAAGTTTCCCACAAATGGGCAGGACATACTCGCTTTCATGAATAGTCGTCTAACATGGCACGCTACAGCAAGCATACATCGCTGACATCTGGCAGTAGTATAATTTTGAAATACGTTTTCTCCTAACGTATTATACCTTCTCTGGTGGCTGAATATCACCTCTGTAGCTATTAAGATGGATTCAGCAAAAAACGGTAGTCAGAAACGCAGCTAGCCATTATTGTAGACGAGGGCCAGTAGGCGACTTATACTTGTGCCCAGATTGATGCTGTGTTTCTAGACGTCCAAATTAAGTTCCATACGACTCTTTGTAGTCCCCTGGTGAACAAGATCTGACTGTACAGTTTATCTGAACATCTCTGTTTTTGTGCTGAAGAACTGTTAGGAAGTAGAATGTCGTTGTTAAAGACGAGATATACTCTGATGTAGATGCAGGTTTACGTATTACAAGGGAAACTATTAATGTTCTCAGTGTATGGAAACCACATACTGGATAGTGTCGGAACCTCCGTGAGGCTGTTACTATATGCTGCTCTTGTATGTAGAGAGGTCAAGATTGCAGCGAAGTACACAAAGACTTATGGAGAATCGACCGTTAGTCCAGCGACTGATATCTGACTGAAACATAAACAAATGTAATATATTGTGTATAGAAAACTGAGAAAGTATTTAGTGTTTCATTACATGATTGCTAGCGACTCACTGGAAAATATAACACACCCGTATCATATCTGGAACTACACCTTATGTGACGGAACCTTCGTCCAATGTACTTACTGTGTGTCTGTCCGGCAATGTTCTTCTTCTTATCTCATTTTCGAGTGTCTTTGTGTCCTTTGTTGTGTTATTTCATATTGTATTACCTACATGATAAATGTCAATGTACTGGAATATAAACTCATTTGGAAGGAGCTGTAACAGAAATGAAAGCTGAAATGGAAACGGGTCATAGCAAGTGCGAGAATTTGAGCTGAAAAATGCAATGGTGGCAGCGCGCAACAAATTCGATGCAAAACCGAGAAAACACGAGGATAAAGTAGTAAAGAGTCAAAGTAAATCAGAAAGAACCATTCCTGAAGTGTAAGTAAGAATGAAGAAGGAACCGAAAAATCTAAGGCAAGAATCCGAGGGAAATGTAAATGTTTCAGTCTAGACGTAAATAAAAGTCTCTGGGCAAATGAAGCCAGTAGAGACTAGTGTGAAGTAGGTCGCAGAAAAGCAAGAGGAAACCAGAAACTCTAGAGAAACGAATACGCTGATAGAACTAGATAGAAACAAAATCACTCCACAATTACGAGGAGGCTTCAGGAGTACCGCCAAGTGAGATGTGCAGCATGAAAACTTTGAACTGCACCGTGAAGTAGCAAAATGTAGTAATCAGGAATTTTTAGAGACGAGGATCTGTAAACACTTTGGAAGTCGTGCAAGGAATGCAAAGGAACACAACGACACGAAGTAAAAGAAAATGAAAGCAGCATGCAGCTTGATGAAAGAATGTAGCCGAAAATAGGAATAAGAAGTCCAAAATCAGTATCAAAGATTCAAGGAGTTTGGTCTCAGAAATTTCAGACTAATGTACTAGGAGGCAGGGTACATTACACGCAGTGTTTCAGCTTGTTGTCTGAAGACGATTAAAAAGTTCAGCACACCGGTAGGTTTTCAAATGGTGAAGGTTTCAGAACTGTGGAGAAAACTGCTACAAGCAGTGCAAAGTTTAGCAGGAGGGGGCCATTGAATAATATGGAAAGTTTTATGAGAAGGGTGGAATGAGTGGAAGCCAACTTTAATTACAATTGAGAACCAAAACAACATACATGTGGCAAGCGCAATTTCTCACCAAACTATGGGAAACAATGGGCACGCAGAAAACATAAACTGTGATAATAGAAGACCGGGAAGAATAACAGGAGACCGGAAGAGAATAACAACGGGATAAGAAATTACCAGTAAGACAACACGGGAAACAAAGGCGAGTATGTGTGGAGATCTGCACATATAAGGATCGACAATCGAGACCAGGAACTCTAAACACGCTGAGAATGCGACGTAATAATGAAGAGTCAGCACGAAATCAACAACAGTAGAAAACGTTCAGATGCAATTGTAAAGATCGTATGGTAATTTTTAAAGGATCATCTATAGGAAGTCAGTATAGGAGATCAACTTCGAAGAGTTTGACAATGACATAGGCAGGTGCGACGCGACGCAAAGCGAAGGAGCGTGGGAAGTGAACTGTTTGGAACTTAGTAGATTCGTTGATGGGGTTGAAGTGATGAGTGCAGTATGGAGCTGGAGACAATCTGCACGAAAACTGACCGTTGTGAAAACCCTTGTATTACTCTTAAAGATGAATGATTAAATATCAACAGTTTATAAAACATCAAGTACGAATAACAGCAGAGAAGCAGAAATTTGACAGGAAGAAGATAATTTTAGTGAAGAAGAAGAAGAAGAAGAAGTAGAAGAAGAAGAAGAAAAAGAAGAAGAGAAACTAGAAGTGAAGAAGGAAAAGAGTAGAAAAAACTAAACGAAAGAAAAGAAACAGGGAAGTCGTTAAATTTGACCGCAGTTGTGGTAGTGTAATAACAAGTGCAGACGAGATGAGGAAAATGATAAGAACTAAATCGTAAGATCTGTGTCTTTTGAGACTAGAGTGTATAAGGGCGAAGAATTAAGAAGAAGAGAAAGCGGACAACACTTTAGTAAATCGTTAGAATCAGAGATTCAGGAGGGATGAGAGAAGAAATGGAGAAACATGTAAGCATCAGAAGGAACAAGAATTCGCAGAACCAGAAGGTCGGCGGGAGAAGGACAGTGCAGGTGAGGAGATAGTAATGTTACTGATGGTTTTGGTTGTTATAAAAGAGGAAATGTTAGTATAAAGAATAGAAGGTTGTGGTAGATGTAAACATAGAAGAAGACCGTGTGAGTATATACACTCCTGGAAATGGAAAAAAGAACACATTGACACCGGTGTGTCAGACCCACCATACTTGCTCCGGACACTGCGAGAGGGCTGTACAAGCAATGATCACACGCACGGCACAGCGGACACACCAGGAACCGCGGTGTTGGCCGTCGAATGGCGCTAGCTGCGCAGCATTTGTGCACCGCCGCCGTCAGTGTCAGCCAGTTTGCCGTGGCATACGGAGCTCCATCGCAATCTTTAACACTGGTAGCATGCCGCGACAGCGTGGACGTGAACTGTATGTGCAGTTGACGGACTTTGAGCGAGGGCGTATAGTGGGCATGCGGGAGGCCGGGTGGACGTACCGCCGAATTGCTCAACACGTGGGGCGTGAGGTCTCCACAGTACATCGATGTTGTTGCCAGTAGTCGGCGGAAGGTGCACGTGCCCGTCGACCTGGGACCGGACCGCAGCGACGCACGGATGCACGCCAAGACCGTAGGATCCTACGCAGTGCCGTAGGGGTCCGCACCGCCACTTCCCAGCAAATTAGGGACACTGTTGCTCCTGGGGTATCGGCGAGGATCATTCGCAACCGTCTCCATGAAGCTGGGCTACGGTCCCGCACACCGTTAGGCCGTCTTCCGCTCACGCCCCAACATCGTGCAGCCCGCCTCCAGTGGTGTCGCGACAGGCGTGAATGGAGGGACGAATGGAGACGTGTCGTCTTCAGCGATGAGAGTCGCTTCTGCCTAGGTGCCAATGATGGTCGTATGCGTGTTTGGCGCCGTGCAGGTGAGCGCCAGAATCAGGACTGCATACGACCGAGGCACACAGGGCCAACACCCGGCATCATGGTGTGGGGAGCGATCTCCTACACTGGCCGTACACCACTGGTGATCGTCGAGGGGACACTGAATAGTTCACGGTACATCCAAACCGTCATCGAACCCATCGTTCTACCATTCCTAGACCGGCAAGGGAACTTGCTGTTCCAACAGGACAATGCACGTCCGCATGTATCCCGTGCCACCCAACGTGCTCTAGAAGGTGTAAGTCAACTACCCTGGCCAGCAAGATCTCCGGATCTGTCCCCCATTTAGCATGTTTGGGACTGGATGAAGCGTCGTCTCACGCGGTCTGCACGTCCAGCACGAACGCTGGTCCAACTGAGGCGCCAGGTGGAAATGGCATGGCAAGCCGTTCCACAGGACTACATCCAGCATCTCTACGATCGTCTCCATGGGAGAATAGCAGCCTGCATTGCTGCGAAAGGTGGATATACACTGTACTAGTGCCGACATTGTGCATGCTCTGTTGCCTGTGTCTATGTGCCTGTGGTTCTGTCAGTGTGATCATGTGATGTATCTGACCCCAGGAATGTGCCAATAAAGTTTCCCCTTCGTGGGACAATGAATTCACGGTGTTCTTATTTCAATTTCCAGGAGTGTATAAACTCGAAGGAGCAGAATACGAAAGCGAACGATATTCTTGCTTTAGAAGAAGACATCAGTAAAGAACAAAACAGAAGGAAGAGGACTAAGAGGAAGAAATGGAAAAGAAGACGAAGAGAACAAAGTAGATGGAGAGGAGGAAAAGTAGTACAGACAGAGCGAAGCAGTGAGTGCGAAATTGAAGGGATTAGCAAATATAGGAAATTTAATCATCAAGTACACACATCAGAAGAGGCAAGACATCGCAGAAATACAGCTGTCTGAGATAATTCGTTTATACGAGCTCTGGATGTTTTTTTATGGGAAACGAGTATTACGAACAATTACAAAAATTGTTTGACCGGTCAAGCTCGAGGACGAAGAAGGGAAAGCGGAAATTACCCATTGCCAAGACAAAATCCCAATATATGCACCGAAATAACCAATGAAGAATCCACCGGATTAACAAGTGAAACCAGTAGTTGGAAGAGGTCATTCAAGTAGCCTAGGTAGCTTCTAAAAGAGGATTTACTAAGGGAAAATGTTGAGGAGGCAGAGCTTACAGGACTATTTAATTTGTTTCTTTTCAATATGTACTTACGACGATTCGCTGTAGCAACATTTAAATACAAGATAAATGTGTCCAGTGAGATTGGAGCCAAGGCTGCAGTTAATGACTGTCGGCTACGCGCGCCTCGCTGCTTTTTGTTGAGCGCTCTGGACAACAGAGTTTATGTCTAAGGGAGTGGCTTGTCTGTTGCAATGAACTGCCTGCTGCAGCGTGGAATTTCAATTGAATTAGAGGGCCTGGAAGCCAAGTGCTTGGGAAACAGCAGAAGTGAGGTGACGACACAGTTTGTTTACAAATGTGAGAACTGTCAGTGAAGTTCTAACGGTTCAAATGGCTCTAAGCACTATGGGACTTAACATCGGAGGTCATCAGTTCCCTAGACTTAAAACTACTTAAACCTAACTAACCTAAGGACAACACACGCATCCATGCCCGAGGCAGGATTCGAACCTGCGACCGTAGCAGCAGCGCGGTTCTGGACTGAAGGGCCTAGAACCGCTCGGCCACAACGGCCGGTGTCAGTGAAGTGATAGAGGCAGCATGAATTCAGAATGAGTGGAGACTACTTCAGATTATTTCAAGTCATCAGCTATGTAACACCAACGAGATTAATGTGTATAACATTCAGAAGTGTTTATGGACGTTTTAAGAATTTGTGAAAGTTTGGAGGAAGATGTGACTAAGACTTTTATCCTATGTAACTGCTGTGTGTTGGTCCGGCAGTGACTTATGTTTTGTTGACTTCCTTTCCTTTCAGTTTTCAGTTATTTCGCGTTTTATTATTGATTCTGTTAATACATATACAAAATATGACTGTATAGGGTAATGAGTCTTGCAAATGTATTTTTTTACTGCACTTTTGTGTTATTTTAATATATTGAATGTAAACAAGGTAAAATTTACTATATTTACACTGAAAAACCACACCCATTGGGTGAAAAGTAAAGTCTACGCCGAGGTAGGCAGATGATAGTGAGGAATAGTAATGGTGAAGAGGGTGCGATGGAGGTTTATTAGCGGAAGAACGCTTAATGTAATGGTGCGAAATGAAAAAATTCTGCTGTACAGATGTGCGGAGATGGTTGTAGTAAGAAGTACTGTAACTCGAAGGAGTTAAAGTGTGAAGCTGTCTTGGAGTACGTAGCGATAGGAAAATAATTATTTAAACACTGTGAATGTGTATCTAGGAAGAAGGCCACGATATTGGAAGACTGAAGGAGTGGAACTGATTGGAACTGATATACTGTTGAAGACTCTCAACAGAGAAGAGAAGAGCAGAAGGCATCAAGAATGTGTAGTGGTGGACGGATGATACGATGAGCTTCAAGAATATTGAGTAGCCACATGGACACAGACTGAAGTCTTCTGGGGAGAAGGGGTGAATGAACTGTCGTACGAGTTATTTTATTCGTCGAAGAAGAAAAGGACGTTTGTGGGCTGTAGCAAATCAAGTAATACACTACCGGAATCTGGGACTTTTGTAGGAGCTTGCGTCTTAGAAGAACATTTGGCCACTATTTAATGATTTGTGGGATATAGTACACAGTTTGGAGCGAAAAAAAGTTTCAAGAAATGAGCTCCCTGACACTTAAACACACACAATTCTGCGGGAGTGTGTTGCTGCCATAAACTGTTGTGCTCTTCTAAATGTAGGTCTACCTCATCCAAATCAAACCTCAAAGTTTCTTGGCTTATTCAAAACGCTTAAAGTACAGTAAACTGTCTTTCGCAGTGTAGTATTCGCAGTATAAATTGTGGATTTAGCAAAATTTGGAAGTGTAGGTAGAGACGAGGTGCAGCAATTTTGCAGCCATTTGAGATCAATACGGCAGTGTTGGCCAGCAAGTTTCGCACAGCATGCTGTAACAGCAGCTACGTCCAGTCAGGCCTAGGCGTATCTTCGGTAAACAGGTAAACATCTCTGACAGCATCCGGGACCCTAACAAAACACGTTTTCGCCGACTTCCAAAGGCATTGACGTCACAAAATCACTTCGGTGACGCGAAATAAATGAAACGTTAAACCACGCATACGCAGTAGGAAAAAATATTGAAAGTTAAATTAAACCTGCAGTGAAAACTTCCTAAATGCACGGAAGTTAACGGCAGACATTCCAGTCTTCGTAGACCACAGACACTGTAATTTCTCTTGCGGTCAAGTGTCATACTTCATCCGTACGTTTACAACCAGTTACACACCATGTATGAGAAACTGTGAAGATTGATATCAATATAAATTATAATTGGATATTTTCATTTATAATTTTATTTTGCATAATTTTTCATAATTATATTTTGACGTAGATACACACATGGATTAGTATTTAAGATAAACATCAGCAGCTACTCAGGCACATATTGTTGTTATTCTGGTTCTCCACTTTATTGCTTACGTTATGTCTGCCTTTACGTTGTACACTACTGGCCTTTAAAATTTCTACACCACGAAGATGACGTGCTACAGACGCGAAATTCAACCGACAGGAAGAAGATGCTGTGATATGCAAATGAATAACTTTTAAGAGGATTCGCACAAGGTTAGCGCCGGTGCCGACACCTGCAACGTGCTAACTAGAGGAAAGTTTCCAACCGATTTCTCATACACAAACAGCAGTTGGCCGGCGTTACCTGGTGAAACGTTGTTGTGATACCTCGTGCAAGGAGGAGAAATGCGTACCATCACTTTTCCGACTTTGATAAAGTCGGATGTAGCCTATCGCGACACTGCTGCTCGCGTTGGTCGAGATCCAATGACTGTTAGCAGAATAAGGAATCGGTGGATTCAGGAGGGTAATACGGAACGCCGTGCTGGATCCCAATGGCCTCGTATCACTAGCAGTCGAGATGACAGGCACCTTATCCGCATGGCTGTAACGGACCGTGCAGCCACGTCTCGATCCCTGAGTGAACAGATGGAGACGTTTGTAAGATAACAAACATCTGCACGAACAGTTTGAAGACGTTTGCAGCAGCATGGACTATCTTGGACTATCTGCTCGGAGACCATGGCTGCAGTTTCCCTTGACGCTGCATCACAGACAGAAGCGCCTGCGTTGGTGTACTCAACGACGATCATGGGTGCACGAATGGCAAAACGCCATTTTTTCGGATGAATCCAGGTTCTGTTTACAACATCATCATGGTCGCATCCGTGTTTGGCGACATCGCGGTGAACGCACATTGGAAGCGTGTATTCGTCAACACCGCACTGGCGTGTCACCCGGCGTGATGGTATGGGGTGCCATTGGTTACACGTCTCGTTCACCTCTTGTTCGCATTGGCGGCACTTTGAACAGTGGACGTTACATTTCAGATGTGTTACGACCCGTGGCTCTACCCTTCATTAGATCCCTGCGAAACCCTACATTTCAGCAGGATAATTCACGACCGCATGTTGCAGGTCCTGTACTGGCCTTTCTGGATACAGAAAATGTTCGACTGCTGCCCTGGGCCGGTCACTGTGGCCGAGCGGTTCTAGGCGCTCCAGTCCGGAACCGCGCTGCTGCTACGGTCACAGGTTCGAATCCTGCTTCGGGCATGGATGTGTGTGATGTCCTTAGGTTAGTTAGATTTCAGTAGTTCTATGTCTAGCGGACTGATGACCACAGATGTTAAGTCCCATAGTGCTTAGAGCCATTTGACCCATTTGAACCGCTGCCCTGGCCAGCACATTCTCCAGAACTCTCACCAACTGAAAACGTCTGGTCAATAGTGGCCGAGCAACTGGCTCGTCACAATACGCTAGTCACAACTCTTGATAAACTGTGGTATCCTGTTAAAGCTGCATGGGCAGCTGTACCTGTACACGCCATCCAAGCTCTGTTTGACTGAATGCCGAGGTGTATCAAGGCCGTTATTACGGCCAGAGGTGGTTGTTCTTGGTTCTGATTTCTCAGGAATTATGAACGCAAATTACGTGAAAATGTAATCATATTTCTGCTATAGTATAATATATTTGTCCCATGAATACCCGTTTATCATCTGCATATCTTCTTGGTGTAGCAATTTTAATGGCCAGTAGTGTATGTACGAGCTAGAAAGTGTGGATATCTGTTCATAAGCTGAAAAGAGTAAAGCGGTGGAAACGCAGAAGGAAGTTTATCAGTGAAAGTTGTTATCGATTAGATTTATTTGAGCATAAACGTAGCGATGTTTCATCGGTGTTGTGATGAAGAATGAAGGGTGAGCCGTGGCGGCTCTAATTTTGGTGGGCATGCCGCTCCACTAACGCCACTAACTACTTGTCCAGCCGATATCGATCCTGGTCATGTACCAGGGCTGGGGTCTTTGACCGAGGAGTCGTTGGTTTTAGTGCGCGGTGGTGCCGGCACTCAGTGGATGCCCATATTGCTGGCGTGTTGGTTTTTGGCACTCCTGCTGCCCGGGCCTGGTCGAAGCCAAAGTTTTCTGTCTGGATTAAGTGTTGACAGCAGCGAGTTGCGGGAAGTGCCACCGAGGCGGCGTGACACCTGGTGAGGTAGCGCAGGGCCAACTGTGAAGGCTAAAAACCACGGCATCTGTAGAACACCTGCACGGATTGGAGGCATTAACACCCTGGCTTGGAATCATGGAAGTCGTGGCTCCTTCACGACTGGGTGGATTTAAGTGATGATATTTTGATGGTACCTGTTGTCATAAGCATAGATCAGTGTTAATATTGAATTAGACTTGTCATATTTTTTACGCCTCCGAGTTATTGTGTGGACGGTCACCAGTCAGTGTAACTGATTTTGATCTATATGTTCCAGATCGTATTCACTGCAAGTGTATTAACACTCTGTTGCAAACTGAGGTGAAGTAACTGGGACTGCAATGAAGCCTGTGTCGAAGGCAAAGCACTTTCAAAACAGGGTGTGCCCTGGTATTTGGATTTGCTGGTGGTTGTAGTTCACGTCGTCAAATTTCATGTGACATGCATGTGTTTTCACTTCCCCAATAAGTTAATATGTTCTACAGCTTGGATACTGTCGTTTGTAACCTTATTTGGGCAGATCACTATTTTCTTTCTGATGCATGTTGGCAGTGTAGTTCTGGAAGTGGACGACGCATTCCTATTTCCTGGGCCCTGAGCAGAAACGTGTTCTTCTCTGCTTAGAAAAAACTTCGCCGGGCGCTGTGGCCGAGAGGTTCTAGGCACTTCAGTCCGGAACCACGCAGCTGCTACGGTCGCAGGTTCGAATCCTGCCTCGGGCATGGATATGTATGATATCCTTAGGTTAGTTAGGTTCAAGTAGTTCTAAGTCTAAGGGTCTGCTGACCTCAGAAGTTAAGTCCCATAGTGCTTAGAGACATTTGAACCTTTTTTTTTTAAAAAAAAACTTCCGTCATCGCGCAACGTCTAGGTTTGCCCGCAGCCACTGAGAAGACATCTTATTTTGCAATAGATATATCTATTTATCTTGTTTCTTTCCGTCTGTTCATATATCTTTGATGTTGTAACGCATTTTTGTTTTGTCCAGTAATATAGAGATAAAAGTTGTTTTCTAGATGTAATATGTAACTGGAAATATTTCTTTTTTGTAAGTAGATAAATATGTTTAGAGTTTATTGACTGTGGAAAGCTTTAATTTTTTTTGTTTATCGTTTACTGTAATAACTTTGGTAGAAAATAGTTGTGTGAAGATATATGTAATTTACTTGATGTTGTATAACCTGTGGGCGAGAGTATTGAGAAAGGGAGAGAGAGCTATATCTATAGTCGATCCAACAAAGGGGATTTGTGTTGTTGGGTAGCTAGAGACGCGGACACATGTTTTACTGTGGGAGTTGTGACTTTTACGAACTGGTGAAAGTTGAGTTTAGTGGCAAGCGATGTACGTTTTGAATGACTGTTTTATACCAGTACCTGATATGATAATAGTGAGTGTAGAAACTGGGCGAAGTAAATACTGAGACTGTGCCGTGAGGCGAAGTAACTATGACAAAGCAACCAAGAATGGGCGGTATTGTAGCTCTGTGCCTGTGAATTGAACTGCACTATTATTTTGACTGTGTTTTCGTACACTCAGGTACTGTGAACTTACATATTCGTTCGCGTTTCGATGAACTGTCGGACGCCTATAATCAGTAACAGTCGTTATGAACTTATGCGAACTGTCTATTGTGTGTGAGTACATTCCCGCCAAGGACGGTTTTTCGCGATCACGGCAGTCATAATACGAATTGACTTTCTATGGAATTCGCTGTCGGCCAGTTTTATAAACTGTGTGTGGCACAAGTAAACTTAAATTGTGTGTGCCAGAAACATTAATACTGTGCACATACGGACATCTGTAACAGTAATTACATCGACCAACCTGTGGCCTGCAAAACGCCACTGTAATCAGATTTGCAGCTTAATGAATACCACCGCCCACCCGATTACGAGGAAAAATCATCAGCTGCAAACACACGACCGTGGGAGCAGATCTCAGTGTTTCACCAGAACCAGCCAGCTGCCGTCGATATCGCGACCATCGTCACAACACACAAGATAAGATTTAAAAGCAGCGCTCTCCTCTCAAAGACTCAAAATTATTGCAAACAATTTTAATTTCCTTTTGGCTGACATACACGTAACATTTCTCTTATTTAGAATAAAAGAGTTCCCCACGAAGTGGTGTGTTCTATGTAGACATTGTTGACTTTCATTAGCAGGAGCCATTTCCCTTTTAATTATTTCCATTTTATTTTTGTTTACATTTTAAATCCGCTGCCGCTGCATGTGTATTTTTTTATAACTTTGGAGGGTATGTGTCTAAATTCGTGTGCCGTAGCATTTACCAGAAGTATTGTAATGCTTTGCTACTTGGACAAGGCCGCCAGCCATTAATTTCTTAAACGTCGACCAATGACAGTGAAGCTCGCTTGCTATTGGTGCTAACATTCTATAGTGGGTAATTCAAAGGTGGGTAGCTGTCAAACCACACGGGATGTGATTACTTTGAATGAGAGTCGTGTAAAATTGTGGGTTCATCACTCAACTTCGGTATTCTTTTGTTTATTGATGTTAGAAACAAATTTTTTTGTCAATGCCCTTAAATATTATTTAATATGGTTATTCTATGCTAAACTGGGATAAACGCACGGTCAGATATTGTGTTGGGAAGTAAAATTTGGAGAAACGTCTATTTAGATACGACTTGATTTGGACTGCATTAGTTAACACGGTACTTTTCGGGTATTTTGGCATTACTTAGTGACAGGGTAGAAACGCAGTCGTCAGATATGGCGACCGTGGAGTGACAGGACAGGGTATTTTGACGCTGTCTTAAAGAATTGCAATCTTCGGATCTCAGTTTCAAAAATGTTGATAATTAGTAGGAGTGGTTTGTTGGTGTTAGGATCAGAAAATAGACAAGATGGCTATTAAAGAGGATGAATGTGTAGCCAGTTTTAAAGTGTGGGATGACGAGCAAGGGGAAAATAAAGAACATGATATTGCTATGGAAAATGTGGAAAAGGATACAGTAATTAAGACAGAACCAGAGATTGATAAAGATGTAGATGGAATAGGAGGGGTAAAAAGTATGTTTGCTGCACTGTTAGCAGAAATGAGAGGGTATAAATAAGAAAATGGAAGCTGTTAGCAAATCACCAAAGGATATGGGAGAAGAACTGAAGAATTTAGATAGGAAATTTGAACAAAGGTTTGAGGATTCTAAAAGGGAACTAGATGATGGGATAGAAAAGAGGATTTCAAATATAAAGTTGGATATAGGCAAAGATTTTAACAAATTTAAAGATGATGTTAAAGAGACATCTAAAGAAACTGAATTCGAGCTGATGCAAAAGCAAAAGAGTCTTAGGGAGGAGGTAAATGGAAGGGTAAATTGCTTGGATAAGAATATTGTAGCACAGGCTGAAGTGTGCGATAAAAGACAGACAGAAGTGAAGGAATATTGCGACAGAATTTTACAGGAACATAGTAAGAAAGCTCAAGTAGAAGTGGGAAAAATCAGGGAGTCCACTTCTGTGATTGAGAAAAGAGTAGGAACTTTGGAAAGAAAAATAGAAGATAGGAATTGTACAGCTCCATCTGTGGTAGTACGTATGAGAGATGGTAGTACTTTTAATAATTTAGTATTTGATCCTAAAGGCAACGTCCATCCAGTGGCTCTTGTGAGAAGTTTACGAAGTCAGTTTACTGTAGAGTGGATTGAGAAAGATAAATTAAGGAGGGCAAGTGGATGTTTAAAGGGTGAAAGTTTAGATTTGGGAGCAGATGCACCAGATAGATATGAAACTTTTTAGGATTTTGTGTCAGCTTTTCTAGCAGAGTACTGGTCTAAAGAAAAACAGAGTGATGTCATTGAGGCTTTTAAGAAGGCACCATGGTATGATAACCGAAATAGGGAGAGCATGAGAGAATATTATGAAAGATGGATCAATAGGTTGAAGCATTTGGACAGTACTTGGAGTGATCGAGATACAATAGAAGTATTGATGGGGAAGTTACCTCCTAATAGGAGATGTGGATTGATAGGGCATAATAATAATCCGAAAGACTTTCTGAATAGAGTGAGAGATGTGGATAGACGGCAGACCAATTGTTATTTTAAAGTAAATAGAGATTGATGGAGGTACCAAGAGAACAGGGAACAGACCAGTAGAGTGAATCAGGTAAATGTGAGAGATAGGGGAGAAAGAGGTCGAGGGAATTTTAGGGGTAAGGTGGTGGTTGTTGGGATGTTTAAGGGGGACTAAACAGCGAAGGTCATCAGTCCCCCATTTTTGGGGTAATGGTAGAGGTTTTGATAGGAAAGGAAGTTTAATACGGGAAATGGTACACCACAACAGTAAGGGCCCATGCTGGGGCGGGTCAAGTATCAAGGCCTACCAATGTTGCCAGTTGCCACAATGATGTCAGATGTTTTGTGATGTGCAGGAATAGTATTACTAATCCTGGTGATAGGGGGTGTGGAAGTCCGAACTTAGTAATTGAAGATGTAGGGCCCAAAATTAAGTGTGGGAATAATATAGAATCGGGAGGTTCATGCATGGAGGTATTTTCTCATATGCATGATGGTGTTACAGAATATGAAAAGGAGCAAATAGACAGGGAGAAGGAGAATGAAGTGATAGAAATCGGAAGTATTGAAAGTGAGGAGGAAGAGACAAGTAGTGGTAGTAGTGACAGTGAAGGCGGAGAAGAAGAGGTACCAGAGGATACGTTTCTTTTCCAGAGTAATTTGCATAGGAATAAAGGGGAAGAGAACGGGCCAGTTTCTGAAGTAATTGAGGGAGAGATTTCTACTGATTCCTTGAACCATGGTGTAGATGCTGATGAGGAGGAAAAAATTAATGTGTTTATTATTGGCAAGGATAAGGATGTGGCAACTTTTAGTGAGGAGGAAGAGAGTTTATGTGCAGTTAGAAGAGAGTCAAGAGAAGAGGAAAGCTCAGAGATAGGTTGTAGAAAATGGGAATATGATAATATTGAAAGAGATTTGTTACGTTAAGGTGAAGATATGGGGGATATAAAAGCTGGACAACCATTTGTGAAAATGAAAACCTATGGTGGGGAACAAAAGGCTCTTTTGGATACAGGTAGTGAAATAAGTGCTGTATTAGAGGAATTCTATAACTTTACAAAGGAAGGTAATGAGGTAATTGACGTACCTGTGTTGGGGTTACAAATAATTGGTGCTATGGGCAAGTTGAGCAAAGTGGTCAAGCGACAGATCATCTTAGAATTTGAACTTGGGGGCATAAGCTTAGTACATAATTTTTTTGTTGTTCCTGGGCTCAGTGTGGAAATTATCCTTTGCATAGACTGGTTGACAGAGTGTAAAGCAGGAGTAAATTGTGGGGACGGTTTTGTCACTTTTTATATTGAAGGATTAGAAACAAGTGTGAAATTTGATGGAATGATAGTGGGTAGCAATGATTTAGTTGGTCAGTTGAAAATGAGAGTGATGAGTGTAGGAGTCAATATGAGAGATTTAGAGTTGAACTTGGATTATAGGCGTAGCAGAGAGGAGAGAGAGGTAATAGAAGAACTGAAGAACTAGATGGAAAAGGTAGAAGGGCTAAGTAAACAACAGTAAGAAGAGTTAAGGGAGGTGTCATGGGTAAATAGAGAGGTATTTTCAGACAGACCTGGTAAAGTTAAGAACTTTGAGTGTAAATTAGATGTGAAACCGCATGAATCCTTTGCAAGAAAGCCGTTTTCTATACCATTTGGGTCAAGGAAAGCTGTACATAAAGAGATTGAGAGAATGGTAGACTGTGGAGTTATAGAAAGAAGCAAGAGTGAATACAATAGTCCCTTAATAGTGGTGGGCAAGAAAGATGGTAGTGTAAGAGTGGTTATTGATGCTAGAGCTTTGAACGACATAGTGAGTAGAGAGACCGATCGCCCCGAAAATATGGACGGGATATTACAGAAGTATTATAATATGAACTACATGACTAGCCTTGATCTCACAGCCGGGTACTGTCAGGTTCCACTTGCGGAGGAGTATAGGAAGTATACGGCCTTTTTGGTAAATGGAAAATGTTACCAATATACTGTAGTACCCTTCGGTTTGAATATTAGTGTGTCCGTATTCATTCGAGCATCAGACCAAGTCTTGGGACCAGAGTTGAGTTCTAGAATAACTGTGTATGTAGATGATTTGTTGATTGCCACTGAGTCGTGGGAGGAACATTGTAGTTTATTGGATGATGTGTTTCAGGCTTTGAGAAAAGGGGCATGACCCTCAGACTTAAGAAATGTGAGTTTGTGAGAAAGGAAATAAAGTTTTTAGGTAGAATCTTGTCCACTACAGGTATCAAAGTTGACCCTGAGAAAATCAAAGCTGTTAATGAATACCCATCTCCGAAGAATCGAAACAATTGAAGTCCTTTCTCGGTTTATGTAACTTTTATAGAAATTTTGTATCAGGACAAGTATTTGACAATCCAAGTTTAAATAAGTTATTGAGTCCTAAAGTGCCATTTGTTTGGACCAGTGAGTGTCAGGAAACTATTACGCAGCTTAAGGGAGCTTTAAAAGAAGATAGAATGTATACAGAAATTAAGAGAATGTGTGGCCTTTGACAACATGGTAAAAAGAGTAAATAACAGGATTAGGACATGTGATAAGTGTCAGAGAGCCAAGGTTACAAATCAGACATACCAGCTTCCTATGCAGAATGTAGAACCTAATGATTTGATGGAGTTATTAGCTGTCGATTTCTATGGCCCTTTGCCAAAGACAAAAGGAGGTTTTGCCTACATTTTTGTGGTATTGTAAGTATTTTCTAGATTTATTAGGTTGTATCCTTTGTGTAAAGCCTCTGGTAGGGCGATTCTGACTAAACTTGAAAAGGACTATTTTGTAAAATTTGGTTAGCCAAAAGCAATACTTTCTGACAACAGATCCCAGTTTACTAGTAAGCATTGGAAGGAAGGTCTTACTGACCAGGGAATAGCGGTAATATATACGTCAACTTACCACCCAGCTGAGAACCCGGCAGGGCTCTATATGAGGGAAATAGGAAGGTTATGCCGCACATATTGTAGTAATAATCACAGTTCCTGGGGAGATGTTGTGCAAAATCGCAGTCGTCACACCACGCACCTTCTAACGCCATTATCGATTGTGAGTAACTTGTACAGCGTAATTTTATTATGAAGTGTTTATTCTGTATGAGTTAAGATCATTGAATTGATGGAGGGAAATGAAAATTTGTGATGTAGATTTTGTTTAACTTAATAGTTTTGCTAAATAATGAAACCATAATAAATATGTCTGTTTGTGAAAACAAAATTGTAGTTAGAAAACTGGTTCATAATTAGGTATCTTGCATTGTGGAATAGATAGACGTAGGGAACCCCCTCCACTATGGAAGGGGCTTGGCGCGTGAGACAAGGTGGAAGTGGCGGTCAATTTGGGCGGCAAGAGAGAGAGCACGTTAGGCAGTCACTGGCCAGCAGGAGTGGGTACAACACCGCAGGTGCCAAGTGAGGCATTCAGAAACCGAAATTATGACGGAAAGTCCTCGGATGTGGTTCCGGCTGAAAAATGGTGCTCTCGCATTCGGAATGGCTCTATAAATTATTAATACGTAGCCAAGAAGAATTAAATACGGCATAATTCCGGCAGAGGTGAGACCAGGTAGCCGCCACATGCTTGCCACCACTGTTGCGCCACTGCTTCACCAACTTTAGAGATCAGATACGTATACCAGTATGAATCAGTATGGTTCAAATGGCTCTGAGCACTATGGGACTTAACTTCTGAGGTCATCAGTCCCCTAGAACTTAGAACTACTTAAACCTGGGTAACCTAAGGACATCACACACATCCATGCCCGAGGCAGGATTCGAACCTTCGACAGTAGCGGTCGCGCGGTTCCTGACTGTAGCGCATAGACCCGCTCGGCCACTCCGGCCGGCGAATCTGTATGCTTTTGTGTGCTTTTGCAATAACAATTCAAGTGTTGCAAAATACATGTTTGACCTTTGAAACTGTCCTCTTCAAGATACCAAGTACGGTCCTATCCTAAAAGTGCTGAAGACCGAGTATGCTGTTTATGATGATATACTAACTTGTTTCTATTTAAATGTGCCTTAGCTTCAGTTTTAAAGTATATAAAAGTTGCTAGTTGAATCATTTGTTTCACAGATAAACAGAGAGGCACATTATTTTAAACTTGTTGAAAAGGTTTATTTTACTTTCAATTGCTACTACTTTGATTGTGCTAAAGCGTATAAAAGATGATAATTAAAATCACTTGCTTCTAAAGTAATGAAAAAGGCACATAATGCTAAACCAATTTGAGACTTCACTTTACCTTGAATTTATTTCCGAAGCTAATTGAGAATATTGCTAGTATAAATTGTTATAAAGCATTGAGGACTAAATGACCTTAAGTGGGGTTGTAATTCAGCATTTATGTGATACAAATTGTTTCTGAAATGTGTGCATAGTTGCTTATACAGGAAGGGACAGTTTAAGGGCCCCCACTTTAATCTTTTCTAGTAGGGAATGTTGATTTTCAATACGGTTTTCGCTAGTGAAATGTGAAATATTTCCACAGTATAATGAACTTAAAATGTTTAGTGCAGTGTCATTTAACAGTATTTGTGTTATCTGGGCATTAGTTAAATTAGTACTATGTTCATGTTCAATTTCTGTTTCGAAGTGTCTTTGGTAACATGTGGGTACCGATTTAAAAAAATGCTCAAATGTGTGTGAAATCTTATGGGACTTAACTGCTAAGGTCATCAGTCCCTAAGCTTACACACTACTTAACCTAAATTATCACAAGGACAAACACACACACCCATGCCCGAGGGAGGACTCGAACCTCCGCCGGGACCAGCCGCACAGTCCGGTACCGAATTCGTTAATAGTTGAAAAAGTAATTACTGTTAACAGGAGTAAAGTCACTGTTACATATCTGTGATTGCTAACCTATGCTATTAATAGCTTCTGCTATCCATTGTGCATTTCGCCTGGTAGTTGTGTATGTTCATTGTACTTTACTAAGACTTTATGAAAGTCGCTTTTTGCAAAAGTATATTTAAATCTACTGAAAATAACGTTTTTACATATTATGCCCAACTAGGCTGGCGACCGTTTATTGTTTCATTTACGAAAAATTTTTCGTTTTCTTTTCTTTCTGCTTTCTACTAATTGCCTAGTACGAAATTGAGGTTCCATATTCTCTGTCCATTAGATGAACACAGTTAGTTTTAAAATTCCTCCCAGAGGCTGGCATTATACTGTAGGTTTATGTCATATTTGCCATTCAACATTCCCCTGTTGCTTTATAGCCTCTATCAGCTGCCTCGTGTTATCTACAGTAAATTGAACGTTTTTGTGCGGGCCATGCCGGAGTGTTGCCCAATCAATTCCGGAACCATCGACCTATACAAATATTGAAAGCTGAGCAAGCACACAATCCCTAAAGTGTTCTCCAAGCCCAAAGTTCCTTCTGACTGAAGTTGCACTTTAACAACTTGTTTAAATCTTGCAGGCTCTATTCTACTAGTTCTGGAGCGCGTTAAGCTTTAAAAACTTTCACTTATGCGTGTGAACTATTGAGTTTTTCATCTGCAGTCATTAGCTAACTCCATTCTTTGTTGTGCTTGTGTGGTTGCTGCCAGTTTTCTGTGATATCTGTTTGCTGCAATTTGTCCCACTTCTTGTATTTTGAGGGATTATATATTTACAGAAGGCTCATTATTATTGTTTCTGCTGGTTTGCACCGTTTGCGAGTAACATTTAATTTGCATGCCTTGCCAGCTATTCTGTATTCTGGTGGACTGTGTATTTCATCGTTTAAGGGATTTTTATTCAGGTTTGTAAATTGTGAAGGGCCTTTTAACCGCCAAACTGAGTATTGTGACTTGTTATTCTTTCTGTAGTTTTGATGCGCATTGTCTGTTTGCTTAAAGTTTTTCCATGCTTGGGAATTGATAGTATTTTTAATGGCAGTCATTTGCATTTCATTTTACTGATGAAACTCATTTTGTTGAACCAGTCTGCAGTCACACACAGTTGGTGCGACTTATTACTCGTATGTCATGGCTTACTTATATTCCTTTTTGTAAGACCTGTTATTAATGGTATGAGTTAATGATTTTTATTAATGTACTGATCCTGGTCTATTTCTTTTAGTTATTGTGAGCGTTTCATTCATTTTTACAAGGTTTCTAAAGTGTACTTGTAATAACTGTTGTAAGAAATGAAGTGCATTTCATGAAATGAGAAATGACGAAACATGTGGGTCCAACTGTGTGTTTTTTCTGAAAATTATCCCAACCCTTCTTGTGAGGTATCAATTTGTATACACAGAGCTTGGTTGCGTTCTGTTTGGCGACGTGCTTAGAATGATCTACAGCTGATCATTTGTTATTTCTTAAGATTATTGTGTTAATATAATACTCCTTTTCGAGTTATTATATTCATGCATTGTCGTTCATATCAGGAGGTCATTTCTTTCCATGGATTCGACGGGGTGCCTCGGAATTTTGCATCCAAAAATGGTGTTCTTACAGTACTACTTGAAAGTCTGTCAACTTCCAACCGTAGTAGCGTCCCGGAGTTGGCGACCAGGTTGCGTGTGGAGTTGGAGAACCCACCTTGTCTTTCGGCGGACATCCTCGGGGACATCTTCATAACGTTGCAGCTGCGTTGGATGAGGTACAGCGGAATTTCTCCTACCTGGAGAATAGCAAACGCAACACTAGTCAAGTCGGTGGAATTCAAGCACCTCTGGCGCATTTAGGAAATCGCTTAATGGACTTGAGCACTGTTGAGCTGAACGATTCAGAAATACTGAGAGTTCAGCAGTTGAGTGATTGGACATGGGGCTTGCAAGTTATGGTGGCATACCTAAGGTTAAAAAGCGAGGATGCAGGTCCTGGGTAGCAAATTTTAAGCCTCAACCAACTCAGTGATGATAAGCGCTCGGAGGCCCGAGGTTTAGGTAGTTTGCCCTCCGGTCACTTTTCTGAGCTACCCAATCTGATTATGTGCGTCCTTACCACTATTTCAGAATTGTCTGTCGATAGTTTGAATCAAGTGCAGCAAATCTTGTGGCTGCTTCTGCGGTTTGAGTTACAGCTGGTGCCTTACGCTTACCACAGCACGAGATTCTGTCCTTGGTTCATCCTTTAGCTAAAGGGATATTCGGTACTTTGGTCTAAGAAACCTTGAGACCACACGACTGTATGGGGCGGCTCAGAGCTCTCATTACTGACAGAAATTTTTCGGCACGTATGCGCATTGAGCTTGAGTGGAAGTATTGTTGGCAGTTACAGGCATCAGACAATACGTGGAGGGTATGCACACTGACATGTAAGCCCTTGGCATTCCCGTTACAGAATATGATGGCATTTCTAACATCATAGAGGTCATGCGCCCCGAGGATTAATCACGTTTGATGTATGGTCGACGCCCCACCTACTTTGGTAAATTGCAATAATTAGTAGATTGTGTTCAGGCTCTTCTTACCTTTGCTGATAAGCAGCGATGCATTCCATCTCCGGGGGTGACAAACGCTATCTCAAATTTGATTCACTTGCACACAGGCTTTGTTTTCGTTGGGGAAAGCATGACCTCCTACTAAGCGAGTGTTCTATTGTGCGGGCCCCCAGGCCTAACAGAAACCGTGGCGCGGGGAGGGTTCGTAGATGTCAGACAGGGTCAAGACTTTGGTTTGCAGATATCCGTGTTGCGACAAGTTCGTCCCTACCTTATGTTTTTGCACGAGTCGGAAAGGAGGTTTTGTACGTTATTGGACTCCGGTAGTTCCGTCTCGTTACTCAAGTACAAGTGGTACTTAGATTTCGGCCATTTTTGTAAGTTATCTCTTGTGTGCCCCTGCCTTAGAGATGCCGTGTGGCCAATTGGGGAATTATGTGGTAACTTTTCGTGGCCGGTTACTCTTCTAACTGTAAAGGACATAGCAGTTAATTTGTTGCTCGGCTGCAATTTTGTTCAAAGAACCGTGTTGGTCTCTGATTTTGCAAGTCGTACCTTCGGGGACAAGACAGCCGTCTGTTGCTGTCACCATCCGAACGTGATTAATTCTATAAGTTGCGAGACCAGTGAATTTAAGCAATCAGAGCAGGCCACTCATTTGTTGAGTCTGTTGGAGGAGTTTCCTGATGTTTTGTCTAATAAATTAAGAGTGACTAGTGGGATACAATGTGATATTCGCCTGAAAGACAGTGTTCTACTCCGGCACTCTCCTTATCGACCTTGTCCTCCCCCCCCTCCCCCCCCTCCCCCCCTCCCCCTCGAACGAAAATTTCAAGCGGAAGCTAGCTAATATGTTGCAGGATTGGGTGATCAGGCCTTTTACGTCTCCATATTCCTCACCGAGTTTTATTGTCCCCAAGGCTTATGTACAGGATCAGGACTGGTGATGAATTACAGGCTGCTGAATAACAAGGTGGTTTTAGAATCAGTCCACTTGCCCGATCACCATAACTGTTGCACTTGGTTCTCAGTGACTAAGTGGCTCACTGTGTTTCTTGACTTGAGTCAAGCCTATTATCAAGTCCCTCTCACCAAGGGCCCTAAGCATGTCAGGGCCTTTTGCACTGACTGGAATCTTTCTGAGTGCAACAGAGTGCCATATGGGGTGGCCACCGGAGCCGCTGTTGGCTCATATCTTGGCGGATTTGAAATTCGTCTGTGTATTTACCTACATGGATCATTTCGTCATATATAGTGGGTCGTTTGAGGAATACCTTTCCCACCTTGGAAAGATCTTGTCGAAGTTTAGCGATGCAAAGCCGTCTAAGATTACTCTCACCAAGCGTCAGGTTTCATTTTTTAGTCATATGGTTCATGGGAGTGGCACTTGTATCTAACAAGAGCAAACGAAGGATTTGAAGAGCTTCCCTCAACACAGAACTAGGAATAAGGCAGGTAGGTTTGTCAGAATGGCCAACTTTTTCCGCAGGTTCGTTCCTAATTTTGCTCAACTTGCTGCCCCTGTTAATAATTTGCACAGAGAGGTAGGAAACCGCCATCAGGAAACATTTGTTCTTGGTTGTGGACGACATAGACAAAATTTATTGTGTAGACTTACGCGTACAAAGTATGGATTGCTGCAGTTCCCCTCAAAGCATCAAGGTGAAAGACTTCTTTTGGATTTTGCATCAAAGAGGCTTACAGCCCCCAATAAAATTATTCCATTTACGCATGTGAGGCCATGGTCATTCTGTTCACCCTAGGAAATTTCAGTTCTATCTCGAACATGGGAAGTTTGATTTAGAAACCATAATCAGGCGTTGAGTTCCAGGAAAACCGGTAGAATCGCTATGTGGGAGGTCCGAATTTCAGCGTTTTATTTCTAGGTGCGCCACATTAAAGACTCCAACAACCAGGTAGCTGATGCGTTTAGTCGCATGTTTGAGCAGGTTGGTATAACTAAGGGAGATCAAGCCGTCGCTCCTATGGTTTTGCTTGTACCGTTCTAAGCGAAGTGCCCCAACTGCTTGCTGACTTTAAAATTAACCAATATCAGGACCCTTTGTGGCGACCGACTAGCGGCCAATTTTTATCTGGAAAAGAGATGCCTAGGTATTCCCTAAAAAATGGTATAATATGTAAGTAAGTGAACGAACCTCTCGATTTGGTCCCGTCCATTTTTCTATACGTCCACAGTTCGTTGGTGGGTGGGCATTTAGGTCTATACAAGACCTTGGCGAAGATCCGAGCTCACCTCACCTGGCCTTAATGTATAGCGATATCCAGCGATTGGTTAGTGTTTGGGACCTTCTTTCTCCTGGTTTGTCCTCTAAGTAATTTAAACAGTTGTGTTTTCGTAATACTATTAAGCATATCACAGCAATGCCATATTATCCTCAGGCGTCTATTGGCAAGAGAGTGAACGATAATCTTAAGTCGAACTTGAATATATACCACGATACGTCACCGAGTAAATGGGATACTACTCTCCCTTGGCTCAATGTTGAGTTTAACTCCGCTCAACATGAAGGTGTTCCTGCTGCCCTTATGTTGTCGTATCGCCTCAGTTCTCCACTACCTAACTTGAGGAATATTAATGACCTTCTGGCCACGTCTCTTACCAGATAACTTTAAGGAAATTGGCAAGGGCTAGAGAGAATACTGAATTGGCCCTTCGTCGGCAGACAAAGAACTATAGCCATGGTAGACTCCCCTTTCAGGGGAAGTTGGGGGTTAAGATTTTTGTTAGAAATTACGCCAGGCGAACCCAGGGTGGCGATAGACTTGGTAAATTCACCTTCCCCTTTCTCGGTTCATGTTCCATTGTAAAGGTTGTGAGGCGAGTTAATTTGCTGGTCAGGGATTTAGCCCCTAGTATGATCTTCAGAGTCCACTTTAGTCAAGTTACGCCTGTTAGTTGAACTCACCGCCTTTTCCCAAGGAGGGGGAAAATATTACTTTCAAGGTGGGGAGGTTGAGGCCTGGAGGCTTTAATTTTGGACAGCATGCCACTCCATTGGCGTCACTAACTACTTGTGCAGCGGATATCGATCGTGGTCATTCGCAAGTTCTAGGGACTTTGGTTGAGGAGTATGTTGTTGGGTTTGGCAGGCCGTGGTACCGACAGTTAGAGGGTGGCCATATCACTGGCGAGTTGGTTTTGTGGCACTCCTGGTACCAGGGGTGGAGCTCGTGAAGCCACGAGTTCTTAAGCTGGTCACAGTCAAAGATTTCTGGCTGGACTAAGTATTGATAGCAGCGACTTGCAAGAAGGGCAGCTGACGCCGTATGCAATCTGGTCATCAAGCACTGGGCCAACTGAAGAGTCTTAAACATTATGGCGCCAGCAGATCACATGCGCGGATTGGAGGCAATCCTGGAAATCATGGCTCATTCACACCTGAGTAGAGTTCAGTGCTGATTTTTTAATGGTAGTTGTTACCGTAAGCCCATGTCTGTGTCAGTATTGAATTAGACTCATCATGTTCTTTACGCCACCGAGTGATTGTGTGGATATTCACCGGTCAGCTTAACAGATTTTAATGTTTTTGTTCCAGATCATGTTCACTGCAAAAATGGTTCAAATGGCTCTGAGCACTATGGGACTTAACATCTATGGTCACCAGTCCCCTAGAACTTAGAACTTGGCTCTGAGCACTATGGGACTTAACTGCTGAGGTCATCAGTCCCCTAGAACTTAGAACTACTTAAACCTAACTAACCTAAGGACAGCACACAACACCCAGTCATCACGAGGCAGAGAAAATCCCTGGCCCCGCCGGCAATCGGACCCGGGAACCTGGGCGTGGGAAGCGAGAACGCTACCGCACGACCACGAGATGCGGACTGTTCGCTGCAAAAACAGTATGTGATCAAAAGCATGCGGGCACTCCAAAAACATACGTTTTGCATATTAGGTTAATTGTGCTGTCACCTACTGCCAGGTACTCCATATCAGCGGGCTCAGCAGACATTAGACATCGTGAGAGAGAGAATCGGAGGCTCTGCTGAAGTCACGGACTACGAACATAGTAAGGTGATGGTGTGTCACTTGTGTCATACGTCTGTACGCGGCATTTACACACTCCTAAACTTACGTAGATAAAATGTTTCCGATGTGGTAGTGATGTGGAAAGTGAAGATACAAGTTGAGCACAAAAGTGTAGAGTCCCACCTCGTCTGCTGACTGACAGAGACCGCCGACTGTTGAGGAGTGTCGTAATGTGTAATAGGCATACATCTGTACAGACCACCAAACAGAAATTCCAAACTGCATCAGGATCCACTGAAAGTACAATGGCAGTTAGGCGGTAGGTGAGAAAACTTGGATTTAATAATCGTAGGCTGTTCATAAGCTACATATTTATTTATTTATTTATTTATGCATTTATTTTACCTGGCAAGATTAGGGCCTTCAGGCCCTCTCTTACACCTAACCAGGCATACTCAGATTCAACAAATTTCAGTTTCTACAGAACATTAAGGACATATTACATGTTATACAGTATTAATGTTAAGAAAAAAATAGAGATTATAAACGTAGTACAATGATAATTATAACAATCAAAAATTAATTATAACAATCAAGAATAAAAATAATAGTAATAATAATAATAATAATGACTATGTATATGAAAGTAAACATATTTTTCTTTTATGAATGTCAGTCCTATTGCTAGTTGGGAATTTTCTCGTTATATTCTTGCAGCTTGTGAGTTATTCTCATCAAGCAGAGACATAAGACGATAGAATGGGGTGAAAGAGATATAGAAGAGGTAGACAGGTTAGAGGAAGAGAAATAGAATGGTAAAATTCGAAGCTATGATGGAGAGGAGAAAGAAAGAGATGAGAGGGTTACAACAATGGTGGCTATACCGTCCCTAATAATTCACTCTTGAATGTTGAGTGGTTCCGGATAAGACGCAGATCACAGGGGAGCGCGTTCCATAGTCGTATGGCTGAGATGGAGAATGACATGGAGAAAGATTTTGTGTTATGTAAAGGTACAGCCAAGATGCTAGACGTATCCGATCTGGTATTGCGGTTGTGGAATGATGATAGGTGTTTAATGTGAGAAGATAAGTATTGGGGGCACCAGTGGCTAAGAAATCGATGAAGTAAGCACATCGTGTGGAGATCGCGTGCCTTATGTGGGCGTATCCAACCTAGCTGGGAGTATGAAGGACTGATATGATCATACAACCGTATATTGCATACGTATCTAACGCAAGCGTTCATCACTAGCTCGAGGCGTCTCGAATTTTCACTATTTGTGCCGTGTTGAACTACATCACAGTAGTAAAGATTAGGTAAGACGCCGGTAAATGCGAAACGACGCCTCGCTTGGTGTAAGGAGCGTAAACATTGGACGATTGAACAGTGCAAAGACGATGTGTGGTGGTGTTATGGTGTGGCCGTGTTTTAAATGGAGGGGTCTAGCCCCGCTTGCTTTGCGTGAGACTATCACAGCACAGCACTACATTGATGTTTTAAGCACCTTCTTGCTTCCCACTGTTGAACTGCAATTCGGGAATGGCGAAAGCATGTTTCAACACTATCGAGCACCTGTTCATGGCCGGCCGCGGTGGTCTCGCGGTTCTAGGCGCTCAGTCCGGAACCGCGCGACTGCTACGGTCGCAGGTTCGAATCCTGCCTTGGGCATGGATGTGTGTGATGTCCTTAGGTTAGTTAGGTTTAAGTAGTTCTAAGTTCTAGGGGACTGACGACCGCAGATGTTAAGTCCCGTAGTGCTCAGAGCCATTTGAACCAACCTGTTCATGAATCACGGCCTTTGGCGGAGTGGTTTCACGACAATAACTTACCTGTAACGGACTGGCTTGTACAGAGCCCTGACCTGACACCTGCAGAACACCTTTGGGATGTTTTGGAACGCCGACTTCGTACCAGCCCTCACCAACCGACATTGATGCCTGTCCTCTGTGCAGCACTCAGTGAAGAACGGGCTGCCATTTCCCAAGGAACTTTCCATCACTTTATTGAACGTGTGACTGCGAGAATGGAAGCAGTCATGAAGGCTATGTGTAGGGAAACACCATATTGAATTAAAGCATTACCGCCACAGGGCGCCACCAGTCTTTTTCAGACTGGAGTCCGGATACTTTTGATCACATAGTCTATACAGTAGATGTATATATAGATTTAGAACTGAGGAGTTATAAAAGTCCTTGACTGTTTAGAGTTTGTTATTTGGATTGTAGCCGAGAATGTCTCAAATTATGTTGCTAGCAGCTGGAGTCCTGTAGTCTAGTTACTTGTAAACATCTGCTGGTAGCACAACACAATGTATGGCGGTATATGCCCTTAATCCTGTACGTACTGTTGTGTCTAGACAAGACAGCCTAGACACAATGAGAGGAAGCCGAAAGGCACGCGCTTAAACTCACGCAGACTGGCGTGAGGTCTGAAACAGGATACGTAATGAATGCTATAAAGAAAAGTACGTAGCTTCTGGAATACTTAACTTTAATCCATAACTGTATAACATCGCTCTTGTACAGATATAATCTCCATTTCAATATACTTGGTGATGGCGCCTTGCTAGGTCGTAGCAAATGACTTAGCTGAAGGCTATGCTAACTATCGTCTCGGCAAATGAGAGCGTAATTCTCAGTGAACCTTTCCTAGCAACGTCGGCTGTACAACTGGGGCGAGTGCTAGGAAGTCTCTCTAGACCTGCCGTGTGGTGGCGCTCCGTCTGCTATCACTGACAGTGGCGACACGCGGGTCCGACGTATACTAATGGACCGCGGCCGATTTAAAGGCTACCACCTATCAAGTGCGGTGTCTGGCGGTGACACCACACGTACTGCGGCTTATTTCTTTAGACAACGTGATTAGGCATAAACGTATGTCAGCTGCATGAACAGAGCTTAAAATATCCAAACGTCGAGGCGGATTAGAAGTTTTCATCACATTGTTCTATTTTCTTCGTATCTGTTGTTTCCGCTTCATTCTTGTGTACCGTTATACGAAAGTCGTCAACAACCAGTTACATGTATTTATCGTTTCTCTACCGTGAGAAATCCATTCCTCTCCAAACCGTTCTCGACTCTCTAAGACCTTTTTTAAATGTCCTTCCGTACACTCTCTCGCAAACCTACGCTGTAATTACTATGGCACTATCGCTTCTTTTACATTCCGATATGGCATAGTAACGGATATACTTCCAGTTTTCATATGAAAATCACATTATTATACAAGCTTCAATTTCCTGTACATTCTAGATATGTAGTTTCAGAAACTCCTTACGACAAACCTGCGATAAAATTTTGATCCACTTAATTAAAATTGACGATAGGTATTTGATTTGATTTTGTGAATCATCTTCCAGTTATTGTTTTTCTTCATCTTTTTAAGTTTTCGCGCTTACCTCTTGTTAGTCGTCGAATGTTTTCCGTTTAGGACGCTGTGAAAAATATCTCTGTTCAGTACTACGGGTAATTCATGAGCTACTCCTGAAACATACTTTAATCCAACTCTCAACATCGGCAAATGGTACATAGGCTACAAGATAACTTTGGGGATCAATAGAAAAGATGTATATCTGAGCTGACACGGGGCTATAGTTCTTATCCTGATTGCCAGTGAGAGCGAATGGGTTGGCGATTTATGAGCGGGCGTTTTGAGGGATCCCTTCGAAAAGAAAACAATGGCAACGATAGCAATAAATCTTGATTTCATTGCCGCCATGGATGCTGAAAAGGATACACCATTCCGATGAATTCAACAAAACACGCCGTTATACCGGGAGAATGCCTGCTGAAGGCCATCCTTTAATTCCGGGCAACCCGCCACCTCGGCGCAAGTTCTATTGTCGAAGCACACTAAGCCGTTACAAAATATGGAGCAGTTTTTTGCTGTGATATCATTAATTAACTGTTGAGAGTTGTAAGTAAAGCAGGCCAATCATAGTATATTTACGATGATTTTCACCCGCAAATTTTGATTGAAAAATACACTGACATCATATCAGCAACAAAATTTGTACATGTGAATAGTGATTTAAGTTAGTAATATTTGTACTACTTTCATTAGTAATTATCTGTTCCTGGGAACACACCAGTGACTCTATATCACTACACTTTACTGCAAATAAATTATATGTACTGCAAATTTAGGTCATTAAAAAGGGTTTCCAGTGAGCCTTATAAAAGAGAAAGACATTATATTTTATTAGTTGAAGCAGATTTTCGCTTGTCACTTACTTAACGTAAGATAAAGATCTACTAGCGCACCTTCTCTAACAGGAAATACAATAACACAAGATTTGTTGCAAGGGGAGGTGTCTCGCGTTCGTTTGTGAATGAACCTATCTTAAAAAGCAGAACGTAGTCGATAATTAAGTGATATTCATCATCTCAACATAAAAAGTTTTTACTCTTTCTTACCAACATTTTATTTGTGGGGCAGTATCTGAAAGTTCAGCGAAATAAACATGTAAATAAGATGATACAGAATGAAATGTTGAGGGACGCATTTTGTTTCCAAAAGGAATAGTACATCGTCTTTTGAAATAATGGAACTGCCATAGATGGACTAGTAAATTTTATGGAATAGTAGCAGTAAAAAGACGCTTCAAAGAGTGAGCATTACTGGAAATTTTGTAAGTCAACGAAACTCTAGAGTTACTTATAAAAATCCTGAAAGTATAAAAACGAGTAAATGAAAAATGTTGTCCGCCAGTGTAAAAAATTTCCATGTTTGATACAACCGTCGACATAAATAAACGCTATACGATGAGATGGATAGCACGCGGTAAGAGGAGAACAATAATGTAATACTAAGAGAGAAGCACTTGGGCTAACAAAGTCTGGGGTACAACCTTTCTCGTGTACATGAATAAAATTGTTTTGAATGTTAAGCGGCGGCATTATAAACCACTGAAGCAACTACATCATAGACAGTCTTTGTAGGAAAGCTTACGAATTCATACTTTTCCTGTACTGATTAAAGTTTAAGTGAGAGTTATTAATAAGGAAGAAAAAGATATTTTCAGAACTGGAATTGAAATTCACTGTGAAATGATATCACAGATTAGATTCGCCGAAGACATTGGTATCCTACATGGAAATCAGAAAGAGCTATAGTAATTGTTCAATTAAATGACCACTCTACTTATCATGTGATGTCCATTAAGAGTATACCAAAGAAAGATAAAGGTACTAATGATCAGTAAAAATGAGATAAATGACGAACATAACATCACAATTGGGGCACAGGTGCTTAATGAAGCGAAGGAACAACACGTAACGCACGAAGCAAGAAGGTTTAAAACAAATAGATACGTATAGAAGAAGATTAATCAGAGACAGTGGGAAAAACGGAAGAGAAGAGAATCGAAGCGTGGATACGTGGTGATTCAGAGGGATGCTGGACGTTGATGGACTAATAAAAAAAATGAGGAGGTCCTCGACGGAATAGCCGAAGAAATAAATTTGTGAGGGACACTAACAACAGGTTGACAGCACGTGTGTTATGACCTCAGAGATTAGCTTTGACGATACTACAAGAGGCCGTAGATGGCAAAAGCTACAGATAAATACAATGTTGAGATGGTACATGGAAGGGGGAGGGGGGGGGCTTAGATGGCTGTTTGAAGCCTTACTATCCCCACCTAATTTTCAATTGTGTTTTTTCATAAAAATCAAATTGTACGGGAAACCTGTCTTTGCTGTTAGTAAAATGCAATTATTTTGTTTCAGTAAGTAACTATTTTACTTACACAATCGCCTAAGAAGATGGTTATAACGAAGTCACTTTGCCTTCGAAAGGAAACAATCTATTTCCATTTTACCAGAGTACCAAACCAGGTTCTCACTGAAACAGTTACACCGTACCTACAGCTTAATGCAAGTTACCATTAAGGCAATCGATAGCGGAATACACAATGATACTTTGAACCATGGTCGTTAATTAATTGTATCGCTGTATCACTGTTTACTTGCAGCCAGTCGTAGTCGAGTACTGTCGACGACATTTCAATTCAGCACCAGCCAGATAACCTAGGGTGAACCACTTTAGAGTGAGGAAACCGTCGCTCTTTCGAGCGACTGAACAGAGGCTCGCAGTCGCAGGATGAGCAAACAAGTGCTCTTCCTTAATTTTTTGTGGCCCAAGGTGTTATGTCTATCTCAAGTTATGTGGGGAGAACGCCACTCTCGCAATAGGTCCGGCTATCGGTAAGTCGGCCAGCCAATCAGCAATATATGGCACGCAGTGGGTATTCAGCACATGAGTTAAAATCACGTTGACGGACGGACCACACTAGCGTCAGATCCCTCGCTGGTGGAACCTTAGAAATCAACAGTCCTCTGCGTAGCCACTCGCCGCGATCGTCGGAGTTCTCTGTCGTCCTCCGTTCCAGTGAATCGCGGAGGTGACAGCGTTCCATGAATTTCCCAACTGGTGGACGTTGCCACTACTCATCAGATTTTCCGCCATGCGTGTTTTCAAGGAGTCCTTAATTAAGGAGTCTCATAAGGAAGTTCTGTGGCCTAAATTAATGTTGTTTTCGTATTCCATTGAATATCTGGTGGAAATGTTGTGCTCTCCAATTACAGACTTGATGAGATACAAAAGGCGAGCGCAGCGTTGACGTTTGGTGCAGCGTTCTTCCAAACAGCCGATGTCAAATTCTTGTACCTTACTCATCTCCTATCCCACCAACTGAAGTACCTCACATCCGCCATTTTTGTTTCCCTAGATGTTAAGAAAGCTTATGACCGTGTATGGTTTCCCGGGCTCTTCTTTAAGCTCCAGACTTATGCACTTCCCATAAATGATGTTTGCCTCATCACCTTCTTTGCCTGTAACAGCCCATCTTATGTCACCATCAACAACACCAACTCTCATATCTTCCATTCCGCGACAGCTGTTCCCCCAGATTCTGTCCTCTCAGCTATGCATTATATTCTCTACACAACCGATATGCACAAGCCACCTCCTCCTCTTCATCTCCTCCAGTAATCCGATGACCTAGCTTCCTCATCCTCTACCCCAACATTCAGAAATCCACCATTCAGAAATCCCAACGATAACTCCAGCTGCATTTCAATCAGTTCACCTCCTGGGATAGTCACTGGCTCCTCAAAATCAACCCCGTCAAACAGCAGGCAATTATTATAGACCGAACCACGCGCAGCTTACACCGCCACGACATTTACTTTAGCATTTAAGACCCTTATATAAAATAATACATTAAAATACCTCGGACCAATACTTCATCGCCCATAACATGGATGCCTCATCTACTAACTGTTCCACACAAAGCCTTCAATAGGCTTAACTTACTATAACGACTGATCGGAAGAACACGGATACTGCATCCTTCCACGCTTTTTCGGCCCATCTTCTGCTATGCCAATGTGGCATGGGCTTCCACCCTCACTAATTTTTTCACGCCCTACATATCCTTGAACGCCATACGCGCCTTCTATCACGGACATCCTCTATCACCTTATAAAGTTTCCCAGCCTGCTCCTCCTCCTGAGCACCTCCGAGTATCCTCTGTTACCCCCAAACTCGATACTACCCACCCCGTAGTCCCCACTGCTCACTGAATCTGTTACTCTGCCGTGCCTCTACCGCCATATTTCCCCAGAACGACAGAATATGAAAATCTTCCACTTGGTACCTCGAAGCTTTGAGGGCTGCATAAAACCTGGCGATAGTGGCAACCGAATCCTCTCCTAACGATATTTGAATCTCTTTCTCTTACCCGACCATGAAATCCGCTCTTAAATATACTGATCCTACCATGTCTAGGAGGTCCCTAAAACCCAAGCCTCGTCGGCACTCCCCTCCCCTCCAGTCCTTTCCACTCACTTTGTAAGTCATGGCACAGAGTCGCATCCCTCTCCACTCTTTCTCCGTCCCTTCTCCAAACATCCAACTACCAAACCCCTCCAAAGCATTACTTCTAAATGCTACGTTCCCCTGATACCCTTCTCCCTGTCAGTCTATTTCCACACCTCTTCAATCATCCAGGTATATCTTTTAATAACTCACACATCTGCATTTCCGTTTCACTTTATGTATCTGTCTTTACATCTTCGTGCATGACGCTCATTTTCCGTTCATCTGCATCTACATTTTAATTAACCACCAAATCAACCGTTTATAATTCAACTTACGCAACAGACGATCTGTCTTTTTATTTTACAAAACGTTAAGTTTTGCCAGATGTCATGTCTAATATTTATTTTATATTGTTTTTATTTTTAATTTTCCTCGTTTGTGCTGTGGAGCGGCAAATTGTATCCGCTGACAGCCCACCCCTTGCCCATATGGGGCGGGGAGGATGAAATAACAATAAAAAAAAATATTCCACACTACCTGTGCTCTGGCCTGTACAAGCCATATCGCTCTAGCAAAGTATTTTATAAATTCCAGCCTTCAGTAATGATAAATCGTCCTTTACTGATTTCAACAAGTTGGTAACCTTAGAGGGCGGTCGGAAAACCGTTTGCACCTGACATCTGCAGAAAATACTTGCTATTTTAAATACATATTTCCAGCAAATGTTAAGGAAAGATAAACAGTTTGCCGGCGAGCCATCCCCTTTATGTACTTCAAGGTTCTTGGTTTTAACTGATAGTACCTGGTTAGTCTACTGAACACTGTCTTTAGAAGGGCGAGCTCTTTAGGCAAACTACCTGCGTCTACGCCTGTCTGAGCTCTGTGTACAGGTGTTTTAAGCACACTCATCGTTTGCAGCGGATACGATAACTAGATGACAGTAAATACAGGTCGGTATGTGTAGGTTTACGGCATGGTGAATGTCCCCGAGGGCCAATCCAACCAAAATATCCAAGATAGGCAGACAACAATTTTTCTGTAATTCCATGCTGAACTGACTTGTATTTGCAATCATCCGATGCTAATAATGATCTCAAGCAGCGTGCCTCCATATCACAGACGGTTTCCCGAACAAAAGAATAGCAAATTTTTGACCTAACGAGTTTCAGATTATAGACTCTTACTAACAATTACGCCTTACTTGAAATCCATGCTACACAATGTTACCAATAAATTCAACCAATAAGACAAACAATCCTGCTGGAAGAACATCCGCAACCGAGCATTTTAGCAGTGGCTGAAAAGACCTGCTTTGCGTTCATAGGCACAGCTACGACACCTGAAGATAGGCTTATAACAGTCCGAAAACGGTGGTGTTAAAATAAAGAAATTTGCGACCGAAGAGGTATTTTCTGCCTCTGCCAAGCAATAAGAGTTACAATTATCATACAGGTTGATTCAGTTGCTACTATCTCCGGGTTTTATGCAGACCGCAACGCCTCCAGATACCATGTGCCAAATTTTCATATTCTGTCGTTCACTACACACTTACCATTAGTCCTCAAGACAAAAGGAACACAACGTATTTGTAGGAAATTTCTGGTAGTTATATATTGTACTGAGATACACTCTTGCTGGAAACCATGGTTTTGGAGTAATTAAGAAAGATGCTTTAGGAGGTCAGTTTTGTAGGTTTTTCTTAAATAATTCGAAAACTACGACCTCTAGCAAAACCGGATCCACCTACAATATTTTAGTACCTTAAATTTACTACCAAAAGATCATGTTCATTTCATGTGTAGGACTAACAGTGGTGTGCGCAGCGAGGAAGCATATGAAGATCTTGCATGTGGTGCTTGAAGGCGTTTCACGTTGCATAAAACCCAAAGTTAGAGGCTGCTGAATCATCCAGTTTAAACTTGGTAATTACAAGAGGGAGAATCACAAAAATTGAAAGACATTTGAAGATATAAATACAAATTTCTGTTACTGAATGTATGTTCTGAGAAAATTTCCGTTACAAATTTAAAAGGCGTCGTAAATTTACCGATCTTTGAATGGATCGTCGAAGAGAAGTTTTAACACATTGAATATTGCGTAAATGTTCTTTACCGACGATCCGGAACCCGTGATGCAAATATTTTACTCGGGAATCTGCCATAACCAGCGGGAAACGCTTTTCTCGATTCGGTGCTTAAGGATTTCTAAAAATGATGATTAATACCATCTGTTTAACTATATCAGAGAGACGCAGAATCTGTCTCACAAGGAACTCCTTGAGCGCTAGGCCGCAAGTTGGCTTTCCGCCCAAACAGGCCTTGAAGGCACAACGATACCGACCGGCCGTCGTGTCATTCTCAGCCCACAGGCGTCACTGGATGGGGATACCGAGGGGCATGTTGTCAGCACACCGCTCTCCCGGTCGTATCTCGGTTTAGGAGACCGGAGCCGCTGCGTCTCAATCAAGTAGCTCCTCAGTTCTGCTTCACAAGGGGCGAGGGCACCCCACTTGCTAACAGCGCTCGGCAGACCGGATGTCAACCATCCAAAGGCTGGCTCAGCCTGACAAACCTTGACTTCGATGATGTGAAGGCCGTTAAATTAAATCTATGCTAAAGCTTATTTGAAAGTGTTAACGATTACGACAGGAAAAATATTATCTGCTAATGATTCACTATGTCTACCAGGAGGACGACAAAAAATGTGCGTCCGGAAGGTGCAGAAATCAACCTTGTACTGAATGTATGTTTTACACTTAGCAAAATGGACATCGCCAGCACTCAAGAAATGTTCAAAACAAACCATTAACGTGCACCACGAACACAGAATGAGAACTGGCACGCCGCAGTGATCAGAAAGGTCTGCTCCATCTGGGTCGAAGGCGAACTGCTTTAGAATTGGAAACCGTGCGGGAGATTCAGCTAGGCATCTACTCTTAAGGAATCCATGTAGAATCAAAGTAGTGTAACAGGGTGATGGGATCTAATGGATTGTGATGGTACGCAACCGAATGCGAAACAGTCTATCGTGTAGTTTATCGTGAAGCTGGCCATCTTTTAGGGCGTAGCTGTAGATAGTGCGATAATACGTTCTATAGGTACGGAAAAAAATAAATATCCAGAGTCTGACTTTGTCAAGTTGTTCCAGGTAAAAGGAATTGCGACGTCAGATACTTTCCAAGAGGCATAGCGTGCTCTAAGAGAATATTATTGTTGTATACAGACCAGGAATCAATCAAACCAGGTCATTTTGGCCAGTGTTTGGCAAAACGCTGTGCTAATACCATAGGTGTACATCTCCATCTACATTTATACTCCGCAAGCCACCCAACGGTGTGTGGCGGAGGGCACTTTACGTTCCACTGTCATTACCTCCATTTCCTGTTCCAGTCGCGTATGGTTCGCGGGAAGAACGACTGTCTGAAAGCCTCCGTGCGCGCTCTAATCTCTCTAATTTTACATTCGTGATCCCCTCGGGAGGTATAAGTAGGGGGAAGCAATATATTCGATACCTCATCCAGAAACGCATCCTCTCGAAACCTGGCGAGCAAGCTACACCGCGATGCAGAGCGCCTCTCTTGCAGAGTCTGCCACTTGAGTTTATTAAACATCTCCGTAAAGCTATCACGGTTACCAAATAACCCTGTGATGAAACGCGCCGCTCTTCTTTGGATCTTCTCTATCTCCTCTGTCAACCCGATCTGGTACGGATCCCACACTGATGAGCAATACTCAAGTATAGGTCGAACGAGTGTTTTGTAAGCCACCTCCTTTGTTGATGGACTACATTTTCTAAGCACTCTCCCAATGAATCTCAACCTGGCACCCGCCTTACCAACAATTAATTTTATATGATCATCCACTTCAAATCGTTCCGCACGCATACTCCCAGATATTTTACAGAAGTAACTGCTACCAGTGTTTGTTCCGCTATCATATAATCATACAATAAAGGATCCTTCTTTCTATGTATTCGCAATACATTACATTTGTCTATGTTAAGGGACAGTTGCCACTCCCTGCACCAAGTGCCTATCCGCTGCAGATCTTCCTGCATTTCGCTACAATTTTCTAATGCTGCAACTTCTCTGTATACTACAGCATCATCCGCGAAAAGCCGCATGGAACTTCCGACACTATCTACTAGGTCATTTATATATATTGTGAAAAGCAATGGTCCCATAACACTCCCCTGTGGCACGCCAAAGGTTACTTTAACGTCTGTAGACGTCTCTCCATTGATAACAACATGCTGTGTTCTGTTTGCTAAAAACTCTTCAATCCAGCCACACAGCTGGTCTGATATTCCGTAGGCTCTTACTTTGTTTATCAGGCGACAGTGCGGAACTGTATCGAACGCCTTCCGGAAGTCAAGAAAAATAGCATCTACCTGGGAGCCTGTATCTAATATTTTCTGGGTCTCATGAACAAATAACGCTAGTTGGGTCTCACACGATCGCTGTTTCCGGAATTCATGTTGATTCCTACATAGCAGATTCTGGGTTTCCAAAAACGACATGATACTCGAGCAAAAAACATGCTCTAAAATTCTACAACAGATCGACGTCAGAGATATAGGTCTATAGTTTTGCGCATCTGCTCGACGACCCTTCTTGAAGACTGGGACTACCTGTGCTCTTTTCCAATCATTTGGAACCCTCCGTTCCTCTAGAGACTTGCGGTACACGGCTGTTAGAAGGGGGGCAAATTCTTTCGCGTACTCTGTGTAGAATCGAATTGGTATCCCGTCAGGTCCAGTGGACTTTCCTCTGTTGAGTGATTCCAGTTGCTTTTGTATTCCTTGGACACTTATTTCGATGTCAACCATTTTTTCGTTTGTGCGAGGATTTAGAGAAGGAACTGCAGTGCGGTCTTCCTCTGTGAAACAGCTTTGGAAAAAGGTGTTTAGTATTTCAGCTTTACGCGTGTCATCCTCTGTTTCAATGCCATCATCATCCCGGAGTGTCTGGATATGCTGTTTCGAGCCACTTACTGATTTAACGTAAGACCAGAACTTCCTAGGATATTCTGTCAAGTCGGTACATAGAATTTTACTTTCGAATTCACTGAACGCTTCTCACATAGCCCTCCTTACGCTAACTTTGACATCGCTTAGCTTCTGTTTGTCTGAGAGGGTTTGGCTGTGTTTAAACTTGGAGTGAAGCTCTCTTTGCTTTCGCAGTAGTTTCCTAACTTCGTTGTTGTACCACGGTGGGTTTTTCTCGTCCCTCACAGTTTTACTCGGCACGTGCCTGTCTAAAACGCATTTTACGATTGCCTTGAACTTTTTCCATAAACACTCAACATTGTCAGTGTCGGAATAGAAATTTTCGTTTTGATCTGTTAGGTAGTCTGAAATCTGCCTTCTATTACTCTTGCTAAACAGATAAACCTTCCTCCCTTTTTTTATATTCCTATTAACTTCCATATTCAGTGATGCTGCAACGGCCTTATGATCACTGATTCCCTGTTCTGCACTTACAGAGTCGAAAAGTTCGGGTCTGTTTGTTGTCAGTAGGTCCAAGATGTTATCTCCACGAGTCGGTTCTCTGTTTAATTGCTCGAGGTAATTTTCGGATAGTGCACTCAGTATAATGTCACTCGATGCTCTGTCCCTACCACCCGTCCTAAACATCTGAGTGTCCCAGTCTACTTCTGGTAAATTGAAATCTCCACCTAAGACTATAACATGCTGAGGAAATTTATGTGAAATGTATTCCAAATTTTCTCTCAGTTGTTCTGCCACTAACGCTGCTGAGTCGGGAGGTCGGTAAAAGGAGCCAATTATTAACCTAGCTCGGTTGTTGAGTGTAACCTCCATCCATAATAATTCACAGGAACTATCCACTTCTACTTAACTACAGGATAACCTACTACTAACAGCGACGAACACTCCACCACCGGTTGCATGCAATCTATCCTTCCTAAACACCATTTGTACCTTTGTAAAAATTTCGGCAGAATTTATCTCTGGCTTAAGCCAGCTTTCTGTACCTATAATGATTTCAGCTTCGGTGCTTTCTATCAGCGCTTGAAGTTCCGGTACTTTACCAACGCAGCTTCGACAGTTGACAATTACAATACCGATTGCTGCTTGGTCCCCGCATGTCCTGACTTTGCCCCGCACCCGTTGAGGCTGTTGCCCTTTCTGTACTTGCCCAAGGCCATCTAACCTAAAAAACCGCCCAGCCCACGCCACACAACCCCTTCTACCCGTGTAGCCGTGTAGCCGTGTAGCTCTGTTACGGTCATTTTCCCACTCTTTTTTGTTATACCGTAAGTATTTCCTAATGTCCTTACAAGATCATGCACTCCAGAAAGAATCGTAGGCGGCAAAGCACCTCCAACTTTTCGCATCACAGCAACTAACTATACAGCCAATTTACCATCCAGACTAACAGTCGGCACAATTGTACACGAATGCGTTAAGGCATGGATGTTAGCTGCTCTTGATACAACTCTTTTGGTAGTCTAATTTCCAGGGTTCCTGTCAGATGCATTTCCTCTTCAAATCCCGATTGGTCGGAGTTGAAAACAAATTCCTTACTGACCGTGGGATAGGTTTGTTTACCTCATCTACAAATTTTCTGGTCTATTCCGCAGTTTGCTGCGCATCGTCAAGTTGACGGTTTGTTTCAGATTTCGTTATTTTACTTCCTATTATTCTGTAGCCCTGTTTAAAGTTGTGGAGCCATCCACTGCGTCCCTTGAAATCATTTGCAATCTATGCTGCGCGCAATTTGATGTGCTAACGCAGTAGGTCACTATCATGCAGATATTGTAAATTCTACAGAGGATCTTTGAAACGTGAAAATATTAAATTTTGTATCACGAGTGCCTTGTCATATTGCTGCAGACTTATTTGAAATTGTTTTCTTACTATACTACGGATGATCTTACATGTACGTTCCATGCGGCTTTTCGCGGATGATGCTGTAGTATACAGAGAAGTTGCAGCATTAGAAAATTGCAGCAAAATGCAGGAAGATCTGCAGCGGATAGGCACTTGGTGCAGGGAGTGGCAACTGACTTTAACATAGACAAATGTAATGTATTGTGAATACATAGAAAGAAGGATCCTTTATCGTATGATTTCATGACAGCAGAACAGACACTGATAGCAGTTACTTCTGTAAAATATCTGGGAGTATGCGTGCGGAACGATTTCAAGTGGAATGATCGTATAAAATTAATTGTTGGTAAGGCGAGTGCCAGGTTGAGATTTATTGGGAGAGTCCTTAGAAAATGTAGTCCATCAACAAAGGAGGTGGCTTACAAAACACTCGTTCAACCTATACTTGAGTATTGCTCATCAGTGTGGGATCCGTACCAGGTCGGGTTGACAGAGGAGATGCAGAAGATCCAAAGGAGAGAGGTGCGTTACGGAGATGTTTAGAAAACGCAAGTGGCAGACTGCAAGAGAGGCGCGCTGCATTGCGGTGTAGCTTGCTCGCCAGGTTTCGAGATGATGCGTTTCTGGACGAGGTATCGAATATATTGCTTCCCCCTACTTATACCTCCCGAGGAGATCACGAATGTAAAATTAGAGAGATTCGAACGCGCACGGAGCCTTTCCGGCAGTCGTTCTTCCCGCGAACCGTACGTAACTGAAACAGGAAAGGGAGGTAATGATAGTGGCACGTGAAGTGCCCTCCGCCACACACCGTTGGGTGACGTGCGGAGTATAAATGTAGATGTAGATGACTTCTTAAGTAATAGAACCCAGTACGTTGTCCTCGATGTTGAGTGTTCATCGGAGGTTGGGGGTATCATCTGGAGTGCCCCAAGGAAATGTGCTAGGTCCGCTGTTGTTTTCTATCTACATAAATGATCTTTTGGATAGGGTGGATAGCAATGTGCGGCTGTTTGCTGATGATGCTGTGGTGTACGGGAATGTGTCGTCGTTGAGTGACTGTAGGAGGATACCAGATGACTTGGACAGTATGTGTGATTGGTGTAAAGAATGGCAGCTAACTCTAAATATAGATAAATGTAAATTAATGCAGATGAATAGGAAAAAGAATCCCGTAATATTTGAATACTCCATTAGTAGTGTAGCGCTTGACACAGTCACGTCGATTAAATATTTGGGCGTAACATTGCTGAGCGATATGATGTGGGACGAGCATGTAATGGCAGTTGTGGGGAAGGCGGATAGTCGTCTTCGGTTCATTGATAGAACAATTCAAAGGCCGGCTGCTAGATTTGTTACTGGTGGGTTTGATCATCACACGAGTGTTACGGAAATGCTTCAGGAACTCGGATGGAAGTCTTTAGAGGAAAGGAGGCGTTCTTTTCGTGAATCGCTACTGAGGAAATTTAGAGAACCAACATTTGAGGCTGACTGTTGTACAATTTTACTGCCGCCAACTTATATTTCGCGGAAAGACCACAAAGATAAGAGAGATTAGGACTCGTACAGAGGCATATAGGCAGTCATTTTTCCCCCGTTCTGTTTGGGAGTGGAACAGGGAGAGAAGGTGCTAGTTGTGTTGCGAGGTACCCTCCGTCACGCACCGTATGGTAGACTGTGGTGTATGTATGTAGATGTACGTAATTGGTAAGTACCCCCTCCTTGGACAACGATTGTCTTTACTACGTTTCACTAGAGACGTGAGGGTCGAGTCCTCTCTCGGCCACAGGTGTGTGTGTTTTTCTTGCATAAGTTAGTTTAAGTACTGTCTAAGTTCATGGACCGATGACCACAGCAGTCTGGTCCCTTAGGAACTCATACACAATTGAACATTTTGAACTGCAGACGGGAATTAGTGGTCGCTGTCTTACAAGGATGATGAACTACATAGTTCGACACATATTACTGTATCACTTTCACTTTTTACGCACGTATAATCATAGTACGCCTCGTATACATTTCCGCACGGTCGAGGGTATAAGACACCACACGTTGCACTGACTAATCTTGTAGAAACGCTAATATTTCATCTGCCACTTTCTCACTCTACAAAAGTCCTGGGGTTCCTCTCCGACGAAATGCCAACTGCAGAAACAATTGTTGTAGGTATAATGCAGTGTTTGCTTTGATTATTGTTGCCACTGCTCTGCTTCGTATCAACACCACTAACAGTGCAGCGCTGTTGTGAATTACTCGTCGAAAAAGCCGTTCAACAACGCTCCATAGCCTCATGTTGTGCTCACCGCCAGATAGCATGCAAGTCACATCCCCTGTTGATATTAACAGCCAAAATTTCGGTTGCATGGTAAACAACATATGGGGCGTCGAGTGCCGTAAACGTCGTCGACGTTTTCCGATTTCTCACTCAAGGATTTTCTTACAAGATGGCCTCACCGCTTGGAATGCAAGACTTCATAAGAATTTAAGGCTACACTTTGATTTATAAAAAGAAAGTAACAAAAAAGAAACAATATGAGACTGAAGTTGAGGCATCAACTAGTTCGAGCTAATAGTCGAGTTCAATTACATCTCAAAGGAAGTCAGATCAAGAATCCCTGTCGTCAACAACGGTTGAGAAGTGAGTCCAACAACAGATGAAGGAAGGTGAGACAGAAGGAATAACGTCGACCAACTGACAAAGATCAGCATATTAAATATAGTGTGTGAAGGAAATTGACTGCAATGCATTTGTCGACATGTGAATTTATCGTATGATAGGAAGAGCATAGGGCAGTCTGAACAATTTTAATTGAGGTAGCGCCAGAAGGAAGGGAGCGACGGAAGCAGTGTTCCAAGTACACTGAAGACGTTAGACAGGAGTGGATTAGTCAAGTGTGTTTACTAAATAAACGAGCAGCGATTGATTCTTAGTACAGGCCCGCAGAAAATACGAGAGTGGGTGGAGTTTATTGTTATACAGGTTACGCATTTATGAAGCAGTTATGAAAGATAAAATCAGGCGCTTGTGACTGATTGGATGCTTGTAGCAGCGTAGTCTAACTAGAATATAATCCACTTTTTTGTCTTTTTTTACAAAGGGCGGTCACAGTACGGTCAGAAACAAAAAAACTGCAAGACTAAATTATTCTATTTTGTATATTTTCAGATGCATTTATTTAAGGGCTGATGTTTATTGATGTAAATATGTTAAAAATAATATTCAGAATAATTTGACTCCACAAAATATACACTTTACAGATAATATCGAACGAGGGATAGTATTACGGCAAATAGACTGTCATTTTTTCCTATTGTAAGGGAAAGTAAAATATTTTTCGGCTTCTGTACGCAGAATACGGAACAGGATAGTTAAGAAAAGCTCGCAAATACGACTCCTTTAGAAAACATCTGCTTAAACTTATGTCGGAAACTTTATGATTTGCAGAGCAAACTTTTTTTAGAAGGGAGACTTTTTTTTTAACCACAGAGAAGCGTAGTTCAGTAGAGCAAACTACGCCGTCTGACAAAGCGGTAAAGCACCCGTGAAGGGAGAAGGAAACGAAATATAAATTTATAGAATGCGAGGATATATAGTTACTTCAGTGATCGAGTGAAATTTACAAGGAATGTTTCAGTATGAATACGTTTCCACTCTGGCCTGGGTAGATGCACTGACGCAATGGGGAAGGATGTTATAAAGCTGTTCCATCCTTTCTTGAAGGTATCTCTGGTCCTCAATTGTTGTAAGTGGTCCTTGATATTCTGGAAACTGCCACTGGAACGAAGCTGTAATCTGAGCTATTGCCACTCAACCTCTATCGGTGACAGATCTGTGGATCTTACTGGTCACGGAAGTGTCCCAGCATCTGGCAAACAATTCATAAAAACACGTGCCAACTGTGCACGAGCATTATTCTCTCGTACAGTGGCACTACGACACTGTCAGATGAGAAGTAACAAGTGAGGATATCTCACACCTACCGTTGTGCCGTCAGAGTTGTCTCAATCAGTACCACCCGCAACCAGAAATACGCGATGGCCGCTGAGAGCATGACTTCAGAATAACAGTATTGTGCCTCTGAGAAAAATGGAAGAATCGGTCCTATCCGCATCAACGACGATGGTAAAAAGAAACTTCAAATTTGTGTGAAATCTTACGGGACTTAACTGCTAAGATCATCACTCCCTAAGCTTACACACTACTGAACCTAAATTATCCTAAGGGCAAACACACACACCAAAGCCCGAGGGAGGACTCTAACCTCCCTTCGGACGATGATCGTCCGTGGTAGTGCAGAATCGCGATTTAATTGATGACCACGATCTGATGACACTCGTCATTCTTTCCGATCACGGCACCACTCAATATGCAGCCGTTTGCGTTGTGGTGTTAACGGCAGGCTACACATAGGACGGTAATTCCATAATCCGTCTGCTGCTAGCCTCTGTACAGTGCCACGGGATAACGCAGACTATTGCCATGAGTCCGTTACTTGATCTCAGCCGGCAGGTGCAGATGTGAAGGAGATATGATGTGCTTGCTGCACAGCCACAACCATCTGAATATTAAGATGCAGTTTGTGGAACAAATTTTTCATTTTCATAAGATTTCATGGAGTTCATGTAATTATCGGAACATCTTTTTAACAACATGCTTGCTTCGACAGTCAGTGCATCATTTCTCCCCAAGACAATACTTTGGATCCTTCCTTGTGATGGTCAGAGGTGATCGACTGAAATCTTGACGACGAATATGCCTTCCTTCGCAGTCCCATCCAATTCGATTTTAGGTCGCGCTTACAACCGAATGTCCCACGATTCGAACAGCCACAAAAATGAAGACCCAGAATGAGGACCATTTCAAACACTATCACATGCTGATGACTCTCTTACTGGAGTATGGGGCACCTGTGTCTCCTCTCAATATGTGACGCTATTCATATTATTTATGTGCACTATCAGGCCTGGTAACGACACTAAATGCAAACAACACTAACAGAATCCGGTGTTCGTTTTACGTATCACACAGAATGGCTAATAGTAACCTTTTACTTACACTCCGATGTACATGTACGCAGTTGGATTAACGTTCGACCATGTCATCGAGGTGTTTCACTATTTTTGTCAGACGGTGAACATGGCAACGCAGATGTGTACACAGCGCAGTCTGAAACTGGCCTCGAAAGGTTATTTCCAGCTCTGAACGTGAGTTGTCACTTTGTCGCAAGAATGGTTTGCAGCATTTGAAAGTACTCGGTGAAACAGCATACAGCACAGTGATATCATTCGGGGAATACACCGCTAGCTTGAGACACGAAACGTTGAAGACCAGCCCGATTATGGTCGCCCGCAGTCAAAAATATCAAGTGATGACCGTTATATGCGAATTATGGCTTGTAGGTATCCAGAGAAAAATATCATAGAACGACTAGAGCGAATAGAGGACTGGCAGAGATGTGTCGATGCAGATAGTACGTAGCTGTAAGCGCACGGTCACCGGCCGGGGTGGCCGAGAAATTCTAGGTGCTACAGTCTGGAACCGTGCGACCGCTAAGGTCGCAGGTTCGAATCCTGCCTCGGGCATGGATGTGTGTGATGTCCTTGGGTTAGCTAGGTTTAAATAGTTCTAAATTCTAAGGGACTAATGACCTCAGAATTTAAGTGCCATAGTGCTCAGAGCCATTTGAACCATTTTGTTTCGCACGGTCAGTTTGACGTCTAGGTCTGTCATAATCATCAGTGCAATGGCCCCCCACTCGCCCTAAGAGTAGTAGCCCGTGGGGCATGCGGCACCTGGTCAATGAGAACGTTAATGGTTCAAATGACTCTGAGTACTATGGGTACTGCGAGTACTATGAGCACTTTGAGGTCATCAGTCCCCTAGATTATGTAAACCTAACCTAAGGACATCACACACATCTATACCCGAGGGCGACAGTAGTAGCCACGTGGTTTCGGACTGAGGCGCCTTGTACCGCTCGGCCACAGCGACCAGCAAAAGAGAACGCCTGGAAAGTGTGGGGCGGCTGGTAGGAAATTATTATTTAGTGTTGCATAAATGTTTGAATGTAGAAACACTTCACGGCCGATTAACTATATGTGCGGCGGTGGGTGGAATTATGTTGTTTAAAATGTTCCTATTATTTAGAATGTTATTTATGCTGTCTTTCGCCGTTCTCAACCATGGCTCTCAAACTACAATATTGGCAACCAGAAAGTGATTAGCAAAACGTGAAGCCTGTTTAGAATTCCTAGTGCCCACTTCATCTGAGAATACACTTATAGTTACAGCTTATAGCTCTGAGGAATTAGGAGATTGTCTGGGATTTATAACCAAAAACAGTCGTGAAAAAACGTCCTGTATTCTGAAAGTCACAGATGAAAACAAAGAATCCACACAATCTAACTAACAGAGCAGTTCAGAGTCTAATGCGCTGATGCCACTATAACTCTCCAAATTAAATATTTAAATGAATGCTCGCCATAATTTGATGATTAGGTTCATCAAACGCCACGCTAAATAATGGTAGAATGTTTGTCCCGCGGCGGCACGTGAAAATATGACATACGCAAACTGAAGATCGATAATTAAAGTCATCCCAGAATTAACACTTCACTCGAAAATGATTTCATGGTTACGCGTATCCCGAGTATCTTAATACGGCATCAGAGGCTGTTTGTAGCGATGATACCGACGCGACGCGACGCGACGCGACGCAACTCCCGACACAGGTGGCGTGCTATTCAGCGTCTGGAGAGAACTGGGGCTTTCCTTCCTCGCGCTGCGTTCTTATATATAAAGCCGCGGTGCGGACGGCTAAGGGAACGCCTGATCAAATCGGCTCTCCCGACTAGCCGCTGGGGTAGTAATGCACCACATTAAGTTATTGAATAAATCATAGCTTCTTTTGCTGATGGCCGATGAAGTTCTCAATTTACATGTGCATTCAGCACACAGGTAAGTATTTATAATAAAAGTTTGACGTGGCTAAGTTAAATATTTTGGGCGAGAGAATTAATTTAATTACACTGCACGCAGTAGACGAGCTCTGAACTGGCCCTTTGGAGATACGCTATTGCTATAATTTTATAGTTATTCAAATGAAACTTCTCACATCTTTATGGTTATAGCGGATCTCCATTCTACATAAATATAAACATCCTAGTCTTATTTATTAGCCTACTTAATCTATCTTGCTTCCTTAAGTTTTAAGACGAAAACCAGAAAATCATGAATTTCCACTAAAATCTTAATTTGTGAGATCCAGAAGACTGTTTCTATTAAATATTTATGAAAAAGGAATCTAATTATAAATTTTGAAGTCTCTAGCTCTTTTCTGTTGCGCCAATGATTTTTACAGAAAAACGTCCAAATTTCGAAAATGGCTAAAGTTATCGAACTGATATTCAACACAGATTAATTTAATATTACTCCTGACATGCTAGAACCGTTTCAGGTTATTTGCTTAGTTTTTAAAGTATTGCGCAACATTTATGACGTCAGAGCTAGTTACAGCGGACTAGGCTGGCACACAATGGAAAGACTGATGTGAAATTACTACGGCGTGAGTAGGCTGCTTCCCTACAAACGGTAAGAGGCTTAGTGATGTTCCGTTCTTTATACTGTAGACTGCAGGAATGGACTGATGCCTCATTAAAGAGTTTAGATGTTTCAGGTATGGATACTGAGGGAGGCATCTCAAAGTGATAGAAGAAAGACGATTGAGTCATATCTGGGAAGGTTTCACGTGCGGGCGTCTCGCTGCTGACGACGACAATTAGAGGACTGTGTAGTGTCGAAACACTATCATCCATGTTCGGACCTACAGTCAACATGTAGGCGGTGAGCTCGTCTTTCAGAGTAGTTAGCAACAGCAAGCGTCAACACCACCTTCTTCCACGAGATCTACCTCCACTAGTTAGGAATAAACAGGATAGCATATCGTGCGGTATTTGCCAACATGTACCCGAATGATCATGCTCAGTGCGTTTTCTCGCCATCCTTCTTCAAACATTGTGTGACATCGCGACTACCGGTATCGACGAGTGGGAATGCTTTAGCACATGTCGGGCAACAAAAGAGAGTCCGACTATACAGGGTGTTACAAAAAGGTACGGCCAAACTTTCACGAAACATTCCTCACACACAAATAAAGAAAAGATATTATGTGGACATGTGTCCGGAAACGCTTAATTTCCATGTTAGAGCTCATTTTAGTTTCGTTCATCCACCTACGCCCAATGGAGCACCTTATCATGATATCATCTGTGCTGCTAGAACATGTGCCTTTACAAGTACGACACAACAAGTGGTTCATGCACGATGGAGCTCCTGCACATTTCAGTCGAAGTGTTCGTACGCTTCTCAACAACAGATTCGGTGACCATTGGATTGGTAGAGGCGGACCAATTCCGTGGCCTCCACGCTCTCCTGACCTCAACCCTCTTGACTTTCATTTATGGGGGCATTTGAAAGCTCTTGTCTACGCAACCCCGGTACCAAATGTAGAGACTCTTCGTGCTCGTACTGTGGACAGCTGTGATACAATACGCCATTTTCCAGGGCTGCATCAGCGCATCAGGGATTCCATGCGACGAAGGGTGGATGCAAGTATCCTCGCTAACGGAGGACATTTTGAACATTTCCTGTAACAAAGTGTTTGAAGTCACGCTGGTACGTTCTGTTGCTGTGTGTTTCCATTCCATGATTAATATGATGTGAAGAGAAGTAATAAAATGAGCTCTAACATGGAAAGTAAGCATTTCAGGACACATGTCCACATAATATCTTTTCTTTATTTGTGTGTGAGGAATGTTTCGTGAAAGTTTGGCCGTACCTTTTTGTAACACCCTGTATAGTCGGACACTTTCCTTGTCAACTCCTGTTAACTCAGACACTGCTCTGATTGTTAAACGGCGATCTTGTCGAACAAGTTTACCGATTTTTTCAATGTTTGCATCAGTTTTTTCTGACAATGGTCTGCCAGTGCGAGTGTCATCACTGGTGTCTTCGCGGCCATCTTCAAATCGTTTAAACCACTCAAACACTTGTGTTCGCGATAAACAATCATCGCCGTACACTTGTTGTAACATTACAAACGTTTCAATTGCAGATTTTCCTAGTTTGAAACAAAATTTGATGTTAACACGCTGTTCCTTCTGTACACTCAACATTTTCCGACGCACAGACAAAACGTCAACTACTTAAAACAGACGCCACGGGCAGACTGAGTGCAGGAGGCAGATGAAACTCGAGCAGTAGGCGGAGCGAGAGTCACGTGACAGGCCACGCGACTTTCAGCCTTATTGCATTCGTTTTATTGTTTCACCAGTACTAGTCCGGATTTTTCTAGCCACACCTCGTATTTTCTTTCTTTGTGTGTGAGGAATGTTTCCCGAAAGTTTGGCCGTACCTCTTTGTGACACCCTGTATAACAATGCGTAGGATGGAGCTCTACGATACTGAAACACACCTAGTACCAAATTTTAATGGCGCACGTATGGAAATATGACTACATTCGAAGATACGGCCTTTAATTTTTTATTTAAGTTAACAGTTGTATAGTTCACAAGTAAATGGTGTAGATTTTAATGTGGTAACAAATACGTAGCTTTGAGTCGAAGACGAGGGCTAGGTCCAGAGCTGAGCACATGTTTTAGTAGTCAAAGTAAGATTATGAAAGGTGATTTAAACTGCAAAGTCTCTCTCATTGCTTTAAAAGAGAGGCACGCTGTAGCTTGGGATCCATAGCGACAGCGACTCTTAACCGACACGGAGCTGTTGGGAACTGGTCTGCAGAGTTCGTTAGCGGGATGCCGACAGGCGGTCAGAGGTTCGAGCAACGCTAACAACGTCGTGACCAGAGACCGCAGCACAAGTCGGTCCGCGCCGACGATGCCGCAGCGCGCAGAGTTCGAAACCACAAGCTCTGGATTGCGACAGACTCTCTTGCTCGACATACAAGAATACTTATTGCCACATCCTTTAATGGGAAGTGTGCTGATACTGTGTTTCTCTGTAGACGCACAAACAAGTGTTCAGTGCACACTCTTCACAGTTAAAGCACATGTCAATGTTATGTAGTCTTCAATCCGGAGAACTATAAAGTTGTTAGACGGTGTTACAGTAGCATACGAGCTTGTTCCATAGGTAGTAGATACAGGTTTCTCTGTACACATGTTTCCAGAAAGAAGGGTGAATGACGTAGGAAATACTAAGAAATAATGCTTTTTCTGATACAAACAGTACAAATAAGAGGGCTGTCCAGAAAGTAAGTTACGATTGATCGCGAAATGAAAATCACAGTGAAAATCAGAAATGTTTCATTTGTAACAGTTAGCTACACCTTTCAGCTACTTCTCTACGTAGTCGCCGTTCTGACTCAGACATTCGTCGTAGCGTTGTACCAACTTTCCAATACCCTCATCATAGAAGGCAGCCGCCAGTGCTTTCCGCCAATTCTCTACGCTGGCCTAAAGCTCGTTGTCTGTGCCAAAATGTTGTCTTGATAGCCAGCGGTTCGTTTGAGCAGAGATGAACCTCAGTGTGAGACAATTACGGGCTGTATTGTGGATAAACAAACATTTCCAATTGAAACGATGCAGGAACACCTTCATTGCCCCTGCAGAATGAGGCTGAGAATTGTCTTGAAGAAGAAACAGCACGACATTTATGTAATGTTGGTTGCATAACTTCAGGGGAAAATTCTCACCAGGCCCTCGTACTAGGCGGGACACACTATCTTCTATAACATCTTTACGCGCTCACTAAGAGCTCAGGAATGAAAAGAGCGACGTAATTGTACCCAGAGTCATACTAGAGACACTGCCCAACACATCTTTGCAAAGCTTTATCGGATTTTCATAGTAGTTTCCATTTCGCAACTGATCGTAACTTACTTTCTGGACAGCCCTCGTAATTTACGATGTATGGAAGTGATCCTAATTACAGAATTTATTTAGCTATTCAGCTTACATCGCTTGGTTAAGCGCAATTTTTAACGCAGTAAAATCGCATTCCAGCGGAATGGAATGTATTTCCCTTAGAATTTCATGTAACTATATTCCAAACTATAACTTTACTGTAAAATCACCAGGTGTTCCTTTTACACAGTGTTGTTGCTGTTGTCTTTAGCCCAACGACGGTTTGATGGAGCTTCCCAGGCTACTCCATACTGTGCAAGGCTCTTCATCTAAATTAGTGATGCCTTGGTGTCTCAGCACGTGTCCTACCAACTGATCCCTTCTTCTAGTCAGGTTGTACTGACAATTTCTCTTCTTCCCAATTCTATTCAGTAACTCCATATTATTTACGTGAACAACCCACCTAATCTTCAGCATTTTTCTACAGCACCACATCTGAAAAGCTTCTATTCTCTTAATGTCTAAACTGTTTATCGTGCATATTTCACTTCCACACATGGCTATGCTCCATAAAAATACTTTCTAAAAGGACTTCCTGACATTAAATGTATACTCGATATTACAAATTTCTCTCGTTGAGAAACGCTTTTCTTTCCATTGCTAGTCTACATTTTACATCCTCCGTACATCGACCATTATCAGTTAGTTTGCTTCCCAAATAGCAAAACTCATCTACTACTTTAAGTGTCTCACTTCCTAACCTAATTCATTCAGCATCACACGACTTATTTCTACCACATTCCATTATCCTCGTTTTACTTTTGTTGATATCCATCTTATAAACTCCATTCAAGACACTGACCTTTCCGTTCACTGTTATTACAAAGCCTTTGCTGCCTCTGACAGAACTGCTGCGTCATCGGTAAACCTCAAAGTTCGCCCTGGATTTTAATTCCTACTCCAAATTTTTCTTTTGTTTCCTTTACTCCTTGCTCAGTATACAGATTTAATAACTTCGGGAACAGGGTACTACCCTGTCTCACTCCCTTCTCAGCCACTGCTTCCCATTCACCCCCTCGACTCTTGTAACTGCCATCTTGTTCCTGTAGGAATTGTAAATAGCCCTTCACTCTCTGCTTTTTACCCCTGCCACCATAAGAATTTGAAAGAGAGTATTCAGTCAACATTGTCGAAGCTTTCTGTAAGTCTACAAACGCTGTAAACGTAGGTTTGCCTTTCCTTAACCTATCTTCTATGAGTAATCGTTGGGTTACTTTTGCCTCACGTATTCCTACATGTCTCCGGAATCAAAACTGACCTTCCCCGAGGTTCGCTTCTATCGGTTTTTCCATTCTTCTAATAAAGGATTAGTGATCGTATTTAGCAAGCTGATAGCTGGTAATTTTCAAACTTGTCAGCACCTGCTTTCTTTGAAACTGGAATGATTATATTCATCTTAAGGTATGCGGGTATTTTGCCTGCCTCATACATATTGCTCACCAGATAGAAAAGTTTTGTTATAGCTGTCTCTCCGAGGGCTATCAGTAGCTCTAACGAAATGTTGAGTACTCCCGGGGCCTTGTTTCGACTTAAGTCTTTCAGTGCTTTGTCAAATTATTCTCGCAGTATCATATCTCCCTTCTCATCTTCATCTACAACCTCTTCCTTTTGCATAATACTGCACCCAAGTACATCTCCCTTGTGTAGGTCCTCTATATACTGCCTCCACCTTTCTGCTTTCCCTGCTTTGCTTAGGACTGGTTTCGCATCTGAGCTCTTGGTTTTCATACAGGTGGTTCTCTTTTCCCCAAAGGTCTCTTTAATTTTCCTGTGTGCAGCTTCTATCTTGCCACTAGTGATATAAGCTTCTACATCCTTCGATTGGTCTAGCCATTCCTGCTTAACCATTTTGCGCTTCCTGTCGTTCTCATTTTTTAGACGTTTGTATTCCCTTTCGTCTGCTTCATTTATTGCGTTTTTATATTTTCAGCTTTCATCGATTAAATTCAATATCTCGTGTGTTACCCAAGGAATTGCACTAGTCCTTGTCTTCTTACTTACTGGATCCTCTGCTGCATTCACTATTTCGTCTCTCAAAGATACCCTTCCTCTTGTGCTGTATTCCTTTCCCCCAATCTTGTCAACCGTTTCCTAATGCTTCCTCTGAAGCTCTCTACAACCTCTGGTTCTTTCAATTTACTCAGGTCCCATCTCCTTGCCGGCCGCTGTGACCGTGATGTTCTAGGCGCTACAATCCGGAATCATGCGGCTGCTGCCGGCCGGTGTGGCCATGCGGTTCTAGACGCTTCAGTTTGGAACCACGTGACCGCTACGGTCGCAGGTTCTAATCCTGCCTGGGATATGGATATGTGTGATGTCCTTAGGTTAGTTAGGTTTAAGTAGTTCTAAGTTCTAGGGGACTGATGACCACAGATGTTAAGTCCCATAGCGCTCAGAGCCATTTGAACCATTTTTGTTTTAATCAATATAGTCTCTATATCTGGAGATATGTTAGTATTTGTCATTCAAATTTTGTTCTTCACTCTTCCCTTTTGCAGCTTTTTCTCACGTTCTCGGGTCTTGTTTGTAAGGGGACATAGCAGTGGGCGTCAAGTGTAACAATGGGACCACTTTATTTTAACACACTTTTGATCATCCCATCCATCATACAACAGGAAACTTGCCGTTACGCACATCTACTTTTCAAGAAAAATTACATTGTGATAGTAAAAGCAATACTAGCGTCAGAATGAATTAATGGTTATCGATTTTCACAAACAGTGAAAGTCAGTTCCATCGTCTCTAGGGACATTATCCATGTACTGAATCGATGTAATTATTAATCTTTGTTATGTAGGACTACGCCTTTATCTTCTCTTAAAGGATTTTGCAGGAAAAACCAGTTGTGACGCTCATTTCTTTCGCGGTCAGCTTATAACGCTTTTCCTTTCGCAGCACAGTTATGGCTGTTGTTGCGATCTTTCGTAGATATTGGTATCATCTTCAGGAGTTTCGGTTTGTTTCAAGCAGAACTGGTTGCTCTGCAGTTGTTTCTTTCCTATCACCATCGATCTCTGTTTTCCCAGGTATGTCAAGGAATTACTCTTAAAAGTTTCCATTTGGCTACCTGTAAAAGAGTCAGGTATTTTCTAATCAACGTTTCCTTCTCTCCAAAAGAACTGTAAATATAAATGCGTATAAAAGCTGACATATGTGCCCCTACATGCCTTATTTTTGTGATTTTTCAGCATCCATTCTGCTTTTATTCTTATAATATTACACCATTATTATTTGAAACAGACAATATTAAGTTATTTAAATATTTTATTTGTTCTTCTTTAACAAAGTCTACACCATTATAATTACTTGCATAATTTTGTTTGTTTGATCGGAAACCTTTCTGAACACTCAATTCGCCATTGGAAGTTGTTACGTCCAGTCATTTGTCAACCTGCATTCACTTGCGAACCGGCGTTCTCACTGCTATGGTAGGACAAAAACAACTGAATACCTCCCTAGTCGTCACCACCAGCTACAAAATAGGTTCATGGGATAATGCAACATAACTTCACGCTACCTTGCTCGATGCTACTAGGTGGGCTGTGTTGCCCATGATCAGTTTGGCATCTAGTCCTTTATTACTAGCAACCGTACAAACCAATAACAACTTGGAGCGCGAGGAAGTTGAATATGGCAACAGCTGAAATGGAATTTACATCATTTCAGTCTGGTACCCTCCACTAATTTGACTGACACAAAGTGAACATCGTAAAAGAGTGCGAAAGTGACAGGGTTTCAGTTCAGTGAAGGCCTACAGCCACCTGGGTTAAAATGAAACGGGTCATTCATGTTCTGGGCCGATACCTCATACGGATGTGACATTGAGGGTAATTTCAGGGTTGTTTAGTATCAGAAAATATTTTCCAAACAACTGTCCGTCATTAAAGTCAACATATAGGCGATGGGTTCAACCTGCAAGACGATAATCCTCATTCAGTCCGTTAATACCATGTCACTATCTCGCTGAAGGCAAAAATCAACCAATCTGTATTGCGTACTCTGCTCCATCTACTGACTTGGTACTGACTGTGCATTCTAGGGATCTGTTTAACCTTATAATGCGTCCTCACAACAATCATCCTCACACGCTGGATAACACCAGGGTTGCGCCTGTCGGATACTGGTATGGTTCGACCAGAACGCGCCACAATTTTGCGGACAGAATCACAAAAACGGTCCAAGAATGTTAAGGTGTACGATATTAACAGTTGCCCTAAACCAGGGCATCACAACATACGTGCTCGTGGAGCAAGCTGTGAGCAGCAAGGCGCGAGCACGGAGCAGCGCGAGCACGCTACCCCCACTACTGGACCAGAGCGGAGTGTGGGGAAAGTCACGTGGGGCACACAACAGCTGCCGCCAGTCAACGTAAATCCTCGACCATCTGCAGGGATATCACTCACGAATTATTACTGCGACAAATGAAACAAATACAGGAGAATGTACACATGCCACATAATTTTATTAGCATAGTGTATGCCTCTACATTCGCATTAATTTGTGAACTGTTACACAAGGTGTCACTGAAGTTTGGGATTCTCGGTTATCTTGTACTTTTTGCCCTTTACAATTGCTTCTATGTTCGGAGTAATTGTTCTAGTGCATTTTAGGCGCAGCGTGCAGTTTAAATTTCGATCAGACAATGCGTTTCTCAGGCGCGTCTTGTTACATTTCATTGCAGAGAACAGTTGTTCACAAACATACGTGGAACCGAACATTGATATTATTGTAGCCGCCAGTTTGTGCAAACGAGGAAATCTATCCTGAGGGAAGTGTCTGTAGAATTCCAAAATGTTTTTCTTGTTCTGAAATTTGTCTCTGTATTCTCTGTCACACTGCAGGTCAATAATTTCTTGCTGCAGCTCAGGACGAATCTCTTAAATATTCGCTGAATATGGAGAGAACAGATCAAAATCACTGTCTAGTGCTGTCAAATCTTTAAAGCGCTGATCAACTAAACTATGTGAATAACGTTCACAGTCTTTGTGAACATCTTGCATGGATGATAATTTAGGAAAATGAGCTAGGTTTCCGTTTCCAGCTGAGCACCCAAAGTGTCAATTTCACTTTAAAAGCTCGTATTCGATCTATGAAATGAGTAATTAGCAGATCTTTACCTTGTAGTAAAATGTTCAAAGCAATCAGATGGCTAGTTAAATCTGCTAAGAACGCGAGATCACATTCAAACGTGCGCGCGCATTTCCCCTCCCTCCCTACTCCGCGACCTTGCACCTGCTCACGAGCACGTGCCTGAGCCGACGCGAGTACTCGCGCTCAAAACCGGCCAGTTGTTAAGCCCTGCCCTAAACGAACGCCTATTACAGAAATGTACAAAGATCTTCGTATGTGAAATAGTCACTTCTCTTTTGGGCTGTTGTGTTGATATTGGTTGACAGTAAAGTCATTTTATGAGCAATATTACACTGACTTTCAAAGACACTGACTTTCAAAGAATGGTGAAGTATCCTGAAGGGGATGCTGACAAGAAGTAAAAACTTCATAGATTGAAAGGGCATGATATTATTTTAGTGATTACAAAATAGACTCAAGTTTACAAAGATATTTGCAGCGTGAGCCCAGTAATCAGTCTGACGTGCCCCCCCCCCCCTGCCACTCTCTAGCTTATATGAATATAATGATTCAGTTAGGAACGGTGACATCGGTGACATAGAGCCGTTCTGTCATCTTCTGAAGCAAGCTGGCCCGCAAAAATTGTAACTGATCCTTTACAACGCAAATACTGTCACCGGGGTGCACTTACTGTTTAAATTGGTCCAGCCCAATGTGAGGACCTTGCCGGCAACGGGAGCCTCTAACCTTCACACACACAGTTCATAGACACATGCTATGCGTGGAGGAGCACAATCCTACTGAAAAACTGGCACCGTGGTACTGTCGCGTGAGTGGTAACACATGAGGGCGCAGAATATTAGTGACATAGCGTTGTGTCGCAAGCGGTCATCTAATTACTACGCGCCACGACGTGAAATCATATCCAGTGGTTCCCTACGCCATAATGCTGTGAGTAACACCGTTGCGCCTCTCCAAAATATTGCAAAGGTAGGACCTCTCCCCATCTCACCGCCATATTCCCCGACTATGTTCATCTGGCGTAGTGCAGTACACTGATTCGTCTTGTACACAATTCAACACTAATACCAGAAATCCACGATTCTCGGTCACGGCACATCCCTAACAGCAGACCTACACTACGTGATCGAAAGTATCTTCACATCTGGCTGAAAATGACTTACAAGTTCTTGGCGCCCTCCGTGGGTAAAGCTAGAATTCAGTATGGTGTTGACCCACCCTTAGCCTTGATGGCAGCTTCCACTCTTGCAGGCATACGTCCAGCCAAGTGCTGGAAGGTTTCTTGGGGAAGAGCAGCGTATTGTTCAAGGAGTGCTGCACTGAGTAGAGGTATCGATGTCGGTCAAACCTGTCACGAAGTCGGCGTTCCAAAACATCCCAAACGTTTTCTGTAGGATTCAGGTCAGGACTCTCTGCAAGCCAGTCCAATTACAGGGATGATACTGCCGTGTTACCACTCCGCCACAGGCCGTGCATTATGAACAGGTACTCGATCGTGTAGAAAGATGCAGTCACCATCCCAGAATTGTCCTCCAACAGTGGGAAGCAAGAAGGTGCATAAAACATCGATGTAGGCCGTGAACAACACGGGGTTCAACCCCTCTCGATGAAAAACACGACCACACCATAATACCACAGGTTCAATATTTCACTGTTGGCACTACACACGCTGGCAGAAGACGTTCACCGGGCGTTCGCCATACCCACACTCTACCATCGGATCGCCACATTTTATACTGTGATTCGTCACTCCACATAACGTTTTTCCATTATTCGAGAGTCCAATGTTGTCGCTCCTTACACCAAGTGAGGCGTCTTTTGGCATTTGCCAGCGTGATGTGTGGCTTACGAGCAGCCGCTCGACCACGAAATCAAAATGTTCTCACCTCCAGCCTCTCATACTACTGGCAGTGGATTCTGACGCAGTTTGGAATTCCTTTGTGACAGTTTGAATAGATGTCTGCCTATTACACATTATGACCCTCTTGAACTGTCGGCAGTCTCTGTCAGTTAACAGACGAGGTCGGTCTGTACGCGTTTGAGCTGTACCTGTCCCTTCATGTTTCCGCTTCACCACCACATCGGAAACAGTGGACGTAGGGATGTTTAGGAGTCTGGAAATCTCGCGGACAGACGTGTGACACAAGTGACACCCAATCACCTGAGCAGGTTCGATGTCCTTGAGATTTATGGAGCGTCCAAGTCTGCTCTCTCACGATGTCCAGTGACTACTGAGGTCGCTGATATGGAGTACCTGGCAGCAGGTGGCAGCACAATGCACCTAATAAGAAAAACGTAGGTTTTTGGGGGTGTCTGGTTACTTTTGTTCACATTGTGTGGCTCCCTATACAGAACTTCGATCACTAGTGTGGCACGGCACAGGATGTTGAAGGATGTTCTCGCGTTACAGGCACAGATGTACACGTGTTATGATGTGCCTTGTACACAGTACGGTGATCCTCCTTTGTGGTGGTCGGATGTGGTCGAGCGCAATCTCCACAACTAGAATGCTTGCCCTCCTGTTCTCATGAAGTCCAACATTGGGTCACTGCTACATCTGGAAACGCCACAAATCAGGGTACTGCATGATTCGATCAGCCAAAAAAGTAAAACCCTATAAAAAGGCCCCTTTCAGACTTTGTCAGATGCTGACGACGCAGTCTCACATTTAAACGCACCAACTTTGTATTTTTCACAAGATGACTTTCCGTATGACGCTGTTCACACACCTTTAGTACCCCATCATGACTAGCAACAACACTAAATACGAAAAACACAAACGTAATCTTGTGGTCATTCTACCTGTTTTAGCGAATTTCGAACTCAATCATTTGCATATCTGTCGATCCATCATTTGTTAGTAAGGCAGGGAATTTCATTCCATGTTGTTCTTGAATCTGTGTCCACAGCAGTTCACTTGTGGAGGGAATGGACTTGATGTGAAACTTTACTTGAACAGTTAATAACTTTTCTTGGGTAATGATGTAACACTTCACAGCTGGTAGGGACTCGAGCCCAGAACTTTGTGTCAGAATCTGCGCTGTTATTGGTCCCTGTTACCTACCACCTGTCCTGTCTGAGTTCAGCCACTATTTATTTCTTACTCCACAAACCTCACAAAAGGTCCCCTATATACTTTGTCGGAAATGATAATGAAGAGATATGTCTGAGCCAATGTATGAGAAATTTTTTGCGGACTTAATCATTCATTCCGCAGTTTAGTATGAACTAATATGATACATCCTGGTAGTTCATAAATGTGTGGAAGATTAGGCTTGGATTTGAGCCAAGCACATATTTCATCCTCCAGGAAGCCAAAAAAGCGCTCACTCTGCTTCAGAATAAAAAAAAATATTATCATAGATATTTTTGATCTGTTGTCCACTTACCTCCGCCTTTGAAATATCGAAACAAATTTTCAGATAACGTGCTGTTGCGGTCTCTTCATCGATTCTTCACATCTCGTATAATGAATCGATCACCAGCACAAAATTCTGCCTTGTTCAGGTGTTTCTGCTAAATATATAAACTTCGATTAATCATTGATTCCTGTGATCTAAATTCTATATCTACATACCCATTAAAGAGTTTTGGTGAAAGGCTGCAATGCCATTGAGTAAATACTTTATTTTTATCTGTATTGATAGCTTTTTATGGGGAGATCTTACTACTCCTATCAGGTAAATTTCGCATCGTTACCGTTTTGTAAATGATTACGAACCTTTATTTCATATTGTCTCTCCGAACAGAAATTCTCCAGTCGGTTTAGTAGCTGTAGCTCCGATAGTATTTTCAGGAATTATAGACTACTACCCACATACAGAATTTAATTTTACTATTGCGTCACTGCTTGTCACAACAATGTAGGTATACTTCCTATTAACGTTTTAATAATTGTTTGCCTTATAGTTTTTCGTTATGAGTTGTTAGACTGTAATGCAAGTAGCTTTAACGCGCTGATAAAATGATTAAAAACTTCTATTGGACTAATAACGTATTTAATGTTTGTGAATATGAAGAGTTTATGTCGTTCAAATTAGCTCTTTGCTACAGCAACATCTGCTGACGTTTGCAGAACATGCAGTCTAAGTTATATAGACCATGTGGTCGGGAACAATCCAGAGAGCCAACAAACTACTCGGTTAGTTCCCTCGTGTCTCTCTCTCTCTCTCCCTGTCTCTCTCTCACTCCCTCTCTGTCTGTCTATCTGTCTCTGTCTGTCTGTAATTCCGTAGTTCTCCCAGGGACGAATCCCAAGAGTTAATTTCACCCTGCAGTATCAACAGCAAATTCATCTAGCTGAATCACTTCTGCGTGTTGACCTTTCTAGGCTACATGGAACACGTCATATAGTTCCTAGATCCTCGGTGGGCAAATTACGTGTTGCTGTTACCTTCTTTTGGCATGATTAATATCTTTTGTATTTTTGTTAAAGTACCGATTTCACATTTCTTTTCATCTTGTTATTGCTACGTGTTAGGGAATGAGGTCACCGGGAATTTATGTTACTGGTAGTAGTCGCAGTCCACAGAAAAAGTCGAAGAAAATCAGTTACAAAAAAGAAAGAGTAGAGTAGGTTAATTTAATACGTAAATGTCCCGTAGATTATATGCACACTTCTTTCTCGAAATTTTGAAAAACTAGTAAGTTTACAGGAATAGTTTCTGAGAAGAGATGTGCTTTCACGCATTGCTAAATTGGAGAATGGCTTCAAATAAGTAAGAATGAACACATTGTATACAATCATATTTAATACGTTCTTTTTGGCTACATATGGTACCAGATTCCAATTACAAATAAATCTATGTAGATATAAAAAAGGTAAGTGACTCAAACCGGACTGGGGGGAATACCGATGCAGTAGTTACGATACTTTGACATCATGGAGTTGTTAACGCTCTACACTAAACCATGAAAAAACTACAATGTGATTCGTTTCATTGACAGATGAAAAAAGAATGGTTTCAGTACAGGCATCAAAAATTTATTCTACAAAGAAAAAAAGCCCTTCAGTATAACTAGTTTCACGAAAAAGACAGATGGCGTACCGATTCTACCAGACCGTGGTTCAGCGGTCTGTCATTGAGAGATGGAAGAGCATTAAATCAGTTGTAACGTTCTTTATAGAAGTGTTTTTTTTGTTTGCCAATGAACATGCAATGCGTAATGTTTGTCTTATGCAAATTTCCTGTGTGACGTGTTATTGAGCAAATGGCTTAATCTGCAAAACCAATAAGCAACTTTCATAATGAAATCAATTCCTCTGAAATTTATTCAGTCTCTTGAATACCGAGTTCTATGGCTCTGTGCAATAAACTGATATGATTCCATATGCAAATAAACAATAAAATAATTTCCCTTTAACTCTAGAGTCGCAACAGATGTAATCTTGGTATGTGTTGTTCTCTCCACAGTAGGCATAGAAAATGTTCAATCTTGGCACTGCGAAGTACACTGGCGGCCGTAAAATAGCGTCATACAAATAATATCAGTAGATTGTTTGATAAATTAATAACCTTGCCAGAGTTCAGTGAAAATATGGGACATTGTCTCAGCGCTGTGTAATGCTGCCCACATTAAAACTGTTACAAAGATTAACAATTTTCTGAGTCTGTCAAATTAATATTTTTCTGACACTGATTGGAAAAATGGTTTCTTTTTAAAAAAAATATTCATTGGGTTCAAATAAACACGCCATGGAACAGGTTGAGGTACTGATAAGGGGATATCCTAAGAGATCCAAAAGCTTCAGTTTGAAAACTGTATTCAAAATAAAGCTCCTCCTTCACAAAATCTGATATGAAACATTTTACATTAACTCCAAATAGAGTCAATTTCTCAACTGTTCTACAATTCTCACTTACTGTCGTAATTAAAAATACTTTCATTGTTACATAACAAAAAGTTAGACATCGTTTGACTAAATAGATTCCAAAATTTAACTTCTCTGTATCAGGATTACAAAACACACAAAATCTTACAAATCGGGTATACCTAATCAACCTATACAATAAATATGATGGAAAACAATTGGTTCCTACATTCAAGGGTCACCACTGTAAAAAGTTAGAGAAAGCGATTTCATTGTTGCACACTTAAAACTAAATATAAAAAATTTCATATCCTCAGAAATTTGTTCCAGTTGATTTACCTTTGAGTTTGAAACGCGTATGTATTCAGTGTATTCATTAACAGCGATGGCGAGGCATGACAGAATCTCTGACCAGAGAGTTATTTATCGTTGCTAGTCTGCGCTTGACCGCGCGAGAGCAAGCAGTGCAGTTCGAGAGCTGTAGCGCGAGAGTGCAGTTGCGAGGCAGTAGTTGTACGTAGCGAGTCGCGAGAGCATGTAGTTCGTTCGTGCCAGTAGCGCGCGGGACACAGTCGGAGTTGTGTGTGAGGAGTCGGCGGGCGTCGACATGGGGCTCGGTCAAGATTCGGGACAAGGTATATTTTTTAAATAAGGTAATGAAGCAGCATTGCGCACATGTGATAATGTAATAAATATTAACTGTAATTAATTTGTTCAAGAATTGCCCCAATAATAATTTTGTTCTCAAAGCAATCTTTTAAGAAAATAATCATTACAATTGAAACAAAATTTCCTTTGCTTTTCCTCCCAGAATCAATTTATCAGGTTGATCTTAATGTTAATTTTGTGGGGACTTAACATTTTTCACATTTTTGTTATCATTGAGTTTTATTAGTCTTGGAAGCTAACATTTGGCACTATTTGCAATTCTTATTCTATTCTATTCATTTAAAAATAATTACGGGGAGGTAACATTTGGCTCTATGTCCATTTACATTGAATAAAATTTGTTCCAGTTGCTTTACCTTTGAGTTACAGTATCAATTCATTGCTCTTCTGTAATTTTCTTGGATAATGGTCAATACTGTTAACCATCAGTATGACGTCAATTCTTGATAATATTACAGCCTCACAAATTAATGATACTTTACCTTTATAGAAATAAATACGATTTATTTTCCACAGAAATAATACGATACAGACAAGCGGTATTATTAAAGTGAAAATACTGCTTGCCTTGATATATGTCAACCATATTTTTTCTCTCTCGTATTCCTTTGTTTCTGAATACTCTTGTCAGCTGTTACATCTGTGTAATAAATGATCTCTGGCAAATTTTGACGTCATTGGTCAAAGTCTACGGGTTGTATCCTGTGCTTCACTAGACCCAAAAACGTATTATGCTGCGTCCATAGACCAACAACTAAATTCTCACTGCTAGCCACTAGCTATTCGTCTTACAGCCTACCTTTAACAGAGTGCAACGGCAACTGCTACTGCGCTTCGCGCGCCCGTACTTACAATCAGTTCTGCCACTCAGGCACATGTTTGGTTCAGCGTGTCAAATATACAATCTGTTCCACGCACGCCAATCGTTTCAGGTCATTGTTCATGAATTATATTATAAAATCGGGCTCCACGTACAAGTGGACCCCTCACACGGCGTGTCACTCTGAACCTGGACGTTGTAGGACCGAACAGTAGGCGAGGAGGAAAGGAGTTTGTTGAAGGTGAGAGACCATGGAGCATCAGTATTTACAGCATCGCTGCACCGAATGTTTCAGAATCGGACGGTGTGGCGCTAATAGCCTACTGACACACTGCTGCATCGACGTGTGGTATGGGAGCCTGCTGTAACGATGACGTAATTCGAGATTCACGCAGGTGCCTCTGAAGAAAGTAAGTGGATCACTGTGTCTTGAAATTATTCTGCATTGCGGCATTCCGTCCACATCGCGACATAATATACCTGAATCACTCATCTTTTAAGCTCCATTAAACAACATTCATAATTTCAACCCATTAATATCATCATTACATTTAGTTTTACTATACTGAAGGAGCTGCCTCGACCGTTCTGTAAATTCATCGTAAGGGAACTTTCGACATTACCCGACATATGTGAGGTGCATACATGGTGAATCTGAACTCCACGGACAAAATCTCTGCGGTAACTGAGAGACATCAAACAGTTTTTGATGTTGCTGAGCAACAGTCGTACAATAATTTTTAATTGAACACACCGCCATTTGACTGTATTGTCGCTTATTTCATTGCGACCCCGCTTTCGACCTTTTATGCCATTTTTAAATGGCTGAGTTTATGTCATTAACGTATACTGCTGGTCATCAACCTCAAAATAGGCCATGAACCATGAAAAATATTCCCTCCCCGCGAAATGCTAAATGTTAAATCACCATCGTGTAAAAAGGTCAGTAAATAACTGTGGCAGTACGTCATATTTAATAAAAACAGTGTCCTTCAGTCTTAATGTTAGTAAAATCAAAGATAATGGGTGTTTTTTTATTACTCATACTCTTTGATTTCACTGTAAGGTATATTCCGAGAGAAGGTCGCTGACAAATCTAGACAGTTAAAGTGAGAAATATTTATTCCGGCATGTATAGTGGTTATGTGGTCGCAGCTAGTGGCCAGGTTGTGACATCGGCTCTGGAATGTGGAGTAGACCCTGAAATCATCACAGTCTTCGGAGGAACAGTCACCTCATGGCGTATGCAGACCGTACGGTCAGCGTCCTACCAACAGCTGCACAGTCATGAGGAAAGCATATTTGTGGCTCAAGACTGGGTAGAACGCTGCAGTGATCGCCTACAGGGGAGGCGACCATGTAAGTAGGGCGTTTAGGTTTTGATGTTGGTAACGCCACGTAGCGCTCTGTATGAAAATCGCCGACTGCGCTGAGTGCAGTCTGTGGCTGGCTGGGCGCGTTGTTGGAATATTCGCTTGTGTAGTGTTGGGCAGTTGGATGTGAACAGCTCGTAGCGTTGGGCAGTTGGAGGTGAGCCGCCAGCAGTGGTGTATGTGGGGAGAGGGGAGAGAGATTCCAGAGTTTTGAGAGCGGACAATCTGGACGTGTTTCCGTCAGAAAAAGGGAATTTGTAAGACTCGATGACATGAACTGATATAAATACACTCCTGGAAATTGAAATAAGAACACCGTGAATTCATTGTCCCAGGAAGGGGAAACTTTATTGACACATTCCTGGGGTCAGATACATCACATGATCACACTGACAGAACCACAGGCACATAGACACAGGCAACAGAGCATGCACAATGTCGGCACTAGTACAGTGTATATCCACCTTTCGCAGCAATGCAGGCTGCTATTCTCCCATGGAGACGATCGTAGAGATGCTGGATGTAGTCCTGTGGAACGGCTTGCCATGCCATTTCCACCTGGCGCCTCAGTTGGACCAGCGTTCGTGCTGGACGTGCAGACCGCGTGAGACGACGCTTCATCCAGTCCCAAACATGCTCAATGGGGGACAGATCCGGAGATCGTGCTGGCCAGGGTAGTTGACTTACACCTTCTAGAGCACGTTGGGTGGCACGGGATACATGCGGACGTGCATTGTCCTGTTGGAACAGCAAGTTCCCTTGCCGGTCTAGGAATGGTAGAACGATGGGTTCGATGACGGTTTGGATGTACCGTGCACTATTCAGTGTCCCCTCGACGATCACCAGTGGTGTACGGCCAGTGTAGGAGATCGCTCCCCACACCATGATGCCGGGTGTTGGCCCTGTGTGCCTCGGTCGTATGCAGTCCTGATTGTGGCGCTCACCTGCACGGCGCCAAACACGCATACGACCATCATTGGCACCAAGGCAGAAGCGACTCTCATCGCTGAAGACGACACGTCTCCATTCGTCCCTCCATTCACGCCTGTCGCGACACCACTGGAGGCGGGCTGCACGATGTTGGGGCGTGAGCGGAAGACGGCCTAACGGTGTGCGGGACCGTAGCCCAGCTTCATGGAGACGGTTGCGAATGGTCCTCGCCGATACCCCAGGAGCAACAGGGTCCCTAATTTGCTGGGAAGTGGCGGTGCGGTCCCCTACGGCACTGCGTAGGATCCTACGGTGTTGGCGTGCATCCGTGCGTCGCTGCGGTCCGGTCCCAGGTCGACGGGCACGTGCACCTTCCGCCGACCACTGGCGACAACATCGATGTACTGTGGAGACCTCACGCCCCACGTGTTGAGCAATTCGGCGGTACGTCCACGCGGCCTCCCGCATGCCCACTATACGCCCTCGCTCAAAGTCCGTCAACTGCACATACGGTTCACGTCCACGCTGTCGCGGCATGCTACCAGTGTTAAAGACTGCGATGGAGCTCCGTATGCCACGGCAAACTGGCTGACACTGACGGCGGCGGTGCACAAATGCTGCGCAGCTAGCGCCATTCGACGGCCGACACCGCGGTTCCTGGTGTGTCCGCTGTGCCGTGCGTGTGATCATTGCTTGTACAGCCCTCTCGCAGTGTCCGGAGCAAGTATTGTGGGTCTCACACACCGGTGTCAATGTGTTCTTTTTTCCATTTCCAGGAGTGTATTATGACTCTTGAACACTATTAAGGTAAATACATAGTTTGTTCTCTATCAAAATCATTTATTTGCTAACTATGCCTATCAGTACTTAGTGCCTTCAGTAGTTAGAAACCGAGCGAGGTGGCGCAGTGGTTATACACTGGACTCGCATTCGGGAGGACGACGGCTCAATCCCGCGTCCGGCCTTCCTGATTTAGGTTTTCCGTGATTTCCCTACATCACTCTAGGCAAATGCCGGGATGGTTCCTTTGAAAGGACACGGCCGGCTTCCTTCCCCTTCATTGCCTAATCCAATGAAACCGATGACCTCGCTGTCTGGTCTCCTTCCCCAAACAACCCTAAACAGTAGTTAGAATCTGTTATTCAGCTGACAGTATTGAGCTCGCTGTATTGCAGTAATTCGAGTAACGAAGATTTTTGTGAGGTAAGTGTTTCATGAAAGGTATAGATTACTGTCAGTCAGGGCCATTCTTTTGTAGGGATTATTAAAAGTCAGATTACGTTGCGCTAAAAATATTTGTCAGTTTAGTGATGATCAGAAAAAGTAAAGAGAGAAATGTCTGAGTACGTTCAGTATTGCTCAGCTGTTTGAAAGTCAAATAACGTAAGAGTTTTTCTAGCACTGTCATTCTTTACATACAAAGGGGAAGTTCCAACCATACTAGTGGGCGCTGGTGCACTAGACTGTCCGGAGCTGAACTGCAGACCCCAGCGCAGGTAGCAGCGGCAGCAGCTGGCAACGCTGCCCGCGCATGGAAAACCTTCATCAGTAGCATACGCTCGCACTAGGAAAACAGACAGTGGTTAAGTGTGTTCGCAGAGGCAGAAAGTCAGATTCAGGCGTCGACCGAAGACACGCAAGCTGGCGCCCCACAGTCGAACAAAGTCGGTCGGCACGTGGCCTACCAGATGGAAGACACCTCTCTCAGTTGCCTCTGGACTCAGGCGCAGCAGGCAATCCCTTACCTTAGTGAAGACAGTATCTAGAAGTGGCAGCTAGATAACCTGTTTCAGGGTGATAACAGGCGTGCAGTACTTGCCCACTGCACTACATAATTGTTAGTGATCGTGTTTTCAAGTTACTATTGCGTTAGTGACAATTTGTGAACAGTGAACAAGAAAGAGAAGAGAGCCACGGAAATGGAAACACTTCAGCGCATCACAACGAGACTGCCACGCCAGAAGAATACATCGAGTGACCGTTAAAAAACATTTCCGTGTATACATTAGTCCAGCTTGCAAAGTGATATCGCCTGTTACTAAATTTTCTCTTCTTCCACAGGATGACCACAGCATTTACGAAAAGACTGTGTAACATCAGCATGACCTTATTGTAAAGTGGTTTTGTAATGCCATTTAGCCTGAAGATGAGGTATTCTCTCGAAACATGTCGCAAAATAAATAAATAATGCAACAGCTGACGAAGTAGGTGACTGGTAGCGGTACATATTTCTTGACACAGTCACGGTTGAAAAATGGTCAAAATGGCTTCAAGTACTTGTATTAGCTGGTTGTAGGTGATATATAACACCGTTTAGCTGAAATGAGCCATATCTGTGGTGGTTTGACACATCATTGTTTTGACAGGCTAGCTCTCCTTCTTGCATAGGACAGGGAGGCATCAGATGAACGGCTAGGCTTTGAGATAACTCTACTCGGCATTACTACATCATAGTTTCGTATTTCTCATATGTCAGAAGTGCTCAGCAATGTCAGAGTCAGTGGTGAGACCTAGAAGTGTAGTGAACTTACATACGATATCTAAGTCGACATCTAGTTCTACAAAAATACTCTGACAGCCACCGTATGCTGCACGTCGGAGGATATCGTGCACCATTACTAGCCGTTTCTCGTCCTGTCCCACTAGCAAGTAGAGCGGGGGATAAAGGACTTTAAATGCGCCTTCGTACGAGCTCTGGTTTCTTTAATCGTCTGTCGACACCCTTTGTAACCTCCCCCTCACTTATCGATTTTAAGGACAGTGAAAAACTAAACCGAGTGTACCTAATGGAAATTTGGAAAAAGCAATCGTCACCGAAGTTAATCTGTCGGTAAAGAGGGAGGAAGCGTTACATGTGAATGAAAGGAAAAATACAAATGAAATTGGTGGAAATTAATTTTTAAAAAAGGTAGAGTTAATAAAGAAAGTAAATGTGAGGTCGTTACGATAACAGTTAACTGGCGTTAATTAGATATTTGAGATTTGGGGAAAATTACGGTCGCCAGATCTATGGATAACTATTGTAACTGAAAAAGAAAGGTTAATGCACATATAATTAGCACTAAAAGGGTGGCAACTGAAGGTTGACACGTGTTGTGTGAAAACTTAATGTTTTCACAGAAGCAATAATTTTCTCTACACTCTGACTTAATTTAGCGAAAGAATTAATAAAACCGGAAAATGGAAAGTTAATTTAGTGACTGAAATTAATATTGAACTTTTTTTCTGCAGCACTACGAAATTAAATAAAATAAGATTAGTCTCGGGCTACCTCAACAATCATCTCAAAGGCAACTTGAATCTACGGAATTTGGAAATAAGAAATTTAACTTTGATCTTGAATTAAATGATTTTGAACGATTAAAAATAGTAAAATTTAGTACGTACCAAACTGAGCTGCAGTCACAGGTAAGCTAAAATACGGTAACAAAACTCGCACTCTTAATTTGTGCTTGTGTAATCTAAATATAGATCTGTTTGGTTATTGTAGCCAGCTCCGAATACTTTAACTTAACTTTGAAATTAAAGCAGTGAAATGGAATGATATTACTTTAATACTGGCGTTTGAATTTCAACGACACTCGGGTTCATTTCGGAAAAGGAAGGGAACCTACTTGGTAATGCAATTGAAACAATGAACAACAAAGCTTCATGCTACGTTTCTGTATTTCAGTGATGCAAATGGAACAGTTTGAAAAACTGAGGTCTGTCATACAGTTCTAAAACTTCACGTGCTTCTAGTCTTCCTTGTTGGTTGATTGAAGGTTTGAAGCCGTCGATCTAGCAGGTGGAGACGATTACTTATTGTCAGCCGTCACTGTTCCAGAAACTGGATGTTGGCGCGCCTTCTTCTCGACCCGGTCATCAGGCGAAACGGGCTCTTGATGTGCGCCACCTAATGTTTCGCGTCCGCGACACCATGACAGAAACTATCATAGCAAGTCGAGCGCAATTACATGCTGCCAAACCACGAAAGCGCGGCAACTCACGGGAGCGTCACACAACACACCTGATCCACCGCGCTACTCCAGCCAGACTCTGCTCTGTCTGTGTTCCACGCGGCAGAGTTTACACTACCCAAGATACTAAAAACTTTGGTTCAACACGCGACCTATCGATATAATCGTTCGATAGCATAGTTTTCCCTAGGCAAGACCCAGCGTTAAATACAAATAATATTTACAAAACAAACCAATTATACATCGACACACACACATATATATATATATGTGTGTATATATATATATATATATATATACACAGTAGTACAAGTTTATATGCCAACTAGCTCTGCAGATGATGAAGAAATTGATGAAATGTATGACGAGATAAAAGAAATTATTCAGGTAGTGAAGGGAGGCGAAAATTTAATAGTCATGGGTGACTCGAATTCGTGAGTAGGAAAAGGGAGAGAAGGAAACATAGTAGGTGAATATGGATTGGGGGGAAGAAATGAAAGAGGAAGCCGCCTTGTAGAATTTTGCACAGAGCATAACTTAATCATAGCTAACACTTGGTTCAAGAATCATAAAAGAAGGTTGTATACCTGGAAGAATCCTGGAGATACTAATAGGTATCAGATAGATTATATAATGGTAAGACAGAGATTTAGGAACCAGGTTTTAAATTGTAAGACATTTCCAGGGGCAGATGTGGATTTTGACCACAATCTACTGGTTATGAACTGCAGATTGAAACTGAAGAAACTGCAAAAAGGTGGGAATTTAAGGAGATGGGACCTGGATAAACTGAAAGAACCAGAGGTTGTAGAGAGTTTCAGGGAGAGCATAAGGGAACAATTGACAGGAATGGGGGAAAGAAATGCAGTAGAAGAAGAATGGGTAGCTCTGAGGGATGAAGTAGTGAAGGCAGCAGAGGATCAAGTAGGTAAAAAGACGAGGGCTAACAGAAATCCTTGGGTAACAGAAGAAATATTGAATTTAATCGATGAAAGGAGAAAATATAAAAATGCAGTAAATGAAGCAGGCAAAAGGGAATACAAACGTCTCAAAAATGAGATCGACAGATAAGTGCAAAATGGCTAACCAGGGATGGCTAGAGGACAAATGTAAGGATGTAGAGGCTTGTCTCACTAAGGGTAAGATAGATAATGCCTAGAGGAAAATTAAAGAGACCTTTGGAGAGAAGAGAACCACTTGTATGAATATCACGAGCTCAGATGGCAACCCAGTTCTAAGCAAAGAAGGGAAGGCAGAAAGGTGGAAGGAGTATATAGAGGGTTTATACAAGGGCGGTGTACTTGAGGACAATATTATAGAAATGGAAGAGGATGTAGATGAAGATGAAATGGGAGATAAGATACTGCGTGAAGAGTTTGACAGAGCACTAAAAGAAATGAGTCGAAACAAGGCCCCGGGAGTAGACAACATTCCATTAGAACAACTAATGGCCTTGGGAGAGCCAGTCATGACAAAACTCTACCATCTGGTGAGCAAGATGTATGAGACAGGCGAAATACCCACAGACTTCAAGAAGAATATAAAAATTCCAATCCCAAAGAAAGCAGGTGTTGACAGATGTGAAAATTACCGAACTATCAGTTTAATAAGTCACAGCTGCAAAATACTAACGCGAATTCTTTACAGACGAATGGAAAAACCGGTAGAAGCGGACCTCGGGGAAGATCAGTTTGGATTCCGTAGAAATGTTGGAACACGTGAGGCAATACTAACCTTACGACTTATCTTAGAAGAAAGATTAAGAAAAGGCAAACCTACGTTTCTAGCATTTGTAGACTTAGAGAAAGCTTTTGACAACGTTAACTGGAATACTCTCTTTCAAATTCTGAAGGTGGCAGGGGTAAAATACAGGGAGCGAAAGGCTATTTACAATTTGTACAGAAACCAGATGGCAGTTATAAGAGTTGAGGGGCATGAAAGGGAAGCAGTGGTTGGGAAAGGAGTGAGACGGGGTTGTAGTATCTCCCCGATGTTATTCAATCTGTATATTGAGCAAGCAGTAAAGGAAACAAAAGAAAAATTCGGAGTAGGTATTAAAATTCATGGAGAAGAAGTAAAAACTTTGAGGTTCGCCGATGACATTGTAATTCTGTCAGAGACAGCAAAGGACTTGGAAGAGCAGTTGAACGGAATGGACAGTGTCTTGAAAGGAGGATATAAGATGAACATCAACAAAAGCAAAACGAGGATAATGGAATGTAGTCAAATTAAATCGGGTGATGCTGAGGGGATTAGATTAGGAAATGAGACACTTAAAGTAGTAAAGGAGTTTTGCTATTTAGGGAGTAAAATAACTGATGATGGTCGAAGTAGAGAGGATATAAAATGTAGACTGGCTATGGCAAGGAAATCGTTTCTGAAGAAGAGAAATTTGTTAACATCGAGTATAGATTTAAGTGTCAGGAAGTCGTTTCTGAAAGTATTTGTATGGAGTGTAGCCATGTATGGAAGTGAAACATGGACGATAACCAGTTTGGACAAGAAGAGAATAGAAGCTTTCGAAATGTGGTGCTACAGAAGAATGCTGAAGATAAGGTGGGTAGATCACGTAACTAATGAGGAGGTATTGAATAGGATTGGGGAGAAGAGAAGTTTGTGGCACAACTTGACTAGAAGAAGGGATCGGTTGGTAGGACATGTTTTGAGGCATCAAGGGATCACAAATTTAGCATTGGAGTTCAGCGTGGAGGGTAAAAATCGTAGAGGGAGATCAAGAGATGAATACACTAAGCAGATTGAGAAGGATGTAGGTTGCAGTAGGTACTGGGAGATGAAGAAGCTTGCACAGGATAGAGTAGCATGGAGAGCTGCATCAAACCAGTCTCAGGACTGAAGACCACAACAACAACAACATATATATATATATATATATATAGTAAAACAATTACAATACACAAAGACACAGAAATGTCATATCTTCAGGTAACAAAATAAGGAAAAAATTTATAGTACAATAGATGGAATTAGGAGGATACGCATTTCTGGCGTTACACCTTACGAAAAATGAAAGTTGATTTCAGTAAAATCGTTCAGCAGTTATCTTCAAATGCCAGTTCGTTAAATGTTCTGAACAGTGTTTTGCGAAAAGAGCGTCATCTTTCCGCCAGAGATTCCAGTTTGTGTTCATGACGCATCTCCGTAGTACATAATTTATACTTGATGCTGGGTGCGAACTGGCAGCCAAGATCGCATGTTGAAATACTTTTATGTCCTTAATGACCGGTTTCAACAGGTATAGCTATATTCTTCGGATCTCCTGGAAATCTGCATCGTGTGGCAGAAAGGCCGTACCCGACATTCTGCCATACATTCCCAGAGTGACGGACAGAATCGGCCGTATATTGCGCAAACATGGCGTAAAGACGATTTTCAAACCGACAAGGAAGATCAAAGAGTGTCTTAGATCGGCGAAGGAGAAAAGAGACCCACTTGCAATGTCGGGAATATACCGCATACCATGCACATGCGGAAAAGTTTATGTCGGGATGACTGGACGATCCATTAACACCAGGATCAAGGAGCATAAGCGAGATTGCAGGTTGGGGCAGGTGGAGAAATCGGCCGTGGCAGAACACGCACTGAATGAGACCGACCACGTAATAAAATTCGCCGACACGGAAGTTCTGGCTGTAGAGAAACACTATCACACGCGCTTGTTCAGAGAAGCTGTAGAAATCCAAAAACACGCGAACAGTTTGAACAAGAAAGAGGAAAGCCTTAAGGTAAACGGATCCTGGCTTCCCGTACTGCAGCGAACGACCGTCGCAGGTAGCAAGAGGAGAACTGCACCGGAAATGACCGCGGAGAAGCCCTCGGACGTTGGCGCGCCAGGTACATATAGTCTGCGCCAGCGAGCTCGGCTCCAGTTCACCACCGGCAATGGAGGGTGAAGCTTTGACAATGCCAGCCACTCGTGCTGGCGAAACGTCAGAAAAATCATTAGATGAACGTCGGCCGAAGAACCCGAGACAGAAGCCAATAGGCAGTTTGTCAACTGCTTGTTTGCCCTCTCTAGCAAAAATATTTTCCCAGCGTTCTTGATGAATTTATTAACTTACCAACCATCATCACTACGGTGACATTGTGAACAGTAATGCCCATACCTTTACTGACACTCTCGATAAGGTCAAGCCAGTTTGTAGCTACAAGGTGTGAGGTGTCCCTTTAGTTCAGGGTAATTTATTTCTCCAAATTTTACGTTAACTGGAACTCGGCAGATACCCGATGTCTGTTGGCTACGTTAAGCAGTGCTGCAGAATAAGCCGACAGTGAGCAGTAAAACGGTTCCCACGGAGAGAGAGGCCCTATGGTGCGATGGTGAATTGTAAGAGAGGAGAGGTATGTTGTGTGGTTTTTGGGGTGCTCAACTGCACAGTCATCAGTGCCCGTACGAAGTCCGAATTTTTACACAATCCAATGTTGTTACATAGTCCGATCTAGTCACTGTCACGAATGATGATGATGATGATGAAATGATGAGGACAACAGTAACATCCAGTCCCCGGGAAGAGAAAATCCCCAATCAGGCCGGGAATCGAACCAGGGCCCCGTGATCCAGAGGCAGCAACGCTATCCACTGGACCACAAGCTGCAGACGAGTGGAGAGGGCAACGCGAGCCTAGAGAACAGATCTTACTCGACAGTTAAGGTTTAGAGGGAGCACTACTGCTCTACTGTTCTGGCTCGAAGCACCGATTTTAGTTTAGTAAATATTTATGATTTAAGCCTTCTTTTGGCATAACTGGTACCAATAGGCGACTACTGGTCATCAGAGCTTCAGTACAATAATAACGCTATGCGGTAAACCTACAAATTCAATAAACATATGAATACTGTCGACTTACCAAAGATTAGTGAAGGGCTACGAAGCCTTACAATGTCAGCGAGAGATTTCAGTTGCACGCCAAGCTCGCCAGTCATCGATAGGACATACTCTGACCACGTTAGTATGTGAGCCTGCAGTATAATGTATTCAGAGACTGTATAATATTTCTGGCTTGACAGCCATCATTTTTGGCTACAAGATGCTCTTCTTAGAGCAGTTGAGAATACAGCAGTGGGAAGATAACGTAATGTTGTGTGAGTTACCGATGACAGATGGTTTGTTCGGTACGAGTATCGTGAAAAAAAACCGCCAAAAATGTGGCCCTTCTGCATGATTATCTTCCGCGTTCGGAAGTTGCGCACCAAAATGATAATCTTCTGTTGTAAATATTAGAAGAAACTGAACAGCGTATTTACTTGCAGTTCACGTAAAAGCATCTCTCAATAGCAGGCTTTCATTCCGTTATTTCAAAAGTGTTAATCACCCCCAGAATTGTAAATAGTTGCAAAACGGAAAGACGGACTGAGCACATCGAAGATCTTCGGATCGCGTCTAACTTGAACGGCGGGCGAAGAGGTTCGGCTATAAGATCAGAGCTGTTTCGCCAGTCTCAGAGGACAGACATGTTGCCTGCACAAGTCGGCATCAGTTAACTTAATTAGCAAGGTCTAGTCTGTAAATCTGAGCTGGTTCGCTAGTCTCGAGAGACAGACATGCGATCTGCCTTAGTCGGTATCGATTAAGGACTTAATTGGCAATCTCTGGTTAATTGAATGTGTAATTGAGAACTATTTGATAGTAATTACACAAGTACGCAGTTCTTTGTGTCGTTTTAATGAGAGTGCGAAATTTGAAATTACTTGTGATTGATAAATTAGAATATAAGTGTGAGGTTTCTTGTATTCTGCTAATAAAAAGCGAGTGGCATGTCGTATAAACAAATAAATAGGAGTTTTAATTCGTTATACAATATCAGTTCCTCGCTAAGAGTCTACTAATGCCTTCAGCTAACGGATTCACGACGTACGTGCTGTTTTCTGTGCAGGGGCGACTACTACAGAAGAATGCAAGTTAGTGAACATTAATTTTAACGTCCACTCAGGACGGTGGAAGCAAATAGGCACCTCGTGTGTACTGCAACCTTGATACAAATCACATCAGTAACACTTAATGTGTGGTAACACAGAGAAGATATGAAGAAGAGAAATTTTCTGGGGAAGGGATTTATCGTACGCACGTATATCTCATCCTCTCTCTCCCTCCATTTTTCAACTAGCCGTAACTATTCATATAAGATATTCAGCTTTACCATTTAGTAAGAACTTATGGACTTTATGAAGGGAATTGCCTCTTAATACTAATTTTTACTTTTTTATGACGTTTGCAATGAAATGCACTGTAGTGGCATTCCATGACTTATTTCATAGACACTATCTACCTGCACCACTAACTAGAATCACACGTTGCTTGCTTGCATCTTCTGAAGAATCCAGGGCACCACCAGTTCTGCTTTTCGGGACATAATCTACGAAATCTTCACAGCGGACAGTTAGGAGGAATGTATACGAACTTCTTCACAAGGTAATCTAAGAAAGAATAACCTTAAATAGAGCAGCCTTCAGTGGGAAGGTTTGCTCAATATACTGTACGTCATCTTTACCACTTTCTACGGATCGGTGGCTGAACTAAGAAACGTGTAGGATGGTTGAAATACATATGGCATCCCTTGAGTGGGGAAAATCCTCTAAAAACAAACGTTATGGTTTGTACGCACGAAGGGCATAGTGAATTTTACACATCGATAAGATGACATTAGAAATCTAATGCGTTGAAAGGAAAAGCGGGAAGTGAGCTGTGAGCTAAAACTAATTGTAATCGATAGCTTGCGCGTAGGAACATCGAGTTAAAATTGCGGACGTCGTAGAGTGCTAAAATTGACTTGGAAGCGTTCACAATGATGAAGAGTTAAATCGAGTCCATGGACTACAAATATTTTGAGAGTGTAACGTCATCAAGAATAAACTGCGATGATGAAGGAAGAAACTGCAGCAGATGTGACGATTGCAGCCACGTGCCGGGAGGAGACACCGCTGCACACAGGGAGAAAAAGGCCGTCAACGCGGCAGAGAAGGAGTACGCTGAAGGCGCGTAAGCAGAGATCCGTAGCAGAGGTCCGTAGCAGTTGCGTCGTGCGGAGAGTGCAGAAACATACCTGAAATAAGTCATACATAACATCGGCTATAAGAGAGTGTACGGAATAACTTTTTAATATAGAAGGCCGTTATCCTTAGAAACGGTAGCATTACCCAAAAAGTCAGAACGAGTAACTCAATAAAACGTGCAGAGCAGAATGTGGCTCAATAAAAAGTATATTCTGAAGAAATTATTAGTGACTTTTATCGTACCATGGAGTTTAATGAAAGCTGAGAAGACATAATGCATTATGTAATTGTACATGAGAAGCAGAGGATGTGAGCATGGCAGATAACGTACCGAAGACCAATACTCAGGAGATCATTTACGAGAATGTAGCCGAAAGAAATAAAATTATGGACGCTACAGGAAATGTTGCTGAAGCAAGTACTCCGGTTGTTGGTAATGGGAAAGAAGCTAATCCAGTTGAAATCGGAAATAATTTTCAAAGAGCATCCTTGCAAAAGTTTTTGAGATTTGTCTGGGGTGAATTTGTTAAAATCGAAGTCATAAGTGCAGCAAATAGCAAATATGCTAGGGAAACTAGCCAGATGTTTAGAAATGAATCTGTCAAAATGAAAGAAATAAAAAATCGGGGAGTAATAGTAACAGAAAAATTGGTTGGGGAATCTTATCAATAATTTGATAAAATAAGGAAAACTATTGAGGAAATTACCCAAGACACAAATCACAGATTAGACACACGCATTGAAAATATTAACAAAGAATGCAAAGAGGCAGATGAAGAAATAAAGGAAACCGTGAAGGAATGGAAGAATGTAACCAATTAAATATCACACGGAATAACTGCTAATCAGGTTACGATAGTAAACACAGTACATACATTATGAGGCTCACTGACGAAGAACTTTGGATGTAATTTTTGTAAAAAAAACTGAGGGACGAGACATGACAATCTCTAAACTGAATAACGCAGATGAAAATCAACATATATTATCTGACAGAATGCAATTAGTTCCAATCTTTATAACAGCTAATACAAAAGGTGTCTCATAAAGTAGCTGATATTCAGCAGTAGGTCAGTGATTTGGTTTTCAGAGGCATTGACATCTTTCCTGAGAGAGTAGAGAAAACGTTAGGTTTAAAAATAATAAAGAAGGTTACTGAAAGGAGAAACAGTGTATATCTGCACAATGAATGCTAGTTTTTAAACTATTTACTTTCCGTAGTTACATCCAAATGTTCATATAAAACAATTTGAATGAGAATTACCAGATTCCTGGGAGGAAATGAGAAAGGTAGGTTGCGTCATCATAAAAATAGAAGGGGGTGCTCCAGCTTGGGGAATGAGAGCAGGAGAATCCTGTCAGTCATATGAGAATTCACTGAGAAGTTCGTAGATAAATACCGGTCAAACAGAATACAAGAAAATGCATGAAACAGTATTTCTCAGGAGGGGGATCTTTCACGTAGTGGATGCCATAGTTTCAAATATTATTTCCAAAGCTCTTGTGAAAATACTTTCTGTCTTGACAGCTCACTATGTGAAGATATTTAAATGCATTGGTATTGGTTAAGTGTGCACGAAAAGTGGACAGGAATCACTAAAGAGGATATAAAGGTTGCCTTACAAGCTCTCGACCAATGAGATGCATTATCCAGGAAAGAGAAACCAATAATGATTGGAAAGGTGTGAACTGGGGTATTAGTGAAAGTAAAAAAGAATGGGATCGTGTTGGATATCGTAAAGGGAAATGGGAAAACAAAGATATAACAATGGGTTTAACGGGCGAGAAAGAGGATGTTGGAAGAGACAACATGGGAATAGATGTTGTGGTGGACGTGACGAGAGTTATGAAGATAGCAGAGCGGTTAGGGATGGTGGGAGAAATGTTTCTGAGAGAGAGAAGCAGTGAGGAGCTTGTGCTGGGTCCAAGCGTGAACTCAAGGAGTGGACAGACCAATAGGAATAACACAATTGATGAAAGAAGACTGAAGGACTGGGGAAATGTAAGAGAATCACTTTTAGGAGAATAGTGATTGAAGTTAAAGAGGAATGTAACCCATAGTAGATGTCGAGATGAATTGCCTCAAGGCAGCTGTAGTCATTGACATGGGTAGCGAGGTATGACCTAGCGGTACTGGTATTACTTGTACAAGAAGTTAGTTCTTTGTAAAGAAAAAAGTAGCAAAGAATCAAATGTTACTGAAGGAAGGAATTCAGCGAGTAAAGTTGGAGTTTAGTGCCAAGGTGGTGGTCCCTGATTATTTCATTGTCCTTATAAAAGAAACTGATCTGTTAGTGGCCCATGGAGCTAATTTAGATTTAGAAAAAGCCAACACGACCATGATGGTAAACGGCGGGAGAAGTGAGATTACATTTCGTAATAGCGTTAGTCCTGTTGAAAAGACACAGAAGAGATACTACTCAGAACTAATGCATGAGTGTTTTCGAAGGGAAATAGGTCCTAACGAACTTGATATACAGTGTATAAGGAACGAGAAAAGCAACTTAGAAGTGACATATAACGAGATAAGGGCTTAAGTAAGTAACATTATCGCAGTTGAACAATATGGAAAAAGAGAGCTGCAAGTTTTTCCTTATAGAGCGCAAAAGATGGTTTTCCAGGACACTGGCATGAGAGGGGAGGCGTATGAACTTAAAAATAAATGTTACCAACCATTTAATCTTATATCCCTATGTGATAACCATTCGCAAAAAGGCGTACTACTGAGGAAAAAATCCAAAGAAGCTGTATTTTCAATTTACAGATAGGTTGAAGAGTAAGTACTGTGACCCCTTAGTGTAAGTGACGGACAGGGTGGAACAGTGAGGATGATATTACATGCACAGATACCGAATAAAGTAATTGAACCTCAGAGTAAAGGATCAGAAATGCTGGAAGAACTAGTACAGAAATCTGAAGGACTAACAAATTCTCCAATCTTGATTTGACGGCTTTTCACTGGCAGATTAATTTGTTGCAATAGTGGAGGTAACATATTGCTTTTGTGTACAGAGGTAGATGATACCAGTTCAAGGTACTGCCACTCGGATTAAATATGTCTACGGCAACACTCATAGGAATGTTGGATTCCATACTAGGTGAAGAGCTACTAGCTGAGAACATGTTTATGTGCACAACGCCAGTGACTGATTGGCAAGAGCAAAATATGACTTTAGGAGACGAGAGGTATTTGGCTCTAGAGAAATTGAGATATTTGGAGTACCATAAAAAAGTTAGACTTGGCAAAGAAGTCATACCAGAAGAATATGTAGTGGAAACATGTCGTAAAGTAGAACCCATGGGATGTCGAAAATTGATGCAAAGATAAAGCAATTTTACGAAATCTTTGAAGGTCCATATGTAGTGAGTGGAGTACAAGCAAATGCAGTTTAAGTGTCAAATCCTGACTCCCCGTCTGTAAGAGGAGTATAAAACGTTGTTGATAATGCCACGATAATTAGAGAAAACTGTTTGCCTGTGAGTGACATGAATAATAGGCACTAAAAAAGGACCCTCTTTTGCAAGTAAACAAAGATGAACTAAGAGAGTTTAATATCACGTAAAATTGTGCGTTTGATTTGGGCTAAGAAGATTTTATTGGCAAAACCTCGGTGTGCACAAACTGTTTGTATAATGTCTGTCAACATACGTGTGGTCACATGGCTTGAATGGCCGCACTTACTGTGAACCGAGACGGGTGTGACGCCCAGCAAGGCACTTAAAGGAACACCAGCCAAATGATGGGCCTGATACTAATGATCCATCGTGAGACGGCGACTCACTGACAAAGCTGTTGCTCATTAGTACGTAACTGTGACATAAACAGGGATTCGTCACCAGGCACGTTGTTGGTAAACACAAACTGTAAATGTTGGTAAAGTTCATGGGTATTATTAAATATGTCTTCTACATATAGTAATTTGTTCAGTAACGGTGTTTTCATCATTGCAAAAGGGGACTATTATTTCATAATAAGAGAAGATTCTCATCAAATAATTATATGGGAGGTTGAAAAAAAAGATTTGTATGCAAGAAATTTATATTAACAAACTGCCTATTGGCTTCTGTCTCGGGTTCTTCGGCCGACGTTCATCTAATGATTTTTCTGACGTTTCGCCAGCACGAGTGGCTGGCATTGTCAAAGCTTCACCCTCCATTGCCGGTGGTGAACTGGAGCCGAGCTCGCGGGCGCAGACTATATGTACCTGGCGTGCCAACGTCCGAGGGCTTCTCCGCGGTCATTTCCGGTGCGGTTCTCCTCTTGCTACCTGCGACGGTCCTTCGCTGCAGTACGGGAAGCCAGGATCCGTTGACCTTATATTACACAAACATGAAGGAATCTGTAAAAGCGAATTATTATATGGCACCTCAAATACATTTGCCACATGTGCTTCATGACCAGAAATGCAGGAAATGTGGAGCGTAAGAACAGAATTACCGGAACTAGAAGCAAAATCCGAGCACTAATCGATCATGAATTACATGCAGTTGGAAACAGCGTAAAGATGGCAGCCCATAAAAAACACAACGAAAAACACCGCCCCAGGATCTGCAGATACGGTCGGCGAGTATAGCATGGTGTAAATAGAAAATAATGCCGTAAAAAACAGCAATCGACTCGTAAACGTTCGGTAAGTGGTGTAGTGAAGACAAAAGTGCTGTGGTAAAGTAAAAAAGAGAAAAAATATCCCGCGTGTTGTGTTGTTGAGTATCTGGAAGACACCTGTTTTAGTTATGTGTCCATTGTGCTTAAATGTTGGAGAAAATGCTCCTACGGATTTCGATTGAGCGTTAACCAAACCACAGGAAACGAGTGTAAAAAGGAATTTTATGAAAATTAATACTACTTAGGATTACCTTGACGATGACAATCAAAGTACTCTTTTAAAAAGAATGTTTCCAAATCTCGTATTTCTTGTTTGGAAAGTTTAATTTAAGAGGTGTCCTTCTCTGTATTACTTTGTATCAATTGTTTACCTATGTTTAAAAATGTAATGGATATAGATATTACGAGAGTATGTCAATGGAAATGAGAATGCTGTGGAGATAATAAAAAACCGTAAATCTCTATGTTTTGATATTTATATAAAACTAGTGAGGGCATTTAAAGAAATAAGAGAATAGAATTTTGGTTAGAACAGCTTATGATTAAATCTTATGAAACTTGAAAAGAAAAAGAAGCAAGAAAATAGATGAAGTTCGCTACATAGGAAAGATGCAGAGATCAAAATGGACTCGCTACAGGAAATGTTGTTGAAGCAAGTACTCCTGTTGTTGGTAATAGGAAAGAAGCTCATGAGGTTGAAATGGGAAATAATTTTCAAAGTGCATCCTTCCAAATCTTTTTGAGATTTGTCAGGGGTAAGTTTATTAAAATCGAAGGGATAAGTGAAGCAACTGGCAAATATGCTAGGGAAAATAGCCAGAGGTTTAGAAAAGAATTTGTCAAAATGAAAGAAATAACAAATCGAGGAGTAATTGTAATAGAAAAATTCTTTAGGGAATCTTATCAATAATTTGATAAAATAAGGAAAACTATTGAGGAAATTAACAAAGACACAAATCACAGCTTAGACACAAGTAATGAAAATATTTACAAAGAATGCAAAGAAGCAGATGAAGAAATAGAGGAGACCGTGAAAGAATGGAAGAAAGTAACCAATGAAATATCACATGGAGTAACTGCTGATGAAGCTACGATTGTAGAACACAGTACATACATTATGAGGTTCACTGACGAAGAACTTTGGGTGTAATTTTTGTAAAAAAAAAAAAAAAAACTGAGGGACGAGACGTGACAATCTCTAAACTGAATAACGCAGATGAAAATCAATATATATTATCTGACAGAATGTAATAAATTCAAAATTTTATAACAGCTAATACAAAAGGTGTCTCATAAAGTAGCTGGTATTCAGCAGTACGTCAGTGATTTTGCTGCCACGGAAATTGACATCTTTGCTGAGAGAGTAGAGAAGACGCTAGATTAAAAAATAAAATAAAGATTACTGAAAGTAAAACAGTGTAAATTTTCACAACGAATATCAATTTTTAAACGTATTTACTTTCCGTAATTTATAAAACAATTTAACGGAGTATTGCCAGATTCCTGGGAGGCTATGAGGTTGCGTCGTCAGAAAAATAGAAGGGGGTGTTCCTACTTGGGGAATGAGAGCAGCAGAATCCTGTCAGTCATATGAGAATTCACTGAGAAGTTCATGGATAAATAGTGGTGAAACAGTGCACAAGGAATGCATGAAACTATATTTCTCAGGAGAGAGATCTTTCAGGTAGTGGATACCATAGTTTCAAATATTATTTCAAAAGCTCTTGTGAAATTATTTTCTGTCTTTACAGCTCACAAAGTGAAGGTTAACAATTGCCGTGGTACTGGTTAAGCGTGCAAGGAAAGTGGACAGGAATCATTAAAAAGGATACAGAGGTTACCTTACAAGCTCTCGACCAATTACATGCATTATCCAGGAAGGAGACAACCAAAAATGATTGGAAAGGTGTGAACTGAACAACTAGTGAAAGAAAAAACGAATGGAATCGTGTTGGATATCGTAATGGGATATGGGAGAACAAAATATATAACAATGGGTTTAACAGGCGAGGCACACGATGTTGGAACAGATGACATGGGAATAGATATTGTGATGGACGTTACGAGAGGTATGAAGATACCAGAACGGTTAGGGATGATGGGACAAATGTTGTTGAGTGGGGGGAAGCAGAGAGCGGTTCGTGCTGGATCCAAGCGTGAACACAAGGGGTGGGCAGACCAGTAGCAATAACACAATTGATGAAAGAGGACTGAAGGACTGAGGTAATTTGAGAGAACCACTGTTAGAAGAATAAGAGATTGAAGTTAAAGAGGAATGTAACGCATGGTAGATGTTCAGATGAAAGGCCTCAAGGCAGCTGCAGTCACTGACATGGGTAACGAGGTATGAGCCGTTGCAGAGGGACGTTACAGACAAATGGTAAACAGAAAAGAGGTACCGGCATTACTTATACAAGAAGTTAGTTCTTTGTAAAGAAAAAAAGTAGTAAAGATTGCAGCCCATAAAAAATAACGCGAACACCGCACCAGGGTCTGCAGATACGGTCGACAAGTGTAGCATGGTGTAACTAAAAAATAATGCCATAAAAAACTGCAATCGACTCGTAAACGTTCGATATGTGTTGTAGTGGAGACAAAAGTCCTATTGTAAAGTAAAAAAGAGAACATATATCCCGCCTGTAGTGTTGTTGAGTATATGGAAGACATCTATTATAGTTACGTGTATATTGTGATGAAATGCTGGAAAAAATGCTCCTGCGGGTTTCGATTGCACGTTAACCATGGCACAGGAAACGTGTGTAAAAAGAAATTTTAGGAAAATTATTACTACTGTGGATTACCTTATCGACGATGACCATCAAATTACTCTTTTAAAAAGAATGTTTCCAAATGTCGTATTTCTTGTTTGGGAAGTTTAATTTAAGACGTGTCCTTCTCTGTATTACCTTGTATCAATTGTTTAACCATGTTTAAAAAATGTAATGGATATAGACATTACGAGAGTATGAGAATGGAAATGAGAATGTTGCGCAGATAATAAAAAACGGTAAATCTCTATGTTTTGATATTTATATAAAACTAGTTAGGGCTTTTAAAGAAATAGAGAATAGAATTTTGTTTAGAATAGCTTATGATTAAATCTTACAGGGCTATTACAAATGATTGAAGCGATTTCATAAATTCACTGTAGCTCCATTCATTGACATATGGTCACGACACACTACAGATACGTAGAAAAACTCATAAAGTTTTGTTCGGCTGAAGCCGCAGTTCAGGTTTCTGCCGCCAGCGCGCTCGAGAGCGCAGTGAGACAAAATGGTGACAGGAGCCGAGAAAGCGTATGTCGTGCTTGAAATGCACTCACATCAGTCAGTCATAACAGTGCAACGACACTTCAGGACGAAGTTCAACAAAGATCCACCAACTGCTAACTCCATTCGGCGATGGTATGCGCAGTTTAAAGCTTCTGGATGCCTCTGCAAGGGGAAATCAACGGGTCGGCCTGCAGTGAGCGAAGAAACGGTTGAACGCGTGCGGGCAAGTTTCACGCGTAGCCCGCGGAAGTCGACGAATAAAGCAAGCAGGGAGCTAAACGTACCACAGCCGACGGTTTGGAAAATCTTACGGAAAAGGCTAAAGCAGAAGCCTTACCGTTTACAATTGCTACAAGCCCTGACACCCGATGACAAAGTCAAACGCTTTTAATTTTCGGCGCGGTTGCAACAGCTCATGGTAGAGGATGCGTTCAGTGCGAAACTTGTTTTCAGTGATGAAGCAACATTTTTTCTTAATGGTGAAGTGAACAGACACAATGTGCGAATCCGGGCGGTAGAGAATCGTCACGCATTCGTGCAGCAAATTCGCAATTCACCAAAAGTTAACGTGTTTTGTGCAATCTTACGGTTTAAAGTTTACGGCCCCTTTGTCTTCTGCGAAAAAAACGTTACAGCATCAACGATGCTTTCGAACTCATTGATGGGGACATGCTGCGCCGAGTGTGGGAGGAACTTGATTGTCGGCTTGATGTCTGCCGAATCACTAAAGGGGCACATATCGAACATTTGTGAATGCCTAAAAAAATTTTTTGAGTTTTTGTATGTGTGTGCAAAGCATTGTGAAAATATCTCAAATAATAAAGTTATTGTAGAGCGGTGAAATCGCTTCAATCATTTGTAATAACCCTGTACTTCAGGCATGTTCATATGTGAGATTCTGCAGTTTCATGTATTCAGATTCTGTTGGTATCTGTATGTAATATTAATCCTCATTCTCAGAACTTACAACACTAAACGTCGCTACTTTAAGCTGTTTGAAAAGAAATGCATGGTAAAGGCGTCCTAGAAAGTAGCTACCCATAACTGTAATTAAAATTATACGCCACCTGCCTGCATTTTCGCCACCACATCTATGTTTGAGGACATTTAAAAGTTTACAGGTAGGAGTAAAACATCGTCGAGTCACGTAGGTTATCCTAGAATCCAGTGCAATCTCGGACGGGAAGCCTTGATCAGAATACTCTAGGTTACCTTTAGCACATTATACGGAATCGCAATTGAAACGAGAAATTTGTATACAGTTTCAAATAAGGCAAGGAAGCTTGGACGGTCTAAAATATGTCCACTGCGTATGGGATCTCGAACTAGCTTTTCAAGATAGATTTCGGAGAAGTGTCCTAAAGTAGTTCATAAGAATGCAATGAAGCTGGAGATGTCCCGGTCTCTAGGCGATTTGTTGAAGTCCCCTCCACCTAATAAGACATGCCTTAGATATTTCCAAAGGACTAAGCGTAAGATTTTCTTTAAATGATTCTACTACAGTCACGGCGGATTCGGGTAGCCAGTAAAAATACCCAATAACTAATCTAAATTCACCCCGGCGTGTTAGTTGCTTCGAGATAACCTCACAGTTAGAATCACTTTAGCTTATTAATATTGTACTCGACTACAGTGGACACTCGCTCTGATATGTCATCTCATCCGTCTTTCCGATATTGGCTCCATGTCCCACTAAATATTTCGGTGCTTTCTACTTCAGGTATCAGCCAGCTCCTGGTTCCGAGGATAATTTGAGTGCCACAAATCAGGTGGACGGCATTACATTGCTCTTCAAATTTTGACAATTAGACACCTGAAGTACCTTTGCGTTGTACACAGTCTTATATTGTGCTTTCCATATCAAGTGGCGAATGTTCGTCAGAGGAGCTGCAACTACCGTCTAGCCTACAACAAAACCACATCTGTACTCCACAAGTTTTTTGCTACCCAGGTACCTGCTTGTTTTGTATAGTGAATCCTTGTCCTATAAAGAGAAGTCCAGCAGTTCTGCACCTCGTGACGCAGGTCGAGAAATCTACAACAAAGACCATTATAGAATCGACGGAGCCTTTGGTTAAGCCACTCCACTCGGATGCAAATCGAAGGACACTAATCAACTCTGGGAACGTTGAGGCAAACTGCGAGCTCTTCACCACACTCACCAGTCGACTGTACGACCTGAGCGCCGGCCGTTATGGCCGAGCGATTCTAGGCGCTTCGCGGGTTCGAATCCTGCCTCGGGCATGGTTCAAATGGTTCAAATGGCACTGAACACTATGGGACTTAACATCTATGGTCATCAGTCCCCTAGAACTTAGAACTACTTAAACCTAACTAACCTAAGGACAGCACACAACACCCAACCATCACGAGGCAGAGAAAATCCCTGACCCCGCCGGGAATCGAACCCGGGAACCCGGGCGTGGGAAGCGAGAACGCTACCGCACGACCACGAGATGCGGGCACGGGCATGGATGTGTGTGATGTCCTTAGGTTAGTTAGATTTAAGTAATTCTACGTTCTAGGCGACTGTTGACCTCAGAAGTCAAGTCCTATGGTACTCAGAGCCATTTGAATGAGATGAGCCTGGCTCCATGCCACAAGCAACAGACGTCATTGATTCCAACATGAACCACAATTGCTCTCTGCACGCTTCACACCTTCAGGACAGACAGGCATACATACCAAGCACGCACTGGACTTCTTTCCAGCCTTGGACGCTCTTTTCATAAGGGGTGCATAAGGAGACTAACTTTGGAGCTCCCGATAACTAGTAAACCCTTGTCCGTGTGTACCTGCTTGGACCCTACTGAATGAGCGACCATCTGTCCACTTACAGGATAAAGGGGTGTGGCCAGACAGCCAGCCACCACATTGGCACTCTGCCTTCCACGACGCGAATGCGTTACAACCTGCCAATCAGCCTGCCGTAAATTTCGATCCTGCGCATCCGGTATGTTGGAAGGTGCCTCGGAAGCCGGGTCCCACGAGCAGCAGAGCGATGCAGTTTGCGTCAGTGAAGCGGGAAAATCGACCGATAAATATGCATGACATGCAGTATGTCAACAGAATAAAATATTGAGAGGCAATACTTTTCAGCAGCCCTCGGACATGTAGGTTGCAGTAGCTATGCAGATATAATGAGGCTTGCACAGCATACACTATCGTGGAGAGGACCATCCAAGTATTCTTTCTCGCTGAAGACCTCAAAAACAACAAATCCTTGGAAAATAGTTACAAATACACATATTCCAGAAATCAAATATTAGTGGAAATATTAGGTATTGTCGTTTATGATAGCCATGTACCTGTTGACAAAAAATGTTCAAATGTGTGTGAAATCTTATCGGACTTAACTTCTAAGGTCATCAGGGAAGCTTACACACTACTTAATCTAAATTATCCCAAGGACAGACACACACACCGATGCCAGAGGGAGAGACTCGAACCTTCGCCGGGCCCAGCCGCACCTTCCATGACTGCAGCGCCCCTGACCGCTCGGCTAATCCCGCGCGGCCCTGTTGACACTACAGGCGGTTGTCGATGAGGTTACAAATGGCTCTGACAAGGGAACCTCCCCATCGCACCCCCTTCAGATTTCGTTATAAGTTGGCACAGTGGATAGGCCTTGAAAAACTGAACACACATCAACAGAGAAAACAGGAAGAAGTTGTGTGGAACTATAAAAAAATAAGCAAAATATACGAACTGAGTAGCGCATGTGCCAACATCAAGCATAAGCTGATCGCAGCAGCGCCGTGGTCGCGTGGTTAGCGTGAGCAACTGCGGAACGAGAGGTCCTTGGTTCAAGTCTCCCTCGAGTGAAAAATTTTTCTTTATTTTCGCAAAGTTATGATCTGTCCATTCGTTCATTGACGTCTCTGTTCACTGTAATAAGTTTAGTGTCTGTGTTTTTCGACCGCACCGCAAAACCGTGCGATTAGTAGACGAAAGAACGTGACTCTTCAATGAGAACCGAAAACATTTGATCGCAAGGTCATAGGTCAACCGATTCCTCCACAGGAAAACACGTCTGATATATTCTATACGACACTGGTGACGGCATGTGCGTCACATGACAGGAATATGTTGTCGACCCACATAACTTGTACACTTGGCGAATGGGTAAAAACATTCTTCTACGTTGCCCGATTTAGGTTTTCTTGTGGATGTGATAATTACTCCAAAAAAGTGATGAAAACATAAGAGTTTGTCACATAAACTGCAAAAAATGAATCCAACAGTTTCACAGTCGCTCACTTTACCTTGTGCTCTGTTAAAACAAATGTTTTTAACGTTTTCAAATTTTTACGTGTGTAGACCGTCAAATCCTGCATATATCCAAGCAAATCTGAACATGTCCTGGAAATTTGGAGAGCGAAGTTGATTATGTGTGATTGCCTGAACTTTGATAACTGTCTGAAAATAAAAAATTAAAATTTTCGCTGATAGGAAGATTTGAACCAAGGACCTCTCGCTCCGCAGTTGCTCACGCTAACCATGTTTTTTTTTCGCATGGATTACTCGGTTTGTATATTTTGCTTAATTTTTCAGAGTTCCACACAACTACTTCCTGTTTTCTCGATTGATCTGTGTTCAGTTTTTCAAGGCCTATCCACTGTGCCAACTTACAACTAAATCTGAGGGGGGTGCGATGGGGAGGTTCCCTTGTGAGTATTATCGGACTTAAACTGGTGAGGTCATCAGTCCCCTAGAACTTAGAACTACTTAAACCTAACTAACCTAAGGACGTTTACACACATCCGTGCCCGAGGAGGATTCGAACCTGCGGCCGTAGCGGTCGCGCGGGATGAGGTTACAATAGATCCTTATTCGTTCCCCAATCCTCCTTATCAAAGAATCACGAACTGGCACAGACACAGGTGGCTGCACTCGCGGTAACTCACGGTGCTGCAATTTTAGTGCGTTGTCCACGGATATAGGTTACACCAACGCCTTTAAATACAGCGGAGGAGACAGATTACTATTATTTTTTTTTTCGCATTCAGGAATTGAATTACACGAGGGGACTCACACGTGGTGGGAGCCTTGATTTTGTCACAGATTTTAAATTTCCAAATACCCCTCCCCCACCCCGCCCCTAAAGAAAACGTCAGTTTATCCTCGCTGTTTGCGTCATACTGTCGTCAACGATTAGGAGGGTACATTACGCAGCGATGGCAGTCAACGGAGAGTTGTGCGGCTTGTCACATCGAAAGGTACTGTACATTTACAGTTACCCTCGTAACTGCTAAACTTGTTACTCGTGATAGACTTCGTAAGACTGGTGTGTGTGTGCGAGTGTGTGATGGGATTTGACACGCTTTTTTGCAAGTGGTAGAGATTCTCACTTCCTCTCGCAACACTTAAAAATGTATCTGCAACTCACCTTCATTCAATGTTTAAGAAACTTTAATGTTATCCGGCACCGGGTTTTCTACGTTCATGGTGAGAACTTCTAAATTTATCATAATGTTGCGATTATTTACACCTTTTCAATATTTCGAAAATTTAATAACATGGCACAATGATTGTGCCAATAAGTCACTTTAACAGAACTAACATTATGAGCCAAACAGCAGGCAACAAACGAGCGAGCTATTTTTATTTTTTATTTTTTTAACGGTGGTCTGTTGTCTATGCGAAACTGCTAGTCGCGAAGAGAGAGAAAGAGAGGATGTGGATTATTTTCGAATACTTTCACAAGACTGTAAGTACAAACAATAGCAGTGTTGACAATAGTTGTAGAGTCCATGCAGGATTCAGAAGCCGATGCGCAGTGACGAATTTTCGTCCAAAGCTCTGCTCCAGTTCATTCAGGAGGGGAGGCAAACAGCGTTTGCCACCTCTCGTACGGTCGGCGATGTCAGAATCGAGACGCACGCCCAGCAAATATTCAGTAAAATAATTTCATTTTTGGGTTACTTACAGCTTTATGTGCCGGGTTCATGTTGTGACCATAATTTCGTCAATGGTCATAGTTGTTGTTATTGTGGTCTTCAGTCCAGAGACTGGTTTGATGCAGCTCTCCATGCTACTCTATCCTGTGCAAGCTTCTTCATCTCCCAGTACTTACTGCAGACTACATCCTTCTGAATCTGCTTAGTGTATTCATCTCTTGGTCTCCCTCTACGATTTTTACCCTCCACGCTGCCCTCCAATGCTAAATTTGTGATCCCTTCATGCCTCAGAACGTGTCCTACCAACCGGTCCCTTCTTCTTGTCGAGTTGTGCCACAAACTCGTCTTCTCCCTAATTCTATTCAGTACCTCCTCATTAGTTTTGTGATCTACCCGTCTAATCTTCAGCAGTATCGAGAAAATTGATCTGAAGGTGGACATTTATTTCCGATCACGCTGCGCCAGAGATAAACCTAGAGTTTGAGTCCACATGATCCTCACATTTCACAAATTATCTGAGATATCGACAAGAGGTTTAGACAAATGATAGCACACATTTGTTTATTACGCAAAACTTCATTAGCCACCTTGTTATTCCACAAACTAAAGACATTTTTATTAAAAGAATTTAATTTTTAGGGGCCATAGATAGGTAGTGAAATGAGATATGGTTCAAATGGCTCTGTGGGACTTAACTTCTCAGGTCATCAGTCCACTAGAACGTAGAACTACTTAAATCTAACTAACCTTGTAAGTAGGCTGTTTAGGTTTTCTCATTGGTAACGCCACGTAGCGCTCTGTATAAAAATCACTGGCTGTGCTGTGTGCAGTCATTGGCTGTTTGGCATTGTTGTTCGCCATTGTAGTGTTGGGAAGCTGGATGTTAACAGCGCGTAGCGTTGCGCAGTTGGAGGTGAGCCGCCAGCAGTGGTGGATGTGGGGAGAGAGATGGCGGAGTTTTGAAATTTGTAAGACGGGATGTCATGAACTGCTATATATATTATGACTATTAAGGTAAATACATTGTTTGTTCTCTATTAAAATCTTTCATTTGCTAACTATCCCTATCAGTAGTTAGTGCCTTCTGTAGTTTGAATCTTTTATTTAGCTGGCAGTAGTGGCGCTCGCTGTATTGCAGTAGTTCGAGTAACGAAGATTTTTGTGAGGTAAGTGATCTGTGAATGGTATAGGTTAATGTTAGTCAGGGCCATTCTTTTGTAGGGATTACTGAAAATCAGATTGCGTTGCGCTAAAATTATAAGCACAGTCTTGTATAAGTGTTCAAAGGGGACGTTTCAACCTAAGGACATCACACACATCCATGCCCAAGGCAGGATTCGAAACTGCGACAGTAGCGGTTGCGCGGTTCCAGACTGTAGCGCCTAGAACCGCTCGGCCACCCCGGCCGGCAAAATGAGATATGCTAACGGTTTGGAAACAACGTAGCTGAAGACATTTTATGTTCATTTTCTACGGAAGATGTGCTTTGTCATAAGTTACTGACCTTACTTTTCCTCGGTTCCTCACGTCATTTAGTTAGTAATCCACGGTTTCAGAATTCTTTCGCAGTTGCGTCTGCACAGCATGGTAGTTAGATGACATTTTGTAAACTCCCCTGTGTTTTGGTTAAAGAAGCAAATTTTTAAAAGTAAAAGTAAGAAATATGTAGATTTTACTCAAAATTCACCTCTGATGATGGTTTTTGAAAGCTACAATTGGTTCACAAGCTCACCGAAAATAAATCGTTTTACATATTTTTTAGATAATAGCCAATATCACAATGAAAGCGTGGTTGTGGAGGGGTTACACTTATTACTTACAAAAAATGGTGAGCTCTAGTTTAGAATGGGACGCCCCATCCAGCGCCCGCCATTTCCCCTACAATGACTGCCCATAACCCCCACCACTATCGCTCCTGCTGACTACACATCTACTGGCCACGGTATTTTGCGCCGACACTAACATCTGAACAGCAGTAGTAAGGTAAATACAAAGAACGATCTTGGGAAAACAGCCAGACAGCCAGAAATACCGTTTTAGATCTATTTTGCTGTTAAACTGAATGTTTTTGTGGATACAGCTTCTATTAATCTGATTGCCATAATACTGGCTTCCATATATTTATGGAACATTTATTTATATTTTAGACTAAGGTAAAGTGAATCCCAATGCTTATGGCGTAACTTCACTGAAGCGTATATGAGTAAAGATGGAAAAAAGATTTTTTTTCTTAATGCAGAATCATCTGAATGTACTTATTTTTCAGAGATACTGCACGACCAGTAAGTTTTCCTGAGTAAAATCATCTTGCGATGAAGGAAAATAATTTTCCCCCTCGAAATTCGTTTGCCGCGTTGGTCACCCACAAGTGTTACAAACGTTATTGATCTCTAGGCGTCTCCAAGTATCCAGACGAAAACTTAGACGCCCCTTCGTGGTGGTTCGTTTACGGATACTGCACAACCGCACCACTCGACATGCAGACTGCCGATAAGGGGCATGGCTTAGCCTTCCTGTTGTATTTACGTTGAGCCAACTTTGCTACAATTAGCAGGACCCGTCAGACACGATAAGCGCTAGAGCTACACCGCCGCTGCAGCAGCTGGCCAGCAAGGCGAGGTATCGGCCTGACTACCAGTTTGTGGGCTAAGCTGCTAGTGGATTACCGCCCGCGGAACAATACGCCTTCGCATTTCACAACATTGTATCAACACCATTAAACCCTAATTAGAACACAGAAACATCTCTGTGATGGCGTTCGACAGCTCCCTCAGGTATCCAGGGACTTGGAACGCCCTATATTGACATTGCTAAAGTTTGTTACCTGACCTCTCTGTGTTACAGGAACCATTGTAGCTGTGATAAGGGAACATTCACAGAACTTTATACGTTATATTTTGGGTGTACTGAACTAAGCTCATTCCATTTCAGCTAGTGACTTGGGAAATACATTTTTTTATACTTTAAAGCAAAAATTTCCTCCTTTTTTTCGTATTTTCTCCGAAATAACTGTAATTCAACGTAACATTATCTTTTCATTTTAGTCCAGTATATATATATAAATAAATTTTCTATGATCCTTCAAAGTGCGTATACATTTTTTTGACGCACCATATATATATATATATATATATATATATATATATATATATATATATATATATATATATATGGTGCGTCAAAGAAATGTATACACACTTTGAAGCATCATAGGAAATTTATTTCCCGTTGTACAATGCTAAATGTCTGCAAATGGAAAGCTTAAAGTCCAATTGGAAAAGTAAATGAACTTTGCAAATGTGATTAATTTTAAAACTGGTGTCCTTCAGCACCAATACATTTCTGAGTACGAGTCACCACTGATTCCATACATCGGACCAAAGTGTCCAATGAGATTTCTGCGCACACCGCCTGAATCTCATTCCAAAGTGTGTCCAGGTTACGTGGCTTACGTTTGTACACCTCATCTTTTACTGTGCCCCATGTAACGTTCCCTGGCAGACACACACTGTTAATAAACTGAAATGACGTTTAATTGTACTATGTACGCCGCTATGAAGCAATTCGTATGTGCTGTAATTGTTTAACAAAAATATTATTCAATTTTGTATAAAGGACATTGGTTATTATTGTAATATTTTCTGTAATAATATTCTCGATGTATTTATGATTGTAATATTTCTATACTCATAATGTAATTACGTAATATGTTAATATCTGCGATGGAAAAATGTAAAATATAGCCACAGAGGAAAATAATGTTGTAAGATTACAAAGAGATATTAATAATCAGCAAGAGTATAAATAGCATTACATAATGTGCATTCTTTGTCGTCTTCCTCGACAGGTGAGAGAGAGAGAGAGAGGAACTTGTGACGTAGCATTATATGCACGAGTAGACTTCTTTTGTCTGTATCTGTCTTTAGCCGCCATTAGAGGAGAAATTATAAAGGTGTGTAATTTTAATTATTGTTGTGGTCTAAATACATTATAATTTATCAAAATTGTTTATTACTAATGTAAATTAGCTTGCCCATGTCATCTATAATATTTCTTTAAAGAATTTTCAGCACTTTTAGCGATTATGGTTTGAGTTGCTGGGCTGTGCCGCGACCGAACGATTTGCAGCGTCGGCACATTTAAAAATTTTTTCCGCTATCAAATTAAGCAAACCCGTAAATCGGGAGCAGGTAAATATAGCAGTGAATTTTCTTTTACAGCTATCCTGAGGCTGACTGAATTTATTACTGATTTTACATTTCTGCATTCATAGGCGGATAATTACGTTGATGTTGTTAATCTGTTGGTTCTTTCAATTTCTAAAGCAAATAACTTAAACGTATAGTGAAGTGTGTTTTGTCAATGATAATTAAACGTTCAGGTCCGCTTGGCAATATTTAAGCATTTTATGCTAACAGAGACAGTCTTGTGTTCTATAGCTAACGCCGGGAAAGAATAGAGTAAATATTTAAAAACCCACTGCATTTATAAAATGTGTGCCAAGGCCGAAATATGTAAAAAATTTAATTTAAATAATTTTCAAAGTCATAAATGTTATTAATCAGTTAGTTTGAATTCATCAGCATGAGAGGGTTGCTAAAGTTCACGTAATTTTAAATGTGCTTAATTCTGTCTAAATGAATTTTTACTACCACTCGTAAAAAAAAGGGTTCTACAACAAAGTTGGTACTGAAAGAGTAAATAAAAAAATATTTAAAGCCATTTCTTCCCCATTTTGATCCATTCATTTTACATTATATATATATATATATATATATATATATATATATATATATATATATATATATATATGGAAAAATGGACACATTGACACCGGTGTGTCAGACCCACCATACTTGCTCCGGACACTGCGAGAGGGCTGTACAAGCAATGATCACACGCACGGCACAGCGGACACACCAGAAACCGCGGTGTTGGCCGTCGAATGGCGCTAGCTGCGCAGCATTTGTGCACCGCCGCCGTCAGTGTCAGCCAGTTTGCCGTGGCATGCGGAGCTCCATCGCAGTCTTTAAAACTGGTAGCATGCCGCGACAGCGTGGACGTGAACCATATGTGCAGTTGACGGACTTTGAGCGAGGGCGTATAGTGGGCATGCGGGAGGCCGGGTGGACGTACCGCCGAATTGCTCAACACGTGGGGCGTGAGGTCTCCACAGTACATCGATGTTGTCGCCAGTGGTCGGCGGAAGGTGCACGAGCCCGTCGACCTGGGACCGGACCGCAGCGACGCACGGATGCACGCCAAGACCGTAGGATCCTACGCAGTGCCGTAGGGGACCGCACCGCCACTTCCCAGCAAATTAGGGACACTGTTGCTCCTGGGGTATCGGCGAGGACCATTCGCAACCGTCTCCATGAAGCTGGGCTACGGTCCCGCACACCGTTAGGCCGTCTTCCGCTCACGCCCCAACATCGTGCAGCCCGCCTCCAGTGGTGTCGCGACAGGCGTGAATGGAGGGACGAATGGAGACGTGTCGTCTTCAGCGATGAGAGTCGCTTCTGCCTTGGTGCCAATGATGGTCGTATGCGTGTTTGGCGCCGTGCAGGTGAGCGCCACAATCAGGACTGCATACGACCGAGGCACACAGGGCCAACACCCGGCATCATGGTGTGGGGAGCGATCTCCTACACTGGCCGTACACCACTGGTGATCGTCGAGGGGACACTGAATAGTGCACGGTACATCCAAACCGTCATCGAACCCATCGTTCTACCACTCCTAGACCAGCAAGGGAACTTGCTGTTCCAACAGGACAATGCACGTCCGCATATATCCCGTGCCACCCAACGTGCTCTAGAAGGTGTAAGTCAACTACCCTGGCCAGCAAGATCTCCGGATCTGTCCCCCATTGAGCATGTTTGGGACTGGATGAAGCGTCGTTTCACGCGGCCTGCACGTCCAGCACGAACGCTGGTCCAACTGAGGCGCCAGGTGGAAATGGCATGGCAAGCCGTTCCACAGGACTACATCCAGCATCTCTACGATCGTCTCCATGGGAGAATAGCAGCCTGCATTGCTGCGAAAGGTGGATATACACTTTACTAGTGCCGACATTGTGCATGCTCTGTTGCCTGTGTCTATGTGCCTGCAGTTCTGTCAGTGTGACTATGTGATGTATCTGACCCCAGGATTGTGTCAATAAAGTTTCCCCTTCCTGGGACAATGAATTCACGGTGTTCTTATTTCAATTTCCAGGAGTGTGTATATATATATATATATATATATATATATATATATATATATATATATATATATATATATATATTGAACTGGCGCCCAACGTGTGGCACGAATAAGCAGTGGCCACAATATACCCATGAGATAATTAGGGAATTATTGTAGTCGAACTGTGTTGGAAAACAATTAATAATTTTTTCATGTATTGTAAGTATTGCCTAACCAATATTGTGTGGTAATACCTGTATATGATTATAACCAGAGGCAAGCTGAACAAGAGAGCTCATTATATGAAAAAATTTAATTACCTACCACAATACCAGGGGGCAGCTGCACCGAAGATAGACCACCAAAAGGTAAAGGTGAAGTTGTCCTGTGGGTAGTAATGTAGCCTCAGTGCGGTGTTCTCGGATCATTAGTGGTGTGCTTGTTGTTTGTGTTTTTTTTTAAAGTAACAGGACATTTGAGTAGTTATTCATCGTAGTATATAAGAAGTGTGTTTTAACAAATGACCATTTCTTGTGTGATTATGTCAGTGAAACCTGAGTATTAGGATATTTAGTTCAGATTTTGTTTCTTTTGTTGACTATGGTTAGATTGCGTAGTCAGAAAGATATAAACATGGATAATGAACAACAGTTAGCAAGTAGTGATACCGAGTTATAAAGTGAGCCACAAAGTAATGTTAGTGGCGTAGTTCAGGAAGTACAATGTGAGAATCTGGGGGCAGAAGGGCAAGAAATGTTGCCACTGCCAGCCAGTGATTCAGTTGATAGTAGAAATACTGTGCCACCCACAAGCACTAGACACGGACCAGAGAGTGGTGAGGTCTCAGAAGTGCAATCATTAAAAGTTATGTTCGAGCGCGTGCTCAATTTCCAAGCTACGTTTATGCATGAACAAGCAGAGCGTGATCGACGCCAGCAAGAGAGAGATTTGCAGTTAATGCAATCTTTGGAGGCTATGCAAAGTGAGATTGTTAGTTTGAAACAAAACTATGAAAGCATACCCAAAGCGGTGCAAGAACTGAGCGAAAGAGTAGATAATATCCAAGTGGCTAACGCCAGTATTGTGGGTGAAATCAGTGTACTGGCTAACAGGATGGAACAATTAGAAATTGACAAGTCAAGTTATTGAGCACAAAATGTCCGAACAACTGCACAAATTTGAAAACGAGTTTATAAAAAAATAGATGAGAAAGTGCACGCCGCGATTGAAGCCAAATACGTGGGCTCCAATGCGGAAAAGCAGGACCTAAAAACGGCGGTACACACATTTCAACCGTCGTCTAGCCGAGCTAGAAATCAGCTTGCAAAATGTCAACCGTCGTCTAGGCATATAAATACAGCAGTAAAAAATTGCGACTGCGAGACAGAACAGGCAACCAATGTTAGCGAAACAAATAAATGTCACTCCAAAATAGTGATTGAAGAAAGCCTGATTAGAAACCGACAGTTTCAGATCTTTACAACGGAGAAGAAATCTGTTCACCCTGTAGTGTTTATCAAGGGATTTAGAAACATTTTGCCTAGCGTTTGGAGTCATACACAGAAAATACAGTTCGTTATGTCTTGCATACAAGGAGATGATGCATTATGGGCAACCGAAGCAGCTGACAGTTGCGACACATATGAGCAATTTGAGAAGGCATTCTTGACCAAATATTGGTCAATATGTATTCAGGAGAGATTACGGAAAGAGGTATATAATCCAGAGCCGTATTCTCCACGATTAGGCAATTTGCGAAAATATTTTGAGAAGTACATTAATAAGACCCGTTACTGGGACGAGCAGATTTCATCCCGGGATTTGATCAGGCTTTTGAAATCACACTTGCCGATACACGTAAAGGAAAAACTTATACACGTGCCGGAGAACGACATGGAACATTTCTTGTCTGTTCTGGACTCAATTGACCTGATTCAGGAGGATGTTAAGGCAGCCTCTGAACAGGCTAGAAGTAACGGAAACGGTTACAGAAATGGTCGAAATAACACGCCTCCACCAAATAATGGAAACGGCGGAGGTAACAATAGGAGACAAGATTATGTACAAAACGGTAATAGAGGTAGAGACCGGAACGGCAATAGTCCGCCGGTGAATAATGACCGGAAAAGAAGGTTCGATGACGGATATGAAACAGGCCCACCAAGCAATAGTGGATGGAAAAATGCCAGGGGACCGTGGAACACCAATACCTATAACGATGCAAACCGAACTTGGCCACAGAACCAGGGGCCCAGTCCGAACCGGCAGAACAGTGAAAGATATGACAATAACCGACCGCCACCACAAAATGCGCCAATTGCGCAACCGTGGATTCTTCGACGCACATGTAATGCAGCGTCACATGTGCAGTTATTATAATCACAGAAATCGACTTCTATATAACCTTCGCATGCGATTAAATGAAGTGGAATTTTTGAAGGCTGCAGTTAACTGTTACAACTCGGTTAGCAGTCACAAATACAACAACATACTCCAATTGTTGTAGGTTTGAATCTCGTCACATGCAGGGAATTTTTTTAATTTTTCTATATATAGCCAAAAGACTTTCATTATTAACTTTATTGAGTTTGCCGGTTTAAGTGTGTTTATTTTTGTTTTAATACTTTGTAGCGTCATTTTTATCATCGTATTCATCTTTTTTTTTTGCTCTAATTTTCTTCCCTACCATCTTTCCTTCTGTAGGAATCCACACTGAAGCGCCAAAGAAACTGGTATAGGCATGCGTAATCGAATACAGAGATATGTAAACAGGCAGGATACGATGCTGCGATCGACCGTGCCTATATAAGACAAGAAAGGTCTGGCACCGTTGTGAGATCGGTTACTGCTGCTACAGCTACAGTGGCACGTTATCAAGATGTAAGTGAGTTTGAACATGTTGTTAGTGTCAACTCACGGGCAATGGGACACAGCATCTACGAGGTAGCGATGAAGTGGGGATTTTCCCGTACGACCATTTCACTTGTGTACCATGAATCCGGTTAAACATCAAATCTCCGACATCGCTGCGGCCGGAAAAGGATACTGCAAGAACGGGACCAGCGGCGACTAAAGAGAATCGGTCAACGTGACAGAAGTGCAACCCTCCCGCAAATAACTGCATATTTCAGTGGTGGGCCATCAAGAAATGTCAGCGTGCGAACCATTCAACGGGACACCATCGAGACGGGCTTTCGGAACCGAAGGCACACTCGTGTATGCTTGATGACTGCACGACACGAATCTGCCTGGAACCGGCAATAACGACTTCGGGCTGTTGATGACTGGAAACATATTTCCTCGTCGGACGAGTCTCCTTCCAATTGCATCGAGCGGATGGACGGGTACGGGTACGGAGACAACCTCATGAATCTAAGGACCCTGCATGCAAGCAGGGGACAGTTGAACCTGGTGCAGGCTCTGTAATGGTGTGGGGCGTGTGCATTTGGAATGATGTGGGACCCCTGATACTTCTGTATACGACTGTGAAATGTGACACGTAAGTAAGCATCCTGTCTGATCACCTGCATCCATTCATGCCCATTGTCAATAACGACGGAATTGGACAGTTCCAGTAGGACAATGCTACAGCCCACACGTGCAGAATTGCTGCAGAGTTGCTCCAGGAACACTCTTCTGGGTTTAATCACTTACGCTGGCCACCAAATTCCCCAGGCACGAACATTATTAAGCATATCTAGGATACCTTGCAACGTGCTGTTGAAAAGAGATCTCCACCCCCTCGTACTCTTACCGATATGCGGGCAGCCCTGCTCGATTCATGGCGTCAATTTCCTCCAGCATTACTTCAGACATTAGTCGAGTCCATGCCATGTCGTGTTACCGCACTTCTGAGCGCTCGCGGGGTCCCTACACGGTATCAGGCAGGTGTACCAATTTATTTGGCTCTTCAGTGTATATGGTTTGACTTTTGGACATGTGGCAACTATCAACTAATTTTAATCGTACCATAACAAGCCTGTCACGTTCTTGGGACAGAATCGTCACAAGTTGCTAAACTTGATTAAGTGGATGTTGAGAGCAGCGACCAGTACCACAAGAATGTAGTCTGATGTGATGCACGCAGTATTCACCATTATGCTGACAGCATTTTTGCAAGATGGTCAGTTATGTACCCAGAGTGAAGTTTGGTCCCTTCCCTCATATCAAACAACCAACTCAGAATGACGTTTATGGGAGGATGTGTTAATTAGGTATTCCAGTAATGCCTCTAGAACAGAGAAAGAAATGCTGTCTCAATAATACATTTTCTATTGTTTTGCTTATAACCTTCTACTACATTTCCTGCTAATTAGAACTGTAATGGACCGTGTAGCTAGATTTCTCTGTTGCGTGGGAAAACATATAGTCTGAAGAATAAATGAAACCTGTGAAATGTAGATGCAGTTAGTTGGCAACGCTATGTATTTGGAGCGATGACGAAAAGATGTAAAAACTCGGTTAAAGTGAAGTGAATGTAAAATTGGGCTGGATGGAACTATAGTGGTTAGTTAAATTTGGAAAATGTTATAAAAGTAATTAATGAATAAATGAAAATCAACCGTCGCCAGCTGACTCAGTGAGAGAAATTACTCTCTCTATCATTACTGTCTGTTAATACTAAGAAATTTACGTTAAATGTTTGGTTTTGTTACAAGACAAAACAGCACAAAATCTGTAAATATTGCCCTGGTGAAAACTCAGATGGATATTTCACAGTGATCAAACGCCTTTCGGTTAAGTAGCAATTCATGGGAATCAATTAGTAATAGTCAAAGATCAAGTAAATATCGTCAGTAGTAAACAGCTACATAAATGCAAAAATTTCATTGTGTTACTCTTTGGTATTCTTACTGTCCTTACCTCAGAAAGTTATTTATGTTTATCCATTACTGTCACGTAGCTTGAAAATTACAGTAAAGATATAGCGTTATTCAACAATGACTTTTCTGTGACTTACAGTTACCTAATTGTAAGAGTCAAAATTTATGTTGTGAAAAAATGACGAAGTTTCTGCTGTGATTTTACTGAGTTATTGGTTTCATGCATTTTCAGCTTTTACTGCTATTCATAAACAACTACTGGCAGTCACTTTGTGAAATACTGCCTGTTGAATACTGCCTAGTCGTCGAACACGGGGTGTCCAGGAAACCTACTTTCTCGGATAGCTAGACAACAATTTAAGCAAATCGTATTGATTAGTTTTGTTACAAAAAAGTATATGACAATGCTTGACTTTGAATATAACAAAGACGTGTCGCAAGCAAATGCCGACATGCAAAATAAACAAGGTTCTTCAGTATGAACAATGCTAATACAAGCGAAGTAATACAGTTGGTGCTTCTAGTCGGGTCGCCAGTCTTGAAGCTCCCCTTTGACAAGGCCGCAACCAGTCGGGCGCGGCGCTTATGGTCTCTTCACATAGAGGCCGTTGCTGTCGCGTTGTCGTCCTGGAAAGTGGTCGGTCAGCGTGTGATTGGCTGACGTCTTCTTCGCAGCCCTTTCCGCTCTCTCGTTCCCGAACGGCGTGCCAGCGCTTGACGTTACGCCGCAACACTACCATTATTTGCTCAAAACCTTAACAGACATTTCTGAATAATTGCAGTTGCATAAAATTGAAAACTTATTGATCAATGAAAAATACACAAAAAATACGTTTTATGAATCTTGCTCTGTTAAGTACTGTATGTCTAATTACTGTTTACAAGATCTGAGCAGTTCTATTAATTGTGGTCTTGGAAATTATTGAAATTGTAATTACTATTACTTCTTTCATAACACACCGCAACAGTTTCTGAATTACCAGGACTCTCCGGGATCATCAGTAACGGATAGGATGGATCCTACTATATCGTGTTAGGTAAAATTAAAGATCAACGCTTTAGTATGACTTGGTATTATTCAAACACAAAATGAACTGCGACACTGGGTAGCTGTATACTTGTCTGACCAAGTAATAAATTGGGTCTTACTGCAGACTGAGAAGTTGGCGGTGCAGTGTAAGGCAATGTTCGTTGTCAGTGTGTGGGAGAGGTCCTTCTTTTTGTAGCTCCGTAACAAATGAAATTGAGACTACAATATACTGCTGAACGCATTCACCAACAGACCTTAAAAGCAGAACATCATGTTTACAGGCTCATCAATACAGAAAGCGCAGAGGACGAAGACAGGCCAACATTTTGATATTTGTGGTAAGGTCTTATGGGACAAAACTATTGAGGCCATCGGTCTCTAAGCTTACACACTTCTTATTCTAACTTAAAATAACTTACGCTAAGGACAACACACACACCCATTCCCGAGGGAGGACTCGAACTTCCGACGGGGGGAGCCGCGTGAACCGTGACGAGGCGTCTAGACCGCTTTTTTTTTCTCTATCCACTTTTTTATCCATCCTTTTTTCCCAGCAATCCAATTTTTATTAACCACTTTTATTTTCTTTTTTTGTATTTTTTTTTTGTATTTTTAGGATGGTCAGGGCGTGGTACACGCCGCACTAGCAGTGGGGTCTGTTCACGGCACTGCCAGTGCGTCGAGGCCCAAACCCCTCCCACCCCTTTTTTCATGTTCCCTGTTGGGTCATAGCACTAAGTGTGCAGAAATCTTTACACAATATTTCCATTCTCCGATGTAAGAAAGACAAAGAAACCTCTTCTCTAAGTAGAAACTGAACACTGACAAAAAAAAAGTTCTGGAAGCAAGGTAATAGTAAATAATAATAAGAAACCAAGTGCCTTTTAATTTTCTTCTGTTCGTTCTCGTTCAAGGTGTTGTAGTGGTTCCACATATTTAACCAACACCCATTCTTTCAAAAATTATCTTCAGCATGTTGCCGTAGTGCTTCTTGTGGTTGCGATACGTGCTGATTATTGCATATTCACACTTCATGTAAACGCGGAATTCTATCTCGTTGTCCGTCCCAAGTGTGTGGATGACATAACTAACATATTTTCCCAGTAACCAGCTAATGGCGTTGGTTTCTAATTTCGGAAACTATGTCATGTCTGGTCTCAGGAGGAGCGATGGCGTTGTATATTCCGTAGAGGACCTGGTGAGAAAAGCGATTTGTTGCCTGATCCAGTTCCAGTTATGCACATTGCCACCACAGGTGAATCTGTGGCTGAGTGTATCCACCAGATTGCATTTTCCACAAAGGTGTGTCTGGTTTAAACCGATCCCATATAGTCTCTCGTTAGTGCTGATGACATTATTAACTGTTTTGTACCATGCGGAAATAGCGTCTGTAGATAGCCCGGCATAGTTGATGTTCCGCCATACAGCTTTCCAGTCACAATTTGAGAATTTCGTTTAAATTTTGTTTCTACCCTCATTTAACTTCCTTTCAAGTATGATGTCGCGCGCTGTGATACGTGTGTTGCTTCTGATTTTGTCACTAAGATAACTTGCTTCGAGGAAAAAGTTCCTCACATACTGCAGACGGGCATTAATTCTTCGCACATCAATCGGTGCTTGCAGGCTATGGGGTGTCACAGCCTCAAAGAGCTTTGCGGTTATACATTGTGGAAGTTCTCTGAGTATATGGAAAGTCCGTTTGAGGAACAGAGCAGACGCTTTATTGCGAATATCCACCAAACCGAGGCCCCCGTTTCTGACATCCAGTATAACGGTAGTCGCACCAACCCTGAATATGTCTCCTCTCCATAAATAATTGGTAACAGTGGACATGATCCCTTTCGCTACTAGTTTAGGGATTGGAAATACCTGCGCAGTGAAATACGCTTTAGACAAAACGCAGGAGTTGATGAATCTGACTTTTTGCACCAGGTCCATAGTTCGATGGATGTTCTCCATGACAGCACCATGAACTTTCCTCCTAGTTTCCGTCCAGTTAAAAGCAGCCATCCCCATCGGACATGCCATTAAGGTTATTCCCAAAGTTTTATGTTTGTTGTCTTGTTTTGCCCATGCCAGTGGAAGGTGATCTAGGCCCCGTAGATTCAATATTTGACTTTTGTTTTCATTTGCTGTCGCTCCCGACGCTAGACAATACCTTTGGATTTCTCTTTCCAGTGTAACTGTCTCCTCCTTATTTCTTATTACAACGCCCACGTCATCAGCATAAGCTCGTATGACAGTTTTCTCACCACTCAATGTTATGCCTGTTAATCTTGCGTGGACAGTGCGGAGGAAGGGCTCTAAAGATACAGAAAATAAAAACATAGATAAGGGACTGCCCTGTGGAACCACTCGCCTTATCTGTATGGGTTTAGATGTTTGGCCATTTATTGCTATTTTCGCATTTATACCTGTTGCAATATTCCTTAGCATGTTCACAATCTGGGGGTGGAAAGCCATTCTTGACAGCGTCGCAAAGAGGTATCTATGACTAACGCGGTCAAAAGCTTTGTTGAAATCTATAAAGATTAACGCACATTTTATACTTGTCACTGAGGTAACTGCAATGACGTCTCTGTATGCAGATAGACTTTCGAATATCGTTCTGGTCGGAGAACAAGATTGATGATGACTCAATATTTTGTTGGAAAAGGCAGAGAGTCTTTTGTTGATAATACGCGAAATTATTTTGTAATCAGAATTTAGTAGCGAAAGAGGCCGAAAATTGTTTAAGTTGGTTCTGCCTTTACTCTTAGGAATCAGTACTATTTTACTTTCCTTAAACTCTGCAGGGACCGGTTTTCCGTTCAGGACCTCATTTGCCATGGAAGTGATCTTGTCCCCAATTATAGACCAGTAGCGGGCATAAAACTCCACAGGGAGGCCATCAAGTCCCGGAGATTTTTTGAGAGGTGAGTTACGCACTGCCTCATGCACTTCATCTTTAGTAATAGGTGACAGGATGTCAGCGTTGTCTGTTCCCGACAATTGTGGACCTAAAATAGTGAGAAAGTCCTCGAGAGCTGCATCTTCCACTGTGGTAGGGGCATATAAGGTTCCATAGTACCTGTGAACTTCATCCAGTATTTGTTTCTGGCATGTGAGCCTCGTACCACTATGCGTCTGGACTTCATCAATAAAAGTTTGACGTCTGTTTTTAGCATGCCGCACCAAGTGATACAGAGAAGCTGTTTCATCTGCTACGACTGATGTGGCTTTCGATTTAATTTTGAGTCCCTCCATCTGTTGCCGTTTAATGCTTAATAACTTGGCTTTTATTTTTTTGATATCATTCAGACGAATTACGTCATCATGGGCCTGTTGATATAAGTCTCTTAAAACTTTACAGTAAAACTCCATTGTATTCCTCAACTCCCTGTGCCTCGCTGCACTATACTGCATGACAACTTTCCGCAGCCTTGGTTTAGCCCTCCTAGTCCACCAGTCAGTGACTGTTGGGTGCTTGTCTACTGTGCGGAGGCACATAGTCCACGCTACTCTTATTTCCTGTTCTAGTTCTTCGTCAATTAAAACAGAGATATTTAAATTCCATTGGCCTCTGAATCGACGGGTTGGCTGTACACTTAAATTAAAGCAAGTTAAAAGTGTACTGTGATCGCTAAAATACACGGGAATAGTTTCAACGTTTAATAAGTAATTTTGCAAATTTGGTGACACGTAAATTCTATCTAGTCTGCTGCGGGAGTGGCTGGTTATATACGTGAACCCGACTGACGTCGGGTGCTGAAGTTCCCACACATCCTTAAGGTGTAGATCACTTACTAACTTTTTTAACTGTGGCGAGTAGTTGAAGTTGGGTTGTTGATCTTTCTGGTTTAAAACACAGTTAAAATCTCCACCTAGTATAAGAGAACACGGATTTTTCCTCAATAAATAAATCAGTTCATCTTGAAAAAACTTCGCACGATCCAATTTGTGGGAATTTCCTGATGGGGCGTAAAGGTTAAGCACTGTCACATCGAATATTTTTATGCCTATGGCTCTTCCTGATTCTAGTCGTTCTATTTCAGTCACCGGAATGCCTTCCCTTATAAGAATGGCTGTACCGATATTGGCTTCCGTAGAAACATTTACAATTTCAATAAAACCTGGGATCCGAAATTCCGTTATCGCAACTTCTTGTAGCAACGCGATATCTGTCCCGGACTGGTACAAGAATTCTTTTAGTGCTGCCAATTTCAAGGGTGACTGCATTTTATTAATGTTAATAGTAGTAATGCTATAAGCTTGCATCACAGACATACCAGAAGAAGCTATTTGGGATGAGGATCGGTATGATTATAGCAGCAACGTGCTTCCCTACAAGGCACGATCTTTACAAGCTGTGTGCCCATTACATGTACTAACTTCCTAGTAAATTTGCACTGCTTTTAAACAAAGAGCTTGAGAAGAAAAATATCCTGAAATCCCGACAATGCATTGCTATAAGTCACTGTGGCCATTCTCTTTCTCCTCGTCAGTGTTGACCCTGATGACTTCATATTTAATATTCTTTTTCTTGATGTCTTTTTTCTCTGGTGTGGCTTTCGCTTGATGACGCGTGACAGCAAGACCCGGTGTCGGTCGCAGCCGCCGGCGGTGGCTGAATGGGGCAACGGCCGTGGCTTGCGAGTCGTCAATATTTGGTTCCGGCGTGGTGTCTGTTGTGCTGTCTTGCTGGCGAGGCGGTGATGCTTGTTTATTTCCTCCTTCGACGCGGCGTTGCGCTTCGGAGTCAGCAGGTTGTTTACTTGGTACTTCCTCGTACTGTTCGTACTGTATGGGCTGTGCACTTGATGCGGTTATTTCAGTCGTGACCTCAGGCTCAGGGTCACATTTCCGTGAAAGGTCACTACCAGCTGCGTCACTATCTGTTCGTGGCGGTATAAGTCCTTGTGCGGAAGTGGGAGCCACATAGACCTGCATTTCATCTCCTTTTTCCACTTCCAACAGATCTTCAGGACTGGGCTTCGGCCTCCTGGCAACGGGTGTTTCACACGAAGAGTCCTCATCAACATTTTTTTCAGTGTCCTCTAGAGGACGCTTTTTAGTGAGAATCTCGCTGTCACGGGACGGAATTTCAGCAGTTAATGCAGGTTTTAAAGACGGAAAGTCATTAACATTAAGTGCAACATTTTCAGAGGTAGTAACAGGATCCACGACAGCCGCCGGCTCTGTTGTATTACTGGCTGGCAACAAATCGTTGAGTGTTAATTTCCGGCGTTGCGTAAGGTTATTTGTTAGCCCAAAAACACGGCGAGGGCAGTCCTGACGGAGGTGACCAGACTCGTTACATACATGACATTTAGGGGTTTGCCCTGAGTACATAACATGCGCCTTGTGCCCGTCAACAAAGATGTGGGAGGGAATGTTTGCCTTCACTTCCATCTCCACGGAGCGAATGCCGTTAAAGCACTGCAGGTTGAAATGCGAAGCCCACCTTTCGTTGACTATTTGCCTGACAACCCCATATTTTGAAAGGACATCTTTAATTTTCGAGTTGTCTACTTCTATGGGAATATTCAAAACCCTAACATTCCTAATTACAGACTCGGAATTCCGTAGTTTTACAGTACTTTTAGTACCATCACGGTGTATAAATTCCATTTCATAACCAAATTTTGCCAGAAAGCGGTCTACACTCACGGAATCGTTGAACTTTACATAAATGCAGTATTCATCAGAGTCTAGCTGCATGGTATGAACAGATTCAGAATGAAGGCCAATTAACTCGGTAATCCAGTCGCGTATTTCAAGTTCAGAGGGCTGTACTCGACGGGTGTACTTGTCGAAGGTGAAAATCACGGTGTTTTTTCTCACGGAGTTTGCCATGGTGTTCTGCAGCGAAGAAATCTCGGACAACGCCGAAATCCAAACAGCACTACGTAGAAAGATGACACGACGAAGACAAAATGCTCAATTGATAACGCTTAATTCACGTACAAAACGTCAATAAACGAGCACGAAACTCGAAAACACTGGCGTAAACACTGAACGTTCACGGAGCAAACTTGAGGAGCGTGCGACCGCTGCGACAGCTAAAGCCAGACTGCGTCGGCTACCCCTTGCAGGCGAACGTAGATAGCTCAAGTAGGTCCAGGACTGACGATGATACGAGTGACAGTGACGACACTGACAGAAACGGATACACGAAATACATGTAACATAAACCACAGAAAACATGCACGACTACTCACGTCAAGGTTCATCAAGAAGTGCCATTTATATCTTTTTTGAATGAATCTAATTATAAGTAGGAGTTATTAGAATAGTTCATGGATAAGTATGGTTGTAGAATTCACGTTAAACCTGTACCAAACATTTTGAAGTAGTTTCATCAATGAACACATCAGTGTAAACGTAATATTATGAATGTAATACGATTTTTTTTATAGTTTAAGCAAGCAAAGTCGAGCAATGTAAATACACAACAGAAACAGATTAAGAATATTATGCAACTGTAGAAAATTAATCGGTCAACTGCTTAAAAAGTTCTATATTTATTCTACAAAAATGTTTTTACATGATTAATAATAGGATAGCGGTGGCTTGTTATTTTTCTTACAGCGATGTAGGAACAGCACACAACTTAATTAGATTTCATTCAGGCAGGATATTGTTCCAAAGCCATGCAGAACTTGTTTACTAAATAACGAAGTAGCAGTAGTAGTTGTTATGTAACCTAAGAAACTCCAACTCATACAGCAGTCAAACAAACAACATGGACGTAGATTAGACTGCACAAATCGATTTGTCCGAAGAAGGATGTTCATGTGGATGATTGATATAATGGGTAGCACTACACGTGGGCGTTGGACTTGAAGTTCAATACCAAGTCCCCTTCCCTAAGGGGTGTCGGTGGAGGTATCTCCTTATCTACTCTTTTCTCTCTCCTTTTACAGTCTTCTTAAATTATTGCACAAATTTAATTTCCTGCTTTTATTAAAACTTTTTACCATGGTGTCAACGTTTATAAAAACCTGCTCTTAAGAAAAAAAGTATGGAGAACTGCATTACACGTTGTGGCAGAGGTGTGTTAAAATATGGCCGAAAGGCGTCGTCAAACATAACATTTCACCTGCCTGTTAAATTGAAACAAGCACAGCATGGTGGTTGTCAAATGGTACTTGCTCGTCAGTGTGCCTCTAGTGCACTTGCTGTACATTGGCGAGGGATTAGCATTTGACAACAGCCATGTGATGCCCGTTCTGTTTGATGTAGGGGTGAAATTTTATATTTGACGGCGCTTTCCAGCTATATTTTAACGTTCCTCGGCAACGACATGTAATCCACTTCCGCATATTTTCCATCTGAAGAAGTTATTTTATTATAAATGTTGAAATCATGGTCAAGCGTTTTTAATAAACCTTCCGATATGTAATTGATTGGCTGTTGACTATTTCTACAAGAAGATTTAGTTCTACGGTAGCTGCTCTACTCATGTACAAAATTTTAACATTTTATGTGCAGATAAAGCAGAGTTCACTCTTGATGGTGCCTTCAATTATCAAAGTTATCCCATTGCAGTCCAGGCTCCAACCACCAAGCTGTGTATTGGTCTCCAAATCAATGACGATTCTCGTTGAATGTGTGGTTAGGGGTACTATGTGATCGTCTTATTGGGTTGAAAATGCTACAAGCCAAACTCAACGGCCGCAGTGATCTTGTGCGGCGTCATCTTCAGGATTGCTTGACGATGTTCCCTCAGAGCAGCTGTGGGCGAACAGCTGCCCAAGTGGTGCAGGCGGTCCGCTATTGGTTCATATGGGGCCCACCAAGAAAGTTAGAATTTTTATGTAAAAATTTACACCTTTTCTGAAATGCTAAGTTAACTAATAAATGCAATCGTTTTAAGGCTTGCGGTCCTCCGCTAACCTCTGCTTCTACAAAGTGGCCCCTGAGCCTAAACTATTGGCCACATTGACCTAAGAGCAACGTCAGAGGATGCAATACATGTGCGTTCGAGCACTGGCAACATTTTGTTGTTATTGTGAGCCGACAAGATGTGGCCAGAGATTGATTGGCGAGGAGTTCTGTAGCGTGGCCTCCAAGATCACCTGATCTGAACCCCTAGAGTCACCTTTACGCCAGTCTGGTTATCACGTTGGAAGACTTAGAGCAGAGACCTGTCACTGCTTCTCAACAATTTGGACGTGATCCAGGTGTATTTAAAATGATTCTAAACTCACTGTGGCAGGTCTGCATCTGGGCACAAGGACGACACCTTGAACACTTCCTTTACCTAGGATTACAGTCAACTAATTACTGTCATGTTCATTCACTACGCCTGGACCTCTAACCACGAACATTCTTTCCTAACGCTGTGCACCAGTGTTACCTTTCCCTGACTGGGGTGACATTTACAAGAAATCAAGTCATTGGTGGCTGGTGATTACAAAGAAGCTATTAACTCGCAAAGGGTTCGTTTGCAGACCTATGTTTTTACGATTTTTATTTGTTTCTAGTGTAATGTAACGTATATTAAATAGCATGTGTTTACGCTATTAATTATGAGACATTCTGTATACATCGTACCCGTGCATGGGCGAGACGATAGTGTTCTATAATATGTATAATTTATATCAGACATCATCATTAAATCCATTTCCTATGTGTTTATGTCTCACATCCATTGGTTGTTGCAGTTCGGTTTTGTCTCTTGACTAACATAGGACTAACTTGTGAGCCGAGTAGTGATATAAAAGTAAAATTTAATTTGAGAAACCATTGTGAGAAAAGAATGATGTGGTTTCACTAGAGGTCTTCATATTTCCATTGGGTATTTGTTCTAGAGTTGATGCTTAAAGCTAAATCAGAATACAGGCAACTAACATTCTAATTATCCAAGGATTCTGACTGGGAGTAAATTATTGAAAATAACGATAATTTGAGGATTTTCCAATGAACTGAAAATCTGGACAGGAACATGTCAGGACGAGCTGCGACGGGACGAAGTAGGAGCACTTACAAAGTGATTGGACGTGACAAATAATTTTAAAGTGGACAATGTGATTTTGGGTATTCTTCTCTATCTACTCAAAAGACGACAAGCAATTATTAGCGAATAAGAACGTGAATACAGTTTCAGTTACTTCGGGTAACTTCGAGAAATTGTAGATTAACAATAAAATTTTAATAATATTCAATGAATATGCGTAATAATGACAGGATGCTTTTAACAAACACAAGTAAAGTTTTTAATGTTGTTAATAGTCTCAGTGTCAACATACAACAGTGACAGCTAAACAGTAGAGACATGTAACAAAAGAAAATTAAAAGCTACCGGTATGAGATTTTTAACGTCCTATTAAAAAGAGGAGGAATGATATATGGAAGCAAAAGAGTGTTTGAAATATAAATAATGCAATACTGGTCAATAAACTATACTACAAGAAACCTGTTGAACGAAAATGTTTCTCAAGAGCTTACAGGAATCTAAAACAGTATGTGGGAAGATCTATTACCAGAGGAGAGAAATGTATCTTGAATGAGGAACAGCAAAACCGGACTAAATCAGAAAAGTTATGTTAAAGATCTGTTTAAACAGCACTGAGTTGAATTTGGAATCGGGGTAAGATGTTGTTGTAAATTACACACTGCACATGTCTGTGGATTCATCGATGCTTTTCTCATCCTTGGCGTTATATTTATGGCTTATACTCGCTATTTATCTCGTAGTGGAGCACAGATGGTAGACCACATTTCTCAACCGTCACTCTGTTTGCCAATAATGTTGGCTCGATGCCCAACCTCTCTGCAGTGAATCATGTTATCTGGCGGTGAAGTATGTTGTAAAATTCCGCTCTAGTACGATGTCACTGTGATATATCTCCCTCGGTTTCTTCTCATGCAGCACATTCTCCAAACTCTTTGCAGTCTAACAGCAAATTATTGTGTTTTACCGTTAGAATTACGAGAAGGTTATGATCGAATGTAGCATTACCGCTTTCACTGACATACTCCATATTTAGAAAAGAAGAGAAACGTTCACCAGTAAATTTCAGACATGTACTAGTATTAACTAGTTCGCTATTTAGTGTTACATATGTAGCTCAAAAATGGAAAGCGAATCTAATTGCTCACTGCAATTACCACTGTATGCAATTACAAAGGATGAACTGTTGCTGGCTTCATTAAAATACCACCAACTCTAATAAACAACTAGGAACTCATACTGAAACCACTAACTTAAAAAATCGTCTTAGTAAAGTATAATTTCTTATTTTTCAAGGCAATACGGTATCTAACTGCACTTTAAACATATGCTGTACAGGACAACAGCAATGTCGAAACAACACAGGTAGGAGCGGCGTTCAATCTGTAATGCAACACATTGCCGCAAGAAAGCAGGTTGGGTATACTCAGGATTCCAATACTCCATATTGCTCCCCACTCCTTTGGCTACAAAACACTATTTCTCAACATAATCTCACATCAGTGCGACGACCTTATACCACCTTATAAATGCTGGCGTTGTACCACCATACGGATCGATATCGGAGCCAACGTCTTGCTGCATCAATGGTTCAGATGGCTCTAAGCACTATGGGACTTAACTGCTGAGGTCATCAATCCCCTAGACTTAGAACTACTTAAACCTAACTAACCTAAGGACATCACACACATCCATGCCCGAGGCTGGATTCGAACCTGCGACCATAGCAGTCGCGTGGTTCCAGACTGAAGCGCCTAGAACCGCTCGACCACAGCGGCCGGCCTCTTGCTGCATCAATAACCTCCCCATTTTCCACGTGATTCTTCCCCTTCATTGGGCCAAACGGATGGACGTTGGAATGTGGAAGATCCAGGATGTAGGGGGAATGAAGAAAAACATTACGACGAAGGTCTGTGAGCTCCTCTCGGATGCACAAAATTGTGTGGAGTCTTGTGTTGTGGACAAGAAGGAAAAGTTCGTGTGCATTCTTGCGGCGACGAACACGTTTAAGTCTTTTCTTCAGTTTCCTGAGAATAGCACAATACACTTCAGAATTGATCTTGGGGCCAACAGCATCCCAGAAGATTGTCGTCATGATTTTACTCGCTGAGGGTCAAGCTTCTTCGGAGTAGAGGTGGTGTGATTCCACTCCATGACTGCTTTTGTTTCCGGTTACAAATGATGAACCTAAGTTTCATCGGCTGTGATGATGTTAGGAAATGCTCAATATCTGCATCTTAACGCCCAATCAACTCCGTACAAATGATCCTTCCTATCTCTTTATGGTCTTGTGTAATGCAGCGGAAACCCAGCGAACACAGACCTTTGAGTACCTCAGCTGGTGAACGAGTGTCAGCACTGGCAACTAGGACGCTCAGCGGAGCAGCGATGTGTTTGGTTGCGAGCCCTCGATCAATCTGAATGAGGTGTCATCAGGTTCCAACACTGCTGTGTGAGAATGGCCAGCACGTGGGGGATCGTAGAAGTGCGGACGACTTTGTTACGATGATGACAGACGCTTTGCCCAATGTCTCACCGTGCTTTTGTTCACTGCCAGGTCTCCATAGACATTCAGTAACCACTTAAGAATATCTGCGATGCTCTTTTTTTCCTCCAAAGGAAAAATAATTATGCCTGCTCTATTCTTTGGACGTTCGAAGGCTACGTATAGCGCCGGTGCCTATCGGAACTTTATAAAACCATAGCGGCTGAGGCGGGAATATTCCACAAGTTTCCACAACAAATTCCGCATCTCTTCAGCCGTAAATGGCCGACATGAAAAGTGTGTTGCATTACTTATTGAACGCCCCTCGTACAAAATGACGACATAAACAGTAGGCCGAATTGATTCAATGCATAATAGTCTATAAATGTGTGTAAACACCGAAGTGTTACTATCAGCAAGATGTATAAATCTACGGTATCAGATTACAAGACCAGTTACAAACGTGTGTGCCATGCTACACCCTTGAAATACTTTTCACAATGTGAAATTTACCTAGAAAAGGAAAAACGCATTCCATTAACGAATGGAACAGAATATGGGAAAATTGATGCCCGTCACCGAAATACCCTACTCTACACACCATAATGTTATTTCCGGAGTGTAGATGAAGATTTACGAAGACTGAGATCTATTGAACCTTTCTGAGAAACTGTGGTGAATCTGTTAAAAGAAACCAGATGTTGTCGTTGCTGTGGTCTTCAGTCCGAAGACTGGTTTGAAGCAGTTCGCCACGCCACTCTCACCTGTGCAAGCCTGTTCATCTTCGAATAACTGCTGTAGTCTACATCTTTTTAAACCTGGTTACAAAATTTATCTCAGGGCCTTACTATACAATATTTAATCCCCACACTTCTGTCGAGCAGTTAACTGGTGACCTTTTGATGTCTGAGAATTTATCGTATACGCTAGGCTCTTCTTTTTTTCCCAATTCCATTCAGTACCTCCCCCCTGGTTACATTATTCGCCCATCAAATCTTCAGCATTAATATGTAGCATCACGTTCCAAAAGAATCTATTCTCTCCTTGTCTGAACTGTTTACTGCCCACTTTTCGGTTCCATACAAGGCTTCACTAAGGAGATATATCTTAAGACACTATTGTCACCTATTCTACTGTAGTATCCAAATTCAGAGTACTTATAAACATAGGCCTGGCAGTTGACGTAGGAGCAATATTTAGAGACGTTATCGTAACCGATTGGTGTAGACCATGCAAGAGTGTAACGGAAATGCTAAACCTAAATAAAAGACATCTGGAAGCAATAAAATTTTGTTTTCGTGAAAACCTGTTGAACAAATTTAGACCCAGCAGTTGACATATGTTCTGATTTCTCTGTCGTATGTCTACAATAGCGGTCATTGGAACAACGTAAGAGGGATTAGAGCGCGTACAGAAAAATGCCGACATTAAATTTTTCCTCTTTGCTTGGACGTATGAAGCACTCCTTTCGTATACGACACAGAGGCTCTTGCGGTATATAGGAGTATGTAGCTATAGCGGTCTGTTACATTACATCCCGGAAGGCGAAAGGTAAATGACTTACAGATCCTTCGAGGTCCTGGTAAACAGTAATTCACAAAGATAGTACAACTAGGTTGTTAAAATTCATTAGGTGGGAGTGAAGGCATTGGTGACCTTTCAGTAGATCACAACATATATGGACAGTGCGGCGGATCGGTGCGATCCTGCTGCGCAGGAAGTTCCACTCACCATGTGGTGTTTCTCTTCTCACAAGCACGCCTCCTTAAAGTTTCTGAAATGCAGTTATCAGCCGGAAAAAGCTATAGAAAAACGGCTATACTCCCAGAAGACACGAGTCGTACTAAAAACTGTTTCGTCCACGGAACGTTAATAATTGTTAAATGAAAGTATTTATGTGCGTAAAATTCACTCTATTACGGTAAGCCTGCATACACCAGTCCTACCAAGCCTTACTCTAAGCTGTACAAAGTCTGAAAAGTCCATCGTAAGTTTACAAACGGATTGTTCCTTTCCGAATAGCTCAGTCAGATGTTGCTAATATCAATAATATTCACATTCACGAGTAAGCAACACGCCACGGGGAATTTAGTTGTTTAATATGTTGCCAAAAGTTCTAAGTTTCACACTGTGCACTAAACTGAACTCTGTTTCACACTTTACGGCACTACTCAACCATTTCGGTACCGAAATGTCAATGGTAATAAGTTTCAGCTGAGGACCTAGTAGTAGGTCAGATCACAATGAAATCCAAGCCCCGACTCTACTCCTCTCTCTACACAAAAGAAGTTTCTACTTCCCAAAATACAGGCAAATTTGCTAATTTCTGATTCACAGAGAAACGTCATAGGCAGTCGGAAGTCAGCAACAAACCCGCTCAGTCCCATGCATACATACAGGACCAATCAAAAGTTTTCATTGAATCAGAATAGTAAACTAACATAAATAAATTTTGAAAACCCACAAATATATAATTTATTCCTTCTTAAGAAAACTGCTTTACCGAAATCATAATCTCATTTCCCCAGTGCCATAAACTGACGAAATTGTTTGTAATAAATTCCCCGGTACGAGTGACTAACACACACATCGTTCTCGATCATTCCTCAGGAGACCAGCTACATCAATGTATAATGCAAGAACTTTATATAAAACATTACTTTATAATCACACCTTCGTTCACTCTCATAACGAAGCACAGTTGTAATAGTAATTAATAAACAATTAAAAAATTTAAGCAAACGGACTGTAAATATAAATGATTATTTTGATTGCAGCTCGAACACTATTCGTCAGCTAGTGACCTCTACCGGATCGCATGGAAACTACATACTCGCGGGGACCTGACGCCACCTGTGCTACGCGTGACTCACATTATACCAATGTTCAGTGCCTTTACGATCTCAATAGGAACGACATAAGGCGCTACGCCTAATCAGCAAGGGAATTCGGCACTGCCTCTTTCAGTGGAGCTGAAAAGCGTCTGGCAAGATTTGGGCAGAATCGTTCCGTTAGATGAAAAACTAACCTCCAGTTATTTCGGAATGACTGTCAGGTTGTGTCTGACTCCGTAACGAAGGGCCCAGCGCGGCTGAGTTCCATGCGTGGGACCCGAGTTCGATTCTGAGCACTACTGGGGACTCTTCCCGGGTGCGAGGACCGTAAAGGGTTGCACTAGCCTCGTGATGCCATCCGACTAGTAGCCGTTACAAGATCAAGAAACCTGACAACGGCCGGGAGAACTGTGTGCTGACATGCCTCTCCATACTGAATCCAGTAACGCCACTGGAACATGATGACACGGCTGTCGATCGGGACCGAATGGGGCCAGCCCTTTGAATTTTACTACTGTCAGGTTGTGTGATTTCAAGAAATGACTGAGATCTGTTAGTTGTTAGCATTTATGCCGTCCATTATGAAGGAAGGTGTCTGGTAATCAGTTAACAGCCTCCAAAACTCAGCCACTTTGCCCTGTCTTTAAAAAAAGGGAGATGTTTGGTGCTGTAGGAAGAGGTAGATAGATGGAGAGAGAGAGAGAGAGAGAGAGAGAGAGAGAGAGAGAGAGAGAGAGATCGTTGCCACAGTAGCCCGACGTTTGTAGTAGATTAGCAGAGGTTGGTTCAGTATGACCTTTGGATGTTTTGGCGCGCTCCGGTCCAAGTCAGGTGGACATTGCTAAGTTCCAAAAGTGAGGTGAAATCAATGTATTAGCATGTGAGGTCACACCGTTAACAGTTTTCCAGTTTACTTTGCATTTCATTTGTTCAAACAGTGTTTTTACGTTACTTTTGATTATTTCGCGATTTTAATTTGATGAATGATGAGCCCTTGTGATGGTTACCATGTAGTGTGGTGTTCCGTAATTTCAAACATGCGAAAACCGGGTTATTTTGATAGTTAAACTAAATTACAGTTCAGCCATAATTGTTTCCCGGTGCTATTCATAGGTTATTTATTACTGTATTGTTGCCGGCCGCGGTGGTCTCGCGGTTCTAGGCGCTTCAGTCTGAAACTGCGCTACCGCTACGGTCGCAGGTTCGAATCCTGCCTCGGGCATGGATGTGTGTGATGTCCTTAGGTTAGTTAGGTTTAAGTAGTTCTAAGTTCTAGGGGACTGATGACCACAGCTGTTAAGTCCCATAGCGCTCAGAGCCATTTGAACCATTTTTTTTTTTTACTGTATTGTTATCGAGTTCTCTTTTGTTAAATGATACATGTGTTGCGAGGTCGAACGTTTAATGTAGTGTGATTTGTGTTCAGCTATTTTGTGTGCTCTGTTCATTTCTTAAGTTATTTCGATAGTGCTACTAGGCTGTGAGCGATCGGTTCTTCTGAAATTGGCGCAGTGCTTGTGGCTGTCCTTACTGTGTGGTTAGACACGTGAAGGTAAGTTTTCAGGCCGCTACCATAACCTACTGTTGCCCGTAGTGTATAATTATGTCTCCTGCATGGCACCATAGTCCATTCAGCTACATCAGAAAAGTTATTTCTCTGCAGTACTCTAACCAAATGAGTCAAGCATTCTGCTCTTCCATGGTCAGTGATACCTAACCTCCACTGGCGGGAATGATTTGTTGAAACTTTGTAACAAGTGTGAAGTTCACCAGTGCACCGAAGATAAAGTAGAAATTGTAGTCACGTTATTAAGGTTAATGGCTTTCTCATAAATACTGAATTGGTTGGACCACTGTTCTTTAATTCTGAAATTAAAAATCTGATCCGTCACAGTTTGCTTAATACCAATGAATAATTTGAAAGTGCGTAATGTCTGCCCGATACTTTCTTGCACGATGGTGTATATGATTAAGGGAAAAATATCGTTTGTAGTCGAGTACTACAACAATGGAGTAACAAGCAGGTTTAGATACAACCGCCATCTTGTAGAATCATCACAGCTTTTACCTCGAATACCGATTGCTGAACTGAGATATCAATGCAAATGTCCTCCAGAATACGTTGCAAGTCACATCCTATGTTCTACAGATTAACTGCCTTCTATTAGTACGTAATAACAACGATAAAATCACAAATTATTGCAGTGAATGGCCCTTTCGGCATTGAAATTCAAGGTAAATAACTTGGAATTTTCTACACTAGCAGTATATTAAGAATTCAGTATTCATGTTTGACATACAAAGTGACTGTACACATCTATAACAAATGCTGTGTCTCCCCTACTTCACATTTTTTTTGCATTCTTTGTACTTATGCAGTTCTAAATTGCTTTTTTTTCAAAATTTGTCTTTTATCTTTTCACTGCATCTCAACGACATTTTAAAACGAGATTTGTGGGAAATGAACGCACATGATTAGACTCACACAGCCGCACTTGTTCTTTGACTTTAAAAAATGTCTATCGAAGCTACTAAGCGTGGTGGGATGGAATTAAGACACGAACGTTCCTTGCTAAGGAATCTCCATTCGTGTCTATGGGATGCACCAGTCATCAATAGTTAATGCCAGAGGTCTTTGGCGTGTATATTGCCGACGAAGAAACAGAACAAATGTTCAGATGTGTGTGAAATCTTATGGGACTTAACCGCTAAGGTCATCAGTCCCTAAGCTTACACACTACCTAACCTAAATTATCCTAAGGACAAAGACACACAGTCCGCATCTCGTGGTCGTGTGGTAGCGTTCTCGCTTCCCGCACCCGGGTTCCCGGGTTCGGTTCCCGGCGGGGTCAGGGATTTTCTCTGCCTCGTGATGACTGGGTGTTGTGTGATGTCCTTAGGTTAGTTAGGTTTAAGTAGTTCTACGTTGTATGGGACTGATGACCGTAGATGTTAAGTCCCCTAGTGCTCAGAGCCATTTGAACAAACACACACACCCATGCCCGAGGGAGGACTCGAACCTCCGCCGGGATCAGCCGCACAATCCATGACTGCAGCGCCCCTGAGACCGCTCGGCTAATCCCGCGCGCCGAAGAAACAGGCTTACTAGGCGGTGATAGCTCAGTCTAGCCTTTCAGACGAGGGAATCGGTAGGGACAGTCTTTCTTACATAAGGGATTCTATTTTCTCTGGGAATTTTTTGTTGAAATATATTGAATTGCCTGAGACAAGATACATCCTCGGGCTCTGACCTCTCTGGTTTGGAGGATTCCATAATTCTCAGTATCTAAGAGCTGAGATCGTCTGTTGTGTTCAAGGTGCCCCAAACCACGAACAAGGCTTTTGTGTACTACGTCGTTCAACAACGCAAGATATCAAATTGCGGTCACCAGGGTAGTGTCTAACATGGTTGTGGCGGTTGCCTAGTTACGGAATAACTGTAGAAGTCATTCCACAACTGCACTGCTCGGACTGTTCTGAAATGTACGCTTTAGTTCCGGCGATGGTTGAGTGAACATCCATATGGAAGTCCATGTATAGCCGCTTACAGTAATTTAGTGAAGGAAGAGAAGGCTTTCTCCTTTCGGGAAGAGATACTGAGCCAGTTTGGGTATCAACTGAAGAATGGGATAAAATTCGTCGGTTTTAATCGATGACGTCATATTATAGTCATAGATATTAGTGTGTTTCTAGCCGTACGCAATACATCTGACATACTCTGAGGCAAAGCATTGTAATAGTAAATAAATATAAATGAATATGTCATTAAGAGATATTTATCGCGTATTTTTTTATCACTTAATTTTGAATCATTTGTGTACACATTTTGTATTATAACTTTGCCTGATAGTGAGTCGTTCCAATTGCTGTTTTCTCTGCAATTGATTCGTATCCTGTAGTATGCAGGTCAGCTGAGGAATGGGATACGAGTACTGGCGACAGCAAGAAAAGCGACAAAGATAAAAATGGCATCTTGAACCTCAGTTCAGCTACGAAGGATGTATCCTGTTCTTCAGGATACAAATTCTACGTTTGTTGCCTTTTTTGGCATTTGCTAGTACTAGTGACCTATACTTCAGTTCACCTACATAGGTTAACTGAAGAACGGGATACAAATTTGACGTTTGTCGCTTTTTTCCCCTTTGCTGCTACTAGTATCCTATTCCTCAGCTGATTCTACTACTAGCGAAGGTGAAAAAAACCGACATACGTAATATTTATATCCCGTACACTTCTTGAACTGTATGGGTCGACTGAAGTAAGGGATGCAACCTATATATGTCAGCTGACCTATTACATGCCAGTGTTACGTTTGCCGGTTTTTTTTTTCTTTTGCTTTCGCTAGCACTAGTACCCTGTCCTTCAGATGATCTATATAGATCAGAAAAAAAGAAAGGAAGCTTTCTACTGCGAAAAGAGCGACATATCCATGATCGGTTTTCTCTGTACATACCTTGATTTGACAACAGTCGTCTATATCTTTGCAATCGATAACGTGTTGTAATTTGTGACGTCATTTTTCAAAGACGCCGGGCTATATCCCGATCTTCAGCGTTGCCCAATTTGGTACTGTCTCCAGTGCGGTGGATCGCATGTGACTTTCCGTGCATGTTATCGCCGGCCAACATACGGTTGCAGCGCCCATCGGCACTGCGAAGATACTATGATTCCGTGTCATAGGCGGCCCACGGGGAGGTTACCATGAGAAAAAGATTGAATAATCAACGAAAGGATAACGTTCTACGAGTCGGGGCGTGGAATGTCAGAAGCTTCAACGTGGTAGGGAAACTAGAAAATCTGGAAAGGGAAATGCAAAGGCTCAATCTAGATATAGTAGGGGTCAGTGAAGTGAATTGGAAGGAAGACATGGATTTCTGGTCAGATGAGTATCGGGTAATATCAACAGCAGCAGAAAATGGTATAACAGGTGTAGTATTCGTTATGAATAGGAAGGTAGGGCAGAGGGTGTGTTACTGTGAACAGTTCAGTGACCGGGTTGTTCTAATCAGAATCGACAGCAGACCAACACCGACAACGATAGTTCAGGTATACATGCCGACGTCGCAAGCTGAAGATGAACAGATAGAGAAAGTGTATGAGGGTATTGAAAGGGTAATGCAGTATGTAAAGGGGGACGAAAATCTAATAGTCATGGGTGACTGGAATGCAGTTGTAGGGGAAGGAGAAGAAGAAAAGTTTACAGGAGAATATGGGCTTTGAACAAGGAACGAAAGAGGAGAAAGACTAATTGAGTTCTGTAACAAGTTTCAGCTAGTAATAGCGAATACCCTGTACAAGAATCACAAGAGAAGGAGGTATACTTGGAAAAGGCCGGGAGATACGGGAAGATTTCCACTAGATTACATCATGGTCAGACAGAGATTCCGAAATCAGATACTGGATTGTAAGGCGTACCCAGGAGCAGATATAGACTCAGATCACAATATAGTAGTGATGAAGAGTGGGATAAAGTTCAAGACATTAGTCAGGAAGAATCAATACGGAAAGAAGTGGGATACGGAAGTACTAAGGAATGACGAGATACGTTTGAAGTTCTCTAACGCTATAGATACAGCAATAAGGAATAGCGCAGTAGGCAGTACCGTTGAAGAGAAATGGACATCTCTAAAAAGGGCCATCACAGAAGTTGGGAATGACAACATAGGTACAAAGAAGGTAGCTGCGAAGAAACCATGGGTAACAGAAGAAATACTTCAGTTGATTGATGAAAAGGAGGAAGTACAAACATGTTCCGGGAAAATCAGGAATACAGAAGTACAAGTCGCTGAGGAATGAAAATAAATAGGAAGTGCAGGGAAGCTAAGAAGAAATGACTGCAGGAAAAATGTGAAGACATCGAAAAGGTATGACTGTCGGAAGGACAGACTCAGCATACAGGAAAGTCAAAACAACCTTTGGTGACATTAAAAGCAACGGTGGTAACATTAAGAGTGCAACGGGAATTCCACTGTTAAATGCAGAGGAGAGAGCAGATAGGTGGAAAGAATACATTGGAAGCCTTTATGAGGGTGAAGATTTGTCTGATGTGATAGAAGAAGAAACAGGAGTCGATTTAGAAGCGATAGGGGACCCAGTATTAGAATCGGAATTTAAAAGAGCTGTGGAGGACTTACGGTCAAATAAGGCAGAAGGGATAGGTAACATTCCATCAGAATTTCTAAAATCATTGGGGGAAGTGGCAACAAAACGACTATTCACGTTGGTGTGTAGAATATATGAGGCTGGCTACATACCATCTGACTTTCGGAAAAGCATCATCCACACAATTCCGAAGACGGCAAGAGCTGACAAGTGCGACAAAAAAAAAAATGGTTCAAATGGCTCTGAGCACTATGGGACTCAACTGCTGAGGTCATGAGTCTCCTAGAACTTAGAACTAGTTAAACCTAACTAACCTAAGGACATCACAAACATCCATGCCTGAGGCAGGATTCTAACCTGCGACCGTAGCGGTCTTGCGGTTCCAGACTGCAGCGCCTTTAACCGCACGGCCACTTCGGCCGGCCCAAGTGCGACAATTATCGCACAATCAGCTTAACAGCTCATGAATCGAAGCTGCCTACAAGAATAATATATAGAAGAATGGAAAAGAACATTGAGAATGTGCTAGGTGACGATCAGTTTGGCTTTAGGAAAAGTAAAGGGACGAGAGAGGCAATTCTGACGTTACGGCTAATAATGGAAGCAAAGATAAGGAAAAATCAAGACACTTTCATAGGATTTGTCGACCTGGAAAAAGCGTTCGACAATATAAAATGATGCAAGCTGTTCGAGAGTCTGAAAAAAGTAGGGGTAAGCTATAGGGAGAGACGGGTCATATACAACATGTACAACAACCAAGAGGGAATAATAAGAGTGGACGATCAGGAACGAAGTGCTCGTATTAAGAAGGGTGTAAGACAAGGCTGTAGCCTTTCGCCCCTACTCTTCAATCTGTACATCGAGGAAGCAATGATGGAAATAAAAGAAAGGTTCTGGAGTGGAATTAAAATACAAGGTGAAAGGATATCAATGATACGATTCGGTGATGACATTGCTATCCTGAGTGAAAGTGAAGAAGAATTAAATGATCTGCTGAACGGAATGAACAGTCTAATGAGTACACAGTATGATTTGAGAGTAAATCAGAGAAAGACGAAGGTAATGAGAAGTAGTAGAAATGAGAACAGCGAGAAACTTAACATCAGGATTGATGGTCACGAAGTCAATGATGTTAAGGAATTCTGCTACCTAGGCAGTAAAATAACCAATGACGGGCGGAGCAAGGAGGACATCAAAAGCAGACTCGCTATGGCAAAAAAGGCATTTCTGGCCAAGAGAAGTTTACTAATATCAAATATCGGCCTTAATTTGAGGAAGAAATTTCTGAGGATGTACGTCTGGAGTGCAGCATTGTAAGGTAGTGAAACATGGACTGTGGGAAAACCGGAACAGAAGAGAATCGAAGCGTTTGAGATGTGGTGCTATAGACGAATGTTGAAAATTAGGTGGACTGATAAGGTAAGGAATATGTGGAAAACACTGATAAGGAGAAGGGACAGGATGATAGGACATCTGCTAAGACATGAGGGAATGACTTCCATGGTACTAGAGGGAGCTGTAGAGGGCAAAAACTGTAGAGGAAGACAGAGATTGGAATACGTCAAGCAAATAATTGCGGACGTAGGTTGCAAGTGCTACTCTGAGATGAAGAGGCTAGCACAGGAAAGGAATTCGTGGTGGGCCGCATCAACCCAGTCAGTAGACTGATGACAAAAAAAAAAAAAAAAAAAAAAAAGCGGCCTATGTCTCTCTCTCCCTTGCTGTGTCGACTGGTATTCTGTAGGATGCCTAAGCCCTAGTGGCTTAGGACGGCTATTCTGAGTGTCAGCGTGCGTTTAGCGGTGCGGCGGTGAGATCACATGTCTCCAAGGTGTGTAGCGACGATTTTGATCGGAGATGTCGTAGGTCTCTTGGAAGTTGTGGTATAGTTTTATGTACTAGTTAGGCTAAGCTGCGGACGTTGATGCGAAGCTACCACTGAGTAGTGAACGTTGTATTTCAAGAACCGGAAAATGCAGGGTGAATCAACGAAACAGAGAAGTGGAGACCTACTGTATTTTACAAAGGAATGGGAGAGTCATTCTTTCTGTGAGCAAAAACGTGAAAATTCGAAATGTTTAACATGTGACAGTATTCTCGCTGGTCAGCGGAAGTGTAGTATTGAACGCCATTTTAATAATTTTCACAAATCCGAGTACAATTTATAGTCGGATTCTGAGCGGATGGGGAAATTGCCTGAGCTTAAGAAGAGCGATCTGACGATACTAGATTAATTTGACGTAAGTTGCTGTTGTCACGAGAGATCTACGACTTTCTTTCGTCATGTCTCTCATCTAACTGTGTTTAACATTTTATGGAGCACTGTTTTCAGTTTTTCAGGAAGACAAACTATGATAACCCAGCGGTACGTGAAAGTTATAAGATTGCGCTTAACATAACGAGAGCTGGAAAACTATTTGCAAAAGGTGAGTTTATAAATGAGTGCATCAATGGCGGCTGATTTTCTTTGCCAAATGAATGCAAATTGGTTTCGAGCTATTCCTCTTTCTCGGCGGACTGTAAGTCGTCGTATAAGTGTCATGGCAGGTGACGTTTACCGTCAGTTAAGGAGGGCAGTGCAGGAGTTTATTGCATCGCACTTGATGAGTCCACAGATATTTCAGACACCGCTAAATTAGTGGTTTATGTCCGCGGCGTAGACACTGTTCAGCACATAGCTGAGGATTTTTTAGATATGATGTCTTTAAAAAGCACGACCACCGGTGCGGACATCCCAAAAGCAGTTGAAGAAGCTCTCGATTCAGCTGGCTTAAACAGGGAACGTTTGGTGTCAGTGACAACAGACGGAGCACCTTGTAACATGCCCTTATTATTTATTTTATTGTATCCGCTCGTTCGCGGATCTGAATAGCAGCCCAAATTTAGATAATTTATTAATGTGACCGTGTACCTAATGGGCTGGCAATCGGATTGGACTGCTCAGGGGATGTTACATTCCGTATTGTCCTTCGCAAATATGGTAATACGTACTGTTTGGTGGTAAGAAGCACACAACACAGTTTCACAAATAAGATCTATATTCTTAGCAAAAGCACAATATAAGGAGACAGCCACTGCCTTCGTAAATACACTGTAAATGACGGCTAATCTCAGCACAGGTTTCTCTAGTTACTCTTAATCGTTACACGCAAGATCCAATCACTGTAATCCAAGTAATGCCGGCGCGGTAGACGCGGAAGTTCAATATCGGCACTTAATATCACTGAAATCACTCTATAATTAAACTTTCTCTCTTTCCCGTATAATACTAACACAAAAGGGGTTAAACCACGGCGATGGCCACTCCCTTTTGCCGGTAATTTGCCTTAATTCAACTGCTAGCTTCTGCACAGCTCTGCCCGCCTCGCGGGAACCTACCACACCCTGGCTCGGCACTCTCTACACTCTCTACACTCTAACTGCTCTCCGCCCAGTTCTTCCCGCCTCGCGGGAATCTACCCAAGCCGCACTCGGCACTCCGGTGAACCCCCTTTAGCTCTCGCGACCTGCACACACACTACTCGATAGTTGCCCTGTCGACCTGTGTGAGCGCAAACTTAGTAGTAAAGGCCTGCGGACCCCTTACATCCCCGCCCTCAAAAACTTCTTTTGAACCACAGGTGAAAAAGAATGGGCAAGGGATTTAAAAACATAGTTACATTTGAACAAAACATGCAATACAAATCATTAATGAATTTACAATTTTTCAAAATAATCCTGGACTCCGGTAGTGGGCTGCCTCCACAACAATTTCTACAAAAGGTTATTACATCACATAAATGGCATTGTCCAAAATTTACAATTTTTCATCTCAACCAGCAATAGTCCTCTCTGGTTCAATATCTAATGAAACCACACAACATATACACTCAAAAATCATTACCTAAACACAGAACATATGAATTATTACTAAAATAGTTATTACAGGTTTTACTTTCATCCCTAGATAATCTTTGACATGAAATATACAACTCTAATTGTAATACATCACAAAATATAATGTAAATAAACACTTCCCTCTTTCAAAAGTCCATTTTACAGCCAAATGTCCTAAATATATCCTACGCCACTACTTCAAGGAGCTTAGACACTCTCAGTTCATTCATTTGCCCTAGTCGAGTTCCTCTTCCTCACCTGGGTTACTTCTACTCTCGTGCGAGTAGTACCTTTTTATGTTTTCCACATGCTCTTTACCATGCACTGTCTTTGTCCGTGCATATTCCAATTCCACAGTGTTGGGATGACCAATTTTTATAATTCTGTATGGTCCTTTATAAACGTGGTTAAACTTACGTATTTCAGAGTTTATTTTCTTTGATCTAGCATGAACCTTCACTAATACTAGGTCTCCCACTCGGTAAGTTATCGTTTTCACTAGTTTGTCGTGTCTTTCCTGTCTTTTCCTAGCCTTCTCCTTCATACTTAATTCCACCAGCTCCAACTTCCTTTTCCAGGTCAATGAACTTCCTGGTGGGTAGACTACCAATTCACGAAAAATACAATCGGGTTCCTGATTGAGCAATACTTCACATGGTGCAAACCCTGTGGAATCATGTGGGAGGTGATTCCTAACCCGCTCAAATTCTTCCAGATATTCTTTCCATGAACCATGCTTCCTATGACAGTAGGTTCGGCATAAACGGTTCAATTCCTTCATTGTTCGTTCCGCTGGGTTAGAAGCTGGCCTATACCTAGAAATGGCAATTTGCTCTATTCCGTGCTCACTTAGCGTTTCTGTCCATTCCTTTGACCTGAACTGTGACCCACTATCACTCAAAATTCGCTTAGGAATACACACCTTTTGAAAATAGTCTTTCTCAAATTGGTTAATGATGGCTCTACTAGTAGCTTTCTTCAACGGGTAAAATTTAATGTACTTGGAAACCAGTTCTTCCGCTACTAAGATTTGTGTGTAATTCCCTCGTGAGGCAGGAAATGGCCCAAATAGATCCACTGCAACTATGTCCTTAATTGCTGTTGGTACAATTGGATGCATATATCCTTTGTGCTGTCCTGTGGTCGTCTTAGATTTCTGACAGGTGTCACATGTACTCAGTATTTTACGTATACGCCTTCCCATGTTGTTGAAAGCACAATCCAACTTCAACTTTTCTAGACATTTCTTCGGTCCATAATGCGCATTACTATAGTGCGTATACCAAATTAATTTTTCTACCACATGCTCAGGCACACAGAGTTTCCAGTTCTCCTCACTCTCCTTGTTTCTTTTATAAAGTATCCCATTGTGAATATAATAAAATGTGCGAATTCTTTCCTCTCCTGCACACCTGTATTTGTTTTTAATTGTCTTTAATTTCTCATCCTCGTTCTGTTCCCTGCGCACATTCCTTAGGAACTTCCTTATGAATTCTTCATATTGTACTCCCTTCATCAGGTTAATTCTAACTCCTTCTCCTTCCGGCCTGTCCACCAACATTCCTCTTGAGTCAACTGGTAATCTTGACAAAGCATCAGGTATTATATGTGTTGCTCCTGGTTCATAAATTATCTCGAAGTCATAGTCTTGTAAGGCTAGGGCCCATCGCGTTTGTCTGCTATGCCTCAACTTACTGGTAGTCAGAAATGTAAGGGCCTTGTGGTCAGTCACGACTTTCACATGCCTCCCGGCCAAATAATACCGGAAACGTTTAAACCCCCACACAATTGCCAATGCTTCCCTTTCAGTAATTGAATACTTTCTCTCCCAAGCATTTAAACTTCTGCTACCGAACGCTATTGTTCTCACACCCTCACCATTTCCGCTCCTCTCTATTTGGTACAAATGTATTCCTAGTCCATAGTCAGAGCTATCTGCTACTAAATAAAACTCCTTGGAAAAATCTGGGTGGTACAATATATCTGCATTATATAGTGCTTCCATAATATTCTCAAACTCGGTTTGGCACTCTGCACTCCAATGCCACGGCATCCTCGCCTTGGTCAATTCCCTCATACTCGGGGCATTAAGCACAGATCCTTTGACAAATTTTCTATAAAACTCGCAAACCCCAAAGAATGCTCGCAACTATTTCTTACTATGGGGAGCCGGAAAATTTTTAATAGCCTCCATTTTACTAGGATAAGGATAGATACCCTCCTCAGATATTATATGGCCCAGAAATTTTATCTTTGATTTGCCAAATTCCGACTTGTCCAGGTTTACAGTTACCCCTGCGGTTTCAAAAGCTGCCAAGATTGCATCCAGTCTATCCAAATGTTCTTCCCATGATTCGCTTGCTATCAAGAGGTCATCCACGTAGACAGTGACCTTCTTAAGTAACTCTTCACCTAGTATCTTATCCATCGCTCTTATAAACTCAGACACTGACACATTAAGTCCGAATGGCAACACTCTAAATTGATAGCACCTTCCTCCATAAGTAAATGCTGTATACTGGCGAGACTCTGTGGCCAATGGTATCTGCCAGTACCCAGCAGTCAAATCGATACTACTAAGCACCTTTGCTCCTCGGAATTTTTGAATCAGTTCTTCTATAGTTTCTGGTTTGTCCCTCTCCGGTTCGATGATTTTGTTCACCGTTCGTGCATCCAAAACTATCCTCACCTTTCCATCCTTCTTATCAACAACAAATAGGGGGTTGTTGTATTGACTATTGGCCCGTTCTATAACCCCAAGGTCCATCATCCTCTGTATTTCTTCATCTACTGCTTTTCGTTTCTCCTGGGGAATGGGATACTGTTTTATATTGAACGGTTTATGGTTCTTTATCTTTAACTTACACTCCACTCCTTGCATGATACCTGGCCGTTGAGACAATACTTTACAATGCCTGTATAATACTGTGGCTAAATTCTTCTTAGTCCTCTCATCTAGATGCATCATCTCCTCCAATTTTTTTCTGATCTTGTCCTCTTTATGTCTATCCTCTCGTGCTAGTCCCTCAAGGTATATCAACACTTCTGCTCCTGGTTCCTCTTCCCCGTATCCCGTGGTGGGTTCCTCTTCGTGACACAAATTTATTCTTCTGAATTCTTCCTCTTCTTCGATTGCACTCCCCTCAGCAAATTTCAACCTCTTCTCTTCTCCCTTTCTTCCTTTGACTTTGATAGTACCTTCATCAAAACTCACTACTGCATCAACTTCATTCAACCAATCTATCCCTAAAATAATCGATGTGTTCAATCCATCCACCACCAAAAACGTTGCTTCGTATTCTTCTCCCTCTATTTCGAATGTAATTAACACTTGTTCTTTAATAGGTTTACTCTTTGCACCCAACGCGTTCACAATTCTCACTCCACTCACTGGGAAACTAGGCAAGTTAACATTCGCTTTTAGTATCTGTTCATATAACCTTTTGGATATTGCACTCGCTTCACTTCCTGTATCGACTAATGCCTCGATATTCAGTCCACATAACTTGATCCCTGTCATGGGTAACCTGGGTTCTTTGGGAATCCCACTTCTTTCCTCCAGTAGATCTTCCCTGAGGTCTCCACCATTGTCGTGTCTTAGTAGGTTTATTCTGGTCCTCGTAGCTCTCACTCCCGATTGGACCTCATCTGGAGTGTCATTCACTTTTCCGGTCTCTCCTCCTCTTCTATATGCACCGTGTCATTCATTCGCCTATCCCATCTTCTCTCATGATCTCTTGGTTCTTCATTCCTTCTCCAATCATTTCTCCATTGACGTTCACCACCATGGTTCCTGTATCCATGACCGCCACCTCTTCCTCTATAATAAGACGAATTACCGAAATGATTCCTTGGGTCATTACCTCCCCCTCGGTTTTGATCATTAGGTTGGTTGTGTCCCTGTGCTCGAACAGATTCCAACTGTTCCAGTATCTTCATCAAAGCCTCCCTATCTTCAATTAGGCTCCCGGATATAGTTTCTTGCATTCTCTGGCTCATTCTTCTTTTTATTGCCGATATCATTACGTCATCACTCAGGGGTTGTTCCAGGGTCTCGTTCAATTCCCACAAATGTTCAGCAAACTCTCTCGACGTTCCCCTCCATGTACTAAGTGACTTGCGGTGGAGTAGGTCCTCAATTGCTGCACATTGATGGCTTTTAGACCAGTATTTCTTCAAGAATTCCTCTTCAAATTGGTCATAACTCGTAGTCCCTTCCTTCTTCCTGACTCCCCAAGTGAAAGCCTCACCTTCCATCCTATCTAATGCAAATTGAATCTTGTCTGAGTCCTTAAGATGTGCTGGAAAAACTCCTCTTAGCCATTTCATAAGTATCATTGGGCGCAACCCTCCTTTCGGTCTAAATTTCTGCCCTGTATTACTTTGGATGCACCGATTATCACTGCTCATCAATGTAACCACCTTACCTTCTCCAACGGCTAAGGTGGCATTGCTAATTCGTCTATCAATTTCTTCTGTTTTGCTTTCCAATTGCTGCACTCTCTAGTTATCCTCTTCTCGTTGCACGGCTATAGCATTTCTCAGATTGACAGCTAATTGGTTCTGCCTATCTCCTATCCCCTTAACCGCCTCATTGCATTGTTTCTGCATCTGCGTCACCTTGGCGATTCGATGATTGCAATTTCTTTCCACTTCGTTGATTCTTTCTCCCAATTCGGCTTTCGTTTCTTCAATATTGTCTTCTATCTTTTTTGTTAATTTTCCTTCCACCTTCTTCACGTCTTCCTGGACTTGGTCTATACTCTTCTGTAACTTCTTCTCTTTCTCGTTGACGTCCATCTTCAGTCGTTCTTGTAGCTCCTGCATTTCCTTCTCCAGATTACATTCCATCTTCATCTGCGATGTTTTGATCTCTTGTGCTATAGTCTCTTGTAAACGCTTCTCTAACGACGCATTATTTTCTTGTATACTTTTTTCTACTGATTCTCTCGTTTCTCGCGAATTCTTCTCTAACGATTTTTGTAAATCTTCCTTTAGTGATTTTCTTGTTTCTTGTGAACTCTTCTCTAATGATTTGTGTAACCTTTCTTCCCTCTCTCTACTTTCTTTTAGCAAGGCTGCCAATATCGATCGCATATCTGCATCCTCTGAAACTGGCCTAGCTCCCATCGTTTGTCCCGGTGTCTCAGGATAACTAGTTGAATGTGCTGATGGGCTTCCTAATGACAATCCACAATCACTGATTCCTGAATCATCTCTATCTTCCTGTCCTATCCCTTTCCTTTCAACTACTGCCTCACAGACCTGCTTATCTTCAGTAGACATGATTGGTTTATGTTTAATGCCCAGGCAAGTATTACAAAATAACCTCCAATAACCCAAAACACTCCTAATTACCATGAAACTAATCAAACAGTCCCTGCAATCTTTTCAGTTAACTCCCAAAATGATACTACATGTATGAGTACCGAACATCACAACTCTCAAAAAACCTAAATTTCCAGTAACAATTTCCACATACACAGTTTATGTAAAAATGTTTTAAACAAGATAATCATAACACTCACAAAATCTATAAATGCAAAATTACCAAAACAATTACCATTTATACAGTGCAGTTTGTATAAATAAGCATGCTAGACTTCCGAGTATGTTTCGCAACTTTTTTGAAATTACTGCAATTGAGCACTTTTCCTAATGTAAATACCAGTTAAGAAATGTTTATTTATCGCGAAGACTGCACACTGCAATTTACTGTTATGTTAACCCATCGTCTTCACTCACCAACCGACGTTACCGCGAGTCGCGATGTTTTGACGTTTGAGATGGGCGTGGCTGTGCCGCCGCTGGAGCTCGCGTGAAGTTGAAGATCAGCTGCAAGGCGACGTAGTTCCCCGTCGGCCGCTCCGTGGCGCAGCAGGCGGGTGTAGTTCGTAGTTCGGCCGCTAGATGCCGGAACTGCGCTCGTTGTCTCGGAGTTGCGTCGCTCCGTGGCGCTGCAGGCGGGCGTAGTTCGTAGTTCGGCCGCTAGATGCCGGGACTGCGCTCGTTGTCTCGAAGTTGCGTCGCTCGCCGTGGTGTCGTGTGAAATCACCTCGCGGGTCGAAGCTCTTTGGTGCAACTGCTACACTGGTCTGCGTGACGTCACTCACTAATTGCGTCGCCACAATACATTATCGTTAGCATACCAGTTTATGGGTCCACACGAAACTGTCCGATTTTCACCGTTCAAAAAGCAATTTCCGTCAACATGTTATCACTAAACACCTTTCTAACAACTTTTGTGATGAAATCTTGGCTCGTCTCACTATTTTACTGTTCACACGTGTCTCTCTTTAGTGTCCACGTTTCACAGTTTTTCGCGCGGATTTTCGCATTTGCACTTTACAACACAGTTCATTGACACTATTTGGCTATTTAATATAGCAAGAAAACAGTTTTTGTCACAATTGTAATATCTTATTACTTCGTATTGTTCAAAAAATGCACTGCTCCTTGTCGCGATTTTAACGTTCATGCACTGTCCCGATTCCACATTGACAAATTAGTTTTCTGGCGTTAAGCAAGGTAAATTACCTATTGTTCATTACGACTCGTCCGAAAATTGCACTTGTCCTTTCACGGTAAGGCAAGGGTGTAACATGCCCATATTATTTATTTTATTGTATCCGCTCGTTCGCGGATCTGAATAGCAGCCCAAATTTAGATAATTTATTAGTCTTCTTTCACACGCATCAAAAATTCTAATAAGAATAATTTTGAAAAGAGTTGAAAACCAATTGAATAGCACTCTAAGTGAAGACCAATTCGGTTTTAGAAGCGGTGTAGGGACGAGGGAAGCAATCTTATCTTTAAGACTAATAATTGAGAAACAAATTTCCAAAAACAAACAAGTATTTATAGCCTTCGTAGACCTCGAAAAGGCATTTGACAATGTTGTATGGCCAGAAATGTTTAGAATTCTGAAGAAGGCTGGTCTGAAATATAATGACAGAAGGATAATCTTTAAAATATACCAAAATGAAACAGCCTTAGTTAAGAAGGAAAACAAAGAAGAAACAGCAAGAATAAGGAAAGGAGTGAGACAGGGATGCCCACTATCTCCAGTAATTTTCAACGCATATATCCAAGAAGCAATAGATAAAATAAGAGAGAATATTGAAGTAGGAATAAAACTTAACGGAATGAAAATAGATATGTTGCGATATGCAGATGATATCGCCATAATTACAGAAAGGAAAGAAGATTTAGAAGCCGCACTCAATGAAATGGAAAACACCTTAAAAGAACAGTATGGAATGAAAATAAATAAGAAAAAGACTAAAGTGATGGTGAGTGGCGCCCTGAACTACAATGAACCCATACGAATAACAATAAAGGGAGAGAAACTAGGGCAGGTTACAGAATTTAACTACTTAGGTAGCAAAATAACAGCAGATGGAAGGAGCAAAAGTGACATTAAAAACAGAATACAACTTGCCAAAATAGCATTCAATGGAAAAAGAAACTTACTGACGAGTAGAAATGTTAGTTTAGACGTAAGAAAGAGAGTCATGAAAACCTATGTGTGGAGTACAGCCCTTTACGGATGTGAAACTTGGACTAGTGGAAAAGAAGAAAAGAGAAGATTAGAGGCATTCGAAATGTGGTGCTACCGGAGAATGGAAAAAATCAGCTGGCGAGACAAGGCTACAAACGAAGATGTCCTCAGAAGAGTGAAAGAAAACAGATCTCTTTGGCGAAATATACAGAAAAGAAGAATAACCTTCATAGGTCACATTTTACGGCATAACAATTTCATTAAGAGAATATTAGAAGGAATCATTGAAGGAAGAACTCGCCGAGGACGACCTAGATTAAGCTACATTCAACAAGTAATAAATGACATCGGGTGCCAGACCTATGCAGATATGAAGAAGAAAGTTGACAAAAGAACGGAATGGCGTGCTGCTGCCAACCAACCTGTGGGTTGATAACCGAAGAAGAAGATTAATGTGACCGTGTACCTAATGGGCTGGCAATCGGATTGGACTGCTCAGGGGATGTTACATTCCGTATTGTCCTTCGCAAATATGGTAATACGTACTGTTTGGTGGTAAGAAGCACACAACACAGTTTCACAAATAAGATCTATATTCTTAGCAAAAGCACAATATAAGGAGACAGCCACTGCCTTCGTAAATACACTGTAAATGACGGCTAATCTCAGCACAGGTTTCTCTAGTTACTCTTAATCGTCACACCCAAGATCCAATCACTGTAATCCAAGTAATGCCGGCGCGGTAGACGCGGAAGTTCAATATCGGCACTTAATATCACTGAAATCACTCTATAATTAAACTTTCTCTCTTTCCCGTATAATACTAACACAAAAGGGGTTAAACCACGGCGATGGCCACTCCCTTTTGCCGGTAATTTGCCTTAATTCAACTGCTAGCTTCTGCACAGCTCTGCCCGCCTCGCGGGAACCTACCACACCCTGGCTCGGCACTCTCCACACTCTAACTGCTCTCCGCCCAGTTCTTCCCGCCTCGCAGGAATCTACCCAAGCCGCACTCGGCACTCTGGTGAACCCCCTTTAGCTCTCGCGACCTGCACACACACTACTCGATAGTTGCCCTGTCGACATGTGTGAGCGCAAACTTAGTAGTAAGGGCCTGCGGACCCCTTACAACCTGCAATGGAAGGGGAACAAATGGGATTTGCTGGATTACTAAGAAAAAAGCTACAGCGTACAGAAGAATCATTGTACAGGATCCACTGCATTTTGCACCAAGAAGTACTGTGTGCAAAAGCAGCAAAACTGGGGGACGTCATGCAAGTGGTTATTCGGGCAGTTAATCATTGTAGATCCCAAGGGCTTACACATAGTTTCACACATATTTAACTGAAATTGGGGAAGAGTACAGTGACGTACCATACCATACCACAATGAAGTCCACTGGCTTAGCCGCGGTAATGTACTCAAAAGATTTTTTGAGCTGAGAATACCAGCAAATCAGTTTTTAAAGAACAAAGGAAGGTACGACCCCAAGTTAGAAGATCCAGAGTGGGTTGCCGACCTTACATTTTTAGTGAATATTACAGGACACATGAATCAATTGAACACAATTTTGCAAGGAGAAAATCAGCTAATTTGTGAAATGGCTGAAAAGGTGCAAGCTTTCACTAACAAGCTTGAGCTGTGGGAACACATTCTGTCTACTTTGCGAGAACAGAATTGCAAAGAATATGTTTCCATACTTAGTGCAATAAAAGAGGAATTTCTCAAGCGATTTGGGGATATATCATATTTATTCTAAGCTTTTGAATGTTTCTCGAGACCATTTGCTGTTTCTGTGGATGATATTCATTCCACTTTGCAAAATGGAATTAATAGATCTACCGTGTAATTCTCGTCTGAGAGACAAGTTCCTTTAGGCAAGAGGTGTAATAGACTTTTATCACGACTTTCCACAGCAAGAGTTTCTTCATCTCCATCGTGAAGCAGCGAAGATAATGTCAATGTTTGGCTCGACATACCTTTGTGAGAGATTTTTTCTGTTTGAAAATTAATAACTCTAGGTTAAGAGCAAACATCAGTGATGAAAATTTACGTAATTGTTTGCGTTTGTCTGTATGTAGAAACTTTGTTCCAGACATTTAACGTATTGTAATCTCCACCATTGATAATTAAATAAAACGTATCGTAGGTAATATGTACTCTTTCAAACCATGAGTTCTTTCAAGCACTTCTACTAACCTTATTCCTTCATTCAATAAAGCACGCTAGGGGAGAAAACGCATTAGAGGGGAAGGAGCGGAGTGACGGCATGGTGGGGAAGGGAGAGAAGCGGGTGGCCAGCTTGCCCCTGTGTGCACGCAGAATACCTGTGAACGTGCAGGTGCACCGCAGTCGTGCAGGATTCCTGCCTGCCCCAGAACTAGTATATGCGGTCTACTGGAGCGAAGCAAGTTACGCTCAGCGCAGGGTGTACTCCGCCCTGGGTACAGCGATTTGGTACCATTCACAATCTGCAGCCTGTTAGGCGTTGATGACTGGTACAGGTGTCTAGGAGAAATCACTCGGCTGCACTCATAAACATAAGCATCGCATGTGTTCGATGCATTGGCGTGTTGACATTATAACTAAAGGTTGATGTTTTATCCTAGCCAGATTCTGTTAGGTACAATTGAATTAAGTTTTTCTAATAGTTGTTTGAAATAGTTAATCAGTCATATTGTCACGATTTCTCTTGCAAGGTGTTATAAGGCATCACCATTTCACACTTTCAGACCCATTGGTCACAATTGTGTGTATTAAATTTTACTGTGTCTTAGCGGGAAAAGAAGCATTTTTAATCATGTACACTTTTGTGAATGTTCAATCTTTTTATCATACATAGCTATAAAAATATCGAGAAGACCATGCAGCAGGGATATAGCTGCTTGTGACTGCCAGAATACAAGGAAATTGTTCGATAGTTATAGCCCACTGCATATTTAAATATGACTATTGTTATTTTACATGATAACTTGTGAACGATGAACGTATTTATAACAATAGTGAATATTTGAAAACTAGATGTTTTGGTCAATAGAACGACAACAAGTGTTAAATGTATAATTTTTAAAATGGCGGCCGGCCGGTGTGGCCGTGCGGTTCTAGGCGCTTCAGTCTGGAACCGCGTGACCGCTACGGTCGCAGGTTCGAATCCTGCCTCGGGCATGGATGTGTGTGATGTCCTTAGGTTAGTTAGGTTTAATTAGTTCTAAGTTCTAGGCGACTGATGACCTCAGAAGTTAAGTCACATAGTGTTCATAGCCATTTTTTTGAATGTCATAAGTATTACATAGAAATAAAAAATCAACTAAAAGAATTAAAGCAAAAAGAAAAATTTTCTTTCGTAAAAAGAAAAAAATCAGATCTGAAATTAGAAACGTTTCAGTACTTTAATGTTCTAAGTAGTAATTTAAACGCTTATGGGTAGTCACATGCTGATTAGAAAAGATACTTAAATGAGATCACTTTTCTGTTTAGGTTATTACTGTGTTTTCAACTGATTGGTTTAGTTTCAGGATCTTTTTGCTCTATGTTCCCTTGCATTAATAAGTGGCATCTTGTGATTGTTTTATAGTGTAATCCATGTCCCTGTTTTAGCTGTAGACGGTCCCGACACATTAGTGTGACCACCGCCTATGTTCGACGTAAACGTGCACTTATAGACGGTAGGAGGCAACACTAGCAGTGGAGGAGACATAAAGCGTGTCGGAGGACGCGGAAAAGAGTGCAGTCCGGAAACGAAGGGACTCATCTGATGTCCTATTTGGGACGATCATTAACTTTCCGGCCTTGGCTGGAAAGGGTTTGCGCTACGGAAAATTTTGTTAACTGTTAAAGTGCCGCCGTATTTGAAGTGTAACGGAACGCAAAATGGCGCTATACAAAACCTATCTTTTGGCAATTGTGCTACGTCACGGGCCGTCGATCCACAAATGACTGGAGTGAACTATAGCTGTTGAGATGTGTATGGCCGATGTACATGCAAGTGTGGAGCAACTGACCGCCCAGACAACCATGGAGCTACCAACCGTCGCTCCTCCACTAGCGTCCAGCGGACGTTGCTGCGCGTGGCCCTCCGCAGAAGGCGCCTGTTCGAGCACCCATGCTCACTGTCGATCGCCGACTGCGAAGGCAGGAGTTTGCACGCCAGTACCGTAACTGGACGTCCATTGACTGACGACCGGCGTCCCTTTCGGAAGAACCATGTTTTATGCTGCACCAGAAAGATGTCTCTTGCCGTTTAAGGCCCTGCAACAATGTGTATATCTATAAAAATATACTGTGGTTTTAAGTCTTCACAAATATTTAATTTTCAACCATTTCATTTAGATGCTTCAACTGATAGTAATTGTGAACTTGTCACCAAGGAGCCTTCCTACCACTAGTAGTGATGCAGGGTACCCTCCGCCACGCACCATACCATCGGTCGTGGAGTGTGTATGTAGATACAGATGTGGTTGTAATGACATACTTCAGTATCTGTAACACACAATAGTTACCCTCATCATTCTGACGTGTACCATTTCTTACACATTTTTATTAATGTACTGTTGACTTCAAGATGGCCGTATGACCGAAACTTGTTGTTCGTATATATATATATATATATATATATATATATATATATATATATATATATATATATATATATTGCAATACCTTTAAGGTGTTCGGATGCAGTTCTTGAAGTACCATGAAGCTCTGCGTCACTTTTTACAGGAAATATTTCAATAGACAGAGATGAGAGCTTTCGATTACTAAACTATTAAAGAACATTTATGGCAAGTCATGTAATTTCATTGTACTGACATACACTAAGAAGGGATGTTAAATAGGACGAACAGATAAGATCAGTACTTGGGAAGGTGAACGGAAGACAAAAATTTAATGTAGGGTTTCTACGGAAGTTCAGTGCACCTGTAAATTTAATCGCATACGAAACGCAGATGAAAATTGTTCTGGAATATTGGTACAGCATCTGGAGTCGTTATCAAGAATACATGTCAGCTGACATGGACCAAATTCAATGATGCTCTGCCACGATAGTATCTGGACAGAGTCCGCATCTCGTGGTCGTGCGGTAGCGTTCTCGCTTCCCGCGCCCGGGTTCCCGGGTTCGATTCCCGGCGGGGTCAGAGATTTTCTCTGCCTCGTGATGCCTGGGTGTTGTGTGATGTCCTTACGTTAGTTAGGTTTAAGTAGTTCTAAGTTCTAGGGGACTGATGACCATAGATGTTAAGTCCCATACTGCTCAGGGCCATTTGAACCAGTATCTGGACAGCGTAGTCAGCTGAAAACAAAAATTAATATGGATGCTGAAGGAATTTAAATGGAATTATCAGGGAGAAAGGCGACGATGCTCTCACGCAAACTCTTTTGAGTAGGTTTAGAGAATAGACACTCTACGAAGATTGTAAGACGTCTGAGGAGCATTATACATTTTGCGTACGTAACATGAGAATGGGATATATGAGGGTGTATAGAAATATTTATAGACACGCGAATGGAATAGGGCACAAAATCGGTAATATTATTGGGAAGTGCCCTACGTCACGAATTGTGCACTGGTCGTGAAACACATACACTATCTGATCAAAATTATCCGGACATCTATTAGTGGACATTAGAATTGGGTGTGTGCACGCTTCGACTTAATGACAGTTTGAACTCCGCCGCAGGCACTTTCTGTAACGTGTCTGAATGTCTGTGAGAGCCGAAAACAGGAAACTTATTGTCCATAAACTATTGCCTTGTAGATACTGCTATCCGATAGAGTGCATTGTCATGTTAATACAGTCATCTTCGCGGAACTATTCCTGCACTGTAGGCTGTGTGCTATGATTTAAAATGCCTTCATATCTCTCCGCATATAGTGTGTTCTTAACCACAGTACGTAGACTGCGCCCTAACCACGAAAAACACGCCGATTCTGTAAGACCACCTCCTCCGCACCTCACCGTTGGCGCTAGACATTAAGGCAGGTGACATTCTTCAGGCATTCGCCAGATTCAGACTATTTTACTTGATAGTTACAAGGAATAGCGTGATTTATCACTTAAAATCAGTCATTACTAGTCAGTCACTGTTCAATGGCCTCACTCTTTGCACCACCTATAGCGTTCTTAACATTAACTGCAGAAATACTTGGCTGAGTGGAGGTGAAGGAGAATAAGAAAGCTCACTGAAGAGAGTGTAGCTTCAGCGAAAGATGTCTGCCTAAAAGAAGAAAGCCGGCCGGAATGGCCGTGCGGTTCTAGGCGCTCCAGTCTGGAACCGAACGACCGCTACGGTCGCAGGTTCCAATCCTGCCTCGGGCATGGATGTGTGTGATGTCCTTAGGCTAGTTAGGTTTAATTAGTTCTACGTTCTAGGCGAATGATGACCTCAGAAGTTAAGTGGCATAGTGCTCAGAGCCATTTGAACCATTTTGAAAAGAAGAAAACATTGTGTTTGCTCAGTGCGGATCGCCGCGCGGGGTAACCGTGTGGTCTGGGGCGCCTTGATCACGGGCCGTGCGGCTCCCCCCATCGGAGGTTCTGCATCTACATCCACACTCCACAAGCCTCCTGACGGTGTGTGGCGGAGGGTACCCTGAGTACCTCTATCGGTTCTCCCTTCTATTCCAGTCTCGTATTGTTCGTGGAATGAAGGATTGTCGGTATGCTTCTGTGTGGGCTCTAATCTCTCTGACTTTATCCTCATGGTCTCTTCGCGAGATATACGTAGGAGGGAGCAATATACTGCTTGACTCTTCGGTGAAGGTATGTTCTCGAAACGTTAACAACAGCCCGTACAGAGCTACTGAGCGTCTCTCCTGCAGAGTCTTCCACTGGAGTTTATCTATCATCTCCGTAACGCTTTCGCGATTACTAAATGATCCTGTAACGAAGCTCCCTGCTCACCGTTGGATCTTCTCTATCCCTTCTATCAACCCTATCTGGTACGGATCCCACACTGCTGAGCAGTATTCAAGCAGTGGGCGAACAAGTGTACTGTAACCTACTTCCTTTGTTTTCGGATTGCATTTCCTTAGGATTCTTCCAATGAATCTCACAGTCTGGCATCTGCTTTACCGACGATCAACTTTATATGATCATTCCATTTTAAATCACTCCTAATGCGTACTCCCAGATAATTCCAGTTGCTGACCTACTATTTTGTAGCTAAATGATAAGGGATCTATCTTTCTATGTATTCGCAGCACATTACACTTGTCTACATTGAGATTCAATTGCCATTCCCTGCACCATGCGTCAATTCGTTGCAGATCCTTCTGTATTTCAGTACAATTTTCCATTGTTACAACCTCTCGATACACCACACCATCATCCGCAAAAAGCCTCAGTGAACTTCCGATGTCATTCACCAGGTCATTTATGTATATTGTGAGTAGCAACGGTCCCATGACACACCCCTGCGGCACACCTGAAATCACTCTCACTTCGGAAGACTTCTCTCCATTGAGAATGACATGCTGCGTTCTGTTATCTAGGAACTCTTCAATCCAATCACACGATTGGTCTGATAGTCCATATGCTCTTACTTTGTTCATTAAACGACTGTGGGGAACTGTATCGAACGCCTTGCGGAAGTCAAGAAACACGGCATCTACCTGTGAACCCGTTTCTATGGCCCTCTGAGTCTCGTGGGCAAATAGCGCGAGCTGGGTTTCACACGACCGTCCTTTTCGAAACCTATGCTCATTCCTACAGAGTAGATTTCTAGTCTCCAGAAAAGTCATTATACTCGAACATAATACGTGTTCCAAAATTCTACAACTAATAGTGTGTGTTGTCTTTAGAGTAAGTTAGTTTACGTTAGATTAAGTAATGAGTAAGCTTAGGGACCGATGATCTCAGCAGTTTGGTCCCATTAGTGCTTACGGCAATTTCCAATTTTCAGTCCGGATCCCATCCAAAAACAAAATTTATCTGCTACACTATTGTGTCCCATTGGTTTTAACAGCATACAAACATTGCGCTAGCTGCACTGGCAGAAGTACTTTGGAACTTACGAATTCTTCCTTCCTCTGGTTTCATGCGATACTTCACAACCACATTCTACAAGGTCGATTATGCACTGACGGAGATACAGTGGCACATCGATTATATCCAGATCAGTGGAGACTGGTGCTCGGTGATAGCTTTTTCGGATAGCGGATCGTTATTTGTGTCACTGGAGGAACAGAGAAACATTCGTGTTCACTATTAACTATTTTACATCAGATTAAAATCGAGTGATTTAACGTGCAGGTAGAAGTGCAGTGATGCCTGAGTCTTCGTCAAACAACTAACGTACGCGTCCTGGCCTGTGAAATCTAATCACGAATATGTAGAAGAATGGGCCGCACTTAGTTACTGAGAATGTTGAAATAAATGAAGGGTGCAAAAGTCAAATATTCGAAGTGCTATTTTCCCTCAAAACGACTTTTAAGTGCTATTGTGTTCTGGGTACTCTGTCGCATGCCCCTAGACTTGTTCCAAGTCAAGCATCGAGAAAATATTTCAAGCATTTAAACTAAATGGCGCATGTTTTAGCAGCGAACTGTGCATCCCTCCAGAGTTCGAGTGCCATGCGTCTAGATCTCCTCCACTTAATGAACATTTGGTTTCTATATATGTATACTTTAAGAGCTATGATCACTGGTTCAAAACAGTGGATGTGTTTTACTCTAGCGAAGATGAAGAAATGTTGGTAGTTCCTCAAGTATGAATTTTAGAGCCCATGCATACTGCAATTTTTTTTCTTTGTTTGATCCATACTGCCATCTCTGAAAGTTGGATACCCTAGGTTCTTAGCAACAGCAGTACCCGTACGTTTATTCTGCTATCAGAGGTATTACAATGATTTTCGCTTGAAACCTCTGTCTCTCTCTCTCTCTCACACACACACACACACACACACACACACACACACACACACACACACACACGATGTCGTGTAGGGACCCCCTGAGCACACAGAAGTGGCGCAACACGACGTGGCATGGTCTCGAATGATGTCTGAAGTAGTGCTGGAGTGCTGGAGGGATCTGACACTATGAGTCCTGCACGTCTGTCCATACATCCGTAAGAGTAAGACGGGGTGGAGTTCTCTTCTAAACAGCACGTTGCAAGGCATCCCAGATTTGCTCAATAATGTTCATGTCTGGAGAGGATGGTGCCCAGCGGATTTACCTAACCTCAGATGAATGCTCATGAAGAAACTCTGTAGCAATTCTGGACGTGTGGAGTGTCCCGTTGTCCTGCTGGAACTGTGAAAGCCCTTAGGAATGCACAATGGATACGAATTGATGCAGGAGACCAGACAGGATGCTTACTTACGTGTCACCCTTCACAGTCGTATACAGACGTATCAGGGGTCTCATATCACTCCTAACGCACACGTCCCACACCATTACAGAGCCTCCACCACCTTGAATAGATACCTGATGACATGCGGGGTCCATGGATTCATGTGATTGTCTCCATACCCGTAAACGTCTATCCGATCCATACAATTTGAAATGAGAGTTGTCCGACCAGGTAACCTGTTTCCAGTCACCCAAGTCCAATGTCGCTATTGATGAGCCCAGGCGAGGCGTAATGCTTTTATGTCGTTTAGTCATCGATGGTACACGAGTGGGCCTTCGGCTCCGAAAGCCCATGTCGATGTTGTTTCGTTGAATCGTTCGCATGCTGACACTTGTTGACGGTCCAGCAACGAAATCTGCAGCAATTTGCGGACGGGTTGCACTTCTTTCACGTTGAACGATTCTCCTGAGTCGTCGTTGGTCCCGTTCTTGTAGGATTTTTCTCCGGCCACAGTTATGTCGGAGATTTGACGTTTTACTGGATTCCTGATACTCACTGTACACTAGTGAAATTGTCGTACGGAAAAATGCCCACTTCAACGCTACTTCGGAGGTGCTGCGTACCATCGCTCGTGCGCCGATTATAAAACCACGTTCAAACACACTTAAATCTTGATAACCAGCCATTGCAGTAGCAGCCACTTGTGTACATATCTCTGTATTGGAATCTGCATGCTGTACCAGTCAGAAAATACAAAGAACGAAACTCGTCTAGCTTGAAGGAGGAAACCAGATGGAGCTACGGTTGGCCCGTTAGATGGCGCTGCCATAGGTCAAACGGATATCAACTGCGTTTTTTTAAAATAGGAAACCACGTTTTTATTACATATTCGTGTAGTACGTAAAGAAATATGAATGTTTTAGTTGGACCACTTTTTTCGCTTTGTGATAGATGGCGTTGTAATAGTCACAAACGTATAAGTATGTGGTACGTCATACATTACCCGTGTTAAAATGGACCGTTTACCAATTGCGGAAATGGTCGATATCGTGTTGATGTATGGCTATTCTGATAAAAATACCCAACGGGCGTGTGCTATGTATGCTGCTCGGTATCCTGGACGACATCATCCAAGTGTCCGGACCGTTCGCCGGATAGTTACGTTATTTAAGGACACAGGAAGTGTTCAGCCACATGTGGAACGTCAACCACGACCTGCAACAAATGATGATGCCCAAGTAGGTGTTTTAGTTGCTGTCGCGGCTAATCCGCACATCAGTAGCAGACATACTGCGGGAGAATCGGGAATCTCAAAAACGTCGGTGTTGAGAATGTTACATCAACATCGATAGCACCCGTACCATGTTTCTATGCAATAAGAATGTCATGGCGACGACTTTGAACGTCGTGTACAGTTCCGCCACTGGGCACTAGAGAAATTACGGGACGATGACAGATTTTTTCCACGCGTTCTATTTAACGACGAAGTGTCATTCACCAAGAGCGGTAACGTAAAACGGCATCATATTCACTATTGGGCAACGGAAATCCACGATGGCTGCGAAAAGTGGAACATCAGCGACCTTGGCTTGTTAATGTATGGTGCGGCAGTATGGTAGGAAGGATAATTGGCCCCGATTTTATCGATGGCAATCTAAATGGTGCAATGCATGCTGATTTCCTACGTAATGTTCTACCGATGTTACTACAACATCTTTCACTGCATGATAGAATGGCGATACACTTCCAGCATGATACACTCCTGGAGATTGAAATAAGAACACCGTGAATTCATTGTCCCAGGAAGGGGAAACTTTATTGACACATTCCTGGGGTCAGATACATCACATGATCACACTGACAGAACCACAGGCACATAGACACAGGCAACAGAGCATGCACAATGTCGGCACTAGTACAGTGTATATCCACCTTTCGCAGCAATGCAGGCTGCTATTCTCGATCGTAGAGATGCTGGATGTAGTCCTGTGGAACGGCTTGCCATGCCATTTCCACCTGGCGCCTCAGTTGGACCAGCGTTCGTGCTGGACGTGCAGACCGCGTGAGACGACGCTTCATCCAGTCCCAAACATGCTCAAAGGGGGACAGATCCGGAGATCTTGCTGGCCAGGGTAGTTGACTTACACCTTCTAGAGCACGTTGGGTGGCACGGGATACATGCGGACGTGCATTGTCCTGTTGGAACAGCAAGTTCCCTTGCCGGTCTAGGAATGGTAGAACGATGGGTTCGATGACGTTTTGGATGTACCGTGCACTATTCTGTGTCCCCTCGACGATCACCAGCGGTGTACGGCCAGTGTAGGAGATCGCTCCCCACACCATGATGCCGGGTGTTGGCCCTGTGTGCCTCGGTCGTATGCAGTCCTGATTGTGGCGCTCACCTGCACGGCGCCAAACACGCATACGACCATCATTGGCACCAAGGCAGAAGCGACTCTCATCGCTGAAGACGACACGTCTCCATTCGTCCCTCCATTCACGCCTGTCGCGACACCACTGGAGGCGGGCTGCACGATGTTGGGGCGTGAGCGGAAGACGGCCTAACGGTGTGCGGGACCGTAGCCCAGCTTCATGGAGACGGTTGCGAATGGTCCTCGCCGATACCCCAGGAGCAACAGTGTCCCTAATTTGCTGGGAAGTGGCGGTGCGGTCCCCTACGGCACTGCGTAGGATCCTACGGTCTTGGCGTGCATCCGTGCGTCGCTGCGGTCCGGTCCCAGGTCGACGGGCACGTGCACCTTCCGCCGATCACTGGCGACAACATCGATGTACTGTGGAGACCTCACGCCCCACGTGTTGAGCAATTCGGCGGTACGTCCACCCGGCCTCCCGCATGCCCGCTATACGCCCTCGCTCAAAGTCCGTCAAGTGCACATACGGTTCACGTCCACGCTGTCGCGGCATGCTACCAGTGTTAAAGACTGCGATGGAGCTCCGTATGCCACGGCAAACTGGCTGACACTGACGGCGGCGGTGCACAAATGCTGCGCAGCTAGCGCCATTCGACGGCCAACACCGCGGTTCCTGGTGTGTCCGCTGTGCCGTGCGTGTGATCATTGCTTGTACAGCCCTCTCGCAGTGTCCGGAGCAAGTATGGTGGGTCTGACACACCGTTGTCAATGTGTTCTTTTTTCCATTTCCAGGAGTGTAGATATCCGTCACATAGCTCGCGTGCGGTTGAAGCGGTGTCGAATAGCATATTTCATGACAGGTGGATTGGTCGTCGAAGCACCATACCATGGCCCGCACGTTCACCGGATCAGACGTCCCCGGATTTCCTTCTGTGGGGAAAGTTGAAGGATATTTGCTACCGTGATCCGTCGACAACGCCTGACAACATGCGTCAGCGGATTGTCAATGCATGTGCGAACATTACGGAAGGCGAACTACTCGCTGTTGAGAGGAATGTCGTTACACGTATTGCCAAATGCATTAAGGTTGACGGACATCATTTTTAGCATTTATTGCATTAATGTGGTATTTACAGGTAATCATGCTGTAACAGCATGCGTTTTCAGAAATGTTAAGTTCACAAAGGTACATGTATCACATTGGAACAACCGAAATAAAATGTTCAAACGTTCCTACGTGCTGTATTTTAATTTAAAAGGCCTACCTGTTACCAACCGTTCGTCAAAAATTGTGAGCCGCCGCGCGGGATTAGCCGAGCTCTCTGAGGCGCTGCAGTCATGGACTGTGCGGCTGGTCCCGGCGGAGGTTCGAGTCCTCCCTCGGGCATGGGTGTGTATGTTTGACCTTAGGATAATTTAGTTTAAATAGTGTATAAGCTTAGGGTTGATGACTTTTGCAGTTAAGTCCCATAAGATTAAAAACAAAATTGTGAGCCTTGTGTTTGTGACTATTACAGCGCCATCTATCACAAAGAGATAAAAGTGTTCTAGCTAAAACATTCATATTTATTTACGTACTACACGAATATGTAATAAAAATGGGGGTTCCTATTTAAAAAAAAAACGCAGTTGATATCTGTTTGACCTATAGCTGCGCCATTTAGCGGGCGAACCATAGCGCCATCTAGTTTCCCACTTCAAGCTAGACGAGTTTCGTTCTTTGTCGTTTTTTCGTTCGACGCTTCTTTCATGAGATATTTGGTCCGGTCACGATCAATGGCCACCCTGTATAAGCAGCGGTGAGGCGCATCAAACTGCTAAGGACAGTGAGAACCGATTCTAAAAAAAAAACCTCTGTTTGATTCACTGAAATGTAACGTGTGTCAGATTCAGAGGAGTAGGTACAGGTGTGAGGAGGTGTCTGTGGAGCCGCCCCGGCCCTGTGCTGCTCCACGGTGTGGCGGGCGCCGCCCTTGCCGCGGCGCGTGCTCGATGGCGCGTGCCGTGACAAAAGGTGCCACGAGAGGCGCGCCCATTGGCCAGGCCGCAGCACGCCTCATCAGCTGTTTCCTTCGCCCAGATAGCCAGATAGGTCGCATCTCGCCGCGTCCCGTGCCAGATAAGGAGACGCCGGCCGATAGCTGTGGTCTGGCAGGGTGACCGCGTTCACCTGCTGCACTAGTAATCACCCGCGAGAAGGGCTAATCAGATCGTTTGTTAAGAGAAACTAGTGAGAAGGCGTAAAAACATACAGGGTAAAACGTATTTAAAACGACATACTCTTAGAGGTTTCAGGGGACATCAAAACAAATATTTTTCCCTTATGTCATTCTTTCCTATGAGGGTTATTTACGCTCTTCAGTTGTTAGAGGCCGTATTATGATCTTCAGTTGTTAGAGGACGTATTACGCTCTTGAGTTGTAGGCAACTGCTGTCGACCAGTGTAGTAGTGCATTGTCTCTGTTTACTACTGTGTGATATCAGGTGTTCCCCAGGGAAGCGTCCTGGGACCTCTGCTGTTCCTGATCTATATAAATGACCTGGGTGACAATCTGAGCAGTTCTCTTAGGTTGTTCGCAGGTGATGCTGTAATTTATCGTCTAGTAAGGTCATCCGAAGACCTGTATCAGTTGCAAAGCGATTTAGAAAAGATTGCTGTATGGTGTGGCAGGTGGCAGCTGACGCTAAATAACGAAAAGTGTGAGGTGATCCACATGAGTTCCAAAAGAAATCCGTTGGAATTCGATTACTCGATAAATAGTACAATTCTACAGGCTGTCAATTCAACTAAGTACCTGTGTGTTAAAATTACGAACAACTTCAGTTGGAAAGACCACATACATAATACTGTGGGGAAGGCGAGCCAAAGGTTGCGTTTCATTGGCAGGACACTTAGAAGATGCAACAAGTCCACTAAAGAGACAGCTTACACTACACTCGTTCGTCCTCTGTTAGAATATTGCAGCGCGGTGTGGGATCCTTACCAGGTGCAATTGACGGGGGACATCGAAAGGGTGCAAAAAAAGGCAGCTCGTTTTGTATTATCACGTAATAGGGGAGAGAGTGTGGCAGATATGATACGCGAGCGCGGTGTTCGGGAGTGGAATGGTAGAGAGATAGTATGATTGTGGTTCGATGAACCCTCTGCCATGCACTTAATGTGAATTGCAGAGTAATCATGTAGATGTAGATGTACTAATGGAGTGATACACCTGGAGTGAGTACACTGATATGGTTGGTGCGTACTACGTAGCGCACCACAACGGACGAGCTGCACAGCGGGTGTATCAACAACAATATCCGAAGCCGTATCCTGCATCATACGACCTGTGTACCAATGTCTGCGTGAGACCGGCTCATTTAGTAGATTACCTGGACAGGGATTCCGTCGCACGGTAAGAAGGCTGCAATTTGAGGAAGCTGTCTTGCAGCATGTGGAGCGTGATGCTTCAATCAGCACTGCACGTAACATGGGGACGAATCAGACGAATGTAAGAACAGTCCTTCGAGAGCAATTGTTACGTCCATTTCACTTACAGTGTGTCCACAACCTGGAACCAGTTGATTATCCACCCAGGGCACAGTTTTCGCAGTGGTATCTGGAACAGTGTGAAATGCATCCTACATTTCCATCCTCTGTGTTGTTTACCGATAAGGCAACCCTCGGGTGTGATGGAGTCTTCAACATGCACAATTCGCATTTTTGGAGTGAGGATAAGCCACATGTCACAGTTACTAGCGCTCATCAAGTGCGGTTCTTCGTTAATATGTGGGTCGGTGTTGTTGGGGACTGTTTAATTGGGCCGTATCTGCTACCTAGGCCATTAAATGGCAGGAACTGTTACAACTTTCTCGCCAGAGCATTGCCAGAATTGCTGGAAGACGTCACGCTCCCTAAAAGACAACGCATGTGGTTCCAACATGACGGGGCGCCGGCACATTTAAGTCGTCGTGTGCGTCGATTCTTGGACCGACGGTTCCCAGAAACGTGGATTCGCAGAGGTCGTCGTGTACCATGGCCTGCTAGATCCCCAGATATGTCCCCTCTGGACTTTTTTGTGTTGGGAGAGATGCGCAACATTGTTTACGCAACTCCTGAAGCATCAGAAGAAGATCTGGTTGCCAGGATAGTAGCACCAGCAGGAAGAATTCACGAAACTCTTGCGGTATTTGCCCGTGTCAGACAGAACATGATCCGACAGTGTAACCTTTGTTTACTTGTCAATGGAGGTATTTTTTAAAATCTACTGTAATTGAAATTGGGTTTTGTTAATGTCTTGTCTCTGGATCACAAAAAAATGGAAAAGTGTTTCTTGGTTAAATCAATCTTCCTCTACAGATTTAAAAACTTCTCATAGGAAAAAATGACATTAGGGAAAAATGTTTGTTTTGATGTCCCCTACAACTTGCCAGAGTTTGTCGGTTTAAATACTTTTCACCCTGTATACGAGCCTCGGTACACAGCCCGAAAATATTTAGTGGCATGCAATACAGGGTGATTCAACAAAAAACGAAACACGTTTCAGTTATTTATTATTGACAAACTACAAAAGATAGAAACACATTGCTCAAGTGGCTGGATAGAGGAAGGTTCAAAGTTTTGACATTGCTGTCCTGTTGTCTGTTTGTAACAACATGGCTGCTACACCATAAGAGAAATAACTCGGTGTATTGCAATTTGCAGGAAGGCAATACATTGTTCAAGTGGAATGTGCAGTCCGCCGTCGATTGGGCAAGTAGCCGCCTCAGAACAAGCGGATTTATGACTCACAGACAAAATTCTAGGATGCTGGTTGCATATGTAAAGGGATGGACACTGGTCGGCCACGAATATCTATTGGAAATGTCGAGCATTCTGAGCTACGTTCACACGGTGCCATCGGAAGTCCACGAGACGGGCTGGTCGGGGACTTCAACTTTATGAAACAACGGTGTGGAGTGTTCTGAAACGATGCTTGCATATGAAGGCTCACAAGCTGCAGCTGCTGCAGCAACTGCGTCCCGGCGGCCACAACAGAAGGTACGAATTTCGCATTGTAAATCTCCAGGATATGGCTGAGAACACTTTTTTCGAACAACATCCCCAACGAATCGGCGATTCATATACCGAGTAAATTAACTACCATATCCTAAGAATTTGGGAGACATAAAATTGTGGTCCGCAGCTCATGGTCTTGCAGTAGCGTTCTCGCTTCCCGCTGTAATGATACTTGAATTACGTAACCGTTGCGGCACCTCATCTCAACCTCTCGATACCAGCAATATTCTACTTTGTTTCTGTAAAGTAGTTAACATATTTCTGAAACAACATTGTGATTTGATTTCATTAATGTAGAGGTACTTTGACACATCGATATGTTTATATTGCAATGATATTATTCTTATCTGTATTCTTTCTTTTGTCACTATGATCTTTGACCTACTTGTCACTCTGATTTTTGGGCGCGTGAGCGGGTATTAGAGAGTCAAGTCTTGGACGTCATGTTGAAAAGACGCAAATTGCAGTCACTTTACAAAATGTGAACTTTAACAGTGAGGAAGACATTTTCAAGTATGTTTTATATTTTGAAGTGATGTTTTGTAAGTTACGTGATATTGCAACGAAAGTAATAAAAAATAAGTGTAAAATTCAGAGTGCTAATTACTTTCTTACATCACCATTGTGCTAACTTACAGAAGTTTAATCTTCAAGAATGGTTTATGAAACACATCTATAAAACTTTTGAATCTAGCAGAATAACACCTAGGCCTCTTTGCATCCGAGCTTGGAATCATCACCACCTAGATTTTCGAAGATTGAGCCATGAGTTCACAACGGGACCAGCGTGGGAAACACGAAAAAATTGAGTGCCTAGTTTATCCATTATTTCATGAAATGACTTTATTAACTGTGCTCTAATGACACATGCCACATAATATAACTTTTTTGTTGCCCGAAAATGCAATATTTAGAAGCGTGAGCAACACTACAAATCATAATTAATTTTTGACATTCGTTGTGGTAGGGTTGTTAGACCGAGCACGGGGTCCCGTGTTCGATTCCCGGCAGGGTCAGGGATTTTTCCTGCCTCGAGATGACTGGGTGTTGTTGTGTCGTCTTCATCATTCATCCCCATTACGGTCGTAGGAAGGCAGTGGCAAACCACCTCCGCTAGGACCTTGCCTAGTACGGCGGTGCGGGTCTCCCGCATCGTCCCCTACGCTCCTCGAAGTATGGGACATCATCATCATCATCATCATCATCATCATCATCAAAATTGTGGTGTCGTCGTCGAACATCAAAGAGACGCACAAGAACTGAATGTCAAAATTTTGTAAATGGCTGCACGTTCAGAGACCGTGAACAATTACAATTGAAAGAAAACAGCTCTCGGTCACTATTTTTAACGAATTAACCGGGTTTCAACAATGCTAGTAGTGTCTTCTTCAGAATTTTAACCAAAGAATGGTCTATAACATGGTCACAGAATTATGACTTAAGACGTATGATACAAAGTACAAAATCATCGTGTAACCGCGCAAGTAACGAGCAGCCCTTAGTGGCTCGCCATCAAAATGTTTTGTCATAAATATCTTTGTGACTAATGCCCTTTTGGCATATTTATTATTTTATAAATGACATATAAGTACTGCCAGTTTTTCACGATGATTTTGTACTTATACTCTGTATCATACGTTTTTAGTCATAATTCTGTGACCATGTTATATACCATTCCTTGATTTAAATTCTGAGGAAGACACACCTAGCAGCGTTGAAACCTGGTTAATTCGTTAAAAATAGTGACCGAGGGCTGTGTTCTTTCCATTGTAAAACTGAATGTGTTTTGTGCTCTTTCTGTTCACAAAGTTTATCGAACTTTCTTTTTTGTGGATGGCACTGTGACAGAGATTTCATACCTGCCAATGTTGCAGAATTGATTGTTTCCTCAATTTCACAAAGATTCCAGTGCTTTCACTTGAATGCATGACGGTGGCCCGCATTACTTTCATCTTGAGGTGCGGCGATACCACAACGACACTATCACACAATGCGGGATTGGAACAGGTTGACAATAAAATCTTGTTCATTACTTTTGTCCTTCCAAGTCACCAGACTTCACACCTTGCGATTTTGTTTCCGTCGGGGTTCATAAAAGACGGAGTTACCGCTTCCAGATATCATACAGTACAATTTCCTTTTTATACACTTTCCTTAATACATGTTGCACCCATCGGTGTTCCTTCAGAGATTATACACTACTGGCCATTAAAATTGCTACAACACGAAGATGAAAGCTACATACGCGAAATTTAACCGACAGGAAGAAGATGCTGTGATATGCAAATGATTAGCTTCTCAGAGCATTCACACAAGGTTGGTGCAAGTGGCGACACCTACAAAGTGCTGACGTCATGAAAGTTTCCACCCAATTTCTCATACACAAACAGCAGTTCACCGGCGTTGCCTGGTGAAACGTTGTTGTGATGCCTCGTGTGAGGAGGACAAATGCGTACCATCACGTTTCCGACTTTGATAAAGGTCGGATTGTAGCCTATCGCGATTGCGGTTTATTGTATCGCGACATTGCTGCTCGCGTTGGTCGAGATCCAATGACTGTTATCAGAATATGCAATTGGTGGGTTCAGGAGGGTATACGGAACGCCGTGCTGGATTCCAACGGCCTCGTATCACCAACAGTCGAGATGACAGGCATCTTATCCGCATGGCTGTAACGGATCGTGCAGCCACGTCTCGATCCCTGAGTCAACAGATGGGGACGTTTGTAAGACAACAACCATCTGCACGAACAGTTCGACGACGTTTGCAGCAGCATGGGCTATCAGCTCGGAGACAATGGATTCGGTTACCCTTGACGCTGCATCACAGACAGGAGCGCCTGCGATGGTGTTCTCAACGACGAACCTGGGTGCTCGAATGGCAAAACGTAATTTTTTCGGATGAATCCCGGTTCTGTTTACAGCATCATGATGGTCGCATCCGTGTTTGGCGACATCGCGGTGAACACACATTGGAATCCGTATTCGTCATCGCCCTACTGGCGTATCACCCGGCGTGATGGTATGGGGTGCCATTGGTTACACGTCTCGGTCAGCTCTTGTTCGCATTGACGGCACTTTGAACGGTGGACGTTACATTTCAGGTGTGTTACGACCCGTGGCTCTACCCTTCATTCGATCCCTGCGAAACCCTACATTTCAGCTGGATAATGCACGATCGCATGTTGCAGGTTCTGTACGGGCCTTTCTGGATACAGAAAATGTTCGACTGCTGTCCTGGCCAGCACATTCTCCAGATCTCTCACCAACTGGAAACGTCTGGTCAATGGTGGCCGAGCAACTGGCTCGTCGCAATACGCCAGTCACTACTCTTGATGAACTGTGGTATAGTTTTGAAGCTGCATTGACAGCTGTACGTGTACACGCCATTTAAGCTCTGTTTGACTCAGTGCCCAGGCGTATCAAGGCCTCTATTGCTGTCAGAGGTGGTTGTTCTGGGTACTGATTTCTCAGGATCTATGCACCCAAATTGCGTGAAAATGTAATCACATGTCAGTTCTAGTATAATATATTTGTCAGATAAATACCCGTTAATCATCTGCATTTCTTCTTGGTGTAGCAGTTTTAATGGCCTGTAGTGTAAAATATCGATCCAGCATATTTTTAATAGGAAACAGGAAAGGCATAATATTAATCATAAACAATAATATAAATCCTCAGACAATTTCTCGTGCATCACGTTTTGGGAGCCAGATGAATCATTCACCCTATTCCCACCGCCACCCCACAACTCCCCCCCCCCCCCCCCGTCTTTACATGAGAACCAGATGAGGCATTATTGAATAGCGTGGCAAGAATTTAATAACGAAGAATTTAATATAATAATGCGGCAATTCAGAAGCAGTAGAACTGGTCCAACATGGAGCGAAAGTTAGTTGATGATTGTGGCGTCAACTGGAATCTCTGTAATAATGACTCGATTTATTCAACTGATATGAAAGTAACGTAAACCGGAAAAATAAAGCCTGTAACATTATGAATTATTTTCGAGTCTGATTACATTTTGTGACAAATATTGTAAATACTTTCCATTAATCTAAGAGAGAATGGAGTACGATATTTCAATGCGTTCCATGAAAGCATGGAACATCAAGTGTAATAAATATACACAAGAGTCATCTAGCTCGCCCTTGTGTGTCTTTTGTTTTTCACACGTTTTGTTCTCTCTCGCCTAATGGTCGATATATGTATAGCTGACTGTCTGTACAATGAGCTTCAAATTGATAATATATTGTTACCTGAAAATATCTTATGTTTCCTTTCAAAAATACTTCTACTTCCATGTGAAAGTTATTTAAAAGTAATAATAGTGCTGCCGATTGTCCATCTCGCTTCGAGTGTTTCGGTGACGCTGAGTCCGCCATTACATGTACTAAAGAATATTTCAGTGTTTGGGAGCTTCACTCGCGAAGAGAAATAATCGTAATTGCTTTTATAATTTTCTACAGGCAGCTTTCTATATTAAAGTTAGTTAATATTTTTGATTACAAAACTTATCGTCTGATGTAACACTGCAAAGCTTAAATGAGGCTTCATCTCTGGTTTAAAATATTTTTAGTTAATTCAAAGAATTAAAAGATAGCTCAGTTCTTAAAGAGATAAAAGTAAAGAAATACTTTGTAATTATTTCAATTTCACGCAAGTGTCTGAACAATTTTTTCTTTCCGTGTAACATTAGATTAATTTGCTGGGGAAAAGATCATTTCATGCTCTATGTCATCAACGGGTTACTTGCTGGTTACGTTACACTGTCATTTTTTGAAAGGGAGCCTAACATTTCCATTCATAATAAATAACTTTTTTTATGCGTATTGAGATTATATCACGCTACGTATATTTAAGATGCATTTACTCGTGCTCAAAATATACGTGGCGTTCCGAAAACAGTATTCAGAATTTAAACTGCTGCGTTACGTTATCATTGCTGTAGGTTGCGACCGACGCCTGGACGCATATTTCAAACCACACGTAGCAATCTGCACTGACTTTTACGAAAGAACTAAATTAATTCTACACCACAACGATTACGCAGAAAGGAGGTAATGGTAGAGGATGAATGATTTTACTAAAATGTGCATAATATAATGCATCATAGGAAATTCCTCTGCTTTAATACAATAATTTACTGTTGTGAACACCACCCTCTGTGTATTTATTTGCAGATTTGCATGGTATTAGTCCATTGAGTGGCTTGGCATACGTCATTGTTCGGAAACGGAATCCGATCAGACCTACGCAGTTTTAATTATAAAATACTGCAAAAAATCGAGAAATGATTGGAATGAACATCTCAGGGGAGTTCAGGCACTTAACTGAAGAATACTTTTCGATAGGACACCAGTTATATCCGATCGTTCGTATCCGAACAATCCACAACCAACTTCGACTAATTTTGCCTGTAACATGTGCAGGAAATAGAACATATGATTAAAAGACAAGGTCATGGATTGAATAAGTAACGGAGCGGATGCAACAGATAGATTTACATAACCTTTATCGCACAAATATTGATATACACTTACATCTGCTAAGCTGGAGCTCAAACGATAAAAAGGTGATACCTGAAACAGAAGATAAAACATCCTATTTCTTTCCTTTTACAACTGCAGGAAGTTTCGGTATATTAAAGGCAATCTTTGGATACATACCAATATCATAGTTTATTTTATAACTACGTCATCAACAACGAAAATAAAAATTTAGGGCAAACAAATAATGAAACTTTTAACGGCGACTGTTCAAGGGAGAAAGCACTTCTTCTGAAAAGTAAGTGAACTTTGGGTCCTGTTTCTCTCATTATTACAAGTTAGTGTATGTGTATTGTGTATGTGATTCTTTATGATAGAGCTGCAGCGAGACATCGACCAAACACCAATAATTAAAATATTTAAGAGCTCCTAGAGATATTGAAGTGAAAGAAAGTACTAAAACAAAACTGCTCCTGAGATGCTGTTATAGACTCTATACAGTAAAAAGGGGACATGTTGTTTATGCCTCAAATAAATAAGGGAAAAATTTAAACACAAGAAAAAGTAGGTGATTCGTAATTCCTGGGAATAAAGTATCTTGTGCTACGGAGAGAGAGATTTGAAACTCCATTTTGTCACAATAAAAACAAAATTCATGTAATATGCTTAAAAAGTCTTCAGCGATAAGACAAACACTATTTGAAACATTGTTAACTGTGAAACGAACAAAAATGTTGACCAGCACGGAATTGAGGCACCATGAGAAAGTTGCTGTAGGTGAGATGGTGACAAGTTCAAATCGTTGGTCACCAAAATTCAGTGATTACTTCCTCAGGTGGCAGCTACAGTGCCCACTGATATACAACCAGTGACCAATGCATTAGATTTACTTGCGCAGATGGTGCTTGCACCACTGGAAGGCATTACTTTCAAAAATACAACCACTAATTATAGATTATAAATCTCACACGTCATCAAAATGTATTAGTAATAATGATAGCTAGGCCGATGTTTCCAGCAGAATACTGAAGTCCTGAAATGAATTAATAGGATTGCCCTTAGGCTATCTTTGTAATCAGTCTACAAAACTGGAAAGAAACAAACCACCAGCAGATACAGACCAACAACAGATTTTCGAATCTTTTCAAAAATTTTTGAAGAAGTTCCCAATGATAAAATACTGTCTCATTTAACTGAACAGAACTCATGAGCAGTCTGCTAGTCTGACTTTCGTTAGGTATTCTTCACAGACACAGCCATAGAAACGTCTCAGATATGAAGTACCCACACAGCTAAATTATAAGAATTTCCCAACTGGTATACTGTGCGGCCTTTAAAAAGACTTTGATTGCATGGGTCACAAAAATCTACTTGGCAAAATGGAGTGTTATGACACCAATGGCATCACTCACGCATGGAGGAGTCTTACATTCGCAATAGAAAGTGGAGGGTCTCATTGACATATAGAGTCATAGGCATAAAACTAACCTCCGAATGGGAAAACGTATCATCTCAAGTTCCACAAGACCTGAAGTTGTTCTCTACGTAGATTGATGATCTTCCAGTGACTTTAAAGAGTTGTTAAAAATTCTGATATTTTGAAGGCACAAGCGTAGTATTCAACGGCACAAACTTAACCTTAGCAGACAAAACTCAGATAGTAACTGAACATGCTTGCAAGTGGTTCACATCCAACAGTTTGAGTACTAATCTCACAATGCCTCATACTGAGCTTAGTGAAACAAGGATATTGACCAGGTAGCACATGATGCGGACACTTACGGCCATACGCTAAATGAATACACAGCATAAAATTCGTTCGGATTCCGTGGGATAACTTAAATTGAAGTCAACGCGTCTCCCATTGTGTTGGCCTAACGAGAAAAGTCGTGGTTTATTTTACATATTCTCTCTCCCTGTTGTCACGTGGAATTATCTTTTGGGACAGTTCACTTAAAGTAAATCAACTAAAAGGTAAAGTCACATGCCACTGTAGGCTAGGAGGCACCAGAGCTCATGTTCAGCCACATAAGCGGAAAGGTTTCGCAATGGAGTTGTGCTGTCCGCTAAGAAAATATTCCACAACCTTCGTTACAAAATAAAACAGGAAATAGGGAATCACAGCCGTTCCAAAAGAACCTCACTGGGATGTCTCCGTTCAAATTATCGGGATATCTAGATTTATATGCTTTAAAGTTGTATTAGATACAGGGCAAGTAGCAGTCTTCGTTGTAAGGCTACGCTACAATTAGTAATGTTTTGTAAACAGTTCTCCATAATTACAGATGTGAGTACATATTTTCTGTGGGAAACACCATTAAAGTCAAGCAAATATTAGGCTACGCATAGAAGATAAATAGCAGTGTATGCTATAACTGAGGAGGTGAGGTTTTTTTCAAATTATCAGCTTACTTTTTTAAGTTACTCTTCTACATGTAGGTGACATAAGCGTGAATAGCAGTGATCTGTGCAGTATTTTTAGTGTTGGTGTAATATACAAATTAAGTATCTATGATATTCTTTTGTTTTGCTAACGCGTGCCTTGGTTATTTCACCTTATTGAAGGTTATCCTTTTTGATGGTACATATGGAACGTAGTGGTGTAGTATTTTTTACTACAGCTTTTAGCTAGACAAAGGAACATTGCTGGACACTGGCAGGGCAGTAAAAAAGTAACGTGCCGCGCCGCAATCGCTACTCTGCTTTTATTTATTTATTAAATCTGTTCACTACTGTGAACGAATGAATGAATGAATGAATGATACGCGTCGACCGCTCAGCACAGGCATCACTCGGGAGCAACCGCTGCGCCTCATTATCTGGGCGCACAAACCGCTACGCTCATATTTTATCAGAAACCGAGGGGGTGCGGGCTAGCCAGCAAACGCCATATGGTGCTCGCGTGTGTATTTTCATAAACTGTCAGTGGCCTATTATAATTATGGTTAATTATAGTTATCGCTCCATCAGTAACCAAGAAGATTCCTGCCACATCCAAACATGATATAACGTGCGAAAGAAAGGCGGAAGAGATTTAATAAATAAATAAAAGCAGAGTAGCGATTGCGGCGCGGCACGTTACTTTTTTACTGCCCTGCCAGTGTCCAGCAATGTTCCTTTGTCTAGCTAAAAGCTGTAGTAAAAAATACTACACCACTACTGTCTACTGCAAGTCACAACATAGAATTGTCCGGTAAATGGGATGTGGCTAGCTACTGAAATAAAAGTTTTAATTTGGCAATGTAAATTTTCAGATCTATTTTGACGATAGAGATCACAGTTAATACTGCCAAGTCCGTACTAAGTGGCAACACAATATAAAGTTCACACGCACACCACAATCACACACGTAGCCAGTTTATGGTATTTACACCCGTTACCGAAGTTAATTGAGTTCACCGGATCGCTTAGTTATGAAAATGCTCGCTCAAATGTTGTGCACTCTGCTCTACACGTAATACCTGTTCCAGTCTTAGATCGCACAACACGCCACGTGGTTTTAACTAACAGTCAAAAGCAATAATTTTGATGTTCTGTCCGAAATTCCACACGACTTCCACTATACCGTTCACTTAAATACACTTTGTACTACTTCGCGAACTCGTAAATAGCATTTTTCCGCGATTTTACAGTACTTTCGTCGGAGCTGCTTTCAATGAGATCTTACTAGCTCGAACCCTCAGCCCCCACCCCTCTAGATCACACCAAAGGCTTTGTTCCCAGCATAGATTGGCGCGAGCCTGCATTTTTCTGATTGGCTGATATCACAAATAGCTAATCAGGTTGCAGTATTATCCCGCGCTAACCCGCGCTTTACTTCAATCACCAATCATAGTAAAACATTTCTTTCTATGGCAATTGCTAAATAAATAAATTTAGAAAATTATCAAATATAAAATTACTCCTTCTGAAATAACCGATTAATTTGTGTTCTACTCACGATTTATTAGCACCATAAACTGACTGCACATTTAATTATAGTAAATCCCCTGTATAGTTTAACTGGTACTTCGTGAATAAACAAAACACTTTTCATTTCAAAATGGTTCAAATGGCTCTGAGCACTATGGGACTCAACTGCTGAGGTCATTAGTCCCCTAGAACTTAGAACTAGTTAAACCTAACTAACCGAAGGACATCACAAACAGCCATGCCCGAGGCAGGATTCGAACCTGCGACCGTAGCGGTCTTGCGGCTCCAGACTGCAGCGCCTTTAACCGCACGGCCACTTCGGTCGGCACTTTTCATTTACTTCTGTTCTTCTTCACTCATAAAGCACTCACACTGCTAATTACGACACATATAAAACAATTATAATTATGCAAATACATAAAATATTAATCAAACATAACTTTACAACATTGTTTTAACTACGACTTCTAGCACTGTCCGTCAACTGCTGACCTCTGCCGCCTACTAGTAGAACTACGTGCAGCTCTGTAATTCAGGTCCATGAAGCACTTCGCCTCACGATTAGTATTGCAATGAAATGATAAGTGTTTCGAGTATAATATCATAACAGAGCAATTTTTACCTTCGACATATTAAACAACTTTAAGGTATATATATAGGTAGTTGTTCTGTTTTCTATGTGTCACACGTAGCACTGCGGCCTGAGAGAATTGCAGTTTTACGTCTATGATGATCTCTGTGCACGTACTTCAATCTCGTATTATGATATACTAGAGCATTCTTCCTTGTTTTTATATTACATGTGACAAACTGCTCACACCTTCTCCATCTTATTGCCAAACATATTAAGCCATCTTTCCTCGAGTTTCTACCATGCAAAGATATTCACGCTTAATTGGAAAGTTCAAAAACACCATACCAGTTTTAAGAAGGGATAAATGACGATCATGGGTAATTACAGACATCTACAGCAGAATCCTATAGCATTTTGTAAGATTGAGTACTGCAACGTTCCTTGAAAAAGAAACACCTGTCTAAGAATCGACGCGGATCACATCAAAGAAATAGAAAGTGTGAAGATAAATAATCGATGAAACAAACACACCTACAATTTCTACACTTGATCCATTGGAAACATTTTGCGCGGATGACCTGGCTTTCCATGTTGCCTGATTTTTGAAAAGCTACTAATACTGCAACGTACTATTACTTGGTGACATACATACTATCACTCAGAGACGTACTATTACTTGGTGACATACATACTATCACTCAGAGTTTCAGCACTATGTTATTTTTACCCAAGAGTTTATCTCAAACAGGTGTTGCACTAAAGGGCAGATTTCAACAGCAAAGAAAATAACATGAACTGCTAATAGTCTTTAAAAAATAAGCAAGGAAAGGCGCATTACAACGGAATTGTTCGAATGGGACGGAAATGGAAGTGGTGTGTGCATGTGGAATTTCAGATATTTGGGATAATTTGTTCAAGTGAACGAGCTTCACAAAACTAGCAAGTCAACAGCGTGTTAGTCGACCTCTGGTCCTCATGTAAGCAGTTGTTCACCTTGGCATTGACTGACAGAGTTGTTGGATATCCTGAGAGCCGTGTTGCCGAATTCTGTCCAATTATGCGTCACGTCATCAATCTCTCTAGATGGCTGGAGGACCCTGCCCATGAAGCTCCAGACGTTCTCTATTAGGGAAAGGTCCGGCGACCTTGCTGGTCAAGGTATGGTTTAACAGGCTCTCAGACAAACGGCAGAACGTCTCGCCGTTTGCGGGCGGGCATTATCTTGCTAAAATACACTCCTGGAAATTGAAATAAGAACACCGTGAATTCATTGTCCCAGGAAGGGGAAACTTTATTGACACATTCCTGGGGTCAGATACATCACATGATCACACTGACAGAACCACAGGCACATAGACACAGGCAACAGAGCATGCACAATGTCGGCACTAGTACAGTGTATATCCACCTTTCGCAGCAATGCAGGCTGCTATTCTCCCATGGAGACGATCGTAGAGATGCTGGATGTAGTCCTGTGGAACGGCTTGCCATGCCATTTCCACCTGGCGCCTCAGTTGGACCAGCGTTCGTGCTGGACGTGCAGACCGCGTGAGACGACGCTTCATCCAGTCCCAAACATGCTCAATGGGGGACAGATCCGGAGATCTTGCTGGCCAGGGTAGTTGACTTACACCTTCCAGAGCACGTTGGGTGGCACGGGATACATGCGGACGTACATTGTCCTGCTGGAACAGCAAGTTCCCTTGCCGGTCTAGGAATGGTAGAACGATGCGTTCGATGACGGTTTGGATGTACCGTGCACTATTCAGTGTCCCCTCGACGATCACCAGTGGTGTACGGCCAGTGTAGGAGATCGCTCCCCACACCATGATGCCGGGTGTTGGCCCTGTGTGCCTCGGTCGTATGCAGTCCTGATTGTGGCGCTCACCTGCACGGCGCCAAACACGCATACGACCATCATTGGCACCAAGGCAGAAGCGACTCTCATCGCTGAAGACGACACGTCTCCATTCGTCCCTCCATTCACGCCTGTCGCGACACCACTGGAAGCGGGCTGCACGATGTTGGGGCGTGAGCGGAAGACGGCCTAACGGTGTGCGGGACCGTAGCCCAGCTTCATGGAGACGGTTGCGAATGGTCCTCGCCGATACCCCAGGAGCAACAGTATCCCTAATATGCTGGGAAGTGGCGGTGCGGTCCCCTACGGCACTGCGTAGGATCCTACGGTCTTGGCGTGCATCCGTGCGTCGCTGCGGTCCGGTCCCAGGTCGACGGGCACGTGCACCTTCCGCCGACCACTGGCGACAACATCGATGTACTGTGGAGACCTCACGCCCCACGTGTTGAGCAATTCGGCGGTACGTCCACCCGGCCTCCCGCATGCCCACTATACGCCCTCGCGCAAAGTCCGTCAACTGCACATACGGTTAACGTCACGCTGTCGCGGCATGCTACCAGTGTTAAAGACTGCGATGGAGCTCCGTATGCCACGGCAAACTGGCTGACACTGACGGCGGCGGTGCACAAATGCTGCGCAGCTAGCGCCATTCGACGGCCAACACCGCGGTTCCTGGTGTGTCCGCTGTGCCGTGCGTGTGATCATTGCTTGTACAGCCCTCTCGCAGTGTCCGGAGCAAGTATGGTGGGTCTGACACACCGGTGTCAATGTGTTCTTTTTTCCATTTCCAGGAGTGTATGAGCATGGGTATGAGCATAGGGTGGCGTGGTAAGACGGGTAAAAAAAACGGGCTGTAGAATGTCATCGATGTACCGCCGGGCTGTAAGGGTGCGACGGATATCAACCGAAGTGGTCCTGCTAAGAACATAAATGCCACCTCAGTCCGTCCCTCGTGGTTGTAGGGACGTGTGGGGGCGTCAGACAGTTTACTGTCCTGCCGCTGTTCGGGGCGTGTCGAGACGTATCTTGACTGGTCATCGGCGCTTAGTTAGAAGCGGGATTCATCATTGAAGAGAATTCTGATCCAGCCAAAGATTCCAGGTCGACGACTACCGTTCGTGTTTGCCGAACCTTACCTTGGCGAGCAAGGTCGCCGGATGTCTCCCCAGTTGACAAAGTTTGGTGCATTACGGACAGGGCTCTCCAACCACCTAGGGATTTTGACGACCTAATGCGCCCATTGGACAGAATGTACCACTATACCCCTGAGGAGGACATCTAACAACAACCAGAGGTAGACCCGCGTTATTGACTTGCTCGCTCTACAGTATGAAGCTCCTTCTTTTGAGTAAATCACCAACTTGTTCTGAAATTGTAATCATTTGCTTGTCCGTACATGTACATCAACTCAGCTGATTTCCGTTCATACGGATAATTCTTTCGACGTTCTTTTTTGTCTTGTGATGTACACTCCTGGCAATGGAAAAAAGAACACATTGACACCGGTGTGTCAGACCCACTATACTTGCTCCGGACACTGCGAGAGGGCTGTACAAGCAATGATCACACGCACGGCACAGCGGACACACAAGGAACCGCCGTGTTAGCCGTCGAATGGCGCTAGCTGCGCAGCATTTGTGCACCGGCGCCGTCAGTGTCAGCCAGTTTGCCGTGGCATACGGAGCTCCATCGCAGTCTTTAACACTGGTAGCATGCCGCGACAGCGTGGACGTGAACCGTATGTGCAGTTGACGGACTTTGAGCGAGGGCGTATAGTGGGCATGCGGGAGGCCGGGTGGACGTACCGCCGAATTGTTCAACACGTGGGGCGTGAGGTCTCCACAGTACATCGATGTTGTCGCCAGTGGTCGGCGGAAGGCGCACGTGCCCGTCGACCTGGGACCGGACCGCAGCGACGCACGGATGCACGCCAAGACCGTAGGATCCTACGCAGTGCCGTAGGGACCGCACCGCCACTTCCCAGCAAATTAGGGACACTGTTGCTCCTGGGGTATCGGCGAGGACCATTCGCAACCGTCTCCATGAAGCTGGGCTACGGTCCCGCACACCGTTAGGCCGTCTTCCGCTCACGCCCCAACATCGTGCAGCCCGCCTCCAGTGGTGTCGCGACAGGCGTGAATGGAGGGACGAATGGAGACGTGTCGTCTTTAGCGATGAGAGTCGCTTCTGCCTTGGTGCCAATGATGGTCGTATGCGTGTTTGGCGCCGTGCAGGTGAGCGCCACAATCAGGACTGCATACGACCGAGGCACACAGGGCCAACACCCGGCATCATGGTGTGGGGAGCGATCTCCTACACTGGCCGTACACCACTGGTGATCGTCGAGGGGACACTGAATAGTGCACGGTACATCCAAACCGTCATCGAACCCATCGTTCTATCATTCCTAGACCGGCAAGGGAACTTGCTGTTCCAACAGGACAATGCACGTCCGTATGTATCCCGTGCCATCCAACGTGCTCTAGAAGGTGTAAGTCAACTACCCTGGCCAGCAAGATCTCCGGATCTGTCCCCCATTGAGCATGTTTGGGACTGGATGAAGCGTCGTCTCACGCGGTCTGCACGTCCAGCACGAACGCTGGTCCAACTGAGGCGCCAGGTGGAAATGGCATGGCAAGCCGTTCCACAGGACTACATCCAGCATCTCTACGATCGTCTCCATGGGAGAATAGCAGCCTGAATTGCTGCGAAAGGTGGATATACACTGTACTAGTGCCGACATTGTGCATGCTCTGTTGCCTGTGTCTACGTGCCTGTGGTTCTGTCAGTGTGATCATGTGATGTATCTGACCCCAGGAATGTGTCAATAAAGTTTCCCCTTCCTGGGACAATGAATTCACGGTGTTCTTATTTCAATTTCCAGGAGTGTATATGAACCCTTATTAGGGCTAGGAGCAAGCTTAGGAGACAACGTGCCGTTAGTGGAGGAGCTAATTTTAACATCTGCACTGAAGATACTGTTGGTGAAGGACTTGGGTATAAGGAAGAGAGAGTACTGTATCCGTTGAGAGTTCTGTTAAGACGACACACGGGGGTTTGGTTTCGATGTCGAAGTTGCCTTGCGGCATCCTTGCAATCTGCTACAACGTCCCTGTCCGCGCAGCGGTACAACGGTTCTCTTTATTGAGGGCTTTACTACGCGTGTCTATCCAAAGTATTAAATAAGACGGAAACTACATTCTAGGTGGCAAGTGCCAGAATCAATAAGTGCTGGTGTAACTTCCGGACACGCCATCTAAACTGCAACCGCTGTTATTGGAACAAGGGGAAAGGGGCGAGCGGTCTTGGTCTTCAGTTTTTTTTATCCGTACTCCGCAAGCCACCTGACGGTGTGTGGCGGAGGGTACTTTTGAGTACCACTATCGGTTCTCCCTTCTATTGCAGTCTCGTATTTTTCGTGCAAGGAAAGATTGTCGTTATGCCTATGTATGGGCTCTAATCTCTCTGATATTACCCTCATGGTCTCTCCGCGAGATATACGTAGGAGCGAGCAATATACTGCTTGACTCCTCGGTGGAGGTATGTTCTCGAAACTTCCACAAAAGCCCGTACCGAGCTACTGGCCGTCTCTCCTGCAGAGTCTTCCACTGGGGTTTATCTATCATCTTCGTAAAGCTTTCGCGATTACTAAATAATCCTGTAACGAAGCGCGCTGCTCTCCGTTGGATCATTTCTATCTCTTTTATCAACCCTATCTGGTACGGATCCACTGGTGAGTAACATTCAAGCAATGGCCGAACAACTGTACTGTAACCTACTTCCTTTGTGTTCGGATTGCATTTCCTTAGGATTCTTCCAATGAATCTCAGTCTGGCATCTGCTTTACCGCCGATCAACTTTATATGACCATTCCATTTTAAATCACTCCTAATGCCTACTTCAGATAATTTATAGAATTAATTGCTTCCAGTTGCTGACCTGCTATATTCTAGCTAAATGATAAACGATCTTTCTTTCTATGTATTCGCAGCACATTACACTTGTTTACATTGAGATTCAGTTGCCATTCCCTGCACCATGCGTCGGTTCGTTGCAGATCCTCTTGCATTTCAGTACAATTTTCCATTGTTACAATCTCTCGATATACCACAGCATCATCCGCAAAATGCCTCAGTGAACTACCGATGTTATCCAAAAGGTCATTTAAGTATATTGTGAATAGCAACGGTCCTACGACACTCCTCTGCGGCACACCTGAAATCACTCTTACTTCGGAAGACTTATCTCCATTGAGATAAGGCCTCAAGCCCCTGACGCCAAAAAAATAGATTTCCTGCCATCTGCTGGGAAAGGCAACGGCCGAATACTACCTGATGAGACGTAGAAACCACATAACTTCTTCGTTGTTTGGAAGTTTTCCTTTCTGGCCAGGCGCCAAACCATGCGAAGAAGGACGTTTTCTGTAATTAGGCGCTTCTTGCATAAAGTGGGAGTCGTCCAGATTTGAAAACTCTGATTACCATTTTTCAGAAACTGCTACGTTCGCTCATAACGATCGTATAACAGCTCATTTTCCAGCATACTGTTCTGCAGTATGCATCGTATCTGGTTATTATTGTCCCTTTAGTAGCAGATATTTCTTTAACGGTAAAATTTGCGTAAGGATATAAAGACAAAGGAAATACACGAGTGTCTGTTGTCACAAGGGTGTCAATATTCCTTAGGCATATAAATCTGTCCCTCATTAATTGGAGACAGCTTCTCAAGCACTTGTATAGGCACCATGGTATGCTGCGAGACGGACTTCAATTGGGTGTGACAATGCGTCCCATACAAAAAAGGACTAATTGTACAGCTACGAAATAGATTTCCGATCTCAAGTACCACAAATCCAACTTGCACCATTAATTTACAGGTCCTATTCGCAAACACGAAATTAATTTTGGTCCCTGTAACTGCAGGAGAAGTTTCTCGCTATTACTCATGTTAATGTCCGCGTAATAACCTTAGCGTACGACTAAGATACTACACAGCGTACGCAAAACCCGTTGTTCCGTGAAGCGAGGCGGAATTACTTGTTCGTGGAACAAATGTCGTCAAATGTATCTCGTATATAAAGCAGATCGAGTGTACCACAGGATTCCCATCAAGTCGATCAACACGAAGGATCACAAAATGTTTCGTGAACTGAGGTGGAAATCGCTGATAGATGAATTGCACATTGCGAAAAAGCAATTGAGAAAATCAACATTTGTGCTGTCTGCCACCGAAACGCATATAGCGGATGTACCACCAAGATAAGAGTAGTTACGGCATGTATATAGTCATTGTTCCCTCGATCCATCTGCGAGTGAAAAAGAGATGACTAGCAATGGTCCTTGATACCCGCCAGCATGAACTCTACGGTGACTTGAGTGTCGCGTATGTAAATGTGCATGTAGACGTGGAATTAGTAAGTTTGTGTGTTCCTTCTAGGGGTACGGCCTAGATAATTATAATACTTTGATTTCAGCAGTTCGTCATGTCGTTGGCACAGGTTCAGCTTCGTAAGAGTCTGAGTCTTAGAGGAAGCAATACAAAATATCCGTGCCTCCTTCTCATTCAGAGATTACTACACTCTGTAATACTACGAAGCTACTTAATGCAGGAATCCATCACGCATCCCCGATAACTTCGTTAGAAACAGTTGTATGTTCAGTCCATTCCGGCTAAAGACGATAAAATGTTCGTATTAAAATAATGCTGTTGGATTTTTCACGAAGGATACACTGTGTTGCTGTCTCTTCGAAAGACTCACTACAAACTAACGAGTAAGTTCGCTACTTATGATGGAGTATCCGTCAACTACTCTTTGGAAAGCCACTTTCTTCAGTTTCCAATAATTTTATTGGATGGGCCTTATTCGATTTGTTCTTTGGATCACTACTCTGTAAATATCAACCTTCAAAGCTTATTGTCAATTAAACGACGGAGAACATTTTGCAGTACGTCTGTCGGAGTGTCTCTGCTTGAGAATCGAATAGAAAGGAACTATAGTTTGAAAATCACTTAAATCCATCTCTCAAAATATTTTTATTATTTTTTCGTATTGTTTTAAAGCATCAGTAATTAATACACACATTTCTGCTATCTACAAAATTGTATGTCGTATGACTTACATTATCTTCGCAGGTAATCGGCTGTAATTGTGAGGAAGAAGGGGACAAATAAATAACTAAACATCAAAACAGATTCTTGAAACACTTCCACTATTTTCATTATTTTATACTTTTCTTTTTAACTAAGTAATAACTTTAACGAGTAATGTTTCATTAGCCATATTCCATAATTTCACGAATAACGGTGCACGATGATGCGAGAAAACTCGAAAGCCATTGTAGCACAACTGATTGCGAATACAAAACGACCAGTTTATTAGGTTTGATTACGAATACAAAACGACCAGTTTATTAGGTTTCCGTAACAACAGAAGCCACTGATGATGGGGTCGGCGGAAGGCGGTCTTCTTGCGACTAGAGACAGGTACCACATTTTCAAATAAGGCCAGCTCCGTGAGCTGTCTTGGACTGACGTCAGATGGACTTCGCACTATAGCGTGCTCCTACGGTGGATACGAAACCTACAAAACCAAAGAGGAAAAATCAGTGTTTATGAAACAGAGGCTGCGCAACTGCCCTTCGAAAACAAAAACAGTTGTATAAATGGAAGTTTAAGGTAGTATTGGAGCGGGACGGAGCAAAACCTGGATGTTACGTTCCATCACGATGCCCATTGTGGAAGCTACAACATTCGCCCTTACTCGTAATTTTCAAATAGGAAGGGGGTCATGTTGCGAGCTTACTACTCCTACTAGAATATTTGATTAGAAACTTGACAGGAACCTTCGAGTGCAACGTTATTTCTTCTTTTTATAATAAAGCAGGAGAAATTCGATTCAGGCTTACTATTACTCTTTCCTCGCTCAGTATAAAGTCCTAATCCAGAATAACTTTTTAGGAGCAGGTTGCTATCTATGGGCCACCTGAAGAAAATGTGTTAGGAAATCCTCATGTATCGTACTAAATACTTTCAGTGCAACTGGAACATCATCGTTTGCACTTCACTATAGTAGATACAGAAGTCACAAATATTCACGATTAATGGAATATTTGAAAAACAAGAGCGCGTCTAATCGTCCCAATCAACGCGACTGGTTTCCTTTATTGGGCCAGGAAGTTTCCGTTAAGTACATAGAGCTGGAGTCCTCAACCCATGGATCGCGCTCGAGTGGTCGATCGCTGTGGCTTTATGAGTCGATCTTTCAAATACTTTGTCTGAATCCTGCTTAAATCAGCTGTTTTTGGAAATATCAGTTTGTTGACTATGATAGTTTCGTACGGAATTGCTAGGTGATAAATATCACAATAGTATCTCTGCCTCTTTCCTCTCCGTCTGCATTTCACTGCCTTTAACTCTCGCAAGTCTTTCCTGGTCCATGATGAAGTAACGTGTCTGTAAAAAATAAGCGTAGCTAAACACAGGGAAACATACCACTTCCATGGTGAGTGGAAAGAACAGTTTTTTGTTACAATGCATGAAGATCTACTTTAGCCATAACTAAAAAGGGAACCATTGAACGGCATTTTAGAACAATTCACAAAGACTTTGAATCGGAAGTAGCTGTTGTTAGTGAGATTGTGAAGAAGTCACAAAAGTCGTTTTTTGAAAAGCATATACAAAAAATCTTGTACCAAACATTTAATCATTACTTCTGCCAGAAGTGTTGATGAAAGACGAAAATCCATTATATGATGGAACAGTTGTGAAGGAGTGTTTACTGGCTCCTAACGAGTTATCGTTTTTTCCCACATTTAAAAAAATCACATATAATATCAGCGATCAGAGATACGCCTCTGTCAACAACCACTACAACAAGAGAAATGGATTCATTTATTGGCGGAAAATGTAAACCGCCAACTGATAATAGATTTGAAATCCTGCTTGCGTTAGTCCATGAATTTAGACGAGCCAGTAGATAGAGTTCATCCGCTTCAAGTTATGATCTTTGTAAGACTTATGTTTCCGGATTTCTGTGCAGAAGAAGACTTGCTTATTATTATGACCTGGAGAAACACTACACGAGGAGAAGATATTAGCTATGTATTCAAATTCTCCATTTCGGAATATGACTTGCCAATTGAGAAACTTTCGTCTATTACTATTGATGGAGCACGTTGCATAGTGGGCAAACATAAAGAATTTGTAGTGTAGAGTGCTAACGATGAATCTTTCCCGCCTTTCTCCAAGTACCATTCTAACGTGCATCAGCAACTGTTTTGTGGACATATGTTAAAAATGGTACATGCTATAAATACTGTCACAAAGTCGCTAATTCAGTTTGCCCACAGAGAAGATACTGTACAATGTAATTAGAAAACTTGTATAGCCCGTATAGAGACATGGTACTGTCCACCGAAGTTGAAACTCTTAGCTGAGGTATGGTTCTAAACAGATTTAGGGAACTTCTGCCAGCGATAAAATCTTTTGTGTCTAACGGAGAGTGAGATTAATCACAACTGTATGAGTTGAGCTGGATGTTGGACTTGGCATTCTGGCGTTTGTAAAAGATGTTTTAAACTAAATGAGTGAACTTCAAGGAAAACACCAAACCGTCATAACTCTTGTGTCTTCTATACGGTATTTCATGCAAAGCCTTGACCTTTGGATAGCACAGACAAATTAAATGTGAAACTATTTTTCACAAATACAGTGAGAACTGTTGGATCAAGAAACATCATTGTATCTAGAAGCTGCAAAGAAGTATACAGCCAGTATGACAGCGCCGAAGGTAGGGTTTGAAAACCGATTAACAGATTTCGCGGCAGTAGAACCTATTGTAGGTTTCATAGCTCAGCGTTTCCCAAAAATGAATGTGGAAGGTATTCAAAGTAAAACGAATAATCTTTTCTCTTGTAGCGGGACTGAACTTGAGAAGAAATAATTCGATTTCAAAATGATATGTCCGTGAAATCAGAAAATCTAAAAGTACTCGTACTTTCGGAAATTAGTCTGTGTAAAATTCTACCCCAAAGCTGTAAAAGTGGCACTGTATGATTGGAAGGTTAGCTCCCACATATTTTTCAGCAAATTATAATAAATTCAACACGTTATAATAAATTTAAGCCAAGTGTCTCACTAAACACACACACACACATATATTATTATTATTATTAAGTGCGATTGGACCCATACGGATCACGCAAAGCTTTTCCGATTCAATTTTTTAATTCTCCAAACTTCTCTCATTCTTTCCCCATGAATTCTCTTTCTTTCCTCTGTCCATTTTGTCCCCTGTCTCTTGCAAACTTCATTCTCGGGTTGTACTTTCCAACTTTTGATTTTTTGCCTGTATACATTTCTGTTTATAACTTCTGAAGAATTTATTTGTGCATTTGCTAGATCTGTTTTGGTTTCTTGTATCCAGGGTATGGTTTTCAATTTTTCAATGTATATTAAAATTTTGTGGGAGAGTCTGGGTGTTGGGAGTCTGTGGATATGACCGTAAAATTTTAGTCTTCTTTTCCGTATGTCTGCGGCGAGGTTAGATAATTTTTCTGTAGTTTTCCGAGACTGTAACCTGTATCCATCTTCAGTTCTTTTTGGGCCAAGAATCTTTCTGATAATTTTGCGTTCCTCTTTCAGGATGCCTTCCAGGTCGCCTTTTCTATGGAGTGTGAGTGTTTCGCTGGCATATAGTGCTTCGGGCTTGATTACTGTATTGTAGTGTCGCATTTTTGAGTGAATGGAGGGACACTTTTTATTGTAGATGTTGTGGGTTTTCCAGTATGCTCTTTTCAGTTTTTGCAGTCGAACTTTTTGTGCAGTTTTCTCTCCCCCTGTGGGTTCTAGGACCACGCCTAAGTATTTAAAGAATGGAACTCTCTCAATTTGTCCATATTTTGTAGTCAGTTTTTGAGTTTCAAATTTTGAGCAGATGAATTTGGTTTTTTGGAAGGAAATTTGTAGCCCAACTTTTTCGGCGCATTCTTTGAGAATGTCTATCTGTTTAATTGCCGTGGTCTCGTTTTCTGCTAGAATGGCCACGTCATCTGCAAATGCCAAGCATGAAATTTTAATACCATCTTTAGATCTTCCTAAATGTATAGGCTTCCAGTAATTTTGATTCTTCAGTTCTTTTTCCCATTCTCGGATGACTTTGTCTAAGACAAGGTTGAAGAGGAGTGGAGACAAGCCGTCACCTTGTCTGACGCCGGTTTTGATCAGGAAGGGCTCTGATATTTCACCCAGGAATTTTATCTTAGAAGTTGTGTTTGTGAGCGTTTCTTTGATGTTTAGGGTTTTCGGATCGAGTCCTAGCTCCTCAAGGATAATAAAGAGAGATTGCCTATCGATTGAATCATAAGCCTTTGCGAAATCAACAAAGGAACAAATGATCGGACTGTTTCTGACTGCTTTGTATTTTAGTGTTGTCTTCAAATTGAAAATTTGTTCTGCACAGGATCGGCGAGGGCGAAAGCCAGCTTGGTATTCACCAATACTGTGTTCGAGTTGTTCTTGTGTTCGTTTAAGAAGACAAGCTGAGAGGATTTTATAAGTGACTTGGAGAAGGGAGATTCCTCGATAGTTGTTTATATCTGCCATGTCTCCCTTTTTATGCAGTGGATGAATTAGGGCGCATTTCCAATCTTCTGGTAGTTTTTCTGTCTGCCAAATGTCTGTGATGATTTGAATGAGTTCTTTGAGGGAATTTGGTCCAAGATTTTTAAGTAGTTCTGCAGTGATATTATCTTCTCCGGATGCCTTGTTGTTTATCAGTCTATGAATATGTCTTTGGATCTCCTCTAGTGTAGGTGGTGGGGATTCTGAATTTGTGTAGACAGCAGTTTCTTGAGGGAATCTTGAAGAAGGTTCAGGGCAATTGAGGAGTCCGGAAAAGTATCTTGCCAGCTCCTCGCAATTTTCCCGATTTGTGAGTGCTAGTTTTCCATCCGGTTTTCTGAAACATAGATTTCGTGAGCCGTATCCATTGATTCTCCCAGCAAAGGTCTTATAGAAGTCTCGTACATTATAGTTACGGAAATTTTCTTCAATAGACTCACACTGTTCCTTGAGGTACTTCCTCTTGACTTGTCTGATTGTTTTTGCCACTTGTCTTCTGGTGTTGTGGAAGTGATCTAGATTTTCTGGGGATTTTTTACTGTTATACTTCAGAAAGGCTTTCTTTCTTTCTTCCAGCGCTTTTTCACATCCAGAGTCCCACCAGGGGTGTTTTGTGTTCTTTTTCAATGGGATCAGTTCTTTTGCCTTCTTTGTAATTTTTGTTCGAATTTTTTCCCAAGAGTCAGCTGGTTCCTTTTCCCACTCCTCCTTCAGATTGGTTTCTTTGATTGTTCGTGTGTCAAATTTCATCATGTGTGTTTTCTTCGGATAGAATTTTTTTAGGGTGAATTTCACTTTAATGCGTGTTAAGTAGTGGTCTGAGTCAATGTTCACCCCTCTGCGGACTTGGACATCATGGATCTCTTTCTGTACGAAATAGGAGATGGCAATGTGGTCAATCTGATATTCGCCGATCTCTTGTATGGGGGACCTCCAGGTCTTTTGTTTTCTAGCTTTTTTTCTCAAAGATGTAGACATTATTTTTAGATTATTTTGTTGGCATACTTCAATAAATCTCAGTCCGTTTCTGTTGGTGAATCTGTGTGCTGGATATTAACGCAGAACACGGCGGATCTATAGGAGAAAACCTTGAAAAAAAATCTCACATTCCAAATCCTCAATGCGTCTGTACTCGAGTCGAGCGGCAGCGAGGTCAGCGTCTGTCCATCTAGTAGGTGCAGCTGTATTATATGCTCCAGGAACTGACAATCCCTGGTTCTAAACACCCAGTGGAAACACTGGACCAAAACTTACAAGCTATCATGATTCGTGAGAGTAATGACAGAATTACCCCAAGTGGTAACCAATCCACTCGTCGACAGACGACAACTGGGTTTTCGGATTCTGGGGAACCCGGGCCATCACGATCAGAGTTCTCAAGCAAACTTCGTCCCAAGGTTCCCATGTACATTGGTACCTTTAACATTCAGACCCTAATTCAACCTGGAAAATTACACAACTTAGTAACAGAGCTAGACCAACAAAAAATTAAGATCTTAGCGTTACAAGAAACTAGATTCACGGATGAAAATACAATAGACTATGGAAACCATCGCATCTTCAAGAGCAAGACTGACAAACGAATTGCCAATGGTACGCCACTCCTGGGCATGCCATTTGCGGTGCACAGAAATATATTAGGCTCAATTAGAGAGGTCTCTTCCATAAATAATCGCCTCATGACCATGCGTATCCAGTGCGCCAACAAGAAATACACATTGATAAATGTTCATGCACCCACAAACATAGACAACAAAAAACGCCAACTACAAACTGAAAAATTCTGGACTAAACTTGAAGATGTCATGGCCAAAATTCCCCGGGATAATATCAAAATCTTAATGGGAGATTTCAATGCACAAATTGGCAGATAGAAAGAACACCCAAAAACTGTAGAAAAATATCAAATATCCAGCACACAGATTCACACACACACACACACACATATATATATATATATATATATATATATATATATATATATATATGTGTGTGTGTGTGTGTGTGTGTGTGTGTGTGTGTGCTGAAAAATGTTTAGTGAGACACTAAACATTTTTTGTGTGATGTCTTGAATTTGAGTAGTACGCCTACGACATTTGCGGGAGAGAAAATTATATTTTATATTTTGTGTAAATGAAATGGTACATTCTGCCTATGGCGTTGTTTAGCACTTAAAACATTATGAATACTGAAGTCAGAATATCTCCAAATGGACTAAGAATGTTGAGTATCCCTGGCTCAGAGTGTAACACACACATCAAAAAAAGGTTTGCATCATTTTGGTTCCAAGAGTTCCGGATCCTGCACAGAAAATTGGAATAGTGATCACTATAAACATCATTTCTAACCTTTTTATTGCTTATGAAAACCACACATTGCATGTTGTACCACCATAAAGCGAAACCTTCAGAGGTGGTGGTCCACATTGCTGTACACACCGATTCCTCTAACTCCCAGTACCATGTTCCCTTGGGTTGATACATGCCTGTGTTCATAGTGGCATAGTATCCACAAGTTCATCTAGGTACTGTTGGTCTAAATTGTCCCACTCCTCAACGGTGTTTCGGCATAGATCTGTCAGAGTGGTCTGTGAGCCACGTCGTCCATATATAGTCCTTTTCAATCTGTCCTAGGCATGTTAGATAGTATTTATGTCTAAAGAACATGCTGCCCACTCTAGTCGGGCGATGTCGTTGTCTTGAAAGAAGTCATTCACAAGATGAGCAGGATATGGTCGTGAATTGTCGTCCATGAAGACGAATGCCTCGCCAATACCTGCCGATATGGATGCACTATCCTGAGCGGTCCATTCGGCATGCTGTTGGGCCCATCTGTAGCGCGCTGCATGGTGTCGTGGTTGCAAAGATGGACCTCGACATGGACGTCCGGAGTGAAGTTGAGCACAGTTTGATCCGTAAAACTACGTCTAGTGGCTGAACGAAAAGCATTATTCATCATGATGGCGTTGCTTGGTTCAAATGGATCTCAGCACTATGGGACTTAGCATCTGAGGTCATCAGTCCCCTAGAACTTAGAACTACTTAAACCTAACTAACCTAAGGACATCACACACATCGATGCCCAAGGCAGGATTCGAACCTGCGACTGTAGCGGTCCCATGGTTCCAGATTGTAGCGCCTAGAGCCGCTCGGCCACTCCAGCCGGCGATGGCGTTGCTGTCAGGGTTGCTCCGAGCGAGCCATAATCCGTAGGTAGCGATCATCCATTGCAGTAGTAGCCCTTGGGTGGCCTGATCGAGGAATATCATGGACAGTTACTGTGTCTCTCTATCTCCTCCATGTCGGAAAAACTTTGCTTTGGTTCACTCCGAGACGTCTGGACACTTCTCTTGTTGAGGGTCCTTCCTGACAGAAAGTAACAATGCGGATGCGATCGAACTGCGGTATTGAGCGTCTAGGCACGGTCGAAAGATAACACGAGCCACGTACCGCCTTCCTGGTGGAATGCCTGGAAGTGTTCGGCCGTCGGACCCCCTCCATCTATTAGACGCTGCTCATGCATGGCTGTTTACATCTTTGGTCGGGTTTAGTGACATCTCTGAAAAGTCAAAGGGACTGTGTCTGTAATACAATATCCACAGTCAACGTCTATCTTCAGGAGTTCTGGGAACGGAGGCGATGTAATACTGATTAGAGAAACACGTACAATGAAATCATTAATTAAATTTAGTTCGTAGTGGCCTATTTAGGTCTAAGATTAGATAAAATTCCAAGAACTCATTCAAGGCAACTCGCATGGCATCTCCATAAACATCACTTAACATTATTTTGTGAATATCATAAACTGGTGTAAATTGGTCCTACTTTCCAATGGTAGTTGCGGAAACTGAACCATTTTTACCATATTACGTTTCAGTCATTAATACTGTTTAATTACAAATACTTAATGTAAATCTTACCTTATTTCACTGTTGCTTTGTATCTTCATGGAAAAACTCACCACCAAGATGGTGGCAACACAGGGTGCGCTTAATGACCGCAAGAATGCATTTTTGTCAATAATCATGGACAAATGGAGCTGGCCCATTGATCCACGTGTACATACACAACGATACTCTGCAAATCACACGTAAGTGCCTAACAGTGATTTCATCGAAGCACTTTCACAATAATAGTTCAAATGGCTCTGAGCACTATGGGACTTAACATCTGCGGTCATCAGTCCCATAGAACTTAGAACTACTTAAACCTAACTAACCTAAGGACATCCACACACATCCACGCCCGAGGTAGGATTCGAACCTGCGACCGTAGCGGTCGCGCCGTCCAGACTGTACGTTCATAATAATTCGCTATTAATCCACTCTCGAAAAACGCGCGGAGAAAACATATTCTGATATATTTCCGTGCGAGCTGATGATGATGATCGTTTCTCCCTATGTCAGTCAGCGTCAAGAAAATATTTTCACATTCGTAGGAGAGAGATGGTGACTGAAATTTAGTTAGAAGATTCATCCTCAACGAAATGCGCCTTTGTTTTAATGGTGTCCATCCGAAATCCTTTAACATTACCGTGACACTCTCTCCCCTGTTTGGCATAATACAAAATGTGCAGCTCTTCTTCGTACTTTCTCTGGTAAGGATCACAGACCGCGCAGCAGTACTCCAATGGAGGACGGACAAGCGTAGTGTAGACAGTCTCTTTAGCAGATCTGTTACACTTTCTAAGTGTTCTGCCAATAAAACGCAGTCTTTGATTTGCCTTCCCCACAACATTTTCTACGTGTTTTTTCCGATTTAAATTGTTTGGAATTGTAATTCCTAAGTATTATTATTTCAAAATGGTTCAAATGGCTCTGAGCACTATGGGACTCAACTGTTGAGGTCATTAGTTCCCTAGAACTTAGAACTAGTTAAACCTAACTAACCTAAGGACATCACAAACATCCATGCCCGAGGCAGGATTCGAACCTGCGACCGTAGCGGTCTTGCGGTTCCAGACTGCAGCGCCTTTAACCGCACGGCCACTTCGACCGGCGAAGTATTATTATTTGACTGATTTACCGTGTAACCGAAGTTTATGGGATTACTCTTAGCACTCATGTGGATGACCTCACACTTTTTATTATTTAGGGTCATTTGCCAATTTTCGCATCATCCAGATATCCTTCCTAAATCGTTTTGCAGTTTGTTTGGATCTTCTGATGAGTTACTAGACGACAATCATCTGCAAACAAAAGACGGCTGCTCAGCTTATTTCGTAAACCATATATACAGTTAAGGAACGGCAGAGAGCGAATAACACTACCGTAGGGAAACATCTGTTTTACTAGATGACTTTCCACCAGTTACTACGAAATGTTACCTCTCTGGCAGGAAATCACGATTTCTGTCACAAAACTGAGATGGTATTCCATAAGCACACAATTTCACAACAAGTAGCATGTGTAGTATAGTCTCAAAAGCCTTCCGGGAACCCAGAAATACGGAAACAATTAGAGATCCCTTGTCAACAACACTCAGCACTAAATGCGAGTAAAGAGGTAGATGTGTTTTACAAAAACGATGTTTTCTAAATTTGTATTGACTGTGTGTCAATAGACCGTTCTCTTCGAGGTAATTCATCATGTTCGAACACAATACGTGTTCCAAAATCCTGCTTCATATAGACGTTAACGATATGAGCCCGTGATTTAGTGGATTACTCCTACGACCTTTCCTGAATATTAGTATGAACTATGTAACATCCCTGTGTTTGGGTACCGTTCTTTTGCTGAGTGGATGGTTGTATATGATTAAGTAAGGATTTGTTGGATCAGCATACTTTGAAGGAAACCTAATTGGCATATAAAATTACAATTAAGTCCATACCATTAGCTGCTCACAGGCATTGATATGTATCAATGGGGAAAGTTGAAAATTTGTGTCCCGACCGGGAATCGAACCCGGGCTCTCTTGCTTGTAGTTCAGACCCTCTATCCTACTGAGCTATCGAGGCTACAGACGACACTGCAACTGCAGGAACTTGTCTCTGGCACGCTCGCCGTGAGAGCCACACTTCCAACTTACTGTCCACACACTACATCTGTAGTGCCCATGCTCACTATACTCATTACTCGCGGCAGTCAATCTACCAATTCCCGTAAGAGTTTAAGCAATGTGAGTGCATCCACTCTTAAGATCATTGGCTGGTAAGGCTTATCTATATGAAGATAGTATCTGTTCCTTGAGACATGTCCGAAATAACAGACACGATCTTAATATTTACATAATAAGTGTATAGTCAGCACCAGAAGATTTGCTTTCATTGATTTAAGTTGCTTCACTACTCTGAGGATATCTACTTCTATGTTACTCTTGTTGATAGCTGTTCTTGATTCGAATTCTGGAATATTTACTTCGTCTTCTTTGGTAAAGGAATTTCGAAAGGATGTGTTTAATATAACTCTGCTTTCGCAGCTCTGTCGTTGATACTATTTCCATTGCTATCACACTGAGAAGGCGTTGACTGTATCTGGCCGCTAGCACAGTTTACATACGACCAGAATCTCTTCGGATTTTCTGCTAGGTTTCGAGATAAAGTTTCGTCGTAGAAACTGTTATAAGCATCTCACATTAATGTCCGCACTAAATTTCAAGCTTCTGCAAAAGATCGCTAATCTTAGAGATTTTGTATTCGTTTAAATTTGGGATGCTTGTTTCGTTGTTTCTGCAACAGTGTAATGACCCGTTGTGTCCAAGGGAGATCAGCTCCGTCGTTTATCAATTTATTTGGTATAAATGTCTCAATTTCTGCCGATACTATTTCTTTAAATTCAGGCCACGTCTGTTCTCCTCTTCCATTGTTAATTTGGAATGAGTGGAGACAGGTCGCTCGACAGCAGTCTTCTCCTATTACGCAAGAGTAGTAACGCAAGCTGTCGCATGCCATGGACTTTGTTACATACCCTGGGGCATGGAAATGGGAAAGAACGTAATTAAGGTACAACTGTCTCACTTTTAGGTCCCATGCGTGCTACTTTTCAAAATTTATCAAGGCCTTAATGGCGCAGTCATTAAACCCATGTAATTTCGCTTCTCTGCATGGTAACGAAATGAACTTGCGTTAGACATTCATTACACAGAAAATCGGATTAGGAATTTGGTTGGAATCTGCTGCTTTCGGGGGAAAATTCAGAGTATGTGCGGATACATGGCGAGGGGAGACATATAAATGGCAAATCTGATTAAGATTACGAATATACTACAATGGTTCATTAACCCACATGGAATACATCACTTAACGTTAGATTAACAAAAAATCTAAATAGCCCCTCGCTCGTACAAGTTAGCCTTAAATAATTTTACTTGGAAACGACAGAGCAACTCATCTCAAAGTTAATGACGCGAACAAAAACGGAAAATAAAACTGCGTTAATATAAAAGTAGACACAGGTAACGTAGCGACAGAAAACAACAGAACTTGCTCCATCCATATTTAATCACATGAGAGCAAAAGGTCGTGCTATAAAGAGGCGTCAGTCGCAATCAAAGCTTATGCTCCAAATCTGTTAAGATTCCGTAATTTCCGTCATATATGAAAATCTTTGCACATGTTTCCGTATGAAATCATTTTTCCTTACCCATTACTAATCGCTCTAAATGTGGCATCTACACTTTGTACACAAGTGGCGGTCGAATCTGCCAATTGTTCGAGGAGTCGGAAAAACGGAAAGTCCTCTCATTCGCATGTGTATTCTCTTCCCAGCGGGCTGAAGAACATAGGAAAACTATCTGAGAAGCACGTAAACGAGTTTTCAGGACCAAATCTCCAAGATAAATCAAAGTGGGTTAGACAACCACCTTTCTCATTATGACGTATCAAACAAGTAAAGAATTGCTCTAAAAATAAAAGAGGGTTTTTTAATTTGAAAATAGCTTTATTCAGTCGCAAGTTACGACGTGTTTCTACTCTATAGGTGATATTTAAATTGATCGTGGCTACCTAAGACGAACACATTGAGATCGTCGTGATATAAGAAGAAAGGATCATCCGTGCTGACGCAGAATATTTTAACGACACGTCACTGAGACGCTGGATGCAGGCTGGGGGCGTTTCAGGCACGTGACATGGAGCTGACACGAAAGGGGGTGACGCTAGGGACGAAATCGGCTGCAAATGGCGAAGTCCATTGAGATAATCATTGTGACAAAAGCCAGATTTTTACTACGCAGAGCCTGGGAACGAGTACCTCAAACGCGGCGAAGCTGATCGAATGTTGACGTTCTACTGTCGTGAGCATCTACAGATAGAGGTAGGCTAGTGGAACTACCGCAAAGCGCTAAATGGTTGAACGTCCACGACTTAATGTGGGGTTCGGTGGCCTGTCTGCTCTATGTAGTTGGACATGTAGTGATCTGTAGCATCTCTGTCGAAAGAGCACAGTCCTGGTGCGCAGGTACAAGTGTTTCGGAGCATACAGTTTGTCGTACATTGCTGAACATGGAGTTCCGCAGCAGACGCCGTCAGTTACGACTGCAGTGGGCACGGGACCATCGGGATTCAGTATTCGATCAATGGATACGTGTCTGCCCTTCGGGTAAGTAACAGTTTTGCTGCACTATGTCGATGTTCGTCTCCACAAAGGCCGTCATCTAGGTGAACGGCGGCTCGAAACGTGCGCACGCAACGGAAGCAGGCTGGTGGGAGCAGTATTATGCTACGGGAGACATTCTCCTGCGCTTGAATGGAACCAGTGGTAGTAATCGAAAACACGGTGACAGCTGCGAACCACCTGCATCTCTCCATGCTTGATGTGCCCCCCCCCCCCCCCCCCCCCGGCGGCTATGACGTCATTCAGCGGTACAATTGTCCGTATCTCGGAGCCAGAATCGTGCAACAGTGGTTTGGGAAGCATGATAGTAAACTTAGGTTGATGTCTTGTCCACCAAATCTGCCTGATGTAAATCCAGCGGAACCCATCGAGGTCGCTATCGGACACCATCACAGCTTACACAAATTGGTCGCCGTTGTTTACAAGAATTGCATGACCTGAGTATAGAATCTAATGCCACATACCTTCGCAAAACTAAAAAAAAAAAAAAAAAAAAAAAAATCCGTGGGATCCTTGACACGTAGAATCAGGTATGTATTTCGATCCAAAAATGCACAAAAAAGCCATTAAACAGGAGGTCATAATGTTTTGGCTCGTGAGTCTTTTAACCACAGCAGTGGTGAAAAATTAAGTGAAATTCCGTGAAACTGGTTCTTTCGTAGACAAGCCAAATGCTAAGACGATAGAAAACTGCTACGCATGGAGCAACGTTCTAAGAAGTTACAGTGTTGTGTCGATTCCCTAAGGTCTCGACACAATGAGTGGCTAGGTGCACGCGAAACTAACGCAGACGGGCGTAAATTCTGAAACAGGAGACTGGATGAAAAACTATAAAGAAAAGAAGAGAGATTGTCATCTACTTAACTTTTAATGATGTTCTTCTTGTTGAAATACATCTCTTGCATAGTAGTAAGCAATTAGCAATGATACACATGGCGCCTTGCTAGGTAGTAGCGATGGACTAGCTGAAGGCTATTTAATCTGTCTCTCGGCAAATGAGAGGAATACTTGGTAGGTCTGGTCGCAAGCTATGTCGTCCGTACCTGGGGCGAGGTCATGTCCGTGTCTTGTGACCTGCCCTGTGGTGGCGCTACGTTTGCGAATACACAGTGGCGACACGCGGGTCCGACATGTACTACAGGACCGCGGCCGATTTAAGTTACCACCTAGCAAGTGTGGTGTCTAGCGGTGACACCACATTCCTCCCCCGCAAATCGGCGAACGGTCGTGAGATAAGGCTTCCGCCCGCCGTGGGGAGGACCCCATGTTGACGTATGCGATGAGGTGGGGAGCCTAACAACAGGCGAGGCTGTGCCACCCGCACCCGGCCATTCGGTCCGAGGGGAGCTAGGAAACGCCTGCAAACCTAGTCCAGGGTGCACGTCAACATGAGGTGTTTGCGCACGGAATGATATAAGAGGAGCCGCGGGGTCGACCTCCATGTGGTCGGAGCACCCGACGGGCGAAGACGACATCTGGTCCGGAGCGGGCAAGAGGTCCATGGCGGAGGACGGCTGGTCACGGGAAGCAAGCGGCGGCGCGTGACCCAGGGAGGCGCGAGGCGGCTGCAGCGAAGCGTCCGCTGCTGGCGGCGCCGGCGGCGGCTGCGGCGGCGCGACGCCATGAGGCAAAATGGAAGGCATCGTCGGTAACACCTGGGGATGAGGCGAGCCAGTAGATGGGTCCCCAGGGCGCTGACCTGACGGCTCCGTCGCTGAAAGCAGACGGGGAGCGGCAGAACCCAGGCGACGACAGAGGCGCAGCTGATTGAGATGCCGACGCACCTCACCAGAGGCCCCCAAAACCAAATACATCGCGCGGCCGAGGCAGCGAAGAATGCGCCCTGCGAGCCAACGCTGTGAACCGCGATAGTTGCGATAATAGACAACGTCGCCAGGAGCAAAAGCAGGAGTCTGCCGCTGCACAGGAACCTGATGTGGCGGATGCAACAAAGACATCAGAGTTCGATGAGTGCGACCATGGAGCAACTCAGCCGGCGAGCGACCATCGCGGGGCTGAGAGCGATATGAGGACAAAAAGAGCAACAAAGCGTCCTCCCGAGAATGCGACTCTTTCAACTTCAACATCTGTGACTTGAAAGTCCGGACCAATCGTTCAGCGGCACCGTTTGACTGAGGCGAAAACGGCGCGGATGTCAGATGTTGAATACCATTGGCCTGGCAGAATGACTGAAATTCTGCGGACATGAATTGTGGGCCATTGTCGGAAACAATAGTCTGCGGAAGACCTTCAATGCAAAAGATAGCAGACAAGGCTTGGATTGTGGCAGAAGACGTCGTGGAAGACATCCGGACAACAAAAGGAAAATTACTGAAAGCATCGATCACAACCAACCATCGCATTCCAGAATGGACCAGCAAAATCGATGTGCAAGCGTTGCCAAGGGGAAGTGGCTTTCGGCCATGCAAAGAATTTCCGCGGCGGTGCGGATTGTTGTTCGGCACACGCCACACAAGAGGAGCACATATTCGTAATCGCAGCATCGATTCCGAACCAAGTACAGTGCTGTCGAGCAAGTTGTTTCGTTCGCACTATACCCCAATGTCCTTGGTGAAGAAGCTTTAAGACAGAGGACTGTAACGAACGTGGGACGACGACTCGAGACTGATCATTATCGGAACGCAACAACAACACACCACGTCGTACAAAAAGTCTCTCCTTGTGAGCAAAAAATCTGCGAACCAAAGGATCCTCGATCCGTGACTTTGATAAGGGCCATTGCGTAGCAACAAAACGCAAAACGGGAGCAAGGACAGGGTCAGCAGCTGTGGCAGTAGCTACACGACGAAAATCAATCGGAAACGATGCGACCACGTCATCGGCTTCCGAATCAATGAACATGCAAGCAAGTTCGGAAGAATCGAATGCTTTATCCTCAGCAACAGGCAAACGGGACAACGCATCAGCGTTTCCGTGCTTAGCAGTGGACCGATACAAGATATCGTAGCGGTACTGCGAGAGAAAAAGAGACCAGCGAATGAATTTCTGCGCTGTACGAGGAGGTACAGGCTTGTTCGGATGAAAAAGCGATGTCAAAGGTTTGTGGTCCGTGATGATTGTAAAGTGACGACCATACAAGAAATCGTGAAACTTTGTTACACCAAACACAAGAGCCAAAGCTTCCTTCTCTATTTGTGAATAATTTCTTTGCGCAGATGAGAGCAATTTGGACGCAAAGGCAATAGGGCGATCATGCGAGCCATCCTTGTGCGCAAGCACAGCACCGATCCCGAAATCCGATGCATCTACCATCAACAAAAGGGGTTTTCGGGGATCGAATGGCGTAAGGCAAGTATTTGAAAGTAACGCCGATTTCAACTGACGAAAGGCGCGTTCGCATTCCGTCGTCCAGACGAACGGAACACCTTTACGGCGTAAGCGATGAAGCGGAGCTGAAATGGAAGAAGCATTGCGCACAAATCGGTGATAATAATTTACCTTACCCAGCACACTCTGTAGCTGTTTTAAGTTCTGCGGTGACGGCAAGTCCTGAATGGCACGAAGGTGCTCTGGACTCGGATGTATTCCTTGGGCATTTATGACATGCCCCAGGTACGGTAAGTCACGAGCAAAAAACACACATTTGTCCTTCCTCAAGCGAAGACCATTCTGACGCAATACCTGAAATAATGTTCGGAGATTTTGCAAATGTTCTGCTTCTGTCTTTCCTGAGATTACAATATCGTCCAGATAGTTCGCAGCCGTAGGGACCGACGCACAAATAGTTTGTAAATATTGCTGAAATAAAGCAGGGGCGGATGCACACCCGAATGGCAGTCTTTTGAAGCGATACAAGCCAAGATGCGTGTTTACCACTAAGACGCGCTGGGATTCTTCGTCCACAGGTATTTGCAAGTACGCATCTGCTAGGTCCAATTTTGAAAAATATTTTCCCGGGCACAGTTTGTCAAAAAGATCTTCCGGGCGGGGCAAAGGAAAAGTAGCAGTCACAAGTTGTGGATTCACAGTGGCCTTGAAGTCCACGCAAAGTCTCAATTTTCCGGAAGGTTTTGGCAAAATGACTAAGGGTGAGGCCCAGAGAGAAGCCTGCACACGTTCAATTACACCTTGAGATTCTAATTCGGCTAATGTTTTTGCGACCTCATCACGCAATGCGTGGGGAACATTGCGCGCTCTGAAAATTTTTGGTTGCGCGTTGTCTTTCAGTTCCAAACGCGCTTCATAGTTCTTAGCGCAACCAAGGCCCGGTGCAAAAATGTCTGCAAATTCTTCACAAAGACTAGAAACACTGGCGGAAGGCACAGTCTGATTCACTGATAGGACCTGATTTACTATAGACAAATTAAACAATTGAAACAAATCTAAGCCAAACAAGTTCACTGCACTAGAGGAACGAAGAACATAAAATGACACAAGTTTTGTCTGTCCCTTGTATGTTGCAAGAAGGCTGCACTGTCCTAACACAGGTATATGCTGTCCTGAGTAACTAGTTAACGTAACATTTGCGGCACGCAATGGCGGTTGGCCCAGTTGTTTGTACGTGTCGTGATTGAGCAATGAAACTGCAGCTCCGGTATCGAGCTGGAATGGGATCACTTTGCCATCAAAGTCTAAGTCCACAAAAAGTTTATTGTCTTGTTGACGACAAGAGCGACTGTCTCGTGCAATTTGAACTGATACAGGTCCAGAAGCACTTGCAACTTTACGGGATTTCCGGCGACGTCGACGCACACTTTGGGTGGGACGAACACAGTCACTGTTAGCTAAAGTGTCACTGGACGGGTGGGAATGAACTACATGAATGTCCATGGGCGAAGGTCCACGAGCCTGATTGTCCTGGGTTCGATTCCGGCGCGAAGCAAAGGGCCTGGAATTTGTGTGATTGTCTGATCTGAACTTTTTCTGGCAAACACTTTGTACATGTCCTTTCTTGTGACAGTAAAAGCAAATAGCTTGGCGTGACGGGCAATTTTCACGTGAATGTCTAGTTGCACACCGCGGGCAAGATTTCACTGCATTTGCTTGCTTACGCGGCGCACGTGGTTGCAAGCTAGGCGGCCGCAGCGAAGTCGGGCGCGAGGGCCGCTTAGCGTCCCGTGCAGCGGGCCCGGCGGGCCGATTAACGTGACACACTGCTGGCGAAGATTCAAATGATGCCTGAGCAAAGTCAAGTGTGTCTTGCCTGTCCAATATGTCTATCACTTGTTGCAGGGAGGGATTAACGAGTTTCAAAATCTGTTCCCTTATGCGAACATCAGAAACGTTTTGTGCAATTGCATCACGCACCATAGTATCTGAATATGGGAGGCCACATTCACAGGCAAACGCGCAGTCTCTAGTAAGGCCTTGCAAAGTTGCTACCCACTCCCTGTTAGTCTGACCGGCCGTACGTTTTGTACGAAAAAACGTATACCGTTTTGCAACAACATTAACTGTTTCTTTGAAATAGGCATCCAAAGCAGACAAAATTTCTTCGTAGGACAGAGTTGCTACGTCGCGTCGGGGAAACAATTTCACTATCACCCGGTAGGTAGACACACCGACACAAGAAAGCAAAAACGGCTGCCGCTCTTTACCTTGAATTCCATAAGCAGTGAGGTGGAAGTTGAACTGATCGGCCCACTCAGTCCAGCTCTCGTTATGGGCCTCAAAGGGCCTAAATGGCGGTGCGACAGCGTTGTGTGGCTGCGGTAGCGATGAAGCGGCTGCCGCCGCATCGGTTTGCAGCGCACGTTGACCCTGGACGAGCTGTCCAAGGGCTTCCAATAACGCCTGCGTCTGCTGATTCTGCAAGCGAAAAAATTCGGACAGTACATCTGGAGAATGCGGCGAAGCCATGACACAAGCAAATTAGAGCAAGTATAACACAAAGACTGCAACGTGGGCGCGGCACCACTCCTCGGCGCCAAACTATTGTTGTGTCGATTCCCTAAGGTCTCGACACAATGAGTGGCTAGGTGCACGCGAAACTAACGCAGACGGGCGTAAATTCTGAAACAGGAGACTGGATGAAAAACTATAAAGAAAAGAAGAGAGATTGTCATCTACTTAACTTTTAATGATGTTCTTCTTGTTGAAATACATCTCTTGCATAGTAGTAAGCAATTAGCAATGATACACATGGCGCCTTGCTAGGTAGTAGCGATGGACTAGCTGAAGGCTATTTAATCTGTCTCTCGGCAAATGAGAGGAATACTTGGTAGGTCTGGTCGCAAGCTATGTCGTCCGTACCTGGGGCGAGGTCATGTCCGTGTCTTGTGACCTGCCCTGTGGTGGCGCTACGTTTGCGAATACACAGTGGCGACACGCGGGTCCGACATGTACTACAGGACCGCGGCCGATTTAAGTTACCACCTAGCAAGTGTGGTGTCTAGCGGTGACACCACATACAGCATCGTTCATCTACAGCCCAGGCAGCAGTACTCTCTGCATAGCACAGGAAACTGGTATCAGCTGCCTGTAAGGAATGACGATTTTGGCCACTAATAAACGAGACTCTCATAAGATGCAAGTGTTACATCATCTCACCGAGGAGGAACCAGACAGTAGAATTCATTTTGCAGAATGGGTAAGGGTTCGCGGGAACAGCCGTTCCCCCTATGAGGTACTGTTAACAGATGAAGCTCGTTTGTGCACGAATTGGTAAATAAACAGCCACAGCAGGTACCCATAGAAGGTAACAGGCATACATCAAGTCCTGGTTTGTTTTTGAATATGTGGTTCTCGTACTTTTGGGCTTTTATTCATTCTGGGTACAGTAACAAGAGCATGTTATCTTCAGTCGGTAGTCGAAGATGTGCTACTGTCTCTGCTGTCGCAAGACGTGACTCTTCGTAATTTCTTTCCGCTCAGTGGTGCCTCCTTCCATCATTGGTCACACCTCCGTACGTAACTGGATACCCAGTTACCCCAGAGTTGGATTGGTACTAGACATCAAGTGGAGTGGCAGCCCTTTTTTCCGGATTTAAGTCCATTTGATCTCTATCTGTGGGGCTGTGGGAAGGCTACTTTGTACGCGGCTAAAATCAGAAACATCGCGCACCCCTGAGAGCATTTATTTCTATGTTTGTGTTTGCATTCCGATACCTGTGTTTGTTAAAGTCCATATGGAATTCGTGAAACGGATTGCAGCAAGCTTTCACGGTCCGCGACATCATGTCGATCGCAAAGCACAGAGGTTTAAAGAAAGTTGTCAGTGTTCAGAAAAGTAAAGTTGTACACTTCACGAAACGAAATTGTATTAAACTGTAACTGTAATGTCAATGAGTCACTATTGGAATCGGTCAACTCTACGGGGTGTTCAAAAAGTCTCTCCGCAGTGCCGTATGATTGTTAGCCGCGCGTGCTGTGTGCCGCAGTGAATATACCGAAATGAACTAGTTATTAATTTATTGAAAATTCTTTTTTACTGATATAAACGAAGCAGTGGAATCTTGGGAAAGTCCACTTGAAGGGAAGTAACCCAGGCCGGCAAACAATCATATGGCACGCGCGGCTAACAGTCATACGGCACTGCGAAGAGACTTTTTGAACACCCCGTACCTGTGTGCAACATTTTGTAGGAATACGAAAAGGATAGGTTCATTGTGGGACAATGCAGGTTCTAGACTTTCGTTTATTGGTAGAACAACGGGAAAATTCGATCAATCTACAGAGGTCATTCGTTACAAATTACTCGCGTGATCCATCCTAGAATAAAACTCGAATGTATGAGATCCGTACCAAATAGGATTAATAGCGAATATTGACAGAGAAGGGCAGCAAGAATGAATGCAAGTTCGGTTTATCGGTGGGAGAGGGTCACAGGGAAGCTGAAGAAACTGAACTGGCAGACTACTGAACATAGACAGGAGGCCTTCTTACAAAATTTCAGGAACCAGCGAAAAAATATGTCTCACGGAATACATTGCAGTCCCAACGCATCGTTCCCGTAGGGGTCGTGAGGGTAAAATTAGATTAATTAAAGCACACATGTAAGTCAGGTTACCTTCAATTCAGGAGGCTGTTGCACTCAGCGACTGCTGCGTTGACTTATAAATAATATATTTCAGCTATCCGTCGTCCTTTTTAAATTTTATTCACAGATCTATATTTTATCTAGAAACTAGCCATTCTCAATGCACTATCATTTTTGATCAATGCATGTAATACCTGTTGGTCAGGCTTCATCCACAGTTCACTGAATACTCAAAAGGATGACTGATAGCTGAAATCTATTATTTACAACACATGTAAGTATTTAAACAATTATTTTTCCGGTGCTTACGTGAACAGAGCGGGGAAAAAACCCTAATAAGCGGTAGAATGGGATGTACCCTCTGCCATGCATTTCACTATGGTTAGCACAGTGTACCTGTAGCTGTAAATTTAGATCCTATGACCATGATCTACATAAAATGTGACGTAGCTCGAGACTGAATAAAGCTATGCTAAAATGAAACACACCATTGTTTATCTCGTGAAATCATCTAAGTCATTGATATGTAGTATGACCCACTTTTCATTTGTAAATAATGAGTTGTATCGAGATCGTTGGCTTTCAAAATGACCCCCATGTTGGCGACGTAGTCTCGTAGGTATTCTCCCTCTTCCATCTCGTACTAATTGACTTTAAATTTCTTTCCATCCTTTTTTTTTTTGCTTTAAAAGGTTGTTTCCGTATCTCTAGCCAGCGCTGTGCATTTTATTTATTCCCTTATAATGTGTTACTGAAGCGGGAGAAATTAGAATGCTGTAGTCCACATTTTGTGACTCTACACAAGGTGTATCTTTTGCAGAGAGCTACGATTGTATATCCAGCGCCACATTCGGTGGCAGTGTGTCTGCACCTGACACAGCTGAGTGAGTGAAGTGCGTGCTGTTGCAGCAGTCTGGCGGTAATGAATATCACATGCGCTTGCCTCCCCTTGTGTAAAAGTTGGCGTGCCTCACCTGGCTCCATTATTCACGGCCCCCGCGTCTCTCTGACTAGTTAGCCATCGACCTGTTGACACAGCGCCTGTCGGCTTGGCCCACGCTACCCGCATCGCACCTTGATACCGCCTGCCGAGCCGCTCTTCGCTTCATCCATTATCCGCGCGATCTGTGTACAAACTGCCCCGCTGCCGCGCTGTATACAATTGTCGCGAGAAATATCACGCATAGCAATATCGTGCCACATATCGACCATTTTATCGTAATGAATATCACACTGTCGCTGACTACCAAACGTCAATCAGATTCTAATCATGTGTCAAGCCATTCTGCCTCCCAGTTGGCGATATGTGTTAGAACAGATATTACCAACTATACTCCCAATTATAGATCATGCACTACTGGCCATTAAAATTGCTACACCAAGAAGACATTCAGATGATAAACGGGTATTCATTGAACAAATATATTATACTAGAACTGACACGTGGTTACATTTTCATGCAGTTTTGGTGCATAGATCTTGAGAAATCAGTACCCAGATCAACCACCTCTGGCTGTAATAACTAACTTGATACGCCTGGGCATTGAGTCGAACAGAGCTTGGATGGCGTGTACAGGTACAGCTGCCCATGCAGCTTCAACACGGTACCACAGTTCATTAAGAGTAGTGACTGGCGTATTGTGATGAGCCAGTTACTCAGCCACCATTGACCAGACGTTTACAATTGGTGAGAGATCTGGAGAATGTGCTGACAAGGGCAGCAGTCGAACGTTTTCTGAATCCAGAAAGACCCGCACAGGACCTGCAACATGTGGTCGTGCATTATCCTGCTGAAATGTAGGGTTTCGCAGCGATCGGATGAAGGGTAGAGGCACGGGTCGTAACACATGTGAAATGTAACGTCCACTGTTCAAAGTGCCGTCAATGCGAACAAGAGGTGACCGAGAAGTATAACCAATGGCACCCCATACCATCACGCCGGGTGATACGCTAGTATGGTGATGACGAATACGGCTTCCAATGTGCGTTCACCGCGATGTTGCCAAACACGGATGCGACCATCATGATGTAAACAGAACCTGGAATTATCCGAAAAAATTAGACGTTTTGCCATTCCTGCACCCAGGATTGTTGTTGAGTACACCATCGCAGGCGTTCCTGTCTGTGATGCAGCGTCAAGGCTAACCGCAGCCATGGTCTCCGAGCTGATAGTCCATGCTGCTGTAAACGTCGTCGAACTGTTCGTGCAGATGGTTGTTGTCTTGTTAACGTCCCCATCTGTTGACTCAGGCATCGAGACGTGGCTGTACGATCCATCACAGCCATGCGGATAAGATGCCAGTCATCTGGACTGCTAGTGATACGAGGCCGTTGGGATCCAGAACGGCGTTCCGTATTACCCTCCTGAAACCACCGATTCCATATTCTGCTGACAGGCATTGGATCTCGACCAACGCGAGCAGCAATGTCGCGATACGATAAACCGCAATCGTGATAGGCTACAGTCGGACCTTTATCAAAGTCGGAAACGTGATGGTTCGCATTTCTCCTCGTTACACGAGGCATCACAACTACGTGTATGAGAAATCGGTTGGAAACTTTCCTCATGTCAGCACGTTGTAGGTGTCGCCACCGGCGCCAACCTTGTGAGATTGCTCCGAAAAGCTAATCATTTGCATATCACAGCATCTTCTTCCTGTCGGTTAAATGTGGCGTCTGTAGCACGTCTTCTTCGTGGTGTAGCAATTTTAGTGACAAGTAGTGTATATAATTAAATAACGTCTACAAAGTTTGCCACCTACTTAACCTTTAAACTGAAACAAAATAACAGTGTATATAATAATGAAGTGGTTAATACTGTTTATTTCTAGCAATTTCTTCTCTTAAACACTGTTTGGTAACGCACAAAGCACATCGTCAATCTTCACGTTCTTTCACCAGGTTTTATTGCTACCACAGATGAAAGTCTACTTTCACACCTATAAGTTGTGCTGAACGGAACTTGCATTCCGAAGGGATTTTTCCTGCATTCACGAATAATTGACGCTTATCTGACGGGAAAAGTATGTCAGTTCTGTTCCATTAACGTACATTTTAAACGATTTCTCTACCCTGACACAAGAATTGTATCTTGAATAGAAACTTGCAAAATACAACATTCTGCCCTTTACTAGAAATGACCATAGAAGCAATACGTTCATGTATCGATTATCGGAACCGGGGAAATATGTGGTATCGGAATTTATAACTAATGGCAAGGGATCTACATTACTAAATGGCTAACCCAGGGCACAAGTTATCTCGACGAAGAGAAATTATGGTAAAAATTTCCTACTGTCACAATTTTTTGTACAGTATTAGCAGGGTGGCCCTGAAAAACACACTAAAATTCCTAACCGCTAGGGGTGAGCGTGGGGGTAGGAGGTGGGAATGTCAAAAGTCACTTTTATATGTTTTTGTTGAATAACTCGAAAACCTGCCTTCTCTCGAAAATAATTCCCGGAATAAAATTAACCTACATTAAATTTCTACAAAAGAAAGTTGTATTCATTTTTTCTCTAGGGCTAATAGATTTCACGTTGCATTGAATGGAAAAACCGCAGATAATGGAAAATGTTTTAATGAAATAAAGCTGTTTATTTTCAACTCAAGTGCGTTAAGAGCGAATATTAATTCCGCGTACCATAACTGACCTAACAGATAAATTGTGTTCCGGGCGTGTAATAGGAAGAAGGAGGGTGGGGTGGTTGAGGGCATACGCGTGAACGACGGCAGGTCTCCAGCCTGTGGCCATTCGCTTGCTTCCTTCATAAGTCTGAAAACTGATGAGTGAGCAGGTGATTCCGCATTCTCTCTGTCCAAGAATGTGACAAGAAGCTACTGCAGTGTGTTTCACAAAGCTACACCTACCCTTCTGCAGCAAGGTTTATATATCACTGGCGACGCAGTGCACCGAAATACCTGGAAGGTACACTCCTGGAAATGGAAAAAAGAACACATTGACACCGGTGTGTCAGACCCACCATACTTGCTCCGGACACTGCGAGAGGGCTGTACAAGCAATGATCACACGCACGGCACAGCGGACACACCAGGAACCGCGGTGTTGGCCGTCGAATGGCGCTAGCTGCGCAGCATTTGTGCACCGCCGCCGTCAGTGTCAGCCAGTTGGCCGTGGCATACGGAGCTCCATCGCAGTCTTTAACACTGGTAGCATGCCGCGACAGCGTGGACGTGAACCGTATGTGCAGTTGACGGACTTTGAGCGAGGGCGTATAGTGGGCATGCGGGAGGCCGGGTGGACGTACCGCCGAATTGCTCAACACGTGGGGCGTGAGGTCTCCACAGTACATCGATGTTGTCGCCAGTGGTCGGCGGAAGGTGCACGTGCCCGTCGACCTGGGACCGGACCGCAGCGACGCACGGATGCACGCCAAGACCGTAGGATCCTACGCAGTGCCGTAGGGGACCGCACCGCCACTTACCAGCAAATTAGGGACACTGTTGCTCCTGGGGTATCGGCGAGGACCATTCGCAACCGTCTCCATGAAGCTGGGCTACGGTCCCGCACACCGTTAGGCCGTCTTCCGCTCACGCCCCAACATCGTGCAGCCCGCCTCCAGTGGTGTCGCGACAGGCGTGAATGGAAGGACGAATGGAGACGTGTCGTCTTCAGCGATGAGAGTCGCTTCTGCCTTGGTGCCAATGATGGTCGTATGCGTGTTTGGCGCCGTGCAGGTGAGCGCCACAATCAGGACTGCATACGACCGAGGCACACAGGGCCAACACCCGGCATCATGGTGTGGGGAGCGATCTCCTACACTGGCCGTACACCACTGGTGATCGTCGAGGGGACACTGAATAGTGCACGGTACATCCAAATCGTCATCGAACCCATCGTTCTACCATTCCTAGACCGGCAAGGGAACTTGCTGTTCCAACAGGACAATGCACGTCCGCATGTATCCCGTGCCACCCAACGTGCTCTAGAAGGTGTAAGTCAACTACCCTGGCCAGCAAGATCTCCGGATCCGTCCCCCATTGAGCATGTTTGGGACTGGATGAAGCGTCGTCTCACGCGGTCTGCACGTCCAGCACGAACGCTGGTCCAACTGAGGCGCCAGGTGGAAATGGCATGGCAAGCCGTTCCACAGGACTACATCCAGCATCTCTACGATCGTCTCCATGGGAGAATAGCAGCCTGCATTGCTGCGAAAGGTGGATATACACTGTACTAGTGCCGACATTGTGCATGCTCTGTTGCCTGTGTCTATGTGCCTGTGGTTCTGTCAGTGTGATCATGTGATGTATCTGACCCCAGGAATGTGTCAATAAAGTTTCCCCTTCCTGGGACAATGAATTCACGGTGTTCCTATTTCAATTTCCAGGAGTGTATTTATTTACCGCAAAGTGTGTTAACACAAAATGTAATATGTATTTACTAATGATATTAACGCAAGAAACGCATATGTACAGAATCTACATAAAACTGAACACATTGTTCACCATTACTAGAGGGGGAAGTCATTGTTAAAAAAAATGGTTCGAATGGCTCTGAGCACTATGGAACTTAACTTCGGAGGTCATCAGTCCCCTATAACTTAGAACTACTTAAACCTAACTAACCTAAGGACAGCACACACATCCATGCCCGAGGCAGGATTCGAACCTGCGACCGTAGTGGTCGCGCGGTTGCAGACTGTAGCGCCTAGAACCGCTCGGCCACCCCGGCCGGCTGAAGTCATTCTTAATCATGCTGCACGATAACTGTGGCGTACTTCAGCTTACAGACAGAGTATATGTACCAAGCATGTCCTACCCTGTCATCTTACGTACTAGACAAAGTAACTGCACTGTGATCGCGTTTACGTAGTAGTGTTATTTCCATTTGTTTATGGGCGCAGTTGTTAAGTGAGCTCTTGTGTAAAAGCGGCTCAACAGCTGGGGCTATCAACTGCCAACCTCACTGAAGAGCGTGCAGCAAGTATCACATACTACCAACATGTTGTCTACAACGTCGATTTCATTGTCTCCGCTACCGGTGGATGGATTACTTTTCACATCACGAGGGGTATCAAATGCTTCATCCCAGCCTCGGCTCTCCCAATATCTGAAGTGATTCAGAGACTTATATTGGCTCCCTCTGTGACATTAGTAGGTCACCTATGTGTTACGGATCTTCAGGTACATCAACGCAAGTCAGTCAGCACATTACAGCAGATTACTGTTCTAGACTTAAACGTGATCAGTCAAATATCATCAGACATATTCGCAACCTTGCAAGGTATACTTTGGGTGCGTGGTAAGTGTCAAAAATGGTTCAAATGGCTCTAAGCACTATGGAACTTAACATCTGAGGTCATCTGTCCCCTATATTTAGAACTACTTACACCTACGTAACCTAAGGACCCCACACACATCCATGCCCGAGGCGGGATTCGAACCAGCGACCGTAGATGGTAAGTGTCTTCGTTCAGTGCAGCCAACTTTACAAGTGTCAGTAATTCCTGAATGGAAGAGACTTATGCAGTAATTCAACGAATGGTGAGACAAGTGCATTAACTTTCTGGTCAATTATTAATTCTCCACCAAGCGATTTTAACGTGGTTACATGGCTAGATAGAATAGACAGCAGCAAGCTATGTCATTTGTCCATCCGATCCATTTCCCACTAACACCTACAAGTTAAATCTTCTCAGTCATTGTTTACGGTAATTTATTTTTTATAAGACCTTACTTAAAATTTGCCAATAAGGACTCACTTATTGAACTACAGGTAACTCCACTATTTAAACAAGTAGGCAACGGCATTGCTGCAGTGGTAACACCAGTTTCCGTCAGACTGGTGAAGTTAACGCTGTTGGGCTCGGCTAACACTTGGATGGGTGATCATTCTGATTTGCCAGTCGCTGTCGGCAAGGTTGGCAAGCGAGAAGCACTCAGTCCTTGGAGGCCAATTCAGGTGCTAAATGACTGAGGAGCAGCCGCCCCGGCCACGAAAACTGGCAATGACTGGGAGAACAGTGGGCTGACAACATGTTCTTCCATATCCGCATCCAGCTACGCCTGTTGGTTGAGGATGACACTGTGGTCGATCGCAACCACTGGGCCTCCTACGGCCTATTGGGTCGGAGAGAGGGAAATATAAGCAAGCGCTCACTGAAGTAGTTCCATCTGCTAACAGAACACGATGGAAAATTCTGCGGAGATACAGTCTGTAAACATGGTAGGGAAGCCCCACTTCCTGCATGAACGCTACAACTGTCGTAAACGGTCACTAGGAATCTATTCCCCCTTTAGCAGGGATGACAGTGTGCAGGTATTAACGAAGAGTCTGTCCATACGCGCTTCTTGCGTCAGTTTTATTAGTAACTCCTATCCGTATACAGCCAGTATTAACGCACCTTGTGGAAAATAAGTGTTCCTTGGGTAAGACTGCGCCATGTATCGCCCCCGATTTATAAAGTGTGCTGCAGGAAGGTCGGTGTAGCTTAGTGAAACACTTTATAGTTCCTTCTTGTGACGTAGTGGGGTACACATGGTCGGGACAAGCCTGCTCCCTTTCAGTTTTGCAGACTTATCTGTGAGGGAATTATTTGACCTCAGTCCAGCGACCATCCCTCCCTCAGAAGTTTACTCTCCAACCTCCCCTTCTACCTTGTTATACCCCTAGAACAGAATTTATTAATTAGTACAGTTCTACTGTGTTCACGTGTGCTACAGACATACACTCCTGGAAATTGAAATAAGAAAACCGTGAATTCATTGTCCCCGGAAGGGGAAACTTTATTGACATATTCCTGGGGTCAGATACATCACATGATCACACTGACAGAACCACAGGCACATAGACACAGGCAACAGAGCATGTACAATGTCGGCACTAGTACAGTGTATATCCACCTTTCGCAGCAATGCAGGCTGCTATTCTCCCATGGAGACGATCGTAGAGATGCTGGATGTAGTCCTGTGGAACGGCTTGCCATGCCATTTCCACCTGGCGCCTCAGTTGGACCAGCGTTCGTGCTGGACGTGCAGACCGCGTGAGACGACGCCTCATCCAGTCCCAAACATGCTCAATGGGGGACAGATCCGGAGATCTTGCTGGCCAGGGTAGTTGACTTACACCTTCTAGAGCACGTTGGGTGGCACGGGATACATGCGGACGTGCATTGTCCTGTTGGAACAGCAAGTTCCCTTGCCGGTCTAGGAATGGTAGAACTATGGGTTCGATGACGGTTTGGATGTACCGTGCACTATTCAGTGTCCCCTCGACGATCACCAGTGGTGTACGGCCAGTGTAGGAGATCGCTCCCCACACCATGCTGCCGGGTGTTGGCCCTGTGTGCCTCGGTCGTATGCAGTCCTGATTGTGGCGCTCACCTGCACGGCGCCAAACACGCATACGACCATCATTGGCACCAAGGCAGAAGCGACTCTCATCGCTGAAGACGACACGTCTCCATTCGTCCCTCCATTCACGCCTGTCGCGACACCACTGGAGGCGGGCTGCACGATGTTGGGGCGTGAGCGGAAGACGGCCTAACGGTGTGCGGGACCGTAGCCCAGCTTCATGTAGACGGTTGCGAATGGTCCTCGCCGATACCCCAGGAGCAACAGTGTCCCTAATTTGCTGGGAAGTGGCGGTGCGGTCCCCTACGGCACTGCGTAGGATCCTACGGTCTTGGCGTGCATCCGTGCTTCGCTGCGGTCCGGTCCCAGGTCGACGGGCACGTGCACCTTCCGCCGACCACTGGCGACAACATCGATGTACTGTGGAGACCTCACGCCCCACGTGTTGAGCAATTCGGCGGTACGTCCACCCGGCCTCCCGCATGCCCACTATACGCCCTCGCTCAAAGTCCGTCAACTGCACATACGGTTCACGTCCACGCTGTCGCGGCATGCTACCAGTGTTAAAGACTGCGATGGAGCTCCGTATGCCACGGCAAACTGGCTGACACTGACGGCGGCGGTGCACAAATGCTGCGCAGCTAGCGCCATTCGACGGCCAACACAGCGGTTCCTGGTTTGTCCGCTGTGCCGTGCGTGTGATCATTGCTTGTACAGCCCTCTCGCAGTGTCCGGAGCAAGTATGGTGGGTCTGACACACCGGTGTCAATGTGTTCTTTTTTCCATTTCCAGGAGTGTATTACATTTCTTTTTAACCCAATTCATTTAAAAACATAAATGACAACAGTGTGCCACTTTTTCCATCCACCGCAATGCAAGAATTAATAGTCCAACTGAAATAAATTTAATGGGACCGTTTATGTAGAAAATGTAATATAGTTTAGTTGTGTACTCGCTGTAGGCATCAGGAGCTGAGCGTGTGGGATGGACGCCAGGCTGCTCAAGAGAAACAGTGTGCAAGTACATAGTGATCTTGATTAATGCATCCTGCCATAACCCAGTACAGGAAAATTGATGAATTCCGCTTCCTCAGGTGTTGCTGATGTCCAGGACTGTTGACAGAATGCGGCCTCGTCGCGGCCTTCGAGAAGCAATCTTTTCCACCAGCAGCACTTCTTCGAACTCAGCAGCCCCAGATTCTGGTGACTGCAGAGTGATCCTCACCTCACTTCCCAACAGTGCCGAATGCGGCTGACCGATGATGTAGAGAGCAGTGACCCAGTTCCCTCACGCTGGTAGTCGCTGCATATACCTTGGATCGTCGTTGGCCCGCTGTAGCTGCAGGTCCAGCACCAAATAGCCTCAGGGCGGGCTGGCCTCGGCTTGGACTCGAACTACGGTACTCGTACAGTATCCAATATCATGTCCAGGAGACACAGAAACTATATACAGGGTGAGTCACCTAACATTACCGCTAGATATATTTCGTAAACCACATCAAATACTGACGAATCGATTCCACAGACCGAACGTGAGGAGAGGGGCTAGTGTAATTAGTTAATACAAACCATAAAAAAATACACGGAAGTATGTTTTTTAACACAAACCTACGTTTTTTTAAATGGAACCCCGTTAGTTTTGTTAGCACATCCGAACATATAAACAAATACGTAATCAGTGCCGTTTGTTGCATTGTAAAATGTAAATTACATCCGGACATATTGTAACCTAAAGTTGACGCTTGAGTACCACTCCTCCGCTGTTTGATCGTGTGTATCGGAGAGCACCGAATTACGTAGAGATCCAAAGGGAACGGTGATGGACCTTAGGTACAGAAGAGACTGGAACAGCACATTACGTCCACATGCTAACACCCTTTTATTGGTCTTTTTCACTGACGCACATGTACATTACCATGAGGGGTGAGGTACACGTACACACGTGGTTTCCGTTTTCAATTACGGAGTGGAATAGAGTGTGTCCCGACATGTCAGGCCAATAGATATTCAATGTGGTGGTCATCATTTGCTGCACACAATTGCAATCTCTGGCGTAATGAATGTCGTACTCGCCGCAGTACATCTGGTGTAATGTAGCCGCAGGCTGCCACAACACGTTGTTTCATATCCTCTGGGTTTGTAGGCACATCACGGTACACATTCTCCTTTAACGTACCCCACAGAAAGAAGTCCAGAGGTGTAAGATCCGGAGAACGGGCTGGCCAATTTATGCGTCCTCCACGTCCTATGGTAATGTACATGAGTGTCAGTGAAAAATAACAATAAAAAGGTGTTAGTGTGGTGTCACTGCCAGACACCACACTTGCTAGGTGGTAGCTTAAATCGGCCGCGGTCCGTTAGTACATGTCGGACCCGCGTGTCGCCACTGTGTGATCGTAGACCGAGCGCCACCACACGGCAGGTCTCGAGAGACGTACGAGAACTCGCCCCAGTTGTACGACGACGTTGCTAGCGGCTATACGGACGAAGCCTTTGCTCTCATTTGCCGAGAGACAGAATAGCCTTCAGCTAAGTTAATGGCTACGACTTAGCAAGGCGCCATTAGCCTTACATAGTTTGATAGTTATCGTATGAAATGTCTCATCAAGAATGCTGTATTCACAGCAAGGATAAATAAAAGTTAAGTATTAGAGGAGCTGCATACTTTTCTTATTAGAATTCACTACTTATCCTGTTCCAGAATTCCCGCCCGTCTGCATTAGATAGCGTGCATTTCGGCCTCCTCTATCTACAAGGTGTTGGCACATTCACCAACACATCAGTTAGGATGTGGACGTAATGTGCTGTTCTAGTCTCTTCTGTACCTAAGGTCCATTACCGTTCCCTTTGGATCGCTACGTAATTCGGTGCTCTCCGATACACACGATCGAACAGGGGAGGAGTGGTACTCAAGCGTCAACTTTAGGTAACAATATCTCCGGATGTAATTAACATTTTACAATGCAACAAACGGCACTGATTACGTATTTATTTATATGTTCAGATTTGCTATCAAAACTAACGTGGTTCCATTTAAAAAAAACGTAGGTTTGTGTTAAAAAACATACTTCCGTGCATTTTTTTATGGTTTGTATTAAACAATTACACTAGCCCCTCTCCTCACGTTCGGTCTGTGGAATCGGTTCGTCAGTATTTGATGTGGTTTACGAAACATATCCAGCGGTAACGTTAGGTGACTCACCCTGTATATGTTTGGTACCGACAGAAGTGATTTTAGTACAAAAGGCTTGGGGATATAGACTCTTCCACACAGAGTGTTACTGGCGCGTCCTACTACTTTTGGCATGCACTTTGGCCTTTCCTACAATGTATGTGCTGTCTCTGGCTCTGACACTCCTTACATCGCTGACGCTTCCATATTTGCCATTATCGCTGCTCATTTTGGCACATCAGCAAATTATAAATACAATAGAAAAAAATATACCAACTTAATTCTTATGTCTAATCATTAACCCCTTAAACTCATGGCTCTGTCTAGCCATGTCCCAACAATGGTTGCATAAGAAACATAATATTATTGCTGACTCTGCACACGGTGCTGAAAGACCCAACAATATGCATTACAAACGTCTGATAGGTACCAACAAATGGTGCTTCCCGTTACCTGATACATCTATAGACTCTTTACTCTTAACAAACCTAACTTTCCACGTAGCATGGTAATCAAGATATCTTACCATGAAAAATACGCTTTCCACAATAAACAATGAAATCTCTTGACTGACCACGTCACATCACAGATATAGGTGTATGGGTATGTAGAACGGGCGCGTGGCAGCGCCAAGGAAGCAGTCAGCAAATACTAAATTCTCTTTAGTAATGCATGTTGCTGCAGCTCAGCACAGGACGCAAGTGACCTGACTGAGGAACTCTGCTGCCTTGGTGTTTTTGATGCCCAGGGTTGCTGACTGAGTGAGGCGTCGGCTGACCATCGCCTTCGTGACGCAACCTTCTCTGCCTGCGGCATCTCTTCAGGCTCAGCAGCGTAATGCCGATGGCAGCGCCATCCCCACATCGACTCCTCGTGGACTCAAATGTGGTGTGGCAGGCGGCAATGCATGGCTCACGTGCTGGTGGTCTCAGCTGCCAACCTCAGCCGGCAGTAGCCCGCTGTAGCTAGAGGGTGGGCTGCCCAGCGCAGTTGCTAACTGTCGTCTGTAAGGGATCCGTGATCCCACGAACATAGATGTTAGTGTGCGACACCCGGATCGATAGCAGAGAGTAGTCGATTGTCGAGCGCTGAAGGAGGCAGTGAGATTAGTGTCGGGTGAAAGCAGTACTGGGAAGACGGGCAAAAATAGAAAATGGCGGTCGAAAAAAATGCCTCTGAGCACTATGGGATTTAACATCTGAGTTCATCAGTCCCCTAGAACTTAGAACTACTTCAACCTAACTCTAGAAGAGCGTAGCGTTCCAAAGGATTGGAAAAGGGCAAAGGTCATCCCCGTTTTCAAGAAGGGACGTCGAACAGATGTGCAGGACTATAGACCTATACCTCTAACGTCGATCAGTTGTAGAATTTTGGAACACGTATTGTGTTCGAGTATAATGACTTTTCTGGAGACTAGAAATCTACTCTGTAGGAATCAGAATGGGTTTCGAAAAAGACGGTCATGTGAAACCCGGCTCGCGCTATTCGTCCACGAGACTCAGAGGGCCATAGACACGGGTTCACAGGTAGATGCTGTGTTTCTTGACTTCCGCAAGGCGTTCGATACAGTTCCCCACTGTCGTTTAATGAACAAAGTAAGAGCATGTGGACTATCAGACCAATTGTGTGATTGGATTGAGGAGTTCCTAGATAACAGGACGCAGCATGTCATTCTCAATTGAGAGAAGTCTTCCGAAGTAAGAGTGATTTCAGGTGTGCCGCAGGGGAGTGTCATAGGATCGTTCCTATTCACAATATACATAAATGACCTGGTGGATGACATCGGAAGTTCACTGAGGCTTTTTGCAGATGATGCTGTGGTGTATCGAGAGGTTGTAACAATGGAAAATTGAACGGAAATGCAGGAGGATCTGCAGCGAATTGACGCATGGTGCAGGGAATGGCAATTGAATCTCAATGTAGACAAGTGTAATGTGCTGCGAATACACAGAAAGATAGATCCTTTATCATTTAGCTAAAAAATAGCAGGTCAGCAACTGGAAGCAGTTAATACCATAAATTATGTGGGAGTACGCATTAGAAGTGATTTAAAATGGAATGATCATATAATGTTGATCGTCGGTAAAGCAGATGCCAGACTGAGATTCATTGGACGAATCCTAAGGAAATGCAATCCGAAAGCAAAGGAAGTAGGTTACAGTACGCTTGTTTGCCCACTGCTTGAATACTGCTCAGAAGTGTGGGATCCGTACCAGATAGGGTTGATAGAAGATATAGAGAAGATCCAACGCAGAGCAGCGCGCTAGGATCATTTAGTAATCGCGAAAGCGTTACGGAGATGATAGATAAACTCCAGTGGAAGACACTGCAGGAGAGACGCTCAGTAGCTCAGTACGGGCTTTTGTTAAGGTTTCGGGAACATACCTTCACCGAAGACTCAAGCAGTATATTGCTCTCTCCAACGTATATCTCACGAAGAGACCATGAGGATAAAATCAGGGAAGTTAGAGCCCACACAGAGGCATACCGACAATCCTTCTTTCCACGAACAATACGAGACTGGAATAGAAGGGAGAACCGATAGAGGTACTCAAGGTACCCTCCGCCACACACCGTCAGGTGGCTTGCGTAGTATGGATGTAGATGTGGATGTAGAACCTAAGGACATCAAACACGCTCCTGCCAGGGGCAGGATTTGAATCTGCGACCGTAGCAGTCGCGCGGTTCCGGACTGAAACGCCTAGAGCCGCTTGGCCACCGCGGCCGGCAATGGCGTTCGAGCTGAGAACAGTGTCAACGGCGGATGAACAGAGTGAGGAGTAAACTGGAAATTCACCGGAGTGTGTCAAATGAGCACGTCCCCTTATCGTCGTGGGGTTGACCGTCATCAGTAGCGATTCGCGAGTGATACACACTCCAGGAAATGGAAAAAAGAACACATTGACACCGGTGTGTCAGACCCACCATACTTGCTCCGGACACTGCGAGAGGGCTGTACAAGCAATGATCACACGCACGGCACAGCGGACACACCAGGAACCGCGGTGTTGGACGTCGAATGGCGCTAGCTGCGCAGCATTTGTGCACCGCCGCCGTCAGTGTCAGCCAGTTTGCCGTGGCATACGGAGCTCCATCGCAGTCTTTAACACTGGTAGCATGCCGCGACAGCGTGGACGTGAACCGTATGTGCAGTTGACGGACTTTGAGCGAGGGCGTATAGTGGGCATGCGGGAGGCCGGGTGGACGTACCACCGAATTGCTCAACACGTGGGGCGTGAGGTCTCCACAGTACATCGATGTTGTCGCCAGTGGTCGGCGGAAGGTGCTCGTGCCCGTCGACCTGGGACCGGACCGCAGCGACGCACGGATGCACGCCAAGACCGTAGGATCCTACGCAGTGCCGTAGGGGACCGCACCGCCACTTCCCAGCAAATTAGGGACACTGTTGCTCCTGGGGTATCGGCGAGGACCATTCGCAACCGTCTCCATGAAGCTGGGCTACGGTCCCGCACACCGTTAGGCCGTCTTCCGCTCACACCCCAACATCGTGCAGCCCGCTTCCAGTGGTGTCGCGACAGGCGTGAATGGAGGGACGAATGGAGACGTGTCGTCTTCAGCGATGAGAGTCGCTTCTGCCTTGGTGCCAATGATGGTCGTATGCGTGTTTGGCGCCGTGCAGGTGAGCGCCACAATCAGGACTACATACGACCGAGGCACACAGGGCCAACACCCGGCATCATGGTGTGGGGAGCGATCTCCTACACTGGCCGTACACCACTGGTGATCGTCGAGGGGACACTGAATAGTGCACGGTACATCCAAACCGTCATCGAACCCATCGTTCTACCATTCCTAGACCGGCAAGGGAACTTGCTGTTCCAACAGGACAATGCACGTCCGCATGTATCCCGTGCCACCCAACGTGCTCTAGAAGGTGTAAGTCAACTACCCTGGCCAGCAAGATCTCCGGATCTGTCCCCCATTGAGCATGTTTGGGACTGGATGAAGCGTCGTCTCACGCGATCTGCACGTCCAGCACGAACGCTGGTCCAACTGAGGCGCCAGGTGGAAATGGCATGGCAAGCCGTTCCACAGGACTACATCCAGCATCTCTACGATCGTCTCCATGGGAGAATAGCAGCCTGCGTTGCTGCGAAAGGTGGATATACACTGTACTAGTGCCGACATTGTGCATGCTGTGTTGCCTGTGTCTATGTGCCTGTGGTTCTGTCAGTGTGATCATGTGATGTATCTGACCCCAGGAATGTGTCAATAAAGTTTCCCCTTCCTGGGACAATGAATTCACGGTGTTCTTATTTTAATTTCCAGGAGTGTAAAACCATAAGTGACAAGTGTCAAATTATGTGTTTCGCGTCAACCGCGTCGGCCAGCAACAACCATGGATTCCAGTGAGAACTGTTGTGAATGTTAACCATCACCATAGCGTATGACGAAGTACTTAAAACCAACAACCAATAAACGATATAACCGTAACTAAACGTGTAAGGCGAAGGTAGCAACTTCCTCAGTATTTGTGTGTTAATAGAAAATATTTATCAGTTTATATGTCGCAAACCTGGTGGTCTTTGATAATAGAAAACTTGCAATCATTAACTATTCCGTCTCAGAACAGCCGCACACTGTTGAAATACCCCAGAAACCACAGCAGATATATTCATAATAATTAACTGTTTGCCGGCTTCGGTAAATCACACAAAACCCAATAAAGGATATAACGTGGGTGTTTCAGGTCCTCCATCACTATCCCATACGGCGTCCAGGCGACACAACCCCCTTGTGATAGAGATGTGGTATTGACAAAGGTACTTTTCGTACAAATGGCTGGGGTATATTTACCCTTCCACGCTGCACTTGTTTGGCCTGTTCTACAACTTTTGGTATCTAAAACAAACACTTGGGTGGCCACTGATGTAGACGGGCTTGTGACACCTGCCTGCCTGAGTCCTGCTCGGTTAATTATTTCCACACAGTACCAGTCTGGTGAGCCTCACAACGTAATAACTGTGTTGCAACTGTGTAGTGTTCCATAAGGCAAAACACCCGGAACATGTTTGTGCTTCCCCATTTCATCAATCAACTGAAGTATTTCTTCTGTTACCCATGGTTTCTTCGCAGCTACCTTCTTTGTACCTATGTTTTCCTTCCCAATTTCTGTGATGGCCCTTTTTAGAGATGTCCATTCCTCTTCAACTGTACTGCCTACTGCGCTATTCCTTATTGCTGTATTTATAGCGTTAGAGGACTTCAAACGTATCTCGTCATTCCTTAGTACTTCCGTATTCCACTTCTTTGCGTATTGATTCTTCCTGACTAATGTCTTGAACTTCAGCCTACTCTTCTTCACTACTATATTGTGATCTGAGTCTATATCTGCTCCTGGGTACGCCTTACAATCCAGTATCTGATTTCGGAATCTCTGTCTGACCATGATGTATTCTAATTGAAATCTTCCCGTATCTCCCGGCCTTTTTCAAGTATACCTCCTTCTCTTGTGATTCTTGAACAGGGTATTCGCTATTACTAGCTGAAACTTGTTACAGAACTCAATTAGTCTTTCTCCTCTTTCATTCCTTGTCCCAAGCCCATATTCTCCTGTAACCTTTTCTTCTACTCCTTCCCCTACAACTGCACTCCAGTCGCCCATGACTATTACATTTTCGTCCCCCTTTACATACCGCATTACCCTTTCATTATCCTCATACACTTTCTCTATCTGTTCATCTTCAGCTTGCGACGTCGGCATGTATACCTGAACTATCGTTGTCGGTGTTGGTCTGCTGTCGATTCTGATTAGAACAACCCGGTCACTGAACTGTTCACAGCAACACACCCTCTGCCCCACCTTCCTATTCATAACGAATCCTACACCTGTTCTACCATTTTCTGCTGCTGTTGATATTACCCGATACTCATCTGACCAGAAATCCTTGTCTTCCTTCCACTTCACTTCACTGACCCCTACTATATCTTGATTGAGCCTTTGCATTTCCCTTTTCAGATTTTCTACTTTCCCTACCACGTTAAAGTTTCTGACATTCCACGCCCCGACTCGTAGAACGTTATCGTTTCGTTGATTATTCAATCTTTTTCTCATGGTAAGCTCCCCCTTGGCAGTCCCCTCACGGAGATCCGAATGGGGGACTATTCCGGAATATTTTGCCAATGGAGAGATCATCATGACACTTCTTCAAATACAGGCCACATGTCCTGTGGATACACGTTACGTGTCTTTAATGCAGTGGTTTCCATTGCCTTCTGCATCCTCATGTCATTGATCATTGCTGATTCTTCCGCCTTTAGGGGCAATTTCCCACCCCTAGGACAAGAGAGTGCCCTGAACCTCAATCCGCTCCTCCGCCCTCTTTGACAAGGCCGTTGGCAGAATGAGGCTGACTTCTTATGCCGGAAGTCTTCGACCTAGAAATATTATGCGAGCGTTTCAAGACAGGCTGGGTTTTATGTTATTGCATCAAAAATTGTCTGAAGATTTGATACGAGATTTCCAAGGTAGATTATTCTGGAATGCAGTATCACTCTGTCAAAAACTGTCTGAAGATTTTTCATGGAATTTCGGCATAAAGTAAACTGGGAAATAATTTTAAAATTTCAACATCTATCTGAATCGTTCAAACAAAAGGTATTATGAAACTTCCTGGCAGATTAAAACTATGTGCCCGACCGAGGCTCGAACTCGGGACCATTGCCTTTCGCGGGCAAATGCTCTACCATCTGAGCTACCGAAGCACGACTCACGCCCGGTACTCACAGCTTTACTTCTGCCAGTATCCGTCTCCTACCTTCCAAACTTTACAGAAGCTCTCCTGCGCAGGAATTGATTATGAGTTAATGAAAGCGATGCACTAATTTTACCGCCATTACTCGATTCAGTTATTGCCTTGAAGTATGCGAGCGTACGGTATGCCTTCAAAAAACTGCCGGAGGATTAATGTTCCACAGTTCTTCGCGAAATACCTAATTTCGCCGTTCTTGAGATAAATATTTTGCAGCTTAACATGATCATACAACGACGATTCTGCATCTTGATAACTTCCCAGTATGTCGGAAACACCACAACCACAAAATACGGCATGTCAAACTCCATAGAATTATTATAGTAATTTCTTACATCCAGTTACAAATTTCTTTTGCCACTGATTCCCACTATTTCCTGCGTTTGAAGGTCAAAAAATGAAATCAGTATCTTAGGTTGCTTAAGCATCTTTTCTCTCAACTCCATTTCATAGTTTGGTTCGTACTTGACCATAGGCACTCGAATTTCCATATTCGTAATTGTCGAGAATCCGGAATGACGGTGCCATCTTCCTTTTTTGAAAACCATCTATACAACGCATCACCAGCATGTGGACTTCCTACAAAAGTTATCGTTAAATCTCCTTCCCACATGATTTCTCTACAATCTTTTAAAAAAAACCATCCAACATTTTTAGTGGGTATAACACCTCAATCTCTTTTCTTTGCAGCTTCCCATTGTTAATTAAATTTCCCTCGAATCTTGTGTCATCGTCCAGAGAAGACATTAGGTGATACAAAACTGTTGACGAAATGCCTGGATATTCTAACCTGTAGGTTGTGTGCCCTCTTTTCTAGACAATTATTACACTTCGTAGTTCACTTGGAAAATTGTCAACTAATTTTACATTCGATTTGCCTTAATAGGCTGTGTAATCTGAGTCGTCTTCATGTGTCGCATTAAATGCCATGTAGAAGTAAGCGTTAATGTCACTTTGACGTCTATTTCTACGTCCTTGTTTGGCAAGATAAAATTATTTTTAGTACTCTCATTTACTGGAAAAAACTGCCACTGGTAACTTTCTATTTTGTTCATCTTTATTACACAGGAAAATTTTTTATTTCACAATTTATAGAAGCACAGTTACATTGGCACCACCGAAATCTATCGCAGAATCGTTTTCATCCGTTATAGTGACCTGCGGGTTTTGAACTTTATCGTGAACTGGGAAAAACAGCTGATAGCTTGGTTCGTATGTGATCGGACTGCCAAACTGCCAATGACCCGCTAATTCCAACAACTTTGGTTAAAATGAATGGATAACGTTCGTTTCTCTATGAAAAATGGTCAGGGTCCTGTACAAACATAACATCTGCTAAATTAAAGTGGACTTTAATGTTATCGAAGGGGATAAGTTTTGGCAGCTGTTCCGCAACAGCGTTTATTGCGGGCTCCACAATTTGGTTGTCCGAAAATCCCAGCAACGACCCAATACTGTGTTCTCTGTCTAAATACAGTTTATGGAGTGTGCTCTGATTTTCGACTGTTTTGAGCGTACTATTTGGTTTGACTTTAAATTATCTACATTAAATGGTTGTTGACTATGTATATATTTCCATAAATTATCTAGACTGTACTGTGCTGTGGGAATAGTCAACGTGTTAATGACACCATCTTCCTGAAAGTGCAGTTTGTTGTTTTCACATGCAACGTTTGGAGTTAAAAATGTCGAGTAAAAACCAGCCAGCCCCACTTTTTCAAACGCACTTCGAATTAGTACATTTAGCCTTTTTTCTAAAGTGGGAGACTTACCACTGAGTTCAAAAGTTCTGTTTATTTATTAGAACAATAAATGACAACTGGTTGGTATCCAAAAATCGGATTCGTGGAAAGAAACAGAAAAATAAAAACGGAGAACTTCTACCTAATTTCATTCGTTGTGCAATAATAGGACCAAGTGGCTGTGGGTAAACAATGTTAATGATTGACAGTTATATCTCAGTGCCAGAATGGTTGAAGTGGAAAAAAATTAACCACATGTATGTTTACTCTAGAAGCTTAGATCAGCCGAAATATCAAGAATTTATAAAAGCATGCGAAGAAATGGAGGATAAACACAAAGAAAAAATGGCTACTTTTATCAGCAACACTGATAAAACATTAGATGAATGTGAAGACAGCTCCGTTGTTTTTGATGACTTCATTCTTGAAAATCAATACATAGTCAGAGTATATTTTACCAGTGGGCGACATAAGTACATTGACTGCTTCCGTGTAGCACAAACATACTAAAAATTCCCACCAGTTGGTGAGAGTTAACCTTAATTTTCTGAACATTTTTAGACAAGATGACAGACATCTGCAACGAATTTGTGAGTGGAGATTTGAGGTGGAACGACTTAGAGAAATTTGCAGTAAATCTTGTAACGAGGATTTTGGCTTTATAACTATCGATATGACTCGGAAAGCGAAGTCAGGAAAATACAGAAATGAAATTAAAACGTTCAAGCGTTTTTTTTTTCCCATTAGCAAAACAGTTACATCTACAGAGCTCATGTCTGTTCCTTTACGCACACTGTTATTGTAATTGTGTTTCAACTTCGGCAGTAGGTCGAACAGCCTGTAGTTACCTTGAAGTGCAAACTGTTCCCGTATTTTTTCCTTGAGTGTTCTGTTAAACCGTCGACGACTGACACCTTAATCTCTGAAAACAGGAGTAGCGATTTATACTTTCAAGCTTCATCAGTTCTCTGATATGTTTGTTCTAGAATTCTTTACCGTCATCTGTCTGCAAATTTTTCGGCTTCCTTTCTGCCAATATTGTTAGAAGGCGCTTGTCACGTTATCACCAGATTTGTCTTTAACAGGAATAGTCCAAGCAAATTTGGAGAACACGTTATCACAGTCAAAAAATACTGCATATTTTCATTGGCTTTCAAGTCATCTTGCCACAAATCGTCTATACCAAAAACTATGACAGCTTTCCTTGGCAAGTTCTTTCTCACATGTTTGTTCGTTCACAATTTCTTCAGGAATATTTACAGTCGACCACTTCACCTTTTTTTACAAAGAATCTCCTCTTACTCTTACATTCTGCATAATTGCCCTCAATTCTGGGTCGACCGTTGTTTGTGGTAACGGTCTGAGGGTGAAATGTAGCTGTAAATCTTTTACACCTTACGCTCCAAATATGTTTCTCGTCATTCATTTATTTCACCAAATCAAATTAATTTCTCATCTTCCTCTCTAGCACATCAGTCCTGGCCAACAAGTGATTAACCTATGTTTTCATGTTATTTACCTCTTTACTCACATAATCGCTGAAAATTTCTGTAAGTCCTTATTGCTGTAGGATTCGCTGAGATTAGTTTTGCTCATATATTTATTAAATAGTGCTTGATTACTTGTGTATTCAGGCTTGGTAGCAAGATTATTTAATTGCTTTTCCAGATACATTTCTGTAACTACATCATGGCCATCTACAGGGTCTTCTACCAAAAAGCTGACAACATTTTGCAAAAAAGTTGCCACCAAAAACTAAAACGTTGCTGCCAAAAAGTTGCCGAAAGGAAAGCGATAGCCTAAAAGATGTTGCAGAGAAAGTGGCTGCCAAAAAGTGGCCGCAAAAAAGCGGCAGCCAAAAAGTCTTTGCCGATAATCGGACGCCAAAAATTGGCCGCCAAAACAGTGGGTGCCAGGTTTAATCGACCGCCACTTTTTGGCCAACAGTTAGGGGTTTGTCCCATACCGCCCCCTGTACTACTAGTGTAATATATGGTTCGAAAGACACATATAGGCCACGTATGATAGTAAAATCAATCACATATTCAATACATCTTATTTACCATCTGGCCACAGCGATAGTATGTTAAGACTAAACAGAGCAGAGTGACAACAATTCTAGTAATACAATTTCCTTTTGACCTGAAACGTATTCCGAAAGACCTCGAACGAAGCCGTAACGACTACGATAGCCCGGGCAAAAATTTTTTGTCTTATTTCTCTTTGCACAGCGTAACTATTATGTCAACGACTTTAGTAGTACTGTAATTTCCTTGATCCGATAAAATAAAAAGCTGCGCTAGTAGTTAGGTGTTTTCAAATTCTCTACTGTACTGAGAGCAAGAATGACGTTTTTATGTAATGAATACTTCAGTAACGGTGAACCATGACCATGACAAGATCTATATTTCATTAACCTGTAATTTTTATGACCACATTTTTGCAGAAATTTTCTAAATATCTCCTTCCAGTACTTCTTCGTCTACCTCTACATACACTCCGCAAGCCACCGTACGGTGCGAGGCTGAGTGTATCCTGTACTAGTACTAGTCTCTTGCTTTCCCACATTTCGAGCCAGCTGTCATCGAGCACGTTAACTAGAACTTTTGTCTAACTAGGGGAGGCCGCCAATTTTAAAATTCAGACTCGATTCATACTGCGCATAATAATAGCTCATGGCCAGAGGTGTAATGTGGCAAAGCACCAAGATGCACTTCTCAGCCGTTGTCGAGAAAATCGACAGTTAAAAGAAACCGTTGCGGTGAAATGCTCTCTACGATTAATAATGTTCTACAGCGTCGTGGCGCAGCGGTAAGCGCTCGGGTTCGTAATCCGAAGGTCGCCGGATAGAATCTCGCGCCCTGTCACTTTTTTTTAATTTGTTTTTTGTAATTCATATATATATATATATATATATATATATATATATATATATATATATATATATATATATAATTCCCGGCAATCAGTTGCAACAATTTTGCATATAATAAGTTATTGAAAGTCGTTTCTCGTGGAAAAACTGGCGACTTCGAACATCATTACGTTTCCCGCAAACAAAGTTGAATTTCACAAATGTTATTAATTGTCTTCATAATGTTAACCACGTATAGTTAACGTAAGACGTAGAAACGATGTTCCGAAACGAATACATATAGCGTAAGTAAAACGTTCGAATTAGAACAGAGACCCCACGAACACAAATTTGCTGTGGCAGGTATGAAATATAAACTCCGTTACTCGCTCGTTACACTTGAAGGACAGATGTTGAATGGGCCGAAACGAGCAGCCGCATAACAGCGTAGTTGCCTGCTAACTTCGAAAGAAGGTAGATGCGGTCCCTAGCGCAACTTATAACTTCGTCGAAAATCAGTGCGGACGGGAGAGCTTTGGTACACCCTGTTAAACAAACGGAGAAATGGAGGCAGTACAATTGGAGAGCGATCCGCCTTCACCAACATGCATAAGCAATTCATTAATAGTTTATATATATATATATATATATATATATATATATATATATATATATATATATATTTGAATTACAATAAACTAATAAAAAACTGCATGGCGCGAGATTCGATCCGGCGACCTTCGGATTACAAACCCGAGCGCTTACCGCTGCGCCACGACGCTGCAGGACATTATTAATCGTAGAGAGTATTTCACGTCAACGGTTTCTTTTAACTGTCGATTTTCTCGACGACGGCTGAGAAGTGCATCTTGGTGCTTTGACACATTACACCTCTGGCCATAAGCTTTTATTATGCGCAGTATGAATCATATCTGAATTTCACAATTTGCGGCCTCCCATTGTAAGTCATCTTCTATCATCTGAGGGTAATTGAACTTTGCTAACCGTACAACATGGCATCATCAGCAAACAACCGAAAATTTCTGCCCACCCTGTCGGCCAAATCATTTACGTATACAGAGAACGGCGGCGTCCTACCATACTTCCGTGGAGCACTCCTGACGGTACCTTTGTCTGTTATGAACAGTCAACATCGAGAACAACACACTGGATTCTATTACTTGAGAAGTATTCGACCCACTCACATATCTGTGAGCTTATCCCATTTGCTGGTATCTCCGTTACCAGCTTGGAATTAGGCACCGTGTCAAATGCTGTCCGGAAATCTAGGAATGTAGAACGTGCCTGTTGTCCTTCTTCCATAGTTCACAGGATACCACGTGAGAAAAGGGCAAGCTGAGTCTCGCACAGACGTTGCTATATAAAACCGCTCTGATTCGGGTACAAAAGCTTCCCGGTCCCAAGAAATTTTTTTATGTTCTAACTGAGAATATATTCAAAGTTTCTGCAGCAAACTGAAGTTAGGTATATTTATCTGTGAGTTTGCAGGGTCCATTCTTTTACCCTTCTATACAGAACTCACCTGCACTTTTTCCCAGTCGCTTGGTACTTTGCGCTGGGCGAGAAATTTGCGGAAAATGCAAGTTAGGTAAGGGCAATGCCGTAGGTTACTCCTTGTAAAACCGAACTGTGACTTCTTTGCTTTCAAATATTTCAGTTGTTTCTCTAGGCCAGGGACGCTTATTACTTTGTCGTACACGCAGGAAACTGTACGATGGTCTAATGACGGTGTGTTAGTGCGGTTCTCCTGCGATGACGAATTCTTGATCGCGAAATTTAAAACTTCTGCTTTCGTTATGCTATCTTCAGGTCCCACACAAGACTGGTCAACAGGGGATGGAATGGAAGTTTTAGACCTGCTCAACAGTTTTACGTAGGTAAAATTTTCTCGGGTTCTCTTCCAGATTTTTTGCTAAGGTGTGACGTTGGTAGTTGTTGTTTCGTTTGCGCATAAATATTTCCACAGACGCACTAATCTCTACTGAACTTTGATTTTCGTTATCTGTGCGTTCTTTTTGGAACAGAGAGTGCAATAGCTTCTGCCTCCTCAGCATCTCCCGAATTTCGTTATCAAATCATGGTGAGTCTTTTCCGTCTTTTACCCATTTACTATGCATATAACTCTAATCAAGATTTGCATTCTGTTTGACATTCACCCATATACCTTCTATGTACATTTTACTGGAACTAAGTGTCGTTAATTGGATGTTAACAACTGCTTATCTACAGTATCCAGCAGAAGCAGTCTCCTAACTTTCGTAACCATAGTTGCTATAATGACGTCATCAGCGCTAATCCCCGTTTCTTTAACAACACTGTCGATAAATGGCTCTGAGCACTATGGGACTTAACATCTGTGGTCATCAGTCCCCTAGAACTTAGAACTAGTTAAACCTAACTAACCTAAGGACATCACACACATCCATGCCCGAGGCAGGATTCGAACCTGCGACCGTAGCTGTAGCACGGTTCCAGACTGTAGCGCCTCGAGCCGCTCGGCCACCCCGGCCGGCACTGTCGATAAGATCCGGCCATTTTGTAGCTACAAGGTCCATCTATGTTTCATTGCCTTTGGGCTGCTGCGCTAACCGCTCAAGATAGGCTTCCGAAAACGTGTTCAATAGTATTTCACACGACTGTCTGTCTGTAATCCGCCGCCTCCCCCCCCCCCCCCCAGTTAATCCCCATACATACCTGTCTGTACTTGATACGTTAAAGTCACCTCCCACTAGTACTGCATGATCTGTGTATTTATGAGCTACTGAACGTAGACTTTCTTTGAATGACTCTAGAACTGACACATCAGAGTCGGGTGACTTGTAAAAACATCCAACAACCTACTTAGTTTCAACTACTCCTGTTATACGCGACCAGACAACTTCACTGTAACGCTCCATTTCGCCCTTTAAAGAGATACAATATTATTTTCAACTGCAGTGAACCCTCCCACTCCTATGGCCCCTAGTCTGTTATTCCGATATACGTTTCACGACTCCTTAATATTTCAGAGCTTTCCATTACGTATCTGGCATACTTTCATCCGTTCAACGAGTTAGTCCCCTTACCTGCTATGAGTTTATTATTATGTAACTTTTCTTCTGTGGAAGCTGTACACATATAAGAAGTAAATGAAGTGACGTTTTCATTACGTCGATCAGAACACTGGCAGGTATAGAATCGAAATGCGCTCCGGAATATTGCATGCGAAGAAGAGCGTCAGTCTACAGGACGGTTATTGTTCCGAACAGACGCTCAAGCAGGCAAGCTCATCTGCATGAATATTTCATTACTGCACTGATCCCCGTTTACGCGGTAAAACCCACCCTGTCTTGGAGATAATAAACCCATCTTTCAAGCAATAAACACCGTAATTCATGGAAAACGTGGAAGTCAGGCAGGTAATAACTCCTTTATGGCCTCCTTGGTATCTCTACAAACGTTTTTAGACCATAAATTTCTCGGATATTTAGATTTAATTTTGTGAAATAGTATTTTTACCCTTCAATGTTTCCGAATGATTCAGATTTTTACGCCCCTTAAGGGGAGTTGCAACGCCCTATCCCGACAATGTTGAATTTAGTGACTTGGCTTCCCTGTATTTCAGGAATCACGGTAGCCATTGACATGAAACTTTTACAGGCCATAAAACTGTATATTCTGAGCCTACCGAACTACAATAATTACATTTCAGCCACTGCCTTCGGAAATACAATTTTTTTTTAATTACACGGTTAAAACTTTGTACATTTTTTTCTACGTTATCCCAAGAAATTTTAATTATACATAACATTATCTTCTTCTTTTAGTTCAGTAGACTCAGGATATGTATGTTATTACTCCCTGAAAATTTGAGTACTCTACTCGAAGTGGTTTCTGATATTTAGGCAAAAACGCAACTTAAAATTTAAATTTTCTGGAACAGCTTCTAAAGTTTCAAAAGATTGTAACTCACTTAATACATGATAAATTTTTCTTTAGTCACTCAGAAGAGCCCTGACCTCCTCTTGATCTTTATCCAAGTTTTCGTACAATGAAGGCTTTCACGACCGGATGGTACTGTTGTTGATAATTCTTCCGGGTTATATGGCCGTGGTCCATGGAATTCTTCTATTCCTAACGTTTCGTCCAATGCTACGTTGGACATCCTCAGAGGTATGGCTGGTCCTGTTGAGTCCTGCCGACTGACGAGACGGCCGTTGGAGAGCGGCCTAAATACCGAGTAAAGTGGGCGTGGTCTAGCTTGCACATAGTAGCTGAGAGAAAACTAGTCAAAGATGAAATGTAACTATCGATAATAGTCCGTCATAGATAAAAATCACTTACCGATTCCGTAACGCCACTGTCAAATGGTTCAAATGGCTCTGAGCACTATGGGAGTTAACTGCTGTGGTCATCAGTCCCCTAGAACTTAGAACTACTTAAACCTAACTAACCTAAGGACATCACACACATCCATGCCCGAGGCAGGATTCGAACCTGCGACCGTAGCGGTCGTGCGGTTCCAAACTGTAGCGCCTTTAACCGCTCGGCCACACCGGCCGGCTAACGCCGCTGTCCAAATCTCGCTTAATTTCAAGGCCTCTTCGTTTCTATTAAAATTATCTTCATGTTTATAAATTTCAATAGCCTCCCTATACAGTCGTGGATAATAGTTCGTGGTAGTACTTGAAACTGGAGTTTCAGAAAACTTGAACTACGTGGTCACCCGACTGAAGTGCATGTTCCGCAACGGCCGATTTATCTATTTTTCCCTGTCGGCAAAGACTTTTGTGCTCCTTTACCCTCGTATTCACACTTCTTTTCGTAGTACCAATACAGACCTTGCCACAAGTACACGGAACTTTATACACACCGCTAGATGCTAATGGTGGCCTTCTATCTTCAACAGAACGAAGTACTTGTCCTATTTTTCTGGTAGGTTTGAATACCGGTTTCACTTCATGTTTCAGCAAATTTTAGCCGATTCGATCTGTAACCTTACTAATGAAAGGTAAAGACACCGTGTTCTTCCATTGTTGTGTACCATCCTTGTCCTTTGGCCGGAGGTAATTAGGTCTTAAAACGCTATTAATTTCTTTGTTTGAGTACCCATTCTTTTCGCAGGCCTGTTTCAGATGATTCAGTTCCGTATCCAGATGTTCCAGCGTACAAATCCGTTTTGCCCTGTTCACAAAACTTTTGATTACACCTCTTTTTTGTTGTGGGTGATGACTGGAGTTGTTATGTAAGTATCTATCAGTATATGTGATCTTCCGAAACACATTATGTTTTAGACTGCCATCGGTCTGTCTCATGACTATCACATCGAGAAACGAAACTGCCTGGTCTTTTTCCATTTCAATAATAAACTGAATTTTAGAGTTCATGCTATAAAGATAATCAAAAAATTCGTCTAAGGCTTTTTTACCGTGTGTCCAAACCACGAATGTGTCGTCTACATAACATTCGTGGTTTGGACACACGGCAAAAATGCCTTAGACGAATTAGTGGACGGGGCCAAACGGATTTGTACCTCGGAACATCCGGATGGCCGGCCGCGGTGGTCTCGCGGTTCTAGGCGCGCAGTCCGGAACCGTGGGACTGCTACGGTCGCAGGTTCGAATCCTGCCTCGGGCATGGATGTGTGTGATGTCCTTCGGTTAGTTAGGTTTAAGTAGTTCTAAGTTCTAGGGGTCTGATAACCACAGCAGTTGAGTCCCATAGTGCTCAGAGCCATTTCAACATCCGGATGCGGAACTGAATCATCTGAAACAGGCCTTCGAAAAGAATGGGTACTCAAACATGGAAATTAATAGAGTTTTAAGACCTAATTACCGCAGGCCAAAGGACAAGGATGGTACACAACAATGGAAGAACACGGTGTCTTTACCTTTCATTAGTACGGTTACAGACCGAATCGGCAAAAATTTGCTGAAACATGAAGTGAAACCGGTATTCAAACCTACCAGAAAAATAGGGCAAGTACTTCGTTCTGTTAAAGATAGAAGGCCACCATTATCATCTAGCGGTGTGTATGTAATTCATTTTGTCTGTCAGGCTGTCTCTTACGATTTTACCGTAAGAAAGTTTCTTGCGTCTCAAACTATGTTTGAGCTTCCTCAACTTGTTCAGTAATACTACTGTAGTACATCAGTCATTTTGTCTGTCAGACTGCCTCTTACGGTTTTACCATAAGACAGTTTCTTGTCTCTCAAAGTTTGTTTCAGCTTCCTCAACCTGTTGCTATCTTCTGAACATGACCTTTATAACACAGCAGTCCACAATCTTCTACATAAAACACTATCGATTATATTAGATCTTGAAGTAATTCAGGATTTGACAGGTCTCTGTAAGTAAGTTTTTGATAACCATTACTGCTGCTGGGATGGAATGTCTATGGCTGTATGAACTGTTTCCGTACTGGGCATTGCAGTAATTGCACCATGAATCAGGTCGAGCAGGGCAAAGGTGGTGTACTGGATTTTCATCCGTTGACAGTCTGTGGAAGAAGGTAGCCAAAACTGCGTGATTAATTTTCAACAAATCGTCAGTATTAGACATTCCATACCAGCAGCAGTCATGGATATCAAAAAACCTACTTACAGAGACCTGGAAATTCCTGAATTAATGAGGAAGTGATATATTCCGTTCTAACTCCCCTTAAAATTTATAGCGATGCATGCTTCCGTTTAAGGAGACTATCTAAGTGCATACGAGATGCAATACTTAGGAACACTTTTATTATCCTTGACGGGAACGAACATTCCCATATTTCTCTTTCTTCACAACCTGCTGTGAGTAGCTCTCTGTTGTCGAACGGAGACGCTTCTAAATCGTGATTCGTTGTGCTTTGTGATTTAACAGCTTACCTTTAGACACCACAACAGTTTTACTTATACACTACACTAGTATTAATTTTAGGAACGAAGACTTAATATGATAAACAAAGGTAACTGGGCTGGGCTGTATATAGGGTATTCTCAGATTCCATGCGTCATAGTGGCATTTGGGGAACACTATTTTCATAGGTTGTTTCGTCATACTAAATCTATAGACGAACAGTATTTCCAAAATTTTAAATACAAACTTAAGTCTTGCTTTTCTAAACGGAGTGAAGACTTCTTTGTTTGCCGTTGCTAGTACTAGGAGTTCCCTAGGAGAGGGCTCGCAGATGAATAACGAAACATGTCAGTATCCTTTTATTAAAAACCGTCTTCTGCAATTGTTGCTAATTTGTGTGCAATGCATTGTAAATCTTAGTAGTATTCCATCTATAAATACACTGCTCTCTCTCCGTATGTATACTGAACTGCTGAGTTTTCCATTATAGATGCTATGTTGTTCCTCTCAGATCATACCGATTTCCTACGATTTCAAATTAGGAACGCCGGCTTAGTTGCTGCTTACGCAGTATTCACTTATGAACAACGGGATATTTAGTTATTACACTTTCTCCAAAGAAAGTTAACGGAAAGTATTTACGGGTACTACACATCAGTAGAATTTTCCCAATTAGAACTATTTTTCATTTTTAACAAAGATTTTATTTCGTAGTACTATTAGAGGTGTCTCATATTGTCCATATTGTGTGGTACACAACGATGTGAAGTGCTTAGCCATTAAATTCTCAGACCGCTTACACAATGATGTGAATGATATATACCACATAACGAGTGACAGTAAGTCTACCAGTTATATGCATTATTTTCGCTGTCGACCCTGGCGCACTTGGTTTACATCATGTGACCCAGGTCACTGACTTATTGATGGAATCAGTGTTACCAGGTTCGTCGTCATTCTTATTGGCGGGGAGCCAAGTCCTCTACGTCTACTGGGTCATCCCTGCCACCACTCCTCCCCATATCTTCAGCCAGTCGCAGCGTAAATGGCAAAGTGAGATGGTGGAAGTAGTCAAATTGAGTTGTGTCAAATTTCAAACCTTACTCCGTCAGAGCGTAGTATAGAAATAGTGCCAGCTTACACTCTTTCCAAAAGATTTTTACATATACATCCGGCTACGCTCCCTCAGATTTCCCTTCCCCTCCGCCCTATATCCAACAAATCAAATGATGCGTATAAATGGCTCCAGATATGCTGTTATAAAATTACATAACCTCACTTTCAAAGTCAAACATAAGCATTATTTCCCTGAGAGTCAAAGATATTCATTATTTCTGAAAGACATTTACATACTCCCGCTGAAGTATTAATCTGAAAATGACCAAAAATTCCCTTCATTTTGCATTATTTTGTAATATTCAAAGAAAAATATGACTGTGTACTTGGACATATCTCTGGCATAACATGAAAATGATTCCTACGTCAAAGATATTGGTTGTATATCTAAAATGGCATACACACACACACACACACACACACACACACACACACACACACACACACACATTCATCTATCCATACTTACCCACCAACACACACGCACACACACACACACACACACACACACACACACACACACACACACACACCAGCCACTACCGGATGAGGGCAAAGATAATTGTTTTTTAAGGTCTTACAGAGTATCCAACATCCCCTAGGTGTCCACATTACACTCATAGGGGTCTACCATTTTCCTAGGTTTCCGCTCAGTAACTCCTAACGACCAACACCTAGGGCCTATGAGATAACACCTAGCTATTAACGCTGTGAAGATTGATAAAACATGAGGCGTTTGTCTGTAATCGGGTCAGTAGTGAATGAGCACTGCAATTGTCATGTCTCTCAATTCGATTGGAAGGACGAGTAGCCGGCCGAAGTGGCCGTGCGGTTAAAGGCGCTACAGTCTGGAACCGCAAGACCGCTACGGTCGCAGGTTCGAATCCTGCCTCGGGCATGGATGTTTGTGATGTCCTTAGGTTAGTTAGGTTTAACTAGTTCTAAGTTCTAGGGGACTAATGACCTCAGCAGTTGAGTCCCATAGTGCTCAGAGCCATTTGAACCATTTTGAAGGACGAGTAGTCTTAAAAGATAGGTGTTGAAATCTAGATGGAATATCCTAAGGAAATTGGAATTGCTCCAAACAAAACATTCGGAAGCTCCTTTTTTTGTAATTCAATTTGTGTTTAGCTCAGCTCCTTAACCGCTAGAGTAACTGCGAGTGCTGTTCCGAAATAACATACACCAAGAAGAAGACTACGTCTTTGTGAAAGCAGAAGGCTGTGATACTGGAGGAGAAAAAGAAGAAGAAGAACAGGACGTGGAGGTGAAGAAGAGAAACAACGTCAACTGGCAGCATCGCTGTTTGTTTAACTAACAAAAAAACGTGTAATACTGTACTCGGAAGTAGATTCGACGAACAGGAAGAGTTTGGATGATCGTTGATTCTCTAGTAGATGTCAGTTTTTGTGATTTAATAATCCACAGTGTAAGGTAGCCAGGAGTGAGAGGATTAAGTAATATATCGTTTACAACTGAACCGCCGGGAGAGTCACACAAGATGATATCTTCAAAATTATAATACAATCACTGTTACCAATGCTCATAACCAAGTACAGTCAAGTAAATTCCAACAGAGGTTATACATATATGCCTATCGTTAAGACTGCACTAGATAAAATTAATGGATAATTATTTAGAGGAGATGATATACATATCGGCATGGAAAAGAACGCAGGCTCAAATCCAGTTGTGCCTAATGTTGAAAAAAAAATCTTGCTCGGTTTTGTCACAGGAGAAGAAGAAGTTGCAACACCTATCAGATTTGTTTCTCAGATAAGACTTTAAAAACAGCCTATTTATGAAAGCAGACGAAGGAGGAAAGGACAGTAAGGATAGGAAGATGAAAATTACAAGAAGAAGAAGAAGAAGAGAAGGAGGATTTTCACGTTTGGAAGACACCAACAAATAGCCAGCATATGATGAACCGAATAAATCACTAGAGCGATAAGTATGCTTGCTAGCATCGAAGGCAGTAGACAACAATTCATATGATGACGAAACAATATCTAGTGAAGAAGAACTTTGTGAGAAGTCGTCTATCACCTGCAGTTGCAGAAAATATAGTGAAAGCCTGGAATGTTGCATATGTCAACATATCGTCGGTTGAGAGACGCCCACAAAAAGTTCATTTTGAAACAGTCCACGCAATTATTGCTTTGCAGTTTGTAGCTTGCGTTTGGTTATGGCCGTCTACAGAAGGATTGGAAATAACAGAGCCGATACTACTTAGGGCATGGAGGGAAGAAAACAAAGCACGCTCCAGGTAACAGTCTGAGAGATAATGTAGATATCCAATTTCACAGAATCAAGGCGAGTGCTAAGAGATTTTGTGCTGCTTTCGCTCCTAAGACGAGCAAACTATCGAATGCATTATGAGGTGTGTGTGTGTAAAATAGATTTTTGCTATATTCTAGCACAAAGTTAAATTGAGGGGAAGCAAGAGCTGCTTAATATGTTTCTTAGACAAGAGATTTAACAATTTAACATACACATCCACAAAGGGTTTGTGTTTGCGGGAATATTTCGAGATATCATTCCCTGGGAAATATGTATGGTAAACAGCTACAACATATGAAACAAGTTTTCTGACTAACGTTTACCAATCACATTCTTCGTGCTGACTCAGCAGGAAGATGAGAGTATGAAACCAGGAGAACTCGCCAAGAAGCTTTCAGTCGATGCTGAACCAATGGACTGAAACCATATCATCGTTATCATCGCAAGTGCTCTATTCAAGAAAATTATAAGTGCAGAATTCACTGCTAATAATAAGGATCTGTAAATATAATTCGCTTATCAGTTACTTGCTGTAATATATGAAATCAGGGACTCTGTGTTAAGGAACTTGATGAATCTGAGGATTAGAATACACACCGTATGACTGTCGACATTGGAGGTGAAGTGCCACTATCTGATACTTAGTGCAAAACGCATCACCACCAAATATGGAGCTACTGTGCTGGTTTATATGAAGGACAGCAACATATGGCTCTGGTCAACGTTTTTAACCCACATGTCCCACCTAACTCGACTTCCCCAAAAGCAGTAATCTCTGTGTAACATATCAGGAGACGATGAAAAATACATACACAGTTTATTTTAAGAATATTCATACGTAAGATCTTTGTGAAAAAGTGGCACTTTCTCTTCACAAAGTATCACACAGTAGAAGAATAAGAAGTGTTAACTTTAGATGTCTAATATAAGAGTGTTGTGACTACTCGTTTTATGTGTAAGAATTATTTGTTCACACATATAAGATCTTTGGTGGTCTAGAAACATTTGCAAAAATGAAGAGACAATAATACAGGGTGCATCAAGAAGAATCATCCGATTTGGCACGGCTATACTTCTGAAACTAATGAATATATACAATGAATTTGGTTTTTTGATGAACGGCAAAGTCAAAGTTTTCGTTCGAACCTTTCCATAGGTGTTCAATATGACCACCTTAAGATGTACGACATATGTCAATGCGGTATAAATATGCGATCTCTCAGGTCATTCATTTTGTTGGTAACAGAGGCACTAAACAGTCTTTTACAAATCGCCACAAGAAGTAATAACATACAGTCAGGTCCGGTGTCCTCTAAGACAAATTATAGATTCAGGTATATCTTCTGAAGAAGGCTCAATTATTTGGGCTGAAATCTAGGTAAAGGTTGGCTTCATTACCGCAATCGAGGCTGATAGTTTCTTATAAATTAGATTATGACGATTGCTGACTGGCCTGCAATGATGAAAGTACAAAAAAAAATTATTTTTTACTCGCACTGCGCAAAATATAGAACACAAACCGCTTTCTGTTGTGCCGACACCATTTTTACTAAAACAAAATTTGATACACACAGCTGCTACCTAGCGGGAACCATGTAAAACTCCAGAGTTTGCTCTTTGCAACAGTATGTTGTTCACGCACATATCTCAAATAAAATAATATTTACGATTTTTTAAAATCAGACGATTCTTTTTGATATACCTTGTACGTTCGCTTGATGGAGACTGTTTACAGATTCCGAAAACTCTGTCGTTTTTAAAGTGTAGGGTAGACGCGAATACATTTATTACACAGAACTGTTTCTGTTTCAGTATAAGAAAACCGTAGTAAAGATATGATGATCATATTGTACTCAGTTTGACCCTTAAATGCTATCCAGTGCCATTTCGATATCATTAAGACAGATAGAGTAGTGAAAAATTGGTTGTGTAAGGAACTTGTTTAAAATTTCAAGTCTGATAGTAAGAAGCTACTATTTGCAATAGATGAAATTGTAGAAAGTGTGGACGACGATGTAGAACAGCGGATCTTCAACGGGTATTGGTTTCCTGACATGTAATTCTAGGAAATTTTCTGCTAGATTTGATCTATACTACCTGCTGTTGCAACATGTGAAAGGTTATTTAACAGTCTGCGTAGCTGTCCCGTACTGTTCTGCTAAAATTTTATTAAGCAGCGTATCTCTGAAAGAACGGAAGGAGTAGGTAAGCGTTTTAGGTAAGCGTTTCAGCTACCTACAGATTTTCTGCTGACTAAATCCGATTTAGAAACGAATTTATTCGGCACAGAAACCGTTTCTCTACGCAGTGAAAGATTAATTGCGGTCTTCGAATGCATAAAACAAACGGGATTACGCAAAATCTTCGACGCAGGCTCCGACCGGCGCAGCAAAGTATTCGCTCTCCAGTTCCTCAGCTGCTGACGATATCCGAGCCAGCGGGCATTCTTCTGCTCTCGAGCCTCCTTGTGGCCGCAGCAGGCGGATATTCTGCGAGGGAGGGGAAGGGGGTAAGGGGTGGGGGGGAGAGGGCCGCTGGTGGGGTTAGCAGCCAACGCCTCCGGCTTCTGCCGATCCCGTCCGGATGGAAATGTTCTCATAAATAAAGCGCGCCAGCCCCAGCAAACGGCAGCTAATTTAAGCAGATACGCCACCGTGTTCTCCGGAATGTCTGTTTTCTGCGGATACAGCATCAACATGTCTAGACTCGTGATTTCACTGAATTCAGTACAGTAGAAGACATAAATACAGGGTATTACAAAAAGGTACGGCCGAACTTTCAGGAAACATTCCTCACACACAAATAAAGAAAAGATGTTATGTGGACATGTGTCCTGAAACGCTTAATTTCCATGTTAGAGATCATTTTAGTTTCGTCAGTATGTACTGTACTTCATCGATTCACCGCCAGTTGGCCCAATTGAAGGAAGGTAATGTTGACTTCGGTGCTTGTGTTGACATGCGACTCATTGCTCTACAGTACTAGCATCATGCACATCAGTACGTAGTATCAACAGGTTAGTGTTCATCACGAACGTGCAATGTTTACAAATGCGGAGTTGGCAGATGCCCATTTTATGTATGGATTAGCACGGGGCAATAGCCGTGGCGCGATACGTTTGTATCGAGACAGATTTCCAGAACGAAGGTGTCCCGACAGGAAGACGTTCGAAGCAATTGATCGGCGTCTTAGGGAGCACGGAACATTCCAGCCTTTGACTCGCGACTGGGGAAGACCTAGAAGGACGAGGACACCTGCAATGGACGAGGCAATTCTTCGTGCAGTTGACGATAACCCTAATGTCAGCGTTAGAGAAGTTACTGCTGTACAAGGTAACGTTGACCACGTCACTGTATGGAGAGTGCTACGGGAGAACCAGTTGTTTCCGTACCATGTACAGCGTGTGCAGGTACTATCAGCAGCTGATTGGCCTCCACGAGTACACTTCTGCGAATGGTTCATCCAACAATGTGTCAATCCTCATTTCAGTGCAAATGTTCTCTTTACGGATGATGCTTCATTCCAACGTGATCAAATTGTAAATTTTCACAATCAACATGTGTGGGCTGACGAGAATCCGCACGCAATTGTGCAATCACGTCATCAACACAGATTTTCTGTGAACGTTTGGGCAGGCATTGTTGGTGATGTCTTGATTGGGCCCCATGTTCTTCCACCTACGCTCAATGGAGCACGTTTTCATGATTTCATACGGGATACTCTACCTGTGCTGCTAGAACATGTGCCTTTACAAGTACGATACAACATGTGGTTCATGCACGATGGAGCTCCTGCACATTTCAGTCGAGGCGGACCAATTCCATGGCCACCACGCTCTCCTGACCTCAACCCTCTTGACTTTCATTTATGGGGGCATTTGAAAGCTCTTGTCTACGCAACCCCGGTACCAAATGTAGAGACTCTTCGTGCTCGTATTGTGGACGGCTGTGATACAATACGCCATTCTCCAGATCTGCATCAGCGCATCAGTGATTCAATGCGACGGAGGGTGGATGCATGTATCCTCGCTAACGGAGGACATTTTGAACATTTCCTGTAACAAAGTGTTTGAAGCCACGCTGGTAGGTTCTGTTGCTGTGTGTGTCCATTCCATGATTAATGTGATTTGAAGAGAAGTAATAAAATGAGCTCTAACATGGCAAGTAAGCGTTTACAGACACATGTCCACATAACATATTTTCTTTCTTTGTGTGTGAGGAATGTTTCCTGAAAGTTTGGCCGTACCTTTTTGTAACTCCCTGTATACGTAGCAAGACTATCGTGAAGAAATGAAAAGTGTTCTGACCAGAAGTCTATGTACTTTGAAGTATTTTAGCGGACATTAATACTGTAGTATACAGTATCTCTCATATGCCGTAAACAGCCCTTCATTACATTGGGCTATACCTAATGCTGTAAGCAGGTGAATCCCATTACCCTTTATCCGCGTAGCTTCCACGCCTTTCATAATCTCTGACACAGGTTCAGCAGATTTGACAGACTAATTATGATTCCGTAATCAGTCGCACAATTGTGCCTCTTTCAGCCCGCACGGAGATTACTTGATCTATCAGGATGCACAAAACTGCAAGCATAGTGAGCCGTGGCGCTCCTTACTGGCGCGCCAGTCTCTTGGATGTCCATTATCGATCCTTCGATGTTTTTTATCTTTGCTTGCCTTGTTGTTTTCCGCGTTCGCGGAGCGAGTGGCAGTTGACGGTTGCCCGGGCTACCTGCTGAGACGCCGCGAGGTACGAGGTGGAAGCAACGACGTATATGTGGAGTTAGTTCTGCGCGGTCTGCCGGTTCAGCATGGAGGATGTGTGTTGGCTGCCTGCCTGTCTGTCTGCTCTCCTGATTTTGCTCGCCGTGCCGTGCGACCGCCTAGCTTGGGTTGCTGCCTGGTGTATCCTACACGACCCATACCAGACGTCCAGCAGAAGTTAAGCAGCCTTGTGTTTCTTTAAAGAAAAGGTGCAAATGTGTAAGACCTTCTGTAACCAATTTTGGTGGCCCCTTAAGTGTGGCCTTCGCGTTTACACTGCCTTTGGGGAGAGGTAATTCTTTCAAATTTAAATAGTTGGGGTTCCCTGTTCTTTATTATCTTTTGGGGGTTTTATTTGAATATTCTCATTGGGGTTCTTTCCTTGTGCTTGGTTCAATGTTTACTTGTATAGCGGGAAGTGACTCCTGGTTAAGACTCGGAGAAGGAAGCTTCCGGCATTTGTCTTTTCAATTAAGTGCTGTCATCCCTTCGACCGACCTGGTGTCACTCCTCGTTAATGCTGGTTTATGTGTACGTAATTTTGAATTGGTCATTTGAATTAATATTTTGAAGCGCAGTATAGCACTAAGGCAGCCTCATTGTATACCACCTTGTGCCCCGGTCTAGTACCTTAATTTTCAGTGGCACGAGTTAAGTTCACTACCGCTTTTACTGATGTGCTCCCTTCAAAATCTTGTATAAGTTTGCCCCATATGTGTCTGGTAACATGGATGAGCCTTAATGTGACTTCAGTGCTAGTCAGTTAATGGAATCTTCATTTTGGCTTCGCTTCCGCTGAAGAGTTTGAGTGGAGCGTAGTGTGTTTGATTTGTTATTCATTTAATTACTGTAAGTTTGTTTATTTAATGGTGAGCAAGACATTTAAAGTTTGTTGGTATTAACTCCCCTAGTTGCGGGGTGTTGCTAATTCGTTCCAAATGGTCTACTACTTATTCAATGGCAAGGCTGTTGACTAGTTGGTTACTGTGAGTACAAATTCACGCTATTTATTTGCTACCCAAATTGAAGTGTCTGTGTCGCGATTCAATCACTAGCTACGTGTTTGAGCTAAATTGATATAAACCTTACATTGCCTCCTTAAAATTTGTTGCCAGCAGAAACCCTTTAGACAACTAAGTTTTGTCACTGCTTAAGTTAACCTTTACTGGGAGCAATATTTCATGTAGTTAAATTTTGTCTTAAAATGTGTATTTCTCTGATGTAATAAAAGAGTGATAAATGAAAAAAGCAAAGGGGCCTGGCCATTCCGGTTTGTAGCACATATCACATAGTTCGAAAATTTCCCTCTTCACCAGCGATTTTCAGTGACTCGTGTTCATCATGTGCCTGAACACGTAGCTTCATAGTATTATTCCAATCTGAGCAGCTTACAGCAAGCTCAATACTTTTGGGTATTATAAACTTCCTCCACTAGGTCTTTTAACCAGATAACTTTCGCTGCCTTGACAGCAGCAAATTTTTCAGCTAAAATCACTGGAAATCTGTTTCACCATACAGTTTACAGAGCGTAAGAACAAGGCCTTCCTGTTATTGTTGATTTTCACACGAATCGTCAAAATTCCTGCTTGTACCACAGATTTTCTTTCTCGGAAACGTAGCTTGTTTTGCCTAGTTGCTCCTTTCCCCTAGTTGTTGAAATTTATGACTCGGTAATTATAACACATAGGAGATAAAGCGTTTACTTTCTGTAATAAATTTGCTTGCGACGCCGGAGACACATCTAATGCCGCGGTCTTTTCTTCCGGTGTAAAGACTTTCCTGGTTATGGCTCTATACATGGCTCCATTCCCGCCTCTGGTTGTGAATCTTTCGCTTATGGCATGAAATGTGTCAGTAAAGCAGCGATTTCTTCCACCGTCATCACATTCACAAAATCTAATTATTTTTAACACGAATTACGAAAAAGGTGAAGTAGGGAAATATATTTAAACTAGCTGAACGGTTTAAAATTTTATCACTACAGAAAATGCTAAGCCGCTTATATAAAACCATTTAGTGGCAAATGACACTGCTTGTGTACGATTGCTACGTTCACCATGACAAGCGCCTGCAGACCACGAAACTTAGTGTCCCATTTGCAGCACCGTGAGTTTTTCACTCTATATAACAATATTCCATTCACCGGTTGGTGAATAATACTGAGATGACACTCCAGCCCTGATGTGACGCATAATGTTCTGAACTAGAAAAACTTTATTAAAAACCACTCTCACAACATGTATCGACAAGATGAAAACCAATTCATATGCCATATCTAACTACACTACAAAATGAGTGAAAGTCATTAATGTAAAATCCTGTATATCGTCACATTTAGTTAAAAATTGCGCCACTAGGTACGTGCTATAGACAATATGCATTGTGACTTTTACACATACAACAGAATCAGTCTTAAATAGAAAATTTAAAGTGTCCAATTTGACCAGGTGCCGGAAATACTCGTACACATGGATTTTCTAATTCTAGCACTCTCACAGGACGTCGCAAATGTTCACTTTACAATGGCACATGGTCACAATGGCAGTGAACGCCTCACGGAATTTTAGTTATTCGAACTTGAATTGCCGGCCGGTGTGGGAGTGCGGTTCTAGGCCCTTCAGTCTGGAACCGCGTGACCGCTACGGTCGCAGGTTCGAATCCTACCTCGGGCATGGATGTGTGTGATGTCCTTAGGTTGTTTAGGTTTAAATAGTTCTAAGTTCCGGGGGGCTGATGGCCACAGATGTTAAGTCCCGTAGTACTCAGAGCCATTTGAACCATTTTGAATTTGAATTACATTTCTCAGATAAGATAATCGATAAGTTCCGTAATCGTCATTTATGTTTCCAATACCTTTCAATCTTATAAAGTTGACGATTACTTACAATTAATCCACTTTTATGGAGCCCGCTGATGACCTGATCGTCCGTCGTCAAAGGTGAACATCGGCTCTTCCTGATAGCTATACCATTCATGGACCTAATGCGCGAGAATTGTCTTGTTTCTGATTCTTCAAGTCCCAACGTAGTCAGTGAGCTTTCGATTCACTGTGTACAAAACAGTATATTTTGCCTTGATCCTATCCAATTTCGAAGTTATTTAAGGGAGAGTTGTGAAATTATAAGTTCTAGAAAAATAAACGAAAGCAAATGAGCCTTTTCGTCGCCTTTTTAGAAAACTGAAATACGTATTCTGATCCCAAAGTATCGTAAATCGTAAGCTGGTTGCTTTACAACCCACAGTTTCCCTACATGCACGACTTAGTCACTATCTCATACTCAGATTCCCAAGCTCGTTTAAGGTTAGTTACTTAAAAGTACAAGGATTCATACATAATAAATATACCCCAGTTATTCTGCCACTCGGTGATGCAATGAAACAAATGAAATTGTCGTTTTGTCGACATTTAGCAGAAATCTTAGCATTCGTAAAGCATAGAGGGTTTAAGAGAATTTCCTTTTAGTTACCCTATTGCGCACCCGGTTTACACGAGTTAGACGTAACCCATTTAATGGCCAACGGCCGTAGCATATTGAATACACAGGTTCTCGTCCGATCACCGAAATTAAGCAACATCGGGCCCGGTTACGTACTTGGATGGGGGACCGCCTGGGAACACAGGGTGCTGTTAGCTCCCATTCATTTTGCCGGCACGGTAGCTGAGCGTGCTCGGTCAGAGAGCTGGTTGGCCTCTGTAAGAAGAAAAAAAAAAAAAACAGAGTGGAATGATCAACAAACGAACTTGAACGGATGTCATGTGACGTCTGAAGCGACCAAACACGATAAAAAAAAAAAAAATCCCAAATGGTCAGTTCCGTTCAATAACTGTCAATAAAAGTTTCTACTAGTAACCACAATATAAGATAAGAAATACAAAGTGTAAGGAGATATTTTTTAACAAAAATGCCAAATAATATGCTCTCTCTGTTGAGAAATAGTAATAGCAAGTTTTATCAAAGCATGATGGCGTGCCGACGCCAGAGAGAAAGTATGTGTAGCATAAATATTTTTAAGAGCACTTTTTGTGGCAGCTACAGATAAAAATCTGTATGTGTAACTGAAGCTCAGATTTTATATTAACAATATTTGTTAGTTCTGAAACTTCCTGGCAGATTAAAACTGTGTGCCCGACCGAGACTCGAACTCGGGACCTTTGCCTTTCGCGGGCAAGTGCTCTACCAACTGAGCTACCGAAGCACGACTCACGCCCGGTACTCACAGCTTTACTTCTGCCAGTACCTCGTCTCCTACCTTCCAAACTTTACAGAAGCTCTCCTGCGAAACTTGCAGAACTAGCACTCCTGAAAGAAAGGATATTGCGGAGACATGGCTTAGCCACAGCCTGGGGGATGTTTCCAGAATGAGATTTTCACTCTGCAGCGGAGTGTGCGCTGATATGAAACTTCCCGGCAGATTAAAACTGTGTGCCCGACCGAGACTCGAACTCGGGACCTTTGCCTTTCGCGGGCAAGTGCTCTACCAACTGAGCTACCGAAGCACGACTCACGCCCGGTACTCACAGCTTTACTTCTGCCAGTACCTCGTCTCCTACCTTCCAAACTTTACAGAAGCTCTCCTGCGAAACTTGCAGAACTAGCACTCCTGAAAGAAAGGATATTGCGGAGACATGGCTTAGCCACAGCCTGGGGGATGTTTCCAGAATGAGATTTTCACTCTGCAGCGGAGTGTGCGCTGATATGAAACTTCCTGGCAGATTAAAACTGTGTGCCCGACCGAGACTCGAACTCGGGACCTTTGCCTTTCGCGGGCAAGTGCTCTACCAACTGAGCTACCGAAGCACGACTCACGCCCGGTACTCACAGCTTTACTTCTGCCAGTACCTCGTCTCCTACCTTCCAAACTTTACAGAAGCTCTCCTGCGAAACTTGCAGAACTAGCACTCCTGAAAGAAAGGATATTGCGGAGACATGGCTTAGCCACAGCCTGGGGGATGTTTCCAGAATGAGATTTTCACTCTGCAGCGGAGTGTGCGCTGATATGAAACTTCCTGGCAGATTAAAACTGTGTGCCCGACCGAGACTCGAACTCGGGACCTTTGCCTTTCGCGGGCAAGTGCTCTACCAACTGAGCTACCGAAGCACGACTCACGCCCGGTACTCACAGCTTTACTTCTGCCAGTACCTCGTCTCCTACCTTCCAAACTTTACAGAAGCTCTCCTGCGAAACTTGCAGAACTAGCACTCCTGAATGAAAGGATATTGCGGAGACATGGCTTAGCCACAGCCTGGGGGATGTTTCCAGAATGAGATTTTCACTCTGCAGCGGAGTGTGCGCTGATATGAAACTTCCCGGCAGATTAAAACTGTGTGCCCGACCGAGACTCAAACTCGGGACCTTTGCCTTTCGCGGGCAAGTGCTCTACCAACTGAGCTACCGAAGCACGACTCACGCCCGGTACTCACAGCTTTACTTCTGCCAGTACCTCGTCTCCTACCTTCCAAACTTTACAGAAGCTCTCCTGCGAAACTTGCAGAACTAGCACTCCTGAAAGAAAGGATATTGCGGAGACATGGCTTAGCCACAGCCTGGGGGATGTTTCCAGAATGAGATTTTCACTCTGCAGCGGAGTGTGCGCTGATATGAAACTTCAGTTGGTAGAGCACTTGCCCGCGAAAGGCAAAGGTCCCGAGTTCGAGTCTCGGTCGGGCACACAGTTTTAATCTGCCAGGAAGTTTCATATCAGCGCACACTCCGCTGCAGAGTGAAAATCTCATTCTGGAAACATCCCCCAGGCTGTGGCTAAGCCATGTCTCCGCAATATCCTTTCTTTCAGGAGTGCTAGTTCTGCAAGTTTCGCAGGAGAGCTTCTGTAAAGTTTGGAAGGTAGGAGACGAGGTACTGGCAGAAGTAAAGCTGTGAGTACCGGGCGTGAGTCGTGCTTCGGTAGCTCAGTTGGTAGAGCACTTGCCCGCGAAAGGCAAAGGTCCCGAGTTCGAGTCTCGGTCGGGCACACAGTTTTAATCTGCCAGGAAGTTTCATATCAGCGCACACTCCGCTGCAGAGTGAAAATCTCATTCTGGAAACATCCCCCAGGCTGTGGCTAAGCCATGTCTCCGCAATATCCTTTCTTTCAGGAGTGCTAGTTCTGCAAGTTTCGCAGGAGAGCTTCTGTAAAGTTTGGAAGGTAGGAGACGAGGTACTGGCAGAAGTAAAGCTGTGAGTACCGGGCGTGAGTCGTGCTTCGGTAGCTCAGTTGGTAGAGCACTTGCCCGCGAAAGGCAAAGGTCCCGAGTTCGAGTCTCGGTCGGGCACACAGTTTTAATCTGCCAGGAAGTTTCATATCAGCGCACACTCCGCTGCAGAGTGAAAATCTCATTCTGGAAACATCCCCCAGGCTGTGGCTAAGCCATGTCTCCGCAATATCCTTTCTTTCAGGAGTGCTAGTTCTGCAAGTTTCGCAGGAGAGCTTCTGTAAAGTTTGGAAGGTAGGAGACGAGGTACTGCCAGAAGTAAAGCTGTGAGTACCGGGCGTGAGTCGTGCTTCGGTAGCTCAGTTGGTAGAGCACTTGCCCGCGAAAGGCAAAGGTCCCGAGTTCGAGTCTCGGTCGGGCACACAGTTTTAATCTGCCAGGAAGTTTCATATCAGCGCACACTCCGCTGCAGAGTGAAAATCTCATTCTGGAAACATCCCCCAGGCTGTGGCTAAGCCATGTCTCCGCAATATCCTTTCTTTCAGGAGTGCTAGTTCTGCAAGTTTCGCAGGAGAGCTTCTGTAAAGTTTGGAAGGTAGGAGACGAGGTACTGGCAGAAGTAAAGCTGTGAGTACCGGGCGTGAGTCGTGCTTCGGTAGCTCAGTTGGTAGAGCACTTGCCCGCGAAAGGCAAAGGTCCCGAGTTCGAGTCTCGGTCGGGCACACAGTTTTAATCTGCCAGGAAGTTTCATATCAGCGCACACTCCGCTGCAGAGTGAAAATCTCATTCTGGAAACATCCCCCAGGCTGTGGCTAAGCCATGTCTCCGCAATATCCTTTCTTTCAGGAGTGCTAGTTCTGCAAGTTTCGCAGGAGAGCTTCTGTAAAGTTTGGAAGGTAGGAGACGAGGTACTGGCAGAAGTAAAGCTGTGAGTACCGGGCGTGAGTCGTGCTTCGGTAGCTCAGTTGGTAGAGCACTTGCCCGCGAAAGGCAAAGGTCCCGAGTTCGAGTCTCGGTCGGGCACACAGTTTTAATCTGCCAGGAAGTTTCATATCAGCGCACACTCCGCTGCAGAGTGAAAATCTCATTCTTTGTTAGTTCTGTTAAAATAGGTCTCCCTCCTCTTCGTAAATTTTATGCTATAACCAGGGGACCCACCCATGCTTCGCAACTGCTAAATACGTACGGGAGTTGGATATACGTCTTAATCTGCAGTGTGTCTGAGAATTTGTGAGGTCCTAAATTAGGCTCCTGGCTACGATCTCGCCCAGTTTTAAGCAATGAAACTCGAAATTATAAAACAGAATATAAAATATGAATGGAAGAGAATCGTTTCTTTTCGTTTTCCGGTTTCACTTTTCAAAGGACATTTTTTAATTTACTGTACAAAAACACATTGGCAAAACTTCAAAATCTACATAATTGTTCGTATTACGGACACTGTGGTAAAATTATGATTCTATTTTCTGAAACAGCAGATCCCTAAAAGGCCAGACGCAACTGACCGTTCGAGGAACAGTCTGATCACAAATCAGTTCCGACATATACGTATGTCGGACCTTGTGCCTTTTTTATTGTTACCGGATACGATAATTTGTTTCACTTACGCTGAATGAGTGAATCGGCTCGAATCTTTGTTAGGCGGATTATGATAGAGAGATCTACTACTGCTGGATCTGTGGGAACAGTATCTTGAATGACATTATTTCACATCGTTTTAATTTGCAAACGGTTAGCACTGCAATGTTTCAGACAATTCAGATTGCTTAGTAGTAATACAACATTCTGAAATACACTTAAGCAATACACAGTTGTTTTGTTAAAACCGACTGCGAAGAAGAAAATAAAATAGCACGTTGTAGTGTACACAATTTTTCTTTAAAATTGTATATACAGTGAAACAATATCCATTGATGCACAAAAAGCTAACAACTGTCGTAAGTATCACATAAGGTGTGTCTGCCAAGTAACACATGTTGACGAAACTTAGATCACACATAGTAAGAACTGTTACATATTGTACAGAAGATAACTGATCGAAATATGCAATGAGATGAACAGAAGTTACACTTGTACTCTAAGGCAGTAATTACACAGATGTCAATGCGATTTATGACGCTCCGTTGAACTTTACAAAAGACATTACACAGTTGACGATAGAGTATGTGATCACCACGGAAGCATGCTCTGCTTGGTGCTCCCATGCTGGCCGCAAGATTGATGAGTTTTTTGTGGTAGGACATTCGATTCCTCCAAGAGCGCTATTGATAACTGATGGACGGTCGTTGTTGCTGTAAGATCACAATGGGGGACGTTACATGATTAAATATCTTAGAAGAAAGATTAAGAAAAGGCAAACCTACGTTTCTAGCATTTGTAGACTTAGAGAAAGCTTTTGACAACGTTAATTGGAATACTCTCTTTCAAATTCTGAAGGTGGCAGGGGTAAAATACAGAGAGCGAAAGGCTATTTACAATTTGTATGGAAACCAGATGGCAGATATAAGAGTCGAGGGGCATGAAAGGGAAGCAGTGGTTGGGAAAGGAGTGAGACAGGGTTGTAGCCTCTCCCCGATGTTATTCAATCTGTATATTGAGCAAGCAGTAAAGGAAACAAAAGAAAAATTCGGAGTAGGTATTAAAATTCATGGAGAAGAAGTAAAAACTTTTAGGTTCGCCGATGACATTGTAATTCTGTCAGAGACAGCAAAGGACTTGGAAGAGCAGTAGAACGGAATGGACAGTGTCTTGAAAGGAGGATATAAGAAGAACATCAACAAAAGCAAAACGAGGATAATGGAATGTAGTGAAATTAAATCGGGTGATGTTGAGGGGATTAGATTGGGAAATGAGACACTTAAAGTAGTAAAGGAGTTTTGCTATTTAGGGAGTAAAATAACTGATGATGGTCGAAGTAGAGAGGATATAAAATGTAGACTGGCAATGGCAAGGAAATCGTTTCTGAAGAAGAGAAATTTGTTAACATCGAGTATAGATTTAAGTGTCAGGAAGTCGTTTCTGAAAGTATTTGTATGGAGTGTAGCCATGTATAGAAGTGAAACATGGACGATAACCAGTTTGGACAAGAAGAGAATAGAAGCTTTCGAAATGTGGTGCTACAAAAGAATGCTGAAGATAAGGTGGGTAGATCACGTAACTAATGAGGAGGTATTGAATAGGATTGGGGAGAAGAGAAGTTTGTGGCACAACTTGACTAGAAGAAGGGATCGGTTGGTAGGACATGTTTTGAGGCATCAAGGGATCACAAATTTAGCATTGGAGGGCAGCGTGGAGGGTAAAAATCGTAGAGGGAGACCAAGAGATGAATACACTAAGCAGATTCAGAAGTATGTAGGTTGCAGTAGGTACTGGGAGATGAAGAAGCTTGCACAGGATAGAGTAGCATGGAGAGCTGCATCAAACCAGTCTCAGGACTGAAGACCACAACAACAACAACAACAACATGATTAAAAAAATGAGTAATGCAACTAATCAATCTTAGCCCCAACAGCCGCATGCCTGCAGAAGCAAAATGGGTCTACACATTTCTTTTCATTCTGACGTGCACGTCCTGTGTCTTGATTTCCTTTTTTCACCCTTCCTGAAAGTGTGTGGTCAAGTGTGAATGATCTGAATGCAGTAGCAGACGTACCAGAGAGGTGGTGAGTTTCCTAATCTTCTACCAACCTAAACGGTGTCGGTGGAAGGCAGAGAGCAGGAATAGAAGGGTTTGGCAAAATACGAGTAAATCAAAACATTTTCCCTAACAAAGGTTGGTCATGAGCTTCCCACACCACCTCGGGCGGTTCGGAGAGAGCTCCGCGCGACGGTTACAGGTGGAGTGGTTCTGAAGTCAGGTAAGCGACCAAACGTTCCCTCAGCACGTCTGTGTCGAACAAGGGAAAAAAGGTATTTGAATCTGTTAATAATAATTTCTTAATCTCAACAAATTCTTCTCCCAGGCATTTTTTGAATTACCATTTAGGTTCTGGTTCCAATTTTTCGTTCAGTTAATTAAGATCGTAATAGTGTCATTTGTGTTAGGCTCGACCACTCGGTGTATAGATTCAAAGCAGTGCCCAAGCATTAAAAGTTACGGTCTGCTATTTTATACTATTTGTGCGGGAGATTTTAAATTATCTATAAAACTATACCGAGCATATATTCGGCATGACGAATGGATTTGATTCCAAGCGCTTCACGCAAAGATATACGGCCATCAAAGTCCTGCTCGATGCCAGCCACGAGGTGCATACATTTCTTCCCAGTAATAAATGCTGTGGACATTTTGTTTTCCGAGTGAATTAGTGCATGTGAATGTCTGTGTTACGAACCTGAGCAGTGACCACGTGCTCCCCAGATTTTCGCACCCCACTGGACTTTAGAGATGAAGGCCAACGTGGCTTGTTATTCTCGTGTGAGAAAACCATAGCATCGTATATTCATGTACCAGGAATGTTTTGTCCATCTATTCAAGACAAAAAGATTACTGTTAACATGCGAAATATTAGTCAAAAATAAATATGTTATCATTTGAAGCTATTTCCGCGATCGTTAATTTATTTTCAAATCGTCTGAAAACAGTGTCACATTTATGTGATCAGAAGCTTTCCCGGAGTATGTGTTGTTTCCAGGGCTTCGGGTGTCCAGCCGGATGCGATCGTTAAGTCCCCCAGTTTTGCGTTGTTGTAGCAGTCTCCCAATTTTTTATATCGCGTACGGTAGGAAGGCAAGATTTGTTTCTTTATCCTTATACTCTTCTTCATCTGGGTTGCTGCAGTGTTTCCGTCGTCTGAGGGCTGTCCGAATTCTTCCGTTTGCTGTATCCGTCCTTGTGAAACACATTTGATAGGTGTTTGAGTTCTTTGTGCAGACTTTCTTTGTCCGATATCGGGTATGCCCTATGAACCAGTGTGTTCAGCATCCCGTTGAGTTGTGCAGGATGGTGGTAACTCGAGGCATGTAGATATAGGTCCGTATGTGTAGGCTTGCGGTACACGCTATGACCCAGCGTGCAATTTGATCTCCGCTCTACAAGTACATCAAGAAAGGGTAATTTCCCTTCCATCTCCATGGTAAACCGTATGTTGTCGTAATTTAGATGTTCTAAAAAGTCTGTAGATGATCAGGTCCGTGGGGCCAGATGACAAACGTGTCGTCCACGTATTGGTAAAAACACCTGGGCTTCCGTTCGGCCTCTTGAAGTGCCTGCTCTTCGAAACTCTCCATAAATAAGTTGGCTACCACTGGTGAGAGAGGGCTCCCCCATAGCCACGCCATCGGTCTGCTCAGGGAAATTGCCGTTGAAGACGAAGTAGGTGCAAGGTGAATCGAATTGACGGTCTTCCGACCACCATCCGAGATACGGGCCCTTCTGGGGACACTGAAACACCGATTTGGCCTCAAGAAAGCGGGCGGGCGTATATAATATTCCATGTGGTTGCGGCAAATCCTACATCGGTCAAACAATCCGAACAGTCGAAGACCGCTGAAAAGAACACCAACGCCACACGCGCCTAGGCCAGCCAACCAAATCGGCAATGGCCGAACACTGCTTGGAAACTGGACACAACGCGAAATACGAAGAGACCAAGATTCTGGCCCCTACCAGTTTCTACTGGGACACCATCTTCAAGAAGGCCATTGAAATTCGTGTAACGGACAATCTCATAAACCGAGGCAAAGGTTTTCAACTTTTTATTAATATCATTTTGTTCGTTTTCTTTCGTTGCATCTGCTAGTGGCGGACGCCGCAAGACACCCATTTCAGTTCGTCATGATCGATTAACTCAGTTTTTTTCTTTATTACAGAGGGCAGCTAACCCTCTGATCGAACACGCTGAGTTACCGTGCCGGCGTTCTATATTGTTCGTTGACTTTATTCGTGGCGGACGTCCTATGACACTTGTTCTGGTTGTTCGTTGATCCGTTCATTCAGTTTTTTTATTACAGAGGGTAGCTAAACCCTCGGGACCGAACACGCTGAGCTACCGTGCCGGCAACTAAGCAAGGCATGGCAACCATTACTTAACTCCATCAAGGAGTCACGCCACAGGCGGACACAAGACCCTTCTATGATGGGCCGCAGAGGACACTCCGCTGGATTCTACATCCTCCACCACCCGGCGCGATACAGGTGTGGGCGCGGACCTGGGTCGGCGCCCGCAAAAGGATTGTCGGCGGCTGCAATCGAAGCGTCAGCTCTCGCAAACGTAATGTCGGCGGCCGCAACCGGATGTTCGGCGGCCGCAGTCTGACCGTCGGCGCAGGGAATCGAAGCCCGACTGACGGACGTAAATAACACTGACAATGAGCAGACAGACCATTCCATCAGAACCACCTGATTATGGCGGAAAGGTTATTCGCTGAAATATCGTGGGACTTCAACGATCGCATCCATCTGGACACCCAAGAGCCCTGTAAACAGTGTCACATTGGTGGTATTGATGATTACGCTCCTAAAATCCAAAATGCGTGGCTAAAGTTTAGCTAACGGTACGTAGCTTTCTGACTGCCCCGTAGAATTCCATAGCGTTATCCATTGCGACCTTAATAAATTTGATCAGTGAAGGAATTGTTCTTGAAATTTAGATGAGCCTAAATCTATTTCAAATAACGGGCAAAACTGTTCAGAGAAGGTTACGTTGCCTAAGAAAAATAACAGTGCATGTGGACAGGATATGCCATCATAACACGCTGAAACAAAAGAAATAATAATAATCAAAAGAAGCTCCTGCTAGAGAAAGCAAGTAACCCTCCATAGGCTGTCACTCTATGAAAGAAAGAAAGCCAGTGGTGACTTACAATGCATGTACAAGTTCTGCAATACGTCTTCCTAGCGCATGCCACAGGTGCTCGAAGGGATTAGAGTCGATAAATGGATAGGCCAGTCCATTCGCACAGTCCTCTAGCTTCAAGAGTTCCTGCATCTGCACTGTTAGATGCGGTTGTGTACAGAAATGAAAGTGCCAAATGCACTCCTGAAAAGCTACACATGGGGATGGAGTGCCATGTCAGAATTACGTTGACTGATGACTGTACCGTGTCCAAAGACCTGGAGGTCATTACGTTCACGCAACATTAAGTAACTGATCCTCCAAAACGATGGTGTTGCTAAGTGTTCCTTGGTGCATCAGGTGTTCCATCTCTTGCTGTATGATGATACGTGCAGAATAATTACTCAGACAGAATCTGTTCTCAACCAACAAGATCATGCGAACTCACTCATCGTTGATCCAGTCCCTAGGCCCAAGGCACCATTCTAGAACGTGCCGCCGATAAGGGGGAGCCAACAGAACGCATCGTACTTGTCACACGGTAGAGAGACCACCCTCATGCAGCTGCCTTGGCACTGTGAGCGTGAGATTGTGTGCCTTGCAGTTCGGTTAAATGTCGTTGCAGTTGACCCTCCATTTACCGTGCACCCTTCCTACCTATTGCACAATGTAACTATCTTCTGCTGCTGTAGTTGACCGTGGTTGACCACCACCTCTCCTGGGGACAGTATGTCGGCAGTTGTAAACGCTCTCCATTCGTGTGAATGTTGTGCGCAATACAAGATTCCTGGCCTGAAATCGTCACACTTCATATTTACATTTCTTCCAGTTTTTCGATGATTTTTCAAGTGTGAACTCATCCAAACTGGGTCTGCAGCCCATGTTTCACTAAATAACACCCTCAAAAACAGTAGCTGCTCTCTGATTGATCTTTCCCCATTCCTTCAAGGGCCTCGTGATACGTGAGCAACTCATTGGGCGCTATATGCACGCCACCTCACAGCATGTGATGTCCAGTTTTCTGTGCACGTCTAAGAGACATCTGGCAAGCAGTCCTCACACTTTGATTCATCTCCATCAAGTTGTTAACATGTCGGGATACCTCATTTACCTCGTCCTTAAGTTTTGCAAAGCAGTGTGTATGACCAAAACAAATAGGTTACAGTTTTAAAAGCCCTGCTACAATTAATAGTTAAAACTACCTGTGAGAAAAAAAAAAACGGAACTGCACACTTTCACAACACAGAACGGGATTTTTCTTCTCGTAGCGAGCTGCAACTGAACTATATAGTGCGTTTAACCGGGTATAATGTAAAATTTAGACGTGAATTGATCAAGAATTTCTTGAGGATTCTACTAAATACATAAGTAATGGAGCTGGGTGAATGATGTGACCCAAAGTCTATTTACAATTTTTTAGAACATTGTTCCTGGAAAAACAGCAATCTATCAGTACTATGTTATTTCATAAACACAGTCATGATAGCATTTAAGTTGCTAATTTTTATTTCAGATGACCAGTTACAATCTTCTAAGAGATAATCATCAGACTTACACTCCCTGACACATGGACTGCCAGAGAAGCATAAGTAAGCCGCATTTGACACATTAAAGAATTTAATGAATGACAACATTATAAGACTGATCCAAGGTGTAATATATAGTCTCCAGTGTGTCATAAAAAAAAGAGGTAGTATTAATATTAGAGGGTCGATGAGGTGGTAGAAATGGATAGTCAAAGAACAAGCTACATGAGCAAGAGCATTGTCAGGAGGAGTCAAAAAGGTGGTGTAATAGGTAGAGAGAAGAAGAACATTGAGCAGATCGTTGGCTGTACTTGATCTGCTGGATAAATTTGTATGGAAGGCTAAGTTTTGTATGTACGCAAGACGCATTAACGCAGTGCGCAGGAAACTATGGTGCTTAGATAGCTGTTGGGAAACTTGAAGAAGCGCTTGTACCGTAAGGTTTTATCAGGTACATAGAGATGGGGCACAGTTAGCGCTTGGGAGACATAGGAAACACTATCATTTGTGAGTGATTTTGTAGGGATGATTTGTGTGTCGATACACTCACTTAGATAAGTGTTTTGAGTTAATGAGAGTATGACATAATGATTTTACATATCCCCAGCGTTTGTTGATATGACAGAGAAAAAATGGCTCTGAGCACTATGGGAGTTAACATCTATGGTCATCAGTCCCCTAGAACTTAGAACTACTTAAACCTAACTAACCTAAGGACACCACACAACACCCAGTCATCACGAAGCAGAGAAAATCCCTGACCACGCCGGGAATCGAACCCGGGAACCCGGGCGCGGGAATGACAGAGAACAGAATGATCATAAACTCCAACGAAAACTGAAAACAGAAGAGTGCGAGCCATATTGAAGAAAGGACTGTTGTCGTTTTTGGGATCTTCACTAAGTCTGGATACTAATCCAGTGTGGAGGAAGGTAAAACGTGGAAATGAAGAGATGATGTAAAATGGGCACTGTAATCTAAGCATATAAAGAATAAAATGAAGTAGAATATCTTTCGTTCGTGTTGAGGGCTAAATTATGTTTGTGATCTTATTTTTATAGATTTGTGATCTACAAATGTTAAGAAAACTCCAATGAATAAAGGAAGAAATAAACGATGGAAGGACAGATGCCGTTTCATAGACAAAATTTAAATTGAAGAGAAAATCTTAAATTTTAAAGTTAAATTGTAATGTGGCCGCAGAAGATAACTGCGAGAGAAGTACTAAGTACTGGTGATGAGAGCAAACGATAACTGTTAGAAGAAGTAACAATGAACATAACTGAGACTGAGAGTTCAACCAATAGCATCATACTGAAAGTCGTAAAAATTTTTCTAATGAAGAAATAGTTCGTGGTGAGGGAAGCATATGTAGAGCAAAATATGCTAGGAATTAGAATTTGAGAATCATGTGAAAGAGTTAAGTGATAAAAGTATCAATGTTAATGAACACACAAACATGCTGTATAAATAATCTTTGGTTAAATGATTAGTTAACATCATAGTAAATGTAATTGAAAACTGACATAAAGATAATGGTTTAAATAAATTCGATTGGATCTTAATGTAACCTGAAGTAAAGGTACAGTAATAATTTGATATCAAGTGTAAATGTTTATATAAGGTAATATTGTGAAACAAATTTGTATTTTTGTGCAATTTGTATCTCTGTTAGTTGTCACTGATGAATGTTTTATAAAATTCCTTTGATATGACATGAACCGCATGAGAGCCAGAGGTACGAGAGAATAGCAGACGGGAGATGGCACGAATTAATGGATGGGCTCTGAGTCAAGGACAAATGCTAATCGCATTCACCTAAACTGGGTGAGCAGAATGCACGGCTGTGACGTGTGCCTGAAGCTGGCGAAGATGTTGCGGGATACTTAGAACACGGGCCTCCCTCCTTGCCCGAGCTACTGGAGGACACCAGTTCAGTGAATCCACGACAGGGAGCCTTGCTGCGTTGCCACAACTCAAACAAGCGAGTGAGGACAGTGTCATTTACATACAAGCTGATCTGACGCCAACAGAAACTTAAAGTAGTCTGTCGAATACTGTCGAATGACTGTTCAACCACATCCCACAAACATGAGGCTAGAGTTTGTTTGAAAAAAAAAAGTAACAATAAGACACTACAGTGTCACATCAACGATCTTATAACTCGTTTCTGTGTTAGAGTAGTTCAACCATTTCCTGTGCATTAACACTCGTCATAAACTGTAATGTTGATCATTGGATAGCTTGAAATCTACAATATAAGAAGACATTGTTTAATTCATTCGAGTGTCTACAACGTAAAATTTCAATATGCCCAGTTCTGATCTAATAACTGACTTTAACTAACAAAGACAGATATAGGTCACTAACGCAGTGCGCAGTTGAGCTTCGAACATTTTACGTGCACGTGTGAGTAATGAACTAAGAAAAAAACGTGGTACCGGTACTTTGGAAGATCATGTATCGCAATCAGGTTGCCTTAACCCAAAATTACATTCTCTCTGATGAAATAAAATGAACACACTCTTATGAACAGTGGTCACCGATATGAGCAGTGATCAACTTTGATGTTGATTCTCATCTGACATACTTTGTGGAGCCGTGAATCGACGTTTCTTTGTTTTGTGAAAGCATGTTTCAGTGATGATGCGTTTTACTTTCTGTAACAGATAAAACGTTTAACTGAAACAAACTACCCTGCAGGTCTTACAAATGAACCTCATCAATCGTGGCCAATTGTGTTTTGTCTTATCTTGGATTGTTGTGATTTTCCTTTGAGGAAGTGATATACAGACACACAAATTTCACTAGATAGGACCTGAAAGCGGCAGATACTAATTGAAACTTGGTTTACGGACTCGGACATTCATCCACACTCAGTGACGCACGTGCACTTTTTATGTAGACATATGACGGGATTTTTGTTCTGATATGAATATTACTTGTCATATATTTGTTATTTGCCTGAGATCTTACTCTATGCAAATACTGTCACAAATAAATGTTCAAAAATTTTCGTTTGTTTTATGTCGATTTATGCTTCAGGTTTTGTGCATTTTGTATAGTCTATTTTATTGTGTGACGTTTTATACACTGAAGCGCCAAAGAAACTGGTATAAGCATGTGTATTCAAATAGAGACATGTAACTGCGATCGGTAATAACTATATGAGACAACAAGTGTCTGGCGCAGGATTGTTGGATCGGTTATTGCTGCTACGATGGCAAGTTATCAAGATTTGGGCCTGAACGAGGTGTTACAGTCGGCATACGAACGATCGGACGCAGCGTCTTCGAGGTATCAATGAAGTGGGGATTTTCCCATACAACCATTTCACTAGTGTACCCTGAATATCAGGAATCCGGTAAAACATCAAATCTCCGACACCACTGCCGCCGGAAAAAGATCCTGCAAGAACGAGACCAACGACGACCCTACCGAAAACGGCAGCGGATTTTAATGCTGGGCCATCGACAAGTGACAGCGATATGGGCTTTCGGAGCCGAAGGCTTACTCGTGTACCCTTGACGATTGCTCGACACAAAACTCTACGCCTCGTCTGATCCCGTCAACACCGACATTTGACTGTTGCTGACTGGAAATACACTCCTGGAAATTGAAATAAGAACACCGTGAATTCATTGTCCCAGGAAGGGGAAACTTTATTGACACATTCCTGGGGTCAGATACATCACATGATCACACTGACAGAACCACAGGCACATAGACACAGGCAACAGAGCATGCACAATGTCGGCACTAGTACAGTGTATATCCACCTTTCGCAGCAATGCAGGCTGCTATTCTCCCATGGAGACGATCGTAGAGATGCTGGATGTAGTCCTGTAAACGGCTTGCCATGCCATTTCCACCTGGCGCCTCAGTTGGACCAGCGTTCGTGCTGGACGTGCAGACCGCGTGAGACGACGCTTCATCCAGTCCCAAACATGCTCAATGGGGGACAGATCCGGAGATCTTGCTGGCCAGGGTAGTTGACTTACACCTTCTAGAGCACGTTGGGTGGCACGGGATACATGCGGACGTGCATTGTCCTGTTGGAACAGCAAGTTCCCTTGCCGGTCTAGGAATGGTAGAACGATGGGTTCGATGACGGTTTGGATGTACCGTGCACTATTCAGTGTCCCCTCGACGATCACCAGTGGTGTACGGCCAGTGTAGGAGATCGCTCCCCACACCATGATGCCGGGTGTTGGCCCTGTGTGCCTCGGTCGTATGCAGTCCTGATTGTGGCGCTCACCTGCACGGCGCCAAACACGCATACGACCATCATTGGCACCAAGGCAGAAGCGACTCTCATCGCTGAAGACGACACGTCTCCATTCGTCCCTCCATTCACGCCTGTCGCGACACCACTGGAGGCGGGCTGCACGATGTTGGGGCGTGAGCGGAAGACGGCCTAACGGTGTGCGGGACCGTAGCCCAGCTTCATGGAGACGGTTGCGAATGGTCCTCGCCGATACCCCAGGAGCAACAGTGTCCCTAATTTGCTGGGAAGTGGCGGTGCGGTCCCCTACGGCACTGCGTAGGATCCTACGGTCTTGGCGTGCATCCGTGCGTCGCTGCGGTCCGGTCCCAGGTCGACGGGCACGTGCACCTTCCGCCGACCACTGGCGACAACATCGATGTACTGTGGAGACCTCACGCCCCACGTGTTGAGCAATTCGGCGGTACGTCCACCCGGCCTCCCGCATGCCCACTATACGCCCTCGCTCAAAGTCCGTCAACTGCACATACGGTTCACGTCCACGCTGTCGCGGCATGCTACCAGTGTTAAAGACTGCGATGGAGCTCCGTATGCCACGGCAAACTGGCTGACACTGACGGCGGCGGTGCACAAATGCTGCGCAGCTAGCGCCATTCGACGGCCAACACTGCGGTTCCTGGTGTGTCCGCTGTGCCGTGCGTGTGATCATTGCTTGTACAGCCCTCTCGCAGTGTCCGGAGCAAGTATGGTGGGTCTGACACACCGGTGTCAATGTGTTCTTTTTTCCATTTCCAGGAGTGTATGTTAACTGGTCGGACGAGTCTCGTTTCAAATTCTATCGAGCAGATGGATGTGCACGGGTATGGAGACAACATCATTGATTCAAGGACCCTGCTTGTCAGCAGGGGGCTGTTCAAGCTGGTGGAGACTCTGTAATGGTGTGGGGCGTGTGCAGTGATTGTTATATGGGACCTCTGATACGTCGAGGTAGACTGACAGGCGACACGCACTTAAGCATCCTGTCTGATCACCTGCATTCATGCATCCATTCACGTCCTTTGTGCATTCCGACGGACTTGAGGAACTCCAGCAGGACAATGTGACACGCTAAACTTCACGACTCCAGAAACAATTTTCTACGTTTAAACTCTGCGGCTGGTCATATCACTGAGCGTATCTGGGATGCCTTGCAATGTGCTATTGAGAAGAGATCTGCACCCCCTCATACTCTTACGGATTTAGGGACAGCCCTGCAGGAATCATGGTGTCAGTTCCGTCCATCACTACTTGAGACATTAGTCGAGTCCACGCCACGTCGTGTTGCGGCACTTCTGCGTGCTCGTGGGGTCCCAACACGATATTAGGTAGGTGTACCAGTTCCTTTGGCTCTTCTGTGCATATGATTGACTCTTGGACATCTTGTGTTTTCTTGTGTGATGTAAAGTTCCAGAAGTTGTCATAGTATTAGGAATGACATGTTTCGTCAGTGTGTGGACGAGGTAAGTATCAAACATTTTGGAGTGTGAATGAAAACAAATTTTCCTTTAAATGATGAAATGAGTAAACATGTGTTCAAACCATCGAGGCGGTGTGAGTAAATTACGTGGTCTTATTGTTTGTAGAATCCTTCGGTGTGAATGTGGTTTAAGTAAGAATTATCTGTGAAGTAAATCGCTAAGGAAACATGAATGAGAATAAATAAAATATTAAATGAGATGCTTTGGCAATATCCATAGCCTTAAAGCTCTATCAAATGAGCTACAATCTTGATGTGATGATGGCCTAAAATGTCTTGATGCAATTATGGTTTAACTAATTTTAAGCAAAGTTGCATCGGCATAAATTTAAAAACGAGAACGTATGAGTGCTGTTGTGAGATCGTATTTCCAGAAAAAGTTATACAAAATATTTAAAATCGTAATGAGACACCCATGACATCGTAGAGGTTGATAAAGATACCTGCAGGAAGAGGTTCAGAACAGTCAAAGTAGTACTCTACTTGATTTTGGAAAATTTCAGAGGAAATGTTTATTGAATATGACTGCTAATCCCCCTGTTTTTGAGAAGCCAGTTTAAGATACATAAGGATAACCACCTGAACTGCCTGATTGTGAACAGTATGAGGAATGCTCACAAGAAGTTAGCAGGGCACTCCCTCTGTATAATTAAAAAATTTTCTAGTTTTGAACGTAATTTTTTTGTGAAATATAATTTAGATCTGATTAGGGAAAAGTTCTTGAGTACAAACCCCACTAGGTTGAGCTCTTTTGATGTTACAAGCCTTTACACAAAAGTTCGTATCCATTTGACACTTTTACGAAAAAGAACGTGTTATTGCTTAAAAACCTAACGCTGAACTTATCAGCTTATTAAAGGTGATTCCCCCCCCCCCCCCCTGAATCATGGACCTTGCCGTTGGTGGGGAGGCTTGCGTGCCTCAGCGATACAGATGGCCGTACCGTAGGTGGAAACACAACGGAGGGGTATCTGTTGAGAGGCCAGACAAACGTGTGGTTCCTGAAGAGGGGCAGCAGCCTTTTCAGTAGTTGCAGGGGCAACAGTCTGGATGATTGACTGATCTGGCCTTGTAACATTAACCAAAACGGCCTTGCTGTGCTGGTACTGCGAACGGCTGAAAGCAAGGGGAAACTACAGCCGTAAATTTTCCCGAGGACATGCAGCTTTACTGTATGATTAAATGATGATGGCGTCCTCCTGGGTAAAATATTCCGGAGGTAAAATAGTCCCCCATTCAGATCTCCGGGTGGGGACTACTCAAGAGGACGTCGTTATCAGGAGAAAGAAAACTGGCATTCTACGGATCGGAGCGTGGAATGTCAGATCACTTAATCGGGCAGGTAGGTTAGAAAATTTAAAAAGGGAAATGGATAGGTTAAAGTTAGATATAGTGGGAATTAGTGAAGTTCGGTGGCAGGAGGAACAAGACTTTTGGTCAGGTGATTACAGGTTTATAAATACAAACTCAAAAAGGGGTAATGCAGGAGTAGGTTTAATAATGAATAAAAAATAGGAGTGCGGGTTAGCTACTACAAACAGCATAGTGAACGCATTATTGTGGCCAAGATAGACACAAAGCCCATGCCTACTACAGTAGTACAAGTTTATATGCCAACTAGCTCTGCAGATGATGAAGAAATAGATGAAATGTATGACGAGATAAAAGAAATTATTCAGGTAGTGAAGGGAGACGAAAATTTAATAGTCATGGGTGACTGGTATTCGTCAGTAGGAAAAGGGAGAGAAGGAAACATAGTAGGTGAATATGGTTTGGGGGAAGAAATGAAAGAGGAAGCCGCCTTGTAGAATTTTGCACAGAGCATAACTTAATCATAGCTAACACTTGGTTCAAGAATCATAAAAGAAGGTTGTATACCTGGAATAATCCTGGAGATACTAAAAGGTATCAGATATATTATATAGTGGTAAGACAGAGATTTAGGAACCAGGTTTTAAATTGTAAGACATTTTCAGGGGCAGTTGTGGATTCTGACCACAATCTATTGGTTATGAACTGCAGATTGAAACTGAAGAAACTGCAAAAAGGTGGGAATTCAAGGAGATGGGACCTGGATAAACTGAAAGAACCAGAGGTTGTACAGAGTTTCAGGGAGAGCATAAGGGAACAATTGACAGGAATGGGGGAGAGAAATACAGTAGAAGAAGAATGGGTAGCTCTGAGGGATGAAGTAGTGTAGGCAGCAGAGGATCAAGTAGCTAAAAAGACGAGGGCTAATAGAAATCCTTGGGTAACAGAATAAATATTGAATTTAATTGATGAAAGGAGAAAATATAAAAATGCAGTAAATGAAGCAGGCAAAAAGGAATACAAACGTCTCAAAAATGAGATCGACAGGAAGTGCAAAATGGCTAAGCAGGGATGGCTAGAGGAAAAATGTAAGGATGTAGCGGCTTGTCTCACTAGGGGTAAGATAGATACTGCCTACAGGAAAATTAACGAGACCTTTGGAGAGAAGAGAACCACTTGTATGAATATCAAGAGCTCAGATGGCAACCCATTTCTAAGCAAAGAAGGGAAGGCAGAAAGGTGGAAGGAGTATATAGAGGGTTTATACAAGGGCGATGTACTTGAGGACAATATTATGGAAATGGAAGAGGATGTAGATGAAGATGAAATGGGAGATAAGATACTGCGTGAAGAGTTTGACAGAGCACTGAAAGACCTGAGTCGAAACAAGGCCCCCGGGAGTAGACAACATTCCATTAGAACTACTGATGGCCTTGGGAGAGCCAGTCATGACAAAACTCTACCATCTGGTGAGCAAGATGTATGAGACAGGCGAAATACCCACAGACTTCAAGAAGAATATAATAATTCCAATACCAAAGAAAGCAGGTGTTGACAGATGTGAAAATTACCGAACTATCAGTTTAATAAGTCACAGCTGCAAAATCCTAACGCGAATTCTTTACAGACGAATGGAAAAACTGATAGAAGCGGACCTCGGGGAAGATCAGTTTGGATTCCGTAGAAATGTTGGAACACGTGAGGCAATACTAACCTTACGACTTATCTTAGAAGAAAGATTAAGAAAAGGCAAACCTACGTTTCTAGCATTTGTAGACTTAGAGAAAGCTTTTGACAACGTTAACTGGAATACTCTCTTTCAAATTCTGAAGGTGGCAGGGGTAAAATACAGGGAGCGAAAGGCTATTTACAATTTGTACAGAAACCAGATGGCAGTTATAAGAGTCGAGGGGCATGAAAGGGAAGCAGTGGTTGGGAAAGGAGTGAGACAGGGTTGTAGCCTCTCCCCGATGTTATTCAATCTGTATATTGAGCAAGCAGTAAAGGAAGCAAAAGGAAAATTCGGAGTAGGTATTAAAATTCATGGAGAAGAAGTAAAAACTTTGAGGTTCGCCGATGACATTGTAATTCTGTCAGAGACAGCAAAGGACTTGGTAGAGCAGTTGAACGGAATGGACAGTGTCTTGAAAGGAGGATATAAGATGAACATCAACAAAAGCAAAACGAGGATAATGGAATGTAGTCAAATTAAATCGGGTGATGCTGAGGGGATTAGATTAGGAAATGAGACACTTAAAGTAGTAAAGGAGTTTTGCTATTTGGGGAGCAAAATCACTGATGATGATCGAAGTAGAGAGGATATAAAATGTAGACTGGCAATGGCAAGGAAATCGTTTCTGAAGAAGAGAAATTTGTTAACATCGAGTATAGATTTAAATGTCAGGAAGTCGTTTCTGAAAGTATTTGTATGGAGTGTAGCCATGTATGGAAGTGAAACATGGACGATAACCAGTTTGGACAGGAAGAGAATAGAAGCTTTCGAAATGTGGTGCTACAGAAGAATGCTGAAGATAAGGTGTGTAGATCACGTAACTAATGAGGAGGTATTGAATAGGACTGGGGAGAAGAGAAGTTTGTGGCACAACTTGACTAGAAGAAGGGATCGGTTGGTAGGACATGTTTTGAGGCAAATGGATCACAAATTTAGCATTGGAGGGCAGCGTGGAGGGTAAAAATCGTAGAGGGAGACAAAGAGATCAATACACTAAGCAGATTCAGAAGGATGTAGGTTTCAGTAGGTACTGGGAGATGAAGAAGCTTGCACAGGATAGAGTAGCATGGAGAGCTGCATCAAACCAGTCTCAGGACTGAAGACCACAACAACAACAACAAAGGTGATTATTAAGTAATCATTTTATCTTTAACAACAAATCTTACATTCAATTCTTTGAAGTGTGGGTAGTTCATTAGCAGATACCGTAGATGACTTTTTATGAAGTATCTGGAGGATGGTTTCTTGAAATAAATTGGGATTTGAAGAGCAATATATGGTTTTATGTCCATTATGTTCATGACTTAATTTTGATATTCGATCAGACTGAAAAAGAATTAGAACTTTTTCTGACTCCTTAATAGCCTTCATGAGAAAATTAAATTCACTGAAGTCTAAAATGAGAACGCTGAGTAAACTTTTCATTCTAGGTCAACTTTCTCTGACAATATTATTGTAGCTTACTCGTTTTAACCATATGCTTAAAAAGTAACCTTTTTCCATTCCTCAGTAAATCGTGTTCTAGGAAAACCACTGTCTCTCGACAGTTCGTTGAAAGAAAGAAATCTGATTAGCGCTATTTGAAGCAATAGTCGCTACGAACAGTTTATAGTCGACCAGAATATTGGCAAATAAAATGACAAACAACATCAGCTTTAGGCATTAAGAAGCAAACGAGTAATAACGAGGAAAACTGCGAGTTTATCTCTACCAATTTTTTAGGTAGTATGTCGTACTAGCAGCTTTCGGACTAAAAAAAGATATATGGTTACTTTTACTTCCACCAATGGCCTGAAGAAAGATTTTGTACACATGTTAAATACTGAAGAAGATCCTTTCACAGAGTAAGGTATCTACAAAATGTTATGTGATACATGTCATAGTCATTATATGGAACAGATTAGAAGGCTGTTAAGTCAGATGTAGGGAGCAACTGCTGGGAAAGAAAAGCGGCAATGCATATAATTCTTCCTTTGCGGAACATTTGCCTATTTCTGATCATTTTCCTAGGAAAAGGGAAGAAACAGTCATTCTAAATAAAGAGATACACGGCTGGAAACTATACGTGTTTGAAGAACTCGAATTATCAAGCTAAAAGAGATGTTAACATTTTGAATGATCAGCCGGAGCTGGTAAGTGACAACTTCCTTGACGGCTTTAAACCGGTGCTCATGGTCGTGTAGCATGCGTTTACCGGTCTATGCTTGCTTTGGCGAGCGTGTCGTTTCTTCAAAACACCTTCTTGTTGCTGAAATTTAGTTGCGTCTTTGATTGGCATGACAGTTTTTACATGTAGGTAGCGTTTTTCTCAGACACTTCGACATATTCATGTGAAGTTTTCAGCCTAAACTGAATTCGGCATCTGTCTGCTGCTCTGCTTTAGTTACTGTTTGTAAGCTTGTCGAATACTAATCAGAACCCTCCATTTTAGCAGTTAGCTTCGAATAATATTTAGATCTTCACAGTATTCATTGATTTTAATAGCACTATCGTCTTGAACTCTTATTGTCTTATAAGCTGCTGTTTGTGAACTTATTTAATGTTGAGAGGAAGTTTCTCCAAATTAGCATTTAGATTTTAATAAATATTAGCTCATGTCCGCCCCCTCCTGTATAGCTGCATCGCTACTGTGCTATAAGCTACAGTTTGTAAACTTCTTTAATGATAAGCCGAAGTTTCTCCGTATTAGAAATTAGTTTTTAATAAATTTTACTTTGTGCTACCGCCTCCTGCAGTATTTAGAACTTCTAATTACGCGTTTACTACCGAGACGGCGAAATGCTGTTACATTCTTACTCTGCTACAAGAATGTTTGCAGATAATTTCATTGCACACAGTTATATATCTGTTTCATTTTATGTCAGTTTAGATTAAGAGGCGATTTTATTTTTCTGTTGGATTTCTTCTGCGTTACACATTTAGTGCCCTTTGCAAGTAGCTCTCCTTAGTGCTACAGCCTGTACATTCGGGCAGTGGACGTTTGCCATTTGTCATATGTGTACTCTTTTAATCCTGATGCCAGTATTGTGTTTTGTTGTATACAGGTCAATATTTACGTCGACGAGAGGATTATGTTAAGGGTCCGACACAATCGGAATTTAATCTGCACGCCTGAAATACTATATTGCTCCAGTCTTAAGTTGAAGTTTGTGATTATTTGTGTGTTCAATATGACTGTACCGTATCACAAGAGTTGATTTGCTTTAGTCAGTGTATTTTTTTCAGCATGTTATGTAACATGTGAGTGCCCTTATCTTACAATTATTTGTTTCCAGTTATTACTTATCTGTTTCGTATAAAATATTTTTGTAACCACTAACGTAAGTATTAGCGTTCGTTGCGCCTTCTGAAGAAGACAAATTTAAAACTGGTGAAACCTAGGTCGTGGGTTCCAGTTAACCTTTCCTTGAAACTGGTTGCCCAATTTTGTTTCAACCTATCCAAGTTTACTGTAGTACAATTGTTGAATTATAGCAGAGTTAAGACTTCAACAAATGTAGTTCGTTGATAACACGATGATGAAACTACTAAATATCCAGAATTTTGTTTGGAAATTTGTAACGGCAGTCGAAAGGTTATAAAACGCAGCTGCCATATTGGCGCAGTGTCAGTACTTAGCGAGTTTTAGACTTTTAGTGGAGGTAAGGTCTATGAGCTATAATGAAGGGAAGTTCTTCGCTGGATGCACGTATTGAGAGCCACTTCGTGAAAGTGTTAGAATTTCACAGTTCTGTCCTGGGACTTAGAATTATTTTGCGTCACGATGCTGTGAACGGGAGAATTTTCGCGATACAGCTCTACGGACCTAGAACGTTTCGTACACAGTGAAGGACACTGAAAATTCGGGGCTTCAGCGGTATGGACGTCTAATGTTAGTGAAGTTAACGTTTGAAACTTACTAGCTGCATTAAGAAAAATTTTTAATGCCAGTCTTAAATATAAAAACTTTCGTGATCTGCTTAGAAAGGGACTTAAAAATTCAATACAAAGCGCTGATCTTGCGATTTATCTTCAGGTAACCAAATGTGGACTTACAAATTTACGCGACCTTACGGCATTAACTTTTTATTTTAAGGACATTTAGGTAGCTAGTATGGCTTAAACATTAACATTTATAACCTACTGCAGCGGTGGCTTAGCATTTAAGTTGGCATAGTTTACTGAACTAAGTACCAAACGGTCTTGTGGTACTCGCAGAAGTGACTGTTTGTAATAACTTTCTTGGTGCCGTTGAGAGAATTAAGGAACTTTAAGGGAATCATAAATTTTATTTATTTCACTATAAGATCCGTGTGAGTGACTAACATTATTTAAATTGTCGCAGCATTATTGCGTTTTATTTAAAGTTATATAGTCTGTACATCAATTAATTGTCTCTTGCGACTGATCTATGGTTTCCAGAACCCAGCCAGATAGATTTAACAATTAAATACACATCGTAGATCCTTATAGTTTCTCTTCAGATGTAAACAAGATGTATTTATTTCATAGCTAATGCAGGCTAGTACGTAACAAATAGTCGAACTTTTCCGAGATTATATTGACTGCTTCATCTAAACGTATTGCTGCTGTTTTAATTTCTATTGCTTTAATATTAAATTTTGATGGGTGAAATTATATTTATTATCGTGATTTTCTCTCAAATACTTTTGAGATAAAGAAAGAATAAGACAGATATCCAACTCGACAGTGTCCTCTTACGGTAAAACACCGCTTGTTGTAAACTGGATTGTACCGCATACAGTGTTGCATTGTGTAGATAAAACTTAGTTTGAGATAAGAAGAATGGGTAGAGCGTATGTACATTAAAACATGCTGTTCCGAAACATGCACATGCTCTTAAATCGCCGATAGTTCTAACAAATTTTCATATTAATAAAATAAAATAATTTTTTATCTTGATCTATAATATTCCGCGAAAATAGGACATCTCGAAACCTTGTGTATGCAGATGGCCTTCAAAACTAGTCGCAGAAACTACCCAAGTGAGACGGAAAATGGCGTCTCCCTTCTTAATGGAGAAATTTGATTCCCCGCTGCAGGGAACAAGGTGGAGTGGAAACGACAACTTCGCGACAAGTTACTTTGCGGTTCAGGATTATGCAGGAGGTAGCCGTCTCCGCAGGGGAAAAAAACTTTGACGTCTTCTACCAGCTCTACCTTTCCTGAAGCGACTGGTGTGTTATTGGGTACAAGGGACTCACAGAAGTTGCTTCGCTGAATATGAGAGAACAACTAGGCATCTTATCTCCTGCATGCTAAATTCGAATGCAGCAAACATTATATGCTAGAATTTACGACTTGAGTATACTTTCTTTCGTGAAGATCTTATGTTACTCTGTTTCTCCCGCTTCTAAAATAGTGATAATGAAAAAACACTGTCTTATTAAAACACTCACGTGAATTTCAACAGATCGCAAAGTCTTCAACAGAGTAGTCGTCGATAAGACTACCGGCAACTGACAATAAATCTTAAAGTCGGAAAAATACGTTAATTTATTTTAAAAACTTAAACCTAATCCTATCATGACTAAAGTTACTCCATTTACGTCTTAAAAAATCGGCATCTTTCGCTTTCCCTGCACTTTCGTTTGACATTCCTTTCAGAAGGAGGCAGTCGATCTCCAGACAACATATATTCTGTGCATGCCACTACACAGTGCACGGCAGAGTGTACTTCTTACGAATTTAAGAGACTTTCGTTTTTATTCCATTCATCTACAGAGCGATGGAAAATTGACTGTCTACACGCCACAGTAAGAGAATTTTCTTGAGTTGTGATGACTCGCACACTACGATAAACGTTTAAATATCTTGCAAAGGTTACGGTGATTGCCTGGAAATGAGGCTGTTAAACTCTGGGTAGTTCATCGGAAGAACGTCCGTAATTTGAAGGTGACTTCCAATCCAAAAATTTAACATAACCTAGCTGCAATCTACCTATTAATTTAGCGAACATTGAACGACACTTCGAGAGTTAAATGGCCCGCCAAAGTCAGTTAGTACTTAAAATAATGTGGAAAAGCAGTGAAATTGGTTATGAACTCACACAGAAAAGTCATGATCTAAACTTTTTTCAGGATGGACACCTCTCTGTACCGATAGATTTTTTTTGTTGTACTCTTATCCCCAGAAACCACAGCAAATTCATGCATAAAGTAACTCCTTCGGCCGCTGTCGGTAAATATCAGGCAGTTAAAATTGACAACAAATAAATTCATGGAAAGTACTGAATTAACTACGTTGTCAATACAGGTATCTGCTGTCTTTTTCTGTGTGATCTCGATAGTAATTTTTGTTGTGTTGTACGTGATTGTGCTAGTGAATAAATCATTTAAAACAATTTAGGCATTTACGAAAATGATAGCAATGGGGAAAGGGGTCAGTATTAACAGTTAAAGTTCACTAAAAGTTGTAGTAATAAGTAATAACTTATTTCGCAGTACGAACCCACAAAGAACATGACAGTTTTTATATTTGGCAATTTAGCTCATTCCAGCCAAAGTAAGTTATTTTAATATCTGATTAGGGTAGGCTTTAATAAATGTTATACATAAGATACGCTGCCGTGGTAATACTGGAATTTTAAGCTTTTAATTGTATGTAGATGTCATGTCCTTCAATCTGCACTGGTTATTCTTAATTTTCGAAGCCAGATGAAAAGCTTTGAGTAGACAGATAGTAGCCAACAGTTCTCCTTGTTTCATATATATTATTCACCTTAGATAATTGCATGATGAGTGTACCGGGTTACAAAAGTTAGTAAGCAGAACATCAGTTAATACAGACGGACAGATAATAGGAATATCAATGGCAACAGGTGTACGAGAAATTCCTCGAGTTCACTGAACGCTTAGTATGTAGCCACGGCATCTGCCCACACAAGGGTAGCACTGTGTTCAAAGTTTTACAAAGCGTAATGGTATGATTACATATGTAGTTTGAATCCTACAGGTTATGTTGTCAATATGGGGAAAAGTAAGAACTTGTTACTGTCAGCTAGTCTCAATGAATACCTCACGTGTGAAGATAGAGGGTCTTTAAATTAATAATAAAAGCCAGACGGCGTTCAGACAACAATAGTAACGGAAACTGTGTACTGCACTGACATCATCGACATCGATATTTCCAAAGCCACGTTAAGGTGCAAGGCAGTAGGTACTCAAGAGTCACTATTAGTTCCACGTATTGCTGTTTCATTCGCGAATGGTGTGTGTGTGTGTGTGCGTGTGTGTGTGTGTGTGTGTGTCTGAGAGTTGTTAATGAGATTACCTTGGAAGCTTATTTATTTCATTTTCCTGTCATGGTTATTTCGCTAGGTGTACAGCTCTCCTTCGAACGTGTGATATCACAAATTTTACAGATAATCGTTTCTTGATGCTCAACGTCTCACTTGTTCCCCGCAGTCATTGGCGTTTGAGAAGCATCACTGCAACGTTCTGATCAGTTGGAAACCAGCTCGTGACGAAATGCACTGCACTTTTTTGGATCCTCAATTCATCAATGTATATGTATATCCTCACTTATAGCACTATTCCGTAATTCACGTTCAGATTCTTGGCGGAGCGTTCATAGAACTACTTTAACATTATTTCTCATTTGTTCCTCTCTCGAGTAACACTTCGGAAAAATGAAATCGTAAATCGGTAATTCTAAACTCTGATTCGTCTCATTTTGTTAAGATGGGCATTTGTACCTACGTAGGTAGGAGTCAATAAAAATTTTTCTCTATCGGAGGAAAAAGCTGGTGATTGAACGAAATAGTCTTTGTTTTAATTAAAGCGCCTACAGGTAGCGTATCATATGCGTTCGTAGCCCTTTTCCATAAGTTTAATAAACACAATACATACATATAACATAGACATAAATAGTCAATAAATTGTCTCTCCTAAACAAACTCTCCACTCCCTCCCCCCTCCCCACACCCATGATCCATGAACCTTGTGGTCGCCTCGGTGGGGTGGCTCGCGAAAGTTAGCGACACAAATTGCCTTACCGTCAGTGCAACCACAGCAGAGGGGTATTTGTTGAGAGGCTAGACAAGCGTGTGAGGGGCAGCAGCATCTTCAGCTGTTGCAAGGGCAACAGTCAGAATGATTGTCTGATCTGTCCAAGTAACATCAACCAAAACGGCCTTGCTGTGTGGGTACGGCTAAAAGCAAGGGGAAACTACAGCCATAATTTTTCCCGAGGGCATACAGATTCGCTGTATAGTTAAATAATGATAGCGACCTATTGGGTAAAATATTCCGGAGGTAAAATAGGCCCCCACTCAGATCTCCGGGCGTGGAACATCAGATCCCTTAATCGGGCGGTAGGTTACAAAATTTAAAAAGGGAAATTGAGAGGTTAAGTTTAGATATAGTTTGAATTAGTGTAGTTCGGTGGCAGGGGGAACAAGTCTTCTGATCAGGTGAATATGGGGTTATAAACACAAAATCAAGTATGGGTATTGTAGGCGTGGATTTAATAATGAAAAAGATAATAGGAATGCGAATAAGCTACTACGGACAGCATCGTGAACGTATTATCGTAGCCAAGGTAGACAGAAAGCCTACGTCAACCTCATTAGTGCAAGTATATATCTCAACTTGCTCCGCAAATGATGAAGAGATTGAAGAAATGTATGGTGAGATGAAAGAAATTATTCAAATAGCTAAAGGAGACGAAAACTTAATTGTTACAGCTAGCACTTGGTTTAAGGAACACAAAGGAAAGCTATATATAATGAATCGACCGTAGGTGGCACAAATAAAATTAATTTTCCGCGAATATAGTTTATTGAAAAAAATCGTGTGCTCATCTGCGCCGACGAACCAAACCAAATTACCAATCAAAAATTACTAAGAGGCCAAAGGACTTTCTTTAACATCTAAAAGTCTCGTAATTGGTAAGGTTTTCCGCAGACTAATATTTAAAGAGTGTTCCTGATGCACATGGAAAACAATTTGCACAAGAATGAGATTTTCACTTTGCAGCGGAGTGTACGCTGATATGAAACTTCCTGGCAGATTAAAACTGTGTGCCGGACCGAGACTCGAACTCGGGACCTTTGACTTTCGCGGGCAAGTGCTCTACCGACTGAGCTACCCAAGCACGACTCACACCCCGTCCTCACAGCTTTATTTCTGCCAGTATCTCGTCTCCTACCTTCCAAACTTTACAGAAGCTCTCCTTCGAACCCTGCTTCTGTAAAGTTTGGAAGGTAGGAGACGAGATACTGGCAGTAAAGCTGTGAGGACGGGGTGTGAGTCGTGCTTGGGTAGCTCAGTCGGTAGAGCACTTGCCCGCGAAAGTCAAAGGTCCCGAGTTCGAGTCTCGGTCCGGCACACAGTTTTAATCTGCCAGGAGGTTTCAATTTGCACAAGAGTTTACTTTTAGTAGCTGCACAGTGATATAGGTGCTTGGAATAACCGAATACAGTCAATGTTCTACCAAAGTCTGTGACCCAGGTTACGATGTCCAGCCTTGGAGACTGGACTATCGGTGGAGCCATAGAGGCCCGGCGGCGTCCGTCCGAGGAGGTGGTTAGTCGGCGCATGTAGAGGCGTTGTAGTGGAGTGGGTGTCCATCTGTAGGTCCAGCTCAGCGTGAGTTCACTTTGCACGTCAGTGCGAGGGACTACATACTGTCGTGCGGCAGGTTATAGCTGGTATTATTTTGGGTCAAATGGGTCGCTGATGGGAATAGGTTCCCCCAGCCTCCCGGTCCATGACCGCTGGTGGCACTACTAGAACCGCCTAGTGGAACCACTCCAAACGGTTTCTGGTGCTGAGCGGTTGCGTGGCATTTAGGCAACCCGTAATGCTGTTGTGCCAGATTGGTTGCTGGCAATGCAGGCGGAACGCCGCAACAGGTCATTATACGCAGAAGTGACACCCGCAGGTTTCATACTGACTATGCACTGAAGCGCCAAAGAAACTGCTATAGGCATGCGTATTCAAATACAGGCATATGTAAACAGGCAGAACAAGGTGATGTGACCGGCAACGCCTATAATAAACAAGTGCCTGGCGTAGTTGTTAGACCTGTTACTGCTGCTACAATCGTAGCTTATCAGGATTTAAGATAGTTTGAACTTTCTGTTTGGCGCACGAACGATGGGACACAGGTAGCGACGAAGTGGGGATTTTCCAGTTCGACCATTTCACGAGTGTACCGTGAATGTTAGGATTCCGGTAAAACATGAAATCTCCGACATCGCTGCGGTCGGGAAGAGATCCTGCAAGAACGGGACCAACGAAGACTCAGGAGAATTGTTCAGCGTGACAGAAGTGCAGCCCGTCCATAAATAGCTGCAGATTTCAATGCTGAGATATCAGTAAGTGTCAGCGTGTGAACCATTCAACGAAACGTCATCGATATGGGCTTTCGGAGCCGAAGGCCCACCAGTGTACCCTAGATGACTGCACGACAGAAAGCTTTACGCCTTGCTTGGGCGCGTCAAAACCGACATTGGATTGTTGCTGACTGGAAACATGTTGCCTGGTCGGACGAGTCTCTTTTCAAATTGGATCGAGCGGATGGACAAGTACGGGTATGGAGACAACCTCATGACTCCATGGGCCCTGCATGTCAGCATGGGACTTTTCAAGCTGGTGGAGGCTCTGTAATTGTGTGGGGCGTGTGCATCTGCGGTGATGTGGGTCTCCTCATACTTCTAGATACGACTCTGACAGGTAACATGTACGTAAGCATACTGTCTGATCACCTGCAACCATTCATGTCCATTGCGCATTCCAACGGATTTGGGCAACTGCAGCGTGACACTGCAACACCCGACACGTCCAGAATTGCTACAGAGTGGCTCCAGGAACACTCTTCTGAGTTTAAACACTTCCGCTGGCCACCAAACTACCCAGACATGAACAATACTGAATATGTCTGTGATACCTTGCAACTTTCTGTTCTGAAGAGATCCCCACCCCCTCGTACTCTTACCGATTTAAGGGCAGCCCTGCAGAATTCATGGTGTCAGCTCCCTCTAGCACTACTTAAAGTCCGTGCCACGTCGTGTTACGTCAATTATGTGCGCGCGGGGGCAGTACATGACCTTAGGCAGGTGCACCAGTTTGCCTCTTCAGTGTAAAATAAGACAGACACAGAAAAAACATTTTAAATGGTAAGGCATATCCAGGGGCAGACTCAGACCACAATTTATTGGTCAACTAGTGTAGATGGAAACGGAAGATATTGGAACAAGGTAGGAAAGTAATGGCATGGGTCCAGGATAAGTTGGAAAAACGGTTCTTTGGTGTGAGTTTCAGGGGGAGCATTAGCCAACGGTTGGCTAGAACAGGGGAGAGAGATTCAGTAGAAGACGAATGGGTAAATATCTAGGATGGAATTGTGAAGGCGGCAGGGTATGAAATAGGCAGAAGAGCAAGAGCTATTAGAAATGCTAGGGTAACACAAGAGATATTGGATATAGCTAATGAAAGGTAAAACATTAAAATTCAGAAATTAAGCTGAGAAAGGGAATAAAAACGTTTAAATAACAAGATTCACTTGAAGTACAAAACGGCTAAGCAAGAATGTAAAGACGACAAATTTTGTGATTTAAAAGCATGTTTCACTACGTGTAAAATAGATACCGCCAACAAGAAAGTTAAAAGGGACTTCGGGGAAAAGAGGAGCAGTTGTATACATATCAAGACCTCAGCTGAAAAAGAAGTCCTAATTAGAAATTTAGAAGGAACTCATAGAGGATCTTCACAAGGGATATAATCTTGAAGGCAATAGTTTAGAAAGGAAGTGGGCATAAATGGTACTGAGATGGGAGACATGACGCTATCAGAAGAGTGAGATAGAACTCTAAACGATCTACGTCGAAACAAGGCCCGGGAGTAGACGATATTCCGTCAGAACTACTGATAGCCATGGGGGAGCCAACTGTGAAAAAACTCTTTCATCTCGTGTTCAAGATGTATGAGACATGTGAAACATCCTCAGAATTTAAGAAGAATCTAATAATTCCAATTCCAAAGAAAGCACTTGCTGACATGCTGCAAACTACCGAGCTATCAGTATAATAATTCATGGTTGCAAAAGGTACTATCGTGAATTTCTTACAGAAAAGTGAAAAAACTGACAGAAGCAAACCTTGCGGAAGATTTGTCTGGAACCCGCAGAAATGCAGGAATAAGCGAACCAATTCTGAACCTACAACATATTTTAGACGATAGGTTAAGGAAAGTAAAACCTGTAGGATTTGTAGACTTAGAGAAAGCTTTTTACAAAGTGTCAGTGTTGCCTGTAATATTTTCTCTGAAATTCTGAAGGTAGCGCTATGAAATAACGGCTATTTACAACTTGTATGGAAAACAGATGGTTGTTATAAGAGTCGAGGGGCGTGAAAGGGAACCAGTGGTTGAGAAGTGAGTGAAACAGTGTTGTAGACTGTCCTCGAACTTATTCAGTCTGTACATTGCACAAGCAGCAAAGGAAATCAAGGAAAAACTAGGTTAGTAATTGAAGTTCATAGAGAAGAAATAAAAACTTTGAGGTTAGCTGACGACATTGTAATTCTGTCAGAGACAGCAAAGTACCTGGAAGAGCAGTTGAACAGAATAATCGGTGTCTTGAAAGGAGGGTATAAGATGAACATCAATAAAATGAAAAGGAGAATAATGGAATATAGTCCAATTAAATCGTGTCATGCCGAGGGAATTAGGTAAGGAAGTGTGACACGAGAAGTAGATGAGTTTTGGTATTTTCGAAAGAAAATAACTGATGTTGGTCGAGTACAGAGGATATAAAATGTAGACTGGCTATGAGAAGGAAAGCGTTTCTGAAGAACGGATGGTTCTTAACATCGAATATATATTTAAATGTTAGGAAGTATTTATGAAAGTATTTGTGTGGAGTATAGCTTTGTACGGAAGCGAAACATAATTGACCAAAAGAAGGGATCGGTTGATAGGACACGTTCTTGAGGGAAAGGGGGGGGGGGGAGGTGGGTGGAGATTGTAGAAGGACACCAAGGGATGAATGCGATAAGCAAATACAGGAGAATGGAAGTTGTAGTAGTTATTCGGAGGCGAAGAGGGTCGCACAGGATAGAGCAGCATGGAGAGCTGCATCAAACCAGTCTTCGAACTGAAGACTACAATAACAACGACAACTTATTCTCCTTCACTATTTACCAGTCTGCCTACGCTAATGTAACGTTTGGTTCCGCGACTGTAGAGATCGCGGGACTCTGAGACTTGAGAGCGCATTTTCATCCGGAAAGGAAGTTCCATGAAGGTTGTTCGATAGATAGCGGAAAATATGAAAATATGAGGGTGCAATGTCAGGTGAATAAGGTTTCTTTCTTTCTTTGTCATTTGGCAGAACGCAGACAGGCGTCATCATAGAATAGCGTCACTTCACGCAGACTTCCATGTGGTAGTTCTTGCGTAGGCAAGACGATTCATTTGCTGACAATGAACGTCAACTTCAGGGAACAAGTTCAGTGCACCGTCGCTGTTCCGCCGGATGCATAATATTATCTTTTGTGGATGCGCGCAGGTCTTTGAACTGAGAACAGCTTAGAGAATGCGGTACCCGCGCAACTGATACTAGAACCTGCCCCGCCGGCTGCGGTGGTCTAGCGGTTCTAGCCACTCAGTCCGGAACCGCGTGACTGCTACGGTCGCAGGTTCGAATCCTGCCTCGGGCATGGATGTGTGTGATGTCCTTAGGTTAGTTAGGTTTAAGTAGTTCTAAATTCTAGGGGACTGATGACCACAGATGTTAAGTCCCATAGTGCTCAGAGCCATTTTTTTGAACCTGCCCCATTCCACGCAATTGTCGGACGATGGTGGAATGTTCACCGTTCATCACATTTGCTAGTTCTCTAGTAGACTGGCGTGTGTAACTGTGGATTAATGTGATTAAACAACCTTCATAAAACTCGTTATGTCTTCCTGGACTTAGAGACTTACTTAAGTAAAACGATCCTCCTTATGGGCGATAGGACGTCAAACGGGCCGTCTTGGAGCAGTAGAGACACAACAGGACATTTTAATTTCCACTGTCTATACTTTTACGAATAAATTCATAAAACGTTATCAGCACGACCAGTAAGGATTCAGAATTCACACTTGTAGCAGTGGAAGTTCAAAAACATGAAAAAATATTTTTTTTATATGTGAACTTACATCATTTTTTTACTTACTGTTGGCTGTGTTTGTTGCTACAGGTACACGTTCCTTCATAAGAGAGATTGTTCGGCGAATTTTGCGCACCATACAAACCGTACTTACAGGTGTATGAAACCATAGAAATTATTTAATTTATGAAAAAATGAATGTGCTGTTACATTCTAAACTTCGTGTTTAGAAAAACTTAAATTTTATAGTTAATTATCTCAGTTATTACCACAGTTTTCAATAGATTTGGAAAATTCTAGAGTTTCATACACTTGTAGGTATGGCTTGTATGCTGTGCAAAATTCATCGAAGAATCTCCCTTACTTATGAAGAAACGTGTACCTATAGCAACAAATGCAGCCAATGGTAAGTAAAAAAAAGTCAACTTTTAAATGCAAAAAAAAAATATATTTTCTTGTAGTTTTGAACTTCCTCTGCTATGAGTGTAAATCCTGAATCCTTCCTGGCCATTCTGACAAAGTTTTATGAATTTATTCGTAAAAGTATCGACAGTGGTACCTCTCCTGCTCCAAATCGTCCCGTTTGACGTCCTACCCCCCTTAAAACGAGAAAACCATTTTCTTGTCGTGCTTTGTCTAACGGCACTATCCCCGTACACATCACAAATATTTTTACTTGCTTCCTCTGCTGTGACCCCTCTGCTGAACTCAGACAGGAAAATATGTAGAAAATATTCCGATCTATCCACTGGGCTCCACAATATGTAAACTCAAATAGCAACAGTGAACTACAAATAACAAATGACTATCGGTAAACCAACCTATAGCAACAGGAATACCAACATGCAAAAAGAAACGCTAAAAACATACACAAACCTAATACAAAATGAACTGCCCTCCTTTGAAATTTCTTGATGTCCTCCTCTACCCTCCCTGTTAAACTGTTAAAATCTTAGTCAGCCGGTGCCGTAATTCTGAAATGAGAGTTAGTATGAATGTTGCGTAGTAAATATTTCGTGTGAGACGCCCTTACGACAGAGGCAAAGGTCAATTGTGGAAACTAAGCTACTGAATATTAGAAGTAACGTTATTAAGGAACACACCCGACTCACTACACGAAATAAGAGGGCACGTACATTGGCGAGTGAGTGGTCCAAAATGAGAATTAATAATGGATGTGAAATGGTCAATAAGTATAGTTTCGTCGGTACACACTCAATAGCACTCGAACGTGCGATCATGATAGAGGCACGTAAGTTCTATGTACTATCATTCCCCGTGGCCTGGGTAAAAAGAATTGTGGTTGAAATGCATTTATTCATCTCAGAAAGAAAATAATCGGAATTCCTAATTAAATAAAAAGAGAGTTGCAGGTTCTGAATGTTGCAGAAAACGTGACCTACTGAAACTGACATTGGCGGCCACGGAGGGAAAGAGATGAACGCATTTACGTAGCTGTATTGTTGGGCAGCGCCGGGGTGACGATCAGCGCCTCCACCTAAATTCTCTCCTTTTTTTTTTTTGTCTTCTAACTGGTTTGATGCGGCCCACCACGAATTCCTCTCCTGTGGTAACCTCCTCATCTCAGAGTAGCACTTGCAACCTACGTCCTCAATTATTTGCTGGATGTATTCCAACCTCTGTCTTCCTCTACAGTATTTTCCCTCTTCAGCTCCCTGAAGTACCACGGAAGTCATTCTATCATGTCTTAACAGATGTCCTAGCATCCTGTCCCTCCTCCTTACTAGTGTTTTCCACATATGCCTTTCCTCTCCGATTCTGCCCAGAACCTCCTCATGCCTTAACCATATCAGTCCATCTAATTTTCAACATTCGTCTGTAGCACCACATCTCAAATGCTTCGATTCTCTTCTGCTCCGGTTTTCTCACAGTCCACGTTTCTATACCACACAATGCTGTACTCCACACATACATTCTCAGAAATTTCTTCCTCAAATTAAGGCCGATATCTGCTATTAGTAGACCTCTGTTGCCCAGAAATGCCCTTTTTACCATTGCTAGTCTGCTTTTCATGTCCTCCTTGCTCCATCCATCATTTGTTATCGCACTGCCCAGGTAGCAGAAACTTTAACTTCACCTGCTTCGCGACCATTAGTTCTGATGTTAAGTTTCTCGGTGTTCTCATTTCTACTAGTTCTCATTACCTTCGTCTTTCTTCGATTTACTCTCAGTCCATAATTTGTACTCATTAGACTGTTCATTCCGTTCAGCAGATCATGTAATTCTTCTTCACTTTCACTCAGGATAGCAATATCAGCGAAGCTTACCATTGATATCCTTTCGGCTTAAATTTTAATTCCACTCCTGAAACTTTCTTCTATTTCCATCATTGCTTCCTCGATGTACACACTGAACAGTAGGGGCGAAAGGCTGCAGCCTTGTCTTACACCCTTTTTAATCCTAGCACTTCGCTCTTATTATTGCCTCTTGGCTGTTGTAATATTATATATGAACCGTCTCTCCCTATCGATTACCCCTACTTTTGCCAGAATTTCGAACATCTTGCTCCATTTGACATTGTCGAACGCTTTTTCCAGGTCGACAAATCCTATGGACGTGTATTGATTTTCCTTTAGTCTTGCTCCCATTATTAATCGCAACGTCAGAATGGCCTCTCTAGTGCCTTTACCATCCCTAAAGGCAAACTGATCGTCATCTAGTGCATCCTCAATTTTCTTTTCCATCCTTCGGTATATTATTCTTGTAAGCAACTTGGATGTATGAGCTGTTAAGGTGATAGTGCGATAATTCTCGCACTTGTCAGCTCTTGCCGTCTTCGGAATTATGTGGATGATGCTTTTAGGAAAGTCAGATGATACGTCGCCACAGTCATACAATCTTCACACTAACGTCAATAGTTTTGTTGCCATTTCCACCAATGATTTTAGAAATTCTGTAGGATTATTACCTATCCCTTTTGCATTATTTGATCTTATATATTCCAAAGCTCTTTTACATTCTGATTCTAATACGGGGTCTTCTATCTCTTCTAAATCGACTCCTGTTTCTTCTTCTCTCACATCAGACAAATCTTCCCCCTCATAGAGGGCTTCAGTGTATTCTTTCCACCTATCTGCTATCTCCTCTGCATTTAATAGTGGAATTCCCGTTGCACTCTTAATGTTACCACCCTTGCTTTTAATGTCACCGAAGGCACGAGGGCTGTCCAGAAAGTAAGTTACGATCGGTCGCGATATGGAAACAACTATGAAAATCGAATAAAGCTTTGCAAAGATGTGTTGGGCAGTGTCTCTAGTATGACTCTAGGTAGAATTATGTCGCTCTTTTCATTCCTGAGCTCTTAGTGTGCGCGTAAAGATGTTATAGAAAATAGTGTCTCCAGCCAAGTACGAGGGCCTGGTGAGAATTTTCCCCTGAAGCTATGCAACCAACATTACATAACTCTCGTGCGGTTTCTTCTTCAAGACAATTCTCAGCCTCATTCTGCAGGGGCAATGAAGATGTTCCTGCATCGTTTCAATTGGAAGTGTTTGGTTACCCACAATACAGCCCGTAATTGTCTCCCACTGCGTTTCATCTCTGCTCAAACGAACCGCTGGCTATGAAGACAACATTTTGGCACAGGCAACGAGCTTTAGGCCAGCGTAGAGAATTGGCGGAAAGCACTGGCGGCTGCCTTCTATGATGAGGGTATTGGAAAGTTGGTACAACGCTACGACGAATGTCTGAGTCAGAACGGCGACTACGTAGAGAAGTAGCTGAAAGGTTTAGCTAACAGTTACAAATGAAACATTTCTGATTTTCACTGCGATTTTCTTTTCGCGATCAATCGTAACTTTCTTTCTGGACAGCCCTCGTAGTTTAGACTTTCCTGTATGGTTAGTCCGTCCTTCCGGCAATCATTCCTTTTTAGATGTCTTCACATTTTTCCTGCAGCCATTTCGACTAAGCTTCCCTGCACTTTCTATTTATTTCACTCCTGAGCGTCTTGTATTTCTCTATTCCTGGGTTTCCCGTAATGTGTGTGTTCTTCCTCCTTTCATCGATAAATTGAAGTATTTCTTCTGTTATCCATGGTTTCTTCTCAGTTACCTTCCCTGTACCTATGTTTCCTCTCCCAACTTCTGTGATGGCTCTTTTTAGAGACGTCCATTCCTCTTCAACTGTACTGCCTACTGAGCTATTACTTATTGCTGCATCTATAGTCTTAGAGATCTTTCGACGTATCTCCTCATTCCTTAGCACTTCCGTATCCCACTTCTTTGCGTATTGATCTTGCTGACGAATGTCTTAGGCTTCAGTCTACACTTCATCACTACTGTATTGTGATCTGAGTCTATGTCTGCTCCTAGGGGCCGGCCGGTGTGGCCGTGCGGTTCTAGGCGCTTCAGTCTGGAACCGCGTGACCGCTACGGTCGCAGGTTCGAATACTGCCTCGGGCATGGATGTGTGTGATGTCCTTAGGTTAGTTAGGTTTAATTAGTTCTATGTTCTAGGGTCTGATGACCTCAGAAGTTAAGTCGCATAGTGCTCAGAGCCATTTGAACCATTTTTTTGCTCCTAGGTATGTCTTACAATCCAGTACCTGGTTTCGGAATCTCTGTCTGACCACGATGTAATCTAACTGAAATCTACCCGCGTCGCCCGCCCTTTTCCAAATATACCTCCTCTTCTTGTGATTCTATAACGGAGTATTCGCTACAACTAGCTGAAGCATGCTACAAAACACAATTAATCTTTCCCCTCTCTGAATCCTTATCCCATGCCCATATTCTCCTATAACATTTTCTTCTACTTCTTCCCCCACAACTGCATTCCAGTCTCCCATGATTATTAGATTTTCATATCCCTTTACGTACCGTTTCATTATCCTTATACACATTCTCATCTCTTCAGCTTGCGACGTCGGCATGTATACCTAAACTATCGTTGTGGGTGTTGGTTTGCTGTCGATTCCGATAAGAACAACCCTATCACTCAACTGTTCACAGTAACAAACTCTCTAACCTGCTTTCCTATTCATAACGTATGCTACTCCCGTTATACAATTTTCTTCTGCTGTTATTACTCTATACTAATCTGACCAAAAGTCGTCTTCTTACCACTTCACTTCACTGACCCCTACTCTACCTAGACTGAGCCTTGGCATTTATCTTTGCAGATTTTCTAATTTCCCTACAACGTTCAAACTTCTGACATTCCACGCCGCGTCTCGTGGAACGTTATCTTTCCTTTGATTAATAAATCTTTTCCACATGGTGACCTCCCCTTGGCAGTCCCTTCCCGGAGTTCCGAATGGGGAACTCTTTAGCAATCTTTTGCCAATGGAGAGATCATCATGCCACTTCAATTACAGGCCACATGTCCTGTGGATATACGTTATGTGCCTTCACTGCAGTAGTTTCCAGTGCCTTCGGCATCCTCAAGCCGTTGATCATCGCTGATTCTTACGACTTTAGGGGCAATGTCCCACCCATGGGACAAGAGAGTGCCCTGAACCTCTTTCCGCTCCTCCGCCCTCTTTGACAAGTCCGTTGCAGAGTGAGGGTTGACTTCCCACTCCGGAAGTCTTAGGCCACCAATGCTGATTATTAATCAAAACTTAAGCAGTGGCGGGATTCGATCCCGAAACCCAAGGCGTTTTGAATATGAATCAAAGACGCTACCCCTGGATCACTGGTGTAAATTCTCCGGAGGAACACAAAATAATAACCTTCCGGAGATACACAAGCCGGGATCCATAGTATTGTAAATGAGAAAATCATATAGTCTCAGAAGCTGCTTTCATTATTTAGCACAATTTCACTTGAAATTAGAGAGGACTCCGGTTATACGTCTTAGCACTAGGACATGAGAACAACGAAAGATTATTACTAGACCTAATAAACGAAGAGCGTAGGTTTTCTTTGGTGCGTCAGTTTTAAATAATTTTCAAATGAATCTTTGGTGTGATCGTATAGTAACTGTACATTTATCAGTAATAAAAAAATTACTGCGTTTCTTTACACTCTGCAAATCATAACTGGTGTAGATCTCATACCAAACACCATTACTCTAGCAGATGAAGGACTTGTATAGTGTAGATAGTCTCTTTAGTAGATCTGTTGCATCTTTAAAAGATATTGTCAATGAAAATTAATTTCTGATTTGCGTTCCACACAGAGAGTTCTGTATGATGGTTCCAGCTAAAGATATTCGTAAATTTCCTAGCTGAATCGAAAAACACTCAATTTTTGAGTTTAATCGTATAGCCAGAACGTGGTGGTGGTTAGTGTTTAACGTCCCGTCGACAACGAGGTCATTAGAGACGGAGCGCAAGCTCGGGTTAGGGAAGGATTGGGAAGGAAATCGGCCGTGCCCTTTCAAAGGAACCATCCCGGCATTTGCCTGAAACGATTTAGGGAAATCACGGAAAACCTAAATCAGGATGGCCGGAAACGGGATTGAACCATCGTCCTCCCGAATGCGAGTCCAGTGTGCTAACCACTGCGCCACCTCGCTCGGTAGCCAGAACGTAATGGAGTTTTTGTTCTCATGTTGAGGACCTGATATCTTGCATTTTTTAGGGTCAGTAGGTACTTTTTGCGCCGTGAAAATACCTAAATCCCTCTGAAATTAGTTTTGATCCTCTAATGACTTTAATAGATGGCAGACGACACGATCATCGGCAAAGGATCCCAAGGGATCTGCTGTGGCTCTCTTCTGAATCGTTTATATAGTTTAAGAACAGTAGCGAGCCTTTAGCACTTACTTCGGGAACACCAGACACTACTTCCGTATCACTCGATGACTTTTCGTCGTGTGCCACTGTCCACTCTGACAGGAAATCAGGAATGCTCAATAGGGACGAATGTGATTAGAAGCCGCATGTGGGTAAAGCTGTCTAAAGCAGTCTATGATCAGAAAAATGTAGTATCAGCTTGACGTTCGCTCTCGATAGCACTCATGACATCATGTTGTAGCAAGTGGCTGACACCAGTTTTACCGAGTGACAATATCTGACAGCGATGACACATAAGAGGGGACTGTGGCATACGTTTCTCCAGTGACAAGGCGGAGAAAGAAAAGCTTTATTAACAGGAAAATTATTTATGTAGATTCCCCGAAGGCGGAAGAGACTAATAATGCGGCGAGTAATGTACTTTGAGGCAGCGGGATACTGAGGCTCCGCCAGGAGTAGTTGGCAGTGACTGCGCCCTTGCTGACCGTAGGCAGCACCACGACGCAACGCGGCCTGGCTAATAGCAAGCGTACATCGCACGCCGGCCGAGTTGGCCGGCAGGATCGAGAATTCGCCCACAGTTGAACCCGGACTCTCGAATATCAGGCTTTGCCATACGGTGGCCACCTCGCTTTGGTGAGTCTAGTGCGAAACCCAGAATCACCGAGGCTAGCTGACGGCTAGTTGGTGATGCAGCTCGCTATGCTATAATAGCTCAGCCCCTCGGCTGGGAGAATTTATACTCGCTCCACAATTTAGACTGCCACCATGTAGCTGGTTGCAGAAATTGCATGTTGCATTACACCATGTATTTATAGAGCCCAAAAGTATCATACCCTCTTTTTTTCACCTGCTTCAGAGTTAAGAACGTAAATTTAGAGCACTGTTCAGTAGTTTCAGTAATTTATTTCCTTATTCCCCAATCCACCGATCTTTGTGCAGCTCGGAGAATGTACGAGTAGCGTTCTATAAGTACGAGGGGCGTTTGATAAGTACGTGCAAAAATAAAAACTACTTACATTTTTGGGGTAAATCTTTTTTGTTTTTCGACATAGTCTCCTTTTAGACTTATACACTTCGTCCAACGCTGTTCTAATTTGTTGATCCGTTCCGAATAATAGGAACTGTCCAAGTCTGCAAAATAGCTATTAGTTGCTGCAATCACCTCCTCGTTTGAATAAAAATCTTTGTCCCGCCAGCCATTTCTTCAAATTGGCGAACAAATAGTAGCCCGAGGGATACAAAATCTGGAGAATAGGGGGTATGTGAAACGAGATGGAATCCAATTTCCATTAATTTTACGACCACAACTGCTGAGGTGTGTGCTGGTGCATTGTCGTGATGGAAAAGGACTTTTTTCGGTCCAATCGCCAACGTTTTTCTTGCAGTTCGATTTTCAAACGATCCAGTAACGATGAATAATATGCACCTGTGATAGTTTTACCCTTGTCCGGATAGTCGATGAGAATTATCCCTTGCGAATCCCAAAAGACAGTCGTCATAAACTTTCCGGGTGAAGGGCTAGTCTTCGCCTTTTTTTGGTGCACATTCTCGCTAGGTATCCCATTGTTTAGGTTGTCGTTTGGTCTCAGGAGTATAGTAATGTGTCGATGTTTCATCCACAGTGACGAAACGACGCTTAAAGGCCTGCAGATTCTTTCTGAACAGCTGCAAACCATCCCTGCAACACTTCCCACGATTCCATTTTTGGTCAAGCGTGAGCAGTCGCGGAACCTGTCTAGCGGATAGCTTTCTCGTGTCAAAGTTTATCCAAAATATTATTTACCCTTTCATTCGAGATTCCCATAGCACTAGCAATCTCACACACCTTAACTCCTCTGTCATCGATAACCATATCATGGATTTCATCAATGATTTCTGGAGTCGTAACCTCCACAGTGCGTCCAGAACGTTCAGAATCACTTGTGCCCATATGGCCTCTCCGAAAATTTGGAAACCACTTATTAACTGTTCTAATCGAAGGTGCAGAGTCACCGTAATGTTTACCAACCTTGTCTTTAGTCTCCTTTCATAAAGTAATGTTCAATTACAACACGAAGATCTTCTTCGTACATTTTTTGACAGTCACTCGACTTCCTTGATTCACACGAATGCCATACAGAACAAAATAGACCAATATGTCTGAAACTTGGGGTGCGTTCTTTCCAAAGATGCTACTAACTAAACATGACCTCGGTAAGCGCCGGTGGCGCCATCTCTCGGTCTTTGCACGGACTTTTCAAACGCCCCTCGTAATGTAATATATTTTTCTCGGCCAATTGTAGGTAAAAAAAATGCGGAATTTGTTGCAGCACATTGTAGAATACTCTCGTTTTGCCCGCTACACTTAGCCTTTAAAATCGCGTCTGTAACCGAGATCGACTCCAACCAGAGAGATGCCACTGAGATTCTTTCGGTGAAATACCAGAGCATCGAAGATATTCATAGACGCTTGCAGAAAGTCTATGGAGAAATGGCTGTGAAATAAAAAGCACGGTGAGTCTTTAGGCGAGGGGTCTGTCATCATCGCAACAAGGTCTTCCAAACCTGTCTGAGCTCCCGCGTACCGGTCGGTCGCACAAAGACGTGACTCCTGGAATGTAGGAAAGTGCGGACACTTTCATTCGAGGTGATCGATGGATCACAATCAAGCATCTCCCTGCTCAACTCGACGCCTCTGATGGTAGTGCTGACACACTCGTCCATCTGTTAGGGTACTGAAAAGTAAGTGCCTTCTGCTACCCTCGCTGTCTAGGAGAGGACCATAAGGAGGAGGAATGCCTCGTCCTTCACGAGGCTGATCGTGACAGTTTTCGGCTAACGTCGTCACAGGCCTTGAAACTGAGATTGATCGCTTCGAACGAGAAGCAAAGTGGCAATCCAAGGAGCGGCGACACACCATCCCTCCTCCTAAGAAAAAGTTCAAAACCGCACTCTGAGCAGTGAAAATATGGGTGTCGGTGTTCTGGCACCCTCATGGCTTTCCTCATGGTGCAACGATCAACTCGGACGTGTACAGTACTCCCCTCAGGTCACAAAAATGCAAACTAACTTCTCCAGGACAACTCAAGACCTCACACAAGTGTGTACAGCAGGGAGTCTGACGTCAATCATGAGAACAACAAAAAGTTTAGAAACGATTTCTAATTACGCTTAAAGTTTGTAATAAGTCACTGCATGCTATCATTATGAGATTATGGATGAATAGAATCTTGGTAATTTGCTCTCCGTTTTAAGCAAAATAGAGTTTTGACGCTTTTCGATGTTTATGACGTGATGTCTCACGAACTACGTGTCGTACAGTGACATAATTGTGCAGTTATATTCATTGACAGATGTAGGTACTGGCTGCAAAGTTTGTTGCTAATAGCATTAGTAGTAAAGAATTAATAAATTAAAGTCTTATGCCTAATTTAAGGCTTTACTGCGCGCCATGTTTAAGAGGATTCTAGTTTTTCGTGGATTTAAAGCTTTATGACATCATATCTCTTGAACTACATGTAGTACAATGATATATGTTTAAGATACATTCAGTGGCGCAAATGCAGTGGCCAGTAAAAAGTAAAAAATTGAAACGGCTTGTTTGACGATGACTTTCACTACATGAAAAACGAAATATAATAAGCGATAAAGTTTTTCTTTCAGCGTTTTGTGGAGTGTCAGCAAGAAGAAGTTTCATAAGGTATCGAAATTAAGTGTTATGTTTGTTGGAAACCGTTAAGTTCTTGTGGAGCGCGTCAGTCTGGAACCGCGCAACCGCTACGGTCGCAGGTTCGAATCCTGCTTCGGGCATGGATGTGTGTGATGTCCTTGAGTTAGTTAGGTTTAAGTAGTTCTAAGTTCTAGGGGACTGATGACTTCAGTTGTTAGGTCCCACAGTCCTCAGAGCCATTTGAAACATTTAAGTGCTTCAGATCTAAAATACGCGATGCAACGACAAACGCACAGATTCTGACTGTAATACTTGCCTTGCTGTCCTAAACGTTTAACATAAGATTTAATCTCTTAATGATTTTCTTTTATTTTTAAATTCGATTAATAAGTACGCGAAACATTGAGAACTAAAATAATTGGAGCCCCTGCAATTCGTTAGGTATGCAACCTGCAACTGAAATATGCTTTCTCCTTCCGGGATAGTCTGTTAGTAATACAGACCAGTCTGATTAATTCTGCTGTGGTTTCTACGTACAAACATAATTACCATATTTACAGTTGGTCTGCAGTAACCAAAGTAGACACTATTTTAATTAGAATTCAAACTTCAACATTCTATCACGTCCAGTGGTACGTTTTATCTAAAGTGGAAACTTAAGTAACCAGTGAATGTTTTACAAAAAACATAATATTATCCAAAAGGGGCAACTGTAGAACGTAGTTTTTAAGCTCCTCCGTAGTAAAACTCTGTTTGCGTCCGTGGTGAACAGTAGTTAACTCTGGGCGTCCTTTAGGCAAGTCGCCCTCTAGCAGGGAGGGCGGTTATACATTCAGCTGTGACAATAGCTGTTTGAGAATGTTAACTGCCACGTCTACATAAATGCCAGTATTAGAAAGGGTTAAACGGATAATTTATATGATTTTTGCACTACGTATGCTTTTAGGTTACATACCAGATGAACATGTTGAGGATGCAGTGCCCTCAGTGAGCGACATATAGCACATGAGAAGTGGTGAGATCACGTTATGAAAACAACATCGGTCTATATATTGGAGCTAAGCCTTCAGAGTACTCGCCACCACACTTCAGAATCACTGGGAACTTCCTGCTGAATACATACACATCAAAAAAAGTTTTGCATCACCCCGATTCCCAGAATTCCTGAAGTTAGACGTTGACTGTGGTTATTGAATCACAGACACAGTGTTTTGACTGTATTGAGATGGCATTGAAGCTGCCCAAGGAAGTAACAACCATGCATGAGCAGTGCCTGTTAGACGGTGGGAGTGCGACAGCCGATCAGTCCCAGTCATTCCACCAGGATAGAGGTACACGGCTCGTGTTGTCTGTAGTTCAACCATGCCTAGATGGTCAATACGGCGGTTCGATTGGGTCCGCATGGTTTCTATGTGCCAGTAAGGGCTCTCAAGAAGGGAAGTGTCCAGGCGTCTCGGAGTGAACGTAAGCGATGTTGCTCGGACATGCAGGAGTTACAGAGAGACTGGAACTGTCGATGATGTGGCTCGCTCAGGCCGCCCAAGGGCTACTACTGCAGTGGATGACCGCTGCCTACGGATTATGGCTCGGAGGAACCCTGACAGCAACGCCGCCGTATTGAACAAGGCTTTCGTGCAGCCACAGGACGTCGTATTATGACTCAAACTGTGAGCAGTAGGCAGCATGATGCGCAGCTTCACTCCCAACGTCCATGGCGAGGTGCATCTTTGCAACCACGACACCATGCAGCGCCGTAGAGATGGGCCCAAAAACATGCTGATTGGACTTCTCAGGATTGGCATCACGTTCTCTTCGCCGATGATCGTTGCATATGTGTTCAACCAGATAATCGTCGGAGACGAGTTTCGAGACAATCCGGTCAGGCAGAACCCCTTGGACGGACTGTCCATCGAGTTCAACAAGGTGGGTGTTTCCTGATGTTTTGGGGTGGCATTATGTGGGGCCGACGTACGCCACTGGTGGTCATAGAAGGCGCCGTAACGACTGTAGGATACGTGAATGCCATTCTCTGATCGATAGTGCAACCATATCGGCCGCATACTGGCGAGGCATTCGTTTTCATGGACGACAGTTCGCACCCCCATCAACCATATCTTGTGAATGACTTCCATCAGTACAACGAAATCGCTCGACTACAGTGGCCAGCATGTTCTCCAAACATGAACCGTGTCGAACATGCCTGGAATAGATTGAAAAGTGCTGTTTATGGACGACGTGACCTGCCAACAACTCTACGGGATATACGCTGAATCGCCTTTGAAGAGTGGGACAATCTGGACAAACAATGTCTTGATTAACTTGAGGATAGCATGCCACGATGAATACAAGGATGCATCAAAGACAGAGGACGTGTTGCTAGGTATTAGAGGTTGCGGTGTGTACAGCAATCTGGAGCACCATCTCTGTAGATCTCGGTCTACGGTGGTAACACATGCAATGTGTGGTTTTCATGAGCAATTAAAAGGGCGGAAGTGATGTTTATGTTGATCTCTATCCCAATTTTCTGTACAGGTTCCGGAACTCTCGGAATCGAGGTGATTCAAAATTATTTTTGATGTGTGTAATTTCCACATTCCAACCACAACTGGGGAGGGAAGGTTGAAAGACAATATTTGAAGACAGAGCACTTAGATCACTACAAATTAATGTTAGATTTGTCATCACCAGAACAAGAGTTTTAAAAGTAAGTAAGTTCTCTAAGGTACTACGCTGCGACATCTGCACGTTTCAGAACGTGCTATCGATTTGCTGTATTCTTATTAAAACCCTAAGAAATATTTTGAAAATCGGTGGACACATATAGAATGATCCCCCTGCGGGTCCGGGGTAAGAATAGGCCCGAGGTATTTCTGCCTGTCGTAAGAGGCGACTAAAAGGAGTTTAAACCGTTTCGGCCTTCCATGTGATGGTCCCCCTTGGGGTTTGACCTTCATTTTTCAAAATTCTGCAGAAGTACGAGCCTTTTGGGGAAGGACGCCTTACGTGGCGTACCACTGGTCCTCAGTGCACTAAGACCTTGGCACTCAGTATTGTAATGGCGTTGTCACCATACCCACTATTCCTCAAATTGGGCCTAAACGCCTGATGGGTTGTACAAGTTACGCCCATAGTGCGTCCCCATCTGCACCTACGATCATGATGGACTTTCCATGGCACCCGAAATCCAGTACGGTAGCAAGCCCGTTGTGGTGGGGTCGTCATGTACCCTCTAGGTTGTAGCCCCCTGACAACACAGGGATCGTACTGCCGATACCTGAGCTGCACCCTCCCCACGTCGGCCAAGGAGTAGATGCCCGTCTCCTTGGGGCATCAGGACTCCCAGCAATGGTCATCCTGCCAGGTGGCCCTTGCTGAGGCTGGGTGACACCCGTGGGGAGAGCCCCTGGTCGAAGTGGGTGGTATCGGGGCGGACGTTTCGCAAATGAAACGTCAACACGTATCAGGTCGCTCTGCGGCTGAGTCTTTCAAAAGGAAACCTACTGTCTCTGGTTCTGGTTCTCCTGCCCTTTCCCCCTTGGCCACTCTCTGGGAGGAGGGACAGGCCCGCCAGCTTGGGGCGAAGTACTTCCCCCGCTATTTGGTCTGTTCTCGAACCGTTGGGGGGACGTTCGCCACATCCAAGCCCCATGTTCTTTGTTCAGCACATCAAGGACATCTTCGGGGAAATCGAGGCTCTCAGTAAGATGCGTTCGGTGTCCGTTCTTAAAAAGACCACCTCCGCCACACAGCCGGCGGCGCTCCAGGCGTGCGACCGACTAGGGGACGTCCCAGTGTCCATTGTCCCGCATCTGGCACTGAATAGGACGCAGGGGGTTATTTTTCATCAGGACCTTCTGCTGCAATCTGATGAGGAGCTCAGGGCCAAACTGGAGCGCCGAGGCGTGCATTTCGTCGGGCGAGTCCAGCGCGGCCCCAAAGACCGTCGCATCGACACCGGGGCCTTTATCCTTGCCTTTGAGGGGGACGTTCTCCCAGAGAAGGTAAAGGTGATGTGCTACCGGTGCGACGTGCGACCTTATGTCCCGCCTCCTATGCACTGTTTTCAGTGTTTGCGCTTTGGGCACATGTCGTCACAGTGTGAGGCTGAGTCCCTTTGTGGCGATTGTGGACGTCCTCTTCGTGAGGAACATACATGCACCCCACCACCTCGGTGCGTTAATTGTCCTGGCATCCACTCGCCTAGATCCTTAGACTGCCCCGCGTATCAGAAGGAGAAGAAGATTCAAGAACTCAAAACTTTGGATCGTCTCTCTTATTCTGAGGACAGGAAGAAGTATGACCGCCTCCATCCCGTGACGTTGACCACTTCGTTTGCCTCTGTCGTGTCCACTCCTTCCACAGTATCCTCACCCCTATCCTGTCCCCCCTCCACCTCCTCCCCCCATCCGGGGTCTATGACTCCGCCTCCCAAATCCCTCCCTTCCAAATCCTCTTCCCCCGCGGCCCCCTCCCCCTCTGCCCCAGTGGCCACCCTTCCTCCTCCTCCCCCCCCCCCGCCGCCTGAGAAGCGATCCTCTTCTCAGGCGTCCATCGGGGAAACGTTCCGGACCCCAGCTTCCGAGGTCCGGCGTTCCAAAACGGACCCCGCGCGTGAGGACCTTCTTTGGGTCCAGCCCACCATCCCTGTGCCTCCTCGGACTTAGAAGAAGGCCTCCAAGAAGTAGTCTCTATCCCCCTCTCCACCCCGGCGCGTTTCGTCTGACGCTCCATCTGTGAGTCGCTGCTCCCGGCTGTCATCACTTTCGCCGGGACGCTCTGCTGCCAGGTGCACAGCTGGCCTCTCGTCGGCAAATGATGCTACCCCTCCTACACAACCCGGGACAGCGGCCGCAGCTGGCGACGACTCGATGGAACAGGATCCGCCTCCCGCCGGTTGTAGCGTTGTTCTCTCGAAACCTGGCCCTCCGCGGCTGTCGAGGTGACCAGCTCTTCCCCCGTCTCGTTCCCCCTCTTTTTTGACTAGCAATAGCCTTGTTACATTGGAACATAAGAGGTATTCGATCTAATCGGGAGGAATTAAAACTGCTCCTCCGCCTGCACTGTCCGCTCGTCCTTGGTCTTCAGGAAACCAAGTTGCGCCCGACTGACCGTATTGCCTTTACACACTATACCTCGGAGCGGTATGACCTCACCCCTGTGGACGGTATCCCAGCTCATGGTGGGGTCATGCTGCTCGTTCGGGACGATGTCTATTACCATCCCATCCCACTGACCACCCCACTCCAAGCAATAGCTGTCCGTATTACTCTTTCTGCTTTTACTTTTTCAGTTTGTACCATCTACACTCCATTGTCATCTGCAGTTAGTCGGGCTGACATGATGCACCTGATTGTTCAGCTTCCCCCGCCGTTTTTATTGTTTGGCGACTTCAATGCCCATCATCCCCTTTGGGGCTCTCCTGCATCCTGTCAAAGAGGCTCACTCTTGGCGGATGTCTTCAACCATCTCAATCTTGTCTTCCTCAATACTGGCGCCCCGACTTTCCTCAACGACTCTACTCATACCTACTCCCACTTGGACCTCTCGATCTGTTCTACCACTCTTGCCCGTCGGTTCGAGTGGTATGTCCTTTGACACCTATTCGAGTGACCACTTCCCCTGTGTCGTTCGTCTCCTGCACCACACCCCATCCCCACGTCCTTCGAGCTGGAACATACCGAAAGGTAACTGGTGACTTTACTCCTCCCTGGCGACCTTTCCGGACCACGATTTTCTCAGTTGTGACAGTCAGGTCGAATACCTCACGGCTGTTATCATCAATGCTGCCGAGCGTTCCATTCCTCGTACTACCTCTTCTTCACGTCGCGTTTCCGTCCCCTGGTAGAACGAGGCTTGTAGAGACGCTATCCGTGCTCGACGACGTGCTTCACGCACCTTTCGCCGCCATCCTACGTTGGCGAATTGTATTGGATACAAACGACTCCGAGCGCAATGCCGTAGAGTCATCAAAGACAGCGAAAAGCTTGTTGGGCCTCTTTGACCAGCTCCTTTAACACTTTTACTCCTCTCGTTTGGGGTGGTCTGCGCTGGCTGTCTGGCATTAAGGCCCACTCCTCGGTACCTGGCCTGACCTCAGGTAATGAGGTCCTCGTTGATCCTGTGGCTGTCTCCCACGCCTTTGGCCGGTTTTTCGCGGAGGTTTCAAGCTCCGCCCATTACCACCCTGCCTTCCTTCCCAGGAAAGAGGCAGAAGAGGCTCGGCGACCTTCCTTCCACTCGCTGAATCTGGAAACTTATAATGCCCCCTTTACTGTGCGGGAACTCGAACATGCGCTTGCACTGTCCCGGTCCTCTGGTCCGGGGCCAGATGCCATTCACGTTCAGATGCTGGCACACCTTTCTCTGGCGGGCAAAAGCTTCATTCTTCGTACCTACAATCGCGTCTGGACCGAAGGTCAGGTCCCCATGAGTTGGCGTGACGCCGTCTTTGTTCCTATACCCAAACCTGGGAAGGATAGACACCTTCCTTCTAGTTACCGCCACATTTCTCTTACAAGCTGTGTCTGTAAGGTGATGGAGCGCATGGTTCATGCTCGGTTAGTCTGGATTCTTGAATCACGACGGCTACTTACCAATGTCCAATGTGGCTTTCGTCGCCACCGCTCCGCTGTTGACCACCTTGTGACCTTGTCGACATTCATCATGAACAACTTTTTGCGAAGGCGCCAAACGGTAGCCGTGTTCTTCGATTTGGAGAAGGCTTCTGATACCTGTTGGAGAGGAGGTATCCTCCGCACTATGCACAGGTGGGGCCTACGCGGTCGCCTGCCCCTTTTTATTGATTCCTTTTTAACGGATCGAAAGTTCAGGGTACGTGTGGGTTCCGTATTGTCCGACGTCTTCCTCTAGGAGAACGGAGTGCCTCAGGGATCCGTCTTGAGCGTAGCCCTTTTTGCCATCGCGATCAATCCAATTATTGACTGCATTCCACCTAATGTCTCAGGCTCTCTCTTTGTCGATGACTTCGCGATCTACTGCAGTGCCCAGAGAACATGCCTCCTGGAGCGCTGCCTTCAGCGTTGTCTAGACAGCCTATACTCATGGAGCGTGGCAAATGGCTTCCGGTTCTCTGAAGAGAAGAAGGTTTGTATCAACTTTTGGCGATATAAAGCGTTCCTTCCGCCATCCTTACATCTCGGTCCCGTTGTTCTCCCATTCGTGGAAACAACTAAGTTTCTAGGGCTCACGTTGGAGAGGAAACTTTGTTGGTCTCCGCATGTCTCTTATTTGGCGGCCCGTTGTACACGTTCCCTTAATGTCCTCAGAGTTCTTAGTGGTTCATCTTGGGGAGCGGACCGCACTGTCCTGCTTCGCTTGTATCGGTCCATAGTCCGATCGAAGCTGGATTATGGGAGCTTCGTCTACTCGTCTGCTCGGCCATCCCTCTTACGCCGTCTCAACTCCATCCACAATCGGGGGTTATGTCTTGCGACCGGAGCCTTCTACACTAGTCCTGTCGAGAGTCTTTATGCTGAAGCTGCCGAATTACCATTGACCTACCGGCGCGACGTACTGCTGTGTCGGTATGCCTGCCGGCTGTTGACTATGCCCGACCACCCCTCTTATCAGTCCTTCTTCGCCGATTCTCTCGACCGTCAGTATGGGTTGTATGTGTCTGCCCTGCTGCCCCCCGGAATCCGCTTCCGTCGCCTGCTACGACAATTGGATTTTGCCCTCCCTACCACCTTCAGAGAGGGTGAGAGCCCGACACCAACTTGGCTCCAGGCTCCGGTTCATATTTATCTCGACCTCAGCTCACTCCCGAAGGAGGGTACTCCGGCTGCAGTGTATTGCTCACGGTTTGTCGAACTTCGTGCTCGACTTGCCGGTCTCACCTTTATTTACACCGATGGCTCCGAAACTGACGATGGTGTCGGCTGTGCCTTTGTCGTCGGGGCCGTCACCTTTAAATACCGGCTCCTCGACCAGTGTTCCAGCTTTACGGCCGAGCTTTTTGCTCTCCGTCAGGCCGTTCAGTATACCCGCCGCCACCGCCATTCATCGTATGTACTCTGCTCTGATTCACTCAGTGCTCTTCAGAGCCTTGGAGCTCCCTATCCGGTCCATCCCTTGGTTCAACGGATCCAGCAGTCCCTCCATTCTTTCGCTGATAATGGTTCTCCTGTCAGCTTTCTGTGGGTTCCCGGACATGTAGGAGTGCCTGGGAATGAGGCTGCAGATGCTGCAGCCAAGGCTGCAGTCCTCCTGCCTCGGCCAGCCTCCCATTGTGTCCCGTTCGTGGGGTTGTTTGTAAGAGGCTTGTGTCGTTGTGGTGGGATGCTTGGTCATCCCTCCAAGGAAACAAGCTCCGGGCAGTAAAACCGCTCCCAACTGCTTCGACAACCTCCTCCCGACCATCTCGGCGAGAAGAGGTCCTTCTGACCAGGTTGCGGATTGGGCATTGCCAGTTTAGCCACCGCTACGTGCTCTCCGGTGACCCAGCCCCGCAGTGCCCTTGTGGTCAGGCATTAACAGTGCGCCATGTTTTATTGTCGTGTGCCCGCTTTAGTCAATCTCGTGTTGTCCTGTCCCTGCCATCTACTTTACCGGATATTTTAGCTGATGACGCTCGAGCAGCTGCTCGTATTCTGCGTTTTATAACTTTGACTGGCTTGTCCAAAGACATCTAACTTTTTTACTTATTTTATCTGCATCTTTGTCAGGACTTTCTGGTGTCCCACCCTCCCCTTGAGTTTTACTAGATTCCATGTGCTCTAACAACTGTGACTGGGCGCTAATGACCTCAGTAGTTGAGTGCCCTTAAACCCCACCAAAAAAAAAAAAAAAACATATAGAACGAAACTAGTATAACGACATCGAAAAGTTGTCAATTTCTTTGCAAAATGTTACATTAAAGAATTGGTGAATTTTCATGTCGAATAATATTGAGTACTGAATTAGCTGCTCAGTATATCTCTTTTAGAAAATGAGGTAAATTGCTTAGTAAAACTGGGCAAAAAGAGGTTATTGGATTCTGTACATTCAGTGGTATATGTGGATGCTGTCTGCAGACTTCGTTGCAGGTACAGCGGGCAGTAAAAAGTAATAAAATAAGACGGTTTGTTTCTATGCGCACAAGAAATTATTTCGCAGTTATTACAGAGTATCTAAGGAAATGGATTTCACAGTACTGTTGGGACCTTGGCTTTAGTCACAAAACTCAGATGACTATTTTTGGCGAGACATAATTAGCAAGGCATGATAAGAGAAAATTTTATAGGTCTCCTCAGTCTACGAGAACCAGAAAAGGATCTGTGGAAACAAACTCTCAAAGTTCGTCTCTTCATATTCTGAAAGTGGCAATGATCAGCATGAGTCTTACGAAGATGACAAAATGCCGATATATGCGACAAACGTATAGCAGATGAAGAGAATAAATATCCCTGAACTATACTAGGAAAATCAGGTAAAACTGTGTTAAAAACTATGAGAAGCCCTCATATAGCTCTTATTAGATGCACCGGGTAGCAACGTTGAAGTAGCCCTTGTCGTATGCATTCTTTAAACTTAAAAATCTGTAAGCACTCTGACTTGCAATTAGTAAGAAACTTAATTGGGGGTGCTTAAAGAGATTGTCTCCTTTTTACAGCATCGCCAAAAAGTAATTCTCTACGCAAAAAGCATATGTGAAATTAATTAGTCGCGATGTGTTCACATGTAACAGTCTGTTTCTGGACTGATACGTCTGAGGCTTCATTTTCATATTCTGTTGAAATTGTTTTTTTTTATTTTTTTTTACTTCGATCGATGTCTTACTTCTCTCTATATGTACTGGTGGAAGTTGTATGTAATTCGTTTTATAATTTTCGTGGAATTGATTAAATCCTCCAGCAAGGTCCCGGAATACGCGCACTTTTTCTGCTCAGGAACCAGGAGGTAGGACCACCGTGTGTGGTTGACAGATAAGCCGAGAGTGCCGTGACGTTGTCCGGGCCTTGCCTCCTTCCTGCTGTTGGCCCACAGTAGTTCACTAAATACCTTTTACGTTATCTTTAATTCTGCCGCTTCGTTAAGAAAATCAGGTAACACAGTGGATGAACATTTGAGCTCAACAGAATTGTTTCCACAACGGAAATTCTTTCCCAGGCCTATACTGGGGTTGGACGTTAGCCACTCTGCGGTACCGTGCGAAACAATGGAGCTGACGTGGTCAAGAGTTTACACTGCTGCTCCACAATGAGGAGCGGCACCACTTGTTGAAAACTTGCATCAGCTCTTCTAATTGGTTCACACTAACCATTTAGCAGAGGGCAGGAGCTGAGCGCTAATTTCCAGAAAAGTGAAGTGGCTGCTTAAGACATTGGCTGTTGTAGAAACTCAACGGTAGGTTGAGAACATCGACAGATCGTTAGGAGTTGCGGCATTCTGTCGGTTAATCCTGCCAAATTGTTGCTAGCTCATAAATTCGTTGGTTTATTTAGTACCATATCATTGATGAGAATACTGGTAAAGCCGTCTCATTGGCGTATACAAAGGTGTGCAACACAGTCTTTTGGTCAGTAATTTGCAGAATTTAGTGAGGGTGTGCAAGCAATGGGGAATTCATTGTAAATCTCGCGTGTACTGCTGATGCACTCAAGAAATAGTAGTTTCCTTCCGAAATGAGGCCAATGATGTTAGCAAAGGAACTGAGATCTTGACCGAAACTTTCTCAATCTTGAAATGAAAGCGAGAAAAGGTGGCGGTAGAATTCAGCCAGCTGTACGATCAACCCCAAAACTGGCAGGTATTATAGGTAGCACCATTAAACTCCCAAGTTCACATTTCGACAGGTTAACAGACCTAACGCTGATCAATCAACTAAAATTATTTGAGGGTGAATGTTTTTCCCTGTATACTGACATGATAAACAACTGCCTAGAAAACATATTCTCTAAAGAAGTTCCCAATCCCTACAGTCTGTATATGCTTCTACAAAAAAATCTGCTCATGTTCAACAATCTCTAGGGAAACGGTGACAAGAGATGAAAAAACCGTGACCGCAGAGTAGTACTTCGTAATTGAAGAGGATGAAAGTGACAGCATTTCAAATCTGAAGGTAGAGATCAAGCTGTGGGTGTCAGAGAAGGAAAGAGACGCTGTAAGCAAAACACCTTTTCAAAGCTATGCAATTAGTGTTGGAAGTTTTCAACTTCCGAAATTTTCCCTTCAGTTAGATCTTTAATGTTGTTTTGTTCATCTCTTCTTGTGTCAACGGTAACAGCAGAACTTTATCCACAATGACTTGCTTAAGAAACCATTGTGAGGAAAACTGCTTAACTCGGTGTGTGTTGCCTATGTCCATAGAGTCCATAGATCACTAACGCAGCAAAAATAGGGCGAAAAGAACTGAACGAATATCATTTCTTAAATGCAGTTATTCTACTATGATGTAAAGAGGTTGAGTAATTAGCAGTAATACAGTTAGAATACTCTTTATAAATTTGTGTGTAATCTGAAAAAAGTGAAAATCATGTGCTAAGATGAATGAAGCACCCAAAATTTATGCTGTATGAATAGATAACTAAAATGAAAATAGGTAACAGGACAATTTTTGTAAAAGGTCCTCTGTGACAGATTATAACCGTTCAGTTTTGAAAAGATACAATATTACCTTCTAAACTACGGCTTTCGAGTTACAGTAAAGGTGTAATACAATTCTCATTTCTTACATAGTATTTGCTTCATGGTATCAATCTGAGGGAACTGATGACGTCAGGTGTTAAGTCCCATACTGCTTAGAGCCATTTGAAAAAAAAGGGAGAAAAAGGTATCAATCTGAAAAATGTTAAATTACACAATTAATATCGATATTACATTTTTATTCCTTCTATATTTATCGCAATGTGAGAATTTTGTAAATTGTATTGACAATAAAAATTTTAAAAAATTCAATATCTACTCAAGACATTACATATATTATATTAAAATGATAAGTATGTGTGTATATGAACTAAACTGGCAAAAATGTAACTGTCAACAAATAAAAGCTACTGTCTTGGAGGTATTTTGCTCATATTTCGATCTAAAACCTTTCAAATTTCTTAGAAGTTCTGTGTTGACAAAATGCTTATGGAGCTTGTGATTTTCATATTAGCAGTTGCATAAATGATTCTAATTAGAACAAGGCTGTGATGCTACACATTTTAAGAAATTTAAAATTTAGTGTGAAATAAGTCTTCACTGATATATATTTTTTATCATCAAAATAAAAATACCAGTTTTGGAAGTAGTATTCCTTAACTTTTAAGTGGAGGACCCTGGCTCATTTTCCTTTAGGTAACTGCCCCACCCACAAAATTCCATGACTTCGCCACTGCCACTGCTGGATGCAGAAATTCGTCGGTGACAGGACAGCATACAACTTGACAAGCTGAAGCAGTCTAATTCTGATGCCGCAACAGTGTGAATAAAGAGCCAGTATGTCACAAGAGTGATATATCCTTTAGCTATGCTGGATATGCACCAATAGATCATTTTAGCTGTCGCATTTCATAGCGAAACCCTACTGAAAATCAATATCAATAATATAGATCTCTAATTCTTTGGATTATCTCTATTTCCTTTGTTGCGTATTTCCTTTTTTGTGAAACTTCCCAGCTCTTTCCTGTTCTTGATGAGAGAGCGGTCGTGTATGATTGCTGAAACTGGAGCTATTTCATCAGAATGCTCTGAAAGGAAGCTAACTGGTATACAGTCTGGACCAAAAACTCGCCTTAATTGTCTGAAGTTACTACACGACACCGAGAATATATGCTTCTAAATTACCATATATTGATAGGTGCTCTTGGTTCCAATAGCGAAATATTTTGTATCGTCGATGCTGAATGTCGGACGCTCATTGCTAACATTACCATTGGTATCTCACAGAGAGGCAACTGATTGTGTGTTGTACTAGTATATTTCTTTGGACCATCTTCCAGATTCCGAGACAGAGTTTCTTTGAGGAAACTACCAAATGCATCTCGCATTGATGGCCACAATATGTTTCGAGCTTCTGTAACACATCTGTAATCTTGAAGATTAAGAATGGCATGTTTTTCTCGTTGCTACTGCAACGATGTCCGGAACTATTGTTCCATTGTGGATTTACTCCATCTTTTATTAACTCTCTTGGAATTAAGCTTTCAGCAGCCGTCAAAACTATTTCTTTGAATGAAAACACGTTTGGTCTACGTTTACATAGTTTGGAGGTAGTGGAGGTCGTCTCTTAGGAAGTGTCATGGGAATTTTTATTTGCTTTCTGATTTAGGAGTAGCTATACCTTGTGTTTAAATTTCGTGAATTTGGATGTTAGGGTATTCTTTCTCGCTACATCATATCTGGTAATGATGCAAAGGAACGAAAACTAGTAAATTATCTAACTTCTGTCCAGAAGCCACTTCTTTCATGGATTTATTACATTACCCGAGGATTCTTCCAAAAATCTCAGCCGGGCACCTCCTGTTGGACCAAATATTATCTGCGACATGTATTATCGATGTTACTGTGCGTTGTGGTGTAATTAATCGCTTAATCGATAAAAAAATTGGTCATTCTGCCATTTTTATTTACATAGTGTGTCAACTTTCATTGGAAGCACAGTTCGTAGATCAGATCAGGTCTTCCTGTCTTTGGCTTCAGTTTTCTAGTTCTGCAACTTCCTCATACACAAAGGTGCCGTCCACTATTGCCTCATAGAGCGTCTGACGTCACTGACTACGTAAGTATTTTACCTGTTTCATGAAAATAACTACAGTATAATACTCCTTGGCGATACTATAGAAGATACTTTTGCATTTAACGCTCTTAGTCTAGGGAATCATTAATCCAGTCACAAAAATGACGAAATCGTCAGTGAGCTTTTATTTGTTCACTAAGCGGCTTATAGTGCGAATGTATCAAACTGAAAGCAGATGTCTATATCGCTGGTGGATCTCACAAAAGGTAGCTGAGCGAACTGACGTCCTCGAAATCTGTGCCTGAGCCGGCCGTGGTGGCCGAGCGGTTCTAATCGCTACAGTCTGGAACCCCTTGACCGCTACGGTCGCAGGTTCGAATCCTGCCTCGGGCATGGATGTGTGTGATGTCCTTAGATTAGTTAGGTTTAAGTAGTTCTAAGTTCTAGGGGACTGATGACACCAGATGTTATGTCCCATAGTGCTCAGAGCCATTAGAACCATTTATGTCTGAGGAGTTCACGTTTATTCGGATACAGAGAATTTTGGTTCTGCAGAAGCATGTTGTATCAGTTTTTATCAAACTGATACATACTGAGCACAAAAGTCATGTCATGATGTCCGTCCATCCAACAACCCTTCTTGAAAACGGGAATGACGTTCACCTCATTCCCATCAACATTTGCAGAGAATCAGGGTGGACCGAGTACGGGACAAAAGATGAATGAGAGTGTAGACCAATAACTGACTGATAGCACAACCAGATGAGTGAGACTTTACACGGTTTGATTTCTTGGACCAACTAATTTGTTATCGTGCCAGGTGTAGCCTGGGACAGATAATGAAGCTTGGGATGACTGAATCTCTTTTCATGTGGCGTCTGGTATAAAAGTATCCTGTGGCTGATACCTAGCAGCATGGCTCTTCCTTTTCGACGTGAGTTTGTTTTCTGACCCAGGCTTCATGTCATTTCAGTGAGTCTGCTGCACCCCTATTAGTTGGAATTCTAACTCAGACTGATCTCCGTACTTGTCAGGAAACATGTTAAACTAGTTGCTAAGTGGATTTTCTGTTTTCTAATTTATCTCCTTTCATCTGTTATTTGATACCGTTTCCCAGTTCGCAACTCATCTGTTCTTCAACAGATATAACTGAAACTATATACACCATTCAGTATACACCATTGATAATCATACCTGAATATCTCTAATAGTTCCTCCCTCTTTCACGATTCTCTTATCTCGACTGCTTAATTTACAGCTCCGTACTGTAATATTAGTAATTTTCGCATAAAAAACATTAATATACGCTCAATAGTACACGCCTGATAGCCTAAAGTTATCGAAAAATTGTAAAGTAAAAGAAATGAACCATCGCATAGCAGCGACAGAATCTATTATTCTTTATCTTTGCCGTTCTTGCGCGGTGCCTGTAAATCTCTATGTACATCTATCGATTAGTGATATAAAAATGAATTCTGTTGTTTCAAGACAAATGAGGCATTTGGCGCCTCACCTTTTACTGTTTGTATTCTATGAAAGGCGGACGCGGACTTGCTGCGTTCCGCAACGGTATTTTATATTTCATGTGAAAATATTGAGTGAATATGCTAATTGTCATTTTTCTAATCAGAAAACATATAGTTTCTTGTAACTGATTACGAACAGACAGCATCAAGAGGACATTTTGACTGTTATGTATAAATTATTTAACTACAATGGTCATCTATTGTAATTTAATATGAAAAGGTACGTAGCATTAAAAAGTGTGTTAAAGATAAGTGTGCTTATTTTAGTAAATTAACCTTGATGATTTCCATCTCCTCATTTACATAACTGATAATTATTTTGTGTTAGTTCATAGCCAGAAATTACGTCCACGCTGATGGGCCGAACGGAGCATGAGGCAGAAGGAACATCATCGTTTTCCTATTATTTCTGAACCAACTTTTTTTTAATTGTGTAGTGTTGCATTTATATTAAAGTCTATAAATCTTCTGGTCCCTTAGTGTTGTTCCGGGTATGACGACATCGCGAATATAAAAATGCACAGACATGGTAAGGCTTCTCTTATTCAGGTATTTAACGCTGAGCGTATGTTATTATAATAGTGTAATCAATCCCTGATTCTGTTGCCAAGTGGCCCACCAAAATATTCACTTTTTCGACATTTTTTCAAAAAAATATATGTAAAATAACAATTCTTTTTCTTTTTGCCCCCCCCCCCCCCAAGAGCAACGCTACAATACCAGCAAATGGTACTCCATTGTCATGGACACTACACTACCCCCAAGTGACATATTAACACCCAATACTTCCGGGTTTCTCCCACACTCACTAAGGTACTGGAACGTTCTCATTTATTACACATTCCAATAATTCATTTTCTGTATGAACATTATCGGTATATTAAATGCCGATGGACACGTTCTCGACAATGTGTGGCTACCGTGAAAAAACAGAACTCAATAAATCATTTGTAACAGTTCGAATGTCGGGGATAATCCGTCACCGTAGAATACATTAAATGATTGTGCGAGTCTGAACAGCGGATAGGACGAGTAGGATTTCATGTGTGGAATACGAGGCAGCAACACGCCGCTCCGCGCCCGCTACCGGACACAGTTCCGTTGGGACCGTATTGCAATCAACGGCAGCTCTCCACGTTACAAAGGGATCCTGCGTGTCACTGGACCCCAGAGGTGTAACGTTGTAGGCGCGCCAGCACGCACTGTAAACAGGTGCGCCCAGAAAAATCTGATGACGTGCGGGAGCGTGGGGTGCGAGAACTCCGAGAAGGCAGGTAGAAAGAAATGTTACAGGTTTGTATTACCGACCAACAAATATTTAATACACGCAATGTAAGTTATTAAATAAGTTAAAAACCAAATGAAACTCTTGAATTTATGGCTCAGCGAATTGTTCTGAAATTCTCATTTGCCAACACATCTTCTCCCTTTAAATGAACGATAGTGTTGTATTGCATGAGATGTCAGTGAACTTATTTAGTTGCTTTACGAACAAGAGTGTCTGTAATTGGTTTTTATTTAACAGTAGTTACAGGTTGTGGTCGAATCTACAACTGCATTACATTTTGACCGGACATATCAGCTGAGGCGGGTGGTAGCAACTGTCGTACTACATTTTTATTTTAAACCTAGAGATAGCCTAATTCGAGTTACATTGGTATATACAGTTCAATAATAAATCGTCTTGCACGCTGTATACTTTGCTTTCAACGTTGCAGATTAAGAAGAAGGCATTGATAGCTGCTTTTCATAGCTTTGAAATTTTGTTATGTCAAGCTTATAAATGTCAGTATTATGGATAGGCTATAAATTTGTATCGGTTATGATAAAACATAAGGGAGAACCATTAACAATAATAAATATTAAGGAATGGTTTTAGACCTGTAATCAGTCAACAAAATAGGAAGAGGTAGATTGGAAGAACCTAAAAAGTATACGAGATCTGCAAAAGATATAATATTATAACAGTTCTGAATAAGAGAAAGGTGATGTTTTAACCTAACCCACCACTCATTTGTCAGTTAGTAGCTTATGACATGGGTCTACAACAACAAATCATATGTACCTTGTTCTACAATGGTACACAATATAGTTACGCATCGGCCATATAAATTTGTCTGGTCGTAAAAGTCATTAGGGCGTGTGTAAGCCTGTGCTGAATTTATTCTTATAGGCAACTGTATGTTTAATTCCAAAGGGTAAGACGTACATGGGTTCGATCATTTAACTACCAGACGCATAGAAATAAGCTTTATTTCACTTCCTATCTGGAGTATCGTCTGGAGACTTAGAGATAGCAGCCAAATGAACAGTGATTAATCAGCATAAGACTTATCATTGGTCTATCCTTCTGAAATAAATACCAAAACAAATGAGAAGTTCAGATCGGAAATATTCCGAATATTTCTCTGTAGTACATTGAAGTACTTAAATGGACGTTTGCCTTATATATTCTCAAACTAATATGAAAACATGATGGATGCAAACAGATGTGGACACACAGATTCGTGGGTACCATTTTGAAATTTAATCTAAAGAAATTATTGAAAATAATTTTCTATAAATTTTGATATGACTAGAAGGTGATTTAACTTAGCAAGTTGAGGAAAAAAATTACAGAAGGCGACACCCACTCAAATTCTTTTGTTTGTGGTATTTAATTCCATTGACTACCCTGTTGAAAATGCGAAAGGCAAGGAATATGAAAGTTCGTAGATGACACTGACACATACAAGTGCTGAAATGAAATCAAATATATTTTAAAAATTCAAGAAGTAGAGCATGTGCACTGAGATGGCTCTCACGCCCTATGCGTCGTTGATCATTAAGTTACGTAAAGGTTGTTGCCTTGTAGCAGTTGATCAGTAGTTGAAGGTGGTGACAAATATGTTGCACAATTTCTTCACGTCTCAATTATTGTGGATCAATCGTGGCTCACCATTTTACCGACGTCAGTGGAAGTGGTGTAATTATCCGACCAGAACACAGTTTCATAAACCCTAGCAGTCACCACTAATATTTCTTGAAGACAACTTCCTGTTGTGAAGACTGTTGTCACACCACTTCATATACAGTTTGAATAACGTTTTGTCGCACGTACATTCAAATTTTTGCTGCATACATGAGAGCGTCACATTTCTTCACTTTCTGCTAAGTAGACTCATTCGGCTCAAACCCTTCTAAATGCTCTTCCGAATTTGATATCGAAGCAATGTTAAATCTCTAACTGTAGTGTTGAAAAAAGTGTTTCACTTCTACGACTAACCACACGCGGTTCGAGGACTCGCGATCTGTCCTCCAAGCTCCTTCACTCTCCGTTGGGTTCTACCCCCACAGCTAAAAGTGCGCGAAGGTCATCCCGAAAACCGCGTCAGGGGAAAAGACAAACTACCCTGAAGAGCCAAAGAAACTGCTATACCTGCCTAATATTGTATAGGACCCCCGCGAGTAAGCAGGAGTGCCGCAGCAAGACGTGGCATGGACTCGACTAATGCCTGAAGTAGTGTTGGAGGGAATTGACACCATGAATGCTGGAGGGCGTTCCATAAATCAGTAAGATCACGAGGCGGTGGAGATCTCTTCTGAACAGCACGTTTCAAGGCATCCCACATATGCTCAATAATGTTCATGTCTACGCAGTTTGGTTGCCAGAATAAACCCATAAGAGTGTTCATGGAGTCACTCGGTAGCAATTCTGGGCGTGTGGGGTGTCGCATTGTCCTGCTGGAATTCAAGTCCGTGGGAATGCACAATGGACATGAATAGATACAGGTGATCAGACAGGATGCTTACGTACGTGTCAAGCGTCAGAGCTGTATCTAGACATATCAGGGGTCCCATACCACTCCAACTGCACGCGTTCCAAACCATTACAGAGCCTCCAGCAGATTGACCTATCCTCAGCTGACATTCAGGATCCGTGGATTTATGGGGTTGTCTCTATGCCCGTCTACGTCCATCCATTCGATAGAAATTGAATCGAGACTCGTCCGATCAGGCAACATGCGCTTCCAGTCATCAACAGTCCAATGTCGGTGTTGACGGCACAGGTGAGGCGTAAAGCTTTATGTAGTGTTGTCATCAAGGATATACGACTGGGCCTTCGGCTCCGAAATCCGATATCGGTTATGTTTCGTTGAATGGTTCGCTCGCTGACACTTGTTGATGGCCCAGTACTGAAATCAGCAGTCATTTTCGCCAGCGTTGCATTTCTGTCACGTGGAACGATTCTCTTCAGTCGTCGTTCGTCCCATTCTTCCAGCATCTTTTTCCGGCCGCAGCGATGTCGGAGATTTGGTGTCCTATCGGATTCCTGATATACACAGTACACTCGTTAAATGATCGTACGGGAAAATCCCACTTGAACGGTGCGTCTTAGATGCTGCATCCCACCGCTCGTGCGCAGACTATAACAACACTTTCATACTCACTTCGAATGTAGATAACCTGCCATTATAGAATCAGTAACCGATGTAACAACTTCGCCAGACACTTATCTTCTATAGGCGTAGCCGACCGCAGCGCCGTATTCTACCTGCTTCAATATGTCTATACCAGTCTGTTTGGCGCTTCAGTGTAGTTCCCTGCTTACCAGGGAGATTATTGCCAATACGAATTCAACCTAACAATATTCTCTTGGGACTTCAAAAATGGTTCAGATGGCTCTAACAAGGGAACCTCCCCAACGCACCCCCCTCAGATTTAGTTATAACTTGGCACAGTGGATAGGTCTTGATAAACTGAACACAGATCAGTTGAGAAAACAGGAAGAAGTTGTGTGGAACTGTGAAAAAATAAGCAAAATATACAAACTGAGTAGTCCATGGGCCACATAGGCAACATCAAGGAGAACGTGAGTTTAGGAACGCCGTGGTCCCGTGGTAGCGTGAGCAGCTGGTGAAGGAGAAGTCCTTGGTTCAAGTCTTCCCACGAGTGAAAATTTTACTTTATTTTTGCATAGTTATTATCTGTCCGTTCGTTCATTGACGTCTCTGTTCACTGTAATAAGTTTAGTGCCTGTGTTTTGCGACCGCATCGCAAAACCGTGCGATTAGTAGACTAAAGGACGTGCCTCTCCAATCGGAACCGAAAACATTTGATCGCAAGGTCATAGGTCAACCGATTCCTCCACAGGAAAACACATCTGATATATTCTATACGACACTGGTGACGGCATGTGCGTCACATGACAGGAATATGTTGTCGACCCACCTAACTTGTACACTTAGCGAATGGGTAAACAGATTCTTCTACCTTGCCCGATTTAGGTTTTCTTGTGGATGTGATAATCACTCCCAAAAAAGTGACGAAAACATAAGAGTTTGTCACATAAACTGAAAATAAAAAATTAAAGTTTTCACTCGGTGGAATATTTGAACCAAGGACCTTTCGTTCCGCAGCTGCTCACGTTACCACGAGACCACGGCGCTCCTGTGGTCGCAGTGTCCTTGATGTTACCTATCTTCCCATGAACTACTCAGTTTGTATATTTTGCTTATTTTTTCACAGTTCCACACAACTTCTTCCTGTTTTCACAATTGATCTGTGTTCAGTTTTTCAAGGCCTATCCACTGTGCCAACTTATAACTAAATCTGAGGGGGGTGCGTTGGGGAGGTTCCCTCGTAAGCACTATGGGACTTCACATCTGAGGTCATCAGTCCCCTAGACTTAGAAGTACTTAAACCTAACTAAATTTAAAATCAAAGATTATAACATGGTTCTACACTCTGCATCTAAAAGTTAATATGAGTTATTATAATTACTGTGAAACATAATTAAATAATTTAAAATTTTGGTGTGCGAGTATTTATATTGGTGTAGTTTCTTCACATTTGAACCACAGGTTGTTCATTTCTCTTGTAAGGGTACCTACAAGGAAGTGTACCCTCAGTACGAAATAACAAAAATGCGGAACTTTTAACGTATGCTTTATTTGGATAAAAAGCCATATTATGAAATATACTGGTGTGTAAAACTGCAGGAAGATAATAACATGCGTGTGATATTTCACTGCCAAGTATCATACCTGTACGAAGCTAGGACCATACGCAAAATAACTGCTACACTGGTATAGTACAGAAATGACACTTTATTCAAACATATAATTGCACTGTATTCACCGAGACTCATGATGCTCTACTAGAAATGAAAAAGGTTTGACATGCTTATTAATAGGTTGTTGATTATCGTGAACGGTAGTGCACCCTCGGCAACGTGCTCCCAAGATGGACACGAGGTTGGTGAAACGTTTTTGTGGTAGAGAGTTCCGTTCCCTCTACCAGCGCGATTCTTAACTCCTGGATACTCGTTGAAGTATGTGGACGTTCTGTAATACGTCTCCCATAGGCGCTAGATAGATTTCAGTCGGTCTGTCGAGCCAGCCAGTCCATTCGACTTATGTCTTCCGGTACATACTATTCGCCAACCTGCTCTTCTCGATGCAACCGCGTTTTGAACCATAAATATGAAGTCAATGCGAAAGCAATCCTGAAAAAACTCAGGTTGGTATTATTCAGGACTCCAGTAACCACATTTTCACCGCAGTTTCGGAAACAAAACCCTACTTTCCCACATGATCTCCATTCCATGCGGCAGCCTTACACCACCTTACTGTGTGGGTCAGTATACCCGCATGGAATCTGTGTCACGGTGTGGCAGTCCCAGTAACCTTTGCGCATATATCCTCTTTGGTTCACATGGCTATGGTGGTCAACATTTTGGTTGGGCGCTACTGTATGATGGAGGGAAGCATTTACTCAGTATTGCTCGCTTGGTGAACGACCGAAGGAAGAACTAAGTTGGATGACGTTCGTTGACATAGTGTCAGCTCTGGTGAGCTCATTGTGGTAGTTGTACAGTTGCCGTGGTGTTCCGAAGCGCATCACGGCAAGAGAATTCGCTATCCTTTGACGCTGCGGATGGTAAGTTCTACTTCACGCCCTGGGAGGGGCCATGGTTGTTGTGGTAAGATAGTGAGATGGTGACTTCTAACCTGGATTGTGGACATCTACATCTACATCTTCATCTTCATACATACACTCCTGGAAATGGAAAAAAGAACACATTGACACCGGTGTGTCAGACCCACCATACTTGCTCCGGACACTGCGAGAGGGCTGTACAAGAAATGATCACACGCACGGCACAGCGGACACACCAGGAACCGCGGTGTTGGCCGTCGAATGGCGCTAGCTGCGCAGCATTTGTGCACCGCCGCCGTCAGTGTCAGTCAGTTTGCCGTGGCATACGGAGCTCCATCGCAGTCTTTAACACTGGTAGCATGCCGCGACAGCGTGGACGTGAACCGTATGTGCAGTTGACGGACTTTGAGCGAGGGCGTATAGTGGGCATGCGGGAGGCCGGGTGGACGTACCGCCGAATTGCTCAACACGTGGGGCGTGAGGTCTCCACAGTACATCGATGTTGTCGCCAGTGGTCGGCGGAAGGTGCACGTGCCCGTCGACCTGGGACCGGACCGCAGCGACGCACGGATGCACGCCAAGACCGTAGGATCCTACGCAGTGCCGTAGGGGACCGCACCGCCACTTCCCAGCAAATTAGGGACACTGTTGCTCCTGGGGTATCGGCGAGGACCATTCGCAACCGTCTCCATGAAGCTGGGCTACGGTCCCGCACACCGTTAGGCCGTCTTCCGCTCACGCCCCAACATCGTGCAGCCCACCTCCAGTGGTGCCGCGACAGGCGTGAATGGAGGGACGAATGGAGACGTGTCGTCTTCAGCGATGAGAGTCGCTTCTGCCTTGGTGCCAATGATGGTCGTATACGTGTTTGGCGCCGTGCAGGTGAGCGCCACAATCAGGACTGCATACGACCGAGGCACACAGGGCCAACACCCGGCATCATGGTGTGGGGAGCGATCTCCTACACTGGCCGTACACCACTGGTGATCGTCGAGGGGACACTGAATAGTGCACGGTACATCCAAACCGTCATCGAACCCATCGTTCTACCATTCCTAGACCGGCAAGGTAACTTGCTGTTCCAACAGGACAATGCACGTCCGCATGTATCCCGTGCCACCCAACGTGCTCTAGAAGGTGTAAGTCAACTACCCTGGCCAGCAAGATCTCCGGATCTGTCCCCCATTTTGCATGTTTGGGACTGGATGAAGCGTCGTCTCACGCGGTCTGCACGTCCAGCACGAACGCTGGTCCAACTGAGGCGCCAGGTGGAAATGGCATGGCAAGCCGTTCCACAGGACTACATCCAGCATCTCTACGATCGTCTCCATGGGAGAATAGCAGCCTGCATTGCTGCGAAAGGTGGATATACACTGTACTAGTGCCGACATTGTGCATGCTCTGTTGCCTGTGTCTATGTGCCTGTGGTTCTGTCAGTGTGATCATGTGATGTATCTGACCCCAGGAATGTGTCAATAAAGTTTCCCCTTCCTGGGACAATGAATTCACGGTGTTCTTATTTCAATTTCCAGGAGTGTACATCGCAGGCCATCGTGTCGTGTCTGGCGGAGCGTACCTTGTATCACAACTAGTCATTTCCTTTACTTTACCATTCGGAGACAGATCGAGGGAAAAATGACTGCCTATATGCCCCCGTATGAGACTAATTTCTCTTATCTTGTCTTCGTGCTCCTTACGCGAAATGTATGTTGGCGGCAGTGGGATCGTTCGCAGTCACCTTCAAATGCCGGTTCTCTAAATTTTCTCAATAATGTTACTTGAAATTAATGTCTTCTCTCCTCCAGGGATTCACACTTTAGCTCCCAAAAAGTGTCCGTAACGCATGCAAGCCGATCGAAGCTACCGGTAACGAGTCTAGCAGCTTGCCTCTCAATTGCTTCGATGTCTCTTTTCAATCCGACCAGGTGTGGATGCCAAACACTGGAGCAGTACTCAAAAATGGGTCGCTCTGGCGTCCTATATGCGATCTCCTTAACACATGAAAGGCAGTTTCCAAACATTTTCCCCACAAACCGACCATTCACCTACTCTACCAGAATCCTCACATGATGGTTGCATTTCATGTCGCTCCACAATGTATTTAAACCAGGTGACAGTGTAAACCAGGACTCTACTAATTCTGTATCCGAACATTTACAGGTTTGTTTACCCTATTCATCCCCATTAAGTTACAGTCTTCTACATTAAAAGTTATCTGCCTTTCATCACACCAACTAGACATTTTGTCTAGGTCATCTTGCGTCAAACTACTATCACCTATCTTCGACACCTTTCTGTACAACACAGCATCATCGGCGAACAACCATAGATAGCTTCTCATCCCGTCTGCCAGATCATTTATGTATATAGAAAATAGTAATAGTCCTACCACACTTCCCTGTGGAACACCTGATGCTACGCCTCTCTCTGAAGAAATTCTCCGTCCGGGTTCTATTACTTAAAAAGCCAGTCACAAATCTAGGAGCCGATTCCGTATGCATTCGTTAATACTCTGCAGTGGGGTATCGTGTTGCTTGCTTTGCAGATATCTAGAAATATGGGACCTGGCTATTTCCATCCATACATAATTCGCAGTACATCATGTGAGGAGAGAACAAGCTGGAATTCACACGAGCGATGCTTTCTAAAGCCGTGCTGATTCGTGGACATGTGCGTTTCTGTCTCTAGGAAATTTATAACATTCAGACACAGACTAAGCTCTAGAATTCTGAAGCAAACCGATGTTTAGGATATAGGTATGTGATTTTGGGAGTCGGCTCTTTTACCCATCCTAATATGCAGGAGTCACCTGCCCTTTCGTGCAGTCACTGGGCACTTTGCACTAGTCAAGACATTCGCGATAAAGGCAAACCAATTGAGGGGCCAATGAAGTCGAGTACTGTTTGTAAAACCGAATTGGGATTCCATCCGGACCTGGCGACTTATTTGCTTCCTACTCTTTCATCTGAATCTCTACGTGAGGGATGCTTATTATGATGTCATCCATAGAAGACTGTGTGCGATAGTCGAACGACGGTACGTTTGTATGATTCTCCTGCGTGAATGGTTTATTAAACTTGGAGTTTAATACTTCGGCCTTCCTTTGGCTATCTTCTACTGCCAAACCAGGCTGATCAACGAGTCATTGGTTGGATGCCTTAGACCAGCTAAGCGATTTTCCGTAGGACATTTTTTTCGGGTTTTCTGCCAGATCTTTAGCCGTGGTAGCGGTTGTAAGCTTTGAGCATAGCTCTTTCTACAGACGCAAGAATCTCTACTAGTATTTGCCTGTCGTCATAAGCGCGTCCTCGTTTGAACAGAGATTGCAACAGCCTTTTCTTCCTCTGCATTTTCCGAATTTCGTTATTAAACGACGGTGGGTCTTTCCCATCGTCAATCCACTTACTACCCACATACATGTCCAGAGCATGACTTACAATCTGATTAAGCTTTGCCCATAATTCCTCTATGTCTATCATTCTCTAATTACGTGATTGCTGTTTTACTATCTAAGTGACTTCTTAACAAATGTTTATCTGTTCAGTCTAGCAGAAACACTCGCCTAACTTTCGTAACCATATTCGCTATGATGACATCATGATCATTAATCCTCGTCTCTATACTGATACCATCGCTGAGGTACGACCTGTTTGTAGCCACAGGGTTCAAATGGTTCAAATGGCTCTGAGCACTATGGGACTCAACTGCTGAGGTCATTAGTCCCCTAGAACTTAGAACTAGTTAAACCTAACTAACCTAAGGACATCACAAACATCCATGCCCGAGGCAGGATGCGAACCTGCGACCGTAGCGGTCTTGCGGTTCCAGACTGCAGCGAGCCACAGGGTCCAAGATACTTCCATTACTTGTTGGCTGCCGAACCAGCTGTTCAAGATAGTTTTCGGGAAATGTGTTCCAAAGTACTTCACAAAACTGTCTGCATGTACCTCCTTCAATGAATCCATACACGTAACAGTCTACACTCGGTGGGTTAAAGTCTCCAACAACTAGTATTGCATAATTTGGGTATTTATGCACCAATGACCTTTGACTTTCTTTCAGTGATTCTGTAACTGACACGGCGGAGTCAGGTGGTCGGTAGAAACATCCAACAATCGACTTGGTTTCATTTAGACGTTTTATACGCGACCAGACAACTATAGCATCACATACAATTTCAACCTCAGTAAAGACAATGTTTTTGTCGACTGCAATAAACACCCCATCTACAACAACGTCTAATCTGTCTATCCGATAAAGAAGAATAATCTGGGGTTGAGAACTTTCCTTGAGGGAAATACTTCGATAGTTTAGTGATAAAAATTTTATATTCGAACTCTGAACGCTCTCTGATTTCCATATATGCCTCTCGACTGGAGAGTGTTAATGAGACAAAATGATGGCTAGCGAAATTTAAGAAAAAAAAGAACCATGTGCACTCCGCAAGTACTCTGTTACCCAAGTAACTGCTTCCCGGAACAATCAATAGGGGCCAACAAATCCCAATCCGTTAAACTTCTCCACAAATCTGCGGCCAAGTCCGTCACAGAGGGGACGGAGTATTTGGTTGAGACCCTCCATTTAGCTCCAAACCAAAGGCCCCCAACCAACTCCTGGGACGATGCTGCTTGCACTCTGCGTGCTAGGCCAGCAGTCTTCACCGCCTCCGCCAGCCGCCCCTAAGAACCAAGGATGGCCTCAGAACCAATGCGGCAGGCATCGTTGGTGCCCATGTGCGCCACAACTTAGAGACGACTGCACCCTGTACGGGCTCCACAACGTACATAACGCTGGAGCTCTCAGTAACAAACATATCCTACGCCAAGTGTTCCTGCTAGTACCTGCTGAAAGAACGGCCACCTGTTCACTCACAGAGCGAATAGGCGAGGCCAGACTACCAGCCCCCACATTGGCCCTCTGTTTGGAGCGACGTGAATGCGTTACCACCCACCACCCACCATGAGGGTCCACCGTGTCGAATGCACTAGAAGGTGGTTAGACAGTGCGGCGAAACAAGCGACGCTTGAGGTGTTCCATGCGATGCTCCAGAATCTCCGCCGCAGCTACACCCCGAAGCTATTGCCTGAAAGCGATTGATCGCAGCCAAAAGCACGGTCAAATATTCACGAACTGTGGCCAGCCCCGCCCGCTTTCACGCATAGCTAATTAAAGAGTAAACAGCAAAAGTTGGCAGCAACGTAGATAAGGAACTTTTCATCCTCATAACGTGTAACCAAGGTACGCTGATGTATCAGTTAACTATGTAGCTGGCTGACTGTTCAAAGAAATGACAACCAAAACACACGTACAATTATACAAATACATACTGTTAACGAAACGCAGGAGAAGCTAAATACGTAGCTCGATGCCATGGAAATGTCACAGGCGACCACTGGCACCGAAATAAGCGGCTAACTACGCTGATTAGAACAACAAACAGCTGAGTAACTAGTAGGCTACAGATGAATTGAATGTAAATTTACAAAAGGTCTGATTACGCTCTGAGACTCCTAGCCTGGGGGTCTACTGAATATCTATAAATTGCAAACGTCGTGAAATCAAGTAACTAAAGCGTCACTAGTGACATCAGCGGCGGGAAACTGCATCAGAAAGTTAATTCACACCCACTGTCCCAACAACCCACACACACACACACACACACACACACACACAAACACACACACACACACACACTCACACTCACACACACACACTCACACTCACACACACACACTCACACACAAACACACACACACTCACACACACACATACACACACACACACACACACACACACACACACGAAACAAGCGGAAGGTACCAAGCCCCATACATAACACAAAAAAATGATAACTAAATGAAAAGTTCAGTTCTTGGGCTGTAATAAGTGTTGGTAAAAACACAGCTGGAGCAGCAACAGGGAATAATCTCATCTCCAGGACCACACGTATCGACTACCAACATCGGAAATCGTAACACCAACCAATAATTCAATATTATGAAATTTGTGCTTCGTTGTTGTTTCTAATCTGAAACAAGTACATAATACGTTTATTACACGTATAAAAAGAAGCTAAATTCTTTTGAAATGTGGTGCTATAGACGCATGCTCAAAATAAAATGGATCGACAAGGTCACAAACGAAGTGGTTCTGGAAAGAGCAGGTGAGAAGATAAGCTTCTGGAGTTTCATTGTTAAAAGAAGAGTGCAATTTACAGGCCATCTATTAAGACATAAAGGACTCCTGAACACAATCGTAGAGGGATATGTCGAGGGAAAAAGACCAAGAGGAAGACCACGACTGAGGTACATGGATCAAATCGTGAAAGATGTGGGATGTAACTCCTATAAAGAAATGAAGAGAAAAGCTGAAAGACGCACAGAATGGAGACAAGCTGCTATTGTAGCTGTTGCAAAAAAATCCTTGGATTGACCACTACAGAAGAAGAGAGAAGAAAAAGAAACTTGTTTTACAGGCCACTGAAGATATTCCATAAAGAAAAAAAGAGAAACGCTTAAGTCAAAAAACACACTGCCTTCATTTAGTCCCATAAACGGAACGTACCTCCATGAATTTTGAAGAAACTGTGAAACGACGAAAAATTAGTAAAACGAAGATAATACAGCCGTGTCAGACATGTCCCGTCAAGTTACACAACAGTTTCAAGAAAATCCAACTCTACTCCACAAGACCTTTCAACACATCAGGTTCAATCAGAATTGCAAAACAAATTATGTAATTCCAAGTTATAATAATGTAAAGGTCAGAAACAACTCTTTGGTAGCACAAAGAACGAAATAATTTCCAGAAAAGACTTGGTTAAAAAATGAAATTAAGTCCTCTTGTACCAAGAAACTCATACTCCATTGAATGTAATACGATGTACTTCTCAAGTTATCTTCATTTAACCAACACAACAGTGATGATCAACATAATACAAAAAGTTTAACACGTCACAGTAAGGACAGTGAAATATACACATAACAAACACAAACAAAAATCTGAATACTCAATAACAAAGGTAACCAGAAATGAAAACATAACAAAAAGTATAATTCACCCACTACTACAAGTTTCATGTTCAACTAATAATTCTCACATACACAGGAGTAACAGAGGAAAAACACAGCTATTAGGGAAAGGGCTCAGACAACATCGGTACAAAAACAGAAAGAATCCTAACGGAGGAAGAGAAACAAGAAAATTACGCTGTAAATCGTGGGATAATACGAGAACTAGTGAAGAAATTAATAAAGAATATAATCATTATGTCGAAGAAAGAGCAAAACAGGAAACCTCAAACAGATATCATCACTAAGAAATCAAAAGAAAAACTAGACTCTAACAACGTTAAAGTCATAAGAATTTATAAAAGGACATTACTGGTCAATAAAGAAAAACGTTTAGAAAAAACTAACAATCTTATCACTTCAAAAACTATCACAAATCTGAAATCTTATCCAACAGCACATTTCCAGACATAAATAAAAAACATCCTCAAAGGCATCAAAGATATACTCACAGATAAGCAAAAACATCTCACAGAAGAACACAAAGTCACCAACACTCAGAAGCCTGTCCAAGGTTCACAAATCCCTTATTCCATTGGGGCCTGTTATTAATTTCACGAACACATTATCATACCATGTGGTAAAACGCATGAATAAATAATGCAACTTTATACAAATGAACTCATAACACAAATAAAGGACTTACACGTTCCACAAACAGCATCACTCATCTCTTTCGATATAGAGAACATGTACAACTTGATGCCGAATGCAAGCACACTATAATAACTGAAGAGAAGTTCCTGATATACAACAAATCTCGCCCGGGTTCCCGGGTTCGATTCCCGGCGGGGTAAGGGATTTTCTCTGCCTCGTGATGACTGGGTGTTGTGTGATGTCCTTTCGTTAGTTAGGTTTAAGTAGTTCTAAGTTCTAGGGGACTGATGACCATAGATGTTAAGACCCATAGTGGTCAGAGCCATTTAACCATTTTTGAACAACAAACCACTTCATGAAAATATTAATGAAATAACCAAAACTCTGAGAACACTCACATCCCAAAATTCTTCCCAATTTGAAAAGGACTTTTACTTACAAAAAGATAGGCTTCCAATGGGATCCCCAATATCAGGAACATATTCATCAATCACAGAGAAAATATAGTCTTCGTTACAGTCATCACAAAGCAAGGATACAAAATTGTTTACTAGTGAACATATGTTGATGATATAATCTCTATGGTAGATGAACCAACAAAGAAAATACATCAACTTCATACAGACTGAACAATTCAGGTAAAAATATTCAGTCAATCACTGAAAAAGAAGCTAGAAAACATATACATGTTTTAGAAGTAACAATAAGGAGAGAGACATCAAGAAGTTCACATTTGACATCTTCAGAAACCAGTAGCCACACATACAATTGTACATGTTTCATCCAATCACCCAAAAAATCAAAAGTTAGTAGCCCTAGGACACATGTTGCACAGACTAAGTAATACCTCACCCAGAAAAGAAAACTATGAAAAAGGATTACAGGCAATACTACCCATAGGCCCAAACAATGCTTACAACACACATATAGTACAAAGACTCAAAGAAAATCAAGACACAACTACAGAAAAATGAAACAACAGCCAGAGAACACAGAGACCAAAGAACTAAGAAGAGCACAGTCACTACAACACACACAGAAACACACTCATGACGTGACCAGCAGAAAGAAATGGCACACTTAACATGCAAAACAGATCAACACACAGGATAGCAATTACATTAGAGAAACAGGGATTACAAATTGCTTACAGAAGAAGAAGAACATTCCAGTTACATTTACAAACAATAACAGACAAACCAGATAAATACCGAGGAGCAGGTACTACTAGTTAGAATGAGAGGAATTTGAATCATTGTATTTGGGGATGACAGGTATTAATTTCAAAACTAGGTATACAGAACAGATAAGAAGCTGGAAGAATGAAAGTAGTCATTGTACCTTTGCTGAACACCCTATAAGACATGAACATGGACCATCCAACACGGAACATGACATGAAAATTGTTGGAGTGAACAATCACAACAAAAAATCCTACCAGTACGAGAAAACTTTCACAAAAAAAGAACCTTGCAATGCTACAGGAATTAATTAATAATGGAGTCAATATAAGCAAGAGCTGCCTGATCACGTTAGTCAGAGAAACAATAACAAGCAGAAAGCTGAAACATAAGCAGAGCAAATAATTAATGACGGTTCCTCTCCCCCATCTATTTCGCTCCTTCTCTCTCTCTCTCTCTCTCTCTCTCTGTCTGTCACACACACACACACACACACACACACACACATACACACACACATTAATACACATAAATATCCACTTATTTAAAAAAAAGAAAAACATTACATAGGGACAGCTGGAATGTCCAAATTTTGTGTTCTAATAAATGTGGGCGAAAACACGCCGGAAATGGGCCAGCTGGAGCATGACGATTGAACGTACAATTCTCCAGGATTACACTATGGACTAACAACAATGGAAACCGTACGTAACCTCAAACGATAATTTATCTTCACGAAGTTTATACTACAAAGGCAGTTTCTAATCTGAAAGACAAGAGAGAAACATTGAAGCTAAAATCTTCAGGATTATTAGGCCGCGTCATATGTCTTCTCAAATGTCTGACGTTTTGACCCCTCTGCTGGGATTTACCACGGGATCTGATGGTGTCCACTACTGCTAGAACACTGTCGGAGACGAGTGTCACGTCCTCCTATGAACGGGAGTTTCTCGCGTTCGTGCTGGAGAAGGGATAGTATTCGTTGAAATTTATATGACTCCCATTGGTGGGCCATAGCCATAGGCTAATATTTCCGCACTGATGCAGAAGAAGGGGCGTTGTTGGCTAGTCTCCTGTGGATACCATTGGCGGCCCATCGTCATTGGATAGGACACTATTCCACACTTACAGTGGAAAAGGGGTATTGGTTGGAATTCTACCTGCTGCTATTGGTTGGTCATCGTCATTGGCTAGATTGGAAACGGACAGCGCAAGAGAGGGGGAATATTTACCCAAAATGTTATTGTCCGCCAAGGTGACTTGCAGCGCGTTGTTTATGTAGCTCGCACACTGCAGCCGCGTATTCACTTTCTTGATGGCGAGGAGCCACGATGCCGGAAGCCTATAGCCGTCCTCTCTATTGAAGTTACATGAATTCTTGGAAATTTCAAACGCTTCTCGGACGTTCCTTCTATAAATGTTTGTTTCCTTAGCCAGTACACGTACGTTATTAAAATCTATGTCAGAGCCACAGTTGTCATGGTGCTCCGCTACTGCCGATTTTGCGCTTTGTTTTATCCGCATGTGCCGTTAGAGTTCCTTAATGCGTTTCTTAACAGTTCTTCCCGTTTCGCCTATATACGAGGCCTGTTCAGTAAGTAAGCTCCGATTGATTGCCAAATTGAAACCACAGTGAACATCAGAAATGTTTTACTTGTAACAATTAGCTACACCTTTCAGCTACTTCTCTACGTAGTCGCCGTTCTGACTTAGACTTTTGTCATAGCGTTGTACCAACTTTTCAATAGCCTCATCATAGAAGGCAGCCGCCAGTGCTTTCCGCCAATTCTCCACGCCGGCCTACACCTCGTTGTCTGTGTCAAAATGTTGTCTTCAAAGACAGCGGTTCATGTGACCAGAGATGAAACTCAGGGGGAGACAATTGCGGACTGTATTGTGGGTAATCTCACATTTCCATTTGAAAACGATGCAGGAGCATCTTCGTTGCCCCTGCAGAATGCGGCTGAGAATTGTCTTGAAGAAGAAACAGCACGACAGTTATGTAATGTTAGCTGCATAGCTTCAGGCGAAATTTCTCACCAGGCCCTCGTACTTGGCGGCAGCCACTATTTTCTAGACATCTTTACGCACTCACTGCGAGCTCAGAAATGAGAAGAGCGACGTGATGCTAACTGGGGTTATACTAGAGACACTACCCAACACATCTGTGCAAAGCTTTATCGGATTTTCATAGTCGTTTCCATTTCGCGACCGATCGGAGCTTACTTTCTGAACACCCCTCGTACACTTTGCCGCAGCCCCATGTCACTTGATAGACGCCTGCATTGTGTGCGTTTTAGTAGAAATATGACGCGGCCTAATAACCCAGAAGATTTTAACTTCAGTTACAACGGCCACCAAAGCTTGCAGAATTACATAAGTGAGAAACATGGTAAAGAGTTACTATGTAACATATGCCCGCCCGGTTGGCCGTGCCGTCTAACGCACGGCTTTCCGTGCGGGAAGGAGCGCCTGGTCCCCGGCACGAATCCGCCCGGCGGATTTGTGTCGAGGTCTGGCGAACCGGCCAGTCTGTGGATGGTTTTTAGGCGGTTTTCCATCTGCCTCGGCGAATGCGGGCTGGTTCCCCTTATTCCGCCTCAGTTACACTATGTCGGCAATTGCTGCGCAAACAAGTTCTCCACGAACGCGTACACCATCATTACTCTACCACGCAAACATAGGGGTTACGTTCGACTGGTGTGAGACGTTCCCTGGGGGCCCCACCGGGGACCGAACCGCACAATAACCCTGGGTTCGGTGTGGGGCGGCGGAGGGGTGAAGTTGACTGCGGTAGTCGTCATGGGGTTGTGGACCATTGCAGCTGCGGCGGGGACGGAGCCTCTCCGTCGTTTCTAGGTCCCCGGTTAACATACAATACATACAATAGTAACATATTGTATCAATCTCATACAACATCTATTATATGTGTGAAAAGCAACATGTATTACAGGCCACTGAAGATTCATCATGAAATAAAAGGAAACGCTTATGGCGAAAAACCAACTTCCTTCATTTAGTTGCATATATGGGCCGGCTGTGGTGGCCGAGCGGTTCTAGGCGCTTCAGTACGGAACCGCGCGACTGCTTCAGTCGCAGGTTCGAATCCTGCCTCGGGCATGGATGTGTGTGATGCCCTTAGGTTAGTTAGGTTTAAGTAGTTCTAAGTTCTAGGGGACTGATGACCTCAGATGTTAAGTCCCATAGTGCTCAGAGCCATTTGAATCATTTTGCATATATGGAACCCACCTCCATTAAGCGGTAAAATGTTACCCTGGTTCCTGAATCCCTATGACGTTCTTTAACAGCTATCCCCAGTGAGGTGATTAATCCATAATCGTGCTACCAGGAAGCAAATACCAGCTTGATCCACCTCAAGGTATCAGGGAATCAGTGTGATGCGAGACTTTTGGGTAAAGTACCCGTTTGTTCTTAACCTCTTTGGTTTGTGTAAAGGGCAGAGGATTTAACCTGGGCAAGGCGGTTCGATTTACCTCTGCACGAATGTCCTCTGCAATACACATCGATTGTGGTCAGCTCTTAAGTTTTGACCAGAGGGAATGAAAGAGGGGAGCGGATGCCCAGTGGCGCTGGCTTGGTGAGCGACTGGAAAAAAAAACGAGATTGGATGCGTTAATTGAGATGGCGTCAGCTGTGGTTCACTTCGAGTGGTAGTTGACTTGGGCACCTGCACCTCGTTGTGTAAGACAATGGATAGAGCCGTCGAAATATTTAAATAGTGGTTTTGAGCCGGTTACTTAATCATTGTGGCAGTTGCTAATGTCCAGGTAGTCTAATTTTGTTCATTTGGAGTTCATTTTAAATTATGTGTATTCATTTGTTCTAAGCCTGTGCTTATATTTATTTCATGTTTTCCAGTTAGGTTAATAATTTTTCTTGTAAATCCTGTAACTTGTACTGATGATTGACGAGCATTATGTATCTTATAGTTTGGTGGTGCAATTACTCCGTCATCTGATGCCAGCAGCTAAGCTGTCTAGTTCTGGATATGATGCGAAGTCCATTATTACAGTAATTCTTGAGACAACGCGCAGCCTTACTGAAGGGTAAAACTGAATCCTTTAGGTGATTCAGAATGTAATATTTCAACTGATTTTTAACTTTGTTATTCTCTTACAATTTTACTTTGGTCACTACTAAATTTTATAACTGCAAGAACTCTTTGGCTTGTAGCCGGAGTAATTTTCTAGAATCTATAGTTAATTGAGCGTTTCAAGGGTTAAAGCACAACTTGCCTTTGAGTTTGCATCTCTAATGTTTGCTTGTTTAAATAAATTGCGGACGTGATTAATGAAGGTGTAATTAATACACTCCTGGAAATGGAAAAAAGAACACATTGACACCGGTGTGTCAGACCCACCATACTTGCTCTGGACACTGCGAGAGGGCTGTACAAGCAATGATCACACGCACGGCACAGTGGACACACCAGGAACCGCGGTGTTGGCCGTCGAATGGCGCTAGCTGCGCAGCATTTGTGCACCGCCGCCGTCAGTGTCAGCCAGTTTGCCGTGGCATACGGAGCTCCATCGCAGTCTTTAACACTGGTAGCATGCCGCGACAGCGTGGACGTGAACCGTATGTGCAGTTGACGGACTTTGAGCGAGGGCGTATAGTGGATAGTGGGCATGCGGGAGGCCGGGTGGACGTACCGCCGAATTGCTCAACACGTGGGGCGTGAGGTCTCCACAGTACATCGATGTTGTCGCCAGTGGTCGGCGGAAGGTGCACGTGCCCGTCGACCTGGGACCGGACCGCAGCGACGCACGGATGCACGCCAAGACCGTAGGATCCTACGCAGTGCCGTAGGGGACCGCACCGCCACTTCCCAGCAAATTAGGGACACTGTTGCTCCTGGGGTATCGGCGAGGCCCATTCGCAACCGTCTCCATGAAGCTGGGCTACGGTCCCGCACACCGTTAGGCCGTCTTCCGCTCACGCCCCAACATCGTGCAGCCCGCCTCCAGTGGTGTCGCGACAGGCATGAATGGAGGGACGAATGGAGACGTGTCGTCTTCAGCGATGAGAGTCGCTTCTGCCTTGGTGCCAATGATGGTCGTATGCGTGTTTGGCGCCGTGCAGGTGAGCGCCACAATCAGGACTGCATACGACCGAGGCACACAGGGCCAACACCCGGCATCATGGTGTGGGGAGCGATCTCCTACACTGGCTGTACACCACTGGTGATCGTCGAGGGGACACTGAATAGTGCACGGTACATCCAAACCGTCATCGAACCCATCGTTCTACCATTCCTAGACCGGCAAGGGAACTTGCTGTTCCAACAGGACAATGCACGTCCGCATGTATCCCGTGCCACCCAACGTGCTCTAGAAGGTGTAAGTCAACTACCCTGGCCAGCAAGATCTCCGGATCTGCCCCCCATTGAGCATGTTTGGGACTGGATGAAGCGTCGTCTCACGCGGTCTGCACGTCCAGCACGAACGCTGGTCCAACTGAGGCGCCAGGTGGAAATGGCATGGCAAGCCGTTCCACAGGACTACATCCAGCACCTCTACGATCGTCTCCATGGGAGAATAGCAGCCTGCATTGCTGCGAAAGGTGGATATACACTGTACTAGTGCCGACATTGTGCATGCTCTGTTGCCTGTGTCTATGTGCCTGTGGTTCTGTCAGTGTGATCATGTGATGTATCTGACCCCAGGAATGTGTCAATAAAGTTTCCCCTTCCTGGGACAATGAATTCACGGTGTTCTTATTTCAATTTCCAGGAGTGTATATTGTTTATCCTGTGGGAAACTTTATCTGTACTCAATAAGTATTTTTCATTTTTACATGTTTATTAGCTAATGTAGCCCGTCACCAGTCCACCACCTACCTCCAGGCTATCGCGCCACTGCGGTACCACTCTACTAGTAGACGTTGGAGCCAACGTCTTGCAGCGTCAAGAACCTGCCGATCATCCACGTACTGCTTCCCACGGTTTGCATCCTTAGTTAGGCGAGAAAGAGAGATGTCGGAGAGTGAAAAACAGAGCGGGCGCACACGTCTGAGTCCCCCAACTAGTGGGCGAGTGAGGCTCGACTAGGAACAGAGACGTCCAATTGAGCTGCGCCGATCGTCTCCAATGAGGGAGTCTCCATGTTCCAACGTTGCGAGAGTCACAGCTGGCACGCAGGAGATTGGTTAAGTTCACGTGACCTTGTTGAGATGATGAGAAATAACTAGCCCAGCGACTCTCCATGCTTTTGTTCACTGCCACGTCTTGTAGACTTTATGCAGGTGCTTCTGAATATCTGTGATGATCTGGTTTACGGCCAAAAGAACCTTCCTCACAGCTCTCTTCTTCAAATGCATCTCCGTTACAGATGCCATCATGAAACTACAGCGGCTGAAGCAGGAATAACCCATAATGTCCCACAGCAAATTCCACGTTTTTCAACCGAAACTGGCCGAGATAAGATGTGTTGAATTACGAGGGCAGTTCACTAAGTAATACAACACATTTTTTTCTGAAACAGGGGTTGTTTTATTCAGCATTGAAATACACCAGGTTATTCCCCAATCTTTTAGCTACACAACACTATTTTTCAACGTAATCTCCATTCAATGCTACGGCCTTACGCCACCTTGAAATGAGGTCCTGTATGCCTGCACGGTACCATTCCACTGGTCGATGTCGGAGCCAACGTCGTAGTGCGTCCCACGGATTGCGTCCTTCATTGGGCCAAACATATGGAAATCCGACGGTGCGAGATCGGGGCTGTAGGGTGCATGAGGAAGAACAGTCCACTGAAGTTTTGTGAGCTCCTCTCGGGTGTGAAGACTTGTGTGAGGTCTTGCGTTGTCATGAAGAAGAAGTTCGTTCTGATTTTTGTGCCTACGAACACGCTGAAGTCGTTTCTTCAATTTCTGAAGAGTTGCACAATACAGTTCAGAGTTGATCGTTTGACCATGGGGAAGGACATCGAACAGAATAACCCCTTCAGCGTCCCAGAAGACTGTAACCGTGACTTTAACGGCTGAGGGTATGGCTTTAAACTTTTTCTTGGTAGGGGAGTGGGTGAGGCGCCACTCCATTGATTGCCGTTTTGTTTCAGGTTCGAAGTGATGAACCCATGTTTCATCGCCTGTAACAATCTTTGACAAGAAATTGTCACCCTCAGCCACATGACGAGCAAGCAATTCCGCACAGATGGTTCTCCTTTGCTCTTTATGGTGTTCGGTTAGACAACGAGGGACCCAGCGGGAACAAACCTTTGAATATCCCAACTGGTGAACAATTGTGACAGCACTACCAACAGAGATGTCAAGTTAAGCACTGAGTTGTTTGATGGTGATCCGTCGAACATCTCGAACGAGTGTGTTCGCACGCTCCGCCATTGCAGGAGTCACAGCTGTGCACGGCCGGCCCGCACGCGGGAGATCAGACAGTCTTGCTTGACCTTGCGGCGATGATGACACACGCTTTGCCCAACGACTCACCATGCTTTTGTCCACTGCCATATCACCGTAGACATTCTCCAAGCGCCTATGAATATCTGAGATGCTCTGGTTTTCCGCCAAAAGAAACTCGATCACTGCCCGTTGTTCGCAACGCACATCCGTTACAGACGCCATTTTAACAGCTCCGTACAGCGCTGCCACCTGTGGGAAGTCAATGAAACTATACGAGACGAAGCGGGAATGTTTGAAAATATTCCACAAGAAATTTCCGGTTTTTTCAACCAAAATTGTCCGAGAAAAAAAAAGTGTTGCATTACTTATTGAACTGCCCTCGTATATAATGAACGTCTCTCGTACATACCTGACTTCAGAATCGAATGACTGCTGTGAAATACGCCAGTCTGGTTTGGACTGTTGTGTTTATTTATATCATTTCTGTTACAGCAGTTGATTTAAATAAGTATTGTGATTGTACTGACTGGTTGATGTCTGTGTTAATATCATGAAGTATCTTAATAAATGCACAGACTGACCCACTAACATGAATCTCAAATTAGTTTTATTTCTGCATATTCAGCTGCGTTTCCGCTATTTAGTTAGTTGCACGAACGAACGAAGTCATTGAGCCACGGAGTCATTGACAGAATCGTTCCCAGTATTGTAAGCTCTTTTGCGCAGAACTGAGAGGAAGCGAAGACTTTTAAGTGCTCTGGACGGGAACACGGAAGGACGCTCTGCCTCGAGGCATGAAGGCTCTGGGAAGGGACACAAAAGATGACAGTCTTGACTGGGAGCCGCGGTGGAGCCATCTTGAGGATATGTTCATTATCAGAGCATGAATGAGGTGTTGCTGTCACCGGCAGGCCACAGCATACGCCAGTCTTTACTCCTAGGGTCGACCATTCTGGTGACAGTACCGCCCAGCATGAGCTGTGACGGAGAATGAAGATTAGGTGTTCTCGATTCGTTTCGCACTAAACATGGTTATGCACCATACTTCACTCTAGTCTCATAGCGAAGGGCTAACCTGTGGCCCAGTGGGTGGAGCATCTGAATATGGAAACTACACTTTCTTTACTGTTTTGAGCAGAGCAATCACTGCATGTCCTGCCATGGTAACATAAGGACTGACCTGTTGGGACGGTGTTCACTCTCATCTTATCGGTTCCTTGCAGGCCTTACCAAGCTAAGTCCTTATTCAGTTAAATCACGCCTATCTTCAATGTTTGTAAACTCTTTCATTTGTTTCGTATGCTTGCTTTTCTTATTAATGTGTAGTCGATCCCCTTTTTCGTGTGTATGCTCGAAAACAGTGAAAAAAATTGAGGTTAGTTTGGACCAAGGCTTTCGGTTCACTAGACGGTTCACTCCCTCTAATTAATAATCCTTCATGGTTTTTTAAGAACCGGCACCCACAATTAATTTGTATGGCCTACTACTCATTATTCAATCTATTGCACGATAGACGTATTTCCGTGTCTGTCTCTCGGATCTGTGGAGATGGACAGTTTATTGAAATGGCCAAAACGCTGATTAGCTTCAGTCGACATCCTGCAATTGTACTAAACTACATTTTCATCCTGGTCTTCATTTTCGTCTTTATATTTTATGGTTCAGTTTTCGTATTTACTGGACATGTATTCACTGGTCCTGTTTTAAATTGAAACAGCTTGTATTCGCTTCCTGAACTTGATTACCGTTCGCGCCTATGCAATCTACTTCTGTTGGCTGATGGTCACCGCCTGAAACTTTTGTGTTGGTGAGCTCACTACTTCCCACTGCTGGGTCACTGTTCGCCTCCATTTTGAATTCTATTGAAATTTCTTTACTACGGTTCAAAATGTCTTTCGTGTCTTGCTGTCAGATACATACAAACCAAAAGAATTTTATGCAAGATCTTGAAATACTTTCAACCACTGCTTTGTGAATTTGTGCCGTGGACCTCACCAAATTCTCGAACTGTTTTTCGGGACAGGCTCCACCACGTCTCACACTCCTTCCTCTTGTCAGACACTTACAAGGGGAAGCCACAACGCTGGGATCACAGATTTACTTCAGACTTGGTACTCCTTTAGTAGGCCATTAAAACAACTTAATGTGCAACCAAAATGTGCAATACTCTGGCAATTCCGAGATAACCACAAGAGAAGTTTTACGATTCTATTATGTAACTGATGTATATATGCAAAGGTGCCACGTGTAAGTGGTTATTGCGATATAGCGGCAGGAAGAACGATAGGTTAGAGTGTTCGGTCAGAGGACTGAGTGCCATCTGTAATAATAATAACTGAGTAAAGGAAACAACGATTAACTTGTACAGATATGACGTGACGTTCGCCCAGACCTAACGTAACGTAAAATACCAAACAAAATGAAGAGAGAGGGAGAGGGGGAGAGAGAGAGAGAGAGAGAGAGAGAGAGAGAGAGAGAGAGAGAGAGAAAGCGGCTAGAGTTTGAGGGTCGCAAATGCCTCGTGAAAGCGGTAGGAATCCCACTAACTTTCTAATTAAATTTTTTCATCGCTGCTCATATTTCTTTCATCACTGGTCACAGAATTTAATTCATTCGACATTAGAGAGATAACATAATGAAATAAACACATGTATTTGCATGAAGTTTAAGTTTTCGTTTTCATGGCTGTATGACGAATACTATCCTGCAACGTGTGATATGTAGAGCACATTCAAGGAGTAATTCTACATTACTGTCGTGGCCCAGCAAATTGCGACTTACAATATTACTGATTGTGAATAACAACATCCGCATCATTGTTTATTGAGGTATGACTTGGGGTTTCCAAGCATGTCCCTCGTCCTTGAAAATTTAACTACAAACAGTAAAACCAGCGTCCAGGCATCCTGATTTCCTAAATCGCTTCAGTCAAATACCGAGATGGTTCCTCTGAAAGGGCACTGCCGACTTCTCCCCCCATCCGTCCCTAATCCGATGGGACCGATGACCTAGCTGTTTGGTCCCTTCCCCCAAATCAACAAACCAACCAGATGGCATATGAAATTCACTACAACTTTCGAGAATGCGTAGAAGTTGACCGGTGGAGGGGTTAGAACCGCCACCTCCTGCATGACCAGTGTGCAACGCGCGAATGCTAACCGCTTGACCACAACGACTTCTTCCAACTGGCGTCTCCGCACAGATACATAGACTACATAACAGACTCGTAAAACTTCTCTTGTTATTTTCTCGGAATTGCCAGAGTAGTACACCTTACTACTTGGATATTATGTTTTAATGGCCGTGGCCTCACCTTGATAGCAATGTACACTGGTGTCCAGAATTGAAACATCAAACTATTATTTCCCCCTCCTGTGTCTAATTCGTGATATAATCATACAAACTGTCGAGCAAATGTTCGTACGGTCGAGCTCTGCAAGGAAGATGGCATTCCGGTCAACGGGTAACGATGCAAACGATGACGTCAAGGCACCTATGAAACGAAGTAGTATTTGCTGTGCAGCCCCACATCCACAATCGCTGTATACAGTGTCACAGACGGAGCGGTATGGCACAGAGAGGATGCCTACCGGACTCGCTGCGTTAGAGGGCCATGGAAAGAAAGCAAGCAGAAAATTTGCAAGCTGATGTGCCCCGATGGCTTAATGTGAATCATTCTGGCGTTTCTCGGATGTGGCGACAGTTTACAGAGACCGAAACTGTATCCCGAAGACCAGAGCAGAATAGACCATGTGTGACTCTAGAAGAGAGGACCATTATTTGGCTGTAAGGGCACAACAGTACTGCCTTAATACTATACAGCTACTGGCATCCGACACCTCAGTGTCCACCAGACGTGTTGTATCGATACAAACAGTGTGCCGAAGGCTTCAGAAGAGCGGCTTTTATTGTCAGAGACCTGCTGTATGTCGGCCTCTGACGCGTCTTCACCGAAGGGGTCACCAAGTGTAGAGTCATCAACATGCCACCTGGACAGTCGAACAGTGGGCCGAAGTTCTTTTCACAGACGAGCCCCGGTTTAGTCTGGAGAGTGATTTTCGATGGATTCGCATCTGGATGGAACGTGGAACACGATTTCGGGGCCCAAAGAATGTGGAAAGAGACCGATATCGAGGAGGACTCCTAATCTGTGGGCGGGAATTATGTTTACCACTCGAACCCCTCTTCATGAAATTGTACGGGTAAGTCTGCAGGTTTAACTGCTGTCAGGTATCGCGACGAGACCTTCGGACCTCATTTACGGTTGTTGCGAGGTGCTGTGGATCAAGACTTCGTACTGATGGACGATAATGCTCGACCTCATAGGTCACGAATGGTTAATGATTTCTCGTAAGCCACTCTCCGAGACTGCGAGGAGCGATTCAGGAAGAATGGGCGTTATCACCTCAACACGAGACTGACGACATCATTCACAGCACCCCCCCGTCGTTTTCAGGCATGTATTGATGCCACAGGTGGTCACTACCCATACTGAGCACATTAGTCAGTTATCGGAATGTGTGCGCAAATCCGTTAAGTTGGGAAGAACGAAGAACATTTTTGTCTATCGTTATGCATGTCGCGCTTGTTTACTTTCTGTATTCTTTACATTGTTTCTACTTTACTGTCACCTGTTCATACTGTTCTGTGGCAAGCAGAAGCAGCATTTCCTGACGATGGCGAACAGTTGGATAGCCGAAATATCGAGTCAAGTTTATTTTAGGATCCGGCAGCAAACCCGAAGAGACTTTCAAATAAATAAATAAATAAATAAATAAATACAACCTTGAAAAATTTCCGTTTGTTGCGTTAATTTTGGACACCAGTGTATACGCTACTAATCTACGGCAGCAAATTTTGTGCAACCTCATCCTATAATGTTACACAATACCACCGTTATACGTCTGCCAGCTCAGAGTGTCTGGCCACGTGACCTCGTTTCGTGACATTTTTTCCAAGTCTAATGAAAATTTACACTATCAAAAAACTACGAACTGTTAAGTATGAGTTAAAATAGTTTCAAGTAATCATATGAGCAAAGGAATTGTCACTACACAGTGAAAACAGGTTACCGGCAGTAATATCGAGTATTTATAATAGCATGTAGACATACACTGAATTTAATGTTATAGGTAATTGTATATTCAATTCCAAAGAATGAGATGGACAGTGCGTTCGGTCATTTAACTACCACAGACATATACATACATTTCTCTTCACTTCCAACCTGCAGTACCGTTTTGAGAGTTGGAACTATGCACTAACTCAACAGTGCCCAATATGAAAGCAACAACCATTCTACCAATAGCGTATCCTTCTGAAATAAATACTAAAACAACTTAGATCATCTGACGGGAAATGTTCTCAATATTTTTTTTGTAATTAAATGAATTACTTAGATTGAAGTTTCCCTTTTATTCTCGCCAAGTTATTTGAAAACGTAGTAAATGCAAGCAGATACTGTGACTACATAGCTTGTTAGTTACTATTCTGATACATAATGTGACAACAACATTGAAAATAATGTAAGTGAAATACTTATATGACCGCAAGTGAATTTAACTGTAGCAATTTGAATAAAAAAGCGACGAAAGTCACCCAAATGCTTTAGTCAGAGGTATTTAATTACACTTCTTATTTTGTTGAAAATGGCAAAGGAAATTAATATAAATGTTCGTAGATGTCACTGATACGTATCAGTACTGAAATGAAATCAACTATATTGTTCGAAATTCAAGAAGTATAGCATGTGCACTGAGAGAACTCTCACGCCCTGTACATCGTTACACATTAAATTATACAAAGGTTCTTGCCTTGAAGCAGCCGAGCAGTCTTTGTACGTGTAGACGAATATATTACACAATTCCTTTATCTCTCAAATACGGTGTAGCACTAAAATTTCGTCATGCTGCCAAACAGAGATATTGTTCTTGTAGTGATTGTGGTGTAATTATCTCACTACAACATAGTTTCAGAAATTCCTACTTCCATGATAAATACTTCTTGGATCCGACATACAATTGCGCAAAGTCTTGTCACACCATATTGTAGACAACTTGTTTAACATTTTGTGGCACACAGATGGACTTTTTTGCTATATCCTTGAGAGCTTCATTTACACAGCTGTTATACAATGACACTGACGTGGGATATCACTGTCTAGACAGCACGTGCAGCGGGATGATCACCTGAATAAGGTAGTGGAACAGCTTCCTAACAGAAATAATCAATACGGAATGAACAACTCACAGGTGTATTGTATGAAACAAACGTCTGAGTCTAATATAATCAATAAGGATTTCATCAAGTAAACTAATTAAATATATCACTTTTGTTTTCTAATTTTGTGTACTAAATTGACCAATATTTAGTAATAATTTCCAAAAAATATAATTTAATCATGTCAATATTGTATTTAAGTCACTGTATGATAGTCGTACTGGTTATACTTTCCTGAGTTTCTATTTCTTCCCTTTATCACTCAAAGCAACTGCGTCAGCAATATACATTGTGGGACGCATAATTAAGGCTGTGTGTTGCTGGACTCCTGGCACGATTATACAGAAGGTGAGATGTCTAGTCCATCGACATCTTTGCATGAAATTTCTCTTTGAAGGTTGTAATCTTCGTTACTGGTAATGATTATTTATTAAAATTTTTGACGCTGGCTCTTACACCTTTTGGACGCGATAGTACACTGGTTCCTCTCTCTGCACTGATAAAATATCCTCGACTCGCAACTGAGGACAGTGCACATATACCTGTGTGTTACATGATACACTGCCTATAGAGACGTGGAACGATTTTCCGCACTGAATAGTTTGTGACCTTATATTCCGCTATTCCTCATGGTCTGTCACTGTCACAATAGGATTCTTGTTATGAGACCTTCCCCACAGCCGCTTATAAATGGCAGGTGCGGTTTTCTTATGTTAAGCGTCATTCTGAAAGCGATGTACCATTTGAAGACTGACTGACAGTTGAGGGACGTTGCCAAGTTACCATTGACACCTGGCTATCCGGCAGGGATATTAAAATACCTCACTACAAACCAAGGGACCTGTTATTAAGCTCTAGCTCTCTTTCCGACTCGGGAACGCGAACAAGTACCCCTTCGCTGCCATATACCAACAAAATCCCGTGTGAGGGACGGTATAAAATGCTCCGTGCGAGGGGATGTTGCCTACACCACGTTGCCCACACATGATTGGAGACCACCTACCAACGTACGAGGATTTTTGAAGTATGTTCGGAAATGCATGACGCCCAGTAACCAAATTTGTCGTGGTGTAGCTACCCAGCACCACTAGCCCATTGGGTACTTAACAAATTGCACCAATTAATAACATGATAATATGTCAGGAAATTTAACAGCCTGAAGGATATAGGTGAGGGAAGAGGAAGAAGAAGAAGAAGAATCATCCTAAGAAGGAGCTTTCGAGTAGGGGTGTTGTTTCAGAGATGGATCAAGTTTGTTCTAGATGCATGCTAAGTGAGAAGTAGTTCTGTTACGCATAGGGCATTCTAATTGGCATCCTGGTGCCATTTCAGTCTGCATGCTATTCGCTACTCTGACATTGTATCTGATTACTATATTTATCCTGATGTATATTGTTATATAGAGACGTACTGATTTTGTGTTGCATGTCGTGTGATTTTCCTTTGAGTCTATAATTGAAAGGTACCGTAGTCTGTCGTAAGTAAACACAGAATACGGCAGTTTACCTAGTAAATATGGGCAGTGAATATGGGCACATCACCTGTGTCTAGAGCGTGTTATACCACTTCGAGTTTTATCTCAATTCAGTTGCTATGCTTATATACGCGATGAGTGTTTTTCTGCGATGACCCAGAAAGCAGAAGTGTTGAACAGTGTAAAAAGTGAGAATGTATAAATGGCTGCTTAGCTTGTGGAACTTAGTATGCTACCAGCACTCTTCAGCAAGCATCACAGTTCAGAAGTTTGGTATTTGTAGAATACAAAGACCATTGCAGCCGCGCGGGATTAGCCGAGCGGTCTAGGGCGCTGCAGTCAGGGACTGTGCGGCCGGTCTCGGCGGAGGTTCGAGTCCTCCCTCGGGCATGTGTGTGTGTTTATATATATATATATATATATATATATATATATATATATATATATATATATATATATATATATATATATATATGTGTGTGTGTGTGTGTGTTTGTCCTTACGATAAATTAGGTTGAGTACTGTGTAAACTTAGGGACTGATGACCTTAGCAGGTAAGTCCCATAAGATTTCACACACATTTCAACATTATTTTTTACCATTGCAAACAAGACAGAAGCCTTGTGCAACTACTTCGGAACTATGTATGACATTACGGTGGTTACTCGTCTATGAGGCCACCTTCAGGAATTTCCGATGGATTCGAAGGTATCCAGTGCCTAAGTTTCATGTGTACAGCACCGAAGATGATCACTATGTGATCGAAAATCGATTCTGTTATATAAAACATCAATATTATGATCAACGCTGACCTTCCTTTTAATTTAACATAAGTGATCGTTGTGCATACAGCACTCCATGGAGTCGCCAATGATTTAAACGAAATGTGTCCCGCAGTACTACATTTTAAACAATTTCTATAGGCCATTCTTTGTAATAATGTTTCAATATTGTACATTCGACTGTCAGTGAAACAGTTTTTGGTTTCTTCCCTGTAGTCGTCACAGAAATGCGGGGTGTCTATTGAAAGACGAAAACAAACTTTTTTCTGGCACCAGACACACCGGATAAAGGAAAAATTGATTCACTCAGGCACTTCGCAGTAACCATTAGTTTTATTTAGACCAGGGCTTAACAACTGGCCGGTTTTGAGCGCGAGTACTCGCGTCTGCTCAGGCTCATGCTCGCGAGCAGGTGCAAGGTCGCGGAGTAGGGAGGGAGGGGAGGGAGGGGAAATGCGCGCGCACGTTTGAATAGGGCCGCAGCGTCCCTATTGACTTCGCGCCGACTGTGTAACGTTTAAAGTACTACGATCAGCTCTAACAGTCACTTCGCTGGTTAAGAATCATGTCAAGTCGCCGTTGTGTAACCCCAACCATGCTTTCGCAGTTGAACCCCCACTGGGAGGAATTGTATATGTTTACAGAAAAAGATGGTGTTGCAAAATGTTTAGCATGTCACAAAACGCTGAATTCTTTTAGGAAATTTAATTTGCAGCGACATTATATGTCGTACCACGCGAAAGACTACGGAAGAGGAAAATGTGATTGACCAGATCGTGCACGGGAAGTTACTAAACTTAAAAGGAAGCTATCCGAAGAAGATCTGGACGACGAAGAAAAACCAACTGAGGCAGCTCTCAGAGTGAGCTACAAAATTTCTTTGCTTTTAGCAAAATCCCTGCGCCCTTTCACTGATGGCGATTTAATAAAAGAATGTTTGGTAGTTGCAGCGGAACATTTGTGTCCATCTCAAGTTGAACAGTTTCGGATTGTGCCATTATCTAAGATGACCATTATGTGTCGCATACAGGACATGGCAGACGACGTCCAGAGCCATCTTGCAAATATCTGTAAAGATTTTATGGCGTATTCTCTAGCTCTGGACGAAAGTGTTGATATCACTGGAACAGCGCAGCTTGCCATATTTATTAGAGGTGTTAATAGAGATCTTCAGGTGAGGGAGGAGCTCCTCGATGTAGTAGCCATGAAGAACACTAGAACCGGAGGTGATATTTTAAGTAGTGTTGAAGGAAGTGTTGTAAATATAGGATTGTCGTGGAATTCTTTAGTTTCAGTGTCTACAGACGGTGCACCAGCGATGACAGGGAACAAATCAGGTTTCGTTGCGCTGTTGAAGGAGAAAATGCAAAAACTGACCGTGCCGAATAAAATAAGGGGCGTTCAGTGTGTGATCCACCAGGAAAACTTATGTGCAAAGAGTATCACTCTAAAAAATGTGATGAGTGTTGTTGTTCGTACAACCAATTATATAAGGAAGCATGGGCTACAACACAGGCAATTTAAAACCTTTCTTGAGGATGTAGAAAGCCAGTATGGTAGCCTGCCTTATTACAGCGAGGTCCACTGAGTTAGCCGTGGCGAATTATTAAATCGATTTTTTTCCCTAATAGATGAGATAAATATGTTCATGGAAATAAATAACATGTGTGTTCCCGAATTGAAAGAGCCTTCATGGAACTGTGATCTCGCGTCCTTAGCAGATTTAACTAGCCATCTGAATGCTTTGAACATTTCACTACAAGGTAAGGATCTGCTAATTACTCATTTCATAGATCGAATACGAGCTTTTAAAATGAAATTTACACTTTGGGTGAGTCAGCTGGAAACAGGAAATCTAGCTCATTTTCTTAAATTATCATCCATGCAAGATGTTCACACAGACTGTGAACGTTATTCACATAGTTTAGTTGCCTATAAGGAAGAATTTGATCAACGCTTTCAAGATCTGACAGCACTAGACAGTGATTTTGATCTGTTCTCCTCTCCATATTCAGCGAATATTGAAGAGATTCGTCCTGAGCTGCAACTAGAAATTATTGACCTGCAGTGTGACAGAGAATACAGAGACAAATTTCAGAACAAGAAAAACATATTGGAATTCTACAGACACTTCCCTCAGGATAGATTTCCTCGTTTGCACAAACTGGCGGCTACAATAATATCAATGTTCGGTTCCACGTATGTTTGTGAACAACTGTTCTCTGCAATGAAATGTAACAAGACGCGCCTGAGAAACGCATTGTCTGATCGAAATTTAAACTGCTCGCTGCACCTACAATGCGCAAGAACATTACTTCGAACATAGACGCAATTGTAAAGGGCAAAAAGTACAAGCTAACCGAGAATCCCACACTTCAGTGGCACCTTTTATTGTGTAACAGTTCACAAATTAATACGAATGTAGATGCATACACTAAGTAAAATTATGTGGCACGTGTACATTCTCCTTTATTTGTTTCATTTGTCGCAGTAATAATTCGTGAGTGATATCCGTGCAGGTGGCCGCGGATTTACATTGACTGGCGGCAGCCGTTGTGTGCCCCACGTGACTCTCCCCACTCTCCGCTCTAGTCCGGTAGTGGGGGTAACGTGCTCGCGCTGCTCCTTGCTCGCGCGTTGCTGCTCATAGCTCCGCGAGCACGTATGTTGTGAAGCCCTGATTTAGACAGAAATGGGACGGAGTCATAAGTGGTCCTGGCCGATGTTTTGTAAATTGAGCTGCATACCAGGCATACTTGATCAAATTCGTAAAGCGTAGCGAAGAAAACTGGTAATGCACATATTACTGGAGCTTCCGAATTCTGTGCCGCTGATGAATCTGAAATGGGAGAGAAGTATCGGAAATTATGTTGTCTGATAATTTCCTGAAAAATGGTTTTTACTGTTGAAAAAAATTTATTGAACCACACTAGTAGTTTCAGGCGGAATCCACATTACATCTACAGACTTTTCGTCCCCCATAAAACAGAGGCGTTGTTCTGTCCAGACTATGAATGCAACAAATGAAATGAATTAGCTTCTGCAGCTGGTAGGAATACGTTTCGAAAGAAATGTTGAAAATTGTTCTTTCCCATTTTTCCACGTTTTGATACGTCGATCACAAGATTTTTGCAACCAAACAGCCGATTTTTAATTTTTTTAATTTTTGGTCCTAACTTACGTTGCGGTTCTTGAAGACAGATATATAGCTGCGGAAACAGTAAACCACTCATAATTATCACTGGCATTATCTTATATGATTGTGTACTGGATTCACTGTTTCGGCAACTGACTCCATCTTTTTTCCACCTCGAAATGATCAAGTGCGGAGCGCACGCAATTCTTTCACGATACCTGGCTGTTCAGCGTTATAAACAGCAGTTGCGTGGGTAACAGCAGAGTCTCGCTTTACTTCAGCTACGAATTTCTCTATAGCATTGTTAATCACTGGCAACTGCTCTACACCTTTACGTAACTTCAAGCGTTTCTTCCCTCCTTCGTTTAATCAATGTTTCACTGACTCTTCTGCGTCACTGGAAGCTGTTGCAGTACGTGTTTATTTTAGGCTTGGAAGGTATTCTTCTTCAGAACTGTTACTGGCACAGCTGATGTCGTTCGAATCACAATTCATGGAATCGTCACAGTTATTTCCTGTTTCTTCTAACGTATCCACAATTCCAAACGAAATGTGTATATCATTCGAATGAATATCAAGGAAATCAACTAGCAAATGACACATATGTACATCCTCAGGAGAAATAGGTGATTTCGGCTGGAAGTCACGTTCTTCATTTTTCATCATTGCTAAATTGAGAACTTTAATTGGAATCCACATTACTGTGAATCTGGAAGAAAGAAAAAGTACTATTAGTAGGCATGCCTTACGATAACACAAAAAATGTTAATTCCGCTTAATCCGTATTGTCAGTACTTCCCAATACTGCAAAAAACAACTCATAATTTGTAATAGATGTTACTCGAGTGGCTAATTCGAGAGAACAGTAACCGTGTACTGTAGTGTGATAGAAACTATCAAAGAACGGTAACCTGAAACGTTCTTTACAAATTACGATCGGGTTGCGTCGTTTTTCCTTTTACGAATGCATCGCCGATCTTGGCTGTGTGTGTGCCTAGTTGCGCAGACTTAGTTGCTACAGCGCCAGTAGTGGTGTAAATTTCTACCGCCTCCTGGCGTGCTACGAATTTGGCAATTTTCATCTACTTTTTTAATACTTGCAGTGCCTCTTAGCAGCTAAAATCTAGGCAGTGACCTTCATTCGTTGTCTTTTTCCGCCTTAAAAGTTTCCGGTAGGTTTCGGCATGTCTCATTGGACCATCCCCTCGTGAGAACAGTGTGCAGCATGTTCCACAGATCCTCATCAATTTCAATAGAAAATAATTCTGTCACATGTCGAGGTTAGACGACTGTTATTAAAAGTGATTTGTTCGTTACACCAAAAGGAAAAAAATTATAACTAGTTTTTCAGTGCCTGTATATTTTTCTTTACACTAAGGAGTACATCAGTCTAACTTTGCATACATAATTTTTATATCTGATGAGTGCTTTTTATTTACAAAAATCTGCTCGTGATTAAGATTACACAAGCCGTCACATATTACTTAAGTACAGGAAACATTGTTCTGTTTCTTATTACCATCATTCTGTCGGCTCCTATGGGCACTGTGTTCACTATATTTTTAAGATTTATTGTTATACAAGGTTTCTTCTGTATGAAAATAGATGATTCTGAAAGAAGCTCATGTAGAACACTCAATTTCTGGAACAGGAGTTTATTGTAATGTTGATTTTTGAAGTACAACTTTTTTGACGGACACTTCTACAGGTTGTTCAAAAAAGTGTCAAGTCCATTAAAAATGAAAATAAAATGCACTCTGTGCGAGTTACATTTTTATTATAAGAGAGATAGAAGACCGTATGAAAAATACTAAATTCATTATTTTACAACGTAAGGAATATTGATGTTACGGTTTAAAAAAAATTACGAAAATTTTGGGAGTGCTAGAAGACTGCACGAAGCACACGTATCTCCTTTTGTCAGTGGGATTTCTGTAACAGAAAATCTCTCTAGTTGGAAAGAGATGAAATATTTTGCGGTGTCGCTCGTGAAGATACAGTTTCCACCACCTCGCATGAAACGTTCAGTAATGAAGTATTTCTAACGCTAATGAATACAACAGCTAGTAAGTTTATGCACCTAGAAGAAAAATTACACACATTTTCAGCTTCATAGAAACAAGTTAGTGTATCCATAGGTCCACAAATGAAGTATTGTCAGTGAGATGAAAATTCTGTAACTCACGTAATTGACAGAGAAATGAGAGCACGTTTTATAATCCAAGAAGGTGACAAAAAGCTTCCTCAGGAAAAGGAGATGACTAACTGTAAAGTGATAGCGAGTGAAAGAATCCAACTTTAGCTACCTCCGTGTCAAAGGTACATACGATGGAATTTCTTTTGAGCTGCTCTACAGAGCGTTGTAGCTACGTATCGGCTGAATCGAACTGCAATTCATAAGGATAGCGTTGAGCGCTGCTATAGAAACGAAATATGAAAGCGAGTATATATCCTCTAAGTTGGCGGACTATTGTAGTGGTATGATTTGGGACTGGAAAGACACTATGAGTCAAAAAGTAAGTAGTAATTTTTAGCAGTGGCTCATACTTTTTTTCGTTATCTGTTAATATTCATTTCTAAAAAATTCTAGTAAGCTAATATTGTTAGACTATGTTAGTCTCTAACTTTCCTTGACGTGATATACTCAGTGCGACCATAGGAAGCTTATGTGTTTATAAATATGTATCCAATCTGTATCGAACTATGTCAGACAGCAAAAGAAAAATGAGCTGTTATTACAATAAAAAAGTGAGAAAAAGTTCAATATATATTTGCATTCAGAAAGCAATACAATAGATATATCGGTCTTTATACAGCGACAGAAAACAATTTTTTATTAGAATGTACTTCAATGTTTTTCAGCCTTATCTTGGGACACAACTGTTATGGTGGTAACAAAAATCTAGAAATGGATAAATACACTCCTGGAAACTGAAATAAGAACACCGTGAATTCATTGTCCCAGGAAGGGGAAACTTTATTGACACATTCCTGGGGTCAGATACATCACATGCTCACACTGACAGAACCACAGGCACATAGACACAGGCAACAGAGCATGCACAATGTCGGCACTAGTACTGTGTATATCCACCTTTCGCAGGAATGCAGGCTGCTATTCTCTCATGGAGACGATCGTAGAGATGCTGGATGTAGTCCTGTGGAACGGCTTGCCATGCCATTTCCACCTGGCGCCTCAGTTGGACCAGCGTTCGTGCTGAACGTGCAGACCGCGTGAGACGACGCTTCATCCAGTCCCAAACATGTCCAATGGGGGACAGATCCGGAGATCTTGCTGGCCAGGGTAGTTGACTTACACCTTCTAGAGCACGTTGGGTGGCACGGGATACATGCGGACGTGCATTGTCCTGTTGGAACAGCAAGTTCCCTTGCCGGTCTAGGAATGGTAGAACGATGGGTTCGATGACGGTTTGGATGTACCGTGCACTATTCAGTGTCCCCTCGACGATCACCAGTGGTGTACGGCCAGAGTAGGAGATCGCTCCCCACACCATGATGCCGGGTGTTGGCCCTGTGTGCCTCGGTCGTATGCACTCCTGATTGTGGCGCTCACCTGCACGGCGCCAAACACGCATACGACCATCATTGGCACCAAGGCAGAAGCGACTCTCATCGCTGAAGACGACACGTCTCCATTCGTCCCTCCATTCACGGCTGTCGCGACACCACTGGAGGCGGGCTGCACGATGTTGGGGCGTGAGCGGAAGACGGCCTAACGGTGTGCGGGACCGTAGCCCAGCTTCATGGAGACGGTTGCGAATGGTCCTCGCCGATACCCCAGGAGCAACAGTGTCCCTAATTTGCTGGGAAGTGGCGGTGCGGTCCCCTACGGCACTGCGTAGGATCCTACGGTCTTGGCGTGCATCCGTGCGTCGCTGCGGTCCGGTCCCAGGTCGACGGGCACGTGCACCTTCCGCCGACCACTGGCGACAACATCGATGTACTGTGGAGACATCACGCCCCACATGTTGAGCAATTCGGCGGTACGTCCACCCGGCCTCCCGCATGCCCACTATACGCCCTCGCTCAAAGTCCGTCAACTGCACATACGGTTCACGTCCACGCTGTCGCGGCATGCTACCAGTGTTAAAGACTGCGATGGAGCTCCGTATGCCACGGCAAACTGGCTGACACTGACGGCGGCGGTGCACAAATGCTGCGCAGCTAGCGCCATTCGACGGCCAACACCGCGGTTCCTGGTGTGTCCGCTGTGCCGTGCGTGTGATCATTGCTTGTACAGCCCTCTCGCAGTGTCCGGAGCAAGTATGGTGGGTCTGACACACCGGTGTCAATGTGTTCTTTTTTCCATTTCCAGGAGTGTACAATACAGTTAATATAAACAAGTTACGGCAAGTAGTATGTTACTGCAATTACAATGAAGTTTACGATTTCAAATGGTATACAATAGTATCCAGACACCTCCTGGTGGACATTAATATCTGGTATGTCCCCCTTTCCCGCTCATGAAGGCTTGAACTCAACTGGGGACTCATTCAACGATATGTCCGAATGTCTGTGGAGTAATGGCAGCAAATTTATCTTCAAGAGGGAAAACCAGAGAAGGAAGTGATTTTGGACTCTGGGCTCTGGAGGATAGTCGACGGTCCAACTTATCACAGTGGCGTTCAGTCTGGTTCCTTTCAGGACTCTGTGCAGGCAAGTCCACGTCAGGAATATTACTGTCCACAAAGCAGGGTCTTACACTCTAACACGTGTGACTCTGGTTTCGATCTATCTTCCTACCACAGTTGCGCATGGACGCTCTGTGAGTGTTTTAGGAATGGAGTGTTCAACCTACGACCTGCAAGTTAGGAAGATACCATCTCATACACGCAGAGTTCAGAAGAGTGCAGCACTACAGAGATGTAATCAAACAATGATCTCAATGTCAGTTCCACCACCACCCCTGTAAGGGAAACGGTATTGCTAACAGAAATTAGTGTTCGGGTTCAAGCAAGCTATATGTTAGCAAAAATTAAAATCTTAGATTTTTGTTATTAACGTTTACTTTTACTGTGACTTGATGACACAGGAGGGTAAAATATTGATAAAGAGTTTTCACAACTGTGAAGCGAATTTCGTAATGGTTATGTATTATAAGGTTCTTTAATGGTAAATGGTTGATGACAATCTCTATAGGTCGATAAAAATACAAACTAATTAAATACAACTGGGACTAGACATCAATTACGCTAAAATGCACATTGAAAATACCCAAAATTGAAAGGGGGTCGAAAAGAGCAATCAAAGATAAAAACACAATTAAAACAATTAACTCTACAGCGGCTAATCAGTCCTTTTCGTTAGATCGGACATCTCGCCTTTCTGCTTCAGTTAGGCCCACCATAGCGAATATGTTTAACTACAGGTTATGGTTGAATGTAAAAAAAAAGGGACGGAGATGACTACAATGGTGAGTGTAAATAGAAAATCACTTGCTGGAGTCGCGGGAGGCGAGTGTGTTTACTTTGTGTCCACGGCGGCAGTGGCGGCTGTTGGCATAAGCTGTCAACCTGAGAATCTATTCTAAATCTCGACTGTTAAACACCAGTGGGCTACATTTCCCGCGTCTTCGGCGAAGCCGAGACTCTTAGTTATTCCCTAGCTAAGTAAATTGTCATGGTACATGCTATTTAGCTGGAATAGTGCCTAAATTCTTCCTCTCCAGTCGCTTACAAGCGTTAACCGTGAGTGCTCGGTGCGATTCGCTGTACTAGGAGACTTTGCAGTTTAACTCCTTACGAGTAAAGACGAGCCTTTGAACAAATATTCACAAAATGACTCTCGCAAACGTCTCTGCGCAGCGTGACTCGTCTTGCTCAAACACACGACGATTCTCTGCAAGAGAAGTGCTAATTATGTCTGTCTGCAAGTTGTCTATATCAAACCTCGTGGCCATGCGTTATTTTCCTGGCCTGTCAAGGCGGTCGTAGTTGTTATAATTCCACACACTAGAGTTTTTGTAGCCTATCACAGGTGTCATTTCATTAATAGTGTAGAGTTTAACTTCTGCTATGTAATGCTGAGATATACAGCTATTCTTTCAAGTGGGTTTTAACGCAGGTGGGTACAATGAGGCAACAATTTCTTGAGCTGGGTTTCTCTGGACGTTGTATCTGGGATCTCCCACCGTGTTGCTGTAGAAAGGCTTTCGGAAGGGTCGTTGTTAAAAGCAGGGCAAGGGCTGCCTTCGCCAGCGGCCTACGCAGTGGCTGCGGCGTCTCATAGTCGCCGCTAGGTGTCTCGTAGCGAGAGTTTTTTAGCCACACGGGACGGAGTTCTGTCATAAAATTCTCCTTATCCTCAGAATCGCATCGCGTAGCTCGGGTCGGGGAAATTACTTGCTTGCAATTCCTATTGTGAGTGTTAGTGATTTATATTCATGAAATGCTGGATTATTTGTTACATCTGCATATTAACAAAATTCGTTCAATTTCACGTAACATGTTGTGTGACATATAAAGTTAACCGGAACTGCTTCAGGAATTCAGTGTGAGGTGTTTCATTTGTAAGACACCTTACATATCACCACCATTCTGCCATAATTTTTGTACTGATATTAGACGATGATTGAGTGATTGTCTAAGTCAGACAAAAATTATACTTTTCTTAAGCATTGAATACTGGTCAGACCGTTTTTAATTAGAAATAGGGAAGCAGCCTACTCACGCTGTAGTAAATTCACATCAGTCTTTCCATTGTGTGCCAGCCAGTCCGCTGTAACTATCTCTGACGACATAAATGTTGCGCAATACTTTAAAAATCAAATAAATAACCTAAAATGTTTCTAGCATGTGTTGAATATCAGTTCAATAACTTTAGCCATTTTCGAAATTTGGACGTTTTTCTGTAAAAATCATTGGCGCAACAGAAAAGAGCTAGAGACTTCAAAATTTTTAATTAGATTCCTTTTTCATAATTATTTAATAGAAACAGTCTTCTGGATCTCACAATTTAAGATTTTAGTTGAAAATCAATATTTTCTGGTTTTTGTCTTAAAACTTAAGGAAGCAAGATAGATTACGTAGGCTAATAAATAAGGCTAGGATGTTTATATTTAAGTAGGTTGGAGATCCGCTATAACTATGAAGATGTGAGAAGTTTCATTTGAATGCCTATAAAACTATAGCGATAGCGTATCTCCAAATGGCCATTTCAGAGCTCGTCTACTGCGTGCAGTGTAATTACATTAATTCTCTCGGCCAAAATATTTAACTTAGCCACGTCAGAATTTTATTATAAAAACCTAACTGTGTGCTGAATGCACATTTAAATTAAGAGCTTCATCGGCCATCAGCAAGAGAAGCTATGATTTATTAGGTAACTTAAAGTGGTGCATTACTAGCCCAGCGGCTAGTCGGGAGAGCCGATTTGATCAGGCGTTCCCTTAGCCGTCTGGACCGCGGCTTTATATACAAGAACGCTGCGCGAGGAAGCAGGGCCCCAGTTCTCTCCAGACGCTGAATAGCACGCCATATGTGTCGGGAGTCGCGTCGCGTCGGTATCACTGCTACAAACAGCCTCGGATGCCTTAGTAAGTTACTCGAGATACGCGTAACCATGAAATCATTTTCGAGTGAAGTGTTAACTCTGGGTTGACTTTAATTATCGATCTTCAGTTTGCGAATTGTCGTATTTTCACGTGCGGCCGCGGGACAAACATTCTACCATTATTTAGCGTGACGTTTGATGAACCTAAGCATCAAATTATGGCGAGCATTCATTTAAATATTTATTTTCGACAGTTATAGTAGCATCAGCGCATTTGACTCTGAACTCCTCTGTTAGATTGTGTGCATTCTTTTGTTTCATCTGTGACTTTCAGAATACAGAAAGTTTTTTTTTTTTTTAACGACCGTTTTTAATTAGAAATCCCAGACAATCTCCTAATTCCTCAGAGCTATAAGCTGCAGCTGTGTGTTTCTCAGATGAAGTGGGCACTAGGAATTCTAATTACAGGCTTCACGTTTTGCTAATCACTTTCTGGTTGCCAATATTGTAGTTTGAGAGCCATGGTTGAGAACGGCGAAAGACAGCATAAATAACATTCTAAATAATAGGAACATTTTTAACAACAATAAATCCACCCGCCGCCCCACAACTTCGTCTAGTCCTTATTCTATTGGTCTCCCTTAAATGAAGACTATAATTTTTATACTAATATCAATTTCTTTTTCTTATTTATTTAAATGTGTTATGTGTAATTTAGATTTTATATCGGAAATGAGGAGCCTCTCACACCTATCCTTTAATAGTATTTTTTCAATCGCTTTCTATTTAAAGCGACTTATGAATTTACAAACTTTTTATGTAATTCAAAAATGTAGTGTTTACATTGTGCCGTTTGATTTAGAAGAATTACGATTCTAGCGACTAATTGCCGGCCGGTGTGACCGAGCGGTTCTAGGCGCTGCAGTCCGGAAACGCGCGACCGCTACGGTCGCAGGTTAGAATCCTGCCTCAGGCATGGATGTGTATGATGTCCTTAGGTTAGTTAGGTTTAAGTAGTTCTAAGTTCTAGGGGACTGATGACCTCAGTTGTTAAATCCCATAGTGCTCAGAGCCATTTGAACCATTTAACTACTTATGTGATCATCAGTATAATTCTTCAGCGAATCCTAATCTTGTCAAAATTTTGAACGTCTCTGTTATTTACGCAAATTCGAAAATATTATAATCACAAACAATATTCATATACACATATTATTCTAAAAAAATTATTACTCTGACAGGCAATGTGGTCTTTAAGAAATGTTGCATTGATAGCTATGCATGAATAAAATTTTACAATATTGCTCTCATAGACGGTAAACTAACTTCACAAAAACTGTATCTTAAACAAGCAATATGCAGGAACAGGTTTTCTTTTTAACTTCGTTTCTAATTAGGTTGTAAATAAATAAAATATTTCTATACAAAATGGTTTCTCCTCCATTTCTCATGAAACAAAGGTTATGAAAAGACTTATACAGTTCTTATTCAGACGCTTACACATATTGTATAGAGAGAAGTAAAGTGTATCAAATTTATATCAATACATCGAAGTCCTATGTTAATTGCTGCTTTTTTGGCAGCTTTTTCAATGTCTGACACTGATTTTTACCTAATTTCGTCCATTATTTTCACACAATGTCCACGAATGTTCTTGCGTGATGTTGGCGACGAATGTCTTTGAACGAAGTGAAAGACATGTGCGAGATGCTTGTCGCCAACTTTACGTAGTGAAGTTCTTCATTGAATTTTGCAGCAGGTTGTTGCCATAGTTTGGTATGACCCTCACGGTAATGTAGAAATTTTAGTGCAGAATATCGTGGAGTACAAGGTTTAAAAACATGATTTTTTTTCTCGAGAGATTGCTGTATGTACAGTATTTATATTTTTGTAGCACTTCGCAGACAACTAATTTACTATATGATGGATATTTGGAAAGGTGTATCTTGAAATATTTTCCCCCATCTTATCTCTTCAATGTCATTCTTGCAACTATTTATCTTCCGTTCTTCCAAACATCTTCTTTTCTTCAGACTTGAACCTTGTCTCTTCCCTGAGCAGGCTGTGGAAAATCAGGGAAGAGACAAGGTTCAAGTCTGAAGAAAAGAAGATGTTTGGAAGAACGGAAGATAAATAGTTGCAAGAATGACATTGAAGAGATAAGATGGGGGAAAATATTTCAAGATACACCTTTCCAAATATCCATCATATAGTAAATTAGTTGTCTGCGAAGTGCTACAAAAATATAAATACTGTACATACAGCAATCTCTCGAGAAAAAAAATCATGTTTTTAAACCTTGTACTCCACGATATTCTGCACTAAAATTTCTACATTACCGTGAGGGTCATACCAAACTATGGCAACAACCTGCTGCAAAATTCAATGAAGAACTTCACTACGTAAAGTTGGCGACAAGCATCTCGCACATGTCTTTCACTTCGTTCAAAGACATTCGTCGCCAACATCACGCAAGAACATTCGTGGACATTGTGTGAAAATAATGGACGAAATTAGGTAAAAATCAGTGTCAGACATTGAAAAAGCTGCCAAAAAAGCAGCAATTAACATAGGACTTCGATGTATTGATATAAATTTGATACACTTTACTTCTCTCTATACAATATGTGTAAGCGTCTGAATAAGAACTGTATAAGTCTTTTCATAACCTTTGTTTCATGAGAAATGGAGGAGAAACCATTTTGTATAGAAATATTTTATTTATTTACAACCTAATTAGAAACGAAGTTAAAAAGAAAACCTGTTCCTGCATATTGCTTGTTTAAGATACAGTTTTTGTGAAGTTAGTTTACCGTCTATGAGAGCAATATTGTAAAATTTTATTCATGCATAGCTATCAATGCAACATTTCTTAAAGACCACATTGCCTGTCAGAGTAATAATTTTTTTAGAATAATATGTGTATATGAATATTGTTTGTGATTATAATATTTTCGAATTTGCGTAAATAACAGAGACGTTCAAAATTTTGACAAGATTAGGATTCGCTGAAGAATTATACTGATGATCACATAAGTAGTTAAATGGTTCAAATGGCTCTGAGCACTATGGGATTTAACAACTGAGGTCATCAGTCCCCTAGAACTTAGAACTACTTAAACCTAACTAACCTAAGGACATCATACACATCCATGCCTGAGGCAGGATTCTAACCTGCGACCGTAGCGGTCGCGCGTTTCCGGACTGCAGCGCCTAGAACCGCTCGGTCACACCGGCCGGCAATTAGTCGCTAGAATCGTAATTCTTCTAAATCAAACGGCACAATGTAAACACTACATTTTTGAATTACATAAAAAGTTTGTAAATTCATAAGTCGCTTTAAATAGAAAGCGATTGAAAAAATACTATTAAAGGATAGGTGTGAGAGGCTCCTCATTTCCGATATAAAATCTAAATTACACATAACACATTTAAATAAATAAGAAAAAGAAATTGATATTAGTATAAAAATTATAGTCTTCATTTAAGGGAGACCAATAGAATAAGGACTAGACGAAGTTGTGGGGCGGCGGGTGGATTTATTGTTGTTAAAAATGTTCCTATTATTTAGAATGTTATTTATGCTGTCTTTCGCCGTTCTCAACCATGGCTCTCAAACTACAATATTGGCAACCAGAAAGTGATTAGCAAAACGTGAAGCCTGTAATTAGAATTCCTAGTGCCCACTTCATCTGAGAAACACACAGCTGCAGCTTATAGCTCTGAGGAATTAGGAGATTGTCTGGGATTTCTAATTAAAAACGGTCGTTAAAAAAAAAAAAAACTTTCTGTATTCTGAAAGTCACAGATGAAACAAAAGAATGCACACAATCTAACAGAGGAGTTCAGAGTCAAATGCGCTGATGCTACTATAACTGTCGAAAATAAATATTTAAATGAATGCTCGCCATAATTTGATGCTTAGGTTCATCAAACGTCACGCTAAATAATGGTAGAATGTTTGTCCCGCGGCCGCACGTGAAAATACGACAATTCGCAAACTGAAGATCGATAATTAAAGTCAACCCAGAGTTAACACTTCACTCGAAAATGATTTCATGGTTACGCGTATCTCGAGTAACTTACTAAGGCATCCGAGGCTGTTTGTAGCAGTGATACCGACGCGACGCGACTCCCGACACATATGGCGTGCTATTCAGCGTCTGGAGAGAACTGGGGCCCTGCTTCCTCGCGCAGCGTTCTTGTATATAAAGCCGCGGTCCAGACGGCTAAGGGAACGCCTGATCAAATCGGCTCTCCCGACTAGCCGCTGGGCTAGTAATGCACCACTTTAAGTTACCTAATAAATCATAGCTTCTCTTGCTGATGGCCGATGAAGCTCTTAATTTAAATGTGCATTCAGCACACAGTTAGGTTTTTATAATAAAATTCTGACGTGGCTAAGTTAAATATTTTGGCCGAGAGAATTAATGTAATTACACTGCACGCAGTAGACGAGCTCTGAAATGGCCATTTGGAGATACGCTATCGCTATAGTTTTATAGGCATTCAAATGAAACTTCTCACATCTTCATAGTTATAGCGGATCTCCAACCTACTTAAATATAAACATCCTAGCCTTATTTATTAGCCTACGTAATCTATCTTGCTTCCTTAAGTTTTAAGACAAAAACCAGAAAATATTGATTTTCAACTAAAATCTTAAATTGTGAGATCCAGAAGACTGTTTCTATTAAATAATTATGAAAAAGGAATCTAATTAAAAATTTTGAAGTCTCTAGCTCTTTTCTGTTGCGCCAATGATTTTTACAGAAAAACGTCCAAATTTCGAAAATGGCTAAAGTTATTGAACTGATATTCAACACATATTAATTTAGTATTACTCCTGACATGCTAGAAACATTTTAGGTTATTTATTTGATTTTTAAAGTATTGCGCAACATTTATGTCGTCAGAGATAGTTACAGCGGACTGGCTGGCACACAATGGAAAGACTGATGTGAATTTACTACAGCGTGAGTAGGCTGCTTCCCTATTTCTAATTAAAAACGGTCTGACCAGTATTCAATGCTTAAGAAAAGTATAATTTTTGTCTGACTTAGACAATCACTCAATCATCGTCTAATATCAGTACAAAAATTATGGCAGAATGGTGGTGATATGTAAGGTGTCTTACAAATGAAACACCTCACACTGAATTCCTGAAGCAGTTCCGGTTAACTTTATATGTCACACAACATGTTACGTGAAATTGAACGAATTTTGTTAATATGCAGATGTAACAAATAATCCAGCATTTCATGAATATAAATCACTAACACTCACAATAGGAATTGCAAGCAAGTAATTTCCCCGACCCGAGCTACGCGATGCGATTCTGAGGATAAGGAGAATTTTATGACAGAACTCCGTCCCGTGTGGCTAAAAAACTCTCGCTACGAGACACCTAGCGGCGACTATGAGACGCCGCAGCCACTGCGTAGGCCGCTGGCGAAGGCAGCCCTTGCCCTGCTTTTAACAACGACCCTTCCGAAAGCCTTTCTACAGCAACACGGTGGGAGATCCCAGATACAACGTCCAGAGAAACCCAGCTCAAGAAATTGTTGCCTCATTGTACCCACCTGCGTTAAAACCCACTTGAAAGAATAGCTGTATATCTCAGCATTACATAGCAGAAGTTAAACTCTACACTATTAATGAAATGACACCTGTGATAGGCTACAAAAACTCTAGTGTGTGGAATTATAACAACTACGACCGCCTTGACAGGCCAGGAAAATAACGCATGGCCACGAGGTTTGATATAGACAACTTGCAGACAGACATAATTAGCACTTCTCTTGCAGAGAATCGTCGTGTGTTTGAGCAAGACGAGTCACGCTGCGCAGAGACGTTTGCGAGAGTCATTTTGTGAATATTTGTTCAAAGGCTCGTCTTTACTCGTAAGGAGTTAAACTGCAAAGTCTCCTAGTACAGCGAATCGCACCGAGCACTCACGGTTAACGCTTGTAAGCGACTGGAGAGGAAGAATTTAGGCACTATTCCAGCTAAATAGCATGTACCATGACAATTTACTTAGCTAGGGAATAACTAAGAGTCTCGGCTTCGCCGAAGACGCGGGAAATGTAGCCCACTGGTGTTTAACAGTCGAGATTTAGAATAGATTCTCAGGTTGACAGCTTATGCCAACAGCCGCCACTGCCGCCGTGGACACAAAGTAAACACACTCGCCTCCCGCGACTCCAGCAAGTGATTTTCTATTTACACTCACCATTGTAGTCATCTCCGTCCCTTTTTTTTTACATTCAACCATAACCTGTAGTTAAACATATTCGCTATGGTGGGCCTAACTGAAGCAGAAAGGCGAGATGTCCGATCTAACGAAAAGGACTGATTAGCCGCTGTAGAGTTAATTGTTTTAATTGTGTTTTTATCTTTGATTGCTCTTTTCGACCCCCTTTCAATTTTGGGTATTTTCAATGTGCATTTTAGCGTAATTGATGTCTAGTCCCAGTTGTATTTAATTAGTTTGTATTTTTATCGACCTATAGAGATTGTCATCAACCATTTACCATTAAAGAACCTTATAATACATAACCATTACGAAATTCGCTTCACAGTTGTGAAAACTCTTTATCAATATTTTACCCTCCTGTGTCATCAAGTCACAGTAAAAGTAAACGTTAATAACAAAAATCTAAGATTTTAATTTTTGCTAACATATAGCTTGCTTGAACCCGAACACTAATTTCTGTTAGCAATACCGTTTCCCTTACAGGGGTGGTGGTGGAACTGACATTGAGATCATTGTTTGATTACATCTCTGTAGTGCTGCACTCTTCTGAACTCTGCGTGTATGAGATGGTATCTTCCTAACTTGCAGGTCGTAGGTTGAACACTCCATTCCTAAAACACTCACAGAGCGTCCATGCGCAACTGTGGTAGGAAGATAGATCGAAACCAGAGTCACACGTGTTAGAGTGTAAGACCCTGCTTTGTGGACAGTAATATTCCTGACGTGGACTTGCCTGCACAGAGTCCTGAAAGGAACCAGACTGAACGCCACTGTGATAAGTTGGACCGTCGACTATCCTCCAGAGCCCAGAGTCCAAAATCACTTCCTTCTCTGGTTTTCCCTCTTGAAGATAAATTTGCTGCCATTACTCCACAGACATTCGGACATATCGTTGAATGAGTCCCCAGTTGAGTTCAAGCCTTCATGAGCGGGAAAGGGGGACATACCAGATATTAATGTCCACCAGGAGGTGTCTGGATACTATTGTATACCATTTGAAATCGTAAACTTCATTGTAATTGCAGTAACATACTACTTGCCGTAACTTGTTTATATTAACTGTATTGTACACTCCTGGAAATGGAAAAAAGAACACATTGACACCGGTGTGTCAGACCCACCATACTTGCTCCGGACACTGCGAGAGGGCTGTACAAGCAATGATCACACGCACGGCACAGCGGACACACCAGGAACCGCGGTGTTGGCCGTCGAATGGCGCTAGCTGCGCAGCATTTGTGCACCGCCGCCGTCAGTGTCAGCCAGTTTGCCGTGGCATACGGAGCTCCATCGCAGTCTTTAACACTGGTAGCATGCCGCGACAGCGTGGACGTGAACCGTATGTGCAGTTGACGGACTTTGAGCGAGGGCGTATAGTGGGCATGCGGGAGGCCGGGTGGACGTACCGCCGAATTGCTCAACATGTGGGGCGTGATGTCTCCACAGTACATCGATGTTGTCGCCAGTGGTCGGCGGAAGGTGCACGTGCCCGTCGACCTGGGACCGGACCGCAGCGACGCACGGATGCACGCCAAGACCGTAGGATCCTACGCAGTGCCGTAGGGGACCGCACCGCCACTTCCCAGCAAATTAGGGACACTGTTGCTCCTGGGGTATCGGCGAGGACCATTCGCAACCGTCTCCATGAAGCTGGGCTACGGTCCCGCACACCGTTAGGCCGTCTTCCGCTCACGCCCCAACATCGTGCAGCCCGCCTCCAGTGGTGTCGCGACAGCCGTGAATGGAGGGACGAATGGAGACGTGTCGTCTTCAGCGATGAGAGTCGCTTCTGCCTTGGTGCCAATGATGGTCGTATGCGTGTTTGGCGCCGTGCAGGTGAGCGCCACAATCAGGAGTGCATACGACCGAGGCACACAGGGCCAACACCCGGCATCATGGTGTGGGGAGCGATCTCCTACTCTGGCCGTACACCACTGGTGATCGTCGAGGGGACACTGAATAGTGCACGGTACATCCAAACCGTCATCGAACCCATCGTTCTACCATTCCTAGACCGGCAAGGGAACTTGCTGTTCCAACAGGACAATGCACGTCCGCATGTATCCCGTGCCACCCAACGTGCTCTAGAAGGTGTAAGTCAACTACCCTGGCCAGCAAGATCTCCGGATCTGTCCCCCATTGGACATGTTTGGGACTGGATGAAGCGTCGTCTCACGCGGTCTGCACGTTCAGCACGAACGCTGGTCCAACTGAGGCGCCAGGTGGAAATGGCATGGCAAGCCGTTCCACAGGACTACATCCAGCATCTCTACGATCGTCTCCATGAGAGAATAGCAGCCTGCATTCCTGCGAAAGGTGGATATACACAGTACTAGTGCCGACATTGTGCATGCTCTGTTGCCTGTGTCTATGTGCCTGTGGTTCTGTCAGTGTGAGCATGTGATGTATCTGACCCCAGGAATGTGTCAATAAAGTTTCCCCTTCCTGGGACAATGAATTCACGGTGTTCTTATTTCAGTTTCCAGGAGTGTATTTATCCATTTCTAGATTTTTGTTACCACCATAACAGTTGTGTCCCAAGATAAGGCTGAAAAACATTGAAGTACATTCTAATAAAAAATTGTTTTCTGTCGCTGTATAAAGACCGATATATCTATTGTATTGCTTTCTGAATGCAAATATATATTGAACTTTTTCTCACTTTTTTATTGTAATAACAGCTCATTTTTCTTTTGCTGTCTGACATAGTTCGATACAGATTGGATACATATTTATAAACACATAAGCTTCCTATGGTCGCACTGAGTATATCACGTCAAGGAAAGTTAGAGACTAACATAGTCTAACAATATTAGCTTACTAGAATTTTTTAGAAATGAATATTAACAGATAACGAAAAAAAGTATGAGCCACTGCTAAAAATTACTACTTACTTTTTGACTCATAGTGTCTTTCCAGTCCCAAATCATACCACTACAATAGTCCGCCAACTTAGAGGATATATACTCGCTTTCATATTTCGTTTCTATAGCAGCGCTCAACGCTATCCTTATGAATTGCAGTTCGATTCAGCCGATACGTAGCTACAACGCTCTGTAGAGCAGCTCAAAAGAAATTCCATCGTATGTACCTTTGACACGGAGGTAGCTAAAGTTGGATTCTTTCACTCGCTATCACTTTACAGTTAGTCATCTCCTTTTCCTGAGGAAGCTTTTTGTCACCTTCTTGGATTATAAAACGTGCTCTCATTTCTCTGTCAATTACGTGAGTTACAGAATTTTCATCTCACTGACAATACTTCATTTGTGGACCTATGGATACACTAACTTGTTTCTATGAAGCTGAAAATGTGTGTAATTTTTCTTCTAGGTGCATAAACTTACTAGCTGTTGTATTCATTAGCGTTAGAAATACTTCATTACTGAACGTTTCATGCGAGGTGGTGGAAACTGTATCTTCACGAGCGACACCGCAAAATATTTCATCTCTTTCCAACTAGAGAGATTTTCTGTTACAGAAATCCCACTGACAAAAGGAGATACGTGTGCTTCGTGCAGTCTTCTAGCACTCCCAAAATTTTCGTAATTTTTTTTAAACCGTAACATCAATATTCCTTACGTTGTAAAATAATGAATTTAGTATTTTTCATACGGTCTTCTATCTCTCTTATAATAAAAATGTAACTCGCACAGAGTGCATTTTATTTTCATTTTTAATGGACTTGACACTTTTTTGAACAACCTGTAGAAGTGTCCGTCAAAAAAGTTGTACTTCAAAAATCAACATTACAATAAACTCCTGTTCCAGAAATTGAGTGTTCTACATGAGCTTCTTTCAGAATCATCTATTTTCATACAGAAGAAACCTTGTATAACAATAAATCTTAAAAATATAGTGAACACAGTGCCCATAGGAGCCGACAGAATGATGGTAATAAGAAACAGAACAATGTTTCCTGTACTTAAGTAATATGTGACGGCTTGTGTAATCTTAATCACGAGCAGATTTTTGTAAATAAAAAGCACTCATCAGATATAAAAATTATGTATGCAAAGTTAGACTGATGTACTCCTTAGTGTAAAGAAAAATATACAGGCACTGAAAAACTAGTTATAATTTTTTTCCTTTTGGTGTAACGAACAAATCACTTTTAATAACAGTCGTCTAACCTCGACATGTGACAGAATTATTTTCTATTGAAATTGATGAGGATCTGTGGAACATGCTGCACACTGTTCTCACGAGGGGATGGTCCAATGAGACATGCCGAAACCTACCGGAAACTTTTAAGGCGGAAAAAGACAACGAATGAAGGTCACTGCCTAGATTTTAGCTGCTAAGAGGCACTGCAAGTATTAAAAAAGTAGATGAAAATTGCCAAATTCGTAGCACGCCAGGAGGCGGTAGAAATTTACACCACTACTGGCGCTGTAGCAACTAAGTCTGCGCAACTAGGCACACACACAGCCAAGATCGGCGATGCATTCGTAAAAGGAAAAACGACGCAACCCGATCGTAATTTGTAAAGAACGTTTCAGGTTACCGTTCTTTGATAGTTTCTATCACACTACAGTACACGGTTACTGTTCTCTCGAATTAGCCACTCGAGTAACATCTATTACAAATTATGAGTTGTTTTTTGCAGTATTGGGAAGTACTGACAATACGGATTAAGCGGAATTAACATTTTTTGTGTTATCGTAAGGCATGCCTACTAATAGTACTTTTTCTTTCTTCCAGATTCACAGTAATGTGGATTCCAATTAAAGTTCTCAATTTAGCAATGATGAAAAATGAAGAACGTGACTTCCAGCCGAAATCACCTATTTCTCCTGAGGATGTACATATGTGTCATTTGCTAGTTGATTTCCTTGATATTCATTCGAATGATATACACATTTCGTTTGGAATTGTGGATACGTTAGAAGAAACAGGAAATAACTGTGACGATTCCATGAATTGTGATTCGAACGACATCAGCTGTGCCAGTAACAGTTCTGAAGAAGAATACCTTCCAAGCCTAAAATAAACACGTACTGCAACAGCTTCCAGTGACGCAGAAGAGTCAGTGAAACATTGATTAAACGAAGGAGGGAAGAAACGCTTGAAGTTACGTAAAGGTGTAGAGCAGTTGCCAGTGATTAACAATGCTATAGAGAAATTCGTAGCTGAAGTAAAGCGAGACTCTGCTGTTACCCACGCAACTGCTGTTTATAACGCTGAACAGCCAGGTATCGTGAAAGAATTGCGTGCGCTCCGCACTTGATCATTTCGAGGTGGAAAAAAGATGGAGTCAGTTGCCGAAACAGTGAATCCAGTACACAATCATATAAGATAATGCCAGTGATAATTATGAGTGGTTTACTGTTTCCGCAGCTATATATCTGTCTTCAAGAACCGCAACGTAAGTTAGGACCAAAAATTAAAAAAATTAAAAATCGGCTGTTTGGTTGCAAAAATCTTGTGATCGACGTATCAAAACGTGGAAAAATGGGAAAGAACAATTTTCAACATTTCTTTCGAAACGTATTCCTACCAGCTGCAGAAGCTAATTCATTTCATTTGTTGCATTCATAGTCTGGACAGAACAACGCCTCTGTTTTATGGGGGACGAAAAGTCTGTAGATGTAATGTGGATTCCGCCTGAAACTACTAGTGTGGTTCAATAAATTTTTTTCAACAGTAAAAACCATTTTTCAGGAAATTATCAGACAACATAATTTCCGATACTTCTCTCCCATTTCAGATTCATCAGCGGCACAGAATTCGGAAGCTCCAGTAATATGTGCATTACCAGTTTTCTTCGCTACGCTTTACGAATTTGATCAAGTATGCCTGGTATGCAGCTCAATTTACAAAACATCGGCCAGGACCACTTATGACTCCGTCCCATTTCTGTCTAAATCAGGGCTTCACAACATACGTGCTCGCGGAGCTATGAGCAGCAACGCGCGAGCAAGGAGCAGCGCGAGCACGTTACCCCCACTACCGGACTAGAGCGGAGAGTGGGGAGAGTCACGTGGGGCACACAACGGCTGCCGCCAGTCAATGTAAATCCGCGGCCACCTGCACGGATATCACTCACGAATTATTACTGCGACAAATGAAACAAATAAAGGAGAATGTACACGTGCCACATAATTTTACTTAGTGTATGCATCTACATTCGTATTAATTTGTGAACTGTTACACAATAAAAGGTGCCACTGAAGTGTGGGATTCTCGGTTAGCTTGTACTTTTTGCCCTTTACAATTGCGTCTATGTTCGAAGTAATGTTCTTGCGCATTGTAGGTGCAGCGAGCAGTTTAAATTTCGATCAGACAATGCGTTTCTCAGGCGCGTCTTGTTACATTTCATTGCAGAGAACAGTTGTTCACAAACATACGTGGAACCGAACATTGATATTATTGTAGCCGCCAGTTTGTGCAAACGAGGAAATCTATCCTGAGGGAAGTGTCTGTAGAATTCCAATATGTTTTTCTTGTTCTGAAATTTGTCTCTGTATTCTCTGTCACACTGCAGGTCAATAATTTCTAGTTGCAGCTCAGGACGAATCTCTTCAATATTCGCTGAATATGGAGAGGAGAACAGATCAAAATCACTGTCTAGTGCTGTCAGATCTTGAAAGCGTTGATCAAATTCTTCCTTATAGGCAACTAAACTATGTGAATAACGTTCACAGTCTGTGTGAACATCTTGCATGGATGATAATTTAAGAAAATGAGCTAGATTTCCTGTTTCCAGCTGACTCACCCAAAGTGTAAATTTCATTTTAAAAGCTCGTATTCGATCTATGAAATGAGTAATTAGCAGATCCTTACCTTGTAGTGAAATGTTCAAAGCATTCAGATGGCTAGTTAAATCTGCTAAGGACGCGAGATCACAGTTCCATGAAGGCTCTTTCAATTCGGGAACACACATGTTATTTATTTCCATGAACATATTTATCTCATCTATTAGGGAAAAAAATCGATTTAATAATTCGCCACGGCTAACTCAGTGGACCTCGCTGTAATAAGGCAGGCTACCATACTGGCTTTCTACATCCTCAAGAAAGGTTTTAAATTGCCTGTGTTGTAGCCCATGCTTCCTTATATAATTGGTTGTACGAACAACAACACTCATCACATTTTTTAGAGTGATACTCTTTGCACATAAGTTTTCCTGGTGGATCACACACTGAACGCCCCTTATTTTATTCGGCACGGTCAGTTTTTGCATTTTCTCCTTCAACAGCGCAACGAAACCTGATTTGTTCCCTGTCATCGCTGGTGCACCGTCTGTAGACACTGAAACTAAAGAATTCCACGACAATCCTATATTTACAACACTTCCTTCAACACTACTTAAAATATCACCTCCGGTTCTAGTGTTCTTCATGGCTACTACATCGAGGAGCTCCTCCCTCACCTGAAGATCTCTATTAACACCTCTAATAAATATGGCAAGCTGCGCTGTTCCAGTGATATCAACACTTTCGTCCAGAGCTAGAGAATACGCCATAAAATCTTTACAGATATTTGCAAGATGGCTCTGGACGTCGTCTGCCATGTCCTGTATGCGACACATAATGGTCATCTTAGATAATGGCACAATCCGAAACTGTTCAACTTGAGATGGACACAAATGTTCCGCTGCAACTACCAAACATTCTTTTATTAAATCGCCATCAGTGAAAGGGCGCAGGGATTTTGCTAAAAGCAAAGAAATTTTGTAGCTCACTCTGAGAGCTGCCTCAGTTGGTTTTTCTTCGTCGTCCAGATCTTCTTCGGATAGCTTCCTTTTAAGTTTAGTAACTTCCCGTGCACGATCTGGTCAATCACATTTTCCTCTTCCGTAGTCTTTCGCGTGGTACGACATATAATGTCGCTGCAAATTAAATTTCCTAAAAGAATTCAGCGTTTTGTGACATGCTAAACATTTTGCAACACCATCTTTTTCTGTAAACATATACAATTCCTCCCAGTGGGGGTTCAACTGCGAAAGCATGGTTGGGGTTACACAACGGCGACTTGACATGATTCTTAACCAGCGAAGTGACTGTTAGAGCTGATCGTAGTACTTTAAACGTTACACAGTCGGCGCGAAGTCAATAGGGACGCTGCGGCCCTATTCAAACGTGCGCGCGCATTTCCCCTCCCTCCCCTCCCTCCCTACTCCGCGACCTTGCACCTGCTCGCGAGCATGAGCCTGAGCAGACGCGAGTACTCGCGCTCAAAACCGGCCAGTTGTTAAGCCCTGGTCTAAATAAAACTAATGGTTACTGCGAAGTGCCTGAGTGAATCAATTTTTCCTTTATCCGGTGTGTCTGGTGCCAGAAAAAAGTTTGTTTTCGTCTTTCAATAGACACCCCGCATTTCTGTGACGACTACAGGGAAGAAACCAAAAACTGTTTCACTGACAGTCGAATGTACAATATTGAAACATTATTACAAAGAATGGCCTATAGAAATTGTTTAAAATGTAGTACTGCGGGACACATTTCGTTTAAATCATTGGCGACTCCATGGAGTGCTGTATGCACAACGATCACTTATGTTAAATTAAAAGGAAGGTCAGCGTTGATCATAATATTGATGTTTTATATAACAGAATCGATTTTCGATCACATAGTGATCATCTTCGGTGCTGTACACATGAAACTTAGGCACTGGATACCTTCGAATCCATCGGAAATTCCTGAAGGTGGCCTCATAGACGAGTAACCACCGTAATGTCATACATAGTTCCGAAGTAGTTGCACAAGGCTTCTGTCTTGTTTGCAATGGTAAAAAATAATGTTGAAATGTGTGTGAAATCTTATGGGACTTACCTGCTAAGGTCATCAGTCCCTAAGTTGACACAGTACTCAACCTAATTTATCGTAAGGACAAACACACACACACACACATATATATATATATATATATATATATATATATATATATATATATATATATATATATATAAACACACACACATGCCCGAGGGAGGACTCGAACCTCCGCCGAGACCGGCCGCACAGTCCCTGACTGCAGCGCCCTAGACCGCTCGGCTAATCCCGCGCGGCTGCAATGGTCTTTGTATTCTACAAATACCAAACTTCTGAACTGTGAACTTGCTGTGATATATATATATATATATAAACACACACACATGCCCGAGGGAGGACTCGAACCTCCGCCGAGACCGGCCGCACAGTCCCTGACTGCAGCGCCCTAGACCGCTCGGCTAATCCCGCGCGGCTGCAATGGTCTTTGTATTCTACAAATACCAAACTTCTGAACTGTGATGCTTGCTGAAGAGTGCTGGTAGCATACTAAGTTCCACAAGCTAAGCAGCCATTTATACATTCTCACTTTTTACACTGTTCAACACTTCTGCTTTCTGGGTCATCGCAGAAAAACACTCATCGCGTATATAAGCATAGCAACTGAATTGAGATAAAACTCGAAGTGGTATAACACGCTCTAGACACAGGTGATGTGCCCATATTCACTGCCCATATTTACTAGGTAAACTGCCGTATTCTGTGTTTACTTACGACAGACTACGGTACCTTTCAATTATAGACTCAAAGGAAAATCACACGACATGCAACACAAAATCAGTACGTCTCTATATAACAATATACATCAGGATAAATATAGTAATCAGATACAATGTCAGAGTAGCGAATAGCATGCAGACTGAAATGGCACCAGGATGCCAATTAGAATGCCCTATGCGTAACAGAACTACTTCTCACTTAGCATGCATCTAGAACAAACTTGATCCATCTCTGAAACAACACCCCTACTCGAAAGCTCCTTCTTAGGATGATTCTTCTTCTTCTTCTTCCTCTTCCCTCACCTATATCCTTCAGGCTGTTAAATTTCCTGACATATTATCATGTTATTAATTGGTGCAATTTGTTAAGTACCCAATGGGCTAGTGGTGCTGGGTAGCTACACCACGACAAATTTGGTTACTGGGCGTCATGCATTTCCGAACATACTTCAAAAATCCTCGTACGTTGGTAGGTGGTCTCCAATCATGTGTGGGCAACGTGGTGTAGGCAACATCCCCTCGCACGGAGCATTTTATACCGTCCCTCACACGGGATTTTGTTGGTATATGGCAGCGAAGGGGTACTTGTTCGCGTTCCCGAGTCGGAAAGAGAGCTAGAGCTTAATAACAGGTCCCTTGGTTTGTAGTGAGGTATTTTAATATCCCTGCCGGATAGCCAGGTGTCAATGGTAACTTGGCAACGTCCCTCAACTGTCAGTCAGTCTTCAAATGGTACATCGCTTTCAGAATGACGCTTAACATAAGAAAACCGCACCTGCCATTTATAAGCGGCTGTGGGGAAGGTCTCATAACAAGAATCCTATTGTGACAGTGACAGACCATGAGGAATAGCGGAATATAAGGTCACAAACTATTCAGTGCGGAAAATCGTTCCACGTCTCTATAGGCAGTGTATCATGTAACACACAGGTATATGTGCACTGTCCTCAGTTGCGAGTCGAGGATATTTTATCAGTGCAGAGAGAGGAACCAGTGTACTATCGCGTCCAAAAGGTGTAAGAGCCAGCGTCAAAAATTTTAATAAATAATCATTACCAGTAACGAAGATTACAACCTTCAAAGAGAAATTTCATGCAAAGATGTCGATGGACTAGACATCTCACCTTCTGTATAATCGTGCCAGGAGTCCAGCAACACACAGCCTTAATTATGCGTCCCACAATGTATATTGCTGACGCAGTTGCTTTGAGTGATAAAGGGAAGAAATAGAAACTCAGGAAAGTATAACCAGTACGACTATCATACAGTGACTTAAATACAATATTGACATGATTAAATTATATTTTTTGGAAATTATTACTAAATATTGGTCAATTTAGTACACAAAATTAGAAAACAAAAGTGATATATTTAATTAGTTTACTTGATGAAATCCTTATTGATTATATTAGACTCAGACGTTTGTTTCATACAATACACCTGTGAGTTGTTCATTCCGTATTGATTATTTCTGTTAGGAAGCTGTTCCACTACCTTATTCAGGTGATCATCCCGCTGCACGTGCTGTCTAGACAGTGATATCCCACGTCAGTGTCATTGTATAACAGCTGTGTAAATGAAGCTCTCAAGGATATAGCAAAAAAGTCCATCTGTGTGCCACAAAATGTTAAACAAGTTGTCTACAATATGGTGTGACAAGACTTTGCGCAATTGTATGTCGGATCCAAGAAGTATTTATCATGGAAGTAGGAATTTCTGAAACTATGTTGTAGTGAGATAATTACACCACAATCACTACAAGAACAATATCTCTGTTTGGCAGCATGACGAAATTTTAGTGCTACACCGTATTTGAGAGATAAAGGAATTGTGTAATATATTCGTCTACACGTACAAAGACTGCTCGGCTGCTTCAAGGCAAGAACCTTTGTATAATTTAATGTGTAACGATGTACAGGGCGTGAGAGTTCTCTCAGTGCACATGCTATACTTCTTGAATTTCGAACAATATAGTTGATTTCATTTCAGTACTGATACGTATCAGTGACATCTACGAACATTTATATTAATTTCCTTTGCCATTTTCAACAAAATAAGAAGTGTAATTAAATACCTCTGACTAAAGCATTTGGGTGACTTTCGTCGCTTTTTTATTCAAATTGCTACAGTTAAATTCACTTGCGGTCATATAAGTATTTCACTTACATTATTTTCAATGTTGTTGTCACATTATGTATCAGAATAGTAACTAACAAGCTATGTAGTCACAGTATCTGCTTGCATTTACTACGTTTTCAAATAACTTGGCGAGAATAAAAGGGAAACTTCAATCTAAGTAATTCATTTAATTACAAAAAAAATATTGAGAACATTTCCCGTCAGATGATCTAAGTTGTTTTAGTATTTATTTCAGAAGGATACGCTATTGGTAGAATGGTTGTTGCTTTCATATTGGGCACTGTTGAGTTAGTGCATAGTTCCAACTCTCAAAACGGTACTGCAGGTTGGAAGTGAAGAGAAATGTATGTATATGTCTGTGGTAGTTAAATGACCGAACGCACTGTCCATCTCATTCTTTGGAATTGAATATACAATTACCTATAACATTAAATTCAGTGTATGTCTACATGCTATTATAAATACTCGATATTACTGCCGGTAACCTGTTTTCACTGTGTAGTGACAATTCCTTTGCTCATATGATTACTTGAAACTATTTTAACTCATACTTAACAGTTCGTAGTTTTTTGATAGTGTAAATTTTCATTAGACTTGGAAAAAATGTCACGAAACGAGGTCACGTGGCCAGACACTCTGAGCTGGCAGACGTATAACGGTGGTATTGTGTAACATTATAGGATGAGGTTGCACAAAATTTGCTGCCGTAGATTAGTAGCGTATACACTGGTGTCCAAAATTAACGCAACAAACGGAAATTTTTCAAGGTTGTATTTATTTATTTATTTATTTATTTATTTGAAAGTCTCTTCGGGTTTGCTGCCGGATCCTAAAATAAACTTGACTCGATATTTCGGCTATCCAACTGTTCGCCATCGTCAGGAAATGCTGCTTCTGCTTGCCACAGAACAGTATGAACAGGTGACAGTAAAGTAGAAACAATGTAAAGAATACAGAAAGTAAACAAGCGCGACATGCATAACGATAGACAAAAATGTTCTTCGTTCTTCCCAACTTAACGGATTTGCGCACACATTCCGATAACTGACTAATGTGCTCAGTATGGGTAGTGACCACCTGTGGCATCAATACATGCCTGAAAACGACGGGGGGGTGCTGTGAATGATGTCGTCAGTCTCGTGTTGAGGTGATAACGCCCATTCTTCCTGAATCGCTCCTCGCAGTCTCGGAGAGTGGCTTACGAGAAATCATTAACCATTCGTGACCTATGAGGTCGAGCATTATCGTCCATCAGTACGAAGTCTTGATCCACAGCACCTCGCAACAACCGTAAATGAGGTCCGAAGGTCTCGTCGCGATACCTGACAGCAGTTAAACCTGCAGACTTACCCGTACAATTTCATGAAGAGGGGTTCGAGTGGTAAACATAATTCCCGCCCACAGATTAGGAGTCCTCCTCGATATCGGTCTCTTTCCACATTCTTTGGGCCCCGAAATCGTGTTCCACGTTCCATCCAGATGCGAATCCATCGAAAATCACTCTCCAGACTAAACCGGGGCTCGTCTGTGAAAAGAACTTCGGCCCACTGTTCGACTGTCCAGGTGGCATGTTGATGACTCTACACTTGGTGACCCCTTCGGTGAAGACGCGTCAGAGGCCGACATACAGCAGGTCTCTGACAATAAAAGCCGCTCTTCTGAAGCCTTCGGCACACTGTTTGTATCGATACAACACGTCTGGTGGACACTGAGGTGTCGGATGCCAGTAGCTGTATAGTATTAAGGCAGTACTGTTGTGCCCTTACAGCCAAATAATGGTCCTCTCTTCTAGAGTCACACATGGTCTATTCTGCTCTGGTCTTCGGGATACAGTTTCGGTCTCTGTAAACTGTCGCCACATCCGAGAAACGCCAGAATGATTCACATTAAGCCATCGGGGCACATCAGCTTGCAAATTTTCTGCTTGCTTTCTTTCCATGGCCCTCTAACGCAGCGAGTCCGGTAGGCATCCTCTCTGTGCCATACCGCTCCGTCTGTGACACTGTATACAGCGATTGTGGATGTGGGGCTGCACAGCAAATACTACTTCGTTTCATAGGTGCCTTGACGTCATCGTTTGCATCGTTACCCGTTGACCGGAATGCCATCTTCCTTGCAGAGCTCGACCGTACGAACATTTGCTCGACAGTTTGTATGATTATATCACGAATTAGACACAGGAGGGGGAAATAATAGTTTGATGTTTCAATTCTGGACACCAGTGTACATTGCTATCAAGGTGAGGCCACGGCCATTAAAACATAATATCCAAGTAGTAAGGTGTACTACTCTGGCAATTCCGAGAAAATAACAAGAGAAGTTTTACGAGTCTGTTATGTAGTCTATGTATCTGTGCGGAGACGCCAGTTGGAAGAAGTCGTTGTGGTCAAGCGGTTAGCATTCGCGCGTTGCACACTGGTCATGCAGGAGGTGGCGGTTCTAACCCCTCCACCGGTCAACTTCTACGCATTCTCGAAAGTTGTAGTGAATTTCATATGCCATCTGGTTGGTTTGTTGATTTGGGGGAAGGGACCAAACAGCTAGGTCATCGGTCCCATCGGATTAGGGACGGATGGGGGGAGAAGTCGGCAGTGCCCTTTCAGAGGAACCATCTCGGTATTTGACTGAAGCGATTTAGGAAATCAGGATGCCTGGACGCTGGTTTTACTGTTTGTAGTTAAATTTTCAAGGACGAGGGACATGCTTGGAAACCCCAAGTCATACCTCAATAAACAATGATGCGGATGTTGTTATTCACAATCAGTAATATTGTAAGTCGCAATTTGCTGGGCCACGACAGTAATGTAGAATTACTCCTTGAATGTGCTCTACATATCACACGTTGCAGGATAGTATTCGTCATACAGCCATGAAAACGAAAACTTAAACTTCATGCAAATACATGTGTTTATTTCATTATGTTATCTCTCTAATGTCGAATGAATTAAATTCTGTGACCAGTGATGAAAGAAATATGAGCAGCGATGAAAAAATTTAATTAGAAAGTTAGTGGGATTCCTACCGCTTTCACGAGGCATTTGCGACCCTCAAACTCTAGCCGCTTTCTCTCTCTCTCTCTCTCTCTCTCTCTCTCTCTCTCTCTCTCTCTCTCCCCCTCTCCCTCTCTCTTCATTTTGTTTGGTATTTTACGTTACGTTAGGTCTGGGCGAACGTCACGTCATATCTGTACAAGTTAATCGTTGTTTCCTTTACTCAGTTATTATTATTACAGATGGCACTCAGTCCTCTGACCGAACACTCTAACCTATCGTTCTTCCTGCCGCTATATCGCAATAACCACTTACACGTGGCACCTTTGCATATATACATCAGTTACATAATAGAATCGTAAAACTTCTCTTGTGGTTATCTCGGAATTGCCAGAGTATTGCACATTTTGGTTGCACATTAAGTTGTTTTAATGGCCTACTAAAGGAGTACCAAGTCTGAAGTAAATCTGTGATCCCAGCGTTGTGGCTTCCCCTTGTAAGTGTCTGACAAGAGGAAGGAGTGTGAGACGTGGTGGAGCCTGTCCCGAAAAACAGTTCGAGAATTTGGTGAGGTCCACGGCACAAATTCACAAAGCAGTGGTTGAAAGTATTTCAAGATCTTGCATAAAATTCTTTTGGTTTGTATGTATCTGACAGCAAGACACGAAAGACATTTTGAACCGTAGTAAAGAAATTTCAATAGAATTCAAAATGGAGGCGAACAGTGACCCAGCAGTGGGAAGTAGTGAGCTCACCAACACAAAAGTTTCAGGCGGTGACCATCAGCCAACAGAAGTAGATTGCATAGGCGCGAACGGTAATCAAGTTCAGGAAGCGAATACAAGCTGTTTCAATTTAAAACAGGACCAGTGAATACATGTCCAGTAAATACGAAAACTGAACCATAAAATATAAAGACGAAAATGAAGACCAGGATGAAAATGTAGTTTAGTACAATTGCAGGATGTCGACTGAAGCTAATCAGCGTTTTGGCCATTTCAATAAACTGTCCATCTCCACAGATCCGAGAGACAGACACGGAAATACGTCTATCGTGCAATAGATTGAATAATGAGTAGTAGGCCATACAAATTAATTGTGGGTGCCGGTTCTTAAAAAACCATGAAGGATTATTAATTAGAGGGAGTGAACCGTCTAGTGAACCGAAAGCCTTGGTCCAAACTAACCTCAATTTTTTTCACTGTTTTCGAGCATACACACGAAAAAGGGGATCGACTACACATTAATAAGAAAAGCAAGCATACGAAACAAATGAAAGAGTTTACAAACATTGAAGATAGGCGTGATTTAACTGAATAAGGACTTAGCTTGGTAAGGCCTGCAAGGAACCGATAAGATGAGAGTGAACACCGTCCCAACAGGTCAGTCCTTATGTTACCATGGCAGGACATGCAGTGATTGCTCTGCTCAAAACAGTAAAGAAAGTGTAGTTTCCATATTCAGATGCTCCACCCACTGGGCCACAGGTTAGCCCTTCGCTATGAGACTAGAGTGAAGTATGGTGCATAACCATGTTTAGTGCGAAACGAATCGAGAACACCTAATCTTCATTCTCCGTCACAGCTCATGCTGGGCGGTACTGTCACCAGAATGGTCGACCCTAGGAGTAAAGACTGGCGTATGCTGTGGCCTGCCGGTGACAGCAACACCTCATTCATGCTCTGATAATGAACATATCCTCAAGATGGCTCCACCGCGGCTCCCAGTCAAGACTGTCATCTTTTGTGTCCCTTCCCAGAGCCTTCATGCCTCGAGGCAGAGCGTCCTTCCGTGTTCCCGTCCAGAGCACTTAAAAGTCTTCGCTTCCTCTCAGTTCTGCGCAAAAGAGCTTACAATACTGGGAACGATTCTGTCAATGACTCCGTGGCTCAATGACTTCGTTCGTTCGTGCAACTAACTAAATAGCGGAAACGCAGCTGAATATGCAGAAATAAAACTAATTTGAGATTCATGTTAGTGGGTCAGTCTGTGCATTTATTAAGATACTTCATGATATTAACACAGACATCAACCAGTCAGTACAATCACAATACTTATTTAAATCAACTGCTGTAACAGAAATGATATAAATAAACACAACAGTCCAAACCAGACTGGCGTATTTCACAGCAGTCATTCGATTCTGAAGTCAGGTATGTACGAGAGACGTTCATTATATACGAGGGCAGTTCAATAAGTAATGCAACACTTTTTTTTTCTCGGACAATTTTGGTTGAAAAAACCGGAAATTTCTTGTGGAATATTTTCAAACATTCCCGCTTCGTCTCGTATAGTTTCATTGACTTCCCACAGGTGGCAGCGCTGTACGGAGCTGTTAAAATGGCGTCTGTAACGGATGTGCGTTGCGAACAACGGGCAGTGATCGAGTTTCTTTTGGCGGAAAACCAGAGCATCTCAGATATTCATAGGCGCTTGGAGAATGTCTACGGTGATATGGCAGTGGACAAAAGCATGGTGAGTCGTTGGGCAAAGCGTGTGTCATCATCGCCGCAAGGTCAAGCAAGACTGTCTGATCTCCCGCGTGCGGGCCGGCCGTGCACAGCTGTGACTCCTGCAATGGCGGAGCGTGCGAACACACTCGTTCGAGATGTTCGACGGATCACCATCAAACAACTCAGTGCTTAACTTGACATCTCTGTTGGTAGTGCTGTCACAATTGTTCACCAGTTGGGATATTCAAAGGTTTGTTCCCGCTGGGTCCCTCGTTGTCTAACCGAACACCATAAAGAGCAAAGGAGAACCATCTGTGCGGAATTGCTTGCTCGTCATGTGGCTGAGGGTGACAATTTCTTGTCAAAGATTGTTACAGGCGATGAAACATGGGTTCATCACTTCGAACCTGAAACAAAACGGCAATCAATGGAGTGGCGCCTCACCCACTCCCCTACCAAGAAAAAGTTTAAAGCCATACCCTCAGCCGTTAAAGTCACGGTTACAGTCTTCTGGGACGCTGAAGGGGTTATTCTGTTCGATGTCCTTCCCCATGGTCAAACGATCAACTCTGAACTGTATTGTGCAACTCTTCAGAAATTGAAGAAACGACTTCAGCGTGTTCGTAGGCACAAAAATCAGAACGAACTTCTTCTTCATGACAACGCAAGACCTCACACAAGTCTTCACACCCGAGAGGAGCTCACAAAACTTCAGTGGACTGTTCTTCCTCATGCACCCTACAGCCCCGATCTCGCACCGTCGGATTTCCATATGTTTGGCCCAATGAAGGACGCAATCCGTGGGACGCACTACGACGTTGGCTCCGACATCGACCAGTGGAATGGTACCGTGCAGGCATACAGGACCTCATTTCAAGGTGGCGTAAGGCCGTAGCATTGAATGGAGATTACGTTGAAAAATAGTGTTGTGTAGCTAAAAGATTGGGGAATAACCTGGTGTATTTCAATGCTGAATAAAACAACCCCTGTTTCAGAAAAAAATGTGTTGTATTACTTAGTGAACTGCCCTCGTAATTCAACACATCTTATCTCGGCCAGTTTCGGTTGAAAAACGTGGAATTTGCTGTGGGACATTATGGGTTATTCCTGCTTCAGCCGCTGTAGTTTCATGATGGCATCTGTAACGGAGATGCATTTGAAGAAGAGAGCTGTGAGGAAGGTTCTTTTGGCCGTAAACCAGATCATCACAGATATTCAGAAGCACCTGCATAAAGTCTACAAGACGTGGCAGTGAACAAAAGCATGGAGAGTCGCTGGGCTAGTTATTTCTCATCATCTCAACAAGGTCACGTGAACTTAACCAATCTCCTGCGTGCCAGCTGTGACTCTCGCAACGTTGGAACATGGAGACTCCCTCATTGGAGACGATCGGCGCAGCTCAATTGGACGTCTCTGTTCCTAGTCGAGCCTCACTCGCCCACTAGTTGGGGGACTCAGACGTGTGCGCCCGCTCTGTTTTTCACTCTCCGACATCTCTCTTTCTCGCCTAACTAAGGATGCAAACCGTGGGAAGCAGTACGTGGATGATCGGCAGGTTCTTGACGCTGCAAGACGTTGGCTCCAACGTCTACTAGTAGAGTGGTACCGCAGTGGCGCGATAGCCTGGAGGTAGGTGGTGGACTGGTGACGGGCTACATTAGCTAATAAACATGTAAAAATGAAAAATACTTATTGAGTACAGATAAAGTTTCCCACAGGATAAACAATATACACTCCTGGAAATTGAAATAAGAACACCGTGAATTCATTGTCCCAGGAAGGGGAAACTTTATTGACACATTCCTGGGGTCAGATACATCACATGATCACACTGACAGAACCACAGGCACATAGACACAGGCAACAGAGCATGCACAATGTCGGCACTAGTACAGTGTATATCCACCTTTCGCAGCAATGCAGGCTGCTATTCTCCCATGGAGACGATCGTAGAGGTGCTGGATGTAGTCCTGTGGAACGGCTTGCCATGCCATTTCCACCTGGCGCCTCAGTTGGACCAGCGTTCGTGCTGGACGTGCAGACCGCGTGAGACGACGCTTCATCCAGTCCCAAACATGCTCAATGGGGGGCAGATCCGGAGATCTTGCTGGCCAGGGTAGTTGACTTACACCTTCTAGAGCACGTTGGGTGGCACGGGATACATGCGGACGTGCATTGTCCTGTTGGAACAGCAAGTTCCCTTGCCGGTCTAGGAATGGTAGAACGATGGGTTCGATGACGGTTTGGATGTACCGTGCACTATTCAGTGTCCCCTCGACGATCACCAGTGGTGTACAGCCAGTGTAGGAGATCGCTCCCCACACCATGATGCCGGGTGTTGGCCCTGTGTGCCTCGGTCGTATGCAGTCCTGATTGTGGCGCTCACCTGCACGGCGCCAAACACGCATACGACCATCATTGGCACCAAGGCAGAAGCGACTCTCATCGCTGAAGACGACACGTCTCCATTCGTCCCTCCATTCATGCCTGTCGCGACACCACTGGAGGCGGGCTGCACGATGTTGGGGCGTGAGCGGAAGACGGCCTAACGGTGTGCGGGACCGTAGCCCAGCTTCATGGAGACGGTTGCGAATGGGCCTCGCCGATACCCCAGGAGCAACAGTGTCCCTAATTTGCTGGGAAGTGGCGGTGCGGTCCCCTACGGCACTGCGTAGGATCCTACGGTCTTGGCGTGCATCCGTGCGTCGCTGCGGTCCGGTCCCAGGTCGACGGGCACGTGCACCTTCCGCCGACCACTGGCGACAACATCGATGTACTGTGGAGACCTCACGCCCCACGTGTTGAGCAATTCGGCGGTACGTCCACCCGGCCTCCCGCATGCCCACTATCCACTATACGCCCTCGCTCAAAGTCCGTCAACTGCACATACGGTTCACGTCCACGCTGTCGCGGCATGCTACCAGTGTTAAAGACTGCGATGGAGCTCCGTATGCCACGGCAAACTGGCTGACACTGACGGCGGCGGTGCACAAATGCTGCGCAGCTAGCGCCATTCGACGGCCAACACCGCGGTTCCTGGTGTGTCCACTGTGCCGTGCGTGTGATCATTGCTTGTACAGCCCTCTCGCAGTGTCCAGAGCAAGTATGGTGGGTCTGACACACCGGTGTCAATGTGTTCTTTTTTCCATTTCCAGGAGTGTATTAATTACACCTTCATTAATCACGTCCGCAATTTATTTAAACAAGCAAACATTAGAGATGCAAACTCAAAGGCAAGTTGTGCTTTAACCCTTGAAACGCTCAATTAACTATAGATTCTAGAAAATTACTCCGGCTACAAGCCAAAGAGTTCTTGCAGTTATAAAATTTAGTAGTGACCAAAGTAAAATTGTAAGAGAATAACAAAGTTAAAAATCAGTTGAAATATTACATTCTGAATCACCTAAAGGATTCAGTTTTACCCTTCAGTAAGGCTGCGCGTTGTCTCAAGAATTACTGTAATAATGGACTTCGCATCATATCCAGAACTAGACAGCTTAGCTGCTGGCATCAGATGACGGAGTAATTGCACCACCAAACTATAAGATACATAATGCTCGTCAATCATCAGTACAAGTTACAGGATTTACAAGAAAAATTATTAACCTAACTGGAAAACATGAAATAAATATAAGCACAGGCTTAGAACAAATGAATACACATAATTTAAAATGAACTCCAAATGAACAAAATTAGACTACCTGGACATTAGCAACTGCCACAATGATTAAGTAACCGGCTCAAAACCACTATTTAAATATTTCGACGGCTCTATCCATTGTCTTACACAACGAGGTGCAGGTGCCCAAGTCAACTACCACTCGAAGTGAACCACAGCTGACGCCATCTCAATTAACGCATCCAATCTCGTTTTTTTTTCCAGTCGCTCACCAAGCCAGCGCCACTGGGCATCCGCTCCCCTCTTTCATTCCCTCTGGTCAAAACTTAAGAGCTGACCACAATCGATGTGTATTGCAGAGGACATTCGTGCAGAGGTAAATCGAACCGCCTTGCCCAGGTTAAATCCTCTGCCCTTTACACAAACCAAAGAGGTTAAGAACAAACGGGTACTTTACCCAAAAGTCTCGCATCACACTGATTCCCTGATACCTTGAGGTGGATCAAGCTGGTATTTGCTTCCTGGTAGCACGATTATGGATTAATCACCTCACTGGGGATAGCTGTTAAAGAACGTCATAGGGATTCAGGAACCAGGGTAACATTTTACCGCTTAATGGAGGTGGGTTCCATATATGCAAAATGATTCAAATGGCTCTGAGCACTATGGGACTTAACATCTGAGGTCATCAGTCCCCTAGAACTTAGAACTACTTAAACCTAACTAACCTAAGGGCATCACACACATCCATGCCCGAGGCAGGATTCGAACCTGCGACTGAAGCAGTCGCGCGGTTCCGTACTGAAGCGCCTAGAACCGCTCGGCCACCACAGCCGGCCCATATATGCAACTAAATGAAGGAAGTTGGTTTTTCGCCATAAGCGTTTCCTTTTATTTCATGATGAATCTTCAGTGGCCTGTAATACATGTTGCTTTTCACACATATAATAGATGTTGTATGAGATTGATACAATATGTTACTATTGTATGTATTGTATGTTAACCGGGGACCTAGAAACGACGGAGAGGCTCCGTCCCCGCCGCAGCTGCAATGGTCCACAACCCCATGACGACTACCGCAGTCAACTTCACCCCTCCGCCGCCCCACACCGAACCCAGGGTTATTGTGCGGTTCGGTCCCCGGTGGGGCCCCCAGGGAACGTCTCACACCAGTCGAACGTAACCCCTATGTTTGCGTGGTAGAGTAATGATGGTGTACGCGTTCGTGGAGAACTTGTTTGCGCAGCAATTGCCGACATAGTGTAACTGAGGCGGAATAAGGGGAACCAGCCCGCATTCGCCGAGGCAGATGGAAAACCGCCTAAAAACCATCCACAGACTGGCCGGTTCGCCAGACCTCGACACAAATCCGCCGGGCGGATTCGTGCCGGGGACCAGGCGCTCCTTCCCGCACGGAAAGCCGTGCGTTAGACGGCACGGCCAACCGGGCGGGCATATGTTACATAGTAACTCTTTACCATGTTTCTCACTTATGTAATTCTGCAAGCTTTGGTGGCCGTTGTAACTGAAGTTAAAATCTTCTGGGTTATTAGGCCGCGTCATATTTCTACTAAAACGCACACAATGCAGGCGTCTATCAAGTGACATGGGGCTGCGGCAAAGTGTACGAGGGGTGTTCAGAAAGTAAGCTCCGATCGGTCGCGAAATGGAAACGACTATGAAAATCCGATAAAGCTTTGCACAGATGTGTTGGGTAGTGTCTCTAGTATAACCCCAGTTAGCATCACGTCGCTCTTCTCATTTCTGAGCTCGCAGTGAGTGCGTAAAGATGTCTAGAAAATAGTGGCTGCCGCCAAGTACGAGGGCCTGGTGAGAAATTTCGCCTGAAGCTATGCAGCTAACATTACATAACTGTCGTGCTGTTTCTTCTTCAAGACAATTCTCAGCCGCATTCTGCAGGGGCAACGAAGATGCTCCTGCATCGTTTTCAAATGGAAATGTGAGATTACCCACAATACAGTCCGCAATTGTCTCCCCCTGAGTTTCATCTCTGGTCACATGAACCGCTGTCTTTGAAGACAACATTTTGACACAGACAACGAGGTGTAGGCCGGCGTGGAGAATTGGCGGAAAGCACTGGCGGCTGCCTTCTATGATGAGGCTATTGAAAAGTTGGTACAACGCTATGACAAAAGTCTAAGTCAGAACGGCGACTACGTAGAGAAGTAGCTGAAAGGTGTAGCTAATTGTTACAAGTAAAACATTTCTGATGTTCACTGTGGTTTCAATTTGGCAATCAATCGGAGCTTACTTACTGAACAGGCCTCGTATATAGGCGAAACGGGAAGAACTGTTAAGAAACGCATTAAGGAACTCTAACGGCACATGCGGATAAAACAAAGCGCAAAATCGGCAGTAGCGGAGCACCATGACAACTGTGGCTCTGACATAGATTTTAATAACGTACGTGTACTGGCTAAGGAAACAAACATTTATAGAAGGAACGTCCGAGAAGCGTTTGAAATTTCCAAGAATTCATGTAACTTCAATAGAGAGGACGGCTATAGGCTTCCGGCATCGTGGCTCCTCGCCATCAAGAAAGTGAATACGCGGCTGCAGTGTGCGAGCTACATAAACAACGCGCTGCAAGTCACCTTGGCGGACAATAACATTTTGGGTAAATATTCCCCCTCTCTTGCGCTGTCCGTTTCCAATCTAGCCAATGACGATGACCAACCAATAGCAGCAGGTAGAATTCCAACCAATACCCCTTTTCCACTGTAAGTGTGGAATAGTGTCCTATCCAATGACGATGGGCCGCCAATGGTATCCACAGGAGACTAGCCAACAACGCCCCTTCTTCTGCATCAGTGCGGAAATATTAGCCTATGGCTATGGCCCACCAATGGGAGTCATATAAATTTCAACGAATACTATCCCTTCTCCAGCACGAACGCGAGAAACTCCCGTTCATAGGAGGACGTGACACTCGTCTCCGACAGTGTTCTAGCAGTAGTGGACACCATCAGATCCCGTGGTAAATCCCAGCAGAGGGGTCAAAACGTCAGACATTTGAGAAGACATATGACGCGGCCTAATAATCCTGAAGATTTTAGCTTCAATGTTTCTCTCTTGTCTTTCAGATTAGAAACTGCCTTTGTAGTATAAACTTCGTGAAGATAAATTATCGTTTGAGGTTACGTACGGTTTCCATTGTTGTTAGTCCATAGTGTAATCCTGGAGAATTGTACGTTCAATCGTCATGCTCCAGCTGGCCCATTTCCGGCGTGTTTTCGCCCACATTTATTAGAACACAAAATTTGGACATTCCAGCTGTCCCTATGTAATGTTTTTCTTTTTTTTAAATAAGTGGATATTTATGTGTATTAATGTGTGTGTGTATGTGTGTGTGTGTGTGTGTGTGTGTGTGTGTGACAGACAGAGAGAGAGAGAGAGAGAGAGAGAGAAGGAGCGAAATAGATGGGGGAGAGGAACCGTCATTAATTATTTGCTCTGCTTATGTTTCAGCTTTCTGCTTGTTATTGTTTCTCTGACTAACGTGATCAGGCAGCTCTTGCTTATATTGACTCCATTATTAATTAATTCCTGTAGCATTGCAAGGTTCTTTTTTTGTGAAAGTTTTCTCGTACTGGTAGGATTTTTTGTTGTGATTGTTCACTCCATATTTGTATGTTCAACTGTCTGTTTACTTCTGTGGGCTAAATAGGCACATTTACTCTTGTTCTGAAGGCAAGCATCCACGTGCAATCTGTAATGTACACAGTTTTAACGTGTTCGCTGATTACGTTGTTGACTCTAATCTGAACCACGCAACTGTTCCATACGTGGTCTGAACACAAAAAATGGTTTAAATGGCTCTGAGCACTATGGGACTTAACTTCTGAGGTCATCAGTCCCCTAGAACTTAGAACTAATTAAACCTAACTAACCTAAGGACATCACACACATCCATGCCCGAGGCAGGATTCGATACTGCAACCATAGCGGTCGCGCGGCTCCAGAATGTAGCGCCTAGAACCGCTCGGCCACCAAGGCCGGCGGTCTGAACACAGGTTGGTGTAACCTTATCTCGGTTAATGCATTAAATTTCAGCTCCTTTGTGACTATGCGTAGGATATGTTAATCAAAGCGTTCATTTGTTAGCTTCTGCCGCTCTAATAATTTTATAATTTTTTGTTCTTGTCTTAGTGAATTAAAAATAGTATCTGAGTTAAATGTCTTAGGTCTCCAAAAGACTTTTCTTTAATTTTCACTAGTGGACATTCTAGCGCCTGTATCAAAGGATTCTGGTAATTGTCTTTCAAAAGTGTAAGAAACTGCCTCTGATTTTGAATGTTCATTGGATGGTCTTTTAAATGGATTTCTTTAATGTTTCTGTTTTGAGAGTTCGATTCAAAAGATTTTTTTTCTAAGTCATTGTTAATAGCTGTGAACACCTCTGGGACAGGTTCTTAAACGTTTGCTAAATTTGGGAAATGACACTTGTTGAAAATTGAAAGCAAAATATGGTAAAAACCCACGAAGTCTTTTAGGCTTCAGTGCCCAGTGCGTTACCGTTCCTAGATCCAGGTTCCTTACCATTTCACTTTGAGTCAAATAGATGTTCAACAGGGTTCACCTCCACTGATATGAACTAATTTCCCCTATTGACTTCGTAATAACTGACGGAATGCCATTGAGTAAAACGGAGGTAATATTTGGCATTATCCTAGGAAGTGTTGTAGGCATTTACTATTCCTGACCTACATAATCGGTTTAAGAGACAATCGGAGAAGCCCTCTTAGATTAGTGGCAGATGATGCTACCTTCGACTGTCTTCTTTTGTCATCAGAGGACCAAAACCAATAGCAAAATGGTTTAGACATGATACCTGGACGGTGAAAAGTGGCAATAGACTCTAATTAATGAAAAGTGCGTAGTTATCCACTTGAGTGCTAAAAGGAAACCACTAAATACCGGTTACACTATAAATCACACAAAGGCTGTTACTTTGATTAAATACTTAAGGATTATCATTACGAGTAGGTTAAACTGGAGCGATCGCAGAGATATTTTCGTGGGGAAAGCAAACCAAAGAGCTTGGTTTAGTGGCAGAACTCTTAGAAAATGCCTCAGGCCTACTAAAGAAACTGCTTGCACTACACTTGTGTGCCTACTTCTGGATTACTGCTATTTGGTGAGGATTCCGCATCATATAGGACTGAAGGAGGTCATCGAAAAAGTTCAAAGAAAGGCAGCTCACGAAATGGGTTGGAGAAAGCCACGCGTATGATACACGAACCGGAGGGGGCGGGGCTACCATTAAAAGAAAGGCGCTTCTTGTTGCGGCAGGATCTTCTCACGAAATATCCACCTCCAAACGTTTCCTCAAAATGTGGAAATACACTTACCGAAAAATATCGTAACGCTAATAAACAGTTGTGCGACATAAACCGAACTCAGTAGGCGTGTTTGTACAATTGCAAGATGACGCCATTTAAATTTCGCGTCAGTCGCATATTAGTGGCGGTAGTAGCGCCTCTATGAAGATGCATATCTGTCTGTTCTAAATACACACTATAACTGTTATGAGCGTTAGTTACCTGTGAGATTGGACGTGAGTTGATGCGTGTCCATAATGCCTTTAAGGTGACAAAGGCACCATTATAAACATTTCACTGGATTTGTACGTGGTCGTGTAACAGGGCCACGAAAAGATGGATGTTCCTTCTACGGTAACGCAGAAAGGCTTGGTACGTAGGCACTGTGCATGATTGCCGGAAGCGGTGGTCACAAGAATGTACGGGAGAAGGCAGTCTGTGCTCCGGACAGCCACGTGCCAGTACCGAGATGGAAGACCACAGTGTTCAACGTGTGGCGGTGACCTATCGTAAGGCAACTGCAGCAACAATATGAGCGGCAGTTTGCACCACAGCCACAAACCAGCTATTATAAGTCGGTTACTTTAACGACAGTTCCGAGCTAGACGCCCTGTAGCGTGCATTCCACTGATACCACACCTCCGCCATCAGTGATGTCAAACGAGAGCTCGTGGGATGTGTTTCTTTGAAGAAAGTTCTGCCTTGATGCCAGTGAGAGTCGTGTGTTGGTTAGAAGGAGACCAGTTGAGGGCCCGAAATCAACCTGTCTACGTGCTAGACACACTGGAGCACTTTACTGGTTATCCCACGCACCCTGACTGGGAATTTGTACGTCAGTATGGTGATTCGACTTATTGTGGTGCCATCCATTAGCAGCATCCAAGGGGCGGGGGGGGGGGGGTTCAGTGGGATAACGCTCGCCTACATATCGTTGTTGTAACCCAACATGCTCTACAGAGTGTCGATATGCTGCCTTGGCCTGCTCTAGCACCAGACGTTATCTCCGATCGAGCACAGATACGGAACTCCATCTCACAAGCTGACATCCTGCAACTGTACAGTACAATCTACGCATATTTGCGTGTTTGCATTCAACTTTCTGGGGGTTACGCCTGTTACGAGGGCCGTTCAGAAAGTAACCTCCGGTTGATTTAAAAAAATACACCAAGTTAAATAAAAATATTTTAATATATACATCTTACAACTACATCTTTGCACTATTTTTCTACATAGTCTCCATAGCGATTGAGGCACTTATCGTATCTCTTCACAAGCTTTGAAATTCCTTCTGCATAAAAATCACCCGCTTGTGCCTGGAGCCAGCCTGTGACCACATCTTGCTGTCACTATCTCGTACAAGAGTCTTACAAATCTGTGGAAAACCAGTAGACAACTCCGACATTGAGAAACGTCGATTTTCACGAACTTTTGCATCAACTGTCTGAACGAGTTCGTCAGTCACCAATGATGGTCTACCACTCCTCTCTTCATCATGAACGTTTTCTCGTCCACTTTTAAATAAACGTACCCATTCACGGACAACTCCTTCACTCATAACTCTTGGTCCGTACACGGCACAAAGCTCAAGATGAATAGCTGCTGCAGAATATCCTTTGGCTGTAAAAAACCTTATGACAGCACGCACTTCACATTTGGCGGGGTTTTCTATTGCAGCACACATTTCAAACTGCCACAAAAACTAAACTACTGCAGGAACGACGTTCACTCGACCACAGCTTGATGCCGACTGACCTGTTGAGTGCGTGAACGCACAGATGGCGTCGCTACTCCCCCCACAACCCGCACTGTGACCAATCGGAGGCTACTTTCTGAACCGCCCTCGTATTAATGTACAAGGATTTCACTAGAGGAAAGGCTTGTGTTTCAAATACCCTCGTGATAGAGGGCAGCCGCCAGTGCTTTCCGCCATTTCTCTATGCTGGCCTACAGCTCGTTGTCTGCCCCAAAATCTTGTCTTCATAGCCAGCGGTTCATGTGAACAAAGATGAAACTGAGATGGAGACATCTACGAGCTGTGTTTTGGGCAATCAAACATTCCCATGTGAAAACGATGCAGGAGCATCTTCATTGCCCCTGCAGAATGCGGCTGAGAATTGTCTTGAAGGAGAAAACGCACGACAGTTATGCAATGTTGTCTGCATAGCTTCAGGGGAAATTTCTCACCGGGCCCTCGTACTTGGCGGGAGACACTATTGATCTAAGTATCTTTATGTGCTCCCTGTGTGCCCAGAAGTAAAAAGAACGACGTAACGCGATCGACGGGTGTACAAGACAGTGGACACATTTTCAATTACACCAAATGAGACAGGTCAACAGGAGTTACTACAAGGACCTATTACTTTTGTTGGTTGCAAGATTCAATTTTCTTGTACTACGACAGAAGTAGTTAGTGGCAATGCATGGTTAACAATCACTTGAGTGAATAGCCACTGAGGCACTGCTTCTTACAATGATGCGTAAACGTTGTTTTCGTCGTCGCCGGCGAATGCTGATTTACAAATCACTTGTCAATGTGGACGGCACTCTTGGTGCTTCGACATCTTCTGCGAAGGGTAAAAAGAACGAAGTAAGAGGAGTTGGTAAAACTACTCAATTTGTTCTTATTAATGGACCTACTTTATTTTGTGGTGCGAAGTTAAATTTTTCTTTAATGAAAGTTTCTTCTTCCTCCAGTTTGGGTAACGGATGGCTAACTGTAGCTTTCGTTGCTTGTAACAATGCAGGAAGAGCCGGATTGGAATCCTTTGAAACTCGGGAAATCTTAGCTTACCGTACTATACCGGTTTCTGAAATTATTATTGCTAGTGAGGGTTCATATCTACTTCCGCACGGTAGTTTGTCTTTGTCTTGTCGTAGACGTTGTAAGATAAATTCTGATTGTAGCGTTCACTTATGGGTGAAGGCAAGTGGTCCTTCTTCTTTGGAAGATTGTCGCATTGTGGGTGATTGTACTCTGTATAATCATTGAAAGCAGTTCTCAATAAACGGCCCTTTTAAGGGCCACAAATACTACCAACTTTGATCTTGCCAAAAGCCGAGAAGCGATTCTTCTTAGTGTTATAGCTCTCTGGCGCACTCTGGGATGCTCTCTGTGTCACCCTGGGAAGCTCAATAGATGTCGAGCAGTCTCTGATTGGTTGTTATGATTTTGGCGCGCGATTCAAATTGCGTTGGAGCAATGGATTTTCACTGTGGTTTCCATTTCGCGACCGATCGTTCCTTACTTTCCGAATAACCCTCGTATATGTTACATAGACAAATGTATTCCCGAAGTTTCATTAATCTACGTTAACTATTTTTCGGTGTTGCCATTTTTTCCGTCCCACTTACATAGGCTGAAACGGATAACATAATAAAATAATAGAAATCGGAGCTCGCACGGAGGGATTTAGTATCCGTTGTTTCCGCGCGCGCGGTTGTCGACGAAGTGCCGTCATTGAAAAGGAGCAAAGAAAAGTACTCGTGTAGCTGAAAAAAGTACTCGCGTAGTTGATGCACACTTCTTGGGCCGCGATGACACTTGCTTTAGGCAGCAAGCTGCCTGCTGGCCACGGGTTGGACATCCCTGTTCTAAATGTAGAAAAATTTAGATTAGTAGAAATAACAATTGAGTAATTATCGAATAAAGCTGGAGTAATGTGCTGGCTGACACAGTCATGTCGACTAAATATCCGTCATTATTCTACTTATTCCAATCTGAAGGCTTCAGTTGTTGAACCTTTCAGCAGAACATTAAAAGGACTAATGTTTAAAGAATTTACAGCTACAGGCTCTTACAGGTGGATTAACATTCTACCACATTTAATTGATAAATATAATAGAACAAAGCATTCCACAATTAAGAGGCGACCCTGCGATGTTAATGATAATCACCTTTTATCCACAGTATATAATAAAATACGTACCATAGACAAATCAAAGCAGAAATTTAAAGTAGGAGAGTTCGTAAGAATCAGTAAAAACAAAGCCATTTTTGATAAAGGATACACACCAAATTGGTCTACAGAAATATTTAAGATTATTGGTGTCCAAGAAACAAATGCTAGGACACACACTCTGCATGATTTTGAACTAAATAATATTGCTGGTGGGTTTTATAGTCATGAATTACAGAAAACGAAATACCCCAATACTTATCTAGTAGAGAAAGTATTGTACAGGAAAGGAAATTAGGCATTTGTGAAATCGTTAGGTCTTGATAGAAAACATAACAGTTGGATTACAGTAACATAAAATGTAACTTTATTATATAACATTACAGTTATTTTTAAAGAATTATATAAAAATTACACACGAGTTGGAACGAACACGCAGGCGAATGGTCGGCTTCGGTTTACTCCGAGAATTTTAGGAAAGCGAAGTGCTTCTACAAAAGAGAACATATATACGTAGACTCTCCCGTAGCAATGACTGATGACACACTTCTCGGATATGCAGCCCGAGAGTATACTCATCTTGACACAAAATTAACGTCGATTGATGTGAAATAACTATCCTGGTTAACCTTATTCATAGTAATTGACGGCAAGTCATCTAGTAAAACAGACTTCCAAAAGGAAGTCACATGGGCCCTGTTCTGTTCTTGTACGTGTATAGAGCACATGTGAGAACCTTTGTTAAATACTTCTCAGATGTTGGGGGTACATACCAGACTGGATTAAAGAAACACACTGAAGCAACTCAAAAGCATCCAGCTACATTTGTTACTGGTAGGCTCGATCAACGCGCAGGTTTTACCGAGATCCTTAGTGAACGCAGATTGGAATCATTTGTGTTTCTTTCGCGGAACACAATTACGAAAATTTAGAGAATCCGCATTTCAAGCTGACTGCAGAATGATTCTGCTGCCGTCATCGTACAGTTCGCGTAATAACCACGGAAATAAGTGAAATTAGGGTCCGTACGGAGGCAAATAAAAAGTTGTTTTCCCTCCCATTATTTACCATTGTAAAAGGAAAGGGAAGACCAGCAGTCGTACAAGGCACCTTTAGCCATGCACGATACGATGGTTTACGAAGAATGTATGTAGATGAAGAACACTAGTACTACGATATTCTTTCAAATGTCGGTTTATTTGATCATAAGTTGAGCCACTAGACTATTGATTGCGAAAGCCAAAACCGGTTATTGGAAGATTGGGGTTTTACACCTGTTCAGTGAGGAAATCTTCTGAGACGGCGTCCAAGCTCGGGTTGCGAAAGGAGGAGAATTGAATTCTCCATTATTCTCTTCGAGTAAACCAACCTCGCATTTGCTTTCCACATGAGGAAATCACAGGAAACTTAATTATATGAATCCTCACATGGACAAGAGGCGCTGTCTTCCCAAACCGAGTCCTATGTCATAATCATTGTAACTTCTCGCTCGCGCTCATGGTCAATAACGTGACGGTAGTGGCCTGAGATTATCCGAACTGACACAAGGAACACACACAGTGATGTTCCTCACGATTTGACTGAAATAAACGTTCCAATAGCACTGCACGTGAATTAATTCCAAAATATGTAGTAAACCTCCAAAAACGGTACGTTTGTGATCTCCTCTTCACATGCAAAATCTATCGTTACAGCTACTAGTTAATACACTGAGTCGGCCGTGGTGGCCGTGCGGTTCTAGGCGCTTCCGTCCGGAACCGCGAAACAGCTACGGTCGCAGTTTCGAATCCTGCCTCGGGCATGGATGTATGTGATGTCCATAGGTTAGTTAGGTTTAAGTAGTTCTAAGTTCTAGGAGACTGATGACCTCACAAGGGAACCTCCCCATCGCACCCCCCTCAGATTTAGTTATAAAAGGGTACAGTGGATAGGCCTTGAAAAACTGAACACAGATAAATCGAGAAAACAGGAAGAAGTTGTGTGGAACTATGAAAAAAATAAGCAAAATATACAAACTGAGTAGTCCATGCCCAAGATATACAACATCAAGGAGAATATGATCTCAGTAGTGCCGTGGTCCCGGGGTTAGCGTCAGCAGCTGACGAACGAGAAGTCCTTGGTTCAAGTCTTCCCTCGAATGGAAATTTTAATTTTTTTATTTTCAGTTTATGTGACAAACTCTCATGTTTCCATCACTTTTTTGGGAGTGATTATCACATCCACAAGAAAACCTAAATCGGGCAAGGTAGAAGAATCTTTTTACCCATTCGCCAAGTGTACAAGTTAGGTGGGTCGACAGCATTTTCCTGTCATGTGAAGCACATGCCGTCACCAGTGTCGTATAGAATATATCAGACGTGATTTCCTGTGGAGGAATCGGTTGATCTATGACCTTGCGATTGAAATGTTTTCGGTTCCCATTGGAGAGGCACGTCCTTTCGTCTACTAATCACATGGTTTTGCGATGCGTTCGCAAAACACAGACACTAAACTTATTACAGTGATTAGAGACGTCAATGAACGAACGGACAGATCATAACTTTGCGAAAATAAAGAAAATAAACTTTTCACTCGAGGGAAGACGTGAACCGAGGACCTCTCGTTCGGTGGCTGCTCACGCTAACCACGGGACCACGGCACCACTGAGCTCCAATTCTCCTTGATGTTGCCTATCTTGTGCATGGACTACTCAGTTTGCATATTTTGCTTATTTTTTTCATAGTTCCACACAACTTCTTCCTGTTTTCTAGATTTATCTGTGTTCAGTTTTTCAAGACCTATCTCCTGTGCCCTTTTATAACTAAATCTGAGGGGGGTGCGATGGGGAGGTTCCCTTGTCAGATGTTAAGTGCCATTGTGCTCAGAGCCATTTGAACCATTTAATACACTGAAGCTACAAAGTAACTTCTATAGACTTGCGTATTCAGAAACAGAGATACGTAAACAGGTAGAATACGGTTCTGAGGTCGGCAACACCGATAAAAGATAACAATAGTCTGGTACAGTTCGATTACTGCTGCTACGATTGGCAGGTTATCATGATTTAAGTGAATATGCACGTGGTGTTATAGTCGGCGCACGAGAGATTCGTCACAGCATCTTAGAGATAGCGATGAAGTGGGGATTTCCCTGTACGACCACTTCACGAGTGTACCGTGAATATCAGGAACCCGGTAAGACACCAATTTTACGAAATCGCTGAGGCCAGAAAGAGATCCTGCAAAAACGGGACCACCGACGACTGAAGAGAACCGTTCAACGTGATAGAACTTCCACCCCTCCGCAAATTGCTGCATATTTCAGTGCTGGTCCATCAACAAGTGTCAGCGTGCGAACCATTTAACGGAACATCATCTATATGGACTTTCGGAGCCGAAGGCCCGCTCGTGTATCCTTGATGACTGAACGACACAAAGCTTTACGCCTCGCCTTGGCACATCAACACCGACATTGGACTGTTGATGATTGGAAACATGTTGCTTGGTCGAACGAGTCTCGTTTCATATTGTATCGAGCGGATGGACGTGTACGGGTATGGAGACAACCTCACGAATCCATGGATTTTGCATGTCCGCGCTGGGGACTCTTCAAGCTGGTAGTTTGGGGCGGTGGGGGGGGGGGGGGGGTGTAGCAGTGGTGCAGTCGGAGCAATGTCGACCAACGGATACGCCTAGACACGTCTCTCACTTGTGATTCATACGTAAATATCTTGCCTGATCACCTGCACCCATTCATGCCCGCTGTGCATTCAGACAGACTTGGGCAATTGCAGCAGAACAGACGTACAGAATTGGTACAAAGTGGCTCGAGAAACACTCTTGTGTATTTAAACGCTTCCGCTGACCAGCTAACTCCCTAGACAGGAACCTTATTGAGCATATCGGGATTGCCTTGCAGTGTGATATCCTCGTACTCTTATGGATTTGTGGATAGCCCTGCAGGATTCATGGTGTCAATTCCCTCTGGCACTATTTCAGTCATTATTTGAATAGTGTGGCGGCACTTGTGCTTGCTCGCGCTTGCCCTAAACGATATTAGGCAGGAGTTCCAATTTCTTTGGTTCTTCAGTGTATATGTGAGAGTCCTAGCCAGATATTCCGGCGGTTGGTGCCAGCATTACAAAGAAATATAAGTCAAAGAAACTGAATCATGGAAAATCTGAGCACCGACAACACACGTTAACTCTGTGAGTTAACCGAAGGACAAGTTTCAGGGAAGCTAACAAATGTGTCGAGGAACAACCACGTGGTTCAAATGGCTCTAAGCACTATGCGACGTAACATCTGAGGACATCAGTCTCCTAGACTTAAAACTACTTAAACCTAACAAACGTAAGGATATCACGCACATCCATGCCCGAGGCAGGATTTGAACGTGCGGCCTTAGCAGCAGCACGGTTCCGGACTGAAGCGCCTACAACCGCTCGGTCAGAGTGGCCGGCTGTCTAGGAACAGATCACAGTGTAAAATTCAGTCGACCGCAATTACAGTGATAGGGACAAGGGGTGAAATTTGTAGCCTGGATTACAAGTGGAGTAAGGCAGTTCCTAGGTTCATTATAAGGAGTAGGAAATTGAAAGTCGATATCTGACACTGGACATGACGCGTCGAATTTGTGTACATAATGCACAGAAATCTGAAGAACACAGTCATTTGAAGGGATAGCGGATGTTAAAAGGCAAGTAAATATTTTTTATTGCATATTTTGGCTTTAGGTAACAATGACCATACAACCAGAAGTAGTTACAACTGCACAGTCCACATACAACACTAAGTGAAAGCAAACTGACAGAGTATGTTCAGCAATGGAGATATTACAACAAACTAAGAGTATTTAGGTATTGCCATAACTACATGACGTACATTTCTATTCTTAGAATGGTTTCATAAGCAGTAAAGACAATGTTTGAGCGTTCGTACACATTTATAAGATTTAATTTTAAATAACAGATATGCAGAAATGTAATTACTATTCCAATGAAAAGGCCCTCTCCACAAGATTAGTTGAACCAAATGTGTTTTTAGTACAAAGTTTAAATCTGCATATTAGCTTTTTTAAGTATTCCGCTATCACGTTGTACGTATTTACATCAAATCTATGGACTAAGGAGGTACCACTAGTAAACAAAGGAAAACCCATCGCAACCAGTTTTACTGTACAGTACGTTTTGTATATCCTTCTACCGTAAGCAAACCATATTCTGTGATTCAGGCCGCCTACGCCAGTTTGATGCTAATCACAGCTTCAGAAAGCTAGAAATTTTATTGAATGTAAATCTGCAGAGTAGCATCAGCGCCCCACCGTCATACGAGGGACGGACGTGACATGAGGTTTATTTAGCTTCACATTGCCGAGGATAGATATCGGGTTTATGACCGCTACATGTCTGCCCTTTATCGTTGAGATATGAGCCATTCGCGATCTAATTTATGGAGGCAGCTCTCTTGGTAGTACACCTGAAATAAGTTTGAGGCTCTAGTGTGAGACTGAACTGTCTATTTGCAATTTTTCTCTTTGCTAGAAGGTTACATATTTCCTCACCAAAAATTTCATGATGTCGTTTTATCGATAATAATTGGACATTTACGTCTTATGTTCCCCGATTCTGTGCTGGACTCCAGTCCATCCGAAATACATTTTTCAGTCTATTTGTCGAAATTTGGGTTTAGTATTTGCCGGAAAATGGTTTGGACGTCCATATCAATATAAGCTTAAATGTTTGTATGACGCAATAATTTGCCTCCCTCGTGACCGATAGTAGCTCCCTCCCCCCCTCCCCCCCACACACACACTTTTACAGATACTGGATTCAGACATAAGCACTATCATTTAACGGCTGATATTACAAGGGCTGCAGAAGACATATTCCTCTTCCTCTTTAGTTTTAGAGCTATCTCTATGCATAAATGCATACTGCGGCCAATATCATCCTACACTGATGAGGATGAATCTGCGGTTGCTGGTTTCTCTACTATACCCCCTTTCTGTAAACGACGTTAATATGAAACTTCCTGGCAGATTAAAACTGTGTGCCCCACCGAGACTCGAACTCGGGACCTTTGCCTTTCGTGGGCAAGTGCTCTACCATCTGAGCTACCGAAGCACGACTCACGCCCGGTACTCACAGCTTCACTTCTGCCAGTACCTCGTCTCCTACCTTCCAAACTTTACAGAAGCTCTCCTGCGAACCTGCAGAACTAGCACTCCTGAAAGAAACGATATTGCGGAGACATGGCTTATCCATAGCCTGGGGGATCTTTCCAGATTGAGATTTTCACTCTGCAGCGGAGTGTGCGCTGATATGAAACATCCTGGCAGATTAAAACTGTGTGTCCGACCGAGACTCGAACTTGGGACCTTTGCCTTTCACGGGCAAGTGCTCTACCATCTGAGCTACCGAAGCACGACTCACGCCCGGTACTCACAGCTTCACTTCTGCCAGTACCTCGTCTCCTACCTTCCAAACTTCACAGAAGCTCTCCTGCGAACCTTGCAGAACTAGCACTCCTGAAAGAAAGGATATTGCGGAGACCTTGCTTAGCCATAGCCTGGGGGATCTTTCCAGATTGAGATTTTCACTCTTCAGCGGAGTGTGCGCTGATATGAAACGTTAATATGACTTCCGTTAGTACACCAAATTTCTGTTCGCCGCATAGCGCGGCCCTGTGTAACGAAACCATTAGTATAGACATTTCGTCTAGGCGTTAAAGGAAAGCCAGCACTGCGTATGTGAAAGAGCGATGCAGGAAATTTGCCCTGCCGAACAATCAGTCCCTCAGTTAATAGTCGTAATGTAATTTCCGAACTATAGTCGGCGGTAACGAGCGAGGTCGGAATAGCGCGGTGCTGGAGCGGCCAAGAGAGGCTATTGTTCAGGGGGGGGGGGGGGGATGCCGACGCACCTGCGCGGATCATTAGGGCATGGCCCTCACGCAGGATCTAGTGCGCATGCCCCGCCACGCAGTTCGAATTCCTTTCCCTGGAGCAATCCCCACACGTGCCAAACTGCGGACGCGCATCTGATGCTCCAATGCACACGGACAGGCTCACATTGTGGAACCCACCGTGGCTTCGTACTGTAGCGTAGTGTTCGTTCCCATAGGCCATAGTTGTTGCCTTTGCCACATAAGTTACGCTTTTGTATTCTTCGGTGCATGTAAGGGCTCGTCACTAAACGGAGATCCTTCCTTGGTTATAAAACATATTTTTATACGGTCATCGGCTGGATAATTCAAGTTATTATTCGAGAGGCCCTTCGCTGTTCTTAATAAATACATATGATTTAGAAGACATTATGAGTAGTGAACCGTGGATTTATTTTCAATGAGTATTCTGAAGAATTTATTTTATTTACTAGCGATTCAACAAGAACATCAACATATTTAATCACACTATGTAAGCGTGGAAGCAGTTGCCAGGGATTAAATAATGAAATCATAATCAAATTCCTTTTTAACAAATGGTAATTTATTCACTTTAATGGTGCCTAAAGCATTTTTTAAAAGAAACGGATTTAAAATTATAATCAGAAAGCACCCTCTAAATATCAAGTTAGAATTTGTTCAGAGGCAGAAAGAAACAAAATTTTGACTGTATGAGCTTTCGGGCTGACAACCTTGCCGCTCCCTTTTGACACGGCCATAGTTACGACCGCTCACAACCACCTCTGAAAGACTACACTGGTGCAAATCTGCAACACACCAGATTACTTTAAACTAAGAGTTTTAACAATTCACACAAGCATACAAACTATGCACCCCGTAGGAGGGATGGAAATGGTACAAAACACTAAAATTGAAATATTAACTTTGCCACCGAAGGTGCAACTTGATTTTAACTTCTAAGAAAGGTTTTACGGTGGAAGGGTGGCAACTTTATATACTAAAATGACCATTTAAATAAAAGCTCATGAAATGAAATCTTATATAAAATTATACAAGGTTGCCCAAACAAGTGAACCTGCTCTACAGGACACCGATAAAGCCTCTCAAGATGATAGGCAAGATCAAAACGTATTACAGGAATTAGGCCGTTGCACTCCAAGCAATAAATTCGTTAACACGCCAAATCCGACAAACATGACAGAGGCAGCTCCGAACGACAGAGAGACACTAACTGCCTAACAAATGCGGACGAGAGACAGACTAGCAAGCTGGGGACGAGAGACTGACCCCAGACTGACTCCAGACTCACCCAGACTGACCTCCTGCCGAGCTCATAGCGCCCCTTAAATGCACGTGAATAGGCAACCTTTCGCTTTCGCACCAGAGGGAGACACCAAAGCTGCGATTGCCACAGCGGCGCCACCGCCAGAAACGGAGGACGACTGCTTCACACTACGCCCTGCGGCGCGCTCTTCAAAATAGCAATTTTTACCACGGCTCAAGTAGCCCTCTTACAAAGTATGCACATTAGGTCATTATTTACCATCTAGGGAGTTAGTTTCACGTTTCATGAACGATCGTTTAATCTCAATTATGCGGAAAGTATAATTTCATATTTACATCGCACACTCAAACGTAAATACGGCAACAAGCTAACCATTTACAAGTTTTTTATACCGACCACTTTATAGGGATTACAAAAGCAGAAATTCCAGTATGAAATAGAAGTGGCTGTCGGGGCCAATTCTGCAAAGCTTGTTTCAAATATAACTACGCTGTCTGTCAAACATTTTTGTCATTGAGTAGCTGATCAGAAGTTTTGACTGTGCTGTTGGGCTACGAATTGGCGCGTAGAATGTCAGATGCCTGAACATGGTAGGGAAGCTAAAAGATCTGAGAAGGAAAATACTAACGCTCAGTATAGATTTAGAGAAAGTGAGTGAAGTGAAATAGAAGTACGGAAAGAATTTCTCGTCAGATGAATGTAGGGTAACAACAACTGCAGAAAATGATGTAATGGGAGTACGATTCGTTCCGAAAAGGAAGGTAGAGAAGTGAGTGGGTTACTGCGAACAGTTTAGCGATGGGATTGTTCTCATTAGAGTTGATACAGTAACAAACATACACCGGCAACGATATTTCAGGTATACTTGACGACTTCGCAAGCCGATGATGAGGAGATGCATGAGCATATTCAACTTATAGTTCAGTACGTAAAGGGAGATGAAAATCTAATAGTAGTTGGTGACTGGAATGCAACTGCATAGGAAGGACTAGGAGAAAGGATTGCGGGAGAAAATGTGCTTAGTCTTAGGAAAGAGAAAGCTCTGCAGTAAACGTCAGGTAGTAACAACGAATAGTCTGTTCAGGAACCACTATAGGAGGAAGTATATTAGGAAATGGCAAGAAGGTGCCAGAAGATTCCAGTTAGATCACAGCATTGTCAAGCAGAGATTCCGAAATTAGATAATGGATTCTAAGGCGTGCCCAGGACCAGATATAGACTCAGATCACAATGTAGTAGTAATGAAGAATAGGCTGAAGTTTAAGCTACAAAAATCAATTTACGACAGTTCGCAATTAAAGTTTTTTCCCAGTTTTTGACAATACTGCTACGCTTATAGTGACTAATACTATCCATACCCATAACACTTACTCTCTTCGTCGTTTTCCTGGAGTAATCTCTTCCCCTACCTCCTTCGCCTAGCACACTTTTGCGTTTCTTCTTCTGCTGCCTCAGCCTTGTCCAGTCGAACCTCATCCTTGCTTCTGAGTACCTTGGGTGTGAATGCACCTGGATGGAAGGCTAGTTGGTGCCGTCATTGAATCCTAATTACATTTCCACTACTGAACAGTAGACAGCCATCACATACAGCTATCTTCACAACAATGAAGACATAAATACTGATTTTGGGTAACGCGTGCATTTAAGGTGACTGTAACGCTCATTTGTATTCTGTGTTGTCCCATGTAGAGATTTTTCAGCTATTCAGGATTGGCTAGGTACCCGAAAGTTGGTTTTATAATATCTGAAACAGCAAGAGGCAGACTATGTTTGTGGGTGTATGGTTTTCCACTGGCTTCTGTATAAAGATATTCGCACCGCGATACGTCAAAAAGCGAATGTTGAGGATTATCATCTGTGGAAAGTTTGTGAAAGAATACTGCCCACACACCTTACTGAATTGTTCTCATACTATGTACGTTTTCCCTGGTAGCTTTTTCATAATATATTTGCAAAATGTGAATTTTTTCTTTGTCTGTTGTTAACTCCTTCCAAATGGTTTTCGTCTTCTGATTTGTTACCTTTCATGTAGTTCTTCAATCCGAGAGGTGTACCACCCATTTTCTTTTGTACATGCCCCACAGATTTCAGTTTGCCACATTTAACTTGTGTGACATGAACCATGGACCTTGCCGTTGGTGGGGAGGCTTGCGTGCCTCAGCGATACAGATAGCCGTACCTTAGGTGCAACCAAAACAGAGAGGTATCTGTTGAGAGGCCAGACAAACGTGTGGTTCCTGAAGTGGGGCAGCAGCCTTTTCGGTAGTTGCAGGGGCAACAGTCTGGATGATTGACTGATCTGGCCCTATAATACTTACCAAAATGGCCTTGCTATTCTGGTACTGCGAACGGCTGAAAGCAAGGGGAAACTACAGACGTAATTTTTTCCCGAGGGCATGCAGCTTTACTGTATGATTAAATGATGATGTCGTTATCTTGGGTAAAATATTCCGGAGGTAAATTAATCCCCTGTTCTGATCTCCGGGCGGGGACTACTAAAGAGGATGTTGTTATCAGGAGAAAGAAAACTGGCGTTCTACAGATCGGAGCGTGGAATGTCAGATCCCTTAATAGGGGAGGTAGGTTAGAAAATTTAAGAAGGAAAATGGATAGGTTGAAGTTGGATATAGTGGGAATTAGTGAAGTTCGGTGGCAGGAGGAACAAGACTTTTGGTCATGTGAATACAGGGCTATTAATAAAAATCAAATAGGGGTAATGCAGGAGTAGGTTTAATAATGAATAAAAAGTTAGGAGTAAGGGTAATATACTACAAACAGCATAGTGAACGCATTATTGTGTCCATTTAGGAACCAGGTTTTAAATTGTAAGTCATTTCCAGGGGCAGATGTGGGATCTGACCACAATCTGTTTGTTATGAACTGTAGATTAAAACTGAATGCAAAAAGGTGGAAATTTAAGGATATGGGACCTGGATAAACTGAAAGAGCCAGAGGTTGTACAGAGTTTTAGGGAGAGCATAAGGGAACAATTGACAGGAATGGGGGAAAGAAATACAGTAGAAGAAGAATGGGTAGCTTTGAGGGATGAAGTAGTGAAGGCAGAAGAGGAGCAAGTAGGTAAAATGACGAGGGATAGTAGAAAACCTTGGGTAACAGAAGATATATTGAATTTAATTCACGACAGGAGAAAATATAAAAATGCAGTAAATGAAGAAGGCAAAAAGGAATACAAACGTCTCAGAAATGAGATCGACAAGAAGTGCAAAATGGCTAAGCAGGGATGGCTAGAGGACAAATGTAATGATGTAGAGGTTAATCTCACTAGGGGTAAGATAGATACTGCCTACAGGAAAAATAAAGAGACCTTTGGAGAAACGAGATCCACTTGTATGAATATCAAGAGCTGAGATGGAAACCCAGTTCTAAGCCAAGAAGGGAAAGCAGAAAGGTGGAAGGAGTATATAGAGGGTCTATGCGAAGGCGATTTCCTTGAACACAATATAATGGAAATGGAAGAGGATGAAGATGAAATGGAAGATATGATTTTGCGAGAAGAGTTTGACAGAGCACTGAAATACCTGAGTCGAAACAAGGCCCCGGGAGTAGACAACATTCCCTTAGAACTACTGACAGCCTTGGGAGAGCCAGTCCTGAAAACTCTACCATCTGGAGAGAAAGATATATGAGAGAGGTGAAATACCCTCAGACTTCGAGAATTATGTAATAATTCCAATCCCAAAGAAAGCAGGTGTTGACAGATGTGAAAACTACCGAACTATCAGTTTAATAAGTCACAGCTGCAAAATACAAACGCGAATTCTTTACAGACGAATGGTAAAGCCGACCTCGGGGAAGATCAGCACAAAGAGTCTTTACATTTGGTACCGGGGTTGCGTAGACCAGAGCTTTCAATTGCCCCCATAAATGAAAGGCAAGAGGGTTGAGATCAGGAGAGCGTGGAGGCCATGAGATTGGCCCGCCTCTACCAATCCATCGCTCACCGAATCTGTTGTTGAGAAGCGTACGAACACTTCGATTGAAATCTGCAGGAGCTCCATCGTGCATAGTGCATAAACCACATGTTGTGTTGTACTTGTAAAGGCACATGTTTTAGCAGCACAGGTAGAGTATCCCGTATGATATCATGATAACGTGCTCCATTGAGCGTAGGTGGAAGAACATGGGGCGCAGTCGAGACATCACCAACAATGCCTGCCCAAGCGTTCACAGAAAAGCTGTGTTGATGACGTGATTGCATTCTCGTCAGCCCACACATGTTGACTGTGAAAATTTACAATTTGATCACGTTGGAATGAAGCCTCATCCGTAAAGAGAACATTTGCAGTGAAATGAGGATTGACACATTGTTGGATGAACCATTCGCAGAAGTGTACCCGTGGAGGCCAATCAGCTGCTGATAGTGCCTGTACACGCTGTACACGGTACGGAAACAACTGGTTCTCCCGTTGCACTCTACATACAGTGATGTGGTCAACGTTACCTTGTACAGCAGCGACTTCTCTGACCCTGACGTTGGGGTTATCGTCCATTGCAGGTGTCCTCGTCGTTCTAGGTCTTCCCCAGTCGCGAGTCATAGGCTGGAATGTTCCGTGCTCCCTAGGACGCCGATCGATTGCTTCGAACGTCTTCCTGTCGGGACACCTTCGTTCTGGAAATCTGTCTCGATACAAAGTTACCGCGCCACGGCTATTGCCCCGTGCTAATCCATACATCAAATGGGCATCTGCCAACTCCGTATTTATAAACATTGCACTGACTGCAAAAGCACGTTTGTGATGAACACTAACCTGTTGATGCTACGTACTGATGTGCTTGATGCTAAGACTGTAGAGCAATGAGTCGTATGTCAACACAAGCAACGAAGTCAACATTACCTTCCTTCAATTGGGCCAACTGGCGGTGAATCGAGGAAGTACAGTACATGCTGACGAAACAAAAATGAGCTCTAACATGGAAATTAAGTATTTCCGGACATATGTCCACATAACATCTTTTCTTTATTTGTGTGTGAGGAATGTTTCGTGAAAGTATGGCCGTACCTTTTTGTAACATGCGAGGGTGATTTGAAAGTTCTCGGAGGCCAGCACTAGCGCAACGAGTAGTTCACGTGATATTCATTGGACTGCTGCCTGTAAACAAGTGCCACGTCAGTGCTCTTGGAAGACAGCTGTGGCAGTGACGTGGCTCTGCTGTTGTTCCTGCTTAGTGACTTGTGAAGATGGAAAACATCGAGATTCGAGCAGTGATTAAGTACTTCGTAAAGAAAGGTATGAAAGCAAAGGACATTTATTCCGATTTCCAGAATATACTGGGGGACTCTGCCCCTTCATATTAAACTGTTGACAACTGGACAAATGAATCTAACTCTGGTCGGGAGAGGTTAGATGATGATCTGCGCAGTAGTCGGTGAAGATGTGTCACTACCTCAGAAACCGTGGCAAAAGCGTACAAAATGGTCACGGAAGATCGCCGATTTAAAGTGTGTGAAATGGCTTACGCTTGCCAGATGTCACCTGAAAGGGTAAATCACGTTTTAACTGAAGAATTAGAAGTGCAAAAATTATCTGCAAGATGGGTGCCGCGACTCTTGAGTAGAGCCCGCAAACATGTGCCGTCACCGTGTCAAAATTACACGAACTAAGGCATGAACTGTTGCCACACCCGCCTTATACATCTGATATGGCTCTGTCAGACTTCCATCTTTTCCCAGAACTGAAAATTTTTCTTGGTGGACGAATATTCAGTTCAAACGAAGAATTAATAGCTAGAGTTGAGAGCTATTTTGCAGGCCTGGAGGAAACTTATTTTCGAGATGAGATCAAGGCACAGGAACATCTTTGGACCAAGTGCATTAATCTTCAAGCAGACTACACTGAAAAATAAAAAAAAAGTTTCAGTGATGTAAGTACCTTTTTCCTATTCCGTTCCGAGAAATTTTCAAACCACCCTCGTATACTTAGAGTGAAAATTCTATCAGCCATCATACAGTCTAAGGCCCTTTGGCCCACATTTACCACAAGCACATGAAACATTAATCATAAGGGCTAGTATTTCTAATTATATTTACCAAAGACCACTGAAAAACTCGTCTTTGGCACTGTACACAGCATCATCAATTCTTGTGAAAATTAAGATATCCTAAATAAACTGAGATTTCCGTGAACTGATGATACAAATTACTAATGGATAATGTAATATCTAAACAAAAGAATGCGAAAAGTATTACTTAATAATGCAAACAATGGGAGCTGGAGAGACTATTCCGACTAGGGAGAAATCACTTACCGGATTTCACAGCATCATTTCCATTCTAAAGTAAGAAATGCCTCACTAACTCAAGGCATTCACCACAAGCGACTCGAGTATGTCGTTTTCCAACACCTCTGCAAAAACGGTAATAGCAGAAATGTCAATAACTTCCTACCATACTGACATCTAACAACACGTCAGAGGTGATGTATTCCGGAATAGTATCCCACCTGGGTAAAATAATTTCTTCCGTATATCACAGCTAGAATGTCAGAATGGTTGTTCAATTGAGAATATCAATTACGTGTTCACCCGACATCTACATTTGTTACACGTATCGTTGCTGTGTACATCTAGATGCCGAGAAACGTAGATTGCGTCATTTGCAAATAAATAAAATAAAATAAAATAAAAAATATAAGAAAATCTATAACACTTCGAAGTTCATTATTATAAATTACTCTGATGCTGTATGTGCGTTTGCACTGATTACGACACTAATTTCATCTGTAACCAGAACAAAATCTGGTTCTTTTATATTAGATGGGTAGTCCTTTAATTATACCAGAAAGAGTAGTGAACCGAAGATTTAGTCATGTGGGACCCCGTAAGTGACTTCTCCTTAGCAGCGCTTTGTAGCCGCACGGTCTTGGACGCTTTGCCACGGTTTGCTCGGCTGCCCCCGTAGGAGGTTCGAGTCCTGCCTCAGGCATGCATGATTGTGATGTCCTTAGCGTAAGTTACTTTAACTTAGATTAAGTAGTGTGTAAGCCTATGGAACGATGACCTCAGCAGTTTGGTCCCATAGCAACTTACGACAAAGTTCCAAGTTTACTTTTTTCTAGTCACAAGAATCTTCCCAGCTTGAATTAGTTGCATTATTAAATACATATTTCCGCACTCTTTTGTTTAGATATGACATTATCCATTCGTCGGATACACTATCACTTCACTCACACCTGACTTTATCTAACATATTGTGGTTCGCACAGTCAGATGCCACAGACAGGTCAGAGAAATTACCAAACCTTGCTACTTTATAATTTAATGCTTGCAAAATTTGGCGTGTGAACATGTAAATGTCATTCTCAGTTGATGTCGAGTGAACATGTAAATGATATTCTCAACTGAACAACCATTCTGACATTCAAGCTGTGATATACCGAAAAAAATTTTTAACCAAGTGGGATACTATTCTGGAACACCTCACCTCTGTCAGTACTGAAGTCGGTAGGATGTTATTGACATTTCTCCTGTTACTGTTTTTGCAGAGGTGTTGGAGAATGACATACTCCAGTCGCTTATGGTGAATGCCTTAAGTTAGTGAGGCATTTCGTATTTCAGAATAGAAATAATAAGGTGAAATCCCATAAGTGATTTCTCCGTAGTCGGAAGAGTCTATTCAGCTCACATTGTTTGGATTATTAAGTAACACTTTTCGCATTATTTTGTTTAGATATTACATTATCCATTAGTAGATTATACCATCAGTTCTCGGAAATCTCAGCTTACTTAGGATATCTTAATTTTCACAGGCAGATGCTATTTATAGGTAACAGAAAATACTAAATTTTGCTATTTCGTAATATAGCTCTTGTAAAATTTGGCGAGTAGACATGTAAATGGCGTTCTCAGTCGAATAGCTCCTCTGAAATTCAACCTGTGATTTACTGTGGTTATTGATTTGCTAAGGTGGGATTTTCAGGCTAGGCAGTCGATTGAGATACTCCGGTGAACACTAGCTAGTTGACAGGCAAATAGCGAAATCAGACCTCGTTCAGAGTAAAGACGCATCTTTTTTTTTTTTTTTTGAGTCATCAGTCTTCTGACTGATTTGATGCGGCTCTCCAGGAATTCCCGTCCTGTGCCAACCCCTTCATCTCAGAGTGGGACTTGCAACCTACGTCCTCAACTATTTGCTGAATATACTCCAATTTCAATCTTCATCTACAGTTTTAGCCCTCTGCATCTCCCTCTAGTACCATGGAACTCATTCCCTCATGTCTTTATAGATGTAGTGTCATCATATCTCTTCTCCTTATCAGTGTTTTCCACACATTTCTTTCCTCTCTGATTCTGCCCAGAACCTCCTCATTCCTTACCTTATCAGTCCACCTAACTTTTAACATTCGTCCGTAGCTCTACCTCTCAAATGCTTCGATTCTCTTCCCTTGCGGATTTCACACAGTCCATGTTTTCACTACCATACATCGCTGTACTCCAGACGTACATCCTCAGAAATGTCTTACTAAAGTTTAGGCCCATCTTTGATAGTAGTAGACTTCTCTTGGCCAGGAATGCCCTTTTTGCCATTGCTAGTCTGCTTTTGATGTCCTCCTTGCTCCGTCAGTCATTGATTCTTTTGCAAACTAGGTAGCAGAATTCCTAAACTTCATCTACTTCGAGACCATCAATCCTGATGTTAACTTTCTCGCTGTTCTTATTTCTGCTACTTCTCATTTCTTTCATCTTTCTTTGATTTACTCTCAGTCCATATTCTGTAGCCATGAGATTGTTCATTCTATTCAGCATGTTACGTAATTCTTCTTCACTTTCTCTCAGGATAGAAATGTCATCAGCGAATCGTATCATTGATAACCTTTCGTGCTGAAGTTTAGTTCCACTCCTAAGCCTTTTTTTTCAATCATTTCTTCTTCGATGTATAAATTGAACATTAGGGGAAAAAGGCTACATCCCTGTCTTACACACTTTTTAACCCTAGCACTTCGTTTTTGGTCGTCCACTCTTATTATACCCTCTTGGCTCTTGTACATATTGAATATTACCCGCCTCTCTCGATGGCTTGCCCCTCTTTTTCTCATAATTTCGTACAGCTTGCACCACTTTACATTGCCGAACACTTTTTCCAGGTCGACAAATCCTTTGAACGTGTCTTGATTTTTTTAGTCTTGCTTCCATTATCAACCTCAATGTTTTATCAAAACATTGTCGAAATATTCGTAACAAAAAAATTATTCTTGGTGCCGGAAACTTGTTGAAACCCGAAGTAGAAACCTCTGAGGTAATGAGCCAGTTATGGAACGTTTGCTACATAGACAGATTAGAGGAAACAGGTGAGCCGGCCCGGGTTTCTGAGCGGTTCTAGGCGCTACAGTCTGGAACCGCGCGACCGCTACAGTCGCTGGTTCGAATCCTGCCTCGGGCATGGATGTGTGTGATGTCCTTACGTTGGTTAGGTTTAAGTAGTTCTACGTTCTAGGGGACTGATGACCTCAGCAGTTAAGTCCCATAGTGCTCAGAGCCATTTGAGCCCCAGGAGAGCGAACGTTCATTGCAGCTGATAAAAATATTGTTTGTACTGAGGTCAAATTTGAGTTTGACGGTAAAGTTTTCTGGTCGCGTATAACTGGTTGAGATTAAACTAAGTTAGTGGTTGGATGTTTCTTTGCCGGCCATCCGATGCGGCTGTGATGAAAAGATATTCTAGGATCAGTAGCACGTAAAAGCCCAAATCTTGATATACTATTTGGAGGTAACATTAAATTGCGGAGTATATACTGGGACGCCTATGTATTCATTGCAGGGAGTACAGAAAGCCAATCATCCGAAGTATTTTTGAACACATTTTGAGAATACCGTCTTGAACAGATAGTTCGGCAGCCCAGACGAAATGGAAATAACCTGGACCTTGAACCTACAAACAGAACAAACCTCGGCATCAGTATACAGACGGGGATTAGTGACCATGGTTTCATCATAGCGACTGTGGTTACGAAAATTAATAAAGCAGTGAAAAAGATGAGGCGCAAGTTTCTGCTGGAAAGAGTAGATAAGAAGTTGTTTTGATCTGACACAGACTATGAACAGACATAAATTAGTTCCGGTATGATAGACGTAGAGGAATTATGAGCGAAGTTTAAATATACGGTAAATAATGCTCTGGAGAAATACGTGCCTTGTAAGATGGTTAACGATAGATAAGACCTACCGTAGTTTTTCAGCGAAATTCGGAAAATTCTAAGAAAGCAAAGACTGTTGCACTATCGGTTCAATAGAGAACGCGCAAATGAAGACAGTAACGGTTATTAGAGATTGTTACATATGTAGAAAGATTTGTGAGCGAAGCACACAACTACTACCGTCATACCTTAGCAAAAGGTATGGCCAAGAAACCCAGAAAATACTGTTGCTATGTAAAATCAGCGAGTAGGTCTAAGGCTTCCATCCAGTCACTCGCCAGTTTGGTGTGGAAATAGAAGACAGAAAAACGAAAGCCAAAGTTTTAAATTTCGCCTTTAAGAAATCGTTCACGCAGTACAATCGTACATGATCAGTCGCTTAACCATCGCACAGAGCACCGTATGGACGATACAGAAGTAAGTGTCCCTGGTGTAGAGTTTGAAACAAACAAGTCGCCAGGACCGAAGGGAACGCTGTATCGGTTGTACAAAAATTACTCTGGGGGACTGGCCCCTTACGAAGCTTGCCGGCCGAAGTGGCCGTGCGGTTAAAGGCGCTGCAGTCTGGAACCGCAGGACCGCTACGGTCGCAGGTTCGAATCCTGCCTCGGGCATGGATGTTTGTGATGTCCTTAGGTTAGTTAGGTTTAACTAGTTCTAAGTTCTAGGGGACTAATGACCTCAGCAGTTGAGTCCCATAGTGCTCAGAGCCATTTGAACCATTTGAACCTTACGAAGCTTCCATTTACCACGAATCTCCCGCACGATGGAATGTCCCAAGGACTTGAAAAAACATATGTGACCTTTCTGTATAAGAAGGGTAAGATAATTTTTTTCAAAAAGAGGTGGAGCCCCTCCAAGCCCACACCGGCATGATGGCCAACACAAAAGGTCTACTGCCATCTCTGCGTAAGGGTTAGTATTCACTAAAGTGAGGTGTCGCAGGATGTGGGTACTGCGATGTTTGCGTACGTCTGGTTAGGATTAACCCTTAATACGCGCTCATCTGGAGATAGATTGGTCGAAATCTGACGAAGGGTAGCGGTTTGAAGGGCAGAGGAAAAAAGGTGCCAAAGCAAGAGCTAAGGGAAAAAAACCTCTGCGAAAGTTAGGTCGGGCGGCAAGAGCAGTAGCGGTTGTCTTGCTGCCTGCGATAGGTTGTGCAAGGATAGGCTTTGTTAGTAGTGGGTATCATGCATGTCGATACCTTGACGTGCGTTTGTGCTGCTCGGCGGCTGGCGCTGGGCGCTGGTACAGAGTCCTCGTTCAGCGTCCTGCAACCTGCAACAGTTAGGTTTGTTATCGGTGTTGTGTCCGATAGGTCATATACCGGAGGCACAGTGTGAGGGAGTGTTGGCAGATTGTTCGTGCGTCTGTGGGCGAGCTCGTCGGTGTCCCTGCTGTGGCCTGTTGGTCGGCTCTGATAGCAGCTGGTAGTTGCCAGTCAGTGTTGCTGATATGCAGGGGCTTACCGACGTTTGTCGCTGTTTGCGTATGTTAGTTTACCATAGGTGGTTATGCCCTAGCTAGCAGTGTCTTTGGCAGCTTGTGTTTCCACCTGTGGTTGTGATCGTAGTTTCCCAGAGTGAGGATGAAAGGATTGTTCGAGTGTCTCGAGTTCCTGTATAGTCGTGTGGCGTGTTTCTTGAATACTTCCTTGAGGGTATCAAGGCGGTATTCATGGTGAAGATCCACGGTGCGTGTGTAGCGTGGAGCATTGCTAATGATTCGTAGCACCTTGTTCTGTATGATCTGCAGGCGGCGCAGTCGTGTGGGAGCTGCATATCCCCAGACGGGAGCTGCGTACGTCATCAGAGGTCTAATCAGTGTCATGTATAAGGACCTCGACACCCTCCTATTCAGTGTGCTTTCCCTGTTGAGCATTGGGTAGAGCTGTTTGAGCCTCGCGTGCGCTCGGTTGGCTACGTATTCGATGTGGTCCCCCCATGTAAGTTTCCGGTCCAGCCAGACACCAAGGTATCTGACTTTCTCTCGGAAACGTATTGGGCGTGTATGTAGTGTTATCGGTCTACAGGGTTGGTGTTTGCGCAGTAGTTTCGGTCTGCGTGTGAACAGAACTGCTTCGCACTTGTCGACGTTTACTTTAATACGCCATCGCTCCAGCCAAGGCTCAGCTGTTCAGAGTGCTGTCTGTATTCGTGAGTTGATGTTCGACGGTTTCCAGTCTTGCGCGAGGATGGCTGTGTCATCCGCGTAGACGGCTAACGTCTTGTTTCGTGTCGCTGGGAAGTCATTAATGTACAGGTTAAACAAGATGGGCCCTAGGGTGCTTCCTTGGGGTACTCCAGCTTGGATACCGTGTTGTGTTGATTGTTTATCCTGCACGTTAGTGTTGAAACATCTGTTCGTGTGATATGAGTGTATGAGACGTATGAGTCCGTCCGGGAAACCAGCTTCGCTTAGTTTGCGTATGAGTCCGTTGTGCCAGAGACGATCGAAAGCCTTTTCGATGTCTAGGAACACGGCCCCTGTGGCTTTGTTCATGTTGTAGCCGTGTGTTATATGTTCGACTACGCGGAGGAGTTGTTGTGTTGTCGAGTGGTGATTCCTAAAGCCGAATTGCTCCGGTCTTAGGGTGTCGTTGGCGATGCAATGCCTAGTGATACGCCGGCCGAAGTGGCCGTGCGGTTAAAGGCGCTGCAGTCTGGAACCGCAAGACCGCTACGGTCGCAGGTTCGAATCCTGCCTCGGGCATGGATGTTTGTGATGTCCTTAGGTTAGTTAGGTTTAACTAGTTCTAAGTTCTAGGGGACTAATGACCTCAGCAGTTGAGTCCCATAGTGCTCAGAGCCATTTGAGCCTAGTGATATGTTTTAGTATTACCTTCTCAGCAATCTTGCTGAGCGAGCACAGCAGACTAATGGGTCGGTAATTTTGTGGGAGGGTAAGATAATGGACTCGAAAAACTACAGAGGCTGCTCGAACATACCACGGGTATGTTGCCGGTTCGTAGTGTCCAACGGGCCAAATATTTCGGCTATCAGACATGTCGCCATCGTCAGGAGCTCAGTTCGTCAGCGCACCTGACGATGGCGACATGTCTGATCGCCGAAATATTTGGCCCGTTGGACACTACGAACCGGCAACATACCCGTGGACTGTTCGAGCAGCGAATACGCCGGGAGAAACTGAAGAATCACAACTACATAGTCTGTTTGCTGCAGAATTATAACATATTCTAAGCTCGAATATAGTAAATGTACTTGAGACCGCAAACCCATTGTGCACGAATTAGCATGGATTTAGATAGCTCCGCTCGGGTAAAACAGCTTGCCCTATCCTCACATTATATACTGCGAAGTATGGACGAAGTGCAACAGCAGATACCGTATTTCTAGGTTTCCAGAAAGGATTTGACACAGTGTCCCACTGCAGATAGTACGAGCATATGGAACTGGTTTCCAGACATGTGAGTGGCTTGAAAACTTTTGAAGTAATAGAGCGTGGTAAGTTGCCCTCGACGAAGTGTTATAGGGGTGCTGTTATTCTATTTACAGTAATGATTTGGCATACTGGATGGGCAGCAATCTAAGGTTTTTTGATGATGATGGTGTGGTATATGGGAGGGTGTTGAAGTTGAGTTACAGTAGGAGTATACAAGATGAAAAAATTTCTACACTCATGCTCATAAATTAAGGATAATTTCAGAATGTGGTGCCTCACAACTTGGCAGTACACAAAACTGGTGCTAATAGCATAGGTACATAGGGAACACACTTGGCACAGAATTGTAAGTCCACGGTACTGGTGATAAGTTGAGAAAACCGTCCAGAAATACATATGCTACTAAACGCCACTGTTTCCTGCGCAATTACTCCGACACCAATATGGGATATGATCACCATGCACACGTACACAGGCCACACAACGGGTTGGCGTACTCTGGATCAGCTGGTCGACCGGCTGCTGGGATATAGCCTCCCACTCTTGCACCAGTGCCTGTCGGAGCTCTTGAAGTGTCGTAGGGGTTTGAAGACGTGCAGCGATACGTCGACCGAGAGCATCCCAGACGTGTTCGAGGGGGTTTAGGTCTGGAGAACAGGCAGGCCACCCCATTCGCCTGATATATTCTGTTTCAGGGTACTCCTCCACGATGGCAGGTCGATTGGGCCATGCGTTATCATCCATCAGGAGGAAAGTGGGACCCACTGCACCCCTGAAATGGCGGACATAGTGTTGAAAGATTACGTCCCGATACAACTGACCTGTTACAGTTCCCCTGTCAAACACATGTAGGGCTCTTCAACTTTTATAGTCCTGTCTTCCTCAGTTTCGTGTAATATTACGGTATATTAATAATTTTTACTAAAATTGTGTTTTATTCAGTTGCTGTCAGACGGTCCATAAGTAAAAATTATTAATGTACCGTAACATGTAGGGGTGTACGTGCACCAATCACAATCCCACCCCACACTACCAAGCTACGACCTCCACACAGGTCCCTTTCAAGGACATTAAGGGGATGGTATGTGGTTCCTAGTTCACGCCAGGTGAAAACCCGGTCATAATCACTGTTCAGACTATACCTGGACTCCTCCGTGAACGTATCCTTGGACCACTAGTCCAATGACCATGCACTGTGTTCTTGACACCAGACTTTACGGGCTCTCCTGTGACCAGGGGTCAGTGGAATGCACTTTGCAGGTCTCGGGGTGAATAAAGTATGTCTGTTCAGTCGTCTGTAGACTGTGTGTCTGGAGACAACTGTTCCATTGGCTGCGGTAAGGTCCCGAGCGAGGCTACCTGCAGTACTCCGTGGCCGTCTGCGGGCACTGATACTGAGATATCGGTCTTCTTGTGGTGTTGTACACTGTGGACGTCCCATACTGTAGCGCCTGGACACGTTTCCTGCCTGCTGCAATCTTTGCCCTAATCTTGAGATCACACTTTGTGGCACACGGGGTGGGGGGCGGTGGGGAGGGGGGGGGGCATGCTACGACCTGCTGTCTTTGACCATCCTCCAGTCGCCCTAGTATTCTACACCTCATAACATCCACATGTGTTCTTTGAGCCATTTTCAACAGACAGTCACCATTAGTACGTCTGAAAATGTCTGCACACTTACTCGCTGCACCGTGCTCTGACATGCACCAACACACCTCTGCATATGTGGACTGCTGCCAACGCCACCGTGAGGCGACCCCAGGTCAAATTCACCGCGTGGTCATACCCCGAGGTGATTTAAACCAGCAAACCGCCCACCAGAGCGTTGTTTCGCCGTGTATCAGCATTATCCTTAATTTATGAGCATGAACGTAATTGGTAGAGTCAATGGCAACTAGCTCTAAATGAAGAAAAATGTAAGTTAATGAGCTTGGGTAGGAAAAACAAATCCGTGATGTTCGGATACAGCATTAGTAGCGATCTAATTGACACAGTCACTTCGCTTAGATATCTGGGCGTAAAGTTGTCAAGCGATATGAAATGGAACGAGGATGCGAAGCTTGTGGTAGGGAAGGCGAATTGTTGACTGTGGTTTTGCGAAAATTTTTGGGAAGTGTTTTATCTGCAAAGGAGGCCATGTGTAGGAGGCTTGTGCGACCTATTCTTACGTACTGCTTCAGTATTTGGGATCAGCACCTAGCTAGATTAAAGGAAGACATCGAAGAAAATCAGGGACGTACGTTAGAATCGTTACAGGTGGGCTCGAACAACGCGCAGGTATTACGGAGATGCTTCGGGAACTGAAATCGGAATCGCTAGCGGGAAGGCGACATTATTTTCCAGGAACACTACTGAGAAAATGTAGGAAACGGCATTTGAAACTGACTGCAGAACGATTCAATTGCCATCATCATACACTCCTGGAAATGGAAAAAAGAACACATTGACACCGGTGTGTCAGACCCACCATACTTGCTCCGGACGCTGCGAGACGGCTGTACAAGCAATGATCACACGCACGGCACAGCGGACACACCAGGAACCGCGGTGTTGGCCGTCGAATGGCGCTAGCTGCGCAGCATTTGTGCACCGCCGCCGTCAGTGTCAGCCAGTTTGCCGTGGCATACGGAGCTCCATCGCAGTCTTTAACACTGGTAGCATGCCGCGACAGCGTGGACGTGAACCGTATGTGCAGTTGACGGACTTTGAGCGAGGGCGTATAGTGGGCATGCGGGAGGCCGGGTGGACGTACCGCCGAATTGCTCAACACGTGGGGCGTGAGGTCTCCACAGTACATCGATGTTGTCGCCAGTGGTCGGCGGAAGGTGCACGTGCCCGTCGACCTGGGACCGGACCGCAGCGACGCACGGATGCACGCCAAGACCGTAGGATTCTACGCAGTGCCGTGGGGGACCGCACCGCCACTTCCCAGCAAATTAGGGACACTGTTGCTCCTGGGGTATCGGCGAGGACCATTCGCAACCGTCTCCATGAAGCTGGGCTACGGTCCCGCACACCGTTAGGCCGTCTTCCGCTCACGCCCCAACATCGTGCAGCCCGCCTCCAGTGGTGTCGCGACAGGCGTGAATGGAGGGACGAATGGAGACGTGTCGTCTTCAGCGATGAGAGTCGCTTCTGCCTTGGTGCCAATGATGGTCGTATGCGTGTTTGGCGCCGTGCAGGTGAGCGCCACAATCAGGACTGCATACGACCGATGCACACAGGGCCAACACCCGGCATCTTGGTGTGGGGAGCGATCTCCTACACTGGCCGTACACCACTGGTGATCGTCGAGGGGACACTGAATAGTGCACGGTACATCCAAACCGTCATCGAACCCATCGTTCTACCATTCCTAGACCGGCAAGGGAACTTGCTGTTCCAACAGGACAATGCACGTCCGCATGTATCCCGTGCCACCCAACGTGCTCTAGAAGGTGTAAGTCAACTACCCTGGCCAGCAAGATCTCCGGATCTGTCCCCCATTGAGCATGTTTGGGACTGGATGAAGCGTCGTCTCACGCGGTCTGCACGTCCAGCACGAACGCTGGTCCAACTGGGGCGCCAGGTGGAAATGGCATGGCAAGCCGTTCCACAGGACTACATCCAGCATCTCTACGATCGTCTCCATGGGAGAATAGCAGCCTGCATTGCTGCGAAAGTTGGATATACACTGTACTAGTGCGGACATTGTGCATGCTCTGTTGCCTGTGTCTATGTGCCTGTGGTTCTGTCAGTGTGAACATGTGATGTATCTGACCCGAGGAATGTGTCAATAAAGTTTCCCCTTCTTGGGACAATGAATTCACGATGTTCTTATTTCTATTTCCAGGAGTGTAGATTTCACTGGAAGACTACGAAGATATGATAGGAGAAATTATGGCTTACTCAGAGGCATAAGGATTTTTCCATCACTCTGCGTGTGGAATAGGAAAGGAGATGACTAGTATTAGTGGTAAGGGCACCCTCCACCATGCAACGCACTATGACTACTTGATTACGTATGTAGATGTAAATGTACCAAGGTATAATACAATACGTTATAAAAAAATCTTTTAAGGTGATGTGAGTAGTGAAATGAGTAATTAGTAGGTAGGTAGGTATTACAAAAATTCCATTAAATTTGTGTTACTTTTATGTAACAAATATTGAGGTTATATATTTAACCAATTACCCATAGGACAAAATGTTACAAACATGAAAATATTATCTGACTTTTGCTGCCTTAAGCGTTCAGGAAATTTAGGTATTATTATACCAGCGCCGGCTGGGGTGGCCGAGCGGTTAGAGGCGCTACAGTCTGGAGCCGCGCGACCGATACGGTCGCAGGTTCGAATCCAGCCTCGGGGATGGATGTGTGTCATGTCCTTAGGTTAGTTAGGTTTAAGTAGTTCTAAGTTCTGGGGGACTGATGACCTCATAAGTTAAGTCCCATAGTCCTCAGAGCCATTTGAACCATTTATAACAGCGGATTTCGATTCTTGTTACTGCTTTATCGATAATGATTCATAAAACATTTTAAAGTGTGACGTCCCGACTAACCTGGAGTTACAAACGGTATTATTAGCAAATTTGCTATTTTCTTTACGTTATTTATGGCATTATTTAACATTTCAATAAAGCCGGAGTTACTTACAATCATTTTTGTTAGCAAATGTGATATTTTCTATACATTCTTTATGGCATTTATTTTCTTACTATTACATAGTTTCAAGACAGCTCGTTTATCCTATCTTTGTTTGCTGCGATTTGAGTCGAAAAATATATGACTTTGATTACCCGCCTTGTTATGGTCTTTAGGTGCTCCATTTTTCAGGAAGGGTGTTTCGTGTTCTCCTGCACTTCGTAAAACTTTAATATTAAAGGTGGGATCGTATGAATTCTATTGCAGATGGATTCGGTTTGCACTTAGAATTTCACAGATGTCCTGTCATATGATGTCTACATCTTCATGTGTCCTACCAACACAATGAATGACGTATTTTTAAGTTCGGAGCTGAGGAAATTCGTGAGCAAAGAAGCAGCAGGGGAGCTGCACAGGTCGGGTTCAGTGATGCGGAACTGTAGAGGGCAGACTGTCGACATGGGCGGTGTCTGACAGTGAGGTATTATGTAAGTGAGACGTGAAATTAATGGAAAAAAAGTACTAGACAAATAGTCGTAGGTCCAGCAGAGACTGCTACACCACACTTCCTAGTGTAAACACGGCGAGAAGGCTCACAAAGAGTTACTGAAATACATTTTGAGAACATGGTACCCCATAAATTGTAAATATTTTAATATGTCACTTCATAAAATTACTTACACCATCGCGAATGGCAACGCAAAGAAAAGATTAAGAAACCTATATCATAGAAGGGAAGTTACCAACAATAGTTGACTGCATTGTTCTGTCAACAGTTCAGTTCACTGATATACAAGACAATCGTTTGTCTATATTAGTGCGTCAGCAACAGTTAACAGTGACACAGCCAGCTTTTTATATTATTTGGCGCAACAGGAAAAAAGATACCTAATATTATGTTCGAGTATAATGAGTTTTCTGGAGACTGGATATTTACTCTGTAGGAATCAGCATGGGTTTCGAAAAAGACGATCGTGTGAAACTCACCTCGCGCTATTCGTCCACGAGACTCAGTGGGCCATAGACACGGGTTCCCAGGTAGAAGCCGTCTTTCTTGACCTCCGCAAGGCGTTCAATACAGTTCCCCACAGTCGTTTAATGAACAAAGTAAGAGCATATGCACTATCAGACCAATTGTGTGATTGGATTGAAGAGTTCCTAGATAACAGACCGCAGCATGTCATTGTCAATGGAGAGAAGTCTTCCGAAGTAAGAGTGATTTCAGGTGTGCCGCAGGGGAGTGTCGTAGGACCGTTGCTATTCACAGTATATATAAATGACCTTGTGGATAGCATCGGAAGTTCACTGAGGCTTTTTGCGGGTGATGCTGTGGTATATCGAGAGGTTGTAACAATGGAAAATTGTACTGAACTGCAGGAGGATCTGCAGCGAATTGACGCATGGTGCAGGGAATGGAAATTGAATCTCAATGTAGACAAGTGTAATGTGCTGCGAATACATAGAAAGAAAGATCCCTTATCATCTAGCTACAATATAGCGGGTCAGCAATTGGAAGCAGTTAATTGCATAAATTATCTGGGAATAGGCATTTGGAGTGATTTAAAATGGAATGATCATATAAAGTTGATTGTCGGTAAAGCAGATGCCAGACTGAGATTCATTGGAAGAATCCTAAGGAAATGCAATCCGAAAACAAAGGAAGTAGGTTACAGTACACTTGTTCGCCCAATGCTTGAATATTGCTCACCAGTGTGGGATCCGTATCAGATAGGGTTGATAGAAGAGGTAGAGAAGATCCAATGGAGAGCAGCGCGCTTCGTTACAGGATCATTTCGTAATCGCGAAAGCGTTACGGAGATGATAGATAAACTCCAGAGGAAGACTCTGCGGGAGAGACGCTCAGTAGCTCGGTAAGGGCTTTTGTTGAAGTTTCGAGAACATACCTTCACCGAGGAGTCAACCAGTATGTTCCTGCCTCTCGCGAAGAGACCATGAGGATAAAATCAGAGAGATTTGAGCTCACACAGAGGCATACCGACAATCTTTCCTTCCACGATCAATACGAGACTGGAATAGAAGGGAGAAACGATAGAGGTACTCAAGGTGCCCTCCGCCTGTTGCAAGTACTTGTATGGATTTACGACTACCAGATTATCTAAACTGGTAATTAAAAAGGTTCATTTTATCTATAGATCTTGGTAGTTCTGAAAAATAATTGTTTAAAGGTCACTGAATGTCACAAACCTCCAGATGCCAGACGCTCAGATTGGTGCCAAACGTTTTATGTCGACAGAGTATCGACCAAAACACTATTTTAGCTCGTACTATGTGCTGCAATGCAGTAGCACATGCGCAAATGGTAATTAAAAATAACATCAGAACTACGAAGCGCAGAACAAGCATATCTGTGTCTAATTCCTGGTAGATGTAGCGTGGGTGAGTTGGTGGAGCGTGAGGTCCTCATTCCAAAACTTCCTGGTTCAAACTCCACTGATAAATTTTTTTAGTGTGTGTGTGTATGTGGTCGTGTTCGCATTGATTTTTGAATGGTATGTACTTATTATTGATAAAATTATTTTGTTTCTTAGTACTACTATTAGTTTTATTATGTGTACTTTTATTATTACTATTATTGTACATTTTTGCCCTTCAGGCAGTGATTGAACTTGAATAATACATGATTATTCAATTTTCCCCTTTTTGTGTTTTCCTATCCTTTTTCTCTCCCCAAAACCACTTCATTCTTTGACTGTGTTCGTGTACAAACGAATTTGTACTGTCCATATTTTCCCCAGTCTCTGTCTTTCTTTTACTTCAAATTTCGTTTTGATAATTTTGTTTCTGAATTTGTCTCTTTCATGTATTATTTCTTTATTGACTCCTGCTGTTTTAGGTCTTCTTTTTCATGAAACCAGTTGGTTTTTTTTATTGAGCTATTGACTACATAAAAAATCCTCTTTGTGAATCTGGCGTTGTTCATTCTGTGTATGAGCCCAAAAAATGTTACCGACGTTTTATAATTATATCTTCGAGTCTTTCTGTATGTTTGTAGAGTTGTCTGGTTGACCTCTTCATCCATACACCAACTTTACGTACTGCTCCAAAAATTTTACAAAGATATTAAGTTTTACCTTTTCTTTCTCTGTGATGCCTGCCGCTGCGATTGTTGTCGTTTCTGGTGCATGGAGAGCTTCTGGTAGTACAACTGTATTGTAGTGCCTGAGTTTAGCCTCTCTTGAGATGCTTCTTTTACTGTAGTGTGTCCATGTCAGTTTGTATGCTTTCTGAAATTTTTATGCTCGCTTTTTATTGGATGCCTTGTTTAATCCTCCTATTTGTGTATATTCTCCAAAATACGAGTACAAATACAAATAATTTTTCCACTCTGTTAACCAATCCGTATTTTGTGTGAATGACTTGTGCATTGCTGTTCTTTCTTTCCATATATTGCGCTTTATCGTATGATATCTGTAACACCGTTTTAGCAGAGACTTCATGTAAATATTCCAGGGCTTCTTGCGCTTCTTCTCTGTTGTTGCTGAGTATTGTCATATCATCTGCAAGTGCTAGGCGTCTAATGATTGTCTCGGTTGCACATGTTCTTCCTAAATGAATTCCTTTCACTATTTCTTCCCACTGCTTGATAATTCTGTCCAAGACTATGTTGAATAGAAGTGGCGATAGACCATCTCCTTGTCTGACCACTAAATGTATCTAAAATGGGTCTGAGATTTCCCCCAAAAGTTTTACTTTGGATGTGGCGTCTGTGAGCGTCTGTTGTATCAGTGCCCCAGTTTTTCTGCCTATTCCATATTCTTCTAGTGCGTCTAACAGAGTCAGCCTGTCAATGGAGTCATAGACCACCTTAAGGTCCACAAATGTAACTACAGTGTTATTCGCCTGTCTGACCTTCAAGAGTGTGCGCAGGTTCCAAATTTGTTCAATACAGGAACTTCCCTTTCTGAACCCTACCAGGTATTCACCTAGCTTTGTATCCACTTGTCGTTCCAGTCTGTTCAGTAACACTTTGGACAGAATTTTGTAAGGCATCGGTAATAACGAGATCCCTCTGTTATTATTAGGGTCTGTCCTCACTCCCTTTTTGTGGAGCGGGTGACTCAGTGGGCATTTCCATTCCCGTGGAATTTTCTCCGTATTCTATATTTCCAAGAGAATTTTAGGAATTTTCTTGGTAATATTTTGGTCTGCGAGTTTCCAGAATTCAGCGATAATGCCATGTTCCCCTGGGGCCCTGTTGTTCTTTGGTTGTTTTATAACCTCCCCTACCTCTGTCATTGTAGGTGGCTTCGAGTCTGGGTCTGGTAGTGTTTTCGTGAAGTGTAAGTTTTCTTTGGGCTTCTCACAGTTGAGGAGTGTGTCGAAGCATACTTTAAGAATATTGCAACTTCCTTTAGTGTTTTTTTTTCTACAGATCCATTGGTTCTTCTGAAGCAGAAATTTGGAGACTGATAACCGATTTCTCGTATAATTTTTCGGGTCAGGGATTTTCTCTGCCTCGTGATGACTGGGTGTTGTGTGATGTCCATAGGTTAGTTAGGCTTAAGTAGTTCTGTGTTCTAGGGGACTGATGACCATAGATGGTAAGTCCCATAGTGCTCAGAGCCATTTGAACCATTTTATTATTTTTCTTGAAGTCGTCCTCGATTTCAGTTAGTCTATTTATGTCGAACGCCCTTTTCTCTGTTCTAATATCTTTCAAGGATTGCTTTTGAACATTGGGGAAATCCTGCCACGTTTCTGTTGTTCTGTTTCTGCTAAACTTCATCCACGCCTTAACTCTCCGTTCAGCTGCCTGATCACAAGTTGCATTCCACCATCTATATCTGCGTTTCCTGGGAGGCTGACAAACAACGCATTTCCTTTTGAATTTTCTTCGCCAGGTCTCTCCAATTCTCTATTGTATTTCGATTAATTTCTTGAATAATTTTGTGTTTCTTTATCTTTATGTATTCTGGATCAAGTCATATAATTTTGTTCAGTATTGTCTGTCTATTCCTTGGCATTAGCCTAATCTTTAGTTGTTGCAAGTGATGGTCAGATTCGAAGAATCCTTTGTGAGTTCTCACGTTTAGAAATTCATTTGTATATTTACTTGCTATGGCTACGTGGTGTATTTGGAATTGTCACCACATGTTGTTGGGCGTTTTCCACGTTGTGAGTTTTCGTCTTGGCTTCTGAAATTGTGTCGACATAACTTTTATTATTGTTGTTATTTATTTTACTTCCGCAAGTGTGATTCAGTTGTTTCGTTATTTTTCTGTTACGACTGTGTATTCTGTGAAACTATAAATGTACTCTATAGGTTAACTGGTTTCAAAGAAACGAAGAGAAAGCAGACTGCCAAGAAAACGTACTGTAAACTCCAAAGAGCTTTTACATTTTGTCCCAAATAACACTTTCACTCATAATACAGTAAAAATTTTGTATATTGTCATCATTGGTATTTGAACCCATGGCCGTTGGTAAGAGAATACAACGCTCAACGAACTTCCTCACGGAGCTATGCTTAACATGTACTCGCAGTTATGATTTTTCTAAGCTGCGCAGTTCTGATGTCACTTTTAAATAACGTTTTCGCCCGTTCTGCTGGATGACAAGACATAGTGCGAACTAAATCGAAGTTTTGGTTGCTACTCTATCGACATACAACGTTTGATACCGATTTGAGTGTCTGACATCTCGACGTTTTAGTGTTAGTTACGCTTTCATACGCTACAAGACAATACTGTCAGAGCAGTGTGGCAGGGTGTAGGGGGCACAAGAGGAAGAGGCAGAGACGAAGTAAAAGTGATTTTAGGATGAGCAGAAAGGTGGGGACTGGATGGATCAGAGGTGGTATTCTGTGACTAGATTTAATATTACGCTATGTGTTGTATTAACATAAAGAGTGATGAGACACTCCAGGATGACCGCGCGCGTTATCAAGCCGCCTGCAGGATCTGAGGAGGTGTGTCGGCCTTGGTTGGAAACCGCCCAGCATATTAAAGACCAGGGTGGATGTGCCGATCAGTTTGGATTTGATTTTTAGGTGGCTTCGCGCATCCGACTTGGAGAATTCTGGAAAGGTTCCCACGACCGACTTCAATTACATAATCTGGAAGCTTTTAAAAAACTCCCTCACATTTTCATGTAGGATAACATTACACGGAGGAGGGGGGGGGGGAGAGGTGGTAGTTAATTGGGTGGGGTGCAGGGGTGAGGGGGGTGACAGGAAGCGTGCCCTACCACAGTAGGTACGCCACAGTAACACTGCCAAGTCCAGAATAATATGCACACTTCGTGGAGTTACAGGATAATGTCAGGAAAAAGAGAACACCAAGTTTTATTTACTAGTTTGTTCTAAATATTTAGTAGCTGTTCCTTCTCTGGTTTTCCTTTACGGATATTGTAGTTTTCTAGAAGGATGAATTACAGTATGATAGCTTATAAAACTGCACTAATGGTTCGAAGTCGATAATTCCTAAGGGGCTATTTATCCTTTGCTACTTCTCAGGTAACTACAACTCTTAACTTTGTTCAAGATCTGTCAAAACAGAACGCAATTACAAAATAGGAGCTATTAAAACTTACTGGCACCAGATATGCAGGCAATTTATGTATATGCATCAGAAGTGATACTACCACAAAAGTTGTTTTACGTAAGTACAAACTGCCCACCTGTACACATCACTAGATTATTGAATGCATACACATGGTAGAAGGTAGAAAGTAAAGTGGTAGAGGAAGTACAGAGCTAACATTGCTTTAGGAGACTTATACTGTTCACAGATGACACTGTCGTTTACCCTCTGATAAAGGCATCAGAACCTGTAAAACAATTGCAAAACGATTTAGACAAATATCTGTGTGTTGCGAAAAGAGGTAGTTGACACTAAAAGACCAAAGATCCGAGATCATTTACATGACTACTGAAAGGAATCCCTTAAATTTCTATTACACGATAAATCACATAAATCACACGAACGTAAAGGCTGTCAATTGACCAAAATATTTGGGAATTACAATTACGAATAACGTACATTGTAGCGATCCCATAGAAAATATTTAGGAGAACGCAAAACAGTGGCTGCGTTGTACTGGCGGAACACTTGGAAGAGGCAACATATCTGTGAAGCAGGTTGTCTACATTTCGCTTGTCTGTCCTCTTCTGGGGTACTGCTGCAGGGTATGGAATTCTTACTAGATTGGATTGACGGAGGACATCCAAAAAGTTCGAAGAAGCGGATCTCTTTATGTATTATCGTGAAATAGGGCACTGTGGTGGTGGGGAGTGGAGTGTCATGGATATGATACGCAACTTGTGGCGGCAGTCATTAAAGCAAAGGCGTTTCTCGTTGCGATGAGATGTTTTCACGAAATTTCAACTACCCACTTTCTCTTCCGAAGGTGAATATATTTTGCTGGCTCCCACCTTCAGAGAAATGGCCATTACAATACAATAATGGAGATCACAGCTCGTATAGATATATTTAAGTACTTTCTTTCCCCACATGCTACTCCTGAGTGTACAGGTACAAAAGAGTCTCAATGGTGTTACACGCACCGTATGGTATGCATGTAACTGTCATCTGCCGAACAGCCATGTAAATGCATAGGTATATATAGGAAAAGACGCTGATAAGGTCGGAAGCTGTGTCACAGCCTAGAAGCCATCTCAAGCATGGTACGGAAGGCATGGAGCAAATTTTCCGGGCGCGTCAGGCGAGGGACAACAACGTGGTTAAGAGAGAGACATGGCACGAAACTTTGCTGAGGGTAAAAGCTAGATGAAAGAAGTCGCTGAGGATTGTAAACGCAGTGGAATAAGGGAAAAGATCCAAACATGGCAACCAATTTTGCATTGTATACATCATTTGTACATAAATGGCAAATAATGAACGTGGATATGTTTCTTAAATTTCCCATGAAATACCGATTGCTATTAATGTTTGAGAGGGAATTTAACGAACCGAAACAGCGATAATGCTGCAAATGCGTCAGTAAACTGTATCGAGGCCGACAAATATTAGACTCTGGTGACCGTTGTAACCTCGTCCTTTGGGGTACAATGACGTTCAGCAAGTCTGTAGCGTAATGCGATGCAATGTGTTTCACTCGCTGTGTTGAAAGGGGCCGCGAGTGGACAGAAAATCAGCAGAGTACACTCTGGTGACCGGATAAACGGCACAAATATGATTCTGAGTCGCGTACTCAGCATTAATGTATTGGGAGAGAATTAATGTGTAGTTCATTCTGCCCTGCTCGATTTGATTCTTAATGACAGCAATTTCATGCTGTTGCTGAAATAACGCTGACTGCTACATATTTTAAACGCCTCTGAAATGTAAATTATAGCATTTCGTTTAGTGTTTAGCGATGAATTATCTCCCCATTACAGTGTACTCCACACGTTGTGATGAAATGTTTTTGCTATATTTGGAGTCTGTTACTGATGCTAAACCCATTTCGAAGCACATCTAGTTGTTTAAGCAATAACGTACGTACCCAGTGAAATAAGTAAAAATTAAAAATAAATAGTATATACCTCAAGGAACTCGATCTGTACAAAGTGCAAGCAGTGAAGGAAATATAGGAGAAACTTAGAAAAGGAAATGAAATTCAAGAGGAATAAATGAAAACTTTAATCTTGCAGATTAAATTATGATTCTGTCAGAGGTGGCAAATGACTTTGACAATCAACTGAATTTAGTGGGTATTACCTTTAAGAAACGTTTCGAGATTAACGTGAGTAAAAGTACAACACAGTCAGTGGAACGTAGTCAAAATGAATTTTGTGATGCTGGGAGACTAGATGAGGAACTGAAGACGCTAAAGTTGTAAGCGAAATTTGCTAGGCAGAAGTAAAGAGGGTGTAACGCGCAAGCAGAAAGCAAGAAAGTTCTTTGGAAAAAGAGATACGTACTTGTTATAAATATTAGGTATTCCTGTCTGAAAATATTTTTGAGGACTGTTTTAGATGGAAGAGATACGCTATGGTAAACAGCAGAGACACGAAGAGAACAGAGTCGTTCGAAATGGTTTTGGTAGTATCCGTAACTACACGGTAGCGATTAAATTTTAAATTAACAATTTAAGAAATAATTTTTGCTCAACGACAGTTTAAAGTTAATCGCCATGGCATCTCATCACATTAAAAGTAGCACGTTACGGAAGACCAAGCTCCCATCTTTAGATACAAGTTTTCCGAAGTTCTTGCCCAGTTGGCAGCACACTTATCATACTGTATGGTCACGACTGAGGTGGTGGCCGACAATAGGGTTATCAACGGAAGTAATGACACAAAACCAAGTTTGAGAAATTTTCATTTTTATGTTACAGCTTTTATCGTAGCAAGTATTCGCGGTACTGTGTATCACGCTGAAACCATCTCGTAACCATTTCTAAACGCAGTTACCGCCTTCCATAAGTTGGGTGGGGGGGGGGGGGGGGGGCTCAACTTAACTTCAGAATGTGTGTGTACCTGAAAAAATAAATAAATTAACACATTAAAAAATGGCCAAGTGCGAGTACAACTCACACACTCATGGTTCCGCACATACTTCCTTATGTATATAGATAGTTTATCCATCCCATGAATCAAGGATTCTCGATGTTTTTTGCCAATTATCAAAGTCGATACTTGCAATATATAGGGCCCGGAAATTTCAAGACAGTAGAAAAGTTCCTACAGTGGTTCTGAGACTATCCAGGACATGGAAACAGAAGCGTGAGGGCGAAATTAGTTAGAATACGTAGAGAGAGAAGTTTTAATAATAGATTTTTAAATACTTACTAAAACGTGACTACAACTTTCATTCGATGCTTGCATGCAGTAATATTTTTGTATCATACATTCGACGAATGAATATTACATAAAGATACATTTCATACGATATAATTGCAGTTTATCAAAGTTCGGTATTTCCCCTTACTTGTGGTGTGAAAATTTGTTTCTTCCTCCATTTCATCATTCGAGGTTAATGTGAAGTACCCTACAGGTTTTGATGAGTGAGTTTACGTGTTCAGAGGTAAGTCACATAAATGGTCCTTTCTTTAAATTGTACTGAAATAGAAGCTAAAATTTTGAACACCGTCACGAGGCAGCAGACTTTAGTACGTGAGAGGCCTTAACAAATGGATAGACAGACGAATAAATAATTCCAAAAGAATAATTTTCGTGTGACATTATTACGCATTAAAGATTTTAGGACCTTTTCCTCTACTTTTAAACCCGTCTTCCTGCCAAATTTAATGATTCTAGATAGCTTATAGGTTCTGATGAATGAGTTTGCGGGAGTCAACGTATGTAACACACGTGACTATATATTCTTATCAACTGGATTTAGAAGCCTAAATGTTTTCCACGGCCAAGAGACCGTGGACTTCAGTATGTGATCAAAATTTAAAAATTATTATGTCAACTTATTCTTGAGAAAATGGATGCTTAACAATGGGACGGACTGACAGATAGACTACAAGGTGATCCTAAATTTTTTTCGTTTTACCGACTGAGGTAAGGAACCATAAAAAGAGGTTATAGTAAGAATCATTACGAAAATCCACCAAGTTAGTGAATATCTAATTATAAAAATAACGTAAGATTAGATCCAACTGCAGGTAATGAAGTACATTTTCTGTTGCGCTATCGGCAATAGCAGAGTAAGGTGAGGTAAAGTTGTCACTCTAATGGAAACTAGATTTTCACCAAATCACGATTACTGGTAGAAGCTCATGGGGCATTTTGTATCTACATATTATAAGGTATCACACAAATTACTTTTTGTGGAAAAAGAAAATAATATATACGAACAATATGCATTTTTCGGAAGGCTTACGAAGTGGCCTCTTACCCCTGCATAAGACGATATGTGGAAAGTTTGTGGTTACTTTATTTAAAGAATATTAAGGTATTAATGGTTTCCTATTTTGTCCCGCTCTGGCGACTGAGATGGTAATCTCCGTAGGTCATTCACTGTTAATCCATAAAATCTCTTTTAAATTTAAAAACTATAATTAAATATATCTTGTCCGTTTGATTCATTCAAAACACTCCATAAACTTCCTATAGCCCGTTTACCACCTACTGCATCTGCATTCCTTTCGTAGAATTCCGTTTGTCAGTGAGACACGCAAGAAATTACTTCGCTCTGACGCTGCAAAAAGGGCATCTTATCCTTCTCCGTCGCCTCAAAGGCTTTTCCTTCCCAACAGGATCAAACAATGTTTGTTCCTCTGATTTCTGGAATGTTTTCAGGGGCATCGCTATATTCTAGTTCCTAAAAGAACAGCGAATGGCTGCAGCAAACCATTCTCAATCGGAATTTTCTACTACGCCAAATACAACAGAACTGTGATGGCTATAAATACAATTAACTCATTCAAAATCTTCAGAAAAAGACAGAGTTTTGTCTGATCCCTTTGTATATAAAACAATATTTATGTCAATCTATAGTATTATGTGTGAGAAATGCAAACAAATAGTCCGCAACTCGTGGTCGTGCGGTAGCGTTCTCGCTTCCCGCGCCCGGGTTCCCGGGTTCGATTCCCGGCGGGGTCAGGGATTTTCTCTGCCTCGTGATGACTGGGTGTTGTGTGCTGTCCTTAGGTTAGTTAGGTTTAAGTAGTTCTAAGTTCTAGGGGACTGATGACAATAGATGTTAAGTCCCATAGTGCTCAGAGCCATTTGAACCATTTTTTTTTTTTTTTGAGAAAAGTGGCAACCTTGCTCACGAGCTGTGTGACCGCTTCTTCCCAATTGGACTCCATGTCGGCATTAACTGTTCGTAGATGAGACTATCATACCGAATGGAAGACGAATAAACTACATTAGTAAGTCAAAACATTTTGCTTAAACACTGTTATTATAAGAAAGAAAGTCGAAAGGAACCAGAAGAAAATACATTTGTAAGGCAAAAAATGTGGATTAAACATTAATATTGTTATAAAGCATTGCTCTACGTATAAATGAGCTAACAGCAATAATATAAGTGACTTCAGAAGACTGAAATTAATAAAAGTCTTTGTCAAACAATAACGGAACAGGCCTTCTTTGTCAATCTCACTATCAATAATGAAGTATATTAGAGGCAGTCTGACCAGTTCCCGGCATGTAGCCGCACTGTTTTCGACAAAAAAAAATGGAATGACCACTTTTCACGCCTGGCCACTTCACCCCATGTTCCCCTACGTATACCAGTACGTGAAAGTCAAGACTTTATAGCTGAATGCAATACTCTCTTTGTATATTCGGACCTGTATATTTTCATGAAAGGAGTAGCCGCTGAGGAAGAATTCATAGCTCCATTAATTAATGGATGAAGATCGGGAATCGCTCACTGTCTAGAGGGAAGCGTCTATGGTAAGTAATCAAAACGTCCTTGGACACGGGTTCGAAACCAGCCACCGCTTATTATTTGAATAATAATCAGCACTGGCAGCCAAAGACTTCCGGAGTAGGAAGTCAGCCTCATCCTGCCAACGGCGTTGTGAAAGTGGGCGGAAGCGCGGACAGAGGTTCAGGGCACCATCTTGTCCTTGGGGTGGGAAACTGCCCCTAAAGGCGGAAGAATCAGCAATTATCAACGGCATGATGGTGCAGAAGGCAATGGAAACCACTGCATTAATGACACGTAACGTGTATCCACAGGACCTATAACATGTAAATGAAAAAGTGTCATGATGAAATCTCCATTGGCAACGTTCAGGTCACCAGAAGGGGACGGCAGAGGAGAGGTCACCGTGAGAAAAAATCAATAACCAACGAAACGATAATGTTCTACGAGTCAGGGCGTGGAAAGTCAGAAGCTTGGATGTGGTAGGGAAGCTAGAAAATCTGAAAAGTTAAATACAAAGACTCACTCCAGATGTAGTAGGGGTCAGTGAAATGAAAGATAAAGAAAGCAAGGATTTCTGGTCAGATGAGTATAGGGTAATGTCAACAGCAGAAGAACAGGATTCGTTATGAATAGGAAGGTTGGGCAGAGAGCGTGTTACTGTGAACGGTTCAGTGATCGGACAAATCTCATCAGAATCGGCAGCAAGCCAACATCCAGAACAATAGTTCAGGTATGCATACCGACGTTGTAAGCTCAAGATGAAGAGATGGGGAAAGTATATGAGGATATTGAAAGGGTAATACAGTATGCAAAGGGAGATGAAAATATAATAGTCATAGGGGACTGGAATGCAGCTGTAGGGGAAGGCATGGAAGAAAAGGTTAAGTTCTGTAATACATTTCAGCTAGTGACGGTGAATACTCTGTTCAAGAGTCACATGTGGAGGAGGTACACTTGTAAAAGGCCATGTGATACTGAAAGATTTCAGTTAGATTACATCTCGGTGAGACAGAGATTCGGAAATCAGCTACTGGTTTGTAGGGTTTGCCCAGGAGCAAATATACACTCAGATCACAATATATTGGTGATGAAGAGAAGGCTGTAGCTTAAGAGAATAGTCAGGAAGAATCAGTACGGAAGCAAGTGGTATACGGAAGTACTAAGGAATGACAAGATAAGCCTGAAGTTCTCTACGACTGTAAGTACAGCAATAGGGAACAGCTCCGCAAGCGGTACAGTTGAAGAGAAATGTACATCTCGTAAAAGGGTAATCACAGAAATTGGAAAGAAAAACGTAGGTACGAAGAAGGTAACTGAGGAAAAACAGTGGGTAATAGAAGAAATACTTCAGTTAATCGAAAGGAGAAAGTGGAAACATGTTCTGGGAAATACAGAAATACCAGTCACTGAGGAAATAAATAAATTGGAAATTCAGGGAAGCAGAGATGAAATGGCTGCATGAAAAATGCGACGAAATCGAACAGGTTATGATTGTTGGAAGGACTGATTCAGCATATAAGACAGTCAAGATAACGATCGGTGAAATTAAAAGCAAGGGTGGCGATATTAAGAGTTTAACAGGAATTCCACTGTTAAATGCAGGGGATAGAGCGGATAGATGGAAAGAGTACACTGAAGGCCTCTATGAGGGGGAAGATTCCTCTGATGTGATAGAAGAAGAAACAGGAGTCGATTTAGAAGAGTAGGGGGATACAGTATTAGAATCAGAATTTACGAGAGCTTTGGAGGACTTATGACCAAATAAGGCAGAAGGGAGAGATAAAACTCCATCAGAATTCTTAAAATAATCGCGGAAAGTGGCAACAAAACGTCTATTCAAGTTGGTGTGTAGTATATGTGACTCTGGTGACATATTACCAGAGTTTCGGAAAAAAATATCATTCACACAATTCGGAAGACGGTTAGTGCGAGAGCTATCGCACAATCAGCTTAACAGCTCATCTGCCGAAGTTGCTGTCAAGTGTAATATGTAGAAGAATGTAAAAGGAAACTGAGGATATGGTACATGACGATCAGTTTGTCTTCTGGAAACGTAAAGGCACCGTACATTCAAATCTGACATTGCGGTTGATAATGGAAGCAAGACTAAAGAAAAATCAAGACACGTTTATAGGATTTGTCGACATGGAATAAACGTTTTGTAATGCCGGAAATGCATATCCTCCTATTTCCATCCATTATACTATATTTTTTTTCCTTGTTTTGTTACCTCAAGATATGACATTTCTGTGTCTTTATATATTGTAATTGTTTTAATATATATATATATATATATATATATATATATATATATATATATATATATATATATGTCGATGTATAATTGGATTGTTTTGTAAATATTATTTGTATTTTACGCTGGGTCTTGCCTAGGGAAAACTATGCTATCGAACGAATACATCGATAGGTCGTTTGGAGAACCAAAGTGTTTAGGATCTTTGGTAGTGTTAACTCTGCCCCGTGGAGCGCGGGCTGAGCAGAAGGAGTCTGGCTGGGGTGGTGCAGTGGAGCAGGTGTGTTGTCTGACGCTCCCGCGAGTTGCCGCGCTTTCAGGGTTTGGCAGCATGTAAATGCGCTCGACTTGCGTAGATTCAAGTAGCTTTTGAAATGATTGTTGAGGTAGCCCAAGACTAACTGTATTTTACTGAATTTCGATATGCTTCAGAAACAAAGCTCACTATTAATCTCAGTCACTAAGTTAACTTTCTATTTTCTGGTTTTATTAATTCTTTTGCTAAATTAAGTCAGAGTGTAGCGAAATTTATTACTTCTGACAAACTTTCAGTTTTCAACCTTCAGTTGCCACGCTTCTTGTGCTAATTATATGTGTAATAACCTTTCTTTTTCAGTTACTATAGTAATTGTCCATAGGACTGATGACCGTAATTTCCCCCAAATCTCAAGTATCTAATTACCGATAGTTAATTGTTAACGTAACGGCCGCACATTTACTTTCTTTATTAACCTTACCCCTTTTCAAAATTAATTTCCACCAGTTTCATTTGCATTTTTCCTTTCATTTAGATGTAACCCTTTCCTCCCTCTTTACCGACAGATTAACTTCGGTGACGATTGCTTTTCCCAAATTTCCATTAGGTACTCGCGGTTTAATTTTTCACTGTCATTAAGGTCGATAAGTGAGGGGGAGGTTACAGTTTGACAAGGAAAAGTGATGCAACGTGTTCGAAATTCTGAGAAAAATAGGGGGACGGGATTAACTGGTAATATACAACAGGTAAAAAAGCTAAGAGGGAATAATAGGAGTGGACGACCAAGGACGGTGTGCTCGGATTGAGAAGGGTGTAAAACAGGGATGTAGTCTTTCGCCGCTACTAGTCAATCTGTACATGGAAGAAGCAATGATGGGAATATAAGAAAGGGTCGGGTGAGGAATTAGAATTCAAGGTGAAAGGTTATCAGTGATTCAATGTCCTGATGACATTGCTATCCTGAATGAAAGAAAAGGAGAATTACATGATGTGTGGAATGGAATGAACAGTTAAACAGTTCAAATGGCTCTGAGCACTATTGGACATAATTTCTGAGGTCATCATTCCCCTAGAACTTAGAACTACTTAAACCTAACTAACATAAGGACATCACACACATCCATACCCCAGGCAGGATTCGAATCTGCGACCATAGTGGTTGGCCGAGCGGTTCTAGGCGCTTCAGTCTGGAACTGCGCGACCGCTACGGTCGCAGGTTCGAATCCTGCCTCGGGCATGGATGTGTGTGATGTCCTTAGGTTAGTTAGGTTTAAGTAGTTCTAAGTTCTAGGGGACTGATGACCTGAGATGTTAAGTCCCATAGTGCTCATAGTCATTTGAACAATTTTTGAACCGTAGTGGTCGCGCGGTTGCAGACTGTAGCGCCTAGAACCTCTCGACTACTCCGGCCGGCGTCTAATGAGTACAGAATACGAATTGAGAGTAAATAGATGAAGCACGAAAGTAATGAGAGGTAGCTGAAATGAAAACAGAGAGGAACTTGACATCAGGCTCAATGGTCATGAAGTAAATGGAGTTAAGGGATTCCACTGCCTAGGCAGTAAAATTACCAATGAAGCATGGAGCAAGGAGGATATAAAAAGCAGATTAGCAATGGCAAAAAGTCATTCCTGTCCAAGAGAACTCTTCTAGTACCAATCATTGGCCTTATTTTGAGGAATAAATTTCTGAGAGTGTGCGTTTGGACTACAGCATTGTATGGTAGTGAAACATGAACTGTGGGAAAACCGGAACAGAAGACAATCGAATCACTGGATATGTGGTGCTACAGATGAATGTTGAAAATTTGGTGAACTGATGAAGTGAGGAGGTTCTGCGCAGAATCGGAGAGGATAGAAATATGTTGAAAACGACTTCCAAGTTACAAGAGGGAGACGTAAAGGACAGAAGCTGTAGAGGAAGGCAGAGTATGGAAGACATAAAGCAAATAACTGAGGATGTACGTTGCAAGTGCTACTCTGAGATTAAGAGGTTGGCGCAGGAGAGGAATTCGTGGCGGGCAGCATCAAACCAGTCAGAAGACTGATGATTAAAAGAAAAATTATGGTCTTGTAGAGCGGCAGCACTCTCTAATTGTTTTCGATACATGGTATTACAGAAGAATGTTGAAGATAGAACGGACTGATCGGGCAACATCTGATTGGTGGTCGTGTTGATTCGGAAGGGAGAGAGCTTCATTGCACAACGTGATTAAGACAAGGTAGGTCAGTAGGATACATACTGAGGCATCAAGGCACAGCTAATTTAGTAATGGAGGGAAGAGTGTGGGGTAAATAACATAGAGGGAAGTCAGTGCTAGAGCAAGGCAAAGGTCCCGAGCTCGAGTCTCGGTCCGGCACACAGTTTTAATCTGGCAGGAAGTTTCATAGTAGCACACTGTCCGATGCAGTGTGAAAATCTCATTCTGGAAACAGTAAGCAGATTAAAGTAGATATATGTTACAATAGTTATTCAGAGATGAACAATGTTGCTTAGGATGAAACGGCTTCAACACCCTGATCATACAGTTCTTCAGCGTAAGGACTACACCACGAATCAACAATAGCTACTTTTCGTAGCTGAGCCGTATATCGCACAGAGCTATTCAATTTTCTGATCATTAACTGTTTGTAGCAATAAATACAAGTAGTACGAATTGTAGCATTGAAAGTGTGTCTGAATGGCGAATTCTACGACCTGTGTAGACCGCCCTACGTGGATTTACATGGCATATTGCATTTATCAGATATTCGAAGGTAGTTTATAACCCACATAATGACCTTATCTACATCGTACTGTTGTAATGGTAATTCTGTGTACTGACTGAGGTAAGTAACTAATGAGGTAGTGAAAACAGAGACGATTTCAGTGTTAATTTTATCAAGGAGCCATATGTTATTGGTAACAGTATTACAGATAAGAAGTCTAAAGAAGAATACAGTATGACATGTTGTCTGATGCTGATAGATGGTTCGTATTATCCAACTAAAGATAAAACTCGGAAGGGTATCTTTTCGTACTGCTCGTATGAGTCCGAATTTTCCATCGGATGTCTCTTTAAAAAGTTTCATGTCCAATCAATAATTAATTGAAAATATGAACTTCAAATTTTTTGTTTGAAAAATGCTGTAACCCACTGGCGTTGAAATAGCTTACTACAATTTTAACTCCAAACTAGCATGAAATTGTTCGATACTAAAACAAAGAATCCCGGTAGTGAAAATAATTAAATGTAAATGGCTTCAGAATGAGCTCGATTTCTAGTTAAATTTTACACTGAATGCTTAAAGAAATTAGCTCATTTAACACTCAATTTTTGTCAACAATATTGCTCACAGTAAATAGTTCTAAGTCACTAGAACAAATTCGAGTAATTATGGACCAATATTCGTAACAATATTGCAACTAAAACATATTATGCCTTCTCCCACTGAAATAGCGGGGGTAAAGAAAATACTATTCTGTATCAAACAACTATGTGCACATTCACAGATACTCCATTTCAGTAACACAAACTATTCCACAATGGCAGTAGTGGGTCAGTGGGCTTAAGGCACTGACGGTAGTCTCAACTGAAACTGACAATGTAAACCGATGCCCAGCCCATGCTCCTGGCCGATTGTATGTTGCATCTTCACGGTCAGTATGTAACATGTTATGTGTCACGTGTCACCTCCGAGGTAACCAACACCTCTCGGCCAGTTGTGCGACTAAATGATGGCGGGAAAACTAGGGTCACGCTCACCCTAAGACCTACCTGCCCTCTCGCTTTAAGCCAATACAATGATTTTAATTATGTTTCTCGTTCCTCCTCACCCCGTTTTATTGCTGTTAAAATGGTATGCGTTTAGTCATTTGGGGTTTGTGCTCTCAAGAGGAACAATCACAGGAGTGATCAGTAGCTGCTACCAGACGAATGAAAAGAAACTATACACCAGGTTTTATTATTACCCCTTTCCCTCATTGCTGTAACTCATTGCTATTTACAGTGTTTCTATACCTTTGGTGTAATTTTCCATACATTTTGTCAACTCTCAGCATTTCAAATACACAGTTCTGAAGAAGACGCCCATGAAAACGGGTTTTTAAATGTTTAACAATTTTGATAGTGCGTTACTCACACAAATAGACTTTTACTATGTACTAGCTGTATGAAGAATGTACCCCTCCATCGTTAATGAGTGATGTCATAGTACTTTAAAGCAATGGCCATTTATGTGAGCACTCCGGTGTGTGAAAATCTCCCAAATTATTAATGTGTGACTTTATCGTGTACTGAATACAATGCATTTTCTCTAAGTACTCCCAAGAATAACCAACTCGCGCGACTGTTTATAAATTTTTTGTAATTTATTATGATTTTTTCCTATTTTTCAAGAAGACACGACTTAGTGCAGAACAGTAAATGTTAAAGTCTGACTACATTGTGATTTTTAAACAAATATTCTGACAGCCACCTTAAACAATTAGCAGAGGGTGATATTTAACTAATTACACAAACATAACACGTCAAATAATTGGTACAGTGAGTTTATTGCATATTAGTTCTGTGAGGAATTCACCACCACATTCCTTAAGTGTTAAAATACAATGACGTCAGTATAGCGTAGCCGTGGAAAAGTTTGACAATATACCATAACACGAAACGTGTACCATATGGCAGTGACTGTAATGTTCCTTCGGACATGCACGCAATTTATAGAGTCGTTCTTAACAACATAGACACTGTAATAACATATTCAATCTCCGATATCAGGTAGCAAACTAAACTGTCCTCCCATGTACAGAAATTACATAATGTTTGCATGTTTGCACGAGTGTAGGCTGCGACGCAGGAACAACGACATACGAAAGTTTGGGTCTGGTCTTGAGTCGTATACGGATAGTCAGAGAGGTTGAGGCGAACACTCGCGTAAATCGGAAAATTCTGGTTCGAGTCTCGGTCCAGCACAAACTTTCACTGTTCCCATATACAGCTGTTGGTTGTTCGTATTCGGAACTGCGAATACATTTCAAGTAAACGTCTAAATAACGGCAGGTAAATGTGGAAATGTACAATTTCAACTAATCTCCAAATGAACACTGCACACAGTTACCACTATCATTGGCACTGGACGGAATGGTAGAGGAAATGTGCTTTATTTACCACTAACTAAAAATAAAATATGAAGATACACGTGTCACTCTCGCCTGTGGCCACACGCAAGTCTCCCTGATTGCCAATGAATGCTCGAGCGCCGTGATCCTTGCGTCCGCCACACGCTTCCATGTCTCGTGTATGTACAGGGTGATTCAAAAAGAATACCACAACTTTAGGAATTTAAAACTCTGCAACGACAAAAGGCAGAGCTAAGCACTATCTGTCGGCGAATTAAGGGAGCTATAAAGTTTCATATAGTTGTACATTTGTTCGCTTGAGGCGCTGTTGACTAGGCGTCAGCGTCAGTTGATGCTAAGATGGCGACCGCTCAACAGAAAACTTCTTGTGTTATTGAGTACGGCAGAAGTGAATCGACGACAGTTGTTCCGCGTGCACTTCGCCGGCCGAAGTGGCCATGCGGTTAAAGGCGCTACAGTCTGGAACCGCAAGACCGCTACGGTCGCAGGTTCGAATCCTGCGTTGGGCATGGATGTTTGTGATGTCCTTAGGTTAGTTAGGTTTAACTAGTTCTAAGTTCTAGGGGACTGATGACCTCAGAAGTTAAGTCCCATAGTGCTCAGAGCCATTTGAACCATTTTTTTTCAGCGTGCATTTCGAACGAAGTATGGCGTTAAACCTCCTGATAGGTGGTGTATTAAACGTTGGTATAAACAGTTTACAGAGAATGGGTGTTTGTGCAAAGGGAAAAGTTCTGGACGTGACAGAGCACTTCATCACTGGCCTCCAAGAAGCCCTGATCTTACCCCCTGCGATTTTTTCTTATGGGGGTATGTTAAGGATATGGTGTTTCGGCCACCTCTCGCAGCCACCATTGATGATTTGAAACGAGAAATAACAGCAGCTATCCAAACTGTTACGCCTGATATGCTACAGAGAGTGTGGAACGAGTTGGAGTATCGGGTTGATATTGCTCGTGTGTCTGGAGGGGGCCATATTGAACATCTCTGAACTTGTTTTTGAGTGAAAAAAACTTTTTTAAATACTCTTTGTAATGATGTATAACAGAATGTTACAGTATGTTTCTTTCATTAAATACACATTTTTAAAGTTGTGGTATTCTTTTTGAATCACCCTGTATATAATTATAACTTAATTGCTCCTGGCCGGAGAACCACAGAGAGAGAGAGAGAGAGAGAGAGAGAGAGAGAGAGAGAGAGGGAGAAGAGAGAGAATCATTATTCTGATGCGGAAAATCGTTTGTCATTTTACTATTTCTTCGTAACATTCCTAATGTTATAAAATCCTTCCGTAACTCGGAATCTTTTGGTTTCCTATGATTTTTGCTTTACAATGAAGAATCATGATAGATTCTCCTCCCTCACTGAGGACATAATTTATGAATGAATGTGTAGACGTTGTCAGTCTGCTTCTCTGGTTTCCTGGAAACTCTTTGAGATCAAAATACAATATTTTCACTCTTTGATAAAATTCTCGATGACTTCATACATTTACACAGACTTGGAATCTTGTGGCTACCTGGTGTTTAGTGCACAGCTGTGTCAACCGAGCATCAGGGTTGGCAGTATGTACGACTTGAGAGATTTAATTTGTGGCAACATTATGCTGTCAAGATTCGACCATTTATAACGATATACGCCGTGGAGCGTGTCTGTATTTCCTGGCGGCATTTACTCATACCGCCTTCCTATTTACGGCTGTGCGTTTAGACTGGCTTGTTAAGTCACAGGAAGTTTCCTCCTGAATGTTTCCTTTTTCTTTGTCTTTGTCGCGTAGTAGCTTTCATCAGGAACCTTCTGAAGTGTATTTACATATGTAACCCATTAATGTGTGTGTTCTATTATTTTATTTATATCTGATTTTTATTTTTAATTTGATTTAGGTTCCACTGCAAAAATATGCGAAAGCACAGGTCGTTCTTAGATTTTACTGACGCAAATATGAAGCATGGCATCCTGAATAATTATTGAAATTACTTAGATGAATCCATTTCAAAAATATTAAATCATTATAGGCTATATAGACATACAAAAAAGTATTTCATCATTTTCAATCCTTAAACCCCAATTTATCAGGAGTAAGAAAACTGGCGTTCTACGTGTCGTAGTGCGGGATGTCAGATCCCTTAATCGGGTAGGTAGGTTAAAAAATTTAAAAAGGGAAATGGAAAGATTTAAGGTCGATACAGTGGGAATCAGTTAAGTTCGGTTGCAGAAGGAAGCAGACTTCCGGTAAGGTGAATACAGGGTTATAAATACCAAATTAAATAGGGGTAATGCTGGTGTAGGTTTAATAATGAAATAAAAAAAAGGAATGCAGGTAATCTACTACAAAAAGCATAGTGAATGCATTATTGTGGCCAAGATAGATACGAAGGCCACACCTACTACAGTAGTACACGTTTATATGCCGACTAGCTCCGCAGGTGACGAAGAGATTGGTGAAATGTATCATGAGATTAAATACATTGTTCAGATAGTGAAGGGAGAAGAAAATTTAATAGTCATGGGTGACTGGAATTCGATAGCAGGAAAAGGAAGAGAAGGAAACGTAATAGGTGAATATGGAATGGGGGTAAGGCATGAAAGAGGTAGAATTTTGCATAGAGCATAACTTGATCATAGCTAATACTTGGTTCAAGACTCATGAAAGAAGGTTGTATACATGGAAGAAGCCTAGAGATACTGGAAGGTTTCAAATAGATTGTATAATGGTAAGACAGAGAATTAGGAACCAGGTTTTAAATTGTAAGATATTTACAGGGGCATATGTGGACTCTGACCACAATCTATTGGCTATGAACTGTAGATTAAAACTGAAGAAATTGCAGAAAGGTGGGAATTTAAGGAGATGGGACCTCGAGAAACTGACAGAACCAGAGGTTGTAGAGAGTTTAAATTCGAGCGTTAGGGAACAATTGATAAGAACGGGGGAAAGAAATACAGTAGAAGAAGAATGGGTAGCTCTGAGGGATGAAGTAGTGAAGGCAGCAGAGGATCAAGTAGGTAAAAAGACGAGTGCTAATGGAAATCCTTGGGTAACAGAAGAGATACAGAATTTAATTGATGAAAGGAGGAAATACCAAAATGCAGTAGATGAAGCAGGCAAAAAGGAGTACAAACGTCTCAAAAAAGAAATCGACAGGAAGTGCAAAACGGCTAAGCAGTGATGGCTGGAGCACAAATGTAGGGATGTAGAGGTATATACCACTTTGGGTAAGATAGATACTGTCAACAGGAAACTTAAAGAGACCTTTGGAGAAAAGTGAACCACTTCCATGAATATCAAGAGCTCAGATGGAAATCCAGTTCTAAGCAAAGAAGGGAAATGTGGAGGGAGTATATAGAGGGTCTGTACAAGGACGATGTTCTTGAGGACAATGTTATTGAAATGGAACAGGATGTAGATGAAGATGAAACGGGAGATATGTTACAGCGTGAAGAGTTTGACAGAGCACTGAAAGACCTAAGTCGAAACAAGGCACCGGGAGTAGACAGCATTCCATTAGACATATTGATAGCCTTGGGAGAGCCAGATGTATGAGACTGGCGAAATACCCTCAGACTTCAAGATGCTTTTGTAAAGTTTGGAAGGTAGGAGACGAGGTACTGGCAGAAGTAAAGCTGTGAGGACTGGGCGTGAGTCGTGTTTGGGTAGCTCAGATGGTAGAGAAATTGCCCGCGAAAGGCAAAGGTCCCGAGTTCGAGTCTCGGTCCGGCACACAGTTTTAATGTGCCAGGAAGTTTCAAGAATATAATAATTCCAATCCCAAAGGAAGCAGGTGTTGACAGATGTAAAAATTACTGAACTATCACTTTAATAAGCCACGGCTGCAAAATATTAACACGAATTCTTTACAGACGAATGGAAAGACTGGTTGAAGCCGACCTCGGTGAAGATCAGTTTGGATTCCGTAGAAATGTTGGAACAAGTGAGGCAATACCTACCCTACGACTTATCTTAACATATTCCCGATGTTACTCAGTCTGTATATTGAGCAAGCAGTAAAGGAAACAAAAGAAAGGTACAGCGTAGGAATTAAAATCCATGGAGAAGAAATAAAAACTTTGAGGTTCGCAAATGACACTGTAATGCTGTCAGAGACAGCAAGCACCTGGAAGAGCACCTGAACGGAATGGACAGTGTCTTGAAATGAGGAATTAAGACGAACACCAACAAAAACAAAACGAGTATAATGTCAAGTAGTCGAATTAAATGTGATGATGTTGGGGGTATTACATTAGTAAATGAGTTTTGCTATTTCTGGAGCAAAATAACTGATGATCGTCGAAGGAGAGAGGATATAAAATGTAGACTGGCAATGTCAAGGAAAGCATTTCTGAAGAAGAGGAATTTGTTAACATCGAGTACAGATTTAAGTGTCAGGAAGACCTTTCTGAAAATATTTGTATGGAGTGTAGCCATGTATGGAAGTGAAACGTGGACGACAAATAGTTTAGAGAAGAAGAGAATAGAAGCTTTCAAAATGTGGTGCTACAGAAGAATGCTGAAGATTAGATGGGTACATCACATAACTAATGAGGAAGTATTGAATAGAATTAGGGAGAAGGGAAATGTGTGGCACAACTTGTCTAGAAGAAGGTATCGGTTGGTAGGACATATTCAGAGGCATCAAGGGATCACCAATTTAGTATTGAAGGGCAGCGTGGGGAGTAAAAACCGTAGAGGGAGACCAAGAGACGAATACACTAAACAGTTTCAGAAGGAAGTAGGTTGCAGTAGGTACTGGCAGATGAAGTAACTTGCACTGGGTAGAGTAGCATGGTGAGCTGCATCAAACCAGTCTCTGAACTGAAGACCAGAAGACCACAACAACAACAAACCCTACGTTTGATCCAAATACGCCTTACTGCAGGCCAATTCTGTGTCCTACTGCACGTAATATAAATCGCCTGAATAAATCGTTAGGCACTATTGAAATGTCAGTTTCCTACAGATCATAGACGAAAGAAATAATATCGCCCATCTCCAACGTCGCCTGTGGAAAGAACGGGATAATAATTACGATAATTTGAAACAGGCGCTTAATGGCGGCCAATTTTAGCCGTCCAACGCTATTCCTTATGCTGCTGGTGCGGTCTCAGAATTTCTTTTAAAAATGATGGAACAAGCAAACGGGTGAAGGTTACGGTTAAAATTACCAACAGCAATTCTTTAGACATATACTGGATCTCACTGCTCAAATAATAAAACCTGTATACACCTCATTACGTAGATTGCGCACAGTGGCGTCCTATCCGAACAAGAACAAGCAAGAGAGTGTCTGGCGCTTTTTGTTTTACGTCGATACCATAAAGAACAAAGATAATAATAATACCGACGTTATACATAATAGTTTTTCTCTGTAATCACATTATTCCTTGACTTTCAGTAGAGTTTCTCTTACATATGATAAATATAATTGCTCAATATCATTGAAAAATATTGAAGAATTTATAGTTTGCCTAATCTGGTCCATGGGACGTCATACCTCTCTAATACGTACGTTGCAGTCTGGGTGGCCTTAAATATAGTTCATGGCATTCTTCTGTAGCCCATTTTTTTGGCCGTGATACCATCCAATCTTCAGTAATTCCGATCGACTTGCAGGCGGCTTTAGTGCATATATTATACGACAATGGGTGAACAGTTTGTCCCAAAATCTGTTAAACCTGGCCGGTCTTTCGTAGGCGATCTCATCAGATTCTCGTGATCCTTGGTTGTATCAGGCAATATACTTTCCCAAATGAACTAACCTACGTATTTTCTACTTGTGCTGTATATTTCCTGTGAAAGGGTATGACTTCTGCAACATGCAGAATGTTGGACAGATCAACGTGTTGATGCTTTCAATCCTTGGCATGAAATTTGATTTTCTTGCACTATTCGCTGTTGGACTACATCACATTTTTTACACTATTTCTTTGAATTGACGTCAGCTAGGTCGGGAACACATCTTTCCTTAGTTTCACACCCAACACTTCCACTTCAGCACATTCGCCAAAGGGATGTAACTTTGGATGCGCTCTTCCATTGGCCCCAGGACCTATGTTGTATAACCGCTCATAACTGCCTCTGCTGCTTCCTCTGAAACCTCCATTATGTCCCGAGATTTTCATGATGTCTTGGGGTTCTGTAGGTATTATGGTAAAACAGTTAGCAATGGCGTTACCGGTAAACCGAGTCCTGGTTTGTAGACGGCTGACTGTAGGGGTTAACAGTTCTAAAAGGATGACGAACAGTATCATCGACAAACGGCGACCTTGTCTGACAGAACGTTGGGTACGCTACACACCTCATCTGTCCCGAGGATGTCTGCGAGGGTTTGTTTTAATCTTGCTTCTGTCACACTACGTATGACTTTCTAGTCTGTGCATAAGGACGTTACCGGCTTGAATTCTAATAGTCTTTGTCGTTCCTTTTCCTAATGAAAACGAGTACAGCTATTCTTGTTTCTTTTTCAGACGACTGCTACTGTCGCAGGTTCGAATCCTGCCTTAGGCATGGATGTGTGTGATGTCCTTAGGTTAGTTAGGTTTAAGTAGTTCTAAGTTCTAGGGGACTGATGACCGCAGATGTTAAGTCCCATAGTGCTCAGAGCCATTTGAACCATTTTTTTTTCTTTTCCAGAGTGTGAGTTCCAGCAGCATATCCATTTTGTTAAAAAGCTTACCAAAATGTCTAGTGTTATATCCAAAGCCGTAATAATTAAACGTCCTACAGCGTCTACTGAAAATTTCGATTACAGCATTCAGTATTACTCTTTTTTTCCTACGTGCATGTGTGGTGTCATCCCTCTCGTGATATATAGGAGTTACATTATGTCATACAGCTTACTCTGCAAATTTCGATGACCAACTCTGTATAATGCTTCTTTTCTATGTGTCAATTCATTAGTGAAGGCAAGGTATGGTAATTGCTGGGTTACAGGTAATTTGCGTGGTAATAGGAGTATATATTTCCATCCAAGCAACACAGCGTGATACAAGTTGGTACAAATATAGAGGAACGTGCAATACAAACTGCCTTAGTTGTGCTGTATACATGTCATGAAGTACTTGTTAGCAGGTAATACTGACCCTAACGTTCTACCAATAATACTCTGTGGGGAATAACAGGGCGTCTTTTTAACCGTGTGGAAAAATGTCCTTGTCGACAGACGTTGGAATTGTTTGCCAGTTCTACATGACTATGTTAACCTGAAGTTTGAAGATCATGATGCAGTCTTGAGAATTGACCTATCTACAGGAGACACCACACTCAATGGCATTCTGTATGGAGATAGACAATATGTGTATGTGTGTGGAGTCTCGCTTTAAAAAGAAAAAGAAACGACAGACATATGATTTGCCTGTATATATAAAGTATACAGTATTTTTTGCTAACTCCACCGTAGGATGTCTAGTGCTACGTAAGCTATATTGGACATCCCGTTTACATATTTCGCATCTGTTTTGATTCTTCACATTTTTTCAATATTTTTTCTATATTCTGTGTTTGAAATCCGAGAACATTTGCACTGTTATTTCATACCTTATCAGGTTCGTTAGGATCCGAATTGGATCGGATTCCCCCACCAATCCAGAGAGGATCTACAAAGTGTCTTCAAGATGCCTTGTTCCTCTTTTTCCCAAGCAGAAAAAACTTTCTGCACACAATGCTAATTGCCTAAGTCATTTTTACATACACTCCTGGAAATGGAAAAAAGAACACATTGACACCGGTGTGTCAGACCCACCATACTTGCTCCGGACACTGCGAGAGGGCTGTACAAGCAATGATCACACGCACGGCACAGCGGACACACCAGGACCCGCGGTGTTGGCCGTCGAATGGCGCTAGCTGCGCAGCATTTGTGCACCGCCGCCGTCAGTGTCAGCCAGTTTGCCGTGTCATACGGAGCTCCATCGCAGTCTTTAACACTGATAGCATGCCGCGACAGCGTGGACGTGAACCGTATGTGCAGTTGACGGACTTTGAGCGAGGGCGTATAGTGGGCATGCGGGAGGCCGGGTGGACGTACCGCAGAATTGCTCAACACGTGGGGCGTGAGGTCTCCACAGTACATCGATGTTGTCGCCAGTGGTCGGCGGAAGGTGCACGTGCCCGTCGACCTGGGACCGGACCGTAGCGACGCAAGGATGCACGCCAAGACCGTAGGATCGTACGCAGTGCCGTAGGGGACCGCACCGCCACTTCCCAGCAAATTAGGGACACTGTTGCTCCTGGGGTATCGGCGAGGACCATTCGCAACCGTCTCCATGAAGCTGGGCTACGGTCCCGCACACCGTTAGGCCGTCTTCCGCTCACGCCCCAACATCGTGCAGCCCGCCTCCAGTGGTGTCGCGACAGGCGTGAATGGAGGGACGAATGGAGACGTGTCGTCTTCAGCGATGAGAGTCGCTTCTGCCTTGGTGCCAATGATGGTCGTATGCGTGTTTGGCGCCGTGCAGGTGAGCGCCACAATCAGGACTGCATACGACCGAGGCACACAGGGCCAACACCTGGCATCATGGTGTGGGGAGCGATCTCCTACACTGGCCGTACACCACTGGTGATCGTCGAGGGGACACTGAATAGTGCACGGTACATCCAAACCGTCATCGAACCCATCGTTCTACCATTCCTAGACCGGCAAGGGAACTTGCTGTTCCAACAGGACAATGCACGTCCGCATGTATCCCGTGCCACCCAACGTGCTCTAGAAGGTGTAAGTCAACTACCCTGGCCAGCAAGATCTCCGGCTCTGTCCCCCATTGAGCATGTTTGGGACTGGATGAAGCGTCGTCTCACGCGGTCTGCACGTCCAGCACGAACGCTGGTCCAACTGAGGCGCCAGGTGGAAATGGCATGGCAAGCCGTTCCACAGGACTACATCCAGCATCTCTACGATCGTCTCCATGGGAGAATAGCAGCCTGCATTGCTGCGAAATGTGGATATACACTGTACTAGTGCCGACATTGTGCATGCTCTGTTGCCTGTGTCTATGTGCCTGTGGTTCTGTCAGTGTGATCATGTGATGTATCTGACCCCAGGAATGTGTCAATAAAGTTTCCCCTTCCTGGGACAATGAATTCGCGGTGTTCTTATTTCAATTTGCAGGAGTGTATATATTGAGAGACATATGGATATGTGTAGGTGACTTTACCTACTTTAAATGTAACTTTATGTTTACTGGTTCTTACCAGAAGTCTACCTCAAAGACCACCTGATGCCAGTGACACTCATTTGTACTTCCTCGTATGTTTATAAGACATAACATTATCCCACTATGTCTGTCAAAGTTTCTAAAGTTATACTATGTATGTAACAGATGGAATTCGTGTTCCTAATATTGATCAACTATATATATATATATATATATATATATATATATATATATATATATATATATATATATATAGACCTACTGAGTTGTTGTTGGTCAAGAATGCTTTTCAGATGACGAAGTCGCCATTATCAACACCGCACAGAGTCTGGACGAGGTCGTGTAGTAGGGCTACTACAAGCTGGTGGTTCCTTCCGCGAGACTCCGGAAAGACTCGGAAGGAAAGTAGCTACTGCTCATGAATGCTGACAGAGGTGGTCACGGGAGGATGTGGTCACAAGGGCAACGGCACTGGGCTTCTGACGGTGACATTGCACCAACGAGAAGGAAGACCGCAGTATTCGGCGTAAGGCTGTAGCTCATCATACTGGGTCTGCAACAGCAATTGGAGCAGCAGGTGGCACCGCAGCAACACAAAGAATTGTAGAAAATTGGTTACTTCAAGGACGGCTGCCAGCCAGACGCCCTGTGGCGTGTGTTCCACCGCAGCAACACAAAGAATTGTAGAAAATTGGTTACTTCAAGGACGGCTGCCAGCCAGACGCCCTGTGGCGTGTGTTCCACTGACCCCTAGACACCGCTGTTGGCGATTTCGGTAGAGCAGAACAAGAGCGCATTGGAGGGAATGTTTGAGGTCTGTTTTGTTTCCTGATGAAAGGCGGTTCTGCCTCGGTGCCAGTCATTGCCATGTGCTGCTTTGATGGAGACCAGCTGAGCCCCTGCGTCCAACTTTTCACAGCCTAGATGCACTGCACCTACACCTGGAGTTATGGTCTCAGGTGCGACTTCTGATGACTGTAGGAGAACTTTCGCAGTTATCCCACGGACTCTGACTCTATTTGTACGTCAGTCTGGCGATCCGATCTGTTATGTTGCCATTCATGAACAGCATTCCAGGGGAGCTTTTCTAACAAGATAACGGTTCCCCAAATATCACAGTTGTAATCCAAAGCAAGTTCAGTCACCAGAACTGTGTCCAGTCGAGCACGTATGTGACATCATAGGACGGCAATTGCAGCATCATCCACAACAACCAATAACCGACCTTGTACTGACTCACCAAGTGCAACAGGCGTGGAACTCCGTTCCACGAACTGTCAACTGACACCTGTACAGCACAATTATTGCACGTTTGTATCCTTTCATTCAAAATTCTGGCGGTTAACCGGTTGTTAATATACCATCGCTTCGCTCTAGCATTGTCGTTTCTTAGGCCTACATTAATCTGTGATCTTGCAACGTTATTCACTTAAATATGTTGCCTAGAAAAATGTATTCTCGAAATTTTATTACTCTTCGTTAACTATTTCTTGGAGCTGCGTTTTTTATCCATCAGTATATACACACGAGGGCTATAAGTAACTGGCAGCTGCAAGTATCGGGGCACTGTAGCCTTTGTCTGCAATTTGGAGACTTGGGCGTGACTATGGGAGATGACACATGGCTCTTCACATCACATTTCTAGTTTGCTTTACATAAACAGAATTTACTCTACTGCTCCCTTTCCAGCGACAGTGGCGATGATAAGTGTTTGCAGTGTAAATTTAGAGCTGTGTTGTGAGTGTACATACTCCAAATTATCTGTTATTATTAACTGGTGAACAATAAACCTATAGTGTCACACTGCACTAAGGCAAACTAGTAGCGACGTCGTTTCCTAGCAACGCACTACTAATGCAGGCGCGAGTTCCTTGTAGACTCCGTGTCTACATCTCATTCTGTACCAACGGAGTGATATAGGGTATGGGTGTCTTTGTGCACTTATTGTACTTGGCTTACTGTTTAATGTCTGATAGCGGTTATAAAGGCACATTTGCATGCCGTGCGTGAGTTTCCTCGGAAACGCGAAATCTTAATTAAATAATTAATCTCTGACAAGTAAATAAAGCCTATGGCACAGAACTGCAGCGCTATGTCGCTGATAAAACAAAATACAATTAGGACACTCTTATGTTTCATTAAGAAGAAAGCAGGTCTGGAGAACATCTGGTGCAGGAAGCTCGTATATTTTATTAACTGGCACACCGCCATATTTGATGTTATATAAGGACACTGCGAGTTGCAATCTTACTAGGCACTCGATTCTGTAAAGAATTTATATTTATGAAAGTAAGTAAAATTATTTAACTGTAGGCTTATTCGTTGAATATATCTGATTTAACTAATTGTGTACCGAGCGAGGTGGCGCAGTGGTTAGACACTGGACTCGCATTCGGGAGGACGACGGTTCAATCCCGCGTCCGGCCATCCTGATTTAGGTTTTCCGTGATCCCTAAATCGGTCCAGGCAAATGCCGGGATGGTTCCTTTCAAAGGGCACGGCCGACTTCCTTCCCCATCCTTCCCTAATCCGATGAGACCGATGACCTCGCTGTCTGGTCTCCTTCCCCAAACCAACCAACCAACCAACTAACTGTGTAAACTTTTTATGTTTAGTAGACAGTCACCTCTGTACGACGTATTGACATGGCTGGCAAATTATTCTAATATTGAGATTTAGATTTGAGTCCGCACCTACCGCAGCAGTCTTTGGAAACGATTTAAATACGAAGTCCGATTATTTGAGTCTTATTTCACGGTCAACTACGAATAACATTACATTTACGAAAAAGCCATTGTCAAGCGTCTGATACCGAATAATTAAACGTCCACGTTCCAGATAAGCAAATAATAATTACATCCAATCACTACTATACAATAATTAATAATTAATATTTTATTTATTTTATTTATTTTATACGGTGTATATGTTTAAATATCGCACTGTGATAATGCTATAGCATTGAAGCCTTTTTCTACATGTCTCTACTGGTAAAGTGTGTGTTTGGAGAAAACTGGCAAAATTATCATAAATTACCGAAAAAATTGTAAATAGAAATTGGAGGTGGTCATACAATGGATAGCTTACAGAAAATTCCATTGTTTTTATCACACTGTTAATGAATTGTAAAGAGCAGTTTGAGATGGTCATGAACTGGGGTAGTTACAGAAAATGTCATTCTTTTCAACACGCTATGGTCCCACTAATTAACTGTAAACAGCAATAGGAGCTCGTGATCGTTGGAGTCCCTACAAACATTGTTTCTAATACACCATCATATCGCACATTAATACACTACTGGCCATTAAAATTGCTACACCAAGAAGAAATGCAGATGATAAACTTGTATTCATTGGACAAATATATTATACTAGAACTGACATGTGATAATATTTTCACGCAATTTGGGTGCATACATCCTGAGAAATCAGTACCCAGAACAACCACCTCTGGCCGTAATATCGACCTCGATACGCCTGAGCATTGAGTCAAACAGAGCTTCGATGGCGTGTACAGATACAGATGCCCATGCAGCTTCAACACGATACCACAGTTCATGAAGATTAGTGATTGGCGTATTGTCACGAGCCAGTTGCTCAGCCACCATTGATCAGATATTTTCAATTGGTGAGAGATCTGGAGAATGTGCTGGCCAGGGCAGCAGTCGAACATTTTCTGTATCCATAAAGGCCCATACAGGGCATACAACATGCAGACGTGCATTATCCTGCTGAAATGTAGGGTTTGGCAGGGATCGAATGAAGGGTAGAGCCACAGGTCGTAACACATCTGAAATGTAACGTCCACTGTTCAAAGTGCTGTCAATGCGAACAAGAGGTGACCGAGACGTGTAACCAGTGGCCCCCCATATCATCTCGTCGGGTGATACGCCAGTATGGCGATGATGAATACACGCTTCCATTGTGTGTTCACCGCGATGTCGCCAAACACGGATGCGCCCATCATAATGACGTTTTGCCTTTCGTGCAAGTAGGTTCGTCGTTGAGTACACCTTCGTATGCGCTCCAGTCTGTGATGCAGCGTCAAGGGTAACCGCAGCCATGGTCTCAGAGTTGATAGTCGCAGCTGCTGCAAACGTTGTCGAACTGTTCGTAGAGATGGTTGTTGTCTTGCAAACGTACCCATCTGTTCACTCAGGGATCGAGACGTGGCTGCACGATCCGTTACAGCCATGCGGATAAGATGCCTGTCATCTCGACTGCTAGTGATACGAGGCCGTTGGGATCGAGCACTGCGTTCCGTATTACCCTCCTGAACACACCGATTCCATATTCTGCTGTCATCGGATGTCGACCAAAGCGAGCAGCAATCGCCATAGGCTACAATCCGACCTTTATCAAAGTCGGAAACGTGATGGTACGCATTTCTCCTCCTTACACGAGGCATCACAACAACATTTTACCAGGAAACGCCGGTCTACTGCTGCTTGTGTATGAGAAATCGGTTGGAAACTTTCCTCGTGTCAGCACGTTGTAGGTGTAGCCCCTTCGCCAACCTTGTCTGAATGCTCTGAAAAGCTAATCATTTGCATATCACAGCATCTTCTTCCTGTCCGTTAAATTTCTCGTCCATAACATGTCATCTTCGTGGTGTAGCAATTTTAATGGCCAGTAGTGTATATTGTAAATACCAATGCGAGGTGTTCATATGTTGTTTATAAAATACTATAACGTCACACATTAATAATGTAGGGAGAAGTTCCTCATAGACTTATTACGTAGCAACAGTTTGTTGGTTTTAATAACGCATTTTGGTTGTTGCAGAATCTTTAAAGCCTCATATTTTTGCACGTCTTCTTGAAAAGTTTGTATTTGGAATACTGAGGGATACTTGGCAAAATGCGTAACAAATTAACGCGAACCTACGGCAAATTGCCACAGCATCGTAAATAGCTGTGAGTTATAGTAGTGGCAGGATGGGGTTGACAATATTACATTTGACTGTATAGTTTCTATTAATATGATATTTCAGTCGCATTTTTTTGAGTGTTCTCCAGAGTTGCAGAATGACGACCTTTTAAGACATTTTCAATTTCGGGAAAAGAGTAAAGTCACAAAGCCTCAAGTGAAGTGAAGGGGGGGGGGGGGGGGGGAGGCTGTGGAAGAAGGGTTGTGGAACAACAGGAACACCTTTCGAGGTGAAAATCCTGTGATTGATGCTTCCGTGCTACATGGGGCGTTTTCATGGTGCTCCACTTGTCTGCTATGGTCTGTATCACTCGACTCACGCATTCTTTGAGCTTTCCTAGGACATCGTTGTAAAACACTTTGTTTACAGTTTGTTCTGGAGCAACACTTTCTTAATGCACTGTACTCTTACTGTCGAAAAAGGCAGACACCATTGTTTCGATCTTTTATCTACCCACTCGAGCTTTTTTCAATTTGTGCAGTGTCTCAGTATGCCTCTCGTCACTCTGCCACTTAGTCTCAGAATCGTGCTCAGAAACGCAGGTTTCATCTCCTGCTATTACATGACTGAACCATTCGCGGGCACTGGCCATCCTCTCAAGAGAATCAACGCACAAATTTCGTCGACTGTCCTTCTGCTGAGTTGTGAGGTTTATCGCTATGTACATACCTTCGGTCAGAATTTGATGTACGGTGAATTTGATAAAGTCTCATAGGTCACTCATCATTCTTACTGATAATCGTCGGTCTGATCTCACAAGAGCACGATGAGGTTTAACGTGTTGGTCGGTTTTTGAAGCTGAAAGTCCCCATGAGCGAAGTTCGTATTTAACGTGTTCTCGACCTTCTGGAAATGATTTGTGCAAGTGAAAAACTTGCGTCCTTCATAAGGAGTGTTTTCCACAGGTCTGTACTACGTTTTCAAATGTCACACTCCCGAATTCCCCAAGTTTAATATAAAACTTGTTGACATACCGTTGCTCCAAATTCAGCTGTTCCATCTTCGTAACACACAACGAAAACACAACGTCACTGATGGCGCACTCAAAATTCACGTGGTGGCTGTACAAAGCTGAAGCTCGGACTGAGTAGCTGGTAGGGAGAAACACACCGGTCCACACAAGTAGAAAAACACGGCGTTGCCATATCGCTCGCAGTGTCGACAGTCTAATTACATTTCTCACACACCTCGTACAATACTGGACGTCGAACATGCAACGTGAGATAAATTAACGTCATTTGTCCCTCAAGGACGCGGTATATGCCAATATATGAATGACTTATTACAGTTATGAAATGACACTTCGTTTATTTTGCTGAAGATCCTACTTCTTCTATAAAGCGTAGTACCTGCGAGGAAAATCAGGATGACTCAGTAAATCCAATAGCATCAAAAGCGGCGTTTGTTCTTCAATTTCCCAGATTTGAAGCTAGTGCCGGCAATTGACAGAAGGAACACAATATCTGTATCAGCACGTGTACTTACGGTGTATGGTGTAGGATAATTCTGCTGACACCATTTCGTCCCCTGTTAATTATTTTGCTTGACTCTCCTTGTAACTCTAAGTAAATGAACCGTTGACAAGTGGGGCTCATCGTTCTATCATGTCTACATTCTCTGTCCATTTCATCCACAAACTATTCCAGAAAGGGAACCATCTCTATGACTGGTCTAACAGCTTTATAGGAATGAGGACATTTCCTTGGAATTCCTTCTATGAATCTCGCTCTGGCTTCCACATTACCTGCAGGTGATGTTAAAGAGGGCGTTAAACTTGAGGACATTACGGACTGATATTCCCAGATGTAGTACAATTGCTACTTCTTCCAACGATTTACCGCCAGTAGTGTAACGGAACAATAACAAGGTGGTCTGCTCATTCATATGTAATATATTATATTCATCAATCACAATGATGGCATCCCCTGCACGAAGCCTCGACCTTCAAATGATGTTAATGTATTCGTAACTTTGTGATTTCTATATGGAAAACCTTACCAACTGTGGAACTATGCCTAATAGAGGGCAGACACAACAACTTTGGCACTGCGTACAGCCCAATATTAGAATAACTGATTCTTTGTACTTGGGCAGCCAGATAACTAACCAGGTATTTCGAAGTCTCGTACTTCGTTCACGAAGTAACTGTGAGGAAATGTGTGGAATTACTTTCGGAAGCCAAGCATTACGTCATCAATATCATAGCGTTAGGGAAAGAGTTAATTGTGGCCTCCTATTAGTCTACATAGAATACATCCATTTTTCAAACCATTGAATGTATTCTAGCCTAATATCTGTCCCATTCAATTTTAATTCAGGTACCTGTGTAGTATTTAAATTGATTTTCGATTCCTTGTGTTGAAAGGCTACAATTAGAACCACATTGAAACATTCTTTACGTATAGTCCTCGGAGCTTCTGAAGCCCGCCGCAAAATTCTATCCGCAGCCACAACCATATACGACGTGCTCTTGATGACGAATAGCGCACGAGGCAAATTACACACTTTTCTGCGTATATTGATTCATAATCGTTCATTTGTAGACCCCAATTAATCTTCAGCACTGATACGCAATTAAGTTAGTCGATCGCCAGCCTCTCTTTGACACGCTACAAAGGGTTAAAATTGGCACTACTCTTCCCTCAGTGGCAATTACTCTGTAGGAATCCAATCACTTTCCTTGCAGGTCCAACGACTAGACTGGAAAACGAACACTGCAGAAAGACACTTCATTGCACACAACTGATTTCTAGCACTTATTTAGTAAAATCTTCAATAAATAAAACAGGGTAACGCCCTACAGTCAAGAAGAAGAATGGTACTCAAAAGAACACTACACTGGACTACAAATGGGAGTTACTGTTACATCCCACCTCGTCCACCTCATTCATTAAACAACGGACCAAGCATTTATTCCCAAACTCACTTTGGACGCCTCTTCCTAACCACTTCGTTTACGCCTAATAAATTGCAACCCTCGCCTAAGGTACGTTCACACGGTCAAAGTGAATTCCACGCCTGGATGCTGAAACGCACTTGAAAAATCCTGGTCACTTTCTGCACAGTGAGAACATTGTTAATTACTGTGGCTAATTCAGTACCAACTTGAATACACTAAAAGATCTTGAAATCTGTCTTCAGCCCACAGGTTCCACCACTTAGTTGCTACATGCCATGGTCTGTCAACTCACAGTTTCTTCAGCATTACCACTAACATAATCAATGGTGACTACGACGCACATTTTACATATAGCATTCTCGCCGACATTGATTCAGTTTTGAGAAAGCCACGACCCTTTTTTCTATGTATCAACATCACACTCACCCCCTCCCGCTCCTTCCCACCATTATCTCCTCAAATTTTCCAGCCAACACCACCATGCTATTAAAACAAGACATTCAACCACAGGTTAGTGCTTCAAAGACGATTGAAATGTAACGGGAAATCACCATGTAGCCATCTTGGCAAAATTTTACGAAAGCCGAACTTTTTGAAAACTTTTTTTACCATATTTAAAAGTATTTATCTAGAAGATTACTTAAAGGCTGTAATTGGCAGTATTTCAATGGATTTTACAGCATGCTCATATGTATCCTATTGCTCTGAATTTTTGTACCATAATGAAAATGAAAATTATTTCCATTAGAAATGAGGATGCACTCGGAGGATATGATTGACATTCAAAACGAACTGTGACAGAAGCCCAAACATGGGAACTGATGTACTAGGACATGCATTGAAACTGTGAAATAGTGCATTGACAATGGCTACCAACTAGCCGAAATCTAGATTTGCTTAATAAAACCTGACAGGAAAAGACCACTGACTGCTGTGCTCCATCAGTTTGAAAGTGGTATTCAAAAGTATTTACGTTAAGGTTGTGTAAAGAAATATGTTGAAAGTTAAATTTCTGTAATACAGATAGTGTAAATCAAATCAAAGATTAAGCATAAATATTTTCCACATCTAAATTGTTTTATGGTGCTTGTCAAGTCTCATGGAGCAGGCAAGTCTTCATAAACAACCCTATACTCTCTGACTACTCTGACAGGTCTTGTCTTGATGTGACATCCATGGGCCGCATTGCTTATTAGATAGCAGCTACAATGAACTTGCTGAGCGTTTTGCTTGTTCCGACGTCTTGCCTTGTTGACATCCAGTCAGTGTAATATGACATACATACCACATTGCAAAACACACATTGGCTCTATTGCTGATCTAATTCACCGCCCAAGTTTCACATGTAGACGAGACATATCGAAGTAAACAATGTTATTATTTTTTAGAACTTTGTCTCGAAAACTGAAATGAGTGTCGGTTAAACATTAGAGTGACCTCCAAATTTTCCACATCTGTGATGCTTATTAAGAGCCATAATGTTAAGCTGACAAGTAAGATATCTGAAACAGTAAGTCAGCAACACAAAGAGACTAAATGTATATATCAAGTGTCACTATGTTGCTTTCAAATACATAAGCACACACATTTGTCAAATTCATGTCTAACTTATGCTGGTCAACACTTAAGTGATATTCTCATAGCCAAACGCATGTGGGTAAATAACTAACATGCCAAACTCGCAGGTAAACCTCTTATGGAATATGAAAAAGAGTGTAAAACTAGTTCTCCATAAGTGAATAGCAACTGAAGTTTACTTATGCAATGTAATTAATCAATTAGTGATACATAGTTTCTAAAGATAAGTTTTACTCAATTTAGTACTCTATAAAACTTCGAAATGCAAAATAAAATCAGCTGCCACTTTATGATCCATGTGCTGGTGGTCACTACCAGATTTCTGCACTTGTAAAGCCATATAATTCCATCAGTGTAACTTAGTGTAGGCACATCTAGGCATCAAAATAATATTTTCCACATCTACAATGCTTGTCAAACGTCACAATATTAATGTAATGTTTAAAACATCTGTAAAAATACATCAGCAGTACAAAAAATTCAATGTTGATATCAAATTCCACAACGTTATTTTGTACATACCTACACGTATACACCAAACTGGTTACTCAAATATCGTTGTGGACTCTGAAACTACAGGTTTTAACATTTTAATGTTCGGATAATAAGTTGCCGTCTCTTTAATCTAAGAACAGATAATCAATGCAGCTAGCCCCTATCTCTGTGTAATGTCTTGCCTGTATAGACGTGTATGTGTTGTCTTTAAGATACCTTCACCTTCACATATAAGTTTATACAGTAAAGTAAGGCCCTCCCAGTTCTTGGCTGATCCATGATAAGACAGGCGAAAAATTAGACTAATTGAGGATTATTAGTATTATCTATATTTTCTTTCGCTCTCTCTCTTTCTCTCCTTTATCTATGTATAGTTTTTAATATAAGATTTCATTACGTGGTATAGTGATAAAAAGAATCAGCCAAATAGTATCTTTGGTGCAGTCCTTCGTCCTGGAAATCAGCGGCTGGCTTGCTGTAAGAAATCTTTACATTTATTATTACTGTTAAACACTGCAGTCATTCGGGAGAATCAATCGTTTGGACAATTTGTTCCTTTTACGAAAGATTGCGAATTCCAGATGTGTACAAAGCCTTTTTAGACGATTTAACACACTCAGTGATTGCAGGCTCTCTTCGACACAGCTGAAACTTCCCCACTAATTACAGGGCCAACGTGATCAACAAATGATTCAGAAAAAACTAATTCGTTCATTCACTCCAGAACAAAAAAGTCACAAACCTTATTTATGGAGGAAATCGTGTATTAAATCCATCTCCATTACATGTCCAGATCTCCGGTGATTCCACGCCTAAATTATTTTCCTTTTACAATCTCTTTCTCTTGAAAACAAACCGCTAGCGACACAAATGTTAATTAGTTTGCTTTATCGAGAAGAAAAGCAGAATATGTATCTCTCAGAAACACGTCAATCCCTCAACAGAAACTCCGGAAGCTGTCCTAGCTACCACTCCAACCATGGAGAATGCATATATGCATCTCTGTTATTTCAAAGAATAAATGCACTAGAAAATACTTTAGCGTCGACGAGCTGTCGCCGCATATATTACGAGAAAATCAGATCAGATAACTTTTCGAAAGAGAATGAATGTGGATGGTTTGATTGAAAATGATTAATTGGTGCGTGGTAGAGGGTATTTGCTGTGGGGACATTACAATGCCCCTCGCAGCGAGTGAAGTTTGTGAGCCTAATTTTGATTTACCGAACACACTTCGCGAGCTATGTATTACTGTGGGTAACCCGGAAGTGATGAGTGTCAGTCCTCCTACTGAAAAAAAAAATATGTATAAGACAGACGAAGAAAAGAAACATTGAAAACCGAAGAAATGAAGAGACAGGTACCGCAGCAGTATTGCTTTTACGTGCATCAAGGTGTTATGTCTGCTGTGCTCAACCAAGGAAGATCTTTCACGAAACTATTATCAGGGTCTACCCATTCGGGAACTTTCGTAAGTAGGAAAACCTTGGAAAACCTCTTAAGCCTAGACCCCCAGCCTACGGTACATAGAAGATAGGAAAACCTACAGAAGAGAAAAAATAAATTTGAAATTGATCTGTAAAGGAAAGATAGGGATAGGTGTAAATAACGATTTGGAGAAGAGTGATTTGTGCCTCTGGCTAAAAATAATTTACAATCAATAACTCAAGGGTTTTTCTTTTTTTTTTTTTTAATCTTGTTCCCAGGACAATATCGTGCTGTGCTGAAACTCCCCCGGATCGGATCTTGCATGTCCCCGACGTCCAAATTTGTACTCGGTCTTCTACGCGGCCCACAATGGGAAGAGTAGAAGGGACAGGGATACCAGATTTTTACATGCAACATTCATTCCAAATGAATTAGCAATGACGGAAAGGGTAACTCTTCCTGTAAAAGAACTGGTTAGGTTGCACCGTCCAAGATTCTCCTGTTTGAAAACAAAATCCCTATGGCTTCATGCATCCTTTTTCTTACGATGTACTGCAAGGAATCTAGCCATTGACTTAAGGTTTACATTTATCCATTGACTAAGGCTTTTGCCGAAAAGATCATAATATTTACTCTAGTTTGAATTTTCTTTTGGACTTCGCATATCACTTAATCACTACTTGTGTTTATAAGTCCAAAAATTCTGACACATTTTCTGTAATTTAATGGATTCATGCGACTTGCAGTAGATTTTGGATTCAAATCATCGAATAATGGAAAGTGTGGTTCATTTTATACAAAGACATAATCCATCATTTCCTTGAAAAGTCATACCATTTACCTATACTCATAAAAATTTAATCCTAAATACATATATTTCTCCGCTTGATTGCTGTAATGTAAAAGTTATTATTGGCGAGGAATGTAGATTCCTTTCTTTCATTTATTCTCTGATTCATCCGGCATTCATACATGCCCATATATGGAAATGGATTTCCAAACAAAATTCCAAAGTGAACAAGACCCACTAATTCTATGAATATTAACTTCTTTTGACATTCAAAAATAAATCAAGAACTCTTAACCTCTAATTATGACACATTTTTTTTAAGTAGAACATCAATCCGTTTCCCCTCGCGTTTGATGCGAGTCTCTTACAAAGCATATCTGTGTCGTCTATATCGATTCCAACTCTCGCGCCGACGTCAACTGTTTTGCGCGGGAAATTATCTTTGCGGCGTTAACCGTCACTCATGATTCACTGCCTAAACGCATCACTTCACTTCACACGTTTACACATGTAAGCGTGCACTTGAAATTATGTATGAACATTCACTGGGAACCTCTTTTGATTATGCAGCGTCATTTTCGGGAAATGTTTCTTTCATATTGTAGGTCATTCAGATCCTTTATAATTCTTGATGACATTAGCAATGCTAAAGTTCTATATTTACCGAGACCCTGGTGAAGCCTATCTCCACTATCTTCTTTACAGCACTCGATAGTTATAGTTATTCACTATTTCTACAATCTGTGTCACTGATTAATTATTTCAGTTAAAAGTTTTCTAACACTAAAAACACACAGTTTATTGTTATGTTTTTACGAGCGTTCATCTCTGTCACTCGCAACACCATTCATCCCTATCTTCTAATCTTCATTAAATTTTTTCAAGTCGTTATGGGAAAATAACCCTTTAATTTTGTTGGATCCCTGGTATGCTAACAGATAACCCCAGGGTTCGGAATTTGTAGAATGATGTTTAGGCCAGTATATTATAACTCCCATTTCTTTATACTCTTCTTTATTAAGGGTGATTTGATATGTCTTTTTACTAGTACCTTCTCTCCGACGTGGTGCGCCTGTCCCCTCTTGATTAATTTGTCATATTGTTGTTTTCTCTGATCAGCCTTTTGCGTTATATTTATGATGGCTTGTCTTATATTTTCTTCCCAAGGCATCTTAATTTCCTGAGTTTTGGGCATATGTTCAGTCCAGAAGTTTTCTTCTTTTGCCTCGAACATCAATTCACGAGGTGTATATCCAGTTGAGGAGTGGGGCATGTTGTTGTATATCTGCTCAAATTCTTCCACACAATTTGCCCACGCAGTCTGCTTATTATGGCAATAGGTCCTCATAAAGCGATGGAACTCTCTAAAAATTCTCTCAACCAAATTGCCTTGTGGGTGTTAAAATGATGTTAGTATGTGTTTCACACCGACTTGAGACAAAGCCTGTTTCCATCGGAGTCCCGTGAATATCTTAGCATTGTCTGTTATAATCGCCTTAGGTATACCAACATGTGGAAGATAATCCCTTGTCAATCTTATTACAATTACTTTGGCAGTAGCCGCCTTTATCGGGTATAGCTTTACGTGTTTCGTACACACATCTAACACCTCCTCTTGAAGTAGGTAACGGTCCACACAGATCACACGAAATTAATTCTTTTGGTTCTCGGACTAATATAGAGCATAATGGGTGCTTACTCCATTTTGATATCGAGTGTAAGTTTTTGATTTCAGTAGTGATACTGAATCAATAATTTTCAAACGCTATTGTCCTGTTCGTCTGTCTGAAAAGCATAATTTATGTGCTTACAGTAAAAAAATCGTACTCTATGGTAGTGATATAATCGAAAGTATCTCGTGCCGTTCGTTCAGTTAGCTATTATAGCTAACTATTCGACTTAAAAGGATCGGATGTTTGCCGCTATGAAGAAAATAATTAACTAATGGAATTTTGCGTCAATACATTAATTTTGCAGTTGTGATCATGAGTCATCCTCCACGAATATAGGTCATATCTAAGTACATACTCATATGTGAGTGGCAGTTCGGTGGTTTAAATAGAGACGGAAAATTTCAAACAGTGTTTAAAGGGAGAAAACCTAGTTTCGGTCTTACTAAGGAGATGTATACCCCCCCCCCCCCCAAACCCTCCCACACCCTCCCGCCCTTGGCTCTAGCAGGTGCTTCTTATCAGAATCCCTTTACGCTTAGCTCCACGATGTTTAGTCGCTTTTACAAAGGATAATTCTAATTAATTTCACTCATCTAATAGTTTATAACACCTGTTTTGTGTGTTTGTCTAGTGCATTAACCAAAATGTGTTTCTAGCATTTGTAAGCCTGGTCTAGTTAGTCTTATCGATCTTAGGCGCAATTTCTAATGTCAACTGTCTATATAGCATATGTTCGTTTAGCTGCATGTCATTACACATGAAAACAGCAATGGGGAAATTTGAGGATCCACAGCGAAGTTTTAGGCACCAGTCTGACAGATAAGTGTCTGTACAAGTAAAATAACATTGTGATACTTGATGTAACCATTGCATATTTTGTGTTCTGATGTATATTTGCAATTAAATTTTGACACTCAAGCATCAGTGACACGGAAAGTAAGTAATCTCGGAAATCATTATAAAGTCTGACTAATGTTGATATCAGTTTTAGAGATGAGTTTTTAACATTCGAATGACATTGTTTACTTCGGTAGTTCTCGTCGAGTGCACAGTAAGCTGTAAGTGCATCAGCAGTAGTGCCAAGATGGGTTTTCCAATGCGTTATGCAAATCATATTGCGCCAATTGATTATCAGCAAGGCGAGGCTTCTCGGTATTAGCACAAGACTCAGTCCTGAAGGTGCCTAATCAGCTTGTTCGTCATATTGCCAACTGGATGTGACAGCAATCAAGACATGTCGCAACAAGCAAAACTCTCAGTCGGCGAGTACAGTCTCGTCTTTGGCTGTCGAGGGATTACTGCTGATTCTCGGGATACGTCTGATGAAAGTCATGGTACGTTATATGGAAGCGCTGTGCCGGTTGTTGTGTGGACGATATGGCCGTGTGTAAGAGACCACAGTGCTCATATTACTGATAAAAGAGCTCTATGAGTCTGGAAGTTAAATGAGTGGCAGTCTGACTAGGACACTAGAAGCACTCACTGCAAGACAAGTTTTGAAAATATTCCCAAGCATCAGGAATACCCTCAAACAGCGTGGCATTGCTCCTACTCGAAGTACACGAAGCATCTGCATCGAGTAGGATGTAGCAACACACCAATCTGTGAATGTGTAGAGAAATGCTCCGCTGATCAAGTGGGTTTCAGTCGTGTCCTTTTTCAGGTAGAGAGATACTGCAGACAATTTGACTGCGATCTGAAGACAACTGTTAAGTGAGGAAACCTTGTGGATTACAACTTATTTGACTGGACGAAGATTATCTAACAGCCAGCCGCTTATCTTTCAGTCTACAAGATCAAGCGGCCGCTCTGAAAGTCAAAATAATGTCAAGAGCACAAGAAACGTTTCCTCTATTATAGATAACGTTAGGTACATGTAAATTTCAATAATAATAGCTTTAAAATGCACCCCCCACCCCACACACACACAAATAAGAAGCATTAAAAAAAGGTGGGAAACTAAGAAAGAAAGAATGCTATGGCCACACACAGGTACGCATAGAAACGAGGATCGCCAATGCACACACATACCCGTGTGAGCAATGTGGAATAGCGTGGCAACAATGAGTTGAAATATTCCTAGGCTACCAGCGACATACATAGTAGTATAAGCTAGAAGTTATTCACTTCGAACTCGAGTTAATTTTTTCTATTCTATGTTTTTTAATTGATTCTTATTTTCAGTCGGTTGTTTTACTCTTATATTAATATTACAAAAGGTTACAGTTAGTTTCTTACTATATATAAAATATAAATCGTTGTATGTCACAAAGATTACTGAATATGTACGACCTGTTTAGAGTTTCCAGATAAGAGGTAAAAAATTTGTGGTGTTAAATTGAAATGGAAAAAAATTGCTTATACCTACCTTCCTTGGCAAGCACCATACAACAATTTAGATGAGAAAAATACGTAATAGCACTCTTCTTTGTGACTTACACCGTCTATGGTACGGAAATGACACTTTGTACGCATCCAAATGCTGATTTACTTAATTTTTGTATAAATATCTGTGATTATGATTGGAACAATATGGGAATTGACATTCATTTGCGCACTCTGTACATTCTTATTATCAAGGAGCAAAAAATTCAGAGTATTCGGATACTTTTGAACACAGCCAAGATGGCTGCACTCTGATTAGCAGTTTCATTTTAATGATCTGTAAGTTACTAATCTTTGATTAGTTGTCTCATTTTAATAGTAAACTGTGATTCGCTCGAGGGGAGGCAGGGTGACTATAGGGAAGGAGAGAGGGAAAGATAGTGGCGCTTCTTATGTGTTGATGGTGAATTCATATATAAACAGAGGGTGGCTTCGTCTCAAACGTAAGCAAAGTATGGAAGAATGGCCAGTGGAAACATAATGCTCTAGAGTCACCACAGGCTACACTACAGCTACGAAAATAAATTTTACATCCAGAACTTGCCACCAATCATCAATGAACAAACAGAAGACAATGTGATTGGCACTCTCGATTTCGCTAGTAATACTCACCTATCAAATGCTGCTTACTGGCAGGACTTTCGAAGTGCATCGCAGACCTGTTTGAAAACAGGGGCCCATCGGTTGAAAATTATTCAACTTAAATCCATCATAGTAGACCCAGAGCACCATCCATTTAGAAGGATTGGAGGAACACTTGCCGATCACCTCGAGGCTTGACAACTCCCCCTTCCACTAGAGGACAGAAAACCACCCTGGTGTCCACTATAATGTACTAGCCAAGCAAGTAGGCGTGGTTTAGAATGAAATACAGACCTGCATTGTTTAGCGGCTGCAAAAATTATAGCTCTTATCGCTAATAGATGTTTTGGAGGCGACAAATCAGTGTAACATATTGGAGCAATGGCTAAGCTGTTATATAGAATGGCCACACGTACACATCCCTCAAACATTATTTATGTACTTTCCTCAAGAGTCATTTTCCGGCAGAAACTTCACATACAACTTTAAATAATTTACAGGAAATTGTGGGACAGTGAAACGTTATTCAATAATTTATTTGTAAGGAGAATATTTAATAATGGCAAGAAATCGCATAAATAAAACTTGTAGTGAGCCATAAAAGTCACACTCTACTAAGCAACAGAAAATTAATAGTGAACTAACGTCGGAGGATTGACTTCTACTGTACCTTTAATCCTGCCTTCACAACGTTAATAAGTAGTTAATGTATATTCACTTATAATAAAAAGTGTATCTAAACTGAAAAGCAATAAATGGCAGCATTCTAAGAAGAATTTAACAGTAAAAATAAGACACATTGAGTCCTTAAACTCAGAAATAGCAATGATTATAAATACTGAAATACATATAAAGGAAAAATGCAGTCGTATGTAAGCACGCAGTCTAAGTAAATATATTCTACAATGGTGTAAAAAATCTAATCAAGGTCTCAGAAGTAATACAAAAGGAACAGTAAATAGCTGGATATACAATTTAGGGATTTTCTTGTGTACCCCATCATTGCAGAAATTCCTGGAAAGTGAACGTGCAAAATACAAATAAAATAAAGTGTACAATGCAAGCAAAATTAACATGATGCCTACATATTAAGCTTTAATAGATTATGGCATTGGACTGTAACAAGAAATGAGTATATCAGCTCATAAAAGGAAAAAATTTTTCTCATTAGTGAACATCATGCGTGAAGCATAACGTCACCGTAAACACGGTCATTAAATGTGTTCGCATTTGCGAATAAGGACAACCATCACCTGCAGGATGGAATGACGGCAATGAATATTTGCACCGGACCGGAAATCGAACCCGGATTTCCCGCTTACCGCGAGCGAACGACTTACCATTTGGGAATTCATGCACGACTCAAGGCCAGACACAAATACCATATGTCGTCAGCCAAGAGCCTACGACCGGTATTCGTACTTCCATTATGTATATTCCAACACAGGTGAGACGCTGTACATGAAAGTCATTTGCCCGATATCGGCAGAAATACGATATTGCTGTGCCTATGTTATTCTCATTACGATGAAAAGTACCTTTGAACATGCATGAATGTCAAAAAGAAAAGCCACTGAGGCAACTACAGCCGTTATGAAGTATATTAAGTGTGTTCGCAATTGCGAATAAGAACAACCATAAGTCATAGAATGGAATGATGACAGTGAATATTTGTGCCGGAGTGAGATACAGGAGTTTCGATCTTATCGTGAGTCGTGCACGGATAGCTAAATGGAAGACGACAACTTGCGATAGATCAGAATAACAGAGGCACTGCAATATCGTAAACACATTTGCCCCTCAGAAGACAGTTTTAATCCTTTCATGTTGTACTAAAAATTAAAAAAATTAAATGAATCCCATTCCATGTGCTTGTATACAAATAATCACTACGCTGTTCAGATATTTGTCGTTCTCATATCACTACCGAAAATTCGCTACATACTTAAAACACCGAAGTGTCGGTACGTCTCAATAGTCCAGCACCGATGGAAATGAGGTAATCCTCTAGGTTAATCTGCATTCCGCATCGACTTCCAGCAGGAATCCATGCTCGCAGTCGCACCAAAGTTGTCCAGGCAATTACGCGTGCGGTCGGCCGCTCGCCGTAGCCTCGAACCACTAGAATTGTAGTTTGACACTAAGTTTAGTATGTCCTACTCTACCTCCACCTCCCCCCCCCTCCTTCCCCCCGCCATTCCCACAACGAACGGGAAGTAACGAGTACTGTTCCACGGATTTTCTATGCTTTTTCTTTCCCCATTTTTCTTCCGTTAGAATATTCTGTCAGGAGCCTTCCCCATTTTTCAATTGTTTTCAAGTTGTAGGAAAAAGAAAGCGGTTTACTTTCATAATTCTTGACAGTTGGCAAACATTTTGAAATCAGATAGAACAGGCGCTAATTGATACTATTTTCGGAAAATGCGATGAAACGAAACTAGACTTTGTTTCCTAATGATAATCATCCATCCCCTTTCATGACATTTGGTTGTCATCTTCTTATTTCGGCGTTGGCAGAGAGCGTTTGAAAGTTATCATTTCTTTGTCACTGTCAGCAGATTACTAGTTACTGACGGAGAACAGCTACTGAAATTGATCTCCCACACTGAATTAACACTCTGATTCTAAAGGATATCATTCGTCTTTCGTTCCTGAATGTTCCACATCAGAGGCATCCCCTTCTTATATTCGTAAACTATTATCTTTCGCATTAAATTTTGGGGAACGTCTCGTATGAGCAAAAGATATCAATTTCATTGTCATCTAGTGCTAGTGAATTTCTTCCTTCTAGTGACCACTTCCAATCTTGTTAGTTTCCTTTGTTCCATTTTATGTTTTTGCTGTCCTAATTAGAGCTGATCGAATAAAGCTGTTGGACAGTATCTCGTTTCATCACCTATTCTCGCCTTTTATATTCTTTCACTGCCTTCTTCCGTTAAGGTTTCCCTCTCGGCCTTCTTCGGTACTCTCCTACGTCCTTTTTATGTTTTGCGTCCATCTGTTCTTTCTCTTTCTGTTCTACCTTCTGTACAAGACTCAAAAGATTTTAGAACTAATGCACCTTCGTGCAAGTTTTACGTACCTAGCTTTTGTACAGCCCACAATTATTACGCAGCAAACTTCCTGTAGTTATGTTAACGAATCCGCCAAATAACAGCTGAACTTAAAACATTTAACAGAGGATGTTTCGAGCCTTTCAGGATCACAGATGTGATCTTGGTGAATATGACACCTGTGTATGAAAGTGTCAGCCACTAATTACATCTTGAAAGGGTTAATAATTTAACCAAAGGTAAATATGACAGCTGTATATGAAAGTGTCAGCCACTAATTACATCTTGAAAGGATTAATAATATAACCAAAGGTGAATATGACAGCTGTGTATGAAAGTGTCAGCCACTAATTACATCTTGAAAGAATTAATAATTTAACCAAAGGTAAAGAATGAACCATACCCCTTGCTACAGATTTCCAAAATTGGTTGGCTATCAAAGCAACAAGCCAATGCAGTAACGCTATACCTGAAGAACACTTATTAACCAAAATATTCTTCAGTATGTACACAAACTACCATTCTCTTCCCGCAGATACAAGAATCCTCATGTAAGCTGTTGACCTTATTACACAGAGCACTGAGCCTGATAGACTGTTAAAACATGTCTGCTGTCTTTGGAAGGCTGTCTGGCTATATAGTACACTTTGTTTAAGGCCCATCCATACAAAGAACTAAGTGATTTGAGAAATAAGGATGACTGTAGCAAGCTGAAAGTAATACGTTTAGGTATTGAGCCAGAGATGTGTTACACTCCAAAGTAGCTAATTGTCATACGTGACAGACGTGCCAAGTTACTTCTCATCATCTCATATTAACAACTGGAGATGGCCCTCAAAGAAGTTCTGTGGTGGTATATATATAAAAATAATATTGAATAATATATTTATTATTTTTTTGGTGGGTGATAATATCGCATAAAATTGTAATTTGCTTATTTCTTTTGTAGTACTTGATTTAAAGGGAAATAGTCATCATTAGCATTTTGTTCTGATTTTGGGTAGCCTGAGACTGTTAAGCAAACTCAGTACCACCACAAGCATTTACATAGACCTTGGGCTTTCCTCGGGTATACGTAACTATTATTGAAACAGCGCGCCCCTCACCATCTTTTACGACCAAGTCTGATTGAGTGGTTGCTATTATTAATAAAACTCTGCGTACATTACACGGAATGCTATAATAAAATTAGATCTCAGGGGGCCTCGTGGTAACCGGTTTGATTATGTACCAATTTTAAAACGATCAATAATACCTGGGATATTTCTGTTTTCATCAAATGTAATAAATTGTCTGAATAATTTTTGATTAGCAAGGCAAATCTAAAGAGATTTTCTTCATCTGGCGCAAGGCGGCCAATCGAAAATATTAATAATTTAAGCTTTAATTTATTTTACTGACTATAGAATATTGAATGAGAAAAACAGAGAGCTCTCCAGCATTTACATTTACACCTTACATTTAATAAAAGATTTAATAAGATTAATTGTTTTGCTGGCGTAACCTGTGATGCAAGAGAAATGATGGTTCCCTCACTTAAATACGTGTTTCAGGTACATGAATACAAGGAATGATGTTGTGTGTAACTATATGAACATCTTTGTTCTTGTTCTAAAGTCATCTCATTATAGAGCACCACGAATATAGGTTGTATACGTTTTGCTCTTGAGTCCTATGTATAATTTCATGCAGCTTTCCATTTTAGTCTATTGTGCGCAGCTATCTTCAGCCCAGGATAGCTACTAGAACCTACATGAATTTGAACCGTGTAACAGAATTCAAGCCTACACCTCCCCTTACAGACTTGTCACCTGACTTCCCTACAGTAACAAAACAGCTATTTTCTACCTCTTCATTTCCTATACGATCTGCACCTCTGAACTTTACTCCTCTCCTGTAACATGTGTTATCTTTTTCAGCACAGTTCACTGTACCATTCCCAAATATAATTAATCTAATATTATATGACTTTAATCAGCTATATGTCGTTACCACTATCTTACTTTCATTGATGGGTAACGATTAAACATTGTTCAAGACAATTATCGGTACTACGAATGTCACAGAGTAGGCAAATATACGCTGAAGCACCAAAGAAGCTGGTATACGCATGCGTATTCATATACAGAGATATGTAAACGGACAGAATGCAGCGCTGCGATCGCCAGCGCCTATATAAGACAACAAGTATCAGGCGCAGTTGTTAGATCGGTTACTGCTGCTACAGTGACAGGTCATCAAGATTTAAGTGAGTTTCAACGTAGTGTTGTAGTTAGTGCAAGGGCAATGGGACACCATATCTTCAAAGTAGCGACGAAATAGGAATTTTCCATTTTCCCGTACGACCATTTCACGGGTGTACCGTGAATATCAGGAATCCGCTAAAACATGATATGGGATCCCTAATACGTCTAGATACGACTCTGACAGGTGATACATACGTAAGCAGTGTATGTAACCCCTATATAATGTGTGTGTGTGTGTGTGTGTGTGTGTGTGTGTGTGTGTGTGTGTGTGTGTGTGTAACGGCTGGCTAAATGCATGAAGTGTCCACCTTTGATTTACGGGTAGCATCCTTGATTAGTAATCAACAGCCTTGAAACCCGGATTTGAGCCGCATCACTGCTTATATTTCGAATAAAAATCATCAGCAATTGCGGACGAAGACTTCAGCTTATGAAGTCACTCTCATTCAGCCACCAGCCTTCTCAAATAGAGCGGAGGAGCGGAGAGAGGTTCAGGGCACTCTCTTGACCTTGAGGTGATAAACTGGCCCTAAAGGCGGAAGAATCACCGGTGATCAACGGCATGAGGACGCATAAGTTAATGGGATCCACCGGATAATGTGTATCGACAGGACATATGGCCTGCAATTTAAAAAGTGTCGCGGTAGTCTCCCCATTGGCTGAAGTTTCCGGATCAGTCTCCCATTCAGATCTCCGGGAGGGGCTAACAGAGGTGAGGTGAGCATCAGAAAAAATATAATAACTAACGAAGAGTTAACACTCTACGAGTCAGAACATGGAATGTCAGAAGTTTGAACGTAGCAGAAAAGCTAGGAGATGTAAAGACAGAAACCAAAGGCTTAATTCTGACGTAGTGGGAACTGAAGTAGAACGACGATAAGCAAAACTAGTCAGACGAATATAGGGTAACATCAACACCAGTAGAAAATGGCAGGAAAGGGGTAGGATTTTATCATGAAGAGGAAGGTAGGGTGCAGAGTGAACTATTGTGCACAGTTTCGACAGTAAACCAAATCGAGAAACGATACTTCAGGTATATATGCCAATGTCGCAAGCAACAGATGAAGACACAAAGAAAGTTTCCAGAATGAGATTTTCACTCTACAGTGGAGTGTATGCTGATATGAAACTTCCTCGCAGATTAAAACTGTGTGCCGGACCGAGACTCGAACTCGGAACCTTTGCCTTTCGCGGGCCAGTGCTCTACCAGCTGAGCTCCCCAAGGAGAGCTCCTGTAATGTTAGGAAAGTAGGAGATGAGGTACTGGCAGAGGTAAAGCTGTGAGGACGGGGCGTGAGTCGTGCTTGGGTAGCTCAGTTGGTAGAGCACTTTCCCACGAAAGGCAAAAGTCCCGAGTTCGAGTCTCGGTCCAGCACACAGTTTTAATCTGCCCGGAAGTTTTACAAAGAAAGTATTTGACGGTACTAACGAGTAATTTAGTTTGTGGAGGTAGACGGAAGTCTAATAGTCAGGGGGAAGTGGCACGCGGTTAAAGGGGAAGGAAGGTAAGAAAGGTTTACGGGATACTATGGGCTTGTCAGCAGCAGTGACAGAGGAGAGAGAATAATTAAGTTCTTCCGTAAATTTAAGGTGGTAATAACGCATATCTTGTTCAGGAATCACAAGAGGAGGAGGTATATTTGTAAAACACCAGGAGAAACCGTATAGATCAAGCTGAATTTCATCGTGATCAGACAGCGATCCCAAAACTAGATAATGGATTGTAAAGCGTAGCCACGTGCATATACAGACTCAGATCACATTATAATGATGATGAAGGGTTGGTTGAAGCTTAACACAATAGTCGGGAAGAATTAGTGTGCAAGGCAAAGGGATATAAAAGCTCTGTGAAATGGCGAGACGCGTTTGGCGATCGCTAAGGTTGTGTGTACTGTATAAGGAACACCAAGGTAGGCATCTCATTTGAAGAGGAGTGAACGCCTAGAAAGGGCAATCACACATGTCGTACAAACAGAAATATGTAAAGAAGATAAATGCGAAGTAAACTTCGGTACCAGATGTGACACTTCAACTGATCGATGGAAGAAAGAAGTACAAAATTGTTAAGGGAAAGACAGAAATATCGCAAAATATGTACCTTGCGACTGAACTAAAAGGCAAAGGCAAGGCAGCAAAATTGAAATGGCTGCAGCAGACATATGAAGAAATTGAAAAAGAAGTGATGGTCAGAAGGACAGATTCAGTGTATTGAAAAGTAAGGACAACTTTCGGTGAAATCAAAAGCAAGGACGGTAATATTCAGAGTTCAATGGGAATTCCATTAGCAAACGCAGAAGAGACAGCAGTGAAATGGAAACAATAAGTCGGAGGCCTCTATGAGGAGGAAGAGACCTGATGATGCGTTAGAAGAGGATCCTGTATTACAGTCAGAATTGAAAAGTGCTCGAGAAGCCATGAGATGAAATAAGGGAATAGGGATAGAGAACACACCATTGGAATAAAGTCATTAGGGGAAGTGGCGACTAAAATATTGTTCAAATTTGTGTGTGAAAGCTAGGAGTTTTGCGACGTACCGTCAGACATTCGAAAAGAATATCATCCACACGTTTCCGAAGACAGCAAGGGCCTACAGATGTGAAAGTTACCGCACATTCAGCTCAACAGCTCTTGCATCTAACCAGCTGGCACGAATAATAAATAGTAAAATGGAAAATAAAATTGAGGAACAGTTCGATGAGGATTAATTTGGCTCTAGGAAAAAGAAAGGAACAAGAAAGGAAATTCTCCCACGCACTTGATAGTGGAAGAAAGGTAGAACAAAAATTAAGACACACATCCAGAAAAAGCATTCGATAATGTAAATTGGTGCAAGATATACCAAATTCTGAGAAAAATGGGGATAAGGTATAGGGGAACTCGTATAATAGGTAATATGTACAAGAACCAAGAGTGAGCTGTTATAGTGCTGAAAGTAAAATTCAAAGTGAAGTGATGTTTATGATGAGTTCCGCACAAGGCATTGCTAACCTCAGTGAAAGTGAAGGAGCATTACAGAATCTGTTGAATGGAATGAACAGTCTAATGAGTACAGAATATGGATTGAGAGTAAACTGGAGAAAGACAAAAGTAAGGAGAACCAGCTGAAATGACAATATTGAGGAACTTAACATCAGAATTGGAGATCACGAAGCAGACGATGTTATAGAGTTTTGCTACCTTGGAAGCAAAATTAACCATGATGGCCAAAGGGAGGAGGACATAGAAAACATACTAGCACAAGAAAAGAGAGCATTATTTGCTACGAGAAGTATGCTGATAATTAAAAATTGGCCTTAAATTGAGGAACAGATTTCTGAGATAGTACTTCGGCCCACAGATTGTATAATTCTGAGTTATGAATAATGGGGATACCGGAACAGAAGAGAATCGAAGCGTCTGAGGTATAGTGCTACAGAAGAATGTCGAAAAGCAGGTGCACTGGTAAGATAAGATGTGGGAGGTCCTATGCACATTCGGCGAAGGAAGCAACATACGGAAAACTGACACGAAGACCGGACAGGACTAGGGATATTTGTTAAGGTATCAGGTAATACCCTTCATGGTGGTTCAGGGAAATGTAGTGAGTAAAACTGTAGGGAAAGACAGAGTTGAATATATCCAACAAACAATTGAGGCTGTAGTTTGCCAGTGCTACCCTGAGACGAAAAGTTGTCGCAGAAGAGGAATCCGTGGTGCTTCGCATCAAACCAGCAGATGATTCATGACTAAAGATAAATAAACAAGAAACACAACTTTAATTGCTGGTGGTCTCAGATAAATTGTAGATTCGAATCAAACCAGAAACAACGGCACGTGAATTGAAGAATGTATTGCTTGCAGAGGATTATTATGAAGGCAAAACAGTGTTAGAGAAGTTATTATCTATGTCTACAAAGCACGATTACTTCCAGTTCTGCGATGTGACAACAGTAACATAAAATTCATAATTTATAAATCCTTACGGCATTAAAAATTCATCCAATAGGAATAATATGGAAGAATATGGAATACTCATACTGCCTTCATATTACGCGTTACTAGTGTGGAAGATTCGTTGAAATGGTAATTTCAGTATCAGCTTTTAGTGAATCCGTCTGTAATTCTTTATAGAGTTGAATGATTTGAAAAGTAATTGTTTGTCTTGTTTACTGACATTGCTAGCTTCAATTATCACATGGCTCTATTGCTTCGTTTGTTATTATTTTTATAGTTCATCATCATTAAAAGAATTTCAATTTTCTTAATATTTACCCTAGAATTATCCTTGGAGTTGCAATGAGCTCATCTCATCCCTGCATCTTTCCTCATACATTTTATTTTTATGTACTGTGTTTATGGCGTGTACTGTGTGTTTATTGGAATTGTAATATCCACCTTTCATTTCGCTAGCTGCAAGGTCTCCACTCTTCAACTATGCACACCTCAGGAAAAACCCATATCCATCATCAGCACAGCCTGCATTGATTTTGCAAATGTGGTACTAATTTCACTCAGCACGCCTTTTTTTGTGAAGTTTCAGTTTGTTATCAGATTTGCTGTAGTATGTCTGGAAGTGCGTTTAGTATTTTTCACGAATATATAATTCCTTAGGTTTTAACAAATGTTGCATAGTATCCTTAATCTCTCAAAGGCCCAGTTTTACCCCTTCCCCTCCCCGTACCAATATATCTTTACTGGCCCACTAAATACCTATCTATATCCTCACTCGGCTCACACTGGCCCATTGGACCTCTTGACGGATCTTTCTGATCATACTGTCCTGTCGGCCAATACACTGCAACTTCCCAGCCACACATCACTGAAACCGCAGATCTCATTCACTGACCAATTTATTAATCAATCATACTGCAAGTAAACCTTGTATAGTCACTTCATGTCATATATGTGACACATGTGGTACCAGACATATGTCAGTACCTTTGCCTGCTTATTTTATTCTGTAAGAACTGGTGCTATAAATTTTTGATTAATATTTGCAGCAACATATCCAAATATATAGCTCGTCATAAACTTCACAGACATGCCGATTATCTTGAGGGTTTAGTAATTTTGAAATTCTATTAACCTTACGTTTCTTCCTTTAAAGCAGTACACCGCCATCACCAACAGCAATTGAACTATTGTAGTGATTCGAGAATTACTGTGCAAATTGTAGAACCACTCAGCCTTATACCGTCTCGAACACACGATATTCTAGATTCGCTTGTGGGATGGTAAAATCCTACCTACTGCGCGTCACTTGTTTGTGTGTGCAGGTTGAAAATCAGTCGCAGTACGAATGTAGACGGCACCGACAAGTACCTATCGGGAAATCCATAGATGTGTTAGTGAGTGTGTATGGAAGAACCATTGAATCTATATGCAGCTTTGTGCTTACTGTGACACTGACTATTCTTATGTGAAACAAGAACTGTTGAAAAAGTACTCATATAGACTCTTGACTCAGCCTTGTTAGACGCAAGACGTTTTTTCAATCTCCTTTTCTGAAACTCATGGTGTCTAAGCTGACTTTCTTCCGAATGTAAATTAATGTGGTCCTAACACACGACTGTACGAGGGACTTACTGAAGTTACATATTATGTTGAATGTGAGAATTTTATTGTGTTTGAAAGTCAAATATATCGTTGATTGACGAAACGTAAAGTTTGTATGGTTATGAAACTTCCTGGCAGATTAAAACTATGTGCCCGACCGAGACTCGAACTCGGGACCTTTGCCTTTCGCGGGAAAGTGCTGTACCATCTGAGCTACCGAAGCACGACTCACGCCCGGCCCTCACAGCTTTACTTCTGCCAGTATCTCGTCTCCTACCTTCCAAACTTTACAGAAGCTCTCCTGCGAACCATGCAGAAATAGCACTCCTGAAAGAAAGGATACTGAGGAGACATGGCTTAGCCACAGCCTGGGGGATGTTTCCAGAATGAGATTTTCACTCTGCAGCGGAGTGTGCGCTGATACGAAAGTTCCTGGCAGATTTTGTATGGTTACTTATTTCACTATTAGAAAGAGGCTTGAAACTTCCTGTGCCTTGCGTTATTTGACGGAGAAGAAGTCAAGAGAGTTTCCAGCAGCCGGCTAACCAGTAAAGAAGAGAGGCTGCAAACCCCAAGTAAGTCATCTCGTTTTATTTATTTAATCGTGTCAGAAGCATCGTACATAATATCAGAATAATTAGCACACACATATCACGTATACAACAAATACAAAAATAGTATAAAAGTATACAGATATAAAGCACGGTCAAGTAGTTTTTTTATTTTATAAAGTCTTGGACCAGAACCTGTCCACGTCCAGCGCTTCCAGGGTGGCATTCATTAAATCCTTCATGGTGCAGGTGCTTGGGCGCAGCACACACTGCGTGAGGTGGGTGGTGGTTTGAGTGTGTCCACAGTCACACAGCGCCGGTTCATTTGAGAGGCCACATTTGCGCATATTCTCTTTGGATCGTGTGACACCAGAGCGCAGCCTATTAAGAGATTTCAATGTCGTCCATCCTTTCATATGGCCGTGGGGGAGTTCTTCGTTTGGGACTAACCATTCCCCAAGGTGCGCGTTTTCTTCTCGCCACATTGCCAGCCTCACTTGCTGCGGTGTCCCGACGATGTTTCCTGCCGTGTGCAGGAAGCTTTTTCTAGATTTTAGTCGACGGCGGGCTGGCTGGTGTTTGTACAGCGGGTGGGCTGGTGAGGTCAATGCCTTTGTCTTTTCCTTCCTGGTCGCTACTTTCGTCCTAATATCTGGTGGGGCCACGCCTGCCAGGCAGTACACTTTATCAGTCTGGGTAGGTCTCAGACAGCCTGTGATGATGCGGCGGGATTCATTAAGCGGTGTGTCCACTTTCTTGGCGTGGCTAGAATTGTACCACACTGGGCACGCGTAATCCGCTATTGAATAGCGCAAAGCAAGAGCTGTGGTTCTCACTATTCCAGGCTGTGGCCCCCCATGTAGCGCCCGTTAGTTTGCGCACAATGTTGTTTCTCGCGGCTACTTTGTGTTTAGTGTTCATGCAGTGCTTTTTATAGGTGTGTGCCCTACCCAAGGTGACGCCTAAGTATTTTGGTGTTTCGCAGTGTTCCACGGGCACTCCTTCCCAGTTAAGTTGTAGTCTTCTTGCAGATTGTCTGTTCTTTAGGTGGAATACGCAGCTTTGCGTTTTCCCTGGGTTGGATTTGAGATGGTTCCCCTTATAGTTGGTGGCAACCTGTTCGAGGGCTTCTGACAGATTCTGTTCAACAGTTTCAAAGCTGTCTGCTTGAGCGGTAATGGCGCAATCATCTGCATATATGAAGCTTTCGGTGCCATGGGGGAGGGGCTGGTCATTAGTGTATATATTAAAAAGTGTTGGGGCCAGTACGCTTCCTTGGGGGAGGCCATTTTTCTGTATCCTCCGCCGGCTTCTCTGTCCCTGAAAATCCACGAAGAATCTTCGATTCTGGAGTAGGTTTCCAATCAGTAGGGTTAGTCTGCAGTCCCTACTCATTGCGTATATTTTCCCCAGGAGCAGTCGGTGGTTGACTGTGTTGTAGGTTGCTGATAGGTCTAGGAAGACAGCTTATAATCTCCCCCTCACTTATCGACCTTAATGACAGTGAAAAATTAAACCGCGTGTTCCTAATGGGAATTTGGGAAAAGCAATCGCACCGAAGTTAATCTGTCGGTAAAAAGGGAGGAAAGGGTTACATCTAAATGAAAGGAAAAATGCAAATGAAACTGGTGGAAATTAATTTTGAAAAGGGGTAAAGTTAATAAAGAAAGTAAATGTGAGGCCGTAACGTTAACAATTAACTAGCGGTAATTAGATATTTGAGATTTGGGGGAAATTACGGTCGCCAGTCATATGGACAAATACTATAGTAACTGAAAAAGAAAGGTTATTACACATATCATTAGCACTAGAAGTGTGGCAACTGAAGGTTGACACGTGTAGTGTGAAAACTGAAAGTTTGTCAGAAGTAATAAATTTCGCCACACTCTGACTTAATTTAGCAAAAGAATTAATAAAACCGGAAAATCTAAAGTTAATTTAGTGACTGAGGTTAATAGTGAGCTTTCTTTCTGAAGCACAATGAAATTCAGTAAAATACGGTTAGTCTTGGACTACCTCAACAATCATTTCAAAAGCTACTTGAATCTATGCAATTTAGAAATAAGAGATTTTACTTTGAACTTGAATTAAATGATTCTGAACAATTAACAATAGTAAAATTTAGTACGTACCAAGCTGAGCTGCAGTCACAGGTAAGCTAAAATATGCAAAAAAAAAAAAAACTCGCACTCTTAATTTGTGCTTGTGTAATCTAAAAATTGTAGCCAGCTATGAATACCTTAACTGATCTTTGAAATTAAAGCAGTGAAATCGAATGCTTTTACTTTAATGCTGGCGTTTGAATTTCAACGACACTCGAGTTCATTCCGGAAAAGGAAGGGAACCTGCTTGGTAATGCAATTGGGACAATGAGCAACAAATGTTGATGCTAAGTTGCTGTAATTATAGTTACGAAAATGGAACAGTTTGAAAAGCTGAGGTCTGCCATACAGTTCTAAAACTTTACGTGCTTCCAGTCTTCCTTGTTGGCTGATTGAAGGTTTGGAGCCGTCGATCGAGGAGGTGGCGACCGTCACTCATTGTCGGCCGTCGCTGTTGCAGAAGCTGGATGTTGGCGCGCCTTCTTCTCGACACGGTCACCAGACGAAACGGGCTCTTGTTGTGCGCCAGCTAATGCTTCCCGTCCGCAGCACCATGTCCGAAACTATCATAGCAAGTCGAGCGCAATTACATGCTGCCCAACCCCGAAAGCGCGGCAACTCGCAGGAGCGTCACTCAACACACCTGCTCCACCGCACCACCCCAGCCAGACCCTCTCTGCTCTGCCCGCGCTCCACGCGGCAGAGTTAACACTACCAAAGATCCTAAACACTTTGGTTCTCCATGATGGCGACCGTGATTCTGTGGAGTATCTTTTCCAAAACCTTGTACATGTGGCATAGGACAGAGATCGGCCTGTAAATTTTGGGATTGTCACGTCTTTGCCTGGTTTTAGGGTGGCAATTACTCGCGATTTTCTCCAGATTTTTGGAATTTTGCAGTGTTTCATGGAGTTGTTCATCATATCGACTAGCCATTTCCTTGTTACAGGTCCAAAACGCTTTATTTGCTCGACGCATAAATCATCAAGGCCGCCTGCTCTCCGTATTTTGCACTTACTGTTCGCCTTCTCCAGTTCCGCCAAGGTAAATGGCTTGGATAGTTCTTCGGTCTCCTGAGGGGGTTTCGTTCTGTGCCCCTCATTTTTCTCTTTAGGTTGTCGTATCTTGGTGAGTTCCCATTTATGAGAAGCTTTTGTGCAATTTCGTCTTCTTTGACGGTCTCGTGTAGATTAAGTTTGGTGGGGTCATTAGCTAGGCGTTTTATGAGTTTCGAGGTCTTTTGACTATCTCTGCCAAAATTAGTTTCCTCCATCAGTTTGGTCCATGCTCCCTTCTCACTTCTGATATCCTGGAGGTAATAACTCTTCCTTTGGTGAGGGTTTCTTCACTGAAAGGGTTTCTTTCGAAGAGCATTTGATACTCCTCCAGTATGGAACGCTTCAACCAAGAAGATCCAGTGTGGGGAGTATTGAGCTCTCGCACACGTCGCGGGGACGCAGACGCGGAAACCAATGCACATCCGACGCCGCCGGCACCATCTGCCATTCACCGGTGCTCAACTGCCTCTATATTCGCTCGCCTACGCAACGAGAATTTACGGCGGTTGAGCCTGAAAGAAAACTACGTTACGTCAGTACGAAGTGGTACAAGAGACTGTTCAGTGAACTTTATTTGTGTGGTTATCATATTTAAAGTTAGTTTTAAATTCTTGCAAGAGCTAAAGCATACAAGAGTATGGAAAATATTCAACAGATTGGGGAAACTCAAGACCCAGCTATGGCGATGAAAATTAGCAAAGAAGTGCCTGACTGGGCTAAGTTGGTCAATTTAATTCCAAGCTCTAAGCTAAGAACTAGGCTAAGTAAATCCTCATTAAATACCCAGAGTGAAGATTTAAATGCTCAGAGGGAAACTCCAAATATTCAAACGACAATTTTATGTTTGCTAAGCTGCCAAGGTCGACTCTCAAAGCGAAGAATTTAGTAATCTGCGCGAAGGCATTGGCGATTTAAATATTGAGTTGGACGCTATAAGTACTAAAGTAAAGAATTGAAAAGTAGATCTAAAGAATGAGTTGACAAACCCTTTGACTACTCACATAAATCATATGTTTACCGACCATAGTCAGAAACAGAATGATACTTTTCAGTATTTGTCAAAAATGTTAGAACTTAACATTGAGAACAAATGTGATAGTGTAGAATCGGAATTAATTGAAAAGTTAGGATCCTTTGAAAAACTGTACAGTATTAAGTATAATGATGTAAGGCACGGGTTGTATACTTCTCAAGGGAGTGCAGATAAGCAGTATGAATTAATGCCAGTCATTCAATCGCAAAGTACAGTTATCAATACAGGCGTTGATTATATAGAAAGAAATTTCAAAGACAAAATAGGTAACTCTGATGTTATAAATGTAATTAATTTGGAGGAACAATTTGGGGAAATTATAGATCGAAAAGTTACCGAAAGAATAACATCCTGAATGTATCGTCTACTCCTTCTGAACTTAATGATACCAGAAAGGGTATGGAAAGAGGTTAGGAGTATCCAAGATAAAGTACAAAAAACGGTAACTTCATCTAACGTTGTATTAACAAGTGAAGCTGTGACTGATTTGCAATGTGGAGCTAATTCTGACTTATCTAGACAATTTCCGAAATTTAAGCCGGACGGAGATTTACATCCAACCCTTTTCTTGAAAAGGTTTAACCAAGCATTACCAAAAAATTGGGAAGGTTCTAAGAAGATGGAATTTGCTGTGGGGAATCCTCAGAACGGGGAATAGTAAATATTGAGCATTTTTTCCCTTGGAAGGAATTTCAAAAGAAATTTAAAGAGAAATACTGGTCTACCAGAGCTCAATCTATGGGACCCAAAATATTACAATCATACTTGGGGTACTATAAGGAAATATTTCGATTGGCATTTAACACGAGCAAAGTATTTAGATAAACAATGGAAGAAGAGGGATTGGTACATAACTACACGATTGCCCATCTATGCGAGAAAAGACATCTTATGTAGTGGTTGGAACACGCTAGAAGAGTTGTTGTCTTTTGTTGATGCACTTGGTGCAATAAACAAGGACCGCAGCGAAACTTTACACCAAAGTGAAAGTTCGAACTATACAAAGAATAGAGGGAATAATTTTAAAACGCATGAGGCAAACCTAGCAAACGTACATCAGTGCAATAAGAAAACTTGTAACGGTAATTATCAAAAGAAGCATTCATACTCAAATTTAGATCCAGTAGCTTCTCAAGAATTTGTACCGAGTAACCAGAAAACACAAAATTGGAATCTAGTACCTCGTTACGGTAATCAACCCGTAATTAGTAGTAATGAGTAAAACGTTATTCGACTTGCATCCAGTGCCGTGTCCCAGGTCGTGGAAATATATTAGGAGGCCTTATGCCATATAAGCATGTTAACTTTACGCACAAAATACCCACAAAAGAATGGATATTGCTTGAAGATCCAAGCTTAGCTGCTAATAACCCACAACCTATAATAGCAGGGACAGTGGAAAACTCCGAAGTTTACATATTTATAGATTCGGGAAGTGAGGTATCACTTATCTCAAACGCATTTTTTAACTCGCTACAGAGTAAACGCCACTTACCGTTATTGCCAGTGACCGGAGTATACATAATCGGGATAACGGGAACAAAAAGTAAACTAGTAAAATACGAAACTCAGGCGAACTGGGGTATTGGAAATATGTTATTTCGTCAAATGCTGTAGGTAGTCGAGAATATTAACAGGGACGTACTGTTTGGTGTAGATTGGTTTAAAGGCATCTTAAACATTGATGAACATCTTCCTTGTTTTGGTAAAGGGGACAGTACATGTTGGACACCTTTGGTAAAAAATAGTCACTTTGAGGAACAAACAACAGAGCGCCAGCGTCTGCGAATAACAGCTACTGCACAATTATCACCAGAAATCGATAATGTTGATCAAGGAACACATAGAACTGATATACAAGACATAGTTAATGAATCCCTAATATTAACCAATCAACACAGACGGGATATGTATAAAATTTTAATGGAGTATGAAGTGGTATTTTCCGAATGTCCAGGTAATAACAGCGACTATGTCTTTAACTTCAAAATCAAAGATGACACTCCATTCATTTGAAAACAGTATCCAGTACCAGTGAGTCTGAAAGAAGCAGTCTGGGATGAGATTAACAAAATGATTCATAATAATATAATATTTTAGAACGAAGTTCCAGTGTAATGAATAATCCTCTGGTAGTGATGAAGAAAGCTACAGGTGGGGTACGATTAGTCTTAGATGCTCGTACATTGAAACGACATATAGAGACGGAGAGGGACCGGCTGATTAATATTGACGAATTGTTATGGAAATTTAAAAAGGCAAGATTCTATAGCACGATGGATTTGACTGCAGGATATTGGCAGATAAAATTACATCCAGGATCAAAAAAATTTATACAGCCTTTTTTGTTTGATGGATAATCATATCATTTCAGTCTATTGTCACTTGGACTCTGTGTCCGTATTTATACTTGCGATAGATGAAGCACTAGGGAGAGACTTATTGAAGGATTTGACAATATACGTAGACGATATCCTAATAATATTGCCTACTTGGGAGGAACATTGCCGAAATTTGTGCAAGACTCTGAAAAAATTTAAAGAGGAAGCCATTACGGTAAAGCTGTCAAAATCGTTTTTTGCGTGCCAAGAACTTCTTATGGTATATAACAGGGGTAGAGGGAATTAGACCAGACCCTGAACGCATAAAAGCTATCAAAGGATGTCCGCAGTCCAGAAATGTAAGACAATTAAAGGGGTTATAGGTATGGCCAGATACTATCGACGGTACATACAAAGGCAGGAGTTAAATGACCCGAGAATTCTACATTTATTAAAAACGGGAATACCGTGGAGTTGGGCTCAAGGTGCAAATGATGCATTTGAAAATGTTAAAAGAGCGCTTGTTGAGGCTCCCATATTACATCATCCAATTATGGGCGAACCGTTTAAAATTTCAACATATGCATCTGATTACGTTATTTCTGCCGAACTTTTCCCAGGAGAATGGTATCCGAGTAATGTAGAAGACACAACCATAGCTTTTGCTAGCCGTAGCCTATATAAGCACGAGCTAAATTACTCAGCTACTGAAAAAGAACTGTAGGCGAGTGTGTGGAGTATTCAAAAGTTTTAACACTAGTATGGGGATCAGAAACCCATTTTTATACAGAATATCAAGCTTTATCCTTTCTGACGAGTAGTCGTTTACTGCACAGTAGGTTTATGCGCTGGAAGCTTCTCCTACAGGAATACGATATCAAGATACGATACTTAAAATGTTCCGAAAATATAATACCTGATGCATTATCGAGGCTACCCATAGGAATGGAACACTTCAAACGTACAGAAGGGCCCGGCGTTATTTTTGCCATTAATTTTATATCAGCAGAATATCCGAACATCAGGGTAAAAGAGATGCTTCAAAGAATAACAGAGAATATACATCATGATCCTTATTTCACAGAAATATTGTCTACGTGTATGCAGAACTCGTTACCTCCTAATCAGTTGGGAAAATGGAAAACTGTGGATCATATATTGTTTCGGAGAGACAATGTAACATCAAAGCGTAGGCGTTTATGTCTTCCGAAGATAATGGAAGACGAATTTGTATGGTATGTTCATACAGGGTATGGACACTTCGGAATCAAAAAATGTATATGTCATAGGAATAAATTTTATTATTTCAGAAAATTAGGGCATAAAATAGCATCTTTGATTAGAACCTGTGAAACTTTTCAGAAAGTAAAAGACAATAATACTTCGTGAAATATAGAATGTGTCGTATTATTCCTAAGTCATTACACGACCTCACAGCAGCTGATTTCTTTGGACCAATTCCACAAGGAAAGGAAGGAGTATCATACATTTTGGTTATCATAGAATGCTGGTCAATATACGTTAAACTATATCCTATTCAGAGAGAGTGTATGCAGACTGTTTTACTCTGTTTACAAGAATAATTTCTAGAAATAGGTGAACGAAAACGGTTTCTTACAGATAACGGACCACAATTTTTGAGCAACCTTTAATTAAGTATTTTAGTTGGCCTGAACAACCTAGTGTCAATTACGAGGTAAGTCAAGAAATAATTTCTAAAAATTTGATTGAAAAGGCGCAACAAAGAGTAAGTAAGCATAATGAAAAGGCTCGACCCTCAAGAAAGAGAGTCATAAGTTTTTTCAAAAATATGAGGGAACCATATACTATTTTATTGACTCAGCTGCTAACCTAGGGGTCTGGTTGTACTAGACTGTTTCATTGTAAAGAGGCTGCCTAAACTCCACTTGTCCGTCCTCTATTAGAATACTGCTGCGCGGTGTGGGATCCTTACCAGATAGGACTGACGGAGTACACCGAAAAAGTTCAAAGAAAGGCAGCACGTTTTGTATTATCGCGAAATATTGGAAAGAGTGTCACTGAAATGATACAGGATTTGGGGTGGACATCATTAAAACAAATCGTATTTCTTTGCGGCGGAATCTTTTCACAAAATTTCAATCACTAACTTTCTCCTCCGAATGAAAAAATACTTTGTTGACGCCGACTTACACATGGAGAAACGATCACCATAATAAAATTAAGGAAAGATACAGGTGTTCGTTTCGTCCGTGTGCTATCCGATATTGGAATAATAGAGAATTCTGAAGTTCGTTCGATGAATCCTCTGCCAGGCACTTAAATGTGCACAAATGAAATCTTTTAAGTGATAGATGTCCACCAGCTTAATGAAGAATGGCTCAATAAATTTCGTAGAAGAAATAAACGTGATATATTAAAGGATATGATGTAGGAATAGTGCTTTAGGACAAGGATATTGCCTGAGAACTATATTAACATTCGCTCTCAGTTTTAACACAAGAAAATAAGTTATTCTTAATGGCAGCCTAGCACTGCTTAACATTAAATAGTGAAATAACAAGTATTTGAAATGAATGACGTAACAGAGTGGCAGAGCATATCCAGACAACGACTAATCTATGACAAAGAAATCTCAGATGATGCAGTGCATCAGGTGGTTAATCTGAAAAAATAGATCCTAATACTTAACCACTTCACATAAAACTATTTTTATTCACTAAAGTACAATTATGTAATAAATGTCTCTATTTGCATGCACTTTTTAAATATCCTCGAAGTCCAAAGCAGCTACCCTAGAAAATAGATTAAGCCCTGAATTGAGATACATTGAAATAATCTAAATACCAGCAAATCTGTAATAAATTTCTAGTTTCTTTTTTGGTCTGTTAAACACGATCATTTTATAGCCCAACGTAATGCAGTTGCCGCCAGGGATCACGCGCTAATGTGTTACAGCACACTGTAAATATCGCGTTAAAATTATGCCAACTCTCTTCGAATGAAAGCCGGAAATTGCACTAAAATCACACCATTTCTCTTCGAATGAATGTTGGTACGGAAACAAAACAAACGAAAACATGTTTCGCAGCGCTCTCTCTGCGATAAAGAGAAACCACTGTCGACTTCTGAATTGACAGTCAGCTGTGTCACGATCAACTGAGGAGAAGGCACGCAGCTGTCCGTTTCCCACTGAGCGCGCTCTGAAATGACGTCATCCCTCCCGGCACTGATGGTACTATGTTGCTCGCAACAAAAGTCAGCATTATCCCTTGAGCACTGCGTGTGAAGCATTGCTTAAGCATAACGTTTGAGGGATATTAGAGCAACTATTAGCGTAACGACGTTGTGGATGAATGCTTTAGTGTACAGACTGCTTAATTATTAACCTTTGAAACGTCCCCTTTTGAAAAATTATACAAGACTGTGCTTAAAGTGACACACAATATTTTTTAGCACAACGCAATCTGACTTTCAAAAACCCCTACAAAAGAATGGCCCTGACTAACATTAACCTATACCTTTCACAAATCACTTACCTCACCAAAAATCTTCGTTACTCGAACTACTGCAATACAGCGAGCGCCACTACTGCCAGCTAAATAAAAGATTCAAACTACGGAAGGCACTAACTACTGATAGGCATAGTTAGCAAATGAAAGATTTTAATAGAGAACAAACAATGTATTTACCTTAATAGTCATAATTTGACATCCAGTCTTACAAATTTCAAAACTCCGCCATCTCTCTCCCCATATCCACCAGTACTGGCGGCTCACCTCCAACTGCGCAACGCTACGCGCTGTTAACATCCAGCTGCCGCTGCCCAACACTACAATGGCAGACAACAATGCAAACTAGCCACAGACTGCACACAGCACAGCCAGTGATTTTCATACAGAGCGTTACGTAACGTTGCCAATAAGGAAACATAAACAGCCAACTTACACCTTGTGTTCGAGTCTGGCTACCACCAACAGTTTCTGTTCATTTAATTTTGTTCCTCTCAATGTTAAACTTCTAATTATAAATTTTAACTCTTTCACTGCTACAGACGTGCTCTCTACATTTCGTGCTGAGAAGAGCAGTTGGTACCGTAATACGTGCCTAGTGCTTCTACCTGTGCTGAGAAATACTTATCATACGAATTTACCAAACATATTAGGTGAAAATATTACATTTTCGCACCTCTTACAGTTTGATATCTTTGCTCGATAAAGGTTTGAATTTCTTTTAGTTATTTGGTGTACTTACTGTACCGTATCAAATTACGTAAAGCAATGCATAAAAATTTAATGTGTTTGCAGAGGCAAAAACTCGTTGGATGAACTTTGCGTGTGGTTGATTTTAGCCCAAACATCACTGCGTATGAAAAGTAAATTTGATATCGAATTATATTTAAAACTGACAGCAGAACGAAATTTTATACCGTCCTCGAAATATAGGTTTTTATTACGTCGTACGGTCGCATTTGAAGCGCCTATTTCTGTCTGTGTTTCGAGGATTATGTGGTCGTTAACAATAACTATATTTCATAAGCGATTCTAGATATATACACATGAGGTATTTTCCAAATGATAGCACACAAAGAGGCACGTGTATTTTATAATAAGTACTGGAAACTTTTTTTATTCGCCGCGATATGGAAGTAATCCACCCACAAAAGTGAGAGGGTCGGGGAAAATTATGCCTAAACACTATAACACTGCGGAAGATCTCTAAGCGTAGAGTATAAGGGAGTTTTGAGGAATAATGTATCTATCAGTTCTGAACCCTACCTTTCAGTTCTGCTTTGCGCGTGAAGCGAGCAGGTTGCTCCCACTTCCGCCTGTATAGCAGCGCCGCGTGTATCGAACCCTTGTGTACTAAGTCTTGTGTGTGTGTGTGTGTGTGTGTGTGTCTGTGTGTGTGTGTCTGCCGGTATCGCGTCGTTATTGCGTAGCAGAGTCCGTTGTTGGTTTGTACGCTGGCGGTGGCGTTCTCAGCCCGCGTCGTGATGTCTGTCGAGTCTCCCAAGAACAATTCTCGTCGGGCTACCATTCGTCTAACTTTTGAGAATAGTACACGTCATGTGCAAGCGGGCTCTCTAGACATTCACGAATTGGTTTGGCCGGCCGGAGTGGCCGTGCGGTTCTAGGCGCTGCAGTCTGGAACCGAGCGACCGCTACGTTCGCAGGCTCGAATCCTGCCTGGGGCATGGATGTGCGCGATGTCTTTAGGTTAGATAGGTTTAATTAGTTCTAACAAGGGAACCTCCCCATCGCACCCCCTCAGATTTAGTTATAAGTTGGCACAATGGATAGGCCTTGAAAAACTGAACACAGATCAATCGAGAAAACAGGAAGAAGTTGTGTGGAACTATGCAAAAAATAAGCAAAATATACAAACTGGACAGTCCATGCTTAGCACAGGCAACGTCAGGGAAACTGTGCGTTCACTAGTGCGGTGGTCCCGTGGTTAGCGTGAGCAGCTGCGGAGTGAAAGGTCCTTGGTTCAAGTCTTCCCTCGAGTGAAAAGTTAAATTTTTTATTTTCAGACAATTATTATCTGTCTGTCCGATGAGAGGTTTTCGGCAAATGAAATATTTTGTGAAAAGATTCTATGATTTTGCGAAGCTGCACAGGTACACAGAGCAGTATTGTTTACGTGATCTGTGTCAACTGTCAAAGTTCAGGCACTCACACACAATGAATTTCGCTCTCCAAAATTCCAGGACATGTTCAGATTTGCTTGGACATATGCAGGATTTGACGGTCTACACACATAAAAATTTGAAAACGTTAAAAACATATGTTTTGACAGAGCAAAGGGAAAACTGTGCAACTGTGAAACTGTTGCATTCATTTGTTGCTGTTTATGTGACAAACTCTTATGTTTTCATCACTTTTTTGGGAGTGATTATCACATCCACAAGAAAACCTAAATCGGGCAAGGTAGAAGAATGTCTTTACCCATTGGCCAAGTGTACAAGTTAGGTGGGTCGACAACATATTCCTGTCATGTGACGCACATGCCGTCACCTGTGTCGTATAGAATATGTCAGACGTGTTTTCCCGTGGAGGAATCGGTTGACCTATGACCTTGCGACCAAACGTTTTCGGTTCCCATTGGAGAGGCACACGTCCTTTCGTCTACTAATCGCACGGTTTTGCGGTGCGGTCGCAAAACACAGACACTAAACCTGTTACAGTGGACAGAGACGTCAATGAACGAACGGACGGACCACAACTTTGCGAAAATAAAGAAACGAAAATTTTCACTCGAGGGAAGACTTAAACCAAGGACCTGTCGTTCCGCAGCTGCTCGCGCTAAGCACGCGACCACGGCACACCTGAACTCTCACTTTCCTTGACGTTGCATATGTTGGAACGGACTGCTCAGTTTGTATATTTTGCTTATTTTTTTCATAGTTCCACGCGACTTCTTCCTGTTTTCTCGACTGATCTGTGTTAAGTTTTTAAGGAGTATCCACTGTGCCAACTTATAACTAAATCTGAGGGGGGTGCGATGGAAAGGTTTCCTTGTAAGTTCTAGGCGACTGATGACCTCAGAAGTTAAGCCGCATAGTGCTCAGAGCCATTTGAACCATTTGGATTGGTTGGTTGATACGATTCGAGTTACATATGGTTTGGTAGACACTGCTTATTCTGATTCTGATTTGTATGCACATTTTGTAAACTTTCAAGACCGGCTTCTGTCTCGAGTGGTTTCTCACATGATCTCTGCACATAGTACTCGTTTCGTTGGTCTAGTGTTAGTTGCAAATGCGGGGATCGACTTTATACCGGTTAGAATTTACAATCTACAACCCGAAGTGGACAATTCATTTCTTAAGGCAGTGTTGCTTCCGTATGGACTCTTTCGGCATATGCTGCGGGAACGCTGGCCTGGTCAACATGGCTTGCAGTGTTACAGTGGTATGCTAACCGTGGAAATTTGTGTTCAAAAGAAAATTCCTTCACACTCGAATGTTTATGGTTACCGGATTCATGTTGCGTATGTAGGGCAAGAGGGAACTTGCTTCCTTTGAATTGAAAGTGGCCATTTCAGATCCAATTGTCCTTGCTGTGTTACGGTTTTAAAGTCATTCTGTGAGAAACATTGTCCGTTGATACTTGCTGGATTAATGTCTTAGCAATCCTCTGTCGGTTGTTCGCTAGCTTTAGAGGAGATATCACCTCCCACTCCGTGCGACTTTCCGCCGTTACCGGCACTTTCAGATGCGGTCCCAGTCGCCATTACGTTGCTGGCACTGATGGCACAATTTCGTTGTCGGCAGACCCAGGATGGTGAAGATTTTGGTCACCCCTTTCAAACCCCACCTCTCCGAGAAAGTGGCGACGGAGGGTTCTTCGTCAAGTAGTGATGCTTTGAATACTGCTACATCTACATCTACATACATACTCCGCAATCCACCATACGGTGCGTGGCGGAGGGTACCTCGTACCACAACTAGCATCTTCTCTCCCTGTTCCACTCCCAAACAGAACGAGGGAAAAATGACTGCCTATATGCCTCTGTACGCGCCCTAATCTCTCTTATCTTATCTTTGTGGTCCTTCCGGCAGTAAAATTGTACTGCAGTCAGCCTCAAATGCTGGTTCTCTAAATTTCCTCAGTAGCGATTCACGAAAAGAACGCCTCCTTTCCTCCAGAGACTCCCACCCGATTTCCTGAAGCATTTCCGTAACACTCGCGTCGTGATCAAACCTAACAGTAACAAATCTAGCAGCCCGCCTCTGAATTGCTTCTATGTCCTCCCTCAATCCGACCTGATAGGGATCCCAAACGCTCGAGCAGTACTCAAGAATAGGTCGTACTAGTGTCTTATAAGCGGTCTCCTTTACACACGAACCACATCTGCCCAAAATTCTACCAATGAACCGAAGACGACTATCCGCTTTCCCCACAACTGCCATTACATGCTTGTCCCACTTCATATCGCTCTGCAATGTTACGCCCAAATATTTAATCGACGTGACTGTGTCAAGCGCTACACTACTAATGGAGTTTTCAAACATTACGGGATTCTTTTTCCTATTCATCTGCATTAATTCACATTTATCTATATTTAGAGTTAGCTGCCATTCCTTACACCAATCACAAATCCTGTCCAAGTCATCTTGTATCCTCCTACAGTCACTCAACGACGACACCTTCCAGTACACCACAGCATCATCAGCTAACAGCCGCACATTGCTATGCACCCTATCCAAAAGATCATTTATGTACATAGAAAACAACAGCGGACCTACTACACTTCCATGGGGCACTCTAGATGATACCCTCACCTCCGATGAACGCTGACGATCAAGGACAACGTACTGGGTTCTATTACTTAAGGAGTCTTCGAGCCACTCATATATTTTGGAACCTATCCCATATGCTCGTACCTTAGTTAGGAGTCAAATACTGACGATAATTGCGGCTGATGTTTCAACAGGGATGACGAGGCTAGTTCTATCGATGTTGAAATGATTGTTGCATTTGTGTCCTCTCCTCCACTCGTAGGAACGTCTGTTCCGGTTGGTTCAGATGATTTAACAGAGACACTGTCTGCTGTTCTGCCTTTCCTGTGTTCTAGTGAAATACCCTCAGTGCCTTCCATTCAGCAATCTGGCATGATGGACCAAGAGGTTACTGCGTATTTTCTCTCGCGTAGTCAGATGATTCAGACAGCTTCGGACGTTGCATTGCCTGTCTCTTCCTTATCGATTTGTGTGACTCACCCTATAGAAGTGTGTCGAGGTGTCCTGCAGGGTAGTCCCTTGTCTATTTCGTTATTCGTGCTATTTCTGGAACCCTTACCGTGGTTCATAGCTGCTCAATTGGTAGGCTGTGGGGGTCCCCCGACATAGATCATTGGATGTTACGATTAAACGGTGTCCGATGAAGATGGCTGCGTTAAATTGAGCGTCACTGGCACGATTCACGGAGCGATTCTTGAACACCAATGTCACTCGTTTCGTCATTTTATCAGGTTCCGACCTTGGAAACTTACGTGTTGAGGAAAGGCCATTTGGTTGCCCAAAAGCTAGAACAGTTATCGGGCAAGTTATTTAGCGAAACTCTATTTTCCGGGCGCACCGTGAGGTTATGGCAAGAACCCGGCTGATGGGAGTTTTGGGCCTCCATGTTGTTCGAGCCAAGGCTTCTGAATTTATGTGTTCGACGCACTATTTTAACGTGTATTCGCTTTCCCCAATCATTTACAGCTCGCCTCTTGGCCTGTCTCCAACCTGCGAGCTTACCTCGCCAACAGACGTCGGTAGGCTAAATACGAGGGGCGTTCAGAAAGTAAGCTCCGATCGGTCGCGAAATGGAAACGACTATGAAAATCCGATAAAGCTTTGCACAGATGTGTTGGGTAGTGTCTCTAGTATAACCGCAGTTAGCATCACGTCGCTCTTCTCATTTCTGAGCTCGCAGTGAGTGCGTAAAGATGTCTAGAAAATAGTGTCTGCCGCCAAGTACGAGGGCCTGGTGCGAAATTTCGCCTGAAGCTATGCAGCTAACATTACATAACTGTCGTGCTGTTTCGTCTTCAAGACAATTCTCAGCCGCATTCTGCAGGGGCAATGAAGATGCTCCTGCATCGTTTGCAAATGGAAATGTTAGATTACCCACAATACAGTCCGCAATTGTCTCCCCCTGAGTTTCATCTCTGGTCACATGAACCGCTGTCTTTGACGACAACATTTTGACACAGACAACGAGGTGTAGGCCAGCGTGGAGAATTGGCGGAAAGCACTGGCGGCTGCCTTCTATGATGAGGCTATTGAAAAGTTGGTACAACGCTATGACAAAAGTCTAAGTCAGAACGGCGACTACGTAGAGACGTAGCTGAAAGGTGTAGCTAATTGTTACAAGTAAAACATTTCTGATGTTCACTGTGGTTTCAATTTGGCAATCAATCGGAGCTTACTTTCTGAACAGGCCTCGTAATAAAATAAGGTCTATTCGTGATTTTTTCCTTGATGTCGGTTACTTGGGAGTTGATATTCTTTTCCAATCGCATCTCTCTTCCAAAATACTGCTATGTTGCTGGACCTTTTCAAATCGCGCTTCCTCAATGGAGTCCCTATCACAAGACGCTGATTGGAAGGCTTATGGTCCAATGTCAGCCTACCTATCTTTCCGATGGAAGTGACGTCCTCATGACATCAAGTCGTGCAAAACCTTCAGCCCACCAACGTTCGACCTTTTCGCTTAGTGAGACAGATCGATGCTGTCGTTGCAATGAAACGGATACATTATGTAACCGGTAAGTCGCCTGCGGGTACAAACATTGGAATTGGTCTTTCTTGGCAGGACGACGGAAGCAGCGATCTCCGTTGAGACTCTCCTGCGTGCCGATTCAACAGTCTTTCCGAGAACGAAGAAAAAAAAAATGGTTCAAGTGGCTCTGAGCACTACGGGACTTAACTGCTCTGGTCATCAGTCCCCTGGAACTTAGAACTAGTTAAACCTAACGAACCTAAGGACATCACACACATCCATGCCCGAGGCAGGATTCGAACTTGCGACCGTAGCGGTCGCGCGGTTCCAGACTGCAGCGTCTAGAACCGCTCGGCCACTCCGGCCGGCCAGAACGAAGAACAATGTGGTCCATGTGCCTTGTCGGGCATTATGTTTATTACATGGTGGAGAGCGGATATGACCTAGACCCTATTGGTTACTAACCATTGAATAAAGCGAAGAATGCCACGCTGTCTAAAGCTTCTTGCGAATCCGCTGCACCTGCTATTTCATTGTCAAGCAGTTGGATGAAGTACATAATACATTTTCTCTTCGAATTTTTCATTCTTGTTACCTTGATTTTGGTAAACTTGTCAAAGGAAAAAAAATAAATGTTTGAGTTACATTGTTCTCTTCGAATTTTCATCGTTGTCTGCTTTCAGGCGTATTGTTAGAGTGTTTATTTCATTTTTGTGGTCCGGTTTGTCTTGTTTATTTTTTTGGTTCATTAATAAAAACTTGAAATTGTTGTAGGAAAAGAAGTTTTTTGTGTGGCAAAAGCTGTGCAGGATTAAATCCGATTGTGTTTCTTCCCTTTCTGAGTAGCAAGTTCTAAGTTTTTTTTTAAAACGTAAACGACTAGCACAATGGCAGGCGCAGGTGGTGGGGGGGAGGGGGGCGGCATCGTTGCTATGTCTAGGGACTCGACCGCTGCCCAACTTTTAACTGGTTAAGAGCATGGATTGACAGTTCTTAGACTCGGGTTCGATTCCCACGGCAGCCATCCTTTACTCGTTTTATTTCATTCGGTGAAGTGGTAAGAGATTAATTACTAAAATTAAATATTTCAATTTATATTTGAAAAGGTATTATATTCAATATAGTTACGATTACTGCTCTTGTAAGTCAAAAGTGTGTAGGCCAGCACATTGTATCACAGTGGGAAAATTTAGATGAGCCACCAGTGTACATATAAGTGGTTTGTTCCGTAACAATTGTCGTAAAGAATTTTAATCATAAACAGTAACTTTGTTAAAATTGGATGTGCAAAGGTGGTAATAATTGTATTGGAATCGTCTGTTTATTGTGGCAGGTCGTTTGGAATCAGTGTTAGTGTTGGGGGGAGTACGTGGCACGTCAGGTATTGACGCAGTCTGACAATGTCCACCTCCACTCTTCGCTCACGAGCAAGCTGCGGTAACTGCTAAGGGAACTGCGGCCAGCAGTCAGATGTCTGTCCATCTCCTCGCACAGCTCGACCACCCAGCTGATACCTCTGCCTCGCTGCCACTGACTCAACCCAACCTTCCTTTCTTATGATCAATTTGCACATATCGGACATATCGCTTGTATCGTTCCACAGCATGCCTCGCTCATTACTTTCAGCGAAGACAGTCCAAGCCATTCTGAGAGCTCTGTGTCTGTAATGAGCAGTGTTCAGCTTTCGCCTCTGCAGTCGCGCAATATCCATTTGAACATCTTGAAAAAAATTGCTTCCTTTCTTTCCCACACAAATGGTTTGGTAATAAACACTAAGGTGTTTTACTGAAATTGCATATAGCTATTTTAACACTAAACTCGTTATAAAAGTTCAATATCACGGGCTTTAATTTTTTAAGTGCAAACCGGATGTTACTGAAAATAGAAGGATGTAGCGTCTTACTAATTCTTTTAGTTCTTCCTGCTGAGGCCGGCTTCCAGTGACGTATGAATCTTGTATTCAGTACTATACTCCGTTCATCATTAGAATGAACCTGATACAAAGAAACACAAAGGCAATAATCGGTCAGAAGCCGTAGAACACGTACTGTGTAAATCGTGTAAATCATGAAATTCTGCTAGACAAGCTCAAGTATTGTGGCATGAGTGGGACAGTGCACAAATGGTTTCATTCGTACCTAACTGGAAGAGTGCAGAAAGTTGAAATAAGTAGTTCTCGTAACATGCAAAGATCAGCAAATTCCTCAAACTGGGGAACTATCAAGAATGGGGTTCCACAAGGGTCAGTCTTGGGTCCTTCTGTTGTTCTTATTATATATTAATGACTTGCCATTCTATATTCATGAAGAGGCAAAGTTAGTTCTCTTTGCTGATGATACAAGTATAGTAATCACACCTGACAAACAAGGATTAACTGATGAAATTGTCAATACTGTCTTTCAGAAAATTACTAAGTGGTTCCTTGTAAACGGACTCTCACTGAATTTTGATAAGACACAGTACATACATTTCCGTACAGTGAATGGTATGACGCCATTAATAAATATAGACCTTAATCAGAAGCATATAGCTAAGGTAGAATATTGCAAATTTTTAGGTGTGTCCATTGATGAGAGATTAAATTGGAAGAAACACATTGATGATCTGCTGAAACGTTTGAGTTCAGCTACTTATGCAATAAGGGTCATTGCAAATTTTGGTGATAAACATCTCAGTAAATTAGCTTACTACGCCTATTTTCACTCATGGCTTTCATATGGCATCATATTTTGGGGTAATTCATCAATGAGGAATAAAGTATTTATTGCACAAAAGCGTGTAATCAGAATAATAGCTGGAGTCCACCCAAGATCATCCTGCAGACATTTATTTAAGGATCTATGGATATTCACAGTACCTTCTCAGTATATATACTCTCTTATGAAATTTGTTATTAACAACCAAACCCAATTCAAAGGTAATAGCAGTGTGCATAACTACAATACTAGGAGAAAGGATGATCTTCACTATTCAAGATTAAATCTAACTTTGGCACAGAAAGGGGTGAATTGTACTGGCACTAAAGTGTTTGGTCACTTACCAAATAGTATCAAAAGTCTGACAGATAACCAACAAGTATATAAGAAGAAATTAAAAGAATTTCTGAATGACAACTCCTTCTACTCCATAGAGGAATTTTTAGATATAAATTTTAAAAAAATAAAAAAATAAAAATAAAAAATAAAGAAAAACAAAAATACCCAATAAAATAAAGTTGTTATATTAACTTAAGTATGTTGTTAAATTAACCTAATTATGTCATGTATTGGAAAATTCGACTCGTTCCACATCATTACGAAATATCGTATTCATGATCCATGGAACTAGTATTAATCTAATCTAATCTAATCTAATCTGTAGGTCCTGCTTATGTATTAGATATATTATTGCTAAGTTAAGTTAAATGAAGCTTTAACACATTCAAATCTGTTAACAGCCGTCAACATTTCTGTCAATCGCGCTTTAGCTATGTAGTTTTTATTTCAAAAATCGTGTCCAGAGAGAGCCTCTGCACTGTTGTGCTCTGATTGTAGTGCAGTTAATACGGAGTATGAGAATGGCTGAGGTGCTTCCTATTCCGTAGTGAAACATGTGCGTGCAAACAAGGTTAAAAAGTGCCAAGCAATATGCGGAACTTAAAATTTTTTTTCATAACAGATGTAATCGGCATTGAAGTTTTTTAAGAGACTATGTTGGATACAGGTTAAGCAAACACAAAGAATGCGTATCGGAATCGGCCGCCCAATAGACTACTGATTTTGAGCTGTTCATGGTTCCCTGGTTCAGGTCTCCCCACAGCTATTTTTTTTTTTTCCTCGTTCAGTTTGAAATATCTGTATCCCGACATTGTCAAATTCTACTTCATTTTTAAGAGTGATGCACGTCTTCTTACTTCTACACTACTGGCCATGAAAATTGCTACACCACGTAGATGACGTGCTACAGACGCGATATTTGACCGACAGGAAGAAGATGCTGTGATATGCAAATGATTAGCTTTTCGGAGCATTCACACAAGGTTGGCGCCAGTAGCGACACCTACAACGTGCTGACATGAGGAAAGTTTTCAACCGATTTCACATACACAAACAGCCGTTAACCAGCGATGCCTGGTGCAACGTTGTTGTGATGCCTCATGTAAGGAGGAGAAATGCTGACCATCACGTTTCCGACTTCGATAAAGGTCAGATTGTAGCCTATCGCGATTCCGGTTTATCGTATCGCGACATTGCTGCTCGCGTTGGTCGAGATCCAATGACTGTTAGCAGAATATGGAATCGGTGGTTTCAGGAGGGTAGTACGCAATGCCGTGATGGATCTCAACGGCCTCGTATCACTAACAGTCGAGATGACAGGCTTATCCGCATGGCTGTAACAGATCGCGCAGCCACGTCTCGATCCCTGAGTCAACAGATGGGTACGTTTGCAAGACAACAACCATCTGCACGAACAGTTCGACGACGTTTGCAGCAGCATGGACAATCAGCTCGAAGACCATGGTTGCGGTTACCCTTGACGCTGCATCACAGACAGGAGCGCCTGCGATGGTCTACTCAACGACGAACCTGGGTGCACGAATGGCAAAAAGCCATTTTTTCGGATGAATCCAGGTTCTGTTTACAGCATCATGATGGTCGCAGCCGTGTTTGGCAACATCGCGGTGAACACACAGTGGAAGCGTGTATTAATCATCGCCATACTGCGTATCACTCGGCGTGATGGTATGGGGTGCCTATGGTTACAAGTCTCGGTCACCTCTTGCTCACACTGACGGTACTTTGAACAGTGGACGTTACATTTCATATGTGTTATGACCCGTGGCTCTACCCTTCATTAGATCCCTCCGAAACCCTACGTTATAGCAGGATAATGCACGACCGCATGTTGCAGGTCCTGTACGGACCTTTATGGATGCAGAAAATGTTCGACTGCTGCCCTGGCCAGCACATTCTCCAGATCTCTCACCAACTGAAAACATCTGGTCAGTGGTGGCCGAGCAACAGGCTCGTTACAATAGGCCAGTCACTATTCTTGATGAACTGTGGTATTCCTCGTCACAATACGCCAGTCACTATTCTTGATGAACTGTGGTATTGTGTTGAAGCAGCATGGGCAGCTGTACCTGTACACGCCACCCAAGCTCTGTTTGACTCAATGCCCAGGCGTATCAAGGCCGTTATTACGGCCAGAAGTGGTTGTTCTGGGTACTGATTTCTCAGGATCTATGCACTCAAATTGCGTGAAAATGTAATCACATATCAGTTCTAGTATAATATATTTGTCCAATGAATACCCGTTTATCATCTGCATGTCTTCTTGGTGTAGCAATTTTAATGCTCAGTAGTGCAATTACATATTGCAAGCGAAATTCCTGTTTTCATTTCAAATATAAATTCTTAGTTATGGATATTTGCTGAAAGACTGTTAATAAAGGTTGCTTAAATTAAAAAAAAAACATATTAGTTAAATTTTTGAGTCAAAAATGGAAAACCAGATAGTCTTTATTTGGAATATGTCCATTGTTTACTACCACAGGTGTACAGGGTTATTACAAATGACTGAAGCGATTTCACAGCTCTACAATAACTTTATTATTTGAGATATTTTCACAATGCTTTGCACACACATACAAAAACTCAAAAAGTTTTTTTAGGCATTCACAAATGTTCGATATGTGCTCCTTTAGTGATTCGGCAGACATCAAGCCGATAATCAAGTTCCTCCCACACTCGGCGCAGCATGTCCCCATCAATGAGTTCGAAAGCATCGTTGATGCGAGCTCGCAGTTCTGGCACGTTTCTTGGTAGAGGAGGTTTAAACACTAAATCTTTCACATAACCCCACAGAAAGAAATTGCATGGGGTTAAGTCGGGAGAGCGTGGGGGCCATGACATGAATTGCTGATCATGATCTCCACCACGACCGATCCATCGGTTTTCCAATCTCCTGTTTAAGAAATGCCGAACATCATGATGGAAGTGCGGTGGAGCACCATCCTGTGGTACGTTTAGCTCCCTGCTTGCTTTATTCGTCGACTTCCGCGGGCTACGCGTGAAACTTGCCCGCACGCGTTAAACCGTTTCTTCGCTCACTGCAGGCCGACCCGTTGATTTCCCCTTACAGAGGCATCCAGAAGCCGAATGGAGTTAGCAGTTGGTGGATCTTTGTTGAACTTCGTCCTGAAGTGTCGTTACACTGTTATGACTGACTGATGTGAGTGCATTTCAAGCACGACATACGCTTTCTCGGCTCCTGTCGCCATTTTGTTTCACTGCGCTCTCGAGCGCTCTGGCGGCAGAAACCTGAAGTGCGGCTTCAGCCGAACAAAACTTTCTGAGTTTTTCTACATATCTGTAGTGTGTCGTGACCATATGTCAATGAATGGAGCTACAGTGAATTTATGAAATCGCTTCAATCATTTGTAATAGCCCTGGATATAACTGTCGTAGAAACATGAAAACAATCATTTTCACAACATCGAGCACACCATACAAATGCTGCATTTTTACAATTTCCATACCATTACGTTACGAATCCAACAGAACTGATCTGGAGCCAATTTAAGTAATTTAGTCCGAGAAATAATAAGATTATTAAGCTGTGAAACGTACGGGAACTAACGGACGCAGCTTTTTCACATATCTCTGCCGAACGCTTACCGGATATAGTACAGAACATCATAAAAGAAAAGGAGAAAATCGCAGCACCTTGTTGGCTTCGTGGATTTTATTTTATTTTATTATTATTATTACTTTTTTTGATCGACTCTTTGAGAACGCAGCAGTGACACTTCCAGAACTAAAATGTATTTCTCGGATTCGGATAAGTAGGGAGCTAAGAGATTACCAGACGACTTACTGTCATTAATACCTTCAGTGGCCATAGTATTCAACAGTACGGTGAAGTCCCTGCAGTATGCTTTTGCGTCACACATAGCTCACTCAGAAAAATTATCCTATGTTTATGTTAGGAATTTTCCTCACTCTTGTTAGTAATTAGAATACTATATCAGGCGGCAACGATAGCATTTTATGCTTTCCGTCTGGTAACCTAAGAAGCGCGGTTCTGCTGGAGTTTGCCGAATATTATTTCATTCTCTTTAAAAATTAAATGATATTCGAAGCCATATTGTTTCTTTGTTCGATTATTTTTTACGTGTGAACTGCAATTGCTGGTTGGTTGGGCCACTGGCTGGTCACTGCTGCCCAAGTTTATTGCGCCGGTATAGCTCTTGTCCCACATTATTGCTTAGTCTATGTCCGTGTAACACAGCGTACAACCTATCCTTATGATCGCACTTGGCTGTACTGGTCACAGCTTAACTTTCAGTCCACGTGAAACGAATTCCTATAAAATTCAACCAAACGCGGAGGAATACATGGCACAATGTTCGCATCAGGTTAATTCTTATGATGAACAGAATACAGTGAGAGCATCTCCGTCATTGTTATTCCCTCGCAGCTCATTCTCCTTCTCGAAAATGCATTAACATCATCTTCAAAACCCCAGTGCTCTGTTTATCTTCGGTTAGGTGTCCTTTAAATTTCTCTTATTTCCATTACCCTACTTCACACACGTACAACTCTTCAAAATCTACCTTGCTTTTCATCTCTGTCAATGAATCAGTAACGAGAACTAAGCCCATGATAAGAGATCTAACAATCAACACAACCAGCTCGTATTCATCCTCTTCATCAACTTCAAAAGTTCTTGATATTTGATGGGTTTAACTCTATTACCCACAGCCTTGCAAGTACTTAGACTTCACGATCAGATTTTGGAAATGCAGCCAGATTATTCAGTTGTGAAAGTACATTTTCCGAGACAGCATTCGCCTTACGCATTGAATCAACTAAAGTATACTTACTTACTCCATATATCCACTCTTATTCAAAGGAGATGAAAATTTCTGTATCAAAATTTTCTTTCTCTCTGTACAGATTTACCAGCAGGTCTGTAGTATGTTCGCCTTTAAAAACCATTCTTCGCGATTCTCGAGCCATTTCCAATAACATTCGTTTCGTAGCGGGCCTGTCCTACACTTAATTTAGTTTATCGCTGCACAGCCTCGTGGATTACGATCGCGGCTCCTACCACTTACCGGAGAGCGATACTTTGTTCCGCCTCCGCGATGGGGTGGTCAATTTGATTAATGATTCGGTCTAAATCCGTTCAGTGGGCTATATTCTTCTTCTTTCTGCGTTCCGTCGTCTCGTAAATCGAATCATGGTCGTCCGTAATTCTGAAATTCTCTTCAGTGGGCTCATATTGTTGTTTTGACGATCGTCTTTATCTCTTTGTCCTTGCTGTAGTTCTGCTACGAGGATTTCCATTCCATCGTTTCTGGAACACAACTGTTACATATTCAGATGCGGCGTAAAACAACTTTTCACGTAGCGAGAGTGATAAATTTTGAGTTAGAATTGCTATTAGGTCTTCCTCTTTAACCGAGTCATCGAGGTAGGCATTGTCATTCCAATATATTTGCATATACACCCGCATAGTGTCATGACCTCTTGTACAGTGCGCTGCTGGAAAAATTTTTGATTTCACGTCCCATGGTTTTTGTCAAAACCGAAATATCTTTAACAATCCTGTACACATTGTTTATACGTGAAATGACAGACATATACACTGATACCCCAGATATGTGATACACCTTTCATGTGGCTGATGCACGGATCTGCATTACTGCGTTCTGTATAATGTTTCCGAAGTGTCTGTTTTAACTGTCCTATAGTGGCTATGGCAAAAATTCTCAGTCTGCGTTTATATTCTAGGAAAAACTAATACAAGAGAATAAAAAAGAATACGTAGAAAGAGAGGCAAAAAGAGAAGCGCATGCAGCAGAGAAAGACCCATACATAGCAACAAGACCAAGAAAACTGGCTCATACACCAAAGATAGACATGAAGGAATGCTAAGACCTCTTCAGTAAGATACTGAACAAACGAGGAATCAAAACACCCCCAAAGAAAGAGAAACACCATCAAACTAAGGAAAAAGGCAATGTAATGTAACCTCTAAATGAAGAATAAAAACACTGAAGAACAAGAAAGCATCGGGACCAGATAATATACACTCCTGGAAATGGAAAAAAGAACACATTGACACCGGTGTGTCAGACCCACCATACTTGCTCCGGACACTGCGAGAGGGCTGTACAAGCAATGATCACACGCACGGCACAGCGGACACACCAGGAACCGCGGTGTTGGACGTCGAATGGCGCTAGCTGCGCAGCATTTGTGCACCGCCGCCGTCAGTGTCAGCCAGTTTGCCGTAGCATACGGAGCTCCATCGCAGTCTTTAACACTGGTAGCATGCCGCGACAGCGTGGACGTGAACCGTATGTGCTGTTGACGGACTTTGAGCGAGGGCGTATAGTGGGCATGCGGGAGGCCGGGTGGACGTACCGCCGAATTGCTCAACACGTGGGGCGTGAGGTCTCCACAGTACATCGATGTTGTCGCCAGTGGTCGGCGGAAGGTGCACGTGCCCGTCGACCTGGGACCGGACCGCAGCGACGCACGGATGCACGCCAAGACCCTAGGATCCTACGCAGTGCCGTAGGGGACCGCACCGCCACTTCCCAGCAAATTAGGGACACTGTTGCTCCTGGGGTATCGGCGAGAACCATTCGCAACCGTCTCCATGAAGCTGGGCTACGGTCCCGCACACCGTTAGGAAGTCTTCCGCTCAGCCCCAACATCGTGCAGCCCGCCTCCAGTGGTGTCGCGACAGGCGTGAATGGAGGGACGAATGGAGACGTGTCGTCTTCAGCGATGAGAGTCGCTTCTGCCTTGGTGCCAATGATGGTCGTATGCGTGTTTGGCGCCGTGCAGGTGAGCGCCACAATCAGGACTGCATACGACCGAGGCACACAGGGCCAACACCCGGCATCATGGTGTGGGGAGCGATCTCCTACACTGGCCGTACACCACTGGTCATCGTCGAGGGGACACCGAATAGTGCACGGTACATCCAAACCGTCATCGAACCCATCGTTCTACCATTCCTAGACCGGCAAGGGAACTTGCTGTTCCAACAGGACAATTCACGTCCGCATGTATCCCGTGCCACCCAACGTGCTCTAGAAAGTGTAAGTCAACTACCCTGGCCAGCAAGATCTCCGGATCTGTCCCCCATTGAGCATGTTTGGGACTGGATGAAGCGTCGTCTCACGCGGTCTGCACGTCCAGCACGAACGCTGGTCCAACTGAGGCGCCAGGTGGAAATGGCATGGCAAGCCGTTCCACAGGACTACATCCAGCATCTCTACGATCGTCTCCATGGGAGAATAGCAGCCTGCATTTCTGTGAAAGGTGGATATACACTGTACTAGTGCCGACATTGTGCATGCTCTGTTGCCTGTGTCTATGTGCCTGTGGCTCTGTCAGTGTGATCATGTGATGTATCTGACCCCAGGAATGTGTCAATAAAGTTTCCCCTTCCTGGGAAAATGAATTCACGGTGTTCTTATTTCAATTTCCAGGAGTGTATATAATGGACATATAAAAGATGCGAAAGAGGCCCTCCAACATGTATGGATCAAAGTATTCAACAACTGCCTGGAACTTGGAAGAATTCCGACCAAATGGAGATACTCAACAATAAAAGTTTTCTAGAAAAGTGGAGGAGATCCAACGGACCCAAACAAGTACAGAGGCAAAGACCTGGAAAATACTCAGTTCAAAATGTTTTCAAAAATAATTACGCAAAAAATCAAAGCCTGTGTGGACAGTCATCTCCCAGAACGACAAATGGGTTTCAGATCTGGAAGATCAACACTTAAGGCAGTCAGGCCTCTTCTTAACAACATCGACGAAGCGATACAAAAGAAACAAATGTTCTACACAGTGTTCATAGAGTTTACCAAAGCCTTTGACCTACAGGAAAGGGATCTCATAGTCCGAAAACTGGAAAAAACAATGGAAGAAGATAGTGTATGAGCAAGAATAATCACGTTAATCCTCGAATACAACTTAATCACAATATCAGACAACCTCTCTCTTTCGAACCTCATTCTGCTATCGAACGGAGTATTACTGAATGACCCACTGAGCCCTTTGCTGTACATTCTTGCCACTGAAGAAGTACTCCGAATTGGAGAAATGTAAGAAGATGTACACGTATATGCCTACGCTGACGACATAGCCGTAGGTTCAACAGATATACAGAAGCTGCAGAAAATCAATGAGAATATAGACAAATGGTGCAGTGAACACAAACTACACATAAACATAACAAAGTCAGAGATGGTGGTTTTCAGAAAAAGAGGCAAAACACCCAAGAATGCGGAAATCAACATGAGAGGACAAAAAATACAAATCTCATCAGACTTTAAATACCTAGGGGTGACATTGCAACCAACAGCCAAATGCTTCACAAAACATACAACAGAACGTGCAGCCCAAGCAATAATAACAGTACAGGACATCAAAAGCATCCGCCTACTCAGTCTAGAAACAGACATAAAATTATTCAGCGCAAATATCTTGCCAATCCTGGCCTATATGATGGAGGTCATATAACCTCCACCTGACAGAAAAAATCTAGAAATACTAGAAAAGGTAAAATCGACTTACCTAAAAGAACACTAGGTCTCTCAAAGACAACAAGATCTAGACGAGTGTACCTACTAGCGAGAGAGACATTCCTAACTGAAGACATCAAACTTAGATATATGATGCCACACACCAGGGCTTCCAGAAATCAACTGAAGATCATGCAGGACAAACGAGAAGATTTATGGCCGGAGTTCTATGGCACCGAAGCAACGACGAACCGCTCACGGACAGCACCAAACTTCGAGCTGCGACATGTCGTAACTAGACTTTCTATTTAGGCTTTCATCATCTAATTTGCAAAAACAAAACTTTCAAGACCCAACCACAACATGTGTATGTGAACTGTGTGACGAAGCCTGTGGACGATATCACATAGAACTGTGCAGTAAAACAGTGAAATCGATAAATGAATACGCAAAAATGTAAAATGAAAATGTAAATATAAAATTTTAAGTAAAGTAACTGTCTATGGCTATTTGGCTGCAATTTTATTAAATAAAAAAAATATTCTAGGAAATTTCGTGCACTCATCACGTTGTCTACAGTAATCTTATTGTCGTTGACACTCTTAGTGCTTAGTGTTGCAACAAACACTTCCCTTAAACACCGGTTCTGTATTAACTAAAATGCTCAACTGTACTTCTGCACTAGAAATATCGCTCCCGATTTCTCCGCGTCAGGCACTATAATAATGTTCAGTATATCCATTTTCGTTACGACTCTCATCAACACGTATTTTAAAAATTTACTTAACAAATTACAAATTGGTAACACAGCACAATATTTTATCCGTTCATTCCTATACAAAGTTACATACGGTTCCACACGAAAGGCAGCTAACGCAAATAGCTGCTGCACTCACCACATTGCTATGTTGATTTCTTGGACTCGGGCGCAGAATCCGTTGAATTTCGAATCTTGGAGCTGTTATCGCCATGGCCATGGTGTATCTTTACTGTACTAATTTTTCTCCTTTTCTAATTTGACGTATTCCACTGATTCCTGAACATACGTTTAGCCCTATTGTGAATGAAGTTTGTACAGTTATTAAATTAATAGAATTTAATTTGATTTTGATTTTAACACCACTCATTAATAGAATTCAAACCGCATCCTGAAAACATTTCAAAACACCCGTTTGTTTATGAGTACTGTGTGCCAAGAATTAAACCTGCAATCTGGGACTGTCCATTCATCCTAACTCGTCTGTGAGTCCTTCCAAAGTATGGCCCTTTTGTTTACCGAGCCCGCTGGGGACTATTGTGATAATACTGCATTCATTGACTGTACGGGTACGGTACCATTACACCTACAAAAGTCTTTTCACACAACCAGTATATTTTTTTAGTAGTGTCGAGAGGCTGTAGGGACCATTCAGATCCCTCGTTTGGCACACGTCCGGCACCTCGCAGTGTTTGTGCTGTTCTGCTTTAGGAGCCCCCCCCCTCCCCCCTCCCGATCAGTTGACACACACTGCCACCCCCGCCACGGGCGCTCACACTTTATGGGGGCGTTATTCAGAGCCCGGCGTCCCCCATAAAGCGCAGCCCCGCCGTTCGCTTGGCCCCATTTTTCCCCCATACAGCTGTCACGTCTGCCTGAAGTTAATAACGAATGCCGTAACACCGGCTGTGAAATGCTGTCGAGTGAAGTTCCGCGCGTTTCATGCTTTTAATTAAAAAAAAAAAAAATGTGGCCCTGGATCGCGTAATATGATTTCCAAGTGGCGTAATTCTGCTCGCTGTGAGTGGCATGGCCACGTATGTGTGAGACCGGCCAACACCGCACGTGAACATTACATGGAAACGACCGTCTACGCTAAAACCACCACATCATTTTTCAGATGTAAGGAATTTAATACTTCGGAAAGTTTTAATTAATGCCGTTAAAACACTCGACTTAAAAACAGCCCCATAACTTGGCAAGTCTGTCAAACAAGCTGTGTATGACATTGGACGTGAAAATATTCGAGGACATAGCAACCTGCGTTGTTTTGGAATACGAACTATAGTTGGGGCTATTAGCCCGGTGCACATGAAATGTCGGATTCAGTATTGAGATTTAAAATAAAATAAGCATACTCCAAGCGATTGGCCCCACGTCTTGAATTTTATTCTTGTGTCCCAAAGAATCGAAGGATTACTTATACGTGCACATAAGACATTATGTGAACAAGCGCTAGACGTGGGATTAAACACTGTTCGATGCATCCCGAAACTGTCGTTCAAATGTGTGTGAAATCTTATGGGGCTTAACTGCTAAGGTCATCAGTCCCTAAGCTTACACACTGCTTAACCTAAATTATCCAAAGGACAAACACACACACACCCATGCCCGAGGGAGGACTCGAACCTCCGTCTGGGTCAGCCGCAAGGTCCATGACTGAAGCGCCCAAGACCGCTCGACTAATCCCGCGCGGCGCGAAACTGTGGTGAAGTAGTGTCATTACTGCAAATGCCAAGATTTCCATCAGTTTCATTATTTTGCCCTTAACTTGGTGCGGCAGACTATCCGTCCACGACCAGCTCGCTCTCAGTGGGTTCGACGGATACACTCTTCTGCAATACTTTATGGTTAGTAACCGATGGGAATGACAGGTTTAACGCGTAAAAGTTGTTATAATGCTCTTAGTTAATGTTTCTTCCACTAATGGTATTTTTTCAGTAAAGGTAATATATACTGACGGAAAAAAGTCGTAACACCAAAAAATAATTAATGTAGAGTAATGAGATTCCAGGAATACAATTGTGTAGGTGACATATGTAAGTGAATAACGTTGCAAGATCACCGGTTACTGTAAGTCCGACAGAAACCATTGGAAATGTGAAATTCTGGTACATTAATGACGGGTCTAGCTGCGAGAATGTTGAATGTAAGCCTGCAAACGTGCTGGCATTGTGTTACACAGGTTCCGGAATACGATTTGCGGGTAGGAGTTCCATGTCTGTTGCACGTGTTCGATCGATACAGGAGCGGTTAATGCTGTATGAGGATAATACTGGGACTGCCTTCCGATGATGCCTCATGTGCTCGACTTGAGACAGATCTCGCGATCAATCAAGTCAAGGCAACATGTCAGCACTCTGTAGAGCATGTTGGGTTACAACAGCGGTATGTGTTGTTGTTGTTGTTGTGGTGTTCAGTCCTGAGACTGGTTTGATGCAGCTCTCCATGCTACTCTATCCTGTGCAAGCTTCTTCACCTCCCAGTACCTACTGCAGCCGACATCCTTCTGAATCTGCTTAGTGTATTCATCTCTTGGTCTCCCTCTACGATTTTTACCCTCCACGCTGCCCTCCACTTCTCAATTGGTGAGCCCTCGATGTCTCGTCCTACCAACCGATCCCTTCTTCTAGTCAAGTTGTGCCACAAACTCCTCTTCTCCCCAATTCTATTCAATACCTCCTCATTAATTATGTGATCTACCCATCTAATCTTCAGCATTCTTCTGTAGCACCACATTTCGAAAGCTTCTATTCTCTTCTTGTCCAAACTATTTATCGTCCGCGTTTCACCTCCATACATGGCTACACTCCATACAAATACTTTCAGAAACGACTTCCTGACATTTATATCTATACTCGATGTTAACAAATTTCTCTTCTTCAGAATCGCTTTCCTTGCCATTACCAGTCTACATTTTACATCCTCTCTACTTCGACCATCATCAGTTATTTTGCTCCCCAAATAGCAAAACTCCTTTACTACTTTAAGTGTCTCATTTCCTAATCTAATACCCTCAACATCACCCGACTTAATTCGACTACATTCCATTATCATCGTTTTGCTTCTGTTGATGTTCATCTTATATACTCCTCTGAAGACTCTGTCCATTCCCTTCAACTGCTCTTCCAAGTCCTTTGCTGTCTCTGACAGAATTACAATGTCATCGGCGAACCTCAAAGTTTCTATTCCTTCTCCACGGATTTTAATACGTACTCCGATCTTTTCTTCTGTTTCCTTTACTGCTTGCTCAATATTCAGATTGAATAGCATCGGGGAGAGGCTACAACCCTGTCTCACTCCCTTCTCAACCACTGCTTCCCTTTCACGTCCCTCGACTCTTATAACTGCCATCTACTTTCAGTACAAATTGTAAATAGCCTTTCGCTCCCTGTATTTTACCCCTGCCACCTTCAGCGGTATGTGGGCGACGGTTATCAGAGACCATAACCACAGGTGGAGGTCCAGTCTGTCTAGCACGCCCTCAACTGGCTTCCTTGTAACCAACACACTGCCAACACTGGCACCGTGGCAGAACCAGCTTTCATCAGAATACACAACAGACCTCCACCCTGAATTCCAATGAGGTCTAGCTTGACACCACTGAAATCGAAGATGGCGGTGGTTTGGAGTTAGTGAAACGAGCGCTACAGGGCGTCTTTCTCCAACTATCATGGAAGTAACAGATCTGTAGTCGTTCGTTGTATAACTGTTGTATTAACTGCTGCTACAGAAGGGGTACGATGCACCAGAATTCCAAGCCGAACACGATGGTCGTTCCCCTCGTTGGTGCCTCATGGCCGACCAGAATCATGTCTTCTTGCGACAGTACATTCTCGTGAACAAGGCTGCCGGTACTCAGATACTGTGGCTACATTGCTGCCAAGTATTTCTGAAATATCGCTGAAGCAAGATCCAGCTTCTCGTAGCCCTGTTACACGACTTCGTTGAACCAAAGTGAAATGTTGATAAAGGCTTCTTTGTCGCCTTAAAGGAATTCACAACTCACAACAACTCACCACGTCCAGTCTCAAAGGCAGCTAACGCCCTTGACCGTTACAGAGTGTATGCAATGCAAATGGGAATTGCATCTTCATAGCGGCGCTTTAGCAACACTCGTATGCCACTGGCGTGAACTTGGAATTCACATCATCTTTCAGATGTAGAAACATACCTACCAATATCCATATATATCGCACAACTCCTTCTTGGTGTTGAGAATTTTCCCTCGTCAATGTATGTATTCAGCTAGTTGTAAGGCTTTTTTCTTTGTGTATACTAATATGGATGCGGTTCATGGCAGTCTATCCTCAAGAGAATATGACTTTTTGAATTTTTTTTGAAGTTTCTCGGCATTTTCTGGCAGATGTTTACCGTATCTACCTCGACAGTTCGTAACCTAAACCGACTTTGTGTATATCGTGTACATATGTTGTTGCGGCGGCCTCTTTTTGTGATAATCAATCACGCTTGGTTTTAAGACCTTTACTCCAATTGCTAGTTTCACATGAGGCCGTCGGCATGGCGTGTAGTTTCTAAGTAGCCTGTTTCTATGTTGGCAGCCCTATAGACTATGTTAATATCGCTGACAGTACTCTGCACCCTCGGCAACAGATTATGTGGTTGGACGGACTAGCAGTTAGCAAGTGGATATGGATGTGTATGGGCATGATATTATTTGTGGAGACTCTGTTTTGATAGGACATGCATTGAAAGTGAGACGAAATGATGTGTTTATATGGAAATACGCAAGGAAATGTATCAGAATGGATGTTGTTGATAATGTTTGGGTAATCGAACTATTGGTAACTATATAATTTTTGGAACTGGACGCCACATGAGTTACATTGTTTACTCTTCAACAAATCTTTCTTTAGCTAACCACATGCCTCCTAGTAGCTACAGTCTACAGTGGTTAGAATAATTTTATTTAGATGGCTGTTGTTGCCACTTGCTGTAATTGCTATAGTCCGTATTATGAAGATTTTCAGTGAGGTAAGTGACTTATGAAAAAAGAGTAGGGTCTGCACTATCGCGATTCGTGACTGAAATGAGTTTTTGCAATTTACAGAGTTGGAGGTAGTTTCACATACCTTTAATTTCAACTTTTTGGATTTATAGCAATTCAGGGCCATTCGTTGGTGTTAATTATTGGAAGTCATGTTTTCAATGTGTAGCAGTCAGATTGCGTCGGGCTAGTTTATTGTGGGTAATAAATCAATAGGTTAAGTTAGAGTTGTCTTTGTCAGGGAAAACTCTGTAGGTCAGTGTTTAATAAAAAGTAATTAAACAGGAGTCTCAAGTTTTAACTCTATTGCGACTATGAATCTAGTACTTTTACCTTTATTCATTCGACAACTTATCTGGGAGCATTCTGTGGTTTTTTTTTTTTTTCGTGTATCTACACGTTGTTCTCAAAATGTCGACGACACGTGTGTGAGAACATATGCTCTCGATTCTGCCGAAACTATTAATTAGAATAAAGGTTGTAAAATTAAGCGGTGTTTGATTTCAGACTTCGGTTTTATTGACAAACGGACGATTACGAACAGCGACGTCGTTAAAATATTGCGGTTAAGCAACAAGGAGTTCCGTGCCTTCATGAAAAGTGAAAAAATTAAGAAGGGGAATGCTTAACGGGATTTTGAAGAAGGCAGATGTTGATGAAATGGAACGATAAGACAGACATCCTTAGCGCTCGAGGATTCCATGGCTTTCCATCACACATTTCCTAAATCGAATTGGAAGAATGACATCGTGCGAAAGTCAAGTGTTGTCTTGGATTACAAGAATACGCCAAGTGTTCATAGGTCCGAGTCGCGATGCAAATGACAGGCAATGTGAACATCCTGCTGCAGGGAGAAGAGCGCAATCAATGGTCGACTTAACGTTCTACGATATGGCCTCTTACAATCTCATATTGTCTGGTTCTACAAAAAGTTACGAAGAGGCTATAGCTGCGAATAATTCTTTTATTTATTCCTTTATTTATTGTTTTGTTGCTGATTATGGCAGAGGATGGACGGAAGAATGACCAGGGAAAAATTAAGCCCTTTTGAAACAATCATAACTGTAGACTTTACTTTGATAGTTAGTTATAGCCCTCATGTGACGACGTGAATATTGGTCCACTCTGTATACATTTTGACTTTTGAATCCCACTTTTCCTTCTTTTATGATGCATACTCTGTTCTAAAACGAAAAAGCGTTATTCATCTTCACCTTAAAATACGTGATTGTTCATTGTTACATAAGTCGTTTTATAGCTCGCTATGAAGAGCTACAAAATGTCCTTTTAAAGAACGCACTGAAACAAAAGGAAAAACCACGCACCACGAAGAAATTATCCAAATGGGAGAGAAAGAGATGTCATGTACATGTACAGACAACCAAATGTATAGAAGTTATGAAAACCTGGATGATATATTCAATAGAAAGAGGTTTGCAAAATGAGCAAGTCAATAACGCGTTGTTTCACATCTGACCCTTACTCAAGCAGTTAGTCGGCTTTGCAACGATTGGTAGCGTTGATGCATGCCGTCTTGAGGGATGTCGTGACAACTTCTGTCCAATTGGTGAGTTGGATCGTCAGTATCTCGAAGTGGCTGGAGGGCCCTGTGCACAGTGTAGATCCGGCGATCTAGCTGGTCAAAATAGAGTTTGCCAAGTACGAGGAGAAGCAGTATAAACTATCACCATCTGGGGGTAGTCGCTATTTAGCTGAGATGTAAGACGAGGACAGCTTGCTATGAAGAGCTACAAAATGGGGTATAGAATGTGGCGGACGTACTGCTGCGCTGTAAGGGTGCCATGGATGAAGAGAAATGCCACCCTAGGCTAGGCTGTCGGGCCGTATGACGGAAGACAAGCAGGTTGGTATCCCACCGCTTTCTGCGGCGTCTCCAAACACGTATTCTCTGGTCATCTGGGCTTAATTCGAATCAGAACTGCTCAGTGAAGACAATTCTACTTTAGTCAGTGAGATTCCCTGCCGAGAACGCATGGCTATCATCACAATCCCTCACCACAGAATGATTATATCCTAGGCTGTGGATTGGACGATTCGCCGAGGGGGATGGACATCCTCCACTGTTCACTGCTGGGACGTCAGCTGTCCTGGTCAGTGTGACATCACTGATGACTGCCGTTGGCAGGGTGAGTGGTGTTTTTCCGAGCTGGGGCGGCCAGTAGGTACACCAATGACTGAGAAACACTTATCAGCCAGAACGTTTTGACTACGCCCTGCTGTTGATATACAGGGTGATTCAAAAAGAATACCACAACTTTAAAAATGTGTATTTAATGAAAGAAACATAATATAACCTTCTGTTATACATCATTACAAAGAGTATTTAAAAAGGTTTATTTTCACTCAAGAACAAGTTCAGAGATGTTCAATATGGCCCCCTCCAGACACACGAGCAATATCAACCCGATACTCCAACTCGTTCCACACTCTCTGTAGCATATCAGGCGTAACAGTTTGGATAGCTGCTGTTATTTCTCGTTTCAAATCATCAATGGTGGCTGGGAGAGGTGGCCGAAACACCATATCCTTAACATACCCCCATAAGAAAAAATCGCAGGGGGTAAGATCAGGGCTTCTTTGAGACCAGTGATGAAGTGCTCTGTCACGGGCTGCCTGGCGGCCGATCCATCGCCTCGGGTAGTTGACGTTCAGGTTTCATGACTAACCTTTTTCGTAGGACTCTCCATACAGTTGATAGTGGAATTTGCAGCTCTCTGCTAGCTCTGCGAGTACATTTTCCTGGGCTGCGAACAAATGCTTGCTGTATGCGTGCTACATTTTCACCACTCGTTCTCGGCCGTCCAGAACTTTTCCCTTTGCACAAACACCCATTCTCTGTAAACTGTTTAAACCAACGTTTAATACACCACCTATCAGGAGGTTTAACACCATACTTCGTTCGAAATGCACGCTGAACAACTGTCGTCGATTCACTTCTGCCGTACTCAATAACACAAAAAGCTTTCTGTTGAGCGGTCGCCATCTTAGCATCAATTGACGCTGACACCTAGTCAACAGCGCCTCAAGCGAACAAATGTACAACTAAATGAAACTTTATAGCTTCCTTAATTCGCCGACAGATAGTGCTCAGCTCTGCCATTTGTCGTTGCAGAGTTTTAAGTTCCTATAGTTGTGGTATTCTATTTGAATCACCCTGTATATTATACTAGAACTGACATATGATTACATTCTCACGCAATTTGGGTGGATAGATCCTGAGAAACCAGTACCCAGAACAACAACCTCTGGCCGCAATAAAGGCCATGATACGCCTAGGCATTGAGTAAAACTGAGCTTGGATGGCATGTACAGGTACAGCTGCCCACAGTTCATCAAGAGTAGTGACTGGCGTATTGTGACGAGCCAGTTGCTCGGCCACCATTCACCATACGTTTTCAATTGGTGAGAGATCTGGAGAATGTGCTGGCCAGGGCAGCAGTCGAACATTTTCTGTATCCATAAAAGGCCCATACAGGACCTGCAACATGCGGTCGTGCATTATACTGCTGAAATGTGGATTTTCGCAGGGATCGAATGAAGGGTAGAGCCACCGGTCCTAACACATCTGAAATGTAACGTCCACTGTTCGAAGTGCCGTCAATGCGAACAAGAGTGGCCGAGACGTGTAATCAATGGCACCCCATACCATCACGCCGGGTGATACGTCAATATGGTGTTGACGAATACACGCTTCCAATGTGCGTTCACCGTGATGTCCCCAAACACGGATGCGCCCATCATAATGCCGTTTTGCCATTCGTGCAAGTAGGTTCGTCGTTGAGTATGATGCTGTAAACAGAACCTGGATTCATCCGAAAAAAATGTTTTGCCATTCGTGCACACAGGTACGACGTTGAGTATATCATCGCAGGCGGTCCTGTGTGTGATGCAGCGCAAAGGGTAACCGCAGCCATGCTCTCCGAGCTGATAGTCCATGCTGCTGCAAATTTCGTCCAACTGTTCGTGCAGATGGTTGTTGTCTTGCAAACGTCCCCATCTGTTGACTCAGGCATCGAGACGTGGCTGCACGATCCGTTACAGCCATGGGGATAAAATGCCTGTTATCTCGACTGCTAGTGATACGAGGCCGTTGGAATCCAGCACGGCGTTCCGTATTACCCTCCTGAACCCACCGATTCATTATTCTGCTAACAGTCATTGGATCTCGACGAACGTGACCAGCAATGTCGCGATACGATAAACCGCAATCACGATAGTCTACTATCCGACCTTTATCAAAGTCGGAAACGTGATAGTACGCATTTCAAATCCTTAGACGAGGCATCACAACAACGTTTCACCAGACAACGCCGGTCACCTGCTGTTTGTGTATGAGAAATCGGTTGGAAACTTTCCTCATGTCAGCACGTTGTAGGTGTCGCCACCGGCGCCAACCTTGTGTGAATGCTCTGAAAAGCTAATCATTTGCGTATCACAGCATCTTCTTCCTCTCGGTTAAATTATGCATCTGTAGCACGTCATGTTCGTGGTGTAGCAATTTTAATGGCCAGTAGTGTACTTAAACCTAACTAATCTGAGGACATTACGCACATCCATGCCCGAGTCAGGATTCAAACCTGCGACCGTAGCGGTCCCGCGGTTGCAGACTGAAACGCCTAGAAACGCTCGGCCACAGAGACTGGCATAAATTATTCAAACTTCCACTAAATCTAGGTACTGACACTACTCTGTGTTACAGCAACACCCCTCTGCACAGTCCTCGCAACCCGTAGCCAGGTGAGCAAATTCACAGACTATGAAAACCAGCTGCCTAGATTGGAATATTGTTGACACTGCATAGTGTATGAGCCACGGCTGCTGCAGAGGCGAGCAGAAGAATACTGTGGCTAGACGCTAAGCCATCTTGGTCAACCAGAAGTGGCACCCTACTACAAAAAATCCAGATCGAGAACCTATAGATACTCGTTGCTTTGATCTTAGTGGTATCCTGTCACAGAGACGTATGCCACACGAGTCGACGGACCGAACCAGTTTCATCACATCTCACCAACTCATGTGATTGCTTCTGATAAGCGAGCTGCTGCTAGATCTGATGCTACCAGGGCTTTTACCAGTGGCATCCAGCTGAGGCCACCTCCGTGGTGACACCAGCCGACCGTGAACCATTTTCTTGATCAATTTGGTGTTCGCGCCAGGTTTCCACACGTGCTCCAGCAGACTTGCTGACGCTTCCGTTCAGCACCGCATCCGCATCGTCGCACACAAACGCTGCTCTCATCACCTCAGCCAACACTCCAACCCGGCAACGAAACGCCACTGCGGCCAAGTAAGCTGCCTCTGACTTCCCTGACAGCCATGGTTACCCGACGGACAATGCAGGCCTCCGAGTCACCGCCAACAGACACTGAAGAAGCGCCCGACGAATAATAATTGTTGTTACGAAAAAATTTCTGCCGAAACAATGGTTCGACCAATTCCTGAGTTATGCTCGTCAGCTTGGAACCACTGTCATATCCAATTAATAGACAATAAGGTAAAAATGCAGAGAACAACTGCGTGTTACAATTAGTAAGGGGAAGAGTAGAACGGAGATTCCCCAGCGGCAGATGCTACAGAGGTGTTACTGTACATCAAAGAAAAGCTCCGCAGTTTGCCTCACAAGGGCTGAGTGTATCCCTCTTGCCAACCGCGCTCGGCAGACCGGATGGTCACCCATGCTAGTGCTATCCCAGCCCGATAGCGCTTAATTTCGGTGATCTGACGTGAACCAGTGTTACCACTGCGGAAAGGCAGTTGGCGCACATCAAACAAAGCTTACAATCAAACTGGGAACAGCCCGTGACGTGAAGATCAGGTATACGCCCACCACGTGATCCACACCGAATCCTAGGAGTTCATTTACAGAATCTTCAGGCCTAACAGAGCAGTTAGCTAAGGTCAGTCTGGTCGCAGCCCCGGATGGCAACCTACGTCACCTGAAGTGTCAGTGTACGATTACTTTGTGTGGAGAGTCCTCAAGACTTAGGCGTATCGCAACAACCTTCGTAGTGATCAAGAACTGCAACAGAACTTTTTGGACAAGATTCCAGCAATTTCAGCAGTCCAACTTCGATCCGCCTACAGAAACTTGCTGAGCAGGACCCAGAAAATGTACAGAGGTGAATGGAGGTCACTTTCAAAGTCCGCTGTATCAGATTACAACTATTTTTCTTTTCCTCTGCTATGTTTCTTTGTATCCTGTAACTGTTCTCTGGGCCACTTACATTTGTTTCACTGCGTAGATGTCTAAGAAAACACAAGAACAGCTTATGTGGTGACTGAAGCTCCAGTACTCGAGTTGTGAAGTGAGTACACAATGTAGGTAACTGTCCATGTGTGAGAGCAACGAAATTTGTATGTACAATTAGTTACCTATGGCCGTTTCTGACCCTGATAACTGTTAGGTATGAGCAGTGTGTAGAAAATGAGATGAGATATAGCTTTGTAACACTCAAAACAAGATTACGAAGAAGAATTAATGTGATGTAGTAATAAGTGTTAATAGTCCGCCATTGGTAGCTGAGTGGTCAGCGCGACCGAATGTCAATCCTAAGGGCCCGGGCTCGATTCCCAGTTGGGTCGGAGATTGTCTACCGGACGGGAGGCCCTAGTCACACGACATTTACGTTCAGTGCTAATAAACAATTTTTTACTGGGAATCGAACCACGGTCTAATTTATGTGCGTCTGAGTTGGGGTTGGGTTGGGTTGTTTGGGGAAGGAGACCAGACAGTGAGGTCGTCAGTCTCATCGGATTAGGGAAGGACGGGGAAGGAAGGCGGCCGTGTCCTTTCAAAGAAACCGTCCTGGCATTTGCCTGCAGCGATTTAGGGAAATCACAGAAAACTTAGATCAGAATGGCCGGACGCGGGATTGAACCGTCATCCTCCCGAATGCGAGTCCAGTGTGTTAGCCACTGCGCCACCTCGCTCGTATGTGCATCAACGCGCGTTCTGTGCAGGAGAAGCACAAAGATATTTAACTACCATTGTAACCTACTTCAATCGACCTGTCTGAATTTTCAGTAGTCATGACGTTACGTATTATGTCGATAGTTAGATAAACATTTGAAATACCAATTATTTTCACTCGTAATAAGCAGTCATCACACAGATGATTTATACCTCCACTTTGGTAGCGGTTTTGACGTTATTTAGACAGTTCCAGATAAATATTTCGGGTGTAGAAATATCTGATGAAACAATGTGGTCTAGGATGCACGCTCAGAGGTAGTGGAATATTCTGCCGCTAGGAAGTCTTCAAAAACACACATTCAGAGAAACAGTTTGGATATGCTCACGAATTACTTTTAGTGATTTGTTAAAATATAACAGAGCAATTTCAGAAATGCATCTATCAACGAAGTGTAACTGAGCCTGAGTTAGTCATGTGGAAATCATGGCATTTGGTTTTTATGACCTAATGCACTTTGTGTGTCATTTAGGAAATATAATGCAGCATACAAGTACGATTCAGAAGCCGGTTGTGTGTGTGTGTGTGTGTGTGTGTGTGTGTGTGTGTGTGTGTAAGAGAGAGAGGGGGGGAGACATACACATAAAAGAGAGAGAGGGAGTTTTTGTGAGCACAAGTTTTTATAAATGTTTCTGGAGACTGAAACGAGAATGAACCCGTAAGGCAAAAAATCTACCAAATGTTTCTGGGTGATTGCCCGTCTCAAACAGCAGAGTTCTGTAAAGTCACACCACCAGTCTTAGAGGGTATTAAGATTGTCTTCAACAGCAGATCAGCCGCTTTCCATTTTCAAATTAGCTGTTTACCACGCACTTATTGGTCCCGTATTGATCCCAACAGTGTATCAGCTAAGAAAAGGAATGAAATTCGTTCTAAGCGTAAAAATGTAAATACGTTTATTTACATGATTCAGAAGTACAGCTACAGCCCACAACCTATACAGTAAAGTCTTCCACAAATACATAGTACTTTTAATTTAATACAAAACTTCGTTATACCTTTATATTAACTATTACTTCAAACTCCAAGAAGGAATTCTTTGCTAAATCTGTTACTGAGCAATAAACTTATAAGTTTGGAAGTTCTAGTTCCCGGTTAGTTAAAACAGTGTGTGATAATCAAAGACAAGTGTGTTTAATTCTCGTTTTCCCAACGCAATAAATAAATTAACCCTGAACGTGGCACTCTGCACAAGGGCAATGCTGGCACAATGATGTGAACTGACTGGGTACAGAACAGGTTACATTAATGGGTTGCCTAGCTAGTGTATGTTGTAGAACTAGTTAAAGTGTTTTGAAGTTAACACAGGAAGGAGACTGACATTTATTTGCTGTAATAATTGTCGTAAATCACAATGAATGAAACAGGGAACACAGTTTTATCCAGCTCAAATCAAATTGCGAAATGACGCTAGCACATGTAGAAACAAGTAGAGAAGCCTGCACGAAGTAAGGGCAACAGGACCTTCTTCTCTCGGCAGCTGACGAAACGAAAGGTGATGTTACAACAACAGCCCGATTATAACCCAATTGAGCAACACAAGTTGTGTGGCACAGTAAGCCAGTTACTAGCTGCACAAAAGATGGGTCAAGCCACCACAATTGCGACACTTACCTCCCACTAAACAGCTAATGTGCGCCAGTCTGTACCAGATGGTGTCCGAACATGAACCCTCTTTGTGCAACAGCCTGGAGGAGAACGATCGGAACTCAGTTTACTGTCCTCACCTTTCTCCCTGCTAAAAACTCCACATGGAGAGGAGGAGTGCATGCTGTATGCAAATGTGGCAGACAAGATTTGTTATTAAATTGATGAAAAAAACAAGGGAAAGGGCACATGACTTACGTCCTTTTGCTTAAAAGAAGCCGATTTTTGAACACAAAGTTGGTACTAGACCAAGGCAGTGTCTTCATGTCCGATCACTCTTACATACCAAGAACATAATGTGAGTGAGACAGTACTGACTCTCCCACATTGGAAAAATGGTACCGCAGCGCGTGTGGTTTTTGGAGTACTCTCGGATAGGCAAAAATTTCACGCCATCCACTAACGATAGTGAGCGTAGTCACCTGCCCGGATTTAAACAGCCGTGGAGCAGGTCCCTTCTCAGTTTCCGCGGAACTTCTCAAAACAATCCCTCCAGATCTTACGAGAGACACAGACCGCTTTCTGCTGACAAAAAAGGGCATTGGGACCTTTCTAGCACCACACCACCTCAGCGAGTGGGCACAACGCTGCCTTCCCAAACACTCTGCTCCAGTATCGTCACTAAAATAAGCACTAGAAAATTAATTATTCCAAGAAATGGATAAAAAGCTCCCAGTAATGAAGAACACGTTCATCGTATGGACTGGGCAGCTTGAATCTGAAGTAACTACAGTCTCCACCAGAAACAGAAATCCATTCCTTATAGACTTTCATAAAAAAATGGCAGAGCATAATACTGCCTTATCGATTATTAATTTAAAACTTAACATGAAAATTGATATGGAACTACAAATCTCTGTAGATCATTTGTTTTAGGAATAGAAGAATAAGAAAAGCAATGGCTGGAATCTTTGTTCCATAGACTATTTACAAAAAATTTTTTTAGCCCATTTACATTAACATCGTCTTGACACAAATGCAATTGATGAAAAAAAAAGTTTAGACATAACAAAATTGTGTAAACAACATGAACAGTCTAGAAACCGACTTAGAATCTGCTTCTCTTAGAATTAAAACATATTCTGCCCACAATAACAGTTGTTTCTCAAGTTAGCAAAAGTTTGTCCCAGTAATTTGAAAGAGCAACGACACAATCTAAATAAATTACCTTGCCCGCATCTCGTGGTCGTGCAGTAGCGTTCTCGCTTCCCACGCCCGGGTTCCCGGGTTCGATTCCCGGCGGGGTCAGGGATTTTCTCTGCCTCGTGATGGCTGGGTGTTGTGTGCTGTCCTTAGGTTAGTTAGGTTTAAGTAGTTCTAAGTTCTAGGGGACTGATGACCGTAGATGTTAAGTCCCATAGTGCTCAGAGCCATTTGAACCATTTTTTGAATTACCTTAGATGAATATAGTGACTGTCACATATCTAGGTGGAGAAGAGTGTGTAAAACATCATTTGCATTTCTTGAGATTATCTCAATCAAAAGAAAATTAAATATATTTGTGGGTTCATTTAGATTAATATACTGTCTTTGTATTTTCTCACTGTGAAGATTTGCACCGAAAATGTTTAGCTTTCACGCACAGTGATTCCACAAGTAATTTGACTGCCACTCGGGTGGCTACCGGTTCATTGATCTTGGTGCTCGTCGACACCTACAATTTCCTAGACTGTCCGTTGAGCGCACGGGCATGTGGCGGGAGTCCTGTGTTCCCCAGGAAATGCCGGCTCCTGGGCCGAGCAGTTCTGTACACAGTATGGCGGACCTCTGCTGTACCTGCCAGCTAACCCACCTTTCGTACCTCTTCGCAACTCAACTGCCTCTGACACCTGCAGCTTGAATGAACAAAGTTTGGTCTCATCGCACATCCTCAGCACAGCTTATTACATCCCTCTCAGATATTGTTTTTCAATAATGTTAACGCACAGCTCTGACGAATTTAACGTAATACTACAGCTATGGTGGCTCCACCGCATTTTTACTCAAAATCATTCATGGATACTGCAGAAAAGCTACTTTTGCATCATGACTGTGAAATATCCTCTCTTCAAAAACTTTCAATACGTTTTTGTCGCCAAAAGCCGTAAGTTTAACGTATTTGGTGTGTTTCGCAACATGTTCCAAGACTGTGGCGTATATTCAAATTCACAACACTATCTAGCAACACAGGCTGGTGAAGATACAAAGTATTACATATTGGAGTACACAATATATAATAAAGAAACGTGGTCGACATCGCTCCGTCCACTACCGGCAATAAATCGCGTCAGACAAATCCTAAAAACAACTCAACGGGCACCACAGGGAATTCTTTGCATCTGCCGGTAGATAAAAATAATCACAGTAACATTTGCAGTTCGTCCTATGAACATGCAAAACACGATACCCACTACTCGTCCTTGTGACAGATACAAGAGTCGCGTATTACACCACAATATGTTTTGATACATCCTTCAAAAATCTACAAGGGGTTGAAACTAATAGTTTACGCAAAAAGTAAGTTCAGTACCTCACCTCAAAACGTATGACACACGTCACTAGATTCCACTTTGAGAAACAAAGCGGTGAAGTGAGGCAGCATAAGAAAAACAATATTACGGTATACAGGAACAAAACCGTACATTGTAGTCGTACCTTGTTCGTACATCTGAACAAAACTATTAGGTAGGTGCATAACTTCGTTGCGTCTCTCCCTCAATTTAATACAACCAACCGATACACATAACAAGAGACTTTAGCCAACAATAATTTATTCTTATTCACTATTTAACAACAGACTGACAACTCTGTGTAACTTTCCGATTTCATGACTTTATAATGTTGCTCGATAGAGAGCTGAAAAGATGAAAATCCGGGGGTGCATGGTCAGGTGAATAAGTTTGATGCGGAATGGCTTCCAAAACCACATCCTCTACAGTGTTCTTGTCGGTCTAGAAGAATTTGGGGGAAAATTATTGTGGAGTAGCATTGCTTCATGCACTCGTCCTGGTCTTTGTTCTTAGACTCAGTATGCAAGACGTCTCAGTTGTTGACGGTAAAGGTGAGCAGTGCAGCAATTCGTAGCAGGTCACCCCGTCGCTGTTCCACCAGATGCGCAACATTATCTTATGTCTTATATCAGATCTTTGTACGGGACGCTGCTGCTTTGTTTGGACTCAACCATTCCCTTTTTTGACATACGTTAGCATGAAGACACCATTTCTTGTCACTGGTAACCATAAGGCATATGAAAGGTCAGTGTTGTTCACGAGCCAGCTGAAGGCGAGTAAGCAGAGATGGACGTACGACCACCCGCTTATTTCTGTGATTTGGGCTTAGAGCATGTGGTGCCCATACACCCAGTTTTAGAACCTACCAAACTGCATGCAAATGTCTCGTGATGGAATTAGTTCATCACATTTGCCACTTCTCGAACACGTTCACGTGGATCATTGTGGTTTGACGCATTTAACCAATCTGCATCAAATCCCGAAGGTCTTCCTGAACGTGGAGATTCACTAACGTATAAACGATCCTCGTTAAAATGAGCAAACAATTTCCTTGCCGTGCTCTGTTCAAAGGCATTATCCTCATGCCACGCACAAATGCTTTTGTCTGCCTCCGTTACTGTCACCTTTCTACTGAACTGTAACAGAGGAATATGTCTGAAATGTTTGGATTTCTTCACTTGGCACTCCATTTTATAGCGTTCGCAGTTCCACTGACTATTTCCAAATGAAAAATTGAAAATATTTAAACTGAAATAGCAATAGTGAACTGTAAAAGAAAGACAGTAAATAAATAAACCCATAGGAACAGCAATACCAACATGTAAAAAAGAAGTAAAAATAAAGATTCCAGTTGAATGGAAAACAGCATTAATCCACCCGCTACATAAAAATGGAGACAAACAAAATGTCAGTCATTCAGAATAGTGTCACTTTTGCCAGTGGCATACAATAGATTATCAAAAATTCTCCTGAACAGAGTGCTACATACTATAGACAAACAACTAGCACAATATCAGGATAGTTTTCGAAATGGAAGATCTCGTGCTGAACAAACTTTTAACTTAAAGATAATAATTCACCATAGAATGTTAACCAGCAAACCATTAATAGCGTCATTTATTGATTTCAAGAAAGCATTTGATTGTATAGAAGAGAAACAATAGATAAGGTCATTAGAGAATTTGGTGTTAAATCAAAGTTAGCAAATATAATTCGTGAAACACTAACAGGTACAATACCTAAAGTGAAATTTATGGGAGGAGTATCTCAGCCAATTGAAATAAAAACTGGTGTTAGACAAGGTGATGGTGTATCACCTTTACTGTTTATTTGTGTTCTAGCAAAAAAAAATTGTAGGGATCTGGAATTCGGAGCTAAAAAGTCACAAAATTGACCCAATAATTCTGGGAACAAAAACAAACGGAATCAAGGTAATCAGCTTGGCTTCTGCTGATGATTTTGCAATAACTTCAGAAAAGCCGGCAGAAGCAGTTATTCAGATAAACCTTCTGGAAAAAATAGCAAACAGAACTGGTCTCAAAATTTCAGCTGAAAAAACAAAATTCATGACAAATATAAAAAATGCGCCAAAATTCAAAGACTCACAAATAGCTAAAATAGAGCGAGTAAATAAATGTAAATATCCTGGAGAGACTAGACAACAGAATTGACTTGAAATATCTGCAGTAGATGTGAGAATTAACAAAATGGAAAGAGCATAAACACTGACGAAAAATATTTACAACAAATAATTTAAATCTAGAAAAACAGAACTAAAGCAATACAGCACAGTGGTATGACCAGAGTGCATCTGAATGCCTAACGATGAACTATAAGAAAGACAATTACACAACGTTAATTAAAAACAAAGGCATCTGCTGTTCAGTAGTTAGTCAAGCTTGTTGACTATTTTTTGAAACTAGAGGTACTGGAAAGAAACATTATCAGAAAAATAATGGGTGCAATAAAAACTGCAGATGGTTGGAAAATAATAAGTAATGAGGAGATCTACAAAAATATAGAGAAAATATCTGAAGTAATGGCCAAACGAAGATTAAACTTTTTCAGACACCTCTACTGAATCGATGGAAATAGACTAACAAAACAAATACTCCCATACTTCTGGAAGAAGAAATCGACAATAGCACGGATTACAGAAGTAAGGAAAGATCTAGAAAGAAACAACTTCAAAGAATCAGAAATAGCGGAAAGCAACCGTTCTAAATATAAAATACTAAATTTCGAAGGCTTTCAAAGCAGAAGAAATAAAAAATCGGGAACAAGACGGGCAGAAGGAAGGAAGAGTCTTCGTAGGGAGGAAATGAGGGAATACTGGAAAAAGCGGAAATAACAACAAAGGAGGAAGAAGAACTGATGTTGTTAACGGGACCCTAGTTGGTCAATACGTTTGTAAAAAAAAATTAAAAAATAAAAACTTTGCAAACCTGTGACGCCACCTAACACAAAGACGTTCTTTGGGGGCACCGATATTTCACTCTAACGGTGACACCACTACAGTCTGACCCAACTGTGAAGAAGGCTCTATGCCTGTGTAATAAGGAGTTAAGGCATAATGTTATTTTGCTACCAGACGAATTTGGTGTGCACACAACTTTAGAAGTATAGTAAAGTTGTGAAGTGCATTTACCTTCAATGCACTATGAATTTCATTACTTTTTACTTGCCTCTAAAGGCCAGATAAGAAAGTACAAATTATACAGAAACCACAGTGCTAATCACTAACGGGAACTTATGGGGAAGGCGAATCGCTGAATAAGTTGCATAACAACGTAAACTAAAACTAAGGCAACTGATGTTCGGTAGTTATTCAAGCTTGTTGACAATTTTTATTTCATTTATTTCCATTCTTCCTTTTTCCTGATCCCCCAGTGGCCCTGTATAGTGTCTCCTCAGCTTGGTCTCCCTTCGTGATGCCTAAGTGTTTGATTGTACTATTTCTTTCTGCTTATGAGGCTGTATGCTGCTGCTATCCCCTGACCTTACCATTCGTCCACTCATTTCCGTGGTGTCTTCGCTCTGAAGGAGAGCTTATTCTCTTTTCTTCTTGTTTGTACTGTCTGAGATCCATACAAACTAACTTATATGCCCTCAGGCTGCACTCCCAAACACAGAGAAGATATATTTTGTATTTCGTTGGCGTTGTACACTCCTGGAAATGGAAAAAAGAACACATTGACACCGGTGTGTCAGACCCACCATACTTGCTCCGGACACTGCGAGAGGGCTGTACAAGCAATGATCACACGCACGGCACAGCGGACACACCAGGAACCGCGGTGTTGGCCGTCGAATGGCGCTAGCTGCGCAGCATTTGTGCATCGCCGCCGTCAGTGTCAGCCAGTTTGCCGTGGCATACGGAGCTCCATCGCAGTCTTTAACACTGGTAGCATGCCGCGACAGCGTGGACGTGAACCGTATGTGCAGTTGACGGACTTTGAGCGAGGGCGTATAGTGGGCATGCGGGAGGCCGGGTGGACGTACCGCCGAATTGCTCAACACGTGGGGCGTGAGGTCTCCACAGTACATCGATGTTGTCGCCAGTGGTCGGCGGAAGGTGCACGTGCCCGTCGACCTGGGACCGGACCGCAGCGACGCACGGATGCACGCCAAGACCGTAGGATCCTACGCAGTGCCGTAGGGGACCGCACCGCCACTTCCCAGCAAATTAGGGACACTGTTGCTCCTGGGGTATCGGCGAGGACCATTCGCAACCGTCTCCATGAAGCTGGGCTACGGTCCCGCACACCGTTAGGCCGTCTTCCGCTCACGCCCCAACATCGTGCAGCCCGCCTCCAGTGGTGTCGCGACAGGCGTGAATGGAGGGACGAATGGAGACGTGTCGTCTTCAGCGATGAGAGTCGCTTCTGCCTTGGTGCCAATGATGGTCGTATGCGTGTTTGGCGCCGTGCAGGTGAGCGCCACAATCAGGACTGCATACGACCGAGGCACACGGGGCCAACACTCGGCATCATGGTGTGGGGAGCGATCTCCTACACTGGCCGTACACCACTGGTGATCGTCGAGGGGACACTGAATAGTGCACGGTACATCTAAACCGTCATCGAACCCATCGTTCTACCATTCCTAGACCGGCAAGGGAACTTGCTGTTCCAACAGGACAATGCACGTCCGCATGTATCCCGTGCCACCCAACGTGCTCTAGAAGGTGTAAGTCAACTACCCTGGCCAGCAAGATCTCCGGATCTGTCCCCCATTGAGCATGTTTGGGACTGGATGAAGCGTCGTCTCACGCGGTCTGCACGTCCAGCACGAACGCTGGTCCAACTGAGGCGCCAGGTGGAAATGGCATGGCAAGCCGTTCCACAGGACTACATCCAGCATCTCTACGATCGTCTCCATGGGAGAATAGCAGCCTGCATTGCTGCGAAAGGTGGATATACACTGTACTAGTGCCGACATTGTGCATGCTCTGTTGCCTGTGTCTATGTGCCTGTGGTTCTGTCAGTGTGATCATGTGATGTATCTGACTCCAGGAATGTGTCAATAAAGTTTCCCCTTCCTGGGACAATGAATTCACGGTGTTCTTATTTCAATTTCCAGGAGTGTATTAACGAAGAGTTGAGTTAGTGCACCATTACTATACGCATGACTCTGATGATGATTCCATTTTTAAAACACTCTTCAAGATACTGCCTAAGCCTTTACAGGCTCGTTCGTGTTTGAATTGTTGGCTTCGTCATCCCTAGCTAACGGCTTGATGTTCGGTTTCGTAGAGAGCGCTGCAGGGACAGGAGGAGCTACGACCAGTTTGGAGGGAGAAGAAGCGGGGAGGAGAGTGCGAGGAACGCCGGCGTTTGGACAGAGCCCGTCTGAGGCCCGGGTGCGAAATACAGACGTGATCCTGAAACGTCTTGGAGCGAATTTTGCGATGCGTGGGTTGCTTTGTGTGCTCTTAATCTTAAGATTATCTCTTCACGATTGATTTATTGGTATTGCCTGTTGGTTGTTTTTGGCTCGGCTTCAAACATGTTAGCATACGAATGTGAGACATGAGTAGTGTTCGACCGATAGAGATTGTTTATTCGGAACCATTGGTTTCGTGAAAGCGTCGGTTGATTTCTCCTAGCTGCGGAAACTGCATCCTTCGATTTGAAAGAGAATGGCCGCTCTTCTTGTACTTCAAACTCCGTGTTTTGGCGATCTTAGATCTTTGTCAACTGCTCCCAACCTTTTCTCAGCAGAGTTTAGGGAATCTTAATGAGCCCGTGTTTTCTCTGGCGGTTTGTTTGATTAATGGTAATATTTCTGTGGTTTTAGTGTGCTTGAGTATCTTAATGTGTATTAAGTGAGTGCGTGAATGTGGTACCAGCAAATAGTACCCCCAGACTTAGATGCACTTTTAGTGTATTTCAGTGCCACGAGTGTGCCGGCTAACTTGCATGATTGGTCTTCCTGGAGCCAACAGCCAACTTTCGGAAAACACCCAGCTTATAAGGTCTTAATTAGCGAGAAAAGCTTAGAACGTATTGCAGTTTGTCAACAACATAGATCTTCGAATACATAATTAAAAAAAAGCCTTTGCAGGCCATACAGTCTACACGAGTAAAGTAGCAGGCGCTAAGCTACTTAAGTAAAATCGTTGTCAAGCGCAAATTATGTTCTTGTTTAGTTGTGAAATTAATGTAGAGCTGTTCTACTCTGTTTATTATTGATGAACTGATGACTGTTAAGGTTAAATTTGTTTTAATTAGTATCAGGGAGGTGCACGAGAAATTAACAAATGTTCAAGTGATTTGGTATGAGCCTTGAGCACTCAGACTTGGTATTATTACTATTTCTTTTTAATGCTGGATATTTCCACGTGGAATAAGGTATATTTATGAGTAACAGTCAACACACCTCAACCCATCCCAACCCCATCGCTGTAGCTTTACAAGAATGTAGATCACACGTATTTTGTGTTTTGAAATCACTACAAGCGTTGAAAGGTGGCTACACTGAGCCACAGCGCCAGAGATCGCGCTAGAGAGTATTGTTCCGCCGCCTCCGCTGGCAGTGATTATTGAGAACTCGTAGTAGTCAGTGCTTGTTAAGAACTCGTAGCAGAGAGTGTTTGTTGAGATGTCCTAGTAGGGAGTGCTTGCTGAGATGTGATACTGAAAAGTTCTTGTTGAGATGTGGTAATAGCGAGTCGGTGTGGAGATATATTGTAATGATTAGAGTGATTTTGGTCAATATATGAAGGTAACGAAACTTGATTTATTTTTCATTATTTAATGTCGTAAATAATGCTTCATCACAGGTTCAGTCAACAGAGCATCTGGCTTGTGTTCTTGTATTAGAGTGTAATCCTAGTTTTCTTGCGCAATTGTAGTATTTCTATTTCTTTAATTACTTCAGTATAAATGATATTTAAAATTTCTTGTCCTATTGAAGAAGAACCGTGCCAGATGTGTACGTTGAGTCATACTTCCACACTTAGAACAGTGACACCTGTGTTTTGGTTTCATAGGTTTTATAGTTGCTGGGGACTTAATTAATTAATTGTGTTAACGAAAATTTTCATTTCATTCTTTGTTGTTGTTCTATGCAGTCAGATAGCGTAATAATACTAGTCAGGGCCAACCGTTACGAGACTTCGTAATCGAACAGACAGCTACTAAATAAAATAAATAAATAAATAAATAAATAAATAAATAAATAAAATTATTTGCATTCTATTATAATTAAGCCCCCATGCAGCGTTCCAGATTTATGCTCTACAGGTCTACACTCTTAGGGCCAATTCCTACCCTGAAGGTTTAAATTTCGACGATATTATAATAAACGTGTCCCAAAAACCTGAAATAAGTGGATTCGAACAGATTTTCCTCATTTTGGTAAATTTCTACCTTTCAGATCCTTTATGCTCCCCACTCTCAGTTATTGTTCAAGGCGTCTATTACCCAAACAATTGTTATCTTTTCAGGAAGTAATCCATACATCACAACTGCGGGCGGTCCATAGTTAGTTTTACATTTCACCACCTTTCTACTCACACTGCAATAAACTGAGAAGCTAAGAAATTCCTACTACCCAGTAATCTGAATCTTTTAGCAGAATCATATTTATACCAAGTTAGGCTGTAATCGCTTCATTCTACTGTTATTCCGGAAATTACATACACACACACACACACACACACTTACCCAGTTTCAAGTACAGGGTGAAGAGTAGTTCGCACGCTCGTACTTCATAGCGCGATTCCTCACGTACTAACAATACAAAAATGTCTGTCACAAAATTTCGTCTGGAGCATACCACTCCTAGCACGCAGTTCTGTGCAGCTGGTGCAGTGAATAGCGTTTTGGGTTACTATGCTGGTGGTCCGTGGTTCGATGCCGGTTCGAAGCATATTTGATTTCGTTTGCTAAATGCAGGTATCACGTGTCTTAATCGTTATACAGCGTTTGCACTGGATCATCTACAAAACATTGGCACTTAGATACTACTAATACAGAAATGGAAGGACAATCGTTTTCACTGGTCAGCTTTCAAAGAAGTCTTTTGCACGTCGTGGACGCGAATTGTTGCACACCATTGCATCTACTAGATTCCAAGCCTGTTTTCTATGTACCCTCCCCCAATGGCCCCATCCATTAGTACCAACTATTATTCTTGCCACGTTCAGTTATACACTCCTGGGAATGGAAAAAAGAACACATTGACACCGGTGTGTCAGACCCACCATACTTGCTCCGGACACTGCGAGAGGGCTGTACAAGCAATGATCACACGCACGGCACAGCGGACACACCAGGAACCGCGGTGTTGGCCGTCGAATGGCGCTAGCTGCGCAGCATTTGTGCACCGCCGCCGTCAGTGTCAGCCAGTTTGCCGTGGCATACGGAGCTCCATCGCAGTCTTGAACACTGGTAGCATGCCGCGACAGCGTGGACGTGAACCGTATGTGCAGTTGACGGACTTTGAGCGAGGGCGTATAGTGGGCATGCGGGAGGCCGGGTGGACGTACCGCCGAATTGCTCAACACGTGGGGCGTGAGGTCTCCACAGTACATCGATGTTGTCGCCAGTGGTCGGCGGAAGGTGCACGTGCCCGTCGACCTGGGACCGGACCGCAGCGACGCACGGATGCACGCCAAAACCGTAGGATCCTACGCAGTGCCGTAGGGGACCGCACCGCCACTTCCCAGCAAATTAGGGACACTGTTGCTCCTGGGGTATCGGCGAGGACCATTCGCAACCGTCTCCATGAAGCTGGGCTACGGTCCCGCACACCGTTAGGCCGTCTTCCGCTCACGCCCCATCATCGGGCAGCCCGCCTCCAGTTGTGTCGCGACAGGCGTGAATGGAGGGACGAATGGAGACGTTTCGTCTTCAGCGATGAGAGTCGCTTCTGCCTTGGTGCCAATGATGGTCGTATGCGTGTTTGGCGCCGTGCAGGTGAGCGCCACAATCAGGACTGCATACGAACGAGGCACACAGGGCCAACACCCGGCCGGCATCATGGTGTGGGGAGCGATCTCCTACACTGGCCGAACACCACTGGTGATCGTCGAGGGGACACTGAATAGTGCACGGTACATCCAAACCGTCATCGAACCCATCGTTCTACCATTCCTAGGCCGGCAAGGGAACTTGCTGTTCCAACAGGACAATGCACGTCCGCATGTATCCCGTGCCACCCAACGTGCTCTAGAAGGTGTAAGTCAACTACCCTGGCCAGCAAGATCTCCGGATCTGTCCCCCATTGAGCATGTTTGGGACTGGATGAAGCGTCGTCTCACGCGGTCTGCACGTCCAGCACGAACGCTGGTCCAACTGGGGCGCCAGGTGGAAATGGCATGGCAAGCCGTTCCACAGGACTACATCCAGCATCTCTACGATCGTCTCCATGGGAGAATAGCAGCCTGCATTGCTGCGAAAGGTGGATATACACTGTACTAGTGCCGACATTGTGCATGCTCTGTTGCCTGTGTCTATGTGCCTGTGGTTCTGTCAGTGTGATCATGTGATGTATCTGACCCCAGGAATGTGTCAATAAAGTTTCCCCTTCCTGGGACAATGAATTCACGGTGTTCTTATTTCAATTTCCAGGAGTGTATTACATTTCGTTATGGCCTTATGTTACCAGTAGGCCTAGCAAAATGCTCTACTAATAATTTCCAAACATGTACTATGTAAATGTCTGATACATGTGACTTAAACGCTGTATACAACAGTATTATATACCAGAATGAAACTGGCGAATACAAATTAATACACTGCGACCAGAACCAAAGTCTCGATCTCCTGAATACTATCCACTGCAGTAACTACGCAGTACTGCTGCCACATGGTTACGGAGTTAGTTAACATACAATACGAGACTGTAATAGAAGGGAGAACCGATAGAGGTACTCAAGGTACCCTCCGCCACACGCCGTCAGGTGGCTTGCGGTGTATGGAAGTAGATGTAGATGTAGATGTAGATTACAGTGTAGCCAGAATGCCTCTCTTGAAGTCCATTTATTGCCAGAAATATGCACAGGGCCAAATTTTGTGAGAGACATTTTTGTATTACTAGTATGTGAGGAATCGCGCTGCGATGTCCGAGTACGCGAATTTTTCTTCACCCTGTATATGTAGCGTGGCTCGAAACTGAATGGAGCTATGTCTAAATGGTAGGTACCATTGCTGTTTCAATGCAACTCTATATGTGTACGACATGTAACATATACCCCTCCCTACTTGTAAAGTATGAATTGCGCCCAAGGAAGTGGCTTCCAGAATGGCTGCATGTTGGTAACATAGTTTCACAATCCTCCCCCCCCCTCCCACCCTCTATCATCTCTTAATATTTTAAATTTCTGTGTGTCCTCCTTTCTTGTTTTTGAAAGGGACATTCACGTCTGTGGACAACTCTGTAATTTTATCTAGTACCGTAATTAAGAAATTACAAACTTTTGATAAGCGTAAGATGCTACTTATCACAAGTCTACAAAATTACCAACCACAGCGTTTTACATTGTATACGAACTTTTCTTTCTGGTAGTCTAACGTCATATTAATACTTTTATTTCAGCACTACTCAAATGTGAGTCATTGAAAACCATTATTTAGATAAATCGAAGTGGCTCAGTATCTCATATCTCAATCACAGTCTCCAATTTGCTCTACATAGAACTAAGCTTGTCAATTTCACGTCTCTACATACAGTAACACCCAAATATATGTATGACATGACATATTTATTTGTGTCTCAAATTCTACGTTGCGTGATGTTCCAAAGGTTCAGATTTCTTAGAACGAGAAGTATGGCTGAATTTTTGCACTAGACTTATCTTTGGATGACATCTGATAGGATACTACTTCAAATTTTGCCAAATAGCCTTTCCTCATAAATAACGACATAAATTGCTGAAAGCCTGGGCTAAAAGCGTTTTATTCTTCAGTACTTAATATTTGGAATGCGTAATACCATATTCAATACTTAATTGCTTACGCCACTGAGAAGAACGCAGTTGCTCACGTCGGACTACTGTGTCGCTAATTTCCATTAGAAGTTAAACAGTACATCTGCAAGGTGCCGACAGCTGTACGACGTTATTAAAATAGTTTTCTCGGCTACTTCATTATAACATAATACGGGGTTGTGCTTTCTAGAGCAGACTTTCTCACAATATAACGCATTTTAATTAAATCTCCTACTGCATTTTTTGCGGTACACAAGTATGAACTAACGTGTCTAGGGCTGAAAGTGGAGGAGAGGACAGAGGGCATTCGTGTGTGTAACAGGAAGTAATTACCCCAGTTTTGCCTTACAGTTATTTAAGAGAGAAGAATGTTATTTAATTTCAAGTGTCCCTGTGAAACTGAGAAGCATAATAAAATATTTCAGAACTGGATATTAATCGAGGTATAATACCCAACATTGTGCTACTCCTAACAATTTTGCAAATTTCATTTCCATAATAGTCTGAATTTACTGCCCTCCAGGAAGCGTGTGGCGCGCAAATTATTCTCGGGACTGAGACCTGGCTGAACCCTGAGATAGGACGTTCTGAAATATTTAGTGAGGGTTTGAACTTGTATCGGAAAGACAAATTAGACACCGCAGGAGGTGGTGTCTTCATTGCAGTTGACAAAAATATTGTGTCTACTGAGGTCGAAGTAGAGCGTGATTATGAAGTTATCTGGACACTTTTAACAGGGATAGGGGAAATAAAGTTAATTGTTGGGTGTTATTACCGGTCACCAGGTTCCACCGTGACAGTTCTAGAATCATTCAAAGGGAGTCTACATTCTGTATCGCAGAAGTACCCGGATCATACAATATTAGTCAGGGGTGACTTCAACCTACCTACTATAGACTGGGATGGCTATGGATTCATTACAGGTGGTACAGACAAGTCGTCGTGTGAATTACTTTTGAACACATTGACCGAAAACTGTCTTGAGTAGCTAAATCGACAGCCAACGCGTAATGGAAATATTTTAGATCTGGTAGCCATGAACAGACCAGACCTCATCGACGGTGTCATTGTTGAGCCAGGGATTAGTGATCACTTGTTGTCATTACGACTATGGTTACGAAAGTTAAAAAGTCGGTCAAGAAGGCTAGGAGAGTATTCTTAGTAGAAAGAGCAGATAAGCAGTTGTTAGCATCCCACTTAGTAAATGAATCGACTTCATATACTTCCGGTACGATGGACGTGGAAGAGTTATGGGCAAATTTTAAACACATTGTAAATCATGCATTGGAGAAGTATATGCCGAAAAAGTGGGTTACGGACGGAAAAGACCCACCGTGGTTTAACAGCGCAATTCGGAGAATGCTCAGGAAGCAAAGGCAGTTGCACTCGCGGTACAAGAAAGATCGGGAGAATGAGGACAGGCAAAAGTTAGTAGAGATTCGTGCTGCTGTAAAAAGAGCGATGCGCGAAGCATTCAACCACTACCACCGTCATACCTTAGCAAAACATCTTGCTGAAAACCCAAGGAAATTCTGGTCTTACGTAAAATCGGTAAGCGGGTCGAAAGCATCTATCCAGTCACTCACTGATCAGTCTGGCCTGGAAATGGAAGACAGCAAAACGAAAGCTTAAATTCTAATTTAGCATTTGAGAGATCTTTCACGCAGGAGGATCGTACAAACATACCGCCGTTTGAGTCTCGTACAGATTCTCGTATGGAGGACATAGTGATAGACAACTCTGGGGTTGTGAAGCATCTGAATGGGTTGAAAATAAATAAATCGCTAGGTCCTGATGGGGTTCCAATTCGGTTTTACAGAGAGTACTCTACTGTATTGGCTCCTTACATAGCTTGCATTTACCGCGAATCTCTTGCCCAACGTAAAGACCCGAGCGACTGGAAAAAAGCGCAGGTGACTCCTGTATATAAGAAGGGTAGAAGGACGGATCCTCAAAATTGCAGACCAATATCCTTAACATCGGTTTGTTGCAGGATTCTCGAACATATTTCAGTTCGAATACAATGAATTTCCTTGAGACAGAGAAGTTGCTGTCCATGCATCAGCACGGCTTTAGAAAGCATCGCTCCTGCGAAATACAACTCGCCCTTTTTTCACATGATATATTGCGAACCATGGATGAAGGGTATCAGACGGATGCCATATTCCTTGACTTCCGGAAAGCGTTTGACTCGGTGCCCCACTACAGACTCCTAACTAAGGTACGAGCATTTGGGATTGGTTCCCAAGTTTGTGAGTGGCTCGAAGACTTCTTAAGTAATAGAACCTAGTACGTTGTCCTGGATGGTGAGTGTTCATCGGAGGTGAGGGTATCATCTGGAGTGCCCCAGGGAAGTGTGGCAGATACGCTGTTGTTTTCTATCTACATAAATGATCTTTTGGATAGGGTGGATAGCAATGTGCGGCTGTTTGCTGAAGATGCTGTGGTGTACGGGAAGGTGTCGTCGTTGAGTGACTGTAGGAGGATACAAGATGACTTGGACAGGCTTTGTGATTGGTGTAAAGAATGGCAGCTAACTCTAAATATAGATAAATGTAAATTAATGCTGATGAATAGGAAAAAGAATCCTGTAATGGTTGAATACTCCATTAGTAGTGTAGCGCTTGACACAGTCACGTCGACTAAATATTTGGGTGTAGCATTGCAGAGCGATATGAAGTGGGACAAGCATCTAATGGCAGTTGTGGGGAGGGCGGATAGTCGTCTTCGGTACATTGGTAGAATTTTGGGAAGATGTGGTTCATCTGTTAAGGAGACCGCTTATAAAACACTAATACGACCCATTCTTGAGTCCTGCTCGGACGTTTGGGATCCGTATCAAGTCGGATTGAGGGAGGACATAGAAGCAATTCAGAGGCGGGCTGCTAGATTTGTTACTGGTAGGTTTGATCATCACGCGAGTGTTACGGAAATGCTTCAGGAACTCGGGTGGGAGTCTCTAGAGGAAATGAGGCGTTCTTTTCGTAAATCGCTACTGAGGAAATTTAGAGAACCAGCATTTGAGGCTGTCTGCAGTACAATTTTACTGCCGCCAACTTACATTTCTCGGAAATACCACAAAGATAGGTTGAGAGAGATTAGGACTCGTACAGAGGTATATAGGCAGTCATTTTTCCCTCGTTCTGTTTGGGAGTGGAACAGGGAGAGAAGATGCTAGTTGTGGTACGAGGTACCCCCCACCACGCACCGTATGGTGGATTGCGGAGTATGTATGTAGATGTGGATGTAGAAAACACCTAAATTTGGTATGTTGTGTGTTATTGTTCGTAAATATACACTCATACTATTTTAAAAATCTAAATTCAATTTTTCACTGCAATATACACAGTCAAGTTCGTTTTTCTTTCACTATCACTTAAAAGTACGAGAGAGATGTAGAAAATACGATGTCATAGGTTAATTTTTTTATACATTTACTTTTTCTTAGCACATGTTGACAGAATTTTTCGTAGTCATCCAGTAGTTTATGTTACTGCGTTCGCAATGATGTTGGCTTTTTGTAAACTCATGAAAAAATATAACTGGGGTAAGATGTCGCTGATAACGGTGAATGTGACATAACTGAAGGTGGATGGAATATACTTTCATTACTATAAATAATGACGGTACATTAATTAATTAAATGAACTCTGATATTTACTCCTTTTTTATTTGTAAACAAAAATGAAAAACCGCCTAATATCACGTCGGACCTGCGTTTGTCCGGTGTAGTACGGCAACACGACGTGGCATGGACTCAACAAGCGTTTGGAAGTCCCCTGCAGAGGTACTGAGCCATGTTGCCTCTATAGTCCTCCATAATTGTGAAAGTGTTGCCGGTGCAGGATGTGCACGAACTGACCACCTCTGCATTGTGTCCCGTAAGTGTTCTATGAGGTTGATGTTGGGCGCCTTGGATAGCCAAATCATTCCCTCGAACTGTGCAGAATGCCAAACCAGTCACCATCGTGCCTGAGTGATATGACGTCGTTGCCTTGGACGATTCAGTCCATGAATGATTACAAATGGTCCCCAAGTAGCTGACATAACCATTTCCAGTCAATGATTGGTTATCTGCACCAGAAGACCCAGTCCATTCCACGCAAGATCGTAAGAGATGGAAAAGAGCCACCATGGAAGCAAAGGGAACTTCACAGCAAACATAAACATAGCCAAAGCCTTGCAGACAAACAAGAATTACACGAAGCGAAGTGTAGTGTGAGGAGGGCCTTGCGAGAGGTGTTCAACGAATTGGAAAGTAAATTTCTGTGCACTGACGTGGCAGAAAATCCTAAGAAATTTTGGTCTTATGTCAAAGCGGTAGGTGAATCAAAACAAAATGTCCTGACTCTCTTTGACCAAAATGGTGCTGAAACAGAGGATGACAGACTAAAGGCCGATATACTAAATGTCTTTTTCCAATGCTGTTTCACAGAGGAAGACTGCGCTGTAGTTCCTTCTCTAGATTGTCGCACAGATGACAAAATGATTGATATCGAAACAGATCACAGGGAGATAGAAATACAATTAAAATCGCTCAAAAGAGGAAAGGCCGCTGGAGCTGATGGGATACGAGTTCGATTTTACACAGAGTACGCGAAGGAACTTGCCCCCCTTCTTGAGGCGGTGTACCGTAGGACTCTAGAAGAGCGTAGCGCTCCAAAAGATTGGAAAAGGGCACAGCTCATCCCGTTTACAAGAAGGGACGTCGAACAGATGTGCAGAACTATAGACCTATATCTCTTATGTCGGTCAGAGGGCCATAGACATGGATTCCCAGGTAGATACCATGTTTCTTGACTTGACTTCCGCAAGGCGTTCGATACAGTTCCCCACAGTCGTTTAATAAACAAAGTAAGAACATATGGACTATCAGACCAATTGCGTGATTCAATTGAAGAGTTCCTAGATAACAGAACGCAGTACAACATTCTCAATGGAGAGAAGTCTGCCGAAGTGAGAGTGATTTCAGGTGTGCCGCAGGGGAGTGTCGTAGGACAGTTGATATTCACAATATATATAAATGACCTTGTGGATAACATCGGAAGTTCACTGAGGCTTTTTGCGGATGTTGCTGTAGTACATCGAGAGGTTGTAACAGTGGAAAATTGTACTGAAATGTAGGTAGTTTTGCAATGAATTGACGCATGGTGCGGGGAATGGCAACTGAATCTCAGTGTAGACAAGTGTAATGTGATGCGAATACATAGAAAGGAAGATCCTTTATCATTTAGCTACAATGTAGCAGGTCAGCAACTGGAAGCAGTTAATTCCATAAATTATCTGTGAGTAGGAATTAGGAGTGATTTAAAATGGAATGATCATATACAATTAATCGTCGGTAAAGAAGATGCCAGACTGAGATTCTTGGAAGAATCCTAAGGAAATGCAGTCCGAAAACAAAGGAAGTAGGTTACAGTATACTTGTTCGCCCAGTGCTTGATTACTGCTCACCGGTGTTGGACCAGTACCAGATAGGGTTGATAGAAGAGATAGGGAATATCCAGCGGAGAGCAGTGCGCTTCGTTACAGGATCATTTAGTAATCGCGAAAGCGGTACGGAGATGACAGATACACTCCAGTGGAAGACTCTGCAAGAGAGGCGCTCAGTAGCTCGGTTCGGGCTTTTGTTGAAGTATCGAGAACATACATTCACCGAGGAGTCAAGCAGTATATTGCTCCCTCCTGCGTATGTCTCGCTAAGAGACCATGAAGATACTCATATCAAGAGTTTTGGTCTGGTGTGGTGCCACCCTCCTGCCCTCTATGGCTGTTAATGTTGGGCGGAGCAGTTTTCCACTGAGTAGTTGTAGAATATCTCACAGTCCCTTCGCACACATACTATCTGATCAACAGGTCGCCGTAATGTGTTTACCGATCGGTGGTTACTTGATGCGATACTGCACCACAGCTCCTTATAAGTTATTCAAAATGGTTCTAATGGCTCTAAGCACTATGGGACTTAACATCTGAGGTCATCAGTCCCCAAGAACTTAGAACTACACTATTGGCCATTACAATTGCTACGCCAAGAAGATATGCAGATGATAAACGGGTATTCATTGGAAAAATATATTATACTAGAACTGACATGTGATTACATTGTCACGCAATTTGGGTGCATAGATCCTGAGAAATCAGTACCCACAACAACCACCTCTGGCCGTAATAACGGTCTTGATACGCCTAGGCATTGAGTAAAACTGAGCTTGGATGGCGTGTACTGGTACAGCTGCCCACAGTTCATCAAGAGTAGTGACTGGCGTATTGTGACGAGCCAGTTGCTCGGCCACCATTCACCATACGTTTTCAATTGGTGAGAGATCTGGAGAATGTGCTGTTGCCAGGGCAGCAGTCGAACATTTTCTGTATCCATAAAAGGCCCGTACAGGACCTACAACATGCGGTCGTGCATTATATTGCTGAAATGTGGATTTTCGCAGGGATCGAATGAAGGGTAGAGCCACCGGTCCTAACACATCTAAAATGTAACGTCCACTGTTCAAAGTGCCGTCAATGCGAACAAGAGTGGCCGAGACGTGTAACCAATGGCACCCCATACCATCACGCCGGGTGATACGTCAATATGGTGTTGACGAATACACGCTTCCAATGTGCGTTCACCGTGATGTCGCCAAACACGTATGCGACCATCATGATGCTGTAAACAGAACCTGGATTCATCCGAAAAAAATGTTTTGCCATTCGTGCACACAGGTACGACGTTGAGTATATCATCGCAGGCGGTCCTGTGTGTGATGCAGCGCAAAGGGTAACCGTAGCCATGGTCTCCGAGCTGATAGTCCATGCTGCTGCAAATGTCGTCCAACTGTTCGTGCAGATGGTTGTTGTCTTGCAAACGTCGCCATCTGTTGACTCAGGGATCGAGACGTGGCTGCACGATCCGTTACAGCCATGGGGATAAAATGCCTGTTATCTCGACTGCTAGTGATACGAGGCCGTTGGAATCCAACACGGCGTTCCGTATTACCCTCCTGAACCCACCGATTCATTATTCTGCTAACAGTCATTGGATCTCGACCAACGTGAGCAGCAATGTCGCGATACGATAAACCGCAATCACGATAGTCGACTATCCGACCTTTATCAAAGTCGGGAACGTGATGGTACGCATTTCACCTCCTTAGACGAGGCATCACAACAACGTTTCACCAGCCAACGCCGGTCACCTGCTGTTTGTGTATGAGAAATCGGTTGGAAACTTTCCTCATGTCAGCACGTTGTAGATGTCGCCACCGGCGCCAACCTTGTGTGAATGCTCTGAAAAGCTAATCATTTGCGTATCACAGCATCATCTTCCTGTCGGTTAAATTACGCATCTGTAGCACGTCATCTTCGTGGTGTACCAATTTTAATGGCCAGTAGTGTACTTAAACCTAACTAATCTAAGGACATTACGCACATCCATGCCCGAGTCAGGATTCAAACCTGCGACCGTAGCGGTCCCGCGGTTGCAGACTGAAACACCTAGAAACGCTCGGCCACAGAGACTGGCATAAATTATTCAAACTTCCACTAAATCTAGGTACTGACACTACTATGTGTCACAGCAACACCCCTCTGCACAGTCCTCGCAACCCATAGCCAGGTGAGCAAAGTCACAGACTATGAAAACCAGCTGCCTAGATTGGAATATTGTTGACACTGCATAGTGTATGAGCCAAGGCTGCTGCAGAGGCGAGCAGAAGAATACTGTGGCTAGACGCTAAGCCATCTTGGTCAACCAGAAGTGGCACCCTACTACAAAAAATCTAGATCGAGAACCTATAGATACTCGTTGCTTTGATCTTAGTGGTATCCTGTCACAGAGACGTATGCCACACGAGTCGACGGACCGAACCAGTTTCATCACATCTCACCAACTCATGTGATTGCTTCTGATAAGCGAGCTGCTGCTAGATCTGATGCTACCAGGGCTTTTACCAGTGGCATCCAGCTGAGGCCACCTCTGTGGTGACACCAGCCGACCGTGAACCATTTTCTTGATCAATGTGGTGTTCGCGCCAGGTGTCCACACGTGCTCCAGCAGACTTGCTGACGCTTCGGTTCAGCACCGCATCCGCATCATCGCACACAAACGCTGCTCTCATCAGCTCAGCCAACACTCCAACCCGGCAACGAAACGCCACTGCGGCCAAGTAAGCTGCCTCTGACTTCCCAGACAGCCATGGTTACCCGACGGACAATGCAGGCCTCCGAGTCACCGCCAACAGACACCGAAGAAGCGCTCGACGAATAATAATTGTTGTTACGAAAAAATTTCTGCCGAAACAATGGTTCGACCAAATCCTGAGCTATGCTCGTCAGCTTGGAACCACTGTCATATCCAATTAATAGACAATAAGGTAAAAATACAGAGAAGAACTGCGTGTTACAATTAGTAAGGGGAAGAGTAGAACGGAGATGCCCCAGCGGCAGATGCTTCAGGGGTGTTACTGTATATCAACGAAAATCTCCGCAGTTTGCCTCACAAGGGCTGAGTGTATCCCTCTTGCCAACCGCGCTCGGCAGACCGGATGGTCACCCATGCTAGTGCTATCCCAGCCCGATAGCGCTTAATTTCGGTGATCTGACGTGAACCAGTGTTACCACTGCGGAAAGGCAGTTGGCGCACATCAAACAAAGCTTACAATTAAATAGGGAGCAGCCCGTGACGTGAAGATCAGGTATACGCTCACCACGTGATCCACACCGAATCCTAGGAGATCATTTACAGAATCTTCAGGCCTAACAGAGCAGTTAGCTAAGGTCAGTCTGGTCGCAGCCCCAGATGGCAACCCACGTCACCTGAAGTGTCAGTGTACGATTACTTTGTGTGGAGAGTCCTCAAGACTTAGGCGTTTCGCAACAACCTTCGTAGTGATGAAGAACTCCAACAGAACTTTTTGGACAAGATTCCAGCAATTTCAGCAGTCCAACTTCGATCCGCCTACAGAAACTTGCTGAGCAGGACCCGAAAATGTACAGAGGTGAATGGAGGTCACTTTCTAAGTCCGCTGTATCAGATTACAACTATATTTCTTTTCCTCTGCTATGTTTCTTTGTATCCTGTAACTGTTCTCTGGGCCACTTACATTTGTTTCACTGCGTAGATGTCTAATAAAACACAAGAACAGCTTATGTGGTGACTGAAGCTCCAGTACTCGAGTTGTGAAGTGAGTACACAATGTAGGTAACTGTCCATGTGTGAGAGCAACGAAATTTGTATGTACAATTAGTTACCTATGGCCGTTTCTGACCCTGATAACTGTTAGGTATGAGCAGTGTGTAGAAAATGAGATGAGATATAGCTTTGTAACACTCAAAACAAGATTACGAAGAAGAATTAATGCGATGTAGTAATAAGTGTTAATAGTCCGCCATTGGTAGCTGAGTGGTCAGCGCGACCGAATGTCAATCCTAAGGGCCCGGGCTCGATTCCCAGTTGGGTCGGAGATTTTCTCCGCTCGGGGACTGAGTGTTGTGTTGTCCTACTCATCATCATTTCATCCCCATCGACGCGCAAGTCGCCAACGTGGCGTAAAATCGAAAGACTTGCACCCCTCGAACGGTCTACCGGACGGGAGGCCCTAGTCACACGACATTTACGTTCAGTGCTAATAAACAATTTTTTACTGGGAATCGAACCACGGTCTAATTTATGTGCGTCTCAGTTGGGGTTGGGTTGGGTTGTTTGGGGAAGGAGACCAGACAGTGAGGTCATCAGTCTCATCGGATTAGGGAAGGACGGGGAAGGAAGGCGGCCGTGTCCTTGCAAAGAAACCGTCCTGGCAATTGCCTGCAGCGATTTAGGGAAATCACAGAAAACCTAAATCAGAATGGCCGGACGCGGGATTGAACCGTCGTCCGCCCGAATGCGAGTCCAGTGTGTTAGCCACTGCGCCACCTCGCTCGTATGTGCATCAACGCGCGTTCTGTGCAGGAGAAGCACAAAGATATTTAACTACCATTGTAACCTACTTCAATCGACCTGTCTGAATTTTCGGTAGTCATGACGTTACGTATTATGTCGATAGTTAGATAAACATTTGAAATACCCATTATTTTCACACATAATAAGCAGTTATCACACAGATGACTTATACCTCCACTTTGGTAGCGGTTTTGACGTTATTTAGATAGTTCCAGATAAATATTTCGGGTGTAGAAATATCTGATGAATCAATGTGGTCTAGGATGCATGCTCAGAGGTAGTGGAATATTCTGCCGCTAGGAAGTCTTCAAAAACACACATTCAGAGAAACAGTTTGGATATGCTCACAAATTACTTTTAGTGATTTGTTAAAATATAACAGAGGAATTTCAGAAATGCATCTATCAACGAAATGTAACTGAGTCTGAGTAAGTCATGTGGAAATCATGGCATTTGGTTTTTATGACCTAATGCACTTTGTGTGTAATTTAGGAAATATATTGCAGCATACAAATACGATTCAAAAGCCAGTTGTGTGTGTGTGTGTGTGTGTGTGTGTGTGTATGAGAGAGAGAAGTGGGAGACATACACATAAAAGAGAGAGAGAGAGGGAGATTTTGTGAGCACAAGTGTTTATAAATGTTTCTGGAGACTGAAACGAGAATGAACCCGTAAGGCAAAAAATCTACCAAATGTTTCTGGGCGATTGCCCGTCTCAAACAGCAGAGTTCTGTAAAGTCACACCAACAGTCTTAGAGGGTATTAAGATTGTCTTCAACAGCAGATCAGCCGCTTTCCATTTTCAAATTAGCTGTTTACCACGCACTTATTGGTCACGTATTGATCCCAACAGTGTATCAGCTAAGAAAAGGAATGAAATTCGTTCTATGTGTAAAAATGTAAATACGTTTATTTACATGATTCAGAAGTACAGCTACAGCCCACAACCTATACAGTAAAGTCTTCCACAAATACATAGTACTTTTAATTTAATACAAAACTTCGTTATACCTTTATATTAACTATTACTTCAAACTCCAAGAAGAAATTCTTTGCTAAATCTGTTACTGAGCAATAAACTTATAAGTTTGGAAGTTCTAGTTCCCGGTGGGTTAAAACAGTGTGTGATAATCAAAGACAAGTGTGTTTAATTCTCGTTTTCCCAACGCAATAAATAAATTAACCCTGAATTTGGCACTCTGCACAAGGGCAGTGCCGGCACAATGATGTGAACCGATTGGGTACAGAACAGGTTACATTTACTTTTAATGGGTAGCCTAGCCAGTGTATGTTGTAGAACAAGTTAAAGTGTTTTGAAGTTAACGCAGGAAGGAGACTGACATTTATTTGCTGTAATAATTGTCGTAAATCACAATGAATGAAGCAGGGAACACAGTTTTATCCAGCTCAAATCAAATTGCGAAATGACGCTAGCACATGTGGAAACAAGTAGAGAAGCCTGCATGAAGTAACGGCAACAGGACCTTCTTCTCTCGGCAGCTGACGAAACGAAAGGTGATGTTACAACAACAGCCCGATTATAACCCAATTGAGCAACACAAGTTGTGTGGCACAGTAAGCCAGTTACTAGCTGCACAAAAGATGGGTCAAGCCACCACAATTGCGACACTTACCTCCCACTAAACAGCTAATGTGCGCCAGTCTGTACCAGATAGTGTCTGGACATGAACCCTCTTTGTGCAACAGCCTGGAGGAGAACGACCGGAACTCAGTTTACTGTCCTCACCTTTCTCCCTGCTAAAAACTCCACATGGAGAGGAGGAGTGCATGCTGTATTCAAATGTGGCAGGCTAGATTTGTTACTAAATTGATGAAAAAAAACAGGGGAAAGGGCACATGACTTACGTCCTTTTGCTTAAAAGAAGCCGATTTTTGAACACAAAGTTGGTACTAGACCAAGGCAGTGTCTTCACGTCCGATCACTCTTACATACCAAGAACATAATGTGAGTGAGACAGTACTGACTCTCCCACATTGGAAAAAATGGTACCGTAGCACGTGTGGTTTTTGGAGTACTCTCAGATAGGCAAAAATTTCACGCCATCCACTAACGATAGTGAGCGTAGTCACCTGTCCGGATTTAAACAGCCGTGGAGCATGTCCCTTCTCAGTTTCCGCGGAACTCATCAAAACAATCCCTCCAGATCTTACGAGAGACACAGACCGCTTTCTGCTGACAAAAAAGGGCATTGGGACCTTTCTAGCACCACACCACCTCAGCGAGTGGGCACAACGCTGCCTTCCCAAACACTCTGCTCCAGTATCGTCACTAAAATAAGCACTAGAAAATTAATTATTCCAAGAAATGGATAAAAAGCTCCCAGTAATGAAGAACACGTTCATCGTATGGACTGGGCAGCTTGAATCTGAAGTAACTACAATGACCACCAGAAACAGAAATCCATTACTTATAGACTTTCATAAAAAATTGGCAGAGCATAATACTGCCTTATTGATTATTAATTTAAAACTTAACATGAAAATTGATATGGAACTACTGTAAATTATTTGTTTTAGGAATAGAAGAATAAGAAAAGCAATGGCTGGAATCTTTGTTCCATAGACTATTTACAAAAATTTTTTTTAGCCCATTTACATGAACATCGTCTTGACACAAATGCAATTGATGAAAAAAAAGTTTAGACGTAACAAAATTGTGTAAACAACATGAACAGTCTAGAAACCGACTTAGAATCTGCTTCTCTTAGAATTAAAACATATTCTGCCCACAACAACAGTTGTTTCTCAAGTTAGCAAAAGTTTGTTCCAGTAATTTGTAAGAGAAAGGACACAATCTAAATGAATTACCTTAGATGAATATAGTGACTGTCACATATCTAGGTGGAGAAGAGTGTGTAAAACATCATTTGCATTTCTTGAGATTATCTCAATCAAAAGAAAATTAAATATATTTGTGGGTTCATTTAGATTAATATACCGTCTTTGTATTTTCTCACTGTGAAGATTTGCACCGAAAATGTTTAGCTTTTACGCACAGTGATTCCACAAGTAATTTGACTGCCACTCGGGTGGCTACCGGTTCTTTGATCTTGGTGCCCGTCGACACCTACAATTTCCTGGACTGTCCGTTGAGTGCACGGGCATGTGGCGGGAGTCCTGTGTGCCCCAGCAAATGCCGGCTCCTGGGCCGAGCAGTTCTGTACACAGTATGGCGGACCTCTGCTGTACCTGCCAGCTAACCCACCTTTCGTACCTCTTCGCAACTCAACTGCCTCTGACACCTGCAGCTTGAATGAACAAAGTTTGGTCTCATCGCACATCCTCAGCACAGCTTATTACATCCCTCTCAGATATTGTTTTTCAATAATGTTAACGCACAGCTCTGACGAATTTAACGTAATACTACAGCTATGGTGGCTCCACCGCATTTTTATTCAAAATAATTCATGGATACTGCAGAAAAGCTACTTTTGCATCATGACTGTGAAATATCCTCTCTTCAAAAACTTTCAATACGTTTTTGTCGCCAAAAGCCGTAAGTTTAACGTATTTGGTGTGTTTCGCAACATGTTCCAAGACTGTGGCGTATATTCAAATTCACAACACTATCTAGCAACACAGGCTGGTGAAGATACAAAGTATTACATATTGGAGTACACAATATATAATAAAGAAACGTGGTCGACATCGCTCCGTCCACTACCGGCAATAAATCGCGTCAGACAAACCCTAAAAACAACTCAACGGGCACCACAGGGATTTCTTTGCATCTGCCGGTAGATAAAAATAATCACAGTAACATTTGCAGTTCGTCCTATGAACATGCAGAACACGATACCCACTACTTGTCCTTGTGACAGACACAAGAGTCGCTTATTACACCACAATATGTTTTGATACATCCTTCAAAAATCTACAAGGGGTTGAAACTAATAGTTTACGCAAAAAGTAAGTTCAGTACCTCACCTGAAAACGTATGACACACGTCACTAGATTCCACTTTGAGAAACAAAGCGGTGAAGTGAGGCAGCATAAGAAAAACAATATTACGGTATACAGGAACAAAACCGTACATTGTAGTCGTACCTTGTTCGTACATCTGAACAAAACTATTAGGTAGGTGCATAACTTCGTTGCGTCTCTCCCTCAATTTAATACAACCAACCGATACACATAACAAGAGACTTTAGCCAACAATAATTTATTCTTATTCACTATTTAACAACAGACTGACAACTCTGTGTAACTTTTCGATTTCATGACTTTATAATGTTGCTCGACAGAGAGCAGAAAAGATGAAAATCCGGGGGTGCATGGTCAGGTGAATAAGTTTGATGCGGAATGGCTTCCAAAATCATATCCTCTACAGTGTTCGAGTCAGTCTAGAAGAATTTGGGGGAAAATTATTGTGGAGTAGCATTGCTTCATGCACTCGTCCTGGTCTTTGTTCTTAGACTCAGTATGCAAGACGTCTCAGTTGTTGACGGTAAAGGTGAGCAGTGCAGCAATTCGTAGCGGGTCACCCCGTCGCTATTCCACCAGATGCGTAACATTATCTTATGTCTTATACAGATCTCTGTACGGGACGTTGCTGCTTTGTTTGGACTCAACCATTCCCTTTTTTGCCATACGTTAGCATGAAGACACCATTTCTGGTCACTGGTAACCATAAGGCATATGAAAGGTCTGTGTTGTTCACGAGCCAGCTGACGGCGAATAAGCAGAGATGGACGTACGACCACCCGCTTATTTCTGTGATTTGGGCTTAGAGCATGTGGTGCCCATACACCCAGTTTTAGAACTTTCCAAACTGCATGCAAATGTCTCGTGATGGAATTAGTTCATCACATTTGCCACTTCTCGAACACGTTCACGTGGATCATTGTGGTTTGACGCATTTAACCAATCTGCATCAAATCCCGAAGGTCTTCCTGAACGTAGAGATTCACTAACGTATAAACAATCCTCGTTAAAATGAGCAAACAATTTCCTTGCCGTGCTCTGTTCAAAGGCATTATCCTCATGCCACGCACAAATCCTTTTGTCTGCCTCCGTTACTGTCACCTTTCTACTGAACTGTAACAGAGGAATATGTCTGAAATGTTTGGATTTCTTCACTTGGCACTCCATTTTATAGCGTTCGCAGTTCCACTGACTATTTCCAAGTGAAAAATTGAAAATATTTAAACTGAAATAGCAATAGTGAACTGTAAAAGAAAAACAATAAATAAATAAACCCATAGGAACAGCAATACCAACATGTAAAAAAGAAGTAAAAATAAAGATTCCAGTTGAATGGAAAACAGCATTAATCCACCCGCTACATAAAAATGGAGACAAACAAAATGTCAGTCATTCAGAAGAGTGTCACTTTTGCCGTGGCATACAATAGATTATCAAAAATTCTCCTGAACAGAGTGGTTCATACTATAGACAAACAACTAGCACAATATCAGGATAGTTTTCGAAATGGAAGATCCCGTGCTGAACAAACTTTTAACTTAAAGATAATAATTCACCATAGAATGTTAACCAGCAAACCATTAATAGCGTCATTTATTGATTTCAAGAAAGCATTTGATTGTATAGAAGAGAAACAATAGATAAGGTCATTAGAGAATTTGGTGTTAAATCAAAGTTAGCAAATATAATTCGTGAAACACTAACAGGTACAATACCTAAAGTGAAATTTATGGGAGGAGTATCTCAGCCAATTGAAATAAAAACTGGTGTTAGACAAGGTGATGGTGTACCACCTTTACTGTTTATTTGTGTTCTAGCAAAAAAAAAAATTGTAGGGATCTGGAATTCCGAGCTAAAAAGTCACAAAATTGACCCAATAACTCTGGGAAGAAAAACAAACGGAATCAAGGTAATCAGCTTGGCTTTTGCTGATGATTTTGCAATAACTTCAGAAAAGCTGGCAGAAGCAGTTATTCAGATAAACCTTCTGAAAAAAATAGCAAACAGAACTGGCCTCAAAATTTCAGCTGAAAAAACAAAATTCATGACAAATATAAAAAATGCGCCAAAATTCAAAGAATCACAAATAGCTAAAATAGAGCGAGTAAATAAATGTAAATATCTTGGAGAGACTAAAAAATGGTTCAAATGGCTCTGAGCACTATGGGACTCAACTGCTGAGGTCATTAGTCCCCTAGAACTTAGAACTAGTTAAACCTAACTAACCTAAGGACATCACAAACATCCATGCCCGAGGCAGGATTCGAACCTGCGACCGTAGCGGTCTTGCGGTTCCCGACTGCAGCGCCTTTAACCGCACGGCCACTTCGGCCGGCTGGAGAGACTAGACAACAGAATTGACTTGAAATATCCGCAGTAGATGTGAGAATTAACAAAATGGAAAGAGCATAAAGACTGACGAAAAATATTTACAACAAATAATTTAAATCTAGAAAAACAGAACTAAAGCAATACAGCACAGTGGTATGACCAGAGTGTATATTGGATCTGAATGCCTAACGATGAACTATAAGAAAGACAATTACACAACGTTAATTAAAACAAAGGCAACTGCTGTTCAGTAGTTAGTCAAGCTTGTTGACTATTTTTTGAAACTAGAGGTACTGGAAGGAAACATTATCAGAAAAATAATGGGTGCAATAAAAACTGCAGATGGTTGGAAAATAATAAGTAATGAGGAGATCTACAAAAATATAGAGAAAATATCTGAAGTAATGGCCAAACGAAGATTAAACTTTTTGAGACACCTCTACTGAATCGATGGACATAGACTAACAAAACAAATACTCCCATACTTCTGGAAGAAGAAATCGATAGAGGTACTCAAGGTACCCTCAGCCACACACCGTCAGGTGGCTTGCGGAGTATGGAAGTAGATGTAGATGTAGATGTAGATTACAGTGTAGCCAGAATGCCTCTCTTGAAGTCATTTTATTGCCAGAAATATGCACAGGGCCAAATTTTGTGAGAGACATTTTTGTATTACTAGTATGTGAGGAATCGCGCTGCGATGTCCGAGTACGCGAATTTTTCTTCACCCTGTATATGTAGCGTGGCTCGAAACTGAATGGAGCTATGTCTAAATGGTAGGTACCATTGCTGTTTCAATGCAACTCTATATGTGTACGACATGTAACATATACCCCTCCCTACTTGAAAAGTATGAATTGCGCCCAAGAATGTGGCTTCCAGAATGGCTGCATGTTGGTAACATAGCTTCACAATCCCCCCCCCCCTCCCGCCGTCTATCATCTCTTAATATTTTAAATTTCTGTGTGTCCTCCTTTCTTGTCTGTGGACAACTCTGTAATTTTATCTAGTACCGTAATTAAGAAATTACAAACTTTTGATAAGCGTAAGATGCTACTTATCACAAGTCTACAAAATTACCAACCACAGCGTTTTACATTGTATACGAACTTTTCTTTCTGGTAGTCTAACGTCATATTAATACTTTTTATTTCAGCACTTCTCAAATGTGAGTCATTGAAAACCATTATTTAGATAAATCGGAGTGACTCAGTATGTCACATTTCAATCACAGTCTCCAATTTGCTCTACATAGAACTAAGCTTGTCAATTTCACGTCTCTACATACAGTAACACCCAAATACACTCCTGGAAATTGAAATAAGAACACCGTGAATTCATTGTCCCAGGAAGGGGAAACTTTATTGACACATTCCTGGGGTCAGATACATCACACGATCACACTGACAGAACCACAGGCACATAGACACAGGCAACAGAGCATGCACAATGTCGGCACTAGTACAGTGTATATCCACCTTTCGCAGCAATGCAGGCTGCTATTCTCCCATGGAGACGATCGTAGAGATGCTGGATGTAGTCCTGTGGAACGGCTTGCCATGCCATTTCCACCTGGCGCCTCAGCTGGACCAGCGTTCGTGCTGGACGTGCAGACCGCGTGAGACGACGCTTCATCCAGTCCCAAACATGCTCAATGGGGGACAGATCCGGAGATCTTGCTGGCCAGGGTAGTTGACTTACACCGTCTAGAGCACGTTGGGTGGCACGGGATACATGCGAACGTGCATTGTCCTGTTGGAACAGCAAGTTCCCTTGCCGGTCTAGGAATGGTAGAACGATGGGTTCGATGACGGTTTGGATGTACCGTGCACTATTCAGTGTCCCCTCGACGATCACCAGTGGTGTACGGCCAGTGTAGGAGATCGCTCCCCACACCATGATGCCGGGTGTCGGCCCTGTGTGCCTCGGTCGTATGCAGTCCTGATTGTGGCGCTGACCTGCACGGCGCCAAACACGCATACGACCATCATTGGCACCAAGGCAGAAGCGACTCTCATCGCTGAAGACGACACGTCTCCATTCGTCCCTCCATTCACGCCTGTCGCGACACCACTGGAGGCGGGCTGCACGATGTTGGGGCGTGAGCGGAAGACGGCCTAACGGTGTGCGGGACCGTAGCCCAGCTTCATGGAGACGGTTGCGAATGGTCCTCGCCGATACGCCAGGAGCAACAGTGTCCCTAATTTGCTGGGAAGTGGCGGTGCGGTCCCCTACGGCACTGCGTAGGATCCTACGGTCTTGGCGTGCGTCCGTGCGTCGCTGCGGTCCGGTCCCAGGTCGACGGGCACGTGCACCTTCCGCCGACCACTGGCGACAACATCGATGTACTGTGGAGACCTCACGCCCCACGTGTTGAGCAATTCGGCGGTACGTCCACCCGGCCTCCCGCATGCCCACTATACGCCCTCGCTCAAAGTCCGTCAACTGCACATACGGTTCACGTCCACGCTGTCGCGGCATGCTACCAGTGTTAAAGACTGCGATGGAGCTCCGTATGCCACGGCAAACTGGCTGACACTGACGGCGGCGGTGCACAAATACTGCGCAGCTAGCGCCATTCGACGGCCAACACCGCGGTTCCTGGTGTGTCCGCTGTGCCGTGCGTGTGATCATTGCTTGTACAGCCCTCTCGCAGTGTCCGGAGCAAGTATGGTGGGTCTGACACACCGGTGTCAATGTGTTCTTTTTTCCATTTCCAGGAGTGTATATGTATGACATGACATATTTATTTGTGTCTCAAATTCTACGTTGCGTGATGTTCCAAATGTTCAGATTTTTTAGAACAAGGAGTATGGCTGAATTTTTGCACTAGACTTATCTTTGGCTGACATCTGATAGGATACTACTGCAAATTTTGCCAAATACCCTTTCCTCATAAATAACGACATAAATTGCTGAAAGCCTGGGCTAAAAGCATTTTATTCTTCAGTACTTAATATTTGGAATGCGTACTACCATATTCAATACGTAATTGCTTACGCCACTGACAAGAACGTAGTTGCTCACGTCGGACTACTGTGTCGCTAATTTCCATTAGAAGTTAAACAGTACATCTGCAAGGTGCCGACAGCTGTACGACGTTATTAAAATAGTTTTCTCGGCTACTTCATTATAACATAATACGGGGTTGTGCTTTCTAGAGCAGACTTTCTCACAATATAACGCATTTTAATTAAATCTCCTACTGCATTTTTTGCGGTACACAAGTATGAACTAACGTGTCTAGGGCTGAAAGTGGAGGAGAGGACAGAGGGAATTCGTGTGTGTAACAGGAAGTAATTACCCCAGTTTTGCCTTACAGTTATTTAAGAGAGAGGAATGTTATTTAATTTCAAGTGTCCCTGTGAAACTGAGAAACATAATAAAATATTTCAGAACTAGATATTAATCCCGGTATAATACCCAACATTGTGCTACTCCTAACAATTTTGTAAATTTCATTTCCATAATAGTCTGAATTTATTGCCCTCCAGGAAGCGTGTGGCGCGCAAATTATTCTCGGGACTGAGACCTGGCTGAACCCTGAGATAGGACGTTCTGAAATATTTAGTGAGGGTTGGAACGTGTATCGGAAAGACAGATTAGACACAGTAGGAGGTGGTGTCTTCATTGCAGTTGAGATAAATATTGTGTCTACTGAGGTCGAAGTAGAGCGTGATTGTGAAGTTATCTGGACACTTTTAACAGGGATAGGGGAAATAAAGTTAATTGTTGGGTGTTATTACCGGCCACCAGGTTCCACCGTGACAGTTCTAGAATCATTCAAAGGGAGTCTACATTCTGTATCGCATAAGTACCCGGATCATACTATATTAGTCAGAGGCGACTTCAACCTACCTACTATAGACTTGGATGGCTATGGATTCATTACAGGTGGTACAGACAAGTCGTCGTGTGAATTACTTTTGAACACATTAACCGAAAACTGTCTTGAGCAGCTAAATCGACAGCCAACGCGTAATGGAAATATTTTAGATCTGGTAGCCACGAACAGACCAGACCTCATCGACGGTGTCAGTGTTGAGCCAGGGATTAGTGATCATGATGTTGTCATTACGACTATGGTTACTAAAGTTAAAAAGTCGGTCAAGAAGGCTAGGAGAGTATTCTTACTAGAAAGAGCAGATAAGCAGTTGTTAGCATCCCACTTATTAAATGAATCGACTTCATATACTTCCGGTACGATGGACGTGGAAGAGTTATGGGCAAATTTTAAACACATTGTAAATCATGCATTGGAGAAGTATATGCCGAAAAAGTGGGTTACGGACGGAAAAGACCCACCGTGGTTTAACAGCGCAATTCGGAGAATGCTCAGGAAGCAAAGGCAGTTGCACTCGCGGTACAAGAAAGATCGGGAGAATGAGGACAGGCAAAAGTTAGTAGAGATTCGTGCTGCTGTAAAAAGAGCGATGCGCGAAGCATTCAACCACTACCACCGTCATACCTTAGCAAAACATCTTGCTGAAAACCCAAGGAAATTCTGGTCTTATGTAAAATCGGTAAGCGGGTCGAAAGCTTCTATCCAGTCACTCACTGATCAGTCTGGCCTGGCAATGGAAGACAGCAAAACGAAAGCTGAAATTCTAATTTAGCATTTGAGAAATCTTTCACGCAGGAGGATCGTACAAACATACCGCCGTTTGAGTCTCGTACAGATTCTCGTATGGAGGACATAGTGATAGACAACTCTGGGGTTGTGAAGCATCTGAATGGGTTGAAAATAAATAAATCGCTAGGTCCTGATGGGGTTCCAATTCGGTTTTACAGAGAGTACTCTACTGCATTGGCTCCTTACTTAGCTTGCATTTATCGCGAATCTCTTGCCCAACGTAAAGTCCCGAGCGACTGGAAAAAAGCGCAGGTGACTCCTGTATATAAGAAGGGTAAAAGGACGGATCCTCTAAATTACAGACCAATATCCTTAACATCGGTTTGTTGCAGGATTCTCGAACATATTTCAGTTCGAATATAATGAATGTCATTGAGACAGAGAAGTTGCTGTCCATGCATCAGCACGGCTTTAGAAAGCATCGCTCCTGCGAAATACAACTCGCCCTTTTTTCACATGATATATTGCGAACCATGGATGAAGGGTATCAGACGGATGCCATATTCCTTGACTTCCGGAAAGCGTTTGACTCGGTGCCCCACTACAGACTCCTAACTAAGGTACGAGCATTTGGGATTGGTTCCCAAGTTTGTGAGTGGCTCGAAGACTTCTTAAGTAATAGAACCCAGTACGTTGTCCTGGATGGTGAGTGTTCATCGGAGGTGAGGGTATCATCTGGAGTGCCCCAGGGAAGTGTGGCAGATACGCTGTTGTTTTCTATCTACATAAATGATCTTTTGGATAGGGTGGATAGCAATGTGCGGCTGTTTGCTGAAGATGCTGTGGTGTACGGAAAGGTGTCGTCGTTGAGTGACTGTAGGAGGATACATGGTGACTTGGACAGGCTTTGTGATTGGTGTAAAGAATGGCAGCTAACTCTAAATATAGATAAATGTAAATTAATGCTGATGAATAGGAAAAAGAATCCTGTAATGGTTGAATACTCCATTAGTAGTGTAGCGCTTGACACAGTCACGTCGACTAAATATTTGGGTGTAACATTGCAGAGCGATATGAAGTGGGACAAGCATCTAATGGCAGTTGTGGGGAAGGCGGATAGTCTGTAACCTCCCCCTCAGTTCTCGACCTTTATGACAGTGAAAAATTAAACCGCGTGTACCTAATGGGAAATTTGGGAAAGCAATCATCACCGAAGTTAATCTGTCGGTAAAGAGGGAGGAAAGGGTTACATCTACATGAAAGGAAAATTGCAAATGAAACTGGTGGAAATTAATTTTGAAAAGGGGTAAAGTTAATAACGAAAGTAAATGTGCGGCCGTTACGTTAACAATTAACTAGCGGTAATTAGATATTTGAGATTTGGGGGAAATCACGGTCGCCAGTCCTAAGGACAATCACTATAGTAACTGAAAAAGAAAGGTTATTACACATATAATTAGCACTAGAAGCGTGGCAACTGAAGGTTGACACGTGTAGTGTGAAAATTGAAAGTTTGTCAGAAGTAATAAATTTCGCTACACTCTGACTTAATTTAGCAAAAGAATTAATAAAACCGGAAAATCGAAAGTTAATTTAGTGACTGAAGTTAATAGTGAGCTTTCTTTCTGAAGCACATCGAAATCCAGCAGAATACGGTTAGTCTTGGACTACCTCAACAATCATTTCAAAAGCAACTTGACTCTACGCAATGTAGAAACAAGAGATTTAACTTTGAACTTGAATTAAATGATTCTGAATAATTAACAATAGTAAAATTTAGTACGTACCAAGCTGAGCTGCAGTCACAGGTAAGCTAAAATATGCTAACAAAACTCGCACTCTTAATTTGTGCTTGTGTAATCTAACTATTGTAGCCAGCTATGAATGCTTTAACTGCACTTTGAAACTAAAGTAATGAAATGCAATGATAGTACTTGAATGCTGGCGTCTGAATTTCAACGACACTCGGGTTCATTTCGGAAAAGGAAGGGACCCTGCTTGGTAATGCAATTGGGACAATGAGCAACAAAGGTTCACGCTAAGTTGCTGTAATTTTGCGAGGCAAATGGAACAATTTGAAAAGCTGAGGTCTGCCATACAGTTCTATAACTTTATGTGCTTCCAGTCTTCCTTGTTGGTTGATTGAAGGTTTGAAGCCGTCAATCGAGGAGGTGGCGACAGTCACTCATTGTCGGCCGTCGCTGTTGCAGAAGCTGGATGTTGGCGCGCCTTCTTCTCGACACGGTCACCAGGCGAAACGGGCTCTTGATGTGCGCCAGCTAATGCTTCCCGTCCGCGACACCATGTCAGAAACTATCATCGCGAGTCGAGCGCAATTACATGCTGCCAAACCCCGAAAGCGCGGCAACTCGCGGGAGCGTCACACAACACACCTGCTCCACTCGCTACCCCAGCCAGACTCCAACTGCCCTGCCCGCGCTCCACGCGGCAGAGTTAACACTACCAAAGATCCTACACACTTTGATTCTTCACACGACCTATCGATGTAATCGTTCGATAGCAGTTTTCCCTAGGCAAGACCCAGCGTAAAAATACAAATAATATTTACGAAACAAACCAATTATACATCGACATAAATGCATAAATATATATATATATATACAAATAGTAAAACAATTACAATATATAACGGCACAGAAATGTCATATATTCAGGTAACAAAATAAGGAAAAAACTTACAGTACAATAGATGGAAATAGGAGGATATGCATTTCCGGCGTTACACGTGCTCCACATTGTCTGAGGATGTTCGTGTAACCTAAACAGACTCAGAAAATGTCCCAAAAAATAAACAGCGGAAATGCATATGCTCAAAACATCATCAAAATTTAGCATTCGTCTAATTAAGCATAAATCAATTTTTTAGACCATAAAAATTGAGTGGAGACAGTCCTAATCTTATTCCACTCTGTCATCTTGCACAAAATAAAACAGGTTGACAACATATTAAAATTCATAGAAAGCATAGAAAATGGTTTAGCTACTTCAAAATCATTAAAATTCGTAACACTATAAGAAATGGAATACTATTTGCAAAATTAATTAGAGTACATGGTCATAAAACAGGTAGATCAAAATACGCAAATTAATTATTAATTACATAGAATACACGATTATATAACCTTTTCATAATTATTCTCTCGTCATGAGAGTCCACTTAACGCTAAACAAGAAAATAATATACAGTAGATCGACAAAACATAAATATTGACAGCAGAATTCTTTCACATCAGCTGTCCGGGAAGAAAAACAACTCCGCCTTCCGTACTCGCAAGTACAAAGAATGCCGACAGCGGCACAAGAGCCGACAGCGACCCAAGAGCCGACAGCGGCTCCTCCTTGCCAGTATTATCGCGCCCGCCTGTGCGGCACGCTTGATCTCACTCGCCTGTGTAGCGGCATTTCCAGAACGTCCGTTTCACTGAATTCTTTAGGAAAACTCACTCCCGAGTAATCTCAAGGAGTCCCTTAATACTATCACAGTGGATAACTCAACGCTGTCCATCATCACACGCATGTACTAGCCTGAAACTTAAAACAGCGTCTAAGTACATCGGCAATGACTAGTAAAACACACATTTATGAAGTCTTACAGCTAGTTACAAAATCATATTTACATTCCTTAATCTACTGAGACTCTGCTGAAAACTTAAACTAGCAGCTTGGATTTTTCAATTGGTTAAAACATCTAATCAAAAATTAATTACTTGTTAATTACAAGTTCTTTAATGACCTCTAGGTCAGGCAAAAGCATCGCAACATGGCACATCCTTAAATCTTACACTCTATATTACATACTGTACAAATTACCCATTCTGTGGTATTAATCAATCCTAGGTTGGTACAATTTCAAGTCTACAATATTCCGTATACCTAATCGTTTTCCAGAGCTAGGATACTCTAAGCAATAAGCATTTGTGTGAGGTATACCAATGATTTTATACGGTCCATTATAAACAAACTTAAATTTAGAGATTTCATTGTCTATCTCGCTCGATTTCTCATGAGCTTTTACAAGTACTAAGTCTCCGATTGCAAACGTAGCAAAACGCGCTTTAGCGTCATGACGACGTGCACGAGCATCGGCTTTTAGCTTAATCACTTCTCGCAAACGATCTTTTTTCACACCAATACTAATGTCAATCCGTGGAGGGAATTTGATTATCTCTTCCACTAAACTTTTACTTCTGTCATCCAACAGGATTTCCTCTGGAGAAAATCCCGTAGATTCATGTCTCAAGGTGTTCATAATTCTCTCAAATACTGCTACATATTTGCCCCATGCCCTATGGTTGTGATGGCAATAGGTACGGCAAAGTCGGCCTAGCTCGCGCGTATACCTCTCAGCGGGATTCCCAGCCGGACAATAAGCTGAAATATGGATCACCTCGACCCCGTTACTTTCCATGCCTTCATTCCACAACTTAGAAGTAAATTGTGCCCCATTGTCTGATAGAATCGCCTTCGGCTTACCAATATGAACAAAATAATCGTTCACAAGCTTGCTATAGACCGCTTTGGCTGTAGCTTTCCTAATCGGGTATAGCTTGATGAACTTGGAAAAAGCTTCTAGCACTACTAAAATGTAGGCAAAGTTTCCTGATGACTTGGGCAAAGGTCCGTACAAGTCCTCGCACAGTAATTCAAAGGTGTCGTTAGGCCTTATACTTTGCATAGGACCACGACTCGTACAGTTGGTAACCTTCACCTTCTGACATAAATCGCAACTTTTCACTCTGTCAGTGACGCGTTTTAACATGTTGTTAAAATGCACTACTTCATACAGCTTTTCCGTACATTTCTTCGGTCCACAGTGACCATACGCCAAATGGTAGTAGTCTATTATTTCCGTGACGAATTTGGTGGGCCAGCATACCCGCCAAATATTACTATCTTCACCCTTACGTATGTACAAGATATGATCGTATATCTTGTAATACTTCCTTAATTTCTCTCCTTCTGGACTCCTTTCGTCATATCGGGTTTTCACCATATTTAAACAACCATCCTCGTTCTGATGACGACGTAGATTCTTACAGATGTTCACTATTAATTTGCGTCCCTCAACTTCTTTAAAATAGTATAATTTGACCACTCCATCTGACTTCTCTTTCAATACATCTTGATTAGACTCGGGCAACCGCGACAGCGCATCCGCAACGCAATTGTCGGTCCCTTTTACGTAACAGATGTCATAGTTAAATTGCTGTAAATACAGCGACCACCTAGTCAGTCTTTCGTGAAGTAGTTTACAATCCTTCAGATAAGTGAGCGCCTTATGGTCCGTATGAATAATCACCTTACGGTCCCATAGGTAACCCTTGAACTTCTTGAATCCCCACACGATAGCGAGACACTCTTTCTCAGAAATCGTGTAGTTTCGCTCACTTTTTGATAAAGTTCGACTCGCGAACGCTATCGTCCGGTGTTCCTTATCCTCTCCTTTACCAACTTCTTGGAACAGTTCTACCCCCACCCCGTAATTCGACGAATCCGTTCCCAGATGGAAGGGTAGCGATAAATCAGGATGAAACAGTATGTTAGATCTTAACAACTCGTCTTTTAATCTCTCGAAAGCGGCCTGACACCCGTCAGTCCACACAAACGGAACATTTTTGCGTAAGAGGTTATTCAAATTTTCATCATTAAACACTTGTCCTTTTACAAATTTACGGTAAAATCCTGTGAGCCCTAGAAAACTTTTTAACTGTTTCCTAGACTTGGGTGGAGGACAATTCCTTATTGCCTCTAGTTTCTCTGGGTCCTTCGTAATACCAGCAGTGGTAATTACATGCCCTAAAAATTTCAGTTCCTGCTTTACAAATTCGCATTTCTTTAGCTTTAGAGTCATTCCGCCACGGCGCAATGCTCTAAAAACTTCATGTAACAGGTCACAATGGTCATGCCAAGTGGCATTGGCCAACAATAGGTCGTCAACATATACAGTTAACCTTGAACTCAAAGCCGATCCTAGCACTTTATCTAGGGCCCTGATGAATACGGACACAGATATATTAAGTCCAAACGGCAGTACTCTATACTGATAACACCTGCCCGCAAACAAGAAGGCAGTGTATGGCCTAGATTCTTCTTCGAGTTCTATTTGCCAGTAACTAGCCGTCAGATCGAGGCTAGTCATGAACTTAACGTCATGAAAACGTTGCAAAATCTCCTCCATACTCTCTGGTCTGTCTGTTTCACGTTGAACGACCCTATTCAGCGTGCGTGCGTCAATCACAATACGCACACTACCATCCCGTTTTGCTACAATGACCAAACCGTTATTGTATGGACTCGTACTTCTTTCAATCACCCCCCATTCGATCATCTTATCTATCTCCCGTTGCACTGCTTCCTTTTTGGACAGCGGTATAGCATACGGTCTCACGAAGAATGGTTCGTGCGGAATTACATGCAACTTGCATTTATATCCTTCCACAAGTCCCGGTTTGTCTGAAAACACACTCTTATTCCTCATTATCACTTCATACAGGCCTCGCCTTTGTTCGTGTGTTACGTTTGACACACCGTCTACAATACTTTCCAATGCAGTTTCTACACTACTGTCAATGCCGAGATTCCTCACATTACAGTAGTTCAAATTCATACCTACATCAATACCATTCGGCCAGTTAACAATGTGTATAGGCTGGTATTGCCTATGCACACCGTCTCCTGCCTCGTCAAAACTAACTACTATTGTTTTATCTTGTGACGTACATGTCAAAGTTTTGCTTTCGCAATTAATCACTGCACGGTACTTTAATAGCCAATCTAACCCGATAATTACTTCCGTAGTTAAGTCTGGCACGACGACAAACTCTTGTTCAAATCGTGCCCCACATATCTCGAAGTTGACAAAAATCTGTTTTGTGACCGGTTTACTGGCCTTCCCAGTAGCACCGATAATTTTCACTCCTGTTACTGGCATAACTACGATACCAGGTCTGTCTTTCAGTAACTCAAATATTTTCCCAGATACAGCACTCAATTCTGCACCGGTGTCAATCAACACGTTTAGTTGTAGGTCGTGCATATTAACAGACACTACTATCTGTCTACACTTGTCCTCGACTGTTTCTTTATTTTCCCACAGTAAATCCTCGTCATTATCCAGGTCATTCCAGAAAAAAACCATCCGGCTTTGATCCTAAATCCGGTTTATCTGGCGGCTTTTTCAGTCTCTGTTCACATACAGTTTTAATTTCAACACGTCTGTCCTGAGGCTTAGTCTGTGGCTTCGCCTCCAATACCGAAACCTTATCCTGTAACTCGTCAACTAGTGAGTGTTGCTTTGCTATCAATTCACTAATTGTCACCTTCGTTGATTCCTCTTTAATCAGATTGATCTCATCTGCCAATCTACCTGGAGAAATATGCCCAGTAGTATCTGAAATTACTTCCTCTGGATCTGCGCAACCCACGCTGCTACCGTCTGACCGCATAACGTCAGCTCTAACCTCATATACGCTGTAATCTATGTGCTTTTCCACCAATCGTGTCCGGCTATCGCAATCTTTCTCCTTAATACTTTCGCAATGTTTAAACTGGAGGTTTGCGTCGGATGGGTCGGCTACTTCTACCACTGAAACTTTCGGTAAAGTCTGCCAGTTAGGGCCAGAACTTTCCGTTACTACTTCAACATCCAACTCTTGTGGGACGAGACACGACGAATCTTGCTCGTGCTCCCCATTAACATCAACTATTTCTAGTAAAGTCTGCCGGTTAGGGCCAGAACTTTCTATCATTTCACAAACACTATCTTCCTGCGGGACGAGACGTGGAAATTCCTGCACGCGCTCCCCAGAAACACTTCTCCCATACAGGCCCCTATAATCTCTTAGTTCGTCGTATAAGCGACCGAACTGCCTTAACCAGACCTCATCCCTCTCTGCATCCCCTCGCTCGATGACGGACGTTTTATCCGACATCTGATCTTCTCTCAACACTTGCGAATCATTCTTAAACTCAATCTCCAGTTTCGCTGTGGGTATTACAGCTGCCACTTTATAATCGATTTCCGGAACACTACTTAAATTGTTCTCACTGACAGTGAATGTATTTTCTACTGCCGTGTATACAGCTGATCTACTACTTGTGGGCGCACTCCTTTCTCTTAACACTGGCACACTCTCCCGCCGTTGATTATTCCACACGGAATTTTCATAACGACGACACCTGGGTTTTCTCCTGTTATTGGGCCGCCAAAATTTCTCCACGCTCGGTCGGCCCCTCACCGGCGCGGCTAATGGTTTCCCTGTCTCGTCCCAGCAGATACGGTCCCCGGATGCTGCTGAGGCGGCTGATCACACCCTCTGGCGTTATTACTATTCTGTGAAGCCCGTATCACGTTAGTACGATACTGGTTTCCGTCATTCCTGTTATTATTTGCATTGTACCGATTGTTATTACGGTCCGAACCATTATTGTTATTGCTGCCATGGTTGCGGTATGCATTATTCCCATGGTTATCGTTGTTGTGGTTGCTGTGGTACCCGTTGTTGTTACCACGGCCTCTACCACTGTCGCGATTATTGCGCCAATTGTCCTCGTCCTCCACTCTTTCCAGGAAATCATTTATTGTCCTGTAATTGCTTCCTACGTAGCGTTTTGTATCATCTGGAAGCTTTTTGTAGAGTTCCCAGACTATTTCGGATTCCGTGCGGCGATCACGCAAATATTCCAACTTGCGGATCCAGCCCTCACAAAACTCCTTCATCGAACCGCGCGAATTCGCATCGAAAGGCCTCGATACGACAAATTCGCGCCAGACACTTTGCTGTTTTTGCTCTGACCAGTATTCAGCCAGAAACAAATTTTTAAATTCGTCAAAAGTCAGGTTCGTAATGTTGAGGTTTAAGCCCCAACGCTTGGCATCACCAGCCAACACATCAATAATCGCATTAATTTTTCTCTCATTAGTCCATGATCTGGGTAAAATTCTTTCACAATTCTTAATGAAATCCGTCGCGTGTATACCGCCTTTTTTCAAGGGGTCGAACCGCTCCCCTTTCGTCAACAATTCCGAACTTTGTGCATAGATTGGCACATAGCTCTGTTTTTCGTCAAGTTTCTTTTCTAATTCCGTCACTCTCGTAATTACTTGGCAAGTGGTGGTCGCAAGCGTTTCTACTTCCCTTTTTTTCTCTTCGCAGGTATTAGCCTGCTTCGTCACTTTGGTATCTACTGCGGATACTAAAGCCTTTAAAGTTTCCACCTTCTTTTGATCCTCTTTTTTCACTAATTGAATTTGTTCCGTCACCTTATTCTCGATGATCGGAGCAACTGATTATCCTACACTTTTCTCGATTCTGCTAATTTCGGAATAAAAACGAGTATTTATGCTCGCAATTTCCACCTGAACGCCTATCATTTCCTGTTTAAGATTACCGATTTCGGTATTAATCACAACAAAATCTTCTTTGATTTTATCAACTTTTGTGTTAACAACTCCAACATTGTTGTTAACAACATTAATAGCTTTGTTGTGACTGTCTAGCTTTCGTTCAATTTTTTCAGACTGAGCTTCTTGCTTGGCCGATTGACTCTTGATTTCGTTAATCAAAACATTCAATAAATCAGTTAAATTCCCGGAAACTACCGGTTTTACTTCCGTAGCGACTTCCTCTTTAATTGTCCCCCCGTATTCGTCATCAAGGGATTCGCATTTGATTTTCACTTCCGACTCCGAAACATTTTCTAAAGTGTGGAATTCCATTTCTGCTCTTTGTTGCGTTTCGGCGGTCGCGTCTTTCATGCGAGCCGCCTGTCCCTGAACAATGGGTACCGCGGTGAGCGTTTCCCACTGTTCGACCGATTGTTCCTTATCCAAGCCTACCAAATTTTGGTAATTGTTGCCTTAACTCATTTTAATAATTTTCAATATAAATGCCAAATCTCAAATCTAATTACGATTCCTCAGACTAATATTCTCGCTGACGTATCGACCATTTCGTAACCAGTACTTTGTTACGAGATTTGCACAATGCAAAATTCGTGTCCAGAACAACCTCAGATTTGAAGATTGTCCTGTCACGGTCGCCACGTGTAACCTCCCCCTCAGTTCTCGACCTTTATGACAGTGAAAAATTAAACCGCGTGTACCTAATGGGAAATTTGGGAAAGCAATCGTCACCGAAGTTAATCTGTCGGTAAAGAGGGAGGAAAGGGTTACATCTACATGAAAGGAAAATTGCAAATGAAACTGGTGGAAATTAATTTTGAAAAGGGGTAAAGTTAATAACGAAAGTAAATGTGCGGCCGTTACGTTAACAATTAACTAGCGGTAATTAGATATTTGAGATTTGCGGGAAATCACGGTCGCCAGTCCTAAGGACAATCACTATAGTAACTGAAAAAGAAAGGTTATTACACATATAATTAGCACTAGAAGCGTGGCAACTGAAGGTTGACACGTGTAGTGTGAAAACTGAAAGTTTGTCAGAAGTAATAAATTTCGCTACACTCTGACTTAATTTAGCAAAAGAATTAATAAAACCGGAAAATCGAAAGTTAATTTAGTGACTGAAGTTAATAGTGAGCTTTCTTTCTGAAGCACATCGAAATCCAGCAGAATACGGTTAGTCTTGGACTACCTCAACAATCATTTCAAAAGCAACTTGACTCTACGCAATTTAGAAACAAGAGATTTAACTTTGAACTTGAATTAAATGATTCTGAATAATTAACAATAGTAAAATTTAGTACGTACCAAGCTGAGCTGCAGTCACAGGTAAGCTAAAATATGCTAACAAAACTCGCACTCTTAATTTGTGCTTGTGTAATCTAACTATTGTAGCCAGCTATGAATGCTTTAACTGCACTTTGAAACTAAAGTAATGAAATGCAATGATGGTACTTGAATGCTGGCGTCTGAATTTCAACGACACTCGGGTTCATTTCGGAAAAGGAAGGGACCCTGCTTGGTAATGCAATTGGGACAATGAGCAACAAAGGTTCACGCTAAGTTGCTGTAATTTTGCGAGGCAAATGGAACAATTTGAAAAGCTGAGGTCTGCCATACAGTTCTATAACTTTATGTGCTTCCAGTCTTCCTTGTTGGTTGATTGAAGGTTTGAAGCCGTCAATCGAGGAGGTGGCGACAGTCACTCATTGTCGGCCGTCGCTGTTGCAGAAGCTGGATGTTGGCGCGCCTTCTTCTCGACACGGTCACCAGGCGAAACGGGCTCTTGATGTGCGCCAGCTAATGCTTCCCGTCCGCGACACCATGTCAGAAACTATCATCGCGAGTCGAGCGCAATTACATGCTGCCAAACCCCGAAAGCGCGGCAACTCGCGGGAGCGTCACACAACACACCTGCTCCACTCGCTACCCCAGCCAGACTCCAACTGCCCTGCCCGCGCTCCACGCGGCAGAGTTAACACTACCAAAGATCCTACACACTTTGATTCTTCACACGACCTATCGATGTAATCGTTCGATAGCAGTTTTCCCTAGGCAAGACCCAGCGTAAAAATACAAATAATATTTACGTAACAAACCAATTATACATCGACATAAATGCATAAATATATATATATATATATATATATATATATATATATATATGTATATGTATATGTATATATACAAATAGTAAAACAATTACAATATATAAAGGCACAGAAATGTCATATATTCAGGTAACAAAATAAGGAAAAAACTTACAGTACAATAGATGGAAATAGGAGGATATGCATTTCCGGCGTTACAAGTCGTCTTCGGTACGTTGGTAGAATTTTGGGAAGATGTGGTTCATCTGTTAAGGAGACCGCTTATAAAACACTAATACGACCCATTCTTGAGTACTGCTCGGACGTTTGGGATACGTATCAAGTCGGATTGAGGGAGGACATAGAAGCAATTCAGAGGCGGGCTGCTAGATTTGTTACTGGTAGGTTTGATCATCACGCGAGTGTTACGGAAATGCTTCAGGAACTCGGGTGGGAGTCTCTAGAGGAAATGAGGCGTTCTTTTCGTAAATCGCTACTGAGGAAATTTAGAGAACCAGCATTTGAGGCTGTCTGCAGTACAATTTTACTGCCGCCAACTTACATTTCTCGGAAATACCACAAAGATAGGTTCAGAGAGATTAGGACTCGTACAGAGGTATATAGGCAGTCATTTTTCCCTCGTTCTGTTTGGGAGTGGAACAGGGAGAGAAATTGCTAGTTGTGGTACGAGGTACCCTCCACCACGCACCGTATGGTGGATTGCGGAGTATGTATGTAGATGTGGATGTAGAAAACACCTAAATTTGGTATGTTGTATGTTATTGTTCGTAAATATACACTCATACTATTTTAAAAAGCTAAATTCAATTTTTCACTGCAATATACACAGTCAAGTTCGTTTTTCTTTCACTATCACTTAAAAGTACGAGAGAGATGTAGAAAATACGATGTCATAGGTTAATTTTTTAATACATTTACTTTTTCTTAGCACATGTTGACAGAATTTTCGTAGTCATCCAGTAGTTTATGTTACTGCGTTCGCAATGATGTTGGCTTTTTGTAAACTCATGAAAAAATATAACTGGGGTAAGATGTCGCTGATAACGGTGAATGTGACATAACTGAAGGTGGATGGAATATACTTTCATTACTATAAATAATGACGGTACATTAATTAATTAAATGAACTCTGATATTTACTCCTTTTTTATTTGTAAACAAAAATGAAAAACCGCCTAATATCACGTCGGACCTGCGTTTGTCCGGTGTAGTACGGCAACACGACGTGGCATGGACTCAACAAGTGTTTGGAAGTCCCCTGCAGAAGTACTGAGCCATGTTGCCTCTATAGTCCTCCATAATTGTGAAAGTGTTGCCGGTGCAGGATGTCCACGAACTGACCACCTCTACATTGTGTCCCGTAAGTGTTCTATGAGGTTGATGTTGGGCGACCTGGATAGCCAAATCATTCCCTCGAATTGTGCAGAATCGTGGCTGAGTGATATGACGTCGTTGTCTTGGACGATTCAGTCCACGAATGATTACAAATGGTCCCCAAGTAGCTGACATAACCATTTCCAGTCAATGATTGGTTATCTGCACCAGAAGACCCAGTCCATTCCACGCAAGATCGTAAGAGATGGAAAAGAGCCACCCTGGAAGCAAAGGGAACTTCACAGCAAACATAAACATAGCCAAAGCCTTGCAGACAAACAAGAATTACACGAAGCGAAGTGTAGTGTGAGGAGGGCCTTGCGAGAGGTGTTCAACGAATTGGAAAGTAAATTTCTGTGCACTGACGTGGCAGAAAATCCTAAGAAATTTTGGTCTTATGTCAAAGCGGTACGTGAATCAAAACAAAATGTCCTGACTCTCTTTGACCAAAATGGTGCTGAAACAGAGGATGACAGACTAAAGGCCGAAATACTAAATGTCTTTTTCCAATGCTGTTTCACAGAGGAAGACTGCGCTGTAGTTCCTTCTCTAGATTGTCGCACAGATGACAAAATGGTTGATATCGGAACAGATCACAGGGAGATAGAAATACAATTAAAATCGCTCAAAAGAGGAAAGGCCGCTGGAGCTGATGGGATACGAGTTCAACTTTACACAGAGTACGCGAAGGAACTTGGCCCCCCTTCTTGAAGCGGTGTACCGTAGGTCTCTAGAAGAGCGTAGCGCTCCAAAAGATTGGAAAAGGGCACAGCTCATCCCGTTTTCAAGAAGGGACGTCGAACAGATGTGCAGAACTATAGACCTATATCTCTTATGTCGGTCAGTTGTAGAATTTAGGAACACGTATTATGTTCAAATATAATGACTTTTCTGGAGACTAGAAATCTACTCTGTAGGAATAAGCATGGGTTTCAAAAAAGACGATCGTGTGAAACCCAGCTCGCTCTATTCGTCCACGAGACTCAGAGGGCCATAGACATGGGTTCCCAGGTAGATACCATGTTTCTTGACTTGACTTCCGCAAGGCGTTCGATACAGCTCCCCACAGTCGTTTAATAAACAAAGAAAGAACATATGGACTATCAGACCAATTGCGTGATTCGATTGAAGAGTTGCTAGATAACAGAATGCAGTACATCATTCTCAATGGAGAGAAGTCTGCCGAAGTGAGAGTGATTTCAGGTGTGCCGCAGGGGAGTGTCGTAGGACAGTTGATATTCACAATATATATAAATCACCTTGTGGATAACATCGGAAGTTCACTGAGGCTTTTTGCGGATGTTGCTGTAGTACATCGAGAGGTTGTAACAGTGGAAAATTGTACTGAAATGTAGGAAGTTTTGCAATGAATTGACGCATGGTGCAGGGAATGGCAACTGAATCTCAGTGTAGACAAGTGTAATGTGCTGCGAATACACAGAAAGAAATATTCTTAACCATTTAGTTACAGTATAGCAGGTCAGCAAATGGAAGCAGGTAGTTCCATAAATTATCTGGGAGTAGGCCTTAGGAGTGATTTAAAATGGAATGACAATATAAAATTAATCGTCGGTAAAGCAGATACCATACTGCGATTCACTGGAAGAATCTTAACGAAATGCAGTCCGAAAACAAAAGAAGTAGGTTACAATATACTTGTTCGCCCACTGCTTGATTACTGCTCACCGGTGTTGGACCAGTACCAGATAGGGTTGATAGATGAGATAGGGAATATCTAGCGGAGAGCAGCGCGCTTCGTTACAGGATCATTTAGTAATCGCGAAAGCGGTACGGAGATGACAGATACACTCCAGTGGAAGACTCTGCAAGAGAGACGCTCAGTAGCTCGGTTCGGGCTTTTGTTGAAGTTTCGGGAACATACCTTCACCGAGGAGTCAAGCAGTATATTGCTCCCTCCTGCGTATATCTCGCGAGGAGACCATGAGGATAAAATCAGAGAGAGTAGAGCCCATCAGAGGCACGACAATCTTTCTTTCCACGAACAATACGAGACTGGAAGAGAAGGGAGAACCGATAGAAGTACGCAAGGTACCCTCCGCCACACACCGTCAGGTGGCTTGCGGAGTATGGATGTAGCTGTAGATGAAGATGTAAACACGATTATAAATGTTCCGCAATGCCTTCTTGACAAACTAGGTCCATGGTTTCGAAGACTACCATCAGCTCTCGCCAACCGAAATCGGGACACATCTGTGCAGGCCAAGGTTTTCCCATCATCTGCGATCCAGTCGACATGGTCACGAGCGCAGGAAAGGATCTGCAGCCGATGTCTTGCTATAAGCGAAAGCACTCGCGTCGGTCATCTGCTGCCATACACCTTGAACATCACGTTTCGCTGCAGTGTCCTAACGGATACGTTCGTTGTACGTACCTCAATGATTTCTGCCGTTATCTTACCCAGTTTTGCTTCAATCTTAGCACTGACAACTGTACGCCAACACCACTGCTCTCGCTCATTATGTGAACGCCGTCGGCCACTGCATTGTGTGTGGTGAAAGGTAATGCTTCACATTCGATATTCTAGGTTCACTCTTGACCTTGTGAGTCTCGGAATATATAATTCACCAATGATTTCCAGCCGGCCGCTGTGGCCCAGGTTTTCTAGGCGCTTCAGTCTGGAACCGCGCTGTTGTACGGTCGCAGGTTCGAATCTTGCCTCGGGCTTGGATGTGTGCGATGTCCTTACGTTAGTTAGGTTCAAGTAGTTCTTAGTGTAGGGGACTGATGACCTCAGATGTCCCGTAGTGCTTAGAGCCATTTGAACCATTTTGAACGCAATGATTTCCAAAATATAATGTCCCATGCCACTAGCTCCAAGTACCATACTGCGTTCAGAGTCTGTTATTTCCCGTGGTGCATTCATGATCACTTCGGAACCTTTTCTGATGAGTCACAGGAGTACTAATGATAGCTCCGGTGATGCTCTGCCCTTTCATACCTTGTGTACGTGGTACCAACACCATTTGTATTTGTACATCTTGTTACCCCATGGCTTTTGCCATCTCGGTGTTTATGGTGAATGGTTTATTGTGCTGAAAAATAATATAACCATATATCAGTGTCCTTCAGTACAAAAACATCACATGCAAAGACCCCTTGTAAGCTGGAGCAATTATCACACCACCATTGAAACCCACATAGCCCATATATCGGCTCTCTACTCTAGCTAAACTTTTGGTGGACACTGTAGATCTTCTAACATGAAAAATACTGGAATAAAGGTTCCTTGCAAACGTCTCTCATAAGTTTAAACGTACTTGTTGCATATTTTGTGGCTTCCTGTTAATCAACAGCTGTCTTACAGCTTAGAACCTTCCAACATTTAGTCATTGTGTACTGTGACTATTCCAATTTTTTGCTCATGGTACATCTTTGGACAATGTTTTAAAATCAAAATTAATTGAGCACTGTCTTGGCTTAGTCGTACTCATTAACAACGCTACATTTCTACACGTGCATTTGCATCAATACTCCGAATTCCATTGTACGGTGCGTGACCGTGTGTAGCATCCACGACTACCAGTCATTTCCTTTCCTGCTTCAGTCGCACGTAGAGTGGCTCTGAGCACTATGGGACTTAACATCTATGGTCATCAGTCCCCTAGAACTTAGAACTACTTAAACTTAACTAACCTAAGGACAGCACACAACACCCAGTCATAACGAGGCAGAGAAAACCCCTGACCCCGCCGGGAATGTCGCAAGTAGAGAGAGAGGGAAAAATGACTATGTCGCTTCGTATGAACCGTAATTTCTCGTATCTTATCATCGTGTTTCTTACGCGCAATATGTATTGGCGGCAGTAGAACGGCTTGGCAGTCAGCTTCAAATGCTGGTTCTCGAAATATTCACAGTATTGTTCCTCGAAAAGAATGTCGCCTTTACTCCAGTGGTTTCCATTTGACATCTTGAAGCATATCCGTAACACTTGTGTGTTATTCTAACGTACCAGTACCAAATATACCAGCTGTGAGGTAACAGGCAAATTGTGGTGCCCTGAAAATACACTCCTGTAAATGGAAAAAAGAACACATTGACACCGGTGTGTCAGACCCACCATACTTGCTCCGGACACTGCGAGAGGGCTGTACAAGCAATGATCACACGCACGGCACAGCGGACACACCAGGAACCGCGGTGTTGGCCGTCGAATGGCGCTAGCTGCGCAGCATTTGTGCACCGCCGCCGTCAGTGTCAGCCAGTTTGCCGTGGCATACGGAGCTCCATCGCAGTCTTTAACACTGGTAGCATGCCGCGACAGCGTGGACGTGAACCGTATGTGCAGTTGATGAACTTTGAGCGAGGGCGTATAGTGGGCATGCGGGAGGCCGGGTGGACGTACCGCCGAATTGCTCAACACGTGGGGCGTGAGGTCTCCACAGTACATCGATGTTGTCGCCAGTGGTCGGCGGAAGGTGCATGTGCCCGTCGACCTGGGACCGGACCGCAGCGACGCACGGATGCACGCCAAGACCGTAGGATCCTACGCAGTGCCGTAGGGGACCGCACCGCCACTTCCCAGCAAATTAGGGACACTGTTGCTCCTGGGGTATCGGCGAGGACCATTCGCAACCGTCTACATGAAGCTGGGCTACGGTCCCGCACACCGTTAGGCCGTCTTCCGCTCACGCCCCAACATCGTGCAGCCCGCCTCCAGTGGTGTCGCGACAGGCGTGAATGGAGGGACGAATGGAGACGTGTCGTCTTCAGCGATGAGAGTCGCTTCTGCCTTGGTGCCAATGATGGTCGTATGCGTGTTTGGCGCCGTGCAGGTGAGCGCCACAATCAGGACTGCATACGACCGAGGCACACAGGGCCAACACCCGGCAGCATGGTGTGGGGAGCGATCTCCTACACTGGCCGTACACCACTGGTGATCGTCGAGGGGACACTGAATAGTGCACGGTACATCCAAACCGTCATCGAACCCATCGTTCTACCATTCCTAGACCGGCAAGGGAACTTGCTGTTCCAACAGGACAATGCACGTCCGCATGTATCCCGTGCCACCCAACGTGCTCTAGAAGGTGTAAGTCAACTACCCTGGCCAGCAAGATCTCCGGATCTGTCCCCCATTGAGCACGTTTGGGACTGGATGAAGCGTCGTCTCACGCGGTCTGCACGTCCAGCACGAACGCTGGTCCAACTGAGGCGCCAGGTGGAAATGGCATGGCAAGCCGTTCCACAGGACTACATCCAGCATCTCTACGATCGTCTCCATGGGAGAATAGCAGCCTGCATTGCTGCGAAAGGTGGATATGCACTGTACTAGTGCCGACATTGTGCATGCTCTGTTGCCTGTGTCTATGTGCCTGTGGTTCTGTCAGTGTGATCATGTGATGTATCTGACCCCAGGAATGTGTCAATAAAGTTTCCCCTTCCTGGGACAATGAATTCACGGTGTTCTTATTTCAATTTCCAGGAGTGTATTCTAAGTAGGCTTGGCCGCACCGGCCGCTCAGCCAGGTAGGGCCAGGCAGCAAACACGTGGTGGCGAACGTAGGCCGGATGCGAGGGGTAGCCCCAGCGCATGGTACACCTGCGTGGCTGGGAATTCCATGGTGACGCTGTGTTGATGAAGGAGACACGCCGGGAGTGCCAAGGATGGCTGACATTGTGAAACCTTAATGGCAGACTTGTCACAGTTCATATAGAAATTAATAGTAGCCAGATGAATCATGATACCTCAAAAAGAAACTTATACATTACTATCATTTGCACGACGATTCTGATGGTGTGATCAGATTTTCAATATATTTATTAGTTTAAAGTTTAGTATCTGGCTGTAAATTATACAAGTAACACCCAGCAACGAATTTCAAAATATAAACGCTTTATGCGATTTTGTCGATCGCCATGTCTTTAGAAAGCTATTAGTGTTAACCTAAATTGGTATAAATTACAGGCATGTACGTAAGTAGTGCAGGGCTATTACAAATGATTGAAGCGATTCCATAAATTCACTGTAGCTCCAATCATTGACATATGGTCACGACACACTACAGATACGTAGAAAAACTCATGAAGTTTTGTTCGGCTGAAGCCGCACTTCAGGTTTCTGCCGCCAGAGCGCTCGAGAGCGCAGTGAGACAAAATCGCGACAGGAGCCGAGAATGCGTATGTCGTGCTTGAAATGCACTCACATCAGTCAGTCATAACAGTGCAACGACATTTCCGGACAAAGTTCAACAAAGATCCACCAACTGCTAACTCCATTCGGCGATGGTATGCGCAGTTTAAAGCTTCTGGATGCCTCTGTAAGGGGAAATCAACGGGTCGGCTGCAGTGAGCGAAGAAACGGTTGAACGCTTGCGGGCAAGTTTCACGCGTAGCCCGCGGAAGTCGACGAATAAAGCAAGCAGAGAACTAAGCGTACCACAGCCGACGGTTTGGAAAATCTTACGGAAAAGGCTAAAGCAGAAGCCTTACCGTTTACAATTGCTACAAGCCCTGACACCCGATGACAAAGTCAAACGCTTTGAATTTTCGGCGCGGTTGCAACAGCTCATGGAAGAGGATGCGTTCAGTGCGAAACTTGTTTTCAGTGATGAAGCAACATCTTTTCTTAATGGTGAAGTGAACAGACATAACGTGCGAATCTGGGCGGTAGAGAATCCTCACGCATTCGTGCAGCTAATTCGCAATTCACCAAAAGTTAACGTGTCTGGTGCAATCTCACGGTTTAAAGTTTACGGCCCCTTTTTCTTCTGGTAAAAAAACGTTACAGGACACGTGTATCTGGACATGCTGGAAAATTGGCTCCTGCCACAACTGGAGACCGACAGCGCCGACTTCATCTTTCAACAGGATGGTGCTCCACCGCACTTCCATCGTGATGTTCTGCATTTCTTAAACAGGAGATTGGTAAACCGATGGATCGGTCGTGGTGGAGATCATGATCAGCAATTCACGTCATGGCCTCCACGCTCTCCTGACTTAAGCCCATGCGATTTCTTTCTGTGGGGTTATGTGAAAGATTCAGTGTTTAAACCTCCTCTACCAAGAAACGTGCCAGAACTGCGAGCTCGCATCAAGAAGCTTTCGAACTCATTGGTGGGGACATGCCGCGCCGAGTGTGGGAGGAACTTGATTATCGGCTTGATGTCTGCCGAATCACTAAAGGGGCACATATCGAACATTTGTGAATGCCTAAAAAAACTTTGAGTTTTTGTATGTGTGTGCAAAGCATTGTGAAAATATCTCAAATAATAAAGTTATTGTAGAGCTGTGAAATCGCTTCAATCATTTGTAATAACCCTGTACATCAGTTATTGCAGGTCAAAGTGGCCTATTACTACCAATTGCGTAAGGCCATAAGTACTCCACAGTCTGCTTATAAATATACAGGGTGAGTCACCTAACGTTACCGCAGGATATATTTCGTAAACCACATCAAATACTGACGAACCGATGCCACACACCGAACGTGAGGAGAGGGGCTAGTGTAATTGTTTAATACAAACCATACAAAAATACACGGAAGTATGTTTTTTAACACAAACCTACGTTTTTTTAAAAGAACCACGTTAGTTTTGGTAGCACATCTGAACGTATAAACAAATACGTAATCCTTGCCGTTTGTTGCATTGTAAAATGTTAATTACAACCGGAGATATTGTAACCTGAAGTTGACGCTTGAAACCTCCGATGTTCAGTTGCGTGTTGTAACAAGCACGGGCCACGGACGTTTCATAGGACGTGGAGGACGCATAAATAGGCAAGCCCGTTCTCCTGATCTTACTCCTCTGGATTTGTTTCTGTCGGGTACGGTAAAGGAGAATGTGTACCGTGATGTGCCTACAACCCCAGAGGATATGAAACAGCGTATTGTGGCAGCCTGCGGCGACATTACACCAGATGTACGGCGGCGTGTACGGCATTCATTACGCCAGAGATGGGAATTGTGTGCAGCAAATGATGGCCACCGCATTGAACATCTATTGGCCTGACATGTCGGGACACACTCTATTCCACTCCGTAATTGAAAACGGAAACCACGTGTGTACGTGTACCTCACCCCTCATGGTAATTGTCATGTGCGTCAGTGAAAAAGACCAGTAAAAAGGTGTTAGCATGTGGACGTAATGTGCTGTTCCAGTCTCTTCTGTACCTAAGGTCCATCACCGTTCCCTTAAGATCCCTACGTAATTCGGTGCTTTCCGATACACACAATCGAACAGCGGAGGAGTGGTACTCAAGCGTCTACTTTAGGTTACAATATCTCCGGATGTAATTAACATTTTACAATGCAACAAACGGCACTGATTACGTATTTGTTTATATGTTCAGATGTGCTAACAAAACTAACGGGGTTCCATTTTTAAAAAAACGTAGGTTTGTGTTATAAAACATACTTCCGTGCATTTTTTATGGTTTGTATTAACCAATTACACTAGCCCCTCTCCTCACCGGTCTGTGGAATAGATTCGTCAGTATTTGATGTGGTTTACGTAATATATCCAGCGGTAATGTTAGGTGACTCACCCTGTATTTATTCGTCTTTGTCTTTGTTTATATCCAAGATATACTGTTCATGAAGAAATTGGTTAAATATTTACTGAGTTTTCGAAAGCACAGAGACACTAGGCTACTGGCCTATCTTTTGTTCTATTCCTTTGATATATGGTTATGTATCTAATAATATGTGTTAGAGCATGTTTGTGCTCCATCCGTAGGAATATTTACTTAATTTAAAGTTATTCAAACGTAAATCCAGTATTTCGAATGCATTTCATTATGTTCGTGTGGGTGCGTTGGATCGAGGACATGGAGCGAGCGCTCTAGCCAATCACAGCGCTCGTGAAAGGGGACACTCGATGGCAGCCAGTATGGGAGAGAGGACACTGGGGTAGTTCAGGTAGTTCGGGGGCAGTGCTGGAGAGGACGGCACAGGACACTTAGCGCCCGCGACGGTACGGCGCGATGGACTCACAGTCGGCGGGAAGACTTGGATAGTGGAACAGTCTGCGCGTGGTCGCGGAAGATAGATATATTACGGAGTGCCGACCTGTGCTCTTGTATGACTTCCGAGGCTTCTGCAGTGAAGACGTAGTGTGCGTTTAGAAGTGAATATCTCGCGAGCTGTGTTGTTGTTCATAACTAATTAATTACGAGTTGTAGGAATCTATTGTTTCCCTGTTATTCAACTTTTATTTTCTTTAATTGCTGGACCATCGACACCAATAAGTGTTTTGCAGAAATATACCGCATTCTCAAAAGTACTTGTACTGTCGTACTCATCAACGAAAGTCGTCAAGATAGTACGTGCAGATTCTATTTAATTGCAATGTTTCATTTACAAACGTCTTTGTTACCTTCTGAATTCGCAATTGCCGAGTGATAGGAACCTTCGACCATTCGATTCATGTGTATATTCATATTGTATACTGTAGACTCAGCAGCGTTTGGTCTGTAATGCGGCAACTTCTTATTCCAGCCCCTAGACAACGAAACCATTAAAAACTTTAATGTTTCAACTTTGAGTCAGATTGTACGTAGTTTAGGGCCACCTCATTTCATTTCCTTCAATTTTCTATTTGAAAGCCCGCACAGCCCACCTGTGAATTTCTTCGATCATCATCATCATCATCATCGTCGTCGTCATTTAAGACTGATTATGCCTTTCAGCGTTCAGTCTAGAGCATAGTCCCCCTTATGAAAATCCTCCATGATCCCCTATTCAGTGCTAACATTGGTGCCTCTTCTGATGTTAAACCTATTACTCCAAAATCATTCTTAACCGAATCCAGGTACCTTCTCCTTGGTCTGCCCCGACTCCTCCTACCCTCTACTGCTGAACCCATGAGGCTCTTGGGTAACCTTGCTTCTCCCATGCGTGTAACATGACCCCACCATTTAAGCCTGTTCGCCCTGACTGCTACATCTATAGAGTTCATTCCCAGTTTTTCTTTGATTTCCTCATTGTGGACACCCTCCTGCCATTGTTCCCATCTACTAGTACCTGCAATCATCCTAGCTACTTTCATATCCGTAACCTCAATCTTGTTGAAAAGGAAACCTGAATCCACCCAGCCTTCGCTCCCATACAACAAAGTTGGTTGAAAGATTGAACGGTGCACAGATAACTTAGTCTTCGTACTGACTTCCTTCTTGCAGAAGAGAGTAGATCGTAGGTGAGCGCTCACTGCATTAGCTTTGCTACACCTCGCTTCCAGTTCTTTCACTATGTTGCCATCCTGTGAGAATATGCATCCTAAGTACTTGAAACCGTCCACCTGTTCTAACTTTGTTCCTCCTATTTGGCGCTCAATCCGTTTATATTTCTTTCCCACTAACATTTCTTTCGTTTTGGAGATGCTAATCTTCATACCATAGTTCTTACATTTCTAATCTAGCTCTGAAATATTACTTTGCAAACTTTCAATCGAATCTGCCATCGCAACTAAGTCATCCGCATATGCAAGACTGCTTATTTGGTGTTCACATACCTTAATCTCACACAGCCAGTCTATTGTCTTGAACATATGTTCCATAAATAATATGAACAACAGTGGAGACAGGTTGCAGCCTTGCCTTACCCCTGAAACTACTCTGAACCAAGAACTCAATTTAACGTCAACTCTAACTGCTGCCTGACTATCCATGTAAAGACCTTTAATAGCTTGCAGAAGTTTGCCTCCTATTCCATAATCTCGTAGAACAGAGAATAACTTCCTTCTAGGAACCCGGTCATATGCCTTTTCTAGATCTATAAAGCATAGATACAATTCCCTGTTCCACTCATAACACTTCTCCATTATTTGCCGTAAACTAAAGATCTGGTCCTGACAACCTCTAATAGGCCTAAACCCACACTGATTTTCATCCAATTGGTCCTCAACTAATACTCGCACTTTCATTTCAACAATACTTGAGAAGATGTCTTCCTTTAATCTGATCTGGTACGGATCCCAGACACTCGAGGAGAACTCAAGAACAGGTCGCTCTAGCGTCCTATATGCGGTCACCTTTACAAAGGAACCACACTTTCGTAGAATTCTCCCAGTTACCCGAAGTCTACCATTCGCTTCCCTTCCATTTCATGTTGCATTGGAACGATACACCCTAATATTTTAACGGCGTAACTGAGTCAAGCAGCACACTACCAATGCTGTATTCTAATATTACGTGTTTGCTTTTCCTACTCATCAGCTTACATTTTCCTACGTTTAGAGCTAGCTGCCAGTCATCACACCAACTGCAAATTTTTTCTGTGTCATCTTGTATACTCCTCCAGTCACTCAAATTTGACACCTTATTGTACACCACAGCATCGCCAGCAAACAACCGTGGATTGCTGGTCACCCTGTCCGGCAAACCATTTATGTAGAAAACAATAGTGGTCCTGTAATTGTTCCCAGGGCCACTCCTGACGATACTCTTGTCTCTGATGAACACTCGCCGTCGAGGACAACATATTGCGTTCTATAGCTTAAGAATTCTTCGAGTCATTCACATATCTTTGACCTTATTCCATACTGTAGTACCTTCTTTAACAGCCTGCAATGGGACAGCTTGTTAAACGCTTTCGTGAAATATTTACATATGGAATCTGGCTGTTGGCCATCATCCATAATTAACAGTGTATCATGTGCGACATGTATAGGGTGATAGTTTCTAAAACCATGCTTATTATTGGACAAAAGATTCTCAATATGTAGAAAATTTATTATATTCAGACTGAGAATGTGTTCAAAGATTGAGCAGCTAACGTCGTTTACGGTTATTGACGCGTAATTATGAGGGTCTGTACTTATGCCCTTCTTATACAGCGTGTTACAAAAAGGTACTGCCAAACTTTCAGGAAACATTCCTCACACACAAAGAAAGAAAAAATGTTATGTGTCCGGAAACGCTTACTTTACATTTTAGAGCTCATTTTATTACTTCTCTTCAAATCACATTAATCATGGGATGAGAACACACAGCAACAGAACGTACCAGCGTGATTTCAAACTCTTTGTTACAGGAAATGGGAAAAATGTCCTCCGTTAGTGAGGATACATGCATCCACCCTCCGTCGCATGGAATCCCTGATGCGCTGATGCAGCCCTGGAGAATGGCGTATTGTATCACAGCCGTCCACAATACGAGCACGAAGAGTCTCTACATTTGGTACCGGGGTTGCGTAGACAAGAGCTTTCAAATGCCCCCACAAATGAAAGTCAAGAGGGTTGAGGTCAGGAGAGAGTGGAGGACATGGAATTGGTCCACCTCTACCAATCCATCGGTCACCGAATCTGTTGCTGAGAAGCGTACGCACACTTCGACTGAAATGTGCAGGAGCTCCATCGTGCATGAACCACATGTTGTGTCGTACTTGTAAAGGCACATGTTCTAGCAGCACAGGTAGAGTATCCCGTATGAAATCATGATAACGTGCTCCAATGAGCGTAGGTGGAAGAGCATGGGGCCCAATCAAGACATCACCAACAATGCCTGCCCTAACGTTCACAGAAAATCTGTGTTGATGATGTGATTGCACAATTGCTTGCGGATTCTCGTCAATGTTGATTGTGAAAATTTACAATTTGATCACGTTGGAATGAAGCCTCATCCGCAAAGAGAACATTTGCACTGAAATGAGGATTGACACATTGTTGGATGAACCATTCGCAGAAGTGTACCCGTGGCGGCTAATCAGCTGCTGATATTGCCTGCACACGCTGTACATGGTACGGAAACAACTGGTTCTCCCGTAGCACTCTCCATATAGTGACGTGGTCAACGTCACCTTGTACAGCAGCAACTTCTCTGACGCTGAGATTAGGGTTATCGTCAACTGCACGAAGAATTGCCTCGTCCATTGCAGGTGTCCTCGTCGTTCTAGGTCTTCCACAGTCGCGAGTCATAGGCTGGAATGTTCCGTGCTCCTTAAGACGCCGATCAATTGCTTCGAACGTCTTCCTGTCGGGACACCTTCGTTCTGGAAATCTGTCTCGATACAAACGTACCGCGCCTCGGCTATTGCCCCGTGCTAATCCATACATCAAATGGGCATCTGCCAACTCAGCATTTGTAAACATTGCACTGACTGCAAAATCACGTTCTTGATGAACACTAACCTGTTGATGCTACGTACTGATGTGCTTCATGCTAGTACTGTAGAGCAATGAGTCGCATGTCAACACAAGCACCGAAATCAACATTACCTTCCTTCAATTGGGCCAACTGGCGGTGAGTCGAGGAAGTACAGTACATACTGACGAAACTAAAATGAGCTCTAACATGTAAATTAAGCGTTTCCGGACACATGTCCACATAACATCTTTTCTTTATTTGTGTATGAGGGATGTTTCATGAAAGTTTGGCCGTACCGCTTTGTAACACCCTGTATACAGGAGTAACACGCCTTTTTCCAGTCGCCTGAGACTTTGCCCAGGGCGAGAGATTCGCGACATAAGGTTGCGTAACAGATGGTCAGCTTTGTCCAATCAAATTTCCCCAGAGAAAATTTCCGAGTGGGATAGCTTAACGGTTTTTGGAGTAGAAATAAGAAGAACATAGCGTGAATAAGTAGTGACGGTGAAACGCATATTGCGTAACGACGTAATAATGTACAGTTGGGAATAGCCAAGTATCTAAATTATTATTTCAACGGAGCTTATGACAAATGTCTTGAGCGTTACAATACGCCAGGATATGACGATGACATGGACAGATATTTAAATTCGGACATGTGCTTAAGCAGAATCAAATCCGCTTGATAATGGCCACAAGAACGAAACTGCAATAGCGTATTTTAAAAATAAACAATTTTACAGCCAAAAGACGACCTCGATGTCTTTTACTGAGAGTACTGAGGAAATGTCTTGAGCATGTCTTAAAGTGGGCATTCGTAAACTGATTCGTATCTTACAGAGGAACGCCAGCATGTAGCTTTTGTTTTAGATCAATGGAGACTCATTTTTCCCGGGAATAATTCCTCTTGGTTCAATTTGTCTGTTGCCTGCAGCCGTTTTTTAGATTGGCAACGACACCCAGGCCGTTATCATCCATGAACCATCCTTGTAGGTCTGAACGTACAGCTGTGCTTCCAACATACCCGTGTGTATCTTTATGTTCATGTTTTCAGAGATGGTTGCGGGACTCGGCTGTTGGATACAGGATGTCAAATGAAACACATGTCACTTGTCTAGTTTCCAAATTCATTTTATTTGGTTACCAGTTTTGGCGATTTACTAAGCCATCTTCAGGACCCTGACCGACATGTAGGAAGATTCCATTCAGTTGTGGTCGAAACAGTGGCCTAAAGTACTTGTATTAGTAGATGTCTGCTTGCTGTAGCGTTCACTTCAACCATCAGAACAATCAGAAGAGTCGGCAGATGATGGTTGACCAGAACCGAGGTGGAATCTTGCTACATGTCACTCAGGGTACTGAAGATGGCGTAGTAAATCACCGAAACTGATAGCCAAGTACAATATGTTTGGAGACTGGACGTCTCAAAGCTGTTTCTTTTGACTTTCTACCCGTGTATATGTCCTCTTCAGCAGGGACTGACCGACAGCCAGAATTCAGATAGTAATGATTTTGAATTACATGAGATGTGGAGGTCAGGCAGTGAACTGACGCGTGTCAGAAGATGTGTTTTTGGGTACAGCCATACCTGTTTGACGGGTCGAACGTTTGCTTGTGAAGATAAAGACCCTGAAATTGTAGATATAATCTCAGATTGAATGATATATTCATGTGGGAGACGTGAAGTGAAAGTAAATATGACTGGAGAAACGTTGGTTGGTGACACAATGCCGCCACTTAGCTGAGGTACGATAAATAAAGCAAGCAAGATGCTTATAGGACTCTATAAACGACACTGTATGAAGAAGATGAATATTTTTGAAAGAAAAAGAAAATGATACACTCGGAAGTATACTGAAGGTTGCAACAACTCAACTGAATGAAGTGCACCGAATTCAAACAAGTGTATCGATGGGAATTAAATCAGTGATGTAAGAACATGAAACGATAGCAGTGCAAACAGTTCATAAATCTTTACAACTAATGTGATTAACGGAAACTGACGACTGAAAATTTGGAGCAGGTCGGAACTCGAATTAGGTTTCAGTGCTTTTCTCCGTTAACCGGATTAACCATAAACTATGTGAGTTAACCACAGTTTCAGTGAGAGATTCTGCACTGATAGTATTCGGATACTATGGAAATGTTAGTGACTCTGTAAGCTTGAATCAAGCATGGAAGCCATGTTCCAGTGAAATTATGCAAGCGGCCGGCCGAAGTGGCCGTGCGGTTAAAGGCGCTGCAGTCTGGAACCGCAAGACCGCTACGGTCGCAGGTTCGAATCCTGCCTCGGGCATGGGTATTTGTGATGTCCTTAGGTTAGTTAGGTTTAACTAGTTCTAAGTTCTAGGGGACTAATGACCTCAGCAGTTGAGTCCCATAGTGCTCAGAGCCATTTGAACCATTTTTGAAATTATGCAACAAGAGGACAAAAAACTGCGATTTGATAGACTGATTTGTCGGGAAACACCACCATCAAAGTTTAGCGCTCTTTCAGGATCTGTAAAGGGTGACATTGGTTTTGCGTAAGGCGGATGTCTACGTATACCTTATAGTTGTTACATGTCACACAAGTAGCGTTCAATAAGTAATGCAATAGATTTTCTTTCTTGGCCAACTGAAAAAAAATGCGGAATTTCTTGTGGAACGTCGTGCAATAATCCTACTTCAACACCTATATTTTAATGAAGTTCCGATAGGTGGCGTAGTTACACGTAACTTTCGAAATGGCATCTGTAACGGAGGAACGTTCCAAGATGGGACCCTTCATTGTGATTCTTTTGGTGGAAAACCAGAGCATCGCAGAAATTCATAGGCGCTTTCATAATGTCTGCTCAGATCTTGCAGTGAACAAGACCATAGTAAGGCCTCTGTTATCATACCGACAATGCCGCACAAACCTGTCCAGCCACTTGGCTGCCGGGCGGTAGCAGACACGTGTGTCTCTTGCAGTGTGGAACGTGGGAACTCACTTCATTCGTTTTGCACTCGACATCCAAACTATGGAAAATAACTTTAAAACTAAATAAAAAGCAATAAGGCACGAAAGCATACAATACTATAATATAAACATGTAATTCTATAGCCAATCTCTGGTTTGTTGTTGTTGTGGTCTTCAGTCCTGAGACTGGTTTGATGCAGCTCTCCATGCTACTCTATCCTGTGCAAGCTTCTTCATCTCCCAGTACCTACTGCAACCTACATCCTTCTGAATCTGCTTAGTGTATTCATCTCTTGGTCTCCCCCTACGTTTTTTACCCTCCACGCTGCCCTCCAATACTAAATTGGTGATCCCTTGATGCCTCAGAACATGTCCTACCAACCGATCCCTTCTTCTGGTCAAGTTGTGCCACAAACTCCTCTTCTCCCCAATCCTATCCAGTACCTCCTCATTAGTTATGTGATCTACCCATCTAATCTTCAGCATTCTTCTGTAGCACCACATTTCGAAAGCTTCTATTCTCTTCTTGTCCAAACTATTTACCGTTCATGTTTCACTTCCATACATGGCTACACTCCATACAAATACTTTCAGAAACGACTTCCTGACACTTAAATCTATACTCGATGTTAACAAATTTCTCTTCTTCAGAAACGCTTTCCTTCCCATTGCCAGTCTACATTTTATATCCTCTCTACTTCGACCATCATCAGTTATTTTGCTCCCCAAATAGCAAATCTCCTTTACTACTTTAAGTGTCTCATTTCCTAATCTAATACCCTCAACATCACCCGACTTAATTCGACTACATTCCATTATCCTCGTTTTGCTTTTGTTGATGTTCATATTATATACTCCCTTCAACACACCATCCATTCCGTTCAACTGCTCTTCCAAGTCCTTTGCTGTCTCTGACAGAATTACAATGTCATCGGCGAACCTCAAAGTTTTTATTTCTGGATTTTAATACCTACTCTGAATGTTTCTTTTGTTTCCTTTACTGCTTGCTCAAAATACAGATTGAATAACATCGGGGAGAGACTACAAGCCTGTCTCACTCCCTTCCCAACCACAGCTCCCCTTTCATGTCCCTCGACTCTTATAACTGCCATGTGGTTTCTGTACAAATTGTAAATAGCCTTTTGCTCCCCGTATTTTAACCCTGCCGCATTTATAATTTGAAAGAGAGTATTCCAGTCAACATTGTCAAAAGCTTTCTCTAAGTCTACAAATGCTAGAAACGTAGGTTTGCCTTTCCTTAATCTAGCTTCTAAGATAAGTCGTAAGGTCAGTATTGCCTCACGTGTTCCAGTATTTCTACGGAATCCAAACTGATCTTCCCCGAGGTCGGCTTCTACTAGTTTTTCCATTCGTCTGTAAAGAATTCGTGTTAGTATTTTGCAGCTGTGGCTTATTAAACTGATTGTTCGGTAATTCTCACATCTGTCAACACCTGCTTTCTTTGGGATTGGAATTACTATATTCTTCTTGAAGTCTGAGGGTATTTCTCCTGTTTCATACATCTTGCTCACCAGATGGTAGAGTTTTGTCAGGACTGGCTCTCCCAAGGCCGTCAGTAGTTCCAATGGAATGTTGTCTACTCCGGGGGCCTTGTTTCGACTCAGGTCTTTCAGTGCTCTGTCAAACTCTTCACGCAGTATCGTATCTCCCATTTCATCTTGATCTACATCCTCTTCCATTTCCATAATATTGTCCTCAAGTACATCGCCCTTGTACAGACCCTCTATATACTCCTTCCACCTTTCTGCTTTCCCTTCTTTGCTTCGAACTGGGTTTCCATCTCAGCTCTTGATATTCATACAAGTGGTTCTCTTTTCTCCAAAGGTCTCTTTAATTTTCCTGTAGGCAGTATCTATCTTACCCCTAGTGAGATAAGCCTCTACATCCTTACATTTGTCCTCTACCCATCCCTGCTTAGCCATTTTGCACTTCCTGTCGATCTCATTTTTGAGACGTTTGTATTCCTTTTTGCCTGCTTCATTTACTGCATTTTTATATTTTATCCTTTCATCAATTGCATTCAATATTTCTTCTGTTACCCAAGGATTTCTACTAGCCCTCGTCTTTTTACCTACTTGATCCTCTGCTGCCTTCGCTACTTCATCCCTCAAAGCTACCCATTCTTCTTCTACTGTATTTCTTTCCCCCATTCCTGTCAATTGTTCCCTTATGCACTCCCTGAAACTCTGTACAACCTCTGGTTCTTTCAGTTTATCCAGGTCCCATCTCCTTAAATACCCACCTTTTTGCAGTTTCTTCAGTTTTAATCTACAGGTCATAACCAATAGATTGTGGTCAGAGTCCACATCTGCCCCTGGAAATGTCTTACAATATAAAACCTGGTTCCTAAATCTCTGTCTTACCATTATATAATCTATCTGATACCTTTTAGTATCTCCAGGGTTCTTCCATGTATACAACCTTCTATCATGATTCTTAAACGAAGTGTTAGCTATGATTAAGTTGTGCTCTGTGCTAAATTCTACCAGGCGGCTTCCTCTTTCATTTCTTATCCCAAATCCATATTCACCTACTACGTTTCCTTCTCTCCCTTTTCCTACACTCGAATTCCAGTCACCCATGACTATTAAATTTTCGTCTCCCTTCATTATCTGAATAATTTCTTTTATTTCATCATACATCTCTTCAATTTCTTCGTCATCTGCAGAGCTAGTTGGCATATAAACTTGTACTACTGTAGTAGGTGTGGGCTTCGTATCTATCTTGGCCACAATTATGCGTTCACTAAGCTGTTTGTAGTAGCTTACCCGCGTTCCTATTTTCCTATTCATTATTAAACCTACTCCTGCATTACCCCTATTTGAGTTTGTGTTTATAACCCTGTAGTCACCTGACCAGAAGTCTTGTTCCTCCCGCCACCGAACTTCACTAATTCCCACAGTATCTAACTTTAACCTATCCATTTCCCTTTTCAAATATTCTGGCCTACCTGCCCGATTAAGGGACCTGACATTCCACGCTCCGATCCGTAGAACGCCAGTTTTCTTTCTCCTGATAACGACATCCTCTTGAGTAGTCTCCACCCGGAGATCCGAATGGAGGACTATTTTACCTCCGGAATATTTTACCCAAGAGGACGCCATCATCATTTAATCATACAGTAAAGCTGCGTGCCCTCTGGAAAAATTACGGCTGTAGTTTCCCCTTGCTTTCAGCCGTTCGCAGTAAAAGCACAGCAAGGCCGTTTTGGTTAATGTTACAAGGCCAGATCAGTCAATCATCCAGACTGTTGCCCTTGCAACTACTGAAAAGGCTTCTGCCCCTCTTCAGGAACCACACGTTTGTCTGGCCTCTCAACAGATACCCCTCCGTTGTGGTTGTACCTACGGTACGGCTATCTATATCGCTGAGGCACGCAAGCCTCCCCACCAACGGCAAGGTCCATGGTTCATGGGGGGCAATCTTTGGTACTGTCTATAAATATGAAGTGCATTCAAGTTCTAAGGCCTCCGATTTTTTTTCTCTGGACTGGAAAGAGATAGAAACATGCGCATTGTTTTAAAATGAGGCCGCGTTCATTGTCAATACGTCCCAGAGATGGCAGCACCTTATGGCAGATGGAATTTTACCGCCAGCGGCGAGAATGAGAACTGTTTTAAATACCTAAAATGGCGACGTTTTCCTTACTTGAACAGCGTGCAATCATTCGTCTTCTGGATTTGCGTGGTGTGAAACCAATTGAAATTCATCGACAGTTGAAGGAGACATGTGGTGATGGAGTTATGGATGTGTAGAAAGTGCGTTAGGGTGTGCGACAGTTTAGTGAAGGCAGAACATAGTGTGACAACAAACCGAAACAACCTCGGGCTCGCACAAGCCGGTCTGACGACATGATCGAGAAAGTGGAGAGAATTGTTTTGGGGGATCGCCGAATGACTGTTGAACAGATCACCTCCAGAGTTGGCATTTCTGTGGGTTCTGTGTACACAATCCTGCATGACGACCTGAAAATGCGAAAAGTGTCATCCAGGTGGGTGCCACGAATGCTGACGGACGACCACACGGCTACCCGTGTGGCATGTTGCCAAGCAATGTTCACGCGCAACGACAGCATGAATGGGACTTTCTTTTCGTCGGTTGTGACAATGGATGAGACGTGGATGCCATTTTTCAATCCAGAAACAAAGCGCCAGTCAGCTCAATGGAAGCAAACAGATTCACCGCCACGAAAAAAATTTCGGGTAACAACCAGTGCTGAAAAAATGATGGTGTCCGTGTTCTGGGACAGCGAGGGCGTAATCCTTACCCATTGCGTTCCATAGGGCATTACGGTAACAGGTGCATCCTACGAAAATGTTTTGAAGAACAAATTCCTTCCTGCACTGCAACTAAATCGTCCGGGAAGGGCTGCGCGTGTGCTGTTTCACCAAGACAACGCACCCGCACATTGAGCTAACGTTACGCAACAGTTTCTTCGTGATAACAACTTTGAAGTGATTCCTCATGCTCCCTACTCACCTCACCTGGCTCCTAGTGACTTTTGGCTTTTTCCAACAATGAAAGACACTCTCCGTGGCCGCACATTCACCAGCCGTGCTGCTATCGCCTCAGCGATTTTCCAGTGGTAAAAACAGATTCGTAAAGAAGCCTTCTCCGCTGCCATGGAATCATAGCGTCAGTGTTGTGAAAATTGTGTACGTCTGCAGGGCGATTACGTCGAGAAGTAACGCCAGTTTCATCGATTTTGGGTGAGTAGTTAAATAGAGAAAAAATCGGAGGCCTTAGAACTTGAATGCACCTCGTATATTGGTGTTCTTGAGCCGTGCCCAGCTCGCGGTCATGTCGTTTATTGACCGCCATCTTGTTTTTGTGGTTTTCTCTCCTCGTTTTCGAATTACTGGCGCCACTAGGTTGCTGGGTTGTTTGCCCGTGAGTGGCAACAGCAGCGGTTATCCATAGGGGCACGGTCGTACCATCTCTGGAGCGATCCCTAATATTTCTGGGTCGTCGTGTGTCTGGAGTTCAGTCAGGGACGTAGCAGCAGTCGGGGACGGAGCGCCAGTGTGGGGCGGACAGCCAGTACCCGCCGACCGCTGGCGACACACATGCACAGTCCGACAGCAGGAGGTTGGAGCGGACGACCGTTGGTCGGTCGTTCGGTCGGTCGTCTCGTCGGGCGACTTGTGTTGGGTCTTTTGACCATTTCTGGGCCTCGTCAGTTGCTCATCGTGCCGGACGTGGGTCGGTTTTTTCCTTGCGCAGAGATATCGTGACCAATGGGCAAGAGTTACCTCTGCACGGATGGGTCCGAGCCATTGTGCCCGAATCGCCGTGTCTACGAGTTCCTTACGGACATGGAGATGAGTCGGGTTGGAGCTGCTGTCAGCTTCGGATAGCCGAAACACTCCCAACCGTTGCCGACACACGTAACATGAGTGGGAACGACCTGGGTTGGTCGTTCGGTCGGTCGACTCATCGGACGACGTGTGTTTGGTCGCCGACCGCTTGTGGAAACACTGTGTATCGAATTTATTCGTCCTTGTGGTTCCACAGTGATTACTTTTACGATTGTTCGGGTTCTTGTGAAAGTGTGTTTACGTGGAACCGTGTGTAGCTTCTGTGATTTCCACTGAGCACAAGATGCTGTCTGTATACTGGAGTAGTCAATCGGTCGGTTGAAATAGAGCAGCAAGTATGTCGGGTGGAAGGGAATTGATTAGGCTGTTGGTTGGTTCCTCAGCCGTCCCTAGGTCGTCTTGCCACCCGATTGTTCTGTGTCACGCTTGGCTGCCTGTCTCACCTAAACTGTCCTTAGAGTTTCCTCCCCTGGCCGACCCTTGGAACACTTCTGATCACCACTGTTGTTGTTTGGGATTTTCATTTTATTTGGTCGCAGCTACTGTGCCAGGCCTTCAGCCGTGTATTAATACTACCTGTTTTATGTTTAGTACGAGGGCAGTTCAATAAGTAATGCAACACATTTTTTTTCTGAAACAGGGGTTGTTTTATTCAGCATTGAAATACACCAGGTTATTCCCCAATCTTTTAGCTACACAACACTATTTTTCAACGTAATCTCCATTCAATGCTACGGCCTTACGCCACCTTGAAATGAGGGCCTGTATGCCTGCACGGTACCATTCCACTGGTCGATGTCGGAGCCAACGTCGTACTGCGTCAATAACTTCGTCATCATCCGCGTAGTGCGTCCCACGTATTGCGTCCTTCATTGGGCTAAACATATGGAAATCCGACGATGCGAGATCGGGGCTGTAGGGTGCATGAGAAGAACAGTCCACTGAAGTTTTGTGAGCTCCTCTCGGGTGCGAATACTTGTGTGAGGTCTTGCGTTGTCATGAAGAAGGAGAAGTTCGTTCTGATTTTTGTGCCTACGAACACGCTGAAGTCGTTTCTTCAATTTCTGAAGAGTAGCACAATACACTTCAGAGTTGATCGTTTGACCATGGGGAAGGACATCGAACAGAATAACCCCTTCACCGTCCCAGAAGACTGTAACCATGACTTAACCGGCTGAGTGTATGGCTTTAAACTTTTTCTTGGAGTGGGTGTGGCGCCACTCCATTGATTGCCGGTTTGTTTCAGGTTCGAAGTGATGAACCCATGTTTCATCGCCTGTAACAATCTTTGACAAGAAATTGTCACCCTCAGCCACATGACGAGCAAGCAATTCCGCACAGATGGTTCTCCTTTGCTCTTTATGGTGTTCGGTTAGACAACGAGGGACCCAGCGGGAACAAACCTTTGAATATCCCAACTGGTGAACAATTGTGACAGCACTACCAACAGAGATGTCAAGTTGAGCACTGAGTCGTTTGATGGTGATCCGTCGATCATCTCGAACGAGTGTGTTCGCACGCTCCGCCATTGCAGGAGTCACAGCTGTGCACGGCCGGCCCGCACGCGGGAGATCAGAGAGTCTTGCTTGACCTTGCGGCGATGATGACACACGCTTTGCCCAACGACTCACCGTGCTTTTGTCCACTGACAGATCACCGTAGACATTCTGCAAGCGCCTATGAATATCTGAGATGCCCTGGTTTTCCGCCAAAAGAAACTCGATCACTGCCCGTTGTTTGCAACGCACATCCGTTACAGACGCCATTTTAACAGCTCCGTACAGGGCTGTCACCTGTCGGAAGTCAATGAAACTATACGATACGAAGCGGGAATGTTTAAAAATATTCCACAAGAAATTTCCGGTTTTTTCAACCAAAATTGGCCGAGAAAAAAAAAGTGTTGCATTACTTATTGAACTGCCCCCGTATATGGCCTTCAGCCTTGTTTCATTTAAAATTCTTGTTGCTCTGTATTAAGGCGTCCAGCCGCGTTTGTTTCAGAATGTGTGGCTTTAATATGTAAACCCTTGTCTGTAATGTTTCTCTTAAATTATTTTGAATCCTTGAAACGGCTTTCAGCCGTATTCTGTAAATGTATATCTCGAAGTTGTGTTTAATTATTTTTGAGTCATTGCTTGGCCCTTCAGCTGACAAGATACTTCAAGTTTTCTTAAGATGTTTTTCTGTTGTACGGTGTAAAAGCTTACCTTTGAAGCCTCTCCTTTACTATGTAAAAAAAAAAAAATTCTATTTGGACTTTCAGAAGAAGAATTAATTTGAATTCCCTAATATGGCTTTTAGCCGATATTTGCAAATGCCTGGCTTTTAAAGAATTTCATTAGCTGATCTGCAATATTATTTCGGCCTTCAGCCGAGAAGATATTGGAATTTTACTTAAGTAAGGCCTTCAGCCGTTACTCTAAATCCTGGTGTTTTAAAAGCAATCATTTTAACTTATTTTCGCCAACTGCGACATAGTCGCGAACACAAACAGTGATCCAATATTATCAAATGTTTTTTATTCCAGTCTCCGAACACAGAATCAACTCTTTAGACGATGACCGATTTCAGTCCGTAATGACCATCCTCATATCTACAGTATACAAATATATACACCTAGTAAATAGTGCGTCTTTCAACATAATACAGCGATACGTTTCACAATATACTATCATACAACCAGGGAAATGTCCAGATAATATACGGTAAAACGTAACTTTTTTACACCATGTCCCAGAGTGACAAGGCCATAATGGGACCATCAAAAGATATATATATAATCGTCACATAGATCTAAGATAAGGTGTAGAATAGGCCACATCGTCCACACTGTCATTATTGCCACTGGCTGCTGAAGTAGAACAGCTACCACAAATATGTTTGCCTACAACCTCCCTAGATGTCGTTACTGAGGGCTTACATGTAGTCATGATTTACGCAAAAAACATAATCTGATAAAAACACATTATTTTAAATACATGTAGCAGACTTTTAAAATTGATAACTGTCATAGAAACCAATAGTGATACATTAAAAGACGAATACAGTTACCCATATAAAATTATTAAACGGAAATATATGAAGAGAATAGGTCTGACCCTTTTTATGGTGCATTTGCGGTCAACAATTAATATACGTAATGACAGTCAATAAATAAAATTATATAGTCTGGCCATACATTCCATAAATAGGTAGGACACAATCAGTTACAAGATTACACCGACTAATGTATGGAAGTAAGTCAAATGCCTACCGTTCTCGACATAAATCATTAAGTGCGGCTAGGTATAATTACGCTATGCATTATTTGGTTATTGTAGTACATCATCAAATAAAGCACAATAGGCGTTGGGTGCAAAATCGCTTTGTCCATTGAGTACCTCCGTGGGCTCAAACTTTCTGGCTTTGCAAATCTCCGACTCCACCAATAAGTCTAGAGCGCGACCCTTCTCTCCCCTGTGTAAAATACGCAAGCCTACAGTGTGGCCGGTTTATGCCAAATGCATTCCCAATGCAGTTTTGTTATGTGCTTGCAAATACTCCCTGAATCTAATTTTAAAAGATCGGCCAGTTTGACCGATGTAAAATTTTTCATAACTACTACAAACGATCTTCGAAAACCCAGAACCCTCAAATTTATCAGAATTTTTACTGAAGATGACATTATGGTCTTCTCACTTTCGGACATGGTGTAAGAATAGGTAAGCTTTATCGTATTTTATCTGCACATTTCCCTGTTTGTATGATAGTATATTGTGATACGTAATGCTGTATTGTGTTGAAAGACACACTGATCACTAGGTGTATATATTTTTATATTGTAGATCCGAGGATTGTCATTACTGACTGAAACCGGGCCCGCATCTCGTGGTCGTGCGGTAGCGTTCTCGCTTCCCACGCCCGGGTTCCCGGGTTCGATTCCCGGCGGGGTCAGGGATTTTCTCTGCCTCGTGATGGCTGGGTGTTGTGTGCTGTCCTTAGGTTAGTTAGGTTTATGTAGTTCTAAGTTCTAGGGGACTTATGACCACAGCAGTTGAGTCCCATAGTGCTCAGAGCCATTTTTTTGACTGAAACCGGTCATCGTCGACAGAATTAATATTGTGATCAAAGACTGGAATAAAAAACATTTGACAGTATAGGATCACTGTTCAAATACGCGACTATGTCGCAGCTGGTGAGAGCTTAGACTTTTATTGAGATTGGTAGGGCTATACCCGTTGATGATTTTGTCACGAAGCACAGATCGTGTGATGCTGTTGTGCCGCAAGACCTTTCCTGGACAGTGCCTTTATCTTGAGCGTCGTATACCAAATGGCAGTTGTTCAGCTCTGCCCAGTGTATTAATTTCAGGCCGACTTATTAGCAGATTGCTTAGCATCTATGACGGTGCGAGTTAAAGTCACCTAAGTAGACTGTTGGATGTTCTCGTTTGAGTACCACTAAGGTTTTCCACTCGTCTGGTATGAGACATTCCCGTGGGGTCCACTGTGGGCGGAACCGCACAATAACACTAAATTGGGTGTGGGGCGGCGATGGCGTGGGTGGACTGCTGCGGCCATATTGTGCGGTTGTGAACCACTGCGGTCTACGGCGGGATGAAGTCTCTCTGTTGTTCCTAGGTCTCCGGTCCAATACACAATACACAGACACGTTTTCCAACGTCTTGATAGAATTTTATATACATTAAGGAGAAATTTATATACATTATATATTTATATACATTATATACATTAAGGAGAAATTTGTTAACATCGAGTATAGATTTAAGTGTCAGGAAGTCGTTTCTGAAAGTATTTGTATGGAGTGTAGCCATGTATGGAAGTGAAACATGGACGGTAAATAGTTTGGACAAGAAGAGAATAGAAGCTTTCGAAATGTAGTGCTACAGAAGAATGCTGAAGATTAGATGGGTAGATCACATAACTAATGAGGAAGTATTGAATAGGATTGGGGAGAAGAGAAGTTTGTGGCACAACTTTACCAGAAGAAGGGATCGGTTGGTAGGACATGTTCTGAGGCATCAAGGGATCACCAATTTAGTATTGGAGGGCAGCGTGGAGGGTAAAAATCGTAGGGGGACACCAAGAAATGAATACACTAAGCAGATTCAGAAGGATGTATGTTGCAGTAGGTACTGGGAGATGAAGAAGCTTGCACAGGATAGAGTAGCATGGAGAGCTGCATGAAACCAGTCTCAGGACTGAAGACCACAAGAACAAAGAGTGTTGCTCCATTTATTTTAATTCCAAAGGCGTGTGGATACTGTCATTCGAGGTGTATGACGGATCATAATCAATCATTTCACTGTGCAACTGACGTCTCTATTGGTAGAGCTGACTCACTTGGCCACTAGTTTGGGTACTTAAATGTTATTCTCTGCCGCGTATCAGAAGATTATAGAGATCAACGAAGGACCTCTGTGGGTAATTACTAGCTCGTTACGAGGCAATACTTTGTCGCAAGTTGTCACAGACGATCAAAAACATGGGTTCCTCGCGTAGAATAGGAAACAAATCGGTAATCCATGGAGCATGGAGCGGCACCACGCCACCTCTCCAGCGAAGAAGACGCTCAAGGCACCACCCTCAACTGGAGATGTCATCGCGATGGTCTTGTGGGACTCTGAAGGGGCTGTTCTGTTTGATGCCTCCCTCATGGAGCAACAATCAACTCTCAAGTTGTACAAACCTCTGGAAATTGAAGAAACGACTTTAGCGTTTTCGTAACCACGAAAATGAAAACAAACTTCGGCTTCCCCATGACAACGTAAGGTCTCACCCATGTCTGTGCTACCGAGAGGAACGCTAATCCTCATCCGATCTACAGACAGGTCAGTACTCGCTCCTTCCGTCTTCCATTTGTTGGATCCAAAGAAGGATGCACTAAACGGGAAGCAGTGCGTAGATGACGGGGAGGTGATTTAGGCAGCAAGACGTTGGCTCCAACGATGAGCGGGAGAACGATACCATGCAAGCATTTAGGCCCTCCCAGTAAGGCAGCGCAGGGCCGCCCAATGAATGGAAATTATGTTGAAAAACAGGGCGTAGGGTGCCGGTGACCAAAAGCTGGAAGTAATGTGATGCATTGGAATCCCGAATAAAACCAATCTGGTTTCAGGAAAAAAAAAAATGCCGGCCGAAGTGGCCGTGCGGTTAAAGGCGCTGCAGTCTGGAACCGTAAGACCGCTACGGTCGCAGGTTCGAGTCCTGCCTCGGGCATGGATGTGTGTGATGTCCTTAGGTTAGTTAGGTTTAACTAGTTCTAAGTTCTAGGGGACTAATGACCTCAGCAGTTGACTCCCATAGTGCTGAGAGCCATTTGAACCATTTGAAAAAAAAAATGTGCTGCATTATTAACTGAACACCCCTCTTACATTAGTCAAAAATGAGGACTATAGAGGACCTGGGTTTTGAGCTTAAGCGTCAGACGCGCTTACGAAAATCGAGAAAAACCTACTGTTACAGAACAGCGAGTATGAACCGGTGATTCTACGGAATATAACAGCACTAAAATCCTGGCATATACTTCCTTTACTGGGTTGGTGATTTCAAGAAAACATTGGGATTAAATTAGCAAGTGACCTTATCAAACGAGATGGAGGTTTTTAGTTAAATTCTTCTTCGAATCTAGTTGTTAACAAATAGAGGGACAGAATTAATGCTAGGCACCCGTTTGTAAGTAGTATTCACTGTCGATAACTTCTGACGTTCGTAGTCTTCGATTTGATGGTTGTTTTAGTTTTTACGATTTGTGTGTGTGTGTGTGTGTGTGTGTGTGTGAGAGAGAGAGAGAGAGAGAGAGAGAGAGAGGGAAGAGAGAGTTTCTTTCACAACGTATACATCATAACAAGATTTTAAATTTCCTCACACTGTGTTCTCGCGCTGCATTTGTGCCTTTAAAATGGCTTGTCGTGCACTTGTCGAAATGTCGACATAACGGCTGTAGTAGAAGATGCCACCCGGCTTCATTTCCGTAACTTTTATGAATATTTTAGACGCCGGAAGAAACTCAGAATCCTTGTGTCTGTTATTCGACACTAATGTCGTATTTCTTCTGTTTACTGTTAATCTATATTCTGTGCTCATTGGACTGTCCATTTCCTCCTCGCCTTCACCGAGAATAGCAATGTCATCAGCGGATCATTACTGACGTCCTTTCATTCTGAACTTCAATTCCGCCCTTGAAACTTTTTATACCGTTATTGCTTCTTCGATTGAAACAGTGAACAATAGGGGCGAAAGACTGCAGTCATGTCTTATATCCTGTTTAATCCGAGCACATCACTTTTGGTCACCCGTCCTTACTGTCTGCCTTCGTTCTTGCACAAATTACATATTGGTCGTGTTTCCGAGCAGTTTATTCCAATTTTTCTCAAAATTTCGGACAACTTGCACCATTTTACATAGTCCAACACTTTTCCCTGATCGATAAATCTTACTAATGTGTCTTGATTTCTGTGATACAAGATCATATTGTTTCATTACACATGTCCCCGTCCTAACTCGTATTCACAAGTTCGATGGTAGTCCAGTTCATATTCCATCTGAAGTGTTCAAAGTTTTATTGTCTGTATTCCAGTGGCGTAACGAAGCTTACTTATGCTTTTTTTTAAATTTTTTTTTTTGACATCAGTCTACTGACTGGTTTGATGCGGCCCGTCACGAATTCCTTCCCTGTGCTAACCTCTTCATCTCAGAGTAGCACTTGCAACCTACGTCCTCAATTATTTGCTTGACGTATTCCAATCTCTGCCTTCCTCTACAGTTTTTGCCCTCTACAAATCCCTCTAGTACCATGGAAGTCATTCCCTCATGTCTTAGCAGATGTCCTATCATTCTGTCCCTTCTTCTTATCAGTGTTTTCCACATATTCCTTTCCTCTCCGATTCTGCGTAGAACCTCCTCATTCCCTACCTTATCAGTCCACCTAATTTTCAACATTCGTCTATAGCACCACATCTCAAATGCTTCGATTCTCTTCTGTTCCGGTTTTCCCACAGTCCATGTTTCACTACCATACAATGCTGTACTCCAGACGTACATCCTCAGAAATTTCTTCCTCAAATTAAGGCCGGTATTTGATATTAGTAGACTTCTCTTGGCCAGAAATGCCTTTTTTGCCATAGCGAGTCTGCTTTTGATGTCCTACTTGCTCTGTCCGTCATTGGTTATTTTACTGCCTAGGTAGCAGAATTCCTTAACTTAATTGACTTCGTGACCATCAATCCTGATGTTAAGTTTCTCGCTGTTCTCATTTCTACTACTTCTCATTACCTTCGTCTTCTCCGATTTACTCTCAAACCATAGTGTGTACTCATTAGACTGTTCATTCCGTTCAGCAGATCATTTAATTCTTCTTCACTTTCACTCAGGATAGCAATGTCATCAGCGAATCGTATTATTGATATCCTTTCACCTTGTATTTTAATTCCACTCCTGAACCTTTCCTTTATTTCCATCATTGCTTCCTCGATGTACAGGTTGAAGAGTAGGGGCGAAAGGCTACAGCCTTGTCTTACACCCTTCTTAATACGAGCACTTCGTTCTTGATCGTCCACTCTTATTATTCCCTCTTGGTTGTTGTACATATTATATATGACCCGTCTCTCCCTATTGCTTACCCCTACTTTTTTCCAGAATCTCGAACTGCTTGCACCATTTTATATTGTCGAACGCTTTTTCCAGGTCGACAAGTCCTATGAAAGTGTCTTGATTTTTCTTTAGTCTTGATTCCATTATTAGCCGTAACGTCAGAATTGCCTCTCTCGTCCGTTTACTTTTCCTAAAGCCAAACTGATCGTCACCTAGCGCATTCTCAATTTTCTATTCTTCTGTACATTATTCTTGTAAGCAGCTTCGATGCATGAGCTGTTAAGCTGATTGTGCGATAATTCTCGCACTTGTCAGCTCTTGCCGTCTTCGGAATTGTGTGGATGATGCTTTTCCGAAAGTCAGATGGTATATCGCCAGACTCATATATTCTACACACCAACGTGAATAGTGGTTTTGTTGCCACTTCCCCAAATGATTTTAGAAATTCTGATTGAATGTTATCTATCCCTTCTGCCTTATTTGACCGTAAGTCCTCCAAAGCTCTTTTAAATTCCGATTCTAATACTGGATCCCCTATCTCTTCTAAATCGACTCCTGTTTCTTCTTCTATCACATCAGACAAATTTTCACCCTCATAGAGGCTTTCAATGCATTCTTTCCACCTATCTGCTCTCTCCTCTGCATTTAACAGTGGAATTCCCGTTGCACTCTTAATGTTACCACCGTTGCTTTTAATGTCACCAAAGGTTGTTTTGACTTTCCTGTATGCTGAGTCTGTCCTTCCGACATTCATATCTTTTTCGATGTCTTCACATTTTTCCTGCAGCCATTTCGTCTTAGCTTCTCTGCACTTCCTATTTATTTCATTCCTCAGCGACTTGTATTTCTGTATTCCTGGTTTTCCCGGAACATGTTTGTACTTCCTCCTTTCATCAATCAACTGAAGTATTTCTTCTGTTACCCATGGTTTCTTCGCAACTACCTTCTTTGTACCTCTGTATTCCTTCCCAACTTGTGTGATGGCCCTTTTTAGAGATGTCCATTCCTCTTCAACTGTACTGCCTACTGCGCTATTCCTTATTGCTGTATCTATAGCGTTAGAGAACTTCAAACGTATCTCGTCATTCCTTAGTACTTCCGTATCCCACTTCTTTGCGTATTGATTCTTCCTGACTAATGTCTTGACCTTCAGCCTACTCTTCATCACTACTATATTGTAATCTCTGAGTCTATATCTGCTCCTGGGTACGCCTTACAATCCAGTATCTGATTTCGGAATCTCTGCCTGACCATGATGTAATCTAACTGAAATCTTCCCGTATCTCCCGGCCTTTTCCAAGTATACCTCCTCCTCTTGTGATTCTTGTACAGGGTATTCGCTATTACTAGCTGAAACTTGTTACAGAACTCAATTAGCCTTTCTCCTCTTTCATTCCTTGTCCCAAGGCCATATTCTCCTGTAACCTTTTCTTCTACTCCTTCCCCTACAACTGCATTCCAGTGGCCCATGACTATTAGATTTTCGTCCCCCTTTACATACTGCATTACGCTTTCAATATCCTCATACACTTTCTCTATCTGTTCATCTTCAGCTGGCGACGTCGGCATGTACACCTGAACTATCGTTGTGGTGTTGGTCTGCTGTCGATTCTGATTAGAACAACCCGGTCACTGAACTGTTCACAGTAACACACCCTCTGCCCTACCTTCCTATTCATAACGAATCCTACACCTGTTATACCATTTTCTGCTGCTGTTGATATTACCCGATACTCATCTGACCAGAAATCCTTGTCTTCCTTCCACTTCACTTCACTGACCCCTACTATATCTACATTGAGCCTTTTCATTTCCTTCTTCAGATTTTCTAGTTTCCCTAACACGTTCAAGCTTCTGACATTCCACGCCCCGACTCGTAGAACGTTATCCTTTCGTTGATTATTCAATCTTTTTCTCATGGTAACCTCCCCCTTGGCAGTCAACCCCCGGAGATCCGAATGGGGGACTATTCCGGAATCTTTTGCCAATGGGGATTTCATCATGACACTTCTTCAATTACAGGCCACATGTCCGGTGGATACACGTTACGTCTCTTTAATGCAGTGGTTTCCATTGCCTTCTGCATCCTCATGTCGTTGATCTTTGCTGATTCTTCCGCCTTTAGGGGCAATTTCCCACCCCTATCCGCTCCTCCGCCGTCTTTGAGAAGGCCGTTGGCAGAATGAGGCTGACTTCTTATGCCAGAAGTCTTCGGCCGCCAATGCTGATTATTTATCAAAATTCAGGCAGTGGCGGAGATCGAACCCGGGACCGAAGGCGTTGTGACTATGAATCAAAGACGCTACCCCTAGACCACGGGTACCCTTATGCTAGAAAGTCCATTTATAGGAACATATTTATTTCCTTACCTATGGGTATCAGTTCCTTTCTGCATCTCGCAGGCCACTGTTAATGTTGGTCTTAAAACCTTCCACACTACACGATATACGTAGCAGAGGCTGTTCCTTAGGCACAGAATTTTGCCCGTCAGTGAGAAATGTATATCTACGTAAGGTGTTCTTTTTGTTTATCAGTTTGTGTGTGTCTGCGTCTTCAGTTGTGTGAATGAGAGTGCACAGATTTTTGCCACCACAATAGGAGGGGTTTTGATGTGTGCCAACGTGCTGCAGTAGTATCCAAGAGAAGGTGTGTCTGCACAGACGCATAGACTTATCGGGCGCGTGCATTGAATAAGTCTAATAATTTTGTATTTCATGTGTATAGTGTTGATTCACAGGAATCAGTTAATAAATGTGGCCTCTATTCGGCAGTGGCCGATTATTTGCTCTCCTGCCTCTTACAAAAAGCGATTTTTGAGTAACTCGTGATAGAGAATGTAGGGGAAGGAGCTTAGAACACCTGAACGATGGACGACGTGAAAATTTCATATGCGGCCAAAGTAGATCACATCAGTTATACGGTGAGTTTGTTCGTGAAATGCGTAGCAGCACCTCGGGAGAAACTATACGGGGAACCTTTGATACTGATATAGAATGAACAGACAATAGCCATTTAATTTCGTTGAAGAAGTTAAGATCTATTTTTATTATGTTGGACTTAGGTGTGTTGGCTAGACAGCGAATACTGGGACAGAGAGTGGAGGCTCTGAGTTCGCAAGAAACGTAATTATTCTGAGAGAGAAGAAACAACAGAAGAATTTGGAAACAGAGTAAAGTCACTAATGTGAGTTTTGCAACATCAGTGGATTATACGGAACCCGATACCTTACGCGGAGGGACACATGTTCAGAATTTAAAGAATGAAATCGTTGCTGGAAATAATCAGGCACAGATGGTACTCGGTGAATTAAGATGCACAGAATCTCAACTTGTTCCTTTCATTTTGCAAAAGCATGATGGAATCAAGGCCAAGTTTCTGATTGGATCCCATAATCCTGAAGCTAAAATTATTGCACTGAAGTTACAATTAGAAAAAATAGAAAGCTCAATGTCAAAAATGTGCAGGCGGTTCATTTGGTTGGTAAGACAGCAGAATTAAGAAATTTGTCACTGCAAGTCAATAGTGTACTGACAAATCGAATGGTGCAACGAAAATGATTTGAGGTGTACAAACGCAGTCTACAGAACTTGGAACAAAATTTATTGACGTGATCGATGTGGAACGCAGTTGCGTCACGTCGACAATGTGATCATGATGATGCATTAGACAGAGGCAATGTTCAGTGAAAGGTGTAGTGAACATAAGGAGTATTGCTACCACACCTGGGCTCAGGAATGCCTGCAAGTTTTCATGTCAGTAGAGGCAAAATATTTTGCCCATACATTTGATTCAAAAATTTTCTCCTATTTGTTTCTACAGAGAATTGGTAAGTGTTATAAGCATAAACGAGCTGACAGTATAAATGCAGTAGGACCTGATTTTATATTCACGGATTCAACACTATCCCGTCATTTCGATTGGCGCTGTCGCAAGCCGCATTTTCTTAATTAACTGTTTTCCTGTCACTAAAGATTTCATATGAGTAACATTTCCCACATTTTGCGCTTTTGGACCACTAACTGAGTTTAGCGTCGAACGACCATTCGCAGTTTCTAAGCAACGTAATTATGCAATATTTTTGTTAGATGCGTTCAACGACGCTTTCACTGCAGTGAAAGTAAATTTTACCAAGTTTACAGATTTGAATGTAAAAATTGTTAAGGCTTTCGTGGCCACTTGTTGACAAACTGCCTATTGGCTTCTGTCTCGGGTCCTTCGGCCGACGTTCATATAATGATTTTTCTGACGTTTCGCCAGCACGAGTGGCTGGCATTGTCAAAGCTTCACCCTCCATTGCCGGTGGTGAACTGGAGCCGAGCTCGCGGCCGCAGACTATATGTACCTGGCGCGCCAACGTCCGAGGGCTTCTCCGCGGTCATTTCCGGTGCGGTTCTTCTCTTGCTACCTGCGACGGTCGTTGGCTGCAGTACGGGAAGACAGGATCCGTTTACCTTAAGGCTTTCCTCTTTCTTTTTGAAACTGTTCGCGTGTTTTTGGATTTCTACAGCTTCTCTGAACAAGCGCGTGTGATAGTGCTTCTCTACAGCCAGAATTTCCGTGTCGGCGAATTTTATTACGTGGTCGGTCTCATTCAGTGCGTGCTCTGCCACGGACGATTTTTCCACCTGCCCCAACCTGCAATGTCGCTTATGCTCTTTGATCCTGGTGTTAATGGATCGTCCAGTCATTCCGACAGAAACTTTTCCGCATGTGCATGGTATACGGTATATTCCCGACATTGCAAGTGGGTCTCTTTTCTCCTTCGCCGATCTAAGACACTCTTTGATCTTCCTTGTCGGTTTGAAAATCGTCTTTACGCCGTGTTTGCGCAATATACGGCCGATTCTGTCCGTCACTCTGGGAATGTATGGCAGAAAGGTCGTACGCGACATTTCTTTTTCTGGTTCCTTACTTCACGGAGTGTTTGGCGCTGTTACATTTCTAATATAATTTGTGGGGTACCCATTGCTCCTCAGAACAGTTTCCAGGTGTTGCATTTCTCGTTTGAGGTGTTGCGGCTCACATATTCGTCCCGCTCTCGTTATAAGCGTACAAATCATGCCTCTTTTTTGGGTCGGGTGGTGGTTTAACAATTTGTGCAGGTATCGGTCCGTGTGTGTCAGTTTTTGATACACGCTGTGTAGATGTGTTGGTCACAAGGGACGGCGAAAACCTGGGACACAGCGTGTATCGAAAACCAACACACACGGCCTTTCTGCCATACATTGCCCGAGTGACAGACAGAATCGGCCGTATATCGCGCAAACATGGCGTAAAGACGATTTTGAAACCGACAAGGAAGATCAAAAGAGTGTCTTAGATCGGCGAAGGAGAAAAGAGACTCACTTGCAATGTCGGGAATATACCATGTACCTTGCACATGCGGAAAAGTTTCTGTCGGAATGACTGGACGATCAATTAACACCAGCATCAAAGAGCATAAGCGACATTGCAGGTTGGGGCAGGTGGAGAAATCGGCAGTGGCAGAGCACGCACTGAATGAGACCGACCACGTAATAAAATTCGCCGACACGGAAATTCTGGCTGTAGAGAAGCACTATCACACGCGCTTGTTCAGAGAAGCTGTAGAAATCCAGAAACACGCGAACAGTTTCAACAAGAAAGAGGAAAGCCTTAAGGTAAACGGATCCTGTCTTCCCGTACTGCAGCGAACGACCGTCGCAGGTAGCAAGAGGAGAACCGCACCGGAAATGACCGCGGAGAAAGCCCTCGGACGTTGGCGCGCCAGGTACATATAGTCTGCGGCTGCGAGCTCGGCTCCAGTTCACCACCGGCAATGGAGGGTGAAGCTTTGACAATGCCAGCCACTCGTGCTGGCGAAACGTCGGTAAAATCATTAGATGAACGTCGGCCGAAGAACCGGAGACAGAAGCCAATAGGCAGTTTGTCAGATTTGAATGTATTGATATTTTTTCTATTTGTTAATTTAAGCCCAATTGCGCGATATCACAGTGAGCCTACGCTGTTTACGTCAGTACAGCTGCTTCTGACAAGATACAGAAGATGCAAGTACTGCACAACATGGTCAAGTGGCGAACATTACACGCCTCGTACTTCATTATGGTTCTGAGTTCACCACGTACACATGTAGTAGTTACGTCTCTCAGTCCATCGACGGCTTCATTCTCTTTCATTATAGCTTATTAGTAACACCCAGGGACCGTTGACATTTAATCTCGCTTGACTTACTAACTAACAAATGTCCAAAAGTATTAAAATCTCGCAAACTCTGAATACAAATATGTCACTTTATATTAGCAGTATTTGTCATATAGATACCGTGCATTGTTTAATTTTTTAAGGATGATGTCATTTTTGAGGTCTTATTTAATTTCTTACTTGATTGCGTTTCATGTCAGTTTTGACACAACAGTTCATTTCTTCAATGTTAGCAGAGGACGAAATACGCAGGTGGCTCTAGCGAAAACGCACCAATGTTGTTCAAGAAAACTGCAATAGCTCTCAGTAGTTTTCGAACGTCATAAAAGAATTGGATTTCTTAAAGAAAGAATTGCCATTTTAAATTAATTATCTATAATTTTTGTAAATTCAGTTCCAACCTCGTTTAAACATTTTCAGTACTATGGTTCATTTTATAAGCTACTTCACTTATACTTCTTAATATTTTTCAGTTCTTTCATAGATATTTTCAGATCATTTGGTTATTAAACTTCAATGTATGTGAGGTCATAAAAATTTGAGCCCAGCTGTTGAAGGTCTTTTTCATGCCACTTAAATGAATCCTCACACTGGACATCCATGCCGACGCCCCGCCTCTTGGACTTATTACTCTACTGGCCATTAAAATTGCTACACCACGAAGATGACGTGCTACAGACGCGAAATTTAACCGACAGAAAGAAGATGCTGTGATACGCAAATGAGTAGCTTTTCAGAGCATTCTCACAAGGTTGGCGCCGGTGGCGACACCTACAACGTGCTGACATGAGGCGACTTTCCAACCGATTCCTCATACACAAACAGCAACTGACCGGCGTTGCCTGGTGAAACGTTGTTGTGATGCCTCGTGTAAGGAGAAGAAATGCGTACCCTCACTTTTCCTACTTTGGTAAAGGTCGGATTGTAGCCTAACGCGATTGTGGTTTATCGTATCGCGACATTGCTGCTCGCGTTGGTCGACATCCCAAGACTGTTAGCAGAATATGAAATCGGTGGGTTCAGGAGGGTAATACGGAACGCCGTGCTGGATCCCAAAGGCCTCGTCTCACTAGAAGTAGAGATGAAAGGCATCTTATCCGCATGGCTGTAACAGAAGATCGTGCAGCCGCGTCTCCATCCTTGAGTCAACAGATGGAGACGTTTGCAAGACAATAACCATCTGTACGAACATTTCGACGACCTTTGCAGCAGCATGGACTATCGGCTCGGAGACCCATGGCTGCGGTTACCTATGACACTGAATCACAGACAGGAGCGCCTGCTATGGTGTACTCAACGACGAACACTGGTGCACGAATGGCAAAACATCATTTTTTCAGATGAGTCCAGGTTCTGTTTACAGCATCATGATAGTCGCATGCGTGTTTGGCGACAACGCGGTGAACGGACATTGGAAGCGTGTATTCGTCATCGCCATTCTGGTGTATCACCCGGCGTGATGGTATGGTGTGCCATTGGTTACACGTCTCGGTCACCTCTTGTTCGCATTGGCGGCGCTTTGAACAGTGTACGTTACATTTTACATGTGTTACGACCCGTGACTCTACCCTTCATTCGATCCCTGCGAAACCCTACATTTCAGCAGGTTAATGAATGACCGCATTTTGCAGGTCCTGCATGGGCCTTCCTGGATTCACAAAATGTTCGACTGCTGCCCTGGCCAGCACATTCTCCAGATGTATCACCAATTGAAAACGTTTGGTCAATGGTGGCCAAGCAACAGGCTCGTCACAACACGCCAGTAACTACTCTCGATGAACTGTGGTATCGTGTTGATGCTGCATGGGCAGCTGTACCTGTACACGCCATCCAAGCTCTGTTTGACTCAATGCCCAGGCGTATAAAGGCCGTTATTACGGCAAGAGATGGTTGTTCTGGGTAATGATTTCTCAGGGTCTGTGCACCCAAATTGCGTGAAAATGTTATCACATGTCAGTTCTAGTATAAAATATTTGTCCAATGAATACCCGTTTATCATCTGCATTTCTTCGTGGTGCAGCTATTTTAATGGCCAGTAGTGTATTATACCCCACAGTTTAAAACTGGAAACACTTGAAGAATTCGAACAATTTGATGGTATACATCCAGCGATTTTCATGAAATAATTTCGAAATCCTTTCACTAAAACTTGTCCAGGAAAACGGAAAACTGAACCATGACTTAAGGAATGTGAAACACTTTTTTGAGCAAGTACTTGTCACAAAACCGCGAGTCGGCTGTCAAGACATAACTGTTGTCAGCAGAAACACTGGAATAAATACGTGTGTATAGGTGATCTAGTTTTTTCTGAACTGAAATTTCATTTCGGAAGTTACCATTTACAGTGTTATACATATTGGCTTTGTCGTTATACAGTGAAGTTGAAGAAGTATATATCATGCTGGATCGCATGATGAGTAACGGCCAAGAACGGAGACTATATGACGGAGGGAAGTTAGTGAGACACGTTCTTCACCAGATGAAGATAGGTTCCGCTGAAATTTCACTGCACCGAATCGGTTTGACAGAAGGGAAACTGAATCGCGCAGAAGGACAAAATAAAGACAGCCAGTGCAGAATTTAATCGACATGAAAGGTATTATCGGTTGCTGAATGACGGAAAAACTTAAGATAAATAGCTGGACACGGACAGGAAAGAAGAACACTTGCCAGCTCGTCCATCTCAGTGAAACTGGATGAGGTTGCCGATGCAGCTCGGTTCGAAAACGTAACTCCAGTTACCACTGGCAGCCGCCATTTACTATTAGTTATATTCAATGTGTTACTGATTATAATGTAACAAATGGCTTGATGCTATAGGAGGAACTGATTACTTAACATTACCGATATTAATGTTTGCAATATAAATATTGATGCACTTCTGGACAGCAGTAGTCAGGTCTCTTTGTTGTAGAATAAATTGTATCTTCTGTTAAATGAGGTTGTACAAATCTCATATTTGTCTGTGAGAAGTGTACGTGTTATTAGTGCCCTAGGAAATAGAAGCAAAAATATAAGACTCAAATATTACTGATCTTTTACATCTTTGGAGAAGAGTATGAGGAAAGTTTTCTGGTAGTTCTATCATTATCTCTTGGGTGTATGTTAGCGACAGATTTGATGACCAGAAATGAATGTAAGTGGATTTTACTATGGGCCAGTTATGTATACAGAAGGATAAGGGAGAAGGAGAAATTGCATATAGGGGATATGTTAATATGTGTGCGTGCGTGAGTATACTATGTATTATTAATGTGGACATTGTGATGTTTCTTTATTTACGTGACCATTACGGCAATCCAACCCCAGTTCTTGATACCAGTAATATCGTACTATTTTTCTGCGAAGTAACACACATATTTTTGTGACAATATTCACATTCGGTTTTATTAATGTATACGTACTCCGATGTATCGATATATTACAGTGATATGGTTCTTGTGTGCATTCATTTCTGTGAGACTGTCATAATCTTTGACTTACTTGTAACCGTTTTGGCGCGAATTCGCACAGAGCAGTCTTTGTTTCACTTCGCAGAAGTTAAGTTGTTATTTCGCTTTGTAAAGGAACAGTCAAGTCTTGTTTTCGTTAAAGTGGAAATTAAATATATGAAGATTGATAAAAAAACTGCTGTCTTGATGATGTGACAATTAAGAAGAAGTATATGTGAATTTACAAGAAGTTTAATAAAAATTTGGATCGTGAACACCAAGTAAAAACTTATTTCTCCCATACCACTGTTCTGATCTGAGATTGTTTGATCATTAAGAATTTCCTGAAAAACGCATTTGTTAGGTGTTCAAATATTACTAAAATACAGATCTGGACTTTCTAGCAGTGGAATCACCCCAGAATCAACAAGATGAGCCATAACAATTTCGACGAAATCTACGTGGGAATCCATTCAAGATAAGCGCCAAAATTAATGACTTTTTTTACAGTGACTTCATTATTTCCATTCTGACGATACCATCCACAGTCAATAGCTTTATTGTTGCCGGATAAAGTGAACATATGCTGCGTGAGCAACATTATTAATCTGATTTTTAACCTACTTTGCAAGTGGTGGTATTGTTAGAACATGGAGCGATCAACGGCTCAGATACTTGTTACTAAATGTGTTAGGGGAGAAGAAGTCACTCGAAACGAAGAAAATGCAGAAGTTCTTTGTAAAATTCTTAACGAGATTCAGGATATGTTTCGTTTGTCGGAGGATAACGGGTCAGTATTAATTAAAGACCGTTAGAGTAAAGTGCAGGTAAAAGAACATGAGATATTCGACAGCGAAAGATACTGCGCGCTATCTACAAGAGTTGAAGATTTATGTCATGAAACTGAACGAATGCTGTAACAGTGACTACTCTGATATATGTGGTTCTTATGAAGACGCATCTGTTAGATTAATGTTAGATGTAAGAGCAGTCAACAAAATTATTTTACCACAATCGGACAAAACCAAAGTACAGGCGTTAAATAACTTGCCTGATTCAAAGAAAATAGGAAATATACCGTCCTTTTGAATATTGGAAGAAGTCATCAGCCCTAAGTCAGATGATATGGACAGAACTTGCGTGCGGCTGCTTATTGGACCTGTAGTTGCTCTGAAGGTATCGTGGTACCTCAGTGTTACTCCTCCACTTCTCAAACACTACAAGAGAAAATTAATCAGTGGCCCAATAACACAGTTTTAATATTTTTATCTCAATTACAGGATGTATGTTTAGCCACATCGGTTGCACAAAATTATTGTCAAATTCGACAGGACTAAGGCGGAATGAGATTTTCACTCTTCAGCGGAGTGTGCGCTGATATGAAACTTCCTGGCAGATTAAAACTGTGTGCCCGACCGAGACTCGAACTCGGGACCTTTGCCTTTCGCGGGCAAGTGCTCTACCATCTTTTTTTTTTTTTTTTTGCCTTTCGCAGGCAAGTGCTCTATCAAATTTTTTCTTTTTTTTGTGTAACAATAACAAACATAAACTGCTTCTAGCACTTTTTCTTTAAATATATAAGACGATGACTTTATAAAATAAAATTTTTCTGGGAAACGTAAATAAGTGGACTTTTTTTACATAATAGTGAAAAAAAAGAAAAAAAGAAAATAAAATATCCTGCTTCTGTCAGTACAAAACAATAACGTTCGACGTTCCTCCTTTAGGCGCGTACCTCGCTAATCCCGTCATGCCTCGCGTTGGTGTCGGGTACGTCTTCACCTGTGTTTGTGGATCCTCTCCACTGTCCTGGTCCTTTCTTGTTCTGCTACTTATAGACAATAATTACATTCTCCTACCCGGGACACCCCAACTGGGTGGGGGATCAAGCAAGGCACTCCCTAAAAAATTTGCGTAAAATGATCGATATCTCTGATGTCTCATAAGCTGTGAGTGGTGTTCCTGTAGTAAGGCCCAAAAGTCAAGCACATTCTTACTGCCGTCTCGGAAAAGATAACGCACAGTCAAACCTCGAATCCAAGTCACTGCGTTTGTCTTCGTTAGGGGATAATACGTCCTATCTGGGAGAAGTAGTGTGCGTGGTTCTATTGTTTGCGGCCCCACCCGAAGGAGGAAGGCGATCATTTTTTTGACCAAACACCATACGTCCGCCGAAGGACCGCATATCAGGCGATGCTCCTCAGTGTCTATAACATTGCACTGCGGACACAGTGGCTCGTCCGCCATATGAATTGTATGCAACCTGGAACGAGTCACGTATTTCCCATTGACCACCTGATACCACAGTGCGCGCGTTCCCGTATCAAGGTGTGGGTGGTGCACTGTACGCCATACCACTGACCACGTAACCGTTGGTTGGCGGCGCTCTACGGCATTATTCGGCCGTCGTCGAGTCAAGATGTGATATATATCACGTGCCGTTGCCGTCCTGGTAGTTGGTAGTTCCATATGTACATAACTGTGTTCCACAAAGAAGGTTCGCATATGGGCAAGCGATGGTGAGATGTGAGCCACCGCTACCGGAGCCGAACGAGAAGGTGGAGCGAGTTCGCCTATCAAGCTGCCCGTCAGACTTGTCTGGTGTCGTGTCCACATCTTTATCATCGTGGTTACATAAATAGCCACTGCTCGGTCGCGTACGTGGACTAGTCCAAGACCTCCACGACTACGAGGAAGGGTGAGGGTTTCGTATCCTACCTTAAAAAGCAGACCTGTGCTCACAAAATATCCTAGCGCCACCAGGATTCAGCGGGCCAACACCACCGGCATAGGAAGAACTTGTGCCAGGTGGGGGATGCGAGAGGCTAGATAAGTGTTGGCAAAGGTGACCCGTTCTATCATCTCCAGTGCCCTTAACCTGTGACTTCGGACACTCGCACGAATTGTTTGCAGAATATGTCTGTAACTCAGTGCCGCCGTGCGTCGAACGTCTGTAGTGAAGATAATTCCTAGGCATTTCATCGTGGTGATCGGCTGTAATGGAGCTACACTTCCTGTCGGGAGTCCTCTCCCGATGTTCATCGCTCCCGACTTTGCCATGTTCAGGCGAATTCCCGTAGCCATACAATACAAATTAATCCAGTGCAGGGCCGCTCTTGCCTCGTCGCCTGACCGTGCTAAAAACACTAGGTCATCTGCGTATGTTCGGCATATAAACTTGTTGTGCCTTATCGTCATTCCTTGGAGTCGATTCCGGAGCCAGCAAAGCAGCGGCTCGACAGCGATGGCATACAATATCGTTGACAGCGGGCACCCTTGTCTGACCGATCGTGAGATGGTGATGGGCCCCACCAAGCGTCCATTGATGAGCACTTTGGATGCGGCTCCGTGGAGTAGTCTCATGACGACGGTGACAAAACTTTCCGGAAACTTCAGTTTCGTCATCACGTCCGTGAGATAAGCATGACTCAGCCTGTCAAATGCGCGATCGAAGTCTATCGATACCAATACACCCCGGAGACGACATGTTGAAGCCAGTGCGATAACATCGCGGTAGTCGCTGAGTGCCGTTTGTATATTGCTAGCTCCTCCTAGCTGGGTTTGGTCGAGTGATATCACTTGGCGTATCACGCGTTTAAAGCGTGCTGCAAGTATCCTGGCGTAGATCTTGTAGTCGCAGTTAAGAGGGGTCAGTGGCCGGTAGGCCTGTATCCCTGTGCCGCCAGATGGTTTGTGGATGGGGATGATCATTCCTTCCACGAAGGTGGGCGGAAGAGGCACGTTGGGAGACATCAATTCCCAGTAAATGGCAGTCCATCGTGGAGTCATGAGATCTTTAAATGTACGATAGAACTCTAACGGAAACCCGTCGGGCCCCGGCGATTTGTGCGACGCTCCCTTATCAATCGCTTCCATTACGTCGTCAACTGTGATTTCACCTGTTAACTCCAGGTTGGCCGACTCGTCGAGACACGCGGAGAGCGTTCATCGGACCTCATGAAAGGCTGCCTGATCGTGTTCCGCTTCTTCATAGAGATGACCGTAGTGTTCCACGAAAGCGTTGGCAATGTCTTTTTGCGTTGTCATGCGGCGACCATCTGGCAGTACGACCGTCTGTATTAAGGTTCTGCGACTACGTTGTTTTTCTCTGATAACGTGATACATCGACGGGGATTCTCCACGGACTCGTTCAAAGGCCCTTGCACGGATTGCGACACCCTCCAGTCGGCGGCGCGTTATGGAAATTATTTGGGCCTGTGCTCGTTTTATACCTGCACGACGCTCCTGTGAAGGTGCTTGTACAGAAAGTTCGCGGAGCATCGTGAAATAAAATTCCGTCGTGTATCGCCGCCACATCATCTGCTCCCTTCCGTATGCAATTAACGCTCGGCGCAATGCAGGCTTAACGCATTCCAGCCACCACTGCAACGTCGTCGGATATGTCGGGAGGCGTCGTTCACACACATGCCAAGTGTCTTCGACTAAGCGTTTGCACTCAGGTTCCCCAAGGTGTGCTGTATTCAATTTCCAAACACTGCGACTCCTCCACACTTGTTGACGACTCAAGGAGACCGTGCATATATATGCTATGTGATCTGAAAAGGCGACAGGCCACAATTCCGCATCGAGGATCGCAGGTTCGAGACGACGTGTTACGTAGATGCGATCGAGACGACTTGCAGAGTGACTCGTGACGTAGGTGTATCCACGTCTGTCGCCATGTATCTTCTCCCATGTATCAATGAGATTCATGTCCTGTATGAGTTGCCGCAGCTCCGGGCACGAAGTATAACGTGGGTGTTGATCTTTTGGTGCGAGCACGCAGTTGAAGTCGCCTCCAAATAAGACATGTTCATACCGACCTAAGAATAGTGTTGCAATCTCCTCTGCATAAAATCGGGATCGGTCGCGCCGTCTGTCTGACCCCGACGGTGCGTAAATGTTAACGACCCGTACTCCCAGCACTGTGAGCGCCAGTCCTCGCGCTGACGGCAGGTACACCACGTCCTCGGCTACTATGTCGCTACGTAGAAGTATCGCTGTTCCGCTGCCGCCGTCAGTAGTAGGTGTAATGTACGTATCTTACTCATAGAGGTCGGGGAAGCTCTCAACACATACTTCCTGCAGCAGAACGACGTCGACGTCTGACGCATGCAACATGTCTCGTAATAATTGCAATTTGACAGGCGTTCTGATCGTATTAATATTAATAGAGGCTGTTCGATATGCCTGCCGCTGTTCCTCAGTGCGTAAAGCGCACATGAACGCTTATGGTAATTTGTGTGCTTCTGCCCGGTGACATGCTGTCTGTGCGTCAGTCTGCATCTTCTGCGCGGTTAACATCCGGTGGACGCAGCACTCGCCATGGCGGGTGCGTCGTCGGTGTGGGGGTCAGTATCGGATTCGTCGGCCCAGTTCCTGTGCTGGAGGTCCAGCTCCCGTCGTGTCTCTCCTGCCGGGCTGACCGAAGGCGGTGGCGGTGCTGCGGTGGGTGGAGGGACTCCTTCCGTCGGCTTTCCGTCCGGTGTGTCTGTATTCAACCCCTGTGGAGCATAATTCGCGTCGGACTGCTGTGTGGGAGGTAGAACCTCCCGTTGCGCATCCGGATGCACTGTATCGACGTTACACCCAAGTCCGTCTGACGTGGACTGCAGTAAGCAGGTATCCGACGGCGCTAGCCGTCGTCTCTTGTGGCGCTTCGGCGATCGTTGTTTGCGCGTGTGCGCCTCCGTATCCGAGTGCGGAAGTGACTCCCGGTGCTCAGGGACGAAAGCAGCTGTCGGCACAACAGCAGGATCAATTTCCATTTCTCCTACCAATCCTTTCCGCTCAGTTAAGTGCGTCGACGGCGCCGGAGCGGCAGAGGTGTGCGTCGTTTCGTCACTGGAGGCGGTCCCCGCCGCAGTCGGTTGCCGTAAACTGTCAGGATTTGGTAGCTGGTCATTCTTCGGGATGGGATCCGTCCGAAATGCGTCCGCATACGTTAGTGGCAGCGGTGTCAACGTGGACGGAGGTACGGGTTCGCCGTTTGGAACTTGCACTATCCTCCGCTGCATACATTCGGAACGGACGTGGCCCTCTTTCCCACAGCCTGAGCATGTTTTGGGTTGTCCATCGTATATGACTATAGCTCTGCATCCGCCGATGAACAAGTACGAGGGTACATGTTGTGTCAGTTCTATTCTGATTTGACGCACCCCATTGAGAACGGGGTAAGTCGTGAAGTTGGACCATTTTTCCTCAACGTGGCTAAGCACTCTTCCATATGGGCGTAAGGCGTCAACGACCAAGGCAGACGGAACCTCGAAGGGAAGTTCGAAAATACGTATGTTTCGTAAGCCCAGTCCTGCATGATCAATAGTTACTTTTCCAACATGTCCGTCAGAGTGCCGAAATTTTAGTCCATGTTTAGTATCTCGGATGATTCTGTCACATACTGCATCGTTAATCAGCTTGACGTAAACAACGCTGCTCACTATGGAGAGGTGGATTCCGATAAGTTCGTTGTAGTCTCGTAGGAACCTTTCTAGGTGGTGGTTATTGGGATGTTTAAGGGGGACCAAACAGCTAAGGTCATCAGTCCCCCATTCCAAAATCAGCTGAGCCAAAAATCTACGGAGCAGGTAAAAACCAAAGGGGGAAGAGACGTCCCCCCAGGCGCTAAAAGAACACAAATGCAGCAACAAACACTACAGACAAGAACAGGACAGAGAAACACCAGACAGAAAGAACAGAAGAAAGGCAGACGGCCGGAGACTGGTTGACTGACCACGAGAGCAAAAAAGGGAAAGAGTCAACCATCTGACGGCACACCAGAACAGCAACAGACACAAGGACAAAAGACACAGAAAGGGAAAGGTGCAGGACCTCCCTAAATCGAACCATAAAAAGGACTACCACGGATAAAATGTAAAACATTGTCAGCCATGGAGGCATCGTCGGATAAAACCAAAGCCAAAGTGCCCGGGAGATTAAAAGATTGCCGGAGGGTGCGCAGTCGAGGACACTCCAGCAAAATGTGGCCGACCGTCAGCCGGGACCTACACCGACACAGGGGGGGGATCCTCCTGACGCAACAGATGGCCGTGCGTCAGGTATGTATGGCCAATGCGCAGCCGACATAGGACTACCGAGTCCCTGCGAGAAGCCCGCAGGGAGGAACGCCACACATCGGTCGTCTCCTTGACAGCCCGCAGTTTATTCGGGGCTGTCATGCCGCGCCACTCAGCAGCCCACATCCCAAGCACCTTATGGCGCAAGACCAGCTGCTGGTCGCGAGCCGTAAGGCCGATCTCCAAAGCTGGGGCGTCTATCGCCCCTTTGGCCAGCCTGTCTACACGTTCGTTCCCCGGGATGCCAACGTGACCTGGCGTCCAAACAAAAACCACCGAACGACCAGAGCGGGTAATGGTGGAAACAGACTCCCGAATAGAGGGCACCAGAGGAGAAGAGGGATAGCAGCGGTCGATGGCCTGGAGGCTGCTCAGGGAGTCACTGCAGATGACGATGGACATACCTGAGCAGGAACGCATATGCTCAAGAGCGCGCAAGATGGCCACCAGCTCTGCAGTAAAAACACTACAGCCAGCTGGCAAGGAGCGCTGTTCAACATGGCCAGCGTGAGCAAAAGCGTAGGCAGTGCGACCATCAACCAGGGAACCATCAGTGTAGACAGGCTCGCAGCCCGGAAATGAGGCGAGGAGCGTAAGAAAACGGCGACGGAGGGCTACAGGCGGAACCGAGTCCTTGGGTCCCTGTGCCAAGTCCAGACGGACGGCCGGCCGGGGCAAACACCAGGGAGGCGTAGGTGCATGGACCTGAAAGTGAGGCAGAAGAGGGAATGACCCCAGTTCGGACAGCAGGGACTTTACGCGGACAGCTATGGAAAGCCCAGACCGAGGTCGCCGTTCGGGCAGATGGAGGACCGTGACAGGGAAAAGCAGGCGACGATTGGGATGGGCTGGCGAGCAATGAACGTGGACAGCATAGTCGGCGATCAGTCGATGGCGGCGAATCCGCAGCGGGGGAACCCCGGCCTCGACCAGTAGACTATCCACGGGGCTCGTACGAAATGCGCCAGTTGCAAGCCGAACCCCACAGTGATGGATGGGGTCTAACAACTTCAACACGGAGGGGGATGCAGACCCATAGGCCAGGCTCCCATAATCAAGCCTGGACTGCACGAGGGCTCTATATAATTGCAACAGCGTGCAGCGATCCGCACCCCACGATGTGTGGCTGAGGCAGCGGAGGGCGTTGAGGTGCCGCCAGCACTTTCGCTTCAGCTGAGTAATATGAGGAACCCATGTGAGCCGGGAATCAAACACGAGTCCCAAGAAGCGGCAAGTGTCCACCACTTCAAGCAGGTGGCCGTCGAGGTAAAGTTCAGGATGAGGGTGGACCGTCCGACGCCGGCAGAAGTGCATAACTCGAGTCTTGGCTGCAGAGAACTGAAAACCGTGAGTCAGAGCCCATGATGCTGCCTTCCGAACGGCTACCTGCAGCCTGCGTTCGGCGACTCCCGTAGTCGTGGAGCTAAATGAGATGCAGAAGTCGTCGGCATACAAGGAAGGAGACACCGACAACCCCACGGCCGCAGCCAGACCATTAATGGCCACTAGAAATAAGGACACGCTCAACACCGAGCCCTGCGGGACCCCATTTTCCTGTATATAAGATGAACTAGAGGCGGCACCCACTTGCACCCGGAAAGAGCGGTGCAAGAGAAAGGTTTGAAGAAAAGCCGGGAGCCGACCACGAAGACCCCAGGCATGCAGCGTGGCAAGAATGTGATGCCTCCATGTGGTGTCATACGCCTTCCGCAGATCAAAAAATACAGCAACAAGATGCTGACGTCGGGCAAAGGCCGTACGGATAGCAGATTCCAGCCGCACCAAATTGTCCGTGGCAGACCGGCCCCGACGGAAGCCACCCTGGGATGGAGCGAGGAGACCACGTGACTCAAGGACCCAACACAAACGCCGCCCCACCATACGTTCGAGCAATTTGCACAAAACGTTGGTGAGGGTAATGGGACGATAGCTGTCCACCGCCAGTGGGTCCGCACCGGGCTTCAAGATGGGGACAATAACACCCTCTCGCCATTGCGACGGGAACACGCCTTCGCTCCAAATGCGGTTAAATACCGCGAGAATGTGTCCCTGGTAGTCCCTGGAGAGATGCTTCAGCATCTGCGCGTGGATGCAGTCTGGTCCTGGTGCTGTATCAGGGCAATCGGCGAGGGCAGCGAGGAATTCCCTCTCGCTGAAAGGAGCATTGTATTGTTCAGAACGACGCGTGTGGAAGGATAACGGCGTCCGCTCGGCGCGCTCCTTTAGAGAGCGAAAGGCGGGGGGATAAGAGGCAGTCGCAGAGCTCTTCGCAAAGTGCGCGGCAAGCTGTTCAGCAATGACGGCAGCGTCCGTGCAGACAGCGCCGTCCAAGGAGAGCCCAGGTACACCCATAGGGGTCTGGTATCCATAAATCCGCCGGATCCGGGACCACACAAGCGAGGGGGAGACGTGGGAGCCCAGGGATGAGACGTACCTCTCCCAGCACTCCTGCTTACGCCGTGCAATAAGACGACGGGCGAAGGCACGGAGCCGCTTAAAGGCGATGAGGGTCTCTAGAGACGGGTGCCGCCTATGACGCTGGAGAGCCCGCCTACGGTCGCGAATAGCCTCAGCAATCTCCGGCGACCACCAGGGTACGGCCTTCTTCCGAGGGAGTCCAGAAGAGCGGGGGATACAAGCCTCGGCCGCCGAAATGATTGACGTGGTGAAGACACGGACCACCTCGTCAATGTCACCCTGTGGGGGAGACGCAATGGTTGCCGCGGAAGTAAAAGCTGGCCAGTCAGCCCTGTGGAGAGCCCAGCGGGGCAGGTGCCCAGAAGAATGACACTGGGGCAGTGACAAATAGATGGGAAAATGGTCACTACCACACAGGTCAGGATGCACTCTCCAGTGGAGAGATGGGACAAGGCCGGGGCTGCAAAGAGAGAGATCGATGGCCGAGAACGAGCCGTGGGCCACACTGAAATGTGTGGGAGCACCGGTGTTCAGGAGGCTAAGGTCGAGCTGAGCCAACACATGCTCCACGGCCCGACCGCGGTCATCGGAGACAGTCCCACCCCATAGAGGGTTGTGGGCATTGAAATCGCCCAGAAGCAGCAAAGGTGGCGGGAGTTGAGCCAGCAGTGCAGCCAAGACATGCTGGGGGAGCTCCCCATCCGGAGGAACGTAAACAGAGCAAACTGTAATAGCCGGCGATAGCTCAACCCTGGCAGCGACTGCCTCTAAAGGCGTCTGAAGGGGTACTGGCGAGCTACAGACAGAGTGGTGAACAAAGAGGCAAACTCCACCTGATGCTCGGTGACAGGCAACACGGTTCTTATAGTATCCCCGATAACCGCGAAGGGCGGGGGTCCGCATTGCAGGAAACCAAGTTTCCTGCAGAGCAATGCAGAGAACAGGGGAATCACTCAGAAGCATCCGGAGCTCAGGCAGGTGGCGGAAATAACCGCCGCAGTTCCACTGGAGAATGGAAGCAGGAAGGGACTGGGAGGGCGTGAAGGCGACTAAGAGGCAGGCGGCGCCTCAGAGTCAACTGCCGCCACCGGTGGAGAGTCAGCTGTGTCCATAGGAAAGGCCCCCAAGGGTTCCGTGAGGGCGAGATCCGCGGCAGATGCGAGGATCTCCACCTCATCCCCGGAGCCAGGACTATGGACAGCAGGCGGTACTGAAACCGCCGGAACGTCCTTCTTCTTGGACACATTCCGTTCCTTCTTCTCACGTCGGCCCTTAGGGTGAGAGGGCTGGGAGAGCTTCTCTGAGGGAGCATCAGAGGCTGACGACGACGCAGAAGCCCTACGACCAGCAGGTGGCGGAACCTTCAGCCACTGGCTGACATCCGGCTGGGTAGGAGAAGAAACGGAGGAAGGCAGAGCCCCGAGGGACCCCTTCCGCTGGAGAGGAACCGGCAGAGGCAACGCCAGTGGAGGAGGAGGGGGAGGGATCGAGCCCCCCTGTTTTGGAGGAGATGTCACTCCCGAAGTAAGAGTGGGGGGAGCGACAGAAGAGGGTTTGCCCCCAACGGCTAAGGGGGCAACAGAGGAAGGCTTGCCCCCAGGCACGAGGGGGGCAGACAGAGACGCACGGCCCCGAGGGCCCACTGAAGGCGGCACAGATGAGGCGACAACCGTCGCTCGCGTGGGCGACGATAACGTGGCTGCAGCATAAGAAGTTCGAATGGAAGCAGGATACAACCGTTCATATTTCACTTTTGCCTCTCGATAAGTAAGCCGGTCCAGGGTCTTAAATTCCATGATCTTCCGCTCCTTATGAAGAACGGGGCAATCCGGCGAGCATGGAGAGTGGTGCTCCCCACAGTTGACACATAAAGGCGGAGGCGCACATGGAGAATCTGGATGAGAAGGGCGTCCGCAATCTCGACATGTAGCGCTGGATGGGCAACGGGAGGACATATGCCCAAACTTCCAGCACTGGAAGCACCGCATCGGGGGAGGGACGTATGGTTTGACGTCGCAACGGTAAACCATCACCTTGACCTTCTCGGGCAAGACATCACCTTCGAAGGCCAAGATAAAGGCACCGGTGGCCACCCTGTTAGTTTTGGGTCCTCGATGGACACGACGGACAAAATGCACTCCACGTCGTTCTAAGTCGGCTCTCAGCTCGTCATCGGATTGTAACAATAGGTCACGATGGTAAATAATCCCCTGGACCATATTTAGGCTACTGTGGGGAGTGACGGTTACAGGGACGTCACCCAGCTTATCACACAAGAGCAACGCTCGTGACTGGGCTGGGGAGGACGTCTTGAGGAGGATGGACCCATTCCTCATTTTAGACAACCCCGCCACTTCCCCAAACTTATCCTCCAGGTGTTCCACAAAAAACAGAGGCTTCGTCATAAGAAAGGAGTCACCATCAGTCCTGCTGCAGACAAGGTATTGCGGTACGTAAGGCTCCCGCTTGGCACTAGATCTACGGCCCTCCCATGGCGCAGCCAACGAGGGGAACGTCTGAGGGTCATACTGTGCAGCGTCAAATTCTACTCTACCTCGCTTAGAGACGCTGGTGGCCGTGCGACCACCAGCTTGGTGTGATTTATTGCGCTTCATTGCGCCACATCCGCCCAGATGCCACCTACTCCGAACGAGGGCTCTCCCCAAGGGCGCCACCCAGCCAAAGCGACGGGTACCTGGCCGATATCCCGTTGCCCGGAGTCCCCGTGCCCCAGACAAGATGGGCACATACTCCTTGGCATGCATGGGGAGGAAACAGCTCTGGCATCTGTAGTGCGATCCCTGCGTGGTCAGGGGGCTACCACCAAGAGGGTACATGACGACCCCACCACAACGGACTGGCTACCGTGCTGGATTTTAGGTGTCTAAAGGGTCCACAGTTGTCGTGGGTACTAAGAATGGTATTGTGCACAAGGCGAGAAGGAGGCAACCCAGGAGACGTTGGGCGTAAATCCCGCCACACGACAAGAGGTAACATGCAAGATGGTGGTGCATGATGGACCAATAGGAAAACACCACGTAAGGTGTCCTTCCCCAAATGGCACGCACTAACAACGGAAATTTGGATAAAAGGAGGTCAAACCCAAGAGGGGACCATCACAGAAGGCCGAAACGTTTGAGACTCCTTTTAGTCGCCTCTTACGACAGGCAGGAATACCGCGGGCCTATTCTAACCCCCAAACCCGCAGGGGGGGAACCTTTCTACTTCGTAGGCTTTCGGTCTCGCATATTCATTCGAAAAACTAATCTTGAGAGTCGACTTTCGGTATGCATGTGCCATTCTATATCGAGTCGTCTAAACGCGCGAGTACGCCGAAGAGGTAAACAACTGCGCGAGCGCGAACTTCTCAGGCAGGGACGTAAACAGACGTCCGTGCCGTAGCACCGCCGAAGGCAGACTGTATCTAAGCTACCGAAGCACGACTCACGCCCGGTACTCACAGCTTTACTTCTGCCAGTATCTCGTCTCCTACCTTCCAAACTTTACAGAAGCTCTTCTGCGAAGAGTGCGGCAAAGGAGGTCTTCATCAGAATAAAAATTACAAACGATTACCTAAAAAATAAAATGACATGGCTCCGAAATAAAATATACTAATAGGATTACTTCCATATAACGTACAAACAGTGTACTTACATATAATCATATAGCGGATGAAAAACTTCTGAGCAGAAATGCTGTCGTCAAATAGAAACTGTCACAAGAATAAAAATTAAACTGTAAAAATGTAACATGTTTATCAGCTGGAATGAAATGTTGCATCGAAACATAATGGCAGTCGCCAGGTCGCTTAGGGCCAAGAACTGTGTCAAACAGCTGCTACTGTCACACTAGAAGTTTTAACAGGCCAAGGCAGCCACAAGTTGGACACGAAACAGATTTGCGAAATCCAGCCAGATGTGATCGAATTACAGACAAGAGCGAACGAGGCACTGCAGAGAGAATTTTAAACATTACAGAGAACAATAGAAACCAGCGCATGGAAGTTACAGCATACAGTAACGGTCTTATTTTACAAAAGAATACAGTTCAAATAATGTACATAGAAAATATGAAAATGGACAGGAAGTAGCACATGATATTTGTAACGTTGTCACCAAAAGCCTAACAAATTGTCGTAATATTGTTAATTCCGAAAAAAATTAATTAAAACCATAAACACCAAGCATGTAGAAAAAGAGGCTTTGGTAATGAACGCCGATAAGGATAATACCATTGTCATTGCTAGCAAAGAGGAATATGTTACAAAAACTCTTCTTCCAGGAAAACGATATTTCTGAGCTACATGAAGACCCCTATCTAAATTTGCAGAAAGAAGTCCATAAGAAAGACCATCCGATACGCCAAATTTTGAACAATATGAACAGTGCTTATCACGACAGCCAAATTCTTCAAAGATATATCGAAAAACCGTTCGTTTTCCACAGCAGTTATTCTGTTTCCAATTGTCATGATTTAGTTAGTAAAATCGAAAACGTTCACGTGATAGAGAAACGAAATTAATTTCCTTTGACATTAAAAATCTTTACACAAATGTGCCGGTACTTGAAGCCTTAGACATAGTGGGAAATAGTTTACATTCTTTCGACAAAGATTTATCTGATGAGCAAATCACAGACGTCATGAATTTACTCCGTATTGTAGTAAAAAGTAGTTATTTTGAATTTAATGCAAAAGTATACCAGCAACTAGATGGCCTAGCAATGGGGAACCCCTTAGCAGGAATCCTTGCAGATGAGTTCATTAATTCCTTGCAAGTAAAATTTTTCAACAATTTTTCAGTGTAAATTGTAGGCATTATTTCATACGCTAGATATGTCGATGACGTTTTGATCATTTTCAAAGGGCCTAATGACGGTATTGATGGATTTTTTAAATACGTTCAACGAGTTTAATCAAAATATTTCTTTCACCTGTGATCGCGAAAATGAGTCCCGGCAATTAAACTTTCTAGCCCTCTCTCTTCCGGTAGTAGATGACAAAATCAGCGTCGATATCTTCCGTAAAGAAACCAGTTCTGATCAAATTATACCATATACTTCAGTAAATCCGCCTTCTCATAAGATGGCCTTTCAGCTGTTCATAGAGCCAACTCCACCCTTCTTTCGTCTGAAATCAGTCGAATTAAAACTGTTCCTGCCAATAATCGCTTTGATCAAGAGTAGACAGTAGTTTTAGAAGGAAAACCAATAAGAGAATCACCACTCTATGCCCTTCCAGTAACAAATCTAATGGTTCAAATGGCTGTGAGCACTATGGGACTTAACTGCTGAGGTCATCAGTCCCCTAGAACTTAGAACTACTTAAACCTAACTAACCTAAGGACATCACACACATCCATGACCGAGGCAGGATTCGAACAAGCGACTTAGCAGTCGCGCGGTTCCAGACTGTAGCACCTAGAACCGCTCGGCCACTCTGGCCGGCACGAATCTAATGAAAAGAAAAAAATGCTCCCTGTACCATTTCTGGGTCTAATTCCTTACAGGACACAGCGTTTGCTTCAAAAGAAATATAACTCTACAGTAGCCTTCTCCAATAATAACTCCTTAAAAGTAACGTCATAAATAACTAGAGACCTACGCTTTCCCCTTTGCAGAATTCTGGTGTCTATAAAATAATTTGCGGCAAGTGTCCCGCCTATTACCTAGGCCAAACAGACCGAGCTATTTCGACAAGATTCAAGGAACACCTTATAGGTAAAAATGGCACCAATGTCCACAATTCAACTTACGCTGACCATTTGTTAATCACAGAACATAATCCTAAAGATATAACCGCGCAGTGGTTAGCACACTAGATTCGCATTCGGGAGGAGGACGGTTCAATTCCGTGTCCGGCCATCCTGATTTAAGTTTTCCGTGACTTCCCTAAATCGCTCCAGGCAAATGCCGGGCTGGTTCCTTTGAAAGGGCAAGGCCGACTTCCTTCCCCGTCCTTCCCTAATCCGATGAGACCGATGATCACGCTGTTTGGTCTCTTGCCCCAAACAATTCCCCCCCCTCCCCCTAAAGATGTAAAAGACGACCAGAACTTGCATTCGGAGACAAACGGCTTTACGCTATACATCTTAGAAGAGCTAGAGATTTAGAAACAAGTCTCTCTGAAGGACTGTCTCATTCCTAACGAACAGTTGCAATTAAGCAACAAAAACTTTTTCCAAGGTATAGAGCCGCTAATTAAAAATGGTCTCAGTAGCGATACTCTCCTGAATGTAGACTCTTAAACTTCGTTTTTTTTCCATTTTCGTATTTTCTATGTACATTATTTGACCTGTATATTTTTGTAAAGTAAGATTGTTACGGTATATTGTAAGTTCATGCACTGGTTCCTATTGTTGCCTGTAATGTTTAAAATTGTCTATGCAGTCCTCACTTACTCTTGTCTGTAATTCTATCAATTCTTGCTAGATGGTGCGAATCTGTTTTCGTGTCCAGCTTTATGTTGCCTTTCCCTGTTAAACGGTCCAGTGTGACGGTAGCAGCTGTTTGATGCAGTTCTTGGCCCTAAGCGCCCTCGCGACTGCCGTTGTATTTCGATGGAACATTTTATTCCAGTTGATAAACATGTTGCATTTTTTCAGTTTAATTTTTATTCTTGTGACAATTTCTATTTGACGAGAGAATTTTTGCTCAGGTGTTTTTCATCCGCTACGTGGTTTCTTGTAAGTACACTATTTGTACATTTTATGGAAGTAATCCTATTAAGATTATTGTATTTTTGAGCCATGTCATTATATTTTCTGTGTAATCCTGTCCAATTTCCAGATGGAAGGTAACCTGATGAATTTTTATTCTGATGAAGACCACCTTAACGCTGTCGATACCATGGTCAATTTGACAATAATTTTGCGCAACCTAGGTGGCTATACATACATCCTGTAATTAAGTTAATGCACGTTTCCTGGACCTTCAACCAATAAAAATTTTTGAAATTTCATCATTATTATTGGATACTCGGATTATCGTCTACTAAAATCTCAGTTCGGTCAGTTTCTAAGCTGCCTCTTCGTTTTTCATAGTCATGAATCAGTCCTGTTTTACCTATATTTCTAATTTTCTCTGTCCTACGTCCCCCAGATCAGTAACAGTTCGTAATTCAGCTTTCTTTACTACGCTGCCCGTTATCATCAAATGATGCATACACGTCCTGTCCTTGCTCTTGATTGTCCATTTTAGCTGTCTATCCACCTGAGACGTGACGGTGAATTGCCGTCTCACTGACCACGCTCATATCCTACAAATAAAAATTACATAGGCGAGTAAGTGCGCTATGAGGAGGAATAATAGTGGAACGTTTGTTGATGAAGTGCCTTTTTTATTTTAAAATTGGTTGGTCCAAACTGCATATTAATACAGTCTTTCGATCAGTACATATTTGATTTCTTATTGAGCGCACACAACAGAATTCGCAGAGGGGCACGAGAACCGCTTCCCTTCCATTGTAACGACGAGATTTACAGAGTGCACCGGGCAAAAGAATACCAGCAGTGGGCGTGCTGGAGGGATGCTTTAGAACGGTTCTGAAGTGTTAGCGCAAGACACTACCGAGCAAAAACTAAGTCAGAGTTTGACGCGACACACTCTTTTTTCCAACAGGTGGGTGGACTTGCCTCCGGTCCTGAAGGGTGGGAGAATGGAAAGCAATCCATCCAGAAACATAAGTCTTCAGGAGATAGTGCGAGCATAAACTTGTTTCAAATAGTGTTACTAGAGAACGGGCAATGTAGGAATGGCACGGTAGCACAGTCTTATCAGAATCGTATATTAAGAAGAATGGAAAAGGAAACTGAGGATGCGCTAGATGACGATCACTTTGCTTTTAGGAAAGACGCGAGAGAGGCAATTCTGACGTTGCCGCTAAAAATGGAAGCAAGACTAAAGAAAAATCTAGACACTTTCATAGGATTTGTCGACTTTGAAAAAGTGTTCGACAATGTAAAATAGTGCAAGATTTTCGAAATTCTGAGAAAAATAGGGTAAGCTATAGGGAGAGACGTGTCATATAAAATATGTAGAACAGCCAAGAGGGAATAATAAGAGTGAACGACCAAGAACGAAGTGCTCGTATTGAAAAGGGTGTAAGACAAGGATGTAGTCTGTCGCCCCTACTGTTCAATCTGTACATCGAAGAAGCAAATAAAAGAAAGGTTGAAGAGTGGAATTAAAATTCAAGGTGAAGCTATATCAATGATACGACTCGCTGATGACATTGCTAACCAGAGCGAAAGTGAAGAAGAATTGCATGATCTGCTGAATAGAATGAACAGTCTAATGAGTACAGAGAATGGATTGAGAGCGAATCGAGGAAAGACGAAGGTAATGAGAAGTATCAGAAATGAAAACAGCGTTCTGGCGCTGCAGTCCGGAACCGCGGGACTGCTACGGTCGCAGGTTCGAATCCTGCCTCGGGCATGGGTGTGTGTGATGTCCTTAGATTAGTTAGGTTTAAGTAGTTCTAAGTTCTAGGGGACTTATGACCTAAGATGTTGAGTCCCATAGTGCTCAGAGCCATTTGAACCATTTTGAAAACAGCGAGAAAATTAATGTCAGGATCGATGGTCGGGAAGTAGATGTAGTTAAGGAATTCTGCTACCTAGGCAGTAAAATAATGAGTGACAGACGGAGCAAGGAGGACATAAAACTGGAACAGAAGAGAGTCGAAGAAATTGTGAGTGGTGCTACAGACGAATGTTGAATATTAGGTGGGCTGATAAGGTAAGGAATGGGGAGGTTCTGTGCAGAATCGGTGAGGAAAGAATATGTGGAAAACACTGGTAAAGAGAAAGGACAGGATGAGAGGACATTGTTAAGACATGAGGGAGTGACTTACATGGTACTAGAGGGAGCTGTAGGGGGCAAAAACTGTAGAGGAAGACAGAGATTGGAATACATCCAGCAACTAATAGAGGACGTAGGTTGCAAGTGGTGCTCTGAGATGAGGAGGTTAGCAAGGGAGACGAATTTGTGGCGGGACCCATCAAATCAGTCAGAAATCTGATGTCACCCGCCCCCCCCCCCCCCCCCCCCCAAGACAAAAAAATTAAAATCGAGAAGTCGGTCCTCAATTTATAAGGAGGAGCCGCAGGGCATTTATTGAGGCAGACGCATCGGTTCTTGAATGAGGTAGCCCTTCCACGTTAGTTGGACAAAAAGGTTCCCACTTGTTCAGTTTCCGTTAGCAAAGTACGAACAGTCGCGTGGGAAATGAAATTCACAGGTGTTGAGAACCAATACTTACGACTTTGACAATAACTACAGGATTAGACATCGGTAGCATAAATAAACGAAGCGTATGGCTTGTCGTTTCGTCTTGCTGACTGCTTGTTATTTGCTCGTGATCTGATGACAAGTTGATGGCGAATTCTGTCAATTTTAATCATCTTGGAGGATATGGTGCGTAGTTGTTAGGCATATTCAGAACTTGCCTTTCGGTTTCAGAGTCCCACGTGTCTGCAATAGGCGGGAATAGACAGAGTTAAATTTAGAAGTGTATCTCGTGAATCACAAGTAGTAGCTACCGTATAGGCTGTGGGAATTCTGATGTGTGGCAATTGTATCCTCATATTTGTCGTGTTACTACCGTAAAGCAAACTACTTGGAGGACATAGGCCCTCAAACATTTAGTCTATCTTGGTAGGAGTAGCGTGCTATTTATTTGATGTAGTACTACTATTTTTCTGTGTTGCGTTTGCTCATTACAAAAAGCAACTGTATCATAACATTTGGAGCGAGCAGAACGACTCCAGACCACATAAGGAGAGGACTATTTCAACAGACAGGGAAGGATCAGATATTCTACAAGAGTACTCGGATCCAGAAGATGGTTCTCTGTTTGCACTCTAACCTGCATCGATTTCATTACTTCGCTTAGGGTTGGCGGCAGCTTGTTCTAATATAAGTTGCAGGCGTATTTTGAGGGTGTTCCTCCTGTCAGGTCTAAATCGAAGTATACACTCTCGCCATTTTTCAGTACCTACAATGTCTTGGTTTTGGTCTTCCCATGCGGCACCTTTAGCGTTGATGAACAAAACAGTCTAGGTCACATTTTCTTAACTTCTGCTACCGATTTCGGCTAAAGGTGTCATCGAGAGGTGCAGAAGTAACTTTCGATGTGCTCTAGGAAAGTGTGTTGGTACCATTACCTTTCATGTAATATGTTAGTGACGTTGTAGTCAATAGTAATACTGGTCGCAAACTTTTTGCATATTATGTAGTTATTCATTGTGTGATACAGTCTGATAAAAGCTACACATTCAGTTGCATCTTTATAGTACTTCAAAGAAGTGCTATTATTAGCAACTTATTTTAAATCTTCAGGAATGTAAAACTGTGCACTTGATAAAGCGAATAGACTTACGGTCATTACCATATCAACGAGTCACAACTTTAATCAGTCAACTCATACAAATACACTGACAAGCCAGAACATCACGAGAACCGACCTACTATCGATATAAACTCGCCCACACGTTAGCAGCATCACTTGGAGAGGAATTTTTGCTAGTTAGACACTCGCTGGGTGCATGTAGTATTAGTGAGCATGCTGTCCGTGTGTAGAATGGAGAAGGCGCGTAATTCAACTGAGTTTGACTGTGGACAGATTGTGATGGCGCGGAGGCTCGCCCGAGCATTTCGAAAACTTTATGACTTGTCGGGTGTCCGAGGACTGTTACGGTGAGTGTCTTAATTCTTGGCGAAACCAAGGTGAAACCACGTCCAAACGTCGCGGAGTTGAGTGGCCACCCCTCATTGTAGATGTCGGACTTGGTAGGCTGCGCAGACTGGTAAAACAGAACAGTCGGTGAACTGCGGCGCAACATTTATCAGACATTCCTGGGCAGTGTACAAGTGTGAACACGTAATGCATTTAGCACTCCTATCGATGGGCCTTCGCAGCCAACGAGCCATGCATATGCCAATGTTAACACCAAAACATTTGCGGTTATGACTGAAATGGGCACACGACCATCGTTACTGGCAGCTGGTGCAGTGGCAGAGCGTTCCATGGACTGGTGAGTCCTAATACCCCCTTCATCACGCCGATGGGATGGTGGAAATCTATTGTCTTCCAGGGGAACAGCTCCTTGCCACCTGTACTGAGAAATGGAGACATGGAGGCGGCGGCTCCATTATACTCTGGGGAACACTCATTTCGACATCCATGACAGCCAAGAAGTGTCGCACACTGGTTGCAGAACAAGTCCATCCCTTGATGACGATCTTGTTCCCGAAGGCAGTGGAATTTTTCAGAAAATGATGTGCCACGTCATAAGGCCAGGAATGTGACTGTATGGTTCGAGAGACGCAGGGGCGATTTGGAACTAATGTACTGGACTCCCAACTCGCCGGATCTGAACCCGATGAAACTGGGATGTCACTGCACTTGGCGTCAGACCTCATCGCCGCCCTTCTGGAATTTACGGGCGTTAGGTGACTCGTGACATATGTGAAAATTACCGAACTATCAGTTTAATAAGTCACAGCTGCAAAATACTAACGCGAATTCTATACAGACGAATGGAAAAACTGGTAGAAGCGGACCTCGGGGAAGATCAGTTTGGATTCCGTAGAAATGTTGGAACACGTGAGGCAATACTAACCTTACGACTTATCTTAGAAGAAAGATTAAGAAAAGGCAAACCTACGTTTCTAGCATTTGTAGACTTAGAGAAAGCTTTTGACAACGTTAACTGGAATACTCTCTTTCAAATTCTCAAGGTGGCAGGGGTAAAATACAGGGAGCGAAAGGCTATTTACAATTTGTACAGAAACCAAATGGCAGTTATAAGAGTTGATGGGCACGAAAGGGAAGCAGTGGTTGGGAAAGGAGTGAGACAGGGTTGTAGCCTATCCCCGATGTTATTCAATCTGTATATTCAGCAAGCAGTAAAGGAAACAAAAGAAAAATTCGGAGTAGGTATTAAAATTCATGGAGAAGAAGTAAAAACTTTGAGGTTCGCCGATGACATTGTAATTCTGTCAGAGACAGCAAAGGACTTGGAAGAGCAGTTGAACGGAATGGACAGTGTCTTGAAAGGAGGATATAAGATGAACATCAACAAAAGCAAAACGAGGATAATGGAATGTAGTCAAATTAAATCGGGTGATGCTGAGGGGATTAGATTAGGAAATGAGACACTTAAAGTAGTAAAGGAGTTTTGCTATTTAGGGAGAAAAATAACCGATGATGGTCGAAGTAGAGAGGATATAAAATGTAGTCTGGCAATGGCAAGGAAATCGTTTCTGAAGAAGAGAAATTTGTTAACATCGAGTATAGATTTAAGTGTCAGGAAGTCGTTTCTGAAAGTATTTGTATGGAGTGTAGCCATGTATGGAAGTGAAAAGTGGACGATAAATAGTTTAGACAAAAAGAGAATAGAAGCTTTCGAAATGTGGTGCTACAGAAGAATGCTGAAGATTAGATGGGTAGATCACATAACTAATGAGGAAGTACTGAATAGGATTGGGGAGAAGAGAAGATTGTGACACAACTTGACCAGAAGACGGGACCGGTTGGTAGGACATGTTCTGAGGCATCAAGGGATCACCAATTTAGCAATGGAGGGCAGCGTGGAGGGTAAAAATCGTAGAGGGAGACCAAGAGATCAATACACTAAGCAGATTCAGAAGGATGTAGGTTGCAGTAGGTACTGGGAGATGAAGAAGCTTGCACAGGATAGAGTAGCATGGAGAGCTGCATCAAACCAGTTTCAGGACTGAAGACCACAACAACAGGTGACTCGTGTGTGCAGATGTGTTACCAAATTCCTCCAGCGACCTGCAAAGGCCTCATTGCATCGATGCCACAAAGTGGCTGATCAGTGCACCTGGATATAACAGTCTATGGCGGCATGAAAATGTTCAATTATCTAGCCTCAATCGCCGATAAAGCAGGTGATGGGCTTCTGCTATTAGGCAAATGACAACCTCCACGTCCATCTTTTAAAATGTGAAGCCCCAAGGGATATTTGCCGGCCGCCATGTCATCCTCTGTATTGCGGTGTGGTGTGGGTGCGATGTAGAGGCAAGTGTTCAGCACAATTCTCTCCCGGCCGTTTTGCAGACTTTCCAGACTGCAGAGCCCCTACTACTCGGTCTTCAATTGGTATCACTTCGCTTAGTGGACCACGTATCAGTCCTCCCACCAAAGAAAAATCCTTGGCAGTATCAAGAATCGACTTTGGGTCCTCCGCATGCCAGCTATCTGCGATTACCACTCAGCTTCAGAAGCGTCAATGCTACACAAATACAGTTGCTTGCAAACGACCCATTGTAGAATATCTCTCAACGGTGTGGTTGCAGTGCGAAATAGTTGAAAGTATTCAGGGAAGGGATTCACCAATGATCACAGGCATGCTTCACCATGCCTGAGTATCACGGAGATACTGAAGAAACGGAACTGGCAGACACTTGAAGATAAATGCGATTTATCCTATGAAAGCCTGTTTTCAAAGTTTCAACAAGCAGTTTCATTTGGAATCTATGGATATTTTACAGCCTCCTCCAGATCCCGTTGGGATCGAAAGGACCAGATTAGATTAATTACAGTGAGCACATTGGCGTTCTAACAGTCGTCTATCCACCGCTCTATTTGAGATTAGAAGTGGAAAAGCCCTAATAGGTATCACGAAGGTAATTACCCTCTATCATGCACTGCCCACTTGTTGAGTATGGCCGTGAATGTAGACGTGAAATTAGGTAGTCTATAGATTTAACACCACAAGATTGTTGCTAGCACCGTCAGCTTGTCACATTTTCATCATTTATCTTAACACTACTTTGATCGCTTGCTTCTTCTCATTTTCTTTACCTGATAACACCACCAAATGAGCAAATTTTTTTAGAGCTGATGTTCCTCGAATCAACTACACTTCATCCACTCTCCCGGATCGTATTATTTACAATTTTTACCTAAGTTGCATAAGTTGCATAAAGTGACTGAAAAATGGCGTCCACGTCCTAAATTCCTAACGACTTTAATTACCACTCATATTTCTTCTCTGACTTTATTATCTTAATAGAACATAATCAAAAATCGGTGGATACTACGTCACACTTTTGTATAAATATGATTAAAACCAAAAAAAGAAAAAAATCTTTAATTTTAAGTAAATAGTACGGAATATGCTACTCCGTTCGAGAAGAAACAAGTGACAGGGTGTTGATATTGTTTTAGGGTAATGGGTAATAAGTTGGGCAGTGTGAGTGGGACACGTAAACTGGAGGTAAGTCTAGTCTCTCTTGATTTCGAAGAAACTGGTGTACAGGCCACATAGAGTTTTACCACAGGAAGAATTACAGGTAACTGTGAAACAATAATATTTGTTTAATCGCTCTAGGAGACTGTATAGGAGTGTATAGTTTAAGGGAAGTAAATATAAGTGGAGAAAGTTTGGAAATTTTCTACTCAGGGTAGTCTTCTGGGATTGGGAACAAAGTGCAAACGTCGCAAGTACTGACTGAAATAGGTGCATGATGACCTAAAGTTTTGTGCTGAAAAGTGAACCAAGCTACCTTAATAGCAAACATGACAAACTTTAAAGTTTCATTATCAGATGATTAAAATATTATCAGTAATATGTGTACAGAATTATTTGTATTTGTGTGCATTGATAATGTGTGCATGTGATAGCTACACGCATTGTTGCACTTACTGCTTCATTAGGTACGCTATAGACGGTCCGTGCATCAGCAGAAGTAAGCTTGTGCACGCCTCTTCTCATGCAGGTGCCCATGGTAGCCGTCTGTGGGTGGAGTCACAAATTAATAAAACGCATACAGAGATCTGAGACAAATATTTTATTGGTTGGTATATTTAAAACTGTTTAGATTTCACAAATAACGAAACATTATGGAAAGAGCAACATTTAACTCATTTAGGATATACGCGGCAGAATCTTAAAACTGAATCTCATTGAAATGTGATGTACGAAAATCCGTTTCTCAGAAAAATTAAAACAATTTCGTTCTCTCGAAGACGAATGGAGCCTTCTTTAACGTAATGTTATAATGCATTGTCCCATTTCATACTTTTTTAAACTTGTCCTTTAGGTACGACAATATTCTGCTATCAGATTCAATATTACACTCGTATAATAAATCCCTTTGCCCATGGTCGCAACGATCCCTTTGACAGAAAGAGAGAGAGAGAGAGAGAGAGAGAGGGAGGGAGATAGAGAGAGAGAGGGTGGTGTAGCGGGGGGAGGGGAAGACAAAGCTTTGAAAGCGGTGCGTTGTTTTAGCAGATAACTTGGTTCTGGAATGTTATTCCTCTCTGGAAACACGCCACAAGGAGGCGTTTGTCCTATGGCCGTCGCTCGGGTCCCCAGTTAATTGCTATCTCCAAAACTCTGATGCTGACTCCCTTCAAGCGGATTTGGAACGCCACAAAGGAAGTCTTTGATACGGTTTTTAATTCACAAACGCTCTAATTGCCGCTAGCCATTTTGAGTGGGTAACAGTTTGAGGGGCGCGTAATGTTCCGCAAACAGATAACGAGGAACTATTCACTTCGCTTCTAAAAACATTCTCGGACTGTGAGCTGTGGAAGATGTGCAGTGATTAATACAGTGCGGCAGGCATGGACGTGGAGCACGGAGCTACAGATACCAGTTACAACTAACATAAGAAATGCTTATTCCAGGAGTTAAGAATAAGAATGAGGACCAACAACGGAGTATCGGGCTCGGATTAAAAAGAGCGTTAGGTAAGGAGGCATTCTTCTCCTCTAGTAGTCATCCTGAGCGAAAACCAATCAGTTACAACATTGGTGGGTGGCATACCTCAGCACTCAATTTGGGTTGACAATGAACGAGAGAAATGTAGCGGAAATAAGATTCACGACAAAAGGAAAATCTTAACTGGGGACCAAGTAGCGGACAATATTAAAGGAATGAGATTTTCACTCTGCAGCGGAGTGTGCGCTGATATGAAACTTCCTGGCAGATTAAAACTATGTGCCCGACCGAGACTCGAACTCGGGACCTTTGCCTTTCGCGGGCAAGTGCTCTACCAACTGAGCTACCGAAGCACGACTCAGGCCCGGTACTCACAGCTTTACTTCTGCCAGTACCTCGTCTCCTACCTTCCAAACTTTACAGAAGCTCTCCTGCGAACCTTGCAGAACTAGCACTCCTGAAAGAAAGGATATTGCGGAGACATGGCTTAGCCACAGCCTGGGGGATGTTTCCAGAATGAGATTTTCACTCTGCAGCGGAGTGTGCGCTGATATGAAACTTCCTGGCAGATTAAAACTATGTGCCCGACCGAGACTCGAACTCGGGACCTTTAATATTAAAGGATTCTGCGTTGGGAATAAAACAGCACATGACAGACGAATTGCGGCGAGCATAAGTTGCATACTATCACGGAAAAATACACCGTTTCTGGCAAAAATAAGTGTAATTAGATTAAGAATAGGCCGTTAGTACAAAAATTAATCTCAAGGTATACAGCAGATGGTTATAATTAAAGTGTAGCTACTCATGGATTTCCAGTGTAGACTGTCCTTAGCGAATCACAGCGGAGCTTGTTGGATATGGTAATGCGTTAATGCGTAAACGATTTACTCTGGAAAAATATTAGTTCCACGTTTGGGCATATCTGAAACTGTACACCTGCTTGTCGTGAAACGTCCCCTTAGAAAAATTATACATGACTGTGTTTAAACTGACACACAATACTTTTAGCGCAACGCAATCTGACTTTCAGTAATCGCTACAAAGAATGGCCCTGACAAACATTAACCTATACCTTTCACAAATCACTTACCTCACAAAAATCTTCGTTACTCGAACTACTGCGATACAGCGAGCGCCACTACTGCCAGCTAAATAAAAGATTCAAACTACGGAAGGCACTAACTACTGATAGGCATAGTTAGCAAATGAAATATTTTAATAGAGAACAAACAATGTATTTACCTTAATAGTGTTGAAAAATCATAATATACATAGCAGTTCATGACATCCAGTCTTACAAATTTCAAAACTCCGCCGCCATTTCTCTCCCCACATCCACCGCTGCTGGCGGCTCACCTCCAACTGCGCAACGTTACGCGCTGTTCACATCCAGCTGGCCAACACTACAATGGCAGACAACAATGCAAACTAGCCACAGACCGCACACAGCACAGCCAGTGAATTTCATACAGAGCACTATGTGTCGTTACCAATAAGAAAACCTAAACAGCCTACTTACAGTCGGTGTCTCCAGTGCTCATATTGAACAAACTGTGTAGCCGGTGTTTATGCTTTTCCCACTTGCTTGACCATTTCTGTCCACTTCCAGACCCTAAGTGATTAAATACGAAAAGATTTCTATTCCTACTTCTTGTACTCACGTCGTCAGATTTGCACCTGACGGTCAGAATTATTCCAGCATAAATCTCTTCAGTATTAGCGCATTAGAGTATCTACAACCCACACGTGATCTTTTTATCTGCACTTTAATTATTATTGCCTGGTACGGCATTATTTGGAAAATAATCAGGGGGTTGTGAGCGTGGAAACTTTTCAAAATACGATATCTTGTAAACGACTCCCACTATATACTTGCAACATACGCAACTGACATTCTAACTCACTTTACTTTTAGTTAGTTAACGTCAATAGTCATCGCTCCATTTCAAAAAGTGTATATCTGCAGAAAGCACACACTTTATAAGTATTATTACTATCTTGTATTGGCTAACTATACGAGCCCCGGACTATCTGTCCATTCTGTGAAATCCGCACATCAACAGTAGTTTCGATTTCAGCAGTATTTCCAGTTAACGTTTCAGGTAATTCACCTTATACTTATGATTTACTGACTAAAATTTATAGCTATTAGTGGTACTATATTTGTAGATTGGTTAGTATCTCCAACTACACGTGGCAAGAGCAAGCCACTAACGCTTATTTTCCCTTGGACAACTTATCAGGTGTTGATGTGTGACGCGTGGGCCCAGAATCGTTAGTCTATACCGACAGCCATAGTCCACTTGGACTAGTGTTAAACTATACGACGTGTTTGCTGGAAAACTGTTCAACACAGAGAAAAAACAGCTAACTCACTGATTTCTGCACATATAAAAGTACAGCATGTACAAACAGCTACAGTTAAAATCATCACACTATTACCCACCAAACGCATGAACGTTATTTACCCGCTAGTTAAATTTCTAAAATCAGAAACTAGACAAATAACTTAGACAAAACGATCGATATGGTATTCTAAAGTTCCCCCCAAATAACTAGTTACTTTAAATTAAACTCTCATTTTCTTTATCGTCCTAGTTAGATTTGAACAACGATATTTCATCATGCTATAACATTAATTCGCTTTATTTGCTTGTTACGATCTAATATTCTTTGTTGTATTCAAATTGTGTTATTTTACGTAAATAGACACTGTAGGGAAAATACATCATCACGTCGGTCATTTTTTGTTTAGAAAAAAAAATTTCCCTTCTGTAGAGACGCTCCTTTTACACAAGTTTACATATATACACTCCTGGAAATTGAAATAAGAACACCGTGAATTCATTGTCCCAGGAAGGGGAAACTTTATTGACACATTCCTGGGGTCAGATACATCACATGATCACACTGACAGAACCACAGGCACATAGACACAGGCAACAGAGCATGCACAATGTCGGCACTAGTACAGTGTATATCCACCTTTCGCAGCAATGCAGGCTGCTATTCTCCCATGGAGACGATCGTAGAGATGCTGGATGTAGTCCTGTGGAACGGCTTGCCATGCCATTTCCACCTGGCGCCTCAGTTGGACCAGCGTTCGTGCTGGACGTGCAGACCGCGTGAGACGACGCTTCATCCAGTCCCAAACATGCTCAATGGGGGACAGATCCGGAGATCTTGCTGGCCAGGGTAGTTGACTTACACCTTCTAGAGCACGTTGGGTGGCACGGGATACATGCGGACGTGCATTGTCCTGTTGGAACAGCAAGTTCCCTTGCCGGTCTAGGAATGGTAGAACGATGGGTTCGATGACAGTTTGGATGTACCGTGCACTATTCAGTGTCCCCTCGACGATCACCAGTGGTGTACGGCCAGTGTAGGAGATCGCTCCCCACACCATGATGCCGGGTGTTGGCCCTGTGTGCCTCGGTCGTATGCAGTCCTGATTGTGGCGCTCACCTGCACGGCGCCAAACACGCATACGACCATCATTGGCACCAAGGCAGAAGCGACTCTCATCGCTGAAGACGACACGTCTCCATTCGTCCCTCCATTCACGCCTGTCGCGACACCACTGGAGGCGGGCTGCACGATGTTGGGGCGTGAGCGGAAGACGGCCTAACGGTGTGCGGGACCGTAGCCCAGCTTCATGGAGACGGTTGCGAATGGTCCTCGCCGATACCCTAGGAGCAACAGTGTCCCTAATTTGCTGGGAAGTGGCGGTGCGGTCCCCTACGGCACTGCGTAGGATCCTACGGTCTTGGCGTGCATCCGTGCGTCGCTGCGGTCCGGTCCCAGGTCGACGGGCACGTGCACCTTCCGCCGACCACTGGCGACAACATCGATGTACTGTGGAGACCTCACGCCCCACGTGTTGAGCAATTCGGCGGTACGTCCACCCGGCCTCCCGCATGCCCACTATACGCCCTCGCTCAAAGTCTGTCAACTGCACATACGGTTCACGTCCACGCTGTCGCGGCATGCTACCAGTGTTAAAGACTGCGATGGAGCTCCGTATGCCACGGCAAACTGGCTGACACTGACGGCGGCGGTGCACAAATGCTGCGCAGCTAGCGCCATTCGACGGCCAACACCGCGGTTCCTGGTGTGTCCGCTGTGCCGTGCGTGTGATCATTGCTTGTACAGCCCTCTCGCAGTGTCCGGAGCAAGTATGGTGGGTCTGACACACCGGTGTCAATGTGTTCTTTTTTCCATTTCCAGGAGTGTAGTTTGTGCCTTCAAGTACACCCACCACTTATTGAATATGACCCACTGGTGACACGATGTAACATGTTAAGAGACAATTGGAGATGGAAGGCTTCACAAATCACAACAAAAATTGTGGATGTTATTGGGAAGTACCGCAAGTGAATATTGAACACCTACACGAACTGCAACCCACGTACTACAAGGTCTCAAAGTGTGGTAAATCGCAAATTGTAGCTCCAGTTTGGGCAAGGAGAAATGTTTTTGTCGTCTCTTACCTACACTACCTAAGGATCTAAAATCACTGAGCTTCTTTGGTGAATGCTTTGAAGTCTATAATAAATACTTGTTTTGTAAAAATTGCTGCCTTTACTTGTTGCAAGACGTCTCAGTGACAGGATACAATGAAGAACTGCGTCAGCGACAACTTATGAGGATTGATGAAAATATTTAAAAAGCGATAAATACTAGTAAGGCACTCATGTGGAATGTTAGCAGTGACCAAGTGCAACATTAGTGTAAGAAATACGTTATCCCATGAAAATATGTTTATAGATTCAAATTAACGTGCTGGATTTGGCAGCTACAGGAAAAAGGTTTGAGTTAATGAATTCGCGAAGTCAAAATGTTTCATAGAATTACTAATGCCTAGCACAGAGACAAATTTCAGCAGTGGATATCGGCAACGGAAAAAGACACTCTTCCCCCTTACTGGACTAATATCGTGGAAACCAATCGCATGATCTCAACCGAATTGCTCGCCGCTTACTATGTCTCACCCGTTGACGGAAGAGTGCCGGTGAATGAGTCCATATTAAACACAAAACAAATGGCTAATATACTATTTGCTTGAGCGTGTGGCTCAGGACGCAACACAAGGCGAGAGCACTTTTTCCTTCAAAGCATGATGCAACCGTAAACAATTCCGCTGCTTACCGTTTCCATAAGGCTTCTATGGTAAATCTTTTGGGCCTTGCGGTCAGATAAACTCGAAAGGTGCTGTTTTAGCATAGGTGGTGCCTCGCGCGGTTGCATGCCACTCATGCCTGAGCGTCTGCCAGTGACAAGTGAACTACGCCGAGTACGGTGTAGTTATATGAAGATGCAAACGAGCTCGTTGCGAAACGGCAGCCTTGAACCTAATTAGACAGAAATAATATTTATCTGAAGGAAAATAAAAGTATTACAGACAAAGTGAAGTATGAACTGTCGAGAGTGTTAATTAGTATTAGTTTGAAATTGGTGCAAGACAGGCATCTATGTAAGTGATAGGATTGTCGTCTGTTGGTTACATTACTTTAGTGAGGTAGTTTAACCTCACTAATCGTATAAGAATTCTGGACCCAGAAAGGGTTAAACTAGAGATAGCACTTGTGTCGTAACTTACTCGATACGTCTTTTTCATGTGGTTATTCATTTTGTTTGTTGCTGGCTACGTCGTATTTATCGATGAAAACATTACCGTGAATTTTTCTTATACGTAAATTTTGATGACGGCTGTTCATCAAGAATCGATAATCCACTTAAATGAATCTAAATGCAACCCCGGCCATGAGTCCTTCAGTTTATTTGGAAATCGTGATCGTAGATCTAAACTCCAAGTTATCTCGTTTTAAACGGGAGGAATAAAAGAAGACCAAACACCACGCTTAAGTTGGCAAGGTTTTAGGGGAAATAAGTCTTGTCCTTTTCAGAATGGATCATCGTGCCACTTACAGTAAGTGACTTCTGGAAATCACATAAAACTGAGTAGGGACATCCAGATGAGGATTCCCAACGTCATCCTTCCAAATCTGTGTCCATAGTGTCAACTGCGACATCAGTATGCTGTTTAGTACTAGGAAAAATTGGATTTACTAGTTCGGAATAGCTTAAACGGTTTCAACAGTTCATTGAATCTGGAGGTGTCCGGCACAACCACAAAAATGTGGCGGACAATGAACGATTTTAGAAACAATTACCATTCGTCTCCAGATCCACTAAAATGACGTTTGCTGTACGAATTTGGATGTGTCTTTACTTGAGGCCTGTCTCAGTTTCAGTATCAACTAAATATTTCTGCACACAACAGAATATTGTTCACACCCTTACTTATTATCTTATGACCTCACATATCAGTTACATATGTAACTACTTCCCAAGCATTGTATGTTACTCCAGTAGGATTGCTCAAGGTGTGAGATTCGTTGAATGTTTAGCAGAACGAAGTACATTGTGCGGGATACCTTGCGTTCAAACAAGCGAATTTAGCACCTGTGTACCTCAAGAAGACGTAATAAGACCTCTGGTGCTCTTGTTCTACTTGAACGACTTGTCGGCTAAAGACAGAAGCCCTGTGAAATTACTCGATAACGATGCCGCTGTCTAGAGGAACGCACCGTCGGTCGACGATCAAAAGCAAAAACACTAATGTATGGATAAATTTTCATTCGGCGTGGTGATTGGCAGCTCTCTTTAAAAGAGGGTAAATGCAAAATGATACCGGTCACAAGAAGTCCTACAGTTTCTGGAGCATGTCACTATAAATTTATTTTGGTGCAATACTAAGAACAGGCAAATCCAGTTATAGGAAAAACGAATAAAAGACTAAGATTTAATGGAAGGGTTCTGGGAGGAATCGATACATCGGTAAATGGAATCGCGCACAATACGCTGGTACCAACAATTATGCAGTGTTCTTACAGCATCCTGAGTCTTTATCACGAAAACATTGTATCATCGTAACAGGTCAGTATAGCCTAAATGACAGATGATACAGTAACAAAGATCTTTGGGGCATTTGCATGGGATACTTCTCAGAAACATCGAGTGGACAATGGAAACCATTTTGTAGAAATCTGGTAGCATTTTAGAAACTATACTTGGCCGGAAATCCGAAACGATTTATTCAATGTTGCCACCGCTAGAAGCTTCATTCTTGCATTACTATTTACTGTATTCATAAACATACTAAAACGACGTGCCGAAAACAATTCTTCGGAAATTTTTATGTTAACTTTTTTTTAAAACTTGTAAAGTAAAACAGTTTTTTGTAACATTTACATCTTTTTCACTCATGACTATATTTTTGCAGCTTTCTACCGCTAGAGGCCTCCGAATCATAGCGTGTAACATGGTGATATGCAACATGAACTATGTCGGTGCGTGAGAAACAGCGTGCTGTAATCGAGTTTCGAATTCTCAGAGTTCTTCCACACATGAAGCGCCCTCTCCTTAAACAGGACAATGCCAGAACACACGCGATCTGCAACAATCCGACACCCTGGGCTTTCTGTCCTCTACCACCCTCACACAGTCCCGACCACGCCCCATCCGATTTTCACCTCTTTCCATAACTTAAAGAATATCTTAAATTACGTCATTTTGAGAGTGATGAAGCGGTGCAAACAGACATGAGGTTTTGGTTCCATCAACAAAACACTGCGGTTGTCTCAACAAACTGCTCTGTTGTTGCAAGAAATGTGTTCGTCGCCAAGTCGACTATGTTGAGAAATAAATACACTCCTGGAAATTGAAATAAGAACACCGTGAATTCATTGTCCCAGGAAGGGGAAACTTTATTGACACATTCCTGGGGTCAGATACATCACATGATCACACTGACAGAACCACAGGCACATAGACACAGGCAACAGAGCATGCACAATGTCGGCACTAGTACAGTGTATATCCACCTTTCGCAGCAATGCAGGCTGCTATTCTCCCATGGAGACGATCGTAGAGATGCTGGAGGTAGTCCTGTGGAACGGCTTGCCGTGCCATTTCCACCTGGCGCCTCAGTTGGACCAGCGTTCGTGCTGGACGTGCAGACCGCGTGAGACGACGCTTCATCCAGTCCCAAACATGCTCAATGGGGGACAGATCCGGAGATCTTGCTGGCCAGGGTAGTTGACTTACACCTTCTAGAGCACGTTGGGTGGCACGGGATACATGCGGACGTGCATTGTCCTGTTGGAACAGCAAGTTCCCTTGCCGGTCTAGGAATGGTAGAACGATGGGTTCGATGACGGTTTGGATGTACCGTGCACTATTCAGTGTCCCCTCGACGATCACCAGTGGTGTACGGCCAGTGTAGGAGATCGCTCCCCACACCATGACGCCGGGTGTTGGCCCTGTGTGCCTCGGTCGTATGCAGTCCTGATTGTGGCGCTCACCTGCATGGCGCCAAACACGCATACGACCATCATTGGCACCAAGGCAGAAGCGACTCTCATCGCTGAAGACGACACGTCTCCATTCGTCCCTCCATTCACGCCTGTCGCGACACCACTGGAGGCGGGCTGCACGATGTTGGGGCGTGAGCGGAAGACGGCCTAACGGTGTGCGGGTCCGTAGCCCAGCTTCATGGAGACGGTTGCGAATGGTCCTCGCCGATACCCCAGGAGCAACAGTGTCCCTAATTTGCTGGGAAGTGGCGGTGAGGTCCCCTACGGCACTGCGTAGGATCCTACGGTCTTGGCGTGCATCCGTGCGTCGCTGCGGTCCGGTCCCAGGTCGACGGGCACGTGCACCTTCCGCCGACCACTGGCAACAACATCGATGTACTGTGGAGACCTCACGCCCCACGTGTTGAGCAATTCGGCGGTACGTCCACCCGGCCTCCCGCATGCCCACTATACGCCCTCGCTCAAAGTCCGTCAACTGCACATACGGTTCACGTCCACGCCGTCGCGGCATGCTACCAGTGTTAAAGACTGCGATGGAGCTCCGTATGCCACGGCAAACTGGCTGACACTGACGGCGGCGGTGCACAAATGCTGCGCAGCTAGCGCCATTCGACGGCCAACACCGCGGTTCCTGGTGTGTCCGCTGTGCCGTGCGTGTGATCATTGCTTGTACAGCCCTCTCGCAGTGTCCGGAGCAAGTATGGTGGGTCTGACACACCGGTGTCAATGTGTTCTTTTTTCTATTTCCAGGAGTGTATGTAGACATGAAGACTCGGTATATAGAATGCTAGTGACGTTTGTTTTACTCAGAAAGCTTTAAAAGTTTAAAAAAATAAATACAGTTAGGTAGCATTACTTCTCAGCACGCCACCGTACATGCTACTTGTAGAGGTTGACTGTGTAACACGTTACACGGCAGACACTTATAAGTTAGTTGACTGATTTTGGGCAGGGGAACAAAGAGTGAGGCCATGGGCCCAATAGGGTTAGGGAAGGATGGCGAAGGAAGTCGGCCGTGCCCTATCAGAGAAAATATTCCGGTACATGCCTGAAGCGATTTAGGGAAACGACGGAAAATCTAAATCAGGATGCTCGGACGTGGGTTTGAACAGTCGTTCTCCAGGATAAGAGTCCAGTGTACTAAAAACTGTGCCACCTTGCTCGTCACATACAAGTTATTTACAAAATTACACTTCAGACACACAATGTTTGTTGTCACTCGCTATTATTTTATTCACAGGAAACATGTATCCTGTATTAACGTTTCTGTTTCTCATTCAACTGCCGCGCGGGATGAGCCGAGCGGTCTATAGCGCTGCAGTCATGGACTGTGAGGCTGGCCCCGTAGGAGGTTCGAATCCTTCCTCGGGCGTGTGTGTGTGTGTTTGTCCTTAGGAGTAGTGTGTAAGCTTAGGGACTGATGACCTTAGCTGTTAAGTCCCATAAGATTTCACACACATTTGAACATTTTTTTTTCAATTAATTTTGCTTTCCTGATTACGGTTCTAGTTCTCATTTTTTGGCGAGTCACAATGTCAGTGAAATCGAACAATAGTTGCATATAGCAGCAGATGTACGTGTTTCAGTGTCTCGGCTTTTTGTGAGTTGGGAAATTATGAATCCTTAGCTCGTAGGAAAAACGTACAGCTAACATATCATCCACGGACATACTACAAAGGCAGAGTCGTCGCACTTACCGGATGACCTACCTGGGATAACGGAACATTTTATTTTAGGACGACACATGGTAGTTTAGGGACCTGAATTGTCAGGCGATGCAAAACATGAGTCACGTATGTCTATGATATTGTATTCCAAACGAAAATATGTTTTCTAGTTTTGACGGAATAGCTTATGTTTTGTGATTACGTAGGCTTTTCCGGCGTAATAAGTCTTGAAAGTCTCTTCGGGTTTGCTGCCGGATCCTAAGATCAACTTTACTCGATATTTCGGCGACCCAGCTGGTCGCCATCGTCAGGAAAATGCCGGTTCTGCTGATGCGTCCCGCTGAGAACTGACGGCAGGTTGCAAATCGACGTCCTATATAGGCCACCGTTCAGAAGACGGCGCATGCTGGAGGCTTATCGTTTAACACTGAACGAATTTTAAGGAATTTTGACATTAACAGTGTGTTCCGTCCACCTTCTAAGATAAGGACTCTGCTCGGTTCTGTGAAAGATGATTTTGGGCTTAGGAAACCCGGTGTGTACAAAATTCCGTGTCAATGTGGGAAAGTTTACATTGGCCGTTTGATTCGCATAGTGCAAGACAGGTGTGTGGAACATCGTCGTCATACGAGACTACAACAGGCGGAAAAATCGGCAGTAGCAGAACACTGCCTAAATGAGAGACACAGTATGAAATATGATGAAACTGTGGTTGTTGCCAACATTTCCGGTTTTTGGAACAGTGTCTATAAAGAGGCGATTGAAATTAGGTTGTCTGATAATTTAATCAACAGAGACAATGGGTTTCCTCTTAGCAAGACGTGGAATCCTGTAGTATCTCGCATCAAAACTGAACGTTCTTCGGTGCGGCCTTGATTGCGATATACCGTTGCCAGCAGTATTTCACTAAGGGCGTCGATTTGCAACCTGGCGTCAGTTCTCAGCGGGACTCATCAGCAGAAGCAGCATTTTCCTGAAGATGGCGACCAGTTGGATCGCCGAAATATCGAGTCAAGTTGATTTTAGGATCCGGCAGCAAACCCGAAGAGACTTTTTAGCTTACGTTTTCATTGACTCCGAAATATTCATCGCGAGAGATTCAGCAACTGTGTTGATATCTAAAATCGGTCTATCTTTGTGGTATGACTCGTTCCGATCAAAGATTATGCTCCTCAATCTATTCAGCCGCATAATCAGCGCTTCGAGTCCATACGGAACTACAGTGGTAGTATTATGACGTGTAGTTTCATGAATATCACGTGTTTCTTATGCGACTACACAGAACTAAGATCAGAAGTAATCATACCAATAAAAAAAAGTCAGACTAAAACAGTAAAGTAAACAGTAAACCTTAAAATTTCTAACATAGTTGCTACTATTTTTTCCGAAGATGCCGAATTTTGAACGTATAATCCACAAACCAGAAAACTCGGAAGATTCGCACCAGTAAATTCGTGAGCTCTCTGTGTGTAAAAGTATGCGTAAATCGGACAGCAAAATTTGCCACGGCACACACAAAGGAGATATTCTGGTTGCAAACGGCACTATCAGGAACGTTACCACTACCCCCCCCCCCCCCTCCCCCGCTATCCCAGGAAATACGTCACTTGAGATCCGCTGCCTGATACTCCTCGACTTGGATGGGGCTTCCAGGGACTGCGGTATCTGCCTGGCTTACCCGCTCGCGCTCTCTGGGGCGGGGCTCCGCTCCCCTGCCTGGCGCAATACCGGAAGACCGACAACGCTGTTTCCTGCAACTCCCCAGAGATGAAGTTGTTTTAATTAAAGGCCTTAATCATGATTTTATCGAGAAACTTACGAGGATGTGGCGGGTGGTGGGATAGGGCGGTGGCGGTGTAGGAGCCTGTGAGGAGGTAGGGGACCAGAGTTTGGAGTGGGCAGCACGCAGACGGGAAAGGCCGAAGCGAGGGCTTATTGCACACCGGTGCGCCGCCGTGAATGCCTCGCACTCATAATTCACGTTGTTTACTTCTCGTCGCAAACGCAGGCGGTGCGCCGGCGCTCCGAGTAGCGCCGAGCGGCGCGCTTCGACTGTTTGCAGACGTGGTTCATGAATTCACAGAGGCGTGGCTGGCAGCGGCAGCGGCGTGCGTTCGACGTGCAGCGGGCGGCAGGCAGACAGATACGGATGGAGCAACTTAACTGCGCCACTCTGGGATTCTGAGAAGCCAGCGTTAAGCTGCTCACAGTACCAAGTCCTCGATGCCCCAGTCTGGCACGAGAGTTAAGCCGGTGTGGCGTGATAATCTGCACGCTCAACAATAACACTTGGTGAGACTTCTCGTCTACGTCTTCATCTGCAATGCAAACCCGCCGCGTGGTGTGGGGCGGAGGCTACCTAATATACAAGTGCTACTTCGTCCCCTTAATGTATCATTCGTAGATTTCTACGGGGAGAGAGATAAACAGTAAATAATTTGGTCTCTGCATATAGACGGTCACTGAATTTAGATAAAACATAATACATGCAACTCAGTACTGCCCAAAGCCTGATTACGTCATTAGAATGAGATATACGGCTAAAACAGTAAATGAAACATAATATAAATTCTTAAGTTACACTGATAAGCACCTGAAGGGTGTAATGGTACTTGAATTACGTAACCATTACGGCACCTCACCTGAACCTCTCGATACCAGCAATATTCTGCTGTGTTCCTGTAAAGTAGTTGACATATTTCTGAGACAACATTCAGATTTGATTTCATTTGTGATACATCGATATGTTTATATTGTAATTATATTATTCGTATGTGTATTCTTTCTTTTATCACTGTGATCTTCGACGTATTTGTAACTCCTGATTTTTGGGCGCGTAAGCGATTATTAGTTAGTTACTTAGAGAGTCGGACCTTGAGAAAGTCAAGTTTTGGTCGTCATGTTGGAAAGACGCATATTGTAGTCAGATTATAAAATGTGAACTTAAACAGTGAGGAAGATGTTTTCAAGTGTGCTTTGTATTGTGAGGTGATGTTTTGTGTGTTACGTGATATTGCAACAAAAACAATAAAAAAGAAGTGTAACTTAAATTTGGAGTGCTGATTACTTTTTTACATCACCATTGTGCTAACTTTGGAAGGTTTAATCTTCAAGAATGGTTTGTGAAGCGCATCTACAAAACTTTTGAATATAACAGAATAAAACCTAGGCCTCTTTGCATCCGAGCTAGGAATCATCACCACCTAGATTTTCGACGATTGAGCCATGATTTTACAACGAGACCAGCGTGGGAAACACGAAAAGATGAGTGCCTAGTTTATTCATTATTACATGTAATGACTTTATTAACTGTGCTCTAATGACACCTGCCACATAATAACTTTGTTGTTGCCCGAAAATGCAGTATTTAGCAGCGTGAGCAACACCACAAACATTATTTAATTTTGATCTTTGTTGTGGTAGGGTTGTTAGAAGGGGAAGTCACATGATACAGGATATCTCTACCTTCGTACCTCTGCAACATTAGCGTAAAGGATAATACCAAATTCTGGAGACGAAATTGTTTGAAATTTGGCTTTATTTTCCGTTTTTCATCAACTAACACCTTCCGGTATTGTGTTATGGTGTAACACGTCGATGAGAAAGATGGCGTTTGTTGCAAATAAGTTTGTAACAAGGATAATGTACCGGCTTCTCTCTAAGACCCATTGTAGACGGCTCTCTGAACAGTTGAGCATACTTACAATGGTCTCGGAGTACACTAACTGCCTTGTGAAGTTCCTCGTCAACATCGCTTGGAACAACAATGACGTTCACAAATATACGATGGTCACTCCAAAAGAAACGCACACTATTTTTGTAAAAGTACAGTTTTCATTCTGCATGTGTGAAAGTTTTACAGTGTGTAGATACATCCTAACCACTTGTTTTCAAACTTATTTCAACCTGTTCGCGTGAGTGGCGCCGTCACAGCATGTCTTCAAGATGGTTGCTACACTTGACGTTCATCAAAAGCAACGTGCTGTAATAGAATCCCTGTGCTGTGAAAACGAAAAAGTGGGAAACATCCACAAGAGATTGAAAAAGATGTGAGGAGATGCTGCTGTCGATCGCAGTACAGTTAATCGGTGGGCAAGCAGGTTACGTGATGAAAGCGGGCACGGCAATATTGAGGATTGTCCTCGCAGCGGCAGGCCTCGTACTGCACGCACTCCAGACAATGTGCAGAGACTTAACGAATTGGTGACGGCTGACAGACGAATGACAGTTAACCAATTGTCACGCTACGTTGGGATAGGGGAATGAAGTGTTTGCAGAATACTGAAAGTGTTGGCGCTAAAAAAGGTTTGTGCCAGGTGGTTTCCAGGATGTTGACAGTGGCTAACAAAGAAACAAGAAAAACGGTATGCAGCGAACCTTTGGAACAGTACGACAATGGTGGAGATGTGTTTCTTGGAAGAATTGTGACAGGTGATGAAACATGGCTCCATCATTTTTCACTACAGACGAAGAGGCAATCAACGGAGTGGCATCATGTACATTCACCCAGGAAAAAAAAATCAAAACCACACCTTCTGCTGGAAAATTTATGGCTACGGTGTTTTTCGATTCCGAAGGACTCTTGCTTGTAAACATCATGCCACGTGGAACCACCATATATTCAGATGCATATGTGACGATACTGAAGAAACCTCAAGCTCGACTGAGTCGTGTTCGATCACATCGGCGAAAGCAGGATGTTTTGCTGTTGCACGACAATGCACAGCCATTTGTCAGTCAAAAAACCATGGAAGCGATCACAAAACTCGGATGGACAACACTGAAACAACCCCCCTTACGGTCCTGACCTGGCTATCACATCTTTGGGAAACTGAGAGACTCTCTTCGTGAAACAAGGTTTGAAGATGATGACTCCCTTGTGCACGATTCCAAACAGTGACTCCAACAAGTTGGTCCAGAATTTTACCCTGCGGGTATACAGGCGCTGGTAGGCGTAAGGCAGTTGAGAGAGATGGAAATTACGTGGACAAATGAAAATACTGTTCCTAAAGAACACATGGACAACAAAAGATGGATTGAACTTCCGTTTCTTGTTCATGAAGCTTTTAGCTAATTATTAAATTTTGTTTTGCAGATTAGTTGTTGAAAGTGTATTCTTATAACTGCCATCATGTCAAAACTTTTGGAATCTTATCTCACAACAGGAGCTCTACGTGCACCAGAAAACACTTCACACACGTACACTGAAATTATACTGGTAATGAAGTGTAGAGCGTAATTAAGTTTTGACCGGAATCATTAGTTTGGCAAGATGTGAGCATGTAATTTGTCGCGAAATTTAATTATCCTTCGTTTATGGACTATAACAACGAATATTCCATGATGAAATGTAGTTCATATTATATGATAACTTTTGTAAATATTTTCCTTTTTATTGTAATGCAAATTAAATCTTATCAATAAAGCAATATCATGCATATCTTTATTAAGGAGATATTGCAGATGGCGTAGCAGAGAACAAACAGACGGGGTACTGGAGCAGTTTTCGAGCAGTCTCATTGGGGCAGTCCTCGTGAGTTGATCTTTCAGTTAAGTCTCTGAAGGCAGTGTAATGTAAAGATCGATTTACACTTTTCTCTTGGTTAGACAGTAATTTAAAGTTAATAACTATCGTCTCGATGACGTTATTCAGTAGAGTACTTTCGCCATGTTGCGACATGCAATTACAATATATATAGCCAGGTGCTAAAGATCTTTTACTGTGAAGTGAGGTTGACAATGTGAAATGTAAGCTACGACAATGTATTAAACTGCCGATGTACTCTATTTGTAACACAGTGAGAGGTGACAGTCATGATTCAAGGAACAGGGAGGTAACTGACTGTGTATGAACTCTTATTTCTCTAAGTTCAGGGTTGTGAGTGCCAGTGCGACTTGTAAATTGGAAGGAAGTAGAATATCACCAGAGAGACTTTTTAATTTGAGTTTGTTAATAATCCTCTCCGTGATGGAGAATGATATTCCTACACACAGTATCGCTGCTGTCCGTTTTCCGCATCTATCACAGACTCATGTCGACTAAACCGAGCCGTGACGAATGGTGAAGACGTTTTTTCGCTATTACATCTTTTTATTCATACATAGAAGACAATACATTTAATATACTCAGTATGTCTGTTGGAAAGGTAACACGTTAGTTCTTTATTAGACCTTATTTTCTACAACGCTTATTAAGCACTATAAACAGAAAGCGCTAGCGTATCAAAAATTACTATGAGATGAAATGGTCATAATGGCCTCAGTTAGGACTAACAGATGCTTCATTCAACTATCACACTGAAACCCTGATGCACTGACGTATCCTATCGTACAATTTTGTACCCTTGCACAATATGGGCATCAAGAAGTCAAACTTGAAACGGTGTTGGACGCAAAAGAGATTTCAAACACCTCACTAAACAAAGTCTAGTGGCTGTAGTTTCGTAGAAAGCGGAAGCCAAGGGAGTAGTGTAACTGATCTAACAGATCCTATCCAATTTGGCCTGGAGTCCTATTTCTGGAGGCTGACAGGCATTAACGTCAAAACGAGGAGGAACTCTATCATGCTTAAACTACACAGAGTTTGCCGCAGAGATAAATACACATTATTATAATATATGAGGGAATGTATTCTCTATAAAATCATTGACATCTCTTTAGCTAATCCTGGATAGATGATCAAGCCTTAAACGGTCACGAATAACACTCTCTTAACCACTGACAGAAAATCTTTGTTAATGATGTGCGCAAGAATACTCATCAGCCCATACATACAGCCTGTGAAACTGCATAATACCTAAGCTAGAACAACGCTTCATTCATTAGCAGGATATCTGGGCTGTTAAAAATGTTCACACACTGACAAATGAACCATTTGCAGGATTTTACCTGCGCAGGAAAAGCAGATGTTGATAAATGCCGTAAATTTGATAGACGTAGCAAGTATTCATGTAACCTCCGGTAGGCAGTCGTGTGGTCAACCTTATTTGCTGCAGCGAATTGTCCTGCTCTAAAACACGGGACATTATCAATTTCATGAAGATGTTATACCATGGAAATATCAGTATTCCAGGAACAACTTAGGCAGAAAGCTCAGTCTCTGTTTATAATGTCGGTTGGTAGTTTAATCACAAAATTTTCTTTGACGACTCCTTCCCAGTAAATGTATGTGCACGCAACAATCTGTTTTTTTCATCCGCCATGGTATTACCTAAACGACTGCAGTGTTCTACAATCGCAGACTCTCCTGGCTGGCTTCAGCATGACTCTTACACTCTAATGAACCATTCTTTACAGACCTGAAAGTCTGACCGGTGCAAGACATCCCACGGCAGTCGGAAATTACGAAAATACAAGGCCATTCATGACAGACCACTGAACTGCCCTGAACCTAGATGGAGGTCGAAAAACACTCTTCACAGCAACTGTGTTCGAAATACTACGTAAAATAGGTGTACACTTGAGAGTCACGAATTGCTCTCGTCGCCCCGCTGATTCCTAATTGGTCGATAACGAAACATGCTTCGGATCTCTCCCTCCCAGTAAATGTCACTCAGTTTCAATTTTCTCTATAACTTGTTCTCTTGCATTGCGGCAGTAGGCAATTAATATTTCCTAATAAATTTGTGGAACTAGGTCCTCCTGACATCGAGGAAAGGAAACACAAATATGATGGAGTAGTATTCATTTTAATGGAAGTGTGCTACTGCAGGTCAAATGTGTTATAACTAGTGCTGGTAGAGAGGTGTTGGGGAGGTGCGGTGTTATTTATCTTTGTTAATATATAGAGCCGATAGCAGAAGGTACCGTACAGTTACTTTCATTTCTGTGTTCAAAACCGAGAATCTAGATCGAACGTCGACTAAGAAATTATTGACAACCCTACGTGAGGCGATGGGCATTGGGAGAGACTCACGACGCTTCTCAAATCATTGATAACTTGACAGACGCTCAACACGTTACTTACCCTACAGTATACTGATTCCTTTAAGGAACAGGGATTATTCGTCTTGAGAATGTTACTGTGCAAAGAAAGGCCTATAGGCTTTAACCTAGGTACCAACATATTTTGGGTAGCATGTACTGCGAAGGGAAGGAGGGCACATTACGTCCACCACAAAAAATTTAAAAACTAAATTTCGTTAATTTTAAACTTTATTAAGAACACAATTCTTAAACGACCACGGATACATAAGTAGAGTTCAGAACTTGAAAATAACTTTTAGAAACATCTTAGCAATATCAACGCATTTTCCCCAAACACATTACGACGGCAAAAAATTAAAAAAGCAAAAAATTTCGCTAATTGTCGTTGACTTTTACTCAATACATACTTTTTAAAGATCTATTGAAATGTAAGAACGGTCCTTAACCCGAAAATATGCATATGACATTAACTTTGAAAAGTAACATCCATTACTAAGACTAAAATTTTTTCTTGTTTGACAAAAATTTAAAACAATTACGGAAGGTGGTAGACTAAATCATTAAAAACAATAATGTTTTTTCCTTCTCAATCGTAATATATAAGGTACAGGACTAGATGACAACATTTAAATTGGTGGGCCTAAAGTGTCCTCCAACCGCCATCTTGGTACTGCGAGGGTTAACGCCCCATCGCTACCGACACCTACTAAATAATCAGAATACAAGAAGATAATTGATAGTGGAACAAAGGAAAATAACAACTTACTTCACCTAAGAATTGTGACTGACTTGGTAATGAATGCAGTGAAACAATTACCATATACAAGAAATTAAGATTACACACGATGGCGGAAGCAACAGACAATTGAGAAGTTGAATGACACAGAAAAGTATAGCCGTATGAAAAAGCTTTATTTGGGAGAGATATTGATATGGAAGTGAGGAATCAATCGCTGAAAATGAACGTGTCAAGCAACACCTTTTAAGGAAGTGAAAGAACATCCATCTGAAAAGCAGAGAAAGATGCTGTGAACATTTAGATCTTGATGTTCTCGAGAAATATTAAAATTGAACAGGTGGAAGAAAGTATGTACTAAAGAGGTTTTAAAAAGAATGTGTGAGGATTGAAGTCCATTGAAAATCGTTATCAAAGGAAGCTACGGATTATTGGGACTCCTCCTATGTTATCTTGGAATACTTAAGCTGGTACTGGGTTGGAATAGTAGAAGTGAAAAACTGTAGGAGCAGATAAGAGAACGTGTGCAAATCAGACTAAAGGGGATGCTGGGTGTCGCATTCACGTGGAGTGAAAAAGTACTAAGGCGAGATAGGAAAGGATTTTACCTTACCTACCTTGCATTTATCGTGAATCTCTCACCAAACAGGAAGTCCCAAGCGACTGGCAGAAAGTGCAAGTGTCTCCAGTACAGCATAAGAAAGGTAGAAGAACGAACCCACAAAATTACAGACGAATATCCCTAACTTCTCTTTGCTGCAGTATCCTTGAACACATTTTCAGTTCGAATACGATAAACTTTCTTGAAACTGAGAAGCTTATGTGTATGAATCAGCATGTTTTTAGAAAGCGTCGGTCTAGAGAAACTCAGCTTGTCCTCTTCTCACATGATATACTGAGAACTATGGATGAAGGGCAACAGCCAAATTTCATATTTCTAGATTTCAGGTAGGCATTTGACACGGTGCCCCACGCAGGCTGTTAACGAAGGTACTAGTATATAGAATAAGTTCACAGAAATATGATTGTCTAGAGGGATTATTAAATAATGGAGCCCAGTATGTTGTAATCGACGGCGAGTGTTCATCAGAGATAGGGGTATCTTCGGGAGTACCCCGGGGAGTGTGGTGGGACCGCTGTTCTTCTCTGTATACAGAAATGCTTCAGGAACTCGGGTGGGAGGCTCTAGAGGAAAGGAGGCGTTCTTTTCGTGATTCGCTACTGAGAAAATTTAGAGAACCAGCATTTGAGGCTGACTGCAGAAGAATTTCACTGCCGCCAACTTATATTTCGCGGAAAGACCACAAAGATAAGATAATAGAGATTAGGGCTCATACTGAGGCATATAGGCAGTCATTTTTCCCTCGTTCTGCTTGGGAGTGGAATAGGGAGAGAAGATGCTAGTTGTGGTACGAGGTACCCTCCGCCACGCACCGTATGGTGGATTGCGGAGTATGTATGTAGATGTACATATACATAGATGATTTTGTTGACGGGGTGGGCAAAGCGATGTGAGATGGAACGAGCATTTGATAACTGCGGTAGGGAAAGTGAAAGGTCGATTTCGCCTTATTGGGGGAATTTTGACAAGCAGTGGTTCACCTCTGGAGGATACCGCATATAGGATGCTGGTGCGACCTGTCTTTGTGTACTGCTGAAGTGTTTGGGATCCGTACCAGTACGGACTGCAGTAAGACATCGAAACAATCCAGAGGCGTATTTGTTACCGGGAGGTTCGAAAAACACGTAAGTGTTACGGAAATGCTTCGGGGACTCAAATAGGAATTCCTGGATGGAAGGCAATGTTCTTTTCGAGAAGCAGTATTGAGAAAATTTGGGGAATTGGTATTTGAAGCTGACTGCCAACATACAAAGCGCTTAAGGATTACTAAAATGTGACACGAGAAATTAGGGCTCGTACGGAGATAAGTAGACAGTTGTTCCTCCCTCGGTCTGTTTGCGAGTTTAGCAGGATAGGAAATGACAAACAGTGGCACATGGTACCCTCCACCACGCACCGTACGTTGGCTTGCGAAGTATCTGTGTAGATGTAGATGGAGGACGGTATGGAACTAATTGATTGAATGATCTCTTCAAATGAAAGGAGAAACGTGTATGTCAATCTTGTGTTGGTAATCTCAGATACAGAGCCGCGTTCAAAGTGAGCTAGTGCCTCTTGTTTCTGTATTGTTTACCTAGGGAAATGCGCAGTCCAGGAGGATGCTGAGCAGTATATGCCAGTCGGAGACAGTGGGGCGAGTTGCACGTGCCGCAGTGTCGGCCCTGAGTCCTGGCGTGTAATGGGGACCAGCTGCGTCGTGTGACGGATGGTCGCCATCGATTGCTGTGCCTGGCGGAGCGGAGCCAGTGTGGAAGGGGAGCGGGAAGCCCCTGCCGTGGGGAACCGTAGGCAACCGTGCGTCACAAGCGGCCCCTTGAATGGCTGAGAGCGCATGCCACATTCGTGCCGCTTTAATGTGCGTCAAATAAAAATCTGCGAACGGCGTCGTTCTTTTGGTTAGAAGCTAAAATCCGAAGCAGTTGTGACTAAAATCAGAATTTACCTGTGGAGTCACCCACGCTTAATTGTGGCTGAGTCAGACCACTCACTGCGAAATTGCTTCAGTCATCAGTATTGTAAAAACATGACTGACTCCAAATGTGAACCACTTGGCGAGAGTGTCTACATTTGAGGTCTATTAATAACACTATGATATTGATATTCCACGCCTTCTTCAGTATTTGGAAGTTTTCTTTGGGTGTGTCATTTTCCAGCTTTTGGCTCTTCTTAACTCTAATTCAAATAAGTTAATTAGCGATTAGCTATTTTCATGGCTTGAACATCCAAAACTTTACCACCCATAAATTAGTTAAATGCTTCATTATGTCAGCATTAACCACACTTCAGTCTTGGAAAAACAAACCGTAATGATACTAGGTATTCCCAACAAATAGCATGGCATAGCACAACAATAGTTTGTATATGCCATAGTCCATATTTTCAAAATTAACTCGTGTCATGTTCCATACTGTCCGTTATCAGCTTATAAAACTTAGGCACCGTGCGCTATTTTATACAAAATTTCTTCAAATAAAAATGATTTAAATAATTTCTTAAGACAACAATTCTCGACAATTCACTACTCAATTTTAAATGACTCAATGATTACTTGTGTGTCCAATGTTTTTATAACATCAAAACCTTCATCTGAATTTAGGTGTTATAAATTACGCATAAAACAAGTTTCTCCAGGCATGGAAGAACAAATATTTGTTTTAATTTTCTTGTACCAAGATACTAAGTTATGAGGTTACATTCTGAGAGGGAATGAATTTGTTGTCTACAAACCTATTATGAGAAAAACGTGGTTGAAATGTGGACCGTAGTAAGGAAATACTGGTGGAAGTAAACCTGGGAGGATAGGCCCCTTGTCGTACGTGAGTATTGCGTTCCTTGTGTTGTTAAACAAGATTATGAGAAAAAATATTATATACAAAATTAACATTAGCAAAGGTATAAAATCTCAGTCGGTAAAACATCTGCCTGTGGAAACCAAATGTGTCTGGTTTCAATCCTGGTACAGCACACAGTTTTAATCTGGCAGAAAGTCAATGTCACAGGATGGGAGATTAGTTGTAAAGTTGCCATCGACGACAAGGGCATTGGAGACAACGGACAAGTCTAGGTTGGCGATGAACAAGGAAGAAAACTGTCATGCCTTTTTCCTGTTATGTGCCTTAAAAGACTTTCGGAAACTAGGACAGTCTAAACTGACGTGTCTGTTCAGAGATTTAAACAATTCCAATCATGAATACAGTTAATTTTGTAGTTTTATTCAAATTCTGATCTCATTATGTGGTAGTACACATCAACATCAATTGTACTATTAGCTTTCGTAACATGTGCTAGATTTGTATGAAACATTGTTGATTCAAAGAGTACTGATATCACACAAGACATGGATTTTAATTAAACGTTATAAATCAAATTCATCGTCTAAAGTTATACACGTCGCGGAAGTGAAATTCATAAGAACAACTGGCGTCTTCTTAAACGACAAATGAATCCGTTGTAAATTAACGTCACAGATTCACTCTAGGTACTTGTAAAATGTGTAGCTCAATTTTAATTTTATAATAGATCCAAAGTTGTTTTTAGCTCGTCTCGCTAAGTTAGCGTAACACTATCAGTGACACATGTAGCCACAGGCGACCTGAGCAATGCGTTCTTTCTGTTCCCATTGTGTATAGCTTTGCTACTTCCGTTATCTGACCACCTGGTTACATCGTTTTTGAGCGTTCTCTTTATTTTATTTCATACAGATTCCCTTCAAGACATTTGGAACTTAAACGAGTCACCCATTTTTACTTTCCTGTTAATCTCATCATCATTCAATGACTATGGACGAACCGCCAAATGTGAATAATGTTTTCCACATCCCTCTCTTGTAAGCTGATTGCAATTTCGTCAAATTACAATTTTTCCCTGAATGTTCAAAACAGTATCCCAAAGGCACCTGAAACATCACTTCCCTCCTCAAGTTACTTAGAAATTAATCGTATTCGGACCACCGTCCAGACCTTCCTACACGAATACAATATGGAGAAAGATGATGAATTCTCCTTGCTTGGTCGATTCTCTCACAGATAATGATTTGTGGATAATTAGTGCTTCTCCTGATACCCTGCCTGCGCACAGTATCAGAATTTTAATGAGTTGAAGGTTGATATGCATCAAAGGAAATTAATTTGGTAATGAAAAGAGTGATGGGAGTTAAGTTTGGGAGTGATGTAACTGAGGAGGCGACGAAGGCTTCACTACAATAACGAAGGTCTAATTGTTGTGGGTTTCACCTCTTACGCTGTGATAATCTTTTTTTCACAGGATACACTAACATGGAGACCTTCATCAGACCTGTCTTCAGGCTGTATACCACAACATCACCGACAACAACAATAAGAGTGGGGACTTCTTAAGGTTTCTAATCATGATCCTCCAATATACCAAAAAATGTGAGTGAGTGACGAAAGGGATCACCATGTAAGACATGTTTATACTCTTTCTCGTTACTGAATTCTATTAACCGATGCAGCAAGACCGTTAGTGCAATCTATTTCTCGAAGATGTTCCATATACAGTTTCTATTGAAGGTAAAACCAAATTATTAACCCTAAAAGGATTACCTAACACGTAACAGTATTCTTGCAAGAAAGTTCTCACTGTACGTTCATTCAGTTCGTAATTACTAAACGAAAATCGCTTCCAATTGGTACTTCTGCGAGCAATATTTGCCAAAGAATACTGTGTCAGACACAACAATGATATTTTTACCACGTCTGTACACCTGAACTACAGAATTGCTCTAGTCTCACTCTGCATGGAGGAAATGAGAACCCTAAACAGCTTCAAAAATTGTAATGAAGGAAATGCTTATGTGTATGAAGATCTTTAAATTAATCTTTTTGAGCTGTACTCACTTTAACCACATTAGCAAAAAAAATTAGCTTTTCTATTCTTTTGTATTACTGCTCTCGTATTCTAGCATACTGAATCTGCATCAGCAGAATCTTTACGTTACTGCATTTTTTATAAAATTACCCAATTCTTGTAACGACCATTCTGAATTTTAATACTGTTACTCCACGCCTACGACTTATTTAAGAGCTGAGACTTGTTTTCTTCAGCTGTTATCACTCAAACACCTTTACCAGAGTGTCTTGCACTTGCTCCTCTGACTTTTTCTACAAATTATTGCTTCGACTTTGAGTCTGCGTTTCAGGCATACTTATTAGTACCTGTATATCATGTCCGTTTTAAATTCAATGGAATCACATTAAAATATCATTAATTCTTGATTATGAGCATTTAAATTGGGTTTAATTGTCGGAATTTCCTCTGCAACCTGTCATTTCCTGTTTTTCATTTTGCAACAATGTTTATATTATTAGGTTTTTATTTCTCCCCCCCCCCCCCGTGCCCTTCTGCAGGTCCAGGGGTCACAAAAAGACCAAGGTAATCCTGCCTGTCGTAAGAGGCGACTAAAAGGAGTCTCCACTTGAGGCCCTATAATTCAGGTCCCATTCTATAGTCTGACCACTCACATTCCCAAGTCTTCTGTGAAGTATGGAAAGTAGGAGACGAGTTACTGGCGGAAATAAAGCTGTGAGGACGGGGCGTGAGTCGTGCTTGGGTAGCTCAGATGGTAGAGCATTTGCCCGCGAGAGGCAAAGCTCCCAAGTTCGAGACTCAGTTCGGCACACAGTTTCAATCTGCCAGGAAGTTTCATATCAGCGCACACTCCACTCAAGAGTGAAAATCTCATTCAGGATGTTTAGGACCTGCTAACTAAACTCGACCTTTGTCTACTAAATACAGGTGCCCCCACAGATTTCAGTATGGCACATGGCACATATTCGGCCACAGATATCTCGGTTTGCAGCCCTTCTCTTATCTATCTATTGGAGAGCACATGACGACTTGTGCGCTACTGACCACTTTCCACTTTTCTTGTCCGTACCCCAGCGTACTTCATCTCGATGCTTGCCCAGGTGGGCTCTTACAAGGGCTGACTGTGACACTTTGACATCCACTACCACCATTGAATCTCCGTTGCATGCTACCAAAGAATGAGGTGATTCAGACCATTGCTAATACCATTACTACCGCAGCTGAATTGGCAATCCTTTCTCCTCCAGTGTCCCCTGGCTGAAGTCAGTGCCTCGGTGGTCACTGTGCGACTTAACGTCCCTAAGATGTTCGGGCTCATATGCGGTTCCTCTTCGTCGAAATGTAATGGCTCAAATTCGTCTAGGGGTTGAGCCGAACGTGTCGCATTACACGCCCTATATTAGACACTTGTGACCCTTTGGTTAAATTGTCTGGCTGATGGCAAATTTGCGAAATACAGTTAACGTAACATATAATAACAGTAATAATAGTATGGGGAAATAAATTAAGGAACCATTAAAAGATGTACACCACTCAGCTGCGATTTGGTGAGAATAATATTTATTCAGAAAGGAAACTAATAGCGAAAGTGGTCGTATTTAGTGTTACTGTTACACGCGAACGCGTATCTATTTGATACAGTTCGATCACTCACAATCTCATCGCGAATTACAATTTCGATACTCCAAATCGTTATCTATGGGAGTTCGCAGCAGGCACTTTGCTCCTCACCGCTCAGAGACTGTCCTGCAATACCATACAACGCGAAATTTTCTGTTTCAATTCCTAGTTGCCGAAAGGTCGACTGTCCGCTTTCTTGTCCCAATCCTAACTGTCCCATTTGTTTTCTTGACCAGAAGTGTCCCTCTGCCCGTCCCCAGCCGTGTCCCCACGTGCCGAACATTGTCGTTCAAGTGACTAGGGCAGTTCCGTTTTCTGTAGCCGTCCATCTGATTGGCTACAGCTTATTCTATATTATTTTACATTTTAACATATTTAAACAATCAAATGTTGACCAATTTCACGTTCTAAATAGAGTAACAATAATATCCATTACATTATAAATGTTGCATTCTTTTACAAAAAACCATTACAGTTTCCTTCTTTGCTTTGAATGCCACCACCATTGGCCTTGCACAAATGTGCTTCCTGATAAATAAATAAAGAAGAAAAGTAACTATAATGCACTAAACCGCACAAAAACTATTTTATTACCCAATGATTCCATAAGGTGTCATGCTGTCATTGCTCAATGTGTTTTGTGTAGAGGAAATGATGATCTGTTGACTGAAAATACTGATAATTTAAATTTACTATATATTTCAAACAAATAAAGTTACAGAGTTGATATTTACAGCGTTTTTCATTTTAATGATATGCTTGTATATGAAATTTCGATCGTTAAGATCGACCAAAGCTTTCAGATTTTAGCATTCAGGTCTGTGTCACACAACTTGTAAATTTCACTTTGACAGAAAACTCTAAACTATTGAACATATGATCAATACCCGTGTTTTATTGAGGTCACCATGCTCTCTTCAGTGAGTAGGAATTTCTCAGTGGCCATGCCGACTGTTACAACACATCCCCTTGGCCCAGGTCGCATCCATTCGCAAATTCTGAAACATCTCTCAGCGGATTCCCACCACCACCTCCTGGCCATCTGCTACTGCATCTGGAGCGATGGCGAATTCCCATCGCAATGGCGGGGAAGTATCATCATTCCAGTTCTAAAACCTGGGAAGAACGCACTAGAAGTTGATAGATATTGTCCTATTAGCCTCATCAACGTTCCGTGTAAGCTGCTCAAACGTTTGGTGAGCTGGCGGTTGTGTTGGCTCCTTGAGTCTCGGGGCCTTCTGGCTCCGTCCCAGGGCGGTTTTTGCCAAGGACGATCCACCATCGACAACTTGGTGCACCTGGAGTCTGCCATTCGACCGGCCTTTTATCGGCGACAACACCTTATTGCCGTCTTTTTCGACCTGACGAAGGCCTACAATACCACTTGCGGGCACCACATCCGCGCTACTCTGTATTAGTGGGACCTCCGGGGCCTGCTCCCAATATGTATACCGAACGTTTTGCAGCTCCGCACTTTTAGAGTTGACGTCGGGGCTTCCCAGAGTGCACCTCATATACAAGAGAATGTGGTCCCGCAGGTCTCTGTTCTGAGTCTCCCACTCTTTTTAATTGCAGTCAGTGGTCTCACGTTAGCAGTAGGATCATCAGTATCTCCTCTCCTATATACTGACGATTTTTGTGTCTCCTTCTGCTCCTCTTCTACTGTAGCGGTGGAACGCTGACTGCAGGAAGCTATACGGAAGGTGCAGTCGTGGGCCCTCACTCACAGCTTTCAGTTTTCGGCTCCAAAACCTTGTATCATGCACTCCTGTCGTCGTCGTACCGTCCATCTCCAACCAGGACTTTACCTGAATGACCAACTACTAGATGTGGTGGATACTTACCGCCTTTTGCGACTCGTCTTCGACGCCCACTTAACTTGGCTTCCCCATTTTCATCAGCTTAAGGACAAGTGCTGGCTGCCTGCACCTTAACCTTATTCGATGCCTGAAGCACACCAACTGGGGTGCTGATCATGCTACACTGCTGCAGCTGTACAAAGCCGTCATATAGTCCCCTATTGGTTATGGGAATGCCTGAGCCACACCAACTGGGGTGCTGATCATCCTACACTGCTGCAGCTGTACAAAGCCCTCACAGAGTCCCATATTGGTTATGGGAGTGTGGTGTATAGCTCAGCATCGCCGTCTGCACTGCGTCTGCTGGACTGTCCTCCACTGTGGAGATTGTCTCACTACGAGAGGCTTCCGAACGAGACTCGTGAACAACCTCCTTGTGGAAGCTGGCGTTGCATCATTGCAGCTTCGGCGGCAACTATTGCTTGAGGATTACACCGCCCACATTCATATATCACCTCGCCATACAAATGAGCGTCTCCTTTTCCCTAACACGGCGATCCATCTTCCGCAAATGGCGGCCAAGAACTGGAACTCCCTTCACCGTCCGTGTCCGGTCGCTTCTTAATGAACTCGAAGCTTTCCCCTTACCGTCTATCCTGCGGGTCCACTGCCTCATACGTCCTTGGTCCATACCTCGGCCACGGCTTCGGCTGTACTTCTTGCAAGGAACCAAAGGTTCAGTTCCACCTGAGCCCCTCCTCCAGCAATCTCTCTCTCCTCTTGGCGAGGTTGAGGGCTCAGAAATAATCTACTCAGATTGATCAATGGCCTCGCTTACTCTCACAATGGCCATACTGAACTGGCCATACTGAACAGCGCTCCTTTGCGTACAGCTGCAGCGTTTTCACTGCAGAGTTGGTTGGCACCTATCGCGCTCTTGAGCATACCCGCTCCTGCTCCAGGGAGTATTTTGTCACGTGGAGTTACTCCTTTACCAACCTACAAGCTCTCGACTAGTGCCTCCCTACACATTCTTTGGTAATGACTATCCAGGATCCTCTTTATGCCCTATGCAACAGTGGGACTCCATGGCATGTCGGGATGTCTGGCAATGAACTTGCTGACCGGCTGGCCAAACAGGCTACCAGTAAACCATCTCTAGAGAGTGACCTGCTGGAGACCGATTTACGATCGGTCTTCCGCCGTAAGGTTTCTGCGATCTGGATTACTGAATGGCGCACAGGGAGTACATCAAATAAATTCCGGGTTATCCAGTGGACAACAAATGTGTGGCCGCCGTCCATGGGAGCAACTCGCAGGGTGTCTGCTGTTCTTTTCCAGCTCCACATCGCTATATATGGCTAAAACATGGTCATCTCCCTTATAGCGAGGACCCATCTCAGTGTCGCTGTGGTTCACCTATGAGTGTCGTCCACATCTTGTCGGACTGCCCAATTTATCACCCGACGTACGGTGTTGAGCGACAAAGCCCCAAGAGCAGCCTTTCTTTTACGTTTTATTCGTAAGGGGGTTCTGGCTGTACCATCTAAGGGTCGGTGCCTGGCCTTTTCGAGTGGCTTGCTCGTCCTATTTTGTTCTTGTGATCAGCCCGCACTGACCGTCTGCACTATGGTTTTAATATCGTCCTCTGCTTTCCCCTGGTGTGTACGTTTTACCTGTTTCTTTCGTTTGTTTCATTTTCTCCTTCAGTATAGTTTCCCATTCCTTTTCCTCCTTTTACTTTCCCGACCTGAATTTGAGTGTTGTTTTATCTTGAGCCTTGATTGCGTCAGGGAAAAGAGTCGGATGACCCTGCAGTTTGGTCCCTTTATGCCCCAGACCAAACCACCAACTTATTCTCTTCCACAACACTGGCCAGTGGATGTATCATAAGCAAATCTTGTGTCTGAGAAGTAGTATTTAGGTTAAAATGTGCACCAATAACTGATTTACGAGTTTACTGCTATAGTCGAGTTGGATGAACATCCGCAGCTGAGCATTAGAGCAGAACTTGAAAATACGGCTACAGATGTAAGTTTATTTTTATTTAAAACACGTTCGGTATCGGGCTCTCACATGCCTATTATCAGAAGTGATACTGAAAATAAACAAGAGATCGGAGCTAGTAATGGCTTTTACACACAGTAGAACACAAAAAAAGAAGCAAAAAATTTCACATAACGTTTACGAAGTAGCGGTCAGGCAAAGTGCCACGAGACAATACTACGTATGACTGACTACCTATGTGGCCGAGAGGTACAGCCTTGCGGTCGAAGGCGCGACGCCACGGTTCGCTCGGATCTCCCCCTCGGAGGCTCGAGTCTCCCCTTGGGGATGTGTGTGTGTGTGTGTGTGTGTGTGTGTGTGTGTGCGTGTGTTGTCCTTAGTGTAAGTTAAGATTAAGCAGTGTGTTAGGCTAGGGACCGTTGACCTCAACCGTTTGGTCCCATAGATGTTACCAAAAATTTCCATTTCTTACCTTGGTGAATAAATATGCAATTAAATATGCAATTAACTCCAAGTCACTTGCTCTTAATGCTGTGACTCCGCGCACCGCGGTGGACGAGTATAGGACGTGGTGTATCATCACTGACCCCAGAGCAAGGGGTAGCGTACACGAAGAGGGAAGCTAACTGGTAAACCAGACTGACATAAATACTGTCACTCTGTTGACGGGAAGAACAACGTGGAACCAAATATCCAGTTGGTTCACAATATGAATTAGTGATTTATAATGAAAATGAAAACACCATTACACAGAAGGTTACGTGAAAAACGTTAAAAGAACATTATGAGTGGTAAAGTAACATAGTGAACAGGGGCAGTAAAAAACTGTAGTAAAACTAACTGGAAGCTCGCGACATAAAACTTACGTATAAGCCGTAAAAAAATGAAAATTTTTCCCGTTCCACGAGTGGCATGCTAGTTTTTAATTTAGTGGTGATATGTATGGCGACGTGTAACAACGCGCCACAGTTACAAGTTAAAAGAACATACTCAGGTGTCACTCCCATGAAGAATCATATCACTACTAAACAAAATAAAAGCTGCGATAGACACCTGATTGTGCCTAGCAATTATCTTCTCTGGTTTCGTGGTGCTCCAATAGGTGACTGAAGTATGGGGGTGTAGAAGGCACCTGTAATACCTCTTTTTCTAAGGCATTTGCCGGGGCTTATTGTATATAACACCTACGTAAGGGATCCTGCGAAAGACTGTTTTAGATATATCATCTGTAATAGATGGTAGGATTGTCCGGTACCGATTGTTAGAAGCCGCTTTCGACTTTACTGTCCTGTAATGTACTTTCCAAAGCCAAAAAATGGGATTTTAAATTTCACTTTCATATATTTAGGAAACCAACCGTGACGAGTTCTATTATTCATTGATCTTCAGTTCATCCAAAGCAACAAGATATGGCTGATCTTCGCGCAATGCTTCACTGCGCCACTATACTCCCTCTCTCAATACAAAACGACCATTCTGAGTTGGAGATCATTAAATTTATAGCACATGGTTACCAGTCAAAAGCTGTTGCAAATACAGTCGGAAGCCGCTTCTAACAATCGATACCGGACTATCCTGTAATCTACTACTAATGATAACTGTAAAAATAATCTTTTGCAGGCTCCTATACATTGGTGTTACATCCGATAGGATCGTCGAATGGCTTAGAAAAGACGGGGTTATCCCCGCCTTCTACACCCTCCATAACGTTGGGCAACTATTGAAGCACTACAAAACCAAAGAAGAGAATCGCTATGCACAATCGAACTCTATCCCATTCAGTGTAGCCAGTGTCCTCCCGTCTACATAGGCCGAATTGGACGCTCCTTTCGCATACGTTTCAGAGAACATCAGGACCTTAAGAATTCTAGATACGCCTTAACTAACAACCTGAGGGATCATAATCATTCCATTTCAAATACAACCTGGAATTGCGGCATTCTAAATATTCAGTATAACTGACCTGTTTTCAACATTTTAGAAGGATCAGAAATCATCCCCAGCACTAATCGTGATAAATGGTGGGTACTTTCGAATGAGCCAACTGCTCTTAAATTTGTCTAACTTTTTTTTCCTGAAGCATCGTATAGCCTCGTTTCCTTCTCCTTCCGGTTTCTGATCATTGTACGTCACATATGTATACTTCTTATCAGGGTCAATGTTTCCGCCATTGCTCTGGCGGTCCTTAGTGACTATACGGCATATAACTTCCTCGTACAGTGATGTCTGTGAGATCCATTCTGTTTATTTTATATAGCTGTGAAAATTCCTCGTTTAATTGAATTTTGTAGGTTTTTATTTTTTTCTTCCGACTACGGAGCTTTATTGTGATTCATTATCTCTATTCGTACTAATTTGCTTGTCTTTCTGGATGTAAAACTTGTGTTAGGCCTAATCTTATGTAAGCCTCGCTTAGGCGTCGGCTTTTGGTTAGCAGGTTTTAAATTGATCCCTCTTTTAATATGTCCATTTAATGATACCTATTAATTGGTATAGTAGTTTTTGACAGTGTGCTCTTTATGATTTTGCTAATGCCCATATTGTTCAGTAGCGAGATGCTTTTAAATAGGTCTACGGTCGCAGGTTCGAATCCTGCCTCGGGCATGGATATGTGTGATGGCTTTAGTTTACTTAGGTTTAACTAGTTCTAAGTTCTAGGGGACTAATGACCTCAGTAGTTGAGTCCCATAGTGCTCAGAGCCGTTTGAACCATTTTTTTAAAAATAGGTTCAGATGGTTCAAATGGCTCTGAGCACTATGGGACTTAAAATCTGTGCTCATCAGTCCCCTAGAACTTAGAACTGCTTAAACTTAACTAACCTCAGGACATCACACGCATGCATGCCCGAGCACGGATTCGAACCTGCGACCGTAGCAGCAGCGCGGTTCCGGAATGAAGTGCCTAGAACCGCTCGGCCACAGCGGTCATCTTTCAAATAGGAGCAACACTTATGTACGTTCTTTTAACTCATGACTATGGCGCGTTGTTACATGTCACCATATATATCCCCACTAAACTGAATGCTTGCGTTTCACTTGTGTTCAAATGGTGCAAATGGCTCTGAGCACTATGGGACTTAACATCTATGGTCATCAATCCCCTAGAACTTAGAACTACTTAAACCTAACTAACCTAAGGACAGCACACAACACCCAGTCATCACGAGGCAGAGAGAATCCCTGACCCCGCCGGGAATCGAACCCGGGAACCCGGGCGCGGGAAGCGAGAACGCTACCGCACGACCACGAGCTGCGGACGTTTCACTTGTGTAACGGGAAAAATTGTTAATTGTGTTTTACGGTTTGTACATGGGTTTTATGTCGCCGGCTTCCAGTTACTTTTGCTACAGTTTTGTACTGCCCCTATTCAGTATGTTCCTTTGCAACTCATAATGTACTTTTAAGGTTTTTGACGTAACTTTCTACGTAATGGTTTTTTTTTTCATTTTGAATGGAACTCACTAATGCAGAATTTTTAACGTCCGTGATAGTTGGTCCCTCGTTGTTCTTCCCGTCAACAGGATGGCAGTACTTTTGCTTCTCTGGTTTACCAGTTTTCTTCCCCCTTCGTTTACGCAACTCGGTGCTCTGCGCTCGCTGAGGGTATACTGCGTCGTGTACTGGTCCACCTATGCGCTCGGTGTCACAGCTTAAGGTGTAAGTGCCCTGGTTTGAATTGCATATTTGTTCACCCAGGCAGTCGTCCGTAATATTGTCTGTTGTCACTTTGCCACTGACTCAGGCTTTACCGCATCTAGCCCGACCACTGTTTCCTACATCTACATCTACATATATACTCCGCTAGCCACCAAACGCTGTGTGGCGGAGTGCACAGTTCTCGCCATATTCCTCCCCCCCCCCCCCCCCCGCCTCCTCTGTTCCACTCTCGGATCGCGCGAGAAAAAAACGACTGTCTGAATGCCTCAGTACGAGCTCTAATTTCACTTATCTTTGATGGTGATCATTGCGCGATTTGAAAGTCGGTGGTAATAATATATGCTCTACATCCTCGGCGAAGTTCGGATTTCGGAATTTTGTGAACAGCCCCTTCTGTTTAGCGCGTCGTCAATCCGCAAATCTATGAGATTTGTAACGCTCTCGCGATGGTTAAATGTACCAGTCACGAATATTTCCGCTCTTCTTTGGACCATCTCAATCTCTTGAATGAGACCCAACTGGTAAGGGTCCCACACAATACTAACATAACAACAAAGTTTGATCATACAATGTAAGCTTTCACGGCCGGTATTGTCTTCACTTAAAACTTCCGGGCTGATACGCCGTGGTCGAAGTATAAATCTCTCCCCTGACGTTTCGTTTCCTACTGCAGGAGACATCCTCAGAGGTACAGCGGCGAATTGCGAAGAGAACTCGAGGGAGCGCTGATTATATAGGCAGTACAGAGGGCGCCACTGTAGATCACGTGGCATCGGCTATGAGATTGTCTCTGGTAATGCCAACATTCTCGATTGAAGGTGATCGATTGTCACGCTTGCGGTGCAACGCTGGCATCCAAATTTTATCCACTGTAACACCTAAGCTTTTCCTTTCAAAATTATTACGGTGTTTATCAATCTCAATAGCCTCTCTATACAAGCGTGCGAAATAATGCGAGGTTTTTGATATGACGCTCGTCTCGTTGAATTTTACTTCACGGTCACCTTTCTGGTAAACATGTTCCGCTACAGCCGATTTATCCGTGTGACCCAGGTGGCAATTCCTCTTATGTTCAACAAGACGGGTGTTCACACTTCTCCTTGTGGTACCGATATAAACCCGTCCACAACTACAAGGAATTTTATATACCCCCGGAGTAGCCAAAGGGGCTCGTGCATCGTTTGCCGATCTTAAATATTCTTTTATTTTCCTGGTGGGTCTGACAATAGTTTCCACCCCATACTTGCTTAAAACTTTCCCACATGGATCTGTGACCTTACCAATGAACGGAAGAAGAACTTTGCCCTTGGGCGACTGTTGTTCGTCGTTGCTCCTGATTCTCTGCCTAGAGCGAAGTGCTTGATCTATATCCTTGCTAGAATAGCCATTCTTCACGAAAGTTGACATTAGATGTTCATTCTCATCTTTTAAATAAACAGGTTCACAAATTTTGTACGCCCTGTCTACCAAGGTTTTCATTACACATCTTTTTTTGTCTAGGGTGGTGGTTTGAATCGTTATGTAGATAACGATCAGTATGTGTGGCCTTTCTATACACCTTATGGCCCAACGTTCCGTCCAGTCGTTTGATCACAGACACATCCAGGAAATTCTATTGCCCATTCCTTTCCGTCTCCATAGTAAATTGCGGCTATTTACTATGCAGGCCTTTAGCGGCTCCAGCTAAGAGCGTCCTCTGCCGCTGTGATGCGGGATGGTCAGCGGCAGCTGCACGGCCCAGTCACCGTCGCGGTCTTTGTCCTCAGTCTTAATCAGGCTTCGACAGTTCGCTCGCACGTTACCAGCGAGAGCTTCACACTCCACTACACCCTTTTGTGCTGTCTTTTCTTTTGTACAGATTCTTCGCAACGCTTGCAGTAAGCCACACGTTAAGTAAAGCTCCTGTTTATTTTATTTACGTGTTCACCAACCATTTCTGCCCCTATGCAGCTTCCCTACGACGACAGCTGCGGCACCACTCCTTAGCCCACCCTTCCTTACCGTTGCGTACAAATTAGTACACAAGAACTATTAATGTTCCTTGTGGCCAACGACGCATCAGTTGCACGTCACATCGATGATAATAATGAGTTACAATCTCAAATGTTTCCTGACGATTGCTTGGTCCCGATGTTATCTCGTCTCTCTAGGTCGACCGCTTCGTTCTTGACTATCGTCAGGCGTGGTTCACCCGTTCATGACAACTTCGTCGAACAGCGGCATCCCTCATATTCAGATGTCGAGCGACTAGCCTGTTAACTCAACTGGTTTACTTGAGCCTAACTACACGTCCCTTTTCAAATGTTGTCATCCGCGTGTATTATTCAGGCGCCTGTTTGCGGGCCATAGTTACACAGTTACCGTCCAAAAGAGTACACGGAATGAAATTTGCAAAGGTTTTATGCCCTCGTATTGACATGTCCCTTCTGTATTATCCTTGCCCGCTGTGCGATGAAATTGCGCTGTAGTACCACACAGTCGTCCACCGGCTATCAAGGTTCACAATTTTGCATTTTCCGTCGATACCGGTATGTGTGACCAATTTGCGTAACTCCTTCGTGGTGCGCCATTAATTTTCTCTTGATTCAACAAAAAAAAAATGGCTCTGAGCACTATGGGACTTAACATCTATGGTCATCAGTCCTCTAGAACTTAGAACTACTTAAACCTAACTAACCTAAGGACAGCACACAACACCCAGCCATCACGAGGCAGAGAAAATCCCTGACTCCGCCGGGAATCGAACCCGGGAACCCGGGTGTGGGAAGCGAGAACGCTACCGCACGACCACGAGATGCGGGCTCTTGATTTAACACTCTCACCTGATGCAGCCGAGTATAAGATTTTAAATCAGCTTTCAATCTCCACTGTTACTTGAAGTTCGGAAACACATTAGAATCTAACTAATCAATACATTAAAATAAGTATTACCACTGTCAACACAACATATGTAACAGATGTAACCATACACGCAGGAGGTATAAAAGGAAGATCTGTCGTATCGTAACTAAGTCAAATTGACATTTCTTGTTTCTTCCATTAGATGCACTTATAGCTTTAATTAAAAAGTTTAAATTTAATTTATTTAAATAAACTACATCCACAATCTATTATGTATCTTAACTATTATCGTTACCTAAGTTGGTAACAAGTGTAAACAAAAAACGTGCTAGTAATAAAAAAGAATTTTTGTGGTATGACACGTAAATTCACACACTGTACCATCTGCTATATAATATCAGGCACCAGGTCTTTTCTTGAGAAACAAATAAATAAAATAATAATAATTATAAATTTTCTCAGACTTTTCTTCAGCGAAACAGGACTGCGTATGTTGAAAGAAATTCATCACAGATTTTGGTATAGGTAACAACCCACACGTCGCTAGGCGTCTACCACTATCACTGCCTCTCGTTGATGTTCTGAAACTATCTTGTTAACCAGTTATGCTATATAGAAGCAGTACAATGTTTTCCTCTGAAAGGATTTTGTAGTTTTGACCGTGAAAAGCCTAAAGGGTGTAACTTATTTAACTGAACTTACGTAAATACACAACAATAAACAGACCCTATTTGAAACGGTTTTCATTAATCAAATTGATCAAATGATAAAGAATACGGTCGCCAGCCTAATTAGGCATAGAAATGTGTAACGTTTGTTTTAAAGACGAAGTGAACTGCTTTTAGGCGAAAGACACAGCCTATATGTTTCTCGTACAAAAGTGTAATGAACACAGTCACAAGCATATGAAAATGACAAAGTGGCTGCTAACAGTCATAGTAGAACAAGACTGTTTTCACAAACACAACAGACACTGAACCACTCTTCTATATTAAATGTCAATGTAAGTAACTTCCTTAATACTACTAATGCAAGTCAATACTGAATCGGAAGGTGTGGAATGGACTTAGTGTCAAGTTAGCAAATATCTCTTACACAGCATAAATTTAAATAAAGTTCACCCGCATATTTTGTCACTGTTCCGCAAAAGCAATAAAGTAACTGATTTCATAGATAATGATACTTCAGTTAACTTTACCTTCAACCGAAACAAAACAATTAATGGGGGCTCATAAACTGATATAACCCCTCTTAACACACACCAAGAGCATAAAATTCAACACTTGTTTCAAAACTAGTTAGCATTTTCTTTTATGTAATAACTTACTGTATTTTGAGCAACTTTAAATAGTAGGGGCCTTTAATCTTTACCACAGTCATAAAGCAAACAGACTTGTTCTCAAACACTGACCCATCTTCTTTGCTATTTCATTAGGCTCCACAAAAATTATTTACCTAGAAGAACATTTCAAGCCAACCTTTAATAATATTTATTCTTGAAACTAAACCCAAAGTGGTTAATTGCCTATTCATCATTTCCACATTCTTTTACTTTATTGTAAATAATTAAATATATAATTTTGAAAGTCCACAAAACTTTAAATTGAACTATTTCAATCACTGGATGGCTGTCACAAAGCTACACTTACTACCTCCCTCAATTTTGCCAAATCCAGAGAATTTTTAGCTACTCTCTTTCACTTAATATCTAACAACATTAATTAAATAGCTGTTATGCTTTGAGACTTTCATTTTCCCACAACAAGGACACTCGGTAATCATAATTCAAGTGGAGAGGACTCAGAGGTTTTATGATTAGAAACAAATCAAAGTAGGTTCATAAATTTTGTTCTGAGTTACCTTGTATTTAAAAAAAAAAGTGAAAAGTGTGGCTCAATCACTTTACACTTCAATAATTCCTCCACTTCATCATAGTGATTGCGGGATGTAGTGGCGAGTACATTATGGTAGAAAGATTTACTATTGGGAGTGGTATGCTCTGTCATATTCTTGGTGGCGACGTTCCTCCGATTTCTAAGACAATTTCCGGTAACAGAGCATAATAAGTAATCCATACATCCACCCGAGGCTTTGGCGTAGTGGAAACTGGCACAAAAAGCATCTCTCGGCACCTGCACCATGCACTATTTGATCATTATCTGCCAGAGGTTCGGTAGCTAGTCCCTGACTGACTACCTTGTCCACCTTTTCACCTACACCAACCATATATTGTGCGCACTGCTTAATTTCCGTTCCAGAGGAGAACCACAACACCTTTTCATACACAAAGAACTAAAAACCCTGAGTGAGGATCAGCAATTACAGAGTAGCAAACAAACATTATAAAGAAAACATATCATTTGTTCACATCGTCAGTTCTACATAAAATTATTTAAGCAAAACTAATCATCCCTAAATACAACTAAAGAGTATGTGTAAGAAGCGCAAAACATATTAGAGCATATCACAGGGCACATATTACAGAGGTTACACTCCATGTCAAATATAATCAATCATAAAAAAATATTTGTCATCTTACCATTGTGTTACAAGAGTTATGTCGAAAGTGCGAGTTTTCTGCGAATACTAGACACCAATGTGCTTCAACGTTTACACGTCTAGTTCCATCCATAGCTTCATTTGAAGGACTTCAAAGTCGAATACCGTTTATCAAATACGTTCAACGTAAAATATAAGGTGATTTTTTTTACGGCTGAAGCATCGTTTGCAAGGCACTGCGATATTGGTTATAGCTTATAAAACGGCCTTTGTCTGTTGTACATAGTGCAGGCATTTCAGTAAGAGCATAATTGCTCCTTGTCTTATTGATTTGATCCTAACTGGTCACAACTATCAACAGTTGCTAGCTGATATGGTTGCACAGTTACTGAATTACATACTGCCGGATATGAAGCATACGTATTGTATCGGTATGCTGCAATCCCGTTCATAAAGCACACGTAATTATAAGCCTTTCTCTGGGTTCTCTGAGATTTGTTGCTCCCATTGGCTGCTAGTGTTGAATCTTGTAACTACCAGGTCAGCCTGTCTATTATCGGCTGTTCTATATCGCGAACTTTGTATCTGAATTTGTCTGCACCTGCCTGGAACAAGTCTGCCTGGAACAAGTCTGGAACAAGTTTGTTTTAACAGGCTACTACTTTCTAGGAACCATGATACGCTGACACGTCTCTAAATAGAGACGAACGCGTTCAAGAGCTACGTCAAGGTGTGTTAATGAGAGTGCCCTTATCCTGACTGTTACATCGTATATCTAATTTCTTTTTTATAATATAAGAGGAACTAAGGAAATGACAGCAAGTCCTCTCACAGTATACGCTCATAAATTTAAATGCAGAAACATAGCAGCTAGAGACGAGGAAGTGATTTCGCTTAGAGATTTCTAACGGATCATTTGGGGATCGTCGGACCAGTACTTCAGGAAAGAAAATGGTCTGCAGCTGACTACACTAGACACCTAATGAAATGTTCCTATAAGGCAAATGAAATCAAGTACAGAAGAAATAAAAAACGCCGATAATCTAGAAGGCATGAAAAACCGTCCAATATGGGAGAAATCGAAATGAATTCTGAAGTGCAGTATTGATCGTCAAAAAGTGCATTACACAATATGACAGTGATAACAAGAAATACATAAATTGTACCTTAGTTACGTGTTTCCTTACAGTTGATAAAGTATGGCGGGAGTCCGTGAAATCACTTCTGGTGACGGCGTAACAGTGGATTGCAGTGATGTTACATTCAAGTTCCATGTATCATATGCTAAAGAACTCCTCTTTGAAAGCTCTTTCCAGCGGCATTGAGAGAAATGTAGAGGCTGTAACCGAACATCCACGGACAATATTTCGGAGATCCTGGTAATTTGATACAAACCAACCATACACTCCTGAAGCTTGTTAAAAAGTAGTAATGTAATTACGATTAGTTTTTTAAACCTAGTTGGCCTTATATCTTTGAAATGAAGACACCTGGAATATGATATCATGGAAACGTACATCACCAACCACATATGGAACAGGAGGCTGATGTGGTTGCCGTCGTTGAGTGAATGGCGCAGCGTATTGTAGTTGTGGTGCTCTTCCATGGCATTCAGTGAAAAAGGAATATATTTGTCAAATCTTCATGAGTGTATCCATACTGATATTTACCACCACTACTGTGGAAATAACACTGTCGGGCAAAAAAAAAAAAATAAATAAATAAGCGCGAGGCGGTTCCGAGCTGTACTGATTCTGAGACTGAGGGCGAAGAGTGAAGTGGACCTTACAGTTCCGCACTGTCGCCTGATAAACAAAGTAACAAAGTAAGAGCCTACGGAATATCAGACCAGCTGTGTGGCTGGATTGAAGAGTTTTTAGCAGAGTACAGCATGTTGTTATCAATGGAGAGACGTGTACAGACGTTAAAGTAACCTCTGGCGTGCCACAGGGGAGTGTTATGGGACCATTGCTTTTCACAATATATATATAAATGACCTAGTAGATAGTGTCGGAAGTTCCATGCGGCTTTTCGCGGATGATGCTGTAGTATACAGAGAAGTTGCAGCATTAGAAAATTGTAGCGAAATGCAGGAAGATCTGCAGCGGATAGGCACTTGGTGCAGGGAGTGGCAACTGACTCTTAACATAGACAAATGTAATGTATTGCAAATACATAGAAAGAAGGATCCTTTATTGTATGATTATATGATAGCGGAACAAACCCTGGTAGCAGTTACATCCGTAAAATATCTGGGAGTATGCGTGCGGAACGATTTGAAGTGGAATGATCATATAAAATTATTTGTTGGTAAGGCGGGTGCCAGGTTGAGATTCATTGGGAGAGTGCTTAGAAAATGTAGTCCATCAACAAAGGAGGTGGCTTACAAAACACTCGTACGACCTAGAGTATTGCTCATCAGTGTGGGATACGTACCAGATCGGGTTGACGGAGGAGATAGAGAAGATCCAAAGAAGAGCGGCGCGTTTCGTCACAGGGTTATTTGGTAACCGTGATAGCGTTACGGAGATGTTTAGCAAACTCAAGTGGCAGACTCTGCAAGAGAGGCGCTCTGCATCGCGGCGTAGCCTGTTCGGCAGGTTTCGAGAGGGTGCGTTTCTGGATGAGGTATCGAATATATTGCTTCCCCCTACTTATACCTCCCAGGGAGATCACGAATGTAAAATTAGAGAGATTCGAGCGCGTACGGAGGCTTTCAGACAGTCGTTCTTCCCGCGAACCATACGCACAGGAACAAAAAAGGGAGGTAATGACAGTGGCATGTAAAGTGCTCTCCGCCACACACCGTTGGGTGGCTTTCGGAGTATAAATGTAGATGTAGATGTAGACAGTTACCAACAAAAAATTATGAGTGAATCGATCACATGTGTATCTAAAAACAGACCCCATATTGTCGACCTCTGCGTTGTTGGGCGTACCTTTTGAATATAATACAGTTTAACGGTGTAATTGGAAATCAACAGCAGCATGGTCTTTGTAATTGAAGTGACTGGGTGAAGTTGAAATATGAAAACATGCCATTTCAAATATTCAAATGTGTGTGAATTTCTATGGGACCAATCTACTGAGGTCATCGGTCCCTAGACATAAGCACTTCTTAAACTAACTTAAACTAATTTACGCTAAGGACAACACACACACCAATACCGGTGGGAGGACTCGAACCTCCGGAGGGAGTGGCCGCCCGCTTCGTGACGTGGCGCCTCAAACCGCGCGCCCACTCCGCCCGGCTAAAACATGCCATTTATTGAGAATACTATTAACGAACAAAATCACTAGAGTAGTGAGTAAAATTCCTCCAAAACGACTGTTTCGAAAAACCACAGTAACGAAAAACCTTACTGCACCGGAAACAATAATAACAATGCCCGAAACGAGAATACTAAAATTTTCAGTGAGGGAAACAGCATTACCGGTACCAATCGTCCACTAACACTGAGACAATAGCATTCTTCAACATATCTTACGAACTCTTACAATTCATGATTGAGTTCTTCCTCAGCCATACTAAAGAGACACAGTCAGAAAATAATCGACAAATCAACACTAAAATCCTAACAGGCGTAACACGATATCACACATGAAACTTCAGTTTCACAGAACAATGAAATATGCAATAGCTAATAAGGCGGAATGCTGACTTTATCCAAATGATACCAAAAATTGCAAATTTCCTTCCTCAGACACAAACATGCGGTGCAATATTTTTAATAGCAACAGTAGTAAGTTTATAAACAGTCCCTACCGGAGTTAAACAACAACCTGGAAAGACATCAGGATACCAAATTCAAAAATTGGCAATCGAAGAAACAATGTTAACAGTAACTATAAGCATCTTCCCCGAGGGCTAACCGGGAACAAGTTGCAATAAGACTTAACTATGAAGACAAGGTCACTGTCTGCTAACGACAATGCGTCTGCAAACACCTGTTAGTAAATAGTGAGCAACTAACAGATGAACCCAAGAAGTTCAACTGGCGTTAAGAAATCCTGAAGACTAATTTATTGCTCTGTAACAACTTGGTGTATCTACGAAGAAAGCAATATTTAAGATTTGCTTCGTTTTAATTGACAATGGTGGATTCGTTTGTGAGCGAAGTAAATTTGACAGCTTACCTCAAAGGCAGACGGTTATGTAGAGTGGCCACAAGAGTTAGAGACTGTGAGGGGAGATATCTTGTGTTTGTCTTCCAGTGCTGATAACTCATTGGCGTTTGTCCTTCGTACCGATTTGATGTAATACCATAAATTTCAAACGGAATTAACTTGGGTTGGTGAGTGCGCATTATAGAGACGGTCATATTCATATACGGTATATACTGGGTGTTACAAAAAGGTACGGCCAAACTTTCAGGAAACATTCCTCACACACAAATAAAGAAAAGATGTTATGTGGACTTGTGTCCGGAAACGTTTAATTTCCACGTTAGAGCTCATTTTAGTTTCTTCCACCTACGCTCGATGGAGCACGTTATCATGATTTGATACGGGATACTCTACCTGTGCTGCTAGAACATGTGCCCTTACAAGTACGACATAAGATGTGGTTCATGCACGATGGAGCTCCTGCACATTTCAGTCGAAGTGTTCGTACGCTTCTCAACAACAGATTCGGTGACCACTGGATTGGTAGAGGCGGACCAATTCCATGGCCTCCACGCTCTCGTGACCTCAACGCTCTTGCCTTTCCTTGATGGGGGCATTTGAAAGCTCTTGTCTACGCAACCCCGGTACCAAATGTAGAGACTCTTCGTGCTCGTATTGTGGCCGGCTGTGATACAATACGCCATTCTCCAGGGCTGCATCAGCGCATCAGGGATTCCATGCGAACCAGGGTGGATGCATGTATACTCGCTAACAGAGGACATTTTGAACATTTCCTGTAACAAACTGTTTGAAGTCACGCTGGTACGTTCTGTTGCTGTGTGTTTCCATTCCATGATTTATGTGATTTGAAGAGAAGTAATAGAATGAGCTCTAATATGGAAAGTAAGCTTTTCCGGACACATGTCCACATAACATATTTTCTTTCTTTGTATGTGAGGAACGTTTCCTGAAAGTTTGGCCGTACCTTTTTGTAACACCCTGTATCTGCAGCAAGCAATAATGAAAGTAATTTAAGGTTCTTGTATCACAACAGCCTAGAGTAGAATAAAAATAAGTGGCAATATAATTAATAAACATTTGTGATTGTGTCGAACACAGCTATGCATTTAAATGCAACTAAGATTACTGTTATTAGCACTTTGACTTCCAACCTCGTCAGCTGACGGGACGTGAGCATTTAGCCAGACAACCGATCTCGGTAAGTGACGGGGTATATTTCCCCACTGTTTTAAATACTAAACCATGTATACTAATGGGCTCAGTCAATGTTCAGGCGTGGCGAGGTACATGCTTCTAAAACAGTTGTTTTTTGCATAAACTGAAGTTGGTGGACGCGGCAGCTGTTCGTTTAGTACGTAAAGAAATGGAAACGTGGCCTCGCGATGTCTTTCGGACGGCGGAAGTTTGTATGAAGTGGAGGAAGATGTTATTAAGAAAGAGGGTGGTAATGGTGACATCGACGATTCAGATGATGATGCTGACTTCGTGCACGAAGGACTGTATTACCTGAATCTTCTATAGTCAGTATTTTTCGTTTTGATTTCTTAAAATGTTCGTTCAAACATTATGTTCTTTTAAGATCTTTCTTAGTTTTCTGAATCACGAAAAATTTTATTTTCAATAGGCTCTGAGCACTATGGGACTTAACATCTGAGATCATCAACCCCTAGTATTTAGAACTACTTAAACCTAACTAGCTTAAGGACATCACATACATCAATGACGGAAACAGGATTCGAACCTGCGACCGTAGCAGTCGCGCGGTTCCGGACTGAAGCGCCTAGAACCGTCGACCACCGTGGCCGGCAAAGGCTGCGATAAAAGACACTTTATGCCAGTGCAGTGAGTGGAAAAGAGCGATCTCCAAAAAGACTCGTATAAAGATAATCATCCTATGAGGAAGTAATATGTAACTATTTAAATTTGGAACCTCAAAGTAGTAGTTTCAGCCAGTCATAAAAGGTTAGGATCACAGTTAAATGCTGGCTAGCGTTTTCAATATAAAACATATTGAAAAACGACGTAAATGGCCGGTATTCGAAGACGCGGAATCAATCGTATCTTCAAGCAGATATTACAACATTACGTGTAACTACCATCGCGTCTCGCCGCTACGCTGATACTCTTCGAATTGTTCCGCGCGCCCCTAAATAGGCGATTGCAAGCAATCGTACCGCTGCAAAGAGCGGCCACAAGAAAGAGGCGACACACTAATCCATCCAGAGTTAAGTTACGGTTCGTTACCGTTTTTCGGAAATACCTATCTTTCTGTATCCTGTCTGCATTTTACTTGGCTCAAATGGCTCTGAGCACTATGGGACTCAACATCTTAGCTCATAAGTCCCCGAGAACTTAGAACTACACTCCTGGAAATGGAAAAAAGAACACATTGACACCGGTGTGTCAGACCCACCATACTTCCTCCGGACACTGCGAGAGGGCTGTACAAGCAATGATCACACGCACGGCACAGCGGACACACCAGGAACCGCGGTGTTGGCCGTCGAATGGCGCTAGCTGCGCAGCATTTGTGCACCGCCGCCGTCAGTGTCAGCCAGTTTGCCGTGGCATACGGAGCTCCATCGCAGTCTTTAACACTGGTAGCATGCCGCGACAGCGTGGACGTGAACCCCCGTATGTGCAGTTGACGGACTTTGACCGAGGGCGTATAAAGGGCATGCGGGAGGCCGGGTGGACGTACCGCCGAATTGCTCAACACGTGGGGCGTGAGGTCTCCACAGTACATCGATGTTGTCGCCAGTGGTCGGCGGAAGGTGCACGTGCCCGTCGACCTGGGACCGGACCGCAGCGACGCACGGATGCACGCCAAGACCGTAGGATCCTACGCAGTGCCGTAGGGGACTGCACCGCCACTTCCCAGCAAATTAGGGATACTGTTGCTCCTGGGGTATCGGCGAGGACCATTCGCAACCGTCTCCATGAAGCTGGGCTACGGTCCCGCACACCGTTAGGCCGTCTTCCGCTCCTGCCCCAACATCGTGCAGCCCGCCTCCAGTGGTGTCGCGACAGGCGTGAATGGAGGGACGAATGGAGACGTGTCGTCTTCAGCGATGAGAGTCGCTTCTGCCTTGGTGCCAATGATGGTCGTATGCGTGTTTGGCGCCGTGCAGGTGAGCGCCACAATCACGACTGCATACGACCGAGGCACACAGGGCCAACACCCGGCATCATGGTGTGGGGAGCGATCTCCTACACTGGCCGTACACCACTGGTGATCGTCGATGGGACACTGAATAGTGCACGGTACATCCAAACCGTCATCGAACCCATCGTTCTACCATTCCTAGACCGGCAAGGGAACTTGCTGTTCCAACAGGACAATGCACGTCCGCATGTATCCCGTGCCACCCAACGTGCTCTAGAAGGTGTAAGTCAACTACCCTGGCCAGCAAGATCTCCGGATGTGTCCCCCATTGAGCATGTTTGGGACTGGATGAAGCGTCGTCTCACGCGGTCTGCACGTCCAGCACGAACGCTGGTCCAACTGAGGCGCCAGGTGGAAATGGCATGGCAAGCCGTTCCACAGGACTACATCCAGCATCTCTACGATCGTCTCCATGGGAGAATAGCAGCCTGCATTGCTGCGAAAGGTGGATATACACTGTACTAGTGCCGACATTGTGCATGCTCTGTTGCCTGTGTCTATGTGCCTGTGGTTCTGTCAGTGTGATCATGTGATGTATCTGACCCCAGGAATGTGTCAATAAAGTTTCCCCTTCCTGGGACAATGAATTCACGGTGTTCTTATTTCAATTTCCAGGAGTGTACTTAAACCTAACTAACCTAAGGACATCACGCACACCCATGCCCGAGGCAGGATTCGAACCTGCGACCGTAGCAGTCCCGCGGTTCCAGACTGCAGCGCCAGAACCGCACGGCCACCGCGGCCGGCTGCATTTTACTTCCTCCATACTTCGACCACCACTAATTATTTGGCTGCCCAAATAGGATAACGCCTCAACTACTTTTAGTGTCTCATATAGTAATCCAATTCCTTCAGCATCGCTTGATTTCATTCGTGTTAACCGTTTTCAGCTTCACTGAAAAAATGCTGTCTCACAGCTTGGCATCTATATACGTCAAACATTGCTTGCAGGTGTCACAAAATTCTCCGTATTGTCCACTATAACTGAAAGACAGTTATTGAAAGTACATCGTAGATGGTAGACGAAAATGAACTAAAAATTAAAAAAAAAAAGATAGCTAACCGCAGTTCACTGAGTCTGAATTCGATTCAGAATAGTGACCGGAAAATAACTGGAAGAAAATAGCTTCTTAATGTACACTGAAGCGGCAAAGAAACTGGTATTGTGTCTGGTGCAGTTGTCAGATCGGTTACTGCTTCTACAATGGCAGGTTATTAAGATCTAAATGAGTTTGAACGTGCTGTTATAGTCGGTGCAGTAGCGATGGAACACAGGGTCTCGGGTAACGATGAAGTAGGGATTTTCCAGTGCGACCACTTCATGAGTGTACCGTGTATATCAGGAATCCGGTAAAGCATCAACTTTGGCATCGATGAGGCTGGAAAAAGATGCTGGAAAAACGGGACCGGATGAAGAGATTCGTTCAACGTGACAGAAGTGCAACCCCGGATTTCAATGTTGGGCCATGAAAAAGGATCAGCGTGCAAACATTCAACGAAACATCATCCATATGGGCATTCGGAGCCGAAGGCCCACTCGTGTAACCTTAATGACTGCACGATACAAAGCTTTACGCCTCGCATGGGAACGTCAACTCCGACATTGGGCTGTTGATGACTGAAAAAATTTTGCTTCGTTGGACAAGTCTCGTTTCAAATTGTATACCGCGGATGGACTTGTACGGGTATGGACCCTGCATGTCAGCAGGGGACTGTGCAAGCCCGTAGAGGTTCTGTAATGGTGTGGAGCGTGTGCAGTTGGAGTGATATGGGACCCCTGATATTGCTGGATACGACTCTGACACGTGACACGTACGTAAGAATCATATGTGATGAACTTCATCCTTTCCTGTCCATTGTGCATTCCGCTGTACTTAGACAATTCCAACAGGACAATGCGACAGCTCACACTTCTGAGTTTAAACACTTCCGCTGGCCACCAAACTCTCCAAACATGAACTGTATTGAGCATATCTGGGATGCCTTGCAACGTGCTATTCGAAAAAAGATCTCCACCGCCTCTAATCTTACGGATTTATGGACGGCACTGCAGGATTCATGGTGTCAGTTCCATCCAGCAGTACTTCAGACATGAGTCCAGTCCATGCTAAGTCGTGCTGCGGCACTTCTGCTTGCTCGCGGGGAACTTACACGATATCAGGCAACTGAACAAGTTTCTTTTGTTATTCAATGTATTTACTGGTTCAGTACAAATTTTGGGTGGTACGTCTTAGGGATCTCACTCTGTACATACGCTGACATTAATGTATGTCTTCAAATAATCAAGGTAACTAGATGTTCAATGTTCATTTTTTTAAATAAAGGAACAGAATTCGATTTTAGCGTTTTATGTGACTATTTGGGTAGAAGGAACAGCACTATGGGGATATCGCTTCATGCCCCAGCAGCAAAGTATGGAGACTGGCTTCTTTGAACATGTTTACCTGTAGCATGAAGAGGAAACTTTCACATGGGGGAAATCTTCATCTATTGAACAATGGATGCAGCATCCACACCGCAAAACCCATAGTACCATCCTTATACCTTACTTCTGTGAAAAGTACTGTAGCAACAGTATACTGTCGCAGATCCATTGTCAAATATAGGCTATTTTAAGCGCCACTAGACAGTAACAGAGTAAATCTGTGGCGCAAGCCCGTGACTTGTCTTCGTACGGACAGGGTGGCAGGGCCTTAGTCCCGGCCGATAGCAGACTGAGGGGCCCTTAAGCCATTCATGAGGGAATGGAACGAGCTTAAATCGCTACCAATATAGAAAACTGATCCCGGGATCTAGAAACCTAGTAATCTACTTGCTAGACCACCACGGCCATTGTAAAATAGTTATATCTGTTGAAAATTATGTTAAGAGTTAATGGAGCTCTTAGCAGTGGAGAAATGCATTTTTTTTAATGGTCGGAGTGAATGTTAACATTAATTTAACCATATTTATTGTGGCTGTTCTTTGTGGTTGTGGACTGTATCGAACTTTTTGGTGAAATATGGAGCTAAATAATTTGAATAGAAGGCCAGTCCTTCTGTAAAGGAGTATGTCTTGCCCAGTTTTCACCACCATTCCTCGACAAATAGGACTAAACAGCATTTATCATATAGCTGAATGCTGTCATATATGCTTCAGTACTAAATGAAATGTGATATACTGCCCAAAAAATCCCGTCATCCAGACTTTCAAGATGGCATATTGCACCTGCATCATATGTTGTACACAGGACCTCAACGCAGAGTAACTGACTGCTCTCTCTGTTCGCACCAAATGAGCAAGAGCAAACGGCGGAAGTTGATTGTCCTTAATGAAGTCATCCAGAGGCTCCATTCGCAGCTAAAAGCGGAGAAACCGTGCTCACTTGACGGCCTTTTGTGTTCGCAGTGCGATCCCTGGCTCTAGGGGAAGCTAATTGGAGTTGGCGAACCAAACAAATGTGTGGCTGGCGCGTAATTGCTGTTTGCCGGCGCTGTACGAACGAGTGCTTGGCCGTGGGGTGGAGCACCTCTCTGAACAGCCTTTCGGTAGGTGAATCGAATCGACTAATCAGAGACCCGTGCACACAGAACTACTGGCAGTATCAAAATACCTCGCTGCCTCACACCTGTAACATGGAAACGCACGATCCTGTTTCCAGAAGAGCCCTTGGATATGCACTTTTGTGTAGACACAGTCGGTGAAGCTCTTGTTGAGACTGTTGCTTCGGTGAGTTCTTATTTTCCCATTGACTCTCAAGTGCCACAATTTTAAAGCCAGCGTACATGTCAATTAGCTTATGTGCTTTCGGTTCCATAGTGACTATGAACTTGTTACTCACTTATCCGCTTGCAAATCTCTGGTATGTCCTGGACACCTATAAGAATGATGCTGTAGGGGAAACAAAATTCTCTTCGTCACTGCATCCGTGTTCAAAGCAGAAATTCGTAACGAACGTCTCTGACGTGATGGTTTACACGGAGCAGATGATTCCGATACTGAAGGCGAAATAAATTAATACTACAATTATTTATCGGATAAAGAGAGAGGAAGTAAAGTGGCTGAGCATAAGATACTGTATGGGAAGGAATAAATTCAAAACTTCTCCTCAGTGTCTCATGAAGTGGCGGCATGTGAAACCGTTGTTGGTAGCTGCGATACATTATTTTCTTCTACTTTCTTTCCTTTTGCTTCCTTTTTCTCTGTACATATGTCTTTGATTATTTACAATATGAAATCTTTTGTTCTGTAGTATGATATGTGAATATGTTTCACTTTATTAATATTGGTACTTGACTCTTATTACCGTATTTTACAGATTATAAGACGCACTTTTACACTCGAAAAATTGCCTCCAAATTCCGGAGCTCCTTATACTCGAAATTAATATAAAGACGTCCATTGCTTGATTTAATATGTCTTAAAAATGGTCCTGTACTGGATGCCGCAGGAAGCCTATCTCTATCTAGTAATATTGACTCGAGTGGCTGCAGCAGTGCACCGATACGACGAACATGAGTTGCAGGGACTCACTAGTTTGCTAACGCTGTCTCCCTCATGCCCCGCCATTACAAAGCCAGATGAATGTCTAGCCTATGATGTGTCACATTAGTCTATGGTCACAGTGAACCTGAACTGAAAGTGATCTGTGTTGCCGGTAACAGTAGAATATTTTTTTAGCTGGTTTCGTAATGGATAAAAAAATAAAACTCATTCATATGATGGGGGCTATAAATTGAAAGCAATAGTACTTGTACAAGAACATGAAAATAGAAGAGCAGCTGAGAGGCATTTCGGTCCTCCACCTACAGAAGAAACCATTCGTAATGGTGGGCTAGTAAAGGAGAACAGAAATGAATGAGGAAGACCAAACGTGCCAATAGAGGACTGAACGTCAAATTGCCAAAATTAGATAATGACGTATTAAAATCGATTTAAGGACACTATCAAAATGCCAATGGAATTAATACAAAAATTATTCAAATATACACTCGTAAGCTAGCGCTGCAGTGGAATTTAACAGCGGAGCTGGTTGGTGCAACAGGTATATGAAGCGACATGGACTTAGCATGCGAACAAACCCACAATGCCTCAGAAAATGCCACAAGAGTGTAAAGAGAAAATATTATCCATCCATCGCTTTATTAGTCGTAATCAAAAGAAACCCAGTGTGGAACTAAGCCAAATAGCGAATATGAACGAAACTCCGTTGTCATTTGAAGTGCCAAATAACAGCACTGTTGCCCCGATAGGTGCTAAACCAGTAACAATAAAAACAAATGCATATGAAAAAGTGAACTACAGTGTTCTCTTTTCATGTTGTGCTGACGGTACTGAACTTAATGCAATAACCATTTTTAGGCATGAAACAGCACCGAAACCTTCCAAATTACCGCCTGGTGTTGTTATTCACGTACATGACAAGCTTTGGACTGACACGGCTGATATGGAATTATGGATTAACAGGGCGTGGGAGAGGGAAATGTGCTTTACTGAAAGAGAGTTCTTTCTTTCACTAGATCAGTATAGTAGTCATTTGAAAATCAATCTTTTAAGAAAAATTGAGACCGGCCTGTTATTCCAGGAGGACTTGCATACAATTGCGACCTCTTGATGCCTCGATAAATAAAGCACTTAAATTGAGTATGACAGAGGAATGGAGCAAAAAGATGATGGATAAAACCTAATATTAATTTACCTCGAAGGGAGCTTTAAAACGGCGTCTTTAAAACGACCTACAGTCAAACAAGTGTGTCAGTGGATGAAACTGTCGTGGTCTAAAGGGAGAGAAGGTATTATTCTTAAATCTTTCAAGAAGTGTGGGGTAAGTAACGCTCTCGTTATCTATATAGGCACAGTTACGTCCGTCGATCTTGTGGCCAAAGGAACACCACGGAGAATGCTATCACTGCCTGGGAAATCCTGTACAAGCAAGAGGACAAAAATACGGCAACTTGACAGCTGATGGAACTACTTGTACTTTAATCACACCACCAGTACTAACGATCCACCTCTGACGTCACATGGCAACGACCATACACAGATAACTATGAACGTTCTTCTCTTATAAAGACTCTAAATATTTTACAAGGTTTCAGTTGTGATTTCTTTTTATTTTATGACAAGCTTTTTCAAATACTTGTTTTTCTTAAGTAAATGTAGTTTCTCTAATGGTTGTTGGTAACCATTCACACCATCTTTCTTTTTCGTTTTAATGTAGCTGTTATTGTATGTGCTTTAAAGTGTCTTTGGAGATGTTTCTTATTCATGTACGTCTGCAATCATTCTATCAGGCACATCTACGAGTTTTTTTGTGATATGTGGGAAATCGCGCAAATTGTGACATCCGCCATTAGACTGCAAGCGCCGACCAATCACCGTAAGGCTGCCCAATTCGCTATTGGTGAAGCAGACACCGTCCCTGGGAATCATGAGGCTACGTGTAGCTATTACAAATGGGAAAGATCTGTGCATTCTCATAATTCTTTTAAACTGTATTGCATTAAATTCTCCTTTGCATTACTGGTTCCATGGACGCGGGAAATTTATTTACAACAGTTACACTCCATAATTACACTCTATAGCGCATTTCAATTTGTGCGTTACAGAATGTTGCATTTTGCACTGAGTACAACATACCCCACTTGAGAGGTTCATAGCTTATTGACTTATACTTATTACGTACGTTTGTATCTTGTATACAGTGTTCAGGAGTTTTTAATACAATCTGCATAACGACACATTCTGCTAAGTTCAGAAAAGTGTATTTGTTCACCATTCATGTACCAAAGTATATACATAGTATATAGTACACCTGCCATTTCGTTTTTGCAATGTGTAGCTGGAGACAGATACACAGGACAGTGGAAGAATTCATGGAGAAGACTAAAGAAAGAAACAGCACTACAATATGTTAGGACCCTATGTACAGTACTGCATGTATTCACCATTTGACGTTTATTCTGTCACAACCAGTCACTTCTCCACCATCCCTGCAGGGTTCCATAATTCAGTGTATTCTGAAAAGTCTTCAGTTCCTTAGTTACAATAGTTACCCTTTACGAATATCGCCAACTCTGTTCAGTAAATTCTTTAACCCATAGTTCTGATCTGCCAAACCAAATCTCATGTGATGAAGCAGTTTGATAATATTGATATTCTACAAAAATTAACAAAAATGAATAATTATTTTGTAACATGTGTGATGAAAATCGTCTGCCTTATATTGAATTATCTATGGAATGTTTATATATAATTAAATCAGGCAGTTCTTCTTGCGCCCTCAGGTGCATATCTTGTCGTGTTTGTAGTGTTTTTTTCTCATTCATGTACAGTTCAGACTGGGCATATGCTACGATTTATTGCTCGTAAGCAAGACGATGACAGCCTCAGTATCAGTATATGTGTTTAATCGATCAAAAAGAACAATTTTCTTTGGAAGTGTCAGGCTAACATGTTAAATATGCAGCCCAACATGGCCACGCAGACAAGAATTATGAAAAACTTTGTGCATAAGTGAATATTGTAAAGGTGGCAAATGTTACTTGAAACATTTGTAAGCAAGAATTTAAGATCTGTGGGACAAAAAAAAGGGACTATGTTCTTTCTCATGAGGGAGTAAATGTAAAATAATATAATAACCTATGTGAAAGTAAGAGGCACAAAGTGATAGTACAGTAAGCGAATCTGGAGGTATGGTGCTGAGGTGATTAATCTATGGACAGTCATGACCTGGTGAAAATGATGCACGAACTGAGGGACCCTGATGCGATAATTGCAGTTATGATACAGCGAATGTTATGGTGTTGCGAAACAACGACAACTGAAGTACATTTAATTGTCGAGTCGTGTAATTCTATGGACGTAACTGTTGACCTTTTAAGCATTTCTACTGACACTGTGCAGTAACAAGATACAAATCTACAGGGATGCTTATTCAATGATTGCAGTGGACTTTTACGTAAATGAAATCATATCTGTGAACTGCACAGTAGTCAACGAACTAAGTCAGGCTAGAAAACCTTTAAATAATGCTTTAGATCATTGCCCATAAGAGGCCTTACAGACTGAAAAGAAAATCCCCCAAGACGCGTGGATCACATTACTGTTTTCTATAAAACAAGTCGTTATTATAATATCACTGTTTAACAAAAACATTGTCTCAGTACACCCAAGAATTGTGTTTTATTATTTGCTACTGATACTGCTCATTCCATGTCTACATGTCCATACTGGTTGTTCCACCCGCTTCGTCGTCGGTGTTCCAGCCAATTCGTCGACGGTCATGGAGTCAACGACCAAAGTCCTGTTCCGTCGCCGGACCATCGAACGTTAGAGCACCAGATGTCATGTGTGCATGTCAACGATATTTTCTTGTTAAATTTTGTAAATTAACTTGCAGGTCAGCTTTAATGTCACACAAAATCCCATTCGTTCATTAAATCATGTTAATTATAGAATGCTGCATGTGACTCGAGAATTTTATTTAAAATGAACTCTTTCTAGTGGTGGTTAGCAGACGATGAAGTACTAAGCAAAAAGTGTGCATCCATCATAAACATAAAAGAAACACGAAAAATAAATTTGCGAAACAAAGAATCATACAAATTTGATAAATTGGTTTATGTTCGTTAATTATAAAACTACTTATTGTACCTAAGCTTATTGAAGGTCTTATTTTAACATGAAATTTTAGGGTCTCCATTTGGTTTTAGGCTCCGTCTTCCATGCTTAAATGAGGAGGCAAAATTTACAGTATTAGCCCATGTATGGTTATTTCATTCCATATCTTAACATGCAGTAAAATATTTAAAAGTAATTACCATTTAAAGTGCGTATGGCAGCCTAGTACTAAAGGAAACCTAGGTATGGAACATAATGCTGGAAGTGAGTGCTCTCGAGGCTCATAACTTCTCACATTCAAGGGGACGATGTTGCATTGCTTTTTAATCACAACTAAAATATACAATAATATCTCTTTGATAAATGGCATTTAGATTAAAAAGACCGTTAATATTTAACCATTACATCTACACTCCTGGAAATTGAAATAAGAACACCGTGAATTCATTGTCCCAGGAAGGGGAAACTTTATTGACACATTCCTGGGGTCAGATACATCACATGATCACACTGAAAGAACCACAGGCACATAGACACAGGCAACAGAGCATGCACAATGTTGGCACTAGTACAGTGTATATCCACCTTTCGCAGCAATGCAGGCTGCTATTCTCCCATGGAGGCGATCGTAGAGATGCTGGATGTAGTCCTGTGGAACGGCTTGCCATGCCATTTCCTCCTGGAGCCTCAGTTGGACCAGCGTTCGTGCTGGACGTGCAGACCGCGTGAGACGACACTTCATCCAGTCCCAAACATGCTCAATGGGGGACAGATCCGGAGATCTTGCTGGCCAGGGTAGTTGACTTACACCTTCTAGAGCACGTTGGGTGGCACGGGATACATGCGGACGAGCATTGTCCTGTTGGAACAGCAAGTTCCCTTGCCGGTCTAGGAATGGTAGAACGATGGGTTCGATGACGGTTTGGATGTACCGTGCGCTATTCAGTGTCCCCTCGAAGATCACAAGTGGTGTACGGCCAGTGTAGGAGATCGCTCCCCACACCATGATGCCGGGTGTTGGCCCTGTGTGCCTCGGTCGTATGCAGTCCTGATTGTGGCGCTCACCTGCACGGCGCCAAACACGCATACGACCATCATTGGCACCAAGGCAGAAGCGACTCTCATCGCTGAAGACGACACGTCTCCATTCGTCCCTCCATTCACGCCTGTCGCGACACCACTGGAGGTGGGCTGCACGATGTTGGGGCGTGAGCGGAAGACGGCCTAACGGTGTGTGGGACTGTAGCCCAGCTTCATGGAGACGGTTGCGAATGGTCCTCGCCGATACCCCAGGAGCAACAGTGTCCCTAATTTGCTGGGAAGTGGCGGTGCGGTCCCCTACGGCACTGCGTAGGATCCTACGGTCTTGGCGTGTATCCGTGCGTCGCTGCGGTCCGGTCCCAGGTCGACGGGCACGTGCACCTTCCGCCGACCACTGGCGACAACATCGATGTACTGTGGAGACCTCACGCCCCACGTGTTGAGCAATTCGGCGGTACGTCCACCCGGCCTCCCGCATGCCCACTATACGCCCTCGCTCAAAGTCCGTCAACTGCACATACGGTTCACGTCCACGCTGTCGCGGCATGCTACCAGTGTTAAAGACTGCGATGGAGCTCCGTATGCCACGGCAAACTGGCTGACACTGACGGCGGCGGTGCACAAATGCTGCGCAGCTAGCGCCATTCGACGGCCAACACCGCGGTTCCTGGTGTGTCCGCTGTGCCGTGCGTGTGATCATTGCTTGTACAGCCATCTCGCAGTGTCCGGAGCAAGTATGGTGGGTCTGACACGCTGGTGTCAATGTGTTCTTTTTTCCATTTCCAGGAGTGTAGAAATACCAATTTATCTTACTAAAAAGACGAGCCTTGGAAGGTAACCATATGCTACTTCTTTTTATTTGTGAAGTTTGCGTTTTAGCTTCAGTTGTCTTTTATGTACTCACGTATCTTTCTCTGTCTGCTCCCGGCAGGAGGTACATATAGGTTCTTTTTATTGCCTGCACACGATATAATAAGTTAAATATTAACTGCCTAACCGTATTTAATTTCATAGTATCAGATGACATACCTTATCTAAAAAATGAATTCAGGATTACTTGTACTTTTTGATTTTTAGTGACCTTCATCAAAGGAGTGGAGCCGGAATGCTCGACGACAGAACTATTCCAGCTTCATTTGTAATCTTTCGTCAATCATTCTCTTAACAGGAAAAGAACCTTCATTGTCAATATTGGAGTCCGATCACATTAACTGCTACACCCTTGGGGGTAAGAATGTTATTAAACTTTCATGAAAGAGGGTCACCGAACAGTTACGACAGACAACCAAAACACATTCGCCTGAGATTATTTATTGTTCTTTCGTTTAGGCAAGGAAGTGAATATTGTTCAATTTTTTCTTTTTACATCAAGGAAGTTTTCATATGATATGTATTAATGGAGTTTTTGAGAGGAAACAATTATCTCGTAATTGCTCGAATGTGCTTCCTTGACGAGTCGAAACATTCATGCAAACCTTTAAATCATTATATTTTCTAATGTCGTATGGTTGGTGGATTGCTCTTTGTGGAAGATAGTAACCGTAGATGCGTCTTTCAACATTTTTGACGCGGGAAATGGCAAAATTTGGAAGGGGAATAAATGTCACAGAAATTGGTATTCGACATATTCATCTGTTTGAGACGATTATAAGTACATATTGTTACTTACTTACCTGATAATTTAGATACGATGCCCATCAGAAATAATATTATGGAACGTGGGCTGCCAATTACACGGTATAAATATTATTCAAACTGGAGCCTACCGTGGTCCAAAGAGAGAGAACACCTACGGATTCGTTAGCTTAATCCCTCACTTACTTGCTGTAATACAGTTGTAGCTCAAAGCCTCGTCAGAATACTCCATTAGCATACTACATTCGTCCTGAGTATCCGCACTTACACACATTTCACGGCCTCTCCAGTCGAATCCAGACAAAATTTTGTTAAGACAACAAACGCAAAAGCAGTTTCCCGCCGGTTACTGTTGATCGACTGACTGCGGCAGCCTGTAGCTGTGTACAGCTCTTGCTCCATTCAAGATGGAGCCAAAAGGAGGTGACAGCTGTGTGTGTGTGGGGGGGGGGGGAGGGGGGGCGTACTAGGGCTACTACTTCCCTCAACCGACAGCTCCCTAATCTCCTCTTGATGCGTCGGAACGGCCTTCTGGGTCTCTCTGTGACACTTGTTGAGTTTCAGCTACTTTCGCCACAATATTATTGTACTATTAATGATTTGTCTGAAATCTGCTGGTAATGGAGGTGCCCCACTACTGCCCCCAAGCCATTCTTAATTTTCCAATACAACGTCGTGGCAATAAAAGAAACAGTACACTCTCTGGGAGTGGTTTGCTATCGACCAGCCCTGGAAATAATCTGCAACAGTCCCCATGTTGTATCCTTCCGCCTGGAGGCTCCAGAGAAATTCAAGGACGCTCAACTAGCTTTCAAACTGTCATGTTGGCGATTTATTAACTTGGCCAGCCTTGCAGTAATAGATGATTGTTGACCAGTCAGAACATTCATGAACTGTCTTCAACAAAGTGCTTCTCTCAGCATCTGCAATAGGGCACCTATTTTAGTAAAGTGCTTCTCAGTTAAATGCGAACAAAGACTGGTTGAAAAAAGGACGTTACACTAGTTAATAATGATATATATATATATATATATATATATATATATATATATATATATATATATATATATATATATACAGGGTGATTCAAAAATGCGTGTAAATATTTCAAGGGTGTATTTGTGAGGTAAATATAAGACAAAAATGTTCTATACAATTTTTTCCATACTTGGCTTATTACAGAATTATGAACAAAACAGGATAATACATTCAATACAACGTAAGGTATTTAATTCCCAGAGTTCACAGTTTAATTACAGTGCATTTGGACTAACAACGCAAACCGATAAATAAACGTGACGTAACAAACTGAAACAATTCCTCGCGAACACTGTATTAATTTAGGTCCTGTTGATTCAACTACAGCAATGCACAATAACTAAGGAAAATTGAAGCATTTTACAGACAGTACTGTACTGTACTGTATTTGCACAAATCTTAATGCAATGCATGTTCAAAATGCTGTCCCTGAACTTGCAGACAGACCCGTGCTCGTCGCATCAATGATCTCTGCACATTACACAGTCCGTTCAACTCTCCACGAATAATTTCACAACCACCTTCAATTCTTTGTTGTAGCACTTCTCTGTTCGGTACTGCAGAAGAATACACCAATGTCTTTAGTCGGCCCCATAAATAAAAGTCTAAAGGGTTCAGGTCAGGTGATCTGGCTGGCCAAGCAATTGGTCCTCCGCGACCTATCCATCGATGTGGATACGCAGAATTGAGGTACGCCCTTACGTTGCGGCTGTAATGGGCGGGAGCACCATCGTGCCTAAACCACATGGTGGCTCGTGTTGCAAGAGGGACATCCTGTAACAATCCAGGCAATTCTCCCTCCAAAAATTCGCAGTACGCGTGCCCATTCAGCCTTGGAGGCAGAACATGAGGTCCGAGTAAGTAATTCCCCACAATACCACACCAAATGTTTATGGAGAATTGATGTTGATATCCACGCACAATTCTCGCGCCAGGATTCTCGACAGCCCACTGGTGCATATTATGCGAATTGATTACACCCGCACGAGTAAACATGGCCTCATCTGTGAATAATATCCGCCGAATGAACATTGGATCATTCAAATGACGCTCTTGTAACCACTGGCAGAATTGCTGACGGCGAGGATAGTCTTCAGGTGTCAATTCGTGCACTTTTTGCAGGTGAAATGGATGCAACTGTTGTCTCCGAAGCAGCCGCCATACAGTAGATTGTGGAAGTCGTACAGCTGCACTAATTTGTCTCGTACTGATAGATGGATCTTGGTCTACCAGGTCCAAAACATGTTCCTCGACGTTCACTGCATGCTCAAGTGGTCGACCTGAATGTGGCCCAGGACGAATGCCATACTCCCGCATACGTCTGTCCACAGATACAAACGTCTGATGACTTGGTAACCGTCTTCCTGGAAACAGCTCACTGTACCTTCGTCTTGCTGCAAGTGCATTTCCATCTGCTGCACCATACACAAGGTGCATATCAGCATACTCACTGTTTGAGTACATCATGTGCACGAAACCTTTAGCCTTCCGACGATGAATGAACGACAGGACGTACTTTTCCGTTACCAACAACATCAGCGCCATCTTCCGTACAGTAGGAGTAAACATCACGTGCAAACAAAAACAAACACTACTCATGCAGTTTCGAATCAACTGTTGGGAGATACGTATGTGAATTACGTACCAGAATATGGCATCCTGCTGCTTGCACTGCCGTCGTTTTGATACGGACGTGACTTTCGTATTTAACGATAACTCTGGAATTAAACGTTTATGGAAAAACATTTATAGAACATTTTTGTCTTATATTTACCTCACAAATACACCCTTAAAATATTTACATGCATTTTTGAATCACCCTGTATATATATATATATATATATATATATATATATATATATATATATATATATATATATATATATATATATATAAAGAAAAGAAGCGTATGTAACTCTACTAGACGACACATTTATACGCTACAACATTTATAGTCACTTTTCCCGTACATCTCTCACAAAGTATTATTTTAAATATTTACGCTGCGCTGCTTCATATCTCGTTGACACTGTGAGTAGGCTGTTTAGGTTTTTTTGGTAACGCCACCTCTGTATGAAAATCACTGGCTGTGCTGTGTGCAGTCTGTGGCTGCTTTGCATTGTTGTAATACTCGCCATTGTAGTGTTAGGCAGCTGGCTGTGAACAGCGCGTAGCGTTGCGCAGTTGGAGGTGAGCCGCCAGCAGTGGTGGATGTGGGGAGAGAGATGGCGGAGTTTTGAAATTTGTCATGAACTGCTATATATATATAATGACTATTGAGGTAAATACATTGGTTGTTCTCTATCAAAATCTTTCATTTGCTAACTATGCCTATCAGTAGTTAGTGCCTTCAGTAGTTTGAATATTTTATTTAGCTGGCAGTAGTGGCGCTCGCTGTATTGCAGTAGTGGGAGTAACCAAGATTTTTGTGAGGTAAGTGATTTGTGAAACGTATAGGTTAATGTTAGTCAGGGCCACTCTCTTGTAGAGATTATTGAAAGTCAGATTGCATTGCGCTAAAATATTGTGTGTCAGTTTCAGCACAGTCGTGTAAATTTGTTTAAAAGGGGACGTTTCATATGTCGACCCTTAGCCGAGGATACCTCACTGGAATCTTCTGATTTTTTTCTTGTAGTTTGTGTAATTAGTGTAGATTTTGTTTATTGCTAGCACGTAATTGTAGAGAGAATCTCCTTTGTAGTTGCAGTCTTTCATTGTTGTACAGTAAAACAGGTGTGGCACGCATGTAGATTTGCACCAAGTATTTCGCAGCTGCAATTAACTAGATATTATTTTCAGTGTTATGTTAATGTGTTTTCTTATTTTTGCTCTTCAAATTGTGTTTTTCTGTGTTGTCGTGTGAAATACTGTGACAATAATGGCGTGTGAAAAAGGTAATACTAGGCTCCAAAGTAAACTGAGAAATGACAGTGAAAATGAAAGCAGTGTGTTAGCGCCACCGAGTAATGAATTAACTGATGTTCAAAGTAGTAATTTGGTAATTGTGCATAGGGAAATGGAGCGGGCAGCAAACAATGGCGTGGACAGTGAAACAATTAGTGAAGAGGGAAGCATTATCGATCGATCGGTCGGCAACAGCTCGCCTCATGAATCCGAAATGACAGGACACAATTTTGCAAATACTGTGGATTCAGGTTTTGCGTCCTCACCGTTTTCTCAAATGAGTCAAGACACATTTTCCGCTTGTCAAAATGTGAATGTTGCCGGTGCAAATTCACTGCCGAAAAGCACTGAGGAACATGTTTCAGACACCAGTGCATTGTTATTACAGTTAATGCAACAAATGGGACAAAGGCTCCAAAAGTTAGACACAACGCTTGAACAAAATCAGAAACAAATGGAACAAAATCAGAGTCAAACACAGCAAAAGCTTCAAAAGTTAGACACAGTGGAACAAAATCTTAAAAATTTAGACACAATGGAACAACACCAGAGACAAACACAGCAACAGTTAGATGCAATGTGACAAAATCTTCAAAAGTTAGACACCACACTTGAACAAACACGTGAAGATTTAACTAGTGAGTTACATAACATTGAATCGAAATGTCAAAAAGTCTGTAATGACGTAAAAACACAAATTTGTGAGCATTTTCAACCCATTTTTTCGCGGCATGAAAATGCATTACAGAATCACGAAGCAGCCATAAAAGAACTGCAAACTATTGTTCATGAAAATCATGAGACCTTGCAAGCTAAATTTGACTCAGTTGCATCTACCGATTCGGTTATGCAACTTGCAAAAACTCAAGAAAACTTAAAGGACACAGTAGATACTCTGAAAATTGGTTCAGAAAGACACATAGAGGAAATTAGTTCATTATCAGAGAAAGTAGTTCAACTTTCGGATCAGCTAAACAATTTATCTACGAAGGCAGATGATAATCTGAATGACACAAAACCGGTAGTCTTTAATGACACAGAAGAGAGCGAACAAATTAGGAAACTGAAACAAAATCTGAATCAAATTAATACGCAACACCAAAGAGAAATCCGGGAAGTACAAGATCAGCTGACACAGGTAATACAAGAATTACGTATTTCAGAGGACACTCGCGCTCCAACACGGGAAGAGGGACTTAGAAATACGGAAAAGCCGCAAAATAATAACACAGGGCATTTCGGAAGTTATGAAAGAAATTGGCAATGTGCACCGAATTTTGAGATGGAACGGCCGGCACGACCTAACAATGACCAATATGCGACTCGCCGACATGATGATTTTGACTATAAGCTGTTCATTACTACACGTAAATTCAAAACATTTAAGAATTCTGGCAACGACATTCATCCACAAGCATGGCTCCATCAATTCTCTCATTGTTTTCCTTCCAACTGGTCGTTAGAACACAGATTAGAATTTATGTGTGGCTACTTAGAGAATGAAGCAGCTGTAAGAATGCGGTCGGTCATTCACGATTGCCACAGTGAAGGAGAGTTTTACCATGCCTTCCTCTCAGCATATTGGTCTCAAGCTACACAAGACCGAGTAAAACATAGCATCATGATGATGAAACACTTTGAACAACCTGAATTTTCCAGTCTTGTCAAATATTTTGAAGACATGTTGCATAAGAATCAGTATCTTTCAAACCCATACAGCCCCTCAGAACTCATCCGCATTTGCTTACTCAAATTGCCTGAACATTTACGACATATTATTTTAGCAGGACGTTGCAAAGACGACATTGAAGCTTTTCAGGGACTCCTACTAGAATTAGAAATTGACACAGACAGTCGCCGGATGCGAAAACAGGAAAACAATCACGACAGGTCACATACGTCACAATTCCGTGACAACAGAAACAATAACTGGACACGACAAGGCTATTCTTACAACGCAAATCGTGACCAAAACAGACGCCACCCATATGACAACCACTGGCAGAGTAATATCAGTTACAAAGAAAGTTCGCATTTCCGTAGTAATGAATATGACAGAGACAATCATAGAAACAGACAATATGATAACCAGAACTATTATTATCAAGGGAGACAGAATAATTTCAGACGCAACGGTCCAGCGCGCAATTACGATTCAGGGAGAAATTCTCCACCACATGACCGACAAGAAAGAAACTACAGGAACTACCGACATGACGACAGACGATATAATCATAACGACAGACGTGAATTTCATCAGAACTGGCGGGATTCTAACAGAGCTGGGCCCTCTCGGCAAGGCGAATTTGTAGAAGTTAGGTCTCCTAATCCCAATAACGACGCGCGCCAACAAAGAGGCAGACAATGACTCGCACCGCAGGCAGACACGTGCGCCCGCTGGCTCAGGGAAAAATAACATAGACGCTAACCTTGAGAAAAATTCCAGTATTCTTTACCGACTTATACCACATGATAATTGCGTTAAAGTTGAAACTCTGCGTACTAGGAAGAGCAAAGGGTTACACATTTCACATGTAAAACCATTTATTGAGAGATAATCTGCTTTTTAACTTAGTCTTTGCCATAAAACTTTTCACTTCACATTTCTAGTATGCTTTGTCAGACTTAAGAAACTGTTAACATGCAACAATGTTTGAAGTTAAACATCCAGTCAAGAACCAAGAGAACTTATTTAAACAGAAATTACGAATGCATTGTTATAGTGAACACACGACACAGTGTTGTATTTGTACATTCTTGCTTGTTAGTTGCACGATTACGTAACGACTATCAGGCTTACATACTTAGGACACATACTGGTACTGCTAATGAGATTTTAATGCAACATTTTGGTTTACTTGAAAATACATTCTGGATTTAAAGTACTTTCAGTGAGATACCAGATGACATAGTGGTTAGTTTATGTGACAGCTACTCGATTTTATCATGACGCTACCAATGAGTGACACTTTACAATGTTGCTTTTGCAGTGTTTCTGTTTTATATCTGCACAGTTTTTCTGCATTATTCTGGAAAGTAAAACGTGTTTTAGTAGTAACTTTTGTGGTATAGCTACAATGAGACAGCCTTTTTCATAGCACAACAATACGTTACATTATAGTGCCTTCTTTATCACGGTAAGGTACGTAATAACTATGGTATCCATACGCAAAGCATTTCACTTTTGTTTATCACGAGGTAAGTACATTGACTTCTGCAGAACTTAGCTTTCGGAGGACGATAATTACGACACTTCCACAGAGATTATGTTGCAACAAGACGCTCATTTAGCGCTACAGGACACGTATTTGAGTGATTAATTTTGCACTTAAATCATTTATTTTTAAAGATATTTGGAGTACAATAATACAAAGGTTTTCCGTGATACATTTCATTCCATTGCTGTAATCTGTAACACCTGAGGGTATAATTACATTAATCCTCAGGGGGGTACACGCTTACTTTGTGTACCATATGTCTGGCGAGCACAAGGACCCCTAGCTAATATGGTATTTGCTTATACAACTTTACACATGGGTACCATATTCCTCTATCACGGAATTACACAGCTATCTGATTATTTAGCAGAGAAACAAACATTTTTTTTTTACTACATCAGTGATAGATGTTTACGCAATTACACAGCTGGTAACTTCACACTTATGAAATTGTATTTTGTCTGTACTTTGTGAACTGTTCATATTTTTTCGGAACCATTGTGATACTATGAGAGCTTTGAATGATGTATTTGGTAAGGGAGCATGATTTTAAAGTACGTTTGAGGTAGATGACACTATTGAAATGAGCAGAGAATTTTTTTAGGTTTTGAAATTATTGCAGAAAGCTACGACGATTTTGAGATTTGACTGAGGTGTTATGATGTTATTTTTACGACGACGATGTGTATTATGCTGTTGCGGTATGTTTATGATCAATAAGATGATGCTATATAAGGAATGTGATTACGTGTTTATATGTATATGAATAATGAATAGAAGGTAGGGACTGGTGAAAAAGGATGTTGTAAACCGAGAATCGTACTTTAAGAGTTATGAAATGTGTGTAAATGCGTGAATGTATCACAATGCCGGCGAAAATTTTTTGGACACTGTTATATTCATACGATTTTGTTTCTACAGATTTGTAACGCAAATTCTTGACCTATGAAATTTTTATATGAGACTGTCGCTGTAGCGAAAACTGCTGTCGTAAATATTTCGTTAAGAAAGGTAAGTGACCGTGAAGTAATTCGTTGTGAGTGGCCAGGTGTGTCAGACGCCTGGAGAAAAAACCATTATTGCGAGCCCTTTTCAGCAGCACAGGTAGAAAAAAAAAATAAAAAGGAAGGCCATTATCCTCGCTATTGACGTTCCTTTGCAGAGAGCATCGCAAAAACGACACGGTCGAACTTGAAAACATATGTTGACACTGTGGAGCTCTTAATTTATGATATTTACAGAAATGCCTAATGAAATGACGAGAAATATTTTTACATCTGCACACCTGATTATGACAAGCGTCCTTCTACGAGAGTTGAGAGAATGGCTACTAACTTATGAAATGTCACATGACTATTGAATGATATTTTTATGCTTTGGTTTGCGTAATTGCTTATTTCATTTGGTATCTAGTTTCTAGCTGCACTGCAGCGTTGGTTAAAATAAAATTTAATAGATGTACCAATATAAATATTTTATGCCTACAGATCCAGTAAATAATTTTATGATCTATTCAAAAAAATGAAGGAGCACAAAAAGATATTTCCCTTCAACGGAATTGCATACGGAATTTTCTTTTCAACTACTGGGTAATTTTTTGGTAGAATAACTTCTTGTGGTGCACCACTTTAATTACTTAGACATTAAGATGTGATTATACATTTCCCTTATCTGCATTGTTATCTTTAGTGTACTATTTTTTTGCTTGAGCTATGCCATGTTTAGGTATTTCATTTTCTGCTGCTGTTTGCCAGGAATAGTGTTGCTGAACTTGAATTTGTGTTACTCTGCTAAGCCAGATGTATTTTTCTTGTTTGCTGTGCATTGCCTCATATTAGTTGTAATGTGAATTGCTTGGTAACTTAGATTTACTGTAGCTTGCTTAGCAAATTTCCATGTTTTTTTTTGTCATTGCTGTTTGTGTTAATTGTTTTGTGCTGCTGCATTGCCTCGTCCCTTAGTTTAATATCTGAGCTCAGTAGATTTAAGTTAGCTTAAGAGGGGGTAGACTACATAAGAACCTAACTATGGAGAATAGGGAAAGAATGCTTTGAAAGTTATATAAAAACGATTTGGGCCTAAATGAGTATTGTACAATGAGCCATATTTATTTTGAAAGAAATATGGTTAGAATACAGAAAAGAGGTACAGATAGGACTTTTTGGGAATAATGATGAACGAAGGGAGATCTCCAAGAACAAAAAAGGTTTTGTTCGCAAAATACTGCAGTACCAAAAGTTACACTGAAAACGAACCCTGTCCTTCCCTTTCGTTTTATCCCACTATATGTTTGTGTACCCTTGTGTATTTGTGTTTTTCCTGTATTTATATGTTTATCTGATAAGACTTATGTTGTAGAATTTTTCTAATACTAAACTACATTCACTATGATGAGGAATACTGTTATCCTCAAATATAATTGGCATTAATAATATGTTATTTACTTTGTAAAGATGTTTAGACATTATTTATTCTGTTTTATTTTAATGCTCATGTGTGAAGTTGATGTTTCGAAAGTTATTCTGAACTTTTATGTATCTACTTATCTCATAATTCCTGTAACATTAATGTATATGTTTATTTCTATTCTGTTGTAAAGCCTGTACTACAAATGTTATCTGTATTGTTATGTTCTTGAATGATGTGTTTTGTACCTTTGTTATTGTGTTCTTATGCTATAAAATTGTACTTGTCACAAGTTCATCATATTATTAACTTGTAAGTTACATTTCACTGCACACGTTTCTGTTGGTCATAGTATATGGACAATATGTGAGAAGTAGGGACTGTTAGTGTTTGCACGTGTGTTAATAAATCAGCAAGGGACTGGATAACAGCATTGCTGGTTCTAAGGATAATTCCAAAAACTTTGTGAGTGCACAAGTGGTGGTTATGGACTTGCTATATTATCCGCAAGACTCTTCAATGGTGATTGTACACCTGCACAGTCACAACAGATGGTTGTTGGCCGTCTCTACAAGGACTACATTGGGTCTGCATCTTTGATGACCCACCAGTACCATTATCTCTACCAGGACTACAGTGGGTCTGCTCTATGATGACCTACCCACCAATACTCTTCAAAACTTCGACTGACTCTGTTGTGGGTTTGCTCTGTTGTGGCCCATTACCTGTCAGCATGTCAAGAGTCAGCATTGTCTTTCCATTGGAAGGACAACGAAACTTCTTCAAGACTGCATGGAAATCCACTACTTCCGTGTGCATTTTCTTTTACTGCTCAGACTTTGAGAAAAACACTGCAATGTGATGAATGATCAGGACTGTCTTTATGGACTGTGAGAAAATTTTAGCTTTTGACCAACATTGTATCAATAAGTGTGTGCATTTGATTTCTTTGTTATTGTAATTATGAAAAATTTTTTCAAATCTGTATTGGCCACTGCCAAAACCAATTTGTAAAATTTTTTTTGTGGGGAGCGTGGGGGCTATGTAAGTAGGCTGTTTAGGTTTTATTTGGTAACGCCACCTCTGTATGAAAATCACTGGTTGTGCTGTGTGCAGTCTGTGGCTGCTTTGCGTTGTTGTAATACTCGCCATTGTACTGTTAGGCAGCTGGCTGTGAACAGCGCGTAGCGTTGCGCAGTTGGAGGTGAGCCGCCAGCAGTGGTGGATGTGGGGAGAGAGATGGCGGAGTTTTGAAATTTGTCATGAACTGCTATATCTATATAATGACTATTGAGGTAAATACATTGTTTGTTCTCTATTAAAATCTTTCATTTGCTAACTATGCCTATCAGTAGTTAGTGCCTTCAGTAGTTTGAATATTTTATTTAGCTGGCAGTAGTGGCGCTCGCTGTATTGCAGTAGTGGGAGTAACCAAGATTTTTGTGAGGTAAGTGATTTGTGAAACGTATAGGTTAATGTTAGTCAGGGCCATTCTTTTGTAGGGATTTTTGAAAGTCAGACTGCGTTGCGTTAAAAATATTGTGCGTCAGGATAAGCACAGTCGTGTAAAATTGTTTAAAAGGGGACGTTTCAACACTAGTTTATGCAACACACATATTCTTGAGGCTTCTATCGTATTCACATGGCAGTCGCAGCAGCGCCAGTACGTCATCGTAGGGAAAAAGTAACTAAGGTCAGGTCCCGAAGGTTATCATATATATCTACACTACTGGCCGTTAAAATTGCTACACCACGAAGATAACGTGCTACAGACGCGAAATTTAACCGACCAGAGGAAGATGCTGCCGGCCGTGGTGGCCGAGCGGTTCTAGGCGCTTCAGTCCGGAACCGCGCGACTGCTACGGTCGCAGGTTCGAATCCTGCCTCAGGCATTGATGTGTGTGATGTCCTTAGGTTAGTTAGGTTTAAGTAGTTCTAAGTTCTAAGTTCTAGGGGACTGATGACCTCAGATGTTGAGTCCCATAGTGCTCAGAGCCATTTGAACCAAAAGGAAGGTGTGATGTCAAATGATTAGCTTTTCACAGCATTTACACAAGGTTGGCGCCGGTGGCGACACCTACAACGTGTTGTCATGAGGAAAGGTTCCAACCGATTTCTCATACATAAACAGCAGTTTACCGGCGTTGACTGGTGAAACGTTGTTGTGATGCCTCGTGTAAGGATGGGAAATGCGTACCATCACGTTTCCGACTTTGGTAAAGGTAGGATTGTAGCCTATCGCGATTGCGGTATGTCGTATCGAAACATCGTTGCTCGCGTTGGTCGAGATCCAATGACTGTTAGCAGAATATGGAATCGTTGGGTTCAGGAGGGTAATACGGAACGCCGTGCTGGATCCCAACGGCCTCGTATCACTAGCAGTCGAGATGAAAGGCATCTTATCCGCATGACTGTAACGGATCGGGCAACCACGTCTCGATCCCTGAGTTAACTGATGGGGACGTTTGCAAGACAACAATCATCTGCTCGAACAGTTCGACGACGTTTACAGCGGCATGGACTATCAGCTCGGAGACTATGGCTGCGGTTACCCTTGACGCTGCATCACAGACAGCAGCGCCTGCGATGGTGTACTCAACGACGAACGTGGGTGTACGAATGGCAAAAAGTCATTTTTTCGGATGAATCCAGGTTCTATTTACAGCATCATTATGGTCGCATCTGTGTTCGGCGACATCGCGGTGAACGCACATTGGAAGCGTGTATTCGTCATCGCCATATTGGCGTATCACCCGGCGTGAGGGTATGGGTACCATTGGTTACACGTCTCGGTCACCTCCTGTTCGCATTGACGGCACTTTGAACAGTGGACGTTACATTTCAGATGTGTTACGACCCGTGTCTCTACCCTTCATTCGATCCCTGCGAAATCCTACATTTCAGCAGGATAATGCACGATTGCATGTTGCAGATCTTGTACGGACCTTTCTGGATACAGAAAATGTTCGACTGCTGCCTTGGCCAGCACATACTCCAGATCTCTCACGAATTGGAAACGTCTGGTCAATTGTGGCCGAGCAACTGGCTCGACACAATACGGCAGTCACGACTCTTGATGAACTGTGGTATCGTGTTGAAGCTGGATGGGCAGCTGTACCTGGTCCCGGCACCGAAGATGCTGTCTCCGTTCGTTGCGCCGCCCTCTCCGTACATGAAACATAATAAATAAATACAAAACTTTAGACAATTCACAAATATTACAAAAATTACATAAACAAAACTAAATTAAACTTACATTCACCTGCAAACTGGGCTGACACCAGTGGATGGGTGACGCTTCAATTTCGCGTCCCACTACATACCCCAACCACAAGCTCAGTTTGTCAGGTTTTAACCGAAAATAAAACTTTTTCTATATACCATATTTAACTGTTAATACATTTTCCTCACATTTTACGTACTCTAGAGTCCTTGCTCTTAGATAGATTTAATTAATCCTTTTGCTACGATATTATTGTGACTATTTGTCATTTACTCTTAATTGTGCTATTATGGTAATTCATAACCGAATATATGGAGATTACTCCTTTTTATTTAATAGTTGCTAGTAAATACTAATTTAGTACGTTCTTTAACGTTGTTACATTAGGACAGAGCGTTCAAATTGTGATAGATTAGTTTCAGTTTTATTCATTTACTAGAGTTATTCTTTCCAAACATGTATATTACTAATAAGTTTCTCACAATAACTAATAGTACTGTTTACTTTACGCCATTCTTTTCCCTAATGCTTTATTTATGCCTGAGGTCAAGAATTCAAGCAAAACTTTCTTTAGAATGTCGGCACGGCTTTCTTTACCTTCGGAAACCCTGTTGGGTAATGGCAATTTGTTTAGGAGAAACAAGCAAGAGAGCCCCGTTTGGTGTGTTCTATATTAACAGTATTACAAATCTCTATTAAAGGCACTGTGCTATGTTCTCGTGAGCCATATAGCTCATGGTCCCTAAAATTATTAACCATCCCCTTTGGTTCCTACTATCCGAGTAAATATAAAAATATACAAAATTCCTTCTGACCTAATAACAAAACTTTCTTCCATATAAATCCCCTTTTAGTTATCTTTCCCTTTTTGAAGTACCGTTAGATTATTGTAGAACACTTGTTTAAGCTTCCTGTCATTTCTTTAAAATAACACGTAACTATCACGAAAAACTTCACATGAATAAACTATGAACGCTCTTCCGTATGTAACATATACTAAATATTAACTTATTTAGGAATGAAGGGTTTCATTTCGTCAACACTACATAATCCTTTAATTACACCTGATGAAGGTTCCATAAGAAGTAACGCTTTGGGATGTACAATCTTATGTACAACATATGGACCTTCAAAGATAAAGAAGAATTTTCTACATTCCTTATTGATCATCGAACTTTTAGGATAAGATCGTACTAATACAAGATCTCCTACCTGAAATGAGGGTTCTATAGCATGTTTATTACAACTTTTAATTCTCCGTTCAGCATTTTTAACAATCTGTTCGCAAATTTTTTCGTTTGGATAGACAATCCGTAGAGTAAAATTTTTCTTTCCTTTACATAATACGGTAGCCTACTAATTAGGACTCGTATTAGCTGACTTTCAATAATTGGTTCTCCAATTAATTTAGCACGGTTTAAATGCCATTCGAAATATTTCCTGTAACCTCTCCATCGTTTATAATATGGAGGAGTGTCTAACAGCTCTAAAGTTAAGTGTTGTTGTTTTCCTCTTGACCAATAATTTTGTTTGAACTGCTTAACAAAATCATCCCAATCCCTAAATTCAGTTCTATGCGGTACTGCCCATTCCGCAGCTTCTGCTTCTAAATGTCCTATTACAAATTGAATCCGTTTTTCATTACTCCATTTAGGAAATAATGAAGTTTCAAAAGCTTTTATAAATATTATAGGGTGAAGTTCACCTCCTGGTTTGAATACAGGAAATCGACTTGCTACATTTGAATTTGTTGTTATATCATCTAAACATTTTGCGAGAGACATAGTTGGATTTTGTTTAGATTGCAGAGGCGGAGTTGCATCGGATTGGCTTGCCGTGATTTCTTTATTCGTATTGTTGTCGTCCGAGCTAGCAAACTCGATGCGACTGTTGTCTCTGATTACGTTATTACTTCTACTACTTGAAATGTTTTCATTATTATCTAATTCCGATAACCGTTTAGTAATTTCCTGTATTCGCATTTCTGTATTGGATACGCGATTAGCTAATATCGATTCTTCATTGTGTTCACGATGTGAACGCTCTGTACCTTCGTCAATGTTATTATCTTTGGCAGTCTCAAGGTTACTGCATATTTCAGTAATTAAAAATTTCATGTTTTCTATTTCGGTATGATCTTTTTCTACTCGATGAGTTAGTATCTCTAATTCTACATTATCTATTGAAGAAATCTCTACAGGTTTGGTAGAAACCTCTTTAGTAGATTCTAATAATTCTCTACGAAAAGTTTCTGTTTGCATAGAAAATTCATCTCTTAACTTATCGTTATTTTTCTCTATTTCATTTACAACTAAGACATTGAAATTATCTAGTCTCTTGGTTAAGTCAGTAATATCATTTCGCATGCGAGTTTTCTCCTCACGCGATTCCTGGATATGTTCTTTTAACCTTTTACAATTATCAGCGATCTTATTACTAAGTCCTACTAGTTTTTACTGCATTTCAACTTTAGAAGCCTCTGTTTTATCACTTAATTCTCGACTGGTTTCATTAAGAAATTCCTGTAACCTGTCTGTAGATTTTTTTGGCTCCCCTTTTAATCTAGCAGTAGATTCCTCGTTAGACTGTTTTAATTCCTGTTTTAGTTCCTCCTTTAATCTAGCCGTAGATTCTTCGTTAGACTGTTTTAATTCCTGTTTTAGTTCCTGTTTTAATCTAGCAGTAGATTCTTCGTTAGACTGTTTTAATTCCTCTTTTAATCTGGCATTAGATTTTTCGTTAGATTGTTTCAATTTAGCGATCGCCCTAAAAAGGGATCTCATGCTCCTATCGGACATAGATTGCTCTTCGTTTGACATTTCACTTCACGACATTATTTTAAGATATTAACTAGTTACACTCGCAGACTTGTAATCAACAATCCTATAAAAAGCACGCTCACTATGTACGAGGACTGTTCAGAAAGTAAGCACCGATTGATTGCCAAATTGAAACCACAGTGAACATCAGAAATGTTTTACTTGTAACAATTAGCTACACCTTTCAGCTACTTCTCTACGTAGTCGCCGTTCTGACTTAGACATTTGTCATAGCGTTGTACCAACTTTTCAATAGCCTCGTCATAGAAGGCAGCCGCCAGTGCTTTCCGCCAATTCTCCACGCTGGCCTACACCTCGTTGTCTGTGTCAAAATGTTGTCTTCAAAGACAGCGGTTCATGTGACCAGAGATGAAACTCAGGGGGAGACAATTGCGGACTGTATTGTGGGTAATCTCACATTTCCATTTGAAAACGATGCAGGAGCATCTTCATTGCCCCTGCAGACTGCGGCTGAGATTTGTCTTGAAGAAGAAACAGCACGACAGTTATGTAATGTTAGCAGCATAGCTTCAGGCGAAATTTCTCACCAGGCCCTCGTACTTGGCGGCAGACACAATTTTATAGACATCTTTACGCACTCACTGCGAGCTCAGAAATGAGCGACGTGATGCTAACTGGGGTTATACTAGAGACACTACCCAACTCATCTGTGCAAAGCTTTATCGGATTTTCATAGTCGTTTCCATTTCGCGACCGATCGGAGCTTACTTTCTGAACGCCCCTCGTACAACACTCCACTTCCAACTTGAAACAGACTCACCGGACACTAATATTGCAGTTTGTAGTTCTCGGTGATCAGTGTGCTGCTATGGGCTGCAGAAGTAACAGCCGTCGATGCAGCCGCTGAGATGCTGCGACCCCGCTTCCGCAACCGGCAGGTCGCTGAGTCGAACACCGGAGACGTCCACTGGCTGCAACCACGCCCGGCCCACCGTTGACAGGCGAAGCCCTCAGCAACACCTCTAATACCAGCCGGAGGAACGCCCCCCAGCTGACGCACTGCGCCTGTTAGTTTAGGAGAAAAAAGGTTGTCGGGGTTTGCAGCGTTCAGCTGCTGCCCAACAGATGCGCCTTCTCGTGGAATAACTGCGTGACCGTACTGCTTGGCTGCGCTCCGTCAGATGCCCACACCCGCGAAGTCGCCGCTGGCTGGTGAAGGCTCCACCAAACTCGTGTTGACTTCCGAAGGACTCTTGATGTTATAATTGTTTCGTACCTGTGTGCCTCAGTTGCACACAAGTCCTGTTTATAAGGTCGCCACGGTGTAGTGTAACGACGTAAGTTTTGTATAAATGATTTTCTTATAACATATGACCATGTGCAGACTTCGTCACCTACGTCGGTTACAACATACTTCAAAATTATTTAAATTCTTTTTAAATTATCTCAGAATGGTTCTTGAACGAAACTGTAAAACATCATCATTTGAGACGTATGCGGAAAATTTCGTCACTCAGTCCTATTGGTTCGTGTAAACTTTTTCAATTTAGATGTCGTTTGTTCCTCCTCAGAAACTATATTAATGCACGTTATCTGATTTAATTAATATTAGAACTACATTGAATAAACTTTCGAGATTCAAACTCGCGATGAACGTTCTCAAAAATTAATAATCTTGTCAAATATATTATTAATTCATTCACATAATTCTTCATAAATAAATCCTCGGAACACGTATTTCAACTTTAGTAGCATCCACTAGTTTATTATCTTCCTACATACAGACGTGAACCTGAGCCTTGACAAGACAAAACTAACATTATCAATAAGATTAAACTCTCTACGACGCCATTGTTGTACAAAACATTACAAAATATTCATTTTCAATTTTTAGAAGCACGACGCAACAAATCGGTTTCAGAATCTTCTGTCGCTCTTTGGCTGTCGGCCCGCGACGTATAGTGACCAGCAATTTTCTCTCTGGTCCCTGCACCGAAGATGCTGTCTCCGTTCGTTGCGCCGCCCTCTCCGTACATGAAACATAAAAAATAAATACAAAACTTTAGACAATTCACAAATATTACCAAAATTACATAAACAAAACTAAATTAAACTTTTATTCACCTGCAAACTGGGCTGACACTGGTGGATGGGTGACGCTTCAATTTCGCGTCCCACTACACGTTGAGTGCACCATCGCAGGCGCTCCTGTCTGTAATGCAGCTTCAAGGGTAACCGCAGCCATGGTCTCCGAGCTGACAGTTCATTCTGCTGCAAACGTCATCGAACTGTTCGTGCAGATGGTTGTCTTGCAAACGTCCGCATCTGTTGACTCAGGGATCGAGAGGTGGCAGCACGATCCGTGACGGCCATGTGAATAAGATGCCTGTCATCTCGACTGCTAGTAATACGAGGCCGTTGGGATCCAGCACGGCGTTCCGTATTACCCTCCTGAACCAACCGATTCCATATTCTGCTAACAGTCATGGGATCTCGACCGACGCGAGCAGCAATGTCGCGATACAATAAGCCGCAATCGCGATATGCTACAATCCGACCTTTATCAAAGTCGGAAACGTGATGGTACGCATTTCTCCTCCTCAGACGAGACATCACAACAACGTTTCACCAGCCAACGCCGGTCAACTGCTGTTTGTGTATGAGAAATCGGTTGGAAACTTTCCTCATGTCAGCACGTTGTAGGTGTCGCCACCGGCGCCAACCTTGTTGAATGCTCTGAAAAGCTAATAATTTGCATATCACAGCATCCTCTTCGCGTCTGTAGCACGTCATCTTCGTGGTGTAGCAATTTTAATGGCCAGTAGTGTATATTAGAATTCCGTCATAAAAGCAATTTGGAGTTTTTTCGATCAGCACCCAGTCGTTACCCCGTAACAGATGACAGTCTTGATAGTGATTACATTTTTAACAGATGGTGAAAGTTTATTGATATCTTTAAGTAAGGGAACACCTTTTTCCACTACAAAGTTAACAAGCATCATGTCGGAGACACTCCAGAATATTCGAATAGTTATGGTACTGCTGTGTTACAGTGCCTGTTGGTGGGTACGAAATGACGCTGGGCCATCGACTTGCGACTGCGAGTGTCGCCGCAGAGCAGCTTTCGCGCGGGGATCGGCGAGGTGGCCGCGCACTGTGGAGGCCGGCGGGGCCCCGAATCACCAGTAGTCTCGCGGTGCCAACTTCCAGAGCGAAACCATTAAAAAGACAGCCGGGCCATCAGCGCTCCACAAGTTTCACCTCCCCACCTCACTCAGTTCCTGGCCACCCCGATACCTGCTCGGGTTTCTGCTAGGCTCTATACAGGCACGTATATCACGAGCAGTAGAGCCCGAAATTCAACAGCTAGGAGTAAGATTCCACCATTACAGTGTGTGTTCCGACGTAAAAGTCAAGCGCCGACACCACGGTAATGACTGTCCGAGCAGCAGTGACTTACAGGGTGTTTCAAAAATGACCGGTATATTTGAAACGGCAATAAAAACTAAACGAGCAGCGATAGAAATACACCGTTTGTTGCAATATGCTTGGGACAACAGTACATTTTTAGGCGGACAAACTTTCGAAATTACAGTAGTTACAATTTTCAACAACAGATGGCGGTGCAAGTGATGTGAAGGATATAGAAGACAACGCAGTCTGTGGGTGCGCCCTTCTGTACGTCGTCTTTCTGCTGTAAGCGTGTGCTGTTCACAACGTGCAAGTGTGCTGTAGACAACATGGTTTATTCCTTAGAACAGAGGATTTTTCTGGTGTTGGAATTCCACCGCCTAGAACACAGTGTTGTTGCAACAAGACGAAGTTTCCAACGGAGGTTTAATGTAACCAAAGGACCGAAAAGCGATACAATAAAGGATCTGTTTGAAAAATTTCAACGGACTGGGAACGTGACGGATGAACGTGCTGGAAAGGTAGGGCGACCGCGTACGGCAACCACAGAGGGCAACGCGCAGCTAGTGCAGCAGGTGATCCAACAGCGGCCTCGGGTTTCCGTTCGCCGTGTTGCAGCTGCGGTCCAAATGACGCCAACGTCCACGTATCGTCTCATGCGCCAGAGTTTACACCTCTATCCATACAAAATTCAAACGCGGCAACCCCTCAGCGCCGCTACCATTGCTGCACGATAGACATTCGCTAACGATATAGTGCACAGGATTGATGACGGCGATATGCATGTGGGCAGCATTTGGTTTACTGACGAAGCTTATTTTTACCTGGACGGCTTCGTCAATAAACAGAACTGGCGCATATGGGGAACCGATAAGCCCCATGTTGCAGTCCCATCGTCCCTGCATCCTCAAAAAGTACTGGTCTGGGCCGCCATGTCTTCCAAAGGAATCATTGGCCCATTTTCCAGATCCGAAACGATTACTGCATCACGCTATCTGGACATTCTTCGTGAATTTGTGGCGGTACAAACTGCCTTAGAAGACACTGCGAACACTTCGTGGTTTATGCAAGATGGTGCCCGGCCACATCGCATGGCCGACGTCTTTAATTTCCTGAATGAATATTTCGATGATCGTGTGATTGCTTTGGGCTATCCGAAACATACAGGAGGCGGCGTGGATTGGCCTCCCTATTCGCCAGACATGAACCCCTGTGTCTTCTTTCTGTGGGGACACTTGAAAGACCAGGTGTACCGCCAGAATCCAGAAACAATTGAACAGCTGAAGCAGTACATCTCATCTGCATGTGAAGCCATTCCGCCAGACACGATGTCAAAGGTTTCGGGTAATTTCATTCAGAGACTACGCCATATTATTGCTACGCATGGTGGATATGTGGAAAATATCGTACTATAGAGTTTCCCAGACCGCAGCGCCATCTGTTGTTGAAAATTGTAACTACTGTAATTTCGAAAGTTTGTCTGCCTGAAAATGTACTGTTGTCCCAAGCATATTGCAACAAACGGTGTATTTCTATCGCTGCTCGTTTAGTTTGTATTGCCGTTTCAAATATACCGGTCATTTTTGAAACACCCTGTTTTGTTTCGCTTGATTTGGGAATTGTATATACTGAAGGGACTGCTTATGTTTCATGTCGCGCTTTGTTTGCGTCATCCCATTGTAAATGTCTCAATGTTATTGTCATTTACCTTACTGTAATAAAAATCTGTTAATAAAATTTACTTGAATTCTTGTCTAGCGATCCGAGAAAATAGGTTTCCTAGGCACTCCATATTCGACGAGTGGGCGGGACCCAACAGTGTGCGTGTGTGTGTGTGTGTGTGTGTGTGTGTGTGTGTGTGTGTGTGTGTCAATTTCGTTGCTTACTTATTCAGGCTGACCATTCTGAGTCTCCAGTCGTTCAAATCTTTTACACAATAGAAACATGTGAGTTGGTCACTGGGAGTCTATCACAGGTCCTTCGTATCACAAGATGATTTAGGCTAGCATTTGAACTACACATATATACTCATGACGAACTCTTGGTCTTGATGTATCCGTTCGAACGTCGACACAGTACTTATGCCAGGTACTCTGTGTGTTACACACCGTGAATTTTCTGGTACACAACAACTGACGCTGTCACGCGATCACAGCATTAACTTATTGAAACTATTAGAGATTAGTTAACAACGCCCCCACAGGACTGTACTTTGTTACAGGTAAGTGCAGCAGCGTCAGTTTGAGAAACTGCTTTTACCATCAAATTATTACCAACAATTTCAGTGCAGATTCGAAAGAAGGTACAATTACTTTTCGTCCACAATAAATATGGATTAATGTAATTCGTCTTATATTTGCAGATCAAATGATTCTTGTTACAAATGTCACAAACTAAACCACAATCCTAAAAGCGGAAATACCTGTGGGAGGTCATGCTACACCATTTTATTATGAAAAATCGTTATTCATTGGACTTAAATACAGAGTACTGTGTTGATCCCAGGTATAAGTTTCAGACTTTCGCATCTAGCCAGCTCTGTAACAGAAACATAGTGTAATGTCTTATTCCATATTTAACCGGTGATGGTTCAATTGGCTCTGAGCACTGTGGGACTTAACATCTGACGTAATCAGTCCCCTAGATTTAAAATTACTCAAACCTAACTAACCTAAGGACATCATACACTTCCAAGTACGACGCAGGATTCGAACCTGCGCGGTTCCGGACTGAAGCGCCTAGAACCACTCGGCCACAATGACCGGCTTCATCTACATCTATACCTACATACATACTCCGGAATCCACCACACGGTGCGTGGCTGAGGGTACCTCGTACCACAACTAGCATCTTCAACAGAACGAGGGAAAAATGACTGCCTATATGCCTTTGTACGAGCCCTAATCTCTCTTATCTTATCTTCGTGGTCTTTCCGCGAAATGTAAATTGGCGTAGTAAAATTGTACTGCAGTCAGCCTCAAATGCTAGTTCTCTAAATTTCCTCAGTAGCGATTCACGAAAAGAACGCCTCCTTTCCTCTAGACACTCCCACCCGAGTTCCTGAAGCATTGCAGTAACACTCGCACGATGATCAAACCTACCAGTAACAAATATAGCAGCCCGTCTCTCAACTGCCTCTATCTCCTCCCGCAATCCGACCTGATAGGAATCCCAAACGCTCGAGCAGTACTCAAGAATAGGTCGTACTAATGTCTTATAAGCGGTCTCCTTTACAGACGAACCACATCTGCCCAAAATTCTACCAGTGAACCGAAGACGACTATCCGCCTTCCCAACAACTGCCATTACATGCTTGTCCCACTTCACATCGCTCTGCAATGTTACCCCCAAATATTTAATCGACGTGACTGTGTCCAGCGCTACACTACTAATGGAGTGTTCAAACATTACAGAATTCTTTTTCCTATTCATCTGCATTAATTTACATTTATCTATATTTAGAGTTACTGCCATTCTTTACGCCAATCACAAATCCTATCCAAGTCATCTTGTATCCTCCTACAGTCACTCAACGACGACCCGACACGGGTTAAGGGGCTCCGGAAAGGCTCAAAATCATGAAAAGTTCAAGTTTTACTTTTTTGCGTTTTCTGAATTTGCAGACTATTACCTTTTAATAGATATATAATTTATTCAATTCCGAAGGCTACAACTATTTTTAAATTTTTTTTTTAAATGTGTTCTTCATGGGCGTGACCCACTGTGGCGCTGTTAAACTGCTGTCAAATGGTGTTATTATTAACGTCCGTGTTCATCAGGTACATTTTAGTGATGTGAGATAAAGTATGTGTTGTGGCTAACCTGTGATGGTTCAATATATATCGCTGGTGTGATTGTCGATTGTTTCATTTTTATTTAATCTGTCGTTATCTCGAAATTATTCGTAATTAGTTCTGTTTCTTGAGTCTCTGTTTTGTTGAAGTATAATAATGAGTAAAAGTAAAGTTATTAGAAATCCTCTGAAGGCTTTTAAGAAAAGGAGAAATGTTGGAAAGCCAAAGGTATGTGTTATTACTGTAAACAATAAAGACGATGAAAATCCCCAACATAGCTTGTGTCCCAAAGAAGAAGACAGTTGGTGTAAATATAACAAAGGATTGCTAACTGGTGAGGTGTACACTCATAAGCATAGTCTGCCTCATGCAATAATGGAGGTGATGAAACCTATTTTCAGAGACTTAGCAGCACCTGAACTGTTGAAAAAGTGTATTCACGGAAAAACTCAAAACCCCAATGAAAGTGTAAATAGTGTTATATGGTCGAGAATCCCCAAGACTGTATTTGTTGGAATAGAAACACTTCACTTTGGTGTGTATGATGCTGTTGCGACTTTCAATGATGGCAACATTGTAAGGTGCAAGGTATTTAGAAATATGGGAATGAAGATAGGTTCTAACATGGTACGAGCGATGCTTGCTTTAGACAAGGAACGCCTTCGGGCTGCAGACAGGGCTGTAAAGAGTCTAGAAATACAAGCAAGAGTAAACAGGAGGAGGAACAAGAGGAAGCTGGACGAGGAGTTTGCAGAGGATGAAGATAATCCATGCTATGGACCTGGAATGCACTAAAAAGTTAATCCAATCTTTGTCGCTCGATTCCCAAAACTTTTATTTTCTCATACTAATTACATGTTTTCTAAGGATCTTCCAAACATATTTGTTTCAAACTTTCAGTAATTGTTACACAGTACCTTCTGCATAATTTAACACAGCCTTTTTCCAAAAAACTGTATATTTTTGAATATATGAATAAAAAATGGCAAAAAAAATTTTGTGACTTTTCATGACCATAGAAAAAAAATCATCTTTAATAACTGAACTAAAATTTTGTAAAATCCCTGTGTTAAGTTGTAGCCCATATTCCTTTAAATAATCAGTAAAAAGTTCAACTTCCTACCTCAAATACTTTGTGAGAAAAGATGTAATTTATAAGCGTTATTTTAACATTGCAAGTATAGGGCGTTCCGGAGCCCCTTAACTGGTGACAGTCACATTTCATGTGCTGGAGGATTTTTCCGATATTGCAAAATGTACTGTGGGCAGATAAGATCTTCCAAATGTGAAAGCATGTTCCAAGATACAACATGGTCATGTATAAGGGGCGGTCAAAGGAACGAGCCGGAGTCTGGAATACGCAAACCGGTGACAGGAGGTTAATGTCGTATCGTGTGTAACGAGGTGTGGTTCCAACCAGAGAGTGGAAGGTCACAGCCCGTCGCTAGAGGGTACGCTTACATGTTACGTGGCTGTAGAGAGCTACCAGCAGAGTGCATCACCCACTGCTGTCACTCCCATTGCAAACAGTGACAAGAGCACAGAGGTGTTGTTTGTTTTCTGACAGCGGAGGAAGTAGGAGGAACGGACATTCATCGACGAATGTCACAAGAGTATGGCGAACACTGCATGTCCCTTGCAAGGGTCAACGTGTGGCACAAGCGCTTCAGGGAAGGGGCCGAGTGTCATTAGCCGATGATGCACGGTCTGGGGCACCACACTACATTACCGATGACATCCTCCAGCTGGTGGAGGCACTGATTACCAGGACCACCGAATAACAGTGAAAGCCATAGCCGCCGTGGTCGGATTGAACATCGGAAGTGTTCACACCATCATGAAGGAACGACTGCACATGCGCAAACTGTGTGTCCAATTGGTGGCCCACCGTCTTCAGCCACACCAGGAAGCATGTCGAATGGCCCACTGCCTTGCTTATCTGCGGCGCTATGCTCGGGAAGGGAATGCGTTCCTGGCACGAGTGGTGGCTGGACATGAGTCATGGTGTCATCACTTCTAACCAGAATCAAAACGACAAAGTCCCCAATAGAAGCATCAAGGATTACCACCACAAAAAGAAAAGCCAAGCCCATCCACACGAGTGCAGGATAGATTATACTGACGTTCTTCTTTGACCAAGATGGCCCCTTTCTGATTCACTTCCTGCAGCACGGGACAACAGCGAATGCACATCGTTACTCGCAAGCCTTGACCAGCCTTCGCCAAGCCATCAAATCAGAACGACCAGGCAGTCTCACCAATGGGGTAATTCTGCTCCTCGACAATGCAAAGCCTTATACAGCCAACACAGTCGCGGCATTCCTGCAGAAATTCAAATTTTCTAGACACTTAAAATTGTTGCGACATTAAAGAAAATCAGGTAATTTGGGCAATTGTCGTACGAACCGTGGTAGAAGACCTGTTTTGGGGTACAAGTGGTGCAAGTCCGACGATGTGTGGCTCAACCGGCCACACGTTATGTAAACAATTCTAAAAATATTACCATTTTCCTCACCATAAAATTTCGTAGATGAAGAACTAATAGTATTCTCGAAATATCTTTAATGTATTATTCAGCACTTGAACGTGTAGAAGACAAAATAACTACAAATTGTGCACAAAACACAACCGCAATAACTAGAATGATTTTTCATTGTACAGTGGAGCGTGCGCTGATATGGAACTTTCCTAGCAGATTACATCGAGTACGCAACCGAGACTCGAATTCGAGAATCTTGCCTTTCGCGGGAAATTGCTTTACCGACTGAGCTACCCAAGCACGACTCACACCTCTTTCTCAAAGCTTTACTTCCACCAGTCCTTCATCTCCCATCTTCCAAACATTACAGAGTAGCAAGACAAACACTTGTGGAAGAAAGGATATTGAAGAGACAGATGAAGTACTAAAGGAAGTAAAGCTGTGGTGGACAGAGCGTGAGCTATGCTTGGATAGCCCAGCGTGTTCTGTCAGCGGGCAGGCAGCTCTTCGTAATAAAAACCACAGTAACAGGATCTACGGTGAACTTGAACGGGTGTCTGGTGACGTCCGCCGCGACCAAATGCAATGAACAATAACGAAAAAAATGAAGGGAAAAACATGTCGCTGTGGCACTTGTCCGCAAAATGCAAAGGTCTCGAGTTACAGTCTCGGTCCGACAAGTATGTTTAATCGGCTAGGAAGATTCAACCAGAAAAACTGTAGAAAATTGTGGCTACTGCTTATGACGGCCCGTATTGCGCATTCATATATGTAATTCTTGAATAAGTCAGTAGTCTGGAACACTGAAAGGAAAAAAAGGGAAGTTGTGTGTTGCTAGATGTACCGTCATTTAGGTGCATCGCTCTCCCGAATTAGGCGAAGAGAAATTCTCTGCTTTCTATATTCCGTATGAGTCCTTGAAAACTAGCACATAATACTTATTGATAGCCTTGGGAAAGCCAGTCATAACAAAACTATTTCATCTTGTGTTCAATATGTATGCGACAGTTAAAATACCTTCAGACCTGAAGTAGAATACAAGGCTTCCAAATCCAAAGTAAGCAAGTTGGCAAGTGTGGCATTACCGAACTATCAATTTAATAAAAGGGACTGCAAAAATACTAACTCTCGTTCTTTACAGGAGAATGGGACAACTGGTAGAAGCCAACATTGGGGGTTAAGGAAAGGTAAACCTATGTTTATAACATTTATGGACTTAGGGAAACATTTCGACACTGTTTACTGGAATACTCTCTTTGAAATTCTGGAGGTAGAAGGGGCGAACTACAGGATGCGAAAGGCTGTTTACAGTTTGTACAGAAACCAGAGAACTGTTATAAGAACTGAGAGGCATGAAAAGGAAACAATCGTTGAGAACGGGTGAAGTATGGTTGTAGCCTATCCCCGCCGTTTTCTCTCCCTGCAATTAGCAAACATTAAAGGAAATCAAAGAATTTGGAGTAGGAATTAAAGTTCACATAGAAGATTGAGATTTGTCGAGGACACTGAAATTCTGTCCGAGTCAGCAAAGGACTTGGAAGATGTGTTTGAATCGAATGGACAGCGCTTTACAAGGAGGATACAATACGAACATGACCAAAAGCAAACCAAGGATAATGGACAGCAGTCGAACTTAATGAGGTGATGCTCAAGGAATAAAATTAAGGAACAAGACACTAAAGGTTGGCGAAAAGTTTTGCTATGAGGGCAACTAAATAACTTATGACAGGTGAAGAAGGAAGATGATAAATGCAGACAGGCAGTGGCAAGAAAAGTGCTCCTGTGGAAGAAAAGTTTGTTAACGTCGAATATGGATTTAAGTGTTAGGAAGTCGTTTCTAAAGGTATTTGTCTGGAGTGTAGGTTACTAGGTTATTAACATTTCTGACACTCTGCTTACATTTATGGATAGTGCTTACAAAACATATTGCTTGGTACACTTCAGATCTAATTGATAAAAAAAATACTTATTCGCCAACGGACCATACAAATTGTTGTGCGTACACACTGTAACTACGATACAATGTAATGCTTTCATATTTTTTACAGCCCAGCAGACGATTCCGTTAATGTGTGTGTGTGTGTGTGTGTGTGTGTGTGTGTGTGTGTGTGTGTGTGTGTGTGTGCGGTGTGTTTCTTAAAGGTTCCATATTTTTTGTTAAGATCAGTACTGAGTCGTACTTATCACTAACTATCATTGCGCCATCTATTTCTTAAAATGTTGATTCTTTTCCATTACATTTTCTAATTTTTGTCGTGATTTGTATGTCTGTATGTACATTTGTAGCGCTATGGCTATGCCGTTTCTGTATTTGGTGAATACAGAATGACTACATGCGTACATCAGACTTCTGATGAGCTCTCTTTGCCTCATTTACAATTATCTTCCCGACATTTTCACGTCCAGTGGATTGAAACTTTGTCACTGAAGTTCGTATGCACCTTCTAGTTACAACTGCTTCAGTTTTCTTGTTAAATACGTTGGAGTTTCACATAGAATGTATGTCCTATTTGTGTAATATATCAACTACTCCAGCTATTATTGAAAGTGTGGAAACATTGTGTATCGCATCCTACACCTATTTGTATGTCAACACTGCAACACGCCCGTGAGTACTAAGGGGGGTGGAGGTCCCTTAAACTGATCGTTGTTTCGTTACAGTGCGCCCTGTCCACACCACGTACCTGATAATCCCACGGCGGTCGTTCTGTTCTGCTCCAGACTGCTGTTGGCTTGCCTGAAATTATCTATCGAAATATGCAAGCAGGTTTAGGGGAGCCACTCAACGTTAAAACACAACACTGTCCTCTGACTGGTATGAACATCTGTATTCTGAGACGATATGGAAACCACAGGTTGCACTGTTTACACTCTAAATCGTAAATGTTTATCCCAATTAACAATCTTGATGATTAACAGTCCAAAATATAATTTAGACGAGCGTACGCGTAACCGACACGTCGCGGGTGATTGTTGATGATGCGGAAGCCGAATGATCGAACCAAAGTTCTTACGCTCGTTACACGTACAGATATCTGGTAATAGTCCTCCTTGTCACTAGTATGATATAACACTGTTCGTAAAGTTAAATTTTCAGTTCTCAGTTCTCACTTGCACGAGCGTGCGTGTATCCGTCGCGGCGCCGCTGATTGTTGATAATGCGGAAACGCGATGATCGAACGCATGTCCTCACGCTCGCTACAAGACACTGGCACTTGACTGCACTCTTTTGTGGTAACTAATTCCTACTGATTCACATCAGTTCATTCCGGGAGACGGAACACGCCGCGGATGATTGATACTGTGCGACACGCAACGAGAGGATACACAAATACGTTATCGGCGGCACTACTCACTTTTAGTTACATCTTGACGCACTTTCCTCTGAATTACTTCTATATTTAATCACTTTACTGTAATAGCACTTGTAGCACCACTTCAACCTGAATACTATCAATGCTTCTACATGCAGAGCTACGCACTACACAACATAACAGTTTCGTGTCCGGTGCTCGACTCACTACAGACGCGGTTTCCCGCAAAGATACTCCACAACTAAGCCAGCCATATGACAATACGCTTACAAGACGATTACTCTGCCGTTCACAATTTAGTCCCTGGCAGAGTGTTCACCGAATTCCCTTCAAGCTTTCCACTCTTGAACAGCAGCGCGCGGGAACAACGAACACTTAAATCTCTTCATTGGGAGCTTTGATTAATTTTTGGATTACGATGATCATTTTTCGCTATGTTAGTGAAGGACAACAAAATACTTTCAGATTCATAGGAGGAAGATGGAAATGAATTACCCGTTCTTCTTGACAGAGTGTAGTGAAACTCTGCGGTTGACCCGCAGCGCCGAGTTAGGCAAGGTCCTAATGGAGGTGGTTTGATGTTGCCTTCCTCCGACCGCAATTATAGACATTTTGTATTTCCGTTTCATGTCTTATGTTTAGGAGCTCCTTCACGTTAAATGTAACAAGTGCTGAAATGTACCGTTGTTGTTATCAACTACTGGCTGCAGAATCTGGTAAAGTATTTTCTATAGTTGGTTTATGAGTAAGAGTTAAAAACGGGTCTAGATTTCCCTTTGCTACTTTTAATCGAGGTGGACTGATATTTTTCTTTCACATACATCTTTCTATAAGATTTGATATTCCAGATAAGGATAAAAAAGGTACAAAATTATTTAGTGTATCAGATAGTCATAAAGAGATATGTTTTTGTGTGGTATTATGTACGCAATGAAGTTGGAGGTTTTTGATTTACTTACTAAGAAAAGTATTTGCGGTTTTTAGATGTTGGCCAGAGAAGTAGTTGGAATTTAGTGGCTAAACTGACACACAAACCAAGAATGTAATCACTCGAAATGAGATGGTATCATGACGAATGACCATATTGCCACAAACAGATTCTGAAAAATTCCTTAGTAAGGATGATAGTTCTGACGTCATCCATAGGAACTCCTAGCAGCAGTCAATTCCCTAGTGCTGTAATCAACTGAAATGGCACCTTTCACAGAATTTGTTCACTGTTGGTTGTAGTTAAGCATGTTTTTGTAATAACTGATGATGGAAAGCATATAAGATATGGTTCAGAAGAGAGCTCACAAAGAACGCTGTCCCCCTTTCAAAATTCAGCTTACTCAGCTTGTCTACTTTCGTTACCGCGTAATAATACGATTACCTGGCGAATGGATCATTAACGGAGCGCGAAATCTCAGCCATCTTTGCTCAGAATTGCGTTAGCGGCGTACCAACCGACGTCGTCAGACGGAGCACAAACTTTGAAGCCGCGAGAGCGAAAGACTTACGGGGTACACCTCTAATGAAAAAGAGAAGTCCGCCGTGCGCTGTGAACTCCGGCCAAAGATTACCGCTCTCCTCGTCTCCAGCCCTCCAAGGAAATTTTCCTTCCTGGACGGCTGCACACGCCCGGAGGACAAGAAGATAAACGGAGGAACAAGTTCTGCGGCGTTATGGAAGATCCTGAGCGGAATTAAAGGCTCCTTCCACGCCTTCGTCGCAGAAAGTGGAACTTTTCGGTAAGCTCAGTTTCATTTTTTCTGTCTATATCCAGCATTAAGTTCAATTTAGATAGTACGCTGAATTGTGTGAAAGTGTGTTTAGTTTTGAAAATACTTTAAGTAACACATATGTTGTCGGACATGGTCATGAGAGTCTTGGATACTGGTTTTTAGTGCTAATGACCGGCCACGTGCAAAGAGTGTATGTGTACTCAGCTTGAAATCAGTGTCATGGTAGCTGTGCACGTGTGAACTTAATTATGAAAACTGGTTCATCAGGGCGCGCCTGCTATAAGCCAAATTATTTCAGTTGAAGTTAGTAGACATAATTGACTTATGGGTGAAGCCCGGATGAAATTTCACTAATTTACTTCACCTACACTCTTCCTAGTAGTACAGGACGTATATGCAGAAAGAGAGACAGAAGATGCACGTTTAGTATTCTATCTTAAATGTGGAAAGATAAAAAGGTCTTATGAATATACATCTTTTCAGGGGAAGTCTGCCCATACATCTAGGAGATAATTAGAGAAGTAAACTTTCTTCACAGTTGGTTTACACTGATGTGACGAAGGACGTGGGATACCACCTGATATACACTGCTGGCCACCGTAAATGCAACACCAAGAAAGACAAGAGGTAGCACAACAAAATTTATTTTGTAGATAACATGTTGGCCAAGTATCAAATGATTACGTTTACAGACGTCTGTGACATGTGGTTCCTGCCAGAATCAGTAGCCAGAGTAGCCGCCATTGTTGGAGATCACCGCTGCCACACGTCTCGGCATTGAGTCAAAGAGACGTTGGATGTGTTCCTGGGGTACAGCAGCCCAAGCAGCTTCCACACGTTGCCAAAGATCATCTGGTGTGACAGCTGGGGATGTAATCTGGGTCACTCGTTGAGCAACCATGGACCACGTGTTTTCTATCGGCGAAAGATCCGGAGAGCGAGCCGGCCAGGGAAGCAATTCAATCTCGTTATTGACGAAGAACCTTTGGACAATGCGTGCCACGTGTGGTCGCGCATTATCCTGTTGAAATATGGCTGTGGCCGAGCCCTGAGGTAAGGAAGGACAACTGGCTCCAGCACCTCGGATATGTAGCGCCGGCTATTTAAAGTACCGGCAAAGATTACTAGAGGCGTGCGAGAGTCATATCCAATACCGCCCCATACCATAATACCCGGTGCAAGACCAGTGTGGCGGTGCATAATGCAGCTGTCCAGCATCCTCTCTCCACGGTGTCTCCACACTCGAATCCGACCATCGTGGTGCTGCAGACAGAACCGTGCCTCGTCAGTAAAGACAACGTCATTCCATTCTGCCGTCCACATCCGTCTGTCATCACACCATTCGCGACGGAGACGTCTGTGGTTCTGCGTCAGTGGTAGACGAAGCAATGGACGTCTTGCGGACAGACCACTCTGCTGTAAACGGCGTCGAATGGTACGCGCAGACACTGGATGATGCGTTACAGAGGCAATGTGCTGTGCTGTGGTTCGGGATGTCACTGAGCGATCCGTCACTGCCATGCGCACAATTTGCCTATCAGCACGTGCAGTGGTGCACCGAGGTGAATGCGATCGACCACGTCGGTCCGTCGTACCCTCCTGCATCCAACGGTCACATATCCGCACTACAGTTGTTTGGTTTCGTCCAACACGACTAGCGATTTCTCTGTATGATGATCCACAATCTCGGTAAGCCACTATCCTTCCTCTGTCGAACTCGGATACTTGATCAAACGATGTTCGCTGTTGTCTACGAGGCATAACTGATCGTCTTGTGAAACAACCACAAGGTAAACACACGTGCCGAACGTACACTCGTCGAAATCGGCAAGCCTTAAATAGCGCTATGAGGTGGCGCCACAGGCGCGCGTGATGTGCGTCTGCGCTGAAATTCTAATCAGTTTCATATCTCATCGCTGCAAACTCATGGTGTAAGTTTCACTTGATTCGGATGCTTCCTTCAGGGGTGTTGCATTTACGGTGGCCAGCTGTGCAGTATCGGACATCATTTTGCCCTACATAGTGCAGCAACTCGATGTCGAATGGGCTCTACAAGTCATTGTGTGTCACATACAGAAATTCTGAGCCATGTTGCATCTATACATGTCCATAACTGCGAATGTGTTGCTGGTGCATGGTTCTATGCACGAACTGCCCTCTTTACGATATCCTATAAATGTTTAGTATAATTCAATCGGGGGATCTTGATGGCCAAATCATTTGCTCGAGCTGTCCAGAATATTCATGAAACCAGTCTCGAACAATTGTGGCCCAGTGACATAATGCATTGTCATCCATAAAAATTTCACCTTTGTTTGGGAACATGAAGCCGATGAACGGCTGAAAATGGTGTCCAAGTAGCAGATCATAACCATTTCCAATCAACGATTCCAATGAAACGCAGTGCTGTTAGGAAAGCCACTCACGTCGGTCGCCTGCTTCCGTAGCCGATTTCGCCTTATTGTCCTAAAGGATATTCGCCTTACACCTCACACTGGTTTCAACAGTTTTTCCGCGTAGTGTTGCTTAGCACTTATAACACTACCGTCTGCTACTGCTGTAACATAACCTTAAAGTTGTAGACAGGTCGTGAAATAAAACTATCTGTTTCAAGCAATTATGGTATAAAGCAACAGAGCAGTGTTACCCTCTAAGAGGAATTTTGTTATGTTGACCGTGTTGAACCTAACGTAGGTGGCTTATCGGAAATGAAAGTCAGAATTAAGTAAATATTTGAACAGTAACAAACAAAATTTTGCCTATATGCACTGTTTAACGGATAAAGAAAACGGTCGCCAGCTTAACTAGGCAAGAGAATGATTAACATTCTCGTTCAACAAAATAGTTATTAGTAACTTTAATGGATAAACATAACCTATACTTTGTCACACGCGAGTGCATTGAACTCTGACACATACATATGTTTACGGTAAGATTGAAACTAACAGTTAGGGCAGTACAAACTATTTGCAAAATTATAACAGATACCGGAAACACACTATTGCCTTCAGGGCTTGTTCAAACTGAACAGTCTTTATAACATTACTATTAACATTCACTGCAGGATCATAAATTGGACATAGGTTAAGTCTCTCTCAGTTAAATACTTTACTATTTAAAAATGAAAGTTAATTGGAATCCACTAACAGGTTGCTTCTCACTATCATTTGAATAAAGAAATTATGGTTTTCGTAATTAATGGTCTTTCCGTTACTTGTTACCGAACATTAACAGAATAGATAAACTGTTGATCCTGTTATACGGTTAATATGCACTTCTAATACACAAGAGAGACAAACACTTGGTAAACTTGAGTATATAACGTTTCACAAGTGCAGTTTTCCACTTTTACTACAGTGAGACAGAATTAACATATATGTAAGATACTGACTCACCTTCTGCGATTTACAACAGGCAGTAATGTGATCATTCACTAAGGAAAACTTTATAAGCCTCAATCTTAAGAACTTTTCATTTTGAATTTTCTCAACAACACATTAATAAGCAGTTTTACTAGGAAAATTATTTTCAGCAAGCCACATTAACTTTAACTTTCTTTTTACTATGTTCAAGAGGCATCAATTAGCAGAATACTGGGCTTTAATGTTCATTCAGTAAGGACACTCGGTTATCACTTTAGCTCAAACGGAGAGGAACCTGAGAGGTGTTATGATGAGGAGAAAAATCAAGGTAGGTACATAAATTCAGATATAAATCACCTTATATTTGAGGACACTATCACATCCATTAAGCTGATCCTTGACTGTACATCATTGTAGTATTCCGATGCAATGATAGCGCAATGTGGTGGCAACTGCATGTTGGTAGATGGAATTGCAGGTAGAATTGCTGGACTCTGTAATTTCTTGGTGGCGATGATAGTTACAAATTCCAGAATAGTTCCAGCTATTTATCCATCCATCCGAGGCATTGGAAAGTAGCAGAAAGAGCCTCTCTCGGAACCAGCACAATATGCATCTTTTAAATGGCAGTGCACAGTTTGGTAGCTCGTCCCCGACTCGTAGCTCGTCCCCGACAGACTCTTGTTCCACTTTTTCTACCTAGGCCAACCACAATTTGCGCGTGCTACACAGTTCCGTTCCCAAGGGGAACCACAACAACATTTACATACTGACTAACTAAGAACCCTAAGTGAAGGTCAGCAGTTTACATAACAGAAAACAGACACATTAAATAAAACAGAACATTTGGACATATTGACATTTCTACAAAAAAATTATTCACACAGAAATTTCAATTATATACAGAAAGTTTTGTTCCATCCAAATGGGACAAAGAATTTAAATGACAGATACACTACATTGCATAGAATCAAGCCACATCATCAAAGTTTTAAACAAAGAAAGGAGTATACAATTTTGTGTTATCGATTCAATCACACACATTTACAGAAGATCAACGATGTAGCATTAAACAAAACAAAAGCAAAATAAATCAGTACAGCACAGCACACTGACAACTCTGCACGAATTCCACAGCTCTCGGTCGGCAAGTGAAGGCTGTCCACAAACCCCTTCTTCGAGTGAGATGTAACGGCGGAAATTTGGAATTCTCGGCACACTTTCGACACGCTGGATGTCGGAATATCTAATTCCCTAATTATTTCCAAAACGTTAGATTACATACACTATGTGACCAAAAGTATGCAGACATCCCCAGAAACATACGTTTTGCACACTAAGTGCTTGTGCTGAAACCTACAGCGAGGTACCCCATATCAGCGATCTCGGTAGTCATTAGACATTGCGAGAGAGCAGCATGGGGTGCTCCGCGGAACTCACGGACTTCGAACGTGGTTAGGTGATTGGGTGTCACTTGTGTGACACGTCTGTACGCGAGATTTCCACTCCTTAACAACCTTAGGTCCACTGTTTCCGATGTGAGAGTGGAGTGGAAACGTGAAGGGACACGTACAGCACAAAAGCGTACAGGCTGACCTCGTCTGTTGAATGACAAAGACCGCCGACTGTTGTAGAGAGTCATAATGTGTAATAGGCAGACATCTATGGAGACCATCACACAGGAATTCCAAACAGCATCAGGATACACGGCAAGTACGATGGAAGTTAGGCGGGAGGTGAGAAAACTTACTTTTTTGCTTTGACTACGAGAGGTGTCTAAGGTTACTGGGAACAGGATGTAAAATTTATAGTTAATTTCGTTATCTTCTTCTTGGTGGCGTTGTATAGCGCGTAGTTGTAACGTATTTATCGTAGCTAGTCTGCACGCTGAGCTCCTGCTGTAACCTTATAAGCATGTCGGTATTACGAAATTGCTTAGCAATAATTTCTAAATATCATCCTCTGTAACTCATGGGTATTAAATAAAGAGCTCTATACGGCATTATGGCTGAGATTTTCCTTAATGATTTTGGACACCAGTTTTTCACCAACATCCTAGCAGGAGACAACTATGTCCTTTACTATTACAGCTACATGGATGACTCCAGTTTGTTAGCTAAAGAAGATCAAAGTCAATTTTATGACAGAGCAGAGAGAATTAGCGCTGGTCACCTAATATTTCGAGCACGAAAATAAAAGAGCCATAAAAAATCTCGACCATTAGATTAAAATGGAGGCAGACAAACACCGTTTTAGCGTATTACTTATCCTAAGTCTTAAAATTCAGTAGGAATGAAGACGGCACATTTTTAATATCACTCAGACGCCCGGATTTTGCCTACCCCCTCTAACGCCCAGAGGGGTCATTTTGACCCCTATCATTCAAAAAAAAGTTTTCTGAACTATTATTTCGAAATTTTAAGCATTTATTATAGTTTGATGTTTACAAGATTCATAGCCATTTCAGATACTGAGTTACGAATAACAAGAACAGACACAAATTATATTATTCATTGACATATAGACAAATTTGACTGAACTTGGTAACACCCTAACATGTGTAAGCAAGTGACAGACTTTTATTTGTTCTAAATTCACAAAAAATTTAACTTTTCATGTGTACAGAAATTTCAGCGGCTTCATTGTGTTTCACAACTGACACATTTGTATCCAGTTTTCTTTGTACATTTTCCACAAACCATCTTCTTACAAATATCGCGCTGGGAAATAGTTTTATCCCCTTTGCAGAATTTGAGAATTTGACATTTACGGCGATTCTGTGGCATTTCGTCTTCATCTTAATTTTCATTGTTTTCACACTTGTCCGTGGTGATACGAAGAAAGCGACTCTTCACATACTAAGAGCGTAGTTCATCTGTAATCTGCTGAATAAAATGTCTTCTTTTGCTCTTATTACCAGGAACAGCCCTAAGTACTACATACGCATTTATTCCTGCTAGGTCAAGGATATTGCAGAACGAGTGCACTGGCCATCTTCTTGAGTAAGCCTCGCCTGAATACTGACTCCCCATTTCGTTTATTATGTCAATCCCAAACTTTGTTTTGTTACAATTACATAAAGTTTGTGGAGTTTTTTCCTCATTTGTATTTATGGTAACACCAAGATGAAGGGTGTGTGGTTTCCACACAAAATGATAGGCCCCTGGAATCTGACAATAAGCTGTGAATGTCTGTACTTCGGCAACCACTAACACCACGAGCATAAATAATTGTAATAAATGCTTCCAGTTCTTCCGTGGTCACTGACGAGCTCTAATTTCCTAGTACTCTATGTGCCTCTGTTATAGCGCATTTCGAGATATGTCTGAATATGTAGTTGACTATGAACAAGTGCCAAGCACTTGACACAAGTTCATCACTTACATTACTTTTTGCATGTGGTATAGGTTCAGGAGATTCTCTCAATATATTGTGATTAGGAAGACGCCCACCTTTGAATTAGGCACTGCTTCTACCCAAACTGTTCCATCAGGAGAAACTTCTTTAGGTCTTTCATCAGCATACTCCAAGGAGCAGGATATCTCCTCTTTTGTTACATGATTGTTCTCGACATATAGAGCACGAATAATAGAACAAAAGTAAGAAAAACACTATAAAATCTAAATAAGTACAGAAACACTATGTCTAGTTAGAACATGATGATTGTAAAGTAGCAGTAATAATAATAAAGTACTCACTAGTCTGTAAACTTCCATTATCTGTAACTGAAGAATCAGACGCATTAGTATTAGATGATTCATCTTCTCTCAACATCTGCAGCAGAATCTCTTGCTCTGAATCGTCAGAAAACTGTTCGCCACCATCGGAATCACCTTCCATAACTCTTTGTAACTCAGCAATGACCTCTTCATCTCGTAAATACTCTTTCCGATAAGTTTCAGTCTTCAGCTCACAATCACTTTTGAAAGACTGATTCTCACAAGGGAATGACGAACAATGGTGAACCGAGTCCATTGTTGTCATTTGATATGGCAATAATATGAACGAAAGTAATTTATTGCACTACAGAGTAAAGTAGCTGAAGCTTGAGAATCTATGAGAGAAATGTATGGCATAGCTCTAAACAAAACTTGAAAGGTAAAACAGGAAAAAAGTGATAATACACTAGGCGAAATGCGCTGTTTTTTAATATAATGAATGTACATGCCAAAATAAATCAATGTCACGAAAGTAAAAGTCGCTTGAATCATTCTTCAAAACATAGCTACAACTTAAAAACTGATAGGGTCATTTTGACCCCTCTGGGCGTACGAGTGATGATTACTGGGTTATTGGAACTGTCATTAAATGAGTCTGAGAGGAACCAAGAAATTGCTATTGTAAAATAAGTTGCAGTTAACATTGGTTACCCAGTCTCAGCAGTAACCAAGTTACAACAGAAAACTGGAAGAACATCAATGGTTTTACGCTAACAGCTGAAGAGTAAGACAAGAAAATAGTGTTATGCCCCTGAGTTATAAAGGATTGATTTCAGCAATTATTGTTAGACAATCTCGTAATACCAGGATGCGTGTGTGGTTTAAAACTAATGGCATTATTCGCTTCAGATTGAGGCATCATGTGATCAAAATAGCCTCGAAGATCATTGCAGCAGGTGCACACAAACTAAAATGTGGAAGCTGCCCAAAAAGTTACGTTGATCAAAACAGACAGGATATTTGAAATACGCTTCAAAGATCGAGAACACGATTCAGTTCACAAGGAATAAGAAAGAGCGTGTGGTGAACCTCTAATATCGAAGCACACTTTCGAACCATTAATACACATTTGGAAGGGCTGCACAGGAACGTATGGTAGATCTCCTGACAATGTTGGAATGAATGAGATTTTTACACGCCTTCTGCTAGAGACTGGCAACGCGTTAAATCATCATAACGATTTATTAACAGAGCATTTTCTTACAAAATCAACAGCCCCACTCAGTGAGAAGAGAGAGCGGCCGCACTTCTGCTCACACACCGTCTAGCACCAGCAGGTCAGCGTGCATACGGGAAACGTCAAATACTGCATCGCCATACAGCGCCAAGTATTTGTATGGAGTGTAGCCATGTATGGGAATGAAACATGGACGATAACCAGTTTGGACAAGAAGAGAATAGAAGCTTTCGAAATGTGGTGCTACAGAAGAATGCTGAAGATAAGGTGGGTAGATCACGTAACTAAAGAGGAGGTATTGAATAGGATTGGGGAGAAGAGAAGTTTGTAGCACAACTTGACTAGAAGAAGGGATCGGTTGGTAGGACATGTTTTGAGGCATCAAGGGATCACAAATTTAGCATTGGAGGGCAGCGTGGAGGGTAAAAATCGTAGAGGGAGACCAAGAGATCAATACACTAAGCAGATTCAGAAGGATGTAGGTTGCAGTGGGTACTGGGAGATGAAGAAGCTTGCACAGGATAGAGTAGCATGGAGAGCTGCATCAAACCAGTCTCAGGACTGAAGACCACAACAACAACAACAACATACAGCGCCACTAAGCAGAAGAAAACGCGATTATCCGTAAATGTTAAATCCTGCCCCTTGTTAATTTAGTCACTGCGCTTAATTTAACTTGATAATTTTTAGAACGAGATTTTCACTCTGCAGCGGAGTGTACGCTGATATGAAACTTACTGGCACATTAAAACTGTGTGCTGGACCGAGACTCGAACTCGTGACCCGAGTTGGATTCTAGATAATTTTGGTTTCATACTTTTCATGGTTCTATACTTAAAATTTTTTAAGAAGTTTCTTAGATTCAGCAGTACTTGCTGTGCGCCCTGTACAGAAACAGACCTCGCTAACTTCACGAACTGTATATCTTTTACTAGTTGTGAGTAAACTGTGATAATCTTTCAACATTTTAACGAGAATTTTTATGAATTTTGCTTTTTGTACTTTCAGAGCAAGACCATATGGTTTTATACTTTCAATGTCTCACAATTAACATGTTAAGATACTAATCCAGTTTTAGTTAGTTTACATCCGATATCATAATTTACTATCTTATCAGTTTTAAAATTTTATCATCCATTTCCCTACACTTAGAATAATTTTACAGAAAAATTACATAAGGTATTTTTGCAGTTTTAGTATAACACCCTTTATTGTTAAACGTACAATATATTTACTACTACTTCCCCCACCAACTGTCCTCCGTTGCCTTCTTTTTCGGGATTCGGTCCCCCTTGCTCCGTTTTATAATTTTACTGTTTCATCCCATTTACAGTTTACACACACATTGTTCTACACTATTAACATTTAACGAGAATTTTTACATTATTATATGTTTTTAGCAGGAATCCTCTTATTAAACTCATGACATTCCTGTTGCTCCCACTCCGTTCTTCCTTTCCCCTCTGCCAACCAACTTCCGTCCGTTTTTCCTATTCCTCCTTTCATTTCCCTTTGCCCTCCCCTCTCCCCCAACGCCATCACGTGCCAATTTCAAACCCTGACCGCAGTTTCAAAACAGAGTGCTTCGGTATGTGGTTCTGAACGGATGTCTGACACAACTACTTAGGTAAATTCTGCATTTATATATAGTTTTTTTCTATTTATTGCAAAATATTACACGTTACATACTTCATTCTTTCTTTGTTTTAGATCTGCAAATAAGCCAAAGTAATCGAGACATGTCATGTAATTACATATGTGCAACTTCGGGAAAGTATAAATGAGAAATTTTTTCAGCCTTCAATTGATATACTTTATATATACAGTTGTTAAGGGATGGCTACGAATGCAACAGCTAAAACCATATTCTCACTTATTGGAACTGTATCAGACACAGAAAACAAATGTGTACATGCAAAAAATTGCTTTGTTCTGTACTTTGTTGAATTACTATCCTATTTACACTGTAAGTAGGCTGTTTAGGTTTTTATGTTGGTAACGTCACGTAGCGCTCTATAGGAAAATCACTGACTGTGCTGTGTGAAGGCTGTGGTTGGTTTGCATTGTTGGAGTATATGCTATTGTAGTGTTGGGCAGTTGGTTGTTAACAGCGCATAGCGTTGCGCAGTTGGAGGTGAGCCGCCAGCAGTGGTGGATTTGGGGAGAGAGGTGGCGGAATTTTGAGAGCGGCCGATCTGGACATATATATATATATATATATATATATATATATATATATATATATATATATATATATATATATATATATATATATACTCCTGGAAATTGAAATAAGAACACCGTGATTCATTGTCCCAGGAAGGGGAAACTTTATTGACACATTCCTGGGGTCAGATACATCACATGATCACACTGACAGAACCACAGGCACATAGACACAGGCAACAGAGCATGCACAATGTCGGCACTAGTACAGTGTATATCCACCTTTCGCAGCAATCCAGGCTGCTATTCTCCCATGGAGACGATCGTGGAGATGCTGGATGTAGTCCTGTGGAACGGCTTGCCATGCCATTTCCACCTGGCGCCTCAGTTGGACCAGCGTTCGTGCTGGACGTGCAGACCGCGTGAGACGACGATTCATCCAGTCCCAAACATGCTCAATGGGGGACAGATCTGGAGATCTTGCTGGCCAGGGTAGTTGACTTACACCTTCTAGAGCACGTTGGGTGGCACGGGATACATGCGGACGTGCATTGTCCTGTTAGAACAGCAAGTTCCCTTGCCGGTCTAGGAATAGTAGAACGATGGGTTCGATGACGGTTTGGATGTACCGTACACTATTCAGTGTCCCCTCGACGATCACCAGTGGTGTACGGCCAGTGTAGGAGATCGCTCCCCACACCATGATGCCGGGTGTTGGCCCTGTGTGCCTCGGTCGTATGCAGTCCTGATTGTGGCGCTCACCTGCACGGCGCCAAACACGCATACGACCATCATTGGCACCAAGGCAGAAGCGACTCTCATCGCTGAAGACGACACGTCTCCATTCGTCCCTCCATTCACGCCTGTCGCGACACCACTGGAGGCGGGCTGCACGATGTTGGGGCGTGAGCGGAAGACGGCCTAATGGTGTGCGGGACCGTAGCCCAGCTTCATGGAGACTGTTGCGAACGGTCCTCGCCGATACCCCAGGAGCAACAGTGTCCCTAATTTGGTGGGAAGTGGCGGTGCGGTCCCCTACGGCACTGCGTAGGATCCTACGGTCTTGGCGTGCATCCGTGCGTCGCTGCGGTCCGGTCCCAGGTCGACGGGCACGTGCTCCTTCCGCCGACCATTGGCGACAACATCGATGTACTGTGGAGACCTCACGCCCCACGTGTTGAGCAATTCGGCGGTACGTCCACCCGGCCTCCCGCATGCCCACTATACGGCCTCGCTCAAAGTCCATCAACTGCACATACGGTTCACGTCCACGCTGTCGCGGCATGCTACCAGTGTTAAAGACTGCGATGGAGCTCCGTATGCCACGGCAAACTGGCTGACACTGACGGCGGCGGTGCACAAATGCTGCGCAGCTAGCGCCATTCGACGGCCAACACCGCGGTTCCTGGTGTGTCCGCTGTGCCGTGCGTGTGATCATTGCTTGTACAGCACTCTCGCAGTGTCCGGAGCAAGTATGGTGGGTCTGACACACCGGTGACAATGTGTTCTTTTTTCCATTTGCAGGAGTATATATATATATATATATATATATATATATATATATATATATATATATATATATATATATATTCACGTTTGGGCCCTACTGGACCACGCGAAGTACAATCACGGGGCATTCAGTTATTTTCTTTTAGACTTTCTCTCTGCCCAAATTGTTTTCATTCTCTCGGAATGAGCTCTTTTCCTTTCATCAGACCATGTGGTTCCAGTTTTCTTTGGTTTTTCAGCTTGACCAACTACCCAGTCATGAATTTTTTGCCTAAATTATCTTCTGTCTTGAATTTCATCTTGTTTTATATCTGCCTCTTTCATGTCCTCTTTTATAGCAGCAATCCATTTTATTGTCTCAAATTTAGCTTTACTTCGATTTTCGTAGAATTCCACTACTTGTTTAGTTAGTCTGGTAGCATCCATTCTTTTAATATGCTCATAAAATTTTAATCTGCGTTTTTTCATATCTGAATATATGCTGGTGTATTGTTGAATTTCACTATTTGCTCTTAGCCTGCATGTTCCTTCTTCAGTATATTTTGGACCTAGAATTTTTCTGATTACTTTTCTTTCTCTTTTTTGGATTTCTTGAATGTCCTTTTTTCTGTTTAAAATTAGCGTTTCAGCCCCATAAAGGCACTCTGGTTTTATGACCGTGTTGTAATGTCTCAATTTAGAGTACCTCGAGAGACATTTTTTGTTGAAGATGTCTTTTGTAAGTCTAAAAGCTGTCTCCATCTTTTGACAACGAATTTCATTTCCAATTTTTTCTAGACCAGTCTCTGAGATTGTTTCACCTAAATATTTGAATTGTGAGACTCTTTTGATTTTTCCATACTTAGTTTCCAAAAGTTTGGGTGCCAGTTTGTTGCTAGTCATATACTGTGTTTTTTCAAATGAGATTTGGAGACCTACTCTTTCTGCTGTTTCTTTAAGGATTTCTATTTGTTTCTGAGCAATTTGGATGTCCTGCGTTAGAATAACCAAGTCGTCTGCAAAGGCCAAACAGTCTATTCGAATATTTGTTCGTCCTAATTTCACTGGTTGGTCAATTTTGAACTCCAATTTTCGTTCGCGCCACTCTTGTATTACTTTTTCTAGAACGCAGTTAAATAGCAATGGAGAGAGTCCATCACCTTGCCTCACGCCTGTTTTTATTTCAAAGGATTCTGAAATTACTCCTCTGAACTTTACTTTTGATTTTGTACCAGTTAGCGTGTCTCTGATAATTGCCGTGGTTTTAGGATCCAGGCCTTGTTCTTTCACAATTTGGAAAAGAGATTCACGATCCACTGAGTCATAAGCCTTTCTAAAATCTACAAAGGTACAAACTAGTTTTTTATTGTAAATTTTTTGATGTCTGAGAATTAGTTTGAGGACTAAAATCTGTTCTGGGCAAGATCTATTTGGCCTGAAACCTGCTTGATATTCGCCAATTTTCCATTCAAGTTGCTGTTGTGCTCGGTTCAGAAGACATTGAGAGAGGATTTTGTATGTGACTGGAAGAAGAGAAATTCCTCTGTAATTATTAACATCAGTTTTGTCTTCCTTCTTATGAAGTGGGTGAATCAAGGCGGTTTTCCATTCATCAGGAATTTTTTCAGTTTGCCAAATGTTTGGCATGATTGAAGTAATTCCTTTAACGGTTTTTGGACCAGCTGCCTTTAAAAGCTCTGCAACAATTCCATCTTCACCAGATGCTTTGTTGTTTTTCAACCTATGAATTTCGTTAATGATTTCCTCTTCATTTGGTGCAAGTGAAACTGGATTGCATTGTTGGGGAATTTTTGGTGGAAATCTTTCTGTGGGCTCGGGGCAATTTAGAAGATTCTTAAAATATTTAGAAAGTTCTTGGCAATTTTCTTGGTTGTTAAGAGCCAACTGTCCATTTTCCTTCTTGAAGCAAAGATTCTGGGGTTGGTACCCCTTTATTTTGGTTTTAAAAGTTTTATAAAAATTTCTGGTATTGTATTTCTGAAAATCTTCTTCAATTTCTAAGAGTTGACTATTCTCATATTGTCTTTTTGTTTGTCTAGTTAGTTTTGAAGTGTCTTTTCTAGTTGCCATGAATGTATCATATGTGTCTTCTGTCTTGTTGCTATTCCATGCTTTAAATGCCTCTTGTCTGGCTTTGATTGCATGATCACAGTTTTCATTCCACCAAGCATGTTTCTTGTGTTTTCGTAAAGGAATTTGATCTTGAGCTGTTTTGATAATCTTGTGTTTGAGTTGTTCCCAATTTTGTGCACTTGTTTTGTCAAATTCGTCTGCTAATAATGATGGTTGGATTTTACTGGTGTCAAATTTGGGGATTAATGGTGTCCTTTTGTTGAAATTTTGGGGTTTTAGCTTTAGTTTCACACGGGTTAAGTAATGGTCTGAGTCAATATTGGCGCCTTTACGAACTTGAACATTTAAAATTTCTTTGTGACATGGATACGAGATTGCAATATGGTCAATTTGGAATTCACCTATGTCCTTGTTAGGTGATCGCCATGTCTTTTGTTTTGAAGGTTTTTTCTTAAAATGACTTGACATAATTTTGAGATTGAAATTTCTGCAAAATTCTACCAGCCTCTTTCCATTTTGATTGGTCCATTTATGTGCAGGGAATTCACCGTCCGTTTTTCTAAATTTTCTCTCTTTCCCTAACTGTGCATTAAAATCACCCATTAAAATCTTTACATAATTTTGAGGAATTTTGGAGACTGTATTCTCTAACACTTCCCATGACTTATTTACTTTTTCTGGATTTGTTTTATTCTCCTGGTTGATAGGCATGTGTGCGTTAATTAAACAGTACATTTTATTTGCACATTTCATGGAAATTGTCATTAGTCTGTTGTTTACTGGATTTACTTCGATTACGGAGCCAAGAATGTCTTGCGAAATTGCGAATGCAACACCCAGATGCGGAGTGTTTTTAAGAATTCTTTTGTCTGTTTTACTTTTAAACAATCGGTAGTTTCCAAAATCCATGGTATTCTCATCAGGCAACCTTGTTTCTTGCAGGGCTAAAATTTTGATATTTTGTTCTTTTAGTGTGTCTCCTAATTTATAGAGTTTTCCTGGTGTCAAGAGAGAGTTAATATTGATAGTGCCAAAAAATGTTTCGACCTTGGGCATGAGTCGGTCAAAAGACTTCGATTTCCTCTGGTTTGGGATATAGCGTTTCAGCCTAGTCTCCCCAGAATCCGATAGACTAGTTGCGCCACTGGTGGCGGAGGATTTGTTACCACCTGGGGTAATTTTGTAATTACTAAAACGCTCCATAATAGTACTTAGAATCAAAGGGTTGACCTCAGAAAAGCTCAGTGGTTAAGACTGGAGTGGTTAGTTCCGGAATTTGTATTACGGCCGCACCTCTGGTGAACAGACGTCGACCACAGTGCCGCTTGTTACAAGTCAGACGCAAGGTGGATTTATTGTATTATGTGCCTCTTCCGCTAGTTCCACCGTACCGAGATTCGTTCTCTCCGCCTTCACTACCGTTGAGGTCTTCGCTGTAACCCTAGCAAGGGGCCCTGACAGAGTACTATCACCCGGGCCAGGTGAACTCTGGTTTTTTAAACGAGGTTGTTACTCCTCCCCCTCCTCCTTCCTCATCACTTGCATAATATATATATATATATATATATATATATATATATATATATATATATATATAATGACTTTTGAACACTAATAGGGTAAATACATTGTTTGTTCTCTATCGAAATGTTTGATTTGCTAACTATGCCTATCAGTAGTTAGTGCCTTCAGTAGTTTGAATCTTTTATTTAGCTGGCAGTAGTTGCGCTCGCTGTATTGCAGTAGTTCGAGTAACGAAGATTTTTGTGAGGTAAGTGATTTGTGAAACGTATAGGTTAATGTTAGTCTGTGCCATTCTCTTGTAGGGATTATTGCAAGTCAGACTGCGTAGCGCCAAAAATATTGTGTGTCAGTTTAGTGTTGATTAGAATAGGTAAAGAGCGAAATGTCTGAGTACGTTCAGTTCTGCTCAGCTTTTTGAAAATCAAATAACATCAGGGGTTTACCAGCACAGTGATTCAATAATTTTTCTAAGGGGACGTTTCAAAACATTTAAATTTAGCAGAAATATTGTAAAGTTTGGTATGACTAACACGCCGATGATAACGTCACTATACCTTAAGCTGAATTATTTTTAGAAAAAGTTCGAGAAGTTAAAGTAGCGACTGCCTCAACTTTCGTAGGTATACGGACGACCGCCTCGTCTCTCTCCCTGTGAACGTCTGTGTCGACGACAGCTGGTGCCACGTCAACGGCAGCCACCTGCACACACTGTTACCAGGAGCTGGATGGTGACTTACTCGACGAGATGAAACTTTGCCTCTTTCCGGAGAGCTGGGCGCATTCCAATTTCCGCCGCAGCTGCGACCGACTTACCACAAATTGCCTCACCTTTGGCTCTTTTCTTCGCTTTTTACTTCATCACAGGAGACACCGCCTTGTACCTACGTGGCAAACACGGGTGGGTCTCAGGCTAGATCACGACCTCCCAGTTTCTGCCAGGAACAAGTGGTGTACTGCTGTATGTGAGGACCCCGCCGTGTCTCCATAAAGTCACCTTTTGCTGACGACGTGTGGTGCACTATCGATGTTCGGTGGCGACGTTATTTCAGAGACAGGCTCTGTCACCAGTGCTTTTTTTGTGCGGGATGTAGTAAACAAGGTACTTAATAACGGTCTGCTATGAGAACTGTAAATGAAGCAGGCAAAACGGAATATAGACGTCTAGAAAATGAGATCGAACGCAAGTGCAAAATGGTTAAGCAAGGATGGCTAGAGGACAAATGTAAGGATGTAGGGGCGTATATCACTAGGAGGTAAGATAGATACTGCCTAAAGGAAAATTAAAGAGACCTTTGGAGAAAAGAAAACCAATTGCATGAATATCAAAAGCTCACATGGAAACCCAGTTCTAAGCAAAGAAGGGAAAGCAAAAAGGTGGAAGGATTATATAGAGGGCCTATACAAGGGCGATGATTTTGAGGAAAATATTATGGAAAGGAAGAGGATGTGAATGAAGATGAAATGGGAGATATGACAGAGCGTGAGGAGTTTGACAGAGCACTGAAAGACCTGTCGAAACAAGGCCCCGGGAGTAGACAACATTCCATTAGAACTACTGACGGCCTTGGGAGAGCCAGCCCTGACAAAACTCTACCATCTCGGGAGCAAGATGTATGAGACAGGCGAAATACCCTCAGATTTCAAGAAGAATATAATAATTCCAATTCCAAAGAAAGCAGGGGTTGACAGATGTGAAAATTATCGAACTATCAGTTTAATAAGCCACTGCGGCAAAATACTAACACCAGTTCTTTACAGACGAAAGGAAAAACTGGTAGAACCCGACCTTGGGGAAGATCAGTTTGGTTTCCGTAGAAATGTTGGAACACGTGAGGCAATACTGACCCTACGACTTATCTTAGAAAATAGATTAAGGAAAGGCAAACCTACATTTCTAGCATTTGTAGACTTAGAGAAACCTTTGACAATGTTAACTCGAACACACTTTTTCAAATTCTGAAGGTGGCAGGAGTAAAATACAGGGAGCAAAAGGCTATTTACAATTTGCCCAGATACCAGATGGCAGTTATAAGAGTCGAGGGACATGAAAGGGAAGCAGTGGTTGGGAAGGGAGTGAGACAGGGTTGTAGCCTATCTCCGATGTTATTCAATCTGTATATTGAGCAAGCAGTAAAGGAAACAAAAGAAAAATTCGGAGTAGGAATTAAAATCCAAGGAGAAGAAATTAAAACTTTGAGGTTCGCCGATGATATTGTAATTCTGTCAGAGACAGCAAAGGACCTGGAAGAACAGCTAAACGGAGTGGACAATGTCTTGAAAGGAGGGTATAAGATGAATATCAACAAAAGCAAAACGAGGATAATGGAATGTAGTCTAATTAAATCGGGTGATGCTGAGGGAATTAGATTAGGAAATGAGACGCTTAAAGTAGCAAATAAGTTATGCTATTTGGGGAGCAAATTATTTGATGATTGTCGAAGTAGAGAGGATATAAAATGTAGACTGGCAATGGCCAGGAATGCGTATCTGAAGAAGAAAAATTTGTTGACATCGAGTATATATTTAAGTGTCAGGAAGTCTTTTCTGAAAGTATTTGCATGGAGTGTAGCCCTGTATAGAAGTGAAACGTGGATAATAAATAGTTTAGACAAAAAGACAATAGCAGTTTTCGAAATGTGGTGCTACAGAAGAATGCTGAAGATTAGATGAGTAGATCAGGGCTCTGAGCACTTTGGGACTTAACATCTGTGGTCATCAGTCCCCTAGAACTTAGAACTATTTAAACCTAACCAACCTAAGGACATCACACACATCCACGCCCGAGGCAGGACTCGAACCTGCGACCGTAGCGGTCATGCGGTTCCAGACTGAAGCGCCTAGAACCGCCTAGAACGGCCGGCCAGATGAATAGATCACATAATTAGTGAGTAGGTATTGAATAGAATTGGGGAGAAGAGAAATTTGTGGCACAACTAAACTAGAAAAAGGGATCGGTTGATAGGACATATTCTGAGGCATCAAGGGCTCACCAATTTAGCATTGGAGGGCAGCGCGGAGGGTAAAAATCGTAGAGGAAGGCCAAGAGATGAATACACTAAACAGATTCAGAAGGACGTAGGTTGCAGTAGGTACTGGGAGATGAAGAAGCTTGCACAGGATAGAGCAGCATGGAGAGCTGCATCAAACCAGTCTCTGGACTGAAGACCACACCAACAACATGAGAACTGTAAAGATGTGACATTTATTATAAGACCATGTCCGGTTGAGAAATAATGCATTTCTAAACTACGAGTAGAGAAACAACATTTGTTTCAGTTTATACAACACGGTCCAGCCACAGGCTGTTACCTCGAGTACTCCTATGCCCAGAAAACAAAGTTATCTCAGCAATATGGTTTCGGTCCATCATACGATCGATTCACCAAGACTTTACTTAGATATTCCCATTTCGATTTTCTTTTTTTTTTTTCTCCGTCTATTAACGTACGAGGTGCGTCTAATATGTAGCGTATTGCAACAACTTTTTTTCTTGGAAACATGTTTGTATCATTCAGGAATCCGTACACCATATTATTTCGCACTCTTTCGTCTGCAAAACCCTATAATTCAACATAATCTCCGTTCAAGGCGACGGCCCACACACCGCCTTACTAGGAGAGCCCGTACGCTCTCACGGTACAATCCTCTTGGTTGACGTCGGAGACAATGTCTTGCTGCATCAGTAACCTACCACATCCTTCACGTACTGATTCCCGGTGAGTGCATCTTTCGTTGCACCGAACTCCCCGCCCTTCATCGTCTTCTGTTAGGTGCCGAGAAAAGCTTTTGAGAGCCCCATCTGGTGGACAAGTGTGTCACGACTACCGACAGAGGCGTCCACTTAATCAGCGAGGAATGTGACTGTGACCGTCGATCACCTCGAACAAAAGTGTCTGTAGAATGAGATTTTCACTCTGCAGCGGGGTGTGCGCTGATATGAAACTTCCTGGCAGATTAAAACTGTGTGCCGGACCGAGACTCGAACTCGGGACCTTTGCCTTCCGCGGGCAAGTGCTCTACCAACTGAGCTACCGAAGCACGACTCAAGCCCGGTGAAAGGTTCGCAGGAGAGCTTCTGTAAAGTTTGGAAGGTAGGAGACGAGATACTGGCAGAAGTAAAGCTGTGAGTACCGGGCGTGAGTCGTGCTTCGGTAGCTCAGATGGTAGAGCACTTGCCCGCGAAAGGCAAAGGTCCCGAGTTCGAGTCTCGGGCGGGCACAGAATTTTTAATCTGCCAGGAAGTTTCATATCAGCGCACACTCCGCTGCAGAGTGAAAATCTCATTCTGGAAACATCCCCAGGCTGTGGCTAAGCCATGTCTCCGCAATATCCTTTCTTTCAGGAGTGGTAGTTCTGCAAGGTTCGCAGGAGAGCTTGTGTAAAGTTTGGAAGGTAGGAGACGAGATACTGGCAGAAGTAAAGCTGTGAGTACCGGGCGTGAGTCGTGCTTCGGTAGCTCAGTTGGTAGAGCACTTGCCCGCGAAAGGCAAAGGTCCCGAGTTCTAGTCTCGGTGGGGCACACAGTTTTAATCTGCCAGGAAGTTTCAAAAGTGTCTGTACGTTGCAACCTTGGAGGAGTCGCCGCTGTATGTATCCGGCCGGCATGCCGGAGACCAGACAGGTTTTCACTACGCTGTGACGATGATGACAGACGCCCACCCCATAGACTCATCCTGCTTTTGTTCAGTGCTGAGTCCCCTTAGACATGACGCAAGCGCCTACGAATATGAGCAATACTCCGACTTTCCGCCAAAAGAAAACCAAAGACAGCTCTCTGCTTGGAAAGCACGTCAACTTCAAAAGCCACTTTGAAGGCTATGTACAGTGCCACCACCCTTCGGACATTCATGAAGCAGTGGACCAGCATTAGATACGAATACTAAACAAATCACGTACGGCCTACCATATTTAGGGTTTTCCTGATTTTCCTAAATCGCTTCGGGCAAAAACCGCGATCGTTCCATTCATAAAGGCACATTAGGTTTCCTTCGCCCTACTATTCTAATCCCGGGTTGTGCTCGCTCTGTAACGACCTAACAGTCAACGCTACGTAAAAGTACTAATTCTAATTCTTTCTTTCTTTTAATGATTGCTGTATCTACAATTTCTGTCCGAGATTACAAAGTCTCTACTTTTAAGCAATGCTAAACCTTAGGTGACGGTTCCTTGCGTGTACTGTTGCGAACTAAGGTTTGTGTTTGCTGTTACGGAGTTATGAGTAAAGTAAATACCTCGGTCTCCATCGCTTATAAACTACAGTTATTCCACGCATTTCTCCTAGCTACGTATCGCTATGTCACTATTAGATTTTGAAAAGCTTTTTGTGTTTAATATTGCAAGTTCTCACTTCAGAATGTCAGACAATCTTTCTTCCAGTCATTCCACCAACTTACACTGTTTGGAGAGTACATTTTCTTTATTATCCCTTCGTAGCAACCTCACATTAATGAGTGGTCTTTTCATGTGATATTTTGTACTGGTTCATTACAATATCCTGCTTCCATTATTTATCTACGTGTTATTTCCGGCCACACTATTGTTACACTTGATAGGAGAGAAATACTTGTATGTTGCAGGACGTTGTGGAAACTGAGATTTGATTTACGTATCCTAAAATAAACTCGAATTTCATACTTTACTGAAGCCGACTTCTGTGAAAGATACGCCGATAGGAAGTTATTGACTTGGTTCATGTCAGTCGCTTGCTCCAAAAAGTTCCTCACATTCATGCTGTTAAGCCAACATCACTACTGCTAACTTTCCACCAGACTACGTTACTTTACACTTAACGGCAGTCTCCGATAACTCTTTGGCCTCTCTTACAACTTTAATTAAGGTGTTCCATTTCTAAGACCTAGGAATGCTTGTCAAACGTTCTACATTGTCACCTCGTGTTTACTTAGTTCTAACACATAAACATCGACCCTGCAAATGGGCAAAAAGATCGTCGTATCGAGAGTAGTAGTAAAGGAAACACATGCTTATTGCGTCTCAGCATCTTCTGTTGTTTCCAGAATTAATATGCACACTGCAACGGAGAGTGCACTGTTTTCAAGCTTCCTGACAGATGAAAACAGTATGCTATACCGGAACTGGATATACAATCCTGGAAATTGAAATAAGAACACCGTGAATTCATTGTCCCAGGAAACTTTATTGAAACATTCCTGGGGTCAGATACATCACATGATCACACTGACAGAACCACAGGCACATAGACACAGGCAACAGAGCATGCACAATGTCGGCACTACTACAGTGTATATCCACCTTTCGCAGCAATGCAGGCTGCTATTCTCCCATGGAGACGATCGTAGAGATGCTGGATGTAGTCCTGTGGAACGGCTTGCCATGCCATTTCCACCTGGCGCCTCAGTTGGACCAGCGTTCGTGCTGGACGTGCAGACCGCGTGAGACGACGCTTCATCCAGTCCCAAACATGCTTAATGGGGGACAGATCCGGAGATCTTGCTGGCCAGGGTAGTTGCTTACACCTTCTAGAGCACGTTGGGTGACACGGGATACATGCGGACGTGCATTGTCCTGTTGGGACAGCAAGTTCCCTTGCCGGTCTAAGAATGGTAGAACGATGGGTTCGATGACGGTTTGGATGTACCGTGCACTATTCAGTGTCCCCTCGACGATCACCAGTGATGTACTGCCACTGTAGGAGATCACTCCCCACACCATGATGCCGGGTGTTGGCCCTGTGTGCCTCGGTCGTATGCAGTCCTGATTGTGGCGCTCACCTGCACGGCGCCAAACACGTATACGACCATCATTGGCACCAAGGCAGAAGCGACTCTCATCGCTGAAGACGACACGTCTCCATTCGTCCCTCCATTCGCGCCTGTCGCGACACCACTGGAGACGGGCTGCACGATGTTGGGGCGTGAGCGGAAGACGGCCTAACGGTGTGCGGGACCGTAGCCCAGCTTGATGGAGACGGTTGTGAATGGTCCTCGCCGATACCCCAGGAGCCACAGTGTCCCTAATTTGCTGGGAAGTGGCGGTGCGGTCCCCTACGGCACTGCGTAGGATCCTACGGTCTTGGCGTGCATCCGTGCGTCGCTGCGGTCCGGTCCCAGGTCGACGGGCACGTGCACCTTCCGCCGACCACTGGCGACAACATTGATGTACTGTGGAGACCTCACGCCCCACGTGTTGAGCAATTCGGCGGTACGTCCACCCGGCCTCCCGCATGCCCACTATACGCCCTCGCTCAAAGTCCGTCAACTGCACATACGGTTCACGTCCACGCTGTCGCGGCATGCTACCAGTGTTAAAGACTGCGATGGAGCTCCGTATGCCACGGCAAACTGGCTGACACTGACGGCGGCGGTGCACAAATGCTGCGCAGCTAGCGCCATTCGACGGCCAACACCGCGGTTCCTGGTGTGTCCGGTGTGCCGTGCGTGTGATCATTGCTTGTACAGCCCTCTCGCAGTGTCCGGAGCAAGTATGGTGGGTCTGACACACCGGTGTCAATGTGTTCTTTTTTCCATTTCCAGGAGTGTAGGTAGGTTTGCCCTCAGTAGGGAATTTCTCTACCGATTGAACACATAGACTCAGCACGTTCACTTGCTTTACTTCCCCGCTTACCTGTCTCTGCACTACCATATTTTCCTGAAGCGTTAATGCTGCAGGATACGAGTTACTATTTCTCCGAGTTTAGGAAGGTGAGGCAGCGTTACTAGTGAATGCGTAACTGTGAGAGAAAGTACTGAGTCGTGTTGGGATAGATCAGCTGTTAGGGTACCGTAATTCTAAGAAAAAGTGGGATCCTAACAGGATAAATACCCTACTGCCTAATGGTCTGAGGTGTGGAACCATCTGACATCAAATACAGGGAGAAAACTAAGGTGACGCTCTATCCACCTTGTGGATTCCTCCAACTGTGATAAGTGTAATAAAAAGGGGATACTCATAAACCAATCCCATGTTACTACACACGCGCTATCTAGCTCTGAAAGCAAGATGCATCGCTACACAGGAAGGAAACGCAGTATACACTCTTAGATGGCTCAAATGGTTCAAATGGCTCTGAGCACTATGGGAATTAACTTCTGAGGTCATCAGTCGCTTATAACTTAGATCTAATTAAACCTAACTAACCTAAGGATATCACACACATCCATGCCCGAGGCAGGATTCGAACCTGCGACCGTAGCCGTCGCTCGGCTCCAGACTGTAGCGCATAGAACCGCACGGCCACTCCGGCCGGCTATACACTCTTAGAGAAAAAACGTAACGCACCACGGAGGAATTATCCAAATTGGAGGGAGATCAGTAGACGTGTTGTGCACTTGATAGCGAAGAAGTGATGCTACTATCGAATTCAACCAACGTAACGTAGCTGCGTCGCAGGTCCTCTAAACACCGAAAGCCTGTGGGTGACAGTCGGTTGACTATACACTGTGGTTACCACAAGAGACCACTAGAGAACTTTATTCACTTTAGCAGTCAGTCCAGATGTAAACTGGCACCGCGCGTCTGATCGAGACTCGACTAGGCATAAAGAGAGGTAAAATATCGCAGTGTCCATAAATGTCAGTGTACGTGGCCGAACCTCCTATCCTGGAAATGAAGGACACTACGTGTATTACAGCACCAGGATCTCCTACGCCGGCCGTGGTGGCCAAGCGGTTAAAGGCGCTACAGTCTGGAACCGCGCGATCGCTACGGTCGCAGGTTCGAATCCTGCCTCGGGCATGGATGTGTGTGATGTTTTTAGGTTAGTTAGGTTTAAGTAGTTCTAAGTTCTAGGGGACTGATGACCTTAGAAGTTAAGTCCCATAGTGCTCAGAGCCATTTGAACCATTTGAAACAGGATCTCCATGAAGCTTATATTGCCACTGAGAATTAACGTCGAAAGGTTTGCAATAAAGGGCAATGCACGATTTCCAAAAGCCTTAAAGTGAAGCTGTGTCGATGGATGGAGAGTACAACCCAGTACCTATAAGAGTTGTTAATTAAGCACTATCAAATGTCAGGTATTACGAGAGTTGACTGAATTGTAATGTCTCCACCTTCGTAATTCTTCAACAGTTGTCAGCACTGGTATGCGGCAGGTACTGGCTTCATCCGTAGCCTCTTCTCTATAGCTCCAGTCTGCGGGAAGCCTTAGCATTGAACGGTTGTGTTGTTACAGTGTAAAGTATGGAACCCTGCGCAGCCGGTCGGTCAATGCGATTTAAGCACCATGCAGTCATTGAATTTTTGACAGCGAGAGGTGTCAGCCCAAAGGAGGTTCATCAGAGAATGAAAGCAGTTTATTGTGTTGTGTTGATGTGAGTACTGTGCGTCGTTGGGCGACAAAGTTTAAAGATGCTGAGGTGGGAACATCTGACCTGCGTGACAAACAAAGATTTAGAAATCCTGTGACAGCAACCACCGAGTCTCGCAAGAGAAATATTGATAGATTGATTCAGGACGATCGTCGTATCACTCAGAGAGAAACTGCAAGCACAATCCGCACTTCACAAGAACGTGTGGGTCGCATTATTCCAGATGTTATATCTTAAGTTTGTAACCTCCCAACTAAAAAATTCCGTAACCTCCCAACAGTTTATTATTCCGTAACCTAGGAATAATAAAAATGTGACTCACTTATAACCTATCAATAATTGACCATCAATTTAAACTGGTAAATTTTGGACGTCAGCAGTGCTGCGTCATGGCCCTGAAAATTCATTCTGAATAAATTGAAAATTCTTAACTCAATTAGATCGCCGGATAACGCATATTATATATATATATATATATATATATATATATATATATATATATATATATATATATATATATATATACACTCCTATAAGAAAATTTTCTGCCGCAGCTCAGTGCAATGCTGGCCGATAGATTTGTCATGTATAAAAAGAAACAACTGATTTTTCTTTTCAATAATCTGGATGACCAAGGATTGGAGAAATTAGTAAATTCTTTAAATTGAAATGAATGATTGTTAAACGTTACTTTTTATGAGAAAGATTATTATTAAGAGATTTTTAAAACATTTACATGGGACTTGATATAACAATGCTACATATTCGCGAGGCTGCTTTCACCTTATAGTAAAACGCTCAGGCTCCGACATCGTTCCACACGACCGGACCAGCCAACACGATACAGCAGACTGATAGGTACTACTTACTCCTACTGCTACACAGTTCCTACTGCAGCCAACACTGCTCTCTGGTCTGAGATTCTCTTATAGATTACATATCGCAGGCAGCGGGTGAGCAATCCATCGAAATTACATCTGCTCGAGTGCGCTAGCAATACATTCCTTAATAATAGACCTCTTACAAGTTCTCTGGTGGCTGATTAACAGTGAGCTTCTCGGGCTTCAGTCGAGTTGTTGTTTCCGACACCTTGACTATATTTTGACGACTGTCCCAGTCGTATTCTGCAAGTGCAGCGACTTTTGCTATTCTTTATACTCTCTGCTTGGACCCCAACCAGACTGTAAGGTGATGATGGTCTCACACCGATATTTATAACTGAGCCCGATTCCCAACATCCACAGCCACCTTCTGATGCTTTATTAATGTCTCACCGAGCATGACAGCCATTAGATGTGGAAATGGAAAATCCTGAAGGAATTTGCGTTACACCAGACATCAATGCGTACTCTGTAGAACAAAAGAGCATCAAAGCGTACAGCTGAAGTAGGGAAGCAAACTCGACTATAAATAGCTATATGAGACCAACAATATCTCACAGTCTGGTTGAAGTCCAGGCAGCGAGTATACATAAAGTCAAAACTCGCAGGAACTGAGGAACATTGCTGGGATGGTGACCGAAATATTGTGCACAGAAATGGAAAAAACAAATTGACTGAACTGCTGGAAGCTCACTATTAACCACATAAGGCTGTTGAACAGGTGAGTGGGTCTCGTGGGATGAAACAGTGGGACCAGTTCGACGAAATGAATTTAAAACGGCGGAACACTGTCTGTGAGAGTAACCAGCTGAAGCAGATCTTAGGTCAAGTTGTACGACGCGCGAGAGGAAAAGCGAACTTCACGGACAAAAGACACCGACTGCACCAAATGGAGAGAAGGTCGTGAGAAGTCGTATGAAGCAGCATGTGGAGGGTGAACATGATTCAGTGCTGAAACAAGAAGTACTAAAGTAAATATACATTCCAGAAGCTCTAGGATGATATAAAGGACGAGTGTGTATTGTCAGTGTGTTGAACACCAGTGAGGAAGAGTGTGACGTAAGTTCTCCACATTCAACTACTGAAGCACTATGGAGGAAAACAACAGTACTGAATGTAGAGGAAGAGCCAGTACAAGCACAAGAATATAATACTCGCATCGCACAGATGAGAGATACTATTAGAACACAGCACCTAAATGCAGAAGAAGAACATGGCCTAGAACAATTGTGCAACATAAAAGCAATGTTATAAACGCCAGACTTTATATGATGCCAAATTCGCAGAAGCATGTGCTGCAAGAAAATACAGAACAAATGCTTATTGATGGTGTCATAGCAGACAGCAAATGTCCATGGAATACGCCAGTATTATTAGTCCATAAAAGTTAGATATCTGTGGGCAGATGAAATAATGGGCCGGCCGGAGTGGCCGAGTGGTTCTAGGCGCTACAGTCTGGAACCGCGCGACGGCTGCCGTCGCAGGTTCGAATCCTGCCTCGGGCATGGATGAGTGTGATGTCATTAGGTTAGTTAAGTTTAAGTAGTTCTAAGTTGTAGGGGACTGAAGACCTGAGAAGTTCAGTCCCATAGTTCTCAGAGCCATTTGAACCGTTTTTGAAATAATGGTTGATAACAGATACAATAAAGTAAATGAGGCTTAAGTATGAGAAGCTTTCCCAATACGTAACGTAGCAGAAAAAGTGGACCAGTTACGAAAAGAGAAGTACTTTTACATGTTCGACTTACCATTCAAACGTCATCAGATATTAATGAACTCTCAGCACTATGAAAGTAAGGATATGCCAGTGGAATTAATAAGCACACAAATTCCTAAGGTTGATGAATGATGCATTAACAGGGTTGCCGGAACAAAGTGTTTAGTACACGTCTGTGACGGTATCTGATATGTATTTTCCCTGAGAGAAAACGCGAGATACCTTTGACAGGCTACGGATACACAACCGAAAGTTGCACCCAGGAAACTGTCAATTTATGCCGAAGTAAGTCAAATTATACTTAAAAAATAGTATACTGGAGTACAGCCGGATGCCCGAAATGGAGAGAAAGTGAAGACGTTCCCAGTGCGAGAGAGTGGTGAATAAATATAATGATACCTACGTTGAATAGTATACTATCAAAAATTAATGAAAAAGCTCCTTCAATTGGCTATCCTATTGCCTGAGCTACTAAAGGCCGACGATATATATGAATGCGAAAAACATCATAATAATATTTTCGGAGGATTAAACGAAAATTAGTAAAGTCTTAGATATTACAGCATCCAGATTCTGAGAAACCGTTCATCATTACCACGGTAGAAAGCGGTTAAATGGTAGGGCTCATTTTTTCATAAGTTAAGACTGGATGCAACCTATCGACCGTGAACACTTTTTTCATCACTAAATATACCAGAGAAGAACTATTCAGCAACAGAGCTCGACAGTTTGCCATTAGTTTAGACAAAGAAGTAATTATCACCATATATGTATGGCAGCCGGTTGACAATCACAACACATCATATGCCACTGAAGTGGATATATAGTGTAAAAGAGCAATGCATAGTTTCATTAAGGCTCAGGGTGAAACTGGAAGAATATTCATATCAACTCGTGTATGAACTGGGTCGATTAAAGTTAATGCAAACGCCTTAATCTTAATGCCACGATAATCTGCAGAGGAAATCAGAAGGGAGGTAGAAGAGCGAATGCTGATAGTGACTAAGCACGAAGAAACAGATGAGGACACGGTATAAATTAGCTACGAAAACTCTGAGAGAAATACATAACGCTCCATTGGATGGTCACCAAGGAAACCACGGAACTCTGGATCGACTAAAGAAATATCGCAGTTTGGAAGGGATGTAAAAGAATACATCAGAACCTGTGGTATGCACCAATGGAAAAAATTATATGCTTTTAGACTGCATTTTGCTAATTCACATCGTTTTATTTTTGACAATACGGCTCATAGTATTATAATTTAAAATTTCTTCCATTTTCAGTATTTTCATTTGTTTATGAGACTGGCATACAATGTAAGGAATAGCAAAGCCTTTTAAAAACTGTCAGACGCAATTTAAAAAAATGCGATCTACATACGAACTTCATAGACAAAATTTCATAAATATGGACAAATACTTCGTATCTTATTTGTGCAGCACTTAGTATACATGTCAGCTAAAGATTATTGCAGCCTACGTATTAAAAATCGTTTCAATAAAGACATGTTGCTGCTTCATAATACATCACCTGACGTGACAGTCTTCGCCATTCCACTTTCGCAACAAATTCGATGGAAAGAAGCCTGCTGCCACATCTTTGCACTGGCGTTTATCCTCACCATGGCAACCACTAGTTCGCCTATCGACTTGACAACGACTTAAGTGGAAGGAAGCCTGCAGCCTCATCTTTGGAACGGCGTCCAACTTCACCATGGCAACCAGTGGTTCAAAATGGTTCACTAACAGGCCTTGAGAGGGCAACACATGTAGTGCCAAACCAAAGTTCATTTATCCCACATATTTAAATATTTTTAACGCTTCTTAATTGACAATAGCTGTTTAATAAGGTATGTTTAGCGTGCGCTTATTTTTATTTCATGACAATGTTCTTTCAACTAAGAAGTTTGACATTTTTATTCGACTTATAACTCATTGTTTAGTAATGACATCATGCCGTCAGAAGTGGGCAGAGCCTCCATTATATATAGTAAGACGTGCACTGGTTTCTCCAGTAGTGATTCCCCAGCAGAAATAGGTTCCTACTCAATGGTATTTCATCGTTTTATAGCTTTATAACTTTATGTATTTTCTTTAATGTATGTAGTCCTCTAATTAAAGCTTTGTATAGTTGTAGGTCTGAAGATGACCACAGTAGTGGTCGAAACCGGCCACCATACTAAATAAATCGTGATCAAGACTGTTCTTAATAGAAAAAAAATTATTTATCCTAATATTTGATAAGTATTTCCTTTTTATTTCTGCGTAAGGTGGAAGCGTAACAGCTAAATCTGTTGGAGATATACCTGCAGGATTACGATGTTTTGAAGCAACTTGTTAACACAAAATTTCATTGTTTGTACGAGGGCGGTTCAGAAAGTAACCTCCGATTGGTCACAGTGCGGGTTGTGGGGGGAGTAGCGACGCCATCTGTGCGTTCACGCACTCAACAGGTCAGTCGGCATCAAGCCATGGTCGAGTGAACGTCGTACCTGCGCTAGTTTAGTTTTTGTGGCAGTTTGAAATGTGTGCTGCAATAGAAAACCCCGCCAAATGTGAAGTGCGTGCTGTCATAAGGTTTTTTACAGCCAAAGGATATTCTGCAGCAGCTATTCATCGTGAGCTTTGTGCCGCGTATGGACCAAGAGTTATGAGTGAAGGAGTTGTCCGTGAATGGGTACGTTTATTTAAAAGTGGACGAGAAAACGTTCATGATGAAGAGAGGAGTGGTAGACCATCATTGGTGACTGACGAACTCGTTCAGACAGTTGATGCAAAAGTTCGTGAAAATCGACGTTTCTCAATGTCGGAGTTGTCTACTGGTTTTCCACATATTTCTAAGACTCTCTTGTACGAGATAGTGACAGCAAGATTGGGTTACCGTAAGTTCTGTGCACGATGGGTGCCCAAAATTCTTACCGACCACCACAAAACTCACAGAATGGCCTCTGCATTAGACTTTCTGTCACGTTATGGGGACGAAGGAGAACCATTGTTAAACAGAATCGTGACCGGTGACGAAACCTGGATTAAGTACGTGAACCCTGAGACAAAAGAACAATCAAAGATGTGGGCACATTCAAATTCGCCTACCAAACCAAGAAAAGCCTCGCAAGATTTTTCTGCCAGAAAACTGATGGCAACGGTGTTTTGGGATGCCAAAGGGGTGTTGTTGGTTGAATTCATGGAACTTGGTACGACCATTAATCAAGATGTGTACTGTGAAACAATAAAAAAGTTACGACGGGCTATACAGAACAAACGCCGTGGTATGCTGACTTCCGGTATCGTTTTTTTGCACGATAACGCCCGTCCTCACTCTGCTCGCAGAACAACGGCCCTTCTTGAGTCCTTCAAGTGGGACGTTATCAACCATCCACCTTACAGCCCAGACCTGGCGCCAATTGATTATCACCTCTTCATGCATTTGAAGAAATGGCTCGGGTCACACCGGTTTGATGACGACGAAGAGCTCAAAGATGCGGTCACAGGCTGGCTCCAGGCACAAGCGGGTGATTTTTATGCAGAAGGAATTTCAAAGCTTGTGAAGAGATACGATAAGTGCCTCAATCGCTATGGAGACTATGTAGAAATATAGTGCAAATATATATATATATATATAGTTGTAAGATGTATATATTAAAATATTTTTATTTAACTTGGTGTATTTTTTTAAATCAACCGGAAGTTACTTTCTGAACGGCCCTCGTATTAGGTGCAAAATTCAAGTTGTGTGAAGAGGTAATTGTAATGAAATACAAAATTATTTTGTAATAGCTACAGGCTAATTCTTTTTAGATTTTCATTTTTATACTGGGAATGTGAGCTCGTACTCGGAAAGGAATAAAAAACTTTCTGTGGAACAACTGTGGAGCTAAGCGTGCGGAACGCACGCTACGAAGCGATCCTGGATGCAGAGGGAATGCATGACAGTGTCGGTGGCTGCTTGGTGACTGTTATCGAGCACAGTGCTCGGGGCGCGTTACTCTCGGCTGAGTCGGCGAGCGGCCGTGTCGCGCTGAAATTTAACCAATCAGCTAAACGCGAGTTATGGCCGCGGGCCGGCTTATCACCGCCCGCTCCCCGGGCTACAGCTGGTCACCCTCGAACTCTGTTGGGGCTCGCATCACTGCCTGTATCCCTACCTCCCTAATAGACACAGTGAAGCGATAGGCTGGGCCTCGTAGAAACACATCAATGTCAGCACGTCGAAAGGTAGACGGACTGAAATGGAAAGTTTTAAACTATGACCTAACTCCTGCATTTCCGAGCCTATGGAATATGTTCATTACTACACTCCTGGAAATTGAAATAAGAACACCGTGAATTCATTGTCCCAGGAAGGGGAAACTTTATTGACACATTCCTGGGGTCAGATACATCACATGATCACACTGACAGAACCACAGGCACATAGACACAGGCAACAGAGCATGCACAATGTCGGCACTAGTACAGTGTATATCCACCTTTCGCAGCAATGCAGGCTGCTATTCTCCCATGGAGACGATCGTAGAGATGCTGGATGTAGTCCTGTGGAACGGCTTGCCATGTCATTTCCACCTGGCGCCTCAGCTGGACCAACGTTCGTGCTGGACGTGCAGACCGCGTGAGACGACGCTTCATCCAGTCCCAAACATGCTCAATGGGGGACAGATCCGGAGATCTTGCTGGCCAGGGTAGTTGACTTACACCTTCTAGAGCACGTTGGGTGGCACGGGATACATGCGGACGTGCATTGTCCTGTTGGAACAGCAAGTTCTCTTGCCGGTCTAGGAATGGTAGAACGATGGGTTCGATGACGGTTTGGATGTACCGTGCACTATTCAGTGTCCCCTCGACGATCACCAGTGGTGTACGGCCAGTGTAGGAGATCGCTCCCCACACCATGATGCCGGGTGTTGGCCCTGTGTGCCTCGGTCGTATGCAGTCCTGACTGTGGCGCTCACCTGCACGGCGCCAAACACGCATACGACCATCATTGGCACCAAGGCAGAAGCGACTCTCATCGCTGAAGACGACACGTCTCCATTCGTCCCTCCATTCACGCCTGTCGCGACACCACTGGAGGCGGGCTGCACGATGTTGGGGCGTGAGCGGAAGACGGCCTAACGGTGTGCGGGACCGTAGCCCAGCTTCATGGAGACGGTTGCGAATGGTCCTCGCCGATACTCCAGGAGCAACAGTGTCCCTAATTTGCTGGGAAGTGGCGGTGCGGTCCCCTACGGCACTGCGTAGGATCCTACGGTCTTGGCGTGCATCCGTGCGTCGCTGCGGTCCGGTCGCAGGTCGACGGGCACGTGCACCTTCCGCCGACCACTGGCGACAACATCGATGTACTGTGGAGACCTCACGCCCCACGTGTTGAGCAATTCGGCGGTACGTCCACCTGGCCTCCCGCATGCCCACTATACGCCCTCGCTCAAAATCCGTCATCTGCACATACGGTTCACGTTCACGCTGTCGCGGCATGCTACCAGTGTTAAAGACTGCGATGGAGCTCCGTATGCCACGGCAAACTGGCTGACACTGACGGCGGCGGTGCACAAATGCTGCGCAGCTAGCGCCATTCGACGGCCAACACCGCGGTTCCTGGTGTGTCCGCTGTGCCGTGCGTGTGATCATTGCTTGTACAGCCCTCTCGCAGTGTCGGGAGCAAGTATGGTGGGTCTGACACACCGGTGTCAATGTGTTCTTTTTTCCATTTCCCGGAGTGTATTTCATATTAGACTGGCGCATAAATCTGAAGCATTTTTTCGTAACTTTTATGAACCCAATAGCTGCATCTACCAGAGACTTCAGGCATCAATAATAAATTCTACATCACTATTTACAACGGTCTTACAGCACTGTGGTAACTTTTTGATTCCATTACTGTACAAATCAGGTTCTTTAGAGACGAAGAACTCGCCGAGCTACGTTAGATCGCAGTTCCATTCGCAAAGGAAATTTCTTGACGGCTCAAGCTGAGAATATGAGAGCGCAACATTACGTGAATGAGGTGGGTATGAAATAGCTTCCCAAACCAACACCTGTATTGTGTCATCAGTCTGGCAGAATGAGGGCATGTGTTATCGTGGAAAAGCATCACTTCACGCGGTCTTCCTGGTCGTTGTTGTTGGATTACGTCTGCAAAACGTCTCACTTGTTCACAATAAATCCTAGCAGTGAAGGTTACTCCTCGGGAAAGTAAATCGCAATACACCACATAGTCGCTCTTCCACCAATTGAATAACATTATCTTTTGCGGAAGATCGCAATTCTCTGTATGCGGAGTGGCTGCTTTGTTTGAGCTCCGGCGGCCCTATCTTTTCCTTATGTTAGCACAAAGACACCATTTCTCGTCACCAGTAACTGTAAGGGATAGAAGTGGTCGGTGTTGCTCATGAGCCAACTGCCGACGAGCAAGCAGAAGCGAACATATGGCAACTTGCTCTCCTATGTGATTTTGGCTTAGAACATGCTATACACAGACACATAATTTTTTAATCTCCCTACTGCAAGCAACTGTCGCACGATATTGGAATGCTCACATTTCATCACACCATTTAAACCGACGTGCATCATTGTGGATTAATGTGTTTAAACGATCTTCATCAAACCCCGAATGTCTCCCTGAACGTGGATTCACTAATGTTAAAACGATCCTCCTTAAAACGAGAAAATCATTTTGTTGCCGTACTCTGACCTATGGCATTATCACCATACACTGCGCCACGCAGGATCAGCTGAGCGGTCTAAGGCGCTGCAGTCATGGACTGTGCGGCTGGTCCAGGCGGAGGTTCGAGTCCTCCCTCGGGCATGGGTGTGTGGATTTGACCTTAGGATAGTTTAGGTTAAGTACTGTGTAAGCTTAGGGACTGATGACCTTCAGCAGTTAAGTTCCGTAAGATTTCACACGCATTTACATTTATTTTTTTATTTTTTATTTTATTTTATTTATTTATTTTTTGCCCATACACTGGGCAGATGTTTCTGGCTTCCTCCCATTCTGTTACCCCCCCTCTAAATCCTAAGTGAAGAAGATATTGGAACAATTTCCATTTCTCCACTTGGCCCTCCATTTTCTAGCGTCCACAGCTCCACTCACCGTGTCCAAATGATAAAATGACGGTAGTAGGACTCAAAAAGAAAAATCTAAAAATAAAACAATGGCAGCCGGAATACTAACATGCAGAACAGAAACTTACGATATTGAGCACCAACCTTATGGTTATGCCACCTTCTTTTTCGTTACTTTCAGATCACTTTCCTACACGTAAATGATCGTAACTGTACGCGATGAAACGTATGTATAACGTCACGGGAACTAATTGGTGGTAAAGATGGCACCATTGCTTACCCAGATAATGCACATTATCACCATCTTTCGTACTTTGAGAAGCGTTGGATCATTGACATCGAATAATTGGCATGAAGGACTTGGTGTCTCCTTAACATTTTTCATAGACAGTACGCTGCACTGTAATGACTTTCCAGCAAGTGGTGTGGGCATGGACTTCGAAGAAGACTCTGGCAAGAAGAGCAAGTGTGGCAATTTCCAGGGGCTACGCCACAAGAAGACCGTCGATTTCATCCCGTAGATCTGACGAACAGACAACGTGACCAGAAATCCTGGCAGACAGACATATCAGACTCTTACCACGAACCGACGGGTTCAGATTACTCCTGGATTATAGTACCAAGTCTCATGCGTCGTTTACCTGTGACTCCACACTTGAGACAACACACATTCAGACAACACAGACTTGGGCTGTGTAAAACCAGAGTTTACTGGGACGTTCTGCAGCATTCTGTGGTGATCAGCGACGAGTGTCTCTTCTGTCAGCTGCGGCTATTCCGGCGCCAAAGAGGAGGAGACCTGCGGGACAGCCAGAGTAAGCAGTCATATTCAAGACCCTTTCCTCTCCAACCTCCGGAAACATGGAGATCTACTGGACGTGACAACTGGACCGAATTGTTGAAAGGAAGCTGAATGCTGTGCAGCACAGATAAAAGAAACACAAACTTCGCTACATTCCTTGTGTGATTAATTGCATATTCCAGCAACATGCTGGAATACCATACACTACGGTTCCCACCTCAAACACTTTTATGACTGTACTGAAACTCCAATAGCTCACCCGATCCCCCCTGATTTACTAACAGAGCATCTTTGATATGTAAAGCGAATATGTATACTTTAACTGTGTTACAGACATGTCATGAATTACTCCCGGATTACTTTCAGTATCTGTATACTTTCATGCGACAGTGAGTGCATTTTTACCTGTTATAGTGACATTAGGACTGAAATGGAAAGATTTGTACTTATTTAATACCTGTTGTATGATGAACATCTGCAAAAAGTTTGATAAGTAAGACACTGGTGCCTCAATATGGAATACTTACGGCCACTGTATTAGTAGCAAGTGCAAGTGTTGAATAGTATGCTATTCACATAAAGAGCGCTAACCCATACACGTCATGAAGTTCCAACGTGTTTTGAGAAGGAAATGCACTAAACAAGTGCAACGGGATGCAGAATTTTCCTTAGATTCTTGTTTATACCTGTCAGCAACTATTGTCCATAAGAATGTATTTGCCAGTCGATACCAAATGTATGAGTACAATAATCTACAGAATGGGAGGTACATGTTAAAGAAATAGCAAACTGGCAAAAACTGTGTCCAACCATGCCACAGAAGGTCGAGCGGGACCGACCGACCGCCATGTCATCCTGAAACTATTTGTGTCACTGGATGTGGATATGGAGGGGGATGCGGTTAGTGTACCGTTATCCCAGCTGTTGTAGGTTTTCTGGCCCAGAACCACTACTTCTGTGTCAACAGTTCCGTCAAATGGCTTCACAATGGCTGGGTACTTGCCAAAAGCACTCTCAAACTGCTCGGCAAAACCGCTTAGTGGTCTACTAAAGTGTTAGCCAAGTATAACAGTGTTTAAATTTGGAGATCTGAAGGAAATCATTGTTACCACTGTGGAAGAGCCTTTGGCAGTAATGTGGCTGGTACTGTGTGATATGTCTGTGGTGGTGTCTGTGCCATGATATTAAATTGGTACTGGCGGTGCTTTCCTCAAAACAAAACAAAAAAGGTTCAAATGGCTCTGAGCAATATAGGACTTAACATCTGATGTCTTCGGTCCCATAGAACTTAGACCTACTTAAACTAACCTAACGACATCACTCACATCCATGCCCGAGGCAGGATTCGACAATGCAACCGTAGCGGTCACGCCGTTACAGACAGAAGCGCCTAGAACTGACGCCCAAACCGGCCGGCTGCTTTCCTCAAAACTATCCCTAATGCCAAAGATTCTTCTGCTTCCAGTAGCCAACAGATCTAAACTATGCAATTTCAGACATCCCCCGTCTTCGCAGGTAACTGAGTGGAGCAGTACACATGTTGATTTAATATATATTGCTTGAAAAAGAATATGAAACACGCTAATGACATTGTCAGATGTCAGCATAACTACTGTAGAGGTATGTTGGACAAGGATGGGCTCTGTCAGGAGGCGCTGTACTAAAACTCGTCCGAGTTTGCCAAGTGGTTTATTATTTCCAGCTACAGTGCCCCCGTTCCTCTCAGGCTGTGTCACCGGACTACACAATGCTGAAGACACCTCTTCGCTGTCATGTGATTCGGCTTCGCATTGAATAGCTGCCTCAGCGACCCATGCAATGCCCTGCTGTGTGTCGGCCTTGTACGGCTGTGGTGTTGTGACGATGTCAGGATGTGCCAGCAGTTGACTCATTGGTCTCTGCCCCTGCTGCCTCAGCGCCGATCGCTGGCTGCTGCAAGGTGGCCTGCAGCGTGCTTCCTCGCTGGCGTGACTAAGATCGCACTGACAACAAGCACCTACGATCCGGCGTCTGAATCTGATGCCCTCGGCTCGGGATGCCTCCGGCGTGTGTTGGGAACCAACAAGACTGCTCACAGTAGTGAGCCATGGTGAGGCCCACTGCTGGCTGGCTGTGGACCCCACGTTGGCCTCAGAGGTTCGAACCAGCGACCTGCCATGAAGTGGAATGCTGGCGCCCCATCTGTTGCTGTGTGTAGCCAGTGGTGTGACATGCCCCACAATCCAGGAGAGCTGCCGCACTTGAATCCTTGTTAGCGAACCAGCACTTATTTATACGTGGCTGTGCGCCTATCTTTTGCTAATATACCGATCCAAGTCATGTACTCATAGCACCTGGGTTGGGCCAGTGGGCCTGCCTGTAACTTGCGCCATGCAAACCGCTGTATTTACTCTTTTCAGCGGGTTTACGGCCCTGTGGCCTCCATTCTACTTCTCTACTGCTGGTAGCGTAACTTACTGTCAACAGGCCCGTGCTATAACTTGTGCACTCTGAAATATTGCACCGAAGCCAATCTTTTCCCATCTTAAACCGTGGTGCCGCTACACTATGTACACATACTCATTATTGGCAGATAGAGCAGGAATTCTCAGTGACAGGTAGAATACCCACCAGAGTTCGTTGGCGTTGTTCGAATTTAGTGTTGTTACCAGGCTTGATACGGTATACAATCAGTGCGAACAGCGTGAGATATCGATTAATCGTGGTATGAGACACATAGAAGCTGCTTACTCAGGTGACAGTTGTTAACACCCTACAAAGTTTGAAAGTGCCTCTATTGAGCGTCTTTATTTGGCTGGCTGGTGGAATCCTACATTTGCAGATTTTTGGGCATTTACTCTCACGCATTCACAACTGGAACGTGAGGAGATACAAACAGGCCATCAATATTCCGGTCGACTATTTTTGACCATGATGAGGGAGGATCGCCGGTTTGGGCACTAAGCTATCCTTAACTTCTTCCTATTTGCGCCTCCTATCCGAGAACAAGTAATGAGCTCTACATCTACAGAGACACGCCGAAAGCCATCATAAGGTGCGTGGCGAAGAGCACTCTGTGCCACCACTGGTCATTTCCGTTCCTGTTCCACTCGCAAATAGAGTGAGGGGAAAACAACTGTTTTTATGCCTCTATATGAGCCCTAATTTCTCGTATGTTTTTGGCCGTTAAGCGTGTTTTGTGTTATTAGCCGGTTCTCTAAAGTTTCTCAGTAGTGTTTCCTTCGACGGATTCACATTTGAGTTCTCAAAGCATCTCCGTAACACCGTAACACTTACGTGTTCTTCGAACCTACCGGTAACAAATCTAGCAACCCGCCTCTGAATTACTTGATGTCTTCCCTCCATCCGACCTGGTAAGTACTCGAGCAATACTCAAGAATGGTTGGCACCAGTGTCCTTACATGAACCACACTTTACTAAAATTCTCTGAATAAACCGAAGTCAACCAGTCGCCTTCCCTACCACTGTGCTCATATGGTCTTTCCATTTCATATCGCTTTGCAACGATATACTAAGGTATTTGTAGGACCTGACTGTCTCAAGCAGGACACAAGTAATACTGTATCCGAACATTGCAGGTTTCTTCTTCTCACTCACCTTATTTAACTTACATTTTTCCACAGGTAGAGCTAGCTGCTACTCATCACACCAACTACAGATTTTGTGTACGTCGTCTTCTACACTCCTGGAAATGGAAAAAAGAACACATTGACACCGGTGTGTCAGACCCACCATACTTGCTCCCGACACTGCGAGAGGGCTGTACAAGCAATGATCACACGCACGGCACAGCGGACACACCAGGAACCGCGGTGTTGGCCGTCGAATGGCGCTAGCTGCGCAGCATTTGTGCACCGCCGCCGTCAGTGTCAGCCAGTTTGCCGTGGCATACGGAGCTCCATCGCAGTCTTTAACATTGGTAGCATGCCGCGACAGCGATACGTGAACCGTATGTGCAGTTGACGCACTTTGAGCGAGGGCGTATAGTGGGCATGCGGGAGGCCGGGTGGACGTACCGCCGAATTGCTCAACACGTGGGGCGTGAGGTCTCCACAGTACATCGATGTTGTCGCCAGTGGTCGGCGGAAGGTGCACGTGCCCGTCGACCTGGGACCGGACAGCAGCGACGCACAGATGCACGCCAAGACCGTAGGATCCTACGCAGTGCCGTAGGGGACCGCACCGCCACTTCCCAGCAAATTAGGGACACTGTTGCTCCTGGGGTATCGGCGAGGACCATTCGCAACCGTCTCCATGAAGCTGGGCTACGGTCCCGCACACCGTTAGGCCGTCTTCCGCTCACGCCCCAACATCGTGCTGCCCGCCTCCAGTGGTGTCGCGACAGGCGTGAATGGAGGGACGAATGGAGACGTGTCTTCTTCAGCGATGAGAGTCGCTTCTGCCTTGGTGCCAATGATGGTCGTATGCGTGTTTGGCGCCGTGCAGGTGAGCGCCACAATCAGGACTGCATACGACCGAGGCACACAGGGCCAACACCCGGCATCATGGTGTGGGGAGCGATCTCCTACACTGGTCGTACACCACTGGTGATCGTCGAGGGGACACTGAATAGTGCACGGTACATCCAAACCGTCATCGAACCCACCGTTCTACCATTCCTAGACCGGCAAGGGAACTTGCTGTTCCAACAGGACAATGCACGTCCGCATGTATCCCGTGCCACGCAACGTGCTCTAGAAGGTGTAAGTCAACTACCCTGGCCGGCAAGATCTCCGGATCTGTCCCCCATTGAGCATGTTTGGGACTGCATGAAGCGTCGTCTCACGCGGTCTGCACGTCCAGCACGAACGCTGGTCCAACTGAGGTGCCAGGTGGAAATGGCATGGCAAGCCGTTCCACAGGACTACATCCAGCATCTCTACGATCGTCTCCATGGGAGAATAGCAACCTGCATTGCTGCGAAAGGTGGATATACACTGTACTAGTGCCGACATTGTGCATGCTCTCTTGCCTGTGTCTATGTGCCTGTGGTTCTGTCAGTGTGATCATGTGATGTATCTGACCCCAGGAATGTGTCAATAAAGTTTCCCCTTCCTGGGACAATGAATTCACGGTGTTCTTATTTCAATTTCTAGGAGTGTATTTTCCTACAGTCACCTAACGTACGCCACAGCATCATCAGGAAAGGATCGCAGATTGCTGCCCGTCCTATCCGCCAAACCATTTATGTATACAGAGAACAACAACGGTCATGTCACATTTCCCTTTAGCACTCCTGAGGATAGCATTGTCTCTGATGAACACCAGTCGTCGAGGGCAACATACTGGGTTATATTACTTAAGAAGTCTTCGAGGCACTCACATATCTGCGAACGTATTCCAGATACTCGGCACAATGTCAAATGCTTTCCTCAAATCTAGAAACATAGATCTGCCTGTGGCCCTTCATTTATAGTTCGCAGTACATCATGTGAGGCAAGATCAAGCTTAGTTTCACACGAGCGGTTCTCTCTAAAACCATTCTGATTTGTGGACATAAGCTTCTCGTTCTCAAGAAAGTTTAATGTATTCGAACTGAGAATGTGTTCTGAAGGTAGGGACATTGGTTTGCAATTTTGCGGGTCCGTGCTTTTACTTTTCTTATACACTTGAGTCACCTGCCCTTTCCAGTCAGTTGGGATTCATGCTGGGACAGAGATTCACAGTACATCAAAGTTATGTAAGGGCCAGTACCATGGAGTACTCCTCGTAAAGCCGATTTGGGATTTCAATTGGACCTGGTAATTTATTTACTTTCAAATCTTTTGGTTTATTTTTTCTACGCTGTACAGAAGTCTGTCCGATGGTCAAATGAGGATGTGTTTGCACGATCTGTGTAAACGATTTCTTGAAAGTGTAATTGAAAACCTCGGTTTTCGCGTTGCTGTTTTCAACTGTCACATCAGACTGGTTAACAGAGGACTGAAAGGAAACTTTAGACCGCTTGGCAATTTTACATAGGTTCGGAATTATGTCGAGTTTTCAGTCAGTTGTTTTGCTAAGGTATGATGGTAGCTGTTGTACGCTTCGCTCATAGATCTCTTCACAGACGCACGAATCTGTACTAAACATCGCTAGTCGTCATTTATGCGCTCTCTTTTGAACTGAAAGTGCAACATCCTCTGCTTCCTCAGCATCTTCCGAATCTCATTATTAAACTCCCCGCACTCGAGACATCCTCATGCCAGTGTTTTCACTTACAGGCCACATGTTTGTGGAACATCATTAAACTATTGTTTCCTGTACCTTCTTCCTTCTCTATCCGTCAATAATTTCTGATTCTTCCAACTTTACGGACAGTTTCCAGCCTCAAGGGCAAGGAAGGAATGTAGCCTGAATCCATTTCCGCTTTTCTTTAACAAGGCCGTTCGCCGAATGATGGTGATTCGTTACGCTGGAAATCTTCAGTCATAATTTATGAAGAGTTCTGTCCTAAATACAGGCTACGATAAAAAAAAAGTAAAACATGAGCCCTCAGGATGTCATGTAGCAACTGTATGATCAATGCCAAGGTGAATAACTGCTTACATATGTGCCAGAAATGGCCCAACGAGTTACTGACTTTCTCAAATTGTGAAGATTATTCTCTTGAAAAAATCATTCAGTTTTTCTGAAGCTGTTGTGATTTGTTTGTCTGTAGATGCACATCATATCCACTGACTTCCGTCCCATCCGGATACCTCATATCTGGAACATCGTTTATTTTTTTCTTGCAGTCTACGAAAATTGACTAGGAACCACCAGGAAAACCATACTTTTTTTGATACTAGTCAACGACTCTACCCCTTGGCCACGGTGGTCTTCCAGTTCGCAGACAGCGTGCGTAGTCTGTCGCGCAGAAATTGGTGGTCAACATTGCTTGTTAATTTTTCCGGTAGACTGTATCACCCACAGTTCTTATGTACACATCGATAATAAAGCCTTTGGTCTGTTGTAGCTCGCGGACTTGCATCTGGAAGGAGATTTTCATCTGCAGCGCTGTGGTGGCTGTGGGAATTAATTACTTGACCCGGTGTGAATCTCACCTAATTCGTATGTAAGACTGAAGCGTTCAACTGTGGAACTTCTGCATTTCTTCTTATAATCCATTGGCAGAACTATAATTTGGTATAATTGTCTTTTGAACTATAGCACATACTGAAAGTGGTGTGGATAAATTAAACCTTCGTAACCATGGAATATACTGATTTTTACTCTCAGAAGTTCCAATTATTAATATAACTGTTTGCAGGATAATCTTCTATTGCAGCGTTGAGGACTTCATTCGATGTACATGACGTGTGTCTGTTAATTTCGTTGGTCAAATTATAGCAGAAAACTATGATTGCCATTTCTCACATAAATTAATATAAGTACTCTCCGTTGGTAACATTGTTGATACTCTCACAAAACAATGATCCTGAAGTCTGTGCAACCATAGAAGGATGAGTACGTAATGGTTCATTTAAGAGGCAAGTTTGCATTCTGTGACAATGTACAATCACAGGCATAGATCAATGTGGAGAGACTAAGAGCGTCAATGAAAATGTGGCAATGGACATGGTAAGTAGGATCTTCCAATGGCTCTCAAATACTCTGACGTCCCCAAAGAAGACAAAAGTCTGTTTAGACGTCACACACTTTCCACGCCGGATGTGAAGCGATTGTGGTAACTAATAGAAGATTATCCTGGAAACAATTATGTGAACAATTGCTACTTCTGGGAGTACAACGGTACAAAGACTGCACCGCTGATTGCTGGATAATCTCGACACTAGTTAAATAGCATATATTTTAACAAGTACTTTTCTTTGACATATATTTAGGAATCTTTGGTAGTTTAGGCTAGAGATGGGGCTATCACGAACGAATGGGACCGGGCAATGGTTCACAAAAGCGGTCATATGGGGACCGGGGGAATGGTTCACAAAAGCGGTCAAATCTGTCTCTTTCCTGGAACGTCACGACGCGTCTCTTTCTCAGAACAGTCGGAGCAGCCACGGGTGGTCTCATTCCCGGAATGGACAGATAGATTTCGGCCTGTCTCGATCTCGACTCAGTACCGTTACATTTCGGGGACTCGTTCCACGTTCCATTTCAACTTCTTTATAATTACTTAACTTAAATACAAATTAAGTTGTATGTAATATGCACATTTTTCTACTTACCAATTCGCTATTTTGATCACCTGTAGAGCACACACTTATTGTCAGGACTTCTGATTTTATTCGTAGATTTTTTAGGTTTAATCTGCTCGATATAAGGCGTAATTTTTCGAATAACTTTTAATCATTGTTTGCTGTGATGTAAGAATGTTTGCATAAATATTGCGGTTTTGGCTTTTCTTACAAAAATAAAACATGACACATAAAGAGGTACTTATTTTGCATGTTTGGTTGTTTACTTGTGTTAATCCTTGTTTATTCTTTTTGCAAAAGAAGTAAGGTTTTAGTAATTCCGACATTTGTAGGTGTTGTGTCTAGTCCATACAGCCCAGACACAATGCTGTAGCCGATAGGGCACGCAAGGCTAACGCAGACGGGCGTGAAGTCTGGAACATGAGACTTATAAATGCACTAAAGAAAAATACGTAGCTTTTTTAATACTTAACTTTATTCTCTTGTTGGAATACATCTCTCCTGCATACTCGTAAGCTATTGGCACTGATACAAATGGCGCCTTGCTAGGTGGTCGCCATTTAACTTAGCAGAGGGCTATTCTACTGTCTATCTCTCGGCAAATGAGAGCAAGGCTTAGCACGTCCAATCGCTAGCTATGTTGTCCGTACAACTGGGGACGAGGTCTCCTCAGTCTCTCGAGACCTGCCTTGTGGTGGCGCTAGGTTTGCGATCCCACAGTGGCGACACGCGGGTCCGACATGTACTACAGGACCGCGGCCGATTTAAGTTACCACCTAGCAAGTGTGGTGTCTAGCGGTGACACCACAGTAGGAACAGGGAAAGGGCTGTCTCTGCATTACAAATTTTGTAGACTGGTATAAACTCGTATTTACAAAGTGATGTAGTTCACAAGTATCTTTTGAGCGAAAAACTTCACTGCTTTCAACATAATAATCAATACAGTATTGCTGCATTAAGTTTAACAATACAACCTATAAACATAATAGTTACTTAGCGTGTGAGGCCAAAATGACAAGAAAATCACATCTTCTTTTAACACACACTTAATCTGCGATAAAGTATCTTTTCTTTGCACTTATATCTTATGGGATATGCAGCCAAAACCAAAAGTATACGAGTATGTAGCATCCATTCCTAGTTTCCTTTGATACATTACTTATTACATTGTTGCATCAACTTGATGTCTGCCTGATCGGATAATTTTCAACTTTGAGCTTATTAACTTAGTGTAGAGCGTCGACATCTTCATTTACATGCCACTATGAAGAATCTCTTTTAAGGAAGTTGTCACTCGAGTAAAATTGTTTAAATATATTCTTATTTTATTGTAAACGAACAGTTCAGTTCCACTAGCCATAAGTTGATTGATTTCAACTTGAATCCCTATCCACCTACGGCAGGTGGTTCTGCTTCACAATTCGGTGCAGGAAGTTTTCTCATTTTTGATGATGAAGATTTAAGGGGAAAGAGTTAGGGGCAGGAACTATACACGATATTTCAGTATTCGTAAAGCTACACGCGGCGTAGTACAAACTGCAGACTTGTGTAGTCCCCATTCTACTTCATAAAGAACATAAACATTTACAATATGTAATTGATTTTGTCCATCCAGCTTGTATGATGGATCCCTTCTGAGCACGAACACACGTTAGAAGAGCTGGTTTTTCAAGAACATATTTCGCAGTTAGTTAAAAAATTATCAATATTATGGTCTCACGTGTCTTATGCCTGCTAGATTAATACAAGAGATGTTTTCCCAAAATGTTTTCAATCAAAGCAGACGTCTCTGTAAAAGGGATCGTATTTGACGCCATTGTGGCAGAAACTAACGATTTAACAGAAAAGTCGTTTGATGCGAATTTCATGGACAACTTTTTCTTGCCCCTTTCCTTACTGATGTAAAGTACTGGAGTGTGTTTAATATTATTAGCACTGAATTAGTTGTGCACATTTTTTTAAAGCATGTGTGAGTAAATTAAATGTTTTAAGTACTTTATATTTAATTTACTGATTTATTAATTTTCATATTCGTTTCACACTCGTCTGTTAATGACATCTTTGCTCGCTCGGAAATTCTCTTTCTCAAATAACAGATGACAGACTCCTTGCACGTACTTTTGGCGCTTTGTAGCTGCTGACTGATGAAAAACTGTTTATCACTTTCGGTTGTAAAGATCTTCAAAGCAAAAACGTATGTCATGTCGACAGGGTTTTGAAAACAATGTCATGTTTCTTTTCAGTTGTTAAGTGTCTATTTATGCAGCCACCACTGCTAATACAAACTAATTTTCCTATGCAGTTTCTCAGCTCCCGTGTTGTAAGTAATACTCCAAATACGTATTCACCTCTCACACAATATGACACTTTGATGGGTAATTGATTTACGCACGCGTCAATTGTAAAAGAAAACTATTAATGTTGGTTTTACAGATGATGCGTTACAAACAGAATTTCCGCCGAAAGTGATTGACGATTGCGGTGGTCTGCGCTGCGTTATAAACGGGTTCCGTGGTTCGAACTTCCGTTCAGCTTGTCCTCGACTCTCACTGCCTGGCATTTGGACGCAGTCATAATGTAAGCTTTATAGTCTCTGCTATTGGTTGTATGGAGGAAAATTCTTCGGCCACGTCCCTTAATTTCTGTTGGTCAGCCTTGTTTAGAAGAAGTCGTTGTTTTTGTTGATGAGAAGTTTGTGTTTTCGTGTCTGTGTGGACGAGTATGGCGTTGGGGTCACTGCGTGTGGCATTTTCTAGTATTTCCCACTTTTTGGACTTGCATTTGCTAATCAGATACCAATTTTTCTGGTTCATCCAGCGTGGTTTCAGTATGTAGGTGTTTGTCTTGCTTTGTTTAGGACAAAAAGATTGCATTCTTGTACTGTGTCAACTACGATTTGTCCCCTATTGTCTGTTCTGTCTGCGTGCCATAGAGTAGACCAGGCATTCAAGTCACTAAGCATTAGTAATCTTTTGTCCATAGAAAATTGTGCTACATCTCTTATTTGGTCATAAAAGGGTCTATGTTATACGAATACTATGCATCGGAGCGTGGAATGTCAGATCCCTTAATCGGGCTGGTAGGTTAGAAAATTTAAAAAGGGAAATGGATAGGTTAAAAAAAATGGTTCAAATGGCTCTGAGCACTATGGGACTCAACTTCTGTGGTCATAAGTCCCCTAGAACTCAGAACTACTTAAACCTAACTAACCTAAGGACAGCACACAACACCCAGCCATCACGAGGCAGAGAAAATCCCTGACCCCGCCGGGAATCGAACCCGGGAACCCGGGCGTGGGAAGCGAGAACGCTACCGCACGACCACGAGATGCGGGCGGATAGGTTAAAGTTAGATATAGTGGGAATTAGTGAAGTTCGGTGGCAGGAGGAACAAGACTTTTGGTCAGGTGATTACAGGGTTATAAATACAAAATCAAATAGGGGTAATGCAGGAGTAGGTTTAATAATGAATAAAAAAATAGGAGTGCGGGTTAGCTACTACAAACAGCATAGTGAACGCATTATTGTGGCCAAGATAGACACAAAGCCCATGCCTACTACAGTAGTACAAGTTTATATGCCAAATAGCTCTGCAGATGATGAAGAAATTGATGAAATGTATGACGAGATAAAAGAAATTATTCAGGTAGTGAAGGGAGACGAAAATTTAATAGTCATGGGTGACTGGAATTCGTCAGTAGGAAAAGGGAGAGAAGGAAACATAGTAGGTGAATATGGATGGGGGGGAAGAAATGAAAGCGGAAGCCGCCCTGTAGAATTTTGCACAGAGCATAACTTAATCATAGCTAACACTTGGTTCAAGAATCATAAAAGAAGGTTGTATACCTGGAAGAATCCTGGAGATACTAATAGGTATCAGATAGATTATATAATGGTAAGACAGAGATTTAGGAACCAGGTTTTAAATTGTAAGACATTTCCAGGGGCATATGTGGATTCTGACCACAATCTATTGGTTATGAACTGCAGATTGAAACAGAAGAAACTGCAAAAAGGTGGGAATTTAAGGAGATGGGACCTGGATAAACTGAAAGAACCAGAGGTTGTAGAGGGTTTCAGGGAGAGCATTAGGGAACAATTAACAGGAATGGGGGAAAGAAATACATTAGAAGAAGAATGGGTAGCTCTGTGGGATGAAGTAGTGAAGGCAGGAGAGGATCAAGTAGGTAAAAAGACGAGGGCTAATAGAAATCCTTGCGTAACAGAAGAAATATTGAATTTCATTGATGAAAGGAGAAAATATAAAAATGCAGTAAATGAAGCAGGCAAAAGGGAATACAAACGTCTCAAAAATGAGATCGACAGAAAGTGCAAAGTGGCTAAGCAGGGATGGCTAGAGGACAAATGTAAGGATGTAGAGGCTTGTCTCAGTAGGGGTAAGATAGATACTGCTTACAGGAAAATTAGAGAGACCTTTGGAGAGAAGAGAACCACTTGTATGAATATCAAGAGCTCAGATGGAAACACAGTTCTAAGCAAAGAAGGGAAGGCAGAAAGGTGGAAGGAGTATATAGAGGGTTTATGTAAGGGCGATGTACTTGAGGACAATATTATGGAAATGGAAGAGGATGTAGATGAAGATGCAATGGGAGATAAGATACTGCGTGAAGAGTTTGACAGAGCACTGAAAGACCTGAGTCGAAACAAGGCCACGGGAGTAGACAACATTCCATTAGAACTACTGATGGCCTTGGGAGAGCCAGTCATGACAAAACTCTAACATCTGGTGAGCAAGATGTATGAGACAGGCGAAATACCCACAGACTTCAAGAAGAATATAATAATTCCAATCCCAAAGAAAGCAGGTGTTGACAGATGTGAAAATTACCGAACTATCAGTTTAATAAGTCACAGCTGCAAAATACTAATGCGAATTCTTTACAGACGAATGGAAAAACTGGTAGAAGCGGACCTCGGGGAAGATCAGTTTGGATTCCGTAGAAATGTTGGAACACGTGAGGCAATACTAACCTTACGACTTATCTTAGAAGAAAGATTAAGGAAAGGCAAACCTATGTTTCTAGCATTTGTAGACTTAGAGAAAGCTTTTGACAACGTTAACTGGAATACTCTCTTTCAAATTCTGAAGGTGGCAGGGGTAAAATACAGGGAGCGAAAGGCTATTTACAATTTGTACAGAAACCAGATGGCAGTTATAAGAGTCTATAAGAGTCGAGGGGCATGAAAGGGAAGCAGTGGTTGGGAAAGGAGTGAGACAGGGTTGTAGCCTCTCCCCGATGTTATTCAATCTGTATATTGAGCAAGCAGTAAAGGAAACAAAAGAAAAATTCGGAGTAGGTATTAAAATTCATGGAGAAGAAGTAAAAACTTTGAGGTTCGCCGATGACATAGTAATTCTGTCAGAGACAGCAAAGGACTTGGAAGAGCAATTGAAGAGAATGGACAGTGTCTTGAAAGGAGGATATAAGATGAACATCAACAAAAGCAAAACGAGGATAATGGAATGTAGTCAAATTAAATCGGGTGATGCTGAGGGAATTAGATTAGGAAATGAGACACTTAAAGTAGTAAAGAAGTTTTGCTATTTAGGGAGTAAAATAACTGATGATGGTCGAAGTAGAGAGGATATAAAATGTAGACTGGCAATGGCAAGGAAATCGTTTCTGAAGAAGAGAAATTTGTTAACATCGAGTATAGATTTAAGTGTCAGGAAGTCGTTTCTGAAAGTATTTGTATGGAGTGTAGACATGTATGGAAGTGAAACATGGACGATAACCAGTTTGAACAAGAAGAGAATAGAAGCTTTCGAAATGTGGTGCTACAGAAGAATGCTGAAGATAAGGTGGGTAGATCACGTAACTAATGAGGAGGTATTGAATAGGATTGGGGATAAGCGAAGTTTGTGGCACAACTTGACTACAAGAAGGGATCGGTTGGTAGGACATGTTTTGAGTCATCAAGGGATCACTAATTTAGCATTGGAGGGCAGCGTGGAGGGTAAAAATCGTAGAGGGAGACCAAGAGATCAATACACTAAGCAGATTCAGAAGGATGTAGGTTGCAGTAGGTACTGGGAGATGAAGAAGCTTGCACAGGATAGAGTAGCATGGAGAGCTGCATCAAACCAGTCTCAGGACTGAAGAACAACAAGAACAACATGCATACACGGATATGATCCAAAAGTCTCCTCCACTAGTCATATCAGCTGTGACCACATTATTGTGCAATTCATGTTCGCTATTATAATTGCAGCTTTAACATTTTGAGTTCGGGTAATTGTTATAAGGTGTTTCAGGAGGCCTGGAAGTCTATCACCACGTGTTTATGGCTCTTGCACACAGATTATATCTACGTGCACTTCGTTCAGAAGTAGAGCCAGTTCCACTCCAATCAAATTGCTCCTATTGCAGTTTAGTTGTAAGATCTTCGCAGCGTGGAGTATTTCGTAAATCCACAGCACTTAGGTGTCTCTTTAGCGCCGTAATAAACGTGCCCATGCACCCTCATGAAGTCCTTAAAAATTTTATCTATGTTTGAACCTTGACGGTTTCTTGTGAATTCTTTTCCTAACTCTCTACGGAGCTCCCGATGTACGGTTAGGATGTTCTTTGTCATAAGTATCATCATGTAGGTCAGCTGTATTGTAGCAAATCATATTATTCCCCATTCCTGGTGACTGAGGTATATCACCACACGCAGAGTAGTCTGGAGAATTCCCCTGCTTTCTAACCTACTTAGGCGTATGTTACTCTCAAGATTGTCGTAATGACTCACTTTATTGTCGTGTTGTTTGGTGTTTCTGCGTGTGCCCTGTGAAACATCCTGACCTTGCCTTCCTCTGTTGTTTGTGTACACTGGAAATTGTGTGTGGATGAAGTATTTTTACTGTATTGTTAGGCAGATTGATTGTATTTAGCATTGGACTTTCAGTATCTCTGTTTTTGGAATATTGTTTGCCTATCTCAAGATTGTTTCGCAAGTGGATGTTTTCCGTGTGGCTATTTCCCTGTGTATCTGTGCTGTGTGTGCTGCGACCATATACACTGAAGAGCCAAAGAAACTGGTGCACCTGCCTAATATCGTGTAGGACCTACGCGATCACGCAGAAGTGCCGCAACATGACATGGCATATACTCGACTAATGTCTGAAGTAGCGCTGGGTTGTCCAAAATTCCGTAAGAGTATGAGGGGGTGGAGATCTCTTCTGAACACGGCGTTGCAAGGACTGCCAGATATGCTGAATAATGTTCATGTCTGGGGAGTTTGGTGGACAGCGGATGTGTTTAAACTCAGAACAGTGTTCCTGGAGCCACTCTGTAGGAATTCTGGACGTGTCACATTGTCCTGCTGGAATTTCCCAAGTCCGTTGGAATGCACAATTGACGTCAATGGATGAAGGTGACCAGACAGGATGCTTACGTACGTGGCACCTGTCAGAGTCGTATCTAGACATATGAGGGGTCGCATATAAAACGGCAAACACCATTACAGGGCCTGCACCAGCTTGAAAAGTTTCCTGCTGATATGCAGGGTCCTTGAATTCATGAGGTTATTTCCATACCCGTATACGTTCACCCGCTGGAGACAATTTGAAACGGGAGTCGACCGATCAGGCGACACGTTTCCAGCCATCACCAGCCCTATGTCGGTGTCGAAAGGCCCAGGCGAGGCGTAAAGCTATCTGTCGTGTAATCATCTAGGGTACATGAGTGAGCCTTCTATTCCGAGAGCCCATACCGATGATTTTTCGTTGAATGGTTCGCTCGCTGACACTCCTCGATGGTCCAGCACTGATACCTGCAGCAATTTGCGGAAGTTTGGCACTTCTGTCACGTCGTTGGTCCCGTTCTTGCATGTAGGAGAATTTGATGTTTTTTTGTGGAAAAATGGCTCTGAGCACTGTGGGACTTAACTTCTCAGGTCATCAGTCCCCTAGAACTTAGAACTACTTAAACCTAACTAACCTAAGGACACCACACACACCCAAGCCCGAGGCAGGATTCGAACGTGCGACCGTAGTGGTCACGCGGTTCTAGACTGTAGCGCCTAGAACCGCACGGCCACTTCAACCGGTTGTTTTAGTGGAATCCTGATATTCGCGGTACACTCGTGAAATGGTCGTACGACAAAATCCCCAATCCGCCAGTACCTCGGAGATGCTGTGTCCCTTCGATCGTTCTCCGATTATAACACCACGTTCAAACTCACTTAAATCTTGTTAACCTGCCATTGTAGTATCAGTAACCGATTTAACTGCGCCAGACACGTATTGTCTTATATAGGCGTTGCCGTTCGCAGCGCAGTATTTTGCCTGTTTACATATCTCTGTATTTGAATACGTATGCTTACACCAGTTTCTTTGGCGCTTCGATGTGTAATACACAACTGGACTTTAAAATTGCTACACTACGAAGATCACCTGCTACATACGCGAAATTTAACCGACAGGAAGAAGATGCTGTGATATGCAAATGATTAGCTTTTCAGAGCATTCACACAAGGTTGCCGCCGGTGGCGACACCTACAACGTACTGACGTGAGGAAAGTTTCCAATCGATTTCTCATACACAAACAGCAGTTGATCGGCGTTGGCTGATAAAACGTTGTTGTCATGCCTCGTCTAAGGAGGAGAAATGCGTGCCATCACATTTCCGACTTTGATAAAGGTCGGATTGTAGCCTATCGCGATTGCGGTTTATCGTATTTCGACATTGCTGCTCGTGTTGGTCGAGATCCAATGACTGTCAGAAGAATATGGAATCGGTGGGTTCAGGAGGGTAATACGGAACGCCGTGCTGGATCCCAACGGCCTCGTCTCACTAGCAGTCGAGATGACAGGCATCTTATCCGCATGGCTGTAACGTATCGTGCAGCTATGTCTCGATCCCTGAGTCAACAGATGGGGACGTTTGCAAGACAACAACCATCTGCACGAACAGTTCGACGACGTTTGCAGCAGCATGGACTATCAGCTCGGAGACCATGGCTGCGGTTACCATTGATGCTGCATCACAGACATGACCGCCTGCGATGGTGTACTCAACGACTAACCTGGGTGCATGAATGTCAAAACGTAATTTTTTCGGATGAATGCAGGTTCTGTTTACAGCATGATGATGGTCGCATCCGTGTTTGGCGACATCGCGGTGAACGCACATTGGAAGCGTGTATTCGTCATCGCCATACTGGTGTATCACCCGGCGTGATTGTTTGGGGTGCCATTGGTTACACGTATCGGTCACCTCTTGTTCGCATTGACGGTACTTTGAACAGTGGACGTTACATTTCAGATGTGTTACGGCCAGGGGCTCTACCCTTCATTCGATCCCTGCGAAACCCTACATTTCAGCAGGATACTGCACGACCGCATGTTGCAGGTCCCGTATGGGCCTTTCCGGATACAGAAAATGTTCGACTGCTGCCCTGGACAGCACATTCTACAGATCCCTCACCAATTGAAAACGTCTGGTCAATTGTGGCCGAGCAACTGGGTCGTCACAATACGCCAGTCACTACTCTTGATGAACTGTGGTATCGTGTTGAATCTGCATGGGCAGCTGTACCTGTACACGCCATCCAAGCTCTGTTCGACTTAATGCCCAGGCATATCAAGGACGTTATTACGGCCAGAGGTGGTTGTACTGGGTACTGATTTCTCAGAATCTATGAACCCAAATTGCGTGAAAATGTAATGACTTGTCAGTTATAGTACAATATATTTGTCCAATGGTTACCTGTTTATCATCTGCATTTCTTCTGGGTGTAGCAATTTTAATGGCCACTAGTGTACATACACGCTGTATGCAAGGCCAGCTTTTATTATATTCACATTCTGAATGTAATTTTTAAAATGTGTTTTTACATAGTGAATTGTTAAGAGGTATTGTATCTTTTCGTGTTTGTTGTACTTGTGTGTCAGTATGTCTATCTCTTCCTTTATTTTCGGTGTTGTGAGATGAATATGCGTTGGTATTACTGAGGTGCCCTTGGGAATTCTTTTCTTTTAGTTTTCTGATTGTTCTGTTACATTCCGCATTACGCTGGTAGAAAACTTACTCTTCCAGCTCTTCCACTCGTATCGGAAGTCCAGTCGGGAATATTGCCCACTGGAACATTTCGTGTTTTATCTGGTAGTGGTATTCAGTGGCTCCCTGCACCAAGTTGTATAGGTAATCAGTGATGTTAAAATATCTTTGCTGTATGAAGTCACACGTTTGCAACGATGTAAGATTATCGTTTTTAGATCTTATAATTGTGCTCCATACCTATATGTTGTCGTCAGGCGACTGCACAATGTTAATCTCTCGTTTTTAGTTGAGGGGGAATTACGTTTGCGCTTATATGTATTGTTTCTTCGCATATCTGTATCTGTATTAAAGGAGGGCCTTAGTGTGTGACCGTTGTAGTTGTACTGCATGTTAGTGAACGTTGTCGGTAACGTCATATTCGCTCGTCATACGCTCTCTATCTGCATCTCACACAGTTGCCTGTAGATACGGCAGTGCCACTGCCTTAGTACAAGCCCTAGTTCTGTATTTTCATGGTATACATCCAACTGTGTCAGCCTTTCGGTATTCGGACTTTTCTTGGCCCGGTTTCGAACAGATCTTTGCTCTGTTTCTCGATGGGCACAGAACCTAGGTCTGAAACTAAACCCCAAGAAATCCCAGGTCATACTTATATCTCATCCAAAGTTAATCAGTCGGTACTTTCACGAAACAGTCCCTCAAATACACCTCAATGGTACCCAACTACCATACCAAAAAACAGTAAAAGACCTTGGAATAATCTTGGATGAACACCTAAACTGGGAAGAACAAACAGTTACAGCTTGCCGGAAATCGCTCTCCTCCCTACATGCAATTCAGAAATTTAGAAAAATATTTCCAACCCATGTTAAACAAAAATTAGTCCAAACACTAGTCTTGCCTAATCTTTACTACTGTGATGTAGTTCAACACGGCACAAATAGTGAAAATTCGAGACGCCTCGAGCTAGTGATGAACGCTTGCGTTAGATACGTATGCAATATACGGTTGTATGATCATATCAGTCCTTCATACTCCCAGCTAGGTTGGATACGCCCACATAAGGCACGCGATCTCCACACGATGTGCTTACTTCATCGATTTCTTAGCCACTGGTGCCCCCAATACTTATCTTCTCACATTAAACACCTATCATCATTCCACAACCGCAATACCAGATCGGATACGTCTAGCATCTTGGCTGTACCTTTACATAACACAAAATCTTTCTCCATGTCATTCTCCATCTGAGCCATACTACTATGGAACGCGCTCCCCTGTGATCTGCGTCTTATCCGGAACCACTAAACATTCAAGAGTGAACTCAAGACTTACATATTAGGGACGGTATAGACACCATTGTTGGGCCCCTCTCATCTCTTTCTTTCCCCTCTCCATCATAGCTTCGAATTTTACCAATCTATTTCTCTTCCTGTAACCTATCTACCTCTTCTATATCTCTTTCACCCCATTCTATCGTCTTATGTCTCTGCTTGATGAGAATAACTCACAAGCTGCAAGAATATAACGAGAAAATTCCCAACTAGCAATAGGACTGACATTCATAAAAGAAAAATATGTTTACTTTCATATACATAGTCATTATTATTATTATTATTACTATTATTATTATTCTTGATTGTTATAATTAATTTTTGATTGTTATAATTATCATTGTACTACGTTTATAATCTCTATTTTTTTTCTTAACATGAATACTGTATAACATGTAATATGTCCTTAATGTTCAGTAGAAACTGAAATTTGTTGAATCTGAGTATGCCTGGTTAGGTGTAAGAGAGGGCCTTAGGCCCTAATCTTGCCAGGTAAAATAAATGCATAAATAAATAAATACATTTTCCACAGACTGGTGCTTTATCGCAACGCTTCGGTCCTTGACCTAGGGCCCAGGAATTTAAACATTTCTGCACCGTCACAAAATATTTTGATGTATAGGGACTCAAACTGAATGCAGATTGATTTTCTTTGCATCAGTAGAAAAGGAACCTTTGGAGTGCCTTTCAGGACGTTATTAACTGTTCGTTAAGGGATTAATTCCGCCAACCGAAGCTGTGCTATCTTTCTCGGTGAATTAATGTGGTAACATAGCACCTTAATTCACTGACAGAAATAGTGCCGCGAGCGGGACATTAGTCACGGAGTAAATCAGGTGAAAGAAGACAACCGCGAGGAGAGAATTACCTCGCCTTTTGTTGAGGTGCCGACGGAGGAACGGTGAATCTGATTTAAGGGGGCCTCAGGAACGACAAATCTCTGCGGCTGAGCAGACAATGGGTACGAATTTCCATGAACATGAGATCTGTCCGTTACATTGTCTGATCCAACACGCTGGTTTTGTGAGAGTACCGAACGATATTGTAAAGTGTGTAACCTTACGAAAATGCTCGACATAACCACCTACTGTTGAATTTATTACGATAGTAATATCTGCAGAGCCAAGTAAGACGTTCTCGTTTCAGACGATACTGACAGTATCACAAACTGGCCTTCCATTTACATTATGTAGGTTGTGAATAATAAATAATATTGTTTTCATTTTACCAGCTGTGTGCCCATGTATGTGTTATATACTGGATGATTCTTATTAACGTTTAAAAACCTCCGGCGCGACGTGGATGACTCTGAGACAACTAATTTAATGTAACACACATAGGGCTGCACATGTCGGATATACCCCAAAAATGTATGACGAATGTCCTACATGTGACGTCACCAGATAACGTACCTCACCGCAAATGCAGCGGCGTAATCTATCTGTCAGTCGCACTTGATTATCCAAAGGCTAGTGAGGTAAGTATTCACGTCAGCGTGGTGCCTGGCCTAAGTGCACGACTTGAGCGCCTTGGGCTCAACGTTCAAGTCTTGTGTCTGGTACGCATAATTTTTTTTTCCATTCCGTTAGACAGCTAAATGATTACTTTGAAGGAAGCCATATTTTCTTTGCCGGTCTTGCTGTCTCCGCTAGTTAATTCCAAAGTACAGTACAGTAGAACAACAACCTTTCTTATTACTTCACAGGAAAGGAAGTATAAGCCTCCGAACTGCATCGCTAGCAGTTAATGAACTACATGATCTCTATTAAATTAAGTATGTACCCAAAAAAAAGAAGGGAAAAATGGATAGAAACGCAAATTGGAACACCTTCTGCTAGGTTACAGAGGGAACACTAGCTTTGTGGCTTCTACGTTTACCGCAGATGACATTCAAAAAATAGTGTCCGAAAACAGAGTAGTCCAGCGGAGCGATGAGTAGCACAGCCTCTACCGGCGAGGGTAGGATCGACAAGACGAGTCGGTGCACTTGCAGCGGGGTACGTAATATGGTGACGCCGCATCTTCAACATTTGTCATCCGCTTTCGGGGTACTTCCCGACATCTGTGTGGCCCAATGTGTCTTATATTAAAGTACTTGTCTCAGCATCATCTACTCTGCTTAGGTTTTTACTTTTTTTAATTTAGTTTAAATTAATGTAGTTTAATTTCAAATCATAATGTAGAGGCTATTAGGATCATTGCAAATTTTGGCGATATACATCTCAGCAAATTAGCTTACCACGCCTATTTTCATTCTCTGCTTTCGTGCGGCATCATATTGTGGGGTAACTCATCATTGAGTAAAAGAGTGTTCATTGCACAAAAGCGTGTAATCAGAATAATTGCTGGAGCTCATCCAAGATCATCCTGCAGACACTTATTTAAAGAGCTAGAAATCTTCACTGTAGCCTCACAATATATATATATATATATATATATATATATATATATATATATACTTATGAAATTTGTTGTTAACAATCCGAACGAATTCAAAAGTTATAGCATTGTACATGACTACAACACTAGGAGAAAGGTTGATCTTCACTACTCAAGGTTAAATCTAACTTTGGCTCAGAAGGGGGTAAATTCTGCTGCCACAAAATTCTTTAATCAATTACCTTATAGCATCAAAAGTCTGACAGATAGCCATATAGCATTTAAAAGGAAATTAAAAAAATTTCTTGATGGCAACTCCTTCTACACATTAGATGAATTTTTGGATATAGTAAGTGGGTAATTTCCCCAACCCCAACCAAAAAGAAAAAAAATTAATAAATAAAAAATAAAAATATTAGGTGTCATGTAATATTTTGTGTAATGTAATATCTTTTATAGATACCTTTTATTAACCTGACACGTTCCACATCATTACGAAGTGACGTATTCATGATCTATGGAACAAGTACTAATCTAATCTAATCTGTCTAAATATTAGGGTGAAAATTATGCATATAAAATGGGTTCATTTCTTAGTACTCGACACGCGGAACCATGATTGGATATATATATATATATATATATATATATATATATATATATATATATATATATATATATATATATGTGTGTGTGTGTGTGTGTGTGTGTGTGTGTGTGTGTGTGTGTGAGTTTGTGTGTGTGTGTGTGTGTGTGTGTGTGTGTGTGTGTGTGTGTGTGTGTGTGTGCGTGTGTGTGGTGTGTCTGAGAGAACTCACCTCACAGTTCAAAATCACTGAGGGACGTTCTATGCAAATTTTGTTCCTGATAGATACGAAATTGATGTTTCACTACGGTTGCAATGCTATACATCTCGCGCGTGCGTTTCTCGTTAAAGTTGACAGATATTGTTGATAGATTTTCGTTAAAGCGATTCGGTAAGGAGATTTTCGTCATGAAACGAAAGTAGCCTTTCAACATGTTCCTCGTACACATTCCCGTTCCATACCTCGTTCCGCTCGAAGCATTCATTTGTGTGCGTTGGTTTCCTATCTACAAAAAAACGTTTGGGATGTGCACCTGACTGTGTAATTTTGAACCTCAGGGTGTCTGACATTGCCTACAGATTACTAAATTTACACATACAGATGAAGCAGCTTTCCGTGTATGAAAGTTATATTTGACACTCCTTCTGAAATTTTCGTGAGTTCTCTTCGAATGACTGGAGCTTGAATTACATCTCTAACCTCAAAGATTTCTGTTTTGAAAGACCCATGTATCTACTTTCACATAATGACTGTTTGATTTACATTGTTAAGATGAACACTTTAAAAGCTATAAAATTAAAAAAATTATAAAAATGTTTGAAGGTCACTTACATTCCCGAAGTTCAACACCCTAGTTCGTTTCTCATTTACTAAGACTACGCCTAAAATTAGATGCCTCCCAAACCTTCTTAGAAACTTTCTATAATAGAGTATAAGTATCAGAGCTTCCATAATCACTTTTAAAGTACAAAGTGAAACTACTGTGCCCAGGGGAACTATTGAAACGTAAGAGTGAGAGTGTGCGGAAATGGAAAGCACTTCCTAGATTACAATAAATAGGTTCACATACTGCGTGAAAAGCCACAATTGTATGACAAACTCAGAAGAAGGTGAGTAGGATAGTGTTGCTTTTAAAACTCGTGCTAGTTTGTGGGGGATGACACTTATGAGTTGTTAGTTCAGTAGATCAATTATACAGACAATAAATAGTTTACAATAATAATGTGTGTAATAACCAAAAGGAGATTACAGGACTGCAAATTAAGTAACTCATCTAGTAATAAGTAATTTGTGCCCACATCTTTTCAACTAGCATTTTTGCTATATAAATCTTTAAAACGCTTTATAAAATGACTTCTAACAGAAAATTTGTTTGCTAATAACTTTGCAATGGACTTAAGTAAGCGAAAGCTAATATAGTTAATTGCCTTTTGTGGCTGATTCCATTATCGGGATTAATTCGTATCTGCTTTGAACTGAAAAGAAAATTGAACTCTTTTTTGTTGTTGTTGTTGTGATCTTGAGTACTAAGACTGATATGATGCAGCCGTTTACGCTAGTTTATCCAGATCAAAGCTATTTACCTCTATGTAACCAGTAAAACCTACACTGAAGAGCCAAAGAACCTGGCGCACGTGCCTAATATCGTATAGAATCCCCGCGAACACACAGAAATGCCGCAATACGACGTGGCATGGACTCGACTAACGTCTGAAATAGTGTCAGAGGAAACTGACACCATGAATCTAGCAGGGCTGTCCATAAATAGGTAAGTGTACAAGGGGGTGGCGATATCTTCTGAACAGCGCGTTGCAAGACATCCCAGATGTGCTCGATAATGTTCATATCTGGGGTGTTTATGGCCAACGGAAGTGTTTAGTCAGAAAAAAGTTTCTGGAGCTACTCTCTAGCCAATCTGGAATTGTGAGGCGTCGCATTGTCCTGCTGGAATTGCCCGAGGCCGTGGCTAAGCACAATGGACAAGAATGGATGCTGGTGATCAGATAGGATGCTTTCGTACGTGGCACCTGTCAGAGTCGTATCTAGCAATATTAGGGGTCCCATATCACTCAAACTGCATAATGCAAACACCATTACAGTGCCTCCATGAGCTTGAACAGTCACCTGCTGACATGCAGGGTCCATAGATACATGAGGTTGTCTCCATACCCGTACACGCCCATCCGCTCTGTACAATTCGAAACGAGACTCGTCCGACCTGGCAACATGTTTCCAGTAATCAACAGTGCAATGTTGGTTTTGACAGGCCCAGGCGAGGCGTAAGGCTTTGTGATGGCATCAAGGCTACAGGAGTGGGCCTCGGTTACCGAAATCCCATATCCATGATGGTTCATTGAATGATTGGCACGCTAACACTTGTTGAAGGCCCTGAATTGAAATCTGCAGCACTTTGCCGAAGGGTTGCACTTCCATCATGTTGAACGAGTCTATTCTGTCTACTCAGTCATCATTGGTCCCATTCTTGCGGGACCATTTTCCGGCCCCAGCAACGTCGGAGATTTGATGTTTTAGCCTATTCCTGATATTCGCGGTACACTCGTGAAACAGTAAATAGTCTTAAAGCAAAATCCCCACTTCATCGCTACCTCCGTAGATGCTGTGTCCCATCGCTCGTACGCCGACTATAACACACGTTCAGACTCACTTAAATTTTGATCACTTGCCATTGTATCATCAGAAAGCGATCTAACAACTGCACCAAACAATTGTCGTCTCATACAGGTGTTGCCATCGGCAGCGCCGCATTCTGCCTATTTACATATTTCTGTGTTTGAATACACACGTTTATACCAGTTTTGCTAGGCGCTTCAGTGTACATCCATTTGCAGATGTTCACTACAGTCAAGCATTGGTCTGCCTCTAAAATTTCCTCGACTCCCATATTGAATTAGCAAACTGACGATTGTTTATTACCTCAGGAGATGCTTTAAGTTATGAAGTCCATTTCAGCAGATTAACCAAGTAATTGTATTGAAGCTAAGCAACAATATTAGCTTGCAGGTTATGCTGAAACCTGTGGTAAGTCTCCCTCCTCCATTGAGAGCCATATATTCCCAGACGTAATAAAACAATGATAATTCTCACGACGGTTCTCCGACAGTGCACAATATTGCTGAACAATAGAGTACATTGGACAACCTACTGTGTGATTTCATAGTGGACCCCACGCGCTCGGGAACAGGGATACACTTACGAGCAACACTAATCAGACTAGTTGGATACATATTAGCATTATAGTGAAATTTCACAGCAATCTTCCGTTAACTCATCCAGCAATTTAACTGTTCTAAGTAGATGTTACCTCGTGGTACGCGGCTGCTGTGGACGAGCGGTTCTAGGCGCTTCAGTCCGGAAAAACGCGGTTGCTACCATCGCCGGTTCGAATACTGCCTTGGGCTTGGATGAGTGTGATGTCCTTAGGTTAGTTAGATTTAAGTAGTTCTACGTCTAGGGGACTGATGACCACAGATGTTAAGTCCCATAGTGTTTAGAGCCATTTGAACCATTTCGAACTACTCATGTTAAGGGCACTCAGTTTGCAAGTAAACAACGTTAAGTACCCAGTGATGTAGTCGAAGAATTAAATTTTTGATACAATTCTCGTTCACATTAGCTTGCTGGGGCCGACACGTTTTCCACACGAGACCCAAATTAATTTGCTCCAGGCGTCATGCAGCCAGCTCCATTACTTTCCAGCTCGCATGCTGCACATCAGTTCTTTACACGTATGGAGCCAAATTTCACAACAGTTCTTCCTGTGTAGTTGTCGCCGAGGCAACCGACTGAACTTAGGACCCATCTTAATTCTTCAAGTTTTCTGCCGGATCGACCAAGTTAGCTGTTCGCCTTCGTACATCACTGAGAGCACAAAATTCGTCATTCTGCTTAGCTACTTGAATAAACACGCGTATGCGATCAGCAATATAAATCTCGCCCTACCAACGGCTAATAAATACGAGGCTGTTAAAACTGCACTCCTCACGGTATCTCTCGCACCCCGAAAGAACTGTTACACTGTGTCATCAGTGATGAAGATTTGTAGGACAGAAACACTATGGTATCTGTTACGCATTCGTATAGATTCCTGGTGCAAATCAGTGCGAACCCGTAACGGATGTCATACTTGCGACGGTGTCTTGTCCTACAAATCTTACATACAGAACAGAACGGTGGAGAATGAATAAATCCGTCTCATCCGGGACAATATATTAAATAATGACAGTAAAAAAAAGCACTCCGTCCTCAGGCCACGAGTGGCCTACCGGGACCATCCGACCGCCGTGTCATCCTCAGAGGAGGATACTGATAAGAGGGGCATGGGGTCAGCGCACCACTCTCCCAGTCGTTCTCGACCGGAGCCGCTACTATTCGGTCGAGTAGCTCCTCAATTGGCATCACGAGGCTGAGTGCACCCCGAAAAATGGCAACAGCGCATGGCGGCTGGATGGTCACCCACCAAGTGCCGGCCAGCGCTTAACCTCGGTGATCTCACGGGAACCGGTGTATCCACTGCGGCAAGGGCGTTGCAAGGAATGACGGTAGCTGTATGAAATTCTGCTACGTACCAGAATCCTTCGATATGGCGTCCAACCAACAAGGACATATAAGTACTGCTGATGTTACAAAACAAATGTTTCGTTTGTGAAATCTGAGCTGCCCATACATCTGTCAGGAAATTTTGGAAACTTGTAGTAAGGTCTTATGGGACCAGACTGCTGAGGTCACCGGTCCCTAAACTCACGCACTACTTAATCTAACTCAAACTGACTTACGCTAAGAACAACCCACGCCAATGCCCGAGGGAGGACTCGAACCTCCGAGGGGTTGTAGCCGCGCAGACCGTGACAGAAAGGCGGCCTAGACCGCCCAGCTACCCCGGGCCGCCATCCGCTAGGTCGGTCGTTTATTTCACCTAGATAGCGGAAGGATCTGCCTCACAAATAATATCATAATCGTTCACTGCAAATGGTTCAACAGCGCTGGAGTGACAGGAAATTATAGACGTCCTCAGATTTTTGCGCAGACAATGTATTCATTGTTTGCTGTAGCAGTGAGAAACACTTTTAAAACTTATCTGTAGCACACAGATTAAGGGGCTCCGGAACGCCCTATACTTGCAATGTTAAAATAACGCTTATAAATTACATCTTTCCTCACAAAGTATTTGAGGTAGGAAGTTGAACTTTTTACAGATTATTTATTGGATCGGCTACAACTTAACACAGGGATTTTACAAAATTTTAGTTCAGTTATTAAAGATGATTTTTTTTTCAATTGTAATGAATATTCACAACATTATTTTGCAGTTTTTTATTTATATACTCAAAAATATACAGTTTTTTGGATAAAGGCTGTGTTAAATTATGCAGAAGGTACTGTGTAACATTTATTGAAAGTTTGAAACAAATATGTTTGGAAGATCCTTAGAAAACATGTAATTAGTATGAGAAAATAAAAGTTTTGGGAATCGAGCGACAAAGATTGGATTAACTTTTTAGTGCATTCCAGGTCCAGTATCTTCATCCTCTGCAAACTCCTCCTCCAGCTTCCTCTTGTTCCTCCTCCTGTTTACTCTTGCTTGTATTTCTAGACTCTCTACAGCCCTGTCTGCAGCCCGAAGGCGTTCCTTGTCTAAAGCAAGCATCGCTCATACCATGTTAGAACCTATCTTCATTCCCATATTTCTAAATACCTTGGCTTTCCAACATTCTCCTTTTCTTAAAAGCCTTCAGAGGATTTCTAATAACTTTACTTTTACTCATTATTATACTTCAACAAAACAGAGACTCAAGAAAGAGAATTAATTACGAATATTTTCGAGATAACGACAGAGTAAATAAACATGAAACAATCGACAATCACACCAGCGATATATATTGAACCATCACAGGTTAGCCACAACACATACTTTATCTCACATCACTAAAATGTACCTGATGAACACGGACGTTAATAATAACACCATTTGACAGCAGTTTAACAGCGCCACAGTGGGTCACGCCCATGTAGAACACATTTCAAAAAAAATTTAAAAATAATTGCAGTCTTCGGAATTGAATAAATTATATATCTATTAAAAGGTAATAGTCTGCAGATTCAGAAAACGCAAAAAAGTAAAAATTGAACTTTTCATGATTTTGAGCCTTTCCGGAGCCCCTTAACCAGTCTTTTTTAATGTTTGACTTTCTTGACATTCTGTTCCTTTGTGCCTCCCTTTCGTAGATTTCAGCGCTGCTCTAGCTTTGTATGCAAACGCGTGACGGACATCGACCTGCGGCACGCCGGCTAGGAGTCGTGCTCTGTTGATACGTTGTGGCGGCGGAGACCGCTGGTGAGAATTAAGCCACTACGTACGGCTTTGCGCCACGGCCACACCCGCCTACGTGATTTGCCGGTAATCACTCGCTAGCCGCTTGTTTACACGCTAACAGGAGTGACAGTGGTTGGATTTCCAATTAACGTGACGCAGCATGCTGATGACCCCATTAGATTTATTGACAATTATGAAGCTCTATGTACACATTTACGACGCCTTATCTGCATTATATTACCCCTGGGGACGGTATCATTGCAAATGGATGGAACTACTGATTTCCGCCTGTGTCACTTTCACACATATGCCTGCCACCTAATTATTGGCCTCAATAATTGGCAGACTGACTTTTGGAGGCTCTCTGTTGCCAGTACATTTGTTCGTAATTGTACGGCAAAGTCTAAATATGCATTTAATCACGAGATAAATGAGAGAATGTATGTGGCGTGTGAAATGTACTGATATATTCCTAAACAAAATACGTTGTCAGACGTACAAGTACGTTTAGATCGAGTTAAAAATCACTCAACACATCTTCAGTATCACATACAGTACGACAATAACGAAGAGATAATGGAAGGCGCTCACAAGGCGTTCTAGTATGATTACAATAACGTGACCTGTATACGTAACGGTAGAAACCGCAACAACAAGCACTACAACTGAATGTGGATGTCTCTCTTCAAACTCTTTACATTATTGTCTGACTACAAAGCATTGCAACCAAATGATTTGTAAATAAAGAAGCTCTTATCTAGGGAAGAAATGTCTGTAATACGTTACTCATCATGTAAAGGCGTGATTCTGTAACCTGCCAACGAATAAACCGATTATCCTTTCAATTTCTGTTGTGGTTACTCGAGAGTGGCTTTTGATACAGCGCATCAGTCACGCTCAGTGGAAATCATCACAACGGCTGCCTCTTGTATGGAAACAACAGTTCCAGGTAATGAAGACTACACACCAATAACGATCACAGTTACTTCTTGTCGAGTGTAAAATCAATAAACACACAACATTACTTCGCTGTAATTGGGAAAGTGATTACTGACACGGATTCAACTACGAAGTCTCAGGTGACATGTTCTAACCAAAGAAAACACTTCAGTAAATACACTCCTGGAAATTGAAATAAGAACACCGTGAATTCATTGTCCCAGGAAGGGGAAACTTTATTGACACATTCCTGGGGTCAGATACATCACATGATCACACTGACAGAACCACAGGCACATAGACACAGGCAACAGAGCATGCACAATGTCGGCACTAGTACAGTGTATATCCACCTTTCGCAGCAATGCACGCTGCTATTCTCCCATGGAGACGATCGTAGAGATGCTGGATGTAGTCCTGTGGAACGGCTTGCCATGCCATTTCCACCTGGCGCCTCAGTTGGACCAGCGTTCGTGCTGGACGTGCAGACCGCGTGAGACGACGCTTCATCCAGTCCCAAACATGCTCGATGGGGGACAGATCCGGAGATCTTGCTGGCCAGGGTAGTTGACTTACACCTTCTAGAGCACGTTGGGTGGCACGGGATACATGCGGACGTGCATTGTCCTGTTGGAACAGCAAGTTCCCTTGCCGGTCTAGGAATGGTAGAACGATGGGTTCGATGACGGTTTGGATGTACCGTGCACTATTCAGTGTCCCCTCGACGATCACCAGTGGTGTACGGCCAGTGTAGGAGATCGCTCCCCACACCATGATGCCGGGTGTTGGCCCTGTGTGCCTCGGTCGTATGCAGTCCTGATTGTGGCGCTCACCTGCACGGCGCCAAACACGCATACGACCATCATTGGCACCAAGGCAGAAGCGACTCTCATCGCTGAAGACGACACGTCTCCATTCGTCCCTCCATTCACGCCTGTCGCGAAACCACTGGAGGCGGGCTGCACGATGTTGGGGCGTGAGCGGAAGACGGCCTAACGGTGTGCGGGACCGTAGCCCAGCTTCATGGAGACGGTTGCGAATGGTCCTCGCCGATACCCCAGGAGCAACAGTGTCCCTAATTTGCTGGGAAGTGGCGGTGCGGTCCCCTACGGCACTGCGTAGGATCCTACGGTCTTGGCGTGCATCCGTGCGTCGCTGCGGTCCGGTCCCAGGTGGACGGGCACGTGCACCTTCCGCCGACCACTGGCGACAACATCGATGTACTGTGGAGACCTCACGCCCCACGTGTTGAGCAATTCGGCGGTACGTCCACCCGGCCTCCCGCATGCCCACTATACGCCCTCGCTCAAAGTCCGTCAACTGCACATACGGTTCACGTCCACGCTGTCGCGGCATGCTACCAGTGATAAAGACTGCGATGGAGCTCCGTATGCCACGGCAAACTGGCTGACACTTACGGCGGCGGTGCACAAATGCTGCGCAGCTAGCGCCATCCGACGGCCAACACCGCGGTTCCTGGTGTGTCCGCTGTGCCGTGCGTGTGATCATTGCTTGTACAGCCCTCTCGCAGTGTCCGGAGCAAGTATGGTGGGTCTGACACACCGGTGTCAATGTGTTCTTTTTTCCATTTCCAGGAGTGTATCATGATTACAAAGGATCTAGACTAGAGCACGAATAACTAGTTACGTGATATTCAGGACACATTTCAGGCGCTTGCCTATGGGCTAGTCTACGTTGGTGTGCTTGCGGCCAGATCATGCAGCCGCAAACATTCCACTCACGCAATAACGCCCATTCAGAGACTGACTGTACTTGATGCCATAACACATCCGACAGGGCTCGTGAGTACACAGGTAGAAACACCAAACTGTGCAACAAGGTAGAATGGAGGTTATATAAGTTTAATTCTTGCCCAGACACGCCTCGCATTTACACATACGCAAAAGATAAAATATTAAATCACGAACAAATTGTTATTGATGTTATAGAAATAAAGACACGGGACAGCCCCCCGAAGCTATGTCCACTGCAGAAATACTGAGGCACGCTGCCTCTCTAGTCGTCCATAACTGCAAAAGTGTTGACGGTGGAGGATTTTAAGCACGGACTGACGTTTAGATTGCGTCCAATAAATGTTCGAAGCGATTCAAGGTGCTCTATCAGGGTGGACAACTCGTTCGCTTGAACTGCCCAGAATGTTCATATATACCAATCGCGAACAATTGTGGCCCAGTGACAGGGCGCATTGTCATCCATAAAAATTCCATCGTTTGATGGGTGAAAATGGTTTCCAAGTAGCCGAATATAACCATGTCAGTCAATGATAGGTTCAATTGGACCATAGGATTCAGTAGCATAGGTAACTTACTCTTAGACGTTCGGATGAATGGGCGCAGATTACTGGTTTTAAGTTTTCAACCGAGAAGTCCATGTGTGCTCTTTTCGATTTTACGCTTTGCTGAATTGAGGATGAATGACACTACCCTTACTTTTAGAGACACAGTGAGATTTCTGGGGCTTATTTTCGACCCCAAGCTTACGTTGCTACCTCATTGTAGAGACCTAAAACAACGCTCACTTAAGGCTTTAAGTATTTTAAAATGTCTTAGCCACAGTACATGGGGAGCAGACAGAGCTTGTGTGCTCCAGTTTTACTGGGCTTTGTGCGATCTCTGCTCGATTGTGGCTGCACGGTGTATGGTTCTGCAAAGCCTTCTTATTTAAAGATGTTGGAAGTCGTGTAACATGAAGGGATTATGCTAGCCACTGGGGCATTCAGAACTAGCCCCATACCAAGCCTCTGTGCAGAGGCTGGTGAACCTTCATTTAAAATGCGGTGATGGCTACTTACGGTGCGCCAGGCGTGTAAAAGTATGTCCACACCATACACACCTGCATACCATACCGCTGCTCAGCTTCCTCTAACACGGCTTTTTCATAACCGGCAACGAGCATCGAACCCCTATGAGATTCACGCACATGATTCCCTTTCTGAGATGGATATGGGGCTGGTGTTAGCGTTTTACATGGAGGATGGAGCACAGTTCCACCTTGGCTCCTCCAGAGACCAAGACTTATTTTAGATTCGACTAATGTTAAGAAAGATAATACGCCAGATTTTTCATTCCCATCTATGTTCTATAACATTTTAGATGTGCATTACGGCTTTACCGTCGTCTACACTGGCGGCTCCAAACAAGGGAATTTCCTGGGCTGTTCCGTAGTCTCCATGATTCGCCTGCCTGATGAATATGTCGTTTTCGCAGTGGAGCTAAATGCGATCCTGAAGGCACTGGAGCAGATGAATCGTATTCGGTGCAATCGGTTTCTCATCTGCTCCGATTCCCTTAGTGCCGTACAATCATTTCAGAATCTGTACGCAATTTGAAGTTCAAGACATTAGTCAGGAAGAATCAATATGCAAAGAAGTGGGATACGGAAGTACTAAGGAATGACGAGATACGTTTGAAGTTCTCTAACGCTATAGATACAGCAATAAGCAATAGCGCAGTAGGCAGTACAGTTGAAGAGGAATGCACATCTCTAAAAAGGGCCATCACAGAAGATGGGAAGGAAAACATAGGTACAAAGAAGGTAGCTACAAGGAAACCATGGGTAACAGAAGAAATACTTCAGTTGATTGATGAAAGGAGGAAGTACAAACATGTTCCGGGAAAATCAGGAATACAGAAATACAAGTCGCTGAGCAATGAAATAAATAGGAAGTGCAGGGAAGCTAAGACAAAATGGCTGCAGCAAAAAGTTGAAGACATCGAAAAAGATATCATTGTCGGAAGGACAGACACAGCATACAGGAAAGTCAAAACAACCTTTGTTGACATAAAAAGCAACGGTGGTAACATTAAGAGTGCAACGGGAATTCCACTGTTAAATGCAGAGGAGAGAGCAGATAGGTGGAAAGAATACATTGAAAGCCTCTATGAGGGTGAAGATTTGTCTGATGTGATAGAAGAAGAAACAGGAGTCGATTTAGAAGAGATAGGGGATCCAGTATTAGAATCGGAATTTAAAAGAGCTTTGGAGGACTTACGGTCAAATAAGGCAGAAAGGATAGAAAACATTCCATCAGAATGTCTAAAATCATTGGGGGAAGTGGCAACAAAACGACTATTCACGTTGGTGTGTAGAATATATGAGCCTGGCGACATACCATCTGACTTTCGGAAAAGCATCATCCACACAATTCCGAAGACGGCAAGAGCTGACAAGTGCGAGAATTATCGCACAATCAGCTTAACAGCTCATGCATCGAAGCTGCTTACAAGAATAATATACAGAAGAATGGAAAAGAAAATTGAGAATGCGCTAGGTGACGATCAGTTTGGCTTTAGGAAAAGTAAAGGGACGAGAGAGGCAATTCTGACGTTACGGCTAATAATGGAAGCAAGGCTAAAGAAAAATCAAGACACTTTCATAGGATTTGTCGACCTGAAAAAAGTGTTCGACAATATAAAAAGGTGCAAGCTGTTCGAGATTCTGAAAAAAGTAGGGGTAAGCTATAGGGAGAGACGGGTCATATACAATATGTAGAACAACCAAGAGGGAATAATAAGAGTGGACGATCAAGAACGAAGTGCTCGTAATAAGAAGGGTGTAATAAGAAGGGTGTAAGACAAGGCTGTAGCCTTTCGCCCCTACTCTTCAATCTGTATATCGAGGAAGCAATGATGGAAATAAAAGAAAGGTTCAGGAGTGGAATTAAAATACAAGGTGAAAGGATATCAATGATAAGATTCGTTGATGACATTGCTATCCTGAGTGAAAGTGAAGAAGAATTAAATGATCTGCTGAACGGAATGAACAGTCTAATGAGTACATACTATGGTTTGAGAGTAAATCGGAGAAAGACGAAGGTAATGAGAAGTAGTAGAAATGAGAACAGCCAGAAACTTAACATCAGGATTGATGGTCACGAAGTCAATGAGGTTAAGGAATTCTGCTACCTAGGCAGTAAAATAACCAATGACGGACGGAGCAATGAGGACATCAAAAGCAGACTCGCTATGGCAAAAAAGGCATTTCTAGCCAAGAGAAGTCTACTAATATCAAATATCGGCCTTAATTTGAGGAAGAAATTTCTGAGGATGTACGTCTGGAGTACAGCATTGTATGGTAACGAAACATGGGCTGTGGGAAAACCGGAACAGAAGAGAATCGAAGCATTTGAGATGTGGTGCTATAGACGAATGTTGAAAATTAGGTGGACTGATAAGGTAAGGAATGAGGAGGTTCTATGCAGAATCGGAGAGGAAAGGAATATGTGGAAAACACTAATAAGGAGAAGGGACAGGATGATAGGACATCTGCTAAGACATGAGGGAATGATTTCCATGTTACTAGAGGGAGCTGTAGAGGGCAAAAACTGTAGAGGAAGACAGAGATTGGAATACGTCAAGCAAATAATTGAGGATGTAGGTTGCAAGTGCTACTCTGAGATGAAGAGGTTAGCACAGGAAAGGAATTCGTGGCGGGCCGCATCAAACCAGTCAGTATACTGATGACCAAAAAAACGCAATTTGTCCAGTTGATATATAACCAATGGAGGGATAAGCAGGTGTCAATCTTCTGGGTACTAGTTCATGTCGGAATATGGGGCAATGAACATACCAATAGGGCTGCTAAGGAGGCCTGCAGAGTGCAGGGTGTGGCACAGGGTCGTATTCTTTCGCAGTCTGTCATTTCTGCACTCCTCAAGAAGTACATGCAGTCGTGGGAGGAAGAATGGCTGGCGGTGACGGCCAATAAGCTGCGGTTGGTGAAGTCAAAAGCTCGGCCGTGCCGTTCCTCCTGCCTGTTGCTCAGGAGGGGTGAAGTGGCCCTCACGCGTCTTCGGGTCGGGCGTAGAATCAAAAATTGGTGGTAATCTGCCCTCTATTTTAGCTGATGATGAGACGACTGTAACTAGGGTTTTAAAGTTTTGTCACGTATCTGGACTCTGCCCTAAGCTTTTAGGCTGGAGGTTTTAGTGAATTGAAGTCTGGCTGGCTCCTCCCTTTTTTTTCTGCAGTGAACCAGCCACTTCCGTCTCCTATATTGTTTTAGTTCCTTCTACAACTTTCCTCCTGTGTTGTCCATGTATCACTGCTTACGCCATGCTTCGTCCCATGCTTCGGTGTGGGTACGCAAATAGTTTTCCATTCTTTGTTTCCTGTGTGTTACGTTCTGTTTTATCCTCCTGTTCTGGGTATCGTCTTGACACCTGTGCCAACCTGTTTTTGAGCGGGCGCTGAAGACCTTGCAGTCATGTGGCCATACAAACGTCTCCATCCCTCCATCCATCCATCCAGTACCATAGGACCCAGTCCATTTCATGTAAATACTGGTCACACGATTATGGAGCCACCATCAGCACGCACAGTGCCTTATTCACAACTTAGGTCCATGGTTTAGTGGGGTCTCCTCCCAACTCGAATCCTATCATCAACTCTTAACCAACTGAGATCAGGATTCATCTACCCTGGTCACGGCTTTCCAGTGGTCCACGATCCGTCCAATATGACCGAGAGACAAGAAGAGGCGCTGCAGGCCTTGCCATGCAGTTAGCAAAGGGAAAATTGGTAGTCAGCTTCCACGGCCTTTTAACGCGAAATTTCGTCGCACTAACGGGTACGTTCGTTATACGTCCCACGTTGATTTCTGCGGTTATTTACGCAGTGTTGCTTGTCAGTTGAGCACTGACCACTTGTAAGTAGGCTGTTTAGGTTTTTTTATTCGTAACGCCACCTCTGTATGAAAATCACTGGCTGTGCTGTGTGCAGTCTGTGGCTGCTTTGCATTGTTGTAATACTCGCCATTGTAGTGTTAGGCAGCTGGCTGTGAACAGTGCGTAGCGTTGCGCAGTTGGAGGTGAGCCGCCAGCAGTGGTGGATGTGGGGAGAGAGATGGCGGAGTTTTGAAATTTGTCATGAACTGCTATATTTATATATGATGATATCAAGGTAAATACATTGATTGTTCTCTATTAATATCTTTCATTTGCTAACTATCCCTATCAGTAGTTAGTGCCTTCCATAGTTTGAATCTTTTATTTAGCTGGCAGTTGTGGCGCTCGCTGTATTGCAGTAGTGGGAGTAACCAAGATTTTTGTGAGGTAAGTGATTTGTGAAAAGTACAGGTTAATGTTAGTCAGGGCCATTCTCTTGTAGAGATTATTTAAAGTCAGATTGCGTTGCGCTAAAAAAAATATTGTGTGTCAGGTTAAGGACAGTCGTGTAATAATTGTTCAAAGGGGACGTTTCATATGGCGACCCTGCAGGCATACCTCACTGGAATCTTCTGATTTTTTCTTGTAGTTTGTGTAATTAGTGTAGATTTTGTTTATTGCTAGCACGTAATTGTAGAGAGAATCTCCTTTGTAGTTGCAGTCTTTCATTGTTGTACAGTAAAACAGGTGTGGCATGCATGTAGATTTGCACCAAGTATTTCGCAGCTGCAATTAACTAGATATTTTTTTCAGTGTTATGTTAATGTGTTTTCTTATTTTTGCTCTTCAAATTGTGTTTTTCTGTGTTGTCGTGTGAAATACTGTGACAATAATGGCGTGTGAAAAACGTAATACTAGGCTCCAAAGTAAACTGCGAAATGACAGTGAAAACGAAAGCAGTGTGTTAGCGCCACCGAGTAATGAATTAACTGATGTTCAAAATAATAATTTGGTAACTGTGCATAGGGAAATGGAGCGGGCGGCAAACAATGGCGTAGACAGTGAAACAATTAGTGAGCAGGGAAACATTATCGATCAGTCGGTCGGCAACAGCTCGCCTCAGGAATCCGAAATGACAGGACACAATTTCGCAAATACTATAGATTCAGGTTCTGGGTCATCACCGTTTTCTGAAATGAGTCAAGACACATTTTCTGCTTGTCAAAATGTGAATGTTGCCGGTGAAAATGCACTGCCAAAAAGCATAGAGAAACAGATTCCAGACACTAATACATTATTATTGCAATTAATGCAACAAATGGAACAAAATCAGAGACAAACACAGCAACAGTTAGACGCAATGGAACAAAATCAGAGACAAACACAGCAAAAGCTTCAAAAGTTAGACACAATGGAACTAAATCAGAGACAAACACAGCAACAGCTTCAAAAGTTAGACTCATTGGAGCAAACTCTTAAACAAACACGTGAGGATTTAACTACTGAGTTACATCACATTGAATCGAAATGTCAAAAAGTCTGTAATGAGGTAAAAACACAAATTTGTGAGCATTTCCAACCTATTTTTTCGCGGCATGAAAATGCACTACAGAATTACGAAGCAGCCATAAAAGAACTGCAAACTACTGTTCACGAAAATCATGAGACCTTGCAAGCTAAATTTGACTCAGTTGCATCTACCGATTCGATTACGCAACTTGCAAAAACTCAGGAAAACTTAAAGGACACAGTAGATACTCTGAAACTTGGTTCAGAAAAACACACTGAGGAAATGTGTTCACTATCGGAGAAAGTAGCCGAACTTTCGGATCAGTTCACTAACTTATCTACGAAGGTAGATGATAATCTGAATGACACAAAACCGGTAGTCTTTAATGACACAGAAGAGAGCGAACAAATTAGGAAACTGAAACAAAATCTGAATCAAATTAATACGCAACACCAAAGAGAAATCCGCGATGTACAAGATCAGCTGACACAGGTAATACAAGAATTACGTATTTCAGAGGACACCCGCGCCCCAACACGGGAAGAGGGACTTAGAAATACGGAAAAGACGCAAAATAATAACACAGGGCATTTCGGAAGTTATGAAAGAAACTGGCAATGTGCACCGAATTTTGAGATGGAATGGCCGACACGACCTAACAATGACCGATATGCGAGTCGCCGACATGATGATTTTGACTATAAGCTGTTCATTACTACACGTAAATTCAAAACGTTTAAGAATTCTGCCAACGACATTCATCCACAAGCGTGGCTCCATCAATTCTGTCATTGTTTTCCTCCCAACCAGTCATTAGAACACAGATTAGAATTTATGTGTGGCTACTTAGAGAATGAACCAGCTGTAAGAATGCGATCGGTCATTCACGATTGCCACAGTGAAGGAGAATTTTTCCATGCCTTCCTCTCAGCATATTGGTCTCAAGCCACACAAGACCGAGTAAAACATGGCATCATAATGATGAAACATTTCGAACAATCTGAATTATCCAGTCTTGTGAAATATTTTGAAGACATGTTGCACAAGAATCAGTACCTGTCAAACCCATACAGCCCCTCAGAACTCATCCGCATTTGCTTAATCAAATTACCTGAACATTTACGACATATTATTTTAGCAGTACGTTGCAAAGACGACATTGAAGCTTTTCAGGGACTGTTACAAGAACTGGAAATTGACACTGACAATCGCGGAACGCAGGAGCACAACAATTACAGATCACATCTGTCACAATTCCGCGATGACAGAAATAAGGCTATTCTTATAACGTAAGGCTATTCTTATAACGTAAATCGTGACCAAAACAGACACCACCCGTATGACAACCGTTGACAGAGTAGTAATAATTACAGGGAAAGATCACCTCTCCACGGTAATGACTATTACAGAGACAATCAGAGAAACAGACTATATGGGAACCAAAATAACTATTATTACGGGAGACAGAATAACTTTAGACGCAACGGTGCAACGCGCAGTTACGATTCAGGGAGAAATTCTCCACCACTTAACCGACAAGAAAGAAACTACAGGAACTACCAACATGACGACAGACGATGTGATCGTAACGACAGACCTGAATTTCATCAGAACTGGCGGGATTATAACAGAGCTGGGCCCTCTCGACAACGTGAATTTGTAGAAGCTAGGTCTCCTAATCCCAATAACGACGCGCGCCAACAAAGAGACAGACAATGACTCGCACAGCAGGCAGCCGCGTGCGCCCGCTGGCTCAGAGAAAAATAACATAGACGCTAACCTTGAGAAAAATTCCAGTATTCTTTACCGACGTATACCACTTGATAATTGCTTTTCAGTTGAAAGTCTGCGTACTGGGAAGAGTATAGGTTTACACCACATTTCACATGTAAAACCGTTTATTGAGAGATAATCTGCTTTTTAACTTTGTCTTTGCCATAAAACTTTTCACTTCACATTTCTAGTAGGCTTTGTCAGACTTAGAATCTGTTAACAAGCAACAATGTTTGAAGTTAAATATCCAGTCAAGAACCAAGAGATCTTATTTAAACAGAAATTACGAATGTATTGTTATAGTGAACAGACGACACAGTGTTGTATTTGTACATTCTTGCTTGTTAGTTGCACGATTACGTAACGACTATAAGGCTCACATACTTAGAACATTTACCAGTACTGTTAATGAGATTTTAATACAACATTTTGGTTTATTTGAAAATACATTCTGGATTTAAAGTGCTTTCTGAGAGATACCAGATGACACAGAGGTTAGTTTATGTGACAGCTACACGATTTTATCACGACGCTACTAATGAGTGACAATTTACAATGTTGCTTTTGCGGTGTATCTGTTTTATATCTGCACAGTTTTCTGAATTCTTCTGGAAAGAAAAACATGTTTTAGTAGTAACTTTTGTGGTATAGCAACAATGAGACAGCCTTTATCGTGGCACAACAATACGTTACAGTACAGTACTTTCTTCATCACAACAATAAGCTTAATAACTACGATATCTATACACAAAGCATTTCACTTTTGTTTATCATGAGGTAAGTACATTGACTTCTGCAGAACTTAGCTTTCGGAGGACGATAACTACGAGACTTCCACAGAGATTATGTTGCAACAAGACGCACATTTAGCACTACAGGATACGTATTTGAGTGATTGATTTTGTACTTAAAATATTTGTTTTTAAAGATTTCTGAAGTGCAATGATACAAGGGTTTTCCGTCATACATTTCATTCCATTGCTGTAATCTGTATCACCTGAGGGTATTATACATAAATCCTCAGGGGGGTACACGCCTACTTTGTGTAACATGTGTTTGGCACGCACAAGGAGCCCTAGCTAATATGATATTTGCTTATACAACTTTACACATCGGTACCATATTTCTCTAACGCACAAATTACACAGCTATCTGATCATGTAACTGAGAGATAAACATTTTTTTTACTACATCAGAGACAGATGTTTACGTAATTACACAGTTGAATAACTTCACACTTATGAAATTGCATTTTGTCAGTACTTTGTGAACTGTTCATATTTTTTCGGAGCCATTGTGGTACTATGAGAGCTTTGAATGATGTATTTCGTAGGAGATCATGATTTTTAAGGAACGTTTGAGGTAGATGACACTATTGAAATGAGCAGAGAATATGTTTTAGGGTTTTGAAATTATTGCAGAAAGCTACGACGTTTTTGAGATTTGACTGAGGTGTTATGATGTTATTTTTACGACGACGATGTGTATTATGCTGTTGAGGTATGTTTATGATCAATAAGCTGATGCTATATAAGGAATGTGATTACGTGTTTATATGTATATGAATAATGAATAGAAGTTAGGGACTATGGTTTGTGAAAAAGGATGTTGGAAACCGAGAAATCATACATTAAGGTTATGAAATGTGTGTAAATGCGTGAATGTATCACAATGCCGGCGAAAATTTTTTGGACACTGTTATATTCATACGATTTTGTTTCTACAGATTTGCAACGTTAATTCTTGACCTGTGAAATATTTTTATATAAGACTGCCACTGTAGCGGAAACTGCTGTCGTAAATATTTCCGTAAGAAAGTTAAGTGACCACCTGCACGTAATACGTCGTGGGCACCCAGATGGGCGACAGCCGCCCGAGAAAAAAAGCCATTAGCGTGTGCCTTCCAGCGGCACAGGTAGAAAAAAAAAGAGAGACCATTATCCTCTCTATTGACGTTCCTTTGTAGAGAGCATCGCTAAAACGACACGGTCGAACTTGAAAACGTATGTTGACACTGTGGAGCTCTTAATTTATGATATTTACAGAAATGCCTAATGAAATGACGAGAAATATTTTTACATCTGCACACCTGATTATGACAAGCGTCTTTCTACGAGAGTTGAGAGAATGTCTACTAACTTATGAAATGTCACATGACTATTGAATGATAATTTTATGCTTTGGTTTGCGTAATTGCTTATTTCATTTGATATCTAGTTTCTAGGTGCACTGCAGCATTGGTTAAAATAAAATTTTATAGATGTACTAATATAAATATTTTCTGTCTACAGATCGAGTAAATAATAATTTTTAAAAAAAAAATGAGGGAGCACAAAAAGACATTTACCTTCACAGCAACTGCAATCATAGTTTTCTTTTCAAGTACTTGTTAATTTCTTTTGTAGAATAAATTGTGATGCATCACTCTAGTGTTAAGATGTAACATAGGTATTAGACATGGCCATTTTTAGTGTAATACTTTTTCTGCTAGAACTTTGTCATGTTTAGGTATAAGTTATGCTGTTTGCCAGGCATAGTGCTACTGAATTTTAATTTGTGTTACTCTGCTAAGCCAGATTTATTTTTCTTGTTTGCTGCTCATTGCCTTATATCAGTTGTAATATTGCATTTGCTTTGCTAATTTATGCTGCTTGCTTTGCCTTTTCTATTTTTTATCATTGTTGTTTGTGTTAATTGTTTTATGCTGCTGCATTGCCTCGTCCCTTAGTTTAATATCTGAGCTCAGTAGATTTAAGTTAGCTTAAGAGGGGGTAGACTATATAAGAACCTAACTATGGAGAATAGGGAAAGAATGCTTTGGAGGTTATATGAAACAGATTTGGCAAAAATGAGTATTGTGCACTGAGAAATAATTATTTTGAAATAAATATGAATAGAATACAGAAAGCAGGTATAGATAGGACTTTTTGGGAATAATGATGAACGAAGGGAGATCTCCAAGAACAAAACAGGTTATGTTCGCAAAATACTTCAGTACCAAAAGTTACACTGAAAACGAACCCTGTTCTTTCCATTGTGTTATCCCCCTATGTGTTTGTGTACCCTTGTGTATTTGTTTTCTTCCTGTCTCTGTGTAGTTTCATAGAATTTTTTTTTCTAATACTATTCACTATGATGAGGAATACTGTTATCCTCAAATATAATTGGTTTTAATAATATGTTATTTAACTTGTAAATATGCTTAGACATTATTTATTCTGTTTTGTTTTAATGCCCATGTGTGAAGTTGATGTTTCAAAATTTATTCTGATCTTTATGTATGTACTAATGTCATTATTTTTGTAACACTGATGTATATGTTTATTTCTATTCTATTGTAAAACCTGTACTACAAATGTTATCTGTATTGTTATGTTATTTAATGATGTATTTTGTACCTTTGTAATTGTATTCTTCTGTTATAAAATTGTAATTGTCACCAGTTCATCATATTATTAACTTGTAAGTTACATTTCACTGCACACGTTTCTGTTGGTCATAGTATATGGACAATATGTGAGAAGTAGGGACTGTTAGTGTTTGCACGTGTGTTAATAATTCATCAAGGGACTGGATAACAGCATTGCTGGTTCTGAGGACAATTCCAAAAACTTTGTGAGTGCACAAGTGGTGGTTATGGACTTGCTACATTATCCGCAAGACACTTCGATGGTGATTGTGCACCTGCACAATCGCAGCAGATGGCTGCTGGCCATCTCTACAAGGACTGCAGTGGGTCTGCTCTGTGATGACCTACCTACCAATGTTCTTTAAAACGTCGACTGACTCTGCTGTGGGTTTACTCTGTTGTGGCCCATTACCTGTCTCCATGTCGAGTCAGCACTGTCTTTCCGTTGGAAGGACAACACTACTACTTCAAGACTGCATGGAAATCCACTACGTCTGTGTGCATTGTCTTTTACTGCTCAGTCTTTGAGAAAAACACTGCAATTCAACGATCAGGACTGTCTTTATGGTCTGTGAGAAAATTTTAGCTTTTGACCAACATTGTATCAATAAGTGTGTGCATTTGATTTCTTTGTTATTGTAATTGTGAAAAAAATTTTAACAAATATGTATTGGCCAGTGCCCAAAAAAATTTGTAAAATTTTTTGTGGGTAGCATGGGGGCTATGTGAGTAGGCTGTTTAGGTTTTTTTATTGGTAACGCCACCTCTGTATGAAAATCACTGGCTGTGCTGTGTGCAGTCTGCGGCTGCTTTGCATTGTTGTAATACTCGCCATTGTAGTGTTAGGCAGCTGGCTGTGAACAGTGCGTAGCGTTGCGCAGTTGGAGGTGAGCCGCCAGCAGTGGTGGATGTGGGGAGAGAGATGGCGGAGTTTTGAAATTTGTCATGAACTGCTATATTTATATATGATGATATCAAGGTAAATACATTGTTTGTTCTCTATTAATATCTTTCATTTGCTAACTATCCCTATCAGTAGTTAGTGCCTTCCATAGTTTGAATCTTTTATTTAGCTGGCAGTAGTGGCGCTCGCTGTATTGCAGTAGTGGGAGTAACCAAGATTTTTGTGAGGTAAGTGATTTGTGAAAAGTACAGGTTAATGTTAGTCAGGGCCATTCTCTTGTAGAGATTATTTAAAGTCAGATTGCGTTGCGCTAAAAAAAATATTGTGTGTCAGGTTAAGGACAGTCGTGTAATAATTGTTCAAAGGGGACGTTTCACACCTTGAGAGAACGCCGGTGCTCCCGGTCATTACGTGATGGCCATCGCCCACCGTGTTTTTCGCGGTGAGAGATAAAGCCTGAAATTTGCTATTATCGGCACGCTCTTGACAGTGTGGGTTCCGGAATACTGAATTCCCTAACGATTTCGGAAATGGAATGTCCAATGCGTCTGACTCCAACTACCTTTCCACACACAAAGTCTGCAAATTTCCGTCTTGCCGCTGCAATCACGTCGTAAACCCTTTCACATTAATCATAAAATTCATGGTTGATAACATCCATGTGTAATACGTTCACTGTTAGGCTTTTACATCGTCTGTAGCAAGTCGCCACCTACAGCACACAACCAATAGAACACTCTCAGATTACAGCTTCACAATATCACTTTCCGTAGTGTATAGAGGCCTACAACATATGTTGCCGAGGTAAGGAGTGATATATGAATCGACGAGTGATTGTGCATGCGAATGTCACAAGCGGTAATAAGGAAAAAAAGTATACAAACGCGTCAGCTCTCAGCTACATGTCATAATTTGTTTATTTTTTTGTAAATATTATTATTGACGAGAAAAATTTTTCAGGAAAAGTACTGCGTCATAGTGAGAAATCTGAAACGATGTTGTTTTCTTAAATTGATAGGACCTCGACTTGGGATGGTGTGGCTTCTTCCACAGGGACGTGAGACGTCGTTTTGGAGCCTACAGCTGCTAAAATGTCAAAAGATATGGAAAGATGTAGCAGAATCTTTTCGTTCCTACAATTGTGATCTCTGAGCCATGTTATTGTGGTTTGGCAAAAGAATGAATGGTTTAATGAAGACAACTTGACCACGCAACAAGATGGTTATCACAAGTATTCAAAGGAATAATTATGAAATCACCAATGGAGGCTGATGTTAAATTCCTATGTGTGGATCTTTGTCGTAAGTTCTAGAAGTGACTATCCTACAGCCATAGTAAACAGTGACATGGATCCTCAGTTTTTTAATCAGCCGGCATAGGTCTTCTCTCTTACGAAAGTGCTTTGAACGATTATAGCACATATTATTATGTGTGAAAGAGAGTCTGTAATATCATTGCAGCGGCACTAACTAAAACCTTTTCAGGACAATAAAGATAACTTAATTACATCACTTCTTTGCCGGTAAAATAAAAGTTGTCCACCATAAAAAATAAAAGTTGTCCACCATAAATTTATAAACAATTACAATGAGTTATCATAGTATAATGGGTATGCAAACAGTAACGAAGAAATGAAAGAGTGCTACAAGAAAGAGGTACTGTGATTTCTCTCAGGTATAATTACTTCTACTCGCCTGAAAGTAATAATTCTACGTTAATGCAGTTTACTTTTTCAAAATTGATACAGAAGTGCAGCGTGCTTAAATTTTTATATAAATCACTTAGCTTTCAATAGGCTACAATTCATTCATATTCAGTAGTGTACTTTTCAAAGGATACTTGTTCTCTTGTTGATTAGAGTACAGTTGATTTAGACACGAGACTTTTAACATACTCATTTGACAAATAGTGAGAGTGGTTGTTGTGGTTTATAGATTACGTTCAGTGTTAGGTCTGTATACCGTGTGGGACTGTGATTTAATAATTCAGATAGGTAATGAATGAAACGTAAATGCTATGTTACTGTGTTTTATCCATTGTGTTGTTACGTGTGTATTGAGGCACACCCACTCAAGTAAGTGTTTTTGTTTATGTGGGAAAAGTGAAGCTGTTCGTGATTTATGCTAACTATGGGAGCACTCGTTACGTTGTGTATATGTTGAGAACTGTTTCCTTACGAAGGTATTGGAACATTAACTGTTTTGGTTCTCTGAGGGCCCGAAATGTCAAGACTGCACACTCCACTATTTACTCAACTGACAGAACAAATTGAGCCAATTATTTCACAGAAAGAGAGTCTAGCAAAGCAAAAGCAACTCCAGTCGGCATCTGATTTCTTAGGGTTTAGAAGAGTCACATTTACTATCTGGATTATATTAATGATTTCAGAATATCACTTAATTAATTTCCAAATTTAATTATCGTACTAGCGGGTCAAGATGCTGGAGGCTCGCTGCAGGGTTCCTATTAAATCTGCGAAACAACAGGTCGCGTGATTTGCCTCACGTGCCATACACCGCGAAGAGGGCGTCTATCCGGTCCCGATCAAAGAGTAATTTCGCACGACGCCAAGGGAGATTCGACGACGAAAGAGGAGAACGTTTCACCTGGTTAAACCTTTGCCAGGATTGCAGTTTTCACTGTAAGGATGGACTGCTGGATCGTCACCGACTTGAGACATCAACAGTCACATCGTCACCGATTAGAAGCAAGGATCATGGATTCATCATCGTCACGTCACCATCCGCTGCATACCGAAGACAATCAGAGTAAGGAATCCGCGCATAACCATGGGTTCTGTGTCTCATCCTTCATAGTTAGTAGTTACGACTGTTAGAGTTTGTGCAGATGGTTCAAATGGCTCTAAGCACTATGGGACTTAACTTCTGAGGTCATCAAAAAATGGTTCAAATGGCTCTGAGCACTATGGGACTCAACTGCTGAGGTCATAAGTCCCCTAGAACTTAGAACTACTTAAACCTAACTAACCTAAGGACAACACACACATCCATGCCCGAGGCAGGATTCGAACCTGCGACCGTAGCGGTCGCGCGGTTCCAGACTGTAGCGCCAGAACCGCTCGGCCACCAGCGGCCGGCGCTGAGGTCATCAGTCCCCTAGAACTTAGAACTACTTAAACCTAACTAACCTAAGGACGTCACACACGTCCATGCCCGAGGCAGGATTGGAACCTGCAACCGTAGCTGTCGCGCGGTTCCAGATTGTAGCGTCTAGAACAGCTCGGTCATCCCGGCCGGCTTTGTGCAAATGTTTTAGCATTTATTCTAAGTAGAGGTATTTATATATATATATATATTGTATTTTGGAAAGTATGCACTAGAGATGGCTTTAGACAATTAAGTATCTAAAAAGGATATAGAGGAACCAGACTGTAAGAAGGAAATTTTGATACGTAATGATTTTTGAAGCCTTGTGCGCTAAAGGAGCTGTAGACGATGTGCTGAATGACAAAGATAGGTCAGTAAGGAGGTAAGAGGGAAATGACCAGACAAAGAGAAATGTATGCCAGAGGAAAAACTTATTTTATTTTTAAAGCCAGTACTGCCGAAATAACAAATGGCGCAACTTTACGGCTGTGAGGCATAGAAGTACAGTAATCATTAAATCACGTGTCAAACTGAAATCACAAAATAATACAAAGTGTGTTAAGGCACACGAAATACAATTAGGGGCCAGGGTCCATCAGTATGACTGGTCGCACAGTCCCTCCGGCAAACTTCAGAATATGGCTCAGTGTACTGGCTGTATTACAATATTCGAAACGTCGTCTCATAATAACATGCTGATAAAGCTGATAAACAAGGTAACACAATAAAGTATTTGAAATCAGACAATTTCATGATGAATTCATTATCAGAGCTGTGACTGTATATTTACCGACAAATAAAATTAAATAAGCTACTAACTTGGAAAAATAGAGCAAGCCACAATGAAAGCCGAAATCGACGTCGTTAATATAACATAAAACAATTGTAGTGGCAGTGGTTTGCAGTCTTGCAAATAACATTAGATGTATGTGATTGGGGGCTTTCCCGGCGTATATGTTGTTTCCAGGACTCTCGGGTGTCCAGCCGGATGCGATCGTTGAAGTCCCACGATATTTCGGCGAATAACCTTTCCGCCATCATCAGGTGGTTCTGATGGAATGGTCTGTCTGCTCATTGTCAATGTTATTTATGTCCGTCAGTCGGTCTTCGATTCCCTGCTCCGACGGTCCGATTGCGGCCCCCAAACTTCCGGTTGCGGCCGCGACAATCCGTTAGCGGCCGCCGACCCAGTTGCCTTGTTTATTTGAAAACCTGTGTCTAGGAAGGCATGGCAACTCAATCAAGGAGCCACGCCACAAGCGGACGCAAGACCCTTCTACGACGGCCGCAGAGGGCACTCCACGGGATTCTGCGTCTTCCACCACCCGGCCCGACGCCGGGGTGTGCGCGGACCTGGGTCGGCGCCCGCAAAGGCATTGTCGGCGGCTGCAGTCGAAGCGTCGGGGCCCGCAACCGGAAGTTCGGCGGCCGCAATCCGAACGTCGACGCAGGGAATCGAAGCTCGACTGACGGACATAAATAACACTGACAATGAGCAGACAGACCATTCCATCAGAACCACCTAATGATGGCGGAAAGGTTATTCGCCGAAATATCGTGGGACTTCAGCGATCTCATCCGGCTGGACACCCGAGAGCCCTGGAAACAACATAACACACACCACCAGATCTAGACCACATTTCTTAATTTATACTCTAGATGCTGGTGGAGCTTCACAGCTTCGGTAAATGTAGCCTCGGATAATCTCCTAGAAAGACATTGTGTAAGTAGGTTGTTTATGTTTTCTTATTGCGCTCTGTATGAAAATCACTGGCTGTGCTGTGTGCAGTCTGTGGCTACTTTGCATTGTTGTCTGCCATTGTAGTGTTGGGCAGCTGGATGTGAACAGCGTTGCACAGTTGGAGGTGAGACGCCAGCAGTGGTGGATGTGGGGAGAGAGACGGCAGAGTTTTGAAATTTGTAAGACTGGTTGTCATGAACTGCTATATATACACTCCTGGAAATGGAAAAAAGAACACATTGACACCGGTGTGTCAGACCCACCATACTTGCTCCGGACACTGCGAGAGGGCTGTACAAGCAATGATCACACGCACGGCACAGTGGACACACCAGGAACCGCGGTGTTGGCCGTCGAATGGCGCTAGCTGCGCAGCATTTGTGCACCGCCGCCGTCAGTGTCAGCCAGTTTGCCGTGGCATACGGAGCTCCATCGCAGTCTTTAACACTGGTAGCATGCCGCGACAGCGTGGACGTGAACCGTATGTGCAGTTGACGGACTTTGAGCGAGGGCGTATAGTGGGCATGCGGGAGGCCGGGTGGACGTACCGCCGAATTGCTCAACACGTGGGGCGTGAGGTCTCCACAGTACATCGATGTTGTCGCCAGTGGTCGGCGGAAGGTGCACGTGCCCGTCGACCTGGGACCGGACCGCAGCGACGCACGGATGCACGCCAAGACCGTAGGATCCTACACAGTGCCGTAGGGGACCGCATCGCCACTTCCCAGCAAATTAGGGACACTGTTACTCCTGGGGTATCGGCGAGGGCCATTCGCAACCGTCTCCATGAAGCTGGGCTACGGTCCCGCACACCGTTAGGCCGTCTTCCGCTCACGCCCCAACATCGTGCAGCCCGCCTCCAGTGGTGTCGCGACAGGCGTGAATGGAGGGACGAATGGAGACGTGTCGTCTTCAGCGATGAGAGTCGCTTCTGCCTTGGTGCCAATGATGGTCGTATGCGTGTTTGGCGCCGTGCAGGTGAGCGCCACAATCAGGACTGCATACGACCGAGGTACACAGGGCCAACACCCGGCATCATGGTGTGGGGAGCGATCTCCTACACTGGCCGTACACCACTAGTGATCGTCGAGGGGACACTGAATAGTGCACGGTACATCCAAACCGTCATCGAACCCATCGTTCTACCATTCCTAGACCGGCAAGGGAACTTGCTGTTCCAACAGGACAATGCACGTCCGCATGTATCCCGTGCCACCCAACGTGCTCTAGAAGGTGTAAGTCAACTACGCTGGCCAGCAAGATCTCCGGATCTGTCCCCCATTGAGCATGTTTGGGACAGGATGAAGCGTCGTCTCACGCGGTCTGCACGTCCAGCACGAACGCTGGTCCAACTGAGGCGCCAGGTGGAAATGACATGGCAAGCCGTTCCACAGGACTACATCCAGCATCTCTACGATCGTCTCCATGGGAGAATAGCAGCCTGCATTGCTGCGAAAGGTGGATATACACTGTACTAGTGCCGACATTGTGCATGCTCTGTTGCCTGTGTCTATGTGCCTGTGGTTCTGTCAGTGTGATCATGTGATGTATCTGACCCCAGGAATGTGTCAATAAAGTTTCCCCTTCCTGGGACAATGAATTCACGGTGTTCTTATTTCAATTTCCAGGAGTGTATTATGATTTTTCAACACTATTAAGGTAAATACATTGTTTTTTCTCTATTAAAATCTTTTATTTGCTAACTATGCCTATCAGTAGTTTGTGCCTTCTGTAGTTTGAATCTTTTATTTAGCTGGCAGTAGTGGCGCTCGCTGTATTGCAGTAGTTCGAGTAACGAAGATTTTTTTTAGGTAAGTGATCTGTGAAAGGTATAGGTTAATGTTAGTCAGGGCCATTCTTTTGTAGGGATTATTGAAAGTCAGATTGCGTTGCGCTAAAAAATATTGTGTGTCAGTTTAAACACAGTCATGTATAATTGTTCAAAGGGGACGTTTCATATGTCGACCCTTAGCCGAGGATTCCTCACTGGAATCTTCTGATTTTTCTTGTCGTTTGTGTAATTAGTGTAGCTTTTGTTTATTGCTAGCGCGTAATTATAGAGAGAATTTCCTTTGTAGTTGTAGTTTTTCATTGTTGTACACAGTTGTGGCATGCATGTAGATTTGCACCAAGTATTTCGCAGTTGCGCTTGCAATTAACTAGATATTATTTTCAGTGCTATGTTAAAGTGTTCTCTTATTTTTGCTCTTCAAATTGTGTTTTTCTGTGTTGTTGTGTGAAATATTGTGACAATAATGGCGTGTGAAAAACGTAATAGTAGGCTCCAAAGTAAACTGAGAAATGACAGTGAAGACGAAAGCAGTGTGTTAGCGCCACCATGTAATGAATTAACAGACATTCAAAGTAGTAATTTGGTACTTGTGCGTAGGGAAATGGAGCGGGCGGCAAATAATGGTGTAGACAGTGAAAAAAGTAGTGAACAGGGAAGCATTATCGATCGATCGGTCGGCAACAGCTCGCCTCAGGAATCCGAAATGACAGAACACAATATTGTAAATACTGTAGCCTCAGGTTTTGGGTCCTCACCGTTTTCTCAAATAAGTCAAGACACATTTTCTGCTCGTCAAAATGTAAATGTTGCCGGTGCAAATGCACTGCCGAAAAGCGTAGAGGAACAGATTCCAGACACTAATGCATTGTTATTACGGTTAATGCAAGAAATGGAACAAAATCAGAGACAAACACAGCAAAAGCTTCAAAAGTTAGACACCACACTTGAACAAACACGTCAAGATTTAACTACTGAGTTACATAACATTGAATTGAAATGTCAAAAAGTCTGTAATGACGTAAAAACACAAATTTGTGAGCATTTTCAACCTATTTTTTCGCGGCATGAAAATGCATTACAGAATCACGAAACAGCCATAAAAGAACTGCAAACCATTGTTCATGAAAATCACGACACCTTGCAAGCTAAAATTGAGTCAGTTGCATCTACCGATTCGGTTACGTAACTTGAAAAAACTCATGAAAACTTAGAGGACACAGTAGATACTCTGAAACTTGGTTCAGAAAAACACACTGAGGAAATAAGTACACTATCGGAGAAAGTAGCCGAACTTTCGGATCAGTTCACTAACTTATCTACAAAGGTAGATGATGATGTGAATGACACAAGACCTGTCGCCATCACTGACACAGAAGAGTATGAACATATTAAGAAATTCAAACAAAATCAGAATCAAATTAATACGCAACACCAAAGAGAAATCCGGGAAGTACAAGATCAGCTGACACAGGTAATACAAGAATTACGTATTTCAGAGGACACTCGCGCTCCAACACCGGAAGAGGGACTTAGAAATTCGGAAAAGCCACAAAATAATAACACAGGGCATTTCGCAAATTATGAAAGAAATTGGCAAGGTGCACCGAATTTTGAGATGGAACCGCCGATACGACGTAACAATGACCGATATGCTACTCGCCGACATGATGATTTTGACTATAAGCTGTTCATTACTACACGTAAATTCTAAACATTTAAGAATTCTGGCAACGACATTCATCCACGAGAATGGCTTCATCAATTCTCTCATTGTTTTCCTCCCAACTGGTCATTACAGCACAGATTAGAATTTATGTGTGGCTACTTACAAGGGAACCTCCCCATCGCACCCCCCTCAGATTTAGCTATAAGTTGTCACAGTGGATAGTCCTTGAAAAACTGAACACAGATCAATCGAGAAAACAGGAAGAACTTGTGTGGAACTATGAAAAAAATTAGTAAAATATACAAACTGAGTAGTCCATGCGCAAGATAGGCAACAAGAGGGAAATTAAGAGATCAGGAGCTCCGTCGTTCCGTGGTTAGCGTGAGTAGCTGCGGAACGAGAGGTCCTTGGTTCAAGCCTTCCCTCGACTCAAAATTTTACTTTGTTTATTTTTGCAACGTTATGATCTGCCCGTTCGTTCATTGACGTCTCTGTTCACTGCAATAAGTTCACTGTCTGTGTTTTGCGACCGCATCGCAAAACCGTGCGATTAGTAGACGAAAGGACGTGCCTCTCCAATGGGAACCGAAAACATTTGATCGCAAGGTCATAGGTCAACCGATTCCTCCACAGGAAAACATGTCTGATATATTCTATACGACACTGGTGACGGCATGTGCGTCACATGACAGGAATATGTTGTCGACCCACCTAACTTGTACACTTGGCGAATGGGTAAAAAGATTCTTCTACCTTGCCCAATTTAGGTTTTCTTGTGGATGTGATAATCACTCCCAAAAAAGTGATGAAAACATAAGAGTTTGTCACATAAACAGAAAATAAAAAATTAAACTTTTCACTCAAGGGAAGACATGAACCTAGGACCTCTCGCTCCGTAGCTGCTCTCGCTAACCACGGGACCACGGCACTCCTTGACTCCCATTGTCCTTGATGTTGCCTATCTTCGCATGAACTACTCAGTTTGTATATTTTACTAATTTTTTTCATAGTTCCACACAACTTCTTCCTGTTTTCTCGATTGATCTGTGCTCAGTTTTTCAAGGCCTATCCACTGTGCCAACTTATAACTAAATCTGAGGGGGGTGCGATGGGGAGGTTCCCTTGTTAGAGAATGAACCAGCTGTAAGAATGCGATCGGTCATTCACGATTGCCACAGTGAAGGAGAATTTTACCATGCCTTCCTCTCAGCATATTGGTCTCAAGCCACACAAGACCGAGTAAAATATAGCATTATAATGATGAAACATTTCGAACAATCTGAATTTTCCAGTGTTGTGAAATATTTTGAAGACATGTTGCACAAGAATCAACACCTGTCAAACCCATACATCCCCTCAGAACTCATCCGCATTTGCTTAATGAAATTGCCTGAACATTTCAGAAATATCATTTTGGTAGGACGTTGCAAAGACGACATTGAAGCTTTTCAGGGACTCTTACAAGAATTAGAAATTGACACAGACAGTCGCGGGAAGCGAAAACAGGAAAATAATCACTACAGGTCATATCCGTCCCAATTCCACGACGACAGAAACAATAACTGGACACGACAAGTCTATTCTTACAACGCAAATCGTGACCCAAACAGAAACCACCCATATGACAACCGTTGGCAGAGTAATAATAGTTACAGAGAAAGATCGCATATCCGTAGTAATGAATATGACAGAGATTACCATAGAAACAGACAATATGGGAACAAAAACAATTTTTATCATGGGAGACAGAATAACTTCAGACGCAACAGTTCAGTGCGCATTTACGATTTCGGGAGAAATTCTCCACCACATGACCGACAAACAAGAAACTATGTAAACTACCAACAAAACGACAGACCTGAATTCCATCAGAACTGGCGGGATTCAAACAGAGCAGGGCACTCACGACAAGGTGAATTTGTAGAAGTTAGACCTCCAAATCCCAATAACGACGCGCGCCAACAAAGAGGCAGACAATGACCTGCACCGCAGGCAGCCACGTGCACCGTCTGGCTCAGAGAGAAATAACATAAGCTAACCATGAGAAAAATTCCAGTGTTCTGTACCGACGTATACAACATGATAATTGCTTTGAAGCTGAAACTCTGTGCACTAGGAAGAGTAAAGGTTTACACCACATTTCACATGTTAAACCGTTTATTGAAAGATAATCTGCTTTTTAACTTTGTCTTTGCCATAAAACTTTTCACTTCACATTTCTAGTATGCTTTGTCATTCTTAAGAAACTGTTACCATGCAACAATGTTTGAAGTTAAATATCCAATCAAGAACCAAGAGAACTCATTTAAACAGAAATTAGGAATGCATTGTTATAGTGAACAGACGTCACAGTGTTATTGTGTGTGTACATTCTTGCATATTAGTTGCATGATTACGTAACGACTACAAGGCTTACATACTTAGAACATATACTGGTACTGCTAATGAGATTTTAATGCAACATTTTGGTTTACTTGAAAATACATTCTGGATTTAAAATACTTTCTGCGAGATAGCAGATGACACATTGGTTAGTTAATGTGACAGCTACACGAATTTATCACGACGCTACTAATGAGTGACAATTTACAATGTGGCTTTTTCAGTGTTTCTCTTTTATGTCTGCACAGTTTTATGTATTATTCTGGAAAGTAAAACATGTTTTAGTAGTAACTTTTGTGGTATAGCTACAATGAGACAGCCTTTTTCGTAGCACAACAATACGTTACATTATAGTACTTTCTTGATCACGGTAAGGTATGTAATAACTATGGTATCTATACGCAAAGCATTTCACTTTCGTTTATGATGAGGTAAGTACATTGACTTCAGCAGAACATTGCTTACAGAGGTCGATAACTATGACAGTTCCACAGAATTATCTTACAGCAATACGCACATTTAGCGCTACAGGACACGCATTTGAGTGATTAATTTTGTACTTAAACCATTTATTTTTCAAGGATTTTGAATTACAAAGAAAGTTTTCCGTGAAACATTTCATTCCATTGCTGTAATCTGTAACACCTGAGAGTATAATTACATTAAGCCTCAGGGGGGTACATGCTTACTTTGTGTACCATGTGTTTGGCAAGCACAAGGAGCCCTAGCTAATATGGTATTTGGTTATACAACATTACACTTTGGTACCATATTTCTCTAACACATAAATTACACAACTATCTGATCATTTAACTGAGAGACATTTTTTTTACTACATCAGTGACACATGTTTACGCAATTACACAGTTGGATAATTTCATACTTATGAAATTGTATTTTTTCTGTACTTTGTGAACTGTTCATATTTTTTCGGAACCAATGTGATGCTATGAGAGCTTTGAATGATGTATTTCGTATGGGATCATCATTTTTAAAGTACGTTTGAGGTAGATGACACTATTGAATTGAGCAGATAATTTTTTTTAGGTTTTGAAATTATTGCAGAAAGCTACGACGTTTTTGAGATTTGACTGAGGTGTTATGATGTTATTTTTACGCCGACGATGTGTATTATGCTGCTGAGGTATGTTTATGATCAATAAGCTGATGCTATATGAGGAATTTGATTATGCTACATATTTGTTATGATGAAATATTGAAGAAGTGTCGACGAATGTGTATATGTGTAATAAGGTAAGGAATAATGAGTAGTAGTTAGGGACTCTGGTTTGTGAAAAAGGTTGTAGGAAACCAAGAATTGTACTTTAAGAGTTATGAAATGTATGTAAGTGCGTGAATGTATTACAATGCCGATGAAATTTTTTTGGACACTATTATATCTATAGATTTCATTTCTAGAGATTTGTAACGCAAATTCATGACCTGTGAAAATTTTTATATGAGACTGCCACTGTAGTGGAAACTGCTGTCGCAAATATTTCAGTAAGAAAGGTAAGTGACCTTGACGTAATGGTTTTTGGCGCCCAGCTGAGAGGTAGTCATCTGACAAAAGAAAGCCATTAGGTGGAGAGAAAAAAAGGCCATTATCCTCGCTATTGACATTCCTTTGTAGGAAGCATCGCAAATACGACACGCTCATTACTTGGAAAGTAACTTACATCTGCACACCTGATTATGACAAGCGTCTTTCTACGAGAGTTGAGAGAATTTCTACTAACTTATGAAACGTCACATGACTATTGAATGATATTTTTATGCTTTGGTTTGCGTAATTGCTTATTTCATTTGATATATGGTTTCCAGCTGTGTTGCAGCATTGGTTTTATAAAATAAAATTAAATGCATTTGCTAATGTGAACACTTTCTGTCAACAGATCTATTAAATAATTATTTTATGATCCACATTCTTCGAAAAAGGAGCTCTTGGAATGGAAAGAACAATAAGAAGGGACTAATAACAGTAACTGCATATATAATTTTCTTTTCAAGTACTTGGTAATTTCTTTTGTAGAAATAGTTGTGATGAACCACATTTATTACATAGACATTAAGATGTGATTATACATTTCCCTTATCTGCATTGTTATCTTTAGTGAAATATTTTTTCTGCTTGAGCTATGTCATGTTTAGACATAAGTTATTGCATTTGCTGCTGCTGTTTGCCAGGCATAGTGCTACTAAATTTCACTTTGTATTATTCTGTTAAGCTAGTTTTACTACTGATTTATTTTTCTTGGCGCTGCAAATTGGCTCATATTAGTTGTAATGTTGCATTGCTTGGTAATTTAGATTTACTGTAGCTTGCTTTGACAATTTCCATTTTTTATCATTGCTGTTTGTGTTAATTGTTTTGTGCTGCTGCATTGCCTCGTTCCTTAGTTTAGCATCTGAGCTCAGTAGATTTAAGTTAGCTTAAGATAGGGTAGGCTATATGAGAGAACGAGTTGTGATGAATTGGAAGAAATGCATTGAGAAGCTATAAGAAAATGGTTTGGCCAAAAAAAAAGTATTATGAAAGAAGATATGAGCAAAAAAGTAGGGTTTAGGGACAACAGGTTTAGGTAGGATTTTCTTGGAAGTAAATGATGAGGTAAGATAATGGAAAATAAATAATGAGGTGAGAAATATGTGAACATAAAAATACAGAAAGCATGCTTGGATAGGATTTTTTTGGTGGAAACAAATGTTGAAATAAGACGAAAGATCTATGGAATGAAGTTTTAGGTTGGACTGCAGTACCAAATGTGACACTGAAAACAAACCCTGCCCTTTCCTCTTGTGTTATTCTGCTATGTGTTTGTGTACTCTTGTATATTTGTGTTTTTCTTGTCTTTATGTGTTTAGCTGATATGAGTTTTGTTGTGGAATTTTTCTAATAATATGTTATTTACTTCGTAAAGATGTTTATACATTATTTATTGTGTTTTGTTTTAATGGTCATGTGTGAAGTTGATGTTTCAAAAGTTATTCTGATCTTTTATGTATGAACCTATGTCATAATTCCTGTAACACTGATGTATATGTTATTTCGATTCTTTTGTAAAGCCTGTACTACAAATGTTATCTGTATTGTTATGTTCTTTAATGAAGTATTTTGTACCTTTGTTATTGTATTCTTATGTTATAAAATTGTAAATGACACCAGTTGATCATATTATTAACTTGTAAGTTCCATTTCACTGCACACGTTTCTGTTGGTCATAGTATATGGACAATATGTGAGAAGTAGGGACTGTTAGTGTTTGCACATGTGTTAATAATTCAGCAAGGGACTGGATAACGGCATTGCTGGTTCTAAGGACAATTCCAAAAACTTTGTCAGTGCACATGTGGTGGTTATGGACTTGCTATATTATTCGCAAGACTCTTGAATGGTGATTGTGCACCTGCAGTCACAACAGATGGCTGCTGGTCATATCTACAAGGACTACAGTGGGTCTGCATCTTTGATGACCCACCAATACCATTATTTCTACAAGGACTACAGTGGGTCTACAACTTTGCTGACTCACCAGTACCATTATTTCTACAAGGACTGCAGTGGGTCTGCCCCTCTGGTGGCCCACCAATACCACAATCTCTACCAGGACTACAGTGGGTCTACTCTGTGATGACCTGCCTACCAATATTCTTCAAAACTTCGAATGACTCTGCTGTGGGTTTGCTCTGTTGTGACCCATTACTTGTCTCCATGTCGAGAGTCAGCACTGTCTTTCCGTTGGAAGGACAACACTACTTCTTCAAGACTGCATGGAAATCCACTACTTCCGTGTGCATTCTCTTTTACTGCTCAGACTTTGAGAAAAAAAATTGCAATTTTACTGTGATGAATGATCAGGACTGTCTTTATGGACTGTGAGAAAATTTGACCAACTTTGCATCAATAAGTGTGTGCATTTGATACCTTTGTTATTGTAATTATGAAAAATTTTAACAAATCATTATTGGCCACTGCCCAAAACAATTTGTAAAATTTTTTGTGGGGAGCATGGGGCTATGTAAGTAGGCTGTTTATGTTTTCTTATTAGCGCTCTGTATGAAAATCACTGGCTGTGCTGTGTGCAGTCTGTGGCTAGTTTGCATTGTTGTCTGCCATTGTAGTGTTGGGCAGCTGGATGTGAACAGCGCGTAGCGTTGCACAGTTGGAGGTGAGACGCCAGCAGTGGTGGATGTGGGGAGAGAGACGGCGGAGTTTTGAAATTTGTAAGACTGGTTGTCATCAACTGCTATATGCGAGGTGTGGCTAGAAAAAAACCGGACTAGTACTGGTGAAACAATAAAACGAATGCAATAAGGCTGAAAGTCGCGTGGCCTGTCACGTGACTCTCGCTCCGCCTACTGCTCGAGTTTCATCTGCCTCCTGCACTCAGTCTGCCCGTGGCGTCTGTTTTAAGTAGTTGACGTTTTGTCTGTGCGTCGGAAAATGTTGAGTGTACAGAAAGAACAGCGTGTTAACACCAAATTTTGTTTCAAACTAGGAAAATCTGCAAGTGAAACGTTTGTAATGTTACAACAAGTGTACGGCGATGATTGTTTATCGCGAACACAAGTGTTTGAGTAGTTTAAACGATTTAAAGATAGCCGCGAAGATACCAGTGATGACACTCGCACTGGCAGACCATTGTCAGCAAAAACTGATGCAAACATTGAAAATATCGGTAAACTTGTTCGACAAGATCGCCGTTTAACAATCAGAGCAGTGTCTGAGTTAACAGGAGTTGACAAGGAAAGTGTTAGGCAGATTCTTCATGAAAGTTTCAACATGAACAAAGTGTGTTCAAAAATGGTTCCAAAGTGTCTCACAATTGAACAGAAGGATCGCCGAAGAATGATTTGTTCTGACATCCTGGAAAACATTGAAAGTGATCCCACCTTCTTACAAAATGTTATTACTTGCGATGAATCGTGGTTTTTTACTTACGATCCCGAAACTAAACGCCAATCGATGCATTGGAAAACTCCTGGTTCTCCACGACAAAAAAAAGCACGAATGTCAAAATCGACATTCAAGGCAATGATGATTGTTTTTTTTTTACATCAAAGGGATTGTGCACATTGATTGGGTACCAGAGGGACAAACAGTGAATCAGCATTACTACATTAGCGTCCTGGCTACCCTACGTGAGCGAGTACGGAGAAAACGGAACGATTTGTGGAGAAAAAAGTCATGGATCCTTCACCAAGACAATGCCCCAGCTCACAGTGCGTTGTCAGTGGAGACGTTTTTGGCAAAACACAACATTCCCATCTTAGATCATCCACCCTACTCACCTGACTTTTTTCTTTTCCCTAAAGTCAAGTCAGCTTTGAAAGGAACTAGATTTGAGACTGTTGAAGCAGTAAAAGAAAAAGCGACGGAAGTAATGTATGGACTTACCGAAAATGATCTGCAGCATTGCTATGCACAGTGGAAAATTCGTATGGAGCGGTGTAGAGACCGAGGAGGAGAGTACATTGAAGGAGATAACATGAAATTGTAAATAATTGTAAATAAATGTTTTTTCCAGCATCAGTCCGTTTTTTTTCTAGCCGCACCTCGTATATTATGATTTTTCAACACTATTAAGGTAAATACATTGTTTGTTCTGTATTAAAATCTTTTATTTGCTAACTATGCCTATCAGTAGTTTGTGCCTTCTGTAGTTTGAATCTTTTATTTAGCTGGCAGTAGTGGCGCTCGCTGTATTGCAGTAGTTCGAGTAACGAAGATTTTTGTGAGGTAAGTGATTTGTGAAAGGTATAGGTTAATGTTAGTCAGGGCCACTCTTTTGTAGGGATTATTGAAAGTCAGATTGCGTTGCGCTAAAAAATATTGTGTGTCAGTTTAAACACAGTCATGTATAATTGTTCAAAGGGGACATTTCCATTGGAACAGCCAAACTCAGAAGAAGAGTGTCATAAGAACATTCTCACCAAATTAATGGTCCTCGGTGACTGTGGGGCGAAACCGTTAACTGCTCTTTCCTTCGACTGACCCGACCTCTGGATGTCAGTAGCACGACCCTCTTCAAATCCAATCTAGCGAATGGACCCAGTTCCAAAGGGACCGCGGTGGTTCAGCAGGTACCGTCTTCAGTCGTCGGCTGCAGCACTAAAACTCCAAATAGTATGAGAGCGAGCCTGGACCGAGAGCGCTCTAAAAGCCAGCAGGCGGGGCGTAACGCACATTCCAGTGGATCGCCACTGGAGCTGTTGTTAGGGTATAGTCACAGGTAAGGATACCGGGGAAAGCCTCTACCGATACGAGCCGGTACAAGGCTCCGTTATCGTTAGTAATTAAGGAAGAGTAAACTGCGAAAGTTAGGTGAAAGTTTCAGAGTAGAGTTTGGAGCTAGCTGGGGATAATGTCGGATAAAAGGGACGGACTTGGCTAGGGTAGGTTCATGTCAATAAATTTCATTTGCTCACGTAGAAATTAGAGAGTGTTATTCTTTCTGTGACTCTTTCCGCACTGACTTGGAACTGTACTCCGGTTTTATTGTCGTTTATTGGGGTGGATAGGAGGAGGAGGTGGTTCAAATGGCTCTGAGCACTATGGGACTCAACTGCTGAGGTCATAAGTCCCCTAGAACTTAGAACTACTTAAACCTAACTAACCTAAGGACAACACACACATCCATGCCCGAGGCAGGATTCGAAACTGCGACCGTAGCGGTCGCGCGGTTCCAGACTGTAGCGCCTAGAAACGCTCGGCCACCAGCGGCCGGCGGAGGAGGAGGTGGTTGAAGTGTTGTCGGTGTGGATACTCATACCCGTCGTGGGATCTCGGAATTTGTTCAAAGTATTTAGATAGCTATGGAGTTTTTAATTGTTAACTGTGGAGTTATGAGAAGTTTAATTCGGTCTCGCGGATTACAGTGAAGCAGGAAGCCACCCTTACTAACACTGAATTTACGTGGGGGTCAGCGAGGAGCGTTGAACTGGGTCTGCCAATATACGTTTGCGATGAAATCGGCAGAGTAGTACGTCACGTGATTTGTTTCACGCGTCGCACGTAGTCAAAATACGTGGATTCTGGCCGCGTTCTCATATAACCCAGAGACCCATCAGTAGGTAACGATATAAGCCCTTGAAACATGTCCTAGAAGGTATAAAAGTAACCAAAACAGATGATTAATTTTTACCTCTTGATGAATATCAATACGTATGTGGGTAGTCTAAATCTGCTTCAGTTGGTAGCGTATCTCGGTATTATATTCTGTGTTAGTCTTGTTTGCAATGTACAGTATTTATCTCATTCGGGTCATAAATTCTTTCGGTGGAGAGTTTTGTAAATGTTATTATTGAAAAAAGTTTACAGATATTTCTAAATGGCAACTGATGTTTACAGTCCGATGGTTTCGTCGTTGAATTTTAGTCTGCTCAGTACATTCAGTTTCGGACATCCCACAGCAAGCAGGAAAGTACAACTGTAATTTATTCAAGCAATAAGGTTCCAGAAATAGCTGTCTTTAATCATTCGGGACTATCAATCGGACACAAGGCTCCCGTTTCATTGTAAATGTAGCTCCTGGGATTTTCTTTATTGGTAGCTTTCATTAGGGACCAATAACGTACATATGTGAAACGTAGGCTTTCACGGCCATTGTCACAATCAATGAAATTCTTCTATGTTTGTGACCGAAATCGCCAACAACAAAATTCCGTCATTTGGGCGACTATTGCAAGACGCCTTCCTATGGATGTATTGCTAACTGCTGAATGGGCGCTGGTTTCATCTCTTATATAGTGTGGAGGGATGCTGTCATTGGATACGAGCGTGAGGAGGAAGGGTGTGTTATTTGTGGAAAGACAGCTCTCGCAAAGCAACAGGGGCGCAGTAGGCAGTTAGTAAAAAGCGCTACGCTGCAGTAGCCGCTCAGTTACCCATCCGTCAATTTCCACCAATGGCAAACAATAGAGGAAACTCCAATGGAAAACGCCTATTTTCGCCAATAACAAGATGCAATGCAAAGACCAATAAAATAACACCTCAAGCCCTTCCTCCTCACCCTCATATCCAATGACAGCACTCCTCCATAGTACGTATACAAGTATTTAAACTAGCGCCCATTCAGCACTTAGCAATACATCGTGAGCGAGGCATCTTTGCGATACTCGCTGAAACGTCGGAGTTTTATAGTTGAAAATGTATTCACAAACCCAGAAGAATTTGATTGGCCAAAGTAATAACTACCTGAAACAACACGTTTTCCTTTATAATTAGTATAATGAGCTTAGGTTTTCAGAATTATCTCAATAAACTTGTGCTTCGCGTTTTACGCAATGGACTGATGTTATAAATTTTCCTGTCCCATAATAATTCTGCATAAACATGTAAACTAAATTTGCTTCGGTGAGAAAAGCCTTTAGATATATGTTTCCCCTTTCAGCGGCGCATTAACTTTTAAATGTACAAGGCCAATTTCGTGATTTCAGATCACATTTTCAGGTATATATCTACAGGATAGAAAACGTACAATCGACATTATGATAAACAATAGATACTTATCCTAATAATCTGTTCTAGTTACAACTGTAAGTAGGCTGTTTAGGTTTTTGTGTTGGTAACGCCACATAGCGCTTTGTATGAAAATAACTGACTGTGTTGTATGCAGTCTGTGGCTGGTTGGCATTGTTGGAATATTCGCTTGTGTAGTGTTCGGGCGTTGGATGTGAACAGCGCGTAGCGTTGCACAGTTGGAGGTGAGCCGCCAGCAGTGGTGGATGTCGGAAGAGAGATGGCAGAGTTTTGAGAGCGGACGATCTGGACGAGTGTCCGTCAGAAAAAGGAAATTTGTAGCACTGAATGTCATGAACTGATATATGTATTATGACTTTTGAACACCATTAAGGTAAATACATTGTTTGTTCTCTATCAAAATATTTCATTTGCAAACTATGCCTATCAGTAGTTAGTGCCTTCAGTAGTTAGAATCTTTTATTTAGCTGACAATATTGGCGCTCGCTGTATTACAGTAGTTCGAGTAAGGAAGATTTTGGCGAGGTAAGTGATTCATGAAAGGTATAGGTTATTGTCAGTCAGGGCCACTCTTTTCTGGGAATTATTGAAAGATTGTGTTGCGCTAAAAAAATATTATGCGTCACTTAGTGATGATCAGAATAAGCAAAGAGAGAGAAGTCTGAGTACTTTCAGTTTTGCTCATCTGTTTGAAAATCAAATAACGTAAGAGGTTTATCAGCACAGTCATTTGTAATTTTTCTGAGAGGACGTTACAAACCAATATGAAAGAATCAAACATCAGCAGAACATTTAAACCCTGCAAAGCGAGGCGATTGCCTCTAATAGAAAACTGTTTGTTTTATACACAAATCGACATAGGCAGATTCCATATTCCTAGCCTTCCGGAAAACGTTTGACACTGTGGCACTTTACAGGCTTTTACGAAGAGTGGAGAACTCGTAATATAGGGTCTCAGATATGTGAGTTATTCAAAGAGTATTTAAGAAATAGAACCCAGAGCGTGATCGTGGACGGCGAGCTTTCATCAAAGACAAGTGTTTTCAGACGTGGCCTGGGATGTGTGATAGGACCACTCTTGTTCCCCATTACCGTAAACTGTAGGGTAACTTGCAATATGCGACTTTTCCTCAAGACGCTTCAGTGTACGGATAGGTGTCGTCGTTCGATCACTGTGAGACGGTACAGCATGACGTGGACAGAATTTCTATTTCGTATGTAAAGGAAAGTATAGCTCATGTACAAAGGAGACAGTGTACAGAACACCTGTGCGACCAATTCTTGAGAATTACTAAGGTGTCACCAACCCCTATCAGGTCAGATTAAATGAACACATCGAATTAGTTAAGAACTGATACCTGTAGGTTCGATCAACATGTAAGTATTACGCAAATGCTCCATGAATGCAATTGTAGTTCCCTGCACAGAAAAAGACATTGTTTTCGCGAAACATTACTAAGAAAGTTTATTGAAACGGCATTTGCGACAGAATGCAGATCAACAATGTACGACTTGCGTAAATATCGCGAAGGTAGAAAATAGAAATCGTTGACCCTACGAACGAACAAAGGCAGTGGGTTTTCCTCGCTCCATTTGTTAATAGGAAACAAAAGTGAATGACTAACAGCGATACAGGCTACCCTATGTTGGGCACCACTTGGTGGCTAGCGGAGTATATATTAAGAAGACTGTTTCAAAGAGGAAGACTGTACTGTAGTCCCTTCTCTAGATTGTCACACAGATGACAAAATCGTAGATACCGAAATAGACGACAGAGGGATAGAGAAACAAAATCGCTCAAAAGAGGAAAGGCCGCTGGACCTGATGGGATACCAGTTCGATTTTACACAGAGTACGCGAAGGAACTTGCCCCCCTTCTTGCACCGGTGTACCGTAGTTCTCTGGAAGAGCGTAGCGTTCCAAAGGATTGGAAAAGGGCACAGGTCATCCCCGTTTTCAAGAAAGGACGTCGAACAGATGTGCAGAACTATAGACCTATATCTCTAACGTCGATCAGTTGTAGACTTTTGGAACACGTATTATGTTCGAGTATAATGACTTATCTGGAGACTAGAAATCTACTCTGTAGGATTCAGCATGGGTTTCGAAAAAGACGGTCGTATGAAACCCAGCTCACGCTATTCGTCCACGAGACTCAGACGGCCATAGACACGGGTTCACAGGTAGATGCAGTGTTTCTTGACTTCCGCAAGGCGTTCGATACAGTTCCCCACAGTCGTTTAATGAACAAAGTAAGAGCATATGGACTATCAGACCGATTGTGTGATTGGATCGAAGAGTTCCTAGATAACAGAACGCAGCATGTCAATCTCAATGGAGAGAAGTCTTCCGAAGCAAGAGTGATTTCAGGTGTGCCGCAGGGCAGTGTCATAGGACCGTTGCTATTCACAGTATACGTAAATGACCTTTTGGATGACATCGGAAGTTCACTGAGGCTTTTTGCGGATGATGCTGTGGTATATTGAGAGGTTGTAACAATGAAAAATTGTACTGAAATGCTGGAGGATCTGCAGCGAATTGACGCATGGTGCAGGGAAAGGCAATTGAAACTCAATGTAGACAAGTGTAACGTGCTGCGAATACGTAGAAAGATAAATCCCTTATCACTTAGCTACAAAATAGTAGGTCAGCAACTGGAAGCAGTTAATTCCATAAATTATCTGGGAGTACGCATTAAGAGTGATTTAAAATGGAATGATCATATAAAGTTGATCGTCGGTAAAGCAGATGCCATGCTGAGATTCATTGGAAGAATCCTAAGGAAATTCAATCCGAAAACAAAAGAAGTAGGTTACAGTATACTTGTTCGCCCGCTGCTTGAATACTGCTCAGCAGTGAGGGATCCGTAGCAGATAGGGTTGATAGACGAGATAGAGAAGATCCAACGGAGAGCAGCGTGCTTCGTTACAGGATCATTTAATAATCGCGAAAGTGTTACGGAGATAATAGTTAATCTCCAGTGGAAGACTCTACAGGAGAGACGCTCAGTAGCTCGGTACGAGCTTTTTTGAAGTTTCGAGAACATACCTTCACCGAAGAGTCAAGCAGTATATTGCTCCCTCCTACGTATATTTCGCGAAGAGATCATGAGGATAAAATCAGAGAGGTTAGAACCCACACAGAGGCATACCGACAATCCTTCTTTCCACGAACAATACGAGACTGGAATAGAAGGGAGAACCGATAGAGGTACTCAAGGTACCCTCCGCCACACACCGTCAGGTGGCTTACGGAGTATGGATCTAGATGTAGATGTAGATGAAGAAGCAGATGTAGCCACACAATACTGGTAAGTCATTTAGGAACGAGGGCTTTTTTCTCCACATTCCTTGCACGGTGAGTAGCTTTATGCGCCTTGCCCTTAGCTTGGCCAGTGGAGTGAGTCACTAGGTTGACACGGTAACGGAGAGACTGGGGCATGCCAGTGTCTGGATGACGTAGGAGCAGCAGCAGCAGCGGCGCTGAGACAGCACAACCGACAGGGCACCCCCAGGATTGGGAGATTGCCGGTGACGTCACAGGCCACAGCTCTGGCCCGTCTATTTGCGGTCCGTTGCAGGCGACGTGCCCCCGGCAGTACAGTGGCGGTGACCCTAATGCAATGCAGATTGGCTTGACGCCACCGGCAGCCCACAGCTGGTGGGCTGACTTTGACGCCAGGTGTAGCGGATTGTGGCAGCATCCGTCGTAAGCAATTCAGATTAGCCCCTGCCGCCAAGGTGGGTTTTGGACCGAAATCAAAATGATGTACACAGAATTCCGCTTTCGAGTTAGAGAGTGGTATCGTTTGTGTGGTGCACCTAATGACCAATGAGGTAATTCAAATAAATAGTATCGCTACCATTGCTGTTATGGTAGTGATTAGCAGTTGATTTATGTAAGTATGTACATACAAAAAATCGTTGTACACAACACGTAAATTCTTAATCGGATGAAACGGTCGACAGTGATGTCTCTGTTTTTAAGAATTAAGTAAGTGCTTAACTTTTTACCTTTCTTGAAGTATCTACATCTACACATACACCCGGAAAACTATCGTATGGTGCGTGTCGGAGGGTACCCTGTACCAGTAACAGCCGTTTCCTTTCCTGTGCCACACGCAAATCGAGCGACGTGAGGACAACTGTCTTTATGCTTCCGTACAACCTAAACTGCAGAATCTTCATGGTCTTTACGCGAAATGTACGTTGATCGCAGTAGAATTGTCCTCCAGACAACCCCAAATGGCGATTCTTCAAATTTTGTGAATAGTGCTCCTCGAAAAGAACGTCGCTTTCTTCCCAGTGGTTCGCATTTGAGTTCCCGAAGCATATCCGTAATACTTGCGTGTTATTCGAACCTATCAATAATAAATGTAGCAGCCCGCCTCTGAATGGCTTCTATGTATTCCTTTAACCCGACTTGGTACGGGTCCCAAAGACTCTAACAGTACCCAATAATGGGTCGCACTAGTCTCCTTGTAAGCGTATTGTATCTGTATGCGTGACGAGCGTAAGAACTTTCGTTCGATCATTCGGCTTCCGCATCATCAACAATCACCCGCGTCGTGTCGGTTATATTTTGGACTATTAATCATTAAGATTGTTAATTGGGATAAACATTTACGATTTAGAGTGTAAATAGTGCAACCTGTGGTTTCCATATCGTCTCAGAATATAGATGTTCATACCAGACATAGGACAGTGTTTAAACGATGAGTGGCTCCCCTAAACCAGCTTGCATTATTTCGATAGATAATTTCAGGCAAGCCAACAGCCAGTTGTGGAGCAGAACAATACGACCGCCGCGGGATTACCAGGTACGCAGTGTGTACAGGGCGCACGGTCACGAAACGAGAAGTCAGTATAAGGTACCACCCCCAACCCAATAATACTCCCGGGCGTGTTAAATCCTGTATCCAGTCTCCTTTACCGATGAACCACAGTTTCCTAAAATTCTCCCTGTAAATCGAAGACGTCCATTCGTTTTCTTTAGTACGATCCTTACATACTCGTCCCATTTCATATAGCTTTGCAACGTTACACCTATATATTTAATCAAAATGACTATGTCAAGTACCATAATTCTAATGATGTATTCGAACATTATATTTTTTCTAATCATCAGCATTACCTTACATTTTTCTACATTTACATTTAGTTGTCATTCATCATCCCAACCAGAAAATTTGTCTAACTCGTATCGTCCTACAGTCATTCAACGACTGCACACTACAGCATCATCAGCAAACAGCAGCAAACTCCTGCTTACACCTGTCCGCCATATCGCTTATGTATACAGGAAATAACAGCGATGCTATCACACTTCCCTGAGGCACATCGGACAATACCTTTGTCCTTGATGAACAATCGTCGTCACGGACAACATATAGGGTTCTATTACTGAAGAAGTCCCCGACACACTCACATACCTGGGAACCCGTACCTTCGTTAACAGTCGGCAGTATGCTGCTGTGTCAAACGCCTTACGGATAGCTACCTGTAAAGAATCTGTCTGTTGCCCTTCATCTATGGCACGCAGCATCTCATGTTAGAAAAGGGCAAGCTGAGATCACACGAGCGATGCATTCTAAAACCGTTTGAATTGTGGACAAAAACTTTTCCCTCCCTCGGATGAGGCCCCCGGGCAGACCTACTGACTGGACATTGGGTTTCTTTCCAGCTCTGAACAGTATCTGCCTAGGGGCTCAATGACACGCCTAACGTTTTAGCTCCAGATAACTACACAGACGGGAAAAAAATTTCAACACCGAGAGGAAGTTGTGAGACATAAACGAAAGTTGGTAGACGTGTTTCTATTGCTGAATGAGGATGTTTATTCAAATTTCGCACCAGTCGCGTAAGAGTGGCGCTAGCAGCGCCACTATGTCCAAGAAACCAGGTTTGCATTAAATATACGCTGGAACGGTCATGAGGGTTAGTCACATTTGACACTGGACGTGATGAGTTGATGTTAGTCGAGAAAGACTTTCACGGGACAAAGATGCCATTATCAACACCTCACTGAGTTTGAGCGATGTCGTGGAAGAGGCCTACGAGACGCTGGATGTTCCATCTGCGATACTGCAGAAACCTTTGGCAGGCATGTAGCCACTGTATACGATACTGGCCACGGTGGTCACAGTAACGTATGGTGGCAAGAAGACCGTGCTCTGGACGGCCACGTGGCACTACCGAAAGGTAAGACAGTTTTGTTCAGCGTATGGCCCCGGCTCATCGTATTGCATCTACAGCAGCAATTTGAGCACCACAGTGATACAACGAACTGTTAGCAATATGTTACATAAAGGGTATCTCCGAGTCAGACGCCCTCTATCGTGCATTCCACTGATCCCAAACCACTGTCATTTGCAACTTCAAAGATGTCAACCTGTAACACCGAAATGCATATCCTCCTATTTCCATCTATTGTACTATAATTTTTTTCCTTGTTTTGTTACCTCAAGATATGACATTTCTGTGTCTTTATATATTGTAATTGTTTTACTGTTTGTGTATATATATATATATATATATATATATATATATATATATATATATATGTTGGTTTGTTTTGTAAATATTATTTGTATTTTACGCTGGGTCTTGCCTAGGGAAAACTATGCTATCGAACGATTACATCGATAGGTCGCGTGGAGAACCAAAGTGTTGAGGATCTTTGGTAGTGTCAACTCGGTCGCGTGGAGCGCGGGCAGAGGGAGAGTCTGGCTGGAGTAGTGCGGTTGAGCAGGTGTGTTGTGTGACGCTCCCACGAGTTGCCGCGCTTTCGGGGTTTGGCAGCATGTAATTGCGCTCGACTGGCTATAATAATTTCTAGCACGGTCTCGCGGATGTGAAGCATTAGCTGGCGCTCATCAAGAGCCCGTTTCGCCTGGTGACCGTGTCAAGAAGAAGGCGCGCCAGCATCCAGCTTCTGCAACAGCAACGGCCGACAATAGGTGACTGTCGCCACCTCCTCGATCGACGACTTGACACCTTCAATCAACCAACCAGGAAGACTAAAACCACGTAAAGTTTCAGAACTGTATGGCAGACCTCAGCTTTTAAAATTGTTGCATCACAAAACTACAGCAACTGAGCATGAACCTTTGTTGCTCATTGTCCCAATTGCATTGCCAAGCAGGGTCCCTTCCTTTTCCGAAATGAACCCGAGTGTCGTTGAAATTGAAACGCCCGCATCATTCGATTTCACTGCTTTAATTTCAAAGTTCAGTTTAAGTATTCATAGCTGGCTACAATATTTAGATTGCACAAGCACAAATTAAGAGTGCGAGTTTTGTTACCGCATTTTAGTTACCTGTGACTGCAGCTCAACTTGGTATGTACTAAATTTTACTATTGTTAATTGTTCAGAATCATTTAATTCAAGTTCAAAGTTAAATCTCTTATTTCCAAATTGCGCGGATTCAAGTAGCTTTTGAAATGATTGTTGAGGTAGCCCAAGACTAACCGTATTTTACTGAATTTCGATGTGCATCAGAAAAAAAGCTCACTATTAATTTCAGTCACTAAATTAACTTTCAGTTTTCCGGTTTTATTAATTCTTTTGCTAAATTAAGTCAGAGTGTAGCGAAATTTATTACTTCTGACAAACTTTCAGTTTTCGCACTACACGTGTCAGCCTTCAGTTGCCACGCTTCTAGTGCTATTTATATGTGTAATAACCTTTCTTTTTCAGTTACTATAGTAATTGTCCTTAGGACTGGCGACCGTAATTTCCCCCAATTCTCAAATATCTAATTACCGCTAGTTAATTGTTAACGTAACGGCCGCACATTTACTTTCTTTATTAATTTTACCCTTTTCTCAAAATTAATTTCCGTTAATGTCATTTGCATTTTTCCTTTCATTTAGATGTAAACCTTTCCTCCCTCTTTACCGACAGATTAACTTCGGTGACGATTGCTTTTCCCAAATTTCCATTAGGTACACGCGGTTTAATTTTTCACTGTCATTGAGGTCGATAAGTGAGGGGGAGGTTACAAACCGACAGGGCAGGATGGAGGGCTGTTGTGTACTGCAATGAAAGCTGGTCCCGCCAAGGTGTAAGTGATGGCCGTGTGTTGGTTATAAGGAGGAGAGTTGAGGGCCTGCTACCAACCAGTCAGTGTCTAGACACACTTGTCCTGCACCGGGAGCTATTGTCTGGGGTGTGATTTTTTATGACAGCTGGAGAACTCTCACGGTTATCCCAAGTACACTGAATGCAAATTTGTACGTCAGTCTCATTATTCGACCTGCTGTGCTGCCATTCATGATTAGCATTCTTGGGGCGTTTTCTAACAGGATAACGCTCGCCCATATACCACTGTTGTAACCCAATATGCTCTGTTTCCCTGTCTGATCTTCCAGATCTCTCATCAGTTGAGCATATATGGGACATCACCGGAAGAAAAATCCAGCGTCACCCACAACCAGCATTAACTATCCCTGTGTTAACAGACCAAGTGCAAAACCAATGGAACTAATTAACACAAACTGACATCCCACAGTTGTACAATATAATGCATGCACTTTTGCGTCCTTGCATTCGCCATTCTGGTGGTTACATAGGTTATTAATGTACCAGTATTTCTCGTGGGCAATGTCTTACATCGCTCTTACATGTACATCTACATCTACATTTATACTCCGCAAGCCACCCAACGGTGTGTGGCGGAGGGCACTTTATGTGCCACTACCATTACCTCCCTTTCCTATTCCACTCGCGTATGGTTCGCCGGAAGAACGACTGCCGGAAAGCCTACGTGCGCGCTCGAATCTCTCTAATTTTACATTCGTGATCTCCTCGGGAGGTATAAGTAGGGGAAAGTAATATATTCGATACCTCATCCAGAAACTCACCCTCTCGAAACCTGGACAGCGAGCTACACCGCCATCAGAACGTCTCTCTTGAAGAGTCTGCCACGTGAGTTTGCTAAACATCTCCGTAACGCTATCACGCTTACCAAATAACCCTGTGACGATACGCGCCGCTCTTCTTTGCCTCTTATGTATCTCCTCTGTCAACCCGACCTGGTACGGATCGCACGCTGCTGAGCAATACTCAAGTATAGGCCCAACGAGTGTTTTGTAAGCCACCTCCTTTGTTGATGGACTACATTTTCTAAGGACTCTCCCAATGAATCTCAATCTGGCACCCGCCTTACCAGCAATTAATTTTATATGATCATCCCACTTCAAATCGTTCCGTACGCATACTCCCAGATATTGTACAGAAGTAACTGCTACCAGTGTTTGTTCCGCTATCATATAATCATACAATAAAGGATCCTTCTTTCTATGTCTTCGCAATACATTACATTTGTCTATGTTGAGGGTCAGTTGCCACTCCCTGCACCAAGTGCCTATCCGCTGTTGTTCTGCCACTAAAGCTGCTGAGTCGGGAGGTCGGTAAAAGGAGCCAATTATTAACCTTACTCGGTTGTTGAGTATAACCTCCACCTATAATAGTTCACAGAAACTGTCCACTTCTATTTCACTACAGGATAAACTACTACTAACAGCGACAAACACGCCCCCACCGGTTGCATGCAATCTATCCTTTCTAAACACCGTCCGTGCCATTGTAAAAATTTCGGCAGAATTTATCTCTGGCTTCAGCCAGCTTTATGTACCTATAATGATTTCAGCTTCGATGCTTTCTATCAGCGCTTGAAGTTCAGGTACTTTACCAACGCAGCTTCGACAGTTTACAACTACAGTACCGATTGCTGCTTGGTCCCTGCATGTCCTGAATTTGCTGTGATCTTAAAATGTTAATCACTTAAATATGTTACCTAGACAAATGTTTCCCCCCAAATTTCATAACTCTACGTTATTGTTGGATGTTCAGAATTTCTTCCTCAATGTAGTAAATCTCTGACTACGAATACCAGCACGTACCCTGCTGAAGGAGCGTCCGCGTTCCACTCGAAGGGTGAATGGGTGGGACCAGGCGGCCAGCGTCCAGATTTGCCCTCCACGTCGAACGACCCGACCGCGTTAGCTCCTGCCACTCATCCTCCTTTGAGGGTGAATCCACATCGTCCGGTACTCTCGGACGTGCCTCAGCAGCCGAGCCCGTGAGCGAAAAATGTTTGTCTCATGCAACTCTGCAAGTTCTCCGCCATCGCCACACCTCTCGTATTGCATCCAGCGCCTCCTGCGGCCGCACAAAGCACGCTCACATCCTAACCATACAAATATTTTTTTTTTTAGTCATCAATCTTCTGGCAGGCTTTATTCGTTCCTCCGCGAATTGTTCTCCTGTGACAACCTCTTCAGCTCGGAGTAGCACTTGCAACCTGCGTCCTCAATTATTTGCTGCATTTATTCCAACCCCTTTCTTCCTATACTGATTTTGACCTCTACAGCACACTCTAGCACCATGGAAGTCATTCCCTGATGTCGTAACAGATATGCTGTCATACTGTCCCTTCTCCTTGTTAGTGCTTTCCACATATTCGTTTCCCCTCGGATTCTGTGTAGAACCTCCTCATTCGTTACCTTATCACTCCACGTTTACAACATACGTTTGTATCACCACATCTCAAAAGACTCAGTTAAGGCCTATGTTTTATACTAGCCAAATTTTCTTGGCCAGGAATACCCTTTTTGCTACTGTTAATTGGCTTTTTATGTCCTCCTTGTTCCGTCCATCGTCGGTTATCTTGGTGGCTAGATAGTGGAATTTCCAACGGCCTTGTCGTAGTAGTAACACCGGTTCCCGTCAGGACATCGAAGTTAAGCGAAGTAGGACCGGGCTAGCAGCTGGATGAATGACCATCCGGTCTGCTGAGCGCTGTTGGCAAGCGGGGTGCACTCAACCCTTGTGAGGCAAATTGAGGAGCTACTTGACTGAGAAGTAGCGGCTCCAGTCTCGAAAATCACATATGGTCGGAAGAGGGGTTTGCTGCCCACATGCCCCATCCATATTCACATCCGGAGACAGCTGTGGGCTGAGGATGACACGGCAGCCGGTAGGTACCTTTGGGCCAAAATGGCCTGTTTCGGCGGAGTTTATTTCGGTAGTGGAATTCCTTAACTTCATCTACTTCTTGAACATCAGTCATGATGTTAAGTTTCTCGCTGTTTTCATTTCTGCTACTTCTCATTGTTTTCGTCTTTCTTCGATTTACTCTCAATCCCTATTCTGTGCTTATATTACTGTTCATTCCATTCACCAGATCATGTAGTTCTTGTTCACTTCCATAGTAATGTCATCAGCTAATCGTGTTTCATATCTTTTCACACTGTATTTTAATCGCAATCCTGTACCTTTCTTTTATTTGTATCGTTTCTTCTTTGATGTACGGATTGAAGAGTTTAGGTGGAAGATTACATCCCTGTCTTGCACCATTTTAGTCCGAACACTTCGATCTTGGTTGTCCAGTTTTATTATTCCCTCTTGGCTCTCAACATATTGTATAGTACATGTCTGTCCCCATAGCTTACCACAATATTTCTCAGGATTTCGAATATCTTGCACCATTTACACTGTCGAACGCTTTTTGCAGGTCAACAGATCCCATTAACGTGTCTTGGTTTTTCTTTAGTCTTGCTTCCAGTATCAACCGCAACGTCAGAATTGCCTCTCTGGCGCATTTACCTTTCCTAAATATAAACTGCCCGTCACCTAACATATCCTCAATTTTCTTTTCCATTCGCCTGTATATTATTCTTGTCAGCAACTTGGATGCATGAACTGTTAAGTGGATTGTGCGATAATTCCCGCTATTGTGAGCTCTGGCAGTCCTGCGAACTGTGTTGATAATTTTTCCCAAAATCGCCAGATTCCTACACTATACACACCAACGTGAGTAGTTGTTTTGTTGCCACTTTCTCCAATGATTTGAGAAATTCTAATGGAATGTTATCTATCCCTTCTGCCTTATTACATCTCAAGTACTTCAAAGCTCTTTTAAATTCTGATTCTAATATTGGATCCCCTGGCTCTTCTAAATTGACTCCAGTTTCTTCTTCTGTCACATTAGACAAATTTTCCACACTCACACTGGCACTCCATGTACAGTTTCCATCTATCTGCACTCTCCTCGGCATTTATCAGTGGGGTTCTCCTTGCACTCTTTATGTTACAACCCTTTATTTTAATTTCACGGAAGGTTGTTTTGACTTTCCTATAAGCAGAATCAGTATTGCCAACAATCATTTCTTTTTCGATGTCTCCACATTTTTACTGCAAACATTTCACCTTAATTTCTCTACACTTCCTATCTATTTCATTCTTTACTGACTTGTACTTCTGTATTCGTGAATTTCACTGAAAATTTTTGTACTTCCTTCTTTCATCGATCAGTTGAAGTATATCTTCTGTTACCCATCGTTTCTTCGTAGTTACCTTATTTCTACCAATGTTTTTGTTCCCAACTTCTGTTGTTGCCTTTTTTAGAGATGTCCATTCCCTTTCAACTGTACTACCAACTGAGCTATTCTTGATTCGTGTGTCTACAGTCTTTGAGAACTTCTGACGTACCTCGTTATTCCTTAGTATTTCCATATCCAACTCCTTTGCGCACAGGTTCTTCCTGACTAGTCTCTTAAACTTCATCACAACTAAAATCTGATGTAAGTCTATATCTGCTCTTGGGTACGCCTTATAGTCCACTAAAGGATTTTGGAATTTCTGCCTGGCCGTGATGTAATCTAACTGACTTCTTCTCTTATCGCTCGTCCTTTCCCATATGTAACTCCTCCTCTTGTGATTGTTGAACAGAGTATTGGCTATTACTAGCTGAAATTTATTACAGAACTCAATTAGTCTTTCTGCTCTCTCATTCCTTATCCCACGCCCATATTCTCCTGTAACCGTTTCTTCTACTCCTTCCCCTACAACTTCATTCCAGTTCCCAATGGCTATTACATTTTTATCTCCCTTAAGGTACTCTATTACCGTTTCAATATGCACATTTCTTTTCTCTATCTTTCTAACTTCAGCTTGCGACGTCGGCAAGAATGCCTGAAGTATCGTCCTCGGTGTAGTTTTGCTGCCGATTCTGCTAAGAACAACACCATCACTGAACTTCCCACACTAACACACTCATTGCCCTACGTTCCTATTCATACCAGATCTTACTACCTCTATATCATTTCCTGCGGCTCTTGATATTACCCTGTGCTCATCAGACTGGATATCCTGGTCTTCTTCCCATTACACTTCACTGACCCATACCATATCTAGACTGAACCTTTGCATTTCCTTTCTCAGATTTCCTAGCTTCCCTACCACATCCAAGCTTCTGAAATTCCACGCTCAGACTCGTAGAACATTATCCTTTCGTTGTTTATTCAATCATTCCTCATTGTCACTCTCCCTCGCCAGTCCCTTCCTCGGGTTCCGAATGGGGGACTATTCCTTAATCTTTTGCCAATGGAGATATCATCATGACCCTTTATCAGTTATATGGCGCATGTCCTGTGGATACACATCATGTGTCATTAATGCAGTGGTTTATATTGCCTTCTGCATTCTCATGCCGTTGACCTTTGTTAATCCTTCCACCTTTATGGACAGTTACCCACCGCAAGGACAAGAGAGTGCCCTGAACATCTGTCAGCTCCTCCGCCCTCTTTGTCAAGGCTATTGTCGGAATGAGGGTGACTTCTTATGTCAGAAGTTTTTGGATATCAATAGTCATTATTACTCTAAATGTAAGCGCTGGCGTGTTTCGAAGCCAGGACAAATGTCGTTCTGATTGCTGGTCAAAGATGATAGCTCTACACCACAGGTGGAGTTTTATTAGCTTTAAAACTGACTATAAAAGCACAGAATTGAACCTATATAGCTACTTGCTAAAATCATGCCGTGTCACAAATGGAGGCTGACACTTAAGGAGCTGTGATGTTAGCTTTTCATCAGAAATGAAAATTGCGCTAAAGAGTGCCTGAGAACACTTTGCAGGTGCAAAACTCGTGAATAAATCTCTTAAATGTAGAATAAAAACACGCAAAAATTTTTTTACAAATATAACAACTAAGAAAACACAAGGTAGATGCCTAACTTACCGTTTTAAGATATATACGAAAAGGTAGTAGGAGCTGAACTAACGCTTACTAAACTCAAAACGAATGAACGAACGAAATAGTGTAGTGCAAACTATCTGTGTACGAAAGTGGATAGTAAAAATTATTTTTACTGATAGCTTGCAGTCTCGCAAGTGGGTAGAGAATATTTCTTGATGCAAAAAGTTTTCTTATTCCATATTGACCGACAAGAATCATCCTCCAACAACAGTCATGTAAATGTCTTGGTTGCTGTTGAAACCACACTCACATTTGTTGTCATTTTGCTTCACATTGTACCAGGTTATTGAGTTTCTTCATCGTATATAAACCCAATCAAGTCCAATTTTTAACTCTTCAAATATACTCTCGCTTATGAATCAGTTGTATTAACATGTATGCCTATATTAGTAATCATCTACATGTACGTTCGCACTCTCCACAGCACCGAGAAATGCATGGCAGAAGATATGTCCCATTGTACCAGTCATTAGAGCTTCTTATCGTTCGATCTACGTGTGGGGCGCAGAAAAAATCATTGTTTGAAGGCCACTGTGCGCAGTATAATTATTAAGCTTGTCCTCGCGAAATCTATGTGAGCGGTACTTATGAGGTTATAATACAGGGTGATTCAAAAAGAATACCACAACTTTAAAAATGTGTATTTAATGAAAGAAACATAATATAACCTTCTGTTATACATCATTACAAAGAGTATTTAAAAAGGTTTTTTTTTTTTCACTCAAAAACAAGTTCAGAGGTGTTCAATATGGCCCCCTCCAGACACTCGAGCAATATCAACCCGATACTCCAACTCGTTCCACACTCTATGTAGCATATCAGGCGTAACAGTTTAGATAGCTGCTGTTACTTCCCGTTTCAAATCATCAATGGTGGCTGGGAGAGGTGGCCGAAACACCATATCCTTAACATACCCCCATAAGAAAAAATCGCAGGGGGTAAGATCAGGGCTTCTTGGAGGCCAGTAATGAAGTGCTCTGTCACGGGCTGCCTGGCGGCCGATCCATCGCCTCGGGTAGTTGACGTTCAGCTAGTTACGGACAGATAAGTGCCAATGTGGTGGCGCTCCATCCTGCTGAAATATGAATTGTTGTGCTTCTTGTTCGAGCTGAGGGAACAGCCAATTCTCTAACATCTCCAGATACTGTAGTCCAGTTACAGTAGCACCTTCGAAAAAAAAGGGACCAAAAACTTTATTGGCTGCAATACCAACGGTTAATACACCACCTATCAGGAGGTTTAACACCATACTTGGTTCGAAATGCACGCTGAACAACTGTCGTCGATTCACTTCTGCGGTACTCAATAACACAAAAAGCTTTCTGTTGAGCGGTCGCCATCTTAGCATCAACTGACGCTGACGCCTAGTCAACAGCGCCTCAAGCGAACAAATGTACAACTAAATGAAACTTTATAGCTCCCTTAATTCGCCGACAGATAGTGCTTAGCTCTGCCTTTTGTCGTTGCAGAGTTTTAAATTCCTAAAGTTGTGGTATTCTTTTTGAATCACCCTGTATATTAGTAGAGTCATCATTTGAAGCTGATTCTTGAAATTTTGTTAGTAGACTTTCCCGGAATAGTTTACCTCTATCTTCAAGAGTCTTTCAGCCCAGTTCCTTCAACATCACGGTAATACTCTCCAAGTATTGTCTATTGCTCTCAGGTATCTGCGGGAAGGAATTGACCATCAGTCCTGTAACCTTGAATACTGAGACCTGGTAAGGACCATTCATAATAATCCTACAGAATTTTCACATGTGGAAAATGATGTTTATATCTGCCTCTAGTGTGAGCGCCCTACTAATACTTTGTTACGAAGGACTTTCTCAATAAATATCTCTCTTTCCCAAAAACGTCGCCAATTTTGTTTTGGTTCATCGGTCTTTTGACTTCTTTGATGGAGCCCGCCACAGACCCTCTTCTGCGCCTACCTCTTCGTCTAGGATTAGTACTTGCATACAGTGTCTTCAGTTATTTGTTGGATGTAGTCCAGTCTCTATTTTCCCTTACCCCATATTAATATTCACTACACCAGGTATCCTTCAGCTCACCTTCATGCATTATCTATCCTCTCCCGGCGGAATTTCAACTGTCGCCCACTGCAGAAAAAGGATATCCGTCCAGAGATAAACCCTTCTTTCAAAAACCGGTCACAATTCTTCGCTTGACACTAATCCTCCACTGTCATCCTTCCCCCTTACTGACTTTAGGCGGTACCTGTGGTTCCACTGGACCCAAAGTCATCAGATATTCGTTTTATATAAAGGAGAGCGGTTGTCGACAGCTGCCAGCCAGCCTCTTCATAGTGAATTGAAGTAACAATAAAGAACGAAAACAGCCATCACAGTACCACCTATAGGTTACCAGCAGCTGCCTCGTAGAAACAATGGGCAGTTTAGACCACTATGACGCCAGGCCCGGGAACCATACAAGCAGTAATTAGGTTGGGAAAGAACACCGTGGAAGTTATTCGTCATGTTCCTCATCTTCAATATTATGTCGAGAAACACCACTTCATATTTTATCAGTCCAACTAATTATCTTGTCCTTCTGCAGCAACATATCTCAATCGTTTCGAGTTTCTTTTCTTTCAGTTTCTTCACAGTCCACGATACACCTCTATACAGTGCTGTGCGCCAAATGTACGTTCTCAGGAAATCTTCTCTCAAGTTGAGGCCGGCGTCTGATGTTAGTATACCGCTTTTTGCTTTATTGCCATCTGTGTCTCTGTTTGACTGCTGTTATATTATCGTTGCATCCTCCGTCATGTGTTCATGGCATGAAATTCAGTTTCATGTCTCTCTAGTCTACTGAGTGCCATGTGTGGTCATTAGATTGTTGATTCCATTCGACATGCCCTGCAGTTCATCCTCACTTTCACTCAGATTTCTTCATTTGTCACCTATTAAGCAATGCCGACTACTGATTAATGTAACTCCTTATGTGTCTCAGCAATTACGGGAACAGGAGAGAACTCAGGATCTCATCATTTGTTGGCTGGGCATGGACTTGGTGACTCTTGGGTTCGTGAGCTGGGGACTGGTAGGGAACGCCAGTAATATGTCATAGTAATCTCTGATCATGATTCTGCGACCACTGTACGGGGCAGCCGTAGAACATGAATTGGGTATCAGATGTTGAGGATAATATAAACCCCTAAACCTCTCTCTCGCTCTCTCTCTCTCTCTCTCTCTCTCTCTCGGGTGTGCGTCGCTGATAAGATGCATGATTAGCAGGCAACCTCCAGGGAAGCCATCGCACCTCAGCCGTATAAAGCTTGCCTAGGCACATGAGGCTGTGTCTGCTAGCTGTTCGTGGGGCCGATATGAAAGCATCAAACTTTTCTTCTCCTCTTCCCAGCGGAATGAGCGGGGAAATGGTAGGCTGCTGGTGCGTATAAATTTCAATCCAAGAAGAGGTCTTTTGTAGCCTCTTGATACTCATAGATAGTTCAGAGTTCTTCAGTATCACTATAGTCGACATAATCATGTTGAGAGGTTCATCAGCTGTATAGATATTTGCCGGCCGGGGTGGCCGAGCGGTTCTAGGCGCTTCATTCTGGAACCGCACGACCGCTACGGTCGCATGTTCGAATCCTGCCTCGAGCATGGATGTATGTGATGTCCTTAGGTCAGTTAGGTTCAAGTAGTTCAAATTCTAGGGAACTGATGACCTCAGCTGTTAAGTCCCACAGTGCTCAGAGTCATTTGAACCATTTTTGTATAGATATTTAACATAATTACCATTTATTATTCAGTCTAAGTTGCACATTTTCAACTAATTATTTTTCGGTTACCCTGTATCACCTTCAGATCCAAGTAGTTACTACAGCAACCCGTCCTATCTACTCATAACCACATATCAGAGTACTGTTTCTTGTAACATTACACACGTTGCTGGGCAGAATTTTTTTTTTTTTTGATAGTTGAAAGGAAAAAGGGCAGTTTTGAGGAAGTTACACCTTTCTAAATTCGAGAAGGTTTAGAGGCCATTAGTGGCACTGTAAAATCAGTCAGTCGACTTTGGAAATGGGACATTGTGGTTGAAACGTCTAACTCCCAACAAGTGACGAACCTCCGGATTTCTAAATATATGTGGTTCATGGTGTGGGTTCCTGTAGTCATGTCCTAGTTCATGAACCACGGGCAACGTATGAGTGGCCAAGTAAGTGGTCCCGACAGTCGGGATACCAGTTACTTTGGAATAAGGCTGGGCATCTCGGACATATTCTGAGTCGTGGTCACCTTTGTGCTCATACGGCAAAGACTACCAAATCCACCGGTTAGTCCCTCAGCCGTTAGGGGTAAAACCCAATGGGACTCGGGGCAAGTAAGGCTAGCAACCTGCTTCCCTGGTACTTTAAACATGATGCTGGCAATAATCAGAGCAAAATGCCTCGGACTTTTGGAGGTGACGGAGTCCCACCTCTAACTGACAAACCAGGGACTCCTAAGATACGACTTGGCAAACAAATGGTAATGAGATGGGGAGCTATTAATATCAATGGGGGCTACTCTGGGAAGAAGGTAGAGCTGGCAGAGGCTGCAAGTAAGATGGGGCTGGACGTTTTAGCTGTTAGTGACATTCGGGTAAGGGGTGAGAAAGAAGAGGAAGTGGGAGAATACAAGGTCTACCTGTCAGGAGTCAAAGCAGGAATAGCACAATGGGGTGTAGGGCTTTACATCAGGAAAGAAATGGAACCCAGCGTAGTTGCAATAAGGTATGTAAACGAACGACTGATGTGGATAGATTTGACAGTGTCTAGCAAGAAAATTAGGATTGTGTCAGTATATTCGCATTGTGAAGGGACAGAGCAAGATAAGATGGATAGTTTTTATGAGGCACTCAGTGATGTAGTTGTTAGAGTAAAGGACAAGGACAGTGTTCTGCTCATGGGTGATTTTAACGCCAGGATTGGAAATCGAACAGAAGGGTATGAAAAGGTTATGGGTAAATTTGGAGAGGATATGGAGGCCAACAGGAACGGGAAACAACTCTTGGATTTCTGTGCCAGTATGGGCTTAGTAATCACAAACTCCTTTTTTAAACATAAGAACATTCACCGGTATACTTGGGAAGGCAGGGGAACCAGATCTGTCATTGACTATATAATAACAGATCAGGAATTCAGGAAGGTTGTGAGGGACACACGTGTATTCAGGGGATTCTTTGATGACACTGATCATTATTTAATCTGCAGTGAAATTGGGATTGTGAGGCCGAAAGTGCAGGAGGTCAGGTCCATATGTAGGAGGATAAGAGTGGAGAAACTTCAGGATAAGGAAATAAGGCACAAGTACATAACAGCGATCTCAGAAAGGTACCAGTTAGTTGAATGTAGTCAATTACAGTCATTGGAAAAGGAATGGACAAGGTACAGGGACACAGTAATAGAAGTGGCTAAAGAATGTCTTGGAACAGTAGTGTGTAAAAGTAGGAGGAAGCAAACAGCTTGGTGGAATGATACAGTCAAGGCAGCCTGTAAAAGGAAGAAGAAGGCGTATCAAAAATGGCTACATACCAGAACCCAGGTAGACAGAGAAAGTTATGTTGAAGAAAGAAACAAAGCCAAACAGATAATTGCAGCATCGAAGAAGAAATCGTGGGAAGACTTTGGAAACAGGTTGGAGACTATGGGTCAAGCTGCTGGAAAACCATTCTGGAGTGTAATTAGCAGTCTTCGAAAGGGAGGTAAGAAGGAAATGACAAGTATTTTGGACAGGTCAGGAAAACTGCTGGTGAATCCTGTGGATGCCTTGGGCAGATGGAGGGAATATTTTGAAGAGTTGCTCAATGTAGGTGAAAATGCGATCAGTAATGTTTCAGATTTCGAGGTAGAATGGGATAGGAATGATGATGGAAATAGGATCACATTTGAGGAAGTGGAAAAAATGGTCAATAGATTGCAGTGCAATAAAGCGGCTGGGGTGGATGAAATTAAGTCGGAACTCATCAAATACAGTGGAATGTCAGGTCTTAAATGGCTACACAGGATAATTGAAATGGCCTGGGAGTCGGGACAGGTTCCATCAGACTGGACAAAAGCAGTAATCACACCAATCTTTAAACATGGAAACAGAAAAGATTGTAACAACTACAGAGGTATCTCTTTAATCAGCGTTGTGGGTAAAATCTTCGCAGGCATTGTTGAAAGGAAAGTGCGAGTATTAGTTGAGGACCAATTGGATGAAAATCAGTGTGGGTTTAGGCCTCTTAGAGGTTGTCAGGACCAGATCTTTAGCTTACGGCAAATAATGGAGAAGTGTTATGAGTGGAACAGGGAATTGTATGTATGCTTTATAGATCTAGAAAAGGCATATGACCGGGTTCCTAGGATGAAGTTATTGTCTGTTCTACAAGATTATGGAATAGGAGGCAAACTTTTGCAAGCAATTAAAGGTCTTTACATGGATAGTCAGGCAGCAGTTAGAGTTGACGGTAAATTGAGTTCATGGTTCAGAGTAGTTTCAGGGGTAAGACAAGGCTGCAACCTGTCTCCACTGTTGTTCATATTATTTATGGATCATATGTTGAAAACAATAGACTGGCTGGGTGAGATTAAGATATGTGAACACAAAATAAGCAGTCTTGCATATGCGGATGACTTAGTTGTGATGGCAGATTCGATTGAAAGTTTGCAAAGTAATATTTCAGAGCTAGATCAGAAATGTAAGGACTATGGTATGAAGATTAGCATCTCCAAAACGAAAGTAATGTCAGTGGGAAAGAAATATAAACGGATTGAGTGCCAAATAGGAGGAACAAAGTTAGAACAGGTGGACGGTTTCAAGTACTCAGGATGCATATTCTCACAGGATGGCAACATAGTGAAAGAACTGGAAGCGAGGTGTAGCAAAGCTAATGCAGTGAGCGCTCAGCTACGATCTACTCTCTTCTGCAAGAAGGAAGTCAGTACCAAGACTAAGTTATCTGTGCACCGTTCAATCTTTCGACCTACTTTGTTGTATGGGAGCGGAAGCTGGGTGGATTCAGGTTATCTTATCAACAAGGTTGAGGTTACGGATATGAAAGTAGCTAGGATGATTGCAGGTACTAGTAGATGGGAACAATGGCAGGAGGGTGTCCACAATGAGGAAATCAAAGAAAAACTGGGAATGAACTCTATAGATGTAGCAGTCAGGGCGAACAGGCTTAGATGGTGGGGTCATGTTACACGCATGGGAGAAGCAAGGTTACCCAAGAGACTCATGGGTTCAGCAGTAGAGGGTAGGAGGAGTCGGGGCAGACCAAGGAGAAGGTTCCTGGATTCGGTTAAGAATGATTTTGAAGTAATAGGTTTAACATCAGAAGAGGCACCAATGTTAGCACTGAATAGGGGATCATGGAGGAACTGTATAAGGCGGGCTATGCTCCAGACTGAACGCTGAAAGGCATAATCAGTCTTAAATGATGATGATGATGATGATGATGATGGGGAAATATGCCGTCGAAACGGAGCTACACACTACCTTGAACTGTAGCGAAGGTGTTGTATCATGTAGAGATCTTGTTGATATTTCCAAAAAGAATTGAATATTGAGGGCTCAAGAAGGTATCGTTGACGTGCAACATATCGTGAAACACTGGGTGGGGATGCGGTAAAATCCGGCTGCTTTATTCTTATCTTAAGTAGCGCAAAACACCCAGAGCTAGCAACGCATATTTCCTTCGCTTAACCGCCTGGCCCTATGTTCCCAACCCAATACGCACCTCTAAGTTCCAGATATTTTTCCATATCACTCTAGGATGTAAGGGAGAAGCCAGTCGTGCCAAACGGTGTAAGGTCGCGCCTGAAGGTGTTATTCATTCATTTCCTACAAAGCGTGTAAATTGCTCTGGAGATCACTCTGTTTATAGTACAGAATTCGAAATAAGTAAGATACAGGAGATTAAAACAACAAAACGCGTTCCGTAATGCGAAGCTTCGGGGATCCATAAGGTCATGCATGCTACCGCATTCACTACATCTTCCACCTCAGTCCTTAAGAATCCTATTTCGGCAGCCGATACCTCTATAGAAACGAAGGTTGTTACTGTCAGCACTAACACCTGCGCTTTTGAGTGCACATGTAAAGCTGCAGTTGTTGCAGAGGCCGCAGCCTCCAGAGAACACCAGACAAAGCAACAGTTTCCAAGATTGCAGCACTCTTGGCACCACAGAAAGAAAAAAAAAAGAGTCTGATGAACCATCCAGCACTGCCTCTGCTGCTGCTGTGGTAGCGTCTACAAAGTATTTCTACGCCGCAGTTGCTATCAAGAAGCTTCCACCGGATGTGAAAACAAGCGCTAAACCATCAAACCACGTCGACATCATTCGACCTAATCGTTATACTGCTTCCGCTTCTGAGGCAAGGAATTTGAAGTCTTCATGGGCCAACAACCTCACCCCAACTTTTGAATCTCCACCCATTGGAGGTTCCCCATCCAGCTGAGGGACAGGGTGTAATTGCAACACCGATGATAAATGGCTCCCTTACAACAGTCTTACATGAGTGGGTTCAGGAATCTTGCGAAGGAATTAAGGCTCGTAGCACTGGCCCACAACCTCTGTGCTTGCGTTTACAAGAAACCAGTTTTAAAGTCACTTATCTCACTCAACTGCATGGATAATGTGATTAGGAAAAGAGCCTACACTACGTTGAGTTCAAAGCAAACTACGGCACTGATCTGTTCCCTCCCAGATTACTGACCTGTAAGCTGTAACCACTGAAGTTCATGAGGGCCAGGAGGTCACTACCAATTCACTATGTCATCCTCCCCAAAAAAGCAATAGACTCTGAGGCCCTTCCCTGTGTTACAGAAAAACTTTCTCACCTATTTCTTCTACTGGGGAATATCAGTGCCTACAACCAATTATGAGGCTCGAGCCCAACCTCCCCTAGGGACTGAGCTATGAAGAACCTAATGATGTCTCCGGAGCTGTGCATTTCCCATACAGACAATTCCACTAATTCCTCAGCTGCTACTGGCTCGTCCTCAGGCATAGACGTCTTTTTTTGCCCCCGCAGTATTTGCTCAATATGAAGCACGTGATGACCGTCATTCCACTGACAACTTTCCTAGGAGGAGCAGGACTAACTGGAGGAGCTCAGTCAGCAGGCTATGTTTGAATACTGAGGCAGCGTCCAAGAATGGATGGACCACATGACGCAAGTGATCTACCACGCGACTAACTAATCCATCTAAAAGTCCTCAGGTCGTCTTCAGAGCACACCATTGACCTACAAGTGCCCTTCAGCGATCAGAATGAAGCGTGCAGCTCTATGATAGTTTAAATGTCGCCAAACAGCGGGTAACCCGGCAGTCTTTCGAGTCACGACAGCCAAGGCTCAGAGCGTCACTAAGGAGACCAAGGAAAGATTGTGGCAATCGTTCCTAGAGTATTTCAATCTTTCTACCTGTTATACGAAGTATAGCAAGCCATAAGGAGGATTTTGGGTGAATATACGAGGGCAGTTCAATAAGTAATGCAACACATTTTTTTTTCTGAAACAGGGGTTGTTTTATTCAGCATTGAAATACACCAGGTTATTCCCCAATCTTTTAGCTACACAACACTATTTTTTAACGTAATCTCCATTCAATGCTATGGCCTTACGCCACCTTGAAATGAGGGCCTGTATGCTTGCACGGTACCATTCCACTGGTCGATGTCGAAGCCAACGTCGTACTGCATCAATAACATCTTCATCATCCGCGTAGTGCCTCCCACGGATTGCGTCCTTCATTGGGCCAAACATATGGAAATCCGACGGTGCGAGATCGGGGCTGTAGGGTGCATGAGGAAGAACAGTCCACTGAAGTTTTGTGAGCTCCTCTCGGGTGCGAAGACTTGTGTGAGGTCTTGCGTTGTCATGAAGAAGGAGAAGTTCGTTCAGATTTTTGTGCCTACGAACACGCTGAAGTCGTTTCTTCAATTTCTGAAGAGTAGCACAATACACTTCAGAGTTGATCGTTTGACCATGGGGGAAGGACATCGAGCAGAATAACCCCTTCAGCGTCCCAGAAGACTGTAACCATGACTTTACCGGCTGAGGGTATGGCTTTAAACTTTTTCTTGGTAGGGGAGTGGGTGTGGTGCCACTCCATTGATTGCCGTTTTGTTTCAGGTTCGAAGTGATGAACCCATGTTTCATCGCCTGTAACAATCTTTGACAAGAAATTGTCACCCTCAGCCACATGACGAGCAAGCAATTCCGCACAGATGGTTCTCCTTTGCTCTTTATGGTGTTCAGTTAGACAACGAGGGACCCAGCGGGAACAAACCTTTGAATATCCCAGCTGGTGAACAATTGTGACAGCACTACCAACAGAGATGTCAAGTTGAGCACTGAGTTGTTTGATGGTGATCCGTCGATCATCTCGAACGAGTGTGTTCGCACGCTCCGCCATTGCAGGAGTCACAGCTGTGCACGGCCGGCACGCACGCGGGAGATCAGACAGTCTTGCTTGACCTTGCGGCGATGATGACACATGCTTTGCCCAACGACTCACCGTGCTTTTGTCCACTTCCAGATCACCGTAGACATTCTGCAAGCGCCTATGAATATCTGAGATGCCCTGGTTTTCCGCCGAAAGAAACTCGATCACTGCCCGTTGTTTACAACGCACATCCGTTACAGACGCCATTTTAACAGCTCCGTACAGCGCTGCCACCTGTCGGAAGTCAATGAAACTATACGAGACGGAGCGGGAATGTTTGAAAATATTCCACAAGAAATTTCCGGTTTTTTCAACCAAAATTGGCCGAGAAAAAAAATGTGTTGCATTACTTATTGAACTGCCCTCGTAGCTCTGTAACAACAGCAGCAGTGCTGAAACAGGGATGCGTCCAAACAACGGCCAGAGTCTTCTCCCATAAAATGGCACGGCATTTAACAACGACTACTGCTAATTCTAGCCAGGGTCAGGAATTCCGATATGTTGATACCGCTCCTAAAACCAGAACAGGGACCGAACGTCACGTTAACGAGCTGTGTAGCAAGGACAATTGTATACTGAAGTTAAATAACCCGAAATTAGCTGTTGTGAATAAATCGTCACTTAACAGCTTTTTGCGGTTTAATTGGGTTCAATTTACCATTAGTTTCAACGTCTATGGCTGCCCATATTAGAAGTTGTAAGGACAATGAAGCGAATAGCTAACCGTCGTAATCTGGCCTGTATGTCGGAGAACAGACAATACCTCAGCCACCATCGCTTTGGATTCCGTAGATTTCGATCCACTACCGGCAACCTCACACTGCTCGATGCCTCTATCCACCACTTTATGACTGTACTTTTGAGACCAGTAAAGTGCAAGACACTACTTGCAAACAGTATTTGGGGGCCGGTTCACCAAAAGGGGCTTTCGTAGTCACCTCCAGATCTTCACAGGGTCTTTCCTACCGAAACCCTTTTTGGGACCGAATTGATAATGTGTTGTCGGATTGTTTACAGTAATTGATCTGTGTTTCTCAAAGCCATATTTTAAGAGTCAGCCTCTGTGCCATAAGTACACTGAAGCACTGAAGAAACTGGTGTACGCACGTGTATTCAACTACAGAGATACGTAAAAAGGCAGAATACGGCGCTGCTGTTGGCAACGCCTATAAAAGACAAGTATCTTCAGCAGTTGCATGATCGGTTACTGTTCCTACAATTTGCAAGTTGTTCAGATTTCAGTGAGCTTCAATGTACTGTTATTGTCAGTTCAGGAGCGAGGGGACACAGAATCTCCGAGGTAGCGACGAAGTGGAGTTTTTCGCGTAAGACCGTTTCACGAGTGTGCCATGAATATCATGAATTAGCTAAAATATCAATTCTACGACATCACTGATGTCGGAAAAAGATCCTGCAAGAACGGGAGCAATTACTACTGAAAAGAATCATTCAACGCGACAGAAGTGCCCCCCTTCCGCAAATTGCTGCAGATTTCAATGCTGGGCCATCAACAAGTATCAGCGTGAGAACCATTCCACGAAATAACATAGATATGTGTTTTCGAAGCCGAAGATCCAGTCGTGTACCCTTGATGACTACACTACACAAAGCTTTACACCTCTCCTGGGCCCGTCAACACCACCATTCGACTGTTGATGAGTGGAAACACTTTGCCTGGTGGGACGCGTCTCGTTTCAAATTGTACCAAGGGTATGGACCCGCCATGTCAGCAGGGGAATATTCAAACTTTTTGAGGCCCTATTTTGGTTTGGGGCGTGAGCAGTTCGAGTGATATGGGACCCCGGATATAACTAGATACGACACTGAAAGTTAACTCGTACTTAAGCATCCTCTCTGATCACTTTCATCCATTCATCTCCACAGTACTTTCCGAAGGACTTGGGCAATTCCAGCAGGACATTGCGGCATCCCACACGTCCAGAAGTGCTACAGAGTGGCTCCAGGAACACTCTTCTGAGCTGAAACACTTCCTATGGCCACCAAACTCCCCAGACACGAACGTTGTTGAACATATCTGGGATGCCTTGCAACGTGCTGCTCAGAAGAGATTTCCACCCTCTCATACTCTTACGGATTTACGGAGAGCTCTACAGGATTTATGGTGTCAGTCTGTAACCTCCCCCTCACTTATCGACCTTAATGACAGTGAAAAATTAAACCGCGTGTACCTAATGGAAATTTGGGAAAAGCAATCGTCACCGAAGTTAATTTGTCGGTAAAGAGGGAGGAAAGGATCACATCTAAATGAAAGAAAAAATGCAAATTAAACTGGTGGAAATCAATTTTGAAAAGGGGTAAAGTAAATAAAGAAAGTAAATGTGCGGCCGTTACGTTAACAATTAACTAGCGGTAATTAGATATTTGAGATTTTGGGGAATTACGGTCGCCAGTCCTAAGGACAATTACTATAATAACTGAAAAAGAAAGGTTATTACACATATAATTAGCACTAGAAGCGTGGCAACTGAAGGTTGACACGTGTAGTGTGAAAACTGAAGGTTTGTCAGAAGTAATAAATTTCGCTACACTCTGACTTAATTTAGCAAAAGAATTAATAAAACCGCAAAATCGAAAGTTAATTCAATGACTGAAATTAATAGTGAGCTTTGTTTCTGAAGCACATCGAAATTCAGTAAAATATGGTTACTCTTGGACTACCTAAACAATCATTTCAAAAGCTACTTGAATCTACGCAATTTAGAAATAAGAGATTTAACTTTGAACTTGAATTAAATGATTCTGAACAATTAACAATAGTAAAATTTAGTACGTACCAAGCTGAGCTGCAGTCACAGGTAAGCAAAAATACGGTAACAAAACTTGCACTCTTAATTTGTGCTTGTGTAATCTAAATATTGTAGCCAGCTATGAATACCTTAACTGAACTTTGAAATTAAAGCAGTGAAGTCGAATGACGCTGGCGTTTGAATTTCAACGACACTCGGGTTCATTCTGGAAAAGGAAGGGACCCTGCTTGGTAATGCAATTGGGACAATGAGTAACAAAGGTTCATGCTAAGTTGCTAACAATTTTAAAAGCTGAGGTCTGCCATACAGTTCTAAAACTTCACGTGCTTCCAGTCTTCCTTGTTGGATGATTGAAGGTTTGAAGCCGTCGATCGAGCAGGTGACGACAGTCACTCATTGTCGGCCGTCGCTGTTGCAGGAGCTGGATGTTGGCGCGCCTTCTTCTCGACACGGTCACCAGGCGAAACGGGCTCTTGATGTGCGCCAGCTAATGCTTCCCGTCCGCGACACCGTGTCAGAAACTATCATAGCACGTCGAGCGCAATTACATGCTGCCCAACCCCGAAAGCGCGGCAACTCTCGGGAGCGTCACACAACACACCTGCTCCACTGCACCACCCCAGCCAGACTCCCATCTGCCCGCGCTCCGCGCGACAGAGTTAACACTACCAAAGATCCTAAACACGGTTCTCCACACGACCTATCGATGTATTCGTTCGATAGCATAGTTTTCCCTAGGCAAGACCCAGCGTAAAAATACAAATAATATTTACAAAACAACCAATTATACATCGACATAAATGCATAAATAAATATATACTAATAGCAAAACAATTACAATATATAAAGACACAGAAATGTCATATCTTCGGGTAACAAAATAAGGAAAAATCTATAGCACAATAGATGGAATTACAACGATATGCATTCCCGGCGTTACAAGTTCCCTCCAGCACTACTTCAGACATTAGTCGAGTCTATGTCACGTACCGTTGCGTCACCACTGCGTGCTCCCTGGGTGCTACACGATATTTGGCATCTGTACCAGTTTCTTCAGTGTATACACAGCATCAGGTCAACGGTAAAGAGTTCTGGATAATATTACTTGTTTCAACGATTTTACTGTTTTCTTTTCCACCTCTAGTGTCACATTAACGACTCGTCAGTTGCACAATGCAAAAAATGTTCAAATATGTATGAATTCTTAAGGGACCAAACTGCTGAGGCATCGGTCGCTAGACTTACATACTACTTGAGCTAGATTACGCTAAGAACACACACCCTTGCCCGGGGGAGAACTCGAATCTCCGGCGTGAGCGGCCCCGCAGTCCGTGACATTGTGCCTTAACCGCGCGGAAACTCCACGCGGCTGCACATTGAGGTTCAGAGGTTAGAGGAGTGGGCTGCTAAGGCAAGTATTCAGTTTCCTGAAGGTAGCGATCGTTCTTAAGTTTTAACCGTGCTCGTCGCGTTTCTAATGTACACGAACTTTGTATGAGGGACACCATTCTACATGTTAAGATTCAGTGACGTTTCTAGGCCTCATTTTTCGTTCCAAACCGTCGTTGTTACCACACGTGAGTGATCTGAAAGTGAGCTACCAGAAGTTGCTGATCTTAAAGTGCTTCAGTCACAGGTCGTTGTGAGACGGCAGAACTGTTCCAGTTTTATAGAGTTTTAGAACGATCCAGCTAGGCTACGGATGCAAAGCCTGTGAATCAGCGAGGACTCCAGATCTGAAGATTACTGACGCTGTTTAATATGAGGGGATTAGGATGCCACGGGTGTTTATAGTACGAGTCCCATAGCCCGTTCTCCGTGTTGAGACTGGAAAAGTCCACTCGCGATCTGGTTCAAAATGGTTCAAATGGCTCTGAGCACTATGCAACTTAACTTGTGAGGTCATTAATCCCCTAGAACTTAGAACTACTAAAACCTGACTAACCTAAGGACATCAAACACATCCATGCCCGAGGCAGGATGCGAATCTGCGACCGTAGCGGTCTCGCGGCTCCAGACTGTAGCGCCTAGAACCGCTCGGAGACCCCGGGTGGCTCGCCATTTGGCAGTAGCACTTCTTGGCGTGACAGGAGCGTAAGGACGTCGCTGTTCAAAATTCAGCCACACACCATTTTGTTTCTCGTCCGTCTCTGAAATGCTTCTTTTCCCATCGTCCATAATCAGCTAGATCATTTTGGATGTGCATGAAGAGTATGCTGGTATCACTTGATGAGGACCATCATCAGGTCCAAATCCATGGCTTTAACTTTTGCCACGCTGGTTACTCCATAAACACAGATTAACTTCAGATTTTTTTGCAGTAGATGACGGATTGTACCGAAGCGTATATTTTTAAGACATTATTTTATCACGTTTTCACTGAGCGTCACAGCTTCGTAACTCGAATCACGGATGTCTCCAAACAGGAGGGCTCAATTCGTTGCTCTCTTGTTTCCGTTGATCGTATCCTCACGATCCGACTCCCTCAAAACTTCAGCATCGTTAACGTCCGATTATACGTGATATTGGCGTCACTGGAACGGACGATACGTGTTTTTAGTGCTAAATTCTGTTCAGATTGCTTGTCTGTCCTCCACACTCTCCAGTGCTTGCACCCAAAAGATAAAGTAGTCTGAATATCCACGAGGCCGTCTTCCAACGATAAATGCAGCGCGCCCTGCTAACAAGGGAACCTCCCCATCGCACCCCCCTCAGATTTAGTTATAAGTTGGCACAGTCGATAGGCCTTGAAAAACTGAACACAGATCAATCGAGAAAACAGGAAGAAATTGTGTGGAACTATGAAAAAATAAGCAAAATATACAAACTAAGCAGTCTATAGGAAACATAGGCAACATCAAGGACGATCCGAGCGCAATAGCGCCGTGGTCCCGTGGTTAGCGTCAGCAGCTACGGAACGAGAGGTCCTTACTTCAAGTCTTCCCTCGGGTGAAATTTTTTTTATTTTCAGACAATTATCAGAGTGCAGGCACTCACACATAATCAACTTCGTTGTGCAAAATTCCAGGACATGTTCAGATTTGATTGGACATATGCAGGATTTGACGGTCTACACACGGAAAAATTTGAAAACCTTAAAAACATATGTTTTGACAGAGCACAGAGAAAACTGTGCGACTGTGAAACTGTTGCATTCATTTGTTGAAGTTTATGTGACACACTCTTATGTTTTCATCAATTTTTTGGAAGTGATTATCACATCCACAAGAAAACCTAAATCGGGCAAGGTAGAAGAATCTTTTTACCCATTCGCCAAGTGTGCAAGTTAGGTGGGTCGACAACATATTCCTGTCATGTGACGCACATGCCGTCACGTCACCAGTGTCGTGTAGAATATATCAGACGTGTTTTCCTGTGGAGGGATCGGTTGACCTATGACCTTGCGATCAAATGTTTTCGGTTCCCATTGGAGAGGCACGTCCTTTCGTCTACTAATCGCACGGTTTTGCGGTGCGGTCGTAAAACACAGAGACACTAAACTTATTAGAGTGATCAGAGACGTCAATGAACGAACGGACAGATCATAACTTTGCGAAAGTAAAATTTTCAGTCTAGGGAAGACTTGAACCAAGCACCTCTCGCTCCGCAGCTGCTCACGCTAACCACGGGACCACGGCGCGCCTGTGCTCAGATCACCCTTGATGTTGCCTATATTGCCCATGGACTACTCAGTTAGTATATTTTGCTTATTTTTTCATAGTTTCACACAACTTCTTCCTGTTTTCTCGATTGATCTGTGTTCAGTTTTTCAAGGCCTATCCACTGTGCCAAATTATAACTAAATCTGAGGGGGGTGCGATGGGGAGGTTCCCTTGTAAGCACAGTAGCCTAGGCGCAGCGCTCGTCCGTCTCCGCACTACGAGATGGCGCTGTCTTACAGACGGACCAAATTCTGCTTCCGCCGATCGGCGTATTAATATGTAACGCAGCCAATAAGATTGCTGCTAACATAGAACCTTTTCTCCTCGCGGTTCACACTCGCGCAGTGATACCTGAACGCGCGAGTTATTATAACGAGTGTACAGACCTCCGATTGGTCAGTCTGCCCCAGTCTGTACCAGTGTGCATTAGTCTGCCCTAGTCTGCATTAGTATGCATTTGTCTGTACCAGTCTATAGTCAAGTTTCAGTCTGTACCTAATAGGATTATCATATTCCTGTACATAGCCATCAGGATAAATGAATAGACACTTTGTCAAGTATCAGAGATATACGAGAATACGATTAACGTACCAAGACCAAAGGAACTTCAGATTGTCAATTGTAAACAGCATCCAGAATAAAGTTAAGTAATTTCAATGCTTTTTACAATTTTAATAAATGTGTGTGAAAATTAATCAAGTTATGTTTAAAGTTGGTTACCGTCAATCTGCTACTCCAAGCGTGCAAGTGGCATTTCTATTGTCTGACCTAACGGCAGAAGATAAACACGCCACAATAAGACCACGAGACATATTGCTGACACTCGCCTACTTCGTTAGAACGACAAGCCAAATAATCTGATGGTGTGTGTACCGAAGGTCTTACAGTACGCACACCACCCATATAGTACACTAAACTTTACCCCGTAGGACAAGACTTTATAATCACACTATATACACAACTGGCCATTAAAATTCCTTCACCAAGAAGAAATGCAGATGAAAAACGGGTATTCATTAGACAAATATATTATACTAGAACTGACATGTGATTACATTTTCACGCAATTTGGGTGCATAGATCCTGAGAAATGAGTACCCAGAACAACCACCTCTGGCCGTAATAACGGCCTTGATACGCCTGGGCATTGAGTCAAAGAGAGCTTGGAGGCGTGTACAGGTACAGCTGTCCATGAAACCACAGTTCGTCAAGAGTAGTGACTGGAGTATTGTGACGAGCCAGTTGCTCGGTCACCGTTGACCAGATCCGGAGAATGTGATAGCCAGGGCAGCAGTCGAACATTTTCTGTATCCAGAAAGACCCATACAGAACCTGAAACAGGCGGTTGTACATTATCCTGCTGAAATGTAGAATTTCACAGGGATCGAATAAAGGGTAGAGGCACGGGTCCTAACACATCTGAAATGTAATGTCCACTGTTCAAAGTACCGCCAATGCGAACAAGAGATTGTCGAGACCTGTAACCAATGGCACCACATACCATCACGTCGGGTGATACGACAGTAAGGCGATGACGAATCCACGCTTCCAATGTGCGTTCACCGAGATGTCGCCAAACACGGATGCGGCCGTCATTCATCCAAAAAAATGACGTTTTGCCCTTGGTGCACCCAGGTTCGTCGTTGAGTACACCATCGCAGGTGCTCCTGTGATGCAGCGTCAAGCTTAACTACCGCCATTGTCTCCGAGCTGATAGACCATGCTGCTGCAAACGTCGTCGAACTCTTCGTGCAGATGGTTGTTGTCTTGCAAACGTCCCCATCTCTTGACTCAGGGATCGAGACGTGGCTGCACGATTCGTTACAGCCATGCGCTTAAGATGCTTGTCATCTCGACTGCTAGTGATACGAGGCCGTTGGGATCCAGCAGGGCTTTCCGTATTACCCTCCTGAAACAACCGATTACATATTCTGCTAACAGTCATTGGAACTCGACCAACGCGAGCAGCAATGTCACGATATGATAAACCGCAATCGCGATAGGCTACAATCCGGCCTTTATCAAAGTCGGAAACGTGATGGTACGTAATTCTCTTCCGTACACGAGGCAACACAACAACGTTTCACCAGGCAACGCCGGTCAACTGCTGTTTGTGTATGAGAAATCGTTTGGAAACTTTCCTCATGTCAGCACGTTGTAGATGTCGCCAGCGGCGCCAACCTTGTGTGAATCTTCTTAAAAGCTAAGCATTTGCATATCACAGCATCTTCTTCCTGTCGGTTAAATTTCGCTTCTGTAGCACGTGATCTTCGTGGTGTAGCAATTTTAATGGGCAGTAGTGTAGCTTAGAAGGAGTTTTGCGATCTTCAATTAGTTCAGTGTGCAATCCGTCTGCATGCTATCGCCTTGCTGATGAGGCACATAGTAATGCGGCAATGGGACCAAGAGTGGCTGAAAGTGACTTACATTAAACACGGCTGTTGCGAATATTGTTACAGCCATTTGGGTGGGATGAGGTGGTCCTTATTCGTCTTTGCATAGGCCAAACTTTGCAAGTATGGCTACTTGCCCCAGCGGAAGGACCGTCTAATGTGTGATGCCTGTGGCGTACAGGTCACATACATTACGTTGGATTGTGTTTTATTTTCGTGCCAAAGAACAGTAGCTCATTTGCCAATAGATTTGCCCTTTATTTTGTCTGACAGTCGAATGTGGTTCTACATCTCAACTTTTGTTAATTGTCCGACCTGTTCCCTAAAATGTTAGGATGACGTTTGTAATGTGTCACGAGTTTGGCTGGCTGATCCGTGGTTTTTGTGAGTGATCAGCCAGAGAAATTACCCTCTGTACCTATTTTATTTCCTTACCTGGTTTTAGAACATTTGAACAATTTTAATACTGTCGTCCATAATGTGAGCTAGTTTGACTATGAAGGTGATCGTGGGAGAGATAAGGTGAAAGAGAGTGCGATTTTACTCGCATTGCGTTTTATCTGTTTTCTCGCATTTTCTCCGTTTTTGCCATAGTCGTTTCTGATAATTTCGTAACGGTTTTGGTAATATTATCGTTGAGCGCTGCTAACTCTATCTCTCTCTCTCTCTCTCTCCCTCTCTCTCTCTCTCTCTCTCTCTCTCACACACACACACACACACACACGGACTGCCGGAGTTATGGCGTTGTAAAGCGGAATGAAAGTAATAACCAATGAAAAGTTGGTATGGTGCTATAACGTACTGCAATGCTATTGAATGATTCAGTGTTGTTTCTCAGACAGTTGTTAAGCTCATGTAACCACCAACACCTGCAAGAAAATTACAGGTAACTCGTCGAGTTCATTAGCATAAAGGTTTCCTGATAAAAGTTTATTTAAATATCCCTTAGGAGTTAGTTGTTTACTGATTATACTGCGTGCCGTGAACTGCCGTTCGATACAAAAACAATGGTCATCGCTTCTGTTTTTGAAATTTCACCTTTCTGCTGCGCTAGTATTAGTCTTAGTCGTAGGACCGAGGAAATGTTATTAAAAGTCCATGAACGCGTGGTTGGACGATGGAATCTGGGACCGCTGGCAGAATATTGAAACAGTCGACAGCTACTATGCCAGGAAATGCAAACATGGCACTCACGAGCGCGGTGCTGCGATGGCGCCATTGCGCGCACGAATTGCTTTGTGTGAAGCAACAACGAGGCAGTAAACCGCAGCGTTGCTTGAAGTTACTGCGATATGAGGCGAGGAACTAGGTCAGAGACAAGTCGAGACTTGTAGATGGCTGACGTTTGGGAATTTATCTCTGCCATAGTTTCTGTCTCCCTCCGACACTACGTCAGAGGCGAGGGGAAAGGCAGTTTAAGTAGTGAGGTGCTTTTACCTTCGGACAGGGTGTTCTAGGCCAGTCGAGCGTCGGGACGGACCTGTGATGGTCCACGCTTATAGGGGCCAGTCTGGCAGCAATGTTGTAAATATTCTGTGTAAATCCTACTTTATTTGAATGTACTAGTTCGGGCTGTATTCCGCCTCCGGGGACGCAATACCGGAGCGTGACGGAACGGCAGCCGGGTACTTGGGGATCGCACGGTCAGCCTGAAGGAGGGCAGTGGCAGCAGTCTGCAGCGGGTCCCGGACGGGCCACGTTCGCTTCCCACCTGGAGTACCGGGGTCCGGGTGAGGTGTGCGCTCCGGGAGGCGTGGCAGCGCTGGAGCAGCGCCAGAGACAGCATCGGGTGTTGTCATCTTGTAACGTCTACGATCGGGCGTACGTTAACTCTTTAAAGCCTGTACTATGGTAAGTTGACGGGCTTCACCTTATAAGAAAGGATTTTAGTAAATATGTTGACCGCGTGTACCTGAATGGAGGCAAAATCAGACTTACACCCACTCAGTAACGACAATGATACGTCAAGCAAGTCTAAAGTGCAACTACACGTTAGGACGGGCAAGAAACATACACAGCAGATGCTACCAATTGTTAATAATACGGTCGCCAGCCTAATTAGGCATTAAGTGAGTTTTTTCCTTGTACAAGTGGATGTACGTACAAGCATAACAACACATAGCAATATTGCATTATATGGTGAATTTTAGAACCAGGAAAATCCACTGAACTAAGATTTTCCCTTTCTGTACTAATTTGAACAAGCTATAAATACACAACATTACACTACAATGATTACTACACGCAGCGTTTTGTCTATTAATCCGACTGAAATCGGGCATAGGCTACCCTAGAAATAGCACTTTTGAAACACACATACAATGTTAGTTTTAATAAGGGTAAAACACAGGGAAATTTAGGTTTTATATTGACTTTGACTTTGCTGGTAAAATCAGTTCAGTACACTTCAGAATTTAAATGAATAGGAAAGAAAAAATGGAGGGGGGACCCTGAAACTGTTATGATCAGTGTGTTGAAACTATTAACTATTGGAAACATTAAGCACTCAAGATTTATAAAATATGAGTTACTACTCTTTTTGTATTATTACTTCCTCATTTAACTACCATTATTTTTGTCTCCAATTAATTAAGCTTCTTTACTAAACCAATTCCAAAATTATCTTCCAACTTTGTTAGACCTTAGTTCTTTGCTTATATTTTCATTAACAATAAAACTCCTTAAACATCTTTCTAGCGTAGATAGTTCTGCGGGTAATTCTTTTTAACATAAACTTTAAATCTTCATTTCGGGACACTCGGGTTGCACAACATATGGAAAGGACCCTGTCTAGGTTAGTGATAAGGATAATTAATTGCTAGGACAATTCTGGTAAAAGTTAAGTTATTATTGAACAGTCAGGAACAAAATTAACACTGGTCCACACGAATACAATTCTAAAGATTTAACCTGTTCGTGTCGATACGGCGGTTGGCGGGCAGCGAGATGGCGAGGCGCACAGCACACATACAATCACAGCTATGGCTCTTGCTGTATCGGCACTTTGCTTCTTCTTAGCGTCGCAATCCTTTTCAATTCAGTGCCTTTAGAATATAGCCATGCTGTATAGTCGTCGGAAACGGCACATCCGAGGCTCAATGAAACCACTTTTTCCAGGATAGCCTCCTCGATCCGGGACGTGTTCCTCAGACCGATGCCCAACTCTGACTGACTTGCTGAGCCCGTTATGCCGTGCCGCGCCCGTGTGCATTTTCCCGCGCTCGCCTGCCATCCACCTTTTACCGCTCCCCTACAGATAGGGTATTCACCAAAGGTTTTACATTCCACATATCCTAATACATTGCCTACGTATGGACCAGACGCACCATTAAATTTTTAAACAGGTTACAATAGATTCAATATGGGTTACACTTCAATTCTGTTATAATATTGCTTGAAATCTGACATAAATATTAATATTCACATCTAAAGTTGCTCACAGTTTCTTTAACACAATGACATGAAAAGAAAAAGAAATGAAATTAAAACATTGCTTACACTAATTTATCGAAAATCAGAAGAAAAAATTATTATAGGTACAGTTGTTGTTACAATCTGACCAGCACCACTAGCGGCAAGTAGCCGTACAGAATCCAGGAGGGCATGGGTTTTAGTCCGGTCCTGTCCTGGGAAGAGCAGCGGCCGAGGGTCACGGGTGACCAGTACATCCACTTTCGCCCCACGGTCGGACAGAGCAGGCCAAACGGGGCGGAGGGCGGCGAGTACCAGGGACTGTAAAAGTCTCCAGCAGATTGGCGGGCGGCTACGCGGCACCAGGGGCGACGCCTCGGCGAGAGCGACCGGGCGGGCGCGCCTGAGTTCCAGCTGAGCGGCCCTGCAGACAGCAGCTGCGGTGTCGGCGTACCACGAGTTGCTGAGCCGGCTGGACTCGCGGCACAGCTCGCTGGCGGCCGCCGACACTACGCTGCACTCATCGAAGCACTGTAAATTACGAGAATAAAGCAATGCCACCAAATACCGCTGTATCACTCTGCACTGCCCCTTGACGCTACAGAACTTGCTCGGCCTCCTGACGAAAAGCGTCGCGGTGGGTACCAGCTTCAGCTCTGCCATCTGGAGTCCTGGTTTCGACCATCCCGACACCCCGCAACATTTATATCATAATTAATAGGCACAATTAAAAAAAAATGCTTTAAGCTGGGTTAAATACAGGTAAAATCACAATAATTCTAGACAAGTTGCTGTGCTTGACAGATGGAGCACCAGAAGACATGGGCAGAAGCTAGTAATCTTGTGCATGAATGCATCACTGCTGGGTATGAAAATGTCTGCCTCGATAGCTGAGAGGTCAGTGCGACGGAATGCCATGCAAAGAGGATGGCGTTTGATTTCTGGCTGGGTTGGAGATGGTTCAAATGGTTCAAATGGCTCTGAGCACTATGGGACTCAACTGCTGAGGTCATTAGTCCCCTAGAACTTAGAACTACACTCCTGGAAATTGAAATAATAACACCGTGAATTCATTGTCCCAGGAAGGGGAAACTTTATTGACACATTCCTGGGGTCAGATACATCACATGATCACACTGACAGAACCACAGGCACATAGACACAGGCAACAGAGCATGCACAATGTCGGCACTAGTACAGTGTATATCCACCTTTCGCAGCAATGCAGGCTGCTATTCTCCCATGGAGACGATCGTAGAGACGCTGGATGTAGTCCTGTGGAACGGCTTGCCATGCCATTTCCACCTGGCGCCTCAGTTGGACCAGCGTTCGTGCTGGACGTGCAGACCGCGTGAGACGACGCTTCATCCAGTCCCAAACATGCTCAATGGGGGACAGATCCGGAGATCTTGCTGGCCAGGGTAGTTGACTTACACCTTCTAGAGCACGTTGGGTGGCACAGGATACATTCGGACTTGCATTGTCCTGTTGGAACAGCACGTTCCCTTGCCGGTCTAGGAATGGTAGAACGATGGGTTCGATGACGGTTTGGAGGTACCGTGCACTATTCAGTGTCCCCTCGACGATCACCAGTGGTGTACGGCCAGTGTAGGAGATCGCTCCCCACACCATGATGCCGGGTGTTGGCCCTGTGTGCCTCGGTCGTATGCAGTCCTGATTGTGGCGCTCACCTGCACGGCGCCAAACACGCATACGACCATCATTGGCACCAAGGCAGAAGCGACTCTCATCGCTGAAGACGACACGTCTCCATTCGTCCCTCCATTCACGCCTGTCGCGACACCACTGGAGGCGGGCTGCACGATGTTGGGGCCTGAGCGGAAGACGGCCTAACGGTGTGCGGGACCGTAGCCCAGCTTCATGGAGACGGTTGCGAATGGTCCTCGCCGATACCCCAGGAGCAACAGTGTCCCTAATTTGCTGGGAAGTGGCGGTGCGGTCCCCTACGGCACTGCGTAGGATCCTACGGTCTTGGCGTGCATCCGTGCGTCGCTGCTGTCCGGTCCCAGGTCGACGGGCACGTGCACCTTCCGCCGACCACTGGCGACAACATCGATGTACTGTGGAGACCTCACGTCTCACGTGTTGAGCAATTCGGCGGTACGTCCACCCGGCCTCCCGCATGCCCACTATACGCCCTCGCTCAAAGTCCGTCAACTGCACATACGGTTCACGTCCACGCTGTCGCGGCATGCTACCAGTGTTAAAGACTGCGATGGAGCTCCGTATGCCACGGCAAACTGGCTGACACTGACGGCGGCGGTGCACAAATGCTACGCAGCTAGCGCCATTCGACGGCCAACACCGCGGTTCCTGGTGTGTCCGCTGTGCCGTGCGTGTGATCATTGCTTGTACAGCCCTCTCGCAGTGCCCGGAGCAAGTATGGTGGGTCTGACACACCGGTGTCAATGTGTTCTTTTTTCCATTTCCAGGAGTGTAGTTAAACCTAACTAACCTAAGGACATCACAAACATCCATGCCCGAGGCAGGATTCGAACCTGCGACCGTAGCGGTCTTGCGGTTCCAGACTGCAGCGCCTTTAACCGCACGGCCACTTCGGCCGTCTGGGTTGGAGATTTTCTCCGCTCAGGGACTGGGCGTTGTGTTGTGTCCATCATCATCACACAAGTCGCCGAAGTGGCGGCAACTCTCAAGACTTCCACATGGTGACATGTCTATCTGACGAGAGGCCCTAGCCACACAACATTTCGTTTCAGGTATGTAAATGACTACTGTAGTAATTCTCTTCAAATTGTTAGCGTGGATAACAGAGTGAATTAGCGTTGGACGCATTCAAAGCCGGTACCAAGTCTGATAGAGTAAATGAGCGGAGCCACTTTCATCAGATGTGGCGTGATGACTGTGAAGTACACGAATGTGCAGCATACTCATGTGAAACAGCACTATTAGCCATTTACAGTATTGGACAGCTTCCTCATTGTGAATCTACAGTTAGCCAGCTGGTCGATTGTGTAACATCCAGATTTTTGGGGCATTCAGATATGACAGTGCCCCCACGCAGGACTGCATGAGAGAGGGAGGTTAGGTAATCGACGATATCTTATCACCACAAGAGTGGCTCTGTTTCTCACACCAAGAACACTGTAGCTCCTTCACATCCGCACTTGATTCCCAACACTAATTAACTGACTCACTTCAACAGTTTGTCGTCACAGATCAATGGTCGGTGATTACTAGCCTCCACAAGACGGAATTACCGTTCAATGCGCAGACTCCCGTTAACGAAGCAACACAAATGGCTGTAATTGGAATCGTAACTTGACTGAGAAGCATAGACCGCTAATGGAGCGCATCACATTGTGTCCAGAAATGAATTACAACTCGGTGTGGGGAGCGACTGTGTATGACTTCTGGTCACTACTGGTAGTGACTGAAGAAACTCTGGTAGCACAACAGTACGTCATGGATATCCAACTTCTTCATCTGTTATCTCTAATGCGACGATATTTTTCAACTGGATAACAGTAATCCAGGAACGTTACCCGTTTGTATGAATTTTGTGAAAGATGTTGAGGTACAATAGTGCTCATTAAGAACCCCAGATCCTTGCCCAAAGAGCGTGTGGAACCAGCATAAACGTCAACGCTGTCATAGCGAGTGTCCAGTATATCAATGCGCAGTTACAACAGTTGTAAGACAACTCTCTTCAAGAGAGGACGCTCGTACAATAGCTTTGTGACACTCTTCCGACCTGAATCAGTGCGTGCACCCAGGCAAGAGGAGGTGCAACGTCGTACAGACAGGTGGGCTTACACCACCAAGCTCCTCGTCACTATGTTTTAATCTCTGAAATAACGCCACAAACCCTCTGAATCCATAAGTTTCATGTCGTTTCCTCCTCTAAATCAGGTTGCTCCACTTCCTTTGTCGGGCTGTGTAAGTTCCACATTGTTTCCAGAATGAGATTTTCACTCTGCAGCGGAGTGTGCGCTGATATGAAACTTCCTGGCAGATTAAAACTGTGTGCCCGACCGAGACTCGAACTCGGGACCTTTGCCTTTCGCGGGCAAGTGCTCTACCAAAGGTCCCGAGTTCGAGTCTCGGTCGGGCACACAGTTTTAATCTGCCAGGAAGTTTCATATCAGCGCACACTCCGCTGCAGAGTGAAAATCTCATTCTGGAAACATCCCCCAGGCTGTGGCTAAGCCATGTCTCCGCAATATCCTTTCTTTCAGGAGTGGTAGTTCTGCAAGGTTCGCAGGAGAGCTTCTGTAAAGTTTGGAAGGTAGGAGACGAGATACTGGCAGAAGTAAAGCTGTGAGGACCGGGCGTGAGTCGTGCTTCGGTAGCTCAGTTGGTAGAGCACTTGCCCGCGAAAGGCAAAGGTCCCGAGTTCGAGTCTCGGTCGGGCACACAGTTTTAATCTGCCAGGAAGTTTCCACATTGTTTATTGCTAGAAATGCACAATGACCTGTCGATACAACAAGTCATTACTTGTACACATGTAATAACGTTTCATGGTATTCTTACGATTATTTGCTGTTATTATATATCATGCTTTGTTAATGGCAGCACCTCTACTTGTGTGCCTCAGTAATGCATTATTCTGTGTCTGATTTTGCACGGATATGCTATGGTGCCATCTTTGGTGTAGACCAGGGTTCCCACTCACAAATTCGGAATTTATCTTTCCCATCATTAGCTGTAGGTATCCGTATCAACGGCTGTTAACTTGACTTGTACATGAATCATGAGCCATGAATAACTGAAGACCTGAATGGAAAAACGGCAAGTCCTCCTTTAGCCAATTTTCACTTTTAATATGAAACTGAATGTACATGCCTACAACTTTTCAAGTCCATCTCTTTCCCCTTAAAAGTGGGACAATACATAATGAAAACAGTGAAATAACATCCCACGACCATAGATCTAGGAAACCACATGCAGTCTTTACTACCTCATGGCAGCTGCAACAACCAGTAAAAAATATTTTTTCTCAGCTATGGACCGGCTTACTACATACTGCATTGTTGATATTTTATATATTTTACCATCAAGTCAGTTTCCCTGAAGCCTGTGTAGAAAATGTATCATTTGAGAAACTTGATATTTTTTCCATTCTAGTATGGAGAAGGTTTCAAGTGATAGCGATTCAGAAGTTTGTGCTAAGAAACGTAAAATGCCTAACAAGTGGGAAAAAAATGTGGCGAAGCAAAAACGCGATACGGGAGAAGAATAAACCACACATACAGGAAAATACATCCAGGTTGAAAAAGAGGTCCTAACAGCAAGTGCAGAAGAAAATGTTGTAATTTCTTCACTCAAGAAGAAAAGTCAGCTATTTTATGTAATTTTATTGGTTTACCATTGAAACATAAGCAAGTGCAGAAGAAAATGTTGTAATCTCTTCACTCAAGAAGAAAAGTCAGCTATTTTATGTAATTTTATTGGTTTACCATTGAAACATAAGAGCTGATGTCTCCTGCAGATCTTTCTCGTAGAGGACCCCACACTGACGAACGTTCCCACAAAACCTTTTCAATGAAATTTAAGGTACCTAAAAATTCGTCTTCGTTTTTATATTTACGTCAGTGATCAAACATGGTTCTCTGTTTCTCAATTTTTGAACATTTATATAAAATACTCATAATAATTTCTCCCTCTCTCCCCTTTTGCCTCTCTGTTTTCCCCCTCTCCCCTATGTCTCTCTCTCTCTCTCTGTTTCTCTCCCTCTCGAATACCTAGATTTTTTTCTGTAAAATTAATCTTTATTAGGCATATAGTACCATATGTACATAACCATTGAAGCAATTAGTCATCTTGTAAGCCTCATGTCACTTTGAGGTCTTCATGGCATAGCAGAAGGAAGAGTGAAACAGCTGGCAACACTAACTGCAGTGGGGGAATCTCCTACTGATAAAGAAGGTGTACATACTAACAGACCCCACAGAAAACCTTCTGAAACCACCCAAAGGAAATATCTCTTTTTTCTTTGGATTATTAATTTACATCATTTAAGTGTGTACTTAATGCAGGTCTGCATTTAGTAGTTTTACTCGTTTATCTAACAGATTGATGAACAAGAACGATCTTTTCGTCATAAAGTGAGCCACTACGGGAGAAATAAAAGTAAGAAGCGATATTTGTCATCATATCTGAGTATTATGAAAATTTTCGTTCTCTATCTGGAGAAACATGAGCTGGAAAATTACTTAAAAATCCAAAGTGGTACTTCACTTGAAAAAGTAAATTCAAAAGTGAAATACCGGTGGTTTCATAAATACTACACAGACAATATTAATTATGGGTTTCGTTGTCCCGCTACAGACGTATGTAATTCACTCACCGAGTTACAGAAGATATTGAAATTTTCCACAAATGATGGATTAAAGAAACAGATGACCCTAAAATGAGCAATTCACAAACGAAAAGCTCTTGTCTTCTACGACAGTAAGAAAAAGCCTACAAGTCTTGATGAACATTCTCTGTTTTGACTTCCAACAGAATCTGCCAGGCACGTTACTGCCCGTAAATGAAATATTGTACCTCCGTCAGCTTTGGAAATGCAACTTTTGTATTCACAGAGGATAAACAACATAAAGTACTATGTTTATGTGGGACGAAATATAGGGTCGTAATGGTGTTACGAAGCTACTTCATACCTGAACAGCTAAATTACGTATATTATCAACACAAGTTGACATACTTTACTTGTTCTCAGATGGCTGAAATGGCAAGAATAAAAGAGTAGCAATGGTTTATTAACTAACAACTTTAGTAACTTCTGGAAGATTCAAGGACACTGGTCATTACTTTCCCATGAAAGGCCATAGCTTTCTTCCATCTGACGTCAACTTTGCAAAAATAGGAAAAATTAAAAGACAGAAAAAAGATAGAAACTCCCACAGATTGGGAAGATATTGTTAAGAATGAGGCAAATTTCAACGTGGTACGGATGACAGGTGGTGATTTCCAGGAATAGAAAATACATTTAAGGCTGCATTACAGGATGTCAGTAAAAAGCAGTGGCAGGAATTCTCTGTTCCTAAGTATAAAATATTTAATACACACACAAATGTCCAAGAACAGTTGCAGTTGCAGAAACAACGGGAGGAACAGCATTCATAATATATTCCTTCATGAAAGATCTTTCCCAACCGATCACTTCCACAATTCTGCCATTGTACACCAACATACTGCCCATAAGATAAGAAAAGCTGGAAAACGCGAGCATCTGGAAACTATATCTCACCAGAGGGTGTAGCCTTTTATTCATCACCCACAGGACATTTCCAACCCGAAATAACAGTGATGGAATCAGAAGAAACAACATAGTGAAAGACAAATAATTTGTTTTTCAATATAGAGAAAACTGCATATTATACTGTTTAATTTCCAAAGATAATGATGTGTTATTCAAATGTTCAATCCCAAAAACCATGTTAGGATGTAAAAAATAGAATACAAATTCTTTTTCTTTCAGCAATGTCTGTTTTTAATCATGCATTGATAACCCTCCAAAGTCCATGATTATATTAATGATTTTGTCTGAAATTACACTCTCCAAGTGTCTGAAACTTGCAGGGAATATAAAAGTGCGGCATTCATAAATGATGAGTAATAATTACGTTGATACAGCAAAACCATTTTCAATTTAAGTGCTAAAGGCGGACAGTGTTGCTTGCGAGATGCAACCAGAGCCCACCATTTGCAGCATAGATTACAGTACCGATTATGGACCTCTGGTACAGAGCCGAGTAAACTGTCTGAATCAGCGACTCAGATGGTTCTGCGATCGTGCAGACTGCAGATTCCTCTACTTGCGCCAATGGGTTTCGGATTCCGCTGAATGCGTCAGGAGTCCACTACACGCAGGAGGCGGCTACACGGCTAGCAGGGGCTATGTGGTGTGGACTGGGCTGTTTTTTAGGTAGCAGGGTCTAGCGATAACATAAAAAGGGCTTCAGACACGGAAGGTGCAGGCCGAACACCGAAAGAACTTAGATACAGGAACCATGGATATAAAAATTGTAAATTGTCGTAGCTGTGTTGGGAATGTACCAGAGCTCCAAGCGCTAATAGAACGCACATATGTTCAAATCGTTAAAGGCACTGAAAGTTGGTTAAAGCCGGAGATAATTTCAGCCGAATTTATGCGAATAACTTAACGGTGTTCCGAAAGGATAGGCTAAACACAGTTGCAGGTGGCGTGTTTCTTGCTGTTAGAAGTAGTCGCGAAATAGAAGTAGATAGTTCCTGTGAATTACTATGGACAGAGGTCGTTCTTGACAACCAGAATACAATAATAATTGGATCCTTTTACGACCTGTCAATTCAGATGATACAATTGCTGAAAGGTTCAAAGAAAACTTCAATTTGATTGCAAACACGTACCCGACTCATACAATTATAGTTGCTGGTGACTAATTTATCCTCGATATGTTGGCAGAAATGCAAGTTTAATTCCGGAGGTACGCTTAAAGCATCATTCGAAATTGTGCTAAACGCATACTCAGAAAACTATTTAGTTCAAGGTCCAAGAGAATAGTAAACGGTTATGAAAAGCTATTTGAACTCTCATCAACAAATAATCCTGAGCTAACAGCGAGCATTAAAACGGATAGAGGGATTAGTGAACACAGAGTAATGGTAGCGAGATTGAGTACTGTAGCCCCCAAATCCTCCAAAAATAAACAAAAATATACTTATTCAATACAGTAGGTAAAAATTCACTTGACACCTTCTTGATAGACAATCTCCACTCCTTCCAAATGAACAATGTAGCTGTATGCCAGATGTGGCATGAATTGAAAGAAATGGTGTCGGTAGTAGCATTTGAGAGATTTATACCATATAAATTAACAAACGACTGAGATGATACTCCTTGTTACACAAAACGGCTCTGAACACTGTTGCAGAAATAACGAAAAAACATTACCAAATCCAACCGGACGCAAAATCTCCAAGATTGTCAATCTTTTACAGAAGCTCGAAATTTAGCGCTGACATCAATGCGACTTGCTTTTAATAGTTTCCACATTGGAACTTTGTCTCGAAAACTGGCAGAAGACCCAAAGAGATTCTGGTCGTATGTGAAGTATGCTAGCGGCCAGATGCAGTCAATACCTTCTCTGCGTGACAGCGATAGAGATATTATCGAAGACGGTGTTGCCTAAGCAGAGTTACTAAACACAGCGTAGCAAAATTCCTTCACCAAGGAAGACGAAGTAAATACTCCAGAATGCCAACATGGGTAACGCTGAAGCAGATATCCTCAGAGTAGTGAAGCAGCATAAATCACTTAAGAAAAACAAGTCTTCCGGTCCAAATTATTTGCCAGTTAGGCCTCTTTCAGAGTATGCTGATACCATAGCTGTATACATAACAATCATATGCAACCGTTCGTTCGACGAAAGTTCACACAGGTCACACCAATAATCAACAAAAGACGTAGGAGTATTATATTAAATTACAAGCCCTATCATTAACGTCTATGTGCAGCAAGATTTTGGATCATATATGGTGTTCAAACATTATGAATTACGTCGAAGAAAACAGTCTATTGACACTCAGTCAGCACGGATTTAGAAAACATAGTTCTTGTAAAACACAACTAGCGCTTTGAGTCCTATTGACAAGGGACTTCAAATTGATTCCGTATTGCTGAATTTTCTTCAAGCAGTTTGTAGTGAGATTGCATGCTTATGGAATATCCTCCCAGTTATGTGACTGGATTCGTGATTTCCTGTCAGAGAGGTCACAATTCGTAGTAATCGATGGAAAGTCATCGAGTAAAACAGAAGTGACATCTGGCGTTCCCCAAGGTAGTGTTATAGACACTTGCTGTTCCTTACCTACACAGACGATTTGGGAGAAAAAACGAGCAGCCGCCTTAGGTTGTTTGCAGATGACATCGTCGTTTATCGACTAGTAAGGTCATCAGAAAATCAAAACAAATTGCAAAATTATCAAGAAAAAATATCTGCATGGTGTGAACATTGGCAATTGACCCTAAATAACGAAAAGTTCTAAAAGGACTCCATTAAACTTGGGTTACACGATAAATCAGTGAACTCTAAAGGCCGTACATTCAAATAAATACCTAGGAATTGCAATCACGAGCAACTTAAGTTGAAAGGTACACATAGAAAGTGTCGTGGGGAAGGGTAACCAAAGACTGCGTCTTACTGCCAAAACGGTTTGTAACATATCTACTAAAGAGACTGCCAACACTACGCTTGTCTGTTCTCTTTTAGAATACTGCTGTGCGGTTTGGGATACTTACCAAATAGGATTGACGGAGTACATCGAAAAAGTTCAAACAAGGCAGCACGTTCTGTATTATCGCGAAATAGGGGGCAGAGTGTCACTGAAATGATACAGGATTTTGGCTGTAAATCATTAAAACAAAGGCGCTATTCGTTGCTGTGGAACCTTCTCACGAAATTTCGGTCACCAACTTCCTCCTCCGTATGAGAAGATATTTTGTTGACGCTGACCTACATAGGGAGAAACGATCACCACAATAAACTAAGGGAAATCAGATCTCGCACGGAAAAATATAGATATTCGTTTTTTCCGCTTGCTATACAAGATTGGAATAACAGAGTGCAGGTGGTTCGATGAACCCTCTGCCAGGCACTTAAAAATGGCTTTCCAGAGTATGGATGTAGATGTAGATGAAGATGAAGATGTAGATGTAGAATTATAACGTTTTTTGCCTCTCTTCAAATATCTTGGTCTTTGTACTTTGGACGTTTTTCCATTCTGGTCCTCAATTATATTCTGTGTTAAAACATGCCAGTTGGTTTTTGAAACGCTCACGACAGACATGTTTCAGTAGCCAGTTTCGTGATAACGATAGCGAAATTACTCACCAGATATGTCGTTTCTTAGTATCCATAAATTTAAAAAAATTCTCAATAAATAGATGTTGTGATGGGTTAGATTTGTGATGTTATTGTCACCTATAGTTGCCCAATATTGATTCAGTTTTGCCACATTTTTATGGTTAACTTTATTTACATTGATTGGGCACATTTGCTAGGAGGTATAATTTGCCTTTTGCTCACTGGGAATGTGTGCGCACGAAGTGGTCTTTATGTCTTGTTTGTAAGCAGAAAGCTGACAGTGAGTCTCACTTGGAAGAGTTAAGGTTGCCTGGGAGCCGGGAAATTTCGGCAGAAGTAAGGCAGCAGCCTGCTCCCTGCTTTTTTCGGCAGAGCTTGGCGACTCCCCCTGCCGTGAGCAGAAGGCGTTGTGACGCCACTCCCATCTCCAGAGACATTTTTGCCTGCTCTGCTCGGATACCAAAGGACTAAACTTCGACACACCGCAGTACAACTGCCAAAAAGTAGATTGCTTTTGCTACAAAATTTTATCCACCCAATATCAATGAGACACCTCACCTCTGCACTTTGTGCAAGGAGCAAAAACGTCGATGGGACATTGCTTCATCCGAGTACCAAATTCTTAATTGTTATGATCGGTTTTGTGCATCAAGACTAGGATGTTTCCGCAACGTTCGCCTGTTTGTTTATGAAATGTGTGACAGTGTCACTCATCACATAGGCAACAGCACTGAGCATTCGGCTCAATGTAGAGCTTTCTCGAAAGGATATTTGTTTCGTGGTCATTTGATCGATGTCTGCCGTGACTGCTCATCTCCCAGCTCTTGTTTTGTTAGACTAATTCGTTAGTTACTGAGCCATTAAAGCCAATAAATATCTCGTTTACACAACCCATTCTTGATAAATGTAACCCTGTCTGTTGATCTTACCGTGAAGGTGTTATCATTATGCACACATGCTCCTCAACACTGACCCAGAAATTAGACCCAGCTATCAAGCTATCATGTAAACCCTTATCCACGATTTTAGTTTTGGACTTTTTTGGTATCCCGCAGGCGTGACGGCACAGTAAGACATATGTTGGGGGCGTAAAATGTTGTAGCAAGCATTTTTGTCCCATTTTGAGCTTGCTCTTTAATCTGCCGCTCCATCATATGTTTGCACAGAGCATGCGAACTATGTGTTAAATGTAATTTGATTTTTAGTGTATGTACATGCATCTGTTGGATTCCGTTCAAAATATTTGTTCTATTGCATGTGAAGACTTTCTTGTGTTGTGCGAAGTTATTATAATGATCAGAATCATTCTCTGTTATCAGACTTATGATAACAGTACTTCGTTATGTAAGAGATTCTGATTTTATTTCTTTTGTCATGGCTAAGGCTCGTCGAACATGATCTGGAGAGGTAAGCTGAAACGCAGGACGTGTCATCAGAATTTTCTGTGGAGGAGTTGTCAGCTGCCATTGCCCTCTCACACACCCAGGAAACTACACCAGCAGCTGCGCAGAGTTAAACCAGCGAATCTTGCCAAACAGTTCACCATTACGCTAAGCAGCTCAGATGATTGACATATGGGAAATATTCCATTCTGGGTAAAACAAATGCTAGAGAAAAACAAATTATATTGGAAATAAATGCATGAGAGGGGCAGGAAAGCAGTATCAGACAGGAAATAAATGAAGCACCGAGCCAGGAAATAAAAGGAGGGGGATTGGGAAGGTGAAGCAGATATGAAAGGAGTGTGAGAGATGGATCGGACGTTGGAGAGGGAAAGGGAAAAAGCCGAAACAGATAAAAAACCATTTTAGGAAAAAGTGGTAGACTTAGACAAGAAAACTTGAATCGCAACTGATATCAGTGGATGAACAGCTGGTCAAGATGAGAGAGATATTGGAAAGCAAAATGACCAGGTGGATCCACTCAGCATTAAATATGAATAAACTAGAGGAAAAAATCATGTCATCTTCTCAGAGGATGCAGACTGGAGAGGAAACTAGCTCCTCGACATGTCGAGGAGTTGAGACTCTTTGAGGAGAGACCTGAATCTGTAGCCTGAGAGCCAGACAGTTCGCACAAGCAGAGGAGTTGATGTCTCTCAAGCCCGATGTTGAGATGTTGAGGAGAGAAACTCAGCAGCTGGGTGTTACGGCACTTTTAGTACTCCTAGCACACATGGGGTGCATTGGCAATAATGAGCGGGACAGTTAAGAAAATTTTCAAGATAGTGAAACGGATGCACCTATGCAAAGCAGGGGCAATGTGAGAGAATCATGCTTGGTTCTGCGGTCTGCTTCCATCAATTAACAGGACATGGTTGACAAGCAGTCACCCTTGCTGAGGTAATTCCCACTTATCAAGTTGGCATAGACCTGCACGGCGAAATCTGGATCGGATTGTTTAACGTCAGCCTGCCGAAACCCTGGTCAATTCACAGGAAGCTGGAGTTCATGAATAGTCACACGTAATGTGTTGCGAATACATAGAAAGAAGGATCCTTTATTGTATGATTATATGATAGCGGACAAACACTGGTAGCAGTTACTTCTGTAAAATATCTGGGAGTATGCGAGCGGAACGATTTGAAGTGGAATGATCATATAAAATTAATTGTTTGTAAGGCGGGTACCAGGTTGAGATTCATTGGGAGAGTCCCTAGAAAATGTATTCCATCAACAAAGGAGGTGGCTTGCAAAACACTCGTTCGACCTACACTTGAGTATTGCTCATCAGTGTGGGATCCGTACCAGATCGGGTTGACGGAGGAGATAGAGAAGATCCAAAGAAGAGCGGCGCGTTTCGTCACAGGGTTATTTGGTAACCGTGATAGCGTTACGGAGATGTTTAATACACTCAAGTGGCAGACTCTGCAAGATAGGCGCTCTGCACCGCGGTGTAGCTTGCTCGCCAGGTTTCGAGAGGGTGCATCTCTGGATGAGGTATCGAATATAGTGCTTCCCCCTACTTATACCTCCCGAGGAGATCACGAATGTAAAATTAGAGAGATTCGAGCGCGCACGGAGGCTTTCAGACAGTCGTTCTTCCCGCGAACCATACGCGACTGGAACAGGAAAGGGAGGTAATGACAGTGGCACGTAAAGTGCCCTCCGCCACACACCGTTGGGTGGCTTGCGGAGTATAAATGTAGATGTAAATGTAGAGCAGCGATGTAATTGTGAAATTACTACCATTCACAAGGTATTGCAGAAACCTTCATGGAATTTGAATCAGAAGTCATGAAACTATGCTGGTCAAATGCTGAGCGAAATGGTGGCCTTTAAGCATCGTAATAACTCCATAACAATACCTGTCCAGACACAGAAAAGTGGTTCCAGAAATATTTGCAGAGGACATGAGAGCAGCACTTCAACGGCAGAGGAAGAATGTGAAGAATTCTTCTACGCAGGATAGAAGCTGCTGGTGAAAATCCACCACGTCCCATGTAAGGGGAAGAATAATGTACAGATGTTCCCCTCTGCACACTGGGAGATTCCAGATAAAACGCTTGGTCTTCGCCAATGCAGCAGTCCTAGAGACGCTAATGATGAAGAAGGTAAGTGGGACAGACAACTTCTCTAATCCGAAGGCAGTCATGGCTTAGGGCTATTTTAGTTAATGTCGCGTAACTTGTAATAACTACGTAGTTTGCGACATTCCTTTATGTGCGCGCTACCCATAAGTAACTGTTCTTGTTTAGCAGTAGGTTTCTACGTAATCCTTCAACACTGAAGCCTTAAAGAGACTGGTATAGGCACGTGTATTCAAAAACAGTCATATGTAAACAGGCAGAGTACGGCGCTGCTGCCGGCTGCCGGCAACGTCTAGATAAGACAACAAATGTCTGGAGCAATTGTTAGATCAGTTACTGATCCTTCAGTGGCAAGTTATGAAGATTTAAGCGACAGAAATGGAGCCCTTCCGCAAACTGGTGCAGATTTCAATGCTGGGCCTTCAACAAGTGTCAGCAGGCGAATGATTCAACGAAACGTCAAAGGCTTACTCGTGTATCTTTGATGACAGCAGGACACCTCGCCTGGGGCCTTCAGCACCGACATTGGATTACTGTTGACTGGCAACATGTTGCCTGGTCGGATAAGTCTCATGTCAGATGTGATAGAGCGGATGGACGTGTACGGTTGTTGAGACAGCCTCATGAATCCATGGATCCTGCATGTCAGCAGGGGCCTGTTCAAGCTTGTGGAGGCTCTATAATGGTGTGCGGCGTGTACAGTTAGAATGATATGGAGCCCCTGATACGTCTAGATTCGACTGTGACGGGTGACACGTACGCAAGCATCCTGTCTGATCACCTGCATCCATTCGTGTCCATTGTGCATTCCGACGGATTTGGGCAATTCCAGCAGGACAATACGCCACCCCACAGGTCCAGAATTGCTACAGAGTGGCTCCAGAAACACTCTTCTGATTTCAAATACTTCCTCCGGCAACCAAACTCCCCAGAGATGAACGTTATTGAGCATATCTTGGATGCCTCGCAATGTGCTGTTCAGAAGAGATCCCCACCCCCTCGTACTCTTACGGATTTATGGATGGACCTACAGGATTCATTGTGTCAGTTCCCTCCAGCATTACTTCAGACATTAGTCGAATCCATGCCACGTCGTGCTGAGGCAATTCTGCGTCCTCGCGGGGGCCCTACATGATATTAAACATTGTACTAGTTTCTTTGGCTCTCCAGTGTATGACACTTATAGTTCCTAACAGTTTGTTCATGTGATTGTACCTTGTGGGAAACAATCGAGACATAATGATGGATAGGACACTGGAACTAGACGCGTCTTTAAAAAAATATTTATTTTGTTAGATGTGAGCATCTGTATGTCAACGTTCACTACCAAAAACATTCTCAAAATAGGCATTATTCTTATCAGTACGGGATCACAGCACCATGAGATTTTCTCATGGTGCTGCGATCCCGTACTGATAAGAATAATGCCTATTTTGAGAATGTTTTCGGTAGTGAAGCAGTACCTAACCGTAGGAGTGATTCATTCTGTTTTAGAAAGAGCTAGCTGTAAGTTAACAAAATGTAATGTACCATTCCCTTAAAATTTCATTAAGTTTTTCACGATTCCTTACATTTATTCTTGTAGTTTTCTATCCGTGTTGTGAGTAACACGTTTTGTTATGAAATAACGTATTTTTCTTTGAGCAAACATTTTCTAGCAATTTAAAGCTCTAAAGCATGTACCGTGAGGTGCTTTTGTGTGTGACCTGCGAAGGGTTTAAAGATGTGTTTTGCGTAGTCAGTGAACAACTTTTAGACGATCATTTAACTTCTTTTTGGGTGGGTTGGGTGCCAATCGCTAGCTGCGAACTATGCTCTGGGGTATCTGCATAATGATTTTGAGGATTTGCCATTTTCCACCTCCTGGAAACACAGCTTTATGCGATCCTGACCATACTATTGTTAGTAATTGTGTCTCCCTCTGTGTCTCTTAAGAATCTTCACAACGTCTTATTGCCGGAATGTGTTATATAATTTTGATAACGCCACCCTCTTTGAAATTACTGTGGATAGACTCACCGAAGCCCCAAGGAATGGGCGTTCTCTTAAATAGGTGTAGTGTTACGAGCAGCAGTACGACATTAAAACTAAGATTTCTAGTGATAACGATATCTCAGACAGTCAGTAACAAGTTCGACTATGACAGGATTTTCTGTCGAAGTTTCCTGTTTAAACTATGTTTTGATTTCTTTCGAAGCATGCGTGATTAGCTTGAGCTAAGATACCAAGCTGAAGTATTTTAAAATTAAATTCTCCTCATTGTACAGTCACTTTCAACGTGAGTTTCTATCATTGCAACAGGTCAGTGCTAGGGGGATGTAGTGAGCAGTTGAAAAACCTACTAATTGAAACATGCAGATACTTCAGGAGCAGAATATTCGCAGAGAGAGGCGAGGGGATTCCCGGGTGGTAGGTACTGAGAAGGTTTGCCACTGTTCCACACATTCAGCCACAAAGGAGTCACTCGCACACATCTTTTGTCAACTCTGTATCGGAAAAAATAAAATAGGTGTCTGTGTAAAATTAACCATCGGGGCACACATTCAGCCACAAAGGAGTCACTCGCACACATCTTTTGTCAGCTCTGTATCGGAAAAAATAAAATAGGTGTCTGTGTAAAATTAACCATCGGGGAGCTCCAAGCTCCAAAGACGGTCGTTCTTTGAACAGGTGTAGCATTACGAAATCTGAGCTGTGTCTCAGAAGAGGAAAAATCTTAAGAATAGTCTTTTAACCAAGCCCACGTGAAAACGCTCTGATTGGTGGAAAACGAGTTTACGTACAAACACAATCACTTCATTCCAAAAATAATTTTTCATAACCGTTTATTTTTCTATGTAAACAAGTGACAGATTAGTGCATTTAGAGGTGCAGCTGATGCACGCATCTGTCATTCTCTGGGTCACATTTGCTAGTTAACAATTACATCAGGCCCGTTCAGTTGGCACCAGATCCAATTTGTAATTATTCAATTATTTCATTTGTTTTTTGTCTTTTTTCACACAGTTACATACATTACAAAAGTTGTAAATAGTACAGACTAATATGGGGTTCTTGGATGCAACGTTCAATAGCAAAGGGTTCTTCTGAAACATTATCCCCACAAGAAATCCTTCTGACACAAAATTTTCTAGATATTAGTCTTATTTACGACTCATTAACACAAGGAGACCATTTCATTATAGTAAATCTGACATCCCTGAGTGTGAGAAGGTTCTGACATGACATTTCATCATCCTTTTTTTCTATCAATCATGCATCAGTAGTTCAAGTTAATGGCTCAACGCGATGGAATATGCACGTTGTACATGATTATTGCTTTGGATATTATAAGAAAATTTTCAAGCAAAGCGATGAAACATTAAGCCTGCAATGTGTACCCAGGCCAAAAGAAAAGTTAAGGAATATCGTATTTATATTACGTGGAACGTAACTTCCTGACATTATATTCTGATTTTGCTAAATGTATTTTATTTACGTACAGATCTGCGGTACTACACATTCTTGTGATGTGATATTACTCCTGTAAATCGGACAGGCAATTTCACATCTAGCTTTTTTCAATAATCCTGATAAAAGACTGTTAGGGGTCATTTTCTGGTTTCTACATCTTCATCTACATATATACTCTGCTAACCACCAAGCGGTGTGCGGCGGAGGGCACAATACGCGCCAAAGTCATATTCCCCCCCGTCCCCTCCGTCCAATGTTCCACTCTCGGATCATGCGAGGGAAAATCGACTGTCTGAACTCCTCAGTACGAGCTCTTATCTCCCTTATCTTTGAATGGTGATCATTACGCGATTGGCTAAATGCACCAGTCACGAATCTTGCCGCTCTTTTTAGGACCTTCTCAATCTCTTGAATCACATACAACTGGTAATGGTCCCATACAGACGAACAATACTCTAAGACTGGACGAACTAGTTTATTGTAAGGTATTTCGTTTGTTGAAGGACTGCATCGCTTCAGGATTCTACCAATAAACCGGAATCTAGAGTTTGCCTTACCCGTTACTTGTGTAATCTGATCATTCCATTTGAGATCATTTCGAATAGTCACACCCTAATACATGACTGATGTTACCGCTTCCAAAGACTGATCATTTATTTTGTACTCTTACATTAATGGGGATATTCGACTTGTTATACGCAGTAGGTTACACTTACTAATATTGAGAGATAACTGCCAGTCATTACACCACGCATTTATGTTCTGAAAATCCTCATTGATTTGTTCACAACTTTCGTGTGATACTACTTTCCTGTAGACTACAGCATCATCGGCAAACAGTCTAAGGCCGCTGTCAATACCATCAACCAGATCGTTTATGTAAATCATAAAAAGCAGAGGACCTATTACGCTGCCCTGGAGCACACCTGAAGTTACTCTTGTTTCTGTTGAAGTTACCCAGTTCAGGACGGCATACTGCTCCCTGTCTGTTAGAAAACTTTCTATCCAACCGCATATGTCATTGGATAAACCGTAAGCCCGCACTTTTTGTGGCAAGCGACAGTGCGGAACTGAGTCGAACGCCTTTCGAAAGTCGAGAAATATGGCATCAACCTGGGAGCCGCTATCTAGAGCCCGTTGTATATCATGCACAAAGAGGGCCAGCTGTGTCTCGCATAACCGCTGTTTCCTAAAACCGTACTGATTTTTGCAGATGAGCTTCTCAGAGTCTAGAAATGTCATTACGTCTGAATACAAAACATGTTCCATGATTCTACAACAAATCGATGTCTTTGAAATTGGCCGTTAATTATGTGCATCCGATTTTCTACCCTTTTTATAGATTGCTATGACTTGGGCCTTCTTCCAGTACCGTGGAACTTCCGCCTTTCCAATGATTTGTGATAGATGACGGATAAGAATGGTGCTATATTTGTAGCGTAATGAACATTAAATCTTACGTTGTATCGTCTGGGCCAGATGCCTTTCTGGCGCCTAAGGATGTCAACTGTTTTACAATCCCAGTTACACTAAACACTATGTCAGCCATCCTTTCGTTTGTTCGATAATTGAAAGGGGGAATGGTGCTGCAGTCCTCTATCGTAAACGAGTTTTTGAAAGTTACGTTTAAAATTTCGGTCTTCTGTTTATCATCATCAGTTACGTACCCCTGCTGTCAGCAATAGAAGGTATTGAATTATTTGTAGCGTTCATAGATTTTACGTACTACCAAAATTTTTTGGGGCTATTTTTAGAATCTGAGGATAAAATATTGCTTTCAAATTCGTTAAAAGTTTCTCTCATTGACCTTCTGACAGCTGCTTTCATTTCGCATAATTTACGTTTGTCAGCGGGGCAGTGACTACGTTTAAAACGACTGTGCAAAACTCTCTGCTTTCTCAGCAACTTCCTAATATGTATGTTGTACCAAGGTGGATCCTTTGCCTCCCCTATTCTTTTGCTAGGCACATACTTCTCTAGCACGTGGTGGACAATACCTTTAAATTCCGACCAAAGATGCTCAATACCTCTGTGCCCTGCGAAGAATCCTTTGAGCTGACTATGAAGGTATTCATTAATGACACTTTTATTTGCTTTCCCAAACAAGAAAACTCTACACTGTCTTTTTTTTTTTTTGCAACTATCACTGACAGAACCCACAACGACATTATGGTCGCTAATACCTTCTTCTAGATTAACTTTTTCAAAAAGGTCAGGTCTGTTTATCGCCAAGATATCTAATATGTTCCCATCTCGAGTTGGTTTTCTAACAAATTGCTCAAGGTTGTATGTTGAGAGCGCTCCTAGAATAACTTCACACGAATCTTTGCTTCTGCCCCTGTGATAAACGTGTAATTTTCCCAGTCAATGGATGCTAGATTAACGTCTCCACCTATAACTAATGGATAATTTGGTTGCGATGTTTGTTTGAGTTAATTTCTGGAATTCCTTAAGCAGGTAATGAACGAGTATTACTATCAGACGATGTTTACTCTTTTTAAAAGAAGGATGAAGATGTGTTGCACAAATCATACATATCGCAACGTGATACTGATTCATACTTACGACTATTTTGTGCTTAATTTTATTTAGATCGTACACAGAAGCATTCTCTACCAGGAAAAGTTGGCGTTTTTGTCACTGGGGAAGTGTTCTCCCAGTGTGGTCTCAGGGTCATTGGGTTGCAGGAGGTGGTCAGTGAATCTTATGAGGAAGGCGAAGGCCCCCAGGGAGCTGGGCAGTTTTCGCAGAAGCCGGGTTAGTGCTTTATTTTGCCGGAGTTGGCGCCTCTTCCAGCACGGAGCGGAAGACTCTTGCCGCCACTGCCATCCCAAGAAAAAAAAGCACAACATTTTTGCGTATTGTTTTCGGGGAACTAACGACTGGACAAGCACGAAGCAGTCGATCAACCGAGGCGACACTACTTCATCTCAGTACCAACTTCTTACTCATTAAGGAGCGTTTTGTATATGAAGAAGAGGAACTTCCTGCAGCCTTCCCCGTGTTTTCTTCCAGGAAATAAGCAATATTCTCGTCCAATATACAGAGAACAGTATCGAGTCGTACGCTCAACATACAGTGTTTTTGAAACAAGACGGCTGTAGTGATGGGGGGGGGGGGGTGGTATTTGTTCTATGATCATTCCATCGCCGTCCGCCGCTCTCACGTTCTAATAGGTACAGGGTTTGCTAAGTTTTGGGGAAATGTAAGTGGCGCAAAGTCAAGACCCGTTCGTAGGATTTGTCGATCGGAGAAAGCGTTCGACACTGTAAAATGGTGCAAGATGTTCGGAATTCTAAGAAAAGTTGGGATAAGCTATAGGGAGAGATGGATAATATATAATATGTACAAGCGCCAAGAGGGAATAACAAGAGTGAGCGACCAAGAACGAAGTGCTCGGTTTAAAAGGGGTGTAAGTCATAGATGTAATCTTTTACCACTACTGTTCACTCTGTATTACGGAGAAATAAAAGAAAGGTTCAGGAATGGGATTAAAATTCAAGATTTAAGGATATCAATGATACGATTCGCTGATGATATTGCTTTCATGAGTGAAAATGAAGAACAATAACATGATCTACTGAATGAAATGGTCTAATGAGTACGAAAACGGATTCAGAGTAAATCGAAGAAAGACGAAAGTAGTGAGAAGTAACAGAAATGAGAATAGCGAGAATCTTAACTTCGGTATTGGTGATCACGACAGGAATTCAGCTATCTAGATAGCAAAATAGCCAATGACGGACGGAACAAGCAGGACATAAGATGTAGGCAACCACTGGCAAACAGGGCGTTCCAGGCCAGATATCTTTTAGTATCAAACATAGGCCTTAATTTGATGAAGAAATTTCTGTGAATGTGCGTTTGGAGCACAGCATTGTATGGTAGTAAAACATGAACTGTGGGGAAACCAGAACAAACGAGAATCGGAGCATTTGAGACGTGATGCTATAGACGAATGCTGAAACTTAGGTGGACCAATTAGGTAAGGAATGAGGAAGTTCCGTGCTGAATCGGAGAGGAAGGAATATATGGGAAACACTGAAAAGGAGAAGGGATAGAAATCTGTTAAGACATTAGAGACTGACTTTCATGGTACTACAGGGAGCTGTAGAGAGCAAAGACTGTGGAGGAAGACAGAAATTGGAATATATCCAGCAGATACTTGAAGACGTTTGTTGCAAGTGCTACTCTTAGATGAAGAGGTTGTTACAGGAGATAAATTCATGGCGGGCGTCGTCAAAGCCGTCAGAAGACTGATGACTCGAGAAAAGAGTGACGCAGTTGCAGTAGCGTGAACTTTACTTGCTTATTTGGCACGAAATTTATGCTGCTTGGTTGGGGTATAATTTGTGGCATCTTGATGTATCATTAAGTTTGATTTTGCAAGCTACCCAGATGGGCGGATGTTGTTGCCATTTCCCCGTACAGCTTTCCACAGTTTTGGGTGTCGCCTCACTGTTTTAGCATTATTCTGTACTTTGAATATTAGAGCCTTTGTTACCTGTTAGTTTTTGTTGTGGTATTTGGCATTAGAGCATCGTACTTGTTATTCTTGTATGAACAAAAATTAGGTTTATGACGAGTATTGCACGTACGCTTCATTACTAAGATTCAGAACTGGGTCACAGCTTTCAGATTAAATGTTTCATACTGGGGTTGGACGATCCCATATATGATTTTCTCTTCTCTTTTTTACTCTTCGTGATGACGCTATTTTTCAAAGAATAGTGATTGCTTTTTAACTGACTCATCAACATGTATAACACACTATGTTGCTATGTATAAGAATTTTTATGAAGAGGTGAGACAAGAGGAGTAAATGGAAAAGAAATCCACATTGATGGATTGCAAAAACAATCTGTTTCAAATATACGTTATGAATATTCACGTAAAACTGCAATCGTTTTGAAATCTCTTTAGATATTCGGAATTTGATTACCTGATCGAACTTCGGCATTATGACACAATGAAATGAAAATTCGGGGATACAAAGAGTCTAAACCGAGATCCTAGAATATTTCTTGTTTAGACGAGAGTAATTGAATTGTTTCACTGAAGTTCTCGTAACGAAAGTAAATACAAACTACTGTAGAATTATGCACTGGAACTTAACGGAAGCTGAAGAACGTAACGCATTGATCTTGGAACATCAATACTACCAGAAATCATTTCTTCCTTTAAATGAATATCACTCTCGTTTTTCATGTGAGCCATTGGTTACCAGACACACAATTGCCGATGAAAACCTTCTACGTGTCTGATGTCAGTCTTCACAACTAAATAACAGGCAATTCTTTTCTCTCAGATGCGTTTACCTAATTTCATGTGTGTTTCGTTACCAGTGGCTTTCCATACATATTTTTTATGTATCAACACTACATCCGTGAAATCATAGTTTAAAGCGTTTTCTTCTTAGGGTCGTCTGCTTTCAGCCTCCTACTGCAAGTTAAAAGTAAATGCTTCACGAACGTATTAGTCGAATTTGCAGTCCTATGGGATTTTCTAACGACTTTGGGTGATCGTTTCGCAGTATAACTTTATTTGGTCGTGCCATAGAGTTCAGTATGTCCAAGGATGATCATGAGCATTCACATTTGAAAGCTTCCTCTTCCCTACTATGTAAATGAGATATTTCTGGCAGTAGTGCTACTGCCTACAGTCAGTCCTCAGCGAAAAGTGGTAAGGGGGAGTGAGGTGGTGGTGGTGAACGAAACGTAAACACTTTTTCCTTTCATAATCTCTCTCTCTCACCCTCTCTCTCTCCCTCTCTCCCTCTCTCCCTCTCTCCCTCTCTCCCTCTCTCTCTTTCTCTCTTTCTCTCTCCCTCCCTCTCTTTCTCTCTCCCTCCCTCTCTCGTGGGTGTGTGTGTGTGTGTGTGTGTGTGTTAAGATGGAGGAGTTGATAAACTTCCCTAATCGGTATTTAAATTTAAATATATGACTCCACAACGTTACTAAAAAAAGGAAAGTTGACTGTCATCTGTCTGATTTAATCTTCATTATGGTGATACATTCCTTTGACGTAAGGTATCTGAGGGTGCCTGCGGGATGTATGTGACAACACTATTACGTGACACAAAATTTTCCACTTTTGCTCTGAAATACCGCTATTAACAGTTTCTGAACAGTTTCTCTCGACATGGATGTCCGCTTTCTTCGTGTTCCAGGAGTTTAAAATATTTCAATATTTCTGCTACACCCCTGGCCAGGCAAACAGGTATTTTACCATCCGCAGCTCTCTTCTATGTTCATTGTAGATGGCGTCAGTTCATCTTGATAAGGGTCTTATTCACTTGAGCGATGTTGACGTTTGAACCATGCAAGTGCTTATTTTGGGTATCTCATTTGTGATTAAACTGGATTACCCTAATTTCATACCTATCAATGATTGCCTGTCACTTGCATTATCGGTAAATAAGCCTCTGTAAGCGTTCTGCTTCATATCTGTACAGGCTGTTACTCGCAAATACTTGCATGACGTGATTGGCTGTACTAGTAGAGGTCGTGGTCCAAAGAGAATGCCGCGTGCCCGCTACGGTCGCAGGTTCGAATCCTGCCTCGTGCGTGGATGTGTGTGATGTCCTTAGGTTGGTTAGGTTTAGGTAGTTCTAAGTTCCATGGGACTGATGACCACATATGTTAAGTCCCATAGGGCTCAGAGCCATTTTGAACCAAAGAGAATAGAAGAGTTTCTGGGACAACAATGTTACATACCGATCGTGAGAGCCTTCATTCTATGATCTACATGAAATCTCATTAACCTTGTAGTCCGACGATACCACAATTTTAACTTTATTGAAAAGCATTGTGCATTTTAATTCGTTTTTTATTTTTACTTTTTAAGCAATTACTTCGCGTAATGCTATTTTAAGCGCAGTTTGCTTGCTATTTTTCCGTTTCTCAATGATTATGTTAATAATTTTAAACGGGCAGAATGTTCTCTTCGATAACTAAATCCGTAGGGAAGGGCTGTGATGGCTACTAATTCTATTCATTTAGTCAATGGTTTACACTGACGAGCCAAAACGTTATGACCACAAGCCTAATAGCTTGTTCGTCCATTTCTGGTACGAAATATATCACTGATTCTGCGTATCAGGCATCCGATAGATTGTTGGTTCATGGAGACTTGCGGCATTAGATGTCGGCGCAGCGTTACTGGCATTCGCTAAGATAACAGGCCGCCGATTAGGGTGCGCTGTGACGGCACCCAATAGCGATACAGATGGTTTTCCTAGGATTTACATTATCCGAATTTGGTGGCCGAGACATCAATGTGAGCACACTAAGATGTTTTTCGAACCACTGGAGTATCTTTCTGGCTCCGAGAGACGGATAATTATACTGCTGAAAGATGACATCACCGTCGGGGAACACATCAAGCATGAACGGATACAGGTGGTCCGCAGCTCTCAGTGTATTGTAGAATGCTACCACGGGTCGTACGCAAGCGCAAGAGAATGTCGCACGTAGCATAACACTGTTCCTTCCACCCTGCATCCGTGGCGTGCTGATGGTTCAGAAAGGCGTTTGAGGAGACGACATCAACATAGTGTAGCAAAAGTGTGATTTACCCGAAGATATGAAACGTTTCCGTTGATCGACGGTCGATTCCCGATGGTCAGTGCCCACTGTAATCGCAGCTGAAGGTGTCGTCGGGTCAACAAATGAATACGTAGCCGTGGTCTGCCGCTGAACTCCATCTTTGTTCTCCGCAGCACTCGTGCGTGACCCAGCATCGTGCTCTTTCGGAAGAAATGGCACAAATCACCATATCTCCTACGCTACTGAGTATACAAACCTCCAAACTCCACCTTCTGTGTAGAGTGGTGGAGGTCCAACTTCAGGAGATGCTCCCTACAGCAAAATGTGAACATTCGACCAGCTTCACCGGTTTCAAGGTACTCGATCTTAGGACTTGCGTTATACACTACTGGCCATTAAAATTGCTACACCACGAAGATGACGTGCTACAGACGCGAGATTTAACCGACAGGAAGAAGATGCTGTGATATGCCAATGATTAGCTTTTCAGGGCATTCACACAAGGTTGGCGCCGGGGCGACACCTACGACGTGGTGACATGACGAAAGTTTCCAACCGATTTCTCATACACAAGCAGCAGTTGACCGGCGTTGCCTGGTGAAACGTTGTTGTGATGCCTCATGTAAGGAGGAGAAATGCGTACCATTACGTTTCGGACTTTGATAAAGGTCGGATTATAGTTTATCGCGGTTACGGTTTATCGTATCGTGACATTGCTGCTCGCGTTGATCGAGATCCAATGACTGTTAGCAGAATATGGTATCGATAGGTTCAGGAGGGTGATACGGAAAGCTCTGCTGGATCCCAACGGCCTCGTATCATTAGCAGTCGAGATGGCAGGAATCTTATTAGCATGGCTGTAACGGATCGTGCAGCCCCTCTCGATCCCTGAGTCAACAGATGGGGACGTTTGAAAGACAACAATCATCTGCACGAACAGTTCGGCGACGTTTGCAGCAGCATAGTCTATCAGCTGGGAGACCATGGCTGCATTTACCCTTGACGCTGCATCAGAGACAGGAGCGCCTGCGATGGTGTACTCAGCGACGAACCTGGGTGCACGAATGGCAATATGTCATTTTTTTCGGATGAAGCCAGGTTCTGTTCACAGCATCATGATGGTCGCATCCGTTTTTGGCGACATCGCCGTGAACGCACATTGTAAGTGTGTATTCGTCATCGCCATACTGGCGTATCACCCGGCGTGATGGTATGGGGTGCCATTGGTTACACGTCTCCGTCACCTCTTCTTCGCATTGACGGCACTTTGATCAGTGGACGTTACATTTCAGATGTGATCCTGCCCGTGGCTCTACCCTTCATTCGAGCCCTGCGAAATCCTACATTTCAGCCGGATAATGCACGACCGCATGTTGCAAGTCCTATACGGGCATTTATGGATACAGAAAATGTGCGTCTGCTGCCTTGGCCAGCACATTCTCCAGATCTCTCCCCAATTGAGAACGTCTGGTCAATGGTGGCGGAGCTACTAGCTCGTTACAATGCGCTATTCACTACTCTTGATGAACTGTGGTATCGTGTTGAAGCTGCATGGGCAGCTGTACGTGTACACGCCATCCAAGCTCTGTTGGACTCAATGCCCAGGCGTATCAAGGCCGTTATTACGGGAACTGATTTCTCAGGATCTCTGCACCCAAACTGTTTGAAAATGTAATCCCATGTCAGTTCTAATATAACGTATTTGTCCAATGAATACCCGTTTATCATCTGCATTTCTTCTTGGTGTAGCAATTTTAATGGCCTGAAGTGTAATAATCTTTGCTTTAACAAAGTTGGTTATCACAGTGGGTTTCCTCATTTGCAGCTCATAATTTGCTACGATAATCCCCCATGTGTTTCTGTTGCGCTTACATACTTTTCATAGCGCGTCACGTACCCGCAACGTCATCAGGCGGCATCCAACCTCGTGGTGGGCAGTGGTCATAATGTTTTTGCTTATCACTGTTTCACTTCCTGGGGCACTCCTGACATTGTATCACTATTACAGACGACTTTAGAAGAAGAATCTAGTTGAAAAGCTGGCTAGACGTCCAATAAGAACATAATTTCTTCACGACGCTTCTTAGTTGTACCTGTCTCCAAAAGCCTGTGCACCCCGAATGAAACTTCTTTCTTCTAGGCCTGATAGTAAGTACAGGGCAATTCCAAGTGAATATTTGATTACATACGGTTACAACTATTTCATGCATAACTATAGATCGATAAAAAGTACATAGACTGAATTGTAAATTCAGAATACTGAATGTGACCCACCGAAAGTTAATTTGTTCTGTGCGATGTCAGCAGAAAACTGGTGCAGTCCTTTCTTCTTCATTCAGTTAAGCGTTTCAACAAATAATTTCTCGAAGTGCTTGAGCAAAGGCTACTGCCACAACTTGATGTAGATACCACAGATTATTTAATCTTTCACCGAGATTAAGTACCCAGACATTAGTGACTCTAGGTTCGCATCGGACGAGGGGTTGCAATACTTAGCTTACCAGACTTGCATTTGGAAGGACAACTGTTAAAATCTTCGTCTGGCCATCGAGTTTTGGGATTTTAGTGATTACCCTAGATCGCTCCAAGTATGGTTCCTTTGATTGGGACACGGCGCGTTTCCTTCCCCATCCTTTCGTAATCCGAGCTTGTACTTCGTCAATAATGACCGCGCCGTCAACAATACGTTAAACTCTAATCTGCCTGCCTTCATTCTAGGTTTATAACTTCTAAATCAACACCTTCCAACCCTGATATTAATAATAAGCACAATTGTTTTTGGGACACATCTCATATTTTCCAGTCGGTTTCGTTCAAAGAACATCAGGTTAAACTTCCGATACGCTCCGTAAGAAATTCTAACGGCATAAGAACAACAGATGGTCGAAACTATCATCCACATCGTGGTTGAGCCATATTGAAGATTTGCTATTTGTCACTTTCATGTCTGGACCTATTGATTAATTCTTATGAGTTGATGTCAAAAATGTTGCTTATGTGCCTCCTTTGATAGAAACAATTGTACAATCCGAATGCGTATCTTAATAACCTCATGTTGGTGAGGCTAGCTATGCTTCCTAATGTGTGATGCGGAACGGCTTATTGATTAAATGTTGTCTGTGTGACCATGGGGAATCACATACCTATGAAGTATCTAACAACACTTTGAATTTTCTTTTATATTCTCTGTCATTCTTGTTGATGTATTGCCATTCTATACAATCATTTCTAATACCTTTAATCATTTTGAATGGCCCTATATGTACCGTGTAAAGAGCGTGGGTCAAATTGTCGCATAATCGATGTTTGCGATAATCACACATTTTCTTATTGCGAATGTTACATAGCTCCATAACGTTTAAACTCCATACATGACCGAATGTTCTGCTACAAATCATGTGGGTTCACTGGACCTATTCTACCTCGTTTTCTTTCGCTCCAATGGAAAGGTGACATAGTTCCTCCGTCACATTCCTCGTTGCGTCCTTGGTGTCACACTGCTTTCGTGTTTCAGTATCTGTGGAGAGGTGACAGAATGAATAACCTAAGTATTGGTGATGAAGTTTTGCTAGTATTAGCAAATAGTACACAGAAACTTAAAAAATTTGTTAGCGAACATGATGAAGTCTTCTCTGATGTTGGTCTGGAAACGATCTATGACAAAACCGAGGTAACGATAAATGAAAAGACACCGAACTGAAATATAGGTGTTGGAAGTACACAACTGGAAAGAGTCACTGAATATTTCTATCGCGGTAAGCTTGCGAGAGAGAAAGGAGACTTAAAATATAAATATCTGGACGTGTTAAATTGGGCTGAGAAGCTTACGGAAATTTTCTGCTATAAGATATCGGCAGAGCATTTTTGACCAACGCATACCATCCACACTAACTTCTGGATGTGGGACATGAACGTTAAATAAGTTCTTTGGTAGAGACCTCACAGTAGCTCAAATGGAAGTGGGAAGATTAGTGTTGGTCTGCACAAAGAAATACAGAAAGTAAACAGTAAGTATCAGGAGTACGACAGGAGTCAGTATCACAATACGAAATGTACACACATAGAATTGCAGTGGGCCAGTCATGTCGCTCGAAGAAAGAATGACAGATAATCACAACAAACACCAGGTGGAAGCCCAAATAACCAATTCACAAAAAAAAAGTGCGGAAAGACACCAGCTAAATGTGAGAGAGACCTGCAACAAACAGGTGGATTCATTTGCCAATGCAAAGCTGAAGATGATCAGAGGTTAAACAAATTTCCAGGATGCGATGCTGCCCACTAATTCCAAGGGGTAACTACACCAAGTATCTCAACTGGGTAATGATATACAAGGTGTTTGGAATTTCCATTACAGACGTCAAGGACGGGTATAAAGGAGTGAGAAACTAATATTCTGAGTAGGAACCCATGTCTGGAAAAGTACCATTTCCATATTACAGCTGTTAGGAAACATGTTTGTTAGGTAGCAGTTGCGAGCCTGTCGTGGAGGATACCACTTCTTATCGATGTATAGAAAACATTGGAGTGCTATGGTTATATAACAGATCTTTAAGAAGAAACGCGTGGTTTATACATATGAAGCTCCAAATGGATGCAGTTTGAAACATATCATGTAGATCTATGGCACTATCCATTCTGAAGCATTATACACTCCTGGAAATTGAAATAAGAACACCGTGAATTCATTGTCCCAGGAAGGGGAAACTTTATTGACACATTCCTGGGGTCAGATACATCACATGATCACACTGACAGAACCACAGGCACATAGACACAGGCAACAGAGCATTCACAATGTCGGCACTAGTACAGTGTATATCCACCTTTCGCAGCAATGCAGGCTGCTATTCTCCCATGGAGACGATCGTAGAGATGCTGGATGTAGTCCTGTGGCACGGCTTGCCATGCCATTTCCACCTGGCGCCTCAGTTGGACCAGCGTTCGTGCTGGACGTGCAGACCGCGTGAGACGACGCTTCATCCAGTCCCAAACATGCTCAATGGGGGACAGATCCGAAGATCTTGCTGGCCAGGGTAGTTGACTTACACCTTCTAGAGCACGTTGGGTGGCACGGGATACATGCGGACGTGCATTGTCCTGTTGGAACAGCAAGTTCCCTTGCCGGTCTAGGAATGGTAGAACGATGGGTTCGATGACGGTTTGGATGTACCGTGCACTATTCAGTGTCCCCTCGACGATCACCAGTGGTGTACGGCCAGTGTAGGAGATCGCTCCCCACACCATGATGCCGGGTGTTGGCCCTGTGTGCCTCGGTCGTATGCAGTCCTGATTGTGGCGCTCACCTGCACGGCGCCAAACACGCATACGACCATCATTGGCACCAAGGCAGAAGCGACTCTCATCGCTGAAGACGACACGTCTCCATTCGTCCCTCCATTCACGCCTGTCGCGACACCACTGGAGGCGGGCTGCACGTTGTTGGGGCGTGAGCGGAAGACGGCCTAACGGTGTGCGGGACCGTAGCCCAGCTTCATGGAGACGGTTGCGAATGGTCCTCGCCGATACCCCAGGAGCAACAGTGTCCCTAATTTGCTGGGAAGTGGCGGTGCGGTACCCTACGGCACTGCGTAGGATCATACGGTCTTGGCGTGCATCCGTGCGTCGCTGCGGTCCGGTCCCAGGTCGACGGGCACGTGCACCTTCCGCCGACCACTGGCGACAACATCGATGTACTGTGGAGACCTCACGCCCCACGTGTTGAGCAATTCGGCGGTACGTCCACCCGGCCTCCCGCATGCCCACTATACGCCCTCGCTCAAAGTCCGTCAACTGCACATACGGTTCACGTCCACGCTGTCGCGGCATGCTACCAGTGTTAAAGACTGCGATGGAGCTCCGTATGCCACGGCAAACTGGCTGACACTGACGGCGGCGGTGCACAAATGCTGCGCAGCTAGCGCCATTCGACGGCCAACACCGCGGTTCCTGGTGAGTCCGCTGTGCCGTGCGTGTGATCATTGCTTGTACAGCCCTCTCGCAGTGTCCGGAGCAAGTATGGTGGGTCTGACACACCGGTGTCAATGTGTTTTTTTTTCCATTTCCAGGAGTGTATCACTGTTTGGAACCAGTACAAGCAAGGTACCATCATGACAGGAATGACTATAGAGCATAAAAACACACTCCAATGGTTACACAGTTCTCCACATAAAGATGCTATATTCTTAATGCATTCTCGTTGTCGAAGAATTAGTCGTGTAAACTGTAACAGTCATAATACTCTAATGCAGGATACAATTGACTAACATCACTCATACACCCACCCCACAAGTTTTCTATCCCATTCACTAGAGTGACATACTTTAAAGTGATAAGACTGCTTCCTTCTACACGATTCTGGTGTCCTAGGAAGGTACCATCAGTGTATATCCACTGCTCCTGCAGCTTATAAACCAACAAGAATAAAGTCATAAGACTGCTGTTCTGTCTCTTATGAAATCAAGTCGGAAATGTATGTACCCTCACTCACAGTTCCTGCATCAGTTCCATATGCATCCCAATCCATAACTCCATACACACTCATGCAGTCGAATACGGTTATTACTGAACTATTGTAGGTTCTCACAAACAATGTTTTTCTGTAATTGTTAAGGAGAAGAATCAATGCAGTTATCAGACTTAAACCATTCTCTAGAGTGTTCTGTTGTAGAGTGGACAAATGTCACATCACCCTAATAAAGTCAGGGGGCGTGGTGAACTTGAGATCTGTGATGTTAGGACGAAATTGCTGTATTATCCTACAGTTGAACAAAGCTACCTAACATCACACCAGGACTGCCATGTGCATGAGGCGTGCTACCAGAGCTGTATTGATGACACTGTAAACAGCAATAAGACTGTTACATCTCCTCTGGCTACTGATGGTGGTGCTTACTCTTTTGTAAGAAGTTGCTGCTTCTTCTTGCGCATTTTCGTATAGCAGGGCGTATGTACCAGCTATCGAAACTATTCATGTCAGTTTTTCATCGATCTCTTTCGTAGTGAGATATAGCGACATCCATCAAAACTGACACTACTGCTATTAATGATAAGCGCAACTGATGCGGGAAGTGTGATCGTGGGTATGCACATTCCCACTTGAAAAGACATGTAGAATCCATTAATTTTCGTAGTGGCAGAACAGCAGTCTCTTATTCTAGTTAGTTTATAAGCTGCTAGAGCAGCGGATATACACTGACAGTGCCATCCTGGGACACCGGAATAGTGTAGAAGGAAATACTTTTATCATTTTAAAGTTTGAGTAGTGATTGAGGTAGGAAACTTGTGGGATGGTTGTATGTCTGATGTGGGACAAATATAACCTAAATTAGAGTATTAAGAGCATGGGATTACATACAGCTAATATTTCGGGAACCGTAAGGCTTTAACAATATAGCATTTTTATGTGGACGGCCATGTAACAGTCATTTCTCTCATGTGGGCACCTTCCTGAAACTTACTTATTCTACCAAACGGTAGAATAATGCTTCAGAATTGATAGTAACACTGATTTACGTGAAATGTTTCAAACTCCCTCCATTTCGAGCTCCATCATGTGTAAAGCAAGCGTTGCTTCTTAACCATCTGTTATATCATTTCAGCACTCTCATGTCTACTACTATACACTGTGAAGAGGTGGTGCCCTCTTCGACAGGAACGCATCTGGAGAGATACTGCACATTTAGATTGGGGCCGTAGGTAAGATTGGTGTTGCAGGGAGGATTGGTCAAGGACAATGTGGAACGATCTGTCAGCCTCCGACTTTTTTCTATGAATGCTCTGATACTCAGTGACACACATCCACACAGGGAAGATGGCAATTTGTAATCTTGAATTCTGCTCCATGATCGATGCGCTGGAGTTACGTAGATAGCCTAATTGCATCAGCACAGGACGATGTCTGGTACAATTTAGTCTTTATGGATGAAAGGATGTGCTGCACAGTCATCAATATGCATTCGAAATCTAGTGTATGGTACCTGCAAAGTAGTGGCAGGGTGTTTTAGTGATCACACAGAAATTGGGAAGCATTCCGCTGTGTCACTAACAGGCACTGAAATTACATACGAGCTGGTAAACTTGGTAAATTAGATCGTACTATCATCCACGTTGCATATTAGAGTACATTGCCCCACGTGAACGTTGTCTATACCATCCCATCCATTAACTGGTACGTTGTTGATTACAACATAACAACTAACTGTCACCACTTGGAAGAGATGAAGAGAGTCTTGGTGGAACACAGCATATCAGCTACTTGTCACAGTAAAACGTGGGGTTAAGTGTAGAGGTCATCACCTTCAGACAGTTGTATGGAAGCATTCCTTGTTGCTGCAGACTCTTCCAATTTCCATGTGCTGCGATACCCTCCACATGTATTTTCAGTTCATCAGTAAGATAACAGTACCTCTTTTTTTCGCTACTGTCTCACAAGTTTTGTGAACAACGCCTTCCAGTGATAATCAATACCAGAACAGTAATCATGTACATAACTGAAAAATGAGCGAACAACCCACTCCATAACATAACACTGAGACCTCCATTACCCCATTGCTGTGGAAGATGAGATTAACTTTGGATACCTGTTGGAAACACTCTACAATGCCAACAACTCTTCCGGTTTCTGTATGTTGCTATGTCTTCCACATTTTTGTCACTGACATAATTGCCTCTGTGTTTTATCCAACCTGTGTGTTGTGGTAGCTGCTTAGTTTACACCACGCGACGTCCAGCTTTCTGTGAGAGCCAATGGATCGAGACAAGTTATGATGATTTAGCACCTGACATAGACACTGAACTCATAATAGATAAACAAAGGGAATGGGTAGGTGCAATGCTGTAGTCATACATTGCTTGGATGTGTTACAGCTGATAAACCAATTTATTGAACTGCTTATGAAGGAACAAAACTGGAACCCTCTTTGTGATTGGTAGTCTGTTGGATATGGTTTTCTTCCAGTACAGTCGACAAAACTTTATACAGACCTGTGCAAGCGACTTCAAGCACAGGCTTCCTGCTCCAATGGAGCTACACATGTAAAAGTAATATGCTCAATGTCAACAAGCAGGTGGTACTTACTTTTTGCTACATTAGAAGAGTCACAGTAAAATCTTACAGGAGGTTTTATTACAAGAAGTGGTATAACTGGTTCAAGTATGGATGCAGATTGTTCTCTCAAAACTACACCGATTTTGCTCATAAAAGAAATAGAAATAGACTGTATCTATTCTCATGGAGTCAGAACTGTTTTTATTATCATCATCTCAATTTCATGTATAAAAATATGTGATAGTGCTTTTCTGACAAGTGAGCAGATCGTGTGAAGCAAGCTGTGATGATCAAAATGCTTACAAAAGTAGAACACAAGATTCAGCTACTTTCAGTGAATCCGAAGTGAAACGTATGGTAAAATCTAGGAGGAGGTTCTATTACAACGATTTGTTTCGTAAACACTGGTGTGATATACACTCCTGGAAATGGAAAAAAGAACACATTGACACCGGTGTGTCAGACCCACCATACTTGCTCCGGACACTGCGAGAGGGCTGTACAAGCAATGATCACACGCACGGCACAGCGGACACACCAGGAACCGCGGTGTTGGCCGTCGAATGGCGCTAGCTGCGCAGCATTTGTGCACCGCCGCCGTCAGTGTCAGCCAGTTTGCCGTGGCATACGGAGCTCCATCGCAGTCTTTAACACTGGTAGCATGCCGCGACAGCGTGGACGTGAACCGTATGTGCAGTTGACGGACTTTGAGCGAGTGCGTATAGTGGGCATGCGGGAGGCCGGGTGGACGTACCGCCGAATTGCTCAACACGTGGGGCGTGAGGTCTCCACAGTACATCGATGTTGTCGCCAGTGGTCGGCGGAAGGTGCACGTGCCCGTCGACCTGGGACCGGACCGCAGCGACGCACGGATGCACGCCAAGACCGTAGGATCCTACGCAGTGCCGTAGGGGACCGCACCGCCACTTCCCAGCAAATTACGGACACTGCTGCTCCTGGGGTATCGGCGAGGACCATTCGCAACCGTCTCCATGAAGCTGGGCTACGGTCCCGCACACCGTTAGGCCGTCTTCCGCTCACGCCCCAACATCGTGCAGCCCGCCTCCAGTGGTGTCGCGACAGGCGTGAATGGAGGGACGAATGGAGACGTGTCGTCTTCAGCGATGAGAGTCGCTTCTGCCTTGGTGCCAATGATGGTCGTATGCGTGTTTGGCGCCGTGCAGGTGAGCGCCACAATCAGGACTGCATACGACCGAGGCACACAGGGCCAACACCCGGCATCAAGGTGTGGGGAGCGATCTCCTACACTGGCCGTACACCACTGGTGATCGTCGATGGGACACTGAATAGTACACGGTACATCCAAACCGTTATCGAACCCATCGTTGTATCATTCCTAGACCGGCAAGGGAACTTGCTGTTCCAACAGGACAATGCACGTCCGCATGTATCCCGTGCCACCCAACGTGCTCTAGAAGGTGTAAGTCAACTACCCTGGCCAGCAAGATCTCCGGATCTGTCCCCCATTGAGCATGTTTGGGACTGGATGAAGCGTCGTCTCACGCGGTCTGCACGTCCAGCACGAACGCTGGTCCAACTGAGGCGCCAGGTGGAAATGGCATGGCAAGCCGTTCCACAGGACTACATCCAGCATCTCTACGATCGTCTCCATGGGAGAATAGCAGCCTGCATTGCTGCGAAAGGTGGATATACACTGTACGAGTGCCGACATTGTGCATGCTCTGTTGCCTGTGTCTATGTGCCTGTGGTTCTGTCAGTGTGATCATGTGATGTATCTGACCCCAGGAATGTGTCAATAAAGTTTCCCCTTCCTGGGACAATGAATTCACGGTGTTCTTATTTCAATTTCCAGGAGTGTAGTTTCACACTGGTAAAACAGGACTCGGCATAGTGTACAAAACAGCAACATCCTCTTAAATTATAAATTGTTGTTGTCAGTAGTAAAATGATTGTTCATGCTACTTTCTTTACCGACACTAACTGAACGCAAAAGACCATCTCAGGTCATGTATTTTGTCTATCAAGCTGAGAGAAATTACTTATTATAGTTGTATTTTCTTCTGAGTGTAAATTCTCGCTTTTTCTTTACATCAATGATGGTGTCCAAATGACAAGGACATTCCGCGGTGATCGGTAGTTTTTGCAGCAAAACAGTGGAAGTTTTTCTTCCCAATGTTACACAGGTTATGTGTATAGGTGATGTACAGCCCGAGGTCTGCATTGTGGTCATCTCTATTCGGCGGCGTTACATTTAGTTGAATGTCGCTAAAATAATGGGATGCGAATTTTATACTGCACTGAAACATAAAAACTGCACCGAATCTGCTGATAAAGCTAATATAAAGTGGATTGCATCTATTTTCGTGCAAATAGGACATTTATTATGAACCCAACCGTGTTTTCCTTTTTAGTAGATACTCGATTGTAAGGGATGTGTTGATGTTAAATATAATCGTTATAGTGAAATTTTTTCCCCTCAAAACAGTGGGCACTGACGACGACGGCTGTGCTTCACTTGTGGAGCATGTACTGTGGTGCTCGGCTGCTAAATTTCTAGAAACAAACAAGTTGCACTTGGTGTGGGCCCCATTTATCTCCAATTGTATAACTGGCTTTACATGCTTTTGTGCTGGCAGAGGACCATCACCTCAAGGTGGTCTGGGTGCCGCTCGTCTGACAGCAGAAGTGTGGTTTCCTGCAGAAAAACCACGAGATATTAATAGCGGTTGACTGTTTGAAAGGCCTGTGTCGCCACCGTTGGGTGAGGGAGGGAGAAGGGATGATGGGAGGTAAGGGTCCTGATTTAGGGAGTTTGTGGTAGTGCATTAAGGAGAACGCACTTTCAACTACCGCTCCCTCTGCAGTCTTTTGGGATGACCATTCTCCACAATGCGTGTCTCGCATTGTGACCTGTTGGTTACGAGTGCTGTCGGCCGGCGTGGCCGAGCAGTTCTAGGCGCTTCAGTCCGGAACGGCGCGACTGCTACGGTCGCAGGTTCGAATCCTGCCTCGGGCATGGATGTGTGTGATGTCTTTAGGTTAGTTAGGTTTAAGTAGTTCTAAGTTCTAGGGGACTGATGACCTCAGAAGTTAAGTCCCATAGTGCTCAGAGAAATTTGAACCATTTGAGGCTGCACTGCATCATATTGAAGAGAAACTGTCAATCAGTACAGGAGCAACTATGCGTGCAATGGATGTTACTCCCAATGCCGTCTAGAATATTGTGACAGTACATCAATACCCCCTCCAACACTCCTTATCACCCTAGGCTTGAACCTTGTCAAAGAGGTATGGTAGACATCAAATGACATCTGTCAATCCATCCTGTTGCATATCTACCCACGAATCGTTTTCAAACGGCTGTAGCATGGAAACGGTAGGTTTCTGGACATGGGTTCCTATTCAAAATGTAATGTCTACAAGTCCTAGAAGTTTGTAATGGGAATTTCTGAACGCCCTGTATCGTAGTGTGAACTTGAATTTGGCGGCCGTGTTCACTCCCACCCTGTCGGACGCAGCAGCTCTCCAATGGCACTCAGAGTGTAGCCAGTTTGCCTGTCTGGTGGCGTGTGAACAGAAACACCACAGCCGACAGCTTTCTTCAGGCTACAAGATATAGCAGGAGATACAGTAGGGATCTGCAGCAGTCGGCCAAACAGCCGACATTGACTGTACCGGCGCCACTGATCACAACCTGTGTAAGTAGGCTGTGTAGGTTTTTTTTTATTGGTAACGCCCACCTCTGTATAAAAATCACTGGCTGTGCTGTGTGCAGTCTGTCTCTAGTTTGCATTGTTGTCTGCCATTGTAGTATTAGGGTGCTGGTGGCTCACCTCCAACTGCGCAAGTGTGTGCATTTGATTTCTTTGTTATTGTAACTACGATTATGAAAAATTTTAACGAATATGTATTGCCCAGTGCCCAAAACAATTTGTAAAATTTTTTGTGGGGAGCATGGGGGCTATGTAAGTAGGCTGTGTAGGATTTTTTTATTGGTAACGCCACCTCTGTATAAAAATCACTGGCTGTGCTGTGTGCAGTCTGTGTCTAGTTTGCATTGTTGTCTGCCATTGTAGTATTAGGGTGCTGGCGGCTCACATCCAACTGCGCAAGTGTGTGCATTTGATTTCTTTGTTATTGTAACTACAATTATGAAAAATTTTAACAAATATGTATTGCCCAGTGCCCAAACCAGTTTGTAAAATTTTTTGTGGGGAGCATGGGGGCTATGTAAGTAAGCTGTGTAGGTTTTTTTTTATTGGTAACGCCACCTCTGTATAAAAATCACTGACTCTGCTGTGTGCAGTCTGTGTCTAGTTTGCATTGTTGTCTGCCGTAAAATTTTTTGTGGGGAGCATGGGGGCTATGTAAGTAGGCTGTGTAGGTTTTTTTTATTGGTAACGCCACCTCTGTATAAAAATCACTGGCTGTGCTGTGTGCAGTCTGTGTCTAGTTTGCATTGTTGTCTGCCATTGTAGTATTAGGCAGCTGGCTGTGAACAGCGCGTAGCGTTGCGCAGTTGGAGGTGAGCCGCCAGCAGTGGTGGATGTGGGGAGACAGATGGCGGAGTTTTGTAATTTGTCATGAACTGCTATATACACTCCTGGAAATTGAAATAAGTACACAGTGAATTCATTGTCCCAGGAAGGGGAAACTTTATTGACACATTCCTGGGGTCAGATACATCACATGATCACACTGACAGAACCACAGGCACATAGACAGAGGCAACAGAGCATGCACAATGTCGGCACTAGTACAGTGTATATCCACCTTTCGCAGCAATGCAGGCTGCTATTCGCCCATGGAGACGATCGTAGAGATGCTGGATGTAGTCCTGTGGAACGGCTTGCCATGCCATTTCCACCTGGCGCCTCAGTTGGACCAGCGTTCGTGCTGGACGTGCAGACTGCGTGAGACGACGCTTCATCCAGTCCCAAACATGCTCAATGGGGGACAGATCCGGAGATCTTGCTGGCCAGAGTAGTTGACTTACACCTTCTAGAGCACGTTGGGTGGCACGGGATACATGCGGACATGCATTGCCGTGTTGGAACAGCAAGTTCCCTTGCCGGTCTACGAATGGTAGAACGATGGGTTCGATGACGGTTTGGATGTACCGTGCACTATTCAGTGTCCCCTCGACGATCACCAGTGGTGTACGGCCAGTGTAGGAGATCGCTCCCCACACCATGATGCCGGGTGTTGGCCCTGTGTGCCTCGGTCGTATGCAGTCCTGATTGTGGCGCTCACCTGCACGGCGCCAAACACGCAAACGACCCTCATTGGCACCAAGGCAGAAGCGACTCTCATCGCTGAAGACGACACGTCTCCATTCGTCCCTCCATTCACGCCTGTCGCGACACCACTGGAGGCGGGCTGCACGATGTTGGGGCGTGAGCGGAAGACGGCCTAACGGTGTGCGGGACCGCAGCCCAGCTTCATGGAGACGGTTGCGAATGGTCCTCGCCGATACCCCAGGAGCAACAGTGTCCCTAATTTGCTGGGAAGTGGCGGTGCGGTCCCCTACGGCACTGCGTAGGATCCTATGGTCTTGGCGTGCATCCGTGCGTCGCTGCGGTCCGGTCCCAGGTCGACGGGCACGTGCACCTTCCGCCGACCACTGGCGACAACATCGATGTACTGTGGAGACCCCACGCCCCACGTGTTGAGCAATTCGGCGGTACGTCCACCCGGCCTCCCGCATGCCCACTATATGCCCTCGCTCAAAGTCCGTCAACTGCACATACGGTTCACGTCCACGCTGTCGCGGCATGGTACCAGTGTTAAAGACTGCGATGGAGCTCCGTATGCCACGGCAAACTGGCTGACACTGACGGCGGCGGTGCACAAATGCTGCGCAGCTAGCGCCATTCGACGGCCAACACCGCGGTTCCTGGTGTGTCCGCTGTGCCGTGCGTGTGATCATTGCTTGTACAGCCCTCTCGCAGTGTCCGGAGCAAGTATGGTGGGTCTGACACACCGGTGTCAATTTGTTCTTTTTTTCCACTTCCAGGAATGTATATTATGACTATTAAGGTAAATACATTGTTTGTTCTCTATTAATATCTCTCATTTGCTAACTATCCCTATCAGTAGTTAGTGCCTTCTGTAGTCTGTATCTTTTATTTAGCTGGCAGTAGTGGCGCTTGCTGTATTGCAGTAGTTCGAGTAATGAAGATTTTTGTGAGGTAAGTGATTTGTGAAAGGTAATGTTACTCAGGGCCATTCTTTTGCAGGGATCTTTGATAGTCAGATTGCGTTGCGCTAAAAATATTGTGTGTCAGTTTAAGCACAGTCCTGTATAATTTTTCTAAAGGGTACGTTTCACCTGTTCGTGGCACAGAGGACTTTATCATGCACTGACCACACTTACTTGTGTCAGCCAAGGAATCGACGCAGAACGCAGAAAGCAACAAGAAAGGGGAGAGGACGTTGTTCTGTGAAGACACTGGAGGCCACTGTTCAAGTGGCTAACAAGTTGTATGGCAACGGTTGGCACGCCTTCCAAACGTGTCTTGTAATGGCGTGGGTAGCCAAGCAGCTGGCTGCAGTTACCAGTGGAAGGTGCTGCCGGCAACTGTTTGTTGACACCCTGCAAGCAACCAAGAGAGAATGGATGGCTGAGTGTCGCGGAGCCAGGCGGCATGCTTGAAACGCCATAATGGACTATTCAGAGTGGAGTGTGAGCATGCTGTACACGGATATCATCTTTAAGGTGCAACATTTTGTGGTTTACTTATTCTAGGATTGAAGACAACTGTGATAAGTTGAAATGACATGTTTAATGTCGCAATACTAGCAATAAGAAAAAAAAAATCGCTTTTATACAGTTCTCAATGTAACAGCAAAAAAACAGTTGTCAGGATAATGCACCTTGTCACCATCAGAAAGTGACATATTCCCAAACACAACGATATTAAATATTAACTCCCAGAAGTTTAAAGTTTCCTAAACACGACAATATTAAAGTTTAACTGGAAGTTTCTTCACAAAATTGTTCCTACACTTATGTTATGATGTTGGTCAGTAATATGAAAATCGTCCGATTGCAGTTCCAAGATCGGTACTATTTTTAGGATGACAATCAAGGTCAACGGTGGATGGATAGTTATGTGACAAATTGAGCAAAAGATTACCCAAGGTCGCTCGAGTTTACAGTTGATGCAAGCTGGTGAACCACCAAGTTTACGCATCTGCATGCGGTATTTACCTCAAGCTGCGATGAGCTGTTATCTGCTAGGACGCCCTGTTCTGCTGAAATTCCTATCAAGATAATTACACCTCGGCTGAATTTTCCAGCAAAAACTTTCCCAATGTTTCTCGTTATGCAAGAGAACATGCACTCATCCCTAGTTTTAGAATGTGGCGGTATACACGCACGTGGTTGGAGCAGCATGTATATTATAATGCCCTCTCAGTTCTCGCAAGAACAATTAACTAATTGGATGGTTCGTTTCTCCACAGTTGGAGCTAAATGATGCTACAGCTAATTTGTAGCTGGATATGAGCCAATGTGAACCCAGTGTTCATACAAATTACTCCTCTGCGTCACACAGAGTGTTATGCGCTCCATTCTGCCCTTGACACCAGTTCAGAGAAGAGTCCACGGAAATTTCCGTCTTGCCCTACTCAGAGTTGAACTGTCTCCCCACCTGGGTTCTTTCGTTCTTCGTGTCACGGCTTTTTTCAACCAATAGGACCGTTCACCTTATTTTGTGGTAACTCTCTCTACCAGTCGCAAGGTCCCTACCATTAAATTGCGTCGAAACTTTGGCTCGTTTCTCCTTTCTAGCGCGTTTCCGCCAATCGGACGTTTTGTGCCTATTCCAGACGCCTAAATGCGTACATTGACTCTCTCACGTGTGTACCACTCGCTGGACATGTGACTCAAAATGCGTCACTGGTCTTGTTTCGTATCCATTTCGAAATCCGAAATGCAGTTTTCTAAAAGCTTTCTTTCCTGTCCTTCCTCAGATGGGCCGTTATAGTCGCTCTCCCCGTCTGTATCACCTGGTCAGTAGTTGACTTTCGGCCTGGGACACCCCTTTAAGAGGTTTCCATGCTACCCCCTGCAGCACGGCCTTGCCTCTGCGTTTTCCCTCTGAATTCCAAACAAAAACGCCTCTCGCTGCTTGTTTCACCTTCTGCTCAAACCTTCATAATAGGAACGGTATGTTAATTACCGTTGATTGAATGACATCCCCTTTTGCATTACATAGTGCTTGGCAAATTTACTCATAACCGACAAATTAAGTTAGAAACCATATTCACCTTCCCATTTCAATGTATAAAACTCTCATGTAAGGTGCAAATCTGACCTTCATTTATTCTGCCACTTTATAATCTACTTGGGGAGTGGGAAGTTCTGTCTCCAGTGCCCAGTAGATGAGGACAGTCCACAGCCAGAGACGAGGAACAGCCGTGGTTAGTTTAATTACTAAAATATTCTAAGCAGCACTAAGTGATTTGTTTTTGTGGCCACTTCTACTTGTAGCCAGGTGATAAGGTTTGACGAAGTAAATTATTATACAAAGGATAGCTAATGTGGTGAAACCAGACGGTATCTGTTGCGTGTTTCGAAACGTGTGGAAGCCATTACAAATTGTTTGAAGCGAAATATTAGATAGCATGGTGCAGCAGCGGTGCACATAAAAGTGATGTTTTAGTGGATTGTTATTATTGTATTCGCACAGATGTCGTGTTTCACTCTTGGTATTTAGCCTTACTTATACCTGTGTTGTGGTGCTTTCCTTTGTCAGTGTAATGAATACCTGTGTGTAGTCGTTTCATCAGCTTTAGTTGGGTATTCGGTGAGGGCAGATGCTGGTAGAGTGTACCTCTTTCTGTGGTACTTGCTAGTCTTAGATATAGGGGAAAGTGGGGAATCACGGAATTGGGTTAATGGTGTGCACTTACGTTTGGATATGTTAGACAAGGATGGAAGATATTTGCAGTGGCGCAATCCTGAGTCGAGCTCGAACACAGTGCGTAACAAACAGCTGTTAATTGAAGCTGCCCTCGCTGTAAATGATACGTTTACTTCATACTTTTTCAACGATTTCGTATAAGGTATTACTAAACTTCAAAAGCTGCATAATATTTATGCTTAACATAGAAACGCTATATAGTTTTTGAGAATTATTGTCAAATTATAGCGCAGTCCGGATCCGCGAGACTGCTACGGTCGCAGGTTCGAATCCTGCCTCGGGCATGGATGTGTGTGATGTCCTTAGGTTAGTTAGGTTTAAGTAGTTCTAAGTTCTAGGGGACTGATGACCACACATGTTAGGTCCTATAGTGCTCAGAGCCATTTGAACCATTTTTTGTCAAATTATACATCATATACACTCCTGGAAATGGAAAAAAGAACACATTGACACCGGTGTGTCAGACCCACCATACTTGCTCCGGACACTGCGAGAGGGCTGTACAAGCAATGATCACACGCACGGCACAGCGGACACACCAGGAACCGCGGTGTTGGCCGTCGAATGGCGCTAGCTGCGCAGCATTTGTGCACCGCCGCCGTCAGTGTCAGCCAGTTTGCCGTGGCATACGGAGCTCCATCGCAGTCTTTAACACTGGTAGCATGCCGAGACAGCGTGGACGTGAACCGTATGTGCAGTTGACGGACTTTGAGCGAGGGCGTATAGTGGGCATGCGGGAGGCCGGGTGGACGTACCGCCGAATTGCTCAACACGTGGGGCGTGAGGTCTCCACAGTACATCGATGTTGTCGCCAGTGGTCGGCGGAAGGTGCACGTGCCCGTCGACCTGGGACCGGACCGCAGCGACGCACGAATGCACGCCAAGACCGTAGGATCCTACGCAGTGCCGTAGGGGACCGCACCGCCACTTCCCAGCAAATTAGGGACACTGTTGCTCCTGGGGTATCGGCGAGGACCATTCGCAACCGTCTCCATGAAGCTGGGCTACGGTCTCGCACACCGTTAGGCCGTCTTCCGCTCACGCCCCAACATCGTGCAGCCCGCCTCCAGTGGTGTCGCGACAGGCGTGAATGGAGGGACGAATGGAGACGTGTCGTCTTCAGCGATGAGAGTCGCTTCTGCCTTGGTGCCAATGATGGTCGTATGCGTGTTTGGCGCCGTGCAGGTGAGCGCCACAATCAGGACTGCATACGACCGAGGCACACAGGGCCAACACCCGGCATCATGGTGTGGGGAGCGATCTCCTACACTGGCCGTACACCACTGGTGATCGTCGAGGCGACACTGAATAGTGCACGGTACATCAAAACCGTCATCGAACCCATCGTTCTACCATTCCTAGACCGGCAAGGGAACTTGCTGTTCCAACAGGACAATGCACGTCCGCATGTATCCCGTGCCACCCAACGTGCTCTAGAAGGTGTAAGTCAACTACCCTGGCCAGCAAGATCTCCGGATCTGTCCCCCATTGAGCATGTTTGGGACTGGATGAAGCGTCGTCTCACGCGGTCTGCACGTCCAGCACGAACGCTGGTCCAACTGAGGCGCCAGGTGGAAATGGCATGGCAAGCCGTTCCACAGGACTACATCCAGCATCTCTACGATCGTCTCCATGGGAGAATAGCAGCCTGCATTGCTGCGAAAGGTGGATATACACTGTACGAGTGCCGACATTGTGCATGCTCTGTTGCCTGTGTCTATGTGCCTGTGGTTCTGTCAGTGTGATCATGTGATGTATCTGACCCCAGGAATGTGTCAATAAAGTTTCCCCTTCCTGGGACAATGAATTCACGGTGTTCTTATTTCAATTTCCAGGAGTGTAATTGCGTAGGCTTCCGCTTCCAGAGTCAGTCGACATAAAAGTTTTCTGTGTATAGTGCCGCGTCATAATGTAAAAACTACTGCTGCTGGAGAAAAACCATCGTTTAGGCCACGATTGCAGCTGCCTTCTTCTGGGTCTAATGTAAGCAGGAGATCCCGGGTTAGAGTCCCAGTCGGGGCACACATTTTCAACATGCCCCCAATTAAGTATATCAGACGTCTATCTGCAGCTAGGGTGTCCTTTTAATTATCATGGCATCCTAATATATCGCAATGTAAACTTGTGTCCAGTTCCAGCAATAGGATTACAGATTTGAATGAAACAGAAGTAAAATATACTTCAACAAGTTGCAAGCTTCGCAGACAAAACACATCTACATCCATAGCTACATGGATACTCTGTAAATCACGCTTAAGTGCCTGGCTGAGATTTCATAGAAGCACCTTCACAAAGATTCTCTATTATTCCACTCTCGTATAGCGAATGGAAAAAACGAACACCTATATTTTTCCGTGCGAGCTCTGTTTTACTTATTTTATTATGATGATCGTTTCTCCCTCTGTGCGTCTGCATCAAGATATTTTCGCATTCGGAGGAGAAAGTTGGTGTACGAAATTTCATGAGAAAATTTCGCCGCAATGAAAAACGCCTTTGTGTTAAAGATGTCCACCCCAAATCCTGTATCATGTCCAAGACACTCTCTCCCCTATTTCGAGATGATGCAAAACGTGTTGCCCTTCTTTGAACTTCCTCGATGTACTCTTTTAATCTTACCTGGAAAGTATCCCAGGCCCCGCAGCCGTAGTCAAAAAGAGGATGGATAAGGGCAATACCGGCAATCTCTTAAGTACATTTGTTACATTTTCTACGAGTTCTGCGAGTAAAACATAGACTATGGTTTGCCTTTCCAACAAAATTTTCTATATGTCCTTTCCAGTTGTGCGTAACTGTAATTCATAGGTATTTAGTTGAATTTACGGCCTTTATATTTGACTAATTTATCGTGCAACCGAAGTCTAACGTATTCCTTTTAGCACTGAAGTGGATGTCCTCGCACGTTTATTTAGGGTCAGTTGTCAAGTTTTGTACAATAGTGATATCTTTTCTAAATTGTTCTGCAATTTGTTTTGATCTTCTAACGACTTTACTGAACGATAAACGACAGCATCATCTGCAAACAACCTAAGAGGGCTGCTCTATTTGTCTCCTAAATCGTTTATTTAGAGAAGGATCAGCAGAGGGCCTGTAACACCACCTTGTGGAAATCATTTCTGTTATATTCGCTGACATTCCGTCTGTACGAACTGTGAGCTCTCTGGCAGGAAATCTCAAATCCAGTCACATAACTGAAACAATATTCTGTAAGCACGCAATTCCCTTATATGCCGCTTGTGTGATACACTTTAAAAAGCCTTCTGGGAATCTAGAAACATAGAATCTATTTGAAATCCGTTGTCAATATCACTCATCACATCATTTGAGTAAAGAGCTAGTAGTGTTTAAAAAAACGATGTTTTCTACATCAGTGTTTAAAAAAAATGATGTTTTCTAAATCAGTGTCGACTACGTGTCAATGGACCGTTCTCTTCCTGGCAATTCGTAATGTTCCGAAAGAATATATGATCGAAAATCCTCCTGCATATTGACGTTAATTATATGGGCCTGCAATTTAGTGGATTACGCCTACTACCTTTCTTGAATATTGGTGTTACCTATGCAAGTTTCCAATCTTTGGGTATGGATCTTCCGTCTAGCGAGTGGTTGTATATACTTGTGTTGTATGGAGCTACTGTATCAACATACTATGAAAAGGAACTAACTGGTACATAGTCTGGACCGGAAGACATGCTGTTATTGTGTGATTGTGATATCCTCGGACTATTGGGGCAACTTAAATCATTCAATTGAGGCAATTTCTGGAGGCTGTGTTTCGTACCTCTGCTTTAGCAGCACTGACGTCCATAGTATTTCCATTGCTGTCGCACAGACAAGGCGTCGACTGTGTCTTGCCACTAGCATACTTCACATATGACCAGAATGTCTTTCGATTTTCTGTCATGTACGAGACTGAGTTTCGATGTGTAAACTATTGTAAGCATCTCCCATTGATGTCCGCGCTAAATTTTGAGCTTCTGTAAAAGATCCCCAATCTTGGATATTTTACCTTCGTTTAAACTTGGCATGCTTTTTCATGGTTTCTGCAACAGTGTTCTGACCCGTTTTGTGTACCTAGGGGATCAGCTCCGTCGTTTGATAATTTATTTGACGTATATCTCTCAGTGGCTGACGATACTATTTCTTTGAATTCCAGCCATATCAGGGCTGTAGTTACACTATTAATTTGGAAGGAGTGCAGATTGTCTCCCAGGAAGATATCAAGTAAATTTTGATCCGCTTTTTTGAATAGGTATATTTTCGTTCATTTTGGAGGATTTTTGGGTTGTGGTAGTCAGTCTCGCTACGACAACTCTGTGTTTACTAATTCTTGTATTCGTTTTTAGCTAAGGATTATTGGTTTCTAAGGGTCAAGAGCGTTTTCGGTACCGTTTAATATTTGTGTCAGCTCATGAACAAACTGTTCGAAAAACGTTTCAGGGAATACGTTTACCACGATTTCGGATGATGTTTTATGAATGCCCCGTGACTTATACATGTATTTTCGTCAATATATCGAGGGTAAATTAAAGTCACCACCAACTATAATTGTACGAGTCAGGCACATGTTCGAAATGAAACTCAGGCTTTCTTTGAAGCTTTCAGCAATTGTATCATCTCGATTGGGAGGTCGATAAAAGGATCGAATTAATATTTTATTCCGGTTGCCAAGAATGAACTCTGCCCATATTAAATCACTTGAACAATCTACTTCAATTTCACTAGAAAAACTACTTCTAACAGCAACAAACATGCCAGCGCCTACTGTGCTTAGCCCATTCCTTCGGAAAAATTTCGGATAAACGTATCTCTGTTTCCAGCCAGCTTTCAATGCTTATAATAACTTGAGCATCAATGCTTTCTATTAGCGCTTCGAGATCTAGTACTTTCCTTGTTGAGCTGCGACAATTTACTTCTGTTATACCGATGGTTTCTGGATCTAAGTTCATCCTGTGTTAGATCTGAACCTTTAGAGACTGATGCCTATGTTGTGTTTGCCTGAGGCCATTAGTCTAACCTAGAAAAACGCCCAGTCCACAACACGCAGCCCCTGCTACCCGTGTAGCCGCCTCCAGCGTTTAGTGGACTCCTTACTTATATAGCGAAACCCGAAAAACAAAGAATCTGTTGTGCAAATCAAGGAATCTGCAGCCTACACGGTCGCAGAACAATCTGAGCCTCTAATTCAGACCCTCCACTCTGCTCCATACGAGGGAACCGCAATCTCTCATGTCGACTATGTTGAAAATGGTGAGCCCTTCTTTCATTTCACAAGCAAGACTGCTAGCCTTTACCACTTCTGCTAGTCGCTCGAAACCGGAGAGACTCTCTTCCGATCCAAAGCGATAGACATCATTGGTCCCGACGTGAGTCACCACCTGAAGTTGAGTGCACCCTCTGCTCTTCATGGCATCTGGTAGGACCCGTTCTACATCTGAAACTGCTCCACCCAGTATGCATACAGACTGCAGATTGGCCTTCGTTCTCTCCATGGTCGCCATGTCCCTTAGGGGCCCCACAACGCACCTAACACTGGAGCACCCATGTACCTATAATCCCATCATGTTTGCCTTAATCTTGCTTACTGAGAGGTTTGCTCTGAAGCACGACAAGACAAGGACTCCATTTGTCTGAGGGACAGTTCAGCCATGGACAGCACCTGGAACCTATGTGTCTCACTAACCGGAGGGGCCTTATGTGAGGCCCCCCTGGGAAGTCTTTCGTCGTCCACCATGACCCGAGGTGACCTCCCACTCCATGAGAGCTAAAGGGTCAACCTCAGTGCGATCAGTAACCGGACTGGCCATCGGCGCAGACCGAACGGCGGACTCAGTCGTGCTGTACATCCGTTGGATACCAACGGCCAGCCCACAATAGTGATGCCCACTCACTGTGGCTTCAAGCTTTGTGACCAAAGCCATCACAGCCTGGAGCTGGGAACGAAGTGTCACCAACTCGGTACACATACGCACACAACAGTCACAGTCCCTACCCATACTACAGACAGTGGAAAACTATACTACACAGACAGAGGACAATCCACAAGCGCTTCGAAAATGTACTGTAGACACGGAGGAAAACTCAAGGTGATTAAGAAATTAGATTCAAAAATGGTTCAAATGGCTCTGAGCACTATGGGACTCAACTGCTGTGGTCATCAGTCCCCTAGAACTTAGAACTACTTAAACCTAACTAACCTAAGGACATCACACACACCCATGCCCGAGGCAGGATTCGAACCTGCGACCGTAGCAGCAGCGCGGCTCCGGACTGGAGCGCCTAGAACCGCACGACTACCGCGGCCGACTAAATTAGATTAATTCACAGAGATTCCAAAACTGAACAACTGTACCAAAGCACTCAGGTGCGACTAAATAATTCGCTCCTGATCAGGAACTTGCAGTAAGTCCCAGAATCGGTTTACTTTTCGACACGAACGAAAACAGGAGAACTGTGTCTATTAAACATTAACACACAGATGCTCAAGAAACTAAAGTACTATAGTGCACAAATAAACTATACAATTTACTTCGGGTTAGGAACTCGTAATATGTCAAAAATCGATTACTTCCCTTTTCCTGCTTGTGTCTCGGCCTTCTGTTGCTGCCTGACTAGCTCACCACTTTGATCCTAATTGCGTTTACAATGCTGACGAGACAGGCGTTTCTGATGTCCAAAAGAATTGAAGGATTTTAGCACCAAAGTGCCAGAAACTAGTAGATATGGCAAAAAGTGATGAAAGAGGCACTACACTAACAGTTGTTTCCGCATTAGTGCTTCAGGAAAGTATGTTCCTCCGTTTTCTTTATTTTTAAGAGGAAGGAAATCAATGCTCAGTTACTACGTAGAAGCAACGCTGATACGATAGCAACAGTGAGTGATTCAAGTTGGATCAACGACAAACTGTTCGTAGATTAGTTGTACCGCTTCATCTCCTATGCTAAGCCAACTCTTACAGAACCAATTACTCCTTATTTAAGCATTCACCTAGGTCACGTTAATCTTGTCTGCTATCGTATTTGTAGCTAGAATGGAATAATATCGTTATCCTTTCCACCCCATACATCATATCTTATGCAACCACTGAATCTAAAAAATTTATATAACAGAGAACGCGTCTTGTACATCTCTTCAAATGTAGACCGACGACGTACACGCTAACAAGTTGTAGAGCCTTTCATGAAACTCTTTAGTCGCACAGATGTATAGAGAAAGCAGCAACGAGTTTCCTAGTAGCTGGCATTTGCCCAATAGATACAATTGAATTTAATGAAAATTTCCTAGATGGGACATCAGTGACACCAGATGCACAGGTGTTATTGACATAAAATGTGCGAACAGCAGTGACAATTGACACACGGATAAACCTGGTATCGATATTAAGTGTGCAGCAGTGTCTAGTGACCCCTATAGCTGTTTTGGACACATCAGTTCCACCCTAAGATATTGTTAGGACTAATGTTCCCATACTGCCACATCCGAAATGTAAAGTCAACGCCAGAAAATGACATTCAGCTGTAATAACGAGTTCCCTACGAAAGGTAGTTTAGAAGAAAAGAAGAAAGGAAACACAATAAGGAAAAACCTGAAGAACCTTCAAGCGTTTGCAGATGATAACATTAAAATGAAGGTTCAAGGAAAGGAGGTTTTATCTGTGACTTACTTACGATTAGACCATGTGCATCATTACCCCCACACACCATCCGTGATTACCCCACCTTAGTGGGGTAATGCCAAACGCCAAGGTTTTGTTTCCTTCTTAATATTTCATTCAATACTGAAATTTTATGTACGTTAATTATGTGAACTTAAGATTGATTCGTTTAAGTAAAGTTTATGTAATAAATAATATTTTCGGCTTTAACTGGTTTTGTTTTATTTTAACTCTCCCTTAAGTCTTCGGAACTACGCCACTCTTCCCTACACTATGACTCAAGGTGCTTGCTTGTAAAGCAAATGTAGGCTGTTAGTGCGATATTTACTTTTTCATGAGAATCCGCTAGTTATGTCATCTGTTTATTGCTTAGGAATATTTGAATCTATTTAGAATAGTTTTTATTGAAACTTACTACAGGTTAAAGTAGTGTGAGACTAGAACTAATCTAGGACAGTTTTAGTCAGCAAGAAAGTTTCATATGAGCACACATTTCGTTGCAAACTGAAAAACTTTTTCTGGAGTTTTTAACATTTTGCAGTTCCCAATTTAAGAAAGAATTTTTCTTTGTCAAAATGGTCTTTATTTCTAATTTTCAGCGTTGGAGTTATTTCTGTTTTGTAATGTAGGGTGCTAAACAACAAGTTATTTTAAAAAGGAGCCCATTCGTATGCAACCATTAATCCAAAAGCCCATAGATAAAAATTCTGTCCTACATTGGTGTGTGTTGGTGGTGATAGCCTTAAGATTTACTTGTTTACAAATTGTGTTTTCCTTTCTTTCTTAACGTTAAAGATATTGGCCGTAGGTTTGTGCCAGGTGCCAAGTGAATATGCAAGGAATAATTACCCTAACATGTATGCATTTGGGGGTGGGCTCCTGAAAATAGTGATGAGTTGTCCTGACAGCTTTGACAGGTGATGGAGGAGTTACTGAATTTGATATTTGGCTAGAAAATAGACAATAAAAAAGTCACTGAAAATGTTGAGTTAGTCCGCACATTAATCGAATTGATCCTAAGGTTTTTAGAAGATGTGACATACTCACAGGGACCGCTGGGTAGCCTAAAGGTAACTATGGTCTATGATTTGTTGTTGATAGTTATGTAGGGGGATATTAAAAGGATCTCAAAACAAGGCAGCAGGTGTGTACGTCATCATTAGCAAATTCTTGTCTGCATCCTCTTCGTTTGGCCAAGTATGTTTTTTTTTCTATGACATGTTGAAATTTTTTCCCAGTTTGGCCAGGAGTGAGGATATGCCCAGGCACTGTCCTGGACAAGGAGAACAGTGTTAGATCCCACCACACTTGGTCACCACATGTGCTCGTTCTGGTGTACATCAGAACTGCAGGTTACTGCTATGGTTTGCCATGTTCGTATGAGTTATGATTTGTGTTAGGTAGCTATAAAGATTTCAGTTGTGGTCAGCTCCTCTACTTTTTGAAAGGGACAGATGATAGCTAGTTTTTCAGGGGTGGGGGTAGTTTACATTGCAAAAACTTGATAAAACGGTTGTCTCCCTACCTGCCCTGCCAGCTGTGGCGCTCTGCTGCTCTGAACCTTCCTAAAGCGACGCAAAACAGCAACATGCAGTCTGCTGTTTGGGGTAGAATAGGCAACATCGAATTAGGCTTGAGCCACTGATCGCTGTGACAGTAGCTTGCCAGTTGTGGGGTGTGGAAATGATTTGATCATGCACTGACCACACTTGTTTATGCTGGTGTGGTTGGCCAAGGAGTCGCCACAGCATGCAAGGAGTGAGGGAGGACAAATTTTACCAGCACTGGGCTCCACTGCTGTGGTGGTGAACAATCACTGGAAACGCCCTGCAGGTTTCTTCGGACGACACATCGGTGATGGCCAGCAGAAGCGCCGAGGAGCTGGGCAGTTTGCTTTTAGTGCCACAATGGTCAACACTGAGCGTGAACCAGCTGTGTGGGGAAATTTTCTACTTCGGGAGCGGTTGATGTCAAGGACAATACAACAGCTTGCAGCAAGAGACGAGGAATTGTGGGCAATTGTTTTACTGCAGTATTATAAAGAGCAGAAAATATGGTGCTTTTGTGGCCACATCGATGTGTGGGCAGGTGATTCAGCTGGTAACTGTTGGTGTTTACAGTCACGTCAAACACATTAGATATTGTGCAGAATGAAAATCAACATTGCACATTGAGACCGTACTGCACAACAAAGTGACGTTTTATTCCATTGTGACTATTGTTTTCATGCAAACATCATGGTTCAGCAATAAGTACTCTGTGTTTCATTTTCCTTTGTCTGTAAAAGCTACGTATGTGTAATTGATCCATTAGCTTAGGTTTGCTAGTGTTTGGAGGTTGATGCTGCTTGAATGTATATGTTTTTGTGGTAGCTACTAGTCTTTGTTACACATGTGATTCTGGTACAACTCTTGTAAAGCCTTTATGGACTTTCATTGTAATATTTGCGTCTTGATTGTTGCCCTCTTGGTACATCATATGTGCCGACTAAGATGACTGCTTAGAATTATTACCATCTGTTTAAAATAACCTTTTGTCGTCATTTTAATGAGATAGTTTCAGGTAAGATGCATTGCTGTGCTGAACAGGTAGCTGTGATGTGTTGATACATAAAAGACACGCTTTCAGAATCCACAACCTATACTCACGCATACGCACTGCCAATGAGTACGCTAATCCGCGGCTGAGTGGGTGCAACGTTTTAAAAGCTTAATTCAATATTTTAATCAAGGAACCATCATCTCATGGTTTCTCACTTACCATCTCACTTCCTCTCCTTCTCCTCTTCGAGATGGTTCACTTTATTGTCAGGCAATATACGAGGGTTGTCCAAAAAGTAAGTTCCGATCGGTCTCGAAACGGAACCACCGTGAAAATAAGGTAATGCTTTGCACATATGTGTTGGACAGTGTCTCTAGTATGCCCGTGGATCGTGTCGCATCGCTCTTTTCAGCTTTGAGTTAACAGTAACACGTAGAGATGCGTAGGGAATACCGTCTCCAGGCAACTATTAGGCCCTGGATAGAGATTTCACCTGTGTCATGCGGCCCACACAACACAACTGTCGAGCAGTCCCTTCTTCATGCCAATTCTCGGTCGCCCACTGCAGGGGCAATGAAGACTACCCTGCATAGTTTCCGATGAGAGGTGTTTCATTTCAGCTCAAAAGAACCGCTGGATATGAAGACAAAATTTTTCCACAGACAACGAGCTGCAGAGCAGTGCGGGCAACTGGCCGAAAGCACAGGCGGCTGCTTTCTATGACGAGGATATTGGAAAGTTGATACAACACTACGACAAAACTCGAAGTTGGAGCGGCGACTAGGTAGAGAAGTAGGTGGAAGGTGTACCTAACTGGTGGAAATGAAACGTTTCTGTTAAGTCCCATTGTGCAGAGACCCGTTTGAACCATTTTGAGAACGTTTCCGGTTTTCGCTGTGGTTTCTTTTTCGCGACCGATCGGAACTTACTTTCATATGCATCACTTAGGACGACGCGTAATCAACATTTCTTGGCCTTCCATTTCACCCAGCATTCCTTCATAAGCAACGAATGTGCTAGCTTTCGTTTCGTAGACAACGTATGTCGGTTAGCTTTCTCTTTTCTTCCCCAAAACCCCGTGTGTTAGTGATTTTTCTGATTTCATTTCTGTCATGTAGATTTGGAGACCCTAATTCTCTCAGGTCTTCTTCCGTCTCTTTGTACCAGTTCGTTCTCGTAGTTTTATTCTTTAAAAATGTTTAGATTTTGTGCGTTAACCTGTTTGAGTCCATTCTTTCTAAATGCACCATGAAGTGGATTATTCTCATGCGCATTGTGTGTGTTATTTTGGAGGAATTTATATATATATTTCTGCATTGGGTTTTGGATAATGCACACCATCTTTAGTTCTTGGTCCTAGGATTTTCCTCATTATTTTACATTCTTTCACTTCTAATTCCCCTTTTAGTGTTCTGTGGTGAAGGTTTAGTTCTCAGATGCGTAGAGAGCTTCGGGTTTTATTACTGTTGTGTAGTGTCGTATTTTTCAGTTCTACGAGAGACTCTCCTTGTTGTAAACGTGTTTTGTTAATTGAAACGCCGTCTCCATTTTCTGGACTCTCGATCTGACAGATTTCTTTTCATTACAATTTTCTGCAATCCATTTACCTAAATATTTAAATTCGTTTACTTGAGAGACTTAGTTATTACCAATTTTGAGATCAGAAGGTGCATCTTTGATGTCAGTTATAAATTTTCTTTTTTCAAATGAAATTTGTAATCCAATTTTTTCTGTCTGCTCTTGTAATAATTCTAGCTGTTTCTGTGCATCGGTAATGTTTTGGGCGATTAGTACCATGACATCAGCATTTTCGAACAACTTTTTCAAGAGCACAATTGAAGAGCACTGGGGACAGTCCATCCCCTTGTTGTACTCCTGTGTCTACTTCAAATTCTGTGCTCAATTCTCCCATAAAATTTACTTTGGATTTTGTCTCCGTGAGTGTTTCTTGTATGGTGTATGTTGCCTTTGATCTATTCCAAATTATTCTAACACTTCAAAAAGTGATTCTCGGTCTATACTGTCATATGCTTTTTTAAAGTCGACAAACGTTATGACATAACGTTTGTTTAAAGTACTATGCAAATATTTCATGGAGTGTTTCTAGTGAGGGATTTGTTCTAAGCATGGTCGACCTATTCTGAATACACATTGGTATTCGCCTAGTTTTGAATCCAGCTGAGGTTATGCTTTGTTTAGTAGGGCTTTAGAAAGAATTTTGTATGTTATTGACAATAGTTGTAGGGGTGTGTTTTACGTCCTTTTTTGTATAGAGGATGTATGACTGCTGTCGTCCAATCTGTGGGGACTTTTTCAGTTTTCCAGATTTCATGTATAATATCTATGAGTTTTGCAATAAGATTCTCTCCTGCATTTTTCCATAATTCTGCGATGATTTGGTCTTCTCCTGATGCTTTCTTATTTTTCAGAGACTGAATTATCTCTATAATCTCATTAAAACTTGGTGGCTTTGAGTCTGGGTTTCTTGTGTATGACGGAACTCAAATCTTTCGGCAGCCTTTGCACAATTCGGTAATTTAGAAAAGTATTTTGCAAGAATTTAACAGTTTTCGGTGTTGGTATGGGAAATTTTGCCCATGTTCATTTTTGAATTGGAGTGATGGAGGAGAGTGCGTTGTTAATTTTTGTTTGAATAATCTGTCTTGAAAGGAGAATATAAGATGAACATCAACAAAAGCAAAACGAGGATCATGGAATGTAGTCGAATTAAGTCGGGTGATGCTGAGGGAATTAGATTAGGAAATGAGACACTTAAAGTAGTAAAGGAGTTTTGCTATTTGGGGAGCAAAATAACTGATGATGGTCGAAGTAGAGAGGATATAAAATGTAGACTGGCAATGGCAAGGAAAGCGTTTCTGATGAAGAGAAATTTGTTAACATCGAGTATAGATTTAAGTGTCAGGAAGTCGTTTCTGAAAGTATTTGTATGGAGTGTAGCCATGTATGGAAGTGAAACATGGACGATAAATAGTTTGGACAAGAAGAGAATAGAAGCTTTCGAAATGTGGTGCTACAGAAGAATGCTGAAGATTAGATGGGTAGATCACATAACTAATGAGGAGGTATTGAATAGAATTGAGGAGAAGATGAGTTTGTGGCACGACTTGACGAGAAGATGGGATCGGTTGGTAGGACATGTTCTGAGGCATCAAGGGATCACAAATTTAGCATTGGAGGGCAGCGTGGAGGGTAAAAACCGTAGAGGGAGACCAAGAGATGAATACACTAAGCAGATTCAGAAGGATGTAGGTTGCAGTAGGTACTGGGAGATGAAGAAACTTGCACAGGATAGGGTAGCATTGAGAGCTGCATCAAACCAGTCTCAGGACTGAAGACCACAACAACCACTCTGTATAAATTTCGGGAATTGTTTTTCTTGAAATCATTTTGTATGTCTTGCAACTTTTTGTCTTTGTGTAATTTACTGACTACTCGCATTGATTTTGTGACTGTTTTCCTGGTATCTTTGAGATCTTTCAGGGTCTTTTGATTTTTGTAGCACAACCAATTTTGCTACGCCTGTTGTCTGATATTGTTGGCCACATTCAGCTGTCCGCCATGGTTGTTTACATGTTCTTGTTTGTGGTGCTACAGTTTCAGCTGCTTTTAAAAGTCCTGCTTGCAGTTGTTTGCCAATTTTGTGGTTTTAAATTTTGTGTCTCGTTTGCAAATTGCTTATTACCATTTATCTTTTGTACATCATCTTTACGGTGTGGAGATTTCTTAGTGAATTATTTTCTTTTTTCTGGAATGATGTCTAGGGAGAATTTGGTTTTGAAAAGGTCGGAATCTAGTCCATTAAGTTTCATGATTTCTACTGTATTGACGCGGGAGATCATTACATGATCCAACTGATATTCACCTAGTAATGTATTAGGTGAAATCCAAGTTTTGGTTTTCGAGGCTCTTTTCTAGAGAAATGTTGATTTGAAAAATAGGTCGTGGTTTTTGCAGAGTTCAATCAGTCGCATGCCATTCCGGTTGGTCAGAGTATGTCCTGACCATTTACCTACCCAATATCAATATTTCTTTTCTTTACCAATTTGTGCATTGAAATCGCCCACAAGGACTTTGACATGATTATTTGGGATTTTTTGGAGAATATTATCTAAATTGTTCCAGAATTCTTCTACTTCATCTACTTTGTTTTTGTAAGTGATGTTAGTTGGTGCATGTCCATTGTTAGGGTGTATATCTTATTAGATGATTTGATAGTCATCGTGGAGAGCCGACCTGAGTAAGATTTGAAAGTCGTGAGTGAATCAAGTATTGCTGTATCTACTATAAATCCTGTTCCAAATTGTGGACAATTTACCATGGCTCGTTTTCCAGGTTTTCCTATGTATATCCTGTATCCTTCTGAATCAGAAGGATTTTCATCTGTATATCGTGATTCCAGAAGTGCAATAATTTTGATTTTACGTTCTCTGGATTTGTCCAGGATGTTTTTCAGTTTTCCCATTTCTAAGAGAGAATTTACATTAAATGTCATTAGCCAAATTCTCGATTTTTGTTTGATTTTGTTATTATGGGGTTTTGAGGTACTCCGATTTACCTCCATGCACACTTCTGTGGTCTCCCCGGAATCCGAATAGACCACCTGCTGTCTTTCAACCGTGGGATTTGACCCACTGGGGTAATTTGTGTCTGAAGGCTGAAGGTGCTGTATCAATGTTGATTTATATGGACTGGGTTTGTGACTGAAACTGAGATTCAGTCTGGTTAAGCTCAGAGTTCCACTTCTGAGTTTTATAGATCAGCCGCCACTAACACGTGGAACTGACGCTGTAGGGTACCGCCAATAACGTGTGGAACCGTCGTGCTCTTTGTCCAAGTAACCTAGGACGATAGCTTTTATAATATCCCAAAAAGTCTCTTCCGCCAGTTCCACCGTACCGATGATTTTCATCTCCGTTTTCACTGCCGTTGAGGTCTTCACCGTCTCCCTGGCAAGGGACCCTCATGAGGTACTATCACCCTGGCCATGTGAACCAAGGTTTTTTACGAGGTGTTAGTCCACCCCGTCCTCCTGTTTCAACCGAGCTTCGGAGAGGCTATGGCGGGGTTATATACACTCCTGGAAATGGAAAAAAGAACACATTGACACCGGTGTGTCAGACCCACCATACTTGCTCCGGACACTGCGAGAGGGCTGTACAAGCAATGATCACACGCACGGCACAGCGGAAACACCAGGAACCGCGGTGTTGGCCGTCGAATGGCGCTAGCTGCGCAGCATTTGTGCACCGCCGCCGTCAGTGTCAGCCAGTTTGCCGTGGCATACGGAGCTCCATCGCAGTCTTCAACACTGGTAGCATGCCGCGACAGCGTGGACGTGAACCGTATGTGCAGTTGACGGACTTTGAGCGAGGGCGTATAGTGGGCATGCGGGAGGCCGGGTGGACGTACCGCCGAATTGCTCAACACGTGGGGCGTGAGGTCTCCACAGTACATCGATGTTGTCGCCAGTGGTCGGCGGAAGGTGCACGTGCCCGTCGACCTGGCACCGGACCGCAGCGACGCACGGATGCACGCCAAGACCGTAGGATGCTACGCAGTTCCGTAGGGGACCGCACCGCCACTTCCCACCAAATTAGGGACACTGTTGCTCTTGGGGTATCGGTGAGGACCATTCGCAACCGTCTCCATGAAGCTGGGCTACGGTCCCGCACACCGTTAGGCCGTCTTCCGCTCACGCCCCAACATCGTGCAGCCCGCCTCCAGTGGTGTCGCGACAGGCGTGAATGGAGGGGCGAATGGAGACGTGTCGTCTTCAGCGATGAGAGTCGCTTCTGCCTTGGTGCCAATGATGGTCGTATGCGTGTTTGGCGCCGTGCAGGTGAGCGTCACAATCAGGACTGCATACGACCGAGGCACACAGGGCCTACACCCGGCATCATGGTGTGGGGAGCGATCTCCTAGACTGGCCGTACACCACTGGTGATCGTCGAGGGGACACTGAATAGTGCACGGTACATCCAAACCGTCATCGAACCCATCGTTCTACCATTCCTAGACCAGCAAGGGAACTTGCTGTTCCAACAGGACAATGCACGTCCGCATGTATCCCGTGCCACCCAACGTGCTCTAGAAGGTGTAAGTCAACTACGCTGGCCAGCAAGATCTCCGGATCTGTCCCCCATTGAGCATGTTTGGGACTGGATGAAGCGTCGTCTCACGCGGTCTGCACGTCCAGCACGAACGCTGGTCCAACTGAGGCGCCAGGTGGAAATGGCATGGCAAGCCGTTCCACAGGACTACATCCAGCATCTCTACGATCGTCTCCATGGGAGAATAGCAGCCTGCATTGCTGCGAAAGGTGGATATACACTGTACTAGTGCCGACATTGTGCATGCTCTGTTGCCTGCGTCTATGTGCCTGTGGTTCTGTCAGTGTGATCATGTGATGTATCTGACCCCAGGAATGTGTCAATAAAGTTTCCCCTTCCTGGTACAATGAATTCACGGTGTTCTTATTTCAGTTTCCAGGAGTGTATATTCATTTGCTTAGTTGGATTTTGAAAGCCGTGTTGTGATTGTGTCCCAGTTCGACAGACGACAGATGTCCTATATCAGACTAACCACAACCCCTCTACCTTCCCTCAACTCCACATCTCTTTATATCAGACTCATAGATGCCTCAGGCAGCGACACTTCATTTATGAAGAAACATTTGTGGCTTGGTTAGTCTGTAGTGGCATTTCTCTTCGTTCATTGAATTGCGTCGTACATGCAGATCGCCACAGTAGCAGTACAACACATATTTAATATAGGATGGTGAATTATTAACGATATTTTCCAAGAGACAGCATGAAATAAGTAAGAGTCATAAATATAATAAGAGTTGGCAAGATTCCCATTTGTAGGACGGTGTTGCAGTGACTGATTTTAATTTCTGAACCGTAATTCCCCTTAACACTACATCTCGCTCAAGAATCACTGGTTTGATACCTATGCAACACATTAAGTAACTCCAACTGATCTGATTCGGCGCTGGTAGTGGGGTCGTGAGTTGTGTCCTTACTATAAATTAGCAAATAGCTGCCTGTGCTACCGATAGCGTTGTGTGTAAAAACCATGGTCGCCGATGAGTAAATCTGGAACCTGGTGATCAGGGACGCTGGTCTCAGTCTCAACAATGGACTCTGAGTGAAGCCGTCACTAGTACCTCGTCCCTGAATCGCTAGGCTTTCCAGATCTGAATACTCAGACTTACTCATCCACACGTCCGGCGGTCCACACCGAAATATCGGATGTCCCATTCCGATCTTGTATTCAGTGCATAGCTTCTTAAGGATTGCAACATGGCGAGCCCGCCAAAGGTCAAAACAGGTGTTAGTGGACGACAGAATTTATGTTCATTAATCGTATAAAGAAACCCCAGGAAATTTCTCCTACCAAAAGACGGGCAAAACACATACCCCTAATCGGGTCGTTTTCCGACGAAACATAGACACCGCATTACGTCAGCTGAGGTCACAGTCTGTTCTACAGTCACAATGCAAGCGCTTTGGGCGTGAAGAAGTTCAGTAGGCGTGCGTACACAAATAGGTATAGTGAAACATGCCGGCTACGTTGGCGTCAGTCTTACAGCTGCCCTGCTGCGCCTGATGCATTTGTACACTCCTGGAAATTGAAATAAGAACACCGTGAATTCATTGTCCCAGGAAGGGGAAACTTTATTGACACATTCCTGGGGTCAGATACATCACATGATCACACTGACAGAACCACAGGCACATAGACACAGGCAACAGAGCATGCACAATGTCGGCACTAGTACAGTGTATATCCACCTTTCGCAGCAATGCAGGCTGCTATTCTCCCATGGAGACGATCGTAGAGATGCTGGATGTAGTCCTGTGGAACGGCTTGCCATGCCATTTCCACCTGGCGCCTCAGTTGGACCAGCGTTCGTGCTGGACGTGCAGACCGCGTGAGACGACGCTTCATTCAGTCCCAAACATGCTCAATGGGGGACAGATCCGGAGATCTTGCTGGCCAGGGTAGTTGACGTACACCTTCTAGAGCACGTTGGGTGGCACGGGATACATGCGGACGTGCATTATCCTGTTGGAACAGCAAGTTCCCTTGCCGGTCTAGGAATGGTAGAACGATGGGTTCGATGACGGTTTGGATGTACCGTGCACTATTCAGTGCCCCCTCGACGATCACCAGTGGTGTACGGCCAGTGTAGGAGATCGCTCCCCACACCATGATGCTGGGTGTTGGCCCTGTGTGCCTCGGTCGTATGCAGTCCTGATTGTGACGCTCACCTGCACGGCGCCAAACACGCATACGACCATCATTGGCACCAAGGCAGAAGCGACTCTCATCGCTGAAGACGACACGTCTCCATTCGTCCCTCCATTCACGCCTGTCGCGAAACCACTGGAGGCGGGCTGCACGATGTTGGGGCGTGAGCGGAAGACGGCCTAACGGTGTGCGGGACCGTAGCCCAGCTTCATGGAGACGGTTGCGAATGGTCCTCGCCGATACCCCAGGAGCAGCAGTGTCCCTAATTTGCTGGGAAGTGGCGGTGCGGTCCCCTACGGCACTGCATAGGATCCTACGGTCTTGGCGTGCATCCGTGCGTCGCTGCGGTCCGGTCCCAGGTCGACGGGCACGTGCACCTTCCGCCGACCACTGGCGACAACATCGATGTACTGTGGAGACCTCACGCCCCACGTGTTGAGCAATTCGGCGGTACGTCCACCCGGCCTCCCGCATGCCCACTATACGCCCTCGCTCAAAGTCCGTCAACTGCACATACGGTTCACGTCCACGCTGTCGCGGCATGCTAGCAGTGTTAAAGACTGCGATGGAGCTCCGTATGCCACGGCAAACTGGCTGACACAGACGGCGGCGGTGCACAAATGCTGCGCAGCTAGCGCCATTCGACGGCCAACACCGCGGTTCCTGGTGTGTCCGCTGTGCCGTGCGTGTGATCATTGCTTGTACAGCCCTCTCGCAGTGTCCGGAGCAAGTATGGTGGGTCTGACACACCGGTGTCAATGTGTTCTTTTTTCCATTTCCAGGAGTGTATTTGGAACGGGAACAATTACAATGACTATAGGTACTGAGCTGGGAGAGTACGCGCCCGGTCATTCAGCCAGCAAACTCCGCCAGGCGTCCAGAACTCTCCTCCGCTGCCGTAAATTGATTTACGAGGCTCCAGCTCGTTGTGGCCTGCTGTGACAGTACGGCTGGGGCACTGGTCCATCTAGCAAACAGAAGCACTGGTCCAGCGATAGCAGCACGGCAGGGGCGTCAGTTCAGTGACCTCTCGGATCTCACCTTTGCATCAGCCAAATTTAGACCCTCTCTTCCTACCTGGCCCGCGCCTCCTAAGATTTCACCCGGCATTTCTGCCCGGTGAGAATTTTCCCCTGTATCTGCGCGCCAAGTGGCAATGAAACAGGCCCCTGAAAAATACCAAGCAATGAAGGATCAATTTGTAACCAGAGCAACACGTTCTCGAAGCTCTCAGTGCTCTTCACTGTCATTTCATAACATTAACCGGTACATTACCAATAAGTAAACTTAATAAACACAATGAAAATTATAGGATTGTAAGCCAAAAGGGCTTGACGTTTTGCAAGTTCTTCGTTTATTCAGTTGGGGAAGGCGTAGTTCTAGAAAGCGAGAAAATTCCTGACAGTGGTTGAGAAGCTTAGAAACTGGGCATCTAGTCGAAAGGTACTGCAGGTTTTCAGCCAGTTTCTGACTCTTCTTGAGTGTTGACATCTAATAGTGTTGTGCTACAATAAGACTGGAAACATATAATACAGAGATCGTTAGAGACCGTCCCTGTGATTTCTCTTCGATACTTTAATTGATCAGCGGAATGATTTCATTAACACATGAATTCCTGTTCCACTCTCAACAAATGTGGTAAAGACAAATGTGGTAAAAACCCATCCCAAATGTTCATAATATTATTTCTTAGGGCATAGTGAATCCTACTTAAAAGATTTATTTCTTCTCTCTACACGTTTTGAAATAGTTCTGTTTGTAGGTCTATGTTCTAAGAATATCACGAAACCTTGACAGGAATTCAGTGTCGTCACTCCAAAGCTACCGGTCAATCATCATTCCACCCATAATCTTACACTAGTTGGACTTTCAAGCTGGATGTGAACTGATTCCTCCTCTACCCAGATAGACGTGGACCACAGTTATTTCTCCAATGTCCTGGAAGTCCAGGATATATTGCATTGTATGTTTACCTAAAATACAGGAAAAGACACTACAAAATTTTGTATAGATGAACTATCAGAGGAGCTTGCAACATAATAGCCAACCTGAAACTATTATTTCACTTTCAGCGCACAAAGAATGTGTTGCGAATCCCACGTCACATATCGCATATACCGATTGTGATGATGACCCTGCAGAACGTATTCCTTATTAAGGGTTATAACACGTAATTTTGCAATTATTACAAAGATTTATTTGTGAATAACTGTAATGCATATAAAGGTATCGATCTCGTTATCGTTGTAGAAAGTATTTTTATGTGAATGGAGTTTCACAAAACCAGTACTTTTCCGCTTAATTATTGCCTGTAGCATCGCGAAAATTCAACTGTTGTCACCTCAATACGCTACTTGAATGTCCGTAACTCATGTAGAGATCTCATTCGTAAAGCAGCTTGGCTGTGTTTTCACGTAATACTAAATCTTCCCCAATCTCCTGCTCCATTTCCACGATACGTCCGTGCGACGAACTTCCCAACAACCTGCGTCTGAGCCAAAACTACTTTGTATTCTAGAGGAGACTAAATCTTAACCAACTGCCATGTCAACAACATCGCACTCAGCATATCACACCTGTATTTTCAACGCCATTGCAGTTTCCACCATCTCCACATCTCGAATTTAATCTGCTAACTTTATTGTCTCTGGGTCTTCTCCAGACAATCCAACCTGTTCTTTGACATGATTTCATCATTACAGGTGTCTTGCATTCCTGTTAGTACGTCGTTCCCCACAGTTGAAAGGAACGTTCCGTTATGAAAAAATTACTGTCATTCCTCTGAAACTTCCTGGCAGATTAAAACTGTCTGCCGGGCCGAGACTCGAATTCGGGACCGTTGCTTTTCGCGAGGTACTGGCAGAATTGAAGCTGTGAGCACGGGTCGTGAGTCGTGCTTGGGTAGCTCAGATGGTAGAGCACTTGCCCGCGAAATGCAAAGGTTCCGAGTTCAAGTGTCGGTATGGCACACAGTTTTAATCTGCCAGGAAGTTTCATATCAGCGCACACTCTGCTACAGAGAGAAAATCTCATTCTGGGAATATCCCCAAGGCTGTGGATAAGTCATGTCTCCGAAATATCCTTTCTTCCAGGAGTGCTAGTTCTGTCAAGATCCTCAGAAGAGCTTCTGTGAAGTTTGGAGGGCAGCAGACGAAATAGAGCAGAATTGAAGCTTTGATAACAGGTCGTGAGTCGTGATTGGTTGGCTCAGATGGTAGAGCACTTGCCTGCGAAAGACAAAGGTCCCGAGGTCGAGTGTCGGTCCGGCAGACCGTTTTAATGTACCAGGAAGTTTCATATCAGCGCACGATCCACTGCAGAGTGAAAATCTCATTCTACTATTCCTCTGTTATTCTTAATTATATACAGCTCGTTTCCTGTGCAAATTGCTATGTGAGCTAGCTAAACACTTTACATATTAGAGAAGGCCTGAATGCCCTAACCTTGCAAGGGAATATAATTGGGTAGATAAATAATTTGGAAACTGGACAACAGGAAGCAGCTGTCCATCGTATTTGGGTTACGAGGGAATTTTCTGTACAAGAATATTTTGATTTTCCTGTGTCAGCCTGTTCATTTCAGAGTAGATCTTGCACTCTGCGTCCTCAATTACTTGCTGGATGTATTCGAATCTCTGTCCTCCCCCACAGATTTTACCGCCTAGAACTCCCTCTAGTGTGATGGAGTTCATTCGCTGATGCCTTTACAGGTGTGCTACAATTCTGTCCCTTCATCTTGTCAGCGTTTTCAATATGTTCCGTTTTTCGCCGATTCGGCTGAAGACCTCATCATTCCTTATCAGTCCTCCTGGTTTTCAACATTATTCCTTAGCATCACATCTCAAACGCTTCGATTCTCTTCAGTTCCGGTTTTTCCACTTTCTATGACTCACTGTCATAGATACTGTGCTCCCAACACATATTCTCAGAAATTTTTTTTCTCAATTTCTGGCTTTTATTTTATACCAGTACACTTCTCTTGACAGGAAATGTTGTTTTTGCCTCTACTAGGCTATTCTTACTTCATCCATCACGAGTTATTTTGCTTCGAAGATAGCAGAATTCGATAAATTCGTCTACTTCGTGACCACCAATTAGCTCTTAAGTTTCTCGCCATTCTCACTTCAGCTACTTCTCATTACATTTGTCTTTTTCCCGTTTATTCTCAATCCATATTCTGAACTCATATACTACTTATTGCATTCAGCAATCGCTTAATTCTCCTCCTTTTTCGCTGAGGATAGCGACGTCATTAGCGAATCTTCCATTGATATCCTTTCGCCTCGAATTTTAGTCCCACTCTCTAACATTTGTGCTGTCTCGGTCATTGCATCTTAGATCTATGAAGTGAGCAGTAGGGGCTACAGACTGCTTACCTGTCTTTCCCTCTTTTTTAATCCGAGCACTTTTTTCTTCGTCTTCAAATCTTATTGTTCCCTCTTGGTTCTTAAACATACTTTTTATCACCATTCTTTCCTTGTAGTTCACTCCGGTTTTATCAGAATTTCGAACATCTTGCACCATTTCACACTGTCGAACGCTATATCGATAAATCATATAAGCGTGTTTTTATTTTCTCTCAGTCTTCCTTACATTATAACATGCGAAGTCAGAAGTGTTTCCTGGTACCATTGCCTTTCCTGAATCAGACTGTTCGTGCTCTAACAGATCTTCAGTTAATTTTCTAAGTTTGCTGTCTTTTTTATTACCACGTGCAAGCTTCGTAAACATCCATAATTTTGCGTGGTTAAGCCAGTATTAGAGAGAAAACAATGACAATGAAACAGGGTCCTAAGTATTAAGTATGACTGAACTGGAATCAGTTGATTCATTAATGCAATGAGAAATATTAATTTCATATAAATTAATTGGGAAAGTTGAAGAACATAATTGATATCACAGTGGCTTGAAATATAACTCATTCCTCTTCAGCTGAACATATTTGGCTCACGAACTTATCTGGTTACAGCCCTTCCCAGAGAATATATATGTGGAACATACAAATCTCAGTTTTTAAAAATAATAAAGGCACTTAAACAATTGTAAATAAGCGAAGAGGACACAGTAGGTTAACTTTCACGACCACTAAAGGATTGATGTGATAGAATAAGATAAAGGACTTCACGGTGTAACGAGGGCGGGGGTCCGAGAGGATATACTGCGGGAAACATTCACTCTTACACTCATACGCCAGAACAGAAAAAGACACAATTTACCACCACTAAATGCATGCGCAAACCCATAAAGACTTCTGATCCGTTTAGAATAATTTAGAAAAGCATTGTCAAAGCATAACAAATCATTCCCGACAACCAAGAGCCGATCTCTCCACGTAGCAAGTCACAATGTACACTCCTGGAAATGGAAAAAAGAACACATTGACACCGGTGTGTCAGACCCACCATACTTGCTCCGGACACTGCGAGAGGGCTGTACAAGCAATGATCACACGCACGGCACAGCGGACACACCAGGAACCGCGGTGTTGGCCGTCGAATGGCGCTAGCTGCGCAGCATTTGTGCACCGCCACCGTCAGTGTCAGCCAGTTTGCCGTGGCATACGGAGCTCCATCGCAGTCTTTAACACTGGTAGCATGCCGCGAAAGCGTGGACGTGAACCGTATGTGCAGTTGACGGACTTTGAGCGAGGGCGTATAGTGGGCATGCGGGAGGCCGGGTGGACGTACCGCCGAATTGCTCAACACGTGGGGCGTGAGGTCTCCACAGTACATCGATGTTGTCGCCAGTGGTCGGCGGAAGGTGCACGTGCCCGTCGACCTGGGACCGGACCGCAGCGACGCACGGATGCACGTCAAGACCGTAGGATCCTACGCAGTGCCGTAGGGGACCGCACCGCCACTTCCCAGCAAATTAGGGACACTGTTGCTCCTGGGGTACCGGCGAGGATCATTCGCAACCGTCTCCATGAAGCTGGGCTACGGTCCCGCACACCGTTAGGCCGTCTTCCGCTCACGCCCCAACATCGTGCAGCCCGCCTCCAGTGGTGTCGCGACAGGCGTGAATGGAGGGACGAATGGAGACGTGTCGTCTTCAGCGATGAGAGTCGCTTCTGCCGTGGTGCCAATGATGGTCGTATGCGTGTTTGGCGCCGTGCAGGTGAGCGCCACAATCAGGACTGCATACGACCGAGGCACACAGGGCCAACACCCGGCATCATGGTGTGGGGAGCGATCTCCTACACTGGCCGTACACCACTGGTGATCGTCGAGGGGACACTGAATAGTGCACGGTACATCCAAACCGTCATCGAACCCATCGTTCTACCATTCCTAGACCGGCAAGGGAACTTGCTGTTCCAACAGGACAATGCACGTCCGCATGTATCCCGTGCCACCCAACGTGCTCTAGAAGGTGTATGTCAACTACCCTGGCCAGCAAGATCTCCGGATCTGTCCCCCATTGAGCATGTTTGGGACTGGATGAAGCGTCGTCTCACGCGGTCTGCACGTCCAGCACGAACGCTGGTCCAACTGAGGCGCCAGGTGGAAATGGCATGGCAAGCCGTTCCACAGGACTACATCCAGCATCTCTACGATCGTCTCCATGGGACAATAGCAGCCTGCATTGCTGCGAAAGTTGGATATACACTGTACTAGTGCCGACATTGTGCATGCTCTGTTGCCTGTGTCTATGTGCCTGTGGTTCTGTCAGTGTGATCATGTGATGTATCTGACCCCAGGAATGTGTCAATAAAGTTTCCCCTTCCTGGGACAATGAATTCACGGTGTTCTTATTTCAATTTCCAGGAGTGTATATCTAAGCGAACTGACACATTTCTAAGTAAAGAGGAACTCCAATAGCACGAGAAAGTTGACTAAAACCACGACAAGATCAAATGATCGCGAGCCACACATGAGGGAACTAATCTCGCAAAAGTGAATGCTTTGGAACAATTTCACGGTGCACGTGGCCCCCTACTGGACTAGGCAGCTCTCACAAATTCGCATAAAATACTCAAACCTGAGAGTTCGTATCATCTGCCGGCACACCTGAGATTTAAACCGAATCAAGAAACACGATTACAAAATACGAGCAGCCCGCATGGCTCGTCACCTAACGTACATGAAATTCGAACACGAGTATGGACCAGACACAGAAATCATACAGAAAATCAGAAATAGAAAAGTAACACCCATGTAGGTCCAATCACACCACATTCACTATATTTTAAGTTACTAGCTCACATTAGACACCTTCACTGGTGATTATTCCACCCCGCTGTTCCAAGGGAACAAGGGAAGTTGTGCTCGTTGGTAACACCAAAACAAACATATCGCACTTTAAAACGTAAAACGAACTGAAAAATAAAAACGGCGCTTCAGCTAACGCGAAGGAAATTTAATCAACGATACTTTAGTAACTACAAATGCACTTAACGCCATATTCTAACCCATCAGACGACTTACTAAATCCCATGACCATGTTCACCGGCGACCATACGCAGAGTACCGTTCTGAACCAAGCACCCCGGTAACCCGGATTACAGGTGAAACTGGCAACGGGGCCTTTTCCGCCACCAACACATCAATAAAGATCCCCCATGCATAAAGGATAGACCTCTGAATTCATATAACAGGGATTCTAGGTTGATCACCCTTTACTGAAAGCAGGCGACAAGCATCTTCTCTTCTGCTTCCAGCAGATGAAACTCCACGCAACTACTACTACAGAACAGACCCCGAAATATACACAAAAATACTCATTCGTTGGCCGGCCGGTGTGGCCGTGCGGCTCTAGGCGCCTCAGTCTGGAACCGAGTCACCGCTACGGTCGCAGGTTCGAATCCTGCCTCGGGCATGGATGTAGGTGATGTCCTTAGGTTAGTTACGTTTAAGTAGTTCTAAGTTCTAGGGGACTGATGACCACAGATGTTAAGTCCCATAGTGCTCAGAGCCATTTGAACCATTTAACTCATTCGTTCACATACAGACACATATACAGTAAACTAAAGGAAAGACATGATGTTTGTATTCAGGTCTGAACACAAAACTATGGAGCATAATCAACTGAATTGCTTGTACAAACAGACACAGGTTGAAATTTCCTTGCAGATTAAAACTGTGTGTGGGACCGGGAATCGAACTCGGGACCTTTGCCTTTCGCGGGCAAGTGCTCTACCATCTGAGCTACCCAAGCACGACTCACGCTCCGTCCTCGAAGCTTCACTTCGGCCAGTACCTCGTCTCCTACCTTCCAAACTTTACAGAAGCTCTCCTGCGAACCTTGCAGGACTAGCACTCCTCAAAGAAAGGATATTGCGGAGACGTGGCTTAGCCACAGCATCGGGGATGTTTCCAGAATGAGATTTTCACTCTGCACAGGTTGCTTGTATTTATGTCATGCAAGCATGAAATTTGTCAGGTATACACTGCTCAGTCTTCCAGGGTTAGTTGAACTAAGCCGCAAACCTGCGGTGTACAAAAGTATTTGATATCATGTATAGGAGGCAATAGCCTTACCGGACGCCTCTACCGAGAAGTTTCGGCTTTTGCATTCTTGTGTGTATTACTTTTTCTTATAGGTTAGTAAAGCGTATTACGTAGATAGCTTATGTGACAGACACCGAGAGGCATCCAGACAGTGATCGAAGAATACATGTAAGGGTCAATCGACCGCTGCTTCGGTAAAACATTCAGATTAAACGAAAACCCGACCAACTGAAAATAAGTTGAAGTTAAAATTCGTAATGATCAAGGCTACCCGTTTGACAGAGATGAATGAAACGACATTCGTTCAATATATTCATTATGACAGTTTAGTCTCAAGAGGTGTGTCAGTCCAGACAAACAAGCGTCAGACTCACAATGTAGGTTGGTTCAAATGGCTCTGAGCACTATGGGACTTAACATCTGAGGTCATCAGACCCCTAGAACAGAACTACTTAAACTAACTAACCTAAGGACATCACACACATCTAGGATTCGAACCTGCCACCGTTGCAGTCTCGCGGTTCCGGACTGAAGCTCCTAGAACCTCTCGGCCACCGCGGCCGGCTCACGATGTAGGAACACGTGCCGTGGGCGACCTCCGCGAAAGAGTTCTCGGAACTAGTAGCACGAAACAAATGTCTTAACAAGTGTTTCACGCACACAATAGTAAAACTGACTTTAGCACTGTAGGTCAGTAACAAAATTCAGGTTATCATTGTCATGGAAATTCCTCAGAAAGTCCAAAGATGCGCTGTTTAGGAAAGCGCATAATAACTTAAGAAAATTATTTTCGAAATGGAGTTTCCAGTTTCATTCTTTTCCGTTCTGCATCAGATTTCAAACATTTTCCCTGACTAGAGTTTCTACGAAAAATTCATGCAGGAGATCCGTTCCATTTTCGAGTTGCAGAGATTATGTATTGATGACAAGCTTGAGATATATTACATAATTCCCGAACACTCACTGACCATTACTTTGAAATGACAATTTATCTCTGATACACTTAGAGCCTTTGACGTACGAAAGACAGCAGGGTTTGGTAATCCGTCACACGCCGCGCTCACAACCACTAGCATTTCATCAGCTCCGGTGAAGCTCGCCTACGAGAAGTGAAACGCGCTGGAAAGCAGCCAGAGGTGGGCGGGTATTTTTCTCGCGGCGAGACGGATTACGGTATCAGAAAGGAAACCTTGACGGAAAGCCCCCAGAACTGGCTCGTAAAAGAGCGCCCCCACCAGACCATCCACAGACGCTTTGGCTGCAGCGCAGATATGTTTATATACGTACGTGTATTTTTTATCCGCTCGCCGGAAGAGGGTAGTTCACACCCCAGAGGGCGCGGCGGTGACACCGGCGACGGATGCGCCCCAGCAGCCAACAAAGTGAGCGTGGGAGGCGAGGGACGTGCGGGGGAGTAGCGGGCATGGTTGCCGCCTGACAGAGCGGATTTATGGGGACTAGCGACAGCGGCACGGAGGACTGCAGCTGCCTGCGGAGCGGCCACACCCGGGTTCGCCACTCCCTTAAGGGGGGTAGGACGTCAAACGGACCGACTTGGAGCAGGAGAGGCACCACAGGACATTTTAATTTCCACTATCTATACTTTTACAAATAAATTCATAAAACCTTGTCAGCATGACCAGGAAGGATTCAGGATTCACACTCATAGCAGTGGAAGTTCAAAAACATAAGAAAATCCTTTTTTTTTTTTTTTACATGTGAAATTTCGTCATTTCTTCCGCTTACTATTGGCTGCATTTGTTGCTATTGGTACACTTTTCTTCATAAGTAAGAGAGACTGTTAGATGAATTTTGCACAGCATAGAAACCATACTTACAGGTGTCTGAAACTCTAGAATCTATTTAATTTATGAAAAAATGAATGAGCTATTACGTTTTACACTTTATGTTTAGAAAAAAATCAAATTTTGTAGTTAATTATCTCAATTTTTACCATACGTTTTAATAGATTTGGAAAATTCCAGAGTTTCATACACCTGTAAGTATGTTTTGCATGCTGTGCAAATTTCATCAAGGAATCTCTCTTACTTGTGAAGGAAAATGTACCTATAGCAACAAATGCAGCCAAAAGTAAGTGAAAAAATTACGAAATTTCATATCTAAAAAGAATTTATTTTGTTATGTTTTTGCACTTCCACTGCCATGAGTGTGAATCCAGAACCCTTCCTGGTCATTCTGACAAAGTTTTATGAATTAATTTGTAAACGTATACTGGGTAGAAAAGAAATGTCCTGTGGTGCCTCTCCTGCTCCAAGTCGGCCCGTTTGGCGTCCTACTCCCCTTAACCATAGTACGAGTGTAGGATGACACTAAGAGATTTATCAGTAGAATTTGGCTTCATATTTCAATTATAATGTATAAAATGTTTTTTACATTTCTGCTTTATTCTGCGCCACACTTCTGGGTACCTGTTGTGCTCATTAGTCCGAAGATTGGTTTGATGTAACTCTCAACCCTTGCCTACCTTGTGCAAGCCTCTTCGTTTCTGTACATCTACAGCAGCCAAGAGACATTTGAGCTTCACTGCTGAATTCGAACGTTGGTCTCTTCCGACAGTTCTTTCCTTTCAAACTACACTCCCTCATTAAACTGACCGGTCCTTAATGCCTCAGCATACGAATGTCAACCAATCCCTTTTTTCCAGGCAAAGTCGGGACACAAATTTCTTTTTCTCTATTTCTTTTCAATGCCTCCTTATTTGTTATTCGATCTGCTCATCTAATTTTCCACATTCTTCTGTTATATACCATTTCAACAGCTTCTATAATCTCTTTCTCTGAATTGCTTGTAGTCCAGTTCTCATCTACGTACAAGGTTATACTCCACACATATACATTCCTAAAACTCAGATTCGATTAATAAAATTTTCTCGGGCTTCCAGCCACGTCAGATGGTTGAAATCCCACTAGCTTTCGACCGAGCACTCCTCAGTCATTTTCAAGTGGTAAGAAGTGGGATATCAATCACCTTACGCGTGTGGAAGTCGGAGAAAATTTTATTATTTCATATCGCCGCGAAACCATACATTCATATTCAGATTCTATGTTATCAAATTTCTCTCTTTTCGAGAAAATTTTCCTTACTCCTGTTAACCTATATTTCACATCTTCTCTTCTCTACCTCTTGTCAGTTTGTTTGGTGGCCGGGCAGGAAAGCTCTTCGACTACATGTTTTGTCTCAGATCCTGATCCAATTCTTTCAACTTCGTCTGACCTAATTCTACTTTTATTACTATCACTGATTTTCATCTTAAAACCTCTTTTCAGGACACTGTCCTTCCGTTCACCGTACTTGGAAGTACATCACAATCTCTGAAAGACTCAAAATGCCGTCAGTAACCCTAACCCACAAAATGTTCATCTCTTTGACTGTAACTTCAATTTCCTTTCCAAATTATTGTTGGGTTTTTCTTACTACTCGCTAATCGTACAGAATGAGTACCCTAGGAGAGAGGCTACAACGCTGCCTCATTCTTCTCTTAAATTCTGTATCTACCTGATGTCCTTCGATTCACATAACTCCATTCTGGTTTCTCTACAAGATGTAGTGACGTTTCTCGCTCGGCAGTTCGTCTCTGTTACATTAAAAATTTCAAGGACTGTCGTCCAGTCAACTCTGTCAATAGCTTTCTCTATATTTTTAACCCACGTTCTAAAACAAGTAGCAGCACTATAGGGCATCACATCCACCCTAAATTCTCCAGAACGCGAACTAATCCTTCCCGAGGTCGGCTTCTACAAGTTTTTCCATTCATCTCTGAATACGTCGTGTCAGAAATTTTCAGTCATAACTCACCACACTGATTATTCAGTAACATTAACGTTACTACATTCATGAAGTATGGAGGTACTCGTATTTCGCCTGTCTAACACATCTTGCACGCATATTGGAATATACAGGGTGAACATAAATAAACTCGACAAACAGCAGGGATGGATTCACGACTGGAATTGGAGGAAAAAGTTCCTATGAACATGTGTCCGGGAATGGACAGTGTGGTTCCAACGGCAACAAATCGACCCAGAACACAGGACAGATGGGTCAAACGGCTCTGAGCACTATGGGACTCAACTGCTGAGGTCATTAGTCCCCTAGAACGTAGAACTAGTTAAACCTAACTAACCTAAGGACATCACAAACATCCATGCCCGAAGCAGGATTCGAACCTGCGACCGTAGCAGTCTTGCGGTTCCAGACTGCAGCGCCTTTAACCGCACGGCCACTTCGGGCGGCCACAGGGCAGAGCTGCGTCTCATCCATGTCACAGCAGAAGTTCAAAATGGCCTCTACGGAACTGCAGGTGACAGGGGAGTAGCGGTCGTCATGCAGTGAACGCCTAAGCCTAGCTTGGCTTACAAAATGTTGGTAGACCACTTGCCTGAAGCTCGTCCCAGAGTGCGTCTCGGAACCTGTAGAACCAGGTCCTCCAAATGTGGTGTACGCACAGCCCGTAACCACTCTTCACATTTGTCTGACTGAAGGGACACATGATCACATAAACACCCAGTAAGGGCTTGAAATGTTGTGAGATGTGGTCGTTACTGCCCCTAGACTGGTTCCATCTGCTTGGCCGTCCACAAACACAATCTCGGCTTGTTTACCACATGGATACCGGACCACTCTGCTGCTTACAGTATACTACGTTAAGCACACCGCCTACAGCACGCATGGAACACACATCACACGGTCAGAAGAACTGTCATTCGTCAGCGAGTAACCTCCCCCTCACTTATCGACCTAAATGACAGTGAAAAATTAAACCGCGTGTACCTAATGGAAATTTGGGAAAAGCAATCGTCACCGAAGTTAATCTGTCGGTAAAGAGGGAGGAAAGGGTTGCATCTAAGTGAAAGGAAAAATGCAAATGAAACTGGTGGAAATTAATTTTGAAAAAGGGGTCAAGTTAATACAGTAAGTAAATGTGCGGCCGTTACGTTAACAATTAACTAGCGGTAATTAGATATTAGAGATTTGGGGGAAATTACGGTCGCCAGTCCTATGGACAATTACTACAGTAACTGAAAAAGAAAGGTTATTGCACATATTATTGCCGGCCGCTGGTGGCCGAGCGGTTCTGGCGCTACAGTCTGGAACCGCGCGACCGCTGCGGTCGCAGGTTCGAATCCTGCCTCGGGCATGGATGTGTGTTCTGTCCTTAGGTTAGTTAGGTTTAAGTAGTTCTAAGTTCTAGGGGACTTATGACCTCAGCAGTTGAGTCCCATAGTGCTCAGAGCCATTTTGCACATATTATTAGCACTAGAAGCGTGGCAACTGAAGGTAGAAACGTGTAGTGTGAAAACATAGTTTGTCAGAAGTAATGAATTTCGCTACACTATGACTTAATTTAGCAAAAGAATTAATAAAACCGGAAAATTGGAAGTTAATTTAGTGACTGAAATTAATAGTGAGCTTTGTTTCTGAAGCACATCGAAATTCAGTAAAATACGGTTAGTCTTGGGCTACCTCAACAATCATTTCAGAAGCTACTTGAATCCACGCAATTTATAAATAAGACATTTAACTTTGAACTTGAATTAAACGATTCCGAAAAATTAACAATAGTAAAATTTAGTACGTACCAATCTGTGCTGCAGTCACAGGTAAGCTAAAATACGGTAACAAAACTCGCACTCTTAATTTGTGCTTGTGTAATCTAAATATTGTAGCCAACTATGAATACCTTAACTGAACTTTGAAATTAAAGCAGTGAAATCGAATGATTTTACTTTAATGCTGGCGTTTGAATTTCAACGACACTCGGGTTCATTTCGGAAAAGGAAGGGACCCTGCTTGGTCATGCAATTGGGACAATGAGCAACAAAGATTCATGCTACATTGCTGTAATTTAGTGAGAAAAATTTAACAGTTTGGAAAGGTGAGGTCTGCCATACAATTCTAAAACCTTACGTGCTACCAGTCTTCCTTGTTGGTTGATTGAAGGTTTGAAGTCGTCGATCGAGGAGGTGGCAACAGTCACTCATTGTCGGCCGCCGCTGTTGCAGAAGCTGGATGTTGGCGCGCCTTCTTCTCGACACGGTCACCAGCCGAAACGGGCTCTTGATGTGTGCCAGCTAACGCTTCCCGTCCGCGACACCATGTCACAGACTAACATAGCAAGTTCGAGAGCAATTACATACTGCCAAACCCTGAAAGCGCGGCAACTCGCGGGAGCGTCACACAACACACCTGCTCCACCGCACTACTCCAGCCAGACTCCCCTCTGCCCGCGCTCCACACGACAGGGTTAACACTACCAAAGATCCTAAGCACTTTGGTTCTCCACACGACCTATCGAAGAATTCGTTCGATAGCATAGCTTTCCCTAGGCCAGACCCAGCGTATAGATACAAATAATGTTTAGAAAACAAACCAATTATACATCCACATAAATGCATATACACGAATAGTAGAACAATTGCAATATATAAAGACACAGAAATGTCATATCTTCAGGTAACAAATAAAGGAAAAAAATTATAGTACAACAGATGGAAATAGGAGGATATGCATTTCCAGCGTTACAAGCTCAATCAACCTTGTCAACGATGCATTTCCATACATATGTTCATAAGACCATTCTTTCCTCCATTTTCACTCAGGAACCCGTCCCTGCAGTTTTCCGGTTTTGGATGGTCCTTCCCAGGATATCAGTAATTCCGAGGAATTTGTAGCTATACAAAGGAGTTGTTTCAAAATGGTTCAAATGGCTCGCAGCACTATGGGACTTAACATCTATGGTCATCAATCCCCTAGAACTTAGAACTACTTAAACCTAACTAACCTAAGGACATCACACACATCCATGCCCGAGGAAGGATTCGAACCTGCGACCGTAGCAGTCACGCGGCTCCGGACTGAGCGCCTAGAACCGCCGTGGCCGGCAAAGGGGTTGTTTCGATCTAGGTCTTTCAGGAAGGAAATCTGAAGATTAGAGTTGAACGTCCCGGCGACAACCAGGTTAATAAAGACGAAGAACAAGCTCTGGTAAGGAAATCGAAGACGCCCTTTCAAAGGAACTGAGCCATGGCGAATGCCGCTAGTTATGCTCCACTTGCGCCGCTGATATCGACACTCGTGTGGTCTTTTATGTCTGACTGTATCCGCCTTTGGTTTCCCGGCTTGGCGTGTGGCCGGGGGTTCTCTCCGGTCAGCGTTTGAGGCAACATGTTTTGTAGGCAGGCCCTCGTCTCGACCCGCTGTGCCTGGGCTTCGCCGTCCTCGCCATTCTTGCCGTTTTATCGCGCGCCGGTTGTGCGGTGCTGATTAGTCGACGCGTCAGCTTTCGAAACGGTGGTCGGTCGGTCATGTCATGCTGGACATCTTCTCATCGCGTAACTAGAAGCATTAAGCTACGTATGATTCGTATTCTGCTGTTAACCTGTGAAGATTTGTGAAACTTATGGTGGCGTGTTGTGTATACCGGAGATCAGTTAAGGATGATTCACAATAAGAGAGTGTTATACGGAACTTACGAAGTCTAAGGCTTCGAAGTGTTGTTTCCGTGGGGCGCTCTCTAATTACTTCGGCAAATTCAAATGGGAATAGAGTTTTACTGCTTGTTTTAAGGATTCCTTGCAGTGTTAATTAGATGTAGTATCTTAATTACTGTGCTCTTCGCCGATTTTTGTTTTTAGACTTTCTTTTAATATGAAGGGTAGAGCTTTTGTTAAGTCACTGTAATTTTAATTTTTCTTTTATTCGGTAAATGTCTCAGTTTCGTTTACAGTTATGTTACAGATAGTAACGTAGTTAGTAAGCCTTGCATGATCTTGAAAAAGGTGGATGGCGAGTTGAATTTATCTGCCGCGTGAATTACTTGCTGTTGCAGAAATAGTCTGGTATGTGCTGCAGATGGGGTTTGTCGAGTTGGCGGGCAGGCTTAGATCGTGTGTGTGTTCGACGTTTTTTCTGCCCTGCCTTGCAGCCTGATCATCCTCGAAACTGCGTCGCGGTTGCTTTCTACTCGTTCGTTCCGACTACCACCGTGTATAAGCCGCGCTTCCATCCTTTAGTTAAATATCCGGCCTGTCCCCAAGGACGGACGAGATCTTTTTATAAGTAATTCAACGTAAATCATTAGTTTTGTGTAAATTTTTGTTACTTTGGCAATGAACTTTATAATGTGCTTATGGTGGTGATTGTCTGTGACCCTTTTGCAATCAGATCTAATTATTATCTTTAAAATAGTCTTTGTTATGGTAATTCATGATCTAATCACGTTGTCTTTCTAAGTTTGGTGAAGGAGAAGCGTCCGAAGTTTGAAGACTTGATCTTAGGTAGTTCCATTTGTATTTTTTTTTAAAGGGCAGACGGTTAAGTAAGGTGTATATTTTCTGAAGAGGACAAAGCACTCCTTCTTCAAACCACAAGTGGCCCATCGGGACCATCCGACCACCGTGTCATCCTCATTTGAGGATGCGGATAGCACGGGCGTGTGGTCAGCACACCGCACTCCCGGTCGTAATGATGGTTTTCTTTGACCGGAGCCACTACTGTTCGGTCGAGTAACTCCTCAATTGGCATCGCGAGGCTGAGTGCACCCCGAAAAACGGCAACAGCGCATGGAGGTTGGATGGTCACCTATCCAAGTGCCGGCCACGACCGACAGCGCTTAATTTCAGTGATCTCACGGGAACCGGTGTACCCACTGCACCATGGTCGTTGCCTCTAAGAGGACAAAGTCCCGAATTAAATTTTTATATTGTAATTCTGATTCTGTAATAATGAAATTTGTTCTTTAGTTGAAATTAAAATTATGTACCAACCACAAGTTTGTCCATCAGCAAAGATTCCTAGCTCCTTATCTCCTTTGGGTAGCTGTGGTAAAATTGCAATTTTGGTTTCTCTAGCACGTAACTTGAGCAGTAACACAGCTCAGGAACCATTCCGGCATTTGCCTGGAGCCATTTTGAGAAATAACTGTAAGCCTAAATCAGGACGGCCAGACGCGGATTTGAACCGGTGTTTTTCTGATAGTGAGTCCATTGTGAAAACTACTGCACCACCTTGCATAATCATATCTCCCGCCCGATCGTCAAATGTAAACGCTGTAATGTGCCATAACTAAAAGTGGACCTAGTAATTAGTATAGGCTTAAACTTGCATTTATGTACACGTGAATAGAGATGCCTCTCATTTAGTGGAAGTTTCGTCCAAGTCTTTCATTTTCTTGCGAGCGTTCAACAACGACACCTTCATACAGAGGAGCCCATCAGTGCTGCCGATGACTCCGACATTTACTCATATTACGAGGATGAACGCCACATTACCCTCGGAGCACTCCCTGTGGGAGTATGGAAGGAAAATCGGATTTCGCTTAGGAACGGCTACACGACAGTGACCGGTCGTCGAGAAAATATCCGAGCCCTCGTCACTTTATGTTGGAAACTGGAGGTAGCCGAAGGGGTGAAATCACCAACCGTATTTTTCACCCCATTGGAGCGGAATGCCTCTCGGCAATCGCAAACCTTTCTTTCTTTTTCTAAAGACAGAGAGGCTTTAGCGCGGTCCACCACGACTTGCTCATCTGTGTGTTTCTCTTACTCTGAAATGAGAACGTGCACACAACGACCTGCATCATTCGTTGCATACATTCCAGTCACATTTCTCCCCTGTGGCTTCCGCCAGCACCATTGGAGTTATTCAATGACGTTTTAACAAAGCTTCTCTCTACTTGTTACTTCATCCAAGTTGTATTTTCCACACTTTTCCTCTCTCGACGATTCTTAAGTTGCAAAATTATCTTATCAGTGTACTTCATATTTGTCGTCCTTCAGAAGCACCACATTCCAAATACTTTGTTTCTCTCCCTTTCTGATTTTGTTGGTTCAAATGGCTCTGAGCATTATGGGACTTAACATCTGAGGTCATCAGTCCCCTAGAACTTAGAACTACTTAAACCTAACCAACCTAAGGACATCACACACATCCATGCCCGAGGCAGGATTCGAACCTGCGACCGTAGCAGTTTCGTGGTTCCGGACTGAAGCGCCTAGAACCGCTCGGCCACCGTGGGCGGCTCTGATTTTGTCACAGTTCATGCTTCACTTCCATAAAATACTGTACTGCACGTGTACCTTGCAAAAAAGTGTTCCACAGTGTAAGACTATGTCTGACACTGGTAGACTTCCGTTTATCAAGAATGTCTTCTTAGCCTCTGTTAGTCATCTTCGTATGTTCGTCTGCTTGCTTAGTCCGTCATGCGTTATTTTGCTTCCAAGGAAGCTGAATTTCTTCACTTTACTTATCACTTAGTCCCCAGTTTTACATCTACATCTACATATGTACTCCGAAAGCCATCTCAAGGTTTGTCTCAGAGGTTATTTTATTTAGTAGTGTCCCTTCCCAAAAATGGTTCAAATGACTCTGAGCGCTATGGCACGTAACATCTGAGGTCATCAGTCGCCTAGACTTAGAACTACTTAAACCTAACTAATCTAAGGGCAACTCACATATCCATACCCGAGGCAGGATTCGAACACGCGACTGTAGCAGCAGCGCGGTTCCGGACTGAAGCGCCTACAACCCTTCGGCCACAACGGCCGACTGTCCCTTACCCCTCTTCCCATACCAGTCACGTGATTCGCGAGAAGAATGATTGCTGGCTAGCCCCTGTGACGACTCGAAGCTTTCTAATTTTACCTTCATGGTCTCTCCACAGGATGTACATAGCAGGAAGCAATATATGTGTTCGTTTTTATAAAAACGTACGCTCTCTGCACCTTTAACAGCAAACCACAGCGCGATACAAAGGGCTTCTCTTGCAGCGTCTGACACTAGACTTACATACCTCCGTGATACTTTCGGGGAACCTGTAACGAAACGGTTTGCTCTCGTTCGCATCTTCTCGATTTTGTTTATTAAACCTTTCTTGAACCACGGATAGCAGACTGCCAAGCAATATTTAAGTATTGGCCGATTGGTTTCTTTTAGACTATCTCCATTGGAAGTTCCTGAGGATTCTTCCAAAGAATCTCAGTCCGGGATCTGCTTACCCGTCGTTAAATTTATGCGGTCATTTCACTTTAAATCACTCCTTACGAATACTCCAACATATTTTATGGCAGTAACTGCTATCAGTGACTGTTCTGTAATCGTACAATCACACAATAATGTGTCTTCCCATCAACATATGTTTATATCGACTTGATTGCTAATAACATTTCTGATTATTTTGAATACATTCAGTGAAACCTGGTAGTCAAGGGAAGGCAGGATTCGGTTACGATTGTGGAAGGGGCCGTAATCGGTTACTACTGGTTGCCTTTTACAGTTACACACATTTATGTTTAAAATAGTAATACCACACTAAACAATTAATAAAAGATAAACACGTTATTAATGAAGGAATAAATAACTGTGTAAATAACAGTGTTTTCAGTGCGATACAATTTACAAAATCACCATAAAATACAGATACAGATAATGTTTAAAAAAAAAGAAGACACTGACCACGGCTGAAGGCTGTAAGGCCGAGAGTGGCAACAAATTAAGAATGTTTAAGAACTCGCTGAAATTACAACTTACAGGTATTGAAATATTAAAAAGTGGCCAGAAACATAGCAGAAGGTATCATACGCCAGAAATGTCAGGAAATAAAGTTTTCATGCTTACTGCTACAATACAAATATCGAATTATTTTCTCAAAGCAAATGACCACCATCAGGGCTGAAGGCTTTACATGCCAGGAACGGTTATTGCATAAAAAAATTAGAAACCTGCTGTAAAATAGCAAGTACAAGCACAGGTTAATTAAAAGAAACAAGCATCTGACCACCAAACGGGGGAAATAAGATGATGGTGTCCTTGTAACAATCCTTACACTGCTAGATTTATTCCAGAAGGCGACCGGAACTGTTAACTAGACATACATAACCTTTAATGTAGGCATTACAAGGTATGGTAATAGATAATACAACAATAATACACAAGGGCCAGTCACAGACGGTGCTCCAGGAATCAACCTCTGAGAAGGTCCGGCAATAAACACTTTCGCGAGCGATGAGATAGTCAGCCAAGGGTTTCATTCACTTCACAAGATGGTAACTCAGACTAGTGGCAGTCTAGCGAATGACTAATGATAATCTTGCTGAATCTACTTACTCCAATAAGCTAAATGCAACGATGGAACAATACGCTAAAGCCGGAACCAGTGGTCTGCACTACTTCCCCAGAATACTGCGTTTAGAGCACCCGGAACGAGAAAGGAACCACTACCACTAGAGTAGAAGAATCACCAACCGGCCGCTGGTTGAACTTCATAACCTGTAGCAAGTTCAACCCAGTAAACAGTAATAAGAAGTCGACGAAAGCTAATCAGATCCTCCTTCCCCAAGCACTCTACTCACTGCTCTTCACCTCGTCGACACTACGAGCAGCATCAAGAACCCAAATCACTGGACAATCGCGAGATGTCACAATGGTGGAGGTTTCTCTACTTAGAAAGGCACTGACCTTAAAGCTTGCACCCTAGTGACTACAGCCCTTCCACCCCACAGACCATGCGTGCCGCCAGCAGTCCCGACGTGTTCTCCCACTAAGTGGACCTGGTTCCTCCTGAGCCCCCAACCGAAATGACACACTCACACCACCCGGAAAATCAACGACGTCGCCCCAAAATAGGGCAACAGTTACTACATATCGATAACCGCCGCTGCTGCCACTAGCAGACAGCCAACGCTTGCGAAACCAAGTGGCGTCAGTCAACACGAGAACAGAATACCAACAACCGCAACGATGCCAAATAAACGATACCATCTGGCCTCCAGCAGAGGTCAGAACCCTACAAACAACACCTCCGCAAGCCGCCGCATGGCTCATTTACCTTTGGGGTATTACAAGTCCATATTATGGGTCCAACAGAGGTTTAACAGCTTTCAGTATTTCCTGTTACGTGTACTGAATTACACATGGGAAAACAACGTCATTAATGAATGTCATCACTGACGTTTCTGATAAAATAATTCCGTTTTAAAATCTCGGCCTGAACATTTTACCGTAGCTTTCTACTATTAGAATTCTCCACGACAGTTCCTTCTAATCGGATTATGCCAGAAAATGTTATTTTTGTGATCCAGAAGGAATAAAGTGATGCCAAGCAATTTTGTGGGCAAGTGGTCCCCTTCCCTGTCCTACTCCTATTACCATATTTAGTAAGGAGATTAGCGGCCACCCATTCAGTCCAACGAGGACAAACCATTCTGTATTCCGTAATTTCTGAGTATACCAATGGTTAACCAAATAATTCATTTCTGACCACCTCCCTTCTGGCAAACAGGTATAGTACGGTAAGCTAAGATTTCCCGAGTTTCAAAGGATTCCAAACCGGCTCTTTCTGCATTGTTGCAAGCAACGAAAGCTACAGTTAACCATCCGTTACCCAAACTGGAGGAAGAAGAAACTTTCATTAAGGAAAAATTTAACCTCGCACCACAAAATAAAGTAGGTCCACTGATAAGAACAAATTGAGTAGTTTTACCTCGCACCACAGAATAAAGTAGGTCCATTGATAAGAACAAATTGAGTAGTTTTACCTACTCCTCTTGTTTCGTTCTTTTTACCCTTCGCAGAAGATGTCGAAGCACCAAGAGTGCCGTCCACATTGACAAGTGATTTGTAAACCAGCATTCGCCGGCGACGACGAAAACAACGTTTCGTACTATTCCTGTTTCCGAGATTATTATTGCTAGTGAGGGTTCCTACCTTTTACCTCACGGGAAATTGGCTTTGTCTTGTCGTAGACGTATCAAGATAAATTCTGATTCTAGTATTCACTTATGGGTGAAGGCAAGTGGTCCTTCTTCTTTGGAAGATTGTCGCATTGTGGGTGATTGTACTTTATATAATTGAAAGCAGTTCTCAACAAACGGCCCTTTTAAGGGCCAAAGATACTACAAACTTTGATCTTGCCAAAAGCCGAGAAGCGATTCTTCTTGGTGTTTTAGCTCTCTGGGGCACTCTGGGATGCTCTCTGGGCTTCTCTGTGATGCTCTCTGGGCTGCTCAATACATGTCGAGCACAGTCTCTGATTGGTTGTCTTGTTTTTGGCGCGTGATTCAAATCGCGTTGGAGCAACACGTATCTGTGTCAGAAATGGTACCACCTATCATCTGGATCGAATGATGGCTGTGTATTTTGGGTTGGCGTCGAAGTTGTGTGGCTGATTAGAGATTGTTGTTGCTGTACTCTGCTGACAGAGTACCATGGTGTGCCAGCTCCACTGACGAGAAAGTGCCGAATTAGCGGTTTCGACGGTTCCTGCTCCTGAGTCCAGCCTACTGCCTACGTGCCTACCTGACAGGTCATCCACTAGTCCATGGAGCAGCAGCCACAGCATGTGACTGCCGTATTTGATGGCTGCAGCCAGTGAGTTGGCACCTCGCAGCTCTAAACTCGCTGTGACCTACCTCATAGCTGGTTGCTATGGCATGAAAACATGCGTTTGGTCTTTGCTGTTTCCACAGCCTCGTCAGCACTTCGCTGCATTGTACGAAGCATTTGGGTGTCATTTTCAATCGGCGTGGCTAAACTGACGCCACTGCTTCCGAAATGCATCACCCACTGGTGTCACCCCGTACATCGCTAAACAGCCCGATCCGCCGGCCGAGTTGTCCACGCTACCGACCATGCTGTAGCTGCCGCCTAGCTTTGTGGTCCTTCTCTCTCAGCCACCGCCTGCAGTGACACCCCACTTCCGGGCGGTAATCTATCATTGCAGTCTACCTACGGTCAATACGGTTCGTCGCCAGCCATGCTGCAACACCAATGAGGACCTCCCCAAGATGATGTGCTGCTACCTGTGCCTATGTGTTTCACTTGCCTTTTATTCATCGTAGCAGCCCCTCTCCCCACCCCATAGGTCCTGACGTCGAATCTGGAGCATCTCTTTCTTTCTACCCTCCTGCTAGCAGTTGCCTGTTCCCACACCACCCATGCATGGGCGGCACGTATCCGTCACCCACCTGCCAATAAACGTGCCATGCCACACTGTGCCGTGACGAGTTAGTGTTGGGTAAGTACATTTAAACTCTCAGTCCAGAAAATTACCTTTGTAATGAACAGCGCCCCCTTGTTGAGCTGCAATAACAGAGTGCAGACTCGCACATGACTGTATCGTATGGGATTATTGACTATATCTGGTAGGTAATTTATATTAATGTACAAGGCGTTTAGTTAGATTTGTTAGCAAAAGGTAGCTTATTAATGAGTCCATGTTTAAGCCAGTTAAGCCGAAGTGAAGACAGATATTGCTTCTAGAGAGGAAGTAAGTTCATCATGTGACTAGGTGACATCCTTCTTCCTACAACGCCTTAACTTTAAGTAGATGTCTGCAGGTACTCTTGTTTCAAAGGAAATATCGAGAATGATTTAGCGAGACATTTTAGTTTGTCTGTAGCATATGAAATTTCATTTTTATGACTTCCCTATAGTGTTTTTAACTGATCTCCTGGACCCTGTGACTTCCAAGTTGTGCAGTAACACCCACAGAGAATCCTAGCTGATCGAGTAATATCTTCGGTTCTAGTTTCCGTGTCACGATCCACACTTTCTCTCTTATGAATCGTACTAGCACTGTTTCTGTGGGCACAGCTGAGAGTAGATTATCACCCTTACAACAGACATGAGAGAATTTGGGCTTGATCCCTGCCCCCATCCCACCCCTTGTTTGCACGGCACTACGTCTGGAATAGAGCAAAATCATCTGTGTGCACGCTCTCTGAACTCTAAACCTTGGTTGGAGTGACTTTTCAAGTCCAGGTGAAAAATAACCATTAAATAGCTAGTGGGGTTTGGCGACTTTAGGCCTGCGGATGCACACCTAGCAGTTAACGCATCTGACGCGGAAACAGCTAGAATGCTGCGTGACCTACCAGATTCGGGAGCTACAGACCCAAATTCGTTTTTTTTTTCCTTATCCGTATTGATTACATCTTCCCTTCTTGCACTTAATAAAGATCGAAATTAATCCACAGCCTTGCTGCGGCAGTTATATACTCGACAGGCACTGCCGTAGAGGAATGGATTACCTTCTTCTTCTCGAGTTTGCATATTTTGATATCCTTTCCTCGATTTGTAAACTAGACATTCACACCTTTAGCTACAAATGAACTGATCCGCTGTAATCCTCGATGCCGACAGTAAGGATGAAGCACACTTAAGTTTATGCTTAACGTGAAAATGAACATTCTAAGTTCCATGGAGTCTGAGAGGGATGATAATATGTATGTTAATTACCCTTGTATCGAGTGGAGTATTCTCTGCAAGATAACGTTTGCAGTGAGTACGTGAATTGACAGGCACAGCCAACTGCTGCTGTCGTAAATACCATAATTTACATGAGAAGTATCTATCTTTTGCTGTAACCCCAAGAGGCATAACCGAGCGAGGTGGCGCAGTGGTTAGCACACTGGACTCGCATTCGGGAGGACGACGGTTCAATCCCGCGTCCGGCCATCCTGATTTAGGTTTTCCGTGATTTCCCTAAATCGCTCCAGGCAAATGCCGGGATGGTTCCTCTAAAAGGGCACGGCCGACTTCCTTCCCTAATCCGATGAGACCGATGACCTCGCTGTTTGGTCTCTTCCCCCACAAACCAACCAACCCAAGAGGCATAAAAGGTTACTCAAGTGTTAAGTGAAGTTGGGGATGTATTATGAGATCTGTGAGAGAAAGTGATGATAAACATGGCAGTATGCTGAGGGTAGTAAATAATAATGTGGAGGTGATTATGATGAGGATGAATTTCACAAGCGTGAAAAGATACAGATATGATGAGGAAGCCCATGTAGAGAGTCCAAGTGGAAATAACGTAATCCAGTATCTATGAGCCACATTTCTGATCCTGCTCTCGTGAATGAACGAAGCTTCTGACTTTTACTTTGTTACCATTGCTTCAGCTATGTCATTAGAGGTGTTTCATGCTAATGAATGGAAGCATTTGGAAGTTAACGTTTCATGCAGTGCCCAGTTAGAGACTGATAAGGCTAAGCAACCAGCCGAAGGGACTCTTACAGTTCAATAAAATTATTAATTCTGTCCCTATAATGTACATCCTTTAAGCAACCTAAAACGTAAATCATTTTGTCAGGAAATCTTCAGTTCTCTTTTGCGAAATTGCGTCAGAAGTAGGTGCTTAAAGGTGCCTCAACTCATAGCGTACGTCCCATAGTTCTATTACATGAATAATATTATGGTTTCGAATTGTTCTAGGTGTAGTAATAAAAGGCAAGATTTAAAAGTAATTAAATTTTAGTTAATTTTCATTGCATGTTGTTAGCTCAATTTCGTAAGATGTGAATTATGTGGCAATACTGTAATGCGGGCCACCCCCTACCTGAACATAGTCTTTCCGTTTAGTTTTCTGTATATTTAAGCCACCATTTTGCGATCTCTTTTCGGCGAATAATGTTCTGTCTTCGAGCTTATCAACTGCATCCTTCATTTTTCAGCTCTAGAAAAGTTGAAAGTGAATTCATTTCTCATGCTTATTGGGAGATACACGACGTCTCTCTTACAATATCTATCACTGGAGTTTGTTGAGCACCTCTGTAGCCCTCTCGCGGTAACTAAACATCCTTTGACGAAATTCTGCTTTCTTTTGTTGGATCTGCTCTATCTTTTCTATCAATCATAACTGGTTGGGATTCACGACGGATGAACACTACTCAAGAATCGGTCCAACAAGTGCCTTATAAGTTACTCCTTTAGGGCATATATTAGTTCTCCTTATTTTTGGTTGTATGAATTTCAGTCTCGCAGTAATTGATGTTTGAGTCTAGATGTTTTCCTGGTCTTCTAAGCCCTTTAGTGAACAATATACAGCTTACCTAGATTCGGACAAGATTTTTAATAGGATTCTGAATATTATTGTATATAGGGCTCTACGCTGTGTTCTTAAGGGATGTAAGTAGAGAGATGTAAAGATGTATTCGGCTATAAACAGAGGTTTCAGGGTTTTTATTGCTTAAAATATAGAGTATGCTTCAAAATTTATATACACTGGTATTAGTGGAGATTGCGAAAAATACAATGAGATATACGTTTCTAGCATTTGTCGACTTAGAGAAAACTTATGACAATGTTGACTGGAATACTCTCTTTCAAATTCTTAAGGTGGCAGGGGTAAAATACAGGCAGCGAAAGGCTATTTACAATTTGTACAGAAACCAGATGGCAGTTATAAGAGTCGAGGGACATGAAAGGGAAGCAGTGGTTGGGAAGGGAGTAAGACAGGGTCGTAGCCTCTCCCCGATGTTATTCAAGCTGTATATTGAGCAAGCAGTAAAGGAAACAAAAGAGAAATTCGACCACTACCACAAAGCCTAAGCTTTCGGAGTAGGTATTAAAATCCATGGGGAAGAAATAAAAACTTTGAGGTTCGCCGATGACATTGTAATTCTGTCAGAGACAGCAAAGGACTTGGAAGAGCAGTAGAACGGAATGGATGGTGTCTTGAAGGGAGGATATAAGATGAACATCAACAAAAGCAAAACAAGGATAATGGAATGTAGTCGAATTAAGTCGGGTGATGTTGAGGGTATTAGATTAGGAAATGAGACACTTAAAGTAGTAAAGGGGTTTTGCTATTTTGGGAGCAAAATAACTGATGATGGTCGAAGTAGAGAGGATATAAAATGTAGACTGGCAATGGCAAGGAAATCGTTTCTGAAGAAGAGAAATTTGTTAACATCGAGTATAGATTTAAGTGTCAGGAAGCCATTTCTGAAAGTATTTGTATGAAGTGTAGCCATGTATGGAAGTGAAACATGGACAGTAAATGGTTTGGACAAGAAGAGAATAGAAGCTTTCGAAATGTGGTGCTACAGAAGAATGCTGAAGGTTAGATGGGTAGATCTCATAACTAATGAGGAAGTATAGAATAGGATTGGGGAGAAGAGAAGTTTGTGGCACAACTTGACCAGAAGAAGGGATCGGTTGGTAGGATAATGGAATGTAGTCGAAGAAAACTTATGACAATGGGATCACCAATTTAGTATTGGAGGGCAGCGTGGAGGGTAAAAATCGTAGGGGGAGACCAAGAGATCAATACACTAAGCAGATTCAGAAGGATGTAGGTTGCAGTAGGTACTGGGAGATGAAGAAGCTTGCACAGGATAGAGTAGCATGGAGAGCTGCATCAAACCAGTCTCAGGACTGAAGACCACAACAACAACAACAACAACGAAATAAACGATCGACCACTACCACAAAGCCTAAGTGATTAGTCACGTGCAGTGCGCTGGACTACACGGCCGGTTGTTAGTGAGGATATTGATTAATATACTTCAGGCGGAATACAAACCAACGTGCGCCTAACCACAGGGTGAATGGCTGTTTAATGGGGCAGCCTTAGTGAGAAGGCAGTGTTCATGACAAAAAACATTCCGATCGAACTCACACAGCAACATGGGCCAGACAATCTATCAACAAGGAACGTGGCACAGCAATGCGTCATAAATCAACCCTCCGAGTGCAGGATACTTTCCTCTAATAATTTCCATCCCTACGCAATCCACTTTGTGCGAGAACTCCACGATGATGATACTGACAGACGGGTGCAAATCTGATTCGTTGGAAGAAAGACACACACAAATCGGCGGAATATCGGAACTTTGTTTTAACAACACGCTCACTGCTACGAGCTACAGACGTCATCTACAGAAAACACTACCCTATTTGGACGATCTGCCTCTTGAACGGAGATAGAAGCTTTACTTCCAGCTGCCGGCCGGAGTGGCCAAGAGGTTCTAGGCGCTGGAGTCTGGAACCGCGCGACCGCTACGGTTACAGGTTCGAATCCTGCCTCCGGCATGGATGTGTGTGATGTGCTTAGGTTGCTTAGGTTCAAGTAGTTCTAAGTTCTAGGGGATTTATGACCTCAGAAGTTAAGTCCCATAGGGCTCAGAGCCATTTGAACCATCTTTACTTCCAGCAGGATAGAACACCTGCACACTTCGGATGAAACGCCCACCGACTCAGACTGTTCCTGAGCGTTGGTATGGTAGACGGAGTACGGCGCTATGGCCACCTAGGTCTCCAGACCTGACACCACTGGACTTCTTCTTTTGAAGGCACCTCGGGTCTACAGTGTGTACCAGTACACAAAGAACGTTAAATGACGTGTAGGGAAATATCACTAGGGCCTGTATAGGAATACCAACAGTGATCTTTGTGCCAACCGAGCGAGGTGGCGCAGTGGTTAGCACACTGGACTCGCATTCGGGAGGACGACGGTTCAATCCCGTCTCCAGCCATCCTGATTTAGGTTTTCCGTGATTTCCCTAAATCGTTTCAGGCAAATGCCGGGATGGTTCCTTTGAAAGGGCACGGCCGATTTCCTTCCCAATCCTTCCCTAACCCGAGCTTGCGCTCCGTCTCTAATGACCTCGTTGTCGACGGGACGTTAAACACTAACCACCACCACTATCTTTGTCCCAGTGTCAAGCAGCGTACATCACTATGTTTAGCCGGCCGTGGTAGCCTAGCGGTTCTAGGCACTTCAGTCTGGAACAGCGCGACCGCTACGGTCGCAGGTTCGAATCCTGCCTCGGGCATGGATGTGTCTAATGTGCTTAGGTTAGTTAGGTTTAAGTAGTTCTAAGTTCTAGGGGACTGATGACCTCAGATGTTAAGTCCCATAGCGCTCAGAGCCATTTGAACTAATCACTATGTTTAGATGTGTCGTCTGCAGGATGGAAGTCAGTTTCAACACCGTCTGCATTGGAGGTACGTGTGGAAAACTGACTGGGGATAGCAACTGCATTAAACTGTTAAGTTTCTGGTCGTCATTGACTGATCATGTAACGTTTGGTCTGTCGATTATAGCACATCTGTAACATGCCTTCGCCTCTGTATTTTCGCTTTCTCCACTAACTACGACATTTTCCTTTGGGTCAAGACTACTGAAGCACCAATGTAGACTTTGTCCTGTAGTACATGACTTTATAGTCACACTATATATTAACACTGTACATTAATGATCTAGTCGATAACGTTAAAAACTTCATGAGAGTATTCACAGGAGTTTCAGTTCTCTATGGGAAAATTGTAAGTCTACAGAAAAGTGCTTTAAGACATGCGGAGGAGCGACAGGGACTGACAGTGACCACGAGTGTAACAACTCTAACGCATTTCACACGAACAGCAGAAAAAAAAATTCTCCTACTGTTCTATTACGTTATTGTTCACAACTGCTGGATACAGTAGCTGCCGTAAAATACATACATGCAATGATTCAGATATATTTAAACTGAAATCGACACATAAAACTAATTGCAGGCGTAGAAAATACCGGGGAGAGGTTCTTTGGGAGAATATTAAAGAGTAATCTTCATCAGAATGAAGCACTTTCCAAAGTTAATTTACGGGAAAGTTGGTGAACGTGTAACGAAAAGCGACGCGTTTAGTTAAGAAAGCGCCTAGTTGGCTGGAGAGCATTACACATATTTTGAGCAAATTACACTGCGGGTGCTGTAGAAGAAGCTTTATGCATCATGAAGGGTGTTATTGTAGAAATTCTAAGATTCAAACCTGAGATGACCACGACTAGAAAATCACAGTTATTATAGTTTATAAAGAGATTTCGTGACAATAACCTTCCATACACCATTGAGAAGGTAAAGAGATATTAAAGGCACTCTCAACCACTCACTGTAAGATGGCTTGTAGAATATATATGTTGACGTAGATTTTCGAAGTTAATCGCCTGAGATAATAGATAGAAACTTCCTGGCAGATTAAAACCGTGTGCCGGACACACAGTTTTAATCTGCCAGGAAGTTTCAAATCAGCGCACACTCCGCAGCAGAGCGAAAATCTCATTCTGGAATAGATAGAAAGTTCCTTTCAGAACAGATTTGGGCGGAGTTGATGTTAAGGGAGTTGCAAGTGACAACCATCCAAGTCGTAAATGCCTTCAGAAATATTTTCCTTGGTTTGTTCTATCTTCTCTACAAATGCAAATGAATGGTTTAGTAAAACAGGTTTCATGCAGGCTTCCTCGGCTTTCTAATGGGTGGATGTGAGTCAGCACATTGACGGGTTTTCATGTGCAGTGGCCCCACAGAAAGCGAAACTGACGCTTCGTGTCTCCAGCGCTCGAGGGCCAGTGTTAACTCCCGGCTTAGAGCCACTTACCACCTGCAGAGCGAAGACGTCAATCGACGCGGCGAGCGGGCTAACAGGGGGCAGAGCCGGGGCGGCGACCTCCGAGCCACCGGAAGCTAATTATTCCGCGGCTCCCAACTTCCCGGCTAATTAGTCTCCGCGGGTCGCGAAAATTTCACAGTAATTAGCGTATTGACCCATTAAAGTTGGCGAAACCCACGCCTATTGTTTCGCCGGGGAGCGCGTTTCCTATTTCCACGTCGCAAATTTATGGCTAGGGTGGCGGAGCGGGCTGCTGTCGTGCAGTTTGAAACTTGCTGTTGGTCTGTGTGTGAGGCTCCATTCTCGGTGACGGCTAGATCTCGAGTGTTAGCACTGTGAACTTCTGTTCTAGGTTTCACATGAGGCCCTACCTAATGAGATATAGGGATTTCCATTACTGCGGAATTTGACAGGTGCCGGGATGTCGGCCTGTACAGGAACAAGTACATGTTCTCTTGCTCCTGTGTAGAACTTCATTACTCCCATATTCAGTACGTTGAAGCTACTGAATGAAGGCTGCAATGCGTACGAGCTCTAGTTCATAATGGCACATGCTAAAACGCCCTGCTACATTCGCAGGACAGGACAAGTAGTAGGAATTGTGGAAGGGGGCCAGAATGAGCAGCTGTCAGTTACACTGCAAACATAACACTTTATTTAGTTATCCAAACGTTACAGCACAACTTCTAGGCTTGACTGTCGACTGAAAACGTCTTTAATTCTAAAACGGCTAAAGGCCTATGAATTAAATACAACTGCTATAGTCTCATTTTTTTTTTTTTTTTGAGGCAGAAGGCTTTAGGCTTTAACCTAAAACAGTACTTAAGCCCAAGCTATGTAAGATTTGGCTAGTCAGTTATATTAAGTTTTTAAAAGCGGCCGAAGGGCTATAAATTTAAAACAACGTAACTACAATAACTTTTCAACAGGCATAAAGCCCAAGATTTATGACCAATAAGAAACCTTACCTCAAATCGGCTGTAGGCTTTTGTTTTAAAAAAAAAACTGCAACCAGTTTTCCAAGGCAGAAGGCCCAAAGCTTTTAACATTAAATATTATTTAAGCGCAAGTGATGTAAGACTTGATAAGTAAGCGGCTGAAGGCCCATCATTTTAAGAACAACACAATTACAATAATTTTTCAACAGGCGGAAGGCCCACAGCTTATCTTGAAAGAATGTGATACTTGATAAGTAAGATCGTTAAAACTTAAAACGACTGAAGACCGATCCTTTTGAAAACAATACACTCCAATAAATTTTCAACAGGCAGAAAGCCCACAGCTTCATCTTCCAAAAGGTAATACTTGATAAGTAAGATCCTAAAAACTTAAAGCGGATGAAGGCCGATGCCTTTAAAAAACTACAGTAAATCTTCAACAGGCAGCAAGCATTTGATTTTAAAAGCACAATTACAAGCATACAAATTGAAACCAGCAACTATGAACCATTATAAACACACAATTAAACGTCGTTAAGAAAGGCAGTTTAGGCAACGGTGCTCACAAGGGAACCTCCCCATCGCACCCCCCTCAGATTTAGTTATAAGTTGGCACAGTGGATAGGCCTTGAAAAACTGAACACTGATAAATCGAGAAAACAGGAAGAAGTTGTGTGGAACTGTGAAAAAAATTAGTAAAATATACAAACTGAGTAGTCCATGCTAAGATAGGCAACATCAAGGACAGTGGTAGTCAAGGAGCGCCGTGGTCCCGTGGTTAGCGTGAGTAGCTGCGGACCGAGAGATCCTTGGTTCAAGTCTTCCGTCGACTGATAATTTTACTTTCTTTATTTTCGCAAAGTTATGATCTGTCCGTTCGTTCATTGACGTCTCTGTTCACTGTAATAAGTTTAGTGTCTGTGTTTTGCGACCGCACCGCAAAACCGTGCGATTAGTAGACGAAAGGAAGTGCCTCTCCAATGGGAACCGAAAACATTTGATCGCAAGGTCATAGGTCAACCGATTCCTTCACAGGAAAATACGTCTGATATATTCTATACGACACTGGTGACGGCATGTGCGTCACATGACAGGAATATGTTGTCGACCCACCTAACTTGTACACTTGGCGAATTGGTAAAAAGATTCTTCTACCTTGCCCGATTTAGGTTTTCTTGTGGATGTGATATTCACTCCCAAAAAAGTGATGAAAACATAAGAGTCTGACACATAAACTGAAAATAAAAAATTAAAATTTTCACTGGAAGGAAGACTTGAACCGAGGACCTCTCATTCCGCAGCTGCTCACGCTAACCACGGGACGACGGCGCTCCTGAGCTCTAAATGGCCTTGATGTTTCTTATCTTGCGCGTGGACTACTCAGTTTGTATATTTTGCTTATTTTTTCATAGTTCCACACGACTTCTTCCTGTTTTCTCGATTGATCTGTGTTCAGTTTTTCAAGGCCTATCCACTGTGCCAACTTATAACTCAATCTGAGGGGGGTGCGATGGGGAGGTTCCCTTGTCAGAAGTTTCCAGTGGGCTCTGTCTGCCCCTGAAATCTTAACGTTCGCTCATGGGGGACAAGAAGTCGACCCAACCGTACTCGATCCGCCGGCAACACAATCAAGAGACAGTCAGGGACCCACCGACAAGATGACTTGCTAATCACCGACCAGTATAAGAGGACTCCAAAGCCAAAACGTTACAGACATAGCCGCCCACAACCAAATACTCATTAAGCTGTCAAAAACGACACGCAGTGTTGGAGAGCGACAACAGGTGAGGAAATGACACTGCCTGAATTTACGTCAGCGACCAGGGCAGGTAATAGGAACACTGCCGGTCGCAAGGCAGAAAATTCAGCTGTTGTTGTTGTTGTGGTCTTCAGTCCTGAGACTGGTTTGATGCAGCTCTTCATGCTACTCTATCCCGTGCAAGCTTCTTCATCTCCCAGTACCTACTGCAACCTACATCCTTCTGAATCTGCTTAGTGTATTCATCTCTTGGTCTCCCTCTACGATTTTTACCCTCCATGCTGCCCTCCAATACTAAATTGGTGATCCCCTGATGCCTCAGAACATGTCCTACCAACCGGTCCCGTCTTCTGGTCAAGTTGTGACACAAACTTCTCTTCTCCCCAATCCTATTCAGTACTTCCTCATTAGTTATGTGATCTACCCATCTAATCTTCAGCATTCTTCTGTAGCACCACATTTCCAAAGCTTCTATTCTCTTCTTGTCCAAACTATTTATCGTCCATGTTTTACTTCCATACATGGCTACACTCCATACAAATACTTTCAGAAATGACCTCCTGACACTTAAATCTATACTCGATGTTAACAAATTTCTCTTCATCAGAAACGCTTTCCTTGCCATTGCCAGTCTACATTTTATATCCTCTCTACTTCGACCATCATCAGTTATTTTGCTCCCCGAATAGCAAAACTCCTTTACTACTTTAAGTGGCTCATTTCGTAACCTAATTCCCTCAGCATCACCTGACTTAATTCGACTACATTCCATTATCCTCGTTTTGCTTTTGTTGATGTTCATCTTATATCCTCCTTTGAAGACACTGTCCATTCCGTTCAACTGCTCTTCCAAGTCCTTTGCTGTCTCTGACAGAATTACAATGTCATCGGCGAACCTAAAAGTTTTTATTTCTTCTCCATGGATTTTAAAACCTACTCCGAATTTTTCTTTTGTTTCCTTTACTGCTTGCTCAATATACAGATTGAATAACATCGGGGAGAGGCTACAACCCTGTCTTACTTCCTTCCCAACCACTGCTTCCCTTTCATGTCCCTCGACTCTTATAACTGCCATCTGGTTTCTGTACAAATTGTAAATAGCCTTTCGCTGCCTGTATTTTACCCCTGCCACCTTCAGAATTTGAAAGAGAGTATTCCAGTCAACATTGTCAAAAGCTTTCTCTAAGTCTACAAATGCTAGAAACGTAGGTTTGCCTTTCCTTAATCTTTCTTCTAAGATAAGTCGTAAGGTCAGTATTGCCTCACGTGTTCCAGTGTTTCTACGGAATCCAAACTTATCTTCCCCGAGGTTGGCTTCTATTAGTTTTTGCATTCGACTGTAAAGAATTCGTGTTAGTATTTTGCAGCTGTGACTTATTAAACTGATAGTTCGGTAATTTTCACATCTGTCAACACCTGCTTTCTTTGGGATTGGAATTATTATATTCTTCTTGAAGTCTGAGCGTATTTCGCCTGTTTCATACATCTTGCTCACCAGATGGTAGAGTTTTGTCAGGACTGGCTCTCCCAAGGCCGTCAGTAGTTCCAATGGAATGTTGTCTACTCCGGGGGCCTTGTTTCGACTCAGGTCTTTCAGTGCTCTGTCAAACTCTTCACGCAGTATCGTATCTCCCATTTCATCTTCATCTACATCCTCTTCCATTTACATAATATTGTCCTCAAGTACATCGCCCTTGTATAGACCCTCTATATACTCCTTCCACCTTTCTGCTTTCCCTTCCTTGCTTAGAACTGGGTTTCCATCTGAGCTCTTGATATTCATACAAGTCGTTCTCTTATCTCCAAAGGTCTCTTTAATTTTCCTGTAGTGGTGCACTTGAATTTCAAATCGACAGATATAGTTAAATCCACTACATGGCGGCTAAGTCTTCACCCACTCGAACACTCGATGTTGCTCCCAGGAATACCACCAATAGCGAACCACCAGCCTACGGGACAATGTGAGCAGACGTGGCTTTCATGTCCTGGGTCGGGGAGCCACAAACCTCGCAGCACTCGGAACAGCCCCCACACGCTCCGATACTGCGTAGAGATCGCCAGCAGGCCGACCGACTGCGCCGTGCGGTTACTTTCTTGCTGATCCGCTCCAGCCGACCGACGCGCTGCACACCGCCAAGCCGGAACTAAAGGCACCAGACCAAATATGGTACACGGTGCAAATATCGATACACACCGCTGCTGCCACACGTAGAAAGAGGAGAAACCACTGCATAACCACAATAACTGCGGGAAACCAGACACAGAGTAACAGCCAAGATTTAAAGCAACGCATACCCCGGAGTCAGCACGGCTAACATACCACTCTAAAAACACAATTACGAATACAGTTTGCACCAAAATGCAAACGTAACTGACTTAACGGCACACCAGCGATGTATCGGTTATACAATGTTGCATTTTATCTAAAGTTTGAACAAAATCAATTCTACTTTATTCCAGATTTCATTTTTTTTTCGGCTTGAGTCCATACACTCAGTTCCCTCTTCACTCTGATACAGTGTGAAAACATGCATGTACAATCCACATACCATCCTGCTAAATCTGGCGGAGGGAAGCTGTGATACCTTAATTATTTTGCCGCTACCCTCTTTTATTTGCGATTGGTGCCTGGAAAAAGTGACTGTCTGTACGCTTCCGTATGAACTCTACCTTTTATGCTTTGCCATTCTTGGCCATCTCGTGTGACATATGTGCAAATAAATAACGAAATGCCGACTCTTCTTCGATAGTAAGCACTCGGAATTTGAACCTAACCCCATCGCGTGATATATAACCCCTCTTTTGTAACGACCACCACCGCAGTTTGGTGAACGTCATCAGAATAATATCGTGCTTACAAACGATCCCTGGAAGAAACCTGTCCCTCTTCATTGAATGGCCTCTGTCTGTCTCTTAATCCCGATTGAAATGGTCACAGACGGTTCAAAAATATTTAAGAATCTGTTAAACAAGTGTTTTCTAAGCAACTGCTTTAGATGCATTAAATTTCTTTAAAATTTCTAAATTAATCTCAATCAGTCATCAACTTTCACTGCAGTTGGTTTTATGTGTCACTCCACTTTAGGTTCCAGCGGACGTTGGTAGTTTATTGTAGGTATTGTTTCCCGTGATTTACTAGCATCAGCAGAAGCGAAAACTAATGGAGCTGACTGATCCACAATATCCTATGCTGAGGCAAAATGGGCTATGAGTGTTGTAAGTGGTCCTCGACATCCTCGATACAGTTACTGGCGCGAAGCTGATATATTGTTAGCTGCCCCATACACTTTCTGATGGGGACATATCTGGAGATCTTTCAGTAGTAGTAACTCAGCATCATGTTGACGGTTCATAGAGACAGGTGATGGTTTTGTCGAGCAGAGTCCACTTAAAAATTGCACTGACACTTTGCGCCGTCAGAGGTAACACATCAGGATGTAGGATGTCCGTGGTATACTGTTGTCCAATCACAGTTACCACAATCACAGATATCCGTGACCTGATGTCATACCCAATGGATTCACATGCCATGACGACATGTGTAACACTGCTGCACGTTTCCAAATCATTGGATGGAGGCAGCCCCTCCTCAGGCTTCAGATATATCTAATGTGGCTGCTGCTAGTGTTTATCATATGGTACAGTATGGCTAAGTTTATCCCAGGGAGCCCGTTACTTGTTCTTGGATGGTCGCAGATGGGAAGAGCTTACACTGCACAATAAAGCATCCTCGCTTGCTGTGGTGGGACATGGTCGACCGACACTTTGGCATCGAGAATGGCTGCTTTCATACTACCATTCATGCTGACTCTGGGTCATTGTCACGTGCGAACACACCATAAATATAGGTATAAGACGATTCGATCAACTGGTCAAATGGAAATACACAATGAGGCCCCTTTCTGTAAGGGGCTGAGGACCCAGTCTCACACAAGTACGCGTCATATCCGAGTCCTTAACAGTCGCCAGTCAAAATTTAATGTTACATACCTTACCAGATTTGGTAGAAACACAAACACGAACAGCACAAATGCACACTGAATGTTGGAACACTTTACACACTCGTCGATTGTGCGTACGGATGTGTGTGTGTGTGTGTGTGTTTGTGTGTGTGTGTGTGTGTGTGTGTGTGTGTGTGTGTGTGTGTGTGTCTGTCTGTCTGTTTGTGTATGAAGGAGAGAGTATGTGTATGAATATACGCTGGAGTCCGACTATGTCTTCACTTTTTTGTCAGAGAGTACTGGGTGATCAAAAAGTCAGCATAAATTTGAAAACTGAATAAATCACGGAATAAAGTAGATAGACAGGTACAAATTGACACACATGCTTGGAATGACATGGGGGTTTATTAGAACAAAAGAAAAGTTCAAAAAATGTCCGACAGATGGCGCTTCATCTGATCAGAATAGCAATAATTAGCATAACAATGTAAGACAAAGCAAAGATGTTGTTCTTTACAGGAAATGCTCAATATGTCCACCATCGCTCCTCAACTATAGCTGTAGTCGAGGAATAATGTTGTGAACAGCACTGTAAAGCATGTCCAGAGTTATGGTGAAGCATTGGCGTCGGATGTTGTCTTTCAGCATCCCTAGAGATGTCGGTCGATCACGATACACCAGCGATTTCAGGTAACGCCAAAGTCAATAATCGCACGGACTGAGGTCTGGGGACCTGGGAGACCAATCATGACGAAAGTGGCGGCTGAGCACACGATCATCACCAAACGACGCACGCAAGAAATCTTTCACGCGTCTAGCAATATGGGGTGGAGCGCCATGTTACAATAACATCGTACGTTCCAGCAGGTGTTTATCAGCCAGGCTGGGGATGATGTGATTCTGTAACATAACTACGTACCTCTCACCCGTTACGGTAGGAGTTACAAAACTAGAATCACACATTTCCTCGAAGAAAAAGGCCCGATAACGGTAGATGTGGTAAATCCAACCCATACCGTGACTTTCTCTTCGTGCAATGGAGTTTCCACGACAGTTATAGGATTTTCGGTAGCCCAATTTCTGCTGTTGTGGGCGTTGACAGACCCTCGGAGCGTGAAATGAGCTTCGTCGGTCCAGAACACGTTACTCAACCAATCGTCATCTTCCACCATCTTTTGAAACGCCCACACTGCAAATGCCCTCCGCTTCACTAAATCGCCAGGTAACAGTTCATGATGTCGATGGATTTTGTACGGATAGCATCGGAGGGTACGCCTAAGTGCCAACCAAAGAGTAGTGTGTGGAATGTGGAATGGCGGTGCGACGTGCGACTACACGAGCGCTGACTTCCCCGTGCACAGACGAACCCACTACAGTCTCAATTTCTTCCTGAACTGTCTCAGCAGCATTACGCCTTGTGCTCGGTCGACCTCTACGGGGCTATCGTCTAAACAACCCGTTGCTTGGAGCTTCGAAATCATTCTCGCCACAGCTGCATTTGTCAACGGACCTCCACCCGTTCGAATCCCCTTCCTATGGCGATAGGATCGAAACGCTGAACTAGCACATTCCCCATTCTGATAATACAGATTCACTGAATTCGCCTTTTCAGGTAACGTCAATATGTTGCGACTGCTGGCGCATCTGATTCTCTCTCTCATTACAGCTCCTTTTATACACGATTGTCATGCGCAGTCACTGACGTTTTCCTGTCCAGCGCCATCTGTCGGACTTTTGTGAACTTAGTTTTTTTTTTTTGGTTCTAGTAAAACCCCATGTCATTCCAAGCATGTGTGTCAATTTGTACCTCTCTATCTACATTATTACGTGGTTTATTAAGTTTTAAAATTTATACTGACTTTTTGATCACCCGGCATATTGCTGTGCTCCACAAAATTCCGTAGCTTGAGAGTTAATGTGTTTTTAAGTTTTCTTTCAGCCTCTGCCAAGCAATAGGGGTCAGCTCGGACCGTTGAGCTGATCAAGCAGACCACTGGTCAGTATTGCTGACATTTTGTCAAACACTCTGACCAGACGGTTTGCGACATTGCCAACGCGTGAAGCGCGTAGAACAGCTAACGCTGGGCCGGCGCTGTGGCCGAGAGGTTCTAGGCGCTCTGGTCTGGAACCGCGCCACTACTACGGTCGCAGGTTCGAATCCTGCCTCGGGTATGGATGTGTGTAATGTCCTTAGGTCCGTTAGGTTTAAGTAGTTCTAAGTTTCTAGGGGACTGATGACCTCAGAAGTTAAGTCCCATAGTGCTCAGGACCATTTGAACCATTTCTGAAGCTAACGCTGGAACAGGTGTAACCCTGAGTGATGTGATATATGGATGTAAGAGCACTTGTATGCTGGCGAAAACTTACAAGTAGCAAAAATTATTGCACCTAGCAACTTGTGCTCGGTGTGGAGCCTCGGAGCGATCCAAGAAAAGATGTCGGGGCGAGCAGTGTGTAACAAATCTGCCCCTCCCCAAGCGATCCAATTAGATTACGTCAGAAACATAGTAATAACTATATAAATGATCGAGTCTAGAGGCTCAAGATATTCCGTCATGCCAGCATTCTGTCATCATCTAGAACTACAGACAATGACGGTGTGTTGCGTTTCCGAGGAACCGCAACCAACTCTGGTGATAAACATCTGCTGGCTGCCTGCCTCCAGTACGGTTGGGGCAGGTGTGCCCTCAATGGTTGGAGGAGGTGCGCCCTCAAATCCTCCTAGCCACCCAGACGTCATCAATCACCACAGTGGCCGATGCCCGGTGGGAGACTGGGCCACTGCTCCTCGTTATTGAACATCTAAATTCGGCTATCGCATCCAAAGACACTACTCAGGGATCACGAGTAAACGCATGGGTGAGGATGATTCTTGTTTGGACCACATTTTTTTTTCAAAAAATTTTACACTCAATCCGTAGATATTTTCTGTTCGGTTACATTCACTCTCAAAAATAACTCATCTCACTAGCATGACATTAACCCTTGCTGACTCGAGTGACAAATTTTAATATTGGGAACGTTAAAGTTTGTAGTATTCAGTCATTGTGAAATTATTGACGACTACGGCTCTGAGCACTATGGGACTTAACATCTATGGTCATCAGTCCCCTAGAACTTAGAACTACTTAAACCTAACTAACCTAAGGACAGCACACAACACCCAGTCATCACGAAGCAGAGAAAATCCCTGACCCCACCGCGAATCATTGACGACTACATTAAATTGACATTAAATACTATTTCGCTTCTTAGGGAGCGCTAGTGTTCTTGAGAATACTTTTCCAGTATTTCTTTCTTGTGCTGTCTACGATATTCTTTAACTCAACTACAGTTCGTGAAACTCTGGCATTAGCTTAACATACCTTCCAGCTTTTCACTCCGTAACTATCCTTTTACCGTCTAAATATGAGGCGCTACACTTTCATGTCGAAGGATATGCTTGAATAAAGCAAGCGTCCGAAACCTTAATGTAAGATATCTTATCTCTGCCCTTGCTTGACACTAAGTCGGCTAATGTTTTCTCTGAAACAAAGATGAGAGTGAAATAGGAGATGTAAATTAATGAATTAAAACCAATAATAAATATTAATCACAATAATATTAATCTCATGATAATGGTCAATACAGATTTCGAATACTTCTTTTCCATTTGTAGATCGCCATGGCAAATTTGCTACCATTTCGATATTGGTTTGTACGACTGCTTCATCATGAAAGAGCGATTAGAGAGACGACTATTCTGCTGAATACTACAAATGATGACTTATTCCCTTAAACCAGTGCTTGAAAACGTGGAATCTATGTTTTCATTTGATTTCTGATATTTTGGGAAGCACAGATCCCGAGGAGTTGCTTTTACAGCTCCACTGCACTGAATCCATGATTTGACACTAACATTTACTATGGGATAGGAACAAGCTTTCAACGTATTTTTAATTTTCAAGAGACATTTCAGCTTCTGATCTTAGCAGAAATATTTTTAAGCAATAAATTGCCTCCCGTCCTGCTTGATGCATTGCTACAGGATGTTACACCTTCTGTTTTCTTTCCAAAGTCTCCTACCAAAAATATTACACAGAGATACGACATCACTGTAATCATCTCTAACTGCTGATTTATCTAACACCTCCTTTATTTCTGACTCATTAGAAACCACATAATCTCTTTTTGCCAGTGCAATAAGTACTATCACTGATACTTTTCCAGCTTTCTCACAACCTCGGGACTGCTTGTTACACCAAATACTTCACATTCAGATCTGCTTTTTAGGATAAGTTCATAAATGTGATGACGTCATTTTAAATACAGCAACTCTCTGTCCAGGTTGTGTTAAAGTAAGATACATAACCCATTAAGACGGCCGGTGTTTGAGGCAGTTGTATCACTGCAGATAATTTGTACACTGTTTTCATTACCTCAGTACTGTGTTGTGTTGCAAACAGCATTTGCTTGCTCTTTATCAAAACCATTCTATCATTGTAGAACATAAAAGAGCTGTTCACTGTCCACAAATGTAGCAATGACTGCAAGTCTTTCTTCTTTTCAATCCTCGGCGTTTGACGCTGACAAGTTTATCACCCAAGTGAACTGTAAGAACTGCAGGGATATCAACCTTAAAAGCTCATTTTATTGTTTCAGACCGTTCTCTTCTCTTCTTCTGCCTGATTCCACGAAGAGAGGATTTATTAATATACAGCTCTTCAGTACTGTGACGAAGTGTGCCTGCAGCAATCGATACAAACAGATTCTGTTACACTCAGTGGGCATCTATCCAAGGCAACCGCTAATTTTTCGGTAATAAAGCCTTTCGTTCGTCGCCTTCCAGAACTCAAGACCACCAGTTTCGATTTTGATCTTAACTTGAAAGTGCCTTGTCTGATTCCTCAGATGAGGAATATGGAAATGTATCAGAAGATTTAGAAGTAGATGCTCTACACTTTTGTTTTTCTTATCTTGTTTCCAAATGTCTCTGCTCCTTCCATATAGCCTCTGTGCCATGTAAAAGTATCCCGTTTTCTTTTCCAGTTTGCATTTTTATACAGCATTGGCATATGAGATGTTAAAGAAATTTTCAAAATTTTTTGTAAACGTCTCTTCATGACGTTCCAACATATCTTTATACTTGTTTCGTTGTATTTGCACTTTTCTACACTCGAATGCAAGTTAATACGTTTTGTGAATAATGCTCAATAGCTTTTGTCAGAATTTTTGCTCCCCCGCAAAATGTAGTGCACTCTAGAATCTCAAGTTTAGTGCTTTCACTAACAGTTAATTTTACTTCCCATATTTAATAAAATAAAACTTCCAGAACTTGACGGTTTGATGGTACAATGTGTATAGTTAGTTGGTGTTTTAAAATGAGATGGGGTATTGTAACGTTCTTTTAAATTTTTGGAATGCTTAAATGATTGCCTGAACTGGAAATGCATACAAAACTCGAATTACGGTGTATGCGTGTTGTAACTGCAGGTGGTGTACTCACTCCTTGTTATTTTAGCAAAGCTTTATACGAATTGATTGGGGAAGGCAACTCCCAATACCAGTAAAGAAACTCAGTGCAAAATAAATTCAGTCGCTTAGGTACTGAATCCTCTGGCCCTGCTCAGAACTGATAACTTTGGTCCCTGTGCACGTAACAAATAAATAAAACAGTCCTGGCTCTAAAACAGCAACGGTGGATCGCGATATATTCTGCTCTCTCAAGAAGAAGAATAAAATATACTAGCTACAGGCTCAGTGGTGTCAAATGCTGGCCGTAACCCTTTGAAATTCTTTTGGCTGATAAATGAAAACATTTAAGAAAAATTCAATGCCTTTAAAAAGCATATGACATGAAGGTGGCACTGATATGGATGAATAACTGACATTGACGTTTTCAATAGTGCAGTTGTATTCGAAGTTAAGTTTAGCTTTTCAAAACATCTGCCAATTGACAATACATTACTCAGAAAAATTACATCATTTTTACTAAATGAAAACCTATCTTTCCTGACGCACTCACAATCAACGAGATTTGTACAGCAAGTACTATGTAACATCACTAAAAGGCTTAAAGATAAATTATCAAGTTACATATACCTGTGTTAACAAATCGTGGAAACATTACAAAAGGTAATCTCTCACCAGCCTCTACATCAAACCTGTTTACGTACATTCCGGAGTTGCCCAACACACACAGAACTCACTGTTACCAATTACCATCCAATACATCTACACTAACGCTCTGGCAAAAGGAAAGACATGTATAATTAACATCTTTACCTTAACTGTGGGAAGACATCTGCTTCCACATTTGTATTATCACTGCATGTACTCGTAAAGCTTCTTTGCAATATCAATCAGTATCCTTTTCTTGTCATAAATTTAGATATCATTTTAAAATCATATTCAATCACATATTTTACGTGCGGTATAACACAAAATATTCGTATGAGAAAATTCCTACATTATAATTCAACACTTCGTGGCTTTAGAGAGCACACCAATAACAACTGCCTACAGCGTCCCCTTTCACTCACAGACTGATACACACTCACTGCAATGCACCAATCGCTCTCTTCCTCCAACACTACAACCGCAAACTACAAGCAGTATCTTTGGCTCTGCGATCGTGCAAAGTCAGCCAACCGCTTTATAGAGTCCATCAGAGACATACCTCGCTTACAATATACACTACTGGCTATTAAAATTGCTACACCAATAACAAATGCAGATGATAGACGCGTATTCATTGGACAAATATATTGTACTAGAACTGACATGTGATTACATTTCCACGCAATTTGGGTGCATAGATCCAGAGAAATAAGTATCCAGAACAACCACCTCTGGCCGTAATAACGGAGTTGATATGACTGGGCATTGCATAAAACAGAGCTTGGATGGCGAGCACAGGTACAGACGCCCATGCAGCTTGTACACGATACCACGATTCATCAAGAGCAGTGACTGGCGTATTGTGACGAACCAGTTGCTCGGCCACCATTCACCAGACGTTTTCAATTGGTGAGAGATCTGAAGAATTTGCTGCCAAGGGCTGCAGTCGAACATTTTGTGGTTAGAGAAAGGCCCGTACAGTATCTGCAACATGCGGTCGTGCAATATCCTGCTGAAATGTAGGGTTTCGCAGGGATCGAATGAAGGGTAGAGCCACGGGTCGCAATACACCTGAAATGTAACGTCCACTGTTCAAAGTGCCGTCAATGCGAACAAGAGGTGACCGAGACGTGTAACCAATGGCACCCCATACCATCACGAAGGGTGATACGCAAGTATGGTAATGACGAATACACGCTTCCAATGTGCGTTCACCTCGATTTCGCCAATCACGGATGCGACCATCATGATGCTATAAACGGAACCTGGATTCATCCGAAAAAATGACGTACGCATTTCTCCTCCTTACACGAGGCATCACAACAACGTTTCACCAGGCAACGCCGGTGAACTACTGTTTGTGTATGAGAAATCGTTTGGAAACTTCCTCATGTCAGCACGTTGTAGGTGTCGCCACCGGCACCAAGCTTGTGTGAATGCTCTGAAAAGTTAATCGGTTGCATATCACCGCATCTTCTTCCTGTCGGTTAAATTTCATGTCTGTAGCACGTCATCTTCGTGGTGTAGCAATTTTAATGGCCAGTGGTGTAATAGTTTCATTTTAATTTATATTAGTATCATTACAATATTCGGTTGCGGTCCTATAAGTGTACGCCAGTAGGCTCCATTCAATATTAGGTGGCGATTGGAAAATACATGCCACACGATCCGTAACAAAAAAAAATTTACTGCGTTGCATGTGCGTACACTGAAAAGCTGATATGACGGCAGCGCGATATGAGTGAATAATCTCAGACATCATATTCCTCATGTGAATTCACAGTGATGTCGCCACTTGGGACACAACGGACGTCACAATTAGGGCATTCCACAAATACACTCCTGGAAATTGAAATAAGAACACCGTGAATTCATTGTCCCAGGAAGGGGAAACTTTATTGACACATTCCTGGGGTCAGATACATCACATGATCACACTGACAGAACCACAGGCACATAGACACAGGCAACAGAGCATGCACAATGTCGGCACTAGTACAGTGTATATCCACCTTTCGCAGCAATGCAGGCTGCTATTCTCCCATGGAGACGATCGTAGAGATGCTGGATGTAGTCCTGTGGAACGGCTTGCCATGCCATTTCCACTTGGCGCCTCAGTTGGACCAGCGTTCGCGCTGGACGTGCAGACCGCGTGAGACGACGCTTCATCCAGCCCCAAACATGCTCAATGGGGGACAGATCCGGAGATCTTGCTGGCCAGGGTAGTTGACTTACACCTTCTAGAGCACGTTGGGTGGCACGGGATACATGCGGACGTGCATTGTCCTGTTGGAACAGCAAGTTCCCTTGCCGGTCTAGGAATGGTACAACGATGGGTTCAATGACGGTTTGGATGTACCGTGCACTATTCAGTGTCCCCTCGACGATCACCAGTGGTGTACGGCCAGTGTAGGAGATCGCTCCCCACACCATGATGCCGGGTGTTGGCCCTGTGTGCCTCGGTCGTATGCAGTCCTGATTGTGGCGCTCACCTGCACGGCGCCAAACACGCATACGACCATCATTGGCACCAAGGCAGAAGCGACTCTCATCGCTGAAGACGACACGTCTCCATTCGTCCCTCCATTCACGCCTGTCGCGACACCACTGGAGGCGGGCTGCACGATGTTGGGGCGTGAGCGGAAGACGGCCTAACGGTGTGCGGGACCGTAGCCCAGCTTCATGGAGACGGTTGCGAATGGTCCTCGCCGATACCCCAGGAGCAACAGTGTCCCTAATTTGCTGGGAAGTGGCGGTGCGGTCCCCTACGGCACTGCGTAGGATCCTACGGTCTTGGCGTGCATCCGTGCGTCGCTGCGGTCCGGTCCCAGGCCGACGGGCACGTGCACCTTCCGCCGACCACTGGCGACAACATCGATGTACTGTGGAGACCTCACGCCCCACGTGTTGAGCAATTCGGCGGTACGTCCACCCGGTCTCCCGCATGCCCACTATACGCCCTCGCTCAAAGTCCGTCAACTGCACATACGGTTCACGTCCACGCTGTCGCGGCATGCTACCAGTGTTAAAGACTGCGATGGAGCTCCGTATGCCACGGCAAACTGGCTGACACTGACGGCGGCGGTGCACAAATGCCGCGCAGCTAGCGCCATTCGACGGCCAACACCGCGGTTCCTGGTGTGTCCGCTGTGCCGTGCGTGTGATCATTGCTTGTACAGCCCTCTCGCAGTGTCCGGAGCAAGTATGGTGGGTCTGACACACCGGTGTCAATGTGTTCTTTTTTCCATTTCCAGGAGTGTACTTCCACTAGCATGTGTGCTGAATGGCCTAGAGGACAGACTTCGTAATGTACATTGCAGCTGGAAATAAAAAAAAAAAAAATTGTTTTCACTATGTGCCTCAGCGTAGCGAAACCTCTCTCTCACTAAATGTCTCTCGCCTATCCTGGCGCTTAGTGACCCTCAACAGACGGGGTTGCTACTGCTGGTAACAGTAAGTGGTTCCCGTTCGACGTCCATGTTCTACTGTTTGGTGGTAGTAATGATTTTTGGCTAACTCACGGCACCCAAACGCTGTACTTGGTTGTCGAGTAGTAAAGCCTGAGTACTCATGTAGTTACGTGTCAGCACAATGTTCTAAGGTAAGTTTTATCTTGTTTATGTTTCATCCTGTATCTCTTGTCGGCCTTTAGACGTAATTACTGTGAAAACTGGTTGAACTATGTTTATGGCTAGGTTTGTAAAGCCACATGAATCCACCCGTAATAGCCACGTGGTTTGAGGCGCCATGTCACGGATTACGCGGCACCTCCCGCCAGAGGTTCGAATGCTCCCTCGGGCATGGGGGTGTGTGATGTTCTTAGCATAAATTAGTTTAAATGATGTGGAAGTCTAGGGACTGATGACCTCAGCAATTTGGCCCCTTTGAAATTCGCACATTTTACTCCACGTGAGAGCGTGGAATTTTATTTATTTAATTGAAAGTGTATTTGGGAATATTAGGCGGTTGCTTGTGTTTTTGAGTATTAATAACAGTAGGAGTTAAGTTTGGAAAATGGTAGAGACACGTGCTGCTGCTCTTACCATTACTGCTGCTACTAGACCTGTTGCTGCTAACTGGACTAGTGTGCGTGTTAACATTGCAAATTGCCAAATGCATAAACATTGAACCATGCTTTATTTTCAAAGATTATTCTTAAGAATTTAATTTATTTACTAGCGATTCATCAAGAACGTAAACACATTTAATCACACTATGTAAGCATGGAAGTAGTTGCCAGTGAGTAACTGATAAAATCATAACCAAATTCCTTTTAACAAATGGGAATTTTACTCACTTTAATAGTGCCTAAAAGCATTTTTTTAAAGAAACAGATTTAAAATTATAATCAGAAAGCAACCTCTAAATATAAAAGTTACGATTTATTCAGAGGCAGAAAGAAACAAGATTTGACTGTATTAGCTTTTCGGCAGAGAACCTTGCCGCTCCCTTTTGACACGGCCGTAGTTACGACCGCTCATAACAGCCTCTGAAAGACCGCGCTCGTGCAAATCTGCAACACACCACATAACTTTAAACTAGGAGTTTTAACAATTTACACAAGCACACAAACTATTCACCCCCGTAGGAGGGATGGAAATGGTACAAAACACTAACAGATAAAATATAGCCCTGGCCACAGAAGGTGCAACTTGCGTTTAACTTCTACGAAAAGTCTTACGGTGAAAGGGTGGCAAATTTATATACTAAAATTATCATTTGAATGAAAGTCCATAAAATGCAATCTTATATAAAATTCTACAACGGTGGCCAAACTATAGTTAAGATGTTGTACAGTACACAGATACCGGCTGCCAAAATCATAGGCAATAATATCTAAGTTTGCAAAGATCAAAACGTATTTCGAGCATTAGGTCGTTACACTCCATGCAATAAATTCGTTAACACACCAAATCCGACAAATATGACAGAGGCAGCTACTAACGTACGGTAGATTGTAAGGAGAGATTACCGAACAACACGAACCGCAGGTAGCTCTAACCCACCCCTACTCCATAAGGGAAAAACGGACCAATCAATTTATAAACAACCACCTCCCGCGGGTGGGCAAGCGGAGAAGAATGGTGGGACAACCCCAAAGCAAAACGCCTGGTGACCTCACCAAGAAAACAAGTAGAATTTAGCAAGAGTATATCAAACAACATATCACCAATCCCTTAACTTCTAATAATAGACTTGGCGCAGCACCCCGAAATCGCTCTCCCGAACCCTCCGCTTCCAGTCGCTTCAACGGACGCAGGAAGGCGCGCCGATCTCCCGTCTCACGGCGTCGCAGCTCGCACCGGCCAGACCGATGTCGTGGGTTGACGCCTGTTGCTCTCGTGTCAACTGCGAAGCCACTACCCCTCGCTATACGCCGCGGCCCACTGGACTGACGTGCCGACCTCACATGCACCGACGCTCAAGACGGACAAGTCATGTTGTGTCTCAGTGCGCGACCGACCAACCGATCGATCCAGCCGCCAATGACCATGACCTGAGCAAACTCGAGCAGACTGGCGGCATAACGCGCAGACTCAGATGCAGGAACTAATCCCGACCGGGCGACCACTCGCTAAGTTCTTTTACTGGCGGAGTGCAAAAACTCTCATTTTGCCGGCTTTAAAGGTTGATCCGAACGACAGACATACTAGCACTCCGAACGACAGACAGACACCATCAGCCTAACAAATGCGGATGAGAGACAGAGTAGCAAGTTGGGGACGAGAGACTAACCCAGACTGGCTGACTGGCGAGTTTTTTTTTTTTCTTTATTCTTATTTTGAAACCTGTGTACAGGCAGGCCAGCAGCAGCGTACTACGCCGCTCTTGGGCCTCAGAGAAACACAAAAGATACAAATGAAGACATTTAGAGAAAAAAATACGGTGGACATATAAACGGAGACAAACACTTCTTAAAATACATGGAGCCGTTCACGGGCGTAGAGTCCTATATAAAATTTGTTCAGACACTTCGACACATACATAGACGAAAATTGTCACACGTGAACGTAGGTGCACAAAAGGAATAACACTGAACCACTTAATCACAAAACGACGGCACATACAGAACACGAGGCGTTGATCTCCGGCGCGCGAATGTTCATTAACCGTGTATGAGTCCGGGGACCTGCCAAGAGAGGAATAGGGGGGGTGGGAGAGGGAGAAGGGAGAGCAGATGCCACGGGCAGGGGAGATAGGGGGAAGGGAGGAAGGGGGAGGGGAAGCCTGGGGGAAGAGGGTGGATGGAGGGGCCGGGGGAAAAGGAAAGAGAAGGAAGGGAGGGTGCCTAAAGGAAAGTACACAGGAAGTGGGGGGGGAGGCTCAAAGTTGATAGGAGGGGTGGATGGAGGGGAGGAGGACATCATCAGGGAGGGGGAGCAGGCGGAAGCCACCTTGGGAGAGGGTAAGGAGGGTGGAGAGATGGAGACCGGGTGGGACGTGGGAATACAGGCACGGCAGCGGGCGGGGGTGGGAGAGGATGGGTGAGATAAGCGGATGAGGAGGATCGAGTTGGCGGGAGGTGTACAGAATCCGTATCCTTGACTGGCGAGCTCATAACGCCCCTTAAATGCACGTGAACAGGAAACCTTTCCCCTTTCCCACCAGAGGGAGACACCAAAGCTGCGATTGCCACAGCTGTGCCGCCGCCAGAAACGGAGGGCGACTGCTTCACACTACGCGCTGCGGCGCGCTCTTCAAAACAGAAATTTTTACCACAGTTCAAACATGAAGAGCTCCTTCGTAGATTTGACATTTTAAACGCCGTTTAGTTTTAATCAAAGTCGGAGTCAAAGAAAAATAAGACAGAGTTGGGGGTTCCTTTCCCTTGTTTTCATCCAGTTGTAGCCACACTTACATATCCCTTTTCAGGTAAATAAGTGTATCAATAGTCATTCGTTATTTTATAGCTACTTCTCCTATTGGCAGCTGGTCAGAGGAAGTGACAATGTATGTGGCGAAGTTGAGTGTGACATTTGAATCCAAAACATAAGTCTTACATCATGAGACCCACAATAAATCATTGTCACTGGGCTGTGCCAGGCCGGCCGCAGTGGCCGAGCGGTTCTGGGTGCTTCCGGAGCCGCGCGACTGCTACTGTCGCATGTTAGAATCCTGCCTCGGGCACGGATGTGTGTGATGTCTTTAGGTTAGTGAGGTTTAAGTAGTTCTAAGTTCTAGGAGACTGATGACCTCAGAGGTTAAGTCCCATAGTGCTCAGAGCCATTTTGGTCCCCGCCAGTATTCCCAAAAACAAAACAGCACACTGTTTGCTCGCGAGAAGCTCAATACTTCGTCTTTGACAGCTAATGATATGGTGTAAGTACAGGGTGTTTCAAAAATGACCGGTATATTTGAAACGGCAATAAAAACTAAACGAGCAGCGATAGAAATATACCGTTTGTTGCAATATGCTTGGGACAACAGTACATTTTCAGGCGGACAAACTTTCGAAATTACAGTAGTTACAATTTTCAACAACAGATGGCGCTGCAAGTGATGTGAAAGATATAGAAAACAACGCAGTCTGTGGGTGCGCCATTCTGTGCGTCGTCTTTCTGCTGTAAGCGTGTGCTGTTCACAACGTGCAAGTGTGCTGTAGACAACATGGTTTATTCCTTAGAACAGAGGATTTTTCTGGTATTGGAATTCCACCGCCTAGAACACAGTGTTCCTGCAACAAGACGAAGTTTTCAACGGAGGTTTAATGTAACCAAAGGACCGAAAAGCGATACAATAAAGGATCTGTTTGAAAAATTTCAACGGACTGGGAACGTGACGGATGAACGTGCTGGAAAGGTAGGGCGACCGCGTACGGCAACCACAGAGGGCAACGCGCAGCTAGTGCAGCAGGTGATCCAACAGTGGCCCCGGGTTTCCGTCCGCCGTGTTGCAGCTGCGGTCCAAATGACGCCAACGTCCACGTATCGTCTCATGCGCCAGAGTTTACACCTCTATCCATACAAAATTCAAACGCGGCAACCCCTCAGCGCCGCTACCATTGCTGCACGAGAGACATTCGCTAACGATATAGTGCACAGGATTGATGACGGCGATATGCATGTGGGCAGCATTTGGTTTACTGACGAAGCTTATTTTTACCTGGACGGCTTCGTCAGTAAACAGAACTGGCGCATATGGGGAACCGAAAAGCCCCATGTTGCAGTCCCATCGTCCCTGCATCCTCAAAAAGTACTGGTCTGGGCCACCACTTCATCCAAAGGAATCATTGGCCCATTTTTCAGATCCGAAACGATTACTGCATCACGCTATCTGGACATTCTTCGTGAGTTTGTGGCGGTACAAACTGCCTTAGACGACACTGCGAACACCTCGTGGTTTATGCAAGATGGTGCCCGGCCACATCACACGGCCGACGTCTTTAATTTCCTGAATGAATATTTCGATGATCGTGTGATTGCTTTGGGCTATCCGAAACATACAGGAGGCGGCGTGGATTGGCCTCCCTATTCGCCAGACATGAACCCCTGTGACTTCTTTCTGTGGGGACACTTGAAAGACCAGGTGTACCGCCAGAATCCAGAAACAATTGAACAGCTGAAGCAGTACATCTCATCTGCATGTGAAGCCATTCCGCCAGACACGTTGTCAAAGGTTTCGGGTAATTTCATTCAGAGACTACGCCATATTATTGCTACGCATGGTGGATATGTGGAAAATATCGTACTATAGAGTTTCCCAGACCGCAGCGCCATCTGTTGTTGAAAATTGTAACTACTGTAATTTCGAAAGTTTGTCTGCCTGAAAATGTACTGTTGTCCCAAGCATATTGCAACAAACGGTGTATTTCTATCGCTGCTCGTTTAGTTTTTATTGCCGTTTCAAATATACCGGTCATTTTTTAAACACCCTGTAGCTTCAACATGATTCGCAAAGTTAATGAGCAGACATATGTATCTACCAAGAATTCGGAGACCAATTAGGGGGTTTTCGTGGAATGTTTGCCGAGTTCGCACCGAGAATACTTACTGGGAATCGCTGTGTTTGAACAACAGCTCTTAGAATTTCAGAGCACTTGGAGGGGATAGTTTTTCTCACACAGCGACGTGTAGAACGCCGACTATTCGCTTCGAGCTCAAACGTTACGTGTATAGATGTAAGGGCCAAACAGAGGAACACTAACGGCCGCCAGTGTGTTACTCGTGTGGGAAAGTGGGCCACTGGGCATCGCATTGTCTGATCGGGACAAATGAAAAACATCAGCGGGAAAAGCTGCCGTTGTACTCAAACGGGAGTGCTTCGACCATCGAAAAATAGTCCCGACAGGCTGTAACAGGGCACAAGTTAGTGCACCGAAGGAATGCTGCTTAATGGGCTATGTGAGTAGTGTGGAACAAGGATTACATGACGCACACTCATCTGTCATCAGTCTGTACCTGGTGAGCAGCAGCAGGCTTTTGCCACCAATATATAAGTTATAAGGAGTTCATGATAATACTACTGAGTAATTGGATATGAAAGCATTCGGTTTAACTACTAGGAAAACGAAGCATGCAGAACATAAGGAAGTTTTACCTTGTGAGTGAAGGATATTCAGTGTCTATGAGATTCTGTGAGACGATACAGCCATTTGGGAGCACTTTCAATAACTTTTCTTATGTCTTGGGCACATTTTTATTTTTCCAACAACCTTACGCGTTTCGATTTTTCGTCATTATCAAAGGGTACAAATAAAACACTAAACTGGCATCAGAAGATATGCAAATATAAAATTTCACCGTTGATAGGACCTGTAGTGAAACGATTGGAATATAGCTTCCTAGTCACTAGTGTTCTGTCAGTCATATAGAATTGTTCATTAGGTGATACTGTGTACCTCTTTATCCCCTTGCCTCACTTCTTTAATTGCATCAAGGCGTTCTACAGTGTTTGTTATTCGCAGAAAATTGTTTTATGGTCATACAACCACAGAAGATCTTATGTGCGTTATCTTCAGTGTGCCATCTTCTACCAATTCCCTTCCAGCCCTCTACTAATCTATTTAATGTTAACTTTTATAAATATTTATGGAATTTTACTGATGACGCTAATTTACGTGCTGTAATTTTTTTTTTTAAAAAAAAGCAAAAGATTTGTTTGTTAACAGGCAGTTGAACCCAACGTCATTCAGAGCGCTGTTCCAATATATTAGTTTCGACTACTCAAAAGATCAAAAAATAAACAAACAAAAAAAACATGTCTTACCCACTGTTTTATTAGATAATACCTTTTTATAAAACAATGTAACGTTATTTCCATCTTTACTGATGAAATTGTTTTCTGCGACGTAATGATGAAAATTGTGGTTGTAAACAAAAGAAAATTGCAATGCGTACCACATACCCAGCGCCGCCTAGCGGTTTAGCCCACTTGGCTTCCAAAACATTTCCCCTGGTAGCAATTTGCACTCGTCTAGGAACTGCGAATGTTGACATGATAAATGTATCTAATGAACAGTTTTAAGTGACAGACATAACACTGCTAAGCTAGGAAGCTATATTCTAATCGTTGCATAATGTCTCTTATTAATGGTGAAATGTTATCATATTTTCATATCTTCTGATACCAATTTTGTGTTGTACTTGTAGCCGTTGAAAACGACGGAAAGGCGAAACACGTAAGGTTGTTGGAAAAACAAAAGTACTTTGAAAACATAAATAAAGTTATTAAAAGTGTATTCACTGATTCTTTGGCAAGATTATTTCGACAAACTTTGTGCTAGTATTGATTTCAATATACATTTGAGCTCAATGAAACCTTGTTTCAGTTGGGGGCGACAGTTTCTAACTAAGCACTGTCGCCAGGTTCCCCTGTCATGAAACTGCAGACGTGTTTGCTAAAGTTGATCAACAGGTTAACATACCATCAGGTGTGAGAAAAAATATGTGGGTTCCAAATAGTAACCATCCGACTTGTGGGACTTTGTATATGATAGAGCCTACCTCATCAGTGAAGAGTTGGACGGTTGGCATTATTTCTTGCAAAGTAGTACCAGGATGTATAAGTAATACTGATGCAGAATATATAGTTACAGTTGGCAGAGGTGAAGTTATCCTGTCTAAAGGTATAATGATACCATCTTTTGAAATATCAGAGGAAACAGTCGTCGATCTGCCGAGTCTTCATATAAGCCATAGGGAGACTGTTGAAGTTGCTGTATTAAGCTAGAAAGTGAGTCACTTGAAGGAAAGTGGTTGCTATCGAGGAAGGAATGTTGAAGTTAAGGACTTGTTTTCACAGATGGGTTGTTATAATTAACACCAACAACTCAGCGGTTATAACTACAGAGGGCAGTTCACCGATTAATAAGAAACTAATCACATAACAAGACATTTATGACCATTAATGGAGTATTTAATAGAACAGCAAGTAGAAGATGGGATTATAGAACCTAATGAAAGCCCCTGGAGTGCAAATATAGGTATCTTGTTTAAGAAAGCATTGAGTAGAATGCAGAAATAAATGTTTTGCTCCAACTGTAGGTATCTGAATAAGCAAACTCTACCATTATAGAAACCATGGATAATTGGCGTCAGTGTCATTACGGAACATTATCAATACAATCCGATGCTGTTTGCATTAAAAAACACACCAGCTACTTTTAAGAGGTTACTGGATGGCATTTGAAGGGGATTAAAGCTCAAGGACTGTATGGTTTACTTAACTGTCATAATAGGTTTTCCATAGGATGTACCAGAGCGTAAGAGATAACTGGAGGACGTTTCTAATACATTATTATCAGCACATTTGAGACTGAGCACAGACAAGTGATTTATTACTCATACTCGAATTAACTAGCTGGGACAAATAATTAGTGAACGTGGTGCAGAAAACAATTCTGACCTTACAGAAGCGACTCATGTTAATATTGACTCAAAATTTTTCAACACCATGAACAACAACACAGATTCAGTCATTCACAATTTTATGTAACTACTACCACATGCTCATAAAGGAATTCGCAAGAATAGCTGAACATTTGAAGAGATTTCTCAAGATGGGAGTGAGGTTTCAATAGGCACTAGAATGTCAGCTATCATTCGAAAAATTTAAGGACACATTGATTTCTGTTCCAGAATCTGCTTTTCCCAATTATGAATAAGGGTGTATAGTCTCATGTGACATTTATAACGAAGCAGTTGGCTGTTTTTTGGGTAACTTTTTTTTTATGGACAGGAGCATCCAATGGTATATTCCTTGAGGCAGTTGAATGAAGCAGACAATAAACACTCAAGAACTGAAAAGGATATGTTGGAGATTATATACTGAATTGAATATTTGTGGCGTTACTTATATGCTACAAAATTCGAAGCTGGGATAGGTCATGTGTCATTCAGACGGTTGGTTGGTTTGAAAGGCCCACCCCATCATCTAACACATTGGTATCTCAATCTCAGTCATCAAAAAGCCAAGTAGGAGATACACAAAAATGGACACATTAAGTAACAAAGTAGGCAAGCTGAGTACACTGGGCATGAGTCTGTTAGAAAGGCGGCTAGCACAGTCAGAGCATAAAGACTGTCAAGCTTTAAAGTCACAGCAACACTTTGTACTAAATGAGAATTTGTCGTGTAGTGTCATGAGATGCAGATCATATGGTACCAGCAGCTTTTCAGAATGAGGTGTTACAAAATGCTCATGACAATGTGTTGCAACAGATAGACATATTGTGTAATAGTTTCGCTGGAGCAATGGAAAGTATAGTGTGGAAAAGTAGACACAACTGTGTACCCTGCACACAGAGAGTGGATATTTTACATCGAAAATCCTTTAGCACAGGTTACCAGAGTAGTCGAAGCCATTTGAAATGCTACGGTTAGACGTCCTCGGACCATTCAATGAAACATTTATAGGCAAAAGGAATGTGTTTACAACCATCAAAAATTTTTAGCGGTTTTTGGAGATGACGTTATTTCCAGGCCAATAGGCCATCACTGTAGCACAGGCAGTAGTTATCAGTTAGATATTGATATTTGGAGTACCTGATACCTTAGTCACAGATCAGGGTATGAACCTAATTTCACCACATAAGACATAGCTATTTTGTATCATATGTTTGCAGGAATTATGAACACGACTATTCCAAACTCATATCAGTGGGAGAATGGAGAATGTCCACAAGACCATTTCTAGGATACTAAGCTTCTAAGTGAATGCTAGACAAAATAACCAGGACACCTATTTTCAATAAGTAGTTTGTACACACAACTCAAAGGCTCATGTGAGGACTGGCATGTCACAGTTTGAGGTGGTATATGGTAGGAAGACGTCATTCCCCTTTGATGTTTTAAGTCCTAAGTATCAGATTGCGAACCAAAGAAGTTTGTGAGAATAATAGGAGAACTATGGAAAAATGAGCAAAAAGGCAAACACAAAAGCTCTTGGACACTGAGAACATCCGAACAAGCATGATGGTAAACAATATTTTTCTTCTTCTTCTTGTAACATTTTGGCTATATATCCTTCAGACATTCTAAGAGAGAGCCTGAAGACAGTCTTCTGGGTCACCCTTATGATATCTGAGCAATATACAGCCGGAAATTAGAAGAAGGATGGCAATTTATTAGGCTGCTCACCCAAAATTTAATGGAGCTTCTTCTGCCTAGCTTGTTTAATCATGCCTTCGGCGTGTACTGACACAATTATGCCTGTTCTCAACCACAACACATGTATTCACACGCTCCACATGCTATAGATACTTGCAACCTATTACTCAATATCTACAGCCTACCATGCAGGACATTGTGTTACTATCATCTAAATTCAAAACATGTTCACACATATCATGGTGGATTGCTTTATTTAGAAAGCCCACAGGCCACCACCATCAGTTCTGAATCATGCAGGTAGTACTTCTTATGAGCAGCAGAAGTCATTTCTTTGCCTTCTGGGGAATGGCTGGTATACGGCCAGGTAAAGACAACAACTGCTCCATCACATTGTTGCACAAACAGAAGGCCTTTCGATACTGCCCATTGTCGTGTACACCAAACACACAGAAGTTACTGAGGCCCCTCAGAACAGGTTTGTCAGAAGACTCGCTGCTTTCTTTCGCTCCAGCAAATGATCCATTGATCCATTACTTTCCTTTCAGGCTCATGTGCCTTACAGGCCCAGACTTCCTTAAATGCCAACTTCGAACACAGCCACAGCCGGCAGCCTCCGCTACAGCTTTAGCCCTCTGCGACCTACACTGATTCCCAACAATGCACTAGACGCACTGACTGTGGCCACAGTACTGGATTCCAGGGAATGTGGGTCGTTCAAATCAATGTAGCTGACTCCCACAGCCGTGTGTGCCTACTCTCATCTCAGACAGAGTGGCATTCACACCCAACACATTAGCCATCCTATCTGCCTTCTCACCACACTAGCATAGCGTATGACTTGTATGGAATCTCTGAAAGTGGTACTATTCACACAAGTGGCCAGAGATCACCTCTACAACCTGCTTCTGGGCCTGTCAGCAACATAACTGAGCCTTATTATTGCTAAGAAGACGGAATACATCATTAGAATTAAATCAGTGGCCAACAGTCACTGGGCTAAATGCTCAGTAAGACCGGTCTGAGCCATACTGTCATATTTACGACTCCTGTAAGGATTCTGACAGAGCACCACCATCGATGATCATTGGTTATACACGTATGCTGCTGGCTGGACATAGTCTTGAGCATTTCTGTACCATAAATAACACTAATAAATATAAGTTGCTGCAACAAGTGGTGAGGAGGTAGGGATGGCCACCCTGAAATGTGTACACCTGCACCCAAACTCTCCAACTGGATAGACACTCACTGACATAAACAACTCCATTACAGTAAAATTAATTTGTGATTTATTAGGCAGGGTAGTGAAATGACGAGCTTCTTACAGTACTCGCCTGTTATAAGTCATGTACACCCATCATCTTTATGATGGCTTGAATTCTGATGGGAAAAGTTTCAGTGATTTGATTGAATGATTCTACTGGAATGATAGCCCAAACCATAGGAGGTGTTACCAGAGGAGGTAGCGAACTTGCATGCTGGTGCTGTAGCTCAACTAAAAGGTTTTTCATAGTGTGCAGGTTGGTCCCCGGGGCAGCAAGTCCATTCAGGAATATTGCTATACTCAAAATATGTGCTCACCCATTCTGCTACAATCTATCATCTCCGAATTGTCTGCAGTAAACAGCGTTGTTGTATATGCATTTGTCATAAGCTCGTTAGAAGACACATCTCAACCACGAAAACCACCATCATGTACTGTATCTCCACTTCCTCCATGATTCACACATGTTGGTAGGTAACGTTTTCCACGAATTTGCCTTGCATCGGATTGCCACAGGGTGTAGCGCGATTCTCCATTCTCGCTTATAGTCTCCCACTGTCCTGGTTTATCGCTCTTTACACGACATTAAGTTTTGCTTAGCGAAGACTATGGATATGTGTGGCTTATGAAGTGCTGTTCTACAAATGAACACCACTCTCTTCAACTCCCTACACACAGTTATTGTGTGTTAAGCTGGACTGTTAGTAGCTCTTTGTAACTCAGAAGTGATTACCTTGGCTGATTTCATGAGAGTTTTTTCAGTAACCCTAAACAATGTTCGACGATCCCTCTCGATCATTTCATGAGATCTATTTGGTCTTGGTTTAGCTGCCCCTGCATTTCTATTTACATTTTACAATCATATCACCAACAATCGGCGTGGACATCTTGAAAACAGTAGATATTTACCTAATGGGTTTCTTAATTTTTTATGTACAAAATATAGTCCACATATTAAATCACTTAGCCCTCCTGATCGACCCATTCTGTAGGCACTGCATCCTAATTGAGAACACAATACATCCTGTCTCCTCTTACACTGGTGACTCAGCTTCTCATGACGTCTAGTGGTGAAGTCTCCATTCGATCATATCGTGTACACTTATCAGTTGCTACACGTCTTGCGTAAATAACGCAGTCTGTATGAAACTTCCTGGCTGATTAAAACTGTGTGCCGGACCGAGACTCGAATTCGAGACCTTTGCCATTTGAGGGCAAGTGCTCTACCAGTTGAGCTACCCAAGCACGACTCATGTCCCATCCTCAAAGCTTCAATTCTGCCAGTACCCTCTCTCCTACCTTCCAAACTTCACAGAAGCTCTCCTGCGAACTTCGCAGAACTAGCACTCCTGGGAGAAACGATATTGCGACGGCATGGTTTAGCCACAGCCTGGGGGATGTTTCCAGAACTATATTTTCGCACTGCAGCGGAGTGTGCGCCAATATGAAACTTCCTGGTAGGTTGAAACTGTGTGCCGGACCGAGACTCGAACTCGGGACCTTTGAGGACAGGGCGTGAGTCGTACTTGGTTAGCTCAGCCGGCAAGAGCACTTGACCGTGAAAGGCAAAGGTCCTGAGTTCTTGTATGGGTCTGGCACACACTTTTAATCTGCCAGGAAGTTTCATATCAGCACACACTCAGCTGTAGAGTGAAAATCTCATTCTGAACGCAGTCTGTTTCACATGAGAATTTTTTATTTGATTCGCTCTGATACTTTGAGAGAAGTTTCTTCTTGTCATTAACTTAAAAGTTTGTGAGCTTCAATGTATCCTAGGACCGCAAAATAGTCGGCGTTAATTGTATTTGTAAGAAAATCTGTGCACCTTGTTCTTTTTATAATGGGGAGTTACATGCGTTCTCTTTCTAACCGGGCAATTTTATCAGCAGTTTAGAACATTCTCGAAATATTTTTACTATATATCATTTTAAATTTAATATTCTTACAACTAATTATGAAATAAGATATCGCCAGTTCACAGCAATATATGTATCAGCAATATTCCGCTTCTTAAACCACCATTTAATGCACATCTGCCCCTCAACCAACTCCACATCTCGGACTGAAACCATTAATGCTTTGAGTTACGGTGAGAGTCTAAATACTTTATGAGTTTGTTGACCAGTGTAGCAGGTAGCTACAGTCTGAGGAGCACGTACTGACTGTGCCATCCATGAATTAGGCTAATCAACCCTGTCCGGGTCTCCACCTCCTCGGAGAGGCTCTGAATGCCTAACTGTGGCCCCATTAACGGAATTGCCTTCTCCACCGCCACCTGTCACACCGAAACGAGAGCTGTTACATCTGTCTGTCCTTGGTCACGTCTTGGAATACTGCTGCTTGACTAATGACTTCCATACCTGTTTATCAGAGGAGAGTCTCTCGTATCCTCACCAGCTCATTATAACAATTTTGCCATTCTAAAATGATGTGTCAGATGACTGGGTTTGGGGAGGGCATGAAAGGGGGGGGGGGGGGGACAGTCTCACAATGTTTGCTGACTATGCAGGTACGTTTGACGTTTGGAGAAGTATTGTCTTTGAGTGACTATGGCATTCAGAATCATTTAAATAATCTCTGATGAATGGCTGCTAATTTTAAATGCAGATAAAAGTAGTACTCTAAAGTACTCAACGGCGCACTTTAATCACATTTATGACATCACAAGTCACATTGTAATGTAATAAAATAATGTTTTTATTATTTTGTGACTATTTGTGTGATGTAATAAAATAGAATATGAGCCGTGACTTATACAAAAATGAAACACTCATTAATAGAAAGGCTCAGCATAAAAGAGAAATATGTAATGTAGGAATATTATTCACAGTGTAATACGTTGTTTAATTTAGCCCGACGTGTATAAGCACTCAGTAAACTAGATCAGTTCTCAGGGTGGTTACCTAATCGTCGTTACATAGTGGTTTCGTCTCCATTCCCCGATATAAGATAACAAGAGTAGCATCTACAAATGAAATCCTATAATGGAACTGGAATCACGTGACCAGACCTTTTCTGCGTGGGATGTTATCTCATTATGTAAAAAAAAATCTATAGATAAAATTGTTAAATTATTAGTAGCAGCCTCGAGTCTCGTGGGATCTGGAATAAAGTTAATGGTCCTAACCGACGGCACGTCTCGTAGATGAGCAAAAAGTAATATGTTAAAGTTTTTCTAAGATGGCGCCTAATAATGAAAATTCTTTGTTAAGGCCCATATCTACTTAAGAGAATAAAGATATCAGATTTACGATAGATTAAGCACATACGCAAGTACTTTTTACAAAATAACCATTATATTTTTCGGGTTTTTAAGTACAACTTACATTATCAGCTGGTACAGCAAGATGATCTTTACAAAATAATGTCCTCTTTGGTCCGAATCCAGCGATTGACAAAGGAAAGATACACTCCTGGAAATGGAAAAAAGAACACATTGACAACGGTGTGTCAGACCCACCATACTTGCTCCGGACACTGCGAGAGGGCTGTACAAGCAATGATCACACGCACGGCACAGCGGACACACCAGGAACCGCGGTGTTGGCCGTCGAATGGCGCTAGCTACGCAGCATTTGTGCACCGCCGCCGTCAGTGTCAGCCACTTTGCCGTGGCATACGGAGCTCCATCGCAGTCTTTAACACTGGTAGCATGCCGCGACAGCGTGGACGTGAACCGTATGTGCAGTTGACGGACTTTGAGCGAGGGCGTATAGTGGGCATGCGGGAGGCCGGGTGGACGTACCGCCGAATTGCTCAACACGTGGGGCGTGAGGTCTCCACAGTACATAGATGTTGTCGCCAGTGGTCGGCGGACGGTGCACGTGCCCGTCGACCTGGGACCGGACCGCAGCGACGCACGGATGCACGCCAAGACCGTAGGATGCTACGCAGTGCCGTAGGGGACCGCACCGCCACTTCCCAGCAAATTAGGGACACTGTTGCTCCTGGGGTATCGGCGAGGACCATTCGCGACCGTCTCCATGAAGCTGGGCTACGGTCCCGCACACCGTTAGGCCGTCTTCCGCTCACGCCCCAACATCGTGCAGCCCGCCTCCAGTGGTGTCGCGACAGGCGTGAATGGAGGGACGAATGGAAACGTGTCGTCTTCAGCGATGAGAGTCGCTTCTGCCTTGGTGCCAATGATGGTCGTATGCGTGTTTGGCGCCGTGCAGGTGAGCGCCACAATCAGGACTGCATACGACCGAGGCACACAGGGCCAACACCCGGCATCATGGTGTGGGGAGCGATCTCCTACACTGGCCGTACACCACTGGTGCTCGTCGAGGGGACACTGAATAGTGCACGGTACATCCAAACCGTCATCGAACCCATCGTTCTACCATTCCTAGACCGGCAAGGGAACTTGCTGTTCCAACAGGACAATGCACGTCCGCATGTATCCCGTGCCACCCAACGTGCTCTAGACGGTGTAAGTCAACTACCCTGGCCAGCAAGATCTCCGGATCTGTCCCCCATTGAGCATGTTTGGGACTGGATGAAGCGTCGTCTCACGCGGTCTGCACGTCCAGCACGAACGCTGGTCCAACTGAGGCGCCAGGTGGAAATGGCATGGCAAGCCGTTCCACAGGACTACATCCAGCATCTCTACGATCGTCTCCATGGGAGAATAGCAGCCTGCAATGCTGCGAAAGGTGGATATACACTGTACTAGTGCCGACATTGTGCATGCTCTGTTGCCTGCGTCTATGTGCCTGTGGTTCTGTCATTGTGATCATGTGATGTATCTGACCCCAGGAATGTGTCAATAAAGTTTCCCCTTCCTGGGACAATGAATTCACGGTGTTCTTATTTCAATTTCCAGGAGTGTAGTTCATGCATAGAAGCGCAAGAGTCCATGGAATAACATGTCCACTGTAGTTCTATCTGCGTACTTGTCGATTATTTATTAAATTTATCGTATTATTTAGTTTACATTTTTTTATAAACCAAAGTACACCCAGGAGAAACAGTACAATACCCCCTTATCTATGACATGATCCTGATGACATTACAAGCCATATTCCTTTTTCAGTGAAGTAATGTTGATGAGAAATCTGCAAATGCAGGCTGTCAAAAATTAAAGAAAGAGCATTAATGGAAGTCTTAAAAGAGTCTGCCAAGTAAAATGTGTTAACCCGCCAACCCCTTCTCCTCCCTGTCCCCACATCCCTCCTACGGCAATCATAATAAAGTATTTTAGCCACCATTTTAGTCAAACAGCCAGTTATGGTGCACTGTAAAGGCTCAATTTGAAAACAAATAGACATTCGCAATGTAGCTCTAGAGACAGCATCTTTACTGTGTTCAAAAGCATCCAACCGATCTGAATTTTTGCACCACCCACAAAAGAATTCACCCAAATAATTATGTTTGCAACATTTCGATGTACATCAGCAAAACACACACACACACACACACACACACACACACACACTCACACACGCACACTTAAAAATTACATAGACGAAGGAGGGCAATGACAAACTCTTATCTCTTCACCTCTATCAACAGTTGTCCACTTGATTCAGAATGATAAAGTACCAAGGTTAGGTTTGAGCATTACAGCAGATATCTTGAATGGACCACACACACTGATCAATCAGAAAATGCTGACTCCCGACGTACTGTCGATATAAATTCGTCCAGGCGATAGGATGGTCACCTGAAGGGCATGAGCACAGTGCATGTAGTATCAGTGAGTGTGCTGTCCATGTGCAGAATGGGGAGGGTGCGTTATATATCTGAGTTTGACTGGGGACAGATTGTACCGGCCCAGAGGTATGGTTCGAGCATTTCGAAAACTGCACGACATGGGTGTTCGAGGAGTGCTGTAATGAGTTTTTTCAGCAAGTGGCGAAAACAAGGTGACACCAAGTTTTGTATCTCTGCTAATCCATTAAGTGTAACTGCAGCTGGTCACATAATACGAATAATGATTTTAAAAAAACCAGTGGCTGTATTTGATCTGTATTCTTTTTAAACTATGGAGTCAGTTTTGACACTACATGGTGCCATCTTCAGACAGGTTCATATGGAAATATTCATAAAATGACAGAAGAGTATGAGAACATGGACTATATAATTCATAGTTTATGACTAGAAGAGGTATATCACCTGATAGGATTACATAATAACAATATGTTATTGTTATCTACATAAAGAAAAATTAACATCTATCTTACAATGCGATTTTTTTTACACCAATGCCCTAATGTTCTTTAGGGGAACCCACACACATAAAAATTACATCAGCAATTGATTGACATCACATATATCCCTAACAGCCACCGTCAGTATGTACCCGCAGAGTTGAAAGTATCATACATGATAAAGCTCGGCAAACTACTACGAAGGAACATCTCACGTGGCAGATTCACTATTTACGGGTATCTGTAGGCCTTAATGAGTTGCCTAGTTAGAGGAGATCAGTGAAACCAGTATCCACGTATGTGCATCTACACATACTGGACCATAAACTAAGAAATGCCACTAAAGAAACCCAGCAAAATAACACCAAAAACCTGTACGAATTGATACTCGATACAGTGTAATCAGTATAACCAAACTGTGCAAGCAAAATGAGCTTTGTGCAGAGAAATCAACACTGACCCACTCCCAATTACTAATGAACCAGACGAAACCACACGTTCCGAACAATAATAAAATTAGCAGTTGAAGTCCTTTATTATATTGCATTACATCAACCACAATAAAGTCACAGTCAAACACTCAACAAAAAACACAAAGTAACGAAAAGAAAGCAAATGACATGCTCAAATCCCTTATGAACCAAAAGTGTTCGTTAGGTTTGGAGACCAACTGGTCCACACAACCATCACAGTACCACACAATGGAAAATTTTCAGATACCACCCCCAGTAACCATATCACAGCTAACCTCAGTAACTGCTTGAAGCTAACCACTAACACAGCACATATGTTGGCCACCAAAAAGCCATTATTTAGACAGGCACCACAGAAACACTAAATACATTTGGGTGATTGCGTTTGTGTGATATTCATTACCATATAGGTACTCCAATCTTCTGTCATTCTGTCTTTAGTATGTATAGGCGTTTGAAATATCTTTCCATTCCCCTGGTGAATTTATATTTAGTTTTAGAGTTTTTAGACTTTTTGCTTTTTGGGTTTCTGTGGTACCTGTCTAAAAAGGCTCCTTTCGGTGCCCTACATATGTATGGTGTTTATGGTTGGTTCCAAATGGTTACTGAGGTTACTTTTTGTGTGGTTACTGGGGGTGGCACTTGCAAATTTTCCAGTGTATGGTATTGGAATGTATGGTTCTAACTGGTTCATTAGTAACTGGGAGTGGGTTCAGTGTTGATTCCTCTGCACAAAGCGCCTTTTGGGCGCTCAGTTCCGTTACACTGGTGTACAGTTGTAACAGTGTAGCTTATGCGTGCAGATGTTTCATCTGAGACGAATAGGGATGCACTCAACCTTTGTCTCATTTGCGTAAGTTATTACCTGGATCCCCATTAGTATGGAATTTTCAGAGCTCTTTGTCTTGTTCTTGTTCGTCATTACAAACAGCTTCTGGGTTTTATTCTGCTAGGTTTCTTTATGGGCGTATCTTAGTTTATTGTCCAATACGTGTAGCTGCATACATGTGGATAATGGGTTTACTGATTTACTTTTATTGGTTACTCATTATAGACTATGGATTTGCCGCATGTCACGTTCCTCAGCAATAGTTGATCGAGAGATACATTGTATGCTACTCTTAACCCTGTGGGTTCATATTGACGGTGGCTGTTGCGCATATAGGTGATTGCAATCACTTGTTGTGTACATTTTTGTATGTGTGGGTTCCTCCCAAGTCCAATACGTCATTGGTGTAATACAGTTGCAGTGTAAGTTAGATCCTAATTTTGCTTTATGTGGATAACAATACCATACACTTATTATGTTGTTCTATCATGTTGTTTGCCTTTTTTAGTCATAAACTATGATTTATGTTGTCTGTGTTCTGATAATCTTCTATGATGTTATGCTTTTTGCCGTGTACAGCGGTCTGAAGATGATACCATATAGTGTCGAAACTAGTAGCGTGTTTCAGAACGAGTAAATGGCGTTAGATTCAGATACAGCCGCTAGTTTTGTCATCATTATTCGAGTACTAAGGTTTTGTATGGCCGCCCTTGTGACTTTAAGTATGAGGGATTTCGTCTGACCACTTATATATTAAAATGGAACACCTACAGCAGTACATGTGATGTCATTTACCGAGTTACTATAGTTTTCTTTCTTCATGTACGCACTCATACACAAAAACCTAAAGATTTATGTAGGGGAAGTTGATGACTGGAGTGACAACATCGCTGTTACAGGTAGTCTCCAAAAACCAGTTGTAGATGCTGGGCGCTGATGCATTGTGTACACAAATGGTGTTCAACATCCCCCCCCCCCCCCCAGGCATCTACAAAAGCTCAAAGGTGGTGCACTGAAGCATCGAAACTGATAGCCATACAATAAACCACATGTTAAGGATGGCTGTAGGTGTCCCAGTCATTACAAATGGTGTAATCACATTGAGACATTGTGGGGTGGCCACCCCTCATTACAGATGTCGAACGCTGTAGTCTGTGCAGGCTGGTAAAACAGGACAGATGGACTGTGTAGGAACTAACATCAGTGCTGGACAGAGTACAATTTTATCTGAACACTTTTTTATTATTTGGTCATCAGTCTACTGACTGGTTTGATGCGGCCTGCCACGAATTGCTTTCCTGTGCTAACCTCTTCATCTCAGAGTAGCACTTGCAACATTCGTCCTCAATTATTTGCTTGACGTATTCCAATCTCTGTCTTCCTCTACAGTTTTTGCCCTCTACAGCTCCCTCTAGTACCATGGAAGTCAATCCCTCACGTCTTAGCAGATGTCCTATCATCCTGTCCCTTCTTCTTATCAGTGTTTTCCACATATTCCTTTCCTCTCCGATTCTGCGTAGAACCTCCTCATTCCTTACCTTATCGGTCCAACTAATTTTCAACATTCGTCTATAGCACCACATCTCAAATGCTTCGATTCTCTTCTGTTCCGGTTTTCCCACAGTCCATGTTTCACTACCATACAATGCTGTACTCCAGACGTACATCCTCAGAAATTTCTTCCTCAAATTAAGGCCGGTATTCGATATTAGTAGACTTCTCTTGGCCAGAAATGCCTTTTTTGCCATATCGAGTCTGCTTTTGATGTCTTCCTTGCTCCGTCCGTCATTGGTTATTTTACTGCCTAGGTAGCAGAATTCCTTAACTTCATTGACTTCGTGACCATCAATCCTGATGTTAAGTTTCTCGCTGTTCTCATTTCTACTACTTCTCATTACCTTCGTCTTTCTCCGATTTACTCTCAAACCATACTGTGTACTCATTAGACTGTTCATTCCGTTCAGCAGATCATTTAATTCTTCTTCACTTTCACTCAGGATAGCAATGTCATCAGCGAATCGTATCATTGATATCCTTTCACTTTTTATTTTAATTCCACTCCTGAACCTTTCTTTTATTTCCATCATTGCTTCCTCGATGTACAGATTGAAGAGTAGGGGCGAAAGGCTACAGCCTTGTCTTACATCCTTCTTAATACGAGCACTTCGTTCTAGATCGTCCACTCTCATTGTTCCCTCTTGGCTGTTGTACATATTGTATATGACCCGTCTCTCCCTATAGCTTACCCTAACTTTTTTCAAAATCTCGAACAGCATGCTCCATTTTATATTGTCGAACGCTTTTTCCAGGTCGACAAATCCTATGAAAGTGTCTTGATTTTTCTTTAGCCTTGCTTCCATTATTAGCCGTAACGTCAGCATTGCCTCTCTCGTCCCTTCACTTTTCCTAAAGCCAAACTGATCGTCACCTAGCGCATTCTAAATTTTATTTTCCATTCTTCTGTATATTATTCTTGTAAGCAGCTTCGATGCGTGAGCTGTTAAGCTGATTGTGCGATAAATCTCGCACTTGTCGGCTCTTGCCGTCTTCGGAATTGTGTGCATGATGCTTTTCCGAAAGTCAGATGGTATGTCGCCAGACTCATATATTCTACACACCAACGTGAATTGTCGTTTTGTTGCCACTTCCCCCAATGATTTTAGAAATTCTGATGGAATGTTATCTATTATCTTCTGCCTTATTTGAGCGTAAGTCCTCCAAAGCTCTTTTAAATTCCGATTCTAATACGGGATCTCCTAATTCTTCTAAATCGACTCCTGTTTCTTCTTCTATCACATCAGACAAATCTTCACCCTCATAGAGGCTTTCATTGTATTCTTTCCACCTATGTGCTCTCTCCTCTGCATTTAACAGTGGAACTCCCGTTGCACTCTTAATGTTACCACCGTTGCTTTTAATGTCACCAAAGGTTGTTTTGACTTTCCTGTATGCTAAGTCTGTCCTTCCGACAATCATATCTTTTTCGATGTCTTCACATTTTTCCTGCAGTCATTTCGTCTTAGCTTCCCTGCACTTCCTATTTACTTCATTTCTCAGCGACTTGTATTTCTGTATTCCTGATTTTCCCGGAACATGTTTGTACTTCCTCCTTTCATCAATCAACTGAAGTATTTCTTCTGTTACCCATGGTTTCTTCTCAGCTACCATCTTTGTACCTATGTTTTCCTTCCCAACTTCTGTGATGGCCCTTTTTAGAGATGTCCATTCCTCTTCAACTGTACTGCCTACTGCGCTATTCCTTATTGCTGTATCTATAGCGTTAGAGAACTTCAAACGTATCTCGTCATTCCTTAATACTTCCTTACCCCATTTCCTTGCGTATTGATTCTTCCTGACTAATGTCTGGAACTTCAGCCTACTCTTCATCACTACTATATTGTGATCTGAGTCTATGTCTGCTCCTGGGTACGCTTTACAATCCAGTATCCGATTTCGGAATCTCTGTCTGACCATGATGTAATCTAATTGAAATCTTCCCGTATCTCCCGGCCTTTTCCAAGTATACCTCCTCCTCTTGTGATTCTTGAACAGGGTATTCGCTATTACTAGATGAAACTTGTTACAGACCTCAATTAGTCTTTCTCCTCTATCATTCCTAGTCCCAAGCCCATATTCGTCTGTAACCTTTTCTTCTACTCCTTCCCCTACAACTGCATTCCAGTCGCCCATGACTATTAGATTTTCGTCCCTCTTTATATACTGCATTATCCTTTCAATATCCTCATACACTTTCTCTATCTGTTCATCTTCAGCTTGCGACGTCGGCATGTATACCTGAAATATCGTTGTCGGTGTTGGTCTGCTGTCGATTCTGATTAGAACAACCTTGTCACTGAACTGTTCACAGTAACACACCCTCTGCCCTACCTTCCTACACCTGTTATACCATTTTCTGCTGCTGTTGATATTACCCGATACTCATCTGACCAGAAATTCTGTTCTTCCTTCCACTTGACTTCACTGACCCCTACTGTATCTAGATTGAGCCTTTGCATTTCCCTTTTCAGATTTTCTAGTTTCCCTACCACGTTCAAGCTTCTTAAATTCCACGCCCCGACTCGTAGAACGGTATCCTTTCGTTGATTATTCAATCTTTTTCTCATGGTAACCTCCCCCTTGGCAGTCCCCTCCCGGAGATCCGAATGGGGGACTATTCCGGAATCTTTTGCGAATGGAGAGATCATCATGACACTTCTTCAATTACAGGCCACATGTCCTGTAGATACACGTTACGTGTCTTTAATGCAGTGGTTTCCATTGCCTTCTGCATCCCCATGTCGTTGATCATTGCTGATTCTTCCGCCTTTAGGGGCAATTTCCCACCCCTAGGACAAGAGAGTGCCCTGAATCAAAGGCGCTACCCCTAGACCACGGGCTATACCTATCTGAACACACAGCGTACCAAAAACTGCTAACAATGGACGTCTGCAATTGATGACTCATGCATGTATCAATATTAACACAACGAAATCGGCATCTATGACTTAAATGGGGACATGGATATCGGCACTGGGCTTTGGCGCAATGTCATGGTGTTGTATGGTCCGATGAATCCCGATACCCTCTTCACCATGCTGATAAGAGTGTGACAATCTGTCATCTTCCATGGGAACAGCTCCTTGCCATCTGCACTGCGGGAAGGAGTGGTTGTCGGCGGCTTCATTATAATCTAGGGGAATATAGACGTAGGGACCCATGGGACCAATGGAGCTCGTGCAAAGGACCATAACGGCCAAGGAGAAACATACACTGGTTGCTGAGCACATACGCCCCTACATACATGTGTCCTGACGCCAGGGCATTTTTCAGCAAGATAATGTGCCACGTTACAAAGCCAGGAATATGGTGGAGAGGTTAGAGAAATACAGTGGTGAGTTTCTATTGATATACTGGCCTCCTAATTCGGCAGGTCTCAATGAGACGGAGCACATCTAGGATGTGATGGAGTTAGGTGACTGGTGCATTGTAATGCCGCAGCCACTCTCACCAAGTCGCCGCAAGCAGCTGTGGAGGAGGAATGGGTCGAACTCCCTAGCCATCCCTGCTTAGCCATTTTGCACTTCCTGTCGATCTCATTTTTGAGACGTTTGTATTGCTTCATTTACTGCATTTTTATATTTATGGGGTCATGTGCATGGGTGTGTGGGTCACAGGAATCAAGGGTTTTCTTTTTGGATAGGGTGGGGGCAGGGTCAACATTAGGGTATTTGGTAGGTTTCTTGGACAGAGCAGGTTGTTAAGGGGGCTGTGCGTTGGGTTGGAGGGGGAGGTGTTGGTAGCAGGTCCTTCCTCATGGGCAGCTGATGCAGGTGGTGGGAGTGTGTGTGTAGCAGAGACTGTGGTGTGGCAGACTGTGATTAGTGCTGACTGGGAGCCTGATGTAGGTGGAGTAGAGAGTGGAGAGAATTCTGAAGATGACCATGAGGTGAGAGCTACAGGTGAGGGAGAGTCAGAGGAAGTAATGGCTGAAAACTGCACAGGAGTCGCAGGGAGGAAAGAGAGAACAGGGTTTGGGTCTGCTGATGAGCTCCAGGAGATGGCAGAGCAGCAGAAGGGGAGGTGAGAATGATCGAGATTGTAGTGTGGGCCATGGTGATGGTGAGCAGGTTAGGGGTGAAGATGATCCAGCGGTGATGGCGAAAGTGGTGGTGACGGTGATGGTGGCATGGATGAGAAAAGGCGGTGGCAGTGAGAACAGTGGCGCTGGCGAAGGACTGTGGCCATGGTTGCAGCAGCAGCGGAAAACTAGGTAGCCGTCAGGGAGAGGCGAGTGCAGTGGCGACTCGACCATGACGGGGTGGCAGTCCCTTCAGGAGGCGGTAAAGGCAGTCCAGTGAATCACTCCGGCCAGCAGCTGGACGATGATGGCAGCAGGGACGGCTTGGTATTACCGGCTAGGCATCAACAGAGGTGGGGCAGAGGCCCACCAGGTCGACGCCGGTGGCGGCAACCAGACGCACAGTAGCGGCAGAGGCAGAGGGCTCCTCCAGTAGCGTGGAGTGTATTCCAGGCAGCGTAATCCTCCAATTTGGAAATGAGGTGGTCCAAAGTTCGAGATGTGAGTGTGAAAGTTCCTGGCGTCGGCTTTATAGCAAAAATTGCTGCAGAAACGCATGCGCCTTGGCGGCGTCCCAAGAGCGTTCTCCATCGTAATCCGTGCCCTCTGGAAATACTATCTGCGGTACGCAGGTGCATGCATAAAGGTGAAACTAAATGTCTGCCCTTTGTCGGAAAGCACGTTCATGTCGCTAAAATCCAGAATTCCGATGGGAACTTTGGCTGGCAATCATCCAGCCAACTTCAGGTGATGGTCCGCCACTGAAGACTGTCATTATCTTTTTCGTTTATAGTAATTTCATGCCCCAGACCCACATGGACTAATTTCTTCTCTCTGAAGATCGATATATCTGCCATTGGCGGTAATTTTAGGGGTGCCAGATTGATATTCTTGAAAGAAAAAGCCTTGCTTCACAAAGAGCCTAGCATCCAGCACAAGTTGGTCTATCGATTGTTCATACGATTTTGAAAAGCAGCCCTGTTGGTTTTTCAAATTTTTTTAACACATTGATTACTGAGTGAATCGTAAGTTGATTTTTGAATGTGTGCATAGTCTAAGTAATGTCTCTGCCAAGGGAATCCCCAGCGCATGTAGACATAAAATACTTTCCAGCAGCCGAAAGGGGACGGTGCTATACGAACCGACCTGAATAAACTCAAACGAATGAATGGTAATCGCTTTTTGTTTATGTAGTTGATTGGGTGCACGAATGATAAGCGTTGTTATGATTATTAGCATAATCCGTAGATTCACACTACTACAGTGGAAATAAACGTGTAACAGGAATGGTTCAAAATGGTTCAAATGGCTCTGAGCACTATGGGACTTAACTGCTGAGGTCATCAGTCCCCTAGAACTTAGAACTACTTAAACCTAACTACCATATAGACATCACACACATCCATGCCCGAGGTAGCATTCGAACCTGCGACCGTAGCGGTCGCGCGGTTCCAGACTGTAGCGCCTAGAACCGCTCGGCCACTCCGGCCGGCGACTAACAGGAATAACAGGTGGTATCCAAGAAAACGAAATTCTGACAGAATATTTTTGTTGGATCGCTGCATAACTAAGGGCCAAATGTACAGTCCCCGCTTATCAGCCAGTTAATTCTGTTGTCGCAATACTGCGGAGAACGTGGTGCGCGAACACGTAATAACTCCTGAACAGGCCAATAAAGGCAGTATATGTGATCCGGCGATTCTAGTAGGGTTATTGAAGCTAACCAGAGAATAAATTTTGACAACGGCACGAATAGTTACCGAATTAGTGATGACAACGTTGTTTCTTAGAACGAGAATGATGAAAAAACGGCGACATCACACAAATGATATGGAAGAATATAAAGATTCCAAATTTCTACTGATTTATTTCGTACTACTACTAAATTTCGATCTTATGCTTGAGAAACTGGAGCATATGAATGGAATGTGAAACTATTCCCTAACATAAACATTTTTGCTTTTAGTAAGTCTAATAGGCATTTTATATTGGTAAATCGTGAATCATATTTTGTCGTGTTATTTATGTAAATGAGGTACACAAAAATGACCATTTGTACCAAAACAGTCTCGCTTATTTGGGGTGTGTTACAATTGCTGCAATATTGGAAAGGCCAATTTCGTTTTATCTAGCAGACAGTGACAAAACAGACGTAATCAAATCGCTACGCCAATCTTGGCTACTATTCGTATCAACAGCTTTTTCAGTATTCACTTAAAACTTCCGGGCCGACAGGCCGTGGTCGATGTATAAAACTCTTCCCTGACGTTTCGCCTCCGACTGCGGGAGACGCCCTCCAAGGTAAAGCGGCGACCTATCAACCTGGAAGTTTTAAGTGAAGACAATATCAGCCGTGAAAGCCTACATTGTTTGATTAGCTTTTTCAGTATTAGAAAACGACAAAATTTTTTACGAACATATTTTAAATAATAGATTCTTTTGTAGAAAGGAAAGAACGCCTTCTAAACCCCTTGCAAGATTAGAGAGATAAAGATGGTGGGGCCTAAGGATTGAAGGAGTGTGGTTTTGCTTGTCCTTTGTGTTAAGTGAATTTATGTTTCCTATGCTGAATTTTATGACATGAAAAAGAGAAAGTTATTAGCTAATAGGCAATAAAAATTGCAAATCTCTCCTGGTTACAAAAAATCCCTCCCAGTGTTAATTGTGCTTTTATTCATGATAACGCGCTCTATACTACCGGCCGCAACACAGAACAGCTCCTTGCTCGCCCCCAGACACAGGTGGACGCGACTGTGACCTGGTGCCGTTCCAACAAGACGGCCCTCAATGTCGCCAAAACTACGGCAGTCTACTTCCCTAAATGGCGCACCATCCTGCGCCGCAACATCACTACAACAGGCGTCCAGGTCCCATGGTCCACTGATACCAAATACGTAGGTATCCGGACGTATAAAAAACTGCTATTCCATCGCCATGGAGAATATGTAACAAAAAAAAAAAAAATTCAAGCAGATCAAAGTGTTGTACCCAATTCTCACCAGCAGGGAAGTGAACTTTGACACCAAGCTCCAGCTGCACTGGATGGCTGTACACCTACATTCACCTATGGGCTACGATTAGTGCCCCCCGGTTGCCGACCCTCCAGTGCCTACAGAATAAAGTGCTTCAGTGGAGCCTGCACGCCCCTTCCCACACGAGGGTAGTTACCCTCCGCTCTCAAGACGTCCAAGAGAGAGAAGGCAAGGCACGGTCACTGGATTACAAAATATTGGCACCACGACACTCCGGCACTTGCACAGACTCCCAGTTGCTCTCAGCATCCTCGAGGACTCCGATTGCGACCAGGGTTAACGTCAGCCTTCATAGGCCACTCATGCAGCATTAGTATTGACTTGACAACTGGATGGGTGTCGAGCATGGTAAACCACCTACGTGGAGACCTAATGTTTTCGTCGTTATCTTATCCCTTCCCCGAAACCTGCACTTCCACCGTCGGGGGGTGGTATAGGACTTACAGTCCCACCACCACGCCTTCGCTCCGGTGATGTCGTTGGAATGGCATCACTGTCGAATTGAACAGTTTCACCATCCACCAAGACAGTAACACCGTGTGCAATCGGTGAAGCTGTACTTCAACCTCCCACAAAAGAAAAGAAGGGGGTAGGTGGCAAACCCGCTGACTGGGGGGCAGGAGAGGTACCACAGGAAATTTTAATTTACGTTCATCTGAATATAGGTTTGACTGCTTCCATTACAAAATATGCACATTTGAATACAATGACTTACTACAGGCGATCGCTGTGTGAAGAGGCGTAGACCTGCAGTTTGGCACACTTATGACCAAACAACCTGTCGTACATTTTCTCGATCATATATATTTTATATATCAAATTCTCCCAAAAATATGCGCTTCAAAATGAACATGTTTTTGAAAAAAACGTTTTTTAAATTTTTGACGCCCTATATGAAACGCTCTAGGTGGAGACGAAGCGCCACTATCAAGTTTTTGCGTCAGCTAGGAAATATCGTAGATCCGAGCCAAATGTTTCGTCAAAGTGGAATGTTTACCAGTGCACTAAACAGTTCAAAAGTGACCGAACGAGCGTGAAGGATGACGAAAGAGAGGGGCGCCCAGCTGCAGCCACAAGAGATACCGATATCAAACATGAAAAGAAAGGGGTAGGTGGCAAACCCGCCGACTGGGAGGCGGCAGGAGAGGAACCACAAGAAATTTTAATTTACGTTCATCTGAATATAGGTTCGATTGCTTCCATTACAAAATATCCACATTTGAAGACAGTGACGCACGTCAGGCGATGCTGAATAACAGACGAGAAACTGTTGACTCTGTGGCATACCATATGCACATTAGTCATGGTTCTGCGTATGAAATCATGTATAACAGGCTCAGCTCCACAACATCTGTGCCAGAGGGGTTCCAAAGCAGCTCGATGAAAAACACAAACGTAATCGTACGAAAATCTGTCACCATCTATTGGATCACTGTGCTAACAAAGATGAAAGGTTTATGAAATGATTCATCACCCTAGATGAAGAGTAGATACACCAGAACTAGAGACCAAACGCCTGGGTGTGGAATGGAAGGATCTCCTCCCAACAAGAAATTCAAGCGTCAACAGTCTATAGGAAAACTGACTCTCACAGTCATTTGGGACTCACAGTGGCCAACGGATCAAGAGTTAACATTGAACGTGACAATGACACACCGTTAAACATGATGAAGCCTGCAGGACACAATGAGCGCAGAGGTCTTTTGCCGGACGCTTTCTTTTGTTGTTTGACAATGCGGCTGCATTTTCCGCCGTCCACCCTGTTCCGACTGTTCAGACGTTTCGTTGCGAAGTGATGGAAACTACCGCTTACAGACCCTAACTTGTCCCGTCGGATCATCATCTCTTTGTTACACCTAATGATTCTTTAAGAGGCTTTCGATTCAGCACCTAACAGCAGATCAAAGAATGGGTTCATAATAAGGCTGCTGCGCAGCCACGTACAATCTTTTGCAGAGAGTATCGGAAAGCCTGTGCAATGATGGACAAAGGGCATTGAAAAAAGCAGATCATTATGTTGAAAAATTATGTCATGGTAAATTGTGTACTCCTGTTGCAACAAATTACAAAAATTGACTGCAGATAAAAATGCTGACTTACGGTAGTATTTCTGTAATTGTGTTCACCAGTAGTGTTATCAACAAATGGTGTCGCTACCAAAATACAATTACACATTCACTTCCACACCACAGCTGACGCTTTTGCTAAGGAACTCGTCCTACCAATGTGAAAGAGCGACGAGACATAGAAATGTATAAAGCGGATGTTTTCATATGTAATTTAGGAGAAAGTTAATCTGGGATGACAGGTTATTTCCTTCCATGTTTTGGTATACATTTACGTGAAATTGCATTCCTCTGCGGAGCATTCCGCAAGTTTCAGCTTGCTGCCCTGTCTGGAATTTTTCGGCATAAGATGCGACTCAAGTCACGACCATCTTGTCCTCAGAGGGTATGGAGAATAAATCTGACAATGCCGTCGCTCCGATGTAGTCGGCTGTATAAACGTCTCAAGTGCTACTAAAGCCGGCATATCCGTTGCTAGCTTGATCTCTTAGTAACGCAGAGAAGGCTGCTGCTGGAGATAAATGTAGGCCATAACCCTAGACGTTGGATGTCAGGTAAGGCAATTTCGGGACCGCTCAAGTGAATGCAGCAGGGTTGAGTAGGATTCACAAATGTCAGAATCACAGAAATGGTAAGACTTATTCCGTTTTCTAAGAGCAAAATTTTTCCAAGTTAACGACACCCTTTCAGTGAATTAACCGTGAGCGTGTAATATCAGAATCAATACTGGTAGGTCTAGTAATGAACAGGAAAATGAGAATGCGCTTAATTACTACGGACCACTTAGTGAACGGAAAATTGCAGCCACTACAAATGTAGTGAATAGTAAAAGTGCATGTAGCCACTTGTACCGTAGTTGACGAAGATACTAAAATCACACCTGATAGCAAAAAATTATCTATAGATTGAAGTGTCATTGTGGACTAAAATTCCATAATGAGCAAAGGAAGATAAGAAAAATAAGTAGGGAACGTGCACTAGGCAGTAAAAGTTATATGGGATGATGCTTGGTAGAATATTCCACATAGTGTAATTGTACACTTGGTTTAAGACTAGTGAATGAAAGTTATATATGTACAAGAGGACGAGGAGACACCGGTAGGTTTGAGGTAGACTACGTGACTGAAGACAGAGATTAATACACCAGATTTTAAACTCCAACACGTTTCTTAGAGCTTAATTTATTATTTGTGACTAGCAGAGTAAAGCAGAAGGTGTGGCAGGAATGGGAAATGTAAGGGTTTACATATAGGTGAGTTGAAGTACCCTGCGATTTCTGAGAGTTTCAAAGGAAGCATTATACAAAGTTTTTTTTATTAAAAATAGACAAATCAAAAGCCGTAGAAGATGATAAGGAAGCTTTGACACATGACATACAGAGGGCTAGCGTAGAACAGTTAGACATAAATGGAGAACACACTATAAATCCTTGGATTGGGGTGTGTGTGTTAGCGTGTGTGTGCGTGTGTGTGTGTGTGTGTGTGTGTGTGTGTGTGTGTGTGTGTGAATTGGGTTGTTTTGAGTAAAGAGGCCAGACAGCGAGGTCATCGGTCTCATCGGATTAGGGAAGGACAGGGATGGAAGTCAGCCGTGCCCTTTCAAAGAAACCACCACGGCATTTGCCCTCAGCGATTTAGGGAAATCACGGAAAACCTAAATCAGGTTGGCCGGACGCGGGATTGAACCGTCGTCCTGCGGAATGCGAGTCCAGTGTGCTAACCACTGCACCACCTTGCTCGGTGTTGGATGGCGAAGGAGACATTGAATATACAGGGTGGTCAAAAATGCCTGAAAAGCCCGTAAAGGTACTGCAGGTTACGCTGTACTGAGGAATAACTGTTAAGCTAAAAACTCGATACGTTGCGCCGTTTCCGAGTTAAATGGAACCGAAATTATCCAGTCAGGCGCAAATTCAAACGGTGCTCCAGAGACGGTGTTGGGTTACGTGTTTTACATTTTGTTTCCTCAAACCCAACAAGACAGTGATAAAAAAAATTGGGAAATGGGACGGTGGTATGGACGAAATCCGAGCCAAAGGCTGAACACTCTCGTGTACTAGTATCTACACTGTAGAAACAACTGACAGTCATTGTATCTGGCGGATCTCTTGAATTTTCACGTGCGGCAGACTCATTGGATGTCTTCATTGGTAATTAACCCGGCAAGTGCGCAATGTATCGACCTTTTTTTTTTAACGATGTTTTCTCAGCAATTATTATCCTGTAACACACTTACAGCCTTTTAAGACTGCTTCTGGTCACCACGTATATGGTAAGGAAGAATATCTAAAATTACAGAAAATGACCCCCGCACAATGCCAAACAACTTAATGAGGCTGCAAACTGATAACACAACATCGGTCAAGGGAGAAATGCAAATCGGTAGAACATGCTTGACTGTAATAAACGTATACTCTAGATGTACGTAAATTAACGAAATCCTAGAAGAAAAAAGTGAATGCCTCAGGTCAGATGACAAGCCGATATCAAAAACAGAAGAGAATACTTAATGGCGGGTAGAATACGTAAAAGGACTATAACAAAAAAAACTGAATAATAAATCATTGGGAGGACATGATGTATGAGCTGAGAAGACAAGAGTTTTACCAGTCACTGAAAGATCGACGTCGGAAGAAGGTAACTATAGCAGAACAATTTCCCTCAAAATTATTGAGGCAGTTGGGAGAACCAGTCATTATGAAACTGTTCCATTTAGCAAATAGTACACAGCCCATTTAGACTAATATAATAATTACGGGAAAAAATAAGGCAAGTGTACTACGTAAGAATAATACCGAACCATCAGCTTCCTAAGTCTGCCACGAAATACCTATAAAGAATGGACCCACTGCTAGAGACGACATGGTAACGGATAAATTCAGAGCCTAGGGAAATGTAGGTACATAAGAGAGAAAATTTACCGTAAATAATTCGTAGATTACAGTGCGAAGAAAGACAAACATAGCTTCTTGCAGTTGGTGTTATCTGGGATAAATTACAAACAAAGAGCGAAACTTAGTCTGCAACTTGTACAGCAACCCACCTACAGTTATAAAGCTCGAAGGACATGGCATGCAGGCAGTTGTAGAGAAGGAAGTGACACGTGGTTGCAGCCTGTCTCTTATTCTTTTTACAGAGTGTCCCAAATAAATAATAACAATGAAAAACCAACAGATCTTACGCCAAAACAAGAAAAACATGTGTAGTAAACAAGGGCTCTAATGTGTATACTTTAAGTCAAGTGGGTACTTGTTCATCTTCGATACCATCAAACATATCTCTTCTGCTGCAAGCTATTTGCTTTTCATATTTTAGAGGGGGGTTATATGAACCAAAGCAAGAAAATCTCTACTAAACGTGAGCTCTAAAATGCATACCATTAGGAGCAGTGGGCACTCATTCAGAAGAAGAAATGTGTTTTCCACTGGCGAAGATGAACAAATGTTCACAGCTCTTACGGTATGCATGTTAGAGCCCATGTTTACTAAACATTTTTGTTCTGTTTTGATCCACACTTGCTCCTCTCAATATGCGGAAAGCAAGGACTCACCAGCATATGTAATCTGTTTCACAGTATCGACTGTGAGCAAATGCTCATACCTCTTAAGACATCCATTTTAGAGCCCAAGTTTACTAGATATTTTTTACTAGTTTCTGTATAAGGAACCTGTCCCCAAAGTTTGTCGATGTTTCTTTGGGATGTATCGCACAGAGCAAGCAGTAATGGTAAAGGAATTAAAGTTCAGTAAGAGGAAACCAAAACTTAATTGTTGTTGATGTCTTGATTCTATCAAAGGCAGCAGTGGACATGGATATGATATTTGAAATTCCAGAGACGAATTGGCGAACCTTCTTTGCGTACGTAGGGAATCGACGTCTTTGTCTTTGTCTTGTTGTAGACGTTGTCAGATAAATTCTGATTGTAGCGTTCACTTATGGGTGAAGGCTAGTGGTCCTTCTTCTTTGGAAGATTGTCGCATTGTGAGTGACTGTACTCTATATAATCATTGAAAGCAGTTGTCAATAAACGGCCCTTTTAAGGGCCACAAATACTACACATTGATCTTGCCAAAAGCCGAGAAGCGATTCTTCTTAGTGTTGTAGCTCTCTGGGGCACTCTGGGATGCTCAATAGATGTCGAGCACAGTCTCTGATTGGTTGTTGTATTTTTGGCGCGCGATTCAAATTGTGTTGGAGCAACGTGAGCACGTGAGTGATGGCTTAGGGAAAGGTTAAAAACCGAATATTAAATCAGCAGTGATTGGAGCGTAACTCATTTCCGGTGCGATTGCGTAAGCTAATAAGAGTCCACATCCGCTGCGTGCGCCAGGACTGATGCTATAAATAGCACACTGTCCTGTCTAGCGCATTCACTCGGTTTGAGTGAATAGCCACTGAGACACTGCTTCTTACAATGATGCGTAAACGTTGTTTTCGTCGTCGCCGGCGAATGCTGATTTACAAATCACATGTCAATGTGGTCGGCACTCTTGGTGCTTCGACATCTTCTGCGAAGGGTAAAAAGAACGAAATAAGAGGAGTTGGTAAAACTACTCAATTTGTTCTTATTCATGGACCTACTTTATTTTGTGGTGCTAAGTTAAATTTTTCTTTAATGAAAGTTTCTTCTTCTTCCAGTTTGGGTAACGAATGGCTAACTGTAGCTTTCGTTGCTTGTAACAATGCAGGAAGAGCCGGTTTGGAATCCTTTGAAACTCGGGAAATCTTAGCTTACCGTACTATACCGGTTTCTGAGATTGGCATGCATTCAAGACAATGAGAGTAATAAAGGAATGAAGTTATCGGACAAGTTGACCATTTTAAACTTCCAAGAAGTCTACACAAAGAGACATTAGGGGATTCAGTGTCATCGAAAGATAATGACCTAAATGCGGAAGTAGCCCATAGTATTAGTTGTCCACCACCTGCTGTTAGTTGTGGTTGTGGTTATGGTTTTAGGGCGCAAAACTGCTACTGTCACGAGCGCCCATTCTGTGGCTTAGGGAAAGGTAAAAAACCGAATGTTAAATCAGCAGCAATTTGAGAGTAACTCAAGAAGGAGGGAAACTAAAAACGGAATTGAATCTTAGAAAACTACTATTGAAGGCGGGTTGTATTCCCCAAAAAAGAGCTTCAAATGACCGATGTCATCCCACTGACACTGATAAACTCAAGGACGCGATCGGCTGAGCGTGCGTCATCTGCTAACATGGAAGATATATCAGGCGACAACTGTAAACAGGCACGTAGTGGATTAAAATAGGGGCACGGAGGTGAAAGGTGTCTCACCGTCCACGGTTGAGAGCAGTGGGGACAAAGCGGGGGAGGATCGCCTCTTAAAAGATGTCGATGCCTAAGAGGATAGTGCCCTCTTTGGAGTCTAGTTATCTACCGTATCTACCGCTGTCATCACCGGAACCACTGCAGAAGGAAGGCCAGATTTTCTTTTTGTTGTTTCTTTTTTTTTTAGTAAGCAGCCTTTTCTCCGTCGTTGAATGCGACCCTCCATGATTTCCTGTCCTGCTCTAATATCTCCATCTCACAGCAGTAATTACACCCTGTGTCCTCAATTACTTATGTTGTACATAGCTATCTTTTTTTAAATAACGTTATTAAACGTTCTTTTTCTTCACCTGCAAACTCACGACGCCTAACTTCTCCCAACATTTCTTGGACACCTGTACTGCCACATGCTCAACTCAGCAGTACCAACATTTAATGTTGCAAAACAAAGCCATTACCAGTTTATTTCCATAACACATCGATAACGCTGTCACTGTCTTATACCTTGTATAGCTTCATATCGGAGGTGTAGTGCAGACGAATTTGTTATTCTCTAGATACTTAATTTCTCAGCGATGGATTTGTTGCTCTACAGTATTCGCTAAGGCCTGTTCAGTATTTTTCGTAATTTTGACAGCTTCAGTTGACTCAGCTGTCAAACTTGCGGAACATACTGTGGTCTTAGCAAATATTGCTCAGTAACAAACCCCACCGCTGAGAAATTAATTATCTCGAGAACAACGATTTCGTCAGTGCTACACCTATGATACGCATATATAAAAGGTGTTAGATATCGATGTGTTATGAAAATATGTTAATAGTGGCCACGGCGCCGAAATTATCTCATAGCACCAGAAAATAGCATGTTAATAAAAAGGCTTTGGCTATAACACGGTTTTGGGTTACTATACACATTATATTTTAAGGACGTCTATAAGTCTGCATGCCCAGAAGAATTCAAGATATGTTACTTGAAATGTGGTTCGTTGTCTATAGCAGTAAATGTTCTGCGCAAAAGAATATCTTCCACACGTAATCTCGTGATATCAACCACAAACAGCTGCAAAGCTGTCTTAAAGTTGTGCCTCAAAAGTGCGAGTATAAATTCTCCAGTTGCGCAAGTTGATTCGCGTAAAAATGACAATAGAATGCGAGAGATATCATATGAGCAGTTGCGAACTGCTTGTTCTACGTCACACGAAGATCAGTGCATAACAAATTTAACACTTATCACAATGCGGAAAGTTATTCATACTGAAACGTAACTTTTTGGAATTTAACATGGGCGTGAGATGCTGTAAGTCCAGACAAGACCCAAAATGCAGCTCTATCTGGACACTATTGTTCTAAGTCAAGATTTTGTGTACATGATATGACAGTTAGTACAGTAAGCAAACAACTCAGAAACTCCTTCCTCAGACTAAGAATTATATTTAATACTGCCGCACTTTTTTGGCAAGGAACGCCCACTTTAAATTCCCTAGTCTGCTTTTTGTGTCTCCTTGATTCGTCTGCCGTGTGTACATTGCTTCCAAGTTTGCAGTATTCCTTCACAAGGCATGAAAGAGTGCGAATGGTGAAGATGCAGCCAGATATGACAGTGGCTACATAGACTGGAAGTAATAACTTGTTTACTCACGAAATATTACAGGACGGAATAATATTACTGTTTACCACACACCTCTGAGGTGAAGTACAGGAAGAGATAACAAATGGAATAAGTCCTTTGGAACGGTTCGTAATGAAGCCCTAACACACTGGGGTGCAGCATGAAGCCGAAGGTCTGCACTGTGATGTTCGGTGAGACAAGGGTCCCTCCAGGTTCTGCGGTGTTCTGCGCTAGCTGGCAGTTATACTGAAAGGGGAATCGTGGAACATTCAGCACAATTTCTTGGTGTAACTTGTAACGTCCCGCTTCCCTTCTATCGAAAATGTTAAAATATATGACCGTGTAAGCATGCGCGTACACAATTGGAATAAAATTTTGAAAAGGCTATCGTTCCGAAGATTCAATATAAAGTCGATAAATGAGGGGGAGGTTAACAACAAGATGCCTTCTAGGCCAATTTATCCCGCGTACTTAATTACTGTAAAATTTAAAGTGGTTGTAGGAAAGGTTTGTGTTATCACTCACGTACTGTGCCAACGAGAAGGGATACCACGTGAATCGGAACAGAACAATAATAGTTACTGAAATAATTACAGGTAAAACAAATACGGTCGCAAGCCCAGTTGAGCAAAATTTCTGTTCGGCAGGTGAATTAATGAGCCGAACAGTCAGTGTCAAAAATTACTCGAACACGCGCGGCAACAGAGGGCTGCACGCACGTTAGCAGAAACAATTGAAACATTTACGTAATAAAGCGAGAAAGAAAATAGTTTGCGCTCGAAATATCATTAACTAACAGCGCTGAAATTTTGAAAACATACAAGATAATACTTAGATTAATGGTTACTTACTGTTGTGAGTGACAATGGCGGTATCTCACAATAACGCCTACATTTTCATATGAATTTTGGAAAATGGCAAAAAAACTATTGAAAGAAACTCTACTGACTTCTGAACAGGGATAGTAGACATTGATAATTACTGTATCAAAAGGTAATTATTACACTTCAGCATGACTGCAGGTCAAAATGTGAACCATTAGTTTACTAACAACAAATTACAATAATCACTGATATTTACACTCACTCATTAATTCTAGTTAGTGCTTTTTTTCATAGTGCCAGGAATCATTTCAATTTGATTAGTTGATTTACTATTTGCAACAATTAGATCGCCTCAGATTAAAGTTCAAATTTAAAGTTAGTGAGACTGGAATTACTGAATGCTTTAAGTTCAAATCTTTAATTTAAATGAATCATTTAGTTCATAAAGAAAATTAACTGGTACTGCAATTTTCATTTTTCATAAACGGTACTCGGATTATTGCAACAATAAGACATGACAGGAACCTACTTGGTGAATGATTTTTGGAGAATCACGGGTAAACAGTTTTGATTAACCTATGATAATTATTCACTCGCAAAACACGACAAAGCTGAGTAACGCAGTTTCAAAACTTGTTGACAATAAGCTGTGATGCAGCAATCTTACTTCAGTGCATTGTCGCCGTAACGAATTTGCTTACGACGATACTGCTGCTGGCTCCTTTCCATGATAATTAGCGAGCACGGGAGTTATTGACAATGATATTGGCGTAGCGGGTTCTTGATGTTGCTGCAGCCAATATTTCCGCCGCCCACGCTCTTCACTTGCCACGTGAGGCTAGACAATCACTCCTCCGGTACAGTGCACGCCATCCATACGTCCGCACTTCATCAAGTCTGACACCAGAGTTTTCTCTCTGTATAGCGCGCGCTCTGACGTAACATCCTCCCGCGTCCAGAGACGCAGCTACTCCAACGACACCTATTCGTTGACAAAAACCTAACGTTTTCCTAACATTCCCTCAGCGATTACTCATCGATATTTAAATAATATACATAATTGATTATACAGCAAAATAAACAAATTAATTCATACCTCGTGTACATATAAATTTACATAAAGATAAAAGCAAGTATATATACAACAGTAAATGGTTAAAGAGCACATCGGCATGAAAATGTTACAAACTCCGGAAAATTACTGACTTCTTGGCGGCCATGCGGTTGTCCAAGTGCTTCTCAGGTGAATGAAGACAGCGTGGAGTACCTCCGCAAACTTGACTTGCAGAGGTGAACGGCACCGTGCTGGCTGCGCCACGTGTCAGAGGTACGGACTCGGTTTGTCGGGGAAAGTAGCGCCTCCGATGGTGCCTTCTCTGCTTCCGACCATTAGAAGCCTCATATTTGTCGTAATCGTACTGGCCTGATACTCAGAACTGTTATTCTAGTAGCTTAATTGCTGACGCCAGTGGTGGTATGGGACGACACCTGAAACTAGGCTACCCGCAGGACAACAGTGGGGGTGTGGTTGCAGGCTGCTCGGCGTGTAGTCCGAATACTGCAGTTAAGGGGACAAGCTCGCGAAAATGACAAAAAAGTATTTCATGCTGATTTCAAAAATGTGTAGTTTATGGGCATTATCATTTTCCGTTCGTTCTAAAATTGAAGTTGTACGTAATGTGGCACAGGGACCGCGCCCATCTGCCAGTTTGAAGTGCGTCTGAATACTGTAATGTTCATCAAGTGTTAGCGGATTTCGTGACTGTGTTTTCGCGCAGTAGCGCTGAGACGATTTTATCGCTGCTTAATAGATACTGTGATTACAATTAAACCTCTCTGTAATTTCATTATCTATGTTAAATGAACCGGACTGGCAACCTTTTGTTCTCTCCCTTCCTGTTCAGCGATTTTCCAGTACGGTCGCAATAATCTGTATTACGTAGGGATTCTGTTTTTTGTACTCATTTTGCGTTATACTAATTATTTAATTTTTGTGTTTATCATTACGACTAATCATACCTTTTTTCCTCAGCTTTTTTTATGAATTTGATAAGAAAATGTGGCTTACTTTGTGTGGGGACGTCTGTTGGTGAATGACCGCATACTAACTGCAATAATCAGTGGAATACGATTGGTTTGGTTTCAAAATAGAACCTGGATCTAAAAATTCACCTTTTGCAAAAGGAAGTCCGATTGCTTTTAGGCGTAAACCACGTCCCAAAATTATACTCGCCAACAGGCATTCCCTGTAGAGAAGCCTAGCTAAAAATATGTCAACCATTACCTATGATGCTGGTAATTGCATTCCAATTTGAGTATTTAAAAAAATAATAATTTTAAAACAAAATATCAGAAATAAAATTGAAAACCTCCACCATAATACGTGATGCATTATTTTGTTCTTCCGCTTTTTCCGTCGTTAGCTACGATTAGTTAACATACGTGTATTCGAGAAGGCACTGACTCCCGCAACCTAAGTATAGGCATGTCACGAAGGCTATGGTTCGAATGTAAACAAAGATATGAAAATATACGATTTCGGAATTTCTTATGCGTGTGGTTTTGTAGTTATTGTGTGTTGTTTTGATTCTGTGTGTGTGTGTTTCCTGTGCAAAAAATGCCGAGAGTAAAGAAGATTAGGCTCAAACGAAAATTTGCCTTCAGAAACTGTGACTAAGGCAGTGCTTCTAGATGTAAACTTTCACTTTCTGAATGTAATAAGAACAGGCCTAGTAATATTTTGAGCAGCGATAACGAAGGAAATGAACGCAGATATGCTGCCAAGACTTTTGAAGAGTGCTGTGAAATGTAAATACTGCAATTGGGACGATAGTATTGACGTTTCCGAGGACATTTCAGCAAGGAAGGATGTTTAAAGTCGGTTAGTGATTGCCTGTAACTCGTGTAAGATGCAAAGTGATACTATGATTTCGCCATTAACTGATAGTCGACATTACAGTGTAAATATTTAGCTGCTTTATGCAATACCATGTATCAGAATGGGTAGGAGAGCTACTCAGACTTTTTGTGCCGTGATGGATTCGCCTCCACCTCCATTGAGGTTTGACAGATACAATAAATTAATACATAATTCTTCATGTGGTGTAAGTGAACATTAAATCAAAAGATCAGCAGAAGAAACTGTAGCCTTGTCTGAGAATACAGACACTGTAGCAGCATTTGATGGATCTTGGCAGAAGAGAGGTCATAGTTCTCTGAATGGGGTTGTAACTGCCACATTTATTGAAACTGGTAAGATACTAGATTATGAATGTCTAAGAAAGCATTGACAAGGTTGTTCAAGCAAATTTATTGGCACTCATGTTTGTGTAAAGAACTTGGATTTCACATGTGGAAACATGGAAACGAAAGGAGTTCTAAGCATGTTTAGAAGATCAGAGGTCAGTCGTGGTGTGAGGTATGTAGGCTACCTTGAGGATGGAGACTGTAAAGGAGCTATACTGTTGATAATGGCAGACCATATGGGCCACACTGATAGAAAAGCTTGACTTTGTTGGGCATGTACAAAAAAAATTGAAGTTCGGCTGAGAAAATTATGTAAAGACTTCAGTGGAGAAACACTGTCAGACAGGAAACATACAGGTGGTCCATGTCGTCTTACAAAAAGTGAAACTGATTCTTTCACTCAATATTATGGACTAGCAATAAGGAGAAATGTAGGAGATTTGGAGAACATGAGACAAGCTGTTTGGGTAACATGTTTTCACAGAATGTCAACAGATGAAAACCCACAGCCAGGTTTGTGTACAAAAGGGGAAGATTCGTGGTACAAGTACTGGTTGAGCGGTGCTACACGTATACAATATAACTGTAAGCATTCCTTACCACTTGCTGCAATGGAGGCAATTAGGCCCATATATTAGGATCTGGCAAATGAAAATCTGCTTAGGAAATGTATGCATCGTCTCTCTCAGAATACAAATGAAAGCGTCAACACCTGTATATGGGAGAGAATACCTAAAACTGTATTAGTTGGGCCGACAGTGCTGAATGGATGCAATAATGAGATTCAATGATGTTGCAATTTCAAGGATCAATGTCATGAAGAAATTGAACATCCAGATGTGAAGGAATATGGCTTCAGCTCTAACGGTTGCTATTGATAAGTGGCATCTAACCGAAGCAGAGACAGCTACTGATGCTGCTACCAAGGAGTAAAGGATAAAGAATAGGAGAATGAAGAGAAAGAGTGTGGAGAATAAGGAAACAGGAGGACAACTGGAGTAGGAAGCTGGAATGTTCAAAACGAGCATAGTGTTAAGTTAATAAACCTATAAATCTTCTTTTGTGATTTACCAAAAACTTGAATTTTCATCATTTAAGGTACACTTTTGTCCTAAATGACTGACGTTAAACTCACAAAAATTGGTACAGATATTTAGAATGATTTCGTCTATCTCCCTTGCGTACTATATCCTGAAAATTTAAAACATGATGATGATGTCGGTGATATTTGAGCTACATTTTAAAATATTTTTGTTTTAGTAAAATAAATTGCTTGTATTTTTCACAGATCAGCATCAAGGAAGGCAATTGGAGGCATAAAACACTTATGTGAATGCTGTCTGTATTCTGACTATATTTCCAAGCTGTGCAGTCAATGGCTCCAAAGAAAATGGTACCACAGTGAAACAGTGTTCTGTTGTTTATACTAATATGAATATTGTTTTCAGTACCAAAATGTAATAAATATCTCAATGATTTTCTGAGAAATGCTTTGAATGATGACCCTAACTGTGTGTAAGAATTTTGAGCTATCTCTCATTTATAGATCAGTCGCACTATTAGGGTGAAGATGAAGCTAAAAAATCAGCCAGTTCAGGGGCGTGTCCCCTTAACACCACCCATTTCGTGGTCACCAATTTCGATTTTAAGAAAGTGGTTAAACTTATTACCTTCCGTTTTACTCCTGAAACGTATGCATTACTCATCAGGACATCCGATTCAACAAATATTGTAATTCTTCATACCTTTCACTGAGGACTGCAATGTCGTCAACGAATCATATCAGTGACATAACTTCAGCCCAAATTTTAGCCTTACCATCAAATTTTTCTTTTATACCAGACAGTGCATTTTCGATGATCAGAGTGACCTTTAGGGGCGAGAGGCTTTATCACCTTTTTAATACCAGAAATTCGTTCTTGGTTTTCCACTTTTATTGCTCCCTCTTGGTTCTTGAACGTATTATATATTACAGAAATTTCCGTAAAGATTATTCCCATTGTTCTAAGAATATCTCGCATCATTTTATATTGTCTAACCCTTTTTCCATCTCTATAAGCCTAAGGAATATATCTCGATTTTTCTTAGATCTCCCTTCCACAATCAATCAAAACGTCAGAAATGTTACTCTGGCGCCCTTACGTTTCAGACAGCCAAACTAATCGCCATCTTGCAAATCCTCAGTTTTCTTTTGCATTGTTCTGCTTATTATTTTTGTCAGCAACTGGGTTGCATGAGCAGTTAAGGTAAACAGCGGTAGTTTCCGCTCTTGTATATCCTAATTACCTTGGGAAAGGTGTGGATAATGTTTTTCCGGAAGTCTGACGGTACGCCTCTAGACTCAGAGGTTCAACAAACCGACATCAACAGGCTTATGGTTGTCACTTCCCGCCACAATTTCATAAATTCTGTAGGAAGTTTATCTATCCCTTCTACCTTATTTAATCTCTAGTCTTCCAGGGGTCTGTTAAACTCTAGCATTGGATCAACTTCCATACAGGCTTCCATTTCATGCTTAACTATGTCATCATACAAGTCGTCCCCCTCTCAAAGGCCATCAACGTACTGTTTCCACCTATCCATTCTCTCCTCTACATTTAACGTTTCCATGGAAATTTTAATTTTGACGCCCTTGCATTTAATTTCACCGAAAGTACTACTTCTCTACATTCGGAATTAATTATTGCAACAACCGTTTCTTTCGTGGTATCTTCACATTTCCCTAGAAATCATTTCGCCTTAGCTGCCCTGAACTTCCTATTTATTTAACTCCTAAGTTACTAACATTTCTGTATTCCTGAATGTCCCTGTATATATTCCTTCGTCGGCCAATTGAAACAAATTTTGTTACCAAGGGTTTCTTTTCTTTTATCTTCCTTATACCTATATTCGTTCTTCCATCTTCTGCCACTGCCCATTTTAGAGATGTCCATTCCTCTTAAACTGAACTACATGCTATGGGATTCATTATCACAGTATGTATTATCTCAGAGTATCGACTCGTCTCATCAATCCTCAGGATGTCAGCATCTCACTTCTTTCCACATTGATTCTTTAGCCAGATCTTCATCATTATAATCCGAGTCTACATTTTGTTCTGGGTATTCCTTACACTCCCAAACCTGATTACGAAATCTGTGTCTGACCATGAGTTAATCCAGTTGGAATCTTCCCTTAATTCGAGGTTTTACCCAAGTACACCTTCACCTCTTGTGTTTTCTGAACAGTGTATTTCCTATTACTAACTGACATTTATTGCAGAACTCAAGTAGTCATATCCTCTCTCATTCCTAGTACAAAGGCCACTTTCTCCAGTAATCGTTTCTTCTGATGCTTCCCCTACCACCAGATAGCATGCCCCCTTGATTATTAATTTTTCATCTCCATTGGCATACAGAATTACCAGTTCAATATCCTCATATACCTTCTTTATCTCATCTGATTGTGACGTTGGCATGTACACCTGAACTATTGTTGAAAGTGTTGGTTTGCTGTCGATTCTGTTGAGAACTTACCCATAACTGAACGGTTCACAGTAATTCAGTCCCTGTTCAACCTTGCTATTCATAAACTTTTTATTGCTGTTGATGTTACTTTCCATGAGTGTCATGCCAAGGGGCTCAGGTTCGATTTCCAGCTGGGTGAGAGATTTTCTCCGCTCAGGGACTGAGTGTTGTCTTCATCATCATCATCATCATCATCATCTCATCCCCATTGACGCGCAAGCCGCGAAAGTGACATTAACTTTAAAGACTTGCACCAGGCGAATACCCTCCATGTTTCTGACCAGAAATCCTTACCCTTTTCCAGTTCATTTCAGTGCCCTCCACTATAACTGCATTGAGTCTTTGCAATTCCGTTTTCAGATTTTCTGGTTTCCCTACCACTTCCCAATTTCTGAAAATCCAAGCCCGACTTACAGTATATTACTGTTTCGTTGGTTATTCAATCTTTTTCTTATCGTTTTGTTTTTCTCGGCCGCCTGCTTCGAAAGATCCGAATGGAGGTCAAATCAGCAATCTTTTGGTAACTGATAGAGCACCATGACATTTTTTTCAGTTACAGGCCACGTTTACTGTGGATAAACAGTTCATGCTCTTAATGGTGACGTTTCTATCGCCTTCGCAGCCTAATGCCATTGATGACTGCTGGTTATTTCTACTATGAGAAGCAGTTTCCCACACCTTGAGCCCATCCCCCCAAACCCCCCTCACAGCCCAGATACACACACACACACACACACACACACACACACACACACGTAGCACTTGAAAACCTATACACAAAGTGCATACTCAAATCTGCGAGCAGCTATGTGTCTGAAAACACTAAAAGTCGGAAAAAAGATGTAAGAGATGACTAGTGGAGCAAAGAGAGTGGTGAGGAACTTTGTTTGTGCTAGCTACATACATTCAGGAGTATGGATACATGAACGGCAAAATATCCCCATCACCCCTTTAACTACTGTTATGTTAATTGATTTATCACCTCTGGGAGTTGATCAATGCAAACTCTGGGGATCACCCATCGCTGTGAGAAACCTCACATCCCTCGCCCTCCTCCTCCACCTACGCAACCTCGTTTGGAAAAGGAACGCATTTTCTTCACCCCCTCCCCAGTTCAATTCAGACCCACTTTCCTCCCTCCTGTGAGAACTTCAGCTCTCCCCTCTTTCACACGACTTCCTCTCTGCCTTCCCCCACTTCCCCTCCTCTCTTCCACTAGCAAATAGGTGGGACAAACTCTGTCTTTGCTAAGCTACTGGAGAAAGAAGGAAATAAGGTAGTGGCTCCATTTATTGATTTTATTTACTCATATTATTCAGGTTTTAATACCGCTGTTGGATTGTCCTACAGCTGCCTCCCCATTCCATTACTGCTAGCCCACTTTCTACTATACCCCATCCCCACTTTTCAGACTGTGTGTATTAAAATTCGCATTGAAGTTTCATAACTGACTAATCTAGTCCACAATATTGCCAACAGATCACACTCAAAACTATCCTGCTGACACCCCATCTGTCCCACAATTTCCACCAACCCCACCACCACTTTCTCTGATTGCATGTGTATCTATTCGCTAAAATGTGTGCCATAATCAAAATTACCACTCGACATTGGCAGGACACTGCTATAACAGTGAATCAAACATTCCTATGAAGTCATCTACACACAAGAAAACAGCTTTGTAAACGGTGTGATCATAATTGCGTATCTTGAAAAAAGATTTCAACTACACGTAGATCAATTTCAAAGAAGAAGAAAGCGATTGTTCATAGTGGGAAACAGAGATTTTCACTACCCTATCAAATTAATTGTTTAACAAATTATAGGAGCAAATACACTCCTGGAAATTGAAATAAGAACACCGTGAATTCATGGTCCCAGGAAGGGGAAACTTTATTGACACATTCCTGGGGTCAGATACATCACATGATCACACTGACAGAACCGCAGGCACATAGACACAGGCAACAGAGCATGCGCAATGTCGGCACTAGTACAGTGTATATCCACCTTTCGCAGCAATGCAGGCTGCTATTCTCCCATGGAGAGGATCGTAGAGATGCTGTATGTAGTCCTGTGGAACGGCTTGCCATGCCATTTCCACCTGGCGCCTCGGTTGGACCAGCGTTCGTGCTGGACGTGCAGACCGCGTGAGACGACGCTTCATCCAGTCCCAAACATGCTCAATGGGGGACAGATCCGGAGATCTTGCTGGCCAGGGTAGTTGACTTACACCTTCTAGAGCACGTTGCGTGGCACGGGATACATGCGGACGTACATTGTCCTGTTGGAACAGCAAGTTCCCTTGCCGGTCTAGGAATGGTAGAACGATGGGTTCGATGACGGTTTGGATGTACCGTGCACTATTCAGTGTCCCCTCGACGATCACCAGTGGTGTACGGCCAGTGTAGGAGATCGCTCCACACACCATGATGCCGGGTGTTGGCCCTGTGTGCCTCGGTCGTATGCAGTCCTGATTGTGGCGCTCACCTGCACGGCGCCAAACACGTATACGACCATCATTGGCACCAAGGCAGAAGCGACTCTCATCGCTGAAGACGACAAGTCTCCATTCGTCCCTCCATTCACGCCTGTCGCGACACCACTGGAGGCGGGCTGCACGATGTTGGGGCGTGAGCGGAAGACGGCCTAACGGTGTGCGGGACCGTAGCCCAGCTTCATGGAGACGGTTGCGAATGGTCCTCGCCGATACCCCAGGAGCAACAGTGTCCCTAATTTGCTGGGAAGTGGCGGTGCGGTCCCCTACGGCACTGCGTAGGATCCTACGGTCTTGGCGTGCATCCGTGCGTCGCTGCGGTCCGGTCCCAGGTCGACGGGCACGTGCACCTTCCGCCGACCACTGGCGGCAACATCGATGTACTGTGGAGACCTCACGCCCCACGTGTTGAGCAATTCGGCGGTACGTCCAGCCGGCCTCCCGCATGCCCACTATACGCCCTCGCTCAAAGTCCGTCAACTGCACATACGGTTCACGTCCACGCTGTCGCGGCATGCTACCAGTGTTAAAGACTGCGATGGAGCTCCGTATGCCACGGCAAACTGGTTGACACTGACGGCGGCAGTGCACAAATGCTGCGCAGCTAGCGCCATTCGACGGCCAACACCGCGGTTCCTGGTGTGTCCGCTGTGCCGTGCGTGTGATCATTGCTTGTACAGCCCTCTCGCAGTGTCCGGAGCAAGTATGGTGGGTCTGACACACCGGTGTCAATGTGTTCTTTTTTCCATTTCCAGGAGTGTAGATTGCTTGAAACACTCACCACCACCTTACAATGGTTCTTCTCTATAATGAAACGTATTTTACCTGTTTGAGAAGCACTTGAAAACATTTTGCAAATTAAGAATTAATTTATCGCCACATAGATATCGCAGTGCTAAAGACATATGAGGTCTTGTACGCACTGACATTTGGGATCACAAGCACAAAGTTCCCACCTTACACTAAAGATACCTGGTGAAAAAAAAAAAAAAATCCTTCTAACCACACACACCCACAATCACGAAGGACACACCGTTCACCAATTGCTGGGCAGTCATGGCCTTCGCTGATCAGGAAAGGGCTATACCTGCATCAGCCATGCTTGCAGCTGCATGCACATTTCCAGCCATAACAGAAACTTCGAGGCCAGAGACACCCTCGCCATGACTGCCAAACAGCCAACTGATCAATTAACAGGGGTGGTTGGTGGGTTGTGAGGGGGGCAGGGGATATCTGCTCAGGGCAAACCCCCGCCATTTTGAATCTTCCCACACAACACACATATCTGCTTTTGTCGCCACTCAAGCAGCATACTCACTACTTTGCTGTCTAGCCACCCAGAGGGCGCTGCCGCTGGAAGTAGCCCCTGCAGCTGCAGCCAACAGCTGACAGCTCGCAGCATTCCTAATACCTACCCAGTCATCAGAGGCTAAGTCGCAGCTTCTGGTCAACCAAGAACCTGGAACTGCCCCTGCCATTGACTGCAGCATGCTGTCTGACAGGTAGGTGCAGTTAGACATATAGTTTTATTGGCATGTCCTCCACTGACATTGGCTATTCCCGGCTTAAAATAATCCACTTCACCCTATCTCAGAAGGCATGTTGTTATCCATACACCTTGAATTTCTCACACGAAATGTAGATTGACACCTTTTACAACTTATTTTCGAACACAGAAGAAACAGGAAGATACGCATGTTTCCACATCAAGTACCGTTTCTCATTGTAAAAATCCTGTACAACATTATGGCATATGCTATCTTTCCTCCAAGCATTCTCCCATCAAATAAAAAAAAAATCTCTGCTTATCAACTTAATATCTGTTAGGACAGTTGTAATATTAGTATCTGTTTTGATAGCTAAAACAAACATTCGTTAATCTAACCACGCAAGCTCATAAAAGTCATACAATACGTGTAAAACTTTCTCATATCGCCGCTGAGCAGCGACCACCTGATATTTAAAAGAATATCTTACGCTCCAGGGCGCAGAATACGAGATGTTCATAAACTGCATCGATAACGATATTTTTTGTTTCTTATTTTTTGACGGGTGCAGAATTGTAATCCTCTTCTGTTACCACAGTCCTGATATATTTGTTAAAGACGGCGAACGCGTATGTGGCGTGGTCCGCAATCACTAATTAGTTGTTATAAAATATTAGTATTCTTCAGTGCTATGACAGAATATATGTGTGCATCTAAGATGAAATATCGAAGATGTTAAAGGACTTTATATAAAGAAACAGCCAGAAAGATAGAAATTGAAATTGTACGGAACATATTGTTTGGAATAATGACTAAGGTAATTAAATTTTTTGTTGTGCTCTCAAATGCTATAGTGCCTGCTTATTAGAGAATTTCGATTCTAACCATCTCCTATTAATGGCAACCGAAATAACGGTTTTTTTATAGTTTTCATACAGCTACCAGGGATCGACTGCATGTCGGCAAACGTCGTAGTTAAGGCAGAAAGCGCATTGCGATTTACCTTGTTTGTGATTTAAATCCAATTTCTTTTAACATGCGGTGTAGTATAGCAACGAAAATTTCCAGCTCTGTCTCTTCCCTTAGGTTTCTTTGTTCGTAGTTGCTGTGTCTCATATCCGGTCGAGATCGAACATGAGCACGACACAAATAAATTAAGTGTCAATGCGAACTCTGTTCTTAATCTTGAGAACGCTACGCCTTCTGCAAACGATTTCAGGTGACATTTAAACTATCAAATACAGTACTTAAGTTTTTGAAAAGTCTTTCCTCTTCCCGCCAAGAAGTGGTGCAAAACTCACAACAGATTTCTGAATCTTCACAAGAGAATAATAATTTAAACAAAATATATTTTTTTTTAAACACCACACTTCGCACCCAAACAGGGTCTTGACTGAAAAAAAATGGCTTTGAGCACTATAGCACTTAACATCTGAGATCATCAGTCCCCCAGAACTTAGAACTACTTAAACCTAACTACTCTATGGTCATCATACACATCCATAGCCGAGGCAGGTTTCCAACCTGCGACGGTAGCGGTCGCGTGGTTCCAGACTGAAGCGTCTAGAACCACTCGGTCAAACGTCCGCCGACTTGACTGAAATCACAAAATCAGTCCTCTTGTGTTAGCTGATATTATAGATGTATCTAACAATACATTTATTTTTCATGTGCACGCTACGCGCTTAAAAAAATTGTGGACGTAAATTTCAAAGAGGAATGACGAGCCGTCTGCGGAAAACGGAGAAATTTTATATTCAGTGGCCGACTTTCAAGACATGAAACGTATGTTACTAAAAAATCCTCATATGCAGTTGTGACGCCTCAGTAATACAGTTGTCTTTCGAGCTATGTTACCATTCTTCCTTTTATTTCCATCTGCACATTTAAAAAATCAGCTTAATATTATTTTTTAGTCAAAATTTAGTAGAATTTGCAACGTACTGTCTAAATCCCATTCTTGAGTCTTGATTTCAGTGTGTAAATATGGCGTCGTGTTACATGTAAAATATTAGCGCTTTATGCTAATTCAGTTGTTTAGTGTAACCCGTCTTCCATCTTGTCTTTTCCATTTCAGTTTACAGAAGTTTGTTTCGAGCTACATTACCATTATTCCTTTTATATCCATCTGCACATTCAAAAAATCAGCTTAAAATTATTATTTTTAGTCAATATTTAGTAGGTTTGCAACGTAGTGTCTAAATCCCATTGTTGAGTCTGTATTTCAATGTGTAAATATGGCGTCGTGTTACATTTCAAATACTAGCGCTGTTCGCTAGTTCAGTTGTTTAGTGTGTCTGTCTTCCATCTTGTCTCCTCAACTTCAGTTCACAATCGTTTGTTAGGCGAATGCAACTTCCATACTTGACAGACAGCTCGTGACCTGACGTCAAAAGCAAAGGACAGACGAACCGCGTTGCAGACCACGTGTAGGTGACGTAATACTGTTGACAAACAGACACCGAGAGATACCGGAGGGTAAACGCAAATTAATCCCGACAGCAAGTGATAGTGACTATATGAACAGCACTAAATATTCGTTGCGCTCACGTACAATTAGCTTGCGAGTGGAGGCGGCGGCAAACGCCGGTGATATGATTGACACAGACCAAACAATTCAAACGATTCCCGCGGGTAGCAACCTAACTGTAGATACGAATGCAATGCTTCTTCAAATCCAAAATTGGATGGCAAATAGTGACCGGGGAAAGAAAAGAATTATGGTTAGGAAAGGAAAAGAAAAATCAGGAAAGGAACATTTGCGGTTAGAAAAGTAACGAAAAGCAAGAGAGAGAGCTGAACGAGAGGAGGAAAAAAAAAAGTTTGGGAGCTTTTGCCGATTTAAGTAAACTATTTGATGCGGTAAATGAAAAATTCGAGCAGGTAAATGGAAAATTTGACACAGTAGAAACTGAAACAACTGCTGACTTGAAAAGTGATCTGAATACCGAATTGGGCGAGGTCAAGTGAAATAAGTAGGCAAATCGAAGCAGTAAAAACTAAGATCCGTAAACAGGTTGAGGCTGAGATCAAGCAGGTATCTAGAAAATTTGATGCAGCATTAGGAGCTGCGAAGGGTGAAATTAATGCCACGGTAGAAGCATACCATAGCGAAACTGTAGCATTAAAGGGTAATTGTGATACCATGTCAGAGGAGGTCAGAGCCGTGAAACTGGTTGTCACTAATATGGGAAAGGAAATAGATGAATTGAAGAAACAAGTAAAATCAATTGACACAGAGGAGCAGGTAAAAATTACGGTAAAGGCTCACGCCGAAGCGTTATCCGACCACTACACAGAGTGGATAAAAACAAAAGACCATCTGATAGAAAAGAAAAGGTAAAGACAGAACTTAAGAAAATGGTAAGGGGAGTTACTTATGATCTTTTACTAAAATGTAGACTTTCACGGCCGAAAATGTTATGTCCATTATAATTACCCAGGCTGTTATGTCGTGATCGGTTGATGAATTCTGTGTCAATTCCCAACGTTTCGTCCCCATCTGCGGAGGACATCTTCAAGGGGGTCTGTAGCTCGATGGAAGGTCCAACAGACCCACTGGCTCGCTACCGACTGCCGCTAAATACCGTGTCCGCGTGCTCCCGCGCCGAGGCGTGACGTCACGTGTTTTGAAAACGTCAGTGCAATTGGCCGCTGTCCGCTGCCGTCGATCGCCGTTGCCATCACCCAGTGTTGGACGGGTGGTACACATCTTCAACACCGGCATCCATATACCATTTAATTTCACGCCCTCTTCCTTTCGACTGAAATTATTAGGGCGTTTGGCGATTTCGATTGCCTCCCTGTAGAGCCTTTCGTAATATCCTCTTATGGCCGCTAGTACTTGCGTCTCCTCGAAACGAATATGGTGATTACCTGGCTGGAAAGCATGATCTTTTGGCGGAACCAGGAAAATCGGGAGACACCGTGTTATCTGAGCTAGGACAGGTAAGGCGAACTTTGGTACAAGACCTTCCAATAGAAGCAGCTGGTCATTGAACAGGTGGAGACACTAAAGAACAAAGTGGAAAGTCCCTCACATCCGGTGGGTAGCGAATGGAATCTCTCCCCATACCGAAATGACAATAGGCAAATTCATTACAGCACTCCACTCGATCACACGTCATATCACAGTCCGACAGACACAGTGCATAACCACACTGAAATGAACAGCCCAGCAACACTCATAACCCGAATGCAGGAAGAAAGTGTATTAAAACATAAAACATTTCCAACCATTCACGCGCAAAAAACGTGTCATACACCCGATCGTATTTTTGCGAGGCTTCTCTGGAGTATTTCCGAACAGTTGGACAGACAAGCAAAGAATACTGTTTGTAACAGGGTAAATAACAGGAGATGCCGCCTTATGGGGAGTAGAAACGACAGACAAGTGCAGAACATATAATGAATTCGAGCTGATGTTTCTGAAGAAATTTTGGAGTGATGGTGTTCAGTAGCGCTTAAGAAAAGAAGTGTTCAGTGCCGAAATGATTAATTCGAAACACGACAGTCTCAGAAGACATTTTGAAAAATATGTAGCATAAAGTAAATTCTGGGATTCGCCAATTACAAATAAAGACGCGATCATGATTTTGAAAACTAAATTGCCCATGTGTATAAGGGAGAAATTAGTTAATGTTTGCCCGCATCTCGTGGTCGTGCGGTAGCGTTCTCGCTTCCCACGCCCGGGTTCCCGGGTTCGATTCCCGGCGGGGTCAGGGATTTTCTCTGCCTCGTGATGGCTGGGTGTTGTGTGCTGTCCTTAGGTTAGTTAGGTTTAAGTAGTTCTAAGTTCTAGGGGACTTATGACCACAGCAGTTGAGTCCCATAGTGCTCAGAGCCATTTGAACCATTTTTGAAGTTAATGTTTACGAGGACGATACCGAAGCATTTCTTTCATATTTGACTCATTGGGTTTGATTTGCGGAAACGCGGTAGCAAATGTTGGTAGCGCTCCGAATGAAGTGAGCAGGCGAAACAGTGGAGGTTACGCGGTCAACAATGGCAATGATAGAAGAGCGCGCGGTAGCGAAACCTACTACCAACCGTCCGGCGGCTACAAAAATCAGCCGGTGTCTTACGAAATGGACAGTTTCGACCGAAGGATAATAATAAACAACGGTAAAATCCAATGGCTAGTACACAACGGCCACAGTACGAAAACTCAACACACAATTATCTACAAAATCAATACGGAAACAAACCACCACAGCAAGGAAATTTGAGAGCGGAACATCCTTTAACAGGACGTATGAGTGGAAATCAAATAAATGGCATGGGACGAGTGGAGGACAACAACATTTTGCTAATAAAAACAACACAATACGCTACATGGCCCAGAACACATTCCTACCTCCGACAAATGTAAGTTTTTCCGGTCACTCAAATAATTATGCAGGAAATCCGAAGCCGAAACATCTATAGACTGCACAAATCTATTACGCGCAAAGTCGACCTTACACGGGACAAGATCCTTGTACTACACCCTTCGTGCCATAGTCACAGCACCAACACTAAACGGAGGAGACGTTAAGGGCGATATCCGATAGGGAGAACCACCACAATCAGAGAAACTAGAAACAGCATTTTTCAGCCTCAACAAGAATATCGGGTAGGGAGAACCACCATAATCAAGGAAACTAGAAACAGCATTTTTCAGCCTCAACAAGAATGCTGCCGAACGAGATGGGGGCACGGAATGTATCAACTCATTTCAAGTACATGGAATAAAGTATAACAGAGGCACCGACTTAACGTGATGACTTAGTGCAAGAGACTGACAATAAAGACAGTGACAACATATGAGACGAACAAGTTCAGGCATCTACCGAGATTTTGATAATCAACATGCCCATAATCGCTATTATTGATATGAGAGCCAATGTTATTGTTTTATCTTCATGTTTGTTCAAGCAAATTTCTTCAGTGAGTGAAGTTTTATCGCTCTCTATACAAGGCTGTACAGTGTCTGGAACAATGGGATCTATGACACAGCGTGTAATCTTGCAAGCGCAACTTCAAGTAAATATTGACTCTATTTCGGTTGACTGATGACCTCAGAAGTTAAGTCGCATAGTGCTCAGAAGCCATTTGTCTATTCCTTTTACGTGCAATTTTCTTACAGTAAAGAACCTATCGGTGCCATACCTCTTTGGAATGGAGTTTCTGAGACTGACAAAAGCAAACATTTACATTGAAAATGGTTCTTGCAGATTAACGGTGAACCAGCAGGAGGTAACAATAACATTGTTACGCAGCAAAGTGAAACCAGTGCTTAACAAATGTCAGTTTAAGATGCTTTACTTCACTGACAGACAACGTTACGGACGGGCAGATGACGAAACAAACCTTGTAGATATTTCAAATGGTTCAAATGGCTCTGAGCACTATGGGACTCAACTGCTGTGGTCATAAGTCCCCTAGAACTTAGAACTACTTAAACCTAAGTAACCTAAGGACATCACACACATCCATGCCCGAGGCAGGATTCGAACCTGCAACCGTAGCAGTCGCACGGTTCCGGACTGCGCGCCTAGAACCGCAAGACCACCGCGGCCGGCGTGTAGATATTTGTGAGAACGAATATGTTGACTTACTACCTTACAAGACTGAGTTAGATAACAAAGCTTTTGAAGCGACTGGTTTGATTAAGGATCATAGGAGTGAACTTTTTGACTTGCTAGTTAGTCATGTGCAGATATTGTCCAACAAACCTAGAGCAATAAAGGGATGTGAGTATCGTACGGACATGCTTCCCCATAAGACCTACTGCAAAACGAGCTACGCAGTTCCCCAATCACGACGTGAAGCTGTCAAACGTGAGATTAGGAAAATGTTACTCTGGAATGTGACTGAGCAGTCACTTTCTCCGTATTCGAGCCCCTTGTTATCAGTTTTAAAAATCTGATAGAAGTGTGAGATTAATTTTAGATGCAAGGCTGATAAACAAAATAATAGTGCCGATTCGAAAGAGACCCAAAGCCCTGGAAGAACACTTACAGAAGTTTAATGGAGTTAAATTCCTCAGCACAGTTGACTTAAAAAACAGTTATTGGCAGGTGAGATTAGCGCCTGAGCCAAGAAAATACACGGCATTCCTATTTGAAGGCCGATCTTTTCACTTTACAGTCAAGCCCTTTGGACTGAATGTGAGTCCGGGAATTTTTATTTCAGCGTTAGACTATGTTTTAGGAACTGAGTTATTGGATGAAGTAACTGTGTATGTGGATGACGTCCTAATAGAGTCGAAAACATGGGAAGAACATGTGATGACACTGCAGAAAGTATTCAAAAAATGTATAAATTATGGAGTCACGGCCAATGTTGAAAAGTCAAAATTCAGTAAAAGTAAGATCAAGTTTTGGGACATATCATCACAGCAGAAGGGATTAGACCGGATCGTGAGAAGTTGGCACCGATTAAGAATTTTCCCACACCCACAACAAAAAGACAGCTGAAAGGTTTTTTAGGCATTGCGCCATTTTTCAGGTGCTTCATATCGAGTCAGGCAATGAACAATGAATCTCTTCATAATCTGTTAAGAAAGAATGTGTACTGGAATTGGGATTCTGAGTGTAAGAATGGGTTTGAACAAATTAAAAATAGTCTTGTTAACAGCAGTATTCTTTATCATCCTAAGATGATTAAAGAATTTTGTATTATGTCCGATGCTTAATTTGTGGGCATTGGATCCTGTTTCTTCCAAATCGACATGGTTGATGGACGTGCGCAAGTTCAAGTAATCAGCTCCGCTAGTCGAGTCTTATTAGAATGTGAGAAGTCGTATTCTGTTATGGAGCTCGAAGCTCTTGCCATCATCTGGGCATTCAAAAGATTTAACTACTACATCTGTGGTAAGAACATCAAAATCTTTTCAGATCATCAGACAATCTCTTTTCTTCAAGCGTGTAAGCTTCAACATCCACGCTTAACCAGGTGGTGTATGTTTCTACAGGAATATGATTTTCAAATAGTACGAGGGCAGTTCAATAAGTAATGAAACACATTTTTTTTCTCGGCCAATTTTGGTTGAAAAAACCGGAAATTTCTTGTGTAATATTTTCAAACATTCCCGCTTCGTCTCGTACAGTTTCATTGTCTTCCGACAGGTGGCAGCCCTGTACGGAGCTGTTAAAATGGCGTCTGCAACGGATGTGCGTTGCAAACAACGGGCAGTGATCGAGTTTCTTTTGGCGGAAAACCAGGGCATCTCAGATATTCATAGGCGCTTGCAGAATGTCTACGGTGATCTGGCAGTGGAAAAAAGCACGGTGAGTCGTTGGGCAAAGCGTGTGTCATCATCGCCGCAAGGTCAAGCATGACTGTCTGATCTCCCGCGTGCGGGCCGGCCGTGCACAGCTGTGACTCCTGCAATGGCGGAGCGTGCGAACACACTCGTTCGAGATGATCGACGGATCACCATCAAACAACTCAGTGCTCAACTTGACATCTCTGTTGGTTGTGCTGTCACAATTGTTCACCAGTTGGGATATTCAAAGGTTTGTTCCCGCTGGGTCCCTCGTTGTCTAACCGAACACCATAAAGAGCAAAGGAGAACCATCTGTGCGGAATTGCTTGCTCGTCATGTGGCTGAGGGTGACAATTTCTTGTCAAAGATTGTTACAGCCGATGAAACATGGGTTCATCGCTTCGAACCTGAAACAAAACGGCAATCAATGGAGTGGCGCCACACCCACTCCCCTACCAAGAAAAAGTTTAAAGCCATACCCTCAGCCGGTAAAGTCATGGTTACAGTCTTCTGGGACGCTGAAGGGGTTATTCTGTTCGATGTCCTTCCCCGTGGTCAAACGATCAACTCTAAAGTGTATTGTGCTACTCTTCAGAAATTGAAGAAACGACTTCAGCGTGTTCGTAGGCACAAAAATCAGAACGAACTTCTCCTTCTTCATGACAACGCAAGACCTCACACAAGTCTTCGCACCTGAGAGGAGCTCACAAAACTTCAGTGGATTGTTCTTCCTCATGCACCCTACAGCCCCGATCTCGCACCGTCGGATTTCCATATGTTTGGCCCAATGAAGGACGCAATCCGTGGGACGCACTACACGGATGATGAAGAAGTTATTGATGCAGTACGACGTTGGCTCCGACATCGACCAGTGGAATGGTACCGTGCAGGCATACAGGCCCTCATTTCAAGGTGGCGTAAGGCCGTAGCGCTGAATGGAGATTACGTTGAAAAACAGTGTTGTGTAGCTAAAAGATTGGGGAATAACCTGGTGTATTTCAATGCTGAATAAAACAACCCCTGTTTCAGAAAAAAAAATGTGTTGCATTACTTATTGAACTGCCCTCGTATATATTAAAGGGAAAGGCAATATCAGTGCCGACACTGTATCCCGATCACCAGATGGATTGCCTGGCACCAGCGCCGCGTGCTGTGATGTAGCAGTGGAATGCGCTTACTTCGGCCGCGCGTGGCTGGCGGCGTCCGGCTGGCAGGCCGGCTCGGCGGCGGACAGCAGGCCGCTGCGTGTAGGAGGCTCCGGGTTGGAGTCCCGGCGCTGTCGGCACGAGAAGCATTTACGTAGTGCGGAGTGTACTCTATCCCACCCCGTCTTCTTGGTGGCTCGTCCGCGGTGGACAGACGGAACGGGCTGCAGGCCCCCAGCGTCGTCGGCTCACCCTGTTGTGATGGCGGATGCGCGGGGCCTACGCCCCGCACGATCTCGACGAGCCGGCCGGAGTGTCTGTGCGGTTCTAGGCGCTACAGTCTGGAACCGCGCGACCGCTATGGTCGCAGGTTCCAATCCTGCTTTGGGCATGGATGTGTGTGGTGTCGTTAGGTTGGTTAGGTTTAAGTAGTTCTAAGTTCTATGGGACTGATGACCACAGCAGTTAAGTCCCATAGTGCTCAGAGCCATTTGAACAATTTTTTCGATCTCGATGACGGCTGCCTGATGTGGTCAGCATTGGCGGCGAGCGAGTCTGCCGCGATGTCTGCTAATCCTGGGTTGATGACTGACAGCGGCAGCAGAGAGAACCAGAGCTGGTACTGTCCCCTCACGTCTGCTGCTGGATGGGCCGCCCTTACTGCAACATCTCCTCAATAAAGATTAACATGTCGATCACCGAGCTGAGCGCTACGCAGCGACCCAGTACACATCTAGCTGCAAGTCTAACTGCGAGTGCCCTGTTGCTATCCAAGCTGGCGTATTTAAAGGAAGCTCGAGCGACGTCCTGACGTCATGCTCATTTGTAATGAACGCATTCGTTCCACTTATACTGCTGATTCATCTGTCGTACTCGCCCCTTAGGTTCAGTTGGTTCATATGGCTCTGAACACTATGCGACTTAACTGCAGAGGTTATCAGTTGCCTTGAAATTAGAACTAATTAAATTTAACTAACCTAAGGACATCACACACATCCATGCCCGAGGCAGGATTCGAACCTGCAACCGTGGCGGTCGCCCGGTTCCAGACTGTAGCGCCTAGAACAGCATGGCCACTCCAGCCGGCGCCCCTTAGGTGTTCTTCTGACAGAGTTACGTGTTGTTACGGCAGACTTAGGCGAAGTTGTAAAATGCAGTACAACTGACGCTATACCTCTGTCTTACACTCTACGAAAGTCTCCGTCTAACACAAACCCGCGTGCTAAGCAATTCCCTCTCACCTGTTGTGTGTAACCAGGCCATTGCCCCTGTGTGACGACACATTCCGATACATGTGCAATCCTCTTACCTCTTGGCTAACGTACTGCCTCTGGCTCTCGGCATAATCAACGAAACTTTGACAATATTCGACGTTTCCAACTCTTTGCTATTACGGAACACTACACATAGCACTAATTGTTCTCTTTTTTCAAAGGAGTTACCCCTTCATTGGACCTGTTGGATACTCTTTCTAAGCAAAACTTAACATGCTCTGTCTGTCTCTCGCCGGCCGGGGTGGCCAAGCGGTTAAAGGCGCTACAGTCTGGAACCGCGTGACCGCTACGGTCGCAGGTTCGAATCCTGCCTCGGGCATGGATGTGTGTGATGTCCTTAGCTTGGTTAGGGTTAAGTAGTTCTAAGTTCTAGGGGACTGATGTCCATAGAAGTTAAGTCCCATAGTGCTCAGAGCCATTTTTTTAGTCTGTCTCTCTGTGTATCCCACATTTCTCCCTCTCTCTTTAACCAACCCTCCGTGCAGCATCATCCCTGGTTTAATTTGGAACTGAACAGAAGTAGGTGGGTACTATACCCACTACATTCGACACCTCATAAAGGAACAGAACGAGCTGAACTCAATGTAATCAGTACACTCCTTAATATTGTATTTGGGATGCGTATAATACATGTAAACCATGTAAAACTGACTGACGCTAGTATAGGGCGGTAGTCTCAATCCAGTATTTGAACTACCGGTCTGTCATGTACCAATCTCACTCATCTCACACCCAATAACAGGCGATCTCCCTAGCTGTATGCACACACTGAGAAGTTGAGCACCCCTTACCAGCAAACCGTAGATTTGATCCTGTTACAGCTGAGAATATTATGATGATAAAACTGACGATAAAGAACAGGAAACGTGTGGTTTATCTAAAATGCAGCTCTAGATGGATGGAGCTTAAAACAGTTTTCGTAAATCACCTGTGCTATAAATTCTGTAGCATGTTGTAGTGTTAGAATTAGATACCGAGAGGGTACTGGAAACCGAGGAATGATCGTAGAACATAAACAGGTACTTATAAGGGTACACAGATGGGCACATATACATCCTATGATGTTAATGAAGTGTGGTTTCTGATGAACTAGTGAAGTGGAATGCAAAGCTGTTCCCGGCCGGGGTGGCCAAGCGGTTCTAGGCGCTACAGTCTGGAACCGCGCGACCGCTATGGTCAAAGGTTAGAATCCTGCCTCGAGCATTGATGTGTGTGATGTCCGTAGGTTAGTTAGGTTTAAGTAGTTCTAAGTTCTAGTGGACTGATAACCTCAGAAGTTAAGTCCCATAGTGCTCAGAGCCATTTTTGCAAAGCTGTTAATACTCCAGTGCAGGAAATATACATTGAAGCGACAGAGAAACCGGTATAGACACGCGTATTCAAATACAGAGATGTGTAAACAGGTAGAGTACGCCGTTGCAGTCGGCAAAGCCTATGTAAGACAGCAAGTGAATGGCGCAATTTGTTAGATCTGTTACTACTGGTACAGAGGCATGTAATCAAGACTTAATTGAGTTTTAACATGGTGTTATACAGGGTGTATCATAATTAATGGCGTAAAGGCATACAGTTAAAAGTGCACGATACTAGAAGCAAAAACGTCTCAGTAAACATAGCGTCGAAAATGCATACTTTAAGAGCTGTGAGCAATTTTTCATGTTAGATACTGTGAAGCAAATCTCTTCTACTGCAAGCTCTCTGCTTTCCGTATTTTGGGAATTGGTAGTATGGACCAAAATAAGAAAAACAAGTCAAGCATACATGTGCTCTAAAACGCACACCTTATAAGTTACAAGCACTTGATCTTTGGAAGAGTTGTGTTTCAAAGTAGCGAAGACGATTAAGTGTTCATAGCTCTTAAGGAATGCATTTTATAGCACATGTTTACTGGACTTTTTCTTCTTGTTTTGGTCCATACTACCAGTTCCCAAAATATGGAAAGCAAAGAACTTGCAGTAGAAGAGATTTCTTTCACAGCAGTAAAGATGAAAAATTGCTCATAGCTCTTAAGGTATGCATTTTCAACCCTATGCTTACTGCGACTTTTTTGCTTCTAGTATCATGTACTTTCAACTGTATGTGGTTACGCCTCACCGCCTGTGAGATATCTGTGTCTCACCACTGACTTCTAGTATCAGCCGCACGCTGTTGACGTCAACAAGTGTGTGGGCCTGAAAATGACGTTTTTACAACGTTGAAACTAGTTGCCAAAATAAAATCGACACCTTAACGACAGCTGGAGGAATTTCTTCATTTTTAGTATAGATTTAGACCAGCTGACGTCCCACTGTCCTCCATTTCAACTATGGATGTACGAAGGCACCAAACAGGTTTATCATCGATTTGGTTGACATGATCCATCAAATGAGCGTTGGAAGTCCTCTATTAATGATTTACGAAGATAGGGTCCTAAGTCACACACAGATCACGAAATTGCATGCGAGATGAATGCAGGTTATGCCACAGAACTCATACTGACTGAGAAAACAACGGTAAAAGAGTTAAATGTGCGACAAACGACCTGCCACAACATCTCCCTCTCTCTAGAATGTATCTTCAGTGTACCATTAACTCCTGAGACACCTCTCGGCCGATTACTACATCTATTTTCTATTGTCCTTTTAACGCAGATCCAAGTCAGTTTAGTAGCAGATGGCTCCCTTTCCTTGTAAACCGTACATGACAGCAGACCAAACCTTTACGTATTCATGTTAACTCGGTTTACATACAACACAGTGTTGTTAAAAACCATGCAGCAACTGCACTATAAGTTATTTGTTAGCTGATATTCCATGGTTGCGATTGGTGGAGAGTACAGAGAAGCGCATTGTAAATACTATGTTTTAGAGTTTAAAATACTTAACCAGTCTTTCGCAGGGTCAAACAAGCGATCCAATCGATAGTTGTATGTTCAGTGAGAAGTTCGAATATTTTTTCGCGATATGCAGTTATGATCAGACCATTTACAAAGCGTTTATCGATTTGTAGCCCGGTTTATAAGGTTGTTTCTGCTATCGTCGTAGCAATGTCCAACCAACTTCAGTGTTATTGTCAGCCAGGGCACACAGCAGGTGAACATATCCGAAAGCGACCAGAAAATGTGGGGGTGGATGTGGCGGAAAATAGGGGCTACGGGCAGTGGAATGTGGAGGCAGCTGTATGACAATACGGCAGTGGGATGGTGCCCTCAAAAACCAATAAAGTAAATAAATTGAGAAGGTGCCTTACACCCTTCCTCTCCAGCAGTGCAGCAGAGGGGACAGGAAGTGGGGAATGGTAGAGAGGAAGTAGGAGGAGAAACAGGAGGGCTAGATGATTTCCCATTAGGGGGAAAAGTGGTTCTCAACTGAATTGGGGAGAGCCGACAAAACATTCTCCTTTTTCCCAGATATATGGTGAAGGAGGAGGAGAAGGATGGGGTGGGGGTTTTTCAGAAGAACCAACTATCTCCCAGAGGTCAGAAATCAACCCCCATAGGATTATAAATCAATTACCACAACAATAGGTTAAGTGGAGAGTCAGAAGGTAACTTGACTCTGAATGTATACTTGATTCTTAACATATATAACCCACACAAAAAAGGGGCTCAGCTCTCTCTTCATCCCACTACTGAGATGTTTTATTCAAATATGTTTACTCTGTCTCTGTCTTCAAAATTTGCTCTCCCTCCAGCGATAACCTATGTAATCCATGATGTCGGAAGACTAATTACTATTCGGTGCCTTTGGTATGAAGGAGCTTGAGAGTAAGGTGTAGTAACATTAGACACAACGAAACACTGGGAAGGCACAGAAACAATCAGATAAATACTGAGACGTTAAAACATTCCGGTTATGTGTGGCATATTTCCTTCTAAATGTACAGTACTGTAGCAGTCAGCTTCAAATTAGGTTCCGATTTTGTAACAGTTTTAGTGAACATAAGATCAAGTTCAAGTTACAAGTAATGACCTAACTCATTCCAGTGAATGTTAATTTCGAAATGTATCCTATGTCCTTCTTTTATATGCAATGGATATCACATATAATACGCCCATTCTCTAACGGTAATGGGTTTCTTTACATTCAGTGCTTTGACTGTCGACATCATGACGCTAAACAGCATAGTTACATCATTCTCTCTGCACTAATCTTAGCCCCTTGAGGACTATGTAGAGGTTCTTTCTGATGCTAGTATTGTATTCATCCTTTTTGAGGAAAGAGTAATATTGGTAATGAAGGACGTTATAACCGTCTTACCTGTTCAGCTAATTAGGCTTTTCTATACGGACATGTACCTGATGTCCCTAAACTATGAGGAAAAGGCATCTACTCCGAAGAATAATGCAAAACCGAGAGAAGTATATGAAGTTATAACCGAATCGCCACTGCTCAATATTTTAGCAACAACGATTAGCAACAAAGTTCGGTTAATTTTATATATTTTTAATTATGTTAACTAGTTTTTTAATTAACAGTAGTTAATGGAAAATGTAAAAGAAAGGTTTTCAAAGCATGTCATTAATGAAATAACTAAGTCGCCAGTTTCTCACCGGAACAAGAATAATTAAACTGAACCTAATACTCGTAACAAATCTTACGTAGGAATAGTTATTGCCGTCATGACGTAGAAACAGTTCTTAAGGTACAATTTAAAGTATTTCACACCACACATGTCACAGTAGTCAGATAATAATCAAATTACAAAAAGAGAAAACATATCACATTAAATTTCAAAGATCAATTAAAGTAAGATTGTTAGTGGCTGTGGACAAAAACTTTTTGTTACGTTATTCACCATAATACTGACTTTCGTAATTATAGCAAGCAGTGACTTTGATATTTCTTAGCAATAAAAGTTACAAATTGCGACACAAGCTATAAATCAGAACTGTGCTTTGGCAATGACATTCAGCTTTCAAGTTATGTAAAACCTTACTATCAATTTTAATGAAATTTACTCTATTTTTAGCAAATGAATTAATACTGTCTTCTGCATCATTCTATTTCCTACATTATTCATACTACAGACAAAGATTTCATTATTACGTAATTGTCCAAAAGTTGGAAAAATTATGTTTTGATAATCTAATAAATTAATGTTCACTTCATTTTATGTTTATTTTGTCTTATCTTGATTCATAAAAGGGGATAGGTTGATAATACTTTGTAATGGCTTAGGAAAATTATTTGCGTGACAGTATGCATGAAAACAATGTTATTTAAGCAATAAAATTCCAACTAGTTTGATATGTTCATTACACTTCTAGTTACAAAAAGTCTAGATCTTACGTCACTTCATGATGGCGTTGGTTTGTCGAGTAGCTTCTCTTAGCTGTAAATAGGGCACAGGTTGATCTCCTTGCCATACCATAGCCAATAACATGGGCCAACAGTACTCTTGATGTTATGTGAATTACTCTTTCTGCAATTGCACTGTGCCCAATAAATGCCATGGCTTGCCCATATTACACATCCGCCAAAACAACTATTTCGGTTTTCACTGCTCCGGACTTCGGAAACAGACTTTCGGCTCCGCAGTTTTCCATAGCCATTCCGGCGAATACGCACAACCAGCGACACCAATCGTCTCCTAACGAGTTCCAACTGCTACTACTGTGGCCGCAATCGCTCGACCAGCAGTGATGCATTTACAGTTTCTTGCAGTCTTTGACAATAGCTTTTCTCTGACTAGGCCAGCACGTCTGCTTACAAAATGTTAACATTCCATGCCTATTCTCTTTCTTAAATAACAAATAGCATTTATAACTTGACAATATATTGACAAGAATAATGTTGAGCACAACTAACAAAGCAAACTTCGCAAAACACGTAGAAATTGTATGATCATCCACAGAGCTCTAGTGTTATAACGATAATGAATATATAAAGTGTGTATGAGTTACCAAAATACATTGGCTCCTGAAGAGATATGCGCAAGATGTTGTTACTGATACGCATAACTGGTCATATACTGTAATTTCAAAAGTCAGAAATCTTTTTCCTTTTGAAGACTGCACATGTACAGGGATAAGAATAACAGTAGTGACATTGGTGACCTATTCGTAAATATTAAAGATGGTTCAAGGAAAATGAATTAATATCGAATTACCCACAGATACAATCCTAATAAAAGAATGCTTATTCAGAAAATGCCGTCTTTGTAAACTGAGTTTCCTCCAAAAATAATTGCTTGCTTCTTCGGAAATAAGCAGAATATACCACTTTCATCATTCTTATCTCACCATGAGGAGTAATCATACGTACTGCAACAATAGCTGTTCTAAGATACTTCATTAATGCAAGGTTGTGGGTTTTCCAGTAAGGATTACCACTTACTTATAGTCACAAAACTGTACACTGCCTGGTACTTTTGTTGGATTGGTAGGAGATGCGTGAATAGAGCTGTATTGTAATTTAGTATTTATTCTGACTGCTTTAGGTCTATAACGGAATCCAGGGAGAAAGAAAGATAAAATAGCTATCACATGTCGTTGCTTTACCGTGTTAATTGCTCCCTGGACGATGGCTAAATATCGGAACCAATTGGAAAAGATACGAAATTACTATACAGCAACGTATCTCCTATTTCCTTGATATATTTCTCCTGTTGCTTTCCACCTGCAAAAACATATTTCGTTGTTTGAGAAACTTAACTTGACAGGTTCTATGATAACTATTGAACTGCATGTGTTTGGTAATGACGAAATCCGATAATATAGATCTGCTTTGAACCATCTATTAATATTTCGAATATTTCAGCAAGAGCACTGGAATTTCTTTTATTCCTGTACCTGTACAATCCAAAAAAAGGAAAAATTTGCATCTTTTGAAACTGCAGGCATATAATCACTTATATATATCAGAAACCATTGAGTGAATTTTTTAACAGCTAAAATAATGGTTCTGCGTTGTTTCTGACTTACACAAATGTTCTTTCACTTGCAGTTCCAGAATATGCAAATTAAGTTACTTCTGCAGTTCTCTAACCTTTCTTGAATAGGAAGGTTGTTGACAGTGGTCTTTCATCCGTATTGTGTAAAGTGGAATAAAAAAATAGGTGTATAGAGGAATCACAAATGTCTGGAGCTGGTTTCATTCTATTATATTAAGCAAATCCACTCATGTACCATTAAGACAAAGGGTATATGGGAGACAAATAATTGTGATCTGAATAACATTGTTGTCTGCTGAAAACTATTAATAAAATTCACGAGGGCAGAGCTCCGTCTGAGGTATGTGAGCCTGTGATCCAGCTTCTACATCTCAATTTGTAGAGTGGGCGTCGTCAGTCTTAATTGGCGCCAGTAATACTCGATTAATTGGATTGATGATGGGGAGCTTTATTATCTGAAAGGCTCGCTGAATTCATCGGCTGCGTTCCACGCCCGGAGCCGTGACATTTACGTGACGGACGTAACAGCGCCATTTTATGGTCCTTAATTACTACCGCTGGCATCTCGGAAGTTTAATCTAATCCATTCGATATCAGGTTTTATGACACCCGACATTAAATTTGCATTGTTTGGCGTAACAAATCCGAAATGAAGTAAGTAATTCGCCAAGCCAGCATAAAATAGGATTATTTTAGGCTTTTGATGATCGTATGTGAGGTACACCGAATGTACACAGCACAACACAATTAGAGAGTCACTTCTTCGAAATCCTGTAAGTCTCCCACTGCCGCACTTATGTTTAAGATCTGCCCTGTAATTATCTCCCATTGCGAGGCGCACGTGTAAATTTGTTTCAATGGTGCCTACAAACTTCCTCTGTAATGGTACAAAAGTGAGGTACACATCGTCGTCAGCCTCGGGGACGTTTCAGACACCATGGTGTCGACGCATTCGATGAGAAAGGGTGTAGTGGGTGGCGAATGAAAAATTTTCATGCCCACTGCCCCTCAGAATAGACACGAAAATATCTCGGGGCTTCAATGAAACCATCCCGTCCCCGTGGTCGATGATTCCCATACATTTCGTGGCTAAAACAGCAGTCAGTAGTGCGATGAGAAAGGCGACCAAGTTCTTTACAGCTGTGATACTGCTGATAACCTTCAGACAATTGAACGTTTCTCTGAGGACATCGTGGACCTGCCAGTCCATTGAACGTGAATGCACCCCTATGGACTGTGCCACAACTGCAGTTTTCACCCTGGTGTACGTGGTGAAACTGCTAGGAATTGTTCAAAACCATTCAACGAAATTCGTACGTGATGCTAGGCAGCAAAGGGTTTTTATGACTTTCAGTCGTCCCCTGTATCGTGCTCTCATGTTTCGTGATCACGTGGGCATGCGACATTCACGTACACGGGAATAAATCTCTAATGTACTCTACATTAATCCCAGATCGGCAACCACATCGGATCAAAAACCTTAATAAATGTTTGAAGAAGAAAGGTGAAGCCCGTATGACTCAGTTGCGGTCGTGATAATCTGACCTAAACATCAGAAAGCAGGAGACTACGTCTGTTGCTCAAGCAATGAGCTTCAGTCGTGCAAGCGTGTCCAAGACTTCTGAGCAAATGGCAGGATTTCTCGACAAGATGTCTGCAGATGGCATTTATAATTGCGACGAGACTGGGATATGCGTCAGTCCAAAGGGGCATTCGAAGATAATGGTCCCCGAGAAAAGAATCACATAGGGCATCTAATGCCATCAGAGACGAAAGGAAAGCGTATCAGCAGCAATATGCGTTTCATCTGGCAGTGTCTATGTGTCTCTTATGCTGATCTTCCCCAGGAACAGAATGTAGAAGTAATTCGTTATGGGTCTGTCTGCGAGTAGTGGGGCGGAGTGCGGAGAGTGAGGTTGGATTTTAACCAAGTGAATTAAAAAATCAGTTATGTTTTCCAGGTCAACGAAATGAAATTTGGTGCTACTTATTCTTGAAAGCCACTCAAAGCACACAAGGAATCTCCAGATCACTGACTAGGTGACATAACGTGATGTGCTTATGGTTTCCTCCCCTTCCTTCTCATAGGCTACAGACCCTTGATGTGTCCTTAATGAAGTCTACCTTTCATGGGGTGAGCAAGAAACTCGAAGGTGGCTCAGAACATATCCTGGCAATGTTATCGTTCTATGGTATATAGTATCAGCTTGCGACCGAACCGCTAAATCTTTCCATCAGTAAATGGGGTATGTTCTCAACTGACTCGGTTGTTTTAACCCCCTCCACTGACGGAATGACCCGCTTCCTAATTCCGTATGTATAAAGCCAATACGGACTTGTAGCTGTCACGCCTTTGCGCTTACTGCTACGTATTTTAACCGTAAATAGCTCAGTCCTGATGGGAAGAGGTAGTAGTGAATTCACGTTGTTAATCTTTGAATACAGCACAGCTGCCACAAGCTCAGCTCACTTTTACTCCACTCCTACCCTCGCCATTGCACCACATTAACTAGGTGCTACATGGACCTTGCTAAATTCACTTGCGTATACATTTTTGACCGTTACTCGCCAGTATTTACCTAATGATTAGTACACTCCTAACCGGACTATTTCCCAAAGAGCTGTGATGATTGAATGGGTTCGATCCACGACCTACAGTGCCCTACAGTTCACACGGTAACACTGCCTACCTGACCCACTTAACTTGGTAGTGAGCTTATGTATCCAATCACCACTGCTAGCAGCAGTGGATAATCCTATCAGCACGACGAGAGCAGCAGACATACCGTCGAATCCTCCTGAAAATACTTATAACTACGGTCGCCAGCTCTGAAGGAGCAAAAGAATAAATCAATTTTTTGGCTCGTTTCAAAGTGAAACGGCTTGAGTTGAATTTAAACTTAATTCTGAATATTACTATTTCTGATCATTCTAGGTGATTCTACAAAGCAAATACTGTCTCAATTTCTGTGAGTTGGCTTGGTAATTACTACCAAGACAATTTATGCAACTTGGGTTAACAAAATTCTATCCTTCACTTATTTATTGATTTTGGATATTACTCTTTGGACAATTGATATAGAATTAGTTAAGTGACTTTACTTGAAAGGTTACTCAGAAAAATTTAAGTAACTATAAATAGGGGACTCATTCTGGTGTGACCATTGCTCTTTTCAACATTCTTATACGCTAAAGTATTCTACAACCAAAAGAATTGTAAATGAAAGAGGCGATGGTGGCCTCAGTCTGATTTCACTATACTATGTTTGAGGTTACTACACTTTACAATGAACAACATGCGTCGTAATTTTACTCATTACTATATTCTGTCCTCTGCACTTGCATAAAAGAAAACTGGTATTCTCCTTTTACATGTATACAAAGTTCGACTTAACAATTGCAAGCAGTCTTGCCTTGGGTAGACGTGTCGGTGCTGGTGGTGAGATGCATGTGGCTAACGCAGCTCTTCACGCCTCATGCCCTTAATGGCGGCTGGAACTACGAGCTGTAGCACTCGTATAAGCTACTGCACGTCCGCCATAAAATCTGGGCGCAGGAACTCTTACAATCAGCCCCAGTGGCATAGAGACGGCTTCGACAACCATCCGTCGCGTTCTACTCCACAAACGGCGACGATATTCGCCTCTTCGCTGTTGCACAATCACTTTTGCGTGAGCACAGTTACGCACGTCCGATCACGTCAACACTCCCCAGGCCAATCCATTGTTCAGTCCCTGTGTCTCCAGCTACCCCTAGCTACGCTCGTATCACCAAGAGTGGGGGCGTTCCCCTACCACCTTTTTACCGAAATCATTTAGTATTTAAAAATATTTATATTTATTACCCTGGAGTTCATACCAGTCATAATGATTTACTACTAGCGTTTTACAACATTAAATTATACAGTAATAACTTATAATTACTAAGAAAAAGAATACATTTGACTGCGAGAGCTTAGTGCATTGTCTGACAGGTAGCGCTAATTCCCAGTTTCGCTAATAGATGGCATCAGGGTGCACTCCCTGGCAGTCTCACACCAGCGCGCCCGTTTCCGACGCGCGGGCTCCAAATTACTGTCAGCCCACCATCATTTCAGTTCCGTTACACATGCCCCACTTCTTATTGAAGTATCTAACAGTGATAATTCAATAAGAAGTCTCTCCTATAATGAATCTGAAATGTTCGTTAAGCTTTTTACCAAGGGTTTTCCCTTTCTTACTGATACACCTCGATTCTTATATTATATATTTAAAATTAAACACCAATTTTTTCTCTCTTTCCTGCTAAACATTACATAAATGATTTACATATATTCTTTCCAATTTTCTTACTTCTAAACACAGTACACTTTAAACATCTTTTTGACAAAATTTTTAAATACACTTCTTTTATCTCAGGCAAGTAAAACACACGTTATGCGCCTATTACTTTATAACCCGTCCTTTTCACTTTACCTCCTCACTTTTCTACCTCTTCCACAACACTTATTTACACATCTATTAAGGCTTTCTTAGAAGCTCAGTGTTTCCCAGTCTGTTTAGTCTCTACTTAAACTAGAAGTTTCATTAGAATACTGCAACATATTTTAGTGAACATTTACCTTTCACATAGGACAAAAGAAACAAAACTATTTACATATTGGTTTACTTTAATATTTATTTATATATTTATTTTCAATCTGGTAGAATTCGTGGTTCATACCTTTTGAGATCCACTATGTTTCTTACTCCCAGGCGTTTGCCGGTTAATGGGTACTCTAAATAATAAGCATTCACATTGGGTATGGACACTATTTTAAATGGTCCATTATATATATATTTAAATTTGCAGATCTCGTTATTAATTTCACTTGACTTTTTATGTGTTTTTACAAGAACAAGATCACCTATTTTGAATTTAGGATTCCTTACTTTTTCGTCGTGACGACGAATTCTCGCATCTGCTTGTTTCCTCATCTTGTCTTTTACTAAGTTCTTTTTACGATCATAATCTAATTCAACTCTATCTGTAAATTCTAGTAGGTCTTCTACTAGACTTTTACTTCTTGTCTTTTTCAGGATTTCTTCTGGAGTAAATCCCGTGTTCTCGTTTGTTAATGAATTCATGATTTCTTCGAGTTCACTCACATACATGCCCCACTTCTTGTGGTTACTATGGCAGTACGTCCTAAATAACCGACCTATCTCACGCATATATCTTTCTGCCGGATTGCTTGATGGGTGATAAGCTGAGATATGTACCACTTCTACCTGTTTCTCAGTTATTCCATCCTGCACATTTTTGAGCAAAACTGAACACCATTATCTGATAGTATTCTCTTTGGCTTCCCTACTTTCACAAAATAATCACACACCATTTTATCATACACAGCTCTGGCAGTAGCTTTCCTCAAGGGATATAGCTTTATATACTTTGAGAAAAGTTCAACTGCTACAAATATGTACACAAAACCCCCCATGGTTTTCGGTAATGGTCCAAAGATATCTACTGCTACTATTTCTAATACTTCATCAGGTTTTATTGATTGCATGGGCCCTTGATTAGTTGCATTTGTTACTTTCGCCTTTTGGCATGGATCACAAGATCTTATCCTCTGTGCTACCCTCCGTGCCATGTTGTTAAAGGTAATGCAATCATCTAACTTATCGGTACACTTCCGTGCACCACAATGGCCATATGCCAAGTGAACATAATCTATCAGCACTTCAGTGTGTTGTTCTGGCCAACATACTCTCCACTTCCCTGGATTATTTAATCTTTGAAGATACAGTACACCTTTATGTATTTTATATGAAGCCCTTACGTTAGTTGCGTCCGGATTGTCAAACTTAACCTTTACCGACTTGAGTGCATCATCATCACTTTGATATCTTCGCATATTCCGACATATTTCCCTAATTTTTTCTCTTCCTTCCGCTTTTTTGAAGTAATTCACCTCAAAAACATCTTCCCTATTCTGTACACTTTCTAGTGTCTCACATCCTTCCGGTAATCTCGACAAAGCATCTGGTACTGCATGATCTTTCCCTGTAACATACTTGATCTCTATATCAAATAGTTGTAAAAACAGCGCCCATCTGGTCAACCTGTTATGTAACAATCTGCAGTCCTTCAAAAATATTAAAGCTTTGTGGTCTGTATGGACCACAGTCTTATGTCCCCATAAGAAAAGTTGAAATTTCCTAAAACCCCATACTATAGCTAAAGCCTCCTTCTCTGAAACCGTATAGTTTCTTTCGTACTTAGACATGGTTCTACTCGCAAATGCTATTTGTCTATGAGTTTTTTCCCCATCTGTCATTACCTCCTGAAATATGGATACTCCCAATCCATAATCTGAACTATCTGTTGCCATGTGGAATGGTTCACACAGGTCAGGGTGCCATAACTTTATGTTTTTAGCCAAATTGTCTTTTAGCCGGTTGAATGCTGTTTCACATTCCTCAGTCCATATATACACACTGTTCTTCTTAAGTAGGTTGTTCAGATGTGGGCTATTGAACACCTGATCATCCACATACTTACGATAAAGGGAACAAAGTCCTATAAATGACTTTAGTTGTTTTTTATTCTTGGGAGCCGGACAATTTCTTATTGCTTTTACTTTATCGGAATCCTTTCAATTCCCACTGGTGTTACTATGTGACCTAAAAACTTTATTTCTTTCTTCACAAACTCGCATTTTTTCAGGTTCAGGGTCATTCCTCCTTTAATTAAAGCTTTGAACACCCTGTCGCATAACTTGAAACCTTCCCACAATATGAAAGTCTAATGTTACTCAAATGGAAATGTACCTAGAGCTAAGTGTAAGCTCCCCGCAAAAATATTAATGACAATGACAATTAAACAAAATTAGCAATCTGACGCAAGTATAAGTTCGCATAAAATAATGAAACATGATCCCATGACAATGGAACTACAGTGACAATCAAAACTCAGCTTAACCGAAATGTCGGTCTTTGGCCCTGTGCAAAAAATCAGAATTAATTTCTTACCTTAATATAACTGCATGTCAAAATTCTGCTCTTATTCTGCGCCACAGCTTGCAGCAGATGTATCCCAATAACTAAATTTTGAAGTTAATTGAAATTTTTTTATTTAAAGGAAATGGAAGGAAATCGAATGATTCTTTGTTAAAAATTGCTTTTAAATCAAAATTATTATTGGGGCGATTCTTTAAAGTTCATTACATTTAATTTACATTACTAGCTGAGCGCGATGCTGCTTAATAATATACCTTGTCCTGAATCTCGACCATTGCGGTGCCGACGCCCGCCGACTGCTCTGCGCTACCACTAGCTTGCAACTATATTCGGCTACTCCTGTCGACAGACTGACTGCTCGCTACTGCGAGTGGGGCGCAACTGCACCAACTACATGCTCTCTGGTCAGAGATTCTACAATGCCTCGCCATCGCCGCCGCACAACGTACGTGTTTCATAACCCTCCACTGGGGGGGCAAAAATTTGGCAGCGATGGTGAGTCATTTGGACTTGCCAATCGCGGCAAAATTTTTCTGTAATTAATTAACTTTTACATTTTACAAACAAAAAAAATTCAGATGTAGTACATGAATTAAATGTTGTGCACATGCACATAGTACAAAACACTTCAGACAAGACAAAATATAAGTACAAAACATATTAGTAAATCAGAAAAATGTATATACAAATTATTTGACAGATAACAAAGTGCACACGCACTGTAAGATTCTGTAGCATTTTTTTTTTGAACAAAATCATGTTGATAAAGGACATGAGTGCACATGCACTGCAGTGGAGAATATATCAGCAAAAGACGAAATGTATATACAATGAGTAACAAATGACATAAATCATAAAAAGTATACAGAATGAACACAAATCATATCGAAAATTGAGAAGAGTGCACAGGCACTGGAGTTCAGTAGAAAACATATTCACATAAGTGCACATGCACTGAAAACTTTTGAACTGTTTTATAACAAATAAACGCAAGGGTAGAAAAATCATCAAATCACAAAAAGTATATACAATATAGATGACAAGAGTGCACACATACTGCACTTCAGAACAAATCGAAAAATGTCTTTAGTATTTTCACAATAAATAAGCAATGGCAGAAAATCATGTCGACAAGTGACACAAGTGTACTCGCACTGGAGTTCAACAAATCGAGAAAAATGTATAGGCCATTAACATAAATGATGTTAGTTAAAATGATTTTCACTGTTAGGATAGGAAAGGAAAGGATTGCATCATGGTTGTAGCACTTTAGTTTGCACACAGCTGCACTGAAAGTCCATATCTTTCCACAGAATCACAACACTGAGTGATACAATCTGCAGTTCCGTTCCCAGAAGTATTTATCAGCGTATCAAGACACTGAAACGTCGTAGTAATATTCCATGCTATCATTTGGCAGTATACCAGGTACACCAAACAGTGGGACCATAATAACGTCTTCATCGCTTACGGTGGTGGACAGCATGTCGTGTCAACACCACGCTCTTAAGAGGCACACCAACGTAGAATTAGTGCAAAAACCAAATATAGTGCTCCATGATAATGAGGATGGACAAGACAAATGGATGTTACAATATTTTCAGGTAGTTAGGTCAGAAGGTGAAGGACATTAACTAACACACAAGTCTTGAGTAGTGATTACATAAGTAGTTTGCGGCATCCATAGCCTAGTTATTGAACATTTCTGTACCAAGCATTTTAGTATTACAGAATAATGTTCATAAAATTAAATTATTGCCATCATGGGTAGTCGTATTACAATAAACAGCGGCAATCTTTGTTCAGTTACACAATTACAATCATAGCATTAATAATCATGGGCATAATAAGTAGTCTCATTACAATAGACAGTGGCAATTTTTAGCCAGTTACACAATTACAATCATAGCATTAATAATCATGGGCATTATAAGTAATCTCATTACAATAGACAGTGGTAATTCTTAGCCAGTTACACAATTACAATCATAGCATTAATAATCATGGGCATAATAAGTAGTCTCATTACAATAGACAGTGGCAATTTTTAGCCAGTTACACAATTACAGTCATAGCATTAATAATCATGGGCATAATAAGTAGTCTCATTACAATAGACAGTGGCAATTACTAGCCAGTTATAAAATTACAATCATAGCATTAATAATCATGGGCATCATAAGTAATCTCATTACAATAGACAGTGGCAATTATTAGCCAGTTATAAAATTACAATCATAGCATTAATAATCATGGGCATAATAAGTAGTCTCATTACAATGAACAGTGGCAGTTATTAGCCAGTTACAAAGCATTATTATTCAGATAATTAAGAAGTCATTATTAAAGTGACATACTATTCAGAGCTGATCAGTATTATTCAGAATTATCATAAACTAGTGACATTATATGAGACTGGTAATACATTTTTTTTGTGCTAGCAATGCATTGCTTTGGGTAATTATAAGGGAAAGCAAGAAGAAATAAGAGAAAAAATTGATTCTAGGTTGTTCCTATAAATGAAAAATGTGTAACGTCATTCGTCATGAGTCAGCTGTAGCAAGGTTGTGACACAAGGTAGTATATGTGATCACATGTGTAAATGATAGACACAAATGGGAAAAAAAATAAAATGCAAGTACTAGAACAGGTATAGTAAGTAACAAGTTTAGTAAATATCATGAAAAGATTCTCCTGGAAAAAATACAAAATGGATTATTGAGCTGAAAGAAGAAACGCAGACTATGCTGAAAAGTAGTGAACTTCGAATTAACAGGTAGTGAAATGTGTATAAAAAATGTGTTCCATAGCTGTCCTTTCCAAAACCTTCAGTCATCCTACTATGCAATATAACACCTGCTGTCAAAGCAAACTGCAACAAATACTTAAATAACTACATAGCATAAATACATAACTTCAACATTATCCTCATCTGTAAAGAAAAAAACTTCATTATCCATATTATAATAACTTCATTATCATCAGCACCTGTAAAGAAAAAACTTCATTATTCATAGTAGCATATTCTTCATCATTACTCTTCATCAGCATTAATTATCATCTGCAAAAATCACTTCATTATTCATCACACAACTATTCCTTATCTCTAGCATATTTCATCACTTAAAACTAAGATGTGTAGTTCTGTCTGACAGCTTGCATCAATCGCTTCGTATTCTGAAAGAAAAAATTAGTTAAGACTACTATTCTGCGATGTGTGTAGTATATTCTTGTTAATGCTTGTTAATTCTCATCCATTTACTCGTCCTCATAAGGTTTTGTATCTTCTGTCATCTATTCCGTAGGTGAAATTCCCATTTCTGTTTAATTTATTTCCTTTACGCATCATTTCTTTCTGAAATTGATGAACAAAGATTAATGTCTTGCATTTAAACCATATACCCATTAGATAATGGCTGGTTAATGGTGACACAATTAAGCATACAGCATAACATGACAGAAAAACGTAATATGTCAAAAGCATAGACAGTGTTCAAAGGCAAAAAGTGTACAGAGAATATCATAATGCAGCAGCAAAAAAAGAAAAATGTAAAACAGTCACGATGTTGAGATATCATAGGGCAAAATGTCAAAGTCAACTGGTGTGTGTTATACCTTAACTCGTTCACAGTGCATACAAACAAAACTTGAAAACAATCGTACACACAAAAAAATGAAAAATGTCCACAGTCTGATGTGTAACGACAAGAAAAGCGACCTGTTAACCTTACCTTGCCGGGCACTTGCCAAGAAAAAATACGATAATCATCATCAGTAATTAGTCATATAATTATAATTGCATAAGTGGTCATAAAAAAGTGTAAGTTCATCTGGAAAATATGCACGGTCTGACGTGTAACGACAAGAAGAGCGACCTGCTAACCTTACCTTGCCGGGCACTTGCCAAGAAAAAATACGATAATCATCAATAATTGTTCACATAAGTATCTGGAAAATGTATTACAGTGTGATAAATCATAAAGTATGTTCATTCAATAAACGGTTTAACATTGGAGATATGGTGATTGCCTTTCGATTTTCTGGTTCTCAAAGTTTCGACGTGTACAACATTGGGGTGAGGAATACTGCGAATCCGATATGGACCTGCGTACAGAAGTTCAAATTTACTGCACTTACCTTTTAATTTGCTGGACAAATAGTGTGTACGTACTAATATCTTCTGTCCAACGTGAAAGTCTCGGCGTCTACAAACCTGTTTTTGCTGTCTTCTCCGGCGCTCTGCGGCACGTTTGATGTTGTTCAGCGCAATGTCAATTATTTCGTGGTGTCGTAATCGACGGGATGTAGGAAATGTTACTAATTCTTTAATTTTGTTTAGTGGTTCAACATTTTTCAGTATTACAGACGGAGATAGCATAGTGGATTCATTTGGAATGGAATTAATTACATCTTGGAATGAGTGTATGTGTGTATCCCAATTAACATGTCTTTTGTGGCAGTATATTCTACACAGTTTACCAATTTCTTTCATTAATCGTTCACAAGGGTTCGAAGAAGCGTGGTACTTGGATATATAAATCGGAGAAATGTTTCTAGCTCGTAACATGCGTGTCCATATAGCAGAACGAAATTGTGATCCATTGTCAGAAATTACTTTCATCACATGCCCTACATGAAATAGAAAATGTTTTACAAATGCTTTCGAAACAGTTTTGGCAGTAGCTTTACGTAACGGAGTGAAAGTAACAAATTTTGAAGTGAGTTCAACAGCGACAAAGATGTAGCAAAAACCTCTATTAATTCTCGGAATTGGACCAAAAATGTCTACTGCGGCCATATGTCTTGATTTAACAGGTACAATGGGATATAATGGAGGAATGTGTGAAGTGGTGTCAGATTTAGCTTTCTGGCAAATTTTGCATGACGCTAAAACTCGTCGTATACGTTTTTCCATATTTGTAAAATAACAGTTCTGTCTCAGTATAAGAAAACATTTTCTGGCTCCGTAATGTGCATAACTTAAATGAGTGTACCAGATTAATTTGTTAATCAGTTCGTCAGGAATGCATGATAACCAATTGTTGCTGTCTGGATGAGAGCGGCGAAACAGAATGTCATTGCGTACAGTGTAGTGGTTCCTAACCGTAACATTATTATTATCTTGCCAAAGGTGTTTAATTTCTTTCCACACATTGTCTTTGCTTTGCTCTCGTGCTATGTCTTGTAATGACGATGAAATAAAATTTTCAAATGCAACTTGTTGAATGTACATGACGCTGAAATTTGCTTTGCAGAAGTTGGTTGCTACGTCTTGCTGATTGTTGCTGAGAGAACGGGATAATGCGTCTGCTATTACATTTTGTGTGCCGGGAATGTGAACAATCGTAAAATTAAATTCCTGCAAATAAAGTTTCCATCTACTTAACCTGTCGTGAGTGAATTTAGCTGAAAGTAAGAATTGAATAGCTCTGTGATCTGTGTAAATGGTCGTGTGTCTTCCATAAAGAAAATGCCTAAATCTCGTAAAAGCCCATACAACACATAATGTTTCTAGTTCAGTAACGGAATAATTTCGTTCAGCAGGTGACAAAATGCGGCTTGCAAATTCGATGTTTTTAATTACTGTTGAGCCATCTTCTTCAATTTCCTGAAAAATGTGTACGCCTAAAGCTGTGTTAGAACTGTCGGTGGCAATAGAAAAATTTCGAGTAAGATCTGGGTGCGATAAAAGTGGAGCATTCAACAAAGCATGTTTCAGGTTCACGAATTCAGAATGTGCTTGCTTATCCCATGACCAAATAGTATTTTTACCTGTTAATTGGCATAATCTAGGTGTGTCTAAAGCAGAGTGATGAATAAATTTGCGAAAAAAGTTAATTAAGCCCAAAAAACTGCGTAATTGTTTCTTCGTTGTAGGAACAGTAATGTCACGTAAAGCTTGAAGTTTTTCTGGATCAGGCGCGATGCCTTCTGCTGAAATTACGTGTCCTAGAAATTTTATAGAAGTTTTGCCAAAATGCGATTTACTGAGATTAATTGTAAGTCCTTGTGCATGAAAGGTTTGCAACAGTAGTTCTAAAATCAGATTGTGTTCAGTCCAGTTAGCTTCCGCGATAAGAATGTCATCTACGTACGTCGTGATTCTGTCTTTAAGTTCTGTCGGAAGTATTGTGTTCAAACCGCGAATAAAAGCTGTAGAAGAAATAGTTAAGCCGAATGGTAATTTGCAAAATTGATAACAGTCACCAAAACAGAGAAAAGCTGTATATTTTCTGCAATTTGGATGAAGTTGAATTTGCCAAAATCCCGATTTCAAATCTAACGTAGAATAAATAGCAGTACCATGAAATTTCTGTAGTAGTTCTTCTAATCTCTGTGGTCGATCTGTTTCATTAATAATAATGTCATTAATGTGACGTGAATCAAGTACAAGGCGAAGTGAGCCATCTTTTTTCTTAACAATATGTAGCGGGTTTATGTACGGACTAACTGCTGGTTCAATAATTCCTTGATCGAGCATATCCTGCAATTCTTTTTTAACTTGTTCTCTATGAATATACGGAATAGGATAATGCTTTGCTTTAAATGTGTCGTGTTGTTTGACTTGAAATTCATACATAAAGCCGGACATAGTACCAGGAATGTTGTCGAAAACTGGAGCTTGCTGCAAAAGAATTTTGTGTAATTGCGTTCGGTCATCGTCTGTATTTGCACTGCTCTGTTTAACTTTATCGTAAATCATCTGCATTACGTCGTACTCAGCTTCGTTTGGAGTATTATAGTTATGTACGTACGTATCCGTGAACAATGCGGGCTTACAGTCTATGTTACGTGTTGCGGAAATGACCTCTGTGCAGTTAATTGTTTGTTCTTCTGCAGATAGTGAATGCTGAAATTCTAAAGCTAATTGCACATTTTCATCTTTTAACATTAAATAATAATTTTGAAAATCAACCACTGCGTCGTGTTGTACGAGAAAATTAGTACCTAAAATTACGTCTGTTGTCAATAAAGGAACAATCCAAAAATTTGAGTGAAAAATATGACCTCCAATACAAAATGATAAATGCGTCTGTAATTTAACGTCTACTCCTTTACTCGATACTGCTCCTTTCACTTTTGTTTTGCCTAATGGTAATGTGGGATACGTATTCTCTTTGTTGCTCTCGTTAAAAGTTTCCTCATTAATGACTGACATAGGTGAGCCAGAATCAATTACTGCTGAAAATTTCGATGAACCTATTTTAATTTCGATGACAGGATGTGAAATGGTTTTCTGAACAACTGGTCTTTCCTGTAAAAGAGTGTCTCGGATGTCGTCGAAATTAATAACATTTTCATGAACAACATTTTGCGTGTCAAAAGTAGTGCTTATGTTATTGGAAGATGCGTCCTGTACTGTATCTAGTCAGATTCTATCTGACGTGTTATTATTATCAGGAGGATGTTGTGGCATTTGTACAATTTGAACAGTTCTATTACTTCTTCCAGACGCATTACGCTCTGGATGAAACCTACTGTCGGGTTCATTCATGAGAATAGGTTCTTGTGGACAATTTTGCTGTTGGTATGACCGACTTTTATTAAACGTACGCTGATAATTGTGCTCATCATTTTTACGTCTGTCGTGATACTCATTTCTATACGGCGCATTACGATACGAGTCTAAATAGTGTGTTGTCTGTACGTAGTTATTTCTTTGCTGCTGTGTGTTACTATTTATTGTAGCTGGGACTACACGTGCACGCGGCGAAACATTAAAGTTTGGTTGACCTTGTGGACTGCATTGTTGGTTACGTATGCTAAGCGGTTGACTTTCATGCTATTGCGGTGAAAAAACATCCATTGTTACAAAAATGTGGTTGTTGTTGCTGCTAATTTTATACATACTGATGATTACGATTTTATCTGTTATTAAAATTACGTTGTTAGTTGTCATTACGGGAGTGCCTACTGAAAATTGTCACATTCGGTAAAAGTTTGTCTTATCGGGTTTTCTTTACCTATTTCTTAATTCTAGGTAGAACAATAGTTAAAGAGCTGTTTTGATAGATATAAAGGATAGTAGGAGAGAAGGCAGCAGTGCAGAAAACTAAAGATGAAACAGCACTACTACAGCTCGGGGCCCTATGCTCGCTACGGCACATATTCATTAAAGCGTAATGAATCCCCTGAGGTCAATTACGCACTGCAAATAAATTTTAGCTTTTGCGTTCCAGGCAATGTCGGTAAAATTCCAAACACAAATTGCTGTATTCTTGCTAATTCCACTTTCTGCATTATAGGCAATGCTGATGAAAATACAATAGCAAATTGTCTTATCGGGTTCAAAGCTAGTTTCTGCATTACAGGTAATAGCGGTGAATGTACAAAAATAAATTGTCGTATACTGTGCAAAACGTGTACCTGTGTTTTGTCATTATTAAATTCCTTAGATTTTCTTACAAATACAAATTGCTCATAATCTACGTTCTCGTCACTGATTTTAAGAATACGTTCAGGTTTGTGTGAGAATCTGTTTCTCTGTGTCATTTCTGAATCTAAGTCCCGTACTCTCTGTTGATTACCCAAATTATACGCGTTACGCGAGTCTGGCAAATGTTCGAAAAGCGGCATCTGCTGTGATGTGTTATTAACTGAAATGTTTTTCATCTCTATTACCTCCTGCTGTAAACTTGACAGTTTTCGACGCAATGTGTTATTAGATGAATCTATCTCATTAATAGTCTGCTGTAGATTTTGAAATTCCGGTGTTTGATTAAATGAAACCGGTGTAGTATCGTCTGATTTATTGTCATTAGTACTTTCGATGACGTCAATACGACTGGCCAATTCATCACATTTTTCAGTCAGTATTTTAACCTGATCATCGGTTTTAGAATCAGAGGCGTTAATCTGTTTTTGCAAATTACGTGTAGTTTCGCTCAGTTTTTTAACATCAGCTTTCACGACATCGGAATCCTGTGTTAGTTCTAATTGTTCGAGTCTGTCGGTCACTGTTTGAAAATCTGTTATGTTTCTGTCTGTTTTCGATTTCAGATCAGAAATTTCGTCACGTAATTCTGTGTTTGACTGTTCGATGGTATTAATTTTGTCGGACACTGTAGCAATATTGTTGTCCACGTATGTTTTTGCTTTCGCAAACATCTTACGTTTGTCTTCCTGTCTCTGAGCAGTGATTGTTTCCATTACTTGACGTTTTACTTTATTTTGATCATCAATAAATTTGCGGAAACGCGTATCACTGTTCTGTATGTGAAGACTAAGACGTTCGTTAATTTGAGTGTTCTGTTGCTCGAATTTCGCATCAATCTTTTCATCCATTGTGCGCGAAAGTTCTACCGTCATTGCTTTAAACTCGTCCCGTAATTGTGTACCTTTTTCAGAGCATTGTTTAGCGACTCCGCTAATTTCGTCTCTGAGTGTTTCTGTTGCAGCTGTTTGCAATTCCCTTAATTCCAGAGCAACAGACCTAATTTCTTTGCTACTTTTCTTTGAACAAGCCTCAATTTCCTCGCGTAACTGTACCTTAGTGTCATGACATTGCGCGGCAACGGCTCTAATTTGTTCACTAAGCTGCCTGGAATTGTTGTCTAATTTTTCACTCTGTTGTCTGACCTGTTCATTAAGTTGTTTGAGATTTACATCATTGTTGTCTAATTTTTCATTAAACTGTTTGGAAGTGTTGTCTTGTTTTTCAAGAACTTGTAGCAATAATGCCATCAATTGATCCGAGGTAACATTACCTACTTTATTCACTGTGCTGTTTAATGGTGGATCTAAAATTGTCTCGCTTTCTGTAACCATTTGGTTATTCTGAGATTCACAAAAGGGTTTGTCAGTCGGATGTACACTGTCAGACATTATTTCGGAATTAAATAAATCCGTCGCACTTTGTGTATCCCGCTCATTTTCACTAGACAAATTTGTCTGTAAATTATTTGAATTTTTCAAACCGGGTGTATTAAACTGGGCAGCGCTCATTACAATAGAGCCCCCCGCGTCATCAATTGTCGTCAAATTAACAGTGGAGACAATTGAGTTCGCTTGTTCATCATTAAGGCAAAAGTCATCATTAGTGGTTGGAACGCATTGATTGTCAGTGAACGCAGGATTGTCATCATTACACTGCGTGTCACTAGTACTATCGGTCACGTTGTTTAAGTCGGTAAATTCGTTCACTACACCTCGCGATACACTATTCACAGTCTTTCGCGGCATTTTCACAATAGTCACAATTAATCACAAAACAAATAAGCACAATGCAAAATCAACACACAAATACAACAGAGCAACGGATTGCCGATGATCTGAGGAAAGAAAGTCACAAATTAGTAAAAGCATTGCGCCAAATTCTAATTATATTTAAGCAAATAAGAGCAGATATCTGACTGTTTTACAAAAGATTCTCACGAAATACGATCCTGGACTGGATGTCGCCAAGTGTAACCTTCCCACAAAAATGAAAGTCTAATGTTACTCAAATGGAAATGTACCTAGAGCTAAGTGTAAGCTCCCCGCAAAAATATTAATGACAATGACAATTAAACAAAATTAGCAATCTGACGCAAGTATAAGTTCGCATAAAATAATGAAACATGATCCCATGACAATGGAACTACAGTGACAATCAAAACTCAGCTTAACCGAAATGTCGGTCTTTGGCCCTGTGCAAAAAATCAGAATTAATTTCTTACCTTAATATAACTGCATGTCAAAATTCTGCTCTTATTCTGCGCCACAGCTTGCAGCAGATGTATCCCAATAACTAAATTTTGAAGTTAATTGAAATTTTTTTATGTAAAGGAAATGGAAGGAAATCGAATGATTCTTTGTTAAAAATTGCTTTTAAATCAAAATTATTATTGGGGCGATTCTTTAAAGTTCATTACATTTAATTTACATTACTAGCTGAGCGCGATGCTGCTTAATAATATACCTTGTCCTGAATCTCGACCATTGCGGTGCCGACGCCCGCCGACTGCTCTGCACTACCACTAGCTTGCAACTATATTCAGCTACTCCTGTCGACAGACTGACTGCTCGCTACTGCGAGTGGGGCGCAACTGCACCAACTACATGCTCTCTGGTCAGAGATTCTACAATGCCTCGCCATCGCCGCCGCACAACATACGTGTTTCAAACTCCATGTGCTCTTCCCATGTCATTGTAGCAATTAACAGATCATCTGCATAAACCGTGATTAGTGAACTAAGTTCACTCCCTAAAATTTTGTCTAAAGCCCGAATGAACACTGAAACGGAAGTATTTAGGCCAAATGGTACCACTGTGTAATGGTAGCATTTGCCATTGAATAAAAATGCCGTGTACTTCCTAGACTCCTCACTTAATGGGATTTGCCAGTATCCTGCAGTTAGGTCTAAACTAGTCATGTACTTTACACCATTAAACTTCTGCAGTAAATTATCTATGTTTTCTGGACGATCCAACTCCCTCTTCACTACTTTATTCAGAGTACGAGCATCTATCACTATTCGTACACTTCCATCCTTCTTACCTACTATCACCAATAGGTTATTATTTGGGCAAGAACTCCGTTCAATGACCCCACATGAAACCATTTTATCTATTTCTTTTTGAACTGCTTCTTTCTTAGACAAGGGTACATTATATGGTGGTTTAAAGAAAGGTTCATGCTCCTCTACCTCCATGCAGTACTCATAATTTATCACTCGTCCCGGTTTGTCCGAAAATACCTCCTGATTTTCTTTCAGAATTTGCCATAGATCCTCCCTTTGGGCATCAGATAGTCCTTCCGTTTTATCCACTACATTTCGAAGGAGTGTCTCCTCATTTCCATCTTCAACTATCTGCCTCACCAGAAACCAATCGAATTTTTGACCTATTCCTGAATCATGATCATCTCTAAATTCTACCCATCTCAGCTGGTTCTCTTCCATTACTCTAGATGCTTCAAATGGTATTTCTAATACCGCACTATCAACTATACAAACTATTATCCCTTTGTCACAATCTATAATTACTTTCTGTTTTATTAACCAGTCAATGCCTAAAATGATCTCGGCACTGAGCTCTGGAACTACTAAAAATGCATTCGATAATAGCTTGTTTTTTTATCTTAAATTCCATCATCACTTGTTCTTTAACAGGTTTACTACATTTCCCTGTCGCCCCTATCACTTGAACACCTGTTACTGGCATCATGACTACTCCTCGTTGCTCTTTGATCATCTCAAAAAATGCGTGCGAAATAGCACTTATTTGAGCACCCGTATCCAACAATACATGTAAATCGTACCCACATACATTAATGGGTAGGATTGTTTGCATCCTATTGTCCTCTTTCATACTTTCTTTATCTTCCCATAATAAATCCTTTTCCACCGCCAAGTTTTGCCATATTATTTTTCCGGTTTTTATACTGACCATTCCATCTGGAGGTTTCTTTCTCCTTTTCATCCTAAATTCTTTCACCACTTTTTCCAATAGTCCTTCGTCTAGGCTCTTTAATGCCATCTCGTTCTCATTCGAATCTGTCATGCCTGAACTCTCGGTTGCGGAATCGGAAACTTCCTCTACTTCTTTTTCTCCCTGGATGCTTTCTGATGATTCTGACGATCATTCCTCCTCCTTAGAAATATGACCTTCTTCGGATTCAAATAATTTTCGCAAATTATAATCCATTTCTCTACTTTCCCTTTGTTGGATAGTGCATTCGCCACTCTTACTTTCATTATTTTCCCCTACTAATGGAATTCCAGTCTCCCTCAACTCATTTGCTTCAGTACTACAGGGATCACAACACTCTTTCTCTTGGTTAGATACACTTTCTCTAATTTCTTTAAAAGAATCTTCATCACAGTCATGTACTCTTGCTGTCACTAGGTACACATCATAATCAGTATGGCTCTCTAACACTGTCATATTCGGGTCCAAATTAATCACTTGAGTGGAAGATCTTTCTAATTGTGCTGGCTGGCTTTTGAGCTGATGTACATATTCTGCATACGAGGTAATTTCTGAATCGGCATGTGTCTCTGCACTATGCCCCTTTTTCTTATCAACCCTTTCCTCTTTAATTACTTCTCGATGCGATTCGTCGACTATTCGTATAAGTCACAACACTCCTCCCTTGGCCCTGCCTCTCTGCACAGTTGCCATCCCTACCGACAAACAACGCCTTCTCTGACTCTTCCTTCATCAATTCGTCACTCTGACCTCGAATTGTACTTATTTCATTCACGTGAGCCTTCACATCCGACCGATATTCTTTTCCTACTTCATTTCCCTTAATAATTCCTCCCTGCTCTCTCTCCTCTGTTTGTATCCCTGCATTATACTTCGCAAAGTTCCGTTTATGTAACTGCTCTTCAGGCGAACGACGCACTATCCTACTATAGTACTGACTACTCCGGTCTTCCCTATATTTGGGCCATTTCTTTCTTTCCGCGCGCGTTAGGCCCTTGACCAGCGCGGTATTTAGTTTTCCTGATTTTGATAATGCATCCCGTTTCCCTGATAGTGTCCTCTCCCTCGCTGAGAGTTACCTCCTCGACCTCTTCCTCTCATCATGATAATTTGCGGTTCATTCCTACCACCTTTTACTATTCCATTCTGATTTCTGAAACCTCGAAACTCTCTAGTTTCACGCCACCTATCTTCATTCTCGATTTTTTCTAAAAATTTATCGAATGTTCGATGAGTGCCTCCTACATAACGCTTTGAATCGTCAGGTAGCTTTTTCCACAGCTCCCACACTATCTCCGATTCTGATCTACGATCTTTAAGATACTCCAAACGCTTGAACCATCCTTCACAGTATTCTTTCATGAGCCCACGCCCATGTTCTGGCATTCTGGCGACAACGAATTCTCTCCACAACCTATCTCTCTGTTGTGTGCTCCAGAATTCCTCAAGGAACTTTTCTTTGAAGTCTGTAAACTTCAAATTGTCGATATCCAAATTCAATCCCAAACGTTTAGCATGACCAGCTAAAGCGTCTATTACTAAATTAATTTTTTCTTTATCCGGCACGTCTGTTGGTAAGACACGTTCACAATTTTTTATAAAATCCATTGGATGCCATCCACCTTGTTTCTTTTCAGGATCGTATTTTTCCTCCCTACTCAGTATTTCCGATTTTTGCATTACCAATGGCATACCACTACAGTTAAGAAACGTCTGATTCTGAACTTGCTGACTTAACAATTTTATCTCATTACGCAGTGTATTTTCCTGCTCCTGCACACATGCATCAAAACTCAACATGGTATTGCGCAGTGTTTCAATATCAGCTGCCGTTTCTTTAACAATCTCTTTCTTTACAACTGGTACTATCACCTGTAATTTACTTTCAATTATCGGTTCTAATTTTTCACTAACCAAAGGTTCCACTGATTTCTCTATTCTCTGAATTTCGGTATCAAATCTTTTCTCTATTTCTGTGACTTTTCTCTGAACATTTGTTATTTCAGCCCTAATGCTATTTACAGATTTGTTTACCTCTGTGATACGTTGGCTTTGCGTATTCAAAATATCTAAATTGGCTTTTATTTTACCAGATAGGTTTTCATCCAATTGGGATATATGACTAGCCATTTCTGCTTGCAAAGTAGCATTCCCTTTTCGAATTTGCGCCATCATCCTATTTAACAAACTGGTTAATTCCATATCCTCTCCCTTGTGACTTGCATCCACAGATACATTGGGTTCACTTTTCAGTACCTTTGGTTTCACTTCCCGTTCCTCCTGTCTTGTGGGTGTGGATTCATCTATAAGATTTTCCAACCCTACAACAGTATCTATGGTCCCTAATTCTGGGTCTGACCATGTAATGTTTTCATCTTGCTTGTTACTATTCGACTCCATCTTATGCTGCGGTATTTCGTGCCTAATAGAAATGTTTATTAAACCAAGTATTACTTGTTTAACTCCTACTATTGGACTTCCTTTTGCTGCTTTGCAGGTTGTCGTCTTGAACTTACCAATTGTGGTATATTTGTCTACAACAGAATTTAAAATTTAAAATTTTCTTGAAACTACAAGTTTACATAAAACACTTTTATTGCAGCCATTATTCTACAAACTTGGTAAGTCAAGTCACGGTCGCCACATGCGACCGAACCGCCGAATCTTTCCATCAGTAAATGGGGTATGTTCTCAACTGACTCGGTTGTTTTAACCCCCTCCACTGACGGAATGACCCGCTTCCTAATTCCGTATGTATAAAGCCAATACGGACTTGTAGCTGTCACGCCTTTGCGCTTACTGCTACGTATTTTAACCGTAAATAGCTCAGTCCTGATGGGAAGAGGTAGTAGTGAATTCACGTTGTTAATCTTTGAATACAGCACAGCTGCCACAAGCTCAGCTCACTTTTACTCCACTCCTACCCTCGCCATTGCACCACATTAACTAGGTGCTACATGGACCTTGCTAAATTCACTTGCGTATACATTTTTGACCGTTACTCGCCAGTATTTACCTAATGATTAGTACACTCCTAACCGGACTATTTCCCAAAGAGCTGTGATGATTGAATGGGTTCGATCCACGACCTACAGTGCCCTACAGTTCACACGGTAACACTGCCTACCTGACCCACTTAACTTGGTAGTGAGCTTATGTATCCAATCACCACTGCTAGCAGCAGTGGATAATCCTATCAGCACGACGAGAGCAGCAGACTTACCGTCGAATCCTCCTGAAAATACTTATAACTACGGTCGCCAGCTCTGAAGGAGCAAAAGAATAAATCAATTTTTTGGCTCGTTTCAAAGTGAAACGGCTTGAGTTGAATTTAAACTTAATTCTGAATATTACTATTTCTGATCATTCTAGGTGATTCTACAAAGCAAATACTGTCTCAATTTCTGTGAGTTGGCTTGGTAATTACTACCAAGACAATTTATGCAACTTGGGTTAACAAAATTCTATCCTTCACTTATTTAATGATTTTGGATATTACTCTTTGGACAATTGATATAGAATTAGTTAAGTGACTTTACTTGAAAGGTTACTCAGAAAAATTTAAGTAACTATAAATAGGGGACTCATTCTGGTGTGACCATTGCTCTTTTCAACATTCTTATACGCTAAAGTATTCTACAACCAAAAGAATTGTAAATGAAAGAGGCGATGGTGGCCTCAGTCTGATTTCACTATACTATGTTTGAGGTTACTACACTTTACAATGAACAACATGCGTCGTAATTTTACTCATTACTATATTCTGTCCTCTGCACTTGCATAAAAGAAAACTGGTATTCTCCTTTTACATGTATACAAAGTTCGACTTAACAATTGCAAGCAGTCTTGCCTTGGGTAGACGTGTCGGTGCTGGTGGTGAGATGCATGTGGCTAACGCAGCTCTTCACGCCTCATGCCCTTAATGGCGGCTGGAACTACGAGCTGTAGCACTCGTATAAGCTACTGCACGTCCGCCATAAAATCTGGGCGCAGGAACTCTTACAATCAGCCCCAGTGGCATAGAGACGGCTTCGACAACCATCCGTCGCGTTCTACTCCACAAACGGCGACGATATTCGCCTCTTCGCTGTTGCACAATCACTTTTGCGTGAGCACAGTTACGCACGTCCGATCACGTCAACACTCCCCAGGCCAATCCATTGTTCAGTCCCTGTGTCTCCAGCTACCCCTAGCTACGCTCGTATCACCAAGAGTGGGGGCGTTCCCCTACCACCTTTTTACCGAAATCATTTAGTATTTAAAAATATTTATATTTATTACCCTGGAGTTCATACCAGTCATAATGATTTACTACTAGCGTTTTACAACATTAAATTATACAGTAATAACTTATAATTACTAAGAAAAAGAATACATTTGACTGCGAGAGCTTAGTGCATTGTCTGACAGGTAGCGCTAATTCCCAGTTTCGCTAATAGATGGCATCAGGGTGCACTCCCTGGCAGTCTCACACCAGCGCGCCCGTTTCCGACGCGCGGGCTCCAAATTACTGTCAGCCCACCATCATTTCAGTTCCGTTACAAGCTTTTGCCACAGCATGTTCGTATTCTGCGTCCTTGATATCTGCAGTTAAAGAGACTACAGGAATTGGGCATCCCAGCGTGGATGTCTTCACCGGTACAGAATTCGGACCACCAGTACCAAATAGTGAGCCTATGGAAGACAAGACACCAAGACCACCAACATCATTTGTCATTGTCGTAGAACAAACAATGACTCCTGTCTGTGATAATGTGCTGAAACTGGCTGCAGTAGAATAAAGAAGTAGGCCTGTTGAAGAAGCAGCATCCCCTTTAAGCTCCACAACATTCAGCATGCTCATCCACAGCGCATTGTTGCCATTCCAAAATTTGATGCTAAAGGGGAGAGAGGCCGTGCTGTGACTCTTCGTCTGCTTACTAGAATGAACTTCACGCAGCCGTTGAAAGTACTAAAAGCAACTGCACAGCATGAAAAGGAAAATGAACATGAAGAATTCAAGTAAAAATAAAACAAATGTCGAAAGTGGAGCATATGGGATTGTTGCTGAGTGTCTTTATATATTTATGACCATGCTGGGCAGTAGATTGGGTAGCATGTGTTTCGCTTCATAAACGGGCACACACCACTTATGCAGGAACTGACAGTGAAAACGATGAAAGATAACTCGTCTGTGAATTTTGTGCTCCACGTCACCAGCGTTCTGCCATCTAAAAACTCATATACTTATTGTATTTTGTAAAGCCATTGAAGTTAAATTTCCAAGAAAACCTGAATCAGTAGTAGCCTATACACTGTATTAGAGTTACGAATGTGGTTCCGTTGTGTCCCAGGACCACCTGCCAGCTCTTTTTAATTTTATATAGTGTCCACCTGTGTGGCTTTGGATCAGGTTTCTTTGTTTCACTGTTTAAAGAATGCATTCAATGTCACGCAGAATATTTTAGCTTTTTCTTTGCCATTTTAACTGATCATTTTAAAGTTAGCGCTACCGTTTTGCCCTGGTTTGCTCTACGTTCGTCAAATGTCTGTTTTTGCTATTAATTCTGATACATTGTATGTACATTGGACTTGACAATTCCACGTGGCTGTTCGCGTGCAGTTTTATACAGGAAGTTAATATCATTACGAAATACCTAAAAACCGTCTTATAACGGTGGCTCGCCAATTTGTCAACTGTTCCCACAGAACACCTGGGCTTGTCAGTGAAGAAGACTGATCGTGCACAGAATGAGATTCAAAGAATCGACAGCTGAAAAACGGTCACACACTAAGTTGTGAGTACGTAGCAGGTGGAAATTATAAGCAACAGTTTGCCAACAGTCATCCTGTCAAAGTCCATAAATAAGGCAAGTGTATTGCATATCGTGGAGGAAGGCAATGGTAAACCACCTCGGCGGTGCGGGTCTCCCGCATCGTCCCCTACGCTCCCCGGAGTATGGGACCATATAAACACCTTCGCATGTCGTAAATACAGCCTATTCATGCGAAAAAATTCACTGAATGAACACCGCGGACGAAACTTCATTTCTGCGTGATGTGGCCACTGGTAGATTACCGTTCTTCAGTGACAGCGCCCACAAAACCGGATACCAGCACTTATTACCGGACGCCTTCTCTACCAGGAAAGTCTGCATTGGTTCTATTTGTGGGAAGCTACCCATCTAGTATGCATCACATATCACAGCAAATGTGTCCTTGAGTGCCGAAAATTATCCTCCAGAGGCTAGGAGTGCCATGATAGTGTTCATACAGGGTGTTTCAAAAATGACCGGTATATTTGAAACGGCAATAAAAACTAAACGAGCAGCGATAGAAATACACCGTTTGTTGCAATATGCTTGGGACAACAGTACATTTTCAGGCAGACAAACTTTCGAAATTACAGTAGTTACAATTTTCAACAACAGATGGCGCTGCGGTCTGGGAAACTCTATAGTACGACATTTTCCACATATCCACCATGCGTAGCAATAATATGGCGTAGTCTCTGAATGAAATTACCCGAAACCTTTGACAACGTGTCTGGCGGAATGGCTTCACATGCCGATGAGATGTACTGCTTCAGCTGTTGAATTGTTTCTGGATTCTGGCGGTACACCTGGTCTTTCAAGTGTCCCCACAGAAAGAAGTCACAGGGCTTCATGTCTGGCGAATAGGGAGCCCAATCCACGCCGCCTCCTGTATGTTTCGGATAGCCCAAAGCAATCATACGATCAACGAAATATTCATTCAGGACATTAAAGACGTCGGCCGTGCGATGTGGCCGGGCACCATCTTGCATAAACCACGAGGTGTTCGCAGTGTCGTCTAAGGCAGTTTGTACCGCCACAAAGTCACGAAGAATGTCCAGATAGCGTGATGCAGTAATCGTTTCGGATCTGAAAAATGGGCCAATGATTCCTTTGGAAGACATTGCGGCCCAGACCAGTACTTTTTGAGGATGCAGGGACGATGGGACTGCAACATGGGGCTTTTCGGTTCCCCATATGCGCCAGTTCTGTTTATTGACGAAGCCGTCCAGGTAAAAATAAGCTTCGTCAGTAAACCAAATGCTGCCCACATGCATATCGCCGTCATCAATCCTGTGCACTATATCGTTAGCGAATGTCTCTCGTGCAGCAATGGTAGCGGCGCTGAGGGGTTGCCGCGTTTGAATTTTGTATGGATAGAGGTGTAAACTCTGGCGCATGAGACGATACGTGGACGTTGGCGTCATTTGGACCGCAGCTGCAACACGGCGAACGGAAACCCGAGGCCGCTGTTGGATCACCTGCTGCACTAGCTGCGCGTTGCCCTCTGTGGTTGCCGTACGCGGTCGCCCTACCTTTCCAGCACGTTCATCCGTCACATTCCACGGCCGTTGAAATTTTTCAAACAGATCCTTTATTGTATCGCTTTTCGGTCCTTTGGTTACATTAAACCTCCGTTGAAAACTTCGTCTTGTTGGAACAACACTGTGTTCTAGGCGGTGGAATTCCAACACCAGAAAAATCCTCTGTTCTAAGGAATAAACCATGTTGTCCACAGCACACTTGCACGTTGTGAACAGCACACGCTTACAGCAGAAAGACGACATACAGAATGGCGCACCCACAGACTGCGTTGTCTTCTATATCTTTCACATCACTTGCAGCGCCATCTGTTGTTGACAATTGTAACTACTGTAATTTCGAAAGTTTGTCCGCCTGAAAATGTACTGTTGTCCCAAGCATATTGCAACAAACGGTGTATTTCTATCGCTGCTCGTTTAGGTTTTATTGCCGTTTCAAATATACCGGTCATTTTTGAAACACCCTGTACCAACGGCTTAGCTGCACAGCTACCTAGAGATTAGTGACGTCTGGTTTTTGTCCACTTCTTGACTCGGTGTTGCCGTTGGAGACGGCCATTCGATGACATGTAGTGCCGGCAGAGGTGGTCGATTACTGAATGAGAACGACTCTTCATATAGAATTGATGGTGAATCCACTCCCCGAGGGCTTGCAGTGGAGACGGTAGATGCTATATGGCTGGGAGACTCGCTGTAGGAATATTCAGGAAATGTAGTCCACCCACGAAGAAACCAGCTTACCAAACTCTCTTTCGAACACTACTTGAGCATTACTTGTCAGCCTAGGACCTTTCGCCCATATGACTGGGTGTTGTGTGATGTCCTTAGGCTAGTTAGGTTTAAGTAGTTCTAAGTTCTAGGCGACTGATGACCATAGCTGTTAAGTCCCATAGTGCTCAGAGCCATTTGAACCTTTCGCCAATACGGTTTATACACAAAGCAAGATGATCAGCAGAAGGGTAGAGCATCTAATCACAGATTCTTTTAGGAAGTATGAAAGCTTTACCAAGATGCTCATCCAACTCCAGAGACAGGCACTGTAAGAGAGGCGTTATACACCACACTGTAGTTAAATGTTAAAATTCCACGGATATGCGTTCCTAGAAATGTATTCCTACATGTTACTTTCTCCAACATAGATATGGAAGTTTAAGTGTTATAAGGGTGATCGATCACGATATTTTAGACATAAAATTTTCGTTGACACTTCCCAGCGACACTACACGCCGATTTACTGAGTTAGCCAGCCCTGGGAGAATGAGTTTTCACCGACCTCTCAGGGTCTACTAACCGAGTGTGCTGCATCTACATACTACCAATCCAAATAAATTGATAACATTTCAACAAGAATACCTTAATAATGAGTGTCTATTAGAGTGAAAAGGGTATCAGAAGCTTATCAGAAAATCGGCGTATTCCCTTTCACTCGAAGCAGACATTGAGATGACAGGCAAAACACAGTGCATGCGCGTGCCACAGAGAGACTGCGCGCTATCTCCTCCCATGGGAATAACCAGTCTTACAAGACACGTAGCACCGTCGGGAGGCATCAGCTAATATTTTGTCCCTGACAAAGGCTATTCCCTGTAATGTGATGTCTCTCTATATACATCTTGTATACTACGATAATATCACGAAGGTAATACGAGAGGGGTTCATACACATACAAAGCTTTCAAAGCAGTAGTTTCTGAAGTCTACACTTCACTGCCGCAACAGGGAAGAAGGGAAGTCACACTGATGCATAAATTACCCTCCGTCACACGCCACTAATGGGCTTACGGGTATAAACGTAGATCCAAATACCCTCGCGAGATGCTGATATAGCTGCTGCTATACGGCTGTAGGAACTGCAGATGCGGCGCGAGGGGGGGAGGGGGCTCGGCGACGACGGGAGCTGGAGTGAATACTTTGACCAAGATCTGACCGGATATCGCGAATGAATCGAAAGAAATATGTTGAGGGTAGACAGACGAGTCTCGAGAAATTAGTAGCGGTTCTCTGAATTGAAACACAGGAGACAAACAACGAGAAAATACGGACAGCGCTAAATATAAACAATGAGTGATCCGGAGAATGGCAACGAGAGCCGTATCGAAAATGGAGATTAGCAAACCACAATGCATTACGACAACGAGACGATAACGAAGCGAATAATTCACTGAGCCGTATGTCACTGGGCGGTGTAGCATATAGCTGTAACTGCTGTCGATATGGTAAACTACTGGACATTAAAATTGCTACACCAAGAAGAAATGCAGAGTATAAACGGTGTATACATTGGACGGATATATTATACTAGAACTGACATGTGATTACCTTTTCACGCAATTTGGGTGCATAGATCCTGAGAAACCAGTACCCAGAACAACCACTTCTGGTCGTAATAACGGCCTTGATACGCCTGGGCATTGAGTCAAACAGAGGTTCGATGGCGTGCACAGGTACAGCTGCCCATGCAGCTTCAACCGATACCACAGTTCATCAAGAGTAGTGACTGACGTATTGTAACGAGCCAGTTGCTCGGCCACCATTGACCAGACGTTTTCAATTGGTGAGAGATCTGGAGAATATGCTGGCTGTATCCAGAAAGGCCCGTACAGGACCTGCAACATGCAGTCGTGCATTATCCTGCTGAATTGTATGGTTTCACAGGGATCGAATGAAGGGTAGAACCACGCTTCGTAACACATCTCAAATGTAACGTCCACTGTTCAAAGTGCCGTCAATGCGAACAAGAGGTGACCGAGACGTGTAACCAATGGCACCCCATACCATCACGCTGGGTGATACCCTAGTATAGCGATGACGAATACACGCTTCCCGCTTCCAATGTGCGTTCACCGCCATGTCGCAAACACTGATGCGACCATCATGATGCTGTAAACAGAATCTGGGTTCATCCGAAAAAATGACGTTTGCCATTCGTGCACCCAGGTTCGTCGTTGAGTACACCATCGCAGGCGCTCCTGTCTGTGATGCAGCGTCCAGGGTAACCGCAGCCATGGTTTCCAAGCTGATAGTCCATGCTGCTGCAAACGTCGTCGACCTTTCGCGCAGATGATTCTCGTCTTGCAAACGTCCCCATCTGTTGACTCAGGGATCGAGACGTGGTTGCACGATCCGTTACAGCCATGCGGATAAGATGCCTGTCATCTCGACTGCTAGTGATACGACACCGTTGGGATACAGCACGGCACCCCGTATGACCCTCGTGAACCCACCGATTCCATATTCTGCTAACAGTCATTGGATCTCGACCAACGCGAACAGCAATTTCGCGATACGATAGTCGCGATAGGCTACAATCCGACCTTTATCAAAGTCGGAAACGTGATGGTACGCATTTCTCCTACTTACACGAGGCATCACTCCAACGTTTCACCAGGCAACGCCGGTTAACTGCTGTTTATGTATGAGAAATAGGTTGGAAACTTTCCTCATGTCAGCACGTCGTAGGTGTCGCCACAGGCGCCAACCTTGTGTGAATGCTCTGAAAAGCTAGTCATTTGCATATCACAGCATCTTCTTACTGTCGGTTAAATTTCGCGTCTGTAGCACGTTATCTTCGTGGTGTAGCAATTTTAATGGCCAGTAGAGTGTATGCTGCTATGCCGGCCATCCTACTTTTGGTCATTTTAACATCTCCACCAATTGGCCGAGATGTCTTTCCATGCCCTCTTGAGGGCTGCCAAGGTCGGCGGGTACGATAGCAGAGCCGCTACCGACTGTCATTAGCTGGCAAGTACCGTTAAGTGTTCTTGCCATAAGTGTGCTTGCCATGTTATGAGTGACGTAGCCATTACAGTCCTCGAACCTGTCTGCTGCTCATTCAACACATCAATGTGATACTGAGTTCGTGTACTGCAGTGTTTGTGATCACGTAAGGTTCATTTTGTGTCAGTGTCTTGTAAGCATTTCTTGTTAATTGCTGGCATATGATTGAGACCAATGTAAAAGCACAAAACTCTGGGTAATGCGTACTGGGATCTAACAAATGTATGGACACCCTGTAGCACTAAGTTTGAAATCTCGACGTCTAGTGCAGCTGCCAAGTAGTGCCTTCGCAGACAGCACCGACAGAAGTGTCGTACGCTGCTGCCCAAGGAGAGGAAGGGCCGGCTCGCCGCGTCTATAGTATTCTCAACGAAGCTACGATTGCCCTCGCCCGTGCAGCCCCACCACCCCAAGTCACAGACGGCTCTAAATGGCAGCCAGCCCAGGAACCTCCGCCTACATTGGCTCGTAGATGTTGGCGAGGCCAGGTGTTCTAACTGTGGATCGAGGACTGCCACAAGTCCTTTGTAACTGTAATCTCTGCCCATGCTTCGGAGACAACCATGCAGCGCTACGGTGGAACGTTACATGTCATAGGATTTGGGGATCTTGACTTAAGGGGCTCCGGAACGCCCTATACTTGCAATGTTAAAATAACGCTTATAAATTACATTTTTCCTCACAAAGTATTTGAGATAGGAAGTTGAACTTTTTACAGATTATTTATTGGAATATGGGCTACAACTTAACACAGGGATTTTACAAAATTTTAGTTCAGTTATTAAAGATGAATTTTTTTCAATTGTAATGAAAATTCACAACATTTTTTTGCAATTTTTTATTTATATATTCAAAAATATACAGTTTTTTGGAAAAAAGCTGTGTTAAATTATGCAGAAGGTACTGTGTAACATTTACTGAAAGTTTGAAACAAATATGTTTGGAAGATCCTTAGAAAACATGTAATTAGTATGAGAAAATAAAAGTTTTGGGAATCGAGCGACAAAGATTGGATTAACTTTTTAGTGCATTCCAGGTCGATAGGACGGATTATCTTCATCCTCTGCAAACTCCTCCTCCAGCTTCCTCTTGTTCCTCCTCCTGTTTACTCTTGCTTGTATTTCTAGACTCTTTACAGCCCTGTCTGCAGCCCGAAGGCGTTCCTTGTCTAAAGCAAGCATCGCTCGTACCATGTTAGAACCCATCTTCATTCCCATATTTCTAAATACCTTGCACTTTACAATGTTGCCATCATTGAAAGTCGCAACAGCATCATACACACCAAAGTGAAGTGTTTCTATTCCATCAAATACAGTCTTGGGGATTCTCGACCATATAACACTGTTTACACTTACATTGGGGTTTTGAGTTTTTCCGTGAATACACTTTCTCAACAGTTCAGGTGTTGCTAAGTCTCTGAAAATAGGTTTTATCACCTTCATTATTGCATGAGGCAGACTATGCTTATGAGTGTACACTTCACCAGTTAGCAATCCTTTGTTATATTTACACCAACTGTCTTCTTCTTTGGGACACAAGCTATGTTGGGGATTTTCATCGTCTTTATTGTTTACAGTAATAACACATACCTTTGGCTTTCCAACATTTCTCCTTTTCTTAAAAGCCTTCAGAGGATTTCTAATAACTTTACTTTTACTCATTATTATACTTCAACAAAACAGAGACTCAAGAAACAGAATTAATTACGAATATTTTCGAGATAACGACAGCGTAAGTAAACATGAAACAATCGACAATCACACCAGTGATATATATTGAACCCTCACAGGTTAGCCACAAAACATACTTTATCTCACATCACTAAAATGTACCTGATGAACACGGACGTTAATAATAACACCATTTGACAGCAGTTTAACAGCGCCACAGTGGGTCACGCCCATGTAGAACACATTTCAAAAAAAATTTACAAATAGTTGTAGTCTTCGGAATTGAATAAATTATATATCTATTAAAAGGTAATAGTCTGCAGATTCAGAAAACGGAAAAAGGTAAAAATTGAACTGTTCATGATTTTGAGCCTTTCCGGAGCCCCTTAATCTGTCAAAGCCGTAACGATGACAGAAACCTACACAAAAAAACGTCAGCCTTAAGATAAGACTACTGTGGATAAGCATTTGTTAGTGGGCATCCTATGAATAACCACCAACATCTCTTTTGCACAAGGCTCACACAGGCAAGCGAAGCTTATATCTCTAGAATTCTATTACATACATATCCTCTAAACAATTTGGATGGAATGTCTGCGAGTAATAACACCCTTTCAACAAAAGAGATCTTCAGCTCAAAAATGGATTCGTATGAGTAACAATACACTTAATGGCTCTCAGTATGTATCTTTTGGTTATTAAGGAACAACTAGGAACCTTAGAAAAAGGGCTGCCGTTTCTAATCACCGGTGTTCTAGGGTAGCGCATTGACTTGTACTCAAAATCCTCTGTTCCAGGTTCACCAATGCTTAAAATTCGAATAAAAATCGTAGGAAATAGCAACTTAAATCTCCCGGCGTAAGAAGTCAGTCACATTCTGCCAACGGTCCTGTGGAACAGGGCGGAGTAACAGACAGAGGTTCAGGGCACTCTCTTGCCGTTGGGGAGATAAACTGCCCCTAAAAGGAGGCAGAACCAGCAATGATCAACGGCATGAGGATGCAGAAGGCTATGGAAGCCATAGATTTAAAAATACATAATGCATATCCACAGGAGACGTGGTCCGTAACTGAACAAATGGTATAACCTCTCCGGGAGAGGACTGCCAACAGAGAAGTGACCATGAGGAAAAGAGTGGATAACCAGATGAAGGGTAATATTCTACAAATTGGGGTTTGGAATGTCAGAAGCTTGATCGTTGTAGGGGAGGGGGGGTAGGGGGGGCTAGAAAACTTGGGTTTTAAATCTACGTAGTGGGGGGGGGGGGGTCTACTGAAGTGAAATGAAAAGAAGCCAAGGATATTTGGACAGCTGATAATAAGGTAAAGTCAACAACAGCAGAGCATTATACAGGGTGTAAATTTTATGTTGACTAACCAGAATAACTCTACAAATAAGCTTCACAGGGAAAAATGTGTAGAATCCAAAGCTGATTAATTTCGGGGGGGACATTTGCTGGTGCTAAAATTAGCCCACCACCCCAGCCCCATAGGGGTGGTGCGAGAGGCTACTTTAAAATTTTAAATGAGAACCACCATTTTTTTCCAGAATCAGACGCTATATTTTGTATTAAACATTTGGTTTAATTCTTGGTAGGTGGCGCTGTAATTGAAGAAAATCCATGATCTCGTTGTTGCATAGAAAATGGTTATGGATAAATACAAAATACTTATTTACTTCGTAAATTGTGATTCGCTAAAAACTAAAACTCTTCCTCTCTCCCCGTATGGGGATGATTTGTTTGATAATTAAAAGTTGTGTGGCCTCATGACCACGAAACAAAGAAAACTTATCGGAATCTGCGAGAAAAATTAATATTTCGCTCAACATTTGTAAAACTCTAATTCCTCTCTCTCAAACCCCACCTACGGTGTGACGTCTATCAACTACGGAACGTAAGACCGCATTTTGCTCATATGATCCTGACCTCTACATACAAAGTGTTTGACTGTCATCCTGGTCAACAACTTCTGCAGATCCCTCAGCCAATAAAAAAAATGGTCAGTGACTGGCGAAAGACTTGTAAGCTACGACTTGCCAAGACTGATATACTCCAGTATAGAGGTGACCCACATGTATTGCCAGCTGGTCTCGATGCCCAGCTGGGTTAATGCCGTTGCTGTTGCCAGCAGGTTTGCGCACTTAATTTCACATCGTGTACAACGCCGAACCGCCTGCACTTTTAATCTTCTATTCATCTAAAATAATGTCTACACATGATGAGTAAAATTTCTTATTTTGTATCCTGCTCGGTGTTGTAGTGTTTAAGGTCAGCGGTGTAGTTAGAAAACTATTCGTTAGACTTAAGCAACAGTCACGGACGCTCTTGATGAAAGTCCGTCGATAAAGACCAGCACGTGTCGTGGGTACCTGGACCCTAGTACAAGCCGTGCGGAGCCTAAGTGCTAAAGCGGGAACACTACACTAGGCGCCCCTAACTTCGCCATGTCCTGTCCTGCACTGTGCACTCTGGCACATCTTCTGAAGCCAGCTGGGCAACGCAACACCAAAGTTCTCCACCCTTCTCCATCCTGCCCCGCCACCCTCACCTCCAACTGCTGTGGACCTCACTGAGCCGCTTTCCCACGCACTGGGTGTCAGGCGTGATCGTGCGGGGTGGCAAACTTCCGTGTCCGCCACCCCCTACCGCCTCCACCGCCACCACCGTACCCCCTGCCGGCGCCGCCATACACCTGCCGCGGACCTGCACATTCTCTGCCTACAGCAGCTGCTGCGTACTGTCGGCGAAACTTTAATTGGGAAGTCAACTCTGTGCTTTCTGTTCCTCCCCTTCTGTTGTTACATAATTCGATTGCCTTTTTTACGTCTTTCGGAAATGCATCTCTTGCAATATAGCAGAGCATTTTCGCAATTAAGAAATGTAAGTTCTTGGAAATGAAAAAATTTCTCTTAATGAATCAGTGCTGACAACAAGACATTAAACCCCAGTCTTCCATCCTTCCTTGATTTAGCAGGGATTCAAGATACACCGCTCGAATGAAACGCACGTGACGTCTTGCAAACAGAAGATGCAGCTGTACAGGTATATTCCGTCTTTCAGGAATTCCGAAATGCGATCGACATTATAGCACATCGCCAACAACTAAGCAAGGTACCATCATACAGAATATCTTCGCTGGTTTATGACTGATCCGATGATTATTTCAATCACACAGTGTAGCACGTCAGACTAGAAACTAAAGTCCTATTGCGAAGCGCAATAGGACATCTAAGGTTCTCAGTATACCAAAGAGACTTAACCAACAAGATCTAGATCACTACAGGATAGTTTGATGTCGATGCTGATGTCTGCAGGAAAGTATCGCCAGTGGACTGAGGAAATGGAATAACACTTAGTGCTATTTAATGCCAGGTTTATTTCAGAGTGAAGAAATATAAGATAATGCCTACAACAAAAAGAAAGAATCCTATAGGATCTGACGATGAGATAGACTGAAAACTTCTTGAGAACGTAGCAGCTTATGAGTAGTTACGCATAGTGCGAAGTAACGATATGAAGTGGGATTATCCTGTAAAATCAGTATTAGAGAAAGCAAATAAATAAATAAATTAGTAGCATTCAGGAACATTGTTAAGAATCTGAATGTTAATCACACACAAGACTCTAGTGCGACCTATGCAGAAAATTGATGGGCCGTTAGAAAAATTATCTGTGCTAGGCGTGAACATAGATGTAGAACTAATTCGGAGAAGTGCTGTCGGGAAACTATACTGGTTGACAATTACTAATGGACAGAGAAATTGAAGGACAGAAATAATAACAGACAGAGACAAACAACTCGAAACACAGCACGTACATAACATAGGAGGAGTAGTACATTTATAACGGAAGAAGGTACAGATAAAATTGTATGGGAAAAAGTACAACAGACATAAATAACGTTTATATATGACGCATGTCAGACTCCCAACACAAAAGTCACTGTCGGACTCTCAGTAAGGAATATGCCCTCTTCGGGCACTTATGCACATATTGTACCTGATATTTATGCTGTCTACCAAACTTTGACATGTCCTTGTGGGATGTTGTATCATTCCGCCTTCAGACGGTTTTCAGTTCTTGCACAGTTCACGGACGGGCGCGTTGATTGAGAACCACATCTACCAAGTACATCCCAGACTTGCCCTGTAGGCTTTAGGTCCAGGGAGTACGCAGACCATTCCATACGTTCAGTATCTTCACATTCCAGTGTGTACACCACCTCAACGGTCCCGAGTGAGCAGTTACTGTCATCCATAAACCGAATGTCGGAACCTACCGCCCCCACTATGTCCAGTATATCTTCTCTACCGGGGACTGTGTGTTTGTGTTGTTCTGATCATTTCGTCATCATCATCATCTTCATTCCTGACAATGGCTAGACGGGATTGTGTAAAAGTTGGACTGCGTCAAAATTGGGAATTTGTACAGGGTCATTCAAATGGCTCTGAGCACTATGGGACTTAACATCTGAGGTCATCAGTTCTCTAGACTTAGAACTACTTGAACCTAACTAACCTAAGGACATCACACACATCCATGCCCGAGGCTGGATTCGAACCTGCGACCGTAGCGGTCGCGCGGTTCCAGACTGAAGCGCCTAGAACTGTTCGGCCACACCGGCCGGCACTTTGTACGGGCGCTGATGACCACGCACTTGAGCGCCCCACAAACCAACCGTCATCATTATCATCAGTATATTCTCCCTGCAGTACCGCTGTGCAGTAAAGGTACCTTGCAGAAAGGTATACAGCGGTGTTCAGCCATTGAGCATAAAGCCAGCCCATACCACACCGCCTAGTATATACCGATAACGTTCATGAACGTTCAGTGGTGTGTAATGCGTTTCCCTCTCTCCCTCCATACTAACTGGTGGAGGGAATCACTTGCCGCACTGAAGCGAGATTCGTCGAGGAACATCACTATGGACCACTGTTGCTGTCCCCAACCGGCATGCTCCCTACGCGGACAATGACGTTACTGAAGCGGTATGCATTTAACAGGCTTGCGAGCACACATGACAGCCAGAACTAATCACCGCGAAATGATTTTGACAGAGGAAAGCCTCTCTGTGTTTGCTACAAGGTCGGCAGCAGTCTTTTGGGGAGTGAGCTGTCTATTCCATTACGCCACTAGGGCTACGTATCAACTCTACTGCTGTGTGGTGGTCCGTCTACAACCACCAGCATGCTTTCTCAATAGAGTTACTTCAGCGCACGTTTTTAATTGCCAGGTGACACTTTTGAACACATCAGTTACTGTGGCCACCGTAGTGACACTGTGGCCAGCTTTAAGCCATTCAGATGATCGTCCATGACGGTAAGAGCTCAAATGATATGTTGCAGACATGTTGCCGTACCATGTGGAACGTCACACTGGTCGTTTCCACAGCCTCCTTCGTCATTTACACTTCAGGTTTGTAATGTCTGCAGAGTAATAGGGTAGTAAAACTGGTGTCTTCCATGTAAATAACTATGTCAACACATTTCGTTTGGTGAAAAATTATGTAAAGTCCTTGCACTGAACTGGCCAGTAATTTTCAAGAATTGGAGCACATCGAAGTCGTGGCCTCTCTGCGAACGATACATATCGAACCTTCGACACTTGAACGAGGAAATATGGGTACTGTTTTCCGCTCTAAGGGTGGATCGTGGCGTGAGAGTAGTGCATTGTATGATAGTAAATATTTCAGTTTTTATATTTTCACAACATATGACTATCTGGTAAATCTCCCTCCTGTGCGAATATCTCAATTTTCCTAAATAATGTGTCAACAGTGTATCAGGGGAACGGAAAAAAAGAAATGTGCATGCACCAGACAAGGCATTGTGCACGACGAAAATATACCCTATGACTAATGTAAGTGATATTAATTTCTTTATTAAAGTGAGTGAAAATAGTTGTTCTATTCTCTTTTTCATAATGACTTTTGGTTTTCAGGACGTTCCTCTATTATCGTCTCTCTTGTCTGCATCTCGAGAATAGAGCGTTCGGTCTGTATATCGCTCGTAGTGAGACCACGTTTTCCGTGTGCTTCTTTCTCGGAACTTTCGTTTATGCTGCATATGTAATTATAATCTGCCGACTTGCTGAGAGAGAATTATAAATGAGACGAAGCTGAAACAGACATGAACCCATGTGACACTTTCAATGTTTATACTCGGGAATTTTGTGTTGACAAATGTCAGTTAATATCTGACAGTGTGATTGTATAGATGTGTTATTAGCTGCTCGTTACTTGGGAAGTCAGACGCAAAGTCTTTGGTGACGACGCTTCTTTGTTTCGTTGATCGCTGATCTGAGGCACTTAACAGCGATGCAAGATTGCTAATGATACTGCGACGTCTGCTCCGAAGAGTCACTCTATCAAAACATACTGATAAAAACGAAAAGAAACCAATTTCCGCTGCTCCACCGTAAAACGTGAAAAGACGCAACTCACCACTGATAGCAGCTAACACACTCTTAATTATACTAATCGTTTATTTTTCGTACTTCTTAGTCTCAAACAGGATTGACGCTCGGCCCGTAGATACAGTACCAATTATGAGTCATCTAACCATTCAGTTGAGTTTACTACACCGGCGACAATAGTTCATCCTACTTGCCTCGGCAGCATAACACAGATCAGTGTCACTTTTCGAACGCAAACTAAATTCATTTGTCTGGTTCCTGATACTCCGGGATGATTTATGGTGTAACTGAATTATTCAACTTTCCACAGGCTGTCTCTGACACATTCCGAGGCTCTAGTATTTTCAAAGTATATTGTCTTGTACGACGAAACTTACACAAATTCATCCCTCTTTCAAATCTTCTTTCCTTTCCTTCTTCCACCTCCTGTGAATTCATCCACCTCTCTAAATTATTAGTTATTACAACCTATAAAGTCGGCAGTAAAAATGTCGTTTTATCTCCCAGTATCTCTGTTCTCGCCTTATATCTTCAACAAACCACATAGATCTAAATTCCTCCTTTTCTTCTCACCGATTAACAGTTCTCTTCTGAATAAAACTGGGGAGGTTTTCCATTATATAATGTCGTCCTAGATCTTCGCTGAACTCCCTACACAGCCAATCAACTGTATCTCTCTCAGCCTCATTACGAGTAATATTGACCACTGCTACTAAATCTCCTTCCAGGCCAAGGTCTGGTATTACAATAAAATTACATATACACGGATATTTATTACACAAAAATATCACAACACTACGTAATTTAAAGGCATGAGGACAGCCAGCTAAAAGAAAAAGAGAAAGAACGCACAAAGCCCAAGTCAAATTGCCCCGCCACAGAATTCGTTATTCTTGTTCTCTCGTGCTAATACAAATACTCACTCGTCGCTTTTTCGTTCAGTAAAACGATGAAATCTAAGATGGTTGTGAAACCCACAATACTAGAAATCAGAAGAATTTCCGTGTAGACTATGTATGTGTTACAATAGCTCAGTATGGAGTATTATATTCCAACGCAAAAGTCTGAAACATGTTTCTAGCTGACATAGGCATGAAACAGGAAATGTATATCAATTTAAAAAGTGAACTAATTGTAATTTATTCGGAAATTACTCTGTGGCTTATCAGACTAAAAGAACTGGTTGATTTAAATTCCATTTAACACAACTGTTCATATTACAATGAATTTAACTTTTCCTGAATGTGGACAGTTCATATGAATCTCCGAAATCAGTAGAAATACATAAACGTTCAGCCAAAGCATTGCAGAACAGCAGTAGACGACTATCGTATGAAGAAAATGGCTCTGAGCACTATGGGACTCAACTGCTGAGGTCATAAGTCCCCTAGAACTTAGAACTACTTAAACCTAACTAACCTAAGGACAACACACACATCCATGCCCGAGGCAGGATTCGAACCTGCAACCGTAGCGGTCGCGCGGTTCCAGGCTGTAGCGCCTTTAACCGCTTGGCCACCCCGGCCGGCTCGTATGAAGAAATCCAGTGATCTCTGCTGCAGTAAAAGAGAAAAGAAGGCGACGAAGAGGACACTGTTGTAATCCTAAGCCCGCCCATGTCACGGCTGTAGGTCACTATTAACAAGACTACTGTAGACTGTTGTATTAACAGGCCGCGGCCGTGGTCCACCATCAGAATATAGTAGAGAAGTTTAATACAGCTTATGGTGTCACGTGGTCTCTATGGCCTCACTTGTGCGTAGCTTGTTATCTAATGCATTGCAAATATGCATCATGGGAGATGTCACGAAGAATACATATTTACTTGAGATAACGATAAGTTAAACGAAGCGGTATTGCTGAGAAATTTAATAATGCGTATACGTGGACTAACTGCAAATTGGATATGCCGATATTCCTCTTCATAAATGAAACGTTCACTCTGATGAACGTTCGAATCAGTAGCAAAAACAATACACTGTGATGAATCAGAATCACGAGGATTCTCATTTTAGAAACCATCAATGACTGAAAAATAGTCAACTGAAGGAACTGATTTACGAGGCCTGTTCAGAAAGTAAGCTCCGATTGATTGCCAAATTGAAACCACAGTGAACATCAGAAATATTTTACTAGTAACAATTAGCTACACCTTTCAGCTACTTCTCTACGTAGTCGCCGTTCTGACTTAGACTTTTGTCATAGCGTTGTACCAACTTTTCAATAGCCGTATCATAGAAGGCAGCCGCCAGTGCTTTCCGCCAATTCTCCACGCTGGCCTACACCTCGTTATCTGTGTCAAAATGTTGTTTTCAAAGACAGCGGTTCATGTGACCAGAGATGAAACTCAGGGGGAGACAATTGCGGACTGTATTGTGGGTAATCTCACATTTCCATTTGAAAACGATGCAGGAGCATCTTCATTGCCCCTGCAGAATGTGGCTGAGAATTGTCTTGAAGAAGAAACAGCACGACAGTTATGTAATGTTAGCTGCATAGCTTCAGGCGAAAGTTCTCACCAGGCCCTCGTACTTGGCGGCAGACACTATTTTCTAGACATCTTTACGCACTCACTGCGAGCTCAGAAATGAGAAGAGCGACGTGATGCTAACTGGGGCTATACTAGAGACACTACCCAACACATCTGTGCAAAGCTTTATCGGATTTTCATAGTCGTTTCCATTTCGCGACCGATCGGAGCTTACTTTCTGAACGCCCCTCGTATATGAGTGTTGTCCAGAAAGTAAGTCCCGATCGATCGCTAACTACAAACCACGGTGAACGAAGTTTAGCACAGTCGTGTCGTGCAGTGCCTCTAGTATGCCCGTCGATCGCTTTGCGTCGTTCTTTTTAGTTCTGAACACACAGGGAGCACATAAAGATACCTACATCAGTAGTGTCTCCAGCCAAGTACGAGGGCCTGGTGAGAAATTTCGCCTGAGCTATGCAGCCAACATTACATAACTGTAGTGCGTTTTCTTCTTCATCACAATCTCCAGCTGCATTCTGCAGGGGCAATACATTGTTTTCAATTGGAAATGTTTGGTTACCCACAGTACAGCCCGTAATTATCTCCCTCTGAGTTTCATGTCTACTCACATGTCGCGCTGGCTATGAAAACAACATTTTGGTACAGACAATGAGCTGTAGGCCAACGTAGAGTACTGGCCGAAAGCACTGGCGGCTGCCTTCTAAGACGAGCGTACTGGAAAGTTGGTACAACGCTACAACCAATGTAAAAGTAGGAACGGCGACCATATAGAGAAGTATCTGGAAAGTGTAGCTGACTCTTGCAAATAAAATGTTTCCGATTCTCACTGTGGTTTCCATTTAGCGACCGATCGGAACTAACTTTCTGGACAACCCTCGTATATCCAGACCTGTTCATCGCAAATATCATATTGTGCTGTAGTCGTATAATAAACAGAGACAAAGAGTGAGGCAAAGGTGAAGGGAAAGAGTAGGGTTGCACGATTCAGCAGTGAAGGCGAAATTGCGTTACAATCTAATATGTATTTCCGACAAGAGTAATTCCCCATCGGACCTCCGTCAAATTTAATGGCTCCAATGGAAAGCCCATCAAAAACTGAACAAAGATGAAGCACAAGAAAAGGAAGAAGGTGTACTGAACTGTGAAAAAAAAGCAAAATAGGAACAGTGAACGGTCCAAATACAGGAAGTGGAACATAGAGAAGTTTCCAGCAGTTAGGCGGTGTGGTAGAATGGTCATTGGTGATAGACTGCACAGGAGACAAGCAGTGTTCACAACCTCCTTCGTGTCAATTTTTTTGCTTTTTTACCTGTTCGCTGCATTCTAATTTGAAACAGCGATGTGTGAGGAAAGGACCTATAATAAAAGTTTATTCTGCGCAGCTACTCTATTAACAACAGAAAGGAAATGACTTTGGACAGGAAAGCTCAAACATGTGACGACAAGTTGATAAGTCAACCGAATCCTCCACCGGAAAATACGTCAGGTGTGTAATACATGGCATCAGTGACAGAACACGTGGCATATGGTAAGAATCGCTTATTGACGTACCTGATTTGTACGCCTGTTAAGTGAGTGACATAAGCCCCCTAGCCTGATTTAGGTGTTCCTATGACTGTAAATGAAATCACTCCCAAGGAAATTATGAAAACATATTACACTACTGGCCATTAAAATTGCTGCTCCACGAATATGACGTGCTACAGACGCGAAATTTAACCGACAGGAAGAAGATGCTGTGATATCCTAATGATTAGCTTTACTGAACATCCACACAAGGTTGGCGCGGGTGGCGACACCTACCACGTACCGACATGAGAAAAGTTTCCAACCAATTTCTCATACCCAAACAGCAGTTGACCGGCGTTGCCTGGTGAAATGTTCTTGTGATGTTTCGTGTAAGGAGGAGATATGCGTACCATCACGTTTCCAACTTTGATAAAGGTCGGATTGTAGCCTATCGCGATTGCGGTTTATCGTATCGCGACATAGCTGCTCGCGTTGGTCTAGATCCAATGACTGTTAGCAGAATATGGAATCGGTGGGTTCAGGAGGGTAATACGGGACACCATGCTGGATCACAAAGTCCTCATATCACTAGCAGTAGAGATGAGAGGCATCTTATCCGCATGGCTGTAACGGATCGTGCAGCCACGTCTCAATCCTCGAGTCAACAGATGGTGACGTTTGCAAGACAACAACCATCTGCACGAACTGTTCGACGACGTTTGCAGTAGCATGGACTATCAGCTCGCAGACCATGGGTGCGGTTACCCATGACGCTGCATCGCAGACAGGAGCGCCTGTAATGATGTACTCAACGACGAACCTGGGTGCACGAATGTCAAAAAGTCATTTTTTTCGGATGAATCCTGGTTCTGTTTGCAGCATCATGATGGTCGCATCTCTGTTTGGCGACATCGCGGTGAACGCACATTGGAAGCGTGTATTCGTCATCGGCATACGGGCGTATCACCCGGCGTGATGGTATGGGTTGCCATTGGTTACACGTCTCGGTCACCTCTTGTTCCCATTGTCGCCACTTTGAACGGTGAACGTTACATTTCTGATGTGTTACGACACGCGGCTCTACCCTTCATTCGATCCCTGTGAAACCCTACATTTCAGCAGGATAGTGCAAGACCACACGTTGCAGGTCCTGTGCAGGCCGTTCTGGATACAGAAGATGTTCGACTGCTGCCCTGGCCAGCACATTCTCCAGATCTGTCACCAATTGAAAACGTCTGGTCAATGGTGGCCGAGCAGCTGGCTCGTCACAATACGCCAGTCACTCCTCTTGATGAACTGTGGTATGTTGATGCTGTATTGGCAGCTGTACCTGTACACGCCATCCAAGCTCTATTTGACTCAAATCCCCGTGGTATCAAGGCCTTTATTACGGCCAGAGGTGGTTGTCCTGGGTACTGATCCCTCAGGATCTATGCGCCCAAATTGCGTGAAAATGTAATCACATGTCAGTTCCAGTGTAATATATTTGTCCAATGAATGCCCGTTTGTCATCTGCATTTCTTCATGGTGTAGTAATTTTAATCCCCAGTAGTGTATGATCTACCGACTTACTGAGAGAGAATTGTAAATGAGATGAATCTGAAACTGGCATAAACCCATGTGCCACTTTCAATGTTTACACTCGGAAATTTTGCTTTGACAAATGTCAGCTGACATCGGACAATGTGATTGCATAGATGTATTTTTAGCTGTTCCCTACCTGGGATGTCAGATGCAATATCTTTGGTGACGACGCTTCGTTGTTTCGTTGATCGCCGATCTGAAGCACTTAACAGCGGTGCAAGATTCCTAATAATAATGCGACGTCTGCTCCGAAGAGTCACACTATCAAAACACACTGATAAAAACGAAAAGAAACCAGTTTCCACTGCTCCACCGTAAATTGTGATAAAACGCAAGTGACCGCTAATCGTAGAAAACACCACTTAGTGTTAGCGTTGGTCAGCTGACTAACACACTCTTTATTATATTGAGCGTTCAAGGATTTGAATCTCGGCGCGTAGATACAGTACCAATAGTGAGTCATCTAACCGTTCAATACAGTTTACTACACCAGCGACAGTAGTCCATTCTACTTGCCTCGGCGGCATAACACAGATCAGTCACTTTTCAAATGCAAACTAAACTCATATGTCTGGTTCCTGAAACTCCGGGACGATGTATGGCCTAACTGAATTATTCAAGTTTACCACAGGCTGTCGCTGACGCGTTCCGAGGCTCTAGAATTTTCAGAGTATATTGTATCACCTTGTATGACGAAATTTACCCAATGTGATCAATCTTTCAAATCTCTTTTCCTTCTTTCGCCGCTTGTGATCCTCTCCTCTTGCGAATTCACCTACCTCTCCAAATTATTAGTTATTATAAGCTACAAATAAAATATCGGCAATAGAAACGTCGCTTTATCTCTCAGTACCTCTGTTCTAGCCTTATATCTTCAACAAACCACATTGAAAAAAACTCCTCCTTCTCTTCTCACCGATAAACAGTTCTCTTCTCAATAAAACTTGGGAGGTTTTCCATTACATAATGTCGTCCTAGATCTTCGCTGAACTCCCTACACCGCAAATCAGCTGTATCTCTTTCAGGGTCATTACGAGTAATATTGACCACTGATACTAATTCTCCTTTCGGGCCGAGATCTGGCATTACAATGATATTAGATTTACACGGATATAAATTACACAAAACTATCACGACACAAATACTACGTAATTTAAAGGCATGACGCCAGCCACATAAAAAAAGAGAAAAAACGCACAAAACCTGGGTCAAACTGCCCCACCCCAGAATTCGTGGCTAATACAAATACTCTCTCGTCGCTTTTTCGTTCAGTAAATCGATGAAATGTAAGATGGTTCTGAAACCCACAATACTAGAAATCAAAAGTATATCCTTGTACACTATGTGTCTATTACTATAGTTCAGAATGGAGTATTATGTTCCAACTCAAACGTCTGAAACAGGTTGCTGGCTGTCATTAGGCATGAAACAGGAAATGTTTATTAATTTAAAAAGTGAACTAATTGTAATTTATTCAGAACTTACTCTGTACCTTATCAGACTAAAGGAATGGGTTGATTTAAATTCCATTTAACACAGCTGTTCATGTTATAACGAATTTAACTTTTCCTGAATGTGGACAGTTCATATGAATCTCCGAAATCAGTAGAATTATATAAACGTTCAGCCAAGGCAGTGCAGAACAACAGTAGCTGACTATCGTATGAAGAAATCCAGTGATCTCTTCCACAGTAAAGAGAAAGGAAGACGACGAAGAGGACATTGTCGTGATCCTAAGCCCGTCCATATCACGGCTGTAGGTCACTATTAACAAGACTACTGTAGACTCTTGTATTAACACCTCGCGGCCGTGATCCACCATCAGAACATCGTAGAGAAGTTCAATACATCTTATGGCGTCACGTGGTCTCTATGGCCTCACTGGTTCCTTATCGTGTTATCTGATGCATTTCAAATATGCAACATGGGAGATGTCACGCAGAATACATGTTTACTTGAGTTAACGCCAATTTATACGAATTGGTATTGCTGAAAAAATTTAATAGTGTGTATACGTGGACTAACTACGAATTGGATATGCCGATATTTCTCTTCAAAAATGAAACGTTCACTCTGTTACATATTCGAATCAATAGCAAAAACAATACACTGTGATGAATCGGAATCACGTGGGTTCTCATTTTAGAAACCAACAATACTTGAAAACCAGTCAAGTGAAGGAAATGATTTATGTACATAGACCTGTTCATCTCGAATATCATATTGTGCTATAATCGGATAGGAAACATAGAGTAAGGGTGAGGTAAAGGTGAAGGTGAAGGGAAAGAGTAGCGTTGCATCATTCACTAGTGAAGGTGAATTTGCTTTACAATCTAATATCTATTTCTGATAAGCGTAACCCCACATCGCACCTCCGTCAGATTTAATGGAAAGAGGGCCAGTGGACAGTCCATAAAAAACTGAACAAAGATCAAGCACGAGATCACGAAGAAGGTGTACAGAACTGTGAAAAAAAAAGCAAAATAGGTACAGTGAACGGTCAAAGTACAGGAAGTGCAACGTGAGCAGATTCGAGCAGTGACGGCGTTGTGCTAGAATGGTCACTGGTGGTAGACTGCAAGATAGACGAGCAGTGTTGAAAACCTCGCACGTGTTAACTTTCTTCTTTTTTTAAACTGTTCGCTGTATTCAAATTTGTGTTTGTGTCGTGGTGTAACGTCCGTTTGAAACAGCGAGGTGTGATGAAAGGACAGATAATAAAGGTTGATTCTGCGCAAGTACTCTTTTAACAACAGAAAGGAAATGAGTTTCCTTTAATTTACGTCTATGGTCACAAAATTTTTTTTGTTTAACAGATTCGCTTTCGGTCATTAATGACCATCATCAGATCTGTTTCATAAAAACAAAGTCCTAATGTACTGGAGCCATTTGACGATGCCACTATGGCAGCAGTACATTAGGACTTTGTTTTTACGAAACAGATCTGATGATGGTCATTAAAGACCGAAACCGGTAATCTGTTAAACGAAAAAGATTGTGACCATAGACGTAAATTACAGGAAACTCATTACATATAAGGGTCACTGTGTTTTTTCGCGACGATGTCGCAGCTTGTGAAAGGAAATGACTTTCGAATGAAAACCTCAAAAATGTTACGACAAGGTGACAAGTCAACCGAAACCTCCACCTGAAAATAAGTCAGGTGTGTCACACATGGCATTAGTGACAGGACAGGTGCCATATGGTAGGAACCTCTTATCGATTCATCTGATTTGTACGCCTGGTAAGTGAGTGACATATGCCTCCTAGTCTGATTTAGGTGCTCGTATGACTGTGAATGTGAATGTTATCGCTCCGAAGGAAATGATGAAAACGTAATAGTTTGTTTCAAAAGCTGCAACAAATGGACGCAACAGTTTCACAATCACACACTTTCCCTACGCTCAGTCAAAACACATGTTTTTATCGTTTTTTAAGTGGTGTTCCGTTTTGGAGGTTTTAACTCTTCAGTTCGTTTTCAGTAACATAGTTCACACCCGTTTATTTGTTGTTTTAATTTCTGTGAGGCGTTTATGACCTATATCGTCTGCTCTCAATATTCATCACATTTTCTTGCCACATGACTCATATTCTATTTTCTTACCACATGACTCATATTCTACAACCAGTGCATAGTATGACAACTGCCAAGACTACAGAAAGAGAACAGAAGTGTCAGTGACCGGACGGATAGTTCATAATGTTGCGGGAACATGTTAAAAACGAAGAATCAATGGCACCAGGGAACGTCAACCCTGCTCGTCCGTCTTGCAGTCTACTGCCGTTGCCACTAAGCCACGACGCGGTGGCTCTTTGACGCCAATCGAATTTGCAGTTGTTAATCTTGGACCGTTCACTCTTTCTATTTTGCTTTGTTTTCATACTTGAATACACCTTCCTCCTGCTTTCATATTTGATCTGTGTTCAATTTTTTACGAACTATCTACTTGGTCATCTTATCAGTAGATCGGAGGGAGAGGCGGTGGGGAGTTTCGCTTGCAAGCTGCGACTATGCCGGCACTTCATATCTTGTTTGAATATCGATTTCTCTCTCTCTGTCTGTCTCTCTCTCTCTCTCTCTCTCTCTCGCTCTACCTCTGTCTCTCTCCTGTCCTGTGTATCGAGTCAGGCGCGCTGCCGCGGGATATGACGGTGATGTCCGATAATGTTCCACGTGGAAGTGACGTTTACGCCTAGCTGGAGTGGCACGTGGTACAAGAAGACGTAGACACTAGCACAAGACGACATAATCTTTCTTGCGAGCGGACGGCACTGTGGACGCCAAACCTTGGTAAAGGCCGTGCAAGATCGTTTTGACGACGCAGTGTTTGAAAGCCGTTTTTCCATGGAACTTTTGGTGTGGTCACACGTAGAGTTTCTTAGCTGTTGTTCTGATCTGCGTTTCTTATCGATGCGTATGGTAATAGAATAGAATACTACGTAGTATCTCGTCTGTTAGTTGCATTTGTGTGTAGTATACTTCATTGACTCTCTGGTTGGCTAAGAATGACTGGTTGTATAAAATTTAATCTGTTACACAGTGTCAATTTAAAATGATTCGTTGTTATACTTATTTTAAGGAGAACAGGATTCCTTCATGTCAGTTTAGTCATGACAATCATTGTGTATTTAATCCGAGAGTATGTATTGAATAAATCTTATATGGGTTGCTAATGCCTCCAGTTTTGAGTACGATGAATTTCATTATTATTTACTGAGTTTCATTTCTGTAGCTGTTAACTGTGGTTGTTCGAAATTTGCAAAGGAGTTCCTTGCGTCAGGTATAAACTTTTCTGTTGGCGGTAATTATAATTTGTGGTTTACTTTTGATATTGTAGAAGCCTTGCTGTGTCTGGAATCTATTCAGTTTCCGGTACGGACCGAAGGAAATTACTAGGAGCGACCGACCTCGGGAAGGAGCTAGTGCAATACGAACGGGCTGTTCTGGGACAGTCAACAGTAGACAGTTGGGTGACCTGATACGCGTTTGACCAGCTGCTTGGCGTGAGCTCTGCGCAAGTCGTCGGAATTTGTGTGCCCATTAATATCATTAAGGCCTGATTAAAATTGTTGGTAGTTGACACCTCTAGCGTTGGAGCTGGTTTCTTCCAGTCAGAGGACCAAACGTCACTCCCGAACCTTTCGTCGGTGCCAAACCGCCACAACAATTACTCCATTTCCTATATCTTGTCCGGCTTTCTTTCTTGATGTGTTTAGAGCCCTAGTCCTTGGTCTGGCCCTTTAATCTCGTATTTCATCGCACGTTACAGAGAAACAAAAAGCAACCAACACACACACCCAAACACACCCACACACCCACCCACCCACCCACACACACACACACACACACACACACACACACACCGACGCAAACATAATAAACACGTTTCATGCACAGTACTAACGAAACACTACCGGATCCTTCCGCACAAGACGCATTCCGTCATCATTTATACACGGTTACATTAGATGAGCTTCATATGACTTTGGGTGAAGCCTAAGTCTTGAAGACTGGCAGTTAGTTAGTGAGACTGGCACATCAGAGTCATAATTAAAATAGCGCAGTGGTTAGCCTATCAACGTGCTGCGTTGCCCGAAGGTTCTCATTTCGTCAAATGTAAAGAAATTTTTTATTTCTCTAAATCTAATCATAGGAGTATGATTAGCATTTTTATTCATGTAATTGGTTTGAAAGTAACTTTCTTATTTATAATAATTAATCGTGTCATTTTCTTTACCATATTAACTTTTTTATTTACTCTTATGTTTCTTCTCTGTGTTTTTTTCGTTGCGAAGCTGCTTGTTTCGCTTATAATTTGGTGTCAAGTTCCAACGAAGACTGTTGATCGGTTGGTAACGTGGCATCACATGTAGTCAGTGACAGGTCAGCTTCAGGTAACCAATAATAAAATGACAGGAATCATAGCACGCACAGAAAGATGTAAGTGTTCATTCCTTCCGAGCGCCATTGCGGAGTAGAACGGTAGAGAAATAGTACGTGGGCGTACAATCGATATAGCAGCAGGTCTAGGAAATTTCAAGAGCCATGACGTCATTGCTTACCCGATATTTCAGGTCGCAGAGGTCTATAATTGAGATATGGGTAAGTCGTATTACCTGTCGTCGACGCTCTTGGTTCTCAGGACCAGGAATCATCGCAAAGTAAATTAAGCTGTATATGTGTCAGTGTGGGTGAAAGGGGTATGCTTTTACCGCTGAAACGGACATTTTGCTGCGGGAGATGGCTATGCAACGTTCTATATAAATTTTCTGTATTGAGTCTCCTCGTGGAGGTTATCCCCAAAGGCCGTGAACAAAGAAATAGCGATTTTAATCGTTCTGCGGATCGTAGACATCATTTTCTGGGATACGTATCACATCAAGAGGTTGAGGTCATGTTACGAAGCCCCTCGTTTGCCGCAGTTCAGTGAGTGGTCGCCAAAAATCAGCTGTCGACCGAGCGTCTCCCTTTTCCTTCATACCTCTCGATGGCCGCTTTCAATATTGCTCCCCGTTGCATATTAACGGCATTTATGTAGTAAGCTCCGTGTTTGTGTTCAGCCTACTTCCAAGCTGCAGCCGGCAGCGCATGTGACAACACAGGAGCGGCTAGTGACATAAATCAGAGACCAATTAATTTTAATCGGACTATAGTTGTGCTGTCTGTGGTTGGCCTTTTTTAGAATCAAACGAAACGCAACTTAGCGTAGAAATATAGAGCATGTTTAGCAGTTCCGCTAGACTGTCAATTCCATTGTTTTGTCTCATTCAGCAAGAGGAGAATTATATGTGCCTCCTGTACCACAAATACGAAAACTTCTGAGAATTGTAGTTGATACTCAATAATATACAGCTAATGTAATTTAATTGTGAAGTGTGAAGTCATCAACATGAGTACCAAAAGGAACCTGCAAAATTTCGATTGAACGATAAATCACTGAAATCAAAATTAAGTTAAATCAAAGATGACATAACGAAATTGTCGGTAAAGCTAATCAATTTATTACTGGCAGAACACCGAAAAATGCGACAGGTCTACAAAACAGTCTACCCACACTACACTTGTGCGACCTCTTCTGGAGTACAGCTGTACTGTGTGGGATCCTATGAAATAGGATCGATGGAGGACATAGAAAAAGTTCAGAGAAGGGCAGCTCGTTTTCTACTGTCGCGGAGTAGAGGAGAGAGCGTCACCAATATGATAGTGTTTTGGGAAGGCAATCATTAAAAAAAGGAGATTTTCGTTGCGGCTGGATCTTCTCATGAAGTTTTAATCACCATCTTTCCTATCAGAGTGTGAAAATTTTTCATTGGCGCTCTCCCACGTATAGAGGAATGATCATCGTAATAAAACGAGAGAAATCAGAGAAAGCACAGAAAAATTCAAATGTTCATTTTTTCCGAGTGCAGTTCCGGAGTGAAACTGTAGAGAAATAGGTTGAAGGTTCTTCGATGTGCCCTCTGTCAAGCATGTAATTGTTATTTGTAGAATAATAATGCAGATGTAGGTGCAGAATGCCAATATTCCAAATGCCTGATCAGTAGCTGCTCAGGCTGCTGCCTCCCTTTGCTAAACTGGACTTGTCTCGGCGTAGTAGTGAGACGACCATTGTGGGAGATAGCTTAGACCAACCTCGTAGCTAAGTTTCGGATACATTTAATCGAGATAGGCCTATTAACGAGCAAATAAACAAAAATTATTCGCGAACACAAGTGTGAATCAGTCCATTTCCGACATTTAAATGAGTTTTTAACTGAGGGTTATGAAAGGGAAGCAGTGGTTGGGAAGGGAGTGAGACAGGGTTGTAGCTTCTCCCCGATGCTATTCAATCTGTATATTGAGCAAGCAGTAAAGGAAACAAAAGAATAGTTCGGAGTAGGTATTAAAATCCATGGAGAAGAAATAAAAACTTTGAGGTTCGCCGATGACATTGTAATTCTGTCAGAGACAGCAAAGGACTTGGAAGAGCAGTTGAACGGAATGGACAGTGTCTTGAAAGGAGGATATAAGATGAACATCAACAAAAGCAAAACGAGGATAATGGAATGTAGTCGAATTAAGTCGGGTGATGCTGAGGGGATTAGATTAGGAAATGGGACACTTAAAGTAGTAAAGGAGTTTTGCTATTTGGGAAGCAAAATAACTGATGATGATCGAAGTAGAGAGGATATAAAATGTAGACTGGCAATGGAAAGGAAAGCGTTTCTGAAGAAGAGAAATTTGTTAACATCGAGTATTGATTTAAGTGTCAGGAAGTCGTTTCTGAAAGTAGTTGTATGGAGTGTAGCCATGTATGGAAGTGAAACATGGACGATAAATAGTTTAGACAAGAAGAGAATAGAAGCTTTAGAAATGTGGTGCTTCAGAAGAATGCTGAAGATTAGATGGGTAGATCACATAACTAATGAGGAGGTATTGAATAGAATTGGGGAGAAGAGGAGTTTGTGGCACAACTTGACTAGAAGAAGGGATAGGTTGATAGGATATGTTCTGAGGCATCAAGGGATCACCAATTTAGTACTGAAGGGCAGCGTGGAGGGTAAAAATCGTAGTGGGAGACCAAGAGATGAATACACTAAGCAGATTCAGAAGGATGTAGGCTGCAGTAGGTATTGAGAGATGAAAAAGCTTGCACAGGATAGAGTAGCATGGAGAGCTGCATCAAACCAGTTTCAGGACTGAAGACCACAACAACAACAGCAACTGTTGTGAAGGTTTGGTAAATAAAGGCACATGAAACAGATAAACTTGAGTATGTAAAAGAAGAAGAAAAACCAGGACGTAGGCATAGTCTACTTTTTTTAACGCGACCTCAAGAGTCCTTTACCGTTATTTGCACTAATTTTTGTTTATTATGAAAGTATGGTGAATAGAAATACATGATACAGAGATAATTCAATACGTAACAGAAGAATAAATGGAATGGGTCTTGGTTAATCTTTTTACCGTGACCGCCTACTCTTTGTTTGATAGCATGTGAATGGGGAGTCAGATATCGCATTAATGGATTCTGGAAAGATTGTGACAATTATGACTGGAAGCTTGTACAAACGGTAGAAGACTCTCCGAAAACTGACCGAGTTGTGCTCTACGAATGAAGTTTGTCTACCGGCGAATTCGTCTTGTCTTTGATTGAAGGGAAGTTTGAATTCAGAAATTCGTATTTGGGGATTTCCTTACAGAGTTCGGATTCTAATGGGTGTTGTTTTAACAACTGCAGCATTCCTAGGTTGTGATTTTATATAGAAGATAGGTTTTGTGTTGATAATAGGCAACCAGTGCTGTACAATCGCAATAAAGTCATGAGATGTTCAATTGACTCTTTTATTAGAACATGTTACGCGCTTCGGGATCACACCCATCTTCAGGCATTACAAACTTCAACTAATTCCTAAACAACAAGCCGTACAGCCTTGACAATTCAAGAAAAGTGTCCCATAACATATGACTATGACTACAGTAGACGATTACAGGGCTTTAAATAAATAATAATAAAAAGAATTCTGCAATCAGCAACACTGCCGGATTTGGACACATGTTTCTCATGTTTTTCTGAGCTTGGTATTTTGTATCTCAACGAAATGGATTATCAACTACCGCTGGCCGAAGAACCCAAGGTAGGGACAGAATTCTATACTGCCTTGATGCTACGTGAGCTCAGTAACGTACCACTCGGGTTGCCGACAGGAACCACCGTATTATCGCAGTCAGTAAACATTGTTTTCGGATCTGTAAAATGAAATTTTCTCTCACTAGTTGTATGATATCGTCATTCTCAGGAAAATCTTTGAGATGAATTGCATTTTTATAAAAACCTTTGAGAAGACGTTGAGGCGGTCTTGCAGCATTTGAAAATAGCAGGGTTAACTGAGTGAGCATCTAACGTGAATTTATTTCATTACGAATAGTTATTTCTGGGGATACTATCACCGCACAAGAGGAGAAAGTGGACACATTTTGGATGAATGTTGTCACGAAGCTTCGGCCCCCCAAAATCTGCTGCAATTGTAAATTTCTTCTCAAATTCATATCCAATTTTTCACAAATGGCCGCACCACTAAGCCAGTTATGAAAGAAATGTTACAAATCTCGTTTGTATCACGCTTTACAACAACCGTTAGCCAGTGCTCCGATATTGGCGGTGCCTGAATTTTCTAAATCTTTCGTGAGACCAGTTCCTTCATTACTGGGGCAAGGCCGTATTATTGCTAATGGATGGTCGGCAGCCGGCCGCGGCGGTCTCGCGGTTCTAGGCGCGCAGTCCGGAACCGTGCGACTGCTACGCTCGCAGGTTCGAATCCTGCCTCGGGCATGGATGTGTGTGATGTCCTTAGGTTAGTTAGGTTTAAGTAGTTCTAAGTTCTAGGGGACTGATGACCACAGCAGTTGAGTCCCATAGTGCTCAGAGCCATTTGAATCATTTTTTTTTTATGGTCGGCAAAGGCCGAAAGTGTACTCGTCCCACGCTCGATCGCCTCTTTAAATGAAACAGCGTATGAGTTGGAAGCCTTAGCTGTCCTATTTGGCATGGAAAAATTTGAGTTTCACATAGAGCGCAAACAATTTTTAGTTGCGTTCTAGGTTCATCCAACAGGAGAGGATAGTTATCTGGGACCTATCACTTCCTTGAAATAGTTCCGAGACACCCACGAGTGACACAGAACAATGCCGACGATGTTGATGCAAGCACACGCGCCTAAGTCTTCCATTTCCAACTGGAGGTCTGTCAAGGGTTTGGAAGATAGGAAACCTAAACTCGTTAGGGAGAACTGGAAATGCACGAAGGTCAAGAACCACATCTCATAACAATGGGAGGAACGCATATGGCTGTTATGGCTGCGGATAAGATTCCGCAGAAAATCTTACCCCAATGTACAGGGTATTGGGTGATGATGGTGGGATGGTTGGTTGGGGGAGGGGAGGGGGGGACGTCCTGAGATTCGTGGCACCGTACCTGTCCTCGTTAATAATCTGCAAACACAGAGGGTCTACAGTGTGTATCTCCCTCATGTCTAGTGAATTAGGTGGTAACTCGTGTGATGTGATAGCTCTCAAAGGATATAATTTAATGGTGCCAGAGATATACGAGACGCTGGTTGAAAAATATAAATTTGACGATCGGAAAATCTGTCCAGGTTATTTTCGGTTTCTAGTCCAACTTTCTTAGCGGTTAGGAGACGGAATTCTGGTCCTATCGTTGAATTTTGCTTCTGTTCCTTGCTCTGTTATGCTGTTCCAGTTATCGGGCCACCTTTTAATCGTTTAGATGAGGAAGGATGATCCGTTACCAGGACGGCAAAAGTATCGATCTCAGCGGTATCTTTCGGCCAGCTCTGGGATCGACAAGTAGGCTCTTTGACAAAAGCCTGAGTAAAGTAAACACTGTGAGTTGGATGGCAGCGATGGAAGAGCCGACAAGGAAGCAAGACGGCGGAGCGAGAAGGCGGACACTTGTCGTATGCCCGTCTTACAGCACTGGCTTTCCACTCTCTCTCTCTCTCTCTTTCCCCCTTTCTCTCTTTCTATCTCTTGGCTGTGTATGAAGGATGGAACGCTGCCAAGGGATGCGGCGCTGACGTCCAACATGGTTCCATGTCGAGGAGACGATTACGCCTAGCTGGAATGGCGGCTGGTACAAGAAGACACAGCCGCTAGCACTCGACGACGTGAACATTCTTGCAAGTGAAACGCTGTGCAGACTCCAGTCTCGGCAAAGGCCGTGCTATATGTTTTCTATTTTGCTGTGTTACTTGGACGGGGTCGTTTGGTAGAAATTTGGGTGCGGTCGCAACGTTCAGTTTCTTACACGTCGTTATGATCAGCTATCATTGTCAATGCATACGGTAGGAGTTTGTGCCACAGAATAGAATATTACATGATATCTACTACATTATCTACCGTGTTTGTGTTTAGCCCTGGATGGTTAAGAATAAGATGTCTGCACACTTTTCATTATTGCCAAGTGACATAAGCGATTTTTTAATGGGATATTCTATGAATTACACTGTAATATTTAATCTATTAAATAGTTTATGGATTGTAGCCACTTATAACTATTAATTATTGTGTTATTATAATCTTTTTTTCATGTTGTTTTTAGATCATTTCTAACTAATTGAAGTAATAATTGATTGATGTCCAGTATACGTACACATCCTGAGAAACAGTAAGTGTGTAACTGAACAGTATCTTATTGAGATTATGTGTAAAAATGGATCAAATGGCTCTGAGCACTATGGGACTTAACTTCTGAGGTCATCAGTCCCCTAGAACTTAGAAATACTTAAACCTAACTAACCTAAGGGCGTCACACACATCTATGCCCGAGGCAGGATTCGAACCTGCGACCGTAGTGGCCGTGCGGTTCCAGACTATAGCGCCTAGAAGCGCTCGGCCAGAGGCGCTGATTACTCCCTTGTGTGGCTAATGCTGCCTCTCCTAGTGTTCAAAAGCGGCCACTACAGTCACGTTTAAGGAGAGGGGCCTCCCAAGAGCGTGGAGCAGGCAGTTGTCGGGAGTTACAGGGAGCAGCAGAGGTTGGAGCAACACACACGTGGTGCGGATCGGTACGACGTCTTTTCCGGCTGGTCGTTCAATCTGCTTCGCCAGGAGTGGGCAGGAGGCAAAGGTCGGGTTCGCTTATGGCCATCGCTACTAGCTGTTCAGCTCTGTGCATGAATTTCCCGCTCTGCAAAATATTTGAACAGATATTGGCGTTTATGTTCATTGAGTCGTTATACAAGACTGTTATTTGGCTCTCTGATTTTGGGAATAGGAAATCTCCGGCCGCTCAGTGTAATTTTGAAGTAACTTGTGTCCATAAACTGCGTGTTGGCTTCTGTCTCGGGTTCTTATGCCGACGTTCGTCTGGTGAGTATGAGACCGACGACGTAGTAAAATTCGCCGTCACGGATGTTCTGGGTGCAGAGAAGCACTAACACACACGCTCGTTCAGAGAGGCTATAGAAATACAGAAACACGTTAATGGCTTCAACAAGAAAAAAGGAAATGACCGCGGAGAAGCCCTCGGACGTTGGCACGTCACGTACATATAATCTACGGCTGCGATCACAGCTGCAGTTCACCACCAGCTATTCAGAGTGAAGCTTTGACAATGCCAGCCACTCGCGCTGACGCAACGTCACTAAAATTATCACACGAACGTCAGCCGAAGAAACCGAGACAGAAGCCAATAGCAGTTCGTCAACAAGTGGCCACGAAAGCCTTAACAGTTTTGTGTATCTTGAGTTGTAAATAAACGGGAATCAGTCTTGATCGCATAGTTTTTTTTAATGTGGTCGCCGGTTTCGATCTTATTATAAAATCATCTTCAGACCTACAATAAACAAGAATCCTTATAAACATATACAGGACGATTACGTACAATGACAAAACAATAAATAACACTAATATACCATAGATGTCTGCCGGAGGCGGTGGCGCAAGGCAACCCTCTTGCTTGTGGCTGGTGGTGTACTGCAACGTGACGGACGCCAGCTGCTAATTAAACACTTTAAGCCCCGCCCACTGCTTCCGGCATAACGTTACGGATTGCCAAACACGCAAGTTGCATTTCTACCGCTGTAGAAAGTAAGGTGGTAGTTAGTATTAAGTCATTATCACCATCTATAGGACTTATAAAACAAGTTAAAATCTTGTAACTTATAAAAAATAGTGAAGAAAGGTTATTACTGCGACCTAAATAGTGTGGCCGCCTATCATTTACTGTTATCGACCAAAGCAAAGATGATAACAAGGACGCCACCCAAGTAACCATGGCTACCTACTCGTCTCAATAGGGCCAAAGAGGCTATCTGTGAGAAAAGCGTCCGGCTCGCTCTACGGTTGCCAGGGAGACCCAGCGAAGGTCGATCAGTACGTGATATGGGTAAGTGGTATGGGCATGAGTTACTGTTGCCATTAAAATTTTAATCAAAAGACATTGAAAGGTGGCTCCACTGAGTCACAGCGCCAGAGATTGCGCCAAAGATTATTATTCCGCCGCCTCCACTGGGCGCAGTAGTAGTTCAGAGGATATCGAGAGCAGTCGTTGTTCTGTTGGGCGAGAGAGTAGACGATCTGAGTGTTGACCGAAATGTTGTACTGTTCGGGTGGTGTAATGTATAGATGGAAGAAGATGCGATTGTGAGAATATATTTGAGAAAGGAGATGGGCCTTCGATTTATGATGCTGGTTTAATGGAATATTTTCTTCAATATATAATGAGGTAAAAAGGTATTACAGTTATCTTTAGTAACAATCCCTGTTGCTCACAGGTACAGTAGACAAAGCATCCGGCTCGTGTTCATTTATTAGATTTGTAATTCTGGTTTCTATGCGCAATTATAGTATTTCTGTTTTTTCAATTAGTTCATTGGAATTTTGTCGTATTGAGAGAGAACCGAGTCAGAAACTTGTATGTTGAGTCACACTACCACACACAGAACAGTTACACTTGTGCTTTGTTGTTTCGTAGTTTTTATAGTTGCACGGGACTTCATTCAGCCAATTGTGTTAATGGAAATTCCTTGTCATTCTTAATTTTTATTTTATGCAGTCAGATTGCGTGATAATAATAGTCAGGGACAACCGGTTACGAGACTTCGTAACCGGTCACACTGCTAGTAAAATTATTGCATTTGTTCATTAATATTAGTATTTTCTTTTTAATTAAGGCCCCATGCAACATCTCGTCCAAATAAATGTTATATCTAGAATGCGGTATCAGTAGTGGAATGTCACAGAAATTCATAAGTAAGAGCTATATTACCGTTGCGATCTTTGTTCTGCATAGAATGCAACGTGATGACTATCATGAGCTTAAAATTAGTGACATTATGTCAATAAAGAACGGATAAAACCACTCTCTGAACGGTCACGTCATGGGCGACGAAATAATGTCTGCGGTAACCATAAAGTTATATTGAAAATATAGTGTTAATACATATACCAATAACCGCTGCATAGCAGGGTAGGGGAAAAACATCCCTTGTCAAATAGTAAAACTACAGATAAGAGACATATACCGTACACGTATGGCAAGAGAATTGATTGGTGCTCACACGCACTTAATCCTGCGTAATATTTGGTGAAACAACAGTCACTTGTTGATATAGTACACAAAATATGAAGTATTATAATGTGATACTAAGCAAATTGAAGAGTATAGGCACATTCGTATGACGAAATGTCCCTTGCAACCGTAGAGCGACCAGGATGCTTTCCCCACAGATAGCATCTTTGGCCCTAGTAAGACGACTACGTAGCCATGGTACTAGTGTGGCGTTCTTGTCATCATCTTTGCTTTGGTCGGTAACAGTACATGGTAGAGGGCCACACTATTTAGTTCGCAGTACTAACCTTGCTTCGCTGTATTTTATGAGCTATAAGATTTTAACTTGTTTTATATGTTCTATAGATGGTAACATGACTTAACAGTAACTACCACGTTACTTTCTTAAGCTGCACAAATAAAATTTACCTGACTGGCTATCCGTGACGTCATACCGGAGTCGGTGGGCGGGTCTACAAGTATTAAGTTAGTGGCCGGCGTCCTCCACCTTGCAGTACACCACCAGCCACAAGCAAGAGGGTTGCCATGCGCCACTGCCTCTGGCAGATATCTACGGTATATTAATGTTATTTACTGTTTTGTCATTATACGATTTGGTCCTGTATATGTTTATAAGGATTCTTGTTTATTGTAGGTCTGAAGATGATATTATAATAAGACCGAAACCAGTCACCATATTAAAGAAATTTTAGCGACCAAGACTGCTTCCCGTTTATTTATAATAATTACACTGTTCGACATGGGTTCTATTTCTGATATTAAAGTATGTGCTTCTAGACCATTTTACCGTGGGAAATTCAAATATGTAAAGAAAATATCGTTGTCAGGGATACTTTTTATGTAATACGTATATATATGTATATTCACAATTCATGGCAAACACAGAGACGTTATAGAGAAATACGGTTATGTTGCTGCATCCAGTAGTGATAGAACGTGATAATTTCTTGTGCAACAGCAGGTGGGAAGAATCAGACATCATTAGGTTACCGTTGCCACACCTATGTCATTAAGACCACCTGAAACATCTCATTAACTCGAACGGCGACAGCCGGTCGCTGCCTCGGCAGTAAAGCTTCACGCCTCCTAGGGGCAGTTGCATCGAGTTTACAACAGTGGTGTTAGCCGCAATTTGTGTCAGTCTTAACAAGTGGGTGTTTTGGCTGACAAGTGACTGTCTGTCATATTTCTGAGCACGGTTGAATTTTTTAGTTCCTGTGTGTAAACTGATTGAGCCTGGTGCTGAAGGTAAAACGACTGCTTGCTTTTACACATCAGCGTTCCTCTAGTTCCCTACTATTAATTTAATACAGGTGTATTACCAAAGTGGTATTTTTAAATTTGCAGAAATGCCACGTCATCGTGGATGTTGATATAAGCCGGAAAACTTCTGCTACATCTGTGGGAAGTTAACTTTTGCCAGAAATAGGAAGAAAATTTCTTCAGTCATAAAGAAAGCATACAAACATTACTTTGGAGTAGAGGTAGGAGACCAAGATAAAGAATGGGCACCACATTTCTGTTGTGCTACATGTTACTGCAAACTAATTCAGTGGTGGAAAGGTAAAGAGAATGTGGCGTTGTTTGCTGTTCCCATGGTGTGGAGGGAGCCTAAGGACCATGATACTGATTGTTATTTCTGTCTAACAAAAATTCAGGGTTTTACAAGCAAAAAGTCGAAGAGGCACATTGTTTACCCAGATCTGCCTTCAGCGAGAATGCCAGTTCAGCATTCAGACAACCTTCCAGTACCTTCAAGAGCTCGAGGTCAAATTCTGAGTGACAGTGAAATAAGTAGTACTGAAGAAATCACAGATGATGATTCTTTATATCACTGTACAAGTGAGTCATCGCCACATTTGTTAACACAGGCAGATTTAAATGATTTAGTACGTGATCTAGGACTAAGTAAACAAAAGGCGCAGCTGCTTGGTTCAAGATTACAAGAGTATAATCTACTGCACCAAAGTACTAAAATCAGTGTGTTCAGGCACAGAGAACATGCCTTTATTTCTTATTTTTCAACTGACGAAGCACTAACATTTTGCAATGATGTTGCTGCCCTGATGAAAGTGCTGAACTTCACTTATATTTCACTGGAGTGGAGACTTTTCATAGATGCATCGAAAATAAGTCTGAAGGGTGTTTTGCTCCATAACGGAAATAAAATACCCTCTGTTCCAGTATCTTACGCTAGTTTGACAAAAGAGAATTACGAATTTGTACAAAGGATGCTAAATTCATTAAAATACAATGAACACAAATGGAAAATATGTGCAGATTTCAAGGTAATTGCTATGGAACTGGGAATGCAACAAGGCTACACAAAGTATGCCTGTTTTCTTTGTGAGTGGGATAGTCGAGACCAAAATTCTCACTACGTGAAAAAGAAATGGCCTAGGCGAAGAGGGAAAGTTGGCGAAAAGAATGTACAACGTGAAAGTCTGGTAGCTCCTGAATATATACTACTTCCACCGCTTCACATCAAACTTGGCCTGATGAAACAATTCGTGAAGGCCATGGATCCAACAGGCTGTGGGTTTGTATATCTAGCTACCAAATTACCCCGTCTTTCAGCTGCAAAAATAAAGGAAGGTATATTTGTGGACCCACAAATCAGAGAGCTGCAGAAAGATGCAAATTTTGAAGCATGTTTAACTGATAAAAAACCGCATGGGACTGTTTCAAGATGATGTCGGAAAACTTCCTCGGAAGAAGAAGAGCTACTAACTACAAAGCAATGGTGAAGGATATGATCAAAGCATATCAGGATTTGGGGTGCAATATGTCTTTGAAAGGTACATATGATGGACTCTCATCTGGACTACTTCACAGAGAGTTGTAGTGACGTATCGGATGAACATGCGGAAAGATTCCATAAAGACATTTCTACCATAGAAAGGCACTATGAAGGGAAGTGGGTACCTTCTATGTTAGCAGATTATTGCTGGAATATCATTCGAGAGAAGAAAGATTCACAATACAAGAGAAAAAAGTGATGTGCATTACAAGGCAGTGGCTCATTGTTTGTCAATTTTCTGTAATTTCTCATGTCAAATAAATGCTTCAAAGTGTATACACAAAGGTTACTCTGTTATATGTTGGATCCCACCCTCCATTAATGTGATGAACTTATAACATCATAAAGATGTGCATTTGTTTGTCGAATTTCACCTCACGTTTGCTACACTATATCAGAAACTGAAAAGAGAAATAAAATTGCGATTACCCATAAACTATCCCTGACAGAAAAAAACCAAAAACAATTTTCAATTCAGCACTCAAATTACAACTAGGATCACAATACTTTTTATCAGAAATAGAAAAAAAGGTTTTTTTTGTAGAACAGTGTTATAGATAGTTGTTTTCTAAAATAATAACTGTGTTCTTTAAAATGTTAACTTGTGTTGATCTGCTGGCCAGCGTTACTTCTCAAACAATTTGACATGGTTAATGTTGTTACGGTTATGTAATATACCCAGTTGTCACGCGTAGCTGTATCAGGAGCCAACATCTTATCCAGTTTTCGAAAAATATTTGTGTTTGTTTTATGACTCGGTGCAAGAGAACCACCCGTTCTAAGTTTTTATGTTGTTTTCGCGATGTTTTAGAAGCTGATGTGCTCTGTGATTTTACAGTCATCCACATCTTTTAAGCACCTTGTGAGCTCCGGCTAATTGTAAGAGCGTAGCAAGTTGTTTATCATGTTTCTTCCCGGAAGAAATTACAGCTCCCTGTCTGTAGTTATCCGTTAGCGAAGCTTATTTCCTAGGGCGTATCAACTTATTGGAAACTATCAGTGCGTACAATCATATTTAAACCACAACTTTACTTCTAGTATAATCCATTCAGAAACTTATCTTTCATGTTGGTTAACATGTGGTGAAGTTGTTGGGAGTTGAGTATCTTATGTTATCTGAACCTGCACTATAAACGAAATTTTGCAGTCGGCCAAGAAACAATTGATTAAATGGCTTCGACAGCAAATTTTCTCTTTAATGTTTAATACATATTGTGTCCTTTTTCTAAGTTTTATTGTAAATTTTTTGTCAAACCTTAAGCTTAATAATCCCTATCCATTTTCTTTTAATATTTATCTTTTGTGGGGCCCGCCTAATGTTTCGCACCTAAACTTGCTTGAAGAAATTTACCTAGAAGTGTTTTAACTATGTTAATTTGCGGGTTTACTTAAAATTCTTCAGTGTGAATAAATTAAAAGGCCAATATCGTTAAGGCCTTATTTCTTGAATTCCTTCGAGGTTATTATTATTTTAATTTAACGGAAGTCTCACTCACCCATTGGAATGTCATATTAACTTCAATTTTTATACCTCTTATTCAAAGTTAACCATTTGCTATCAAAGAAAATGTATAAAAATAAATTTTATCGTCCGACGATACATGATGTTAGTTAAAGGAGCGTAGTCTATCCATGTCATTTCCCTGATCCTCGTAAATCAATATTTCACCAACCATTATAGATCGGAATGTTGTCATCTGTAGGTTCTAGAAAGGACGATCAAGTAAAATGAATGTCAGATGTGTTTCGTAACAGCAGAGCAAAACAGAAAACACACAAAAGTTAATCGGAAATGTTTGCTTAGTGCTACCGTTAACGAAACATGTAGCACGCAGTCAAACGGAATTTTAAATGCTGAAAGAATACGTTTCCACAGTCACGAGAGATAAAGAGCACCCTTAAAAATGCGCAGAGCAGAGCGTAGGAGCACACAGTGAATTTGGCAGTATGGCCTTACATTTGATGACCCTTTCATCGTTTATCGATGCTTCAATACGAGACACACAAACACTGACTCGTATCTGTTATGACTATTACAGAGAATTTGAAGGTTCTCATGTGTCACACGTCACAGAGAATGATGTATCAAATTCGTAAGTAGATATTCGATTTATGCTGTTTTTAATGTGAATGAAACGAGAAATAACTTAGTGTCGTATCATAAACTCAAACATCTTCACAGAAGACATGATGACCACAGCCGAACACGTAGGTCTAAAAATTAACAGTATCTCTTCTGCAGTACAAGCAACTGTTGGTCACTTCAAGTAAAGAGAAAAAGTGGAAATCGTATCCAAAGTAACGTATGAGCCACACTGGCGTCTTACAAACTGACAGTTTACATCACTGAAGATGGAGAAGTGAAATGACTTGAGTTCACAGATAACCTGTAATGTTTTCTTTATAATGAAGTGAGCACGCTAAAATGTTTCTTTCCTGTTATCTGTGTTAGATATGCAGTGGAACGTGAATCAGTTCGATAAAGTGAGCGTATAAATGAAAGTGTGACGTGCGACTGTTAAGGGTGAAGCAGTGCTGGTAGAAGATTGAACGTTTGTGTATGTATGTATTGTAGAACAGATAACTCGTGTTACAGTAATGTTTGAAGTTATGGTGCACAGTTTGAGCTGTCTTTAGACACGCAGATGAGCCAAAACATAATCACTATTGTCCTCAGTAAGGCCGAGTGCCACGTAGTGAAGTTGTGGACATGTGACGTGGTAAGGAAAGTATAAAATCTGATTCCGTTATGATGTTCAAATGGCACTGAGCACTAAGGGGATTAACATCTATGGTCATCAGTCGCCTAGAACTTAGAACTACTTAAACCGAACTGACCTAAGGACATCACATAACACTTAGTCATCACGAGGCAGAGAAAATCCCTGACCCTGCCGGGAATCGAACCCGGGAACGCGGGCGCGGGAACCGTTATGATGTTACAGACTCTCATAGATGATGGAGAAGGGTAAATGTATCAATCTGAGATAAGGAGCAATAGTCCAGACAGAGTCGAAAATCGTTATGATGCCTCTTACAGTGGAGCACATTTAGCGGTACTGTTGTTGCAGAGATTGTAGGGTAGGTAATCCAGGCGAGCACTTACGCGTAGAGATTGGGAAAATAAATGTACTAATGCAGTGCAGATGGCTTACTATCTGGTGACATGAGCAATACCGATGTACAAGATCTGTACAGTAGTAAATTACAGTCTGTGTATACAAGTTGAAGTATTAACATCTATCAGCACTAACCAGATGGAGTCGTACACGATGATACAACTTGGAGACGTGATTTTCGTGTATGGAGAAGCAAATGGAAGCAGTAGAGAAGCGGAAAGTTTGTAGAGAACTAACTATATGCGTCGAAGATATCCTGTTCCCACTATGTTTGCAAGCCTCTTCAAACGATTAAGTGAAACAGGCGACTGGGTACCACAGCAGAACGACCAAGAAGGACAACGAATTAAGCGGACTCTTGACTTAGAAGATACAGTGCTTGTTCGAATGAATGAGGCATCTGCAGTCAGCACTCGATCAGCTGAACGTGAAGTGAATGTTTCACAGAGTACTGTGGGTGAGTATTAACGGAAATGCAGCTTCTCCTGAGGCATTCACAGAGAGGTCATGCTTTGACTCCTGCTGACTTCAGACCACGTATCGTGTTCGGCCAACGCTTCTTGAAGCGCATTGCAGTCGATCCTCATTTTTCACACACGAAAAATATTTCACGATGCTTAACAGTCACGTTTGGGCGGATGACAGCCCCCACGCTACAATAGTGAAGAGCAATCGACATAGATTATCAGCACACGTCGGGGCAGGGATGGTAATTGTTTCCGTACTAGGCCCATTTATTCTTCCGCGCCACTTAAAAGATTGTAGGGTAGGTAATCCAGGCGAGCAGTTACGCGTAGAGATTGGGAAAATAAATGTACTAATGCAGTGCAGATGGCTTACTATCTGGTGACATGAGCAATACCGATGTACAAGGTCTGTACAGTAGTAAATTACAGCCTGTGTATACAAGTTGAAGTATTAGCATCTATTAGCACAGTGTACACAGTGTCAGGAATATTCGTCCCAGATTCCTCGAACATATCCACTTGTCATTTGACAACCGGTGTGGTTCCACGTGATGGAGCCACACCTCACTTTGGAATGAGTGTCCTTGAACACTTGAGTCAGACATTGTCTTAAGGGTGAGGTCCTTTCTCGTTAGTGTTCACCTGGTAATGTCCCGCTTGATTTCTTCCTACCAAGGAATGTGAAAAGTCTTACATACAAGACATTTTATTTAACTGAAGAGGATCTCCTGGCTATAATTCTCACAGCCTGCGGCACTGTTGAACGACACCTGGGATATCGAGACGAGTACAAGGGTTTGTGCGTAGATACCAAGCCTGCATTCGGAGGATGGGACTATTTGAGCGCTCTGGAGGCTAACACGGAACTTGAGCCGATTTTACCTTGCAACTTTGGACTCGGTCGTTTCCCGACTAGGATCCGCTACCTCACATGGACACGTTTACCCTCCTCCTTCATCCCTGAAAGTGTACTCAATCATCTGAACTACCATCTATAAGTGGACCAGTGAGCATCATTCATGAGAGAATCTGGGATGATATTATAAATCGTTGATTATCACAGCACTACGCGTGGAAAAGAGCTTCTCGGAAACGATTAAATTGGTCGGCTGTATGCCAGCAACCATCGACAACATCTATGGAAAATGCCGAAAGGATGGAGAAACCACGAGGCTCCAATGAGTTGGACGTCGGCCTCTCAGCACGTTAAGGTGTAGGTCGGAGGCTGCCCCAATCAGTAAAACAGGATAAGCGGCGATCTGAGGCAGCTGTAGCGAGAAAGTATAGTGCTAGTGCAGGTGCCAGTTTTTGGGAGTAAATCGTTCAGAACAGTTCGTTGAACGCGGTATGCACAGCACGCGACCCCAGTGTGTTCTCATTATGAACCAATAACATCGACACTTCGTGGTGTGCACGGAATCATCGAGATTGGGTGGAATCATGATATATGGTTGAATGAACCACGTTTCACGTTAAATCTAAGAATTTCTAACACGTTGCAGCCCTGTCAGCAACTATGATAAATTAATATGTCAAAAATCCGCCTCAGTTGCTAAATGTTACTGGTCTTTAGCCAGCTTTCAGCTAGAATAATCTAGCCTGCTTCAGAAGCATAAAATAAACTAATACATGCCAGAATAAGGCACGGTCATTCATAGAAAGCTCAAGTACTGTGGTACCACGTCGAGCTACGTTACTTAGCTGAGGAGCAGCCCCGGCCCCACTTCGTGGAAAGCGGCAGGTTAGCCGCGGACGCTACGTTGGAACTTTTTATGTATGACCATGCCTTATTCTGGCATGTATTAGTTTATTTTATGCTTCTGAAGCAGGCTATATTACTCTAGCTGAAAGCTGGCTAAAGACCAGTAACATTTCGCAACTGAGGTGGATTTTTGACATATTTATTTCTTGTTACATCAGGTCAATGGTGTTGTTCATATACGCACTCATCTAGGCGAATATCTATTCCATACATGCATCACAACACACACACAACTTAACGGGGGCAGAACTATGGTTTGAAGGTCATTCAACTCGGAATCCATGGGACCTGCGGTAGTAATCGAAGGCACCATGACAGCTTTGTATTACCAGAATATAAGTGAAAACTACGAGCATCTCTTCAGACTTCATGTCTTTCCCGATGGTGGTGGTATCTTCCAGAAGGATAACTTTCACTGTTATAAGGCCAGAATAGTGGTACAATTGCTTAATGAGAGTTATACTGAACTCACACTGATATTTTGGCGCCACCAAATTCACTTATCTGAAATCCCCGGAACACATCAGAGACGCAAACAGTGGTCAGCTCCATGATCACGTACCACTGGACCGTAAGGTACATGCTCGATTTATGCATAGACATGTGATACTAGTTACTCCGGATATCTACCAAGGTCTTGTTGACTCCATGCAAAACGGAATCACTGCTTCAGTGTGTACCAAGGATGAACCATCACGGTATTAAGCAGGTGGCTTTGGCCATTCAGTGTCTATGTGTCATTCATGTTTTCAAATAAAGTACAGAAGGTACCTACTGTACCTGGAAACACATGGTGTTTTTTAGCCGGTCGTTCATTTTAGTGAGTGAGTTTAGAATCACAGGACAGAATGGGTACAAGAGGCAGCCATAATCAGTTAGAGCCATTTTCTACAGTTCTTGTTGTTATAAGGTATGAATTTGGGTTTTATTTATTTATTTAACCTGATCAGATTAGGTGCATCACGCCCTCTCTTACATCGGACCAGCGTTCCACACATTCAGCATTTCACACATCAGAGTTACATAATGACAATAGTTTAAATAATAAAATTAGATTACTCTAGTGACAATATGAAGAAAGAGTAATGGCTAAGACCTAATAAGGTAAATGCTGGCAGTATTTGTACAACAGGTGCTATACATACAAATTATGATAAAAGCAATAATATTAACAGTAAAAAAGAAAATCAAATAATAATCATAAACATGAGGAGAACTGGCAATAGTAATGAAGATTTGTGCAGATGTACATTAATACCTTGGTGTGTAATGTAGATGTTTACTAGTATAGCGAGTTTTGGGGAAGGGAGATTGAAGGAGGGGGAAAGAGGGAAGTAATGAGGTTAAGTGCATTCATGTACAGAGGAAGGCATTACTGTTGCTGAAGTAGATACGTCATTAACTGTTTTTTGAAGCCGGACATGTTTTTAAGTTCTCTAACATAACGAGGGAGGTTATTTCAGAGTCTGGTTCCCGCTACTGTAAAGGACTTGGTGAAAGTGACTGAGCGATGCAGTGGAACAGAGAGGATTTTATTATGATGAGAACGTGTGTTTCTGTCATGTTGTTCCGACATAAGCGGAAAGGGCGAGGCGAGTTATGAGTGACAGTGTACATTTATAATGCAGCAGATGAGACACAGTGTATGGAAATCTCTGCGTTTGTCTGCACGCGGCCAGGACAATTTTGCATATGCTGGTGAAATGTGATCAAAAAGTCGAACGTCAGAGATATATTGGACGCAGGCATTCATGACCAGTTCCCGACGTTGCGAATTTTCCTGAGAGAGGCCTCGTAGGATAATATCGCTGTAGTCAATGATTGGGAGTAGAAGCTTTTGTACGAATTTTTTTTTCAGATCGAAAGGGAAGAGTTTATTATATTTTTGTAGCATATGAAGGGATGCTGATGCTTTTTTCGACACTGCAGTTACGTGCTCTGTCCAATTTAGATTTTCGTCTATTATTACTCCCAAACTCTTTGCTGAGGGAGAGATGTTAATATTGGTTCCATTTAGGATAAGAGATGACACGGAATCCCGATGTTTTCGGCTGATGAGTTTAGAGTGACCAACATGTACCGCTTGGGTTTTAGATGGGTTTAGTTTGAGTCCTATGCCCTGTGCCCAATTTGATAATGCAACGCAGCATTCGTAGAGATATGGCTCTCTACAGATTTAACTGCTTCATAATGTATGAAAGCTATTTGGAATATGTTGTTAATGTTTCAGCTAGAGATTTTATTGCTACAGATTTTATTGCTACAGATTTTATAATTTATTAAATTTATTTATGCATTTATTTTACCTGGCAAGATTAGGGCCTTCAGGCCCTCTCTTACACCTAACCAGGCATACTCAGATTGAACGAGTTACAGTTTCTACAGACCATTAAGGACATATAACGTCTTATACAGTATTAATGTTAAAGAAAAAAGAAATAGAGATTATAACAGTAGTACAATGATAATTGTAACAATCAAAGAAATAATTATAACAATCAATAATAATAATAATATTATTATAATAATAATAGTAATGACTATGTGTATGAAAGTAAACGTATTTTTCTTTTATGAATGTCAGTCCTATTGCTAGTTGGGAATTTTCTCGTTATGTTCTTGCAGCTTGTGAGCTATTCTCATCGAGCAGAGACATAAGACGATAGAATGGGGTGAAAGAGATATAGAAGAGGTAGATAGGTTAGAGGAAGAGAAATAGAATGGTAAAATTCGAAGCTATGATGGAGAGGAGAAAGAAAGAGATGAGAGGGGCACAACAATGGTGGCTATACCGTCCCTAATATGTAAGTTTTGAGTTCCCTCTTGAATGTTGAGTGGTTCTGGATAAGACGCAGATCACAGGGGAGCGCGTTCCATAGTCGTATGGCTGAGATGGAGAATGACACGGAGAAAGATTTTGTGTTATGTAAAAGCACAGCCAAGATGCTAGACGTACCCGATCTGGTATTGCGGTTGTGGAATCATGATAGGTGTTTAATGTGAGAAGATAAGTATTGGGGGCACCAGTGGCTAAGAAATCGATTAAGTAAGCACATCGTGTGGAGATCACGTGCCTTATGTGGGCGTATCCAACCTAGCTGGGAGTATGAAGGACTGATATGATCATGCAACCGTATATTGCAAACGTATCTAACGCAAGCATTCATCACTAGCTCGAGGCATCTCGAATTTTCACTATTTTTGCCGTGTTGAACTACATCACAGTAGTAAAGATTAGGCAAGACTAGTGTTTGGACTAATTTTTGTTTAACTAACTAACTCCGTCTACAGGCCGCAAGCGACCCATCGGGACCATCCGACCGCCGTATCATCCTCAGGTGAGGATGCGGATAGGAGGGGCATGGGGTCAGCACACCGCTCTCCCGGTCGTTATGACGGTTTTCTTTGACCGGAGCCGCTACTATTCGGTCGAGTAGCTCCTCAATTGGCATCACGAGGCTGAGTGCACCCCGAAAAATGGCAACAGCACGTGGCGGCGGGATGGGGACCCATCCAAGCGCCGGCCACGCCCGACAGCGCTTAACTTCGGTGATCTCACGGGAACCGGTGTATCCACTGGGGCAAGGCCGTTGCCCATAATTTTTGTTTAACAAGGGTTGGAAATATTTTTCTGAATTTTAGAATTGCATGGAGGGAGGAGAGCGATTTCCGGCAAGCTGTGACTGTTTGTTCTTCCCAGTTTAGGTGTTCATCCAAGATTATTACTTATTTTTAGAGCAATATGCTGTGCCACACCGTAGTTTGGGTGATACTACAGCTCCAGGTAATCAGGAGGTGACCAAATGAGAAGAGCTGAACCAAACTATTTTAGCCCAGTCTGTGGATAGCCCTGTCCCTATGTCGTTGTCCATCGGACACGAAGGTTTCCTCCGACGCTGCTCATAGTCCATATTGAGCACACGACTTCCATGTCAGTCACGTTGTGCCTACAGTTTGAGCCCTGTGCCGTGCGGACCGGCAGTTTGGACGAGTTATATCATGCATCGACTGTGGCGCTCTGTCTCTGCCACGTACTGCCCTCTTACTGAATCCAGCTGGTGACGGTCCTTATGCATACCACTGCCCAGACGTACTTGCAGTCAACGGCTCACTGGACTCTGCGGCTCATTACGTCATCCCGTGGTAGAAGGGCCCCCTAATCCATCCACGGGTGTCTGACTTGTGCAACGATGCTCGTTTCCATCCATCTCCCCCTCACTAACCGATATCACAGCGAAGGGAAGCGACGTTACTTCTTAGACGCAACTGACATTCTAAAAATGACCAGCAAACTTTCTAACTGAAGAAACAAATGGACTATTGTCGTGGTCATGGGCTGAGAAGCCCTACTACTGCACTTGAGACAGATAGCTGAAATGAAGTGACTAAATTCCAGCCAATGGTTGTCCTAAGATGCCGATGCTGCTAATAATTCTCATCGTACAGCATGAGCCCTGCAGAGGATATCCGTCGCAACTGTCTCTCTGAAGCACAGGGAGAGGGTCGTGCTTTCGCCGATATGAAGACTGCAGCCGTGATCGGATGCTCGAATTCAGATAGCAGCTCATAGCAATCCGTTCCATGCCAATACTCACGTCAAACTCCAAGATGTTCAGTTTTCTCCATTCGCGCATGAACTCTCAGGTACACACTCGCCTCCAACCCCGAACGAACTTCCTGTTATCTTGCTGAATCGTACAGCCTGCTTTATCCAACCCAGCAAACACGACCATCAGTTGCTATACTAGAGCACTCAGCCTGCCAATAGAGAAAGTTATCTGTTTAAATTTAGTTCTATGAGTGAAGGTGAAAGTTGAAGTGACCTGAAAGTTAATCCGAATCGGATGGTAGCTTAACGCTAACTGTAGATGAGGAAATTCAATGCAAGAAAGAATAGATTATTGAGCTGCGAAAATGTTAAGAACACCGTAGGAGTTGTTCGTATCTCGCCACAGCTGCCAGATATTCTTCCACGCGGGATTAGTTATCTTGGTCTGGCGCAATGTCCTTTAACCAGAAGAAACGTAATTTACGAAAACTACGAGTTGTATGTATGGAAGAATGACGTGAGACTGACTGAATTATGTGGATGAACCAAATTACGAGTCACCAAGATATCGTGAAAAGGCTTCAGCAACAGTAGCCTCTTTTACAGTAATGTGAATAATAGTGAAATGAAATTCCAGTAAATATAATGCTCGTCTCCACAAGCGAATGTGAGAAAGTTTATCGATCATACGACGATGTAACGCAAGTGGTGGTCTGTATATACTTTTGTGTGATTACCAAATAAAAAATATCGAATTTCTGCAAAGCACCAAAATACAGCTAATGCTTCAAGTTCTGTGATTTCGTTCGGAAGCGGAAAGAACGCTGCTAGTAAATGTAATTCTCTTGGTAACAACATTTTTCTCTATCTCGCGAAACACGTGAACGACAGGGGCTGTCGTGGAGCTGCCAGTCGTGGTGAAAAAATTACGCAAAAAATTTCGGGTGAGAAAGTAAAGGTGCAGTAAAGGTGTATTTCATAAAGGTTGTTCCAGTGTATCAAATTCATTTTGTGCTTGTTCGTCCAAAATTAAAGCTGAGTTTTACCACTTAACTGACATAACTTTGGAGTGCGCATAGCTAGGCAGTGGATGATACGGCGAAAAAAGAACTGACGAGGCTAAGAAAACTTCTGACCTGGAGCTTAGTAGTATGAACGGCAATGTGAAGAACGGCCTGAAGTTGGTCTGGATCGGGTACAATACCAGAAGCTGAAAGGATATTATTGAAAAATTTAATAAAAACTTTTCCAAAGTTATATTTGCTTGAACTGACCGTGATTTCATGATTAGAAAATGTTTCGAATAATGGGTTCAAACGTTGTTATGTTGGCACCAGGTTTCCTCAGCAGAGAGTATGCCATCACATTTGCAGTGATTCTGGCCTTTATATGTAATGGAGAAACGAAATTCGAGCGCCTCGTGAAAGCTGAAGTTGAAATATTAAGACCGAAAGGCAGTCTGCAAAACTGATAACATATCCCGAAGCATAGAAAGGCTGTCTATTTTCAACAGTTCGGGTGTGGTGCAATCGCCCACAATCCTGATTTTAAATCGAAATACGTGAAAAATACGAAGAGTCCATGACATTTTTGGAGCAACTCATCTAAAGTTTGTCTGTCAATTTCTGTTACTACGATGCCATTAATTAGTCTCGAATCTTAAACAAGTCTGAGAGAATCATCCTTTTTTGGAACGTGTAACGAAGGGGTAGCACCTCTGTCAGTTATGTGTTGTTGGAGGACAGTTTCCGTTTCCCGTTTTACTTTGTCTCTATAAATTAATAGAATGTTGTAATGTCTAGAAATAAAAGTAATATGGGTTTCTCTTGAAATTCTACAAGAATTCCGCGCATAGGTCCGGGAACGTTGTCAAAAACATGAGAATAAGTCTGTAGGACTACCTGTAATTGTTTCGTATTCCTGTCTGCAGCAGCTTCCACTTGTCTATATTCGCTTGTATCATTTGAGAAACATCAACAATTGATTCTTGATTTTCATTAATAATAGAAATATCTACATCAGAGAATAATGATGTGGACCAATTCTGGTTATTGTTTGGTGTGAAAATCTGTAGCCTGTAAATCCCGTGTTCGTCGATTAAAAAATTCTTCTCGCGAAGTAACCTGCGTATCATTGTTTTGCAGCGAAGTACACGAATTCTCGAAATCCAGTACGTCTTTTTGACTGTTTAAGAAATCCATGCTTAGCGTAATCTCTATTATCAGCAGTGGAACGATCCAGAAATTTGTAAGGAATGTGTGACCTTCTACAGTAAATTGTACATATATTTGTGATCTTACATGCACACATTTCCCTGAAGCTGCTCTCTAACTTTTGTTCTATGTACTGGTGAAGAAGGGAAAGTTTCATACGAATTACCTTTGTTGAATTCTGTATCACTGCTCGCTGAAACTGGAGAGCTTGAACCTAAAATACGATTACAGTATGTTTGCCTATTTGATTGCTAGTCGCTGGATTGTCTCTGATATCTTCTAAACAAATGACTTTCCAGTAATGCGGTGCGGCTGGCAGTACACCCTGTTGCGTCTGTGTGTGAATCTTCTCTAGTCTTCCTCTCTAGTTACCGTTGTCCGCCATTGTCGCGTCGCCGTGATGTCGGTTGCGAAACTTCACTATTTGTACAGATCGCCTCGCTTCTGCATAATTAATTAGAATCAACTTGTCCTCTGTGGAAACGACTGTCTGATTCTTTCAAAATAAATTTTTCTCTTTTCTGTAATTTTCATTTCTCCTGCTTCCATATCTGTCATTTTCTCGGAAGTCGTGGTTTTGTTTTCACGGTAATTGTGATTATATGTTTGCTGCCTATGGCTATGCAAATTTTTATTCCTTTGTAATTATTTGTTGCTGTGTATGATTGTTTTATGTTGACTCTTGAATTATGAAAGTGCTGATTATTTTGATAAAAATTCGTATTTTGTTGCTTGTCCATTTAAATTGTAATTCCGTGATATTGTCTTTGGTACTGTTGGTTATTCCCGTCTCTGTTGTCATTGGATGATCTGAAATGACCCATATGCCTATTTACCACTTTAATTGTGGTTGATCTGATAAAAGGTTTTGTTTTTGTACATATAGTCGGATTCTGGAATCTCAGGCAATTGTGAAACCTCACGGAAAGCATTTAAGTTTTCTTTGTGATGTCCTGTCAGTAAAGAAACAAGTAAACGTCTAGGAAGTTTAATAAATTGGACTAAAGGGCATTGGCTGAACGGTTCTATTAAATGATGGTTCTGTTGTAACACTGTAACCTCCCCACAGAAAAAAAATCATAATAAAAATGAAAATGAACCGTCAACCAAGTGTAACCTCCACACGGAAATATTAATGAAATGATTTTTTAAAAATATTGTAACCTCCGAACAAAATTGGTTCCCATTTCTAGTCTCCGTGCACAAATGCATTCACATTTAATGTAACCACAAAATTCAATTCCTAAACCCTGAAATAATAAAAAAATTCAGTAATCTGGTAAATTTTATGACGACAGCAACGCTGCGCCACGGCCCTGTACTCTGAATAAAAAAGCAAAAATTCTTACCTCAATAAAAACTGCGAATATATCTGTTCTTACCTAAAAAAATTTCGGCACAGCTCCGTGCAGTGCTGCCCTATGCTTTGTGACTCGTGAAAGGAATTAATTATTCATTGGATAAAATCTTTAAATTCAAATGAATGCTTTTTTTAAAAAAAGTTACTTTATATTATAAAAATTATTATTGGGGCATTTTTTGAAAGAAATTGGATGACAGTTAACATACATTACTAGATATGCGCAAGGCTGCTTCTTTACCTTCTACAGTAATACCCACGCTCCAGAGTCTCGACGAGAGCGGACTGCCGACACGCGCAGACACGCGCAGACACGCGCCGACTACTGCCCACTCACGCAGACTACTGTCGACTACGGCCGACTAATGCCGACTAGCGACAACTAACTACATACTGCTCTCTGGTCAGAGACTCTCCTAAGTCTTGCCTGTTGCAGGCAGCGCATACATCGCATACCTCTTACATAACCATCCACTAATGGGGGCGGGGGGGGGGCAAAAATTTGGCAGCGATGGTGAGTCAATTGGACTTGCCATGAGCAACAAATTTTTTCTTAATTAACTGAGTTTACAATCACAGAAAATATATATATATATATATACAAGTGCAGAACATGAAATACAATATAGTGCACATGCACTGAGTACAGAACATATCAAGCAATGACAAAATGTATACACAATGTGTACAAAACATATTAACAAATGCCAAATGTGCGCACGCACTGTAGTACAGAACATATCAGGAAATCACAAAATGTATAGGCAATGAGTACAAATCATATTAACAAATGACATAAAGTGCACACGCACTGTAGTTCAGAATATATCAGCAAATCACAAAATGTACACGTAATGAATACAAATCATATTAACCAATGACATAAGTGCAAATGCACTGTAGTGCAGAATATCAGGAAATCACAAAAAGTATACGCAATGAGTACAAATCATATTAACAAATGACATAAAGTGCACACGCACAGTTTTTCTTTTTTTTTTTTTACTATATTACAAGAACTGGGATAGGAGAGGGAAGGACTGCATCATGGTTGTAGCACATTAGGTTGCACGCAGCTGCACTGAAAGTCCATATCTTTCTACAGAAGCACAACACCAAGTGAGACAATCTGAAGTTCTTTTCCCAGAAGTATTAATCAGTGTAGCGAAGACACTGAAATGTCGTAGTAATATTCCATCTTATCATTTTGGTACTACATTAGGTACACCAAGCAATGGGACCATAATAACATCTGCATCGCTCAAGGTGGTGGACAGCATATCGTGTCAACACCACGTTCTTGTAAGGTACACCAACGTAGAATTAGTGCAAAAACCAAATATAGTGCTCCATGAGCAAGAGAATAGACAGGACAAACGGATATTGCAGTAATTTCTGGTAATTAGGTCAGAAGGTGAAGGACATTAAGTCTTATGCCAGTCATCATTGATAATTATTAGTCTATCAACTGAGTTGATTAATTAGTGGCACTCATCGCCCAGTTACTGAACATTTCTGTACCATGTATGAAGTATTATAGAAAAATGTTCATAAGTTATCTGTTTACAGAGAACATTGGCACTCATTGACCAGTTACAAACCATCAGAAGTTATAAATCAAAACAGGAACTAATGAGTGTAGCATCAAGCTACTAGTATTCATACATATAGCATAAAAGTGACATAATACATATTTAAAATATAAGAAACAGTGGCATTCGTTGGCCAGCAAGTCTTGAGTATTACAAAACATTTTTCCTCAATCAAGTGACATATGACATATTAAAAATTAATTATTGGCACTCAGTGGCCAGTTACAATCCATCAGAAGTCATCATTCAAAACAGGAGTCAAAGAGAGTAGCATCAAGCTACTGGTATTCATATATGTAAGTGACATAATATAAATTTAAAATATAAAAAACTGTGGCATTCATTGGTCACCAAGTATTTAATATTACAAAACATTTTTCATCATTCAAGTGACATATTCGAAATGTGGTGCTACAGAAGAATGCTGAAGATTAGATGGGTAGATCACATAACTAATGAGGAGGTACTGGTGGTGGTGGTTGTTGGGATGTTTAACGGGGACTAAACAGCTAAGGTCATCAGTCCCCCAGAGGAGGTACTGAATAGGATTGGGGAGAGGAGGAGTTTGTGGCACAACTTGACAAGAAGAAGGGATCGGTTGGTAGGACATGTTCTGAGGCATCAAGGGATCACCAATTTAGTATTGGAGGGCAGCGTGGAGGGTAAAAATCGTAGGGGGAGACCAAGAGATGAATACACTAAGCAGATTCAGAAGGATGTAGGTTGCAGTAGGTACTGGGAGATGAAGAAGCTTGCACAGGATAGAGTAGCATGGAGAGTTGCATCAAACCAGTCTCAGGACTGAAGACCACAACAACTACAACAAGTGACATATGACATATTTGAAAATGTAACACTCTGTAATTATTACTCAAAGTCTGTGATTAGAAAACATCATTCAGTATTACTCAATACTCTTTTAAACTAGCAGCAATATTTGGGACTGGTAATACTTTTTTTTGTGTTAGCAATGCATTGCGTTGGGATCGATAATTAATTGCTGGGGCATAACAATATTTGCATTTGACTTATTGCTGCAAATGAAGATGGGTAACGTCATTCGTCATGAGTCAGCTGTAGCAATGTTATGAAACAAATGGAGTATATGTGATCACATTCATGAATGACACACACAAATGGGTAAAAAAATGCAAGTTTGATGACCAACTGCTTATAGCACATTAATTTCATGAATAATTTCTCCCGCAAGAAATACAAAACGGATTATGAAGCTGAAAAAAGAAATGCATATTATGCTGAAAAGTAGTGAACTTCGAATTAACAGGTAATGAAATGTGTATTAAATATATATGTTCTCTAGCTGTCCTTTCCAAAACCTTCAGTCATCATACCATGCAACATAAGACATAATGTCAAAACGAACTGCAACAAATACCTAAATAACTACATTGCATTTCTTAACTAATAGTAAAACTATAAACTTCATCGTTATTTTCATCTGCAAAGAAAAACTTCATTATCATTACTAACATCACCTGCAAAGAAAAACCTCATTACCCATATCACCATAATTCCATTATTATCATCACCTGTAAAGAAAAACTTCATTATCCATATTAGAATATTCTGCATCACTATTCATCATCATTCATTATCATCTGCAAAAAAGTCACTTCATTATTCATTACACAACTATTCATAGTATAGAGTTCCTTATTTCTAGCATATTTCATCACTAAAAGTAAGATGTGTAGTTCTGTGTGACAGTCTGCATCATTCGCCTCGTATTGTGAAAGAATAAATTAGTTAACACTGCTATTATACTATGTGTATAGTATATTCTTGTTAATGATTGTTAATTCTGATCCATTTACTGTTCGTGACGAGGTATTGCATCTTCTTTCGTTCATTCCGAAAGTGAAATTCCCATAATTTATTTCTTTTACACGTTATTTCCTTCTGAAAATGATGAAAAATGATTAATGTCTTGCATTTATATACCCATTAAATAAAAGCTGGTTTGTAGTGATATAATTAAGCATACAGCATAGCATGACACAAAACTTAATATGTCAAAAAAAACATAGACAGTGTTCAGGTGCAAAAATGTACACAGAGTATCACAATGTAGCAGCAAAAAATTGTAAAATAGTCACGATGTTGAGATATCATAAGGCAAAATGTCAAAGTCAATTGGTGTTTGTTATATCTTAAATATTTCATAGGGCATACAAAACAAAACAGTAAAACAATCATACATACACGAAAAATGGAAAATGAGCACTGTCTGATGTGTAACGACAAGAAAAGCCTCTGTTTGTTCAGCTTGTATGTTGTGTAGTTGATAGAGGCGAGAGTTGAAGACTTTAATGGAGAAAGAATTTGATAAAATTTAATATGTCACTAGATAGAATCGCATAATTGGTCATAAAACATGTAAGTTTATCTGGAAAAATGTGCACAGTCTGATGTGTAACGACAAGAAAAGCGACCTGCTAACCTTACCTTGCCGGGCACTTGCCAAGAAAAAATACGATAATCATAAGTAAGTGTTCATGTGAATATAATTGCATAAGTGATCATAAAAAAATTCAGGAAATGGCAGTACAGTGTGATAAATCATAAAGTATGTTCATTCAATAAAGGGTTTGATGTTGGAGGTATGGTGATTCCCTTTGGTTTTTCTCTTTCTCAAAGTTTCGACGTGTACTACATTGGGGTGAGGAATGCTGCGAATTCGATATGGACCTGCATATAGTAGTTCAAATTTACTACACCTACTTTTCCCTCTATTAGATAAATAATGTGTGCGTACTAATATCTTCTGTCCAATGTGAAAGTCACAGCGTGTACAAACCAATTTTTGCTGTTTTCTCCGGCGCTCTGCGGCACGTTTGATGTTGTTCAGCGCAATGTCAATTATTTCATGGTGTCGTAGTCGACGAGATGTAGGAAAGGTTACTAATTCTTTAATTTTGTTAGGTGGTTCAACATTTTTCAGTATAACAGTCGGAGATAGCATAGTAGACTCATTTGGTATGGAATTAATTACATCCTGGGATGAGAGTATGTGTGTGTCCCAATCAATATGTTTTTATGGCAGTATATTCTACACAGTTTACCAATTTCTTTCATTAATCGTTCACAAGGGTTCGAAGAAGCATGGTACCTGGATATATAGATCGGGGATATGTTTCTAGCTCGTAACATACGTGTCCATATAGCAGATCAAAACTGTGATCCATTGTCGGAAATTACTTTCAGTACATGCCCTATATGAAATAGAAAATGTTTTACAAATGCTTTCGAAACAGTTTTGCGTAACGGAGTGAAGGTAACAAATTTTGAAGTGAGTTCAACAGCGACAAAGATGTAGCAAAAACCTTTATTAGTTCTGGGAATCGGACCAAAAATGTCTACAGCGGTCATGTGTCTCAATTTAACAGGTACAATGGGATGTAATGAAGGAATATGTGAAGTCGTATTTGATTTAGCTTTCTGGCAGATTTTACATGACGCTAAAACTCGTCGAATACGTTTCTCCATGTTGGTAAAATAACAGTTCTGTCTCAGTATAAGAAAACATCTTCTGGCTCCGTAATGTGCGTAACTGAAATGAGTATACCAAATTAATTTGTTAACAAGCTCGTCAGGAATACATAATAACCAATTGTTGCTGTCAGGGTGAGAGCGGCGAAACAGAATATCATTGCGTACAGTGTAATGGTTTCTAATGGTAACATTATTCCTATCTTGCAAAAGGTGTTTAATCTCTTTCCATACGTTGTCTTTACTCTGCTCTTGTGCTACGTCTTGTAATGACGACGAAATGAAATTTTCAAATGCAACTTGTTCAGTGTACATGACGCTGAAATTTGCTTTGCAGAAGTTGGTTGCGATGTCTTGCTGATTGTTGCTAAGAGAACGGAATAGTGCGTCTGCTACAATATTTTGTGTACCGGGAATGTGAACAATTGTAAAATTAAATTCTTGTAAATAAAGTTTCTATCTACTTAATCTGTCGTGTGTAAATTTAGCGGAAAGTAAAAACTGTATCGCTCAATGGTCTGTGTAAACGGTCGTATGTCTTCCAAAAAGGAAATGCCGAAATCTCGTAAATGCCCATACAACACATAATGTTTCAAGTTCTGTAACAGAATAATTTCGTTCAGCAGGTGACAGAATGCGACTCGCAAAGGCGATGTTTTTAATTACTGTGGTGCCGTCTTCTTCAATTTCCTGAAAAATGTGTATGCTTAAAGCGGTGTTAGAACAGTCGGTGGCAGTGGAAAAATTTGTAGTAAGATCTGGGTGCGATAAAAGTGGTGCATTCAACAAAGCATGTTTCAAATAACATTCTCGTGAACAAGATTCTGCGTATCAAAAGTATTGTTTGCGTTACTGGAATATGCAACCTGTACTGTATTTAGTCAAATTCTGTCTGACGTGTTATTACTTTCGGGAGGATTCTGTGGCATTTCAACTATTTGAACTGTTCTGTTATTTCTTCCAGACGTATTACGCTCTGGATGATACCTACTGTCTTGTTCATTCATGAGAATATGTTGTTGCTGATCATTTTGCTGCTGGTAAGACCGACTGTTATTAAACGTATGTTGATAATTGTGCTCATTGTTTTTACGTCTGTCGTGATAGTCATTTCTATACGGTGCATTGCGATAGGAATTGAAATAGTGTGTTTTCTGTGCGTAGTTATTTCCTTGTTGCTGTGCGCTACCATTTGTTGGGGCTGACGCTATACGTGCACGCGGCGAAACATTAAAGCCTGGCTGACCATGTACACTGCATTGTTAGTAAGGTATGCTAACCGGCTGACTTTCATGCTGTTGCGGTGAAAAACGTCTATTGTTACCAAAATGCGTTCCCTGTTGCTGATAATCATGACGATACTGACAATTATAATTTTATCTGTTATTAATGATACGGCTATAGTTGTCATTTCGGGAGTGTCTAAAGAGAACTGTCACTTTCAGTAAAATTTGTCATATCGGGTTTTCTTTATACGTTTCTTAATACTAGATAGGGCAATAGTTAAAGAGCTGTTTCGATAGATTTAAAGGATAGTAGAAGAGAAGGCAGCAGTGCAGAAAACTAAAGATGAAACAGCACTACTACGGCTCGGGGCCCTGTGCACGCTACAGCACATACTCATTGAAGCGTAATGAATCCCCTGACGTCTATTACGCACTGCAGATAAACTTTAGCTTCTGCGTTAGAGGCAATGTCGTTGAAAATTCAAAAATAAATTGCTGTATCCATGCTAATTGTAGTTTCTGCATTACACGAAATGTTGGTAAAAATTCAAGAGCAAATTGTCGTATCCAGTTCAAAGATAGTTTCTGCGATACACACCAAGGTGGTGAAAGTACAAAAATAAATTGTCGAATACGGTTCAAAGCGTGTACCTGTTCTCCGTCATTTACAAATACCTTAGATTTTTTTTACACATACAAATTGCTTATAATCAACGTTCTCATCACTGAATGTGTGAACAGGTTCACGATTACATAAGAATCTGTTTGTCTGTGTCATTTCGGATTTTAAGTCGCGAAGCTTTTCGGATTTTGAGTCGCGTAGTCTCTGTAAATTACTTAAGTTACACTGGCTGTACGAGTGTGAGAAATGTTCGGAATGGCGCTGATGCTGTGCTGTGTTATTGAGTGAAACATTTTTCATTTCTGTTACTTTAATACTTCCGTCAATTTGGTTGTTCTGCTGTTCACATTTCTTATCGACTTCCGTATCCACAGTGTGTGAAAGTTCTGGTGACTCTAAATTAAACTCATCGCGTATCTGTGTTGCGTTTTCTGAACATTGTTCAGTGACTGCATTAATTTCATCTCAAACTGATTCTGTTGTCGCTGCATCTGTATTACCTATCCTTGTGCAACAGTTCCAACTTCTTCATTACTGTTACTAGCACAAGCTGTAGTATCCTCACGTAACTGTTCTTTGGTGTCATGACATTGCGCGGCCACGGCTGTAATCTGTTCACTAAGTTGTTTGTTCTGTTCATTAACGTTGTCGTGTTTTTCGTTCGGCTGTTTAAGACTTTCCGAAAATTGTTTGTTCTGTTCTCTAAATTGGTTGTTCTGTTCTTTATGTTGTTTGTTCTGTTCATCAAGTTTTTTGAGAAACTCTTCTTGTTCTTTCATCAATTGTTTGAAATTTTCATTACGTTGTTTGTACGATTCATTAAGTTGTACCAATAGTGCCATAATTTGATCCACAGTAACATTACCTACTCTATTCTCTGTGCTGTTTGATGGCGTACCTGCAATTGTCACGTTTTGTGTGACCATTTGGTCATTCTGTAATTTACAAAAAGGTTTGCCAGTCGGATGTGCACTGTTGGTCACTACACCGGAATTAACTAAATCTGTCGTACTCTGATTACACTGTTCATTTTCATTAGAAAAATTTGTCTGTTCATTACGTAAATTTTGCAAACCGGGTGTTTCAAGCTGGGCAGCGTTCATTGTAACAGAGTGTCCCGCGTCATCAATTCTCGTTAAATTAACAGAGGACACAATCGAATTCGTTTGTTCATCACTAGGATAAAAATCATTATTAGTGGTCGGTACACACTGATTGTCTACAAATTGAAGATTGTCATCATTACACTGCATGTCGCAAGTACTATCTCTCAAATTATTCGAATCAGCTATTTCACTCATTGTACATCGCGATGTACTGTTAACAGTTCTTCGCGGCATTTTTACACAAATCAAAATTATTCACAAATGAAACAAAGACAATGAAAAGTCCAACAAACACTATAATAACAAAGAGCAACAAATTGCCGATGATCTGTGGAAGAAAGAGTGACAAAATTAGTAAATACATTGCGCCATATGCTAATTATTTTTAAGTAAATAAGAGCAGATATATGACTACTTCTCAGAAGATTGACAAAGAAGTACGATCCTGGCAGGGTCGCCAAGTGTAACCTCACCACACGTAATATTTGTTAAATAAAAATGGAAAATGAAGCGAAGTGTAACCTCCCCACAGAAGTGTTATATGAATAAGACGAAAATGGTGCCAAATGTAACCTCCCAACAGAATAATGTTTAATAAAAAATGTGAAATGGAACCATGCGTGAACTCCCCACAAAATTGATAAATGATAATTCACCAAAAACCACACAATAATATTAATTAGATAATGAACCATGAACTGTATCTAACATCTCAACAGAAATAATTAAACCTGATAAACTTCATAAGGACAGCAGCGCTGACCTTCGGTCCTGTGAAACAATTAAACCTGATAGATTTTATAAGGACAGCAGCGCTGACCTTCGGCCCTGTATTCTGAATAAAAAAGCAAAATTCTTACCTCAATAAAAACTGCATCTATATCTGCTCTTATCTATCGCCACAGCTTCGTGCAATGCTGGCGTATATTTAATTTTGATTCTTGGAGGAAATGCATAGGAAATATTCTTTAAATTGAAATGATTACTTTTCTTTAAAAGATTTACTTTATAAAAATATTATTGGGGCATTTTTTCTGAAGAAATGAAATTACAATTAACATACATTATGAAATATGCACAATGCTGCTTCTTTACCTTCTACAACAATACTCATCGTCCACCACAATCCTGACCAGAGTCGCAAGAACAGCACGCCGCCGACGCATGCCGACGTCTACTACCGTATCCGACTGACTACTACTGCAGACTCGCGCAGACTAGCACTGTTCCTGCCGACTCGCTACACGCAGCTGCTGTTCCTGCCGCAGACTGACTTCTACTGCCGACAGAGTACAACTGATCACTCGCACGGTCAAGCGCAGACTAGCAACGATAAATTACTCTCTGGTCAGAGATTCTGTCATGCCTCGCCATCGCTGGTAATGAATACATACGTGTTTCACTGTTTTTCATTTAAGATCGGAAATTTCATCACGTAATTCGGTGTTCAACTGTTTGATAGTATTAATTTCGTCTGCTACTGTAGCAATATTTTTGTCTACGTATGTTTCCGCCTTCGTAAACAATTTACGCTTATCTTCCTATCTTTGTGCAGCAATTGTTTCCATGACTTGTCGTTTTACTCTATTTTGTTCCTGTATGAATTTACGGTAACGCGTTTCACTATTGTGTAAGTGGTGATTAAAACGATCGTCAATTTGACTGTTCTGATGGTCAAAATTCGCGTCTACTTTTGCATCCAGTGTGCATGAAAGTTCTGCTGACATTAATTTAAACTCGTCGCGTAACTGTGTTGCGTTTTCAGAGCACTGTTTACCGACTGCACTAATTTCGTCTCTAAGTAATTTAGTTGTAGCTGCATGTCTATTATTTAATTCTTGAGCAACAGATCTAATTTCTTCACTACGTTTCCTAGCACAAGCCTTATTTTCCTCACGTAATTGTTCCTTAGTATCATGACATTGCGCAGCAACGGTTGTAATCTCTTCACTAAGCTGTTTCTTCTGTTCACTAACTTGTTTGAAATTTTCATTAAGGTTCTCTTCTTTTTCATTAAGTTGTTTGAAATTCTTGTCTTGTTCTTTCTTTGACTGTTTGGAATTTTCATTCAACTGTTCGGAATTGTTGTCTAGTTTTTCATTAAGATGTTTATTCGATTCAGTAACTTGTAGCAATTATGCCATAATTTGATCCAAGCCAATATTACCTACTCTATTCTCTGTACTGTGTGATGGTGTATTTGCATGTGTCACGCTTTGTGTAACAATTTGGTTATTCTGTGATTCTTGAAAATGTTTGCTAGTCGGATGTGCACTGTTGGTCACTACCTCGGAATTAAATAAATCTGACGTACTCTGATTACACTGTTCATTTTCGTTAGAAAAAAATTGTCTGTGCGTTACATAAATTTTGCACACCGGGTGTGTCAAACTGGGCAGCGTTCATTGTAATGGAACGTGTCGCATCATCAATTGTCGCTAAATTAACAGAGGACACAATTAAATTTATTTGTTCATCATTAGGATCAAAATCATTACTAGCGGTCGGTACGCACTGATTGTCTGTAAATGAAGGATTGTCATCATTACAATGAGTGTCGCAAATATTATCGGTCAAATTATTCGAGTCGGCTATTTCACTCATTACACATCGCGATGTACTATTAACAGTTTTTCGCGGCATTTTTCACAAGTCAAAATTAAGTACAAATGAAACAAGGAAATGCAAAAATGCAACAAACACAATTACAACAAAGAGCAACAAAATGCCGATGATCTGTGAAAGAAAGAGTGACAAATTAGTAAATGCGTTGCGCCAGATGCAAATTACGTTTAAGTAAATAAGAGCAGATATATGACTACTTCTCAGAAGATTCACAAAGAAATACGATCCTGGTCGGACGTCGCCAGGTGTAACCTCCCCACAAAAATATTAATTAAATGAATTTTTAATATTGTAACCTCGGAACAAAATTGACTCCCATTTATAATCTCTGTGCAGAAATGCATTCACATTTAATGTAACCACAAAATTCAATTCCTAAACCCGGAAATAATAAAAAAATTCAGTAACCTGGTAAATTTTATGACGACAGCAACGCTGCGCCGTGGCCATGTACTCTGAATAAAAAATCAATAATTCTTACCTCAATAAAAACTGCGAATATATCTGCTCTTACCTAAAAAAATTTCGGCACAGCTCCGTGCAATGCTGGCCTATGCTTTGTGACTCGTAAAAGGAATTAATTATTCATTGGATAAAATCTTTAAATTGAAATGAATGCTTTTTTTTAAAAAAAATTACTTTATATTATAAAAATTATTATTGGGGCATTTCTTGAAAGAAATTGGATGACAGTTAACATACATTACTAGATATGCGCAAGGCTGCCTCTTTACCTTCTACAATAATACCCATCCTCCAGAGTCCCGACCAGAGCAGACTGCCGACACGCGCAGACACGCGCCGACTACTGCCAACTCACGCAGACTACTGTCGACTACTGCCGACTAATGCCGACTAGCGACAACTAACTACATACTGATCTCTGATCAGAGACTCTCCTAAGTCTTGCCTGTTGCAGGCAGCGCATACATCGCATACCTATTACAACATGTGCTAGCAGAACTGTGTTAATGTTGCAAATTGTGATTTTCTAAAATTTGGCGAAGTGATTTGTTCGTTCATAATTCCTTGCGGTTTACTCTCTGACCAGTGTACTGCTAGAAATTCGTTTGTAATTCCTCTGAAGAGAAGCATTCTCTTACTACCGATCGCATTCAATAGCTGGATCACCTTCCCAAAACCTGCAAATAAATTTAATTATGTATGTTCCTGGACAAGCTGGAGTCAAAAGAAAAGTTAAATTGTTGGATCCAATCAATGGGTTGTAAACCATTGATGCCACTGCGGAAAATTTAAACACTGTAACTATTACAAAAGTTTTGCAGCAAAATAAGTCGTGTCTTGTTATTTCATTAAAGTTCTGTCGGTTGAAATACGAATGTGAATGTCTGCGTTCATTTTCAAACTCTCTTTCACGTCGAAGTTGGCCAGAATGTTCTTCTTGGACGAAATATTTTTATTGTTGCTAATAGCCCTCACTACTGGTGTCAAATGCTTTTCAGTGTCAGCTACATTAGCGCGTAACACACTGATTTCTTGTTTGCTCTGTTTCTTTACCGTCAACCGCCCTTCCTTATAAAGCTTTAAAGACTGAAATTCTTCAGTTTCTTTAAAATATATTCGTAGTATGCTTTGAGAGATCCACTTCGATTTGCTCAAATTTCTTTGAATGTTTACCAATCTCTGCTTTCAGTGTTTCAAATTGTTCTTTTATACTGGTGTCATTGTTATTTGTTTCTGTGTCCTAATTCTGTCCCTGTTTCGAATGCTTTTGTGATTTGCGCGGCTGAGATTGAGACCGCGGCACTAGGAAATTTTTTTAAATTTTTTCATAAACTGAAAGTTTCTCTTTTCGGCAGGAATCTTGAATTTCTTAAAATTTTGTGTCCACCTTAGTCAGTCTCTGAGAAAACTGTAGTTGTAATTATGTAAGCGTTTTTGCAATTTCTTCTAGCAGATTTCCATGCCCGTCGTCACATTGTTTCAAGCATTTTATTGTGTTCTTGCCATTTTGTCTCAAGGTGACTTGATAGCTCATTTGTCAGTGTTTTGTTACTTGCCTGTAATAAATTCTGAAGCATAATTGCAATGCCTTTTCTTTGCAAAGAATTCGTGCTAATAGTTGTATAATGAAGTGGTTGTTCGTCTGTCCTTTCATTCAATGCAAACGTAAGGCTTATAATCACGAATCTCGCGTCTAATCATCAAAAGAAATATTGAAGCTCGCAAAAATGTTGCCAGCCAAATCTATGGAATTTACGTATTCCTCGTAAGCGGTCTGTCTTGGAGGGAAGCATCTACCTCAACAATTGATGAGTCTGAATTTGTCTCTGTAGAATTAATAAGTGACTCGTCAGAAGTTAAAGTAGTGTTGTCCCATGAATTTTGCATATTGGCTGCCTGACAATGGCAGACAGCTAGGTGATTTGCTACTCACTGTGTTGCGAAGGATGGTAGTTACAATATAAAAGAGAAAATAGTAAAAAAAGAAACTTTTAGAACTCATCCCAATAAGCTGTAAGAAAACACCGGTGATTAGTAAATAGAGCAAATCCAAAACAAAACTATCAACAAAAAGCGATCGAGAGTAGTGCACTTTATCTGACAACCTGAAAACATATCTCGAAATATTTTCTAACACCCGAATCTAGACAGAATTTCGCCAATTGAAAGTTATCTGTTTAAATTAGTTATTGTGAGTGGGGGTGAATGTTAAAAGGATCAAAATCTGTAAATAGCGTAACTGTTGGTGACAAACTGAACTGCTTGATCGGAAAGATAAATGTAACTGCGAGAACATTGAGAAAAAAATGGCTCTGAGCACTATGGGACTCAACTTCTGAGGTCATTAGTCCCCTAGAACTTACAACTAGTTAAACCTAACTAACCTAAGGACATCACACACATCCATGCCCGAGGCAGGATTCGAACCTGCGACCGTAGCGGTCTCGCGGTTCCAGACTGCAGCGCCTAGAACCGCACGGCCACTTCGGCCGGCGAACATTGAGAAAATAATGCCTTTATTGTGATGACAGAATCTGAATCGAACTTTGTTAAACGAAATCTGAATAATTCGGAAGTAAAATTGGTTCATGTAAAGTTTAATCATAGAAAGAATCTATTCTCTGCACAGTTTGTTTCAGGTGGGTGCCAACCGCTCTCGTAGCTACAGCGCAACCAGATAACAGAGCAGCAAAGTTTGACTACAGAGTTATGCAGAGGTGCAATGCGTACTCTAAAAACGCTATCATTCTTGGTTCATAAATTTTTGATAATGGTTTTTAAATAACTAAACATTGATTGACTCTTGGGATATGGGCAATGACTCTGGTTTAATTGAACTCAATTGCAGTCTCAGTTCTTTAGAGTTAATAACATTTAATGAAACTTCAAAAATACTTAAGCTTTATCTGATGGCACGTAACAATAATAAATGAATTACAAAAACTGAACTTGCAAAAGCTGAACTTCATATGTATAATCTCTCGTTAAACAAAATTCCAAGATATAATTCTTAAACCAAATTCTGTCTCAATGATCAATAGAACCTAAGAAAAAAAAATGATAAGCGGAAAGATTCATGATTTGAATGTCTGACGAACTAAGAATTTCGCGTTATGAAACCGGTGGCGCAAATGAAACAAACGTAATCATTACCTGTAATCCACACTTCACAAATATTATCTTACCAATGAAAAAGTCAGTTATTTTTCTCCCCGGAATAATTCTTCTACTTATTCACTATACATTCCAAACATCGCAATTGTTTGTGCCTTGCTGCTAAGAAACCAATACTCGCAGCTAACATTTAGTACCAAGGCTCAGCTGGCTGTCTCCTCTCATAAGCTTGGGATTAACAGATAAAACAGGTTTGCTCTTCGTCAAGCGAAGGTTACTTCTTTATGGCGCGGCATCTGTCCTGAGGCTGCGCGCGCACGTCTAAGAAATTCAAAGGTACGAGCGCGATTTCAGACATCCAAAACAAGAAAAATTCCTACAAAAAATAACTCACATGCTTTTCAGTTGAACGATTACAGACACCAATGACTTCTCGTTCCACATCTCTTTTCCAAACAGACTATTTTGTTATCCGTCTTCCTAGCGTCACAAGAATTTTTATCAGTCGCATGTTTTCGTGTCCCACAGGGTCATCATAAGTTCACAGAAAGTTAGTAACTGTGCTCGAGGCTAGGCACTTACACTTTGGCATACCGTGATTCTTTACGAAAGTACTAGATTGTTATCTAAAAGTGTCACTCGTCAGAATACAGCAGATCACCATTCTTCTTCTGATGGAAGTTCTTCCATTCGGCACTGCCCAGCCGCTAGGTTGGAAACGAATCGTAAACGAACAATACCACTGGCCCCCGAAGCTCGTGCGGCTGTCCAACTTTAACAGAGATAGGTCCTTACCTCACCTGCCCTTTTCGAATGTCAAGAGTCCCTGCTGGCTGCTCGGGCAGGCTTTTTCGTTTCATCGGTCCCTGTCTTGGCTGCCCCATATCCAATTTCTCTTTATTTCCAAGCACTCTTTGAAAGCAAACGGAGATCTACGCCATGTTAAGTGCAGTAACGCTATGATGTTAGTTGAAGGTCAGTACGCACAGTGGATGCAGCCCACTTCACTTCTGTAAGCCATTGTAGTAGTAGCCCGTCTACTTCGTAATCTCTTACTAGCGTGTAATTCTCGTATTAAATGTCTTGACAGTTTTCAAATTATTGATTTTAGTTCCCTATGACAGCGTAGTTGATTTTCCGTTGCTATCGCGACCCAAGATATATTTCTAATTACGGAATATTTACTCATCACAACCTCTCTGTGGAGCGCTAATTGTAGCCGACAATTTTTTTTTTTTACATGTGAAATTTATCAATTTGTTCACTTATCGTTTGCTGCATTTGTTGCTGTAAGTACACTTTTCCTCATTAGTAAGACAGTTTTGTCGTTGAATTTTGCAAAGCATACGAACCATGTTTACATTTGTATGAAAGACTAGAATTTACTTAGTTTATGAAAAAAAGAATGACCTGATACAAGTTTAGAAAAATTTCAGATTTAAAATTAATTATCTTAATTTTTACCACAGGTATTAATTGATTTGGAAACTTCTAGAGTTCCATACATCTGTAAATATGGATTGTATGCTGTGCAATATTCATCGAAATATCTTTCTTAGTTACGAAGAGTGTACTTATAGCAACAAATGCAGCCAATGGTAAGCGAAAAATTGATGAAATTTCACTTCTAAAAAAATTAATTTTGTTATGTTTTGAGCTTCAACTGCTACGAGTGAGAGTCCTGAACCATTCCTATTAGCAGTTCACGGCAACGTGGTCAGAGTCATGAGAAACGCAAGTATGTAAAGCACTTAAAAATCAAGAATGCCAAAAATACGAAGCATTGCCCCTAATGCCTAATGGACGAAAACAATACGTCAGATGTGTCATGTTCAACACCACAGCTCTACATCGTCCCGAAAGTAAATTACATAACAGTATTACGAAGCTGGATACTGTGAGTTTACGAGCGAGAGAGAGACGTTGTAGCACTTGCACGTTTGAACTGGAACCGGATAACGGCTTTCACATGATCTTGTGAAATCAAATATAGCATAAAATGTTTTAATGTTCCCTCAACAAACAGAATGAAAATATGCGAGAAAGAATTCGATTTTGTGCAGCTTTATATCATCTCCCAATTTCAGTAACGTAAATGAAACGCGAATTCTGGTAGTGGGCTGCAATTTCATCAATTTCTTTGATAATTCAGGTTGTATGTGCCCATCTCGAAATACACACGAGAAACGTCCGTACCACATCCATTCAACAAACAAGCAGCAACAAGGTAGGCTTTGTTCTCAAACAAGCCACTGCATTCCTTAAATTTTTCGGCCTGCCAACTGACCGGCAGTCATAGGTCACTATTTTACGAGCTGACCAAGAGATACCAAGTGGTAGTTTTTAAAGCCATGCTTCTCTAGTAGATGAATTGGCAAACGGCAGAGATTCGCTGAGTGAACAAGTGAATAACGTATGGCGCCGAGGCGCGTGTAATATGATAGAAGGTTCGTCACAGTGGCCATATTTCATTGCAGGTAGCAAACTCTATTGCTGAGTAGTTTGTCTGAAGGAATGATTGGGAATTACAGTTAGACATACACGCAGCCAAAAAACGATACTGTCTCTAACGATACAACCTCTCGTCCATGACATTAGATAATTTTATACTCTGTTGCGAATTCTATGTGAATTAGATGTTTTACAGTCAGGTTGTGCAATAATAGCTTTGCATATTATGTAGAAATTATTACTTGACGACTTTCAGTCAGCTGTAATTTTGCTAGAATTCTATGAAAATGGTAATTAACGAATAAATCACATCATTTATTTAAGATTTTCAGCTACTTATCCGTTAGTTGCCACCGACATTAGTTTGTAGTCTACTTGGGCCTTCTGATAAGAAGAAGGATAAGCGTAAGTATGTGAGGTACAGCCTTAAGTCACAAGCGACGAGACAACACTATGTAGTTAAGGATCAGACTTGTTAGTCTAGCAGCGTATAGGGTGAGGACTAGCTGGACTTCCCTCACACTTTACGTACGCAACTCGCCGAAAGCAAGCAGCAAAATTGAAAAACTATGGCACGGATGAGAAGACAATTTTTTGAAGCAAATAGCAGTAGCAGGCTACATAGTTTTCTCAGTACTTAAAGGTGTCTGCTTATAAAGCAGACTGTTTTGTAAACAATGTTAGTTCGGTACCTACAAGAAATCTGCATTTTATAACCTAATACTCACGAACCCCTTAAATTTTATATTCAAACATAGGTATTAAGATCACTGATGATGTCTTCTCGAGTAGCTTAGATGAAAGCTTTTGTTCATTTCTGATCCAAATTTAAATGCATTAAGAGTGGGTAGAGAGTCTGTAACATAAAATTCGCATTTGCTAAACTATACGATTCGTGGAAAGTTCCCCCTATTTCAAAAACCAAACCTTACACTTGAATTTCGTGAAACTTAAAAAAAAATCAAGTTATCTGTCCTGTTTAAAATTTCACATTGAGCTGCTAACATTTACTGCCAGAGCCATACATTTTATTCACAAGATTGAAACGTTTTTTGAAGTGCACGATCTCCACGATCTAATTCTATCGAATCTGCCACGCGACCACTACAATATTTAGTTTCAAGAATTTCTTGGAAAGAAGTTTTAGAAATGAGGGGGATATCGCTGACTAAGGTAAGGTCAAGATTGTTTGGTACAGACACACAGTTTCCCCCACATGACGATATGTTACTTACAGGACTGTAACAGATTTATGTGAAAATTTTATTTTTCGTATACATAACCTACATAAAATTTGATTCTAAATAAGAATTTCTCTGGTCAGCTACATCACACAAACTTTAGGTGATGTCATGGTAATTTCTGTTCTTCTATCACTATCCTTCTCATATAAAAGCGATTCATTCGATATGCTATACATGTAAATTGTATACATAAGGTCCTCGAAGCGTGTGAAGTTCATCACCTTTCATTATAATCACTGAACGTTACAGTAAAATGACCTTCACCCCAAAATAGCTTTACTCATTGTGCTAGGACTTCGGTCTGTCACGCTGTGATTACAGCCTAAAGCTTGATTTAAAATTTAGCAGAGGCGTCTTGTGGCGGAGCACAAAAATAATCTGTTCGCGCTGAGTCTAGGGTTGAAGATTATGTGATATGTAGGACGTTTGGTTTACATATAATTGTGCCAAGAGTGGCAAGAACCTTGTTAAACGCATGACTAGGCAGGAACAGTCTGTGCTTCCTCTGCCGAGAGAGTTTGCAACGTAATGCTTCTTTCTTGGCCGACAATACAGTGAGAAAAATAATTTACTCGAGAAAACATGAAACAGCGCATGAATAAAGGTTTTCCTCGCGAAACACGCAATACAAACTCTGTCATTTGTTCCTGTCAGTATTGCAACACACATCAATAAGTACTCTATTATCTTATTACATTGTATCACCTTCATTCTTTTTTGTAGGTCATTGCTTATTATCTTAATTTTGATGAATATGGTCCTGGCGGTTACTGTACAACATCATTGTTTGAAAACAATTTGACCATGATAATGTTAAACTGACTTACACATTAAATGTGTTAACAAGTATTAATTCGGCTTTCGGAGATAATAAAATGGAAGTTCGAACACTATGCTATAAGCTCTGCCACGTTCTGCCTTTGAACAATGTGTGTACTGTTATTGACACGTGTTCAACAGAGAACTCATACCATAAAGTTAATATACCATTACTGAAAGGTTTCTACGACGAATGCAGACACATTTACTGTCAGCATGACAGCTATCACTCAATAAACGAGGTAATTAGAGAGCTAATTCACACGTACCTCCTATAGGTTCGTAGACAACACCTGAAGTGAGTTACAAGAGGAGACAGGCCTCTTTTCGGAATCTTGTGTCTTACTAAACTTTTATAAGATATACAGATGTTCTTTAACACCCGCCAGGGTAGCCGAGAGCGCTGCTTCCTGGACTCGGGTAGGCGCGCCGGCCCCGGATCGAATCTGCCCGGTGGATTAACGACGAGGGCCGATGTCCCGGCCGGCCTGGATTTGGTTATTAGGCGGTTTTCCACATCCCGCTAGGTGAATACTGGGATGGTCCCCCTTGTTCTGCCGGAGTTACTCGGCTCACAGGCATCTGAACACTTTGGCGGTATTCTGTGGGTTACACTCGATGCAGACAGTTGGGTTACACTAAATCCATCCAGGGGGGGGGGGTACAGGGTGGCAGCAGGAAGGGCACACGGCCACCCCTTAAACATTAACATGCCACATCCAATTAACGATGGCTGACCCTGCGTCACTGCGGGACAAGGCTCAAGCTATAGATATACAGATGTTCCTTAACGTTTCTCGTATAAATCTGAATTACAGCCAATATCCATTCGTTGATCGTCGATGTTACATATGTGTTTTACGTCGTGGCACTCTTACAGGTTAATTATTACACAGTTTTTGTTGTTGTTGTGCTCTTCAGTCCTGAGACTGGTTTGATGCAGCTCTCGATGCTACTCTATCCTGTGCAAGCATCTTCATCTCCCAGTACCTACTGCAACCTACATCCTTCTGAATCTGCTTAGTGTATTCATCTCTTGGTCTCCCTCTACGATTTTTACCCTCCACGCTGCCCTCCAATACTAAATTGGTGATCCCTTGATACCTCAGAATGTGTCCTACCAACCGATCCCTTCTTCTGGTCAAGTTGTGCCACAAACTTCTCTTCTCCCCAATCCTATTCAATACTTCCTCATTAGTTATGTGGTCTACCCATCTAATCTTCAGCAATCTTCTGTTGCAAAACATTTCGAAAGCTTCTATTCTCTTCTTGTCCAAACTATTTATCGTCCATGTTTCACTTCCATACATGGCTACAGTCCATACAAATACTTTCAGAAATGACTTCCTGACACTTAAATCTATACTTGATGTTAACAAATTTCTCTTCTTCAGAAACGCTTTCCTTGCCATTGCCAGTCTACATTTTATATCCTCTCTACTTCGACCATCATCAGTTATTTCGCTCCCCAAATAGCAAAACTCCTTTACTACTTTAAGTGTCTCATTTCCTAATCTAATTCCCTCAGCATCACCCGACTTAATTCGACTACATTCCATTATCCTCGTTTTGCTTTTGTTGATGTTCATCTTATATCCTCCTTTCAAGACACTGTCCATTCCATTCAACTGCTCTTCCAAGTCCTTTGCTGTCTCTGACAGAATTAAAATGTCATCGGCGAACCTCAAATTTTTTTTTCTTCTCCATGGATTTTAATACCTACTCCGAATTTTTCTTTTGTTTCCTTTACTGCTTGCTCAATATACAGATTGAATAACATCGGGGAGAGGCTACAACCCTGTCTTACTCCCTTCCCATCCACAGCTTCTCTTTCATGTCCGTCGACTCTTATAACTGCCATCTGGATTCTGTACAAATTGTAAATAGCCTGCCGCTCCCTGTATTTTGCCCCTGCCCCCTTTAGAGTTTGAAAGAGAGTATTCCAGTCAACATTGTCAAAAGCTTTCTCTAAGTCTACAAATGCTAGAAACGTAGGTTTGCCTTTCCTTAATCTAACTTCTAAGATAAGTCGTAAGGTCAGTATTGCCTCACGTGTTCCAGTGTTTCTACGGAATCCAAACTGATCTTCCCCAAGGTCGGCTTCTACTAGTTTTTCCATTCGTCTGTAAAGAATTCGTGTTAGTATTTTGCAGCTGTGGCTTATTAAACTGATTGTTCGGTAATTTTCACATCTGTCAACACCTGCTTTCTTTGGGATTGGAATTATTATATTCTTCTTGAAGTCTGAGGGTATTTCGCCAGATGGTAGAGTTTTGTCAGGACTGGCTCTCCCAAGGCCGTCAGTAGTTCCAATGGAATGTTGTCTACTCCCGGGGCCTTGTTTCGACTCATGTCTTTCAGAGCTCTGTCAAACTCTTAACGCAGTATCGTATCTCCCATTTCATCTTCATCTACGTCCTTTTCCATTTCAATAATATTGTTCTCAAGTACATCGCCCTTGTATAGACCCTCTATATACTCCTTCCACCTTTCTGCTTTCCCTTCTTTGCTTAGAACTGGGTTTCCATCTGAACCTTTGATATTCATACAAGTCGTTCTCTTATCTCCAAAGGTCTCTTTAATTTTCCTGTAGGCAGTATCTATCTTACCCCTAGTGAGATAAGTCTCTACATCCTTACATTTGTCCGCTAGCCATCCCTGCTTAGCCATTTTGCACTTCCTGTCGATCTCATTTTAGAGACGTTTGTATTCCTTTATGCCTGCTTCATTTACTGCATTTTTATATTTTCTCCTTTCATCATTTAAATTCAATATTTCTTCTGTTACCCAAGGATTTCTACAAGGCCTCGTCTTTTTACCTACTTGATCCTCTGCTGCGTTCACTACTTCACTCTCAAAGGTACCCATTCTTCTCCTACTGTATTTCTTTCCCCCATTCCTGTCAATTGTTCCCTTATGCTCTCCCTGAAACTCTGTACAACCTCTGGTTCTTTCAGTTTATCCAGGTCCCATCTCCTTAAATTCCCACCTTTTTGCCGTTTCTTCAGTTTTAATCTACAGTTCATAACCAATAGATTGTGGTCAGAGTCCACATCTGCTCCTGGAAATGTCTTACAATTTAAAACCTGGTTCCTAAATCTCTGTCTTACCATTATATAATCTATCTGATACCTTTTAGTATCTCCAGGGTTCTTTCATGTATACAACCTTCTTTCATGGTTCTTAAACCAAGTGTTAGCTATGATTATGTTGTGCTCTGTGCAAAATTCTACCAGGCGGCTTCCTCTTTCATTACTTAGCCCCAATCCATATTCACCTACTACGTTTCCTTCTCTACCTTTTCCCACACTCGAATTCCAGTCACCCATGACTGTTAAATTTTCGTCTCCCTTCACTATCTGAGTAATTTCTTCTATTTCATCATACATTTCTTCAATTTCTTCGACATGTGCAGAGCTAGTTGGCATATAAACTTGTACTACTGTAGTAGGTGTGGGCGTCGTATCTATCTTGGCCACAATAATGCGTTCACTATGCTGTTTGTAGTAGCTTACCCGCATTCCTATTTTCCTATTCATCATGAAACCTACTCCTGCATTACCCCTATTTGATTTTGTGTTTATAACCCTGTAGTCACCTGACCATAAGTCTTGTTTCTCCTGCTACCGAATTTCACTGATTCCCACTATATCTAACTTTAACCTATCCATTTCCCTTTTTAAATTTTCTAACCTAGCTGCCCAATTAAGGGATCTGACATTCCACGCTCCGATCAGTAGAACGCCAGTTTTCTTTCTCCTGATAACGACATCCTCTTGAGTAGTAATAATTTGAAAAAAATGAAAATTAATACATCTTTTCAAATATGTGGAAGTTAAGGTCCGACGACACTTCACTTCTAGGACTGAGTTCAAATTGGTTAAATTACTATATGGTGCAACCTTTTGACTCACTGGAAACGTTTCCCTTCGTTTGCATGATTTACTTCGCTAACTAGATGAAACCGCTTTTGGCACAGTATATATGAACACTTACTCGTTCGCTCAGAAAGACAGGAATTATTTAACCGGTGGTCCAGAGAGATATTTTACTTTGTTCATCCATTCGAACGCACCATCAGGGAAAACGGATTGTAAGATCTCTGTCTGAAACGTTACACTCGCTTGTTATCAGTAATTTTCTATTAAAAAGTTTATTAATAACTGATACAGTTACATAAAATATCAAATGAAGTAGAATAATTTTTCAGTTTGAAAAAAGGCGTATGATAGTAGTTTTCAGTCTGTGAAACAACATACATTAACTTTTGTTTAAATTCTTCGTTCTATTAAGATGTTCATTTCTAGTGTATTTGACAAAGGCATTACTTTTCAAACTATATCATTATGCTCCTTTCAGCCATTCCCATCCAGCATTCATGGTTAAACTTGAAATTTGCTCTTCAGTTTTTATTTGCACAAGTATTTATATAATATAACAGGCACTACTGTTGTAGCTTAGTGTGGGAATTTGAGAATCGTTGTCATGCGATAAGTGGCTCTATATATGGAGTGCCGTGACGTCAGGCTGGCAACATAGACGTCTCATCTCTGCCGTTGCTCATCCTGCGAAGTTGCCGCACTGTTCTGTTGATCTTTTCCTGGAAATTGAATGAGTGTTAATCGAGATTGGCTACATTGAGTAATTGTATGACCATGTCAGTTTTCTACTGTAAAGTCTGTTTTACCTACGCAGAAAACAATAGTGCTAATACATGGCCTTTTTGTTTTACCATTCGTTAGAATGTTTGTTTTTAAGTGGTTATTTTCATTTATTTGATCGTATATGTCGTTGGGGATATTAGTTGTAATTGAATGTCAGTTAACATACTACAAGTTAGTGTCCTTTCATCTTCATTATTGAATCAACAGTTTCTTATTTGTCTAGACATTAGGTCTTTTATTTAATAGTGTCTGTATACTTCGGAATCACCAATAAAAGACGTTTTAAAACTGTGTTGTGTAGTAGGTTTTAGAAACAGTTTACAGTTAGTTCATAAATTCACCAGCCACTCGTGTGATTTTCAAAAGTAACGACTGACTGTCACTGCAGACCAAAGTGTCGAAGCCTTCAGTACGGCGTTCACACCTCCAAAGTGACTTATGGTGTCAACTAACGAGTGCTTTAGGTTACTTGAAGATTTCATACGCTGCAGCATCTTGTAGCAGGACGTCCTCCTCTAGCATTACTTTTCCTCAATAGTAGTTATCGATGCCAGTGTTATTATTTCTTTTTTTTTAAATTCAGGACAGGCCAGTATTGTCTCAGCTGCTTTTCTGAAAACATACGTATCATTTTATGTGGTATGTGTTACATTTCGAGCTAAAATTTATGAAAAGAATTTACTTTATTTTCGATGTTATAATCAATGAGTACTAGACTGTACTGTTAAAAATATCCTTTTTAGAAACATTTGGAATCACTAATTATTTGGCACACTAAAATTTTGTGTTCTTAATTACGCAATCTAGTCCTATATACAATGTTTACTTCTGTATTCATTTATGAAATAATAATCGAGACTAATTGAAATTAATTTGTCAAGAAAACTTATAAACCCTTTGGAATATGGTTATAAACTCAGTAGCAGTAACTATGTCCCTCATGTGATGAGAAGTATCTTTGTATTTTGGGAGAACAATGTAATTTCGCCTTTGTTAATTTGAAAATTCAAAAGACTGTTTGATATACTAAAATGTGTCAAAATATGTTAAGATAACAACAAAAATTCTGCAACAACAATCTTCAAATTTATTTAGATCAATTCAACCATCAGGACCTAAAATGTGAGAATTTCAGCTTCAACAATCACACCCCTAGACAAGAAGAACTGGAGCAAACTCTGCAAGAATAACTAAGTGAACTAGAAAGTTTGTTGTAATCTTACTCCTCTCAAATCTTCAGAAACGACTTCATTTATTGTGGACAATAACTGGAATTAGGAAGGAAGGGCTGGATTAAAATCTGAAATTGGATTTTTTCTACATTTTACACTTCGAAAACACAAAAGGTAAGTGACTACTTCACTATTTATTTTCGTCGCTGTTCTGTGTGCCACACCCTGTGGCTTCCTTCGTACGCAATTAGGGTTCCGTATTATTGAGCTGTGTATCGTTTATGTCCCCAAGGGATCTGAGTCCTCCATTTTTATTCACAATTTCTTTAAAGCTCCCAGAAATACTTTAGGCATAACAGTTTTAATATTAATATTTAAATTAACATTTTAGCATCTGTATTCTCTGTCCTTTTAGCTTTCTTGAATACTTTACTTGTAGCAGTGTTCTTGTTAATATTTACATTAACATTTTATCATGTGTGTATTCATTCCTTTGATTTCTGAATATAGCCCAGGGATGGTACATAAAGATTGATCTTCGAGTTCTTTGTTCCTTTTTTTATTGTTTTTTAATTTTTGGTTTAAGTGCATGTATATACTCAATTATATAATTATATCACATTAAAGACTTAGTAGGAAATATTTCCTTGACCCTGGCGTACCGAAAGGGCTTACTTCTGCAGGATTCACCAGCTTGAATCAATTTGAAATGAACCTCATGCAAACGCTACTGTGGTGGCAGAAACATGCCTGCTCTACTCAGTAAGTCTCCCTAAATTCTCAGCTTCAACGAAGGCCATCATAACACCTCCGGCTTTGTGCATGTTAACTTTTATTTACACAGGAATAATTATTATTTAAAAAAAAATCACTTACTAGCTATGTGCAAAATCTTCCATCTCTTACTTATGTACACAGGTGAGATATAGGTTTCCTTTCATCTGCCTGTACTTATTTTCTGTTGTATTAAAATTAAATGTCAGCCTACTTATAGCGTAATTTAGCAAAGTACATACGTGACTGTAGAAATGTTCGTAAATAGATTTTTCTCCATAATTTAGAAGTCTGTTGTAAGATCATACTGTCAGACTCCTCTAAGGTACGCTGACTGTTTCATCGTAGCATTTAACTCACAAATAATGCAGAAACAAGTTCCCTTACATCTGAACACAGCATGATCGCACTTGTTGCACTGAGCTAGTTGGTAAACATAAATTATTGTGACATTAGTATATTTGTTCATATAATGCACTGTGGTAGTAACCGTTAAATGTTTAAAGTGTTACATTTATGTGTTGCTTCTGGAAATACTGTAATACTGAGAGAAAATTGGCAATATTGTAATAAACCGCCTCAAAACAGAAAACAGCAATGATAGGTCGTCACACATTGGAGTGCTTCCAGAAATTACGATAGGCCACCATACTCTGCTGTAAACTGTAAATACAGAATTACAAATATCACACATCAGCTATAGTGTCAAAATGTCTGACAATTTTTGGTTCAGAAACTATAATAATCAAGCAAGTTGAGGCTGACCTGATATTTATAAATCATCCAACTGGCCTAGAGGAGTGGGTTGGATGAGGTAGCAATTTTCGATCATATATTATAGTATTTAAGATTGACTTGCATAAACATAACTTAGCCGGCCGAAGTGGCCGTGCGGTTAAAGGCGCTGCAGTCTGGACCCGCAAGACCGCTACGGTCGCAGGTTCGAATCCTGCCTCGGGCATGGATGTTTGTGATGTCCTTAGGTTAGTTAGGTTTAACTAGTTCTAAGTTCTAGGGGACTAATGACCTCAGCAGTTGAGTCCCATAGTGCTCAGAGCCATTTGAGCCATTTTGAAACATAACTTAAATTGTGAGGTGTCAAACAAATAACACACCTGATACTGAATTCCTGAAACAATTCCAGTTAAATCGCTTCATCACATCAAATAGTTTCAAGAAAATGTACGAATTATTAATAGAGAAAGCGAATAAACAAGCCAGCATACCGTGAATATAAACCACTAATACTCACACTAGTAATTGCACACAAGTAATTTTCCAGACCACAGCTACGAAACACAGTTATGAGGGAAGGAGAATTTTACGACAGCAATGCCCGTCGCAATGTTGTGCCGAAACCCACACAGCGGGACGTCTAGTGGACACAGTGTGATGCTGGAGCCATTGCGAAGACTGGTGACAGCAAAAGCCGCCCTTGTTCCTGCTTTTAAAGACTATCTACAGGAACGCAGCCGAAGATGGCAGACAAATTTCCGGAGAACTCACTGTAGCCTCCTGTGTTAAGACTCGCATGAAAGAAAAAGCTGTCTACCTTAGTATTACGAAAGATATCACCCCTGCGAAGCGCTATAAAAACTCTAGTGCGTGGAGTTATAACAAGTAGGAATGCTCTGACTGGCCGGAAAGGAAAAGCGTGGCAACGAGGTTTGATATAGGCAAATGAAGACGGAATTCGCTCTTTCTGTTGCAGCGTTTGAGCAAGGCGACTCACGCCACATTGAGACTATTGCAAGAGTCATTATGGGAACACTTGTTCACAAGCTCGTCTTAACGCATAAGGAAGTAAACTACAAAGCCCCTAGTAAGGAGAATCACACCAAGTTCTGACAGTTAACACTTGCGGGCGATTTGAGCGCAACGACGTATGCGCTGTTCAAGCCTGATATCGTGGACGATCCCAATTAACTTAACTAGGGAATAACTAGGAGTCTCGGCTCCACCGACGACATAGATTTTCAAGTTTACAGCTCACGCTGACTACCACTACTGTCCCCGCTGACGAAAGGTAAACACATGCGCTTGCGCTATGCCAGCAAGTGGTATCGAATTGACATTCAGAACTGTGACTCTCTACATCTCTCCCACTTGTTTTTGTACACTAAGTCATGACCTATAATTCAACATATTCGCGATTGTCAGGTTTAATGGAAACAGATGTTGTTGTTGTTGTGGTCTTCAGTACTGAGACTGGTTTGATGCAGCTCTCCATGCTACTCTATCCTGTGCAAGCTTCTTCATCTCCCAGTACCTGCTGCAACCTACATCCTTCTGAATCTGCTTAGTGTATTCATCTCTTGGTCTCCCTCTACGATTTTTACCCTCCACGCTGCCCTCCAATGCTAAATTTGTGATCCCTTGATGCCTCAAAACCTGTCCTACCAACCGATCCCTTCTTCTAGTCAAGTTGTGCCACGAACTTCTCTTCTCCCCAATCCTATTCAATACCTCCTCATTAGTTACGTGATCTACCCACCTTATCTTCAGCATTCTTCTGTAGCACCACATTTCGAAAGCTTTTATTCTCTTCTTGTCCATACTAGTTATCGTCCATGTTTCACTTCCATACATGGCTACACTCCATACAATTACTTTCAGAAACGACTTCCTGACACTTAAATCTATACTCGATGTTAACAAATTTCTCTTCTTCAGAAACGATTTCTTTGCCATTGCCAGTCTACATTTTATATTCTCTCTACTTCGACCATCATCAGTTATTTTACTCCCTAAATAGGAAAACTCCTTTACTACTTTAAGTGTCTCATTTCCTAATCTAATTCCCTCAGCATCACCCGATTAAATTTGACTACATTCCATTATCCTCGTTTTGCTTTTGTTGATGTTCATCTTATATCCTCCTTTCAAGACACTGTCTATTCCGTTCAACTGCTCTTCCAAGTCCTTTGCTGTCTCTGACAGAATTACAATGTCATCGGCGAACCTCAAAGTTTTTACTTCTTCTCCATGAATTTTAATACCTACTCCGAATTTTTCTTTTGTTTCCTTTACTGCTTGCTCAATATACAGATTGAATAACATCGGGGAGAGGCTACATCCCTGTCTCACTCCTTTCCCAACCACTGCTTCCCTTTCATGCCCCTCGACTCTTATAACTGCCATCTGGTTTCTGTACAAATTGTAAACAGCCTTTCGCTCCCTGTATTTTACCGCTGCCACCTTTAGAATGTGAAAGAGAGTATTCCAGTCAACATTGTCAAAAGCTTTCTCTAAGTCTACAAATGCTAGAAACGTAGGTTTGCCTTTTCTTAATCTTTCTTCTAATAAGTCGTAAGGTTAGTATTGCCTTACGTGAAACAGATATGCAAGATATTTGATCTAACGAAACGAAGTGATCAGCCACTGTAGAGTGCTTCATGCCCTCATGTTGTGGAATATTTATAATTGTGTACATCTTTCTGATTGCTCTTTAGCGACCCGCATCCATTAACTGTTTATTTTAATTGTGCATTTTCTCATAATTGATATCTCTTGCCCAAATATTATTTAGTTTGTTTGTATTTCATCGACCCCTAGACATGGTCATCAACCATCGTACTATTAAAGAGCCTTAGAATAGTTAGGTGTTTCGCTTCACAGTTGGGAACACCAAATACCAATATTTTACCATCCTATACGTATTATAATTATGATGCTATAATGAAAAAATAATCCTTGATAACGAAAATCTATGACTTTGATTTTTTGCTAACACGTAGTTATGCCTGAACCTGTATACTAATTTCTGATACCGAATACAATTCCTGTACAGGGAGTGTAGTGGAACCGACAATGAAATCATTGTTTGAATACTTTGCCATATTGGTGGACAGATTTTTTCTTTCGAATCCACTGCTCCCCTTATTTTACTTTGTCATCATTTAGCCTTTGTTGGCCTGTAGGTCTCAGTTTCGTTTTAGTTGCTGCGTTCTAACACTGCTACCACAGCTCACTGCATTTCTCCGTCCCTCACAGTCTAGCGCACACTGATCAGTATTCATGCAATGAATACATTTTCGAACCACTATACTGATATCCTGTTGCTCATTAATGGAAAGACCATCTCATTAATTCTTGTAGTGAAGAATGAAACTGCAAATGATCAATGTGAGCGGCATAGTCAATGCCAGCTACAGACCAACAAAATACGAAAATTAACTAGCTACACAACTTCAAACATGACTTGTTTGATACCTTTCTGTTTGCTATACCTCAATACAGTTTCCCAAACTGCATGGTTGATACCTTGCGCAGGTACAGTGGGTTTTGTTCTGTTGTCTTTATGTGCACTGATGAAACACGACACAGAGACCTGTGGCCACTGCGAGGCAGCATGAAGCGTCGTGCCGTTGTGGGCTTGTGACACGTGTTGAGTGGTACTTAAGTAAATAAATTAGTGAAATCAAAGTGAACTAGAAATTAGAATATAAATGAAAAACTTGGTTTAGTTTAGAGAGTTACATACTCGCAAACAGCGGGCCGAACAGCAGAACAGAAGAAACAATGACCATGAAGTCAGCAACTTCCACATAAGCGGGCGCTGTCGATTCAGCCGTCAGGGCATCGCCCGACCGGCTCACGTGTTTCTCAGTTGTCGTATGTGAGCAAAGGCCCTCGCCTACATCCCAAGAGCCAATGACCGACGTAAAGAAGATTCTTCGAGAAGCTATTCAACGTGACAGAAGAGGCAATGACCGGCTCACGTGTTTCTCAGCCGTCACGTGTGATCAAAGACCCTCGCCTACATTCCAAGAGCCAATGACCGACGTTCAGAAGATTCTTCGAGAAGCTTTTCAACGTGACAGACGAGGCAATGACCGTGAAGTCGTTCACCTCCAGTAAACTGAAGTGAATAAATACGCGAGACGCAGTGGGCCAGACAGAGGAAGTCAGATGAAGACGGAGACGGAGACGAAGACGGAGACGGAGAGAAGAGACGAAGAAGACGAAGAAGTTTTCAGTCAGTGTCGGTGCTGAAGACCGTCATGCAAGAAGAGACTGCATCATGCACAGACGCACCAAGTCCGCCGCTGTAATGGAATAGCAAGCAGCCGCCGTAGCGCCAGAAGACAGAAGTTAAAAGGTATTTGAAGTCTGGTTTTTACATACCCGGGTGACTCGTGAGGACGGGAAGGAGACGGCCTCACGTCAGTAGTCACCTGTGAGCTGGGATGAAGACCTGACAGCCGAAGACTGGCAAGCGGGAGTCCGTGGTTCGAGTCCGGGACACTGGCCTTCCCCCGCCGCGCCGCTCCGCTGGTCGACGCACAACACACGCGGCCGCATAGAGAAGAGAAACACTGGGACGCGACACCCAAGGTATCATCCGATGCACGATTTCGCTCGCAATAATTAAACGGGCCACCTCGCGCTGCGCTTCTCCAGTCAACTGAGCGAGGCAGCGACACGAGATACACACCGCTACGCGTAATCAGACGCCGCCGCCGCCGCCGCCGCCGCCGCCGCTGCCGCAGCAGAAGACTTCACAAACGACACAGTTGCCGCTCTCCGAACCAGAACATCCCGTAAGATACAGTTGTACAAATCTTCAATAAAAGTTATCTTATGTAAAAATGACGTTTCATTCGACCTCATACCCGAGCCAAGGAAGAACCCACCCTGCCCACATGTTGTTAAGAGAGAAAAGTTAATTTATTTAATATTTTCACCCTGACAGAATGCTTTAGAATGCTCATCCTGACAATTGACTTGCATCAAAAGGGAAAACCCAGTACATTTAGTGACAGAAGTGTCACATTTAGTATCACAATTGTTACATTTGATGTCAGAAGCCGTTATAGTTGTTACATTTGGTGTCAGAGAAAAAACCCTTGGCTCAATATGAGGTGTGAGTGACAGTCACTAAAGGTCCACAGTTAGTATTGTTTAATGTATGAAAGGATAGAGGTGCGCATAGCAGTCGTAATATTTTCTTTATTTTGAAGGGTATTCTCTCTCATAATTTTAAGAGTTTGTCGAAAATATTTAAACATCTTTTTCAGGGTGGTAATATTGTGTAACTACTAGTTTGTAAAATGATGACACGAAATCGTACAAAGTCAGAGTCAGCACCACAAGCGGTTTCTACTGAGGAAGCTATTCAGAGCTTAGTTAATCAGATAGAACAGCTTAAAAATGATAATAATGCATTATTTAAACAGTTGAGTGAGGTTAGGCAAACCAGTTCAATCCCTCCTACCCTAGATTCCTCAGCAGCAGCCTTAGTAACTCCTTTTTCAGGTAAACCTGGAGAGGACATAACAGCCTTTTTTGATGATTTAGTAGCAGCTGCAAAGTTAGGATCATGGTCAGATGAACAGCTCTTACAAATGACAAAGTTAAGATTGCTAGGAGAGGCTAAAGCACACGTCTTATACCATGAAGAATTACGGAATGCTCCAACATTTGAGGAATTGAAGAAAGGATTGCTTAAACGTTTTCAAAAACAGAACAGCTGTAGATTTTATAGGGAACAATTAAACACTATCACTCAGAGGCAAAACGAGTCGTTAGAAAGTTTTGTAGATAGGATTAGAAAAGTTAATATTAACACCTATCAGTTGACAACTAGTGATGAAGCAAATAAAGTTATTTTACAAGAGGCAGAAGATAGAGCTCTGGATACATTTTTACGTGGGTTACCTCCTGAAACGTCCCGTCGTGTCAGGGCAGAGTTTCCTAAAAATTTAGCAGAAGCTGTATCTGTGGCGATAGCTTTCGAAGAAATAGACATTGCCACCAGATACAAGGAGAAGCGAAATGTATTTTCAGCAGGAGTACGATGTTTTAGGTGCGATCGACAGGGCCATATAGCAAAAAACTGCAGACAACCTCAATGCACTAATTGTCAAAGAATAGGTCACACATTCACGGAATGCAGGTCTAAGAAAGTTTTTGGAAATAGAAATCAGTTAAACTCAAACGGGAATGTCGGAGCCGCCGCCAGGCGTTCGCAATAAAATTTCATGCCATTAAGGCGAATGTGAAGGCGGAATGCTGGTTATCTGCTACCATACAGGATAAAGAGGCAAGGATACTAGTGGATACAGGCGCAAACGTATCAATAGTAAGTAATGAATGTATTGGAGAAAAGAAATATGACCCTCCAAGGTATAGATTGAGTGGAGTAGGAGGAGGTACAGTGAAGTCATTAGGATGTACATCATTGATTTTCTATATTCACGGTGTACAATTTCAAGAAGATGTAGAAGTGGTAACATAAGTAACTGACGGGTACGACGCGATCCTAGGGTTGGATTTCCTGGATAAACATCACGCTAAAATCGACCTCAGACAGCAAACTGTAGAACTTAGCGGAATAGTGTTTCAGCTAGGTGACACCGCTGCAAAGGGCCCGCTGCCGCAAGATTTCCCTAACCGGAAGGCGAAATCGACTATACTGCGTGCAACGTCCTTGAAGGTTGATTCGCGGGATCAGATACCATCTGGCTCAGGAAAACTTTTCTGGATGACCGTTGACTCCGAAGTACCTACAGATACAGTGTGTCTAATAGAGCCTTTAGAGGAAAATGAGGAATTAGATGTATCACATTGTTTTGTACGAAGGAGTGTTGTACGGGTTCAAGACGTTGAGGGAGAAAGAAAAGTACCGGTACATATTGACAATTTCGGAGTGGAGGACAAAGAGTTGCATAAGGGAATATTAGTAGCTACAGTCAGTACTTTTGAAGAAGAAGATTTCATTTGGTCAGATATTAATGATGGTCAGAAACCAGACGCCTATAAAACCGCATTACGCCAGAAGATTGAGCATTTGAAAGGAAATGATAGAGACACGATAGAAGCAGTTTTAGTTGAGTTTCAAGATTTATTTAATGCAGAAGTTCATTAGAGTATAATTTATGGGCCTTACGTAATGAACTTAAGAACCTTGAATTAGAATTTGATACGCTACATGAAAGGACAAGTTCACCAGAGATTTTTGAAGAAATATCCAGTGAATTTAAAACATTACACTACTCATACGAACAGTTGAGAGGACAGTTGCGTCAGTTACAAGATATACTTCCGCAGACCGTTAAACGAGCTAAACGTGGATGGGTGGACGCAGGAGGTAAACTACTAAAGACCATTTTCGGTACAGCGGATAACGAAGATATTAATCAGTTAAATAATTCATTACAGAACATAGAGAGTACCGCGGAATTAAATAAAGGCACTATAGAATGGCACCAGTCTCTTCGGAGGCGTGGGTTCAAATGTAACAACTATAACGGCTTCTGACATCAAATGTAACAATTGTGTTACTAAATGTGACACTTCTGTCACTAAATGTACTGGGTTTTCCCTTTTGATGCAAGTCAATTGTCAGGATGAGCATTCTAAAGCATTCTGTCAGGGTGAAAATATTAAATAAATTAACTTTTCTCTCTTAACAACATGTGGGCAGGGTGGGTTCTTCCTTGGCTCGGGTATGAGGTCGAATGAAACGTCATTTTTACATAAGATAACTTTTATTGAAGATTTGTACAACTGTATCTTACGGGATGTTCTGGTTCGGAGAGCGGCAGCTGTGTCGTTTGTGAAGTCTTCTGCTGCGGCAGCGGCGGCGGCGGCGGCAGCGGCGGCGTCTGATTACGCGTAGCGGTGTGTATCTCGTGTCGCTGCCTCGCTCAGTTGACTGGAGAAGCGCAGCGCGAGGTGGCCCGTTTAATTATTGCGAGCGAAATCGTGCATCGGATGATACCTTGGGTGTCGCGTCCCAGTGTTTCTCTTCTCTATGCGGCCGCGTGTGTTGTGCGTCGACCAGCGGAGCGGCGCGGCGGGGGAAGGCCAGTGTCCCGGACTCGAACCACGGACTCCCGCTTGCCAGTCTTCGGCTGTCAGGTCTTCATCCCAGCTCACAGGTGACTACTGACGTGAGGCCGTCTCCTTCCCGTCCTCACGAGTCACCCGGGTATGTAAAAACCAGACTTCAAATACCTTTTAACTTCTGTCTTCTGGCGCTACGGCGGCTGCTTGCTATTCCATTACAGCGGCGGACTTGGTGCGTCTGTGCATGATGCAGTCTCTTCTTGCATGACGGTCTTCAGCACCGACACTGACTGAAAACTTCTTCGTCTTCTTCGTCTCTTCTCTCCGTCTCCGTCTTCGTCTCCGTCTCCGTCTTCATCTGACTTCCTCTGTCTGGCCCACTGCGTCTCGCGTATTTATTCACTTCAGTTTACTGGAGGTGAACGACTTCACGGTCATTGCCTCGTCTGTCACGTTGAAAAGCTTCTCGAAGAATCTTCTGAACGTCGGTCATTGGCTCTTGGAATGTAGGCGAGGGTCTTTGATCACACGTGACGGCTGAGAAACACGTGAGCCGGTCATTGCCTCTTCTGTCACGTTGAATAGCTTCTCGAAGAATCTTCTTTACGTCGGTCATTGGCTCTTGGGATGTAGGCGAGGGCCTTTGCTCACATACGACAACTGAGAAACACGTGAGCCGGTCGGGCGATGCCCTGACGGCTGAATCGACAGCGCCCGCTTATGTGGAAGTTGCTGACTTCATGGTCATTGTTTCTTCTGTTCTGCTGTTCGGCCCGCTGTTTGCGAGTATGTAACTCTCTAAACTAAACCAAGTTTTTCATTTATATTCTAATTTCTAGTTCACTTTGATTTCACTAATTCATTTACTTAAGTACCACTCAACATTCCTCCACCCTTCGGAGAAATTCGCCCTCGAATTTACCACTCAACACACGATACAGAAAATATAGAAGGCAAGCAGATACGAGGTGCATTCAAGTTCTAAGGCCTCCGACTTTTTTTCCCCAGACTGGAAAGAGATAGAAACGTGGGCATAGTTTTAAAATGTCAAAACGTCCCAGAGATGGCAGCACAGTACGGCAGATGGAATTTTACCGCCATCGGCGAGAATGAGAACTGTTTTAAATACTTAAAATGGCAACGTTTTCCTTACTTGAACAGTGCGCAATCATACGTTTTCTGAATTTGAGTGGTGTGAAACCAACTGAAATTCATCTACCGTTGAAGGAGACATGTGGTGATGGAGTTATGGATGTGTCGAAAGTGCGTTCGTGGGTGCGACAGTTTTATGAATGCAGAACATCGTGTGACAACAAACCGAAACAACCTCGGGCTCGCACTAGCCAGTCTGACGACATGATCGAGAAAGTGGAGAGAATTGTTTTGGGGGATCGCCGAATGACTGTTGAACAGATCGCCTCCAGAGTTGGAATTTCTGTGGGTTCTGTGCAGGCAATCCTGCATGACGACCTGAAAATGCGAAAAGTGTCATCCAGGTGGGTGCCACGAATGCTGACGGACGACCACATGGCTGCCCGTGTGGCATGTTGCCGAGCAATGTTGACACACAACGACAGCATGAATGGGACTTTCTTTTCGTCGGTTGTGACAATGGATGTGACGTGGATGCCATTTATCAATCCAGAAACAAAGCGCCAGTCAGCTCAATGGAAGCACACACGGATTCACCGCCACCTAAAAAATTTCGGGTATCCGCCAGTGCTGAAAAAATGATGGTGTCCATGTTCTGGGACAGCGAGGGCGTAATCGTTACCCATTGCGTTCCAAAGGTCACTACAGTAACAGGTGCATCCTACGAAAATGTTTTGAAGAACAAATTCCTTCCTGCACTGCAACAAAAACGTCCGGGAATGGCTGCGCGTGTGCTGTTTCACCAAGACAACGCACCCGCACGTCGAGCTTACGTTACGCAACAGTTTCTTCGTGATAACAACTTTGAAGTGATTCCTCATGCTCCCTACTCACCTGACCTGGCTCCTAGTGACTTTTGGCTTTTTCCAACAATGAAAGACACTCTCCGTGGTCGCACATTCACCAGCCGTGCTGCTATTCCCTCAGCGATTTTCCAGTGGTCAAAACAGACTCCTAAAGAAGCCTTCGCCGCTGCCATGGCATCATGGCGTCACCGTTGTGAAAAATGTGTACGCCTGCAGGGCGATTACGTCGAGAAGTAACGCCAGTTTCATCGATTTCGCTTGAGTAGTTAATTAGAAAAAAAATTGGAGGCCTTAGAACTTGAATGCACCTCGTAACAACGGGGAACTTTCTAATAATTGTACGGGCCGCAAATGGGGAAATTTACTAACTTAAGCGATTTTGACAATGTCTAGATTGCTGTGGCCCAGTACCTAGGAATTGGCATTCCGGGAACTGCGAAAGTGATCGGTCGTTCGTTTGCTACAGCTGTAAATTGGAAAGTGGCTGAAGGAACGCGAAACCACAGGCATACAACGAGGTGTTAGTCACCCATGCCACATCGCCGAACGTGGAAGCTGGGGTCAGTTCACTACGCAGAGCAGGATACAGAGCGATTCTGGTAGAGCACAGCACACCTTTCAGCTTATACTGTTGAACTGCGGCTCCCAAGCAGCTGACATCTGCTTATTCCTATTTTCACCCAACGATAAAGTAAAATCGACTGTAGTGCTCACGAGATCATCTGGTTTCTAACCAGTGTAGACGTAGCTCCCGGTGGTCGGATGAATCGCGTTTCCTGTTACACCAGGTAGATGGTCGTGTCCGAATACGCCATCTACCAGGCTTACTCCTCCTGAGAATATATACCACGTCACAAACAGTGGCCACTGGGAGTAATATTGTTCCATGCAGCACAATCGCCCTAGCTTCCGAGGGACATGTGGTAATAATCGAAGGCCCTGTTGCAGCTATGGAGTAAGTGAACATTAATGCGGAGCAAATGCGTTCCTTCATGCCTGGTGTCTTCCCCAGAAGCGAAGGCATCGTCCAGACCGATAACTTGTTCCTGTCGCAGGGCCTGAATCGTGGTACGATGACTATGTGACCGTCATAGAGAACGCGCGTGAATATTGGCCATGAAATTAACATGATCTCAATCTGATCAACCGCATCTTGAACGCTAACCGTTCCCAAAAATCACCGGCCCACAATTCATAGGGACTGAGTGATATGTGTATTGAGATTTGGTGCCATTCACCTCTGGAAACCAACAAAGAATTTCAGAAACCCCTGACACCACGGTAGCTTCGTCACGTTTTTAAACTGTGGCATCACACGAGGAAGGGAATGAGGAATTATTTTTCCTTTTTTTTGGTAAGATCGTATGGGACAAACTGCTGGGGTCAAAAGTCCCTATGCTTGCAAACTGCTTAACCTAACTTAAAATAATTAACGCCGCGGGAATCAGAAAAGTGGTGCGACTTGAACTAAAACAAGTGAATTTGTGGACTCTGTTGTGTAGATGATTCACTCTATGACGCCGGCCATAGTGGCCGTGCGGTTCTCGGCGCTACATTCTGGAATCGAGCGACCGCTACGGTCGCAGGTTCGAATCATGCCTCGGGCATGGATGTGTGTGATGTTCTTAGGTTAGTTAGGTTTAATTAGTTCTAAGTTCTAGGGGACTGATGACCTCAAATGTTAGGTCGCATAGTGCTCAGAGCCATTTGAACCATTTTTAACTCAATGACACCACAATATATATACGTAATGACTCACAATAAATGTTCAAATGTGTGTGAAGTCTTATGGGACTTAACTGCTAAGGTCATATGTCCATAAGCCTACACACTACTTAACCTAAATTACCCTAACGACAAACATACTCACCCATGCCCGAGGGAGGCCCGAACCTCCCCCGGGACTATTCACTCACAATATCGTGATTCATTTTTCGCTCGCAGTCTTGATTCATTACTCCACATATTGTGACAGCACGAAAAGTACATATAATTATACAAAAAGAAATATTTTGAAATTGAAATAATAAATTACAAAATTTTTATCATCCGTAAAAATTATCAATCGAAACTGGTATAGGATACTGGGGTTGCAATACACTGGAGCGCGAAACAAACTGGTATAGTCATGCGATTTCATGTACAGGGATATGTAAACAGGCAGAATACAGTACTGCGATAGGCAGAACCTATATAAAACAACATGTGTCTGGCTCAGTGCTGTTACAATGGCAAGTTATTAAGATTTAAGTAACTTTAAACATCGTGTTATTGTCGGCGCAAGAGCTATGGGACAGCCCTCCGAGGTAGCAATGAAGTGAGGACTTTTCCCGTATGATCATTTCACGAGTGAACCGTGAATATCAGGAATCCGGTAAAACATCAAATATCTGACATCACTGCAGCCGGAAAAAGATCCTGCAAGATTGGGACCTACTGTAACTTAAAAGAATTCTGTTGAACGTGATAGAAAAGCAACCCTTTCGCAAACTGCTGCAGGTTTCAATGCTGGGACATCAATAAGCGTCAGCGTGTGAATCATCCAACGACACATAATCGAAATAGGCTTTCGCAGCCGAATGCCCTCTCGTCTACCCTTGATGACTGCACAACACGAAGTTTTACGTCTCGCTTGGGCCCGTCAACACTGACATTGGACTGCTGATGACTGGAAAGATGTTGCCTGCTGGATGAGTCTCGTTGGAAATTGCATCGAGCTGATGGACATGTACGGGTATGGAGACAGCCTCATGAGTCCATGGAACCTGCGTGTCAGCAGGGGACTGATCAAGCTGGTGGAAGCTCTGTAATGGTGTGCAGCGTGTGCAGTTGGAGTAATATTTGGTCTCCTGACACTTCTAGATACGACTCACTTGCGGAAGCACCCTGTCTGGTCATCTGCATCCATTCATGTCCATTGTGCATTCCGATGGACTTCGGCAATTTCAACGGGGCAAGTGACAACTCACATGTTCAGATTTGCTACAGAGTGGCTCCAGAAACACATCCACTGGCAACCAAGCTCCCCAGACATGAACATTATTGAGCATATCCGTGGTGCCTTGCAACGTACTGTTCAGAAGAGAACTCCACCCCTCATACCTTTACAGATTTAGGGACAGCCCAGCCGGATTCATGGTGTCACTTCGCACCAGCTCTACTTCAGACATTACTAGAGTCCAAGCCAAGTGTTGCGGCACTTCTGGGTGCTCGTGGGACCCTGGACGATATTAGACAGGTGTACCAGTTTCCTTCGCTCTTTAGTGTATGTCAGTAGCAGCCTTGTTTGGAAAGCTGTCAATTAACGGTGCACGTAAACAGCTGGTAAATTTGAGAATAAAAACTGCTACGACTTCTTTCCGCTTCAGCTCTATATGTAGCCTCGAGCTTTGGACGACTCCTGTGTCGTTATCATCAGAAGATAGCAGTACGCTGTGTGATAGTGTAGGTGTGTTATATCCGCAGGTAGGATAAAAATCCGCACCGAGTTTGTAAGTTGACTGCCTTCGAATCAGGAGTTCGTCACCAAGTGTGTGTCATTGTGACTTATTGATTCACGGACGTTCGTCGCAGCAGGTCGCTCCATAGGTGTCAAAATGAGGTAAGGATGGTTTTTACTACTACCATGTTATTTTTTTATGTTTTACTTGAACATTGTATGACATAGGGTTTGAAAGGAATAAAGCGCGAACACTCGCTGGTACTACTGCGTTTAAGCTTCACTATCGATTGGAAATAATTGATCCAGTTGGTCCCCAAAATAAAAAATGGTACATTTGTGAGATAATGGCAAAATGGGGCAAACCCACACAGGTGCTTTGGGGTAAGTCCCCGCGACTCCAACGAAGTGAAGAAAATTCTTCAATAATAACACCCGCAAAAGATGACGTTCAACACACACGGAGTGACATTATAGGCGGCAGAGAAAGAAAGATGTGTCAAAGAAAGAAAAGAGCGTGACATACATACAATACGATTTAATCTATATTTCATCACATCGATGGCAAAACAAGGAAAAACACGATCAGTCAGTTGATAAATCTTCAGAGTCAGATTCAGATCTCTACATCATGAAAGTACATCAGACGTAAATATGGACTTAGTATTTGGGGAAGAAGTATAGCAAGAATAAGAAGAAAAAGAACCTGGGATTTCAGGAAAGAATCAAATTTCTCTATTACGCGATGACTTCGCTGTAGTAAAAGTGCTGGGAAAAACTGAAAACTCATTTCGTCTCTTTATGGTCCAATTTTCAACGTATCAAGAAGAATGCTATGAATGATTTTTATAAGAAATTTCCAGGAGACTACAAATTCACTGAGGCAGTGGAACAGTCATTTATTGACACCGACAATATAATATGAGCTATCAAAACCGACAGTAAAAACTCAGCGCATTTGCATAACGCAATAACTTTTCGGGGGACTTATCAAAGTATTTGTATAAGTACCTTTAAACATTATTTATGAGATACACAACAGACTTTGTGTTGGGTCACTTTGCTTCAACAATGTTAAGCCGGTGATTTTGCTGCAAAGTTTTCCTTTTGTATCCAAGTTTATCTCAAATGGTGCAAAGACCCAAACTGCTGTGCTTTGTCCCATTTTGTGAGTAAAACCTCGCAAATTTTTTGATGAATTTTAAATTTCTCTGTAATTAATAACTAAACAGAGCTGATATTTTAATGAGCTATAGATAACATCTGGTCTACGACTTCAATTTTCCGTTTAAAGTTTTCGTTTTAAGGTCTTGTCTCAACAATTCCTTTCATGACAATTCCTTTACAACTCGTACGAAACAGATACGTGTTTCTAAGTTTCACTAACTTTCAAAGTATTCACCAGCATTGTGTATAACCCGCTGCCAGCGATGTGGAAGTCGTAGGATACTCTTAGCAGTGCCAGTTGTGTTGACAGTTCGAGCGGCGTGGTATATGGCCCGACGAATTTGTGGCAGTTCTGAAGCGAATGCCGTGAAGTGTTTCCTTCAGTTTAGAAATAGAGTTGAAATTACGAGGACTTAAGTCAGGGGAGTGCCGTAGGCTGTATAGCACTTAGCAACCCTATCAGTCAAACAAATCAGTTACAGCTTGAACTGTACGTGCTTGAGCACTGTCCTGCAAAATGATGGTCAGGTCCTGCAGAAAGTGTCATCACCTCTGTCTCTCTGTTAAACTTCCAACTCTCGTAGTTCAATTGACTGCGCACTAAACGGGAATAAATGGGTCCCTGACGCTGAATGAATCTGCGAAAATAAACTGAGTCAACGACTGTCTAGCGAAACCAGCGTCACCACCAATATTCTGGCTTTACCAACCGGGACGTAATCTCTGGTACTTTGGCAAGTTCTGTGACCTCTGAACTTACCACCTAAGTAAATTACCTTATGAGATGCAGGTAATAGCTGACATTCCCTATAGACGAAGTCTACGAAAGTTTGAGATTTCTTACCAGTCTAACTCTGCTAGAAATCCGTAATTCGTTTATCACAGGCTGTCGCCGCGATGAACTACATTCTGATAAACTCCTTTGGTCATTTGTAATAAACGAAACTAACGTTTTACACACCGATCACGGAGATGACAAGCGACAACAGACCGCCATGCCGACTCACAAAGCCATCTGTTATTCGATTAGAAGCTACAGTACAACAAAGGTAGCTACACAGGCCTTGTAGAGAACGAGAAACCGTCGATCTTTAGAAAAAAAGACGGCGAACTGGAAATACAGGTAACGACCTTGCCTCATGGAGCGAGAAGGACATCTGCCGGCAACTGTCCGTGACGGGACGAACGCACCGATCGTGACGAGTTTCGCTGCGGAAGGAAATGGTGGAGAACTACACCACCCTGCCACTAAGGGACAACAGGAGGGGTCACAGACGAGCACTCGCAGGCTTAAAGGGCAATTGCACATGTGCGCGTGACAGCGAGGCAGAAAGGTTTGGGGACGGATTTGCAATGAAGCGGTGACGAATTTCCATTTCGGAGAATTCTTTTCGCAACTACACCACCTGATCATAGACGTTGCTGTGACGACCAAATGAGTAGAATGCGCTTGGTGCAAGGAAAAGTGAATCAGTAATGGCAATCTTTTCCTACTGTGGCTTGTCTTACTTCATTCAGTCTTTGCACATCATGCCTATTAACTGTTATTCACTGAAGGGCCAAAGAAACTGGTACATCTGCCTAACATCGGATAGTGCCCCGGGAGCACGCAGAAGTGACGAAACATGACGTGACATGGACTTGACTAATGTCTGAAGTAGTGCTGGAGTGAACTGACACCAAAGATTCTGCAGTGCTGTCCACAAATCCGTAAAAGTACGAGTTTGTGGAGATCTCTTCTGCACAGCACGATGCAAGGCATCACAGATATGCTCAATAATGTTCATGTCTGGAGAGTTTGGTGGCCATTGGGAGTGTTTAAACTCAGAAGAGTGTTCTTGCAGAAACTCTGTAGTAATTTTGGACGTGTGGGTGTCGCATTGTCCTGCTGGAATTGCCCGTCGGAATGCACAATGGACACGAATGGATGCAGGTGATCAGACAGGATGCCTAAGTGCATGTCACCTCTCAGAGTAGTATCTAGATGTATCAGGGGACCCATATAACTCTAACTGCACGCACCGCGCACCATTACAGAGCCTCCAACAGTTTCAACCGTCCCCTGCTCCATGGCTCAATGAGGTTGTCTCCATAGAAGCAAACGCATGGACTCGTCCGACCAGGCAACATGTTTCCAGTCATCAACAGTCCCATGTCGGTTTTCACTGGTCCAGGCGAGGCGTAAAGCTTTGTGTCGCGCAAACATCAAGGGTACACGAGAGGGTCTTCCGCTCCGAAAGCCCTTATCGATGTTTTGATGAATAGTTCGCCCGCTGACACTGATAGCTGGAGCAGCATTGACATGTGCAGAAATTTGCGGAAGGGTTACACCTATGTGACGTTGAACGGTTCTCTTCAGTCGTCGTTGGTCCCTTTCTTGCAGGAGTTTTTTCCTGCCGCTGTGATGTTCTTAGATTTGATGTTTTACCGAATTCGTGGTATTCACGGTACACTCGTGAAATGGTCGCTACCTCGGAGATTCTGCGTGCCATCGTTCTTGCGTTGACTGTAACACCACGTTCAAACTCACTTAAATCTTGATAAACTGGCGTTGTAGCAGTAGTAACCGGTCTAACAACTACACCAGAGGTTTGTTCTCTTGTAAAGCGTTGCCAACTGCAGCGCTATGAACTGCCTTTTTATACATCTTTGTATCTGAATGCAACAAACAGTTTGTTGTTTGATTAAATTAACATGTGCTCCCAGACGTATAATGGAGTCCATCTCCTAACAGAATTCCTGGAAACTGGGCGGTATTACGTCGCTTTCTGCTTTGAAGTCTATTATGCTAAACTGGGGCCATTTGACAGTGGCGGAGCGTGACTGAAGTGGAGTATGTGCTTAGCGTCCAACCATTTTCTTAGACAGTCTTCGCGAGCTGTCCTCTACAATGACATACCGTATGTCAATGTATATTACATATACAGCATCCAGGAGTCCGACGTCCTTAGCCTCGTGCCCACATTTCTAACATTCTCACTAATTGTTATCTTGGTACACTTGGCGTTTGTGTGACCTGCCTCGACGCAATGGTAACAGCTGTCTTGAAGTTTCCTAATTTCTTCCGCCCTGGTGATGCATGCACCAATCTTACTCTGTTGGTGCTTATGAGAATGTCTGGATATATGTCCCGGTTCCCCTGAATTATAACGTTACATATCTCTTGTTTACTACCACCCTGCTAGCGTGTTCAAATAGCAACTTGCTGTTTCTCTCTCATAGGCATTATCGCATTTCCCTCTTGTAGTGCTAACTCAGCTGCGTCACTTAAACAAGTTTTCTCGTCCATGCTTCGCACGGCCATCAGTACTCCGCGAATCCCTGAATCAAACGTGTCAGTCCTATGGCAAAAAACAGTTCCATCGCACCATTTATGTCACCTTCTCTGTGTCAGCCTCGAACGATTTGGATAGCCCATCTACCCTATTTCATGGTAGGCTATGAATTCTCCTGAAAGTGGTCTGACTTGAAACAGTCTATATGCATAGTCATTAATCACCCTCCTATCAGAATAGTTTTCTTCTAAAATACTTTTTACATCCAGACAACTATTTATATTATATCTATAAATACAGGGTGATTCAAAAAGAATACCACAACTTTAAAAATGTGTATTTAATGAAAGAAACATGATATAACCTTCTGTTATACATCATTACAAAGAGTATTTAAAAGGGTTTTTTTTTCACTCAAAAACAAGTTCAGAGGTGTTCAATTTGGCCCCCTCCAGACACACGAGCAATATCAACCCGATACTACAACTCGTTCCACACTCTCTGTAGCATATCAGGCGTAACAGTTTGGATAGCTGCTGTTATTTCTCGTTTCAAATCATGAATGGTGGCTGGGAGAGGTGGCCGAAACACCATATCCTTAATATACCCCCATAAGAAAAAATCGCAGGGGGTAAGATCAGGGCTTCTTGGAGGCCAGTGATGAAGTGCTCTGTCACGGGCTGCCTGGCGGCCGATCCATCGCCTCGGGTAGTTGACGTTCAGGTAGTTACGGACAGATAAGTGCCAATGTGGTGGCGCTCCATCCTGCTGAAATATGAATTGTTGTGCTTCTTGTTCGAGCTGTGGGAACAGCCGATTCTCTAACATCCCCAGATACTGTAGTCCAGTTACAGTAGCACCTTCGAAGAAAAAGGGACCAAAAACTTTATTGGCTGAAATGGCACAGAAAACGTTCACCTTAGGCGAGTCACGTTCATACTGCGTTGTTTCCCGCGGATTCTCAGTGCCCCATATACAGACATTGTGACGGTTGACTTTCCCGTTAGTGTGGAAAGTTGCTTCATCACTAAACACAATCTTTGAAACGAAAGATTCATCTGTTTCCATTTGAGCAAGGATAAAATCACAGAAATCGATTCTTTTAATCTTATCAGCTGCAGACAGTGCTTGAACCAATTTCGGACGATAAGGTTTCATAACTAACCTTTTTCGTAGGACTCTCCATACAGTTGATTGTGGAATTTGCAGCTCTCTGGTAGCTCTGCGAGTCGATTTTCATGGGCTGCGAACAAATGCTTGCTGGATGCGTGCTACATTTTCATCACTCGTTCTCGGCCGTCCATAACTTTTCCCTTTGCACAAACACCCATTCTCTGTAAACTGTTTATACCAACGTTTAATACACCACCTATCAGGAGGCTTAACACCATACTTCGTTCGAAATGCACGCTGAACAACTGTCGTCGATTCACTTCTGCCGTACTCAATAACACAAAAAGCATTCTGTTGAGCGGTCGCCATCTTAGCATCAACTGACGCTGACGCCTAGTCAACAGCGCCTCAAGCGAACAAATGTACAACTAAATGAAACTTTATAGCTCCCTTAATTCGCCGACAGATAGAGCTTAGCTCTGCCTTTTGTCGTTGCAGAGTTTTAAATTCCTCAAGTTGTGGTATTCTTTTTGAATCACCCTGTATTTCTCTTTCATCCACAGAATTTTTGACCATTCACATCTAAACAACATTTCCCTGTACTCACCTCTAACTACATCAACTGGGCCATTCACGTTCTCAATGACCTCTTTCTTTCATTCTGCACATATGTTCTCGAGACTAATACTAGCGAATCAATAGCACTTACAGCACTCTTACCGGTAATAGAGGACATCAATTTACACAATAACAAGGGACCTTTTACTTAATTTTACGATCAGTCTTGTTTGTTTTGATGTCTTGTCTTGGTGCGAATCCTTCAATCAGCTGGACTCCTCCAGCGTCAGTTTGCACAGCGCTGCTTCCCGTAAGGGCCTGAATCAGCTTGGCTCTTCCGGTCTCGCGTTTATTGGGTACTGCTACTCGTATGGGCTTCTTCTTTTTGCAGTCATATCTGTTTTACTACGCAGACGCACACACAGCCCACACACTAGAATCATTTGGCAATAAAATTTATATGTCACGTCTTGGCACAGGTCCATGTTACCAATATAAAATTGGTGTGGAATGATTGTTATAATCATGACGTTAACGACAATATTGTTCAGTTTTGTAATGCCTAAGTAAGTTTTATAGTGGATATAATATCTTGCATTATTTAGAGTTGTTGTTCGGAACAATGAAGTGTTTTGACAGGAGTGGTGATCTGCTAAAGTATGAAATTGATATGAACTCCTTAACCAGGTTTACTTGCTACTAGACAAAATCGTATGTGAGGTGTCTCGACAGATCGATTAACACCGTACGAAAAAAAAGTTTTCTAGGAGAAATGTTAATATTAGTAAAAGAGTCATCCGTCTACGCTACAGTTTGTCACCTCTTAACCACCCCTCCAACGTGGGCGTGGTCAGCTTCGTGTATTCAAATGGGAACTCCCCCCCCCCCCACACACACACACATTTTATTGCATATTCGGATTCTAGACCAAAAAATACGTGTGTTTTACTTAAACCACTGTTTCCCATTGGTGGTGTATGGCGCTGTAGTCGACAAACATAAATTGTGTAAGTTTTCGCAATTAGAGTCCGACGAATTATACTCTACATTTCATTTACGATGTATACGTAAGTCATTCTGTTAGAACAATTTATATTTATGTTCGAAATTTACTTTGGTGATGCAAATTTGGTTGCACGGTACAGTATGGTTAACGATTTCAGTGTCTGCTGAGAAATCATGTTTATCGTGAACCAGCAACAACGTTGTCTATCATACGGTTCTATGTTCCCATCAGGATGGCTGATTTCAGTGCAACGCCCCCTGCCTCTTATCATTTGATTCCGTTATTTCGGTGGATCTAATTGCTTGTCCCCTGAGTGGTGCTTCGTTTCCGTAAGTACCGACGGCAAGCAACTGTGGTCGAGGGGTAGCCTCTTACATTAGTAATAATAAACGTCTTCGGTCTCAGATTCGAAACACGCCACCATTTAAAATTAAGTTGGTACTCACCATTGGTGGCCGAAGACTTCCAGCATACGAAGTCTTCCTCATTCTGCCAACAGCCTTGTCAAAGGGAGAGGAGGAGCGGTCAAAGATTCAGTGCAGTCTCTTGATCTTGGGGTGGGAACTGCCTCTAAAGGCGGAAGAATAAGCGGTGGTCAACGACATTAGGTTGCAGAAGGCAATGGAAACCATTATATTAAAGACATACAATGTGTATTCACATGGCATGTGGCCTGTAATTGAAAAAGGGTCATGATGGTCTCTCAATTAGCAAACGATTTATGAATAGTCCCCCATTCGGATATCCGGGAGGGGAATGTGAAAGTGGAGGTGACCATGAGAAAAAGACAGAATAAACAGGGAGAGGATAACGTTCTAGAGTCCGAGAGTGGAATGTCAAAAACTTCAACATGGTAGGGAAGATAGAAAATCTGATAAGGGAAATTCAAAGGCGTAATCTAGACACAGTAGGGGCCAGTGAGGCGAAATGGACAAGGATTTCTGGTCAAGTGAGTGTAGGCCAATAGCAACAGCAGCAGAAAGTGGTATAACAGGAGTAGGATTCACTATGAATAGGAAAGTAGAGCAGACAACGTGTTTTTGTGAACACTTCAGTGATATGGTTGTTCTTATCAGAATCGACAGCAAACAAGCACCGAAAAAGGTATTTCAGGTATACATGTCGATGATGCAGGCTCAAGATGAAGAGATAGAGAAAGTATGTGAGGATATTGAAAGGGTAATACCGTATGTAAAGGGAGATGAAAATCTAATATTCATGAGGGCTGCTTCCGTTCAAGAAGCACTAGAAATCTGCATGCAGTACAGGTATTCTATGGCTACCCACATATAACTTCCCATCGCTCTGCACTGTAGTAAGGAACTAGTTCGATGGGGAAGCTTATACTGGAAGTGAGCATTTATTAAGTAGCCAAAATTGTGGATTCAATAACATGCCCACTCCATCAAAAACTGAAACGCTGTCTATAAATCTAATACAAACAACAAACATGGAAAAATTAATTTGGGCTATTGTTTCTTGAATTATTCACTTATTAGTAAGTTGGGAACACCAAGAATGATTTGAGAAACAGCAGAATTTTGTGCAGCGCAAAAGCCACTAAATTCTAGCGCTAAGCGCCGTGAGGTGAGTACAGACAGGAAATTATTCGTACAGAGCCTTCCGATAACATGTAACCAAAGCGAAAAGTAAGAGAGTCACAAAAATTGCATGGCTCGCCCTATGAGTTTCAGCGGGACATATAATTATCATCAGATGCATCCCTTCCTACAAACATGAAGATGTCTAGTGCCAGCAGATTGAAACGGAATAGTGAATCAGTTGCAAAGACTGAGGGTCGTTTCAGGCGACAAACTTCTGTCGGCACGAGACAAGCATCAGGAGTCATTGCAGTGCCGAGCTGCAGAATTAACAAGTAAAATAAACTGATTTGGGAAAGACAGATTGCAGGCGATATGACAAACAGTAATTGGCTCAACCTGAGACTTCGATATCGCCTGTCGGGCTTGAGCTGTGATGTACTGTTGTTGTGACGGGTGACGTCATACGTGTGCGGAGCGTTGGTTTGTTTTCCTTAGGGGCCGCTGGTGGTGTCAGCCTACGCTATGTTTGTTGTTTGTATTACATTTATAGACAGCGTTTCAGTTTTTGATGGAGTGGGCATGTTATTGAATTCACAATTTGAGCTACTTAAGAGAAAGACGAGTTTACGCTGTACTCCGTTTACGCTCCTAATCGAGTAGAGTTTAAACGTTATCTTTGGTTGTCTTGGTAACGGGAGTACACAGTCATTCCAACTTACGTGAACTTCGACACATACTTTTTCAAAGGTGACCCAGCCTGTAATGCAATAAAATTAGTGAATACTAATAGTAACATCACTGAAATAAGGGAAGCTGAGATTTCGACAATTTCGAAAAACGTAAGTCTTCAGAAGGTTACTGTAAATGAAGACCGATCACTGTAACGTACAGTGAGAAGAACGCAATGTCAGTAAATGAAATTAATGTGCAAACATGTACCAGAATTAGTTTAGCTGGGCAGACGACAAAGTAAAGTGGCCAGATCCAGGTTAGTGCGTGCCAACTCACATCTATGTGATACCAAAAATATTTCCGCGTAGTTTCAGGGATTTTGCGATGTGCTGTTGAGCTGTATTGGTGAATCCATGTTACTGCGTTTTGTCTATTTCTGCAATTTCTTGCTCTCTGTATCGGTATTGGAGTAGTCTGTCGAGCTATATGGGTAAGTTATGTGCTTCTTGCCATATTTCGTTAACTTTCGCGACCTGTATTAGTATTGCTTTTCCGCCTTCCGTACGATATTGCTTTTAAGTCTATTATGTTCGTGTCTGGCTTTTCAGTTATTTGCATAGGTAGTGTGATGTCTTCGATACCAGTTTAATCTCTGTAACTTGGTGGTTTACTTTTCCCGTTTTGGTTGCCAACCTCTGCGTCCTATTCCTCATCGTATTCTTCTGGTGGTTCTGGTTTGTATACTTCAGTATTTTCACGATACCGTGGCTTTCATATGAGAATTCCCCTCCCCAATTTGCTGCAGTTTCCTCCTCAGGACCAATATTTATTATTCAGAATTTTTTGCTTTCGAATTTGGTTTTTATATTTTGGTTTTATGGGAACTGGTGATTATGACGTCTTTATAGCCAATTTTAAATCAAATTTGTGTTGCATTTTGAGGCTTGTGATGATGTCATTGGTTAAAGTGGACAGGTGTTATCGGAGGCTCTTGTTTACCCAAGTCACCATATTTGTGACACAGTATCGTACATCTGGCCGGGACAGTGCGCTCCTGTTTGGCCTTAGGAGGGGAGGGTTTGGTTTGGTTTTGCTTTAGGCCGCAGAAAACAACTGGGGTCATACGCACCCAAGTCAAAGCTATAGAACACGAAGACAGAGAGAACTTAAAAAACGACTCTACGTCAGTCCCAATTGACTTAATAGAAAACAGTTAAAAACAGGGGAGGGTTTGACACAGCGGCGACTGTCATCTCCAGACCACGTCACGGCCGGGCACAGCAGTTAATCGTTTTAGTGAAGACGTAATGCGTTATTATGTCGCAGGTTGCCAATAATTTAACGAGTGAGGTAAATTTATCGGTTGAAATTCTCGAGCGATTTACTGTGGTGGTGTAACGATATAAAAGCTCACAGTTATTGCCCCAGATATAAGCATCACTGTTAAATTATATAGGCAAACATCAGCTCCCTCCATTTGATCTTTTCCAAGGTCACCTTCAAGCAATAAATATCGAGAGCGTGGATGCCGTGGCACCAGATATCTACTAGTTAGCTTGCGTTTACAGCGATGTAATAGTGAATACTGTCGCCAGTGCTCTACAGACGAGTGAGATGAAGCCTTAGCTGGGACGAGTTACTTACGAGAGCGTATACTGTGGAAAGTGATTTAGACTTTGAAGGTAATTTCGTGGGTTGTCGCCGGAAGACGTGTGTGAAAATGTTTTTACAAAACGACCGACGTTGATCTCCCGTTTTAGTTATACTGTATGAAATGTATAAAAGCACTACGACGAGGAAAAACACGTACTTCGTTGGATGTCAGCTGCCGATAGAACTGAGTATTATTGTAGTCCCTTTATGGGTTAAAGAACATGCTTTAGAAATCACTGCTACAGAAAGTGAATTAACTACAAATACGGTTGGCGATTACTGCGGTTTTTGTCATGAGGTGTGTTATGTGATACTGGCGAATTGTATTTATTTCAGTAGCGGCGTTTTTACAATTTGCGGTTAGATAGCAAAAACTTTCCTTGCAACACGCTCAGAGTTTCTCTGAGAGTATCCGATTACGGCAAACAGCAGTGCTCCAGACTGCCGTTGATTTCCAAATTACGCTATAATACTTTGACACTTGACTGCAAGACGTCTCAACAATACATTTATTGTGAAGGAAATAGGAACTTTTAGTTTGAAAGACTCTTGTATATGATATAAATAACGAGGTACTATGAGAGCATAGTTTTGTTAAGTAACAATGCTGCAAGAGATCTTTTCCGATTCTAGTGAAGTAATAGAAATAAGTGTAGCCATTCTGAAACTAAGACTATATTTGAGTTCATTAATCCAAAGACGGAACGTTCTCAAGCAACACTGATGCGATCTCATGTAACGAGTTCAGAGAGCTACCGAATAACAACCCTGTATCGAATCCACCGGAGACACCACAAAAGGGTAATGAATCGTTATATGAATAATTACAACAGCAATAGAGATGTGTGAACCATGACTTTGGTTTTAATTCAGCTACTTTACTGCACTTTCAATTGCTTTGGTGATTCTTGTGGCCATAGTAGCACTCCCATAAAAGTTAAACTTTCGCTGAAGTCTTCTTAAGTTTTCATTTCTATGTCGTTTCATTACCCTTCAATTATCATAAATCAACTGTTCAGAAATTTAAAGAACTTGTACATCTTCGGAATATTGGATACCTATGTTCGTCCATCCATTGAACAAATAGGGCATTCAGTACCTTTTAAACTCCACTTCTTCGTGTGCTCTGTTATATTACCATCACCAATTTCTATTTTTGAAGTAAGAGATCAGAGTCCTTCCGATAGGTTAGGCCGTACGTGTTTCGAGTTGAGCTTATTAAATTTTAAGAGTATCAAATAAATAATAAGCTAAAATTCGTCAGCTTCTATGTTCTGGTGGTAATATTTCTAGAAATTACGTTAGGTAACGTAACCTAACGTTACCTAACGTAGCACTCTATTCAACGAAACCACAAGACAAAATAAATCTAGAAGCAGTGTACCTAAGTTTTTGTAGCTATACGGAAAAGAATTATTGAAATTTGGAAGTCAAATGGCATTCACGTTAAAAACGGTGAATGGAGTATAAGAGAAAGATTGTTTGTATTTAGCGGTAGATAGTTTTGCTACGCCATAATTGTGGAAAAATATTTTCAGGTCTGCAAGACCTTAAGCACAGTGTTGGCAAGAGCATTCTGAAAGTTATTTAAAAAATTGTGACGAATCGATTCACACTACGATATCGTTATCGTATTGCAAAATATTGACCGCATTTTAGTCAGAAGAATTACTTGCTTCCCCTTACATTTTTTCCATGTTTGTAAACTATCAACTGCAGTAATGTATTGCCTAATAATTTTACGTTACATCACCCTATTCTTGTCTTCTATGTTGTAGGTCGGGAGTTATTAGCTGCCATTTAGGCTTTCTGTGCATTCTTTCTAGAGTTAGCAGCTACCATGAACTAAACTGTGCTTTGTCATAGACATGAGAGAATATTACATCTTTTATTCCTGAATTTACATGTGTGTATCAAAAATGTTTCGCCTATTCGTCTAGGCATCTTGAAAGCTGTGTAATATAACATATAATTATAATCAGTTTTTCTCTATATAATAAAGCATAATCTTAGCTACAACTGACGAAATGTGCTGTAAATAATAACAATATTATTGGGCTTAAGTCACAAATGCTGATATCTTCATATTTACTATGCAACAAACCATCACTATGTGACGTTTGCTTCTTTTGTGTTTGCGTTATTGTTTGATGTTAAGTCCTTAGGAAGTTGGGAAGTAAATTAATCATTGTTACCTAACGAAATATCCTAAAATTCCCCAAATATTGTTAATCTTTTTCATTATTTTTTATGGGACAAAATTTTTTCATTTTGTAGTTACCAATACAGCCATGAACGTTACAGAATACTCCAGACTGTGACAAAATCCTAACGTCAAGATGATCCAGACGTATATGCCACGCATCTGACTCTTATCATGGCCCCCACACATCTCCGAAAAGGATTTTCTTTACTTTTTGTGAAATAGAAAAAAATTTTAAATATACATGTGCCTCCTGTGACATCATTTTCCTCTCTAACATTACTATAGTCCTGAAAGTTTTACAACAAATCCCAGGGGATAGTGCCCACGTTATAATCAGCAGTGGTCCTGCACTCTCTCTGAAATGTGAGTAGTTCTCAAGGTTGAGCATACGTTCGGTGCATTAATTCCTTCGTTTACTGGTACGACGTTGCATCCACATGCTAATCAACACTTATTAGCCCAATGGAGTTCAATGAAATGAAGCATCACTGTGATAACACTAAGAGTCTTCAGTCTATGTTTGGCACTTGCAAAGCAACTCGTCACCCTCCTGTTACTAGCAGATGCTGTGTCCACGTACCTATCATATCATATTCACGTATGCTGATCAGCCAGACTATTATGACCACCGACCTACTGTCGATCAGTTCAGGCACAGGAGGGGAACACAGAGCTGAATTCGAGTTGATGTGTTGGCCGTCCCATCTCACCACAGCTGAACCCGATCGAATAAATCGGGGATGTGTTTCAACGTGGTGTCAAGCTCATTTCCCCCCACCATGGAATATCCTGGAATTAGGTGATATGTTTGTGCGGATGTGGTGCCAACTCTCTCCTGTGACCTACTAAGGCCCCATCGCTGCCATGTCGTGGCACGTCAACGCTGTTATCCGTGCCAAAGGTTGACGTACTGGCTGTTAGGTAGGTGGTCATAATGTTCCGGCTGATCAGTGTAGTACAAGTATAGACAGTCGTTAATGAGTGAATACTATCTAACTGTTGAGGGCGTCAAATGTTGATTACGTTTTAGTTCCTGTGTTATCTAGCGCTATATTACATGTGGCTCAGTGAGGTGAGTGTAAATGTCGAATTTACAGGAACTAATTTGTTGTTCTTGAAAGCTCCGATATTTAGTCACTCTAGTCTTTTAAGTATAATCCTTAGTGCTAATGATATTGCTAGTAAACTTAACAAATTTTTAAAGGGTAGTCCGTGTGCTCCAAATGTTTCCAGTGGGGAACCGTCAGCAAAAAGGTCCTGAATTTTTTTGTATATTTTTTGTTTTCTTTTTTTTTAGTTAATATTTCTCACATCAGTTTCTTGGTCAAATAAAGACAAGAAGAAATTATTCGGGTCTAACCTACCTCCATCGACGGAGGAGTAATGACAGATGGAGCTCGCATTGGGGACAAAATCGATCGAGTTTCAGTCCGAAGGAACCATCCATGTGTTTGCCTTAATCTACTCAGAGAAACCACGGGAGTCTAGATCTTGGTGGTCGGAAGAGAACTTGAACCGCAGTCAACCCGAATGCGAGTCCCCTGCATTACCACAACGCCGGTACTCCAAATAAAACAAATATCGAGACAATGTTATCTCAATAATCCGAAGGTTTATTGGATTGGTAACTGTGGTTTCAGGTGGTATTGGCCACGGCATCTCGGTCGAACAGTTTGGCAGCCATACGGTTCTCTCCAGACGTCGTGTCGACGGCGACGCCTACACACGTCCAGCGTCTGACATGGCGGCTCTCAAGGGCTGCTCGGTGTGAAGTACAGACCTCCATGGTGCGCGGAGGACACTGGAGTGATCTGATGACAGATATAAATTTCAAAATTAAAAACGTCACCCTATTATGGTGGGTTGATATGACATCTTTAAAGAAAAGTTATTTAACGTAGGACCGCATGCTAAAAATTGGTTTTCTGTATCTGTAGAACGGATGTTTCTGTCGCCCCAACTCATCAGCACTAGGATACTAACTATCACAAATACGAATTTATCCGTGAAAATGACCAGAAATGAATGTTTGCCTCCCTGAGTATGGTCTATTGTGGTGAAATGGTTGGTCTACAAAATTGTTGTATCATAATGGTAGATAGTTGTTACAAGTGTCAGAATATTGTTTTTTAAAAGTATCTGCAACATTTTAGGAAAAAATCACTTTTCTTTTTTATGTGTGTTGTGGCGCGTGAAAATTAGTTCCCGTCTTTCGCTATTTCCAGTACGACAACTGAGGAAACCGGTCGTGTGAAAATAAATAAAAATAACACTGAAGCGTTATTTTCAACCTCTGCTTTCTGAGATGAAGGAACGGAGAGAACAGTGGCTGTTGGTATATGCATCCATACCAAAATAGTACAGTTTCTTAAAACAAGTAGTGGAAATGTTCAGTTTGAATTCGGAGAGATTCGTGGATAATTATGTGACAGAAAAATAATCGATCGTGCAACATAAAAAATGGGATCAAAATACCAAGTATAATCGTAGAACATCGAAGGTGAAACTGTGATGAAAACTTAACTATTTTATGGGCGGGAGGGGAGATAGAAGAATGTTTTCTGAAAGGCTCTCAATGATATGAAAGTGTAGCAACCATATTGCACTGCTGATTCTTGAGTTTAAGTGTATCCTACCAATACTAGAACGAAAAGAAATGTATGTCGTGAAACAACTACGTATGTGAACACAGTTCACAACTGGTGTAAAAGAAGAGCAGATTATGGGTACCGACAAAATTTTTGGGATTACGAAGAATTTTGTAGCCATGGCGATGTACCTAAGCTGACAGCATTTCAGTTGTATTAAAAATCGTAAAACTCTACACTAAAAAAATCTATGAAGATTCTGCTTATGAAGGAAGCTACCGTATGACCATGAAACGAGAAATACACTTAGAAACCAAAATATGTTGTTCTCTGCAGAGATCGAAGTACCACTCACCGTAACAGCACGACTTTAATCCTCTTCCTGCAGCCGTTGCTGCAGCAACTCCACGAAAAAGGCGTCCAGCGTGAACTGACGCTCCTGTTGGAAAAGAACTTATTACTTTTATGTTATCCAACATGTGGGGTAATTCAAAATTTTTGCTAGTTCCTATCACATAAAAGTGTTACGATGTGTTAAATTTATCACAAATTTAGCAGAGGATAGATATCGAAATTAAGTACGTAGTAATTCAATTTAGTATACAAGCAACACAATTTGTTTCACGTCTTAGCAATTATTAATACTAACAGATAACTAATATCACATTATCTACATCATCTTCTCGGGACGACTGGTTAATGATGTGCTTCTGAAGTTATGCCGTGTTGTTTTTTTTTTTTTATGCCCAACATTTCAATAACTGACCGAGACATTTTCTTTAGGTAGTGTGACGTTCCCCGACTGGTATGAATCCAAGCAGCAAGTACCATTACCACAAAGTACGCAGCACATGAACTTTATGGCTGGTATGTCCGTCAAAGTATTGTGCACAAAATGAACACAATAATACGGCGTAACAGCCGGAAGCAGACCAGCACTAGCATCATATTCGAGTGTAAGTTATCGTACTGACAAAACGAAAAATTCACTTTGAAACCAAATGCTACTATTCCTTATACTGCTGTAATTTACACTCACCGAAACAGAAAGGACTTCTTGCTCTTCCTGCAGCCGCTTCTGCAGTATCTCCTCAAAAAACGAGTCCAGGGTGAACTGACGCTCCTGTTGGAAAAGAATTTATCAGTTTGATGATGTAGAGCATGTTTAGCATATTAGAGATGGCGGTAGTTCTTTACATTTACATGTGTTGCAAATTATTATATTTATTTCGAATTTTTGGCCTAGAGTTAGTGATGGTGAGTATTCACTGATTGGTTGTAGTATCAGCTATAATTCTGTTCTTCCGACATTCACTACCATTATCCTACGTACGATGAGTTAAACTGGTACGACAGAGGGCTACAGTGGAACTACCTGAGCCACGGTATTTTTATTACGAGCTCCTCCTAGTTCTTTCTCAGGAAACGAAAGTAAGTGGGACTGTAACAGGTTTTGCTAACAGTTCCTGTTTCTCTGCTCTTTGACTCCACCGTACAATTAGTTTTGTCAATCTCATATTAAACCCGGTCAGCAGGTAACTGGCTGAGCAACCAGATGGCTTGCAATGTCGTCTTCAACCAGTCGTTCGTGTTGGACGCATCATAAGTAAAGCTCTGCTCCTAGACTATTGTTCAACATAAAACTCTACGAGTTGACAGGGATGTTTCTATTGTCAAGCCCCTCACATTATTTGTTCAGTATTAACAAACACCACACCTAATTTCCTGGCATGATAAATCATTTGGTTAGAATCAACTGTCTATGTCTTGGATCAGTGTTAAATTTAATGGCTCTAAATAAAAGTTGTTAGAATTGTTTATTCAGCGTTCGGTGTAGATTATCAACATTATCTTACCTGATGCGAATATAATGTGCTAATAACACGGTGGAGAGGTGCTAGGGCCAGTGGGATCTAGGGGAAAGAGCAAGCAGATAATGTAGCCAAGGAGACCTGTAGGGAACACAGCGAGACACAGAGAGCATACGAGTTTGGAGGATGGTATGAATGGTCAAGCATGCGGCAAAGTCTCATACACGTCGCTCTGACACGCTGAAGTCACCCTGTCTCCCATCCGAATAGGACACATTTCTAATGTCTTCATACTCATGTTAAACGACCACTAGATCTGTGACGCATATAGTAATAGAATTCTTATACTCCATATTTTACGGCGATTCTGCGAAGGCAAAAGTAAATTAAGAGGACTCCAGCTCCTTGTTTTACTTGAAGTCGAAACGACTATGGCAAATTTTAAGAATTTTATGTAGGTCTGGAGAAAAGCTCAAGTTTTAGGATGAAGACGTTTATGAGCTCCAGTGATCAACAAATCCATCCATCCACCAGTGACATTCATAGCTGCCGGTGTTTATATCTGATCACGAAAACTGACAACGGCCGGAAGAGCAGTAAGCTGACCACATGTTCCTCCATACAGTGACGTCTATCGGCTGACTATGACGACGCGGTCGATCGGTACCTGTGGAACGTCAGAGGCCTGTTCGGACGGAGTTAGGTAGTTAGCTGGTACTTTATATAATCGTCACAACCATCACTCGAGCAGAGATGCCTATCTGAGACGTGTTGTTTACAATGACGTGACACATGGGATGTCTCTAGCAAATCAAATATTCATTTACCATAAATCGTGACAGTCTGCAGTATCTACTGACCATGTTATGTACAATCAGGCAGCTCTCAGACTTTACTGCTTTCCGTGTTACGTTACCAGTGATGAAACGTGACGTGGCTCACCTGTACAGTACCCCGAACAGCTACCAAGTTCTTCTCCCCTCCCACACACCGGGAGAAAAACTTCTTCACGCGTCGGAACATTGCTGTAACGATAACAAACAGCACGTTAGGTATGGCCAGACCGTGTCCATGAGTAAGTCTTACAGCAGTGTCTCACAACTGGATCGCAAGAAAAACGTGGGACCGTGACGAAACCTCTGTAAACTTAACTTATGTAATAAAAGCAACTGTCAGTGAAATAACCTACATATACAGTCCATATATTTGATTAAGCTTATACATTGGGTACTATTCGAGAATTTGTTATTTTAATTCTCTTTTCAAAAATACGTTGTGGATGAATAAAGATATTAGGTCTACAACTTTGCTTCTGCCGTTCTTCAATAGACGGCAGTAGCGGCAAGTGGGGTTCGGGTGGTTGGTCATAGGTGTAATACAATAGGCTTAGGCATATGTAGACATAATGTCATAAAAATATTAGTCGATTTGTGATTGCATCATAAAGATATTCTCGATTAAGAACGTCAACTTGCGTACTCATTTCTCGCCATTTGTGGGAAGTTTTAATTTTCTACTTTAATATGAAGAAATCTGCGGCTGTGGCTCTTAAAATGCTAAGCAGGACCAATGGTGAGGGAACTATTAGTGGAAGAACGTGCAGAGAATGTTTTCAACGACTTAATAACGGTGATTTTGATGTCAAAGACCGGCATGTCGGTGGAAGCGCAGCACTGAAACACAAATGGCCTCAATACAGCGATAGACACGTAAAGGTAATTTTGCAGCAGGTCAGTGCTCGACCCCATGTCGCAAAACCCGTTGAAACGAGAAGTCCTACCCCTCTCGCCGTATTCTCCATACTTTGACGTCCGTGACTACCACCTTTTTCGATCAGTGGCATACAGTCTGGGTGATCAGCACTTCTGATCGTATGAACTAGTGCAAAATTGAATCGATTCATGTATCCCCACAAAAGGCGCCCAGTTCTTCCGCCACTGGATTCGTATGCCATCCGAAAGATGGGAGAATGTAGTGGCCAGGGATGGGCAATACTAAGAATCATAATATTTTGTATGGTTTTCACAACAAAGCCCAGAACTTCGTGAAAAAAACGGTGGAAGCAAAGTTGTAGAGCCGTAGCAGTTCTTAGCAGTCAGGCAAATGCGTGTTCATTACGCGGTACTTTTATTTTTAGAGGGTAAATTTCTTTTTATAGCAACTATCTGAAAGCATACATATTAGACGGTACAGTAATTAGCCAGAAGTACAACACTCCATTAGTTTCAGATATGCACCTAGTTCAGTTTTTACAACTTTGGATTTGGTCAGTTGTTACAGTTTGATTTGATAACTATCTGTCTCTGAGGAAGGAACAGAAATTTGTTTTACATGTATGTACCTCATTGTGTTGGCCGTGGAATAAAGTCACTAATTAATAAACTACGCTATAATCTCGTGGCTTAAATCAAAAATTCTTCCGCGGTTTATGACGAGAATACGATTTTTACGGCTATCCATGTTACCGAGTCAATGTATTCTCGCCTTGCTGCACTGTTCGTTCTTTGTGTCAGAGTCATCAACTAATTATGTGTAACTCTACATCAAAGGCATTCTTTATCATCAAGTGAGCTAAACAATAATCGGTATGACACATGAACAACTTTTGCGACTGAAAACTGCTACGCAACGGTTACTTCAAAAGGAAGATAACAGAAGAATTGCTTATAAGCACCTAATAGCCTTAATGTTTAACAGTGCTTAAAGATATTTATGCTATTTCCTTGCGTAAGAGGAAAAGATAATATTTTTCCTATACTGCCATGTTGTTGTTGTTGTGGTCTTCAGTCCTGAGACTGGTTTGATGCAGCTCTCCATGTTACTCTATCCTGTGCAAGCTTCTTCATCTCCCAGTACCTACTGCAACCTACATCCTTCTGAATCTGCTTAGTGTATTGATCTCTTGGTCTCCCTCTACGATTTTTACCCTCCACGCTGCCCTCCAATGCTAAATTTGTGATCCCTTGATGCCTTAAAACATGTCCTACCAACCGATCCCTTCTTCTAGTCAAGTTGTGCCACAAACTTCTCTTCTCCCCAATCCTATTCAATACCTCCTCATTAGTTACGTGATCTACCCACCTTATCTTCAGCATTCTTCTGTAGCACCACATTTCGAAAGCTTCTATTCTCTTCTTGTCCAAACTGGTTATCGTCCATGTTTCACTTCCATACATGGCTACACTCCATACAAATACTTTCAGAAACGACTTCCTGACACTTAAATCAATACTCGATGTTAACAAATTTCTCTTCTTCAGAAACGATTTCCTTGCCATTGCCAGTCTACATTTTATATCCTCTCTACTTCGACCATCATCAGTTATTTTACTCCCTAAATAGCAAAACTCCTTTACTACTTTAAGTGTCTCATTTCCTAATCTAATCCCCTCAGCATCACCCGATTTAATTTGGCTACATTCCATTATCCTCGTTTTGCTTTTGTTGATGTTCATCTTATATCCTCCTTTCAAGACACTGTCCATTCCGTTCAACTGCTCTTCCAAGTCCTTTGCTGTCTCTGACAGAATTACAATGTCATCGGCGAACCTCAAAGTTTTTACTTCTTCTCCATGAATTTTAATACCTACTCCGAATTTTTCTTTTGTTTCCTTTACTGCTTGCTCAATATACAGATTGAATAACATCGGGGAGAGGCTACAACCCTGTCTCACTCCTTTCCCAACCACTGCTTCCCTTTCATGCCCCTCGACTCTTATAACTGCCATCTGGTTTCTGTACAAATTGTAAATAGCCTTTCGCTCCCTGTATTTTACCCCTGCTACCTTCAGAATTTGAAAGAGAGTATTCCAGTTAACGTTGTCAAAAGCTTTCTCTAAGTCTACAAATGCTAGAAACGTACGTTTGCCTTTTCTTAATCTTTCTTCTAAGATAAGTCGTAAGGTTAGTATTGCCTCACGTGTTCCAACATTTCTACGGAATCCAAACTGATCTTCCCCGAGGTCCGCTTCTACCAGTTTTTCCATTCGTCTGTAAAGAATTCGCGTTAGTATTTGGCAGCTGTGACTTATTAAACTGATAGTTCGGTAATTTTCACATCTGTCAACACCTGCCTTCTTTGGGATTGGAATTATTATATTCTTCTTGACGTCTGTGGGTATTTCGCATGTCTCATACATCTTGCTCACCAGAAGTTAGAGTTTTGTCATGACTGGCTCTCCCAAGGCCATCAGTAGTTCTAATGGAATGTTGTCTACTCCCGGGGCCTTGTTTCGACTCAGGTCTTTCAGTGCTCTGTCAAACTCTTCACGCAGTATCTTATCTCCCATTTCATCTTCATCTACATCCTCTTCCATTTCCATAATATTGTCCTCAAGTACATCACCCTTGTATAAACCCTCTATATACTCCTTCCACCTTTCTGCCTTCCCTTCTTTGCTTAGAACTGGGTTGCCATCTGAGCTCTTGATATTCATACAAGTGGTTCTCTTCTCTCCAAAGGTCTCTTTAATTTTCCTGTAGGCAGCATCTATCTTACCCCTAGTGAGACAAGCCTCTACATCCTTACATTTGTCCTCTAGCCATCCCTGCTTAGCCATTTTGCACTTTCTGTCGATCTCATTTTTGAGACGTTTGTATTCCCTTTTGCCTGCTTCATTTACTGCATTTTTGTATTTTCTCCTTTCATCAATTAAATTCAATATTTCTTCTGTTACCCAAGGATTTCTATTAGCCCTCGTCTTTTTACCTACTTGATCCTCTGCTGCCTTCACTACTTCATCCCTCAGAGCTACCCATTCTTCTTCTACTGTATTTCTTTCCACCATTCCTGTCAATTGTTCCCTTATGCTCTCCCTGAAACACTCTACAACCTCTGGTTCTTTCAGTTTCAGTTTCTTCAGTTTCAATCTGCAGTTCATAACCAATAGATTGTGGTCAGAATCCACATCTGCCCCTGGAAATGTCTTACAATTTAAAACCTGGTTCCTAAATCTCTGTCTTACCATTATATAATCTATCTGATACCTATTAGTATCTCCAGGATTCTTCCAGGTATACAACCTTCTTTTATGATTCTTGAACCAAGTGTTAGCTATGATTAAGTTATGCTCTGTGCAAAATTCTACAAGGCGGCTTCCTCTTTCATTTCTTCCCCCCAATCCATATTCACCTACTACGTTTCCTTCTCTCCCTTTTCCTACTGACGAATTCCAGTCACCCATGACTATTAAATTTTCGTCTCCCTTCACTACCTGAATAATTTCTTTTATCTCGTCATACATTTCATCAATTTCTTCATCATCTGCAGAGCTAGTTGACATATAAACTTGTACTACTGTAGTAGGCATGGGCTTTGTGTCTATCTTGGCCACAATAATGCGTTCACTATGCTGTTTGTAGTAGCTAACCCGCACTCCTATTTTTTTATTCATTATTAAACCTACTCCTGCATTACCTCTATTTGATTTTGTATTTATAACCCTGTATTCATCTGACCAAAAGTCTTGTTCCTCCTGCCACCGAACTTCACTAATTCCCCCTATATCTAACTTTAACCTATCCATTTCCCTTTTTAAATTTTCTAACCTACCTGCCCGATTAAGGGATCTGACATTCCACGCTCCGATCCGTAGATTGCCAGTTTTCTTTCTCCTGATAACGACGTCCTCTTGAGTAGTACCCGCCCGGAGATCCGAATGGGGGACTATTTTACCTCCGGAATATTTTACCCAAGAGGACGCCATCATCATTTAATCATACAGTAAAGCTGCATGTAAAGCTGCATGTCCTCGGGAAAAATTACGGCTGTAGGGTCCCCTTGCTTTCAGCCGTTCGCAGTACCAGCACAGCAAGGCCGTTTTGGTTAATGTTACAAGGCCAGATCAGTCAATCATCCAGACTGTTGCCCCTGCAACTACTGAAAAGGCTGCTGCCCCTCTTCAGGAACCACATGTTTGTCTGGCCTCTCAACAGATACCCCTCCGTTGTGGTTGCACCTACGGTACGGCAATCTGTATCGCTGAGGCACGCAAGCCTCCCCAACAACGGGAAGGTCCATGGTTCATGGGGGAAGTATACTGCCATGTCAACTCAGTATTATCCTACGCAACTGGAACCTATTTACGAGTTTTCTTTTTCACAGACGGCAGAAAATTACAGTAGCACGAACTAACAATGACACATACCATGTGCATATGTAGCAGAAAACGAGAGAGAGGTGACGCCGTTCTCATTGTGAAACTAAGCTATAAATTTTAGAATACACTATTCTAGCACTTGAACATTGTCAACAACTCAATAGAGAAATCTGTCCCTAAAAGTCAAGCATTATAGGAACCTTCTGAAGCTGCATGTCCTGGAATGTAAATCGAAGTTCGTTTTCCTTTTCAAAGGAAGCACTATTACTAATAACATGTTGCGAAATCACATCACTGTACATCGTTATGCTTCAGTTTCCCAGTACTTCTCCACTAAATACTCATTCGAAAAAAAATTATTCGATATTCTAAATGAAGAGGTATACGGTAAATAAGTAGGTGACAAATAAATCAGTGGCTCTTGCCTCTTGGCGAGTACATTGTACCTCGCTTTTTAAGCAGGCAATTCGCTCCGTTCAAAGCTTCTAAAGCATCTCAAGAACTTCAAAATATTTCGTCAATTATTCTAAAAACACAAAATCCAACACTAAAACGCTTCAGTCAAAATTAAAAGTCCCTTTACGCAATAACTCACAGAACGAATACGTTTCGATACTGTAAGTACTCGGGAGAATACGGAAGTAACTGCTACGCAACGGTCCACCACGGTTAAGGTGTCATTGGAAGGTTGTTAGCAAACCCTGTAGTCGGCCTTAAACACGACCTCCGTAACGGCAGAGCACATCATTCTACAGGAACGTCGATATCAATAGTTAAACAAGAGCCGCAATAAAATTTTAAGTAATTTAAATCCATAAAGTTGGAATCAGTATACAAAAGGTGTTCTTCTTCGTAGACGGAAGAAATTCCAGCAATATAACCCTACAATGATCACAGGCAGTATGTATGTGTATTCGACAACACAGGAAACTCTGTTACACCGCGCTCATTGTGAAAGTATGTAATTAAAGGAGACAGAGTCTACAACGAAAACCACCGATAACACTTAACAGTCCGATTACATTCTTGAAGATGACGATCACAAGATAGACCATCACGGTCGAAAACAATCGTAAAAAAGTATTTTATAGAGGAGTCGTTGTGAACATTCCATTAGAGACAACCGATTTCGGTCTAGAATGAGGCCGGCATCTGGTTCGAAAATCGTCTCAGCTATGCTTTCGCGTAATTCCAATAGCAGTTATCAAAAGTACATAACTCGAGCATTGATATTATCCGTATATACATAACACTGGGAAAAAAGGTCTATGAGGTTAAATGGACGTAATGTAACGTACATACAGTTAGTATCAACGATGGAACAATGTAAGTCCGAAACCGCTATTTCAGTTCATAGCTGAAATCGTTTTTGGACTTGATGACGGTCTTATCCGTACTGGAATCGATACTTTCTAACAAAATGCACTGCTACAGTTGCATATTGCATAATGCAGTTCTTTACAAACATAGAAAATCCCTCGAAGTTAATGTACGAGCACATAAAATCAAAGTAAGGGGACAGCTGCAGGAATGAGAGAGTTCTTGCCAGCAACAAACTAAAACAAGAAGTTTGATAACGCTAAGATCATTCAAACCAAAAAATCGAACAATATCTCACACGAATTCATCTAGAATAATTCCAACAAAAAGATAAGGAAAACACAAAATTGGATTCGAGTAATTCGATTGATCTACATAGATCAAACGAAGTCAGGGGTGCAGACACACATCCACAAAACAACAACATAATACAAAAAACACACACACTAATTCTTTCGGAAAAGACAGGAACTATTCCAAAACAAACCTACAAAAATTTTTAAAAAATAACACACAAGTGGTATCACAGTGTACAATGGACATATATACAAGGTGATTCACGAAGACGTGCAGACTAAAGAAAGATGTTTATCATAGGCCCGCAGACGTTTGGTTACGGAGTTACGGCTATTAAGAGATTTTGCCTGAAATTTAGCAACTTTGCTAATATGAAGCCATCGCAAAACAGTATGAGGTTAAAGTAAAGCACGATTTCCATTTATTTTGTTGTTGCTGGTCTGGTGAATCTAATAAAACATGTCCCAGATGTGCCTGTGCAATAGTTTCCCAGAACATGCAGAGAAGCAAAGATTATTATACAAGTAAATTTGTTTACTTTTCATTAAGAATGTAGAAAAGTTTGTTATTATCTGCAACCGTTAGTGAGTTTTTTCAGTCGTTTCCTAACCTTGTACGTACACTGTACAACTTCCTTAACACTGAGCTTTGCTTTTGCCAGTAACAATAATTCATGTGTGCTATGGTATTAATAAAAGCAGATTATCTGAAAAATTAATACCGTTCCAGTTAACATTATTACCATCATTTTTCCAAAATTAAAATCACTACTACTTCTGTTGAAAACTTCGTGCAATTGTCTGGAATTTTAAAAAAGAAATTTGGTCAAGTAGTTAATTAATTAAAAATTTTACGAAATTACTTCTTTCCTTCTCTGGATGTTCTGGAAAACTACTGCAGATACATGTCTGGGACATGTTTCATTACATTCACCGTATCAATAACGACAAAATAAATGGAAATCGTGCTTTACTTTAACATCGTACAGTTTGCGATGGCTACATATTAGCGAAGTTGCTAAATTTCAGTAAAAATCATTTTTTTGCCGTAACTCCGTAACTAGACATCTGCGGACCTATGTTTACATGAACATTTTTCTTTAGTTTTACTTCCAGAATAATATATTAAAATATTTGCATATCTTCGTGAATCACCCTGTATATCAATGGAGAACAGCAATATCACACACACACACACACACACACACACACACACACACACACAAAGAACAAGACACACATGAATTTCTTCGGAATAAGCCGAAAAAAGCGAAAGAGAAAGTAAATTTCGAGTAAACTCTATTGCTTAAGCGAGAACAGTGATACAAGAGAAAACTCCACATTGCAACGACTTAATCGAAAAGTAACCCACACAAATTATTCCAGAATAAACAGTGAGAAAATAAACACTAAAATTTGGAATCACACTATAAACGAAAATAAGCAGGTGAAAAACCGAAAACATGTAAGTGACTAATAAATACAAAAGACTCTATCCCATTCACCTAAACAATTACTATGTACCACAGCACCAAAACAATAATACACCGAAAGGGTGAGCCAGCGGTAACAATAAAATGAACCCTATAAAAGAGTCGACTCTATATACGCAGACCCTCAGCAAAGTCATATTCGAAGAAAAAAACCGGCCGATTCTTAATAAGATAAAAACTACGAATAACATTACCACTCGTTCATCTCAAGACCATTTCAACAATGAACTTAGGTTCCCTGCCAACCTCTCCACTGACAAGTCTCCGACATTGCAAATACAGCTAAATAATTGAAACGATCAGCATGGTAATAATTATATCTAATCACTTCAGTTGCAAAAGATTGTCTTCCGCTCTTAAGGTAATGCCTAGCCACACACTCGGAAATCGTGCGGACCTATGGTCTCAAGTTGCCCCTCCGCCCTCCTCCCTGTCCCCCCCGCCCCACTCCACTCCAACAAACAAAACAGTCGTATATCATGACATATTTGGAATAAAACGCATATTTTACAGACTTTGTAGATTACACTAGTAACTAATACAAACGCAGATAACATTTAATAACGGGCCGCTTACACCTTTCGCAACGTAAAGTCATGACGTCACACACGACGTCTAGGATAAAACTAGACGAATAGAATCGGACAGAGCACTTGATATTGTTGTCATTGTTAAACTAAGCAATTAATTTGGGAATACACAAATAAATCTCATGCACTTTAAGAAAAATTAAGTATAGATGTCTATCTCTACAAGTAGCCACATCACTTCTGAAACTCCATGAAAATTAGAAACAAAGGCTATTTCACGTTATATACCATTAATAACTGCATGGTCCGAAGTAATACTACATTCCTCCACACGCTTCAACCTTCCAGTACTTCTCCACTACACACTCAGTCATTTATAAGCTTTTACGATATTATGACTCCAGATGATTGCATATGGTCAATAAATATGCAACAGTTAAGTCAATAGCTTATACCTCTTGCGGGTACGATGCACCTCGCCTCTGAAGCTGGGTGTTTGCTTCGCTGAAAGCTTCTAAAGCTCTTCTAGAACTTTAAAATGTTTCGGTAGATGTGCTCGAAACACAAAATACAGCACTGAGGTACTTAATTGACAACTAAAGCTTCTTACACTCAATAACTCGCAGAACGAATTCGTATGAACACTTCGAGTACTCCAGAGAATACGGAAGTAATTGCTAGGCAACGGTACTCGGCGGTTTACGTGACATGGCATTGTTGTTAGCATATCCTGTGATCAACATTAAGCAGCAACCCCGGTAACTGCAGAGCGCATCCTTGTTTAGGGACGTCGATATCAAGAGTCAAACAAGCACTGGAGTTAAATTTTAAACAATTTGAATCTATGTAAGACGAAATATATTTTTTGGGATTGAAAGATAGCCAGATGTATCTAAATAATGAAAACGCCCACACAGCCGACAAAATCCCAATGGATTTAATAGTTAACAATGCGAAGCGCGTGAGAAAAGTAATGGGACTGACAACACACCGAGCGATCTGGCATCACCTTGTTGTTACACTTGTGTAGAGCTGCTTCTCATCTCTTCTGTGTGCTGAGTACGGGTTTCAGATCAGTACAGCACTCACGTGATTTTTGAAAGCGCCATCAGCGAAGTTATATTGTTTTTTTGTTTCAGTGTTACGAAAGTGATGTAGCGTGTTACAAACGTGGAAGAGCGAAATTCAGATCAATGTTACGCCATCGAGTGTGACGTTTGAAAAGCTGAAACAATCCTAAGGGGAACAGTCCTTATTAATAGTCCAAGTTTCTTGGTCGCACAAATCATTTCTGGAATCCGAGAACACTTTGAGATAAACCACCTTCAGGGAGACCATCAGCTACTAAAACCGACGAATACGTCGATCACGTGTTCTCTTGTGAAATCAGACTGATGTGTAACAATAAAGACGGTGGATTGACATGTTAAATACTTTCACCATACATGCCGGCCGTTGTGGCCAAACGGTTCTAGGCGCTTCAGTCTGGAACCGCGCGACCGCTACGTTCGCAGTTTCGAATCCTGCCTCAGGCATGGATGTTTGTGTTGTCCTTAGGTTACTTAGGTTTAAGTAGTTCTAAGTTCTAGGGGACTGATGACCTCCGTTGTTAAGTCCTACAGTGCTCAGAGGCAGTCGAGTTGGGTAGCTGTAAGCGCGTTGGGACGTCCCTGATAGATTTGTAACTCCAGTGACATACAGTGACTAGTCCTCGTTCTATGTCACCGAGTACTCCTGAGTGAACCACTATACCGCTACTGCTGCCCTCCCGACAACTGACCACTTAGACTGGCGTCACATCCAGTCGTCAGTTCCGCATTACACAGAGTCTGTGTATAATTTTCATCAGATCGTGCACGTTTAAAACAGCGCAGCTTCGTTTAGTTTATGTCTAATGTTCATTATTGTTGTGTTCATATATTCTTGCAGATGAGAAAGCGGAGAATTTCACCATACATCAAATTTATACCATACTCTTGCGCGTATGAAAGATTTGTGCCAAATGGTGCCGAGGGACCTCACAACTGAGCAGGAAGACAGTCGCAAAAACGAGTGCGTTGGTCCTCTTGAGAGGACTGCCAGTGACCACGAATGGTTCAGTCGTGTAATCACAGGTCATGAATCCTGGATTTCTGAGTACGGTCCTGAGACAAAGCGGCAAACAGGAGTTATACATTCAGACACATGCCCCACCGATAAAAGCTCGAATGAGCAAATCAAAGATCAAAGCAAAACTGACTTGGGTTTTTGACAGACTTGCATAAAGAATTTGTTCATCTGTGTTACAACGATATCCTTGAAAATCTCAGGAAAGAGGTGAATCGAGTGAGACCAGACATCCAATCTTTGAAACCGCATAAAGAAGTAAAACAATGAGCTATTCACGTTATCGTTAGCAACTACATCTTCTGAAACCATACCACTCTCCACTACACCCATCAATTTGCCAGTTCTTCTCCACTACATACTCAGCCATTTACAAGCTTATACGATATTCTAACAGCAAAACGATTCTTTACGATAATTAAATAGGTGATATTTAAGTTAATGTCTCATACCTCTTGCTGGCACAACGCTCCTCGCCTCTGAAGCTTGGCGTTCGCTTCGCTGAAAGCTTCTAAAGCTCCTCAAGAACTTTTAAATGTTTCGCTAGATGTTCTCGAAACACAAAATTCAACACTTCAATACTTAGCTCACAACTAAAGCTTCTGACACTCAATAACTCAGACAGCGAATTCGTATAGGCACTTCTGGTACTCCAGAGAATACGGAAGTAATTGCTAGGCAACGGTATATGACGGTTTGAGTGACATGGCATTGTTGTTAGCATACACTGTGATCTGTATTAAACAGCAACCCCAGTAAATGTACAGCATCACTATTTAGCAACGTCGATATCAATGGTTAAACGACCACGGACATAAAATTTTATAGAAGTTAACGTTATACTTCAGGTTTTCAGAGAATGATATCGAATCAGAACGACGTCGAATGCTCGTGCCTTCGATCCCGCACTTAGTCATATGTCGAAATATTTCTACACTGCAGAGACATTAATTCCCTCAGCGCATGTGACTTCCATCTGACTTCGATGTCCGTTTGTTTGATACCACTAACCTGTGTTAGAGAAGAGAACCACTTGTATGAATATCAAGAGCTCAGATGGCAACCCAGTTCTAAGCAAAGAAGGGAAGGCAGAAAGGTGGAAGGAGTATATAGAGGGTTTATACAAGGGCGATGTACTTGAGGACAGTATTATGGAAGTGGAAGAGGATGTAGATGAAGATGAAATGGGGGATACGATACTGCGTGAAGAGTTTGACAGAGCACTGAAAGACCTGAGTCGAAACAAGGCCCCGGGAGTAGACAACATTCCATTAGAACTACTGATGGCCTTGGGAGAGCCAGTCATGACAAAACTCTACCATCTGGTGAGCAAGATGTATGAGACTGGCGAAATACCCACAGACTTCAAGAAGAATATAATAATTCCAATACCAAAGAAAGCAGGTGTTGACAGATGTGAAAATTACCGAACTATCAGTTTAATAAGTCAGAGCTGCAAAATACTAACGCGAATTCTTTACAGACGAATGGAAAAACTGGTAGAAGCGGACCTCGGAGAAGATCAGTTTGGATTCCGTAGAAATGTTGGAACACGTGAGGCAATACTAACCTTACGACTTATCTTAGAAGAAAGATTAAGAAAAGGCAAACGTACGTTTCTAGCATTTGTAGACTTAGAGAAAGCTTTTGACAACGTTAACTGGAATACTCTCTTTCAAATTCTGAAGGTAGCAGGGGTAAAATACAGGGAGCGAAAGGCTATTTACAATTTGTACAGAAACCAGATGGCAGTTATAAGAGTCGAGGGGCATGAAAGGGAAGCAGTGGTTGGGAAAGGAGTGAGACAGGGTTGTAGCCTCTCCCCGATGTTATTCAATCTGTATATTGAGCAAGCAGTAAAGGAAACAAAAGAAAAATTCGGAGTAGGTATTAAAATTCATGGAGAAGAAGTAAAAACTTTGAGGTTCGCCGATGACATTGTAATTCTGTCAGAGACAGCAAAGGACTTGGAAGAGCAGTTGAACGGAATGGACAGTGTCTTGAAAGGAGGATATAAGATGAACATCAACAAAAGCAAAACGAGGATAATGGAATGTAGCCAAATTAAATCGGGTGATGCTGAGGGGATTAGATTAGGAAATGAGACACTTAAAGTAGTAAAGGAGTTTTGCTATTTAGGGAGTAAAATAACTGATGATGGTCGAAGTAGAGAGGATATAAAATGTAGACTGGCAATGGCAAGGAAATCGTTTCTGAAGAAGAGAAATTTGTTAACATCGAGTATTGATTTAAGTGTCAGGAAGTCGTTTCTGAAAGTATTTGTATGGAGTGTAGCCATGTATGGAAGTGAAACATGGACGATAACCAGTTTGGACAAGAAGAGAATAGAAGCTTTCGAAATGTGGTGTTACAGAAGAATGCTCAAGATAAGGTGGGTAGATCACGTAACTAATGAGGAGGTATTGAATAGGATTGGGGAGAAGAGAAGTTTGTGGCATAACTTGACTAGAAGAAGGGATCGGTTTGTAGGACATGTTTTGAGGCATCAAGGGATCACAAATTTAGCATTGGAGGGCAGCGTGGAGGGTAAAAATCGTAGAGGGAGACCAAGAGATCAATACACTAAGCAGATTCAGAAGGATGTAGGTTGCAGTAGGTACTGGGAGATGAAGAAGCTTGCACAGGATAGAGTAGCATGGAGAGCTGCATCAAACCAGTCTCAGGACTGAAGACCACAACAACAACAACAACAACAACCTGTGTCACGGGTTATAAATTTCCTATATCTTTCGATTAATCTCTTCATCGTAAAAATGGAAGACTTGTCAATGCGATGGATAAAATGAGGGATAAGTGCTTTTATTGGCCTCATCCATACATTTTATTACTTTATCAATACATTTAACGCATGAAAGTATTGTGTAATGCCTTTTATATCCTATAACTGGTGATCTTCTGAAAAGAACCATTCTAGACGGTAAACTTACATTGCCCAACTAAGCTAGTCTGGCTTAGAGAACAAATGCCTAACATGTCGCTCTGAAATTGCCTCTTGTGTCTTGGAACCTTTCCTTGGGTTCTCAGGTGGGCGAATATTAGGCAGAAAGCTGCGTAGATTCTCCGTAAGGCCACCCCTGTGATGTCGAGCCAGGTGTCTCAATATTCTTACTGTCACATGATCAGTTCTATAGACGCACGTCAAATACTACAAATAATGCCAAAAAGCGAAACATTCAGTTATGTAGGAATAACGTCATGTAAATGTACACTTTATAAGTCCGATAATGAAGGCCGTTGTATAGCACAATGAAGCAGATAATAAGTCGCATTCATCCAAAATCCGTACAAAAATTACTTCGTCATGTGACTTCTAAGATAATAAGATGTTTTTGTAACTATCAAACTAAGAAATTACTAAAAACTGAAATTACCTACTCAGCTGATGCAAATCGTACCTGTCGTTAGATAAGAATAGAAAAGTCTACATCTCAACAACAGTGGTATATAGCAAAATATTACAGTTAGTTAAACTCCAATTATTCTGCTCCCTCTCCATTGCCACCGTACGCCTACCATCCTATCACTAACTTACCCGGGGACGCTCTAAAGTAAAGTGCCGTGCAGTGAAGAGCTTCACTATGATCATAAAAATACCATGCATATATCACTTTGGAATGGCAACAAATAATTTTTAACATTATAAATATTAGACGGTCTCTTTACGTAACTAATGAAAGTGTAAATAATTTTTTCGTTTCAAATTTGTTCGGCATTTCAGAGGGTAAGTGTCAGCCTATACATCTCAAAGGCCCACCGGTTCAATGCGGGTTGGGCTAAAGACTTTTTTTACACTTGTCACTTCTCTCACGTTCGACAATAATACCTTAATGTGACAGATTCGAGGTCAGTCCATGGTTTGTATTCTATGTTAAACTGCAGGGCCACTTGTATCAGATTCGCTAAATCAGTTATAAGGACGAGGAAGTGACAAGACCATGCCTAGTAAATTACTGCGGTGTTCGCACAAACTTTCGTGTTGATGACAGTTTCATTATTACATTTATACATTACATAGATTTCCTTGTACACTTCGGAAATATTTTTAAATACATGTGAATGATTTGCGAAGTATAATTGTCATTCCAGTCTATCACTTCTGGTTGTCGGGCTCCATGGTGGCCATGAGTCACGCTGGTAGTCGAATACTGTTTGGGGCGTCTCCAGACACATCGTCGCCGTTATTGGGGCTCAGTTCGAAGCCAGAATCATCACTGAAGACGGCCGGCCGAAGTGGCCGCGCGGTTCTGGCGCTGCAGTCTGGAACCGCGAGACCGCTACGGTCGCAGGTTCGAATCCTGCCTCGGGCATGGATGTGTGTGATGTCCTTAGGTTAGTTAGGTTTAACTAGTTCTAAGTTCTAGGGGACTAATGACCTCAGCAGTTGAGTCCCATAGTGCTCAGAGCCATTTGAACCATTTCATCACTGAAGACAATTCTACTCAAGGCAATGCTCTCCCAGGCCGAATGTGACCAACACCGCTGCAAACGGTCTTCTTGTTGTACACTGGTCGATGGCAGTCAGCGTAAGAGGCGCCCTGGGTTCAGTCCTCTTTCGTCTCTCCAGGTCACCCTTCCTAATTGACGCTGTGTTCGTCCATGGTCCGCCCATTCTTGCTAGCATCGTTGAATAGTTGCGTGGTTCCTATGCAAATGTCGCGCGACGGGCCGATTACTCCAACCAGCTTCTCTGAACTAAACTACGCTTCTTCTTTCAAATGCTGATATCTGCTGATATTGTTCAGTAACGAAATTCTCAAACATTTTATGCCCTGAGATCAGCATTACCCTTGTTTGCTTTCCTTGCCAGCTGTGAGGTGAAATTCTGCTCCAGCGTTACACCTTCATCCTTTGTTTGCTAAAGTTTCCACGTTTTCATTTTCCTTCGAGACCTGTATGCATATCAATTTTTGATCAATTTGAGTCGTTTTGTGTGTCTTAGAGCGTATATTAGATGCTAAAAACGAAAGAGAAGCCAAGTTGTTATAATAATCAGAAATGTGTGGTAGTCACCATCTACGAATCGCTGAAATAAGTTGCTTTAAAGCATTTAATTAGACTCTTTTTCAGTCGTATCAGAATAAGCATGTCATCGTTGTGTACGTGGAATACACACTACCGTATCACCTGTTGGTGGACGTTAATATGTCGTATATCCATCCCTCACCTTTATGACGACTTTAGCTCTGATGAGATCACTTTCAATAAGCTTCTGAATTTCTGTGTAGGAACAGCTACCTGTTCTCCATCTAGAGACGAAACCAGATGGAGAAGTGATGTTGGCCGCTAAAGTGTTCATCAAAGTCGACTTTCTAACTCATCCTAACTGTGATCCACTGTGTGGAGGTGGGACTTAGGCCAATCAATTTCTGCGATGTTATATAAAACAGCTAAAAAAGACATGGAACAGTAGAAAACCTTGGATATCACAGGAGATATTGGACTTACTTGATGAGACGAAAATATAAAAAAGAAGGAGAAAATGAAGTTCGCAAAAAGAAATACAGACGTCTAACGAATGAGATGGACAGATACAGTGAAATGGTTAAGCAGGAATGACTAGAGGACAAATGCAAGCCCATAGAAACGTCTGTAACTAGGGGAAAGGTAGATAACGCCTATAGGAAAATTAAAGAGAGCTTTGAAGATGAGAATATCAGCTATATGAAACTAGTAGCTCAGATGGGAAAGCAAGGAAGGGAAAGCTGATTGGAAACGTAATTGAATGGAATGGGCAGCCGGCCTCGGTGGCCGAGCGGTTCTAGGCGCTCAGTCCGGAAACGCGCGACTGCTACAGTAGCAGGTTCGAATCCTGCCTCGGACATGGATGTCTGTGAAGTCCTTAGGTTAGTTAGGTTTAAGTAGTTCTAAGTTCTAGGGGACTGATGACCACAGATGTTAAGTCCCATAGTGCTCAGAGCCATTTTTTGAAATCGGCAATGTGTCAAAACGTGGATTTAAGATGAACATCAAGAAAAGCAAAACAAGGTTAATGAAACGCAGGCGAATTAAATCAGCCACGCTTAGGGAATTACCAACTGCGTTACGAAAAATAGTATATGACTTTTGCTATTAGGGCTGTGACATAACTGATGATGACCGAAAAAGGAAGGATGTAAAATGTGTACTCGCAATGGTAATAAAGGCGTGTGTGGAGAAGACAAATTTGTTAACACTGCATGTAGATATAAGTGTTAGAAAGTCTGTTCTGATGCTATCTGACTGGAATGTAGCCTTGTACGAAAATGAACTGTGGACGATAAACAATTCGGAAAAGAAGAGAGTTGAGCCTTTAAAATGTGTCGCTTTAGGAGAATGCTGAAAATTAAATTGGTAGATCGCGTAGCTAATGAGAAAGTACTGAACCGAAATTGGGTGAAAAGAGATTAGTACCGTCACTTGACTAAAAGGAGGGATCGGTTGACAGGACACATTTCGAGACATGAACTAAAAATCAAGTAAACATTACAGAAAGAAAAAAAAGAGATAAATATAGTAAGCAAGTTCAACGTAAGTAAGTTGCAGTGGTTCTTCGGATATGCTTGCCCACGACGGAGTAGCATGGAAAACTGCATCAGAGTAGTCTTTGGATTGAAGACCGCAACAGAAATTTTTTACATATACATTTACCTACGTTCACACACGTACACCAGAGGCAATCGTATGGTGGAAAATAACGTGCGCGACTTCTAGATATTTCGCTTCCTGTTCCATTCGCAAACTGAACTGCGGGAAAAAGGCTATCTCTATGGCTCTGTATGAGCCCTAATTTATCTTGCCTTCGCGGTCCTTACGCAAAATTCACATTTGTGGAAGTTGAATCGTTTTGCAGTCAGTTGAAAATACCTGTTCTCACAACATTGTTTGGCGAAAAGAACGTCGTCCTTCCTCCAGGAATTCCCATAGCCTTTACGAGGCATCTCTGTAACACTTCCTTGTTGATCGAGCCTACCAATAACAAACCTAGCAGCAAGAATCAGGACTACTTCGATTATTCCGTTTAATTCCAGCTGGTGAGTTTCCCAAACACTCGATCATACTCAAAAACTGGTCACACTTCTGGTCTATACGCAATATCCTTTGTAGGTGAACTACACTTTTCCAATACTCTCCCAGTAAAGCAAAGCCTTTCCTGCTGCAATCCTTATACGCTTGTTCGATTCCATACCCCTTTGCAACGTTAGTCCTAGGTATTTAATCGAAGTGATTGTGTCAATCAGGAAAATTTAAAATTCCGTTTAATTCAACTGAATTAATTGCTAAGTATTTTAGACCTGTTATCTGGAAACCAAACAGAACAGGTCACACATATTCATTAATTATGGGAACACACCGTTGTATATTAGTACTTAGTAATGAATCATGTTAACTGGTATTAATGAAGAAATAAAACAGAACATTTGAAAAATAAGACTTAATAAAATCACAAAAGAAAGGGGATTATCAGACGTTCCATGTGAATAACTTAAATCTTAAATTACTAGATATATATATATATATATATATATATATATATATATATATATATAGAGAGAGAGAGAGAGAGAGAGAGAGAGAGAGAGAGAGAGAGAGAGAGAGCGCCACAGTCTGCAGTCTCTCTCTACCTGGAAGACGGGGCATATCAGAACGACATGATCAGCCGAACCTTTCTCTCCGCATTCACAGATTGCAGATCCCGATTCAGATGGTTGTGATACGGATCGCGACCTGTTAATAGCTGCACCATACCTCGAGTAGGAGCAGCGTCGCGCGGTTTGATCCTGCTCCTGCTTGGGAATATGGTGTTAACACGCCTTGCCATGCTCGTAGTGTCCCAGTCGGACTGCCAATCATCAAAATTCTAGGCTCTTAATGTCGTTTATCAATAATATGTGTTCCTATGATTTCATGCACACGATCATATTGCTCACGGCTCAGGCAATACGGTGCTGCCCAGTAACGTATCACGATATCCCTCGGACATATCCAGAGGATTGCCAGTAAACCCTACGCAGACGTTATGCGAAAGTCAACCGTGAACTTCAGAAATAGGCTCCGCTGAATTGGTCACAGTATTCCATTGTAGCATCTTGGTCTAAGGCGATGGCCCCAGACGCTGTCAATGAAGTCCACAATGGTGTGGATGATAGCTTCATAATGTGACCGCACCACGTGAAACGGTAATTTGGAATCAGCGGCCACAGCAAGGGCAATCTTCTGCATAATTTTGCCTCTTTCTGAGTAACGTATTTTACATGTTCTAGAACATTTATTTTCTCGTCTAGAAAATGCCTAAATATCTATAAACAGTGCTGCGTTTTACAGGTATTCATTCAAGCCTCAGGAAACGATCTCTGGTAAAAGAACGTCTTCCCTTCAGAAGTATGTATATAGTTTTGTAAATAACCATAATAAGTTTGTTTATCTTACAAAAGTGCTGCATCTAAGGAAGGGCAGTTTTCATCTTTTGCTACAGTCTCGTCCTGTAGTCTGGAGACACAACTACTAGGATGTCATCTGCGTATGCAACAACATCTTAAATAGTATCTCCTCCGTCTAATAGATTTTATACTGGTTCAATACTAAGATCGCAGAACAGTGGACGACTTAAGGAGCTTTGAGGGAGGGGGGGGGGGGGGGTCCTTGGCAACCGTTTTCATGACCTTGCCCTGTCTCGCAAGTCACTTGACTCTACGTCCATTACAATAATCTACAAAGCCCTTAGACAGACATCTCGGGTCACTGAGATCTCGAGAGCGTGCCAATATCGTAGGCCACCAAAGATTCTCAAATGCGCCTGCAATGTCAGTCATGAGGTGTGACTGAATACTTCGCTGTCGAATTTTCTACAATCTGAGGATCTCTAATAACCACATGGTCTACAGATTTCCCTTTTCTGAATCCATATTGACACTGGTTTAGACCCAAGGGCAGACGTTCGTGAACTTTGACCAAGTGTTTAATAAGCAAATAGGTCTATAGCTTTTCGATGAGGCCGGTTATTTTTCCTTTCTCTTTCTAATCATTACTGCTCTAGCTGTTTTCCGTGTCGCCGGGATCCTTACTAGTCGCAATGCCTGTACGGTAACACCACGTCTTCTGTTCTTCATTGTTGGCACTACACATGACGGCAGGTAACATTCACCAGGCAATCACTTCCATCGCTTTCCCATCGTGTATATCCTGAGTCATCTGTACTTCTCTCGAGTCATTCACTCTCCACTGGAGTCGCTCCCTGCATCACTTCAACCATGCCTTACCACTGATTACAGAAACGTGTGGCTGAGGCACACATTCCTTTTAACCCCCTACGGTTGCTACTTTCCTGGTAGCAGTTTCAAACTCAAGAGTGATGCCTTCCGCTCATTTCATGCGATTTTCTACAACCACTCTCCGCAATGCTCTACGTTGCCTGTCCGTCAGTTAACTACGTTCCACCTGGTCTTTGTTTGCTGTGGTTGTTTCTTCACATTTCCACTTCAAATTAACATAACTAACAGTCGAGTTGGGCAGCTGTAAGCGCGTTGGGACGTCCCTCATAGATTTGTAACTCCAGTGACATACAGTGACTAGTCCTCGTTCTATGTCACCGAGTACTCCTAAGTGAACCACTATACTGCTACTGCTGCCCTCCCGACAACTGACCACTTAGACTGGCGTCACATCCAGTCGTCAGTTCCGCATTACACAGAGTCTGTGTATAATTTTCATCAGATCGTGCACGTTTAAAACAGCGCAGCTTTGTTTAGTTTACGTCTAATGTTCATTATTGTTGTGTTCATATATTCTTGCAGCCTTTGATAACGAAGGAAAGTCGACATGCGTAATGTGTTTTTGGAAATAAAAAAATGTGGTCAAGACATAAAAAAGTTATTAAAGCACTTTCTTTATTAGTATTCTGTAAGTAATCTAATATCAATCACATTTCTTCCATTTCATGATGCAAAAACCAAACCAGTCTTTCCTGTACCACAACGTGGCGCTTTGAATTAAAATATCAGTTAATTTTAACTGCATCGTTCACTATTTGCATTTACACCAATGTGAGTTTGTAATTATGAGCGCCAGCTTAACTCATTCCTTGTGTAATTTGGTGGTGTCGAGAATCATGAATTAATGTCTCATTGACGGTATTGTGAGAAATATTCATTAAAAAACTGTGTCAGTTTATTTAAAAGTTTTATAGTTTTGCGACGCTTATTTGCCTGGCAACAGTGATATTATTTTTAAGTGGTTCACTCGTGCATCAATTTCCTGACTAGGTAAGTTTAGTGAAAATCATTTAGAAATTCATTAAAGTCAGCGAATGTGTCATGAACTGGTTAGGATCCCGGAGCTCTCAGATTACAACTGTGGCTCGTTAATTGCGGCTGTGGAAACAATACATTCGCCACACCATTCATTGTATTACTCTCATTCTTCAAAAATATGCAACCAGACTTCCATGCATGGTTGGAGTAATTGCATATCTTTTCGATGATGTCATTAAAATTTTATTTCAGGATCTGTACTGAGAGCTTGCACGCCACAAAGCGCCTCAGTTACATCAGTCGCATTGTCACTGCATTGTCATTTTACTGAAGCAACTACTAAATTGGGCTGTAAAGTTAAATTAAAAGTTTCAACCGCAGGTTTTTGACGCTACATCTTTGTTCATCGAACTGCTTTTCTGTTTCGTGATTTCGCTCTCTAGTTTATCGCTTTTAGCCTGAAACTCTTCCGCCACTGCATCATGTTTTTGTGGTATTAAATCAGGTAGCTTAGGTTTTGTATGTCTTAATTAATCCTCTACCACCTGCAGGAGATTATTTTCTGTACCGATTTTTTAAATTTAATCTTTGAAGGAATTGAAATAATGTCTGTATTAGTGGTCTCCTAATACTACTTAGCATAAGAAGGTTACATAACCGTAATTATTACGACCAAAATCACATTACTGTTTCGATTAATTTATCTAATTCCAAATGTTTCTGCAATTTCCATCAGTTTATTATTCTTACCACTAATTTAGATTGTGTTCACTATAAAATTTTTCATTCTCCACCCAGTTCATAAAAGTTCAACACACAACACGTGTAACCATTTTCAAAGAAGTTTGGAATTCACCCTCTATTTTTCCTATATCTCTATCCAACTTTGAAATTAGAGTTTCTTACGAGATTTTGCGAACAGACGTACTGTATAGCTGCTGTAATCTGTATCGGTTGGATATGATTAGTAAGCTCCTCCCCTTTTATCACTGCTGAAAATGATTCTGATATTCTCTTCTTAATGTGCAGGCTGCATAGACAACGAGTGATAAAAAGCTAAGATGACGGTACGATACTGTTTGCCGGATTCAGAAAAGGTCTGTGATGGCTGTCTGTTGACAATCATGCCGGTAGATACCAAAAAAAGTCTATATTTCAACGGTTCTGTCTTATTTCCGCAAGACATACAACCTGACAGTTATTATTTTTTTTTTTTTTGAAGAATATGTGCCACTAATATTCTAAGAGTTAGACACGTGACAAAAGTCATTGCGTACCTCCTAATACCGTGTCGCAGCTTCTTTTGCCTGGTGTAGCGGAGTAACTCCACGTGGCATGAACTCAACAAGTCGTTGGAAGTCCATTGCAGAAATATTGAGCCAAGCTGCCTCTACAGCCGTTCGTAACAGCAGAAGCTACCATTGTAGGATTGTGTGCGAGTAGTCTCTCGATGATGTCCCACAAATGTTCGATAGGATTTATGTCGAGCAATTTGGACGCCCCAATCATTCGCCCGAACTGTTCAGAACGTTCTTCAAACCAATCGCCTCCTGTTGCATCAACATTACGTTTTAAGGTAAGATCTTGCGTTACAATCTATGACGCTTTCGCTACTGACGAAGAGATAGTTGTATAAGGAGGGTGCAAGAGAAGATTAGATGCACTATGTGGTCTCATCTTCAGCAAAATGTTTCAAATGGCTCTGAGCAATATGGGACTTAACATCTATGGTCATCAGTCCCCTAGAACTTAGAACTACTTAAACCTAACTAACCCAAGGACATCACACACATCCATGCCCGAGGCAGGATTCGAACCTGCAACCGTAGCAGTCGCTCGGTTCCGGAATGAAGCACCTAGAACCACTCGGGCACTGCGGCCGACACACTAATACTGAGCCACCACCAGCCTCCACTGTACCTTGTTGCAAACTTGGGTCCATGAACTCGTGGGGTCTGCGCCAAACTCGAACCCTGGCATCTACTCTTACCAACCGAAATCGGGACTCATCTGAGCAGGCCACGATTTTCCAGTCACCTAGGGTCCAATCAATATGGTCACGAACACAGGCGAAGCGCTGCAGGCAATGCCGTCGCGTCGGTCTGCCGCCGCAGCCCATTAACGCGAAATTTCGCAGCACTGTCCTGATGTATACGTTCACACACTGATTTTTACTGTTATTTCGCAAAGTGTTGCTTGTCTCTTAGCACTGACAACTCTACGCAAACGCCTTGGTCCTCTGTTATCCGTTGTTAGATGTAATGACTGAAGTTTAGTCTTCTCAGCACACTCTTGACACTTTAGATCTCGCAATGTTGAATTCCCTAATGATATCCGAAATATAATTTTCAGTGCGTCTAGCACCAACTACCACTTCGCGTTCAAAGTCTGTTAATTCCCGCCTTGCAGCAATAAGTTCGTCAGAAACCTTTTCACATTTGTTAATTGAGTACCAATGACAGCTCTGCCCGTGCAGTACCGTTTTATATCTTGTGTATGCGATACTACCACCATCTGCATATATATGCATGTCCTTATCCATGTCTCTGACACCTCAGTCCAATATACTAGTATATTCTACACAACAAATGTGCCATGGCAGTTCCGCCGGCTGCCAAACACGAACAGCCTCGTAGAGACGTATCAAAGCGTTACTCCCTCTAATACAACAACTGTTACACAATGGCGAGCTCAAAACCAAGTCCATTCTTAAGTTCAAAAGAGACAGAGATGTGTTCTTTCAAGTAACTCAACGATATTTTATTTAAAAAACTGATAGAAAGCCCACAGACCTTTTTTTTTTTTGTTTCAATTCAGTCTCGAAACGTCTTGGACTGAGGCGATAGTTCGCGAGACGGGATGAACAGATGCGAATCGTCAACGCTAAATATTTCTTTTTAGATCGTTTCGAACACTGGCAATGGGTTGATATATTTTTCGTGCAATGTACAATCATACGCGCTGCTTAGGTTATCCATCAGGCACGTTGACAGTGGTGAATGTCATGTCACAAGTGCTTACCACTCTGTCTGCTTGTCACTTTAATTATAGGCTGCTGGCCGCAGCGAAGACTTCAAACCAGCGAAGTAAAATAACGTAACGATGAGACTCATCAACCTACCGTGCGTATGATATGAGGGACTGAGGTCTGGGGCAAGTTTGATCCAGGCATATCAAAATCACTTCGATTAGTAGCGCAGGAATAATTTCGCGACGGGTTAGAGTGTGCTTTATTTCCCAGATTGATTGCTTCAAATACAGACGATGTCTCCGCAGTTGTATAGGTTTCTAATGGTCATGATAAATCGAAATTTAGAAGCCGATAGTAACGCTTAAGTTATAAAACGTCTGTTTTAAAGAACAAGATAATTTCATACATCTTGTTTATTGGTAAACTGTCGATATTAGCAGCTGTGGCCTAGTAAGTAATCGTGAAAAGAACTAAAAGAGGTTACGTCGATAAATACATCTACTCACTGTATAAGAAATGACTGCTACTAAAACTACATACGTGAGAGTTTTTTATGACTCGTCCGAGAATCACTGTGGCAGCATAGTCATTTAGCAGGTACCACAGTAGCATGGATTTCCCCATATTCCTATGATGTCGAGACGAAATAAGAGAGAAAGCTTTGTTCTTAACGTCTAGAAAGCCCTTCTCACCCGGAGTGAGATCTGCAGTAGCTTTTCTTGATGGTACGCACTATGGCTCCCAAGCTGGCGTAGCTGACTGATAGGCTGCCTGCCTGCACGTAGCTTCGCACGGTTTCGGATGTCAGTTTCGGTGTTGTTTCCCTTTTAATAACCCTTGAAGAATACTACCAGCACAGGTCAGTCAGATGCATCTCTCAACAGCAAAGGAGACAATACAGCTAACTTGTTCCGAACGTTAGGACTTGAAGCAGAGCAAGCCACCAAACAGATTTCCACAGAACTTATCCCGCGTGCCAGTTTAGGCAGCGGCGCTGGCGGTCCCCGCTAACTCCTAGCCAACAGGCACGCGCGCCTTCGAGCACACTTATGGTCAACTTGTTCCTCCTAACAAATGGTTGACCAACTACTGGACAACCGTTAATATGCGCAGACCCTTCCCAAATATACCACACAGACACAACAGCGAAGTCACTTCCTTAGGATATTACAGTGAACTTCTTGCTGTAGCATGATTTAATGGTTCCTCTAAATTCTGCAGCACGATTTCATTTTGAAAAGTTATCCAGCGACCAGTACTTTTTATTTGTAAAACAAAGGTTTATATGAAACCCTTTGTTTTCCTCGGCAGAACGTAAATATCAGCGTAGCAGGATCATTGTCGTTCTCCACCTGCGACAAGCTTCGAGACACGCTGTGCGTGACGTGACTGCTAGTTTCCTTATTTGGTTCGTCGCTTGAATCTAGCGTCACAGTGAAATTTTTCGTTCACCGTAAAAAATGAGAATATTCAGTTATCTGAAACAGGATATAGTACAAATTAATGAAACAAAAGCAGTCAATAGAAACAGCGTATTTATCTTGAAGCAGCTTAGCCGACGGTGTACAAATATCCAGATTACTTTGGTCCAGTATTCGAGAATGCTACAACTTAGCGACTTCCAATATCTGTAAGCATAATTTGAAACCTTTACTTAACTGTTTTGCAGTTAGATGCTTAAAATCAGATGTTTAAAAGATGAAATTATTTGTAAAATAGTCAGAGTTTCCAAGCTGTTTTATATACGAAAGTTCGATTCCTTAAGCTATGGGAGGTTTACTGGTAGTTTCGTAAAAGAAGAGTAATGTAAAGCAATGGGAATGAGACGACACACTGTTCTTTTTGGTAGCTCAATGAGATATTCTTCAAAGGGCAAAATAAAATTAACTGAGCATTTTAATTACCTATGTGTTGACCATTTGTAACTTGTTATCCAGCAAGACCCCTAGGAATTTCCACAGTGCGTTTCATTTAGTGTGCCAACTTCGGGTGCTACGAAACTAATGTAAGATTAAGACATGAATTTATCACGGTGATCAAGCCGCTGTGGCCGAGCGGTTCTGGGCGCTTCAGTCCGGAACCGCGCTACTGCTACGGTAGCAGATCCTGCCTCGGTCATGAATGTGTGTGATGACCTTAGGTTAGTTAGGTTTAAGTGATTCTAAATCTACGGGACTGATGACCTCAAACGTTAAGTCCCATAGTGCGTACAGCCATGTGAACCATTTCTGATCACTATTACGTGTTACAGACGTGTTGAGCTTTATCTCAGATGTGTGTGCTGAGCTGAGAAGAGACACATGTATCACTGTGCTCACACCGCGCCGTTTTCAACTAGTGCGAACGGAACGTGATGAGACAGAACTTCAACCTAGCGAAATACGCGGAGGCAGAAAATGTTCAAATGTGTGTGAAATCTAATGGGACTTAACTGCTAAGGTCACCAGTCGCTAAGCTTACACCCTACTTAAACTGAATTATCCTAAGAACAAACACACACACCCACGCCCGAGGGAGGACTTGAACGTCCGCCGGGACCAGCCGTACGTGGAGGCGTTCTCGGTGCAAGTACATTGTTCTGCAAAACTGCAGGACGGTATAGGTAAAGTAACATGACGTATTAACCACTCGGTGGAAATGAATGAAGGCGCAGGACGGTGTTCGCAGGTCTCTTCCCGTCGTGCACAGATACACTGAGGTCACCTAGCGTGACGTAATGGTGTGACTATGGAGCCGAATGCGGCTACCTCCCCTCCCTCCGCACCTTACACGACACAACTGAAAGAACGAGAAACGACAGTGTGTGTCAACCAGTGAGTAGTTACTGTGCAAGGTAGTAGTGTTCTTCAGCACAACTTGGCTCAGAGACAATAGCTGTATGAGTACACACGAGGAAGAACCATAAGCAAAGTGAAAGAAGAACGAACTGTGACGAGTGTAGCCCATGAATTTGGTGTTGCTCACAGCGCTGTTTCGTCTTGGAAATGAGCGTACCGGACTACTACTGACCGAACCACAGGAAGTACTTTACCACGGTCAAATATAGCAGCATGTGACCGCTACATTGTGCAATGTGCAAGTAAGGAGCCATGTCAAACAGCGGGTGCAGTTGTAACCACATTCAACTGCACTGATATGGACAAAATCCCACTATGATCTATGACACAGTGACTGCATGAGGGTGGTGTGTTTGCCCGACAACCACCATGTTGTGTTCCGTTGACATGAACGCACCGGCAGCACCATGCGCGATGGCGCCAAGTCCATAGGGACTGGACCGACGATCAGTGCGCTGGCGAGCTCATCTATAATGAGAGCAGGTTCAGTCTGAGCAGTAATTCTGCACACACTCTCATACTGCGACATATGGGACTATGCAGTGCACCGAGGAACTTTGTCGAATGTGACAGTTTGGAGTCCAGGTATTAAGGTGTGCAGAGGCATGATGTTGCATCAGCTTACTGACCTCGAAATATTTGGTCATGGTATACTCACCAGCAAAGTTGGAGTGACACTGTACTCCTTCCCGGTGTGAATCTTTTCAGGGGTGCATTCGGCTGACTTCATTCTCGTTGATGGACAATGCGGCAACTGCATCGAGCTGCGCAGGTGGAAGAGCTCTTGGAATGAGACGATATTCGTCGAATGAACTGATCTGCCCGTTCCTCCGTCTTAAATAGCATGGTGTGAGTTGATGAGACATACTGCTGCACGTCCGCGCACCAACGACCATTCAGTTGTTGTGTCTGCGCTGGTGGAGTATTGGAACATCCTACCACAAGAACGTCTTACCACCCTCATGTGCAACATGAATTCACGTTACTGTCCGTATTGAGTTTTGGAACATCCTACCTCAAGAACATCTTACCATACTCATGTGCAACATGCCTTCACGTTGCTGTCCGTGTTGAGAGTTGGAACATCCTACCTCAAGAACGTCTTACCATCCTCGTGTGCAACATGGCTGCGTGTTGCTGTCTGTGTAGAGTATTGGAACATCCTACCACAAGAACGTCTTACCATCCTCGTGCGCAACATGGCTGCGCGTTTCTGTCCGTGTTGATCATACACACTAGTAAAAAGCTTGTTCCGCCTTTTGTAATGTCCAAGGGACTACCAGAAATCGCGGAGACTCCAGTGTAATTATTGCCTTTGAATAACAGTGTCTTTTCTGTTCACCTCATTCCATGTTTTTTACAGTTCCCTTTTGCTACCGAGCGAGGTGGCGCAGTGGTTAGCACACTGGAGTCGTATTCGGGAGGACGACGGTTCAATCCCGTCTCCAGCCATCCTGATTTAGGTTTTCCGTGATTTCCCTAAATCGTTTCAGGCAAATGCCGGGATGGTTCCTTTGAAAGGGCACGGCCGATTTCCTTCCCCATCCTTCCCTAACCCGAGCTTGCGCTCCGTCTCTAATGACCTCGTTGTCGACTAGACGTTGAAACAACACTAACCTAACCTAACCCTTTTGCTCTATGCTATAGCTGTGCTTTCTATGTGCGGTTGAAGTTTCATTGAGGTTTGTCACTTGGTAGCGACGCATCATGTGGAAGTTACTTTCGTCCATAAGTTTGTGCAACGGGTTATTCACAAACCGCGCTAGACGATTCTCACTTTACAAGGAATGTATTCGCAGTTGCGAATGTGGACAACCATCAGCTGTATAATGGAATGACGACAATGGAAATCTCTCCCTGACCGGAGCTCGAACCCGGATTTCATGCTTATCGCGACCGGTCGCCTCACCATTTGGCTATCCGAGAACTACTCATGGCCAGGCCCAAATCTCCACATATCGTCAACCACATGTCTAAATCCCGTACTCGTACATTTAGTATGTATAATAAAGTACGTGGGAGACATTTTACTTAAAAGTCGCTTGCTCGGTATCGGCAGATAAATACGATATTGCAGTGCCTGTGTATCCCCGATTACGAAGCAAATACAAGAAATGATGCGACTACAGCCGTTATGAAATACATGAAATCTATTTGCAGCACATTCCTGGCTACAAACGGGTTCAATGACTGCCTGAAACGTCAAGACGTATTAATTTCACATACTCGTTTTATTATTGAAGCTTTATTCACACTTCCTACCAGGCAGTCATGATCGCTAACAGCATTATGACCTAATATAGTAAGAACGTAACGGACTGTCGCAATAAGGTCCTGATCCGGCTATACAGCCGGCGGCAATAAACATCATGGAAGTAGATCCCTGCCACAGACAATGATGGACAGGATGTATCATTTACTTGCCTAGCAGGGTCATACTGAACCCACATCATCCCTCCGTTTGACAGCACTTTATAAACCATGGAACATCTGCACTAAGGTACGTTATGTTGTGTGGCACATAATTTTCTAGTTGTGATCATTTCGAGAGTCTTCTCCAGGAGAAAATGATGTTACGCCCGGCTCTTCTTGGAAGCTCATTCTCTAAATTTCCAGCAGTGAACCTCTCCGCGATGCTCAACACCTCTTGTACAGCGCCTGTGATTGGAGTTTATTGAGTATCAGTAGTCTGGCGTTTCAGCATTTCTATAGACAAGAGCAACGTCTGCGAACAGCCGCGTGGATCTTTTGGCATGATCCGCTATGTCAATTACACAGAGAGTATTGCAAACATTAATAGCCCTGTAGAAGCCCTTTGGCCTACATCCAAAATTACCTTTACACGTATAGATTTTGTCCTCTTAAATTACACCTTATGATTTCTGTTTGCTAGAATGTCCTGAAACCAGTCATTTGGTCTGCTACTTGGTAAGCTTGCACTTCGCCTGTGGTTCGCAGACATTTTTCTAGGGGGTTTACAAGAAGATGGTCTACAAATATTCAGGCGACTAACATATACGATTTAATAATGAATAAAAAATAATTGCTCTACGTAAATACACCCACCTTACGATGAATGTTTGCACGAAAAATCCATTCTCCACTCAATAAGAGCAGAGATTCTATCAATGAAGCATTCACCGAATTACACGAATCTGCGTACGATATCCTTCTCGATAGATAGCGCTGCTATTGCTACTGGCAGTTGGCTGTTGTGTTGACACACAGTACTTCGCAGATAAAGCTTTTATTCGCTTCAGAGTGGTGGAAGATCCATCCGCGTCAGACGAAATAGGCGGTCTTGTAACAATGATTTCAGGAGTTCCTTTGATTGAATAAAACGTATCTCCAAATTATTTTCGAACAGGAATTGAAGAAATTTCTAAACTCATTTCTCGTGTTTAGTATCTGAAGTTCTTCACTTAAAACTTCCGGGCTGATAGGCCGTGGTCGAACTATAGAACTGTCTCCTAACGTTTCGTCTCCGACTGCGGGAGACATCATCGGAGGTAAAACGGCGAACTGCGAAGAGGACTCGAGGAGGCGTTGATTATATAGGCAGTACAGAGGGCGCCACTGTCGATCACGTGGCGTCGGCTATGAGATTGTCTCTGGTAATGCCAACATTCACGATTGAAAGTAATCGATCGTCACGCTTGCGGTGCAACGCTGACATCCAAATTTTATCCAGTTTAACACCTTCGTCTTTCCTGTTAAAATTATTACGATGTTTATCAATCTCGATAGCCTCTCTATACAAGCGTGCATAATAATGCGAGGTTTTTGATATGACGCTCGTCTCGCTGAATTTTATTTCATGATCACCTTCCTGGTAAACATGTTCCGCTACGGCCGATTTATCCGTGTGACCTAGGCGGCAATTCCTCTTATGTTCGACAAGACGGGTGTTCACACTTCTCTTTGTGGTACCGATGTAAACCTGTCCACAACTACAAGGAATTTTATATACCCCCGGTGTAGCCAAAGGGTGCCGTGCATCTTTTGCCGACCTTAAGAATTCTTTTATTTTCCTAGTAGGTCTGAAAATAGTTTCCACCCCATACTTGCCTAAAACTTTCCCAATGCGATCTGTGACCTTGCTAATGAACGGAAGAAAAACTTTGCCCCTGGACGACTGTTGTTCGTCGTTACTCCTGATTCTCTGCCTAGAGCGAAGTGCTCGATCTATATCCTTGCTAGAAAAGCCATTCTTCACGAAAGCTGACCGTAGATGTTCAATCTCACCTTTTAAATAAACAGGTTCACAAAGTTTGTGCGCCCTGTCTACCAAAGTTTTCATTACACCTCTTTTTTGTCTAGGGTGGTGGTTTGAATCTTTGTGTAGATAACGATCAGTATGTGTGGGCTTTCTATACACCTTATGGCCCAACGTTCCGTCCGGTCGTTTAATCACAGACACATCCAGGAAGTTCAATTGCCCATTCCTTTCTGTCTCCATAGTGAACTGGATTTTCGGATTAATGCTGTTTAAATGTGTCAGGAAGGCATCCAAATCCTCTGCTCCGTGTGTCCATACTACGAACGTGTCATCGACATAGCGATACCATCTGGCTGGTCTCTTACTGGCCGTCTGCAACGCCCGTTGTTCAAAAGTCTCCATAAATGGACACACGGAGCAGAGGATTTGGATGCCTTCCTGACACATTTAAACAGCATTAATCCGAAAATCCAGTTCACTATGGAGACAGAAAGGAATGGGCAATTGAACTTCCTGGATGTGTCTGTGATTAAACGACCGGACGGAACGTTGGGCCATAAGGTGTATAGAAAGCCCACACATACTGATCGTTATCTACACAAAGATTCAAACCACCACCCTAGACAAAAAAGAGGTGTAATGAAAACTTTGGTAGACAGGGCGCACAAACTTTGTGAACCTGTTTATTTAAAAGGTGAGATTGAACATCTACGGTCAGCTTTCGTGAAGAATGGCTTTTCTAGCAAGGATATAGATCGAGCACTTCGCTCTAGGCAGAGAATCAGGAGTAACGACGAACAACAGTCGTCCAGGGGCAAAGTTTTTCTTCCGTTCATTAGCAAGGTCACAGATCGCATTGGGAAAGTTTTAGGCAAGTATGGGGTGGAAACTATTTTCAGACCTACTAGGAAAATAAAAGAATTCTTAAGGTCGGCAAAAGATGCACGGCACCCTTTGGCTACACCGGGGGTATATAAAATTCCTTGTAGTTGTGGACAGGTTTACATCGGTACCACAAAGAGAAGTGTGAACACCCGTCTTGTCGAACATAAGAGGAATTGCCGCCTAGGTCACACGGATAAATCGGCCGTAGCGGAACATGTTTACCAGGAAGGTGATCATGAAATAAAATTCAGCGAGACGAGCGTCATATCAAAAACCTCGCATTATTATGCACGCTTGTATAGAGAGGCTATCGAGATTGATAAACATCGTAATAATTTTAACAGGAAAGACGAAGGTGTTAAACTGGATAAAATTTGGATGTCAGCGTTGCACCGCAAGCGTGACGATCGATTACTTTCAATCGTGAATGTTGGCATTACCAGAGACAATCTCATAGCCGACGCCACGTGATCGACAGTGGCGCCCTCTGTACTGCCTATATAATCAACGCCTCCTCGAGTCCTCTTCGCAGTTCGCCGTTTTACCTCCGATGATGTCTCCCGCAGTCGGAGACGAAACGTTAGGAGACAGTTCTATAGTTCGACCACGGCCTATCAGCCCGGAAGTTTTAAGTGAAGTCAATACCGGCCGTGAAAGTTTACATTGTATGATCTGAAGTTCTGTTCTCAGCTTATTGCATTGAAGGATGGGATATATTTTGCAAGATCTCAGCAGCAATCTTTGCAGAAAATGATTTGCCCACCAAACACAGTTTTCGGGATTAAATTAATTTTCCAGTGAAAAGATATCCGGTAAATTCAAAGCTTTCAGCAACTTGAGCGATATTTTTATCTCACACTTCTGTTGAAATAACAGTTTTTGGAATTCGTTTCCCTGTCCCTATCTGTTCGCAGGATGCAGTGGCTCTTAGCACGTCCAAATCATGTCAGAGATGTTACATCTGGTATATTTTTGCAATGTTCAACTCCTTGTTGTACACTCAGTGGGTCAGCTACTCATTTTTGTAATTGTCGGTACAATATAGCACCACTGACACAGTATGATTATAAATACAGGCAACCAAAATTGAAATGATGTGAATGACTTAATTTCAGACAGGGATTGTTGTTTAGCTAATGTATTTGTAGTGATTTGTCGAGATGGAAGCTCACTTTCCTCCATTAATTTTACGAGTCACTACTTTCATACATGACTTGCACAGTCCTGTTCACTATTTCAATTAGCACCGTTATTCGCTGTGAAGATGTATGGGTATATCTACGTATATTATTATGGCAAACAAAAAATTCTGAGGTTCATATTCTGACTCTTCGCTTAGGTTACGATCTGGTCCAATTTATGGACATAACAATGAACAATATAGGCAGGATCAAAATGTTCAATTAGAAAAGCCTGAACACCTGAACGCCGACCACTCATAACGCCTGTAAAACTGTAGTTGTGAGGAATAACTGTATTTGGATTATCAACAATAGCCAGCAAAGTTTCTCTAAGCGATTTTGATCCTTTTCACGAGGCGTGAGGGAAGTGCAAAACCCTACTACAGTGTTACCCTAAGAGGAAACACATCTGATTATTATGACTAACAGTGAGATTGTTGAAATTTCACTGTCTTATCAGAGATAACTTCTCCAGAATCAGTGACAGTAACTATCTTTTTTACACGCTCATGGTATACCTGCAGCATACAAGAAAGAATAAACTTTTGAATATGTTTACAAGCGACTTTGAAAACAGTAGACTTCGAAAGATGTTCGCTAAGCACGGTATCATATCTAGCAAAGAATCTAGATGAAATCTAGCAGACGACGGGAAATCCCTGGATGTGATGAGTCACTGCATCTGTGAGGTCCACGAAATGCGAGCTAGGGAAAACCACAAATTACAATAGGCCACGCAGTTTTAGAGATTGTGTAACCACATTAGCGAATTTGACAATTATGTCTGTCAGTTGGCTGCCTACAAACACTATCCAGTTTTGTGTATTCCCCAGTTTCGTTAAGATATTGTGTTCTAGTTGTGCAATCATCTGAGATCTGGACCGCTTTTTTGTTTTCAGTAATGTCTGCGATCATCAACGCATAATAGCACCCAAATCATTTCGCCTTCAGCATTTTCTTTTACAACAACTAACACGGAAAACAATCAAATTTATTTGTGATACCACATCCAGATAACCAATATACTGTCTCGTACATTCTTAGAGTTTCTGTATCTTTGTTCTTAATTTCCTTGATAAACTTGATTTTCGATGTCAGTTTCTATAAGTCCTTGATACAGAGCTTATATTCAAGCAAAAGGGTAAGCAAATCTGTTTCCCTAAGTCTCTGCAACGGAAAATTACACATATGATTTCTAATTGTAGACACCGCACGTCTGAGAACTTACGTCTTCATACTTACCACTACACATCGAATCTTCCCTCATGACAATGCTTAGAATATTTGTTACTTAACTGCAACAAAGACGAGTTAATTCCTGCCTGCCTTCGCTGACTCGAATCCTGTTGTTACTTTAGTTTCAGAAATACAATTATCCACAGAGATCAATGACAAAACAGATGTCATAAGTTACTGGGGAGGAAGAGGTACCGCTCTTCGACGAGGTTCAACGGTGGGAGGGTCATGGCGGAGACAAGGCGGAGCGTTCCTCCAGCGCTGAGAACAGGAGACACCTGCTGCTCTCGCTCCCTTTTCCACCCCTCGCAGACAAACTAAGTGCCTGGAATGTGGTCTTCGGTGGTGCAGAGCCAGATTTTGCGCATGTACCGAACGGAGCAAGTGAGAGCTGCCCATTAGTTTCAAGGATGACTGTGTACGTCGTCGGAGGGTTTCATTATATAACTAAATAATTATCTGTCGTAGCGGCTGGAGAATGGATGATTTTAAATTCAAAATCTACGTGCACGTAAAATTCTATTAGTTGAATATATCTGTGGGGTCCACTGCTCCACTCGTCACAGGACGAACCGCCACTGGCTCGTACTTCGTTCACTAAACAAGAGTGCGACAGTGCGTAGTCAAGGATAACAGCATTAGCCGGGGTCCCATTCTCTTCTGCTCTGGATCTTATGGATGACGACACCGAATTGAATATCGTTGGATGTCTGTCTGTGGAACCCATCATGATTTTTGTAGACCATCTTCCTCGATCTCGAAGAGGGTCGTAATGCGTCATCGTAAAACATGTTCCACATTTCTAGAACAGAACGCCATCAGTGATACAGGCCAATAACTATGTGTGTTTTGTTGGAAACGAGGTTGACGTGCCCTTTTATCTAGTCGCTTAGCACCTTTCACTGCGCCAGCTTCTTACGAGAAGCTATGGCCAGTACATCATCCTTCGTCTGAATGTACTCCTGTATGTGACTTCCTTTCAAGAAGCACAAGAAATCTGCATGCAGTAAAGGTATTCTATGGCTGCCCATCTGCAACTTCACATAGCTCTGCACTGTAGTAAGGAACTAGTTCGATGGGGAAGCTCATACTGGAAGTGAGCATTTATGTTAGACTGGAAAAATTCATTTGGGCTATTGTTTCTTGAATTATTCACTTATTAGTAAGTTGGTAACACCAGGATTGATTTGAGAAACAGCAGCATTTTGCGCAGCGCAAAACCCACAAAATTGTAGCGCTAAGCGCCGTGAAGTGAGTACAGACCGGAAATTATTCGTACAGAGCCTTCCGATAACATGTAACCAAAGTGAAAAGTAAGAGAGTAACAAAAATTGCATGGCTCGCCGTATGGGTTTCAGCGGGACATATAATTATTATCAGATGCATCCCTTCCTACAAACATGAAGATGTCTATCGCCAGCAGGTTGAAACGGAATAGTGAAACAGTTGCAAAGACTGAGTGTCGTTTCAGGTGACAGATTTCTGTCGGCACGAGACAATCATCATTAAGTCATTGCAGTGCTGAGCCACAGTATTATTGCGTTAATTTAACAAACAAAATAAACTGATATGGGAAAGACAGAATGCAGGTGATATGGCAAACCGTAATTGGCTCAACCTGAGACGTCGATATCGCCTGTCGGGCTTGAGCTGTGATGTACTGTTGTTGTGGCGGGTGATGTCATACGTGTGTGGCGCGTTGGTTTGTTTTCCTTGGGGGCGCTGGTGGTGTCAGCCTATGCTACGTTTGTTGTTTGTATTAGATTTATAGAGAGCGTTTCAGTTTTTGATGGAGTGGCATGTTATTGAATCCACAATTTTGGCTACTTAAGAGAAAGACGAGTTTACGCTGTATTCCGTTTACGCTCCTAATCGAGTAGAGTTTAAACGTTATCTTTGTTTGTCTTGGTAACGGGAGTACACAGTCATTCCTACTTACGTGAACTTCGACACATACTTTTTCAAAGGTGACCCAGCCTGTAATGCAATAAAATTAGTGAATACTAATAGTAACATCACTGAAATAAGGAAAGATGATATTTCGAAAATTACGAAAAACGTAAGTCTTTAGAAGGTTACTGTAAATGAAGACGGATCACTGTAACGTACAGTGAGATGAACGCAATGTCAGTAAATGAAATTAATGTGCAAACATGTACCAGAATTAGTTTAGCTGGGCAGACGACAGAGTAAAGTGGCCAGATCCAGGTTAGTGCGTGCCAACTCACATCTATGTGATACCAAATATATTTCCGAGTAGTTTCAGGGATTTTGCGATGTGCTGTTGAGCTGTATTGGTGAATCCATGTTACTGCGTTTTGTCTATTTCTGCAATTTCTTGCTCTCTGTATCGGTATTGGAGTAGTCTGTCGAGCTATATGGGTAAGTTATGTGCTTCTTCCCATATTTCGTTAACTTTCGCGACCTATATTGGTATTGCTTTTCCGCCTTCCGTACGATATTGCTTTTAAGTCTACTATGTTTGTGTCTGGCTTTTCAGGTATTTGCATAGGTAGTGTGATGTCTTCGATACCAGTTTAATCTCTGTAACTTGAAGGTTTACTTTTCCCGTTTTGGTTGCCAACCTCTGCGTCCTATTCCTCATCGTATTCTTCTGGTAGTTCTGGTTTGTATACTTCAGTATTTTCACGATACCGTGGCTTTCATATGAGAATTCCCCTCCCCAATTTGCTGCAGTTTCCTCCTCAGGCCTAATATTTATTATTCAGAATTTTTTGCTTTCGAATTTGGTTTTTATATTTTGGTTTTATGGGAACTGGTGATTATGACGTCTTTATAGCCAATTTTAAATCAAATTTGTGTTGCATTTTGAGGCTTGTGATGATGTCATTGGTTAAAGTGGACAGGTGTTATCGGAGGCTCTTGTTTACCCAAGTCACCATATTTGTGACACAGTATCGTACATCTGGCCGGGACAGTGCGCTCCTGTTTGGCCTTAGGAGGGGAGGGTTTGGTTTGGATTTGCTTTAGGGCGCAGAAAACAACTGGGGTCATACGCGCCCAAGTCAAAGCTATAGAACACGAACACAGAGAGGAGTTAAAAAACGACTGTACGTCAGTCCCAACTGACTTAATAGAAGACAAAAGCAGGGGAGGGTTTGACAGCGGCGACTGTCATCTCCAGACCACGTCTCGGCCGGGCACAGCTGTTAATCGTTTTAGTAAAGACGTAATGCGTTATTATGTCGCAGGTTGCCAATAATTTAACGAGTGAGGTAAATTTACCGGTTGAAATTCTCGAGCGATTTACTGTGGTGGTGTAACGATATAAAAGCTCACAGTTATTGCCCCAGATATAAGCATCACTGTTAAATTATATAGGCAAACATCAGCTCGCTCCATTTGATCTGTTCCAAGGTCACCTTCAAGCAGTATATATCGAGAGCGTGGATGCCGTGGCACCAGATATCGACTAGTTAGCTTGCGTTTACAGCGATGTAATAGTGAATACTGTCGGCAGTGCTCTACAGACGAGTGAGATGAAGCCAGAGCATTGTCGACTTGCTCTACTCCCACCTGGGACGAGTTACTTACGAGAGCGTATACTGTGGAAAGTGATTTAGACTTTGAAGGTAATTTCGTGGGTTGTCGCCGGAAGACGTGTGTGAAAATGTTTTTACAAAACGACCGACGTTGATCTCCCGTTTTAGTTATACTGTATGAAATGTATAAAAGCACTACGATGAGGAAAAACACGTACTTTGTTGGATGTCAGCTGCCGATAGAACTGTGTATTATTGCAGTCCCTTTATGGGTTAAAGAACATGCTTTAGAAATCACTGCTACAGAAAGTGAGTTAAATACAAATACGGTTGTCGATTACTGCGGTTTTTGTCATGAGGTGTGTTATGTGATACTGGCGAATTGTATTTATTTCAGTAGCTGCATTTTTACAATTTGCGGTTAGATAGCAAAAACTTTCCTTGCAACACGCTCCGAGTTTCTCTGAGAGTATCCGATTACGGCAAACAGCAGTGCTCCAGACTGCCGTTGATTTCGAAATTACTCTATAGTTCGAAATACTTTGACACTTGACTGCAAGACGTCTCAACAATACATTTATTGTGAGGGAAATAGGAACTTATTGTTTGAAAGGCAGTTGTATATGACTTAATTAACTAAGTACTATGAGAGCATTGCGTTGTTAAGTAACAATGCTGCAGGAGATCTTTTCCGATTCTAGTGAAGTAATAGAAATAAGTGTAGCCATTCTGAAAGTAAGACTATATTTGAGTTCATTAATCCAAAGACGGAATGTTCTCAAGCAACATTGATGCGATCTCATGTAACGAGTTGTAAGAGCTGCCGAAGAACAAATCTGTATCGAATCCACCTGAGACACCACAAAAGGGTAATGAATCGTTATATGAATAATTACAACAACAATAGAGATGTGTGAACCATGACTTTGGTTTTAAATCAGCTACTTTACTGCACTTTTAATTGCTTTGCTGATTCTTGTGCCCATAGTAGCACTCCCATAAAAGTTAAACTTCCGCTGAAGTCTTCTTAAGTTTTCATTTCTATGTCGTTTCATTAGCCTTCAATCATCGTAAATCAACTGTTCAGAAATTTAAAGAACTTGTACATCTTAGGAATATTGGAAACCTATGTTCGTCCATCCATTGATCAAATAGGGCATTAAGTACCTTTTAAATTCTACTTCTTCGTGTGCTGTGTTATATTACCATCACCAATTTCCATTTTTGAAGTAAGAGATCAGAGTCCTCCCGATAGGTTAGCCTCTTAGGTTACCCCGCACGTGTTTCGAGTTGAGCTTATTAAATTTTAAGAGTATCAAATAACGAATAAGATAAAATCCGTCAGCTTATGTGTTCTGGTGGTAATATTTTTAGAAATTACATTAAAGTGGTACGTACATAGCACTCTACTCAACGAAACCACAAGAAAAAAGAAATCTAGAAGCTGTGTACCTAAGTTTTTGTAGCTATACGGAAGAGAGTTATTGTAATGTGCAAGTCAAATGGCATTCACGGTAAAAAAGGTGTATGGAGTATGAGAGAAAGATTGTTTGTATTCAGCAGTAGATAGTTTTGATATGCCATAATTGTGGAAAAATATTTACAGGTCTGCAAGACCTTAAGCACAGTGTTGCCAAGAGCATTCTGAAAGTTAATTAGAAAATTGTGACGAATCAGTTCACACTACGATACCGTTATCGTATTGCAAAATATGGACCGCCTTTTAGGCAGAAGAATTTCTTGCTTGACCTTACATTTTTTCCATATGTGTAAACTATCAACTGCAGTAATGTATTGCCTAATAATGTTACGTTACATCGCTTTATTCTAGTCTTCTATGTTGTAGGTCGGGAGTTATTAGCTGCCATTTAGGCTTTCTGTGCATTCTTTCTAGAGTCAGAAGCTACCATGAACTAAACTGTGCTTTATCATAGAAATTAGAGAATATTCCATCTTTTATTACTGAATTCACATGTGTGTATCAAAAATGTTTCGCCTATACGTCCTAGGAATCTTGAAAGCTGTGTGATATAAAATGTAATTCTAATCAGTTTTTCTCTATATAATAAAGCATAATCTTAGCGACAACTTACGAAATGTGCTGTAAATAATAACAATATTATTGGGCTTAAGTCACAAATCCTGAAATCTTCATATTTACTATGCAACAAACCATCACTATATGACGTTTGCTTCTTTTGTGTTTTCGTTATTGTTTCATGTAAAGTCCTTAGGAAGTTGGGAAGTAAATTATTTATCATTTTTACCTAACGAAATATCTTAAAATTCCCAAAATATTCTTAATCTTTTTCATTATTTTTTATGGGACAAAATTTTTTCATTTTGTAGTTACCAATACAGCCATGAACGTTACGGAATACTCCAGACTGTGACAAAATCCTAACGTCAAGATGATCCAGACGTATATGCCACGCATCTGACTCATATCATAGCCCCCACATATCTCCCAAAAGGCTTTTCTTTACTTTTTGTGAAATAGAAAAAAATTTTAAATATACATGTGCCTCCTGTGACAGCATTTTCCTCTCTAACATTACTATAGTCCTGAAAGTTTTACAACAAATCCCAGGGGATAGTGCCCACGATATAATCAGCAGTGGGCATGAACTCTCTCTGAATTGTGAGTAGTTCTCAAGGTTGACCATACGTTCGTAGCATTAATTCCTTCGTTTACTGGTACGACGTTGCATCCACATGCTAATCAACTCTTATTCGGCCAATGGAGTTCAATGAAATGAAGCATCACTGTGATAACACTAAGAGTCTTCAGTCTATGTTTGGCACTTGCAAAGCAACTCGTCACGCTCCTGTTACTAGCAGATGCTGTGTCCACGTACCTATCATATCATATTCACGTATGCTGATCAGCCAGACTATTATGACCACCGACCTACTGTCGATCAGTTCAGGCACAGGAGGGGAACACAGAGCTGAATTCGAGTTGATGTGTTGGCCGTCCCATCTCACCACAGCTGAACCCGATCGAATAAATCGGGGATGTGTTTCAACGTGGTGTCAAGCTCATTTCCCCCCACCATGGAATATCCTGGAATTAGGTGATATGTTTGTGCGGATGTGGTGCCAACTCTCTCCTGTGACCTACTAAGGCCCCATCGCAGCCATGTCGTGGCACGTCAACGCTGTTATCCGTGCCAAAGGTTGACGTACTGGCTGTTAGGTAGGTGGTCATAATGTTCTGGCTGATCAGTGTAGTACAAGTATAGACAGTCGTTAATGAGTGAATACTATCTACCTGCTGAGGGCATCAAACGTTGATTACGTTTTAGTTCCTGTGTTATGTAGCGCTATATTACATGTGGCTCAGTGAGGTGAGTGTAAATGTCGAATTTACAGGAACTAATTTGTTGTTCTTGAAAGCTCCGATATTTAGTCACTCTAGTCTTTTAAGTATAATCCTTAGTGCTAATGATATTGCTAGTAAACTTAACAAATTTTTAAAGGGTAGTCCGTGGGCTCCAAATGTTTCCAGTGGTGAACAATCAGCACAAAGGTCCTGATTTTTTGTGTATTTTTTTTTGTTAATGTTGCTCACATCAGTTTCTTGGTCAAATAAATATAAGAAGGAATTATTCGGCTCTAACCCACCTCCATCGACGGAGGAGTAATGACAGATGGAGCTCGCATTGGGGACAAAATCGATCGAGTTTTAATCTGAAGGAACCATTAATGTGTTTGCCGTAATCTACTAAGATAAACCACCGGAGTCTAGATCTTGGTGGTCGTAAGAGAACTTGAACTGCAGCCAACCCGAATGCGAGTCCCCTGCATTACCACAACGCCGGTACTCCAAATAAAACAAATAACGAGACAATGTTATCTCAATAATCCGAAGGTTTATTGGATTGGTAACTGTGGTTTTAGGTGGTATTGGCCACAGCATCTCGGTCGAAAAGTTTGGCAGCCATACGGTTCTCTCCAGACGTCGTGTTGACGGCGACGCCTCCACACGTCCAGCGTCTGACATGGCGGCTCTCAAGGGCTGCTCGGTGTGAAGTACAGACCTCCATTGTGCGCGGAGGACACTGGAGTGATCTGATGACAGATATAAATTTCAAAATTAAAAACGTCACCCTATTATGGTGGGTTGATATGACATCTTTAAAGAAAAATTCATTATCGTATGACCGCATGCTAGAAATGGGTTTTCTGTATTTGTAGAAGGGATGTTTCTGTCGCCCCAACTCATCAGCAATAGGATACTAACTATCGCAAATACGAATTTATCCGTGAAAATTACCAGAAATGAATGTTTGCCTCGCTGAGTGTGGTCTATTGTGGTGTAATGGTCTACAAAATTGTGGTATCATCATGGTAGATAGTTGTTACAAGTGTCAGAATATTGTTTTTTAAAAGTTTCTGCAACATTTTTGGAAAAAATTCACTTTTCTTTTTTATGAGAGTTGTGGCGTGTGAAAATTAGTTCCCGTCTATTGCTATTTCCAGTACGACACCTGAGGAAACCGGTCGTGTGAAAATAAATAAATTTAACACTGAAGCGTTATTTTCAACGTCTGCTTTCTGAGATAGTCGATATCCCACGCAGACTGATGTATTATCCTGAACTGAGTTATACTCATTAAGGAACGGAGAGAACAGTGGCTCTTGGTATATGCATCCATACCAAAATAGTGCAGTTTCTTAAAACAAGTTATGGAAATGTTCAGTTTAAATTCGGAGAGATTCGTGGATAATTACGTGACAGAAAAATAATCGATCGTGCAACATAAAAAATGGGATCAAAGTACCAAGTATACTCGTAGAACACCGAAGGTGAAACTGTAATGAAAACTTAACTATTTTATGGGCGGGAGGGGACATAGAAGAATGTTTTCTGAAAGGCTATCCATGATATGAAAGTGTAACAACCATATTGCACTGCTGATTTTTGAGTTTAAGTGTATCCTACCAATACTAGAACGAAAAGAAATGTATGTCGTGAAACGACTACGTATCTGAACACAGTTCACAACTGGTATAAAAGGGTCGGTATGGGTACCGACAAAATTTTTGGGGCTACCAAGATGGCGATGTACCTAAGCCGACACCATTTCAGTTATATTAAAAATCGTAAAACTCTGCACTAGAAAAAATCTATGAAGATTCTGCTTATGAAGGAAGCTACCATGTGACCATGAAACGAGAAATACACTTAGAAACCAAAATTTGTTGTTCTCTGCAGAGATCGAAGTACCACTCACCGTAGCAGCACGACTTTAATCCTCTTCCTGCAGCCGTTGCTGCAGCAACTCCACGAAAAAGGCGTCCAGCGTGAACTGACGCTCCTGTTGGAAAAGAACTTATTACTTTTTTGTTATCCAACATGTGGGGTAATTCAAAATTTTTGCTAGTTCCTATCACATAAAAGTGTTACGATGTGTTAAATTTATCACAAATTTAGCAGAGGATAGATATCGAAATTAAGTACGTAGTAATTCAATTTAGTATACAAGCAACACAATTTGTTTCACGTCTTAGCAATTATTAATACTAACAGATAACTAATATCACATTATCTATAACATTTTCTCGGGACGACTGGTTAATGATGTGCTTCTGAAGTTATGCCGTGTTGTTTTTTTTTTTATGCCCAACATTTCAATAACTGACCGAGACATTTTCTTTAGGTAGTGTGACGTTCCCCGACTGGTATGAATCCAAGCAGCAACTACCATTACCACAAAGTACGCAGCACATGAACTTTATGGCTGGTATGTTCGTCAAAGTATTGTGCACAAAATGAACACAACAATACGGCGTAACAGACGGAAGCAGACCAGCACTAGCATCATATTCGAGTGTAAGTTATCGTGTACTGACAAAACGAAAAATTCACTGTGAATTCAAATGCTACTATTCCTTATACTGCTGTAATTGACACTCACCGAAACAGAAATGACTTTTTGCTCTTCCTGAAGCCGCTTCTGCAGTATCTCCTCAAAAAACGAGTCCAGGGTGAACTGACGCTCCTGTTGGAAAAGAATTTATCAGTTTGATGATGTAGAGCATGTGTAGCATATTAGAGATGGCGGTAGTTCTTTACATTTACATGTGTTGCAAATTATTATATTTATTTCGAATTTTTGGCCTAGAGTTAGTGATGGTGAGTATTCACTGATTGGTTGTAGTATTAGCTATAATTCTGTTCTTCCGACATTCACTACCATTATCCTACGTACGATGAGTTAAACTGGTACGACAGAGGGCTTCAGTGGAACTACCTGAGCCACGGTATTTTTATTACGAGCTCCTCCTAGTTCTTTCTCAGGAAACGAAAGTAAGTGGGACTGTAACAGGTTTTGCTAACAGTTCCTGTTTCTCTGCTCTCTGACTCCACCGTACAATTAGTTTTGTCAATCTCATATCAAACCCCTGTCAGTAAGTAACTGGCTGAGCAACCAGATGGTCTGCAATGTCGTCTTCAACCAGTCGTTCGTGTTGGACGCATTATAAGTAAAGCTCTGCTCCTTGAATATTGTTCAACATAATTCTCTACAAGTTGCCAGGGATGTTTCTATCGTCAAGCCCCTCACATTATTTGTTCATTGTTAACAAACACCACACCTAATTTCCTGGCATGATAAATCATTTGGTTGGAATCAACTGTCTATGTCTTGGATCAGTGTTAAATTTAATGGCTCTACATAACAGTTGTTAGAATTGTTTATTCAGTGTTCGGTGTAGATTATCAACATTATCTTACCTGATGCGAATATAATGTGCTAATTACACGGTGGAGATTTGCTAGGGCCAGTGGGATCTAGGGGAAAGAGCAAGCAGATAATGTAGCCAGGGAGGCCTGTAGGGAACACAGCGAGACACAGAGAACATACGAGTTTGGAGGATGGTATGAATCGTCAAGCATGCGGCAAAGTCTCATACACGTCGCTCTGACACGCTGAAGTCACCCTGTCTCCCATCCGAATAGGACACATTTCTAATGGCTTCCTACTCATGTTAAACGACCACTAGATCTGTGACGCATGTAGTGTTAGATATCTTATACTCCATATTTTACGGCGCTTCTGCGAAGGCAAAAGTAAATTAAGAGGACTCCAGCTCCTTGTTTTACTTGAAGTCGAATCGACTATGGCAAATTTTAAGAATTTTATGTAGGTCTGGAGAAAAGCTCAAGTTTTAGGATGAAGACGTTTATGAGCTCCAGTGATCAACAAATCCATCCATCCACCAGTGACATTCATAGCTGCCGGTGTTTATATCTGATCACGAAAACTGACAACGTCCGGAAGAGCAGTAAGCTGACCACATGTTCCTCCATACAGTGACGTCTATCGGCTGACTATGACGACGCGGTCGATCGGTACCTGTGGAACGTCAGAGGCCTGTTCGGACGGAGTTAGGTACTTAGCTGGTACTTTATATAATCGTCACAATCACCACTCGAGCAGAGGTGCCTATCTAAGACGTGTTATTTACAATGACGTGACACATGGGATGTTTCTAGCAAATCAAATATTCATTTACATTAAATCATGACAGTCTGCAGTATCTACTGGCCATGTTATGTACAATCAGGCAGCTCTCAGACTTTACTGCTTTCCGTGTTACGTTACCAGTGATGAAACGTGACGTGGCTCACCTGTACAGTACCCCGAACAGCTACCAAGTTCTTCTCCCCTCCCACACACCGGGAGAAAAACTTGTTCACGCGTCGGAACATTGCTGTAACGATAACAAACAGCACGTTAGGTATGGCCAGACCGTGTCCATGAGTAAGTCTTACAGCAGTGTCTCACAACTGGATCGCAAGAAAAACGTGGGACCGTGACGACACCTCTGTAAACTTAACTTATGTAATAAAAGCAACTGTCAGTGAAATAACCTACATATACAGTCCATATATTTGATTAAGCTTATACATTGGGTACTAGTCGAGAATTAGTTATTTTAATTCTTTTTTCAAAAATACGTTGTGGATGAATCAAAATATTAGGTCTACAACTTTGCTTCTGCCGTTCTTCAATAGACGGCAGTAGCGGCAAGTGGGGTTCGGGCGGTTGGTCATAGGTGTAATACAATATGCTTAGGCATATGTAAACATAATGCCATAAAAATATTAGTCGATTTGTGATTGCATCATAAAGATATTCTCGATTAAGAACGTCAACTTGCGTACTCATTACTCGCCGTTTGCAGGAAGTTTTAATTTTCTACTTTAACATGAAGAAATCTGCGGCTGTGGCTCTTAAAATGCTAAGCAGGACCAATGGTGAGGGAACTATTAGTGGAAGAACGTGCAGAGAATGATTTCAACGACTTAATAACGGTGATTTTGATGTCAAAGACCGGCATGTCGGTGGAAGACAGAACGTTTCCGTAGCTACTGAAACAGACGAAGGCAGTCATAGGACATCATTATCAAAAGCAATTGATGCGTTCGAGCCCAGCACTGAAACACAAACGGCCTCAATACAGCGATAGACACGTAAAGGTAATTTTGCAGCAGGTCAGTGCTCGACCCCATGTCACAAAACCCGTTGAAACGAGAAGTCCTACCCCTCCCGCCGTATTCTCCATATGTTGCCGTCTGTGACTACCACCTTTTTCGATCAGTGGCATACAGTCTGGGTGATCAGCACTTCTGATCGTATGAACTAGTGCAAAATTGAATCGATTCATGTATCCCCACAAAAGACGCCCAGTTCTTCCGCCACTGGATTCGTATGCCATCCGAAAGACGGGATAATGTAGTGGCCAGGGATGGGCAATACTAAGAATCATAATTTTTTGTAAGATTTTCACAACAAAGCCCCGAACTTCATGAAAAAAACAGCGGAAGCAAAGTTGTAGACCTGTAACAGTTATTCGCATTCAGGCAAAGGCGTGCTCATTACGCGGTACATTTATTTGGAGAGGATGAACTTCTTTTCATAGCAACTATCTGAAAGCATCGATATTAGACGGAACAGTAATTAGCCAGAAGTACAACACTCCATTAGTTTCAGATATACACCTAGTTCAGTTTTTACAACTTTGGATTTGGTCAGTTGTTACAGTTTGATTTGATAACTATCTGTCTCTGAGGAAGGAACAGAAATTTGTTTTACATGTATGTACCTCATTGTGTTGGCCGTGGAATAAAGTCACTAATTAATAAACTACGCTATAATCTCGTGGCTTAAATCAAAAACTCTTCCGCGGTTTATGACGAGAATACGATTTTTACGGCTATCCATGTTACCGAGTCAATGTATTCTCGCCTTGCTGCACTGACCCTTCTTTGTCTCAGAGACATCAACTACTTATATGTAACCCTAAATCATAAGCATTCTTCATCATCATGTGAGCTAAACAATAATCTGTATGATATATTAACAACTTTTGCGACTGAAAACTGCTACGCAACGGTGGCTTCAAAGGAAGATAACAGAAGAATTGCCTATAAGCACCTAATAGCTTTAATGTTTAACAGTGCTCAATGATATTCATGGTATTTCCTTGCGTAAGAGGAAAAATTAATATTTTTGCTATACCGCCATCTCAACTCAGTATAATCCTACGCAACTGGAACCTATTTACGAGTTTTCTTTTTTACAGACGGCAGAAAATTACAGTAGCACGAACCAACAATGACACATACCACGTGTATATGTAACAGAAAACGAGAGAGAGGTGACGTCGTTTTGATTGTGAAACTAAGCTATAAATTTGAGATTACACTATTCTAGCACTTGCACATTGTCAACAACTCAATAGAGAAATTAGGCTCTAAAAGTCAAGCATTATAGGAACCTTTTGAGGCTGCATGACATTTTAAACCAAGTCCTGGAATGTAAATCGAAGTGTGTTTTCCTTTTCAAAGGCAGCACTATTTCTAACAACATGTTGCGAAATCACATAACTCTACGTCGTTATACTTCAGTTTCCCAGTACGTCTCCACTACACACTCATTCAACTAAAAAATTATTCGATATTCAAAATGCAGGAGTATACGGGAAATAAGTAGGTGGCAAATAAATAAATGGCTCTTGCCTCTCGGCAAGTACATTGAACCTCGCTTCTGAAGCAGGGCATTCGGTTCGTTCAAAGGTTCTAAAGCATCTGAAGTACTTCAAAATAATTCGTCAGTTATTCTAGACACACAAAATCCAACACTATAATGCTTGAATCAAAATTAAAAGTCCCTTTACGCAATAACTCACAGAACGAATTCGTTTCGACACTTTAAGTCCTCGAGAGAATACGGAAGTAACTGCTACGCAGAGGTCCACCACGGTTAAGGTGGCATTGGAAGGTTGTTAGCAAACCCTGTAGTCGGCCTTAAACACGACCTCCGTAATGGCAGAGCACATCATTCTACAGGAACGTCGATATCAATAGTTAAACAAGAACTGCAATAAAATTTTAAGTAATTTAAATCTACACAGTTGGAATCAGTATACAAAGTGTGTTCTTCTTCGTACACGTCAGAAATTCCGGCAATATGACCCTACAATTATCACAGGCAGTGTGTATGTGTAATCGACAACACAGGAAATTCTGTTACACCGTTGTCATTGTGAAAGTAGGTAACTAAAGGAGACAGGGTCTACGATGACAACCACAGATAGCAATTAATAGTAGTGCAATTACTTTATTGGTGAAGATGATCACAAGATAGACAATTCCGGTCGAAAACAAACATGAAAAATATTTTATATAGGAGTCGTTGTGCAACTTTAATGAATGTTAAGAACTGCATTATGCAATAGACAGCTATAACGGTACATTTCATTAGATACCATCGATTTCGGTCTAGCATCAGGCCGTCATCTGGTTCGAAAATCGTCTCAGCTATGCTTTCGCGTAATTATAATAGCAGTTACCAAATGTACATAACTCGACCATTGATATCAACCGGAGTGGCCGAGCGGTTCTAAGCGCTACAGTCTGGAACCGCGCGACCGCTACAGTCACAGGTTCGAATCCTGCCTTGGGCGTGGATGTGTGTGATGTCCTGAGGTTAGTTAGGTTTCAGTAGTTCTAAGTTCTAGGCGACTGATGACCTCAGAAGTTAAGTCCCATAGTGCTCAGAGCCATTTGAACCATTTTGTATACACGTAACACTGGGAAAAGTGGTCTATGAGGTTAAATCGACGTAATGTAACGTATATAAAGTTAGTATCAACGATGGAACAACGTAAACCCGAAACCGCTATTTTAGTTACGCAAGTTCATAGCTAATATCGTTTTTGGACTTGATGATGGTCTGATCCTCGACCGCAATCGATACTTTCTATTAAAATGTACCGTCACAGATGCATGTTGCATAATGCAGTACTTTAAAAACATAAGAAAAACTCTCGAAGTTATTGGAAGAGCACATAAAATCAAAGTAACGGGGCAGCTGCAGGAATGAGAGGGTTCTGGGCAGCAACAAACTAAAAAAAATGTTTAATAACGCTAAGATCATTCTAACCAAAAAATCGAATAATATCTCACACGAATTTATCTAGAATAAGCCCAACGAAAATATAAAGAAAACACAAAAGGGATTCGAATAATTTGATTAATCTACAAAGATCAAACGAGGTCAGACACACATCCACAAAACAACAACACAATACAAAAACACACGCACACACAAACACATACACACACACAAATTCTTTCGGAAAAGACAGGAACTATTCCACAACAAACCCACAAAAATATTAAAAAATAACACACAAGTGGTATCACAGTGTACAATGGACCTATGTACAAGGTGATTCACGAACACATGCAAATATTTTAATATATTATTCTACAAGTAAATCTAAAGAAAGAAATTTATCATAGGTCCGCAGACGTTTAGTTACGGAGTTACGCCTAATAAAAGATTTTGCCTGAAATTTAGCAAGTTTGCTAATATGAAGCCATCGCAAAACAGTATTTATTTTGTTGTTACTGGTCTGATGAATCTAATAAAACATGTCCCAGGTGTGTACCTGTAATAGTTTTCCAGAACATGCAGAGAAGCAAAGATTATTATACAAGCAAATTTGTTTACTTTTCATTAAGAATGTAGAATCGTTTATGTCATTGTTGGCAACAGTTAGTGAGTTGTTTCAGTTGTTTCCTAACCTTGTACGTACACTGTACAGCTTACTTAACAGTGAGCTTTGTTTTTGCCAGTTTAACACGAATTCCCGTTTGCTATGGTATTAATAAAAGCAGATTATCTGACAAATTCATACAATTTTAGTTAACATTATTACCATCATTTTTTCAAAATAAAATTCTCTACAACTACTGTTGAAAACTTTATGCAGTTGTCTGGAATTTAAGAAACAAATTTGGCCAAGTCGTTAATAAATTAAAAATTTCACGAAATTACTTCTTTGCTTCTCTGTATGTTCTGGCATACTACTGCAGATACATGTCTGGGACATGTTTTATTAGATTCACCATATCAATAACAACAAAATAAATGGAAATCGTGCTTTACTTTAACCTCGTATATTTTTGCGATTGTGTCATATTTGCGAAGTTGCTAAATTTCAGGAAAAATCATTTATTATCCGTAACTCCGTAACTAAACATCTGCGGACCTATGTTTACATGTACTTTTTTCTTTAGTTTTACTTGTAGAATAACATATTACAATATTTGCATAACTTCGTGAATCAACCTATATATCAACACCTGTATATCACACACACACACACACACACACACACACACACGCACACACACAAGGAGCAAGACGCACATGAATTTCTTCGGAATAAGCCGAGAAAAGCGAAAGAGAAAGTATATTTCGAGTAAACTCTATTGCTAAAACGAGAACAGTGATACAAGAGAAAACTCCAAATTACAACGACTTAATCGAAAAGTAACCCACACCAATTCTTCCAGAATAAACAGAGAAAAAATACACACTAAAATTTGGAATCATACTAAAAACGAAAATAAACATTAGAAAAACCGAAAACTGTATGTGACTAATAAATACTAAAGACTCCATCGCATTCACCTACATATTTTCTATGTACCACAGCACCAAAACAATAATACACAGATAGAGTGAGCCACCGGTGACAATAAAATGAGCCCTATAAAACACTCGACTCCATATACGCAGCCTCTAAGCGACGTCATATTCGAAGAAAAAACCGGCCAATTATTAATAAGTTAAAAATTATGAATAACGTTACCACTCGTTCATCTCAAGACCACTTCAGCAATGAACTAACGTTCCTTGCTAACCTCTCCACACACAAGTCTCCGACATTGCAAAAACAGCTAAATAATTGAAACGATCAGCATGATAATAATTATCTCTAATCACTTCAGTTGCAAGAGATTGTCATCTTCTCTTAAGGTAATGCCTACCCTCACCCTCGGAAATCGTCCACAATACAGAAAGAAACAAGTAAATATTTGTCAGGAAACAAAACAAAAATATAATCACAACTAACTTCTCCATCGACAATTTAACCTGTGGTCTCAAGTTGCCCCCTGGCCCCTCCTCCCCCCCCCCCCCACCAGTAAACAACACCGTCGTATACCAAGACATATTTGGAATAAACAGCATTTTTAAAAGCTTTGTGGATTACACTAGTAACCAACACAATCACAGATAACATTTAATAACAGGCCGCTTACACCCTTCGCAACGTAAAGTCATGACGTCACACAGGGCGTCATGGATGAAACTATAGGAATAGAATTGGACAGAGCACTTGATATTGTTGTCATTGTTAAAATAAGCAATTAATTTGGGAATACACAACGAAAGCTCATGAACTCTAAGAAAAATTAGGTATAGATGTCTACCTCTACAAGTAACCACATTACGTCTGAAACTACATGAAAATTTGAAACAAAGTCTATTTCACGTTATATACCACTAATAACTGCGTCTTCTAAGTAATACTACATTCCTCCACATGCTTCAATTTTCCAGAACTTCTCCACTACACAGTCATTTATAAGCTTTTGCGATATTCTGACTCCAGATGATTGTGTATGGTCAATAAATATGCAACAGTTAAGTCAATAGCTTATACCTCTTGCGGGTACGATGCACCTCGCCTCTGAAGCTGGGCGTTCGCTTAGCTGAAAGCTTCTAAAACTCCTCAAGAACTTTAAAATGTTTCGGTAGATGTGCTAGAAACACAAAATACAGCACTGCAGTACTTAATTCACAACTAAAGCTTCTTACACCCAATAACTCGCAGAACGAATTCGTTATAACACTTCGAGTACTCCAGAGAATACGGAAGTAATTGCTAGGCAACGGTACTCGACGGTTTACGTGACATGGCATTGTTGTTAGCATATCCTGTGATCAACATTAAGCAGCAACCCCGGTAACTGCAGAGCGCATCATTGTTTAGGGACGTCGATATCAATAGTCAAACAAGCACTGGAGTTAAATTTTAAACAATTTTAATCTATGTAAGACGAAATAATCATTTTTTTGGGATTGAAAGATACCCAGAGGTATCCAAATAATGAATACGCCCCAACAGCCGATAAACTCCCAATGGATTTAATAGTTAACAATGCGAAGCGCGTGAAAAAATTACTGAGACTGACAACACACCGAGCGATCTGACGACGCCTTGTAACAACAACACATGTGTAGAGCTGTTTGTCATCTCTTCCACTTGCTGATCAGTACAGCCGTTACGTCATTTTTGAAAGCGCCGTCAGGGAAGTTCTGTTTGTTTTTTTCTTTGCGTGTTACGAAAGTGTTGTAGCGTGTTACGAAGAGCGGAATTCAGAGCAATGTTACGCCATCGAGTGTGACGTTTGAAAATCTGAAACAATCCCATGGGGAACATTCCTTATTAACAGCCCAAGTTCCTCGGTGGCACAAATCATTTCTTGAAGGCCGAGACCACTTTGAGATGAAACTCGTTCAGGGAGATCTTCAGCTACTAAAACCGACGAATACGTCGATCATGTGTTCTCTTGTGAAATCAGACTTATGTGTAACAATAAAGACAGTGGATTGACATGTTAAACACTTTCATCATACATGCCGGCCGTTGTGGCCGAGCGGTTCTAGGCGCTTCAGTCTGGATCGCGCGACCGCTACGGTCGCAGGTTCGAATCCTGCCTCGGGCATGAATGTTTGTGATGTCCTTAGGTTAGTTAGGTTTCAGTAGTTCTAAGCTCTAGGGGACTGATGACCTCCGATGTTAAGTCCCATAGTGCTCAGAGCCAATAAAATTTCACCATACATCAAATGTAGACCTTACTCTTGCACGTATGAGTGATTTGTGCCAAATGGTGCCGAGAGACCTCACAACTGAGCAGGAGGACAGTCGCAAAAACGAGTGCGTTGATCCTCTTGAGAGGACTGCCAGTGACCACAAATGGTTCAGTCGTGTAATCACAGGTCATCAATCCAGGATTTCTGAGTACGGTCCTGAGACAGTGGCAAAGTAACGAGACACATACTCCACGGAAAAATGCTCGAATGAGGAAATCAAAGATCAAAGCTAAACTGATTTGCTGCTTTGACAGATTTGCTATCCTTCCATATAGAATTTGTTCATCCAGGACAAACCGTTAAAAAGCTGTGTTACAACGATGTCCTTGAAAAGTCCAGGAAGGAGGTGAATCGAGTGAGACCGGAAATTACAGACTGAGACTGCATGCTGCATCAGGATAGTGCCCCATGCCACACGGCCACTTCCATCACGGAGTTTTTGACCTCAAAAGGCATTCCTGTTGTCCCAAAGCACCTCCTCCCCCCCTCCCCCTCCCCCCTATTCACGTAATCTTGGTCGTTGTGACATATTTCTTTCTCCATAATTGCAAAATGTCTTAAAAGTACCTCATTTTGGGACTCTGGAGAACATTTAAGAGCATTTGACCAACCTGGTAAAGGTCTCACCAGTTGAAGGCTTTCATCGTTTCTACCGATACCAGGGAACAACGACTTCGCCGGCCTATTGCTGCCGATTGGCACTACTTTTCAGGGGACATTATTGTCGATTGAAAGAAATAAAACCTTGGTACATTTGAAATCAGTCTCATTGCTTTTCTCACACACCACGTACGCCTAGATATTAATTCACATGTCTTGTGCAACAGAAGAGAAAAACTGTTTCGTTATGGTGCCAGCTTTACTCAATACGATGCAGTCGACTTGGTACGAGCTCGAAAATAAATTTTCCTTCGCACACGCCAAAAAATTCCAGTAGCACTAACCTCCAACATCGCAGAGAGTACGTGTGAGTAATCCGCGAGGGAGAAAGATTGGTTACACCGTCATCATTGTGGAACTAAGCTATTAATTTGATAGCCAGCCTAGGCGGCCGAGCGGTTCTAGGTGCTACAGTCTGGAACCGCGTGACGCTACGGTCACAGGTTCGAATCCTGCCTCGGGCATGGCTGTGTGTGAGGTCCTTAGGTTAATTGGGTTTAAATAGTTCTAAATTCTAGGGGACTGATGACCTCAGAAGTTAAGTCCCATAGTGCTCAGAGCCATTTGAACCAATTAATTTGATAATACATGATGCAAGACCATGAACATCGTCAAAAACTAAGTACAGAAATCTGCCTCTACAAGTAAACATCCAACCTTTGAAACCGCATAAAGAAGTAAAACAATGAGCTATTCACGTTATCGTTAACAACTACATCTTCTGAAATCATACCACTCTCCACCACACGCATGAATTTTCCAGTTCTTATCCAGTACATACTCAGCCATTTACAAGCTTATACGATATTCTAACAGCAAACGATTCTTTACGATAAATAAATAGATGATACTTAAATTAATGTCTCATACCTCTTTCTGGCACAATGCTCCTCGCCTCTGAAGCTTGGCGTTCGCTTCGCTGAAAGCTTCTAAAGCTCCTCAAGAACTTTCAAATGTTTCGCTAGATGTTCTCGAAACACAAAATTCAACACTTCAATACTTAGCTCACAACTAAAGTTTCTGACACTCAATAACTCAGACAGCGAATTCGTATAGGCACTTCTGGTACTCCAGAGAATACGGAAGTAATTGCTTGGTAACGGTATATGACGGTTTGGGTGACATGGCATTGTTGTTAGCATACACTGTGATCTGTATTAAACAGCAATCCCAGTAAATGTACAGCATCCACTATTTAGCAACACATCGAAGGGAGCGGACTAAGGAAGGTAGTCAATTTTTTCTCGTTGAGTTCGTATTATAGTGTATGTCTACTGAGGTAGCAGTGATACACGCGAGATGAATACTGTATTTGATGCTTTTGAGGAGGACATAAAATCATTCACGTTCAAACTTACTCACCTCTGTGTTAAAGGTTAGCAGAGAGTGTACGGGATGATTGATTGAGACAGAGCTGTAACTAGGTAGGATTTAAACGTTGGCTAATTTATTCTGGAGAAAGACAAGTTGCTGAAGGTCGATTTTTCCAGTGTTCTATCTGGATGCTTTAGTCACGTGATATAGCCTGCGTTCTAGCCATATGCAGCTACAGTGCTTTACACATGATAGATTGGATGATTTACGTAAATATGTGTCGAAGTACGTTGTGTATAAATATCACTCCGTTCTTGTTCATCTTAACTGTATGCTATTAAATTAAGGCACTTTGAGATCTGTTACTATAGATCGATATGGTGTGCTAAGCTCCAATACTTGGGTACATCTCGAGAAATGTGGTGCACTTGGAGGGTTTAGGCCTAGGAACGCTCTATTCAGACAAGAGAGGTGAAGTGTAGCTATATTCCTCTGCTCGGTTGAGGATTAATTGGGTTGTGACGTTGCGGGGTAGAGTGGTCAATGCCGAAGTGAGGATGGTCTTTGAACGTAAGAGGGGGAGATTGCTCTGTGACCGCCATAGGCAGAGAGATTGATCGAGTACTATGCGCGAGGTCTTAGAAATATGTATATGGTTGTCTGGTATACTTAGGCCGTTTTTATGTGTTCGAGAATTAAGTGTGAATGGACGTACTGAGCAGTCATCTATCAATGCTCGCAATGATACTTTCAAAGTAGAGGAGATATGGTTTAGTTATGACATTGAAATTAGGTAAACAGGCTGTCACATGATTGGCCAGTGTGGTTTATTACGAGGACAAGGTGCGCGTCGGAATGTGGTTATCATTGGTTTGTGTTTAAGTATATAATATTAAATGCCTTATCCTCAGTGAGAGGGGTGTGTATGTCGGTAAAAGTATTTGCTTATTTGACTACATGTATGCGTAATTTCGTTCATTTAAGTGTTCACCGAATATGGCTGACTGTGGAAAAAGAAATTATTTTATTGAGCTGGGTTGTATGTGGGGGCGTAAATGCTTGTTCAAAATTATTATAACAGGGTGGGTGGGATATAAGTAGAACAAGTTCAGTGAAAGCGTGTGTAGAAGGAGTGAGCGAGTGCATGACACGACGCATCTACGACTGTATCATTAGGACATGTAAATAAATGTCGGATAACATAAAATGAGGTCATTGTTTTTCTTTTTAATCATATGTATGACTTCTGCTTGGAGTTATGTTTGACTATTTGTTCCAAATGAATACTCATCTTTGCTTAGAAATTGAGTTTTGACAGAATTGTCGGAACCGCGTGAATGACGACGGGTTCGCTGGCTGGGGGAGACACTGTTTACATGTCGAGTTGGAGATGCAGGGGAGGACAGAGATCTGCGCAATTCAGGAATCCGTCTCTGCAGTGTACGTCGATAGACAATAGCTGGAGAGCAGGTATAGAGAGAGAGCCCACTACGGCATGCGGGTCCTGGGGCTTACTGGACGGCTGTTTAGATGGACACATATGTGGCTTTGACCTGCCGCCAGCGGCGCTTGAATATCAGGCGAATGGTCAGGACAAGGTCCTGTTGCAGTAACTGAGTTCATTCTGCTTGTAGACAGGCTGCAGAAGGTAACTGATATATCTTTCTCCGACTTAAATTACATATATCAGATGCGCAAAGATTTGGAAATGGGATCAGCTGAACGATGTGTAGGATGTGACTAAAGCCAAGTTGGAATTTTAATGTAGCATGCAGGTTCGGGAAAGTTTGACACGTTTCGCACTGGGTGCAGCCGTCTTGAATAATGGTAATTGCGTAATCAACTGACGTGATGACAGAGCGCTCTGGTGGTTGTCATAGGAGCTAAACACAGTTGAACTTGGAGCCATTTTTGTTAGGTAACATGATGTAAATAATTATAATCAATAAATCATAATAAATTATAATAAATGATCATAAATGATAATACATAACTGGAGCAGCTGTCCGGATGCAGAGACCTGTTGCGGTGTATGGATCTGTAAGTGCGAACTTTGATGTCCTCCAGACGACCGAATAGCGAAGTAATATTATGTGTTGGGCGGCTTTGGTGATCAAGTCAGAATTTGTGATGATGATTGGTTTGGGTTGGAGTGTTATTAGATGGGATGTAGATTGTTCCGTTGGCTACATCTGCACATTTGCTTCCTTTATTTAGCTGAGTGAAGTTCGATTGTGGTGTGTTGGATACGTGCTTGTCTGTTCTCTAGACCTGGGACAGACCTCAGTTGACGTGTAAATTATAGCCAAGATCTCGTAAATTACATGACTGAGATCGGTATTCGAGAGTGGAAATATCATTTTGCGTATGTTTGTTTCTAGTTAGTCAGTGGTTTACAGCATGCTGCACATAGATAAAGTTCGGCGTTTGTAGAGAGTTAATTTGAAGTCTATATCTTGGGAATTGTTATGAACTAGTGATCGGTAGGGTGTAGCCTAGTGCATGACATTGAGAAGTACAACTAAAATTGTGTAATATTATGGAGAAAGTACGTGTTCTTGCAGTCTATGAGTCTGAGGATGTTTGTAGAAAAGCGAACAGATAAGGAAGGAGAGACAGTAAGGCGTTTGAGCTGAGGAGGGGACGATACCGAATTTGTAAAAAAGAGTTCTGAGGGTGACTTAGGTCCGCTGATGTAAGAGGGAAGATTAGCTCTGAGTGTCGGGTCTGTAGAGAGACCAGGTTGACGGTGCTTTCCTAGGATTGGGGGGCATTGCTGTATATAGACGCTGAAGGGATAGGATAATTTTTTCACATGCTGTAGAGATATACTAGATAAGTGCACTGTTTTGTGTCAAATGTGTATATACTTTATTGTGAAGTTAGTGTGGTTTACATTGTGTAGCGTTTATATATACTGCACTGTAAAGTTAATATTGATTATGTTATGTGACGAGTAGAGAGGAAGTCGTAAGGACGGTAGAGATATTTCCAGAGTAACAGCGGTCAAGAGAGTGTATTTCTGATACTTAGCTCATTGTGGAATGCCAATCAAATGAGACCTCGATCGTAAGATTTAACTTTATAAGTATAATGAGATCAACGACTTCGGTATTCGAGAGTGCGAATATAACTTTTTGGTCTGTTTGTTTCTAGTTATTCAGTGGTTTAAAGGATGCTGTACTTAGAAAAAGAATTCGTGTGTTCTTGTAGTCTATGAGTCTGGATAAGTTTGTAGAAAAAAAGCGAGCAGGCAAGGAAGAAGAAGAGAGATTAACGCATTTGTGTTGAGGGGAAGCGATCGCCGAATTTGTGGAACAGTTCTGAGAGGTACTTCCGTCCATTGATGCAGAATGGCTGATTACAGCTGAGTGTGGCGTGTGTAGAAAGAAAGAGCAGGTTCACAGTGCTTCCTTAGGAAGTGCGAGAATTGGGGCATGTAGTGGGTATTGATACGTTAATGTGGCGTACATTGTGTAGGGTTTGTATATAATGGATTGTAAAGATACTATTGCTTATGTTATGGAATGTGTGGAGAGGATGACCGTATGTGCTTGTGTGTGTGTGTGTGTGTGTGTGTGTGTGTGTGTGTGTGTGTGTAGATTGAGGGGGGCGGTGGAGGTAATATAACGATGTCTGTAAAGGTAAGCACAGGAAGCATCAGAAAGAAAAGCAGGATGGTACTTCGATAACGGGTCCTTAGGAAATTAGGCCAGTCAATTCGATACGATGGAATAAGAATGATTAATCGGTTGTGCTGGGATATAGGAGGGTTGAGAACATTTGCGTATGTTGAGAGCTGGAAAGGTAGGAGGTGGGGAGCGCATTCAGTATTATTTTGGTGAGCAAGTTCTGTTAGGGTAAGAATTTTAATTTACAACTAAGCTTAGTAAACACGAAAGCGAGCGTTAACTATTTTTGGGGGATTTATACAATTTCGGAGAGGTTGACTGGGCTCTTATTCTTTTTTTTTTTTTAATTTTCAGATGATCGTTTTAGATTGAGGGTGGAGAGAAGCGCTGGGATGTGTACGGACGGTGTGTGTGTGAACCTGCTCTCGGCTATTCTGACAACAGACGTGAATGTGGCGATGTGTCCCCTATAGGCCGGTAAGCAATGCGATGCGGCCTTAACATATGTGTTGGACTGCATTGAGATAGGACGGTGACAGACGACTAGCGTGGCCTGGCTTGGATAGTCATGTTCGGCGTGTAGGTGATATGAATTTCTCAGGTGTTAGGTGTCAATGAGGCTGTCATCAAGTCAAGTTTGAAGGGTCGAACAGAGACCTTTGAGCGAATTGAGAGCTGTCGGACGTGTGACTTAATGTGGGACAGGTTGATTGTGCGCGTCTGTTGAGTTAGTTTGCTGTGCGTTATTTGGACAGATTGCGAGTACTGATGGTGTTTACAGTTATGTGTACTGCATTATTTAGGAGCGGTTTGATATCGTGCACTGAAATAAGGAGCTGTCTGCGTGTCTGCCGACTGTGCAACATGACACCAGGTATATCAGGACGAGCGTTTTTTGTACGATAGTGATACGTATACTCGATGCGTAAATAAAATGTACATTAAGTATTTGTGGGACGATATAGAATATGAGAGAGTTTGACTTGGTTGTTATTTTTTCTACTTGGAGAGTTTGTTGGATCGAATTGCAGAGGTGAGTAGGGACGAGAGCGCGATGGATGTGATTGCAGCATATCTCCGTCTCTCAGCAGTTAACTAAAGATGGGGCGAGCAGTGTTCTGGGCTTAGGTACTGTTTGTGTGCTCTGGCCATGTGCTAGACCGTGTGGATTGAATAACAGTATTAGGGTCATAGTTTAGCTAGAATATTTATACAGGAATATGTCCGACGCTAGTATAAAGGTCCAGAATGTGATGTGCGTGGTCTCACGCTCGTGGTGTGTGAGAGAGGCAAAGTAGACGATTTTGAATCATCACAGGTGACTTAGGTTAGTGGCTTCGTTTGCCACAATTTTCTTGTGTTTGGTAGCGAAACATGAACTGACCATCAGAATTGAAGCTTGGCTTATTTGTACAGACAGAATGTGATATAACTTAATGTAGGTTAGTACACGTTAGTAAACGGAATCAAGCATTAGTATATGTCAGCCAACGAACATGGGTCGGTAAAAGGACGTGGTGGTCTGCAGGGACTTTAACTATTCCATTTCAAGTCCAGGTGGGTGTGGCAGTGGTGAAAATTGATTCCAAGTCTAGGTAGACGTGGCAGTTTTCGCATCAGAGAGGTTATTTAATTGATTAAATTAATTAAATAGTCATCCGGACTTTGTTACATTCACTTGCGGAAGTACTAAGCTAGGTGCGCGCGATGACTCATATGTATGGACGTGTGTTTTCGCCAAGATCCTGGATTAGATAATCGAAGCATGTGGGCTGAATAATGAGAATCAAGTGATCAGTTAACTTAGTGAGAGCCACGTTTTCGATCGCGCTTTGTGACGTCAGGGAAGTATCCAACTCGGCAGAAAAAACATTCCGTTTACCAGAAACGTGTAGGAAGAGGTTGAGTGCTGGTGGCTTAGTTTGAAACAATTTTCTTAGGTTGGTGGTGGAAGCGCAAGTGAGCTTTGTTTACTGGCAGATTTCAAACTTGGCGCTGGTTTCTAGGAGCAGGCAGGGGTGGTGGTCTGGTCCTCGGAAAGTAGTTGAAAGTAGGGAGTTTAGCACGTCTGAATATGTATATGAAATTGTAAATGGAATTACTTAATATAGCGGGGTGGTGAGAGTGAATTAGCGAGCGTTCTCGCGACGAGCAAACGCGCTGTTATATGGTCATGGTGGATCACACTGTCGGTCAAAATCTGGCACCAAACATATCCTTTGTACGGCACGCAGTCGACAAGAAACGTCTTGTCATGCGCGCGCTGGCCGTGGGTGTGGCGAGGATTTTAAGTAATTCAGTTGGAGCGTGGACGTCATTGAGACTGCACTGCGATATAAAAGATGTGTGTGGTGACTGTGTTGGAGAACAAGTGATGACTGTACTGCTTGAAATAAAATCTTCAGTCCCTTCCCCCCCCCCTCCCCCCCTGCTAAATCAAAGGACGTGAATTACGTTAATATAAGTGCAGTTGATTATTTGACGCGTTTATGATAGGCTACTAGTGAAAAAAAAAGATAAGTGACGGAGAAAGCTCATACATATGATCAATTATGGTGTTGGGGATTTGAACTTGTGAAATATTTTTGTTATGGATGTAAGGAGAATGGCTTTCTCACCGAGAAGATCGGTTATCTTGAATAAATAATAAATGATAATAATACATAGAAGTACAGTTTTAGAGAGAATATCGTGATGGATTCTGAATTTGGCGCAATTTTCTAGTGGAGATAGGCCAATAATAATAATTGATAGTGAGTGATAATAAATGGTAATAAATGGCAATGAATGATAATGAACGTTAATAAATTATAATGAATAATAATAAATTATAGTAAGGTTTTGCAGCCATTATCATGTTGACATTTGAATTTGGAGTGAATTTTCTAGTGGAGACAGGTCAATAATAATAAATAATACAAAATGATAATAAATCATAATAAATCATAATGAATGTTAATGAATGATGACAAATGGTAATGAATGATAATGAATGCTAATAAATGACAATGAATGATAATGAATGTTAATAAATGATAATGAATGATAATGAATAATAAACAAAAGTAAGGTTTTGCCGCCAATATCATGTTGGCATTTGAATTTGGAGTAAATTTTCTAGTAGTGGCAGGTCAATAATAATAAATAATAATAAATGATAATAAAGAATAATAAATGATAATGAATGATAATGGATGATAATGCATGATAATGGATGAAAATGAATGATAATGAATGTTAATAAATAATAATGAATGATAATGAATGATATTGAATGATAATGAATGTTAATGAATGATAATCAATAACAATAATAAAGACAAGTATGGTCTTTGCATGCATTAAACTGTTGGAATTCAAACCTCCTGCCATTTTTTCTTGAGGTTAGGTAAGTGGACGTAGCACAATTGCACTATTCTCCCGCCAAAAGCCGCCATTTTGGATGATGTCATGCGCTGTTGACAAGTCTGCATGCCTCCATCTTGGATGAAGTGATCGCCGCCATCTTGAATAAATTTGGCAACAATGCAGCGAGTCCTGGTATATACTTAGTCCCCCTACTATCTTCTGTAGTACTGCTGTTGTGTGTGGGATCCGTATGAAACAGGATCAATGTTGGACATCCAAAAAGTTCAGAGAGGGGCAGCTCGTTTTGTGCTATCATGGAGAGAGTGTCACCATTATGATAGTGTTTTGGGATGGCAATAGTTAAAACAAAGGGGTTTTTCGTTGCGGCTGGATCTTTTCATGAAGCTTTAATCACCATCTCTCTTCTCAGAGTGGAAAATATTTTATTGGCGCTCACCTACATTGGGAGGAATGGTCATCGTAATAAAACTAGAAAAATTTCAATGTTCATTTTTTCCGAGCCACGTTCCGGAGTGGAACAGTAGATAAATAGGTTGAAGGCTTTTCCATGAGCCCTCTACCAGGCACGTAATTGTTATTTGCGGAATATTGATGCAGATGTAGGTGCAGAATAGCCAATATTCCAAATGCCTGATCAGTAGTTGCTCAGGCTGTTGCATCCCTTCGCTAAACTGTGTCGGCGTATTAGTGAGCCGAACTTGGTGGGAGGTACCGTAGACTGATTTCTTAGCTACATTTCGGATACGTTTAATCCAGATAACTGAGTTTGCAAATCGGTTGGATGACATAGGAAGAAGCCTTGAGGGTTCGGATCCAGAGATAGAACGAAGAAATGTTCAGACTGAAATATGGGGGGTCGGGGTAGGTGTTCCTAACATGTTACCGCAGTGAGAAGATTTGCCATTTCGATATGTTGTAACGCAAGGGAAAGTGAAATAAGGTTTGGGAGGCGGGAGGCGTAAAGAGATCCGCTGTTCCACGTTGCAACAGCGTCACTGTGGTGACGCGTGACCGTCTACCCTTTGATTGCTATCATGTGAATGAGGAAGACGATGTAGATGAAGATGAAATGGGAGATACGATACTGCGTGAAGAGTTTGACAGAGCACTGAAAGACCTGAGTCGAAACAAGGCCCCCGGAGTAGACAACATTCCATTGGAACTACTGACAGCCTTGGGAGGGCCCGTCCTGACAAAACTCTACCACCTGGTGAGCAAGATGTATGAAACAGGAGAAATACCCTCAGACTTCAAGAAGAAAATAATAATTCCAATCCCAAAGAAAGCAGGTGTTGACAGATGTGAAAATACCGAACAATCAGTTTAATAAGCCACAGCTGCAAAATACTAACACAAATTCATTACAGACGAATGGAAAAACTAGTAGAAGCCGACCTCGGGGTAGATCAGTTTGGATTCCGTAGAAATGTTGGAACACGTGAGGCAATACTGACCTTACGACTCATCTTAGAAGAAAGATTAATGAAAGGCAAACCTACGTTTCTAGCATTTGTAGACCTAGAGAAAGCTTTTGACAATGTTGACTGGAATACTCTCTTTCAAATTCTAAAGGTGGCAGAGGTAAAAAACAGGCAGCGAAAGGCTATTTATAATTTGTACAGAAACAAGATGGCAGTTATAAGAGTCGAGGGACATGAATGGGAAGCAGTTGTTGGGAAGGGAGTAAGACAGGGTTGTAGCCTCTCCCCGATGTTATATAATCTGTATATTGGGCAAGCAGTAAAGGAAACATAAGAAAAATTCGGAGTAGGTATTAAAATCCATGGAGAAGAAATAAAAACTTCGAGGTTCGCCGATGACGTTGTAATTCTGTCAGAGACAGCAAAGGACTTGGAAGAGCAGTTGAATGGAATGGATAGCGTCTTGAAAGGAGGATATAAGATGAACATCAACAAAAGCAAACCGAGGATAATGGAATGTACTCGAATTAACTCGGGTGATGCTGAGGGAATTAGATTAGGAAATGAGACACTTAAAGCAGTAAAGGAGTTTTGCTATTTGGGGAACTAAATAACTGATGATGGTCGAAGTAGAGAGGATACAAAATGTAGACTGGCAATGGCAAGGAAAGCGTTTCTGAAGAAGAGAAATTTGTTAACATCGAGTATAGATTTAAGTGTCAGGAAGTCATTACTGAAAGTATTTGTATGCAGTGTAGCCATGTATGGAAGCGAAACATGGACGATAAATAGTTTGGGCAAGAACAGAATAGAAGCTTTCGAAATGTGGTGCTACAGAAGAATGCTGAAGATTAGATGGGTAGATCACATAACTAATGAGGAAGTATTGAATAGGATTGGGGGGAAGTTTGTGGCACAACTTGACCAGAAGAATGGATCGATTGGTAGGACATGTTCTGAGGCATCACCAATTTAGTATTGGAGGGCAGCGTGGAGGGTAAAAATCGTAGAGTGAGACCAAGAGATGAATACACTAAGCAGATTCAGAAGGATGTAGGTTGCAGTAGGTACTGGGAGATGAAGGAGCTTGTACAGGATAGAGTAGCATGGAGAGCTGCATCAAACCAGTCTCAGGACTGAAGACCACAACAACAACATGTGAATGAGGAGACAGTGCGCGGATTAATGGATTCTGGGAGGGCTGCCGCAATTATGGCTGGAAGGTTGTATAAACGGTAGAAGACTCTACGAAAATTATCCGAGTTGCTCTCTACGAAACAAGTTTGTCAGACGGCGAGATCGTCGTGTCTTTGACTGAAGGGGAGATTGCATTCAAAGATTCGTACTTGGTATTTCCTTAGTGAGTTCAGATTATAACAGCTGTTGTTTCAACGCCCCCAGCAGTTCTAGGTTGTGATTTTATGAAGAAGATAGGTCTCGTGTTACATTGGGGGGGAGTGGGTGGGGGGGGGAGGGGTCGTAAGAGTGCCTTTAAGCTTCGCCAGCCATAGTTTTCTTCTTAATCTTCTTGTCAACACATGGCTCAAGGGAGGATTAGCAGTATTGTGGATATGGGGGCTGAGAAACATGAAAAGGCTTGTTGAAACACCAGTCGGAATCTGAACCGAAAGCCTTCAGCAGGTCATCCGAAAGTTTCTGGATGTTTTTACGACTAAGGGTCAAATGACTCTGAGCACTATGGGACTTAACTGCTTAGGTCATAAGTCGCCTAGAACTTGGAACTAATTAAACCTAACTAATCTAAGGACATCACACACATGCATGCCCGAGACGGTTCCAGACGTAGCGCCTAGAACCACTCTGCTACTCCGGCAGGCTATTACGTCTAAAGTAGGCATAATCGAAGAAACTCAAATTAGATACAACACAATGATAAAGAGCCAGTAAGGCCGACTGTTAATAGCTTATCGCCATCCAAAATAAAACAGTTGCGCCAAATAATTAATAAACTCCTGAATCAAGAGTAACCAGATTTCGTACATCTCCTTATTTCCCACCTACGTCTTTATCCCTAAAGCTAAGGGAAGAGATTTTCAGGGAGTAGACGATTACAGGGCTTTAAATAAATAAGAATAATAGTAAAAAGTATACTGCAATCAGCCCCACTGCCGGATTTGCACGCATGTTTTTCCTGTCTGTTTTGAGCTTGGTATTTTACCACTGAATCTGAACGAAACGTATTACCAATTTCCGCTGGCTGAAGAGCCCGTGGTAGCGACTGATTTCTATACTGCCTTGATGCTACGTGAGCTCAGTTACGTACCATTCGGGTTGTCGATAGGAGCCACCGTATTATCGCAGTTAGTAGACATTGTTTTCAGATCTGTAAAATGAAAAGTTTCTCTCTCACTAGTTGTATGATATCGTAATTCTTAGCAAAATCCTTGAGAGGATATCCTTTTTTAGAAAAACCTTTGAGGAGACATTGAGGCGGTCTTGTAGCGGTTGAAAATAGCAGGGTTAACGCAGTGAGAATCTGACACGAATTTATTTCATTACGAAATGTTATTTCTGGGTCATACTATCACCCCGCAAAAGGAGAAAGTGGAGAAATTTTCGATGACTGTTGTCACGAAGCTTCGGCCGCCCAAAATCCGCTGCAATTGTAAATTTCTTTTCAAATTAATATCCAGATTTGAAATGATGGACGCACCACTTAACCAGTTACGAAAGAAATGTTACAAACATGTTTTGTATCACGGTTTAAAACTACCGTTAGCCAGTGCTCCGATTTTGGGGGGTGACAGACTTTTTTAAATATTTCGTGAGACCAGTTCCTTCATCACAGGGGCACAGCCGTATTATTGCTAATGGATGCTCAGGAAAGGTCGAGAGTGTACGCGTCCGACGTGCTATCACCTCTTGAAATAAAACGCTCAGCGTATGAATTAGAAGCTTTAGATGTCCTATTTGCCATGGAAAAATTTTAGTTTCACATAGAGCGCAAAAAATTTTGTCTGGAGACTAGTAATCAACTTTTTAGTTGCGTTCTAGGTCCATACAACAGCAGAGGATAGTTATTTGGGACCAATCACTTCCTAGGAATACTTCCGTGACACCAACGAGTGACACAGAAGAATGCCGATGACGTTGGTGCTAGCATACGCGCCTAACTCTTCCATTTCCAACTGGAGGTCTGTCAATCATTTGGAAGAAAGGGACACCAAACTCAATAGGGAGAATTGGAAATGCACGAAGGTCAAGAGCCACATCGCACAACGATGGGAGGAAGACAGTGTAACACTGGTAGGCAGTTATGCACAAATCGTCGTAGCAAGAGGACTATATAAAGGACTTCCATATGGTTATTTTGGCTGCGGATAAAATTCCGCAGAAAATCTTACCCCAATGTACAGGATTTTGGGTGGGGATGGTGGGTTGGGGGTGGGGGAGTGGGAGGTCCTGAGATTCGTGGCATCGTAACTGTCCTCGGTAATAATCTGCAAACACAGGAGGTCTGTAGTGTGTATTTGCCTCATGTCTAGTGAATTAGGTGGTAACTAGTGTGATAAGATGGCTCACAAAGGATCTAATTTAATAGTGCCTGAGATATACGAGATGCTGGTTCAGAAATATATTATTGACGATCGAAAGATTGGTCCAGGTTATTTTAAGCTTCTAGTTCCGCTTTCTTAGCGGTTAGGAGACTTAATTCTAGTCCTGTCATTTAGTTTTGCTTCTCTTCCTTGCTCTGTATGCTGTTCCAGTTATCTGGGCACCTTGTAATGGTTTAGATGGGGAAGGATGAGCCGTTACTGCGACAGCTAAAAGTATCGACCTCAGAGGCATCTTTCGGCTAGCTCTGGGATCGACAAGTAGGCTCTTTGAGAAAAGCCTGAGTAAAGTAAACACTGTGAGTTGGAAGGAAGCGATGGAAGAGAACACAAGGAAGCAAGACGGCGGAGCGAGAAGGCGGACACTTGTCGTGTGCCCGTCATACAGCATTGGCTTTCCTCTCGCTCTCTTTCTCTCTCTTTCTCTACCTCTGGGATATGTATAAAGGATGGAACTCTGCCAAGGGATGCGGGCCTGACGTCCAGTATGGTTCCATGTAGAAGAGACGGTTACGTCTAGCTGGAGTGGTAGCTGGTACAAGAAGACAGCCGCTAGCAGTCGACGACTTGTATATTCTTGCAAGTGAAACGCTGTATAGACTCCAGTCTCGGCATAGTCCGTGCTGTATGTTTTCTATTTTGCTATGTTGCTTGGACGAGGTCGTACTGTAGAAATTTTGGTGTAGTCGCAACGTTGAGTTTCTTTCATGTGGATATGATCAGCGATCATTTTCAATGCATACGGTAGGAATATGTGCCACAGAATAGAATATTACATTCTAACATTCTGAGTGGTGTCTGTTGTTCTAAGTCCTGTCTCCCTACCACTTTCACGCAACGACGCTCTGAGCGTGTTTTTTAGGGAATTGACTAGTTTGAACCTGTGACCTGTTGCTGGTAAGGAGACGCCAGACCTCACATGACATATAGAGTTCAGAAGAGTTCAGTGAGACTAGCGATGATATAATCAAATACTTAATGATTTCAGCGTCATCTCCACTGCACTCCCTGTAAGAGAATCTTAATACTAACTAAATTTAGTGGAAGGGGTTCAAGGCTTTCCTATTTTTAGTTAGCTGGTAAAATATCGTCGAAAAAGCAGTTACGTTTACCATCGGAAATTTTATTCTACTCACAAAACATTGTTTATAAATTGCACTATTGATAAAAGGAAATGTTTTAATACAGGATGATAAAAACCAACTGCGTTCAACAAAAATGTCAACGAATACTCCCTGAATGGGTTTCCAAGTTCTACAATGGATCGAAGGATGACCTATGCCATATCACATCTATAATCTAGGTTTAAATTAAGTTTCACAAAAGAGAAAACTATCAAAAAGGTCTACAGTGACCCTCAATTATCTTTAATTACATATCTAACTTGTCGTAAATTATTATATAACAGAGAAATCATCGCGTTTCAGATTTTAACTTACGTAGCAAATGTGAATACCATGAGATTTAATTGACGATCGACACTAGTATTACGTAAAAAGGGTATGTAACAGATGAGACTTCTACAGTTCTGAGTGAAGCTTTATGCGCTGTTATGCGGCATCGCGTGCGTTCATTACCATGTCGGTGTTCGTCTGGGGACGGCGGACAGCACAGCTCCACTCACCCCGCCGTCTCGGAAGCAACTCTTTCCTAACTTCTCCTTACTACAATTTACAGAAGTTGGTTAAAAAAAACTATCTGGCTGTGTTTTCATCTGACCAATCAGGGTCTCAATGTTAACCTTAAGCTCCACCTAAAAAAATTCTGTCTATCCAGGGACAAACGTTATACTTTTCGTGGTGGGGCAATGTTTTTAAAGTTTGCAACGTAACAGAGACGCGAAAAAGTGGTGAGGCCCTTTTAGTGTTATCGCAAGATCTATACTGTTCTTCTGGAGGTGTTGGATTTTCCTGACACCTTACAACATGATATCTATAACATTATCTACCGTATTTGTGTTTAGCCCTGAATGGTTAAGAATAAGAGGTTTGCACAGTTTTCATTATTACCAAGTGACATAAGGATTTTTTAATTGGATATTCTATGAACTACAATGTAATATTTAATCTGTTAAATAGTTTATAAACTGTAGCAACTTATGACTTTTAGTTATTGTGTTATTGTAATCTTTTTTAAACATATGTTTTTAGAACAGGATTCGAATCTGCGACCGTGGTGGCCGCGCGGTTCCAGACTGTAGCGCCTAGAACCTCTCGGCCACTCCGGCCGGCGATTATGTGAAAAATAAAAATTATACATATGGCTATGATTAAGAGCATAGTTACTTTGTAAGTCTCTTTTTATGTAGTTGTTAACTGTTGCTATTTGAATATTGTACAGGTGCTCTCTTTGGGTCAGGCGTAAAATTTTGAGTTGGTTTTCAATTTTTAAAATAGAATTCTGGAAGTATAATTTGTCCAGAACAAATTCAGGACATACCACATACCATACCTGCTCATTACAGTCGCAATTACAAGCCATAGGCAATTCAAGTGAGCCCTGGCGGTACATTTCCGGAATAACTTTTACATGGCGTCTCACCAGGGTCGCTGATTACTCCCCTGTGTGGCTAATGCAACCTGTCCTAGTTTTCAAAAGCGGCCACTACAGTCACGTCTAAGGAGAGAGGCCTGCGAAGAGCGTGGTGGAGGCAGTTGACGGATAGTTGAAGGGCAGCAGCAGTGCCTGGAGCCACACACACGTGGTGCGGATTGGTACGACGTCTTTTGCGCGTCGTCGTTCACTCTGCTTCCCCAGGACTGGGCAGAAGGCAAAGGTCGGGTTCGCTAATGGCAATCGCTACTAGGTGTTCAGCTCTGTGCATGAATTTCCCGCTCTGCAAAATATTTGAACAGATATTGGCGTTTATGTTCATTGAGTCGTTATACAAGCCTGTTATTTTGCTCTGTGATTTTGGGAATAGGAAATACCCGGCCACTTAGTGTAATTTTGAAGTAATTTGTGTCAACAAACTTGAGCCGTGTATCGACTCGCGCTACACCTCGTGTTTAGATTGCATTAGTTTTCCTTTCCTTCCCCTGACATGTTTGTTCGATATGTTGTCTGTCACTAAGTGGCTGCTTGGTTGTCTTTTCCCTCTGCTATCGATATCTGCGTTTTTGCTTCCGGGACACTGCTATGGAGGAAGTGTGATCTTTGACCGGTTGTAACCTCAGGTGGTGGCGCGGAACTAGAGGGTTGCGCGCAGACATTGTGGTGGAAGGGAGGGCAGTATGGCTCTCGAGCGTGAAGCAGGCGTGGTCGGTTGTACCGAGTCGCCATGTGATGTATGTCGGTTGTGTGTAACGAGAGGGTCGAGTTGACAGAAGTGCTCCCCGCGTGTTGGTTGTATTCAGAATAGCCCCACGAGTAGTTGCTGTTCATTTCTCCTTGGTGGGACGTTAACAAGCTTCTTTAAATCCTCCGTTTCAACACTGGACTCTAAAAGGAGACACCTACCATGAAGGAACAGTCACTACCCGTCAACGTTGCAGACAAGACGTGAACTCTGGTGACAGAGCGTGTTGTCGCGTGACCGTGGCGTGTTGGGTACGGTGGCGACGCGTGCGCGGTCGGATGTGTGGAACCTTGCCATCGGAGGTCGTGTACTGCCTGTTCGAGCATAATTGCTAGTTAAGTTCGTGGAAGGTTTAATCATTAAGTAATAATTTTGTGTAACCAGCATCTCTTCTCCCTCGTGGCCTCCGGCGACTGGGTTTCCTGCCCCTGGCACCCGTGTAACTGAACACAGTGACCTTTCCTCCTCCTCTCGATACTGTCCGATGGGAGGTGTAGTTTTGGGAGCTTAATTGTTTCGCTTTTCTGTCATGGGTTATGAGTAAATTCATGCTTCTTGTTGGTTGATCATGTGGTCGCTCATTCTATTCTGTCAGCAAGTTTTCGCTGGCTAAATGTGCAGTGAATAGCCTGAGAGTGGCAATTGAGTTTACGGGCGTATTTAAATTGGTCAGTATTCTGTCTAGCCTGAGCATCCCTGAGTGGGTGATTTGAGGCTGCCTTACATGGGTCCGTCATATCTGTTACGTTCAATGATATTCCAGGACACTTTTGTTTAATTTTTTTTTAAATTCCTTCAAGTATGTTAATTCCTGGTATGGCCATTAATCGTGTGTTTGCTGGGAGCTGTTTAATCTTGTTAATGGCGGTGTTATTAACAAAGTCTGTATTTACTTTAGTAGCCTGTTTACTAATGTTCTTTAAAACTTTTTAAATTGTTGTATTGCTATAAATTATTTGATTGCCGTTAGCGGCGTGTTTAAAAGGCTGTTTATTGCCGTACTGCCAGTTTATGTAAGACACGAATAAAATATTTGTGAAAATCTCTACTCGACGGTAAACTACTAGAAATTTGGCCCCGTTTCCCGACTTGTGGTGTGGCTTGTAGTAACAGTAACCACTGTGTGTGTCAAAACTGTCTGTTGGTTTCTGTCTCGGGTTCTTATGCCGACGTTCGTCTGATGAGTGTGAGACCGACGACGTAGTAAAATTCGCCGACACGGAAGTTCTGGCTGCAGAGAAGCGCTAACACACCCTCTTGTTCAGAGAGGCTATAGAAATACAAAGACACGTTAATAGCTTCAACAAGAAAGAAGAAAGCCTTCAGGTAAACAGATATTGGCTTCCCGTGCTGCAGCGAACGACCGTCGCAGGTAGCAAGAGGAGAACCGCATAGGAAATGACCGTGGAGAAGCCCTCGGACGTTGGCGCGCCAGGTACATATAGTCTGTGGCTGCGAGCTCGGCTGCACTTCCCCACCAGCAATGGAGAGGGAAGCTATGACAATGCCAGCCACTCGTGCTGACCCAGCGTCACTAAAATCATCAGACGAACGTCGGCCGAAGAAACCGAGACAGAAGCCAATAGCAGTTCGTCAACAAGTGGCCACGAAAGCCTTAACAGTTTTGTGTATCTTGTGTTGTAAATAAACGGGAATCAGTCTTGATCGCATAGTTTTTTTTAATGTGGTCACCGCTCTCGATCTTATTATAAGATCATCTTCAGACCTACAATAAACAAGAATCCTTATAAACATATACAGGACGATTACGTATAATGACAAAACAATAAATAACACTAATATACCAAAGATGTCTGCCGGAGGCGGTGGCGCAAGGCAACCCTCTTGCTTGTGGCTGGTGGTGTACTGCAACGTGATGGACGCCAGCTGCTAATTAAACACTTTATCCAAAATTTTTGAGAAAGTAATGTATTCAAGAGTAGCTTCACATATCTGTAAAAATGAAGTACTAACAAAATGTCAGTTTGGTTTCCAGAAAGGTTTTTCAACAGAAAATGCCATATATGCTTTCACCATTCAAATTTTGAATGATCTGAATAACCGAACACCACCCATTGGGATGTTTTGTGATCTCTCAAAGGCTTTTGATTGTGTAAATCATGAAATTCTGCTAGACAAGCTCAAGTATTGTGGCATGAGTGGGACAGTGCACAAATGGTTTAATTCGTACCTAACTGGAAGAGTGCAGAAAGTAGAAATAAGTAGTTCTCGTAACATGCAAAGATCTGCACATTCCTCAAACTGGGGAACTATCAAGAATGGGGTTCCACAAGGGTCAGTCTTGGGTCCTTTGTGGTTCTTATTATATATTAATGACTTGCCATTCTATATTCATGAAGAGGCAAAGTTAGTTCTCTTTGCTGATGATACAAGTATAGTAATCACACCTGACAAACAAGAATTAACTGATGAAATTGTCAATACTGTCTTTCAGAAAATTACTAAGTGGTTCCTTGTAAATGGACTCTCACTGAATTTTGATAAGACACAGTACATACAGTTCCTTACAGTGAATGGTATGACGCCATTAATAAATATAGACCTTAATCAGAAGCATATAGCTAAGGTAGAATATTGCAAATTTTTAGGTGTGTCCATTGATGAGAGATTAAATTGGAAGAAACACATTGATGATCTGCTGAAATGTTTGAGTTCAGCTACTTATGCCATAAGGGTCATTGCAAATTTTGGTGATAAACATCTTAGTAAATTAGCTTACTACGCCTATTTTCACTCATTGCTTTCATATGGCATCATATTTTGGGGTACTTCATCACTGAGGAATAAAGTATTTATTGCACAAAAGCGTGTAATCAGAATAATAGCTGGAGTCCACCCAAGATCATCCTGCAGACATTTATTTAAGGATCTAGGGATATTCACAGTAGCTTCTCAGTATATATACTCTCTTATGAAATTTGTTATTAACAACCAAACCCAATTCAAAAGTAATAGCAGTGTGCATAACTACAATACTAGGAGAAAGGATGATCTTCACTATTCAAGATTAAATCTAACTTTGGCACAGAAAGGGGTGAATTATACTGGCACCAAAGTCTTTGGTCACTTACCAAATAGTATCAAAAGTCTGACAGATAACCAACAAGTATTTAAGAAGAAATTAAAAGAATTTCTGAATGACAACTCCTTCTACTCCATAGAGGAATTTTTAGATATAAATTAAGGAAAAAAAACAAAAAAATATAAAAAAATTAAAAAAATAAAAATATAAAATAAAGAAAACCAAAAAACACAATAAAATAAAGTTGTTATATTATCTTAAGTATGTTGTTAAATTAACCTAATTATGTCATGTATTGGAAAATTCGACTCGTTCCACATCATTACGAAATATCGTATTCATGATCCATGGAACTAGTATTAATCTAATCTAATCTAATCTGAAGCCCCGCCCACCGCCTCCGGCATAACGTCACGGATAGCCATTCACGCAATTTGCATTTCTGCCGCTGTAGAAAGTAAGGTGATAGTTAGTATTAAGTCTTTATCACCATCTATAGGACTTATAAAACAAGTTAAAATCTTGTAACTTATAAAAAATAGTGAAGAAAGGTTATTACTGCGACCTAAATAGTGTGGCCGTCCATCATGTACTGTTATCGACCAAAGCAAAGATGATAACAAGGACGCCACACTAGTAACCATGGCTACCTACTCGTCTCAATAGGGCCAAAGAGGCTATCTGTGAGAAAAGCGTCCGGCTCGCTCTACGGTTGCCACGGAGACCCAGCGAAGGTCGCTCAGTACGTGATATGGGTAAGTGGTATGCGCATGAGTTACTGTTACCATTAAAATTTTAATCAAAAGACATTGAAAGGTGGCTACACTGAGTCACAGTGCCAGAGATTGCGCCAAAGATTCTTATTCCGCCGCCTCCACTGGTGCAGTAGTAGTTCAGAGGATGTCGAGAGCAGTCGTTGTTCTGTTGGACGAGAGAGTAGACGATCTGAGTGTTGACCGAAATGTTGTACTGTTCGGGTGGTGTAATGTATAGATGGAAGAAGATGCGATTGTGAGAATATATTTGAGAAAGGAGATGGCCTTCGATTTATGATGCTGGTTTAATGGAACATTTTCTTCAATATATAATGAGGTAAAATGGTATTACAGTTATCTTTAATAACAATCCCTGTTGCTCACAGGTACAGTCGACAAAGCATCCGGCTCGTGTTCATTTATTAGACTTGTAATTCTGGTTTCTATGCGCAATTATAGTATTTCTGTTTCTTTCAATTAGTTCATTGGAAATGGTGTTTAAAATATTTTTCGTATTGAGAAAGAACCGAGTCGGATACATGTGTGTTGAGCCACACTACCACACACAGAACAGTTACACTTGTGCTTTGCTGTTTCGTAGTTTTTATAGTTGCATGCGACTTAATTCGTCAATTGTGTTAATGGAAATTCCTTGTCATTTTTTATTTTTATTTTATGCAGTGAGATTGCGTGCTAACACTAGTCAGGGACAACGGGTTACGAGACTTCGTAACCGGTCACACAGCTACTAAAATTATTGTATTTGTTCATTAATATTAGTATTTTCTTTTTAATTAAGGCCCCATGCAACATCTCGTCCAAATAAATGTTATATCTAGAATGCGATATCAGTAGTGGAATGTCACAGAAATTTATAAGTAGGAGCTATATTACCGTTGCGATCTTCGTTCTGCATAGAATTCAACGTAACCACTCTCTGAACGGTCACGTCATGGGCGACGAAATAATGACTGCGGTAACCATAAATTTATATTGAAAATATAGTGTTAAATCATATACTAATAACCGCTGCATAGCAGGGTAGGGGAAAAACATCCCTTGTCAAATAGTACAACTACAGATAAGAGACATATACCGTATACGTATGGCAAGAGAATTGATTGGTGCTCACACGCACTTAATCCTGCGTAATATTTGGTCAAACAACGGTCACTTGTTGATATAGTACACAAAATATGAAGTATTATAATGTGATACTAAGCAAATTGAAGAGCATAGGCACATTCTTATGACGAAATGTCCCTTGCAACCGTAGAGCGACCAGGATGCTTTCCCCACAGATAGCATCTTTGGCCCTAATAAGACGAGTACGTAACCATGGTACTAGTGTGGCGTTCTTGTTATCATCTTTGCTTTGGTCGATAACAGTACATGGTAGAGAGCCACACTATTTAGTTCGCAGTACTAACCTTGCTTCGCTGTATTTTATGAGCTATAAGATTTTAACTTGTTTTATATGTTCTACAGATGGTAACATGACTTAACAGTAACTACCACGTTACTTTCTTAAGCTGCACAAATAAAATTTACCTGACTGGCTATCCGTGACGTCATAACGGAGTCGGTGGGCGGGGCTACAAGTATTAAGTTAGTGGCTGGCGTCCTTCACCTTGCAGTACACCACCAGCCACAAGCAAGAGGGTTGCCATGCGCCACTGCCTCTGGCAGATATCTATGGTATATTAAAGTTATTTACTGTTTTCTCATTATACGATTTCGTCCTGTGTATGTTTATAAGGATTCTTGTTTATTGTAGGTCTGAAGATGATATTATAATATGACCGAAACCGGTCACCACATTAAAGAAATTTTTGCGATGAAGACTTCTTCCCGTTTATTTATAATAATTATAGATCGTTGTTTTCTAAAATAATAACTGTGTCCTTTAAAATGTTAACTTGTGTTGATCTGCTGGCCAGCGTTATTTCTCAAACAATTTGACATGGTTAATGTTGTTACGGTTATGTAATATACCCAGTTGTCACGCGTAGCTATATCAGGAGCCAACATCTTATCCAGTTTTCGAACAATATTTGTGTTTATTTTATGAGTCTGTGCCTGAGAACCACCTGTTCTAAGTTTTGATGTTGTTTTCGCGATGTTTTAGAAGCTGGTGTGATCTGTGATTTTTCAGTCATCCACATCTTTTAAGCACGTTGCGAGCTCCGGCTAAGTGTAAGGCCTTAACGAGTTGCTTATTATGTTTCTTCCCGGAGAAATTACAGCTCCCTGTCTGTAGTTGTCTGTTGGCGAAGCTTATTTCATAGGGCGTATCGACTTATTGGAAACTCTCAGTGCTTACAATCATATTTAAACCACAACTTTACTTTTACTATAATCCATTCAGACACTTATCTTTCATGTTGTTTGACATGTGGTGAAGTAGCTGCGAGAGTTTTCTGTGTTGTCGGCTTGTTGCCACGTCTACCTGGCTTACTTGCGGCCAAAGGCACGGCTCTCTACCATTTCCTAGCGCGGCTTGCTATATGTTTGCAGTCGCGCGTCCTGGCTGTCTGTGCTTGAGTTGAGTATCTTATGTTACCTGAACTTGCACTATAAACGAAATTTAGCAGCCGGCCAAGAAGCAATTGATTAAATGGCTTCGCACAGCAAATTTTCTCTTTAATGTTTAACACACATTGTATCATTTTTCTAAGTTTTATCGTACATTTTTTGTCAAACCTTAAGCTTAATAATCCCTATCTTACCTTTGTTAATATTTATCTTTTGGGGGTCCGCTTAATGTTCTCCACATGAATTTGCTTGAAGAAACTTATCTAGAAGTGTTTTAACTATTTTAATTCGCTGGTTGACTTAAAATTCTTAAATTTTAGTAAATTAAAAGGCCAATATCATGAAGGTCTTATTTCTTGAATTCGTTCGATGTTATTATTATTTTAATTTAACGTCTGTCTCACTCACTAATTTCAATGCCCGTAATGGCATATTAACTTTAATTTTTAGACCTCTTATTCAAAGGGAATCTTTTGCTATTAAAGAAAATGGATAAAAATAAATGTTATCGTCCGACGATAAACGATGTTAATTAAAGGACCCTAGTCTTTCCATGTCATTTCCCTGATCCTCGTAAATCAGTATTTCACCAACCATTATAGATCGGAATGTTGTCTTCTGTACGTTCTAGAAAGAACGGTCAAGTAAAATGGAATGTCAGATCTGTTTCGTAATAGCAGAGCAAAACAGACCACACACAAAAGTCAATCGAAAATGTTTGCTTAGTGCTGCCGTTAACGAAACATGTAGCACGCAGTCAAACGGAATTTTAAATGCTGAAAGAATACGTTTCCACAGTCACGAGAGATAAAGAGCTTCCTTAAAAATGCGCAGAGCAGAGTGTTGCAGCACACAGTGAATTTGGCAGTATGGCCTTACATTTGATGATCCTTTCATCGTTTATCTATGCGACAATACGAGACACACACACACTGACTCGTATCTGTTATGACTATCACAGAGAATTTGAAGGTTCTCATGTGTCACACGTCACAGAGAATGATGTATCAAATTCTGAAGTAGATATTCAAATTATGCTGTTTTTAATGTGAATGAAACGAGAAACAAGTTAGTGTCATATCATAAACTCAAAAATCTTCACAGATGACATGATACAATTCATTGTTGATGGCCACAGCCGAACACGTACGTCCAAAAATTAACATTATCTCTTCTTCAGAACACGCAACTGCGGGACACATCATGTAAAGAGAAAGTGGAAACCGTATCCAAAGTCATGCATGAGCCACACGGGCGTCCTACGCACCGACAGGTTACATCACTGGAGACGGAGAAGTAAATTGACTTGAAGTCACAGATAACCTGTAAAGTTTTCTTTATAATGAAGTGAGTACGCAACGATGTTGCTTTTCTGTTTTCTGTGTTCGATATGCAGTGGAACGTGAATCCGTTCGATAAAGTGAGCATGTAAATGAAAGTGTGACGTACGACTGTTAAGGGTGAAGCAGTGCTGGTAGAAGATTGAACGTTTGTGTTTTTGCATGTATTGTAGAACAGATAACTCCTGTTCCAGTAATGTTTCAAGTTCTGGTGCATAGTGTGAGCTGTCTTTATACACGCAGATGTGGAAAACATAATCCCTATTGTCCCCAGTTGCGGACATGTGACGTGGTAAGGAAAGTATACATGTTGATTTCGTTGTGATGTTACAGACTGTCATTGATGACAGAGAAGGGCAAATATATCAATTTGAGATGAGGGGCAATCGTCCGGGCCGAGTCGAAATTTATGAGCGAAAATCATTCTAATGCCTCTGACAGTGGAGTATATTTACCGGTACTGTGGTTGCTGAGATTGTAGGGTAGATAATCCAGGCGAGCATTTACGTGTAGAGATGGGGAAAATAAGTCTACTAATCCAATGTAGATGGCTTACTATCTGGTGACATGAGAAGTACCGATGTACAACTTCTGTACACTAGTAAATTACGGTCTGTGTATATTAGTTGAAGCAATAAACCCAATCAGCTCGAACCAAATGGAGTTGTACAGGGGTACACAACTTGAAGACATGATTTTCGTGTATGGAGAAACAAATGGAAGCAATAGGGAAGGGGCAAGGTTGTAGAGCACTAAATATCTGCATCGAAGATACCCTGTTCCCACAATGTTTGCAAGACTCTTCGAACGACCAAGTGAAACAGGCCAGTTGGTACAACAGTAGAACGACCGAGAAGGACAACGAAATACGCAGACTCTTGACTTGGAAGATGCAGTGCTTGTGCGAATGAATGAGGCATCTGCCATCAGCATTCGATCAGCTAAACGTGAAGTGAATGTTTGACACAGTGCTGTGGGCGAGTATTACGGGAAATACAGCTACTCCCTAGGCATCCACAGAGAGTGCATGCTTTGACCCACGCTGACTTCGGACCACGTGTCGTGTTCGGCCAACGCTTCTTGAAGTGCATTAGAATCGATCCTCATTTTTCAAATACGAAGAATATTTCACGATGCTTAACAGTCACGTTTGGGAGGATGACAGCCCCCAAGCTACAATAGTGAAGAGAAAACGACATAGATTATCAGCCCACGTGTGGGCAGGGATAGTCATTGTTTCTTTACTGCCAGCGACTGTGGCCGAGCGGTTCTAGACGCTTCAATCTGGTACCGCACGACCGCTACGGTCGCCGTTTCGAATCCTGCCTTGGGCATGGATGTGAGTCATGTCCTTAGGTTAGTTAGATTTCAGTAGATCTAACTTCTAAGGGACTGATGACCTCAGATGTTAAGTCCCATAGTGCTCAGAGCCCTTTGAACCATTTCTTTTTTTCCGTACTAGGTCCGTTTCTTCTTCGTCCCCACTTAAATGCAGCAGTGTACACAGTGTCAGGAATATTCGTCCCAGATTCCTCGAACATATTCACTTGCCATTTGACAACTGGTATGGTTCCACGTGACGGAGCCACACCTCACTTAGGCATGAATGTTCGTGAACACCTGAGCCAGACGTTCTCCGAAATGTTGAGGTCCTTTCTCGTTAGTGTTCACATGGTAACATCCCACTTCATTTCTTCCTGCTGATGAATGTGAAAAGTCTCGCGTACGAGACATCTGATGGAACTGAAGATAATTTCCTGGCAAGAATTCTCACTGCATGCGACACTGCTGAACGACACCGGGGGTATTGGAACGAGTACAAGAGTTTGTGCGTCGATGCAATGCCTGCATTCGGAGGAAGGGGCTATTTGAGCGCTCGGGAGGCTAAGACGGAACTTGAGTCGATTTTACCTTGTAACTTTGGACTCGGTCGTTTCCCGACTAGGATCTGTTGCCTCACATGGACACGTTTACCCTCCTCCGTCATCCCTGAAAGTGTACTCAATACTCAGAACTACCATGTATACGTGCACCAGTGAGCATCATTCACGAGAGGATTTGGGCTGCGGTTGAGGAACCCCACTGAGGAAATGGAATGTGATAAAGGGTTGATTATCACAGCACTACGAGTGGAAAAGAGCCTCTCGGAAACCATTAAACTGGTCGGATACATGCCAGCTACCATCGTCAACATCTATGGAAAATGCCGAAAGGATGGAGAAACCACTATGCTACAATGAGTTGGACGTCGGCCTCTCATCGCGCTAAGTGTAGGTCGGAGGCTGCCCCAATCAGTAAAACAGGATAAGCGGCGATCTGTGGCAGCTGTAGCCACAAAGTATAGTGCTAGTGCAGGTGCCAGTTTTTAGGAGTACATCGTTCAGCACACTTTGTTGAACGAGCTGTGCACAGCACGCAACCCCAGTGTGTTCTCATTTCAAACCAATTACATTGATACTTCGTGGCATGGACGGAATCATCGAGATTGGGTGGAAACATGATATATGGTTGAATGAATCACATTTCTTGTTAAATTTAAGAATTGTTAACATGTTTGAGCCCTGTTAGCAACTGTGATAAATTAATATGTCAAAAATCCACCTCAATTGCGAAATGTTACTGGTCTTTACCCAGGTTTCAGCTAGAGTAATATAGCCTGCTTGAGAAGCACAAAATAAACTAATACATGCCAGAATAATGCACGGTCATACATAAAAAGCTGAAGTACCGTGGTACCTTGTCAAGCCACGTTACTTAGCTCAGGGACAGCCCAGGCCCCACTTCACGGAAAGCAGCCGCTTACCCGCGGACCCTACGCTGGAACTTTTTATGTATGGCCGTGCCTTATTCTCGCATGTATTAGTTTCATTTATGCTTCTGAAGCAGGCTCTATTACTCAAGCTGAAACCTGGGCAAAGACCAGTAACATTTCGCAAATGAGGTGGATTTTTGACATATTTATTTCTTGTTACATCAGGTCAATGGTTTTGTCCAAATTCGCAGACATGTAGGCGAATATCTATTCCATACATGCACCACAACACACACAACTTAGCGGGGGCAGAACTATGGTTTGAAGGTCATTCAACTGGGCCTCCATGGGACCTGCGGTAGTAATCGAAGGCACCATGACAGCTTTGTACTACCAGAATATAAGTGAAAACTACGAGTATCTCTTCAGATTTCATGTCTTTCCCGATGGTGTTGATATCTTCCAGAAGGATAACGTTCTCTGTTATAAGGCCAGAATAGTGGTACAATTGCTTAATGAGAGTTATACTGAACTCACACTGATATTTTGGCGCCACCAAATTCACTTATCTGAAATCCCCAGAACACGCCAGGGACGAAAACAGTGGTCTGCTCGATGCTCACGTACCGCTGGACCGTAAGTTACATGCCAGATTTGTGCATTGAAATGTGGTACCAGTTACTTCCGGATATCTACCAAGGTCTTGTTGATTCCATGGCAAACGGAATCACTGCTTCATTGTGTTCCACGGTATTAAGAACGTGGTTTTGGCCAATCAGTGTCTACGTGTCATTCATTATGTGTTTTCTAATAAAGTACTGAAGGTGCCTACTGTACCTGGAAACACATGGTGTTTTTTAGCCGGTCTTTCATTTTAGTGAGTTCAGAATCACAGGACAGAATGGGCACAAGAGGCAGCCGTAAGCAGTTAGAGCGATTTTCTACAGTTATTGTTGTTATAAGGTATGAATTTGGGTTTTATTTATTTATATAACCTGATCAGATTAGGGCCATCAGGCCCTCTCTTACATCGGACCAGTGTTCCACACATGCAGCATTTCACACATCGGAGTTACATATTGACAATAGTTTAAATAATAAAATTAGATTACTCTAGTGACAATATGAATAAAGAGTAATGGCTAAGACCTAATAAGGTAAATGCTGGCAGTATTTTTACAACAGGTGCTATACATACAAATTGTGATAAAAGCAATAATATTAACAGTGAAAGAGAAAATCAAATAATAATCATAAACATGAGGAAAACGGGCAATATTAATGAAGATTTGTGCAGATGTACATTAATATCTTCGTGTGTAAAGTAGATGTTTACTAGTAAAGCGAGTTTTGGTGAAGGGAGATTGAAGGAGGGGGGAATGAGGGAAGTAATGAGGTGAAGTGCATTCATGTACAGAGGAAGGCATTACTGTTGCTGAAGTAGATACGTCATTAACTGTTTTTTGAAGCCGGACATGTTTTTAAGTTCTCTAACATAACGAGGGAGGTTATTTCAGAGTCTGGTTCCCGCTACTGTGAAGGACTTGGTGAAAGTGACTGAGCGATGCAGCGGAACAGAGAGGATTTTATTATGATGAGAACGTGTGTTTCTGTCATGTTGTTCCGACATAAGCGGAAAGGGCGAGGCGAGTTATGAGGGACAGTTTACATTTATAATGCAGTAGATGAGACACAGTGTATGGAAAGCTCTGCGTTTGTCTGCACGCAGCCAGGACAATTTCGCATATGCTGGTGAAATGTGATCAAAAAGTCGAACGTCAGAGATATATTGGACGCAGGCATTCATGACCAGTTCCAGACGTCGCGAATTTTCCTGAGAGAGGCCTCGTAGGATAATATCGCTGTAGTCAATGATTGGGAGTAGAAGCGTTTGTACTAATTTCTTTTTCAGATCGAAAGGGAAGAGTTTATTATATTTTTGTAGCACATGAAGGGATGCTGATGCTTTTTTTCCACACTGCAGTTACGTGCTCTGTCCAATTTAGATTTTCGTCTATTATTACTCCCAAACTCTTTGCTGAGGGAGAGAAGTTAATATTAGTTCCATTTTGGATAAGAGATGACACGGAATCCCGATGTTTTCGGCTGATGAGTTTAGAGTGACCAACATGTACCGCTTGGGTTTTAGATGGGTTTAGTTTGAGTCCTATGCCCTGTGCCCAATTTGATAATGCAACGCAGCATTCGTAGAGATAGGGCTCTCTACAGATTTAACTGCTTCATAATGTATGAAAGCTATTTGGAATATGTTGTTAATGTTTCAGCTAGAGATTCTATTGCTACAGATTTTATAATTTATTAAATTTATTTATGCATTAATTTTACCTTCAGGCCCTCTCTTACACCTAACCAGGCATACTCGGATTGAACGAGTTACAGTTTCTACAGAACATTAAGGACATATAACGTCTTATACAGTATTAATGTTAAAGAAAAAAGAAATAGAGATTATAACAGTAGTACAATGATAATTGTAACAATCAAAGAAATAATTATAACAATCAATAATAATAATAATATAATAATAGTAATAATAGTAATGACTACGTATATGAAAGTAAACGTATTTTTCTTTTATGAATGTCAGTCCTATTGCTAGTTGGGAATTTTCTCGTTATGTTCTTGCAGCTTGTGTGTTATTCTCATCGAGCAGAGACATAAGACGATAGAATGGGGTGAAAGAGATATAGAAGAAGTAGATAGGTTAGAGGAAGAGAAATAGAATGGTAAAATTCGAAGCTATGATGGAGAGGAGAAAGAAAGAGATGAGAGGGGCACAACAATGGTGGCTATACCGTCCCTAATATGTAAGGTTTGAGTTCCCTCTTGAATGTTGAGTGGTTCTGGGTAAGACGCAGATCACCGGGGAGCGCGTTCCATAGTCGTATGGCTGAGATGGTGAATGACACGGAGAAAGATTTTGTGTTATGTAAAGGCACAGCCAAGATGCTAGACGTACCCGATCTGGTATTGCGGTTGTGGAATCATGATAGGTGTTTAATGTGAGAAGATAAGTATTGGGGGCACCAGTGGCTAAGAAATCGATTAAGTAAGCACATCGTGTGGAGATCACGTGCCTTATGTGGGCGTATCCAACCTAGCTGGGAGTATGAAGGACTGATATGATCACACAACCGTATATTGCAAACGTATCTAACGCAAGCATTCATCACTAGCTCGAGGCATCTCGAATTTTCACTATTTTTGCCGTGTTGAACTACATCACAGTAGTAAAGATTAGGCAAGACTAGTGTTTGGACTAATTTTTGTTTAACAAGGGTGGGAAATATTTTTCTAAATTTTAGAATTGCATGGAGGGAGGAGAGCGATTTCCGGCAAGCTGTGACTGTTTGTTCTTGCCAGTTTAGGTGTTCATCCAAGATTATTACTTATTTTTAGAGCAATATGCTGCGCCACTCCGTAGTTTGGGCGATACTACAGCTCCAGGTAATCAGGAGGTGACCAAATGAGAAGAGCTGAACCAAACTATTTTACCCCACTCTGTGGATAGCCCTGTCCATATGTCGCTGTTCATCGATCCCGAAGGTTTCCTCCGACGCTGCTCATAGTCCATATTGAGCACACGACTTCCATGTCAGTCACGTTGTGGCTACAGTTTGAGCCCTGTGCCGTGCGGACCGGCAGTTTGGACGAGTTATATCATGCATCGACTGTGGCGCTCTGTCTCTGCCAGGTACTGCCCTCTTACTGAATCCAGCTGGTGACTGTCCTTATGCATACCACTGCCCAGACGTACTTGCAGTCAACGGCTCACTGGACTCTGTCGCTCATTACGTTATGCCGTGGTCGACGGGCTCCCTAATCCATCCACGGGTGTATGACTTGTGCAACGATGTTCGTTTGCAGCCATCTCCCCCTCACTAACGGACATCACAGCGAGGGAGGCGACGCTACTTCTTGCTGGTTCTCAGAGTTAAAAGCAAATCGAGAAATTTTTCTCTTAGACGCAACTGACATTCTAAAAATGACCAGCAAACTTTCCAACTGAAGGAACAAAGTGACTGTTGGGCTGTTCTTGGGTTGAGAAACTCACGGATGTACCAAAGCACTGTGCACTTGAGACAGATAACTGAAATGAAGTGACTAAATTCCAATCAAGGTTGGTCCTAAGATGCCGATGCTGCTAATTATTCTCGCCTTACATTTTCAGCATAAGGCCTGCAGAGGATATCCGTCGCAACTGTCTCTCTGAAGCACAGGGAGAGGGTCGGGATTTCGCCGATATGAAGACTGCAGCCGTGATCGGCTGCTCGAATTCAGATAGAAGCTCATAGCAATCCATTCCACGCCAACACTCACGTCAAACTCCAAGATGTTCAGTTTTCTCCATTCGCGCATGAACTCTCAGGTACACACTCGCCTCCAACGCCGAACGAACTTCCTGTTATCTTGCTGAATCGTACAGCCTGATTTATCCAACCCAGCAAACACGACCACCAGTTGCTATACTAGAGCACTCAGCCTGCCAATAGTGAAAGTTATCTGTTTAAATTTAGTTCTATGATTGAAGGTGAAAGTTGAAGTGACCTGAAAGTGAATCCGAATCGGATGGTAGCTTAACGCTAACTGTAGATGAGGAAATTGAATGCAAGAAAGAATAGATTATTGAGCTGCGAAAATGTTAAGAACACCGTAGGAGTTGTTCGTATCTCGCCACAGCTGCCAGATATTCTTCCACGCGGGATTAGTTATCTTGGTCTGGCGCAATGTCCTTTAAGCAGAAGAAACGTAATTTACGAAAACTACGAGTTGTATGTATGGAAGAATGACGTGAGACTGACTGAATTATGTGGATGAACCAAATTACGAGTCACCAAGATATCGTGAAAAGGCTTCAGCAACAGTATCCTCTTTTACAGTAATGCGAATAATAGTGAAATGAAATTCCTGTAAATATAATGCTCGTCTCCACAAGCGAATGTGATAAAGTTTATCGATCATACGACGATGTAACGCAAGTGGTGGTCTGTATATACTTTTGTGTGATTACCAAATAAAAAATATCGAATTTCTGCAAAGCACCAAAATACAGCTAATGCCTCAAGTTCTGGGATTTCGTTCGGAAGCGGAAAGAACGCTGCTAGTAAATGTAATCCTCTTGGTAACAACATTTTTCTCTATCTCGCGAAACACGTGAACGACAGGGGCTGTCGTGGAGCTGCCAGTCGTGGTGAAAAAATTACGCAAAAATTTCGGGTGAGAAAGTAAAGGTGCAGTAAAGGTGTATTTCATAAAGGTTGTTCCAGTGTATCAAATTCATTTAGTGCTTGTTCGTCCCAAATTCAAGTTGAGTTTTACCACTTAACTGACATAACTTTGGAGTGCGCATAGCTTGGCAGTGGGTGAAACGGCGAAAAAAGAACTGACGAGGCTAAGGAAACTTCTGACCTGGAGCTTAGTAGTAGGAACGGCAATGTGAAGAACGGCCTGAAGTTGGTCTGGATCGGGTACAATACCAGAATCTGAAAGGATATTATTGAAAAATTTAATAAAAACTTTTCCAAAGTTATATTTGCTTGAACTGACCGTGATTTCATGATTAGAAAATGTTTCGAATAATGGGTTCAAACGTTGTTATGTTGGCACCAGGTTTCCTCAGCAGAGAGTATGCCATCACATTTGCAGTGATTCTGGCCTTTATATGTAATGGAGAAACGAAATTCGAGCGCCTCGTGAAAGCTGAAGTTGAAATATTAAGACCGAAAGGCAGTCTGCAAAACTGATAACATATCCCGAAGCATAGAAAGGCTGTCTATTTTCAACAGTTCGGGTGTGGTGCAATCGCCCACAATCCTGATTTTAAATCGAAATGCGTGAAAAATACGAAGAGTCCATAACAATTTTGGAGCAACTCATCTAAAGTTTGTCTGTCAATTTCTGTTACTACGATGCCATTAATTAGTCTCGAATCTTAAACAAGTCTGAGAGAATCATCCTTTTTTGGAACGTGTAACGAAGGGGTAGCACCTCTGTCAGTTATGTGTTGTTGGAGGACAGTTTCTGTTTCCCGTTTTACTTTGTCTCTATAAATTAATATAATGTTGTAATGTCTAAAACAAAAGTAATATGGGTTTCTCTTGAAATTCTACAAGAATTCCGCGCATAGGTCCGGGAACGTTGTCAAAAACATGAGAATAAGTCTGTAGGACTACCTGTAATTGTTTCGTATTCCTGTCTGCAGCAGCTTCCACTTGTCTATATTCGCTTGTATCATTTGAGAAACATCAACAATTGATTCTTGATTTTCATTAATAATAGAAATATCTACATCAGAGAATAATGATGTGGACCAATTCTGGTTATTGTTTGGTGTGAAAATCTGTAGCCTGTAAATCCCGTGTTCGTCGATTAAAAAATTCTTCTCGCGAAGTAACCTGCGTATCATTGTTTTGCAGCGAAGTACACGAATTCTCGAAATCCAGTACGTCTTTTTGACTGTTTAAGAAATCCATGCTTAGCGTAATCTCTATTATCAGCAGTGGAACGATCCAGAAATTTGTAAGGAATGTGTGACCTTCTACAGTAAATTGTACAAATATTTGTGATCTTACATGCACACATTTCCCTGAAGCTGCTCTCTAAGTTTTGTTCTATGTACTGGTGAAGAATGGAAAGTTTCATACGAATTACCTTTCTTGAATTCTGTATCACTGCTCGCTGAAACTGGAGAGCTTGAACCTAAAATACGATTACAGTATGTTTGCCTATTAGATTGCTAGTCGCTGGATTCTCTCTGATATCTTCTAAACAAATGACATTCCAGTAATGCGGTGCGGCTGGCAATACACCCTGTTGCGTCTGTGTGTGAATCTTCTCTAGTCTTCCTCTCTAGTTACCGTTGTCCGCCATTGTCGCGTCGCCGTGATGTCGGTTGCGAAACTTCACTATTTGTACAGATCGCCTCGCTTCTGCATAATTAATTGGAATCAACTTGTCCTGTGTGGAAACGACTGTCTGATTCTTTCAAAATAAATTTTTCTCTTTTCTGTAATTTTCATTTCTCCTGCTTCCATATCTGTCATTTTCTCGCAAGTCGTGGTTTTGTTTTCACAGTAATTGTGATTATATGTTTGCTGCCTATGGCTATGCAAATTTTTATTCCTTTGTAATTATTTGTTGCTGTGTATGATTGTCTTATGTGGACTCTTGAATTATGAAAGTGCTGATTATTTTGATAAAAATTCGTATTTTGTTGCTTGTCCATTTAAATTGTAATTCCGTGATATTGTCTTTGGTACTGTTGGTTATTCCCGTCTCTGTTGTCATTGGATGATCTGAAATGACCCATATGCCTATTTACCATTTTAATTGTCGATGATCTGATAAAAGGTTCTGTTTTTGTACATATAGTCGGATTCTGGAATCTCAGGCAATTGTGAAACCTCACGGAAAGCATTTAAGTTTTCTTTGTGATGTCCTGTCAGTAAAGAAACAAGTAAACGTCTAGGAAGTTTAATAAATTGGACTTAAGGGCATTGGCTCAACGGTTCAATTAAATGATGGTTCTGTTGTAACATAGTAACCTCCCCACAAAAGAAATCATAATAAAAATGAAAATGAACCGTGAACCAAGTGTAACCTCCACACGGAAATATTAATTAAATGATTTTTTTAAAATATTGTAACCTCTGAACAAAATTGGTTCCCATTTATAGTCTTCGTGCACAAATGCATTCACATTTAATGTAACCACAAAATTCAATTCCTAAACCCGGAAATAATAAAAAAATTCAGTAATCTGGTAAATTTTATGACGACAGCAACGCTGCGCTACGGCCCTGTGCTCTGAATAAAAAAGCAAAAATTCTTACCTCAATAAAAACTGCGAATATATCTGCTCTTACCTAAAAAAATTTCGGCACAGCTCCGTGCAATGCTGGCCTATGCTTTGTGATTCGTGAAAGGAATTAATTATTCATTGGATAAAATCTTTAAATTGAAATGAATGCTTTTTTAAAAAAAATTACTTTATGTTATAAAAATTATTATTGGGGCATTTTTTTTAAAGAAATTGGATGACAGTTAACATACATTACTAGATATGCGCAAGGCTGCTTCTTTACCTGCTACAATAATACCCACCCTCCAGAGTCCCGACCAGAGCAGACTGCCTACACGCGCAGACACGCGCCGACTACTGCCGACTAGTACCAACTCACGCAGACTACTGTCGACTACTGCCGACTAATGCCGACTAGCGACAACTAACTACATACTGCTCTCTGGTCAGAGACTCTCCTAAGTCTTGCCTGTTGCAGGCAGCGCATACATCGCATACCTCTTACATAACCCTCCACTGGGGGGGGGGGGCTAAAATTTGGCAGCGATGGTGAGTCTATTGGACTTGCCATGAGCAAAAAGTTTTTTCTTAATTAACTGAGTTTACAATCACAGAATATATACATATATACAAATGCAGAACATGAAATAAAATATAGTGCACATGCACTGAGTACAGAACATATCAAGCAATGACAAAATGTATACACAATGTGTACAAAAGATATTAACAAATGGCAAAAGTGCACACACACTGTAGTACAGAACATATCAGGAAATCACAAAATGTATTGACAATGAGTACAAATCATATTAACAAATGACATAAAGTGCACACGCACTGTAGTTCAGTATATATCAGCAAATCACAAAATGTACACGCAATGAATACAAATCATATTAACTAATGACATAAGTGCACATGCACTGTAGCGCAGAATATCAGGAAATCACAAAAAGTATACGCAATGAGTACAAATCATATTAACAAATGACATAAAGTGCACACGCACTGTGGTTTTTTTTTTTTGCTATTTTACAAACCTAAGATAGGAGAGGGAAGGATTGCATCATGGTTGTAGCACATTAGGTTGCACGCAGCTGCACTGAAAGTCGGTATCTTTCTACAGAAGCACAACACCAAGTGAGACAATCTGAAGTTCTTTTCCCAGAAGTATTAATCAGTGTAGCCAAGACACTGAAATGTCGTAGTAATATTCCATCTTATCATTTTGGTACTACATTAGGTACACCAAGCAGTGGGACCATAATAACATCTGCATCGCTCAAGGTGGTGGGCAGCATGTCGTGTCAACACCAGGTTCTTGTAAGGTACACCAACGTAGAATTAGTGCAAAAACCAAATATAGTGCTCCATGAACATGAGGATAGACAGGACAAACGGATATTGCAGTAATTTCTGGTAATTAGGTCAGAAGGTGAAGGACATTAAATCTTATGCCAGTCATCATTGATAATTACTAATCTATCAACTGAGTTGATTAATTAGTGGCACTCATCGCCCAGTTACTGAACATTTCTGTACCATGTATGAAGTATTACAGAATAATGTTCATCAGTTATCTGTTTACAGAGAACATTGGCGCTCATTGACCAGTTACAAACCATCAGAAGTCATCAATCAAAACAGGAGTCAAAGAGTGTAGCATCAAGCTACTGGTATTCATATATATAGCATGTAAGTGACATAATATAAATTTAAAATATAAGAAACTGTGGCATTCATTGGCCACCAAGTATTAAGTATTACAAAACATTTTTCATCATTCAAGTGACATATGACATATTTAAAAATGTAACTCTCTGTAACTATTACTCAAATTCTGTGATTAGAAAACATCATTCAGTATTACTCATAACTTCTTTTAAACTAGCAGCAATATTTGTGACTGGTAATACATTTTTTTTGTGCTAGCAATGCATTGCGTTGGGATCGATGATTCATTGCTGGGGCTTAACAATATTTGCATTTGACTTATTGCTGCAAATGAAGATGGGTAGCGTCATTCGTCATGAGTCAGCTGTAGCAAGGTTATGAAACAAATAGAGTATATGTGATCACATTCATGAATGACACACACAAATGGGTAAAAAAAAAGCAAGTTTAATGACCAACTGCTTATAGCACATTAATTTCATGAATAATTTCTCCTGCAAAAAATACAAAATGGATTATTAAGCTGAAAGAAGAAACGCATATAATGCTGAAAAGTAGTGAACTTCGAATTAACAGGTAATGAAATGTGTATTAAATATATACGTTCTCTAGCTGTCCTTTCCAAAACCTTCAGTCATCATACCATGCGACATAAGACATACTGTCAAAACGAACTGCAACAAATACCTAAAAAGCTACATAGCATTTCTTAACTAATAGTAAATATATAAACTTCATTATTATTTTCATCTGCAAAGAAAAACTTCATTATCATTACTATCATCACCTGCAAAGGAAAACCTCATTATCCATATCACCATAATTCCATTATTATCATCACCTGTAAAGAAAAACTTCATTATCCATATTAGAATATTCTGCATCACTATTCATCATCATTCATTATCATCTGCAAAAAAGTCACTTCATTATTAATTATACAACTATTCATAGTATAGAGTTCCTTATTTCTAGTATATTTCATCACTATAACTAAGATGTGTAGTTCTGTCTGACAGTCTGCATCAATCGCCTCGTATTGTGAAAGAAATAATTAGTTAAGAATGCTATTATACAATGTGTATAGTATATTCTTGTTAATGCTTGTTAATTCTGATCCATTTACTCTTCGTGACGAGGTATTGCATCTTCTTTCGTTCATTCCGAAAGTGAAATTCCCATAAATTATTTCTTTTACACGTTATTTCCTTCTGAAAATGATGAAAAATGATTAATGTCTTGCATTTATATACCCATTAAATAAAAGCTGGTTTCTAGTGATATAATTAAGCATACAGCATAGCATGACACAAAACGTAATATGTCAAAAAAAAAACATAGACAGTGTTCAGGTGCAAAAATGTACACACAGTATCACAATGTAGCAGCAAAAAAATGTAAAATAGTCACGATGTTGAGATATCATAAGGCAAAATGTGAAAGTCAATTGGTGTTTGTTATATCTTAAATATTTCGTAGTGCATACAAACAAAACAGTAAAATAATCATACATACATGAAAAATGGAAAATGAGCACGGTCTGGTGTGTAACGACAAGAAAAGCGACCTGCTAACCTTACCTTGCCGGGCACTTGCCAAGAAAAAATACGATAATCATAAGTAAGTGTTCATGTGAATATAACTGCATAAGTGGTCATAAAAAAATCAGGAAATGGCATTACAGTGTGATAAATCATAAAGTATGTTCATTCAATAAAGGGTATGATGATGGAGATATGGTGATTCCCTTTGGTTTTTCTCTTTCTCAAAGTTTCGACATTTACTACATTGGGGTGAGGAATGCTGTGAATTCGATATGAACCTGCATATAGAAGCTCAAATTTACTACACCTACTTTTCCCTCTATTAGATAAATGATGTGTGCGTACTAATATCTTCTGTCCAATGTGAAAGTCACGGCGTGTACAAACCTGTTTTTGCTGTTTTCTCCGGCGCTCTGCGGCACGTTTAATGTTGTTCAGCGCAATGTCAATTATTTCATGGTGTCGTAGTCGACGAGATGTAGGAAAGGTTACTAATTCTTTAATTTTGTTAGGTGGTTCAACATTTTTCAGTATAACAGTCGGAGATAGCATGGTAGATTCATTTGGTATGGAATTAATTACATCCTGGGATGAGAGTATGTGTGTGTCCCAATCAATATGTTTTTTTATGGCAGTATATTCTACACAGTTTACCAATTTCTTTCATTAATCGTTCACAAGGTTTCGAAGAAGCATCGTACCTGGATATATAGGTCGGGGAAATGTTTCTAGCTCGTAACATACGTGTCCATATAGCAGATCGAAACTGTGATCCATTGTCGGAAACTACTTTCAATACATGCCCTATATGAAATAGAAAATGTTTTACAAATGCTTTTGAAACAGTTTTAGCAGTAGCTTTGCGTAACGGAGTGAAGGTAACAAATTTTGAAGTGAGTTCAACAGCGACAAAGATGTAGCAAAAACCTCTATTAGTTCTGGAAATCGGACCAAAAATGTCTACAGCGGCCATGTGTCTCAATTTAACAGGTACAATGGGATGTAATGGAGGAATATGTGAAGTCGTATCTGACTTAGCTTTGTGGCAGATATTACATGACGCTAAAACTCGTCGAATACGTTTCTCCATGTTGGTAAAATAACAGTTCTGTCTCAGTATAAGGAAACATTTTCTGGCTCAGTAATGTGCGTAACTTAAATGAGTATACCAGATTAATTTGTTAACAAGCTCCTCAGGAATACATAATAACCAATTGTTGCTGTCAGGGTGAGAGCGGCGACACAGAATATCATTGCGTACAGTGTAATGGTTTCTAATGGTAACATTATTCCTATCTTGCCAAAGGTGTTTAATCTCTTTCCATACGTTGTCTTTACTCTGCTCTTGTGCTATGTCCTGTAATGGCGACGAAATGAAATTTTCTAATGCAACTTGTTGAATGTACATGACGCTGAAATTTGCTTTGCAGAAGTTGTTTGCGATGTCTTGCTGATTGTTGCTAAGAGAACGGGATATTGCGCCTGCTACAATATTTTGTGTACCGGGAATGTGAACAATTGTAAAATTAAATTATTGTAAATAAAGTTTCCATCTACTTAATCTGTCATGTGTAAATTTAGCGGAAAGTAAAAACTCTATCGCTCAATGGTCTGTGTAAACGGTCGTATGTCTTCCAAAAAAGGAAGTGCCGAAATCTCGTAAATGTCCATACAACACATAATATTTCAAGTTCTGTAACAGAATAATTGCGTTCAGCCGGAGACAGAATGCGACTCGCAAAGGCAATGTTTTTAATTACTGTGGTGCCATCTTCTTCAATTTCTTGAAAAATGTGTATGCCTAAAGCGGTGTTAGAACTTATAATGGATTATACTGTAAATGATGAAAGTATGTGAATGCAGCTTGCCGCTAACTTGGTGTAATGTCTCTCACACATAAACCTGTACAGTAAAGTAAGGGCCTCCTGTTTTATCTTTAGGCTGATCCGTGATAAGACTGGCAAACAATTATACTAATGGAGGATTGTGTGTGTTTTTTCTAATTTCATTCGCTCTCCCTCTCTCTCTGTCCTTTATCTATATACGGTTTTAAATATAATATTTCATTACGTGAACTCAGCCAAATAGAATCTCTGGTGGAGCCCTTCGTCTTAATATTCAGCGGCGGACTTGCTGTAAAAGATCTTTTTATCTATTATTATTGTTAAGCGCTGCATTCAGTTAGGAAAATCGATCGTTAGAACAATTCGTTCATTTTACGACAGATTTAGAATTTCAGATGTGTCCGAAGCCTTTTTGGACGATTTTATAAAATCTCGTTGATTGCAGGCTCTCTTCGTCACAACTGAAACTTCCCCACTAATTACAGGGCCAAGACAATCATCAATGATTCAGACAGAAAACTCATTCGTCATTCACTCTAGAATAAAAGGGTCACAAACCTTATTTCTGAGGAAAATTGTATGTTCAATCCATCTCCATTACATGTTCCGTTTTCTGTTGATTCCAAGTCTTACTTAATTTGCGTTTACAGTTTTTCTCTCTCTTCAAATAACCCGCTAGTGGCACAAACGTTAATAGCTCGCTTTAGCGAGAAGAAGAGCAAATATGTCTCTTTTAGCCACCCGACAATCTTCCAACAACTTCCGAAGCTGTCCTAGTTATCCCTCTCTAACAACCATGGTGAATACATAATGTATCTCTGTTCTTCCAAAGAATAAACGTACTAGAAAAATTCCTTGGCGTCGACGAGCTGTCGGCGCATATATTACTAAAAAATCCGATCAGATACTTTCCAAAAGTGAATAAATGTGGATGATTTGATTGATAATTATTAATTATTGCGTGGTAGAGGGTAATTTTCCGTGGGGAGATTACAAACTGTCGGTGGCAATGGAAAAATTTCTAGTCTGATCTGGGTGCGATGAAAGTGGTGCATTCAACAAAGCATGTTTCAGGTTCATAAATTCAGAATGTGCTTGCCTATCCCAGGACCTAATAGTGTTCTTACCTGTCAATTGACATAATCTAGGGGTGTCTAAAGCAGAGTAATGAATAAATTAACGAAAAATTTAATTAAACCCAAATAAACTGTGTAGTTGTTTCTTCGTCGTAGGAACAGTAATGTCAAGTAAAGCTTGAAGTTTTTCCGGGTCAGGCGCAATGCCTTCTGCTGAAGTTACATGTCCAAGAAATTTTATAGAAGTTTTGTCAAAGTGCGATTTACTGAGGTTAACTGTGAGTCCTTGTGCACAAGAAGTTCGTAACAGTTGTTCAAGAATGAGATTGTGTTCAGACGAGTTAGCTTCTGCAATAAGAATGTCGTCTACATACGTTGTGATACTGTCTTTAAGTTCTGTCGGAAGTATTGTATTCAAACCGCGAATAAATGCTGCTGAAGAAATAGTTAAACCGAACGGTAATTTACAAAATTGATAACAGTCACCAAAACAAAGAAAAGCCCTGTACTTTCTGCACTCCGGATGGAGTTGAATTTTCCAAAATCCCGATTTCAAACCTAATGTGGAATAAATAGCAGTACCATGAAATTTCTGTAGAAGGTCTTCTAGTGTCTGTGGGCTATCCGTTTCATTAATAACAATTTCGTTGATGTGACGCGAATCAAGTACGAGGCTAAGTGAACCATCCTTTTTCTTAACAATATGGAGCGGGTTTATGTACGGACTAACTGCCGGTTTAATAATTCCTTGGTCAAGCATAGCTTGCAATTCTTTCTTAACTTGTTCTCTGTCAATATACGGAATGGCATAATGTTTGGCTTTAAATGTGTCGTGCTGTTTAACTTGAAATTCATACATAAAACCGGACATAGTACCAGGAACGTTGTCAAAAACTGGAGCTTGCTGTAAATGAATTTTGCGTAGTTGTGTGCGTTCGTCGTCTGTATTTGCACTGCTCTGTTTAGCTTTATCAGAAATCATCTGCATAACGTCATAGTCGGCTTCGTCTGGAGTATTATAGTTGTGTACGTACGTATCTGTGAACAATGTGGAATGACAATCTATGTTACGTGATGCGGAAATGACCTCTATACGATTAATTGTTTGTTCTTCTGCAGATAATGAGTGCTGAAATTCTAAAGCCAGTTGTACATTTTCATCCTTTAACATTAAATAGGAGTTTTCAAAGTCAATAATTGCGTCGTGTTGTTCCAGAAAATTCGTACCTAAAATAACGTCTGTCGTCAATAAGGGAACAATCCAAAAATTTGAGTGAAATGTATGACCTGCAATACAAAATGATAAATGTGTCTGTAATTTTACATCTACTCCTTTACTAGATACTGCTCCTTTTACTTTAGTTTTGCCTAATGGTAACGTAGGATACGTATTCCCTTTGTTACATTCGTTGAAAGTTTCCTCATTTATGACTGACATAGGTGATCCAGAATCGATTACTCCTGAAAATTTGGATGATCCAATTTTTACTTCGATGACAGGGTGTGAAATGGTTTATTGAATAGCTGGTTTTTCCTGCAAAAGAGTGTCTCGGATGTCGTCAAAAGTAATAACATTTTCGTGAACAAGATTCTCTGTGTCAAAAGTATTGCTTGCGTTACTGGAAGATGCAACCTGTACTGTATTTAATCAAATTATATCTGACGTGCTCTTATTTTCGGGACGATGCTGTGGCATTTCCACTACTTGAACTGTTCTGTTATTTCTTCCTGACGTATTATGTTCGGGATGATATCTACTGTCTGGTTCATTCATGATAATATGTTGTTTCGGATGATTTTGCTGCTGATAAGACCGACTGTTATTAAACGTACGCTGAAAATTGTGCTCATTACTTTTACGTCTGTCATGATAGTCATTTCTATACGGTGCATTGCGATAGGAATTGAAATGGTGAGTTTTCTGTACGTACTGGTTTCCTTGTTGCTGTGCGTTACTATTTGTTGGGGCCGACGCTTTACGCGAAACATTAAGCTTGGGTGACCTTGTACATTACATTGTTGGTTAGGTATACTAACCAGTTGGTTTTGTTGCTGTTGTTGGGAAAAAACTCTATTGTTATCAAAATGTGATTCCTGATGCTGATAATTTTGACGATATTGATAATTAAAATTTTGTCTGTTATTAAAGTTCTGGTGGTTGTCGTTCCTGAAGCGTCTATTAGCTTTGATATTGAAATTGCGTGGCTGATCGTAATTGCTGTATGTTTGTTGACCTTGGTTATTATATGAAAAATTTTTGTTTATAAAGGAATAATCCGATTGCTGCACTTCCAAAAGCTGTAACAGATCTCTGAATGCCGAAATATTTTCTTTCTGCTGACCCGTTAAAAGTGATACTCTTAATGATCGTGGTAATTTAGAAATACATAATTGAATAAGTGCTGATTCACCGTTTGGTTCACTTAAGTACTGGTTTAGTTGGACCATGTGTTCAAGAAATTGTGTCACAGTGGAAAAATTTGAGTTCTCATAATGCGGTAAACTAATTAATTGATCCATAATTCCGCGCTGTGTCGTCTTCGACCAATACGCTGACAGAAAAGCATTCTGAAATTCTTCTACTGAGTAGCATTGTCTCGCGATCGGTCTCATACGACTTGCCGTTTCGCCTTCCAAAAAACTGCAAATAAATTCAAGGTTATGTGTTACGGGCCAAGCCGGTGGAAAGGCAAACCTAAATTGTTATATCGAGTCCAATGGGTGAATCTGTGTTCTGTCATTTTCAAATACTTTAAATTTTCTCACTGATAGAAAATGTTTGTAATCAAAATTATCGTCTCTGTACGTCCTAACAGGTTCAGGATTGTATGAGAATCTATTTGTCTGTGATTGTTCGGAATCTAAGTCACGTACTCTCTGTAAATTACCTAAATTATACTGGCTGTGTGACTGTGACAAACGTTCGGAATGTGCCGTATGCTGTGACGTGTTATTGACTGAAACATTTTTCATCTCTGTCACTTCTTGCTGTAAAATTGACAACTTTCTACGTAATGTATTATTGGATGAATCTATATCACTGATCGTCTGCTGTAAATTTTGGAATTCAGGTGTTTGATTAAACAAAATCGGTGAGGTATCGTCTGATTTGCTGTCATTATTACTTTCAATAACGTCAATACGACTGGCCAATTCATCATATTTTTCAGTCAGTAGTTTTACCTGATCATCGTTTTTAGTGTCACAAGCATTAATTTGTTTTTGTATTTTACGTGTGGTTTCGTTCAATTTTTTAATGTCTGCTTTGATGGCATCGGGATCCTGTATTAGTTCTAATTGTTCGAGTCTGTCGGTCACTGTCTGAAAGTCTTCTGTGTGTGTATCTCTTGTAACCTCCCCACACAAAATTGATAAATGAAAATTGACCAAAAACCACACAATAATATTAATTAGATAATGAACCATGAACTGGATGTAACATCTCAACAGAAATAATTAAACCTGATAAATTTCATAAGGACAGCAGCGCTGACCTTCGGCCTTGTGAAATAATTAAACCTGATAAATTTTATATGGACAGCAGCGCTGTCCTTCGGCCCTGTATTCTGAATAAAAAAGCAAAAATTTCTTACCTCAATAAAAACTGCATCTATATCTGCTCTTATCTATCAACACAGCTTCGTGCAATGCTGGCGTATGTTCACTTTTGATTCTTGGAGGAAATGCATAGGAAATATTCTTTAAATTGAAATGATTACTTTTCTTTAAAAGATTTGCTTTATAAAATAAATTATTATTGGGGCATTTTTTCTGAACAAATGAAATTACAATTAACATACATTATTAAATATGCGCAATGCTGCTTCTTTACCTTCTACAACAATACTCATCGTCGACCACAATCCTGACCAGAGTCGGAAGAAGAGCACGCCGCCGACGCATGCCGACGTCTGCTACCGTATCCGACTGACTACTACTGCAGATTCGCGCAGACTAGCACTGTTCCTGCCGACTCGCTGCACGCAGCTGCTATTTCCTGCCGACTCGCGCACACTGACTTCTACTGCCGACAGAGTACCACTGAACACTCGCGCGGTCAAGCGCAGACTAGCAACGATAAATAACTCTCTGGTCAGAGATTCTTTCATGCCTCGCCATCGCTGGTAATGAATACCTACGTGTTTCATAACCCTCCACTGGAGGGGGGGGGGGGGCAAATGTTTGGCAGCGATGGTGAGTCATTTGGACTTGCCATGAGCAACAAATTTTTTTTTAAACTAACGTTTACAATCACAGAATATGTACATGTATATAGGTATAGAACATGAAATAAATATAGTGCACATGCACCGAGTACAGAACATATCAGATAATGACAAAATATACAAAACATATTAACAAATGACATAAGTGCACATGCACTGTGGTTCAGAACATATCAGCAAATCACAAAAATGTATAGGTCATGAATACAAATCATGTTAGCAAAAATGATTTTCACTATGTTACAAGAATTAGGATAGGAAAGGGAAGGATTGCATCATGGTTGTAGCACTTTAGGTTGCACACAGCTGCACTGAAAGTCCATATCTTTCTACAGAAGCACAACACCAAGTGAGACAATCTGAAGTTCTTTTCCCAGAAGTATTAATCAGCGTAGCCAAGACACTGAAATGTCGTAGCAATATTCCATGTTATCTTTTTGGTAGTACATTAGGTACACCTAACTGTGGGACCATAATAGCATCTCCATTGCTCGCGGTGGTGGACAGAATGCAGTGTCATCACCCTGCTCTTGCAAGGTACACCAACGTAGAATTAGTGCAAAAACGAAATATAGTGCTCCATGATCATTAAGATATACAGGACAAACGGATATTGCAGTAATTGCAGGTAATTAGGTCAGAAGGTGAAGGACATTAAGTCACTTACTAGCCTTCATTGAGAATTACACTAGTAAATAGTGGCACTACTTGCCCAGTTATTGAACATTTCTGTACCATGTATGTAGTATTACAGAATATTGTTCACGTGTTGTTTTACAGAGAACATCGGCACTCATTGACTAATTACGAACCATCAGAAGTCATCATTGAAAACAAGAGCTAATAAATGACATAAAATAACAGAAAAATTTTCATGAGTCATTTTACATAGAACAATGGCACTCATTGCCTAATTATAAACCATCAGGAGTCATCATTGAAAACAAGAGCTAATAAATTACATAGTATTACAGAATAATGTTCATGAGTCGTTTTACAGAGAACATTGGCACTCATTGCCTAATTACAAAGCATCAGAAGTCATCACTGAAAAGAGGAGCTAATAAGTGGCATAGTATTACAGAATAATGTTGATGAGTCGTTTTACAGAGAACATTGGCACTCATTGCCTAATTATAAACCATCAGAAGTCATCATTGAAAACAGGAGCTCATAAATGACATAGTATTACAGAATGCTGTACATAAATAGTTTTACAGAGAACATTGGAACTCATTGCCTAATTATAAACCATCAGAGGTCATCATTGAAAACAGGAGGTAATAAATGACATAGTATTACAGAATAATGTTCATGAGTCGTTTTACAGAGAACACTGGCACTCATTGCCTAATTATAAACCATCAGAGGTCATCACTGAAAACAGGAGCTAATAAATGACATAGTATTACAGAATAATGTACATAAGTCGTTTTACAGAGAACATTGGAACTCATTGCCTAATTATAAACCATCAGAGGTCTTCATTGAAAACAGGAGGTAATAAATGACATAGTATTACTGAATAATGTTCATGAGTTGTTTTACAGAGAACACTGGCACTCATTGCCTAATTATAAACCATCAGAGGTCATCACTGAAAACAGGAGCTAATAAATGACATAGTATTACAGAATAATGTACATAAATCGTTTTACAGAGAACATTGGCACTCATTGCCTAATTATAAACCACCAGAGGTCATCATTGAAATCAGGAGGTAATAAATGACATAGTATTACAGAATAATGTACATAAATCGTTTCAAAGAGAACATTGGCACTCATTGCCTAATTATAAACCACCAGAGGTCATCATTGAAAACAGGAGCTAATAAATGACATAGTATTACAGAAAAATGTACATAAATCGTTTTACAGAGAACATTGGCACTCATTGCCTAATTATAAACCATCAGAAGTCATCATTGAAAACAGGAGGTAATAAATGATATAGTATTACAGAATAATGTACATAAATCGTTTTACAGAGAACATTGGCACTCATTGCCTAATTACAAACCATCAGAGGTCATAATTGAAAACAGGAGATAATAAATGACATAGTATTACAGAATAATGTTGATGAATCGTTTTAGCAATATATATATATATATATATATATATATATATATATATATATATATATATATAAAGCAATGCATTATGTTGGGTAATTACCGAAGAATGAAAATATTTGCTTTTGAGTCGTTTTTAATATTTCTAAAATTAAAAAACCTCTCTCACACCAGCCTGATTTAGCTTCACTGATCAGGATACCAAAAACATGCGTATATTAAGGGAATTTTCATTGACGAAGCAGGCTTATCACATTCACACAGTTCAATACTGTTCTATCCTGATTAAATTAAGCTTAAGTTAAATTCCATAAGGCAGTGAAGCAATTTCGCAGTCTCGGTACGACGAAAATTGTCAGTCGATCTCCTGGAAACATTTGTAATAATTATTAACTTTCGGTGATCACATAGGGAAGACAGGAGATCTGCTGGTAAGACCGTGTTAGCCAATTTATTTGAAGTAACTGGATATCTTGAGCATACGAAACGGCAGGTTCGTCCAGTGTAAATCAGACTTTCCCCACTGATCCCGTGCAACACAGCGTAGTAAGCAGACACTGTCAATAATTATAATCCGTTAAATAATACGCGAACACACTTACTTTTGTTTAGTCATGTATTAAATTCCTTCTCATACAGAATCTCATCAAGATGGAGACTAGCTCAACAATACATACATATACATCCTTCTTTCACGACTCATCGGCAAGAAGTCCCTATTCTTTTCATAAGAGAAAACATAGTTAGCAGAGAAGTTATTCCATGGAGTAAACGGACGCTCCAAGGAATAATTGGGCTTGAAACTACTTTGCATTGATAATCGGTAAGATAAGAAGAGATATTTCGAGATATGTACTGAGTTATATAATTTATAAAATTTCTAAAAATATCGCGGAGAGACCGCTGCAAGAGATATTACACGTTGCTGCAAATGAAGATGTGTAACGTCATTAGTCATGAGTCAGCTGTAGCAGGATTATGAAACAAGTAGAGTATATGTAATCACATTACTAAATGACATAGGTTTAATGAACAACTGCTTATAGCAAATTAATTTCATAAATAATTTCTCCTGCAAAATACCAAAATGGATTATTAAACTGGAAGAAGAAACGCATTTTATGCTGAAAAGTAGTGAACTTCGAATTAACGGGTAGTGAAATGTGTATAAAAAAATGCGTTCCCTAGCTGTCTTTTCCAAAACCTTCAGTCATCATACTATGCAATATAACACATACTGTCAAAACGAACTGCAACAAATACTTAAATAACTACATAGCATCTCTTAATTAACAGCAAATATATAAACTTCATCATTATTTTCATCTGCAAAGAAAAACTTCATTATCCATATCACCATAACTCTATTATTATCATCACCTGTAAAGAAAACTTCATTATCCGTAGTAGCATATTCTTCATCAATATTCATCACCATTCACTATCATTTGCAAAAGTCACTTCATTATTCATTATACAACTATTCCTTATTTCTAGCATATTTCGTCACTAAAACTAAAATGTGTAGTTCTGTCTGACAGCCTGCATCAATCGCCTCGTATTCTGAAAGAAAAAATTAGTTAAGACTGCTATCCTATGATGTGTATAGTATATTCTTGTTAATGCTTGTTAATCCTGATCCATTTACTCTTCCTCACGAGTTTTTTTTTTTTTTTTGCATCTTCTTTCGTTCATTCCGAAGGTGAAATTCCCATTTCTATTTAATTTGTTTCTTTTACGTTATTTCTTTCTGAAAATGATGAACAAAGATTAATGTCTTGCATTTAAATCATATACTCATTAAATAAAATCTGGTTTATAGTAGCATAATTGAGCATACAGCATAGCATGACAGAAAACGTAATATGTCACAAACATAGATAGTGTTCAGAGGCAAAAATGTACCCAGTGTATCACAATGTAGCAGCAAAAAAGAGTAAAGTAGTCACGATGTTGAGATATCATAAGGCAAAAATGTCAAAGTCAACTGGTGTTTGCTATATCTTAACTATTTCATATTGCATACAAACAAAACAGGAAAACAATCGTACATACATAAAAAATGGAAAATATGCACGGTCTAAGGTGTATAACGACAAGAAAAGCGACCTGATAACCTTACCTTGCCGGGCACTTGCCAAGAGAAAATACGACAATCATCAGTGAATATTCATGTGAATATAATTGCATAAGTGGTCATAAAAGTTAGCAAATGACATTACAGCATGTTAAATCATAAAGTATCTTCATTCAATAAAAGGTTTGATATTCGATATGTGGTGGTTTCCTTTTTTTTTTCTGGTTCTCAAAGTCTCGACGTGTACAACATTGCGGTGAGGAATGCTGCGAATCCGATATGGACTGCGTATAGAGGCTCAAATTTACTGCATTTAGTCTTTCCTTTGTTGGATAAATAGTGTGTACATACTAATATCTTCTGTCCAATGTGAAATTCATGGCGTGTACAAACCTGTTTTTGCTATCTTCTCCGGCGCTCTGCGGCACGTTTCATGTTGTTCAACGCAATGTCAATTATTTCATGGTGTCGTAGTCGACGAGATGTAGGAAATGTTACTAATTCTTTAATTTTGTTAGGTGGTTCAAAATTTTTCAGTATAACAGAAGGAGATAGCATAGTGGATTCATTTGGTATGCAATTAATTACATCATGGAATGAGAGTATGTGTGTGTCCCAATCAATACGTTTTTTGTGGCAGTAAATTCTACACAGTTTACCAATTTCTTTCATTAAACGTTCACAAGGGTTCGAACAAGCATGGTATATGGATATATATATCGGAGAAATGTTTCTAGCTCCTAACATACGCGTCCATATAGCAGATCGAAACTGTGGTCCATTGTCGGAAATTACTTTCAATACATGCCCTACATGAAATAGAAAATGTTTTGCAAATGCTTTCGAAACAGTTTTAGCAGTAGCTTTGCGTAACGGAGTGAAGATAACAAATTTTGAAGTGAGTTCAACAGCGACAAAGATGTAGCAAAAACTTCTATTAGTTCTGGGAATCGGGCCAAAAATGTCTACAGCGGCCATATGTCTCAATTTAACAGGTACAATGGGATGTAATTGAGGAATATGTGAAGTCGTATCTGATTTAGCTTTCTGGCAGATTTTACCTGACGCTAAAACTCGTCGAATACGATCTCTATGTTGGTAAAATAACAGTTCTGTCTCAGTATAAGAAAACATTTTCTGGCTCAGTAATGTGCGTAACTTAAATGAGTATACCAAATTAATTTGTTAACAAGTTCATCAGGAATGCATAATAACTAATTGTTGCTGTCAGGGTGAGAGCGGCGAAACAGAATGTCATTGCGTACATTGTAATGGTTTGTAATGGTAACATTATTCCTATCTTGCCAAAGGTGTTTAATCTCTTTCCATACGTTGTCTTTACTCTGCTCTTGTGCTATGTCCTGTAATGGCGACGAAATGAAATTTTCTAATGCAACTTGTTGAATGTACATGACGCTGAAATTTGCTTTGCAGAAGTTGGTTGCGATGTCTTGCTGATTGTTGCTAAGAGAACGAGAAATTGCGCCTGCTACAACATTTTGTGTGCCGGGAATGTGAACCATTGTAAAATTAAATTCCTGCAAGCAAAGTTTCCATTGCGATAGGAATTGAAATAGTGTGTTTTCTGTACATAGTTGTTTCCTTGTTGCTGTGCGCTACCATTTGTTGGGGCTGACGCTATACGTGCATGCGGCGAAACATTAAAGCCTGGCTGACCATGCACACTGCATTGTTGGTTAGGTATGCTAACCGGCTGACCTTCATGCTGTTGCTGTGAAAAACGTCTATTTTTACCAAAATGCGTTCGCTGTTGCTGATAATCATGACGATACTGATAATTATAATATTATCTGTTATTAATGTTACGGCGATAGTTGTTATTTCGGGAGTGTCTAAAGAGAACTGTCACTTTCGGTAAAATTTGTCATATCGGGTTTTCTTTATACGTTTCTTAATACTAGATAGGGCAATAGTTAAAGAGCTGTTTTGATAGATATAAAGGATAGTAGAAGAGAAGGCAGCAGTGCAGAAAACTAAAGATGAAACAGCACTACTACGGCTCGGGGCCCTGTGCACGCTACGGCACATACTCATTAAAGCGTAATGAATCCCCTGAGGTCTATTACGCGCTGCAGATAAACTTTAGCTTTTGCGTTACAGGCAATGTCGGTGAAAATAAATTGCTGTATCCATGCTTATTGTAGTTTCTGCATTACACGAAATGTTGTTAAAAATTCAAGAGCAAATTTTCGTATCCAGTTCAAAGCTAGTTTCTGCATTACACACCAAGGTGGTGAAAGTACAAAAATAAATTGTCGAATACGGTTCAAAGCGTGTACCTGTTCTCCATCATTTACAAATACCTTAGATTTTTTTACGCATAGAAACTGCTTATAATCAACGTTCTCATCACTGAATGTGTGAACAGGTTCACGATTACATAAGAATCTGCTTGTCTGTGTCATTTCGGATTTTAAGTCGCGTAGCTTTTCGGACTTTAAGACACATAGTCTCTGTAAATTACTTAAGTTACACTGGCTGTACGAGTGTGAGAAATGTTCGGAATGGCGCGTATGCTGTGCTGTGTTATTGAGTGAAACATTTTTCATTTCTGTTACTTTAATACTTTAGTCAATTTGGTTGTTCTGCTGTTCACATCTCTTATCGACTTCCGTATCCACAGTGTGTGAAAGTTCTGGTGACTTCAAATTAAACTCGTCGCGTATCTGTGTTGCGTTTTCTGAACATTGTTCAGTGACTGCATTAATTTCATCTGTAACTGATTCTGTTGTCGCTGCATCTGTATTATCTAATCCTTGTGCAACAGTTCCTACTTCTTCATTACTGTTACTAGCACAAGCCGTAGTATCCTCACGTAATTGTTCTTTGTTGTCATGACATTGCGCTGCAACGGCTGTAATCTGTTCACTAAGTTGTTTGTTCTGTTCATTAACGTTGTCGTGTTTTTCGTTCGGCTGTTTAAGACTTTCAGAAAATTGTTTGTTCTGTTCTCTAAATTGGTTGTTCTGTTCTTTAAGTGGTTTGTTCTGTTCATCAAGTTTTTTGAGAAACTCTTCTTGTTCTTCCATCAGTTGTTTGAAATTTTCATTACGTTGTTTGTACGATTCATTAAGTTGTACCAATAGTGCCATAATTTGATCCACAGTAACATTACCTACTCTATTCTCTGTGCTGTTTGATGGCGTACCTGCAATTGTCACGTTTTGTGTGACCATTTGGTCATTCTGTAATTTACAAAAAGGTTAGCCAATCGGATGTGCACTGTTGGTCACTACACCGGAATTAACTAAATCTGTCGTACTCTGATTACACTGTTCATTTTCATTAGAAAAATTTGTCTGTTCATTACGTAAATTTTGCAAACCGGGTGTTTCAAGCTGGGCAGCGTTCATTGTAACAGAGCGTCCCTCGTCATCAATAGTCGTTAAAATAACAGAGGACACAATCGAATTCCTTTGATCATCACTAGGATAAAAATCATTATTAGTGGTCAGTACACACTGATTGTTTACAAATGGAAGATTGTCATCATTACATTGCGTGTCGCAAGTACTATCGGACAAATTATTTGAATCGGCTATTTCACTAATTGTACATCACGATGTACTGTTAACAGTTTTTCGCGGCATTTTTACACAAATCAAAATTATTCACAAATGAAACAAAGACAATGAAAAATCCAACAAACACTATAATAACAAAGAGCAATAAATTGCCAATGATCTGTGGAAGAAAGAGTGACAAAATTAGTAATATATGCTAATTATTTTTAAGTAAATAAGAGCAGATATATGACTACTTCTCAGAAGATTCACAAAGAAGTACGATCCTGGCAGGGTCGCCAAGTGTAACCTCCCGACACGTAATATTTGTTAAATAAAAATGGAAAATGAAGCCAAGTGTAACCTCCCTGCAGAAATGTTATATGAATAAGACGAAAATGGTGCGAAATGTAACCTCCCAACAGAATAAGGTTTACTAAAAAATGTGAAATGGAACCATGCGTGAACTCCCAAGAAAATTGATAAATGATAATTGACCAAAAACCACACAATAATATTAATTAGATAATGAACCATGAACCGTATCTAACATCTCAACAGAAATGACTAAACCTGATAATTTTCATAAGGAAAGCAGCGCTGACCTTCGGCCTTGTGAAACAATTAAACCTGATAAATTTTATAAGGACAGCAGCGCTGTCCTTCGGCCCTGTATTCTGAATAAAAAAAAACAAAATTCTTACCTCAATAAAAACCCCATCTATATCTGCTCTTATCTATCGCCACAGCTTCGTGCAATGCTGGCGTATATTTAATTTTGATTCTTGGAGGAAATGCGTAGGAAATATTCATTAAATTGAAATGACTACTTTTTTTTAAAGATTTACTTTATAAAATAAATTATTATTGGGGCATTTTTTCTGAACAAATGAAATTAACAATTAACATACATTATTAAATATGCGCAATGCTGCTTCTTTACCTTCTACAACAATACTCATCGTCCACCACAATCCTGACCAGAGTCGCAAGAAGAGCACGCCGCCGACGCATGCCGACGTCTGCTACCGTATCCGACTGACTACTACTGCAGCCTCGCGGAGACTAGCACTGTTCCTGCCGACTCGCTACACGCAACTGCTGTTCCTGCCGACTCGCGCAGACTGATTTCTACTGCCGACAGAGTACAACTGAACACTCGCGCGGTCAAGCGCAGACTGGCAACGATAAATAACTCTCTGGTCAGAGATTCTGCCATGCCTCGCCATCGCTGGTAATGAATACATACGTGTTTCACTGTTTTTGATTTAAGATCGGAAATTTCATCACGTAATTCGGTGTTCAACTGTTTGATAGTATTAATTTCGTCTGATACTGTAGCAATATTGTTGTCTACGTATGTTTTCGCCTTCGTAAACAATTTACGCTTATCTTCCTGTCTCTGTGCAGCAATTGTTTCCATGACTTGTCGTTTTACTTTATTTTGTTCCTGTATGAATTTACGGTAACGCGTTTCACTATTGTGTAAGTGGTGATTAAAACGTTCGTCAATTTGACTGTTCTGATGGTCAAATTTCGCGTCTACTTTTGCATCCAGTGTGCGTGAAAGTTCTGCTGACATTAATTTCAACCCGTCGCGTAACTGTGTTGCGTTTTAAGAGCATTGTTTACCGACTGCCCTAATTTCGTCTCTAAGTAATTTAATTGTAGCTGCATGTCTATTATTTAATTCTTGGGCAACAGATCTAATTTCTTCACTACTTTTCCTAGCACAAGCCTTAATTTCCTCACGTAATTGTTCCTTAGTATCATGACATTGCGCAGTAACGGTTGTAATCTGTTCACTAAGCTGCTTATTCTGTTCACTAAGTTTTTTTGAAATTTTCATTAAGGTTCTCTTGGTTTTCATTAAGTTGTTTGAAATTGTGGTCTTGTTCTTTCTTTGACTGTTTGGAATTTTCATTCTACTGTTTGAAATTGTTGTCTAGTTTTTCATTAAGATGTTTATTCGATTCAGTAACTTGTAGCAATAATGCCATAATTTGATCCAAGCCAATATTACCTACTCTATTCTCAGTACTGTGTGATGGTGTATTTGCATGTGTCACGCTTTGTGTAACCATTTGGTTATTCTGTGATTCTTGAAAATGTTTGCTAATCGGATGTGCACTGTTGGTCACTACCTCGGAATTAAATAAATCTGACGTACTCTGATTACACTGTTCATTTTCGTTAGAAAAAAATTGTCTGTTCGTTACATAAATTTTGCAAACCGGGTGTGTCAAACTGGGCAGCGTTCATTGTAATGGAACGTGTCGCGTCATCAATTGTCGTTAAATTAACAGAGGACACAATTAAATTTATTTGTTCATCGTTAGGATCAAAATCATTACTAGCGGTCGGTACGCACTGATTGTCTGTAAATGAAGGATTGTCATCATTACACTGAGTGTCGCAAATATTATCGGTCAAATTATTCGAGTCGGCTATTTCACTCATTACACATCGCGATGTACTATTAACAGTTTTTCGCGGCATTTTTCACAAGTCAAAATTAGGTACAAATGAAACAAGGACAATGCAAAAATGCAACAAACACAATTCCAACAAACTGCAACAAATTGCCGATGATCTATGAAAGAAAGAGTGACAAATTAGTAAATGCGTTGCGCCAGATGCAAACTACGTTTAAGTAAATAAGAGCAGATATATGACTACTTCTCAGAAGATTCACAAAGAAATACGATCCTGGCCGGATGTCGCCAGGTGTAACCTCCCCAGAAAAATATAAATTGAATGAATTTTTAATATTGTAACCTCGGAACAAAATTGGCTCCCATTTATAATCTCTGTGCTGAAATGCATTCACATTTAATGTAACCACAAAATTCAATTCCTAAACCCGGAAATAATAAAAAAATTCAGTAACCTGGTAAATTTTATGACGACAGCAACGCTGCGCCATGGCCCTGTATTCTGAATAAAAAAGCAATAATTCTTACCTCAATAAAAACTGCGAATATATCTGCTCTTACCTAAAAAATTTTCGGCACAGCTCCGTGCAATGCTGGCCTATGCATTGTGACTCGTAAAAGGAATTAATTATTCATTGGATAAAATCTTTAAATTGAAATGAATGCTTTTTTTAAAAAAAATTACTTTATATTATAAGAATTATTATTGGGGCATTTTTTGAAAGAAATTGAATGACAGTTAACATAAGTTACTAGATATGCGCAAGGCTGCTTCTTTACCTTCTACAATAATACCCACCCTCCAGAGTCCCGACCAGAGCCGACTGCCGACACGTGCAGACACGCGCCGACTACTGCCGACTATTACCAACTCACGCAGACTACTGTCGACTACTGCCGACTAATGCCGACTAGCGACAACCAACGACATACTGCTCTCTGGTCAGAGACTCTCCTAAGTCTTGCCTGTTGCAGGCAGCGCATACATCGCATACCTCTTACAACATGTGCTAGCAGATCTGTGTTAATGTTGCAAATTGTGATTTTCTAAAATTTGTCGAAGTGATGAGTTCGTTCTTAATTCCTTGCGGTTTACTCTCTGTCCAGTATACTGCAAGAAATTCGTTTGTAATTCCTCTGAAGAGAAGCATTGTCTTACTACCGATCGCATTCAATAGCTGGATCACCTTCCAAAAACTGCAAATAAATTTAAATATGTATGTTCCTGGACAAGTTGGAGTCAAAAGAAAAGTTAAATTGTTGGATCCAATCAAAGGGTTGTAAACCATTGATGCCACTGCGGAAAATTTAAACACTGTAACTATTACAAAAGTTTTGCAGCCAAATAAGTCGTGTCTTGTTATTTCATTAACGTTCTGTCGGTTGAAATACGAATGTGAATGTCTGTGTTCATTTTCAAACTCTCTTTCACGTCGAAGTTGGCCAGAATGTTCTTCTTGGGCGAAAGATTTTTCTTGTTGCTGATAGCCCTCACTACTGGTGTCAAATGCTTTTCAGTGTCAGCTACATTAGCGCGTAACACACTGATTTCTTGTTTGCTCTGTTTCTTTACCGTCAACCGCCCCTCCTTATAAAGCTTTAAAGACTGAAATTCTTCAGTTTCTTTAAAATATATTCGTATTATGTGTTGAGCGATCCACTTCGATTTGCTCAAATTTCTTTGAATGTTTACCATTCTCAGCTTTCAGTGTTTCAAATTGTTCTTTTGTACTGGTGTCATTGTTATTTGTTTCTGTGTCCTAATTCTGTTCCTGTTTCGAATGCTTTGTGATTTGCGCGGCAGAGATTGAGACCGCGGCACTAGGAAATTTTTCAAAATTTTTTCATTAACTGAAAGTTTCTCTTTTCGGCAGGAATCTTGAATTTCTTAAAATTTTGTGTCAGCCTTAGTCAGTCTCTGAGAAAACTGTAGTTGTAATTATGTAAGCGTTTTTGCAATTTCTTCTAGCAAATTTCCATGCCCGTCGTCACATTGTTTCAAGCATTTTATTGTGTTCTTGCCATTTTGTCTCAAGGTGACTTGATAGCTCATTTGTCAGTGTTTTGTTATTTGCCTGTAATAAATTCTGAAGCATAATTGCAATGCCTTTTCTCTGCAAAGAATTCGTGCTAACAGTTGTATAATGAAGTGGTTGTTCGTCTGTCCTTTCATTCAGTGCGAACCTAAGGCTTATAATCACGAATCTAGCGTCTCATCATCAAAAGAAATATTGAAGCTCGCAAAAATGTTGCCAGCCGAAATCTATGGAATTTACGTATTCCTCGTAAGCGGTCTGTCTTGGAGGGAAGCATCTACCTCAACAATTGATGAGTCTGAATTTGTCTCTGTAGAATTAATAAGTGACTCGTCAGAAGTTAAAGTAGTGTTGTCCCATGAATTTTGCATATTGGCTGTCTGACAATGGCAGACAGCTAGGTGATTTGCTACTCACTGTGTTGCGAAGGATGGTAGTTACAATATAAAAGAGAAAATAGTAAAAAAAGAAACTTTTAGAACTCATCCCAATAAGCTGTAAGAAAACAACGGTGATTAGTAAATAGAGCAAATCCAAAACAAAACTATCAACAAAAAGCGATCGAGAGTAGTGCACTTTATCTGACAACCTGAAAACATATCTCGAAATATTTTCTAACACCCGAATCTAGACAGAATTTCGCCAATTGAAAGTTATCTGTTTAAATTAGTTATTGTGAGTGGGGGTGAATGTTAAAAGGATCAAAATCTGTAAATAGCGTAACTGTTGGTGACAAACTCAACTGCTTGATCGGAAAGATATATGTAACTGCGAGAACATTGAGAAAATAATGCCTTTATTGTGATGACAGAATCTGAATTTGAACTTTGTTAACCGAAATCTGAATAATTCGGAAGTAAAGTTGGTTAATGTAAAGTTTAATTATAGAAAGAATCTGTTCTCTGCAGAGTTTGTTTCAGGTGGGTGCCAACCGCTCTAGTAGCTACAGCGCAACCCGATGACAGAGCAACAAAGTTTAACTACAGAGTTATGCAGAGGTGCAATGCGTACTCTGAAAACGCTGCTATCATTCTTGGTTCATAAATTTTTGATAATGGTTTTTAAATAACTAAACATTGATTGACTCTTGGGATATGGGCAATGACTCTGGTTTAACTGAACTCAATTGCAGCCTCAGTTCTTTAGAGTTAATAACATTTAATGAAACTTCAAAAATACTTAAGCTTTATCTGATGGCACGTAACAATAATAAATGAATTACAAAAATTGAATTTGCAAAAGCTGAACTTCATATGTATAATCTCTCGTTAAACAAAATTCCAAGATATAATTCTTAAATCCAATTCTCTCTCAATGATCAATAGAACCTAAGAAAGAAAATGATAAGCGGAAAGATTCATGATCTGAATGTCTGACGAACTAAGAATTTCGCGTTATGAAACCGGTGGCGCAAATTAAACAAACGTAATGATTACCTGTAATCCACACTTCACAAATATTATCTTACCAATGAAAAAGTCACTTATTTTTCTCCCCGGAATAAGTCTTCTACTTATTCACTATACATTCCAAACATCGCAATTGTTTGTGCCTTGCTGCTAAGAAACCAATACTCGCAGCTCACATTTAGCACCAAGGCTCAGCTGACTGTCTCCTCTCATAAGCTTGGGATTAACAGATAAAACAGGTTTGCTCTTCGCCTAGCGAAGGTTACGTTTTTATGGCGCGGCATCTGTCCTGAGGCTGCGCGCGCACGTCTAAGAAATTCAAAGGTACGAGCATGATTTCAGACATCCAAAACAAGAAAACTTCCTACAAAAAATAACTCACACGTTTTTCAGTTGAACGATTACAGACACCAATGACTTCTCGTTCCACATCTCTTTTCCAAACAGACTATTCTTTTATCCGTCTTCCTAACGTCACAAGAATTTTTACAGTCGCATATTTTCGTGTCCCACAGGTTCATCATAAGTTCACAGAAAGTTAGTAACTGTGCTCGAGGCTAGGCACCTACACTTTGGCATACCGTGATTCTTTACGAAACACTAGATTGTTATCTAAAAGTGGCACTCGTCAGAATACAGCAGAACACCGTTCTTCTTCTGATGGAAGTTCTTCCGTTCGGCACTGCTCAGCCACTAGGTTGGAAACGAGTCGTAAACGAACAATACCACTGGCCCTCGGGGCTCGTGCGGCAGTCCAACGTTAACAGAGATTGGTCCTTACCTCACCTGCCCTTTTCGAATGTAAAGAGTCCCTGCTGGCTGCTCGGGCAGGCTTTTTCGTTTCATCGGGCACTGTCTTGGCTGCTCCATATCCAGTTTCTCTTTATTTCCAAGCACTCTCAGAAAGCAAAGGAAACGAAGATCTACGCCATGTTAAATGCAGTAACGGAATGATGTTAGTTGAAGGTCAGTATGCACAGTGGATGCAGCCCACTCCACTTAAGTCTACTTCGTAATCTCTTACTAGCCTGTAATTCTCGTATTAAATGTCTTGACAGTTTTCAAAATATTGATTTTAGTTCCGTATGACAGCCTAGTTGATTTTCCGTTGCTATCGCGACCGAAGATATATTTTTAATTACGGAATATTTACTCATCACAACCTCTCTGTTGAGCGCTAATTGTAGCCGACAATTTTTTTTTTTTTTACATGTGAAATTTATCAATTTGTTCACTTATCGTTTGCTGCATTTGTTGCTGTAAGTACACTTTTCCTCATTAGTAAGACAGTTTTGTCGTTGAATTTTGCAAAGCATACGAACCATTTTTACATTTGTATGAAAGACTAGAATTTACTTAGTTTATGAAAAAAAGAATGACCTGATACAAGTTTAGAAAAATTTCAGATTTAAAATTAATTTTCTTAATTTTTACCACAGGTATTAATTGATTTGGAAACTTCTAGAGTTCCATACATCTGTAAATATGGATTGTATGCTGTGCAATATTCATCGAAATATCTTTCTTAGTTACGAAGAATGTACTTATAGCAACAAATACAGCCAATGGTAAGCGAAAATAGATGAAATTTCACTTCTAAAAAAATTAATTTTGTTATGTTTTCAGCTTCAACTGCTACGAGTGAGAGTCCTGAACCATTCCTATTAGCAGTTCACGGCAACGTGGTCAGAGTCATGAGAAACGCAAGTATGTATAGCACTTAAAAATCAAGAATGCCAAAAATACGAAGCATTGCCCCTAATGCTTAATGGACGAAAACAATACGTCAGATGTGTCATGTTCAACACCACAGCTCTACATCGTCCCGAAAGTAAATTACATAACAGTATTACGAAGCTGGATACTGTGAGTTTACGAGCGAGAGAGAGACGTTGTAGCACTTGCACGTTTGAACTGGAACCGGATAACGGCTTTCACATGATCTTGTGAAATCAAATATAGCATAAAATGTTTTAAAGTTCCCTCAACAAACAGAATGAAAATACGCGAGAAAGAATTCGATTTTGTGCAGCTTTATAGCATCTCCAAATTTCAGTAACGTAAATGAAACGCGAATTCTGGTAGTGGGCTGCAATTTCATCAATTCCTTTGATAATTCAGGTTGTATGTGCCCATCTCGAAATACACACGAGAAACGTCCGTACCACATCCATTCAACAAACAAGCAGCAACAAGGTAGGCTTTGTTCTCAAACAAGCCACTGCATTCCTTAAATTTTTCGGCCTGCCAACTGACTGGCAGTCATAGGTCACTATATTACGAGCTGACCAAGACATACCAAGTGGTGGTTTTTAAAGCCATGCTTCTCTAGTAGATGAATTGGCAAACGGCAGAGATTCGCTGAGTGAACAAGTGAATAACGTATGGCGCCGAGGCGCGTGTAATATGATAGAAGGTTCGTCACAGTGGCCATATTTCGTTGCAAGTAGCAAACTCTATTGCTGAGTAGTTTGTCTGAAGGAATGATTGGGAATTACAGTTAGACATACACGCAGCCAAAAAACGATACTGTCTCTAAGGATACAACCTCTCGTCCATGACATTAGATAATTTTATACTCTGTTGCGAATTCTATGTGAATTAGATGTTTTACAGTCAGGTTGTGCAATAACAGCTTTACATATTATGTAGAAATTATTACTTGACGACTTTCAGTCAGCTGTAATTTTGCTAGAATTCTATGAAAATGGTAATTAACGAATAAATCACATCATTTATTTAAGATTTTCAGCTACTTATCCGTTAGTTGCCACCGACATTACTTTGTAGTCTACTCGGTCCTTCTGATAAGAAGAAGGATAAGCGTAAGTATGTGTGGTACAGCCTTAAGTCATATGCGACGAGACAACACTATGTAGTTAAGGATCAGACTTGTTAGTCTAGCAGCGTATAGGGTGAGGACTAGCTGGACTTCCCTCACACTTTACGTACGCAACTCGCCGAAGTCAAGCAGCAAAATTGAAAAACTATGGCACAGATAAGGAGACAATTTTTTGAAGCAAATAGTAGTAGCAGGTTACATAGTTATCTCAGTACTTAAAGGTGTCTGCTTATAAAGCAGACTGTTTTGTAAACAATGTTAGTTCGGTACCTACAAGAATTCAGCATTCTCTAACTTAATATTCACGAACCCTTTAAATTTTATATTCAAACATTGGTACTAAGATCACTGAAGTTGTCTTCTCGAGTATTTTAGATCAAAGCTATTGTTCATTTCTGACCCAAATTTAAATGCATTAACAGTGGGTAGAGAGCCTGTAACATAAAATGTGCATTTGCTAAACTATACGATTCGTGGAAAGTTCCCCTTATTTTAAAAACCAAACCTTATACTTGAACTTCGTGAAACTTAAAAAAAATCAAGTTATCTGTCCTGTTTAAAATTTCACATTGAGCTGCTAAACATTTACTGCCAGAGCCATACATTTTATTCACAAGATTGTAACGTTTTTTGAAGTGCACAATCTCCACGAGCTAATTCTATCGAATCTGCCACGCGACCACTACAATATTTAGTTTCAAGAATATCTTAGAAAGATGTTTTACAACTGAGGGGGATATCGCTGACTAAGGTAAGGTCAGGATTTTTTGGTACAGACACAGTTTCCCCCACATGACGATATGTTACTTACAGGACTGTAACAGATTTATGTGAAAATAATATTTTTCGTATACATAACCTATATAAAATTTGATTCTAAATAAGAATTTCTCTGGTCAGCTACATCACACAAAATTTACGTGATGGCATGGTAATTTCTGTTCTTCTATCACTATCCTTCTCATATAAAAGCGATTCATTCGATATACTATAGATGTAAATTGTATACATAAGGTCCTGGAAGCGTGTGAAGTTCATCACCTTTCATTATAATCACTGAACGTTACAGTAAAATGACCTTCACCCCAAAAGAGCTTTACTCATTGTGCTAGGACTTCGATCTGTCATGCTGTGATTACAGCCTAAAGCTTGATTTAAAATTTAGCAGAGGCGTCACGTGGCGGAGCACAAAAATAATCTGTTCAAGCTGAGTCTAGGGTTGAAGATCATGCGATGTGTAGGACGTTTGTTTTACATATAATTGTGCCAAGAGTGGCACGAACCTTGTTAAACGCATGACTAGGCAGGAACAGTCTGTGCTTCCTCTGCCGAGAGAGTTTGCAACGTAACGCTTCTTTCTTGGCCGATAATACAGTGAGAAAAATAATTTACATGAGAAAACATGAAACAGTGCATGAATAAAGGTTTTCCTCGCGAAACACGCATTACAAACTCTGTCATTTGTTCCTGTCACTGTCGCAGCACACATCAATAAGTACGCTGTTATCTTATTACATTTTATCACCTTCATTCTTTTTTGTAGGTCATTACTTATTATCTTTATTTTGATGTATATGGTCCTGGCGGTTACTGTACAACATCATTGTTTGAAAACAATTTGACCGTGGTAATGTTAAACTGACTCACACATAAAATGTGTTAACAAGTATTAATTCGGCTTTCGGAGATAATAAAATAAAAGCTCGAATTTTAATAATGTAGTACTTAAACGACACTATGCTATAAGCTCTGCCACGTTCTGCCTTTGAACAATGTGTTTACTGTTATTGACATGTGTGCAACAGAGAACTCATACCATAAAGTTAATATACCATTACTAAAAGGTTTCTACAACGAATGCAGACACATTTACTGTCATCATGACAGCTATCACTCAATAAACGAGGTAAATTAGAGAGCTCATTCACACGTACCTCCTATAGGTTCGTAGACAACACCTGAAGTGAGTTACAGGAGGAGACAGGCCTCTTTTCGGAATCTTGTCTCTTACTAAAATTTTATAAGATATACAGATGTTCTGTAACACCCGCCAGGGTAGCCGAGAGCGATAACGCGCTGCTTCCTGGACTCGGGTAGGCGCGCCGGCCCCGGATCGAATCTGCCCGTTGGATTAACGACGAGGGCCGATGTGCCGGCCAGCCTGGATGTGGTTTTTAGGCGGTTTTCCACATCCCGCTAGGTGAATACTGGGATGGTCCCCATGTTCCGCCTCAGTTACTCGGCTCACAGGCATCTGAACACTTTCGCGGTATTCTGTGGGTTACACTCGCTGCAGACAGTTGGGGTACACTAAATCCATCCTGGGGGGGGGTACAGGGTGGCAGCAGGAAGGGCATACGGCCACCCCTTAAACATTAACATGCCACATCCGATTAACGATGGCTGACCCTGCGTCACTGCGGGACAAGGCACAAGCTATAGATACACAGATGTTCCCTGACATTTCTCGTATAAATCTGAATTACAGCTAATATCCATTCGTTTATCGTCGATGTTACATATGGGTTTTATGTCGTGGCACTCTTACATGTTAATTATTTCACAGTAATAATTTGAAAAAATTAAAATTAATACATCTTTTCCAATTTGCGGAAGTTGAGGTCCGACGTCACTTCACTTCTAGGACTGAGTTGAAATTGGTTAAATTACTATACGGTGCAATCTTTTGACTCACTGGAAACGTTTCCCTTCCTTTACATGATTTACTTCGCTAACTAGATGAAACCGCTTTTGCACAGTATATATGAACACTTACTCGTTCGCTCAGAAAGACAGGAATTATTTAACCTGTGGTCCAGAGAGAAATTTTACTTTGTTCATCCACTCGAACGCACCATGAGGGAAAACGGATTGTAAGATCTCTGTCTGAAACGTTACACTCGCTTGTTATCAGTAATTTTCAATTAAAAAGTTTCTTAACTGGTAGAGTTACATAAAATAACAAATGAAGTAGAATAATTCCTCAGTTTGAAAAAAGGCGTATGATTGTAGTTTTCAGTTTGCGAAACAACATACATTAACTTTTGTTTAAATTCTTTGTTGTATTAAGATGCTCATTTCCAGTGTATTTAACAAAGGCATTACTTTTTAAACTATATCATTATGCTCCATTCAGCCTTTTCCATCCAGCATTCATGGTTAAACTTGAAATTTGCTTTTCAGTTTTTATTTGCACAAGTATTTATATAATATAACAGGCACTACTGTTGTAGCTTAGTGTGGCGATTTGAGAATCGTTGTCATGTGATAAGTGGCTCTATATATGGAGTGCCGTGACGTCAGGGTGGCAAAATAATCGTCTCATCACTGCCGTTGCTCATCCTGCGAAGTTGCCACACTGTTCCGTTGATCTTTTCCTGGAAATTGAATGAGTGTTAATCGAGATTGGCTACACTGAGTAATTGTATGACCATGTCAGTTTTCTACAGAAAAGTCTGTTTTACCTACACAGAAAACAATAGTGCTAATACATGGCCTTTTTGATTTACCATTTGATAGAATGATTGTTTTTAGGTGGCTATTTTAATTTATTTGATCGTATATGTCGTTGGAGATATTAGTTGTAATTGAATGTCAGTTAACATACTACAAGTTAGTGTCCATTCATCTTCATTATTGAATCAACAGTTTCTTATTAGTCTAGACATTAGGTCTTTTCTTTAATAGTGTCTGTATACTTCGGAATCACCAATATAAGACGTTTTAAAGCTGTGTTGTGTAGTAGGTTTTAGAAACAGTTTACAGTTAGTTCATAAATTCACCGGCCACTCGTGTGATTTTCAAAAGTAACGACTGACTGTCACTGCAGACCAAAGTGTCGAAGCCTTCAGTATGGCGTTCACACCTCCAAAGTGACTTATGGTGTCAACTAACGAGTGCTTTAGGTTACTTGAAGATTTCATACGCTGCAGAATCTTGTAGCAGGACGTCCTCCTCTAGCATTACTTTTCCTCAATAGTAGTTATCGATACCAGTATTATTATTATTATTATTATTATTTTTAATTTTGGCCAGGCCAGTATTGTCTCAGTGGTTTTTCTTAAAACTTTCATGTCATTTTATGTGGTATATGTTACATTTCGAGCTAAAATTTATGAAAAGAATTTACTTTATTTTCGATGTTATAATCAATGAGTACTAGACTGTACTGTTAAAAAATCCTTTTAGAAACATTTGCAATCACTAATTATTTGGCACACTAAAATTTTCTGTTCTTCATTACGCAATCTAGTCCTATATACAATGTTTATTTCTGTATTCATTTATGAAATAATAATCGAGACTAATAGAAATTAATTTGTCAAGAAAGCTAATAAACCCTTTGGAATATGGTTATAAACACAGTAGCAGTAACTATGTCCCTCATGTGATCAGAAGTATCTTTCTATTTTGGGAGAACAATGTAATTTCGGCTTTGTTAATTTGAAAATTCAAAAGACTGTTTGATATACTAAAATGTGTCAAAATATGTTAAGATAACAAATAAAATTCTGCAACAACAATCTTCAAATTTATTTAGATTATTCCAACCTTCAGGACCTAAAATGTGAGAATTTCAGCATCAACAATCAGACCCCTAGAAAAGAAGAACTGGAGCCTACTCTGCAAGAATAATTAAGTGAACTAAAAAGTTTATTGTAATCTTACTCCTCTCAAATCTTCAGAAACGACTTCATTTATTGTGGACAATAACTGGAATTAGGAAGGAAGGGCTGGATTAAAATCTGAAATTGGATTTTTTCTACATTTTACACTTCGAAAACACAAAAGGTAAAGGAATACTTCACTATTTATTTTCGCCACTGTTCTCTGTGTCACACCCTGTGGCTTCCTTCGTACGCAATTCGGGTTCCCTATTATTGAGCTGTGTATCGTTTATGTCCCCAAGGGATCTGAGTCCTCCATTTTTATTCACAATTTCTTTAAAGCTTCCAGAAATACTTTAGGTATAACAGTTTTAACATTAATATTTAAATTAACATTTTATCATTTGTATTCTCTGTCCTTTTAGCTTTTTTGAATACTTTACTTGTAGCAGTTTTCTTGTTAATGTTTACATTAACATTTTATCATGCGTGTATTCATTCCTTTGATTTCTGAATATAGCCCAGTGATGGTACATAAAGATTGATCTTCGATTTCTTTGTTCCTTTTTTTATTGTTTTTTAATTTTTGGTTTAAGTGCATGTATATACTCAATTATATAATTATATCACATTAAAGACTTAGTAGGAAATATTTCCTCGGCCCTTGCGTACCAAAAGCACTTACTTCTGCAGGATTCACCAGCTTGAACCGATTTGAAATGAACCTCATCCAAACGCTACTGTGGTGGCAGAAACATGATTTCTCTACTCAGTAAGTTTCCCTAAATTCTTAGCCTCATGGAAGGCCATCATAACACCTCCGGCTTTGTGCATGTTAACTTTTATTTACACAGGAATACTTATTGTTTTTAAAAAAACCACTTACCAGCTATGTGCAAAATCTTCCTTCTCTTACTTATGTACATAGGTGAGATATAGGTTAACTATCATCTGTCTGTACTTATTTTCTGTTGTATTAAAATTAAATGTCAGCCTACTTACAGCGTAATTTAGCAAAGTACATATGTGACTGTAGAAATGTTCGTAAATAGATTTTTCTCCATAATTTACAAGTCTGTTGTAAGATCATACTGTCAGACTCCTCTAAGGTACGCTGACAGTTACATCGTTGCATTTAACTCACAAATAATGCAGTAACAACTTTCCTTACATCTGAACACAGCATGATCGTACTTGTTGCACTGGGCTAGTTGGTAAACATTAAATTATTGAGATATTAGTATATTTGTTCATATAATGCACTGTGGTAGTAACTGTTAAATGTTTAAAGTGTTACATTTATGTGTTTCTTCTGGAAATATTGTAATACTGAGAAAAAATTGGCAATATTGTAATAAACCGCCTCAAACAGAAAACAGCAATGATAGGTCGTAACACATTGGAGTGCTTCCATAAATTACGATAGGCCACCATGCTCTGCTGTAAACTGTAAATACAGAATTACAAATATCACACATCAGCTATAGTGTCAAAATGTCTGACAATTTTTGGTTAAGAAACTATATTAATGAAGCAAGTTGACGCTGACCTGATATTTATAAATCATCCAACTGGCCTAGAGGAATGGGTGAGATGAGGTAGCAATTTTCGGTAATATATTATAGTATTTAAGAATAGCCTTCCATAAGTATAAGTTAAATTGTGAGGTGTCAAACAAATAACACACCTGATACTGAATTCCTGAAACAATTCCAGTGAAATCGCTTCATCACATGAAATAGTTTCAAGAAAATGTACGAATTATTAATTGGGAAAGCGAATAAACAAGCCAGCATATCGTGAATATAAGCCACTAAGACTCACACTAGTAATTGCACATAAGTAATTTTCCAGACCAGAGCTACGAAACACATTTCTGAGGGAAGGTGAATTTTAAGACAGCAATTCCCTTCCCATTGTTGGGCCGAAACCCACACAGCGGGACGTCTAGTGTACACAGTGTGTTGCTGGAGCCACTGGGCAGACTGCTGGCAGCAAAAGCCGCCCTTGTCCCTGCTTTTAACGACGGCCCTTCGGAAAGACTTTCTACAGGAACGCAGCCGGAGATGGCAGATAGATGTCCAGAGAACTCACTGTAGACTCCTGTGTTACAACTCGCGTGAAATGAAAAGCTGTCTACCTTAGTATTACGAAAGAAATCACGCCTTTGATGGGCTATAAAAACTCTTGTGCGTGGAGTTATAACAAGTAGGAATGCTCTGACTGGCCGGAAAGGGAAAGCTTGGCCACCAGGTTTGATATAGGCAAATGAAGACGGAATTCGCTCTATCTGTTGCAGCAAATCGTCGAGCGCTTGAGCATGGCGATTCGCGCCACACTGAAAAGATTGCAAGAGCCGTTATGGGAACACTTGTTCAGAAGCTCGTCTTAACTCATAAGGAGGTAAACTACAACGTCTCCTAGTATTGAGAATCACACCAAGCACTGACAGTTGACACTTGCGAGCGATTTGAGGACAACGACGTATGCACTATTTCAGCCAAATAGCGTGTACAGTGCCAATTAACTTAGCTAGGGAATAACTTTGTGTCTCGGCTGCACCGACGACATAGATTTTGAGGTTCACAGCTAACGCAGACTACCACCACTGCCTCCGCAGACAAAAGGTAAACACATGCGCTAGCGCTATGCCAGCAATTGATACCGAATTGACACTCACAACTGTGACCGTCTCCATTTCTACATTTTTTTTTTGTACATTCAGCCATGACCTGTAGTTCAACATATTCGCGATTGTTAAGTTTAATTGAAACAGATATGCAAGATATCGGATCCAACGAAACGAACTGATCAGCCACTGTAGAGTGCTTTATACCCTGAAGTAATTGAATATTAGTAAATATGTACTTCTTTCTGATTGCTCTTTAGCGACCCCCATCCATTAATTGTTTAGTTTAATTGTGCATTTTCTCTTAAATGGTATTGCTGACACCAACAGCATTTAATTTGTTTTATTTCGTTGACCCCTAGACATGGTCATCATCCGTCTCACTATTAAAGAGCCTTAGAATAGTTAGAAATTCCACAGTTGGGAATACCCAATACCAATATTTTACCATCCTATACATATTATAATTATGATGTTATAATGAAAAAATAAACCTTGATAACGAAAATCAATCCCTGAACTCGTATACTAATTTCTGTTACCTATAACATTTCCTGTACAGGGAGTGTAGTGGAACCGACACTGAGATCGTTTTGTGATTACATCCCTGTTCTTACTGGTGCAATCTTCTGAGCTCTGCATGCATGAGATGCACACATGTTAGAAAGAGGACGATTGTGGCTTTTCTTTACATAATAAAACATCATAATAAAACTAATCCTAACAGGACAACGAGCTTGGAAATACTCTCCTCCTAGTCTATTTTTCACGGACCCAAAAACGCAGAAAACTGCATACAATAGCATAGAGAACTGCAGAATACTGGCTGAATATTTTGAAGAACTAGATAACTGTTATCCACCGAAAGAAAAATTTAATTTCAATATTGGAAACCCAACACCACCAGACTCCAAGCCGCCAACCACAGAAGAAATAAAAGAAATCATAAAAGAGCTTAAAAATAATAAAGCCCCTGGAGAGGATAATATAGTTGCTGAACTATGGAAGTACTCTAGTGACAACATGATACAGTGTCTATCAGAAATACTAAAAGAAATCTGGACAACACACAAATTACCACCAGACTGGACATCTGCATTAATACATCCACTACATAGAAAAGTGAAGAAAACAGATCCTAGCAATTATAGGGGAATCTCCCTCTTACCAGTGACCTATAAGATCTTGTCTAAGGCGCTTTTAAATAGAGCAGAAGAGATACTTGACAAACAGCTAGGAGAGTATCAGGCTGGATTTAGGAAGGGAAGGTCATGTGCAGAACAAACACTAAATTTAAAGAACACAATAGAAATGAGGAAAATCAGGAACTTAAAATATGTAATTACTTTTGTGGATTTTAAAAACGCTTATGATTCAATTGACAGAAATACACTGCTTGATATCTTAAAAGAATTGGGACTCGATGCTAAAACAACTGAAATAATTAAAGGTACTTTGTCAAATACAAAATCGAAAGTAAATTTAGGGGAGAGCTCTCAAAATTGTTTGAAATAAAGTCAGGTGTTCGACAGGGAGATGGTCTGTCACCTCTGCTTTTCAATTGTGTCTTGGAGAAGGTAGTTCGAGAATGGAGGAAGGCCGTCAATACTAAAGGGATTCAACTAGAGAGAAATCCAAACAAGATCACTGTCGACTGTTTAGCCTTCGCAGATGACATGGCATTGATTAAAGATTCACTAGACAATGCCCAAGAACAAATAAGAGAACTACAAAAACAAGCAGCCAAAGTAGGACTACAAATATCCTATGAAAAAACAAGGTTTATGACAAACATCTGTGATGCTCCTCAAAATATTGCAGTTGACAACAACACAATACACAAAACAGATTCCTTTAAATACCTAGGAGAGTGGATTACATACAATGTCAAAGAAAAGATAGCTATAGAATAAAGAGTGCACAAAATGGAAAGAGTGTTTCATATGACCAAAAACGTTTATAATAAAAAATCCTTGTCCTGGAACACGAAATTAAGACACTACCAAACAGTGGCCAGACCTGAAGCTCTCTATGAGGCACAGAAACACTTAAACTAACAAGAAATGGAGATCTTGAGAAACTAGAGAAGGTCGAAAGAAGAATTTTAAGTAAAATACTGGGAGCTAAAAGAAACGATAATGCTGAATACAGGTTAAGACCAAACAGAGAGCTATATCTGAAAACGGAGAAACTAACTGATGTAATGAGGAAGAGGAGACTACAGTTTTTTGGACATATATTCAGAATGGATAACAACAGACTAACCAAGCGGATATTCACATTACTCAATGGTTACAAATCTAAGCCACCATGGTTCATAGAGACTGTAAAGGACATTGAAAATGCTGTAGTTACAATAGACACAATAGAAAACAGAACACATTTCAGAAAGGCAGTTCAAAAGGCAGAATTTCAGGAGAGAAAGAAAATAACTAGACGAAAGTGGAACAACACTCTAAAAGGATGAAGGAAATTTGGAAACTGAAAAAATCTAATACAATGAAGAGTAGCCAAAGTTGATTCATCGTACCCTCCAAATGGGTTATTCGAAAGAAAAAAAAAAAACATCATGTTACTATAGTGGGTCATAGGTTTGCCGACAATTCGAGGTCGACTCACGCTTGGACCACTCTGAGCCTTCCAGCAGCCGATGTCGTATCATACTGTTTACTGTCAGGGAGGCATTCGGTCGAAGACAATTTTCAGACCTCAGCTAGATGAGGGCTTTAGCTTTCAGTAAATTGATAAAGGTACACTCCTACCTACGAGCAGCCTATGACACCCTGATCAACCATCCTCCACCATAGCATACCGATACCCTCAACATAAGGGCGTTCCTTGACGCCAGTAACATCGCTCAGCAAATTCATAGAGGGCTTGAAAAGATGTTACACACTACCAGCAATTCTTGGTACTTTGCCATATTGGCCGAGATAATTTTTCTTTCGAATCCATTGATCACGTTTAGCACTGCTCCCCTTACTCTATTTTGTGTTCATTTAGCGTTTGTTAGGCCGTAGGTCACAGTTTCGTTTTAGTCTATGAGGCAGCCGTCCTCGCTTTCGTTGCTACGTTCTAACATTGCAACTACAGCTCACTGCCTTTTTCCGTCCCTCACAACCTTGTTCGTTTAATGTACGTCTAGCGCACACTGCTCAGTATTAATGCAATGAATAAATTTTCGAACCACTATACTGATATCCTTTTACTCATTAATGGCAAGACCTGCTCATTAATTCTTGTAGTGAAGAATGAAACTGCAAACGATCAATATGAGCGGCATAGTCAATGTCAGCTACAGACCAACAAAATACGAAAATTAATTAGCTACACAACTTCAAACATGACTTGTTTGATACCTTTCTGTTTGCTATACCTCAATACAGTTTCCCAAACTGCATGATTGATACCTTGCGCTGGTACAGTGGGTTTTGTTCTGTTGTCTTTATGTACACTGATGAAACACGACACTGAGGGCTCTGGCCACTGCGAGGCAGCATGAAGCGTCGTGCCGTTGTGGGCATGTAACACGATACAGAAAATATAGAAGGCCAGCAGATAACAACGGGAAAGTTTCTAGTAATGGTACGGGCCGCAAATGGGGAAATTTACTAACGTAAGCGATTTTGACAAAGTCTATATTGCTGTGGCCCTGTACCTAGGAATAGGCATTCCGGGAACTGCGGAAGTGTTAGGTCGTTCGTTTGCTACAGCTGTAAATTGGAAAGTGGCTGATGGTCGGTGAAACCACAGGTAAACAACGGAGTGTTATTCACCCATGCCTCATCGCCGAACGTGGAAGCTGGGGTTTGTTCATTCTGCAAAGCAAGCTAGAGAGCGATTCTGGCAGAGTACAGCACACCTTTCAGCTTATATTGTTGAACGTGGGGCTCTCAAGTAGCTAACATCCGCTTATTCATATTTTCACCCAACGATAAAGTAAAATACGACTGCAGTGCTCACGAGATCATCGGGATTCCAATCAGTGTAGACGTATCTCCCGGTGGTCGGATGAATCCTGTTACACCAGGGAGATGGTCGTGTCCGAATACGCCATCTACCAGGCTTACTCCTCCTCAGAATATATACCACGTCACCAACAGTGGCCACTGGGAGTAATATTATGCAATACACGACAATCTCACGAGCTTCCGAGGGAGATGAGGTAATAATCGAAGGACGTGTTGCCGCTATGGAGTGAGTGAACGTTACTGCGGAGCACATGCGTCCCTTCATGCCTGGTGTCTTCCCCAAAAACGATAGCATCTTCCAGACCGATAACTTGTCCCTGTCGCAGGGCCTGAATCGTGGTACGATGACTATGTGACCGTGATAGAGAACGCGCGTGAATATTGGACATCAAATTAGCATGATCTCAATCTGATCAACCGCATCTAGAACGCCGTCCGTTCCCAAAAATCACTGGCCCACAATTCATGGGGACTGAGTGATCTGTACGTAGACATCTGGTGCCATTCACCTGTGGAAACCAACAAAGAATTTCAGAAACCTGCCACCACGGTAGTTTCGTCATGTTTTTAAACTGTGGCATCACACGGGGAAGGGAATGAGGAATTATTTTTCCTTTTTTTGGTATGTTCCTATGGGACAAACTGCTGGAGTCAAAAGTCCCTATGCGTACAAACTACTTAACCTAACTTAAACTAACTAACACGGCGGGAATGAGAAAAGTGGTACCACTTGAACTATAACAAGCGAATTTGTGGACTCTGTTGTGTAGATGATCCACTCTACAACAGCACAATATATATACGTAATCACTCAAAATATCGTGATTCATTTTTCGCTCACACACTTGATTCATTACTCTTTATATTGTGACAATGTGAAAAGTACATTTAATTATACAAAATCAAATATCTTCAATTTAAAATAATAAGTTACAAATTTTTAGCAGCTATAAAAATTATCAATCGAAACTGAGGTGGGATACTGGGATTGCAATACACTGGAGCGCGAAGCAAAGTGGTATAGTTATGGGATTTCAAATACAGGGACATGTAAACCAGGCAGAATACGGTACTGCGATCGGCGGCGCCTATATAAAACAACATGTGTCAGGCCCAGTGCTGTTACAATGCCAGGTTATTAAGATTTAAGTAACTTTCAACTACGTGTTATAGTCGGCGCATTAGCCATGGGACAGCCCTCCGAAGTAGCAATGAAGTGAGGACTTTTCCCGTATGCCCATTTCACGAGTGAACCGTAAATATCGCGAATCCGGTAAAACATAAAATTTCTGACATCACTGCAGCCGGAAAAAGATCCTGCAAGATCAGGACCAACAATACCTTCAGAGAATCGTTCAATGTGATAGAAAAGCAACTCTTTCGCAAATTGCTGCAGATTTCAATGCTGCGACATCAGTAAGCGTCAGCGTGCGTGTCATCCAACGACACATCATCGCTGTAGGCTTTCGCAGCGGAGTGCCCACTCGTCTACCCTTGATGACTGCACCACACGAAGCTTTAAGTCTCTCCTGGGCCGTTCAACACAGACATTGGACTGCTGATGACTGGAAACATGTTGCCTGTCCGGACGAGTCTCGTTTCAAATTGTATCGAGCAGATGGACGTGTACGGGTATGGAGACAGCCTCATGAATCTATGGAACCTGCATGTCAGCAGGGGACTGTTCAAGATGGTGGAAGCTCTGTAATGGTGTGCGGCTTTGTGCAGTTGGAGTGATATTGAGTCTGCTGACACTTCTAGATACGACTGACGTACGTAAGCACCCTGTCTGGTCATCTGAATCCATGCATGTCCATTGTGCATTCCGATAGACTTGGGCAATTCCACTGGGGCAATGTGACACCCATGTTCAGATTTGCTACAGAGTGGCTCCAGGAACACTTCCGCTGGCCACCAAACTCCCCGGACATGAACATTATTGAGAATATCTGGGATGCCTTGCAACGTGCTGCTCAGAAGAGATCTCCATCTCTCTTAATTTTACAGATTCATGGACAGCCCTGCCGGATTCATGGTTTCACTTACCTTCAGCACTACTTCAGACATTACTAGAGTCCATGCCAAGTGTTGCGCCACCTCTGCGTGCTCGCAGGATCCTACACGATATTACACAGGTGTACCAGATTCTTTGGCTGTTTAGAGTATGTACCCCCCCCTTTCCCCCCACCCTCCTATATATTACAGAATAAATGTTTTCAGTTAAATCTATGAGAATCGGTCGAGTGAAGCGGTTCATTGCATCAGATACACAGGTAGCTATTGAATTGAAACGAATATCTAAACCATCTTGCCCACAAAATCTTATACTTTTACTAAATTATATTAAACATTTGTTCTTAAATAATAAAAGGTACTAAATTTAAAAACAATTTCATTTAACATACATCAAATTTATAGATCCTGATTGGTGTTTCTAGTCGAACATCCGACTTAGTTGCATGTCATTTTCTTTCATCTAGTTCGTGTTAAGAATGTTCCAGTTATTTAGCTGCTTCACATGAGATGGTTTAACATTTTTCCGATATCGAATTTTTTTATTTAGCTGCTTCACACGAGATTGCTTAACATGTCTCAAATGTCTTACTCTTATACAAGGTCGCACTATTACGAAATTAGTTGCCATATGCCAGTTATGTGCGGCGTTCTCGTAACATTCCGTGATCTTCAAATTGCTCATTATTCGCGGTTCTTCCTAACAAACTTCAAAAAGACTGTTTTTGATGAATATTCAGTTACGATCACAATTCATATATTCCATCTTATCTCTTTCAAAAAATTTATTCATCAGAATCAGCCTTCTTTCAGTTTCATCTGGGCCGCAGCCTTCCCCAGTAGCCTCCTTCAGTGTTTTTTTTTTTTTTTTTTTTTTTTTTTGTCATCAGTCTACTGACTGGTTTGATGCGGCCCACCACGAATTCCTTTCCTGTGCTAACATCTTCATCTCAGAGGAGCACTTGCAACCTACGTCCTCAATTATTTGCTTGACGTATTCCAATCTCTCTCTTCCTCTACAGTTTTTCCCTCTACAGCTCCCTCTAGTACCATGGAAGTCTTCCCTCATGTCTTAGCACATGTCCTATCATCCTGTCCCTTCTCCTTATCAGTGTTTTCCACATATTCCTTTCCTCTCCGATTCTGCGTAGAACCTCCTCATTCCTTACCTTATCAGTCCACCTAATGTTCAACATTCTTCTATAGCACCACATCTCAAATGCTTCGATTCTATTCTGTTCCGGTTTTCCCACAGTCCATGTTTCACTACCATACAATGCTGTACTCCAGACGTACATCCTCATAAATTTCGTCCTCAAATTAAGGCCGGTATTTGATATTAGTAGGATTCTCTTGGCCAGAAATGCCTTTTTTGCCAGAGCGAGTCTGCTTTTGATGTCCTCCTTGCTCCGTCCGTTATTGGTTATTTTACTGCCTAGGTAGCAGAATTCCTTAACTTCATTGACTTCCTGACCATCAATCCTGATGTTAAGTTTCTCGCTGTTCTCATTTCTACTACTTCTCATTACCTTCGTCTTTCTCCGATTAATTCTCAAACCATACTGTGTACTCATTAGACTGTTCATTCCGTTCAGCAGATCATTTAATTCTTCTTCACTTTCACTCAGGATAGCAATGTCATCAGCGAATCGTATCATTGATATCCTTTTACATTGTATTTTAATTCCACTCCTGAACCTTCTTTTATTTCCATCATTGCTTCCTCGATGTACAGATTGAAGAGTAGGGGTGAGAGGCTACAGCCTTGTCTTACACCCATCTTAATATGAGCACTTCGTTCTTGATCGTCCACTCTTATTATTCCCTCTTGGTTGTTGTACATATTGTACACTCCGGGAAATTGAAATAAGAACACCGTGAATTCATTGTCCCAGGAAGGGGAAACTTTATTGACACAATCCTGGGGTCAGATACATCACATGATCACACTGACAGAACCACAGGCTCATAGTCACAGGCAACAGAGCATGCACAATGTCGGCACTAGTACAGTGTATATCCACCTTTCGCAGCAATGCAGGCTGCTATTCTCCCATGGAGACGATCGTAGAGATGCTGGATGTAGTCCTGTGGAACGGCTTGCCATGCCATTTCCACCTGGCGCCTCAGTTGGACCCGCGTTCGTGCTGGACGTGCAGACCGCGTGAGACGACACTTCATCCAGTCCCAAACATGCTCAATGGGGGACAGATCCGGAGACCTTGCTGGCCAGGGTAGTTGACTTACACCTTCTAGAGCACGTTGGGTGGCACGGGATACATGCGGACGTGCATTGTCCTGTTGGAACAGCAAGTTCCCTTGCCGGTCTAGGAATGGTAGAAAGATGGGTTCGATGACGGTTTGGATGTACCGTGCACTATTCAGTGTCCCCTCGACGATCACCAGTGGTGTACGGCCAGTGTAGGAGATCGCTCCCCACACCATGATGCCGGGTGTTGGCCCTGTGTGCCTCGGTCGTATGCAGTCCTGACTGTGGCGCTCACCTGCACGGCGCCAAACACGCATACGACCATCATTGGCACCAAGGCAGAAGCGACTCTCATCGCTGAAGACGACACGTCTCCATTCGTCCCTTCATTCACGCCTGTCGCGACACCACTGGAGGCGGGCTGCACGATGTTGGGGCGTGAGCGGAAGACGGCCTAACGGTGTGCGGGACCGTAGCCCAGCTTCATGGAGACGGTTGCGAATGGTCCTCGCCGATACCCCAGGAGCAACAGTGTCCCTAATTTGCTGGGAAGTGGCGGTGCGGTCCCCTACGGCACTGCGTAGGATCCTACGGTCTTGGCGTGCATCCGTGCGTCGCTGCGGTCCGGTCCCAGGTCGACGGGCACGTGCACCTTCCGCCGACCACTGGCGACAACATCGATGTACTGTGGAGACCTCACGCCCCACGTGTTGAGCAATTCGGCGGTACGTCCACCCGGCCCCCCGCATGCCCACTATACGCCCTCGCTCAAAGTCCGTCAACTGCACATACGGTTCACGTCCACGCTGTCGCGGCATGCTACCACTGTTAAAGACTGCGATGGAGCTCCGTATGCCACGGCAAACCGGCTGACACTGACGGCGGCGGTGCACAAATGCTGCGCAGCTAGCGCCATTCGACGGCCAACACCGCGGGTCCTGGTGTGTCCGCTGTGCCGTGCGTGTGATCATTGCTTGTACAGCCCTCTCGCAGTGTCCGGAGCAAGTATGGTGGGTCTGACACACCGGTGTCAATGTGTTCCTTTTCCCATTTCCAGGAGTGTATATGACCCGTCTCTCCCTATAACTTACCCCTACTTTTTTCAGAATCTCGAACAGCTTGCACCATTTTATATTGTCGAACGCGTTTTCCAGGTCGACAAATCCTATGAAAGTGTCCTGATTTTTCTTCAGTCTTGCTTCCATTATTAGCCGTAACGTCAGAATTGCCTATCCCGTCCTTTTACTTTTCCTAAAGCCAAACTGATCGTCACCTAGCGCATTCTCAATTTTCTTTTCCATTATTCTGTATATTATTCTTGTAAGCAGCTTCGATGCATGTGCTGTTAAGCTGATTGTGCGATAATTCTCGCACTTGTCAGCTCTTGCCGTCTTCGGAATTGTGTGGATGATGCTTTTCCGAAAGTCTGATGGTATGTCGCCAGACTCATATATTCTACACACCAACGTGAATAGTGGTTTTGTTGCCACTTCCCCCAATGATTTTAGAAATTCTGATGGAATGTTATCTATCCCTTCTGCCTTATTTGAGCGTAATTACTCCAAAGCTCTTTTAAATTCGGATTCTAATACTGGATCCCCTATCTCCTCTAAATCGACTCCTGTTTCTTCTTCTATCACATCAGACAAATATTCACCCGCATAGAGGCTTTCAATGTATTCTTTCCACCTATCTGCTCTCTCCTCTGCATTTAACAGAGGAATTCCCATTGCACTCTTAATGTTACCACCGTTACTTTTAAAGTCACCATAGGGTGTTTTGACTTTCCTTAGTCATTCCTTAGTACTTCAGTATCCCACTTCTTTGCGTATTGATTCTTCCTGACTAATGTCTTGAACTTCAGCCTACTCTTCATCACTACTATATTGTGATCTGAGTCTATATCTGCTCCTGGGTACGCCTTACAATCCGGTATCTGATTTCGGAATCTCTGTCTGACCATGATGTAATCTAATAGAAATCTTCCTGTATCTCCTGGCCTTTTCCATGTATACCTCCTCGTCTTATGATTCTTGAACAGGGTATTCGCTATTACTAGCTGAAACTTGTTACAGAACTCAATTAGTCTTTCTCCTCTTTCATTCCTTGTCCCAAGCCCATATTCTCCTGTAACCTTTTCTTTTACTCCTTCCCCTACAACTGCATTCCAGTCGCCCATGACTATTGGATTTTCGTCCCCCTTTACATACTGCATTATTCTGTCAATATCCTCATACACTTTATCTATCTATTCATCTTCAGCTTGCGACGTCGGCATGTATACCTGAACTATCGTTGTCGGTGTTGGTCTGCTGTCGATTCTGATTAGAACAACCCCGTCACTGAACTTTTCACAGTAACACACCCTCTGCCCTACCTTCCTATTCATAACGAATCCTACACCTGTTATACCATTTTCTGCTGCTGTTGATATTACCCGATACTCATCTGACCAGAAATCCTTGTCTTCCTTCCACTTCACTTCGCTGACCCCTACTATATATAGATTGAGCCTTTGCATTTCCCTTTTCAGTTTTTCTAGTTTCCCTACCACGTTCAAGCTTCTGACAACCCACGCCCCGACTCGTAGAACGTTATCCTTTCGTTGATTATTCAATCTTTTTCTCATGGTAACCTCCCCCTTGGCAGTCCCCTCCTGGAGATCCGAATGGGGGGACTATTCCGGAATCTTTTGCCAATGGAGAGATCATCATGACACTTCTTCAATTACAGGACACATGTCCTGTGGATGCACGTCACGTGTCTTTAATGCAGTGGTTTCCATTGCCATCTGCATCCTCATGTCGTTGATCATTGCTAATTCTTCCGCTTTTAGGGGCAATTTCCCACCCCTAGGACAAGAGAGTGCCCTGAACCTCTATCCGCTCCTCCGCCCTCTTTGACAAGGCCGTTGGCAGAATGAGGCTGACTCCTTATGCCGGAAGTCTTCGACCGCCAATGCTGATTATTTATCAAAATTTAGGCAGTGGCAGGGATCGAACACGGGACCAGAGACGTTTTGATTATGAATCAAAGACGCTACCCCTAGTCCACGGGTCAGATGGCGCGGGACTGTAACGCCTAGGATGTTTTCGTATTGAGCGATATCGCAACCACCGAAAGTAGCTGTTAAAATCGATCTTGTTGTGAATGAAACCCCATGTCGGGCGCCATTTATGCAGTGGTTAAATTATTAATATTTTGACATATTTTAATAATTATAATTTAGTTTGACCATAAGCGTGGAATATCCATAAGAAATTATAAGATTTGGGGGCACCAAACGCTATAACATAATTAGATTGGCAGATTAATCCCTCGATCGTCGCCGCTCCTGGACTCCCCATCTCCGGACAATCCAAGCCAAGGCACGCTCCCGACTCCGTGTCCTCAAGCTACTTTCCGGCCGTACGTGGGGTCTGGACCCCTCCACCATCCTTCACACCTATAAATCCCCCATCCACTCTATCCTTTCTTACACCCATCCCGCCTGGATCTCCGCCCCCCCCCCCCCCCCTACCTTTTATAAATGCCTCCAAATCCTTGAACGCCATGCTCTCTGCCTCGCCTATCGCATCCGTCTCCGCTCCCCCACGCGGATCCTGTATGATCTCATTCCCTTCCCCCACCCCCTCCTCTTCCTTGAAAGGATACGGATCCTGTACACCTCCCGCAAACTCGATCCTCCTTACCCGCTTATCTCACCCATCCTCTCCCACCCCCGCCCACTGCCGTGCCTGTATTCCCATGTCCCACCCGGTCTCCATCTCTCCACACTCCAAACCCTCTCCCAAGGTGGCTTCCGCCAGCTCCCACTCCCTGATGATGTCGTCCTCCCCTCCATCTACCCCTCCTATCAACTTTGATCCTCCCGCCCCCCACTTCCTGTGTCCTTTCCTTTAGGCACCCTCCCTCCCTTCTCTACCCTTCCCTTCTCTTTCCTTTACCCTTGTCCCCTCCCCCTCTTCACCTGGGCTTCCCCTCTCCCTTCCTCCCTTCCCCCTATCTCCCCTGCCCTTGGCATCTGCTCTCCCCTCTCTGTCTCCCAACGCCCCTCCTCCTCTCTTGGCAGGTCCCCGAACTCACACACACTCAGTGAACATTCGCGCGCTGGAGATCATCGCCATCAGTGTCTCGTGTGTGTGCCTTCGTTTGTGTTTAGTGTTTGTTCGCTGTCACGCCACCACAGTTCACGTGTACCGTCGCCATCATCCATGTTATGTGCGCCGTGTCAACTAGTGTTCGTGATGTTTCTCGTCCAGCGTGAATGGCTCGATGTTTTTTTGTTTTTGTTTTTTAGTGTCTAAATTTTTTGCCCGCCGTTTTGATTGTATTCTCTGTACCACCTATATGTATTACTTCTTGTCAAACTCAAGGCTGAAGAACGGCGTACTCTGCTGCTGACAGCCCTCCTTGTGCAAGGTGATCAAAATCACAATAAAGAAAAAAAAACAGATTAATTTGAGAAAACAAACATGTTGGGACCACGACTACAAATATGGTACAAATTCGGCTGGCAGTGTCTCCTTGCGGCGGCGTGGATTCGGTGTACGACCCATGTCTTTCGGCAGTGGCCATAGTTGCGTGTTCGGCTTTAGTGGCAGTGCCGCTCGAGATTCGGCTCTCATTATTGGGCGGTTATTCTCTCAAGTCTCTGCTCCTTATATCGAAGTGTACTGATGAAAACAAATTCATCAATTATAGACATCATACCTATATTTCGTTTGAGTGTCAGTAACAGCCTTGTTTGGTAAGCTGTCATTTAACGGAGCACATGAACAGCTGGCATATTTGTGAATAAACACTTCTACGACTTCTTCCCGCTTCTTCTCTGTATGTAGCCCCAAACTATGGACGACTCCTCTTTCGTTATCATCATTAGGTAGCTGTACGCTGTGTGATTGGGTAAGTGGGATGTTTCTGCAAGTAGAATAAAAATCTGCACCGAGTTTGTGAATTGACTACCTTCGAATCATGAGTTGACCACCATATGTGTTTTATTGTGACTTATTATTTAAAAAAAGTTCGTCCCAGCAGGGCGCTCCATAGTGTCAAATTGAGGTAAGGGTGGTTTTTACTAATACCATGTTATTTTTTTTTGCTGTTTTACTTGAACATTGTATAACGTAGGGTTTGAAACGAAGAAACAGCGGACTACTCGTTGGGACTACTGCGTTTAAGCTTCACTTTCGCGTGGAAATAATTGATTCATATGGTCCCTAAAATAAACAATGGCACATTTGTCAGAAAATGGCGAAACTGGGCAAATCCACTCAGGTGCTTTGGGGTAAGTCCCCACGGCTCCAACGAAGTGACGAAAATTCTTCGATAATAACACTCGCAAAAGATGACGTTCAACAAACACGCAGTGAGATTATCTCCCACGAAGTTGTAATCCCGTTGACTAAAATAAAGATTTAGGGGAAACATTCTGCCAAAGCGTTGAAATGCGTGCTTCTAACATCGGCACATCGGCTCCCAGCGAAGATCGAATGGGAAAAGAACACATGAACAAAGATGAGTTTGCAACAGAGAAAGAAAGATGTGTCAAAGAAAGAAAAGAGTTTTCCATACATACAATACGACTTCATCTATATTTCATGACATCGATGGCAAAACAAGGAAAATAAACAAACAGCCAGCTGATTAATCTCCACCGTCAGATTCAGGTGTCTACATCATGAAAGTAGATCAGATATAAATATGGACTTCGAATTTGTAGAAGAAGTGTACGAAGAATAAGAAGAAAAAGAACTTGGGATTTCAGGAAAGGATAAAATTTCTCTAATACGCAATGATTTCACTCTAGTAAGAGTCTGGGATAAACTAAAAACTCATGCCACAGCTTTATGGTCAAAATTTCAATGTATCAAAAGAAGGCTATGAATGTGTCTTTTAAAAGAAATTTCCAGGAGACTACAAATACACTGTGGCACTAGAACAGTCATTCATTGACATCGACGATATTATATGAACTATCAAAACCGACAGTAAAACTCAGCACGATTCCAGAACGCAATAACTTTTTGGGGACACTTATCAAAACAATGGTTCAAATGGCTCTGAGAACTATGGGACTTAACATCTGAGGTCATCAGTCCCCTATAACTTAGAACTACTTAAACCTAACTAACCTAAGAACATCACACACATCGATGCCCGAGGCAGGATTCGAACCTGCGACCGTAGCTGTCGCGCGGTTCCAGACTGAAGCGCCTAAAACCGCTCAGCCACACAGGCCGGCGGTACTTATCAAAGTATTAGTTTTGTATAAGTACCTTTAAACATTATTTATGAGATACACAACAAACATTGTGTTGGGTGGCTTTGCTAAAATACAACAATGTTAAGTGGGCGATTTTGTTACATAGTTTTCCTTCTTTATCCAAGTTTATCTCGAATGGTGCAAAGACCAAAACTGCTGTGCTTTGTCCCATTTTGAGGGTAAAAACTCGCAATTTTTTGGATATATTTTTAATTTACCTGTAATTAATAACTGAACATAGCTGACATTTCTATGAGTTATATGTAACACCCGGTCTACGACTTCACGTTTCCGTTTAAAGGTTTGTTGTAAGGTCTTGTCTCAACAATTGCTTTCATGACAGAATACCACTAGGGGGCGGGGGGGATGCTTGGGATAAGATTTCCGTTTCATAATTTATCGTTTATGATTTTTCGTGACGTTGTGTTCGGCAACAGTAAATTGATCGGTATCACTATGTTTATCGCGGCGTCGGTAGTCTTTGTATCTCTCTTAAGTACGACGGCTGGAACTTTAATAGTGCCAACTATTTATTTACAGCTCGAAAAAAACAGATACGTGTTTCAAAGCTTTACTGACTTTCCAAGTAGTCACCAGCATTGTGTATAAACCGTTGGCAGCGATGTGGAAGTCGTAGTATAATCTTAGCAGTGCGAGTTGTGTTGACAGTTCGAGCGGCGCGGTCTATTGCCCGATGAATCTATAGCAGTTCTGAGGCGATTTCTGTGAATTCAGTTTAGAAATCGAGTTGAGCTCGCGAGGGCTTAAGTCAGGCGAGTGCATTAGGTGGTATAGCGCTTAGCAGCCCCATCAGTCAAACAAATCAGTAACAGCTTGCACTGTACGTGCTTGAGCATTGTCCTGCAAAATGACGGTGAGGTCCTGCAGAAAGAATCATCACTTCAGTCTCTATGCTGAACATTTTTGTAACACAACCTACGACTAGCTTAGAGACAAGGTGATGGCACTTTCAGCAGAACCATCATTTTGCAGGACAATGCTCAAGCACGTACAGTGCAAGCTGTTACTGATTCGTTTGACTGATGGGGCTGCTACATGCTATACGACCTACTGCACTCCCCTGACTTAACCCCTTGTGAGTTCAACTCGATTTCTGAACTGAAGGAAACACTTCACGGCATTCGCTTCAGAACTGCTACAAATTCGTCGGGGAATAGACCGCGCCGCTCGAACTCTCAATATGACTGACACTGCTCAGAGTATTCTAAGACTTACAGATCGCCGACAACGGGTTGTACACAATGCTGGTGACTACTTTGAAGGTCAGTCAAACTTTGAAACACGTATCTGTTTTGTACGAGCTGCCAATAAATAGTTGCTACCACTGAAGTTCCAACCCTCATAGTTCTACTGACTTGCGGTTGAAATAGAACCAAATGGGTGCTTGATACCTAATGGCTCCAGAGAAATAAACTGAGTCAACGAGTGCCTAATGAAACCAGCGTCACCACCAATGTTCTGGCTTTACAATCAGCGACGTCATACCAGGTACTTTGGCCAGTTCTGTGACCTGTTAACTTGGACCTACGTAATTTAACATATTGCATACAGGTAGCACCTGACGTCCCCGATAAAGTAAGTCATCGAACGTTTGAGATTTCGTGCCAGTCTAACGCTGCTAGAAATCCGTAATACGTTTATCACAGGATGTCGCCGCGATGAACTATATTCTGCTAAACTCCTGTAGACATTTGTAATACACAAAACTAACATTTTACACACCGATCACGGAGATGGCAAGCGACAACAGACCGCCATGCCGACTAACATAAGCCGTCTGTTGCTCGAGTAGAAGCTACAGTACAACAAGGGTATCTACAGAGACCTTGTGGAGAACGAGAAACAGTCGATCTTTAGAAAACAGGAGGCGAACTGGAAATACAGGTAACGACCGTGCCTCATGGAGCGCGAAGAACGTCTGTCGGCAACTGCCCGTGACGGGACGAACGCACAGATCATGATGAGTTTCGTTGTGGAAGGAAATGGTGGAGAACTACACCACCCTGCGGCTAAGGGACAACAGGAGGGGTCACAGACGAGCACTCGCAGGCTCAACGGGCGACTGCACATATACGCGTGGCAGCGAAGCAGAACGGTTTGGGGGCAGATTTGCAATGAAGCGGTGACGAATTTCCATTTCGGAGAACTCTTTTCGCAACTACACCACCTGACCATAGACGTCGCTGTAACGACGCAATGGCTAGAATGAACCTGATGCAAGGAAAAGTGAATGAGTAATGGCAATGTTTTCCTACTTTGGCATTTGTAACGTCTTTCAGTCTTTGCACATCATGCCTGTTAATTGTTATACACTAAAGAGCCAAAGAAACTTGTACACCTGCCTAACATAGTGCCCCGCTAGCACGCAGATAATGTGTTATTGTGAACACTTCAGTGATAGGGTTGTTCTTATCAGAATCGACAGCAAACAAGCACCGACAAAGATATTTCACGTATACAAGTCGAAGTTGCAGGCTCAAGATGAAGAGACAGAGAAAGTATATGAGGATATTGAAAGGGTAATACAGTATGTAAAGGGAGATGAAAATCTAATATTGATGAGGGCTGGAATGCAGTTGTAGGGGAAGGGATAGAAGAAAATTTTATATTAGAATATGGGCTGAGACAAGGAACGAGAGAGGGGAAGACTAACTGACTTAGTAAATTTCAGCTAGCAATAGTGAATATTCTGTTCAAGGATCACAAGGGGAAGACGTTAACTAGGAAAGGCCCAGTCATACAGGAAAATTGCAATTATATTACATCATGGTCAGACAGAGATTCCGAAATCAGATACACCATCCATGAGACCAACTTCATCCTACATCTACACTCTCATTTTCATTTTTCCTTCTTTAACTAATTAAAAATATTTAGTCACACACACCATCCCTCCACTCGCATTTTAACTTCTATTGTTTACTTTCGTATTTTTATTATCAGGGGCACTTACTATATTCTTTTGTGATTTATTGTCTTTGAATTTTATTTCGTTTTGTTCTTTTTAGACTTTAGATCCTCATCCAACTTCATATGGGTTCACTCACAGATGTTGACAATTGGTTGTACACAAGTTTACTGCAAAGATGATGACACTCAGTGCCACTCCAAAGAAAATTATGTATAGTCTGGAGATATTGATATTAATATTCTTATATCTTTGACACTCGTCATTTTACTGCTCAGTTGTTCTATTAGCCGTACTCTTTGATTTCACTATCATTGCGACATAAAAACTTGTGTTCATTTTTATGCAGCAAAGTAAACTTGTTTTTATTAAATTTGACGTCTGCCTCTATTATTTACTGATCTTTTTAGAAGAAGATGATTTTACACCTTGAAATGTATGGCCGATTTTCAGGTTCATGTGCTGCAATAAGTGCTAATGACATATTCACCGTGGGTACATATTTCGTAATTATAAATCTCTTGAAATTATATTTGGTATTACTGTATGCAACTTTTGCTTTTGGCCGTCACATGAAAATGGCATAAAAGGCAGAAACCGGGGTCTTAATTAAATAAACCACAATAGAGGCAAATGGCGGTGTGTCCATAAAAAAAAACCGAAAGACACCGGATTGTAAGACGTAGCCTGGACCAGACATACACGGAGCTCACAATGCAGTAGAAATGAAGAATAGGCTCAATACGAAGTGGGATAAAGATTCACTAAGGAATGAAGAGATGCGATTTAAGTTCTCTACGGCTACAGAGTTGAAGAGAAATGGACATCTCTGAAAAAGGAAATCACAAAACTTGGAAGAGAAAACAGAAGTACTAAGAAGGTAATTGCGAAGAAACCATGGGTAACTGAAGAAAAACGTCAGTTGTTCAACAAAGGAAGAAAGTACAAAAAAAATACAGGAATACAGAACAAGTCGCTGAGGAATGAAATAAATAGGAAACGCAAGGGAGCTAAGAGAAAAACGGCAGAAAAAATGTGTGAAATCGCAAAGGAAATGATTTTTGAAAGTTTTACTCAGCATATAGGAAATTCAAATTAACTTTCTGTGAAATTAAAAGCAAGTGTGATAACTTTAAGAGTGAAACCAAAATTCCATTGTTAAATGCAGAGGAGATAGCGTTTGGGTGGAAAAAGTACATTGGATGGCTATATCAGGGGGAAGACTTGTCTGATGTGATAGTAGAAGAAGAAGCAGGATTCGATTTAGAAGAGGCACAAGGTCCAATATTAGAATCAAAATGTAAGAGAGCTATGGAGAACTTAAGATCAAACATGGTAGAAAGGATGTATAATATTCCATCAGAATCACTTGTATCTCGGCGTTATTCACTCGTATCTGTTTCTAGAAGGGCCGTGGAAAGAGCTTCTTGTGTCAGTTCCACCGACATAAAATTCAAGCCCCTGAGAATATAAATAAATTCAATTTTGATAAAACATAATGTGTATACTTTTGATATTAAAAAGGAAGCTGGTTGCTAAATCTCAGCTTCCTGGCTGAGGTATTTTCAGAACTAGAGAAAATTACCTGAAATACCTAGAACCGACGCTTAGGGAATTAAATTCAGTTAGCAACTATAATCATTTATCTTTTGGTATTATTTGGAAACATAAACAGATATCTCAGTGTTTGAATTAATTAACTGAGGTTTTCATTTTTAAAATTAAATTTTCATAATATAAAATTCAGATAAAATTATTATTTGTGTCTTATGTCGTTGTGGGAGTAAATGAGAGTGAGTGAGAGTGTGTATGTGGGACATACGTTAAATTTCAATATTTTTTTATGTAATGCATTACACAGTCATACCGTGGGAAAGATGTTTGTACCCACATTACTGATGACGTATGTCGAAGCATACTTGTTTTTATAAGAGGATGGACAGAATAGTCATTTGTAGAGTAATGTTTTCCTAATGTTATTTCAAGATTAATTTTCGTTTAGTTTCAGTTAATAAAGACTATAATAATAATTTTCTTGGCAAAGTGACGCCAATGAATCTGATATAGTGATTGGCTCAGAACAGTTTAGTCGCGAATATGATCTTGAAAGATTGATCTGATTGGCTGTTCATTTGGTCAACCAATCAGAGTGAAGTCTTTCCAACGCTCTGTCAAGTTTAAATGCGAACATTTTTAGGTTAGGCTTTACCGTGACTGTTACTGACATTAAATGAAACAATAAGTTCACTGTTACCAGTCACCGTTTTATTTATTTCCACGACGCGTTTCGAAGGTTTAAACCTCCATCATCGGGTGGATTTACATTATTAAGTATTACATTTGTGTGTGTGTTGTGTTACGATTTTTGGAGGAACTCGTGGCACTGCCTAGTAGAGAAACGAGACACTATTTCAGAATATGGTTTAGGATAACTTTTGACGAAAAATTAAACTGATATCTAAAGGTAAACATTAAAGAAGTAAACTACAGTACCTTCAGTGATCACAGGTTCCTTTTGCTGTCGTAACACATCACATGTATACTGCCACATTTGTAAACAAATATGGCGTCTGGAATCAGCTGGGTGCAAAGTTCGTATAACAGAAGTGAAGACATACTCGCAAAGTGCAAAGAATATACATCATAACAATATTATTACAGAATAATTGCTTTAAGCATTTGGCGGTGTTTGTTTTGAGGGGTCAAATATATGTGTGTGTACTTCAGGTCGTATATAAATCCAATTCTGACAAGTTAGAACAGCAAACATTCGTACTCGTTTATACAATCAGGTGAAATGTTAAAATGGCTTAAACTTCATTCTTATTGATGACAATTAGGTGAAATGTTACAGACTATAATTACAATGATCATATTGGCTACAACAGTAAAATCATACATACATTACATTCTTTGATTGGGGTTAATAAACAGATGTGAAGTGAGGGGCTGGAGGCAGAAGGAGAGGTAGAGAGAGAGAAAAAGTGTGTGTGTGTGTGTGAGTGAAAGGGGGGGGAGAGGGAGAGAGGGAGGGAGAGAGAGCTCTCTCCCTCCCTCTCTCCCTCTCCCCCCCCTTTCACTCACACACACACACACACTTTTTCTCTCTCTCTACCTCTCCTTCTGCCTCCAGCCCCTCACTTCACATCTGTTTATTAACCCCAATCAAAGAATGTAATGTATGTATGATTTTACTGTTGTAGCCAATATGATCATTGTAATTATAGTCTGTAACATTTCACCTAATTGTCATCAATAAGAATGAAGTTTAAGCCATTTTAACATTTCACCTGATTGTATAAACGAGTACGAATGTTTGCTGTTCTAACTTGTCAGAATTGGATTTATATACGACCTGAAGTACACACACATATATTTGACCCCTCAAAACAAACACCGCCAAATGCTTAAAGCAATTATTCTGTAATAATATTGTTATGATGTATATTCTTTGCACTTTGCGAGTATGTCTTCACTTCTGTTATACGAACTTTGCACCCAGCTGATTCCAGACGCCATATTTGTTTACAAATGTGGCAGTATACATGTGATGTGTTACGACAGCAAAAGGAACCTGTGATCACTGAAGGTACTGTAGTTTACTTCTTTAATGTTTACCTTTAGATATCAGTTTAATTTTTCGTCAAAAGTTATCCTAAACCATATTCTGAAATAGTGTCTCGTTTCTCTACTAGGCAGTGCCACGAGTTCCTCCAAAAATCGTAACACAACACACACACAAATGTAATACTTAATAATGTAAATCCACCCGATGATGGAGGTTTAAACCTTCGAAACGCGTCGTGGAAATAAATAAAACGGTGACTGGTAACAGTGAACTTATTGTTTCATTTAAAGCTCTGTCAAGTAGTATATGCGCTTTGATCAACTGCATTGAGGGAGTCGTGGACTTGCTTTAGAGACACGAAGGTCATGGCAAATGTGTCCGACGGTAAGATGTGTATGATGAAGAAATGATCGGTCCTTCGCGTGCAGATGGATTTTTAATGGTACCTTTTGTTGCTACGAACAATTTGTAAAAGTTTGGGAGTCGTGGGATATTTTTTTCAGGAGATATACGCGTGTGACTTGTTGGACATAGAAAATTCCGCGTAGCGATGTTCTGTGATCTCCTACAGATTATATTCGGCGAGCAATCTTTGTGAAAGAAATCCACTGAATGACTAATGTAAGAAATCAACGTTATGTGTAGAAAGTAACTGTATATTCGCGTGACAGTTTTCGGAATGGATTTAGGAGAATTCTGACTGCTTTACATCTGACATATAGTGGGAAGTCATAATAGCAGTTTTGCTTACTAAATGTGGGCTGATGACACATGTCCAAGCAAAGAAAATAAAACCTACTTTATCAGATTTCCGAACTCTCAATGATGAGGACTCCGTTTTCCATCCGAAAATTTTAATATGACTATTTTCAGGAACAATCATAACGAGATTTACACGAACAACGATTCTAACCCTCCCCGCAGCAGTGTGTAGAATACCTTTAGACTATCGGAAAAACATCATCCACACAATTCGGAAGACTGCAAGTACAGGTAAGACCTGAATTACCGCAAAATTAGTTTAACAGCTCATGCATCCAAGTTGATAATAATAATAATATACAAAAGAATGGAAAAGGAAAACGGGGATGTGTTAGATGACGGTCAGTTAGGCTTTAGGAAGGGAAATGCACCAGAGGGTCTATTGTGTCTTTGAGGTTCATAAAGGAAGTAAGACTAAAAAAATTAAGACACGTTCATAGAATACGTCGATCTGTAAAATGCGTTCGACGATGTACAATGGTGCAACGTGTTAAAATTCTGAGAAAAACCGAGATAAGCTATAGGGAGAGACGGGAAATATACAATACGTACAGGAGATAGGATGAAATAAGAAGAATGGACGATCGAGAAGGAAGATTACAAAAGTGTGTAAGACAGGGATGTAGTCTTTCACCCACACTCTTCAATCTGTGCATTGAAGAAGCAATGATGGAAATAATAGGAAGATTCAGGAATGTAAACAAAATTCAACGTTAAAGGATATTACTGATACGATTCCATGATGACATAGCTATACTGATTGAAAGTGAGGGACAATCACATGATCCGCTGAATATAGTGAGCAGTCTAATGAATACATAACAGGACTGGGAGTAAATCGGAGAAAGACGAAAGTAATGAGAAGTAACAGAAATGAGGACACCGAGGAATTTAACATCACAATTGATGGTCACAAAGTGGATGAAGTTAAGGAATGCTAGGCAGCAAAATAAACAGTGACAGACAGAGCAAGCATTGTTTCAAAAGCAGACTAGCACTGACAGCAATGGTATGCCTGGCCAACGAAAATCTACTAACATCAAATACAGGCCTTAAGTTGAGGAAGAAATTTCTGAGAATGTATGTATGGCGCTCATCGTTGCGTGGTAGTGAAACTTGGGCGGTGGGAAAACCGGAACGGTGGAAGATTGAAACATTTGAGATGTGGTGATATTGAAAATTAGCTAGACTGATAAAATAAGGAATGAGGAAGTTCTGTGCAAAATCAGAGACGACAGGGATCTGTGGAAAACACTCTCAAGGAAAAAGGAAAGGAGGATGGGACATGTGTTGAGACATCAGGGAATGAGTTCGATGGTACTAGAGGGAGCAATAGAGGGCAAAAACTGTAGAGGAAGACAGGGATTGGAATATACCCAGCAAATAATTGAGGACGCAGCTTGCAAGTGCTTCTTCAGACGAAGATGCTGACGTAGGTGAGGAATTCGTGGCGGGCCGCAACAAGACTGATACAAAAAAAAAAAAAAAATAATCCAGTTGTATGTGCGCCTGTCACTTGACGAACACTTATCTTATTACTATGGTTGTTGTTTCTACTCCACAAGTAGCCGCGTAGTGGCCAGCAGGAGAGTTACGATTCTTCAACGAAAATACACACCGAAATCAGTCACCCTGATGGTGGGATCGAGGATGGCCACCGATATCAAGCACTGCGGTGGTTTCGGCATTTACTGCAGCCAACCAGTATGGAAACAGGAAACCACGTTACCGTACAAGTAGCTTAAGTGACAGAAATATAGGAAAACATTGCTGAACTACATGAAATAAAATCGTCATATCTTTTGAACGGTTTGCGTTAGGACGTTCAAACTGCACGGTTGGCTGTTGGCCATGTCTAGTTGTTTGCTTTAGTGACTGGTCCCACTTTTCTTTGGATGGCTTCGTCAGTAACCAAAATTGGCGCCTTTGGGAGGCTGGGAACCCGCATGTCGCGATTGAGGTGCCTTGTCTCCCTCAGTGGGTGACTGCGTGATGTGCAGTGTTCAGACACGGAATAATCGCTGCGATTTTCCTTGATGACACGGTGACCACCAAACGGATTGTTTTGATCCCTCTTTGTTTATTATATAATTGATGGTGGTTGGTTCATTCTTTAATGTTTGTGTCGAGTTTTGTTTTTAAAAATTGTGTATATTCATATGCTGATTTGAATATAATAAGATAATGATTAGGTATTGATTATTTTTCTTTTGGTTTAATTTTGTTGAGTTTTTGAATTCGCTTATTAATAATTTACGTGAAGGTTTTGGAAGATTATTTCATCCCCATTGTCCAAAGAGTCCCCGATTTCGACACGATGTGGTTTTTGCAAGAGGGAACCCCCCATCGAAACAGGAATGTGTTTGATGAGTTGGAGGAGCACTTTGGGGACCGCATTCCGGTTCTGGTGTACCCAGAGGCCACTGGCTTCGGCTTCAGTTGGCCGCCGTATTCTCCGGATCTCAACACATGCGACTTCTTTCTGTGGGGCTATAGTAAAGAAAGGTATACAGCAATAATAACAAAACCATTTCTGAGCAGAATACAGCTATTCAGGGGGCATATTGAACATAACCTCTATCCGAATATTTGTAGTAACGTTTACATGTTTAATAAGTTGTGCGTACGCCGTAATTTGTAGCAAATTTTCGTTTTGTTTTCATGTTGTTCAATAATTGTCATCCTGTATCAATATGTAGGTATGTTATTTCAGCATGAAGTACTGTCAGAACATAAATTCGCTTTACCACAAATGCAATCATGGTCGCTAGCTCTGCTATCTACTGAATCAATAGCTACTTGCCACTTGGTTTAATTCACAAGGGATGAATACTCAACAGCTACTTTTTCCAAAAAGGAAGTAAAATCCGGAGCAGTGCTCTTTTAGGAAAGACAAGCTATTTATTTTCAACACTGTTCAATGAAACAAATGTAAGACGCTTGTAAGATTGCTACTCATGCTGCTGCCATGCGCGTAATAATGTTAGCCCACTGCTCCATCAGTAGCGGTAGCCGTCGATCAGTGTTACTTCTTCTGGCTAATCATTCACTCTACTCCTCTACTATTCTATTCTACTTCTCGTTACTCCATTACTGGCCATGGCTTCCCTTACACTCCCATGGAGAGCCTCCTTCCATTTGGATCTGGTATCATACGATATTTTTTGAACAGTCTGTCTACGTGCGTTCGTCTTAATTGCTGTATTACATCAAAGAATCACAGCTGGATGCCTCTTATCACGAGTGTGGCCATGACCCTCAACGTACGTAAAGAGCGTTTTGACAAGTGGTAGAGCCAAATGCTGGCGCCTTGACTGACCTTCGAGTGGTAACTTGCTTCGAACTGTGTGAATTTTAATTGTGGAAAACATCGGTCGCACCTATATGGCTTCTCACGTACACACATGCATGCCCGCCACAGTGTTTTCTAGAATGCTGTTCAAATTACACTCTTACTTTAAACTAAAATATTCACCAGTCATGGCAATTATGATCGATATTCTTTCAATTTATGTGTGTCACCTGACACAATCTTCATTAGTTGCATGATCATAAGAAGACCACTTTAATTATTACATATGATTAACAGTATTCAGATGAAACAAATATGAAGTAAGAGTAGAAATTATTCTGAGGCTGAATGATGGAGAGGTTTCATCGACTGGTAGAGCGTTGGTACGAGGAGATGGGAACACAGAAGCGGACACACTTCACGATAGCAAAGATGTTGCAGACACACGCAAAGGAGAAGCACAAAAGGGTTGCTGGACATCACAACCAGCTAAGGATACAGTAAAATTTCTAGAAGTTGTTTCATGTGAGGAATATGATACATTTTAATATGTCTTCATATGAAAAAAGTAGATAAATAGCCTTCGCCTTGACGTTACGTAGCGTTGGGCATTACATACACGTTTTGAAGAAGTACATAAACCTATGCCAGCAAATTGTATTTTACCGTATCCTGATTGTTCTAGGATGCAGCAAAATGTTCGAAAATGTATGTATCAGGAAAGGTTTCATTTCCCTACTACTACCTCAACATGCAGCTGACTATTCATGCTCCTCCTGAAATCTATAGATCAGAATTCTAAACATTTCCCTTCATCCACTTCTGTGTTAACTGACACTACATAGCACGCACGAGGTACGGGCGCCATTCAACATGGAATTATCACTCGTAGCGTGAACAATGATGGACTAGTAATTACGTGACGGAATCTGACCCTATATTACGCCAGCTGTGCCACTCAATTACGTCAGGTTAACCTCATTACATCACGTTATGCTTCACCTGTCATTACATTCCGATTCGACAAGCTACCAATCGACGGCTGTTGTATGACGCACATACGACAAATACGATGGCGAATTACGTCAGCTTGCAAACCACGCTAGTTTCATATTTTGTGACAAGTGGGTTAAGTGTGCATTTGTGAAGAAACGCGAAACTAATACAGGAAGAGTCAGAAGCCTGCTTATATTGTAAATCTGCCACGAAATTTAAAAAATAGGTCATTATAAATCTCTTCAAATACAGACAGCTATGAAATCATTAAGAAGACAGTAGGGGAGAACGTCGTACTCCTTCAGACTTTTGCCTGTAGCCAGTCCTATAACAAATGTTTCATATACTTTCTTACTCGCTTTTCAAGTTGTTGGCAGTAATTTTTATGTACTACAAACTATTTGTAAATTACAGAATTTACTGCTTACAATTTAGGTTTTTCCAAATATTTGATCTTATTATATGGTACAACATGGCAGTGTAACTAGCAACCAACATACTTCTGAAATTTAAAAGCCCTACAGTCGAGAAAATCTTCTCAAGATTGTATTTAACCGTCTATCTGTTACAGTAATAATCTAATGCGCATTAATAATCAGAGAAATCAGGCTAAGCAAAATTGTTATCAAAAATTCCTTCGAATTGAATAAATTTTAAAATCGAAGCTCTTGAAAAAAAACGAGTTTCGAACTTCGGGGCAGGTACAATTATCGAGTCTTTAAAGGAACAGATCATTTGCATATACAACATATTCCATGGTATAAGACGTTCATCTCTTTTAAAGTACAAGATGGTGCACGTCCGACGAAGTATGGCTGAACAGTTCACATGTTATGTAAATAGTGGCAAATTAAATTCGCCATAAAATTCTGTACTTGTAGAATCAGTAATACATTCCTAATAGGTTTAATACAACATAAGGCACTCAGATGTTCTGAACGCGAAATACTACTGCTGAGCTAAGCTTAAAGACGAAATAAACTTTCGCATGATGAGAGTGTATCGCTGTCAAGTGACAGATTGATGAAACTAGGACCATAGGTAGAAAGAACTCCTACATTATAGTGCAGAAGGTAAATGAAAGGAATACGCATTGAAATTTAGAAATGGCACTTTCCCTAAAAGTCAGTAATTACATTCAAGTCACTTTGATTTATGATGGTCACCTGGACATTACAGAAGGTGGAACATGGTTCTTAATAAGGAGTGTTACAAGCATGGGTGACAGTAAGTGCTTTTCAGCGTGTTCCCATCCTGGCTACAAGTTTGGTAAGGAGTTCTTGAGGTAGGGCGTTCCCTCCCCCCATGATTGCGGTTAACAAATGCTGGATGTTCGTTTGTATACGTGGACGTCCTGCATAACGTCTCCACAACGCATCCCAACGTACTCGATGGTGGTTTAAGACGGAGAAACGGGCACCCCAGTACATTCGACGGATATTCCCTCGTTCCAATATCTCATACACCTGCGCAGTTCGATGCGGTCGCCCATTCCCATGGATAAAAATGAGGTCAGAATCGAAAAAGCCCCTGAAAAGTCATGCGTGGAGAGCGACTACAATGTCACAAAAACACTGACGGGTCAATTTACCGTGCTCTACGATTTGGAGGTCAGCAAGTATATACAACATTATGGCTTCCCATACCGTAAAATCTGGACCACTATAATGTTAGGTTCGGCAGTGTTCCTGTACGCATTACGTACTCTAATATGCACGGAGGTGGGAACATATGTGGCACTCAGAAACACTGCCGGACAATATCGTTTTGTGGTCCAGGTGCTATCGTGTGAAGGGGCATAACTTTGTATGGCTATACAGACCTCCAAATCATTGGTCATGTTGGTGATGTTTCAGGTGTGTATTCGTCCGTGGTTTAATTTCCGTGGTTCACAATGTGCGATGGCACCGAACAACGCACCTGAAGGAGCTCTGGTAACGAAAAGATAATCATTGAAGGGACTGTCGTTCCCGTTTCCCCGACTAAAATCCCAACGAGCAAGTGTGGAATGCATTGGGGAGACATTAAAACACGTCCGCATCAACGGCCATCCGTTTGTCAACCGCGCTTGTGGAGAAGTGGAACGCCCTTCCACACGAACTCTAACCTTGTGGCCACCGTGTGAGCACCTTTCCTTCCGTGGTGATCACACATCCTATTAAGAATCATGACCCGCCTTTTGTAATGTCCAGCGGACCATCATTAACGACGGTAACTCCAATGTCATCACACGCAACTTACGTCGAAATTGAATAAGTAGCTAAAAGTGATTCGCTAGAAGTGATCTAGTCACTTGAAAGATTATGTTATGTAGACGCTATCTGGCAGCAGTCAATCTGCAGAAGTCCAAATAGAATAGCCTTCATACAAAGTATGGAGTCACATATATCCGTTCACACCGTTACCCCAAGTACTGACAGTGAGGACGGAAGCATGTGACCCCATACATTGGATCAAGGCTGTTGTCAGAATGAGATTTTCACTCTGCAGCGGAGTGTGCGCTGATATGAAACTTCCTGGCACATTAAAACTGTGTGCCCGACCGAGACTCGAACTCGGGACTTTTGCCTTTCGCGGGCAAGTGCTCTACTAGGCTGTGGCTAAGCCATGTCTCCGCAGTATCCTTTCTTTCAGGAGTGCTAGTTCTTCAAGGTTCGCAGGAGAGCTTCTGTAAAGTTTGGAAGGTAGGAGACGAGGTACTGGCAGAAGTAAAGCTGTTAGGACCGGCCGTGAGTCGTGCTTCGGTAGCTCAGATGGTAGAGCACTTGCCCGCGAAAGGCAAAGGTCCCGAGTTCGAGTCTTGGTCGGGCACACAGTTTTAATCTGCCAGGAAGTTTCAAGGCTGTTGTATTTAGAGTTATGAACATGAGCTCCGCCCGAAACGCGTCAACATCAACAATTTTTTTTGTGATCAAGTGACCATTTGCAGCGACTTACTGCGCATTGACGTCAGTCCTCTTACGTTTACTTGCCAGAGACACATCATGCGAACGTTAAGATTTGTCTTAATCCTTAAGATTTACCCGCAATCGCGTTTGCAAATTCAGTGCATAGCACTATCACATGTCTAACAACAAACAGCTGTAGAAAATATCAGAAACTGCTATCGTGATCTCTAGGGCGGACTCCTTCTTGTGTTTCTAAAATCATTCGGTAGATGGGAATACTGACCAGGAAACGCTATGTGTTTGTAGGTACACTATCTGTTGCGTACAACGGTCTACCCCACACCGAGAATAGCAGCATAATCAATACAAATTCGTCAAGCAAATCATTAACTCGAACAATCTCATTAGAAGTCTTTAAATAAGAATTTACAGATAAAATTGACGTGCTAGAGAAATGTAAAACGGATAACAACGCTATATTGACCAACATGTTATTTTGAATTAATGTGCTCTGATATTCGGAAGCCCTTCAGACAGAGTGGACAAACATCATTCATATAACCATAGCGAGAAGGACCTCAGAACTGTAGAACATTTCATAAAACAAGAATAAATAATTCATAAGGAAAATGAGATACGCTTGTATTTTTTCTAAACCTCCTAAGTAGTCATCATCAATGTGGAATAAGTAAAAATTCTGAAATATCTTTTGGTATAAGAGTTAACAGCAAACTTGTCATGAGTGTGTGAGGCTAATGTTACCAGTAATCATCGAACAGAAATCCTTTCACAACATTTCTTTACACTGATTACACCTGTCCAATGACGATTAGCAGTTGTAAGATTTCATATTGTTAATAATACACACTGAGCGGTTGCATCATGTTGTTAGTCTATTCAGTGCAAATAGCTGGCCACCTATAAATCCTTCATAAGTAGCTAAACATTTTGTGATTGATGGAAAGTTACTGAAAATGTCCGTTCTTTAGTAATGAACACATTTGTCGACCACGGTAAGTGACTTTAAATCAGTATGCAGACTACTCTCATTTCTAGCAATGACCCCATGACTCAGTAGCTAGATTCAAACTAAATTTATTATTCATGTCTAACATAATTAAGGATTTCCAGAGTTTGCCCTCGTCGCAAGGGCCCATGATGCGTACAGTCATGCCCAAAATTATCTGAACGACTTGAATTGCATTTCGTCTCATTCGCAAGCTTCCGCCATAGCGCAGCTGTCTAGCAGGTTCTATAATCGCTCCTCAGTACAGTCGTCTGACCATTGAAAATGGCTCCAACAAGTCACCTCTAGGAAACACTGCTCCGTATCGCAATAACTCAAGATGTAAAGTAATACAATGACACTACAATTATCAGGGAATACCATATCACACATAAGACTGTACTTAAGGGTTGTAAGCTCACATTTATTACAATTAATGACTTACCTGAAATGTTACCACTCTCATTATTACGTCAGATAGATCATGAACAAAGTAAGTTCGTCGTATTCACGATTTCCTCTTCTTCTATCAGAGATCACTGGCACAGCGGATAGTTCCACAGGAATGGAACAAGACACAGGTCACAGCAATCTATAAAAAGGGTAGAAAATCGGATGCACACCATTACCGACCAATTTCACTGAAATCTATTTGTTGTAGAACCATGGAACATACTTTGTGTTCAGACATAATGACCTTTCTAGACTTTGAGAAGCTCTTCTGCAGAAACCAGCACGGTCACGCGAGACACAGCTGGCCCTCTTTGTGCATGATATACAACAGGCTCTAGAAACCGGCTCCCAGGTTGATGCCATATTTCTCGGCTTTCGAAAGGCGTTGGACTCAGTTCCACACTGTCGCTTGGAACAGGAAGTGCGCGCTTACGGTTTGTCCGATGACATATGCGATTGGATAGAAAGTTCTCTAACGGACAGGGAGCAGTATGTTGTCCTGAACGGTTTGACTTGAAGAGAAACAAGTGTAACTTCAGGTGTGCCCCAAGGCAGCGTAAGAGGTCCTCTGCTTTTTACGATTTACATAAACGATCTGGTTGATGGTATTGAAAGCGGCCTTAGACTGTTTGCCGATGATGCTGTAGTCCATCGGAAAGTAGTATCACACGAAAATTTTGAACAGATCAATGAGGATTTGCAGAAAATAAATGCTTGGTGTAATGACTGGCTGTTATCTCTCAATATCTGTAAGTGTAACCTACTGCGAATAACAAGGCAAAAATCCCTATTAATGTACGAGTACAAAATAAATGCCCAGTCGTTAGTAGCGGTTACGTCCGTCAAATATGTGGATGTGACTATTCGAAATGGTCTCAAATGGAATGATCAGATTACGCAAGCAACGGGCAAGGCGACCTCTAGATTGTGGTTCATTGGCAGAATCCTCCCAAGCGATGAACCCTTCAATAAAGGAAATAGCTTACAATACGTTAGTTCGTCCAGTCTTGGAGTATTGTTAGTCTGTATGGGACCCTTACCAGTTGGGTCTGATTCAAGAGATTGAGAAGGTCCAAAGAAGAACGGCAAGATACTGGGCTGGCACATTAAGCCATCGCGAGAGCGTTACAAATCTCGTTACATGCAGATAGACGACGCACTAAACGGAAGGGGCTGCTCACTAAATAACGAAATCCGACATTCAAAGAGGACGTGGAGCATATGTTATTACCACCAACTTTGAAATCGCGCAATGATCACCATTCAAAGATGAGGGAAATTAGAGCTCGTACCGAGGAGTCCAGACAGTCGTTTTTCACTCGTGCGATCCGCGAGTGGAACAGAAGGGGGGAAATACAACTTTGGCGCGAATTGTATCCTCCGCCACACACCGCTTGGTGGCTAGCGGAGTGTATATGCAGATACAGATGTATAAAGTAACATACCGTAAGTATTATTTAGCACAAATTGACATTAAAAATTTAAGTTATTCACGAGCAGCTAGTTGAGAATATGTATGAACTTCATATGACACGACGAACCGTCTTGTTCTGCATACGGATTCAAACCCAGGTTTTGCACACTAAGCAAAGAATTCTTGACTGACGGGAAGTAACATTCATTTCTGACTAGGCATACAGAGAGTGATATACGTCGATTTTAGACAGCATCAGTTAGCAAATATAAACTTTAAATTACATAAAAAAACATTTATAACGGACGCGAATTCCTACCCAGCATCTATTGCCCCTGTTAACGAACTACGAGAGATGTTAAATATTGCTTCTTCAGAAGTAGCTTACTGAAAATACCGCGAGGTAAGGTTTTATGTTGGACGGGGATTCGAATCCAGAACATAATCGTATTGTTATCGAAGCACAATCAACTGTGACATATCGGATTTCCTCGGCAGTACCTAGATGTTTTAACTGAAATGACGAGACGAAACATTAATTTTCTCCTTCCCAGCACCTATCGCCGATACTTTCTAGAGAGAACGAACGTTAAATATGGGTTTGTTACACCAGCAGCGACATGTGGGCATGTTTGAACTAGAAATAATATGACGAAGAGTTCCGTGCCGACTGAGAATCTAACCCCACACATCGATGTTGCCTATATACAAAGAGACGTAGCCACCAAATTATGATCCACCAGCAGCTCGGAATAACTTCCTTGGACTTACAGTGGATGGCAAATAGTTCTGTGTTTCACTGGGAGTCAAAAACGTCAGATATCGTTAGTGCTGACAACGAATGAAAATACATTAAAAATCAAAATTATTATCCACCAGCAGGTAGGTGTTGTCATGCTAGAGCTTGATAATACAGGGCGGTATGATTGGCGGTCCCAGTTCAGAACCAATTTTATCGACATACAGATGCTCAAATAAAAGATGGAATAAGTGCTCTGCGACCCTACATAGCGTTTGTTTCGTCACTGGAAATGAATAACTACTATAAGAAACGTTACTGGTGATATGAGTTTCTGCATGTCGCCATTACTGACATTATTGTGGTTCAACCAAACATCTACTTGGTAGAGAAGGAATATCATCTCTAATGTGAATTTCGGAACCCAATGCCATTGAACCTTCTTCACTTGGCATAGCCAGAAGAGAATAGTATCTGTTTCTCCCTATCAAAATTAATCGGCAGAAGTTTGAATTGAACCCACACTGTAGGTATATGAACCTATCAGCAATCCAACAGACCAGTAAATCGTCTTCTCTGTGACTCATTTTTCAGTCGAAACACCGTTGCGCCACACTGGATGAGAATTCTGACACACAGGCCCCCTGTAGTGGATAGCTGCATGTTCAGTACATTCATTTACTTGGTTGACCCAATCACCATGAACTAGCTGTCTCAGGTACCCAGTGCATAAATTCGACTCTATTTTGTTATGACCGAAACAAAATCACACAAGTGCCACATACACAGAACTCACTGCAGTGTAGGATGCAGAAATTTAAATAGGAAGTGTTCCTTTCCACTTGAGCTACTCCATTGCGCTATCTGTTTGTTGACAACGTCGTGGAGTGCAAAAGAAAAGTTGTAACTGTCTGTCTTGTCTCTCAGAAGTCTAGATCCGGCGATATGCATTGTTTCACAGCACTGTGGGATGCGGAAGTTCTGGAGAAATTGTTGTTGACTTCTGGAGCTGCTGTAGCTACATATCACCTATTAGGGCAACGGTAAGTGTCGTGCACCGTGGAAAAGCCGTCCTCAGCTGAGTACATTCACTGCTACACTTTTTTAAATGCAATTCTGCTGTCTGTTGAAGTTATCAATCTAATGGAACTTTGAACATAATTCCCGTCACTTCTCAACAGAAAATAGTAGCATGTGGAAGAAGGGCTGACTTCTGCATCATTTGTTTCTTTTCAGGTTTAATAGACAGCCAGGCAGCAGATGTATTTCGAAACTTTTGTATTATGTATGGGGAGAGCGCATCGTGCCAAAATACGTCATAAAAGGATTTTCTACATTAGCTGACATGTGGTAGTGGCATTTTATTCTTTGTCAAAGGTTGTTTGACAGCTTTAACTCAGAACAAATTTTCTACACCCATGTAATCAATAAACTGCATGTGCATTGTCAGACTGTTATAGATAACATCAGAGTATTCGCATATATCGTTGATGATTAATTTCTCTCTCATGTTTACTATTGTTTTAACAACACTAAAAGAAAGCTTACGAAACTTTTGCACTGTATTATAAAAAATGAAATAAAAATACCTACGATAACCTGGCAACGAAAGTGAGTTTTAATTAAACTGAGTATTAGTACACAAGCGTGCCTCTATCGGCACGAAGTACTAAAATACTACTCACTTAGATTTCGATTGGGTCTGCGTTTAATTGGTTAGCTGTGTCATACTCAAGAGGCATACAAATGTGGCCTTTCATAAGTGAAGTTATGTATTCCTAGAAACGCAAAATTTGCATGTCAGCAGCGGAAAGAGGCGTTACCTGCTGTGCAGCATTGTAAGTTATTCACCATTGCACTATATGACGAAAGTATTTTCTTCCAATTTCCTTATCGATGTTTGATCTGACTGCTTGTAGCTCCTTCTCAGAAGGGATAAAAACGTCAAATTCAGCGAGACTTCAACCACGAGCCATGTTGTTGTGGTCTTCAGTCCTGAGACTGGTTTGATGCAGCTCTCCATGCTACTCTATCCTGTGCAAGCTTCTTCATCTCCCAGTACCTACTGCAACCTACATCCTTCTGAATCTGCTTAGTGTATTGATCTCTTGGTCTCCCTCTACGATTTTTACCCTCCACGCTGCCCTCCAATGTTAATTTGTGATCCCTTGATGCCTCAAAACATGTCCTACCAACCGATCCCTTCTTCTAGTCAAGTTGTGCCACAAACTTCTCTTCTCTCCAATCCTATTCAATACTTCCTCATTAGTTACGTGATCTACCCACCTTATCTTCAGCATTCTTCTGTAGCACCACATTTCGAAAGCTTCTATTCTCTTCTTGTCCAAACTAGTTATCGTCCATGTCTCACTTCCATACATGGCTACACTCCATACAAATACTTTCAGAAACGACTTCCTGACACCTAAATCTATACTCGATGTTAACAAATTTCTCTTCTTGAGAAACGCTTTCCTTGCCATTGCCAGTCTACATTTTATATCCTCTCTACTTCGACCATCATCGGTTATTTTACTCCCTAAATAGCAAAACTCCTTTACTACTTTAAGTGTCTCATTTCCTAATCTAATTCCCTCAGCATCACCCGACTTAATTTGACTACATTCCATTATCCTCGTTTTGCTTTTGTTGATGTTCATCTTATATCCTCCTTTCAAGACACTGTCCATTCCATTCAACTGCTCTTCCAAGTCCTTTGCTGTCTCTGACAGAATTACAATGTCATCGGCGAACCTCAAAGTTTTTACTTCTTCTCCATGAATTTTAATACCTACTCCGAATTTTTCTTTTGTTTCCTTTACTGCTTGCTCAATATACAGATTGAATAACATCGGGGAGAGGCTACAACCCTGTCTCACTCCTTTCCCAACCACTGCTTCCCTTTCATGCCCCTCGACTCTTATAACTGCCATCTGGTTTCTGTACAAATTGTAAATAGCCTTTCGCTCCCTGTATTTTACCCCTGCCACCTTCAGAATTTGAAAGAGAGTATTCCAGTCAACATTGTCAAAAGCTTTCTCTAAGTCTACACATGCTAGAAACGTAGGTTTGCCTTTTCTTAATCTTTCTTCCAAGATAAGTCGTAAGGTCAGTATTGCCTCACGTGTTCCAACATTCCTACGGAATCCAAACTGATCTTCCCCGAGGTCAGCTTCTACCAGTTTTTCCATTCGTCTGTAAAGAATTCGCGTTAGTATTTTGCAGCTGTGACTTATTAAACTGATAGTTCGGTAATTTTCACATCTGTCAACACCTGCTTTCTTTGGGATTGGAATTATTATATTCTTCTTGAAGTCTGAGGGTATTTCGCCCGTCTCATACATCGTGCTCACCAGATGGTAGAGTTTTGTCATGACTGGCTCTCCCGAGGCCATCAGTAGTTCTAGTGGAATGTTGTCTACTCCCGGGGCCTTGTTTCGACTCAGGTCTTTCAGTGCTCTGTCAAACTCTTCACGCAGTATCTTATCTCCCATTTCATCTTCATCTACATCCTCTTCCATTTCCATAATATTGTCCTCAAGAACATCTCCCTTGTATAAACCCTCTATATACTCCTTCCACCTTTCTACCTTCCCTTCTTTGCTTAGAACTGGGTTTCCATCCGAGCTCTTGATATTCATACAAGTGGTTCTCTTCTCTCCAAAGGTCTCTTTAATTTTCCTGTAGGCAGTATCTATCTTACCCCTAGTGAGATAAGCCTCTACATCCTTACATTTGTCCTCTAGCCATCCCTGCTTAGCCATTTTGCACTTCCTGTCGATCTCATTTTTGAGACGTTTGTATTCCTTTTTGCCTGCTTCATTTACTGCATTTTTATATTTTCTCCTTTCATCAATTAAATTCAATATTTCTTCTGTTACCCAAGGATTTCTATTAGCCCTCGTCTTTTTACCTACTTGATCGTCTGCTGCCTTCACCACTTCATCCCTCAGAGCTACCCATTCTTCTTCCACTGTATTTCTTTCCCCCATTCCTGTCAATTGTTCCCTTATGCTCTCCCTGAAACTCTGTACAACCTCTGGTTCTTTCAGTTTATCCAGGTCCCATCTCCTTAAATTCCTGCCCCAGGAAATGTCTTACAATTTAAAACCTGGTTCCTAAATCTCTGTCTTACCATTATATAATCTATCTGAAACCTGTCAGTATCTCCTGGCTTCTTCCATGTATACAGCCTCCTTTCATGATTCTTGAACCAAGTGTTAGCTATGATTAAGTTATGCTCTGTGCAAATTCCCACCTTTTTGCAGTTTCTTCAGTTTCAATCTGCAGTTCATAACCAATAGATTGTGGTCAGAATCCACATCTGCCCCAGGAAATGTCTTACAATTTAAAACCTGGTTCCTAAATCTCTGTCTTACCATTATATAATCTATCTGAAACCTGTCAGTATCTCCTGGCTTCTTCCATGTATACAGCCACCTTTCATGATTCTTGAACCAAGTGTTAGCTATGATTAAGTTATGCTCTGTGCAAAATTCTACAAGGCGGCTTCCTCTTTCATTCCTTCCCCCCAATCCATATTCACCTACTATGTTTCCTTCTCTCCCTTTTCCTACTGACGAATTCCAGTCACCCATGACTATTAAATTTTCGTCTCCCTTCACTACCTGAATAATTTCTTTTATCTCGTCATACATTTCATCTATTTCTTCATCATCTGCAGAGCTAGTTGGCATATATACTTGTACTACTGTAGTAGGCATGGGCTTTGTGTCTATCTTGGCCACAATAATGCGTTCACTATGCTGTTTGTAGTAGCTAACCCGCACTCCTATTTTTTTATTCATTATTAAACCTACTCCTGCATTACCCCTATTTGATTTTGTATTTATAACCCTGTAATCACCTGACCAAAAGTCTTGTTCCTCCTGCCACCGAACTTCACTAATTCCCACTATATCTAACTTTAACCTATCCATTTCCCTTTTTAAATTTTCTAACCTACCTGCCCGATTAAGGGATCTGACATTCCACGCTCCGATCCGTAGAACGCCAGTTTTCTTTCTCCTGATAACGACGTCCTCTTGAGTAGTCCCCGCCCGGAGATCCGAATGGGGGACTATTTTACCTCCGGAATATTTTACCCACGAGCCATAACAGATGCTTTTTCACATGTCAGCACTTTACCACACAGATAGCGAAGATGTATGTGTCTTGGCTTCCCGTTCAGAGGCCAATAGCGGCTAGAACTCGTAAAGCGCTATTTCAAGGACGAGATTAGTTGTGATTCCCACGTGCAACGACTTTTCTGGACTGAAAACCGGAAATTTACAATCTTTTGTTACACCTCAAGCGATAATAACTCAGATTATTCAAAGTAAATGAAAGGAAAAATCAAGTGAACTTTGAAGCATAATTCCGTGCACATCAGGACGTAACACGTCAATCACAGAGTTACCAAACATATCTTGCCGTGTTGCCAAATCTCAGTTACAGTACCACCAGGAAGAAGACGAACCGATGTGTCCCTACTGCGGACTGGGAAGTGATCATAGCTGGCGTCTCATAGATGCAGCTGCCACGGCCTGCAATATGTAATGCGTCTGATTCACATTTCTGTAACTAGTTTTAGTGGCTGGAGCGTGGTTACTAATAATACTCAGAACTGTCTGAAAACTAAGCATCATAAATCAGTAACTTTTATAGGTGTTTTTATATTTCTTTCGTAAGTGTACTCAAAACTAAGGAACTCATTCATGGACGTTTTTTCGCCTGGCCAATAGTCGAGCACAACAAACAAATAAAATTAAAAAAAGAATGTTTGTGTGTATATGTGTGTGTGTGTGTTTGTGTGTGTGTGTGTGTGGGTGTGTGTGTGTGTGTGTGTGAGAGAGAGAGAGAGAGAGAGAGAGAGAGAGAGAGAGAGAGAGAGAGATAAATATAAAAATGGATGAGAGAGACGGTAAAAATTGTTGTAAAAAATTGAATTCTGTTATGTAAAGAAATCTTTCGTTAAAATGACCCGTTGCACATCATTATGAAATGTCGTATTCATGATCTATGAAACAAGTATTAATTTAATCCAATCTAATCTAATCTAATCATATTGCTGACTAGCCATGAACAGTTACGATTAATTACCGAACATTTCGCTAATATCAGTAACCAAATCTGAACTTGAAAATAATAGACGACAGTTTCTGTAATAGACCGGGACTCCTATCAAGACCCTTTTGTCCTGTTAACAAACCACGAAAGATGTCTGATATACCTCCATACAGAAGTAACAAAGTCTGCGTGCATTTAAAGATGAAGCGTGTGATGAGCAGTTTTGTGACGGAGATACGAATGCAACATGTAATCGGATTGGTAAGTAAGTAAAATCAAATGTTACGTATCGGTTTTTCTACCCAGCTGCTAAGGACCTTGATCGTGAAATGCAAAATTCCCGAGTTCGAGTCTCGATCTGGCACGCAGTTTTAAAGTGCCAGGAAATTTCAATTCAGTGCGCGCTTCGCTGCAGAGTGAAAATCTCATTCCTGAATCATCCCCCAGGCTGTGGCTAAGCCATGTCTCCGAAATATACTTTCTTTCAGGAGTGCCAGTTCTGCAAGGTTCGCAGGAGAGCTTCTGTAAAGTTTCGAAGGTACGAGACGAGATACAGGCAGAAGTAAGGCAGTGAGGACGGGGTGTGAGTTGTGCCTGGATAGCTCAGATGGTGGAGCAGTCGCACACGAAAGGCAAAGGTACTGAGTTCGGGTCTCGGTCCGGCACACAGTTTTAGCCTACCAGTAAGTTTAATATCAGCGCACCCTCCGCTGCAGAGTGACAATCTCATTCATGTCGTCTTATCAGCGGTGCATTACGCTTATCGTTACGCTACTAGCTGACACGTAGCTATAGCAACTCCAGAAGTCAACAACAATTTCTCCTGCATTTCACAGTGCTGTGAGATAATCCATATGGCCGGATCTAGACTACTGAGAAACAGACAGTTACAGCTTTACTTTTGCACTGCACGCTGTTTTCTTCAAATAGCGCAATAGAGTAGCTCAAGTGGAAAGGAAACCTTAGTATTTAAATTTCTGCATCCTACACTGTAGGCAGTCCTGTGTAGGTGGAAGTTACATGACTTTATTTCGATGATAACAAAATATAGTGTAATGTATGGGAAGCCGAGGCAGCTAGTTCATGGTGATGCGGTCATCCAAGTAAATGAATGTACTGAACATGCTGCAAAAAATACAGGGAACCTGTGTGTCAGAATTTTCATCCAGGCTGGCGCAACGGCGTTATGGTAGAAAAATGAGTCACAGAGAAGAGGATTTGGTGGTTTGTTGGATTGATGATAGGTTCATATACCTGCAGTGTGGGTTCGATTCAAACTTCTGCCGCTGATTTTTGATGGGGACAAACAGATTGTATTCTCTTTTGGCTATGCCAAGTGAAGAAGGTACAATGGCATTGAGCTCTGAAAATCACATTAAAGATGATAGTGACGAAACAAATGCTATGTTAGGTCGCAGGACACTTATTCCACCTTTTATTTGAGTTTCTGTATGTCGATAAAATTGGTTCTGAACTGGGAATGCAACTCAGACCGCCCTCAACGCGGACTTTGAACACTTCGTGACAAAACAGCTCGACTACAGTTTGTTGTTCGTTCAAAAGTGCAGAGTCCTCAACTTCTACACATATTTCGCGTAAACTGGTTCGAATCCTGCCCCAGCACTAACGTTTCCATTATGTATTATCAAGCTCTAGCATGAGAACACCTATCTGCTGGTAGATAATAATTTTTATTTTTAATGTATTTTCACTCGTTGTCAACACTAACGATATCTGACACTTCTCACTTCCAGTGTGACACAGAACTATTTGCGAGATCACTGTAAGTTGAAGCAAGATATTCCGAGCTGCTGGTGGAGAAAAATTCGGTAGCTGACGTCTCTTCGTGTGTAGTCAACAACTATAGGAGTGGGGTTCGATTCCAAGTCAGCACTAAACATATTATTTCTACTTCAAACATGCTTATATGTCGCTGCTGCTGTAAAAAACCCATATTTAACAATCGTTTTCTCTAGAATATAACAGCGATAAGTGCCGGGTTGTAATCCTGGAGAAGGAAAAAATTACTGTAGCGTCTCGTCATTTCAATTAAAACATCTGGCGACTGCCGAGAAAATCCGATATGTAATTGTTGATTGTGCTTCTATATCAATCCGATTAGGTTCTGAGTTCGAATCCCTGTCCAACATAAAACTTCAGCTCACGGCATTTCAGGTAAGTTACTTGTGAAGAAGCAATATTTTACATCTCTCGTAGTTCGTTAACAGAGACAATAGATGCTGGGTAGGAATTCGCGTCCGTTAAAACTGTTTATTTTACGTAATGTAAAGTTTATATTTGCTAACTGATGGTGTCTAAAATCGACGTATATCACTCTCTATATGCCCAGTCAGGAATGACTGTTAATTTCCGTCAGTCATGAAATCATTGCTTAGTATGCAACACCTGGGTTTGAATCCATATGCAGAACGAGACGGTTCGTCGTGTCATATGAAGTTCATACATATTCTCATCTAGCTGCTTGTGAATAGCTTAAATTTTTATTGTCATTTTGTGTAAAATAATAAGTACGGTATGTTACTTTGAAGAGGAAATCATGAATACGACGAACGTACTACGTTCATTACCTATCAGACGGAATAATGAGAGTGGTAACATTTGAGGTATGTCATTTATTGTAATAAATGTGAGATTACAAACCTTAAGGACAGTCTCATCCGTGATAGGGTGTTTCCTGATATTTGTAGTGTCGTGGTATTACTTTACATATTGAGTTACTGCGATACAGACCAGTGTTTTCTAGTGGTGACTTGTTGGAACTATTTTCAATAGTCAGACGACCGTACCGAGGAACGATCATAGGACCTGCTACACAGCTGGGTTATGCTAGTTGCTTGCGAATCAGGCGAAATGCCATTCAGGTCGTGTGGAGAGTTTCGAGCACAACTGTACATTGAGTGGTATATATGGACACTCTCTGATAACTGGGTTGCAAATAGCCGATACTAAAGACATAATAAATTAAAATGACGGTCCTGATGCTGTTTTGTAAGATAAAAATTCCTGACGTGCACTGTAGTGCACGCACAATGAAGAAAATTTTTCATAATAACGTTATGAGTGTGCGACCGTCAGGAGTCACAGATCGAAATGTCGACTACACATCAAACACCTCAAGAGATTCGTTTAATGGATGTTAACCACTTTCATAACTCTGGGCTGGTACAGAAGGATGACGAAGGGGACGAATGTACGTGGAGTACTTGTGAGTGACATTCAACAGTTGAGGCATTATTGAAAGACAATGAGTGTGTTGGTTAAGACGGAGGACGAATTTGTCTCTCAAGGACGATTTGCGTGTTGTAGTTAATATTTGATGCCAGTAGTGAGATTTACTGAGCGCCGAGCCAATGTGGATTGTTAATGTAAAATACACAGGTAGTATGAGTAACCAAGATGCTGCGTTATAATTTGCCAAGTCAGGTAAAGGTACATGAGATCAAGAAACTGAAGACGCAGAACTTGTTTCACTATTTTGTTTCTACTGTTCACAGGGGATGCAACTGTCATCAGGAGGAAGCCCATCTTTGTGATGTTAAAATAGTTGCACAGCAATACGAATACCACCCTTGGATGCAATGGTTTGGCGTGGAACACTATAATGTGAAAAATGGAGGTAACTTGAGCTCACAAATACAGGTGCGGTAGCTACGATAAGGAAATATATATGCCTTTTTATAATATCAGCGTTCTACACATGTACTCTTGTGTGTTTCAGCTGTATGCTGTATGCAGTGCTTAGCTGTATGTCCCGCCAGTAATTTATATATCGTGAATACGTGCATGAAATTCCGTTTAGGATCCGTGGATACTTCATAAAGCACCCCTAATTTGTGATCTTTCTTCCTGAACCTAATTGGTAAGAGTGATAATAGTTCAATTAATATCGAGACATTATTATATTTTGCTCGTTAGAAGTTTTCTTTCATTTTTGAAGATGTCCAGGAGGCTAAAACTAGATGTTTCTATTTTAAAGGCCCTGGATTCCAGTCACGTTTGTAAAGTTATGGACAAAAATGGTTCAAATTGCTATGAGCAGTATGGGAATTAACATTTGCTGTCATCTGTCCCCTAGAACGTAGAACTACTTAAACCTAACACACATCCATGTCCGAGGCAGGGTTCGAAACTGCGACCGTAGGGGTCGCGCAGTTCCAGACTGAAGCGCCTAGAACCTCTCGGCCACAGCGGCTGGTAGTAACGGACACTTCATTTTTATTATTTTCGAATATGAGGCCAAAGGGCCGTATTTGATAGTCGCATTAAACAAGATAATTGCATTTAATGGTCTTACGTAAATTTTATTTGTCAAATGTTCTCAAGTTCTGTTGCTGCATGGTTTTACAAGTAATGTGAGACATACGACATGCGCGCAAACATGAGGCAGATGTTCTGAACAGAAACACACACACACACACACACAAACATTTGTGTGTGTGTGTGTGTGTGTGTGTGCATGTGTGTGTGCGCGAGCGCGCGCGCGCACTCGATGAAAGTGATGCGATCTTGACAGACTGACATACGAGGGCAGTTCAATAAGTAATGCAACACATTTTTTTTTTCTGAAACAGGGGTTGTTTTATTCAGCATTGAAATACACCAGGTTATTCCCCAATCTTTTAGCTACACAACACTATTTTTCAACGTAATCTCCATTCAATGCTATGGCCTTACGCCACTTTGAAATGAGGGCCTGTAGGCCTGCACGGTACCATTCCACTGGTCGATGTCGGAGCCAACGTCGTACTGCATCAATAACTTCTTCATCATCCGCGTAGTGCGTCCCACGGATTGCGTTCTTCATTGGGCCAAACATATGGAAATCCGACGGTGCGAGATCGGGGCTGTAGGGTGCATGAGGAAGAACAGTCCACTGAAGTTTTGTGAGCTCCTCTCGGGTGCGAAGACTTGTGTGAGGTCTTGCGTTGTCATGAAGAAGGAGAAGTTCGTTCAGATTTTTGTGCCTACGAACACGCTGAAGTCGTTTCTCCAATTTCTGAGGAGTAGCACAATACACTTCAGAGTTGATCGTTTGACCATGGGGAAGGACATCGAACAGAATAACCCCTTCAGCGTCCCAGAAGACTGTAACCATGACTTTACCGGCTGAGGGTATGGCTTTAAACTTTTTCTTGGTAGGGGAGTGGGTGTGGCGCCACTCCATTGATTGCCGTTTTGTTTCAGGTTCGAAGTGATGAACCCATGTTTCATCGCCTGTAACAATCTTTGACAAGAAATTGTCACCCTCAGCCACATGACGAGCAAGCAGTTCCGCACAGATGGTTCTCCTTTGCTCTTTACGGTGTTCGGTTAGACAACGAGGGACCCAGCGGGAACAAACCTTTGAGTATCCCAACTGGTGAACAATTGTGAGAGCACTACCAACAGAGATGTCAAGTTGAGCACTGAGTTGTTTGATGGTAATCCGTCGATCATCTCGAACGAGTGTGTTCGCACGCTCCGCCATTGCAGGAGTCACAGCTGTGCACAGCCGGCCCGCACGCGGGAGATCAGTCTTGCTTGACCTTGCGGCGATGATGACACACGCTTTGCCCAATGACTCACCGTGCTTTTGTCCACTGCCAGATCACCGTAGACATTCTGCAAGCGCCTATGAATATCTGAGATGCCCTGGTTTTCCGCCAAAAGAAACTCGATCACTGCCTGTTGTTTGCAACGCACATCCGTTACAGACGCAATTTTAACAGCTCCGTACAGCGCTGCCACCTGTCGGAAGTCAATGAAACTATACGAGACGAAGCGGGAATGTTTGAAAATATTCCACAAGAAATTTCCGGTTTTTTCAACCAAAATTGGCCGAGAAAAAAATGTGTTGCATTACTTATTGAACTGCCCTCGTACTATGGAGGCTGCACCCCGTAGAGCGACTTGTGTCCAGTAAACCCAGCCGTTTTCAGCTGAACTGCCTGGAGGGAGCCACGTATCTGTCGGCTCATACCTGATGCTTCTTGAGGCAGCAGCTAACCCCTTTGTGAATGGTTCCTTGCCGATAGTGGCAGCTCACTTCTCTCGACTTCAGACCCCATTGCACTGCAGATGCTTATGGATTGCTCGACCAATTTACGACAGCCTCGTGCCAACAATCTGTCAGACAACGAGTTTATGTTTCTAAGGTCGTCCAATCTATGGCTGTGGTCATAACTAAGTGAATGATTTGCTATTGCAATATGATGACTTTGTATGGAGTAATTAATTGTAGATGGATTTGAGTATCTGTGGACTGTGACAACAAGCCACCCATGTGTGTGAGGCCATCAACGCACTGCCTCCATTCATGAGTATTCTCAGAACGTTCAGATTTTGTGTAATATTGTGCGCCTGCTGTTCTTCTTCTTACTATATGCATCCAGAAATAAATTTACCGGTGCACCAATACATAAAAGCAAATGTGAGGAGGCTTGTAGACAAGTGCGCTTGTGTATTTTCTTGGTGTTTACTTTGGAACCAGCTTTACCCTTATAATCCAAAGCATGATATTCATCATACGATGAGTACGTGAAGCGAAAAGCAAAAATGATACCCGTGTCCCAGTTAAAATGTCCTTGACGAACGTGTGCTGCAGGTGAAGCTCAGCACAGTTTGTTCGCAGCTCGTGGTGTGGTGGTTAGCGTAGCTACCTCTGGATCACAGATCCTGGATTCGATTGCCAGCCGGATTGAGGATTTTCTCTGCCTGGGAACTCGGTGTGAGTGTGTGGTCTTGATCACTCCATCGTCACCATCATCATTAGTGACAGCGGCTGGCTTGGATTGTGTAGAAATTGGACAGTGTAAAAATTGTGACTTTGTAAGGGCGCTGATGACCGCGGAGCTGAGGGCCCCACAACCTAAACATCAAAATCATCAGCACAATTTCATCACCATTCATTTTATTCACAATGAGAAGGTGATGTTACACAGCAGTTTATCCTTAAACTCTTACGAAGCTTTTAATTTCATATGCACATGCTCATGGTCAATGTAGTTGACGCTTTAATGCAGCCTAATAACTGCAGATGATATTTAGTATTGCCAGTGACCACACAGGTAATTTAACTCTTCTCTTAAATTCCTTTTATAACAGTTAAGGCAGTCATTTTCTGCAATCATGGCGGGCTTTTTGTAGGTGGCTCACAATAAGGGAGATTACGTGAAGGATCGAGCAGAGTAATAAATTCGTTCAGTGCTGAAAACTACCCATGAAAGCAGGTAACGAATGCAGAATTCTCATGGTCCCAACTCCCCTCGACGGGCGACTGAGGGGCGGATATCTGCGTAAAAAATGGTCTTGCTTGAGACACTGAGAGGATTTCTTTCAGTAAAGATTGAAACCTAAGCCAGCTCCAGCTTTCAGAGAAGGTAGACCGCTGTTGTTGTTGTTGTGGTCTTCAGTCCTGAGACTGGTTTGATGCAGCTCTCCATGCTACTCTATCCTGTGCAAGCTTCTTCATCTCCCAGTACCTACTGCAACCTACATCATTCTGAATCTGCTTAGTGTATTGATCTCTTGGTCTCCCTCTACGATTTTTACCCTCCACGCTGCCCTCCAATGCTAAATTTGTGATCCTTTGATGCCTCAAAACATGTCCTACCAACCGATCCCTTCTTCTAGTCAAGTTGTGCCACAAACTTCTCTTCTCCCCAATCGTATTCAATACCTCCTCATTAGTTACGTGATCCACCCACCTTATCTTCAGCATTCTTCTGTAGCACCACATTTCGAAAGTTTCTATTCTCTTCTTGTCCAAACTATTTATCGTCCATGTTTCACTTCCATACATGGCTACACTCCATACAAATACTTTCAGAAACGACTTCCTGACACTTAAATCTATACTCGATGTTAACAAATTTCTCTTCATCAGAAACGATTTCCTTGCCATTGCCAGGCTACATTTTATATCCTCTCTACTTCGACCATCATCAGTTATTTTACTCCCTAAATAGCAAAACTCCTTTACTACTTTAAGTGTCTCATTTCCTAATCAAATCCCCTCAGCATCACTCGATTTAATTTGACTACATTCCATTATCCTCGTTTTGCTTTTGTTGATGTGCATCTTATATCCTCCTTTCAAGACACTGTCCATTCCGTTTAACTGCTCTTACAATGTCATCGGCGAACCTCAAAGTTTTTACTTCTTCTCCATGAATTTTAATACCTACTCCGAATTTTTCTTTTGTTTCCTTTACTGCTTGCTCAATATACAGATTGAATAACATCGGGGAGAGGCTACAACCCTGTCTCACTCCTTTCCCAACCACTGCTTCCCTTTCATGCCCCTCAACTCTTATAACTTCCATCTGGTTTCTGTACAAATTGTAAATAGCCTTTCGCCCCTTGTATTTTACCCCTGCCACCTTCAGAATTTGAAAAAGAGTATTCCAGTTAACGTTGTCAAAAGCTTTCTCTAAGTCTACAAATGCTAAAAACGTAGGTTTGCCTTTTCTTAATCTTTCTTCTAAGATAAGTCATAAGGTTAGTATTGCCTCACGTGTTCCAACATTTCTACGGAATCCAAACTGATCTTCCCCGAGGTCCGCTTCTACCAGTTTTTCCACTCGTCTGTAAAGAATTCGCGTTAGTATTTTGCAGCTGTGACTTATTAAACTGATAGTTCGGTAATTTTCACATCTGTCAACACCTGCTTTCTTTGGGATTGGAATTATTATATTCTTCTTGAAGTCTGTGGCTATTTCGCCTGTCTCATACATCTTGCTCACCAGATGGTAGAGTTTTGTAAGGACTGGCTCTCCCAAGGCCATCAGTAGTTCTAATGGAATGTTGTCTACTCCCAGGGCCTTGTTTCGACTCAGGTCTTTCAGTGCTCTGTCAAACTCTTCACGCAGTATCTTATCTCCCATTTCATCTTCATCTACATCCTCTTCCATTTCCATAATATTGTCCTCAAGTACATCGCCCTTGTATAGACCCTCTACATACTCCTTCCACCTTTCTGCCTTCCATTCTTTGCTTAGAACTGGGTTGCCATGTGAGCTCTTGATATTCATACAAGTGGTTCTCTTCTCTCCAAAGGTCTCTTTAATTTTCCTGTAGGCAGTATCTATCTTACCCCTAGTGAGCCGAGCCACTATATCCTTACATTTGTCCTCTAGCCATCCCTGCGTAGCCATTTTGCACTTCCTGTCGATCTCATTTTTGAGACGTTTGTATTCCTTCTTGCCTGCTTAATTTACTGCATTTTTATATTTTCTCCTTTCATTAATTAAATTCAATATTTCTTCTGTTACCCAAGGATTTCTATTAGCCCTCGTCTTTTTACCTACTTGATCATCTGCTGCCTTCACTACTTCATCCCTCAGAGCTACCCATTCTTCTTCTACTGTATTTCTTTCCCCCAATCCTGTCAATTGTTCCGTTATGCACTCCCTGAAACTCTCTACAACCTCTGGTTCTTTCAGTTTATCCAGGTCCCATCTCCTTAAATTCCCACCTTTTGTCAGTTTCTTCAGTTTCAATCTGCAGTTCATAACGAATAGATTGTGGTCAGAATCCACATCTGCCCCTGGAAATGTCTTACAATTTAAAACCTGGTTCCTAAATCTCTGTCTTACCATTATATAATCTATCTGATACCTTTTAGTATCTCCAGGATTCTTCCAGGTATACAACTTCCTTTTATGATTCTTGAACCAAGTGTTAGCTATGATTAAGTTATGCTCTGTGCAAAATTCTACAAGGCGGCTTCCTCTTTCATTTCTTCCCCCCAATCCATATTCACCGACTATGTTTCCTTCTCTTCCTTTTCCTACTGACGAATTCCAGTCACCCATCACTATTAAATTTTCGTCTCCCTTCACTACCTGAATAATTTCTTTTTATCTCGTCATACATATCATCAATTTCTTCATCATCTGCAGAGCTAGTTGGCATATAAACTTGTACTGCTGTAGTAGGCATGGGCTTTGTGTCTATCTTGGCCACAATAATGCGTTCACTATGCTGTTTGTAGTAGCTAACCCGCACTCCTATTCTTTTATTCATTATTAAACCTACTCCTGCATTACCCCTATTTGATTTTGTATTTATAACCCTGTAATCACCTGACCAAAAGTCTTTTTCCTCCTGCCAACGAACTTCACTAATTCCCACTGTATGTAAATTTAACCTATCCATTTCCCTTTTTAAATTTTCTAACCTACCTGCCCGATTAAGGGATCTGACATTCCACACTCCGATCCAGAGAATGCCAGTTTTCTTTCTCCTGATAAGGACGTCCTCTTGAGTAGTCCCCGCCCGGAGATCCAAGGGGGGTACTATTTTACCTCCGGAATATTTTACCCAAGAGGACGCCATCATCATTTAATCATACAGTAAAGCTGCATGTCCTCGGGAAAAATTACGGCTGTAGTTTCCCCTTGCTTTCAGCCGTTCGCAGTACCAGCACAGCAAGGCCGTTTTGGTTATTTTTACAAGGCCAGATCAGTCAATCATCCAGACTCTTGCCCCTGCAACTACTGAAAAGGCTGCTGCCTCTCTTCAGGAACCACATGTTTGTATGGCCCTTACAGATACCCCTCCGTTGTGGTTGCACCTACGGTACGGCCATCTGTATCGCTGAGGCACGCAAGCCTCCCCACCAACGGCAAGGTCCTTGGTTCTACAACCGTTTGTCTCAGCAGAAGTGCTAAGCCGGAATGTTAGTTTAAAACACTTGTAACCAATTTTACGACTATAGGGCACGTTTTTTCTTATGTGTACCTACGTGTAAGTCTTTCAACTCCTCAGCTTCAGTATCCTAGCATGGACTGGAATAAGTTTTCTGTCTACCTCCCCACACCTTGAAATTATTGACTAATGATAACAAAATCCGCAGGAGTACGGGTTTGTTTAACTTATGTAAAAAAAAAACATTATTGAACGGAACTCTCAGCGTCTACTGCAATTTGCCAGCGATTTTCCTACACTTGTACAAACAGGCAAGTTACAGGTGGTTAAAATAGATCACATTTATTGCCAGCAGAATGAAATAGAAATACTTGTGGACAGACGACTGGGAAGAAAATACTTGCTTCCAGATAACACTTGCACCTTATGGATGTTTCCACTGTAGTTCGGAGTGCAGAGGTCAAGCCAGACTCAACTGTTACCACCACTGTCTACTGCATTCACGCTGTATGAGAGTGGTAAGAATGAGCATTCAATAGAATCACCAAGTGGATTTTAGTTAACTTCATGAGGGCCTAACTGCACAATTTTAACATTCTCAGCCATACAGTTGCTTGTGTCACGCACTTTAATGATTCTGCTAGTGTTCGTTTTTATTTTTCCGGTTTCTTGAATTTAACCACATCCCATTCCTACAGTATCCACGACTTATTCTCGTGATTATACAGTTACTGTGCTGACTCACCTGACACAAAGTTAGATTTCATGAATACAGTCCTTCGTTCTTTCATTAAATGTTCACTTCCTTATCTCAGTGAAACATATGCTGCTGCTTCATGATAAAAAAATTTGGGTCTTACAGTGACTGCTCTCTCCTTTACGGATAAAAATCCCCCTCTCAGTAATATATGCATTTGTAGTGTGGCACCTATAGAAGCACAACAGTATTTTTTGTTTACTTTCATGATGAAGTGAAATTTATTTCTATTTGGAAAAGATATAGTAGGAAATATGTTATCTGGCTTTAAAATCTAAAATCATAAAAATGATACCAGTTAAAATGTAGCGAAGTAAATGTATTATTTCAAATAATTGTCTATTTTACACCTGCATAGAGTTTATTTTTATTATTTGTTAACGTTAATCTGTCTGTTATATTATTAACAATTTAGCAAGTGGAAAAGTGGGTGAGTGTTGTATAAACCTCAGGACAGGCAGTTCATTCTTCATATATTTCTGGAGTATTATCTAATGCACCACAGGGTTATCTTATTTTATCCGTATTTTCAGAAAATAAGGATATTTATTTAGTGCAATTTTATTCATTAGCTCTGAGGGGCAAGGGTTGGTTGGTGGGAGTATATATTTCGGTTATCACTCAAAAGTATTTAATAATGTTACCCAAGGAGACAAAGGAAATCTATGTCATGTACACATATAACGATAAATTGGTCATCAACCTGAAAAGTGGTTCGAACTCCACAGTAATTTTCTAGCCATGGTCCCGTTGCTTCCTGCGACTTCTCAACTCATTTATCCAGTCTGTTGTAAGCGGCCCTGAAGTTTAACAGGGAATACGAGTCATAATTCGCCCTCACATTACTAACATTAACAATTCATTGTCGAACGTGAAAGAACAGTTACGTGCAAAAAAAGTCTTTGGACCCATCCCGGATTGAGACTTGGACCGTCGTGATTTGTAATCTGACACTTACCCACTGTACCGCCGAGAAAATTGGAAATCATAATATTTACACTTTCACTAGTTATTGAAACAGACCGTCGCACATTAATAAAGTTAAAAACTCTTGTAAATTTTTTAAAATGAAATATTGAAGGAATTTTATGATGAGGCTGACGCACTTCACTGCAGGCAGTTCATAGTAGATCGTCTGCTTCGAAAGGATAAGCTGGAGATAGGACGATAAGCTTAGGGTCGCAATGGAGAGTGCGCTGCAGAATTTGGACTTGACAAGCCGTAACATTTTGCTGTATACCACTGTGGTAGGCACGTAGGCTTTTCTCTTCTTATCCAATTACTGTTACAATTTGCATCAGCTGTGTAGGCAACTACTGTCTTTCATAATTTCCTCGTTTGAAAGGTTAAAAATGCGTCGTTACATGATGAAGCAGTAATGCTACTGAGGTTGGGTGAATGCGACTGATGATCAACTATTCACTTTTTAGATGTTCTCTAGAAAGGGGCCTTACATTAAGTTATTTCCACCTTTCCATATTTAACTGAACTGGCTTTGGAGTTAAAAATCTCTGCACAGAGTGTTTCAGATGAAAACACTTTCCTTTTTTTACGTTGGCTTTTCAGGATTACTTCATTATATTTGCTCTGCGTCTCATTGCAGTTGGAAAGCTCTACACATCTATGTACATATTGTCTACATTTAGCAGTTGCATTGCATTTGCTGTGGCAGTCGACCTAGGTATTTGCGTGATGCCCTCACTAGTTCACATACACTCCTGGAAATGGAAAAAAGAACACATTGACACCGGTGTGTCAGACCCACCATACTTGCTCCGGACACTGCGAGAGGGCTGTACAAGCAATGATCACACACACGGCACAGCGGACCCACCAGGAACCACGGTGTTGGCCGTCGAATGGCGCTAGCTGCGCAGCATTTGTGCACCGCCGCCGTCAGTGTCAGCCAGTTTGCCGTGGCATACGGAGCTCCATCGCAGTCTTTAACACTGGTAGCATGCCGCGACAGCGTGGACGTGAACCGTATGTGCAGTTGACGGACTTTGAGCGAGGGCGTATAGTGGGCATGCGGGAGGCCGGGTGGACGTACCGCCGTATTGCTCAACACGTTGGGCGTGAGGTCTCCACAGTACATCGATGTTGTCGCCAGTGGTCGGCGGAAGGTGCACGTGCCCGTCGACCTGGGACCGGACCGCAGCGAAGCACGGATGCACGCCAAGACCGTAGGATACTTCGCAGTGCCGTAGGGGACCGCACCGCCACTTCCCAGCAAATTAGGGACACTGTTGCTCCTGGGGTATCGGTGAGGACCATTCGCAACCGTCTCCATAAAGCTGGGCTACGGTCCCGCACACCGTTAGGCCGTCTTCCGCTCACGCCCCAACATCGTGCAGCCCGCCTCCAGTGGTGTCGCGACAGGCATGAATGGAGGGACGAATGGAGACGTGTCGTCTTCAGCGATGAGAGTCGCTTCTGCCTTGGTGCCAATGATGGTCGTATGCGTGTTTGGCGCCGTGCAGGTGAGCGCCACAATCAGGACTGCATACGACCGAGGCACACAGGGCCAACACGCGGCAACATGGTGTGGGGAGCGATCCCCTACACTGGCCGTATACCACTGGTGATCGTGGAGGGGACACTGAATAGTGCACGGTACATCCAAACCGTCATCGAACCCATCGTTCTACCATTCCTAGACCGGCAAGGGAACTTGCTGTTCCAACAGGACAATGCACGTCCGCATGTATCCCGTGCCACCCAACGTGCTCTAGAAGGTGTAAGTCAACTACCCTGGCCAGCAAGATCTCCGGATCTGTCCCCCATTGAGCATGTTTGGTACTGGATGAAGCGTCGTCTCACGCGGTCTGCACGTCCAGCACGAACGCTGGTCCAACTGAGGCGCCAGGTGGAAATGGCATGGCAAGCCGTTCCACAGGACTGCATCCAGCATCTCTACGATCGTCTCCATGGGAGAATAGCAGCCTGCATTGCTGCGAAAGGTGGATATACACTGTACTAGTGCCGACATTGTGCATGCTCTGTTGCCTGTGTCTATGTGCCTGTGGTTCTGTCAGTGTGATCATGTGATGTATCTGACCCCAGGAATGTGTCAATAAAGTTTCCCCTTCCTGGGACAATGAATTCACGGTGTTCTTATTTCAATTTCCAGGAGTGTATACCTGTTAAGCGTTTAGGACTGCTGTGGCAGTGGTGGTGCGTTACATAAGCTGGAAGAGATGTCAAAATCACCATAACTGCGTGTCGACTCCTCTCCCATCTTGTTCTTCTCCCCTTGCCAGGCACCGACGGGGAATCGTATTGGCAGTTAGTTCCCGTTGTTCGTAGTAGTTAGTCAAATGAGTTACTACAAAGATCGGAAAACTGTCAGAACACGACCCACCATTTGAAGTGACCATTCTTTCCTAAAAGTATATTTGTTACATCTCTCAGTTTCTGGCGGTTGCTATTGCTATTGGTATTGGTCGCTATTGGTCGGCCAATACACAGACGGTTAATCGTGGTTGTGAAATGAGGCTGGAATTGTCGCCAGATGATGTCCCATATTGCTCGGCTGGAGACAGATCTGGTGATCGAGCAGGCCGAGACAGCATGTCGACATTCTGTAGAGCACTTTGGGTTAAAACAGCGGTATGTGGCAGAGCGTTATCGTGTTGGATAACACACCAGGAAATGCTGTTCATGACTGACAGCATGAGAGTTCGAATCACCCGACTGACGTACAATTTTGCAGTCAAGGTTCATGGAATTATCACAAGAGCGCTCGTGCTGTCATACGAAATAGCACCAGAGACCGCAATATCGTAGAAGGAACATTCAGCTCTTCTCACCCCTACTACGCTCTCTCATTCTTACTGGTTGTGGAGCTGATAACTGTCTCTTGACTAACATCAACTCACCTCGTTCAATCTCAATGGTAACTACCTATCACGAAATTTTCAGTGTGTATTTAAAACAAACATGATGTGCATTCTCATAATGGTGCTACGGGGTTGTTTCAGTTTCTTTTCCGCCAGTGTATGTGGAATAAAAGTACCTATTGCTCCTGTGATCCGTCTCAGTGACAGATCTTACATTTTCATGACGGAAAGAGTCAGCGATAGATATAGGAAGTTAATACACCAGAAAAAGTGTTTGTCGTGTTACACAAACGGACATAGAAAAATGGTGAATGTTCGCTGCACTGAGAATTAGTTTTTGAGCGTGTGAAAACATTAAAACATATTACGTAAATGCGGGATCGAGGACACGAGCATGCGAGCCCCTTCGAAGCGATGCTATAATTTGAAAAGCTGCAACATATATTTACCTTATTAAAAATTTTATTTGAGTTGTCGTTTAACCATTTCTGTCGTCGTTCCTATAAAATGTTATGCTCTGTGGTCTCTATGTTGTTCATAGGATATGCTAACAACAATGCTATATAACTTAAACTGTCGAGGACCGTTGCCTAGCAATTGCTTCTATACTCTCTCGAGTACTAGAGGTGCCTATCTGAATTCGCTGTGCGAGCTATTGATTGAAAGAAGCTTCAGCTTTGATTCAAGTGTTGTACAGTGAATTTTGTGTTTCGAGAACAACTTTCGAAACGTTTTAAAGTTCTTGGGGAGCTTTAGCTTTGAACGAAGCGAACGCCCAGCTTCAGAAGCGAGGAGCATTGTACCCGCAAGAGGTATGAGCCATTCACGTATCTGTCGATTATTTATTTGCCTCGCGGATTCATCGGTAGTTAGAATATCGTAGAAATTTTAAGTGTCTGTGTGATTAGTGGAGAAATACTAGCAGATTGAAGCATGTGGCTGAGTTTGATATGATTACAGAACCTGAAGCATTTAACTTGAAACAGCATTTTGAGTCAATTTTTCATGGATATTCAAATATGAAGTGCTTGCTTTTTCTGGCGGACCTCTATCCTTAGTTTTTGCCGTAGTTCATGCGCTTTCATATTGTATTCTCAAACTAATTTCTTCGTTCCACAACGGCAAACGTGTCAAGCGCAATATCCTTTTTCACCCGTTTGCTTTGACCCACGACACCCTACGTGACGTCGTGACTTTATGTTGAATTGGATGTAAGCGGACTGTTATTAAAAGTTAGCCTGTGGGTGTGTTACTTACGAGTGTAATCTGTGATGTCTGTAAACTATGCTGTTATTCCAAATGCGTCGTGACATAGAAGTGTTTGGTTTGGGTGGAACCTGAGACCACAGATTGAACTGCCGTGGAGAAACCAGTGAAGATTATATTTTTATTCTGTTTTCTGAGAAACATTTGTCTGTTTCTTTCTGCATATCGCACGATTTTCCAAGGTAAAGGTAGGCAGGACTTTCAGTGGATAAGATAAATTTATGTGAGTGAAACGATTAGTGATTATGGTTATCTTTTGATTCTTATAGTTATTTAGCTGCCTCTTTAATGTGGGAAGTTCGCCGAGAGTGAGGTTAGCCCTAACGAAATTGCTGCATTGCTGGTGGTAATGTTATTCACAATTTTTTAATTTGCAAGTATTTGTCCGTTTTTCGAATGTGACTCTTTGAGACCCTGCGCTTATTAAATCCAGAGGTTCAATTAGTTTTTACTAGTCGCTCACTCTAGCGCTGCATAATTGTCTGTTTCGTTGTGGTTCGTAGTATATGTTTAGCTGAATTAGATCGAGGTTTCGGTATTTATTAGTGAAGTATTTGTTTTCCGTTTTTCCGTTTTTGACGAATTAATTTCCGTTTGTAGTGTGATTCCAGTTTTTTCCACTTCTTTTCTTTCGGTTCAAAGTAAAGGAATTTGTGTGTATTATATTTCGATTAAGTTGATGTTATGTGGGTGATGTTTTGCATCTCTGTCCTCGGTTTAGGAATAGACTTCACAAGAAATATGATACCAACTGTCCATGTGTATGTCTTTTTGTTTATTTTGTTCGCTTTATTCTGGAGAAATGCATGTGGGTCATCCTTGCATAATGACATTCGTGTGTGTGTGTGTGTGTGTGTGTGTGTGTGTGTGTGTGTGTGTGTGCGTGTGTGTGTTTCGGAGAGGGGGGTCTTATGTTAGAGACATTTGTAGAGGATCTGTTATCGCTGTCTAGGGGATCTGTTATCGCTGTCTGTTAAAGCTATATAGGTACAGCGTAAGCTGCAATGAAGCTTGGTTTTTATGTTTTCGTTTGTATCATTCCGGAAGAACGTGTGTGTGTTTGTGCTATTTTCCAGTTATGTTGTTTTGTGGAGGTGTCTAGTACCACTGTGTTCATTTCATTTGTATTGGTCAAGTGAATTATTCGAACCCTATTTTGTGTTTACTATATATTTTCGTTCGGTTTATTCTAGAGAAGTTCTTAAATGTTCTTAGGTTTAGTAACCTTTTTCGTATGTCCCCATCCACAACTCTCCCATTCCTGCGATTGTTCCGATAATTTCATTTAATATGGTGATTCAAATACTTTCCACGATATTTGTTTGTTAATTAGTGCGTTACACAATACCCACCGGTATATTTTAACAGAAACAATCGAGTTCGGTCAAGGAGCCGACCATCATCGTGTCCAAAAACAGTCTCAGCTATACGTCTGAGTAAATGGAATCGCAGTTATCAGATGTACATTTTTCCGTCATTGATACTAGCTGTACATTCATAACATTACCTCCATTTAACCTCGACAACGTTTTTGCCGATATATATATATATATATATATATATATATATATATATATATATATATATATATATATTATTATTATTATTATGTGCGATTGGACCCATACGGATCACGCAAAGCTTTTCCGATTCAATTTTTTAATTCTCCAAACTTCTCTCATTCTTTCCCCATGAATTCTCTTTCTTTCCTCAGTCCATTTTGTCCCCTGTCTCTTGCAAACTTCATTCTCGGGTTGTACTTTCCAACTATTGATTTTTTGCCTGTATACATTTCTGTTTATAACTTCTGAAGAATTTATTTATACATTTGCTAGATCTGTTTTGGTTTCTTGTATCCAGGGTATGGTTTTCAATTTTTCAATGCATATTAAAATTTTGTGGGAGAGTCTGGGTGTTGGGAGTCTGTGGATATGACCGTAAAACTTTAGTCTTCTTTTCCGGATGTCTGCGGCGAGGTTAGATAATTTTTCTGTAGTTTTCCGAGACTGTAACCTGTATCCATCTTCAGTTCTTTTTGGGCCAAGAATCTTTCTGATAATTTTGCGTTCCTCTTTCAGGATGCCTTCCAGGTCGCCTTTTCTATGGAGTGTGAGTGTTTCGCTGGCATATAGTGCTTCGGGCTTGATTACTGTATTGTAGTGTCGTATTTTTGAGTGAATGGAGAGACACTTTTTATTGTAGATGTTGTGGGTTTTCCAGTATGCTCTTTCCAGTTTTTGCAGTCGAACTTTTTGTGCAGTTTTCTCTCCCCCTGTGGGTTCTAGGACCTCGCCTAAGTATTTAAAGAATGGAACTCTCTCAATTAGTCCATATTTTGTAGTCAGTTTTTGAGTTTCAAATTTTGAGCAGATGACTTTGGTTTTTTGGAAGGAAATTTGTAGCCCAACTTTTTCGGCGCATTCTTTGAGAATGTCTATCTGTTTAATTGCTGTGGTCTCGTTTTCTGCTAGAATGGCCACGTCATCTGCAAATGCCAAGCATGAAATTTTAATACCATCTTTAGATCTTCCTAGTTTTATAGGCTTCCAGTAATTTTGATTCTTCAGTTCTTTTTCCCATTCTCGGATGACTTTGTCTAAGACAAGGTTGAAGAGGAGTGGAGACAAGCCGTCACCTTGTCTGACGCCGGTTTTGATCAGGAAGGGCTCTGATATTTCACCCAGGAATTTTATCTTAGAAGTTGTGTTTGTGAGCGTTTCTTTATATCAATGATGGAGCTTTGCACATCTGCTAACTGCTGTTCCAATTAAACAAAGGCATAGGAGAGATGGCTTTTGGACGAGATAATTTTCTGGTTCAAGACCGAAATCGATCGTCTGTAATAAAATACGCCGCTACAGTTGTGTAAAGCATATAGCAGTTCTTAACATTCATTAAAGTTGTACAGCACCACCTACAAAAAAATGTTTTATGTTGGTTTCTGATTGTAATGGTCTGCATTGCTGTCACTGTCTTGAAGAATGTCATCGGGCTCTTATTAAATGTTATCTGTCGTTGTCGTAGTATCACGTGTAAACAATCCACTTTACCCCAAATATGACTTCGTGGGTCAGAGCAGACGGATAGAATAGAAGCATGCTCTATTCCTTTCACTTGCTGAGATTTACAACGACAACGATATTAGCGATCTTTCTCGCTTGTCAATTACACAAACATAGTGTCTGTAGTCATAACACGGCCATACTGCTGGAATTTTCTTCCGTCTGTGAAAACTTAACATATTTTGGAAACTGATGCCATGTGCGTGGTGTCATACTGAGTTGACCTTCCACCGTAACAAAGGGGTATAACTCTCTTATTGGTTAAAGAAATTGAATTAAATGCTTGGAGTATTTTTAATTGGTAAATTCTTCCTGAATTTATTAGTTATTCGGGCGTTTTCATCCTTCAGACACTGTCGTATGTCTTTCGTCTGACATATATTTAATTACTAAAAATTTTACTGCAGTGCTTGTTTACCTACTCATATCGACGTTCCTAAAAAAATAATGTGCTCTGTTTTTGCTGGGATTGCTATTAGTGGGGTTGCTATTTAATGTTGACCACAGGGTATGTTAACAACAATGCTGTGTCACCTAAACCGTAGAGGACCGTTGCCTAGCAATTACTTCCGTATTCTCTCGAGTACTAAAAGTGCCTATACGAATTCGTTCTGTGAGTTATTCAGTAAAAGAAGCTTCAGCTTTGATTCTAATGTTGTAACGTCGAAGTTTGTGTTTCAAGAACAACAAAGGAAACTTTTTAAAATTATTGGGGAGCTTTAGAAACTTTGAAGTGAGCTGACGCCCAGCTTCAGAGGCGAGCTGCATTGTACCCGCAAGAGGTATGAGCCATTGACTTAAATGTAGCCTATTTATTTACCATACAAACCCATCTGAAGTTGTAATACCGTACAACCATTTAAATGACTGTGAATTTAGTGGAGAAATAGTGGTAAGTTAAAGTTTTACGACGGATCGTGTTATGCCTTCGGAACACATAATTAGTACAGTGTAACATGCGAAAGATCACATTGTCTTAATTTTTCATATAGGTTCATAAGTTAGGTGCCTGACTTGTAGAGACGAACCACTTTACTGAGTTTCTGACGAAGTTAACTTACCTTTGTCATACCTTCATAGAATAATCACTTAGTTTCACAATGATGTCACCAACTTCCTTTCTTCTGAATTGTACATACATGTTGCCTGTGATCATTTAAAACTTGTGCCGCTGCAACTTTCTTCGTCTGTGAAGAAGAAGAAGAAGCTTTGGAAACTGATGGCAGCTGTGCAGAGTAACATTTAGTCGAGCTGGCTCTGTAACAAAACAGTTTTCGTCTCTTGTTGCTTCAGGAAGTTCAATTAATATCTTGGAATGTAGTTAGCTGTTAAATCCATTGGCAGTTGATTAGCTATTCACGTTTTTTCATTAGATACTGCTGAATACCTTCCAGTCGCAAAATACCATTATTTTGTGGTACATCCAATAATCTATTTAACATTTTTCAGCAGTGCTTGTTTACCTACTCCCATCGACGTTGCTAAACAGTGTAGAGCCTTGCAGCTACTGGCGTTGCTCTTTAATGTTGTTCACAGGATATGCTAACACCTATGCTTTGTTACCTAAACCGTAGAGAAATGTAGCCTAGAAGTTACTTCCGTATTCACCCAAGCACTTGAAGTAACGATACGAATTCGTCGTGTGAGTTATTGAATTAAAGAGGCTCCAGTTTTGATTCATACATTGTACTGTTACAGTTTGTTGTCCGAGTTCAAATAACGAAACATTTTAAAGTTCTTGGGGACTTCTAGAAGCTTTGAACGAAGCGAAAGTGTAGCTTCAGAAGCGAAGTGCAATGTATCCGGGAGAGGTATGAACTACTGACCTAAGTGTCTTCTGTTTACCTACCGTATAGAATCAGATGCAGTTTCAATATCACATAAACTTATAAATGACTGGATGTGTAGCAAGAAAGTACTAGAACACTGAAACGTTACGACGTAGTGTGATGTGATTAAGCGGTATATAAAATGAAAAAAGAAAACAGTTCCATTCACATTCCAGTACATTGTTTCAATACGTCATGAGGCTACAAAGGTTACGAGAGAGCGTGACTTATAGGGACAGATCTCTTTGCTGAGGTTTCCACAATTTTAGTTGCTGAAATCATCTAATCTTTAACTTATTTTTTAGTTTCACAACGAGAGCGGCGTCACCTATCTGTGTCACCTGATCTGTTATATTCTACGTTCTATGAAGAAGGCAATACGTAAACAAGTTCCAGCTGCGTGCAGTCATAAAGAGCTGAAATGGCACCATATCAAAAGTATTTTCTCTTTCTGTTACTCAAATAAATTAAATTAATACCTTTGAACATCGTTAAATGTTAATTCCGTTGGGAGTTTATAAGGTGTATTGCCGTTTTCTTCATTCAATTGTCGCTGATTAAATTTCAATCGTAAATATGGTTGTTTCGTCGTACGTGTTGTTGAATAGTTCATATGGCGCTGAAGAATGATTCTAATTTTAGGTGTTGAACCTAGGTTGTTGACTCTGCCACAAAGATGAAAAGGCGCAGCCCGGTGAGAATACACTGACTCAGAAAACGGGTATTTGTAAAAATCGTAATCTCCTCACACACTGCGGAGAGATTTGGGATTTAAACCACCACACTGTTGCATAGATTATTTACCAGTAACTTCATATCACCAACAAGATGTTCCCTTAACTACACACTAATTAAATTATCGATCCTGCCTCGCGGTGCCATATTGAACGAACGGATGGCAGTAACCAAATCGAGGCGTATTGTCTGTCCAAATGCGAAGTTTAAATAACTAAACTTGATGAACATCTGAAACTAGTGTATCGTTGCACTTTGTTGCTAATAGTGCTGTCTTTCCGTCTAATAGTGATAGTTTTACGTAACTGCTATCGAAACAAAATTATTCATTTCAGAATAAATGTACCTCGGAACGAGCAAAGCTTTGGCTGTCATCGAAGAACTAGTGTTAGTTTAATTCATCTATTAGGAATGAGTAAAAGTGAATTAAAATAATGAATTCCTCACTACTCATAAATGTGTAATATTTTTCAAGTAAATCAATGATACGTAATTGATCTGGATGTTACAGATCCTTTGTAACACTGACAGCTCTGATTATTACTGAAGTTAAATTTAAAGACATTACATCACGGTCTCAAGCTTTTCCTTGCGAAACACTTGTGAGACATCACAATAAGATTTCCTAGTGGACGCGGTATGGTCGTATCTAACGTGCTGCCCGTTATCGTTGCAGCAATGTTCCGAAGCATCAAGACGTTTTTCTCCCGGTGTGTGGGAGGGTAGAAGGACGAAGGTCTGCGACTGGACAAGAACTTGGTCCTGCTCGACGTACCTTTGAGGTGAGCCACGTCACGTTGCATTACAGATATCATTATCAGTAAAGTTTTAGAGCTACTTCACTGTACATTGGTTGGTCGACAGGTATTACAGAGTGACACGATTTGCTGTAAATGAATCTCCGGTTCGCTATAAACATCCCATGTGACAATTCATTATGAATACTACATGTAAGACAGGCACCTCTACTAGACTACTGCCTATGACGATTGTGTGTTCGTTTCCGTGCAAGAAAGCAGTAGGTTTATGGGAGGAGTGAGGTTCAATGTGCTAAAACAGTAAAAATTCAACAAAGAATTAAAGTGTAAAAAGTCTAAAAACCTTACTTACTAACGCACGCATACGCAAGCACGCGCGACTACACACACACACACACACACACACACACACACACACACAAACACACACACACACACACATAATTACAAAACTCATATTTAATACCAATTCGATACCTGGTAATAAAAGTGATTGCGTTTCACTAGTTTAGTAGAATGATCTAAAGTACCAACTAAGGAACTTATTCCGACAGGACGAGCCTCTGAAGGCCCAAAGGTACTGACCGACCGCCACGTCACACTCAACAGACAGGCTTAATTGGCTGCAGATATGGAGGGATCATTGTCAGTTTTCATGACCGTATCCAAAGTACAGGCTAAGATGAACATCACTGGCGAATGGAATTTGCTGGTCACTCAGAAACACACGAAAGCCTTCAACGTCGTCTCCAGGAATACACAAAATTTTTTAAATTTTCCGTATCTTCACTTCAGGTAAAATAAATGGCTGGTCTCCACTTAAATTTACTTCTGTCTTCTGATCAAAAGATAACGTGCACAGAAAATATGGCGTATAAGAATATTTACGCCACAGCCGTTACAGATTTAACACACTTCTCATCAGACTATGAAGACATTAGTTAGAAATGTAGCCTATTCGCATAGGAGTCAGGGTAACTTCAGTGTGTGAAAGTTATATATATAAGGTCGGACTTGGTCTGATGACTGGCCAGTCACAACTATTCCAACAGTCGTATGTCTTTTTCACCTGCAGGATAATGGCACGTTGTCTCGATGGATTGGTTGCTCACAGGCCTCCTTGGCTGCATGCTTGCTCTTTTCCCCACATCCCACAGGCCCCTGTTTGTCCCCTCCGTGTTACTAGCATATTATATTCCTACTTCTGCCATTAGATAAGACGAAGTTGATATTCTAGGCGAAAGCCGATGAAATGGTTACAGCAACTCTCCTGACGGCCATTAAATTTAACACTGACCGAACGGAAAGTTGTGTCTGGCATTAGTTAAGAGGCTCCGAAAAGGCTCAAGATCATGAACAGTTCAATTTTAACTTTTTTGCGTTTTCTGAATCTGCAGACTATTACCTTTTAATAGATATATAATTTATTCAATTCCGAAGACTACAACTATTTTTAATTTTTTTTTTGAAATGTGTTCTACATGGGCGTGACCCACTGTGGCGCTGTTAAACTGCTGTCAAATGGTGTTATTATTAACGTCCGTGTTCATCAGGTACATTTTAGTGATGTGAGATAAAGTATGTGTTGTGGCTAACCTGTGATGGTTCAATATATATCGCTGGTGTGATTGTCGATTGTTTCATGTTTATTTACTCTGTCGTTATCTCGAAAATATTCATAATTAATTCTGTTTATTGAGTCTCTGTTTTGTTGAAGTATAATAATGAGTAAAAGTAAAGTTATGGGAAATCCTCTGAAGGCTTTTAAGAAAAGGAGAAATGTTGGAAAGCCAAAGGTATGTGTTATTACTGTAAACAATAAAGACGATAATCAAGTGAGTGAACCTAACCTCTCAAGTACACCTGCCCATAACAGTCAAAGTGGGAAAGAAAATACTTCACAGAAGAAGCTTGGTTCAATGAGTGAAAACTATGAATGTTTTATGGGCGAATCGGATGTGAATGAAATATTTGATATGTCGGTTCTCTAAGGAATTTTTTCAAACTGTGTAAGATGTATTCATTGTAGTGAAGTTGGTCTGGAACTCTCCATAATAAAGCACGTAGGACTTGCTAGTGAAATACAACTGAAATGTGATAAGTGTTCATACATGACCACCTTTTGGAACAGTGTTGCAGTAACTGCAACTGAAGAAAATGGTAGCAAAATCTACGAACACAACATTAGATTTGTTTATTCCTTGCGTTCAGTTGGTAAGGGTGGTACTGTAGGTGCAATTTTCTGTGGCATCATGAATCTTCCAAATCCCCCAACAAAGTTTACGACCTATAATAAATTAATAGGGTCTAAAGTAGAAGATATCTGTATAGAATCTATGAAGAACGCTGTGGAAGAGGCAGTAATGGAAAATAATGGTAACAGAGATATCTCTGCAGCGTTCGATGGTACCTGGCATAAACGGGGACACACATCTCTTCATGGTGTAGTATCTGCCACCAGTATGTATACAGGGAAAGTTTTAGATGTAGCAGTAATATCAAAGTGTTGTAGATGTCCACAAAAATATAAAGGTACACATGAAAATAATTGCAAAGCTAACTATAGTGGCAGTAGTGGAGGAATGGAAGTGGCTGGTGTTGCCAGTATATTCCAGCGTTCTGAGAAGTGTGATAAAGTGCGATATGTTAATTACCTTGGTGACGGTGATTCTAAAAGTTTGAAACATGTTCAAGGACTGAAGCCCTATGGTGACGATGTTGTAGTGCAGAAATTTGAGTGTATTGGACACGTACAGATGCGAATGGGAACAAGACTTCGGCGACTGAAAGCTTCGTACAAAAAACCAAAACTCAGTGATGGTAAAGGGTTGGATGGGAAGGGAAGGTTAACTGACAGTGTAACTGACAAAATACAGAACTATTATGGAATGGCTATTAGGCAAAATACACAAAGTGTCGACGAAATGAAGAAGGCTGTTTGGGCTCTTTTTTTTTCATACTTCTTCAACCGATGAAAATCCCCAACATAGCTTGTGTCCCAAAGAAGAAGACAGTTGGTGTAAATATAACAAAGGATTGCTAACTGGTGAAGTGTACACTCATAAGCATAGTCTGCCTCATGCAAGAATGGAGGTGATAAAACCTATTTTCAGAGACTTAGCAGCACCTGAACTGTTGAAAAAGTGTATTCACGGAAAAACTCAAAACCCCAATGAAAGTGTAAATAGTGTTATATGGTCGAGAATCCCCTAGACTGTATTTGTTGGAATAGAAACACTTCACTTTGGTGTGTATGATGCTGTTGCGAGTTTCAATGATGGCAACATTGTAAGGTGCAAGGTATTTAAAAATATGGGAATGAAGATAGGTTCTAACATGGTACGAGCGAGGCCTGCTTTAGACAAGGAACGCCTTCGGGCTGCAGACAGGGCTGTAAAGAGTCTAGAAATACAAGCAAGAGTAAACAGGAGGAGGAACAAGAGGAAGCTGGAGGAGGAGTTTGCAGAGGATGAAGATCATCCATCCTATGGACCTGGAATGCACTAAAAAGTTAATCCAATCTTTGTCGCTCAATTCCCAAAACTTTTATTTTCTCATACTAATTACATGTTTTCTAAGGATCTTCCCAACATATTTGTTTCAAACTTTCAGTAAATGTTACACAGTACCTTCTGCATAATTTAACACAGCCTTTTTCCAAAAAACTGTATATTTTTGAATATATAAATAAAAAATTGCAAAAAAATGTTGTGAATTTTCATTACAATTGAAAAAAATCATCTTTAATAACTGAACAAAAATTTTGTAAAATCCCTGTGTTAAGTTGTAGTCCATATTCCAATAAATAATCTGTAAAAAGTTCAACTTCCTACCTCAAATACTTTGTGAGGAAAGATGTAATTTATAAGCGTTATTTTAACATTGCAAGTATAGGGCGTTCTGGAGCCCCTTAAGACTGCTGACACGGAGGTGCTTGAGAATAGAAAAGACTAATAAATTGAAGGGAACTATGCTAAAATGTCTTTTAAGAGCAGAGCTTAACATAATATATGTTCTAGACTAGTGAATGGCTGAAGACAACATTGTAAAGCATCTGGTTGCTGTACGAGTTACCTGCTATCTGTGGTTAATACCTGATGACCAAATGAAATGTATTCCTGAATTATAGACTTCGAAGCCTAATTTTGTTTTCGGAAGTGTCAAAGTGCAGAGACACCGAAAGTGTCAGTGAAAATTGTCACAGTCCAACTTACATTCCTTTCCAGAGAAAGAACACACCAGAACAGAGAACAAAAATGTCATGGCGACATTTTACCTCGAATAATTCCCCTGTAGACTTCCAGCTTAACAGTTCGCCCATAGCATAATGGTAGCTATTACAGCCAAGCAGTGTATACTCACTATCGCTATCTACACACCCATACGTTCTTAATAAGCGTTAAACTTCGTAACTCATGTACATATTGAGAAGTATCGCTATATCCGAAATATAGAAGTGCTCTTTATGATAAAACTAATAAGTTCCTTTTCCAACATGAGCGTCAGATCACACTTGACGTGTTCCTTGTCGAGCTGCTGCAGAAACGGCTGCAGGAAGAAGAGGAAATCCGTGCTGCTCCTGTGAGTGTAAGTTAGATCTGTATACGGAATAATAGCGTTTAGTTTCAAACTGTATTTTTCGTTTCCTGTTCACATGATCACTCACTCACGAACGTGATACTAGTTAATGCTCTGCTTCCGGGTAGTTTGTCCAGTTGTTGTTTGTATTTTGTCCACAATTCTTAGATGATCGTCCCAGGCGTCTTGCTCGGGTACAGCGAGTTTTGCTGTTACGTTCACTCACTGCCTGCACTCCAACCATTCTGGAAAGGCCACACGACATGAAGAAGACGGCTCGGTCAGTCATTGAAGTATTGAGCACAAAATAGGGATAAAAATACAGCAAAATTCCCGGATGTGTATCATTAATCAATCGCGCCTAGAAAACCTTATATATTACGGGATATAAGTCATACGTTAGAATTACTATTTGCTGAGATGTGGGGAAGAGTGAAGTTATTTGGATGTTAAAGTATGCTGTATGCTTTACATTAACGTAAGGATGCGCGTGGGCCCTTCTCTTCCTGGGTTCCACCCTAGCTCCATTTTAACTATTCCCCGCTCTTTCTTTGCTGTTTTTTCGCCTTGATGTTCGTCTCTTCCCTATCTGTGTTTCTCTAGACCTGTGGCTTTACGCTGGAGATTTTAGTGTGCTTGAGAGTGGCTGGCTCATTCTTTTTTATTCTTGCGTTCATCCAGGCCACGCCAACTGCGATATTTTTTAATACTTTCTACTGCAACTGTTTCATTTAGTGCACGTTTTCCCCTTTTATCTTGCTTCTTCCGTTTTCTCTTTGAGCTATGTTCCCAGTTAATTTTACGACTTTTTTACTTTCCCTGATTCTTTTCGGCAATAGTTTTAATCCGATACCTTTTAGTGTAAGGAAATGTGACTGATGACCATGTAGTTTAGTCTCTTTACTGTCCATACCAACCAAAAAAACCAACAACTGAAGGTTGCATAATTCGGGATAAGTATAACACTTCGATACACTCTGATATATTAGCAAATAGCGTATACTCTGTATTATTACACACGTTGGACATCATAAAACTAAAGATGTATTTTCCAACAGGACCGTCAATTTACACTTGACGAGATTTTCATGGAGCTACTGCTGAAACGCCTGCAGGAAGAAGAAGATATCCGTGTTGCTCCAGTGAGTGTTAATTAGTTCATTATAGGGAATAATGGCATTAGGTTTAATCATATACTATTCGTTTCATGTTCAGTTCAATACTCTCTTACGAACGTAACAGTAGTTAGTGCCCGGCTTCTCGTGTTTTGTCGACTTGTTGGGATTTGTGCAAAATGCTTCGATGACCACGATTGGAGTGGAGCGAGCTTTGCCGTTATGTGCACTCGATCCCTGAACTCCATCTAGTCAGGGAAAGTCATACGACCTGAAGGACATAGCTCGGTCCGTCGTTGATATATTCTGCATACAACAAGAGCAAAAACTTGGCATAATTCCCAGAAGTTCCTCAATAACCAATCGCGCAAACAAAAAACTTGTACATCATGGGACATTAGTATTTGTTTAGTATTATTAGTTGTTCGGACATGGACTGAGTAGTGATGTTACTTGAATATTAAAATCGATCACTGTATAAATATTATCAAAAATATAGGTAGCAAAATTATTGATAAATGTAGCACTTCGTAAAAAGCGGCCATGCTAGAATCTAGTAAATGTTATGTATTACTCCACATCTTGGATATCCGAAAAGTAATAAGTTCTTTTTCAACAGGAGCGTTTTTTGAGAAGCTACTGCAGAGACGTCTGCTATGAGAAGAGGAAAGCCACACTGCTACGGTGAGTGAAACCTCAATCAGTAGATTTTAGTTTCTAAGTGTATTTCTGGTTTCAAGGCCAAATCGTAACTCCCTTCAGAACGGTAACCTGATTTTGCGTTATTTTTCCAACTCTAAAATTGCAGGTTTTGTAATGTCACTAAAATGCTGGCGGCTTAGGTACATAGACAAGATTACAAAATGCAAGATTCTATGGTCGAACCGTAAATTTTGTTGTACTGATCTGTGGTTGGTAATCACGATGCTTGCAATACTGTTCTTCACTTTTGAATTGTGAGCAGATACGCAGCCCTTTTCAGCACTGTATTATTACGCCCTACTGTTGCTATTCACAATGAACTGTGCAATATGCTTTCCTACCCTTTCACAGTATGGAGGCAGTTTCACTAAACATTCTTCTCTCCTCCCGCCCATGGAAAAGTTATCAAGTTTTCAGTATTGTTTCACCTTGATCATCGTAAGCTGGTCTTTTGGTTCCATTCTATTATACTGCATCAACGTTTACTTTCCTGTATTATACATGATACCCTCGGAATTTCAACATTTTGGGAAGTTGTTTTAAGAAAGCCTACGTTTCTGGCATAAGTGCATGTACCAACAGTTTCAGCTGACTCGGTTGCTTTATGTGTAGAACTGAGTTCAAGGTAGAAATATTCAGTCGTTTGACTATTAAAAATGGTTCCAACAAGTCACGACCAGAAAACACTGCTCTGTGTAGCAATAACTCAAGATGTAAAGTAATATCACGATACTACAAATATCAGGGAACACCTTATCACAGTTACTGATGTACGAGTATGATGCTTAGTTTTCAATCAGTTCTGAGTATTATTAGTAACTACGCTCCAGTCCCTGGACCTAGTTACAGAAATGGGAATCAGACACATTACGTATTCCAGGAAGTACCAGCATCGTCTTTGAGACGCCAGCTATGGTCACATCCGAGCCCTCTGTAGGATCACATCTGTTCGTCTTCTTCCTGCTGGTACTATAACCGAGATTTGGCAACAAGGCAAGGTATCTTTGACAACTCTGTGATCGACGAGTTACTACCTGGTATGAACGGAATTAAGCCTCGAAGTTCACTTGATTTTTCCTATCATTTCCATTGAATAATCTGAGCTATTATCACTTGAGGTGTAACAAAAGGTTGTAAATATACGGTTTTCAGCCCAGGAAAGTCGTTGCACATGGAAATCGCAACTACTCCCGTCCTTTAAATAGCGCTTTACAAGTTCTAGCCACTACTGGCCTCGTAAGAGGAAGCCAAGACCCATACCTCTTCGCTAGCTCTGTGGTAACGTGCTGACATGTAAAAAAGCGTCTGTTATGGTTCGCGATTTTACTCTCGCTGACTGCAATGTTTTCATCCATTCTGTGAAAGAGCTACAAGCAACCAGATCAAACATCGATAAGGAAATCGCAAGAAAATACTTTCGGCTCATAGTGCAATGGTGAAAAACTTACAATGCTGCAAAACAGGTAACGCACCTTTCCGCGGCGGACAAGCAAATTTTGGGTATCTAGGAATACTGTATTTATGGAATGACACATTTGCATCCCTCTTTAGTATGACATAGCATACCAATTAAACAAAGACTCAATGGAAATCTATGTGAGTTATATTTTACTAATTCGTGTCTATAGAGGTACGCTTGTGTACAGATACTTTGTTTTATTAAAACAAACTTTCGTCGTAAGGTTAACGTGGGTAGTTTTATTTCATTTCGTAAGGTTTCATTTGGTGTTGTTAACACAATAGTAAACATAAGAGAGAAAGTAATCATCAACGACATATGCGGATTCTCTGATATTATCTATAACAGTCTGACAATGCACAAGCAGTTTACGGATTACATGCATCTAGAAAACTTGTTCTGAGTTAAATCTGTCAAACAAGGTTTGACGAAGAATAAAATGCCACTACCACACGACAGCTAATGTAGAAAACACTTTTCTGACGTATTTTGGCACTATGCGCTCTCCCCATACTTAATACAAATGTTTAGAGATGAATCTGTTGCTTGGACAAAATGTAACAGAAGTTAGCCTTTTTCCACATGCAACTATTTTGTGTTGGGAAGTGAAGGGAATTATGTTCAGAGTTCCATTACATTGATAACTTCAGCAGAGAGCAAAATTGCGTTTTAAAAAAGTATCAGTGATCATAATCGAACTCGCAACTTGTTATCTATAGTGCATGACACCGTTAGGCTAGTAGCTGACACGTAGGAATGGCACTCTCAAAAGTCAATAATAAGTCCTCCAGAACTTCTGCATTCCGCAGTGCTGTGAAATAATGCATTTGGCCGGATCTAGACCTCTGAGAGACAGACAGTCACAGATTTTCTTTTGCGCTGTATGACGTTTCCAGCAAACAGATAGGGCAATAGAGTAGCTTAAGTGAAAGGAACACTTCCTCTTTAAATTTCTGCATCCTACACTGTTGGCGGTTTTGTGAGGGTGGCAGTTATGTGATTTTATTTCGGTGATTATAAAATAGAGTCGCATGTATGCACTGGGTAGCCGAGGCAGCTAGTTCATGGCGATTAGGTCATCCAAGTAAATGAATGTAGTGAACATGCTGCAAACCACTACAGGGAGCCTGTGTGTCAGAACTCCCATCCAGTGTGGCACAACTTCGTTATGATATAAAAATGAGCCACAGAGAAGAGGATTTAGTGGACTGTTGGATTGATTGATAGGTTGATAAATTTATGGTGTGGGTTCGATTCCAACTTCTGCCGATGAATTTTGATAGGAAGAGACCGATTCTATTCTCTTCTGGCTACGCCAAGTGAAGAAGTTGTATTGGCATTGGGGTCTGAAGTTCACTTTAAACATGATATTCCTTCTCTACCAAGTAGACGTTAGGTTGAACCAGAATAAAGTCAGGAGTGGCGACATGTAAAAACTCTACCACCAGTAACCTTTCTTATAGTAGTTATTTGTTTCTAGTGAGGAAACAAACGCTAAGTAAGGTCACAGGTTAATTATTCAGTCTCTTATTTGAGCTTCTGTATGCCGATTAAATTGGTTCTGAACAGGGAATGCAACACAGAGCGCCCTTAACGAGGAATTTGATCCCTTCATGACAATACAGCTTCGACGACAATTTGTTGTTTGTTCAAAACTGCAGATTCCTCAACATCTAGACATATTGCGCGTGAATGGGTTTGAATTCTGGCCCGGCATTAATGTTATTACTATGTATTACCAAGCTCTAGCATGGGAACACCTATCTGCTGGTGGATAAAAATTTTGATTTTTAATGTATTTTCATTCGTTGTCAACACTAACGATATCTGACGTTTTTGACTCCCAGTGAGACACAGAGCAATTTGCGATATCACTGTAAGTTCAAGGGTGTTATTCCGAGCTGCTGGTGGAGAAGAATTCGGTAGCTCCCGTGTCTTTGTGTGTAGTCATCAACGATATTTGTTGGGTTCGATTCCCAGTCAGCACTTAACTCTGTCATATTATTTATACTTAAAACATGCTCACAAGTTGCTACTGGTGTAACAAACCCATATTTAAAGTTCGTTTTCTCTAGAATGTGACAGCGATAGGTGCCGAGTTGAAGTCCTGGGAAGGAAACAATTAATGTTTCGTCTCGTCATTTCGGTTGAAACTTCTAGTTACTGCCGAGAAAATCCGAAATGTTAGAGCTGATTGTGCTTTGTTATCAATTTTATTAGCTTCTGGGCTCGAATCCCTGTCCAACACAAAGCATTACCTTACGGCATTTCAAGTACGTTACTTGTGAAGAAGCAATATTTTACATCTCTCGTAGTTCGTTAATAGGTACAATAGATGCGGGGTAGGAATTCCTGTCCGTTAAAAATGTTTACGTTGTGTAATTTGAAGTTGATATTTGCTAACTAATACTGTCTAAAATCGAGGTATACCACTCTCTTTATGCGTAGTCAGGAATGACTGTTAGTTTCCGTCAGTCACGAAATCTTTGCTTAGTCTGCATCACCTGGGTATGAATCCATATGCAGAACGAGACGGTTCGTCGTGTCATATGAAGTTCATACATATTCACAATTAGCTGCTCGTGAATAACTTAAATTTTTAATCTCATTTTGTGTTAAATAATAAATGCTCTACGTTATTTTGAAGAGGAAATCATGAATACGGCGATGTAATAATGACAGTAGTAACATTTCATGTTTGTCATTTATTTTAATAAATGTGATCTAACAAGCCTTAAGGACAGTCTTATCTGTTATAAGATGTTCCCTAATATTTTTAGTATCGCGGTATTACTTTACATCTTGAGTTATTGCGATACTGAGCAGTGTTTTCTAGTGGCGATTTGTTGGAACCATTTTCAATAGTCAAAAGATTGTACCAAGGAGCAATTATAGCACACCTGCTAGACAGCTGCGTTATGCCGGTTGTATGTGAATCAGGTTAAATTCAATTCAGGTTGTTCGGATACTTTATAGCACGACTGTACGTGATACGAAAATGAATGTTGTGTAATCCTGTCAGAAACACACTAAGTCCATTTTAGGTGTGAGTATAAATCTTCATCTGTATGAAATGAGTAATTTTTGGTACTAGACTTACGTTTTGCAAGGAAAACCATCACACCGATCTGTGAGAGCAGAATGGAAGGTGAGAAAAGTCTTTGAAATTTACTGTAGACAAGTAACCAGAGCAGTGTTTTGATTAATGAACACGTACGTAGATATGAGTTGAAGGAAGGAATTGACGGATCTGTGCCACGATCTGAAAGGTTGGGAATCCTTTTTTATTCGCCTTGACTCATATGGGCAGGGTTTGGCTTTCGGTGGTACTAGGGACAATGTTCCACTCTTCAGCCATGAGCATTTTCAAAATCATAACAAAGATGATGAGAAATGTGACTATAAGAGAAACGTTACATATGGTTCTAAAACCAAAAAACAGGATGAATCTTTTTGTTGGCTGTATTAACGAAACTATGAAGACTGTTTACATTTTTAAAATTAAAAAGTCGAAGGACGAATAGCTAAAATATGAAATTATGTACATTGTAAAAAATTACCTCATATATATTATGTTGTGAGACCAAGGACGCTGCTATGTTTGGTTGTATTATTTATTACTGTAGGCCTCTTTCAGTGTGATTGAAATTTTCAAGTTATATCTTTTTGTCTTGGTATCCATACGACACTGATGTCGCAGTTGCTGTCAGTTTGTCATGTAAGTCTGGTGTTCTGACGCCGTTGAAGCTACAGCAGATGTTGAACTTTTATTGGATCAGTAGTGTAGTTGTTGAATCATATAGGTTTATTTAACATTGACGTTTTTTGATAGGGGTTAGAGATGCACAGAGAAGGAAAATGAGGCCTGATGTTGAGTGGGATATGTAGGGGGAAAGCTAAAGTCAGCAGGAGTGATAAATATGTGGGCGAATCTCATTGTCTAGGAGAGGGAGATGTATAGTGTTTGTAGGTTTAGGGTAGGTGGGAAGTGTAGGCAGAGGCGCGGCAGACAGCGAGTTTTGGGAAGGATATGGGGAGAGCCTGAGGGTAGAGTATTTGGGTAGAGTATTTTCATTTACCCACTCACACTTTCTTCGCGTAGCTCTGGAAGTTTCAATTTACAAGAAACGGCACGGTCACCATCAATATCTTTAATATCCGGGATTTTCAGGAAGCTGTGGAGGCACCATTTCATATAAAAAATCTAATCCTTGTTCTCCGATTTTTTGGTCATTTTATAAATGAGAGCATTTTGTGTTTGGATTGTCACCTATACGTAGATCTAGGTGCATCCGGAAAGTAAGTAAAGAAAGTGTCCAGAGATGGCACGAGTAGACGTCTACGAACGAGCATGTGCAAAGGTAGAGAGAGTTGTAGGAATAAAGCAGTGCAGTTCGTCTTGTGGTTCAAATGGCTCTCAGCACTATGGGACTTAACATCAATGGTGATCAGTCCCCTAGAACTTAGAACTACTTAAACCTAACTAACCTAAGGACAGCACACAACACCAAGCCATCACGAGGCAGAGAAAATCCCTGACCCCGCCGGGAATCGAACCCGGGAACCCGGGCGCGGGAAGCGAGAGTGCTACCGCACGACCACGAGCTGCGGGCGTTCGTCTTGTGATCGCACTGGATACCGTACAGTGCTAGGACACCATGACTCTCCGCCAACTGTGAGATTCTTGTAGTTAACCGAATTTTGCAGGCTCTGAAGCGATCCCCAGCACAGATCCATCGCTAATTGTGCCACATGTAGGGATACGAAATTATGAGCGACACTTTGGTCAGACGACGGTGCAGACAATGCGCTGAAAGACGAACCAATATTCACGACGAACACTGTAGTGACAGAGCGTAACTGGTGACACTGGAAGTGATGGAAAATGTGCGGCAAACAATTTTGCAGAAAGAGCGCTTCACAAAATTTCGGAACTATTTCGTCATTTCCCGCAGGTGTCTCGCTCGCATTTGAATAAAATTGTCTCCCACTGGCTTCGTTTCCATTGAGTGTGTGCAAGATGAGTCCCAAGGCAACCGACAGATGTACACGAAACCAAACGTCTCGCCACAGCATTGGCATTCCTATAGCGTCACGCAGAGAAAATTGACGAGTTTCTAGACTGTGTTGTCACTGGTGACGAAACATGGGTATCGCATGCTACAGCAGAAACGAAATAACAGTCTATGCACTGGCAGCATAGTGGTCCACCTGTTAAGAATAAATTCAAGCAGGCAGTCCCTGTCAAAAAAAAAAAAAAAAAAAAAATTGTATGCCGTGTCTTCTCATATCGACGTGTTGTCCTCCTGAGCAAGTTTTCACCGCGATGGGGACCGTAAATGCTGATGGATATTGTCAGAGAATGAAAAATCTTAGAACAGTCCAGAACAAGATTCGTGGGATGTTCACAAGAGACATTACGCTTGTTCATAGCGAGGCAAGACCACGTATAGCCAACACAACACGAAATGTATTGAATCAGTTTGGATGGAAAATCGTCGACCATTCACCCTACAGCCCCAACCTCGCTCCGATTGACTTTCGCGTCACCTGTCTCATGAAGCGTTTTTTGACAGGAAAACGTATCCACAACGACGCTGGGGTGCAGACAGAGGTAACTTCGTGACGCCGTACTTTGGCGGCAAACTCCTATGACATGGACATACAACTGATGGTGCACAATTACGATAAATGTCTCAACAATTGTGGTGACAATGCTGAGTGAATCCTATAAACATTTTCATAAATATTTCTTACCTAGTGACGTTTTCTTTTCTCTGTCGGTCAGCGGAACATTCTTCATGGCTGCAGCTCTTCAAACTACTGTGAAGTAAAATGGAGCTCAGTACATCATACTGACCATATATTACGGTTTCTTGAGGTTCAGTCCGCTTGTAACGCGCGGAAAGAATCACTGCTTAAACTGAATCAACGGGGAAACTGGTTGTGATACCCTCAGTGACGAAGTTACTGTTTAAACACCTCTGTACACGCTGTAATTAGTCTACTCCCTTCTTCGTGGTCCTGCAAGGGTGATACGTAGAAGAGTGTAATGTTGTCGTACATTCGTCTCTTGATACAGACTGCTGAAACTTGAAAACATAAGTATGCTTACGTGGGGTTAGTTGACGTCTATTTCTCGGTATCTGAAAGAAGCTGTCTATCGGACCTATGACTATTCGTGCTGCCCTTTTTTCTATATGTTCAATGTGCTCTGTTAGCAACATTTGATATTGGTTACACACACATCAGCAACCTCTCAGAATAGGTCGTATAAGAGCTTTGCAAGGAATCTCCTTTCGAGATTGCACTTCCACAGCAATCTAAGAAAATCACCGAGATCTACCACCTAACTTACTTTCGACTGAGAGAGTGTAAGTACTGTATTTCGTGTCTCACAATCTGTTACAGCTAGGTACTTTTGTAACTAGATACATTACCGTTGCAACTCATAGATATTGTTCCTATAGTGCACTAAGATTCTCTGTTCTACGAAGCACACAGTTTTACATTCCTGTACATTTAGAGCATGTTGAAAGACTTTTGACAATTTTGAGATGTCATCAAGATCTGACTGGATATTGATCAGCATTTATTCAATTTTATTACTCACTATCAACAAATGCATAATTGCTAGGAGTCTGCGGTTACTAATAATATTGTGTGATAATGTACACAAGAATGGAAAAGAAAACTGATAATTTTTTATACGAAGATCAGGTTGGCATTAGGAAAAGTAAATGTATCAGATAGGCACCTCTGGCGTTGCGATTGATAATGGAAGCAAGACTATAGAAAAATGAAGACACATTCACAGGGTTTGTCGACCCGGAAAAAGCGGTCGAAAATGTAAAATTGTGAAAAGCGTTTGAAACTCTGAGACAAAGAGGGGTAAAATATAGGAAAAGACAGGTAATTTACAATATGTACAAGATCCGAAAGGGACTAGTAAGAGCGAAACCTCAAGAACGAGGCGCGAAGATTAAAATGGGTCGAAGACAGGAACGTAGACTTTCGCCCCTAGAGTTCAACCCATATATCGAAGAAGCAGTAACAGAAATAAAGGTAAGATTCAAGAATACAATTAAAATTCAAGGTAACAGGATGTATATGATCAGATTCGCTGGTGACATGGCTACTGTCAGTGAAAGTGAAGAAGAATTATAGGATCTGTTGAACGGAATGAGCAGTCTAATGTGTACAGAACATGGATTGAGAGTAAATTCAAGAAAAACAAAAGTAATGAGAAGCAAGAGAAACTGAAACGGAGAGAAACTCACCATCAGGATTGGGAATGACGAAGCCGGTGAAGTTAAGGAACTGCTACCTAGGCTGAAAAATGTCGGATGGAACAGAGGGCATGGAAAGCTGACTAGTACTGGCAGAAAGGAAATTCTAGTGTCACACACAGTCCTTAAATTGAGGAAGAAATTTCTGAGAATGTACGTTTGAAGCACAGCGTTGAATATCAGAGTCATTGAAACTCACTCCCTCTAATCTACGTAAGAAATCCTAAGAGTTCTTAACCTGATGCTAGTACCTGCCATATATTTGACTCAACAGAGAAACTACATGTTTTGGCAGAAGATGTGTCGGAGAACAAGTATTTCAAGTGGACAAAGAGGAACACCTTCTCTGCGGACAGTCAGAGGGCTTTGTTGCCTCGGGGATATTAACTCTTAATAGTCTCCTGTGACAAGGAAAATCGCTTCAGGACGTTGTTAGCCTCTCTCTCATCACTCTTTGCACTGTGACCACCGACTGTGTAATACGCTAAATCAGACTGTAAACACTGAATTTTTTGAACAACTGTAGCACTGTCCCCGTCCGCGGGTAAAAGAATAATATCCGCATCAAATCCAAGTGAACGTAAAGCACATCCAATGAAGAGCTATACACATTGGAGCACCAAAGATGCTGGTATAGGCATGAGTATCCAGATACAGGGATATGTAAAGAGGCAGAATACAGTGCTGCGATCGGCAACGCCTATATAAGGGACAAGTTTACGAGAAATTGTTATATCGGCTACTGCTGCTACAATGTCTGGTTATCAAGGTATAAATGACTATTAACATGTTATAGCCGGCGCAGCAAAGGTATCATACAACATCTCCGACATAGCGAAGAAGTGGGGAGCTTTCCATACGACCATTTCACGAGTGTACCGTCAATATCAGTAAACCGGTAAAACATCAAATCCCCGACATCAATTTGGCCGGAAAAAGATCTTGTGAGAAATGGAAAAACGACGACTGAAGCGAATCGTTCAGCGTGACAGAAATGCAACCCTTCTGCCAATTGCTGCACATTTCAGTGCTGGGCCATTAACAAGTGTGAGCGTACAAACCATTCCATGAAAAGTGATCGATATGGACTTTCGGAATCGAAAGCCCATTCTTGAAACCTTGATGACTGCGCGAGACACAGCTTTACGCCTTGCCTTGGTCCGTCAACACCGATTTTTCACTGTTATTGACTAGAAACCTGTTGCCTTGTCGGACGAGTCTGTTTCAAATTGTTCAAAATGGTTCAAATGGCTCTGAGCACTATGCGACTTAACTTCTGAGGTCATCAGTCGCCTAGAACTTAGAACTAATTAAACCTAACTAACCTAAGGACATCACACACATCCATGCCCGAGGCAGGATGCGAACCTGCGACCGTACCGGTCACGCGGTTCCAGACTGAAGCGCCTTTAACCGCACGGCCACACCGGCCGGCGTTTCAAATTGTACTGAGCGGATGGTCGTGTACGGGTATGGAAACAACCTCATGAATCCACGGTCCCTGCATGACAGCAGGTGATTGTTCAAGCTGGTGGAGGCTCTCTAATGGTGTGGGGCGTGTGCAGTTGGAGCTGATACGTCTGAGAGATGAATACGTGCGTAAGCACCCTGTCTGATCACCTGCATCCATTCATGTCTACTGTGCATTACCATGGGCTATTCCAGCAGGACCATGCGACACCCAGCACGTCCAGAGTTGGTACAGTTTGGCTCCAGGAACACTCTTCTGAGTTTAAACACTTCCGCTGGCCACAATACTCCCAAGACATCAACATTATTGAGCGTATCGGGGACGCAACGTGCTATTCAGAAGAGATCTTTACCCCGTGGTACGTTTACGGTTTAATGGACAGCCCAGCAGGATTCATGGTGTCAGCACCTCCAGCACTAGATCAGACAGACATTAGTCGAGTCCATGCCGTGTCGTGCTGCGGCACTTCTGCATGCTCGCGGGGGCCCTAGTCGATATTAGGCGGGTGTACAAGTTGCATTGGCTCTTCAGTATAACTGCCGCAGAGGGGGCTGCTTCTTAAACTGCCTTACACAGAGCTTTCTTGCTACAGTGTTGTCATTAAAATGGCAGGGTGGTCCCCCGTCGAAATATTGACTTTTGTGGACGACGTTACCCGGCTGCATTCGTGTAAATTATTTTAACATTTTGTACCCCAGCAGAAACTCAGGTGGCACTAGGTGAATCACGGAAATATAATTGTTTTATCCAGATATATACTATTTGTGAATAGGATCCCTGATCTCCTGTCCAGCGTTTGTTAAGGTACTGCCTTACGATTGTTAAAACATTTATTTTGAATTTTTATCTACATCTATGTGATTTCTCTGCTATTCACAATTATGTGCCTGGCAGAGGGTCCAATGAACCACCTTCAAGCTGTCTCTCTACCGACCCACTCTCGAAAGGAGGGATGGAGAAACGAGCACTTGAAATTTTCTTTACGAGCCCTGACTTCTCTTATTTTCTCGTGATGATCATATCTGCCTATCTAGGTGGGTGCCAACAGAATGTTTGCGCAATCGGAGGAGAAAACTGGTGATTTGTATTGATTTGAATTACGTCACGTCCTTGTTTAATTTCGTAGATAATGTGACTCCTTTATCAACATTTTTGAAGCAACGATTTAATTACTTCAGAGATACGGGACCATTATAATATATATATAGTTAAGGACCTATATTTCTTAGCCACTACCTCCAATAAATGCCTAAAGACAAGGCACGAGGAGAGCATGCAGGTATACACACCATAAGCAACTGGTGGAGTCTACGTAAAAATAGAAAAATGCGCTGTACATGTTCACAACCGCGTTATACGATACTTAAATACATCACGAGTACTGGGAGAACAAAGTCAGGCGTATGGTGACTGACACTGGTCCTTCTTTGAAAGCGATCACTGTAAACTGAAAATATTTCGCGAGTACGAAAATTTACCTTGCAAGTCTCTTTTATGTGTCACGTTTCGTACAAGATATTTTCCTGAGGTGCTCTGCAACTCCTCTCTAGTAACCCCTAAGAGACCGCCATTGAAACTGTAACGTCTCTTAGCAAAAGACATATTATGTAATAAAGAGAAACCATTATTTGTCATGTTTTGTTCTTGTATAGAATTACGTACTCTTTTCTTTATTTAGATAATATCTGTGTCGGCGAGTACTGAAACCGCCACAGACTATACTTATTAAATATCAAACAAAGATGAGAATATGTGACTACTACAAATAGTACAGAACGAACATTAATTTCTCTGTCGTCTTCTTGAGGTTACGCGAGTAGGAAGAGCCTGTGACGTTATATTGTACGCTTGCGTAGCATTCTTTTGTCAAGATTGTGAGAAGAACGCCATTAGACATAACCTTGGAAAGGTGTGTAATAACTTGATTTGTTGAAATGTTTTGAATAGAGTTACTTACTGAAACCTTGCATTATGATTTGTAATAAGCTTGCCTGGTATTTTATCCCATCCCTTTAAGACATTTTCAGTTATTTAAATATTATTCGTGGTGCAGAGCTGCGCTACGAACGAACGAGCCGCTGCCGTGGCGCATTCAAACTGCATTAAATGAAAACAATCATACCGCAAAGAAGCGGGCAGGTAACAGTGAACAAAAATTATCTCTTTCAGCTTCCGGACTTGCAGAGCAGAGCAGCAGATTTTATGATGTGTTTTACAGGTTGACGCGGGCTGCTGATAATATATTATTATCACTGCAAAAAGATAATTTACCTTCATAACATAAAAGAAATCTTGCTGTGCGTAGTTCTGGTCTGGCCAACCTCATAGTAAAAACATCTTTTTCTATGACAATAGTCTCATGTTCTCGTGTTAGTCGTGGTAATTATTGGTGTTTTACTGTTAACAAAAATCCACTGCAAAATTTTGATGTTGTACAATCAATGTGTGCTGTAACATCAGTATTGATGACGAATAATTTTCATTAACCTTTTCAATAACTATAAAGTGAGGAAGATATGTTAAACTTTACGGCGAGTTACAGTAACGAAAAAAAATGTTCCTTTAATAGAAAGCCAGATCCAGAACAACAAGAACATAGTATATTTTGTTTTGTTGAAAATTAATAATCCAAAGAAAGTCACAGCACAGCATTACTGAAAGGTATTTCGGGGCTCTTTTCGTAGCAACATATTTTATCTCTTATATTAGTTGTTACGCGAGTAATAATAAAACAAAGCAAATAGTAACGGGCCAGCGAAAAAACGGTTGATTTGGACGAAACTCTACGTGGCATAAATACACTGTTGAAGCCAAAAACATTCGTACACTAATATGCCAGATGCAGTTATGCGAAGAGTATGATTTCTCCTTCTTGAAGCATGGCATATTAGCAACTGTTAAGATTAATGATGGGCCACAAGTGGCCTAGATCGTATGCCCTCATCCTTCATCTAATATTAACTTTAAGGATAGACGTATGAAAATCATATAGCTCAAGAACGTATTAACGGGAGAATTATAGATCTGTAAAACGCATACGTTGATTACAGATTCCTTCATTTCATGAGTGATTGTGTCCCATGTAACGCGTAACTGAATCGGTTGAAAATTAACACCACAGATGCTGTTGACTGAACTCACAATGGCTATTGACATAATCAACGTATGTTCGGTCCAAGTGATAGTAAATTTTCACGCTACTGCCACACAGTACGCAGTCGACACTTGCGTCACCTATTTCTTCTCAACAAACAATAGCTGTTCGCTAGTACTGAAGGCTAGCACGAGTTCCAGACCCTGCGTCCCGCTTCAAACAGTACACCGCACCTTTGTGGGGTGGATTTCAATCCGAGTGTCCGGAATGCTGCTCGAACCAGCTGCAGCTGCAGTAGTGCTTTTTCTCGCAATCACGGCTCATGCCTTGTAATTACGTTTCCAATCAGGCCGTGTTTGCACTGCCACCCGCTGGGACCATAGCTACCCGCTACCGGCGCCGCCTGCACCCTGTTTTGATGGAGTCTCGCCCGCAGGTGTCTGGTTTGTCGGTCACTGGCGGCTGGCGACGCGGAAAGCCCCATCTGGAGCCGTGATTGGTTGACGTCTCGTCTACTTTGGCTCCGTTTCGTCCCAGTGAGAACACCCTAACCGTTGCACCAAATAATAGGCAATACTGCGCATTGGCCACCCTGCAGTCTCATCTCCACCTTACATAATTTCAGAGACATTTTGAGGCGTATGTTGAAATGTGTCTGGTAATGTTACCAATAACAGAGCCACTAAAGCGAAATTCCTAAACACGGCTTACCGAAAGTCTTTCACCAACGAGGGTGAAGTAAATATTTGAGAACTTGAACCAAGAACATGCCAACAAACGGTTTTTTATTCAAAGGTTTCAGAAATTACCACAATCAGTCGCCTTTTTAAATAGTTGTAGTTCGGTAAAGCAGGATTTGTTTCGAGCTGCCTAACAGGTCATCACCAGTTGATACGTCCGCAGCTCGTGGTCTTGTGGTGAGCATTGCTAGCTCTGGATCGCGGGGTCCTGGGTTCGATTCCCGGCCTGGTTGAGCATTTTATGTTCCCGTGGACGGGATGTTAGTGTTGGTCTCATCATTTCTTTATCATCAACATGATCATTCGTGACAGTGGCTAGACTCGACCGTGTAAAAAATAGGACTGTGTGAAAATTTGGACGTTCCACGGGCGCTGATGACCGAGCAGTTGAACGCCCCATAAACCAAACATAATCATCACATCGTAAGTGTATACATTCAGTGCTTTTTGTTGTAGCTTTGTGAGGCTTATTGTGTATCTGTGGCTAGATAGAAAAAAGACAGCAAACGTGCACTGCATGTGGTATGGTTACACGCAATATTTGCAATATATGTTCTACGTAAAGGTGTTACTTACACTTTACAGAACCCGCCTGCTTAGCTAAGTGCTAACGTGCTTCACTCCCATGCAAGTTGGCCCGGGTTCGATTTCCGGCCGGGTTGGGGATTTTTCTCCGGTCAGGGACTGGGTGTTGTGTTGTCCTCATATCATTTCATCCTCATCACCAGAGCGCTAGTCGTCCAATGTGGCGTCGACTGAAATAAGAATTGCACTTAGCGACCGAATTTCACCAAATGGGACCTCACCGCCAACGATGCCATACGCCAATTTCCACAGTTCTGCATATTTACATTTATTTTACGTAGCACTTTGTAAAACATTATTTACGTTTTGTAATTTCTTACACACACTAAAATTAATAGTTAGTGCCACAGACACCAATTTCCACGTACTAGAAATTGTAAACAAATTAAAGAGAATGATTAAACTACAGGCTGAGAGATTTCGTGTTGAACCGAAGACGTTGCTAGTTAACACTCATATCGATTAAGGTTATATCTTACTTTCAGTGAATATGAATTCCCAATTTATTTAAACTAGTATATAGTTTTGATTGGTGAAGATAGTATCTTTCTTACAGGAAATATAAATGCCAAATTAACTTAAATTAGTAAAAATTGAGCTGCAAATTAATATGTACAATTTGAAACGGATGTGAAATTACATTTTTAGATGATACTTCTGTTACAATAAATCTACATTCAGATAAATTTTAGATGATATTTCTATTACAATAAATCTAATTTCATATACCTTGTAAATTGGAAATATTAATAGCGGCTCGATTGTTACTAATTTAAGTTGATTTGGCACATATATTTGCTGTAAGAAAGAGACAATCATCATTGATGCAAAAAATATATGGCTTTAAATTAATTTGGGATTCATATTCCCTATAAGTAAGATATAACCTTTATCGATGTGAGGGTTAAGCAACAGCGTCTTTGGTCCAACACAAAATGTTTCAGCCTGTAGTTTAATCACACACTTTGATTTGTTTACCATTTCATAAACGTGTAGACTGGAGTCTGTGACAAAGTTTGTTAATTGTAGTGCGTGAATGCAATTCTAAAACGTAACTAGTGTTTTCCAAGCTATTACACATAAATATACACCTGCAAAATGTATTAAGTGTAAGTAACGCCTTTAAGAAGAACTTACATTGTAAATATTACGTGAAACATTAACGCATGTAGCGCTTATTTGGCCTCTTTAACAAATAAAAATAAAACAAAATAATAATAATAATTATTATTATTATTATTACTGTAATAATAATTATTATTATTATTGTTTGGATAAGTAATTGAGAGATCAAAGTTTGTTTCGCCTTTAAGATTGGAATTGAATTTCTTAATGTTTCATAAAATCTTATGTAGCATTGTTCATTGAGGTCACACAATAAAGTAATTGCACTTTATGCCGTCAATTTATCGAGCTTCGCACGTCTGAAGATGTACGGAACGTAGCCAGGGCACATTATATATTTTTTGTAGACAGAGTCTGATATCTGACCTTTGCTTCAATCATGACAATGGAATGGCTAAAACTACTAAAACAGAGAAAAGCATACGATTAAGTAAAACATGTATTCATTCCAACATATACATTACGATATGTATGACATGTATAATTCTATGAAAATAATTGCAGATAATTCACAAATGAGAGCCACTTATTAATTTTGCGCCTCTCTTCTGCAAATAAATATCATTATGGCTAACTGTGGAGCCACACAAAATATTACGTCCTTCTAGGACAACGAATGACATAAGTGTGTGTTGATGCCAACTGGTTGCGACAAGAGAGCGGTGTCAATTCCTTTACTTTGCTTTATCGTGTCTTAAAAAATCGATACATACAATCTAAGTTCAGTAAATTAAATATCGTCTGTGCTCGAGTGCAAATGGTTCCTTAAACTGGCCCCCAAATTGCGAAGGCAAAGGTGTACCACCTGCAGCTGAGCAATTTGTTGACGTATTTTCATTATTTGTCATGTCATGAATCACAAGTTATTAAGTATCATGTTTCACAGACTCAATATACGTATCATAAAAGTCATAAATCTATACAAATACATAAATAATATTTACATACAAGTTAAATCAAAGTGAAAAGAAAAAATAAAAATATTTGATTCCATGCGGAATTAAACCTCAAACCTGCGTTTCCAGTGTCCAGCCCGCTAGCACGTAGCTATTCATGCTTGCATTTAGTCTCTCGATAACACATCACAAATACATCGACTGTAACGTTCATTTCACCCTTCATATTCACTTGTTCTTAATCACTTTTGTAAATAATTTTTGGGTATATAGTCCATTGTTCTCTTTCGCTTAAAAATCATTCAATAGATAAAATTAATTAATGTTTTTGTGCATATTCAGAGATATGAGAACGTATTCACTGTACAATGTTACTTGTTAGAAATGGTCTATGCTGTGCTAAAGTCTTCGCACTTTAAAATAAATATGACGTGTCACATGTTTAGTTTACGTTGAGATGAAAGCTCTTGAAGAAATAAGTCGGACATCAACAATCCCGCAATGAAGCGTGCTTTGGAAGACGTAGTTAAAATGAGGTTTCGTCTTGATAGGAATACATGATGTCAGTGGTTCCATACTGACCAGTCCGTGTTACATCTACTCAATAAGCTCCATTTCTCTTCTTCCGAAAGGCATATGTCGTCTCCTCGACATTGTGTCGTCGTTTCGTCGAAAAGTGTGCCGTGCTTTTGCGACGCACGTCACCTATAGTGACCCATAATGAATGCAGTCAACCGTTTTTTAACAAATTGCACACTACTTCTTCATACATTGTTCGTTGCGAAACAAAATGTTCGTTCACAACAGAAAACATAAAACATAACAACTATCACTCCACATTGAGTACAGTTTTCTGTTACATATTTACATAGACATAAAAACGTTTCTGTGAAACATGTACCTATACATTTAAATTACATTGTTTGGTAATACGTAAACGTATTTTACATTTTTCAATAGAGTTAAACTAGATATTTACAAATAAATATGGGTCAGACATAGAAAAATTATGTTATAGGTTATAGGTTTTTTTATATAATGTTTTCCTTTTATTAAGTATATTTTCCTTTACGTCAGTACTACACAATAAGTGTTCTTCCTCATTAAATGTTTCCTGCAACATAAACATTCATAGTAGGTTAGAGAACATCTGTCCAGAAAAGTCATGATTACAATAAGACACGACATGTCACATCCACAATCAATTCCAAATTAGCACATGCACAAAGTATCATTTACAAATAAAATAAAGTATATAGCCTTGCTCAATTAATCTCATTTGTCATTTCCTGTAGAGTGTTTTTTGTGCATGTTATGTTCATGTTGACTGTGGTGTGAGTGTGAATAGCAAATCAAGTGTCTATCATGCCAATTAATGTATCAAGTTCAGGGCAGATATTGTCTCCGGTCATTTAGTCTGTCAGCTTGTCTGCAGGGTATTAATAAATATAATCTGTAGCTGTGCTTTGCATGAAAATTGTTAGTTCTTCCTGTGTCTTATCTTCTTGCTGCTGCTGTTATTGCTGGTGCTGTAAAATGTAGATATTTAAGCTTATAGTTCATATCTTCTTCTTCTTCCAGCCTGAGGTACCAGATGTGACTTACCTTGTTGTTGTATCAGCATACTCTGCTAAGGGCTAAAAGTTTTCAAATCTTCGTGAGGGTACAAACCTAAAATTCACTTACTCTTGGGGTTTTGTAAAGATATGCTCCTGTGTGATATATCAATTACTGTGTAAGGACCTTCATATAATGGGCGCCACTTAACATTACGTTTTAGAGGTGATGAGGATTTGTAGTGGGTCTTAAGTAAAACTTGCATGCCAAGTGTAAAGTTATGCCTTCTTTTAAGATTAGTACCATATTTCTTATTTCTAATGTCAGCTTGTTCAGTAATTTTAATGAGTACTTCCCTTACCTCTCTCCTCGTGTGAAGGTTTGGTGTCAGTAAATTTTGGTAGTGGGTTGCTCCATTCATTAGTTTCCTTTGTGTCAAACATGATTTCTCTGGGAGTATAGGGTGTGTTGTATATATTTAAATTGTTTTGTATTTCCTAAAAAAGTGCTAGATAATGTATCCAGTTTACGTGCTGTGTTGAGGTATAAGTTCTCATGAATCTGTTTAATTCTCTGAAAATTCTCTGGTGGTGTCCTCACAGGTAATATAATTTGGTTGATAGCGCTTGCATCTAATACTAACCTAATACTTCCATTGTGTCTTTTCACTACATGCAAAGGACCACAATATTGAGATGGTGATGGTTCTATAATATTCCATGTAATCTTTTTCTTTAGTTCTTCCCAAACCGCAGGTCACAGAGCTAGAGGTACACTGTATGACATAAGGTAGTAGATTTTGTGAGGCTTCACTTCAACTGTATCCATATACACTCCTGGAAATTGAAATAAGAACACCGTGAATTCATTGTCCCAGGAAGGGGAAACTTTATTGACACATTCCTGGGGTCAGATACATCACATGATCACACTGACAGAACCACAGGCACATAGACACAGGCAACAGAGCATGCGCAATGTCGGCACTAGTACAGTGTATATCCACCTTTCGCAGCAATGCAGGCTGCTATTCTCCCATGGAGACGATCGTAGAGATGCTGGATGTAGTCCTGTGGAACGGCTTGCCATGCCATTTCCACCTGGCGCCTCAGTTGGACCAGCGTTCGTGCTGGACGTGCAGACCGCGTGAGACGACGCTTCATCCAGTCCCAAACATGCTCAATGGGGGACAGATCCGGAGATCTTGCTGGCCAGGGTAGTTGACTTACACCTTCTAGAGCACGTTGGGTGGCACGGGATACATGCGGACGTGCATTGTCCTGTTGGAACAGCAAGTTCCCTTGCCGGTCTAGGAATGGTAGAACGATGGGTTCGATGACGGTTTGGATGTACCGTGCACTATTCAGTGTCCCCTCGACGATCACCAGTGGTGTACGGCCAGTGTAGGAGATCGCTCCCCACACCATGATGCCGGGTGTTGGCCCTGTGTGCCTCGGTCGTATGCAGTCCTGATTGTGGCGCTCACCTGCACGGCGCCAAACACGCATACGACCATCATTGGCACCAAGGCTGAAGCGACTCTTATCGCTGAAGACGACACGTCTCCATTCGTCCCTCCATTCACGCCTGTCGCGACACCACTGGAGGCAGGCTGCACGATGTTGGGGCGTGAGCGGAAGACGGCCTAACGGTGTGCGGGACCGTAGCCCAGCTTCATGGAGACGGTTGCGAATGGTCCTCGCCGATACCCCAGGAGCAACAGTGTCCCTAATTTGCTGGGAAGTGGCGGTGCGGTCCCCTAAGCCACTGCGTAGGATCCTACGGTCTTGGCGTGCATCCGTGCGTCGCTGCGGTCCGGTCCCAGGTCGACGGGCACGTGCACCTTCCGCCGACCACTGGCGACAACATCGATGTACTGTGGAGACCTCACGCCCCACGTGTTGAGCAATTCGGCGGTACGTCCACCCGGCCTCCCGCATGCCCACTATACGCCCTCGCTCAAAGTCCGTCAACTGCACATACGGTTCACGTCCACGCTGTCGCGGCAAGCTACCAGTGTTAAAGACTGCGATGGAGCTCCGTATGCCACGGCAAACTGGCTGACACTGACGGCGGCGGTGCACAAATGCTGCGCAGCCATTCGACGGCCAACACCGCGGTTCCTGGTGTGTCCGCTGTGCCGTGCGTGTGATCACTGCTTGTACAGCCCTCTCGCAGTGTCCGGAGCAAGTATGGTGGGTCTGACACACCGGTGTCAATGTGTTCTTTTTTCCATTTCCAGGAGTGTATATGTGTTGATCCTACCTAGCTTGCTAGTGAAAACATACTTATTCTTAAGTAAAATATGTTAAAGCTGGAATCTCTCCTCTTCATTAATAGCATCACATTCTGATAACTTAGAATTAATTTGTGTAAGTACATCATTCACTACCTCACTGTGTGATGCAGGTTGTTGTGTGGAATCTACGTCAGTCTCATGTGTAATGTGTATCTTGTAGCCAGAACAGTGCTTGTTATGGTCTATTAGTCGACTGTCCAAGTTCAAAACTATAGCCCTACCTTCATACTTAAAATAACGCCTTTGGAGAAGCCTATTGTGCAGTCCTTCTCGCAAAGAAAATAAGTGCCCAATATACAATTGGCAGCAAGGTTTTGGACAACTAGGAAAGGCCATTCTACGATTCCACTTCCCATATTAAGTCACAAATTCCTTATTAATCCTACTTGACTTATTACCTAATGAACTTAATATTAAACAATTTAGAACTGCGACCTCTGGTATCTTAGAAGTTTCCTACATCATAGTATAAAAATTGCGACAAATCACGCTGACAGCAGCTCCTGCATCAATAATTATGTTAGTAGGTATACCTCCTACAACGCCTGAGGTGGAAGACAGCACAAATCTTTTCCTTACATTGTGACATTGTGTGTTGTCATTTATCAGATCATCACCTAAGTTTCCACTTTCATTGTACCTTTAGAATAGTGTAGGCAACTCTTGTTGTGTAATTGTTAATTTTTCTTGTTTCACAGTTTCACTAGCAAGTGTGTATTCAAACATAGCTTTTAAATTGAAGTTGGCCCGCAAATGTTCCTCAGTCACGACCTGGGGCTCAGTAATGACTGGTTCTAGTTTACCTGGTTTGTCTGGTCATTGGTAAGTGTAGTTGTAGTTTCATTAGCTACCTCAATAATATTTACATCGCCTGTCTGTTTTCGGTTGGCGGATGTCATTTGTTGGTTTGTGTTGCTTGTTTGTGCAAAATTCCCTTGTGGCATCTGAATATGATTTTGTGGTGGCGGTTGCTGTGTTTGGCACTGTCTCTCAGAATACTGGTTGTTGTTCCGGTTAAAGTGCGCTGTAGGTGTTCCATTTCTTGTGTAATCTGTGTTGTTGTTTCTTTGCCAGTATTTCTGTTTGGCTTTGTTTCCGTTGTTGTTTCCTTTATTCCTTCTTGTATTAAAATTGTCGTTTCTTGTTTTTTTTACGGTTTATCTCCCTGTGTAGAGTTACAGTTGTTGTTTGTGTGCAGCTGTGAGTTTTGCTTATCGTTTTGTATGTTTACTGCGTGCTGTGAATTTTGATGCGTGATTGGTAATGTAGCAATATATACGTGTTGATTCCTACTGTGTGAGTTCTGTGTTAGTTCTTGTTCTTCATACAGAAAATCAGCAGCATCTAACTTTTCCAAAAAAATATGCGGGATTGTCGTCCGGTAAGTACAGTAGTTTCTCTTTAATATTAAAAAGGAAGTCTTGCTTTCAGTGATCGGATCACATATTTTGGTTTCACTGGTTCATTAAGGAAGTGTATCATGTTTAGGTACTTCTCGAAATATCGGCGCAGATTGCCGTTTTTAGGATTGAAGTGTTCGGGTTCAGTGACTTGTTTGCGGATACGTTCCTGCACAGTGGGTGACCAAAACTTATTCAAAAAGGCGCGTTCAAACTGCTCCTAAGTTTCATATCTGTCGCTTTTATGGTAAGCCCTGACAGCAGCGTCAGAAGATGACAGAGTGTAGAGTGTTTTTGCCTGGTATAAAAGGTTGGAATTTACGGTACTTGAATAGACTTTCTTCTTCTTTGTTACATGTTCGTCTGTTTCTTTCCGTGTAATCATTGTGTGTACATGGTTCTTCATCAAAATGATAATTGTATTGTATTTCAGTTGATCGTTATCTGTTGCTATGCGTGTCAGTGTATTGTTTATTTGAGTGTTGAAATTCGTGTGTGTAATTGTGTTCATTTCCGATTCGAGATTTTCTTCTGTGTGTGTTAAAATGTGTAGTGGCTGTACTATTCTGTTGTGCTTGGCATTGCGTTGTCTTTGTTTGCATGTCGTAATCGATTACCTGTCTGTTGTTGTTCATGTATTCCACTACAGAATCGTGCACAATAAGTGGCAATTTGTTTTGTATACATTCTTCAAAAATTTGGTCTTTCTGTGGTGACCATTCTTTAAATTGTGAATTAATGCAAGAGAAATGGGGTTCAGCCTCTCTGTTAAATTATGTGAATCTGTTTGTGAATGTAAGCTACGTTTGATTCTATTGTATTCACCATTAAATTAATTTCGTCACATGCGTGCGTGTATGATTCCAATTTGCAGTTAATAGTTTCACAGGTGTTTCTCATTTCATGGATGTGATTGGTATTGTCGCTTTGAGGTAACTCAAAATTTTGAAATTTTTCCGTAAGATCGTTGACCCGTTTCGATAGACGTGTATTAATTTCATCTACCTTTTGAGTCAGTGTGGCGAAGTCTGATTTTATCTCATTCATGAAAGCTGCATTGTCTGTCATTAATTGTGTGAATTTTTCATCATCATCTTGCTTAATATTCGATATGCCTTCCAAAATTGGATGCAGTATAGCGGCAAAATTTTGATTGCAAAATGAGCTTGCCCCCGCCGCGTCATTAGACCTGACGTGGTCTCTCAGGTTTGGTTCTGAATTGCTCCTTTCGGCGTTTGTGTGTGTGTGTAGTGGGTTATTTTGATGTATTTGCGTGTCTGTATTAATTTCTGTGTCTAAATGTGTCTGTGTATCCATGTTTGCGTTACTTTATTGTCGTTCTATTGTGTACTGGTGTCGAGTTTTTACTATATCGTGAATAAATTGTGTGCAAGAAAAAAAATGTTTAAACGCGTAGTGTGAAAATGCACTGCGTATGTGTGTGTTTAAATGACTGAGAGTGATTGAGAGATGACTTCAAAGATCGAAAGTAGCATACGTGCTAATGGTGACTAGCCATGTTGCTTGAATCTTGTACAATGTCGGTCATATTGTGCAATGTAACTTGAGTATTGTTGAAGCGGAATGTAATCGTCTGAATAATTAGATTTCGCGGAATTTGGAAAAAAACGTTACTGAATGGAAACTGAATATTGAATTTAATACTGAGAAAAATAGCTTTGAATGCAATTTGTGCTTGGAATCAACTGTGGATGCGCAAGTGCTGTGTCATACCGTACATGTCGCCTGGATGCGATGATTATATTTCCAGTCCAAATTGTCTCCAGATTTTATTCGTTTTCTTCAATACTCTCGTCACATAGGTTGTTGCCGGTCAGGATGTACATGAAAAACAACAATTAGTTGTAGTACAGATACAACAATGAGTCCTGGTACAAAGTCGCCATTTTAACAAATAAAAATAAAATAAAATAATAATAATTTTTAATAATAGTACTTGTTTGTTGTTTGGATAAGTAATTGAGAAATCAAAGTTTGTTTCCCCTTTAAGATTGGAATTGACTTTCTTAATGTTTCATAAAATCTTACTTAGCATTGTTCATTGAGGTCACACAATAAAGTAAATGCTATTTACGCCGTCAATATATCGAGCTTCGCACGTTCGAAGGTGTACGGAACGTTGCCAGGGCTCATTATATATTTTTTGTAGACAAAGACTGATATCTGACCTCAGATTCAATCATGACAATGGAGTGACTAAAACTACTAAAACAGAGAAAAGCATACGATTAAATAAAACATGTATTCAATCCAACATATACATTACGATATGAATGACATTTACGTAAAATTCTATGTAAATAATTGCAGATAATTCACAAATGAGAGCGACTTATTAATTCTGCGCCTCTTTTCTGCAGCTGTGGAGCCACACAAAATATTACGTCCTTGTACGAGAACGAATGACATAAGAGTGTGTTGATGCCTACTGGTTGCGACAAGAGAGCAGTATTAATTCCTTTATTTTGCTTTCTTGTGTCTTAAAAAAACGATAGATATAATCTAAGTTCAGTAAATTAAATATCGTCTGTGCTCGAGTGCAAATGGTTCCTTAAACCTCGTTTTCTATATTGCCAAAGGATGAACTTCTGAGCAGCTCGAAACCGATCATGCTTTGCTTAAATACATTTACTTAAAAAGGCGACTGGTTGTGGTAATTTCTGAAAACCTTTTTATATTACTGTCGCAGTGTTCCACATCCACAATGGATGAAAATTCTGTTTTGTTTTCTATTCTGAAGATTTCCGATGGTCCTTGTTTCGCTTCCATACAATGCTGAGTTCTAGACTTTCACACTGAGGAACATCTTCCTCGTTTCCGTATCAACAGAGTACAGCAGATGAGCTCTTCTGCTAAAGACAACTTTATTTGCCGGTGCCAGACTACTTGCTCAAACCCTCCTGAATAACGGCGCTCCAGCAATAAAAGATTTATGTTTCGCTTCATCGACTAACATGTTTTCAACAGCTTTGATGTTAAGTATTTCGTTACTCTCTCTACTAGGCCTGCTGTTTGTCACGTTCGTCTTTCCTTAAATTTTTCTGAAGCTGATCGCCTTGCTCTTCATACGTTTTAATGGGCCTCCTTGGTCTTTCTTACTTCCGGGGAAAATCGTTTTTTTTAGCCTGTAAAATTTTAAATTTGTATCTGGCTGACAGACTTTCACTCATTTTGACAAATTTACTTCACTGTTCTTCGTAATTTATTCGAATCCAAACATCAACAGCTGAAGTGGTAAGTTGTAATCTTACATTATCTATTTTTTGTAAAGAACATGTCTTCTTGGAACTGCCACTTATATTACTCCCACTTTCGTTATGTATTGGACAGAAATCGTTGGTCAGTCTCGGTACTTAAGCCGCGACTTCCGCACGAATGGTGAATATCTTATTGCCTCGTTCATTACCGAAGGCTGTCTCTAGGCTCCCATACTTATAGAACATATCTTGATTTTCCTTCAATCTGTCTTCCATAACTTAGCGCAACATAAGATTTTTTGTCTGCGTATTTATATTATAGTTCATATGATTACTTACTCTTCAGAATTTAAGTTTCTGAATACCGGCGCTCCGGCAACTAAAGAATTATGTTTCACATCTTCGACCAGCATGTTTTTCACAGCTCCTATGTTAAGCACTTCGTTATTCTCTCTACTAGGCCTACTATTTGTCACTTTCGTCTTTCCTTAAACGTTTTCGGAAGCTGTGCGATTTGCTCTTCATCCATTTCAATGGGTCTCCTTGGTCTTCCTTACTTCCGGGGACAATGGTTTTTTAACGTGTAAAAATTTAAATTCACACACTTTCATTCATTTTGACAAATTTACTTCACGTTCCTTCATAATTTGTTCGACTCCCATCTCCAACAGCTGAAGTCGTACGTAGTAATCTTACGTTATCTACTTTTTGTATAGAACATGTCTTCTTTGAGCTGCCACTTACATTACTCCCACTTTCTTTATGTACTGGACAGAAATCGTTGGTCACTCTCGGTACTTAAGCCGTGACTTCCGCATAGATGGTGAATATCTTGTTGCCTCCTTCATTACCGAAAGCTGTCTCTAGGTTTCCATACTCGTGAAACATATACTGACTTTCCTTCAATCTGTCTTTCATTACTAAGCGCAACATAAGATTTTTTGTGTATGTATTTATGCTACAGTTCATATGATTACTTACTTTTCAGAGTTTCAGGTGTTCTTTCTAAAATTTACCAAGAATTTATTACTGATATTTTAATAGTTAGTACTTTCAGTAATGAAAAGGCAGTTAAGGCCCACATGAAGTCTTGAAGATGCAGAAGCTGCTGTTCAGAGTAAAACAATAGGACAGATGTCTTTTATATTATTTATTCAAATTTTTTGTAATCATCAGTCTTCTGACTGGTGTATTGCAGCTCGCAAAGAATTCCTCTCCTGTGTCAGCCTATTCACCTCGGTGAAGCACTTGTAACCTCCGTCATCAGTTATTTGCTGGATGTATTCCAGTCTCTGTCTTCCACTACAATTTTTACCCTACGCAGCTTCCACTAGTATCACGGAAGTTATTCCTTGATGACTTAACTGATGTTCTGCCATCTTGTCCCTTCTTCTTGTCACTGTCTTCCTTATACTCCTTTCCTCGCCGATTCTGCGGAGAACCTCCTCATTTATTGAGTAATCAGTCTATCTAATTTTCAACTTTCTTCTGTAGCACCAAATTTTTGGTGCTTCAAGTCTCTTTTTACACGATTTTCCACAGTCCATCTTTCACTACCATGCAATCCTGTGTTTCCAACGAACATTCTCAGTAAGTTCTTCTCGAAGTTTGAGTCTGTATTTGATACAACTACACTTCTCATGGCCAGGAAAGCTCTCTTTTGTCACTGCTAGTCTGCTTTTTATGTCCTCCGTGTTCCGTTCTTCACGGATTATTGTGCTGCGTAGCTAGCAGAATACCTTAGTTTAATTTACTTAGTAATGTTTGGTTTCTCACTGTTCTGATTTCTGCCACCTTTCATCAACTTTGTTTATTCGATTTACTCTCAATCCACATTTTGCACTCATTAACCTGATAATTCCATTCAACAGGTACCGCAGTTCTTCTTCACTTTTCACTGAGGATTTCTATGCTATGAGCGATCTTACGATTGATATCTTTTCACCTTGAATTTTAATTCCATTCCTGAAACTTTGTTTTATTTCAGTCATTGCTTCTTCGATGTACGGACTGAACAGTTGCGGCAGAAGATTAAGTCCTTGTCTTACGTCCTTTTTAATCAGTAAGAAAAAACAAGAGACTAACAATAATTTTGAAATACAAAAGAATTCATATAGGACTTTCACAACTTATATACTACAACTTAAAACGCTTTCAATATCGTCCTCTACATTTTTACAGCTTCGGCTCGGCTATTGCAAACAGAAAATTCCTCCAATTTGAGTAGATATTTGAAACAACTCCATTTTACAGCCAATATTTCACTGCTGCATTAATAAAACCGAAACAGTACTGATTGGCATTTTGGATGCAAGTTGTTTGTATCATGAGTAATACATTATTAATGTAGCTATGTGTCACCTTCTTATACTAGAACACCAACAGTTGTATGTTGTAAATACACTCGTAACTAGCGTACACTTCGGAAACAAGTTTATGTTCGGTATCGACGAAGCACCCTCTCCGAAGCGACTGTAATATTCTCTCGTTCACATCTGTAGACGATTTTAGGCTACCATTTGTTTTACATGTGAGAGTTAAAAATTCTTGCGAATAAAACAATAGCTTTAAAAAAAATGGGTCAATTGGCTCTGAGCACAATGGGACTTAACATCTGAGGTAATCAGTCTCCTAGAACGTAGACCTACTTAAACCTAACTAACCTAAGGACATCACACTCATCCATGCCCGAGGCAGGATTCGAACCTGCGACCGTGGCAGTCGCGCGGTTCCAGACTGTAGCATCTAGAACTGCTCGGCCAACTCGGCCGGTTGATAGTCTTCTCTTGGAGACCTATTATTAATACCTTCTATTAACTGATTTTTGTGAACATAAAGTGAGATTTTTATATACACGAACAATTAAAAATCAAGAATTTTAAAATCAAATGTGTCTATGTCATTCTCTCTTACAAAATACACTGCTGGCCACTGTAAATGCAACACCAAGAAAGACAAAAGGTAGCACAACAAAATTAATTTTGTAGATAACATGTTGACCAAGTATCAAACGATTACGTTTACAGAAGTCTGTGACATGTGGTTCCTGCCAGAATCAGTAGCCAGAGTAGCCGCCATTGTTGGAGATAACCGCTGCCACACGTCTCGGCATTGAGTCAAAGAGACGTTGGATGTGTTCCTGGGGTACAGCAGCCCAAGCAGCTGCCACACGTTGCCAAAGATCATCTAGTGTGGCAGCTGGGGATGTAATCTGGGTCACTCGTTGAGCAACCATGGACTACATGTTTTCTATCGGCGAAAGATCCGGAGAGCGAGTCAGCCAGGGAATCAATTCAATCTGGTTATTGACGAAGAACCTTTGGACAATGCGTGCCACGTGTGGTCGCGCATTATCCTGTAGAAATATGGCTGTGGCCGAGCCCTGAAGGTAAGGAAGGACAACCGGCTCCAGCACCTCGGATATGTAGCGTCGGCTATTTAAAGTACCGGCAATGCGTACTAGAGGCGTGCGAGAGTAATATCCAATACCGCCCCATACCATAATACCCGGTGCAAGACCAGTGTGACGGTGCATAATGCAGCTGTCCAGCATCCTCTCTCCACGGTGTCTCCACACTCGAATCCGACCATCGTGGTGCTGCAGACAGAAGCGTGCCTCGTCAGTAAAGACAACGTCATTCCATTCTGCTGTCCACATCCGTCTGTCATCACACCATTGGCGACGGAGACATCTGTGGTTCTGGGTCAATGGTAGACGAAGCAATGGACGTCTTGCGGACAGACTACTCTGCTGTAAACGGCGTCGAATGGTACGCGCAGACACTGGATGATGCGTTACAGACGCAATGTGCTGTGCTATGGTTCGGGATGTCACTGAGCGATCCGTCACTGCCATGCGCACAATTTGCCTATCAGCACGTGCAGTGATGCACTGAGGTGAATGCGGTCGACCACGTCGGTCCGTCGTACCCGCCTGCATCCAACGGTCACATATCCGCATTTCAGTTGTTTGGTTTCGTCCAACACGACTAGCGATTTCTCTGTATGATAATCCACAATCTCGGTAAGCCACTATCCTTCCTCTGTCGAACTCGGATTCTTGATTAAAAGATGTTCGCTGTTGTCTACGAGGCATAACTGATCGTCTTGTGAACCAACCACAAGGTAAACACACGTGCCGAACGTACACTCGTCGAAATCGCCAAGCCTTAAATGGCGCTATGAGGTGGCGCCACAGGCGCGCGTGATGTGCGTCTGCGCTGAAATTGTAATCAGTTGCATATCTCATCGCTGCAAACTCATGGTGTAAATTTCACTTGATTCGGATGCTTCCTTCAGGGTGTTGCATTTACGGTGGCCAGCAGTGTATATTAGGCCCATTTGATCGCTGTTGAGGAGGTTGACATTGTTTGGGCTGATGGTCCGGAATTTTGGTAGTAGATCTATCTTGCAGTCCTTCTGGTGAAACGGCACTGTTGCCTTAATGACGCGTTTGCACCCTTTATCGGAAGGGCTCAGCTGTTTTCCCAACACTGATAGCCTTTGTGTATTGTACTCGCCAAACTCTTCAAGTTCTGCAACATGAAATTCATACTTTTAGACATTAGAGTAAGTAACTGAAAAGCACTATATGTTTTTGTATAAATTCTTCTTTCAACACTAAGCTTTTATTTTCGAAGATGGCTACTGAAATGTTGACCCTGCAGGATCAACTGATAGCTCCTAAACGAGTTTTTTCCAGTCTTTATACGTGTCTATGCTAAGTCACTTGCAATTCCTTATTTAATGCGCCGAATCGGGTACTGTGCAATAAACATTGCCAGAAACACCTATTCCTCACAAAACATGGCATGCAAGAAAAAGCGAGCAGAAACTTTGATACTGTTATCCCAGTCAGCTTTTTCTTCTTCGGACTGCAAGGCTCTACTGAGGTATAAGAGACCTTCCACACATCGATATTTATTTTTATTGTCAAGAGACAATTCTGCGCACGTAAAAATTATATACAAGAGCTCGTGTGTCGGCGTGGCAGTATGCATGGCGACGTACTTGCAAGAGGTACTATAAAATGTAAGATATGAAGCTACGTTTTGATATATGTTGATGAGATGTTCTCGGGTTTCCGTCCAGATGGCTGCACCGAAGATCGCGAGAAAATTTCATTAACAATATAAGTCGGAATTGTCTTCATTCATCTCTGTATATAAACTGAAAATCCTGACTGACCGACTGATTGTCGGACCGACAGACTCACTCACCATACCCCTGCCGAAACCGCTAAAGACGGAAATCAGAAATTTGAAGAAGGTCTTGACTTCATACTTTAGATGTTGTTTAAGAAGGGATTTTCAGGAACTTAACGCTTAAGTGGGTGAAACAGTTGATGGAATTTTGTTTTAAATACACTCCTGGAAATTGAAATAAGAACACCGTGAATTCATTGTCCCAGGAAGGGGAAACTTTATTGACACATTCCTGGAGTCAGATACATCACATGATCACACTGACAGAACCACAGGCACATAGACACAGGCAACAGAGCATGCACAATGTCGGCACTAGTACAGTGTATATCCACCTTTCGCAGCAATGCAGGCTGCTATTCTCCCATGGAGACGATCGTAGAGATGCTGGATGTAGTCCTGTGGAACGGTTTGCCATGCCATTTCCACCTGGCGCCTCAGTTGGACCAGCGTTCGTGCTGGACGTGCAGACCGCGTGAGACGACGCTTCATCCAGTCCCAAACATGCTCAATGGGGGACAGATCCGGAGATCTTGCTGGCCAGGGTAGTTGACTTACACCTTCTAGAGCACGTTGGGTGGCACGGGATACATGCGGACGTGCATTGTCCTGTTGGAACAGCAAGTTCCCTTGCCGGTCTAGGAATGGTAGAACGATGGGTTCGATGACGGTTTGGATGTACCGTGCACTATTCAGTGTCCCCTCGACGATCACCAGTGGCGTACGGCCAGTGTAGGAGATCGCTCCCCACACCATGATGCCGGGTGTTGGCCCTGTGTGCCTCGGTCGTATGCAGTCCTGATTGTGGCGCTCACCTGCACGGCGCCAAACACGCATACGACCATCATTGGCACCAAGGCAGAAGCGACTCTCATCGCTGAAGACGACACGTCTCCATTCGTCCCTCCATTCACGCCTGTCGCGACACCACTGGAGGCGGGCTGCACGATGTTGGGGCGTGAGCGGAAGACGGCCTAACGGTGTGCGGGACCGTAGCCCAGCTTCATGGAGACGGTTGCGAATGGTCCTCGCCGATACCCCAGGAGCAACAGTGTCCCTAATTTGCTGGGAAGTGGCGGTGCGGTCCCTTACGGCACTGCGTAGGATCCTACGGTCTTGGCGTGCATCCGTGCGTCGCTGCGGTCCGGTCCCAGGTCGACGGGCACGTGCACCTTCCGCCGACCACTGGCGACAACATCGATGTACTGTGGAGACCTCACGCCCCACGTGTTGAGCAATTCGGCGGTACGTCCACCCGGCCTCCCGCATGCCCACTATACGCCCTCGCTCAAAGTCCGTCAACTGCACATACGGTTCACGTCCACGCTGTCGCGGCATGCTACCAGTGTTAAAGACTGCGATGGAGCTCCGTATGCCACGGCAAACTGGCTGACATTGACGGCGGCGGTGCACAAATGCTGCGCAGCTAGCGCCATTCGACGGCCAACACCGCGGTTCCTGGTGTGTCCGCTGTGCCGTGCGTGTGATCATTGCTTGTACAGCCCTCTCGCAGTGTCCGGAGCAAGTATGGTGGGTCTGACACACCGGTGTCAATGTGTTCTTTTTTCCATTTCCAGGAGTGTATGTCGCTATTAAGGTAATTTTGCTGCAAGAATGAGCCGTTCTGCGGCTCACGTTGGTGCTGTTCGTAGGTTTCCGCCCTCTGTTGGAGACCAGACCGTATCCTTTAGTTGGAATGGTTGCTGTTGTTTGTCTGCTTCTCGTCTTGACTGACGCCACTCGTTTCGCAAGCGTTGACTGTCCGCTAGTGGCGGTTATCGATATGTAGTAACTGTTGCCCTATCTTTGGGGCGACGTCGTTGTTTTTCAAAGTCGTGTGAGTGTGGCAGTTCGGTTGGGGACTCAGGCGGAGCCAGGTACGTGCAGTGCGCATGGACTGCCAGATGGAAGGGGATCGGTGTGGAGGGTGCAAGACCTTGTTGGAAACTAGATTCTGCGGGCTTTAAGATGAGTGCACTTCAATTTAGGTAGAGAAACCTCTACCATTGTGACATCTCGCGATTCACCAGTGACTTTGGTTCGTGTTGCTGCTCGTAGTGTCACCGAGGCGAAGAGCAGTGAGTGGAGTGTTCGGGGAAGGCAGATCTGATTAGCTTTCCTCGACTTCTTATTATTATTTACTGCGTTCAGCTTGTTACAGTTCATTAAGTTCAACCAGGGGTATTTTTCCTGTCTGGTGGCCGGTAACGCCCCAGTTACCTGCCTTGGGGGTTAGTGTATGTAACAACAGTGTACGTTTCCTCGCTTTGCCCCTGCTGTCCGGCAAGGCGTGTAGCTTTTACAGCTTTCTTGATTGTAAGCTGTTAAGATGTAAGATGTCAAGTCCCATAGTGCTCAGAGCCAATAGTGTAAGCCGAGTTGGCCGAGCAGTTCCAGAAGCTGCAGTCTGGAACCGCGCGACTGCTACGGTCGCAGGTTCGAATCCTGCCTCGGGCATGGATGAATGTGATGTCCTTAGGTTAGTTAGGTTTAAGTAGGTCTACGTTCTAGGAGACTGATTACCTCAGATGTTAAGTCCCATTGTGCTCAGAACCAATTGACCCATTTTTTGAAAGCTATTGTTTTATTCGCAAGAATTTTTAACTCTCACATGTAAAACAAATGGTGGCCTAAAATCGTCTACAGATGTAAACGAGAGAATATTACAGTCGCTTCGGAGAGGGTGCCTCGTCGATACCGAACATAAACTTGTTTCCGACGTGTACGCTAGTTACGAGTGTATTTACAACATACAACTGTTGCTGTTTTAGTATTTGAAGGTGACACATAGTTACATTAATAATGTATTACTCATGATACAAACAACTTGGATCCAAAATGCCAATCAGTACTGTTTCGGTTTTATTAATGCAGCAGTGAAATATTGGCTGTAAAATGGAGTTGTTTCAAATATCTACTCAAATTGGAGGAAGTTTCTGTTTGCAATAGCCGAGCCGAAGCTGTAAAAATGTAGAGGACGATATTGAAAGGGCTTTAAGTTGTAGTACATAAGTTGTGAAAGTCCTGTATGAATTCTTTTGTATTTTAAAATTATTGTTAGTCTCTTGTTTTTTCTCACGGATTAAAAAGTTCGTAAGACTAGGAGTTAAGCTTCTGCCGCAACTGTTCAATCTGTACATCGAAGAAGCAATGACTGGAATAAAACAAAGTTTCAGGAATGGAATTAAAATTCAAGGTGAAAAGATATCAATGGTAAGATCGCTCATAGCATTGATATCCTCAGTGAAAAGTGAAGAACTGTAGTACCTGTTGAATTCTGGTGGTAGTGATTCCTTTCACGTTCCGGGTGCTCTAAGCACAGTATTCCGGGTTATGTAGTGCAGTCCGCCAGTTCCAGCTTTGGTGTGTTGTTCCATTCTTGCATTTGGTTTATTGGATATCGGGCAGTTTCAGCAAGATTATCGTTAGTCACTCGTTACACGGCCACTAGTCTGAGTTACCACCTTGTGATTTGAATGCAACTCTTTGCTGCCTATCTCTTCGCTCGCGAAAGTGTTTGTTGCCGGTCGTTCTTAGATGTAGATTGCTGGAGCACTGTCTGAGACTGGTCCTTGTGTTTTATTATTGTATTATTTATTACAGTGCCTTGTAATGCCTACATTAAAGATTATTTATGTCTAATTAATAGTTCTGGTCGCCTTCTGGAATAAATCTAGCAGTGTAAGGATGGACAAGGTTGATGATGATGTTGAAGTCCCAGACTCCGAGGAGCGTAGGGAACTATACGTGAAACATGCACCGCCGTACTAGGCAAGATCCTAGCGAAGGTGGTTTGCCATTGCCTTACACCTACCGTAATTGGGGTTATTATCACCATATATCACCCGTTTGCTGGTCAGTTGCTTGCTTCTTTCAGTTAACCTTTGCTTGTATTTGCTGTTTTACAGTAGGCGTCTAATTATTTTTATATAATTGCCATTCCTGGTGTGTAAGGTCTTCAGCCTTAATTGTGGTCATCTGCTTTGAAAAAATAATTCGATATTAGCATTTTAGTAGTAAACATTAAAACCTTATTTACTACCATTCATGGCGTCTGATAGCTTCTGCTGTGTTTATGGTCACTTACTTTTTAATATTTCAGTGCCTGTAAGTCGTAATTGCGGGTAGTTTTGAAACATTCATAATTTATTGGCATTCTTGCCGCCTAAGGCCTACAGCTGTGATCACACTGGCTTGCTATTTTTTTTTAACATTATCTGCGCCTGTATGTTATGGTGATTCGCTAAATTGTAAGGCACTGAAATCACTGTTATTTACATAGTTGTTTAGTACTTAATTAACAATATGTGATATTTTTTTATTGTTGTGTCTGAAATTACTGTTCTAAAAATAAATGTGTGTCACTGTAAAAGACAACCAATAGTAACAGATTACGGCCCCGTCCACAATCGTAACCGAATCCTGCCTTCCCTTGATAACCAGGTTTCTGGAAAACTGTTTATTTGGTTCCTTGGTTAGAAATAAAAAAGTACATGCTTCAGCATTTATTTGGAAACTGAACCCTTACAGAGTTGAAACAGAGGGCGAAAGATTCTTTTAAATAATTCATTATTAAGCAGCTAGTAAAGAATTTTGAAAGTTGCATCAATGGAAATATGTATTCGTCTCCTCGGTTGGAAATAAGTTACACATGTTTCAATGTTTTTGAAAATTCAACGCGTAAGGTGGTGAACTACGGCCTCACTGAATCGCGAGCTTATCATAGCCGAGCCCAAACTGCTAGGGTTAGAACTTGAAATTTGATGAGGATATTGATCTTAACTGTTCACATAGTATAAAGAGAGGTTTTTAGAAATTCCACTGCTAAAGCAATGATGTAGACGATGAATAGCTTTATTTATTTGTTTACTTATTTGGAAAATATGTGGATTTAAGGTAATTTTGAAATTAAAAGTAAGAAAATTTGTATTGACGTTACTCTGTTTGTACGGTGTGTATATTTACATATGAAAATGTGGGTAACAACACAAAAATTTGATTAAAGTAAAACAAAAAAAAATGGGGTACCATAAGGAATGTATTTTTCTACGTGAAAATTGCAGTGATTTCATTGGGTTGTTGTGCAATTGCTGTCCGTTAATACCTAAATTTTCGAAAACTACTGAATAAATTGGCGTCAGTTCCAGCGAATATTACTTTCACGAAAAATATAACATATTAGCCTGTATTTTGATGCAGTTGCCTATTTATTGCAAGGACTTTAGTGGCGTATTACTGAACACTTCCTACCGGCCCGTACTGCACTGTAGCATACGCTGACTTTATCATGGAGGAAGAGGGAACCCCGCTGTCTATTACGACGGTATTAGTTTACACATGTGTAGCGAGTGTGGTGTCGTACTTGCCTCCCAACATGCTGCAAAACCGATGTTACTGAATACGAAGCAAACAGTACGAAAAACAGTGTGTTCTTCATTCATAACGACGTCCACCAACTGGGTACTTCAAACGTAGTTACGATTCTCATTAACGCGCAGGAGAAACTGCAATACTTACCTGTTTGCTAGATTGCTAGATATACGTCAATACACAAACGTGTTGACACTGGTCAACAACGTTCTCAGTTTAGAATAAACAACCAAATAATTTATATGAAACAAAAACTGGATAACGTATTTCATTAACCGCCGGCTACTGAAGAAAACACGGAAAAGAGTTAAACAGCCATTTCGCTGAATACGAAAATAAATTTTTGATACATTTTTCCAGAAGGTATTGTGAATCTTGAAAAATTGCGCAATATAAATTTAATTCGAGAAGTGGCGAAAAAGGAAATAATATCTACCCTTTGTGCAATGGAAGAGAAGAAAGCATAGGGGTAAACCGTTACGACACGATTTTCTCTAAGCTGGGGACTGGGGAAAAATCGTGACCCAGATTTGAGAAAAAATACTGCAACAGGCTAAAGCACCATTATGTGACAAAGGGCCCCAAAAGGGCAATAAACACTGATTGTGACTGTAAAATAATAAAATAAAGAATACGGCTTCCCAGTTGATCTAGGGGGTCGTATAACGAACGGACCAGAGCTATAAACCACAAAGAAAATGGAACACTGTAGCCATCGGATGTATAGACGTACAGAGGATGTTAACTGCTGTGTGTACCTTTCTATTTTTTAGGGTTTCTCTCTGTTTCTCTCTCTCTCTGCTGAAAATTGTGGTAGTATTGGACTGAGTGATTAGTATTAATCGTCTGTGGGGCCTGCATTAGGTTTTAAATGTTTTGTGGCAAAACTAAGCACTGATGTGATACTTATAAGCGAATTTTTTAAATTTACCAGAGGTACTGATGTACCACGAGGCCAGTTATGAACCAAAACCTTTCGCCTTACAAGCTTAAATGACTCGAACAGACCTTCACACTCAAGTTATCTCTTTGCCCGGTAGGAGCAGAATGACTGAGAGCGGCCAAAACATCCCCTTTACACTTCGCCTAAGCCCTGCAGTATACACAAAATAAACAAATTAAACTACTGTTTAAAGTACAAATACTATTTACATGGTGAGAATAGCACTACGTTCCACCCATTTTTCTCAGACCACCTAAACGCAACATGTAATTGAAATGTAAACTCTATGCACACGCACTCAACATAAATGGTGTAGAAAACATTTTAAAAAAGAATTTGTAATGAATGTGGTCAGCTTAATAGAAGTGACACTTCAACTTCCATTCGATGGTGGTGTCACGTTTTACGGAAGTAGTAGCTCCTTCATGTGCCTAAGTGACAAATATATTTACAACACTTCAAATTAATTTTTAATTACTTCATTTAACCAATTAATCAATCAATAAAGATAAAAAGTATATCTTTAAAATACTGATGAACAGAGTATGGTTCAGGATACAGTATGCTACCTTTGTAGTAATAAGTATGAGTGTTGGTGTGTGTGTGTGTGTGTGTGTGTGTGTGTGTGTGTGTGTGTGTGTGTGTGTGTGTGTGCGTGGGTGTGTGGGTGTGTGTGTGGGTGCGGAAATCATCGTTCTGATAAATATGCACAAATTTTATTAATTAGAGCATGTTGTAATTAGCAATAGTAATGGAACAAGTCTTTTAATAACGAAGTCTGTATTATGGCAGATCTCTCCAAAGGTCGAAGGTCAAAGTGCACACTCCCTATACACCTCCCACCGTTTCTGAAAATTCAGTGGCTTAAAAACGGAGGGAATTCAAACATTAGTGTTTCTGAAACTTACTGGCAGATTAAAACTGTGTGCCCGACCGAGACTCGAACTCGGGACCTATGCCTTCCGCGGGCAAGTGCTCTACCATCTGAGCTACCGAAGCACAACTCACGCCCGGCCCTCACAGCTTTACTTCTGCCAGTACCTCGTCTCCTACGCTCCAAACTTTACAGAAGCTCTCCTGCGAACCAGGTAGCTCAGATGGTAGAGCACTTGCCCGCGAAAGGCAAAGGTCCCGAGTTCGAGTCTCGGTCGGGCACACAATTTTAATCTGCCAGTAAGTTTCATATCAGCGCACACTCCGCTGTAGAGTGAAAATCTTATTCTGGATTAGTGTTTCTGTTGGCTATAGCAATGAGCTCAGCAGGCGTGGTTGACCGATTTGTCCTCCAATCAAGGAATATGTGTGCACTGTTCCCCATATCTCTTGGACAACTGTGTGTCGTAAAATTGACAACGTTTCACTTTTATCAGCACTATTTATTACCCAATCAGTGTAATTAATAACCTCTTACATTCATTACTACTATTTGTTACCAAATGGAGGGAAAGCCGTAGGTGGTGCTGCAACCACTATTTGCACAACTTACCACTTTCCCACTACTTACCCAGGCATACATCCATCAGATGCCGCAGTTGTGCTTTGTGTACAGTAGTGATGCTTCAGGAAACACCATACCACCCACCCCTCTTCCCAGACGATCAAACACAGGGTACAAGGCATAGCTAAAGTTACATTTCTAACTCTAGAGCTAACCCAAAATAGAGGTATAGATCATTTGAAATACAAAAAATTGTACATTTGTGCTCTTGGTTATTATCCGGTTATTCTGCTATATTTTACTACATAACTTAGTATCCCTACATAACATAAAATAGTTACTCAGATGTACACGAAATGAAAACTTCGGATCAGTATTTCATACACGTACCATATGCACGTTGAGAGCAGCTCCTTCTTCCACCCGCCCTGGGTTATTACCCTGTTATTCTGCGATATTTTATTTCCAAGTTTATAAAATGAAACAAGTACTCTGCCATTATCTTCACAGTGAATGTGTAGCCAGTGAAAATATAGGCCATAAATTCATTCCACACTTAATAATTTTTTTCATAATGTGGGGCCACGGTCATAATATATTTCTTAAATGTCAGTACCGCCATTAGACGGTTTTTTATTTGCAGTGTTACATTTTAAATACGGAAGTATGAAATCTTAGGCACTCTGTAACATTCAGACACTTGATAAAAGTGCTTTGAAGACGAAATCATGATCGTGTAAATAAAACACTGCAAATAAAATACAGTCTGATGGCGATACTGACTTTAAAGTCTTTCCACACTGCCTGCACCCACAAACTGCGCATAGGACATCGACCACCCTGTTGCCTCTCTACACTGACACAATGTTCAGTCCAGTACCATATCAAAAACAGTGGCTACAGCAGATAATATCAAGTACATTCTTTCGACCACACAATTTAACTACAGGTCACACATGAGACATCGTTAAAATGGCATAGCTACGATTACCAGAGTGTTTCTTCTTAACGCAGTCGCGCTGCAACGTCTCGTGTGTAGGATAGTATACAAATGGACGTATACAAATGGATATTTGTTGTGAAGCTATGATCGCTTGATTTTAAGGCCTTTATTCCAATTACCGGTTTCTACAGAACCGTGCTGTCGACGTCAGATTGGCATCACACTGTGCGTATATTTTCACACATGTGTCGTCGACGTTTTGACAACAAAGTGTAAATACATTTGTTCTCAAGATGCCGACGACACTTGTATGTGAACATACATGCAAATTGTAATGCCAGTCTGAAGATCACAGCACGGTTCTGTCCTAACTAGTATTCGGAGTGAAGATCTTCATACCAAACGATCTTGGCTTTCACAAAAGTATTATATATATATATATATATATATATATATACTCCTGGAAATGGAAAAAAGAACACATTGACACCGGTGTGTCAGACCCACCATACTTGCTCCGGACACTGCGAGAGGGCTGTACAAGCAATGATCACACGCACGGCACAGCGGACACACCAGGAACCGCGGTGTTGGCCGTCGAATGGCGCTAGCTGCGCAGCATTTGTGCACCTCCGCCGTCAGTGTCAGCCAGTTTGCCGTGGCATACGGAGCTCCATCGCAGTCTTTAACACTGGTAGCATGCCGCGACAGCGTGGACGTGAACCGTATGTGCAGTTGACAGACTTTGAGTGAGGGCGTATAGTGGGCATGCGGGAGGCCGGGTGGACGTACCGCCGAATTGCTCAACACGTGGGGCGTGAGGTCTCCACAGTACATCGATGTTGTCGCCAGTGGTCGGCGGAAGGTGCACGTGCCCGTCGACCTGGGACCGGACCGCAGCGACGCACGGATGCACGCCAAGACCGTAGGATCCTACGCAGTGCCGTAGGGGACCGCACCGCCACTTCCCAGCAAATTAGGGACACTGTTGCTCCTGGGGTATCGGCGAGGACCATTCGCAACCGTCTCCATGAAGCTGGGCTACGGTCCCGCACACCGTTAGGCCGTCTTCCGCTCACGCCACAACATCGTGCAGCCCGCCTCCAGTGGTGTCGCGACAGGCGTGAATGGAGGGACGAATGGAGACGTGTCGTCTTCAGCGATGAGAGTCGCTTCTGCCTTGGTGCCAATGATGGTCGTATGCGTGTTTGGCGCCGTGCAGGTGAGCGCCACAATCAGGACTGCATACGACCGAGGCACACAGGGCCAACACCCGGCATCATGGTGTGGGGAGCGATCTCCTACACTGGCCGTACACCACTGGTGATCGTCGAGGGGACACTGAATAGTGCACGGTACATCCAAACCGTCATCGAACCCATCGTTCTACCATTCCTAGACCGGCAAGGGAACTTGCTGTTCCAACAGGACAATGCACGTCCGCATGTATCCCGTGCCACCCAACGTGCTCTAGAAGGTGTAAGTCAACTACCCTGGCCAGCAAGATCTCCGGATCTGTCCCCCATTGAGCATGTTTGGGACTGGATGAAGCGTCGTCTCACGCGGTCTGCACGTCCAGCACGAACGCTGGTCCAACTGAGGCGCCAGGTGGAAATGGCATGGCAAGCCGTTCCACAGGACTACATCCAGCATCTCTACGATCGTCTCCATGGGAGAATAGCAGCCTGCATTGCTGCGAAAGGTGGATATACACTGTACTAGTGCCGACATTGTGCATGCTCTGTTGCCTGTGTCTATGTGCCTGTGGTTCTGTCAGTGTGATCATGTGATGTATCTGACCCCAGGAATGTGTCAATAAAGTTTCCCCTTCCTGGGACAATGAATTCACGGTGTTCTTATTTCAATTTCGAGGAATATATATATATATATATATATATATATATATATATATATATATATATATATATATATATATATATATATAGCCACAACAACATGTGTAAGTTACAGACAAATAGGTCAGTGGTATTAGGAATCAGTCAGAGTAGCAACCACTGACCGCACTGTGCTGGAAGCACACTCGTCTGAAGCGCGCACACCTGCCGGCATTGCGTGCGATCACACCGCTGCTGTCAAATAATAACGAGATAACGCCGCTCCCCGATGCAATACGAGGCGTGCCTTCCGCTCCTCCTCGGAAAATACCGTTAGTTGTCCTGTTAAGACGATTATTACGTATTGGAAGCCTGTTATGTTTTCTGTAAGCGGTAATTACAACTGTATTTTCGCCTGTATCGCCATGCAATCAATCCATACGCTGATAATGGATGTGACAGTGCCCAACGCTCATTAGAAGCATTGCCATCACACCAAAGAATATGTGTATCGCCACACTATTTTCAATTTTTTTATTTATTTACTTTTTATTCATTTAATTACTTTTTTGTGGACAGCTGCAAAATGCAGGCATCAGGAGAAATCGACTCTCTGGAGGTTTTCCTGCGTTCCCCACAGTTTTCTAGCCTTGCGCCTTCTCCATGTACAACTGCATTATCAGTGATTAGTGTCATGGAACTTCTGACGTCATCCACTATATCTGTATACAGCATAGTCTACACTTACTCCCGTATTCGTCAGGCCGCAACGCAGTACATTTTGGATAGTCCCTTTACCACTACTATTATAGTCGTTTGCTTTCTTTCCTATATGCATCAGTATGAGCCCTGATTTCTCTTGTCTTTGTCGTTATTACGCGAGAAGGGTCAGTAGAATTCTTCTGCAGGCAGTCGGAAATGTCAGTTCTGTAAACTTTCAAATAATGGTTCGTGAAAAAACAATATAGTCTACCCTCCAGGGATTCCCATTTGAGTCAAAATTCTTTCGAGGTCGTCCTTTAATCTGACCAGCTGGGGATACCAAACCCTCCAGTGTATTGTGCACGCTCTCCTTTGGATACAAGCTACACCAAAGTCGACGACCATTTGTCTTCCCTACAACGTATGCATTTATTTATTTCTTAATTTATCTGCAGACAATTTTCACTGGATGTGGTCACTTTTGTAGGTCAGAAATGGAAAAAGTAGGAGTTGCCACATTCATCAGGAAATGTCATAAATTTAAGAACATTAATTTTGCCTAGAACAGCATATGGAAGCATGTTCAACAGAAGTAGAATTTCACAAAAAATCCTTCATAATATTAAGTGTATATCGAGCACCTGCAGGACACTGTAATCTGTTTGTAAACCACCTTGAAGCTATACTGGCCAGCTTAACAACCAAAAACAAAGAAACAGTGGTTGCTGGTGATTTAAATGTATATCTCCTTAAAGACTCTCCCAATAAGAACTTAATTGAGTTAGTAACACTATCATTCAACTTAATTCCACTGTAAAGTTCCCCACTAGAGTAGCCAATTGCTCACAAACAGCCATTCATAATATCTTTATAGAAAAGTCCAATGAACAAAATTATATTACAAAACCAATAGTCAATGGTCCCTCCGATCATGACATATGACATGCACCTCCTTCTGTTAAATGTTAACACTGAACAGAATATAAAATCTCTTAAATCTGAGCTCAAGAGGGTAATCAATAAGCCAAAGATTGACTATTTTAGGACACTCCTCAGAGACATTCACTGGACTGATGTTTACAGTGCTCATGTCATGACTGAAAAATATAACACTTTTGCTAATAAAGTGCTTACCTTATTCGAACACTGTTTTCCCCCAAAACTTACCAGGGTTAGAGCAAAGTCTACAAAGAAGCCATGGATTACTCAAGGAATAGGGGTATCTTGTAAAACAAAAAGAAAACTCTGTCAATCCGAAATAGTTCCAATGTTGATGATATACCACATTACAAGAAATACTGCAAAATATGAAAGACTAATATGGACATCAAAGCAAAGATATTACAAGGAAAAGATAGTCATATCAGACAGCGAAATGAAGACAATATGGGATATAGTGAACGAGGAGACCGGTAGAACGAGGCATGAAGAGGAGCAAATAGCATTAAGAGTAAACGATATATAGGTGACAGATGTGTATGGTATGGCACAACTTTTTAACAAACATTTCATAACTGTTACTGAAAAGATGGAGTTGTCAGGTTCGGTAGATGATGCTATGAAATATCTCAGACCAGACATTTCAAGTAACTTCCATTATAAGAATTTGACCCTCACTACCCCAGCAAAAATAATGTCCTTCATAAAATGTTTAAAATCAAAAACATCTAGTGGGTATGATGAAATATCAACAAAGCTAATTAAAGAATGTGATTATAAGTTAAGTAACATATTAAGCTATCTGCATAACCAGTCGTTTATCAGTGGAATATTTCCTGAATGGTTAAGATATGCTGAAGTTAAGCCACTGTTTAAGAAGGGAGGTAAAGAAATAGCATCAAATTTCAGTCCAATTTCACTTTCGCCAGCATTCTCTTTGTAACCATCTTATCTCAAATATCGTACTGTCAAAGTTCGGATTTCCAAAGGGTTCTGATATTGAGAAGGCTATCTACACTTACAGTAAAAATGTGCTTAATTCATTAGATAAAAAATAGCAGGCAACTGGTACATTTTGTGACCTGTAAAAGACATTTCACTATGTAAATCTCAATATCCTTTTAAGTAAATTAGAATATTATTGTGTAACGGGAAATGCTGAAAAATGGCTCAAATCTTATATCTGTGGCAGGAAACAAAGGGTGTTATTAGGAAAGAGACATGTATCAAACTATCAGGCATTATCCAACAGGGAACTAATTACATGTAGGTTCCCACAAGGTTCCATTTTAGGGACCTTAATTTTACTTGTGAATATCAATGACCTTTCATCGGTAACATTACCAGATGTCAAGTTCGTTTTGTTTGCCAGTGATACAAACATTGCAATAAATAGCAAATCAAGTGTACTCTTAGAAAGATCAGCTGATAAAATGTTTGTGGACATTAATCACTGGTTCCTAGCCAATTCCTTGTCACTAAACTTTGAAAAAGCAAATTACATGCAGTTCAGAACTTGTAAGGGGTGTCCAACGAGTATATGCCTAACATATTATGACAGGCAGATAGAGGAAGTGGACAGTGTTAAATTCTTGGGATTAAAGCTTGATAATAAATTAAACTGGGAAAAGCACACCACAGAACTCCTGAAGCGTCTTAGTAAATCTCTATTTACAATACGATTTGTGTCAGCCATAGGGTATACAAAAATGAAAAACCTGGCATACTATGCTTACTTTCATTCCATATAGTCATATAGGATTATATTTTGGGGTAATTCGTCAAGCCAAACTAAAGTTTTCTGGGCACAAAAACGTGCAGTAAGAGTTATATGTGGTGTGAACTCAAGAACATCCTGCAGAAGCCTGTTTCCCAATATATTTAATCTTTAATGAAATTTGTCATTAAAAATATACCACTCTTTCAAACCAACAGCTCAATTCATGGAATCAATACTAAAAACAAGAATAATCTTCACAAAGATTTAAAGTCACATAGTCTTGTACAAAACGGTGTGCATTATTCAGGAACACACATTTTCAATAACTTGCTAGCAGCTATAAAAAGCTTAACAACCAACGAAATTCAGTTTATGGGAAGCATAAAGGAATTATTGGTGGCCAACTCCTTCTACTCCATTGATGAATTTCTCAGTAGAACCAACTAATTTGTGTGTGTGTGTATATATATATATAAGTACAATATAACTTCTGCACAATTTCAGTGCAATAATGTGTTCATTGTAAATAAGTATTATAGTAGTTGTATTACGCGTTTATTACCTTATAAATAAATTTAAAAAAAATTATTATTTTAAAATCAGTGAATTAGTATTTTAATATGATTATTTCATATAGCGCTCATCAAAAATTGATGACCATTCCACTTGGGACCTGTGGAATGGTATATTAACTTATTTGTTTGAGCTGTAAACATTTGTAATGTACTGTTGTTTTTCGGACATGTTCTACATCCTGGAGGAGCTCCTCACTACGCATCAATTAGAATGAAAGTAAATCTAATCTAAACTTTATACATATATAATATATATACAGGGTGTCCTATTTATCTTGACCGATCTAAATAACTGTCTGTCCAGATGCAAATTACAGAATGTTTCTAGCAAATGTTCTTTAGCTGTCAGGGGGGTCATCAACCAGCATCATTGCCTTCGTTGTAGTTTTGGTTTTTACAAAGGTTCAAATGGCTCTGAGCACTATGGGACTTAACATCTATGGTCATCAGTCCCCTAGAACTTAGAACTCCTTAAACCTAACTAACCTAAGGACATCACACACACCCACGCCCGAGGTAGGATTCGAACCTGCGACTGTAGCAGTCGCGCGGTTCCGGACTGAGCGCCTTAACCGCGAGACCACCGCGGTCGGCGATGGTTTTTACAAAGATATCAACAGCAGTATAACTTTTTTTAAATGGCACCTTGTATTTTTTTCGGTAATTCGTTTCCTCTCCTAAATACCTACTCAAAAATGTATCACAGTGTACCGTTCACTGAAAGACAACGTTATTAATTACATAACACAACACTGACTTTGACGCTCTCAGCGCTTAGTGCAGGTACTTGGGGTAATGGAACACATCCACGTGCTCACGTTGACAGAGGACATAGGTAAAAATAAATAGAATGCACACCCATCATTCCGTCTACCATCGTCAGTTGAAGAGTTGTGTGAGTAGAATGTACACCAACGAAGAGAAAGTAGAGATACTACTCACCTATGGCGAATGTAAGTGAGCAGGACAGTAACAGAAATAATGTTTTCTTATGTACGGGTACATTTAGTACAGTAGTTTAGTCCTTTTAAATACTATTCTGTAGAGTAGGCATACAGTAAAGGCTGTCCTTCCTACAAACTGCATCGACATAAAGTTTCTTTTATTGTTCTTATTGAAGATAGGCGTAAAGCTATGCAGGCTGCGGAACTGTACAGAGAGCGATATCCTTACAAGATTTCATCTTCCCGACTGATATTTTCTCGTCTTGTTGCGACGCTTCAGGAAACGGGAAATATCGACTCACGACAACGCAATCATCGTAGCACTTGCACAGAAGTTACTGTTCTCAATTCCCTTGCTATGAATCCAAATGTTAGCACACGACAGCTTGAACACGACATTGGCATTCCTAAAACCAATGTACATCATATTCTTACACGTCACCGTTTCCGTCTTTACCATATAGGTACATCTACATGAGGAATTGCATTGGAATCTTGAACAGTTGTGTCAGTGGGCACAGCATCAGATCCTCGCCAACCCAAACTACTTCTCCGATATTCTGTTTACCGATGAATGTCCCTTCTCAAACAAGGGGCAGGTAAATAGAAGGAACATGCATTATTGATCCAGCGACAACCCACGATGGCTTACAAAGGTGAAACATCAGCGTCAATGGAGAGTTAAAGTCTGGTGTGGTATGCATGGTACTACTATTATTGGCCCTTATTTCATGGTAGACTAAACGGCACAGCGTATATCAACTTCCTCAGACGAATTCTTCCTCCTCTTCTGGATGAAGTGCCACTAAGGACCAGAATCCTTATGTGGTATCAACATGATGGATATCCAGGACATAATGCCTTGCGTGCACGTTGTGTTCTGAACCAAAGGTGTCCTGCCACATGGATTGTTCGAGGAGGAACAGTTATTTTGCTTGCTAGGTCTCCTGATTTAAATCCTCTCCGCTTTGTTCTTGGAGATGCATTACAGTCTCTGTTTATCGCGTTATACCAACAACTCCAGAGGACATGCAGGAACGTATCGTGCTCTCTTGTAATTCTCTCCAGCAGGTACAACTGGAAGCAGTAAATAATTGATTCATTCAACGAGTGCACCAATGTGGCGGTGTCCAGGTCCACCACTCTGAACAACTTTTAATGTTCTACTTCTGGGCAATGGTCCACGAGAGTCAAAGTCAGTTTTGTGTTACGTTTTTACTTGGTTTTCATTTGTTTTCCGGTAACTCCAGCAAGTGGTCGAATTTGTAACAAGTCAATGTTGTGTTACGCAGTTAATAGCGTTGTGTTCCAGTGAATGGTACACTGCGATACATTTCTGAATAGATCTTTAGGAGAGGAAATTAATTACCGAATAAAAAATACAGGGTGCCATTTAAAAAAAGTCATACCGCTGTTCATATCTTTGTAAAAAACAAAGCTACAACGAAGGCAATCATGTTGATTGATGTCCCTCTGATCGATAAAGAACATTAGCTTGGAATATTTTGTAAAAATCTCATCTGGACAAACATTTATTTAGGGTGGTCAGGATAAATACTGCGTGAAGAGTTTGACAGAGCACTGAAAGACCTGAGTCGAAACAAGGCCCCGGGAGTAGACAACATTCCATTAGAACTACTGACGGCCTTGGGAGAGCCAGTCCTGACAAAACTCTACCATCTGCTGAGCAAGATGTATGAGACAGGTGAAATACCCTCAGACTTCAAGAAGAATATAATAATTCCAATCCCAAAGAAAGCAGGTGTTGACAGACGTGAAAAGTACCGAACTATCACTTTAATAAGTCACAGCTGCAAAATACTAACGCAAATTCTTTACAGACGAATGGAAAAACTGGTAGAAGCGGACCTCGGGGAAGATCAGTTTGGATTCCGTAGAAATGTTGGAACACGTGAGGCAATACTAACCTTACGACTTATCTTAGAAGAAAGATTAAGAAAAGGCAAACCTACGTTTATAGCATTTGTAGACTTAGAGAAATCTTTTGACAATGTTGACTGGAATACTCTCTTTCACATTCTGAAGGTGGCAGTGGTAAAATACAGGGAGCGAAAGGCTATTTACAATTTGTACAGAAACCAGATGGCAGTTATAAGAGTCGAGGGGCATGAAAGGGAAGCAGTGGTTGGGAAAGGAGTGAGACAGGGTTGTAGGCTCTCCCCGATGTTATTCAATCTGTATATTGAGCAAGCAATAAAGGAAACAAAAGAAAAATTCGGAGTAGGTATTAAAATTCATGGAGAAGAAGTAAAAACTTTGAGGTTCGCCGATGACATTGTAATTCTGTCAGAGACAGCAAAGGACTTGGAAGAGCCATTGAACGGAATGGACAGTGTCTTGAAAGGAGGATATAAGATGAACATCAACAAAAGCAAAACGAGGATAATGGAATGTAGTCATATTAAATCGGGTGATGCTGAGGGAATTAGATTAGGAAATGAGACACTTAAGGTAGTAAAGGAGTTTAGCTATTTAGGGAGTAAAATAACCGATGATGGTCGAAGCAGGGAGGATATAATATGTAGATTGGCAATGGCAAGGAAATCGTTTCTGAAGAAGAGAAATTTGTTAACATCGAGTATAGATTGAAGTGTCAGGAAGTCGTTTCTGAAAGTATTTTTATGGAGTGTAGCCATGTATGGAAGTGAAACATGGACGATAACCAGTATGGACAAGAAGAGAATAGAAGCTTTCGAAATGTGGTGTTACAGAAGAATGCTGAAGATACGGTGGGTAGATCACGTATCTAATGAGGAGGTATTGAATAGGATTGGGGAGAAGAGAAGTTTGTGGCACAACTTGACTAGAAGAAGGGATCGGTTGGTAGGACATGTTTTGAGGCATCAAGGGATCACAAATTTAGCATTGGAGGGCAGCGTGGAGGGTAAAAATCGTAGAGGGAGACCAAGAGATGAATACACTAAGCAGATTCAGAAGGATGTAGGTTGCAGTAGGTACTGGGAGATGAAGAAGCTTGCACAGGATAGAGTAGCATGGAGAGCTGCATCAAACCAGTCTCAGGACTGAAGACCACAACAACAACAACAAGATAAATGGGACACCCCATATATATATATATATTTTCACTTCAGTAATGTACACCATGGACTGAGTACTCTCTAACATCTTACACACTGGCAGCCTCATTTTGTAATATCATGTCTTTCATGAAACCTGAAACAAAATACCCAAGCAGTAGCTGGATCATTCTTATATAATATGACAGTACATGTATTTTATATTCGTGCTGACTTATGGATGGATAGACTTTTTATGACAGCCTGTCTGCTTGAACAAGTTCCTCTCTACTGCTTAGTTTCTAAGTATTCATTTAAACTGTATAGGGCAAAGCTGAGTATATAACCTTTTAATTTGGTTCTAAAAGCAGATGTATTTTCAGGGATTTTTATTCTGGGTGGCAATTTGTAGCTTAAAATTCACCAAGCAGTTATTTGATCTTTTTCAGAAAACTTGAGCTGCATACTGTGTAGATGGATTATTCCTATTTATGGTATTGTAATTGTGTTTATCTCTATTCAACTGGATAGCACTATTTGGTTTAATGTGTACAATTCTTCGAATATGTATACTGAAGGGACTATCATGATACTAAGTTCCCTGAATTTATTTCTGCAGTACTGTCTTAGAGGCAGATCTACAACGCAAGTGACAGTAAAATGCAGTATGATAGGGTGGGGGGGGGGTACACCAGACCATTGTACGTTGTTAGTAGTATGTCTATGTTTACTGTCTTAGATATCTTCTTCACTGAGAATATGTTGTTGCTTAATTTTGAGCATATTTTGCTGACATAGTCCACTCATATCAAATGATTATCCACAGTCATACTCAAGAATTTGTAATTCCTTACCTCTATGAGATGTGCATCACCCAGTTCAAGGGAAATATTGTCTCTGTTAGCAGTTTTATTTACTTGTAGTTTTATGTGTGTTTACTTACTCGCATTTACAAGCACGCTTTTTCATGGAAATATTTGTAAGCCTCACTCAGGTTTGCTGAAGCATCTGACTCCATTTCTTTTACTTAGTCACTTTTTACTATGAGTGGAGAGTCATCTGTAAACATTACTACATTGTCACCCACTGCTTATGTCATATCATTTATATATGGAAGGAAAAGGAGGCCCAAAACTTATCCATGAGGTATACTACACTGATCTGTCTGTCAATTAGAATATATGTTTACAATAGCGCCTCTCATTTCATACTTAACTTGTATACATTGCTCTCTGTTTTCTACAAATTATTCCATGATGTCTGCTGCCTTACCCCTGGCACAATAACTGTTCACCTTGTGAATTACATTGCAGTGACACACACAATCAAATACCTTTGAGAGATCAAGGAAAATACCACAGACATTTCTGTGCTGATCTAATGCTCCAGAAATATCGAGTAAAATTTTAGCTTTGGCTGTGGTGGCAGATCTATATCTTCTAAAACCATACTGTGCCTCATTTAATATGTTATTCTTCTCTATAACATTTAATGTTCTGCCTTTCAAGAGTTTCGCCACAGTTTTAGATGAGTGATAGTAATTGGCCTATAGTTTACAAGATTTTTCTTATCATCACCCTTATAAATGACAAAACCTTACTCGTTTTCTAACATTTAAGAAATATCCCACTTTCCATGGCTGAGAACCTTAATTCAGTCAGATGTCTCACAAACCACTGAAAATTGAACTTTACTACATAGGTAAGTATCCCATAAAGACACTCCGATTTTTTTTCCTTTAGAAAGTGTATTGTTTTTGGTATCTTTGATTCACTTGTTGGCATCAGAAAATTACGTTCTATAATGTTGGAAGTGTTATACGTACAACTTTGCTTTTGGCACCTGTTGTTATGCTTTATTAGTTTTTACACTACTTCAGCATAATGTAGATTAAAAATATTGTTCATATCATTTAGATCCCTAAATTTCTTAGTATCGTTCTCTAAAACTACATTAATACCGTCTTTTCTAATAGAAGGTATCCTGCACCCATTCATGTAAGTCCACACAGTCTTGGCATTGTTTATAGAAGTTGAAACTTCATTCGAGTAAAATCTGTATTTAATTTCTCTTATAACTCTATTATTGCCTCTCTTCTTGTCCTTCTATGTGTCTATGTTAGTTGTGGCTTTGTTTATTCAACTGTTTTCATATGCCATTACTAGCATCTCACTTCATTTTATAACATCTCAGATGATCCACTTCGTAGTAACTCCCGTATTTAGACTTCTGGATACAATGGGGAAAGCAATATTTATATAATAGTGTAGTGTTGAGCTCTCGTCAACATCGTATGTGGAGTTTGTTTCCTTCCACTCTTCTCCCATTACCAATGTTTGTAGTCTACTCTATTTTTCTAGGTCTAGCTGTCTAGACTCTGGCAGAATATTTTCACATTTAACTTTAATTCCTACTGTTTCAAGTACTTTCCATAGTGGGGGTGAGATAGGAGTGTTTATCACTTGCACTGTTTGTGTGCTCTGAGAAATATTTTTAATTACATGGGCTATCTGTGTTTGTGGGGCTTGAGAACATCTTTTCGCGCTTTTTACACAACACTGGGGATTGTAGGCATTGATCTCGTCACAGAAATTTCTAGTATAACATTTATCTTTAAATGTATGAATATTTCGATCCCCCACAACAACTATATATGGGATTCAATTTATTACTCATCTGTAAATGCTTCTAGGTCCTTAAAAAGCTAATTATTGTTGAGTTAGGTGATCTGTACGGACCCCTCCCTGCAGCTTTATTTGTATAGTTACTGCTTCGAAAAACATTTCTGGACTCTTTCCAACTGGCCATGGAGGTATTCCGTTCGTCTCATTCCTTACGTATGCTGCAGTTCCCCCGTCTCTTATGTTTACCTGTGCAGAAATAGGTTGATTTTTATAAAGTTGTCGAGATTATAAACATATATTTCACTCTCTTTAATGGCATGTCCTGACAAAATAAAAATTTTTAGTTTCTGAGTATTTCAAACTCAACAAGTTTACTTGACACATACTGAACATCCTAGCGCAAAATTTTTAGGGTGAAAGTATCTTCATCAATAGTATCTATGTTACTTTTTCCCCCACCTGTGAGTACAGAAGACCCTGGTCCTTGTTGAGTGTGGTAATGCGACTTCTTCCTCTTTTTCTGCATTCCTCTGAATTCCCTGCTGTTGCTGCTACTGATGCTTTTGATGCAGCCGCTGCCAGTGACGATGATATCTCTTCCACTGCTTATTTTGGTGCAGGTGGCGCATCCTATATGGCTGGAGCTGCTGTCTGCAGCATGGAAGATTCATCTGCTAGTCACAAGACTACTGTTTCAGCTGGTGAAGGGCCTGCTGCTGCCAGAGATGTATTTACTAATAGATCTGCCTCTCTATCGCATTCTGTTGAGTCTATGCCTGGCGAATGTGAATCTTCCTCTGCATGAGTTACACGGCTTGCTGACACTTGCACTGCTATTTAAACCTTTGCTGGTACACTTGGAACACTACTCACAGTGACCTCTAACATGTTTTAGCGCAGCATGATCTTCCCTCTTCCAGTTCTCTGTAGACCATGCTTAGTAAAATGTTTCCTCACATCACTTGTTTCAACAAATGTGGCATGCTTATATCTCCTGCAGATCTTGTAGAACTTCCTGTTTGTTGGGACTACTTCCTGATTCACGCAAAAGTTTCCTGTTGGATAGTGTCTGTGAAGGATAGAGACAACAAAAATATTTGATCGCAAACGTTCTTCGAGAACTTGTGTCAGTGCCCGTGTTGGAAGTGTAGCCACATTCCGATAATCGTCATTTCCTCCGTCAATTATGACGCAACTGACACTTTTTTTCTATACGTTCTCGTAACTTCTGAATGCTGACTAGCGCACCAAGCTTCATATGTGCTGTCTGCATATCAGACATGATCGTGGTTATACGTTTTCCTTGACATGCAGATAAGATTAGTAGTTCGCCTTTTTCCTGTTTTTGGCAAGTAATATCTTTACTAATGTTTGTGCCTGCCTTTCCCTACACATGGCTTGGGTATTTACTAGTCTTACTCCTAGATTGCGACGCTCCTACGGCTATTACGGCTAATTAAGACGTTTTTCATGACACTACAGTTCTTTTTACAGTTTTTACCATCTTGGGACAGAACTTCATACCTGCTTTTAATGGAACACTATATTTAAAGTCACAGGAACAAATGCGAAAGTATTGTCACTTAAATTTTGTGATGATTCTTGCACACAATTTATTACAGGTCCTTCCCGACATTGCATCATGTCTTTCAATATTATAGCGTAGTTTTTAACATCTAAGGCTTTATAGAGTTTATCGAAAACTTTTAGCTCGAGTTCTTCTTTACACAGTTCCACAGGCGATTCATGTTCGTAGCACACAATTCACAAACATTTAAATCAAATGTTCTCCTCACGAAACTACATTCACGACACCGCATTCTCATTACCGGACTTGTTCTAACAATCGACCTTTTACGATAATTACATTTCATATCGCTTTCTAACCTTATGTCTACGTATAAAATGAACGTGATTGAGTCAAGCAGCATTCCAACGTCGAAGGATTTATTTCTCATACTGATATACATTAGCTCGCATTTCTGTAGATCTGTAGCTAGCTGCCATTCAGTACTCCAAAGGTATATTCTTGTTATGTCATCGTGCAGGCTTCCACGGTAGCTCAATTAAAACTTTTTCCAGACACTAAAGAATCATCAGCAAATCGTCGCGGACTGTTGGTCTCACTATGGGTCAGATCTCTTACTTATATAGTGGTTCTGAAGAACAGGCATATCAAAACACCCGTTGTCTAGCGGACTGCCGGCACGGTAGCTCACTGTGTTCAGTGAGCGTGTTAACTGCCTGTTTAATAAAAAACTGAGTGAACGGATCAACGAAAAATTGCAATGCCGGCAGCGAACAAATGCAGCGAACAATGACGAGGAAAAGGAGATACAAATAAGGGGTAGCAATTTATATTAATAAACAAAACATTGCTAATCCAAAGTTAGAACTCTGCCACAGCTTATATTCTGAGTAAAATCACAACTTCCTGCATAACTAGTCAACCACATTTTGTCAACGGCCTTGTCAAAGAGGATGGAGCGGTGAAAAGAGATTCAGGGTACTCTCTTTCACTTTAGATGGTAAAATGCCCCTAAAGGCCGGAGAATCAGCAATGAGCAATTGCACGAGGATGCAGAAGGCAATGGAAACCACTGCATTAAAGACACGTAACGTGTATCCTCAGGACATGTGGCCTGTAATTGAAGAAGTGTCATGATGACCACTCCATTGGCAAAAGATTCCGGAAGTGTCCCCAATTCGGGTATCAGGGAGGGGACTTATAAGGGGGAGTTTACTATGAGAAAAAGATTGAAAAATCAACGAGAGGATGACGTTGAGCGAGTCAGGTTGTGGAATGTCAGAGGCTTGAACGTGGTTGGAAAACTAGAAAATCAGAAAGGGAAAGGCCCAAACTAGATATAATAGGGGTCAGTGAAGTGAAGTGGAAAGAAGACAAGCAGCTCTGGTCAGATGAGTATAGGGTAAATCAACAGCAGCAGAAAATGGCATAACTGGAGCAGGAATCATTATGAATAGGAAGGTAGGGAAGAAGGTGTGTTATTGTGAACAGTTCAGTGTTAGGGTTGTTCTTGTTAGAATCGACATCAAACCAACACCGACATCGACAGTTCAGGTATATATGCCGACGTCGCAAACTGAACATGAAGAGATAGAGAAAGTGTGGGAAGATATTGAAAGGCTAATAGAGTATGTAAAGGGCGATGAAGATCTAATAGTCATTGGGGACTCGAATGCAGTTGTATGGGAAGGAGTAGATAGAAGGGTTACAGGAGAATGTAGGCTTGGGACAAGTAATGAGAGAGGGGAAAGACTAATTGAGTACTGTAACAAGTTTGAGCTAGTAATTGGGATTACTCTGTTCAAGAACAACGAGAGGAGAAGGTATAGTTGGAAAGGCCGGTGATACGGAAAGATTTCGGTTAGATAACGTTATGGTCAGACAGAGTTTGCGAAACCAGATACAGGATTTTAATGTGTACGAAGGAGCAGATATACAGGGTGAAAAGTATTTAAATCGACAAATCAGGGAGGTTGTAGGGGACATCAAAACAAATATCTTTCCCTAATCTCATTTTTTCCTATGAGTATTATTTAAACCGGTGGAGGCCGAATTACGCTCTTAAGTTGTTAGAGGCCGTATTTCGATCTTCAGTTGTTAGAGGGCGTATTACGCTCTCCAGTTGTAGGCAACTGCTGTCCACCAGTGTAATGGTGCATTGTCTCTGTTTACTAATGGAGTGATAGACATGGGGTGATTACACTGATATGGTTGGTGCGTACTACGTAGCGCACCACAACGAACAAGCTGCTCAGAGGGTTTATCAACAACAATATCCTAGTCGCCGTATCCCGCATCATAAGACCTTTGCTGCTGTGTACCAACGTCTGCGTGAGACCGGGTCATTTAGCAGATTACCTGGACAGGGACGCCGTCGCACATTAAGAACGCTGCAATTTGAGGAAGCTGTCTCGCAGTATGTGGAGCGGCATCCTTCAATCAGCATTCGTGCAATTACACGTAACATGCGGACGAATCAGACGAATGTAAGAACAGTCCTTCGAGAGCAATTGTTACGTCCATTTCACTTACATGGAGTCCAAAACCTGAAACCACTTGGTTCTCCACCCAGAGCACAGTTTTCGCGGTGGTACCTGGAACAGTGTGAAATGCATCCTTATGCATCCTACATTTCCATCCTCTGTGTTGTTTACTGATGAAGCAACGTTAGGGCGTGATAGAGTCTTCAACAGGCACAATTCGCATGTTTGGAGTGAGGATAACCCACATGCCACAGTTACTAGCGCTCATCAAGTGCGGTTCTTCGTTAATGCGTGGGTCGGTGTTGTTGGGGACTGTTTAACTGTGCCGTATCTGCTACCTAGGCCATTAAATGGCAGGCACTATTACAATTTTCTCACCAGTGCATTGCCAGAATTGCTGGAATACGTCACGCTCCCTATAAGACAACGCATGTGGTTCCAACATGACGGGGTGCTGGCACATTTCAGTCGTCGTGTGCGTCGATTCCTGGACCGACGGTTCCCAGAAAAGTGATTGGCAGAGGCGGTCCTGTACCATGGCCTGCTCGATACCCAGATATGTCCCCTCTGGACTTTTTTGTGTGGGGAGAGATTCGCAACATTGTTTACGTAACTCCTGTTGCATCAGAAGACGATCTGGTTGCCCGGATAGTAGCAGCAGCAGGAACAATTCAGGATACTCCTGGGGTGTTTGCCCGAGTCAGACAGAACATCATCCTATGGTGTAACCTTTGTTTACGTGTCAGTGGAGGCATTTATGAAAATCTACTCAAAATGAAATTGGGTTGTGTTAATGTGTTGTGTCTTGCTCATAAAAAATGGAAAAGTGTTTGTTGGTTTAATTAATTTGCCGCCAGAGAAATCTCTCTCCTTCGGTTTAAATACTCCTCATTGGAGAAAATGACATTAGGGAAAAATATTTGTTTAGATGTCCCACTATCTCCCAGAGTTAGTCGTTTTAAATACTTTTCACCCTGTAGACTCAGTTCACAAAATAGTTGTGATGAAGAGTAGCCTGAAATTTAACACGTTAGTCAGGAGGAATCAATACGCAAAGAAGTGGGATACAGAAATACTAAGGAACTACGAGATACGCTTACTGACGTAGCGGGTGTCACTGTGCATTCAGTGGGAAGCGTAGTGTACAGTGTCCGTTTATCACATGTGTGACGTCTTTGCTAAGGGATTTGGGGATAACAACAGGTATTACTGTGACATATAAGGACCTCAGTTTACTAGATACTTCGGACATGAGAGACATGCATAGAGATTTACAATTAGGTGGTCATCTAATAAAAGAAGTGCACAAGTAATCATCTTCATGACTAAAGAGCATGGCATTATTCCTGAATCAGCGTGCCCAAGAGCAGGTATAGACCCTGTCTAAAATTTAGTAATGCTGAAGAGCAGGCTGAAGCTTAAGAGACAAAAAGAAAAGATTCAGCGTGCAAGGAAGCGGGATACGGAAATACTAAGAAACGGAAAGATGCACTTGAATTCATCTGATGCTCTTGGTACTATGATAATGAACAGCTCACGAGCACTGCGGGTGAGTAGGAATGCGTGTATCTAAATTATTTCATTTGATCGACTAAGGACGGAAGCACAAAGACGTTCAGCGGGAATTCACGAATAAAAAGTATATGGCCCCTTACAAATGAAATAAAGAGGTACTACAGGGAAGCTAAGCAAAAATTTCTGCATGAGAAACATGAAGAAATTGGAAAAGAAATAATTGGCTCGCCACATAGAAAAGTCAACACAACCTTCAGTGAAATTAATATCAAGCATGGCAACATTATGACTGAAAAGGAAATTCCACTGTTAAATGCAGAGGAGAGAGCGGATATTTGGAAAGAGTAAGTCGAAGTCCTCTAATTGGCTGGGGTGGGGGGGAGTTGGTCTTACAACATGATAGAAGAACAACCAGGAGACGATAGGGAATATGTAGGAAAGCAGTAGTAGAATCAGAATTTAAAAGAGCTTTGGAAGACATAGGATCAAAAAAAAAAAAAGAAGGCAGAGGTAAAACTCTATAGGAATTTTTAAAATCATTAGACGAGCTGAGAAAATAAGTGTTCAGGTTGGTATGTAGAGCAAGAGAAGGAGTTCTGACCTTACAGTTGGTAATGGAAGCAAGATTGAGGAAAATCATGGCCCTTCATTGGATTTATTAACATAGAAGCAGTGTAAAATAGTGCAAGATGATCGAAATTCTGAGAAAAATAGTGATAATCTACAGGGAAAGTGGATGGTAAAAAATATGTGCAAGAACCGATAGTGAACAATAAGACTGGAAGACAGAGAGTAGGTCCTCGGATTAAAAAGCATTTAATGCACTCATTCAGTCCTTAGCCCTTGCTGTTCAGTCTATACATCGAAGAAATAATGACGAAAAGAAAAATTCAAGAGTCGGATTAAAAATCTAGGTGAAAATATATTAGTGACAATATTCCCTGACGACACTGCTGTCCTCAGTGACAGTGAAGATGAATTACAGGGTTTAATGAATGGAATGTACAGTTTAATCAGTACGTTATATAGATTGAACGTAAACAGGAAAAAGGGAAAATTGACTAGAAAAAGGAGAAATGAGAACAGAGAGAAGCTTAACATTAAAGCTGTGGGTCAGAATATAGAGGAAGTTAAGGAAATCTGCTGCCCTGGAAGCAAAATAACCCGTGATAGACTAAACAATAAGGACATGAAAAGTGGACTAGAACTGGCAAAAAAGGCATTTCCGACTGAGAGAAGACTACTAGTATCAAAAATAGACAGTTGTAAAGCGCATTCTGGATGCTGGCAAAGTCTCGCTGTCAGGGTGCAAATTAATATACACTCCTGGAAATGGAGAAAACAACACAGTGACACCGGTGTGTCAGACCCACCATACTTGCTCCGGACACTGCGAGAGGGCTGTACAAGCAATGATCACACGCACGGCACAGCGGACACACCAGGAACCGCGGTGTTGGCCGTCGAATGGCGCTAGCTGCGCAGCATTTGTGCACCGCCGCCGTCAGTGTCAGCCAGTTTGCCGTGGCATACGGAGCTCCATCGCAGTCTTTAACACTGGTAGCATGCAGCGACAGCGTGGACGTGAACCGTATGTGCAGTTGACGGACTTTGAGCGAGGGCGTATAGTGGGCATGCGGGAGGCCGGGTGGACGTACCGCCGAATTGCTCAACACGTGGGGCGTGAGGTCTCCACAGTACATCGATGTTGTCGCCAGTGGTCGGCGGAAGGTGCACGTGCCCGTCGACCTGGGACCGGACCGCAGCGACGCACGGATGCACGCCAAGACCGTAGGATCCTACGCAGTGCCGTAGGGGACCGCACCGCCACTTCCCAGCAAATTAGGGACACTGTTGCTCCTGGGGTATCGGCGAGGACCATTCGCAACCGTCTCCATGAAGCTGGGCTACGGTCCCGCACACCGTTAGGCCGTCTTCCGCTCACGCCCCAACATCGTGCAGCCCGCCTCCAGTGGTGTCGCGACAGGCGTGAATGGAGGGACGAATGGAGACGTGTCGTCTTCAGCGAGGAGAGTCGCTTCTGCCTTGGTGCCAATGATGGTCGTATGCGTGTTTGGCGCCGTGCAGGTGAGCGCCACAATCAGGACTGCATACGACCGAGGCACACAGGGCCAACACCCGGCATCATGGTGTGGGGAGCGATCTCGTACACTGGCCGTACACCACTGGTGATCGTCGAGGGGACACTGAATAGTGCACGGTACATCCAAACCGTCATCGAACCCATCGTTCTACCATTCCTAGACCGGCAAGGGAACTTGCTGTTCCAACAGGACAATGCACGTCCGCATGTATCCCGTGCCACCCAACGTGCTCTAGAAGGTGTAAGTCAACTACCCTGGCCGGCAAGATCTCCGGATCTGTCCCCCATTGAGCATGTTTGGGACTGGATGAAGCGTCGTCTCACGCGGTCTACACGTCCAGCACGAACGCTGGTCCAACTGAGGCGCCAGGTGGAAATGGCATGGCAAGCCGTTCCACAGGACTACATCCAGCATCTCTACGATCGTCTCCATGGGAGAATAGCAGCCTGCATTGCTGCGAAAGGTGGATATACACTGTACTAGTGCCGACATTGTGCATGCTCTGTTGCCTGTGTCTATGTGCCTGTGGTTCTGTCAGTGTGATCATGTGATGTATCTGACCCCAGGAATGTGTCAATAAAGTTTCCCCTTCCTGGGACAATGAATTCACGGTGTTCTTATTTCAATTTCCAGGAGTGTAGTTCGTGTGAAAGTGCGTGTAGTGATATAACAACTGGACATCAAAATGGAGACAGACGGATGTACAGTAACCGGAAAAAGCAGCCCATACTGTCGCAGTAAGTAAAAATCTAAATTTACATTCATACCGTTTGATAAGCAATAGTCATTGCGATACATTAAAGCATGTTCCATCTTTTTGACATAGAGCCAGCACCCAGAATTATGCTAGAAATAATTATGTAACTTCCTGAAAGCATCTGAAAACCAACCAGAAAAGGTTCGAAAATCGGTTGATGGAATGAATCATAATGTTTCAAAAAAGCTACTGGTTGCAGTTTTATATCATTTATTTACAGACATTAAACAGTATGGCAGTGTAAAATGGTCCTTTACAAAATCGGAAAAGAGGACAAAAGAAGCATTTGAGATGCGGTGCTACAGAACAATTTTGAAAATTAGGTGGAGTGACAAGGATAAGGAATGGAGAGATTTCCTGAATAATCGGCGAGGAAAGGACTTTATTAAAAACATGAAGAAGGGACGGGATGATAGGATACATTTTAAAATATCGTTCAATGAACTCCATAGGGCAAGATGGAGCTGCAGAGGTTAAAAACTGTAGACTAAATCAGGTACTGGAACGCATGCAGCCAATAACTGAGGACGTAGGTTGCAGTTGCTACTTTGAGATGAAAAGTTTGACTACAGGATAGGAATTGATGGTGGGCCCCATCAAATTAGTCAGAAAAGGAAAGATTAAAAAAGTTATTGCGGAGAAATCATTATCAGCTTAGCAACTATTTATTACTCATGAAGAATCTTGAAATCTAGAGTTCAGCTGTGTATTTCTCCTCCAGCTGCCACGAAGTATGTTGTGGGGTCGATTATAGCATCGGCAAATTACAATTTCAGTCTTCTATTATATGAAAATACCCTCTTATATGTCTAGGACACCCATTTTTCTATTTTACGGTTACAGGAAAATCTATATATCACAATATTCTTATCTCCATTCTCTTATAGGCACAAGTTGTTATTCAAACGTGATAATATTTGGAACAATCTATCCTCATACTCGTACACCGCAATTAGATTATGTGTTAGTGATTAAATGTGTACTTATTTAATCCTAGCAATACCAACTCATTTTGCACAACGTGTACTACCAAGATTGTGGGTGGTTGGGGGGGGGGGAGGGGGGTGGGGGGGAGGACTTCACGCGCCTTCACAAGAAAGTTAAAAAGTGAAACAAATAAGATTAGCTGTTGCAAACGTGTGTTTACAAAATCATTTTGAATTAGCTACTGATGTCTAAGGAGATTCCTTAACCTGAAAACATGTTAGTGTAGTGAAACGCATTTTCTGTAATGTGTACACAGAGAGAAAGGGTACTTTACAAACACCATAAAAATGTGAAAACTAAAAAATTTTGTTAATTGTTGGTGAATTTTATTCACAAGATACTTTTACAAGATATATGGATGTGTAAGAAATGTCCTGAACTAGAAAATATGAATATGATTTTCGTAGCGAAAAGTTGCTTTCAGTACTGAGACCTAAGATTTGGTATACGTGTTGCCGAAAAATTCCAAACAATTACAGAATGTGATATAAGAAATGTGATATAATGAATAATTTTTTTAAATTTTAAAGTGTAAAGTGCATTTTTAGATTACAATATTTTCAAACGATGGTCATAAAGTAACTCCCTTCCCCGTTCCACTTCTGGTATTGCGAGGGTTAAGGAACTGCAGCACCACTCAGTGAACGATTTGCACGAAAATAAATGGCACTCATTGTGCTGAAAAGTGTGAATAAGTAAACAGCACGCATTTTAAATTTTATTCTTCCAAAACTAAATTTTTTAGTGGCACACATCATTTATAATGCGGAGAAGTTCCTCGTAATAGTATAGAGCCGTTTCTGGTGACAATTTATAAAATCCATGTTTTCCACGTTTAGTTAACTTTCAGCTTTGTCTGTTTTCTATATCATCGGTTTTTAAAACACGAACTGTGTCGTTCATTTGCTAAGTAGCTTTGACTAATGTCATGTGAGAGAAAAGGTAGAAGAAACAAAAATGCCCCTCCTCAATCAGTAAGTTTTAAATTCCCTGATGATTCTTGATTTTAATTTCTGATTATAGGTCCTTGTAGGACTCCCCTTTCTCACGTACAGTGTCGCAAAATGAATGCAGCTATTTTACCTAACGAGAAACTTTCTATACTAGTGTGTGGCACTGCTACAGGAAAGTTGTACGAAACGAGGCGAGTAGTTCCAAGGGGCAGACTGTTACGTAATTCATGAGGGAATTCATTAGTACTGTGTTTCCAGACAGCCAGTCAGAGTGACAGCTTTCGTTGAATCCACTCAGGCAACTAACAAGGGTCTGGTCAGTATCTTGTAGTATAGCTTACCGTATGTTACACTTTTCTGCTCTTTCAGTGGTGCCATTTGTTACGCCTAAAACTTTAACCTCTATAGCATGTTCTTCACCTTCATGTTCTTCACATTACTTTGACCTGATGCAGAGAGAGGGATTACAACTGTTCCACGTCTGATGGCCAATTTAATCGGGTGTTTTACTCTGATCCCCTATCCCTACCAGGTCTGAAGCTACAATTGGAATACATGCGACACACTAAACGCAAAATACACATAATAATATTTGTTTGTCTGATGTGGGCAATTGTCTCTGTAGTTATACGAATTGTAAATGATTATTTGTATTTAGAACAACTGGAAGGTTAACAACAAATTTTGTGGATTATTATTATTCTTAGAATAATATGCACTTGCATATCATTGCCACAGGCTTTCGTTCAACGATTAGATAGTTCAATAACCACGTGACGTAACGATGAACATAATACAAAAACGATATGTACAACAAGAGCCTTGAAATAGATCTTTATCATATACATTTACTTTTACACACAGAAACAACTGTGACATGCATGGCAGACTGTACGAGTAATTCCCATTGTTCTTCTTGTTAGCTTTCTTCGCTCTCACTGACCAGTGGAGCAGTGGAAGTATTGTTGATTATATGCCGCTGTAGGCATTGTAATTAGTCTAATCATATATTCATCTCACCAGACCCTCCTATGCCTACAAGTACACACTATATGATCAAAAGCACCCGTACACCCCCAAAACATACGTTTTTCATGTTAGGTGCTCTGTGATGCCACCTACTGCCAGGTACTCCATATCAGCGACGTCAGTAGTCATTAGACATCGTGAGAGAGTAGAATGGGGCGCTCCGAGGAACTCATGGACTTCGAACGTGGTCAGGTGATTGTGTGTCACTTGTGTCATACGTCTGTACGCGAGATATCCACGCTCCTTAACATCCCTATGTCCAATGTTTCCGATGTGATAGTGGGCTGGAAACGTGAAGGGAGACATATAGTTGGGAGGAGCACACCACAAAACTGCAGAAACGCCTTAACAGATCTGTATTTACAGTTCAAGTGTTAGCAGACACAGGTGACATAAAAATGAAAAAGCCTGCATACTTTGCCTACTTTCATTCCATAATGTCATATGGTATAATATTTTCCTTTAACTCTTCAAATCAAACAAAAGTTTTCCGAGTCCAAAAGCGTGTGATACGTATTATTTGTGGAGTAAATTCACGGACGTCATGTAGAAACCTCTTCAAAGAACAGGGTATACTAACTACTGCCTCTCAGAATATTTTACTGCTTAATGAAATTTGTCCTGAATAATATATCTCTTTTTCCAACAAACAGCTCAGTTCATACATACAATACCAGGAACAAAAATGAACTGCACACGGACTTAAAAGCACTCACTTTAGTTCTAAAAGGGGTCCACTACTCAGGAATACTCATCTTCAATAATTTGCCAGCAAACATAAAAAATTTAGTTACAAATAAAGATCAATTTAAAAGGAGCCTGATAGACTTACTAGTGGCCAACTCCTTCTAAACCATTGACGAATTTCTTAATAGAAACAAATGATGTATTTTATGTACTGATACTATTAGTATTGTTATTTCTGCTTAAAAATGATGTATTGTATATACTCATACTATTAGTATTGTTATTTCAGCTTAAAAAAAATTGACATGTTCCACATCCTCGAGGATCTCCTCAGCACGGATCTATGGAACGAAAAACTAATATAATCTAATCTAACAGCGCAAAAGCGTACAGGGCGACCTCATCTGTTGACTGACAGAGACTGCCCACACTTGAAGAGGGTCGTTACTTATAATAGGCAGACATCTATCCAGACCTTCACACAGGAAGTACATACTGCATCAGGATCCACTGCAAGTACTATGACAGTTAGGCTGGAGGTGAGAAAACTTGGATTTCATGGTCGAGCGACTGCTCATAAGCCACACATAACACCGGTAAATGCCAAACGACGACTCGCTTGGTGAAAGGAGCGTAAACATTGGACAATTGGACAGTGGAAAAACTTATTGTGGACTGAAGAACCACGCTACAGAATGTGGCGATCCGCTGGCAGGGTGTGGGTATGGCGAATGCACGGTGAACGTCATCTGCCAGCATGTGTAGTGCCAACAGTAAAATTCGGAGGTGGTGGTGTTATGGTGTGGTCGTGTTTTCCATGGAGGGGTCTTGCACACCTTGTTGTTTTGCATGACAGTATCACAGCACAGGCCTACAATGATGTTTTAACCACTTTCTTGCTTCCCACTGTTGAAGAGCAATTCAAGGATGGCGACTGCACCTTCCAACACGATCGAGCACCTGTTCATAGTGCACGGTCTGTGGCGGAGTAGTTATAAGACACTAGCATCCCTTTAATGGAATGGCGTGGCCAGAGTCCTGACCTGAATCATATAGAACACCTTTGGGATGTTTTGGAAAGCCGACTTTGTGCCAGGCCTCACTGACCGACATAGATACCTCTCTTCAGAGCATAACTCCGTGAAGAATGGGCTGCCGTTCCCCAACAAACCTTCCAGCACCTGATTGAAAAAAATTTTAGAAAAAGTAATGTACAGGCAGCTTCTCAACCATCTGACCACAAACAACATATTATCAAGAACACAGTTTCGATTTGTGAAGGGTTCTGATATCGAGAAGGCTATTTACACCTACAGTGAAAATGTACTTAATTCATCAAATAACAAATTACAAGCAGCAGGTATTTTCTGTGATTTGTCAAAGGCATTTGATTGTGTGAACCACAAAATCCTTTTAAATAAATTAGAATTCTATGGTGTCACGGGCAGTGCTGCAAAATGATTCAAGTCCTACATAGCTAACAGGAAACAAAGGGTGACAGTACAAGGGACTAGTGAATTAAGTCATCAGTCATCATCAGAATGGGAAGAAATTACATGTTGTGTCCCACAAGGATCCATCTTAGGGCCATTGTTTTTTCTTGTGTACATTAATGATCTCTCATCAGTTACACTGCCAGAAGCAGAGTTCGTTTTGTTTGCAGATGACACAAGTATTGCAATAAATAGTATGTCGAGTGTAGTTCTAGAAAGATCTGCTAATGATATTTTCATGGGTATTAATAAATGGTTTAAGGCCTACTCATTGACATTAAACTTTGAAAAGACTCAGTACATGCAATTCAGAACCTCTAAGAGGTTTCCACCCAGCATATGCATAAAGTATAAGGAAGAGCAGATAGAAGAACTTGACAGTCTTAAATTCCTGGGATTACAACTTGATAATAAATTCAGTTGGGAGGAGCACACCACAGAACTGCAGAAACGCCTTAACAAATCTGTATTAGCAATTCGAGTGTTAGCAGACATAGGCGACATAAAAATGAAAAAGCTTGCATATTTTGCCTACTTTTATTCCATAATGTCATACGGTATAATATTTGGGGGTAACTCTTCAAGTCAAACGAAAGTTTTCAGAGTCCAAAAGCGTGTAATACGTATTATTTGTGTAGTAAATTCACGGACGTCCTGTAGAAACCTCTTCAAAGAACTGGGTATACTAACTACTGCCTCTCAGTATACTTACCCATTAATGAAATCTGTCCTAAATAATATATCTCTTTTTCCAACAAACGGCTCAGTTCATACATACAACACCAGGAACAAAAATGATCTGCACAGGGCCTTAAAAGCACTTACTTTAGTTCAAAAAGGGGTCCACTACTCAGGAACACTCATCTTCAATAATTTGCCAGCAAACATAAAAAGTTTAGCTACAAATAAAGATCAATTTAAAAGGAGCCTGAAAGACTTACTAGCGGCCAACTCCTTCTACTCCATAGACAAATTTTTTAATAGAAACATATGATGTATATATTCATACATTAGCATTGTTATTTCAGCTTAAAAAAAAAAGTAAAAGTTGACATGTTCCACATCCACGAGGATCTCCTCAGCATGGATCTATGGAACGAAAAACTAATCTAATCTAATCTATTGAACGTATGGCTGCGAGAGTGGAGGCTGTTATCAAGGCTAGGAGTGGGCCAACATCATATTAAATTGCAGCATTACCGATGGAAGGCGCCACGAACTTGTAAGTCAATTTCAACCAGATGACCGAATGCTTTTGATTACATACTGTATATGTTCAATATCTCTGGGAAATTCTGTCTGCTAAGTCTATAACAAAATTCTAGGGCGGATCATAAAAGGGTTTTGTAGACGCCTGCCTCACTATATTTTCCCAGTATCCCAACGATGAATCAAAGTCTTTCTACTGATTTTACCTATGACGTTCCATACGTCATCATTTCTTTTAGTACACATAAAATGTACATCTTACAATCTTACACCCACTTGTAATAGTTTACTGGTGACGGTTGAGGTTCACTGAGACTGTTTTTATCGTTTCTAAAGTGAACATTGAGCCGTGCGTGGCTCGTGTTCGTGCCATTTTTTATTTTACACCTTGATTCTCTACCGTACTGCCACCTCTTAATTTTCAGTTACTGGTGTCACTGAGTTGCTGCCTTGCTTGCCCTTGAGCGGCAGCAGTAGCGTTGGCACGCAGCAGTGAGGCCCGGACAGCCATGACTCGCCCGACTGTTGCCGACACACATGATTGGAGTGGCGACGAATTTGGTTGGCCGTCGGTCGGTCATCTTGCCGGACGACGTGTACTTGGCCGACGATCGCTTATTGGTTAGCTGTGTGTGCCGAATTGTGATTCCTCCCAGTTATTGTGCAGTCACTGCCGTTAGCATTGTCTGGTTCTTCGTGCAAGTGTTCGTGAAACTGTGTGTATTTGATGTGATTTTGACTGACAAGTCATTTTAAATGTTGTTGGCGTACTGGCTCTGAGGAGTCGGTCAGTTGCACTGTTCCCACTGCTACGGTGTCCGTGGCTCACCGAACCTGGACACGAAAGTTGAGTTTTTATTTAACCTACCAGCAAGTCAAGACTGTTCACATTGTGTCGTTTGGAGTTCGTTGACGGCTGGTGGAATATTCCTGCGAGCTACGACTTGGTTTTCAGGTTGGAAAATTTTAGCCACCCTCCGGTGGAATTTCACTGTATTTGTTTATTTGAATTGAAGTGCACCAGCGGAATCTTCTGCCTTCTGCCCGTTAACGTTCCGGTTACCAGCAGTGGGCGTTGACATAAATTTCAGGCAGTGTAGTTTCCTCATCCTGTTATTGCTGGCCAGCACGGTGTGTAGTTTGACAGCTTCGTGTATGATTCGTTGTGGGCGCCAATATCTTCTACATTATTCCGTTGAACTCCCTGTTGTGCTCTGGTCGGGTGAAGTGGAAGTTGTCTTGTCGGTGGGTCCGCTGACTGTCGATCGGTTGGGTTGTCGTATCGTGAGTGGTTGGCCCGACTGTCTGTCTCACCTAAGTGAGCGTTAGTCTTTGAATTACAATCCGACCCTCGAACAGCTGGGCTTCCTTGTGTGTTTATAACCTCCTCCTCACTTATCGACCTTAATGACAGTAAAAACGAAAACGCGTGTACCTAATGGAAATTTTGTTAAAGCAATCGTCACCGAAGTTAACCTGTCGGTAAAGAAGGAGGAAAGGGTTACATCTAAATGAAAGGAAAAATGCAAATGAAATTGGTGGAAATTAATTTTGAAAAGGGGTAGAGTTAGTAAAGAAAGTAAATGTGCGGTCGTTACGTTAACAGTTAACTGGCGTTATTTAGATATTTGAGATTCTTCCACTAAACTTTTACTTCTGTCATCTAACAGGATTTCCTCTGGAGAAAATCCCGTAGAGTCATGTCTCAAGGTATTCATAATGCTCTCAAATTCTGCTACATATTTGCCCCATGCCCTATGGTTGTGGTGGCAATAGGTACGGCAAAGTCTGTCTAGCTCGCGCATATACCTCGCAGCGGGATTTCCAGCCGGACAGTAAGCTGAAATATGGATCACTTCGACCCCATTACTTGTCATGCCTTCATTCCACAATTTAGAAGTAAATTGTGCCCCATTGTCTGATAGAATCGCCTTCGGCTTACCAATATGAACAAAATAATCGTTCACAAGCTTGCTATAAACCGCTTTGGCTGTAGTTTTCCTAATCGGGTATAGTTTGATGAACTTGGAAAAAGCTTCTAACACTACTAAAATGTAGGCAAAGTTTCCTTATGGTTTGGGCAAAGGTCCGTACAAGTCCACGCACAGTAATTCAAAGGCGTCGTTAGGCCTTATACTTTGCATAGGACCACGACTCGTACAGTTGGTAACCTTCACCTTCTGACATAAATCGCAAGTTTTCACTCTGTCAGTAACGAGTTTTAACACGTTGTTGAAATGCACAACTTCACGCAGCTTTTTCGTACATTTCTTTGGTCCACAGTGACCATACGCCAAATGGTACTAGTCTATTATTTCCGTGACGTATATGGTGGGCCAGCATACCCGCCAAATAATACTATCTTCACCCTTACGTATGTACAAGATATGATCGTATATCTTGTAATACTTTCTTAATTTCTCTCCTTCTGGACTCCTTTCGCCATATCGGGTTTTCACCATATTTAAACAACAGTCCTCGTTCTGATGATGACGTAGATTCTTATAGATGTTCACTACTAATTTACGTCCCTCAACGTCTTTAAAATAGTATAATTTGACCACTCCATCTGACTCATCTTTCAATACATCTTGATTAGACTCGGCCAACAGCGACAGCGCATCCGCTACGCAATTGTCGGTCCCTTTTACGTAACAGGTGTCATAGTTGAATTGCTGTAAATACAGCGACCACCTAGTCAGTCTTTCGTGAAATAGTTTACAATCCTTCAGATACGTGAGCGCCTTATGGTCCGTATGAATAGTCACCTTACAGGCCCATAGGTAACCCTTCAACTACTTGAATCCCCACACGATAGCAAGACACTTATTCTCAGAAATCGTGTAGTTTCGCTCACTTTTTGATAAAGTTCGACTCGCGAACGCTATCGTCCGGTGTTCTTTATCCTCTTCTATATCAACTTCTTGGAACAGTTCTACCCCCACCCCGTAATTCGACGAATCCGTTCCCAGATGGAAGGGTAGCGATACATCAGGATGAAATAGTATGATCTTAACAACTCGTCTTTTAATCTCTCGAAAGCGGCCTGACATCCGCCAGTCCACACAAATGGAACATTTTTGCGTAAGAGGTTATTCAAATTTTCATCATGAAACACTTGTCCTTTTACAAATTTACGGTAAAATCCTGTGAGCCCCAGAAAACTTTTTAACTGTTTCCTAGACTTGGGTGGAGGACAATTCCCTATTGTCTCTAGTTTCTCTGGGTCTTTCGTAATACCAGTAGTGGTAATTACATGCCATAAAAATTTCAGTTCCTGCTTCACAAATTCGCATTTCTTTAGCTTTAGAGTCATTCCGCCAAGGCGCAATGCTCTAAAAACTTCATCTAACAGGTCACAATGGTCATGCCAAGTGGCATTGGCCAACAATAGGTCGTCAACATATACAGTTAATCTTGAACTCAAAACCGGTCCTAGCACTTTATCTAGGGCCCTGATGAATACGGACACAGATATATTAAGTCCAAACGGCAGTACTCTATCCTGATAACACCTGCCCGCATACAAGAAGGCGGTGTATGGCCTAGATTCTTCTTCGAGTTCTATTTGCCAGTAACTAGCCGTCAGATCGAGGCTAGTCATGAACTTAACGTCATGAAAACGTTGCAAAATCTCCTTCATAATCTCTGGTCTGTCTGTTTCGCGTTGAACGACCCTATTCAACGTGCGTGCGTCAATCACAATACGCACACTACCATCCCGTTTTGCTACAATGACCAAACCGTTATTGTATGGACTCGTACTTCTTTCAATCACTCCCCATTCGATCATCTTATCTATCTCCCGTTGCACTGCTTCCTTTTTGGACAGCGGTATAGCATACGGTCTCACGAAGAATAGTTAGTGCGGAATTACATGCAACTTGCATTTATATCCTTCCACAAGTCCCGGTGTGTCTGAAAACAGACTCTTATTCCTCATTATTACTTCATACAGGCCTCGTCTTTGTTCGTGTGTTACGTTTGACACACCGTCTACAATAGTTTCCAATTCACTTTCAACACTATTGTCAGTGCCGAGATTCCTCACGTTACAGTAGTTCAAATTCATACCTATGTCAATGGCATCTGGCCAGTTAACAATGTGTATAGGCTGGTATTGCCTATGCACACCATCTCCTGCCTCGTCAAAACTAACTACTAATGTTTTATCTTGTCACGTACATGTCAAAGTTTTGCTTTCGCAATTAATCACTGCACTGTACTTTAATAGCCAATCTAACCCGAAAATTACTTCCGTAGTTAAGTCTGGCACGACAACAAATTCTAGTCCAAATCGTGCCCCACGTTTCTCGAAGTTGACAAAAATCTGTTTTGTGACTGGTTTACTGGCCTTCCCAGTAGCACAGATAATTTTCACTCCTGTTACTGACATAACTACGATACCAGGTCTGTCACTGACTGTCAGTAACTGAATTTTTCCAGATACAGCACTCAATTCTGCACCGGTGTCAATCAACACTTTTAGTTGTAGGCCGTGCATATTAACAGACACTACTATCTGTCTACATCTGTCCTCGACTGTTTCTTTATTTTCCCACAATAAATCCTCGTCTATATCCAGGTCATTCCAGAAAAAAACCATCCGGCTTTAATTGTAAATCGGGCTTATCTGGCGGCCTTTTCAGCCTCTGTTCACATACAGTTTTAATTTCAACACGTTTGTCCTGAGGCTTAGTCTGTAGCTCCGCCTCCAATACCGAAACCGTTTTCTGTAACTCGTCAACTAGTGAGTGTTGCTTTGCTATCAATTCACTAATTGTCACCTTCGTTCGTTCATCTTTGGTCAGATTGATCTCATGTGCCTATCGACCTGGAGGGATGTGCCCAGTAGTATCTGCAATTACTTCTTCAGGATCTGCGCAACCCACACTGCTAGCGTCTGACCGTATAACGTCAGCTCTAACCTCATACACGCTGTAATCTACGTGCTTTTCTACCAGTCGTGTCCGGCTATCACTAAAATTATCGTAATCTTTCTCCTCAATACTTTCGCAATGTTTAAACTGGAGCTTTGCGTCGGATGGGTCGGCTACTTCTACCACTATAACTTTCGGTAAGGTCTGCCGGTTAGGGCCAGAACTTTCCGTGACTACTTCAACATCTAACTCCTGCGGGACGAAACACGACGAATCTTGCTCGTGCTCCCCATTAACATCAACTATTTCTAGTAAAGTCTGCCGGTTAGGGCCAGAACTTTCTGTCACTTCACAAATACTATCTTCCTGTGGGTCGAGACGCGGCAAATCCTGCCCGCGCGCCCCATAAACACTTCTCCCACACAGGCCCCTATAATCTCTTAGTTCGTCGTATAAGCGACCGAACTGCCTTAACCAGACCTCATCCCTCTCTGCATACCCTCGCTCGATGACGGACGTATTATCCGACATCTGATCTTCTCTCAACAATTGCGAATCATTCTTAAACTCAATCTCCAGTTCCGCTGTGGGTGTTACAGCTGCCACTTTACAATCGATTTCCGGAACACTGCTTAAATTGTTCTCACTGACAGTGAATGTATTTTCTGCTGCCGTGTCTACTGCTGATCTACTAATTGTGGGCGCACTCCTTTCTCCTAACACTGGCACACTCTCCCGCCGTTGATTATTCCATACGGAATTTTCATAAGACGACACCTCGGTTTTCTACTGTTATTGGGGCGCCAAAATTTCTCCACACCCGGTCGGCCTCTCTCCGGCGCCTCTAATGGTTTCCCTGTCTCGTCCCAGCAGATACGCTCCCCGGATGCTGCTGAGGCGGCTGGTCACACCCTCTGGCGTTATTACTATTCTGCGAAGCCCGTATCACGCTAGTATCATACTGGTTTCCGTCATTCCTGTTATTATTTGCATTGTACCGATTGTCAATACGGCTCGAACCACTTTTGTTATTGCTGCCAAGATTGCGGTATGCATTATTCCCATAGTTATCATTGTTGTGGTTGCTGTGGTACCCGTTGTTGTTACCACGGCCTCTACCACTGTCGAGATTATTGCGCCAATTGTCCTCGTCCTCAACTCTTTCCAGGAAATCATTGATTGTCCTGTAATTCCTTCCTACGTAGCGTTTGGTATCATCTGGAAGCATCTTGTAGAGTTCCCAGACTATTTCGCATTCCGTGCGGCGATCACGCAAATATTCCATCTTGCGGATCCAGCCCTCACAAAACTCCTTCATCGAGCCGCGCGAATTCGCATCGAAAGGCCTCGATACGACAAATTCGCGCCAGACACTTTGTTGTTTTTGATCTGACCAGTATTCAGCCAGAAACAAATTGTTAAACTCGTCAAAAGTCAGGTTCTTAATGTTGAGGTTTAAGCCCCAACGCTTGGCATCACCAGCCAACGCATCAATAACCGCATTAATTAGTCAAGATCTGGGTAAAACTCTTTCACAATTTTTAATGAAATCCGTCGGGTGTATACCGCCTTTTTTCAAGGGGTCAAACCGCTCCTCTTTCGTCAACAATTCCGAACTATGTGCACAGATTGGCACATAGCTCTGTTTTTCGTCAAGTTTCTTTTCTAATTCCGACACTCTCGTAATTACTTGGCAAGTGGTTGTCGCAAGCGTTTCTACTTCCCTTTTTTTCTCCTCGCAGGTATTAGCCTGCTTCTTCACTTTAGTATCTACTTCGGATACTAAAGCCTTTAAAATTTCCAACTTCTGTTGTTCCTCTTTTTTCACTAATTGAATTTGTTCCGTCACCTTATTCTCGATGATCGGAGCAACTGCTCCTCCTACACTTTTCTCGATTCTGCTAATTTCGAAATCAAAACGAGTATTTATGCTCGCAATTTCCGCCTGAACTCCTATAATTTCCTGTTTAAGATTACCGATTTCGGTATTAATCATAACAATATCTTCTTTGATTTTATCAACTTTTGTGTTAACAACTCCAACATTGCTGCTAACAACATTAATAGCTTTGTTCTGGTTGTCAGGCTTCCTGTCAATTTTTTCAGACTGAGCTTTAATTTCTGCTGATTGACTCTTGATTTCATTAGTCAAAACATTCAATAAATCAGATAAATTCCCGGAAACTACCGGTTTTACTTCCGTAGCTGGTTCCACTATATATGTTCCCCCGTATTCGTCATCAAGGGGTAAAGATTTGATTTTCGCTTCCGATTCCGAAACATTTTCTAAAATTTGGAATTCCATTTCTGCTCTTTTTTTGCGTTTCGGCGGTCGCGTCTTTCACGCTAGCCGCCTGCCCCTGAACAATGGGTTCCGCGGTGCGCGTTTCCCACTGTTCGACCGATTCTTCCGTATCCAAGTCTACCAAATTTTGGTAATTGTTGCCTTCACTCATTTCAACAATTTTCAATATAAATTCTAGATCTCAAATATAATTAGGATTACTCGCACTACTTCTTCTCGCTGACATAACGGCATGTTCATAACCAGTACTTTGTTACGAGATTTGCACAATGCAATATATTTCTTTGCCTTTATATATTGTAATTGTTTTACGATATATATATATATATATATATATATATATATATATATATATATATATATATATATATATATATATAAAGGCAAAGAAATGTTAAATATTCACGTAACAAAATAAGGAAAAAATTTATAGTACAATAGATGAGGAGGATATGCATTTCCGGCGTTACATGTTCACACAGCTCCCAGCATTTCAAGTAAGTTACCAACATTTATCCAGCTTAGAATTATCAACATATGAGTCAATAGCCGGCCGGAATGGCCGTGCTGTTGTAGGCGCTACAGTCTTGAACCGAGCGACCGCTTCGATCGCAGGTTCGAATCCTGCCTCGGGCATGGATGTGTGTGATGTACTTAGGTTAGTTAGGTTTAATTAGTTCTAAGTTCTAGGCGACTGATGACCTCAGAAATTAAGTCGCATAGTCCTCAGAGCCATATGATTAAATATCTGTCAAGCTCCTTACGGCCGTGTTTCGTTAAAGATATCTGAGAAATATCTGAAGTTACAAGGTTTATAATACTGTATACAAAAGCAGGAAGCTGTGCTGGCTACGGCTGACAGGCTTTGGGCTGCTGCCGTGGACTTAACGACCACTGCGGTGACTAGGGCTGGGTCACTACCTGTGTGGTATAAGAGTAATGTGAGATATTGGGTGGCAGATACCTAAGTCATGCAGAGGTGTGTGACTTGGCGTCAGTAGAAGAACATGACACTATCTCTTTTTTCGGACGTGGAAGGTGTCAACTTCGTTAATGTTGTATGGAACTGAGGAAAAGAAATATCTGCCTCTCTGCTTGGTTTCCAGTAAAATATTTATTTTACTTGTATAGAAATTAAAAACACTTTTTGCATTTGTGCTTGACCTTCGCAAAGCAGTCTTTCTCATTCTATTTCGAAGAAATTATTGGATAAAATAGTGTAGTCCTTTCTCAACCAATGGTCTGATATCGCAGCTTTACGACGAACTGGTTCACTTCATGTTTGCTCAGAATTCCTATCTTACTCCGAAGACAGTATAACAGACTACATACTTCCAAAAGCTTGCAGTGAAAAAAGTCGGCATTGGTCGGTTTATGTTATATGCATTTCGTATCACACGTTGTCTTATACAGTATCTAGCTGAGACATCGAATTTGTTTCTAACGGCAGAGGGGAAACCATAACATTTCAATTCTCGAGTAACTAAGTGATATATTTAGGCGTTTGATCGCGATTGGCTACGACGCGTCACATTATATGCTAAGGCCACGCGGTATGTGAAGTTTTTATCCATGTATCTCTCCTGCATGTGGTTATGCAGTCAGCTATTGTCGCATGCTAAACCGAAATTGCCTTAAAATGAGCTTTTATTTTAAAAATAGAGATTGACAGTGGCAGATTCAGCAGCAGAATTAGCTAAATGTGTCAGTTTTCTTTTTCTGCACCATTAGTTTCGTTCACGCGATATACAGTGAGTTTTTCTTCACATCATGTCGATCAAATGATGTCTGTTGAAACACCCCCGTTTAAGTCCTTTAGTGGATTTCGTGTAATTGATCGAAACCGCCAAACAGTTAATTATTATGATTATATGAACGTATGCTTAATGGATGAAGGCTATCGGTTTTCCTGCTGTGGTTTCGGGGGTATTTCAACCGAGTGCGGCTGTTCTGAGATTGAATAGTGGAAATGATGGAGAGTTTGTCTATTATTAAGGACCACAAAGGATGCGATGTACAAACTGATATATATTTCCTACTAACACAAATTCTGAGGCAGTTTCTACCGTCGCCTTACACGTCTACTCACAGTTGTACCTTTTTATTGGTTGCTGATTTTCAGTACTTCGTCACACGCAATTCTGATGGTTAACATACACAACAACCCTCACTGCAATCCACGGTTGTTGCTGGCCGACGCGGTTGACGCGAAACACGTAATCCGGCACTTGTCACTTTCTGTTTCATGCCATTCGCGAATCGGTATTAGTGAGGGTCAACGCCACGACGATCTGGGGGACGTGCTCACTCGTCATACTCCGGTGAATTTTGCCGTTTACAACTCACTCGACCACCATTCTTGCCCGTCTCGCCCGCACTCCTCACTCGACACTCTCCAGTACTTTGCACTCAACACTAGTCTCACTGCCTTCTGCAGCGCTCGACAATCGATTCCTGTCTGCTATCGACCTGGGCGTAGGATACTAGCATATATGTTCGTAAGGGATCACGGATCCCCTGCACTGTCCCAGCGAGCAAAGAATTTCAAATGCGGTTTTGATAGTAATACCTAAAGCATATTGTGTTCTAGATATTACTGGGTTGAAGAGACATTTACTGCTACTTGGATGAAAGAAGAGATGTATCAGCGGTATGAACCAGGGCTGAATGGATAAGGATTTTGTAAGTCACAGCGATAAGTTATCTATGCGGGAAAGCGACAGCTGAATCTTACATAAGGCGTAATATGACCTGTGATATTCATTTCCTTTCACGTGTAAAATTTTCTTAGCCGAAAATAAAAATTAATATGGAACAACAATCTGGGCAATATGATGGGACGGCATCCAGAATATCTTCCAGTACCAACTACATAATTCTAGAAGAAAACAGCTGATAGTTACTGTTAACTAACCAAACTGTACAGGTAGCTTCACGGAAACGCTAACGTACTGGCTCCGTCTGAATCAACATAATATACATCTAGCCAGTAGTCTTGTTATCTGTTTTCTTTATGCAGTTGATCTGTTTTGATCAGTTGACACTCGAGATTATGACCTAAACAGTGACGACAGAATTTGAAAACAATGTTGTTTCGAGAAAACATAGTTTACAAACGCTCTCCCGTTTCATGATTCTAAACCTTTACCGGAAGAAGACTACAGATATTGTTACTGTTTTCTGCGATTGCCGCTCTTTCTCTCACAAAACATAATGAGACATTTTTCTCGTAGACATTTGGCCAATGAAAAGCATGTATTTAATTAGGGGTTATCTAGGAGGAGAACGTCTGTATCACGTTTTTTCCCTTTTTTTCTTTTACGTTAAAATTGACACGAATAAAATTGTTGCGATAGTTCAAGCTATTTGTTTCCTGCCCGTATACGCTTTCATGACGATGTATATCTGTGGAGCATAATGTAGACCACCCTATTTAGAACACACTTCAAAATTCACGAAAACAACACACCTACAAACACTGTTTCGGAAATGAGTAACCCACTCTGCAGTTTTATTCTTAGCCTAAGTCTTTTTAGAAGGATGTATACAAGTGGCTAAATACCTAAAGGATCTGATGATTTACTCCAGGAAACCACAAAACAGATTAGCAGGCAAGTTAAGTAGAAAATCACTCTCCACAATTTATTTTGAGAGTGGTGTTGGTGTATTCGTCATTGCTGTGATCGTGCGTAAAAGATCGTTTCACCACAAGACATAAAAAAATCTAAAATGAGTCTCTCTTATTGTGTTCCTGGGTACAGAAACCATCGCACAACCAAAGTCGAAGCAGCCGTAAACTTTCAGTAGAACAGACGTGGAGCGTGGGAAAGTATTGAGCACGCCGCATTCATCTGGCAGTGGCGTGGCACGCCATAGGGCTCCGTTACATCTGCCAGTCCAGTAGGTGCTGCTCCAATACACTTTACTTACTTCGTCTACAGCTACAAGCTTGGTGTGTGGCTCGAGCGACGTCGCGCTTCCCGCCAGTTGTCGCGTCGCTCTGGTGGGCGCCATGAGCCTACGATAAATTCTGGACTGATGGCACGTCTGTGTGTCATCAGCAACATAGCGTTGCAGCCGGCAGCCGCGTACACCTACACATTTCACTTTAAAAGATCATTGTCGAAGATTTCATTGATCTTCTTTAACCAAACCACTTCACTGGATCTTATTACACGATCGTAAAATTTTTCGCCATAGATTTTTGGGAATGGAAGCCGAATAATTAGTCGACTGTGTACAAAAGCACGTGTTGGTAGCAAGCGCGTTGCTTGAAAAGAAAGAGAAATGGAAAAAATAGTGGGTGAAACTTTGAATAGCGAGAAGAGAAGCTCTAAGTCTTCATTACAATTTTTTTCTCGAGCTACAGTGCGAGGACATGAACAACGAAAATTATTTCCGGTGGGGGAACAGACATCCCAATTATCCCTCATGAATGCTGCCCTAATATTTCCATATATGACGCTCATTTAAGAAATACCATTTTTTTATTTTCATTCGTCATAGTCGATGTTTATGGACATATTGCAACTGTCTCATTCACGATTTAAATAATGAAACACTGCACTAGTTACTTATTATTTTCACTCTGAATATGATCTATTTTGAGAATTTATGCTCGTTATCAAGAGTAAATGCTCACACAGGTATATAATGTGGTGTGTGTGTGTGTGTGTTCACTGTACCACTCTTGCCTTGATGTTTTATTTTAATGGCCCACTGCAATCGGACCGACGTCTTTTGTCCACACTTCGAAGCACGACGTGACATACCTATGTGAATATTAGTACTTGATCATGAGAATAAGTTCTCATAAAGAATCTTGCAAATCTTGAAAAATTACGTACTGCTGCCGAGTTTCATTATTTAAATTATGAATGCTTTTCTGCTAAAGATCCTCTCATGGTCAGGCTGAAATTTTTAGCAACAAGCGAAAGCTATTCTAGCTTCTATATAGTTCTCGAATCCTTCGGTGTACCAAATAATGCATTAGGCCCTGCTACGCTATCTAAATAGGTGTGAGACATTGCTCACTGCTGAAAGTACATCAGAGCCAGCACTGGACGCTGCGCCTGTTGAAACTGCTGCCAATTTTCGTGAAAAGCCCGAGGAGGTGCAGAGGATGGGATTGCTTAATAATAGCAGCCCCAAATTTATCAGCTCTTTTAGGAGATCTACGACCATTAGATTGCATTAGTACTTATTCCATAGATCATGAATACGACACTTCGTAATGATGTGGAACGTGTCAGGTTAATAAAAGGTGTCTGTCCAAGATACTAAATTACGCAAAATAATACATGATACTTAATAATATTATTTTTTTGCCGGCGGTGGGGGAATTACCCATATTATTTTTTGCCGGTGGTGGGGGAAGTACCCACTTACTATCCAAAAATTCATTTAATGAGTAAAAGGAGTTGCCATTCAGGAGTTCTTTGAATTTCCTTTTAAATGCTATAAGGCTATCTGTCAAAATTTTTATGCTATTAGATAAGTAACCATAGACTTTTGTGGCAGCATAATTTACCCCCTTCTGAGCCAAAGTTAGATTTAACCTTAAGTAGTGAAGATCATCCTTTCTCCTAGTGTTGTAGCCATGAACACTGCTATTGCTTTTGAATTCGTCCCGATTGTTAATAATAAATTTCAAAAGTATATATATATATATATATATATATATATATATATATATATATATATATATATATATATATAAATATATATGTTTTGTTGCTGTTGTGGTCTTCAGTCCTGAGACTGGTTTGATGCAGCTCTCCATGCTACTCTATCCTGTGCAAGCTTCTTCATCTCCCAGTACCTACTGCAACCTACATCCTTCTGAATCTGCTTAGTGTATTGATCTCTTGGTCTCCCTCTACGATTTTTACCCTCCACGCTGCCCTCCAATGCTAAATTTGTGATCCCTTGATGCCTCAAAACATGTCCTACCAACCGATCCCTTCTTCTAGTCAAGTTGTGCCACAAACTTCTCTTCTCTCCAATCCTATTCAATACCTCCTCATTAGTTACGTGATCTACCCACCTTATCTTCAGCATTCTTCTGTAGCACCACATTTCGAAAGCTTCTATTCTCTTCTTGTCCAAACTAGTTATCGTCCATGTCTCACTTCCATACATGGCTACACTCCATACAAATACTTTCAGAAACGACTTCCTGACACCTAAATCTATACTCGATGTTAACAAATTTCTCTTCTTGAGAAACGCTTTCCTTGCCATTGCCAGTCTACATTTTATATCCTCTCTACTTCGACCATCATCGGTTATTTTACTCCCTAAATAGCAAAACTCTTTTACTACTTTAAGTGTCTCATTTCCTAGTCTAATTCCCTCAGCATCACCCGACTTAATTTGACTACATTCCATTATCCTCGTTTTGCTTTTGTTGATGTTCATCTTATATCCTCCTTTCAAGACACTGTCCATTCCGTTCAACTGCTCTTCCAAGTCCTTTGCTGTCTCTGACAGAATTACAATGTCATCGGCGAACCTCAAAGTTTTTACTTCTTCTCCATGAATTTTAATACCTACTCCGAATTTTTCTTTTGTTTTCTTTACTGCTTGCTCAATATACAGATTGAATAACATCGGGGAGAGGCTACAACCCTGTCTTACTCCTTTCCCAACCACTGCTTCCCTTTCATGCCCCTCGACTCTTATAACTGCCATCTGGTTTCTGTACAAATTGTAAATAGCCTTTCGCTCCCTGTATTTTACCCCTGCCACATTCAGAATTTGAAAGAGAGTATTCCAGTCAACATTGTCAAAAGCTTTCTCTAAGTCTACAAATGCTAGAAATGTAGGTTTGCCTTTTCTTAATCTTTCTTCCAAGATAAGTCGTAAGGTCAGTATTGCCTCACGTGTTCCAACATTTCTACGGAATCCAAACTGATCTTCCCCGAGGTCAGCTTCTACCAGTTTTTCCATTCGTCTGTAAAGAATTCGCGTTAGTATTTTGCAGCTGTGACTTATTAAACTGATAGTTCGGTAATTTTCACATCTGTCAACACCTGCTTTCTTTGGGATTGGAATTATTATATTCTTCTTGAAGTCTGAGGGTATTTCGCCTGTCTCATACATCGTGCTCACCAGATGGTAGAGTTTTGTCATGACTGGCTCTCCCGCAGCCATCAGTAGTTCTAGTGGAATGTTGTCTACTCCCGGGGCCTTGTTTCGACTCAGGTCTTTCAGTGCTCTGTCAAACTCTTCACGCAGTATCTTATCTCCCATTTCGTCTTCATCTACATCCTCTTCCATTTCCATAATATTGTCCTCAAGTACATCACCCTTGTATAAACCCTCTATATACTCCTTCCACCTTTCTACCTTCCCTTCTTTGCTTAGAACTGGGTTGCCATCTGAGCTCTTGATATTCATACAAGTGGTTCTCTTCTCTCCAAAGGTCTCTTTAATTTTCCTGTAGGCAGTATCTATCTTACCCCTAGTGAGAAAAGCCTCTACATCCTTACATTTGTCCTCTAGCCATCCCTGCTTAGCCATTTTGCACTTCCTGTCGATCTCATTTTTGAGACGTTTGTATTCCTTTTTGCCTGCTTCATTTACTGCATTTTTATATTTTCTCCTTTCATCAATTAAATTCAATATTTCTTCTGTTACCCAAGGATTTCTATTAGCCCTCGTCTTTTTACCTACTTGATCGTCTGCTGCCTTCACCACTTCATCCCTCAGAGCTACCCATTCTTCTTCTACTGTATTTCTTTCCCCCATTCCTGTCAATTGTTCCCTTATGCTCTCCCTGAAACTCTGTACAACCTCTGGTCCTTTCAGTTTATCCAGGTCCCATCTCCTTAAATTCCCACCTTTTTGCAGTTTCTTCAGTTTCAATCTGCAGTTCATAACCAATAGATTGTGGTCAGAATCCACATCTGCCCCTGGAAATGTCTTACAATCTAAAACCTGGTTCCTAAATCTCTGTCTTACCATTATACAATCTATCTGATACCTATTAGTATCTCCAGGATTCTTCCAGGTATACAACCTTCTTTTATGATTCTTGAACCAAGTGTTAGCTATGATTAAGTTATGCTTTGTGCAAAATTCTACAAGGCGGCTTCCTCTTTCATTTCTTCCCCCCAATCCATATCCACCTACTATGTTTCCTTCTCTCCCTTTTCCTACTGACGAATGAAAGTCACCCATGACTATTAAATTTTCGTCTCCCTTCACTACCTGAATAATTTCTTTTATCTCATCATACATTTCATCAATTTCTTCATCATCTGCAGAGCTAGTTGGCATATAAACTTGTACTACTGTAGTAGGCATCGGCTTTGTGTCTATCTTGGCCACAATAATGCGTTCACTATGCTGTTTGTAGTAGCTAACCCGCACTCCTATTTTTTTATTCATTATTAAACCTACTCCTGCATTACCCCTATTTGATTTTGTATTTATAACCCTGTAATCACCTGACCAAAAGTCTTGTTCCTCCTGCCACCGAACTTCACTAATTCCCACTATATCTAACTTTAACCTATCCATTTCCCTTTTTAAATTTTCTAACCTACCTGCCCGATTAAGTGATCTGACATTCCACGCTCCGATCCGTAGAACGCCAGTTTTCTTTCTCCTGATAACGACGTCCTCTTGAGTAGTCCCCGCCCGGAGATCCGAATGGGGGACTATTTTACCTCCGGAATATTTTACCCAAGAGGACGCCATCATCATTTAATCACACAGTAAAGCTGCATGTCCTCGGGAAAAATTACGGCTGTATATATAATGTGCATGTGTGTCTGTGTAGGTATGTATGTATACATTGTGAGGCTACAGTGAAGATCCCTTGCTCTTTAAATAAGTGTCTGTAGGATGATCTTGGATGAGCTCCTGCAGTTATTCTGATTACACGCTTATGTGCAATGAAAACTCTTTTACTCAGTAATGTGTTATCCCAGAATATGATGCCATACAAAACCAGAGACTGAAAATAGGCGTGGTAAGCTAATTTACTGAGTTGTAATCGCCAAAATTTGCAATGACCCTAATAGCATAAGTGGCTGAACTCAAACGTTTCAGCAGATCTTCAGTGTGTTTTTTCTAGTTCAACCCCTCATCAATGCATACACCTAGAAATTTTGAATATTCTACCTTAGCTACCGATTTCTGATCGAAGTCTATATTTATTAATGGTGTCATGCGATTTTCTGTGTGGAAATGTATATACTGATTCTTTTTCAAAGTTTAATGAGAGCCCATTTGTAGAGAACCACTTAATGATTTTCTGAAAAACACCGTTTACAATTTCGTCAGCTAATTCTTGTCTTTTGGGTGTGATAGCTATGCTTGTATCATCAGCAAAAAAAATCAGCTTAGCATCTTCGTGAATATAGAATGGCAAGTCATTAATATATATATTGAGAACGGCAGAGGACCCAAGACCGAACCATGTGTCACCCCATTTTCGATTGTTCCCCATTTTGAGAAATCACCAGTTTCTTGCATATTATGTTAACTGCTTATTTAAAATTTCTACACTCTGCAAGTTAGGTATGATTTAAACCATTTGAGGTCTGTCCTATTCATACCACACTACTTGGGCTTATGTAGAAGTATTCCGAGATTTACACAATCAAAACGCCTTGAGAGATCACAAAAAATCCCAATGGGGGCTTTTGGTTAATCAGAGCATTTAATATTTCATTAGCGAAAGTGTATATAGCATTTTCCATTGGAAAAACCTTTCTGGAAATCAAACTGACATTTTGTTAAAACTTCATTTTCACAAAGGTGTGGAGCTATTCTACAATGTATAACTTTTTCAAGAATTTTGGATAAGGCAGTCAGAAGAGAGATTGGGCGGTAGTTGTTGACATCAGACGTATCCCCTTTTCTATGCAGTGGTTTAACAATGGCACACTTCAGTCTATCTTGGAAAATACCCTTCTTGAGAGAGCTATTACATATGTGGTAACAATCCCACTTACCTCTTGGGAACAAGCTTTTATTATCCTGCTGGAAATGCCATCAATTTCATGTGAACTTTTATTCTTGGGAGTTTATCATCTTTCTAATTTCAGAAGGAGAGGTGGGTGGAATTTCAATTTTATCAAATTGTGCGGGTAAGGCCTCTTCCATTAACTGCTTCCTTCTTCTAATGAACATTTAGATCCTATTTTCTCTACAACATTTAAAAAATGACTATTCAAAATGTTTTCGACTTCCTGCTTGTTGTTTGTCAATTTTCCATTCGCTTTGATGGTAACGCCAGAATCCTGTACTCTTGGTTGCCCTGTCTCCCTTGTAATAATATTCCAAAATTGTTTTGATTTTGTTATCAGAGGAATTAATCTCAGACATGATGCACATGCTTCTGGACTTTTTAATAACCTTTCTTAATGTAGCACATTAGTTTTTATAATATTTGGTTATGTCTGGGTCATTACCCTTTCTTATTGTTAGTTACAGTTCCATTTTGTCGTTATAGGATATTTTTATTCCTTTAGTAGGTCAAGATTGTTCCATGGTTTCTTATATTTAGATTTAACTACTTTCTTGAGGAAACAGTTTTCAAATTCTCTTACAACTGTATCATGAAATAAGTTATATTTTAAATTAGTGTCGGGTTCCTTGTACACGTCATCCCAGTCTAACTGCTGAAGATTGTCCCTAGGATCTCTAATCGTTGAGTCATTAATTGAATGCACAAATTTGGAGGGTAGTTTTCAATTAGTGAAAGGAGCTGTGTCATATACTGTAACTAGCTGAGCACCATCATCAGGAAAGCCATTCTCAACTCGACAAGAATTTATGTTTTTAAACTTATCTTGGTCTATAAAAGTGTTATCTATCAATGTGCTGCTGTCCTTTACTACCCGAGTAGGAAAATCAATGAAAGGTGGCAAATTGAAAGAACTGAGCAAGACTTCCAGGCCATTCTTCCTATTACACTCTTTCAGAGAATCAACACTGAAGTCCCCACAAATAATAATTTGCTTCCCCTATCTGACAGATAGCACAAAAAGGCATCCAAGTTTTCCAGGAAAAAATGAAAGTTTCCTGAAGGGGACCTATACACTGTTACAACTATAAAAAGTGCCCTCCTTCAGTTTAAGTTGACAGGCGCATGTTTCGATATGTTGCTTTAGACCAAAATTTTTTGTATCCAAGCTATTCACATAGTGATAACTTTTGACGCATATGGCAACTACTTCACTCACCTTATTCTCTCTGCTCATATGTGCAGCTAGTTTATAACCAGTGATATTTACATTTTCCATATCAGACACAATGTGATACTCAGACAGGCATAGAATATCTATTACATTATCAGATTCAATGTCATCCAAACAAACCAGGGGCTCATCTATTTTATTCTTCAATCCTGGAACATTTTGGTGGAAAATGGTAACATTATTTTTTACTTTACTTTTGTGAGAGTCTACTTTTTCATTAATCCACCAATATTTTGATTAAATATGGTAACATTACTATTTACTTTACTGTTGTGAGAATCTTGTGAGTTTTGTACCTCTTTAGCACCTGCTGGCCTCAACGTCTCGTTAGACACTGATATTCGTCTAAAAACGAGGTACATCCATGAGTACTTATGGATTTCGCTAACAACTATGCCAGTGTACACTTCTCTTTCCTATTGAGGTATAGACCATGCCTTGTGAAATCCCTCCTATCAATAGCCTCGACAGGAACAAATCCAATGTCTGAGTGGCCACCCTATGCAGTTAATCCAACTCCATATTTACATATTTACCCTCCTGACAGAGTGGTTCAACTGGGGGCTGATCATGTCGCACGAAATCAGACACCAGTCCAACATTGGTATGGGTCGTTCCACGGTCTATTTTCACCAGGTCACACTCAATACTGTAGCCCTGATCCCTATGAATACTGTTTCCCACTCCACCCACTATCATCACATAATCCTACTTTGAGAAACGCTCGCATAAGGAAGCTATATCCTCTACCATCTGGCTAAGACAGGCACTTGCCTTGAAAAAGTTTGTGACCTGATACCTGTCACCTATTTTTTCCTGCAAAATCTGGCCCACACCTCTTCCATGGCTGCTACCTAGAAACAGAGCTTTCCATTTACTTTCTACTTTTTTTGAAACAGTTGGTTTCCTAGTAAGATTCTGTTGCATCTTAACTACATCTACTTCTACTGGAGCCTCTTCCTTACTCAAATGTGGTTGCAAGGCAAATCTGTTGGTCGTGTAAATTGGGAAACTGTCAGACACAGTTCTCTTTCTGTGGTTCCTGTTCCCAGCTAGCACTTGCCGCTACTATTTACCCTCCTCCCCCTTAACCTCATCAGTTCCTCCTTCGCTCTGTCCAAATCAGCCTGAAGGGTTCTAATTTGGTCCTGTTCAGCTACAATCATATCCCTTGAGCAAACCCTGCAAAAGAATGGAAGAGTCTCGTTTGCTTCCCAAATTCCCACGCCGCTAAAATTTCCTCAATGATACCACCTGCACAACAGCTGCACAAAACCCCTGAACTAACTTTCCTACTGCAGCTCACACACTTAGTATCGTAGGTAATTTGGAAATTAGTGAAGAGATTTACTAAGTGATTACTATAATATATTAAATACAGATGTAAAAGGATACTAAATATGTTACAGAAACTAATATGTAATAAACTATTAGCAATGCACTTAAATTTGTGGTATAACGCTAAGTATGCACGTTCAAAAATTAGGCCTAAGCAGCCAAATGTAACCAAAATGAACTTTTGGCGATTACTGGAAAAATACGCAAATGAAATAAAAATCTTTAATGGCGAGCTTGACGAGCACACTAATGAACGCAATTAATCAGCTAATCTATAGCAAAAGCACTTAAGATTGCGGTATAACGCTAAGTATGCACACTCGGAAAGTGAGGCAAAGCCGCGAAATGTACTGTATGGAATTACACTCGTGTTGGTCGCGAGTAAAATTTGTGTTGTGTTTTAGTGAAATCGATGTCCAATATATACGAATCATAAAATACAATTGTGTATAACAGACAAATCACTAAACAAGAGAAATATGTCGATTCCTTAAAATTATATACGAAGGTGGGAACGGAATTTTTATCACGATAAATGGAACACCAAATTTATGATTAGTAATGCACTGTTTTCATAGTCCTCGGTCATTCCACTGAAACTTTCATTCTATGTGAACTGGAATGGATCACAAGCATTATATTACATTCAGTGTCACGGTTTATAATCATTCCATAGGGACTAAGCCATCACACGTCTGTCATTTGAAGCAAATAGCTAACATAATGCCACATGATTGTTACAAAAAGATTATAGCTAATACAAAATGTTATAAAAATAATTACTTAGTAATAAAAGAAAAGCAGCAGTTTGCTTTCGTTCTAGAATATTACTTTTATTGTTAACCGGTTCTTGGCTTACAAGGCCATCTTCAGACATTTACTGAGTATAATCATCAAAGATGTTAAATGTTGGCAAACAACATTGGAAGAGAAGTAACACATCTAGACAGACGTAGAAACATACAGTAAGTAACATCTTTGCAATGAAAAAGTAAAAACTGAACAGTACGTAAATAACAATGGAGTAGACAGGAAAACCTTTAGCACAAAATATGAATAGCACGCCTACATAAAAGTTTCTACTAATAAACAAAACTAATAAAATGAAATTAGTACTAGACAAGGCTGCATCAGGAGGTATAAAACACAGACAGTGATACGCAACCAGTTAAAAGAAGAGACAGTTGTTAATGTAAATACACAAGGAACTGAAGCAATATCAATAAGATAAACAGAATTCATAAATACAGGAAAACAGAGGCGTTTGTGGGAACCTACAGTTTGAGAGTGTGGCGGAACTGCATTTTAACATTAACATTATAATCAAAGCAGTGGCTGTGTAACAGTTTTCATCAAATGAATGTGCAAAGTAAAATATGAACGGTATTTGATGAGACAACTACAAGGGGTGTTAAACATGGAGAGTAATACAAGTACCAATAAGTTATAAGAAAGCATTAACTATTGAAACTATAGTCTATGTCGAATACAAAGACAACTTCAACAACACAACTTAATGAATACAGGGAAATGGGAGTATGGAGGATGAGGGATTGTGGGAAGTCATGAACAACAAAGATGATTATATGAAGTTTAGGAGAGGGGAAGTGTTGATCTGTGTCTCCTCATTTAGGATGAGATCTGGACTCTTCCAGCAGGTTGAGTTTATGGCCTTTGTTTGCTAAGTGAAGTACATGGGACACTGGATGGGAGTTGTAACCCTCACTCAGTACATGCTCAGCAAATGCAGAGTTTGAATTCTGCAACCTCAACAATTCTGTCATTCCTGTAGAATTGAATGACTTGAGACTGGCCACACAGACATACCTTGCACAGAACTATTTCCAGTTCCAAGGGACTCTTTATAAACAATTAGATGGCTTATCTATGGGTTCCCCTCTTATTCCACAATTGGCTGAAATATTTATGGACCTTTTTTGAACAAAATTTTCTAAAAACGGAACCTTTGAGTGCAAACATCGAATGCTGGTTTAGATATGTAGATGATGTCCTGTGTATGTGGACTGCCACTACAAGGCAACTCAACACATTCTTGAAAAACCTAAACAGTCTACATAAAAATATTCAGTTCACTATGCAGATTGGCAACAAACCCATAACCTACTTAGATCTCACCATTGACATCAGTACACACAAACATTGTTTCAAAATTTACAGGAAAACAAGAACTACAGCCACAGTAATACCTTCTTGCTCACAACAACCCCTTGCTCACAAACATGCAGCTTTCCACTCAATGGTACACCGTCTCATATCCATCCCCATGTCCAGAGATGATTTTATAGTAGAGTCAGATAGAATAAAAGTTATTGCCACAGCCAACGGCTACAATCCAGTTCTTATTGACCACATCTTGCACAGGAAACAAAAACGGAAAATTATACCTCTCCTCTATGCCCCACCTGCTCCCCCATCCACTGTCTGCAAGAAATGTTGTACACTACCATTTCTAGGTGAGGTATCTCAGATTGTAGCCAAAGTACTGAAATCCTGCAAGTATACGCTTTCCTACTATGTCAGGAACACGACAGCCCAGTGTGTTTTTCATTGCAAGGACAAGACCCAGTTATTAGCCAACAGAGGGTATGCAAATTCACCTGTTCTGATTGTGACAAATTTTACATTGGTCAGTCAGGCAGAGACATATCAACTAGGCTGGCTGAACATGATCGCAGCTGGAGGTTGCAGAATTCAGACTCTGCATTTGCTGAGCATGTACTGAGTGAGGGTCACAACTACCAGCCAGTGTCCCATGTACTTCACTTAGCAAACAAAGGCCATAAACTCAACCTGCTGGAAGCCCTGGAAATTAACAAGCATCTTGCTCACAGTCCAGATCTCATCCTAAATGACCAGACACAGGTCAACACTTCCTCTCTCCTAAACTTCATATAATCATCTTTGTTGTTCATTATTTTCCACACACTCTCATCCTCCATACTCCCGTTTCCCTGTATTCATTAAGTTGTTTTGTTGAAGTTTTCTTTGTATTCGACATAGACTGTAGTTTCAATAGTTAAGGCTTTCTTATAATTGGTACTAGTATTAGTCTCCATGTTTAACACCCCTTGTAGTTGTCTCATCAAATACTGTTCATATTTCACTTTGCACATTTATTTAATGAAAACTGTTACACAGCCGCTGCTTTGATTATATTGTTATTGTTAAAATGCTGTTCCACCACACTCTCAAACTGTAGGTTCCCTCAAACACCTCTATTTTCCTGCATTTATTAGTTCCGTTGATCGTATTGATATCGCTTAAGTTCCTTATGTATTCTGTATTTACATTGATAACTGTCTCTTCTTTTAATTGGTTGTGTATCACTCTCCATGTTTCATACCAGCTGATGCAGCCTTGTCTAGTACTAATTTTATTTTATTAGTTTTGTTTATTAATAGAAACTGTTATGTAGGCATGGTGTTCTTGTTTTGTGCTAAAGGTTTTCCTGTCTACTCCATTGTTATTTACGTACTGTTCATTTTTTACATTTTCATTGCAAAGATGTTACTTACTGTATATTTCTACTTCAGTCTAGATGTGTTACTTCTCATCCAATGTTGTTTGCTAATACTTAACATCTTTGGTGATAATACTCAGTAAATGTCTGAAGATGGCCTTGTAAGCCGAAAACCGGTTAACAATAAAAGTGATATTGTAGAACAAAAGCAAACTGGTGCTTTTAATTTATTACATTGTTGTTCCACCAAGATCCGACGGAAGTTTCTGTTAATATAATTAATTAGTTTATGAGAGTCACCTTAATCAACATATTATAACAAATAGTCCTACATCGACGTCTACATCAACATCGATACTCCGCAACTCACCATATTGTTCATGGCGTGTTATTGTGCAATACATAGACCTCTCTGGCGGTCAGAGCTTGAAATTGTTTTTCGCGCGTTGCTGTGAAAACAGAAGTTTGTATGTGCTTGTTTCCATGGTGTTGCCTGAATTTGTGCGCAATTTATTGAAACTTCCGTTGAGTTTTCCATTGTATGTACTTACCTTCTTTGTTTTTTTTTATAATAGTTTGAAGCATTACGTTACAAGTGAATGAGGTAAAGTGGAATATATAAGGCGGACTTATTAGTACCGTCAGGTTGTGCGAACACTTTATTGTAGCAACAATGCGTTACCTCTCACTAGTTGTTCTGTCCACTTTTTCTCACACAGAAATCCGTAAATACGTTTGCCTGTGGAACAATTAGAACAAACAGGAAAGGTTTGCCAGGGAATTTACCTAAAGAAAAATCACAGAGAGTCATCTTTAGACCTAACAGTATTTCAATGGAAGGAAAATAAATTATTGTATTTTGCGTCAAACTTCCATGGCACTGAACAGAGGGTAGTGACAAGAAAACAGAAAGATGGAACTAGTATGACTATACCATGTCCAGTTATTTTATGTGATTACAATAAAAACATGGGTGGTGTGGATCATGCAGACAGATTACGTTCAACTTATGGTCTTGACAAGCGATCAAAGAAATGGTGGCACCGTCTCTTCTGGGGAGCAATAGAAATTGCTTTTGTCAATGCTTACGTCATTTTCAGTTATCTACATGGGGCACTGCCACTGCTGGAATTCAGGCGTGCTGTGGCACTAGGGCTAATGAATGAACAGCAAGTGCCAAATCTCAAAGAGAAACTCTGGTAAAGATGAAATAACTCCCCCAAAGAGAAGGAAGGCTAGCTTTCCTGTTCCGAAGGATATACGTCTTGGCAACCGGGGGAACCATTTTGTAGTATTCAGTTGTAAAAGAGGACGATGCGATATGTGTGCGAAAAATAAAATTCAGTCGAGACCACATTCTCGATGTACTACATGTAAAGTGTATTTGTGCTGCAATGAGAAAAAGAACTGTTTCCTACAATTTCATGAGGTATCACTAAATATGTGATATGTATACACTGTAAAAAATGTATAGCTAAGTTACTATGTATTGTGAAGTTGCTCTAAAATTTATGCGAAAGTGAAAAAAAATTCAGAAACATCATATTTCTGTTGATTAATTTTCTAATGTAAAATTATTTAATATTTATGTGGCATAGAGTACAAGTTATAAAAATTGGAGCATTTTTCTGCGCATGTTGTGATTCTGTCCATGGAGTCTGACGGTACTTCTGAGTACCAGGAGAGAAAAAAGTTGTGAAAAATAAAATAAAATATTACAAAAAATCCTACCATCATTTGAGGCCACAATAGCATAAATTCTGCAAAGAAAATGTTAAAAAGTAAATTTTATCTTATGTCAGGAAACAAAGGGTTAACAGCCTGCAGTTGGGCACCGTGACTAATGTTTTCGGCAATATAGAAATATAGGCTTAGCCTATTGTCCTTCATCCATAGTTCGCAATGGATCATGTGAGAGAAAGCAAGTTTCACACGAGTGAGACTTTCTAAAACCATGCTGGTTCGTGGACATAAGCTACTATATCTCAGAAAAATGTATTATATTCGAATTGAGAATATATTCAAGGTTTCTGCAGCAAACCAATGTTAGGGACATCGGTCTGTAATTTTGTGGGTTCGGTCTCTTGCCCATTCTACATACAGTAGTCACCCGCAGTTTTCTCCAGTCGCTCTGGGACTTTGTACTGCGCTAGAGATTCACGATAAATGCTTGCTAGGTCAGGGGTCAATGAAGTAGAGTACTGAAATGGAATTCCGTTCACACCTGGTGATCTATTTGCTTTCGAATCTTTCAGCAGTTTCTCTACGCCAGCGACGCTTATTCCTATGTCATCCATACGGGAGTCTGTTCGCTGCTCAAAAGATATGTTCGTACGATTCCCCTGTGTGAACGATGTCTTGAACATTAAATTTAAAACTTCGGCTTTCGTTTAGCTGTCTTCAACTGCCACACCAGACTACTCAGCAACTGACTACATGCAAGCCTTAGATCCACTCAGCGATTTTACATAGGAGAAGAATTTTCTCTGGTTGTGTGTCAGGTCATTTGCTAAGGTATGATGGTGGTAGTAGTTGTATGCATCGCGCATACAAGTTTTTGCAGATGGACGAATCTCTACTAACTTTTGCTTCTCGTCATTCGCGCATTGTCTTTTGAACAGTGAGTCCAAGAGCCTCTGCTTCCTCTGCAGTTTCCGAATCTCGGTATTATGCCATGGCGAGTCTTTTCCGTTCTTAATCTCCTTACCAGGCAAATAATACTCCAGACCACGATCTACAATCTGCCTAAACTTTATCCATAATTCCTCTACATCCATCTCACTGGAACTAAGTGACGACAGTTCACTGTTTAACTGATATACTAACAACTTCGTATCTGCTCTTTCTAGCAAAAACCTCTCTTGTAGCCTTCTTAACTGACTTATGAACTTTCGTAACCGTAGTTGCTTCAATGACTTCACGATCGCTAACTCGTTTTCTTATGCTGACGTTGTAAGGCCCTTTTGTAGTAGGTACGAGTCCTAAGATTTTCCCATTGCGTGTAGGCTCCTGAACTAGCTGCTCAAGGTAGTTTTCGAAAAACTTGTTGAAAAATATTTCGCATGATTAGCTGTCAGCACTCCTGTAATGAATCCATGAACATTCCAATGTACATTCGGTAGTTGAAACTCGCTTCCAACTAGTAATCCACGTTCAGGATATTTACTCGCTACTGACCGTAGACATTCTTTAAATGACTCTAGAATTGTCACAGCAGAAACGGGTAGCCGGTAAAGAAATTCAACAATTAGCTTGGTTTCACGTAGACCTGTTACACGCGACCAGAAAATTTCTTTGTCACACTCAGCTTCGACCTCAATAGTGTTATATTTTTATCAACTGCAATGGCCTCTAATCTGTCTTTCCGATAAATGTTTCAAATGGTTCAAATGGCTCTGAGCACTGTGGGACTTAACATCTGAGGTCATCAGTCCTCTAGAACTTAGGACTACTTAAACACAAATAACCGAAAGGCATCACACACATCCATGCCCGAGGCAGGATTCGAACCTGCGACCGTAGCGGCCGCGCGGTTACAGACTGAAGCGCCTAGAACGGCTCGGCCACACTGGCCGGCATAAATGTTTCATGACTCAGTAAATATCTGGGAGATTTCCACTTCAGATTTCAGCTAGCTATCGATCCCGACAATAATTTGAGTGTGAGAACTTTCCTGGCGGACAGTAAATTCTGGAATTTCATTACGGATACTTCGACAGGTTGCTGATAAATTGTTTAGAGTCGAAGTGATTTCACTCTGAACTTGGTATAACTTCCCTGGCCGAGTTAGAATAGCGAGTGTTCACCAGCTACCTCAAACTATTACCTGGCCCAGAAAACCCTCATGTGCACTCCGTAAGTACTCTGCTACTCGAGTATCTGCTTTCTTTGTATAGTGTACCCCTGATCAATCAAGGGGAGTCCTACAAATCCCCAACTCATAATGCAAGTCAAGGAAACTGCAGCCAAGTCCATCACAAAAGGTACGAATCATTTGGTTGAAACTCTTCGCTAAACCGAAGGACCCTGATAAATCCTGTGAGCAATGCTCGAAACTGTTGGCTCTGCTTGCCCCCCACGCCGGAGGCCAGCAGGTTTCACCGCTTCCGCCAGTCGCCTGTATTAAGTGAGGATGGGCTCAAAACGCATGTGACAGGCGTCGTTGGTACCGACAAGAGCCACAACTTGCAGAGGACTGGACCCTGCACGCATGTTAGCTGCTGGTAAGGCCACTTCCACATGCCTGATGAGGTCTGCCCCGTAGAAACACCGAGTTCCTTCTTTCCAGCTCTGAACACTATCTGCCTAAGGGGCTCCCTAACGCTCCGAGATATAGTTAAGAGTTACCGCCGTATGCCTGTTCACAACCTGCTGAAGGAGTGGACAGCTCTGCTCTTGGTTTGAATGGGTGAGGCCGGACGACCAGTCTCCACATTGGCCCTCGGCCTTGAGCGACATTAACGTGTTAGCATGCGCCGCTCAGTCTTCTGTGAGAGCGGATCCACTACGCAGGGCAGACTTGCAGGTTCCTCGGTAGCAGAGCTCGTGGGCGAAAAAAGCGACCCTTGATATAGTCGATTCGACGCTCCAGATTCTCCGCCACCGCTCTACCCCGAGACAGCTGCGTGAAGGTGATTGACAGTAGCCAAACGCGCATTCAGCTGTTCACGATCTGCGGCCATCTCCTCCTGCGCCGCGTACAGCATGCGCACATCCTACACATGCTAACAAGACTAGATATATACTGTAAACGCAGACATAATCCTAGATATGCAACTTGCTGCCCTCGTGATGTTGTACCAATGGACCTCGATACTCAATGAGCTATGTAGCTGGCTGTTCAGAAGAAATGAAAACTGTCGAACTTGACGATTACAGAAAGCGAGCTTATTCCTCTTAAACGGAAACACGCACGGAATTTGGTAAATATACAACGCGGAAAAGACAAGTAAAGACAAATACTTAAGAGGCCGCTCTGTAGATGTCAGCTATGTTACAATTAAAATACAATACAGTTCAATAACCATAGACTACGGCGCCAAACGTCAAGGTGAGAATAAAGTTTGCGAAAACTGTAGAAAGTAGGTGATTGGAGCGTATACAAATTTACAACTGAAAAAGAATCAATAAAATTCAGTAAAGAATGTGGTGTAGTTTAACTACAATGAATTGGTTGACGTTATTGTCAACATAATTACATTGGGCACACGGGACGCGATTTATACATGAGTTCAAGGGACCTAGTAATTTGAATGAGTTAAGAATTTTCCTCATAGACAATAATCACGAATGTAGTAAACTGATGAAATATGGAAGTTTTAAATCTGGCAGTCTGTGACAAAGATCACCTAACTCGAGGCCGCCGATGAAATTGAGATCTTCTTAGATCACAAAAGGAACAAGAGCGAGTTATAATGAAAACAGTGCTATGAGCAGAAACTATATCTTTTCCTTGTTTCACGACCATTTGGAATAGTGTTGGTCTTGAGTCATAAGATTAAACAACACTGTTCCCTGTTCGGATGTGGTAGAACTTCATTCCAGTGACAGATGGCACCCTTTATTTACGTTTTTTGTTATAAGCAATACTTTTGTTTTAAATGCATTTTTCATGTTAGTTTTCCACTGTTATTCTTCGCCGCTTGAGGTATTTTTGAGTACTGTTTCAAAATCATAACTTTTGTTAAAATGCCAATTCACGCAGTTATCTGAAATTGTCTGTCACACAGGTGGCTTTGTTTTTTTTCCACTGAAATGAGGTGCATCATTCTACTTCGCCTTTACCAATATTATACACCTTTAATTTCTCTTTCTTCCTTGTAATATGTTTCAATTTTCTCTCACCAATCTTGCAACATAACGCCTTTTGTAACCGATTGCCGCTATGAGTTGTTATTTGCAATCAACTGTGACGTCACATACTTGGCTGTTGTCGTTCCATGCAGATAAAATGCAGCATCGCATTGCTGTCGTCCACAAAAAAAGCTATGATATTTACTAATTTCTATTCGTTCATTTTTAATTCCGTATCCTGTTACCCTATCCCTGGCTACAATTTTGAAAATTTTACTCCGATATTTAGTTATTTTGATGCCGTAGTGTTCGATGTTCTAAATGTACTGTGTTTTAATTGTTATTTGACTGGCATGAGCTATTTTTTCTAGTAAAATGACAGTCATACAAAAATGAATTACTCGATTAAACATTTCTTTTATTGGTTGTGACCATAATGTGCTATTCATCTACAGATATGTCGTTATGGTAGCTGTTGATGAATGATGAACCAAGATACATAGAGCGTTATACAGTTCTCATCCTTCCACCCAATACTTGTCTGAATTGGAATGGAAGATGTTATGGAATGACTTACGATCACGATACTAGGAATGTAACGTGTAACTAACGATAACATTATGGTTCCTCCTATTGTATTAACATGCCTTGATCCTTTGCCCTCCACATTCTCCAAAAATTATATTACGTTCTTTTATTATTTGCTTTTCATAGTAACCTATTTTTTGAAACTGAACGTATGTCACAAATTGTGTTCTTTTTTTTTTTTGCGCCATGTAACACTGCATTTAACGTTGTCATCTCTTAGTTTAAAACGTTACAGCATGGTATGTGTGAGTCACCGCTTTACACTCAGGTGACAAAAGTCATGAGATACCTCCTAATACGGTGTCGGACTTCGTTTTGCCCGACATAGTGCAGCAACTCGAGGTTTCATGGACTTAACGAGTCGTTGCAAGTCCCTTGTAGAAATATTGAGCCATACTGCCTCTATAACCGTCCATAATTACGAAAATACCTCTTGACTGTCACATAAATGTTCCATGGCATTTGCATCGGTGGATCTGTGCAGCTAAATCGTTCACTTCAATTGTCCGAAACGTTCTTCGAACCAACTGAGAAAATTCGTGGCCTGGTGACATGGCACGTTTGCATCCATAAATATTCCATCAGTGTTTTGGAACATAATGCAATGAATAGTTGCAAATGCTCTTCAAGTACCGGAACATGACAGTTTCCAGTCAATGATTCGTTTGGTAGGATGTTTGGTAGGATGTGGATACACACAACCCATACCATTATGGGGCTAACTTGCATAGTGTCCTGTCGATAAACTGCGTCCACGGTATCGTGGGGTCGGTGCCAAACTCACGCGGTGACATCAACTCCTACCAACTGAAATCGGAGCTCGTCTCACCAGGACAAGGTGTTTCAGTCGTCTACGGTCCAATCGATATCGTCGAGGCCAGGAGAGAGGCTGCAGGCGATGTCGCACTGGTAGCAATGGTCTCTGCGTACGCGATGATGCCGCCATTTGTATATATTTGTATATATATGACTTTTGTCACTTCAGTGTATTACATTACCTCCTCGTATTATATACAAAACTATTATGTATATCTTTTTTTGTAAACAACAATTTTACATTAGAATTGTCAAGTAATTCCCACCTCAGAAAACATTGTATAACAGATTATCTTGTCATAAACAGACTGCAGTAATCACCACCTACTGGCTAGGTGGTTTAATTGGTTTCATGTTGTACTGCTTGTGTGCATTGCCACGATGCAAGAGGAGGTGACATAAGATAGCATGTCGATTGTATACGGTTCTGAATAGGCACTTTAGTCAGCTTTACTGCGTTGTTAAAATTAATATGTATTTCAGATTTTCATTTGGGTGTCTTTTGTTATATATTTGTACCCCAGATGTGAAGAAGTGGGTAGCCTGTAACACGAAATAAGATGTTAATATAATTATATTGGTGACCAAGGGGACTGTGATTCCATTAACAGGGACATTTAGTGTAGCTCGCATTGTAGCACAGAGACTTTTCTTAGACTTTTAAAGCGCGTGACGAATCGTAACAGCTGTCCATTCCAGACCTATTAAGAAAAGAGAGAGAGAGAGAGAGAGGGAGGGAAAGAGAGAGATGTTAAAATTAAATTATAGCCGCCTTTGCAATCACGAATGCAGATTGCTTGTGCAATTACGACTTTAATGGTACGAGGCACAGGGCTGTACACTGACTAATTAAAAAGTCGATAAGTCTACTCTTGCGTAGTTATGCAGCAAAATTAATTTTCAGAATGGCTCTGAGCACTATAGGACTTAACAGCTGAGGTCATCAGTCCCCTAGAAGTTACAACTACTGAAACCTAACTAACCTAAGGACATCACACACCTCCATGCCAGAGGCAGGATTCCAAACTGCGACCGTAGCGGTCACGCGGTTCCAGACTGAAGCGCCTAGAACCACTCGGCCACTCCGGCCGGCCAATTTTCAAAAGCTAACTTGAACGACCAATAGCTTGCCTATGTGAACCACTATCGGACGTTGGGTGGGGAGTAGTTTTCGTTATCATATATCACTTAATTCACAACATACACAAGATAACGTCAATTGGCAGGACTTCCAGTGTACATGAGCTTCAAATTAAAGCCAGGTCCATGGCAGCGCAGAGGGACATTGATCCAAGCCGTTGCCAGGGAAATGGCACCACTTCAGGACCTCCAGCCTGCGCATTGGGTGGACCGAACTGACCCAGGTCAGAAACCCATACAAAAATCTACACTTCCGCCCTAACTCAAGCTGAAGGCGGGAACCGTTTCCTATTGTAGGAAGCACATAATGTGCAGCGCTTGAGGTAACGAAAGTATACGTAGACGCTGTCAGTCTCATTTCGTTATAGTTGTTGATGGCCATCACTTTGTGACCAGCCTAGATCAATGACTGCAGCCATTTTGGCGGTACATGTGTTGTTTCTACAACATTGAAGGCAATCATGCAGGCTTATATCCAGCATTTGTCAAGGAAATCGAGCTAGAAAGATTACAGCAATTATTATTTTGCATTGTCTGTCTAATTCCCTGCTGCATGATAAGATGTCCGATGTCTAAACCGTCCTGCGAGCGGAAGACTATCAGCGAAGATCTTTTAATCTGGCGTCAGGGGAAACAGCGACAGGTAGAACGCTGCGCTTTTCTCATTCCCACAACAGCACCAAAATCCAAAGGTTCCATGAGCTTGAAAGGACGTAGTGTAACCTTTTTTCTGCTAATTATCCCATTACCGTTGGTGACGACTATTTTTGTGTATCATTTTAGCGACAATATATCTTAGAGGGAGTGTATGCGCATCGGGGCAGGTGCTTTAACAAATCATAAGGAGAGAGGTCAGACACCTCAAAAGGTGCAGCTTCCCAGCCCACCGCTCATGGAGAAAATGAGCTGTACTACCTGCGAAAGGTCAGCAGCCCACGCCTAACCATGGATTGCCTCTCGCGTTGTCGGACTACCCGAGGACTTGCGCGACACAATCTCCCTGGCCAGCGCCAGTTCGTCACGCAGCTGGGACCCTCACGCCACCACCGGCGCCAACGATGCCTCCACGCCGCTCCTTGTGATAATGACACAGCCAGTCCTACAAGATGCATCAAGCCGACGATGGGGAAACGACCAACAGGCCGCGTACGCTGCCGATTGCAGCTGAGGTTCGTCAGGAATTGAGTCCTGTTTTGCAACCAACCATTTGTTGTCCTCAGCAAAATGACACTGTATTTGGGTAGTGGGTCACAATATTAAAAAAAAAATTTAATGTGTGTGAAACCTTATGGGACTTAACTGCTAAATTCATCAGTCCCTAAGCTGACACTCTACTTAACCTAAATTATCCTAAAGACAAACACACACACCCATGCCCAAGGGAGGACTCGAACCTTTCCCGGGACCAGACCCACAGTCCATGACTGTAGCGCCCTATACCGCCTGGCTAATCCCGTGCGGCTGACAATATTGAAAGCACAATTACTTGTAGGTTTTGAAGTACATAGTATAAGTTTCACAGAGTTTCAGGACACTGTCTTTCCCTTGGTGTGGGTAGTTGCTTCTATAGACGGAAAAATCAGCAATGATCAAAGGCATGAGGATGGAGAAGACAATGGAAACCACTGCATTAAAGACACATAATTTGTAACCACAGAACAAGTGGTCTGTAATTGAACAACTATCATCATGATCTCTCCATTGGCAAAAGATTCCGGAATGTTGACCCATTCGGATCTATGGGAGGATATTGAAAATGGGAGGGAGTTAACCATGAGAAACTGATTTAATTAATAACGAAAGGATAACGTTCCACAAGTTGGGGCGTCAAAAATGTCAGAGGTTTGAATGTGATTGTTGAGAAAGAAAACGTTAATAGGAAAATGCTAAGGCTCAATCTCGATACAGTGCAGATAAGTGAAGTGAAATAGGAAGACAAAAATATCCGTCAGGTAAGTACAGGATAATAAAAACAACAGCAGAATAACGGGTGTAGGATTCATTATGAATGGAAAAGTGAGGCAGAGAGTGAATTATCTTGAACAGTTGAATGATACGGTTGTTCTCATCAGAATCGACAGAAAACAGGACCTACAACGATAGTTGTGCACGCCGCCGTTGCAAACCGAAGATGAAACATAGACAAAGGATATGAGGATACTGAATGGGTAATTCAGTACATTAAGGGATATGAAAATCTAATAATCAAGTTCTTGTTGTGGTCTTCAGTCCTGAGACTGGTTTGATGCAGCTCTCCATGCTACTCTACCCTGTGCAAACTTCTTCATCTCCCAGTACTTACTGCAACCTACATCCTTCTGAATCTGCTTCATCTATTCATCTCTTGGTCTCCCTCTATGATTTTTACCCTCCACGCTGCCCTCCAATGCTAAATTTTTGATCCCTTGATGCCTCAGAACATGTCCTACCAACCGGTCCCTCTTCTTGTCAAGTTGTGCCACAAACTCCTCTTCTCTCCAATTCTATTCAATACCACCTCATTACTAATGTGATCTACCCATCTAATCTTCTGCATTCTTCTGTAGCACCACATTTCGAAAGCTTCTTGTCCAAACTATTTATTGTCCGTGTTTCACTTCCATTCATGGCTACACTCCACATAAATACTTTCAGGAACGACTTCCTGACACTTAAATCTATACTCGATGTTAACCATTTTCTCTTCTTCAGAAACGGTTTCCTTGCCATTGCCACTCCACATTTAATATCCTACCTACGGCGACCATCATCAGTTGTTTTGCTCCCCAAGTAGCAAAACTCCTTTACTACTTTAACTATCTCATTTCCTAATCTAATTCCCTCAGCATCACCCAACTTAATTCGACTACATTCCATTATCCTCGTTTTGCTTTTGTTGATGTTCGTCTTATATCCTCCCTTCAAGACATTGTCCATTCCGTTCAACTGCTCTTCCAAAGTCATTTGCTGTCTCTGACAGAATTCCAATGTCATCGGTCAACCTCAAAGTTTTTATTTCTTCTCCATGGATTTTAATACCTATTCCGGATTTTTTTTTGTTTAATTTACTGCTTGCTCAATATATAGATTGAATAACATCGGGGAGAACCTACAACCCTGTCTCATTCCCTACCCAACTGCTGCTTTCCTTTCGTGCCCCTCGACTCTTATAACTGCCATCTGCTTTCTGTACAAATTGTAAATAGCTTTTCACTCCCTGTATTTTACCCCTCCCACCATCAGAATTTGAAAGAGAGTATTCCAGTCAACATTGTCAAAAGCTTCCTCTAAGTCTACAAATGCTAGAAACGTAGGTTTGCCTTTCCTTAATATTTCTTCTAAGATAAGTCGTAAGGTTAGTATTGCCTCACGTGTTCCAACATATCTACGGAATACAAACTGATCTTCCCCGAGGCCGGCTTCTACCAGTTTTTCCATTCGTCTGTAAATAATTCGTATAAGTATTTTGGAGCTGTGACTTATTAAACTGATAGTTCGGTAATTTTCACATCTGTCAACACCTGCTTTCTTTGGGATTGGAATTATTGTATTCTTCTTGACGTCTCAGGATATTTCGCCTGTCTCATACATCTTTCTCACCATATGGTAGAGTTTTGTCAGGACTGGCTCCCCCAAAGCCGACAGTAGTTCTAATGGAATGTTGTCTACTTCTGGGGCCTTGTTTCGACTCAGGTCTTTAAGTGCTCTGTCAAACTCTTCACGCAGTATCTTATCTCCCATTTCATCTTCATCCTCTTCCATCCTCACATTTGTCCTTTAGCCATCCTTGCTTAGCCATTTTGCACTTCGTGCCAATCTCATTTTTGAGACGTTTGTATTCCTTTTTGCCTGCTTCATTTACTGTATTTTCATATTTTTTTCCTTTCATCAATTAAATTCAGTATTTCTTCTGTTACCCAAGGATTAGTACTAGCCCTCGTCTTTTTACCTAGTTGATCCTCTGCTGCCTTCACTACTTCATCCCTCAGAGCTACCCATTGTCTTCTACCGTATTTCTTTCCTCCATTCCTCTCAATTGTTACCTTACGCTCTCCCTGAAACTCTGTACAACCTCTGGTTTAGTCAGTTTATCCAGGTACTATCTCCTTAAATTCCCACCTTTCTTCAGTTTTAATCTACAATTCATAACCAATAGATTGTGGTCAGAATCCACATCTGCCCCTGGAAATGTTTTACAATTTAAAACCTGGTTCCTAAATCTCTGTCATACCATTAAATAATCTATTTGATACCTTCTAGTCCCCCCCATGAACCATGGACCTTGCCGTTGGTGGGGAGGCTTGCATGCCTAAGCGATACAGATAGCCGTACCGTAGGTACAACCACAACGGAGGGTCATCTGTTGAGAGGCCAGACAAACGTGTGGTTCCTGAAGAGGGGCAGCAGCCTTTTCAGTAGTTGCAAGAGCAACAGTCTGGATGATTGACTGATCTGGCCTTGTAACAATAACCAAAACGGCCTTGCTGTGCTGGTACTACGAACGGCTGAAAGCAAGGGGAAACTAGGGCCGTAATTTTTCCCGAGGGCATGCAGCTTTACTGTATGAATAAATGATGATGGCGTCCTCTTGGGTAAAATATTCCGGAGGTAAAATAGTCCCCCATTCGGATCTCCGGGCGGGGACTACTCAAGAGGACGTCGTTATCAGGAGAAAGAAAACTGACATTCTACGGATCGGAGCGTGGAATTTCAGATCCCTTAATCGGGCAGATAGGTTAGAAAATTTAAAAAGGGAAATGGATAGGTTAAAGTTAGATATAGTGGGAATCAGTGAAGTTCGGTGGCAGGAGGAACAAGACTTCTGGTCAGGTGAACACAGGGTTATAAATACAAAATCAAATAGGGGTAATGCAGGAGTAGGTTTAATAATGAATAGGAAAATAGGAACGCGGGTAAGCTACTACAAACAGCTTAGTGAACGCATTATTGTGGCCAAGATAGATACGAAGCCCACACCTACTACAGTAGTACAAGTTTATATGCCAACTAGCTCTGCAGATGACGAAGAAATTGAAGAAATGTATGATGAAATAAAAGAAATTATTCAGATAGGGAAGGGAGACGAAAATTTAATAGTCATGGGTGACTGGAATTCGCGTGTAGGAAAAGGGAGAGAAGGAAACGTAGTAGGTGAATATGGATTGGGGGGAAGAAATGAAAGAGGAAGCCGCCTGGTAGAATGTTGCACAGGGCACAACATAATCATAGCTAACACTTGGTTTAAGAATCATGATAGAAGGCTGTATACATGGAAGAACCCTGGAGATACGAAAAGGTATCAGATAGATTATATAATGGTAAGACAGAGATTTAGGAACCAGGTTTTAAATTGTAAGACATTTCCAGGGGCAGATGTGAACTGTGACCACAATCTATTGGTTATGACCTGTAGATTAAAACTGAAGAAACTGCAAAAAGGTGGGAATTTAAGGAGATGGGACCTGGATAAACTGAAAGAACCAGAGGTTGTACAGAGTTTCAGGGAGAGCATAAGGGAACAATTGACAGGAATGGGGGAAAGAAATACAGTAGAAGAAGAATGGGTAGCTTTGAGGGATGAAGTAGTGAAGACAGCAGAGGATCAAGTAGGTAAAAAGACGAAGGCTAGTAGAAATTATTGGGTAACAGAAGAAATATTGAATTTAATTGATGAAAGGAGAAAATCTAAAAATGTAGTAAATGAAGCAGGCAAAAAGGAAAACAAACGTCTCAAAAATGAGATCCACAGGAAGTGCAAAATGGCTAACCAGGGATGGCTAGAGGACAAATGCAAGGATGTAGAGGCTTATCTCACTAGGGGTAAAATTAGATACTGCCTACAGGAAAATTAAAGAGACCTTTGGAGAAAAGAGAACCACTTGTACGAACATCAAGAGCTCAGATGGAAACCCAGTTCTAAGCAAAGAAGGGAAAGCAGAAAGGTGGAAGGAGTATACAGAGGGTCTATACAAGGGCGATGTACTTGAGGACAATATTATGAAAATGGAAGAGGATGTAGATGAAGATGAAATGGGAGATACGATACTGCGTGAAGAGTTTGACAGAGCACTGAAAGACCTGAGTAGAAACAAGGCCCCCGGAGTAGACAACATTCCACTGGAACTACTGACGGCCTTGGGAGAGCCAGTCCTGACAAAACTGAATTCTTTACAGATGAATGGAAAAACTAGTAGAAGCGGACCTCGGGGAAGATCAGTTTGGATTCCGTAGAAACACTGGAACACGTGAGGCAATACTGACCTTACGACTTATCTTAGAAGGAAGATTAAGGAAAGGCAAACCTACGTTTATTGCATTTGTAGACTTAGAGAAAGCTTTTGACAATGTTGACTGGAATACTCTCTTTCAAATTCTAAAGGTGGCAGTGGTACAATACAGGGAGCGAAAGGCTATTTACAATTTGTACAGGAACCAGATGGCAGTTCTAAGAATCGAGGGACATGAAAGGGAAGCAGTGGTTGGGAAGGGAGTAAGTCAGGTGTGGGTGGCGAGTTTACGATTGATAATTAATCGTTTGCTGTATAAATGTTTGAATGTTGAATCAGTTTCTGACTTTTAGAATGTTGTTAATGCTTTCTTTCGCCGTTCTCAACACTGGCTCTCTATTTACTTTTTAGCATCCAGAAAGTGATTTAACAAAACGTGAAGCCTGTAATTAGAGTTCCTAGTGCCCACTTCATCTGAGAATACAATTATAGCTGCAGCTTATAGGTCTGAGGAATTAGGAGATTGTCCGGGATTTATAATCAAAAACGATATTCAAAAATAGTTGAATATATTCTGAAAGTCACTGATAAAAACACAAGTATCTCTACAACCTAACTAACAGAGCAGTTCAGAGTCTAATGCGCTGATGCAACTATAAATGTCCGAATTAAATGTTAAAAAGAATGCTCGCCATAATTTGATGATTAGTTTCATCAAACGCCACGCTAAATAATTGGTAGAATGTCTGTCCCGCGACGGCACGTGAAAATACGACAATACGCAAACTGAAGCTAGATAATGTCAACCCAGAATTAACACTTCACTTGAAATGATTACATGGTTACGCGCATCTTGAGTAACTGAATACGGCACCCGAGGCTATATGTCGCAGTGATACCGATGCGACGCGACTCCCGACACAGATGGCGTGTCATTCAGCGTCTGGAGAGAACTGGGGCCTTGCTTCCTCGCGCAGCGTTCTTATATATAAAGCCGCGGTGCGGACGGCTAAGGGAACGCCTGATCAAATCGGCTCTCCCGACTAGCCGCTGGGCTAGTAACGCACCACTTCAAGTTACATAATAAATTATAGCTTCTCTTGCTGATGGCCGATGAAGCTCTTAATTTAAATGTGCATTCACCACGCAGGTAAGTATTGATAATAAAATTTTGACGTGCTAAGTTAAGTATTTTTGGTGAGAGAATTAATTTAATTGCACTGCACGCAGCAAATGAGCTCTGAACTGTCCCTTTTGAGATCCGGTATCGCTATAATTTTTTAGGTATTCAAATGAAACTTTCCACATCTTCATAGTCATAACGGACCTCCAACCTATTTAAATTTAAACATCCTAGTCTTATTTACTAGCCTACTTAATCTATCTTGCTTCCTTCAGTTTTGAGACGAAAACCAGAAAATCATGAATTTCCACTAAAATATTAATTTGTGAAATCCAAAGTACTGTTTTTATTAAATCATTATGAAAGATGAATCTAAATATAAATTTTGAAGTCTCTAGCTCTTTTCTGTTGCGCCAATGATTTTTACAGAAAAATGTCCAAATTTCGGAAATGGCTGAAATATCGAACTGATATTTAACACATATTAATTTAGTATTATTCCTGACATGCTAGAAAAGTTTTAGGTCATTTGCTTGATTTCTAAGGTATTGCGCAACATTTATGACGTCAGAGCTAGTTACAGCAGACTGGCTGGCACACAATGGAAACTGATGTGAATTTACTACAACGTGAGTAGGCTGCTTCCCTACACAGGGTTGTAGCCTCTCCCCGATGTTATTCAATCTGTATATTGAGCAAGCAGTAAAGGAAACAAAAGAAAAATTCGGAGTAGGTATTAAAATCCATGGAGAAGACAGCAAAGGACTTGGAAGAGCAGTTGAACGGAATGGATGGTGTCTTGAAGGGAGGATATAAGATGAACATCAACAAAAGCAAAATGAGGATAATGGAATGTAATCGAATTAAGTCGGGTGATGTTGAGGGTATTAGATTACGAAATGAGACACTTAAAGTAGTAAAGGAGTTTTGCTATTTGGGGAGCAAAATAACTGATGATGGTAGAAGTAGAGAGGATATAAAATGTAGACTGGCAATGGCAAGGAAAGCGTTTCTCAAGAAGAGAAATTTGTTAACATCGAATATAGTTTTAAATGTCAGGAAGTCATTTCTGAAAGTATTTGTATGGAGTGTAGCCATGTATGGAAGTGAAACATGGACGGTAAATAGTTTGGACAAGAAGAGAATAGAAGCTTTCGAAATGTGGTGGTACAGAAGAATGCTGAAGATTAGATGGGTAGATCACATAACTAATAAGGAGGTACTGAATAGGATTGGGGAGAAGAGGAGTTTGTGGCACAACTTGACCAGAAGAAGGGTCGGTTAGTAGGACATGTTCTGAGGCATCAAGGGATCACCTATTTATCATTGGAGGGCAGCGTGGAGGGTAAAAATCGTAGGGGGAGATCCTCTCTACTTAGTGTTAAGCAGATTCTGAAGGATGTAGGTTGCAGTAGGTACTGGGAGATGAAAAAGCTTGCACAGGATAGAGTAGCATGGAGAGCTGCATCAAACCAGTCTCAGGACTGAAGACCACAACAACAACAACACCTTCTAGTATCTCCAGGATTCATCCATGTATACAACCTTCTTTCATGATTCTTGAAGCAAGTGTTAGCTATGATTAAGGTATGCTCTCTGCAAAATTCTACCAGACGGCTTCCTCATTCATTTATTACCCCCAATCCATATTCATCTACTATATTTGCTTCTCTCCCTTTTCCTACTCTCCAATTCCAGTCTCACATGACTAATAAATTCTCGTCTCCATTTAGTACCTGAATAATTTCCTTTATCTCATCATACATTTCATCAATTTCTTCATCATCTGCAGAGCTAGTTGGCATATAAACTTGTACTACTATAGTAGGCATGGGCTTCGTGTCTATCTTGGCCACAATAATGCATTCACTATGCTATTTTTTTATTCATTATTTAACCTACTCCTGCATTACCCGTGTTTGATATTGTATTTATAACCTTGTATTCACCTGACCAGAAGTCTAGTTCCTCCTGCCACCGAACTTGACTAATTCCCACTATATCTAAATTTAACCTATCCCTTTCCTTTTTTAAATTTTCTAACCTACCTGCCCGATTAAGGTATCTGACATTCCACGCTCCGATCCGTAGAACGCCAGTTTTCTTTCTCCTGATGATAGAATTTCTCTCATTAGAATCGATAGCAAACCGGAGCCTACAACGATAGTTCAGTTCTGCATGCCGTTGTTGCAAACCGAAGATGGAACTTAGAGAAAGCAAATGAGGCTACTGAATGGGTAATTCAGTACATTAAGGGAGATGAAAATCTAATAATCACGAGGGACTGGAATTCTGTTTGAGGGGAAAGGGTTGGAGAGAATACGAGCTTGGTACTGGGAATGAGAGGCCAGAAAAGCTAACTGAGTCCTGAAATACATTTCAGCTAGCATAGCGGATATTCTGTTGAAGAATTGTAAGAGGAACCTTTATAATTGGAAAAGGTATTGAGACACGGAAACATTTCAGTTAGATTACACCATGGTCGACACAGATTTCGAAATTAGATACTGGATGTTAAGGCGAACCTAGGATCAGATATAGACTCAGATCACATTTTATTAGTGATCAATAGTAGGCTGAAGTTTAAGAGACTAGTCGGGAAGAATCAATGCTTAGAGAAGTAGAATACGGAAGTACTAATGACTGATGAGGTAATATTGACTTTCTTTGATGCTAGAGATACTGCGATAAGGAATAGCTCCGTAGGCAGTACGGTTGAAGACGAGCGGACATCTCTAAGAAGAGCAATCACCGAAGTTGGAAACAAAAACACGGTACGATAACTGCGAAGAAATCATGGGTAACACAAGAAATACTTCAACTGATCAACGAAAGAATGAAGTACAAAAATGTGCATGGAAACTGAGGAACACAGAGACACAAGACAATCACGAATGAAATAAATAGGAAGTGCAGGTAAGGTGAGGTGGAAGGGCAGCATAAAAAGTGTGAAGGAATCGAGGAAGAAATGACTGGCAGTGAGAATGATTCAGCAAATAGAAAAGTCAAATCACTCTTCAGTGAAAGTGATTGCAAGAGTGGTAGCAGTAAGAATGCAATAGAGAGCTCCACTGCTAAATGCCTCTACGAGGGATAAGAATTATTTGATGAAGTGATGGAAGGAGAAACAGGAGTCGATATAGGAGAGGTAGGGGTTGCAGTATTAGAATTAGAATTTGAAAGGGCTTTCGACGATTGAAAATCGAATAATTCAAAATGAATGGATCAGATTAAATCTTAATTTCTAAAATAATTAGAGGTAGTGACATTAAAACGACATTTCAGTTTCATTAGAATGTACGAGACTGGCGACATACCATCAGACTTTCGGAATACATTATCCAAACATTTCGGAAGACAAAAATTCAAATGGTTCCGAGCACTATAGGACTTAAATTCGGAGGTCATCAGTCCCCTTGGACTTATAACTTCTTAAACCTAACTAACCTAAGGACATCACACACATCCATGCCCGAGGCAGGATTCGAACCTGCGACCGTAGCGATCGCGCGGTTCCAGACTGTAGCGCCTAGAACCGCTCGGCCACCGCGGCCGGCTAATTCCGAAGACAGCAAGAGCCGACAAGTGCACGAACTATCGCACAGTCAAGTTAACAGCTTATGCTTCAACGTTGCTAATAATAATAGCATATAGAAGAAAGGAAAACAAAATTTAGGATGAGACAGATGACGACCAGTTCGGCTTTAGGATAAAAAAATGGTTCAAATGGCTCTGAGCACTATGGGACTTAACATCTATGGTCATCAGTCCCCTAGAACTTAGAACTACTTAAACCTAACTAACCTAAGGACAGCACACAACACCCAGCCATCACGAGGCAGAGAAAATCCCCGACCCCGCCGGGAATCGAACCCGGGAACCCGGGCGTGGGAAGCGAGAACGCTACCGCACGACCACGAGATGCGGGCAGGCTTTAGGATAGGTAAAGGCAGCAGAGAGGCAGTTCTGACGTTGCGGTTTACTAACGGTGGCAAGATTCCAGAACTGCAATACACGTTCATTGGATTTGTCGACCTGGGAAATGTGTTCGACAATGTAAAACGGTGCAAGACGACCGAAATTCTGAGAAAACAAGGGGTAAGTTATACGGAAAGCCCGCATCTCGTGGTCGTGCGGTAGCGTTCTCGCTTCCCACGCCCGGGTTCGATTCCCGGCGGGGTCAGGGATTTTCTCTGCCTCGTGATGGCTGGGTGTTGTGTGCTGTCCTTAGGTTAGTTAGGTTTAAGTAGTTCTAAGTTCTAGGGGACTTATGACCACAGCAGTTGAGTCCCATAGTGCTCAGAGCCATTTATACGGAAAGACCGGTATTATACGATATGTACAAGAACCAATAGGAAACAATAGGAGTGTAAGACTAAGAAAGACGCGAGCGGACTAAAAGGTTGCAAGACAGGGAGGCAGTCTTTCGTCCCTGTTATTCAGTGTACACATCGAAGAGGTAATAACGGTAATAAAAGGAAGATTAAAGAGTTGGATTGAAATTGAGGGTGAAAGGATATCAATAAAAAGTTTCAGTGATGACATCACTATTCTTAGTGGAAGTGAAGAAGAATAACAAAATCTGCCGAATGGAATGAACAGTATAATGATTACAGAGTACGGACTGAGAGTAAATCGAAGGAAGACGGTTTTTGAGAAGTAGCAGAAATAAGAACTGCGGGAATCAGAATTGGGGATCACAAAGCAGACGAATTTAAGGGATTTCTGCTATCTAGGCGACAAAGTAACCCATGGTGGACAGAGCAAGGAGGAAATGAAAAGCAGACTAGCACTGGCAAAAACGGCATTCCTGGAAAATAGCAGTCTACTATTATCGAAGACAAGCCTTAATTTGTGGAAGAAATTTCTTAGAATGCAGGTTTGGAGCACAGCATTGTATGGTAGTGAAACATGGACAATGTGGAAACCGGAAAAGAAGAGAAAAGAAGCATCTGAGATGTGGTGCTACAAACGTGTTTTCAAAATAAGGTGGACTGGTAAGGCAAGGAATGAGGAGGTTCTCCGTAGAATCAGCGAGGAAACGAACAAGAAGAAGTCGAAGGGGAAGGATGGTAGTGTAACAACAACAACGCTGTACTATTGTACATATAATAATTTTTTCTTCTGATTTTCGATAAATTAGTGCAATCGATGTTCTGATTTCATTTCTTTTTCTTTTCTTGCCATTGTGTTAAAGAAACTATAAACAACTTTCGATGTGAATATTAATGTTTTTGCCAAATTTCAAGCAATATTATAACACAATTGAAATGTAAGAAACGTTGAAACTATTGTAAGATGTTTAAGTTGTAATTGTGCGCCTGGTCCATACGTAGGTAATGTATTAGGATATGTAGAATGCAAAACCTCGGGTGAATACCCTGTCTGTAGGGGAGCGGTAAAAGGTGGATGGCAGGCGAGCGCGGGAAAATCCACACGGGCGCGGCATGGCATAACGGGCTCAGCAGTAGTAGTCGGAGTTGGGCATCGGTCTGAGAAATACGTTCTGGATCGAGGAGGCTCTCCTGGAAAACGTGATTTCGTTGAGCCTCGGATTTGCCGTTTCCGACGCCCATACAGCATGGCAATATTCCGTAGGCACTAAACGGAAAACTATTGCGACGCTAAGAAGAAGCAAAGTGCCGATACATCAAGAGCCATTGCTGTGATTGTATGTGTGCTCTGTGCCCCGCCATCTCGCCGCCCGCCAACCGCCGCATCGATACGAACAGGTTGAAACTTTTAGTACTGTACTCGTGTGGACCAGTGTTACTTTTGTTCCATACTGTTCAATAACAACTTAACTTTTACCAGAACTGTCCTATCATTTAATTATCCTCACAACTAACCTAGGCAGGGTCCTTTCCACATGTTGCGCAACCCGATTGTCCCGAAATAAAGATTTAAAGTTTATGTTAATAATAATTACCTGCAGACCTATCCATGTTAGAATGATGTTTAAAGAACTTTGTTGTTAATGAATATATAGGTAAACAACAAAGGTCTGACAAAGTTGGAAGATAATTTTGAAATTGAATTAGTAATGAAGTTTAATTATTTTGAGGCAGAAATAATGGTAGTTAAATGAGCAGGAAATAAGACAAAAAGAGTAGTAACTCATATATTGGAAATCTTGAGTGCTTAATGATGTCAATAATCAAAATTTTCAGTATAGTGATCATAACAGTTTCAGGGTCCCCCCCCCCCTTATTCTTTTGTATTCATTTGAATTCTGAAGTGTACTGAACTGATTTGACAAGCAAAGTTAAAGTCAATATAAAACCAAAATTTATCAGTGTTTTACCATTTTCAAAATTGACATTGTATGTGTGTTTCGAAAGTGCTATTTCTAGGGTAACCTATGCCCGATTTTAGTCAGATCAATTGACAGTACGAAGTTTGTAGTAAACATTATAGTGTAATGTTGTGTATTTATGGCTTTTCCATAGTACAGAAAGTGAAATTATTAGTTAAGTAGATTTTCTGGTTCTAAAATTTACCATATTATGCAGTATTATTACGTGTTGTTTGGCGTGAACGTACATCAACTTGTACAGGGAAGAAACTTAGTTAATGCCTAATTAGGCTGGCGACCGTATTATTAACAAATAGGTAGCCTCTTCTGTGTTGTTTCTTGTCCGTCCTTACGTGTAGTTGCACTTCGGACTTGCTTGCCGTATCATTGTTATTACTGAGTGGTTGTAAGTCTGATTTGCCTCCATTTAGGTACACGCGGTCAATATCTATACTAAAATCGTTACTCTTAAGGTGAAGGCCGTCAACTTACCATAGTACAGGCTTTAATGAGTATCGTGTGCATTAGCGCAGTGTTACAGTAGGACATCAGGTAAGACATCAGGGAATAACTTACATGGTACTAGAGGAAGCTGTAGAGGATAAAAACTGTAGGGCCAAACAGAGATTAGAATACGACCTGCCATTAATTGAGGATGTAGGATGCACTTGCTTGTCTGAGATGTAACGGTTGGTACAGGAGAGGAATTCCTGGAGGGCTGTGTAAAACAAGTCACAAGATTGATGACTTAAAAAAAATCTGTTCATCAAAAAAAAGTTAAGAGGCCATAAACAACTACTTCGCTGAGACTCTTTAGGCCCAAGATGACCAAATGTCGGGCCACAACGAAGGTGAGTGAGAAGAAGCAAGTTGAGGGTTATGGCTTTTCTTTCAGACGACAGTGAGATATTCACTAGCAAAAAATCAAAATTTAGTGCGGTAGATCAGCAAATCCTTACTAGTCACGATTATTGACAGAGTCACTGAGCCAAGAGGTGAGAGAAATGTAGTCGTTAATTTCTGCCTGCACTGAGCTGTTATCTAGAATGAAATGCTGGTTTAACTCGACTGAGGGAGAATCAGTGTTCAAAGCAGGTGTAGTTGGTAAGATTGCTGCAGATTACTTACAATTAGAGAAAAAACTAATCAATATTTTAAGTTGTGTATTTAAACGTATCTTATAACAAGCGATTAAATCAAATAGAAACATGGACATTGTGGAAACCGGAAGACAAGAGAAAAGAAGCATCTGAAATGTGGTGCTACAAACGTGGTGGTAAAACCACTGACAGGTTTCAGTTGCATAAGCAGAAGGTTCACGTGGTCTCTCTTGAGGTCCATCTGGTCGTATGATGGACGACCTTCTCACCCTGTGTCCCTGCCGCAGCCGCTGTCTCTCGTGCCGAACCGTTGCGATTCGGCGCTTTCCCGTAGAGTAACAGACAGTGCATCTTAGCCACCACCAATACCAGAGGCACTCAATTGCAGTGAAATATCCGGTAATGACTACTAGCAGCCCCACCATGATGACATCTACGTCTTATCAGTACAGTCCGAAAACCGAAAGGAATAAAGCAAAATGCATGCTATTGTTGGACATGCACACCACCAGATGATCCAACTGAAGTTGAGATGCCAACGGTGACAGCTTCGTTTCCTAAAGTCACGTTGGAAAACTAGAAACCAGAGCTGAGTTACTCCTGACGGCTGTGTTTAGTGGTATGGGAAGTGAGATGAATGCTTCTCAGTCGCCTCTTCTTCCTAGTAACTGTGATGTAACAGCACGAAGTAGCAGTCAGCTTAGAACTAATCCGACTGACACGTTTGTCAGAGAAGTACAGCCTATTACTCGCAGAACTTATCAAAATGCTAGTGAACAGTATTGCTGTTTTTTCCAAAGCCAAGCTGTCGTTAAATAGTCCCGTAATCGCTCCAGTAAGAGAAGCGCCGAGATTACTCCACGTCCTTACTGTTAACCTGGAATTCCTATGTTGCAACGTAGTTCATTTCTGTGAGACGTCTATGTGGTATCTCGCCTGCTGTCATTATTCACCAGGTTTACTTGCAACGGTAACGTATTCTTATCACATGACTCATATTGTGTAACCAATGTATAGTATGACCACTGCCATGATTACAAAAAGTGAACAAACATTTCCATGACAGTTCATAATGGTGTGAAAAAAAAAAGAAATGAAATTGTGTACCGCGACGGCGTTTTGCTCGCCCGCTTTATAGTCCATCACCGTGACCACTTAACCACGACCCCACGGCTTCCCTCAATATTGCACTTGTTAAACTTGGAGCGAACACACATTCTATTTTGCTTTCTTTCACAGATCATTACAATTACTTCCTGTTTTCACGCTTGAACCGTATTCAGTTTTTGTCGGGCTATCCTCTGGGAGCCTTACTACTAAATCTGAGGAGGTGTAATGGGGAGTTTTCTTGTCAGTAACACAATGTCAAGAAATGATAATACAGAAATATTTTTCACTTTCAAACACTCGTGTATATATCTTTATCATTTAACTCTGAAAACAACGAAAGACTACACTTCCTCCTCTGCCATAACAAGGTGTGTGTCGCTGGATCAGAGATTTTGGTTGGTAATATATTGTGAAGAGTCGCTCACGTAAAAGCATTTTTCGAATAAGCAGTATGCATTATAAAAGTAAAAGTAAAACGTGTGTGCCTCTAAAACTCAGAAATGAATCGCTGTATAATGAAGTGTATTATATCGGATATTAGCTCTCTATCCCCCATCAATGAACCAGTTTCCCATTTTTACCTGAAGTGCCTGCTTATGAAGATATGTGGGCTGTGAAGTAACGCCCTCTAGGAATTGCTAGAACATTCCAGAACATTCGAGATTATTGGAGAGCATTCCACAACATTCCATATTATTCCGGAATTTTCCACAATGGTTAGGAATGTTCTTGAATGCCTAGGAAAAGTCTGCAGCATTCGAAATGTAGCGCTACAGTCAAATGGTGAAAATTCGGTGGACTGATAAGAGAAGGGATGAGGAGGTTCTGCACAGAATCGGAGAGTAAAGGAACATGTGGAAAACACTGACAAGGAGAAGAGAAGAAGAGCAGGATGGTATGACATCTATTAATACATCAGGGAATACGTTCCATGGTATTAGAGGGACCTGTAGAGGGCAAAAATTGTAGAGGAAAAGAGAGACTGGAATACATCCGGCAAATAAATGAGGATGTAGGCTGCAAGTGTTACTCTGAGATAAAGAGGTTGGCACAGGAGAGGAATTCGCGGCTGGGCACATCAAACCAGTCTGAAGACTGATGACTCAAAAAAAAAATAAAATAAAATAAAATAAAATAAAATGTTTACAGTGGCCGTTAATTCCAGTTGGAAGCCGTTGAAAAGACCTTTTCCACAGAGAACTGGCACCACCTTAGGACCACAAATCCATTCGTTGGGTTAGCTGAACTACCCCGTGGCATAAACTCGTAACATAATCTTCAATTGCACCCCCAGTGCAGATGGCATCAAGAATCTTTCTGTCTCAGAGGAAGCTCACAGTGTGCAGCATCTGAGGTGACAATGCACCTGCTCAGTCTGTGTTCGCGGCAGTTTCTGATAGACATCAATTGGTGACACGCAGTATGACGGTAAATGCCACCATTTTTTAGATAATTTTGTTGGTTTCTAACACCTTGGAAGCATCTATGCACTGTATCCTTCTGTTTCCCGCAAGACGTATGCGGTAGAATTGTCATAGCAAATCAGACTACGATTAATATGCGAAGTTTAATACACGCCACGAGGAATCAGCATTATGGTTTCATCAAGCTTAATGGGACTGCTTCTGTCTTTGTCTTCAGATTCTCAGTTTCAGAGAATTAGTTCCGATTTACTAAGCAGTACTCTCTCTGGAGGGATTGGAATAAAAATTTTCCAAGTTACTGGGTACATGTACAACTGTATTTAGCTTGTGGTACTTGGCGACGGGTACTCTGAACCATAGTCATTCTCTTTCATGTTCCAGTCGCAAATAGAGCGAGGGCAAAACGACTGTCTACATGCCTCTATATGAGCCCCAATTTCTCTTATATTACTTTCGTCGTCCTTACGCGAACTGCATGTTGCCACAAGTAGAATCTCCATATTTACATAAGAAAAGCAATTTTCCCAGGTCATCTTAAACCACTGAGATGAAAGATCTACCTGTGATCAATAACACACATTTGTCTTATATATATCAACACCTTTGTGCTGTCACTGGCGTTTATTTATTCAGATCCGTATGATATTATCACGTTTTACATGAAAATCCATGAAAACTAGGCCTTAAAGAGTTTTCCTTCGTTTCTGCCATCTCAACCGATATCCAGTCTTAATTTTGTATTATGAAGGGGTTTTGCGATTAAATTTGCAATTAATTACAGTTATCTTTATCAAATCCTTTCTCATTTGCATTTCCGAGATAGTTTTGAAACGCACACATAAACACAATACATATTTAGCAGGACGTCGTTTGTAAATAACTCTTTCTGACATGGGCTAAACACTGTTTGTACAGGGTATACGTGCGATATTGTTGACTGTGTTCAGATATCTCAATTTTCTCTTGTTATTTTTCCATTGCAATAATCAGGATATATTTTCTGTGACAGATTCGTCAACCTAAAACAGATAAATCTCCCCATACATTGTAAAGTGCCCTCCTGGGAAAGACCAATAAAACACTGCTTTAACACAAACTTATCACACAAAACAGAGGACTTCATATCACAATCTCAGCAAATTTAGATGAAAGTTTAAGACTTACTACACCAAATATTAATGCCAATATAACAAGAAAATTAGCAGTTGGAGAAATAACACAAATAATCAGAAAATATTAATCCAACAAACTCAAATAATAGACACCCGAAGAAATTGCATCCAAGAAGGTAAAACAGAAACTAGAACAACGCCTCTCTGTACTTACAAAGAGAGATAAAGTGAATATAATGGGAATAATGGCTGAAACAGAATGTGTAGATAAACACTAGATTCTATAAAGGCAAAGACTATAACTAAGCTGACCAATGACCCAATAGCAACGTTCAGTAACCATTGAAACACATTAAAAATTCTTTAAAAAACGACCAGAAGAAAGAAAGTCACGGGGAAAACTAAAAGATTCCAACTATAAATCCCCTACTAAAAGAGCAGGGGCAAAATATTCCATTGAAACCTGCTATTAAGTTGATATACTCTCTCTCTCTCTCTCTCTCTCTCTCTATCTCTCTATCTATCTCTCTCTGTCTCACACACACACACACACACACACACACACACACACACACGATTCGTCTCATTCGATGTCACGTAAATGTAGATTTGTATTTCAATAGATGGAAGAGTGAACACTGTCACACAAGCACTAAACCAAAACGAGAGCACACTAGGTATATAGAAACGATATAGCAATGTTAGTCAGGAACACAACAGCAAAAATTGCTTTACATTCAACCAAGAATTTTATTTACAACCTGAAGAATAGCGAATAGCATCATGGTCTCACAGCTAACATAATCATGAAGAACTTGAAGAACAAAATCTTCACAATAAAATCAAACTAACGCAACGTTATGTACTGTATCGTTAAGCCGATGATATGACATGCCTGATTGACGAACCACATGCGCACATAAGACAGCTATTCAATGAAATTAACAATTTTCACCCAAACATTCACTTCACATTAGAAAAAAGAGATAAACTTCTCAACATTTTCTGGATCTCAGCATGCCAAGCGTAAGCCAAACTCAAAACTTCCTAGTATTCCAAATCTGTACAATTAAGTGCACCATCACTTACAATCACCCAGACCACCCACTTGACATGCTAACATGGAAGCTGCATGTTCCACAAATGAAACAGATTTTTTTTAAAGAAGCTGAACTACACAGGAAATAAATACAATAAAACAAACGGCAGTGAAATGTGTTTATGGTACCCCTGTTATAGAGAGTATTATAGGGAATATAAAGGGTAGAACGAGCTATATTCACACAAAATCTTCTACAGTAACGCAACAGCTCACACAAATACTTACCTACAATAACAAAACAGTTCGCAGAGGAAGCAACATTTTAAAGAAACAGATGACGAAACACACAAAAAACTCAGAAATCAGGATACATCCACAGATAACTTCAGCAGATCAGGCATACATACACCCAAATGGAACACTTGTCTATCAGAATATATAGTCAATACATGTAGGAACTTTAAAACTAGATAATCAGAACACTATGAAGCTGTAAGAAGTACCATCACGCAGAGCACACATGCTGACTGTATAATAGCCCACAACCAGCACCCAACGAAAACAGAACAGATTTAAAACTACTAAAATCCAGTCACAAGGTATACCCTAATCTTACAACAGAACGAAAATATTGTCAACGACTACACTACAATATGCAGTGGCACACTGTTTAACATATTAAAGGAACGTTACAAAAAAGGCGACACAAACAGGTAAAACATACACACACACAAACACACACACAGATTTAATGAGGGAGAGGGAGAGAGGGAGAGAGAGAGAGAGAGGGGGAGGGAGAGAGAGAGAGAGAGAGAGAGAGAGAGAGGGAGGGAGAGGGAGAGGAAGAGAGAGAGGGAGAGAGAGAGGAAAAGTAAGTGAATTTTATGTTTGACCCCAAACTCATTTCAGTTCATATGAACTCCTGATGAGACTGGGAGAACATTTACACTCAGTTTTGTCCAAGTTCAAAAGTGTTTTCTACAGGCACACCTTTCCCAAATAAATGTAACGTTTAGTACTCTACACAACAACTGTCAGTAATGCAAATTTCTAAAAATTTATCCAGGACTCTCATAATGAACCACATAGGGGATTTTCGATTGGTTCATTTAAACGATATTTATTAGCGTGTGGCTGTCCTTTTTTGATGAAAATTGAATGACTTTACTGAAGCAATCGTCAGTTCCATAGTTACTTAGAAATACACTCCTGGAAATGGGAAAAAGAACACATTGACACCGGTGTGTCAGACCCACCATACTTGCTCCGGACACTGCGAGAGGGCTGTACAAGCAATGATCACACGCACGGCACAGCGGACACACCAGGAACTGCGGTGTTGGCCGTCGAATGGCGCTAGCTGCGCAGCATTTGTGCACCGCCGCCGTCAGTGTCAGCCAGTTTGCCGTGGCATACGGAGCTCCATCGCAGTCTTTAACACTGGTAGCATGCCGCGACAGCGTGGACGTGAACCGTATGTGCAGTTGACGGACTTTGAGCGAGGGCGTATAGTGGGCATGCGGGAGGCCGGGTGGACGTACCGCCGAATTGCTCAACACGTGGAGCGTGAGGTCTCCACAGTACATCGATGTTGTCTCCAGTGGTCGGCGGAAGGTACACGTGCCCGTCGACCTGGGACCGGACCGCAGCGACGCACGGATGCACGCCAAGACCGTAGGATCCTACGCAGTGCCGTAGGGGACCGCACCGCCACTTCCCAGCAAATTAGGGACACTGTTGCTCCTGGGGTATCGGCGAGGACCATTCGCAACCGTCTCCATGAAGCTGGGCTACGGTCCCGCACACCGTTAGGCCGTCTTCCACTCACGCCCCAACATCGTGCAGCCCGCCTCCAGTGGTGTCGCGACAGGCGTGAATGGAGGGACGAATGGAGACGTGTCGTCTTCAGCGATGAGAGTCGCTTCTGCCTTGGTGCCAATGATGGTCGTATGCGTGTTTGGCGCCGTGCAGGTGAGCGCCACAATCAGGACTGCATACGACCGTGGCACACAGGGCCAACACCCGGCATCATGGTGTGGGGAGCGATCTCCTACACTGGCCGTACACCACTGGTGATCATCGAGGGGACACTGAATAGTGCACGGTACATCCAAACCGTCATCGAACCCATCGTTCTACCATTACTAGACTGGCAAGGGAACTTGCTGTTCCAACAGGACAATGCACGTCCGCATGTATCCCGTGCCACCCAACGTGCTCTAGAAGGTGTAAGTCAACTACCCTGGCCAGCAAGATCTCCGGATCTGTCCCCCATTGAGCATGTTTGGGACTGGATGAAGCGTCGTCTCACGCGGTCTGCACGTCCAGCACGAACGCTGGTCCAACTGAGGCGCCAGGTGGAAATGGCATGGCAAGCCGTTCCACAGGACTACATCCAGCAACTCTACGATCGTCTCCATGGGAGAATAGCAGCCTGCATTGCTGCGAAAGGTGGATATACACTGTACTAGTGCCGACATTGTGCATGCTCTGTTGCCTGTGTCTATGTGCCTGTGGTTCTGTCAGAGTGATCATGTGATGTATCTGACCCCAGGAATGTGTCAATAAAGTTTCCCCTTCCTGGGACAATGAATTCACCGTGTTCTTATTTCAATTTCCAGGAGTGTAGATTGCAAGGATCTCTTTTTTTTTCATATTCAAGTTGGCACCAGTTATAATTCGTTGCGCAGATCGCCTCAAATTCAATATGCCTTGTGAGAAGTGCTGCAGTGTAAGATATTCGAAATAAATCTTTTGTAATATACTTGAATATCTGCTCAGTAACTCTCCTAATTAGTATTTCTCCATCATTTTTCCTTCTGCCAAAAACACTGTCGAGAGAAAGCTTTTCATAAGGCTCTTTCAGTAGTGTTGCCCTGAAACAAATATTTTACACTGGTAATCCAATTCGCTGCTATACAACAAAATGTTCTTTGTCTTCCGCGGTCCAGGGGAGTAGTAGTGTGTCAGGCGTGATGTTCGAAATTTGATAGTAGGGGAAATGGGGCAGCCAGAACTGTTCGCTTTTCTCAATCGAATAATGGAATCGCCATCTACAGCTGGATGCAGCCCCTTAGGAAAACAACAGGCAGGTCGTGACAGAGGGCCCCGTTTGCTTGCAGTGCGGGTCACGTACCAGTTGTGGAGGAGGCTCTGCCTGCAGTGACTGCGCCAGGTTAATAACAGTGGCACATTCAACAATTCTGCAACAAGATACGACTTCAACAAGAGTTGTAACAAAGACAAACCGTTTAAGCGCAGCAGTTAATTGACCATTTCAAATAATTTATTATAAAACAGTGCATAGATCGCGTCTCACAGAAGCTAAAAACGTGATCCACTTAACATTTCTTACACTACCTCACTGCTGCAGTGTGTACAGACCAGCTAAGCTCTTAGCTATAGTCTAGAATACTCTTTAATAGCACAGCTGAAAAAAAAAAAACAAGGTTCTAAAGCAAGCATCATGGAACATGCCACTGCAAATACGGATCTGACATAAAAAAAAGCAGTGTATCTTCTGCAATGTGAAGTGAGTGTACGAGAAGAGCAATGTGAAGTTAGTGTACGAGAAGAGTGCAAACGATCTTTCACTTTCGAGATTCCAATATTTCAAAATAATTGTTATTCTTATAATGGTCGTGCTGGTGACACAAGATCACAAATAACTGCCTACATCGCAAGACATAAATGCAGATAACCGCTTCTATTTCAAACACAAATTTCTGAAAAGAAGACATTCGTGCTTAACATCCATTTCGGGTTGTATCAATATAATATGCTTCCATATGATATGGTCCTTGCCTTCGCTGTATTTTAACGGTAAATACATCAGCTCATCATGGGCATCACTCTCTGTGTTCAAACTGCAGGGACGACGACATAACGAAAGGTATTTTCGTATATAACATTATGAAGATACAACTTGTAAATAAACGGAAGAGAATTTTTATTCACGGATGATCAATGACAATAGCCATCAGATATATGTTCTTTTACATGTAAAATCGTATTAACATTGCAAAAGTCACGTGTTAACCAAGGCGACAGAGTTGTTAAGAAACTAATAAAATAAAACAAACCTTAAGCGAATGGGAGACCTGTTTGATTACCTCGATTACGAATGAAATACACTAAGTAAATAGAACGGAAACTGCCCCCATCAATCATAATCGCGAGACTCACTCTGTCTCAGCATGCAAAAGATACTCCTTTTCCATTATACCGTGCCAAAATAATAACTATAGAAAAACATAACCCCGTGACCCAGAGCAGGTCCTCCTCTGTTGACCTCATTGTCGCCTGGATGTTAAACTGAATCATCCTACCTTCCGCTCAGAGCAGGCTGCAAGCAGCTCTTAGCCGAACGTCACATGTACTAAGTAAGCCAAAGCTGTACCCATGTATTAGCCTCCTTCCTTCTCATTATAAATCAAAACAGCCACGCGTATTTCCACAGGTAACAGAAACATTACCAGCACCCAGAACAAACTCTAACAGAACAGCGGGAAGATAAGCTTTGTTTCCCTTTATACTTTCTAGACATGCAGACAGTAAAGCAGTCAACCTCGGGGACGAGTTAGTTAATGTTGGGGCGGCGCTCTGCGAGTTTTGTGGCATCACTTCCCGCTATTTCTCGTAGAGGAGCTGTTTCGTCACGCAAAACATAAAATAATTTCTGCGATATTTCGGCAACATGTCACTTAGCGTGGAACCAACAGCAAGCTACAATATTTCCTGCGTCGCAAGCAGAAAGCAAAACGCAATACTGTTTTTGTGTTGTTCGGCGGAAATCCATAATCGGTTTGTTTTATGTTATACTTCGTACCCTATGAGTATATGTTGTTTCAAAGCACCAGCACATTGAATGTCTCGAGAACGTTTCGTTATTGGTACGATTTCTCGTAATAAAACGACGGCAAACGTCCTATAGGATGGATAAAAAATTTTCAAAACTTTTTCGTTGTACAACTCGCGTACTATGATAGTAGGCCCTTTAAAGGCAACGATTCATTCAAGGTTCATCAAACGTCTTGTTCTTGTTAGTATTTGTTACAATTATATGTCAATAACAATTCGGAGATTAATAAAAATGGTAACACAAAATAAGAGTGAGTTTCAGCATAGCGCAGTTGACTGAAGCGCGACTATCCGGTTCCAGGTGCAAAACGGAAGAGTGATGGCATTGCTCACATTCAGTTTGTTTTCCACCTTCCCATTTTTCAAAAGGTTGTGGACGTTTCCTATGAAATTAACAGAAATGCAAATATAAGCGCATTCTCTGTCAGGAGTGAGTTTGTTCGACCTGATGAACTTTTATAAATTAGTGTCCTGCTTATGTGGGCATGTGTACTTATTTTTTGTCTTCTTACACGTTCACAAGTATTGAAGTTTATATTTGTGTTTACCATAGAGAGAAGAAGATCAGGGGGCATATGGTCAATAAAGTAAATGTGCGTTTTAATAGAGCTAACGTAGGAATTCTATACGCCTCCACTTCCGAAAACAAACTGTGGTTTGCGAGGCAGATAAGGCAGGCAACTGCAACTGAAGAGCTCTGTGAGCGTCCAATCACGTTAGCTAGCTCGTGGCACATACTACAGCACCGTCTCTGCGTACAAGTAAACGTTAGCTCTCGTGTACGTGCGACAAACACTTAACTGCTATTCTGTTCTCGTTGGCCAGGACTTCAGTCGCCTCAAATATCTTGGATCCCAAATAGCACAAACGTTGTTCTATTCACTAAAACGAATTTATCTATTATGACATTGTGTTTTCATGACAAAATTACACAGTTCAGAAGAAAGTATGTCCCTCATAATGGAATCAGTGCTTAACGGTTCGGTACATACGTTCTTTGCGTAAAGGAAAAGGCAATAACTATACTCCCTATGGTCTACAGTGTTCACACTATTCTCTACACAACAGACCGAATGTAAATGTGATCTGAATTCCAGCACGTATACCCAAGAACAACATTGGTTAAGACCATATAGCTGTGTCTGCATTTAGCTGAATTAAACGTTATTTGTTAAATAAGAGTTAATTGTGTCGAGCATAATACCATTTAATTGTCTAAATACTTATACATTAGTATGCAAGTTGTTCATAAATTGTATAATAAACAAATGTAGAACATTTAAACATCTGTAGCACAAAATTTATATCAAAACGAACAGATTGAAAGGGATGTTTGAAATTATTTAAAATATGGCCGACAATGTGTTGACAACGATGCAACTGAGAGTTACCATCCTCTTGTTGCACGTAAAAACGCTTTAGCAGAACAGATGTAGAACATATTGCTGTAGCAGAGCACGCTGAAAGGTAAATTGAAATGCAGTGTAGCTTATAACTATTATACAGACAAAAAATATTCTAGAACACCAGGTGATTTAGTTTTGCCATTGCTGGCTCTCGAAAGCTTATAAGTACTGTTGAGGGAGTATCGTCTACTCCAGTGACCTTGTTACAACTTAGGTCTTTCAGTGCTCTGTGAAATTCTTCTCAGAAAATCATGTCCCTTACCTCATTTTCACTTCCCTTAGTATAACATTGTCTTCAAGTTCATATCCATTGTATGGTCCGCCCATATATGCCTTCCACCTTCCAGCTTATCATTCTTTACATATGACCATCTGATGTTAATATACTGCCTCCTTTTCTCCAAAGACATCTTCAGTTTTCCTATAGGCCGCATATATCATTCACTCACTCGTACGTGCTTCTACAGCCTTTTGTTTCTCCTTTAGCCATTCTTGCTCAGGCTTTTTGCACTTTTTTTAATTTAATTTTTTTGATGCATGTTTCAGTTTTGCATACTTCATTTGCTGCAGTTTTATATTGTCTGCTTTCATCAATGAAATTCAGTATCTGTAGTCTTATCCAAGAATTCCTACCAGATATTGCCTCTTTGATTATTTGATCTTCAGCTGCCTTCACTCTTTCGTCTCTCTAAGCTACTCAATCGTCTGTTATTGTACCCCATTCTCGTATTTTAATCACTCCTTGTACAATACCCCATTGAATTCCTCAGTAATCTGTGGAACTTTCAATTGATTGCTTTTCTTTATTTCATCGTTGTTGCAATTGTTTTAATTTTAACATGGAACATATAACCGACAAAGTATGCTCAGAGATAACATCTGCTAATGGAAATGTCTATCAGTTTAAACCTGGGTTCTTAATCTCTGTCTCACCTTTATAAAATGTATCTGAAAACGACTGGCGTCTAGACGTTTCTTCCACGCGTCCCTCTTTCACGATTCGCAAACCAACTATCAGCAAACATTAAAATATGCACTGTGTAAAATTCTACTAGTCAGGTTTCTTCTTTCATTCTTTTCTCCACTCCATTCTCTCATTTAATTTTTCCTCCTCTTCCTTTCTCTGCTATCGAATTCCAGTTCCCATCACAATTAAACTTTCATTCACTGAATATTTTATTACCTCATTTCATCATCTGGGAAGGTAGCATGCAAATGATCTGGTACCATTGTGGTGACTATTGGCTTTGTAACGAACTTGGGGAAGATAATGTGATTAATATGCCGTCAGTAGTACGTTGTACACATTCTATTTATCTTATTCAGGTTTAGAGATGCTCCTGGATTACCCATGTTTTGTTTTGTGCTGATTACTCTAGATTCTGGGATCCTGTTCTTAATGCCGCCGCATTTCACTGCTTCTCACTCTATCTGACATGAAGCTATTTATTTTCTGTTTTCTATAAATTATCTACGTGATTAAGGTATCTAATATTCAACTCTTCGACCCGTAGAACGACAGGTATCTTATTCATGATGACAATGTACTCCTGAGTAGTCCACACCCGCTAATACAAATGAGGAAATGTTTCGCTTCCGGAATATTTTGCTCGCAAAACCATTAGTCCACAGAAAAGAGCTGCGTGCTGTCGGAAAAAAATAGTGGCCTTAGATTCCCATTGATTTCGACCATTCGCAGTACCAACATAGCAACTACGTTTTGGCTGTTCTTACAAAGTCAGATCAGTTAATGATCCATATTATGGTGCCTGCAACTACAGAAAAGTCTGCTGCTCTCTTCAGAACACACACATGACTCTGCGCTCTTGCGGTTGCACCTACGATACAGCAAGCTGCATCGCTAATGCAAGTAAGCTACCCAACTTCTTTCTAGGTAGTTTTATGGACGGGGGTGTAGAATTCTATTCCTAGACGTCTTGTTATGCCCACAGTTTGTAAAACAGTAACTATCCAAACTGATTGCAGGATGATTAATGTTTCCACCAATGATTACCGTGTAACTGGCGAACATATGTACTGTTACATTCCAGAGTGAATTTAGAGTGCGCGCCTAAACTTTTTTGAAGTTTCTACTCGGCGGCGAGGTCAGGGCCAAGCAGGTCAGCCTGGAACAGTGCGCCAATCGTTAGGTCAACACCGCTTACCGCCAACATAGTTGAAGGCAACGAAGTAGTCGAGTATTCCCACACGACCTCCGAGAGAGGGAAGCGAAGACCGCAATACACCATAACAGGGCATTATGAAGCAACGTTCCGTGACTGCAAGCATCAGAGCGCCACTGTACCTGTCAAACATTTCAGAAAGACCCGAGATCAATAACCGAGTATAGTTACTGGGCCACCAAAATGAGACTAAGAACGGTGACGAAATTGTCTCATCTACCTGGAGCCACGCGTCGTAGGCGCCTTCTCAGCTGATTAACTAACCGCCCTTTAGAATCTCACGGGATCCATTTAGACGGGGCGTCAATCTGTCCTTTCCACCGGTAACAGATAGAAAGAAATTCTGTTCAGTTTCAATGAAACCATGACAAACTGATTAATGCTGGTCTGCCTGCAACCAGCTTGCTGACATTAACATCGAGACCCTGTCATTCCTATACAAGCCACTGACGTGGACTGCTGTTGTAGCCTACTTGGACACTGCGGGTGAGAAAAAGACTGGCGAGCTACCAGTCCTCCTTCTACTGAGGGTAGTTCGTTCGTGATCTGCTAGCTGTCATCCTCAAGCTGCCCAGGCAAGGCGCGTCAATGCAGCCTCTTGGAATTCCGCTATCACCTTAGTCGTCCCATGGCAGGAGACCAGGGCCTGTAACTCTCGATAAACATTGCCCCTGATTGCACAGTCGGCTACATAAAGGTAAGCGGACGCCTAAGCGACGTCCAGGAGAGCGCTGTAGCTTAGAGCTACCCTGCGCTGCAAAACGTCTGGTAACGGGTGATGCGTACTCATGTCCCCCGCTGCAGCCTGCACGCCATAGCCCTGGCAACAGCTCTTTGACGTGTGGCACCAGCATAATGACTTGCTGCGGCATCAACAGTTCTCCCTACCATTCTCCCTGAGGGCCGTGCACTTCCCAGCTATTCGAAGCAGCCACATTTCTCTGTGTATTCATCCTGATAATAAGATATAATTCTAGATATGATTGTGTCACTGACACCTTTGGGTGTAACACCTGCCAGCTCCCATATCACCACTCTGCTTTCTGATCCTTAGTGGCCTTGGCTGACTACGTTACGACGCAGATAGTAGTCTTTAGATACTCTGATGCTACAATGCCTGGTGTCTTTTTCTTTTCTTTATTGTTATTTTAAGGGGCTCCGGAAAGGCTCAAAATCATGAAAAGTTCAATTTTTACTTTTTTGCGTTTTCTGAATCTGCAGACTATTACCTTTTAATAGATATATAATTTATTCAATTCCGAAGACTACAACTATTTTTAATTTTTTTTTTTGAAATGTGTTCTACATGGGCGTGACCCACTGTGGCGCTGTTAAACTGCTGTCAAATGGTGTTATTATTAACGTCCGTGTTCATCAGGTACATTTTAGTGATGTGAGATAAAGTATGTGTTGTGGCTAACCTGTGATGGTTCAATATATATCGCTGGTGTGATTGTCGATTGTTTCATGTTTATTTACTGTGTCGTTATCTCGAAAATATTCGTAATTAATTCTGTTTCTTGAGTCTCTGTTTTGTTGAAGTATAATAATGAGTAAAAGTAAAGTTATTAGAAATCATCTGAAGGCTTTTAAGAAAAGGAGAAATGTTGGAAAGCCAAAGGTATATGTTATTACTGTAAACAATAAAGACGATGAAAATCCCCAACACAGCTTGTGTCCCAAAGAAGAAGACAGTTGGTGTAAATATAACAAAGGATTGCTAACTGGTGAAGTGTACATTGATAAGCACAGTCTGCCTCATGCAATAATGGAGGTGATAAAACCTATTTTCAGAGACTTAGCAGCACCTGAACTGTTGAAAAAGTGTATTCACGGAAAAACTCAAAACCCCAATGAAAGTGTAAATAGTGATATATTTTCGAGAATCCTCAAGACTGTATTTGTTGGAATAGAAACACTTCAATTTGGTGTGTATGATGCTGTTGCGACTTTCAATGATGGCAACATTGTAAGGTGCAAGGTATTTAGAAATATGAGAATGAAGATAGGTTCTAACATGGTACGAGCGATGCTTGCTTTAGACAAGGAACGCCTTCGGGCTGCAGACAGGGCTGTAAAGAGTCTAGAAATACAAGCAAGAGTAAACAGGAGGAGGAACAAGAGGAAGCTGGAGGAGGAGTTTGCAGAGGATGAAGATAATCCATCCTATGGACCTGGAATGCACTAAAAAGTTAATCCAATCTTTGTCGCTCAATTCCCAAAACTTTTATTTTCTCATACTAATTACATGTTTTCTAAGGATCTTCCAAACATATTTGTTTCAAACTTTCAGTAAATGTTACACAGTACCTTCTGCATAATTTAACACAGCCTTTTTCCAAAAAACTGTATATTTTTGAATATATGAATAAAAAAATTGCAAAAAATGTTGTGAATTTTCATTACAATTGAAAAAAAATCATCTTTAATAACTGAACTAAAATTTTGTAAAATCCCTGTGTTAAGTTGGAGCCCATATTCCAATAAATAATCTGTAAAAAGTTCAACTTCCTACCTCAAATACTTTGTGAGGATAGATGTAATTCATAAGCGTTATTTTTGTAGTGTCGGCAGACTTGCCAACACTACGCACACTAATTGAAAGAGGCGGCCAAGATGCACGCGCTAACTCACGAAGGATGGAGTGAGGTCTGAAACAGGAGACTTAATGAATGCTATAAAGAAAATTACGTAGCTTCTGGACTACTTAACTTTTAATCCGTCCTTGTATACATCGTTCTTGATGAGACATCTGGAGATTGTGGCGATACAAGTGAGGCTCTTTAAATACAAGCTATCTAAGGCTAATGGCGCCTTGCTAGGTCGCAGCCATTAACTTAGCTGAAGGCTATTCTAACTGTCTCTCGGCAAATGAGAGCAAAGGCTTCGTCAGTATAGTCGCTAGCAACGTCGTCGTACAACTGGGGCGAGTTCTCGTACGTCTCTGGAGACCTGCCGTGTGGTGGCGCTCTGTCTGCGATCACACAGTGGCGACACGCGGGTCCGACATGTACTAATGGACCGCGGCCGATTTAAGCTACCACCTAGCAAGTGTGGTGTCTGGCGGTGACACCACAATTTTAACATTGCAAGTATAGGGCGTTCCGGAGCCCCTTAACACCTTATACAAAAGGTGGGCCGGCAGCGGCAATATTACGTCGCTCTTCGGCCACAGGCAGTACAAATAGAAACAATGAAGACACGAACACTGATGACTGAGATAACACACGTGAACGATGGAGCGTGGTACGATGAAAAGACTGAAGCGCTAACACGACGGCACACACACAGAACCGATGGCGATGACCTCCGGCGCACGAATGACACTTGACGTGTGCGAGTCCGGGGACATGCCAAAAGGGGAAAAGGGTGGGAGGAGGGGAGAGGAGAGTGTAGATGCTAGTGGCAGTAGAGAAGGGAGGGGGAAGAGAGAAGGTACGAGGGTAGGGGATGCCTGGGCGGAGGAGGGGGGGGGGAGGAAGGGAGGAGGGAGAGGAGAGAGAAAGGGTGCCTTAAGCAACCACAGGGGGACGATTGGTAGGATCAAATTGATAGGAGGGGTAGATGGAGGGGATCATCAGGGAGGGGGAGTTGGAGGAAGCCACCTTGGGAGAGGGTAGGGAGAGTGGAGAGATGGAGAGCAGGTGGGTCGTGGGAAGACAGGCGCGGCAGCGGACAGGGGTGGGAGAGGATGGGAGAGACAAGCGGGTGAGGACGATCAACTTTACAGGAGGTGTAGAGGATCTGTGTCCGTTCGAGGAAAAGGAGGAGGTGCGGGAACGGAATGAGGTCATACAGGATCCGCATGGAGGAGGGGATATGGATGTGATAGGCGAGGTGGAGAGCATGGCGATCTAGGATTTGAAGGGATTTGTAAAAGGTAGGAGGGGCAGAGATCCAGGCAGGGTGGGTGTAGCAGAGGATAGGGCGGATGAGGCATTTATAGGTGTGGAGGACAGTGGAGGGGTCCAGACCCCATGTGCGGCCACAACGGAGCTAGAGGAGACGAAGTCAGGAGCGTGCCTTGGCTTGGATTGTCCGCAGATGGGGAGTCCAGGAGAGAACACTTGGTGTCAGCAGTAACTGTCATTTCAACGGTTCGCCTATACATGTCTACAGTGTCGACTGTCGCCTCACAGCACTGGCACAATGCAGCGCAGTGACTCAACAATTTTCTTTATTGTTGAGCTTATGATTTGGCCGTGGCACGATTTAGGAACATTCGTTGTGTGTTTAATGTTACCCTTGTCAGGCAGCAGGGTCCTGCACAGTTATCACAGTTTAGAGATGTAGAGGGAGTTGTAAACAGCCGGACGCCGGTGCACCCAGATGGCTGCGATGACAGTCAGGCTTTCGTTTCAACTGCATACTTCGTCAAGTATTGTGTGAGATTTTGACCGCAATATTCTGAAGAATTTTTAAACGAGTGAATTTTGTAACAGTTTAAGCGAAAATTGAAGAGATCACATACATTGTCGTTTCCCCCTTCTATATTTACGGTTTCGTGGGTGTAGTCCTCATCATAACCTGCAATATCCTCTTGTTCCTATGTGCTAGTGACTTTTCTCCATAAAAGTGTCATCAGAGTTGGATGAGTACCGGCAGATGTAAGCCATGGTTGTGGCGAGTTCTTTGAGACATTTTACTGTACTGTATTCAATATTAATAGTGTTATTAGCATTGGACTGTGACTGTGTTAGCACCAAATGGCAATTCATAGAACGAACTTTTATTGTGGTGCAGAGAACAGATAACGATCGATACATAACATTTGGCGATACACAGATCGAAGACTGTTCTTGGTGTAAACTCTGAACTTAGACTGTAGTAATTACAGCAGACTAAGATCGCGCCATAACTTAAAAGTTGGACAGTGGACGAGCGTTGGACGTGATACATAGTACAAACAAAACTCGTGTCGCTCATTAACGTACAGACAGTGTGTTCTACTTCGTCTGTGTTACAAGAAAAGAACTTTTCAATCTTCAACCAAAGAAACTCTGGTTGTGGACTGTTTTACATACAGTTAATCTCCACTGGCTCCTGTTGTTTCTGTTAACGAAATAACTGGAATGCCAGTGATTGACATTTCGGTGTGTATTGCTTCACTCTCGGTCTTATATGTGCGTCGGTAGCAGAAATTCCATCAGCACAACCACCTGGACAGTACGAAGATGTACTCACACTTCACTGTAAAAAGGTGCCCACAAAATTGAAGAGGAGCAGCTTCTGAGCACCGAGTTCGCTACCCCAGAGGTGAAACTGTCCACGATAGATAACACAATCAGTGAGTTTCCCAGGAAATAGGAGCTAGGAAATTGCCAGTGGCTTGTGTGCCAAAACTGAAAAGCACTTTCACTATATCCATGGGAAGTCCACGTACTCAGTAGTGAGAACACCAGAATATGCTCAAGTTTAAAGGTACAGATTGGGCCCATACCACAACAGGAGGCTGACTCATAGGATCCACTAAGACAAGCACGTCTAGCGGGACAGATTGACATCCTGAAAACTGGCAACAATAAACTCAACGACCAGATCATAGATCTACATGTTAATAACATCCCCAACACGAGATAGGAGACAGAGAATCTGTAAGATGAGAGCATTAGTTTTAAATTAGAAATTGAATGTCTGAAGAAGGTAGAGATCGAACAACCATCATTGACCTACGCTGCAGTACCGGGTGCTCACATAGGGAAGGCATGCCTTAACACTAAAGTACAGAATACAACAGTCTTCATAGAACTGACGTACAATTTCATTGTGCTTTCGAATTCTCTTGGTAACACCATGTGCAGCTCCTCTGCGGTGGTTTCGGTAATCATTTGTGGGGCACCACTATTCATAACACGAACGATCAATTCGTCTCCTGTGTTTACTCTACCTTAGTGAACTTCGCCTTTCAATCATCACCATAAGCAAAACTATGGAGAAATAAATTCCGGGGACCTCGGTGGCCAACAAACGTGAGTATTTCTGACGAACTAGGTTCCGGGGTATCTCAAGTTTATACCATATGTCACCTGGTGACTTGAATGTGCAGGGATCTGCTCTTGGCGGAAGCGCATACCCATCCTTGCAGCCATAGTACTCTTTTCTCCAATAATGCTGGGAGCTTGTTCTCAAGTACGTCTATGTATTGGTGACCTGTTAGACCATTCGGTAACACAACAGGCCCAATCAACAGACTTTCTGTAATAATAAGGTACACGTGTACAGGCAAGAGTTCTTCAAAGTTTGTCATCACCAAGGCGTGTAGGTCTTCATCAGATCGCCAATGTGAGTTACGAGCGTCATTTATACAGTAACGAGTGAAAATGGCTTCAAAAGACAACTATACTATTGGTACTGCTCAGAGGTATTCAAGTATCGAATGACAAAATTCTAACCGACTACGTATATTTGCTTCTTGAAGGATCTGGATCAAGTGTATTACATAAGGAAAGAGGCCGTGCATGAGTAATGTACGCCGTATTCTTGTATGTGGGACACCGATACGTGTAGAAACCTTCCGTTTGCTAGTTAGAGTACTACGTTCCTCCTACCGAAAATGTCTTTTACTTCACACTCCGTTCAGATGAACGTTCAGATGAAATGTGAGTTTAGAACTCTGCACCAATCGCACGCAGTTTAGTGAAAATCGACGAAAACTTCTTAGAGCTGGTACTCTGCGGTTAGAAATTGTCTGTCGTATTTCCTTAAATCTCTGCAACCAATAATAATGGACGAGTTGTAACACACCCGAGAGTACTAATGGGTGGAGTTGCCTTAAACTGTCTTCGTCGTTTCGGACTGTTGCTTTTCTTGACCGTGCGCCCTGTCCACACTGCGTACCTGGTAATCCCGCGGCGGTCGTACTGTTCTGCTCCACACTGCTGCTGGCTTGACTGAAATTACCTATCGAAAAAATGCAAGCAGGTCTAGGGGAGCCACTCAATGTTTAAACACAACACTGTCCTATGTAAGGTATGAACATCTATATTCTGAGACGATATGGAAACCACGGGTTACACTCTAAATCGTAAATGTTTGTCCCAATTAACAATCTTGATGATTAACAGTCCAAAATATAATTCAGACGAGCGTACGCGTAACCGACACGATGGGTGTGATTGTCGATGATGCGGAAGCCGAATGGTCGAACGAAAGTTCTTACGCTCGTCACACATACAGATATCTGGTAATAGTCCTCCTTGTCACTAGTAATGATATAACACTGTTCGTAGAGTTAATTTTTCAGTTCTCACTTGTACGAGCGTGCGCGTAACTGTCGCGGCGCGGCGCGGCTGATTGTTGATAATGCGGAACGCGATGATCGAACGCACGTTCTCACGCTCGCTACAAATCACTGGCACTTTATTGCACTCTTTTGTGGTAAATAGTATTACTGATTCACATTTGTTCATTCTTGGAGACCGAACACGGCGCGGATCATCGATGCTATGCGACGCGCAACGAGAGGATACATAAATACGTTATTAACGCCACTGCTCATTTTCAATTACATCTTGACGCACTTTCCTCTGAACCATTTCCATATGTCATCCCTTTACTGTAATAGCACTTGTAGCAACACTTCAACCTGAATACTAACAATGCTTCTACATGCAGAGCTACACACTACACAACATAACAGTTTCGTGTCCCGTGCTCGACTCACTCCAGACGCGGATGCCCGCAAAGATACTCCACAAATAAGCCAGCGATATGAGAATACGCTTACAGAGTGTTATATAGAATGCTTTAGTGTAGTTATTGTTTGTCACCTCACCCTAAAATATTGACCATTCCCTCTGGAACGCCCTTTACATCATGTTACACTTTCCGATTGAAGATTACATTGTCCTTATATCACAGTTTCTTTATCAATAACACGTTTCTTTCGCAAACTGCGCAAAACTGAACATCTATATTTCAAAATGAAAACGACAAGGATTTAACAAGAAACCAGAAGCGTGTTTCCTGAAGGAGCGTCGGTAGCGGAATTAACTGATAGGGGAAGATCCGCCTTCAGTGATTGTAAACCGAACAGTTATTAATTTCATCTGACACTACATAGCCTTACTTATAATAAATGCTTGCAGTTAAACATAGGACTTTTGTGAAGGGAAATAAGTGAGCACAGCGATTCATATCAGCACAGTCACGTGATTTTGCGGACAAAGAGATGAGATGGAATGGGACTCTCGGTAATGACTGCTGAGAAAAAAAAATATAAGAGGCGGATGAAGGCAACGTCGTAGTCCAGGTTTTGTGACGCCTGGCACTTAGGCAGACTGGTTGCTTCAGAGCAAGCGACCATGACTGAACATGTGCTTAGCGACCAAATGAGAGGCCGTGAAACGCAATAGCGCATCTGGCCTCTTGGGGCTTCATTCTCTCTGAGTATCTCAGAAGTTAGTGGAATTTGGAGTTTATAAACTCTTCGTACCTTTCTGCTGAACTGAAATGCAACAGTCGCAGTGTTAAAGTACTTAGACAGGTTATTAGTCGTGCGTTCATCACGTCGCACACATTTTTGAGAAATAATATATTCAAGCTGACCATTTGGGTATTATCTGGTAACGTCAAGCTACATTAACATACACTCCTGGAAATGGAAAAAAGAACACATTGACACCGGTGTGTCAGACCCACCATACTTGCTCCGGACACTGCGAGAGGGCTGTACAAGCAATGATCACACGCACGGCACAGCGGACACACCAGGACCCGCGGTGTTGGCCGTCGAATGGCGCTAGCTGCGCAGCATTTGTGCACCGCCGCCGTCAGTGTCAGCCAGTTTGCCGTGGCATACGGAGCTCCATCGCAGTCTTTAACACTGGTAGCATGCCGCGACAGCGTGGACGTGAACCGTATGTGCAGTTGACGGACTTTGAGCGAGGGCGTATAGTGGGCATGCGGGAGGCCGGGTGGACGTACCGCCGAATTGCTCAACACGTGGGGCGTGAGGTCTCCACAGTACATCGATGTTGTCGCCAGTGGTCGGCGGAAGGTGCACGTGCCCGTCGACCTGGGACCGGACCGCAGCGACGCACGAATGCACGCCAAGACCGTAGGATCCTACGCAGTGCCGTAGGGGACCGCACCGCCACTTCCCAGCAAATTAGGGACACTGTTGCTCCTGGGGTATCGGCGAGGACCATTCGCAACCGTCTCCATGAAGCTGGGCTACGGTCCCGCACACCGTTAGGCCGTCTTCCGCACACGCCCCAACATCGTGCAGCCCGCCTCCAGTGGTGTCGCGACAGGCGTGAATGGAGGGACGAATGGAGACGTGGTGTCTTCAGCGATGAGAGTCGCTTCTGCCTTGGTGCCAATGATGGTCGTATGCGTGTTTGGCGCCGTGCAGGTGAGCGCCACAATCAGGACTGCATACGACCGAGGCACACAGGGCCAACACCCGGCATCATGGTGTGGGGAGCGATCTCCTACACTGGCCGTACACCACTGGTGATCGTCGAGGGGACACTGAATAGTGCACGGTACATCCAAACCGTCATTGTACCCATCGTTCTACCATTCATAGACCGGCAAGGGAACTTGCTGTTCCAACAGGACAATGCACGTCCGCATGTATCCCGTGCCACCCAACGTGCTCTAGAAGGTGTAAGTCAACTACCCTGGCCAGCAAGATCTCCGGATCTGTCCCCCATTGAGCATGTTTGGGACTGGATGAAGCGTCGTCTCACGCAGTCTGCACGTCCAGCACGAACGCTGGTCCAACTGAGGCGCCAGGTGGAAATGGCATGGCATGCCGTTCCACAGGACTACATCCACCATCTCTACGATCGTCTCCATGGGAGAATAGCAGCCCGCATTGCTGCGAAAGGTGGATATACACTGTACTAGTGCCGACATTGTGCATGCTCTGTTGCCTGTGTCTATGTGCCTGTGGTTCTGTCAGTGTGATCATGTGATGTATCTGACCCCAGGAATGTGTCAATAAAGTTTCCCCTTCCTGGGACAATGAATTCACGGTGTTCTTATTTCAGTTTCCAGGAGTGTAGTATTGAAGTCAATAAAACGCAGTTCATCGATTTTAAGCTAATATAAATATGGAATTTTTGAAGCAGGAAACTGGAAAAGATTTACATACCACATAAAATAAATGTCGAAATTATAGGTTCTTTATAAACGTCTTATAAAATGAGGCGTCTCCTTTAAACGTGTGGCATGTCGTGACAAAGCTAGGCAAATAACAAATCCTCGAATTGCATAACTTGGCTTATTTCGTTAACATAGCAGCCCCGAGATGCAAAAACTTCTTGCTAATTTAAAAAAGCACCAACAGAGAGAAACAAGATCTTCAGCAATTCGTAAATCATACCACAATGTGATGAGAATAGTTGAATTATGAACGAATGCAAACATTTTTGTCGAGCCTCACAATGCAAATCTAATTTCTATGATTAAAGAATTTCAATTGAAGTATAGTTCCTTCAGTGAATACTCTTCAGACTTGGTTGACAGCGACATCTCTCTCGTCCTATCTTTTGTTTATCTTTTATTTACTCACACTTAAGCTAGTCAGTACGTTTCATAATGAAACTTCCTGCAGACTAAAACTGTGTGCTGGACCGAGACTCGAACTCAAGACCTTGGCCTTTTGCGGACAAATGCTCTACAGACTGAGCTACCCAATCGCGACTCACGAACACTCCTCACAGCTTCACTTCAACCAGTGGCTCGTCTACTACCTCTCAAACTTAGCAGAAGTTCTCCTGTGAACCTCCCAAGTAGAGCATTTCTGAAAAAGGATATTACGTAGGCATGGCATAGCCACCACCTGGGGTATGTTTCCAGATAGAAATTTTCGCTCTGCAGCGGAGTTTCAGCTGATATGAAACTTCCTGGCAGATTAAAACTGTGTGCCATGCCAAGACTCGAACTCAGCGGGACCTTTGCCTTTCGCGGGAAAGTGCTCTACCAATGGCTTTTTTTTCTTTTCTCATTTTTTGTTTGTTAGTGTTCGTTGTATTTGGCCGTAACGGACGTCCCATGACACCCGTTCAAGTTCAACGTTGAACCGTTCACTCAGTTTTTTATTAGAGAGGGCAACTGACACTCTGATCTACAGTGACGGCGTACAAGGCTATCCAAGCACGACTCACGACCTGTCCATGTAAGACTAGCAGTTCTAGAAGAAACGATATTGCGGAGACATGGCTTAGCCACAGCCTAGTGTATGTGAAGGTGTGGGGACGGGTCGTGAAGCGTGCTTGGGTAGCTCGTGTTTTGGGGCGCCATGCCGCGAATTTCGCGGCCCCTCCCGCCAGAGTTTCGAGTCCTCCCTCAGTCATGGGTGTGTGGTGCGTGCTGTTCTTAGCATAAGTTAGATTAAGTTTAAAATTTCTGTCAAGAGGGTCAGCTTGTAACCTCCCCCTCGCTTATCGACCTTAATGAGAGTGAAAAATTTAAACCGCGTGTACCTAATGGAAATTTTGGAAAAGCAATCGCCACCGAAGTTAATCTGTCGCTAAAGAGGGAGGAAAGGGTTACATCTAAATGAAAGGAAAAATGCAAATGAAACTGATGGAAATTAATTTTGGTAAGGGGCAAAGTTAATAAAGAAAGTAAATGTGCAATCGTTACGTTAACAGTTAACTAGCGGTAATTAGATATTTGAGATTTGGGGGAAATTACGGTCGCCAGTCCTATGGAAATTAATATAGTAACTGAAAAAGAAAGGTTACTACACAAATAATTAGCACTAGAAGCGTGGCAACTGAAGGTTGACACGTGTAGTGTGAAAATGAAAGTTTGTCAGAAGTAATAAATTTCGCTGCACTCTGACTTAATTTAGCAAAAGAATTAATAAAACTGGAAAATTGAAAGTTAATTTAGTGACTGAAATTAATAGTGAGCTTTCTTTCTGAAGCACATTGAAATTCAGTAAAATACGGTTAGTCATGGACTACCTCAACAATCATTTCAAAAACTACTTGAATCTGCGCAATTTAGAAATAAGAGATTTAACTTTGAACTTGAATTAAATGATTCTGAACAATTAACAATAGTAAAAATTTGTATGTACCAAGCTGAGCTGCAGTCACAGGTAAGCTAAAATATGCTAACAAAACTCGCACTCTTAATTTGTGCTCGTGTAATCTAAATATTGTAGCCAGCTATGAATAATTTAACTGAACTTTGAAACTAAGGCAGTGAAATTGAGTTATATTATTTTAATGCTGGCGTTTGAATTTCAACGACACTCGGGTTCCTTTCGAAAAAGGAAGACACCCTGCTTGGCAATGCAATTGGGACAATGAGCAACAAAGGTTCATGCTAAGTTGCTGTAATTTTGTGATGCAACAATTTTAAAAGCTGTGGTCTGCCATACAGTTCTGAAACTTTACGTGCTTCCAGTCTTCCTTGTTGGTTGATTGAAGGTTTGAAGCCGTCGATCGAGGAGGTGGCGACAGTCACTCATTGTCGGCCGTCGCTGATGCAGAAGCTGGATGTTGGCGCGCCTTCTTCTCGACACGGTCTCCAGCCGAAACGGGCTCTAGATGTGTGCCAGCTAACCCTCCCTGTCTGCGACACCATGTCCGAAACTGTCATCGCAAGTCGAGCGCAATTACATGCTGCCAAACCCCGAAAGCGCGGCAACTCGCGGGAGCGTCACACAACGCACCTGCTCCACTGCACTACTCCAGCCAGACTCCCACTGCCCGCGCTCCACGCGACAGAGTTCACACTACCAAAGATCCTACACACTTTCGCTCTTCACACGACCTATCGATGTATTCGTTCGATAGCATTGTTTTCCCTAAGGAAGACCCAGCGTAAAATACAAATAATATTTACAAAACAAACCAATTATACATCGACATAAATGCTTAAATATATATATATATATATATATATATATATATATATATATATATATATATATATATAAATATATATATATATATATATATTTTAAAACAATTACAATATATAAAGACACAGAAATGTTATATCTTCAGGTAACAAAATAAGGAAAATGTTATGGTACAATAGATGGAAATAGGAGGATATGCATTTCCGGCGTTACACGTGCCCCACATTGTCTGAGGATGTTCGTGTAACCTAAACAGACTCAGAAAATGTCCCAAAAAAGAAACAGCTGAAATGCATATGATCAAAACATCATCAAAATTTAGCATTCGTCTAATTAAGCATAAATCAATTTTTAGACCATAATAATTGAGTGGAGACACACCTAATCTTATTCCACTCTGTCATCTTGCACAAAATAAAACAGGTTGACAAGATATTAAAAATCATTGAAAACATAGAAAATGGTTTAGCTATTCTAAAATCGTCAAATTTCGTAACACTATCAAGAAATGGAATATTATTTACAAAATTAATCAGAGTACATGGCCATAAAAACAGGTAGATCAAAATACGCAAATTAATTATTAATTACATATTATACACATTTTTATATAACCTTTTCATAATTAATATTCTCGTCATGAGAGTCCAATTAAAGCTAAACAATTACAATATATAAAGACACAGAAATGTTATATCTTCAGGTAACAAAATAAGGAAAATGTTATGGTACAATAGATGGAAATAGGAGGATATGCATTTCCGGCGTTACACGTGCCCCACCTTGTCTGAGGATGTTCGTGTAACCTAAACAGACTCAGAAAATGTCCCAAAAAAGAAACAGCTGAAATGCATATGATCAAAACATCATCAAAATTTAGCATTCGTCTAATTAAGCATAAATCAATTTTTAGACCATAATAATTGAGTGGAGACACACCTAATCTTATTCCACTCTGTCATCTTGCACAAAATAAAACAGGTTGACAAGATATTAAAAATCAAATAGTTTAGCTATTCTAAAATCGTCAAATCTCGTAACACTATCAAGAAATGGAATATTATTTACAAAATTAATCAGAGTACATGGCCATAAAAACAGGTAGATCAAAATACGCAAATTAATTATTAATTACATATTATACACATTTTTATATAACCTTTTCATAATTAATATTCTCGTCATGAGAGTCCAATTAAAGCTAAACAAGAAAATAATATTCAGCAGATCGACAAAAACATAAATTTTGAGAGCAGAATTGTTTCACATCAGCTGTCCGGGAAGAAAAACTATTCCGCCTTTCGTACCCGCAAGTACAAAGAATGCCGAGAGCGGCACAAGAGCCGACAACGGCTCCGCCTCGCCACTATTGTTGCGCTCGCCTGTGCGGCACGCTTGATCTCACTCGCCTGTGTAACGGCATTTCCAGAACGTCCGTTTCACAGAGTTCTTTCGGAACAACTCACTCCCGACTGATCTCAAGCAGTCCATTAATTCTATCACAGTGGATAACTCAACACTGTCCATCATCACACGCATGTACTAGCCTGAAACTTAAAACAGCGTCTAAGTACATCGGCAGTGACTAGTAAATCACATATTTATGAAATCTTACAGCTAGTTACAAAATCATATTTACATTCCTTAATCTACAGTGACGCAGCTGAAAACTTAAACTAGCAGCTTGGTTTTTTCAAATGATTATCAATCAATTCCTCTTAAATCATTTAGTAAAAATTAATTACTTATTAATTACAACTTCTCTAATGTCCTCTTGGTCAGGCAAAAGCATGGCAATCTAGCAAATCGTTTAAATCTTACAAACTATATTTACATACTGTACAAATTACCCATTCTGTGGTATTAATGAATCCTAGGTTGGTACAATTTCAAGTCTACAATGTTCCGTATACCTAATAGTTTTCCCGAGCTTGGATACTCTATGCAATAAGCATTTGTGTGAGGTATACCAGTGACTTTATATGGTCCATTATAAACAAACTTAATTTTCGAGATTTCATTGTCTATCTCGTTCGATTTATCATGAGCTTTTACAAGTACTAAGTCTCCGATAGCAAACTTAGCAAAACGCGCTTTAGCGTCATGACGATGTATGCGAGCATCGGCTTTTAGCTTCATTACTTCTCGCAAACGAACTTTTTTCAAACCAATACTAATGTCAATCCGTGGAGGGAATTTTATAATCTCTTCCAATTCACTTTCTACACTTTTGTCAATGCCGAGATTCCTCACGTTACGGCAGTTCAAATTCATTCCTACGTCAATGTCATCCGGCCAGTTAACAATGTGTATAGACTGGTACTGCCTATGCACACCGTCTCCTGCCTCGTCAAAACTAACTACTATTGCTTTATCTTGTGACGTACATGTCAAAGTTTTGCTTTCGCAATTAATCACTGCACGGTACTTTAATAGCCAGTCTAACTCGATAATTACTTCCGTAGTTAATTCTGGCACGACGACAAACTCTTGTGCAAATTTTGCCCCACATATCTCGAAGTTGACTGGCCTTCCCAGTAGCACCGATAATTTTCACTCCTGTTACTGGCATAACTACGATACCAGGTCTGTCTTTCAGTAACTCAAATATTTTACCAGATACAGCACTAAATTCTGCACCGGTGTCAATCAACACGTTTAGTTGTAGGTCGTGCATATTAACAGACACTACTATCTGTCTACACTTGTCCTCGACTGTTTCTTTATTTTCCCACAGTAAATCCTCGTCCATATCCAGGTCATTCCAGAAAAAAAACATCCGGATTTGAGCCTAAATCCGGCTTATCTGGCGGCTTTTTCAGCCTCTGTTCACATACAGTTTTAATTTCAACACATTTGTCCTGAGGCTTAGTCTGTAGCTTCGCCTCCAATACCGAAACCTTTTCCTGTAACTCGTCAACTAGCGAATGTTGCTTTGCTATCAATTCATAAATTGTCACCTTCGTTGATTCCTCTTTGGTCAGATTGAACTCATCTGCCAATCTACCCGGAGGAATGTGCCCAGTAGTATCTGCAATTACTTCATCTGGATCTGCGCAACCCAAACTGCTACCGTCCGACCGTATAACGTCAGCCCTAACCTCATACACGCTGTAATCTACGTGCTTTTCTACCAGTCGTGTCCGGCTATCACTAAAATTCTCGTAATCTTTCTCCTCAATACTTTCGCAATGTTTAAACTGGAGCTTTGCGTCGGATGGGTCGGCCACTTCTACCACTATAACTTTCGGTAAGGTCTGCCGGTTAGGGCCAGAACTTTCCGTTACTACTTCAACATCTAACTCCTGCGGGACGAAACACGACGAATCTTGCTCGTGCTCCCCATTAACATCAACTATTTCTAGTAAAGTCTGCCGGTTAGGGCCAGAATTTTCCTGTGGGTCGAGACGCGGCAAATGCTGCCCGCGCTCCCCATAAGCAATTCTCCCATACAGGCCCCTATAATCTCTTAGTTCGTCGTATAAGCGACCGAACTGCCTTAACCAGACCTCATCGCTCTGTGCATACCCTCACTCAATGACGAACGTGTTATCCGACATCTGATCTTCTCTCAACAATTGCGAATCATTTTTAAATTCAATCTTCATTTCCGCAGTGGGTATTACAGCTGCCACTTTATAATCGATTTCCGGAACACTACTTAAATTGTTCTCACTGACAGTGAATGTATTTTCTACTGCCGTGTCTACAGCTGATCTACTACTTGTGGGCGCACTCCTTTCTCCTAACACTGGCACACTCTCCCGCCGTTGGAATATTCCATACGGAATTTTCATAACGACGACACCTGGGTTTTCTCCTGTTATTGGGCCGCCAAAATTTCTCCACGCCCGGTCGGCCCCTCACCGGCGCGGCTAATGGTTTCCCTTTCTCGTCCCAGCAGATACGCTCCCCGGATGCTGCTGAGGCGGCTGATCACACCCTCTGGCGTTATTACTATTCTGTGAAGCCCGTATCACGCTAGTATGATACTGGTTTCCGTCATTCCTGTTATTATTTGCATTGTACCGATTGTCATTACGGCCCGAACCACTATTGTTATTACTGCCAAGATTGCGGTATGCATTATTCCCATAGTTATGATTGTTGTGGTTGCTGTGGTACCCGTTGTTGTTACCACGGCCTCTACCAGTATCGCGATTATTGCACCAATTGTCCTCGTCCTCAACTCTTTCCAGGAAATCATTGATTGTCATGTAATTGCTTCCTACGTAGCGTTTTGTATCATCTGGAAGCTTCTTGTAGAGTTCCCAAACTATTTCGGATTCCGTGCGGCGATCACGCAAATATTCCAACTTGCGGATCCAGCCCTCAAAAAACTCCTTCATCGAGCCGCGCGAATTCGCATCGAAAGGCCTCGATACGACAAATTTGCGCCAGACACTTTGCTGTTTTTGCTCTGACCAGTATTCAGCCAGTATTCAGTCAGGTTCGTAATGTTGAGCTTTAAGCCCCAACGCTTGGCATCACCAGCCAACACATCAATAACCGCATTAATTTTTCTCTCATTAGTCCATGATCTGGGTAAAACTCTTTCACAATTTTTAATGAAATCCGTCGCGTGTATACCGCCATTTTTCAAGGGGTCGAACCGCTCCTCTTTCGTCAACAATTCCGAACTATGTGCACAGATTGGCACATAGCTCTGTTTTTCGTCAAGTTTCTTTTCTAGTTCCGACACTCTCGTAATTACTTGGCAAGTGGTTGTCGCAAGCGTTTCTACTTCCTTTTTTTTCTCTTCGCAGGTATTAGCTTGCTTCGTCACTTTGGTATCTACTTCGGATACAAAAGCCTTTAAAGTTTCCACCTTCTTTTGATCCTCTTTTTTCACTAATTGAATTTGTTCCGTCACCTTAGTCTCGATGACCGGAGCAACTGCTTCTCCTACACTTTTTTCGATTCTGCTAATTTCGGAATTAAAACGCGTATTTATGCTCGCAATTTCCGCCTGAACGCCTATCATTTCCTGTTTAAGATTACCGATTTCGGTATTAATCACAACAATATCTTCTTTGATTTTATCAACTTTTGCGTTAACAACTCCAACATTGTTGTTAACAACATTAATAGCTTTGTTCTGATTGTCTAGCTTTCTGTCAATTTTTTCAGACTGAGCTTCTTGCTTGGCAGACTGAGCTTCTTGCTTGGCAGCCTGAGCTTTAATTTCTGCCGATTGAGTTTCTATCTTGCCAGACTGAGCCTTGATTTCGTTAATCAAAACATTCAATAAATCAGCTAAATTCCTGGAAATTACCGGTTTTACTTCCGTAGCGGCTTCCTCTTTAATTGTCCCCGCGTATTCGTCATCAAGGGGTTCAGACTTGATTTTCACTTCCGATTTCGAAACATTTTCTAAAGTTTGGAATTCCATTTCTGCTCTTTGTTGCGTTTCGGCAATCGCGTCTTTCACGCTAGCCACCTGCCCCTGAACAAAGGGTACCGCGGTGCGCGTTTCCCACTGTTCGACCGATCGTTCCGTATCCAAGTCTACGAAATTTTGGTAATTGTTGCCTTCACCCATTTTAATAATTTTCAATACAAATAACAAATCTCAAATCTAATTACGATTACTCCCACTACTTAATCTCGCTGACGTAACTATCTATTCGTAACCAATACTTTGTTACGACATTTGCACCAAACAAAATTCGTGTCCAGAACAACCTCATATCTGAAGATTGTCCTGTCACCAGGTCGCCACGTGTAACCTCCACCTCACTTATCGACGTTAATGACAGTGAAAAATTTAATCCGCGTGTACCTAATGGAAATTTGGGAAAAGCAATCGTCACCGAAGTTAATCTGTCGGTAAAGAGGGAGGAAAGGGTTACATCTAAATGAAAGGAAAAATGCAAATGAAACTGATGGAAATTAATTTTGGTAAGGGGCAAAGTTAATAAAGAAAGTAAATGTGCGGTCGTTACGTTAACAATTAACTAGCGGTAATTAGATATTTGAGATTTGGGGGAAATTACGGTCGCCAGTCCTATGGACAATTAATATAGTAACTGAAAAAGAAAGGTTATTACACATATAATTAGCACTAGAAGCGTGGCAACTGAAGGTTGACACGTGTAGTGTGAAAACTGAAAGTTTGTCAGAAGTAATAAATTTCGCTGCACTCTGACTTAAAGAATTAATAAAACTGGAAAATTGAAAGTTAATTTAGTGACTGAAATTAATAGTGAGCTTTCCTTCTGAAGCACATCAAAATTCAGTAAAATATGGTTAGTCATGGAATACCTCAACAATCATTTCAAAAGCTACTTGAATCTACGCAATTTAAAAATAAGAGATTTAACTTTGAACTTGAATTAAATGATTCTGAACAATTAACAATAGTAAAATTTTGTATGTACCAAGCTGAGCTGCAGTCACAGGTAAGCTAAAATATGCTAACAAAACTCGCACTCTTAATTTGTGCTCGTGTAATATAAATATTGTAGCCAGCTATGAATAATTTAACTGAACTTTGAAAATTAAGACAGTGAAATTGAATTATATTATTTTAGTGCTGGCGTTTGAATTTCAACGACACTCGGGTTCATTTCGAAAAAGGAAGACACCCTGCTTGGCAATGCAATTGGGACAATGAGCAACAAAGGTTCATGCTATTTGTGATGCAACAATTTTAAAAGCTGAGGTCTGCCATATAGTTCTGAAACCTTACGTGCTTCCAGTCTTCCTTGTAGGTTGATTGAAGGTTTGAAGCCGTCGATCGAGGAGGTGGCGACAGTCACTCATTGTCGGCAGTCGCTGATGCAGAAGCTGGATGTTGGCGCGCCTTCTTCTCGACACGATCTCCAGCCGAAACGCGCTCTTGATGTGTGCCAGCTAACCCTTCCTGTCTGCGACACCGTGTCAGAAACTAACGTAGCAAGTCATGCGCAATTACATGCTGCCAAACCCCGAAAGCGCGGCAACTCGCGGGAGCGTCACACAACACACCTGCTCCACTGCACTACTCCAACCAGACTCCCACTGCCCGCGCTCCACGCGACAGAGTTCACACTACCAAAGATCCTACACACTTTCGTTCTTCACACGACCTATCGATGTATTCGTTCGATAGCATAGTTTTCCCTAGGCAAGACCCGGCGTAAAATACAAATAATATTTACAAAACAAACCATTTATACATCGACATAAATGCATAAGTATATATATATATATATATATATATATATATATATATATATATATATACAAATATTAAAACAATTACAATATATAAAGACACAGAAGTGTTATATCTTCAGGTAACAAAATAAGGAAAAAATTATGGTACAATAGATGGAAATAGGAGGATATGCATTTGCGGCGTTACAAGCTGTTCTCTGCAATAACAAAAGAAAACTGAGTGAACCGATCATCGATGAACTTGAACGGATGTCATAGGACTCCCGCCCCGAACAAATGCAACGAGCAATATCGGACAAAATTAGATAAACAGAAGTCAGCGCACAATCAGCTGCAGAATAAAATTCTATTCCTGGCCTTCGATTATGTTATTTTCAGTCCTAAGACTGGTTTGCTTGTAATCTCCGCACCAGTCTATCCTGTGCTTTCCCTTTCAAATCTGCCTATCTCAACTCACATCCATTTTCATTTGCTTAGGGTATTCAAGCCTTGTAACGGCTCCCACCACTCTGTCCTTAAAAACATCTAAGCCCATAACGTCCTACCATTATCACATTGATGATTCCTTTATGCTTCAGAAACAGTCCTGTCAACAATTTACTTCTTTTATTCAAATTGTAAGTAGAATATAAGTCTTACCTAGTTCGTTTCGTTATCTCCTTATTAGTTATTCTATTTACCCATCGAATATTCAACAATATTCGGTAGCTCTGTATTTAATAAGCGCGTCATGTCTGAAATGTCTGTCTGCCAAGCTTATCTTCAGGCAAAGTTTACATTCCATACAAATACTTCAAGAAAGAACTACCTGACGCCTAAATTTATATTCGATGTTATCAAATTTTTCTCATTTCCAGGACAGTTTGTCTTGTTATAGCCACTCTGCAGTCTATATACTGTGTATTTCAACTGTCAGTTATTATATCGCCCTGATAGAAAATCGGACCGAATAGTTTTATCGTCTCATCTCCTAAACCAGTTCTATCAGCGACACCTGATTTTATACTACCTCATTCCAATACTCTTTCTTCACTTTTGCTGATATCCATCTAATGACCTGTTTTCAAGATACTATTCATTCAGTTCCACTGCTCTCCCAAATCCTTTGCTATCTGTGACAGAATTCCTACGTCATTGATCAAACGCAGAGTTTTAATTTCTTCTCCCTCAATTTTACATCCGTTCCCTAATTTCTCCTTGTTTTCGAAGGTATGTGTTCAGTATTACTATTTGCTCTTTGAAATTCATGCCCTAAACTGCTTCGATTCACATGTTACCTGTGTAAATGGTTATTTTTGTGGGTCTGAGATTGAGCGACATTTATGTCATGACCTTGGGATCGTAACAGCCAGATCGTAATAAGTAAACCAGTGATTACCACGTTTGTTGGACAAGGAAAATATAGAAATATAATTTTTGGAAAACGACCTAATAGGAAACAACATGAAACAGCAAAAACAAAGACATTACTAATTTGTAATGTCAATGGCAGATGTTAATTAAAGAATAGCGCATGGCACGGATAGCAGATTTATGCTACACAATTTAATCCAAGTCGCGGACACGCTATTAGTGTTAAGAGAGAAGAATAAAAATGCGTATCCTCCGTTGAAAAGCAACGTGCCCTAAGGCTTTCCGCATCTCAGCGATTCAATAAAGAGCGTGCTTGCCAACAATAGCCATAAGTTTGTTGGCAAACGATGTGATGAATAATGAAGATGCGAATTCAGGCGTGTAATAACTTACGGTACTTCAAAAAGTTTCCTCTCAAATCTTTCATAACCATAGCAGTAGAACGAAAAATAGTACCTATCTGGCTTGTACAAAGGCAACATCTATCGCAAATTAACCCCATGGACCGTGCTGACCGAAGCTGTTTTTATTGCTGCAGTTTGATTTAGACTGTAAAATGACAAAGTGTTCAATAGTGCTGATTAATTCAGACCCGAACAAGAGCGCTAGCGGTCAGCGCGCGACGTGGAAACTAGCATTTATTCATTACTGTTAGCTAACCGTTTCAAACAGTCGAGAACATAGTGTTGAAGTTATCGCCACTGATCAAATTGGCTTATAGTTTCCCGCAAACTGATACGGCCAATTTGTGTCCATCGATGCGAATTATGTGGCCAGTCTGATAAATCTGGTTGAAACACTACCTTTCTAATTTCACATTATTAATATTAATCATTTGAATAGTTACAAAGGACGTTATTACCAAGCCATGCTCGATTAAAGCTCTGAAAATTAAAGCAGCTAGTTGTAGCTGTACTTCATGATGAACATGAAAATTTCATTAGTAGAACCAGGACTTAAATTCTTTTAAGTAAGCAGTCATAAGATAGAAGTAGGTGCAATATGTGTCACTAGCAATGGAGGCTATAGAAGGCAACAGGAAGCAGACAATTTATTAAATAAATCATTCCATGGGAGAAAGTATGGTCCTGCCCCCTATACTTTAGTTTCGTTTCTCTGTTTACCTCTTCTGACCCACCAAAAATTAAAACATGTAAGATATCAGGAGTTATACTTTTAATATAGTGCTATCTAACATGGTTTTTCTTTTCGTACTAATTATTTGTTCCATTCACCTGAATCTATGAATACTTCTGACCCATGATAAATGATGTTGTCTTCATTTTTGCCAATACATTCACTTAGTTCATTAATCAGTATACATGCTCCATTGATCATCATTAATTACTCGTGCTCTCTGTTCCTCAGTACGCAAGACAAGGATTCCGTATCTTATACAATGTCTGATGAAAAGTCTACAGATGTCTGATCGTGACCGTGCCAAATAGCTCACAAAATAAGCGTAAAATGAATAAATACAGAGAACTAAACTTGTCTAGCTTGAAGGGGAAACCAGATGGCACTGTGGTTCGCCGGCTAGATGGAGCTGCCATAGTTCAAACGGATATCTATCACGCTGTAACAGAATGCGTTCTCAGAACTGAGCCGCGCGGGATTAGCGGAGCGGTCTAAGGCACCGCAGTCATGGACTGTGCGGCTGGTCCCGGCGGAGGTTGGAGTCCTCCCTCGGGCATCGGTGTGTGTGTTTGTCCTTAGGATGATTTAGGTTAAGTAGTGTGTAAGCTTAGGGACTGATGACCTTAGCAGTTAAGTCCCATAAGATTTCACACACATTAGAACATTTTCTCAGAAATGATAAGTTCACAAAGGTACATGTATCACATTGGAACAACCAAAATTAAATTTTCAAACGTACCTACGCTCTATATTTTAATTTAAAAAACCTACCTGTTACCAAGTGTTCGTCTAAAATTGTGAGCCATTTGTTTGTGACTATTACAGCGCCATCTATCACAAAGCGAGAAAAGTTGTCCAACTAAAACATTCATATTTCTTTACCTACTACACGCATATGTAATAAAAATGGGGTTTCCTATTTTTAAAAAAAACGCAGTTGATATCTGTTTGACATATGGCAGAGCCATCTAACTGGCCAACCATAGCGCCGTCTGGTTTCCCCCTTCAAGCTAGACGAGTTTCGTTCTTTGTAGGTTTTTCGTTTGATGCTTATTACGTGAGATATTCGGTCCGGTCACTATCAATGGACCACGCTGTATGACTGCCCAATAATAAGAGGTATGTCCACATTTCACTTTATGATGGCTGGAAATCTACTGGGAACACTTTCAGTGCGGCGTCTGGAAGTCTGAAGGAGTGGTAGCATATTCTTCCTGAAGAGGTGGAACCAGAGAAGGTCTGGAAAGAAGTCGGAATTCTAATTGATCCCATGGTGTTCCACTTTGTGTAGATCGGGACTCTGGGCAGACTAGTCCATTTCAAGAATGATACTGTCCTCAAATTATTGCCACACAGGTGCTGCTTCAAGACGTCATGCATTGTCATGCTGATACACACGATCATTGTCTATGAACCATTCCTGCACTGTACTCAATGACAGTGCTCTAAATTGTGTTCGTATGCTTCCGCTTTACCGTTTTTGTAAGCGCAATAGGGTGATCACATTGAAGCCACGACATACGCAACAGCAGCTTAACACCACGTCTCCTGTACATCACTGTTGGTACGATGCGTGATGGCAGATAAGGTTTTCCGTGCATTCACCAAACCGAAACATTTCCAACGGATTCCCATGCGATGCAGAGTGATTCATCACTGCAAATGACTCTTTTGCAGTCTTAAAATATTGACTGGCGTCGCGCTTTACACCCACCCGAGCACCGACAACAGAAATGTGTGGCTTATGAGTAGCTGCTCCACCACTGTACTCATAACTTTTTAACTCCCTGCGCACCACCATTCTCCTCACTGGACTGGCTGTAGCACTTTAAAACTCTTGATCTGTCCACTGATCTCATGCGATTTTTATAACCAGCACCGACAACGCCCTAGAGCCGTAGTCAGTCAGTACCTGAGGTCGATGTGGTCTTGGTTTAGTCGTGGATTTTCACGTTTCCACTTCACATCTCCAACAGTGGGCTTGGACAGTTTCATAGGGGTTGACACGCCCCTGACGCATTTGCTACTGTGGTAACATTCAATGACTAGTCCTCGTTCGAAGGCATGGACATCTCCTTCTGCTGTTACTGCTACTCTACTTACAACACTTATACTCCCCTCCTACATAGTGGCATCTAGCGAACAATTCCACGTTACATAGGAGTTTCCAGTTACCTTGTATCAGATATGGATGCCATTTACTAATGACAGTACTCCGTCGTCAGGCCACGAGTGGCCTACCGAGACCATCCGACCGCCGCGTCATCCTCCGAGCAGGATGCAGATAGGACGTGCGTGGGGTCAGCACACCGCTCTCCCGGTCGTTATGATGGTATTCTTGACCGAAGTCGCTACTATTCGGTCTCGTAGCTCCTCACTTGGCACCACGAGGCTGAGTGCACCCCGAAAAATGGCAACAGCGCATGGCGGCTGGATGGTCACCCATCCAAGTGCAAGCCACGCATAACAGTGCTTAACTTCGCTGATCTCACGGGAACCGGTGTATCCACTGCTGCAAGGCCGTTGCCCTCCTAATGACAGTACTCTAAGATAATTTCAAGTCGTGTGTCTCATATAACGGATTTTTAGCACTTAACTTACAGAATGCGATTTTCAATCTGCATCGGAGTGTGCTCTGATATGAAACCTACTGGCTGATTAAAGCTTTGTGCCGGACCGGGACTCGAAATCGGGACCTTTGCCTTTCACGAGCAAGAGCTCTACCAACTAAGTTATAAGCACGACTCACGACCCGTCCTCACAGCACATATCATATCAGTGCACACTCCGCGGCAGGCTGAAAATCCCATTCTGTAAACATTCCCCGGCTGTGGCTGCAACATCCGTTCTTCCAGGAGTGCTGGTTCTAGATGTTCGCAGAAGAGCGTCTGTGAAGTTTGGAAGATAGCAGACGAGGTATGGAAGAATTGACGGCGAGAGGACGGGTCGTCAATCGTGTTTGGGTAGATCAGCTGGTAGACCACTTTCCCGCAAAAGGCAAAGGTCCGGAATTCGATTAGTGGTATGTCAAACAGTTTTAATCAGACAGGAAGTTTCATAACACCTCCTCTGTGTACAAAGTACCACATTTCATATTTTCCCTTTTTTTTATTCTATCCCTGTATCATCAAAACTATCCGGACACCTGGCTGAAAATGACTTACAAGTTCGTGGCGCCCTCCATCACTAATGCTGGAATTCAATATGGTGTAGGCCCACCCTTAGCGTTGATGACAGCTTCCACTCTCGCATGCATACGTTCAATCAGGCGCTGGAAGGTCTCTTGTGGAATGGCAAGCTATTCGTCACGGAGTGCTGCACTCAGGAGAGGTAACGCTATCGGTCGGTGAGGCCTGGGACGAAGTCGACCTTCCAAAACATCCCAAAGGTGTCCTGCAGCTTTCAGATCAGAACTCTGTGCAGGCTAGTCAATTACAAGTATGTTATTGTCGTGTAACCACTCCGGCACAGGCCGTGCATTATAAACAGGTGCTCGATCGTGTTGAAAGATGCAATCACCATTCCCGATTTGATCTTTAACTCGGGGAAGCAAGAAGATGCTTAAAACATCAGTGTATGCCTGTGCCACGCAATAGAACAAGGGGTGCAAACCCCTCCATGAAAAACGTGACCACACCATAACACCACCGCCTCCAAATTTTGCTGTTGGCTCTACACACGCTGGGGATTCGTCATACCCACACCCTGCTATCGGATTGCCTCATTGTGTTCCAACGTTTACGCTCCTTGCACCTAGGGAGGCGTCGTTTGGCATTTACCGGCGTCATGTGTTGCTTATGAGCAGCCGATCAACCACGAAATCTAAGTTTTCTCACCTCCCACCTAACTGTCACAGTACTTGCAGTGGATCCTGATGCAGTTTGGAATTCCTGTGTGATGGTCTGGACAGATGTCTGCCTATTACAGATTACGACCCTCTTCAACTTTCGGCGGTCTCTGTCAGCCAACAGACGATGTCAGTCAGTACGCTTTTGTGGTGTATGTGTCCCTTAACTTTTCCACGTCACTACCACATCGGAAACAGTGGACCTGGGGATGTTTACGAGTGTGGAAATCTCTCGTAAAGACGTATTACACAAGTGACAAACAATTACCTGACCACGTTCGAAGTCCGTGAGTTCCGCGAAGCTCCCCATTCTACTTTCTCACGATGTCTAATGAGTATTGAGGTCCCTGATATGGAGTAACTAGCAGTAGATGTCAGCACAATGCACCTAGTCTGAAAGACGAATGTTTTTGGGGGTGTCCGGATTCTTTTGATCGCATTTTGTATCTATCACTGGACAGTATGGTAGTCCATTGATCGTGACCGGGCCAAATATCTCACGAAATAAGCGTCAAACGAAAAAACTACAAAGAACGAAACTTGTCTATCTTGAAGGGGGAAATCAGATGGCGCTATGGTTGGCCCGCTAGATGACGCTGCCATAGGTGAAACGGATATCAACTGCGTTTTTTTAATTAGGAACCCCCATTTTTTATTACATATTCGTGTATTAAGTAAAGAAATATGAATGTTTTAGTTGGACCACTTGTTTCGCTTTGTGATAGATGGCGCTGTAATAGTCACAAACGTATAAGTACCTGGTATCACGTAACATTCCGCCAGTGCGGACAGTATTTGCTTCGTGATACATTACCCGTGTAAAAATGGACCGTTTACCAATTGCGGAAAAGGTCGATATCGTGTTGATGTATGGTTATTGTGATCAAAATGCCCAACGGACGTGTGCTAGGTATGCTGCTCGGTATCCTGGACGACATCATCCAAGTGTCCGGACCATTCTCCGGATAGTTACCATATTTAAAGTAACAAGAAGTGTTCAGCCACATGTTACACTCAACCACGACCTGCAACAAATGATCATGCCCAAGTAGGTGTTCTAGCTGCTGTCGCGGCTAATCCGCACATCAGTAGCAGACAAATTGCGCGAGAATCGGGAATCTGAAAAACGTCGGTGTTGAGAGTGCTGCTACAACATAGATTGCACCCGTACCTTATCTCTATGCACCAGGAATTGCATGGCGACGGCTTTGAACGTCGTGTACAGTTCTGCCACTGGGCAAAAGATAAATTACGGGACGATGACAGATTTTTTTCACGCGTTCTGTTTAGCGACGAAGTGCCATTCACCAACAGCTGTAACGTAAATAGGCACATATGAACTATTGGGCAATGGAAAATCCACGAGGGCTGCGACAAGTGGAAAATCAGCAATTTTGGCGGGTTACTGTATAGTGCGGCATTATGGGAGGAATGATAATTCGCTACAGTCATGGACTGTGCGTTGGTCCCGGTGGAGGTTCGAGTCCTCCCTTGGGCATGGGTGTGTGTATTTGTCCTTAGGATAATTGAGGTTAAGTAGTGAATAAGCTTAGGGACTGATGACCTAAGGAGTTAAGTCCCATAAGATTTCACACACATTTGAACATTTTTGAAGGATAATTGACCCCCACTTTATTGATGGCAACCTAAATGGTGCAGTGCATGCTGATTTCCCACGTAATGCTCTACCGATGTTACTACAAGATGTTTCACTGCATGACAGAATGGCGATGTACTTCCAACATGATGGATGTCCGGCACATAGCTCGCCTTCGGTTGAAGCGGTATTCAGTAGCATATTTCATAACAGGTAGATTGGTCGTCGAAGCACGTTCACCAGATCTGACGTCCCCGGATTTCTTTCTGTGGGGACAGTTGAAGGATATTTGCTATCGTGATCCACCGACAACGACTGACAACATGCGTCAGCGCATTTTCAATGCATGTGTGAACATTACGGAAGGCGAACCACTCGCTGTTGAGAAGAATGTTGTTACACGTATTGTCAAATGCATTGAGGTTGACAGACATCATTTTGAGCATATATTGCATTAATGTGGTATTTACTGGTAATCACGCTGTAACAGCATGCGTTCTCATAAATAAGTTCACAAAGGTATGGCAGCACCATCTAGCGGGCCAACCATAGCGCCATCTGGTTTCCCCTTCAAGCTAGACAAGTTTCGTTGTTTGTAGTTTTTTCGTTTGACGGTTTCTTCTTGAGGTATTTGGCCCAGTCACGATCAATGGACCACCCTATATATATATATATATATATATATATATATATATATATATATATATATATATATATATATATATATCCTGGTCAGCGTCTGTTCACACAATGTGCGGCTGGTCATAATGCTCCAGGAACTAACAATCCCTGGTTCTAAACACCCAGTGGAAACACTGGACCAACTTGATTACAAGCAAGTATGACTCGTGCAAGTAATAACAACATTACCCCAGGTGGTAACCAATCCACCCATCAACAGATGGCAACCAGGAATTCGGATTCTGGGGAACCTGGACTTACACGATTACATCAGAGAAAGTCGGAGCTCTCTGGCAAACTTCCACTTAAAACACCTACATACATTGGAACCTTTAACATAAATACATTAATCCAACCAGGAAAACTTCTAAACCTTACAACAGAACTTGAAAAGCAAAAGATAGTAATACTAGCTTTACAGGAGACACGTTTTACAGATGAAGAAACATCAGATTATGGCAACTATCGCATCTTTAGGAGCAAGACGGATAAACGAATCGGAAGAGGAGCCGCCCATCTCGGGATGGCGTTTATCATACACAAGAGCGTGCTCAGCTCCATCAAGGAAGTTACTCCCGTAAATAATAGGATAATGACGATGCGCTTACAATGTGCCAACAAAACATACACAATGGTTAATGTTCATGCTCCCACAAACGGAGACAACAAGAAAAACCCCATAGAAACAGAAAAGTTCTGGGAAAATTTGGAGAATATAATGGCCAGGATTCCAAAAGATGATACAAAAGTTCTACTCGGCGATTTTAATGCCCAAATGGGTAGAGAGAAAATCCACCAAAAAACCGTAGGCAAATATCCTGCACATAAATTTACCAATAAAAATGGTACAAGGCTCGTCGAACTATGTAAGCAGAATAACCTGAAGATAATGTCAACATCTCTAAGAAAATGTCCAAGAAAACAAAAGACATGGAGATCTCCTATACAACAAATTGGCGAGTTTCAAATAGATCATGTGGCGATTTCATACCCAGTACAAAAGAAATTTACGACGTCCAAGTACGCAGAGGAGCAAACATTGATTCAGACCATTACCTAACTAGAATAAAAATCAAGTTTACAGCACGAATAAGACATCAGAAGAAAACAGAAATACAGAAATATGACACCAAGAAGATTAAAGAATCTAAAGTAAAAGAAGAATGGGAGAAGGAAAAGGCAAACACATGGGAAGAATTTCATTCTAAAATCACGCGAATAGCTAAGGAAACTATTCCCTTGAAAAAGATATTCAAACACACTTGGTGGGATTCGGACTGTGAAAATGCATTGGAAAGGAGAAAAAAGGCATTTCAAGAATATAACAGTAAAAAATCACAAGAAAGTCTACATTTATTTAACGAGGTTAGAAAACAGGTTTCAAAATCTATTCGGCAAGCAAAAAGGAAGTACACTGAGGCACAACTGGATGCCATAGAAGAAAATTTCCAAAACTATAACACAAGAGACTTCTACAGAACTTTCGCAGATAAAATACGAGGATATATCCCTCAAAATTTATGTTTCAGAAAACCAGATGGTAAATTAGCCCTAACAAACCAGGAAAACAGTCAAGTATTGGCTCAATATTTTTCTAACCTACTAAATTGCCCAGAACCTAGTTTAAGGTTTCCCAAAGAAATCTGTGCCAACGCTCAACCGGATTCATTACCACCAACACAGGAAGAAATCAAATGTCACATTAAAAACTTAAAAAATAATAGAACATCTGGCGAAGATGGCATTGTTGCAGAGCTATTAAAAAACCTAGGACCAAAGACGTTGTAAGAGATCACAAAAATAATAACAAAAATATGGGAAACAGAAAAATTACCAGAGGAGTGGAAATGTGCCCTTATTCACCCGTTACATAAAAAAGGAGACAGAACAAATGTCAATAACTACAGGGGAATCTCACTTTTACAAGTCACCTACAAAATTCTCTCAACATGCCTGCTGAAAAGAACACAAGAGCAGCTGGAATGCCAAATTGGTGATTATCAAGCAGGCTTCCGCCCCGGTCGCTCATGCATAGAACAAATATTTAATTTAAAGACAATATTAAAACACAAAGCAATTAGAAATGCCCCCATAATTTGTACATTTGTAGATTTTAAGAAAGCCTATGACTCAATTGACCGGCAATCTTTGTTTAACATTTTAGAGGAACTTGGACTTGACTCCAAAACACTAAGGCTTATCAAAGAATCACTGACAGACACTGTATCTAAAGTTAAATTCAGGGGAGAAATCTCTGAACCTTTTCTCATAAAAACTGGAGTACGTCAAGGTGACGGGCTATCTCCACTTTTGTTTAATATAGTCCTGGATAAAGTCATTAAGGAATGGGAAAAAGAATTAAAAAATCAATCCTACTGGAAACCAATCCATCTTGGTAGAACCAAAGACAACGTGGAGATATCTTGTTTAGCATTCGCGGACGACTTGGCCATACTTGCAGATGATGAAGAAATCGCCACCAAACAAATAGAGATCCTTAAGGAATGCGCGGATAAAGTAGGTTTACAAATTTCGTTTCAAAAGACAGAATTTTTCTGTACAAAATTCCATATACACAGTTTGAACACAAAATATGGAAAAATAAATAGAGTAAAACATTTTAAATACCTAGGTGAAATTTTGGAGCCAACCGGAGGAGAGAAAGTTGCACAGAAGATCAGACAACAGAAAATGAAGAGAGCATATGGTATGACACATTAAATATACAATAAAAGATGCATCTCCTCGAACACAAAAATCAGACACTACTGCGCAGTAATTAAGCCAGCAGCACTATATGCTAGTGAAACGCTCACACTCCACACAAAATGTGATTTAGAAAAAATACTAAAAGAAGAACGAAAAATTATGAGAAAGATTTTAGGTCCAAAATTGACAGAAGAAGGATACCGGATACAATCAAGAAGAACCACAGAAACTATATCAAACCTGGCAGCAGACATAAGAAGGCGAAGATTAAAATTTTATGGACATGTCACTAGACTTCCCCCCACACGACTCACCAACAGAATTCTCACTTACATAGAAAAAGTCAAATCAACAACACCATGGATTAGCCAAGTAAAATTAGATTTACAAAAAGCAAATATTGAACTTAAAGATGTCAAAGATAGAAAAACTTTTAGAAATAAGGTGGAAAAGTGGAATGTATTGTCGGAAAAGGAAGCACTAAAGAGACCAGGAACAAAATGGACAGAAGAAAGAAAAAGAAAACATGGAGAACGAATGAAAGAAGTATGGAAGAAACGACGTCAGAAAGCTTTGCGTGATCCTTCTGGGTCCATTCGCGATAAGTATATATATATATATATATATATATATATATATATATATATATATATATATATATATATACACAAGTTCTTAGTCAATGAACTAAGTTTTCAGTGTTAAGTATCGTTTCACGTACAGAACCGTAATCGGTGATCCACTCATGGACTGATCAGTAAATATTTCTCTCTGAGGACCTCTTGTCGTCATTAATTAAACTTGATACAATTAACTCCTGCATACCTCGTTCTTATTAGGGCCAGGTAACCGCCTGGTATGTCAATATAATCCACACCGAAGGTGTTGTGTCACTGGAGAATATGGAACGCAGTCACATTTAGAATGTCGGCCGGAGTGGCAGAGCGGTTATAGGCGCTACAGTCTGGAACCGAGCGACCGCTACAGGCGCAGGTTCGAATCCTGCCTCGGGCATGGAAGTGGGTGATGTCTTTAGGTTAGTTATGTTTAAGTAGTTCTAAGTTCTAGGGGACTGATGACCTCTGCAGTTAAGTTCCATAGTGCTCAGAACCTTTTGTACCACACTTAGAAAAGTGCCGCGCGCCAGGTGCGACTGATTCAACGCTATCCTCGAATAGAGGCTACACTAGGCAATGACTGTTTTATGCATCAACTATATGCCACTTAAGTAGCTTCCAAGTGGAGCGCATATAAGCACTTGGCTAGACTCAGAAGTCAGTATAAGAACACTACCGCACAGTGTCGGCAATAGCTCAAGACAGCATCAGGACCGTGTCTGCAGCTGCCAGCGATAAGTGCCCAACTACAGGTGACCGCAGTCATCGTTCACTGGATTCAGATTCAGACCAGAGTCAAAGACATCGGCGCAGGTGTAGATTAAAGTATTGTCACCCAATACCTTCATACTGAGTTTGAGCAGCTAAAGCTATACTGTAAAGTTTCTGTTAACAAGTTTTCGTGAATTGTTGCTGATACGTATTGTTATCATATTGCGATAGATGTTGTTCAACTCTGTTTGCTCCTCTGACTAGGCTCTAAAGTTCCTACACTTAAGGAACCCACTCATATCAGTAATAACCTTAGTGACTGGGATTTGCTTCCTGTCAAATATTTGTGTTTGACACCAATAGGATTTGGTGACTACAACAGAAAGAATATGTTAAATATATGGGGGATGGAAAAGCTATAACTCCTAACTCCTTACTTGATGTCACTCATTGACGCTTTGGATGTTTCAATCAGCTTAATGGTGACCAGTTGCGAGCATGCCGATATCTTCCGTTTTATTCGGGTAAGACTTCCTGTCTGCTACACATTAACTACCGTTTTCGCGTAAATGGTTTCAAAAGGCTCTGAGCACTATGGGACTTAACATCTATGGTCATCAGTCCCCTAGAACTTAGAACTACTTAAACCTAACTAACCTAAGGACATCACACAACACCCAGTCATCACGAGGCAGAGAAAATCCCTGACCCCGCCGGGAATCGAACCCGGGAACCCGGGCGTGGGAAGCGAGAACGCTACCGCACGACCACGAGCAGCGGACTTCGCGTAAATCTCAAACTTATTTCTTGTGTTAAATGAAATAAGGATATTTGGTAGTCTTAACTGTAATCCATCGATCAAAAAAGGAGTTTTTTCTGTCCGACCCCAGTTTCGTGCTATCATCCCAGGATACCCACATATTATCCTAATGAAAACAGAGTATACTGTTGATAGAAGAAGATCCCCGTTTCAGTATTTTTTGTATGCCCTGAAAATTACTGTGGTAAGGTATAACGACATTTACAAGATACTAGCACCTGATATCTTACAAACTCGTAGGAATCAGTGGCTCATGGACCACGTGGGTGAGATTCCACTACTTGCAAATGGTTAGTTAATATTTTGGCATTCGTTGTTCCCGTGCTTCATTTACAGAGATTTAAGTAATTTTTTGGTTTTGGATCCTATTGTGCGCTGAGTCGAAAATCCGTAATAAATTTTTCACGATCACTGCTTTGAATAATTGCTCCCTGTTTGCCATCAGCTCTAAATAAATACATTCGTAATTTTCAGTTTATAAATCTAAAAGTGAGAATGCTTATATTTCATGCGAAATTAAAATAACATTATAATTAAATCCTTTTCAACAGAAAAGCAATTTTATTTCAAAATACGTCATCTAAAGGATTAATTAACAATTAAAATCCAATCGTTTGGAACATACGAAGTGAAAATTCTGCACGAGAGTGGAATATTTCTGAATATAAAACAGATCTCTTTCTACCTCGGCAGAAGCTGCGTTTTTCGTCAGACAATAGCATTTTATTGCAGTTTTAATATGCATTGCATTATAGCTCATGTTATTTGTGAATAGACAAAATCACGTCGGATAGCTTGCAGGTGTACGGTATTCAGCAATTTATGGCGATAGTCAGATACATACGGTCGGATAATAGAAGTCGTTCTGCTGTTTGCTTGGAGCCCTAACTCCGCATGGATCTGTCCAGTGAGAAAACTTTCGTAAGATCCAATTCCTGTTATAATTTATTCCATATCGTGAGAGCTTAACGACACTAAATGCATTTAGCATATCAGTGCCAGCTCTAAAACATTCTATTCTCATCAGTGATAATCTAAGAGGGGAATCGAGTTACACATCCAGTCGCAGGTTACACACTTCTTAGTCATTCCAACTGTCTCTCCTCTGGGGAACCTTCTGGAATTGATGAAGGTCACCCAGTGGAACCTTAGCAATTCTCTCATATTTATCACCCATTCTGGTGATTTTACCTGATTTTTGACAACTGTACTTATTTTTTCACAATTCTCATATTTTATCCAACTACACAAGATCCACCACACCATTTCCGACGTCAATTCAACGTCCATCAGAATGCCGTATGCCTCCGAATTATTTATCGCTGCTATTGAAGGACACCTCCCCAACTCCGTCTTTTACTATGGAACACTTTGGACCTGGACAGCATAGAGCGAGATGATAGACTTCGTCAATTCGTTAGTAACAAATTATGGCACTGGAGCCCCGTTTGTTAATAATTATTAAGCCCTGTTTGTTAATAATTATTAATATTTATCCATTCAAAGCCCCATCAGCCTTCACACCCAGGGAAATATGTAAATACTCTAATTTTTCCATACTTTCCACAATTCCATTCATTTTACACATCTGCGTCACGTCTGCCGCACTGTCATGTTCACATCACGTCGAATAATATCAAAACATCGGCTCCATGATATCGTTGTGTAGCATCATGACATCACCTCAGAATCGCTGTGCACCAAATCGATGACATGGTGCTCTCGGCCAAAGACAATGCAGCATGATCCCGACTTGTCTATGATTGCTAAATGAGCACTGAGTTACTAGCGTGTGTGTGTGTGTGTGTGTGTGTGTGTGTGTGTGTGTGCGTGTGTGAGTGCAGAAATATTGACATATATATTAATTTTTTCAAATTCCACAAAGGGCAAAATCCAAGCAAATGCAGTTTACATTACAATATTGTGTGAAGTCATAGAAAAATTGCGATGCTTCCCGCTAGGGAAACTATACGTGTAGCACAGCATTTCAATACACGCCTCTACAGAGGTGAGAGGTATCTGCAACTACCCCAACGCCTGCTGAATAGACCAAGCCTCATAATCCGACGTGTAGTCTATAGCCCCCCAAAAGCACCAATGGCGCAGAAAGCGGCATTGTAATGGGTTAATCCTTTGCGGCCTCGTGGCAGACAAAAATGACACTTTGACGCTGTTTCTGTATCAGTTCTATTCGAGGGATCTCCCGCATGCGGTAATAACGGCAAACGATCACAATACGTCGAGCAAATATCTAAAACTGACACAGATACGTACTTATTTAGCCAAGAGAGCTCCATATGTTTGCTCATCACGAAATATGTCATCTAGCCAGGTTGTTGTTGTTGTTGTTTAGGTCTTCAGTCCTGAGACTGCTCTGATGTAGCTCTCCATGCTACTGTATCCTGTGCAAGCTTCTTCTTCTCTCAGTACCTACTGCAGCCTACATCCTTCTGAATCTGCTTAGTGTATTCATCTCTTGGTCTCCCCTACGATTTTTACCCTCCACGCTGCCCTCCAGTACTAAACTGGTGATCCCTTGATACCTCAGAACATGTCCAATCAACCGATTGCTTCTTCTGGTCAAGTTGTGCCACAAACTCCTCTTCTCCCCAATTCTATTCAATGCCTCCTCATTAGTTATGTGATCTACCCATATAATTTTCAGCATTCTTCTGTAGCACCACATTTCGCAAGCTTCTATTCTCTTCTTGTCTAAACTGTTTATCGTCCATGTTTCACTTCCATACATGTCTACACTCCACACAAATTCTTTCAGAAACGACCTCTTGACACTTAAATCAATACTCGATGTTAACAAATTTCTCTTCTTCAGAAACCTTTCCTTGCCATTGCCAGTCTACATTTTATATCCTCTCTACTTCGACCATCATCAGTTATTTTCCTCCCCAAATAGCAAAACTCCTTTACTACTTTAAGTGTCTCATTTCCTAATCCAATTCCCTCAGCGTCACCCGACTTAATTGGACTACATTCCATTATCCTCGTTTTGCTTTTGTTGATATTCATCTTATATCCCGCTTCCAAGGCACTGACCATTCCGTTCAACTGCTCTTGCAAGTCCTTTGCTATCTCTGACAGAATTACAATGTCATCGGGGAACCTCAAAGTTTTTATTTCTTCTCCATGGATTTTAAGGCCCACTCCAGACTTCTCTTTTGTTGTCTTTACTGCTTGCTCTATATATAGATTGAATATCATCGGGGAGAGGCTACAACTCTGTCTCTCTCCCTTGCCAACCACTGCTTCCCTTTCATGTCCCCCGACTCTTATAACTACCACCTGCTTTCTGTAAAAAATGCAAATAGCCTTTCACTCCCTGTATTTTACCCCCGAGGTCGGCTTCTACCAGTTTTACCATTCATCTGTAAGGAATTCGTGTTAGTATTTTGTAGCTGTGACTTATTAAACTGATAGTAGGTAAATTTGCATAATTATAGGTGTAACCGACTCCAGCGAGACGGTTGGCAGAAGCGACAATCATTCACGGGGGAGGAGGCAAACCTCCCAGTCAAACCTGTAGTAGCTCACAGGCACCTACACCATCATCACAGGAAGTATGTGGAACCTCTGAAGATAAGCAATGCTACCAGTGGAAGTTCCAAACACTCCTCTCCACATCTCATTTCCCTCTAGACCAATAAGAAACAAGATCTCGCTCCTGTACCAACCGCAAGTTCATAAAACTTGTACTTGTGCGTGGGCGAATTCATTTCTGCCAGGCAGTCCACCCAAAGCTCAATAAAGCCTGATATTTTGTTACTTTACGCAACATCCTTTAATATTAAATACGGGAAAATGTGAATAAGGCCATCGCTATTGGCGGATTTTCGAATGATCGGTAGAATTCCAAAGACACATGCATGACAGCAACCTACTGTAGTATTTAAAATTATTGTTGCTACATATACTTACCTGTGCATTAACAATTAGTGACATCACATATCTGTGTATGGCTCTAATACAGAAAACGCAAGCATTACTAGTAACGTACCAAACCACAATATTTCAATCAATAAACAGTGCAATATTATTATTTTGTTGCGATGCTGTAAGACGCATAAATACAAACTTCCAAGGACATTGATGATGGAAAAGATCTGCCAGGGCCCCTAGGTAACATAGAAAGTTCTGTCTCTCTCAGAGTATTAGCGCACGATAAGGCTCCTAAATATATATGGTAATAATCTGAAGTATGAATGTCCTCGCCACCCAAAAATGAGAGCAATGGAGACAGTGCAGCAAAAGTAAACTATTTCTGCATACAGAGTGGACTCTCAGAGGTCACAGCACCTCTCGCTGTACGGTAGAAGAAAATGGATCAAATGGCTCCGAGCACTATCGGACTTAACTTCTGAGGTCATCAGTCCCCTAGAAGTTAGAACTACTTAAACCTAACTAACCAAAGGACATCACACACATCCATGCCCTAGGCAGGATTCGAACCTGCGACCGGAGCGGTCGCGCGGTTCCAGACTGCAGCCTAGAACCACACGACCACCCCGGCCGGCGTACAACAGAAGATCCGATCTTAGTTACTATATCGATAAGTACATTCTCAAAAGACCAATTAACCTATCATTGGTGTGATTCAGATTGCGAGCGACATATCCTCAATAACTACTGGGAAACTAGGCCGCACATACATTCATTTCTTCCCGATTCATTCGCCCCCCACAAGGCTCCAGACTCCTAATAGGAGTAGTCGGAATATTTACTCTTAATTGAAATGTTTAGTCCTGGAGCCATCTGGCTCACAGTGTGAGTGGCAAGAGCGGGAAGTGGCCTATACGAAGCCGCGAAATGGGGAGGAGCAAGAGGAATTAATGACCTGTGTGTCAGTGGAGGTATCGTTAAAGAAATCCCCCACCCCCGTTACCCTCCCCAACCCCACAGCAGTGGTAAGAGCACCCTGACTTCGGCCACACTGCGATCCTTAAGAAGCGATATCTGAGCAACATCCACACACTAGCAGTGGGGTCTCCAATCGGAAGTACCATCGTGTCACTTCACAAGAGGGCAAAGTAGAAAGCAGAAGATGTACTAACAAAAACGAAATTAAATAAGTTTTATTTCATGTCTATCACCTGCTGTCCCATATAGTCTTACTAGTAAAAATACACTCCTGGAAATGGAAAAAAAAACACATTGACACCGGTGTGTCAGACCCACCATACTTGCTCCGGACACTGCGAGAGGGCTGTACAAGCAATGATCACACGCACGGCACAGCGGACACACCAGGAACCGCGGTGTTGGCCGTCGAATGGCGCTAGCTGCGCAGCATTTGTGCACCGCCGCCGTCTGTGTCAGCCAGTTTGCCGTGGCATACGGAGCTCCATCGCAGTCTTTAACACTGGTAGCATGCCGCGACAGCGTGGACGTGAACCGTATGTGCAGTTGACGGACTTTGAGCGAGGGCGTATAGTGGGCATGCGGGAGGCCGGGTGGACGTACCGCCGAATTGCTCAACACGTGGGGCGTCAGGTCTCCACAGTACATCGATGTTGTCGCCAGTGGTCGGCGGAAGGTGCACGTGCCCGTCGACCTGGGACCGGACCGCAGCGACGCACGGATGCACGCCAAGACCGTAGGATCCTACGCAGTGCCGTAGGGGACCGCACCGCCACTTCCCAGCAAATTAGGGACACTGTTGCTCCTGGGGTATCGGCGAGGACCATTCGCAACCGTCTCCATGAAGCTGGGCTACGGTCCCGCACACCGTTAGGCCGTCTTCCGCTCACGCCCCAACATCGTGCAGCACGCCTCCAGTGGTGTCGCGACAGGCGTGAATGGAGGGACGAATGGAGACGTGTCGTCTTCAGCGATGAGAGTCGCTTCTGCCTTGGTGCCAATGATGGTCGTATGTGTGTTTGGCGCCGTGCAGGTGAGCGCCACAATCAGGACTGCATACGACCGAGGCACACAGGGCCAACACCCGGCATCATGGTGTGAGGAGCGATCTCCTACACTGGCCGTACACCACTGGTGATCGTCGAGGCGACACTGAATAGTGCACGGTACATCCAAACCGTCATCGAACCCATCGTTCTACCATTCCTAGACCGGCAAGGGAACTTGCTGTTCCAACAGGACAATGCACGTCCGCATGTATCCCGTGCCACCCAACGTGCTCTAGAAGGTGTAAGTCAACTGCCGTGGCCAGCAAGATCTCCGGATCTGTCGCCCATTGAGCATGTTTGGGACTGGATGAAGCGTCGTCTCACGCGGTCTGCACGTCCAGCACGAACGCTGGTCCAACTGAGGCGCCAGGTGGAAATGGCATGGCAAGCCGTTCCACAGGACTACATCCAGCATCTCTACGATCGTCTCCATGGCAGAATAGCAGCCTGCATTGCTGCGAGAGGTGGATATACACTGTACTAGTGCCGACATTGTGCATGCTCTGTTGCCTGTGTCTATGTGCCTGTGGTTCTGTCAGTGTGATCATGTGATGTATCTGACCCCAGGAATGTGTCAATAAAGTTTCCCCTTCCTGGGACAATGAATTCACGGTGTTCTTATTTCAATTTCCAGGAGTGTACATTATTCAGTACCAAAAGCCATACATGTCCTCAATACAACAATGTCATCACATGTAAAGTGTTGGATGTTAAGAATTTACCAAGAATCTACCTCTCTCCCAGGTGCCACATATCGTAAGAGCCCCAGTAACATCCTGTCGACGACATAGTCAACGATGATGAAGCACAAATCAGCTAAATATGGGAGTCAAGTTACGACCCAGATGGTGTCGAGAGAAGAAACCTGTTGACAGTAAATTTCTAAACATTTTTATTGATCTCTTCTATGGTGGTAAACGAGACGTCTCGTTTGTGAAAAATGTCTGTAACCTGTACCTGTGATGTGTTCCTCTGATACAAATATTCTGCGTAGTATGCTTAGGAATTACAAGTTTAAGATGTGCGTGATAATTATAGGTAATATCTATAAACCCATGCTGGTATGTGTTTCAGACAGACGTGCAAATACTGTAATGTGGTTTTATAAACTTGCCACCAATCTTTGTGGCATTGATTCTTTCGTTGCTGTAATACACACCTTACCACAAGACTCTTCATAAAAAAGCAATATCGAAATTATGGACCTGAAAGCTTTAGGTTCAATTAATATGCTAGTATTAGGTGAATTCAAACCGGGTAACGCTCTTTTCACAAAACAATTTTGACAAGTGACATTTTACCGATGTTCGAACACATTGCATAAAGTAAGGAAAATTAAGGTTTAATATACATATTCCTCTGTCACATGGATTTTGTTAGGGATAGAAGGAATCATCTGAAATGTAAACTTTACGAAGAGAAACGTAAAGCAATAAGCGACTTAGAGTTTGGAGTTTTTTTTTCTTTAAAAAAAGCCAATGAAATTGTGTCTAATAATAGTTCCGAAATAAATATATGTAAGCACTGGACTGTCAGTGAAACAGCCATTTATGGAAGTAGTTCTTGCGACGATTTTTTTTTTTTTTTTTTTTTTTTTGGTCATCAGTCTACTGACTGGTTTGATGCGGCCCGCCACGTATTCCTTTCCTGTGCCAACCTCTTCATCTCAGAGTAGCACTTGCAACCACGTCCTCAATTATTTGCTTGACGTATTCCAATCTCTGCCTTCCTCTACAGTTTTTGCGTTCTACAGCTCCCTCTAGTACCATGGAAGTCATTCCCTCATGTCTTAGCAGATGTCCTATCATCCTGTCCCTTCTCCTTATCAGTGTTTTCCAAATATTCCTTTCCTCTCCGATTCTGCGTAGAACCTCCTCATTCCTTACCTTATCAGTCCACCTAATTTTCAACATTCGTCTATAGCACCACATCTCAAATGCTTAGATTCTCTTCTGTTCCGGTTTTCCCACACTCAATGTTTCACTACCATACAATTCTGTACTCCAGACGTACATCCTCAGAAATTTCTTCCTCAAATTAAGTCCGGTATTTGATATTAGTAGACTTCTCTTGGCCAGAAATGCCTTTTTGCCATAGCGAGTCTGCTATTGATGTCCTCCTTGCTTCGTCCGTCATTCGTTATTTTACTGCCTAGGTAGCAGAATTCCTTAACTTCATTGACTTCGTGACCATCAATCCTGATGTTAAGTTCCTCGCTGTTCTCATTTCTACTACTTCTCTTTACCTTCGTCTTTCTCCGGTTTACTCTCAAACCATACTGTGTACTCATTAGACTGTTCATTCCGTTCAGCAGATAATTTAATTCTTCTTCACTTTCACTCAAGATAGCAATGTCATCAGCGAATCGTATCATTTATATCCTTTCACCTTGTATTTTAATTCCACTCCTAAACCTTTCTTCCATTTCCATCATTGCTTCCTCGATGTACAGATTGAAGAGTAGGGGCGCAAGGCTACAGCCTTGTCTTACACCCTTCTTAATACGAGCACTTCGTTCTTGATCGTCCACTCTTTTTATTTCCTCTTGGTTGCTGTACATATTGTATATGACCCGTCTCTTCCTATAGCTTACCCCTACATTTTTCAGAATCTCGAACAGCTTGCACCAGTTTATATTGTCGAACGCTTTTTCCAGGTCGACAAATCCTATGAAAGTGTCTTGATTTTTCTTTAGCCTTGCTTCCATTATTGGCCGTAACATCAGAATTGCCTCTCTCGTCCCTTTACTTTTCCTAAAGCCAAACTGATCGTCACCTAGCGCATTCTCAATTTTCTTTTCCATTCTTCTGTATATTATTCTTGTAAGCACCTTCGATGCATGAGCTGTTAAGCTGATTGTGCGATAATTCTCGCACTTGTCAGCTCTTGCCGTCTTCGGAATTGTGTGGATGATGCTTTTACGAAAGTCAGATGGTATATCGCCAGACTCATATATTCTACACACCAACGTGAATAGTCGTTTTGTTGCCACTTCCCCCAATGATTTTAGATATTCTGATGATCCCTTCTGCCTTATTTGACCTTAAGTCTTCCAAAGCTCTTTTAAATTCCGATTCTAATACTGGATCCCCTATCTCTTCTATATCGACTCCTGTTTCTTCTTCTATCACATCAGACAAATCTTCACCCTCATAGAGGTTTTCAATGTATTCTTTTCACCTATCTGCTCTCTCCTCTGCATTTGACTGTGGAATTCCCGTTGCACTCTTAATGTTACCACCGTTGCTTTTAATGTCACCAAAGGTTGTTTTGACTTTCCTGTATGCTGAGTCTGTCCTTCCGACAATTATATCTTTTTCGATATCTTCACATTTTTCCTGCAGCCATTTCGTCTTAGCTTCCCTGCACCTCCTATTTATTTCATTCCTCAGCGACTTGTATTTCTGTATTCTTGATTTTCCCGGAACATGTTTGTACTTCCTCCTTTCATCAATCAACTGAAGTATTTCTTCTGTTACCCATGGTTTCTTCGCAGCTACCTTCTTTGTACATATGTTTTCCTTCCCAACTTCTGTGATCGCCCTTTTTAGAGATGCCCATTCCTCTTCAAATGTACTGCCTACTGCACTATTCCTTATTGCTGTATCTATAGCGTTAGAGAACTTCAAACGTATCTCGTCATTCCTTAGTACTTCCGTATACCACTTCTTCGCGTATTGATTCTTCCTGACTAATGTCTTGAACTTCAGCCTACTCTTCATCACTACTATATTGTGATCTGAGTCTATATCTGCTCCTGGGTACGCCTAACAATCCAGTATCTGATTTCGGAATCTCTATCTGACCATGATGTAATCTAATTGAAATCTTCCCGTATCTCCCGGCCTTTTCCAAGTATACCTCCTCCTCTTGTGATTCTTGAACAGGGTATTCGCTATTACTAGCTGAAACTTCTTACAGACCTCAATTAGTCTTTCTCCTCTTTCATTCCTTGTCCCAAGCCCATATTCTCCTGTAACTTTTTCTTCTACTCCTTCCCCTACAACTGCATTCCAGTCGCCCATGACTATTAGTTTTTCGTCCCCCTTTACATACTGCACTACCCTTTCAATATCCTCATACACTTTCTCTATCTGTTCATCTTCAGCTTGCGACGTCGGCATGTATACCTGAACTATCGTTGTCGGTGTTGGTCTGCTGTCGATTCTGATTAGAACAACCCGGTCACTGAACTGTTCACAGTAACACACCCTCTGCCCTACCTTCCTATTCATAACTAATCTATACACCTGTTATACCATTTTCTGCTGCTGTTGATATTACCCGATACTCATCTGACCAGAAATCCTTGTCTTCCTTCCACTTCACTTCACTGACCCCTACTATATCTAGATTGAGCCTTTGCATTTCCCTTGTCAGATTTTCTAGTTTCCCTACCATGTTCAAGCTTCTGACATTCCACGCCCCGACTCGTCGACTATTCAATCTTTTTCTCATGGTAACCTCCCCCTTGGCAGTCCCCTCCCAGAGATCCGAATGGGGGACTATTCCGGAATCTTTTGCCAATGGAGAGATCATCATGACACTTCTTCAATTACAGGCCACATGTCCTGTGGATACACGTTACGTGTCTATAATGCAGTGATTTCCATTGCCTTTTGCATCCTCATGCCGTTGATCATTGCTGATTCTTCCGCCTTTAGGGGCAATTTCCCACCCCTAGGACAAGAGAGTGCCCTGAAACTCTATCCGCTCCTCCGCCCTCTTTGACAAGGCGGTAGGTACAATGAGGCTGACTTCTTATGCCGGATCATTTATCAAAATCTAGGCAGTGGCTTGGATCGAACCCGGGACCGAAGACGTTTTGATTATGAATCAAAGACGCTACCCCTAGACCACGGGGTCTCAAATCCGTTAACTCTCAGTTTCTCAGATTGTCGTTCCAATCCCATATTCTACCATAAAATGCTTCGAAAATTCTGATCCTGTTATGTAAGATAAACAGTTAGAGATTAGAACACCGATCGTTGTTACTGTCATTCAAAACCACACTGAAATTAACACTGCACAGTGTAAATGTAACACATCTTCGAAACGTAACTGAGACCATATGACAATGAATGTTTCCCAGTCTTGTATCAACAGGAAATAAAAGAGCAGACAAAATCATTTGTTAATCACTGGCCAGAGTATGTTCCACAATACCCACATATCCAGCTAAAAATTATAACACTTACATATTAGAATTTTAGGATCCATGACAGGAAAAGATGTCATGATCAACACCATCTGAGTTACTGTTATGTCCCCATTCCAAAAATAGCTTAAACATCTTAGTTTTACACATACGAAGACTTTAACATGTCTCCTCGACACACATTGCTCCTTTACGTGTTACTAATGTATAATTTGCTCTATACCTCTGCGTGCAACAGAAATATACAGTCTAGAGGTATACAGTTGTTCTGTACATTCTCATATTTGCTGTAACTGGAGCTTTCGTATTCTTAAGATTATATATAAAAAAAGAAAACTTGTCGGGAAGTATTATACCCCATACTGCCATGCTTACGACAAAAGGACTGTGACCCGTTTGTTGGCTCATGTTATCCATTTCCAGGTTAACTGATTAAAACTACAGACATATAAAGCATAGCTTTACAAACAATTACCGGATCTGGTTATATGGAGTGGCTGCGCAACAACACAAGTCGACGGTATTTAGCTCTGCAGAAGATGCCAGTTTAGTCATCAAATCAGTCTGCATTACAATTTGTAAAAGTGTAGGACAAACTCTTTGGATTGTGTCATATCGTGGCGATACGACTGCCAATAGCAAGTGGTTCCTATTGACGATGATTATGCACTGTAGCAGCAAAAGACTATCAGGTAATGCGCTTAGAAACAACGTTTCCAGTGACACGATCTAAATGTGATTGAACTTGTACTCCATAGTGTGTGCCTTGTCGTGGATAAACCAGGACGAGTTGGGTATTACTTCGTATCCCGTAGCAAAAAGTAGAATGGAATATGCTAAACTGCACAAAAAACGCATACATTGCCGTTTATATTTATTAAAATATTAATCTCAATGTATGTAAAAGATACGAGACCCAGCACTCAAACCCGACAACCATATGGAAGAATGTGATAATTCTGCCCACGCCCTTGTGTCTACACTCAAAAAATTATACTTTGCTCTATAACGAGGTTAGTGGCGTAACCAAATGAATTTGTTGTTGTACAGTTACGGTTGGCTACAGTCAGCTCTGGGAGTATACGAGATCGATGCAACAAGGCATTTGTAATTGCTGCTGATATTGTTGCTACTGCTGCACAACATTATGAACTCTGCATTACTGTGTAAGCTTTGCTACTGAGTAACTCGTCTCTTGATTCTCATGGAACACAAACTGGAACTCTCTAAATCTCAGTACAGCAGATTAACTATGAGACGAAAGAGGAATATATTAGAAAGTTATTGCCTACTGTTGATACACAAGAGGACGACGTTAGAGATTTTAGTGGAATGGATTAGGAGTAAGAAAGATATGCTACTTCAGATACGGAAGGTGCTGTTGGTGCATGTAGTGCTACTCAAGTTGAAAGAGAGACAGTTGATAACAGTAACGAAGAAAATGACAGAGCTGACAAAATCAGGAAGCGATTGTGTCGTCCACGAGCATTCTATGCGGTAGAGATGGAACTAAATGTCATAAGGAACCATTAGAAACAAGAAAGTTGCTGAAGCATAATATTTTGCGCAAAAGTGCTGGTCCAGCATGTAAAAGAGACCTTGAAAATTGTATTTACAGAAGAAATGTGTAGTATAAGAAACGGGCAGGTAAACCAGGTACTCACAAACTACATCATCAATTCAGAAGAAGTAGTGAAATTCTGGCAGCTATTGACAACTGAAGAATTTGATGCATATCTTGGGACACTGATTACAGCTGGAGTAAGAATCTCTAACACTAAACGCACAGAGGAAATGTGGAAAACAAATTCATTCCCTTTGCATCGTGCAAGCGGCTCCGTCAACAGGTTTTGACGGATAAGCAGGTTTGTAACATTCATCGGTGTGAACACTAGGGTTGCCCGTTTGAAAAGTGACGAATTTGCTGCAACATATGTCATATTACAAATGCTAAATTCAAATATTTGTGAAAACTATGTCCCTTCTGATTGTCTCACTCTTGACGAACAGCTTTTTCCTTACAAAGAAGTAATTGGCGAAATTTATACAGGTAATTCTGCTTCTGGGAGAAAAACTAATCAAGGAGAGAGGGTAGTAACAGCTTTATGCTATCATTTAAAAGTTACTGGCAGAAATATGGCCAGTGAAGATTTTTTTAACAACACTGCGATAGGCTAGGCTGTTCATGATGTGATTTATCCACGGTAGCTATTGTGAAGAGAAACATTCACAAATGCAGCTTTGCTCTTCACGCCAAGAATTGTGATCTATACTTGGATTCAGTTAAGGTAACATTTATCTGTGTTCATATGTTCCAAAGGAAGAGAAATCAGTTCCAATATTATCCACAATGCATTATGGTACTTCTACTTCTGGCCCTTTTTCAAAGCCAGATGTTATACATTACTATAACCGAATAAAAAGGGCGTTGATAATATGATCAATTTGCGTTCTCGTTACAGTGCAAAAGAATGACACGGAGATGGCCGTTAACAATTTTTTTGTCAACATTTTAAATATTGCTTCCTTCGTTGCATACGTTATTTACACAGAAACAATCCTGATGCGAGGAATGTTACTCATAGACACAGACTGTTTCTGTTGGGTCTGAGAAAATATTTGGCAATTCCTTCCATTATCTCCAATGAATCATCAAAATTCAAAATGTTTGAGAAAATTTATGGTGACACCGGGTATTGAGTGTATTATAGCAGGACTTCTAATTCTGGTTCCTGAACAAGTGGAGGCTCAGCGAAAACGTGATGCTTCAGGATGTATGATAATCGTTGGCGACTGTTCCGTCCAAAAATCTCAATCACCCAAATTAAAGATGATATTAAGAAAAAGTTGCTATAAATATAAGAAGTGTGTTGCACGGGTATCATCTTTGATTAGAAACCAATACGTCCTCTGCCCCTTTTCGAACACCGCCAGCGCTTAAATTCTAAATAGTAATCCCACTTGCTGCCAAAGGCTTCCGATGCAAGTAGTCACTCTCACCCTGCCAGCGGATTTGTCAAAGAGGGCGGAGGAGCAGACGCATGTTCAGGGCAGTCTCTTGCCCTTTGGATGGGAAGCTGCCCCTAAAGCCGGAAGAAATACCAATGAGAATGCTAAAGGCAATGGAAACCACTGTATTGAAGACATACTGATCATGTGATCTCTCCATTGGCAAATGATTCCGGAATAGGCCCCATTTCGGTTTTCTGTTAAGGGTCTAAAAACCAAGATGGTTGTCTCTTTATAACTTTTATATATGCTGGAACTCTCCTTCTTACCACGACTCTGTCTTCGATTGCCTTAGATATTCCTGCTCCTATTTGTCTATGGTTCACCGGCACATCCTATTGATGTCCTTACTAAATGGTTTGTATCGTTATGTTCATCCTTTTACTGAACATTTTTCTAGTTCTGTTTTTCGTTGTTCTTCTGAAATCAAAGATTTCTTCCTTTCATCTGTATACTGCTGCACATGCCATCTCAATATTCACGGCCTCTACTCTCCTCAAATGACAACTGAAGTATCTCTTCTGGTAGACAAACTTTTTCCTCAGTTGCCGTCCTTGTATTTGTATTTGCCTGTCCTAGCTCTATGGTTGTCTCCTTAAGTGATAGCCATCCCCGTTCAACTGGTTCAAAAACTAAAATTCAAAGCCATATCTACTCACTGCATAAAATAGGGAACAGAATTAACAAGCAGACAACCTTGTGGCTAGGGCAACCACCGCTATGAGTATTCATCTTGGGTATTAATAACTGCCTCAGCTGTATTTGGTCGTTTGTTACTGTACCACAGCCGAGTTCGTGGCGCTAATATTTTACAAATTACAACTTTAGAGCCGAAAAGCTCGAAATCTTTTCTCCCAACATCCGTTGTCCGTCAAAACAAAACATCGCTAGAAGATGGTATGTCATGGATTAAAATCTGGCAGTTTTAAGTCATAGTTCAGCACAAGTAACTGAAATGTTCACGTCTCAAACAATAACAATGTTACTAGGTTGCCATTCAATATGCGTTGTGGACTACACAAGAGGAATAAAAGTTCAAATGGCTCTGAGCACTATGGAACTTAACATCTATGGTCAGCAGTCCCCTAGAACTTAGAACTACTTAAACCTAACTAACCTAAGGACATCACACAACACCCAGCCATTACGAGGCAGAGAAAATCCCTGACCCCTCCGGGAATCGAACCCGGGCGTGGGAAGCGAGAACGCTACCGCACGACCACGAGATGCGGGCTGAGGAATAAAAATCCACAACAATGAGTATACCGAGTATATAATGCCGTGCACTCCCCTTGAAAAATCTGCATTAGGAAAGTCAACCTGTGCTATCTGAGCCTTCTGGTGTGTTCTATAGGAGTATATATGAAAGTAACGGTAACGTCTAGCACGCACTGACAGATTGTACTCGTCAGAACACTTCAGAAGAAGTCTTTGCTACGAATTTGAAATCGCGTTGTGCTTCAGTATGTAGTGCGTGTGACAAAACTCATTGAGTTGGTACGATGTCGTGGATCCTTCTCATGCGATATTTCAGAAGGACTTGGCAGGAATGTAGCCAGTGTACATGTGCGCTGCGAGCAGTCATCATGAGAGTGTACGGCTCTGGATGGTCACATGACATTACTAAGAGAGAAGACCATCGTGTATCGTGTATGGTTCTGGATCATTCTGCTGCTTCTGCAGCACCGATTTCCACTTCAGTTGGCATAACGGTGACTCAACGAACTGTTATAAATCTGTGGCTTCAAGGACAGCTTTGGGATGGACGCCCTGTAGCCTGCAGTACAGTGAACTCAAACCACCTCGATTTACGACTCCAGTGGTGTCACGCAAGACCTAATTGGAGAACAGGATGCAGTTCTGATGTTTTTACTGATGAAATCTGGTTCTGCCTTACTGCCGATGATGGCCATATTTGTTTAGGAGGAGTCCAATTCAGGCCCTACAACCAACCCGCCTACAGTACTACACACACTGGTGTTGCACCTGTATTTATTATTTGGCGTGCGATTTCGTATAACAGGAACACTCTCACCCTGACTGGGAAATTATACAATTATTTCATGGTTCGACCAGTTATGCTGCCATTCACGAACAGCATTCCAGTGGATGTTTTCCTACAGGATAACGCTCGTCCACATACCGCTGTTATAACGCAAGATGGTGTACAGAGTGTCGACATGTTGCCTTGGCCAGCTCCATCAGCAGATATTCTCCAATGGAGCATATCTGTGACATCATTGGACGACAAATCGAGCATTATCCACAAATATGGTTAAGTGTCTCTGTGTTGACTGGCCATGTGTAACTGCCATGGAACTCCATCTCACAAACTGACATCCGTCACCTGTGAAACACAATGCATGTATGTTTTCATACTTTCATTCAAAATTCTGGCTGTTACAGCTGTTACTAATGTAACAGCGTTTCACATTTGGCTTACCTCGCGCTTACGTTAATCTTTGATATTGGAATGTTATTTTCTTGAATATATTACCTAGCATGGCCTTGCCTCAGTGGATACACCGGTTCCCGTGAGATCACCGAAGTTAAGCGCTGTCGGGCGTGGCCGGCGCTTGGATGGGTCACCATCCCGCCGCCACGTGCTGTTGCCATTTTTCGGGGTGCACTCAGCCTCGTGATGCCAATTGAGGAGCTACTCGACCGAATAGTAGCGGCTCCGGTCAAAGAAAACCGTCATAACGACCGGGAGAGCGGTGTGCTGACCCCATGCCCCTCCTCTCCGCATCCTCACCTGAGGATGATCCGGCGGTCGGATGGTCCCGATGGGTCGCTTGCGGCCTGTAGACGGAGTTAGAAGAAGAAGAAGAAGAAGAAGATGGATGCTTCCCTCAAATTTCATTAATCTATATCAAAACTTTTTGGAATTGTTATTGTTGTTTCTGTGAATGAATTAAAGCAATATTCAAAAATGTAGAATTTGATGTTTATCTACCTCTCTAAACTATGTTTCATTTCATTACAAAGCTGTATCTTGTTAAATAAAATATGCAAATAAAACTACTAAAGTATAAATCGAAACTACAATGACTTAAATCTTCAGTAAACCGTATATAGCGGCTGGTAAAACATATCTCAAGTAGGAATTGGAAAAATACACCCATGGGCAGGAGCATGTGGACGAGTTGTAGCTCAAGTTTAAACAAATATCTGTTCAAGCGCATCTAGTAGAACGGCTCTTGATGTGATCGACCATGAATTTACAGTCCAGTTAGTACCGTGCTGAAGATACATAGCATACTGTTACATGAAATCGAACCTAACGGTTCAGTTATTGAAATATAAGGGTATGAAAGAGACTTAACAGTTATAATAAAATACCTTATTTTACATCAGCATTGTGAAAAACTACCCCTGTTTCGAGCAGAATTGTAGAAAGTGCCTCTCAGAATATAATATCGTCTATAGATGTATATAGAGAACTCCCAAAACAGATTTTTTATTACCACATAAAAGGTGTAAAGGCATATGTCTTCACCTACAAAGAGACTTTACGGTCCAAACTGTTGCCCTATCTATGGAACTGAGGACATTTTCATAAGGTGAAACGTAACACTTTGCTGTAGGGAGTATGACAGAATTAGTAGTTCATGCATTTTTTCAGCTGTTGTTTAATTAGCAGTTCAGTATTATGGAAGAAAAAGACTGTTTGAAATCACAGTCTGCGAAACTTAAGATATGAGTGGGTGAACTATACAAGATGTCGGGAGACGCGAGGGAGATTGCTCCTCACAAGTGGCACCCCCAAGAATAGTATAGTGCACCACTGTAGCCTCATGGTGTAATACGGTTCTGTACACAAATGAAATACCCATACACGATTGTACATTATGTTGCATGCATGGTATTGATTACCACTGGATATGAATGTGATATCTGGGTGCGATGGTACAGTGCGTTAGCCAGACGGTTTTGTACCACACTGTATGCAAACCTCATAGTGCGATTGTGCAGTAAGGCATCAGCTGCCATTCATGAGAGGTGGCCTTGCGCCCTACGACAGATATTCACTTGAACATATCTTAATTTTTGGCAGTCACTATCAATACACTTTTTGTCTCTTCTAAGAACGAACTGCTAAGCCTGTCACTTTCTCTGACGTTGGAACGATCATTTTTTAAACTTCATCTCATTTAAAATATGTTAAAATCAATCACCATAGTAACAACTTGGGCCTAAAAACCACTCTTTATGGGTAGTCTTATGCTTTCATACCGATTATGCTGTGCACATTTGATGTATCCGATTCTGAGAGATCTCAGCGTATAGCTATATAACGTTTATGTGTACTGAGAGGCATTTTGTTACAATTTTGCCGTAAGATGCACCATTTTGCTACAATTGTAATACAAAATTGGTATTTTGTTTCAATTTTTGCTGTAGTATTGAATATTTTATTAAAACTCTGAAATTTTTCTCATTGTTATATTGCAAAGCTGACATGTTAAGTCTCATTTCGTGTCATTAAGTGATAAGTACCTTGAACATAGTTTTAACTACACTCATGGAAATTGAAATAAGAACACCGTGAATTCATTGTCCCAGGAAGGGGAAACTTTATTGACACATTCCTGGGGTCAGATACATCACATGATCACACTGACAGAACCACAGGCACATAGACACAGGCAACAGAGTATGCACAATGTCTACACTAGTACAGTGTATATCCACCTTTCGCAGCAATGCTGGCTGCTATTCTCCAATGGAGACGATCGTAGAGATGCTGGATGTAGTCCTGTGGAACGGCTTGCCATGCCATTTTCACCTGGCACCTCAGTTGGACCAGCGTTCGTGCTGGACGTGCAGACCGCGTGAGACGACGCTTCATCCAGTCCCAAACATGCTCAATGGGGGACAGATCCGGAGATCTTGCTGGCCAGGGTAGTTGACTTACACCTTCTAGAGCACGTTGGGTGGCACGGGATACATGCGGACGTGCATTGTCCTGTTGGAACAGCAAGTTCCCTAGCCGGTCTAGGAATGGTAGAACGATGGGTTCGATGACGGTTTGGATGTACCGTGCACTATTCAGTGTCCCCTCGACGATCACCAGTGGTGTACGGCCAGTGTAGAAGATCGCTCCCCACACCATGATGCCGGGTGTTGGCCCTGTATGTCTCGGTCGTATGCAGTCCTGATTGTGACGCTCACTTGCACGGCGCCAAACACGCATACGACCATCATTGGCACCAAGGCAGAAGCGACTCTCATCGCTGAAGACGACACGTCTCCATTCGTCCCTCCATTCACGCCTGTCGCGACACCACTGGAGGCGGGCTGCACGATGTTAGGGCGTGAGCGGAAGACGGCCTAACGGTGTGCGGGACCGTAGCCCAGCTTCATGGAGACGGTTGCGAATGGTCCTCGCCGATACCCCAGGAGCAACAGTGTCCCTAATTTGCTGGGAAGTGGCGGTGCGGTCCCCTACGGCACTGCGTAGGATCCTACGGTCTTGGCGTGCATCCGTGCGTCGTTGCGGTCCGGTCCCAGGTCGACGGGCACGTGCACCTTCCGCCGACCACTGGCGACAACATCGATGTACTGTGGAGACCTCACGCCCCACGTGTTGAGCAATTCGGCGGTACGTCCACCCGGCCTCCCGCATGCCCACTATACGCCCTCGCTCAAAGTCCGTCAACTGCACATACGGTTCACGTCCACGCTGTCGCGGCATGCTACCAGTGTTAAAGACTGCGATGGAGCTCCGTATGCCACGGCAAACTGGCTGACACTGACGGCGGCGGTGCACAAATGCTGCGCAGCTAGCGCCATTCGACGGCCAACACCGCGGTTCCTGGTGTGTCCGCTGTGCCGTGCGTGTGATCATTGCTTGTACAGCCCTCTCGCAGTGTCCGGAGCAAGTATGGTGGGTCTGACACACCGGTGTCAATGTGTTCTTTTTTCCATTTGCAGGAGTGTAGATTGTAACATCAATGTTCTTCGCTTCAGAACTATTCTCCTAGAAATATATTTAGCCTTTCCATGAAAAACTATTCCTTTAAATTTGAGCTACTCTTCTTTTACATTCTCCTGCTCATAGGCAGTTTTTCCAGTTCCTCCTCGCGATATGTCTCAACTGGCCTTTCATCTAGATTAATGAAGAAGTAAATGGTTCTAGTTGCCATTTGTACTTTGCTTGTTGAATTTAGATCCCCGGAAGTGTGTGCATGGCATGGTATTCTCACCGCTGCATTTTTTTTGGTTTTGTTGTTGTTCTTGTGTATACCACAAAACATACAATATGGCATTCCCATAACACTGTTTGTGTTTAAGAGTTGTACATGGAGGTTATATACGCTGAATTCTGACATATCTGGTTAATACTAATACTCTCATGAGACTATATCATTTTTTCTGGAAAATTACCACTAAACTGACTTCCTGATCGTTAAGCATGTACTAACACATTTACTAATACTTGCATTTAGCTTGTACGTTGCACAAAAATACATTCATGGGGACGTTAAGCAACTATGATACTTGGTTAGACGGTGCAGATGTGGTGATAGTGAAAACTGTAAGTATGGGCACAATCCTGCATGTTCACTGATTGTTTGTCCAATGTACAAAGTGCACTAAGCAATGCTGATGGCTAAGTGATTGATGTTATTGTTCGATAGATCGGAAACTCAAAGTCTGGAAGCAGTTGCTTGTCCTACTCCAGAATGTCAGATGCTGCGTCTGGAAGCCTCTGTTCTACTGCACTGATTTCTGTTCAAGAGCGTCAGGAATCTGTTGTGCTGGGAGAAAAGTAATAAATGAAATCCATGAAAACACATTTGCACAATGAGTAATAGTAATATTGAACAAAGGTAAGTGTTAATACGCCAATTTAGTGAGCGAGTGAGTCTTTGTTTAGTCTGTTAGTGAGTTGTAAACACATCCTACAAATACTACACCATGTGACACTGAGAAACCAAAGTGGATGACAACTTCATTAGAGGTGCCAAACACTTGCGAAAACTAGGATATTACAACTGTTGATATCCTTCACATCAACACAATCAGCAAGTGCGTGAAGCAGAACTTCAACCCGCTTGTCACATATTGTCTATAGTCTGTTCTAAAGCACTTGTGCATCTGTAATCCTTTCATGCTTTCAGTGTACTGCTGTAACTTCGTAACATATTGGGTATTGTTGTGCTGTTTTCAATGTCTCATGCGTTAATGGGTTCAGTTCCACTATGACACAGTTAAACTATCTACAACCTTCAGAAACTCTTAATTTTGAAGACAGCCAGAAGTAATTCAAGTCAAACTACAGTCTAACATAATTCAGTGTCCTAAAACCAGACAGATTTATAGAATTTCTTGTAGTCTGCATCCACAGATATTTCATACCACACCTCCTGACACTCGCTGTCGTAATCAACAAAAGACTTCCTGCACAAATAACCTCGTAATTATAAGGCAATAATCGTGCTTAATTGGTTTGTGGAGCACCACTGTTGAAGTCATAGCCTTGAAATCAGTCTTATCTTAACACATCTGGGAAATTACTGGTTATCCGTTCAGCATTTACATTTAAATGAGTTGTATATTAAACACGTGATACCTGATAGATATGGAATAATCCGCTATGGATATACTTCACCACCATACTTGATCAACTTACAATCCCTAGCTGTCATGTGAAGTAAAAATTTAAACAGTAGACACTTGCTATAATGGCAATTGTCAACCTTGGCCAGCAAAACATTCCAATCAAGAGTCCATATAAATATTTGCAAACTTGGGCGCAAGTCAAGCTGCAGTGATTCGATGACGTGAAGCTAGAGATAACCATCACTAACATAATATACTGTGTACTGGTGTAATAACCAAGGGCTCTGTAACGTTCCCTGGCCGCGCGCACACTATTAATAAACTAAAAATTAATTGTACTATATACGCCGCTATGAATCAATTTGTATATACTGTAATTATTTAACGAAAAATATTATTTAATTTTGTATAAAGAACATTCGTTATTATTATAATATTTTCTGTAGTAATATTCTCGATGTATTTATGATTGTAATATTTCTATACTCATAATGTAATTACGAAATGTGTCAATATCTGCGATATCAAAAATGTAAAATACAGCCGCAGATTGCAAAGAGACAATAACGGTTGATAGTGATATAAATAGGAATACATAGTGTGCATTCTTTGTCTTCTTCCTCGAGAGCTGAGAGAGAGAGGAACCTGTGACGTAGCATTTTATGAATGGGTAGACCTCATTTGTCTGTACCTAGATTTAGCCGCCAATAGAGGAGAAATTACAAACTAATGTAAGTTGAATTATTGTTGTGGTCTAAATACATTATAATTTATCAAAAGTGTGTATTACTAATGTAAATTAGCTTGCCCATGTCATCTATAATATTTCTTTAAAGAATTTTCAGCATTTTTAGCGGTGTTGCTGGGCTGTGCCGCGACCGAACGATTTGCAGCGGCGGCACATTTAAAAAATTGTTCCGCTAAGAAAAATTAGCCAAACCCGTAAATCGGGAGCAGATAAAAATTAGCAGTGAATTAAGAAAATGTTTTTCTTTTACAGCGATCCAGAGACTGACGGAATTTATTTCTAGTTTCAAATTTGTGCATTCATAGGCGGATAGTTAACGTTGAAATTTAACAATTTGTTGGTTCTTTCAAATAACTTAAATGTATAGTGAAGTGTGTTTTATAAATGATAATTAAACGTCGGCTTGGCAATATTTAACCATTTTCTGCTAATAGAGACAGTCTTGTGTTCCATAGCTAACGCCGGGAAGGAATTCAGTAAATATTTAAAAAAACCACTGCATTTAGAAAATGTGTGCCAAGGCCGAATTATGTAAAAGATATAATTCTCAACTAAATATTCTAAATCAGGTAATATGAATTTATCAGCATGAGAGGGTTGACTAAGTTCACGTAATTTTAAATGTACTTAATTCTGTCTAAATGAATTTTTATTACCACACGTAAATAAAGGGTTCTACAACAAAGTTCGGACGTACAGAAAGAAAGAAAGAGCAAATAACTAAAAACAAATTCAAAAAAGGTAACTGTTTATTTTACTTATTTTATTTATTTAATTTCATTAAAGCTTTCACTGTGGACTGATGTATGACATGAGTGTAAGCGTACATGATTATGTATACCCAGCAGACCATTGCATCTAATACCTACATTCGTCGGACCTGATTTACAAATCCTTATAACTACTGAAACCTAACTAACCTAAGGACATTACACACATCTATGCCCGAGGCAGGATTCGATCCTGCGACCGCAGCGGTCGCGCGTTCCAGACTGAAGCGCTTAGAACCACTCGGCCACAGCGGCCGACTTTTGATTAATAATCAACGTCGGCGTCCGAGGACTTCTAGCATAAGAAGTCACCTTATTCTACGAATGGCTTTTGTCAAAGAGGGCGGAATAGCGAACAGAGGTTCAGGGTAATGTCTTGCCATTAGCGTTGGAAACTGCCCCTATGCGGAAGAATCAGCAATGATCAACGGCAAGAGGATACAGAAGACAATGGATACCGCTGCATTAATGACACACAATGTGTATTCATACGACCATACGACATGTGGCGTGTAATTGAGAAAGTCTCATAATGATCTCTAAATCGGCAAAAAATTTCGGCATAGTCCCACATTCGGATCTCCAGGATGGGACAGCTAATGGTGGTCGGGGGGGGGGGGTGGAGGAGGGGGAGATGTCACCATGAGAAAAAGACTGAATAACCAATGAAGAGATAATGTCCTATGAGTCAGGGCTTGGACTGTCAGAAGCTGAAACGTGATACGGAAGCTAGAATAGCTGAAAAGGGAAAAGCAAGGGCTCACTCTGGATACAGTAAGGGTCAGTTAAGTGAAATGGAAAGAAGACCAGAATGTATGGTCAGATGAGTATAGGGTAATATTAACAGCAGCCCAAACTGTTGTAACGGGAGTAGGATTCGTTATGAATATGGAGGCATGACGGAGAGTGTGTTACTCAGAACAGTTCTTTGATATGGGTGTTCTTGAGAGAATCGACAGCAAACCAACACTGGCAATAATAGTTTAGGTACAAATGACGACGTCGCAAGCTGAAGATGAAGAGATAGAGGAAGTATATGAGAATATTGAAAGGGTATTATGGTACGTAAAGGGGGATGGCCGGCGGATGGCCGACCGGGTTGGCCGAGCTGTTCTAGGCGCTACAGTCTGGAACCGCGCGACCGCTACGGTAGCAGGTTCCAATCCTACCTCGGCTACGGATGTGTGTGATATCCTTACGTTAGTTAGGTTGAAGTAGTTCTAAGTTGTAGTGAACTGATGACCTCAGAAGTTAAGTCCCATAGTGCTCAGAGCCATTTTCATGGGGGATGTGAATGCACTTTTAGGGGAAGGAGCAGAAATAAAGCTTACAGGAAAATACAGAAGATACGGGAGGATTTCAATTAGATTACATCATGGTAAGTCAGAGATTCCGAAATCAGATACTGGATTGTACGGGATACCCAGGAGCAGATATAGACTCAGATCACAATTCGGTAGTGATGAAGAGTAGCCTGAAGTTCAAGAGATTAGCCAGGAAGAATCAATATACAAAGAGGTGGGATTGGAAGTACTATGAAGTGACGACTTACGCTTGTAATTCTCCAAGGCTGTAGATACAGCAGAAAGCAATAGCTCTGAAGGCTGAGCAGTTGAAGAGGAATGGACATATCTAAATAGGGCAATCACAGAAGTTGGAAAGAAAAATGTTCCGGCATAAAATAAAGCGTCAGCACGTCGGCATGGAACGTAACGGCAGAGAAACCTGTGAGACTACGTGAGCCAACAGAACGCTGACTAGGACGGCACCACCACAGGAGCGACAGCTATACAAAGAGAATTTAAACGCCGCTCCAGCTAGCCTCGGCCGCACTATAAGATGGTCACTCGCAGATAATCCGTGATTTGTGATCTATTTAATTATTTGCATGGAAATTGTATATATCGTAAGACATTGATTATTTGCATTTGCAACCTATCTTTGCAGAAACGTAAGTTAAGTATTTTCAATTCCACTTACTGTGATAAACTACATTTATAAGATTTGCTTATATTATTGTCTAGCTATCGGGGAAAATAGCTTCGTAGGCACCCTATATAAGATGAGTGGGCAGGATCCCACATTGGCAACTAGTTATAAGGCGTACCCTAGGCCTGGTGGCCACGTTCTTGTGGGTTTTGCTGGCGTCTTAATCCTTTCTTGTCTTTACTTTGCAGGAGTGTTTACTTGCTTCAACAGCCTCTTTTGCTAATCAGTGTTTTGAGGTGGGTGTTGCAGAAACTTTATTTGCTTTTGTATTTACTCGTACTTTTCTTGCTTGCCTTGTCTGTTTCTTGCATTTATGTCTTCCAAAATGCCCTCTACCTATCCAATCCCTGCTCATGCACCACAACCGCCAGTGTTAGATGCAACACAGCTAATGTAGATCATTCAGTTCGAGACACAGCAAATATCTACACTCCTGGAAATGGAAAAAAGAACACATTGACACCGGTGTGTCAGACCCACCATACTTGCTCCGGACACTGCGAGAGGGCTGTACAAGCAATGATCACACGCACGGCACAGCGGACACACCAGGAACCGCGGTGTTGGCCGTCGAATGGCGCTAGCTGCGCAGCATTTGTGCACCGCCGCCGTCAGTGTCAGCCAGTTTGCCGTGGCATACGGAGCTCCATCGCAGTCTTTAACACTGGTAGCATGCCGCGACAGCGTGGACGTGAACCGTATGTGCAGTTGATGGACTTTGAGCGAGGGCGTATAGTGGGCATGCGGGAGGCCGGGTGGACGTACCGCCGAATTGCTCAACACGTGGGGCGTGAGGTCTCCACAGTACATCGATGTTGTCGCCAGTGGTCGGCGGAAGGTGCACGTGCCCGTCGACCTGGGACCGGACCGCAGCGACGCACGGATGCACGCCAAGACCGTAGGATCCTACGCAGTGCCGTAGGGGACCGCACCGCCACTTCCCAGCAAATTAGGGACACTGTTGCTCCTGGGGTATCGGCGAGGACCATTCGCAACCGTCTTCATGAAGCTGGGCTACGGTCCCGCACACCGTTAGGCCGTCTTCCGCTCACGCCCCAACATCGTGCAGCCCGCCTCCAGTGGTGTCGCGACGGGCGTGAATGGAGGGACGAATGGAGACGTGTCGTCTTCAGCGATGAGAGTCGCTTCTGCGTTGGTGCCAATGATGGTCGTATGCGTGTTTGGCGCCGTGCAGGTGAGCGCCACAATCAGGACTGCATACGACCGAGGCACACAGGGCCTACACCCGGCATCATGGTGTGGGGAGCGATCTCCTACACTGGCCGTACACCACTGGTGATCGTCGAGGGGACAATGAATAGTGCACGGTACATCCAAACCGTCATCGAACCCATCGTTCTACCATTCCTAGACCGGCAAGCGAACTTGCTGTTCCAACAGGACAATGCACGTCCGCATGTATCCCGTGCCACCCAACGTGCTCTAGAAGGTGTAAGTAAACTACCCCGGCCAGCAAGATCTCCGGATCTGTCCCCCATTGAGCATGTTTGGGACTGGATGAAGCGTCGTCTCACGCGGTCTGCACGTCCAGCACGAACGCTGGTCCAACTGAGGCGCCAGGTGGAAATGGCATGGCAAGCCGTTCCACAGGACTACATCCAGCATCTCTACGATCGTCTCCATGGGAGAATAGCAGCATGCATTGCTGCGAAAGGTGGATACACACTGTACTAGTGCCGACATTGTGCATGCTCTGTTGCCTGTGTCTATGTGCATGTGGTTCTGTCAGTGTGATCATGTGATGTATCTGACCCCAGGAATGTGTCAAAAAAGTTTCCCCTTCCTGGGACAATGAATTCACGGTGTTCTTATTTCAATTTCCAGGAGTGTACATTGCTCAACACGGTGCAGCAGCTACTGGCCAAAACTGGGCTCCTGACGGAACAAGTACCACCTAAACAACACCTACAGCTTATACCACCTTTGCGTCAGTTCTGTGAACAATAGGAGCAATGGCTCGAGTGTCTGAAACAGTTCAAAGCCCACATAATTACTCACAACATACCAGGTACTGTGAAAAACCATTACTTTCTCTCATCAATAGAAAGTTCTGAAATCTGGTTTCGCAGGATAGCGGGGATGAAATTATGGTTGTGGAGGGGGCCGTCATCAGTTACTGTCAGTTGCACAAAACACAAAAACTTTTATTTACCTAAGAAACAATTACACATTGCCTTAAAGGGATCAAAATAAAACAATTTGGCTGAAGGCCTGGTTAAGAAAACTTCAGATACCTCCTATGCTGAATGCCCAAAAGCACACCAAAAACAAGAACGGCTAAAGGCCTGAACACTAGTTATAAAAAGTTGCTTTAAAGAATACTCGCCGCTAAAGGCCTTACTTAAAAAATATTTCACGTAAATACTCGGCTGAAGACCACACACTCGACGTTGAACAACTTAGGGCTTAAGGCCTGGATAACAAGAATTTCAAAAATGGCTCTGAGCACTATGCAACTTAACTTCTGAGGTCATCAGTCGCCTAGAATTTAGAACTAATTAAACCTAACTAACCTAAGGACATCACACACATCCATGCCTGAGGCAGGATTGGAACCTGCGACCATAGCGGTCGCTCGGTTCCAGACTGTAGCGCCTAGAACCGCACGGCCACTCCGGCCGGCAACAAGAATTTCAGATAGAACTGATTTTGAAATATTGTTTTTAAACAAATCAATCTTCAAATGTTAAGTCAAGTTGGCTGAGGACTTTACTTTAAGATTAAAACAAACTAAATTAATAGATGACTGAAGGCCTCGCACAGAACTTCAGACTAAAATGAAAATCACTATAAAACTAACAGAACAGTGGTGTTCAGAAGTGTTCCAAGGGTCGGCCTGAGGAGGTAGCTCTAACGAAAGGTGAGATGACACAGGCAGCCAAGAGTAACGCTAAATAAACGTATGGCAACCCGATCCAGGGACGGGTGAGGACCAACCAACAACCTAATCAATTCCCTTCTGCCCGACCAACGGCACAACAACGGAGAGTATTAGCTGAGGACGAAGATATTAGCAGCACTACGTCTTCAAAATTGCCGTCTAAAAAAAATAAAAAAAACCAGCCGAAACACAATAACCACTCTAACAAAAAACATGAACAAACAACTAAAAGGCTGTCGAACTACACGCCGTGCCGGACAGCATCTACACGGCGAGGAAATACACACTGCCGGAAAACTACGCTAACGACCAGGGCAGGTAACTGTGGCGTTAACGGCCACAAGGCAGAAAATGCCGCTGGTGCACTTCACTGATAAGTAACAACCAATTTAATAGTTAAAGACCATGCAGAAAGATAACTGCAAAATTTCGCCTACTCCAACACACCATACATTTCTGCTAGCCGGAAGTGCCCAGGGAGCAACAACCGGTAATGGACGGTTTCATAACAGGTGAACTGACCGCTCAACTTCAGTGTCCAGGTCCGGTGAGCAACGACTTCGTACCTGTTGTAGCTAGCACCTCACAATCCGACCGCGGTACTAGTATCGATAAGCGATTCTGCTGCCACTGACGGAGGCAAGTCAGCAACTCGTTATGGTAGTAACTCGGGGAAAAATTAGATGCTACTCGATTGTGATAAAATGCCAAAGAACGAACGGCATCAACGCGAGCCGGCCATGGCTCAAGTGCAGTGTTTGGACTCCTAAACATTTACCAACGCCACTCAGAGTGGACTTTCATATGATCAGGTTGCAGATTCGCTTACTAACTATTATGACCAACAAGAGACTGCAGTAGCAGCTAGGTATCAATTCTTTAGTTGTAAAAAACGGCCAGAACAAACTTATCACGAGTGGGTAACAGATTTACAGGGTATCTCGAGGAAGTGCTAATTCAAATGTGCTATTGGTGCTCTATATTCAGATGTTACGTTGCGTGAAGCGATCATGTACGATGAACATGATGTCAAAGTCAGAGAACAGATTTCGAAACAGTCCGTTCCATCCTTCCAGCGGGTAGTGAAAATCCCAGATCAGTACGATTCAGGTGCCATGTGCGTTGATAAATTTGAGCAGCCACCTATTTGTCGGGTTGAGTTCCTTGTTTGCCATCGGCCCATTCTGCGGCGGTAGCTTCTGCTCGCCATGCCGCATAAACAACCTTCCACGTTGCGTAAGCAGCTCGCTAAACAGGCAGCTGCACAGGTGAACAGAATTAAGTCTTGCCCTCGGTGTTATTCAAGGCACAAATGCCAAATAGTTCCTCCCGACAAGCTCAATGTTATTCTTGTGGCAATGAAGGACATGTCCAGTATATTTGTTTGCAACAGAACAGACTTGGAATTCGTCCCACTCACAAAATTCACAAGGCCCATGGCATTAATGAAGTCTGCAACACCCATTAGCGAAACTAGCAAGCAAGCTGTTTCTTGAGTCATACACCAATCCAACAAACTTTTGGGTCAATTCCTCCTTTGTGGAAAGCGTGGGATATTTCAATTTGATTTGGGTGCCTCTGTCACATTGCTAAACCGGCACAAATATGAACTGTTAGGCTCCCACACTTGTCTGAAACTAACACGCAGCTGATGGCTTATAATTGACAAGACATTTCTCTTCTCGGAAAATGTGCCATGCGTCCCATGTATCGCTAGCATATGCAAACAGTGACATTTACGGTGCAACAATCACGCGATTGTGCGAACATACACTCCTGGAAATTGAAATAAGAACACCGTGAATTCATTGTCCCAGGAAGGGGAAACTTTATTGACACATTCCTGGGGTCAGATACATCACATGATCACACTGACAGAACCACAGGCACATAGACACAGGCAACAGAGCATGCACAATGTCGGCACTAGTACAGTGTATATCCACCTTTCGTAGCAATGCAGGCTGCTATTCTCCCATGGAGACGATCGTAGAGATGCTGGATGTAGTCCTGTGGAACGGCTTGCCATGCCATTTCCACCTGGCGCCTCAGTTGGACCAGCGTTCGCGCTGGACGTGCAGACCGCGTGACACGACGCTTCATCCAGTCCCAAACATGCTCAATGGGGGACAGATCCGGAGATCTTGCTGGCCAGGGTAGTTGACTTACACCTTCTAGAGCACGTTGGGTGGCACGGGATACATGCGGACGTGCATTGTCCTGTTGGAACAGCAAGTTCCCTTGCCGGTCTAGGAATGGTAGAACGCTGGGTTCGATGACGGTTTGGATGTACCGTGCACTATTCAGTGTCCCCTCGACGATCACCAGTGGTGTACGGCCAGTGTAGGAGATCGCTCCCCACACCATGATGCCGGATGTTGGCCCTGTGTGCCTCGGTCGTATGCAGTCCTGATTGTGGCGCTCACCTGCACGGCGCCAAACACGCATACGACCATCATTGGCACCAAGGCAGAAGCGACTCTCATCGCTGAAGACGACACGTCTCCATTCGTCCCTCCATTCACGCCTGTCGCGACACCACTGGAGGCGGGCTGCACGATGTTTGGGCGTGAGCGGAAGACGGCCTAACGGTGTGCGGGACCGTAGCCCAGCTTCATGGAGACGGTTGCGAATGGTCCTCGCCGATACCCCAGGAACAACAGTGTCCCTAATTTGCTGGGAAGTGGCGGTGCGGTCCCCTACGGCACTGCGTAGGATCCTACGGTCTTGGCGTGCATCCGTGCGTCGCTGCGGTCCGGTCCCAGGTCGACGGGCACGTGCACCTTCCGCCGACCACTGGCGACAACATCGATGTACTGTGGAGACCTCACGCCCCACGTGTTGAGCAATTCAGTGTTACGTCCACCCGGCCTCCCGCATGCCCACTATACGCCCTCGCTCAAAGTCCGTCAACTGCACATACGGTTCACGTCCACGCTGTCGCGGCATGCTACCAGTGTTAAAGACTGCGATGGAGCTCCGTATGCCACGGCAAACTGGCTGACACTGACGGCGGCGGTGCACAAATGCTGCGCAGCTAGCGCCATTCGACGGCCAACACCGCGGTTCCTGGTGTGTCCGCTGTGTCGTGCGTGTGATCATTGCTTGTACAGCCCTCTCGCAGTGTCCAGAGCAAGTATGGTGGGTCTGACACACCGGTGTCAATGTGTTCTTTTTTCCATTTCCAGGAGTGTATTTGGTCTTGATTCATTTGATTTGTTTGGCTTTTACATTCAGGAAATTGTGTTGGCAGCGTCTGCATTCCATACCAAGACAGTGTAGCTCGTTTACTAGAAGAATTCCCGGAACTCTTTTCTGAAGGTTTTGGCAAGGCTAATAATGTCGTCACACATATTACTCCGAAATCCAATACTCAGTCCAAATTTTGCCAGGACAAAACCGTTCCCATTGCGTTACGGGACGAAGTCACTGCTGTACTTAAAGAATTGCAAGATAGCGGAGCTGTTGCCGTCGTGCAAGCTAGTCAGTGGGCCGCTCCACTGAATTTGCTCCCCAAACATTCAGGTGGCACTCGCCTCTGTGTTGACCTTACGTCTACAGTCAATCCACAAACCTTGATTGATACTTACCCATTGCCACGCTCAGAGGATCTCATGAACAGATTAAGCGCTGGACGCTACTTTTCAAAAACTGATTTGCGCAGCGCGTAGCTTCGAATACCGCTCAATGAAGGAGGAGGATGAGATTAGTGTTTAACGTCCCGTCGACAACGAGGTCATTAGAGACGGAGCGCAAGCTCGGGTGAGGGAAGGATGGGGAAGGAAATCGGCCGTGCCCTTTCAAAGGAACCATCCCGGCATTTGCCTGAAGCGATTTAGGGAAATGACGGAAAACCTAAATCAGGATGGCCAGAGACGGGATTGAACCGTCGTCCTCAATGAATGATCTCAAAAATTGTGTATAGTGATTACTCATTAGGGCTTGTTTAAATATTTGTGTTTGCCTATTGGCAGTGCTTCCGCACCCGACATTTTACGAACGGTATTTGGTAAAGCTGACTGCTAACGTGCCGAACTGTTCACACTATGGACTATATTGTCGTAGCAGGTCGTGTATCTGTAGATCATATTACACATTTGTGTGCTTTGTTTCGTGTGTCATCTGATGCAGTACTGAAGTGTAGACTGGACAAGTGCGATTTTTATAAACCTGAGTTCATATCTCGGTAATGTCATAAACAGTCATGCGTAAATCCTCTTCAGTCACATTTGTCAGCCTTAAGAGATTTTCCGGCTCCACGAAATGTCACGAAATTGCTGTCAGTTTTAGGGAAACCTAGATTATACACATCAAGAAAAGTTTTTCATCACCCCAGCTCCCAGAAATCCTGAAGATAGACGTTGATTGTGGATATTGTATCACAGACACAGTCCCTTTGACCGTTCAGAGATGTCAGTAAACCCGCCCAAAGATGCAAACAACCATGCATGAGCAGAGCCTATTAAACGGGAAGGGGGGGGGGGGGGTTCCGACAGCCCATCATTTCCAGTCATTTGATCAGGAAAGAAGTACACAGCTAATGATGTCTGTAGTTACACCGTGTCCAGACGGTTAATACCGCGGTTCTTTCACGTCCGCGCTGTTACTTTAACCAACAAGGGCTCTCAACAAGGGAAGTTTCCAGGCGTCTCGGAGTGAACCAAACCGATGTTGTTCGGATATGGAGGGGATATAGAGTGACAGGAACTGTCGATGCCATGCCTCGCTCAGGCCGCCCAAGGGCTACTACTGCAGTGGATAGTGGATGGCTGGTACCTATGGATTATGTCTCAGAGGAACCCTGACAGCAACGCCACCATGTTGAATAATGATTTTCGTGCAGCTACAGGACGTCGTGTTACGTTTGAAACTGTGCGCAATAGGCTGGTTCATGCGCAACTTCATTCCCGACGTCCATGGCGAGGCCCATCTTTGCAACCACGACACCATGCAGCGTAGCAAAGATGTGCCCAACAACATGCTGAATGGACCGCTCAGGATTGGCATCACGTTCTCTTCACCGATGAGTGTCGCATTTGCCTTCAACCAGACAATCGTCGGAAACCTGTTTGGAGCCAACCCGGCCAGGCTGAACGCCTTAGAATCACTGTCCAGTGAGTGCAGCAAGGTGGAGATCCCTGCTGTTTAGAGGTTGCATTACGTGGGGCCGACGTACGCCGCTGGTGGTCATGGAACGTGCCGTAATGGCTGTACGAAACGTGAATGAAATCCTCCGACCGATAATGCAACCATATCCGCAGCTTATTGGCGAGGCATTCGTCTTCATGGATGACAATTCGCGCCCCCATCGTGCACATCTTGTTAATGACTTCCTTCAGGATAACTGCATCGCTCAACTAGAGTGGCTAGCATGTTCTCCAGATTTGAACCCTATCGAACATACCTGGGATAGATTGAAACGGGCTCTTTATGTATGACGTAACCCACCGACCATTCTGAGGGATCCACGCCGAATCGCTGTGGAAATGTGGGACAATCTGAACCAACAGTGCCTTGGTAAACTTGCCGATAATATGCCACGAAGGAAACAGGCATACATCAATGCAAGAGGAGGTGCTACTGGGTGTTAGAGGTACCGGTGCGTACCACAGTTTGGACCACCACCTCTGAAGGTCTCACTGTATGGTGGTTTAACACGCAATGTACGGTTGGATTTTCATGAACAGTAAAAAAGACGGAAGTGATGTTTATGTTGATCTCTATTCCAATTTTCTGTACAGGTTCCGGAAGTCTCGGAACCGAGGTGATGCAAAACATTTTTGATATGGGTATTATATTCGGTTCATACCGAATGCTGCACAAATCGCATCGCCATTGCATCGCTTGTGTTGCAAGAATGTCCCATTTATTTGGACAGATGAGTGCCATGAAGGTTTTCAAAAACTGAAAGTTGCATTGCTCAGTGATCGATGCTTAGTTCACTTCGGTCCGGACAAACCAGTTGTATTGCGGGTTGAATCTTCCTCTTACGGAATCGGTGCAGCACTTTAGCACAGAATTGGTGATAAAGTCAGACCTATTGCTTTCGCATCAAATGTGTTGTTCAAAGCTCAGTGCATCTATTCACAAATTGAGAAAGAGGCTTTGGCTGTTGTGTATGGTGCACTATTTGTATGGCAGAAAATTCTACTTAGTAACGGTTCATGAGCCTTTGCAGTCCTTGTTTCACCCGACGAAACCGGTTCCTGTACGAACAACCGGTTCCTGTACGAACAACCGGTTCCTGTACGAACTGCGAAAAAATCGCAAAGATAGGCTTTATTGTTGTCTCAATGCAAGTACGAGATTGTGTATCGTCCGACATGTCAACATGATAATGCACACGCATTTTCCCGTCTTCTGATTGGCCCTGATATAGACTTTGAGACTTCTACTGCATCTTCCTGTTACATCGATGCTCAGGATTCTGAATTGCTTCAATCTTTTTCCCTTCAACTATAGGATAATTGCGCAGGCGACTGAAGTTGATTCAGATTTGAACATTTTGCTAACAATCACATCTTGGCCTCGTTCCTTGCATAGCGTAAAAATCTTTGTAGTGTGCCGATACTTTGTACGTCGCATAGCCTCGGTATTCAGAAAGCAGTGATTTTTGTTCATATTGACAGTGGACAGTCACGTGTGTTGATCTCTAAAGATCTGCAAAAAGAGGTGCTGCAGTTGCTTGACCAAAGACACGGGGGGGATTGTTCGTACGAAACAGTCAGCGCGTCGACGGTGTACTTGGCACAGAATGGACACCCAAATAGAAAAGATGACGTCACAGTGTCACGCATGTGCGGAAATGAGTCCACTCAACCACAAAAATTCTCTGCTTGGCCAACGCAATCACCATGGCAACGTGTGCACATAGAGCTGCGGGATTTTTTTTTTTTTTTTTGGAACACTAGGTGGTTGGTTGTGGTTGAGTCGTATAGCACGTTTCCTTTCGCTGTGCCAATGAACTCGACGATATCACGTATCACAATTCAAGTGTTGTCCTCTACTTTTTGCAAATTTGGAATTTTTTGAAAGTTCTGTGGGACCAGACTGCTGAGGTCATCGGTCCCTAGACTTACACACTACTTAATCCAAATTAACCCTTTGTTTCCTGACATAAGAAAAAATTTACTTTTTAGCATTTTCTTTGCAGAATTTATGCTATTGTGGCCTCAAATGACGGTAGCATTTTTTGTAAAATTTTACTTTATTTTTCACAACTTTTTTCTCTCCTGGTACTCAGAAGTACCGTCAGACTCCATGGACAGAATCACAATATGCGCAGAAAAATGCTCCAATTTTTATAACTTGTCCTTTATTCCACATAAATATTAAATATTTTTAAATTAGAAAATTAACAGAAGTATGGTATTTCTCAATTTTTTTTTAAATTTTGCATAAATTTATTCTAGAGCAAATTCACAATACATAGTAACTTAGCTATACATTTTTGACAGTATATACATGTCACATATTTAGTGATACCTCATGAAATTGCCGGAAACAGTTCTTTTTCTCATTGCAGCACAAATACACTTTACACGTACTACATTGTGAATGTGGTCTCGAGTGAATTTTATTTTTCGCACACATTTCGCATCGTCCTCTTTTACAACTGAACACTACAAATGGTTTCCTCTGTTGCCAAGACGGACATCCTTCAGAACAGAAAACTTATCCTTCCTTCTCTTTGGGGGAGTTATTTCATCTTTACCAGAGTTTCTCTTTTTGAGATTTGGCACTTGCTGTTCTTTCATTAGCCCTAGTGCCACAGCACTCCTGAATTCCAGCAGTGGCAATGCCCCTGTAGATCACTGAAAATGACGTAAGCATTGACAAAAGCAATTTCTATTGCTCCCCAGAAGAGACGGTGCCACCATTTCTTTGATCGCCCGTCAAGACCATAAGTTGAACGTAATCTCTCTGCATGATCCACACCACCCATGTTTTTATTATCATCACATACAATAACTGGTCATGGTATAGTCATACTAGTTCCATCTTTCTGTTTTCTTGTCACTACGCTCTGTTCAGTGCCATGGAAGTTTGACGCAAAATACACTACTTTATTTTCCCTCCATTGAAATACTGTTAGGTCTAAAGATGACTCTCTGTGATTTGATTCCCCACGCTTTAGACATTTTTCTTTAGGTAAATTGCCTGGCCAAACTTTCCTGTTTGTTCTAATTGTTCCACAGGCAAATGTAGTTACGGATTTCTGTGTGAGAAAAAGTGGACAGAACAACTAGTGAGAGGTAACGCACTGTTGCTACAATAAAGTGTTCGCACAACCTGACGGTACTAATAAGTCCGCCTTATATTTTCCACTTTATCTCATTCACTTGTGACATAATGCTTCAAACTATTATAAAAAAACAAAGAAGGTAAGTACGTACAATGGAAAACTCAACGGAAGTTCCAATAAATTGCACACAAATTCAGGCAACACCATGGAAACAAGCACATACAATCTTCTGTTTCCACAGCAGCGCGCGAAACACAGTTTCAAGCTCTGACCGCCAGAGAGGTCTATGTATTGCACAATAACATCTATGAGACAGTAGAGCAGAGTTACTGTTACGTACCGACAGGCTCTCAGATCACGAAACTGCACCACGAGAAAATAATGAGAGTCAAAACTTACTGGACCTTTTAAGTACCGTCAGGCAACAAAGGGTTAAAGTTACGCTAAGGACAACACATACACACTCATGCCCGAGGGAGGATTCGTACCTCAGGTGGGGGGAAGCCACGCGAACCGTGACAAGCCACCTTGGACCACGCGGGTACCCCTTGCGGATCCCTATTTTTTTCCTCGAAGGTTTACCTGAAGTCATAGTGTCAGACAGCGGCCCTCAGTTCACGTCAAATGAATCTGAAACATTCTGAGAACGCAGTGGCATACGGCATCTCACTAGTGTACCGTTCCATCCAAAGTCAAACGGAGGAACGGAACGTTTTGTCAGAACCCTCAAACAGCAAATGGCCAACCTTCACTCACCTCACACCAGGAATCAAGCATTCGGAAACACGAGATGGGCCATCGCCGGTGGACTGGTACGCGGCCGCCGCCATCGGACACTGCTCCACCTGCTCCATCCCCCTCAGCATTCGGCACCAAAGAAAGGCCTCAAGTATCACATCGCGCCGCATGATATTGTGTTTTGCAGGGTTTTTAGCGGCAGCAGACGGTAGGCACGTGGCGAGATCTACGATAGGCTTGGCGCTTTCGTGTATCTCATTACAGGTGCACACGGGATGCAGGCCGGCATCACATCAGCTTCGCCACCGTCGCGTGCACGATGATCTTTCTGTCTCTCTTCCCGCAGATTCAAGGCTCCCGAGGACAGCGCAGCCTCAGCAGCTGCCAGAGGCTGTCGGCACGACACTGCAGGACAACTTCATGGTGAGGGAGCCTTCGCCCCCACCGACTCCTCTCGTCCTACCGACGGAGCTGGACCCGCCCACACCGCAGTTACCGAAGCCCTCAACATCTGGTTGTTGGCCTCCGGAGATGGGCGCGTACCCTTCTGGTCATTTTCCGCGGTACATTTCGACCAGGCCGGAAGCTTGAAATCCCCTGCAGCCACAGATTCCGTTCTAGCGCAGCATCCACCCTCCGGCCTCCCCGTCGTTGTCGCATTCCCGACTCGACGACGGTCCGTTGCTTTGAGTGGTGATGGGGGGGGGGGGGGGGGGCAAAAATGTTATATTAAGTGGCAGGTGTCATTAGAGCACAGTTAATAAAGTCATTTCTTGAAATAATGAATAAACTGGGCACTCATATTTTCGTGTTTCCCACGCTGGTCTCGCTGTGTACTCATGGCTCAATCGTCCAAAATCTAGGTAGTGATGATTCCTAGCTCGGATGCAAAGAGGCCTAGGTGTTATTCTGCGATATTCAAAAGTTTTATAGATTTGTTTCATAAACCATCCTTGAAGATTAAACTTTTGCAAGTTAGGACAATGGTCATGTAAAAAAGTAATCAACACTCCGAATTTAAGTTACACTTTTTTTAAATTACTTTTGTTGCAATATCACGTAACTCGTTCCAAAACATCACTTCACAATATAAAACATACTTGAAACTATCTTCCTCACTGTTAAAGTTGACATTTCATAAACTGACTACAATTTGCGTCTTTTTAATATGACGACCAAAGCTTCACTCTCTAATAACCGCTTACGCCCCCAAAAATCAGAGTTACAAATACATCAAAGATCATAGTGACAAAAGAAAGAATACACAAAAGAATAATATAATTGCAATATATACATATCGATGTATCGAAGTACCTGTACATTAATGAAATCAAATCTGAATGTTGTCACAGAAATATGTTAACTATTTTACAGAAACACAGTAGGACATTGCTGGTAACGAGAGGTTGAGGTGAGGTGCCGTAATGGTTATGTAATTCAAGTACCATTACAAACGGTTACTATGACGACACCATGACAGGAGCGGCACCTACACGAAGAGAATATAAGAGCTGCACCATCGCCTCGGCTGCACTAGAAGAATGGCACTAGATGATTAGTCGTGACTTGTGATCTATATTGATTGCTTGCATGGAAATTGTATATATCGAAGGACATTGATTACTTGCATGTTGCCATTTACTTGCGACACTTAATTGTACATCCGCCAAGTTAAGTATTGTAAATTCAATTTACTGTAGTAAACTCAAGTAGAAAATTTGCTTGAATTTTTGTATAGCTAGCAGAGAAAACAGCTTCCGGGGCACGCCTGTATAAGACGAGTGGGCAGGATCCCACAAAAAACTTAGGAACAAAGAAGTTAACTGCGAAGAAACTTTTGGTAACAGAAGAAATACTTCATTTGATCGATGAAAGGAGGAAGTACAAAACAGTTAAGGGAAATTCAAGAATACAGTAATACAAGTCGCTGAGGAATGAAATAAATGGGACGTGGAAGGAGTCTAAAACCAAATGGCTACATGAAAAATGTGAAGAAGTCCATAGAGAAATGTTTGACGAAAGGACTAAACAGAAATGTCGTGTGAATAGGGCCACCCGTCGGGTAGACTGTTCTCCATGTGTAAGTTTTTCGATTTGACGCCACTTCGACGACTTGCACGTCGATGGGTATGAAATAATGATGATTAGGACAACACTCAGTCCGTGAGCGGCGAAAATCTCTGACTCAGTCGGGTATCGAACCCGGGCCCATAGGATTGACATTCTGTCGCGCTGACCACTCAGGTACCGTGGGCGGACGACGGCAGTACTGGCACAAAATTTTCTGTGAAGTTAAAAGCAAGGGTGGTAACATTAAGTGTGTCAGGGGAATTCCGCTGATAAATCCAGAGGAGAGAGCGGATCATGGGGAAAAGTGCGTGGAGGGCCTTTATGAGTGGGCAGATTTTTCTGTTGTGACAGAAAAAGAAACAGGAGTCGGTTAGGATCAGAATGTAAGAGAGATTTCGAGGACTTAAGATCAAACAAGGCAGAATGCGTAGATAACACTCCATCAGAATTTCTAAAATCATTGCGTCATGGTGACAAACAACTGTTTACTTTGGTGTGTAAAATGTATAATTTTGGCGATAGAGCATCTCACTATTGCAAAAATGTCATCCACATCATTTCGAAGACTGCAAGAGCTGAAAAGTGCTTAAAAGCCGATGCATCGAAATTACTAAGAATAATATACAGAATAATGAAAAAGATAATTGAGGATTTGTTAGATGACCATCATTTTGGCGTAAAGAAAAGGTAGCGGCACCAGGGAGGCAATTCTGACGTCGCGGGTAATAATGGAAGCAAGACTAAAGACAAATCAAGACTTTTCATAGGAGTTGTCGACATGCAAAAGGCGTTCGACAGTGTAAAATGGTGCAAGGTGTTCGAAGTTCTGAGGAAGATAGGGGAAGGGTAAAATTCAATATGTACAAAAGCCAAGAGGGGATAGTAAGCGTGGACGACCAAGAGCGAAGTGTTTGGTGTAAGACAGGGTATAGTCTTTCACCCCTAGTCTTCGATCTGTGCGTTGAAGAAGAAGTACTTCTTGTTCTGCTTTGTTTTAGTACGTTAAAACAAATAGGGCCTTACGCGCCCATGGCAGAGCCGTAGAACACGAAGACAAAAAAAAGGGGTTGAAAACGGCTACACGTTAAGCCCAATCGACGGAAGGAAAGACAGCTAAAAACAGAGACTTGGAGAAAAGTCCATAAAACACGCCATAAAGAAACGGAAGTCCGGAACTGAAGGTGAACTGCCCCTCCGCATATTGCTACGATGCATAAAAAGTATAATGCGGACGACAGCTCGCGCGTCGTTCGCTAAAAGGGTCGATAAATCAGACAGCAAAGATAAATGAGAAATATGCTTTTTTTGAAAAATGGCATTCGGTCAGGACATGGTGAACCGCCAAATGTTGAAGGGAATGAGAACAAAGTGGTCTGGGAGCACCGCGTAACAAATGGCGATGGCAGAAAAGACAGTGCCCAATACGCAACCTAGCTAAAATGGTTTCTCACGGCGAGAGGGCCGTGAGAAAGTCTTCCAAGCCCCTGGGTGAGGCGTAAATTCCCCGGAACTTGTTCCCATGAAGGAAAGACCAGTGAAGATGCCAAAGTGACACCACCTGCTGCATACGGCAAGACAGAGATCTTCGGAGGGAATGGAAGAACCAGCGGGCCGAGGTAGGAGGACTGCAGCCTTGGCAATAGCGTTAGAGGCCACGTTCCCCGTCAGAGCGACGTAACCAGGAACCCACATAAACATCACAGTGGCTCCATCAAGAGTGAGCAAGTGACATCTTCCCTGGACCTGTTGCACTAATGGATGGGCGGTGTACAACACACACAGCCTCTGAGGGGCACCGAGGGAGTCGGAGCAGGTGACGCATCTGAAAAGCCTGCGTCGCCAGATGCACAGCGTGCCCTGATACAGGGCGAAGAGCTCTGCAGTTAACATGCGCCTTTGGCCAGGCTACCATTCACACCACGATACCGACAAGCATAGCTACTCTAGTGAGGTGAAAGAACTGACCGGAGTAGAACGGCGAACCGTTGTGTTTAGTGATGAGAGTGGGTTCTATCCCTATGCAAGTGATGGACGTGCAGATGTATGGCGGAGAGGTAGTAAGCTGCCTATTCCAGAATTCATTCGCCCACAACATAGAGAGCCCGCTCCTAGCTTCAAGGTGTGGGCGCCATCAATTAAAACTCGTGGTCACGCTTGGTGTTTCCGTAGGGTAAAGTAACTAGTTTCCACTGTATTGCACAGTTGGTTATACCCGAGCTAGTGGCATTTCTTCTGCGCATAGGTAATGTACTTTCATAGCAGACCAGTGTACGTCCATACACAACTGCTACGAATTACAGAGCTCTTCCCAGTGACGTACAACTGCCCTCGGCTACAGATCACCAGCTCTCACTCCCATTGAACGTGTTAGGGGCATGATGAAACGGGACCCTACCCGTTTTCCAGAGCCTCTTAGAAGTATTGCCGAATTCGCAAGAAACGGTGCACGACGTAGGGAACTAGAAGGGGGTTTTCACTCTTCAGCGGAGTGCGAGCTGATATGACATTTCCTGGCAGATTAAATCTGTGTGCCGGACCTATAGTCGATATCGGGAACTTTGCCTTTTTCGGACAAACGCTCATCGTCTGAGCTACCCAAGCACGACTGACAACCCGTCCTTACAGCTTCAATTCTGCCAGTACCACGTCTCCTACCTTCCAAACTTCACTACTGGGAGAAATGGTATTGCGGGAACATGGCTTAGCCACGGCCTGGGGGTGTTAACAGGATAAGATTTTCACTCTGTAGTGGAGTGTGCGCCGATATGAAACTGGTTGAGGAAGCCGATAGCGAAAAACGTAGGTGGCAATGACCAAGACACACCCGACACCACGGTCAGTCCGACAGCAATCAGTGTACGCAAAGGGCGGCCGCGGTTGCCGAGCGGTTCTAGGCGCTTCAGTCCGGAAGCGCGCTACTGCTGCGGTCGCAGGTTCGAATCCTGCCTCGGGCAAGGATGTGGGTGATGTCCTTAGGTTAGTTATGTTTAAGTAGTTCTAAGTTCTAGGGGACTGATGAACTCAGATGTTAAGTCCCATAGTGCTCAGAGCCATTTGAACCATTTGTACGCAAAGGTACTATCGCGAAATTGCGTGCGAAGATCGTCGTAGAGCAAGGTTGGAGTAGGGCCCTTAGGAAGCGAGTGAAGGCCGAAGTGAACACGGGCCATCACACAAAGCGGGGTGGTGAAAAGTTCGCACCCACTGGGAAAGTGGCCAGTAGCGTGAAATTAACCTGCCGGAGCAAGAGCGATAGTGAAGTCCAGAAAGTAACAGAGAGGATGGACGCGCTCCATTAAAGGAGTCGTCGAAGACGGAGGCATACGATGAGCGGCCAGGCATGGCAGGCCAACGGTATGCGTATCTGATGAGGAGAAGGTCACTGTGGTATGACAGCGGTGGTTCGGCAACTTCTGCATAGAGGCTCTCCACTGGGCTAATGGTGGAGGAGGAGAGTAGTGTTTAACGTCCCGTCGACAACGAGGTCATTAGAGACGGAGCACAAGCTCGGATTAGGGAAGGTTCTAATGGTTCAAATGGCTCTGAGCACTATGGGACTTAACATCTATGGTCATCAGTCCACTAGAACTTAGAACTACTTAAACCTAACTAACCTAAGGACAGCTCACAACACCCAGTCATCACGAGGCAGAGAAAATCCCTGACCCCGCCGGGAATCGAACCCGGGAACCCGGGCGCGGGAAGCGAGAACGCTACCGCGCGACCACGAGCTGCGGACGATTAGGGAAGGATGGAGAAGGAAATCGGCCCTGTCCCTGCAAAGGAACCTTCCAGGCTTTTGTCGGAAGCGGTTTAGGGAAATCACGGAAAGCCTAAATGAGGACGCCCAGACGCGGGTTTGAACCGTCGTCCTCCGGAATGCTAGTCCACTGTGCTAACCACTGTGCCAACACGCTGGGTCCGGGTTAATGTAAAAGGTGCCAGGAGTAGTATTAATGTTCAAGGTGAAAGGATATCAGTGACAGTATCCGCTGATGATACTGCTGTCCTGAGTAAAAGTGAAGAAGTATTACATGTTCTCCGTAATGGAATGAGCCGTGTAATGAGCACTTAATATGGTTTGAGAGTAAATCGAAGAAAGACGGAAGTGGTGTGATGTACAGATTGAATAGTAGCGGGGGAAGAACAACATCCCCGTTCAAATGGTTCAAATGGCTCTGAGCAATATGGGACTCAACATCTTAGGTCATAAGTCCCCTAGAACTTAGAACTACTTAAACCTAACTAACCTAAGGACATCACACACATCCATGCCCGAGGCAGGATTCGAACCTGCGACCGTAGCAGTCCCGCGGTTCCGGACTGCAGCGCCAGAACCGCTAGACCACCGCGGCCGGCAACATCCCCGTCTTGCATTCTTTTTTAATCCGAGCAGTTCCTTCTTGCCCGTCCACTGTTATTATTCCCTCTTCACTCTTGTACATATTGTATATTCCCCGGCTCTCCCCATAGCTTACCCTTATTTTTCTCACCATTTCGAACATCTTGCACCATTTTAGACTGTCGAAGGCTTTTTTCAGGTTGACTAATCCATGAACATGTCTTAATTATCCTTTACTCTTGCTTCCTTTATCAATCGTAACGTCAGAATTCCCTCTCTGGAGCCTTGCCTTTCCTAAATCCAAACATAATGTTCTCTTCCATTCTTGTATATATTATTCTGATAATCAATTCAGATGCATGAGCTGCTAAGCTGATTGTGCGATAATTCTTGCACTTGTCAGCTCTTGCAGTCTTCAGAATTGTGTGGATGATATTTTACCGAAAGTCAGATGGTACGTCGCCAGACTCATATATTCCACGCAGCAAAGTGAGTAGTCGTTTTGTTGTCAACTCTCCCCTTCATTACCGAGCGAGGTGGCGCAGTGGTTAGCACACTGTACTCGCATTCTGGAGAACAAAGTCCAAACCCGTCTCCGGCCATCCTTAGTTAGGTTTTACTTGATTTCCCTAAATCGTTTCAGGCCAATGCCGGGAGGGTTCCTTTAAAAGGGCATGTCCGATTTCCTTACCAATCCTTCCTTAATTCGAGCTTGTGCTCCGTCTCTAATGACCTCGTTGTAGACGGGACGTTAAACACTAATCTCCTCCTCCTCTCCCACTGATGTTACGCATTCTGATGGAATGTTGTCTATGGCTTCTGCCTTGTTTGATCTTAAGTCCTCGAAAGCTCTCTTAAATTCTAATCCTAATGTTGGATCCCCTATTTCCTCTGAATCTACTGCTGTTTCTCCTTCTATCATATCGGACAAATCTTCGCCCTCATAATGCCTTCAGTTTAATCCTTCCTGAATTTCCCTTAACTTGTCTGTATTTTCTTCTTTCATCGTTAAAATGAAGTATTTCTTCTGTTACCCATGGTTCCTTCGCGGTTGTCTTTTTGTATACATGTTCCTGTTTCCAACCTCCATGATTGCTCGTTTTAGATATGTCCATTCTTCTTCAACTGTACTGCCTACTGAGCTGTTCTTTATTGCTGTATCTATAGCCTTAGAGAACTCCGAGCGTCTTTTGTGATTGCTTAGTATTTTCCTATTCCACTTCTAGGCCTATTGATTCTTCCTGACGAATGTCTTATATTTCTGCCTATTCTTCGTCGCTACTCAATTGCGATCTGAGTCTATATCTTCTCTTCGGTATGCCTTACAGTCCAGTACCTGATTTCGGAATCTCTGTTGATCATGATGTATTTTAACTGATATCTTCCCGTATCACCCGGTCTTTTCAAAGTATGCCTCCTCCTCTAGTAGTTCCTGAACGGAGTATTCATTATTACTAGTTGAAATTTACTACAGAACTCAACTAGTCTTCTGCATTGAACACATAGTGTGTTATGCGGCGAACACTGTTGCAGAAAAAATTCAAAATCCAAGATCGCTTAAATCCTGTTTAGTAAACAGGATTTAAGCGATCTTGGCTTTTGAATTATTTCCACAACTAGAATTTCACCTCTCTCATTCCTCGTGCCAAGCTCATATTCTCATGTAGCCTTTATTCTACTACTTTCCTACGATTGATTTCCAGTGCCCCGTGGCTATTATACTGTATTTTCATCTCCCTTCATGTACTGTTTTATCTTTTCAATACCTTCACATACTTTCTCTATCTCTCAACTTCTGCTTGCGCCGTCGGTATATGTACAGTCGTGGACAAAACGAGCGAGACCCCTCGCCTTTTCGTTATGCTGATCCGCACGGCTTTAAAGTCTGCTACACAGCATAACAGGCAAGGCGACGAAGTGCTACCAACATACTATGCGCAGGCGTGAAATTGACAAACTATCTGAACTTTTTTAGACTGTATTCCATAATTTCTAAGACTATATTAATGCTGATTAGTGTGTTAAATACAACACGTAAACATAGGACAGAACTGAAAGAAGAAACGCTAATTTGTATGAAACGGACGAATAAAAATGAATTTCAGCTTATCCAGATAACAGACAAAGAACCCCAGACCGTTACGAATTAGCAAAATATTATCCGCATTCGCCCGCGAAACGGTCTGTGTCAACGTTCAGACCAGTCATACTGGATTACCATTGCTGACCTACCATGAAAGTGTGCAAATTTAGCAATGCGTGAAGATTCATAACGAAATTCACTTAAACATCATTCAGTGCCACACTTAAGTCAATTCCATTATTGACAGAAGCGGAAAAAGGAGGCAGTATCATGTATGAAATTCTACAAGAGTGTCATATTGACATCCACAGAGCGCCAGTACAGAATAAAGGTAGCGATAAATCGTATTGGGTGCGCGAGAATTTCGTAAAATTGCTTTACTGATATTCTACCTGCCTCCATAGAGATTAGAACCGAAAACAAACCAGACCTTCCTTTCACTATGCTAGCAGACAACCTAGGCAAACAGCCCTCTATTATTACCCCAGACATGAACAAGCCGGCAATTTCGCAATAAAAATCTGCAGTTTCTGTTGCATAGAGCTATCTGGACTCAAAAACATGAATTTTCTTCCTTTATGTCACCGCTTATGTGACAATCATTCGGGATGATTATCGAAATAACAAATTACTGTTATTAGAGAGTAAATTTTGTAGGATAATTCTGCACCACCCCAGGAAATAAACGGCTACATAGCTGCCAAACGTATTCTGCATTGTTTCGAATTCTCCACTAGACTCGCCACAGCCAGAAAACGTTCATTAGCAGAAGTGTTTCTTAAGCTAGCTAGCAATGAGAATGTTCGTACTTCTAAAACGCGGTGGCATTAATACTGGGATGTGAATTACCACGTGTATAGGCAAATACATTCTATTTGCATTCCTGTAAACGTGATTTGGATCGAAAACGTAGCTACGACTAATATGCTTATGTATCGACAGCAACTAGAACATTTCGAATAAAGAGTAGCGGGTGTTATTTATGCGGCCCTCATCTTCAGTGTTTTCGTTGTTAGGATTTCGTCACCTAAACCGGTAAAAACGGAACCCTACCAGTCTCACTTTCTTGACCGTCTATCGGTCTACCCAACCCTTAAAACCCGTTTACCTCCAGAACGGGTGGACATAATAAGCGGAAATGTATCGCACTTCTTGCTGTAACCGGTCCCTTGCTGGTGTAAAAAAGTGAGCTTCTATGTCAACGCAATCAAAAGATACGACGGTTTATGTAAAGAAAATTTACGCGAAAGGTCAAAAAATGGCTTCAAGAACTATGCGACCTAACTGCTTAGGTCATCAGCCCCTAGACCTAGAACTACTTAAACCTAGCTAGCCTAAGGGCATCACAGACATCTATGCCCGAGGTAGAATTCCAACCTGCGACTGAAGCAGCCGTGCGGTTCGTCACTGAAGCGCCTGGAACCGCTCGGCCACCGCAACGCGGCGAAACCCTACTCACCTCATGTATAATGATAATATATACTGTCTAGTGAGGATAAACTGTATTCTCCAGCAACTCAGATCGTTTGATCACGGAACTTTTACGAAGCTACATTCAAACTTTGTCGAAGTCGTCTGCAATATACATTACAAACACCCTAGGAACTTCGTATGCGATATCCACTTCTGAATACGCTGGCAGATAATGCAGTACTATAACAAGTAGGTGGGAACTTATTGTTATTGGTCCATGCATGACACTTTATTTCAATATCACTTTAACTCGCCTAGGTGTTCGTATATGGCTGAAATTAATGAACAAAAAGTAAATAAACAGTAAACAACTTCGATGTTCAGATCAAGTGAAAGTCACATGTCGTAATTACAACATTATTTCGTTGTTACATCTACATGACTACATCAACAGGATTTCTTTGCAATCCGGACTTACGTGCCTGGCAGAAGGTTCGGATTATTTCTCTACCGTCCCACTCATTAACAGTGTGCGGGAAAAGGGACTACTTAAATCTTTTCTTGCGAGCCTTGAATTACATTATTACTATGGTTTCTTCTTGTGTAAGTACCCTAGGAAATAATGTTTTGGCAGTCAGAACATATGGTGGTGATTGAAATTTCGTGAAAAGATCTCGTGGCAACGAAAAACGCATATGTTTTCATGAATGTTACCCCAACTCGATTATCAAATCTGGGATCCTCTCTCCCCTATTTCGTGACATTACAAAGCGTGCTACCGTTCCTTGGACGTTTTTGCGTGCACAGTCAATCACGTCTGTCAAGGATATTATAGCAGTGGACGGACAAACGTAGTGTAGGCAGTGTTTTCAGTTGGCCTGTTGCGTATTCTTAGTGTGCGGCCAATAAAACGCAGTCATTCGTTTGCCTTCCCCACAAAAGTATGTTTTCGATCTTTCCAGTTTAAGTTTTACTGGGTACTGAGATGAACTGACAGTGCTTCGACTTGTGTTTTGTCATGTAACCGAAAGTTAATTGTTGTTATTGGTCGCAGCTTTCGTGTTTAATGTATTCCTCAGTCAACAACAGTAGACTCCTCGTACACCACACATAACTGTTTCAAAGTATTAAATTGTTACTGATCTTACCATGTTGCAGTGGTCATCTTAACTTGCCGTTTTGAAAAAAAGGAAAATATTTTAGCGAAATGTAGCAACTAAGAAGCGGAGTATCCAAACTAACAAACGTTTCCGGTTTAAGTAGTTGCAGTAGGTCTACTACACAGTAACGTAAATTAGGAGCAAAGTCCATAAGTAGATCCTCATCAGGAAAACCAGCCCTCATAATGCAAAGTGCAGCAACTACAACAAAGAAAGTTTCCAAACATGTCAATGAGTAGTCGAGGAAAGTTGACGCATTCTGTCTACTGAATCCCAACGCACGCAATTTACGAGGGGGCACGCCAAGTGTCAGACCCCGATCTTGCTTTTAACTACGCTCATTGAAAGAGGGGACAAAATAAGCTTAAACTCTACCGCTTCTGAGAAAACGACGGTCAAAGTGTTCAATGCGTTGTTGCTATAGTGTAGATACCGCTTAGCGGTTAAGGATTCAACTGAAGCGGTGGCTCTGCGGCTACCATAGCGACTTCGGAACTTTGCGCTGCGAGTTCGAAACCCGGTTTTTCCTTTTTTCCCCCCTCACTCTCTGAATTATCTACGAATGTTTATTCCAATTTATGATGAAACACTGTTGTCGTTATTCGTCAGTTAATTTACTGTGTAAAGAAATAAGTTAAAAAGGGAACACACAGTGCGTAGTGGGGCGATCACTCTGTTGTAGAAATAATTCAGAAGCCAAGATCGCTTAAATACTGTCTACTGGATAACCGGTTTCAACACACTAAAGGTGCCATTATCGGATCTAAATGTAGATTAACATTGATAAACCATTTGGATGTAACGATACATGAGGCAGACGAGATGATTTTATATCAGCTTGTCTCATTCGTTTATTATTTTTTTAATTCATTAATTACACATAAAGTTAATTGTCGAGTAATGACAACATTATTTCAACATAAATTAGAAAAAAAAACATTCGAAGATAATTCTGATAGAGAGGCAGGAAAATAAAATAATTAAAAAACCCAATATGGTCTCGAACACGGGAATCAATGCTAAGAAGGAACGACGGTAGCCACTGAGCCACCGCTTCAATTGCGTTCTCGGCTGCAGAAGGTATCTACACTAGAGCAACAGCGCGTTGATAACTTTGGCCGTCGTTTTCTCGGAAACGGTCGAGTGTCTACAGATAAGCCGAAACACAAGTTCGCTTATTTTGTCCTCTCCTTCACTGACAAGGGGAGGCCGCCAATTGTGAAATTCAGATTCGATTCATACTGCGCATAATAAAAGCTCATGGCCAGAGGTGTAATGTGGTAAAGCACCAAGATGCACTTCTCAGCCGTTGTCGAGAAAATCGACAGTTAGAAGAAACCGCTGCGGTGAAATATTCTCTACGATTCATAATTTTCTACAGCGTCGTGGCGCAGCGGTAAGCGCTCGAGTTCGTAATCCGAAGGTCGGCGGATCGAATCTCGCTCCATGCAACTTTTTTTTTTTAGTATTTGTTTTTTGTAATTCAAATGTGTGTATAAACACACACATACACACACACACACACACACACACACACACACACACACACACACACACACACACACACACACACACATATATATATATATATATATATATATATATATATATATATAATTCCCGGCAACAGGTTGCAACAATTATGCATATAATAAGTTGTTGAAAGTCGTTTGTCGTGGAAAAACTGGCGACTTCGAACATCATTATGTTTTCCGCAAACAAATTTGTATTTCACAAATGTTATTAATTGTCTTCATAATGTTAACCACGTATAGTTAGCGGAAGACGTAGAAACGATATTCCGAAACGAATACGTATAGCGTAAGTCAAACGTTCGAATTAGAATAGAAACCCCACGAACACAAATTTGCTGTGGCAGGTATGAAATATAAACTCCGTTAATCGCTCGTTACACTTGAAGGACAGATGTTGAATGGGCCGAAACGAGCCGCCGCATAACAGCGTAGTTGCCTGCTAACTTCGAAAGAAGGTAGATGCGGTCCCTAGCACAACTTATAACACCGTCGAAAATCAGTGCGGACGTGAGAGCTTTGGTACACCCTGTTAAACAAACGGTAAAATGGAGGCGGTACAATTGGAGAGCGATCCGCCTTCACCAACATGCATAAGCAATTCATTAATAGTTTATATATATATATATATATATATATATATATATATATATATATATATATTTGAATTACAAAAAAATAATAATAAAAAAAAATGTTGCATAGCGTGAGATTCGATCCGGCGACCTTCGGATTACGAACTTTTTTTTTTTTTTTAATTTGTAGCCACTGCGGCTTTTTTTTCTCTATATGTAAAAAAAATTCAAATGTTTCTATTTTTTTTTATATGAAGACGACACAACACCCAGTCATTTTTTTTTTACTGGTTTCTCCTTCCAGTAAACAAAAATGAGTCTCCTTCGCCGTGTTGGCGAAGAAGCAATCTTTTGGAATAAAAAAAGTTTCTCAAAGCCAAACTCAAATTTCTTTTTCCTTTAAGAACAAATTGTGAGGAATAAATAAGGAAAAGCTTTTATTTTCTTTTTTTTTCAAAAATAAACAAAGACGCAAATTATACTAGTTTCTCCATCCAGTAAACAAAAATGAGTCTCCTCCATCTTGTTGGCGAAGAAGCAATCTTTTGGAACAAAAAAAGTTTCTCAAAGCCAAAATCAAATTTCTTTTTCCTTTAAGAACAAACTATGAGGAATAAATAAGAAAAAGCTTTTTAAGTCATCGTGCGACTTATAGTTAAAGTTCAGTTCTAACAGGAGCTCTTGAAGTGTATCCGCCTACAGCATGCCAGCTCGTCCAAACGTGTCTTCTCCTGGCGTAGGCGTGGGTTCTGGGTAGCAGATCTATGCAGGTCGGTTCGTTTTATACAGTTTTCAGCTTCTCAGGGCTTGGACGTTCCAGCTACTAGGTGGGTCATCGAAAGTGCTCCGTAAGAAATTGGAAAAATAGTGTTTATAGCGTGGGTTGCGTATCAGGACGCAGTGTCGTTCGTTGAGATAAGTCCAATATCCTAGCGTAGATTTGTCGCCAGATGTAAAAAGATAGCGGATCGTGTGGCCACAGATCCAATTCACAGAGTTAGTTTTGGCGGAGGGGTAGAAAGTCTTATCGGGGTACAAAAGCATGTGGACGTCGATCTGAACCGGTGTCTGGCGAGTAAGAAACGCCAAAATTCGCCGCGCAAGTGTCCAGACGTCTAGCGCTGTGCCACAGTGGAACCGGTGGACATCCGTGTCATCCACTCCACAGTGGGTGCAGAGGGATGAATCGGCGAGATGGATGCGGTGCAGACGATCTCGGTTAACTTGTTTGCCATTCACGGTGATGTACCACGCTGATTGAATGTCTGATTCGAGGAAACGCGCATGGATCGCCTTCCATATGTGTCGCCACACGTACTGTGGATACTTACGTTCGACGGGGTTGGACGGGCGGCACTGTTGTAACAATTCGGAGACTGTTTTCGTGAGGTACAAACGTGTAAGTGGGAAGGACCGGTAGATATAACTAAACTCCAGGAAAAATCGTTGGATGTAATAAAAGGGGGTTGGAATGGTCGATACCAGTACTGGGGCGGACAAGGAGGCCGGTGCATAGTTGTGAAGCAGGAGGCTAGTAAGGCTCTGTGGGCAACGATGCCAAAGTTTTAGTTGGGAGCTGACGTATAGTGCCTTGACACGAGTCGGCACGTGGATGAGTCCCACCCCGCCACGATCTCTACATCTACATCTACATCTATACTCCGCGAGCCACCTTACGGTGTGTGGCGGAGGGTACTTATTGTACCACTATCTGATCCCCCCTTCCCTGTTCCATTCACGAATTGTGCGTGGGAAGAACGACTGCTTGTAAGTCTCCGTATTTGCTCTAATTTCTCGGATCTTTTCGTTGTGATCATTACGCGAGATATATGTGGGCGGTAGTAATATGTTGCCCATCTCTTCCCGGAATGTGCTCTCTCGTAATTTCGATAATAAACCTCTCCGTATTGCGTAACGCCTTTCTTGAAGTGTCCGCCATTGGAGCTTGTTCAGCATCTCCGTAACGCTCTCGCGCTGACTAAATGTCCCCATGACGAATCGCGCTGCTTTTCGCTGGATCATGTCTATCTCTTCTATTAATCCAACCTGGTAAGGGTCCCATACTGATGAGCAATACTCAAGAATCGGACCAACAAGCGTTTTGTAAGCTACTTCTTTCGTCGATGAGTCACATTTTCTTAGAATTCTTCCTATGAATCTCAACCTGGCGCCTGCTTTTCCCACTATTTGTTTTATGTGATCATTCCACTTCAGATCGCTCCGGATAGTAACTCCTAAGTATTTTACGGTCGTTACCGCTTCCAATGATTTACCACCTATGGCATAATCGTACTGGAATGGATTTCTGCCCCTATGTATGCGCATTATATTACATTTATCTACGTTTAGGGAAAGCTGCCAGCTGTCGCACCATTCATTAATCCTCTGCAGGTCTTCCTGGAGTACGTACGAGTCTTCTGATGTTGCTACTTTCTTGTAGACAACCGTGTCATCTGCAAATAGCCTCACGGAGCTACCGATGTTGTCAACTAAGTCATTTATGTATATTGTAAACAATAAAGGTCCTATCACGCTTCCTTGCGGTACTCCCGAAATTACCTCTACATCTGCAGATTTTGAACCGTTAAGAATGACATGTTGTGTTCTTTCTTCTAGGAAATCCTGAATCCAATCACAAACCTGGTCCGATATTCCGTAAGCTCGTATTTTTTTCACTAAACGTAAGTGCGGAACCGTATCAAATGCCTTCCTGAAGTCCAGGAATACGGCATCAATCTGCTCGCCAGTGTCTACGGCACTGTGAATTTCTTGGACAAATAGGGCGAGCTGAGTTTCACATGATCTCTGTTTGCGGAATCCATGTTGGTTATGATGAAGGAGATTTGTATTATCTAAGAACGTCATAATACGAGAACATAAAACATGTTCCATTATTCTACAACAGATTGACGTAAGCGAAATAGGCCTATAATTATTCGCATCTGATTTATGCCCCTTCTTGAAAATGGGAACGACCTGCGCTTTCTTCCAGTCGCTAGGTACTTTACGTTCTTTCAGAGATCTACGATAAATTGCTGATAGAAAGGGGGCAAGTTCTTTAGCATAATCACTGTAGAATCTTACGGGTATCTCGTCTGGTCCGGATGCTTTTCCGCTACTAAGTGATAGCAGTTGTTTTTCAATTCCGATATCGTTTATTTCAATATTTTCCATTTTGGCGTCCGTGCGACGGCTGAAGTCAGGGACCGTGTTACGATTTTCCGCAGTGAAACAGTTTCGGAACACTGAATTCAGTATTTCTGCCTTTCTTCGGTCGTCCTCTGTTTCGGTGCCATCGTGGTCAACGAGTGACTGAATAGGGGATTTAGATCCGCTTACCGATTTTACATATGACCAAAACTTTTTAGGGTTCTTGTTTAGATTGTTTGCCAATGTTATATGTTCGAATTCGTTGAATGCTTCTCTCATTGCTCTCTTTACGCTCTTTTTCGCTTCGTTCAGCTTTTCCTTATCAGCTATGATTCGACTACTCTTAAACCTATGATGAAGCTTTCTTTGTTTCCGTAGTACCTTTCGTACATGATTGTTATACCACGGTGGATCTTTCCCCTCGCTTTGGACCTTAGTCGGTACGAACTTATCTAAGGCGTACTGGACGATGTTTCTGAATTTTTTCCATTTTTGTTCCACATCCTCTTCCTCAGAAATGAACGTTTGATGGTGGTCACTCAGATATTCTGCGATTTGTGCCCTATCACTCTTGTTAAGCAAATATATTTTCCTTCCTTTCTTGGCATTTCTTATTACACTTGTAGTCATTGATGCAACCACTGACTTATGATCACTGATACCCTCTTCTACATTCACGGAGTCGAAAAGTTCCGGTCTATTTGTTGCTATGAGGTCTAAAACGTTAGCTTCACGAGTTGGTTCTCTAACTATCTGCTCGAAGTAATTCTCGGACAAGGCAGTCAGGATAATGTCACAAGAGTCTCTGTCCCTGGCTCCAGTTCTGATTGTGTGACTATCCCATTCTATACCTGGTAGATTGAAGTCTCCCCCTATTACAATAGTATGATCACGAAACTTCTTCACGACGTTCTGCAGGTTCTCTCTGAGGCGCTCAACTACTACGGTTGCTGATGCAGGTGGTCTATAGAAGCATCCGACTATCATATCTGACCCACCTTTGATACTTAACTTAACCCAGATTATTTCACATTCGCATTCGCTAATAACTTCACTGGATATTATTGAATTCTTTACTGCTATAAATACTCCTCCACCATTGGCGTTTATCCTATCCTTGCGGTAGATATTCCATTCTGTGTCTAGGATTTCGTTACTGTTCACTTCCGGTTTTAACCAACTTTCCGTTCCTAATACTATATGCGCACTATTTCCTTCAATAAGAGATACTAATTCAGGAACCTTGCCCTGGATACTCCTGCAGTTTACCAATATTACGTTGACTTTTCCTGTTTTTGGTCTCTGAGGACGGACGTTCTTTATCAACGATGATGATGTCCTCTCTGGTAAGCCGTCAGGTATTTTATCGTTTCGCCCAAGGGGGGGTCCCTCTAACCTAAAAAACCCCCGTGTGCACGCCACACGTACTCTGCTACCCTAGTAGCTGCTTCCGGTGTGTAGTGCACGCCTGACCTGTCTAGGGGGGCCCTACAGTTCTCCACCCAATAACGGAGGTCGATGAATTTGCAACCATTATAGTCGCAGAGTCGTCTGAGCCTCTGGTTTAGACCCTCCACACGGCTCCAAACCAGAGGACCGCGATCGACTCTGGGCACTATGCTGCAGATATTAAGCTCAGCTTGCACTCCGCGTGCGATGCTGGTTGTCTTCACCAAATCAGCCAGCCGCCGGAAGGAACCAAGGATGGCCTCAGAACCCAAGCGGCAGGCGTCATTCGTTCCGACATGTGCTACTATCTGCAGCCGGTCACACCCAGTGCGTTCAATAGCTGCCGGAAGGGCCTCCTCCACATTACGGACGAGACCCCCCGGCAAGCACACCGAGTGCACACTGGCATTCTTCCCCGACCTACCCGCTATTTTCCTGAGGGGCTCCATAACCCGCCTAACGTTGGAGCTCCCTATAACTAATAGGCCCGCCCTCTGTGACTGTCGGGACCTTGCCGGAGAATCGGCCACTGGCCCAACAGGCGAGGCATCCTGTGGTGGCTCGGAAACGATGTCATCACCACTAGAAAGTACCCCGTACCTGTTGGAAAGGGGTAAGGCAGCTGCCACGCGGCCAGATCCCACCTTCGCCTTTCGGCCAGGCACGCGCGAGCCCACCACTGTCCGCCATTCACCCTGGAGTGATGGCTGACCGGTAAGATGCTCACTGCCGGAAGACGCAGCGACATCAGGGGTTCCATGCGATTCCAAGGCCACCGAAGTAGGCATAGGTCTCACCACAGTTGCCCCAACGCCACTACGAGCCGACGCCTGCGCCTCGAGCTCGATGAGCCTAACAGACAAAGCCTCCACCTGCCCCCGAAGAGTGGCCAATTCTCCTTGCGTCCGCTCACAACAACCACAGTCCCTACACATGACTATGTTTACCCTACAAGCGAACGGTGTACTCGCCTTATTAGCAGCAGGAAATCGAAGTGCTCTCTCACTGACGGTCTAACCGACACTGAGCTGTTCTAACCAAACAAACAAAAGCCTGTACGATACGAGGGTCGATAGCAACGGCGATACTGTACACTACACTGTTATTAAAATAAAAGGTTGTGTCTAGTAGGCACTCAAACACGCAAGAAATTACAAAAATAAAATAGTAACTACCCAGATAACTGAAATAAGTTGTACCTGTTTGAAGCTCGTAAAAATGTGTAACAAGCGAACGGTGTACTCGCCTTATTAGCAGCAGGAAATCGAAGTGCTCTCTCACTGACGCTCTAACCGACACTGAGCTGTTCTAACCAAACAAACAAAAGCCTGTACGATACGAGGGTCGATAGCAACGGCGATACTGTACACTACACTGTTATTAAAATAAAAGGTTGTGTCTAGTAGGCACTCAAACACGCAAGGGATTCATACTGCACCTTGAATAACATCCCCGAGCTGACGAAGGAGCCGAAAGCCATCAACAGTCGTCGCGCCAGGAGATTTGGGACCGGTAGTACTTGAGCCACGTGCGGTATACTGGAAGCGTGATACATGTTCACGTATTGCGCGCGTTGGAGAACGTCGAGAGCTCGTAGCCGGTGATCTGCGAGATTTGCTCTGATTGTCTGTAGCAAGCGTCTACCATTGATAGTCGCTGAGCGGCGCAGGTCTGCTGTGAAATCAAGTCCAAGACACCGTATGGTGGCGGCGACACTAAGGGGGGCAGCGCATCTCTCCGGCAAGCCCTCACCGATGAGCAGGACCTTGGATTTTGACACGTTGAGGCAGCTCCCCGACGCTTCGCCGTAAGTCGCCACCCATGTCAGTGCTGCTCGTACTGCATCTTCACTGCGCAGATATAGTACTATGTCGTCTGCGTAGGCTGTACAACAAAAACGGTGGCCTTGCACAGCCATGCCTTCCAAACGTTGGCGCATGCCCTGGAGCAGGGGTTCCAAGGCGAAAGCATACAAAATCGTGGAAAGAGGGCATCCTTGTCGTACAGATCGTGCGATGACCAGGGACGGTGTAAGACGACCATTGTACATGATTTTAGAGGTTGCATTACTCAACAGGCGCATAATCACCGTTACAATACCGCCAGGAAAACCCATATGCTGAAGAACTCTCCGTAAATAGAAGTGGTCAACACGGTCGAAAGCCTGGCTAAAGTCCAGTGAAGCCAAGGCGCCAGGGAGACGCTGATGATGCGCCAATGCTATCATGTCTCTGTAACGGCAAAGGGCCGTACGGATGTTGTTGTCGCCCCCTAGGGAAGTCTGGTCGCAGGATGTGACGTAGCGTGCGACCTTCTTTAGTCGTAACGCCAGTAGCCGTGTGAATATTTTCATGTCGCTGTTGAGCAAAGTAATTGGTCGATAGTCCTGGACCCTCGATAACCCGCGCGGTTTATGTACGGGGATAATAATTCCTTCTAGAAAGGCGCTCGGGACCACTGTCATCGGTGACATCAGCTCTTGGGCGATTGCCGTCCACGTGGAAGCCAACAAATAGCGAAAACGTTTATAAAATTCGATGGGGATACCGTCAGGTCCAGGAGATCTGTTATCGGAACCCGCCTTGATAGCATCTACCACTTCATCGGTGGTTACGTCGTCTTGGAGGTCATGCACTGCATCCTCTGGAAGAGTGTTCGGAGTAAGCTGAGCGACTTCTGTGATCAGTGATGCAGAATGCGGTACGGCTGCGTATAGCCCGGCAAAATGAGCATGGAGAGCACGACCGATGCTTTGTTGGGTGTCGTGCCGGCGCCCTTCCACATCAGTGAGGACTTGGATCAGAGCTCGTCGTCGTCGTTGTCTTTCCTGAAGGAGGTGGTACATCGATGGACGTTCTTGAGGGATTCGATTAGAAGCTCGAGAACGGACTACAGTGCCTTCCAAGTTATGCCGCATGATCAAGGAGATCTGCGCCTTCGTGCGATGGACCATCGACTGCCGGGCTGGCGAGAAAGGCATCGTCGTACAGTCACGTAGAATGGTGTAGTAGAAGTGCAGGGTATTAGTTTGCCACGCCTTTAATTCCTTCCCATAACTCATCAGAGTCTTCCTGAGGGTCGGCTTTGCACAGGAGAGCCACCATGATAAGGTAGAGTCATAGGCTTCTCGACGATGGTGGCAGCGTGCCCACGCTTCTTCGACCATACGGCGACAGTCTGAGGAGGTCAGGTGAGCGACATTGAGTTTCCACAGACCACGACTATGCCACACTTGCTGTCGGGCGAGAGTGACGTCACAGAGGTACGCATCATGGTCTGAAAAGGCCAAGGGCCAGACTTCCGCATGACGTGTGCCATCAGCAAGGGAGCGGGTAACATAGATGCGATCTATGCGGCTTGACGAGTGAGAGGTGTAGAATGTATAGCCCGGTTGAATTCCGTGGAGCTTCTTCCATGTGTCAACAAGTCGGAGACGGTCGATGACCACTGAGAGAGATGCACAAGGGGAATGTCGCGGGAGTTGGTCCGCGGGCTCTTGTGTCGAGTTAAAATCCCCACCGAGTACCAAATCGTCCTGCGGACCGGTGAAGAGGGGCGTGACGCTTTCGGCAAAAAAAGTTTGTCGGTCATGACGGCGGCCAGTGCCGGACGGAGCGTAGATATTAATAATACGCACGCCGAACAGTGTGAGGGCCATACCTCGCGCAGTGGGGAGGTAGATGACGTCCTCTGCAGGGAGTCCGTCGCGTAGCAGGATGGCGACGCCGCTACCGGTATCGGATGCGGGGGAAACATGGGCGTTGTATCCGGTGGGAACTATGAAGTCAGCCACAAACACCTCTTGTAAGAGTGCTATATCCACATCCGCAGAGTAAATAGTGTCTCTGAACATGGCCAGTTTATGGGGGGCACGAATGGTGGCAAGATTCATCGTGGCAATACGATATTGCTGTGTGCGGCCATCCTCAGTATTTGCAGAACGTGCGTTGGAAGTATCCGGCAGGTGGAGACCCGCCGGTGGTCCCGCAGTGGTGATAATTACTGGCGGGGCGCCAGCCCCAGTGTCGCCGAGGTGGACTCCTGTGCAGACACGCTGGCAGTCTGTTCCGCTTCTTCTTCAACGTCATCGGCCCAGGAAGCTGACGACGTGGACATGTGACGGTCACGTACTTCCGGAACGGGTGTTGTGGATTCCGCAACATGAGTGGCAGGGGGACCGCCGTCATCATTCGTTGACAACGGCGAGGACACGTCCCCGGCTGGGAGAGTAGGCGTCACAGGAGGGGCGCCTGTTGCTGCCACATCGCCGGACTGGACGCAATGTGGGACATCACCGTCAGACATCAGGTCGACATCTCTTGGGGCCGTCTGAGAAAGGGCGTCATCGGAAGGCGTTCGTCGTCGTTTTCTGTGTTTGCGAGGCGACCGCTGTTTTCTGATGTGGCCTTCTGAATCAGAATGTGGTCGCCCGTCGTCTGACGCCGAACCCGTCTGGACAAAGGCAGACGTCGGCACGACACCGAGGTCGACGTCCATGGTTCCTGCACGAACATCGGTTTCGGGCTGCAAACCGGACGGTCCTGAAGCGAGCTCTGGAGGCGACGCCATGCTTGTGTCCTCGGCGCGTTGTGCTGCGGCGGGTGGCGTTGACGAAGCTGCTGACGCAATCGAGATTGGTACGACGGGGTCCTGTGCAACCTTGGCGTAGGTGATGGGTAAGGACTTGACTGTCGAAGCCTGGGTCTCTTCACGTAACGGCGTCTGTATTAAACGGCGGTGTAAGCATTCGGAACGTACATGTCCCTCCTGGCCACATCCTGCGCACGTTCGTGGCTGTCCATCATACATGACGATGGCCCTCACACCGCCAATCAGCAGGTACGATGGGACATGTTTCGTCAGCTCAATTTTTATTTGCCGGACGCCATTTAATACGGGGTAGGTGGTAAATGTTTGCCACTTCTCCGCGACGTGACCCAAGACGGTGCCATATGGTTGGAAAGCGGCAATGACCACATCCTGAGGCACCTCGAACGGGAGCTCAAACACCCGCAATGTCCGGAGACCGAATCCAGCATGGGCGACTGTCACAGCACCCATATGTCCATCAGAGTGTTTAAATTTCAGTCCGGTGGCATGACGGTGAATTATGTCATTGCAAATTTCCTCCGTCGACATCTTGATGTAGACAACACTTCCAGTGATGGAAAAATGTATGCCTATTACGTCCTGGGGGTTCAAACGTAGATCCTCACGTATGAACTGTTCGACTTCGAATGCTCTTGGTCTTGGATGTTCGGCCTGAAACGTTACTTTGATCGTTGCACGGCGGTACGAGTGCGCCATGGTGTACGTTAGTACTGGACTCGATAGACACAAACACCGCGACGCGGAAGTAAACACCGCCGAGAACGGAGCGTCGGACGGCGCGCGGAGCAGCTCCGCACGCTACACGGCTGCGAGCCGACTCCTAAACTCGAGCGCTTACCGCTGCGCCACGACGCTGTAGAAAATTATTAATCGTAGAGAGTATTTCACCGCAACGGTTTCTTCTAACTGTCGATTTTCTCGACAACAGCTGAGAAGTGCATCTTGGTGCTTTGCCACATTACACCTCTGGCCATGAGCTTTCATTATGCGCGGTATGAATCGAATCTGAATTTCACATTTGGCGGCCTCCCCTTGTGAGCAAAGTTTCGGGACAATCAACCTATGACACTTGGCGAGTTCCCCTCGCTCGTCGAGTCGCTTCTTACGCCCGGCGAGAATTATGTATGCCTCCGAGTAAACTGCGCCACCTGGAAACACGGCGAGCGGGGATAAACACGTTTTCCTTCTTATAAGGCAACCCTCAACAGATAAAATTCATGAAGTGTTCTTCAGGTTGCCTCAGATATTTCAGAAATGTTTCTTGCGTCAGGCCTGCCGCATATGCAAAACGTAAACATTTCATTTCATGTAATATTTATCAGGATAAGACATGACAAGAGTGGACCAGTCCCTTCTGAGAAAAATTAGAGATTTTAAGTTGCTCCACTATGTAATGACACGGGTATGGGCTTGCGATCTCTCTTTTATGCCATCGATTTCCGTGTTACACATACTTGGCCACTGCGTTGTGGCTGCCATCGTGGAGGAGGCAGTCTGTTTCCTGCCAGCGCTGTTTCCGCAGCCAATATTAACCGCGACGAATCATTCAGTCAACGCTAAATGGCCCATCTGGCTGAGGCAGACAAGGGCGCTATAATAGAACTCCATGCAGAGGGATCTTCAAATGCCGACATAGCAAGAACTATGGGTCTTCACAAGTCGACGGTAGCCAGGTGGATCAGACGAAAGGAAGAGAGTGGTAACTTGAATGGGAGGCCTCATGGCCGTCGCCGCAAAACAACAGCAGCTCAGGATCAGCAGATACGCCGTTTCAGTGAGAACCACCCATTTGTCAACGCACGACAAATTCAGCAAACTTTGGGTCTCAATGTTAGCAGTAAGACCGTCACTCCTCGTGTAAGGGAAGGTGGACTGAGAGTAAGAAGCGCTGCTGTGAAAGAGACATTGACTGTTTCCCAAAGAGAAGCTTGCCTTGCTTTTGCTACTGAAAATGGCGACAAACCTCTCCAGTTTTGGAGGCGAGTGATTTTCACGCACCAAAAAGTTTTCTCTACGGCATCATCCGGAAAAGTACTAGTTTACCGGCCTAAATGTGCTAGGTATAATCGAAAATATATTTACAGTTGCCGAAGGAGTGGCAGGTTGTCGGTGCCGGCCGGTGTGGCCGTGCGGTTCGAGGCGCTTCAGTCTGGAACCGCGTGACCGCTACGGTCGCAGGTTCGAATCCTGCCTCGCGCATGGATGTGTGTGATGTCCTTAGGTTAGTTAGGTTTAAGTAGTTCTACGTTCTAGGGGACTGATGACCACAGATGTTAAGTCCCACAGTGCTCAGAGCCATTTGTAGTCGGTAACGGTATGGGCGTGGATATCGGCCGAAGGGTGTGGGCTCCTGTGGGAAGTGGAAGGAAGATTCGATGCGCGCAATTACATATCAATTCTGGAGAACGTGATGTTGCCTGCTGTGGCAGCAAGATTTGGCGATGATCAGATCATGTTCCAACAAGATCGCTCGTCTATTCATATGGCACGTGTGGTTAAGAGGCGGGTCGACGACCATAGTAATATTACTGTAACGGAATGGCCACCTAAAGAAGCTGACACGAATCCCATTGAGAATATCTGGGCAGAAATGGTCAGAGTAATACGAGAAAAGGGCAGTCACCGTCGACTCGCCGACAGCTTTCTGATGTGATTCATGACGCTTGGAATGAGTTACTTGAATCTCCTAGTTATGTGGCTCGAGTTGTGGGCTCAATGCCCAACAGACTTCGAGCTGTTGTGGAAGCCAAAGGAGGCTTCACCAATCAGCTGTTTCAAGCTTTGTTTCTTTCTTCTTCGTCTTTTTTTTTTTTTTTTTACTTACAGACGTATATTTTATATAATTTCAAGGAAACGCAGTAAATGGAATGTGGACTGATTTTTGAGGCTTCATTTTGTGACGGCTAAACAGTGCTGCATCATGGGACCCGCTATTTGTCCACATGTGGCTGAACATCAGAGGTGTAAAAAATTTTGAGGTGCCGAAGTTCTCTGGAAGAATAACGTCTTTTAGACAAGGAGATGATTTTTAGTTCATTTCATTTTAACCATTCACACTATGATTTGACATTCTAATCTTTGATTTCATTTTATTATTATGTATCTTTTCTCCAGTGAAAGTCAACGGTAGTAAGTTTCAAGATATGAAGAATAACTGGAAGTTTCTAATTTGTGGAAAGCGTATTTAACAGTTAATATTTTAGACAAATCTGTAGTTATAGGACATATTAAGAAGCGAGTCAAAAATGGCATTGTGGAATGATCAGGTTGGTCTCTAAAGGGTAACGACGATAAAATAGCAAATATGAAACTATGGGTAACAACTATTGTTGATGGTGAGGAGCCATAATCGATATGTCACTTTTCCGTAATTGTATTTCTGAAGTTTATCGTCAATCCTAGGACTGACACCGATACTCTGTTTTACGTAAAGAATACAACCTTCAAAATTTATTTAGCAGCGCAGAATATTAAATCACAGTTTATAGATCAGGAACCTAATCCAACTGCCTTTAATTTTATTTTCACGGATGACATTGAGACAGTAAATAACAAGAGAAATAAGAAAACTCTCAGAATCAATATAGAGAATTCAAGTATCATGTGAATTCAAAAGTTTGCTATAATAGCGATTAATTGCTTTTTACAGACCCCTTCATGCCTACGTTTTCCGTCAGACAGACAATGTTTGAAACTAGGACTAACGAGGTAAACAATTTTTCCACAAATTGTCAAATTGGAAGTCGGAGAGCCATTTACATAAATTACGATGACAACAAACGTTTTTCAAGTAAACTGATCACAGGAGGCATCCAACGCATTTATTGTGAGTTACATGCACAGTATGTAAACTGGCAACGCCACCAACACACAATACCACTAACAAGGGAACATCCCCATCGCACCGCCCTCAGATTTAGTTATAAGTTGATACAGGGGATAGGCCTTGAAAAACTGAACACAGATCAATCGAGAAAACAGGAAGAAGTTGTGTGGAAGTATGAAAAAAATAAGCAAAATATACAAACTGAGTAGTCCATGCGCAAGATAGGCAACATCAAGGATAGGGTGAGCTCAGGAGCGCCGTGATCCCGTGGTTAGCGCACGCAGCTGCGGAACGAGAGGTCCTTCCGTCAAATTTTCCCAGGAGTGAAAAGTTTAATTTTTATTTTCAGACAATTATTATCTGTCCGTCCGTCCGTCCGATGCGAGGTAACCGCGCCGTAGTATGATGACGCTACACCTAAAAAACATCGAAAGACATGACGTCAATCGACTATAGCGCACGGAAGAGAGAGTATTCCTGCTAATGAGGCTCCCTGGCTGGCAGTTAACTGTTCGCTACTTTGGACGAGAGTGCATTAAATACGTGCGATGCATTGCGTGGGCAATATGAATCCAGCAAATATAGCTCGTGACTCCAATAACAACGTCAATGAATATTTTCCGAACTGTAAGGCATCGGAAAGTTCCTTAAGGGATCGAACGATTGTCGAACATTTGTATGATTATTTCCTACATTTGTTGAATAACAGTACGTGTGGTGATGATTGTCTGAAAATAAAAAAAATCAAACAACTAACCCGAGGGAAGACTTAAACCAACGACCCCTCGTTCTGCAGCTCCTCACGCTAACCACGCGACCACTGCGCTCCCGTGCTCAAGCTATCCTTGATGTTGCTTATCATGCACACGGACTACTCAGTTTGTTTGGTTTGAATATTTTTTTCATAGGTCCACACAACTTCTTCCTGTTTTTCGAATGATCTGTGTTCAGTTTTCAAGGCCTATCCACTGTGTCAACTTATAACTAAATCTGAGGAGGGTGCGATGGGGAGGTTCCCTTGTTAGCTATGAAACAACTGTAGCAAAACGGAGCATCCTCGTTATCCATGTGATGGATAAGACGACTAATTCGCAACATAAATGTCAATGTAAGCATCAGTTTCTGTTGGAACGTGCTTCCCGGACCAAATAACATACATTTCCTACGTCTTCAATGCGAATCATGTAGCAAATGTAATTTAAAGGACATAAAAATATCGAGTGAATTTACTAAAATAATTATGAACCACTTGAATTTGCATTCAACAGGCAATGTTCAGAAGTCTGGTGTAGGAGTACTGCATGCTCTAATTCGAAACAACAAAAATCAACAGAGTAACTATTATTGAACGTCATCAGGTCACTCATCGAGCATTCCTATGCAGTACTGTTACTGGTGACGTGTTATGATGCCTTTATCGTTAACTTCCTAAGAAGAAATGAAAGGCTGAGCCCCACCAAAAGACGTAAACTCGAGGAAAGAGTTGCGTGAACATATTATTTTACATCTGATAAATCCAAAAGTGTGTTTTGGGCTACGAATTCTGCCCCCAGGGTGTGTGCAACACAGCTGGAATTTGTTGCCAACAACTGAGACACCTTTCGGTCACAGTGTAAGAAAATCGAGCAACAAAACTACATCACCTGTGCTACTGCATGATAACGCACTATGTTGATTTGAGAAACAAAACTATCCAGGAGATTGATAGGAAAGTTGTCTCTCAGGCACATTTGTATTGATAGGGAAGTCCTCTCTCAAGCACTTGTCCCTCTCGTCATATATTTGTAAAATTTTACCTTTCCCACTCTAGATCGATCAACCGTCAAGGCAATTCATTTCTAGACGAAAATACTTTTAAAACTACTCTGATTTATTGACATCGTTAGAACAAGTAGGTTTCTACAGGCGTAGAATTTGTAAACAACTTTACCATTGTCATATCGTTTTAGATATCGTGAAAGAAAATTCTGCTGCTAATTAATTTCTCTTTGATAATTACTGTTGCGTTTAGTAAACTAATTGAAAATGCAATTAAAATATTCACTGTACTAATACAAACTAAAGTCAGCTTAATACAGAAACATCACGACGGCAGTCTATCTTAATAAAGCATTAAGTTTCTGTGAGACAATTGGGCTTATTTTAACACGAATTAGTAGGATATTACAGACTTTACACTTAGAAGAGATCTGTATTTATTTCATTTCCTGTACCATTCGTAAGTGTTATGAAAATGGGGCTTTTCATAGATAAAATTATGTATTCACAACAACAAAAAAATGTCGGCAGAAAACAAAAGTGGCATTATGAATCTGGCAGTACCGTAAGGTTTTCACTCTGACACTAAGAGTTACTGAAAGTAGCAAGAAGAATTTTGCTCGAGCGTTGTCTTACGATTCCCTTATTAAGTTTTTATCTGCCTGCTTGTAGCTGTGCTACAAAAGAATTAAAAATCTGGCTTTCAGCAAGTCTCGAAAGGCGAACAAAAGCAGCTTGCACCTGGTTACTAAGCATGTTACCTGGGGACTGGTTTTTTCTTAAAGCGGGAAGACATCCTTTTGTGGTTCAATTGGCAAATGTCAGTCAGACGTGTGACGTTAGTCTAAGCGTTTCGGTGTGTTGAATTTGTACCAATGATTTTTCTACACGTTTTTTCTGTCCCAAATAGAGTTGAAGTCTCCCATTAGTATTTTCACGTCATCTTGGTGAATTTTGCTCATGGTATTTTCGAGTGTGTTCCAGAATTTTTCAACATTGTCGGTGTTTTTCTTATTTTCGATGTTGGTGGGTTCAAATGGTTCAAATGGCTCTGAGCACTATGGGACTTAACTGCTGTGGTCATCAGTCCCCTAGAACTTAGAACTAGTTAAACCTAACTAACCTAAGGACATCGCACACATCCATGCCCGAGGCAGGATGCGAACCTGCGACCGTAGCGGTCGCGCGGTTCCAGACTGTAGCGCCTAGAACCTCTCGAACACTCCGACCGTCGATGTTGGTGGGTTCAAAATGGTTCAAATGGCTCTGAGCACTATGGGACTTAACTGCTGAGGTCATTAGTCCCCTAGAACTTAGAACTAGTTAAACCTAACTAACCTAAGGACATCACACACATCCATGCCCGAGGCAGGATTCGAACCTGCGACCGTAGCGGTCTCGCGGTTCCAGACTGCAGCGCCAGAACCGCGCGGCCACTTCGGCCGGCTCGATGTTGGTGGGGACACGTGCATTGATGAGTGTATATGTTTTACTGGGGCTCTAAATGACCATAGTCATAAGTCGCTTGTTGACGGGCCAGCCGCGGTGGCCGAGCGGTTCTTGGCTCTTCAGTCCGGAACCGCGCGACTGCTACGGTCGCAGGTTCGAATCCAGCCTTGGGCATGAATTTGTGTGATGTCCTTAGATTAGCTAGGTATAAGTAGTTCTAAGTTCTAGGAGACTGATGACCTCCACTGTTAAGTTCCATAGTGCTCAGAGCCATTGGAACCTTTTGATTGTCGATCGGTGTGAATTCTTTGGCAGAGTTGATAGATCGGTGTTCGAGAAATGCAATGCCGAAGATTGGTACGCCTTTCGTTACCTTTTGTTGTATTCTGCTCTTGAAGATGCAATGGTTTCCCTAATACACGGTTTCATTGTCAGTTAGTCGTGGTTCTTGAAGTGCAAGGATGAGAATTTTTTGTCGGTCCATTTCTTTTGTGAAATTATTTAGTTTTCGTGTTTGGATCAAGGTATCGATGTTTACTTTTAAATGCATGTTTTTTGCTTGTAGGGAAATTTACCCGAGATCTTCGATATTCTCTGTCGTGCTAACCTGGACTCCCCAGAATCCGAAAATCCAACTGCCGCCTGTCGACAGCCGGGTTGTGTACCACCTGGGATAAAGTTGACTTTGCTTGCATAGTTTACGTTTGCTTGTGTTTCATTGGTTGTGCTTGGGTGATACCAGGACCGGACAGGACCAGAGGGTGTTGAAGCCTTTGAAAGCAAATATTTTCAGCCAAGCTCATTGAGCTAACACGGTGACCAGAGTAACGGTGATTTTCACTCAGACGTGTCTGGATTTTGCGTTCAACGGATTGAGTAGCCGTTCAGGATTGTGTTAGTATTTGGTTCACCCCTAGTATTTGATTTCCTCGGTACCACCCATATGGGGGAGGGTTTCCACTATCCGCCACACGCGATTATTATTATTATTATTATTATTATTATTATTATTGTCATTATGTCTCAGCAAATCCCATATGGTGTATCTTCCCACCACTGAAATAGATGTGTATTGTTCGATTCAGTATTTCCATCACATAAATGTGGTTTATAATTACGTTACATTGCTACTAGTAGACATATTTCTCACTTTTTCTTAGACAGTTGCTACCTGTTACTCCATCATAGGAATTTATGTGCGAAGCATTGTTGAAATACAGACGTTCAAATTATCCGATTTCTGTAATTTCATTTCGATACCAGATCGTTCTAATCGGATTCAGCCAGGTAGTCTTAATGTGGATATCCGACCACGACTGTCATCATATGATAGACTGTGTAAACCACATTCTTTATCGGACTGTTGAATATAGATCACTTATCTATGACAGAACCTGAATTCTTAAACACTGTGGAAAATAATAATCCGATGTGCTTATTACAAATACGTTATTCCAATATAAATATGTGAACTAACGAGATAACAGTTTATTTACAGGAGCAGAACTAATGTTCAAATGTTCAAATGTGTGTGAAATCGTATGGGACTTAACTGCTAAGGTCATCAGTACCTAAGCTTACACACTACTTAACCTAAATCATCCTAAGGACAAACACACACACCCATGCCCCAGGGAGGACCCGAACCTCCGCCGGGATCAGCCACGCAGCTCATGACTGCAGCGCCCCTGACCGCTCGGCTAATCCCGCGCGGCTACTAAAAGTATACTCGTCCACAAAACCCATGTGGACAATTATCTGATAATCGGTCAAGCTTTGCTTTGTCGCAGCTCTTTAGGACAAAAGAATGGACAGCTCCCTGCTTTTTGCGTTTCCGATAGCGCCTACGATAAGAATCTGGTGTCATATTATGTTTCAGAGCCGTAAACTGTTTATTTTTTCACCTCATACTAAAACAAAAGCTATGATATGAGACGAGGAAATGACTTATATGCTTCTCAGGAACTTAAGTTTTTCGCGTTAATTTTCTCACTTCATTCTAAAACAAGGACGTTAATATGAGAAGAGGAAATGAAATATACGCTTCCAAGACATATTATTTCCTTGTGTGCTACTACTGCATACATGAAAGCCCTGCAGTTAATTTTTGTATGTTGGATAAATTTTGATATCACCTCACATTCCTTTGTGAGAAGGTTCCTATTTTCTTAGGATTCAAATAGAGTGGACATTTCATCACTGGTTAATATTCTCATGACTAATGACATGATACCCGTTGCAATTGCTCCTTGGCACCTGTGAGTAGAGTCTCACGTTGGTTACTATAAGAACACGCAGGCAGTGATATCCGCTCACTGCAGTCAGAGCCAAGGTGATTTCTTTCTGTTTATGGCGAAGCGTCTGCTGCAGTGTCCACGCTCAGCCAACATAAACAAATCGCGGCGGCATTGGGCAGTGCTGATCGCTGCGCTTGTCGCAGGCCTCGACAACAAGAGCGCACTCTCTGCTAACGATACTATGGAGTTAATACATCTTACTTAACGTAATATGCAGGACGTGGGTTAGGTGAAAATTCAGTTTGTAACTTCCCATCGCATTAACATACTTTACAGTCATATTTGATGCCCGGTTGTCTGTCTGATGTTAATAGTATTGATTCAGATTGTGCATTAACACGAAAACTCACTCACACACACACACACACACACACACACACACACACACACACACACACACACACACACGCACACACTCATTGATTCCAGTGAGGGTGACAACTACTGTGTGTTGAACAACACATGCACCAGACAGTTCCTCAGTTGGCGTCGAGTGGATGAGTTTTTTCAATTACCTTGCATTGCAAGAATTGTATATAAGAGCCTGAAAGTAAATGGACTTGTATCCTAAAGAGCTGCGACAAAGCAAAGCTTGACCGATTATCAGATAATTGTCCACATGGGTTTTGTGGACGAGTATACTTTTAGTAGCCGCGCGGGATTAGCCGAGCGGTCAGCGGCGCTGCAGTCATGAGCTGCGTGGCTGATCCCGGCGGAGGTTCGAGTCCTCCCTGGGGCATGGGTGTGTGTGTTTGTCCTTAGGATGATTTAGGTTAAGTAGTGTGTAAGCTTAGGTACTGATGACCTTAGCAGTTAAGTCCCATACGATTTCACACACATTTGAACATTTGAACATTAGTTCTGCTCCTGTAAATAAACTGTTATCTCGTTAGTTCACATATTTATATTGGAATAACGTATTTGTAATAAGCACATCGGATTATTATTTTCCACAGTGTTTAAGAATTCAGGTCCTGTCATAGATAAGTGATCTATATTCAACAGTCCGATAAAGAATGTGGTTTACACAGTCTATCATATGATGACAGTCGTGGTCGGATATCCACATTAAGACTACCTGGCTGAATCCGATTAGAACGATCTGGTATCGAAATGAAATTACAGAAATCGGATAATTTGAACGTCTGTATTTCAACAATGCTTCGCACATAAATTCCTATGATGGAGTAACAGGTAGCAACTGTCTAAGAAAAAGTGAGAAATATGTCTACTAGTAGCAATGTAACGTAATTATAAACCACATTTATGTGATGGAAATACTGAATCGAACAATACACATCTATTTCAGTGGTGGGAAGATACACCATATGGGATTTGCTGAGACATAATGACAATAATAATAATAATAATAATAATAATAATAATAATCGCGTGTGGCGGATAGTGGAAACCCTCCCCCATATGGGTGGTACCGAGGAAATCAAATACTAGGGGTGAACCAAATACTAACACAATCCTGAACGGCTACTCAATCCGTTGAACGCAAAATCCAGACACGTCTGAGTGAAAATCACCGTTACTCTGGTCACCGTGTTAGCTCAATGAGCTTGGCTGAAAATATTTGCTTTCAAAGGCTTCAACACCCTCTGGTCCTGTCCGGTCCTGGTATCACCCAAGCACAACCAATGAAACACAAGCAAACGTAAACTATGCAAGCAAAGTCAACTTTATCCCAGGTGGTACACAACCCGGCTGTCGACAGGCGGCAGTTGGATTTTCGGATTCTGGGGAGTCCAGGTTAGCACGACAGAGAATATCGAAGATCTCTGGTAAATTTCCCTACAAGCAAAAAACATGCATTTAAAAGTAAACATCGATACCTTGATCCAAACACGAAAACTAAATAATTTCACAAAAGAAATGGACCGACAAAAAATTCTCATCCTTGCACTTCAAGAACCACGACTAACTGACAATGAAACCGTGTATTAGGGAAACCATTGCATCTTCAAGAGCAGAATACAACAAAAGGTAACGAAAGGCGTACCAATCTTCGGCATTGCATTTCTCGAACACCGATCTATCAACTCTGCCAAAGAATTCACACCGATCGACAATCAAAAGGTTCCAATGGCTCTGAGCACTATGGAACTTAACAGTGGAGGTCATCAGTCTCCTAGAACTTAGAACTACTTATACCTAGCTAATCTAAGGACATCACACAAATTCATGCCCAAGGCTGGATTCGAACCTGCGACCGTAGCAGTCGCGCGGTTCCAGACTGAAGAGCCAAGAACCGCTCGGCCACCGCGGCTGGCCCGTCAACAAGCGACTTATGACTATGGTCATTCAGAGCCCCAGTAAAACATATACACTCATCAATGCACGTGTCCCCACCAACACCGACGGCCGGAGTGTTCGAGAGGTTCTAGGCGCTACAGTCTGGAACCGCGCGACCGCTACGGTCGCAGGTTCGCATCCTGCCTCGGGCATGGATGTGTGTGATGTCCTTAGGTTAGTTAGGTTTAACTAGTTCTAAGTTCTAGGGGACTGATGACCACAGCAGTTAAGTCCCATAGTGCTCAGAGCCATTTGAACCATTTGAACCCACCAACATCGAAAATAAGAAAAACACCGACAATGTTGAAAAATTCTGGAACACACTCGAAAATACCATGAGCAAAATTCACCAAGATGACGTGAAAATACTAATGGGAGACTTCAACTCTATTTGGGACAGAAAAAACGTGTAGAAAAATCATTGGTACAAATTCAACACACCGAAACGCTTAGACTAACGTCACACGTCTGACTGACATTTGCCAATTGAACCACAAAAGGATGTCTTCCCGCTTTAAGAAAAAACCAGTCCCCAGGTAACATGCTTAGTAACCAGGTGCAAGCTGCTTTTGTTCGCCTTTCGAGACTTGCTGAAAGCCAGATTTTTAATTCTTTTGTAGCACAGCTACAAGCAGGCAGATAAAAACTTAATAAGGGAATCGTAAGACAACGCTCGAGCAAAATTCTTCTTGCTACTTTCAGTAACTCTTAGTGTCAGAGTGAAAACCTTACGGTACTGCCAGATTCATAATGCCACTTTTGTTTTCTGCCGACATTTTTTTGTTGTTGTGAATACATAATTTTATCTATGAAAAGCCCCATTTTCATAACACTTACGAATGGTACAGGAAATGAAATAAATACAGATCTCTTCTAAGTGTAAAGTCTGTAATATCCTACTAATTCGTGTTAAAATAAGCCCAATTGTCTCACAGAAACTTAATGCTTTATTAAGATAGACTGCCGTCGTGATGTTTCTGTATTAAGCTGACTTTAGTTTGTATTAGTACAGTGAATATTTTAATTGCATTTTCCATTAGTTTACTAAACGCAACAGTAATTATCAAAGAGAAATTAATTAGCAGCAGAATTTTCTTTCACGATATCTAAAACGATATGACAATGGTAAAGTTGTTTACAAATTCTACGCCTGTAGAAACCTACTTGTTCTAACGATGTCAATAAATCAGAGTAGTTTTAAAAGTATTTTCGTCTAGAAATGAATTGCCTTGACGGTTGATCGATCTAGAGTGGGAAAGGTAAAATTTTACAAATATATGACGAGAGGGACAAGTGCTTGAGAGAGGACTTCCCTATCAATACAAATGTGCCTGAGAGACGACTTTCCTATCAATCTCCTGGATAGTTTTGTTTCTCAAATCAACATAGTGCGTTATCATGCAGTAGCACAGGTGATGTACTTTTGTTGCTCGATTTTCTTACACTGTGACCGAAAGGTGTCTCAGTTGTTGGCAACAAATTCCAGCTGTGTTGCACACACCCTGGGGGCAGAATTCGTAGCCCAAAACACACTTTTGGATTTATCAGATGTAAAATAATATGTTCACGCAACTCTTTCCTCGAGTTTACGTCTTTTGGTGGGGCTCAGCCTTTCATTTCTTCTTAGGAAGTTAACGATAAAGGCATCATAACACGTCACCAGTAACAGTACTGCATAGGAATGCTCGATGAGTGACCTGATGACGTTCAATAATAGTTACTCTGTTGATTTTTGTTGTTTCGAATTAGAGCATGCAGTACTCCTACACCAGACTTCTGAACATTGCCTGTTGAATGCAAATTCAAGTGGTTCATAATTATTTTAGTAAATTCACTCGATATTTTTATGTCCTTTAAATTACATTTGCTACATGATTCGCATTGAAGACGTAGGAAATGTATGTTATTTGGTCCGGGAAGCACGTTCCAACAGAAACTGATGCTTACATTGACATTTATGTTGCGAATTAGTCGTCTTATCCATCACATGGATAACGAGGATGCTCCGTTTTGCTACAGTTGTTTCATAGCTAACAAGGGAACCTCCCCATCGCACCCTCCTCAGATTTAGTTATAAGTTGACACAGTGGATAGGCCTTGAAAACTGAACACAGATCATTCGAAAAACAGGAAGAAGTTGTGTGGACCTATGAAAAAAATATTCAAACCAAACAAACTGAGTAGTCCGTGTGCATGATAAGCAACATCAAGGATAGCTTGAGCACGGGAGCGCAGTGGTCGCGTGGTTAGCGTGAGGAGCTGCAGAACGAGGGGTCGTTGGTTTAAGTCTTCCCTCGGGTTAGTTGTTTGATTTTTTTTATTTTCAGACAATCATCACCACACGTACTGTTATTCAACAAATGTAGGAAATAATCATACAAATGTTCGACAATCGTTCGATCCCTTAAGGAACTTTCCGATGCCTTACAGTTCGGAAAATATTCATTGACGTTGTTATTGGAGTCACGAGCTATATTTGCTGGATTCATATTGCCCACACAATGCATCGCACGTATTTAATGCACTCTCGTCCAAAGTAGCGAACAGTTAACTGCCAGCCAGGGAGCCTCATTAGCAGGAATACTCTCTCTTCCGTGCGCTATAGTCGACTGACGTCATGTCTTTCGATGTTTTTTAGGTGTAGCGTCATCATACTACGGCGCGGTTACCTCGCATCGGACGGACGGACGGACAGATAATAATTGTCTGAAAATAAAAATTAAACTTTTCACTCCTGGGAAAATTTGACGGAAGGACCTCTCGTTCCGCAGCTGCGTGCGCTAACCACGGGATCACGGCGCTCCTGAGCTCACCCTATCCTTGATGTTGCCTATCTTGCGCATGGACTACTCAGTTTGTATATTTTGCTTATTTTTTTCATACTTCCACACAACTTCTTCCTGTTTTCTCGATTGATCTGTGTTCAGTTTTTCAAGGCCTATCCCCTGTATCAACTTATAACTAAATCTGAGGGCGGTGCGATGGGGATGTTCCCTTGTTAGTGGTATTGTGTGTTGGTGGCGTTGCCAGTTTACATACTGTGCATGTAACTCACAATAAATGCGTTGGATTCCTTCTGTGATCAGTTTACTTGAAAAACGTTTGTTGTCATCGTAATTTGTGTAACTGTGTCTCCGACTTCCAATTTGACAATTTGTGGAAAAATTGGTTACCTTCTTAGTCCTAGTTTCAAACATTGTCTGATAGAAAATGTAGGCATGAAGGAGTCTGTAAAAGCAATGAATCGCTATTATAGCAAACTTTTGAATCCACTGGACACTTGAATTCTATATATTGGTTCTGAGAGTTTTGTTATTTCTCTTGTTATTTACTGTCCCAAAGTCATCCGTGAGAATAAAATTAAAGGCAGTTGGATTAGGTTCCTGATCTATAAACTGTGATTTAATATTCTGCGCTGCTAAATAAATTTTGAAGGTTGTATTCTTTACGTAAAACAGAGTATCGATGTCAGTCCTAGGATTGACGATAAACTTCAGAAATACAATTACGGAAAAGTGACATATCGATTACGGCTACTCACCATCAACAATAGTTGTTACCCATTGTTTAGTATTTGCTATTTTACCGTCGTTACCCTTTAGAGGCCAACCTGATCTTTCCACAGAGCCATTTTTACTTGCTTCTTAATATGTCCTATAACTACAGATTTGTTGAAAATATGAACTGTTAAATACGCTATTCCACAAATTAAAAACTTCCAGTTATTCTTCATATCTTGAAACTTACTACCGTTGACTTTCACTGAAGGAAAGATACGTAATAATAAAATGAAATCAAAGATTAGAATGTCGAAGCATAGTGTGAATGGTTAAAATGAAATGAACTAAAAATCATCTTCTTGTCTAAAACACTTTACTCTTCCAGAGAACTTCGGTACCTCTCAAAATTTTTTCAGCTCTGATGTTTAACCACATGTGGAAAAATAGCGGGTCTCATGATGCAGCACTGTTTAGCCGTCACAAAATAAAGCCTCAAAAATCAGTAAATAAAACTATTCTTGTACAGTTGCTCCGAATCGCATATACCAACCGCCCTTTGCTGCGACAACTACTCAAAGTCTAATGGGTATTTGATTTTGTTCTGCTTTTTCGGGCCTCCTTACCCCTCCTTCTAGCCCAACCTTTGTTCTGCAATTACGTCTTCATCGGGGAGCTTCTCCTCAACATTTTTATTTTGTGCTGAACTGTTTTGTACCCTTCTTGCATACACACGTGTGTCACGTATTTTATAGAGACTGAATGAATATATAAGGTGAGTATTTCTTCTCTTATCAAATTAAATATTACATATCTTGCTGTGAATTAATTTGTTTGTCCCCATTCCACTTATTGCGTTTCCTTGAAATTATATAAAACATAAGTCTGTAAAAAAAAATCGCGTATAGCCTCCTTTGGCTTCCACAACAGCTGGAAGTCTGTTGGGCATTGAGCCCACAACTCGAGCCACAGAACTAGGAGATTCAAGTAACTCATTCCAAGCTTCATGAATTTGCTGATTTGTCGTGCGTTGACAAATGGGTGGTTCTCACTGAAACGGCGTATCTGCTGATCCTGAGCTTGCGTTGTTTTGCGGCGACGGCCATGAGGCCTCCCATTCAAGTTACCACTCTCTTCCTTTCGTCTGATCCACCTGGCTACCGTCGACTTGTGAAGACCCATTGTTCTCGCTATGTCGGCATTTGAAGATCCCTCTGCATGGAGTATTATAGCGCCCTTGTCTGCCTCAGCCAGATGGGCCATTTAGCGTTGACTGAATGATTCGTCGCGGTTAATATTGGCTGCGGAAACAGCGCTGGCAGGAAACAGACTGCCTCCTCCAAGATGGCAGCCGCAACGCAGTGGCCAAGTATGTGTAACACGGAAATCGATGGCATAAAAGACAGATCGCAAGCCCGTGCCCGTGTCATTACATAGTGGAGCAACTTAGAATCTCTAATTTTTCTCAGAAGTGACTGGTCCACTCTTGTCATGTCTTATCCTGATAAATATTACATGAAATGAAATGTTTACGTTTTGCATATGCGGCAGGCCTGAGGCAAGAAACATTTCTGAAATATCTGAGGCAACCTGAAGAACACTTCGTGAATATTATCTGTAGAAGGTTGCCTTATAAGAAGGAAAACGTGTTTATCCCCGCTCGCCGTGTTTCCAGGTGGCGCAGTTTACTCGGAGGCATACATAATTCTCGCCGGGCGTAAGAAGCGACTCGACGAGCGAGGGGAACTCGCCAAATGTCATAGGCTGATTGTCCCGAAACTTTGCTCAGTGAAGGAGAGGACAAAATAATCGAACATGTGTTTCGGCTTATCTGCAGACACTCGACCGTTTCCGAGAAAACGACGGTCAAAGTTATCAACGCGCTGTTGCTCTAGTGTAGATACCTTCTGCAGCCGAGAACGCAATTGAAGCGGTGGCTACCGTCGTTCCTTCTTAACACTGATTCCCGTGTTCGATACCATATTGGGTTTTTTAATTATTTTATTTTCCTGCCTCTCTATCAGAATTATCTACGAATGTTTTTTTCTAAGTTATGTTGAAATAATGTTGTCATTATTCGCCAATTAACTTTATGTGTAATTAATGAATTAAAAAGTAATAAACGAATGAGACAAGCTGATCTAACATCATCTGGGCTGCCTCATGTATCGTTATAACCAAATATTTTATAAATGTTAATCTACATTCAGATCCGATGATGGCACCTTTAGTGTGTTGAAACCGGTTATCCAGTAAACAATATTTAAGCGATCTTGGCTTCTGAATTATTTCTACAACAGAGTGATCGCCCCACTACGCACTGTGTGTTCCCTTTTTAACTTATTTCTTTACACAGTAAATTAACTGACGAATAACGACAACAGTGTTTCAACATAAATTGGAATAAACATTCGTAGATAATTCAGAGAGTGAGGGGAAAAAAAAGGAAAAACCGGGTTTCGAACTCGCAGCGCAAAGTTCAGAAATCGCTATGGTAGCCGCAGAGCCACCGCTCCAGTTGAATGCTTACCCGCTAAGATGTGTCTACACTATAGTAACAGCGCATTGAAAGCTTTGACCGTCGTTTTCTCAGAAGCGGTAGAGTGTAAGCAGATAAGCCGAGACACGTGTTCGTTTATTTTGTCCCCGCTTTCACTGAGCGAAGTTTCAGCAAGATCGGGGTATTTCCTCGGGAACACAGGAAGAAACCATAGTAATAATGTAATTCAAGGCTCGCAAGAAAAGATTTAAGTGGTCCTTTTTCCCGCACACTGTTAATGAGTGGGACGGTAGAGAAATAACCCTAACCTTCTGCCAGGCACGTAAGTCCGGATTGCCAAGAAATCCTGTTGATGTAGTCATGTAGATGTAACGACGAAATTATGTTTTAATTACGACATGTGACTTTCATTTGATTTAAACATCGAAGTTGTTTGCTGTTTCAAAATGGTTCAAATGCCTCTGAGCACTATGGGACTCAACTGCTGTGGTCATAAGTCCCCTAGAACTTAGAACTACTTAAACCTAACTAACCTAAGGACATCACACACATCCATGCCCCAGGCAGGATTCGAACCAGCGACCGTAGCAGTCGCACGGTTCCGGACTGCGCGCCTAGAACCGCGAGACCACCGCGGCCGGCTCGTTTGTTGTTTATTTACTTTTTGTTCAATAGTTTCAGGCATATACAAACACCTAGGCGCGTTAAATTGATATTGAAATAAAGTGTCATGCGTGGACCAATAACAATAAATTCCCACCTACTTGTTATAGTACTGCAGTATCTGCCAGCGTCTTCAGAAGTGGATATCGCATACGAAGTTCCTAGGGTGTTTGTAATGGATATTGCAGACGACTTCGACAAAGTTTGAATGTAGCTTCGTAAATGTTCCGTGAGCAAACGATCTGAGTTGCTGGCGAATACAGTTTATCCTCACTAGACAGTATATATTATCATTATACATGAGGTGAGTAGGGTTTCGCCGCGTTGCGGTGGCCGAGCGGTTCCAGGCGCTTCAGTGACGAACCGCACGGCTGCTTCAGTCGCAGGTTGGAATTCTACCTCGGGCATAGATGTCTGTGATGCCCTTAGGCTAGCTAGGTTTAAGTAGTTCTAGGTCTAGGGGCTGATGACCTAAGCAGTTAGGTCGCATAGTTCTTGAAGCCATTTTTTGACCTTTCGCGTAAATTTTCTTTACATAAACCGTCGTATCTTTTGATTGCGTTGACATAGAAGCTCACTTTTTTTACACCAGCATGGGACCGGTTACAGCAAGAAGTGCGATACATTTCCGCTTATTATGTCCACCCGTTCTGGAGGTAAACGGGTTTTAAGGGTTGGGTAGACCGATAGACGGTCAAGAAAGTGAGACTAGTAGGGTTCCGTTTTTACCGGTTTAGGTGACGAAATCCTAACAACGAAAACACTGAAGATGAGGGCCGCATAAATAACACCCGCTACTCTTTATTCGAAATGTTCTAGTTGCTGTCGATACATAAGCATATTAGTCGTAGCTACGTTTTCGATCCAAATCACGTTTACAGGAATGCAAATAGAATGTATTTGCCTATACACGTGGTAATTCACATCCCAGTATTAATGCCACCGCGTTTTAGAAGTACGAACATTCTCATTGCTAGCTAGCTTAAGAAACACTTCTGCTAATGAACGTTTTCTGGCTGTGGCGAGTCTAGTGGAGAATTCGAAACAATGCAGAATACGTTTGGCAGCTATGTAGCCGTTTATTTCCTGGGGTGGTGCAGAATTATCCTACAAAATTTACTCTCTAATAACAGTAATTTGTTATTTCGATAAACATCCCGAATGATTGTCACATAAGCGGTGACATAAAGGAAGAAAATTCATGTTTTTGAGTCCAGAAAGCTCTATGCAACAGAAACTGCAGATTTTCATTTCGAAATTGCCTGCTTGTTCATGTCTGGGGTAATAATAGAGGGCTGTTTGCCTAGGTTGTCTGCTAGCATAGTGAAAGGAAGGTCTGGTTTGTTTTCGGTTCTAATCTCTATGGAGGCAGGTAGAATATCAGTAAAGCAATTTTAAGAAATTCTCGCGCACCCAATACGTTTTATCGCTACCTTTATTCTGTACTGGCGCCCTGTGCATGTCAATATGACACTCTTGTAGAATTTCATACATGTTACTGCCTACTTTTTCCGCTTCTGTCAATAATGGAATTGACTTAAGCGTGGCACTGAATGATTTTTAACTGAATTTCGTTATGAATCTTCACGCATTGCTAAATTTGCACACTTTCATGGTAGGTCAGCAACGGTAATCCAGTATGACTGGTCTGAACGTTGACACAGACCGTTTCGCGGCCGAATGCGGATAATATTTTGCTACTTCGTAACGATCTGGGGTTCTTTGTCTTACTGAAACAGTTAAGTCATCTCGATAAGTTGAAATTCATTTTTATTTGTCCAGTTCATACCAATTAGCGTTTGTTCTTTCAGTTCTGTCTTATATTTACGTGTTGTATTTAACACACTAATCAGCATTAATATAGTCTTACAAATTATGGAATACAGTCTAAAAAAGTTCAGATAGTTTGTCAATTTCACGCCTGCGCATAGTATGTTGGTAGCACTTCGTCGCCTTGCCTGTTATGCTGTGTAGCAGACTTTAAAGCCGTGCGGATCAGCATAACGAAAAGGCGAGGGGTCTCGCTCGTTTTGTCCACGACTGTACCTGAACTATCGTTGTCGATGTTGGTTTGCAGTAGTTTCTGATAAGAACAACTCTATCACTGAACTATTCAGAGTAACACACTCACTGCCCCACCTTCGTATTTATAACTCATCCCACTCACGTTATACGATTTTCTGCCGCTGCTGATATCACCCTAGACTCATATGACCAGAAATCCTTGTCTTATTTCCAATTGACTTTACTGACCTCTACTATATGTAGATTGAGCCTTTGCGTTTGCATTTTCCGTTTTCTAGCTTCCCTGCCACGTTGTAGCTTGTGACATTCTATGCCCCGATTCATAGAACGTTGTCTATTGTTGGTTGTTGAATATTCCTTCATGGTCACCTCTCTCTCTTCGTAGTCCCATCCCTTAGACACAAAGGAATGGCTATTTCGGAATCTTTTGCTCATTGAGAGATCACGATGACACTTTTTTCTGTGGATACACGTTACATGTCTTTGAGTGGTTTCCATAGCCTTCCTCATCGTCATGCCGTTGGTCATTGTTGATTCTTCCGCCTTTAGTGCAGTTTCTCACACCAAGAACAAAGAGTGCTCTGAACTTGTGTTCGGTCCTCCACCGTCTTTAACGAGGTAGTTGGTAGAATGAGGGTGATCTCTTATGCCGGAAGTCTTCTGCCACCAAGCCGGTTGGTGTGGCCGAGCGGTTCTAGGCGCTACAGTCTGGAACCGCGCGACCGCTACGGTCGCAGGTTCGGATCCTGCCTCGGGCATGGATGTGTGTGATGTCCTTAGGTTAGTTAGGTTTAAATAGTTCTAAGTTCTAGGGGACTGATGACCTTCGAAGTTAAGTCCCATAGTGCTCAGAGCCATTTGAAGCATTTTTTTTTCTTCTGCCACCAATGCTGATAATTAATCAAAATTTAGGCATTGGCTGGTGTGGAACCCAGGGTCAAGTGCATTTTCAATACTAATCAAAGACGCTACTCCCAGACCGTGGGTGAGGCCTAGACGAGTACTAGAATCAAATGTTGACGTTAACTTGAGAAACAGTTTTCAGAAAATTGACATTTGGAGCCCAGCAATGTATGGAACTGAATCATGGACTGTGGCAGAACCGGAAGGATGGAAAACAAGTGTTTGAAATGTAAGACTATAGTTGTTGTTTGTTGTTGTTGTGGTCTTCAGTCCTGAGACTGGTTTGATGCAGCTCTCCATGCTACTCTATCCTGTGCAAGCTTCTTCATCTCCCAGTACCTACTGCAACCTACATCCTTCTGAATCTGCTTAGTGTATTCATCTCTTGGTCTCCCTCTACGATTTTTACCCTCCACGCTGCCCTCCAATACTAAATTGGTGATCCCTTGATGCCTCAGAACATGTCCTACCAACCGATCCCTTCTTCTGGTCAAGTTGTGCCACAAACTCCTCTTCTCCCCAATCCTATTCAGTACCTCCTCATTAGTTATGTGATCTACCCATCTAATCTTCAGCATTCTTCTGTAGCACCACATTTCGAAAGCTTCTATTCTCTTCTTGTCCAAACTATTTACGGTCGATGTTTCAGTTCCATACATGGCTACACTCCATACAAATACTTTCAGAAATGACTTCCTGACACTTAAATCTATACTCGATGTTAACAAATTTCTCTTCTTTAGAAACGCTTTCCTTGCCATTGCCAGTCTACATTTTATATCCTCTCTACTTCGACCATCATCAGTTATTTTGCTCCCCAAATAGCAAAACTCCTTTACTACTTTAAGTCTCTCATTTCCTAATCTAATACCCTCAACATCACCCGACTTAATTCGACTACATTCCATTATCCTCGTTTTGCTTTTGTTGATGTTCATCTTATATCCTCCCTTCAAGACACCATCCATTCCATTCAACTGCTCTTCCAAGTCCTTTGCTGTCTCTGACAGAATTACAATGTCATCGGCAAACCTCAAAGTTTTTATTTCTTCTCTATGGATTTTAATACCTACTCCGAATTTTTCTTTTGTTTCCTTTACTGCTTGCTCAATATACAGATTGAATAACATCGGGGAGCGGCTACAACCCTGTCTTACTGCCTTCCCAACCACTGCTTCCCTTTCATGTCCCTCGACTCTTATAACTGCCATCTGGTTTCTGTACAAATTGTAAATAGCCTTTTGCTCCCTGTATTTTACCCCTGCCACCTTTAGAATTTGAAAGAGAGCATTCCAGTTAACATTGTCAAAAGCTTTCTCTAAGTCTACAAATGCTAGAAACGTAGGTTTGCCTTTAGTAGAATGTTGAAAATTAGATGGACTGATAAGATAGGAAATCAGCACGATCACCGCAGAATAGGCGTGGTAGAAACATACCAAAAACACAGGAATGTGGGACAGGATGATAGGACATGTATTGAGAAATCAATGTATACCTTTTACAGTAGTTGAAGGAGCTGTAAAGAGTAAGAATTACGGGGGGAGACAGAGACTGAAATACATGCATTATATAACTCAAGTCGTTGAGTGCAAATAGCACACTGTGATAAGAGGTTAGTAGTAGAGGAATTCTTGGCAGGTCACATCAAACGAAAGAGAAGACTGGTCACTAAGAAAAAAATATAAACACCATTATGAGTGTCAGGAAGATGTATGTCAGACAGTCATCTGAGGACCAAAGCCAATCTTGGAGCCAAATGTCATACGTCGTCATTATCAACACGTAGGCTTCTGACACAGTAACCAAGACGATGTACCGCACCATAAATTCCGATTTGTCTCCTGTAAGTTTGAGGAATATTCTGACTACATGACGGCGTTCGTGTTTCCGCCAAGTCTCTGTACTCCAGTCCCGTCGAGATTATGCTGGAGGTCATGGTACGAAATACCAGCCGCTATAACTTACCCGTGATTACTCTCCACGACGTATTGCTAGCGTAATCAGTGTGAAAGGGGATTACAGTTTTGGAATATTCCGTATGGCGGGTTGTTTGATAAGACACAGCGATGCAGTGCGAGTAGGTGACTACGTGTACCATCTCCAGATCCCCTAGGCTGCCTTCGTTGCCAGCGCGTGCCGTCAAGCCGATTTCGGAGGGTTAACCGCTGTGACAGCTTCGGGCGATCCCGCCGGGTAGCAGCGTGGAAACTGCAGCCAGAATAGAGCGCTCCGTGCGCCTCCATTATGGATGCCTTGAATGGCGGCGGATCTGCGAGACGGCGCACGCAGAGAAACGATACGCAAACGTGCTGGGTGGATGGGGTGTTGGGGAGGAAAGGGGAGGGGGGATGTGAGCTCAGCCGGGCGGGAGTCTGCCTTCGCATCTACGTCTGCGCCGGTGTAGAACGTGCTATCCTGCTAATGCGGCTGGAAAGCAGTGAGCACTCCGCCGTGTGTCGTGTGAGCGCAGTCGTCTGTTCTACTGCAAGAGAATCTGCACCCAATTGCACTTAGCACTGCAATGCGTACATGTAAGGAGCCTCTCCCACATGCCGTCTACAGATTGATGCTCGCAAGAGAAATGGAAACAAGCATCCTCTAATGAGGTGTTCCGTACAACTGAAAATACAGGGTGATCAAAAAGTCAGTACAAATTTGAAAAGTTAATAAACCACGAAATACTGTAGATAGAGAGGTAAAAATTGACACACATGCTTGGATTGACATGAGGTTTTATTAGAACAAAAAAAAAACAATTTCGCAAAATGACCGACAGATGGCGCTAGACAGCTAAACTGCTAACTGCTACCGTGACGGGTGAGAGGTACGCCGATATGTTACAGAATCATCCACAGCCTGGCTGATAAACACCTGCTGGAACGTACGATGTTTGTGCAGGATGGCACTCCACCCCATATTGCTAGACGCGTGAAAGATCTCTTGCGCGCGTCGTTTGGTGATGATCGTGCGCTCAGCCGCCACTTTCGTCATGCTTGGCCTCCCAGGTCCCCAGACCTCAGTCCGTGCGATTATTGGCTTTGGGGTTACCTGAAGTCGCAACTGTATCGTGATCGACCGACATCTCCAGGAATGCTGAAAGACAACATGCGACGCCAATTCCTCACCATAACTCTGGACATGCTTTACAGTGTTGTTCACAACATTATTCCTCGACTACAGCTATTCTTGAGGAATGATGGTGGACATATTCAGCATTTCCTGTAAAGAACATCATCTTTGCTTTGTCTTACTTTGTTATGCTAAATATTGCTATTCTGATCAGATGAAGCGCCATCTATCGGACATTTTTTGAACTTTTGCATTTTTTTGGTTCTAATAAAACCCCATGTCATTCCAAGCATGTGCGTCAATTTGTACCTCTCTATCTACGTTATTCCGTGATTTATTCAGTTTTCAAATTTATACTGACTTTTTGATCACCCAGTATATTCTAGAATTACAAATCTAGATACCCGCACGTGTTTTTCTGGTCAAGTGTGTTATTGCGATGCTACAACAATATTTACAAATCTGATAGAGGAGAATGTTTCGTCAACTGGTTGATAATTTCAAAAATTAGGAATTCCTACAATAGTAAGTTTTTTTACATAATTGTTAACCTTCAACAAATAAAAAGAAAATACAGTCTTAACACAACATTATATATGAACAAAACGCTATCGGAAATGGGAACTGTAGCACTGTGAAAACTTTGACTGGACGACACCAAACTGTTACTCTAGTGTTTAATTACTTGTCGGAAAATTCAGTAACATTTCATACCATGTGAGCTCTTTTTCGGTACATCCAATGTAGAAAAGTAGTTACTACATATAAAGGTACTTTGCGGGCAGGTGTGTCAATTACCATCATATTAATTAAAATGGGGGATAAATATACTTTATTTTGGAAGAATTAAAAAGGGGAAAATAATACGAAACTTTAATAACTGCACAGTATTACTAAGAAGCAATATAATGAAAAGTAATAAAAAGCAAAGTAGCAAAGACCAAGCGGGACAGAAAGATATAGGGACGCGATTCTTTTTTAATACATATAAAAGAACATGTAACACATTATTGAGCTTCAGTTATCGCGATCGGGCTAGTCGATGAAGAAGTGGTACGCAACTGCGAAATTCGTTAAGGAGATTATTTAAAGACTCTTCAAGCACGTTTAAAATACCATTACGTGTGACGAAGTGATCAGAGACGTTTATTGTCGGGTGAAGTGAAAATGATTCCGACAACATAATTCGAACTTTGTGTTAGCTGGGAAAAATACTCTTGGGAAACTATTATGGTTGTGGAATCCACGAAAGTTGCACGCAAAGGAAAGCAATCGTTTACGTAATTCTGCTTTTTATAAAATTGTGAAACGCGTGTGCGCGGAACATTAAGAGAATTATATCCTTGGACGGTTGCGGGGCTAACTGATACAAACAAGGCACCAGCATAAAAATAGTTCGCTTATTAACTACCAAATATTAATTAACGGGGACCTAAAATACGAAAAACAGTGCATACAACGTTAAATTTAACCCTGTGTGTGAAAGACAATCACATCGAACATTTAGAGAGCGAAGAATAGACGCTTAAGCGCTGAATTGAGGGCCTGGGTGGTGTCGATATTTGGACGTTATGTGACACGCGTTATTCAGGACACGATATCGACCATTCTAGTACTGAAAAGATGGATAGGATCATCACCTCAAATCCCGATACATATTTCATATTTAGTTAGTGAAAGGAAAAGTGTTAATAAACAAACTACATTTCTATTTCATCATCGATTTCGGCTTCATCACGTAGTCTTCACTACATGATAAACAATATCTGTGGAAGTTGTATACAAAGTATCGTCATAATATTTAGCCAACCAATATTGCGGGACACCAAAAATGTAAATGGATGAAATTGTTCTTACAGCGGAAGTATAATGTGTGAATGCGACGAACTATATTGAGAAACAGAACATCCATTACGTACTTGGATGTTTATCTGCGAAAATGGTCCTTGTCGGTACATCAGCATAGGGTTCGAATGGAATCGCTGGAACATTGTAAATCATTCAGATTAATCGAACGTCAAATTCCCATAATACTGGTATCACCAGGATGTGTTCTTTCTCCTTACCCCCGTGGCAATAATTGAATTAAGAGTCAGCCGGGGATAACATTTAAATCAATTGACGACCATTGAGCTAGCGTCACGAATTTTCAAACGTCCACTGCCATGTACGAAGGCGAGTGACACCACGAGTGTTAACGTCGATAGAGGGGTGTCGTCGTGATCGTGTTGAATGACATTGAGCGGTCACATTTAGAAAAGTTTTTATTGTTAGTAACTGGTCTAGCATTAATAACAAACATTCCGAAGACTAAATAAGGACACTTACAAACTGAAATAATTTACGAAACAGTAATAACTGTGCATGTTCAACAATTTACGTGAACAGCTGACACTTTTCAGACGTGAATATCCCAATTCCCTGAACAATGGTGCACTATTATCTCAGTATACATTATTTGGAATATGAGAGATACTTGGAGATATCAGAATAGATTTACCTGTTCTTCTTTTTTTCTTCTCTTCTTCTTATTAACTTCCTTACTCAGTTTGTGGATTTAGTTTGATGGTGTTTCCTGAAACACTGCAATTTTGTATAGGATGTCCTACAGTTTAAAAGCTGAAGTTGTAGCATTGTCCATTATCGTCGTCACCTCTCCTCAAGCAAAGCTTTGTCACCGGTTATGATCAATCAATGCTGAAACATAACTTTTCACTGTTCTGTGTTTTATGGGGCTCTATGATATAAGTTCTACTGATCAATAACGTCCAGAGATTGTTCTTTCTTCTCCTTGGAAATTCTTGTTCAATATTTCTATAAGCGCGATCAGTTCCTTCGCCGTAATGGAAAAAATGTATGTTCTGCCAGCCTCAAAAACAGTATGCACGACTAAAACTCTTTCATTTTCCTGTTTTGTTAGTTGATTCGTCTTGAGAGCCAAAGCATATTTTTTTCAAAATTTAGTCGTTTATGAAACCTCACTATAACCTAATATCCTCATGACCTTGACCTTACTACTATTGTGCACTACCTCGTAACACTCTTCCGACTCAAAAACATGCATCTGATTCCTAGCACATATTCCACTTTAATCTAACATATAACAACTTCTCTTCTGAGTAGGAGATGTGCAAACAAAAACATTTCATAGTTATGGACACCAGCATAAAATGATTCAAAATGGCTCTGAGCACTATGGGACTTAACTTCTGAGGTCATCAGTCCTCTAGAACTTAGAACTGGTTAAACCTAACTAACCTAAAAATATCAGACACATCCGTGCCCGAGACAGGATTCGAACTTGCAACCGTAGTGGTCGTGCGGTTCCAAACTGTAGCTCCTAGAAACGCTCGGCCACCCCGACCGGCAACACTAGCATATCTCCCTCCTATGCCCACCTGTTTGTTTCTAATTTAGAGGAAACCTTCCTAGCCTCTCAAATCCCCAAAACCTTTGTCTCGTTTAGGTTCAACCATGATAATTTCTTCACCAGCAACCACGCTTAAGATGTACTAACCTCAATCCTCCACAACCCCCACAAATTGCTCCCATCTGCTTCACCTGCTCCCACTCAGCTCAAAGTGCCCCTTTCCTGGACGTTGACATTCACTGCTATACATATTCATATGCATGGATTATCTATCATAATTCCCAGAAACGACAGACATTCTACGCACCATCTTTCTACCCCTCCTAAAATGGTATTCTGTCTATCACCAACCTATAAAACATTGTAGTGTATTCTTACGTCACCTCCACTCCCAGTCCTTTGCTACAACAGTCATATCCCTGCAGAGAATCAAGGTGCCAGTTTTGCCCAAATTACCCACCTACTCCAGTCCTGTCACAGGATTACCCTAGCCCATGAGAGGTAGATCCAACTGAAAGTGCAGTGATTTCGGCATTTTAAGGAGAGTTAGAATGAGAATTTTTTTTCACATTTTTGGATTGTTCCCTCATTATGAAATATGTAAATTTCTGAATACAATATATATATATATATATATATATATATATATATATATATATATATATATATGTATATGTATATATATATATATATATCACTTATAAACTCACATGGGAAATATTTTAATTTATTTTTAAAATATAATCTACACCAGTTGAAAATGTTAAAAAAATTTACGCGTATTACTTCAAGATCCAATAAAATCGTTAATTTTTAATGCATAGCGCTGTGGGTTGCTGTGTTATAAAGATTAAATTAAGTGTTTGTATTGGTTGCACTGTCAAAACAGTATCGTATCGTTTCATAGTATAAACACGTGTTGTATGCCGAAGTGCTAACGTTTTTCAAAGGAAAAGTGACGAATAGATTAGTAAAGCTCTCAAAAAGTAAAGTATGAGGCTAAAATGAAGTGTTTTTGAGGAACGTGAGTTTCATGGTAATAGACTTACTAGTACAGGGAAACATTCCGTTCAACCTGTGGCAGGTGAAGTTACAGACAAAGAAATGCAGGCAAACTCGTCAACATCTAGAGAAACACCCATTGGTGATTCAAAGATTAAAATAAAACGCTGATTCACACAGTCTTCTCAAAGCGAAAGTGATTAACTGGTAGGTTAGGTTATATTCTGATACATCCTAACAAGGGTGTTACGTGAATGTGTGGGTTGTAAAATATGTGGAGAGCCAATTAGTTTACATGACAACAGGGAGGTATCAAATAAATTCATTCATTTTGAAATTCTGATAAGTGAAAGGACGAAGCTACCTGGCAGATTAAAACAATGTGCCCGACCGAGACTCGAACTCGGGACCTTTGCCTTTCGCGGGCAAGTGCTCTACCATCTGAGCTGACGAAGCACGACTCACGTCCGGTACTCACAGCTTTACTTCTGCCAGTATCTCGTCTCCTAACTTCCAAACTTTACAGAAGCTCTCCTGTGAAACTTGCAGAACTAGCACTCCTGAAAGAAAGGATACTGCGGAGACAAAGCTTAGTCACAGCCTGAGGGATGTTTCCAGAATGAGATTTTCACTCTGCAGCGGAGTGTGCGATGATATGAAACTTCCTGGCAGATTAAAACTGTGTGCCCGACCGAGACTCGAACTCGGGACCTTTGCCTTTCGCGGGCTAGTGCTCTACCATCTGAGCTACCGAAGCACGACTCAGGTCCGCTACTCACAGCTTTACTTCTGCCAGTATCTCGTCTCCTACCTTCCAAACTTTACAGAAGCTCTCCTGCGAAACTTGCAGAACTAGCACTCCTGAAAGAAAGGATACTGCGGAGACATGGCTTAGCCACAGCCTGGGGGACGTTTCCAGAATGAGATTTTCACTCTGCAGCGGAGTGTGCGCTGATATGAAACTTCCTGGCAGATTAAAACTGTGTGACCGACCGAGACTCGAACTCGGGACCTTTGCCTTTCGCGGGTAAGTGCTCTGCCATCTGAGCTACAGAAGCACGACTCACGTCCGGTACTCACAGCTTTACTTCTGCCAGTATCTCGTCTCCTACATTCCAAACTTTAGAGAAGCTCTCCTGCAGCGCACACTCCGCTGCAGAGTGAAATTCTCATTCAAGTGAAAAGACACTTATTTTGAAGTAAATTTTAGGTGGTTCTATGGAATGAGGTATATTATCAAAGCACACACAAGAGCGGAAACAATGTATGCTGTGATGAATATGCCACGCCCACCTTGTAAAGTCTACAACTATGCAGGATTTATTGGGAGCTGTTATGGAATCTGTTGCATGTGAGTCAATGAAGGGAGCTGCAAACGAAGCTTTTGAAATGAATGACGGAATGACAGAAATACCAGTAGCTTTTGATGTCACTTGGCATAAGCACAGCTAGAGTTCTAAGATTTTTGTTGCTACCGTGACCAGTGTGGATACTGGAAAGGTAATAGATTTTCACATTTTAACCAAATATTGTTATAATTTTAAATCAGGGTATGAAGAAGGGAATATCTGTGACAGAAATCAGTGAGGCCTGTGCAGCTACAGAAAGTTGTAGTCGATCTGTGAGTGGAAGAGTGTGTGTTACACTAAAGTTCTCTGGTGATGGAGACTCAAAAGCTTATAACAATTTAGTAGCTGTTCAGCCTCATGGTGAGAAGATTATCACAAAACTGGAGTGTGTTGTTCATGTCCAGGAGAGGTTGGGCGCCGGGTTGAGGAAGTTGAAACAAAGTTTGAGAGACAAGAAACTTTATGATGGTAAAACCATAAGACGTAGGCTGACAGACAAAATGATTGATGAACTACAGCTGTATTACGGGATGATCATTAGAAATAATACTGAGGTTTTGTTGAAAATGAAAGAGGTGGTATGGGCTGTTCAGCCTCATGTCAACTGATGTAAAAGCAGTACACCACCTTTGCTCTCCTGGACCTGATTCATGATGCAATAACCGCAGTGCCCAGTACTCAAACAGTTCGTGCAGCCTGTAACACTCCGATTTTAAGTATCCCGCTCGATCGGGATCCAAACAGCAGCCCAAATAATAATTAATTGATGTGACCGTGTACCTAATGAGGCTGGCAATCGGAATGGACTGCTGCGGAGTTGTTACATTCCATTTTGTCTTTCTCAAATGCTGTAATAATGAAATGTCTGGTAACAAGGAGAACAACAACACAGCTTCACTAATCAAGACCTATATTCGTCTCAAAAACACAAGAAAAAGGAGACAGCCACTGCCTTCGTCATACATATTTAATTACGGCTAATCTCAGCACAGGCTTCTTCGTTGTTCAAAATCGTCACACGCAAATTCAATCACTGTAATCCAACACTGCAATCCAACACTGCAATCCAAATAATGCCGGCGCGGTAGACGCGAAACCAAACAAATATCGTCACAAAAATATCACTGATCACTCTCGTAATTAAACTTCTTCACTTTCCCGTATTATTCTAACACAAAGGGGTTAAACCGCGGCGATGGCCACTCCCTTTGTCGGTACAGCCTTGCATTATATCAACAGGCCTCCACCCGCTCGGCCCGCAACCAGGGAACTGACTTCAACTCACACTCGCTCTTGCAACCCGACACTATCGATTGTTTGCCCTGTCGACCTGTGCCGAGTGCAAACTTACAGTAAGGGCCTACGGACCCCTTACAAGCCATAAACATTCCATCCCAGCAGTAGTCATGGATATCATAAGACCTATTTACAGAGACCTGGCAAATCCTGAATTACTGGTCTGCACGGTCAGACTCAGAATCCAAATGGGTCGTTCAATAATCTTATATGGACTCACTTACCAAAAAATATTTTTGTTGGAATGAAGACATCAATGAGGGGAGGTAAGTGATGCTGTTATTTGCTTTTAATGTTGGCAGCATTGGTAGGATGAAAGTGCCATAGCATATGGGAATTAATCCTGGAGAAAACTGCCTCAAAAAACTTGAAAAGGTCGACAAGGTTCACATTGATAAAGCAGAGTATGCACTAAGGAGTCCAGAGAGAAGAAAAGAAGAAAAAGTTTAGAAAAAGATCAAGAGGATGATATACAGTATGGTGTAGTGTAATTCTGAGAGACTAAAAATAGAAAATTAAGCATATATTAAGTGAGTTATAGTCTTTTGAATCTTTAGAAGCCGTTCCTGAAAATTTACATATTGTGTTGCATTTTTCCCTAAATCTCACAAACCACTTCGAGTAGAGTGCTCAAATTTTCAGGGAGTAGTAACATACATATCCTTAGCCTACTGAACTAAAAGAAGAACATAATGTTATTTACAGTTAAAATTATTTATGTTATCATTCAAAAAGTACACAAAATTTTAACCGTGTAATTAAAAATTTGTATTTCCGAAAGCAGTGGCTGAAATGAAATTATTGTAGTTAAGTAGAATCAGAACATACAGTTTAATGTCCTGTAAAAGCAAAAGTCCAATGGCTACAGTGGTTCCTGAAATACAGGGAAGCCAAGTCACTAAATTTTGCATTGTCAGGATATGGCATTCCAACTTCCCTTAAGAGGACGTGATCACCAGCCAGCTGCCCACCAGAAAACTAAGATCAGAGTTGACCACTCAGTGGCACAATACACTGCTGAGCGCTACATGATCGAATTCAATGGCTGCATCCCAAAATGTGCTGTCGTTTTTCAGTTCTCCAACACCACGTTTTCTGATGTGTGTAGATAGGGGCTATTGTTGAAACACATCCTTCACTCCACTACACCTCTGGATCCAAATTCCCCTCACACACTGTTTGCACACCCTCTACCCAACAGTTTCCCTTCCTCAGTCCTCTCCTCTGTCCTGATTCACGTCTCCACGTCATCTTAATCCTGTACATAGATTGGGCTTGTCATTGCACCACATCTTTCACACCTGTAAACCGCTGGCCTCAAACTCCCCTCATACACTGTCGCCACACCCTCTACGCAACTGTTTCCCTCTTCTGTCCTGTCATCTGTCCTAATCAAAGTGCTCAAGTCATCTTCATCATGCGTTGCACGAATTCACTGGTGCTGGTGCCTGCCCACCTGCTATCTCCCTCCGAACTACTAGCGACATTTTCTCAGTCCCTCCTCCTGCTTCTCCCTATACCTCTTTCTACCCCTCTAACCTGACACAACCCCTCACTTCAGTCCACCTGCCGAAATACAAATCTCGCATTGTGTGACCATTCAGAAAACCGTTAGATTATATTTACTCCAACTCTTCTAAAAATAGTGATATTAAGGTTAAAATATTCGTTTCAAATTCTAAAAATAAAGCATCTAACTATTAGTAAATCATTTCACTAATTTCAAATTTAGTTTAACTGCACAAAGAGGAGCATTAGGAGCTTTCAATTAACGTAAATATAATTGCATCTCAACTATATAAACATAAATAGTGAGTCAGATTCGTATGTAAGTAAAGAAGCAATTATAAAACATCCTTGCTAGAAGTAAAAGTTCTCATGCTTCAACAACGACCGGAGATTAAAGGAAAAATACAGGAGTTCCTAACTGACGAACGATGGCCTACGTCACATTTGCTTTTGGTAGTAAGGTAATCGGAATGGCTTGATCTTCAGAGGCGTCACACATTCTCCATGTAACTTGCTGTTACATCAAAAAGTACATTTTCGTGTCATCAGATTAAGTCAGATGTAACAAAACTTGCTGAAATGTAGAGTAGACAGTAGTTAGTTTGCATGAGGGGCTAGATGGCACACTTCCATTCCCTGCCATCATGGATCTTGATAGCTGGAAGTAAGGTAGAGCCGCAGTTATATCGTTTGTCTCTGTGCTGGGTATATTTCTCCATAGAAGTATATTAATTATGGTGGGTCGATGTTTTGACAATTTTGGAAAGAGTGGGTAACTGTAGTTGCAAACAAGTGTCATAGTCTTTTGTGTCGGATATTTGGAATTTGTGTTGTCCATTCTTTTCAAAACCCCATGTGCTGTCTGGCATATTTAGGTATGGAGTCCTAAACGTATATCAATTAACCTCTCCGTTGCTGTTGTTGTGGTCTTTACTCCAGAGGTTGGATTGACGCAGCTCTCCATGCTACTCTATACTGTGCAAGTTTCTTCATCTCCCAGTACCTACTGCAACCTACATCCTTCTGTATCTGCTTAGTGTATTCACCTCTTGTTCTCCCTCTAGGATTTTTACCCTCCAAGCTGCCCTCCAATAATAAAATGAGGATCCCTTGATGCCTCGGAACATGACCTACCAACCGATCCCTTCATCTAATCAAATCGTGCCCCAAATTTCTCTTCTCCCCAATTCTATTCAGTACCTCCTCATTAGTTATTTGAACTACTCATCTGATCTTCAGCATTCTTCTGTACCACCACATTTCGAGAGCTTCTATAGTCTTCCAGTCCCAGCTATGTATCGTCCATGTTTCACTTTCATACATGGCTACACTCCATACATATACTTTTAGAAACGACTTCCTGACATTTAAATCTATACTCGATGTTAATAAATTTATGTTCTTCAGAAACGTTATCATTGCCACTGCAAGTCTGCATTTCATATCATCTCTACTTCGACGATCGTCACTTATATTGCTCCCCAAATAGCAAAACTCATTTACTAATCTAATTCCCTCAGCACCGTTTTACTTTTGTTGATGTTCATCTTATATCCTCCTTTCAAGACACTGTCCATTCCGTTCAAATGCTCGTCCAGTTCCTTTGCTGTCTCATACAGAATTACAATGTCATCAGCGAACCTCAAAGTTGTTTATTTCTTCTCCATGGGTTTCAATTCCTACTCTGAATTTTTCTTTTCTTTCCATTACTGCTTCCTCAACATACAGATAGAATAACATTGGGGATAGGCCACACCCTGTCTCACTCCGTTCCCAACCTGTGAATTCCTTTCGTGCCCCTCAACTCTTATAACTGCCATTTGGTTTCTGTACAAACTGTAAATAGTCTTTCGCGCCCTGTATTTTACCAATGCCACATTGAGAATTTGAATGAGAGTATTCTAGTCAACATTGTCAAAAGTTTTTTCTAAGTCTACAAATGCTGGGAACGTTGGTTTGCCTTTCCTTAATCTATCTTCTAATATAAGTCGTAAGGTCAGTATTGCCAACATTTCTACGGAATCCTATCTGATCTTCCCCGAGGTCAGCTTCTACCAGTTTTTCCATTTGTCTGTAAATAATTCGTGTAAGTATTTTGCAGCCGTGGCTTATTTAGCTGATAGTTGGGTAATTTTCACATCTGTCAACATCTGCTTTCTTTGGGATTGTAATTATTATATTCTTCTTCAAGTCTGAGGGTATTTCGCTTGTCTCATGAATATTGCTCACCAGATAGTAAGAGTTTTGTCAGGGCTGGCTCTCCCAAGGCTGTCATTAGTTCTAATCGAATGTTGTCTGCTCCCGGGTCCTTATTTCGACTTAGTTATTTCAATACTCTGTCAAATTCTTCACACAGTATCATATCTCCCATTTCATCTTCATGTACGTCCTCTTCCATTTCCATAATATTGTCCTCAAGCACACCGCCCTTGTATAGACCCTCTATATACACCTTAGACCTTTCTGCTTTCCCTTCTTTGCTTAGAATTCGGTTTCCATCTGAGCTCTTGATATTCATACATGTGGTTCTCTTTTCTGTTCATTAAAAATAAAAACTTTACATAAAAATGAATGCATAAACATCATCCCAGAGGAAATTCACCCTTTGCCTGACACCATCCCACGACAGCAATCCAACTGTGATCCAATATGAATGTTTACTACTGTTCTAACAGTCTTTTCAATGATGACATCGTGACTGGAAGTGATAATAAGAAGAAAATTTTTTGGACAATCAAGAATGACGGAATGGCTAATCTTCATTAGTCTCACAAGAAAAAACGTCCTAGAAAATGTCGATTTGAATTTTCTTCTACATAGTCTGATGACGGCGTGTAAAACATTAATGTTGGAGGTAACGACGGATTGACCTTCCTGAATGAGAGTTCTGAGGCTAAATAACCTGTTCGTGGCGAAGAGCTTCTGCCCTCAGCCTCCTACTAAAAAGGTGCCGAGGTTTCTCATACGACAGTTCCCACTAACCATGAGGAAACTGTAAAATATGACAACAGGAAACATCGAACAAGACCAGCAACGAATCGTGCACAATCTCATCAGCCGTTTGGCCATCTTGAATGCCATGCAAATGAATTCCTGTTGATGAAGAACAACGACCACCACCCAGTACATGTGAGGACTGCGAAATTGACGACAACGACATTAGCGCGTGCATCGTGGTCCCAAATGGGAGAAACAGTCTATGTTTCCAGACGAAATTGATTTAGCTTGCTACGGTCATATGAAAATTGTGCGGAATTTGAAGCTACCTATTCAAATAAACGAGCACCAAATCCTACATTCAAGGTAGATTTGAAACACTGAACTTATTCAGCGTAACAAACAGTAAGTGTCTATAATAACAAACATAATATATTTTCCTTGAAGAACTCATTCTCTTGTAAGTTCATACACTTAAGTCAATATTGTTGTTTAGACACATAAATGTAGTTTAATTCTGAAGTATTGTTTCTTCATGAGGATTTCATATTTTGAGGAATTTATGTTTTGAAAAGGAAGTTAAAGTTTTGATAGAATAAAGCACTTTCCTTCGAAACCTACTGTGGTCTGTTTAAGTATCCATACTGAAATCAGATTACACCAACTTACCCTTAGGAGTGCGCCAGTTAATCCTGTATACGGGTCTAGATATCATAGTTGCAAGGCTTTAGGAAAAAGATTTTGGAATGACTTAAGGAAGTATTTAATTAATGGGTGCTATGTCATTTCGTAGTCATAATGTTCAGCTATCCGCTACATTCGCTTTAATTTCTCCAAGTGTTCCAAAAAAGAAAAAGTAAGTAAAGAAAACCTATGCTACTGCCTTCAGTCACTTGTACCGCACGTGTATTTGCTCAGTTTTTGTGAAAAAATAAGTTTAAAATAAATTTATTTAAATACAGAGTCTAGTTTACCAACAAGGGGGGCTTCTTGGTAGCCTCCTTCTTAGATGAAATCGTTACTTTCAAATGGATTATGTGTTTTATGTGTCGTGTTATAGATATAGGCATTACAACAACAACAAAAAAGTTTCAAATGGCTCTAAGCACTTTGGGACTTAACATTTGAGGTCATCAGTCCCCTGGACATAGAACTAGTTAAACCTAACTAACCTAAGGACAACACAGAGATTCCATGCCCGAGGCAGGATTCGAACCTGCGACCGTAGCGGTTGCGTGGTTCCAGACTGAAGGGCCTAGAACCGCTCGGCCACAGCTGCCGGCCATTACAAACAATGGTGCCTTTCCTTTCAACATACTTATAATCATTCTCAAGTTATGATTAAAGTTCCTTCCCACACACGACGTGAAAGATGATGGCGTCAAGACAAGCAGGGAGTATTTAGACCGTCCTAATGTCAGGCGAGAGGATTACCCGCCTTATCGTACACGATTTCATTCAGGCTATCCGGACAGGCACTCACAAAATACGGTGGGAAACTTCTCACGAAATTCCGTGACTGGCTGTACCGCAGGCGAAGCGAAAGGTGACGATCACAAATCAGCTTTGGGTGATGGACAATCAGCCACTGTTCATGCATCATTTAGTAGGAGTCCAGAGTGCAGTACTCCCTTCATCTCACAGGTAGCTGGGGCCAGCCATACACCGATAACGAGAATTTTACCAATACATACAGACCATCCTTACAAAATGCAGATGTCATACATCTTGGCAAGGATGATTCAGATCGTAGAGTTCAGTTGGTAGATTGAGTAAAACGTAAGTTGCATGTAAGTTGTCATTTCCTGTACTACGTACTGTTTACAAATGAAGTAAATAGTCGGGTAAACGAAGAAGTAAATAAAGGGAATGGCAGACACTGGTCAGATATCAGTCCTCTCTGGATGGATCCATCTAAGGTAGGTGAAGCATCGAATGTTTGGTTTAACATATGGCTTCTCCTATTCCTATTCAGGGTTCACTAACTGTAGCAGCCTGATCTTACGTGGGCATTTACAGTTTTCTTTGAGGGTAATGGTACCTATCTCTTTACGGACTCCCTTTCTCTGGATACCTGTATGTCCTATTTTCCGTCAGAAGAGTAAGGTAACGTGTTCAAGATCATCAGTGTTCTTTCTGTGGGTACATGTCAAGACAGTTACATATGAAGTAAAGAACAGAATCACTTCACACATAAGGGAGCAGATTGTTGATGATAATGATTACATCCCGGAAGATATGTTGGTTAAAGTCGATAGGAATGGGTGAAGCGGATGACAAACAATTTGCAGCGCACTGGACAACACGTCGAGGAGAATATATGGTCTTCATGTGCTATCACCAGCATTTGCCTTGTTCTACACATAATGCGACATAACTAGACAACGACTAAAGCTACGCTCAAATGAAAAACGGCACGGTTTTAATTTAATCGCGTACGTTTATATGTCATATGACCTAATTTCTGCTTGAAAATTACGAATTACATCCAAGATTGTGACGGGCCGCCATATTGGTAGTTTAGCCTTACATGTTTGTCCCTTTTTCATCTCATACTACTTAACTTACAATCTCTGTTCATGCACTTTTTTGTCTTGCAAGTGTCGTTCTGCACATATGAACCAACATTTGTCAATCAGTCTTTACGAAATTACCGACATTTCTGAAAAAAAGGCTGCAGTTGCTAAAAATTTAAATTCTTCCAAATATCGAGTTTTGACTGTTTGCATATCATTCCCCATTTTTACTACTTCAACATGCTTCATTTGGTACAAAACCTTGAAACATGGGAATGATTCTTAATTCAACCGCAAAAAGGTACACAAAATTTACATGGAGCGTTTTATGTCACTTAGTATACCGTCAAAAGCCCCAGCAGAAACGCGGAGTTCGTCGTGTAACAATCCCAACAAGGAGCAAGACGGTTTATTTCGATGGCAGTCGTCTTCATTTGTGCCTAGATTATTAACTGCCAGATTACTTAGAACACAGTGAAGCACATTTGAGTTTACGAGTAGGAGAATTTCTTATTCAGTGTCGTGATGCAGGTGTGCCTATCATAGAGTTCCACACTCACGTGACGTATGCCAACTGAAATTATTCTGTGGGGTTTTACTGAGTTGCCAGTTAACACTACGCTCGCAGAGTAGTATGTCTTCCTTCGTGAGAAGTGAACGTCAGTGAGACAGTTCTCACCAATTCAGGAGAACCAGTGCAAGCCGCGGATTCTCATCGATGGCAAGCTTTTCAATCAGAAGCTGGTTACTTTCAGTGTGCCATGTGTTATGAACCGCACATAAATTGCTGCAAATGACAAGTGAAAAGAACACAGAACTAACATACTATACACGAGACTCCAGCATCTCTGAAATTAAATAATTTGGGATCCATGTTAAAACTTTATCTTTTGTTCTTACAGAGGAATCTGATACGTGGAAGTTGCCCAGTATTATTGCTACGCTACTCATATACTACATTTTCTTTTCTTTCTTTGTGCAATCGCTTATATAATGTACAACGACTGCCACAAAGCGTACACACTTTGTAAGAAGAGTAAAATGAACAAAATGTAGTCCAGAAACTGAATGAGGTAACACAAGTAACTTGTTACAGTCAAAAATGAAATTACGAAACAGGTTTGAATCTTACAATAATTTATTTTATCGGTCAATAACTATTAAAAGCCTGGATACCTCTTCAGGTCTTAAGCTCATTGTAGAAAATTTTTCTTTTTCACTTCAGCTCGATCGATACAGGAATCTGCAGATAGATTCTGAAAATTTGAATGAAGATTTTCGCGAAAGTGACATTAGGATATATGAGTAAATTAGTACCATTGTAAACATCACTACCTTATGGCACTACTGATGTACCATATATGAGATTGTAACATCTCTGAAGTCCTGTCAGGAAGGAAACCTCTCTCCTCGAATAGTACATATGGCGAGGTTGTTCTTTATACATAGCATTAATAGATTATACAACACGCTCCAGGAACATCGGAGTACGAATCGATGCGAGTCTATTTGACAGATTACCTTGCTTGTTTTGCAGTTATAGCGATTTATACACCTATCAGCGAGAACATTAGTACCGCCGACCTAACAGCTGATGTACCCACCTTTGGCACAGATAACAGTGGTGATGTCCTTGGCATTGAACCACTGAGGCCTTAGTTGATGGCTGGATGGAGTTGGTACCACATCTGAATAGATCGGTCACCTAATTCTCGTAAATTCCGGGGGTTGGGGCGGTGGGTATAGCTCTGACACCATGTACAATCGCATTCCAGATGTGTTTGGTCGGTTTCAGGTCTGGCGGGTTTGGGGGGGGAGGGGGCGGTAGCACATCAATAGGAGCTTCCCACTGTGTTCCTCAAATCACTCAATCACACTACCTGGCCATGACATGGCGTACTATCTTGCTGAAAACTTCCTCTTCCGTCAGGAAACATGATCGTCACGTAAACGTGTGCGTGTCGGCAACCACTGTATGATACTCCTTGTTCGACATGGTGCCTTGCTTGAGCTCCACTGGAAATGTGGATCTACATCTAAATCTGCATTTATATACCGCAAGCCACCCAACGGTGTGTGGCGGACGGCATTTTACGTGCCACTGTCATTACCTCCCTTTCTGTTCCAGTCGCGTATGGTTCGCGGGAAGAACGACTGTCTGAAAGCCTCCGTGCGCGCTCTAATCTCTCTAATTTTACATTCGTGATCTCCTCTGGAGGTATAAGTAGGGGGAAGCAATATATTCGATACCTCATACAGAAACGCACCCTCTCGAAACCTGGCGAGCAAGCTACACCGCGATGCAGAGCGCTTCTCTTGCAGAGTCTGCCACTTAAGTTTGTTAAAGATCTCCGTAACGCTATCACGGTTACCAAATAACCCTGTGATGAAACGCGCCGCTCTTCTTTGGATCTTCTCTATCTCCTCCGTCAACCCGATCTGGTACGGATCCCACACTGATGAGCAATACTCGTGAAAGTTACCAAAAGCATAATCGAGTCACCAACAGGTTGTCTGCGACTCGCAACATGCGTGTCAAGGAGGTGTGGACCTGGAAGTCGGATGATTCGTGGTTTATCTGTGACTTATCAGACCCTGCATAGCTCTGCCACTGCGCCAACATCCAGCGCTAATTGTCACGTGCCCATTACAGCCATAGTTGCGTATATCGTGGTGTTAACATTGGCACGTGTATGGGTCGTCAGCTGCGGAAGCCCATAGTTAGGAGGGTTCGGAGCACTGTGTGTTCAGCTACTTGTAATTTTCCCAGCATTAACCTCTGATGTTAGTTCAGCCATAGTTCGACGCCTGTTCTGTTTTATAAATCAGCCCAGCCTCGGACGTTCGATGTCCGACATATGTAATGGGGGCTGGCCCCCCAATTCCATGATGTCTGGACGTGTTTGCACACTGTGAACGTTGTAAGTCACAGAGCCATTAATACCTTAGACTGCTTAGCTCTGATGTGTAGATTGGAACAGATAAACACACAAAAGGAAATAATTTCATCTTGGTAACTGTTTCTGTTACATAAAATAATTTACGCGGGACGGTACTGAAATAATTATACGAGGATGCCAGCATATAAAATTCTGTTTTTTTATTAGAGAGAAAAATGGCTGATTGAGATAATTGGAAATCGCAAGATGTAACAAAAAGAGGAATCATGAGATTTATGTAAAGGAGTCATATAAATTACTTGCGATTTGCCAAGTATTTAAAAGAGAAAATGTATTATAATTGAAAACAGAAATATTCGTTTAATTTCGCAGTTAGGGGTCGCATTTATGTTTCCTAGAACATGGTCATAGTCAGCAAAATATCGCCACCGTGAGACTTCACCCATCGAACGAGTTTTTTGCAGGATATGAGGATACGCCAAATTACGAATCCGCAGGTCACAGGTAAGATCCCTAGCTGGTTATATCACTTTTGTCTGTCATTTTAGCTTCTTTCATCTCCGATAATGTTTCGTAATTTCAAATAAATGTGTTCCATCTTGGTTAGGACTTCATGTTAACCGCTAGGTTTCCTTAACTTGGCTAGTAAATACGTTCAGAGGTCGGAGGATTTACAAGGAAATATATTAATAGGTGAGATTTGACGTATAATCTCGTTTGTTATGCACAGCTTACCGTACACAGTTTACTCACACGATTTGCAGCGTTAAAAGGCAACGGCCCCTGCGGTGTAGGCAGACCAGCGACGCGCTGTTGCGCGGAACTGCCTCCCCGCCCCTGGCCCCTAGGGGCAGCGCAGATTACGCCCCTAATGAGGACGGTCAGCGGGCTTTCGGCCGTCTCTTTAATTAGCAGCCAGAGGAGGCCCAAGCCGCCCAAGGGAATGCTGGCTGCTTCCTTTAAGATCTCACTACGCTGCCTAGAGGTTGGAGCTCCTACTCGAGAAGTGTATGAACACATTCGAACTAGACAACTAATTAATTTCTAGATTTGTTTTCTGATGCTGTATTTAGGCTGTATGGATCAATTATGGAAAAATATCTGTAAATACGAATAAACGTATCGTGTGAGAACACACCAATGAAAAGCCTCCAAGGTGAATCCTCTGACTTAATTAAGATTCTTAGAGGATCTGTTAAGAAGAGAACAAAGGCTAGCTGTTTGTATTGGGGTGAACAAGTCAATGGTAGAAGTAAAATGATTCTACTACCTCTGACGTGTGATTACACTAACTGGTCAAAGCAGAAACACAACAGACGTAGACTGGCACAGGTTAAGAAGTCTCCTTGTATAACTCCTTAATATAGATACTGGGAAGCATTCCCTGAATGTGTAGATCTGCAGCACAGCATTTTATGCAAGCTAAGTGTGGACGGTCATAATCATGGAGAAGAACAAACTGGACACTTAAAAAAAGTGGTTCTGTCGAAGAATATTAATGAAATAGTCGACAGGTAAAGTATGAATTAAAGCACTAATAAAAAGACACCTGGTTACACATCCAGCACTAGTTAACTTGGCGATGTTGGAAGTGATACACGGCAAGAATCCTAGAGACATAAGAAGAGTAAAGAATGTAAACCAAGTTACTCATAAATGTACCTGGCTCCAGTGTGTCATCGAAGCGATAGAGCATAATATAACCTATGGCATGATACAACCTGAATATACGAAGCTTCTCTGAAATCATCATGGGTTCGTGAAGAGCCACTAAGGTGAAACTGAATTCATTTCTCTCACACATGTTAATTTTGAAATAGTAGACTGTGCAGTAACTAATGTATTCCTCCGCTATTGGAAGGCCGTCCATTTATAATGCAATGGAGTTCGTTCAACAAACATGACAGTAGGTTTTCGCAAGTATCAAGTAATCGTAGTTGCAGCGGTAGTGCTCTGATTACACTTTATTTATTTATTGATGTTGACGCCTTCCTAATGTCTTAATATTTCGTATTTCGGGACAACATTCGATAAGCGCTTAATCTTAAGCAGATAGATTACTCAGGAAGCTGGTAATAACTACCAGATGACCACCAGGAAAAATTAAGTCTACTAGTAGCACTTTCTGCAATGAATACATCTTACAATCGAAATCTCGTTAAAAAGGATGTTGTCAGTACAAGTAGACACAAATGAACCTAATTTACTTTCTTTTTCTAAAAAGTTGTGGTGCTCATGAGGTAGTATCAATTACCAAAAATGCATTGATATTTGTAAGAGAGATTTTGACAGATTTTTTCGTTCTCGACCCTACATACACATCAGTACTTCTTTAAAAGTATGTTAATAAATGAACTACAATTAACAATTTATTTATTCTTTAGAAATTCTTAAGTGTGGGCATAGATAACCCCTCCCCCCTGGTAAAACACATTATAGTTAATGCATTGGTACTAATAGGATTAAGGAACTAGAAAAATAATAGAAACAGTTTTAGGGATTTAAGTGAGGGATTAGGAGCTAAATCAAGAGAAGAAGATATTCGTACAGCTTTACAGGTGCAGATCCGCAGTGTAGAACCAAAATTGAATCCACTGGTGGAGATGTTGCAGAGAAATGTGATGTGCTACCTACACAGTAAAGATAAGTGTTGCATTACGACTATCTTGGGAGGATTTCTAATGGTGAAAATGAACCAGCTACTGTTGAAGAAGGTCAGGTTGGATTAAAGGAGGTTATAAGTAAACAGATTGAGTAGTTACAAGGTGATTTGTAGCTTGAAAAGTATAAGACTGATTTTTGTAGGGTTCAGAAAACAATGAAAGAGTTCATACTTCGTGCAGAGAAGGTATTGTCAAAACCGAAGAAAAAATTCAGTAGACAGGAAGAAGTTGGATGACATAGCAACTTCTGTTGCATAGTTTATTCTTAATGCTCAACAGAGCTCAAGTGGTACGTTACATATTGGTGTTGCCGAACCCAAAAAAATGACATCATTGTTGAGGTACGAGGGCAGTTCAGTAAGTAATGCAACACATTTTTTTCTCGGCCAATTTTGGTTGAAAAAACCGGAAATTTCTTGTGGAATATTTTCAAACATTCCCGCTTCGTCTCGTATAGTTTCATTGACTTCCGACAGGTGGCAGCGCTGTACGGAGCTATTAAAATGGCGTCTGTAACGGATGTGCGTTGCAAACAACGGGCAGTGATCGAGTTTCTTTTGGCGGAAAACCAGGGCATCTCAGATATTCATAGGCGCTTGCAGAATTTCTACGGTGATCTGGCAGTGGGCAAAAGCACGGTGAGTCGTTGGGCAAAGCGTGTGTCATCATCGCCGCAAGGTCAAGCAAGACTGTCTGATCTCCTGCGTGCGGGCCGGCCGTGCACAGCTGTGACTCCTGCAATGGCGGAGCGTGCGAACACACTCGTTCGAGATGATCGTCGGATCACCACAAACAACTCAGTGCTCAACTTGTCATCTCTGTTGGTAGTGCTGTCACAATTGTTCACCAGTTCGGATATTCAAAGGTTTGTTCCCGCTGGGTCCCTCATTGTCTAACCGAACACCATAAAGAGCAAAGGAGAACCATCTGTGCAGAATTGCTTGCTCGTCATGTGGCTGAGGGTGACAATTTCTTGTCAAAGATTGTTACAGGCGATGAAACATGGGTTCATCACTTCGAACCTGAAACAAAACGGCAATCAATGGAGTGGCGCCACACCCACTCCCCTACCAAGAAAAAGTTTAAAGCCATACCCTCAGCCGGTAAAGTCATGGTTACAGTCTTCTGGGACGCTGAAGGGGTTATTCTGTTCGATGTCCTTCCCCATGGTCAAACGATCAACTCTGAAGTGTATTGTGCTACTCTTCAGAAATTGAAGAAACGACTTCAGCGTGTTCGTAGGCACAAAAATCAGAACGAACTTCTCCTTCTTCATGGCAACGCAAGACCTCACACAAGTCTTCGCACCCGAGAGGAGCTCACAAAACTTCAGTGGACTGTTCTTCCTCATGCACCCTACAGCCCCGATCTCGCACCGTCGGATTTCCATATGTTTGGCCCAATGAAGGACGCAATCCGTGGGAGGCACTACGCGGATGATGAAGAAGCTATTGATGCAGTACGACGTTGGCTGCGACATCGACCAGTGGAATGGTACCGTGCAGGCATACAGGCCCTCATTTCAAGGTGGCGTAAGGCCGTAGCATTGAATGGAGATTATGTTGAAAAATAGTGTTGTGTAGTTAAAAGATTGGGGAAAACCTGGTGTATTTCAATGCTGAATAAAACAACCCCTGTTTCAGAAAAAAAATGTGTTGCATTACTTATTGAACTGCCCTCGTATAAGGAATGGCTGATAGTGGTTAACAGGAGAAGAAGAGATTTACCTTAGACATTGAATAACAGGATATCTAAATTGATGAAACGTTAAGAGAACGTGTTACTGAATGTGACTATTATGGTATGGGTCTTATATGCGATGATCATGTGGAGACTGTCCATGAAGGCAGGTAGATACTGTGTCTCATTGTGGAAGAAGGAGACTTCATTGCAACCACAAACAATTCAGTCCTTAGAATGCAAGTTGCAAGGCATACCTAGTTTTTATAACAATCATTTCTTATCTGTTCAAACTTTTCAAGGTATTAGAAACACATCAGGTAGTATTCATTGTTATTCTAACGTAGAACAACTTGATTTCTCTGTTTCTCAAGCTTGCCGGGCTGCTCATGTCATTGACTTTGTATGTGGCCACTGGCCAACGTGTATCTGCACTAGCTAGCAACTGTCTTTCTTTTGAGCTTTTTCAACATTTGTTGTTTTCCACTTATCGTTATAAGGCAGAATAAGACAGAGACCACTTTGTATCTTGATAATGAAAAATTTTAATCCTTTATCATTCAATAAGCTGTAAAATTCTTTAAAAATACGTTTTAAGAATCTATTTATATGGAACCATTAAAGTCTTTCTGGATTCATTCACATATGTCTTGTGAAAATTCCTTCATGTTTATGTCGAGGATTTTCAGAGTTGTCTGCAGTAAATAGAGCATGAGAACAGTGATGAAGGTGTCTTTGATCGAAATGACAATCAGTTCTCTTTTCTTGATCTGAGACTACATACGAGTCAAAATTATGATTTTAGGTAACATAATTAGTACCTCAGTTGGAGTAACAATGGTTGAGGGAGGCACTCGGAAGTTATACCCAATTTTAATAATGAAACATCTTCAAAAGAGGTGTAATACGTTTAGAATTGTAGATGGTTTTGTAACAATCAAAGTAGTTGGAAAAATTGTGTAGCTGGTTGCTGGGATGACAGAGATTAAGCTCCTCTTTATGTGTAGATGCAATCAGCTGATCTGAGGAACAACAAACATGTATAATGCCTACAGTCATGTGATTAACAACTGCTACCAGCAGTACATCCACATACTGTAAATTTGGCAAACAGTAGCTGTGAACAATTGATTACATCGAATTTTGTAAGGGTGAGGGTACTTTCCCTAAATGAAAGTTAGTGATACGTTAAAATTCGTTTAGCGATTACAGGGAATAGTTGAATCATCTTAAATTTCTCAACAGGTCTGAATTGTCATTTGAGTCAAGACCTGTTGTAGGTGACGTTTGTCTTTCTGAAATTTAAGTACTAGGTGGTCATTGAGATGATTGTACATTACAAGAAATATGAAGGCCATGTTGACTGAACTGAGGACGCAGACAAGGTAGTGTATGGAAATTATTTTGGCTTATTCTGACACTTTCGCTCACTCTTTTCCGAACATTCTGGGACAATTAAAGCTTTTTCATAGCGATTTGTAGTTGATAAACAACTTTCCATATCCTATTCTATTGCTTTATAAAGGGAGAGTTGTGGCTAAGATTGAGAAATTGTAGCAGCGAAGTGTGATCGAGGCTGCTATCAGTTGATATAGCCATCAAAGAAAAAAGATAGTTTCAGGTGATGCTGGATTTCAGGCACGTAAGTACGATTTTTGAAGCATAAATTGATATTTAACTGACATTAGAAAAGCTGCTGCAAAAAGTCGTGGTGTTAGAGTCTTGCCTTCAATTAATTTAGGATTTACAACTTGCCAAATTGAGTCTCATCCTTTATGTCGTAAAATCATAATTTCTTATATAGTTTTTTATATGAAGGTCGGAAGTTGCAGTTTGGGATGAGTGGCTGTTTGGCTCTTTTGATTAGAGGCTTTAATGGCATTCTTCCAATAAACTAGTGAAAGAGTTTGACTAGTTCTCTTAACAACATTTAAATTCTCAAGATAATTGGAAGAAAGTAATAAGATTTTGCACGTACTTTTGGTTGCAATCAAAGAGTGTAGTGTCACTGTAAACCAGAGAAGTAAGAGGTTGACAAGATCCAGAGGAAATTTCTCGCACGTACCATGGCTCCTTCGGGGAATCTGCATGATCCAGATGAGATTCAGGCCATTTATACATTGGTGGTAATAATTAATTTTATACAAGATTTACCAAATAGAAAATTTTCGCTACGCCACAACTCTATGCGTTAACAGGTAAAAACTGTCGTTGCGATTGGGACGCTGAAGCAGACGTATGTTTCGAGAGTGTGAGGCTCTTTTGGAGGCTTCTCTCCAGTCTCATATTGATTTCTATGATGATTTGAGTCTACGCTCTGAAAGCTATAACACAGATCTTCGTGCTTATCTTTTCCACGAACTTGCAATCGACGGAGAAAACGGAGTCTTTTGTGAGTCGATTGCTCACTAGAAGCGAACGCAGCTGTTTTGATAACTGAGCTTGAAACTCTGGCTATTGTGTGAGTTTTTCTAGTTGAGACATTACTTGTTTGGTCTCATACAGATCACGCGGGGTTAGAATTTTTCATGAGCGCAAACTTGTCATATGTTCATTTAGCCAGGTGGGAGACTAGAACTTCACTGTCTCTCACATTCTTCCTATGGATAACGTTGTTGTTAACGCTCATCCCAGATCTTCTCTAGGCTTGAATAATGGGACCTAGGATGGTCATAATGAAACAAATTTCTTCGCCATGTATTAACAATTGAAGCATTTGATCTTTTTATTTGACAGAGGAACCAGTCTTGGATCCGTCATGGAGAGAAGTGAAAGTGTGGCGGAGAGATCAGATTAAGCAGTACTAACGCATTTCCCATAATGTGCATTACGAAGGGATGGGGGAGGGGGGCGGTACGTTAGGCTGATACTAAAAAAAATAAAAAATGTAAATGTCGTTTATTGTTGTTGACTTTTAGTTGTGGCATACTTTGTAGAGATATATTTGTGGGTAAATAAGGTCCTGAAGCAGAATGTGTTGAATATGACACATTAGGAAAAGTGATACCGAAAAATAAGACTTCAATTTGTCGGTTAAGATTAACAGAAAAATTTAAAATATTTACGGAATTCGTTCTCGGATACACAGAACTTCGCGCACTATAACTTGAGAAAGTTTTTTTTTTCAGACACAGTAGTAAGTGAGGACAACGTTTTAAATTTAACCTCATCTTACGACTGCATGCAGGCACAAACAGACATGCAGGTGAGGCTACAGGTTGGCTGCCTACCCGCTAATCTACTGGCTGTCCTCTTCCATACTTGCTTCTTGGTGCCTCACCATTGACTCATGTGTGTGCTTCGTTGGCTACATTTGGGCCATGCGATGGCGTCCTCAAATGTGCTCACTCACTTTCTTTGTTTTAGTTCAGTCAGTCAGTGAGACTCACTTTGTGGTGGTGCAGTTCTGGGCATAGCTTAATAGTTAGCTTCAGTGGTAGCTTATTTCCCATAGGTCACAGGTGGGTTATTAATGCCATGTAAATACAAATAATTTGTTTTAATTCTGGAACAAAGTTTAATTAGTCAACATATTAGTCCAAAAGCATAGTATGCATGTGGCATAGTGTGAATCGCTGTGTGTGTGGCTGAGTGTGTATATACGTGTAATGAGGCTCGGACACAACCATACCTTTTCCACCAAAGTGTGGCCAGGAAAACGGTTATTGGGCTAGATAATGTAGCTGCGATGCCTGGTTCATGTTTGCAATGTTCATGGGACTGCTGTGAACAGCTGAGATGATGCTCAGTATGGCGGACAAGTTGCTGCTGATGTCATTTGTTCAGTGAATATACACAGCACCTATCCTTTGCTATACATTCTTTCACTTACGTTTGTCTGTCACAAATGTTTCACATAGACTTCGATAATGTGACATGGAAAGGATGGCGGATTCGTGGCCAGAAATTGGTACTCTTGTATGAGCTCCAAGCCTCAGAAATTCGTAGTGCACTGTAACTTTGTGAAATGAGATCAAATTATACATTTCACTCTCTGACAAAAGTATGTTTAGAAAAGACGAATTAATTTTTTTTAAAATTTAGATTTTTACAGACTAGCTTCGCCACCCGCTACTAACTTATCTAGTTTCTTTTGGTTTCTGATCGATCACTCTACTTAAACAGGCTCGAGCTGTTGCCTATGCTGCTTATCAAGAATTGATTAAATAATGTAACGTATACAGTGTGGTTATGGAAACTGGTACTTGGCAGTCTTCTGCCATATTCCATAGTGCGCCTCTCCATATACGATAAATTCCAAACGTTCAAGATGTGAATTGATGTACATGCAATTTCTGGAATGTGTACTCTTTTCTTAGACTCTGTACTCTGCACTGAGAGGCCCATGTGTCCATAATGTGTGTACAGCTGCGACATCGTTTGATAACTATGCCCTTTGATAGTTTCTTGCAACATTGCACAGATAGCAGTCTCAATACTGTGAATGCTGTGGTGTGGTTCGGGATGTGTATGTATGCAGCTGTGAATCTTACATTCATTGCACTTGCGGTAGTGCAAAGAACGCTATAGTGTGATTTGAGTTCCCAAAATAATATACAAGCACACTGCCTGCTTTTTTATCATAAAATATCACCCAACAGTCATACTTCCTTTGCAAAACTTGGCCAGTCAGAATGTGTAGAGATGAAGCATTATCTACACATCAGCGATATGCACAAGTTGGTGGCTGCTTCATCAGCATGAGCAGGTTGGAAAACGCAAGCTGGTTGTGGACATGAGTCGGTCTGGGGCGAGTGGCTCCTCTTGAGACCAATTGTCATCGACAACAACAGGGAAAATTTGAAGAGTCAGTTTGCTAAGCTTAACTAAAGAAAAATACTATGACAATATTTATAAAATGCTTTTCTATCTAGGTGATCTGAATGCTTTCACACATATGTGTGAGTTAAACGATGACAATGATAAACCTAATTACACATATTTATTTGAGTACGTCTTAATTCCTTATTTCACACTTTTAAGCAATGCTTACATGTTCCTTTTTCTATAGCTGCTATAGACAGCGATCTGCCATTGGGCTTAACACTGTTATCTAACTAGGACCTGTGGGGAATGATGCCGGTTGTTGAGAATTGGATACATATTACTACTTACTCTACAAATAATGATAATATAGGCTTGCATAGAGTTTTTATGAAGTGTGTTTTTTCTTTTTTCTCAAGACTCACTTGATGACATTATAGCCAAAGATGTTAATGTTTTATCGAAATATCGGAGTATATGCGTAATATCCCAAGTGATGGAAATAACAATTAGCTAAAATTCCTCACTAACATTGTTAAAAAGCAACACAAGTATCAGGAACTATATTATTGATGGACGTACATGTCTGCTGCAAGTATGAGCATCCATGCAATACTTACGAAGCCCACTGCTTCAGTTGCACAAGTACTTGAGCTCTCTGAAGGCAGACTCATGGCACTGCCAGTTATTATGTTCTCATTACCATCATCATAGCCTAAATCATCGAACTAGCAGCCACAAGCACCACATGTAGTTACCCCATTGTCTCAGCTCTTGAGCATTCATGGTGTGTAGTCACCATCATCATTATTATCACCACTCCAGCCCATAACGTCAAACTGGCTACTGCATGTGGTACTCTCATCAACAAACCCCACATCATCACACTTGCGGTGGTCACTGTTGTGTCTCCTCTCTGTAGTCACCAACACCATATATGGCAGCCCTGTAGTCTCAGCCTAGGTCATCCAACTGACATGGATCATGGACTGTGGTGTATTTTCTGTGGTCGCCTCAAGATGCGGCACTATTCTCCCTGACTGGCCTATGACGTTTGTCGTTCCTGGTTTACAATCCATTACTGTAGCAACATCCTGGGTATAGCAGCAGAAAGAGTCGCGAAGTCCATCTTGCTTATGAACACCATGTGCATCACGTAGCTGCATCAGGCTACACTGTGGTGCCTGATGCTCTCACGGATACAATCTCCTTGTTCTGTATTTGTGATACCAATGCAGGATGCCAGATCTGGTTAGCTTCCGTTGTGCTTCCCCAGCAGTGATGGAAAGGGAGCTTCGAAATCATCAACAGCCAGAGGTATTTCATCATTACTTATAAAGCAGATCTGCACTGTGTGCTGACGCAGCCCCCAAAGGAAGGCAGTAATTTAGTGGAGAAAGGAATTATATATATTTGGGGGAATGAGAGCGTGACATCACAGAGTGAGTCAGTTGCAAAGTTGTACGGAATTCCTACTGAGAGCATCATGGGGAGCTGAGAATAAAGAGCTTGCTTAGGCACTCAGACGTTTACACCACATTCTTTTGATCCATTACGTGTTTGCTTGGGGGGGGGGGGGGCAGTTTCATTCCTCTTCCAGAAGATAATGCCTCTATAATGGCGTGTGTTAATGTCCAGAGTACAAGAAAGGGGGATAGTTTTGCTTTACATCATTTTTCTAAGTTGTAGTAGAAATTACCCAGGAAATGCATATCATAAACATTCATAAAATACATCTAATGTCCATCCTACTTCCTGTCCATTTGTGTAAAAGCAAGCAGGAAAGGCATTTTTGCTGTAGACAGATCAGCTGTCTCACTGAGTGTATTTTAAGAAACATGTAAATGATTTGTGAAGTTGATTCCAATACCTTTCACAACAGTTTCACAAAAAGACACGTACTATTTTCAGCAGTGTGTAATGCTGGTTGCCCATATATCTCCAATCTAGCATACTCGAGGCATACGATGGTTGTTCACTGAGCTTAAAAACTAGCGTTGAGTGTTGATCTCTTTATGGTGAAATTATTGTAATGATGAATTGGAGAACATAATCCTTTATACAAGCAGACATTTACCTGTCATATTTGTGATCTGCCACTGTACAGAAAACCGGAAATTCCTTGCAGAAGCCACTGTCATCTAACGGGGAAGTTTTGCAATGTGGCTCACAGTGAATGCACTTTCAAATATCTGCTGTCATGATACATACCCATCTTCTATAATTTCAGCAGATATGATGTTCAGTTTCTTGTTGAACACTTGGGTGAACCTAGATGAAGAATAATGTGGTCAATGCCATAACAGACAACGCAGAAAAATACATTTCATTCTTCAAGCAAATCATACCAATTAGATTTGTATATCATCAGAGTTGCATTACCTGATGACGATATGTTTCAGCTTGTGACGAAGTATTAGGCTTTCCAGAACGAATACCTGGATGTGATGGAGAGCCCCCATGAAAGCACACTGCCCAAGACAAACCCGTTCATCAGTAAACTCACTGGCCCTTGCATAAGTTATGAAGAGTATAGGCACACAGTGAATATTTGGCAGGAGTTCAACAGCTCTGATTTATAGTGATATGCTGAACTGTACATGAAGAGTGATTCATACCTCCTTGCAGATATTTTTGAGAAATTCTAGGGTGTACGTGAATGAGTGAAGAAGCGGACACGACGTTTGACGATCTGAGTTACATCCTTTACTTACAAGTAAACAATATCTCCGACCATGACACGTGACTGATTCTGCCATTTGGAGGTTTCCAATGGCTGTTTGAAGTTTAAACCGTCTAATTGAAAGATGAAGCCCATTGTGTAGGTGCTGATGATGGTGAGCAGTATATACTGCAAGTGGACGAAGAATATGGTACAAATTAGCTTGACCTCCACAGTGACTTGTCGCTGTATCCGAATTTCCTAGTCGAACACAGATGTTCCCTCCCCAAGCTGATGGAAGTTTCGCTGGAAGCACATCCTCCACACAGGCTCGATCTCTCCACATATGATCTCCATATTTTTGGAGCACAGAAGGATGATATTCGTGGCCGTCTCATTTCTTTTGACTATGACGTACACACCTGGGTGTCGTCATGGTTCCGTAGACAACCTCCAACATGTTTCCACGATTGAATTGAACGTTTTGTCTTGCAGCGGGATAACTGTATTAATAGCTGTGACGATTACTTTCTTAAAAAATAGTTTAACTGCTTTGTTTCCATCCGTCTCGTTTCTGTTTGACTTCTCGTTACATAAAATTGGTTTATAAGTATTTATGGAGATAGTGTTGGGTTCTCATTCTAATAGTATGTGAGACATTTACCTATATTTTTAGCAGCCCATATGTCTTTAGGCGTGAAAAAAGCATTGGGTTACTTGCTTTAGAGCTCGCAATGATGTTTTGAAAACCAAAATGTAAGGACTGCACTTTCTAACGTTACTGATATATTGTCGCATACATTTTATACTTGGAAAGGAGATAGTAATGCTTTATAAGCATCATAGATAAAGAATATAATTAATCTGAATGGATCACTAAAATATTTCGCTGATTTTGATATCAGACGAGTTTTGACAAGGTAATAGCATTGTTTACTCCCGTCGCCAAGTGCTGTTTAAGCCAAGGTGCCCATACGCGTTTTACAGACCAGCATGTGTCTCATATTATGCCTAATGTAAGTGAGACTTGTCGATCAAGGAAAAGTACTTTGTTAGGGATTCCATACTTTCACTATCTCCAACCATGTTATATTTCATTGACTCTACAAAAATGCATGTATGCTTTTCAAAAAAATGTTGAGGCTTGCTAAATTCATAGCCATTGAGATTAGACTTCCTGTTGCCTTCTACCTCTCTGCCTGTCTGTCATGTGGTAGTTGACAACAATTTAGATGTGGAAAGCAAGTCATTTGCGGCTTAGTTCGAAGTTTGAATTTGCACCATATTTGCTTTACGTATTTTTTTGTCTAAACATTGTGCAAAACTACATGATTTTTAAATTCATTTCATTCATTTATTTTTTCAGACTATATTCTGATTGGACTGACTCATTTTCATTCTTTGCTGTGATTGGCTGGAGAGAATGAAAGAGGCGTGTTGTATGAAGCACAACTGAGGTAGTTAAACCTACTTCTTAATTTAAATTTGTGTAAAAACTGTTTTTTGAACGGGTTGCCTCACTATAATACTTTGCTGAGTTTGGCTTGAGAAGGTTTCAGAGAGCAAGGAGAGTAGCGGTAGGGACCGAAGGGGGACAGGGCGTGGCTTATATTATTTTTGTCTACTATCTCACTAGCATAATTGGGCTATTATCCCGTATCTTTACTGGTGACAAGAATTGGTATGTTTATGTCTCTTGTGGAACAGCGACGGTGTGGCGTACTATGAACTGCTTCCTCGTGGTGTAGCCATCATTGCTGGTATTTATCATCAGCGACTGACACGTCTTGCAGACGCAATCCAAGAACAATAAAGGTAGCTGTGTCGGGTGATGCTACAACACGAGAATTCCCGCCTACAGTCTGCCAGACTGACAAGAAACACTGCACAGGAGTTGGGGTGGAAATTCATTCCGCACCCTTCTTATACACCTGATGTTGCACCTTCGGATTTTCAACTTTCCCACTCTCACACATTCAAGGAACGTCCTTTCCGGATGAAAATGAGCTACGAACGTGGCTGCACGCTTTTTTCTCCTCAAGATCACGTGTTTTCTACAGTCGCGAAATCGAAAAGTTACCCCAGCCTTAGCAGACTGTTGTAAATAGTGAAGGAGAACATTATATGAAGATTTTTCTCGTAACTATAGGTGCACGTGACATTTTAGCTATTGTACCGTTAATGAGATTGTATATGCCAATTTACAATCTTCGTAGTATATGTGCGTAAAAAACAGCGACTTTATATGCTGGATGACTCAGTGGTGATGGAAAAGGATAAATTTATTAGTTTCAGGTAAGGGCCCTGGCCCGGAAAAGACTGAGTCAGAAGTTATAATCAGTGATGCATAGCTGTCTCCATTTGTCCTGGAGTAGCGGGACGATTAAAAGGCCCAGTTGTGTTCTGATCCATCAATGCAAAATATGGAATGTCTATAATGTCTGGCGTCTTCAAGTGATGTCGTAGCCACAGCACAGATAAAACATATATATCTCGAACTCATTGTCTTTTTGGGACGGTTTAACGGAAGTACAAGCAACAAGCCCTCATCTGTCTCACAAGGAGATTTTGAATCTAAAGTTTATCAACGGAGTGACGTTAGATAGCAGTTCATAAAATAAAATGAGTATGTTTATGTTAGCTGTCACGACTTGGAGACAGGCTGCATTGATGAGGAATGATAATCTTTTTTGAAAGATCGTACAGTGCAGCTCACTGGAGTTTCTGTAATCTTATTGAGTTTTTACCCTCATTGGTCCTTCTTCTTATCAGCCACTGAGCCACTGAGTAAGCAGGTTGTCTTCTTTTTTCGGATGTAGCAACCGATCAAACCAACACGACTCTTACGGTAAAACGTTACGTCCCGTCAAAGAAACAGAATGTCTCACGGATATGGTCTTCTGGCTTCCAATACAGAAGCAATTAACGAAATGCCTTCAATAGTTTTCAGTCGTTTACCCTCGAAAAATTCGCCTTTAATCTCTCCTACGTTGGCGCTGGAAAACATTCAAAACACAGTAAAACTTATATTCTGAGGTGACAGAACGCCACTTCTTACTAAATTTTTAACTGGAGTGATTACAGTGAATTAAGTAATTATTAAGCCAGAAAATTACAGATGATTATTAGGTCTTACATCTTGTCAGAACAAGCTGACAAGATAAAAAGACAAATGCTAGGCAGATGACAAGTGAAGAACCCTATGGTAGGCAGATGACAAGTGAAGAACCCTCTATAATTTTTCTTTCAGCGACGTCACTTTACCATCTTACAAAGATCTAGAGGTTTCGCTAAGTACTAATCCTTATTATATGGATAAAAGTATCTATGCGTTCGTTGAAAAGAATCAAATTTCGTCAAGTGCATGTAAAAATAATTTTCTTTTCTTTACCATGGGTCGTTTCATACATGGGTTAAATAAGAAGAAAATGATAAAAAATCGAAGGAAACATTTGATCGCCCCTTGAAGGCTTGGAGCATTCACGGTACTAACATAAACTAAGGATTCACTAACTGCAAGCGGAGTAATTTATCTTTCAGAGTAAAGCACTAAAAGCCTATTTTAGTAAGAAGCAACACATTTAGAAAGAAGAAATAGAAGAAAAAATAATTCCTACTGATTTATTGAAACCTTTACAGCTCAGGTGTCAAGTAAATCAGTAATGCGAAAACTGACATAACGTTTTAACACTTGATTAGAACTTGAAGCTATATTGGTTTATGGGGCAAATTTAATGTTATGCTTTAAGCCAAGATTAAAAATGGGAGCGAGGGCAATACCGTCGATCTGATACTGTTTCTGCATTAGAAGATTTTACATGATTTGATAAGAAATAAAAGTTTAAATGCTTATAGGACTCAGCCGTGTTTGAAATGGGAAACAAACCGGCCATGCACGTCGAAGAGAACGAGTACCCAAAGCTACGATGAAACGCACATTGAATAAATCATGGCTTGTATTAAATCGAGTGTCAGGAATTTGTATAATTCATATGTAAAGAAACTGGAAATTTACTGAACAGGTACTAACAAGAATTAATTACTTATTTTCCTCTACATGAAAGATTACAAAATATACTTCTCGTGTAAGAATATGTTAAAAATTCTTTTGCCTTGCTATGACTCAAAATGTAATTTGTCTCATATTATCTGCATCATCTATATTGAACAAACTAGTGAGATTCTGTATATTACAGTTCGGTTGTCGTACCAGAGTACACACGGTATTTTAGTTGTGTACCCCGTAAGTTTATGATATACCTCAAAGTTAATGTCTCTCATTTTAAACAACCATTACTGACCACTTATATTTTTTTATGGTAAAGTACCGGAACATCAAGCGCTGATAGAAAGCACCGAAAGCTGTCTGCAGCCAGAGATAGATTCTGCCGAAATTTTTACAAAGGCACAGACGGTCTTAAGAGAGTATAGACTGCATGCAACCCGTGGTGGCGTGTTTTTTTGCTGTTAGTAGTTGTTCATCCTGTAGTGAGGTAGAAGTGGACAGTTCCGGTGAATTATTATGGGTGGAGATTACACTCAACAACCGAGCTACGTTAATAATTGGCTCCTTTTACCGACCTCCCGACTCAGCAGCATTAGTGGCAGAACAACTGAGAGAAAATCTGGAATACATTTCACATGAATTTTTTCAGCATGTTATAGTCTTAGGTGGAGATATCAATTTACAAGATATAGACTGGGACACTCAGATGTTTAGGATGGGTGGAAGGGACAGAGCATCGAGTGCACTATCCGAAAATTACCTCGAGCAATTAAACAGAGAACCGACTCGTGGAGATAACATCTTGGACCTACTGATAACAAACAGACCCGAAAGTTTCGACTCTGTAAGCGCAGAACGGGGAATAAGTGGTCATAATGTCGTTGCAGCATCCCTGAATATGGAAGTCAATAGGAATATAAAAAAAGGGAGGAAGGTTTATCTGTTTAGCAAGAGTAACAGAAGGCAGATTTCAGACTACGTAACAGATCAAAACGAAAATTTCTGTTCCGACACTGACAATGTTGAGTGGGAAAAAGTTCAAGGCAATCGTATAATGCGTTTTAGACAGGTACGTGCCGAACAAAACTGTGAGGGACGGGAAAAACCCACCGTGGTTCAACAACAAAGTTAAGAAACTACTGCGAAAGCAAAGAGATCTTTACTGCAAGTTTAAACGCAGCAAAAACCTCTCAGACAAACAGAAGCTAAACGATGTCAAAGTTAGAGTAAAGAGGGCTATGCGTGAAGCGTTCAGTGAATTCGAAAGTAAAATTCTATATACCGACTTGACAGAAAATCCTAGGAAATTCTGGTCTTACGTTAAATCAGTAAGTGGCTCTAAACAGCATATCCAGACACTCTGGGATGATGATGGCATTGAAGCAGAGGATGACACGCGTAAAGTTGAAATACTAAACACCTTTTTCCAAAACTGTTTCACAGTTCCTTCTCTAAATCCTCGCACATACGAAAAAATGGCTGACATCGAAATAAGTATCCAAGGGATAGAAAAGCAACTGAAATCACTCAACAGAGGAAAGTCTACTGGACCTGACGGGATACCAATTCGATTCTACACAGAGTACGCGAGAGAACTTGCCCCCCTTCTAACACCCGTGTACCGCAAGTCCCTAGAGGAGCGGAAGGTTCCAAATGATTGGAAAAGAGCACATATAGTCTCAGTCTTCAAGAGGGGTCGTCGAGCAGATGCGAAAAACTATAGACCTATATCTCCGACATCGATCTGTTGTAGAATTTTAGAACATGTTTTTTGTTCGCGTATAATGTCATTTCTGGAAACCCAGAATCTACTATGTAGGACTCAACATGTATTCCGGAAACAGAGGTCGTGTGACACCCAACTCGCTTTATTTTTTCATGAGACCCAGAAAATATTAGATACGGGCTCCCAGGTAGATGCCATTTTCCTTGACTTCCGTAAGGATTTCGATACAGTTCAGCACTGTCGCCTGATAAACAAAGTAAGAGCCTACGGAATATCAGACCAGCTGTGTGGCTGGATTGAAGAGTTTTTAGCAAACAGAACACATCATGTTGTTCACAATGGAGAGACGTCTACAGACGTTAAAGTAACCTCTGGCGTGCCACAGGGGAGTGTTATGGGACCATTGCTTTTCATAATATACAAAAATGACCTAGTAGATAGTGTCGGAAGTTCCATGAGGCTCTTCACGGATGATGCTGTAGTATACAGAGAAGTTGCAGCATTATAAAATTGCCTAGAAATGTAAGAAGATCTGCAGCGGATAGGCACTTGGTGCAGGGAGTGGCAACTGACCCTTAACATAGACAAATGTAATGTATTGCGAATACATAGAAATAAAGGATCCTTTATTGTATGATTATATGATAGCGGAAGAAACACTGGAAGCTGTTACTTTTGTAAAATACCTGGGAGTATGCGTGTGGAACGATTTGAAGTGGAATGATCATATAAAATTAATTGTTGGTGAGGTGGGTGCCAGGTTGAGATTCATTGGGAGAGTCCTTAGAAAATGTAGTCCATCAACAAAGGAGGTGGCTTACAAAACACTCGTTCGACATATACTTGAGTATTGCTCATCAGTGTGGGATCCGTACCAGGTCGGGTTGACAGAGGAGATAGGAAAGATACAAAGAAGAGCGACGCGTTTCGTCACAGGGTTATTTGGTAAGCGTGATAGTGTTACTGAGATGTTTAGCAAACTCAAGTGGCAGACTCTGCAAGAGAGGCGCTCTGCATCGCCGTGTAGCTTGCTCTCCAGGTTTGGAGGGGATGCAGTTCTGGATGAGGTATCGAATATATTGCTTCCCCCTACCTATATCTCCAGAGGAGATCACGAATGGAAAATTAGAGAGATTCGAGCGCGCAAGGAGGATTTCCGGCAGTCGTTCTTCCCGCGAACCACACGCGACTGGAACAGGAAAGGGAGGTGATGACAGTGGCACGTAAAGTGCCCTCCGCCACACACCGTTGGTTGGCCTTGGAGTATAAATGTAGATGTAGATGTAGATATTTACAATGGAATAATCCCACTAGACGTGTTAATATAGGAAAAAACATTTTCACAAGTATTTTAAACAAATGCCCACCCTCATTTAATATTAAAATAATTATTTACAAACCATTGAAGACCTGTATGCAATAACATCGTTAGGAGATTTAAGTTGCTTTTAGAAGCAGGAAATAAACGTCTAAATTTCAATAATTAAAATATAGATATGAATATAATATTGGCTGGGAGTAGTGGCGTACTCCTGTAACCCAAGCTTCCGGGAGGCCGTTGTGTGGGAGAGATCTGGAAACAACCACAGATTAGGCCATTTCACGAGCTCACGAACGGCCACGATACCTTCATCGAGCTCTGCAGATAGACAGGTGACAGCGTGGAAATTTCGGCAAGCGGTGGCTAAGGGCTTTGAGAAGCCGAACGCACTAAACACAAGAACGTCGGGAAACCGAAGCACACTACTCATTACCAAAAGATTGCGGAATGCAGTTGAAAAGCAAAACTTCGAGAAGACCAAATCTGAAGCCATCGACGCGCTAGGAATTATTCCGCGCAGCAGCGATCATCTAGGAAGAGCGAGACGAGGGTGCCGCTCGACCACACAATAAGAGATTCGAAATGTGAAATAATTTGGGTGAAGGTCACGGTTAAAGCAGGCTCAGACATGGTAATTGGATGTCGCTATAGGCCCCCTGGCTCAGCAGCTGTTGTGGCTGAGCACCTGAAGGATAATTTGGAAAATATTTCGAGTAGATTTCCCCACCATGTTATAGTTCTGGGAGGAGATTTTAATTTGCCGGATATTGACTGGGAGACTCAAACGTTCATAACGGGTGGCAGGGACAAAGAATCCAGTGAAATCTTTTTAAGCGCTTTATCTGAAAATTACCTTGAGCAGTTAAACAGAGAATCGACTCGTGGCGATAACATATTAGACCTTCTAGTGACAAACAGACCCGAACTATATGAAACAGTTAACGCAGAACAGGGAATCAGCGATCATAAAGCGGTTACTGCATCGACGATTTCAGCCGTAAACAGAAATATTAAGAAAGGTAGGAAGATTTTTCGGTTTAGCAAAAGTGACAAAAAGCAGATTACAGAGTACCTAACAGCTCAACACAAAAGTTTTGTCTCAAGTACACATAGTGTTGAGGATCAGTGGACAAAGATCAAAACTATCGTACAATATGCGTTAGATGAGTATGTGCCAAGAAAGATCGTAAAAGATGGAAAAGAGCCACCGTGGTACAATATTCGAGTTAGAAAACTGCTGCGGAAGGAAAGTGAACTTCACAGCAAACAGAAACATAGCCAAAGCCTTGCAGAGGCGTTCAATGAATTCGAAACTAAAGTTCTATGTATTGACTTGGCAGAAAATCCTAAGAAATTTTGGTCTTATGTCAAAGCGGTAGGTGGATCAAAACAAAATGTCCAGACACTCTGTGACCAAAATGGCACTGAAACAGAGGATGACAGACTAAAGGCCGAAATACTAAATGTCTTCTTCCAAAGCTGTTTCACAGAGGAAGACTGAACTGTAGTTCCTTCTCTCGATTGTCGCACAGATGACAAAATGGTAGATATCGAAATAGACGACAGAGGGATAGAGAAACAATTGAAATCGCTCAAAAGAGGAAAGGCCGCTTAACCGGATGGGATATCAGTTCGATTTTACACAGAGGACGCTAAGGAACTTGCCCCCCCCCCCCCCCCCTTCTTGCAGCGGTGTACCTTAGGTCTCTAGAAGAGCGTAGCGTTCCAAATGATTGGAAAATGGCACAGGTTATCCCCGTTTTCAAGAAGGGACGTCGAACAGGTGTGCAGAACTATAGACTTATATCTCTAACGTCAATCAGTTGTAGAATTTTGGGACACGTATTATGTTCGAGTATAATGACTTTTCTGGAGACTAGAAATCTACTCTGTAGGAATGAGCATGGGTTTCGAAAAAGACGATCATGTGAAACCCAGCTCGCGCTATTTGTCCACGAGACTCAGAGGGCAATAGACACGGGTTCCCAGGTAGATGACGTGTTTTTTGACTTCCGCAAGGCGTTCGATACATTTCCCCACAGTCGTTTAATGAACAAAGTAAGAGCATATGGACTATCAGAGCAATTGTATTATTGGATTGAGGGGTTCCTAGATAACAGAACGCAGCATGTCATTCTCAATGGAGAGAAGTCTTCCGAAGTAAGAGTGATTTCAGGTGTGCCGCAGGGCAGTGCCGTAGGACCGTTGCTATTCACAATATACATAAATGACCTTGTGGATGACGCCGGAAGTTTACTGAGGCTTTTTCGGGATGATGCTGTGGTATATCGAGAGGTTGTAACATTGGAAAATTGTACTGAAATGGAATAGAATCTGCAGCGAATTGACGCATGGTGCAGGGAATGACAATTGAATCTCAATGTAGACAAGTGTAAGGTGCTGCGTGTACATAGAAAGATAGATCGCTTATCACTTAGCTACAATATAGCAGGTCAGCAACAGGAAGCAGTTAGTTCCATAAATGATCTTGGAGTACGCAATAGGAGTGATTTACAATTGAATGATCAAATAAAGTTGATCGTTGGTAAAGCAGATGCCAGACTGAGATTCATTGGATGAATCCTAAGGAAATGCAATCCGAAAACAAAGGAAGTAGGTTACAGTACGCTTGTTCGCCCACTGATTGAATTCTGCTCAGCAGTGTGGGATCCGTGCCAGATAGGGTTGATAGAAAAGATAGAGAAGATCCAACGAAGAGCAGCGCGCTTCGTTACAGGATCATTTAGTAGAGACGCTCCGTAACTCGGTACGGGCTTTTGTTGAAGCTTCGAGAACGTACCTTCACCGAGGAGTCAAGCAGTATATTTCTCCCTCCTACGTATATCTCGCGAAGAGGCCATGAGGATAAAATCAGAGAGATTAGAGCCGACACAGAAGCATACCGACAATCCTTTCCACGAACAATACGAGACTGGAATAGAAGGGAGAACCGATAGAGGTACTCAAGGTACCCTCCGCCAAACACCGTAAGGTGGCTTGCGGAGTATGGATGTAGATGTAGATAAAATAATGTAGTACATAAACATAATTTTTAACACTCACATAAATAATTCTTATATTTGTACTCAGTCATCTTCAATGGATACAGGGTTTAAATAAGTTAAAATTCGTAGTACACCCTGTTATTGCATGGATTGCTGATATACTATATAAACGCTGGTTTAGAGTAATTACATCGGCTGTATACCGATCAACTACGACCGGTAAATAGGCCTGGATGATACATTGAATCGCCGGCCGGTGTGGCCGTGCGGTTCTAGGCGCTTCAGTCTGGAACCGCGAGACCGCTACGGTCGCAGGTTCGAATCCTGCCTCGGGCATGGATGTGTGTGATGTCCTTAGGTTAGTTAGGTTTAAGTAGTTCTAAGTTCTAGGGGACTGATGACCTCAGATGTTAACTCCCATAGTGCTCAGAGCCATTTCAACCATTTTTGATACATTGAATCAATTAACAAGTTCTGTATTCAGTTCAATTATTAATTTACTGGTGCTTTGTTACAATCAGATCCACGTACTGAACTTCCATTGAGCTGAACTTCTTGTCTCACTCAGCATTCTTACAGTAGGAATACCACCCTATATTTTCTGGTTTCAAGTACTGTGTTGAGTATAGAACAACTGTTTTGCAGAAGATACTCTCAGGACCCATGCTTATGAGCTTAAGCTCAGTCTTTTATTAAGCTGGCTGACAGTTGAAACAAAGGGCTCTGGATTTTTTCTACTTATTTTCATTGTCTTTATCTACTACACAGCAGTACTTATGTATTCATCCTGTTTCAGAAGCATGACATAGTTACTAACATATCGGTCACACTGATTGGAAAAATTCCCCCTTAAAGGGAAAGGCGTTCAGTATCTACTTTCAAGAATGTGGACAGCCTTATGCAAAACAGTGTTACAGCAGTATTCTTGTTCTGACTACTTCATGAATTAGATGAGAATATTATCTTTTCCTTGTTGGGGATTCTTTCGAGTTTATGAACAATGAAATCATATAGAAAGGAACATACAGAGTTAGATTTGCTTTTCGATTCCGATTCTATGAAGCATTAGAAATTACTACTTCCATCAATGAGATAATGCTCATTAAAAACATACAGCCCTAACAATCGCTCTTAAAACCGGTTGGTTAATTTTAGACAAAACAATGCAAGGTTCTGTACATAGTAAAATTCCAGCACAAGTAAAGCGAAAGCATCATTACCTATAACGTACATTATTTCGTTGTAACCTTCAGCTTTCTTTTTAATGAGACTGAAACCGTATTTTACGTTAATTGTCTCGATTTCCTCTCAAAGACACTTCGTATTCAGCACAATAATAACAAGTGTCTATTTTGTCTGTCGAAAAGAGTTTCCACTATTCTCTCCGAAATATTCATGATAGGTGCTATAGGCCCTTTCCATGGCTTATCTCGTCTGTCATAAAAATACTGCTTAAATGCGTTATACAACTTTAAAACATTCAGTTCAGGATTCTCCGAATATTTCTGGGCTCTCCTTTTTCTGCTATGTTGGCCTTCTTTATGAGTAATCTTCTTTCAGGGCTCTTCCACAAGTTGCCACCCTTATTCGGATATTTTATTTGGGTGATTGTTATGTCTTCCCCTACGTTCTACTAGAACACTACCTGTAAATAAATGAAACGAAAATAATAAACAATAGACACAACCATGTTTATACTTAATATGTAAAAGTTTCCTTTTCAAAGATACTTACCCGTTTTCAAAGAATGTTGTACAGCCCTTGCCGGCCGCGGTGGCCTAGCGGTTCTAGGCGCTTCAGTCCGGAACCGCGCGACTGCTACGGTCGCAGGTTCTAATCCTGCCTCGGGCATGGATGTGTGTGATGTCCTTAGGGTAATTAGGTTTAAGTAGTTCTACGTTCTACGGGACTGATTACCTCAGATGTTAAGTCCCATAGTGCTCAGAGCCATTTTAACCATTTTTACAGCCATTGATCCCATTTCAAATGTTTGCAACACAGAGAATAGAAACTGCCTAGTAAGGAGTTTTTCATCATTCTTCCATTTGATGGACTAAAACAAATTACACCTCTCTTTTTCTGTTTGTTGTTTCTGAAAGACTTCGTTTCTTTTCAAGTAACCCAGTAAGAACGTATCTTGCATTACTTTTTACCCAATATCGCACATCGATTTAAAGCAGTATTTTTTGGTCCTTCTGTCGAGAGCTACAAAACATCTAAAAAAATGCACGAAAAGTACGAGAGTAAAATTATTGCAGTTATTGGTGTTCTAGCTTTAATAAAGAATATGTCTAACTGGATATAAGGTACGGTGCCTTTTCATACAGGATTTACTTACATGCTGAAATATTTTCTGCTTCACCTCCTTGCCAGCTGTGAGGAAAACGTATCCATTGCCTCTGTTTCGCTCACGTTCTGCCACTTCTCTCTTCACATTGTTAGAGTTTCTCTTCCTTTCCTCGCATAGGTCCCTTTCAGCCACCTCCTGTGCATCATTAGGCACTTCTGAATAATGACAGTGTCAAAAAGGAGAGTGAATGTTCGTCGTCTCACTATGATGCGCCATTTTGTCTTTCGTCGGCTGTTGATGCAGGGTCGCTCTTGTTACTTCCAAAAATACCGTAGCAAACGCCGCTCATTTCTGTCGTCTCCTGCCCTCCAGAAGATGGTTCTGGAACTACGACATAGCTTGTAGAATAGCAGATGACTGAGGGATTCTGAACATGATGTTATGCCATAAGAGGATAAGTAGACTAACACTGTTAATGTATCTAGGTCGTCATTTGTTTACAAGAAATCAACTGGCCGTCTATTGATGAAATGATTGTTTCATTACATGTACAAATAAAAGGAAATTCTCTTGGCCTAGTACGATTAGCTTTTGCTCTGCATAATGAACCTTAGAGTGACAGAACAACACAATCGTGTGTACAGTATGACATAGAAAAATGTCCACAGTTTGGAACTCTGTTGCAAGCAACATTCCAAACATCCAAATAACAGACCACAGACTCCAACATACATAAATAATACAACTAAGAAACAAGGAAAAACTAAGTTTATGCATAATAAACTGTGCACAAAAACTCTGTTGTTCATGTTTCTTTAGGTACCTTTGATTCTTTAATACCTAGTGTTATTGAAACCTTGATACACAGTCTGATAGGATGGCCCATGTGGCATTCAGATGATATTATAGTGGCCAATGAGCGACAACCACAAATTCTTGCACGTCTTTTGTATAAGTGAGGATTTGGAATCTGCCCTGGTCAGTATTATCCAATGTGAAAATTTTGAAGTGATCCCAGCTTTTCGTCGTAATGGGACTTCGGTAAATGTGCAGAGGCTGTCAACAGAATGAGTGTCTGGCGTATTCTGTCTTCTGAACCGTCACATCCAGGTGTATGCTGGAGAGGGTTTGGAAACTTATTCTTCTCATCTGCTCCTAACATGGTTTAGATGGACATGTGGCATGCGTATGCAGACGGCAAATCTGTTGACTGTGTGTTGAAAATGATTTACGAATTCAATGCTCTTAGTCTGTAGGTGCGCGATGCATCAGGGACAGACAACTGTAAACGAAACAGCCACCACAGTGATACCATGGAATGGTTCCATGCAGAAGTGGTCAGCTCACGAGTTAAGACATTTATCCCAATGAGAGGTAACCTGGTCGGTTTCTGTTCCATAGAATGCAGTCGGCCGCTGAAGGATCCTCAATTCTACCAACTCTTGCACTTCACCCTACGACTGAAACCAGGGTACAAGGTTGTCTTTCTTCAGGTCGCCATGGATGTGAAAATCACCAGGTGAACGAAGTGGGCTATGTGGACGATGTTGCAGTGTCTCACAGCCAAATCACTGAAGCATGGTCTCAATACCATTGGCCGTCTGGGGGTTGCCATTATCTTCCAACGGGACGGCTTTACGGAAATTTGTTTGAGCAGCTCTGGATTACCTTGGAGACTGAGATGTAGGATGTTTCCAATGTACGCTTCCCGTTTGCCCTAAGTATCCACGTGGTAGCACCACTTAATATCATGTGACCTTCTTCATCTGCTGAAGAGGTCCTCTGCTCAAATTTCTCGAGTGTGGGACCACAACCAATTCACAGGGCCATAAGGACACCAAGCAGAAACTGCGATGCTCCAAGAAGTAAAAATTAACAGGAATGCTGTGGAAAAATATTAGCCTGTAGCAAGATAGCGACCGCCTGCATACTGCCAATCCGATGTAAGCTGCGGTTTAACAGTTTCTTTGAGAAACACTGCAGAATCATCTGTACAGCCATGATCAGTCACCAGGTATTGTTCACGTCTTTGGAGACCTCAAGGGAAACATGAGTGGACGTCGGTTTCAATCCATTAAGGAAGTGAAAGAGAGTGTACGGTTGTAGATCCGCCAGTGGCTAGCCGAATTCTATAGAACACGAATTTATCGTCTCGTCTGACAGTGGGATATATCTTTCACTGTGTATTGTGATTACTTTTGAATGGAACCATTCCAGGGTGCTGTTGTGTAGGGTGTTTCGTTTTCATTTGACTGCTCCCATTATGTCCTTCTGAAACGATTGAACTGTCCAGAAAACCTTCGAGGAATCTGATTCTGGACAAAATTTCGAACTTACTTATTTGAGACATGCAGCCTATGTAACGGTACAGTGCTTAAGAAATTGGATAATTTTTTATTTAGTCCATCTCACTTGCATAGATGTAACATTCAGCTGCAGTGGTTACCGGTTATTGGCTGACACGCTTATTTCTGAACCACGCAACTTGCTAGTAGCCTTAAACATTCATAAAATATGATGCCAAAAGAGACAGGAAAGTTTCTAATAGCTGACACAGCCACAATGAACCAAGTTTGGTTGTATCAGTCAGCAGCAATCGACACATAATGAGCCCATTAACACAAAAACCTGATGATGTCAGTATCATGGCAGGGTGGCTGAAGCATCACCGGCACAAAGTATTCGTTGTAAGGGACTAGTCCTGTGATCGAGCGGAATCAGAATACAAGAAAAACAAGAATTGGTTATTCCTACCAGATAATATATGGGCTATAGCTGTAGGCCCATCCTTCTGCGACAAAATGGCTGTTCTCATGTCACCACTAAAAACACCAAATGGAGTCCGCTTTGAAATGTCGGTGTACGTTCAAAGATGATGTTTCAGCCCAAGTAGCAGCTGCTGCAAACGATACTGCAAGGTGTGCATAGTGTAATATACATGACATGCAGTCAAAGTAGTAAAATCTACCCGCCAGAAAAAGTAAAGCCAATTATTTTGATCTCATTTCATGATGTCACTGTCGGATACCATTATCCAATTTTACAGTCCTGTTGTTTTGTTAGTCATCAGGGTGTTGACGTATTTTATTAGTGTCTAACATATTCCAGAATCCCAAAACAGTTGGTGAGGGATAATGCTAACTCAATATAGCCTTGAAACAAAATTTGAATTGAAAGCACTTATATGAAGTTCAGGTAGGAACTCACATGTCATTCATTGAATTTGTAAAGATATATGAAAATTGCTGGGGTGACGCAGAGAATGGCTTTCTTGTTATTGATGAAGTTCATGATGGTACACTATGTGATCAGAAGTATCCGGACACCTACAAAAACATACGTTTATTCTATTAGGTGCATTTTACGGCCACCTACTGCCAGGTACTCCATATCAGCGACCTCATTGGTTATCAGACATCGTGAGAGAGGAGAATGGGGCGCTCTGCGGAACTCACGAACTTCGAAAGTGGTCAGGTGATTGGATGTCAGTTGTGTCATACGTCTGTGCGCGAGATTTTCACACTCCTAAACATCCCTGGGGCCACTGTTTCCGTTGTGATAGTGAAGTGGAAACGTGAATACACGTACAGCACAAAGACGTACACATCGACCTCATCTGTTGACTAACAGAGGCCGCAGACATCTATCCAGACCATTACATAGGAATTCCAAACTGCATCAGGATCCACAGCAAGCACTACGACAGCTGGGCGGGAGGTGAGAAAACTTGGATTTCATGGTCGAGCGGCTGCTCATAAGCCACACATAACGCCAGTAAATGCCAAACGACGCCTCGCTTGTAGTAAGGAGCGTAAACAATGGACGATCGAACAGTGGAAAAACGTTCTGTGGAGTGACACAACATGGTGATCTGATGGCAGGGGGTGGGTATGGCGAATTCCCGGTGAACATCACCTGCCAGCGTGTGTAGTGCCAACAGTAAAATTCGGAGGCGGTGGTGTTATAGTGTGGTCGTGATTTCCGTGGAGGCGGCTTGTACCCCTTGTTGTTTTGCGTGCACTATCACAGAACAGCTACATTGATGTTTTAATCACCATCTTGCTTCCCACTGTTGAAAAGCAATTCGGGGATGGCGATTGCATCTTTCAACGCGATAGAGCACCTGTTCGTAATGCACGGCCTGTGGCGGAGTGGTTATATGAGAATGATATCCCTGCAATGGACTGGCCTGCACAAGTCCTGACCTGAATCCTACAGAACAGCTTTCCGATGTTTTGAAAAGCCGATTACGTGCCAGGCCTCAGCGACCGACGTCGATACCTCTCCTCAGTGTAGCACTCCGTGAAGAAGGGACTGCCATTCCCCAAGAATCCTTCCAGCACCAGACTGAACGTATGCGTGCGAGATGAAAGCTGTCATCAAGGCTAAGGGTAGGCCAATACCATGTTCAATTCCAGTATTACCGATAGAGGACGCCACGAACTTGTAAGTCATTTTCAGCAAGGAGTCCGGATTCTTTTGTTCACTTAGTGTAAGTATAATAGCAACTTCTGGGAGCTTCTGTAGCTATAACTACGAGGGAGGTCGATATGATAGTGTACATCTCACCATGGACCAGTCTGCATGCATCCTGGGCATTCCACCCAAGAGGTTTCGTATACATAGACAGACAATTCGTCTATACATAGATATTAAATTTCAGTCTGTAAAACATAGAGGTAAGGATCTAAAGACGTATATCCACGTATAGTACCAAACATTCCAAGCAGTTCTGCATATCGGCTCATGGCAGGCGGAAAAAGTGGTCCAACTAAAACATTCATATTTCTTTACGTAGTATGCGAATATGTAATAAAAATGGGGGTTCTTATTTAAAAAACGCAGTTGACATCCATTTGACCTATGGCAGCGCCATCTAGCGGGCCAACCATAGCGCCATCTGGTTTCCCCCTTCAAGCTCGACAAGTTTCGTTCTTTGTAGTTTTTTCGTTTGACGCTGATCTCGTGAGATATTTGACTTGGTCCCGATCAATGTACCACCCTGTATACAGTGACTGTGGTGATGTGATTCTGACAGCTTGATGCGGCTGTGGTATTCTAGACACTGCAGTAAATATACTGGTAGCAGTAATACTATGAGAGATATGAAGAAAATAATACATAGGTCGCAGTAGAATACATATCTGTATTCAACTGCCAAAACACGGTGTGCACTACATCAAAACTATCAACTGGTCCTTTCTTTATCTTCACATTTCTAAAGAATTCAGAAAATAAAACTTTCATGTATCCACAGAATTTAGCTTGTATTTCTCTCAAACCTAAGGGTGTTCCTTCAACTTCTTAAAGTTTGTAGCTTTGGAGAGTTGCAGATGAATGATTCGACCTCCATCTTTCACTATGAGTGCTGCACCGGCGTACAATGCAGTAGCACCGGAATATTACGGGATGGTGCTTATGTTTGATATGCTAGGATAGCAAATTAGATCTGTCGTGAACGCGATAAACAATATTCAGAGGTCATATGTTGACTGATGTGGGGTTCTGTACAACACAATTCACCGCATTCCAACTCAGTAAACCACCTTTATCACTTCTTGGTGTATTTTCAACCTACAATACAACTCACCAGTTATTATCTGTTCATGCTTCCATACCAGTGCTTAAGTGCCTTGAACTGCTAGCTTTGAAATTATAGGCTGAACTGAAAATTAAGAGAACACTAGGAGGAATCGGCAGCTTCTCATCCACTACGTCAACACTCTGTCCTTGCAGCAGCACTACAATATTATGGGATGGGGCTTATGTTTGAGACAGGTACTGACCTGCGCCGTTTGGCCTAAGAACCGCAGTACAATTTCTCTGAGGTCTGAGGACTGGCTTGGTGTCTTCTTGCACAAATAAACATGTGGTATTGTTAATAACTGCTTGTTGTCCTGCTCTAACACGCTGGTCAGGCGTGGTACAAGATCCCATGGTGCTGTTGCTACTGTCACTCCCAGTGGATGGGAGGCCACTGCAGGTCCTGACGAGTCCGCATTGGATGTTGCAGAAGCGGACAAGCAGGAGTCCACTATGGGACACAACAAGACGCAGGTTGCTGCCAGTGTGGAAATGCCATAGGTCAGTGAACGAAGATGAGGAAACAACAAGCATCCACAGACAAAGACGACCGATGTGACGGAACGGTTCTATTGGCTTCAGTACGGAACCACGCTGCTGCTACGGTCTCAGGATCGAAACCTGCCTCGGGCATGGATGTGTCTCATGTCCTTAGGTTAGTTGGGTTTAAGTAGTTTTATGTCTAGGAGACTGACGACCTCAGATCTTAAGTTCCACAGTGCTCGGAGCCATTTGAACCATTTTTCCACAGACAAAGACACGTGAGACGTGGGACTTATGGAAAGCAGGAAAATGTGTGGGCGGGTCCTAATCAGTTACCGTTGGTTACACAGTAAACACGTACAGTTTATTTAAGACAATAATATTACAAAAACAATCATTTAAAAAAAAATTAACTGTAACACAAACTACACTGACGGCTGCACCATCGGCAAGACGAGGAAAAGTACAGTGCCGCAAAAATATGCTAACCTCCAATGGAGGTTACTGGGGCGTTACCGGTCACTATGCAGTTAAATACCGCAGGTTGTACTTGACCAAATAATAACACAAAATTGAAATACTGATAACAGGCAGTGGAAGACGGTTAATAGATTCCGCCAACTTGACACGCTCCACTTGCTGCTGCTCGTCTCATGGCGACCGTCGAGCAGCAACACACGAACAAATTGCGTGATCACAAAAATGCAGGTTTCCCAACTGGATTAATGTTCCCTTAACTCAACGTGCTGGGACCGGTGAATGACAAGGTTGTGACCCTCGCAACAAAAGCCCCTCAACCCGGCAATGCCTGTGTGCCGCAAGCGGTCGGGGCATGTCCTCGAGCTGTTGGACCCCTCTACTGCTCCGTCCCAACCGAACTACCGACACAACCCGACCTGGAAAACACTTCACGTCCTTCCAAAGATAGTATGGGTACTAGATATCGATAAACGCTGCTGATCTCACTCACGGACAGACAACGCTAGCAAACGTAGTGGCACCAGTAAACAGAAGAAGAAACACGAGACGCCACTCTCCCTATTACACGATGCCAACCTACCAACGGCACCAACGCGAGCATCACACGGTTCAACCTCCACACCACCCCCCTCCCCTCCTCAAACATCAACATGGGGTTAACCCAACGAGTGGCCTAACCAAACTTAATCTGATTGTGATGGACACAGTATTGCTTACCTGTTCGGCTGTCCTTAACCAGAACATTAACTGGGCCTAAAATACGCATAACAGTACAAGGACCCACGTAACGTGGAGTGAACTTACCAAGGCTTCCAACACGCACCTCCCTCCCGGGAAAATTAGCGACCTACACCTGGTCTCCTGGTTTACCCCTATAGACTCGTCGATTACGGTTGTAACGGTTAGTTTGTTTGTTGTGGGACTTGAGAAAAATGCGCCCGGAACGATTCCAGTTTTCTTTGACGATCTAAGAGGTAATATGCCCAGGAATTAGATCTTGAATTCCCCATAAGTTCGAAAGTGGAGAATTAATATGAAAAGCAAAGATCAAGGAAACCGAAGTAGCTTTCAAAGCCTCATAGATGTCGGTATTGAAGGCCAAACTAAGCCAGAGGAGACTAGAATCCCACCTACTGGGAGACTTCTCATGGAAGATAGTGAGTGCGGATCTGAGGTTACGATTGACCCTCTCTGCGAAGGAGCCCTGGGGGTAATACGACGTGGTCATCACATGCTTCCCACCGCTATGAAAACAGAAAGCCTTGAAGGAAGCCGAAAGAGAGGCCGGCGCATTATCCCTAACGATTTGCTTAGGCGGTCAAAAAACACTAAAAACGTTAGCTAAATACGCGATGGTAGTAGCAGCAGTCACGTTACGACTCGGAATAAGCCAGGTAAACCACGAAAACGCGTCAGTAACAACCAATATGTACCTATGGCCTCTTTTGGTGTGAGATCAGGGCGCCACATAATCAATATAGAGTTTGCCCATGTGGCAAGAGTCACTCTCAGATTTAAGGAACCCCTGCTGAAGAGCGCTATAACGTCTCGGTCAATAGACGCCCACGTCAGGTGCTCCTGTATCTTCTGCAATGTCTTATAGGTTCCTAAATGCCCGCCAATCAGCGAGTTGTGAAAATAACGGAAAACCAGGCGTATTAGGGTGCTTGGAAGACAGATCTAGACCTCCTTGGTACGTCCCACCCTTTTACACAAAATACCATTCCTGACAATATATTCATCCACATTCTCACCCGCCGAAAGCCGTTTATTAACCGGCCCCCATGTGGGGTCATGATCCTGATGGTCGGAAATGTCACGAAACAAATGAGGAATATCGCCTAACACGACCCAACTAAGACCGCGTTCCGCATCTTCTTGGGCGTCCTCATTAGGTGGTTGTCAGTGCCTCCAATGTGTTTCACCTCGAACTGAAACGCCAAAATGCTTACTGCCCACTGGTGACACGGCCAGTTTTACGCAGCCTGGCTAGCACCCAGCTCAACGCTTCGTTGTCGGTTTCTAGCTGAAATGCTCTGTGCCCGAGATAAAAGCCATACCTCTCCAGCGCGAACAAGACGGCCAATGCTTCACATTCGTAAACAGAATATTTAAGTTCGGCGATAGTTAACCGACGAGATGCGTACGCTAATGGTTGCCTTTGACCCTCGGACTCCTCTAGGAGGACGGTCGAAATTACCGCATTAGTTGCGTCGGTTTGTACAATATTTTTTTTTTTAAATCAGGCTCTCCGAGAACGGAAGAGCTGGCTATAGCTGGCTTAATTTGCTCATACGCGGCCTCTTGGGCAGGCAGCCATTCAAAACGCACCAATTTTCGACGCAATTCATTCAAAGGAGCAGCCAACTGAGATAAATTAGGGACAAAACGTCTAAGATAATTCGCCCTGCCTAAGAACCTAGCAATCCCGCGTTTATCAGCAGGCAGCGGGAGAGCTCTCAATGCCTTAGTCCGCTCCTGGTCAATGCAAAAGTTCTCGCCAGATACTAAGTGACCTAAGAAGGATACCTGCTGCCTGGCTAATGTCACCTTATTGGGTTGAACAGTCAAACCGACCCCTTGCAACCTAGCAAATACCTGATGGATATGTTCCAAATTCTCCTGAAATGAAAGGCTGTAAATCATCAAGTCGTCCACGTAATTATAGACATAGACTAATTTCAAGTCTCCAAGAATATTATCCAGCAAACGAGTGAGCACGGCTGCCCGGAAGCCAAACCAAAGGGAACCCAGTTAAACTCAAACAGATTCCAATCAGTACAAATTTCTGTAACTTGTTTACACTCTTCGGCTAAGGGAATCTGATAATTGGCTTGATTCAGATCAAGCACAGTGAACCAATTAGGCCCCGAAAACCAAGTAAAAGAGTTATGAAGATCAGGTAAAGGAACTGATTCGAGGACAACCTTGGTGTTGAGGCACCGGTAGTAAACAACAGGCCGAAAATATGGCCCCTGATCCTTAGGAACAAGGAACATGGGTGAAGCATACGCAGATGTAGAAGGCCTAATAACACCTTACTCGAGCATTTTAGCGATCTTTCCTCTCAGTAACTTCGTCTTAGGCGGTGAGAGACGATATATGGACTGCCTGACAGGAATATGTTCAGATAGACGGATATGGTATTCAAGAACATTAGTAACCCCCAGTCCATCACAGAGAAGCTCGAGGAACCTCTGCTACTAACCCCCTAGTTCAAAGGCCTGCTATGAAGACAGATGAGTTAGATCGAACTCATTAACCTTAGCATCAACAGCCAGCATGCTGGCATTTCGATGCAACTTACGCTATGCATATTCACAGAACGTAAACTTCTGATTAGAAGCAAACTTAAAGAAGAAGGTGTATCCGGAATAATCCAGGACAGGACCAGTTATTCTGATAAAATCACATTCCAAAATCAAATCGATCCATAGCTTCTTAAGGGGCTCCGGAAAGGCTCAAAATCATGAAAAGTTCAATTTTTACTTTTTTGCGTTTTCTGAATCTGCAGACTATTACCTTTTAATAGATATATAATTTATTCAATTCCGAAGACTACAAATATTTTTAAATTTTTTTTTGAAATATGTTCTACATGAGCGTGACCCACTGTGGCGCTGTTAAACTGCTGTCAAATGGTGTTATTATTAACGTCCGTGTTCATCAGGTACATTTTAGTGATGTGAGATAAAGTATGTGTTGTGGCTAACCTGTGATGGTTCAATATATATCGCTGGTGTGATTGTCGATTGTTTCATGTTTATTTACTCTGTCGTTATCTCGAAAATATTCGTAATTAATTCTGTTTCTTGAGTCTCAGTTTTGTTGAAGTATAATAATGAGTAAAAGTAAAGTTATTAGAAATCCTCTGAAGGCTTTTAAGAAAAGGAGAAATGTTGGAAAGCCAAAGGAATGTGTTATTACTGTAAACAATAAAGACGATGAAAATCCCCAACATAGCTTGTGTCCCAAAGAAGAAGACAGTTGGTGTAAATATAACAAAGGATTGCTAACTGGTGAAGTGTACACTCATAAGCATAGTCTGCCTCATGCAATAATGGAGGTGATAAAACCTATTTTCAGAGACTTAGCAGCACCTGAACTGTTGAAAAAGTGTATTCACGGAAAAACTCAAAACCCCAATGAAAGTGTAAATAGTGTTATATGGTCGAGAATCCCCAAGACTGTATTTGTTGGAATAGAAACACTTCACTTTGGTGTGTATGATGGTGTTGCGACTTTCAATGATGGCAACATTGTAAGGTGCAAGGTATTTAGGAATATGGGAATGAAGATAGGTTCCAACATGGTACGAGCGATGCTTGCTTTAGACAAGGAACGCCTTCGGGCTGCAGACACGGCTGTAAAGAGTCTAGAAATACAAGCAAGAGTAAACAGGAGGAGGAACAAGAGGAAGCTGGAGGAGGAGTTTGCAGAGGATGAAGATAATCCATCCTATGGACCTGGAATGCACTAAAAAGTTAATCCAATCTTTGTCGCTCGATTCCCAAAACTTTTATTTTCTCATACTAATTACATGTTTTCTAAGGATCTTCCAAACATATTTGTTTCAAACTTTCAGTAAATGTTACACAGTACCTTCTGCATAATTTAACACAGCCTTTTCCCAAAAAGCTGTATATTTTTGAATATATAAATAAATAATTGCAAAAAAATGTTGTGAAAATTCTTTACAATTGAAAAAAAATCATCTTTAATAACTGAACTAAAATTTTGTAAAATCCCGGTGTTAAGTTGTAGCCCATATTCCAATAAATAATCTGTAAAAAGTTCAACTTCCTACCTCAAATACTTTGTGAGGAAAGATGTAATTTATAAGCGTTATTTTAACATTGCAAGTATAGGGCGTTCCGGAGCCCCTTAACCAAGGCCTAACAAAAGGGCCAGGAGAAATCCCCAACCTAGATACTCCCTCGGACCCAACCATGCAGAGGTAACAACTGCCCAATGGCAACCAGACATCTCTGCACCGAAGATGGGATCGACTTAAGGGCTCCAGAACGCCCTATACTTGCAATGTTAAAATAACGCTTATAAATTACATCTTTCCCCACAAAGTATTTGAGGTAGGAAGTTGAACCTTTTTACAGATTATTTATTGGAATATGGGCTACAACTTAACACAGGGATTTTACAAAATTTTAGTTCAGTTATTAAAGATGATTTTTTTTCAATTGTAATGAAAATTCACAACATTTTTTGCAATTTTTTATTTATATATTCAAAAATATACAGTTTTTTGGAAAACGGCTGTGTTAAATTATGCAGAAGGTACTGTGTAACATTTACTGAAAGTTTGAAACAAATATGTTTGGAAGATCCTTAGAAAACATGTAATTAGTATGAGAAAATAAAAGTTTTGGGAATCGAGTGACAAAGATTGGATTAACTTTTTAGTGCATTCCAGGGCCATAGGATGGATTATCTTCATCCTCTGCAAACTCCTCCTCCAGCTTCCTCTTGTTCCTCCTCCTATTTACTCTTGCTTGTATTTCTAGACTCTTTACAGCCCTGTCTGCAGCCCGAAGGCGTTCCTTGTCTAAAGCAAGCATCGCTCGTACCATGTTAGAACCTATCTTCATTCCCATATTTTTAAATACCTTTGGCTTTCCAACATTTCTCCTTTTCTTAAAAGCCTTCAGAGGATTTCTAATAACTTTACTTTTACTCATTATTATACTTCAACAAAACAGAGACTCAAGAAACAGAATTAATTACGAATATTTTCGAGATAACGACAGAGTAAATAAACATGAAACAATCGACAATCACTCCAGCGATATACATTGAACCATCACAGGTTAGCCACAACACATACTTTATCTAACATCACTAAAATGTACCTGATGAACACGGACGTTAATAATAACATCGTTTGACAGCAGTTTAACAGCGCCACAGTGGGTCACGCCCATGTAGAACACATTTAAAAAAAATTTAAAAATAGTTGTAGTCTTCGGAATTGAATAAATTATATATCTATTAAAAGGTAATAGTCTGCAGATTCAGAAAACGCAAAAAAGTAAAAATTGAACTTTTCATGATTTTGAGCCTTTCCGGAGCCCCTTAAGTCTCGTAAAATGACCTTATTCAAGAAACGATTCCAAGCTCAACAACGAAAAGGAGCTACCAGATTCCAAAAGGGCACAAATAGGTTCGCCACCTACTCGAGAACAAACATAAGGCAGGGGAGGTGATGATCGAGCAGCGACACGGGCGCACCAAGGTTTAAAGACTCGATCCCCAGGCCTGCGTGATTTAGTGTCTCTGGGTGCGTGCGGTTGAACGCAAGAACGAACTAAATGACCTGTCCTGCAGCACCTGAATCAAAGCCGCGGTTCCCTTTTAGCAGACTCAGCCGATGTAGATAATACGGAGTAGTCCTTGATAACGGCCGCGGGCTGAACCTTAATTTCACGGCAGGGATCGTCCGCGACACGTAACGCAGATATCGTTACAACGGCGGCACGTAGCTCTTCCCAGGTGGAGGGACGACCACGAAAAACAAAGTAGGACTAATCCGCCGCCCGCATTACCCTTAGGACAATGGAAACTAACTCCCGTTTTGGCAAGTCGACTAACAAGGCCAAGCAGGCCGTCTTGAGTGTGTCCACATATTGATGTAACTCCTCCTCATCGTGCTGCATCTGCCAAATATAGCGACACTCAACTTGTTTGCGAACTTCCATGGTCCATCTTTCGTTAATTACAGCCTCCCTCAACCACCGCAAGGAAAACCCCTCTGTCATGGCTCCGGATACGCGGGCCCTCAATACCCCTCTAGCTAATGGATACAACAGCGACAAAACCACTAGATGCGAAACGTCAAAGGCATCAGCGTGTTACTCAAGGCGAACAAAAAGCGATAATAATCTTTCAATTTGTTGGAGTCGGTCTATCACTATTTCTGTGATGTCCCGAAAGAGATGCACTAGAGGATTAGGCAATTTAGCAAACGCTGCATGTAATCTCTCGGGAGACATAAGTGCATCATTCCTTAGCTGGCTCGCGCGCCCCCTAAAGACGGCTGCTCCTCAGTTCTCTTCCCATCAACGTCTAAACATGTAATCTGCAATTCATTAATCAAGGACCCCAATGCAGCGGTTGATTCCTTATAACGATGCTCTAACCTTAATGTCCTTAAATCCGCCATCCGGTTGGTTAAATGTACTGACAGAGACTTCACCCTGTCTAACTGACTGCCACTAGGTCGAGTGCCTTCCAAAAAGCTAATGGTGTCCTCAAGGCCCCTAACAGCCTTCCGCAGAAACTCAATCGCTGCTTCTGTCTCACCCACAACATCCGGGGTGACGTCAACAGGCTGAAGAACGGTAGCAAGCAGACGGGCGGCTAAGTCCAGGACACTAGTGTCAATAGGCTCGCGCCTTATCGCCAGCTCATAAATGAGGTGGACCTTCCTCAACAGGCCGATCCCGGGGCACTGCTTGACCGCCATTAGAATTGGTCACCTGATAGAACCAAAGAGCAAAGACAAATATCGTGTAACACTGACAGAGTCACAGTTTGAACCAACGGTAACTCTAATGGCAATATTACCATCGTAACTAAGCTCTGCTACCATTGAGACGTGGCACTTAGGCAAAGCAGAAAAAGGTGTGGACGGGGCCTAATCAGCTATCGTTGGTTGCACAGTAAACACGTAGACTTTATTTAAGGAAACAACTTTTTAAAAACAATCACTTATAAAAAAATTAACTGTAACACAAGCTACACTGATGACTGAAGGCCTTATTAAGAGAGAACTGAAAATTATTTGTCGGCTGAAGACCAAAAGCAATACTTCAGAACAATTAACGGCTGAAGTCCTGAATCACAAATGAGGAAGACAATTACACGTTTAAAATACCAAAATAATTTTTTAAGCAATCCTTTAAACAAAAATTGACAATAACATAAGCTGCACTGAAGGCTGATGGCTTTATTAAGAATGAATTGAAAATTATTTGTCGCTGAAGGCCACAAGCAATAAGAATAATGTAAACAAAATATTATTTCTAAACAATTGACACAATCAGACCAAATAACAAATGGGAGTGATCCTCAGACATTGCTCCAAGGATCGGCCTGAGAACAGTCCCTACAGCTGCGTAAGCTGTGAGACAGGAAGCCAAGAGTTATGCTCACCTAACAGAATAGCAACTTTAACTAGGGACAGTTTAAACGCCGATCAATCGCCTTACGATATCCACCTAACGTGTGATAAACAGTACAACTATGGAATAATTCAAGCCAAGGCGAAGTGACAGACAGCACTGCATCTTTATAATACGGTATTTAGAACACCGAAAGGCAGAAGGAACCACCACAACCACGGCAGACATAAGAAACCACAATACACATCGCAATCAAGGAGGCTGCCGAGCTAACGTCATGCCGGGCAGCATCGGCAAGACGAGTAAAAGTACACCGGCGCAAAAATACGCTAATCTCCAGGGCAGGTAACTGGGGCGTTACCGGCCACTAGGTAGTAAAATACCGCTGGTCGCACTTGACCAAATAAGAACACAAAATTCAAAAACTAATAACAGGCAGTAGAAGATGGCTAATAGATTCCGCCAACTCGACAAGCTTCGCTTGCTGCTGTTCTTCTCATGGCGACCCTCGAGCAGCAGCGCACGAACAAACGGCTTGATCACAAAAATGGTTTCACTACGGGATTAATCTTCACTGAACTCAACGTGCTAGGTCCAGTGGACAACGAGGTTGTGACCCTCACAATTAGAGCCCCTCAATCCAGCACTGTCTGCGTGACGCCAGCAGTCCCAACTGAGCTACTGACACACCCCGGCCCGGAAAACACGTCATGTCCTTACGAAAGCAGTAAGGGTACTAGATATCGATAACGCTGCTGTTGACATTCTCGGACAGACAACACTAAAGTGCGCGTCATTTATGTTGGCGGCCGACTTTAGGTTCGTTCTGCGCATCTGACGTCAAAAAATACAGTCAGCCAATGAACAGAGAACGACGTTGCCAGATCTCGACTGCAGAGCAGAGCACGGACGATTGTCTTCAGTTTTAGAAACGTTCAGTCATAAATAAAGTAATAGAACAAAAGCAATGTCTTGATAGCAGACTTTGTTTTTTGAAAGTTTGCAAAACCATTCTTTATACCAATTGCTTCATTTTCTATTAATTAATTAAACCAAACAAGCAATAAGACTCTTAATTCAGGCGATAGCAAGGAAAGGTGTTTGTATCAATTTCACGAACCGCTTTTTTGCAATAAAGAACAGCGGTAATTGTTTATTTCCTATTGTACTTCGACGAAGTGCGAGTTATTCATAGGCATACCAACAGTGTTTGTCAGAATTTTGCGTGACATGTTAGAGCCCTTACGAAAAGACCTTGCATGATGAGCTGCGCTAGCGTAACGGTTAAGGCGTTGAGTTAGTAAGTGAAAGGTACAGAGTCCAAACATTGTGCGGAGCTAAATATTTTCTTTATTTAAAAACAATATCTAAGTGTCTTACTTCACGAATTTTATTCGTTTGAATGCAATTTTTTGAAATTTCTAGTGCTTTGTCTCTTCATTAACCCTTTCGCTGCTGCAGTCACGTGCTCCCCGCATTCCGCGCTATGCGCGATTTTGTCATCACTGCACTGCTCGCCTGTGCAGACACATGGTGTTCCCACAGCTTTGACACACTTATCATTCGGTTTCACAAAAACTATTTGGCCCAAAATTTAGTTTTTTACACGTCTTCTTGACTGATACCTTCCCCCCATAAATAACTTAATTTTGTTTCGATGTTCAACCCAGTTATTCTGCAGCATTAAATGTAGTAAACCATTGCACGAAATTTTGAAGAGTTTGCAGAGGTAAAAGTCCATAGCGTATACTTTCCGTATGGTCGATTTTAGTTGCCACAATGTTGAGAATGAAATGTGGACAAGGTACCTAAATTTCATATAAAATTTACTGTATAACAATATCTCATTTAATTTAAGTACCACATAAGTGTCGTATGTAATATTGAGAAATATTCCGTCTTTCGCACCTGTAATAAAAGTTTTATTTACACCGGGCGCGTTTGGCTTTATTTTAAAGCACTTCAATCAGTCAAAGGAAGTGGGGGGAAGATATCAGTCAAGAAGATAGGTAAAAATCTAATTTTTGGGCCAAATAGTTTTTGTGGAATCGAATGATAAGTGCGTCAAAGCAGTCGGAAACACCATGTGTCAGCACAGTCGAGCAGTGCAGTGACAAAATCGCGCACAGCGCGGAATGCGGGGAGCACGTGTCTGTAGCAGCGAAAGGGTTAATGCAGCCGTGGTGGCTTTACTTTATAAACTGCGCGGTCCCACACTAAACGTAAGCTTGCAAACTACACTCCTGGAAATTGAAATAAGAACACCGTGAATTCATTGTCCCAGGAAGGGGAAACTTTATTGACACATTCCTGGGGTCAGATACATCACATGATCACACTGACAGAACCACAGGCACATAGACACAGGCAACAGAGCATGCACAATGTCGGCACTAGTACAGTGTATATCCACCTTTCGCAGCAATGCAGGCTGCTATTCTCCCATGGAGACGATCGTAGAGATGCTGGATGTAGTCCTGTGGAACGGCTTGCCATGCCATTTCCACCTGGCGCCTCAGTTGGACCAGCGTTCGTGCTGGACGTGCAGACCGCGTGAGACGACGCTTCATCCAGTCCCAAACATGCTCAATGGGGGACAGATCCGGAGATCTTGCTGGCCAGGGTAGTTGACTTACACCTTCTAGAGCACGTTGGGTGGCACGGGATACATGCGGACGTGCATTGTCCTGTTGGAACAGCAAGTTCCCTTGCCGGTCTGGGAATGGTAGAACGATGGGTTCGATGACGGTTTGGATGTACCGTGCACTATTCAGTGTCCCCTCGACGATCACCAGTGGTGTACGGCCAGTGTAGGAGATCGCTCCCCACACCATGATGCCGGGTGTTGGCCCTGTGTGCCTCGGTCGTATGCAGTCCTGATTGTGGCGCTCACCTGCACGGCGCCAAACACGCATACGACCATCATTGGCACCAAGGCAGAAGCGACTCTCATCGCTGAAGACGACACGTCTCCATTCGTCCCTCCATTCACGCCTGTCGCGTCACCACTGGAGGCGGTCTGCACGATGTTGGGGCGTGAGCGGAAGACGGCCTAACGGTGTGCGGGACCGTAGCCCAGCTTCATGGTTGCGAATGGTCCTCGCCGATACCCCAGGAGCAACAGTGTCCCTAATTTGCTGGGAAGTGGCGGTGCGGTCCCCTACGGCACTGCGTAGGATCCTACGGTCTTGGCGTGCATCCGTGCGTCGCTGCGGTCCGGTCCCAGGTCGACGGGCACGTGCACCTTCCGCCGACCACTGGCGACAACATCGATGTACTGTGGAGACCTCACGCCCCACGTGTTGAGCAATTCGGCGGTACGTCCACCCGGCCTCCCGCATGCCCACTATACGCCCTCGCTCAAAGTCCGTCAACTGCACATACGGTTCACGTCCACGCTGTCGCGGCATGCTACCAGTGTTAAAGACTGCGATGGAGCTCCGTATGCCACGGCAAACTGGCTGACACTGACGGCGGCGGTGCACAAATGCTGCGCAGCTAGCGCCATTCGACGGCCAACACCGCGGTTCCTGGTGTGTCCGCTGTGCCGTGCGTGTGATCATTGCTTGTACAGCCCTCTCGCAGTGTCCGGAGCAAGTATGGTGGGTCTGACACACCGGTGTCAATGTGTTCTTTTTTCCATTTCCAGGAGTGTATACTCTACTATGGCGCTGCTTCTCTTGGTGCGTGCGTCTTGTGCAACTGGCAACGCAGCAATCTCCCGCGTCTGGGCGGGCATGCGCGAGCCGCCAAGATAAAAGAATTCAACTATAGCAAACCTAGTGCCGCCAGTAAACTAAAGAAGAAACTGAGAGGCCAGTATCCCCATTACACGAAAGGCACCAACGCGAGCCGCACACGGCTCAACGAAGTTGAACAAGGATATGGAATAATATCACTTAAATGCTTTTTCCGTGAACTGTGGGTGGATCTTGATGCCTCAAGGTACCTCCATATACTAAGTCCAGTGAGCTTCCATGCTCGCCTTAGATTCCTGATGTCATGATCTTTTGAGTGTTACCACTGGGTCTCACCAAATTTCGACCATTAATTCACAGTATGGAGCTCCCTTGATGGGGGAAGAGGAAAGACCACTGCAGACCCATCTTTTGTGACTGCAAGGAGAACTAGTAATTCGTTCGTCATATTAATGTTAGAGGTGTGCTGCCCACCAAGAAAGAAGTAGCACATATGGATAATATTACATACCTGCTGCACTGGAGGTAATCTCCCCTTGCACAGAGCAACAGGCAATATGAATAGCCTTTTCAAGGAAGGAGAACAGCAATCGACGCACCAGCAACCGTCTGTATCCCGCTACATCGCCATTATTTTGGGTAAAGTTATCTATTTACGATTCTCAATTAGCTGACGTTGGCAACAACCAAGTATAAAGTTATGGTCTGGACTGTATGTTTGTATGTAATATAGTTATTAAACTACTCTCTGTTCGATGCCCACATCTCATCAACTGCTCTGAATGTGTATACGAACACAAAACCTTCCTCACCAACAGCTGAACGCAGATTGAGCTTTGCCCACCAGTTCACATGTGGAGTAGGGGCGGCACTGTAGGGAAATCTTCATACAAATAAATAACGACAGTACCTTACGTACATTCCTCCTCAGCAGCTTATCGCACACTTCGTCTTTTTCCGCCTATTCGTAAGTGTAGTTGGGGAGGATAAGTAGGGGACCTGAGGTGAGTAGTGTGGGATGAGGTAACAACGTGGTTGATGGTGGAGGGGCGAGGGTGGTGACATCAGCAGTTCGACATTGCTACATCTGTCCCCCACGAGAGGAAGTGAAGGGACCACCCAGGGAGAGCAACAGTGCAGGCTGCAGCAGCTTAGGCTCTATTCCCCTACTGATGTCTACCTTATTACCGATTTTCTTCTGTTTTTTTGGAAATCAGCTTCTCTATCTCCTTGATGTTGGTTCTGTATGCATTACAAATTTCTTGTGCAAGTATGGCGTCACTATCAAACACACCTAAGCGTGTATGGTCGTTCAGTTCCTTTAAACCGTATTTTGTTGAAGCTTTATAAGCCCGTCTTCTGACAGTTTTCGTATCTTATTGGGAAGATATCTGCACACTGTTTGCATTTCATAAACTTCCCTCCAAACTCCCATCACGATATTTGCTGATTCAGTTTGCAAATCATTTTCTTTCACAGTTTGCTCATCTAATGCAGCTGCAGTTTACCTTTGTTCTTCTGATATTTTCGAAAATTTTGATGGAATTTTTGATCAAGATAATCAAGTTTGTGGTCAATATACGAATATTTTTGATTGAATTTTTGAGAGATATCCTTTAGAAATTGCATCATCCTTCGCGCTGTCCATATCATCTGAGTCAATGTTGCCCAATGTTTATGATGCTGCTCTGCTCATATACATTTCCTGTCTGCGCCACATCTGACAATCTGAAATTTCCTGCCGTTCCGTGACACCTCTTTCATAACTGCTCTAGGGAGAAAAATATTGTTGGGTCTGGAATGTGGTGGTAAATTGTCTAATGTCTGCATTGAAATATAACCCAAAGAAATTTTCTCGCTTACGTTTCCCATTAAATCTATATCGTGACTGCCATTAACGGTGTCGTCATTCAGATGATGTACCATTTCGATTGTTTGCATCGACAAGCCGTCATTTAATACTTCCTGAGTGCAATTATTTAAAATATCAACGTTATTTTGTTCATCTTTGTTCTATTTTTAATGGCCAGACCGTTGTTGATATATGAAAATATTACAGCGCGTCGTATTTTTTCTTTGGATGTATACCATGCCGTTGGTGGGGAGGCTTGCGTGCCTCAGCGATACAAATGGCCTTACAGTAGGTGCAACCACAACGGAGGGGTATCTGTTGAGAGTCCAGACAAACATGTGGTTCCTGAAGAGGGGCAGCAGCCTTTTCAGTAGTTGCAGGGGCAACAGTCTGGATGATTGACTGACCTGGCCTTGTAACATTAACCAAAACGGCCTTGCTGTGCTGGTACTGCGAACGGCTGAAAGCAAGGGGAAACTACAGCCGTAATTTTTGAAGAGGACATGCAGCTTCAATGTATGATTAAATGATGATGGCGTCCTCTTGGGTAAAATATTCCGGAGGTAAAATAGTCCCCCATTCGGATCTCCGGGCGGGGACTACTCAAGAGGACGTCGTTATCAGGAGAAAGAAAACTGGTATTCTACGGATCGGAGCGTGGAATGTCAGATCCCTTAATCGGGCAGGTAGGTTAGAAAATTTAAAAAGGGAAATGGATAGGTTAAAGTTAGTTATAGTGGGAATTAGTGAAGTTCGGTGGCAGGAGGAACAAGACTTTTGGTCAGGTGATTACCGAGTTATAAATACAAACTCAAATAGGGGTAATGCAGGAGTAGGTATAATAATGAATAAAAAATTGGAGTGCGGGTTAGCTACTACAAACAGCATAGTGAACGCATCATTGTGGCCAATATAGACACAAATCCCATGGCTACTACAGTAGTACAAGTTTATATGCCAACTAGCTCTGCAGATGATGAAGAAATCGATGAAATGTATGACGAAATAAAAGAGATTATTCAGGTAGTGAAGGGAGACGAAAATTTAATAGTCATTGGTGACTGGAATTCGTCAGTAGGAAAAGGGAGAGAAGGAAACATAGTAGATGAATATGGATTGGGGGGAAGGAATGAAAGAGGAAGCCGCCTTCTAGAATTTTGCACAGAGCATAACTTAATCATAGCTAACACTTGGTTCAAGAATCATAAAAGAAGGTTGTATACCTGGAAGAATCCTGGAGTGAATAATAAATGCAGTCACGTTCTTTAGCTGTGAATGGGTAGAAATAAGTATGACGGAATTAACTGTGTAGCGTTATATATGTCGGAAAAACACTGGGACTGCGCCGTCAGTGCAGAAGTCGGTTCGGAACATTGTAGAATGTCGTGAGGAAAAATTAATTCAGCTGCTGCACAGTATAAAGATCGACGATTAATAAAAAGAAGCTAGGATTCAAAAATTAAATTAAAATCAAAGTCAACAAACCAGAAACGTAATAAGGAATTATATCAACAATTAAAGGTTGTCAATAAAATATTAACTAAAAAAATAAGTCAACAAATCGAGTATGTGAATCAGGAATTAAGAAAAGCAAAGGCAACGAATCACGAATTAAGTGCTGAGATTCAGGAGATCAAAGAGCAATCGTAGAAAATGCATGCTGATGTAACTCTGTAGTGTATACACGATCAAATTTTTCACAGGGAATGAAATGTAAGCGGTTCATACTATTACTCAGACCACCTGCGAGAAAAGTAAGAGTGTTCAGCAACATTGTACGAACAATGATACCAAGGAAAATGAACTGATGGAAGCTATTAAGGCGGAGCATACCGTATCCGTTTTATAAGTTTTGAGACTGGATTGAGAAACGTTAAGATTGTGGTTTCACGCTACATAGTCCCCCACTAATTGCGACAACCGGCTCTTTGATGCCTCACACAAGTAATAAAGAGCTTGTACGCTGCCCACATTCACTCAAAATGTTTGAAGCGCCCTATTTCTCCTATATAAACATATTGCACTCACGAGATTTTTTGCATAATTCTTAGTCTAGGCATATGCATTTTATGCCTTTATTTCCCATGTTTAAGTTACATTTACATGTTTTCCAGCACAACTCAGAGTTGAATTTGCTGACATATATGTCATTTGATTTTTAGACGTTGACTATGTCATGCGATGTGCAATTTAATTTTAAATGTGAGCCAAAGGATTTTCTGTGGCTGTTACTGGCACGGCTAGAGGCCCGCATAAAGTTTGCATTAACCATTTTACAGACGGAACTCACAACTGGATAATTAAATTCTAACATCAATTGAAGGTAATACTAAATGGAACTCATATAATTACGTTTCCCATGTGAACTGTCCTAACTAGTGATGTACGTCAAAATTGCGTCCCTTACCATCACGTTCATCAGTAACGTTTACTAAAGGCACAATCATATGGAGCTTCCTTCACGCTGAAATGCAGAAAATAAAATATATTATTATAGTTTTTTGCAGTGACGTAGGAGTGTAAAAAGTTTTTGTGTACATTTCTTTCCGTTCTTGCAGCTGGTATTGCTTCTGTTATTTGTTTAACTTCCTGGTAGCTTGGAAAATCGGCAGTTGGAGAAACAAGGTAACAGCGAAAAGCCGTCATATAAAGGATTCATTTCAAAAAATAAATATAGTGTACGTAGGACAGTGACTTCCCTGAGGAAATTTGTAAAATTCACGCACTAAACTGAAGTTAACATCATTATTATCGTCCTCTCGTGCTCGTCACACAACATATCGATATGTCAAGTTACTACTAATTACTTAATCGACGCGGCAGTTTCAGGCAGCGCACAACTAATGTTGCATTAAAAAATTAAGAGACGGTTTTTCGTACACAACTGCATTAACTTAGATCGTTCTACTTTTAGAGAAAGCTGCTGCTCAACACAACTACTATAACTTTTTACTATGTTATCTTGTATCCTCCCACAGACACTCAACGACGAAACCTTCCCTTGTACCACAGAGTCATGAACAAACTCCCGCTTAATGAAGCTCACTAGCCCGCCAGATAATTTACGTACTTGTGAATTAAAAGCGGTCCTGTTACACTTCCCTGGAGCACTCCTGATAATATAGCTGTATCTAACGAAGACTCGCCGTCGAGAACAGCGTTCTTTCAATTGTCTAAGCCGTCTTGTAGCCATGCACGTAACTGAGAATCTAGTACGTATGCTCAAAGCTTCACAGTAACATCACCCGTCTGCAGTGTGAATACTACGCACTATAATACCATTTACCAACAGTGACAGGATGCCCTCAGAATTCTGAATCCCGAAAACTATTAAGAAATAACAGTGTAAATAGTCGACTGATAATATATTCTTGAGTAGTATTTAAAACCGCAAGCTTTATATTTCTGACTCTTAGATCGATAAGGAAGGAAATATCAAAAGAGTGGAAGATATCGATTACAAAACCAGAATTCTATTAAGGCGACAGATTCAATTCCGAAAACTATTTAGGAATATGGTTATTGAGCTCGGCGTATGAGATATATGACAGAATGTGTGTGTAGACTTTTCTGGCGTTTACTGCTGAAGAAATAACTCGGTCGTTCATCCAAGTGTCTATGTCGAAATGTTTCCATTGGCATCTGGTGAAGTCTCAAGATGACGCAGGCATCCATATATATACCGGATCGGTGACCGTCTCTCTCTTCCCCTTCCATCAGACACTGGGTCCGGCTATCTATTTCGGAGGGGAAAGGAAGGAAGGGTTGGGAGGGGGGGGGGGAGAGGCCGCTCGACTCTCGATGCATTCAGTCTCGCCGAGTCCCGCGAAGCACCAGTTTCTGGGTTCGCTCGGTGCTACTTAGTGGATAGTTCCATACAGAACACACCTGGTAGCTCAGAGCTTTTGATTACTGTGGATTCTTGCCTCGAATGATTCGTTGACGATACTCTGCCAACAGCACATAGCTCAGCGCTATGCTTCTACTTTCTCACATTCGAGCACGTCCCTCCATTAGCTGGATTTATCTTTATTCCCGAGACGCACCCAAGTAATGTGTTTCATACAGTGTTACAATATGCGGTACTTTATTTTCCTGATATACTGGCGGCCACAGTGTAGTCATTCGTTTCCTTCTACAGCACTCATACTGCAGTGTTTCATAAATAATTTTCTTACATGCTTGAAATTCACAGTGAATAGCATTCAGACCGATCGAGTAACTATATACTTAGTCATTCCATTCATAAACGATGCTTGTATGGATTTAATACTTATGATGGTTATGATGGTTGGCTTTGGTACTGCATGGACACATGAATTTATACACTGTTCCAACGCACTCATACGTATATACTGTGCTCACACAGATAACTTACAGAGTCACTGCACACAGATTTGAGTTGCTATTGCCGGCAGTGATTGATTTTCAGAAAAAAGAGGTTCTGGTACTGTGACTTTCCAGTGGGTGTTTCTGAAATTTACACAACATAGTTATTCAATCTCTCTCGTGAGTATTTTGAAAGTGTGAATACACATTTGTCCTACATCGCTTCAGCTGCAGCTAATGTTCTGTTGTACCATATTTCAAAATCTGCAGTTCTGACTTCCTTTTCATCACAGATACCTCTACGGCGTAGTGTTCCAAATCAAGCACTGGTGCCAGTGAGTCAACCTATGTGTTGCAATCCATTACACATCAAATAGACCACGCTAGTATATAACAGTCAAATGATATAAAGAGAGGGAAATATCCCCTATGTTACCTTTAGTGTTCTGTTCCCGTGCGTCCACATGATGGACACCCTGATGCCGAAATGTGAGATGTCTGAGGAAGGACGAGATGAGTAACACTCACTCTTGATGACTATTGGTATACCCCATTTTACCGCATACCACATCCTACACCATGTCTTTTAACAGCAATTTAATATGAGGTTTAATGTCCTCTACCCCTATTACCCCCCCCCCCCCCCAAGAACCATGGACGTTGCCGTTGGTGGGGAGGCTTGCGTGCCTCACCGACACAGATGGCCGTACCGTAGGTGCAACCACAGCGGAGGGGTATGTGTTGAGAGGCCAGACAAACATGTGGTTCCTGAAGAGGGGCAGCAGCCTTTTCCGTAGTTGCAGGGGCAACAGTCTGGATGATTGACTGATCTGGCCTTGTAACATTAACCAAAACGGCCTTGCTGTGCTGGTACTGCGAATGGCTGAAAGCAAGGGGAAACTACAGCCGCAATTTTTACCGAGGACATGCAGCTTTACTGTATGATTAAATGATGATGGAGTCCTCTTGGGTAAAATATTCCGGAGGTAAAATTGTCCCCCATTTGGATCTCCGGGCGGGGACTACTCAAGAGGACGTTGTTATCAGGAGAAAGAAAACTGGCGTTCTACGGATAGGGGCGTGGAATGTCAGATCACTTAATCGGGCAGGTAGGTTAGAAAATTTAAAAAGGGAAATGGATAGGTTAAAGTTAGACATAGTGGGAATTAGTGTGAAGTTCGGTGGCAGAAGGAACAAGACTTTTGGTCAGGCGAATTCAGAGTTATAAATACAAAATGAAATAGGGGTAATGCAGCAGTAGGTTTAATAATGAATAAAAAATAGGAGTGCGGGTTAGCTACCGCAAACAGCATAGTGAACGCATTATTGTGGCCAAGATAGACAGAAAGCCCATGCCTACTACAGTAGTACAAGTTTATATGCCAACTAGCTCTGCAGATGATGAAGAAATTGGTGAAATGTATGACGAGATAAAAGAAATTATTCAAGTAGTGAAGGGAGACGAAAATTTAATAGTCATGGGTGACTGGAATTCGTCAGTAGGAAAAGGGAGAGAAGGAAACATAGTAGGTGAATATGGATTGGGGGGATGAAATGAAAGAGGAAGCCGCCTTGTAGAATTTTGCACAGAGCATAACCTAATCATAGCTAACACTCGGTTCAAGAATCAGAAAAGAAGGTTGTATACCTGGAAGAATCCTGGAGATACTAAAAGGTATCAGATTATATATGGTAAGACAGATTTAGGAACCAGGTTTTAAATTGTAATACATTTCCAGGGGCAGAGGTGGGTTCTGACCACAATCTATTGGTTATGATCTGCAGATTGAAACTGAAGAAACTACAAAAAGGTGGGAATTTAAGGATATGGGACCTGGATAAACTGAAAGAACCAGAGGTTGTAGAGAGTTTCAGGGAGAGCATAAGGGAACAGTTGACAGGAATGAGGGAAAGAAATACAGTAGGAGAAGAATGGGTAGCTCTGAGGGATGAAGTAGGGAAGGCAGCAGAGGTTCAAGTAGGTAAAAAGACGAGGGTTAATAGAAATCCTTGGGTAACAGAAGAAATATTGAATTTAATTGATGAAAGGAGAAAATATAAAAATGCAGTAAATGAAGCAGGCAAAAAGGAATACAAACGTCTCAAAAATGAAATCGACAGGAAGTGCAAAATGGCTAAGCAGGGATGGCTAGAGGACAAATGTAAGGATGTAGAGGCTTGTCTCACTAGGGGTAAGATAGATACTGCCTACAGGAAAATTAAAGAGACCTTTGGAGAGAAGAGAACCACTTGTATGAATATCAAGAGCTCAGATGGCAACCCAGTTCTAATCAAAGAAAGGAAGGCAGAAAGGTGGAAGGAGTATATAGCCGCTGAGCGAGGCTGCTGGGAGCCGCGGGCCCTAGTATTACTAGGCCCGCGGCGGGATAAAATCAAGTTGCAATGAATGGGTTGCGCAATATCCGGCGGCTGATAAGGCCAGCGCTGGGGTCTCGGCGCGCTTCCTGTTTCAGCGTCAGTCGACTGCAGGCAGCAGCACGCAGCACACAGCCATGCCGTACCGCCGTAGGAGATACGCTAGGAGGAGTAGAATGCCTGTTTACAAGACTGTTTTGAGTTTTGAGGAGACACCGAATGCAACATCCCAAACTGAGATGGCAACAAGGGCAATATTATGGAAATGGAAGAGGATGTAGATGAAGACGAAATGGGAGATAAGATACTGCGTGAAGAGTTTGACAGAGCACTGAAAGACCTGACTCGAAACAAGGCCCCGGGAGTAGACAACATTCCATTAGAACTACTGACGGCCTTGGGAGAGCCAGTCCTGACAAAACTCTACCATCTGGTGAGCAAGATGTATGAGACAGGCGGAATACCCTCGGACTTCAAGAAGAATATAATAATTCCAATCCCAAAGATAGCAGGTGTTGACAGATGTGAAAATTACCGAACTATCAGTTTAATAAGCCACGGCTGCAAAATACTAACGCGAATTCTTTACAGTCGAATGGAAAAACTGGCAGAAGCGGACCTCGGGGAAGATCAGTTTGGATTCCGTAGATATGTTCTAACACGTGAGGCAATATTAACCTTACGACTTATCTTAGAAGAATGATTAATGAAAGGCAAACCTACGTTTCTAGCATTTGTAGACTTAGAGAAAGCTTTTGACATTGTTAACTGGAATACTATCTTTCAAATTCTGAAGGTGGCAGGGGTAAAATACAGGGAGCGAAAGGCTATTTACAATTTGTACAGAAACCAGATGGCAACTCTAAGAGTCGAGGGGCATGAAATGGAAGCAGTGGTTGGGAAAGGAGTGAGACAGGGTTGTAGCCTGTCCCCGATGTTATTCGATCTGTATATTGAGCAAGCAGTAAAGGAAACACAAGACAAATTAGGAGTAGACATTAAAATTCATGGAGAAAAAGTAAAAAATTTGAGGTTCACCGATGACATCGTAATTCTGTCAGGACAGCAAAAGACTTGGAAGAGCAGTTGAACGGAATGGACAGTGTCTTGAAAGGAGGATATAAGATGAACATCATCAAAAGCAAAACGAGGATAATGGACTGTAGTAAAATTAAATCGGGTGATGCTGAGGGAATTAGATTAGGAAATGAGACACTTATAGTAGTAAAGGAGTTTTGCTATTTAGGGAGTAAAATAACTGATGATGGTCGAAGTAGAGAGGATATAAAATGTAGACTGGCAATGGCAAGGAAATCGTTTCTGAAGAAGAGAAATTTGTTAACATCGAGTATAGATTTAAGTGTCAGGAAGTCGTTTCTGAAAGTATTTGTATGGAGTGTAGCCATGTATGGAAGTGAGACATGGACGATAACTAGTGTGGACAAGAGGAGAATAGAAGCTTTCGAAATGTGGTGCTACAGAAGAATGCTGAAGATAAGGTGGGTAGATCACGTAACTAATGAGGAGGTATTGAATAGGATTGGGGAGAAGAGAAGTTTGTGGCGCAACTTGACTAGAAGAAGGGATCGGTTGGTAGGACATATTTTGAGGCATCAAGGGATCACAAATTTAGCATTGGAGGGCAGCGTGGAGGGTAAAAATCGTAGAGGGAGACGAAGAGATGAATACACTAAGCAGATTCAGAAGGATGTAGGTTGCAGTAGGTACTGGGAGATGAAGAAGCTTGCAGAGGATAGAGTAGCATGGCGAGCTGCATCAAACCAGTCTCAGGACTGAAGACCACAACAACAACCACAACTCCTATTACCACATGGCAGTCACTATCTGCTTGTATTTCTACATCTGCATGTTTTGATCCGCCAGCGGTCAAATCACATGTATTGGCGAAACAGCAGAACCATGTAGCTGTGGGTCGGCAGTTTGTGTCTCCTGCTCTGTGTCTCCTTCTCCCAAATATCTGATATTTGTTTCCACTCAGTGAACAGTGGTGGTGCAACTTGTACAATTTTGTTTTCTGCACCAACTTATCAGCTGGTGCTCAATTCCACTCCATTGCATCATGGGGTTGCTGAATTGTGGAGAAGAAAAAGATATAACTGGAAAGAGAGGGTCCCACAAAAACACTTGTTGCATTTTAAGAGGCCATTGTATGAGTTTTGCTGGGGATACAGATGTGGAGGAGTATCAATCGGTAGTTATGTAAGTGCATAATGGCTCTGACAAGTGAGCATCACCCTTTCATTGTGGAAGAGTATATTCGTATAGGTGGATCTCTGACTACTAATCCGCAAGCTTTTTGAGAGAGGACAAATTACTATCTCACCTATTTTTTAAATTATTATAGACTTCGTTGCAACCTGACACACCATTCCGTTCAGGCAATCTATCCCTAGCAAACCAGCAAAGTATGGGTCAAAAATGTATGCTTTGGTTGATGTAAAAACAGCTTACACTTTAAATTTAGAACCGTAGGTCGGTAAGCAACCAGAGGGACCATGTAATGCCAGTAATTCTGCTGAAGATATTGTGTTTCGAATGGTTGAACTGTTTCAAACGTTAGAATATATTATACTGTGTACGAATATTAAATGTATTCTATGTAGATTTAATAAATCATAAAATAAGTCATAAAGGCCGTTCAAATTATACAAATACACCGTTTGCTTTGTGAATGACACTTGTCACCCAAGCGAATCACCATGTAACGAATTTTCTGGCGAGTAACGGAGGGTTAAAGGGTATTCATACCAAGTGGTATCCTTAATAATTAGTATATCAACTGAGATTTGCAAGCGGGTGACGATATAGTTGTCTATAATTACAGGAGGCAGAGCGCAGCATGGTTGCAATCACACGGTTTTATTGGACATCAATCTGTGAAAGTGATGTAGCGCGCTAATTCAACGCCTGGTTCGCGAAACTTGATTGAAAATTTATGAATAGAATAAATTTAAAAATATGGTAAGGTGGGATCTTAACTGCAGTACGGTTGTGATGTGGATATGTCGGTATAATATGTAGACATAGCAGAAAACGAACGGTAACAGGGTCTAATCACTAATCTTTGACGATTGTTTACAGTCAAATTACATTTAACTTGTGGGGGAAGGAATGGCCATGAAGAGAGCTGTTATTTGAACGATAATATTGCAGTGTTTGGTGAATTTTCCACCGATATGGTAAACCATTTTTCGTACTATTAAGGAATAAATATGTTCGGCAAGAAATTGTCCCAGTACTCTTGCTGGTGCTACCAGATATATTGCTGTAGGTAATCCTATTTCGTCGTAAACAATTATTGAAACGGAAATTTCCTGACAGATTAAAACTGTGTACCGGACCCAGACTCGAATTCACTAGCTCTGCCTTTCGCGGGAAAGTGCTCGCGAAGGGCAAAGGTTCCGAGTTCGAGTCTCGGTCCTGCACACAGTTTTAATCTTCCAGGAAGTTTCATATCAGCGCACACTCCTTTACAGAGCGAAAAATTTATTCAGCAATTGTTAAAATAACTTTTTTACGTACTGTTCTTCATAATTTTGTACTATATTTATAATTTACTAATCATGCAAGTAAATTACTTTTCTTACTCGCTCTTATATAAATTTAATTTTTTCCTATATAGTATAAGACTGGAATAACGTTTTAACTTCGGAAACACACGATATTCAGCCAATAAACTCCGTAAACAGCTCTAGGGAAGAGCAGAACACACACAGTGGATCACATGTCCTAAATAATGTTGCGTTGAAGAACACATAAATGTCAGAACAAAAAATTCACGTAGGGTAAGGCTCGTCCGTAATAATTTTAGTGAAAATATCAGCATTTCACAATACTTAGAACTAGTTACTTGTTGGCTATTTTTCACTCTTAGAGAAAATAATTTTTGGGGGAATTCCACCCGATACTGTCTGAGCATAAAGTAGAGAATGGGTCTGAGGTCAGTTCCATTTTATCTCCACCTCAGTTACCATAAAAATCATATACAAAAATTACCACTATGCGTTTAACAAGGTAGTAACGAACTATACATACAACATTTATGGAGTACCCGCGACAGTGTACAATTTTACAGAACGTGTGTGATGTAGACACGCGCCTAAAAAAAAGCCTGTGGCCACTGACCATGAAGCAGTTACAAAGGAAAACCAACTGTGCGTCCTGTTAATCTAAATGCATGTTGTGTACAAATCAATAAAAGAGATTTGTTACAGTAGTTCGTACGTTTCCAATGACATTCGCGATAGTCACAGAAAATCCTAATTTGAAATTTTCATATTTAAAGGCATACATAGGCCGCTTTAGCTGTCCATGCTGCGTTTGTAGCTCATATTTTCAAGAATTTCGAGTTGGTTTTAGGTCCGGTTCGGGTGATTTTGGAGCCTTTTCTTTGCAATTCTGTACTTTATGAATTCTGACACAAGTTCTGCAATTCAGATTAAACTTCAGTCTCGCAAATGGTAGAAATTCATGTTTCCCACACTTTCAAATTCAGTGGCACGCATCGTGTAGAACATGCGTAAACTGTAATTAAAAATAACACCAGAATTACGGAGCAGAGGAAAAGCATATCTCTAAGGCAATTGCTTCGATGATAGCGCGTAGGGGAGTTGGTAGAACATGCGGTCATCATGCCACAGATCCCACGTTCACATCAGTCAGAAGACAACTTTTTCTGTTGTTTACGCATGAAACTGTAATATGTGTGAACATTTTTCGGACATGGTAAAGGATATTCTGAAGTTGGTAACTATGATCTTTGACAGTCTCTTTTCGTTCGTTAGTTGAAAGCAGCGAACCTATAGATTACATTTGTATACATAGATTGGTGTTCTGTCGTACGTGTCCGACGGAACACGACACCTATGTATATGGTTCAAATGGCTCTGAGCACTATGGGACTCAACTGCTGAGGTCATAAGTCCCCTGGAACTTAGAACTACTTAAACCTAACTAACCTAAGGACAACACACACATCCATGCCCGAGGCAGGATTCGAACCTGCGACCGTAGCGGTCGCGCGGTTCCAGACTGCAGCGCCAGAACCGCTCGGCCACCAGCGGCCGGCACCTACAGGGTGTTTCAAAAATGACCGGTATATTTGAAACGGCAATAAAAACTAAACGAGCAGCGATAGAAATACACCGTTTGTTGCAATATGCTTGGGACAACAGTACATTTTCAGGCAGACAAACTTTCGAAATCACAGTAGTTACAATTGTCAACAACAGATGGCGCTGCGGGCTGGGAAACTCTATAGTACGATAATTTCCACATATCCACCACGCGTAGCAATAATATGGCGTAGTCTCTGAATGAAATTACCCGAAACCTTTGACAACGTGTCTGGCGGAATGGCTTCACATGCAGATGAGATGTACTGCTTCAGCTGTTCAATTGTTTCTGGATTCTGGCGGTACACCTGGTCTTTCAAGTGTCCCCACAGAAAGAAGTCACAGGGGTTCATGTCTGGCGAACAGGGAGGCCAATCCACGCTGCCTCCTGTATGTTTCGGATAGCCCAAAGCAATCACACGATCATCGAAATATTCATTCAGGAAATTAAAGACGTCGGCCGTGCGATGTGGCCGGCCACCATCTTGCATAAACCACGAGGTGTTCGCAGTGTCGTCTAAGGCAGTTTGTACCACCACAAATTCACGAAGAATGTCCAGATAGCGTGATGCAGTAATCGTTTCGGATCTGAAAAATGGGCCAATGATTCCTTTGGAAGAAATGGCGGCCCAGACCAGTACTTTTTGAGGATGCAGGGACGATGGGACTGCAACATGGGGCTTTTCGGTTCCCCATATGCGCCAGTTCTGTTTATTGACGAAGCCGTCCAGGTAAAAATAAGCTTCGTCAGTAAACCAAATGCTGCCCACATGCATATCGCCGTCATCAATCCTGTGCACTATATCGTTAGCGAATGTCTCTCGTGCAGCAATGGTAGCGGCGCTGAGGGGTTGCCGCGTTTGAATTTTGTATGGATAGAGGTGTAAACTCTGGCGCATGAGACGATATGTGGACGTTGGCGTCATTTGGACCGCAGCTGCAACACGGCGAACGGAAACCCGAGGCCGCTGTTGGATCACCTGCTGCACTAGCTGCGCGTTGCCCTCTGTGGTTGCTGTACGCGGTCGCCCTACCTTTCCAGCACGTTTATCCGTCACGTTCCCAGTCCGTTGAAATTTTTCAAACAGATCCTTTATTGTATCGCTTTTCGGTCCTTTGGTTACATTAAACCTCCGTTGAAAACTTCGTCTTGTTGCAACAACACTGTGTTCTAGGCGGTGGAATTCCAACACCAGAAAAATCCTCTGTTCTAAGGAATAAACCATGTTGTCCACAGCACACTTGCACGTTGTGAACAGCCCACGCTTACAGCAGAAAGACGACGTACAGAATGGCGCACCCACAGACTGCGTTGTCTTCTATATCTTTCACATCACTTGCAGCGCCATCTGTTGTTGAAAATTGTAACTACTGTAATTTCGAAAGTTTGTCCGCCTGAAAATGTACTGTTGTCCCAAGCATATTGCAACAAACGGTGTATTTCTATCGCTGCTCGTTTAGTTTTTATTGCCGTTTCAAATATACCGGTCATTTTTGAAACACCCTGTATGTATACAAGTGTACTCTACGGATTTGCTTACTTTCAACTAACGAAGTGGAAGCTGGCTGTGAAAAGAACATTGCTACAGACACAGAAATGACCTTTTTCATTTCAGTAAAATATTCTCCCGTATAACAGCTTCAAGCGTACACAGTGAAACATTGTCATCAATGGGCTTTGAACGCGGGACCCATGGTACTACGAGCTCACGCTCTACCAACTCACCAACGCGGGATCATCACAACAATCGTTCACAGATAAGCTTTTCCTGTGCTCTGTAGTTCTGATGTTACTTTTAATTATCGATTATGTATGTTCTACTGTATGACAGCAGACAGCACGAACTAAATCTACATACAACGTCTTGTTCCGATTTGATTGTCTAACATCTGGAGATTTGTATGTAAGCAACACATTCGAATATGAAAAAACGTTATATAAGAAAATAACCCTCTCTTAATCCACTTGTAGGCCACTCGGACTCAGTAATTAGTCTCTGTGGTACGATACCAGTAATGGATAGACGTGAACATTAGAGAGCCTTTTTGTGACAGATATAAAGGTGTGGAATAGTTTTTAACACTCAGATCGCTGTATTATTGCGTATTGTGTATTACACCGGGGACAGAGCAGACTTCGTATCGCCGTAGCCCTCAGTGGTGCACAACCCGAAGCCAGGCCATACCATCACCACCCCACCGCCACCCCACACCGAACCCAGGGTTATTGCGCGGTTAGGCGCCCTATGCACTGCCCCCCCCCCCCCCCCCACCCCTAGGGAACGTCTCATACCAAGCGAGTGTAACCCCCCCCAAATGTTTGCGTGGTAGAGTAATTACGGTTTATGCATACGTGGAGATAGTATTTGCGCAGCAGCCTCCGACATGGTGTAACCCAGGTGGAATAAGGGAAACCAGGACGCATTCGCCGAGGCAGATGGAAAACCGCCTTAAGAACCATCCAGAGGTTGGCTGGCACACTGGACCTCGACACTAATCCGTCAGGCGGATTTGTGCTGGGGACCGGCACGCCTTCCCGCTCGGGAATCAGCGCGTTAGACTGCATGGCTTTCCGGGCGGGCGTCAGATCGTTACCGTCACACATTTCTGCCGTCCGCAAAATTCTGGGTGCTCTACTTGTTATTGACTTATCTGGGTACTGTGGACTGGTGCCAGTACGTGATTTGGGACACTGTGGTTTAAATAGACTCGGCGTTTAGAACCTCATGTGAGCTGTGAAGTATGTTCGTAGAACTAGGTTTATCTTTGTCCATTCATCTTTAAGATGTATAACTAGTATAACTTTCCTTATCTTTCCTATCCACAGGATAGGACTGCGAATATACACTAATGACCATTAAAATTGCTACACCAATAAGATGACGTGCTACAGACGCGAAATTTAACCGACAGGAAGAAGATGCTGTGATACGCAAATGATCAGCTTTTCAGAGCATTCGAACAAGGTTGGTGCCGGTGGCGACACCTACAAAGTGCTGACATGAGGAAAGTTTCCAACCGATTTCTCATACACAAACAGCAGTTGACCGGCATTGCCTGGTGAAACGTTGTTGTGATGCATCTTGTAAGGAGGAGAACTGGGTACCATCACGTTTCCGACTTTTATAAAGGTCGAATTTTAGCCTATCGCCATTGCGGTTTATCGTATCCTGACATTGCTACTCGCGTTGGTCGAGATCCAATGACTGTTAGCAGAATATGGAATCGGTAGGTTCAGGAGGTTAATACGGAACGCCGTGCTGGATGCCAACAGCCTCGTATCCCTTGCAGTCGAGATGACAGGCATCTTATCCGCATGGCTGTAACGGACCGTGCAGGCACGTCTCGATCCCTGTGTCAACACATGGGGACGTTTGCAATGCAACAAACATCTGCACGAACAGTTCGACAACGTTTGCAGCAGCATGACTATCAGCTCGGAGACCATGGCTGCGGTTACACTTGACGCTGCATTACAAACAGGAGCGCCTGCGATGGTGTACTCAAAGACGAACCTGGGTGCACGAGTGGCAAAACGTCATATTTTCGGATGAATCCAGGTTCGGTTTATAGCATCATGATGGTCGCATCCGTGTTTGGCGATATCTCGGTGAACGCACATTGGAAGCGTGTATTCGTCATCGCCATACTGGCGTATCACCCGGCGTGATGGTATGGGGTGCCATTGGTTACACGTCTCGGTCACCTCTTTCTCGCAGTGACGGCACTTTGAACAGTGGATGTTACATTTCACATGTGTTACGACCCGTGGCTCTACCCTTCATTCGATCCCTGCGTAACCCTACATTTCAGCAGAATAATGCACGACCGCATGTTGCAAGTCCGGTACGTGCCTTTCTGGGTACAGAAAATGTTCGACTGCTGCCCTGGCCAGGACATTTCCTGATATCTCACCAATTAAAAAGTCTGGTCAATGGCGACCGAGCAACTGGCTCGTCACAATACGCCACTCACTACTCTTGACGAACTGTGGTGTCGTGTTGAAGCTGCATCGGCAGCCGTAACTGTACACGCCATCCAAGCTCTGTTTGACTCAATACCCAGGCGTATCAAGTCCGTTATTACGGCCAGAGGTGGTTGTTCTGGGTACTGATTTCTCAGGATCTATGTTCACAAATTGCGTGAAAATACACTCCTGGAAATTGAAATAAGAACACCGTGAATTCATTGTCCCAGCAAGGGGAAACTTTATTGACACATTCCTGGGGTCAGATACATCACATGATCACACTGACAGAACCACAAGCACATAGACACAGGCAACAGAGCATGCACAATGTCGGCACTAGTACAGTGTATATCCACCTTTCGCAGCAATGCAGGCTGCTATTCTCCCATGGAGACGATCGTAGAGATGCTGGATGTAGTCCTGTGGAACGGCTTGCCATGTCATTTCCACCTGGCGCCTCAGTTGGACCAGCGTTCGTGCTGGACGTGCAGACCGCGTGAGACGACGCTTCATCCAGTCCCAAACATGCTCAATGGGGGACAGATCCGGAGATCTTGCTGGCTAGGGTAGTTGACTTACACCTTCTAGAGGACGTTGGGTGGCACGGGATACATGCGGACGTGCATTGTCCTGTTGGAACAGCAAGTTCCCTTGCCGGTCTAGGAATGGTAGAACGATGGGTTCGATGACGGTTTGGATGTACCGTGCACTATTCAGTGTCCCCTCGACGATCACCAGTGGTGTACGGCCAGTGTAGGAGATCGCTCCCCACACCATGATGCCGGGTGTTGGCCCTGTGTGCCTCGGTCGTATGCAGTCCTGATTGTGGCGCTCACCTGCACGGCGCCAAACACGCATACGACCATCATTGGCACCAAGGCAGAAGCGACTCTCATCGCTGAAGACGACACGTCTCCATTCGTCCCTCCATTCACGCCTGTCGCGACACCACTGGAGGCGGGCTGCACGATGTTGGAGCGTGAGCGGAAGACGGCCTAACGGTGTGCGGGACCGTAGCCCAGCTTCATGGAGACGGTTGCGAATGGTCCTCGCCGATACCCCAGGAGCAACAGTGTCCCTAATTTGCTGGGAAGTGGCGGTGCGGTCCCCTACGGCACTGCGTAGGATCCTACGGTCTTGGCGTGCATCCGTGCGTCGCTGCGGTCCGGTCCCAGGTCGACGGGCAAGTGCACCTTCCGCCGACCACTGGCGACAACATCGATGTACTGTGGAGACCTCACGCCCCACGTGTTGAGCAATTCGGCGGTACGTCCACCCGGCCTCCCGCATGCCCACTATACGCCCTCGCTCAAAGTCCGTCAACTGCACATACGGTTCACGTCCACGCTGTCGCGGCATGCTACCAGTGTTAAAGACTGCGATGGAGCTCCGTATGCCACGGCAAACTGGCTGACACTGACGGCGGCGGTGCACAAATGCTGCGCAGCTAGCGCCATTCGACGGCCAACACCGCGGTTCCTGGTGTATCCGCTGTGCCGTGCGTGTGATCATTGCTTGTACAGCCCTCTCGCAGTGTCCGGAGCAAGTATGGTGGGTCTGACACACCGGCGTCAATGTGTTCTTTTTTCCATTTCCAGGAGTGTATAATAACGTGTCAGTTCTAGTATAATGTATTTGTCCAATGAATTCCCGTGTATCGTCTGCATTTCTTCTTCGTGTATCAATGTTAATGGCCAGTGGTTGTACTTCATATCACAGAATATCAACTGCGCCCAGCTCTTTTCTGTGTGACAAGACTGTGCAGTAGCAATGAGTAACTGAAATGGATCAGACGCTTTATCCATACGTAATTCTTAGTATGCCAGTAATTTCCAGAAAAAATCTGTAAATTTAATGTGGGCACTGAAATGCTGGATATACGAGGTACACAAATAAATGAACGCTCCAGCGACGATGCCTCTCGGCTGCCCGGCATTAACCTGGTAGCTGCTCCACTGGTGCATTCTATATACGTCGCCAATTCCCTAACCCTCTTTTCCCCTACCATCGCTCCAGGACTAACTGAACACTTCCTGTATGTCGTCCGCTGCGACTTGCTTCCCTTGGCTCTCCCGGAAGCAGCTTAACCCCAGAGTGGTCGGCGCGATGCTAATTGGACTCTGTCTAATTACTTCCTCAAAAATGTCCAGTAAATCCGAGGATTAAACCCGTTGCACGTAATCTGCGATGTTGATCTTATTACCACGGCGGGAAAGTAATATTCCGTCATACGATACAGGGGGTGATTTGCGACCAAGCATTAAAATATACGCTCCAGATAGATTAGAACTGTGTGTCGAGCAACAAATCCAGCATGCGTCCCTGATTTTTCCGAGTTTCTCGAAAAACCGAGTGTAATTTCATGTGCTTTATTTTATGTCCTCACTCCCTTATTCCATTTTGAGTTGTTTCGCTTCCCTGCTATGCCAAATGCTGTTTCCATGGTCATCCTGTCGTTTTTCTAGTTTCCCTGTTTCCTATGTCAGTTAATCTTAAGTGCGAGTGGTAAAAGAGGAAGATAAATGATAAAATATTCGTGTAAGTAAGCGGCATTAAAGGTTTACATCGTATCGATACTGTTGTTAAATTTCAACACTTAGCAGACGAGAATGAGTTTGAAAAACATTGCAACAAGAATGAAAAGTAACAATGGGAGTGGACAGCATACGACGTGGCCTTCTCTCCAGATATGAAGAAGACTTTCAGGAAGTATTGAAAGGAATGGACTGAAATTTGGCTCAGTTCTTTAATTCCCTGCACCCTAGAGAAGCTAGCCTGCTCAAACTGTATTCGGAATCCAGAGCTAAATGAAAACGAAGTATTCAGCGAGGCGTGGGATGTGTATGGAAAAGACAGTTTAGTCTTCGTAGAAGGGCGAGTAGTTACTGCAACCGACGAAAATATTATCTCTGTCAAGGTCGAAATTTATTTTGACTACGAAGTTATCTAGACTAGAGAACACGGTCCATGCGAACTCAAATCAGTTATAGGGTGTATCTATGGGCCGCCCTGTTCCGCTCTAACAGCTGTAGGTTCATTTAAAAAAGTCTACTCTCACTAACGCTGAATTAGCCCGAAGATGCAACATCAAACAGACACGTCCTTAACCTACCGAGTTTGGTAAGGGATGTCTACGTGCCTACGCATTCGTTGCAGATGATACTTACAGACAGTGTTGCAACCTCTTTCTGAATGACTTCTCAAAAATCTGTCTTTAGCACTAATGCGACAACCCACACGCAGTGAACATCTTTAGACATCATTGCTACAAACGGACTTGACACTGTCGACTGTTTCTGTAAAGAGAATGAAATTAGCGAACACGATCTCATAATAGTCACGATCGTTGCAAAAGTAATAAATCTATCAAGAAAAGAAGAAAAGTATTTATCTTAAAGTAACAAATAAGAAATTGCCAACATCGTACCTAGATAATGAAGAGACGTCATTTAGTTCCAGTATGATGACGTTAGAGGAATTTTAGGCAAAGTTTAAGCTGATTACTTCTCGCACTCAGGGCATATTCAATGTACGACCGGCAATTAAGGTACACAGGGTGAATATTAATGAAACGGATAAACTGCAGGGACGGATTCCTGATTGGCCAGAGATGGTGTTAGTGTACGACAAAGCAGATGGAAAAGGTCGAGATACAGCACGGCTGTACCAGAGCAAGTACCCTCACAGACACCCACCACATCACACAAAGTTTCAAGCCCTTTTTCGGGCGTTTGTGTGATCATGGGTCATTTCAGACAGATGGATGTGCAAGGAGGCGGAGGACTGGAGGTTCACTAAATTCTCTAGCTTCAGTAATTTATATAAATACTGGACGCATCAAGGCCGTCACAGGAACTTACTACGTAATTTCATATGTAGAGTTTGAAGTTGATACCAACATCAGAATAATTTATACTATGTATGGCTGGCATACATGGCTGTTAATCTGATTGTTTTTAATTTTCATTTGTGTAATTAGAATTGTTATGGACTTTGCTTCAGTCAATTGAACCTAGCTGGTCACACCACTAATTTTTATTTGTAAAAGGTCTGAAGATGTAAAACAATCGGTCATCAAAATGGCACTTTACTAATAACGTGGAATAACATGATCGCGGACTCATTTACAGAATATTTGTCTTCAGTTGACTAACTCATCGATCATCATCATTTCGAAGCATCATCAGGATAGATCTGCAACCCCCAGAAGAATAAAAAGTCCTGACAAATATTAGAACATAACTCTCATTATTGAGTGTTCACTGTGTACGTACGGTGTATCTGCTACACGGTTCACCAAAAAGAGCCCCAGGTTTCAAAATGTAGTGGCAAATATACAAAGAAAATACTGTAATTTACGAAAAAGAAATAATATGACATTTTACATTACCTGATTTAAAAGTTATGTCAGGAAATGGGGTTCTCCATTGTTGAAACATAAAAGCTTCTCCCGGAAGATACCCACAATTCTTCGTACGATGTCCGCCGGAATGGTAGCCACTTCCAGGGTGACTGCTTCCTTAAGTGTTTGCAAGTTTTGAATAATTCACACTTTAAGAGCCCCTAAGGCGAGAATCACAGGGTGACAAATCGGGTGACGTTGAGTGCCAGGCGATGTCTCTTCGCCGTGAGAGAAGACGTCTCGAAAACAACTTTCTCAAAATGTCTAGAGAATGTCTAGAAGCGAGAACTGTGCCTCCATCTCTTTGTAATCAGGCTTCTCCCTCATTCATGGTTCCAACAAACTAGCTTAACTTGGCTCAGAGGAAGGTCTCTATCAAGTGACAGTAGCGATATGAATTAACTGTCACCGTTACGCCATCTTCTTCGAAAGACATGCGAAAGCCATCATAAAATTCAGCAACAGGGCAGCAAACAGTCGCTCGTTGGCTGTGAAGGGGTCGTTGATGAAGTTCCTGAGGGCATTCCGCACCACAGTAGTGGAGATTTTCTTTATGCATAGTGAATGGCTCCAGGGGGAATGTTCTGAAGAATTTCTCACACAATGATCAGCGAGTATCAAATCTCTGTCAATTCTTCAGTAACATACGTTTCCCATGGGTGGGCGTGTAGATGTCTCTGCATAATTTTTCTTATAGTCCTATCATACAATCCCAGGGCTGATAATTGTTTAATTGAAAGTGATGGATGCTTTTGAGACTGCAGGATGCACGCCACGTTTTTCTACCAGCAGCTCTTCTTTTCATTGTAGAAACTGAAGTTATGAACATCAGAAATGATGTTCTGAACCTAAACTCGAATAGTTTTTTCTGTCAGGAGCAGAATTATATCGGCGGGGTTCACACAAAATGTGAGCCTGAAAGGTAACCCTGGTTGGGACTGTCTAAATGATTGAGATTATAGGTTAACTTAGTCTATCAACAACATTTATTTTCCCAAAGCAGACATTAATTATGCTAAACAAGTTATTGATTGAATACCGTAAACAACTTGAGCCGTGCGTGGCTCGTGTTCCCGCCATCATGTATTTTATACCCTGTTTTTAACGTACTTCCACCTCACAACGTTAAGTCAAATTACTACTGGCACTGAGTTTCTGCTTTGCCTGACCATGAGCAGCGTTAGCAGCGCATATCGATACATCCCCTCTCGTAGTATCTTTGCTCGACTGCTATGTCTTCCCGGTCGTTGTCTGTCGTAGGGCAGTGTGGGTTGCGAGTTTGGATCGCGAGTTCGGGTCGGCCATAGTGGTGTACATGTCCCGCTTTTAACCCGCCCATGCTTGCCCGGTGGCCAGGCGGGCAGGCCGCCGCGCGTTGTCAACAGAACGGGCAGGCTGCTTCACTCCCAGCCAAGCCAAGTACAACCCAACCCGGGCAGGCTGCGGGAAACTTGCTTGCCTGCCCATATTACTGCTGAGCTGCGCTACGCAGCCGTTTAGTCTGCGCGAGTCATTGTCGTATTATGAACGTTAATTAAAAGTTTTTATTTTACCTGAGCACCAAAAGACAAACCCCAACATTATATATATATTAATTTCAGTTCAAAAAATATTGCGTTTTATTTGTACATTATTCCTTTACGCGTATATTTCGGGCTTATTATCTATATAAATAAAAATGATTTGCCAAATATGTTGATAAGCATAAAACTCGAGAACGGCTGGACCAATTCGGCAATTTTTTTTGTTCTGTTCGTAATTCTCAGGACAAGGTTTTTATAAAATAAAATTTTTGGAAAATCGACCGAAAAATTTGAAAATTTGAGAAAAACTGAAAGTGCGTTTTCATTGTGTCCGTGTGTTTGTATTGCATACAATCTTGATAAAATTTTGCACACTATACCTTGAAACCAAGAGGAAGGTCACAGTCTACATAAAATTTCGTAGGGTGCATGGCAGAGGTTACTTTACCTAACGGAATTCGACAAATTGCACGTTTTTATTCCGATCTTGATGAAATTTGGCACACTTGATATTCAATGCAGGATGAAGGGCGCTGTCTGCTTAAAATTCTCAATGGTGCATGGCGGAGGGCACTTCTACACAAACCTACAGTTTTAGTCCGATCTGGAAGAAACTTTGCACACTTGACCATCAAGAGGAACATCACTGTCTACATAGTATTTCGGACAGTCCATGGAGAAGAGTACCTTACAAAAGATTTTGACATCGTTTGCGGGTTACCATGAAAGTTGGCTCCATGTTTCCATGGAAAAGGTTTTTGAATATTTCCATGTGCATCTATATATATATATATATATATATATATATATATATATATATATATATATATGTGTGTGTGTGTGTGTGTGTGTGTGTGTGTGTGTGTGTGTGTGTGTGTATATACATACATTTTTTAAACGAAATGTCTATGATCTTTTTGAAATTTGAGAGATGTCTGACACATTCACTGTCATCGTGTTTGACAATTCGCGCACAGCAAATGTCGCTTAACAGTTGCAGACCAGTTTTGGTTGAGCGATTGTGTTATATTGGATGCAAAAAACCTTGATGTTAACGAAATGAATTTTCAGATTCAAAATATGACACCTGGCAAATTGATGACATACAAGTCGGTTTATTCCGTTACTAACCAAGATGATGTAGTCAACTATCCTACGGAATTTTTAAATTTGCTGGATCTGCCCGGATTACCGCCTCCCAATCTGCAATTAAGTCGGATCGGCAATCATTATGTTGCGAAAGGTAAACCAGCCACGTCTTTGTAATGGCACCCGACGTGCGGTGAAGAAATTAAAGAACAACGTAATTGAAGCCACAATTTTAAAAGGAAAGTACAAAGGTTAAGACAGTTTGATTCCACGTATCACTATGATTCCGACCGATATGCCACTCGGCTTTAAACGGTTATAATTTCCAGTGAAGCTTGCATTTGCCATGTCGATAGATAAATCGCAAGGGCAGTCTTTGTATGTTTGAGGCATCAATCTTGAGAATCATGTTTTTCACATGGCCAGTTGTATGTCGCATATTCCCCTGTCGGGACACCTTCAACATCATTTGTTTACGCACCAGAAAACAAAACTGTCAATGCTGCGTATCAAAAGTATTACAATAAATGCTGCCTAGCAATAAACTTTGACACTGCTTCACTGATCACCACAAAAGTTGATAGATATATATGAGTTTTCATAGATAGGTGAAGAAGAGATGAACTGAAGTGGCGGAGTCCAACAGAGAGAGGACGAGGAGAAGGATAGAGGGTGGGGGGAGGGCGGGAGGTGAACATAGAGATAGTGGGAGAGGAATAAATGGATAGAGAGAAAATAGGGGAGGGAAGATGGACTACGAGAGTATGGAATAAATAAATGCCCAGCCAACGCCCGGTTTTCAGCTAGTTGTCAGATATAAAAGGATTTCTTCGAGACTTCACAATCTCTCAGTTTTGGATATTCTCAATACAAACCACCATCAGATCGCATCTCAAACAGGTTTGTGTAGCAAGCAGAACAATCACTGAAAATGGAGCTCCTTTGTACACTAAAAGCTACAATTAATCACCAGGGGCGTAGATAACGGGGAGGGGGGCAGGGGTACCCCCCCTCCCCCCCCCCCCCCCCCCCCCCCCCGAGCCCATGAACATAGTGTTTTTTGTTTTAGTGGGACGCAATGCAGTCTGTGTTGCAGGTTTCAACATTGAAATGGATGGATATTTGTACTGAAGAAGCGAACCTCCACCCCCAAAAAACATAAAGAAGATTGGTCCCCTCCCCAGAAGAATAAATTATCTACGCCCTTGATAACCACTGTACTGCAATGAGAACCAAATTAAGATTTTGGAAGTCTAGATTCTTTACCTTCAGTATGTTTCAGCCAAGTATGACACCAGTTATACAAATATTTAATTACTTTTCCAGCATGTATTTTACTGGTTTTGTGAATTAATTCAAAGTTGTCAAAATCATTCTAAATTACCAAAATGCATTTTAACGAAATCGAAGCACTTGTTACGTATCCAGTTCGTCTAAAAACTATAGTACTGGGAACACAATGGCGACTCTGAGCCATTTTTTGTGGCGTCTACGTTTGCGTCATGAGAGTCCACACTTGTAGCCTAGGTCTGCGTCATAGGGACCATAGTTCGGACCCTCATGATGCAGACGTAGACGACGAGTGTTTACTTGCATGATGCGGACCCAAACGACGACTGTAGACCCTCATTACACAGACCTAAACGACGAGTCTGAATCCTCATGACTCAGACGTAGACGCTATGGAGAGTGGCTCCGAGTTTCCATTATATTCCTACTACAACACATTCGTGGAAAAAGACGCTCTTCATTTTAAAAGCATTTGTAGTGTCTAGGTCTTCAGCATCTTGACCCTGCTTGTGGGATTCCCCTTAATATAGAAATACAGGAATAAAATTACATTTCGCAATGTGTGTGGAACTCAACAAAATAAATTGTAATTTAAACTCATAATGTGTATTGCCTTATCCACAAATGAATATTTTATTTTGCAGAACACTTTTCAACATAAAATATTTACAAATTTTCCTTCAGTTCCCCTGAAAGTATTATTTAGGCCAAACCAGATACTCCTAAAAATATTTGGCTTCTCTTGCAAACACAAGTAACAGAAAATGGTTTACGAACAATAATAAATGTCACTTTGGAAGATTGAAATCAAAAAGTTTAGTCTAAAATAAAAATGAACTCTATGCATTACAAAATTTCTATCCCAGAAATTGACGCCCAGAAAGCACAATTAGAAAAGTGCACTCTTAATTAGTAAATTTGCACTCAAACTCATAGTTTCCTGTTTAATGTTCTACTGTATTCTTAATGTGTATGCTGATTAGTGTTTGAATTCATTATGACGAGACCGTTAAGTCTGTCTGTATTAAGACGTGATCGTTTTTCGCTAATTAGGTTTCCAGCGCAACTAAAAATTCTCTCACTAAAGGCACTAGTGGCTGGTATATTTAATATTTTTCTTGCCACACACGCAAGTCGAGGAAGTCGTTGGGAGTTATTTTTCCACCACTGTAGAATATCTCCCTCGTTCACACAGTGTTCTTACAAGTATCTGCTGACTTCATCATGTAGGAGAGGAGACTCTTCTGCCCAGTCCTCAAATTTCGCCATTTTGTACGGTCCTGGATTTGTTTCTTTGGTGCTGTGATTGGGCACTTGTACTGAAACTATACAGGTTCCAGTTAATATTTGCAGAATAATGTGAAGATCGTACTACATATAGTTGAAATTATAATAGTTTTTAGATGATGCTATCATTTATCGTCCAGTAAAGTCACCAGAAGATCAAAACTAGCTGCAGGTCAATTTAAATAATATACATATTTTTGGTGTGAAAACTGGCAGTTGGCAATAAATAATGAAAAGAGCGAGGTTATCCGTGTGTGTACTATACTAAGTCCATTAAACTTCGTTTACAAGATCAACCAGTCAAATCTAAAGGCTGTAGATTCTACTTAATACCTCTGATTACAATTACGACCTACTTAAATAGGAATGGACACACAGAAAATGTTGTAGGCGTTTTAATGACAAAACACTCTTTTGGAGCATTGCTACGCAGTTGGAGAGCCTTTTATGATACGATTGATGGAGGAGGTCGAAAGAGTCTAAAGAAGGGCAGCTCGTGTGGTATTATCGTGAAACAGGGGAAAGAGTGCCGCTGAAATTATACAGGAGTTGGGGTGGGAATCATTACAACAATGGCGTTTTTTGACGTGGCGCGATCTATATATGAAATTTCGATAACCAACTTACACCTCCGAATTCGAAGATATATTGTTGAGTCCCATCTACATTGGAAAAAATGATTATGAGAATAAAATACAAAAAAGCAGCGCTCAGACGGAGAGATGTAGGTGTTTTATCCCGCGCGAAATTCGAGAATAGGAGACAAATAAGTTGAAAGTGGTTCGATGAACCCTCAACCAAGCACTTGCGTGTGACTTGCAGAGTACCCATGTACATGTAGATGAAGAATATATGCATTATCTTAGGAGCTTACCTTCAGCGCACATCTGTCGTGCTGCTTGGTAAACATCAATTTTTTCATCCTCGGTTAACTTTCTTAATGTGCGGTAGTTAGGCACCATAAACGTTGCAATTTTATGCACCATACTAACGCACATTTTCTGTTCGAGGAAGGCACCGGCGGCTTGTTTCAAAGGTTTCATGTCCTGAAAATATATTTTATCAACATGCATATTTCACAAGTGTTTCTATAATATTCAGATGGAATAAAATTACAAACCTCTTCATCGTTATCCCGTACAGTACAGTGAGCTTTTAAGGCATAAAACCACGGTAGAACTAAATATAGGGTTGGATCCTTGTCACCCTCTAGATCAACTGTGGCTTCTTTGAACGGCTTAAGAAATGCTATAAGCTGGCCAGTTATATGGTGGTCATAACCCAGCATCTTATCAGAGGCACCTTCATTATGTAAGACAGCCTTCACTGAATCAATCTGAGAATGGACTGATACAAGCATATCAAAATAGCTATTCCAACGAGTTGAAACCCACTGCTTTAAAGGTGAGTTCAGTCTCACACAGAGACCTCTTGTCTTGAAGTAGGAAACCGTAGCCCGCACTGTATTAAGAATGGCTAATATATTTGGAACATTTTCTTTCAAAAACTGTTCGCTCAGAACATGTTTCAAGACTGTGTTTATACTATGAGCCATGCATGGAAGACGCTGATATATTTCGAGAGCTTTGACAATGTTACTGCCCTTGTCTGTGACAAATGTAATTTTGGCAATGTCTTCACGCGAAACACCCATAGTTTCTAAGCTATCTTCCAATTCGTTTCGAATATTCGAGCCAGTTTTTGGGCAGTCAGGAAACGCAGAGCACATCAGTACATATTTATTCAAACGCCAGTCTGAATTTATGTAATGCATTGTCACGGACATATAATGCACCCTTTTGTAATTCTCTGTCCATAGATCAATTGTACTGGCACATATACCAGAACGAATCGCATGCACTTTATCTGGGAGCATTTTGCTGCGCAATTTATCAGCTAAGGTTTGAACTTTCCTAGCTACTGTCACTCGGGAAGGCATAATATTTTTAATATCAACTGAGCCATATTTTTTACCTATGTCGATCAGTGTCTGCCCTAAATTAAGAAATCCTTCTCCCTCTATACTACTAAATGGTCTCAGGTCCTTCGCACACATTTCGACTCACTTTTCGGCCACTAAATCTTTGTCCTCTTTCAAGATATTTACGGAGTGAGGGAACTGCTTGTCAAATTTGCACACATGTCGTAACATACTCGAGGTTCCCGAATAAGTACTTAAGAGCTTTTTACATAGTTTGCATTGAGACACACCTACCGATTTATTTGAAGCGGCATCATAAACACACGAAAACGTTTCCCATGCGGCACTTGTGCTCTGTTTCGTTACCAGCATGTATTCTCCAGTTGTCAATTTTTTCTCAATCTCACTAAAGTTCGACCTATTCATAGTGCCGCCCCCACCTTTGCGATAAATGAACTGCGGGCTAACTACCTGCCTACCCTACTCAAGGTAGCTTGACAGCGCAACCTGTTGTCAGGCGCAGCAAGCTGAGCGGGTCCCGTGTAGCTTGGCAGGCCTGCGGGAACCCAGGTAGCTCGGGCTTGCGGGAGCCCAAGTCGATCGCATTACCCACTATGCCTCAGTACACGCGCACTCTTGTGTTTACGTCGCGACAGGCTGACCTGCATGAATGGTTGCAGAGGAGCTAGGGGCAAGCAGGCTGCAAGGGGAATTTGTACACCTCTGGTCGGCCAGTCAGCTGGAACGCGGCTGGAGCGCAGTCCGGACCTGTCAGTTGGGGAGTTGTAATGTGGCACTAGTGCAGTCGGGGTGGAGCAGTGAGGTGTGCGTCGACATGGCTCGCCCGACCATTGCCGCCACGCATCACTTGAGCCGGGCCACGGTCCTGGTGGATCGTCGGTCGGTCGTCCTACCGGACGATACGTTTTGGCTCGCCAATCGTTCATGAGTCGGCTGGGTGTGTCTGCGTCGACTCCCGATTTATCTTCGTGCGTGCTTAGTTACTGTTGCGTATCGTTCAGGTCTTCGTGCAAGTGTTTTTCAGGTTGTGTGTGTAGTTCGTGTTATTTCCTTTGAAAAGTTATTTTAAATGTAGTCAACGTACTGCCTCGGATAGGCCAGTCATCTCGTCGGGAGACGTGTAACTGGTTCTCCGAGTGCGTTTGGGGACCTGCAATTACCATCTAGGGGAACCTGGCCCGGTCCTTTCCTGGTGCAGAGATGTCGTTTAGCCAGTGGTCGTGTTTCCTCTGCATGGTTGGGTCCGAGCCAGTATTTCTGCCGTCGCGTGTCTGGAAGTGAGTGAGAGGTACACCAGCAGTGCAGTCATGACGGAGCAGCAGTCGCAGTCGGTCGGTCGGTTGTTGCGGACGAGGGAAGTTATCTCCGCACGGTGCATTTGGCTGGGGCTGCTGGCAGCCCCTGCGCAGTGTCGAAGCGTGTGGAGAGCTGTCCGATCGCTACGAGCTTCGTGGTTCACCGACCCACCCAGGACGTCAAAGTTGAGTAGTGGTGTCAACTACCCAAACCACGTCCACTTATGTAGTGGTGGTTCGTTTCGGTGGTTCGCTGTTGGTGAGGTTTTCCTGTGAGCAACAACGAGTGTTTCTACTCTGAAATTCAGCTGGCAACCGGTGCAATTAACTATTTTGGTCGACTACAGTTTGAGTGCACCAATGGAATTTTCTGTCTTGTGGCCGTTAGTGTTCCAGTTACCTGCCCTGGCCACTAACGTATTTTCAGGCAGCGTTCTTTCCTTACAGGTTGTCGCTGTCTAACATGGCTGTAATACCATAGCTGTAATATTCTACTGATTTATTTTGCTTTTGTTTTATTTAATGTTACATCGTTGAGCTTCTGTAAATATTGTTTGAATAGATCACACAAAATTGTATACTCCTTTCTTTGTATAAACTTTGATGTCATGATTTGATTCTATGCAATGTAGTGTATCTGTCATTTAAATTCTTTGTCCCAATTTGAGGGAGACAAAACTTACTGTATACATTTGGAATTTGGGTGAATAATTTTTTGTAGAAATACAAACATATGCAAATGTTCTTTTTTATTTAAAATGTTTGTTTGCTGTTATTTAAATTGCTGACCTTCACTTAGGGTTCTTAGTTAGTTTGTATGTAAAAGGTGTAGTGGTTCCCCTCGGAAACGGAACTGTGTAGCGCGAACATGTTGTGGTTGGCCTAGGTAGAAAAGGTGGAACAAGAGTCAGTTGGGGAGGAGCTACCACACTGTGCACTGCCCATGAAAAACTTGTATATTGTGCTGGTCCCTAGAGAAGCTTTTCCTGACGTTTTACAATGCCTCGGATGGATGGATAAATAGCTGGAACTATTGTGGAATTGGTATCTATCATCGCCACCAAGAAATGACAGAGTCCAGCAATTCTACCAGCAATTCCACCTACCAACATGCAATTGCCACCACATTGGGCAATCACTATAATGGAGCACTATAGTAATGTACAGTGAAGAATCAGCTTATTGGATGTTTTAGTGTGCACAAATATAAGGTAACTTATAACTGAATTCATGTACCATCCTTAGTTTTTTATTCTATCACAACACCTCTCAGGTTCCTCCCCCTTTGAACTATGATTACCGAGTGTCCTAGTTTGTGAAAAAAATTTAAAGCCTCAAAGCCAAATAGTTAATTAAATAATGTTGTTTGATCTTTGGTAAGAAAGGAGTATTCAGATTTACTTTGGATTTAGTGAAATTGTGGGAGGTAGTAAATGTAGCTTTGTGAAAGCCTCCCAGTGATGGAAACAGTCCAATTTAAAGTTTTGTGGAGTTTCAAAGTCACCTATTTAATCATTTCCTTGAAAGTAGAAGACTGTCGTAATAAAGACAATTTGCTGTTTCTTTTATAGTTTAAAAGTTCATAAAAGTGAGGCTTATCAAGTTTTGGTTAATTAATGATCATAGTGGTGCCTGTAGTAAATTTTAAAAGGTGAGTCAGTTTCTTGCAAATTTGTCAACATTGTGTCTCACTGTAGTAAAAGTGGAAAACTGCGATAGTGGAAAGTTATATACTCATGCTTGCTAAGTACTTGTTTCTTTTGGGTAATGAAAGTGCATATTAATAGTGTAATAGGATCCACAGGTTATCCTTCATGCTCATGAGAAATAATAGTAAATAGATAGACCACAATTTATGAAAACCATAATTTCTTTATTCAAAACACAGTGAGAAGTAAACTGTTAGTGAATTCCATTTAACTTTCATTCTAAATAGAAAACTATTCAATTGGAGAGAGGCTTAACCTGTGATCAGTTCATAATTTTGCAGTGAACTACCTTTACGATTTTATGTCAGCTAGGAAAATGTGTGAAAAGTAATAGTGTGTTATGTTATATGTTATATTTATGCGAATACTCTGTTCTGCTCTGTCAGCTTCCAATCTTAGCCGTGAACATATGCAGGTGTCAGAGTTCATTGCACTCGCGTGTGGCAAAGTATAGGTTGTGTTTGTCCGTTGAAATTACTCATACCTCTTTTCTTAAACAAGAATGTTAATCATTTTCTTGCCTCATTAGGCTGGCGACCGTTTACTTTATTCTTTAAACAGTGTAGATAGGCAGAAGTATTGTTTGTTACTGTTCGAATATTTACGTAATTCTGACTTTTATTTACGATTAGCCACCTCCTTTAGGTACAACACGGTCAACATAACTAAATTCCTCATAGAGGGTAACACTGCTGTGTTGCGTTATACCATAATTGCTGTAATAACATAGTTGTATTTCACAACCTGCCTCAAACTTTAAGGTTATGGTACAGCAGTAGCAGACGGTAGTGTTTCATGGTGTGTACTTTTTACAGCTAATACATACTCCTTTGTGAATTATCACGTTTGTAACCTTTCCTGTTTGAGTTCTCATGTACTGATTGACGGGAAGTAAGTCGTTGTGTCAGGCGGTCCTTGGCTGTCCCCTGGTTGAGTTCCGACGGATCAGGTATAGTTGGACTCACCACATGTGTCGCCTAAGTGAACGACGGTAGACCGACGGGAAGTAAGTCGTTGTGTCAGGCGGTCCTTGGCTGTCCCCTGGTTGAGTTCCGACGGATCAGGTATAGTTGGACTCACAACATGTGTCGCCTAAGTGAATGACGGTAGACCGACGGGAAGTAAGTCGTTGTGTCAGGCGGTCCTTGGCTGTCCCCTGGTTGAGTTCCGACGGATCAGGTATAGTTGGACTCACCACATGTGTCGCCTAAGTGAACGACGGTAGACCGACGGGAAGTAAGTCGTTGTGTCAGGCGGTCCTTGGCTGTCCCCTGGTTGAGTTCCGACGGATCAGGTATAGTTGGACTCACCACATGTGTCGCCTAAGTGAACGACGGTAGACCGACGGGAAGTAAGTCGTGTCAGGCGGTCCTTGGCTGTCCCCTGGTTGAGTTCCGATGGATCAGGTATAGTTGGACTCACCACATGTGTCGCCTAAGTGAACGACGGTAGACCGACGGGAAGTAAGTCGTTGTGTCAGGCGGTCCTTGGCTGTCCCCTGGTTGAGTTCCGACGGATCAGGTATAGTTGGACTCACCACATGTGTCGCCTAAGTGAACGACGGTAGACCGACGGGAAGTAAGTCGTTGTGTCAGGTGGTCCTTGGCTGTCCCCTGGTTGAGTTCCGACGGATCAGGTATAGTTGGACTCACCACATGTGTCGGCTAAGTGAACGACGGTAGACCGACGGGAAGTAAGTCGTTGTGTCAGGCGGTCCTTGGCTGTCCCCTGGTTGAGTTCCGACGGATCAGGTATAGTTGGACTCACCACATGTGTCGCCTAAGTGAACGACGGTAGACCGACGGGAAGTAAGTCGTTGTGTCAGGTGGTCCTTGGCTGTCCCCTGGTTGAGTTCCGACGGATCAGGTATAGTTGGACTCACCACATGTGTCGCCTAAGTGAACGATGGTAGACCGACCTCCCTGGAGGCTTCTGAGTGCCACCAGTGTTTAATTATCTGTTGTCAGCTACTTTAAACTTAAGTCTCATGTTATTTGCTTTTATTTTCTGAAAAATTTAACAAAATTAATTTTTAAATTTATCTTTCAAGCTTAAACATAGCGGCCTTCCGCCTTTAAAAGATAATGGTAATATATTCTAAAATTTTGAAACTTATTTATGGTTTTCAGCTATTGGTATTGCATGTTGCATATGTATGTTCTGTCTGCTTAGCCTTAAGGCTTTCTACGTAGCTGTGATACTTTTATTATTTTATTTTATTTGCCTCTTTAATTTGTAATTTAATAACCTTTACAACCAAAGCGGCACATAGCCGGACCTTTACCGAATGCTACTCTTTCACGGCTGAAGGCCTCCAAACAAGATATCTTAACAAATCAACAATATAAAAATCCAATTGAGATAGGAATAAAATAATTAAAAAAAACAGCAAACATATGCAAAGTGCAATACAAATAGCAAACGGCCACAATTAAATTTCAAAATTTTAAAATATATTACTATAATCTTTTAAAGGCAGAAGGTGATTTAAGACTACACTGGACAGTGACCCTGGGTGGTAGAGACAGTATAACTAGTGGAGTGAGTCAATTACTCTGGTCCTAAAAATGTGGCTAACGCAATCTGCATTGATCTGGCGCTGGGGAGACCTTGACTGATAAAACCTACTGAAGTTTCTCTAAACAGCTGCAGGTGAGAGCAAGTGGCGATTGTGAACTTATGCCATGACAATGCTGCAGCCCTTTGCTTCATTCTGCAAAGTAACTTGTAGCTGACGACATGTGTGCAGCTGAGGTGAGACGTGGGGGCGGCACCTGCGAATCGATAGCGGCTATGAAAGAAATGCAAAAATCTCACGGTCTAGCGATCAGGCAGACGGATCGCAATTCATTTATACCAGAATCCTCAAATCACGCCAGATTTCAGTGTGTGAGAAACCCATTCGCTGGCCTTACCAAGGACCAATCTTACTCACTTATTTGACATGGCGCACAAGGACACCAAACATAGAGACAGGTAAACCAAAAACGAAGAAGTGTGCCCTCAGCAAATGCGTAACCCAAGACATTTGAAGTCACACTGTCAGCACAGTAAGATCTTCACCACAGGCTCCCCAGTCCAAACTACACGAAAATGAAGTCAGTCTCAGGACAGTTCCCAAATACCAACTACACATGCTACTGCCTCGACTATAAGTCTCCTATCAGACCAAAGTACTGCAACCAAGTACTTCACACCAATCCAGAATAAAAATCCTTTTTCCCACCGTCACCCCATCTTGAGCCAATCACAGGGCTCTAGAGGCTCTAAATTTCCCTTTCCACACGACAGCAATATCTCGTATCGAAACAGAGAAGAGTTAAGAAACCTGCATCTCTGGTAAAAAAAGAAACTGCCAGATAGGGCATTTTTAAGTTTTTGCAGAGGGGGAAGACAATTTTTTCCAAAGTCAAGTGTTCCCACTGCAAAAAGTGAACAAATTTAATCTCAAAGATCTCTCTCTAAATCGCCAGTGCCTTGGAGCTTGTTAGTCATAAATATGAGGTCTAATAAAGAGTCTATCACCAAACGTTTCTCAGATGCCAAATTTTTTCTTATACAACCAAGATGTCAGGGGAAGTGGTGCACTGGCATATTTGCCTAATCAGCAACCATGAAAACAGGTGAATTTTTATTTTGTGTGGCTGTGCACAGGATGCCCAGATTACAACTCCACTGTGCAGACACGCTGCTTCAGAATGTTGGCCCAGCCTGGACTTCCGCTGGTGCCATTACAGGTAGCACGCCATTGTTCTGCTGGAGTCATGTCTCAACAAGAGGCTGCCCTGTCTGCCCTGTATGGCTGTGGGCCTGTCTGGCAAGATTTACTAAGGGATTGGTTCGCCACCAATTGCTTTCGCCGGCCGCGGTGGTCTAGCGGTTCTGGCGCTGCAGTCCGGAACCGCGGGACTGCTACGGTCGCAGGTTCGAATCCTGCCTCGGGCATGGGTGTGTGTGATGTCCTTAGGTTAGTTAGGTTTAAGTAGTTCTAAGTTCTAGGGGACTTATGACCTAAGATGTTGAGTCCCATAGTGCTCAGAGCCATTTTGAACCAATAGCTTTCAACTCCCAACAAACCATTTCTACAAGCTAGGAATCATAAAAATACCTTATGCTTTCAGCGCTCTACCAAGTATCCCTTTTCCTAGAGAAGTTACCATGAAATTTACTGATTGACATATTAGTGCATGTTACGATAGTTGTTATTGTGTTTTCATCCAAGAACAAATTCAGAATTTCTATTTCTGTGTTTTTTATACGAGCTTGATTTTTTGGTCCAAGCAAATGCGTAATAATATTACGAGATCTGCTTCTAACAATGGTAGGAGATTCAATTTTCCTCCGCTTAGTTATTCCATCTTTCCCTCAAAGAAATGCATCCTCTTCAGTTACTTCTTCCTGTGACTCATATTCATCATTCTCTGGCACTTCTTGTTGTGTTCCTCAATCATGACCGCTTTCATGAACACAGTCCTCAGTCTCTGAGTCAGCGCTATCATTGTGAGCATCTATATCTCTCAGCTCATTGAACCATTCCAACCATACACTAGGATCTCTACTAAGCTCTGTCCGAGGTTGTTTTTGCTTTTGACATTTCTTCCATAATCTAAAAATAAAGAGAATACTAGGGAAGACGGAAGGTAACTGCAGTCAGTTTCAGTAAGTCCAAATTTACGTACATGAAAGATCGATTGAATCTAGGAAAGACATAAGGTAATACAGAATAATTTTTGTTTCAGATTGTGGCAACAGAGCTCGAGTAGATGACTGGTGTCCTCCAGACAATAATAATGTTTCATAAACAATGTATCTTCCGTAACTGAAAGCCAACAATGACTGGAGATAACTGCTGGAGAGTTAACAGAAAGGTACTGATAATGGTGCGATCTCAATCCTGGCTTGTCAGACAAAATTGAGTGGGAAAGTCGTGTGGATGACGAGTGTCATCCGCGCGATCGACAGAGAGTTAAGTACCTTCTCTTCAGCATTTCGAGTGTGTAGGCAACTATAGCGAATTGTTTGGTTACTGTCAAAGCTTAGCTGAAAAATTTTAGGAATTGCCTTATATGCTTTGGTATGTTTTGCGCTTAAGTGTTTTGATATATTTCGGAGTCGTTAAGCACCTAGAAGTTCAGTTAACTATAATGAATGCCGGCTTTAAACCGGTTACAAAGTGAATATATATAAAAGTAAACCCCGGACCATCAAGTACGTCGAATTCTATCAGCGGTTCTTCAATTAACAAATAAGAAATAGAAATCAGTAAATGTGTGTTGCTATTTGAGAAGGAAGGGAGAGCTGAGTGCGGCTGGGTGGAGGTGGAGGTAAGAATTTTCGACGGGAACGAAGCCTGGAGTACAATCGGAAGATTCAATTTGATGTGCGGTGCTGTTATTAGACAGCGTTAAAGGGACTTGTGGAAGAATGACTAACATAAAAATCTGGATTAAGCCAGTATTTGGATCTAATTCCTCAGACACTAATGTCTATGGTCAGACTTCTTACTAGAGTAAAAATGAAAAAGTAATCATCTACATCTACATCCATACTCCGCAAGCCACCTGACGGTGTATGGCGGAGGGTACCTTGAGTACCTCTATCGGTTCTCCCTTCTATTCCAGTCTCGTGTTGTTCGTGGAAAGAAGGATTGTCGGTACGCTTCTGTGTGGGCTTTAATCTCTCTGATTTTATCCTCATTGTCTCTTCGCGAGATATACGTAGGAGGGAGCAATATACTGCTTGACTCTTCGGTGAAGGTATGTTCTCGAAACTTCAAAAAAAGCCCGTACCGAGCTACTGAGCGTCTCTCCTGCAGAGTCTTCCACTGGATTTTATCAATCATCTCCGTAACGCTTTCGCGATTACTAAATGATCCTGTAACGAAGCGCGCTGCTCTCCGTTGGATCTTCTCTATCTCTTCTATCTACCCTATCTGGTACGGATCCCACACTGCTGAGCAGTATTCAAGCAGTGGTCGAACAAGCGTACTGTAACCTACTTCCTTTGTTTTCAGATTGCATTTCCTTAGGATTCTTCCATTGGATCTCAGTCTGGCATCTGCTTTACCAACGATCAACTTTATATGATCATTCCATTTTAAATCACTCCTAATGCGTACTCCCAGATAATTTATGGAATTAACTGCTTCCAGTTGCTAACCTGCTATATTGTAGCTAAATGATAAGGGATCTATCTTTCTATGTATTCGCAGCACATTACACTTGTCTACATTGAGATTCAACTGCAATTCCCTACACCATGCGTCAATTCGCTGCAGATCCTCCTGCATTTCAGTACAATTTTCCATTGTTACAACCTGTCGATATACCACAGCGTCATCCGCAAAAAGCCTCAGTGAACTTCCGATGTCATCCACAAGGTCATTTATGTATATTGTGAATAGCAACGGTCCTACGACACTCCCCTGCGGCACACCTGAAATCACTCTAACTTCGAAAGACTTCTCTCCATTGTGAATGATACGCTGCGTTATGTATTCTATGAACTCTTCGATCCAGTCACACAAATGGTCTGATAGTCCATATGCTCTTACTTTGTTCATTAAACAACTGTGAATGTTCTGACTTTTCCCGTAACCTAGAGGTCTATATCACTCAGTAAATGTGCGAGGAATATTAGGGTATGAGTTTCTTTATATGATATGTTGCCGATTTTTCTCACAAATTCCAAATCCTGAAACATGTGAACACTGTGACTACGCAGTATGAACAGTGCATATAATCTAGTTTTATCTGAAAACTGGAACGCCATATAGCGTACTGGCAGCGTCCCAGGCGTTGCTGGTAGCCGGCCATTCAGCGCCTCCCAGTCGCAGACGGAGCGCCCTCCGCCTTGTAGCTCCGCCCTGACAGATTTGTCTCGCTGTTGGACCCCCGCCGTTGAGACCTTCGTCCTGACCTAGCTGCCGTAACGAGATTGGCCCTGGCTGGCGGCGCCGCTTTCGATATATCTCCCCTTCCCTCCCCTCGTAAACCCTTCCTCCTTCCCCCACCCTGTCCGCCCACGAGCCCTGTACCACTCTAGTCGTTGTCCCGTTTCATTGCCCTTCCGCTGAATCACGACGGCCCGAAGCAATTACGAGACAGCACAGTGTGGACATGCTGTCTCTCGGCCTGGAGATCAACGCACTACGTAAAGTAGCAACTACCAGGCTATCGGGCTATAAATAGTGCATGAATGTCCGATCCTGTATGTAGGTATGTGTGTGTGTGTGTGTGTGTGTGTGTGTGTGTGTGTGTGAGCGCCCAAACATCAGCACGCTTTCTCAAATCCCAAGAAATTCCAACCAAGTTCGTGTGGTGCTATAACATGAGCATAATTCTTCAACCAAACCTCCTAGCCGTAAAAAGCCAATGTACGTAGGTTGGAACTTAAACAGTGGCAACACTGCTGTGGAGACACTATGCAATGGGATCTACTATTGTCGTTGATGACACACCTTTTCGACGTACCTACCTTACCTCAGAGCAAATGAACTCGCCCGTCCCACGTCACTGGCGTGCGCACAATCGAGGGAAACAGTTACTTGTGCGTGAATGGTCCAACGTAACGGTGTCACTATGTTTTCGAAACAGGAACAACGGAGATGGATCAAGATTGAATGTGCCAGGGATCGTACAGCACAACAGTGTCATCAAGATCTTCAAGAGGCGTGCGGAGAATCGGCATTGCCGTACGGAACAGGGCAATTTGGGTAAAAGCCTTCAACGAAGGTCGGAAAACTGTGGCAGACATGCATCGGGTAGGTCGTCCTAGCTTCTCCGAAGAAGACGTGCACGCTGTTGCCGCGTTAGTGGACAGTGATCGACCCCATACGATTCGAGGGGTCGCCCACGAAACCGGATTAGCGCATACGACTGTGTTTCGGATCCTGAAGGAACGCCTGGGTATGCGAAAAATTGCATCACGATGGTTTCCACATGACTTGACGGAAATGCAGAAATGGATGCGTTACGACGCTGCTCAGACGCACTTGGAGCGCTATGAGCTCGAGGGAGAGGCTTTCTTACGCTGTATCGTAACACTGAATGAGACATGGGCCACATCGTAGGAGCCAAAACTGAAACGCCACTCCAACGAATGGCGTCATTATGGGTGGCCTCGAAAGTCTAAAGTGCGTCAGAGCCCCAGTATGGTGAAAGTTATGGTGATTCTCGTATACGACTGTGATGGTGTTATCCTAACGCATTACGTTCCTCCACGGCAGACCATCAATGCACAGTATTACTGTTCGTTTTTGGAGCAACACCTGCGACCTGCTTTGCGAAAGAAGCAGGGACACTTTCTGCGCAACGTACCCATCATTTTGCACGACAATACGCGGTCGCATACAGCGCTAGCTGTCGCTGCTCTGTTCGGTCGAGGGGAATGGGGAAGTACCGTACAATCCACCATACTGCCCGCACATAAGACCTTGTGACTTTGATTTGTTTCTGGGGATGAAGGAACCACTTCGTGGCATTCGCTTCAGAACTGTTTCAGGGATTCGACAGTCAGCAGACCGCTCCATTCGCACCATCAACAGAACAGGCTCTGCTAACGGTATACTACACCTTCCATATCGCAACGGTTTCTACATAACGCTGCTGACTACTTTGAAGGGTAGTAATGGGTGCTGACATGCAACTATTTTGTATCGGTTGTGCTCAAATGTGTGTGAAATCTTATGGGACTTAACTGCTAAGGTCATCAGTCCCCATGCTTACACACTACTTAACCTAAATTATCCTAAGTACCAAAGCACACACCCATGCCCGAGGGAAGACTCGAATCACCGCCGGGACCAGCCGCACAGTCCATGACTGCAGCGCCTTAGACCGCTCGGCTAATCCCGTACGGGTTTCGGTTGTGAATAAATAGTTTCCACTATTTAACTTTCAACCCTCGTACATGGAACGAACACATCATACACTACCATGTTTAATAAAGCGTGGGCAGGCCTTGGCACTAAAAACAGCTTTTTAAAACGGCTTCCACTCGGTCTCGGAGTCGATAAATACAGGTCCTCTATTGTTTTCAAGGGACCATTCTTCTTGCAAAACATGGCAAGTTGAGGCAATGATGGCGGAGGTGGAGAGCGATCACACACCCTTCTTTCGAGACAGACCAAGAACGGCTCTGAAGACTGTGGCACTCAGGTGAGATACAACTGTTCATCCTCACACTCCCAAAACCAGCCCTTGGAACACAGCATCATTGCTGGCGAACAAACATTGTACCACGGGATGGAATTACGGGTCACGTAATTCATGGCAGTAATCTAAACAGATACTGCGCAAACCATCCTACCGTGCATGGCAGAGGAAACTCTATGCCACTTGTGATGAGTGTACAGTAAGACCTTCAGTACACACACCATCAGATTATTTGACTTGTCGCTCTAACGAAGTAGGCGAGTGTCAGCAATGTGTCTCGTGGTCTTATCCTGGCGTGTTTATCTTCCGCCGTTAGGTCAGACGATAGTAATGACACTTGCACGCTTAGAGTAGCAGATTGACGGTGAATAACTTTAAACAGAACTTGATTAATTTTCACACACATTTTTAAAATAATAACAAACATAAAAATTGCTTAACTTGGTTCTGGAGCCGGCCGCGGTGGTCTAGTGGTTCTAGGCGCTCAGTCCGGAACAGCGCGACTGGTAAGGTCACAGGTTCGAATCCTTCCTCGGACATGGATGTGTGTGATGTCCTTAGGTTAGTTAGGTTTAAGTAGTTCTAGGTTCTAGGGGACTGATGACCTCAGATGTTAAGTCCCATAGTGCTCAGAGCCATTTGGTTCTGGATGCTATTTACAATTGACAATCTGAAGTTCCTTTGGTATTGGTACGTTAATGTTATTCTCACATATATCTCTGATACTTGGCAAAAGTGTCTATAAATTTATCTTCATGGCTATGTACAGGAATATGGTAATCTTATTAGGCGCAGACTGAAGCTTGACTATAGACTGGTACAGACAAATGTACGAGGGCTACTCCGAAAGTAAGGTCCGATCGGTGACGAAATGGAAACGACTATGAAAATCCGATAAAGCTTTGCACAGATGTGTTGGGTAGTGTCTCTAGTATAACCCCAGTTAGCATCACGTCGCTCTTCTCATTTCTGAGCTCGCAGTGAGTGCGTAAAGATGTCTAGAAAATAGTGTCTGCCGCCAAGTACGGGGGCCTGGTGAGAAATTTCCCCTGAAGCTATGCAGCTAACATTACATAACTGTCGTGCTGTTTCGTCTTCAAGACAATTCTCAGCCGCATTCTGCAGGGGCAATGAAGATGCTCCTGCATCGTTTTCAAATGGAAATGGGAGATTACCCACAATACAGCCCGTAATTGTCTCCCTCTGAGTTTCAGCTCAGGTCACATGAACCGCTGGTTATGAAGACAACATTTCGGCACAAGACAACGAGCCGTAGGCCAGCGTAGAGAATTGGCGGAGAGCACTGGCGGCTGCCTTCTATAGCGAGGGTATGGGAAAGTTGGTACAACGCTACGATACACGTCTAAGTCGGGTCGGCGACTATGGAGATAAGTAGCTGCAAGGTGTATCTAACTGTTGCAAATAAAACATTTTTGATTTTTACCGTGGTTTCCATTTCGCGACCTATCGGACCTTACTTTCGGAATAGCCCTCGTAGAACTCGTACAGACTGGTACAAACAAATGCAGAATGACTTATCGGAGGTCTGTACGCTCGTTATAATACCTCGCGCGTTCATGTATCACTGCACGAGTGTGATCTGTGAGGAGAAATGGTTGTACGTTAGCAGCAACCTCATTGGCTGAGTTACATATTAATACGCAGATCGGCAGAAGCAGAATTTGGTGCGTCTCTATGGCAGCGCCATCTCATAGTGCGGAGATGGACGAGCGCTGCGCCTGCGCTTTTGTGCTTAGCGGGGCGCGCTCTAGTGGGAAAGTTGTGTGCACGCTGACTACGTGGAACTATGTACATAACACCACTACTTGTCATAATAGAGCGAGGGAAAAACAACGATCTATGTACCTCCATATGGGTCCTAATTTCTCGTTATCTTATCTTTGTGGTCCCTATGGGCAATGTGTATTGGCGGCAGTAGGATCATTCTACAGTCTGCTTGAAACGCCTGTTCTCTAAATATCTCAATTTTCTTTCTCTAAAAGAACGCCGCTTTCCCTCCAGGGATTCCCATTTCAGTTCCCGAGCATCTCCGTAACACTCACATGTTGTTCAAGCCTACCAGTAACAAATGTAGCAGCCGGAATCTGAATTGCTTCGATGGCTCCTTCACCCAGACCTGGTACGGATCCCAAACACTTGAGCAGTACCAGCATCCTACATGCGGTTTCCTTTGCAGGTAAACCACTCTTTCCTAAAAAGTAATGAGATCTTGCTCCCAGAATAAGGGAATAATGCGAGAAATGCATGCCTAAATATAAATGAGGATGCTAGCCTAACCTGTAGCTGCGCTACTGTGACTGACCACGAGCGGCAACTGAGTGATGTTCTCTTTACGTTCTACCTGCTGGCTTTGGCACCACGTTTTCCTGTTACCAGGATTTGCATTGCTGACGAGTAGCTTAGGAAGACCAGTTGGTCCTCCAGCTCCCTGCCGTTGGAGCTCCCTTCTGCTGTTTCGGTGCTGACATGTTTCGCCAGTGTGAGATTCAGTTCTACAGTGACCTTTGCTTCTATCGTCCTCCACAATCGTCTTCAATGAGCGTCCGCCACCATCCCTCACACACACTTTCGTGAGTGTTTTAACTTGGCGAAAGATGTTCTCTCGCTTTATCTCTATGCGGTAGAAACATTCGATACGGTGCCTCTTGAAACTCCAAACACCTCGTCCACCTTGGTTAAGGAATGAGCGCGGTAAGAGCACTACGAGTTTGCCCACGTTAAAATTCACTTAGCTCCGACAACACGTACTCGTGTACGACAGAACGCTGTTCTGATTACGAATAACGGGTACAACGTAAAGAGGGCATTTCTCAGGTGCCACTCGTGGTCAATTACAAGATCGCTACTACGGGCTTGCCTAGCATCTGCATTAATGTTTAGGCATGCATTTCTCTCATTATTCCCACATTCTGTCCAAATCCTGCATATTATAGCAGAAAGAAAACCCCATCACTTGTCTGGTTACCGTTGTCGATACCGTTACTAACATTCGATATTAGCAACTCATTTCCGTCGGCTGCCATATCACTGATATTCTAAATGATTCTGGACGTTAGAGTTCTCGCGCCATCTGTAGGGGGCTCCCATGTAGACAGCAGCCACTTTGACTCGATTGAGTGTGATCTGTCGTTGCGGGTGATGGAATATGGAAAAAAAAAAATACTTTGTGTGGGCCTGTATAAATATTGCATGTTGTCGAAGACGTCCCTCGGCTGCATTCCTGTAAGTTGTCTGAATACATAAGATTAATTTTACGAAAAGTGGATACTAGACTGAGATGCACTGGAGGAAACACAAGAAAATACAACGAGTTCAGGCAATATGTGATTTGAAAAATGCCCACTTGACCAGTTTTTGAGGGTTTCCGTCTGTCTAGGAATTGATTAACTAATGACATAAAAAAGATCCAAGTAAGAGCGACTAGGTTCTGTACTGATTCTTCGAATAAGAGAGTCAGCGTTATTGACACTTTCATAAAACTCCCGTGGCAGGCACTACAAGAGATCTGTTCCGCATTTCTGAAAGATTTGCGGACAAAATGTCTAAAAACAATCACACAAAATATTACTCCACCCCACAAACATTTCACCATGTGACCCCAACAGCTATATACGACAAACTACCCCTCATTCAAATACTTAACGATTGTTGTTGTTCACGTACAACATTCATGAATGAAAAGGGAAGTTGGTTGCGGTAAATATTGATAGTATCACAACTAGACTCCTCTGTATTCTGTCAAATAGGTCGTGCGACTGCTACGGTCGCAGGTTCTAATCCTGCCTCGGGTATGGGTGTGTGTGATGTCCTTAGGTTAGGTTAGGTTTAAGTAGTTCTAAGTTCTAGGGGACTAATGACCACAGCAGTTGAGTCCCATAGTGCTCAGAGCAATTTGAACCATCTTTTTGTCAAATAGGTTGTAGGTTGTAGACATTACTGCAGATGTACGTCTGACTTCGAACGTTGCCCTGCTTCATACAGAGACAGAGAATTGTCGCTTAGGTGGATTGCACGCCTTAATGTTACGGAAGCCGTAAACTCAGTAAAAACACATTGGAGAGGCAGTTTTCACGAAGAGTGGCAACAGTCGGACAGTCTTTTCATAAACTGTCGAGATAACGGTCTGGATGATTTGCTGATCTGACGTTTTAACATCGGCAGACATGCACTTCAAATTTTGGTACTTCATTTGCCTTAAACCAACGGCAAAATACGGTCATCACATACACAGGAAAAACGTTTTGCAACACCTCGCTTCCGAGAGTTCCGGAACCCGTAGACAAAATTGGAACAGAGATCAACATAAACATCATATTTGCGATTTTTATTGCTCATGAAAACACACATTGCATGTTGTACAATCATACAGTGAGACCTTCAGAGATGGTGATCCAGATTTTTGTAGACATCGGTACCTCTAATACTCACTAGCACGTCCTCTTGCATTGAGGCAGGTCTATATTCGTCATTGCATACAATCCACAAGTTCACCAAGGCACTGTTGGTTCACATTGTCTCACTCCTCAACGGCAATGCGGTGTAGATCCGTCAGTGTGGTTGGTGGGCCACTTTTATTTTATTTATTTACACGTCAAGTTCTGTAGTACCAAATTGAGGAGCGAATCTCCAAGATCATGGGACGTGTCAGTACATGAAATTACAACACAAAAGTAATAACGCAAAAATGAAATGTTTCTGAACCCGAAAAAAGTCTATCGATTAGTTTAAGTAAACGAGATCAGCAATACAACGAGTATCAGCTTATTCTTTCATGGAACTCCTTGACAGAATAGAAGGAGTTGCCCATAAGGAAACTCTTCAGTTTCGATTTTAAAGCGCGTGAGTTACTGCTAAAATTTTTGAATTCGAGCGATAGCTTACTGAAAATAGATGCAGCAGTATACTGCACACCTTTCTGCATAACAATTAAGGAAGACCTATTCAAAGGCAGGTTTCATTTCTGCCGTGTATTAACTGAATGAAAGCTGCTTATTCTTAGGAAAAAGCTGATATTGTTAACAAGAAATGATAGTAAGGAATATATATATTGAGAAGCCAACAAAGTACCCAGACTCGTGAACAGGAGTCGACAAGAGATTCGTGAATTGACACCACTTATTGCCCGAACCGCCCGTTTCTGAGCCAAAAGTATCCTTTTAGAACGAGAAGAGCTGCCCAAAATATAATACCATTTGACATATGCCAATGAAAATTAGCAAAGTAGAGTAATTTTCGTGTCGAACGATCACTCACTTCAGATACCGTTCGAATAGTAAAAACGGCAGTATTAAGTCTTGAAAAAGGTCCTGAATGTAAACTTTCCACGACAGTTTACTATCTACCTGAACTCCTGAAAATTTGAACTGTTCAGATACACTAATCATATGCCCATTCTGTGAAATGAAAACGTCAGGTTTCGTAGAATTGCGTGTTAGAAACTGTGAGAACGGAGTGTTGCTGTGATTTAGCGTCACTCTATTTTCTACAAGCCTTGAAATTGTGTCATGAACTGCACTATTTGGAACCGTGCAAATGTTGCACACAACATCCTTTACTACCAAGCAAGTATCATTAGCAATCATAAATCTTTTAGAGTTACCATAACACCTCAGAGCATAACAGTTATATAAATAAGGAACAGGAATGGCCTTAACACTGATCCCTGGGGCACCCCGCACTTGACTGTACCCCGTTCAGACCCCAAATCACAGCCATTCTCCACACTGTGAATAATGACCTTCCGCTGACTGTTGCTAAAGTAAGAGGTGAACCAATTGTGAGCTACTCCCAGTATTCTGTAATGGTCCAACTTCTGGAGCAATATTTTGTGATCAGCACAATCAAACGGCTTAGTTAACTCAAAAAAATATGCCTAGCGTTCGAAACCTTTTGTTTAAGAAATCCTCTATCTCACAGCGAAAAGAGAATATAGTTGTTAATGACTTCTGAAGCCGAGCTGCACGTTTGATAGCAAATCGTGTGGTGTAAAATGATCAATTATTTTTACATTTACAGCCTTTTCAATAACTTTAGCAAACACTGACGGCATAGAAATCGGTCTCAAATTGTCTACATTACCCTTTTCTCCCTTTTTGTAAAGCGGTTTTACATCTGAGTACTTCAATCGTTCAGGAAACTGACCATTCCTAAAGGAAAAACTACAAATGCGGCTAAGTACAGGGCTAACGTGTGCAGTACAGTAGTTTGAAACTCTGCTAGGCACCCCATCATATCCATGGGAGTCTTTAGTCTTCGGTAATTTAATTATTGACTGAATCTCCCGCTAGTCTGTATCACAAAGGTGTACTTCAGACATCAGTCTCGGAAAGTCATTTGCCAGAAAGTTATATGACTTCCTGTTGAAAATAAATTTCTGTTTAATTCATCAGCAATGCTCAGAAAATGGCTGTTAAAAACTGTACATAAATCCGATTTATCAGTAACAGAAATATTCTTACAACGAACTGACTTTATATCGTCGACCTTGTGCTGCTGAAGAGTCGCTTCCACTACAACTGACCATATGGTTTTACTTTTAACCTGTGGATTAGCTATTCTATTTGCATACCACATACTCTATGCCTTCCTCATAACATTTTTAAGCACATTACAATACGGTTTGTAATGGGCTATTGTAGCTTGATAGTGACTACTAACATTTTGATATAATTCCCACTTTGTTCTATATTATATCCTTATCCCACTAGTTCTAGGCACTACAGTCTTGAACCGCGCGATCACTATGGTCGCAGGTTCGAATCCTGCCTCGGGCATTGATGTGTGTGATGTCCTTAGGTTAGTTAGGTTTAATTAGTTCTATGTTCTAGGGGACTGATGACTTTAGAAGTTAAGTCCCATAGTGCTCAGAGCCATTCAGCCACCCGGGCTGCCTCTTACTGCTAGTACCCTGTTTAGAGCGTTCTAATGGAAAGCAACTCTCAAAGAGCATGAGAAATGTGTTAAGGAAAACATTCTATTTATCATCAATGTTATCGGCACTATAAATATCCTATCACTCTTGTTCCTTAACAAGGTTTACAAAAATTCTCTATCGCTGTTGGATTAACGTTCCTACATTGTTGGTAACTACATGTCACTTTTGTTTGAGAACAAAGGCCTTTTAGTTATAAAATTTGTGTATCATTATCTGAAAGGCCATTAACACTTTTTCTAGCTGAATGGTCGTCTAGTAATGAAGAATGCATAAAAACTTTGTCTATGGCTGTACTACTGTTCCCCTGCACCCTAGTTGGAAAAGACGCTGCATCAGATTATACGAATTTAGAAGATCTACCAACATCGTTTTCCTTACAGCGTCATATACAAAATTTGTATTGAAGTCCCGACATATAACTAATTTCTCGTACGTCCTACAAAGTGAATCAAGAACGCTCGCTAACTTGAGCAGAACTGCTCTGAAATCAGTGTTAGGGGACCTACAAACAACAATAATTAAAGGTTTAGTTTCACTAAATTCAACTGCCCTGCAGAAAATCAAATATCTGTTCAGTACAGTGCCGTGCTACGTCTACGCACTCAAACGGAATACTGTTTCCTACGTTTACAGCCACACTCCCACGCAGGGCTCAGTGGCCGACCGGTTCTAGGCGCTTCAGTCCGGAACCGCGCGATCGCTACGGTCGCAGGTTCGAAACCTGCCTCGGGCTTGGATGTGTGTGATGTCCTTAGATTAGTTAGGTTTAGGTAGTTCTAAGTTCTAGGGGACTGATGACCTCAGATGTCAAGTCCCATAGTGCTCAGAGCCATTTGAACCACTCTCCCACCCACCAAGGAACTCCTAGAAAAACAGCCAGGTTATCTGTATCCTGGTGAAGGAAGGCTCTGAATTGTCAAATCATTTAAGTGGTGCTCGTCCATAAATAGCCCTTTTCAATCTTTCCCAGACATGTTCGAGAGGGTTCATGACTGGAGAACATGCTGGCCATTCTAGTCGGGCGATGTCGCTATCCTGAAGGAAGTCATTCACAAGATGTGCAAGATTCGGGCGCGAATTGTAGCCCATGAAGACGAATGCCTCGCCAATATGCTGCCGATATGGTTGCACTATGGGTCGGAGGATGGCATCTACTTATCGTACAGCCGTTGCAGCGCCTTCCATGACCACTAGCGGCGTACGTCCAGCCCACATTATGCCACCACAAAACATCAGGGAACCTCCACTTTGCTGCACTCGCTGAACAGTGTGTCTAAGGCGTTCAGCCTGACCGGGTTGCCTCCAGACACGTCCGTGACGATTGCCTGGTTGAAGGCATGTGCGACACTCATAGGTGAAGAGAACGTGATGCCAATCCTGAGCGGCCCATTAGACATGTTGATGGGCCCATCTGTCCCGCGCTACATGGTGTCGTGGTTCCAAAGATGGATCTCGACATGGACGTCGGGAGTGAAGCTGCGCATCAGGCAGCCTATTGCGCACAGTTTGAGACGTAACACGACGTCCTGTGGCTGCACGAAAAGCATTATTCAACATGGTGGCGTTGCTGTCAGGGTTTCTCCGGCATGTCATCGAGAGTTCCTATCTCTCTGTAGCTTCTCCACGTCCGAACAACATCGCTTTGGTTCACTCTGAGACGCCTGGACACTTCCCTTGTTAAGAGCCCTTCCTGGCACAAAGTAACAATGCGGACGTAATTGAAACGCGGTAATGACCGTCTAGGCATGGTTGAACTACAGACAATACGAGCCGTGAGCCTCCTTTCTGGAGTGACTGTAACTGATTGGCTGTCCGACCCCCTCCGTCTAATTGGCGCTGCTGATGCATGGTTGTTTATATGTTTGGGCGGTTTTAGTGGTATCTCTGAGCAGTCAGAGGGACTGTTTCTGTGACAAAATATCCGCAGTCAACGTCTATCTTGAGGAGTTCTGAGAACCGGGGTGATGCAAAACTTTTTTCGACGCGTGTACTCTTATTTCCCGATGATACCAAGCTTTACTGAATGGCTTTTGGCGATGACTTATTAATGGGTAAGATATTCCAGAGGTGGACGGATCTCCGGATGAATATTACTCAGGGGGGTGTGATGAACGGGAAAATAAATCTGTCTTTGTGAGGGGAACGTGTAATGCTAGCTCTCTTATTCGGGTGGGTAGGTTAGCGATCCTGAAATAAGAAATGAATAGGCTCTGAATAAATATTGTGAGAATTAGTGAAATACAGTGGCAGAAAGTAAAGAGTTTCTCGTCAGGTAAATACTTGCTTCTCACCACAAAAACAGAATTTACCCCAAGTTTACAAGCATACTTGGCTAATTTCTTACTCAGATAATAAAGAGACTGAGTGTATGTCTGATGATAAAATGAATCACTCGAAAAGTAAAGCGAGACGATTTTTTTTTGTTTGGGACTGTAATTCGCCATAAGAGATAGAAATGTGGTTGGAGCGCATGACCTTGAGGGGAAAAAAATAATAAGGGAAGGCATGATGTTGAATTTTGCTCATTACACGATTTACTCAACAGTTAATGAAGTGATGGCATATACGTAGAAATGACCTGCTGACACCGAAATGTTTCAAACACATTATATAATCGTACGCAAAAGATTAATTAACAATTCTTAAACAATAAAATATTTGCAGCAGTGAGACGCTCTGCTAAACTCGCAGGACAGGACAGGTACTTTAAATTGTGGGAAGGGGCCAAAATAAAGAGCTGTAAGTTACACTCGAACATAAGACTTTATTATTTGATCGAACATTACAAGAGCCCTCAAAAAAAAATTATACACACAGCTTTAATATTTTGGACTTAATTACTGGCTGAAAGCAACTTTAATTTAAAAACGGCTGAAGGTCAATAACTTAAAACGCAAGCACAATTACAAATTTAAAATGCAAGCATTATCTTGCAACAGTTCCATATTTAGGCTGAAGGCCCAAAGAATCTGAGATTTTAAGTGCATAAGAAATTGAACCCAAAAATCGGCTGAAAGCCCTACACTTAATGCTAAATAACATTAAATTAAAAAAACTATAGCCTTACATAAAACAGTTCTTAACTGGGCAAAACTCAACAAAACATAAATTTTAGAGCCAAAGCCTTATCTTAAAACAGTTCCTTAGTTAGGCTGAATGCATAAACTTAAAATTCTAAAACATTAAAATTTTTAAAATGCCAAAGGTCTTTCGTGAAACAGCCCTATAAATTATGCTGAAGGCCTAACGAATCTTACACCTTAAGAGAAAAACAACCTTCATTAAAAAACATCGGCTACAATCCATACAAGTAGAAACAACAAGAATAAATTTAAAAAAAAAGGCAGTACACCAAAGGGCTCTCAGATGTTCGAGTGTCGCCCTCGAATTCAAACACCAACGTGCGCTTAGGTCAGACAGGCAGGCGAGCCTACTATTCACGATCCGACGACAACCCAGCCGACCGACAGTCAACCGACCCACCGACAACATAACTCATACTTCACCTGACCAGTTCACAGCATGGAGTTCAACGGAACAACGTAGAAGATACTGGCGCCCACAACCAATCATACTTGGAGGTGTGAAACTACACACCATGCTGGACAGCAACAACACATTAAGGAAACTACACTGCCGGAAATTTACATCAACGGCCAGGGCAGGTAACCGGAACGTTAACGGCCACAAGACAGAATAGTCCACTGGTGCATTTCATTTCAAACAACCTAATACAGTGAAACTCCACCGGAGGGTGGCTAGAATTTTCCAACTTGAAAACGACGTTGTTGCTCGCCGGAATATCCCAGCAGCCGTCAACGAACTCTAAACGACACAATGTGAACAGTTTTGACTTCCTGGTAGATTAAATCAAAACTGAACCTTCGTGTCCAGGGTCGGTGAGTCACGGACCTCGGAGCAATGGGAACAGCACCACACTCACCAACACTGCGTAGAGACCATGTAACCTCCCCCTCACTTATCGACCTTAATGACAGTGAAATATTAAACCGCGTGTACATAATGGAAATTTGGGAAAAGCAACGTGACCGAAGTTAATCTGTCGGTAAAGAGGAAGGAAAGGGTTACATCTAATTAAAAAGGAAAAATGCAAATGAAACTGGTGGAAATTAATTTTGAAAAGGGGTACAGTTAATAAAGAAAGTAAATGTGCGGCCGTTACGTCAACAATTAACTAGCGGTAATTAGATATTTGAGATTTGGGGGAAATTACGGTCGCCAGTCCTAAGGACAATTACTATAGTAACTGAAAAAGAAAGGTTATTACACATATAATTAGCACTAGAAGCGTGGCAACTGAAGGTTGACACGTGTAGTGTGAAAACTGAAAGTTTGTCAGACGTAATAAATTTCGCTACACTGTGACTTAATTTAGCAAAAGAATTAATAAAACCGGAAAATTTAAAGTTAATTTAGTGACTGAGATTAATAGTGAGCTTTGTTTCTGAAGCATGTCGAAATTCAGTAAAATACAGTTAGTCTTGGGCTACCTCAACAATCATTTCAAAAGCTACTTGAATCTACGCAATTTAGAAATAAGAGATTTAACTTTGAACTTGAATTAAATGATTCTGAACAATTAACAATAGTAAAATTTAGTATGTACCAAGCTGAGCTGCAGTCACAGGTAAGCTAAAATATGCTAACAAAACTCGCACTCTTAATTTGTGCTCGTGTAATCTAAATATTGTAGCCAGCTATGAATACTTTAAGTGAACTTTGAAATTAAAGCAGTCAAATCGAATTATATTATTTTAATGCTGGCGTTTGAATTTCAACGACACTCGGGTTCATTTCGGAAAAGGAAGGGACCCTGCTTGGCAATGCAATTGGGACAAAGAGCAACAAAGGTTCATGCTAAGTTGCTGCAATTTTGTGATGCAACAATTTTAAAAGCTGAGGTCTGCCATACAGTTCTGAAACTTTACGTGCCTTTAGTCTTCCTTGTTGTTTGATTGAAGGTTTGAAGTCGTCGATCGAGGAGGTGGCGTCAGTCACTCGCTGTTGCAGAAGCTGGATGCTGGCGCGCCTTCTTCTCGACACGGTCACCAGGCGGAACGGGCCCTTGATGTGTGCCAGCTAATGCTTCCCGTCCGCGACACCATGCTAGAAACTGTTATAGTACAATATATTATAGTACAATAGATGGAAATAGGGGGATATGCATTTCCGGCGTTACAACCGGCAGCGGTCCCGGCCAAACTAGGTCCCGCGGAGAATTGCTCGCTGCTCCACGCCAACCGACCGAATCCCAGGCCCGGAAACGGTGAAAGGACCAAATATACGTCGGCCGATGAGACGGCCAACCGAACGACCAACCAATGGACGTCCCGCTCCATTCTCCCTCCGTCGGACAGTTTATGTGCGTGGCCAGCGGTCGGCGAGCACTGGCTGTCGACGCCTCACCGGCGCTCCGTCGCCGACATCACTGCACTGTTTGTGCGTCCCGAACTGACTGCCACACACACGATGACTCAGAAATATTATCGGCCGCTCCAGAGATGGTACGACAGTGCATTTATCGATAGGCGCTGCTGTTGCCGCTCACGGGAAAGCAAGGCAGGAAGTTAGTGACGCCAGTAAATGGAATAAGAAAACGAGGCAGCAGTACCGTAATTAAAGATGTCAAACGATAAATGGCCTGAACACGAGCCGAGCACGGCTCAAGCAGCGTATGTGCAAACTGATCGTCATCTATTGATTAAAACAAAGTAAAATGTAGAAAGTATGGAAATTAAAGTGCTGAGACCTGGAAAAACGGAACCAGTTTTTTTGGGGCGTTTCTGTGGGAGCACTGGGTATGGATTCATTTCAACAGATGAAGGAATGCAAATGAAGTATGGCAGTTTCGATGGATGAAACACTGAAGGCATCAGAGGACCAAATAGGTCAAGAGAGTGTAAACGGCAGAATATCTTTCATAATACACTAGATACTGAGTCTGATTAACGAAAGGTTCAAATGGTTCAAATGGCTCTGAGCACTATGGGACTTAACTTCCAAGGTCATCAGTCCCCTAGAACTTAGAACTACTTAAACCTAACTAACCTAAGGACATCACACACATCCATGCCCGAGGCAGCATTCGAACCTGCGACCGTAGCGGTCGCGCGGTTCCAGACTGTAGCGCCTTTAACCGCTTGGCCACCCCGGCCGGCTTAACGAAAGGGAGATGTATAATTATGTAGCAAATCCAGCAATCGAAAGAGAATACAGAGTCTAAATATGAGATCCAAAAAACGTGAAAAATGGCAGGGCAGCATCACCTGTTCGAGATACGCAAACTCTTTCAATCTTTCATGTTTATAGACATTGATGGCGTCCACACAAAAGTAAAGAAACATTTGAAAAAAAAAGAAACGCAGCTATATGATTAACAAGTACTCAAATGAGAAGCAAGAAAGGGAAGCTAGAAAGGTGGAAATGCATTGAATGGCGAAACAAAGAACCTGAAGAGGATGCTGTAGAAATGGAAGAGGAAGTAGATGAAAATGGCATGTGAAATGCGGCACCGTGGAAGGATTTGACGGGGTTCTACAAACAACAACCCGAAAGTAAGCGTTTGAGCAGACGACATTGTCACAGAGTTATTAAGAATCATGGAACAACTAACCATGAGAAAACTAGTAGATTAAGGTTGTAAGCTACTAACACAAATTATTTACAGCAAAATAGGAATCGAACTCGGCGAAGTTCAGTTGTGGTTTTGAAGGAGCACTAGAGGCCGTCATGGTTCCAATTATATGTAATATAAGGCAAACATTTTTATGGCTGTTGTAGATTCATCGAAAGCTGTCCTCAACTTTAACAAAGACTGTCACTCAAGGTAAGGAACATTTGACACAGCTGCCATTGTTCTAATGCAGTAGACATTTTGCCTTGAAACACTTCCGAGGGAAAGGTAGCAATAAGTGAACAGCAATACCAAACAACAGGTTGAAGGGGAAAGAGTAAGAAAGTTAAGAAAGGAATCAGGAAGACGCGGTAGTAGGAAGGGTCTGAATGAGAAAACAAGCTTTCTGGAAGCCATACAGAACATGACTATATTGTCGCTGTAGCTAAATATATACAGAAGGAGAGTATTGTTGCGGCATACGATACAAAGGATGAATTTACACAAAATAAATTTCGTTTAACAATTTGAGTCTAATAGGTCGATTCCATCCAGTAATACTTATACGAAACTTAAATATAGTACTGTGCCCGATATGTTGCTCGAAGCACAGAATATATGCTACGTCGTAAAATCTTGGCAATGCTGCCTGACATAGATTATTTAAAATTTGATGATAAGAGGGATAAATTGTTGGGAACAAATGTTATTACAGCTAGTACAGAAACGAGGTTGCAGCTATAAGAATTCAAGACGGGAGGCAAGGAAGGTAGTAATTGAGAAGACGGTGTACCCCGTCTCTCATGCTACTAACATCTAGTTTAACAAAGAGCAAAGGAAACAAGACAGAAGTCTGGAAACAAAATTAAAAGTTTGAATGAAGAAATTAAAATTATAAATCTTCCCGATGACCCGAGAGTCTTAGTAGGCTCGTTGATCGGAATGGTTAATACTGTACAAGCAGGCTATAAGATGAATATGAACAAAACAACTAAGGTAATGGGGTGTAGTGGAATGAAATCGGACGATGTTGAAGTATTAGATTAGAAAACGAGGCACTAAAAGTAGTTGATGAATTGTGTTATGTGGGCTGCAAAATAACTGACAGTGATCCAAGCAGAAAGCATATTAGAAGTAAACAAGAAACAGCAAGAAAAGCGTTTCTGAAAAAGAAAACTTCTTTAAAATAAAATGTAAATTTAAGTCACAGGAAGAGAAAGTATTTGTATACTGAAGTGGAAGTTGGACGATAAATGGAACACACTAGAGGAGATTGCCAGCTTCAGAAATGTGGTGCTGCGGAAAAATATTAGGGATTACACAGATAGATCGGATAACTAAAGAAGAGATACTGAAACGAATTTCGGAGAATTCTATGCCATTTATCACCCAAAAAAAGGAACAGGTTCACAGGGCAATGCTGCTGCATAAAGCTACATTCAATTTCGTCTCATTAGGGAAATGTGAGGAGTGAAAATTGTACGAGTGTAGCCAAGGCTTAAGACGATTCAAATAGATGTATGCGGTTTTACTTGAGCAGGGGTGAAGTAGCTCACACAGTGTAGACTGGCGTGGAAAATTGCATTAGTGTAGTTTTCGGTCTGAAAACCGCAACAGCAACAAACGTTGACTTTTCCCGTAATGATCGGTTACTTACGAAGACGAATGAAGTTACTTTGAAATTGACTTTTGGCTCGAAAGTGAAACATGCTTATTTATTTGTGCAAATGTCCAGTGCTGATGTCGCTTTTGCGTACGTTACACATTGGAATTCCCCAATATTGATCCGTTAATAGGACATGAGGTTGTACTAGGTAATTAGTGGGCTTAGCATACTCCATTGTCCTGCGTAAATAGCATTAGTACACCGAATCTATATGCCCCTGTATTCTCTTAAGATGACCGTTCAAATGGAAAATGTGGTTAACAATGTATGCAAGTTGATAAGAACTTATGCTATAGTGTTGGGTTTCTAATATTCATTATAACGGTTACCAGAGAGAAGTTTCGAATATGAAATTCAACCGGACTGTAACAATTGTTATCCTCCTTGCTGTATGACAATAATTTTACGGGAGTTAATTCAGATTGTACAGTTTGCTTGAGATTTGTAGGTGATGTTTTTTGACATAAGTGGTTTCACTGGATAACAAAGTGCTTCATTAAATTTACATTACTGCTGGACATATGACATGCACGTTGAGGCACAAATAACATTAAACTGAATGACACGGACCTAGCTAAGGAAATGTCTGAGATGCCATGACAGATGTAAATATAGCGCTTTCTAAGGCAAGGTTAAGGACGACGCTTTATATAGTTACCACTGTCCTCAGTTCTTGGTACAGAAACTGAGGACACAATACGTCTCATAAATGTAGCTCATCAAGTCACATAAACAAAAAATTTCATGTTACAAAAACTGCTGTTATTATTCTCTTTGTTTAGGTAATGTCTCGCTTATACTTTAAAGTAAGGAGGTTGTGGTTTAGTTTATCGAGTTCAACACGTCGTAAGTATTATTACTTTAATGTAATTTACATATATCCGTGACTACTAGGCCGATTTTCAGTTAGTTGTGGCACTTGCAACAGCTCCAATACTAGTTCCAAGTGATTTAAAACTTCTATATGTTTGCTTATAGTCGCTGATGCTACCTGAGTTCCAGTGGTCTTTTTTTCCCTTGATAAAGGGCGAAAATCTTATGTGATACGTATTATCAATGATTTTACACTTTTGATGAAAGAAATACTGACACACATCACTGCAGTCACTAAGAATTTAATGTGAAGTTCGCGTATTTCATACTTACATCATGTAACTACGTTAGTAGAACGTAAAACGAGGAAATTTACGCAGCTCGCGACGTATTTGGCTCGTCAAGAGGAACCTTAGTGTAACCGTTATTCATTACATTTTCTCCGTTTCCGTTGGCCCCATGCCCGCATCTCGTGGTCGTGCGGTAGCGTTCTCGCTTCCCACGCCCGGGTTCCCGGGTTCGATTCCCGGCGGGGTAAGGGAATTTCTCTGCCTCGTGATGGCTGGGTGTTGTGTGCTGTCCTTAGGTTAGTTAGGTTTAAGTAGTTCTAAGTTCTAGGGGACTTATGACCACAGCAGTTGAGTCCCATAGTGCTCAGAGCCATTTGAACCATTTTTTCGTTGGCACCATTGAGGTTATTTCTTGCAGGTAAACTTCCAAATTCTTCTATTATACAGGTTTTATGCTGCGTGTCCGCTACTGCTTTTGGGAAAAGAATGTAGATGAGCGGGAATGAAATACGAGTGGAAACAAGTTCTGTGTCCCTATTCCCAAGGATTAAAGCTGAAGTATTTAGAATAACATACAGACATTTTTCTTTGGTAGGAGAGAACAATGTAGATGGCCGGGAATGAAAAACGAGTGGAAACACGTTCTGGCTCCTATTCCCGAGGATTAAAGCTGTAGTATCTACAAAAAACTGCTCTTGAAATAAGAGGCAGTATTTATCGCTGTAGGTTTTAGGATGTTAATTGTTTCTGTTATGTTTCCGGTGTGTACACACATCTTAGACTTTAGTTTCGCTTTTTCTGGTTTTATACCTCCAGTTGTTCGTACGGGTGCGTAGATATTGCGGTAAGCTGTGTGTGGCAACTGTAGGCTATGCAAACGTGGGACTATCCCATCTATATACCTCAATAATTTACTAGTTTTTGGACACACTCGTAAATTTATTATTTTTTCTTCGTCACATTGCATGGTGGGGCTAGTATCGTTAGGACTATGGGAAATATTAACGCTATGCACATGCATTTTTTTTCCTCAGTCAGACTAATGGTGTATGTGAATTCATATTCATCTCTTTTTGTTTTTACATTTGTGATTGTATGAAGATTATAATCGTGTGCTCGTTTCAGCTGCTCGAGTGTAACGACGCTACAGGTGATACATCGTTCTCTTATTGCATTGTAGATATAGCTGTTGAGGAGAACTGTACCGTTTCATTTAGCTGTTATGACTACTGAAGTTGCGGAATCCCTACCAACCGAAATCTCAAAAGGAGACAATCCTGCCGCTGACGAATATGAGGCACGTGCTGCAGAAGTATGTCCTCCTTTCAAGATACATACCACTATCTTATCACAAACAAAGAACAATAGAATGAGGTTTTTGACTGATAAATCCTCTGCATTGCCATTACTTAATCACGGATGTAGATGGCGTTATTTTGTGATTGCGCTCTAAAGCTAATCTCTAGGTCATCCAAGCATTAACAGCACTTCATTCTATTTTGAAGTTTATAGCAGGACACCTTCACGGTGTCGCATATCTAATGAACAACACTGTTACCCATTCTGCCATTTCCCTCAGTCTCGCTTCTGACCTGTAGTCATGCGAAGAGGCGTCAGAATTGCCTGTAACATAATGTCTGCTTACGAACCTTTCACGTATGTCGAAAACGCAATATCCCCCTATAATTAATTAATTTCTATATCCAATAGTGCTGTCATATTTAATCGGACGTTTTATTGTAAACTGATGGTTCTGTAGCTACTCGGAAGAACAACAAATGGTAAATGAAAAACACATCGCTGGCTGTGTTACTTTATTAAGTTAACACGTTTTCGGTTCACAGGGCAGGCGTGCATCAGTCTTTAGCTCACTATCACCATGAAAGAAGTTACAATATTTGTAAACAACATTTCAAAAATCGTCATTGATTTTGAGTGAGGCACGAACAGAGAGTAAATGGAGTGATAATCCAATTGAAAAGTTGAATAGTAAACAAATATGAAGAAGGTAAACCAAGATAAGCATTTAAACTAAAATTGTAAAACAGTAAATACACAACAATTTTAACTAACAATTCCAACAAATTAAGATTAGTAATTGACGAGAGTATTAAAAAATAATGTGAAGAGGTATTGCACTTGCAAAGTGATACAGAGTCAGAGTAAAAGCTACAAAAGATAATTGTAACAACAGAATATAAGGAATATATAGTAAATCACAATACAATAAGTAAATACAGGAAAAAGGAGGAAGAGAAAGTAAATAACAATCTGGGATAATTGGAAAACTCTAGGGAATAAATGAAGTTTAAAATAGGCGCAGGATTGAGCTGTATTTAATTTTTTTATGTTAAACCAGAACTGTGGACCTGATATTTGTTGACTTTCATGATTTTCAGGATGAGAGTTGTCGGCCATTGTTTGCAGTGTGGAGGACACGAGTCTGTTGCGGGTAGCCGTGGCTGTCATTCAATAAATGCTCATGAAATGAGGAGTCCTAATTCTGCAACCTCCACTTGCGCTCATGTTCAGCGAAAGTAGATGCGACGTCGTTGCCTGACTAACCAAAATAAAACTTATCACAATCATGGCCAGCAATATTGCACATCCCACTGCTGAAAAGTAATTGTGTCTTGTGTTTGCCTTTCCAGACACACTGTGCTGTGAAGATTCTTGTCTTTCCCACAACCTTATAGCTTCGCTATTTCATTGTTTTTGCCCCTTTTTTGGTATAGTCTGTCTATAAAAAGAAAACAAAAAAGCTAAACCATGCAAATTCAATATATGTAGGGTGCTGAGATAGGCTGGTTACAAACTACTAACAGACAGTTGTTTCATTCATGTAAAAAAGTATTCTTACTTTATACTCCCCCCATGAACCATGGACCTTGCCGTTAGTGGGGAGGCTTGCGTGCCTCAACGATACAGATGGCCATACCCTAGGTGCAACCACAACGGAGGGGTATCTGTTGAGAGGCCACACAAACGTGTGGTTCCTGAAGAGGGGCAGCAGCCTTTTCAGTAGTTGCAGGGGTAACAGTCTGGATGATTGACTGATCTGGCCTTGTAACACTAACCAAAACGGCCTTGCTGTGCTGGTAGTGTGAACGGCTGAAAGCAAGGGGAAACTATGGCCGTAATTTTTCCCAGGGGAATGCAGCTTTACTGTATGATTAAATGATGATGGCGTCCTCTTGGGCAAAATATTCCGGAGGTAAAATAGTCCCCCATTCGGACCTCCAGGCGGGGACTACTCAGGAGGACGTCGTTATCAGGAGAAAGAAAACTGGCGTTCTACGGATCGGAGCGTGGAATGTCAGATCCCTTAATCGGGCAGGTAGGTTAGAAAATTTAAAAAGGGAAATGGATAGGTTAAAGTTAGATATAGTGGGAATTAGTGAAGTTCGCTGGCAAGAGAAACAAGACTTCTGGTCAGGGGAATACAGGGTTATAAATACAAAATCAAATAGGGGTAATGCAGGAGTAGGTTTAATTATGAATAAATAAATAGGAGTTCGGGTAAGCTACTACAAACAGCATAGTGAACGCATTATTGTGGCCAAGATAGACACAAGCCCACGCCTATCACAGTAGTACAAGTTTATATGCCAACTGACTCTGCAGATGACGAAGAAATTGAAGAAATGTGTGGCGAAATAAAAGATATTATTCAGAGAGTGAAGGGAGACGAAAATTTAATAATCATGGGTGACTGGAATTCGGTAGTAGGAAAAGGGAGAGAAGGAAAAGTAATAGGTGAATATGGATTGGAGGACAGAAATGAAAGAGGAAGCCGCCTGGTAGAATTTTGCACAGAGCACAACTTAATCATAGCTAACACTTGGTTCAAGAATCATAAAAGAAGGTTGTATACCTGGAAGAAGCCTGGAGATACTGACAGGTTTCAGATAGATTATATAATGGTAACATAGAGATTTAGGAACCAGATTTTAAATTGTAAGACATTTCCAGGGGCAGATGTGGACTCTGACCACAATCTATTGGTTATGAATTGTAGATTAACACTGAAGAAACTGCAAAAAGGTGGGAATATAAGGAGATGGGACCTGGATAAACTGAAGGAACCAGAGGTTGTACAGAGTTTCAAGGAGATCATAAGGGAACAATTGACAGGAATAGGGGAAAGAAATACAGTAGAATATGAATGGGTAGCTTTGAGATATGAAGTAGTGAAGGCAGCAGAGAATAAAGTAGGTAAAAAGACGAGGGCTGCTAGAACTCCTTGTGTAGGCGAGCAGCCTACTCACGCTGTAGTAAATTCACATGTCTTTCCATTGTGTGCCAGCCAGTCCACTGTAACTAGCTCTGACGTCATAAATGTTGCGCAATGCTTTAAAAATCAAGCAAATAACCTAAAACATTTCTAGCATGTCAGGAGCCATACTAAATTAATGTGTGTTGAATATCAGTTCGATAACTTTAGCCATTTTCGAAATTTGGACGTTTTTCTGTAAAAACCATTGGCGCAACAGAAAACAGCTAGAGAATTAAAATTTTATAATTAGATATAATTAGATTCATTTTTCATAAACATTTAATGAAAACAGTACTTTGGATTTCACAAATTAAGATTTTAGTGGAAATTCATGATTTTCTGGTTTTCGCCTTAAAACTTAAGGAAGCACGATAGATTAAGTAGGCTAATAAATAAGGCTAGGATGTTTATATTTAAGTACAATGGAGATCCGCTACCACCATAAGGATGTGAGAAGTTTCATTTGAATACCTATAAAACTATAGCGATAGCGTATCTCCAAAGGACCAGTTCAGAGCTCGTCTACTGCGTGCAGTGTAATTAAATTAATTCTCTCGCCCAAAATATTTAACTTAGCCACGTCAAACTGTTATTATGATTACTTACCTGTTTGTTGAATACACATTTAAATTGAGAGCTTCATCGGCCATCAGCAAAAGAAGCTATGATTTATTCAATAACTTAATGTGGTGCATTACTAGCCCAGTGGCTAGTCGGGAGAGCCGATTTGATCAGGCGTTCCCTTAGCCGTCCGCACCGCGGCTTTATATATAAGAACACTGCGCGAGGAAGCAAGGCCCCAGTTCTCTCCAGACGCTGAATAGCACGCCATATGTGTCGGGAGTCACGTCGCTTCGGTATCTGCTAAATTAAAGTATGAGATTGTGGCCAGCCAAACAAATTTTAATATACAGTTTGAGGCAATGGACAATAAATTAGAATCCAAGAAAGCTGAATTAGAAAATTCTTTCAAGGCTAGTTGCAATAAGTTGAAAGGGGATCTGGACAGTTTGAACTATAAAATTGATTACAACCATGAGGATATTAAGAAAAAGGTTGCTCAACAATTTTCTGAAATGTATAAAACAGTAAAATCCGAAGTTGCTGAGGTTCGCAAGGACTTCCAAATGGAAGATGCGAAGCTGGAGCACAAGTTAACAGAAAAGATCGAGGCGGAATCTGAACTGTGCTCAGATAGGTTTAAAGATGTTAATATAAAAGTAAACATATGTCAAGCAGACGTAGATGCAATCAAAACTGATACTACTCATATTGTTCAAAGAGTAGATAATGTTGAAATGAGAGTAGAAAATATCAGTACTAACATTGCTAACATTGAGAGTAAAGTAGCTTCAGTAACTTCTGGTAATGGTAGTAAACAACAAGTTGTATCTGCAAACGCCGCTTTTATCGGGTGTCGGCAGTTCTTGCGATTCGATCCAGATAAAAATATCCACACGCTAGATTTCTGGAACGATTTTGAAGATGTGATTCCATCAACTTGGTCTGAACGAGAGGAAATCTCATTTATTAGAAGCCATTTAGCAGGTGACGTCATGCGTTGGTCAGCTGATGTTATGTTGAAGTGTAAAACATTAACGGAGTTTAAAATAGCTTTCATTAATGAGTATTGGTCTAGCAATAAGTAGAATGAAGTGTTGAGAGAATTTTGGAGTGGAAAACGCTTCAATGCAGGCAAGGAATCTATTAAAGAATTTGCTAGGTCATGGATTTCACGTTTGTCACATTTGGACGAAAAGCTGAAACCTGAAATGATAATACTAGGTCTTGAAGCCAAACTGCCATGGTATTTGCAAACTAGAATTATATCTGCCCCTAGAGACAATCTGGATCGTTTCATTGAATATTTGGAACGTGTAGAACGTGTTGGTGCGAATGAGGAGCAAGTACGTAATAACAGAAATGCTTATAACAATAGTAGTAATTTTAAGAACGAGCAGAATGGCAATGTAAACATCAGAACCGTAGGTGTTCGTCATCCTAAGAGAGGTAGGAATTGGAGAAATAATTATCAGAACCTACAATGGCATCCAAGTGATAATAATTTTGTTCCAAACAAAATTATGCAGGTAAACAACAGTACGGAAAGCAATGCTGTGCCAGTTAACTATAATATAAAAAAAGGAAACAGTAGTAGGCCGAGGCAGGAAAACTAGTTCCCGTCTCTGAGGATAGTGGCGCTCACCAGGCGGTTACTTTTCCTAAGCCAGTAATTACAATAATTGGTAAGACAGATCAGAATACTCAAACTGAACATGTGGATGAAGTGTCGGTAGCATCTAAGGATACAACAGAAATATTAGATCACTCAGAGTATTTGATAGATACCGTGTTAGAGACGCTTTCTAAGTGGGAAGGGAAAGAGAAGGCGCAGCTGTGTAACGATAGGGAAGAGCTACAAAATAATGAATTGTCAGGTGAAGAAGCAGAAGAAATTCATGCTTATATGTACGATGAGGATGATGTGCTTTTATCTGAAGTGCCTGTGCAGGATGTTGATACTGTACTAATAGATATAGGACAGGAGGTAAGTGAGAATGTAGAGGGTAGCCTGTTGGGGGTCGATGAACCCAGTAGCTGTCACCAGTTGTCACTTGAGAAGGAAACCGACGATAATGGTGAAAGTGGTTTAGCTGTAACTAGTGTTATTCCCGGTCTGGAGGCGCAGAATCGCTCAGACTACAGTAATTTGGGTTATGTTCAGCAAACTAAATGTAATGAAGTTGTGCGGTGTTTCGATTTGAAATTAATAGACCGACTTTAAAAGGCAGCTGAAAATGTAATTCAGGAAACCCCTACACACTGTGACCTAAATGTAATGAAGACAGATGTCGATCACTTTAGTTGGAGACAAATCCAAAAGGAGCTATTGGATGAGTTTGAGGAACCACCTGTACAACCTAGAATAAGCCACCCTATAATAATAGTGAATATGTTGGGTATCAATGTACGTTGTCTCTTAGACAGTGGAATTGAAGTGAGTGCGATATCTCAGTCCTTCTTTGATGCATTACCTGGTAAAGACAAGCTTACAGTAATGAGGGTATCAGGACTAAGAATAATTGGTGCTACTGGCCAGGTGTCAAAAACGGTAAAGCAAGAAGCTTTGCTGCCATTTAACATGAATGGTAATTTAATTGATCATCCAAGTTTAATTGTAAACAATCTCAGTGTTGAGGTTTTAATTGGCATAGATTTCTTGTCGAAATATCTGAGTGTTGTTGACTTTGAAAGAAGCCAGTTAAGAATGGTCTTGCCAATAACCGGAATAATTACAGTACCTTTTAGTGATAACCATGTAGTAACTAATGATGAAACTTGGGAGCTGCCTATACGAGTTCTGAAAAATAGGAGATATTGGGACGAAGGTGTTAATCTTAGTACAAGTAAGCTAAACACAGAAGAAGAAGAAGCAATTATTTTGGACAAAATAGAAGCTAAATTGCAGGAAATCGATAAAATTTCCGCCAATCAGAAGGAAGAACTCAGACAGGTTCTAAAAAGGCATCATAAGGTATTTTCAGATCGACGTGGCGTGGTCAAAGGTTATGAATGAATGCTGTAGGGAGGAGGTTGCTCTGTAACCTCTACACAGTGTGGCAGCTGTGCAGTCCCAGCTGTGTGAGATCTTCTTTCCTTTTCAGGTCTCACTCATTCTTCATCTTTCCTATCCACCAAAATTTAGCTCTTACTCTCAAACACATTAAATTTTCTGAAACCAATGACTGCTGTCGGGAGGAGGTTGTTCTATAACCTCCACACAGTGTGGCAGCTGTGCAGTCCCAGCTGTGTGAGATCTTCTTTCCATTTCAGGTCTCACTCATTCTTCATCTTTCCTAACTACAAAAATTCGACCCCTTCTTTCCATTACGAAAATTTTCTGAAACTAATGAATGCTGTAGGGAGGAGGTTGTTCTGTAACCTCTACACAGTGTGGCAGCTGTGCAGTCCCAGCTGTGTGAGATCTTCTTTCCATTTCAGGTCTCACTCATTCTTCATCTTTTCTATCCACCTAAAATTTCGACCCCTTCTTTCCAACACAAAAATTTTCCGTCATGGCTATCCAGCCATGAGTTCTGTAACCATTCTATCCACCGATTAGTGAAGAAAAATACCTGATATGACAAACCTAATAGTGACAAACAATAGAGAAGTATGACATAATTAAGATACAAATGTATTTGAGTAACAATTATGTATAGAACACAGGTAATATAGTAAGTACAAAGAGTTTTTTTGTTGGAAATGGTCCACCAACAGTAATTTAAAAAGATATAAAAGTTCGTTTACAAGCAGGATCTGAAATGGTAGTGAAACCCATTGTATGCATTAGAGCTAACTAATAGATAGTAAAAGAGATTGCTTAGTGTTATGAAAAAAAAACTTCAGACAAGTTGTAAGAATAAACTCATCTTGTGTAGCAAGGAATAACAGTGTAATAGAATTGAACAGTGTTTGGGGTTGAGACGTGAAGGACACGGCTTTGAAATAATTATAAGGTTGGAGCCGGCCGTTATTTGGTGTAGTGTGTGACAGGACACACCTACACGTATTGAGGTTATGAGTTGGAGGCGTGAATGCGACCATAGGTACCCTTATGTTAGATGAGACAGAGCAGCTCATGGTGTCCTAGAGGATTAAATAATTTAGCATTACGCTCGTCCATAATTACTTGATGCACTTTAGTGGTAGGTCGAGAGAGACTACCTGTGGTTTCAGCGTCCGATCGAGTGGAAATGGATTGCCACGTGAGCAAACTGATCAGCTGCAATACACTATGGATATGAAATAAATGTGCTATCCTATACTTTAAATGTTAAAGAAGTGAGTATTACTTAAGTTCATACACTAGCAAAGTAAGTAAGTACATAATGGCAGACGTGAAACATTATTGTTAGCTCAGCATAAATACACTTCAAAGTAAGTAAGTACCTAATTGCAGATGTGGAACTGACACAACAGCAGAGGACCAATAAGTGGATTTTGTAGTCAACTAAACGTAGTGTGTTTTGAACACTCAGAACTGTACTATTTCCAAAAGTTACTCACGTGTACAAAGAAGCTGAGAAAACTACTAATCAAATATACTCATACTATCTCTAAGAATAAGGGAATCGAAGATGAGTCAGCTAAGTGAATAAAATCCAAATGTATCAGGAATGTACCGAGCATTGGTTCAGTCTTCCTGCCCAGAAATAATAAATTGAAATTAAGTAGGATTCATGACTGTATGAATTGAGCATAGATTTTCTCTAGTACGTGGCTAACGGCGTTTTGAGCCATTTGTTTATCGATTTTGACAATTAAGTAACCACGAGAGTAAAACTGAAAAAGTTCTGTTAACTTTTTTCCAGCAAAATATTGAAAGATAAAATGTATATATCCACATTTCATTGTGACCCACCCGTAGATGTTAAGTGAACAGAGTCTGAGGCACTCTTTTTGTTTGTTCTACAGGACAAACCAGATAATGGCAGCCTGGTAGCTGGGTGAAAGCGTGGAGTGACTTGGACACAACTCACAGTGACCCCTCCCCTTTCCCCATTTAATTTAGAGTGAACGTGAAGGACGCACACCATAGCAACTTCCCCTCCTCTACCCTTGTGAATGGAAGTGTAGGACGCCAGCCAAAGCGGCTACAACCACGTGTGTAAAAATGATTTGTGAAAATTTCTTTCAGGTTTAGAAAAGACTGCTAATAGATAATCATCTGTTTATGTATCATGTTATATTTTCTCTGAATTTGTGTATGTAAAAATGTATTTAATGGATTTAAGATTTTCATAATTTTACATATTTTATGTGTTTGTTTGTCTAAGGCAATATGTATGCCAAAGTGTGTCATGGAATTTGCTTAAAATTTTTGAGTAATAATGTTGCTTAAGAGGTAGTGAACATGCCCGCAATTTAAATAATTAATGTAGGTAATCAGTTTCCTTTTAATGTTTCTATATGTTTACATTTCAATTTTAAATTTTCATAGGATGTTAAGCTGTACTCTTGCTTCCCTTTTTGTAATTAATTTTTTTTTTCATTCATTAACATTCATAAAACAAAAAAAATTTAAGTAGAGGGTGATGTAGGGAAGCAGCCTACTCACGCTGTAGTAAATTCACATGTCTTTCCATTGTGTGCCAGCCAGTCTGCTGTAACTAGCTCTGACGTCATAAATGTTGCGCAATGCTTTAAAAATAAAGCAAATAACTTAAAACATTTCTAGCATGTCAGGAGCCATACTAAATTAATGTGTGTTGAATATCAGTTCGATAACTTTAGCCATTTTCGAAATTTGGACATTTTTCTGTAAAAACCATTGGCGCAACAGAAAACAGCCAGAGAATTAAAATTTTATAATTAGATTCATTTTTCATAATTATTTAATAAAAACAGTACTTTGGATTTCACAAATTAAGATTTTAGTGGAAATTCATGATTTTCTGGTTTTCGCCTTAAAACTTAAGGAAGCACGATAGATTAAGTAGGCTAATAAATAAGGCTAGGATGTTTATATTTAAGTACAATGGAGATCCGCTACCACCATAAGGATGTGAGAAGTTTCATTTGAATACCTATAAAACTATAGCGATAGCGTATCTCCAAAGGACCAGTTCAGAGCTCGTCTACTGCGTGCAGTGTAATTAAATTAATTCTCTCGCCCAAAATATTTAACTTAGCCACGTCAAACTTTTATTATGATTACTTACCTGTTTGTTGAATACACATTTAAATTGAGAGCTTCATCGGCCATCAGCAAAAGAAGCTATGATTTATTCAATAACTTAATGTGGTGCATTACTAGCCCAGTGGCTAGTCGGGAGAGCCGATTTGATCAGGCGTTCCCTTAGCCGTCCGCACCGCGGCTTTATATATAAGAACGCTGCGCGAGGAAGCTAGGCCCCAGTTCTCTCCAGACGCTGAATTTCACGCCATATGTGTCGGGAGTCGCGTCGCGTCGGTATCATTGCTACAAACAGCCTCTGATGACGTATTAAGTTACTCGGGATACGTGTAACCATGAAATCATTTTCGAGTGAAGTGTTAATTCTGGGATGACTTTAATTATCGATCTTCAGTTTGCGTATTGTCGTATTTTCACGTGCCGCCGCAGGACAAACATTCTACCATTATTTAGCGTGGCGTTTGATGAAACTAATCATCAAATTATGGCGAGCATTCATTTAAACTTTTAATTTGGACAGTTATAGTTGCATCAGCGCATTAGACTCTGAACTGCTCTGTTAGTTAGGTTGTGTGGATTCTTTTGTTTTTCATCTGTGACTTTCAGAATATACTCAACTATTTTAAAAAATCGTTTTTAATTATAAATCCCGGACAATCTCCTAATTCCTCAGAGCTATAAGCTGTACCTATAAGTGTATTCTCAGATGAAGTGTGCACTAGGAATTCTAATTACAGGCTTCACGTTTTGCTAATCACTTTCTGCTAGCCAATATTGTAGTTAGAGAGCCAGTGTTGAGAACGGCGAAAGACAGCAAACATAACATTCTAAATAATAGGAACATTTTTAACAACAATAATTCCACCCGCCGCCGCACATATGGTTAATCGGCCGGGAATGAAGTGTTTCTACGTTCAAATTACATAACAACAACATTATTTTCTAACCAGCCGCCCCACACTTGGATAACACAAGAAATATTGAACTTAATTGATGAAAGGAGAAAATATAAAAATGCAGTAAATGAAGCAGGTAAAAGGAATAAAAACGTCTCAAAAATGAGATCGACAGGAAGTGCAAAATGGCTAAGCAGGGATGGCTAGAGGACAAATGTAAGGATGTAGAGGCTTGTCTCACCAGGTGTAGGATAGATACCGCCTACAGGAAAATTAAAGAGACCTTTGGAGAAAAGAGAACCACTTGTATGAATATCAAGAGCTCAGATGGAAACCCAGTTCTAAGCAAAGAAGGAAAAGCAGAATGGTGGAAGGAGTATATAGAGGGTCTATACAAGGGCGATGTAGTTGAGGACAATATTATGGAAATGGAAGAGGATGTTGATGAAGATGAAATGGGAGATATGATACTGCGTGAAGAGTTAGACAGAGCACTGAAAGACCTGAGTCGAAACAAAGGCCTGGGAGTAGATAACATTCCATTAGAACTACTGACAGCCTTGGGAGAGACAGTTCTGACAAAACTCTACCATCTGGTGAGCAAGATATTTGAGACAGTCGAAATACCCTCAGGTATCAAGAAGAATATAATAATTCCAATCCCAAAGAAAGCAGGTGTTGACAGATGTGAAAATTACCGAACAGTCAGTTTAATAAGTCACAACTGCAAAATACTAACGGAAATTCTTTACAAACGAATGGAAAAACTAATAGAAGCCGAGCTCCGGGAAGACCAGTTTGGATTCTGTAGAAATATTGGAACACGTGAGGCAATACTGACTCTACAACTTATCTTAGAAGCTAGAGTAAGGAAAGGCACACCTACGTTTTTAGCATTTGTAGACTTAGAGAAAGCTTTTGACAATGTTGACTGGAATACTCTCTTTCAAATTTTGAAGGTGGCGGGGGTAAAAAACAGGGAGCGAAAGGCTAATTGTAATTTGTGTAGAAACTAGATGGCAGTTGTAAGAGTCGAGGGACATCAAAGGGGAGCAGTGGTTGGGAAGGGAGTGAGACAGGGTTGCAGCCTCTCCCGATGTTATTCAATCTGTATATTGAGCAAGCAGTGAAGGAAACAAAAGAAAAATTCTGAGTAGGTATTAAAATCCATGGAGAAGACATAAAAACTTTGAGGTTTGCCGATGACTTGGAAGAGCAGTTGAACGGAATGGATAGTGTCTTGAAAGGAGGATATAAGATGAAAATCAACAAAAGCAAAACGACGATAATGGAATGTAGTCGAATTAATTCGGGTGATGCTGAGGGAATTAGATTAGGACATAAGACACTTAAAGTACTAAAGGAGTTTTTTCTATTTGGGGAGCAAAATAACTGATGATGGTCGAAGTAGAGAGGATATAAAATATAGACTGGCAATGGCAAGGAAAGCGTTTCTGAAGAAGAGAAATTTGTTAACATCGAGTATAGATTTAAGTCTCAGTAAGTCGTTTCTGAAAGTATTTGTATGGAGTGTAGCCATGTATGGAAGAGAAACATGGACAGTTAATAGTTTGGACAAGAAGAGATGAGAAGCTTTCGAAATGTTGTGCTACAGAAAAATGTTGAAGATTAGGTGGGTAGATCACGTAACTAAAGAGGAGGTGATGAATAGGATTGGGTAGAAGAGAAGTTTGTGGCACAACTTGACTAGAAGAAGGGATCGGTTGGTATGACATGTCCTGAGGCTTCAAGGGCTCTCAAATTGAGCATTCTAGGGCAGCGCGGAGGGTAAAAATCGTAGAGGGAGACCAAGAGATGAATACACTAAGCTGATTCAGAAGGATGTAGGTTGCAGTAGGTAGTGGGGGATGAAGGAGCTTGCACAGGATAGATTAGCATGGAGAGCTGCATCAAACCAGTCTCAGTACTGAAGACCGCAACAACAACAACATGGTATAAATGAAAGAAAAAAAAACAAGAAGCAATTAATCGAAGAATATTCCATCATAGCCTCTCATAAAACAGGGCAAAATGGTTCAAATGGCTCTGAGCACTATGGGACTCAACTGCTGTGGTCATAAGTCCCCTAGAACTTAGAACTACTTAAACCTAACTAACCTAAGGACAGCACACAACAGCCAGCCATCACGAGGCAGAGAAAATCCCTGACCCCGCCGGGAATCGAACCCGGGAACCCGGGCGTGGGAAGCGAGAACGCTACCGCACGACCACGAGATGCGGGCAAAACAGGGCAATTTCAGTCCCTTTGGCCTGAACGTAGCGTATGGCCCTCTTATTGTGACTTAACAAATTACTAGTTCCTAATTTTGATATGAACTAAAATCAACCCTTCCGAAGATATGAACATTTTGTCGTCTAAACCGCCATACACTTGTCGTGCAACATCCCAAGTGTACCAGGCAATGATCCGACAGATCGGCATGAGATCTGAAAAGGGGATTTCGAGAAGAGCAGCCACGCCTATCCAATTCCGAGATAAAAAATGCAGCCAGCAGCCTGAGAGAAAAGAAAAACAACGCAGTCTGGGACTTTGCATGGCTCTACTCGGCCTAGCTTTTGTGAGCCGCGTTGAAAGTATCTCTCTGGCTTCCTGCATAATTGAGGCACTAATGGCGCTGGAATTCAGCGAAGTGTCCCCGCGCTGTGTGAATTACTCTCTGGTAATTAAAATCCGACGCGACGCCGCCACAAAGTGTCACTGCGGAGTAGCCTGACAACGCTCCGGCTTGCTGTGCGCCTTTGAAGGCCTCGGCTAGCTGAGAGGTGTAATTCATCACCACCGGGCGGTCTTTCATCCGCCGCCCTGCAGTCGCTGTGACTTTATAAATATTTTTTGTTACTGGTCGGTCAAAGCGTACTATGCATAATGGGCTCCAATTACATATTTCATGTTCTCATCACAAACAACTGCGGCTCTGCAAACGGTAGCTACTGACCCTATCAAAACTTTGTTCCAGTTCGGAGTCCAGGAATGGTTCACGCCATACACTCGGTGAGAAGCATTCTGTGTAACACAGTTTTTGCTAAAAGACTTATTTGCAAATAAATTATTTGATGCACAGATTATGCTGCCCAACAAGAGGTTCGTTATGTAATACGTGCAAACAGTGAAACACCCAACTTATAATGTTTTAACATGGTTCTGTGTCCTGGAAGATCAAATCTATCGAAATCAGAATTTCGGCTAATAATAGTACCCAGAGTTATACGAAATAATGAAGCAAATTTGAATTTTATTTTTAATGGAAACGTTCATTTCATACGGCATTTGCAAGCTCTTGAATGGGCAAGTATGGACATGTAACGTTAATGTTGCCAGTGAAACTTTTCACAAACGCATATGTGATATCTCCTATAGAGAGGCAAGGCGTCAAATATACTATTTCTCCTTGTCGTTGGTGAATAATGATATGTGCTTTGACTCATCTGATTACCGGTCATAAAAGATGGAATTATCTTAAAGAAATAAATATGAAAATTTTTCATTTCAGTGTAGTGTTTATGTGACTGATACAGGTAAACAACTATACAATTTGATTTGCTGACGTCTAAATACTGGTATCACCGACTATTTAGAATGCACTTGTAATACTTTGGTTATAACATTTTCGACATTCGACGACGTGATATCAGGGACAGCTGACAGGTGACGTCAGTGGTCGTCGGATAGTGCAGTCAAAATGATAGGACCCAGGCGATGAGTTGCATGGTTGGACCAGGATGAAACATCAGGCATCAACGGATTGTCACTCGTACATTCAATACGCCTCCAGCACGGCTAGCTTTCATGGAACAATTGTACTGTGGAATTAGAAATGTCTTTGCACATATCATGATGGTGGTACACAATACCATTATTTCCTCGTAGATGACACTTAGATCATATAAGAAATACACTACTGGCCATTAAAATGGCTACACCACGAAGATGACGTTCTACAGACGCTAAAGTTAACCGACAGGAAGAAGATGCTGTGATATGCAAATGATTAACTTTTCAGAGTATTAACACATGGTTGGCGCCGGTGGCGACACCTACAACGTGCTGACATGAGGAAAGTTTCCACCCTATTTCTCATACACATACAGCAGTTGACCGGCGTTGCCTGGTGAATCGTTGTTGTGATGGCTCGTGTAAGGAGAAATGCGTACCAACACGTTTCCGACTTTGATAAAGGTCGGATTGTAGCCTATCGCGATTGCGGTTTATCTTATCGCGACATTGCTGCTCGCGTTGGTCGAGATCCAATGACTGTTAGCAGAATATGGAATCGGTGGTTTCAGGAGGGTAACACGGAACGCCGTGCTGGATCCCAACGGCCTCGTATGGCTAGAAGTCGAGATGACAGGCATCTTATCCGCATGGCTGTAACGGATCTTGCAGCCACGTCTCAATCCCTGAGTCAACGGATGGGGACGTTTGCAAGACAACAACCATCTGCGCGAACAGTTCGACGAGGTTTGTAGCAGCATGGAATATCAGCTCGGAGACCGTGGCTGCGGTTACCCCTGACGCTGCATCACAGACAGGAGCACCTGCGATGATGTACTCAACGACGAACCTGGCTGCACGAATGGCAGAACGTAAGTTTTTCGGATGAATCCAGGTTCTGTTTACAGCATCATGATGGTCACATCCGTGTTTGGCGACATCGCGATGAACGCACATTGGAAGCGTGAACTGGTCATCGAAATACTGGCGTATCACCCGGTGTGGTGGTATGGGGTGCCATTGGTTACACGTCTCGGTCACCTCTTGTTGGCATTTACGGCCCTTTGAACAGTGGAAATTACATTTCAGATGTGTTACGACCCGTGGCTCTACCCTTCATTCGATCCCTGCGAAACCCTATATTTCAGCAGGATAATGCACAACCGCATGTTGCAGTTTCTGTATGGGCCTTTCTGGATACAGAAAATCTTCGACAGCTGCCCTGGCCAGCACATTCTCCATATCTCTCACCAATTGAAAACGTCTGGTCAATGGTGGCCGAGCAACTGGCTCGTCACAATACGCCAGTCACTACTCTTGATGAACTGTGGTTCGTGTTGTAGCTGCATGGGCAGCTGTACCTGTACACGCCACCCAAGCTCTGTTTGACTCAATGCCCAGGCGTATCAAGGCCGCTAATACGGCCAGAGGTGGTTGTTCTGAATGTCCAATGAATACCCGTTTATCATCTGAATTTCTTCTTGGTATCTCAATTTTAATGGCCAGTAGTGTAGAATTAACAGAGCCACAGGCTATGAGGATGCCGTTTTAGAGTTCATTTTCCATAAAAACCTTTTATTATGTAACGGATTTCGTTAGTTCCTTGTTTATAAAGCACCACAACGTAGGTTCCATTAGTCTTATATTCCACTAAGTTACGTATCAGGTACTATAAGAGTCTTCGTTAGACCTATTTTCGTATTAACTCTGATCGTTGTCATACTAGTACCTTTTAACGGTGCCGCCTGTGCGAAACTGCACCGACATTTAAATTCCTCTTCTGTTACTGGGTAAGTGCGCGGCTAACAAGGAGCCTCTTGACTGCTACGGCACAATTCAGCGTTCAATGAAGTCCATTTGAATGTGTTGTGTTAACGGAAAAATATTAGCAGCGAATGGTTCACCATGTTCATCAAAAGAGTGATAGAAAGTGAGTGTCCACGAGGTGTAGATATCAAACTTCTATGGGATTTTATCTATTACACTTCACAAAATAGACATCGTCAATATTTAAGAAACACTCAAAACAAGTCAGTACCCTCCGCCATCAACGCCGAATGATAAATGGCTCCACACTGTGATCAGAAGCGTCTGCACCTTCAAAATCGAAGGCGAGTTCCTTGGGAGTTACAAACCGTGTAAGACGATCAACTAGGCATCCACTCTTAAGGAATGCATGTAGAACAATATTGGTATAACAGGGTGAGAGGAACTGATGAAATGTGGTGGCATGCAACCGAATGAAAAACAGTCTCTAGTGGATCTTACTGTGAAACTGGTTATCCTTGGAGGAATACATGCATTTAGTGAGATATGTTTTACAGACACGGAAATAGCAAAAGATCAGAAAGTGAATTTGTGCAGTGGTTCCTCGAGGCATGAACTGCAATGTTACGCTCTTTTCAGTATTGATAGTTTGCTCTAAAAGATCCTGATAAGCAAACTTGGAATCAAGCAAAATAAAGTTATTTTGACCAGATATTTTCCAAAAGCAGTGCTCACGTCATAGTTGTACTTCTCTTACGCCATTTTCCTACTGTTGCGTGGTGTGACGTAAATATTCCCTTCTGTTCTTGAATGATCACGCAGACGAAAAATAATCGTAGGGAGCAGGGCACCATCAATCTCTCGGAGAGCAACAAAAAACTTTCCAGCGTATTTACTATCTAGATTAACAGTCGGCATAGTTCCATACGAAGCATTCAGGCGCTGCTTTTAGTTGATCTTGATCTCTCTCTTGGTATCTACTTTCCAGGGCTACTTTCATTCAGATTTCCTCTTCAGATACCAGCTGCTTGGAGTTGTAAATAAATTCCTGGACTTCTAAAACTAATTTTGTAGGAATTCTCGAAACAATAAATTGGTAGATATTCTTGGTTTACTGTTTCAAGAAGCAAGAAATGAAAAGAAAAAGAATGTTTTGACCTTTTATTTCGAATAGCGTGGAAGTACAGTGTACCTAAAATAAAAATTTCACATAGTTCAATACATCAGGTAAGATGTCCTTAAGATGTCCTAAAGAATACACACCATACATTCATATAACTAAGTCGCCCCGATGTTTTACGAATCAACCACCATCAGGGCAAATGCACAATCAAGTTTGATCTCGTGAGATAATTTCAAAGTAGTGAGAGTGGAGGACATGCAAAGGAATGCGGATAGGTGGCACTATGTTGGAATATGGGTTGGCTGCTTGGCGTATCAAGACAGTCTGCGCAGTTTTTATGAACACTTTGTCTGGGTGGTGCAGTAATTAACACAACTGCCTAGCAGTAGATACGGGGTCGAACCAAACCTTGCAGACATTTTCACTTTGCGCCACTGGCTCTGCTCTTTCAGACATATCTGAAAGAACAGACACCACCCAATCATGTAAAATACTGGATTAATGCAATCTGGCGATTTGCCCTTTCAGAGCTTCGGTTCGTGTTTACCTGCATCACTGCCGCTTTTAGAGGTTAGTAGTTTTTATTCTCACAGTGGTTCCTTCCAGACCACATGGATAGGTGCGAGACTGACACATACGTGAATAAAACGGCAAACGGTCCCACTGAGACATCAAATTTGGCACCACCATTGGTGTCATCTGCCCACACTTACTAAGAATTTTAAAACGTGAATTTATAGAGCAAACCTGTGAAATAGTCTTAGACGTCTGCCAGCAGACTACTCCCAACGGTGGAGTGGTGCCGGTCTTCTGTTATCCAGGGCCACTTTGCATGTTTCCTCCGAAAATGTATATTTTGTAAAAATCTCGGTGAATGTAGGAGGGTGCCACCGACGGACTAGGAGTCGCAGAGGATGCGTCTTTCTTTTTTTTATATTCACGCACGTGTCGCTATCGCATCCCTCCTTGATCACTTCACAGAACGACGCGAAGCAGGAGCACTACGAAAACGTGACCACCAATTGCTACTTAGGATCACATTCGAATTTCATCGAATGGTATTGAATGGCCCCTAATGTTTACCACCCCCATGTAGATGTAAGATAGCCCCATTCTGTTCTTAGAGAGGTCAGTGGTGTCAGCAGCGTCAAAGGCGGACAACTACGTCGTTCGTTTGTTCCTTGCTTTGAGAACTGTCGTTTTTGACCTCGAAATGTGCGAGAATCAACTCCCTAAGCAAACGGGTGGTTCCACTGACGCTATTTATATCACTCCCTGAGGCCTTTCCTTGTCGGTTCTGCGCGTCAGTGAATCTGAAATCATTCCCTCGGCCGCCTACAGGAAAACTGCGTGATTTCATCGGTGGGTGTTGCCGTTCTCACGTCTTTGGCATAGGCCTCAAAAGAGGCGCTAAGATGTTAGAGAGAGCGGTTGACCTACAAATCGTGTGACGAGTCCATGGTGGTTGCTATGAATTTTGGTGCCAGTGTAAAATTATTAACTCACACGTTACATGAATTTTTGAGCTCTTCGCCACCTTGCTGTCTAAAGTATAGGCCAACCTGAGGATGACAATGCACCACGCTTTTGCGCCTTTACAGGCAGCTTGGAGCCAAATTTCAAAGTTATGCATTGCAACGGGTGACAGTAGGGGATTTTGAAAAATTTGTTCAAAAATTGTTCAAATGTGTGTGAAATCTTATGGGACTTAACTGCTAAGGTCATCAGACCCTAAGCTTACACACTACTTAACCTAAATTATCCTAAGGACAAACACACACACCCATTCCCGAGGGAGGACTCGAACCTCCACCGGGGCCAGCCGCACAGCCCATGACTGCAGCGCCCTAGACCGCTCGTCTAATCCCGCGCTGCGAAAATTTGGTCCTTCAATTACCACTGGATAACAGTCAGACATCAGACTTAAGTTTTCCTCTTCCTTAACTGTTTGAATAATTTATTTTATCTCATCATACATTCTTTCAGTGTCTTCATCACCTGGGGAGCTAGTTGGCATATAAACTTGTGCTACTGTGGTGGGCGTTTGCTTTGTGTCTAATTTGGCTACGGGGAATGCAAACGTCTCAAAAATGAGATCGACAGAAAGTGCAAAATGGCTAAGCAGGGATGGCTAGAGGACAAATGTAAGGATGTAGAGGCTTGTCTCACTAGGGGTAAGATAGATACTGCCTACAGGAAAATTAAAGAGACCTTTGGAGAGAAGAGAACCACTTGTATGAACATCAAGAGCTCAGATGGAAACCCAGTTCTAAGCAAAGAAGGGAAGGCAGAAAGGTGGAAGGAGTATATAGAGGGTTTATACAAGGGCGATGTACTTGAGGACAGTATTATGGAAATGGAAGAGGATGTAGATGAAGATGAAATAGGAGATAAGATACTGCGTGAAGAGTTTGACAGAGCACTGAAAGACCTGAGTCGAAACAAGGCCCCGGGAGTAGACAACATTCCATTAGAACTATTGATGGCCTTGGGAGAGCCAGTCATGACAAAACTCTACCATCTGGTGAGCAAGATGTATGAGACAGGCGAAATACCCACAGACTTCAAGAAGAATATAATAATTCCAATACCAAAGAAAGCAGATGTTGACAGATGTGAAAATTACCGAACTATCAGTTTAATAAGTCACAGCTGCAAAATACTAACGCGAATTCTTTACAGACGAATGGAAAAACTGGTAGAAGCGGACCTCGGGGAAGATCAGTTTGGATTCCGTAGAAATGTTGGAACACGTGAGGCAATACTAACCGTACGACTTATCTTAGAAGAAAGATTAAGAAAAGGCAAACCTACGTTTCTAGCATTTGTAGACTTAGAGAAAGCTTTTGACAACGTTAACTGGAATACTCTCTTTCAAATTCTGAAGGTGGCAGGGGTAAAATACAGGGAGCGAAAGGCTATTTACAATTTGTACAGAAACCAGATGGCAGTTATAAGAGTCGAGGGGCATGAAAGGGAAGCAGTGGTTGGGAAAGGAGTGAGACAGGGTTGTAGCCTCTCCCAAATGTTATTCAATTTGTATATTGAGCAAGCAGTAAAGGAAACAAAAGAGAAATTCGGAGTAGGTATTAAAATTCATGGAGAAGAAGTAAAAACTTTGAGGTTCGCCGATGACATTGTAATTCTGTCACAGACAGCAAAGGACTTGGAAGAGCAGTTGAACGGAATGGACAGTGTCTTGAAAGGAGGATATAAGATGAACATCAACAAAAACAAAACGAGCGTAATGGAATGTAGTCAAATTAAATCGGGTGATGCTGAGGGGATTAGATTAGGAAATCACTTAAAGTAGTAAAGGAGTTTTGCTATTTAGGGAGTAAAATAACTGATGATGGTCGAAGTAGAGAGGATATAAAATGTAGACTGGCAATGGCAAGGAAAGCGTTTCTGAAGAAGAGAAATTTGTTAACATCGAGTATAGATTTAAGTGTCAGGAAGTCGTTTCTGAAAGTATTTGTATGGAGTGTAGCCATGTATGGAAGTGAAACATGGACGATAACCAGTTTGGACAAGAAGAGAATAGAAGCTTTCGAAATGTGGTGCTACAGAAGAATGCTGAAGATAAGGTGGGTAGATCACGTAACTAATGAGGAGGTATTGAATAGGATTGGGGATAAGAGAAGTTTGTGGCACAACTTGACTAGAAGAAGGGATCGGTTGGTAGGACATGTTTTGAGGCATCAAGGGATCACAAATTTAGCATTGGAGGGCAGCGTGGAGGGTAAAAATCGTAGAGGGAGACCAAGAGATCAATACACTAAGCAGATTCAGAAGGATGTAGGTTGCAGTAGGTACTGGGAGATGAAGAAGCTTGCACAGGATAGAGTAGCATGGAGAGCTGCATCAAACCAGTCTCAGGACTGAAGACCACAACAACAACAACAATGCGTTCGCTATGCAGGTCGTAGTAGCATGTTCGCATTTCTTTTCTCTTATTCTTTATTACATATACTAGACTTGACGAGTTCACAGGTTTTTAAAAATACCTTCCAAAAATGCTACATGCATATAACAATAAAGACCAACTAAGGCCTTTGGGGGATCTAAATGTTGGTGTGGAAGATTTCCCAATCTCAGGAGTGGTACGAGCAATGGGGAATTAAACTTTAAACGTAAACAGAACGCCACTAAGAAATTACATTCTTTGTAACAGATTAAAAATAACAACAACAAAAAATCACCAAGAAAGCATTTACAAATGTTCATGCTCAACAAGGAGATTCAGATATATCACAGACTATGTAATAATCAACGACAAATTAGAGATAATCGTGCGAGATACCAGAGTTTCTTGATCAGATCATTTTATAGTAATATCTGATATAGTCATGTTCATAAAGTGAAAGAGGAATAAGATGTTACACAAAATACAAATTAATGAAAAAGTTTTTAAGCTACATTTACTGAACGAAGATAGTGTCAGTGGCCTGTATGATAGACAAATAAACAATATCAGCAGTTGACAGAAGCAGTAGAAGATTCCGATCAGGAATGGAGCAATAGAAAAGAAGCAATAACGAAGTTTTCTGATGAAGCACGACTAGAACGGAAAGATACGACCGGAGGGACACTTCAAAATCTGGCCACTAGAACTTGAAGCGATCGTAGAGCTCAAACATGAAGTCTGTCTCGGTTATCTCAACAATCCGACAGAAGGATATCATCTGCATCACCGACAGAAGGCGAACATTTCTAAAACGTGGCTGAAGAGGCTGACCAATAACTTTTGGGATAATTTGTAAGTATAACGGAAAGTAACGTCCACCGAAGAAAAGCTTTAGGCTGTAGCACAATGAAAATCTTAATCAAAGCAATGAAATAATGCAGATAAATAACACTGAACAACGGCAGTGTATCGAACAGTGCAAATCCCATAGTCTTGCAAACCAGTTGGCAGAAAATGGAGACACGAAATACATGAACTTGTGAAGTGTGGACGGTTTATGTACGGAAAAGTTGACGGATACTACAATGGTTTTGAAAAACGGGGAAGCTGCGGGTGTAGGCGCACTACCAATGAACTAATAAAATACGGTGGAATCTTTCTGTACATGACAGCCACCCCCCTAAACATATTCAACATGTGTTGGAAGAGAAACTGTTACACCAAGAGCATGGCAACAGGCTAATGTAAAATCTCTGTTGAAAAAGGAAGATAGGTCTAACCACCAGAATTATAGAGGAATTAAATACAGGACACAGCACACAGGACTTGCCTTAGGAAACTGATATTAAAAGTAATATGTGAGTGCTTATTACTTGAAGGATAAATGGGTTTCAACGGATTAAGATCGACAACAGATGCAGTACTTGTGGCTTAATCGAGTTAATCGATTCTCCCACTTAGTGTTTACTGATCTCGAAAAATCTTGTGATGAGGGTTAATAGGTATAAAGAGAGGAGCATATTGAAGATAACATGACACCCACTTCATTTAATAAATGCATCTATAAACCTATAGCTAAGCGCAACCAATGGCATTACATGTAACTAAACAGCTAGCAGCACATTGCCCACATAGATCGGAATATGCAAACAGTTCAGATTGTGGGCATATGCAGGTCGTTTTAGTGTTGCAGATTACAATTACTGCATTGGAGATGGTGACACAGAGATCGAAATCTAGATATGCATGAAACATCATTTGTGACTGATTGCTATACCGTTCCCCACTTAAAATGGATACAATCACTATGCATAGCTCTTTCCCTATAGAATCATACCTTGTACTCTGAACTGTGTTAAACATAAGCATAACGGCAAAATGTTTGCAGAAAATGTGGTAGTGGAACCGGCCAGTCATTTTAATTGTCTGTGATGGGACATGAGTTACGAGTATGATAAAAATATGTTCGAGAAAGTAACAAAATTTGGAAACACATGTGGAGCATAGCTACTTTAGAAGCAAGCAAATGTGGAAAAGGGAAACATGGATTAAATAACCCCATTTCCACATTATTTTACGGAAATGTGTCGTGAAATACATACAATTGACAAAAAAAGTAAGATCCAGAGAGCTGAAATAAAATAACTAAGGGCTGTGAACAGTACAAAGTATATACATCAGGAAACCGCGACACTGGGAAAGAATGAAACGTATTTGATATAATGAACAGAAGGGAATACGGCAGAAGAAAGTTGAGCGAACTTTTTGACAGAATGAAAAGTAGCACAATACTTACAAAATCAGAAATTATAGTCCGATACGACGTAGAAGTCTGGAAAAGACAGAGGAAGAGACAGACGCTTAATGTCTGAAATGCAGAAGACTATTTATCAACACGTTAAGAGAACATGATACAAGTTATCTGTTGAATAAATACCAGTTTCTTGATCTATCACTTTAATGCAATATTTCCATACTTGGAAATACGCATGCTCATGAGATATTCCCGCTACATACACAGCATCAAAGATACGACCAAGTACGTATTGGTTAAGAGTATAACTTGATACTTCCCATGTTTTAATCTGAAACTAAGACTTTATTGCTCAGTTACCAAATACACAGGTCTCGTCCGTTTGTTTTGGTATAGTCCGCAACTTTCCCACTCTGAATGTTTTGCTGTCGTTCGTCTATTTTTCTAACTTTACTCACTGAGACTCCGGCTATGAAACTAGCACTGTTCATACATCTCCGCTTTAGCATTGTGACGTCGTTATGTTGGTCGGTGGTTCATCTGCCATTCTACCCTTATCTTCGTGGTACCTTTATAGATTTCACACTCTAAATTAATATTATAATTTTCCAACGTTTGTAACACCATAGCTCTAATGCTATATTCATCTATTTCGCTTTTTTTTTCATTTAATATTACATCGTTTTCTTTATCCGTTGAACAGTTCAGGTAGGCAAAATTTTGTTTGGTACTGTTCAAATATTTACGTAATTCTGACTTTCATTTCCGGTAAGCCATTTCCGTTAGGTACAGCACGGTCAACTTAACAAAAATCCTCCCAGAGGGTAACACTGCTCTGTTGCTTTATACCATAATTGCTATAACAAAATAGTTTTATTTCAAAGCCTGTTTCCAGCTTTAAGGTTATGGTACAGTAGTAGCAGACAGGGAGTGTTATACGTTGGCTTCCTCAGGATTTTTTCCTAAACTTGAAAGCTTTTATGAAATATTGAATGGTGCAAGTCAGTGTTTTCTTTGAGTCTCAGCGTTTTTTCCTAAGAAATTTCATATAACTACAGTAGAAGTAAAGTTATATGACTATGTTGTCAGGGAGACCCCGAAGGGCGTGTTTAGTAGCCTACCTGGAAAGGCATTTTCCGTCCTTCACTCACAGTGCTACGTTTCCTTTCCGAAGTGTTAAAGTTGTGTGCCTATGTGTTATCTGGTAATTGTAGGTGACTGTAAGGGGTGTGCGCGGCTTGGTGTTATTTTTGTGTTGGTTGATGGTGCGAGAAGGGAGGGAGTGAAACCCAGTGCTCTTCTCGAATGGCACCAAGGAGAAATTTGATCCCAAACATTTGCTCAAAGTCTTATGATCAGGAACCTTACACCACCGTTCCGTCCTTCCCTTTGTCGTAAGAGTAGAGGGAAAGCTACAAACAGCATGTGGTGTACTCAATCGGTTACCCACCCAAGTACTGGCCACACCCGACGTTGCTGAACTGCGATGGTACGACGTCAACCGGCGTTTACAACGAGACATGGCCATTTGCATAACTGCAGTGTGTCCTTTTAGCAGCTGTACGACATGTAATGTTTTGTGTGGATTTATTCTTAATGGAGGGACTTCCTAAGTTCTTGAACTAACTAACTTCACCAAAGGCTTATCTGTCTATAGCCAAAGCTGTAGAATTCAGTTTGTAGTTAAAATGATGAGCTGAAAATGGTAAGTGAACAACGTGGTCAGTGACGTGCGTACCTGGAAAACAGAGAGTTGCAGGAGACTAGAACCGATTACACTCGTGGGAATGAAAGGGATCAACTGTTACCGCCGATAAAGCTAAATGAATCCATAGGTAGTAAAGCTGGAGGGAAAGGGGAAAGACGGAATAGTAAGAGAAAAATCTCCTCACTCTATGCGGAGAAAAATCGCGTTGCACTGTAAGCGACACGGAAAAACGTTAATGAGAGTATAATATGATTCATTTTCGCATTAAATACAATTTTTCCAATGTTAAGCCAGCTGTTAGGGTGTTCATTCCAAAGGCAGATCGTAGCAAAAGATAATATGGTATTAGCTGCGTGTCTAATTAGTTTCCATATCACTAACTTAGTTTAACGAACTGGCCCTAGCTTGTAATTCATATTTAGAGGAAGCTTACGTCTAAATGAGGAATGCAGAATTCCTTTTGAAATTTAGAATCGACCGTTCAGTAAGAAGCGTAGATAAGAGCCGAATTAATTTGTCGATTGTATTCGCTCATTACTACACACTGGGAAAGTCATCTCTGTAATGTATCATCGTCACCTAAATACTTCAGATTTATATTCAGAACCCTAACTCATGTATTTACTTAAACAGCAATAAACCATAAACTCTGCAAAATTATATTTTAAAAGACTTCAGCAGTACTGAAATAAAAATTCCTATCAGAGTTATTCAGATTATCCTAAAGATATAAAAACTCGCAGTAATATCTGTAATAGACATTAATGAAATTTTGTAGAGCTCTGAGGCGTGAATCAAGTATTGAGACGGCTTACTGCGTGTAATCGAATTATAGGGCAAAAATGGCTTAGTGATGATGTTTCGGTGGAGTTTTGCGTCAAAAGTCGCCTTTAGTCGTCTGATATGTAAGCAGGACACATGAATAATGGTAAAAGATTTAGCGAATGGCGAAGCTCAAGACTTAGATCAGCGGTTACCGGAATATATTTGAATCGCCAAAGGCATGAAGGTGTCCGATAAGACTAATGCTTCTCGTTGGCTGAAGAAATGAGGCTCAACACCCTCTCCAGCTGAACTAATGCTGCAATGACAGACATACCGTTATCTGTTGAACTGCACAATCGCGAGATATATCTCTGATTTCTGGTGCATAACTCTTCAAGTTGGTAGCTGCATAAGAAACTCAATCTATTATAAACGTTCAAGATAAGATAACGAATCGGTAAGCAGAATTCGCAGTGTGCTGTGCTGACAAGATTGCCCATGAGTGAGCAAGCTCACAAACTTTTGTTTCTGACGCTAATTTCTTCCACAATAGATATATTTTTAATGTATGAACGTGTAACAGTTTAAAGACATTTTTGTGCAAAGACAATAATTATAGTCAATCGGCAATGAACTTTTTATGGGAAAGTCTTTGATTACTGCCCACACTTACTGGCTATTTGGTTAAGGCCACGAACACAAATAATACAGTTTTCATTCATTCTCCCCTATGTTCTCTTCACTTATAGTTCAAGTTCCATCAGGAAATACGACCCATTTCCTGTTTATATACTTCTGATATTAAGTTAAGCAGCTCATTTCTTCCTCATGCAGTGACTTAGTGGCATTCCAGTCTCATCAAAGAGAATGGTATCGTCAGGATTGTTCCTGGGAGATGTGATAGGTGTGCTCCTTTTCTGTATATACATAAATTATCTGAGAGACAGGTTGGGCTGAAATCTGGTGCTGTTTACTGATCATGATATGGTGCACGGGAAGAACAAACCTCGTAATGTGTGAACACGATATTAGTAATGTCCTACTTGACGCAAGCACATCGATTAAATATCAAACCGTAATGTTCCAAAGCATTTTGAAATGGAATGAGCATGTAAGGACCGTAGAAGTGAAGGCGAATGGTCGATGCAGTTTACTGGGATAATTTGAGGGAAGTGTAAGTCATCAGCAAAGGAGATTTGCTCGAGGGTTTTGGATGCCAAGCACGTCAAATTGGAGAAAGACATCGAAACCGTTCAAAAGTGAACTGTTCGATTCGTTATTAATAGCCTCGCTCAACACTCAAGTATTACAGACATGTTTTGACAACTCAAATAAGAATCCCTGGAGGAAAGGTGACGTTCTTTTTGAGGAACACTGTTGAGAAAATTTAGTGAACTGACATTTGAACCTGATTACAGCAAGGTTCTAGTGACGACAGCGTACATTTCCATTAACGACCACAAAGGTAATTGAAGAGAAATTAGGCCCCGTACGAGGAATGTAGACGGCCGTTTCTGCACGTGGAAACCAAAAATGACTTAAATACAATGTAATTCCTAAACTGACAGATAAAAATGTTGCAGAAAATACGATTTTAGATCTTAAAATAGGCGTAAATGTAGAAGCTTCTCGACAAACGAGAGTATCTCACGATGTATGTAGTATTTTTGAGAAACATGCAATTTATAGCTCCTGTCATTGTGATTGTGAAAAGAAATTGCTTAAAAAATATTGATGATCAAGCTAATAGAAAGCAATGTCCTTACAACGAAGACTGACAAAAGCAATACTGCAATCATTGCTACTCAGAACGAATATGTGTCTAAAAGTTCAAAATTTTTTGAGGTTTCGGAGCTAGATGATGATCTGACACGCATGACAAAATATGAAATTAGGCTTGACGTTAACAGCGCTACGCATCTGCTAAAATCGTTTCATAAGAAGCAGCTTTAAAGTACATACACGTAAAAGTCACCGTCCTATACGTACGATTTCCAACGAAAAAATAAAATACGTGCTTTGTTTTTCGAAATAAATACTCTGTCTTCAATAGTCAAAGTCTAGTCAAAAAAATCAAAGATCTGCACTGTGATCATTAACGTACCTGTTCAAACAACCATTGACATCGTTGAGAAAGAACTTACGTGCTGATTTCAGATGAGCAAATCACTGACCTAATTCGTTTGCTAAGTGTAGTGGTAAAATACAACTATTCTGTTTTCAATGGCAAATTATATCATCAGCCCGAAAGCTTGGCAATCGGTAATCCCTTGGCAGGTACCTTGGGCGATATTTTCATTAATTTGCTGGAAGAGAAATTCTTCAATGGTTTTTCAGCTTCTGATCTTGGTAGTTTGGCTTATGCTCGGTACGTAGATGACATGTCGATCATGTACAGCTGTTCCCGGGAAGGAATTCAGCATTTGTTTGATATTTTTAGCGGTTCTCGTGAAAAAATCAGGTTCACTTGTGAGTTAGGAAATAGCGATCGTCAGCTTAATTACTTGGATCTCAATATTACTATTGACAACGACAGATCTCCTTTCGCTATTTTTATGATCTAATTATGCCCGCTAGCATTTTTCCATTCAGCCATTCATCGCACACTCTCTGTACCTTTGTCATCTAACAACCTTAATGGAGAGATGAACATAATAAAAATTATTGCAGTTAACAACTGCTATGGTCCCGCCTTAGTTGACCAGATCAAAAAACTTAAAGCTTACACTAAAGTGACCAATTTAGGCAGCAGTGCTATTCCTGACAGTAACGAGTCCAAAAATGTTTTTAGATTCCACTGTTAGGCAATGTTTAGTGTAAAATTCGTCGCATTCTGATTTAAAAATATGGATTCAAAGTTGCCTTTTCCACGAACAATAACATGCAAAAAAATCTCATTCACAATGTCAAGGTCACAGTCGCTCTGCTACACAATTCAGGAGTGTATAAAATCTATTGTGACACATTTCCCATTTATTATATAGGAAGAAATGGATGGTACAATACTTACTTGTTGGGAAAACGAGGCACTAACGTACACAATTCCACTTTTGCTGATCATCTGCTAATTGCCGGACGTAAACCGAAAGTCGTTCAAGAAATTTCTATTTTACGTAGAGAAGAGAAAGGTCATAGGCTCGATGTACTCGAAGAGCTGGAATTTTCAAGCATATTTCTAAGAATGATGGCCTCATCTCCAATGAACAGTTACAGCTACGTAAAAAAAAATTTCCAAAGGTTTCAATCCACTGCTCGGGAACTTTGATTCCTCAATTCCTTAGTGGTTCAGAAAGATCATTTTCTTCTAATCTCACAGATGCTTGCTGCTGAAATTACCTTCATGCAAATGTTTTCAGGATCGTAGAGCTGTTTGCAGAATTTTTTCTACATCATTCCGTTGCTTACTCAATAGTTATTGCTTTACAGTAATAGTTATTTCCTTACAGAATCTGTAAAGCCACTTAATCTGCTTGACTCCTGTGTATTTTCAAAAAGATATTTAGCTCTCTTTCTTTACACTTTGTTTTGAAAATTAACTGTCGCTTTTTTCAATTATTTCTGTTATAATGTTTCAAATGGGCACATGTTACTGCCCGCACCTGATAGGCGGCGAAACTCGTATTGTTTACGTGGCATCAATGTAACCCACTGAGCCGAGGAAAAGAAAAAGACTCTGATGTTGTTGTTCCCAGCTGAGCACACATTTCAAGGCATACAACGTTTTATTTCACTTTTGACTTGAGCATAGCTGCTCTAAATTCTGACCATTGCTTTTTAGCAAAGTACTTTTTCGATTTATAATATTTAATTCTGATGAAGACACCCCTAGTAGGTGACGAAACATATTCCCATGTACCTATCAGTTATGTGCAACTGGTTGGCTGTGTAATCCAGTCTTGAAACTAGTATACAGTTCCTGAGTAACAGCTATGTTCGTAACGGAAAGGAAATGACTACTGGCAGTACGAAGTACACTCCGCCACTCACCCTACGGTAGCTTGATGAGTATGTATGAAGATGTGGATGTACTTAGGCTTGTATATCGTCGTCTACACACAGTGTACGAACGTGGAGGATACTTCTCGTAGTACTACAATTTCCGCACTACCATCTTTTCGCGACCAATGCAGGGAAGAACGACTGTCGGTAAAACTCAATTATTTTCCCATAACGATCATTTGTATGTAAGAGGACCCCATTTGTTGAATGACTATTATAGGAACGTACGCTTTTGGATCTTCAGTCGTATATTCCACCTTGATTCTCTTATAGTATATGAATCTGGAGTTGCCCGCAGACAGTTCCGAAGCTTCGTGTAAGGTGGAGACATGGTCGGCGAGTCCCCATAGCCTAGCGTAGCTGTGGACGTCCGTCGAAGACTCATCGCTCTCGCTGAGCGTAATTACGGTCAGGGTAGCGACAACCCCCCCCCCCCTCCTCCCTCTTCCAGTTTCAGCATACTGCTGATGTCGGTTGTCACGACGACGAGAAAACGGAAGTCCCAGAAGTACCATGCAAGATAGCCCAACGGGTGGTACCAGCGTACACACGGTAAGGCGGTACAAGCACTGCCAAGCGGCCACGGCACCAGGCGCGATCCTCCCAAGCCGAACAATTTTCAGTCAGACACATCAGTTCTTCATCCACTTACCGATGTGAGTGGCAGGAGTAGTTGCTAGCACAGTTGGAAGGTTTCCCTCCACAGCTGGATGGCTGCAACTCGGATTATTTGATTCCAAGCTGACAGCGGCTGGCAACTGTGCGTTGTATCTCACCAGGTCATCCCGCAACTATAGAAGCTGGCCTTACGTCGGTAGCACTGATGCAGATTGGGCCCCGAGTGGAAGGGCTTAGGTGTCAAAAGTTGTGGGAAACCAGCTAATATCATTTCGGACCACCTTTCCATTGGAACTACTGACGGCCTTGGGAGAGCCAGTCCTGACAAAACTCTACCATCTGGTGAGCAACATGTATGAAACAGGCGAAATACCCTCAGACTTCAAGAAGAATATAATAATTCCAATCCCAAAGAAAGCAGGTGTTGGCAGATGTGAAAATTACCGAACAATCAGTTTAATAAGCCACAGCTGCAAAATACTAACACGAATTCTTTACAGACGAATGGAAAAACTAGTAGAAGCCGACCTCGGCAAAGATCAGTTTGGATTCCGTAGAAATACTGGAACACGTGAGGCAATACTGACCTTACGACTTATCTTAGAAGAAAGATTAAGGAAAGGCAAACCTACTTTTCTAGCGTTTGTAGACTTACAGAAAGCTTTTGACAATGTTGACTGGAATACTCTCTTTCAAATTCTAAAGGTGGCAGGGGTAAAATACAGGGAGCGAAAGGCTATTTGCAATTTGTACAGGAACCAGATGGCAGTTATAAGAGTCGAGGGACATGAAAGGGAAGCAGTGGTTGGGAAGGGAGTGAGACAGGGTTGTAGTCTGTCCCGGTGTTATTCAATCTATATATAGAGCAATCAGTAAAGGAAACAAAAGAAAAATTCGGAGTAGGTATTAAAATCCATGGAGAAGAAATGAAAACTTTGAGGTTCGTCGATGACATTGTAATTCTGTCAGAGACAGCAAAGGACTTGGAAGAGCAGTTGAACGGAATGGATGGTGTCTTGAAGGGAGGATATAAGATGAACATCAACAAAAGCAAAACGAGGATAATGGAATGTAGTCGAATTAAGTCGGGTGATGTTGAGGGTATTAGGTTAGGAAATGAGACACTTAAAGTAGTAAAGGAGTTTTGCTATTTGGGGACCAAAATATCTGATGATGGTCTAAGTAGAGAGGATATAAAATGTAGACTGGCAATGGCATGGAAAGCGTTTCTGAAGAAGAGAAATTTGTTAACATCTTGTATAGATTTAAGTGTCAGGAAGTCATTACTGAAAGTATTTGTATGGAGTGTAGCCATGTATGGAAGTGAAACATGGACGGTAAATAGTTTGGACAAGAAGAGAATAGAAGCATTCGAAATGTGGTGCTACAGAAGAATGCTGAAGATTAGATGGGTAGATCACATAACTAATGAGGAGGTACTGAAGAGGATTGGGGAGAAGAGGAGTTTGTGGCACAACTTGACCAGAAGAAGGGATCGGTTGGTAGGACATGTTCTGAGGCATCAAGGGATCACCAATTTAGTATTGGAGGGCAGCGTGGAGGGTAAAAATTGTAGGGGGAGACCAAGAGATGAATACACTAAGCAGATTCAGAAGGATGTAGGTTGCAGTAGGTACTGGGGGATGAAGAAGCTTGCACAGGATAGAGTAGCATGGAGAGCTGCATCAAACCAGTCTCAGTACTGAAGACCACAACAACAACAACAACAACCACCTTTTTGCCAGCGTAGTGCACCAACACGACAAAGCAAGGACACAACAAGTGTCTTAAGTCCTATGCAAAAGAAGTGAGCCATACTGCCTGCCGGCCGGAGTGGCCCAGCGGTTCTAGGCGCTACAGTCTGGAACCGCATGACCGCTACGGTCGCAGGTTCGAATCCTGCCTAGGCCATGGATGTGTGTCATGTCATTAGGTTAGTAAGGTTTAAGTAGTTCTAAGTTCTAGGGGACTGATGACCTCAGAAGTTAAGACCCATAGTGCTCAGAGACATTTGAACCAATTGAACCATACTGCCTACATAGCCCTCTATAATTGCGACATTGTTACTGGTGAAGGATTTTGTACACTAAGTGATCTATCGATTATGTCTCATAAATGTTCGATGAGTTCAATTCGGGCAATATGGACGGCCATATTATTCTCGAATGTTCTTCAAGCCAGTCGCGAACAGTTGTGGCCCAGTGACATTGTTTTGGAAGATGAAGTCCATGAATAACTGCAATTGTCTCCAAGCAACCGAACGTAAACGTTTCCAGTCATTGATCGGCTCCATTCCATGTAATCACAACCAGCACCATTATGGAGCCACTCCTAGCTTGCACAGTTCGTTGTTGACAATCTTGACCGATGGCTTCGGGGGGTTTGGACCACACTTGAACCCTACCATCAGCTGTTACCAAGTGAAATCGGGACTCGTCTGACAAGACCACGGGTTTCCAGTCGTGTAGGGTCTACGATAAATAGTTTGGACAAGAAGAGAATAGAAACTTTCGAAATGTGGTGCTACGGAAGAATGCTGAAGATTAGATGGGTTGATCACATAACTAATGAGGAGCTATTGAACAGAATTGGGGAGAAGAGCAGTTTGTGGCACAACTTGACAAGAAGAAGGGACCGGTTGGTAGGAGATGTTCTGAGGCATCAAGGGATCACAAATTTAGCATTGGAGGGCAGCGTGGAGGGTAAATATCGTAGAGGGAGACCAACAGATGAATACACTAAGCACATTCAGAAGGATGTAGGTTCCAGTAAGTACTGGGAGATGAAGAAGCTTGCACAGGATAGAGTAGAATGGAGAGCTGCACCAAACCAGACTCAGGAATGAAGACCACAACAACACCAACAGGGTCGAACCGATACGGTCACGAGCTCAGGAGAGGAGCTGCAGGCAATGTCGCACTGTTAGCAAACCCACTCGTGTCCGTCGTTTGCTGCCATAAAATGTTAACATCAAAATGATAAGTTCGCCCTATGTCTTAGATTGATTTCAGGGGTTTGTTAACGCATTTTTGCTTGTCTGTTAGCATTGGAAACTCTATGCAAATTTGGTAGTCTCTGCTTATCTTGGAATTTGGAATTCTATAATAATTTCCGAAATGGGATGACCCATACGTCTAGCTGCAACAAGTATTCTGCGTTCAAAGTCTGTTATTTCAGTCGTGAGGCCTTAGTGACGTTGCAAGCCTTTTAATATGAATCATCCCAGTACAATTGACACCTTCGCCAATGCACTGTCATTTTATGCCACGTGTACGTGATAGTACACATGATGATGTGATTCTCACTGTACGGGTGACAGAATGTTCTGTGTATCTTGGAGTGTGTCAGCATTGTCTGCTGGATCAATGTTTAGTTTTATAGCTTCAGAGCAGTATTATGCAAGGTCTACGACCTGAAAGGCATTCTTTGCTTAGTCTTTCCCTTCACTGTTCCGTCAACAGAATTGCATTAAGTCTCTTTTGCAGATATGTCATAATGCATTGTGTTCCAGTGCCCCCAAGTATTTACTCTCGTTACGCAACCGATGCAAAATGTGCTGGTATGCTACAGCTGGGCGTCATTCCAGAGAAGTAAAAAATTTTATTCTTCACTCTAATATTATTTTGCTATGCAACACTACACGTTTGGTAAACTTGACATCTATAACTCTTTCTTTTCATTCCAGATTGTTAATCTTCGACTGTGTTGGCCTGGTACCAGCAGTACACTAACTCACTTTACACTTGCATATCTGATGCAAAAGTCTAACACTGTTCCATAATTAACAGAAAATTACTTCCTCTCTCTCGATATATATGTGCTCCTCTTTTTTTCTAATTTTCTCCCTAATTTCCCAACACCTTAATTTGGGATCTTAATCCTCAGCATTTCCAAACAACATTCTTCCTAAACTCTCTCTGACAATATACATTTATCACTTTGTGACATATATCTGTAACTAAAATTTCCAGTTTTTAGTTTCCCCCCATGAGCCATGGACCTTGCCGTTGGTGGGGACGCTTGCGTGCCTCAACGATACAGATAGCCGTACCGTAGGTGCAACCACAACGGAGGGGTATCTGTTAAGAGGCCAGACAAACATGTGGTTCCTGAAGAGGGGCAGCAGCCTTTTAAGTAGTTGCAGGGGCCACAGTCTGGATGATTGACTGATCTGGCCTAGTAACATTAACAAAAACTGCCTTGCTGTTTCGGTACTGCGAACGGCTGAAAGCAAAGGGAAACTACAGCCATAATTTTTCCCGAGGGCATGCAGCTTTACTGTATGGTTAAATGATGATGGCGTCCTCTTGGGTAAAATATTCCGGAGGTAAAATAGTCCCCCATTCGGATCTCCGGGCGGGGACTACTCAAGAGGACGTCGTTATCAGGAGAAAGAAAACTGGCATTCTACGGATTGGAGCGTGGAATGTCAGATCCCTTAATCGGGCAGGTAGGTTACAAAATTTAAATAGGGAAATGGATGGGTTAAAGTTAGATATAGTGGGAATTAGTGAAGTTCGGTGGCAGGAGGAACAAGACATCTGGTCAGGTGAATACAGGGTTATAAATACAAAATGAAATAGGGGTAATGCAGGAGTAGGTATAATAATGAATAAAACAATAGACGTGCGGGTAAGCTACTACGTACAGCATAGTAAAAGTATTATTGTGGCCAAGATGGACACAATCCCCATGTCTACTACAGTAGTACAAGTTTATTTGCCAACTATACAGAGTGCGAAGAAATTGAAGAAATGTATGATGAGATAAAAGAAATTATTGAGGTAGTGAAGGAAGACGAAAATTTAATAGTCATAGGTGACTGGAATTCGACAGTAGGAAAAGGGAGAGAAGGAAACGTAGTAGGTGAATATACACTCCTGGAAATTGAAATAAGGACACCGTAAATTCATTGTCCCAGGAAGGGGAAACTTTATTGACACATTCCTGGGGTCAGATACATCACATGATCACACTGACAGAACCACAGGCACATAGACACTGGCAACAGAGCATGCACAATGTCGGCACTAGTACAGTGTATATCCACCTTTCGCCGCAATGCAGGCTGCTATTCTCCCATGGAGACGATCGTAGAGATGCTGGATGTAGTCCTGTGGAACGGCTTGCCATGCCATTTCCACCTGGCGCCTCAGTTGGACCAGCGTTCGTGCTGGACGTGCAGACCGCGTGAGACGACGCTTCATCCAGTCCCAAACATGCTCAATGGGGGACAGATCCGGAGATCTTGCTGGCCAGGGTAGTTGACTTACACCTTCTAGAGCGCATTGGGTGGCACGGGATACATGCGGACGTGCATTGTCCTGTTGGAACAGCAAGTTCCCTTGCCGGTCTAGGAATGGTAGAACGATGGGTTCGATGACGGTTTGGATGTACCGTGCACTATTCAGTGTCCCCTCGACGATCACCAGTGGTGTACGGCCAGTGTAGGAGATCGCTCCCCACACCATGATGCCGGGTGTTGGCCCTGTGTGCCTCGGTCGTATGCAGTCCTGATTGTGGCGCTCACCTGCACGGCGCCAAACACGCATACGACCATCATTGGCACCAAGGCAGAAGCGACTCTCATCGCTGAAGACGACACGTCTCCATTCGTCCCTCCATTCACGCCTGTCGCGACACCACTGGAGGCGGGCTGCACGATGTTGGGGCGTGAGCGGAAGACGGCCTAACGGTGTGCGGGACCGTAGCCCAGCTTCATGGAGACGGTTGCGAATGGTCCTCGCCGATACCCCAGGAGCAACAGTGTCCCTAATTTGCTGGAAGGTGGCGGTGCGGTCCCCTACGGCACTGCGTAGGATCCTACGGTCTTGGCGTGCATCCGTGCGTCGCTGCGGTCCGGTCCCAGGTCGACGGGCACGTGCACCTTCCGCCGACCACTGGCGACAACATCGATGTACTGTGGAGACCTCACGCCCCACGTGTTGAGCAATTCGGCGGTACGTCCACCCGGCCTCCCGCATGCCCACTATACGCCCTCGCTCAAAGCCCGTCAAGTGCACATACGGTTCACGTCCACGCTGTCGCGGCATGCTACCAGTGTTAAAGACTGCGATGGAGCTCCGTATGCCACGGCAAACTGGCTGACACTGACGGCGGCGGTGCACAAATGCTGCGCAGCTAGCGCCATTCGACGGCCAGCACCGCGGTTCCTGGTGTGTCCGCTGTGCCGTGCGTGTGGTCATTGCTTGTACAGCCCTCTCGCAGTGTCCGGAGCAAGTATGGTGGGTCTGACACACCGGTGTCAATGTGTTCTTTTTTCCATTTCCAGGAGAGTAGATTGGGGCTAAGAAATGAAAGAAGAAGCTGCCTTGTAGAATTTTGCACAGAGCACAACTTAATCATAGCTAACACTTGGTTTAAGAATCATGAAAGAAGGGTGTATACATGGAAGAACCCTGGAGATACTAGAAGATATCAGATAGATTATATAATGGTGAGACAGAGATTTAGGAACCAGGTTTTAAATTGTAAGACATTTCCAGGGGCAGATGTGGACTCTAACCACAATCTATTGGTTATGACCTGTAGATTAAAACTGAAAAAACTGCAAAAAGGTGGGATTTTAAGGAGATGGGACCTGGATACACTGACTAAACCAGAGGTTGTACAGAGTTTCAGGGAGAGCATAAGGGAACAATTGATAGGAATGGGGGATAGAAATGTAGTTGCAGACGAATGGGTAGCTCTGAGGGATGAAGTAGTGAAGGCAGCAGAGGATCGAGTAGGTAAAAAGACGAGGGCTAGTAGATATCCTTGGGTAACTGATGAAATATTGAATTTAATTGATGAAAGGAGAAAATATAAAAATGCAGTAAATGAATCAGGCAAAAAGGAATACAAACGTCTCAAAAATGAGATTGACAGGAAGTGCAAAATGGCTATGCAGCCATGGATAGAGGACAAATGTAAGGATGTAGAGGCTTATCTCAGTAGGGGCAAGATAGATACAGCCTACAGGAAAATTAAAGAGACCTTTGGAGAAAAGAGAGCCACTTGTATGAATATCAAGAGCTCAGATGGAAACCCAGTTCTAAGCTAAGAGGGCAAAGCAGAAAGGTGGAACGAGTATATAGAGGGTTTATACAAGGGCGATGTACTTGAGGACAATATTATGGAAATGGAAGAGGATGTAGATAAAGATGAAATGGGAGATACGATACTGCGTGAAAGTTTGACTTAACACTGAAAGACCTGGGTCGAAACAAGGCCCCCGGAGTAGACAACATTCCATTAGAACTACTGACGGCCTTGGAAGAGCCAGTCCTGACAAAATTCTTCCATCTGGTGAGCAACATGTACGAGACAGGCGAAATACCCTCAGACTTCAAGAAGAATATAATAATTCCAATCCCAAAGAAAGCAGGTGTTGACAGATGTGAAAATTACCGAACTATCAGTTTAATAAGTCACAGCTGCAAAATACTAACGCGAATTCTATACAGGCGAATAGAAAAACTGATAGAAGACGACCTCGGGGAAGATCAGTTTTAATTCCGTAGAAATGTTGGAACACGTGAGGCAATACTGACCCTACGACTTATCTTAGAAGAAAGATTAAGGAAAGGCAAACCTACATTTCTAGCATTTGTCGACATAGAGAAAGCTTTTGACAATGTTGACTGGAATACTCCCTTTCAAATTCTAAAGGTGGCAGGGGTAAAATACAGGGAGCGAAAGGCTATTTACAATTTGTACAGAAACCAGATGTCAGTTGTGAGAGTCGAGGGGCATGAAAGGGAAGCAATTGTTGGGAAGGGAGTGAGACAGGATTGTAGCCTCTCCCCGATGTTATTCAGTCTGTATATTGAGAAAGCAGTAAAGGAAACTAAAGAAAAATTTGGAGTAGGTATTAAAATCCAGGCAGAAGAAATAAAAACTTTGAGGTTCGCCGATGACATTGTAATTCTGTCGGAGACAGCAAAGGACTTGGAAGAACAGTTGACTGGAATGAACAGTGTCTTGAAAGGAGGATATAAGATGAACATCAACAAAAGGAAAACAAAGGATAATGGAATGTAGTCGAATTAAGTCGGGTGATGCTGAGGGAATTAGATTAGGAAATGTGACATTTAAGTAGTAAAGGAGTTTTGCTATTTGGGGAGCAAAATAACTGATGATGGTCGAAGTAGAGAGGATATTAAATGTAGACTGGCAATGGCAAGGAAAGCGTTTCTGAAGAAGAGAAATTTGTTAACGTCGAGTATAGATTTGAGTGTCGAAGTCGTTTCTGAAAGTATCTGTATGGAGTGTAGCCATGTATGGAAGAGAAACATGGACAGTTAATAGTTTGGACAAGAAGAGAAGAGAAGCTTTCGAAATGTTGTGCTACAGAAAAATGTTGAAGATTAGGTGGGTAGATCACGTAACTAATGAGGAGGTATTGAATAGGATAGGGGAGAAGAGAAGTTAGTGGCACAACTTGACTAGAAGGAGGGATCGGCTGGTAGGACATGTTCTGAGGCATCAAGGGATCGCAAATTTACCATTGGAGGGTAAAAATCGTAGAGGGAGACCAAGAGATGAATACACTAAGTAGATTCAGAAGGATGTAGGTTGCAGTAGGTACTGGGAGACGAAGAAGCTTGCACAGGATAGATTAGCATGGAGAGCTGCATCAAACCAGTCTCAGGACTGAAGACCACAACAACAACAACAGTGAATTTATTGAATTATTTACGTGTCAATTACATAATGTCGGTGAATGTTGGCGTGTATTGCTCTCTGTGTCTGGTCTGTACAAGGGCCGTCGTTCTGCGCGTGTTAGCGGTGTGTGGATGTTGTGCAGAAGCATGTCTGAGAGCAACTCGCTGTGCGTCCCTGAAAAGCCACAGTGAAGTGGCGCGTTTGTTGTGTAGCATGGTGCAGGGCAGTGCGTATGGCAGTAGAACATGATAATTCAACGAACTACTTGCGGTCGTGAAGAATATTTGTGGAACTGAATAAAAAAAAAAAAGAAATCCTTGAACTACGTTCAGTATTCAATGACTTATGTGTTAATTTTCAACCGACACTGACATTTCTGCACCTGGTTGAACATGATCCGGCACGACTCGCACATCAGGACGAGACCAAAATGATACCTAGCCAGGGCAGAATAGGAGACGAGTTTACAACCTACTGCTAACCTATTTTTCAAAATAAATATATCACATTTTTTATAAATTCCTACTCCCTGACACCGTTATCAGGAATGCTAAATACTACATTTTTGGCCGGCCGGAGTGGCCGTGCGGTTCTAGGCGCTACAGTCTGGAACCGAGCGACCGATACGGTCGCGGGTTCGAATCCTGCCTCGGGCATAGATGTGTGTGATGTCCTTAGGTTAGTTAGGTTTAATTAGTTCTAAGTTCTAGGCGACTGATGACCTCAGAAGTTTAGTCGCATAGTGCTCAGAGCCATTTGAACCAGCCACTACATTTTTATGTTATCAGCAGTCAGTCTCCTTCTCTCTTCGAAAAATAACTCAACAGAGTCCATAACAGAATATCCCAGTACAAATTTCGATAGTATCAACTATAATCGTTCGAGAGTGTTGGTTCAAGATCACACTTAAAGAGTAACTCATACGATTTTAGATATGCGATTTCGCGAGAACTCCTATGTTGTTTTCCCGTTCGAGCGCCACATTCACCCCACTCGCAAAATGGGAACTCCTGAGTATAGCGCTTTATCTTACCCAGTTTACTAAGTATCTGTAATTTCAGTTCGACGAGTGTTTCGTTCAAAGTTTAATGATCCCCACGAGGCCAACCCCCCCCCCCCCCCCAAAAAAAAAAAAAAAACAAAAAAAAAAAACAACGACCACATCACGGTGGTGTAGCCAGTTCTAAACTACTAGATGCGTGTGTCGTGGGAAAAACAAGAGAAAACATAAACTGTCTGAAGAAGATGTTGACCATGTCAGAGAATCCTACATTTCCGGTCATAATAAGTCTGTTCGGAAAGCAAGTCTTGAACTTTAGTTTTCAAAGACGACAGTGTGGAAGGTACTAAGGAAACGTTCACACTTGCGTCCATACCACTTACACGTGGTGGTACATGCTTTAAAGCCAGATGGCACTGAGGTACGTTATAACTGTGAAAGTGAAGTATTGCCGTGGAAAGAGGATTTTCTTGCTCGTGTGCTGTTCAATGAAGATGCTATCTTTATCTAAATCGAAAAGTAAACATCCATAATCGTCGTATATACGGGTCAGAACATATAAACTGGTAGAATCTCAGATTCTCCAAAATGAAACCATTTTCTGTGCTGGGCCCCGACATGAATTGTATAGACTTTTATTCTTTCACTGAAGCTACCGAAGCGCTGGGGAGGGAGGGGGGATTTGTTGCAGGAACGCCTGTTTCCGGTTAGAACGTGAACTTGGAAGCTTTTTATACGAGAGGTGTTGAAAATCCTAAATTCCTGACGGTTGGCCTGGTCGTAAAGGTCAATACGACAGTGCTCTTTTCCGCTGGCCTCTACTTTTAAACTGAGACCATGCGATTTAGGACTTCATAAAATATTGTGTTTACATTCGGCCGCTACCTAATGATTTGCCAGAGTTCAGACATGGAACTAAAGAGGCTATTGCCTCTACTACTCCATACGTTTTAATAAATGTGCGAAAAATATTGGTTATAAGTAATGGCGCACATAATTGAACATTAGTGAAAGAGCTGTGTTAGTTTACCTCCAATTCCAATTGCGAATTGTTGTAAATAGTCTGAATTTATGTATTATAATGTACCACTGAAACTCGAACATTTTTTTATGGACACCTAGTATTTTGCTTCACATAATGCAGCACTTTTTAGTGTTCTAAAATGTCTTTTTGTAACTGTTATCGTATCTTTTGGGAAAGGAGGATGTAATACCAAAGACGAAAGAGGAATGGTACGTTTCAAAAGGCATTAAAAGTATCACTCTGGCGATAAATGTGCTCCTCTCCCTGTTGACCGCCTTCTTCAACTGCCGAATGCACAGCTCAGCCTGTCTATCCGCGAGCCTGTTCCGGAGAAGCCACCTGGAAGATATTCCTGCCCGTTCCACAGCCTCAGTCGCCCTCACCTCCCACCGCCATTCACACCGCCGGCTAACCGGACAGCTCAGGCGAGGAACGAGTCAAGACACGAGGTGAAAAACGCAAATCCGGCTAAGAGGAAAATCCAGCGCGGCCTGAAAGAAAAGTTTACCTCGCACCGGCGCAAAGCCCTAGGAAAGTGCCGCGCGCGAGGTAGCCCCTGCGCCGTTGCCATTCTTCTCGCGAGGATTTCTTCGGCACGTGCAGCTCTATAGTTGCTGGAGAGTAGTATATAGAACTGTGGCTGATTCCGTGCATTTGCGAAATTCCCTTCGTTACTGTTCCCTTGCAAGCTTCCAAGCCACAGTTTTGGTTTCTTTTCTTTTCAGACGTTCGACCGTTAACACTGAAATACATTGACGGAATCTAAAATTCCATTAGAGCGCCGTTTCCCATAAAGATGTTTCGTCTGTTCTGACGATGAATACCCGTAGAATTTATGTATGCAGCCATCTCTTGATAATGTTCTCTCGCGAATGTAACAGTCAGTACTGCATTCAGGCTTTCCACAGTTTAGACGTATTCGTATGCTTACGCAGCTGCAACGGACGACACTCCTTAAAAAAATCTGTTCTTTGAACCCAGAGAAAAAATAAAACCTATAGTGCAGCTTAATTAGCTCTTGCTCATTCACGTTGACAGGAACGTATCGGTCTGCATTCGTAGCCGATATATCGCAGAATAGTACTGAAACTAATAATATGGCTACCGAAAAAATATTGCATCTAATAGAAACAACACAGCAATATCCGTGTGACGGAGCCGCAACAAGTCAAATAAAGAAATGTTTCTTAATGGTGGTGATAGACCTCAGAACTGAAATCGCACGTTTAAAAATGAATCAACTGATTTACTTTTACCTTCAAGATTAGTTCACATCAATACATCATCTTAAACTGATGAGTTTATCGTTATAAAGAAACGCTTACATGGAGTGTTCTATGGAGAAAATTACACTTGTTAATGAGTAATTACTGCAAAATACCTCGTTTGTTATCGTTTTGTCACGATATCTTTCATCGAGTAAAGATGATTCTTTGTTGATATGCGTTTCAAAAACAAGGAACATAGCCTTGGAACTGAATTCTTATTGTTATTAATAGTGTACATCAATTATGAATGATTGTTATGTAACGGCTAAGAACATATTTCAAATATGGAAGAATTACTTTAACTGTACCTTACTAACGTTGTTACACATTCAGGAGCGTCAGTATATGCTCAGTTTTCTTGTTTGAGCAAAGTAAGTTAAACCCGTTATAATGAAGATTGGTCATTTAAGTATATGTTAGTCACCAATCTCTTGTTGTAGAATATTACGGAAACATGCTCTGCTGATCCTTCTACATTTTTCTGTAGCTATTTTCATAATATGCCTGCCTTTAACTGTACCAAACTAAAGTTATTACAGATTCAGGAGCGTCAGTATAAGCCCAGATTTCTTCTTTGAGCAAAGTAAATAAAACCCATTATAATGAAGCTTCGTCATTTAAGTACAGGTTAGTCACAAATTTCATGTGGTCCAATATTATGGGAGCATGCTCTGCAAATTCTTCCACATTTTTCGGGGGCTGTTTTCATAATACGCCTGCGACGTCTTTAAATTTAGCTTTTTTCTGAAGCCCAAAAATTAAGCGTAAGTGACAGGCCGATACTTCCTCGAAATTTGTAATTAATTGTCGATCATAAAAGAGCTTTTGTATCACAGGTAACACTTTTAATTACCTTGTTTCAAGCACTATCTTAGTGTATTTCTCCAAAGTGACGCTGTTTAGTGCAGTATGGAACTACGTTTTTGTACATTCTCAGTTTACCATTTATACTTAGACTCCAATAAGCAAATAATTTTCGTCTCACTTTTCCTGTTCACTTACAGTAGCAGAATGTGATTGGTGGTGGAAGACAGCTCACTTGCTTGTGCATTATTCTTCAAATAGATAAAGTACGGAAGTAGAGGTAAGGCAAGCTTCAGTATCCGTTGAAACTTCACTTCCTCATAGACGTGTTCTGTGGCAGTGATTAATCAGTACTAGCTCCTTCACTCATTTCTAAACAGTCCAACAGATAGACAGTACAGTACTAAATTAGTGTGCCGAACTTACGGAAGGTAGTAAGTATCGCACAGTGTGTCATTGCGAAGTATGGAAATTAAAACATACCCAGGAAGAACTGCTACAATATAGTACAGAAGGTAAATGAAAGACATAGGAAGTGAGACGAACAGATACATCAATTTCATTCCATAACAATGATTACAGTGAAGTCATCGACACCTATTATGGTCTGTAGACATTACAAAACGCGAGATGTGGTTCTGAATAAGATGTGAAATGACCACAGGCGTCAGTGCATGCTCCCATATGTGCTTCTCTGCTGGCCACAAAGTTCGTAATGAGTGATATAAGAGAAAGGGTACCACCTCAGCTGTATCTTGAGACTGTCTTTATTCTATCACATGACTAGTTTCTATCACATGGCCCAACCATCGCTAAAAGAGCATTTGATTCCCTTGGCACATTTACTGCGAGATCCTTTATGCTAACAAATGTGGACTAGCTTTCTTCAGGAATCTGTAATAGGCACCGTGCAGCCTCCAGTCACCCACGATGTCGAGTATAGACTCCTGATGAAAGCGAGTAAAAATGATCCCCCAGAAAAATGTGCCAAGCAAGTTAAGAAATCCTTTGGTTCTGGTGGGGCCACAGAATGGCGGTAATGTGCCGCCAAAACCAGTACTGTGACAGTCTCAAGATACTGCTGTGGCGATACTTTTTCTCATACATATCGTAAGCTGAAATCCCTCGTCCATGCAACTAGATAGACATCTATAAAGTGGTAAGTAGTTTTCGTGGTATGCCGCTCCGTTCCTCTACTAGTGCGGCTGACAACTGATGGATGGTCGTTTGTACATGTACACTTCCGGCAGTTCGTTTCCCCTATACATATCGCGCTTGCTCGATGAGATTTAAGCCGGCGGAATGGACAGACCAGGCCATTCGACGAATATCCTTCCGTTGCAAGGGATCCTCCACCTGCTGTGTTCGAAGCGGTCGCACATTGCCACCTGATACGCCGTCACTTAACAGCTGTTTTGTTTAACCTTTAAATCTAAAGGGGGTGGAAGGGCTGACCAAATAAAGTGAACATATCAATTCCAATGGTTTTATTAACTACCCAAAGGAATCTCAGATACAATTTGACACGCCCCACTGGAGCAAGATTACTTAAGAGACTTACATTACCTAAAATCATAAGCACGTTAATAAATCACCTCTCATAAACATTGAGAACCACCGGTCAGACAAAATAATTAAGAAACTCTCATTACATACAATTATAAACAAGTTAAGAAACAATCTCCAGTGATCCACCACCAAAATTTATAGAACCCACTAAGGCTGCATTTAATCGTAACTTCAACAAACAACTGTAATTAAGACACATTATTTAAGACCCTTTCAATTTCAAGTTTGTAGAATGATAAACGTGTAATAACAGAAGAATGGTTCAACCTTGTAAGGCCGAAGTTTAACCACGGACGGTGGAACCTACTGTCGGAAGTAATACTTATCTTCGAACAGATTCGTGGCTGCGTTTTCAACCCCATGTCGGGTAGGCCACCAAAATGTGAACCAAGCAAACGCCACCGAAAAGGAACACACGAGCTATGGCGAAGTCCACCTCCCGTAAGACAAGCTTTTAATCTTAAAGGGAAGCCCAGTGCTTCCGTTGCCCACGCCTCAGCTCACTGAAACACAAACCACACCCGACAACAGGAGGCAGTAATAACTTTCCTGACGTTTAACATTTAAGATTGACCAGTAAATTAACTCTATAATCCGGCCGTATGGTTCTAGGCGCTACAGTCTGGAACCGCGCGACCACTACGGTCGCAGGTTGGAATCCTGCCTCGGGCATGGATGTGTGTGATGTCTTTAGGTTAGTTAGGTTTAAGTAGTTGTAAGTCGTAGGAGACTGATGACCTCAGAAGTTAAGTCCCATAATGCTCAGAGCCATTTGAACCATTTAACTCTATAAAATCAAGGCTAAACAACAACTAATTTCACCAGCAAGAGCTTCTTTTAAGTAAAACTGTACTTCATAAACAAACACTATGAGTGGGAAATGAACTGGCTCCCGAGAACCGACACTCACTACAACTTAATTACACACATCTGCAAATACACTCCTGGAAATTGAAATAAGAACACCGTGAATTCATTGTCCCAGGAAGGGGAAACTTTATTGACACATTCCTGGGGTCAGATACATCACATGATCACACTGACAGAACCACAGGCACATAGACACAGGCAACAGAGCATGCACAATGTCGGCACTAGTACAGTGTATATCCACCTTTCGCAGCAATGCAGGCTGCTATTCTCCCATGGAGACAATCGTAGAGATGCTGGATGTAGTCCTGTGGAACGGCTTGCCATGCCATTTCCACCTGGCGCCTCAGTTGGACCAGCGTTCGTGCTGGACGTGCAGACCGCGTGAGACGACGCTTCATCCAGTCCCAAACATGCTCAATGGGGGACAGATCCGGACATCTTGCTCACCAGGGTAGTTGACTTACACCTTCTAGAGCACGTTGGGTGGCACGGGATACATGCGGACGTACATTGTCCTGTTGGAACAGCAAGTTCCCTTGCCGGTCTAGGAATGGTAGAACGATGGGTTCGATGACGGTTTGGATGTACCGTGCACTATTCAGTGTCCCCTCGACGATCACCAGTGGTGTACGGCCAGTGTAGGAGATCGCTCCCCACACCATGATGCCGGGTGTTGGCCCTGTGTGCCTCGGTCGTATGCAGTCCTGATTGTGGCGCTCACCTGCACGGCGCCAAACACGCATACGACTATCATTGGCACCAAGGCAGAAGCGACTCTCATCGCTGAAACGTCTCCATTCGTCCCTCCATTCACGCCTGTCGCGACACCACTGGAGGCGGGCTGCACGATGTTGGGGCGTGAGCGGAAGACGGCCTAACGGTGTGCGGGACCGTAGCCCAGCTTCATGGAGACGGTTGCGAATGGTCCTCGCCGATACCCCAGGAGCAACAGTGCCCCTAATTTGCTGGGAAGTGGCGGTGCGGTCCCCTACGGCACTGCGTAGGATCCTACGGTCTTGGCGTGCATCCGTGCGTCGCTGCGGTCCGGTCCCAGGTCGACGGGCACGTGCACCTTCCGCCGACCACTGGCGACAACATCGATGTACTGTGGAGACCTCACGCCCCACGTGTTGAGCAATTCGGCGGTACGTCCACCCGGCCTCCCGCATGCCCACTATACGCCCTCGCTCAAAGTCCGTCAACTGCACATACGGTTCACGTCCACGCTGTCGCGGCATGCTACCAGTGTTAAAGACTGCGATGGAGCTCCGTATGCCACGGCAAACTGGCTGACATTGATGGCGGCGGTGCACAAATGCTGCGCAGCTAGCGCCATTCGACGGCCAACACCACGGTTCCTGGTGTGTCCGCTGTGCCGTGCGTGTGATCATTGCTTGTACAGCCCTCTCGCAGTGTCCGGAGCAAGTATAGTGGGTCTGACACACCGGTGTCAATGTGTTATTTTTTCCATTTCCAGGAGTGTACATCAATATTATCCTGAAGCAGACCACACACTTAATAGGACAAACATAACAACAAACGTCTTGCAACGTCGTACCGTACCAAGAGCGATCACAATCGCAGTTGACTAAGCGCTCTTAGCAATTAAAGTACGTAACGGGGGAGGGGGAGGACGGGTCTTGATGCAGGGGTGATTTTTTGAAGATGTCAGACCATCACTTCGCGCGACTGTAACAGGAAGGAAGCGGGCACATCCACAACTGGCGCGGTTGCCGGAAAGTGCACAGCGCCGGCCAACTGCCACCGACTCCAGTACAACCACGTGACAACAGCCGCCCAGTCTCAGGCACGCCGTCTTCGCTTCTGTCCGCCCGCTAATCGCCGACTCGCGCATCGCCGCGTTCCGTTCTCACAGCATTGCGTCTTCTTCCCTACTCGCGGTCGGCACTCCCTTATATCTCGAGCAGGCCCAACTCCAAAGACAAACTCCTGCACTAGGAAATCGATCGTATTCATGTCAGAGATACTACTGGTGCGAGTCCCGCCACGGCTCACCACCCACAAAATTTAAGCGAGTGCCGAAGGTATCCTTGAGGAGACTTACATGGGGAAGGAGTAAAATGCCAAAAGAACGGTAACTAGTGAATGTGTTGCTTTCAGGGATATGTAGATCAGTTTGCCCATGCAACATTACGCCTCTCCACACCATTAACACATGGACCACATATACCATCGTGTTCGTCAGTGTTCCTGGGGGCCGCGCGATGTGACCGCGGTGTTTGAGGCGCTATGTCACGGATTGCGCGGCCGCTCCCGCTGGAGGTTCGAATCCTCCCTCGGCATGGGTGTGTGCGTTGTTCTTAGCATAGGTTAGTTTACGTAGTGTGTAAGTCTAGGGACCTATGACCTCAGCAGTTTGGTCCCTTAGGAATTCACACCAAAAAAAAAAAAGTTCAAATGTGTGTGAAATCTTATGGGACTTAACTGCCAAAATCATCAGTCCCTAAGCTTACACACTACTGAACCTAAATTATCCTAAGGACAAAACACACTCACACATCTATGCCCGATGGAGGACTCGAACTTCTGCCGGGACCAGTCGCACAGTCCATGACTGCAGTGCCTTAGACCACTCGGCTAATCCCGAATTCACATACATTTGAACATTTGTTCCTGGGTGGATTACACGTCCCCACAAAATCTCTATGTGAGGGTATTCTCGGTATGACTACTCGGACTGAATCTACTCTCATCCGAGAAGAACAAGTGACTCCACATCTCGTAGATTCAGTTTGTGTGCTCTTGACGTCATCGCAGACGGTGAAGCTGGTGTGGGGGTTTCAACGGATGACAGCGTACTGGTCGTCGGCTCCCTCAGGCAAACGCCATGACACTGTGGAACGTAAGATGGCGTGCCTTGCAGTCTTTTTTAATGTGGTGGCAACTGCAGGCACTGTTTGATGTGGGTGCCTGCCTGTTGTACAACGTAGCAGTCATCCGCTGTTGTAGCTGACAAAGGTCAACGATTTCATCTCCTTCAGGGAACAGGGCTTGTGGTTCCGAACCACGCCCCCGCCCTTACACGTGAAACAATGCTGTAAGTAATACCTAACTGCTGCGTCACACTCGTCAAAATTTATCTTTCAATTTTCCGATGATTTTTCCAATGTGAAGTCATCGAAATGTTGTCTGCAGGGCATGTTATATCAAAATGTATCATCACAATACGCCGTGCTGTGAGGGTAGACCCATTTGGCGCTGTACTGGCGCTGACCTCATGGCGTGTGACGTCTACCTTTCTGTGCAGTTCTCGGGCAACATGCTGCTGCACTTATACATCTACATCTACTCTGATATTCACGATAAAGTGCCTGGCACAGTGTTCAATGAACCACCTTCAAGCTCTCTCTCTACCGTTCCACTCTCAAACGGCATGCGGGAAAAACGAGCCCTTAAATTTATGTGTGCGAGCCCGGATTTATTTTATCGTGTGATCATTTCTCGCTATGTAGGCGGGTGCCCACAGAATGTTTGCGCAATCGGAGGAGAAAACTGGTAATTGAAATTTCATGAGAAGATCCCATTGCAACGAAAAACACCTTTGTTTGAATGATTGCCACTCCAATGCACGTTCATGTCTGTGACACTATCTCCCCTATTTCGCGATAGTACAAAACGAGCTGCCCTTCTTTGTACTTTTTCAATTTCATCCGCCAGTCCCACCTGATGCGGAACCCACACCGCACAGCAATACTCCAGAATAGGGTGGACAAGCGTGGTGTAAGCAGTCCCTTTAGCAGACCTGTTGCACCTTCTAAGTGTTCTGCCAATGAATCGCAGTCTTCACCTAGCTGATCGTTCCAATTTAGGTTATTTGTGATTGTAGCTCCTAAGTATTAAGTTGAATTTACAGCCTTCAGATTTGTGTGACTTATCGCGTAATCGAAATTTAGCTAATTTCTTTTAGTACTCATGTGAATAACTTCACACTTTTCTTTATTCAATTCCAACGAGTACTTAACTTGTTTTGTTACTTTATTAAGTTGACCTTACGGGTTTCGGGGCAGAATATAGTTTTATACACTACGGTAATGACATGTCATTATGGCCTCGAGTTATAAACAAGTGTTGCAAGATCTATAGCGTCACCATCCATTATGTAAGCTGATATTGTGACGATGGAACACTGTGTCAAATTTTGCAAACAGCGGCAGGCTCCACTGTTCGTTACCCATAGCCTGCTTTGGGCAGGAATGCAGAGTTTCTCAGCGCCGTGTTGTGGTCACAAGTTGCTGCGACCCGCCTTCAATAACAAGGCGCCGTGTACTGGAGTGACTTCCGACTTCGCGAGCATCGGCGAACGCAACCCGATACCAAATAATCTCCATTGCAATGGGATTACTTCAACACAAGCTTACTGTTTAGCCATAAAGAGTTAGCAGAACCTTGCAGATTTATGCAGAAAGTTTCGTCACAATGTATTTCGTATAGTATTTTGCTCACAGTCCAAATTATGAGTATAGTTTTGGACTCCTCTCATATACCCAGCTCAACAATCTTGGATTCGGACGTCGTCAATGACGTCATGGAACGCCATCATGGATTCTAAACTTGAAAATGTGCAGTCTAGTATGGGCTGTTCAAAAAGTCTCTCCGCAGTGCCGTGTGATTGTTAGTCGCGTGTGCCGCATGATTGTTCTCCTGCCTGGGTTTTTCTACGAAACAATAAATGCACACCGATACTGTAGTGATATTCTGTACCCATTCATAGGAGAACATGTGTTAAGTGAAATACTGAACAGTTATTTTCAACAAGATGGTGCAACCGTGCATACAGCTCGCGTTTCAATGTCACTACTTGCTGATGTTTTTGGGGATCGCATAATTTAACAGTGACATTGGCCTCCACGATCGCCTTACCTAATACCACCTGACTTTTTCTTCTCGGGTGCAGCGAAACCAACTGTCTATAAAAACCGTCCAAAATCCGTCGACGAACTGAAAACTCCAATATCCACTTTCGCTGCTTCTGTTACAGAAGAAATGTTACAGCTTGTGTTTGGAAACATGATTAGACAACTTGAATTGTGTATTCAATCACAGGCGGGCCACTTTCCACATTTAATGTGTAAGTAAAAATGAATATTCAATAAATGTATTTCACTGAGTTTCATTTGAGTATCTTCACTGCGGCATACGGCATGCGCGGCTAACAATCATACGGCACTGCAGATAGACTTTTTGAACACCCCGAGGATGACATCAAAGAACTACCGTTACCTTATTCAGTGGTTTACTGTGTGGTGGATTGTCACAGGTGAATAAAACGCTATAAATTTATAGCAGAGACATATTCTCAAGTTTTCTCATCTGTGAAATCTATGAGGTTTCTCGAAACAGTTCTTTCTCCAGACAATTGCATAAATATGTACATATAAGGGTGTCACATGCTGGATGATTTTTCTGATATGATCAGGTTTCTGAAAGTCAGTGTAGTGTATGTTATTCCCGTTCTTGTAGATCGGTATTTCCATTGTTCTTGGATTGTCCTTACACAGCACTCCAGTGACACTATCAGCACTTGACAGTTAACCGAGCGAGGTGGCGCAGTGGTTAGACACTGGACTCGCATTCGGGAGGACGACGGTTCAATCCCGCGTCCGGCCATCCTGATTTAGGTTTTCCGTGATTTCCCTAAATCGCTCCAGGCAAATGCCGGGATGGTTCCTTTCAAAGGGCACGGCCGACTTCCTTCCCCGTCCTTCCCTAATCCGATGAGACCGATGACCTCGCTGTCTGGTCTCCTTCCCTAAAACCAACCAACCAACCACTTGACAGTTGAACATTGCCACTACGTTGTGCTAGTGGTGTTGATGATGGATGTAGATCAGTCTGCGTGCCTCTCCAACATATTCTTGACGGCTAGCAAATCGTGGCACTAAGGGTGAGTAGTGGATAGTAATCTGCTGGAAATGTTAGATATCCTATGTACAGTGTAAAACACTTAAAATTTTTGTGAGTATTTGCTGATTTCAACGAAAGATTCAATGTTATCGGTATAAAATTTGCTGTAGCAAACAAAAGTGAGTTTGGACTGTTTTAAGTATAATTTTTATTAACCTCGATACTATATTCGCTATTTTCAACTCAAAATTCAGTGTTGTTAGTACAATTTGTTTTAAAAGTGACTTTACGTTGAAGTTTCATTGATTCCATTAAGTTATTCGTTAATATCACCGGGCAAATTTACGTGAAATATCAATAACATGTTATATGTATGTCGCTGACGCAAATTAGAAATCGTGCAGAGATGTCTGATTTTAAGTATGCACTGCCGTGGGAATGCCATGTGGCTAGGGCCTCCCGTCGTGTAGACCATTCGCCTGGTCCAAGTCTTTTGAGTCTACTTCGGCGACTTGCGTGTCGATGGGGATGAAATGATGATGATTAGGACAACACCCAGTCCCTGAGCAGAGAAAATCTCCGACCTAGCCCGGAATCGAACCCGTGCCATTAGGTATGACATTCCGTCGCGCTTATCACTCAGCTACCAGGGGCGGGCAAGTATACACTGTGAAACACATACGTGGCAACTTTTAGATGTAAAAGTTCGGTGTCATGACAGAAAATTTGATGTGCTCTGGTCGGCTCGTTTGCATGCTTGTGTACGAGGTGTGGCTAGAAAAAAACCGGACTAGTACTGGTGAAACAATAAAACGAATGCAATAAGGCTGAAAGTCGCGTGGCCTGTCACGTGACTCTCGCTCCGTCTACTGCTCGAGTTTCATCTGCCTCCTGCACTCAGTGTGCCCGTGGCGTCCGTTTTAAGTAGTTGACGTTTTGTCTGTGCGTCGGGAAATGTTGAGTGTACAGAAAGAACAGCGTGTTAACATCAAATTTTGTTTCAAACCAGGAAAATCTGCAAGTGAAACGTTTGTAATGTTCCAACAAGTGTACGGCGATGATCGTTTATCGCGAACACGAGTGTTTGAGTGGTTTAAACGATTTAAAGATGGCCGCGAAGACACCAGTGATGACACTCGCACTGGCAGACCATTGTTAGCAAAAACTGATGCAAACATTGAAAAAATCGGTAAACTTGTTCGACAAGATCGCCGTTTAACAATCAGAGCAGTGTCTGAGTTAACAGGAGTTGACAAGGAAAGTGTTCGGCAGATTCTTCATGAAAGTTTCAACATGAACAAAGTGTGTTCAAAAATGGTTCCAAAGTGTCTCACAATTGAACAGAAGGAACGCCGAAGAATGATTTGTTCTGACATCCTGGAAAACATTGAAAGTGATCCCACCATCTTACAAAATGTTATTACTTGCGATGAATCGTGGTTTTTTACTTACGATCCCGAAACTAAACGCCAATCGATGCATTGGAAAACTCCTGGTTCTCCACGACAAAAAAAAGCACGAATGTCAAAATCGAAATTCAAGGCAATGATGATTTTTTTTTTTTTTTGACATCAAAGGGATTGTGCACATTGATTGGGTACCAGAGGGACAAACAGTGAATCAGTATTACTACATTAGCGTCCTGGCTACCCTACGTGAGCGAGTACGGAGAAAACGGAACGATTTGTGGAGAAAAAAGTCATGGATCCTTCACCAAGACAATGCCCCAGCTCACAGTGCGTTGTCAGTGAAGACGTTTTTGGCAAAACACAACATTCCCATCTTAGATCATCCACCCTACTCACCTGATTTGGCCCCCTGTGACTTTTTTCTTTTCCCTAAAGTCAAGTCAGCTTGGAAAGGAACTAGATTTGAGACTGTTGAAGCAGTAAAAGAAAAAGCGACGGAAGTAATGTATGGACTTACCGAAAATGAATTGCAGCATTGCTGTGAACAGTGGAAAATTCGTATGGAGCGGTGTAGAGACCGAGGAGGAGAGTACATTGAAGGAGATAACATGAAATTGTAAATAATTGTAAATAAATGTTTTTTCCAGCATCAGTCCGGTTTTTTTCTAGCCGCACCTCATATGGTGTGATGCTGTCGAGAAGCTCTGGCTATCTGCACTAAATACGGAAGCACGTCATTCACAGATCCACTATGCTGGCAACAACATGCTTCTCCGTTAGGCAGATCTCTAGTGGTGTTGTTTGCCTGAAGTCTCCGGAACATGTCGACAGGATCCACTGTGGTCTTACGTCAGATACTGGTTGCTCCGGCGTAACGCCAAGCGCCGGCACTTCGGTCATGAAAGTTAGAACAGATAGGGCTGTGAGACGACGTCAGACAATAGTACGCTGACCGACCACTCTCTGGTACGACACGAGACAGCAGCGGCCTCCAGGCGAAGAGGACATAAGCGCCGCCCCGTCTGGTGACAGCCGAGCTGAAGACTAGCCGTGCTACGGACGCTACAGCAGCGACTCATTGAACTGTATTGGTTCACTTGTATTAGGAATTAAATACACCGAGGAGACTTCTTATTTGACTGTCGACAACTGCTTGTGACACACCATTGTAAATTCACAAAGTTAATTATTGTCATTTATCTAACTGTAATAAAGATTCATTAAGAGAGAAGGTTTCCTAGGCGCCCCTTATTCAACGAGTAGGCAAGACGCAGCACTGGAGGGTTGTTGAAATGCCATGCATTAGAAGAGTATGCCTGTTAAATACGGTATATGAATGCTACGTTAATAACATAGTTGTGCAGCAGGACACGACCGTAGTTTCCGTAATAGCCCCCGCCCTTCCCACAAACCGTTCCTTTTGGTGAATCTTGCAAGCACAGTACCGGTACCCATTTCCAGAGGCAGAGCGAAAGTGTCCACTGCCGGGAGAACGAATGAGGATTTTTTTATTTTTCAGTTTCCATGCAGAACGTATGTGTCGGTCATACGATATTTTCGACATACGTGAATTTGGAATCTCTGTGATCTTTCATCTACATCTACATCCATACTCCGCAAGCCACCTGACGGTGTGTGGTGGAGGGTACCTTGAGTACCTCTATCGGTTCTCCCTTCTATTCCAGTCTCGTATTGTTCGTGGAAAGAAGGATTGTCGGTATGGCTCTGTGTAGGCTCCAGTCCCTCTGATTTTATCCTCATGGTCTCTTCGCGAGATATACGTAGAAGGGAGCAATATACTGCTTGAGCCCTCGGAGAAGGTATGTTCTCGAAATTTCAACAAAAGCCCGTACCGAGCTACTGAGCGTCTCTCCCACAGAGTCTTCCACTGGAGTTTATCTATCATCTCCGTAACGCTTTCGCGATCTCTAAATGGTCCTGTAACGAAGCGCGCTGCTCTCCGTTGGATCTTCTCACTCTCTTCTATCAACCCTATCTGGTACGGATCCCACACTGCTGAGCATTATTCAAGCAGTGGGCGGACAAGCGTACTGTAACCTACGTCCCTTGTTTTCGGATTGCATTTCCTAAGGATTCTTCCCATGAATCTCAGTCTAGCATCTGCTTTACCGACGATCAACTTTATATGATCATTCCATTTTAAATCACTCCTAATGCGTACTCCCAGATAATTTATGGAATTAACTGATTCCAGTTGCTAACCTGCTATATTGTAGCTAAATGATAAGGGATCTTTCACTCTGCTTACAGTCCAAGTGTGCATCTTGAATTTTTCATGTTTTCCGTCTTAACTCAGTAATTCCTGCTGTGGCTGCGGTACCGTTACAACAGGGTACAAGCGAGGGCAACGAACAGTGCTTCCATAATCCACATTTCGGCGGGGCGGCGTCGGTCGTCTGCTTTCTCTCTCTGAATTATCGGAAGTCCACCTACCTCGATATTCCTCCCTTCCGACGTCCCTTCACTCTGTAGTAGCAGATACGTGCTGGGCAGTGTAAAGAAGCGTCGATGAAACCACTACCTAATACCTACCACGCGGACGCCGCGTAACTAGAGCTGAAAGTCAGTTTCTGAAAGTTCATATTTAAAAATCTGACACTGGAGGATGCAATCTTCTTGCAGAAAGCATTTAAAATTAGACTGAATCTACGTTCTATTCATATGGAAACATATGAATTGGCTATCAAGTCCGTATTTACTATGGTAATGTTCCATCATTCAAAGTTCACTGTCTGTACAACATAGTTTCACTCGAAAAGGAGCCAGAATTTTTGAAAGTGCGACCCGATAAATTTTCACGTTCTAACTGCCACAGACCAACAACTATTCGCGAGTTAAGCATTCGGTCGTTTCAGTGATCTTCTTAGTAAGAAGTGCTCGCCAAGTATTCGGTATAGAGCGTGAAAAATCCCGTGAGGAATTGCTACTACGACCATAATGTTCACACGCTCATAAATCACCAAATCTTTAATTTAGAAAAACCAAAGTTTCATAAAAATGTTCATAGCTCCAGTCGCTTCAGTCACGAGACGTTCTAACCGAAATGACTCACTAGTTCTTCATCTTACAGACTGTTTTTAAGGAGCTATCTAACATGGTGTTATCCGTAAGGCGATTAGCAAGCAACTATCTCGAACTATTCTACTCTCTGCCCACCTCACTATATTCGCGTGGGAGCAGCTTAATTCTTATTGGCTGTTGATCTAAACTACCAATGAGAATGTTCCTTCCAGATCATTCTCGCGGCAAAACATGCCTTATCCAATCATTAATCTGATAGTAATTAGTGTCATTGAAACTTCAATTTTTATTATATTGTTTAATGAAAATAATCGAAGTGCAAAATATTATTCAAATTGATAAATAACTTATTTCACATCTAACTTTCATTCTGGCTGCTTTTATATAAAAGCAAACTCACACCGACATATATCAACTGATTCGTTGTTGCACCATAACTTTCCCACTGTTCGTTTGTACAAGATCTTACATAAAATGACATATTAAGTTTTAACGTATGTCCCACACACACTCTCTCAATAATTCTCTTGCACTCACACATCACAATTATAAGCAAATAATAATTCTGAGCGATTTTTGTATAACGTATTATAAAGTAACTAGAGTTTTGAAAAGAAAATTCTAATTAATTGTCTTTATGCGCAACTAACTTTTTAATGGCTACCAAAGATAATGAAAGTCAATTTGTTATTATTCCTAACTGGGTTTTAAAACATAAGCGTCGGTTTTATGACTTTGGGTAATTTTCATTATTCACGGCACTATAATCAATAAAAATCAGAAATTTTGACACCACCATTCCATTAATAACAAAAGCCCGTGTACCAAATTTGAACAAATTCGAATAATAACTAATATGGACTACTTAGTTTCGTAGAGGGTATGAATTTTCGTACCGCCTGAATGTTACTCTATATACACTCCTGGAAATTGAAATAAGAACACCGTGAATTCATTGTCCCAGGAAGGGGAAACTTTATTGACACATTCCTGGGGTCAGATACATCACATGATCACACTGACAGAACCACAGGCACATAGACACAGGCAACAGAGTATGCACAATGTCGGCACTAGTACAGTGTATATCCAGCTTTCGCAGCAATGCAGGCTGCTATTCTCCCATGGAGACGATCGTAGAGATGCTGGTTGTAGTCCTGTGGAACGGCTTGCTATGCCATTTCCACCTGGCGCCTCAGTTGGACCAGCGCTCGTGCTGGACGTGCAGACCGCGTAAGACGACGCTTCATCCAGTCCCAAACATGCTCAATGGGGGACAGATCCGGAGATCTTGCTGGCCAGGGTAGTTGACTTACACCTGCTAGAGCACGTTGGGTGGCACGGGATACATGCGGACGTGCATTGTCCTGTTGGAACAGCAAGTTCCCTTGCCGGTCTAGGAATGGTAGAACGATGGGTTCGATGACGGTTTGGATGTACCGTGCACTATTCAGTGTCCCCTCGACGATCACCAGTGGTGTACGGCCCGTGTAGGAGATCGCTCCCCACACCATGATGCCGGGTGTTGGCCCTGTGTGCCTCGGTCGTATGCAGTCCTGATTGTGGCGCTCACCTGCACGGCGCCAAACACGCATACGACCATCATTGGCACCAAGGCAGAAGCGACTCTCATCGCTGAAGACGACACGTCTCCATTCGTCCCTCCATTCACGCCTGTCGCGACACCACTGGAGGCGGGCTGCACGATGTTGGGGCGTGAGCGGAAGACGGCCTAACGGTGTGCGGTACCGTAGCCCAGCTTCATGGAGACGGTTGCGAATGGTCCTCGCCGATACCCCAGGAGCAACAGTGTCCCTATTTTGCTGGGAAGTGGCGGTGCGGTCCCCTACGGCACTGCGTAGGATCCTACGGTCTTGGCGTGCATCCGTGCGTCGCTGCGGTCCGGTCCCAGGTCGACGGGCACGTGCACCTTCCGCCGACCACTGGCGACAACATCGATGTACTGTGGAGACCTGACGCCCCACGTGTTGAGCAATTCGGCGGTACGTCCACCCGGCCTCCCGCATGCCCACTATACGCCCTCGCTCAAAGTCCGTCAACTGCACATACGGTTCACGTCCACGCTGTCGCGGCATGCTACCAGTGTTAAAGACTGCGATGGAGCTCCGTATGCCACGGCAAACTGGTTGACACTGACGGCGGCGGTGCACAAATGCTGCGCAGCTAGCGCCATTCGACGGCCAACACCGCGGTTCCTGGTGTGTCCGCTGTGCCGTGCGTGTGATCATTGCTTGTACAGCCCTCTCGCAGTGTCCGGAGCAAGTATGGTGGGTCTGACACACCGGTGTCAATGTGTTCTTTTTTCCATTTCCAGGAGTGTAGTTCTCACAGCAGGCAGCGTCGGGTGCGCTGTGAGCAAAGCGGAAAAAAAGGTAGCCATCCTGCAGCCACCGTACCAAACGGCTGCTTGCCTTACTGCAACGAATGTCATTCGTAATAACCTGCTATGTTACACCACGTATGTGCTACCATATAACTTGTGGCATATCGTCATCCAGGCTTAGCGGTCATAACGCAGCGTTTTGCATATAATGGCACGGTGTGATGTCTGATCGCTAACAGACCTAGTCCTCCTGAGCCATCCGGGGTACACTGGCTGCTCCTAGCGGCGATGGCGTGTCCTGTGGGTCCCTTCATTCCCACGCCACGGTGGGAAAGATATAAAGCAGAAAGATGTAGTAGAAGCAGGCCTACGATGTTCTATGACATGTGTGCTGAGAAGCAGTATGCAGTGACCATACACCTCTCACTGAATAAAAACTCGGGGAACATGTCGTGTGGGTCGTACACAATGGCCTTGAGCCCTCCACAAACATCTTTTGTCTGAGGAAATCAGGCACCTTAAAGAATGTCCCTCTATCCCAGATCTTGGATCCTCATGTCATAGAGCCTATCTCAGTATTATAGGTCCGCCATCTTGGTTTCTAGCGCACAGAGTTTTACTAATCACCACGATGGATCCCCATCTTGGATTCTGACGTTATAATAAGAATGCACCAACGTTAAAAATAACTCCCTACTTTGTGCAAATGATCTAATTCCAATATGACTTCATGGCCATGTCTGATCGTCGTCTTGGATAATCCATCAATTTATACTTAGGTTAACAACCCTACGCCATTCATGGGGGTGGAGGAAACACACTGACACAATTGAGCTATTTTTTTTATTTGCAGCAAAATTGGAATTTCTGACCAAAATCTGAATTTCCCGCCATTTTACACACGGGGCCGCTTTGTCACAGATCATAAATGATAACATCATTGATATACTTTGCTCTAGAACGCCGGTTTTGTGCCTGACGAAAAAATGGTCCTGACAAAAACATAAAAGCCCAGTGTTTTCATAACTGCTGATGTTTATGTTTTTCAGATGTGGAAGTGCTCTATTATCTCATTGAGCACTTGCATTTTCTAACACTAAAGTTTCGTAATCGGGTGAGTAGCGTATGAGAAGGAACGATTGTGGAACATATCCTCACTGTATGTTCCATTTCATTTAATGTTGACTGGTGCAATCCGCATCTTAGTCATATGTTTGACACGGCTGACATTTTAATTTTAACTGAATTTACCCATCAGAATGCGCTGGTGAACGTGACTGCAGCATCTGTCTTGTAGTGCCGAATATTGATGCGCGCCTAGTTAAAGCGCATTTCACCCATTGTGGGAAGAGCGAAGCGTTACACCTGTTCTGGAGTTTTGGAGCAGGGATACTGCTAGGAAAAAAAGCTGCAACTAAGATGCAGTTCGCAGGGGAAACACTTCTGAGCAATAGGTGGTTTGACTTGTCTCAAACCCTGAGGGATGGCCGAAACCGAATTAGTTCGTTCAGAAAAATTCGTTCTAGGGTAGATAGCAGTAACGTAATATTGTTTCAAGCAGAGTTAGTAAACAGGTGGTACTTCAGGAACCGGTGAGTAGATTTATCCTAACAAATCTGGTTATATTACAATAAGTTTAGTATCTCATGTATCTCATCTCAAAACCAGGTACAAAGCGAAATGTTGGGTCGCAGGCCTTTCTTCTAGGCATTGACTAAGGACGGACCTGTAGCCGATGGCAGCAGAACTCAGTGGCCCAGTAAGCTATTTAATGTGTCATCTTATGTTGGCAAAGTCATAATATAAATAGTTGTGCAATAAATGACTTCAATTCGTGGTGTATGCCTGGCTAGTGTTAGACACTGGTAGCTTAGATGAACAATATGTAGTACTATTACGTCATCTCTCACCTTGTTGATGGTGAAACATCTTGTAGTGAACGTTCTCGGTGTTATGTAAAATATTTATCGATGGCCATTTCTGTCGCGACCGCGGGTGTCAATTTTTATCGCCTAGGAGGACCACTTTGATTCGTAGCGAAGTAGATTCATAACACTCAACCGTTACTTGAGTCGCAAGTGAGTGAGTTTTAAAAATGTTTGTCAGGTGGATTTAACAGCTACAGGTGTATCTTTGAATCTTTCTTGTTACTACTGTATCCCAAATTAATCGGAGGACATAGGCCCTCAAAAATATAACGTGTTTCTACCAGAGTAACGTGTTATTTATTTGACGGTGTACAAATATTTTCCTGAGTTGTGTTGTGTTGTTGCAAAGAGTAACTGTGCCACACTCGATGGAGCACTTAGTAAGAACGACTGCATAACAAATAAGGACAAGAGGTTTTAAAAGATAGAGAAGTGCGGATGTATTAAGTCTATACCAGAAGCTAAGTCTCTGTTATCATTCAATTACACACTCGTACTTTACTCCACTTACGGCTGCAGACATCCCGTACCAATATATGTTGCCAGCACGTTTTTGGCGTGTTCCTCCTGCCTATTTTAAACTAATGCACTAATTATTCATTGTTACATAGCGTGAGACGTTTCAAAGTAGCGCGGTACTAAATTGGTGGACTAATTAATAATGGACAAGAAGATTTGACAGGAGTGTTGTTGACTTGCTAGAGTCGTGCAGTGTACCTGCCTTGCACGTAAAATTTACAAGCCGTTTGATATTGACTCGACGAGATTTAATTTAATGTGATGGACACTGAGAAATTTTACAGGGTGTAAGGGTGTGTAGATCGTGATATAATCACTATTTTTGAACAGTTACATTCGATGTAAATCTTTTTAAAAATCTTTGGTGATTTTGGCAAGTGGTGTGTTGTATAGTATATTGAATAATTTCCGGCGTGATTGTCTGTTGACAGGGATAAGTTATGACCAAAATCCGGTTACTGCGTGTAACCGCACAGTGATCGAATTGAGGAATGACAATTTATAGCGAATCAATTATTTCTTTAGCAGTGTTTTTCTGTTTGTGGACACACATGTATTTGCTGATTTGTAGAATTAAGAGATATATAGTGAATTATGGGCTCTGACGAAACGCTGAATGATTTATCATATGCATTTCATGTTTTGGTTTCATTTCTGAGTGGTTGCAAACAAATCATTTATACGATTCATAACGTTCGCTCGAGGATAACCAAAGAGTGGTAATTAGGCAATCAAACACATAAATGAAGAAATTTACTGCCCACTGGACCTATCACTCTCACGTGTGTAAACACGTTTGTCGACGATCACTGACGTTACAAGATATTATCCTGTTTACAGCAGCAGCGCCGTAACACCATTGGGTGATTTACGGCAGTCCCACGTAAGCGCGATCGTACATGTGTAAAGCTTGCCCTCAGCAGCCAGATAGCGCAACTTTATCCGAACGATAAACTCCAGTTTAGCGCAGTCACGTGCATGAGAACGTGCTCTTGCTGTAACGCTGATTACTGGACTTATGACGAGTCATGGGGTGACACAACATTGTACATCGTATCAAGTACTCTCCAGCAGTTATTTGTAGGATACATAGAGGACAAATTACGTTCTTACGTCGATCTTTCCTCAGGTGATATCGACTTGGTGTTGAATAGCGCAATTGATTCCAGAAAATATGTGATTGTTCCATTTTCTCTTCCATCAAGAAGTAGACCTTATTATATGTTGCCAATTTCACCTCTATCTGTTGACCCAAGACTTCAGTTTGGTCTGCCAACATCTATTCCGCTGCAATGGTAACTGAGCGTTCTCAATAGTATTAATTAGCTACGCTCTGTTATTAGTGTTACCATCAGTTTCTGTGACCTAACGTCGGTCCTTCTAATTTCCCAGAATTCAGCTGTGGCGACGTACCCAGAACCATCCTTTTTTTTCTGATGTGATATATAGACGTTACCGCAATGTTAGTTTCTTCCGTTTGGAATCCTCAATAATGGTTCAAATGGCTCTAAGCACTATGGGACTGAACTACTGAGGTCATCAGTCCCCTAGAACTTAGAACTACTTAAACCTAACTAACCTAAGGACATCACACACATCCATGCCAGAGGCAGGACTCGAACCTGCCACCGTAGCGGTCGCGCGGTTCCAGACTGTAGCACCTAGAACCGCTCGGCCACCCCGGCCGGCTTGGAATCCTCCTTTAGCATTTTTCTTTCAATAACCATTGCTTGAAGTCACACATACAGCGGCATATGTATGTTGTCTAATTGTTATAGCTCAGCGAGTTCTTATTTAAACCAACACACAATATCTAGATGCGTCAATGCAATTCAGTAGTTCAGATATACTACTGAGATAAATGGTACAATCCGAAACACTAGAAGAGCCTACATTTTAAAATGTACTGTCACAAGCGACTGACTTTTCCACATTCTCATCGACAAAGAAGAAAAAATATTAGCTAGCACCAACTATCATGCAGAACTTCATGATTCACGGAGATGGTACTGGCAAACTTCGAATAAATGAAATTATTTATGTTTTGGTATTCTTCGTGAAGTTATACCGTTAAAATTGTTCGGTCTTAAGTAATTCGTTAAGTTTTCTTTGTAAAATCACTGTCGCGCGTTATGAGTGCAGAAATAAAACTATTTCCGAAAATTTATGTACTGAAATCCAAAGATTATCGTAATGATACTGTAAAGAGTTAAACCTAAAAATTCTATCGTTAAAACACATGCATCTGGAAGTCCCGTGTTAGCGTTTACTACTAATTAATTTGACCTTCTTTCTGGAGGTCTATTTCTTTGTCGTTATTTGCTATGGCTACAAGTTATCCATAATAAATAACACTCGCGTGTGAATTTAACCGAAATTAACATTTTAGTTTAAGTTCGATAGCATTCAAACCCCTTTTTGTAGCAGTAATATTTGTTTATGACAAACTGCTTTTCGACTTGATGTCTGCACGCTAGTAATTTGACGTCTGGGGACCGGTTTGTTATAAACAAGTATTAGTGCAACAAAATGCACTATGTTTGCTTTTCAACCCTAAATATGAACTGCTGCACCAAGAACCGCAGAAGAAGTTATCAACATGAACGATTTAGTCTTCAAAGTTACGCATGCAAGTAGTGAGACACCCATGTGTTTTGATCAAATGTTTGAGATGAGCGTGAAAAAAAAGAAACCGGTACAGATTTCTCATAACCAAACGAAGAGTGGTAGATGGGCTAATGTCGTATATAGTTGGTGACTAAGTGGTATAGTTCAGCAAAGAAATAGTTCATGGCTCGAAAGAAAACAGGGTAATTAAGAACAATTTTAATTAACGATATGCGGGAAACGTACTGAAACATTGACCGAGCACCTGCTGCTAACAATGTCAATGAACTGTCAAAAATTCCTGCTCTTCAAAGCCTATCTGTTCCGCGCATAAAAAGTTTCATTGGTGTTATATTTATCAATCAAAAGTCAATTTTCGACTCAAGTACTAAATTTAGTGCACTTCGAGAACAGAAGGCACTAGGATGGCAATTGAGGTATCAAAAAGTTCACCTCCTCGAGGGCTAGTTGTTTCGTGAACAAAAAAATTAGAATTTGTGTCAAGCAATGGCTTGCTTCAAATCAAGGTCCTACTGAATATATTTCGAGAAAAATAAACGCTAAGAAGGCAAATGTATCAAAAACATGACCCTATCTGAACAAAACTTTAAAATAAAAAAGAACACTGAAAGAAACGACAAATTTTTGTAAATGATTTGTCGAAAAATAAGAAATAAAGTAGATTGGAGAAATATTTGACACCTTTGAGTGATTCTCGAAGTCGTGTACAGCAAATAGATTGAGAGTTTACTGTTCAACGTCTAACTTAGAATCTTACAATTCTGAGGAGTACTAGAGGATATCTGTCTGGCGGCTTAAATAGAAAAATAAATGGTTCAAATGGCTCTGAGCACTATGGGACTTAACTTCGGAGGTCATCAGTCCCCTAGAACTTAGAACTACTTTAACCTAACCAACCTAAGGACATCACACACATCCATGCCCAAGGCAGGATTCGAACCTGCGACCGTGGCGGTCGCACGGTTCCAGACTGTAGCGCCTAAATAGAAAGTTTATGCTGCTGTTATGTGACATTGACACATTTCTGTCATTATGACCGCCAGAAAGTGTTATAGATTAGTCTGCCTGAACCACTTTTCAATAAGGAAGCCTCCAGATATTAGAATAAGTGTAAGGGCATTGTCAATATGCACCTCATTTGCTGTACGTAATTTCGAGCATTATTCAGAGGCGTCTCAAATTTTTATCTAATACAATTTACGTGTTACTTTTAGACATATAATCCACTGGATAAAATTAATTGCTGAGAAGAAACGATTTTTTTTTCTGTCACGTGTGAGGAATTTTAAATTATTGCGCAAATAATCAGTGATGTTCGTGGTTGCATATTGTAAATTAAAATCATTACAGATTTAGTAAAGTGCAATGAAACACCTTTTCAGCGTATAATGTTGTATCAGTCGCCTTCGCTATTCATCTCAAGTTGTGATGGATTTATTTAACGAAACTAGACAATTCAAATGAGCAGTTAAAGTCCGTCTCTATTGAAGCTGACTGTGGATGAGATCCACAAGTTGTCTGAAAAAGAAAAATGCAAATGTGTGTGAAATCTTATGGGACTTAACCGCTAAGGTCATCACTCCCTAAGCTTATACACTACTTAACCTAAATTATCCTAAGGACAAACACGCACACCCATGCCCGAGGGAGGACTCGAACCTCCGCCGGAACCAGCCGCACAGTCCATGACTGTAGCGCCCAGACCGCTCGGCTAATCCCGCGGGGCTTTTGTGTGACTACTCGATTTTGTGCAGTAGGCAATCTCTTCTTAATTGATGAGTTTTTCTAAGAAAACCTTCAGTAAGACAGTAGCTGTTGCAAGTATACAATATGGAGAAGACCCAAAATTAGCTGCATGGTTTTCTGTAACTGCAAAATTTACTACTTCGCATCCAGCTTATTAACATCTGCACTGTACAAAAATGCCGTGTCTGAACGCTGAAGTGAAAAGATTCCAAATACTTCTGAATGTTCTTCAGTTCAGTCCGAGCCTCTGCAGCCAAACTAAAGTTGAAAGCAAGTTAAACCGCCCTTTGTAATCCTGGCAAATATTTAGCAAATGGACGCACGACATCTATCCCTACTGTCAATCTCATTTACAATAGCTTATGAAGAGAGAATCGAACATTTACTTTTAAAACTTCCCATCTATGGGACCTAGCAAGAAAAACATTACGTTTCAGAAACATTTCCGAAAAAAAGCGACAACATCCACGCAGCTCTCTGCAGCATGGACGACACAAAGATTTGAAGACACAAATTACCAGCGGAATTTCCTCTGATACGCTCAGGTGACAAACGTCATGGAATACCTTCTAACATCGTGTCGAACCTTCCTTGGCCTGGCGAAGTGCAGCAAGTGGACGTGGCGTCGACTCAACAAGTAGTTGGAAGTCCCCTGCAGAAATACTCAGCCATGAACTGAGCTCTCCATTACGCCCTATAAGTGTTCTATGGGATTCATGTCAGGGATCTGGGTGGCCAAAACATAAGCTCTAATTGTTCGGAATGTTCTTCAAAGCAATTGCGAACAATTGTAGCTCAGTGACATTGCATAATCTGCCTGAAAGTTTCATATCAGCGCACGCTCCAATGCAGAGTGAAAGTCTCATTCTGGACATTGCTTATTGTTATCCATAAACAAAGTATATGAAGATATTAAATTGGTAATTCAGTACGTGAAGGAAAATGAGAATCTAATACTCTAGGTGGACTGGAATATGGTTCTAGGGGAAGGAGTTGAAGAAAGGGTTGTGGAAGGGTATGGGCTTGGTACTAGGATTGAAAGAGGAGAAAGACAAATTGATTTCTGTAGTAACATTCTGCTGGTGATAGCGAATACTCTGTTCAAGAATCACAAGAGGAGGAGGTATACTTTGAGAGGGCCGGGAGATTACCTTATGGTCTGGCAGAGATTCCAAAGTCATGTACTGGATTGTAACGCGTAACAAGGAACAGATACGGACTCACACCACAATTCAGTATTGGTGAAGAGTAGGCTGAACTTTAAGAGACTATTCTAGAAAAATCGATGAACAAGGAAGTTAGATACAGAAACGCTAAGGAATGGAGATAGGCACTTTAAGTTATCTGAGGCTATTGATACTGTGATAAGGAGTAACTCAGTACGCAGATCAGGTAAAGAGGAATAGATATCTCTAAAAGGCGGAGTCACAGAAGTTGGAAAGAAAAAAGTACGCCCAAAGAAGGTAATTGCGAAGAAACCGTGAGTAACAGAAGAACTACTTCAGGTGATCGATGAAAGAAGAAAGTCAAAAAGTGTTCTGGAAAATTCAGGAAAAGAGAAATATAAGTCACTGAGGACTGAAATAAATGGGAAGTACAGGGAAGCTGTGAGGAAATGGCGGTATGACAAATTCGAAGAAATCGAAAAACAAATGAATGTCGAAAAGAGTGTCTGAGCATGCAGAAGTCAAAACAACCTTCGGTGACGTTAAAAGTAAGGGTGCTGACATTAAGAGTGCAAGGGGAATTCCACTGTGAAATGCAGAGGAGAGAGCGGTACATTGAAGGCCTCTATGAGGGCGGAGATGTTTCTGGTGCTGTGACAGAACAAGAAACAGAGTCGATATAAAAGAGATAGTGGATTCAGTAAAATAAGAATCTAAAGGGCTTTGGAAGACTTACTATCGAGTAAGTCGGAATGGATACATAATATTCCATCAAAATTTCTAAAACCTCTGTGGGAAGTGGCAACAAAACGAGTATTCACGTTGATGTGTAAAATGTATGAGCCTGTCATCCATACAACTCCGAAGACTGCAAAAGCCGAGAAGTGCCAGAATTATAGCACAAAAAGCTTAACATCTCATGCATCCAACTTCCTGACAAGAACAATATGCAGAATAACGGAAATGAAAACTGAGGTTGTGTTACACGAAGATTAGTTTGCCCTTAGGGAAGGTAAAGGCACCAGAGAGGCAATTCTACCGTTGCGACTGATAACGGAAGCAAGACTAGAGAAAAGTCAAGAGACAGTCAGCATTTGTCGACATGGAAGAAGCGGTCGGCAGTGTAAATTGGTGCAAGATGATCGAAATCGTGATGAAAATAGAGGTCAGCTATATGAAAAGACGAGTAATGTGCAATATGTACAAGAACCAAGAGCGAACAATAAGAGTGGGAAAAGAGGAAAGAAGTGCTCGGATTAAGAAGGGTGTAAGGCAGATGTAGTCTCTCGCCCCTGCTGTTCAATCTATGCATCGAAGAATCAATTAGGGAAATACGAAAAGTTCAAGGTGAAAGGATATCAATAATAAGCTTCGCTGATGACATTGATATCCTCAGTAACCACATGACGACGAAAGAATAAAAAAAATTGTAAACAATTTTATCACATTCCAACATACGAGTGTCAACATTCTTGATTGAAAACACGTCAACTTTCGCAATTATCGATGTACATTTTCTCATCACAATGCATGCACTAACACAGGTGGTCTTAGTATGAAGTCTAAAGACGATCTGATATTAAACGTGGCAGCCTTCCATTCCCAACGTAAGTCCCTATTATTAGAAAACATATCTAAAATTTCTTTCATTCATTCACGTGATGTAAGTCAAAGGGAATAACACGTGCTGACAGGATCTTCTCTTGCCTAACGGCCTCAGCGCGGAGGGTAACAGCGGCTAGCTCAGGTCATTGGCGTCTTTCATCGACAGAAAACAAAATACAACAGGACATTAAGTTTACAGCTCAAACATTTTTAGTTACAACAACAATAACAATTAACTCAAGTGCTAAATCTGTATAATTCATCATATGGGTCTAATACTGACTTACCTGCTAACTGAGCGATAGGTCATGGCGTAACTGGATTTTCTTATCACACTACACAGGTCCTTAAAGTTAAAACCGCGATCGTCGGATATGGACGTAAGAAAGTCTGAAAATGAAAGTGAAAACCTGTAAATTGTATTGTTTGAAAGTTCCATCGACTTTTGGTTGAATATTCTCTACGTAATTATTGAAAACACTTTCAGCACTGGTGTAATATTCCGAAATATTTATTATTTATTTCACAGACCAGTTTTCGGCTGTTATGCCATCATCAGGAACAAAGATAACGCAACAGCAGAAAACTGGTTTTTTAAATAAATAACAAATACCGTAATGTATTACACCAGCGTTGTCTGTGTATTCATTCATAATGAAAATCTGTAACTTAGAAGCATAAAGTTACAGTATTATTAAGAGAATAAATATGCGTGAGTGCGGAATTACGAACCAAGAAAGAAATTCACCAAACCTGGTGATATGCGGTGTGAAGCTAGGTTAGCGATCACAGCCATATATCACTATGGTACCGAAATACTGCCCTAGACAACGTATCGTATACTGAAACGATGGATTAACGTGAGAACGAAACTTAATAAAAACGCCGTGTGTCGGGGCTGAGAGTGAAAATGGGTTTAAATAAAGTAAATGCTGAACAGAGACAATTAGAATGACGGGGCAGAATTAAAATACTCTAAAAAATTTAAAAGTAGACGTACTAGTGGTAAAATAGAAGTAACTATTTCGTTGAAGTAGCAACTATTAAGACGGACTGAAATGTCAATCTAAATGTATATCGAGTAGGACGAGATGATAGGGTGGTAGTTAAAAAGGGACGAATAGGAGATGGTAACACATATGGAAGAAAATGGGAGGGGGGTGGGGGGAGCAAAGCAAAAGGTGAAAACTTCGAAAGCTTCCAAAACTGAAATGATCGGAAAACATTTAAAAGTCGTGAAATAGGTTTATAGTCTGCATCTCAGACTCACTTTACGCACGAAGCTGTGGCATCTAACGAGTCACTTAATTACTTTGATTTCAACATCCCGTTTATAGAAGGCCACATCGTATATAACACTTTCCAAAATCCTACATCAACCGACGCCATTACACACGCTTTATCTTTTCATGCTGCTAAGTAAACATTTTCTCAGCTATGATTGAGCGGGCACACATTGTCCTTTTAAGCACTAATTCCTTGGCTTAGAGTGTGATCCAGTTAACGCGAAATCCATCGGCTAATCGCATGGTTACTTATTGGATAAGATATTTCATTTGAGATCAACCAGTACGAATAACACAGCTGCTTCTCGCAGTACTCCTTTTGTCGGTGACATATCTTACACACTCGCCAATCTCCTCTAAGGCAATGCAGTTAAAATCCCCTTTCCTACACGTGATCGAATTCATTACCGTCTCATTCACAGTGAACATTCAGTGAAATATTTCTTTTCCAACTCAGGAGTCTATAAACTCACTCGTCCTCAGTGCTCTCATACGTGTAATGGACAAACAGGTCGTGACGTTGAAATATTGTTTCTGGAGCACTTTCTCACTAAAACGAAAGTTTGTAGAAAGTAACTCTTCTTTTGCTGAACTTCTTAGGGCCAGTGGCCTTTGGGGACCGACGCTCGATTCTCTCGAGAACCTACATATAATACCTAAAGGGATAAAGGGAAGAGATCGAGATAACAAAATTTCTCAAGCGTTAGGGAAACCTAAGTATTAATGATCATTTGGTCACTACAGGCCAGATTTTCTGATCTCCCTGCACTTCGTTACACCTATACTCCTACCAGCAACTTTTGTCTTTCATGTTATTAACTACACGAATTACTTCACTCAGATCCAGGTGAAATTTTTCAGCTGTCAGCATTTAAAAAGGTGATGGGGGGTGGGTGGAGTAAGGGGTGTATAATTTATACTGGTGAGTAAACTGTACATCTACCTACGTCACACTCACGCTTGTATTCCATAATTATTAATATAGCTGAATGCGGACGATCAGTCAAATCATTACTGATCTCACGTAACACATAATACGAATCCATGCGAGCGTATAGCATATTGGTTTACTAAGCATTATCTCATTGCATATCTCTTAATCTGCTTGTTTTTTTTTTCTTTTAGAGGCACATTAATATCCCATTTAGTAACCTTTCTTGGACAGATATGTGCAACCCATTTACGCAGGTGGTGAGGTTCGTTTCCACGAATGGTGGCGATTTATTCGAGCCAGACAAGGAGCTTCCACATTATTTATTTAGCGTATGGTTATACATCCAACATTAATACGTCAAGTGTTAGACACTAAAATCTTATAACAATCATGAATATAATTTATGTTTGTATTGGTCAGTTAAAAGGTTATATTGAGGTTTGAGATCCATTCTAGCGCCGATGGGGATGCCTCCAGGAAGTCGGACCAGTTCCCTGCATATGCCAGCAAGGAGCATTCACCATGGATGTGTTGGATCGTCTGTCTAGGGGCACCGCAGTCGTATTCTGGTGACATCGCTCTTCCCCATTTGTGTAGTGAATCCGCACACCTGCCATGTCCAGTACGTATTCGATTTAATGCGGACCATGTTTTCCGTGTTAGTTCCATTCCAGAGATGTTGCAGTTATAGCTCTCAAACCAGGTCTGTAGTTGGTCATTTATCTTTTGGTTCCAATCTAGTCTCCATTGTTTCATGTGGTCATAGTTATTATTTTGAAGCTGCTCAGCTGTGCGTATGGGTGGCTTTCTTGATTTCAATCGAGTGTGTCGCAGTTGTGAGAGTTCTTCTTTAATTGGTAGTTCTGGTTTTGTCTCAATCTTTCTGAATTCGTGCAGTAGGGCCGCTTTTCTACGCAGGTGCCACAGAAAACACTTTAAAACACGTTAATGAAGCAAAGTGCAGAAAGGGCACACTATCTACCATACGATTCCAATTTGTAACTAGTTATTAATTAAGCAGTCCATTAATATACCTAAAGATTGAACAATGGACACACTGAGGCTGCACTGATCATTGTGAGGGGAATAAGTTTCGTCTGCGGAACATCGAAGTTAGACATTGGGACAATGATCGTCGTACAAAGTGGTATTGTGCGAGAGTGGGCAACAGTCAATGCTACTACCTCCTCCCACAAAGGCAAGCAAGGGCTCAACAGAGGGGACAAGGAACGGTACCACGTTGAACACGCTTGGCGCCAGATATTTAGTTAGACATCGAAAAATAACGACGAATAATAACTCTTTGTGAACGGAGGAGGTATTTGTTAGGGACAGAATTTCATGCACTCCAAGATGCATAGAAACATTGAATTCTATGAAATCACAAATATGTTGGTGTCTAATGGACAAGAGCGTTGGTATCAGACTCAGTATCAGTCGAATTGATACTAAAGTTAACATAATATTCCACATTTTCACACCAACTTATTCATCCATGGTCATTTACGGTGTACGTGAGCAATGGTAAGAACTTATATAAGCAAAATAAATAAACAGATTGACTGATTTCATCTCCAGAGGCTGATTTTTACTTGACAGGGTAACCTGCGTCATGAAAACGGTACTACAACCACATAAAATGCGTCGTAATGCAAGATGCAAGAGATGGCTCTGATTGACCCGTTTCAATAAACAAAGTGATTGAGGTGACTCTACCTGTAACTTTTATGCAGCTTACAGTGCCTTCAAATAGCTCACGTGATATTTTCGTATTTTCTCGCTAGATACGTGCCAAATATTAGTCATACAGAGAAAATGAACGGGACCTTTTGTAGGAAATGTAATGCAGTTATATTTTATATTGGAATATATTACACAGGAAGCCATCGTTTTCGTGTTATTCAAGAAAAACGCGTCTGAAAGTAATTTTTGTACGTGTAACTTGTGTAGTTCAAAAACTACTGCCTCTAGCGAATATTTATCATAGTACAAAATATACATTAAATATCTTACAAGAGGAGATATTCATTTATTTCTGAATAACTAGTGGTTTGGATGTTACTGAGTGAGACGATACGACACTCATGAATGTGATATTTGATGGAGCTGCAGCCTGCATAGTCCATACATACGGGCAAATGAACCACCCTGTACACTACATCGGAAGAATATTTTATCGATATTCTGTATGTCATCATATTCTATTGCTGAACCATACCACGGACTAGTGCTAACTGTATAGTCTGGCAATTCGTCTCCAACAAAACACGCTGCAGATTTTCAGTTACATCAACGCACTAAGCTAATCATATTACAGTTTGTACATAATATCTAAAAAAATTCTTGTTAGGCATGTGGAGATTTCATATAAATAAAATTATAGCAACAATAAAGTGTACAATCGATTAGAGGAGTCTTGCATGAACTGTGACAGGAGCCCGAACAACAGGTGTATACGTACTAGGGCATGTGTTAAAACTCTGAAATACTACATCGATAGTGAGTGGTTATCAGCCGAAAACTGGACCTGCTTTACTAAAGGTAGAAAAGAAACGACAACTGACTGCTTTTCTCTATCATTCTGAATGTCATACCACAGTCGTTGAGCGCATTCCACTTTCCTAATGGAAGATGATTTGAACGCCACTATTTTCCTCTCCATTGTAAAATTACGTAAAAGATTGTTGAAACTATTTTTCCTTCTAGAAATTGTACATTATTAACTAATGATGTCTTCATTGCCTCAGTACATTGCTAAGTCGCTAAAATATTAATATCACACTTCGTTTGTGGAGATTTCCATGCAGCCTTCCTGTTGACTCTGGGTGTTGGCATTGGATTCGTGGGCCTATATACACCGCGCAGCTTGAGGCCACTGTACACACACTTGAGGACGGGACACATAAGCACGAGCTCCTCCATGTTCCACTACACTCACGGCGTCGCTGTACCAACAGACCTTGAAAACCTTAGAACTGCCACTTTATATAAAATCATGTTGCACGTCAAACAAATAAAAGGATATGCATTGAAAGTTGAAAGTTTCACATAAACCACCAAAAAGCTACAGTTTACACAAACTGGTATACGTGGTAATATTTATTTACGGCAATACAATTCCACAAAATTGCTTAGCGAATAAAATTCTTTGTGATTAAACTGTTCGTGAGTCGAGACTGTATTGCGCATCCACAGAAAAACTAGCAAGGAACTTTTTGGGCTGAAATGATTTTATATGCTAAAAGAACTCATGAAAAACATAAAGTAATTTATATTTCGTCAAATTACATTAAAGTTAACGAATTCCATTCTTTGCAAATATTTAAATGTGTACATACTGTCAATGTGTTTTTAGATGATGGTGTATGCTACTCTATATCAAAACTGAGAGTCCTGTGAGTGACCACAGAGGCAAAATGAGTGCTTCTTTGTCGTATATTCAACTGGTAGTATTCTCACATTTTTAAAACAGGACGCTCTGGAATCTTTTCCGGTGGCAAACAAGGGTACAGTCTCAGATGCATCCGAATTCGTATCTACCAGTACCACAATTATTACAGATTTCATACCATGAATAAGACTGTCCATTAAACGACGAGCTTTCATTAGACGCGGAGCGGTAAAATAAGTCAGTTTTCATGGAGCAGAAGATGTCGTCGGTATCACATTTTTGAGGTATTGAAGGATTCGTAGACAGAGTTGTGTGTATAGTAATGCCACGCAAAACGTGGTTAGTTCACAGCAAACATTTCGTAATCCTTTTTTGTTCCTTTTCTGGAATCTTCCAACAGCTCGGATTTCTAGAAAATTTAATACCCATTTATATTGCGAGCTCATCAGTTCAGCAGAACAACAGAGGTCCAACTACAAGAGCTTTTTGAGATTTAACTTCTTTGAAAAATAAAAAACGAGCAACACATGCTCCACATCCATATGTTTACAATCCTCGTACGTTTAATCAGAGAGTATTACCAGAATTTGATACCTATATCTGTGTATTGTCGACTATATGGGAATAATAATGCCAGACATTAACAGATATCCATTTTCAAAGCCCCTCTCTACTTCAGAGGCGTTAAACGAACCTACTTCATTTTAGGCGCATAGTGGTTTGTTTCGTCGCCACTGTTCTACCACTGTCCTTAAAGATATATTTTACGGTGTATGTACTTAATACTAATAAAAACGACAGGACTTTGAGAATTAATAAATTCGACACAAAACTCACCGAGTTGGCTACACACATCACTCCATTCGAATTGATGAAAAATGTAGCCCAGTAAACCTGGAGATCTTCGCAGATGGCCGGCCGCTATGGTTGAAAAGAAAAATTCGGAGTGAGAATTAAAATCCACGGAGAAGAAATAAAAACTTTGAGGTTCGCCGATGACTTTGTAATTGTGTCAGAGACGGCAAAGGACCTGGAGGAGCAGCTGAACGGAATGGACAGTGTCTCGAAAAGATGATATAAGATGAACATCGACAGAAGCAAAACGAGGATAATGTAATGTAGTCGAATTAAGCCGGGTGACGCTGAGGGAATTTGATTAGGAAATGAGAGGCTTAAAGTAGTAAATGAGTTCTGCTATGTGGGGAGCAAAATAACTGATGAAGGTCGAAGTAGAGAGGATATAAAATGTAGACTGGCAATGGCATGGAAAGCGTTTCTGAAGAAGAGAAATTTGTTAACATCGAGTATAGATTTAAGTATCTTGAAGTCGTTTCTGAAAGTATTTGTATGGTGTGTAGCCATGTATGGAAGTGAAACGCGGACGATAAATAGTTTGGACAAGAAGAGAATAGAAGCTTTCGAAATGTGGTGCTACAGAAGAATGCTGAAGATTAGATGGATAGATCACATAACTAATGAGGAGGTACTGAATAGGATTGGAGAGGAGAGGAGTTTGTGGCGCAACTTGACTAGAAGAAGGGACCGGTTGGTAGGACATGTTCTGAGGCAGCGTGGAGGGTAAAAACCGTAGAGGGAGACCAAGAGATGAATACACTAAGCAGATTCAGAAGAATGTAGGTTGCAGTAGGTACTGGGCGATGAAGAAGCTTGCACAGGATAGAGTAGCATGGAGAGCTGCATCAAACCAGTCTCTGGGCTGAAGAGCACAACAACAACAACAAGTCTAGTGACGTCAGATGTTAAGTCCCACAGTGCTTAGAGCAATTTGAACCATTTGAACTTAGCAGATGTATAAAGACCGTATTTTCGTTCGTCTTAAATGTTCAAATGTTTGTGAAATCTTATGAGACTTTACCGCTAAGGTCATCAGTCCCTTAGCTTACACACTACTTAACCTAAATGATCCTAAGGAGTAACATACACACCCATGCTCGAGGGACGACTCGAACCTCCGCCGGTATCAGACGCACAGTCCATGACTGCAGCGTCGAAGACCGCTTGGCTAATCCCGCGTAGCGAGTCGTCAGAGAAACGAAATGATTCCATGCTAAACGAAAGCACTGCGTATCATTATATGGCGATCGCAGTACTGTCTCTTGTTAAAGAGTTTTTCATGTCGTGTGTATCTGTTTAGAACTATTTTCACTTAACCCAATACTGGCCATTGTCCCTTTTTTGGGACGCGTATATTTTATTTATTTCTACGTAAGCAGTGGAGCTTTTAGCCTTTATTGTTGCACATGAAGGTTCAACTAACTGCTATAATGCCCGTAAATGTAAAATAAATAACTTTTTTCTAAGTACTTCACGTCAGGAAAATTATAAACTTGCCGAATTTTTGTTCTCGCACTTGGTAGCACTGTATGTGTGCTGGTAGTTCCTGGACGACAATGAGATGTGATTTCGTTGTCTGGGCGTCTTTGTTATGAACATACGGATGTCCGTGTAAGATTAAGTATACGTTAGTTTTTTTCAAGAAAGTGCAATATGGATATACACTCCTGGAAATTGAAATAAGAACACCGTGAATTCATTGTCCCAGGAAGAGGAAACTTTATTGACACATTCCTGGGGTCAGATACATCACAGGATCACACTGACAGAACCACAGGCACATAGACACAGGCAACAGAGCATGCACAATGTCGGCACTAGTACAGTGTATATCCACCTTTCGCAGCAATGCACGCTGCTATTCTCCCATGGAGACGATCGTAGAGATTCTGGATGTAGTCCTGTGGAACGGCTTGCTATGCCATTTCCACCTGGCGCCTCAGTTGGACCAGCGTTCGTGCTGGACGTGCAGACCGCGTGAGACGACGCTTCATCCAGTCCCAAACATGCTCAATGGGGGACAGATCCGGAGATCTTGCTGGCCAGGGTAGTTGACTTACACCTTCTAGAGCACGTTGGGTGGCACGGGATACATGCGGACGTGCATTGTCCTGTTGGAACAGCAAGTTCCCTTGCCGGTCTAGGAATGGTAGAACGATGGGTTCGATGACGGTTTGGATGTACCGTGCACTATTCAGTGTCCCCTCGACGATCACCAGTGGTGTACGGCCAGTGTAGGAGATCGCTTCCCACACCATGATGCCGGGTGTTGGACCTGTGTGCCTCGGTCGTATGCAGTCCTGATTGTGGCGCTCACCTGCACGGCGCCAAACACGCATACGACCATCATTGGCACCGAGGCAGAAGCGACTCTCATCGCTGAAGACGACACGTCTCCATTCGTCCCTCCATTCACGCCTGTCGCGACACCACTGGAGGCGGGCTGCACGATGTTGGGGCGTGAGCGGAAGACGGCCTAACGGTGTGCGGCACCGTAGCCCAGCTTCATGGAGACGGTTGCGAATGGTCCTCGCCGATACCCCAGAAGCAACAGTGTCCCTAATTTGCTGGGAAGTGGCGGTGCGGTCCCCTACGGCACTGCGTAGGATCCTACGGTCTTGGCGTGCATCCGTGCGTCGCTGCGGTCCGGTCCCAGGTCGACGGGCACGTGCACCTTCCGCCGACCACTGGCGACAACATCGATGTACTGTGGAGACCTCACGCCCCACGTGTTGAGCAATTCGGCGGTACGTCCACCCGGCCTCCCGCATGCCCACTATACGCCCTCGCTCAAAGTCCGTCAACTGCACATACGGTTCACGTCCACGCTGTTGCGGCATGCTACCAGTGTTAAAGACTGCGATGGAGCTCCGTATGCCACAGCAAACTGGCTGACACTGACGGCGGCGGTGCACAAATGCTGCGCAGCTAGCGCCATTCGACGGCCAACACCGCGGTTCCTGGTGTGTCCGCTGTGCCGTGCGTGTGATCATTGCTTGTACAGCCCTCTCGCAGCGTCCGGAGCAAGTATGGTGGGTCTGACACACCGGTGTCAATGTGTTCTTTTTTCCATTTCCAGGAGTGTATATCGTGCATAGTTTTCCCATGGGATAACGATATAGAAATGGTAATACCGAGTGCCAGTAATTTTATTTTATATTATATTTTTTCGCAAGTTTTGACAAAAATTTGAAGTTGTATTTTGAAACTGTAGTGGAACATAATTTTACTTTCACTGTGTGAAGAAGTCTTCCTGCTTTTTGACCTTTCATCACGTCGAGTCTCTCTCTTTGACTGTGTGAAGCAAGCATAGAGGGCACAAACAAGGAGTCCGATTGCAATGGGGGGGGGGGGGGGGTGTACACGACATGTCTTTTGCTTTATTTTATACTGAATAGACATTCAGTAATATTAAAACATTCTTTATTTATTGGCTCTATGGCTCTGAGCACTATGGGACTCAACTGCTGTGGTTATTTATTGATTGTGTTGTTTCTTACAATATTATGCATGGAGAATAAGGTGGTGAATTTCGATAGCGCATTTGGCCAATGTCCCAAAAATGGGACGGTCTGTAGTTTTTGTTCTAATAAACTGAAAATTTTCAAAACAACTATTTATACAATTAATCACTCAATGTAACGTATTTATGTATAAAAGTTTGCAAAAAATTATCCGATAGAGTTTTGGCCAGAAATGAAGTGAACGAGAACGTGCGGGCAGAGGTAGTATGGTTACGTTTCAGTAAAATGTAGGTCTTTGTTTCACGTACAGATTTTCGCGTATCAGCAGCACAAAACAATTGCCGCACATCGCTGGCAGAAACGTAATGTTGTGGGCGTCAACAATACGCCTGCGGCAAACTACCGAAGCTTATCCGTAGCGGAGAACCCGAGTTGCCACTGCGCCGCCAGTTCGGACCCTGGGAGGCCGCGGATCGATGCCCGCTGATTGTCATCGCATTCCGGCGCCCCTCCAAGTGGGGCTGTGGTCGCGGGGCGTCCGTGCCAGCGCTCCGGAGCGCTTTCAATTAGCGCGGCCAGGCCGCCCTAACGAACGAGCCGCCCGACTATTCACTGCTGGTCAGCTGCCGGCAGCGGAAATACCGCGCCTGCGGTCGAGCCGAACGCGACCCGTCGTGTTATCATCTGCTTCCAGCGCCAAGCGGCAGTTTTCTGAATAAACCGCACGCCACAAATCCCCACTCCCATCTCCTAACGATCCCGTTCGTACAATAGCGCGCTATTAGTGCAGCTGCGAGGACGAGCCAGTTGAAAACTATCCAAACCAACGCATTAAACAAGTTAATGTGTTTTTATCTCGTAAAACAGAGTAACAGCTCACCTTCATTGGCGAATTGTCAGTAAAGTTAATGTGGGATTTTCCGCAGCACCTGTAACGACCCATGTCATTAGGCGAAGCAACAGATTCATATCCATCATGCTCCACAAATAAAATTTTATACAGTGAAGTGCCGGAGTGGTAAGACGGATGCTAGCATACCTCATTACTTTTATTAAGACACATGAACTCACTGCCTGGAGCGACAGAGGGCGAGGAACGTAATGTTATGTCTTCAACAGCGGATTCGCTTTCAGGAGGACGGCGACTAAACACGGTTATTCAGATTGAGGTATCCACAAATCGCGTAAGACAGGGTCGATCCCAAGGGAAATATCCCCATCTTTCCGCATTCTTTCTCATCCCGAGTTCATGCTCCGTCTCTAATGCCCCATCGCCAACTGGACTGTGACCCCCTATATTCCTTCCTGTTATATTAAATTAGCGACTGTTGTGAGGCGTTAAAATTAAGTGCTTGACCAATTTAAATAGCACCGAACAGTAAATACACCTTACGTCTGTCGATGTTGTCATTAGACAGGACTCTTAATCCATGTCGACCGCTGCAGGAAAATCAAATAATGAACTACTCTTACAGCGACCATAAAATACTAAAAATATCTACCTAGACTGCCCCGTTAATTTCTGTATGTGACACGTACAGGCACTCACAGCAGCAATGAGAAACAAATTTAAAAATACAGAACGGAAAACAGTAACTGCCGTACAACGCAATAACTGCAGCCAAGTCTAAACTATTAATCGACATCTTGAGCAGTAGTGAAAAGTAATAGCCTTGCTTGAGCATCTGCGTCGCTTGCTTCCTAGGTTAATACTCAAATATGCCGAAATAACATTAAACATGTGTTGTAGGGTGAAACGAAACCAGAGGAAAAAGTGCAACAGCAAGAAACACATAACTGGAGAGTGAATTTTTTGCGTAAATTGTTGCTGTGAAAGCCTCATGGATACAATTAATGCCTATAAATTAATGTATCATTAATTTTAATAGAAAATTTAGTTTCTTCGGAAACAGCCAATTCACTTCATCCAATTTGACATACACGAAAAACAGGTAAAGAAGTACTTAAACCAAAAGCATATAATTGTCCCGAAAACAATGAAAATCACGCGATTAACGTAATTACGAAGAAACTGAGCCTGATACCTTTACGTACACCATTCAAATTAAGATAGAGAACCCCTTTAAAGTTATTCCTTGCTTGTCCACTAAATATTGTTATCAGGAAATTAATTTGTATTTAGTTGAAGAGTGCAGTTTATAAGTTAGGCACTAATTCCAGTACTAGTATTGCTAAATGTAAGAGGCAAAGAATAGTGCACACTCGAACAGTCTTTAACGGAAAACATCCGTGACACACTCTGCAACGTACATCAGTTAGCCTCACACAGACCTGTTGAACCTTTCCATGTGTCGTCCTTATCCCTGTTAAATATTGGCTTTTTATAAATGCTGTCCAAACAGAGTAACGTAAAAATTTCGAGAATTAAAAGAGCTGGAAAAGCTAGTAGAGGTGACGGAATAGGTAGAGATTATATAACGAAAACCGTAGAGGGTATGATAAGCGTTATATAATATTTTCCTTTCGCTGTAACGCAAAATGCCTGGCATTTCTGGTAGTAATCCCGAAGGAAATCAAACAATTATGTAATACAAACTATGTTGTCCATACACCACTTCAGATCAAGTCACTAGTCCTATGTGAAACAAAGTAATGGCAAAATATCCAATAAGCAGTAGAGTTTCAAGAAAAACTAAATTAGTGTTTTGCAACTTGTTGAGATGTTATGAATATGACAAGTGAAGATCTACAGAGTGGGTGAAGTAATATATAATTCCTTCATTTACTCATTGCCAAAGATCGGATTCGGTGCTACTTTAGTCACTCAGATACTGGTATAGGTGGGTTTTTATCCTTTTCCTGCTCTGTCATAAGACCAAAGCGTCAAACATTTGTTTGTCTGTAAGTGTGAGTCACGTCTATATCTACATCTACATGGTTACTCTGAAAATCATACTTAAACGCCTGGCAAAGTGTTCGTCGACCACCTTCATATTTGTTCTCTATTGTTCCACTCTCGAACAGTGCCCGGAAAAAAACGAAAACAAAAATGGTTCAAAAGGCTCTGAGCACTATGGGACTTAACATCTGATGTCATCAGTCGCGTAGGACTTAACCTAAGGACATCACCCACATCCATGCCCGAGGCAGGATTCGAACCTGCGATCTTAGCGGTCGCGCGGTTCCAGACTAAAGCGCCTAAATCCACTCGGCCACACCGGCCGGCAAACGAAAACATATACCTATCTGTGCGAGTTCTGATTTCCCTTATTTTATTATGGTGGTCCTTTTTCCCTGTATAGGTTGACATCAACAAAATATTTTCGCATTCTGAGGTGTGAATTGTTGGCTTAAATTTCGTGAGAAGGTCCCGCAGCAACGATAAACGCCTTTATTTCAACGATTTCCAGCACAAATCCTGTATCATGTCCACGAACAGTTTTCGGTTCTCTTTCCCCAGAACGTTTTCTACGTGTTCTTTACAGTTTAAGTTGTTCTTAATTGTAATTCTTAGGTATTTAGTTAAATATACGGCCTTTAGTTTTTATTGATTTATTGTGTAACCGAAATTCAACTGATTCATTTTAGGATTCACATGCATGAAAGCGCAGTGTTCATTATTTAGGGTCCATTGCCAATTTTCGTACCATACATATACCTTACGTGAATGGTTCTGCAGCTGGTGTTCCTCTTCCGACGACTTTCTAGATGATAAACGACAGTACTATCAGGAAACAACCTAAGACGATTGCTCAGATTGTCTCCTAAATCGGTATATATCCAATAAACAGCAGAGAGCCTATAACACTACCTTTGGAAACACCAGAAATTAGTTCTCTTTTAGTCGATGACTTTCCGTCAATTGCCACGAACTGTGGCCTCTCTGATCGTAAATAAATAATCCAGTCACATAACTGATACGATATTCTATAAGCACGCATTTTGAAACGTTCTGGAACTCTAGTAACACGGAATTAATTTGGAATCGATTGTCGACTGCACTGAACACTTGGTTCGAGCTAGTTGCGTTTCACAAAAACGACGTTTCCTTAATCCATGTTGACTATGTGTCGATAGGCAATTCTCTTCCAGGTAATTCACAACGTTTAAACAAAATAGAATATCGATATTAACAGTATTGAACTGTAATGTAGAGGATTATTCCTATTGCCTTTCTTTACTATTGGTGTGATGTCTGATACTTTCCAGTTTATGGGTTCGGATCATTCGTCGAGAAAGCTGTTGTATATGGTTGTTAAGTAAGGAGCAATTGCGTCAACATACTCTGAAAGTAACCACATAGCATAGTATCTGGACCAGTAGACTTGGTTTTATTACGTGATGTAAGTTGCTTCACTACTCCAAGAACCTTTACATCTAAGTTACTGATGTTGGCAGCTGTTCTTGATTCGAATTTTGGAATATTTACTTCGTCTTCTTTGGAGAAAGAATTTAGGAAGGCTGTGTTTAACAGCTCTGTTTTAGCAACAGTATCATCGATAGTATTTCCATTGCTATCGCGCAGAGAAGGCATTGATTATGTCTTGCCGCTAGCATACTTTACTTACGAGCAGAATCTCTTTGAAATTCTGCCAGGTTTCCGGACAAAATTATGTTGTGGAAACTATTATAAGCATCTTGCTTATAATGCTATGTCCGCGCTAAATTTCAAGATTCTATAAAAGATCGCCAATGTCTTTTTCATCGTATCTGCAGCTGTGTTCTGACCTGTTTGTATGTACCATGTGGTATCAGCTTTGTCCTTTGTTAATTTATTTGCTATAAATCTCTCAACTGATGTCGATACCATGTATATGAATTCAAGCCACGTTTGGTCTAAATTTACGTGGTTAATTTGGAAGGAGTGTAAATTGTACCTCAGGAAGCCGCCAAGCGAATTTTTATCTGCTTTTTCCCACAGATATAATTTTCGTTCATTTTTGGTGGATTTTGGAGATGCGGTATTTAGTCTCGCAACGACAACCCTGTGTTCACTGATGTCTGTATGCGTTGATGCTCGTTATTAGCTAGAGATTATCTGTTACTAACAGGTCAGGTGTGTTCTCACGACAGTTTACTATTCGAGTAGGCTCATGAACTAATTGCTCTAAATAATTTTCATAGAATGTGTTTGTCACACTTTCCGAAGATGTCTTATGCGTACCACAGTATTTAAGAGTATATTCTCGCCAACATGTCGACAGTAAATTGAAGTAGCAACAACAATAACTCTATGAGTCGAGTATGTGATTGAAATTAGAGACCAGTTTTCTTTGAGCCTTTCAGCAATTATATTATTTGAGCTGGGAGGTCGATAAAAGGTTATAATTATTATTTTATTCCGGTTGCCAAGAAAGACCTATACCCACGCTAACTCACAGTAACTATCTACTTTAATCATATAGCGCTCTTAGAAAAAAGTGTTCCGAGACTGTTACCTGAAATGCTCCTCCATGATACTGACAAGAGGGAGATTGAGTTAATAATTAAATCACTAAAGACCAAGAACTCTCATGGATGTGACGGGGTATCTAGCAGAATACTGAAGTATTTATCTATGTATGTTAGCCCAGTTCTCAGCCATATCTGTAACTTTTCCTTTAGGAGTGGTCGGTTTCCTGACTGATTAAAGTACTCGGTAATGAAGCCACTTTATAAAAAGGGAGACATTGATAATGTAGACAATTTTAGACCTATTTCTATGCCATCTGTGTTTGCTAAAGTTATCTAGAAGGTTGTATACACAAGGTTACTGGAGCATTTAAATTCACATAATTTGCTGTCAAATGTTCAGTTTGGTTTTAGAAATGGCTTAACAACTGAAAATGCTATATTCTCTTTTCTCTGTGAGGTTTTGGACGGATTAAATAAAAGGTTGCGAACGCTAGGTGTTTTCTTTGATTTAACGAAGGCTTGTGACTGTGTTGACCACAAAATATTACGGCCGAAGTTGGACCATTATGGAGTAAGGGGAGTAGCTTACAATTGGTTCGCCTCTCACTTTAAGAACAGAAAGCAGAGGGTAATTCTCCGCAATATTGAGAGTGGTAGTGGTGTTCAGTCCGAATGGGGCACTGTTGAGTGGGGAGTTCCCCAAGGGTCGGTGCTCGGGCCACTGCTTTTTCTTATTTATATAAATGATATGCCTTCTAGTATTACAGGTGATTCAAAAATATTTCTGTTTGCTGATGACACCAGCTTGATAGTGAAGGATCTTGTGTGAAATATTGAAACAGTAACAAATAATGTAGTTCATGAAATAAGTTCGTGGCTTGTGGAAAATAATTTGATGCTAAATCACAGTAAGACTCAGTTTTTACAGTTTCTAACTCACAATTCAACAAGAACCGATATTTTGATCAGACAGAATAGGCATATTATGAGCGAGACGGAACAGTTCAAGTTCCTAGGCGTTCGGATAGATAGTAAGTTGTTGTGGAAAGCCCATGTCCAGGATCTTGTTCAGAAGCTAAATGCTGCTTTATTTACCATTAGAACAGTATCTGAAATATGTGACACTTCAACACGAAAAGTAGTCTACTTCGCATATTTTCATACGCTTATGTCGTATGGTATTATTTTTTGGGGTAATTCTTCTGATTCAAAAAGGGTATTTTCGGCTCAAAAACTGGCTGTTCGAGCTACATGTGGTGTAAGTTCGAGAACGTCTTGTCGACCCCTATTCAAAAATCTGGGAATTCTGACATTGCCCTCACAGTATATATTTTCTTTAATGTCGTTTGTTGTTAGCAATATTAGCCTATTCCCAAGAGTTAGCAGCTTTCACTCAGTTAATACTAGGCAGAAATCAAATCTGCATGTAGAATGCACTTCCTTGACTCTTCTGCAGAAAGGAGTGCAGTATTCTGCTGCATCCATTTTCAATAAGCTACCACAAGAACTCAAAAATCTTAGCAGTAGCCCAAACTCTTTTAAGTCCAAACTGAAGAGTTTCCTCATGGCTCACTCCTTCTATTCTGTCGAGGAGCTCCTGGAAGAGCTAAAAAATTAAGCAAATTCCAGTGTTACATTCTTGATTTTTTTTCATTTAAACTTACGTCTTGTCACCTGAATATGTTTTTTTTATATTTCATTTTATCTGTTTCTGATATCGTGTTATAATTTCATGTATTGACTCGTTCCATGACCATGGAGACTTCTCCTTAATTTGGTCCCACGGAACAATAAATAAATAAATAAAATAAAAATAAATAGAGACAGACTATTCTTAACAGTAACAAACACGCCACCAGTAACTGTATTAGCATATCGTTTCTGAGCAGCGTTAGGTCCTTCACAAAAATTTCTGTTGAAATTATCTCCGGCCTTAGCGAGCTTTCACTGTTATCATTGGTTTGTGTTAGCACTTGGAGCTCTGGTACTTTCCCACCACAGCTACGACAATGTACAGCTGTTACACCGATGGTTCTTAGATGTACTTTCTTTCTGCGTATTTCCACGCAATATTTGAGACAGATGGCTTTCTTGTGTTTCACCGAGACCCTCTATGCTAAAAAGCTTCCCAGTTCTTGCCAAACAGCCCTCACTAGCCGTGTAGCAGCTACCTGCGTGTAGTCGACTCCTGAACTAATTTGCCGGGCCCGAAACCCCACCACATTATGACACATGTCGAGGGAATCTGCAGCCTCCACAATAGCAGAACCATCTGTGGTTCTGATTCGGACACTCCACTTGGCTGTGTACTAGTAACCTGCAATCAGCACTCTCAATTATACTGCAAATCTCGAGCTCAGCTTTCATCTCACAAACACAGCTGTCAGCCTTTACCACTCCAGGTAGCCACTCGACACTAGAGGGAATCTCTTCCTATCGAAAACAGCACACATCATTAATACCAAGGTCAACGACCACGTGCAGCCAGCTGCAGCCTGTGCTCTTTAAGGCATCCGGGATGATGCACCGCATGTCTGGAATAACTCCAACAGATATGCACACAGGCTTTCTCCCCTCTTTGGCAGACACGTCCTTAGCAGCTCCATAACGATTCTAACGATGGAGCTCCCAACTACCAATGATACCACCATCTGTGAACATCCACATCTTGCAAACTGAGAGGTTTCCTCTGAAACAGGCTACATGACTTCATGTGGCTGAGGAACTTTGTCAGACTAACCAGGAAGGTTTGATGTTCGGCACCCTGGAAGTCTTTCGCCACACAGGCGACCTCCAGCTTCATGATGTATAGGGGTCAATCTCAATGCTTGCAGTAACTGCGTTGGTCGCTGCTGCAGACCGATCGGCGGAAACATGGGTCGTGCTGGACATCCGTTGGATCCCAACAGCCAGTTAACAACAATGATGCCCATCCACAGGAACCTCACACTGTGTAACTGAAGTCAACACAGCCTGCAGCTGAGAGCAAAACGTCACCAACGCAGTTCACATCAGTACACAGCAATCACAGTGCCTATCCGTATTAAAAACGACGGTAATGTACACCACACGCACAAACAAACGACCAGCAACAAGCGCTGCAGATCTCTACTGCAGACAGTATCTAAAACGCAATTTCTGTGATTAGCATATTATATTAACGCACAGAGATACAAACACTTAACTACCAAAGCACACAAGTGAGACTAAATAATTCGCTTCTGGTTAGGAACCTGTAGGAGGTCACAACATCGGCTACCTTCCGACACAAACTGAAACCCAAGACCTGTGTTTAGTAACTATTAAATTAACACGCAGAGATTCTAAAACTTAACTACGAACGCACCCAGGTGAAATTACATAGTTTGCTTCTGGTTTGGAACTCGTAAAATATATCAAAATCGGCTGCATCTCTACTGCTGCTGTTGCTCAGTTGGCGGATGCTTCATATTTCTGTCCCATTCAGACAGTTCCTACGTACGTCGTCTTTCTTTTTATCTTTTTGGTATCTTAAAATGTATTAATCAAATGGGGCATCTTCTCACTTTTTGGGAATTAGCACTGTGAAACATAGATCACCACAGTGCTATAAGGAATAAATTTAGAGACAGAGGTAACAACGTACCATAGAAGCTTCGATTTCTTTGGATATACAACTCAGAGACAATGCGATATGCTCTTTCATAAAGAAGGCAGGCAGATACGGACTTCTGTAAAAAAGGCAAAATGTGTACGTGGGAAACTCATAGATATGCTTCACTGTTTACACAAGCCAGGAAAATTCTTCTAAATACTCTCCATCAGCAAATACTTTCAGACGAAAATGGCTTTGTAGTGACGGCGCAAGCAACCACATTCTCATCATCAGAAAGTAGGTTTTACTTTTTTACTGTAACGAGACGTTCCTTTTGTGAGCTATAAGAAAATGTGGATTCATTTGAAAAGGTGAAGTCGAATATTCCCAAAAGTATCAGTAAGTTCATAAAGAATTTTTATACCGAGGAAGGAATGGTTGGACTGGAGAATACATGATCAGAACACTTTCATTTCTAAATAAGGATGTATGTAGGACCAGTTACGCTCAACATGTAGAGAGAAGTGTCGATGGTAGGAATGTGGGTATAGAAGGTGGGGTAAAAGCTGGGAAACAGACCAGGAAAGCGAAAAGTCTAACATCACGCTAAACAAAAGCAAGACCATCATTACAGGACTGCTCGGTATAAATCCTTGGCACAAAAAAACAGTCAAACAGGAAATGGTTGCTCATTTGGTCCATCTTACATGCAAGGTTCGTATGCAGCTGCAATAAAGCAACAAAAGCAGCTTCCCACTCACGAGAGAAGCATCTTCCAATAAGTGAACTTAGTTCTCTGTTGGTAAACATAGAGTGTTAGTACTATCATGACAACTAGTATTTCAGGTTTTCCTATGTAATGCGGAAATATCGACCATGCGGGAAATCAGTTGGATAAAATACTATTCATTTAAAATGAAGGTGTATAAGAGAATATTCCTAATATTCTGGATTCAAAAAAGTGACACCTCAGTGTTACAAGAAATAAATTCGGAGACAAGAGGACAGTTTATGGGAACACCGTCACTAAGGGTAAAATTGAAAATCAGGGATCCCGAGAAAGGTGTCGCAAGAGGTATCAGACAAAACTGAAGCAAATACCTCTTGAACACTAGGGCAACTAGTTGGAGACACTGAGGGTTGCGGTCAATGAAATGAAATTGTCAGTAACATTTCTAAAAGATTTACAAAATTCTAACACTGGAATAAGTAAAACATTTTTGGTAGAGATTGTACATTCAATTTTTGCCCTGTATGGCAAATAGTTGTGCCATTGGAAGTAGAAGAACCGCTTCCACAGCTGAATTGCTGGCGCACACTGCCAGTGAGAGTACGTCCTAATATATTTACGCTGGAGGCATACAGTAAAGTATCAACAACAAATATGCAGCTACAGCCATACATAACTTAAAATCAACCTTATTTATTTATTTACATGCCAAGTTCCGTACGACCAAATGGAGGAGCAAATCTCCAAGGTCATGGAACGTGTCAGTACATGAACTTACAACATAAAAGTAATAACAGATAAAAACAAATGTTCATGAACCTGAAATAAAATCAGTCCATAAGTTTAAGCAAACGCTATCAGCAATACAATGAGAATCAGCTTAATTTTTCAAGGAAGTCCTCGACAGAATAGAAGGAGTGACCCATGAGGAAACTCTTCAGTTTCGATTCGAAAGCGCGTGGATTACTGCTAAGATTTTTGAATTCGATTGGCAGTTTATTGAAAATGGATGCAGCAGTATACTGCACACCTTTTTGCACAAGAGTTAAGGAAGTCCGATCCAAATGGAGGTTTGATTTCTGCCGGGTATTAACCGAGTGAAAGCTGCTTATTGTTGGAAATAAACTAATTTTGGTAACAAGAAACGACAATAAGGAATATACATATTGAGAGGCCAATGTCAAAATACCCAGACTCGTGAACAGAGGTCGACAAGAGGTTGGTGAACTCACTCCACTTATTGCCCGAACCGCCCGTTTCTGAGCCGAAAATATCCTTCTAGAATGGGAACAGTTACCCCAAAACATAATACCATACGACATAAGTGAATGAAAATAATCAAAATAGACTAATTTACGTGTCAAAGTATCACTCACTTTCGATACCGTTCGAATAGTGGAAATGGCAGTATTAAGTCTTGGAACAAGATCCTGAACGTGGGCTTTCCACAACAGCTTACTATCTATCTGAACACCTAGGAATTTGAACTGTTCAGTTTCACTAATCATATGCCAGTTCTGTGAGATTAAAATGTCAGGTTTTGTTGAATTGTGTGTTAGAATCTGTAAAAACTGAATCTCACCGTGATTTAATGTTAGTTTATTTTCTACAAGCCATGAACTGAGGTCATGTACTGCATTACTTGAAACTGAGTCAATGTTTCACACAACATCCTTTACTACCAAGGTAGTGTCATCAGCAAACAGAAATATTTTAGAGTTACCCGTAATACTAGAGGGCATATCATTTATATAAATAAGGAACAGGAGCGGCCCCAACACTGATCCCTGGGGCACCCCCCCACTTGACAGTACCCCACTCAGATCCCTCATCACAGCCATTATCAACATTGTGAATAATGACCTTCTGCTGCCTGTTGCTAAAGTAAGAGGTGAACCAATTGTGAGCTACTCCCCTTATTCCGTAATGCTCCAACTTCTGGAGCAATATTGTGAGATCAACACAGTCAGATGCCTTTGTTAAATCAAAAAATACGCCAAGCTTTCGAAACTTTTTGTTTAGCCCATCCAGTACCTCACAGAGAAACGAGAATATAGCATTTTCAGTTGTCAAACAACTTCTAAAGCTGAACTGTACATTTGATAGCAAATCGTGTGATATAAAATGATCAATTAATCTTACATACACCGCCTTTCTGCTGTTGGTTTCGATCAGTCTCCCACACAGTAACCATCAGTTTATGTTGCTCCATTGTAAACAGTCATGACATTGGAAACAACCATTGTGTCAAGAATCAGCTGCTATAACGTAAATTTGCTTCATATACCCTCGAAAACAATAATTACAGATACATGCAAGTAGAGATTATGTTAGATTGTATTTTACGTTTGATTACTTTTTGTGCTACACTGAAGTCCGCTTTTTGTTCAAAAGAAGCGTTGTTTACAAATCTGGTTCAAAAGGAAAAGATGAAGCTGTGTCCCTCAGCGGCTATATTTGAAAAATAATGTCACATATTTTGTCTCAATAAATAATGTTCACAAGTAACTGATTAACCAGACACCTCATTCTTTTGAATTTAGTGGTTAATATTGTTGCATTAATTTTAATAATATAGTCTCTAAGGCTGCTCTGCACAAAGTGAGTGTGTGTGTTCAACTTATATGATCTGGGAAATACGATGATTCATGTCGAAGTACATAGTTTCTCTGTTCCACTTTTTATATTACTTATTATTCTGCCTTTTATATTACTTATTATAGTCCTACATGAGATTGGTGCCTCTCACAGTACACCAAATTACATCTTTCTTAAGTTTAATGACTAGTTATAGAGTGTTGACGAAATATTCTTCTTCATGCCGCAGCGAATGGTTTGTGTTAATGAGCTTATCACTCAAAATATGTCGAGCAAAAAAAAGAAAAATTAATTTTCCTACAAAGAAACGGATCATCCTTCCATTGACAATTTCTGGACTTATATCGATTCCTGTTTAAATTTCTTTAATATCTTCGTCTCATGGCTTGGCCTCACGTTTTAATGGCTTGATAATTTAACTTTTTTCAGAAATGTGATATGAGTTAGGAATATAAAAGGTGACAGAATTGGTGACAGATACCATTAATGATAAGACCTCAAGCAAGATGTTACGATCGACAACTTCATATTTATATAACAATGAAACAAGAGAACTGAACTCAAAATACGATGCTTTGGCTTTAGAAGGAACGAAAAATCGCACTTCTATATACACAGTAATAAATAAAATGCTAAAAACTTTAATACCCAGTATTAATTGTGCACAATAAAATTTATATAACGGTTGGTTATGAACCGGCACTCAGCCTCTTAGGCCAACGTCCGATAACTTAATACCAACAGATAGTACACAGAACTTTAGCGAAAGATCATAGCTGTACATAGATTGTGTACTAAGGTATGTGACTTTTTAAGACTGTATAGTTACAAAACACAAGCATAATGCAAAACCCAAACAGACACTGAACAAATAAATCTGGTAATACAGTATACACATATATTAAAACGAAATGTATGTATAAGCCAAATTATGTTGTGCAAGTGCGTAACAGTACATGTTACTATGCTATGTGAACAAACCAGTGAATGTGATGAACAGCCGGAAAAAAGAGTTGGTTGGGGAGGGGGCAACAGTAGTCCATGGAATCTGGCTGCAGAACAATTACAGCAAGCTTATTTTCTAACTGTGAGAGAAATAATAAATGGTTGCCCTACCTTGGTAACTGGAACTACAGGATCTGTATCCAGTTATTAAGGAAGTGGTCCGGATTTTTTGAGTGGTGTTAATTCATGGCAAAAATTTCGACTGATGTGACTTTTCTGCTTTTAGTTCCTCTCACGTTTCATGTCTTATGAATGAAATTCATTCAGAGCACTTTCAGCAAAAGCGGAATCTTTCTTTTACAGTTTCCTACTTCTTTCACATCCTTCTAGTAGGATGATAACCGAAGAACACACGTATAACTACAATAAAAAATCATATGGAGATCATTAAAAAAGTCAAAAGCTTAGAATAACAAGATAGCTCATAATATGAAAATTTGGTACTCTACTCCCAAATGCAGACACCTTATCAGTTTAGAACAACTTGAAATTTTGGCAGTAAGGGACAAGTACTGAATCATGTTCACCCGAAACTCTTATTTAGAAATCTTTGAGGAAGTTATTTCCTGATATTTGAGTTCTTTGTCTGATATGTCATCCTGTGCCGTCGAAGGCTTGCAGACGCGAACAGTGCCACTGTCATCTACAGTATGAACTGCAACAAAGAGAAATTACACTTAAACCACGAATAACCTGTGCCATGCTGCGACGTCTGCTGAATTTCACTGTCCTCCTACCTCAACTTACTTGAAATTTTGTCCTTTTTTGCTTCTTTTTGACTCATCACGTTCGCGTCCTTTCCATTTTAATTTTTATTTCTTGTTGTTCTAGTCACAATACATTCTGGAATATGGGAAATAGACTAATATACATGTTCCTGAAGTTTGTTTCATTTCCCTCATTACTATATTAATTCTAAAGCCGTGGCTATGCATGCAGTTTTAGAATGCAGTAATGTGTGTAATAAGCTTTTAATCTCAATAATATGTTACATTTCTGAACGGCTTTAAACTGTTGAAAAATAAATAGTAAATAGATTTTTCTAATGTTAAAACAAGGTAAAATACAATCAGATTTGATTACTTAAGAACAATCTAGAATACTTTAAAAACCCTTACCCTTAAGGGAATCTCCTGTTAACTACTTTTTACAATAGTCTATACGTTATACAAAGGGCTGTCGGATAGCCTTACATTCTGTAGACATCCGGTAGAAAATTCCTTGGCAGTTTTGATCCATCTTAGTTATATATGGTTAGGTCTACATCTACATCTACATGGATACTCTGAAAATCTCATTTAAGTGTCTAGCAGAAGGTTCATCGAACTACCTTCACAATTCTCTATTATTCCAATCTCGTATAGTGCGCCGAAAAAATGAACACCTATATCTTTCCGTACGAGTTATGATGTCCCTTATTTTATCGTGGTGATAGTTCCTCCCTAAGTCGGTCGGTGTCAAAAAAATATTTCCGCATTCGGAGGAGATACTTGGTGATTGGAATTTCTTGAGAAGATTCCGTCGCAACGAAAAACGCCTTTCTTTCAACGATTTCCAGCCCAAATCCTGTATCATTTCTGTGACACTCTCTCTCATATTTCGCGATAACACAAAACGTGCTGCCTTTCTTTGAACTTTTTCGATGTACTCAGTTAGTCCAATCTGGTAAGGATCCCACACCGCGCAGCAGGACGGCGTAGTATAGGCAGTCTCCTAAAACATTCTTTATGTGTACCTTACAACTACAGTTGTTCATAATTGTAATACCTCGTTATTTGCTTGAATTTACGACTTTTAGGTTAGACTGATTTATCGTGTAACCGAAGTTTAACGAGTTCCTTTTAGGACTCACGTGGATGACCTCACACTTAACGTTATTTAGGGTCAACTGCCACTTTTCGCACCATTCAGATATCTTTTCTTAATCGTTTTGCAGTTTGTTTTGATCTTCTGATGACTTTATTAGTCGATAAACGACAGCGTCATCTGCAAACAACCGAAGACGGCTGCTCAGATTGTCTCCCAAATTGTTTATATAGATAAGGAACAGCAAAGGGCTTATAACACTAGCTTGGGTTACGCTTGAAATTACTTCAATTTTACTCAATGACTTTCCGTCAGTTGATACGAACTGAGACCTCTCTGACAGGAATCCCACTAATCCAGTCACATAACTGAGACGATATTCCATAAGCACAAAATTTCACTACTATCCGCTTGTGTGGTACAGTATCAAAAGCATTCCGGAAATCCAGAAATACGGAATCGATCTGAAATCCCTTGTTAACAGCACTCAACACTTCATTTGAATAAAGAGCTAGTTGTGTTTGACAGGAATGATGTTTTCTAAACCCACGTTGACTGTATGTCAATAGACAGTTTTCTTCCAGGTCATTCATAATGTTTGAACACAATATATGTTCCAAAATCCTGGTGCATATCGACGTTAACGATGTTGTTGTTGTTGTTGTGGACTTCAGTCCTGAGACTGGTTTGATGCAGCTCTCCATGCTACTCTATCCTGTGCAAGCTTCTTCATCTCCCAGCACCTACTGCAGCTTACATCCTTCTGAGTCTGCATAGTGTAATCATCTCTTGGCCTCCCTCTACGATTTTTACCCTCCACGCTGCCCTCCAGTACCAAATTGGTGATACCTTGATGCCTCGGAACATGTCCTACCAACCGATCCCTTCTTCTAGTCAAGTTGTGCCACAAACTCCTCCCCAATTCTATTCAATACCTCCTCGTTAGTTACGTGATCTACCCACCTAATCTTCAGCATTCTTCTATAGCACCACATTTCGAAAGCTTCTATTCTCTTCTTGTTCAAACTATTTATCGTCCACGATTCACTTCGACATATGGCTACACTCAATGCAAATATTTTCAGAAACGACTTCCTGACACCTTAACCTATACTCGATGTTAACCAATTTCTCATCTTCTGAAACGCTTTCCTTGCCATTGCCAGTATACATTTTATATCCTCTCTACTTCGACCATCATCAGGTATTTTGCTCCCCAAATAGCAAAACTCCTTTACTACTTTAAGTGTCTCATTTCCTAATCTAAACCTCTCAGCATCACCCGGTTCAATTCGACTACATTCCATTATCCTCGTTTTGCTTTTGTTGATGTTCATCTTATACCCTCCTTTCAAGACACTGTCCATTCCGTTCAACTACTCTTCCAAGTCCTTTGCTGTCTCTGACGGAATTACAATGTCATCGGAGAACCTCAAAGTTTTTATTTCTTTTCCATGGATTTTAATACCCACTCCAAACTTTTCTTTTGTTTCCTCTAGTGCTTGCTCAATATACAGATTGAATAGCATCGGGGAGAGGCTACAACTCTGTCTCACTCCCTTCCCAACCAGTGCTTCCCTTTCATGTCTCTCGACTCTCATAAGTGCCATCTGCTTTCTGTACAAATTGTAAATAGCCTTTCGATCCCTGTATTTTACCCCTGCCACGTTCAGAATTTGAAAGAGAGTATTCCAGTCAACAGTGTCAAAAGCTTTCTCTAAGTCTACAAATGCTAGAACGTAGGTTTGCCTTTCCTTAATCTTTCTTCTAAGCTAAGTCGTAGGGTCAGTATTGCCTCACGTGTTCCAGCATTTCTACGGAATGCAAACGGATTGTCCCCGAGGGCAGTTTCTAGCAGTTTTTCCATTCGTCCTTAAAGAATTCGCGTTAGTATTTTGCAGCTGTGACTTATTAAACTGATAGTGCGGTAATTTTCTGATCTGTCAACAACTACTTTCTTTGGGATTGGAATTACTATATTCTTCTTGAAGTCTGAGGGAATTTCTCTCGTCTCATACATCTTGCTCACCAGGTGGTAGAGTTTTGCTAGGCCTGGCCCTCCCAAGGGTGTGAGTAGTTCTAATGGAATATTGTCTACTCCCAGGGCCTTGAATCGACTTAGGTCTTTCAGTGCTCTGTCAAACTCTTCACGCAGTTTCATATCTCCTATTTCATCTTCATCTACCTCACCTTCCATTTCCATAATATTGTCCTCAAGAACAATGCCCCTGTATAGACCCTCTATATACTCCTTCCACCTTTCTGCTTTCCCTTCTCTGCTTAGCACTGGGTTTCCATCTGAGCTCTTGATATTCATGCAAGTGGTTCTCTTTTCTCCAAAGCTCTCATTAATTTTCCTGTAGGCAGTATCTTTCTTACCCCTCGTGAGATAAACCTCTACATCATTACATTTGTCCTCTAGCCATCCCTGCTTAGCCATTTTGCACTTCCTGTCGATCTCATTTTTGATACGTTTGTATTCCTTTTTGCCTGCTTCACTTACTGCATTTTTGTATTTTCTCCTTTCATCAATTAAATTCAGTATCTATTCTGTTACCCAAGGATAACTACTAGCCGTCGTCTTTTTACCTACTTGATGCTCATCTGCCTTCACTATTTCATTCCTCAAAGCGATGCATTCTTCTTCTATTGTATTTCCTTCCCCCATTCCTGTCAACTGTACCCTTATGCTCTCCCTGAAACTCTGTACAACCTCTGGTTCTTTCAGTTTATCCAGGTTCCATCTCCTTAAATTCCCACCTTTTTGCAGTTTCTTCAGTTTAAATCTACAGTTCATAACCGATAGACTGTGGTCAGAGTCCACATCTGCCCCTGGCAATGTCATACAATTTAAATTCTGGTTCCTAAATCTCTGTCTTACCATTATATAATCTGTCTGATACCTTCTAGTATCTCCAGGATTCTTTCATGTATACAGCCTTCTTTCATGTTTCTTGAACCAAGTGTTAGCTATGATTAAGTCGTTGGCTAATTATATAGTATAAATCTCTTTTGCAGTGCAGCAGAATTAGAGGTTTAAAGTGTCTGTATTATATTATCTGTCCTTTGGCTTTTAATCTCTTAATGTACCAGATAGTATGGTTTTTGTTTAACTTCTGTTGTAAATTCTGACGAATGCTATCGTAGAGTTGAAACCGGTAATTCTGCTCAACAATTCTTGCCATTAAGACAACTAAATAAAAAGATTATGTACATTATATGATTGCTTTCCTATCTTTATTTATTTTATGTCTAATTCTAGTAAGACATTATCAGTAGTTCTAATTTTGCCATATGACAGCCATTATTATGTTACATTTTTTATAACGAAGAAGCAGTTATTTATATTGCAGCCTCCGCCCGCCCCCCCCCCCCCCCTGCCCCCACCCACCTACTGCTGACATCTTAACCGTGGGTTATCTGGGGTAAACGGCTCGCCAGAGGGTTCTCAGGCGGTAGTAAATAGACTGCCTTTTTAGCGGACGTTTGAAAACTGTCAGTAATTTTAATAAAGCTGTAATTTAGTCCCTATCGTGGTTAGTAATCGAGATCGTTGATACTGAATGCGGATTCGAATTCATTACATGACTGAGGAAAGTGCACTAAGGACTACACTCAAATTAAAGCAGATTAGTGTTACACAGTAGCATAATTCTTCTAGAGATTGCAAACATGTAGCCGAGGCCAGCCTTCTCCGACCAGATAAGCTAGTAGGATATGAAGGTAGTAAACAATTCGGGTAGAAATTAACACAGAAAATAATCGAAACAAATATATGACGGAGGAATTTGAAGTGCAGAGAGAGTAGAATACACTTGAGAGTGCTAACATACTGCCGAGAGAGTTGAATCACTGAGGTACCTATACTGGTGACGGAAAGGGAGTGGTGGCGATGACGTATTGTCCCCTGGCGAGGGGTGTTGTCGCCTTGCAAGCGCGAGACATATTGTTGCAGATTGTAAACGGTGGTGTCTGTACGCGAGTCACATTGCTAACGTCAGCTCGACTTACTAAGTACGTACATTATTCTGACTGAAGGTGGCAAATGACGAAAACACATCGAGTACACTTCGGAGTCGTCTTGCTGCAACTTTTTGTCTGAAAAAAGGTGTCGTACTCATACTGGCGCGGCAGCGCTCTGACTTATAGTGAGTTATGAACGCCTCACCTCGAAAAATTGGGCTAGTACCAACTGCTGGGACATACACTACTGAGACCACGAGAGTAGACCCCTTCTGCCTTCTTACAGCACATTCGTTTTTGTAGCATTGTGTCTCCTCTTTGAAAAGGAAAATCATCTTGTATCTTTCTCTGAATTTAACAGCTGCAACAAACGAGAAATAAAATCGTCTTAAACTAGACTCCCTTCCTATGGGGCTTCAACATGGGAACATTTTCATTTAATGTTTCTGTAATTCGCAACGTGAAACCAAGCCCACCGCTGGCTCAGTCGTTAAAAATGTGTCTGGAAGCGGCATAGTGTACATTGGTTTTAATTGAATAGGGTTACTTCCTTTGCTAATGGCCTGTCGCTATTCCACAGGTACTCATCGCGACACATGTTAAGTCTTGTCAGGGCTGTGGTGTTACACCTAAGGACATATCACCTAAGTTATTCTTAGCAGCCGTACAGGAAGTTGGAAAGTAAGATTGATATGCCTGGAACAACTATCATAAACTAAATCAGGATTTCAAAATTAACCTTCCTACGTATTTTTTTAAGAAGAGAAAAAGGTTGAGGATGTGCAATACAGTTATGATTTTCACTGTATGGCTTCGATTTCAAACAATATAATTTTCCAACAGTACGGAGAACCATGAAGGGAATGACTAGGAGGGATTGGAGATTAACGGATTGGAGTGCTTCACTGAAATGCGACGATTATGACAAAGTCGTAGAGGTGAAGAGGTTATATAGTCACGTCTATTTATTGGTATACAGAGCAATGAGGTTTTATTCCAAAAGAAAGGAGGAGATGAGCCAACAACGTAATGGAAGGTGAGTAGATAGGCTAACGTTACAAAACCTATGTTAGGACATTGCTATGTCGTGCTGGAAGCAATAAGGCATGGCAAATTCTACAGGACATCTTCACCTAACAGTGGATGTCACTTGGCTGGGACTGATAACAAATGTTATTTTTGGTTTTGGAGTCTAATTTTTTATGAAATCGGATTCTAAGGTAATTACTTGTGTGTTGTTATATGGCAGTTAATCATAAATATTGGCACCAAAGTGTAATCGTTCATCGTCAGCTGTCGTTGCTTTTAACACGACTTTCTTTGAAAATATGTCTATAGGGTAACGTATAAATTAAAAATTCTTCAAGATCATGATTATTGCTGTAAATTAACCATCTGTATCCCTCCTACCACTATCATTCATCTCGTAAAAGCAAGATCTGAAAGGCCTACGGAAGAATTCTCAGAGCTACGTAAAAAGAGCTACTGTAAGTTTTATTATGGCAGACTCGGGCAACTGGTGACGGTGCTTAATCCCGTACATGCATTATCCCTAGCTCCAATAGAGCTACCATTATCAACAGAGGTATTGTAACTGCACAATATATCGACCCCGTTAGACAACAGTGTGCAATCTATTCCTCTAATCTTTGCTCATAATTCATCCTCAGCTGCCAGCGATAGGGTCAACAGAATAGAATGAAACCACACGCTACGCATTAAGCGACCAGCTTACTGCAGGTTGTTCATATATCACAGGAGCTCTCTACAGTGTTCCAGAGGAGCTATCAATCTTCAGAGCAGATCCCGACAACAGCTTGAAGCTCCAGATGGCCTGAAGCTCCGGTGGTAGCTGGTGTATCGGTTACCAGTGTTCCTTGACTCGTTTACTGTGCTGTTTAATAATTCCCTTTTTGTCCTTTATTGTTGTGTGTAGTTTCTGTTCGCTATGGTAAGCACGTAGGAACAGTAAGCACTATTGGCTGAGGGTGCCATGACACCACATGTAATGGTGTCGTGTACGTGTTGACCTCTGCACTGACATCTCTACAGGGTAGTCACTTCAGTCCCCTACATAGCATGCGAGTGAGACGTGGCTCTGGATCTTCCAGGGAAGGACGAATTCATACAAATAGAATATTGCTTAGTGCATGATTCTTTCATACGTTAAGTCGTCGGCTGCATCCTGGTGTTGACCGTCGCTGGCGGCAGTGAGTGTGTCAACTGAGGCATCAGAATGCCGTGACAGCTTGCCATTGGCTGGCGCCTAGGAGCCCTACTGGCGCAAGATGGCTTTTTGGTTTGCACCAGATGTGGTTATAGTGCAGGTGGCATAACTTCCATGTAGCACAAGGCGCCTGACAGTGCCGAGCAGAGACCCAGAGTCGAACATGGAACCGTCGAAAGATGGCTGCAGTCTGAGGCAATGACACCCAGTAGGGAACCTTGGTTCGGTGGATCTATTACGAGGCCTGGATCCATTTTGGTTCCCTGATACATCTAGGAAGACTTCCTCTCCCGTGATGATCTCTTCGTCTAAGAGCTGCACTTGCAACCTACATCCTCAATTACATGCTGGATGTATTCCAATCTCTACCTCTGTATAGTTTTTGCCCTCTACAGCTCCCTCTAGTACCATGGAAGTCACATCATATAATCCTCTCCCTTTCGATTACGTCAGAAATGTGCAGTGAACATTTACAGTGTATAAAATGCAGTTCACATCTTCGGAATTGCCAATTTCTACAACGTTATGATGATTTGAAAATGGATCTCCGTCCAAACCTAGTCATGGAATGAATAAAGAGTGAAAATTTGGTACTTGAACTGGTTATTCCTTCCTTCCATATATTATTCTGGTCAGAAACTTCGATGCGTGAGCTATTAACTTCACTGTGCGATAATTCTCGCACTTGTCAGCTCTTGCAATCTTTGGCATTGTGTGGATGATATTTCTCCGAGAGTCCCAGAGGTACGTATTCTACACACCAGCGTCATTAATCATTTTGTTGCGACTTCCCCACGTGATTTTGGAAATTCTGATGGAAGATTGTCAATCCCTTCTGCCCTGTTTGATTTTAAGTCCTCCAAAGCTCTCTTACATTCTGATTGTAATGCAGCATCTCCTATCTCTTATAAATCGACTTCTGTATCTTATTCTATCACATCAGACAAATCCTACCCCTCATACAGGCCTTCGATGTACTCTTCCCACCTATCCGCACAGCATTTAACAATGGATTTTCCGGTGCAGTCTTAATGTTACCACCCTTGCATTTAATTTTCCCGAAGGTTATTTTGAGTTTCCTATATGCTGAGTCAGTCCTTCCGACAGTAATTTCTGTTTTTGTTACTTCAAATTTGCCACGCAGCCATTTCGTCTTAGCTTCCCTTCACTTCATATTAATTTTCTTCCTCAGCGATTTGTATTTCTGTATTCCCGAGTTTCCCTCTACATTTTTTTATTTCCTTGTTTCATCGATCAACTAAAGTATTTCTTCTGTTACCCAGGGTTTCTTCACATTTACCTTCTTTATACCTATGTTTTCTTTCCACCTTCCTTGATTGCCTTTTTAGCGATGTCTATTCCTCTTCGAGTGTACTGCCTACTGAGATAATACTTATTGCAGTATCTATAGCCTTAGAGAACTTGAACCGTATGTCTTCATCCCTTAGTATTTCCACATCCCAATACATAACGGTTTCTCCTGACTAATCTCTTAAACTTCAGCCTCCTCTCATCACTACTACATTGTGACCTCAGCCTATATCTGTTCCTGGGTACGTTGTAACGGCGGAAATGCATATCTTCCTTTTTCCATCTATTGTACTATAAAGTTTTTCCTTATTTTGTTACCTGAAGATATGACAATTCTGTGTTTTTATATATGGTAATTATTTATGTCGATGTATAATTGGTTAGTTTTGTAAATATTATTTGTATTTTTACTCTGGGTCTTGCCGAGGGAAAACAATACTATCGAACGATTACATCGATAGGACGTGTGGAGAACCAAAGTGCTTAGGATCTTTGGTAGTGTTGGCTCTGCCGCATGCAGCATGGGCAGAGGGAGTTTGGCTGGAGTAGGTCGGTGGAGCAGGTGTGTTGTGTGACGCTCCCGCGAGTTGCCGCGCTTTCGGGGTTTGGCAGCATGTAATTGCGCTCGACTTGCGATGATAGTTTCTGACATGGTGTCGCGGACGGGAAGCAATAGCTGGCGCACATCAAGAGCCCGTTTCGCCTGGTGACCGTGTCGAGAAGAATTCGCGCCAACATCCAGCTTCTGCAACAGCGACGGCCGAGAATGAGTGACTGTCGCCACCTCCCCGACCGACGACTTCAAACCTTCAGTCAACCAACAAAGAAGACTAAAAGCACGTAAATTTTAGAACTGTATGGCAGACCTCAGCTTTTAAAATTTGCCTCAAAATTACAGCAACTTAGAATGAACCTTTGTTCCTCATTGTCCCAATTGCATTACCAAGCAGGGTCCTTTCCTTTTCCGGAATGAACCCGAGTGTCGTTGAAATTCAGACGCCAGCATTAAGGTAATATCAATCCATTTCACTGCTTTAATTTCAAAGTTCCGTTAAAGTATTCATAGCTGGGTACAATATTTAGATTACACAAGCACAGGTTAAGAATGCGAGTTTTGTTACCATATTTTAGCTTACCTTTGACTGTAGCTAAGCTTGGTACGTACTAACTTTTACTATTGTTAATTGTTCAGAATCATTTAATTGAAGTTCAAAGTTAAATCTCTTGTTTCTAAATTGCGTAGATTCAAGTAGCTTTTGAATTGATTATTGAGGTAGCCCAAGACTAACGTTATTTTATTGAATTTCGATGTGCTTCAGAAACAAAGTTCACTATTAATGTCAGTCAATAAATTAACTTTAAATTTTCCGGTTTTATTAATTCTTTTGCTAAATTAAGTCAGAGTGTAGCGAAATTTATTACTTCTGACAAACATTCAGTTTTCACACAACACGTGTCAACCTTCAGTTGCCACGCTTTTAGTGCTAATTATATGTGCATTAATCTTTCATTTTCAGTTATTATAGTAGTTGTCCATGGGACTGGCGACCGTAATTTTCCCCAAATCTCAAATATCTAATTAACGCCAATTAATTGTTAACGTAACGACCACACATTTACTTTCTTTATTAATTTTACCTTTGTCTCAAAATTAATTTCCACCAATTTAATTTGCATTTCTCCTTTCATTTAGATGTAACCCTTTCTCTCCCTCTTTACCGACAGGTTAACTTCGGTGACGATTGCTTTTCCCAAATTTCCATTAGGTACAAGCGGTTTAATTTTTCACTCTCATTAAGGTCGATAAGTGAGGGAGAGGTTACAACGTCTTACAATTCAGTACCTGTTTTCGGAATCTCTATCTGACCATGATGTCGTATTACTTAAATCTTCCCATATCACTAGGCCCTTTCCAAATATACCACCTCCTATTGTTACTCTTGAACAGAGAAATCGCTACTACTAGCTGAAATTTATTACAGATTTCAATTAGTCTTTTTCCTGTCTCTTATTCCTTGTCGCAAGGCCATATTCTTCTGTAACCATTTCTTCTACTTTTGCCCCTGAAACTGCAATCCAGCTCCCTGTGACTATGACATTTTCATCTTCCTTTATATATTTTATTACCTTTTCAATATCCTCATATACTCTCTACATCTCTGTACCTTCAGCTTGCGACGTCGACATGTATTCCTGAACTATCGTTGTCGATGTCTGTTTTCTGTCGATTCTGATAAGAACAACCCTGTCACAGAACTGTCCACAGTAGCACACTCGCTGTCCGAAATTCCTATTCAAAACAAATCCTAATCGCCTTATACCACTTGCTGCTGCTGTTGACATTACCCTATACTCATCGGACCAAAAATCCCTAATATCCTTGTCTTTTTCCATTTCGCATCACTGACCCCTATTGCATGTTGTCTGAACCTTTGCATTAAACTTTTCAGATTTTCTAGCTTCCTTACAACGTTCAAGCTTCTGACATTCCACGCCCCGACTCGTAGAACGTTATCCTTCATTTGAATATTGAATCTTTTCTCATAGTCACCTCCCCTTTGGCAGTCCCCTCTAGGAGATCCGAATGAGGGACTATTGCGGAATCTTTTGCCAATTTAGGAATCAACATGCCATATTTTCAATTATTGGCCACATTTCCTGTGCGGAATACACGTTACGTGTCTTTAATGCAGTTTTTCCATTTCCTTCTGCATCCCCATGCCGTAGATCATTGCTGATTCTTCCGCCTTTAGTGGCAATTTCCCTCACCAAAGTCAAGAGAGTACCCTGAACCTCTGTCCGCCCCTCCACTCCCTTTCACAAGTGCATTGGCAGAATGAGGCTGACTTCTTATATCGGAGGTCTTCGCCCAACAATGGGGGTTATCAACCACAAATCAAGCTATAGCAGGTTTCGAACACAGGATCAATGATTATTAATCAAAGCCGCCACCCCTAGACCACAGGTGCAACGCCTTCCGATCTTAAGGAAGGCCTTAGAGGCCCACTCCTGCTACTGATCTATATAATTGATTCGGGAGACTATTTGAAGGGCCCTCTTCGATTGTTTGCATGTAATGTTGCCGCTTACCACGTAGTAAAGTCCCAAAAAATCCGAAACCAACTGCAGAAATAATTTAGATAAGATATCCACAGTGGCAGCTCATAGCTAAACATTCTGGGTTTCCACAAATTTTGGAATGCAGATAAATATCAGAGTGCGGAATTAATAGCATCTGCTGTATAACAGTTATGCTTATCAATTCTATAAAAACTACAGCTGCTGTCAATAATAATAATAATATTAATAATAATAATAATAATAATAAGAACAAAAAGGCTGTTGCAAAGGAGCACGAGGATGTAAAGAGCAACTGATAATAGATGCAGAGGTGACATATCAAGCTAAAACTAAGCAAAGGTCACTACACTACGCATACATTGATTACCAAAAAGCTTTTGATAGTGTACCCCACTCATGGTTACTACAGATATTGGAAATATACAAAGTAGATCCTAAATTGATACAGTTCCTAAACAGAGTTATGAAAAACTGGAAAACCACACTTAATATCCAAACAAACTCTAATAATATCACATCACAGCCAATACAGATTAAGCGTGGAATATACCAAGGAGACACATTAAGTCCTTTCTGGTTCCGCCTTGCTCTGAACCCACTATCCAACATGCTAAACAATACAAATTATGGATACAATATTACTGGAACATACCCACACAAAATCACACATTTGCTATACATGGATGATCTAAAACTACTGGCAGCAACCAATCAACAACTCAACCAATTACTAAAGATAACAGAAGGATTCAGCAATGATATAAGTATGGCTTTTGGAACAGACAAATGTAAGAAAAATAGCATAGTCAAGGGAAAACACACTAAACAAGAAGATTACATATTGGATAACAGCGACCGCATAGAAGCGATGGAAAAAACAGATGCCTATAAATATCTAGGATACAGGCAAAAAATAGGAATAGATAATACAAATATTAAAGAAGAACTAAAAGAAAAATATAGACAAAGACTAAAAAAAAATACTGAAAACAGAATTGACAGCAAGAAACAAGACAAAAGCTATAAATACTTATGCCATACCAATATTGACCTACTCATTTGGAGTAGTGAAATGGAGTAACACAGACCTAGAAGCACTCAATACACTTACACGATCACAATGCCACAAATATAGAATACATCACATACATTCAGCAACAGAAAGATTCACATTAAGCAGAAAGGAAGGAGGAATGGGATTTATCGACATAAAAAACCTACATTATGGACAGGTAGACAATTCAAGAAAATTCTTTCTAGAACGAGCAGAAACTAGCAAAATACACAAGGCAATCACTCATATAAATACATCGGCTACACCACTGCAATTTCATAACCACTTCTACAACCCTTTAGATCACATAACATCAACAGATACGAAGAAAGTAAATTGGAAAAAGAAAACACTTAATGGCAAGCACCCGTATCATCTAACACAGCCACACATCGATCAAGACGCATCCAACACATGGCTAAGAAAAGGTAATATATACAGTGAGACAGAAGGATTCGTGATTGCAATACAGGATCAAACAATAAACACCAGGTATTTCAGCAAGCATATTATTAAAGATCCCAATACCACAACAGATAAATGCAGACTTTGCAAACAACAAATAGAAACGGTAGATCACATTACAAGTGGATGTACAATACTAGCAAATACACAATACCCCAGAAGACATGACAATGTAGCAAAAATAATACATCAACAACTTGCCTTACAACATAAACTTATAAAACAACACGTTCCCACATACAAGTATGCACCACAAAATGTACTGGAGAATGATGAATACAAATTATACTGGAACAGAACCATTATAACAGATAAAACAACACCACATAACAAACCTGACATCATACTCACCAATAAAAAGAAGAAATTAACGCAACTAATCGAAATATCCATACCCAATACAACAAATATACAGAAGAAAACCGGAGAAAAAATTGAAAAATACATCCAACTGGCTGAGGAAGTCAAGGACATGTGGCATCAGGATAAAGTTGACATTATACCAATTATACTATCAACTACAGGAGTCATACCACACAATATCCACCAGTACATCAATGCAATACAGCTACATCCAAACTTATATATACAATTACAGAAATCCGTAATTATTGATACATGTTCAATTACCCGAAAGTTCCTAAATGCAATATAACTTATACCGTACAGTTAAAAGGAAGTGACGCTTGATCAAGGTCCGCGTCACTTTCCATTTTTAACCAGACTTAACGTCTGAGAAAGTAAAGAAATAATAATAATAATATATAGGAGCACTCACTACACTAAATATAAACCCTAGGCAGAGATCAGAACAAACCAACACACAGAAGAAACCCACAAAACCAGCATGGCAACACAGGCTACAGATCAGAATAGAAAAACTGAGAAAAGACATCGGACAGCTAACACAACTTATAAGAAATGAAATGTCAGACAAAAAACGAGAAAGGTTAGGTAAAATCTCCCAAAAGGAAGCGATAGAGTAATTAGATGGAAAGAAGCAGAAATTACAAGCATTGGCCAAATGACTTAGAAGATAGAATAAAAGTGAAAATAGAAGGAACCAAAACCAAAGATTCAACACAAACCAAAAGAAATTTTATCAGACAATAGATAACACACACATTGAAATAGACAATCCACCAAACAAAACAGACATGGAACACTTCTGGAGCAACATATGGTCAAACCCAGTACAGCATCATAGTTATGCACTGTGGATACAAGCAGAAACAGACACATACAAGATGATACCACAAATGCCTGAAGTGATAATTTTGCAACATCAGAGTAATTAATTCTACTCACAATTGGAAAGCCCCAGGAAAAGATCAAATAGCAAATTTGTGGCTAAAGAAGTCCACCTCAACACATTCACATCTAACTAAATTATTTAACAGTTACATTTCAGACCCATACACATTCCCTGATACAGTTACACATGGAATAACTTATCTGAAACCTAAAGATCAAGCAGACACAGCAAACCCAGCTAAATATCGCCCCATAACTTGCCTACCAACAATATACAAAATATTAACTTCTGTCGTTACACAGAAATTAATGACACATACAACAGGGAACAAAATTATAAATGAAGAACAAAAAGGCTGTTGCAAAGGAGCACAGGATATGAAGAGCAACTGATAATAGATGCAGAGGTGACATATCAAGCAAAAACCAAACAAAGGTCGCTACACTACGCATACATAGATTACCAAAAAGCTTTTGATAGTGTACCACACTCATGGCTACTACAAATATTGGAAATATACAAAGTAGATCCATTGCAACTGGTCGGCTGTTAATAATTTTTAAAAAGATCCCAAATTGATACAGTTCCCAAACATAGTTTGAAAAATTGGAAAACCACACTTAATATCCAAACAAAAACAAATAATATCACATCACAGCCAATACAGAAAAAGTGTGGAAAATACCAAGGAGACTCGTTAAGTCCATTCTGGTTCTACCTTGCTCTGAACCCACTATCCAATATGCTAAATAATACAAATTATGGATACAATATTACTGGAACATACCAACACAAAATCACACATTTGCTATACATGGATAATCTAAAACTACTGGCAGCAACAAATCAACAACTAAACCAATTATTATAGATAACAGAAGTATTCAGAAATGACATAAATATGGCTTTCGGAACAGACAAATGTAAGAAAAATAGCATAGTCAAGGGAAAACACACTAAACAAGAAGATTACATATTGGATAACCACAGCGACTGCATAGAAGCGATGGAAAAAACAGATGCCTATAAATATCTAGGATACAGACAAAAAATAGAACTAAAAGAAAAATATAGACAAAGACTAACAAAAATACAGAAAATCGAACTGACAGCAAGAAACAAGACAAAAGCTATAAATACTTATGCTATACCAATTTTGATCTACTCATTTGGAGTAGTGAGATGGAGTAACACAGACCTAGAAGCACTCAATACACTTACACGATCACAATGCCACAAATATAGAATACATTACATATATTCAGCAACAGAAAGATTCACATTACGCAGAAAGGAAGGAGGAAGGTTATTTATCGACATAAAAAACCTACATTATGGATAGGTAGACAATTTAAGAAAATTCTTTATAGAACAAGCAGAAACTAGGAAAATACACAAAGCAATCACTCATATAAATACATCGGATACACCACTGCAATTTCATAACCAGTTCTACAACACTTTAGATCACATAACATCAAGAGATACGAAGAAAGTAAATTGGAAAAAGAAAACACTTAATGGCAAGCACCCGTATCATCTAACACAGCCACACATCGATCAAGACACAACAAACGCAGGGCTAAGAAAAGGCAATATATACAGTGATATGGAAGGATTCATGATTGCAATACAGGATCAAGCAATAAACACCAGATATATATTATTAAAGATCCCTGTACCACAACAGATAAATGCAGAATTTGCAAACAACAAATAGAAACAGTAGATCACATCACAAGCTGATGTACAATACTAGCAAATACACAATACCCCAGAAGACTCGACAATGTAGCAAAAATGATACATCAACAACTTGCCATACAACATAAACTAATAAAACAGTACATTCCCACATACAAGTATGCACCACAAAATGTACTGGAGAATGATGAATACAAATTATACTGGAATAGAACAATTATAACAGATAAAACAACACCACATAACAAACCTGACATCATACTCACCAATAAAATGAAGAAATTAAAAACAACTAATCGAAATATCCATACCGAATACAACAAATATACAGAAGAAAACAGCAGAAAAAATTGAAAAATAAATCCATCTGGCTGAGGAAGTCAAGGACATGTGGCATCAGGATAAAGTTGACATTATACCAATTATACTATCAACTACAGGAGTCATACCACACAATATCCACCAATACATCAACGCAATACAGCTACACCCAAACTTATATATACAACTACAGAAATCTGTAATTATTGATACATGTTTAATTACCCGAAAGTTCCTAAATGCAATGTAACATATACTGTACAGTTAAAAGGAAGTCACGCTTGATCAAGGTCCGCGTCACTTTCCATTTTTAACCAGACATAACGTCTGAGAAAGGAAAGTAGTAATAATAATAATAAAGGAAACAATACTATTATTAAAAATAATGTGCATAACTTTCCTGAAAGGAGGCAGAATTGGTTTTGTGAAATTTTGTTGTTTTGTGTTTAATTAAATACAGAATATAGCAATAACGGAATAATGTTTCGGGTTTCGCTACCCTGCGTTTCCCATTTTGTGTAAGCAGGAGTATTTGTTCTCTCTTATTTTTTCGGACAAATGTACAAGATCCCTAATTCGCCTATTAGTCAACGAGCTAACGTCCAGACTGAAAATCAGACATTCTTACGTTGTACCCACACAACAACTTAAGCTTGTTATACACTTCTTTATTAAATGATCGCTTGTATTTACGTTTATTTGATTTCGTCACTTTCTGAGACAACGGATCCGGTTTGGCAGACCCTAATTTCTTTTTGGTTAATTTTCCTGGTAATTTTCTTTTCTGATAGCGTTTAATACATGTTAAATATACTTCATGTTGACACTGCACAGGAAAGCCGATTCCTGCAAAGTGAACAACCAACTCCAGACACAAAATGCCATTCACGGAAATTATTAATCAGGTAGTACTCTCTATCAACAAGGCCACTTGACTATAATACAAATGAGGTGCTGAGAGCCGTAAGGATCAAGTGCACACCGTCTTAGGTCCCCACCCCCCGCCTCCCACCCCCTCATTTTCAAGCAAATATAAGAGAAACCAGTGAGGCAGCATTTCGTGATTATTTAGATACATGTATAATGTGAGCCTAAAGTACAGATAAACCTAATGTACTATAAAATCAACAGCTGTCAGAAGTATGAATAAATGCTAGTCTCACAATCGACAATGATTTGGTTTACGGTTCTCAGCGCCTCAAATGATTACTGTATGATTAAATTACAAACTGAGTATAATTTACCTTTATCAGAATCCCACTGATGACAGATACAATTTCACTATATAGCAAGTTAATTAGCATATCTGTGGGGTGTGCTACCACCTAAAGAGATTTATACCGAGCGAACGTCCATAGAAGTCCGCTGTAATGTGCTATCGCCTGGTGGCATTGACATAAACTTGTAGTTCAGTGGCAAGGACTAGCAGTGCAATTTTTTGTGTGGTGTGTGTGTGTGTGTGTGTGTGTGTGTGTGTGTGTGTGTGCATATACGTGTGTGAGGTGAGCTGCAGTACCACCTTACACTTTTGGAATGTTTGTGTACACGGATTTATTTTAGCTTTGTTCAGATGTAATCCGGGGGGAGGGCTCGTTGCCCGTTCTCCTACTAAAGATGTTAGTTGTTGAATCAAGTTACTGGGGAAGGAGGGCTTCATGATTACAAGAGGGACCCTCACTCGGTGGCACTGTTGTGTATCAGTATAGACAGGTGTCAGGCAGTGGTCCTGAGTCCATCGACGCTATGAAGGAGTTTCTGCGTTGCATACGTGATCGCAGATGCGTAACATCTTCAGTTCGGAATGAAGGTTGGTACATCCGGGCCCATCTTGGAGCTCTAAGGATGAGGCGGAGGCATTTGTTCTGAATGACATATAGTGGTTGAAGGTTGGATTGGCTGGTAGTTCCCCACGCGGAACAGCTGTAAAGAAGTGCAGGTGAAACTGTCGCTCGATATAGCCGAAGTTTCGTTCGAACATTCATTTGACAACTGCTCAACAATGGGTATAGTTGGTGTAGTAATTGTAGTAGTTGAATCCTCTTGTTGTGGATATGACGTTTGAAAAGGAGGTTGTTTTCCAGGAGTGACCCCAAGTATTTTACTTAATTCATGCATGCAAGTTCTCAATGGTGAAGAGTAGGCCTGTCTTGCAAGTTGGGGCGTTTGCGAGCGAAGAGGACAGCCTTAGTTTTGTTGGCGTTAAGATGAATTTGATTATCTGTAGTCCACTGTTCCCTCAGCGTGAGCTGGCGCTGTAATTTCCCCACAGCTGCAGTAATCCGCCGGCTACCTATGAGCAAACTGAGCCAGGACGACTTGGGGCAGCGTGGGGGAGTCATTAACACAAACGATGAAAAGAGTTGCGGACAAAACCGAGCCCTATGGGAAGCCCTCCTGTAGGCATCTAACGCTGGAGCTTTGCCCATCGATGTGGACCATTATATGCCGCTTTTGGAGAAAACTGCCAGTGATATGTAAACAATACTCAGGCAAGATTGTCTGGTCTTGCAGTTTGATCAAGAGTTTATCAGTCCACACACGCTCATCAGTTTTTTCTACGTCCAAAAATATGGTCATTCTATAATTAGAAACATTCATATTGTAGGATATGTACTCTGAGACTTGCAGTAGTTGAATTTCAGCCGAAAGCGAAGGCTGGTATGCAGATTGATCTGGCCTAATGACGTCCTGATCGTGGATAAATAGTTTCATGCAGCACCAAATGAGGCGTTCCAGCAACTTCGTTGACGTGGAAAGTAGGCTGATAGGAAGATTGTTGGTAGGCAGACTAAGGTCTTTGTCAGGTTTTGTGATCGGGATGATTCGCACGACCTTCCATGCACCCAGAAATTAGCCCAGCTTCATACAACTATAACACTGGGCAACAACCAAAAAAACGTCATGTGTTTCTCAGCTGATTTAGACTAATTTTGGTGTTCTGAGTCCGAATATCACATTGATTTTGCTCTATCAGGTCAACTTTTTGAGATACAGCCATAGGCCTACATGACCATTTTTCCCTGAAATGTAAGCCTTTTTATAGGCTTCAATATGCTAATATTAGGGGTTTTAAGGGGATTATTCAGGACATATGAAAACAAAAGAAGCCTTTAAGCTTGTAACAGTTAATCATTCCAATAGATGCCTTTTTTTCTTACTATAGTATAAAATTTATTCTAATTTTTATTGTCTGACAGTCAACTGCATATTTCTATTACTATTTCAGATTGATATGGCTTCTGCGCGACGTTCATGCATGAATAATCCAGAAGTTTTCTGCTACATCTGCGGAGAATACACGGTTTCAGTGGACAGGAAGAACATCACTGGATTTGTGAAGAAGGCCTACCAGGCTTACTTTCAAGTCAAGCTGGGTGACCAAGATAAGCCCTGGGCACCGCACACGGTCTGCAAGAAATGCGTGGAATACCTCCGGCGGTGGACGAAGGGCACGAGAACTTCACTGAAGTTTGGGATTCCGATGGTTTGGAGGGAGCCCTTTGACCATGCATCGGATTGTTACTTCTGCGCCATCAATACTACTGGCATCAACCGGAAGAATCGGCACAGCCTCCAGTACCCCGACCTTCCATCTGCCCGCCGTCCAGTTGCTCACTGCGAATAAATTCCTGTACCAGCGTTCACAGAGCTTCCTAACATCGACGACGAGGCCACCACTGCAGACGAGGGAGGATATATAGCAGACGAGGAGTATGAAGCACAAGATGGTCGGCAGCTCTTTTCACAATGTGAGCTTAATGATCTTGTTCGGGATCTCAGCTTGTCGAGGACTTCATCCGAGCTGTTGGCCTCCAGACTCAAAGAGAAAAATCTACTTGGCGAGGACGCGCGTATCTCTTTCGTAGAAGGCATGAGGACTACATGGGCTACTTCTGCCAGGAGGAAGACCTAGTGTACTGCCGAGATGTCGCCGGTCTTCTTGTTAAACTCGGGGCTCCTACATACGATCCGAGAGATTGGCGACTCTTTATTGACAGCTGCAAGCGCTCTTTGAAGTGTGTGCTCCTCCACAACGGGAACGAGTTCGCCTCAATCCCTCTTGCTCACTCCACAACTCTCGTAGAGAAATATGAAGCAGTGAAGTACGTGCTCGACAAAATCCAATATGAGCAGCACCAATGGATCATCTGCGTCGACTTCAAGATGGTTAACTTTCTACTTGGTCAGCAGTCCGGGTTCACGAAATACCCATGCTTTATATGTATGTGGGACAGTCGAGACAGAGCCCAGCACTATGTAAAGAAAGTGTGGCCGCCACGAGAGCAGTTAGTACCTGGTGCGAGAAACATCATAAACGAATCTCTTGTTGACCGGGAGAAGATATTGATCCCACCGCTACACATGAAGCTTGGGTTAATGAAACAGTTCACGCATGCTCTGGACAAGGATGGGAGGTGCTTCCACTACCTGTGCCGAGCCTTTCCGCGACTGACCATTGAGAAGCTGAAGGCCGGCATTTTCGATGGGCCACAGATACGGCAGCTCATAAAGGACACAGAGTTCGAAAACTCCATGAACACGTTAGAGTGCGCCGCGTGGAAATCGTTTGTGCAGGTGGTGAACAACTTCCTGGAGAACACGAAGGCAGCAAACCACGCCAGACTCATCAGCAGCATGATAGAGGCCTTTCAAAAGCTCGGGTGTTTGATGAGTATAAAGATGCACTTCCTGTACTCACACATGGAGAAGTTTCCTGAAAACCTTGGGGCGATGAGCGACGACCAGGGAGGAAGATTCCATCAGGACATGCGCCAAATGGAGGATAGGTACCAGGGGAGGTGGGACGCAGTCATGATGGCGGACTACTGCTGGATGCTGAAGAGAGACAACCCAGCAGCTGCTCACAAACGGGAATCGAAGAAACGCCCATTCATGCCGTGAACTCTGAACTTTTGTGTCACGTAACGCTCATTGTTATACTAATATTATGATAAATATGCTTATTTACTTTGATGGAGTAAATAAAAACTTAATGAATTTGCATACGTTGACTTTTATTTCTTGAGGAAAACGGAAAAAATCTTCCGGGGTTTCTCAGCAGATGATACAAAGATATTAGTTTTTTTTACGAAAAATCGATTTTTAAAAATTTCTGTAGCAAAAAATCCTGACCTGATAGAACAAAACCAAGGTCATTTTCGGACTCAGGGCATCAAAATTAGTCTAATTCAGCGGGAAAACCCTAGACTTTTTAAAAAAAATCTTTTTTTGTTGCCCAGTGTAATAAACCCTTGTGAGCATCACTAAGGCCTTACGTGGAAGATGATTTAGCTGTTCGTTTGTAACGCCATCTGGATCGGGGGCAGAGAGAGTTTCCAGGTGGCGGCTTAAACCCTTCACCTCATCTGGTGTGGTCGGCAGTGGTTGAAGGTGAGCAGGCGACTTGCATATATCCTGAGTTCTGCGATGTATTCCCTCAGTGTTGTCATCATCGACCAAGTCATCAATGATGTTTTTAGACTCGTACAATTCAACGAATATTGCTGTCTCTGAAGCGGCCGTTTCGGCGGCCGTGGTAAGGTGAAGGTGTCTGATCAGACGCCAGTGGTCGCGCGTTTGGAAGTAATAGGAGGTCATTTTGTCTTCTCACATTTCATTGCACTTTTCTACAGCTCGGCGCAGAGTTCTCTGGAGAGCCTCTTCATCTCCTGTGGTCAGCTGGATTCATATATCTTTGCCAGCACCGTAGCACCCTGTTCTTGAGGTATTTCAGTTCTTGCAGTGGTTGAGAGAAAGTGTTTTGCTTTGAGACCTGCTGTTCCACGGTAACAGAAACCCGGTGGAAGGACCGCTTGATCTTATCTGTTACTTGCAGAAGGCTTAATCGATGGAATCTGTAGTTGACATGTTGTCAGTGGGACGGACGTTATTATAGAGCCATCATGCAAACTGTTCCCTATTTATGGTAGGAGACAATGCTGCTGGCAAGCAGTCCAGGGCCTCAGACAGTACACCAAGCACAGGATGATGGTTAGATGTAAGGTATGTAACTGAAAATCTAGGTGGAGGTTCTTGAGCAGTACGATGTCCAAGACATCTGAGCTGTAGGTTGGATTTGCAGGAAGATGTGCCAGATCCTCTGGTTCAAAGGTTAGAGACGCCAGACGGTCCTCTACGTTGCAAAGATGTATCCCACCTGAACTGGCACGCTGAGAATGCCATGCGAAATGTTTAGCCTTCTAGTCGCCATCTAACAAAACCTTTGGGAATCGGTCGAAAGTGAGCTGTAAATCGTTCATTCTGACGACAGATATAACCAGCGAGAGAGGTAATAGTTCCGTACGACGCGGAAACTGTAGTTGCAGTGGACTCCAGAGTGTCCAGTGACGAGTGGGAGGAGAGGGAGGGGGAGAGCAGTGTGCACATCGAGTTTTTGATAAAAATGGCTGTAATACCTCCACAACCGTTTGCCATTCCATCCTGTAGCGTGCCATGCATTTTAATTTAAATGTCTGAGGTAAACAGAGATTTGTTTCAGTGACTAGTAGAATGTAGATCCCGTGCTAGTGTATAAATTCTTCCATTTCCAATTTTTGACGAAAAATGCCATTAGCAATGAAAACGAAGAATGAGAGGTCTCTAGTCTGGACGATTTTAGTGTTCATAATTTGGTGCCAAACACAGACATGGATTCCTTTAAGAGGATCTAGAATTTCATGAGGGTGTTCCGTGCGTCCTTGGATTTTTGTAGAATTTCCTTGATGGTTGTGAAGATGTCCCATTGTTGCAATGAAGCAATGAATTTTTTGACACGCGTGAGAAGTCCTGAGAGAATGGGGCCATCCATGGATATTTGGACATTCGCCTGAGCTGCAGTTGGGGGGGGGGAGAGGGGGGGGGGATGATTAGAATGGAGTTGAATGACGTCTAATCCGGAGGCTGTCATTGTGGCAATGAAGGGATCGTCTTGATGTCAAAGAAACCGGCGATGTTGTAGGAGTTTGGTGGCTTGCTGCTCCTTTATCCTGATATCCTGCCTATGAGCCATATATGTGCGAAGGGTTTGATGGAACGTAGGACAGCCTCTGTAAGTAACTGGATGATCGCCATTACGGTTTGCGCACTTTGGCTTCTGAGTGCGTGGCTTGGTACAAGACTGGTGTTGGTGGCTATCCGCGCATCAAACGCGTATGGCATATCGCTCACAACAATTAGCGATATCAAAAAATTTGAGGCAACGCTTACATTGTGGAGGGCCGTCCTGGGAACAGTACGTTTCCACCCTGATTCGTATATCCATTATATGGTGAAGGTCATAGAATCACTTGTTGGTCCCGTAGGCAGGGAGGCTCAGAAATCCAGCTGAGCCACCAGCTAATTACTTTTCTCATCTCTAGACGTGAATTGGTAGACAGAGGCTAGGGTGAAGACTCTGGTATGCTGTTCATTTTTTACTTCTTTGGCTGTAATCTCCACTGGGAGATATTTGATGAACACTTCAAAAATTTTTCCGTGGGCGGCTGGTGAGTGAAAAACGGGATTTCCCACTGCTGAAAGAAGCGGAGTGCTTTACGTTGATCATAGTCTCAAAACGGTATTTAATCGTTTAATTCTAAGACCACTTTCTTTACGTCTACATTCCAGGAAAGATATTTGTCTTTATATTGGATAGTGATTGGTGACATCTTTGCTGCTGGCGCTTTCAGCCGCTGTGGTTGATCAGAGTAGGCGCGCTGGCAGTTTCCTCTGCAGCTGATTTCATCCTCACCTCCATCTACCCACCCTCCGCTGGAAACGTGTCGAATAGATTCGATGTAGGGATTGGGTATAGGCGTCTGCTGGAAGTTTCAAGTTCTTGTCAAGTTTTTCGCTTTTGCCAATTCGTTTGTGGCGAATCGTTTGGAATGTTTGTACATCACCTTAGTCGTTGGACGACTGGGCGGAGTCGGCTTCCAACGCTGGGGCCGGCCTGCTGTCCTCATCCACTTCAGGTGTTTCCAGGCCGCTCGTGGCGGCGAGGTCCCTCGCTTTATGGACGCACCTCCTACGGTCTTCTTCCGCGATTTTCAGATCGTTCGCGGTCGGTAGAGGGTAAATGTTGACGCCGAGTGGAGTGTAAGGTTCTAAAGTGACATTCCTGCACGCGTGATATCGCCTAGTTCTCGATCTGGATCTCGGTCGAGGAAGACGCCGGCTGCCCGGCCGAGACTGGGGTTTAGGCCCTCCGATGTTTGCGTTGTAATAGAAGGTGCCGTTTCCTGAGCATGAGCCATCGTCGTCGTCGTCGTAGGATGTCTGTCTTCTATGGCCAGGGTCGTCGTAAATGGGGCAGCCGATGGGGACGTGGGCGGGATATGACCCACCTGCCCGGCCGAGGCAGCTGCGTAGACCGCGTTCGCGCTGCAGTCTGCAAGTTGCGGCATCTCTCTCTCGACTAATACGCTGTCACAGCTGAGCGACGCGACCACTGCAATTGCGAACCGTGCACATTATCTATCAAATCCTTAGGTATCAAGCCCATAACGCAATCACGTCAAGACAGCTGCACACGTGCAGAAGCTCCTCAAAATGAGCACAAGTTAAGGTTTGCCCACTGTCCTGATGCCACGTTCCACTGATTGTGGAGGAGCAATGTTACACGACGCGATAAATTTGGTGTTGCGCATTTCAGGTTACCACATCTACATTACGTTTAACAGGGCTCAAAGGAAAATAACTAATAATCCGGAAGGTGTCAAATGTTAGGTTCTTCAAGTGCTCTTACAAAACAGCCGATACTGGATTGTTGCATGGGGCGAAAAGTCACAATTGACTCTGAATAAAGTGCGACAACATGAGTTATTAAGAAAAATCCGCTAAATATCCGTAACGCGATAAATCACGCAAATCTAAAATATGTCAGTTTAAATGAAACAATAAGTTTACTGTTACCAGTCACCGTTTTTATTATTACCACGACGCGTTTAAAAGGTTTAAACCTCCATCATAGGGTGGATTAACATTAGTTAGTATGACATTTGCGTGTGTGTGTTGTGTTACGCTTTTTTGGAGGAACGTGTGGCACTGCCTAGTGCAGAAACAAGACACTATTTCAGAACATGGTTTTGGATAACTTGTGACAAAAAAATAGGCTGATATCTGTGGTAAACATGAAATAAGTAAAATAGAGTACCTCCAGTGGTCACAGGTTCCTTTCGCTGTCGTAACACATCACATGTATACTGTCACATTTGGTAACAAATATGGCGTCTGGAATCTGCTGGGTGCAAGGTTCGTGTAGCAGAAGAGAAGACATAATTGCAAAGTGCAAAGAATATACATCGTAACAACATTATTACAGAATAATTGTTAAAGTATTTGGAGGTGTTTGTTTTGAGGTGTCGAATATATGTGCGAGTACTTCAGGTGTCATATAAATCCAATTTTGACAAGTTAAAACAGCTTAACATTCGTACTCGTTTATACAATCAGGTGAAATGTTAAAATGGCACAAACTTCATACTTGTTGATAACAATCAGGTGAAATGTTACAGCGTTGAAGTACAATAATCATATTGCCTACAGCAGTAAAATCATACATACATATATAGATGACACTATTCGATTGGTATTCAAAGACAGATGTGAGAGGCTGGAGGAAGAAGGAGAGGAAGAGAGAGAGAAAGAGTGTGTGTGTGAGAGAGACAGAGAGAGAGGAAGGGAGAGAGAGAGGGCGGAAAGAGTGATTATATGAGAGCAAACATTTACGTGGCAAGGGGTCCTAAGATTACATGTTTAACTACATATCTAGATTTTACAATCACGAACAACTGAAATTATGACGATAACATAAATAACGTCGTGAGGAAAGTGGAACAAAGATTGTTTTTTATTGTTCGAACATTTTGAGGATGCCACAAGTCAATTAAAAAGGCTCCCAACACTAAACTTCATCCACTTCTTCTGGAGTATCGCTGTGGAGCCGCCATTTTGACAGATAAACTTTGTTGGATACGGCCATTGCCTGAGGGGAGACCCAGCATCTCATCCTTCAGAGTGGCCTGTGCCGGCTCTGCATCCTTCAGCTGGCTGAGGCCGTATAAATCAGTGAAGAAATTGCGTGCTTCTTCAATATGACCTTAAGAGTAGTTTTTGTTATTAAACAATGGGATTATTCAACCCGGGTTGTTTCCATGCCAGACCACAACCTCACCCTTAACACCGCATCACAGCAGCCATTCCCATTGTGTTGAATTGTAGACCTACCACAGCGTTTGATCGCACCCCCGATATCTATAAGTGGTGTCAGGCGTTTTTGAGTGCACTAAATGGCTGGATCTTGGACATCTCTTTCAGCTAGAGTTTGCATGTGCAGTGACACAGTGTGGTGAGTGGCCTTATTATTTTTACCTCTTCTGCTAGTGTGCAAGAGGAATGGATGGGTAAACGGTCTGCAGCGGGAACTCGACGGAGCATTGATCGAGGGCTAAAGATCCTGCCCGTGCTTCCTAGTTCTGGGAAAATCCTATGGAAGATTGTGCTGGTATACGGCCATTGAATGCACGTAGTGCAACCGATTTGGCCACAGCACACAGTGTGTCGAGTCAGCGTACAACACTTTCACCGCGTTGGCGAGACATGCCTAGCATCTAATAGTGATACATTGACTATACGTTGGAGACTTTCGTTGGAGAGGTGCATTTGCGCGGCATTTCGCAATTTTTCTGAATACCATTAACTGCGCGTTTTCAGAGATGTCCCTTCACTGCAGTGGCAGGGCCGTTCTATGTAGCGCTGTTATGATGATATTTAAAGGCAGTTCTTAGCTACAATGACGCAAAAAGTTAATACACCTGGAAAGACAACGTCTGTTTTGATCCAATGGCGGCACGTAGCACCTGGGGGGATAGTAGATGAAATGCTAATGGTTTGAAGGTCATCTACAAACAGTTAACATAGTAGGATGCCAGCAGAGCGTCATGTGTGCCTACCCTTTAATAGAGATTGCTCACTGCCAGAAGGCTCAGTGTGGGGCAAATGTGTGAAGCAAGCAGGCAACCATGGAGACGCACTCGTGCTTCTAACAGCCTACTAAGCGAGGTGGGTCAAATTGTGAGCTTCCTCATGTTTGCATGGTCCTTTCACTGAATTGCTGCTAAGGGTGGAGGACCTGCGTCAGTTGTGCAGCAATGCTGATATAATAGACGTAAACAGCGTCCGTCGTAGGTTGTAATGCAATGTTTATTTAATCGTGCGATTAGCTCATTTCGACAAAGCGTCATTACCGAGCACATTTGTAACATCTAAATTTCATGTCATTTTAATTACAAGTAAAAAACAGCCGTAATCCGTCATTCAACTAACGGATTCATACTATAGTGACACCTTTTAAGGTCCTATTCTAAACTTTGATCGAAGTACAGCAATACCCATGGCATTCATTCGTTTGTGACTCGTTCTCTCTTCCATAATAAAGGCCAAGCCTCTGTACAGCGGATCAAAGGAAGGTGCAAAAAACTGCTCTGATAACTTGAGTCGACTTTCAGTATCGGCTTCTTCGAAATACTGTTGTGATGTCGACGACGAGGCGTAGTCCTATTGCAACGAAATCGGTACCTCGTCGCAGCCTTCTTGACACAATCAACAATAGCTAAACGCAAGGCCTTCTGAAGCACTGGTTGGTTTCACAGAACGGAACATTTTGCACTCCGCTATTCTATATCGATCAGTTTCACAGCAGCTTTGTCGTCTTCACCAAGAGAAGACATACGGGAGTATGTTAGGTCATTTCTTAGTGCTCGAAGGAAGTGTAACCTGCGGAAGAAAGCGTGGTAAGTTAGTTTAGTGAATTGTGTTCATTTAACAACAAGGGAATGCTTCTGACTGATCCAGAAGTTCAGACACGAAACGGCTCTAGCCCTGTGGACTACAGTACGCTAAGGCTGGGAAGAACAATCGTTCCAATATTTCTGGCCTGCCATGGCCAGGAAGGAGTCAGCGAATAATGTTACGAAAACAAACAACTTGTAACAAGTCGTCATCTGACCCCATATCAAGGTAATTCGGACTTTGAGGAGGTTGAATGTATAGAATGGTGATGTGGCAGAGCATTCACCTTTGCAGTCTCCGTGATTCGTCCAGTGGTCCTTTCTCTTTTTTGAAACATACACCTCCGACACACATCTTCTGATATTCCCCATCAGGTTTCTCATGACGAAAGCTATATAGCTTACAACCAGTATTGTAAGTGGTATTTTACAGGTTTTCCCAAATCACAACACTGTTGATATTCATTCTGATGTTGTCTACATGTAATTGATATCAGGTTGTGCATTGTATTGTAAGCAATATTTCTCTTACCGAAACTATTCACAAGAACTTTAAAATTCTGTGGCGTATGTACTTGATAATGAACAGGTCGGGGTATCTAAGTGATTCATAAACCAAAGTGGCTAAAAAATATTTCAATACTGATACTTCTTATCTGAAGCTAACCTGTGATATGAATTTTGTCAATGAGAGCACAGGTACCTTTAAATCTGTCAATAATTGGTTTTGAGAAAGGTACAAAATTTCTTCCCGCTATGTAAAGCGTTTTGCTGATTTCTTTTTCTCTACCTACCTAAACGCAAGACTCAGTACTCTATGAATAGTGGAACTGTTGTTGTGCTATACAGTGAGTGAAAACAGGTAATTTGTTCAAAGAAGTGATTGCCAAAACTAATTTACTGACCCAGTCACTGACAAATTTGACCAAAAACCACAGCGATTGTTATTTTCCTCCTGACAGGACCAGGTATAATATTAAATTTTGTTTCCTTTCATGCATAATGTGGTTCTTCATGGTTAGTCCGTCCTTTATCATCAGTTTTTTAGGACAAAAATATTGGTTATTTTATTTCCTCGAACTGAACTCTGTAAGCTTTTGTTTGGCATCACTGAAACAGTTTTTTGTGAATGTGAATGTCCGTAATATCTAAAATTTATTATAAGCAATTTAAAAATTTTTCTCTTCTTTTTCAGTTTTGAGAATGATTAGTCATAGCCTCTTCATGACTGATTATTTTTGTTTACATCCAACAGTATTCCCATTTCTGAAGTTTTTTAATTAAGAATTTTCATACTCAGTATCAACTTTATGTTATTGATGTACAAATGGAATATCTTTTCTCAATATTTCACTGTTTAAGATCCTGGCTTTTTAATCAGTCTGTAGGATGTAATATATCAGATTTAATCACAAAAGAACATTGTTTTAGATCACTGACTTAAAAAAAATTTCGCATTCGTAATCATTTTAATCATTCGAAAGGGTATACTTTCAAAGTGATCATGAAAACATGCTTACTTTCCGAGTATCAAAATAATCTAGCTATAAAAGTGATGAATGGATGATAACCATGTCTCTAGGATGTAATGATAAGAGACAAATTTAGCGCAAGGTTTGCGGAATCACGGGAAATCACTTCTCGATGTATATGGGAATTCTGTAACGAACAAAATTTTTTTCTCGAGATTTGGGGAACGGGCCCTCTTGCGGACACCCATGTCTCCAAACGACCAGTTCACCAATACCGGCGCAGCGGCAAAGGGTAGATACTTCGCGATTTAATACACGTGTACTGTTTCAGATCTCCGGCGCCAACTTATTTCAGTGAGTCCAAAAACAATTCGCTGGAGGAGATTGAACGCCTTTACGGCGCATTCCGGATGAAATTAAGTGGTGGGTGTGAACAGCATCCATACTCTCGCCTACAGGTGTTATTTTATCTAAGCTTGGACTTACATGCTTCACCTTATTCTTACTTTCTTTATTACTGGCACTACTTTCACTTTTATGCACATTATTTTCATTATTTTTAACGAACCATCATTCCAGCGATTTCCTCCAGGATTGTCAAATGGATCAAAGTCGGTTGAGTGCTCTCCTTGTGACACTCTGGTGGCAAGACGTTACTTCTATCTACGTTTCTCCATCTCTCTGTGTGAGTAACCAACGTAGTCAATTTACCCCTCCTACCTTTACTTACCGTCTCTATGTCGTCTTCAGGTACATTTGTTGTCTTGTTTTTGCTGTCGTAACCACACTTCTCGTCTTTTGCATATGCTCAGTCTTCGTGCCCCTTATCAAAGTTTTATTTCCTGAGTCGTTTCGGTCATGTTCTCTTCGGTAGACTCAGAAAGCTAACGTGGAGTGCTCTGTTATTCATTGCCGTTCGCTGCTGGAATTCATCCTAGCGTCCTGTGGGTTTCCCTGAAGTGAAGCGTCTTTCTCCTAAGTTTCGTTATTACTGTCGTGGAAATGTCTATACGCAGCATGATACCTTCTTCTTTCCCTATGAAATCCTCCCGTTCCTCTTCTCGTGTGATTACCAAGGAACCCTGTAGGCCATACTGCGATCTATCTTCCCATTCACGTTGCGTGCCTGTTTGCGCTGGCGTCATGTTAAATCTCTGTGACCGTAATTCTCCATGTAATTGTGCGTCATATTGCCTATTACTGTTCCATTTACTCATATTTCTACAGCAACATGCTAAATTTTGGTTGCCTAGAAACTAGTATAGCTGGTCCAACGGCTCCACAATGTCACTGGTATCGGGCTCTGAAATTCCAGTTAACTTCTCCTGAATTGGTACATAATCCAATCATTATTATCGTGGTTCGAATCGACTACCTAAGCGCATCGTCCAAATACAAATTCGTCTCTAAATAGACTTGAAAAATTTACTTGTAGCTTATACACCGTCTGCTATTAAAATTCCGATCTACAAATAGATCTTCCATCACGCAGTTCTGAGTTCTGCTTGAACTAACATTGATTTATAAAAGTTTTCATGGGCTTATCCTATGTTTCACATTACGTTCCACTTCTCATGCCGCACGACATTGCCTCACCTTCTGGTCTATTGATTTCACGCCCTATGTTCTTCTTGTCATCCCATTGTTCTTGAAATATTCCTTCAAACTGTTGTTCGAATCCCACTGTTAGAAAAAATGTGGAGTGTACGGTCCAGCAAGCATTGATCCTGAGTCATAAGTCTTGTTACTGTCTTTCTGTTCTTCCTGCTCGTAACTCGCGTCAAGTATCTGCTTCATTTCAGATTCCATCTGATTAGCACATTCAGATACTGCCTTTAATTGTGCCCTGGGCCACATTTTAACGATTTTCCGAACTTCTTTCAGTTCTGACTGCTTACAAATTAGTTACCACATATCATTAATTTCTTCTATGTCATGAAGTATTTGTACAACATTAGGTTCTAAACATTTAATCCCAGCTTCCTGTGCTTCAAGCAACTCTTTATTTTTCAATTCTTCTTCTGTTAAGGCATCTATTACTAGTTTTTGTTTCTATTCAGCTTTCTTAAATAAGACAGAGGTCTCTAAGTGGATCTTGTCTTTCATTGGGTTAGTTTGATTATTCATTATTTTAAAAATTTGTTTATTTTCATTAACAGTCTGTTTGATAGCTTTTGTTTGAGTTTAAGTTTATAGACCCTGACTGTCCATTTTTGGACTCAACTACCAGAGAAACATTATTATATCATCTTTATTATCAGTAACTTTCACTTCTATACTTCAGTACAATGAGTTGCATTTGGTTCACTTAACGCAGACCTATGGTCGTCAAAATGTGTCTGAGCAGTGTGCACATGATGAATGACTTCAGTCACCTCGGAACTGCTTTGTGCTTCTAAACTATTCCGTATTGATGACGTATCTTCACGTAACGCTAATACATTTCAATCTGACACTTATAAAACATTTTACCTTGTATGACGTCTCCCGGCAAGACATTTACAAGATCGTTAGAATATATAAAAAATTATAAAAATTAACATTCATTTGTATTATTATTTCTTTACTTTCTCAGACGTTAAGTCTGGTTAAGAATGGAAAGTGACGCTGACCTTGATCAAGCGTCACTTCCTATTAACTGTACAGTATGTTATATATTGCATTTAGGAACTTTCGGGTAATTGAACATGTATCAATAATTACGGATTTCTGTAGTTGTATATATATGTTTGGATGTAGCTGTATTGCATTGATGTACTTGTGGATATTGTGTGGTATGACTCCTGTAGTTGATAGTATAATTGGTATGATGTCAACTTTATCCTGATGCCACTTGTCTTTGACTTCCTCAGCCAGTTGGATGTATTTTTCAATTTTTTTCTCCTGTTTTCTTTTGTATATTTGTTGTATTGGGTATGGATATTTCGATTAGTTGTGTTAATTTATTCTTTTTATTGGTGAGTATGATGTCAGGTTTGTTATGTGGCGTTGTTTTATCTGTTATAATGGTTCTGTTCCAGTATAATTTGTATTCATCATTCTCCAGTACATTTTGTGGTGCATACTTGTATGTAGGAACTTGTTGTTTTAAAAGTTTATGCTGTAAGGCAAGCTGTTGATGTATTATTTTTGCGACATTGTCATGTCTTCTGGGGTATTCCGTATTTGCTAGTATTGTACATCCGCTTGTGATGTGATCTACTGTTTCTGTTTGTTGTTTACAAAGTCTGCATTTATCTGTTGTGGTATTGGGATCTTTAATAATATGCTTGCTGTAATACCTGGTGTTTATTGTTTGATCCTGTATTGCAATCATGAATCCTTCTGTCTCACTGTATATATTGCCTTTTCTTATCCATGTGTTGGATGCGTCTTGATCGATGTGTGGCTGTGTTAGATGATACGGGTGCTTGCCATGAAGTGTTTTCTTTTTCCAATTTACTTTCTTCGTATCTGTTGATGTTATGTGATCTAAAGGGTTGTAGAAGTGGTTATGAAATTGCAGTGGTGTAGCCGATGTATTTATATGAGAAATTGCCTTGTGTATTTTGCTAGTTTCTGCTCGTTCTAGAAATAATTTTCTTAAATTGTCTATCTGTCCATAATGTAGGTTTTTTATGTCGATAAATCCCCTTCCTCCTTCCTTTCTGCTTAATGTGAATCTTTCTGTTGCTGAATGTATGTGATGTATTCTATATTTGTGGCATTGTGATCGCGTAAGTGTATTGAGTGCTTCTAGGTCTGTGTTACTCCATTTCACTACTCCAAATGAGTAGGTCAATATTGGTATGGCATAAGTATTTATAGCTTTTGTCTTGTTTCTTGCTGTCAATTCTGTTTTCAGTATTTTTGTTAGTCTTTGTCTATATTTTTCTTTTAGTTCTTCTTTAATATTTGTATTATCTATTCCTATTTTTTGTCTGTATCCTAGATATTTATAGGCATCCGTTTTTTCCATCGCTTCTATGCAGTCGCTGTGGTTATCCAATATTTAATCTTCTTGTTTAGTGTGTTTTCCCTTGACTATGCTATTTTTCTTACATTTGTCTGTTCCAAAAGCCATACTTATATCATTGCTGAATACTTCTGTTATCTTTAGTAACTGGTTGAGTTGTTGATTTGTTGCTGCCAGTAGTTTTAGATCATCCATGTATAGCAAATGTGTGATTTTGTGTGGGTATGTTCCAGTAATATTGTATCCATAATTTGTATTATTTAGCATGTTGGATAGTGGGTTCAGAGCAAGGCAGAACCAGAAAGGACTTAATGAGTCTCCTTGGTATATTCCACGCTTAATTTCTATTGGCTGTGATGTGATATTATTTGAATTTGTTTGGATATTAAGCGTGGTTTTCCAATTTTTCATTACTATGTTTAGGAACTGTATGAATTTAGGATCTACTTTGTATATTTCCAATATTTGTAGTAACCATGAGTGGGGTACGCTATCAAAACCTTTATGGTAATCAATGTATGCGTAGTGTAGCGACCTTTGATTAGTTTTAGCTTGATATGTCACCTCTGCATCTATTATCAGTTGCTCTTTACATCCTCGTGCTCCTTTGCAACAGCCTTTTTGTTCTTCATTTATAATTTTGTTCTGTGTTGTATGTGTCATTAATTTCTGTTTAATGACTGAAGTTAATATTTTGTATAATGTTGGTAGGCACGTTATGGGGCGATATTTAGCTGGGTTCCCTGTGTCTGCTTGATCTTTAGGTTTCAGATAAGTTGTTCCATGTGTAAGTGTATCAGGGAATGTGTATGGGTCTGCAATGTAACTGTTAAATAATTTAGTCAGATGTGAAGGTGTTGAGGTGAACTTCTTTAACCAGAAATTTGCTATTTTATCATTTCCAGGGGCTTTCCAATTGTGAGTAGAATTAATTGCTTGGGTGACTTCATGTTGCAAAATTATCACTTCAGGCACTTGTGGTATCATCTTGTATGTGTCTGTTTCTGCTTGTATCCACCGTGCATGTCTGTTATGTTGTACCGGGTTTGACCATATGTTGCTTCAGAAGTGTTCCATGTCTGTTATGTTTGGTGGATGGTTTATTTTAATGTGTGTGTTATCTATTGTCTGGTAAAATTTCTTTTGGTTTGTGTTGAATGTTTGGTTTTGTTTCCTTCTATTTTCACTTTTTTTGTATCTTCTAAGTCGTTTGGCTAATGCTTGTAATTTCTGCTTCTTTTCGTCTAATTGCTCTGTCGCTTCTTGTTGTGAGATTTTACCTAACCTTTTTCGTTTTTTTTTCCGAGATTTCATTTCTTATAAATTGTGTTAGCCGTCCAATGTCTTTTCTCAGTTTTTCTATTTTGACCTGTAGCCTGTGTTGCCATACTGGTTTTGTGGGTTTCTTCTGTGTGTTGGTTGGTTCTGATCTCTGCCTAGTGTGTATATTTAGTGTAGTGAGTGCTCCTATATAAACCAGTAGTTGTAACTCTTCCATAGTTGTGTTTTCATTTATTTTGTTGTGTATGATTGTGTTGATAGTTTTTATTGTTGTTTCGACTTGTGGGTTATTTGGTGGTCTATGCAAGAATGGTCTAATGTCTGTATTTATATCTTTGTATTCTATATATGTTAGCTGAAATCTTTCTTCTATATCTAACATCTGTGTCACTTCGTGTTCTATTTGTGCTTGTTCTGGTGGCTGTCTTAAGATTTCGTTTTCCTCTGATTGTTTCATTGGTGCGTGTTGTTCTTTGTTTGTTTGCTCTGGGATGTTTGAGTCCATTACTGTATTTTCTTCTTCTTCTGATTGCACATTATTTTGTTCCAGTATTTGTTGTACTTTTTGTTTGATGTTTTCTAATTCTGAATGGGGTATCCTGTTATTTTTTATTATTACACGGATCTGATCAGCTAGTCGTTGTTCTGTTAAAAATTTTAATTCTGGGTATCTGGTAATAAATGTTGTGTATACTTGTGATCTGTATCCAGTTGTGTTGGTTCCTAGGTTTGTTGCTTGGTAATAACAGAACATGAGCCCGCATCTCGTGGTCGTGCGGTAGCGTTCTCGCTTCCCACGCCCGGGTTTCCGGGTTCGATTCCCGGCGGGGTCAGGGATTTTCTCTGCCTCGTGATGGCTGGGTGTTGTGTGCTGTCCTTAGGTTAGTTAGGTTTACGTAGTTCTAAGTTCTAGGGGACTTATGACCACAGCAGTTGAGTCCCATAGTGCTCAGAGCCATTTGAGCCATTAACAGAACATGAGGTGTCGATTAACTTCATCTGACCATCTCAACCTCTGTCTTTGTTTTCCTTCTAGGGTGGTTGCAGGAAGCATATCCTGCAAAACACCTCTATCTGGATTTAAATCATTTTCCAGTTGGCTAGCAGTGTCGTTACCATTGTGGGCGGGCATAGGGTTCAAGCGTCGTCTCCGACCATGACGGCGCTTGTCCGAGGCTTCTTTAGTTCTGTCCTGAACCAACTAATCACACTATAAGGGGGTTAGCCCTATTAGTGGTTTGCTCTTTTCGTCGCCTTTTACGACTGGCAGAACATACCGGAGGCCTATTCTTTATTATTATTATAATTATTATTATTTCATTACTGTGTGAATGGTTGTAGATTATTTATAAAAAGAAATAATAATTTTTCTTTTTTATGTTTGTGCAGTATGTATGTATCTATATTTCACAAACAACGTCTGTGGTCCGCGTATGTATGTGTCAAAGCAGATAATGAAAAATAATTACAAAGATGCTTATTAAATTGCCTATAAATTATGGAGGTTAAAACATTACTCTTTCTGTCTTCTTTTAGCCGTTAAAGTTGTAAGAGCCTGTGACCCTTGCTTGAATGCTTAGGCAGCCTTTGTTTGTCCTTTGATCGAGAAAGACGCCATTGGAGGTTGATATTTGTAAAAGGTGTCTACTTTCAATTTATGCTGGTTTTTTGAATATATAAATTGATAAAATTATTACCTGTAGTAATTTATTTGTATCCTGCCCAAGATTTCATTCCACGTTCGTAGCCGTTTTCACCATATCAGGAATTTTTGATGACGTAGAGCAGTGCGGCGATCGTGGGAACCGCTGCCGCGGCAAATTCAAATTAAATTGATTGAAATCAGTTTTCTCGCAATATAGCCGGCAGGTAACGGTACATTAAAATTGTCTTTTTCAGCTTCCTGGAGACTTCAGAGGGAAATTGTGGATTTAATATGTCATTTTCAGGTGGACATGGGCAGCTGCTGTTATGTTACTAGGTACGTAAATAATTCATGAGTGATAAAATTTTACTTGTGTGTGATCAGAGACTGCTGTGCAAAAGCTATTCTGGCTGATAACATAACAATCAAATTTCACCTTATTTTAGTTTCATGATCTCATGTTAGTCGTGGCAGTTAATAGTCCTCATATATTTAAAAAAATCCACTGCAGCTTTTACGTTTAGTGAACATAACATAATGTAACTTCCGTACAGGTAATAAGAGTAATTTTCTATGCATTCAAGAGATGAAAGTAGCGAAGGGCATTTTCTTTTATTCCATAATTAGTTACAGTAACGATACCATGTTCCATATCTAACAAGCCAGATCAGTGTTACAAAAAAATAGTTTGCAAATTAAAGATCGTTCGTCCACTGCGGGAAATCTTTCAGTGTTGTGCGTATCCCCACATAAAAGGTCAGAGTGCAGAAAGTTAAAATATTTTCAACTGCAGAAACTAATAGTGAGAATCGTATATTATCTGTCGTGCTCGCAACAATAAGCAATATAAAATTAATTAAAATATTATGCGTATAAACTGCATATTTAGTAAAAACGGTGTGCGGTGGGGATTACGCGACAGTTGGCGAACTACTGTCATTTTATTCGGAGTTCCTTAAGTCTGACTTTCTTCCCGTGGATCTGACGAAATTTAGCCGTCATCATTTATTCTGCTAGTAGAATACTATACCTTCCTGCTCCCAAGACCAGAAATTTTTGTGGTCATTCATGTATTAATTGTTACAGATTTCCTGTATTTAAAATGAATATACACTCCTGGAAATGGAAAAAAGAACACATTGACACCGTTGTGTCAGACCCACCATACTTGCTCCGGACACTGCGAGAGGGCTGTACAAGCAATGATCACACGCACGGCACAGCGGACACACCAGGAACCGCGGTGTTGGCCGTCGAATGGCGCTAGCTGCGCAGCATTTGTGCACCGCCGCCGTCAGTGTCAGCCAGTTTGCCGTGGCATACGGAGCTCCATCGCAGTCTTTAACACTGGTAGCATGCCGCGACAGCGTGGACGTGAACCGTATGTGCAGTTGACGGACTTTGAGCGAGGGCGTATAGTGGGCATGCGGGAGGCCGGGTGGCCGTACCGCCGAATTGCTCAACACGTGGGGCGTGAGGTCTCCACAGTACATCGATGTTGTCGCCAGTGGTCGGCGGAAGGTGCACGTGCCCGTCGACCTGGGACCGGACCGCAGCGACGCACGGATGCACGCCAAGACCGTAGGATCCTACGCAGTGCCGTAGGGGACCGCACCGCCACTTCCCAGCAAATTAGGGACACTGTTGCTCCTGGGGTATCGGCGAGGACCATTCGCAACCGTCTCCATGAAGCTGGGCTACGGTCCCGCACACCGTTAGGCCGTCTTCCGCTCACGCCCCAACATCGTGCAGCCCGCCTCCAGTGGTGTCGCGACAGGCGTGAATGGAGGGACGAATGGAGACGTGTCTTCAGCGATGAGAGTCGCTTCTGCCTTGGTGCCAATGATGGTCGTATGCGTGTTTGGCGCCGTGCAGGTGAGCGCCACAATCAGGACTGCATACGACCGAGGCACACAGGGCCAACACCCGGCATCATGGTGTGGGGAGCGATCTCCTACACTGGCCGTACACCACTGGTGATCGTCGAGGGGACACTGAATAGTGCACGGTACATCCAAACCGTCATCGAACCCATCGTTCTACCATTCCTAGACCGGCAAGGGAACTTGCTGTTCCAACAGGACAATGCACGTCCGCATGTATCCCGTGCCACCCAACGTGCTCTAGAAGGTGTAAGTCAACTACCCTGGCCAGCAAGATCTCCGGATCTGTCCCCCATTGAGCATGTTTGGGACTGGATGAAGCGTCGTCTCACGCGGTCTGCACGTCCAGCACGAACGCTGGTCCAACTGAGGCGCCAGGTGGAAATGGCATGGCAAGCCGTTCCACAGGACTACATCCAGCATCTCTACGATCGTCTCCATGGGAGAATAGCAGCCTGCATTGCTGCGAAAGGTGGATATACACTGTACTAGTGCCGACATTGTGCATGCTCTGTTGCCTGTGTCTATGTGCCTGTGGTTCTGTCAGTGTGATCATGTGATGTATCTGACCCCAGGAATGTGTCAATAAAGTTTCCCCTTCCTGGGACGATGAATTCACGGTGTTCTTATTTCAATTTCCAGGAGTGTAATTACTAATTGCTCTATGGGCACGTCTGTTCTAATGTGAGATCTGCTAGACTCGGCGTTGCGCTGCTGTAGGTCTGTGCCAGTATGCAGCTATGAGCCGTGCATGGCTCGCCGTCCCACCATTTGTTATTTTACACACTGTTTTAACGTATTTCCATCCCGCCACGTTCATTTAAATTACTGGCGTTACTGGGTTGCTGTTTTGCCTGAACGTCATCGGCGCTAGTGGCGCGTATCGATATATCATCCCATCTGATAGGATCTTTGCACGGCTGCTATGACTTCCCGGTTGTCATCTATCATGGAGTGAGTCGGCACGTGCGAGGGGGAGAGTTCGCGGCGGCAGTTCGGGTCGTGAGTTGGTCCCTGGCAGTCAGTTGCAACGCATCTGGAGCGCAGCACGGGCCTGCCAGTCGCCGGCTTGCAGCTATAGTGAGCCCCGCGGGGTCATCGCCCGCCCGACCTTTGCCGCCACGCATCAATTAGGCAGGGACTGACCTTTGGCGGAATGTGGGTCGGTCGGTTGGTCCGAGGACATCTCCGTGCTACATAGTCGACTGGGCCGCTGGGGGTCTCTGTGCAGTGTCGGAGTCTGTCTGGAGCTGTCCGATCGATACGAGCATCGTCGCTTGCCGACCCAGGAAGTGAAGGTTAAGCGGTTTTGAACATTACGTTGTTGCTTCCGGCGTTGCTTTTGTGGAGGTTTTCATGCGAGCAACAAGTGAAGAGTTCAAGATAGCCGCCGTCAAGTGGAATTGATTAAATTAAATTATCCATAGTCAAGTGCACCAGCCGAATTTTCTGCCTTGTGGTCGTTAGTGTTCTGGTTGCCTGCCATTGCCGCTAACGTAATTTTTAGGCAGTGTCTTTCCCTCACCGATTGTTGCTGACCAACATGGTGTGTACGAGGTGCATCCAAGTTCTAAGGCGTCCGATTCCTTTTCTCCAGACAGGAAAGAGATAGAAACATGCGCATTGTTTTAAAATGAGGCCGCGTTCATTGTCAATACGTCCCAGAGACGGCAGCCCTGTACGGCAGACGGAATTTTACCGCCAGCGGTGAGAATGAGAACTGTTTTAAATACTTAAAATGGCGACGTTTTCCGTACTTGAACAGCGTGCAATCATTCGTTTTCTGAATTTGCGTGGTGTGAAACCAATTGAAATTCATCGACAATTGAAGGAGACATGTGGTGATGGAGTTATGGATGTGTCGAAAGTGCGTTCGTGGGTGCGACAGTTTAATGAAGGCAGAACATCGTGTGACAACAAACCGAAACAACCTCGGGCTCGCACAAGCCGGTCTGACGACATGATCGAGAAAGTGGAGAGAATTGTTTTGGGGGATCGCCGAATGACTGTTGAACAGATCGCCTCGAGAGTTGGTATTTCTGTGGGTTCTGTGCACACAATCCTGCATGACGACCTGAAAATGCGAAAAGTGTCATCCAGGTGGGTGCCACGAATGCCGACGGACGACCACATGGCTGCCCGTGTGGCATGTTGCCAAGCAATGTTGACGCGCAATGACAGCACGAATGGGACATTCTTTTCGTCGGTTGTGACAATGGATGAGACGTGGATGCCATATTTCAATCCAGAAACAAAGCGCCAGTCAGCTCAATGGAAGCACACAGATTCACCGCCACCAAAAAAATTTCGAGTAACCGCCAGTGCTGAAAAAAATGATGGTGTCCATGTTCTGGGACAGCGAGGGCGTAATCCTTACCCACTGCGTTCCGAAGTGCACTACGGTAACAGCTGCATTCTACGAAAATGTTTTGAAGAACGAATTCCTTCCTGCACTGCAACAAAAGCGTCCGGGAAGGGCTGCGCGTGTGCTGTTTCACCAAGACAACGCACCCGCACATCTAGCTAACGTTACGCCACAGTTTCTTCGTGATAACAACTTTGAAGTGATTCCTCATGCTCCCTACTCACCTGACCTGGCTCCTAGTGACTTTTGGCTTTTTCCAACATTGAAAGACACTCTCCGTGGCCGCACATTCACCAGCCATGCTGCTATTGCCTCAGCGATTTTCCAGTGGTCAAAACAGAATCGTAAAGAAGCCTTCGCCGCTGCCATGGAATCATGGCGTCAGCGTTGTGAAAAATGTGTGCGTCTGCAGGGCGATTACGTCGAGAAGTAACGCCAGTTTCATCGATTTCGGGTGAGTAGTTGATTGGAAAAAAAGTCGGAGGCCTTAGAACTTGAATGCACCTCGTAGTTTTGGCAGGTCATTTCACATACGCGTTTGTTTGGGGATAGTAATACTTGTAACTTTTTTGGTGCCTTGAGTTCTCGTGTACTCCGTCGTGGAAAGCAAACGATTGGTCGGTCCGTCCATAACTGTCCCTTACTTGGGTTCCGACGAATCGAGTGTAGTTGGGCTCACTGCCTGTCTCGCCTAAGAGAAGGAGGCAAGTCCAATCACCTCGAGGCTCCTGAGAGTTGTTCCCTTAAATATTCTTTGACAGTCTTAAGGTTGTTGTAATTTATTTTAATAGGGTTTTTGGGGCTTTACTGTATTTTATATTTTCAATTGGGCAAAGTTAATTGAGCGCCTTCAGCCCTGTAAAAATCTTCTCAGAGTTTCCTTCAAGTCCATACATTATTGCCTTCTGCTCTCGGAAGGTTATTGTAATTTCCTCTGAAAGATTTTACAAGTTATTGTGGGCCTTCCGCCGTTGGTGTGCAAAAGGAAATTTGTAAACTAATGTATTGTTTTACTGATTGTTGCAACATATATATTACCTTGTTGTTGTTGTGGTCTTCAGTCCTGAGACTGGTTTGATGCAGCTCTCCATGCTACTCTATCCTGTGCAAACTTCTTCATCTCCCAGTACGTACTGCAACCTACATCCTTCAGAATCTGTTCAGTGTATTCATCTCTTGGTCTCCCTCTACGATTTTTACCCTCCACGCTGCCCTCCAATACTAAATTGGTGATCTCTTGATGCCTCAGAACATGTCCTACCAACCGATCTCTTCCTGTAGTCAAGTTGTGCGACAAATTCCTCTTCTCCCCAATCCTATTCAGTACCTCCTCATTAGTTATGTGATCTACCCTTCTAATCTTCAGCATTCTTCTGTAGCAAAAAAAAAAAAAAAAAAAAAAAAATTAAAAATAAAAAAATCCTTAATTTTCAGAATTTAACTTTGCGGCCTTTAGTCATCTTATTGCATTTGTTTATCTCTTTCTGTGCACCTTGCGGGCCTTAAGCCCTATCAGCATCTTAAAACATTGTGGCCTTCTGCCTTCAGTAATCATCAGAGTGCAATTGGAATTTTGTAGATTTAATCCGGCGGCATCCAGGCGCTCCTGATCCTGATCTGATATATGAATACGATCTATCCTATTCGTAAATTTAACTGTGTGTCATGTCTTTCCAAAATAGAACTTATTCTAAAGCATCTGTTTGGAGGCCTTCAGCCTCGAAGCAAATTTAATTCTTTCAAAAGTGTATTTGTGAACTAAATGATAATAAATTACAATTGTAAAATGAATTTACTGCAACTCCCTTGGCCCTTTCCACGATCCTAATTACCTGTTAGCCCTGCGTGATTTAGCGGGCGTTTCAAGCTATACCCTTTAAGGAAGGAATAAGAGCTGACAACCTTACAGTGTTTTACGACGCAGGCCGTCTGCTGCGAGTGGACTTTCGCCGCACACGCTGGGAGGCGGGTCATCCGCCCCGCTGCTGTGACGTCACGCACGGTACCACTGTGGCCCGTTGCTGACTGCATCAGTCGTCTCTCAAGCGCCGGCGGTCGCTTCCGCCCTTGACGCGTCCATTGCTTAGGAGGCGTCGTATCGACGTCTCTATACCCGCCAGGTTAGCCGACAGCACTAACGTGCTGCTTCCTGGACTCGGATAGGCGCGCCAGCCCCGGATCGAATCCGCCCAGAGGATTAACGACGAGGGCCGGTGTGCCGGCCAGCCTGGATGTGGGTTTTAGGCGGTTTTGCCCATACCCCTAGGTGAATACTGGGCTGGTCCCCACGTCCTGCCTCAGTTACACGGCTCGCAACCATCAGAACACTTTCGCTCTATTCCATAGATTGCACTAGTCACAGACAATTGGGGCACACTCATTGCTTCCTGGGGTGTACAGGGTGGTGGCAGGAAGGGCATCCGGCCACCCCTTAAACTAACATTGCCACATCCGATTAACCACGACGACCTTGCGTATCTGTGGGAAAAAAGGCACAAGCCAAAGACAGAATGAAAGAAAGTATCGACGTCTCTGTCCTACTCTTAGTGTCAGACTCTCATCTGACATAACACTTTTTTTCCTAAGTCACTACCACAGTCAGTTCTCCCCAGTTCACTGTCCCTTTCGACTACTACTACCTCCCATTTGTCACTGTACATCCGGACCTTGACACTGTTCTACTAACTGTTGCTGTCACGTAATCTCTATTCAGTTAAATTATTCACTGTTACAGCCTAAATTCATCCGTTATTCATGGTTTTCCTGCAAGGGATGCCACATACAACAAACCCCTTGCACTGGTGTAACATGCCTAAGCGTCTAATTGTGGTAAAGCTGGCCCTGAGCACTATGGGACTTAACATCTATGGTCATCAGTCCCCTAGAACTTAGAACTACTTCAACCTAACTAACCTAAGGACATCACACAACACCCAGTCCTCACGAGGCAGAGAAAATCCCTGACCCCTGTGGTAAAGCGATTATAAGTTCGATTATTTTGTTGTAGATGTGAAAATCCATCACATCTCACAGATTTTCCGAATTGCACCAACCGGACGTCTTCAGAGATGTCCCTTCCCTGCAATGAAAGCTACGGTTATGGGCTCATTCACAAGTGGCGGATGTAGTGATGTAATGGGGTTATCTGGAGACATACTCAGCTATTTTAAATTCAATAAAGAACATGTAGTCTGACTTTTTTAGGATTCCCATTAAAATATTTCTGTTGTTTTTCACATCACACTCACCGCGTAGGTTGCATAACGTAACCAATCAGCAACTCTAAGCAATTACATTTCCAGCGCTTCCCATACCGTAATTACTTATATTTCACAAAGCAACAAGGTTGACTGGCCTGCGGTTACGCAGTTATGGACATTTTAATGGTATTTTTAAAACCTGAGAAAAGCCACCATCGACACGACCATTCAAGGCGGCCTCCTCTGCTGCACCGCCACTACCAGCATGACTTTTGCGTCCCTCTTTTCAGTCACTCCCATCCATGGAACTCAGCCAGTCGCAGGTTTTAGTCATGAGTCACACTGCGACCCAAGTGCAACACTGCGGCCTCCTCGTCATTCCTACGCTGTATTGTCATTATCACTACCTATTATGTGACATAAATCTTACAAGAACCAGTCTAGTGTCACACACCATTGCGCAATGCTTGTTTTGCCAAGTAGTGCACAGGATGAAGCTGCCTGCGAGTGCCTGTGAGTCACTATAACGACTGCGATTGCCCGCGTTGCCTTTTTTTTAACTCGTATTTTTTTTCCTTTTTTTAAGTGGGAACGGATTCCATGATGTCACAATTCGATACACAGTCTGTTTCCTTAGAAGAGGTGAGAGAACTCATTCGTTCTTTGGTAGATCAGCTAGAGGTTCTGAAGCTGGACAACATGCAAATGGAGAATGAATTAGACGAGGTAATGGAAGGTAAGTCTTCATTCAGTGTGTGTAAGCCTTTGTTGCTCCCAACTGAAGCCAATTTGATTACTCCTTATTCGGGCTAGAGAACAGAAGGTGCGTTGCATTCACAGATGACCTAGAAGTATCCACAAGGTTGAGTATGTGGACAGAACATTGGCTGGCTGCTGGCCAAATTGAGAATTTCGTAATGGTTTTCCGACTTTTTCAGAGAATCTTTAAATTTAATGCGTTTTTATTCACGATCTTCTATGTTAAAAGATTTTCAAAAATAAAGAATAAAGGAATTGTTTTGAAAATAACTACATTGCTTGCCTCCACCTTCTGATTACCTAAAATATTAGAACTAACTCGAGTTAACAGCCGAAGCAAAGCATATGTGACGTACACGAGGACCTCAGGAATTCATGTACATTCCATCAATTGTACAACGCTATAAGAAACAATAGAACGAGGTGCTTTCGTGAGCTGTTATGAGAAGTGATGCAGAGACGAAATGAATCGGTGTAGAATTTTCTCGGCGGAATAAAGAACACCTAGCACTAACCGAGCGTGGTGACGCTGTGATTAGTACGAGGTGCATTCAAGTTCTAAGGCCTCCGATTTTTTTCTAATTAACTACTCACCCGAAATCGATGAAACTGGCGTTACGTCTCGACGTAATCGCCCTGCAGACGTACACATTTTTCACAACGCTGACGCCATGATTCCATGGCAGCGGCGAAGGCTTCTTTAGGAGTCTGTTTTGACCACTGGAAAATCGCTGAGGCAATAGATGCACGGCTGGTGAATGTGCGGCCACGGAGAGTGTCTTTCATTGTTGAAAAAGCCAAAAGTCACTAGGCGCCAGGTCAGGTGAATAGGGAGTATGAGGAATCACTTCAAAGTTGTTATCACGAAGAAACTGTTGCGTAACGTTAGCTCGATGTGCGGGTGCGTTGTCTTGGTGAAACAGCACACGCGCAGCCCTACGCGGACGTTTTTGTTGCAGTGCAGGAAGGAATTTGTTCTTCAAAACATTTTCGTAGAATGCACCTGTTACCGTAGTGCACTTTGGAACGCAATGGGTAAGGATTACGCCCTTACTGTCGCAGAACACGGACGCCATCATTTTTTCAACACTGGCGGTTACCCGAAATTTTTTTGGTGGCGGTGAATCTGTGTGCTTCCATTGAGCTGACTGGCGCTTTGTTTCTAGATTGAAAAATGGCATCCACGTCTCATCCATTGTCACAACCGACGAAAAGAATGTCCCATCCATGCTGTCGTTGCGCGTCAACATTGCTTGGCAACATGCCACACGGGCAGCCATGTGGTCGTCTGTCAGCATTCGTGGCACCCACCTGGATGAGACTTTTCGCATTTTCAGGTCGTCATGCAGGATTGTGTGCACAGAACCCACAGAAATGCCAACTCTCGAGGCGATTTCTTCAACAGTCAAACGGCGATTCCCCAAAACAATTCTCTCCACTTTCTGGATCATGTCGTCAGACCGGCTTGTGCGAGCCCGAGGTTGTTTCGGTTTGTTGTCACACGATGTTCTGCCTTCATTAAACTGTCGCACCCACGAACGCACTTTCGACACATCCATAACTCCATCACCACAAGTCTCCTTCAACTGTCGATGAATTTCAATTGGCTTCACATCACGCAGATTCAGAGAACGAATGATTGCACGCTGTTCAAGTAAGGAAACGTCGCAATTTTAAGTACTTAAAACAGTTCTCATTCTCACCGCTGGCGGTAAAATTACATCTGCCGTATGGTGCTGCCGTCTCTGGGACGTATTGACAATGAACGCGGCCTCATTTTGAAACAATGCGCATGTTTCTACCTCTTTCCAGTCCAGAGAAAAAAATCGGAGGCCTTAGAACTTGAATGCACCTCGTACACTGCAGTTGCATTCGCGTGGACGACGGTTGAAACTCGCATGCCGCCATCCTGATTTCCGTTTCCCGTCATTTTCCTAAATCGCCGGGATGGTTCCTTTGACGGGGCACGGCCGATTTCCTTTCCCATGCCTTTCTAATCCGATGCGACTGATGACCTAACTGTTTTGGTTTCCACCCGATATATCAAGGAGGACGTGTACAGTGAACCCGAAGGACCTGGTTGTTGCAGTCAGGGTAGCGACAGGTTTAGAATAAATAATCTTAGTGACAGGGATACGATACCAAATGAGTGTCTTCTTTGCAGATGTAATGTGTTGTTAGGACACACCGACATATTCAGAAGCAATGTTACCAACCACAATGTAACAGTCGTGGATGGTTGTACATCGTAAAGAAGAGTGTAGAAGCAAAAAGTGATTTGGTCAGTGATATAACAGTCGGTTGTTAAAGACCAGTGGTAACTCAAAATCCGCCGGATGGCATTTGCAGTAAAGTCTGATGCACAAAGTCGTAAGCAGAGGCAGATTGTTCTGTAACTGATGCAGTAGATGCTAAAGAACATAAATTATTGTTGGACACAGGGGCTCACCTCTTCAGGTGAGTCTAGACATCTTTGGTAAGAGGAGACTGAACTCTCTGCGTTATATGTTACATGAGATAGCAACAAATTATGTGGCATGCTATATATAGCGATAATGGGCTTTTACGTTCGAGCAAAACTGTTCCCGAACTTCTACAGAAGCTTTTTCCTAAGTAGGTGTAGGGTACTGTATAATCTTGCAGTCGGAGCTCTTAAATAAAACGTCACGTTAAAACTGCTATTTCACAGTTTATCTTCGAACTCATTGGGATATTTTTCCGGCTAGAGGAGCTCCAATGATACTTTTTTCACAAGCTACTCCTTCCATGATGTTCGAGCTAATTAAACTCTATTCGATGTCATGAAGAGTCTTTTCGATAAGCGTAGGTACAGAACTACCTGCCAGTATCTTACATATGCAAGTATAGAATACAATAACGAATTAAATGCATGTGTGTGTCTGAGAAGTACACTGTGAACATATAGATCCTGTAAACAGATCAAGTGTGGACTTAAGCCATAAGAAAATGCTGCATTACATTTAAAAACTGAGTACTGAATAGCTAAAGACAGGACAACCATGGAGAGCAATTAATACAGTTCGAGGACTTGTTCAGTCCGTGTGGACTGTTTCCAGCAACACATACAACATATGAGAAACTTTCTTTGTTAGAAGACAAGCCCCTTGTAACCTCCCCCTCAGTTATCGAACTTAGTGAAAAATTAAGCCGCGTGTACCTAATGGAAATTTGGGGAAATCAATCGTCACCGAAGTTAATCTGTCGGTAAAGAGGGAGGAAAGGGTTACATCTAAATGAAAGGAAAAATCCAAATTAAACTGGTGGAAATTAATTTTGAAAAGGGGTAAAGTTAATAAAGAAAGTAAATGTGCGGCCGTTACGTTAACAATTATCTAGCGGTAATTAGATATTTGAGATTTGGGGAAAATTACGGTCGCCAGTCCTATGGACAATTAGTATAGTAACTGAAAAAGAAAGGTTATTACACGTATCAGTAGCACTAGAAGCGTGGCACCTGAATGATGACACGTGTAGTGTGAAAACTGGAAGTTGGTCAGAAGTAATAAATTGCGCTACACTCTGACTTAATTTAGCAAAAGGATTAATAAAACGGGAAAATTGAAAGTTAATTTACTGACTGAGATTAATAGTGAGCTTTGTTTGTGAAGCACTGCGAAATTCAATAAAATAAGGTTAGTCTTGGGCTACCTCAAAAATCATTTCATAAGCTACTTGAATCTACGCAATTTAGAAATAAGAGACTTAACTTTGAACTTGATTTTAATGATTCTGAACAATTAACAATAGTAAAATTTAGTACGTAACAAGCTGAGCTGTAGTCACAGGTAAGGTAAAATATGGTAACAAAACTCGCACTCATAATTTGTGCTTGTGTAATCTAAATATTGTAGCCAGCAATGCCCTGCTTGGTAATGCAATGGGGACAATGAGCAAGAAAGGTTCATGCTACGTTGCTGTAATTATAGTTACGAAAATGGAACAGTTTGAAAAGCTGAGGTCTGCCACACAGTTCAAAAACTTTACGTGCTTCCAGTCTTCCTTGTTGGTTGATTGAAGGTTTGAAGCCGTCGATCGAGGAGGTGGCGACAGTCACTCATTGTCGGCCGTCGCTGTTGCAGAAGCTGGATGCTGGCTCGCCTTCTTCTCGACACGGTCACCGGGCGAAATGGGCTCTTGATGTGCGCCCGTTAATGCTTCCCGTCCGCGACACCGTGTCAGAAACTATCATAGCAAGTCGAGCGCAATTACATGCTGCCAAACTCCGAAAGTGCGGCAACTCGCGGGAGCGTCCCACAACAGACCTGCTCCACAGCACTACCCCAACCAGACTCTCTCTGCCCGCGCTCCACGCGATAGAGTTCACACTACCAAAGATCCTAAACACTTTCGTTCTCCACACGACCTATCGATGTATTCGTTCGATAGTATAGTTTCCCCTAGGCAAGACCCACCGTATAAATACAAATAATATTCACAAAACAAACCAAATTTACATCGACATAAATGCATATATATACAAATAGTAAAACAATTACAATATACAAAGACACAGAACTGTTATATCTTCAGGTAACAAAATAAGGAAAAAAATTTGCAGTGCAATAGATGGAAATAGGAGGATATGCATTTCCGGCGTTACACCCTCTACGCCTGCACCAGTAGTATGATCAGCACAAAAGTTCTACTGTCCCCTTTGCGTTTGTTACCATCAATTGAGGAGTTTACAGGATGTTGTCTGTGTGTCCTGGTAGAATTACTAGCAAACGCAGACCCACTGAGAGCGAAAATTTTTTAGAGGACCCCATGATCTACATGGAGCTATCGAAGATTTTCATAACCAGTAACTGAAACATGGTTTGGATAGTTATTGTAACCAGAATCTCGTCAGATGGCACAAGGAAGTATAGCTTCTGTTGTTATTATCGGTGTTTGAACGGTAGAACGACTACAGCTGCGTATCCGATACGATTACGAAACCCTGGATAACTTGGGTTACAGGAACTCTTTGCCACAATAGACTTGAAGATTAATTAGCATACTGTGTTTAAAGTCTCTTCGAGCCATTGTCAGTATTTAGGAATGCCGTTTAGTCTAAAAACTGCAATTCGCACACTTCAAAATTGCTGCAAGCAGCTTTAATATATTTTAAGCAACGTCAGCTCATGGTCTACATGGATGACATCAGTGAAATTTTGAAAAATGTAATGAAATGACCAAAGTGATTCAAAGAGGCCGTTAGAGGTTGGGTTCCACTTGTCTAAATTTGACCACGAGGAAGTGCCATTTTTCATCAACAGAGGTGATCTACCCAGGACAGAACGATCTAAAAACTATTTAAAGATTGTTACATTCTGTGTCCCTTTTCCCAGCACTGCACATGAATACAGAGCTACAATCAGTTCGGTGATTGACTACTTATTACAGAATATTTGAATTGTGGGTATTGCAAGACTACCGATGCAGTTGTTGTGGAACAGGGTAAAATTCCATTATACGGCAGAATGTTGGTCACATTTGGGAAACTGAAGCAGTCACTAGCAATACATTGTGTATGGTGTCTGTTCTGTCCGACGGAACAGACACCATAAACATATAATTACGGCGATCACAAGCCAAGAATCATTTCTGTAGAGGTGCACACATACTCTCGAACTCACATGGGAACAGGTTTTGCCACTAGCACTGAGATTAATAGGCAGGGGAAACTACTTTCGTGGGGTGTGGAATAAGCTGTGAATGTGGGTCTGCTGGGGAGGGTACTTGGAATAAGTCTGCGCAGCTGCGTCAATTCGTATATAATCGGTGGCTTTGGGGTTAGGGCCCCTGCCTAGTAAGCAGGAAATCCCGGTTTCCAATCTCGGTCGGCACACTTTTTTAACTCTCCCTGTTGATTCCTGTCAGCGTCCCATAAACAGTTGATGTTTGTATTTCAATGAAATTTCGCTAATGATTCACCCTGTGTTAGTGTTCACAGATCCGGAGGAGTTTCTCCGGCTTTGTGATGGTTACAAACTTCTGACGCAGTGTTTTCTAAGCCAAGAAGTGTTGGGTAACAAACACCCATTGGCTTCCACGTCAAGTCAATTGGATAAGGCTTAGAAGACAAAAAGTACAGGGTAATGAAAAGTCAGTGGCTTCTACATCAAGTCAATTGCATAAGGCTGGAAATAACTACTGAACCACTGAAAAACAAACGTCAAGTTCCATGTATTGTGTCACGTATGTTGTAAGTAGGTTGTTTAGGTTTTTATGTTGGTGACGCCATGTAGCGCTCTGTATTAAAATCGTTGACTCCGCTGTGTGCAGTCTGTGGGTGATTGAACTCACTGTTGGAAGATTTTCGCTAGTGTAGTGTTGGGCAGTTGGATGTGAACAGCCCGTAGCGTTGGGCAGTTGCAAGTGAGCCGCCAGCAGTGGTGGATGTGAAGAGAGAGATGCCAGAGTACTGAGATGTTAATATAAGCGCATGATGTGGACGTGTGTCGGTCAGAAAAAGGAAATTTGTGAAATAGATGTCAAGAATATACTTTTGAACTCTATTAAGTTAAATACATTGTTAGTTCTCTATCAAAATCTTTCATCTGCTAACTATATGCCTATCAGTAGTTAGTGCCTTCAGTGCTTAGAGTCTCTTATTTAGTTCGCATTATTGGTGCTCTCTGTATTGCAGTAGTTCGAGTAATGAAGATATTTGTGATGTAAGTGATTCACGAAAGGCATAGGTTATTGTTGGTCAGGGCTATTCTTTTGTAGGGATTATTAAAACTCAGATTACGTTGCGCTAAAATATTGTGTGTCAGATTAGAAATGATCAGGATAAGTAAAGAGAAAACTATTTGTTTACGTTCAGTTTTACTCATCTGTCTCTGTATCAAATAACGTAGAAGTTTACCGGCACAGTCTTTCTTTACATTCAGAGTCGTTGTGTATGGTGTCTGTTCTTTTGGACATGTCCGAAGGAAGTTGTGACCATGTGTGCAGCGTGCACATGTTAAGTCTTCAGCAAGTACTGCTTAAGATGTTATCAGAGGAAAGTGAACCATTCAAGTTGAACAGAATGGATATCTTAGGTCTGTTTTAACAGAAACCATTGGAAACAACTACGTTATGTTATAGATTTTTTTTTTTGTAGTTTGTTCTCAATGACTGGCATACGAAATCAGCAAGAGCGCGCAGTGACAAATGAGACGGTAAGTAACTCGTAGGATGAAGTTTATAGCTCTGAGGTGGTGAAAACAGATCAGGGCACTGACTTCATGTCGTATTCAGTGAAACATGAATGTCATCTGTTACAAATAAATTAAGCACTAGCCTATTACACCTACATGATATGGAAGGACTGAGTGTGCTCACTGAATTTTTGGTAAGATGCTGAGCTGTTATGTCAGTAGTCACCATAACGACTGAGGAATTTACTTGCCATATATGGTGGCAGCGTAATTTTTAATGGTCCATGAGAACATTAATCTGTCGCTGTACAAGGCTGTGCCCAGAAGGAAGATGCCGTCTTTATTTGAGGATATTAAATCCAAAATAGAAAGTTATCCAGAAAATAATTGCAAATTTTCTGGGTCATTGAAGAATGTGTGGAAATGAGTCCAGAAGTTGAACAACAAAGCACTCAGTCCTCATCAGATAAAAGGAAGGATATAGTGGTACATTGCTAGAGCATCATTTTGGGCTGTTTGTGATGTTAAATAACCCATATATGCAAAAGGGTAAAACAAAGAATGTTTTCAAGCAATATTGAAAGTTGCACCATGTTTTGGAAATTCCACTACCTGGGATGAAGGTAAGAGAAAGAAAGGTGTTAAGGATACAGAACCATTGCACACAGGCTGCAAGCTAAATTCGTACACATTGAGGTCACAGATGTAGATTGGTAAGCTATCGTTTCTATTTTGAGGGTGTTTAGTTTATCTAATTACTTCCATGGCGTACATCTTTCGTTCGAGTAACCTTCTCGTTTAACCTTGAATACTACTGTATTTGTTAATATAGGAGACTTATGTTATTCATTTGGATGTAGTTTGAAGAGATAGGCATGTCAGTCATTTACTGTGTAAAGATTTAAGTAGGATGAGAGTTTCCTGGGTAACAGAAAGAGTTATGTCATTCATAATATGTGTGCAATACAATCACCCACATAGTACAACAGTCAGGCTCATGCAATGTGGCCGGATTACTCCCCCTCCTCACCTTGTCTGATATAGGACCACGACCCTATGTATAAGATGGCGGAAATTCAAATAGGTAGGGTTTCTCCCAACTGCTATAGCATCATGGTGGAGGTAGGGCAGTTGTCTTTCTCCCAACTCCTATAGTATCACTATGGAAGTAGGGCAGTTGTCCTAAGTGTAAAATGGTGAGATATTTTAAATAATCATTATCTTACCCAGGTATAATAAAGCAACCTGCGTTGGTTGTCACATTTTCTCATTGGCCTGTGTCATCAAAATTGGAAATGGCTTAAGTCTGTGCACTGATGTAGCTTGCGTGGCTGTCAGATCACTTGTTCTGTGTATAGAAGATGGTCACTGAGTTCTCCCCTGATGTCATATGCCAATTCTCTTTACTCGGAGTACAATTGTGTTGGGTGCAAATAGTTAACCTGTTGTGAAAGAGTTTCTCAACAGGTTAACTATTTGCACCTACCTCGTTTGTACTCTTCTTAAACATCTGCCACCACCCCTGCGATGAATTGGGCTCATTTTCAACTTTATTTAAATATATAATACCATATCGAGGAGTTCCCTTGCGCTACATACCGTATCCGCTCTAGTGATGTATTTAGAAGCACAGCCATGAGTATCATTCTGAAGGCAGATGGCCGCTCTGCTACCACCATGCCACAAGTAACTAAAGGCATGCAGTGTAGGCAACACACCATAATCACTGTAAATATATATATATATATATATATATATATATATATGGATAACACAAGAAACGAAGAAAGAATATACAAGTTAGACTTTGCATATAAATTAACACAAAGCTATTACAATAAGAAATCAATATCCATACATGCAAAGATTGGACATTATAATTCAGTTATTAGGACACAAACAACGTATGGATCAGAGTAACTAACACTCAATAAGAAAGGCGAGTTAAGAGAACTAGAAAAGATATGGAGACAAATACTAAGAAAAGTTCTAGCTTTTGAGAAAAACAAGGAAAATAGGTGGATTAAAAGGAGAAATGTAGACTTATACAAAAATATATTGACATTTACAAAGAATGGAAGAAACACGGATTACAAGGAAAATTTTTAATTACATTAGTAAGCTGAAAAAACTGTAGAATTGATAGAAGCAGTAAAGAAAGACGCCAACAATATAGGTGTTACAGAAGAAATAATATGTGACAGGAATCACTTCAGGCTACTGATAGAAAACGCAGACTATAAAGAAGTGCAGCGGAAACCTCGACCCAAGGGAGTGTGGACATATGAGCAGAGACAAGCAGTTTGCGAGAAAAAGGAGAAGTACTGGGAAGAACGGAAGAAAAAGAAACACCATAAGTTTTAAGTTGTATGCGGTCCATAGCTTGCCATATTCATAATTATAAATATAGTACATTGTTTTACTGCTCTGTTGACTGAATTATATTCAGATGAAAAAGTTTGCTGTTGAATTCGACGTTTGCACACAAGATGACAATGTAGAGCCCGCAACAAGAATGTGGTGGTGACGATTTAACACCTTCCAACAGTCCTTCGGTCCATATGATAAACTAAAATTAACAGAGAATTACTGAATTAGTCTGTAAGACACGCACTTATGAGCACCGTATAGACAGCAGACGTTAACCTCACGACATATATCACAGTGCTTGACGGAAAAGACGCAATGTACGACAGTACATAGCCGTTCTCGCATCACTGCATTTGTGGGAGGAATAGGAAAGGGAACGATCAGCAGTGAAAAATATACCTTTCACTATACGCTATACGGTTGTTCGTATAGTGTGTATGTAGATGTGATCATGAAAATGACTCCTGTAGTGACAAGTCTGCTAGAGGCATAGAGATATAATTTACCTACTGTTACGGCAACATATGTTATTCATGGGAAAACTTCCTATGCCAAATGGAATAGAAGAAGAAAAATCAGATGTGAAGAGAGCACACAGATGGACTCCCTGATACAGCATATAATATATTAGAGCGGAACTGTTTCTAGACAAGCTGAAAATGCCACGTCTGATTATTCTGAGGAAAACTGTTTCTAGACAAGCTCTACGGTTCACTGAAGAGGAGCACAACTAATTGCTTCCAGACTTCGATATTCCTCAATCTCCTACCACTGTCACTACATACTGCACCAGTGAATGTGTTGTTATAGAAATGAGTAATTTCCAATCAGTTTGTTTTTATGAGATGCCACAAGCTTTTTATTAGCAGAACACGAGCAACTGCACAACTACATTCGTTTTTAGAGTCACAAATGATTTCCATCCTTCAACAAATTAATGAACTGGTATTTCCGTAATTAGCATCACACTTTTACCAACTACATGTCTGTCTTCCGGCACTGCCCAACTAGCTCTGATCTTACACAGTAGACATTGGTAATTAAGTTTTAACTGATACCACGGCGAACAACATATCCGTCATCTGAGATTGCCGAACGAGCTCTGAACATACAGCCGAACCACTTTCCCCGCCATCCAAGTTAAGTGCGATCCAAGAATCACCGAAGTGCTTCGTCGTCTTTTCGTTTTACAGTTGTTTATTTATTCTGCAGATTATTAACATTGTGGAATAATGAAATGATAGCACGTTATTCAGAGGTGCTTTAATTTGAAATTTAAGTAAATAGGCTGTTTAGCTTGTCTAATATTAAGAAATATTACAGCTGTTTGCTAACTGTTGTCCCCCAGATTACACCAACTCCAGCATTGTTTTTCGTTTGGCAATGCGCATTAAATGTTTAAACCCAGTGGCCACCTATGGCTGGATTTCAGTACGTCTTGCTGCCTGAAGAAGAGTGCTCCTTCGTCCTGATCATGATGACTGACCACCACCACTATGCCACTGGCGAAGAGGAACAGCACTGCCAAAACTAGCATCATTATCATCCTTCTCGTTTTGGCATCCTGAAGACAAAGGCCATTATCGCCTTCCCTCCCATGAGAAGCCTGTTGTCTCCAAGAGCACGCTTTATCACACTTACGAAAATCCTACCTTACTGAAAAAAACATGTAACCCAATGCGCAATATCTGCCGTGGACGACACACCAACAGAAATATACCCAAAATCACATTAGCACACCACATTTCAACTACTTCATCGACCTCATGTGCACCAAGCCTAAGGTACATGGGCCTCCTGTTACCGATGCTCATCTTTGCGCTTTTCCTCCTTGCCTCCTTCCTCAACTTGATAAATACCTCTCGAGGTTCAAATGGCTCACTATGGGACTTAACTTCTGAGGTCATCAGTCCCCAAGAACTTGGAGCTACTTAAACCTAACTAACCTAAGGACATCACACACATCCATGCCAGAGGCGCTATTCGAACCTGCGACCGTAGCGGTCGCGCGGTTCGAGACTGAAGCGCCTAGAACCGCTCGGCTACACCGACTTCTCGAGGAATTGCTTTTCTCACATCCTTGGAACGTCGGTGATGCCCCACATGCACAGTCGTTGATCTCGTTGGCAACTTTAGCCAAATATATGTCGGTTACATGGTTTGAATTACTTGTTATGGACCGAGCGAGGTGGTGCAGTGGTAGCACACTGGACTTGCATTCGGGAGGACGACGGTTCAATCCCGCGTCCGGCCATCCTGATTTAGGTTTTCCGTGATTTCCCTAAATCGCTCCAGGCAAATGCTGGGATGGTTCCTTTGAAAGGGCACGGCCGACTCCATTCCACATCCTTCCCTAATCCGATGACACCGAAGACCTCGCTGTTTGGTCTCTTCCCACAAACAACAGCCAACCAACTTGTTATGGCCCCAGTATATGCCGGTGACATGGTTTGAATTACTTGTTATATGCCCTGGTACCGTGTTACGAACTTCTCGTTTTCCCCTTTGGAGTATATGGTCTCAACAACATCACTCATTGGAATACGTTCTATGGAGGTATCGTTCTCACTAGCTTCACTGCCTTTTCCTGCTTCTCCAATTGGTTAGTATTTGCTTGATGCATCTTCTTCGACACTTTCCTCACCGTTCTTGCAGGTTCTCGAACGAACTCTCCATTCCTGTCTACCAATAATGTCGAATGTGTCGGTAACTTCTTACCATACACCATATCGAATGGAGACAATCCTCTGCTAGTGTCTCCTTTCGAGTTGTGTACATTCTCTAAGAATGGTAAATCCAATGGTTAAATCCGAATGGTATGTATCCATTTAATGACTAAGAATTTTCGCAGTGGTCTAACAAGCTTGTTCCGTCCTTCCATTAGCTTTTAGATGAAATAGTTCTTAACTGACACAAATCTTTCACCAGGTATGACAGGATTTAAGTCACTTGGTCGGTAATTAATGTCTTCGGAATCCAAAATTTCACTACTCACCTGTTAAGTAAGACCTGTGTGACCCTGACTACCTGTGTCCAGGATCAGCACAATCTCGATGTAACGAGAGAAATGGTTTATTATAGTCAGCAAAAAATGATTACCTGCTGGTGTTCAGCTGATTGGTTCTAACAAGCCCGGCGCAGTGAAACTACACAGTTTCATTGCTTTAGGCAACCTGTGCAACAGTATCAGCTTCAGATTAAAATCCAAACACTGTGCACAATATCTGTCTTACTGACCGATATCATTCTTCCTTTACATCCACCAGTACTTTCCCGTAACACTTCCATTAGTCGTCCATGGCCCGACAATACACGATCATGCATTTCATGTAGTGCTTCGTCCTTCAACTCTGCTGGCACGTCCATCTGTGGTCCTAAATTCGTTTCTCTACACAGTAATCTATCGTGCAAGCCACATTGTTGTGGCTTGCTGTACTGTTTACACTCCTTGTCAACACTCTGTGCTGTTTCTCATTGAACAGGTTCCAAACTCAGTGCTTGCCTACTGCTACTTTTCTGCTCAAACTTATCGTATTTCAATGCTTCTTCCCTAATTTGTGGATCTCACAGGGTTTTAATGCCCATCTCGTTATTCTACTGAATGGGCCCTTCAACCCTAATAAGCAATTCAAAGCAGCATGGTCCATCATTACCTTGAATCTCCTACCATATAGTTGACTTCGGAAGTATATTACTCCCCACATCAAGCTAAGCATCTTTCTGCCCATTGTAGAATAATTCTTCTCTGCTGCCTTGATGCAAACACAACAGGATGTTCTTAACTGTTGACCCTCTGCCTCTAAACATATCGAAGATCATGGTTTGATGCATCACATGACAATGTAATTGTAGTGGACTGTTAAGGCAGCCAGTCCACAGTGAAGTAGCCGAAAGGGCACGCGTCAACTCACGCCGACTGGCGCGAAGTCTGGAACAGGATTCGTAATGAATGTGATAAAGAAAAGAACGTAGCTACTAGAACACTTAACTTTTATATTGTCCTTTGGTATACAGCATTCTGGATGATACAAGTGAGACTCTATCTTGAGGTACATGCAACGTTACAAATGGTTAATGGCGCCTTGCTAGGTCGTAGCCATTAACTTAGCTGAAGGCTATTCTAACTGTCTCTCGGCAAATGAGAGAAAGGCTTCGTCAGTGTAGTCGCTAGCAACGTCGTCGTACAACTGGGGCGAGTGCTAGTCCGTCTCTCGAGACCTGCCGTGTGGTGGCGCTCGGTCTGCGATCACACAGTGGCGACACGCGGGTCCGACATGTACTAATGGACCGCGGCCGATTTAAACTACCATCTAGCAAGTGTGGTGTCTAGCGGTGACACCACAGTAATTATTGCAGTTAAGTGTTTCACTTTTATGTAACAGGCTGATATTTTTAATCGCAACGTTATTATTAATAATATGTATGGGATAATGAAAGTAAGTCGTACAGCATCAGCTGACACGTTACCATCTCAGGATGGTGATCAGGATATCATGTCTATACTAAAATTCAATTTGAAATAACATTTAAGTAAAAAATTAAATAAAATAGATAAGGTGTTATAAGAACATAAGGAGGAGCTACATTATAAAACAGAGGAAATAAACAAGGGATTTAATGAAGTTATGTTAGGAATAGGTCATATTATTGTTAAGTTCGATGCTTTGGAACAAAATGATACAAATTTTGATGCTTAAAACTGAGCAATGTAGCAGGAACTCAGTTTATGAAACAGAAGAATGCGGTACAAAAGAAGAAGTCTGTAAGTCAGAACTAGATCAAAAGGTTGACCATGAAATCGAGAAGTTAAATAAGAATTTGCAGTTTCAAAATGGGGTTATAAGAACAGTAATTAAATGACATTAGCAACACAACCAAGAGCAATGCAAAGCTATCAAAGGATATCAGGATAAGCACACATTTCAACGGAATAATTTACGAAGTATGAAAAATGAACAGGAAATGTAACAATTCACATGCAGAATCGTCTTGTACAGACAATACAAGTGCGATTCATGGAAACTGAAAGAAAAAGAGCGAAAAGTACTTCCTTAGATCCAAGGCAAAATAGAAAACGAAGCTGAACAAAAAGTCGAAATTTGTTGTGAATTTCAAAGAAAAGAAGGTGTTAGTCACATAAGTGACGTAGAAAATTACGTTCATGAGTATACATTCCATCATTTGTCTCTTAATGGAACTATTTATCCAGTAGCCTTTATTGGAAAATTTGAGGCCATAATTCCTGAGAACATGACTGAACAAAAAAATTCAAATTTGTGGACAGTAGATTATAGGGAGAAACAAAATCATGGGGAATAAGGGTCAGTAACACGTGTAAAACATATAAAGAATTTGTTCAAGCACTCTCGAATCAAGACCGGTCCTGTAGCACAGCAAACAGAGCGGAAGGTGAAGTATTATTCGACAGAAGGCTTTTATGGTGGAAAAGTTATTATAGTAAGGTACGAGAAGGTCCCGTACAGAAGTTCAGCGGTGTCAAGATATCAATAAATATAGACTTGACAGCCAGCTTCTGTCTGAGGACAGTAGCAAAAATAGTCAAATGTATACTTTATTCGTCTATGGGAGTACATTACGTGGTTGAATTTGAGAAAGTTGTGAATGAAGTTCAATCATTATACCACGGAAATATCACCACAACAGTTATAAGATGAAATGCCGATCAGCGACATGATAAAATATTATGAATACTAACCTCCGGGGGACACAACATTCTTTGTATTGCTAGGTAACTTACGATAACCAGGTGCCCGAGTTAACTGATAGCATACTTTATTTTCTTTTCCTGCTGTTTGTTCTTCTCCTTCTTTCATTCAGAACTATTATCTGTTTTCTTTAACATTATTCACTATCAAGATAAAGATCAAGAACTTTCCTTAGACCGAAAGCGACTACATAGAAACAAACTATGACAGAAACAAAGTAACACAGCAGAATAAACATCTGCATAGCACAGGTGAAAAACAGGCATTTGACGGAATGTAACAGGTCAGAATATACGAAATATAGGATTACAGACACACCAGAAAAAGAACGCAGAATATAGTTACAACAAGACACCAGAACCATAGTAATGTACTTAACAAAAAACATATTACACAGTATTTTGTGGAAGAATATTTTAAATATTTACAAGAACGATACTTAAACTTCTATGCGTGAAAATATTTTAAGAATACGAAAGCAAGATGAGACTATTACACAGATAATATCCGACTCTATACCAGGTAAGAGAATATGATAATGCACGATAGCAGAACTTCTTGTGGTAAAAATAATGGAAATAATTAAACGTTGTCTTGACATTAAGTTCAGATTGGCTCAAAATAGATATTTCGTTACTCTTTAGTATGAATTGAGACGGCGAAGTGGTTACCTCTGTAATGATTTAGGATACAGCGATTGGCTAGGAATAGTCCTGGCACCTACATTTGTGGTAATTGTTGAGTTATGGCTATCAGGCGATAGGAAAGTCTGCCAATTACTTACGACGAGAGAAAGAGGCAAGTGGAGAGTTCTGCTTATTAGGCCACAGAAAAGTCGGTCAATTACTTACATAGAGGGAGAAAGCGGAAGTGTTGTTTTTAGGCGACAGGAGAGCCGGAAAATGTTATATGAAGAGCGAGGGAGGAAAGGCAAAAGCCGACTTTTAAATCGGCCATTAAGTAGTATTTATAGACGAAGTGGTTTCCGCCAACTACTTTATTAAATACAAAGGATAGACGTATTGTCGACATTGGACACAACTATGACATGGAAATCTCCTAAAGACAGAAACGTATGTAATTAGGTCCAAACAGAAAACCACGTAAAAGGAAGTACTGAGAGGAACAACGTACAATGGTTTTCAAATGTGAAAGGATAACAAATATTTATCTAAGAGTAATTAGTCCCTACACATTACAAAGTCACACAATGTTCTTACATGAATATCAGTAGAAAATACTCTGTCATTATACGAATACAGTTCCACTAGTACCTTCTTTAGCAACAATGACACTCAAATATAGATGGAATAGTACCTCACTCTGAGGAATGAAGAAACGATTTAGAAACTGAGAGTTTGTGCGTTATTATTGAAATAAGATTCTAAAAGGTTCTCTCGATGTATCTGTGAATTACTGCTGTGACTCCGTAAATAAAATTTAAAAAGCGTAACTGGTGACGTTGGCTAACGGCGTGACTCATTTGGGAACTGGTTCGGTAGTAACAGATGGTGCGAGAAAGCACAGAGCTCTTAAATAACGTGAAGGGCAATGACCCTGCTGTAAATAGCTATAGCTGTTACCAAAACAAAAACACGGATGTATCACTGTCGTTGTACGACTTAAACGTCGGCTTTGTTAACAAAAACACTAAATCAGAGAAAAACACTATGTATTATGTACTTATATTGTAATAATGCATGAAAACATGTTTATTTAAAATTTGTTCAAAATTATTAGTAAATTAATTGAAGGCATTTTCTATTGTTTCATGGAATTGTACTGGAGTTGCATGCTGAGATTAAAGATGGGAGAATGGACTGAAAATGGTTGAACTCAACACCACTTTTGAAAATCTGGAGTATCACAACGCAAGACCACATCATGGACAATAGAATCAGCAGTATGGGTTGCTGTGTTGGGCTCCTTTCGTATGTTCTGGTAAAATGTGAGTGTAATGTTCTTCCGTCTCCTCGTATTTGTGAAATGTGTAGGTGATGCGTTTATTTTATTTGTAACCCTGAAAAGTGGACGTCTTTATGACGCATTCATATAAATAAGTGCAGAACGGCATGGTGCCGACATAATATTGAAGAAGTTAAAGTGTAAAGAATGTTTCATCCAATTGAAAGGACAGCAATACGCCGATAGTAATTGTGTAGGAGTGTAACTTCTCGGAAAATATTTGGTTGAACTTAATGAACGGCAGTGCGCCGATAGCAGGTTAACAGCAGTATAAAATTTCTGAGTAATTGAAGAGTGACTAGGAGATAGAGGATTGCTACAGATTATTCTAGCAAAAGTTATAGACTATAAATTGGAAAAAGACTACTAACAACATAAAGGTGCAGAATTATTTGAAAATGATAAAATAAATCTCGGGTGAACAGCCTGGTATGAGTGTGCACAGGACACAATATTTCGGCAATCGACCACGTTGCCATCATTAGGTGCGCTGATGTACTTACACATAAGCACATTATTTGAAAATATTCACCTCTTAAAGAATAGTGTAATCAGTATACAACGTGTAACAAAAGATTAACGATTTTGGGATATAAGGTTATACACAAATTTATTGAGTGTAATAATTAGTTTCTTCTAATCACAAAATATTTAAGTCTGTGACCATGTATTAATAATCTGAAAATGAAAAATTAAAAAGAAAATTCAACTTTTGAAAGAACAATAACATATTACAAGTATAGTGGAATAGTGTGGCTCTTGAGAGATGATAACTGACAAATTTATAAAAATATGATCAAAATTTGTTTATTTCCAAAACTGTTTGTTGTCTGCGAGAACAGTCCAATTTTTGGAAATCTCAGAAGGAGGGCATGTGTAAGATTTCTGGCTTTGTAGGCATCATATTTGGCTACAAAAAGATCTTCTTAGAACAGTTGAGAAGGCAGCTGTGGCAAGATAACGTAATGTGGTGTGAGATACCAATGACAAATCGTTTGTTCGGTATGGGTACCGTAAGAAAGACCGCTAAAATAGTGGTCCTTCTCTGCGATTGGCTGCGGTATTCGGAAGTTGCGAACCAAAATGACAGTCTTCTATTATTAGTACTAAACCAGCTAAACATCGTATTTACTTGAACTTCAAATTAAAGCATCTCTTAATAAAGTGCTATCATTTCATTATTTTACAAGTATTAATAACTAGCAAAATAATAAACAACTGCAAAACACTTCGGTGATCTTCGGATCGTGTCAAACTTGGATGGCGGGCGAAGTGGTTCGGCTCTAAGATCAGACTCCGTTCGGCGGTCTTAGAGGACGGACATGTTGTTCGCTGTGGTATCAGGTTAAATTTAGGTAGCAATATCTAGTGTGTAACATCAGAGCTAGTTCGCAGTGTCGGAAGACAGACATGTATATTGAGAAAAGTGTGATGCTAATTAAGGAAATACGCAGTTCATTAATTTGTTGAAAAATAGAACTCATTTGTGGCTCTAAAAAGCAATGTAAATGTGGAGTTTCTCGTGTTCTACTAATAAAAAGCGAGTAGAATACCATATAAACAAAATGATTGGAAATTAATCTTTTCTAAAACGACATATTGTCGCTAAGAGTTTCTCACAGGCTCAAGACTAAGGATTCACGTCCTACAACCTGTTTTCAGCGCAGGGGACAACAATACTGCAGGTTGTGAACTTTTATTAGGACCTACGCATTCTTCTCTGGGCGGTGGAATAAAATAGGCACCTCGCGTGTACTGCAATCTTAGTACAAATGTGAACAGTGACACGTTATCTGTAGTAACACAAAGGAGTTATGAAGAAAAGAAATACTTTTGAGGGAAGGGAATTATCAAGTTCTTGTTGTTGTTGTGGTCTTCAGTCTTGAGACTGGTTTGATGCAGCTCTCCATGCTACTCTATCCTGTGCAAGCTGTTTCATCTCCCAGTACCTACTGCAACCACATCCTTCTGAATCTGCTTGGTGCATTCATCTCTTGGTCTCCCTCTACGATTTTTACCCTCCACGGTGCCCTCCAATACTAAATTGGTGATCCCTTGATGCCTCAGAACATGTCCTACCAACCGATCCCTTCTTCTACTCAAGTTGTCCCACAAACTTCTCTTCTCCCCATCTAATGTTCAGCAGTCTTCTGTAGCACCACATTTCGAAAGCTTCTATTTTCTTCTTGTCCAAACTACTTATCGTCCACGTTTCACTTCTATTCGTGGCTACACTCCGTACAAATACTTTCAGAAACGACTACCTGACACTTAAATCTATACTCGATGTTAACAAATTTCTCTTCTTGAGAAACACTTTCCTTCCCATTGCCAGTCTACATTTTATATCCTCTGTACTTCGACCATCATCGGTTATTTTGCTCCCCAAATAGCAAAACTCCTTTACTACTTCAAGTGTCTCATTTCCTAATCTAATTCCCTCCGCATCACCCGACTTAATTCGACTACATTCCATTATCCTCGTTTTGCTTTTGGTGACGTTCATCTTATATCCTCCTTTCAAGACACTATCCATTCCGTTCAACTGCTCTTCCAAGTCCTTTGCTGTCTCTGACAGAATTACAATGTCATCGGCGACCCACAAAGTTTTTATTTTTTCTCCATGGATTTTAATACCTACTCCGAATTTTTCTCTTGTTTCCTTTACTGCTTGCTCTATATACAGATTGAATAACATCGGGGAGAAGCTACAACCCTGTCTCACTCCCTTCCCAACCACTGCTTCCCTTTCATGCCCCTCAACACTTATAACTGCCATTTGGTTTCCATACAAATTGTAAGTAGCCTTTCGCTCCCTATATTTTACACCTACGACCTTCAGAATTTGAAAGAGAGTATTCCAGTCAACATTGCCAAAAGCTTTCTCTAAGTCTACAAATGCTACAAACGTAGGTTTGCCTTTCCTTAATTTAGCTTCTAAGATAAGCCGTAGGGTCAGTATTGCCTCACATGTTCCAATATTTCTACGGAATTTAAACTGATCTTCCCCAAGGACGGCTTCTACTAGTTTTTCCATTCGTCTGTAAAGAATTCGTGTTAGTATTTTGCAGCCATTACTTATTAAACTGATAGTTCGGTAATTTTCACATCTGTCAACACTTGCTTTCTTTGGGATTGGAATTATAATAGTCTTCTTGAAGTCTGAGTGAATTTCGCCTGTCTCATACATCTTGCTCACCAGATGGTAGAGTTTTCTCAGGACTGGCTCTCCCAAGGCCGTCAGTAGTTCTAATGGAATGTTGCCTACTCCCGGGACCTTGTTTCGACTTAAGTCTTTCAGTGCTCTGTCAAACTCTTCACGCAGTATCATATCTCCCATTTCATCTTCATCTATATCCTCTTCCATTTCCAAAATATTGTCCTCAAGTACATTGCCTTTGTATAGACCCTCTATATACTCCTTCCACCTTTCTGCTTTCCCTTCTTTGCGTAGAACTGGGTTTCCATCTGAGCTCTTGATATTCATACAAGTGGTTCTCTTTTCTGCAAAGGTCTTTTTAATTTTCCAGTTGGCAGTATCTATCTTACCCCTAGTGAGATAAGCCCCTACATCCTGCTTCCCTTTCGTGCCCCTCAACTCTTATAACTGCCCTTTGGTTTCTATACAAATTGTAAATAGCCTTTCGCTCCCTATTTATCATGCGTACGTACATATATCCCCGCCTCACCCTCACCTTTCTCTCTTTCAACTTGAGGTGCAAGGCATCCATAGTGGGGATAATATTTGAAGTTCAAGTGCTTTGGAATTATGAGGCTACATTTTACAAGCGAAACTGGAATTGTAACCGACCAGCGAACTACGTAAGGACGGCGATACATACGAACTGCGAAGTACTAGTCAACTGCATGAGAACTGTGATAAGTAGGCTTTGAACTGTGTCTGAACTGTTTCTGCAGTTTTTACTGTTTGCTCGGCAATGTCTCGTAATGGATGTAACAAAACCTGTAAAAATGGGAGAGAATAACTTTCAATGTTACTTCCGAAACCTCATCGTTTCAGACGCAGACAGTAATTCATTGCTTATTTTGAGCTTTTAGCATGGACGTAGCGTCACCTCTAGAAGGCGACGAAATATAATTTGGATTCCTACCGAACCTAAGATCTTGATTCAGTCTCTCTATAAAATACTTTTCCAACAGTGTAAGCCATTTATCAGATAACTGTATATCTATGATAAAGTCAAACTTCAGTTATCTCTACATCGTCAGTTGCCATCACCATATCTTAGGAATTTGATGAAGTATGCCTGGTACGAAGTACAATAAGGAGAACAACAATCACGACTGTTTCTTACTCCACTCAAGTTTGTCTAAATAAAACACTAGTAATTACTGTGACTTGCCTGACTGCATCAAATTTTGTTTCATCAGGTGTGTTTGGTGGAGGGAAAGTGCTTGTTTTCGTCACATAGTAGATACTTCCAATTATTGTGACGACTGCAGGGAATAAACAAGGAATTATTCCACTGTAAGCGAAGTATACAATTTCAAAAATTATTATAAGAACTGTGCTATCAAATATTTTATAACAACAAGTCGCGATTAATGAACATTCCCTGTAATGTAACATCATACATTCCCCTAATTTTCTTTTCTCTGCTAGTCATTGGGGTAACAATCACATCTCTGCTACAGATTGCTGTCTATGTTAAATACATTTTACTATGGATATTTATGATTTGAGAGAGTTTTGGTACGGTTGAAGTTGACTTCGGACTTTGTGCTACGTGCTCTTATCACGGCTGCCTCTGCTTTTTCGCATATTCTCGTGCTGGTCAACGAAGTCTGTACAAACCGCTGTCATAAGTCATTCTTCGTGTAACAATAGTGAGTAGCTAACATTTTCCTTAAATACTTGCAGTGTATCTTAATTGCTGAATTTCTGACAATTCATTTCTTTCGGTGTATTCTTCCTGCGTGAAAGTTTCAAGGTAGGACAAATTGATTCTATATTTTTATATTTCCAGAAGGCTTTCGACACCGTTCCTCACAAGCGTCTTCTAACCAAACTGCGTGCCTATGGAGTATCGCCTCAGTTGTGCGACTGGATTCGTGATTTCCTGTCAGAAAGGTCACAGTTTGTAGTAATAGACGGAAAGTCATCGAGTAAAACAGAAGTAATATCCGGCGTTCCCCAAGGAAGTGTTATAGGCCCTCTATTGTTCTTGATCTATATTAACGAAAATATTTCGAGAATCTACTAAATTGTGAACCCCCCAAAGATAAAATGAGTTTTGAAAACCACCGAAATACTAATACCGAGTCAAAACCTCCAGACGCTGAAGAAATAAAACACATAATACACAGTCTAAAAAACAATAAAGCCCCAGGTGAAGACTCCATAGTACCAGAAATCCTAAAAATAATGGATACCAACCTCCCACAAGTTTTGGAACATATGTTTAAGAAGATCTGGGACGAAGAAAGAATTCCTGAAGACTGGCAGTGTGCCCTGATACACCCACTACACAAAAAAGGGGGATAAGATGAATGTTAATAATTATAGAGGGATCTCGCTACTACCAGTAGGATACAAAATTTTTTCAAGGAAATTACTTCAAATCGTGGAGCCAGTTCTGGATAAAAAAATAGGTGAATATCAAGCAGGTTTTAGACAAGGTAGATCCTGTGTTGAACAAATATTTAACCTGAAAACACTAATTCGTTACAGAATCTCAAGAGGCCAGAGATTTGCAATAGTATTTGTAGATTTCAAAAAAGCATACGACTCGGTAGATAGAGAAACACTACTGAAAGTATTGGAAAAATTTGGGGTCGATAAGAAAACAATTCAAATTATCAAACAGACGCTAACAAACAGTAAGGCCAAAGTTAAATTTATGGGTGAAATTTCAAGGAAGTTCGAAATTAAAACAGGTGTTAGACAAGGTGATGGTTTATCCCCAATCCTCTTCAACTGCGTACTGGAAAAGATATTGAGAATATGGAAAGAAGAACTCAAAGGCACCAAGAATGGCATCAGAATTGGAACAAAAAAAGAAAAAATAGAAGTGGACTGTTTAGCTTTTGCAGACGATCTGGCAATAATTACAGAAAACGAAGAAATAGCTCAGAATTACTTGGAGAAACTACAAGAAGTTTCGGCCAGAGCTGGACTGCAGATTTCATTTGAAAAAACCGTGTATATGTCTAATCATAGAAATAACAAGAAAAATCTTATTACTAAATATGGCAATATTAAGAGAGTGGAAAAATTTAAGTATTTAGGTGATATAATCCAAGTGAATGGTTTAGACAAGAGTGCAAACCAGGCGAGAGCAAGGAAAATGGAATTTGCTTTTCAAAAAACCAAAGACATATATAACAAAAAAACATTTCGATTCAAGCTAAATTAAGACATTATAAAACTGTCATTAGACCAGAATGCCTGTATGCATCGGAGTGCCTAACTCTTAACAAAAAGGGGGAAATAGAAAACATGGAAAGGAAAGAAAGGAAAATTTTGAGAAAAATATTAGGACCGAGAAAGACTGGAGAAGAGTACAAGCTAAAGAGTAATAAGGAAATATATAAAACCATTGAGAAAGTGAGTGATGCAATGCGTAAACGCAGACTAACGTTTTATGGTCACCTGTCCAGGATGGATGGAAACAGACTAACAAGAAAAGTGTTTGAACATAGTAACAGGAACGAAAAAACCAACAATAAATGGATACAGATGGTGAAAAAGGATTTGGCCTATTTTAATGTCACCCGTGAGTCAATCAGGGACAGGAAAAAGTTTAGACAAATAGTGAACGAAATTAAGTGTTTTCCAGAAGAAACGAAACTAAAGAATAATAACAGGGAATGGTCGGAAGAGCGGAGGAGGAACCATTCGAAAATGATGAGGAAATATTGGGAAGAGAGAAAAAAGATCAAAAAGCCGGGCAAGTGAATTGTTGAACGTGGTCCAAAGATGGCCGAAATCGAAAGAAGAAGAAGAAGAAGTAGGAGACAATCGGAGTAGCCGTCTTAGATTGTTTGCAGATGATGTTGTCATATACCGTCTTGTAAAGTCGTCAGATGATCAAAACAACTTGCAAAATGAGTTAGATAAGATATCTGTATGGTGCGAAAAGTGGCAATCGAGCCTGAATAAAGAAAAGTGTGAAGTTATTCACATTGGTACTTAAAGAAATCCGCTAAATTTCGATTACGCGATAAGTCACAGAAATCTTAAAGCTGCAAATTCAGCTTAATACTTAGGGATTACAATTATAAATAACCTAAATTGGAACGATCACACAGATAATATAATGGGAAGAGGAAACCAAGGACTGCGATTTATTGGCAGAACACTTAGAAGGTGCAACAGATCTACTAAAGAGACTGCTTACACCACGCTTGTTTGCCATATTCTGGAGTATTGCTGTGCGTTGTGGGATCCGCGTCAGGTGGGACTGACGGATGACATCGAAAAAGTACAAAGAAGTGCAGCTCGTTTTGTATTATCACGAAATAGGAGAGATAGTGTCACAGACATGATACGTGAATTGGAGTGGCAATCATTAAAACAAAGGCGTTTTTCGTTGCGACGGGATCTTATCATGATATTTCGATCACCAGTTTCCTCCTCCGACTGCGAAAACATTCTGTAGCCACCATAATAGAGAGAAATGATCATCACGATAAAATAAGAGAAATCAGGGCTCGCCCAGATAAATGTAAGTGCTCCTCTTTCCCGCGTGCGGTTCGAGAGTTGAAAGGTAGAGAGAGGTTGAAGGTAGCTCACTGAACCCTCTGCCAGGGATTTTATTGTGAATATCAGAGTAATCACGTAGATGAAGATGTAGGTTTTGGCACGTCGCACTGAGCCATTTTCTTGAAAGCGTCGGGAGAAAGGGGGTTTAACTCAGTGCTGAGAGCAGCAGGTGAGGGCAGAAGCATGATTGTGCTATTGCAGTAAGTCCCGTGAGGAACTTGGAGCTGGCAGAAACAGGCCTAGACCGGTCTCGAACCCATGAGCGTTGCTGGTGATGCACCGTCGTATCGCTGTTTGTCGTCGCTCTGGCGTAGTGGTGGTGGTGCTGCACTGTAATGACGAGAATGCTTTTGTCTCAAAACTGAGGCATTTTTATAATGCCGTGAGGCGCATTCGGTCACCTGAAATCTGCCGTCCAGTCATGGCGTCGATAACAAGACACTGGTGTGGTGACATCAACCCACCTGATTACCTCTGCGTGGTGCAGTTTTCCACAATGCGTGGCTAGTCCCTTCTCGCAATATCGCGTACCTGTTCTTCTGACTAATACGTCGCCACATTGCGGCTGCCAGCCTCCGGCTACTAATGCAATACTTTAAGGCGGATTTCCACTACACTTTATTAAATTTGCTAAAAGACTTGTTAGCGACACTACAGATCCTTTTTCGCTCTGGCTTTCCATCAGCTTTATAGGTTTCAGAGTATGTATGATGGCTCAAGCTTTATAAATGTTTGCAGTCAGCTCTCTAAGCCACTGCTGTTTCCAGGCAATACAGTGAGAATTTTTTTTTCTAGATTTCAAATAGCCGCTTCTCGCTCGCCGATCTCAAATTAACTTCAGAAATAAAAATGTCGTAGTGGAGCTACATCTCATCAGAAGTGAATCTGCCTTCGTGAAATTGATTAAGCCGTTCAGTGAAGACACTATCTTACTGTCACTTACTCTGAAGGAATTAAATGGAACCGAACTGGTGCCACAGACTAAAATTATGCTCATAAAAAAAATCCCCTATCCGAGAACAGGCTACAAGAGAAACAATGAGAACAATATTTAAATACAGAATTCGCTATATTTGCCGTTGTCTGACTCATTTGATCGCCTGTCGATAACACCCCGTGTAAGAACAATGAGCATTCATTCCTGCATTAAGATACAACGAACGTCATTGAATTTTGCGACTTCTTTCTCTAGTCGCTCACCAACCAATGGCACGCATTGATTTGCCGCTTCTCGACATTTACAATGCTAACAGCGGAATGGCAAGTGATTCCGCCTAACGTTATTAGCTGCAGCACCATTTAGTGCAACGACAAGAACAGCATCAACCATGCTGTACGCAATTTGTTTCACTTCGCGCATAGCTTTGAGCACGAAGCTATTGACAATCCCAACCGCTCCAGAAATGATTAAACACAGAGATGGCCTTAGACTTTTCTCCGCTCGATTGTGTGTGCATCACGTTTGGGGTTGGGCTGGGTTGATTTGGGGGAAGAAACCAAACAGCGAGGTCATCGGCCTCATCGGGTTTGGGAAGGTCGTGTCGTGCCCTGTCAAAGGAACAATCCCGGTATTTGCCTGAACCGATTTAGGGAAATCACGGTAAACTTAAATCAGGATGGCCGGACGCGGAATTGAACCGTCGTCCTCCAGAATGCGAGTCCAGTGTGTTAACTACTGCACCACATCGCTCGGTGCATCTCGTGTGACTGTGTTCTTCAACTGGCGGTATGAGTTCTGCTGAAATGTTGCTGTCTAAGTCCAAGCCAAAATCATGCTCTGAAGCGTATGCGGATGTTTCAGACCGGAAGCCACAGTCTTTATCTGGCAGTACACTACAGGCTTCAAAACCAGTACATAGTTTACAGTGCTTTCCAGATTTTCTATGCGAGCATCCGATGTTGCCAGCAAAGATTTTCTTTTTCAGTCGAATGTTTCCTGAGAGCTTCTAACCAGAGTGTTGATATCGCTACGTAAAAAGTCTTCTTCTTTTTAAATTTGGCTGTTCAAAACTTGCTCTGTTTAGACATGGTCCGTTCCACAGTTGTTAATTTCCCTCTGGGGTGTTTCAAGCACTGCTGAGCCGTTACTTCTCTGTATTTTCGTTTTTCCATCTAAAAGTCACCTTCAGTGTCATCCGCGACATCAATATCAACACTAAAGAGGTTTGTTTCCCTGGATATATTGACCGGTCCATAAACTGCTGCAAACCCTGTGAGGCCAATCTTCTCCAAGTTTTCTAAACTATTTTCATGTTTTTCGATAATAATTGAGGCCAAAGGCTTGCGCCCAACACTTACCCAAAAGGAAGCAGCCCTGACCTCTTTGTAAACAGAGTTCAGCTAGTGTATTCGAGAGACGTGCGTATATATTACAATGCCCTACAATTGCTTCTTCTCTGGCTTGTTCGAAATGTTTCTTGCATGAGCCTAAAAGCTGCATTTTTGTCTTCTTTCCACAAAGTTGTTTTTACAGTCGGTCGGATAGTTTTGCTGGTTAAGGCTTCTCAGCTTTGCCAATATATTTCAAAACACAAATGGCCGTACCAATCTCAGAACCAGCTGGTTACTTGCCATTCCTCGAGAATGTCAGTTTTGTATTAATTGACCATTGCACGTCTGCTTCTCTTTTGCAACTGAAAAATTTAGTGCTCATGTTTTTTATGTCATCAGTTTTCAGGAGTGTTGTATTCTCTAGGTTCGTGACTAAAATCGAATCTGAAGAGTTAGATCCCTTTTCTTCAAATATTTTCATGACTGTGTGACTGATACCTCTTTACCAGTTGGTGCAATGTCCATCATGCTTTGCAAGACTGAATTGCATCATCTTTCCAGTGTCCATGAGTCCGCCGGCCGCGGTGGTCTAGCGGTTCTAGGCGCTCAGTCAGGAACCGTGCGACTGCTACGGTCGCAGTTTCGAATCCTGCCTCGGGCATGGATGTGTGTGATGTCCTTAGGTTAGTTAGGTTTAAGTAGTTCTAAGTTCTAGGGGACTTATGACCACAGATGTTGAGTCCCATAGTGCTCAGAGCCATTTGAACCATTTGTCCATGAGTCCAGCAGCTGAATACAGCTCAGTAGGACCGTTCATTTAAAGAGTACTATGAGCGTGCAGAGAACATCTCATCCGAGATCCGGAACGCATCAAGTAGTCGATGACGTCGTTTCTCAGTACATCTGTCTTCAAACTGTGACAATAAAAAAGTAACTAACTAACGTGTCGCAAGAACGGGGAGTTTGATAAGACCACCTTGCCACTCAGTGTCAGGATCTCATGCTGACAGCGCTGTCGAGAACAGATCAAATGGGCTGGAGGGGAGGAACCAGAGAGAAGGTCCTAAATGATTCGCCATTATGATCAAGTAGTTTGACACGTTTCTCCAGCACGTCCAATAAGAACGTATGTTCAAAATGTGAATTGTGAGCTTCACCACGTTTGATTTTCTAGGTCCTGGAACGCTGATTTGCTCAAGACATTGGTGCTGATATCCACGCACTCTTCTTCATCTGTTCTATGACCGTAAAAAGTATACTCACTGGAACAGATTTTTTTATCGCTACCCATAACTTGGTGCTGGAAATACTCATAGGGCATTATTAATGTTTCTTGTTAATTTGCGAATACATTTCTATTGTTTGTATTAAGATATTCGAAGGTATGTTCTTCCGAATATATTTATCCTATTTTACTTTGTGTGACAAACAGCCTCTTTTCTCTCTCTTTTCCTTGCGGTATTTCTTCAATGACTGATGGACGGAATTCTTTACTCTGTAGCAGAACTTGTTTATTCAATGTCGGTTCCGTCCTCATCAGATGTGTCAGAAACTGTTCCAATTTCAGCGAAGTCTGAAACAGCATCTGCATGGTCATCACGTAGCCTGACACGAACAATGAAAATCATTTTATTTTGAGCTCTGTATTTGACGGAGTTCTTTTCGAATCATCTAAACACAATTTCCAGTGAGAAACTAATTATGATACCAGTTATTAAAGAAGATATCGAACGGTAACAAGCAGGAGTTTTGGTATGCGTGTCTATGACGTAATGCTGTAAGACTGTGATGCAAAGCCCCAGTCGTGTTTTAACCAGTGGTCAATAGATAGTAACTGAAATGTTCATGGGCAGCATATCCCGTCCATTACTTGGTTTTCAGACCAAGCAGTGATGATCTATATCAACCGTGTTCTGACACCTCACTACTTTTGAAGCAATTGATAGACATTATTCTCCGTCTAGTCTAGAAGAGGAGAGAAAAGCTCCACATACTGTTGCGATGATGCTTTGACGATTCATAAACATATCGTGACCCGTCTATTGTCGCTTATTTCTGTAAATGGCACCTGTTCTCCATAAAATGACATCGAAATTAAGCATTCACCATGATCTGATCTGTTTCAAGTCTGTTGCGCAAACAGTAGCAGCTGCAGTTGTTGCGTACATGTCCTCACGTGAACGCCCCTAGTTTACCTCCGTATGGAAAGTTGAAGATATGCGTAGACGTTTCTTTTTCTTCTACTCTCCGTAAATGCGGTTCCTAGCGCAGCGCTCATCGTCTTCCTGCTTTTTTCATTGGTTTTGACGACGGCCTTGAAGGCAACAATTTAACAATTTTCGAATGATTGGAAATTGACAGGACCGACATTAGCATATAGACACTTGTGCTTCTGCAGGTAATTAAAAGCCGTTTCCATAACTTGTGGTCGACTGTCAAACCTCCACTTGATATTAGTCGACATCTCTTCTGTGATCATAGTGACAACAGCATCTAAAACTGCTTGGCAGCTGTTCGAATATTTCATCGACATATGTGAAGTGTCGCATGCCCACTTTTTGCTTTGATTGGATTATTTTAAGATATATTGTTGTGATTCTCGAAATTTTCCCGTTGTAATGAATATTCCATGACGTTTGGGGATTGCAGTCGGATACCGTCGACTTCCTGCCACGATACATCGGCTCATAACCATTCAGCCATCCTCAGGTGTGTGTCTTGCGCTGTAGATTGCTAGTTGACATTGCTACCTTTACATTCGAAGAGGGCGCCTAACACGACAGAGGTCGCTCATGTAGTACCCTTTACCATGCGCCTACACGCCTATTTTTTGCTGTACCGGTAGCGATGTGAACTAACAATCTGCAGTGCAAAACACTGTCCTGATTATGACTGAATGGTTGTCAGTCGAAATATCGTAGCAGGAAGTCGACATTATCCAGCTGCTATCCCGAAAAGTATTGTATTCTGTTGTATATTGACAAATGCGTGGACTAACGCAAGAAGACGCTTTTCTGTGAATCAAAAGTCGATGAAGACTGACGGAATGTTTTTTCAAACTACTGATATTGGAACTTTAAGCACCAGGTAATGTTTTAATCTTATTTATGTTGCGCGTTTTACAGCATCATTCCAAGTTTCTAGTTCACCCAAGCAGTAACCTACCTGTGTACTTTCGCACTAACTGAAACTAAGCCTAGAGCTTTCTTAATTCGCTTGAAAAGATTAATGGTACTTGTTCTGTCAGGACTCTCTCTCTCTCTCTCTCTCTCTCTCTCTCTTTGTGTGTGTGTGTGTGTGTGTGTGTGTGTGTGTGTGTGTGTATGTGTCTTTGTGTGTGTCTTCCATTCAGTATGCTGTATTTATTTCTTTATTTCTACTATATAGAGAAGACTGTACTCGTACTCAGTATTTCTTCACCTAATGATATTCAAATTTATTCGCTTAACTGGTGGCACAAATTTTCATTTACATCAGGGAACACAGCTGGCGCGACTTTTGGCTATTATTCAACTCTTTTTGTGTTGAGCGTCCGTGGGATAAGAATTAGCAGACAAAATAGACGCTATAGTAGTAGTGTCATTGGTAGAACCCGTTTGATTTTAAACTTCGACACACAGCACAGGACGAGAATCGCTTGAATACTTGGACTTACAGCAGAGAATCTTCAGAGACTAACTCGATATGGAGCCCTCATATCCATTCAAAACTATACCCGGTTGCTTATTCAAATTTATGAATTCGATTTATGCTCTGTAATACACCCTCGGACACTGAATGTCACCCACTAATACGCCATCTGTCTTTAGAGCAGAAACAGGAGATGGAAAAGCTTACACAAAGCCCAACGAAAGGGAAAGAGGGATGGTGGAAAAGGGGGTGGGGTTTACTCTAAAGTAACACAAGTGAATGTGGAACTTGAATATGTACTGCAAACTTGGTGTTACACAGTCTTTAAGTCTGAGATTGTTGCTTGCAGGTCCATTTAGGTCTGGATCAAATTTTATTGTCACCTGTGAATACACTAAGTGATAACTTGAAAACAGTGAGTTTATGTGGTTAAAGGGCTAATTTACAACGGCGTCGTCCCTGCTCTCGTGTGCCTTTAAACATTGCACCACCGCTGCGCTACCTGGAATGCTTACGTAAAATAAATGTAGGATGTGCGTGCATGCGTTGCGTTGCGTCTGTTGTAAATGCTCTTTAAGTGAATGGAGCACGTTCCGTTCGCAAAAAAAAAAAAAAAAAAAAAAAAAAAAAAAAAAAAAAACACATGGAGGAAAGGTAACGTGGTACAGGTTGTGATCGAAGAAAAGGCGTAACATAATACATCGGCAATGCCCAACTCTGTGCAATACCTTACGTAATCCATTGAAATCAGTCATTGCGGTTATGAACAAACTTTAAATCATATCATTTAAATTCCCTTTTGAAGAGATCATGACAGAAAGTTGATATAAAATAACTGTCCAAGCGGTTTAGAAATTCGTGTATGAGTGCGAGAAGCTTTTTATAAGTTATTTGAATTTACTGACTGTTAGATCATCGATGGATACCAAACACCAAGTGTTTTGAAGCAAAAGAAAACGAGAACGAAGGCCAGGCATCATGCATGACAATCCCAAAAGTAAAAGACAACTTGTACAGAATACGATTTTACCTACCTTCAGTGTCATCACAGTTCCCAATTATGTCAACGCACCTGGAATGGACATGGGTTGCTGTAATCTCATTATTATGCTGATGGTCGCTGGTCGAATGGTCCCGTATACATAATACACTAGATTTATGTAAGGACGCTCCTAATTCCTTGTGACTAGGCTAAAGAACGACGCGAGAGTGTTTTTGTGTTCGAAACAGCACGAGGGAATTAACCATACGATTCACGCCTAGTGCTCTCGTTGGCCGCCATCGGTCAAACTTCCGGCAGTAAGAGAACCTCACTTCACTTCCCGGTGTTGGCTAAGATGAGGCGCGCTTGCGGACAGGGACGACTAGTGACAGATTGTGAATCAAAAAATGAGTTGTGCAGAGAGCGGGTGCACCAACCATCTCGCTGCAAAATAACCGTCTTCCAGTTGGTGATACAAAAAACTTTTATAAGTTATTGAATGCATCTCCCGACGAAAGGTAGGGACGCCGGGAACCCGTTGCGTCATTTCCCCTTAAAACTACTACAAAATATGAGTAGCTCTTACAGAAAAATACACGTAAGACATCCTTATAAATTTGATTTTATAAATTTACCTACTTTATAATAGAAAAAGGGTAAATTGGCTCTGAGCACTATGGGACTCAACATCTTAGGTCATAAGTCCCCTAGAACTTAGAACTACTTAAACCTAACTAACCTAAGGACATCACACACATCCATGCCCGAGGCAGGATTCGAACCTGCGACCGTAGCAGTCCCGCGGTTCCGGACTGCAGCGCCAGAACCGCACGGCCACCGCGCCCAGCAAAAGGGTAAATTATTGCGATAGAATCAGAAGGTTGCATATATGGAAGAAACCTGGAGATACTGACAGGCTTCAGATAGATTATATAATGGTAAGACAGAGATATAGGAACCAGGTTTTAAATTGTAAGACATTTCCACGGGCAGATGTGGACTCTGATTACAATTTATTGATTATGATCTGTAGATTAAAGCTGAAGAAACTACAAAAAGGTGGGAATTTAAGGAGTTGGGACCTGGATAAACTGAAAGACCAGAGGTTGTAGAGGGTTTCAGGGAGAGCATAAGGGAACAATTGACAGGAATGGGGGAAAGAAATACAGTAGAAGAAGAATGGGTAGCTCTGAGGGATGAAGTAATGAAGGCAGGAGACGATCAAGTAGGTAAAAAGACGAGGGCTAGTAGAAATCCTTGGGTAACAGAACATATATTGAATTTCATTAACGAAAGGAGAAAATATAAAAATGCAGTAAATGAAGCAGGCAAAAACGAATACAGACGTCTCAAAAATCAGATTCACAGAGAGTGCAAAATGGCTAAGCAGGCATGACTAGAGGACAAATGTAAGGACGTAGAGGCTTATCTCACTAGGGGTAAGATAGATACTGCCTACAGGAAAATTAAAGAGACCTTTGGAGAAAAGAGAACCACTTGTATGAATATCAAGAGCTCAGATGGAAACCCAGTTCTAAGCAAAGAAGGAAAGCAGAAAGGTGGAAGGAGTAAATAGAGGGTCTATACAAGGGTGATGTACTTGAGGACAATATTATGGAAATGGAAGAAGATGTAGACGAAGAAGAAATGGGAGATACCATTCTGCGTGAAGAGCTTGATAGAGCACTGAAAAACCTGAGTCGAAACAAGGCCCCGGGAGTAGACAACAGAACTACTGACGGCCTTGGCAGAGCCCGTCCTGACAAAACTCTACCGTCTGGTGAGCAAGATGTATGAGACAGGCGAAATACCCTCAGACTTCAAGAAGAATATAATAATTCCAATCCCAAAGAAAGCAAGTGCTGACAGATGTGAAAGTTACCAAACTATTAGTTTAATAAGTCACGGATGTAAAATACTAAGGCGAATTCTTTACAGACGAATGGAAAAACTGGTAGAAGTCGACCCTGGGGGAAGATCAGTTTGCATTTCGTAGAAATATTGGAACACGTGAGGTAATACTGACCCTACGACTTATCTTAGAAGCTAGATTAAGGAAAGGCAAACCTACGTTTCTAGCATTTGTAGACTTTGAGAACGCTTTTGACAATGTTGACTGGAATACTCTCTTTCAAGCTCTGAAGGTAACAGGGGTAAAATACAGGGAGCGAAAGGCAATTTACAATTTGTACAGAAAGCAAAAGTCAGTTATAAGAGTCGAGGGGCATGAAAGGGAAGCGTTGGTTGGGAAGGGAGTGAGACAGGGTTGTTGCCTATCCCCGAAGTTATTCAGTCTGTACATTGAGCAAGCAGTGAAGGAAACTAAAGAAAAAGAGTAGGTATTAAAATCCATGGAGAATAAATAAAAACTTTGAGACTTCCTGGCAGATTAAAGCTGTGTGCCAGACCGAGACTCGAACTCGGGACCTTAGCCTTCCACTGGGAAGTGCTGTGCCAACTGAGCTACCCAAGCACGACTCACGCCCCATCCTCACAGCTTTACTTCTGCCAGTACCTTGTCTCCTACCTTCCAAACTTCACAGAAGCTCTCCTGCTGTTCAACTAGCACTGCTGAAAGAAAGGATATTGGGGGGACATGGCTTAGCCACAGCCTGGGGGATATTTCCAGAATGAGATATTCACTCTGCAGCGGAGTGTGCGCTGATATGAAACTTCCTGGCAGATTAAAACTATACGGCACACAGTTTTAATCTGCCAGGAACTTTCATATCAGTGCACACTCCGCTGCAGAGTGAAAATCTCATTCTAAAACTTTGAGGATCTCCGATGACATTGTAATACTGTCAGAGACAGCAAAAGACTTAGAAGAGCAGTTGAACTGAATGGATAGTGTCTTGAAAGGAGGATATAAGATAAACATCAACTAAAGGGAAACGAGGATAAGCAATGTAGTCTATTACATCGGGTGATGCTGAGGGAATTAGATTAGGAAATGAGACATTTAAAGTAGTAAAGGCGTTTTGCTATTTGGGGAGCAAAATAACTCATGATGGTCAAAGTATAGAGGGTATAAAATGTCGACTGGCAATGGCATGGAAAGCGTTTCTGAAGAAGAGAAATTTGTTAACATCTGGTATAGATTTAAGTGTCAGGAAGTCGTTTTCTGAAAATATTTGTGTGGAGTGTAGCCATGTACGGAAGTGAAACATGGACGATAATTAGTTTGGACAAGATTAGAATAGAAGCTTTCGAAGTGTGGTACCATAGAAGAATACTGAAGATTAGATAGATATATCATATAACTAATGAGGAGGTATTGAATAGGACTGGGGGAAGAGAATTTTGTGGCACAACTTGACTAGAAGAAGGGATCGGCTGGTAAGACATGTTCTGAGGCATCAAGGGATCACCAACTTGGTACTGGAGGGCAGCGTGGAGGGTAAAAATCGTAGAGGGAGACCAAGAGGTGAGTACACTAAACAGATACAGAAGGATGTAGGTTGCAGTAGGTACTGGGAGATGAAGAAGTTTGCACAGGATGGAGTAGAATGGAGGGCTGCATCAAACCAGTCTCAGGACTGGCGAAAACTACAGTAACATTGCGATAGAAAAGTTAGAATTCACGTAGAAACCATAATAAATTATTTCTGAACAATGATGCGCAATAAGTGATTTTCCGCGAAATAGATATTTCATTTCCAGAATGAGATTTTCACTCTCCAGCGGAGTGTGCGCTGATATGAAACTTCCTGGCAGATTAAAACTGTGTGCCCGACCGAGACTCGAACTCGGCACCTTTACCTTTCGCGGGCAAGTGCTCTACCATCCGAGCTACCAGGCTGTGGCTAAGCGATGTCTCCGCAGTATCCTTTCTTTCACGAGTGCCAGTTCCGCAATGTTCGCAGGAGAGCTTCTGTAAAGTTTGGAAGGAAGGAGACGAGATACTGGCAGAAGTAAAGCTTTGAGGACCGGGCGTGAGTCGTGCTTCGGTAGCTCAGATGGTAGAGCACTTGCCCGCGAAAGGCAAAGGTTCCAAGTTCGAGTCTCGGTCGGGCACGCAGTTTTAATCTGCCAGGAAGTTTCATATCAGCGCACACTCCGCTGCAGAGTGAAAATCTCATTCCGGAATCATCCCCCAGGCTGTGCCAAAGCCATGTCTCCGCAATATCCTTTCTTTCAGGAGTGCTAGTTCTGCAAGGTTCGCAGGAGAGCTTCTGTAAAGTTTGGGAGGTAGGAGACGAGATACTGGCAGAAGTAAAGCTGTGAGGACCGGGCTCAGATTGTAGAGCACTTGCCCGTGTAAGGCAAAGGTCCCGAGTTCGAGTCTCGGTCGGGCTCACAGTTTTAATCTGCCAGGAAGTTTCAGATATTTCATTGTACACAAATAGCATCTCTAGAGCTGAATCTGTCAAAAAACGAGTGAAAAATAACTTTACAATATCAAGCAAATTAAAGGTAAATATATAAATAAATAGTGGAACAAATAACTTGTACTGAAAATTAAAAGTGTCGTTCTTCGATCTCATGCTAGCTGCGGGCCCACTGAAAAGGAAATTTTTAAATTAATCAACATTTCGTCTGAATAACACACATTCAGCTTCATATTTTCCGCACAAAAAGGACGTTTTTCGCCTTTTTGGAAACCATGCCGTCTCGTTTGCAAACGTGAGTCGATCATTCTGCCTCCTGTCAATACGAAATACTGCAGACAGAAAAATATTTTTCTGAGCATCTTGTTAGAAAAGCTCTGTAGCTTTGAAGAAGTTAGTATTTATTTTATCGTTTTTTATATCGTAGATATTGCTGTCTAGTAACACCCACCTTATCAACGACATTTTGATTTTATGTAGTTTAATCCTCTACTTTTCCGCTGCCGAAGATAACTCTAATCCCACTGCGGTCAGAAGAGCGTTTCTCTTGCCAACATTAGAACATTATCGACATACGCTACATAAAAGTTTGGCTTAGTCGCTCAATCACCTTTATCGACAAAAGGTCACCCTTCACTCGTTATCATCTTCAATAAGCACAATGACTCAAAAAGCCAACTGTCACGGTTGCCCTCAAAGACCTTTTAATACTTCCCTTCCAGTAGTCACATTGTGAGGTAGGACTGTCACTACTTTGAACAGGAACGTGGCTGTACCTAGTCATAGGACCAGTTTAGTTCCAGCAAGAAAGGGTTTACGGTTGTTTACAGTTCCATTATTGGCCCAAAGAGCTCACAAATGGAAGCCCTCAGACACGGTCAACCGATTTGGCTCATATTTGGGAGATATCTTGTCTAGTACCGATAATGAAACAAACATACTTTGGTCAACACTCCCTCCAACCCGCCTTCCCCCATTTTTGAGAAAAGTGTCCGTAAAGTTCATGACGCGTAATCGACAAAAAATGTCGCGATCGTTAATTAACTGAAAACCGAACATTTATCAAAGGTGGAGGCGCAAACGAGTATTTTCCCACAAATCGAGGAGAAAGACTGACTCGATGGCCGCTTGTGTATTCTTAGGTAAAACGCCTTTAAACGATAGCGCGACGAAAGGCTCTGGCTGGGGAGTGGAGAACCTGTGTTGGAATCGCAAATGCATCCTACAGTTCATCTTTTATATTTTTTACCTATTGAAGTTGGTGGATATAGGAATAATAAAAATGTGGTAAGTAAATTTAATCCTGCCTGCCCTTTCCTTCGAACAATTACGTGGATGGCGTTTGTCATATAAATACTCGAAGCAAATGTACTCAAGGTACCAAGAACATGCAATGAATGCAGTCTTCACACAACTAAATCGTTTCTTCCGAAGATTTAGCAGCAATAGATATCGGTTTTCTCCCTCGGTAATTAATCTTAAATTAATTCCATGAGTACGATAACATCGCGTCAAAAATAAGGGCTGAAATTTTACCACGAATTATATTATGAATCGTTGTTACATATACGCGGTTGAGCAATTTACGCTGGGTTTTGAGCAGCACATTGCAATTTTTAAACCTCCGAATAACGTTAGGTACCTCGTTGTCTGTGGTCCCTCAAGAGGAATTCGCAGGATTATTGATGCGAATTGTTTGCGTACAACAAGGCTTAAAATTTTAACGTTAATAACTTCCTTAAAAAAGCTATACCTATATGCTCTTTCGGATCATAATGACCTAGTATGGTGTTTGAAAGGTATTATGATTCTGAGTTGTTAAAAATTATTGTAGTTTTAAATATAACTTTATTTGTTAGAAATAAACTGCGTTTACAGTATTATGTGCCAACAGTCTCAACAGTGATTTAAATCAACGAACTGTTGTACAATTGAATTTTACTTAGCGTATAAATTATCAATCAAATGCAAAATAAGAACAGAGTTCCACTTGGAATTCCGAAATTTAGGCAGCGGTATCCAAAGGGAGCTTTACAAACAATACATAATTCATGTCAAACTAGAATTGCTAATGATATGGCTAACGTTCTCGGCAAAAATACAGCCCCTATTCATAATGTTACGCATAACCATTGGAAATTGGTTAATTCCATTAATAATATTATTAAAGAAATAGATGCTCCAATTACTAAGTCTGACAAAGTTTGCTCTTTAGTTATCACCTACAATAACGAATATATTTCCAAAACCTTAGATTTGTTGAGCGTAAATAATATTTCGGAACTGCATGAGGGTACGACTCCAGAATTACAGAAAGAAGTCAGGTCAGCCATCACTAACGCTGAATATCTAATCAAACCTTTTCAGAAGAAAATACTCATTAACAGGAACCCGTAGTACTCAAAACTTCGGTCTCAATTTGAAATATTTCTAAAATCTTAGATTTGTTGAGCGTAAATAATATTTCGGAACTGCATGAGGGTCCGACTCCAGAATTACAAAAAGAAGTCAGGTCAGCCATCAGTAACGCTGAATATCTAATCAAACCTTTTCAGAAGAAAATACTCATTAACAGGAACCCTCAGCACTCAAAACTTCGGTCTCAGTTTGAAATTCACAAACCTAACCATCCGACACCCCCGATATGTAATAGTATGAATAGCGCGTACCATGATTTGGCCAAATTTATACATGAAATTCTGAAAAAATCATTCGTTTTAGAGACCAATTATTGCAATAGTCACGCCTTTGCCCAAAAAGTAAAAGATTTAGAATGCAGTTCAGACACCAAGTTATTTTCATTAAACATAAAAAATCTTTATACTAATGTCCCTGTATTCTCTAAAGGAAAAGTTTTTAACTGTTTTTCAGCTACATCACTAGGCATTCTCTCCTATTTCAGATACGTTGAACATATTTTAATTATCTACAAGGGACCTGCTGATAGCATTGACAGCATTTTTAATCTCTTCAATGATATTCATGAGGAAATATCTTTCACCATCGCACTTGAAAACGAGGCCCGCCATTTAAACTTTCTTGACTTGACGTTTAAAAAGGAGATAATAAAATCTCATTCAATATTTTTCGTAAAGAAACATAAACTGATCAGATCGTACCTGCGTCTTCCATTCAACCACAGTCACATTAAAACGCCTTCTTTCATTCTGCTATTCACTGAGCTACTTCCATTCCACTTTCGAAAGAAAAGTTCAACGATGAAATCAATTTACTCAAAACAAGTATTAACGTAGCATAGTACAAGACATCCTTAAAAAGAAAACTACTAAAAGAGTTACTACGCTCGGCACCTCTAGCATTGAATGCAACCCAAAAAAATATTTCTCTATTCCTTTCGTGGGGCCCATCTGCTATCAGATCCAACGCCTTCTTCGTAATAAATACAACTGCAACGTTGCATTTTCTACTAATAATAATTTTAAAAAAAACTTCATTCATAATTTAAAATCGTTTCGTTCTCCTTTAGCAAGTTCTGGCGTCTACAAGATTGTCTGCGATTCCTGCTCTTCTTACTACATAGGACAAACAGGACGTGCCTTTACAACCAGATATATAGAACACCTTTTAAGAAAAAATGGCTCTAGCACCGAAAATTCGTCTTTTGCTGACCACCTTCTTGCTACAAGTCACGCGCCTAAAGCTATATGCGGTATCAACATTTTGCACATCGAGAAGAAAGGATGTAAATTAGACGTTCTGGAAGAATTAGAGATTTTTAAACATCTTTCTAGAAATGATGGTCTCATTCACAGTGAACAGCTGCAGTATCCCAATAAAAATTTCTTCAACGGTATAAATCCGTTACTTGACATTTAATTTTGGCTTTCATCGTGCAGTTTACCGAAATGTTTCTTTTCCACCTAAGGCAACTCATAATTTTTCGTTTATTAAATGGTTTACTGGCTGTATTACGTGTTATATCGCTTTCTGCAAGCTGTGTCATTCAGCCCTTCCTGTGTTTTCTATAAGGACTTTTTTATGCTTCACACTATACTTCTAAGCTCTGATGCAGACGAAATGTTACTTTATCTGTGGCTGTTAAACCAAACATTGCTTTTTACATTTACCACTGAACAATATTCATTATAATTTTCGTCTGTCTAAACTTGAATATTAAGTAGCCAAGTTGTACCTGGGGCTACTAGATGACACTCTCCTTGCAATGTCATGTTCACCTGCCCGCACTTGTTAACGCGGGCGCCTCAGTCCGTTGCAACCTGTGGCTGTACAGGTATGAGCAGCCCTTAGAGACTCGCCTTCACGCATTCCTTTTTATATATTTTGTGACTAAATCCCCTCTGCTCTGTTAATTATTTTATTTGTGACATGTAAGTACTTCCTCTGTCTTTTATTGTTAGTCAGTACTTACACTTTTTACATTAAAATGTCTTTTCCTATAAATTTGTAACTATGGTATAGGCCACTTTAATTGTTTTAATTCTGATGAAGGCACTATCAGAAGTGTTGAAACCTGGTGAATAAGACAAAAAGTAATAGTGACCGAGGGCTCATTTGTTTCAATTTTGCTTTACAGACATGTTTGTCACAGTCTGAACACTTCATTGGTATCTAATCGTCTCACCTCGATGGACAGAATATCCATCTGCAGATTTGGTTTCCATCACTGGACCTTGGTGTTGACGGACTACCTGTTTCTATTCTTCTACAAATGGCCGCTCACTCTTCATTTGTGGTTGCATTTTTCTAGCTTCAATGTAAGGAGAAACTAGGAACCTTCGTAGTTTATCGAGAAATATTCTTATCTTGCGTGGATATATTTTCCTCCGTGGATTTATGTCTCTCCACAGCAGAAAGACATCGTAGGCAGCATTGGTCAGCGGTTGGTTTTCTATTTGCGTGAGTGGGTCCCAGTAATCTTATGGAATTTGTCAACTGCTCCCTGACTTGCTTTGTAGTCCGACATCATTTTACGTTTCTTGTGTACTCTGTAGCTTATTTCCTCACTGTTGTGCATTGTGCTCATCAGGACGAGCTGTTGTTCTTCCTTGATACGTAATGTACGACCATTGTATGTTAGTAAAAAAGAACTTTGAAGTGTGAATATATTCTTTGTTTCATATACAGGACGAGGCACTTGAAACTGTCCGCAACAATATTTGGTGTAATACGCATCGGATTAAAAAATGTGATAATAAACGTTGTTCATCTTGAAGACGGACATGCACCAATATAACGCTCGAACACTGTGTACCATCCCCGGGGGTGGGAGTCAGGATAAATTTGAAATCTTAAATAGAAACTCCCATTTTTATTGCAGATTAGAATTCTCCGTGAAAACATGTGTAACTTTTGTGTGAAACATTTATTTCGTTTCATGATAGATCGCGCTGTAAGCGACAAACAAGGAAAGGAGTTGATAGTTGTTGCAAAACGGTACTATCTCAAAGTCGTTTCAGAAATTCCTTTGCCTACCTTGTTAAATCGTTCCCTGTCCGCCCCTGGTAGCTTGGTGGTCAGTGCGACAGAACGTCATACCTAACGGCCCGGGTTCGATTCCCGGCTGGGTCGGAGATTTTCTCCGCTCAGGGACTGGGTGTTGTGTTGTGCTTATCATCATCACTTCACCCCCATCGACACGCAAGTCGCCGAAGTGGCGTCAACTCGAAAGACTTACATCAGACGAACGGTCTACCCGACGGGAGGCCCTAGCCACACGGCATTTCCATTACCAATAGTTCCCTTAACTAACTCTGCTATGCCTACCAATTTCGATGCGGAGAAAACACATAAAGACTGCAGAACGTATTTTAAATTCGGGCACAGTTTTTCAGCTCTCCAACTAGGTGCCTTGGTCCCTACAACAGCGGTGATTTCGTTGAACTACGTTTACTTCAAGAATATATAAGCGGTAATTGTAACAGTCACGTTCCTCTCTAGGAAAATAGTACGCACAAGCGGCCCCCATGTATTATGCTGCGTCATGAACATTTAAAGATGGTTATTTCAAAACCGATGTGGTTCTTGTTAGGTTGTACATAAGCTATCACCAAAATATGAGACGAATTAGTTAGTCGAGTCTGAGGCCCTCCCGTTGTCACTGAAAACGGTACACCTAATGCAAGCGGAAATGGTGACAGCGCTGAATAAATGAGGGAACAACATTTGCATTGTCCCAACTAGAAATCTCAATCTGAGGCTCCTCAACAGTCAATGGACGTGTTTGGTCTGCTCACGTGACTACTTACAAGGTTGCCGACAGAGTGGGTGAGCACGAAGACCGACCTGTAAACTCTTAGCACCGTCTTAAACAGATGGCGTCAGCAGCTCGTGGTCTAGGGGCTAGTGTTGAGGCCTTGGATCACGGGTTCACGGGTTCGATTCCCGGCCGGACTGGGTGTCTGTGTTGTCCACATCATGTAATCATCATAATCATTCGTGACAGTGGCTAGACTGGACTGTGTAAAAAAAGTGCACTGTGTAACAACAGGAACTTCGTACGGGCGCTGATGACCACGCAGTTGAGAGCACCACAACCAAACGTCATCGTAATATCCAGGTTGAAGTTACTGTCCTCCTGCCCCATACACTTTGAAGGTGGCAGCTACCGTCTTGTTGTATTTGATTACTTGACTGCCGCCGGCCGCAGTGGCCGAGCGGTTCTAGGCAGTTGAGTCTGGAACCGCGCGACTGCTACGGTCGCAGGTTCGAATCCTGCCTCGGGCATGAATGTGTGTGACGTCCTTAGGTTAGTTAGGTTTAAGTAGTTCTAGGGGACTGACGACCTCAGGTGTTAAGTCCCATAGTGCTCAGAGCCATTTGAACCATTTTGAACTTGACTGCCTCTCCCGTTCGTCTGGATTCGCCTACCGCATCACGTTTTTCAGAGACTGCGCCAGTGCTAACCCATTTGCTGATCTCAGGTAATCCCCCCAGTGTCGGTAAATCTGCTGCGTCACTGAAGAGCTGACAGAAGTGCAATATTGTCGTCGTGGCCTTCAGTACTAGTACTGGATTGATACAGCTCTCTACGGTAGTTAATCCTGTGCAATTGTCTCCATCTCAGAGTAACTACAGCAGCCCACGCAGATCTGAAGCCTTCTTACCTTATTTATGGTTTAATCTAAATCTGCAACTTTTTCCCGTCACAGTTCCCTCCATCACCTAATTAAACATTCTTTGATGCCACAGAATGTGTCCAATCAAACGATCTATCCATTTGTTCGAATTGTGCCGTTAATTTCTTTTAGCCCCTATTTGGTACCGCACCTTCTCATTAGTTATTCGATCTACGCATTTAATCACCAGCTGTTTCTATTCTCTTCTTTTCTGAAGTGTTTACCGTCCACGTTTCACATCCGTAGAGTGTTACTCTGCTAACAAATACATTAAGGTCTCGCAACATTTTAATTTATTTGTGATATTAAGATATTTCTCTTTTTCAGAAAAGGTTTCCCTGCTATTGAAGCTGCATTTTATATATTTCCTTCATCAGCCACCATCAGGTAGTTTGCTGCCAAAATAGCAAAACTCGTCTAATCATTTTAGTATCTCATTTCATAATCTAATTTCCTAATCTTCGGTTGACTTATCTAAACTCTATTTCATTATTGCTCAACTCCTGAATGCTATCGACACTACATGTCAAATTAATTCCATACTTCTACATTTTCAGAAGGCTCTTGACGACGTTCTTCACACGAGACGTGTAATCAGCTGGCGTGCCTGTGAACTATTTTTTCAGCTGTGCGGATGGTGTCTTGATTTCCTGTCAGAAACGTCACAGTACGTCGTAACCGACTAAAAATCATCGAATAAAACATATATGATGCCTGGCTTTCTCCAAAGAGGTTTTAGAGGCACTCTGCTGTCCCTAAGCTATGTAAGTGGGTTGGGAGACTAGCTCTGGTAGATTTCTTACTCGTGATGTTGTCATTTACCGTGTAGTAAAGTCATCAGAAAATCAGAACCAATTGAAAAATAATTTAGCAAATATTTGGATGGTGAGAAAACAGACAGTTCTGTCTGAATAAGGAAAAGTCTGAGGTTATTTAAATGATTACGAACTGAAATACTTCAAATTTCGCTCACACAGTAAAATCGTACAAATTTAAAGCGTATCAGTTCAAATAAATATCTGGAAATTACAATTACGAACAACTTAAATGGGGACGATCACGTAGATAATGTCCCGATGGCAAACCAAAACGGCGTTTCAGTGACAGAACACTTTGAAGATGCAACAGGTCTACTAAGGAGACTGCCTACACTGAACTTGTTCCTCTTCTGCTAGAGTATTTCCATGCTGGCTGGGATCCTGAAGGAGTGACGGAGGATAGTGAAAAAGTTCAAATAAGGATCCCTCGCTTTGTACTAACGGCAAATAAAGGAGAGGGTGTACTGGACATGACTCGACAGTTTGGGTGGCAACCACTAAAAGAGAGGTGTTTTCGTTGCGGTAAGAACTTTTCACGAAATTTCAATCATCAGGTTTCTCCTCTGAATGTGAAAATATGTTATTGTGGCCACCCTGCATAGAGTGGAATGATAATCTAAAAAAAAAAAAAAAAAAAAAAAAAAGAGAAATCGGACGCTATTCACAAAGATTGTTATTTTTTCCCACGCGCTGCTATAGAGTAGAACGTTACAGGATAACAGTAGATAGTTCGAAGGACCCTCTGCCGAGTGCTTTAGTATAACTGCAGACTTGTCACGTAGATGTACATACAGGTGTAAGTCCTTGTTTTATTTTTGTTGAAGGCCGCTGAGATACAATGCAAGATGGCCGGTGTTGAGGGTTGGGTTGTTTGGGGGAGGAGACCAGACAGCGAGATCATCGACTTCGTCGGATTAGGGAAGGACAGGTAAGGAAGTCGGCCATGCCCTTCGAAAGGAACCATCCCGGCATTTCCCTGGAGCGATTTAGGGAAATCGCGGAAAAACCATATCAGGACAGCCGGACGCGGTATTGAACAGTCTTCCTCCGGAATGCGAGTCCAGTGTGCTAGCCACTGCGCCTCTCGCTCGGTGACCCATTCTCGTGTTTCATGAGAATGCTGAGATGAGTGTCTGTAATAGAGCTCGGCCGTCTTCCTCTCTTTGCCGAAATAGTGCTACGTATAACGAATACTTCATCGAGTGGTCATTAATGAACAGCTTTCCCTTTCATCTGCGGCTGAGGTGAACCATATAAAGACTACCTTGCTGGATATTGCTGAGAGCGAAATGGAGGAAGGCCTACAGAGGAGAGCTGACTGCGGTGGTCGAGCGGTTCTAGGCGCATCAGTCCGGAACCGCGCGACTGATACGGTCGCAGGTTCGACTCCTGCCTCGGGCATGGATATGTGTGATGTCCTTAGGTTAGTTAGGTTTAAGTAGTTCTAAGTTCTAGGGGACTAATGAACTCATATGTGATGTCCCATAGTGCTCAGAGCCATTTAAACCTACAGAGGATGAAGAAACTGGAATCTCAGACTCAACTCAGATAATAAAAAGTTAGAATGAGCTTTAAAATACTTTTAAACGAATAGTGGTAAATGACTTACAGTATAGACAGCAGTAAAAGCTCTCAACGTTTCGGTTAGCAGCGTCCGTAAGTGGAAAGACCAATAAAAATTACTATAGTTTCAGGACAAACAGACACCAAGCTGAGTTTCACTCGAGAAGTCTACTAATGGCTTTAAAAATGTTCATTCCATTAATTCTCGAGTATTATTCGTTAGTCAGAGACGTTACCACGTGGATTTTATAGAGGATACAGAAAAGAGCCAAAGAACAGCAATGTGTTTCGGCACGGGTTCGTTTAGGGCATGGGAGAGTTTTCTCACGGCCCTTATTTAAGTCCAGTGGTGAACGTTACAAGAGAAACGTTCCACAGCACACAGACGTTGAACGAAAAAATTCGGGTACTGTACGTTCCAAAAAGAGTCATACAATTTATTTCCTTTGTCAATCTCGCGAAAGAACCACAACGAGAAAATTACAGAAATAAGAGCTGTTATTATATCAACAGAATCTTCCGTCGGTTCTTGGTAGAACAACAGTATAATAAATGAAAAGCACCAGTTTGCTTTTGTTCTACAATATTACTTTTATTGCTAACCGGTTTTCGGCTTACAAGTCCATCTTACAACACTTACTGAGTATTATCACCAAAGAAGTTAAATGTTAGCAGACAATATTGGAAGAGAAGTAACACATCTAGACTGAAGTAGAAACATACAGTAAGTAACATCTTTGCAATGAAATAGTAAAAACTGAACAGTACATAAATAACAATGCAGTTGACAGGAAACCCTTTGGCACAAAATAGGAATGGCATGCCTACATAACAGTTTCTTTTAATAAACAAAACTAATAAAATAAGGTAAACTTAGTACTAGATTGCTTAAGTTCCTTACGTATTCTGTATTTACATTGACAACTGTCTCTTCTTTTTTAATTGGTTGTGTATCACTCTCCATGTTTCATACTTCTTGATGCGGCCTTGTCTAGTCCCTTCTTCGATTTGTAGATTGATTAATAGGGGAGAGAGATTACTTTCAGCTCTTACGTCAATTCAAGTTCGTATATTTCCTTTTTACTCTTCTGTCCTATTGGTCGCTCTTAATTCTTGTCCACATCTTACACTACTGGCCATTAAAACTGCTACACCAAGAAGAAGGCAGATGATACATGGGTATTCATTGGACAAATATATTATACTAGAACTGACATGTGATTACATTTTCACGCAATTTGGGTGCATGGATCCTGAGAAATCAGTACCCAGAACAACCACATTTGGCCGTAATAACGGCCTTGATACGCCTGGGCATTGAGTCAAATAGAGCTTGGATGGCCTGTACAGGTACAGCTGTCCATGCAGCTTCAACTTGATACCACAGTTCATCAAGAGTAGTGATGGCGTATTATGACGAGCCAGTTGCTCAGCCACCATTGACCAGACGTTTTCAGTTGGTGAGACATCTGGAGAATGTTCTGGCCAGGGCAGCAGTCGAACATTTTCTGTATCCAGAAAGGCCCGTACAGGACCTGCAACATGCGGTCGTGCATTCTCCTGCAGAAATGTAGAGTTTCGCAGGGATCGAATGAAGGGTAGAGCCACGGGTCGTAACACATCTGAAATGTAACGTCCACTGTTCAAAGAGCCGTCAATGCGAACAAGGGGTGACCGAGACGTGTAACCAAGTTTACCACATACCATTACGCCGGGTTATACTCCAGTATGGCGATGACGAATACACTCTTCCAATGTGCGTTCAATGCGATGTCGCCAAATACGGATACGACCATCATCATGCTGTAAACAGAACCTGGATTCATCCGAAAAAATGACATTTTGCCATTCGTGCACCCAGGTTCGTCGTTGAGTACACCATCTCAGGCGCTCCTGTCTGTGATGCAGCGTCAAGGGTTACCGCAGCCATGGTCTCCTAGCTGATAGTCCACGCTGCTGCAAACGTTGTCGAACTGTTCGTTCAGATGGTTGATGTCTTGCAAACTTCCCCATCTGTTGACTCAGGGATCGAGACGTGGCTGCACGATCCGTTACATCCATGCGGATAACATGCCTGTCATCTCGACTGCTAGTGTTACGAGGCCGTTGGGATCCAGTACGGCGCTCTGTATTACTCTCCTGAACCCACCGATTCCATATCCTGCTAGTAGTCGTTGGATCTCGACCAACGCGAGAAGCAATGTCGCCATACGATAAACCGGAATCGTGATAGGCTATAATCTGACCTTTATCAAAGTCGTAAACGTGATGGTACGCATTTCTCCTCCTTACGTTTCACCAGGCAAAGCCGGTCAACTGCTGTTTGTGTATGAAAAATCGGTTGGAAACTTTCCTCATGTCAGCACGTTGTAGGTGTCGCCACCGGCGCCAAACTTGTGTGAATGCTCTGAAAAGCTAATCATTTGCGTATCACAGCATCTTCTTCCTGTCGGTTAAATTTCGCATCTACAGCACGTCATCTTCGTGTTGTAGCAATTTTAATAGCCAGTAGTGTATATTACCCGTGTTACAGAATAGCTTTCTACAATTTTTCTCTGTATTTCGAACATCTTGTATTATTTTACTTTTTCGTACTCTTCCTTCCATGTTGATGACTTTTAAGAACGTTTTCAGATTTTCCTCCAGTCTTACTTATCAAGCAAAACGTCAAAACTTCCTCTCTGCTGCCTTTACACTTCTGAAAGCCAATGAACTGTCATCTGGCAGCTCCTCGTTTTTCTTTTCCATCCTCCTATACATTGGTCGAGTCAGCAATTTCGATACACGACCCGTTAGGCTGAATGTGCGTTAGCTCACGTACTTACCTGCTGCCTATGGAAGTGTACGGATGACATTATTCAAAAAGTAGGATGAATGTCTCCACACTCACAGTTTCTACTCACCATTTCGAACAGTCGCTTGAATGCCTATTCGTGCTACTATTACAGACATTCTGAAGTAATTTTATGTATCTCCTGTATCATATTCGAGTACAACTCTTATAAAGCTCTAATAAACTTTAATACTGGTTCCCATGTGTATTCCTTATCGGCTCCCTTTTCATCATGACTCACGTTATCAGACAAGTCCTACAACTCATAGAGTCGTTCAATGTACTCTAACCTCCTATCCGCACGCTCGTCTGCTTTTAACCGTAGCTTGCACGGTGCAGTCTTAATGTTAAATCCTTGTTTTTAATTTTTGACAAGGTTGCTCTCTTATTTTTGTAATAGGAGAATTTGTCCTTCGAACATCCATTTTCTTCTCTTTCTTTTTCATTTAAATTGTTCCTTCACCCATTACGCCTTGGCTCTTTGCGCTTCCAATGTATTTTATTTTTTATTCATTTTCGTTTGTGTGCTCGTATTGAAGGAAAATGTCGGCACAACAATGCAAACGTTGACGGTGTGCCTTGTCTAATCATCACGTACTCAATTTGTTATCGCTGTTACATCTGCTGATGTCAAAATAACTTCACTACAGTGACAAAGCCTGTAAGATGCGATCACAAAAACGTATCTCATAATACACAGTTCTACTACTGGTGTTGTTCAACATATCGAACATGTTCACCGCGGAGTGAACACCTACTGTTAATGTGCAATTAAAAATGCCGGAAAAATAAACCCGAGACAGAAACAAGCTGCACTGAATGCATGCTTGGAGGCAAATAATAGAGTGGACGCTAGTGATTTCATTAGCAAGTACCGTGAGAGAATCGAACAAGCTTGTTATCAAACAAGATACACCGTGCATACCGTCGACAATGGCGCTGTCGTGCCTAAATTTTCAATACAATTCAGAAGCACAGATAATGACAGCGTAAGAAATCTGAATAATTGCAATTACTCTGCAGGTATCAGTGTATGAAAACTATTCACGTATACCAAAATATTCATAAAATAGCCGCGAACACCAAGTTGGGCTGAATAATTCTAGTTCTCTACGTGTGTTCGTAATTTTGTTTTATATATGCTTCTGTGTGTGTGTGTGTGTGTGTGTGTGTGTGTGTGTTTGTGGGTGCGAGATAGAGATAGAGAGAGAGAGAGAGAGAGAGATTACATAGGCCCGGAGCAGATTCAAACAAACTTGTACACATTTGATAAGGTACCAACGGACAAAGAGCTTCTTGATAAGAATGACGTAGTTTGTGTATTTATTGTGTTGTGTCTAGACAAAACAGCCTACACACAATGAGAGGAAGCCGAAAGGCACGTGCTTAAACTCACGCAGGCTGGCGTGAGGTCTGAAACAGGATACGTAATGAATGCTATAAAGAAAAGTACGTAGCTTCTGGAATACTTAACTTTAATCCACATTTGTAGAACATCGCTCTTGATGATACATTAATAGAATCTCAATATCAATTGTATACGGCGCCTTGCTAGGTCGTAGCAAATGTAACTGAAGACTATGCTAACTATCGTCTCGGCAAATGAGAGCGTAGTTGTCAGTGAACCATTGCTATGAACGTCGGCTGTACAACTGGGGCGAGTGCCAGTACGTCTCTCTAGACCTGCCGTGTGGTGGCACTCGGTCTGCTATCACTGACAGTGGCGACACGCGGGTCCGACGTATACTAATGGACCGCGGCCGATTTAAAGGCTACCACCTAGCAAGTGTGGTGTCTGGCGGTGACACCACATATTGGACTGGGGGTGCGGATAGTGAGAACAAGTAAACATAACTCACTAGTGCCAATATCAACGTCCACCAAATTCAGAGCACTGACGAGCAAACATCTGCAGTACATATGTTATTAGTAGTTTAAGCCACCCCAAAGCTCATGTAAGTTTAAAAGAACTGGAGGAACCAGTGTAATGAGTTGATAGATTGTTTGGTCAAAGTTCTGATAACACTGAATCTTTTAGAGGTGTGGCTGACACTATCAAAGGGTAACATAGGAGCAATTATAACGCTGCTTGGTACACGTATTTGGGACTAGGAGGCCCCTACTCCCAAGAATGACGGTGACATGTAAAGGCACCTAAATTGCATGTAAAAATTTCAACCGAAGTTAGTCGGCCTACATATCCGATTTACTATGCAGGAGGATGTGCCTTGAGGATAATGAAACTCTACCACTGATGTGAGTAGGACTGGGCGGGGGTTGGAGATGACTTGTAAATATAACAAACTGTAACTCATCAACATAACGTGTAGTTCAAAAAATTCCTTCAGTGTCTTAAAAATGCAATAACCACAGCGGAATACACTAACACAAAAAAGGACACACCACCAAGGAATTGTCCGAAATTGAACGATATCGGTACATATGCGGTAGAAACACAGAAAAACAAGTTATTACAGTTTCAGAAACATTGGATCATTTATTCAACGGATAGAGCTTCACAAATTGGACAAGTCAATAATGCGTGTCACACCTGTGGTCCTTATGCAAATAGTTATTACGCTTAGCACTAACTACTAGAGTTGTTGCATGCCATGCTGAGGAATATAGTGCCAAATTGTGTCCAATTGGCGCGGTATCGTCATATGCCGAGGTGTTTGGAGGGCTATGTCTATTACGCTGTAAACGTTCTTAAATGGGGAGAGATCCGGAGACTTTGGTGGCTAAGATATGGTTTGGCGAGACCGAAGACAAGCAGTAGAAATTCTCGCCCGGAGAGGGCAAGTAATTTCACTGGAAAGGAAGCTCACGATAGCTTGCCATGAACAGCAACAAAATGGTACGCAGAATATTGTCGACGTATTGCTGTGCTGTAACTGTGCCACGGATGACAACCAAAGGAGTCCTGCTATGAAGAGAAATTGTACGTAGCCTGTTTATGTGTCTGTATGTTGGCGTTAATAAATCTGACAGCGCTGTGCGCTCTGTGTAAGAGACTCTGTGGCTGGTCGGACTCGTAGTTGGATGTGAATAGCCAGAGGTGATGGAGGTTGGAAGTTAATACGTTAGTTAGCCATGATGGAGGTTAGAGGTTTGAAGTGTTAGCGCGAGCGGACGGTCTTGACATGTCCGTCACGGAAATGTAATATTGTTGATGATTATATGATCTTTTGGAACTGCATATCACAGATGATTATATAATTTTTTGAACTGTGATGTCACATTATTAAGGTAAAGGTTGCTAAGTACATTGTTTGCAACAAAATCTTTCCTTTGCTAATCACATGCCTATTAGTGGTTAGAGCCTACAGTAGTTAGAATCTTTCATTTAGCTGCCTTTATTGATACTTACTGTCTCGCTGTAGTTCGTGTAATAAAGATTTTTGTGAGGTAAGTGTCTCGTGAAATGTACAGGTTATTGTTAGTATTTTTTCTAATTCAGGGATATTGTTTTGTGTTAATTATTCGAGCAGTCAGGTTGCGTTTGACTTTCATTTGCCAGGAATAATTCTGTAGGTCAGAAATGAAACGATAAAGATAGGAAAGGCGCCAGGATGTTTAACTTCAGTCAGCAGTTTCAGCATTAAATTTAGAAATTTCACCTTCCCAGTTATTGCAATTTAAGTAAAAATTTTAATAAAGAAGTTACAAAATGATATGACAGACCATCGACTTCGGCTGCCCGGCTGTATGGCGGGCGACAACCATGTTGGCCCGGCACCTCTCCAGACACGAATTGGGTCTGGAATCTCTTTTACTGGAGTAGAATCGTCTTTATTGATGGGTTCCACTTCTAACTGAACACCGATGAGCGACGAAGTCCTGTCTGCGTACGCTCCTGATGGAGGTGTGCTACCAGCCTTGCTGCTACCCGCCATATGGCCAGACAACCATGAATGATGGTCTGGTGTTCCATTTCTTTACCAGCAGGACCCCTTTGGTTGTCGTCAGCGGCACTGTTACATCATAATCGTACGTCGGCGATATTCTATGCCCCGTGTTGTTGCCGTTAATGGGAAGTATCCTAGGCTTACATATCATCAAGATAACGGCCGGCCGTGCACAGCTTGTCTTCTTCCTTCCCATTCCTCAGTGTGGCCAGTAAGGGTCTCGAACCTCACACCAGTTGTGAAAATTTAGGGCATTATTGGCAGGACCCTCCGACCGTCTCGGGCTTTTGAGGATCTATATCGCCAATTGGACAGAATTATATATATAATTTTTTGTATATGACGTAACGAATGCCAACGACAACACAGCCCCCTCAGAGATATCGTGCCAAATTCTGTCCAATTGGCGATATAGATCCTCAAAAGCCCGAGACGGTCGGAGGGTCCTGCCAATAATGCCCTAAATTTTCACAACTGGTGTGAGGTTCGAGACCCTTACTGGCCAGGAATGGGAAGGAAGAAGACAAGCTGTATATATATAAAAATTATCAGCATGATTCTTTCTCTCTTATCACTTTTACTTACGTGCATAAGTAAATATGAAACGGGTTCTTGAAGGGCCTCACTTATTCTTGTACCAACATTAGATTTTGAACGTGGTGACTAAAATATAGTTGCCGTTAACTGAATTGAATGTAATTTTGTTAATTTCTATTTATTGATTGCAAAGCAACGCTTGAGAGAATTTCGATTGTTGCCGTGGAGCGGCCGTGATAAAACTTACTGAACTCATGGAATCTGTATAGTTTAAAAACATGAACGTTAACGTAAATTATCAGTTGCAATTTAAAAAGGTTCTTATAACGAAATCTCTCGCACTTACTGTTACTGTTAACAATGAAAAATAAATTAATACTTCGGCGCGTAATGGCCGACGAGAGGCTGCATCGGAAGATGAGCTTCTCGCAGCGCAAATTACTGAAAAATTGCTCATTAAAAATAATTAGCCACTGCGAGCATTTGAGGTGACAACTATTACAAAGAAATTCATTTTGTAATAATAATAACAAGTTTATTTTAGCAATAAATACGAATAACGTACATGAAATATGTTTAGCCGCTCAATGGCTGCCTTCCCTAAAGCGAAACAAAACAGTGTGTGTCCCACAAAATAGGTCCTCCCTCCTCGGCCGTACAATCGCGTCTCTTTCGATCCTTTTATATTTTCATAGACATTAAATAAAGATGCTATCGCTGCATATCAGTTGTTTCAAGAACATTATATATATCTTTTACACTAATTATATTCATAAAATACTTAATTAAGGTTTACAACCGATAAAAATGTCAATATTTATGCGACGTACCGTCACAAGGTCATCCAACAACTCTGTTAATTATTGCCAAGCCGAATATGTGATTGCATACGAACCAAAGGTGGACCAACGCTTTAAGGACTTGCACAGTTTATGAAGCTCTTTCTCTTGGATAGATCGTACAGTTATTCTGAAACTGTAATCGCTTGTTTGTCTGTACATGTACATCGCATCTACCGAATTTCGTCCCTTCTCATAAATCCTTCGCTTTTCATGACAGAGCGTGTTTCCTTTCCGTAAGAACGTCGCTGCCTCGTGTTGTTGCTTTCTCCTTTCTTCTTCGCATCCGACGAAGCGAGCTGGGCTTCATCCGAGTTCGCTTCCCAGAAGTCACGCGGAAGGAATTTCTGCTACAGCCGTTGTTGCGAGTCTTCTGCCCAACCTCAGCCACCCCCCTCTCGCAGCCCGCCGGGCCAGCGCGTTTGTATTCACAGCGCCAGCGTCTTGACAGGGAGGGTCTGAGACGCGAGGTGAGGAACGCAAATCCCGCTAAGAGAAAAAGTACCAGGGACGGGCGCCGCTTGAGGCAAGCGCTCACCTGCTGCGCCGCGGCGACTTCTTCGAAACGTGGCGACTCAAATCTGCCGGAGAGCTCCTCCGGGCGAACAGTTGTGTCATTGTTACTGTTACTGCTACCTTTCCCTACTCCTCCATGCGGGGTACCTGTTCATTCACCCGGACAGGGAAATACAGGTAGAGTAGAGTACAGCGCAGCAATTTTATCCCTTACTAGGAAAATCCTTTGCGTCGTTTTTCGTCCAAGGGCTCTCTTTCAGATCTGCTTCGACGTTTAATTTTTCTCACTTCTTTTGTCGTTATTAACACTGGATGAAGGGGTGACCATCTGTGTCAAAAGTTTGAAATTCCTTTGCTGCACTTTCGGAAACTGTTTGTACCCTACCCAAGGTCCCCCCTGTACATTTTGTATCGTACAAACCCCCCACTCCCCATATCGCTTAAAATAGGCTATCGAACTGTGCTCGAGGGCTCCTATAATCCGGGTTTTCTGACTTCTGTCCGTCAGACACACTTTCCGGACGCCACCAACAAACGTATTTGTGACAAAACACTCACCAGCCAAAGATATCATGCATCGGTGGATTCCTCTTCCGTTCCTGTTTCGTTTTCTAAACAGTTATTAGTTACCAAAGTCTTTGAGATCATGGAGAAAGTATTGTAGCATATTAGCCATAATTTAGCGGATATATATATTAATCTTCGTACATCCATATTTAAATTAGATGAAGGTGGGACGCAGCTGGTATAATTTTTGTTGAAAATGTAACTTCTCCCACTGTACTTAAGATTTTATATTAGTTTGGCTACTAGTTTCGACGTTGCGTCAACGCCATCTTCAGGCCCAATATAACAACACTATACATAAAACAAACAATGTGAGACATCAGCGGTCTGTGAGCTAGTGTACAAAATAAATATATTATAAACATAATATATATATATACAGGATGAAGTTAATAAAAGTAGTTACATTTCATTCATTTTCACTAAGATCCATTTTACATTGACATTAATAATTTTTATGGTACAAACAAGTACAAATGATGTTAAAATATGCACGGTTATTTCGATTATATATCAATACCAGACATTAGAATAAAAATGGTGTTTTATATAAGTCTAGGTGACATGACATTGCTCTTAGACATAATAATATAGGCATAAAACAATACTAAAATTGTGTTAAAAACGAATAATAATACCGTATAACTCTTCTTTGTGTGTACAGTTCAAGTAACAGGAAAGAAAATACGCATTGCCAATCAGAAACATGAAAGGTAACTCCATTGTTTATAAATAGTGAATGGTGGGAAAGGTAGAAAGGATTTACATTTGCATAACACTGTATCGTCATCACTATAAAGTAACAAATTGAAACAAGTTACTGAACCAACATCATTCACAACGATACGAAACACAAGTGAGGAGAAACTGGAAGAATGGTATGGAACTCACTGAATACATTAAAAGGAAGTCAATGATGAAGAACTAATGCATATGAGTCAATTCATTAATCCACTCATTCCAATAAGAGAAATGTAACCTAACATACCACTAAAATGTATCATTTCAATGTAGACGTTATACCTTAGTTACTGGTACCGCCATGACCTTTCTTTTTTCTTTTTTTTCGTAATGAACGTCTTTGATCTGGAACATTTGTGTCTGTACAAAGGTCTGTATTTAACGTTATAATTTCATATTAGTAGAGGTTACAGGATCGTGAGATATTTGCAATATGGTATTCTCAGTGACATCTCTCCCGAGATTGATGTGACTATCATATAAAACTGAAAAACTACGGAAAAATCAAAATAAATTGCAATGTGAATTCAGCAAGATTTCTACATAATACAAAATTGGCAATGACGAACAATAAAAATGTGAATTTCTCCACACGATTACTAACAGAATTACTCTAAATTTGGCTTACATGATGAATAACACAAATGTAAATGCTCTAGATTCGACTAAGTGTCTAGAGATTAAAATCACAACTAATTTAATTTGAAACCATCCCATAGCTTATAAAATGTGGGGAAGGAGAATCAAAGAGCACACTTCTACACTAAGCTTGTCCAACCTCTTCTGGAGCACTGGGGCCTTGCCAGGTAAGGTTGATAGAGGACCTGAAAATGTTCAAGAAGAGCAGTTTTGTATTATCGTGAAATGGCGCAGAGAATGTCAGGAGCACGTTAACAGAGTTGTAGAGTCAGACATTAAAACAAAGACGTATTTTGATATTTTTAACACCGCTTCAATATTTTGAACATGGCTACGTTTCAGCAATGATTAGAAATCATTAAATGAATCAACGCAGAAAAACCAGTTGCCACTAAAGGTGGTTTTTATTCAGTAATTTACCATGTGTCCGATGTTTGTAAACCATCTCCTTCAAAAATACTTGTAACAAAATTTCATATCGGAAATCCAAATAATGAAGCTATCTGACATTACTTCTCTGAAAACACCCTGTCAGAGAATATCATTTTATACATTATAAAATATGCTGGCATTTATGAGCGGGGCTTGTCAAGTAAAAATTGTAACAATCCAGAAACAAAAAGAACGGCGAATTTTGCTGAGTCGAAATTTCTGTCGCTCCAGTCTATTCCTTCGAATGCAAAAATACTTAGCTGAATCCTGGTTACGTAGGGAGGAATCAGATCTCCTCATGCGCTGTTCGAAAGTGGAACTATCGAGTAGTAGTATCAAAATAGTTCTCTGAACCCTCTGTCAAACAATTAAGTGTAAACTGCAGAGTAATCACGTTGATGGAGAAACGGGAAAAGAAAGGAATATTAGGTCACAAAAAAATTACATCTACAACAAATGAATCAGAGGTATATGTAAGTTAGACATCCCCAATAATTGTAATTTTCTACATTTCATTTATTTTAAATTTAGTGCGCTACCACTATAAAGGCTCGGTATTCACATCTGAAAATACGTCTGCCTTCCGGAATCACCAAAGTATCACAGAGTTTACTGGGCAGTAATGTAGAACTGGAGGTCATTTCTGTTTTTATCACACGTGCTAAGGCACATGTGATTCGCCATCTTAGTCGCAAAGTTGCTTGCTGCAAACCCTAGGCTCTAAGCTTCATTCGTCAGTCGGCCAACCGATTCGCTTCTGTTATGTGTCGCTTCTTTAAATGCTGGCAATAATGTCAAGAACGAAGAGTTACAATGAGGATCAGAGTCCACGTTAATCCATACAGTCCCCATTACTGGTTAACTGAGGTAAAATAACGGTGTTTAGTAAGGCATGTCGTGTATTCTTGGTAAACCAATGTCGTGTTGAAACTAGTCTTCGGTTTCAGAGCAGCTGTCCCTATAATAGTGCAGCATTATCGTCTGGTAGGCCAATGTAATTTATTTCGGTGTTAGTTCCTGAAACAGTTCCTCAGCTCCTATGCATTTTAGCGTTTTCTCGTCCAGTTGAATCTTTGTGTCTTTAGCGCAGCTATTCGGCGAATGCAAGAACAGAATAATCTCTTTTACATTATTTCTTGACGAAAACCTTGAATGTATCGAAAACTACGCGAGCTGCGAGTCTGCTCCATAACAATCGGAAAGAGCTGATTAAAAAGTTTGTGACCAATTTTCTGAGACTTCCATATTCTTTAAATATTTGCCTGTAGTACTAAGAAGCAGTATAAAATAGAACAGACTCGGAAATCTGTTCTGTTGATGGTGACTGGGGCAAGTTTATACAGAGAGCTCTGGGATAGAACATATTATGTATAAATAAAATCATATATAAAACGTTATTGCGACCAATTCTCAAACACTGCATCAACTTTTAGAGTTCCACTGGAGTAGGCGTGACATAAGATGAACAAATTCAGAGACGCCTTGCAACGACCACAAAGTGTTTAGCAGTATTACATTGCGAGGCGAAATGTGCTACACTACTGCTGCAAACATCGGGTATCTAGCGCAGGGATGACGAGAACGAGATGACAGATGTTGGGGACGCTTTATGAAGACAGTCATTTACCCTCGCTCAATAGGTGAACTAAGTAAGACAAGTGGTTCAAATGGCTCTGAGCACTATGGGACTTAACATCTGAGGTCATCAGTCCCCTAGAACTTAGAACTACTTAAACCTAACTAACCTAAAGACATCACACACATCCATGCCCGCGGCAGGATTCGAACCTACGACCGTAGTGGTCTCGCGGTTCTAGGCGCTTCAGCCTCGCGATTCCTGACTGAAGCACCTAGAACCGCTCGGCCACACCGGCCGGCTTAAGTAAGACAGGAAATAACCATAACAGGCGACATATACCATCCACCATGTACTGTACAGTGGTTTGCGGAGTATATATGTAATTTAGAACATCAGCGGTCTCCCTGTACATGTAACGTTTCAGTCGAAAACATGCGTCGGTTTCAACAGCACTGAATAATATTATTGCACATCTTAAATCGCTGTGTCACGGGCATTAGGAAAACTCACGCCATTTGAAGCAGTGTGAGCAAACTTTGCGTATTCGTTGATTGAAAGAGGTTTTTTATGCTGTTCTGATATCACAGATGGTCAATGGTGACACCAGTTCTTCAGCTAGTCCACGGAAAATTCCTTGCTGCGATCATTATGTAATCAGAACTGGGCGCATTGTATCACTCCGTCCAAGAACTTTCCAGCTTCTACTAGTAATCTCACCTGACGTCTCTATGACCTCATCAGTCGTTAAACCACGAAAGTGACTGAGTTAATGAAGTCCTATTGTCATACTCTTCGCATTTACGAATAAAAATTTCTTTGAGGAAACAGTCGAAAAGTGACTCAATCTCGTTGCTCTGCGTTCCACAACCTACTTTGGATAAAACAAATCTCGTTTTCATGCTGACAGCGAAAGTAACTTCATTTTTCATTAAATCATAGAATAAACACTTCATTCAGTCACAATTTTTCAACTTACAACAATATAAACTGTTTCCGGCAGCCGTCAGTTTGGACCTATTGCAGACGTTAGAAATAAATTTGAATATACTAATGTGCTTACTATATTTGTCTTTTCTCTTAGTATTACATGGTAGTATTGTATAGCATACTATAGCAGACTATTTAGAAATTTAGGACTGAGTTCTGTAGAAATCTCGAATCAAATATGTCATAGTTACGTATTTAACTTCATATGAGTTATAAATATTGACTTTTTCAGTTTCAACGCTTCAAACACATGTACACTATCTCTGGGTGTGGCGTTGGGTTTTGACACATTGGTTAATCACCGTTTACGTTATAACAGCTAGAATAATCAACAATTTTTATGGTCACTAATAAGGTTTTAACTTTTTCCTCCTATCCTCACATTTACCTTTACGTGCAAATTAGCTTTTGCCTGATATCTCATGCTGTATTTCATGAGTTTATCCTCTCCTCTAGTGAAATTGAGCGACAAAGCTCTTTTCTCTCCATCTCTCTTCCATTCATATTCACCGGTTATCATAGAGCGAGGTGACGTAATTTTGAAGCACTACGGACTTGCAATCGGGAAGATAACTATCACATTCTGCGTATGGCCATGCAGATTTAGGATTTCTGTGATTTCCCTAAATCGCTCCAGGCGAATGCCGGGACATTTATTTCGAAAAAGTGCGCGGCCGATCATTCTTCCCGTCCTTCCAAAAGTCGAGCTTGTGTTTCGTCTCTAACAATCCTTCTCTCGACCGTACGTTCAACTCTAATCTTTCTTCCTTTCTACACTCGTTACTCGATTCATATTTTTAATCTTCACTGCTACCTTGTAACAGTACATTTCTAATGTATCTGCTGTCTTCTAGTCTGTACTAATTACTGCTCACGTATCCTTGCCACGTAATGCTATTATCTTGACAAATACTTCAGAATAGACTTCTTAACATTCCTATTTGTATTCAATGTTATCAAATTACTCTTTCTATTCTTCTTGCTGCTGCCAGTCTACATTTTACAGCTCTCTACTGTGGCCATCAACAGTTATTTTGCTGCCTAAAGAACAAAACCTATGTACTACTTCAGGTGCCTCATTTTCTAATCTAATTCCCTCAACGTCGTCTCATTAATTCTACTAAATTTCATTACCATTGATTCAGTTGTGCTCATAGTCATCCGTGTTTTCAAGACCATTCACTACGTTCAAATAATTTTTCAAACGCTCCGCGTCTCTGACACAATTCCAAAGCCACTGGCATATTTGAAAATATTTATCCCCTTTCCTGAACTTCAGTTTCCTTTCCAAGTCTCGCCTTGGATTCCTTCTCAGCTTTCTGAGTTTACAGAGTGAAAAACAGCCAGTTTCATTCCTTTCTTAACTACTGCTTCCCTTTCATGTTCTTCGACTCTGATAACTGGGGCATGGTTTCTGTGGAAATTGTAAATACTCTTACAGTCACGCATTCCATCCCAACTTAGAGCATAATTTGAAAAAGCCTATTCTAGTCAGCAATGTCTAAAACTTTCTCTAGTTAATGAAACCTATAAATGTGAGTTTTCCATTCTTCAGTCTGTGTAGTAAGATTAGTCGTTTAAAAAATATGCCTCGCATTTTCTTACATTTATCCAGAACGCAAACTTTTCGTCTCCGAAGTCGGCGTCTGCCAGTATTGGAATGAAAAGAAGAAAGAATTGAGTATGTTGTGCTTAAATGCCAATCTGAAGGAAAGAGCTGTCAAAGGACGTCGTATCATGTCGTCTCGAATTAGAATAGACAGTTGACTGACGACAGAAGAAACCTACCGATATGTCAAACGGGATGAAGAAGCTAAAGGTCTCTTACCTGAATTGGAGACAGGTCGACGTTTATTAAACTTTACGGGAAAAAATATCGCGAGCATACACATCAAGTAGTGCCTCTTTTGTACGCTAATGAAGCAACCAGCATTGGCCAAGAGTAGCGAATTATCTTTCTAATATATGTTGTGCCAACGGAAAGATGTAAATATTGCAGTTAGGTCTTTGCTGAAATCGGTTCCTGGAATTAATTGTTTCTGTTATCCTAAATTATCTCAATTATCAGCTTACAAAGTAACTACACTATAATGACTCTTTCAAAATATCAGCTTAAAAAAAAACTACTGCCAGAAGGCATTACAATACTGTCTACCATAATGCAACCCTATCGCATTTGTAATATGGACCTCTAAAATTCTAGTAGTGCTAACACCATCTAGGACGTAGACAGGAATCAGAGAATCTCGTTCCTGGTTACCAGAATGAGATTTTCACTCTGCAGCGGAGTGTGCGCTGATATGAAACTTCCTGGCAGATTAAAACTGTGTGCCGGACAGAGACTCGAACTCGGGACCTTTGCCTTTCCTTGCATGTCCTTTGCCGTTCCTAGTTGTCAAATCAAGTCGGAACAGGGAAATAATACCAGTGACGTAAAAATAATATTTGTAGTATGAGACGCTGATTGAACAAAACACTTACTAAATGTTTCGCTTGCATAGATCATCGTCAGGAATCAGTGAGTCTCCATTCAGAACATCTGACGTACATGACACTATTTAGTCAATAATGAAGTATAGCCTGCGGCCGGTAGCAATTTAGGAACCTAATTATTCGACGACGAGCTAGAAGGTATATCACGTGACGCCCGCCCACACCAAATGTCGAGAACAATGACGAACAAATGAGTAGGAGGGGGAAGGGGCGGGCAGCAGCAAAGCGAAATCGATTCCCGTTCGGACCTTGGACTTCTGAGCTTGCGTTTTAACCTGGCCTTCACCTCTCAACGATGCGAGGAGTCGCGAGAAGCGACGCGTGGTTCAGATTCCCCGTTAAAATGTACGTCCCCTTTGCTCTGCTGAGTAACTGGGGTAGGTTAGGGACAAGTAATTCACCGAAGTGGCATGTCCAATTGAAAGACCTGCACCATGCCAGTGAGCCTAAACAGTGGCATGTTCAGGTTAGGGTGACGTAGGTTGATAGCGATCACGGTCTCTTCTCTCCACAGTAAACCACGAACGCTTTATAGTACTGACAGTTGGTAAGTGTAGTGACCAGGGGAAATGCAGCAGTTCATCCTCGTGCTCATGAAACCAGTCCTGGCCTATGCGAGATGTGTGAAACGGAGAATTGTCGTCTTCTAACATTGTCACCATTGTACCATGGGATGGAAGTGACTAGACAAATTGGTCACAAAGTCTTTGGCAGTAATGCAGTCTTGCAGAGTAACCATGAGGCTCATGGAATACGATATGTCTGGCCATATGATCACCGAACATCCGTCATGTTTCACTTTTGGTACGCAAACGCGGCCAGAAGTTGGAAACTGTATGAAAAAAGACTCGTCAGACCTAAAGACATTCTTCCACTGCTGTAGTGTCCAAGTTTTAAGGCTTCTGCACCCTGTTAACTTTTAGGGCCATTTGCATCACTAATGAGTGATTCTGGAATTCCAGTCGCCCTACTGTTTTCTGCTTATAGGGCTCCATTCGTGTGGTTTTGGTGTAGACATTGTTCGCGATTGCGTCAAACATTCCGGTAATGACTTTTGCAGCTGTTGACCTCTTATTCTTCGTGAATGTCCTCTTCGGTGTCCATCTCAAGTCACGCTTTCGTCTGCTTTGTAACTTAGCGTATGATAATTTTCCGCTGTTCAGTACCCTTGAAACTCTGAACACTTCACCTTCCTCGGTTTCGAAGGTACCCGCCATGCTGACATAAACAGTCTGCTCATGTTCGAACCCACTTTGCCATCTCATAATACACTCACAAATACACAAAACACTGTTCTGACGAGGACTGAAAGTTGCAAGGGATCAAATGGTTCAAATGGCTCTGAGCACTATGGGACTCAACTGCTGAGGTCATTAGTCCCCTAGAACTTAGAACTAGTTAAACCTAACTAACCTAAGGACATCACAAACATCCATGCCCGAGGCAGGATTCGAACCTGCGACCGTAGCGGTCCTGCGGTTCCAGACTGCAGCGCCTATAACCGCACGGCCACTTCGGCCGGCTTTGCAAGGGATCGAGGATATTGCACAGGTACAGCTCGTGGTCAAATACAGCAACTCAACCTGCAGTCTGCGATGGGTTTTGTTCTGTTTATAGTAGTTGTGGTGGTGCGTACGTGTTATTGTAAATCATATGAAGATGTAGTATCATGAATAACAGAATTATTTGAAAGAAATAAATAATCGCAGATAATTCTTATTTATGTTTTGCTGAGCACGACTATAATGAATTATTTTGTCATACCTTATCTCTAAAAATAAATACTGAAATGCTCTTTCATGAATTCAGTGACAGAAAAATATACGCACCAAAAAATTAATATATCACACCACAACCTCGTCCCATAACAACACTGGTGTCGTAAATATTTTCATTTAAATACACTGATAAATGACTCTGAGAAAAATTAATCTTACACACCAGCCACAAAATTAATTCATTTACGAAAAGTCTAACATTATTCTACTAAATGTTATTTTCACTGTTAGAACAGAAAAATAATAAGTTACTTTGGGTTCTTGCCCTCGGAGTTCAAATATTGTAACATCTATCAAAAGAATTGTCTAATTATTCCTGCAGTTTGAAACTGTGTGTGTGTGGTTTGAGGTTTTCTGGCGCTAAACAGCGTGGTCATTAGCGCCAAAACCCATAGAAACAGGAACACATGCGGTGAAGGGACGAAGATGGACAGCGAACAAGGACAACAGCTTAAAGACACAGGCCTGACGCAGTTCCAAATCCTCTTATGCAGAGGCAAAACAAGAGGAAAAGAAACGCACTAAAAAGGAAAGGAAACACAAGGAAAAGAGAACAGAAATCGAAGTGAAAAAAGTAGGCAATCGTGACTGGCGGACCTCTTACCTAAAACCTGGGTGAGCCAGTCACCCAGCACGCCATTAAAATCCTCTCCCTAAAATCCGAGGCAACAAATTGGACAGGACACAAAACCGTAAGACCTTAACCACAGTCGTTGCGTCGTCTTGCAAAATAGAGGGCAAATTCGGTGGCAAGGAAACCACCGCCCTCTGGTCAGAGAATAAAAGACAGTCAAGTAAAATGTGGCGGACAGTAATCTGTACGCCACAAGCACTGCAGATTGGGGGATCCTCCCGCCGGAGTAAAAAACCATGCGTTAAGGGACTGTGCCCGATGCGGAGGCGAGTGAGGAGAACCTCATCCCGCCTGCAAGACTGGTAGGACGTACGCCATGGCCGCGTGGCGGCCTTGACCAAACGCAGCTTATTTTCACCGACTGCCAGCCACTCCTCATCCCATTGACGCATAACACGAAAACGCAAAAGGGAGGTAACAGCATGAAGGGGGACGGCACATCCCTCCCTCAAGTTGAAACGGTCGCTCCATACGCTCACGTAATGGCGACAGACAAAACACAGTCTGGACTGGGTAATCTCACCAACGTAATATTTCGTGGAAAATCACTGACATAAACCTTTCCCTTTATGTTGGATTAAATAAATGTCAGAATCCTACACCGCTCTGACTGTCCACAAAATCAATATTATTCACTAGTTACCAATAATTCAGTATCACCGTACCAGGCGCCAATGGCCGCATTCCTATTTGCTGCGGACACAAAACTTAAAACATCTATAGTAGGTTATCCAGCTACAAATAAAAGTCCGTACACTAGAATTCCATTTAGTAAATTGTACGTTATACTTTTTTGATAACCCGCACTTCACACAACACGATTGCTTTTTACAATATTTAAAAGAACAGACCTCAGCTTATCTTCGATCTCAGCCGCTTCATACAGCATTGAGAACAATAGAAGAAAGAAAATTTCACAGACAATACGAAGCCAATTTATGATTTTAGTGGTATTATCTTTTGTTATTTCATCCTTCTTTGCAATAAACTTTATAAAAATAATAAAACGTACTGTTGTTGGAAGTTATTTACATTTCACAGAATAATAACAAGTCACAATATAATTGTGGTGTCACCGCCAGACACCACACTTGCTTACCTTTAAATCGGCAGCGGTCCATTAGTATACGCGGACCCGCGTGTCGCCACTGTCAGTGATTGCAGACCGAGCGCCACCACACGGCAGGTCTAGAGAGACGTTCTAGCACTCGCCCCAGTTGTACAGCCGACTTTTTTAGCGAAGCTACACTGACCAATACGCTCTCATTTGCCGAGACGATAGTTAGCTTAGCCTTCAGCTACGTCATTTGCTACGACCTAGCAAGGCGCCATAACAGTTCATATTCAGTGTAATAATGTCTAAACAAGAGCGATGTTCTCCAATTGTGGATTAAAGTTAAGTATTCCAAGAACTACGTTCTTTTCTTTATAGGATAATTACTTTACCTTGTTCCAGACCTCACGCCAATCTGCGTGAGCTTAACGCGTGCCTTTCGGCTACCTCCGAGTGGCTTGGCTGTGTTGCCACGCCACTACAATAATAACAAGTCTTTTCTCAGTTTGCACATACAGGCTTGAAAGTCATTTCTGGAAAAATATTCATCACTTCATAAATCTCGGTCACTGTCGTATACACTGGTGGTACAAAATATTAGCATTGACATTAAAAGACTTGGCTACTATCTGTGTTTACGTTCATGGATTCATTTCTCTTGATGATTCCATGTTTTTGACCACCCCCTGTATTTTCGACAAAAGCGGTGACGAACTGTGAAATATGGAGCTCATGATAAAACGTGACAGTAACTACTAATAGTGTCATAAAGGTATTGACTCAAACACTTATACTCGTACTGTTGGAGCTTTCAAAAGTAACGTCACATTTAGCTTTGTTATGTATCTGTGTGGTACAGTTGGTGGATACTAGTGTTTACTGACCTATTATTTAATATCTTTAGTATTTCCTTCACAAGGATTTGATTATAGTTGTTGTTTGTTATTATTTCATATGAGACGTGCGAGGGTCGCATCCGACTGGGATTCGTCTCCCAGTTATCGCAGATTGGCCGCTGTTGAGTCTGCCACTCGGACCAAGGACGTTGTGAGGACAAGTTCCACGACGCCTCTAGGCAATGTCCTTTTCTTTTTTTTTTTTAATATTTACTGTAATGTTTTTCTACTGTTATCGGGAGAGGTTCGTTAGAAAGAAACAGACTGGTGAATTAACTCCTTTAAGCAGTGGGTAATGCTCGTGACAATTCATTTGTATTTGACCAAAAGCGCTGAGTATATTGTAAGATAAAATGATAATTAAATGGACACCCTAGCTGCAAACAGGCGTTGATGTACTTCATTGGGGACATGTTGAAAATATTTTCAACATGTCCCCAATGAAGTACATCAACGCCTGTTTGCAGCTAGGGTGTCGATTTAATTATCATTTCATTTCTAGCAAGCTGCATGGTCATCCACGGTAACTGTTCTTTCGGGAACAGATACAACCGTCATATATAGTTAAAATATGGCTTCCCGGCCATTGACCTTCTTGTGCGAACGCACACGCTATGCCCGAACTCGTACGGGACTTGGTAGATTAATCTGCCACGAGTACTGAGTAGCCGGCCGAAGTGGCCGTGCGGTTAAAGGCGCTGCAGTCTGGAACCGCAAGACCGCTACGGTCGCAGGTTCGAATCCTGCCTCGGGCATGGATGTTTGTGATGTCCTTAGGTTAGTTAGGTTTAACTAGTTCTAAGTTCTAGGGGACTAATGACCTCAGCAGTTGAGTCCCATAGTGCTCAGAGCCATTTGAACCATTTTGAAGTACTGAGTATGATGGGCAAACATCTATTAGGCGCACTGCGAACGTACTGGTGTTGACATGTTGGGAATGTGGATCTCACGGGGAGCGTGGATCAGATGGATAGAGCGTCTGCCATGTAAGCAGGAGATCCCGGGTTCGAGTCCTGGTCGGGGCACACATTTTCAGCATGTCCCCAATGAAGTGTATCAACGCCTGCTTGCAGCTAGGGTGTCTATTTAATTTTCATTTCATTTCTAGCAAGCTGCATGGTCATCCACGGTAACTGTTCTTTCGGCAACATATACTACCGTCATATATATTGTAAGATAGCTAAGGAAAAGAAATTTTATTAATTTTTTCGAGTTATTCGTAGCTTTCTGTTCTAAAAAACGGGCGTTGAAACAGTTATCTTAGAAAAAGCCAGAGCGAAAGAGAATCGCTGTATTTCTTCAAAGATCGAAGACAATACTCTGACAAAACGACGCATTTTACGCCCATAACTGTCAATGCCGTACAGACACTGTGCATGTTGACAAGAAGAACAGCGGATTTCTGTTTATTCCATCAACGGATATACCTGTTATCGATTATTCAAATTTGTTAGCGCTTTCTGTGAAGCACTTGCGCTGAATAAGTATAGGCATGACGAAAAAAGTATTCTAGGAGTATTAAAATCCTATGTTTCAAAACAAAATTATTACTCGCCTTACTAAATAAATAAAAATTAAGTACATCTCTAAGGTTAGGGTGTATGAGGGTACGGTGCTATACAAGTTAATGCAGACTTCAGAAGCAGACGCGACCCGGCGTGCATATTATGTTGTGACGGACGACGCAGATGCGACTATGGCGCTTGTGTTTTGACAGCAATGGAGACGTGCCAGTGACGGTAAGCTGAGCTCTGGAACGGTTGCACGAGTTACATAGCTTCACTAAAAGATAGTGGCAGCTTTGAGTCTAAGAGGTCGGTGAATCCTGACGCTGTGAGACACAACGTCTGCAGGAGAGTATAGCACACCGTGCGGTAAGCGAACAGAATATAATTATGTAATGGTATACACAGCCTAGGTCGGATCATGTTAACTAAATGTTAATAAATCTGGATTTTAATGCAAATGATGTCAAAGTGAATCTTTGAAACGAACTCGTATCTGAGGTGCAGTTTCTATTGTCACTAAATGGAAGAATAGTTAATGGTCATGAAAGCTAACTAATGCCAAATAGGAAACTAATGTACGGTGCGCTATTATTTTAACTTTGTTTTAAGGTCAGTGGTAATGGTATGAAACATCCCATTAGAAAAATTAATGAATTACTGTGCTGATAAACCTCTTACATTATTTGATTTTCAAACAGCTGAGCAGAAATGAACATATTCCCACATTTCGCTCTCTGCTTATTCTGATCAACACTAAACTGACACACAATATTTTTAGCGCAACGCAATCTGACTTTCAAAAATCCCTACAAAAGAATGGCCTTGATTAAAATGGTTCAAATGGCTCTGAGCACTATGGGACTCAACTGCTGTGGTCATCAGTCCCCTAGAACTTAGAACTACTTAAACCTAACTAACCTAAGGACATCACACACATCCATGCCCGAGGCAGGATTCGAACCTGCGACCGTAGCAGTCGCACGGTTCCTGACTGCGCGCCTAGAACCGCGAGACCACCGCGGCCGGCTGGCCTTGATTAACAATAACCTCTACCTTTCATGAATCACTTACCTCACAAAAACATTCGTTACTCAAACTACTGCAATACAGCGTGCGCCAATACTGCCAGCTAGATAAAAGATTCTAACTACTAAAGGTACTAACTACTGAAGGTACTAACTACTGATAGACATAGTTAGGAAACGAAACATTTTGATAGAGAACAAACAATGTATTTACCTTAATAGTGTTCAAAAGTCACTATATATATATATATATATATATATATATATATATATATATATATATATATATATATATATATATCAGTTCATGACATCCAGTCTTACAAATTTACTGTTTCTAATGGACACACGTCCAGATCATCCGCTCTCAAAACTCTGCCATCTTTCTTCCCACATCCACCACTGCTGGCGGCTCACCTCCAACTGCGCAACGCTACACGCTGTTCACATCCAACTGCCCAACACTACAATAGCGTATATTCCAACAATGCAAATCAGCCACAGACTGCACACAGCACAGTCAGTGATTTTCATAGAGAGCGCTATGTGGCGTTACCAACATTAAAACCTAAACAGCCTACTTGTATTCAGCCTTCCTATAAAGTCCTTAAATATGTCATTGATTAGGATTATGGGGATAGGCAATATGGCACCAAGAATACTCTTCACAAGCACTTTATTACGTAAGATATTACCTTTCTTTTAGTCCGATTAGCACACATCAGAGGTCAATGACATAGTAAATGCTAGAGAATAAGGATGTTTTATTCCTTCGTGATAACTGCCGAGTGGAGCTGATAATAGCAGGAAGAGCTAAATAATCAATGCAGAATAGGTACATTGTATTCGTCAGCTCCAAGAAATGATAAACTTTAATCACAAAGTGCACTCTCGTTAATGTGACACTATATTGCCCCCAATGGCGATGTAGCTACGTGCAATTTTTTTTTCTTTTTTTTTGCAAAACTGACCTGTTATGTGTTTCATAATTGAATATGCAGATCCCAATAGCCAGTCAAGTTTTATCCCTCACAAAGCACGAAAAGTGCAAGCAACTTACGCTACTGCCCATGACTGCGTTTCTACGAATAATTATCCTCATATCTTCTTTCCTCTTCAAGTGTGTGTGAAATCTTATGGGACTTAACTGCTAAGGTCATTAGTCACGAAGCTTACACACTACTTAACCTAAATTATCCTAAGGACAAACACACACACCCATGCCCGAGGGAGGACTCGAACCTCCGCCGGGACGAGCCGCACAGACCATGACTGCAGCGCCCTAGACCGCTCGGCTAATTCCGCGCGGCTTTACTCTTAGTACAGTGAGGATCTATTCTTACTTCAGTAGGCTTGGTTTTTTAGCTAGCGAGGGCCGAAGTGGCCGAGCGGTTCTAGGCGCTTCAGTCTGGAACGCGCTACCGCTACGATCGCAGGTTCGAATCCTGCCTCGGGCATGGATGTGTGTGTGATGTCCTTAGGTTAGTTAGGTTTAGGTAGTTCTAAGTTGTAGGGGACTGATAACCTCAGATGTTAAGTCCGATAGTGCTCAGAGCCATTTGAACCATTTTTTTTTTTAGCTAGCTTGCGAAAGGGAAGTTTTCACTTAGGGAGTTGGATTAATTGTGAAGCAGTTTTCCATTGCAAGTCATTCTGTGAGCAGGGGGAAAGCAGTGGAGGAACGCCTGCGATCCCAGCCTAGCTTGAGTGTCTAGGAGGTCGGGCGGCACACCACAAAAGTGGGCCGTGCAAGAAGTCCGAGTTATCCTTTTAGCTAAGACAGGACTCTGAAACGGAGGAGAAAACATGAGCCCACAAACCGTCAGAGCAGCCACTAAGCTCAGACATAGCCTGTTGAAATGTTTGTTGGATTTGTAGTGAGTGGTCCTCTGGTTGGCTCATAGTAATTTCTATGGTTACATGGGCGATTTCAAAAGCGTGCATACGCAAGCATTTTGATTTGCCAGCACTGAAAATCTGTTTCGTAAAGCAAGAAATTTTCTGCCTTCCTCCCCGCACCATAGGAGAAACACGTCTTACTGCCTATCCATGATACAATCAAACGGGCACGTATTTGTTGAAATTGATTAAATTATCATTGGTCGGGACATGCATGGTGTGTTGCAAATGGCTGGCGAGTTCCGACTCTGGCAGAACGAGCTAACCTTTATAACGAAAAGTTACAAGAGACTCGCTTCCGGGACTCTGTCTATGACAGTACGCAGAGTCTTAGAGCCTCAGAGCGAGATGTATCTCACTTAAGAGTACAGAGGCCGATCTGAAATTAAAATTTGTAGCCAGAGCTCCAGCTGTCTTCTGTCTTAGCACAGCTTCAGAGTGGTGAGCAATTTCAAATGGTTCAGATGGCTCTGAGCGCTATGGGACTTAACTGCTGAGGTCATCAGTCCCGTCGAACTAGAATGACTTAAACGTAACTAACCTAAGGAAATCACACACATCCATGCACGAGGCAGGATTCGAACCTTTGACCGTAGCGGTCGCACGGTTCCAGACTGTAGCGCCTAGAACCGCTCGGCCAAACCGGCCAGCCCAGTAACCAGGTGTCATGGTTGCATTCACCGAGACGAGGTGACAGTTGAAATTTTCACTGCCAGCTAGTTGCGCCCATCATGTGCTTAGGCGATAGCTTTGGTGTTTGCTCACATTTTTCCTAGGACCCCTCTTTAAAGAACTTACAGTTTCCATAATCATTGGCCCTATTCGTTAAACAGTGTTGTAACATAATTCTGAGTGTCGCACATCAGTGCGAAGGCTATAGTCGATATTTGTAATGACTTGTCCGCTGATAAGAATTTTATCAGTGGGTAAATCTATTTAGTGTCATCTGTTGGCAATTAACCAGGCTATTATAGTGATCATTAGTTTCCATTTCTAGTGTGTTGGTTTTAGTTTTAGCTATGTACTGTTCCGCAGATCGTTTTCCCGATTATTTTATCGATATTATAGGGAAAAAGTCAGATTACAAGATATATATACACAAATGAATAGTGCTAATAATAATATTACTGAAATTTTTGGTTCTACACATACAACTACATTTAGAGATACAATATTATTTACCATTTCTGAAACAGAAACTCGTCTATGGAGTAGAAGGAGTTGTCCAAAATAAATGATTTTAAGCTAGATTTAAAACTTGATCTGCTACCTGCCAGACTCTTTATGTTGTTTGTAAAATTATCAAAGATTTTTGTTGCTCAATAATGTAGTCATTCAGCAACAAATATCTTTAATCATTTTTCCCAACAACATAACTTGTCTGGCAGGTAGCAGATCGAGATTTAAATATAGCTTAAAATCATTTCTTTTGGACAACTCCTTCTGCTCCAAGGACGAGTTTCTGTTTCATTGGCATGTCTGTGTGAGGTGCGGTAGTCATACTTTCATGCTTAGTTGTGGTACGCCTAGATATTTTCACACAACAGGACATTGTGCAGCCTTGTCTCTTTTAAATTGACTGGATCTTTGTCATCTCAGAGGCATTCTGAACAGCTCACGTGACACCTCACACGGGCATGTGTCGTCTCTTAGTCACGATTTATCACATCGCTGGCAGTCCTATGATTGTCGGTCATTTCTATAGGTCGGCCCATAAGAATTTGCTGCATGCTATTTGAATCATTTGCCCCCTGATCACACTTTTATCCTGAAAATTACTTATGAACGCTACAACAATAACTAACATGAAGCATTTAAATTAGACTTAATGTGGATACGCTATTCCAATCTGTGCATCTCTTGTATCAAAAGATGAAGTCAGGTAAGTGGAGTCAAGCGTTGTCCTGAGTCGCGGCTTGCACTTTTGGGGTATGTATTTCATGTTAACCTGTTTGTGGTAGGATGTTATTATGTTTTGTGGCGCGTATAGATTAAAAAGTTTACAACATGAGGAACTACTTTTTTGTATCAGTATTTTGGTATGTCGAGGTTCATCATGATTGCGCAAGTAGTTTGGAAAGATAGGGGAAACTGATATGCAAGTAGCTATGCTGTCCATAATTCCAAACAATGAATGTACTGTGGAAGTCGAGCGAGACAATTCGGAGAGCACTGAGGTTAGGGAAAGTCGTAATTGTTATTTTTAAGGGGCAGTAGTGACAGATAGTGAATGAAATAACATGCAGGTTAATAGAGAACTGTCTGAAGAGAGTCGTTACGTGCAGGGAATGTGACGATGTCACAGGCAACGGAAAACTCCATGTGAGAGAGTAACATGGTGTTACTGTTCGTGTGCATTCCTTCATCACTGCTACCGTTTGATCTCCAGTCCTTCGTAATTGAGATGGCTTTGGAAAACAAGGTTTGGTGCGAGAAAAATTACCAGTGTCCCCAAATTTCAGAGCACTAGAAAGGAAAAGAAGAACGGCACGAAAGGATGGAAGAGCATTACAAAAAGACAAATAGCGTTCTAAAAAGATGGAAGAGTTATTCAAAAGACAAATGAAAGTTTCGCGCCACAAACGTTAATTAATAAATAACAAGCGGGAAGGGCGACGCACAGTTTAGCAGGACAGAGAACAGTTGAATCAAAATAAGGAACATTTTGAGAACTCAGAGCCACAGTTAATGGTCACATACAAGTGTGTGAAAAAAAGAAGGTAGAGATGGACAAAAAGATCATTAATGAAAGCAAGAAGCAGAAAGATAAGATGAAGGAAACAACTGAGAAACAAGAGAGTACTTGTAACAATAAATTATGCACGTAATCAGTCAAGTAATAAAGAGCACAACAGATGAATTTTGCAAAGACGTTCAAAACCCATTAAATGAACATTTCAGGCCTTCAAACAAAAAACTTTTAATCCCGACCGACGATCACAAAAGCAAGTTAATGGTCTGAAGACATATATCACGCAACCATAAATAAACTATCCTTTCACGTCTGTTGGGAACACTAATATACACCAAGTGGAGACCAGCTGCAGCTCAGTAGGGTACAAGATGCGACGAATAGCGCTGAACAGACTGATATGTATGTTAATGTCAGCTTCGGGTCACAAATTCACAGCAAGAGCAACGTTCTTATGCGTGCTCATCAGATTTAGATCTTTTGGCTGAGCAGGGTCTGTCCCACATGGCCACTGGTACACCAGTCTTCCTCATGCTGCAATCAGTAACCCAGCGATTCCTTCACCTGACTTACAGCTGCTCGCTTCGCCTCCTGCCTGTACACTCACATAGGCTCCGACATAGGCACCTGGCCATGCACTACCCTCTGAGCGCCAGCTCATTTCCTATGCTCCAAGAGGACATCGTGCTCCGGATGTCGGCCGGAATTTTGCCTCTTCAGTACCAGATCAATATTCACATCGTGACCCTAGTATGACTGTAAAAGGCTCATAACTCACCAAATACGCACTTTGTGGCGACATGCATTAAGCCATTGCTTTGTAACAATCAAAGAGCAGAAACATACACAATATCGATTAGACCCAACACAGCTAACTCTCTCTCTCTCTCTCTCATTCTCCCCCCCCCCCTCCCCTTTACCAAAAGTAGACCAAAAAAGGCCGAAGGGTGGGGTTTCCAAAATTGTAGGTACCAACCAGTCTTAAAATGGGTTAAGTGAACATGGTACATTGGTGGATCATACTTACTGACTAGTTCTCAACCAGAAACTTAACTGGGCTGATGATTCTTGTAATCCTACAAGGTCACATAAATTGGAGTAGCAACATATTAGTCATTTTGTTATCAACCTTCTGATGGACACTGAAATTCTTCACAAAATTATATCTTCAGTGTTTGGTGGGGTGCTACCGCGGTTGTATCACTCCGCCTCCCTCCGATGCCCGTGATCAATATTAATCTTTGCCTGCCTCCAATTAACTTGGATGACTCCGTTGGTTACCTGCTCTGAGATATGGTCATTCGCTGACTGCACATTCGACAGGGACGAATTGACTGTGTAAGCAAACGTTTTGAGCTGCTGGGGTCGTCCTACGAGTGGTGGTGTTAAACGCTAGACTCAACCAGTGGACTGAACTGCCCCTTTCCGAGCTAAAGAATGGGATATTATTAGAGCACAATTCTTATTACGGTTCATGTGATCGATAAAAAGCTAAGGCTAATGAGATATGGCCGTCGTGTGAGATGTACCATCTTTAAAGCAGGATCTATCAAATTTCCTCCACCCAAATGCTGGTGCATTCTCACTCATTAGAGGCTTATGTGGTCAAAATATGGTCACCTTTTCAATAAGATGCCTAATCGCCAGTCTAGGTGTTATTCGTGCACCAGACTTGATCCACATAAAACGCACCAAGACATCAAAGACGACAAATACATATCCATTACCCTTCTGGGTACGAGACAGTGGACCTACATAATCAATAAACACTCTGTCCATCGGTCTCTCGTGCCTATGTAATTCGCGAAAACCTCTCACGATCGGGTTCGCGCCCTTGTTATTTCTGAATGTTAATATTTGTGTGATGTTGGCTCGAGCTAATGCATGCCTTCACCTATATACAGTGAAATTTGTAGCATTGTCAGATAACACAGCTTTCGGCTTTCCGAGGCGCGGAATGTAGTCATTGAATAAACGGTTCAGAATTGGCGCTGCTGTAGCAGTTTTCATTGGATAGAATTTGACATAGAATGAGATTTTCACTATGCAGCGGAGTGTGCGCTGATATGAAACTTCCTGGCAGATTAAAACTGTATGTCGGACCGAGACTCGAACTCGGGAACTTTGCCTTTCGCGGGCAACAGCTCTTTCAGGAGTGCTAGTTCTGCAAGGTTCGCAGGAGAGCTTCTGTTAAGTTTGGAAGGTAGGAGACGAGGTATTGGCAGAAGTAAAGCTGTGAGGACGGGGCGTGAGTCGTGCTTGGGTAGCTCAGCCGGTAGAGCTCTTGCCCGCGAAAGGCAAAGGTCCTGAATTCGAGTCTCGGTCCGGCACACAGTTTTAATCTGCCAGGAAGTTTCAGAATTTGACATATTTTGTAAATATACCCAAGAAAGCTACAATGTATTTGCAACCTCCTATAGCCCTCCGTAATGGTCCACATACATCCACTGATAAAATATCTAGCGGCTTTCCCGAAATAATGGAATGTAACACGTCTTTTTGCCTCTGATATTTGGTTGTGTTTTGTGACAAATCACACATTTTCTCAGTAGTCTCCATACTTTTCTACGTAAATCTGGGAAGTGACAGTACATTCTCAGTTTGTTCGCACATTTTTCGACACCAAAGTGTACCCAAGTGTTGTGAGTATACGTGACTCATATAACTCTGCCGATGGAATAGTACGTCATTCACTGCCTTATAGTACTGGTTTATTTCATCTTCTTTTGGATCCTCTAATTTCTGTCGAATCTTGATCCATCTAGGATCACTTTGTTGGAATCTCGTCATTTCACCACCTAACTCTAAATAGTTTCTTCGGTTTATTTTTTCTCTCATCAATAAATTGGAAATTCATCTTCATTTTCATCCAAGATGATGCCTTCTTCTAATAATTCTGGTAGACGGGATACGGCATCTGCTATTATATTCTCCTTCCCTTGTTTGTACACAATGTGAAATTGATACTCTTTCTAATCTTGCATGTAATAGCTTGCATGTTTGTAAAAAGTTAAGAGCTTGATGGTCACAATATACAGTGGTTCTTGCTCCATACAAATAATAATTAAACTTTTTGAATGCCCACACCACTGCAAGAGCCTCTTTTTCCGTGGTAGTAAACGATCTTTCGCAACTTCACAGTGTCCTACTAGTGAAAGCTATTGGGCAAAATGTGTACTTGCCGTTTACTTTTCGAATTTGGAACAAACAAGTGCTCAAACCAACAGATCAGGTATCCACCATTAATCCAAATTCCAAGTACATATCAGGATGATAGATAATCATTGCATTCGACAAAGCTTTCTTGATTGCTTCAAATGTTCGTTGACATTCCTCAGTTCAATGCCATTGCATGTTCTTCCTTAATAAATTTAGTAACGACACAGAATTCATCGACTAATCGTCTATGAACCGACGAGAAAACGATGCAAGACCTAAAAATCCTTTTAACTGCCTTTCCGTTCTAGGAACAGAAAATTTTTTATCGCACTTGCCTTCTTTTCATCTGGTAAGATGCCTCTTGAATGTATTACATGCCCTAAGAATGATATTTTCTCCAAGCAGAAATGTGACTTTTGGAGATTAGTTGTTACTCCCACACTAGAAAATCTCTCTAATATTCGTGTCAGTAGAGTCACATGCTCTTCCCAGGTACTTGCAGCTATCAAGATGTCATCTACAAACAGTGTTACTTGACTCCATAGTTCAGGTCCTATTACTGCATAAAATGCAGATATGAATACTCCTGCACTTATATTCAAACCAAATGGAAGAACCTTGAAATGATAACTTCTTCTGGAAGATACAAATGCAGTATACTTTCACGACTCTTCATCTGACTTGACCTGCCAGTATGAAGCACGCAAATTTGTTGTTGTAAAATACTTCACTCCACTTAACTTTTGGATCAAGTCATCTATCTTTCCTGGGAGAGTACATAATGGTACAATAATTGTGTTAATTGCACGAGCATCGAGTACAAGACATGCCTTTCCACCTAGTGTCGGCACAACGAGAAGCGTACTGTGGTAAGGACTGTTTGAAGGTTCAATTAGACTCCTATCTAACATCCTCTGTATTTCTTGGTCCACTGCATTGCGTTGTTTCCAAGGAACGGGATAGAAACTGTGGCAGTATGTTCTGTGTGGCCTGACATTCAAATGACATCTATAACGCTTAATGATACCGGGTTGTTCTTCAAACTCTCTCATATACTTGCTTAATAGGATAGACAATTGTGTCCTCTGCTCATCCTTAAGGTGCTCTCCCTCGCTCAACTTCTGTTTTATCTGCTCGGATATTTCTACTACTTGGATGACTTTAATGGAAGTTGTTTTGCATTGCCGGCGCTCTTTCATTGTCAATTGTAACTTTGCCCCTCAGCAGTATCTTTCATGTTTTCTTTCTTTCCTCATTAAATCTACCTGGGCTAGGGCTCTGTCGCCGGACGCTGTGGCCGAGCACTTCTAGGTGCTTCAGTCTGGAACCGCGCTGCTGCTACGGTCGCAGGTTCGAATCCTGCCTCGGGCATGGATGTGTGTGATGTCCTTAGGTTAGTTAGGTTTAAATAGTTCTATGTCTAGGGGACTGATGACCTCAGATGGTAAGTCCCATACTGCTTAGAGCCAATTGAACCAATAGGGTTCTGTCGATCCAAAAATTTACTTTCCCAGTAGAGAAGTCTAATTTTGCGTCCTTCTCCCGTATAGTTTCTAATCCGAGAACACAGTCGACTATTAATTTATCCACTACTAGGATTCCGCATGTTATAGCTGTATTTCCTAGATCCAATTATAGCATCGTTTGTGTTGTCACAGGTTGTGATCGCGTGCCAAACCCTCCTAGTATTTTGCAATGTCTCGCTGGAATTGTCGGTAAAGGGATCCTCTTCATTATATTACTAACTAAACTCTTTGATATTGCGTTTGCTGATGCGCCCGTATCCAAAACTACCATTACTGTAATACACTCTATTTCAACTTTCATTGCCGAAATGGGTTCCGATGAGTATTTCTCCATACATTTAGTTGTGTCAGCACAAAGCTCATCTTCTATTAATCGTCCATCGTTGTATCTCGTCTTATTTACATTCTGCCCATAGCCCCTATACGTTTCTTCGACCGCTCCTCCGCGGCACGATTCGGTAGGAATAAGTTTTCCCGGCGCGATTCATTTGCATAAACCGCACCCTCTCTCACTTCTGTAATAACTGGTGTTCGTAGCGTCCAATCATTATACATCGGCACAGAAGATTGTGTCTGCCTATTATTGTTTTGCCAGTTCTTAGAATTCGAGTTCACTTTATAACCTGAATTGTACCTTCTGTCGTGTCGATTCTGTCTGTTTTTCCGTATCTGAAATTGTTTCCATTACCGCTACGTGGATTTCGATGTTGGTCGTAATTATTGTAGTGCGGCGGGGCGCGATTTGAATTTGTCTCCTGAATCAGCTGATTGCTCGCTCGGCTGTCGTAAGCATTATTCGACTGCGAGTACGCGCTGTGTCTGTCTGATCTTGCCTTAATATCTTCTTGGATCAAATCAGTGGAGTCCAAGACTGACATGAATTCGTCTTATTTCTCGTCCGATGCGTGTATTAACTTCTCTCTCGTCTCAGCCGGAAGTTTCACCTTCAAAATCCGCAGAATATCGTTGTGCGTTATAGGTTCTTCCCATTATCTTGCTTTATTCAAATACTTCTCAAAGTATCGTCGTAGACTTCCTGTTTTTACACGAAACGGCTTAATCGTTCTTGCACACCCCGTTACCAATACTTAGCAAGAAACACCTTCTCAAATTCCTCGTCCGTTTCGCATGTATCCATCATATCCGTGGCCCATAACACACCATCACATTGAATATATTCTGAAACGTCACTGATCTTATGCTTTTCAATCCATGCCCTTGGTAGTACTCCACGAAATCCTTGTATAATTACCACCGTGTTTATGGATTTTAGATCAGGTGAGAACGTCTGAAACTGCGTATATTTCAACAATTTTTCCTCCATTAGCATTGCAGCGTACACATTATAAGCTTGCAGATCTGGATGCATTCAGTTACAATTTATATTTTCCCCCGCGAAGCATGTCCGTTACCATAACATGACTCATGGCTTGAGCCCTGCGTTCGTTCTACTTCACGCAGCTTGTTTCTACAGTCTTTTACTGCCCCTCGAATCTGTTCCACATCTCTAGATATATTGTCAACAGAATGGACTATCTCGTCCTTCCGTTGTTTGAAAAATTCGCCCCTGATTGTTCTTTTACCTCTTTAATGTCTTCTTTAATAATTTCTGCAGTTTTCAAGCTGTCAATAGGCAATTCGCGCAAAGCTTCTTTTATACTTGCATCTAGACATAGCATTACCTGGTTTTCCTTAGCGGATGCCCATTCATCTAATTTATTTGGGAAATTCTGTTGATGTTTACTGAAATTCTGTCGTATCCAATGATCACATCTAGAAGCTATGGTAGTCACAGTTTCTGTTAATTCCACTATGGAAGTTTCTACTTCCTCCTGCTTCGATTTCATGGTTTGCAATTCTTCGGTAATCCTTTTAATATCCAAAGGAAACTGCTTTTGCGCATCTCGTAACTCGGTTATCTCATTTGAGATTTGTTGTTGATGGCTAACAAATGCCTGAATTGAAGCTTACCTGTCTGTTTGCTTTTGACACAAGTCTGCTTGCTTTTGTGATACTGTTGGTACGCCAATGACATATCAGTTTGCTTCTGTGACATGTCTTCCTGCTTTCCCGATACTGCTTGTGCCACACCTGACATAGTCGTTACCAATACGGACAAAAGTCTTAGTTGTTCTAAAATTTGAGCCATAGGATTTGTCTCCTGGTTGACACGAAGCTGCTATCTTCTCTACACTCGAATTTTCACCAATTTCCTGAACACCTAACACTTTCTCTTTATCCATTTTAAATTGTGATTTGTTTTGACCATAACAAACTAAGAAAACACAAATTACCTATATGTTTGTACACACTTAATTACACTATCTCATATAAAAATTCCTCCTGAAAAGAATGCACCAAATAAGTGTCTGTGACTACTTCTGAAGAAAATACGGAAATGAAGTGAAAATATAGAACTGTATTACACTATGAATATTGAACTATTCAGCTTAAGAGACCAGATTGAGGTGAGATTGCTGTGTATTTGCCTTATCCAGCTAGCAGCGGTGTGAAATTCTGTTTTGGGGGTCAGGACTGCTCAGCTCACACGACCAATTATATTGTACATGAAACACACACACAATATATGGATTAGTATATGCACAAATTTATTTTATATATAAAGTGCATGGGGGCTTAATTATATATAATGCAAATATTTTTAATTTTAGTCGCTGTCTGTCAGGTTACACAGTCTCGTAACCGGATGGCCCTGACTAATATTAGTACGCAATCTGACTGCTTAGAATAACAACAAAGAATGAAAGGAAAATTCCGTTACCACAATTAATTAATTAAGTCCCCAGCAACTATAAAAGCTACCAAACAAAAACCATGGAACAACAAAGCACAAGTGTAACTGTTCTGTGTGTGGAAGTGTGATTCAACGTACACATCTGGCACGGTTCTTCCTCAATAAGACAAGGTATTTTAAATATCATTTACACTGAATTAATTAAATAAAACTGAAATACTATAATTGCACATAGAAATGCGAATTACAGTCAATACATGAACACAAGCCAGATGCTTTGTTGACTGAACCTGTGACCAAGAGGCATTGTTAGTTAGGAAATTAAAAAAAAATAATTACAAAATGTTTTTTACCTTCATATATATTGACTATAAATGCACTCTGATCATTACAACATCTCCATTCGAACAACATCTGCTGTCTAGGCCATCAAAACAACTGCACACGACATGGTCTCAAATAGTACAGCTATCAACATCCTCTCAGCAAGCACTAACCACCACAACTTCTGAACAGGCACTGCCCCAGTGGAGGCGGCTGAATAATACTCTTTGGCGCAATCTCTGGCGCTGTGACTCAGTGTAGCCACCTTTCATACGCCCCTCTTCCACGGGATAACATTTGATGGTATTTTTGCCAGCATTGGTGGTGAAAGTACCACCAAATTCGTCCAAGAAAATACAGACAAAAATAAAAGATAATATTAATAAGTAAATATCACATTACTAAATAAATTTTGGCTTTGCACTGACCCTTCAATAACCTAATATAAAATACAGTACGGAATACAAATGCTTGCATGCATGTGATTTTACATAATAGTTTACACAAATATCATTCAGTCAATGGCACCAGCAATAACGAATAGTGTAGGTAAGAGTCTCATAACATTTCATTTCATAAACAGTAAATACACAAAAAATCAGTTTATACAAATATTCACATAAAATCCTTTCAATAGTTCAATAAACAAGTAGCACTCCTCAGAGTAGTTGACAGTTCCAACAGTAGCACCCAGCAATGGTCAACAGGTGCAAATAGCAGTCTCATAAAATTTCATAAGCAGTATTTAAACAGCTCCAACAGTGGCACCCAGCAATGTTGAACAGGTGCAGAGACCAACAAGTGACATTATGTCAGTAGAAGCAGTTCCATCAGTGGCACCCAGCAATGTTGAACAGGTGCAGACACCAACAAGTGACATTATGTCAGTAGAAACAGTTCCATCAGTGGCACCCAGCAATGTTGAGCAGGTGCAGACACCAACAAGTGACATCATTTCAATAGTAGTAGTTCCATCAGTGGCACCCAGCAATGTTGAACTGGTGCAGACAGCAACAAGTGACATTATTTCAGTAGAAGCAGTTCCATCAGTGGCACCCAGCAATGTTGAGCAGGTGCAGACACCAACAAGTGACATTATGTCAGTAGAAGCAGTTGCATCAGTGGCACCCAGCAATGTTGAACAGGTGCAGACACCAACAAGTGACATAATTTCAATAGAAGCGGTTCCATCAGGGGCACCCAGCAATGTTGAACAGGTGCAGGTAACTGTCCATAATATTCACTATCACTAATTAGACAGATCCTCAGAGTTCATCAGCAGAAATTAAACATTTCCAAGTGGCACCCATCATGTTGAACAAGTGCAGGTAACAGTCCATAATATTCACTATCACTAATAAGACAGTTCATCAGAGTTCATCAGCAGAAATTAAACATTTCCAAGTGGCACCCATCAATGTTGAACAAGTGCAGGTAACAGTCCATAATATTCACTATCACTAATCAGACAGTTCATCAGAGTTAACTAGCAGAAATTAAACATTTTCAAGTGGCACCCACCAATGTTAAACAGGTGCAAGCACGAACTACAGTTTGTATGCACACACAATTGCTTTTACAAAATTATCATCAATGCTCTTACACTTAACATACAAATGATAATAAACACACAAATGATATCAGATAACTGTCATATTAAATATTACAAATACACAAATAACAGTAAACCTATAATATTTATGGGTGTCAGTGCAAGCCACAACAACGAAGTAAAATAATATTTAGGAGATAGGTCGGTACCAATTATTTGGGATAGGAAAGGAAAACACACAATACACACTGACTCATCTTTCATCCACATTAAGTACTACTGTGTAATTGAATAGTGTTAACTGTGTAAATGCAATTCTGTCAAATTTTGATGTTCAACATGTGTATCAAGTAGTAATGGCAGCAATGTATAACACTCAATAATAGTTAGTCAACGTCATAGTCATCATGTCAAGACCAATGTTTGCCAAGCCAAATCAAAATGTACGGTTTCTGAACAACTGTCAGTGTGTCAAGATATGCAAATGCTTCCTCTCTCCAAAAAAAGTGTATACTGCTTAGTGATTTAACAAAGTGTGTGTGCAGACAATCTTCCTTCCACTTGAGTGTACTAGTCTCCAATCTTCATCCTCCTTGTTCCATATAAACCAACAAAAAAATATGCTCCTCACTTACTTTACCTCTTATCCACCAAAACTCCAATAATCATCAGCATCACATAATTTTAATACTTCAATAATACCTCTTACGTCGATACATATAAACCTTATCATCAATATCATTTACTTTACCTCTTGTCCACCAAAACTCCAATAATCATCAACTTCACACACTCACAATACCTCAATAATACCTCTTCAATACGTCGATACATGTAAACCTTATCGCCAATATCATTTCACTCCATAACAACTCTTTCCTCTAGTCAGTCTCCTCGAACAAGTACAGATAAAATCCTAGTGCAAACTTCAATTCTTCATCCCATACAATCCGAAGACACAATGTCCACACATAACCTCTATGTAATCCATCTGACCCAAATCTTCTACTCATTATGAATTATAAAATACATTTTGGTTACCTTGTCCATCATTAAATAAAAGAAATGCATACATGACCTCTAATAGCCTTTAGTTTGAATAACTTTCAGTAAGTAAGTACGAGTACGGAGTGTTAATGATAGTAATAATTCACAGTGTGTACACCACTTTAAGAATCATGGCAAAACAGAAGCAAACATGTGAAGTATTTCTTGTGTCAAGTGTCACTTGCTATTTAAATTGCTCACGAAGAATGCAGTGTAATAACTGTCAATGGTCTAAACCTAGTGTTGGTATGTCATGTCGTTAGCTTCCTTCCTATTAGCATAAATTTATACAGCTTCCATAAAACCTCCAGCTCATGTGACTTCAATGAAGTTTCTTGTTCTAATGTCGTTCGTAGAATTATAGCAGTTCATTGTCATATCTTAACATATAAAACACTGAGCGTAAGCAAAACATGCAATAGCGAGTAAATATACCAGCAGAGAACAGAATGTCAACAAATGGATGTAACACAATCCCTACAACGAGGCTCTGCCAAGCAAACCATCTATAATTAATACCATTGTGTAACCTAAACCCTATGTTTGTACACAGTATATAAGCATTTCTATATACCAAATTAAAGAGTAGTTATGACAACAAAACAGAAATGTGTAAATATGCAATCCATACGCAAAGCAGCAAATATATGTCTTACATAATAAACAGGTCATTAGCATCATATCAGCATAAGCAAATAAATGTTCATATGTAATCTTAATAAATAAACATGAAGGCGCAAGCAGATAAATCACAACGTATAACTTACATACATAACCACAGTCAGCACAATTAATCATGTGACAATTATAATTTAAATAAGTAAGCACAGCAGGCACATAATAGAAAAAAATGTGACATCAGTGAAAAAGCAGTGCAGCCAAGTGATGCATAATATACATAAGTAACAACCCTGTTCATTAATCAATCATTGTCAAAATCAGCAATTGTACGCAAGCACGTCGCTTCACAAGTTAATTCATAGAACATGAAATTTAGCACAAAGTATGAATCACGTAATCGCGAGCAGCAAATTACGTCTAAAGTACGTACCTAAGTGGAAATATGTTACCTGAAAAATAAACTCCATTAATAGTTACCTTTTTAGTTTATTAGTTTCTTCTTCGAAATTACATTCTTCCTGAAAATTTTCTCGGTAGCAAGTCGTCTTAACGTCGGACACACACAGAATTTACCTGAAGTTCTTAAATATTTTATACAACCGTATCCTGAAAAACACTGAACGTTAATACATAATTTATCAAGTCACTATAGCTTTATACTGAATTTAATCAGAGAAATTAGACTGTGTATTTGTTTACGGCTGTCAGTGCATTCGCACTGAGCGCTCGATCAGCTGTAGGTACGCGTGACGTAGGAAGTAATTGTTTGTGGTCAACGACTGCCTTGTGCGGCGCGCAGACTTGACTGTTGCTTTGAGTATGTGCCGCCGCCGGAACACGGCGCGGTATCCTTGTACTCTCCGTGTGTTTACGTATAACTGTTGATGTCTCAAAAGTATGTCATTCCACAAAAATTTTAACGTTCGGTATATGATGTATTCCCTTAGAGCGCCGAGATTTAAGAGTTTCTACTTCGACAGTGTTATCATGAATAATTTTGCGAACTCTATATGGACCGTTATAAAGCAGAAAAAATTTGCGACACAAGCCCTTTCCTTTGTGAGACAAACGATGAGACTTAATTAACACCTTTTGACCAACTGACAAGGTTTTTAAACGACCAGGACGTTTAGCTGATTTCTCTCTTCTAGCAGCCGCAGATGCAATATTTTGTAGAGCCAGGTTGACAACTTCAGAATGCCGCAGTTTCCGTGAAGGCGGAAAAGGAACGATTTCAGAAATGCGATTTGTCGGTGCTTTATTTTTTAATATCAATATAGGCGGTAAAGAAGTTGAATCATTAGGGAGTTCATTCAGAATGTTTTGAAAAATATGAAGATACTGATCCCACGTTCTGTCATTCTGATGACAATAAAGTCGACACAATTTATTGATTTCCTTCACCCATTTCTCTGAAGCGTTAGATTGAGGGTGAAAAAGTGAAATGAAAATTGGTTTAATCTTACGACGCCGTAGAGTACGAAGCCAAATTTTAGAGCGAAACTGTGATCCATTATCTGATATAACCTTATCAACATGTCCCACTTCTTTAAGAAAATGTTTGATGAAAGCGTTAGATACTGAACGAGCTGTTGCTTTGCGTAAAGGTGTAAAACGCACATATTTTGATGTCAATTCCACTGCTACCAAAATGTACGCAAAACCATTAGTAGAACGAACCACTGGACCGAACAAATCGACTGCAGCCATGTCCTTTAATTTCGCTGGAATGATAGGAAACAACGGTGCTCTGTGAGAAATAGTTGGCGGCTTAGCCTTTTGACATAATTTACATTTGGCAAGAACAGATCGAATACGTTTCTCCATATTACTGAAGTAGCAATTTTCTCGTAATTTATGAAAGCATTTTCTGGGACCAAAGTGTGCATAACTGAAATGTGTATACCAAATCAATTTATGAAACCACTCATCAGGAATGCAAACTAACCAAACAGAGTTGTCGACCGATTTTCGTTTAAAAAGAATATCATTGAGAACTAAATAATGCTGTCTAATCGCTACGCTTTCCTTTCTCCTCCACTTCTCCTTAATGTCCTTCCAGATTGGATCCTTGTTTTGCTCCTTAGCGATGTCCTGGAGCGAAGACGAAATAAAATTTTCAAACGCAACACCTTGAATATACCCAAACAATAATTGTTTTCTTTGCAGTCCTCTTCAGCACTTTTTTTCAAACCCATAGGTTCACGTGATAAAGCATCAGCAATAATATTTGAAGAACCCTGTATGTAAACAATACTAAAATCAAATTCCTGTAGATACAGCGCCCATCATGACAATCTTCCAGGTGTTAATTTTGTTGACATAAGAAATTCCAAAGCTCGATGATCGGTGTAAACCTTAGTACGTCTGCCATACAAAAAGATACGAAATTTGGTGAAAGCCCAAACAACAGCCAAAGCTTCAAGTTCCGTAATCGAATAATTCTTTTCTGATTTAGAGAGAACACGACTTCCAAATGCAATAGTTTTCTGTACTACAACGCCGTTTTCTTCAATCTCTTGAAATAAGTGTGCACCTAGGCCTTTGTATGATGAGTCCGTCGCCAAACAAAAATCTTTAGATAAATCCGGATGTGAAAGAAGTGGAGCAGCAACTAAAGCATCACGAAGTTGTTCAAATTCTGATTGAGCTTCCTCATCCCAACACCAATTTCAATTCTTTCAAGATAGTTCACATAAACGAGGTATGGCCAAATCGTCCAATGTAACAAAGCGTCTAAGAAAATTACAGACACCAAGGAAACTACGAACATCACGTTTTGTAGTAGGAACAGCATAATTACGAATAGCGTCTAGTTTCTCTGGATCAGGAAGAATACCTTCTGTAGAAATAATATGACCAAGAAATTTCACCTGAGAACGACCAAATTCAGATTTTTCCAAGTTCACTGTAATGCCAACTCTTGCAAAAATACGTAATAATGAATCCAAAATTTTGTTATGCTCACTCCAAGAACGTTTAGCAATAAGAATATCGTCAACATATGAAGTAATATTATCACGAAGATAAACAGGTAAAATTTCGTTTAAACTACTAATGAATGCTGCTGAAGATACAGTAAGTCCGAACGGTAATTTCCGAAATCACTTTTGGGTAAAATAGTCATATCCGGTTATTCTTTTCCGACTCTAGATAGATTGATAGTTGAAGAGTTGTTGTGATAGATACAAAGAATAGTAGAAGAGTAGGCAGCCGTGCAGAAAACTAAGAGGGAAATAGCACCACTACAGCTCGTGGCCGTGTGCACGCTACGGCACATATTCACTTAGTGTAGCGAATCGCCTGAGGACATAAATAGCCGCACATAAATTCCAGTTTGTGTCTTAGTGGCTAATTTGGTGGAAGTGCGTACATAAATTGATCTAACCATGAACATGGATGTATGTCATTCTTAGAATTGCGAAAGATCTTATATTTCCGAACAGTTAAAAAGTGTTTATAGTCAAAGTTTTCGCCTCGTGGCGACAAAGACCTTCCGCGTCTGTCCCAGTCCGAATGTCAATTATTGTCAAGTTCGCGCGCCTTGCGCTCTCTTCTTGCATCTCGTAAATGAAATAAATTATTTTCTTCAAAGCCCTCTGCTATCTGTGATTCTAAATTTCTTTTGCTGTCTTTTCCTACGATTTCGCCTTCAATTTGTTTGACTTGCTTTCGTAATGCCTCAAATTCCCTTTTAACGCGTTCATTAAATTTTCCCTGACTTTCAACATGTTTATTTATGTTCTGGTAGTCTTCTGTTTCTGCAAATGGCAATGGAGCTGTATCATCTGAATCTCTGTCCCCATGTTAGCTAAGATTTGTCAATTTATCTGAAATCTCCTCAACTCTTTCCGATAAGTCACCTATTTTTTCTTTCTGTTTATTTACGTCTACCGTGAGTGTCGCGACTCGGGTTTCAGTATTGACACATTTAGTAGTTAACTGTTCATATTGTTGTGTTAGGTTATTTATTCTGTCATTTGGTACGGATTCCTCGATTCTCTCAAATATTTCTTCCTTATCGTGTGCACGTTGTAAATTTAACTCTGTAAATTTTTGTACTATCACGCGATCTCTTTCTTTCTGTTCTCTATCCTGTTCCATTTGTCTAATCTCTACTGCAATTAATCTATTATTGTGAGAATTCAAAATCGGTTGTATTTCTTCTCTAATTTCTTTCTTTAATTCATCTTTCATGTTTTTGAAACATGTCCCTATTCGTGAGTCTTACCGTGCTTCCATTGTTTCCATCTCAGTTTTAATTGTTCCTATTTGTGAGTCTAACCGTGTTTCCATTGCTCCCATATCAGTTTCTAACCGTGTTGCCAATGTTCCCATATCTGTTTTTAATTCAGATCCCGAATTTAATATTGCACTCATAAACTGCTCCATATTAACGGGTTCGAAATTCTTTTCGCTCCTAACATTTCCCGCAAAACCAACTTCTTCCGTCAAAGCTGTAAAGCTATCTGTGCTCAATACTATTCCAGAATCTTCTGTCGTTAATCTCGTATTCTGAAAATTTTTTGATTGTGAAATGTTGTGAACTGAATCCGGACTATTTTCCCTGCTTATTAAATTATTTTCTAGTTCATTATTCATCATACTGTTCTCCTGTCATTCTCCCTATCCATCATTTTTGCCTTTTTCATCGATCGCGTAATCATTTACAAAACATACAAACCTCGTCACTATACGAATATTACACACACTGACACTTTATCTCCAACAATATCATTCACACGAAATGCTTCCCGACAAACACGATTAACGAACCATTGAAATCTTCATAATTGCACAAAATGGTCAAACACGTATACAGGACATCAAAAATTAAATTCCGCAAAAATACCATTAGAAGAATGACGAGACAACTACAAATGTTCAATTACCAAATCTACACATGCAATATAGACTACAATTACTAAACTACAAATTACTACAACAATACTACTGTCTGCTATTTTTACTATCAAAAGAATTCCAAGGGACGATCCGAAGCAGCGGTCGCCACGTGCATGGGGGCTTAATTATATAAATGCAAATAATTTTAATTTTAGTCGCTGTCTGTCGGTTACACAGTCTCGCAACCGGTTGGCCCTGACTATTATTAGTACGCAATCTGACTGCTTAGAATAACAACAAATAATGAAAGGAAAATTCCGTTACCACAATTAATTAATTAAGTCCCCAGCAACTATAAAAGCTACCAAACAAAAACTACGGAACAACAAAGCACAGGTGTAACTGTTCTGTGTGTGGAAGTGTGATTCAACGTACACAGCTAGCACGGTTCTTCCTCAATAAGACAAGATATTTTCAATACCATTTGCACTGAATTAATTACATAAAACTGAAATACTATAATTGCACATAGAAACCCGAATTACAGTCAATACATGAACACAAGCCAGATGCTTTGTTGACTGAACCTGTGACCAAGAGGCATTGTTAGTTAGGAAATTAAAAAAAATAATTAAAAAATGTTTTTTACCTTCATATATATTGACTAAAAATGCACTCTGATCATTACAACATCTCCATTCGAACAACATCTGCTGTCTAACCCATCAAAACAACTGCACACGACATGGCCTCAAATAGTACAGCTATCAACATCCTCTCAGCAAGCACTAACCACCACAACTTCTGAACAAGCACTGCCCCAGTGGAGGCGGCTGAATAATACTCTTTGGCGCAATCTCTGGCGCTGTGACTCAGTGTAGCCACCTTTCAACATATATATATATATATATATATATATATATATATATATATATATATATATAGATAGATAGATAGATAGATAGATAGATAGGGTGAGTCACCTAACGCTACCGCTGGATATATTTCGTAAACCACATCAAATACTGACGAATCGATTCCACAGTCAGAACGTGAGGAGAGGGGCTAGTGTAATTGGTTAATACAAACCATAAGAAAATGCACGGAACTATGTTTTTTAACACAAACCTACGTTTTTTTTTAAAATGGAACCCAGTTAGTTTTGTTAGCACATCTGAACATATAAACAAATATGCAATCAGTGCCGTTTGTTGCATTGTAAAATGTTAATTACATCCGGAAATATTATAACCTAAAGTTGACGCTTGAGTACCACTCCTCCGCTGTTCGATCGTGTGTATCGGAGAGCACCGAATTACGTAGGGATCTAAAGGGAACGGTGATGGACCTTAGGTACAGAAGAGATTGGAACAACACATTACGTCCACATGCTAACACCTTTTTATTGGTCTTTTTCACTGACGCACATGTACATTACCATGAGGGGTGAGGTACACGTACACACGTGGTTTCCGTTTTCAATTACGAACTGGAATAGAGTGTGTCCCACTCGTGGAACAGAGTGTGTCCCACTGGAAACGCGTCGACGTATGTGGTATCAGCATGATGGTGCACCTGCACATTGCGCAATTAACACTAGGCTGACCCTTGACAGGATGTTCGACGGGAGTTTCATAGGACGTGGAGGACGCATAAATTGGCCAGCTCGTTCTCCTGATCCTACAAAAAAAATGTTTCAAATGGCTCTGAGCACTATGGGACTCAACTGCTGAGGTCATTAGTCCCCTAGAACTTAGAACTAGTTAAACCTAACTAACCTAAGGACATCACAAACATCCATGCCCTAGGCAGGATTCGAACCTGCGACTGTAGCGGTCTTGCGGTTCCAGACTGCAGCGCCTTTAACCGCACGGCCACTTCGGCCGGCCTGATCTTACACTTCTGGACTTCTTTCTGTGGGGTACGTTAAAGGAGAATGTGTACCGTGATGTGCCTATAACCCCAGAGGATATGAAACAACGTATTGTGGCAGCCTGCGGCGACATTACACCAGATGTACTGCGGCGTGTACGACATTCATTGCGCCAGAGATTGCAATTGTGTGCAGCAAATGATGGCCACCACATTGAACATCCATTGGGCTGACATGTCGGGACACACTCTATTCCACTCCGTAATTGAAAACGGAAACCAATGATCAAGCCCAGAAAGTAGAAAAAGAGTTCCATGACTGACTCACTGAAAAAGAAAGCCAGATCACAGAACGTGTAGAAAGCAAAGTGCAGTCTGCTCTGCAAAAAGTAACTAACGGAGCAGCTGTACGTAAACAACCCACAGTAGACACGCTATCACTCGCAGGTGAAAAAAGCGAAGCGAGATACAAATTGCCAGTGCCGCTGTGGCAGCAAGAAATGACATACTGCAGTGCTGAACTACAGTGTCCAAATTCACAAGTGCTTAACAACGAACGGCTGTGGCACGTATGTTAGGAATGTGTTCGCTAATGAGATCATTACGTACAGTTCATACCAACAAAAAAGCGATTCGGAAAGAGAAAGTATACAATTTACAGGAAGCATTCCTATTCATGACCCCGTGGGGGCAGCTTCTACTTACACAAGCAATAACATTTATGAAAGCTTAATAAAACACAGACAATTCCTAGTATTTAACGCGGAAAAGAAGACAGTGCATTCGGTAATCTTCATACAAGGATTCCGAAATGTATTACCGAGTGCTTGGAATGAACGCCAAAAAATTCTGTTCATAATCGCACACCTACAAGGCGACGCTGTCTTATGGGCAAATGAAGTCATAGAAAATTGCCATAGCCTGGCACAATTTGAAAAATCTTTCCTAGACAGATACTGGTCTAAGGCTATTCAAGAACGCCTGAAGACTGAAGTATACAGCCCGCAAATGTACAATCACAAACAGGGTAAATATTTTGAAAAATATTTCAACAAAACTAGATTTTGGGATGACCCTCTATCAGCCGTGATGTTATCAGAATCTTAAAATTACGATTGCCCGGTTGTATACGAGACAAATTAATAAATGTACCCGAAAATGACCTGGAACGGTACTTGTCTGTGCTGGACGAAATCGATTACTCCCAGGAAGAAAATAGGATAAATGAAGACCGGGAGAACAGTAATGGTTCACCACGCAAGTTTAAAAATGGCAACAACAATTCCAATTTTGGAAGCCACGGAAATGGAAAGGAAGATCAATCCGCAGAACAAAACAGGAAGAACGGAAACGGTCAACCATCTTACAATCAAAAACGTAGGTAGGAAGTACCAGTAATAACAATTACAATAACAAATGAAATGAAGGTTAATGGCAAGCAGTAGTGCCAACAACCGCACTTACCCGGTGCAATGGATGCAGACTGCTATGCCACCACCACCGCCTCCTAACGGTAACCAGTACCAGTGTGACAATTGGAATTCTATGCAGAATACTAATGCAATACCACAAACATGGACAGACTCGAATAGCAGCGTAAGGATAGTAGAAATGCCCACTGACGGAAACCACCATAGTTCAAGACCGTCAAACGAACAACGGCCACAATAAGCTCCCAATTGATGGTCGGCGAAAAAACAGGGGGCACACCTATAAACAATACACAAGATAATATATAATTACTGAGGTACCAAGATGGAAACAGTACACAACATGATTTAGTTATGGAATCAAAGCATTGTAACAAAAAAGAAATAATTGAAGTACAAACCATTATAAAAGCTAGGATTATTGAATTGCCAGTAGAGATCTACTACTAATGTTATGAGCTATGATCCATTGAAAACCCTGAGCCATAACCCCAACTTACCGACATTTCCTGTACAAAACTGCTGTGTCATTGGAGCCATGGGAGCACAAGCACAAAACGTTCAGCATCAGGTGCTGGTAGATTTATGCCTAGGAGAAGATAACGTAAAATGTATCTTTCTCGTAGTCAAAGGATTGAGAGTAACCGGCATCCTGGGGGGAGGTTTCCTGAGCGAGAAGAAAGCAAAAATTGATTTCTTCAGCGGGAAGATCTCCCTACTGAACGAAAATAAGCAGATTGTACTGGATTTAACACGAACAGTAAGTACACCCGGTAAAGATTACCCGAGCGTACGAGTAAAAAGCGAAGAGATGCCCATATTCCAATTAAGCAGCAATTTAAGGGGCCAGGGAGAATATTATTCGGACGTAGCTCACAACGAAACGCTTCGCTGGACCGAAACCCTTAACAACAAAGCAGAAGAATCACGTTATGTAACTGAATCCCAACGAAAGCAGCTCGCACATTTATTGAACAACTACAGTGATGTTTTCTCTGAAAAACCTGGAATCATCAAAGGGTGTATGTGTAATATAGATGTGTTTCCCCATGCGATATTCTGCAAAGCATCATATTCAGTACCGTGGACGAAAAGGGAGGCAGTTAACAAAGAAATACAAAAAATGCAGCAATCGGGTATAATAGAACCATCCTTTTCGCCGTAAAGCAGTCCGCTGGTAGTTGTAGCCAAGCCAGATGGAAAAATCAGACTTGTCCTAGACGCCAGGAACATTAATAAAATTATAGTACCCGTTAGGACGAGACCGGTGAATTTAGAAGAACAAATACAGAAATTCTGTGGAGTCAAATATCTCACCTCGATAGATATGCGAAGTAGTTACTGGAAAATCCCGCTAACCAAGGAATTTAGGAAATTCACCGCCTTCATTTTCAATGGAAGGAGTTATCAATTCAAAGTGTTACCTTTAGGACTCAACGTAAGCGCAGGCGTATTCATTACGTCATTGGACCAAGCGCTAGGCGCAGACTTGCTAGAAAAAGCTACTCTTTACGTGGATGACCTTCTAGTGGCCACAAGCACATGGGCAGTAGAAATCCTGGAAAGAGTGTTAAATAAGCTCGCAGAAGCAGGAATAACTGCAAATCTTGAAAAATCAAAATTTGGAGGGATCATCTTAAATTCCTTGGACACATCATATCACCTTCCGGAATAATGCCTGATACCAAGAAGATACAAGCGATCAAAGAATTCCCACAGCCCACAAACAAAAAACAGTTAAAATCATTTATCAGATTAGTCTCCTTTTTCCGACGTTTTGTGACGTATCAGCTGCTCAACAATGAAGCCTTGCTCACCTTATTGTGAAAAAATGTCACATGGAACTGGTCCGCAGAGTGTCAGCAGGCTTATGAAAAGATCAAAGGATTGTATCCCTACAAGGACTTAAAGAAATTTGTGGTACCTGACAATATGACATGAATGCTTTACCGTATTTTTGTGTAATATGTAGCTTTTGCACAGACTTCAATATATATTTTTGTTTGTGCTTAGTATGTAAGATGTTTTGTCTTTATGTCAAGGAATGATTTACACATCAGCCTTCAAAAATGAGTAAAAAGAAGCTAAAGGACCATCAGTCCAATGATAGAATTTGTTTAGAAACATGAAGTGTAAGATGTCTTTCAGTGGTTATTAGAGTTACTACTACTGCTACGTGATCAGGCCCAGTGGACCGCACGCATCTACAAGTTTCCTCCTCCACTGTATTCCGTCCATTGCTGCTATCCGCCATCCGTTCACATCTACTGACACTTGGTTTAAATCTTCATGGAGTCCATCCCTTCAACGCTTCTTGGGTCTCCCTGGCGGTCTCTTTCCTGTACGTGTGAAATCCAGGAGCTTCCGAGGCCATCTGTGATCCTCCATCCGGGCCACATGGCCGGCCCACTGCATTCGTTTGGCTTTGACAGTTCCTGCTATGTTGGGCTGCTGCTATAGTTCCTCAAGCTCTTGGTTTTATCTGATCCTCCATTCCCCTGTATCTGCATCCAGAACCGGACCGAAGATATGCCGAAGCATTTTTCTCTCAAAAACAAGGAGCTGATGGATGTCCTGTTTCCGTATACGCCATGTCTCACAGCCATGTAGAACAACAGGCTGGATCAGGGTTTTGTACAGTTTGTACAGTCGAATCTTGAACTGTCTGGAGAGATATTTGGACCGAAGCAGTTGTGCTAGGCTGTGGTAAGATCGGTTTCCTGCTTGTATGCTGGCATTGATCTCTGCTTCACATGACGAGTTCTCAGTGAAAAGTACCCCTAGGTATTTGAATTCTTGCACTCTCTTGTAGGAATGGTCCCCAACCTGCAGTGATTGTAGATGATCAGCAGTCTGAAAATGACCACGCGTCATAACGAGGTACTCTGTCTTGGCTTCGTTTATGTTTAGCCCAAAATTGCTGGCAGCCTCCTTTAGTGCTTTGGTCATTTGCTCCAACTCCTCTTCCGACCTAGAGAGTAAACAGATGTCGTCTGCATGGGCTAAGTATGCCAGTCTCTCTCCTTCGATTTCAATCCCTTCATTCTCTTGGAAGGTCTCGCGTACGATCTTCTCGAGGGCAAAGTTGAACAGGATAGGGGACAACCCATCTCCTTGCCTGAGTCCTGTCACAATTTCAAACTCCTCAGTTACGCGATTTCCCGTCTTCACCTTTGCACGTGTTTCGTTGAGACAGATCTTTATCAGATCGATGAGTGTCTCTGCTATGCCAAACTCCCTTAAACAGTTGAGCAGGCTCTTGCGATGTATGCAATCATACGCCTTCTTAAAATCAAAGAATAAAATATGCAAATCTTTACCATATTCACCCAGTTTCTCAGTGAGCTGCCGGAGACTGAAGATGTGATCTACTGTTGACCGTCCTGGCCGGAAACCTCCCTGGTACTCCACAATCACCGATTCTGCCACTGGCTGAATTCTATGTATGAGGCAATTGGACAGTATCTTAAAGCAGACGTTAAGCAGGGCGATGCCTCGATAGTTGTCACATTTCAGTTTGTCACCCTTCTTGTGTATTGGACAAATCAGAGCTGTTTTCCATTCTCCTGATAGTTCTTCTTTGGTCCATATTACCTTTATCAGACAGTGTATTTTTTCTGCAAGTTTCTCTCCTCCTGCCAGGATCATTTCAGCCTGTATTCCATCTTCACCTGGACTCTTATTCTGTTTAAGGTGTCTGATTCTGGTTTTTATCTCATCCAGGGTAGGTGGGGGATAGTCTGCACCGGCTGTAAGGTACTGGAAATCAAACTGCAGTTCGGGTTCATCACAATTTAGCAGCTGTCGAAAGTACTCTTTCCATCTCTCAGCTATGTCCATATCGTTCGTCAGGATCTTATCACGGGAATCTTTGACAAATTTCTGCTTGGCCTGGTGACCTTTGCATAGGTACTTCACCCTCAGAAACATTTCCCTAGTCTTTTGTCCTCTGAAGTCTGTTTCTGCTTCAGTGATGATATTCCTTATGTATTTCCTCTTTGCTCTTCTCAGAATTGCTTGTGTAGTCTTTCGGACCTCCTCAAATTGTGCTTTGGCCTATGCCAGATTTGTACCCTTCAGCCATTTGTTCCTGACTTCCTTTCTCCTTTCCAGGGCATCTGCACATTCCTTTCCAAACCAGATCTTCTTGCCCACTGGGTTTCCCATGAGTGTTTCCTTTGCTGTATCCCTAACTGAGCTCTGGATGTTTCCCCACATTAGTTCGAGGTCCTGATTCGCGTCCACTTCACTGAGTGCTTCAAAGCGGTTACTAAGTTGCAACTGGTATCTGGTCTTCGTTGCCTCATCTTTCAGTTTCTCCACATGGTACCTTTACACTCTCTTTAACTTAGGCTCCGTTCTTCCTTTACTCTGTATGTTTTAAAGGCCTCTGACCAGGAAGTGATCACTCCCACCTTCGGCACCCTGCGCTGTCTTAACGTCTAACACCCATCTCTTGGCTCTGATATCAATGGCAACATGGTCTATTTGATTTACAGTTCTCCCATCTGGTGAGAGTTAGTAACTATAAATTTTATTATGCTGTGTGATAAATGTTTATTTAAAGAATGCACTAAATATTCTAATCTGTCACATGAAAAATGAATAGAAATGGTATATGCAAAAGACTGTGCACATACCATGTCACATCTGTGATGCTGTGCTTTGACCATAAAAGAGAAAGTATAAGCATCTAGCCACAATATTTGAGATTAAATGAGAGCTCCACTTTAGAGCCTGTTTTTGACAGTTACAAACCTTTTATAGGATACGCAATTACGCTAACAGCTTATGGAGCAAGCGCATGCGCAGCGGTCCTAATCCCCGAATGAATATACCCTATGACAAATTTATTAATGCTCAAATATAAAAGTATTGCAAGTCAGGCCAGAATCCGTTGCATGTATAATGTAACACTTAATTGTATGGAATAACAGAACAAAAGTGATTTTGATCTGTGAAATTTCATTGTAACATATTGTGTAAACGAACAGACATCTGTGTCACTATGTGATATAAAAAAACCAGTAATCATGTAATACAATTGTATCAAAGTCATGCTGTAAGCAATACTAACAGGAACTATAATAGTGTGTTGGTATTCGCGTAGGAAGTGTGAACTTTGAGAACTGTATTAGTGATCAACTTGGACAATGAACACTTACGTGCTGTAGAACTGAAGAAACGCGAGGTAGAACCATTAACAAAACATATCTGTGTGCAGTGACCGAAAACACAAAACTGTGATCAGTGTGTTTTCTAAACTGTACAGACAACATTTTTAGATTGGACGCTACCACCTGTGCGCCAACAATTAATATAACGTCATGGACCACATCGTAGGACCTTACTGAAACGGCAACTACGGTGGAACGCTGTCAAACAAAAACTGTGAAACATAAATATTCCATACGAAGTGATGACAACAGGGATGTGCAGTGCTTACTTCAGCATCATATATCCTGCATCATTCAGCACCACTACGTCCAAACGAACACGAAAATACCAAGTAACTGAGCCTGTGCCTCGATGATGCAATAATGTTCACTAATCAATTCTTACCCACAGCCATAACATCTTACAATATCCGTTCTGTAACATATGTGCATTTGATCGTGATTTGCACGAGTCAACATCCTCTCCAGTGCTGAAAATTTCAACTAGCGGTGCACAACAATATGCAGACGCACCTCGCAGACAAAATAACGTCGATCCGTACTCCACATCCTGACCGCCGGCTACGGACAAGAAAGAGGACAACAGTTTCCAGCCGACGCTCCACGACAAGGGGCACGAGGCATCGCGGTAGCGACATACAGCGTCATCCACACCACACGACGAGAAATTCACCGACAAAAATAAAAGAAACTCAAAATATTACCAACACAATATAAAAAATTTGATGAACACTTTCATATAAAAACTATATATTTGTTTCTTCTTCAGAAAATTTTATATTTGATGTAAATACTTGTAATACCAAAACATGTAGAACCAACGTATGTAAGTAACACAAGGGGCTAAATCTATCAGCTCTGCCGCGGTTTTTCTGGGGTTTCCCTGCGGCCCTCGTCCAAATGGAAGAGCTTGTTATATTGTAACTGTCCCCAGCCATGTTATGTAAAAAGACCCAAAATGAATGTGTACCCATGACCTAATACACGGTAAAGTGAACTGAAAGTGACCAACGAACGAAAGAAAAGTGACGCTCGTGGTCTACAAGGACGAAACATTAAGTAGTGTGTTCCTTGTAGCCCAGGGGGCTGTGTAGTGTCCATTTTGCAATATTCACCGTTATCGAGGTGAAACATAAATAAAAATGACTGTATGTGACTCAAAATGAATTGCAAAACATCGATTTATCTGCGAAAGGTAATAACATTAACTGTAAAAATATACAATATAGATCGATAGATGCAGAAAAGATATTATTTTTATTGTATGAGATTATAATGTGTAAGTAATTAAAAGAAGTATTATCATCTTTGTAAGAGTATAAAACACAATGCAATGTTCATTCTTCTGTCTAGTCTGTCCTGTTCTGTTCGTTCTGGTGTTAGCTGGAATAAGGTAAGCAAGCTATTGTGCTGCGCTAGCATTTGTTTCTGTAGTAACGTAATTGCAAATATTTAGTAGTGTAAACTGTGTCCGAGTAAGAATATATTAGTATAAAGTGATCTCCTTGTGTTATTTCAAGAACCTACGCCACATTTATCTTATGAAAAGAATATTTAATAAAAATTATTTAGCATGATTCCAGCTGCTGCGGAGCGAGTAACAGTGATCTCTGACTGTTAGCAATTAGCCCCCATTACGCGGTACATTTTAAAATATTTTTCCACAGCACAATGTCTGATAGCCGGAGCGAAAGAAATTATGTAAAAATATTCAGTGAGGTTAATTGAAGGAATCCAGTGAAATAATTTTATTAAAACTTGTCTATTTTCTGTGATAGTAATATGGAGCTGAGTAATACTACACTATTGCATTTACAGTAATTTGTAGGGAGCCTGGCGCTCGATAAACGCTAATATAATACGGAATTGGAAACCTACGAAATTCATTATTTTGCTTATTATATCTCTTTTGTATATTTTTGAAAGCTAAAAGTATAAACTAACTTCACTAAAAATCAGTAACAGATCACGATAAATCAAAGGACACACAAATTACTGGGAGAGTGTTACCTCTAAAATAAATAGTTTCATTATTTTTTTTAAGAGATATAATACCCTCCCCAACCCAGGAGCCACGGACCTTGCCGTTGGTGGGGAGGCTTGCGTGCCTCAGCGATACAGATAGCTGTCCGTAGGTGTAACCACAACAGAGAGGTATTTGTTGAGAGGCAAGACAAACGTGTCGTTCCTGAAGAGGAGCATCAGCCTTTTCAGTAGTTGCAGCGGCAACAGTCTGGATGAATGACTGATCTGGCCTTGTAGCACTAACGAAAACGGCCTTGCTGTGCTGGTACTGCGAATGGCTGAAGGTAAGAGGAAACTAGAGCCGTAATTTTTCCCGAGGGCATGCAGCTTTACTGTATGGTTAAATGATGATGGCGTCCTCTTGGATAAAATATTCCGGGGGACTATTTTACCTCCGGAATATTTTATCCATTCCATTATCCTCGTTTTGCTTTTGTTGATGTTCACCATGTACCGTCCTTTCAAGACACTGTCCATTCCGTTCAGCTGCTCTTCCAGGTCCTATGCTGTCTCTGACAGAATTACAGTATCATCGGCAAACATCAAAGTTTTTACTTCTTCTCCATAGAATTTAATATCTACTACGAATTTTTCATTTGTTTCCTTTACTGCTTGCTCAATGTACAGATTGAATAACATCGGGTAGGAACTACAACCCTGTCTCACTCTCTTCCCAACCACTGCTTCCCTTACATGCCCCTCGACTCTTATAACTGCCATCTGGTTTCTGTACAAATTGTAAATAGTCTTTCACTCCCTGTGTTTTACCCCTGCCGCCTTCAGAATTTGAAAGAGAGAATTCCAGTCAACGTTGTCAAAAGCTTTCTCTAAGGTCTACAAATGTTAGAAACGTAGGTTTGCCTATCCTTAATTTATCTTGTAAGGTAAGTCCTAGGGTCAGTATTGCCTCACGTGTCCAACATTTCCACGTAATCCTAACTGATCTTCCCCGGAGTTAACTGCTACCAGTTTTTCCATTCGTCTGTAAGGAATTCGCTTTAGTATTTGGCAGCCGTGACTTAGTAAACTGATAGTTCGATAATTTTCACATCTGACAACACCTGCTTTCTTTGGGACTGGAATTATTATATTCTTCTTGAAGTCTGAGGGTATTTCACCTGTCTCATACATCTTGCTCACCAGATAGTAGAGTTTTGTCAGGAATGGCTCTCCCAAGGCTGCCAGTAGTTCTAATGTAATGTTGTCTACTGCCGACCGGAGTGGCCGTGCGGTTCTAGGCGCTACAGTCTGGAGCCGAGCGACCGCTACGGTCGCAGGTTCGAATCCGCCTCGGGCATAGATGTGTGTGATGTTCTTAGGTTTGTTAGGTTTAATTAGTTCTTAGTTCTAGGCGACTGATGACCTTAGAAGTTAAGTCGCATAGTGCTCAGAGCCATTTGAACCATTTGTAGTCTATTCCCGGGGCCTTGTTTCGAGTCAGGTCGTTCAGTGCTCTGTCAAACTCTTCACGCTGTATCATATCTCCCATTTCATCTTCATCTACATCCTCTTCCATTTCCATAATATTGCCCTCAAGTACATCGCCCTTGTATAGACCCTCTATACACTCCTTCCACCTTTCTGCTTTCCCTGCTTTGCTTAGAACTGGGTTTCCATCTGAGCTCTTCTTAATTATACAGGTGGTTCTCTTTTCTGTAAAGGTCTCTTTAATTTTCTTGTAGGCAGTATGTATCTTACCGCTAGTGAGATAAGCTTCAAATCCTTACATTTGTCCTCTAGCCATCCCTGATTAGCCATTTTGCACTTCCTGTAGATCTCATTTTTGAGACGTTTGTATTCCTTTTTGCCTGCTCTTTTACTGCAATTTTATATTATTTCTTTCCATAAATTAAATTCAACATTTCCTCTGTTACCCAAGGATTTCTACCAGCCATCGTCTTTTTACCTATATATATATATATATATATATATATATATATATATATATATATATGAATTACAAAAAACAAATACTAAAAAAAAGGTTGCATGACGCGAGATTCGATCCGATGACCTTCACATTACGGACCCCAGCGCTTACCGCTGCGCCACGACGCTGTAGAAAATTAGTAATCGTAGAGAGTATTTCACCGCAACGGTTTCTTTTAACTGTCGATTTTCTCGACAACGGCTGAGAAGTGCATCTTGGTGCTTTGCCACATTACACCTCTGGCCATGAGCTTTTATTATGCGCAGTATGAATCGAATCTGAATTTCACAATTGGCGGCCTCCCCTTGTTAGTGCGAGCGGCTGTCTTACAAGTTTGTGGCCTGTATTTGAATTTGAAACTTTCTTCTCATTTACAGTGCTGATTGAAGTTAGCGTTTAGCCTGGCTTGTCGTCTGTCTACCTGTATCCGTAACTGTGTTTTGCGTGCTGTAAAAGAGTCACGTTTCACTTACAGGTTCAATTGTGAAGCTTCCTGCAATTCCGATATCGTTAAATATTTATTGCTCAGAAACTACTGAGGTTATCTAGTAACTCTTTCCAAATATTGGGTGACAATTATTGAACTATATGAAATAAAATCGTCATTGCATCTGAACGGTTTGCGTTACGGACGCTCAAGGTGTTTGGCTGGCCGCGCGACATGGTGGTAATTTGTGTGCGCTGTTTAATTTGGCTTAGCGACGAAGCCCACTTTCATTTGGACGGGTTCGTCATTAAGCAAAATTGGCGCATTTGGGGCATTGAGAAACCGCATTTCACGATCGAAAAGTCTCTTCCCCCTCAACGGGTGACTTTGTGGTGTGCAATATCCAATCACGGAAAGGACGGTGCGATAATCCTTGATGCACCGAACGGTTTTGGAAGATGATTTCATCCATATTATTGAAAGTGATCCTGATTTTGACAAGATGTAGTTAATGCAAGACGGAGCTCGACCCAATTGAAGCAGTCGAGTGTTTGACGTCCTGAAGGAACACTCTGGGGATCGCATTCTGGCTCTGGGGCACCTAGAGTCCTAGAGGCCACTGGGATGGGCCTCTATTGGGCGTCATATTCTCCGGATATGAACACACGGGACTCCTTTGTGTGGGGTCATCTTCAAGACACGGTGTACAGCAATAACCCCAAAACCATTGCTGAGCTGAAAGCAGCCATCCAGGAGGGGATCGACAGCATCGATGTTCCGACACTTCAGCGGGTCATGCAGAATTTCGCTATTCGCCTACGTCACATTATGGCCAATGACGGCAGGCATGTCGAACATGTCATAACCTAATACCTGTAGCGACGTTTACAAGTTTAGTAAAGTATGTGCATGCCATTGTAATCCGTTACACTTCCTTTACACGATAAATCAGTCAAATATAAAAACCATAAATTAAATATCTATGAATTACAATTACGAAGAAGTTAATTTGGAAGAAACAGATAGAAAATGTTGTTGGGAAGGTTAACCAAAGACTTTTATTGGCAGGACACTTAGAAAATGTAACAGATAAACTGAAATGACTGCCTACACTATGCTTGTCCGTCCTCTGTACCAACACTTCTGCGCGGTGTGGGATCCTTACCAGATAGGACTGACGGAGTACTTCGAAAAAGTTCAAAGAAGCGCAGCACGGTTTCTACTATCGCGAAATAGGGGAGAGAGTGTCACTGAAATGACACAGGATTTGTGGTGGATATCATTAAAATTAAGGTGTTTTTTGTACCGGAGAAATCTTCCCACAAAATTTCTAACTCCAACTTTCTCCTCCGAATGCGAAAGTATTTTGTTAACGCCGAGCTACAAATCGAGAAACGATACCCATAATAAAATAAAGGAAATCAGAGCTCGCAAGGAAAGATATAGGAGTTGGTTTTCTCCGCGCAATATATGAGATTGGAAAAATAGGGAATTGTGGTTCAAATGGTTGAAATAGCTCTGAGCACTATGGGACTTAACATCTATGGTCATCAGTCCCCTAGAAAGAACTACTTAAACCTAACTAACCTAAGGACATCACACAATACCCAGTCATCAGGAGGCAGAGAAAATCCCTGACCCCGCCGGGAATCGAACCCAGGAACCCGGGTGCGGGAAGCGAGAACGCTTCCGCCCGACCAGGGAATTGTGAAGGTGGTCAAGGCACCGATGTGTCTTAAGCTAATTGATGGAGATGTCATGCATATTCCTTTTTTGCAGGATTTTATGTTGGATATTTATTTTAAAGAATTTCTTCTTTCGCTGTAAATGTGTCAACATTTTACTATTGACGTCTATTGCACCAGTTACGCTCTGATTTATCTAACTGATGTACTTGTGTTTTACACGCTTTCAAAATTCTGTGAAGTTCCTACATGAAGATTTATTTCAAAGATTTGGTGACTGCTTGTAAATGACTTTCTCGATTGACAAGCAGAAAGTATCACTGGTTGCGAAGCTGCAGTAACTGTAAACTTAAATATTTGTCTTATACTAATCAGTGGTATTCAGTTTAGTCATCGCTTTTGGTGAATCATTGTTCCTTAATAGGATGCATGCCTGTGTTTTGTTATGTTTTCTACATGATACATTACAGCCACACATTTTATTACAAATTATAAATCTAAATTCTTTTTACTACGTTTAAATATCACTAAGAATTTCTTGACTGGAAGTCATGTTGTTAATAGTCTTGTTTTGTGGCAAAATGTGATAAAATGTACTTTGCGATCAAACTGTTATGATGAGCTAGCCGCTTCTATGATCACGTGTAATGTTTAGACATGGTATTTTATTAATAAATGATTAATTGAAATTTTTCCATGAAAAAAGAGCACAATCCATGCCGTACCAGAGATAAAGAATGCTAAACTGTGGCTGTTGATTAGAGAAAGATAACAGGTGCGATGGAAACATTTCATTAAGAATTTTGTGAAAGATGTGATGCATGTGTACTGTGAAGAACGTCCGAGTCGCCAAGAAGTGTCTGGTTCCGAAGGATGAAGCATTCAGGGTAGAGGTGTGACTGCAGTGGAAGACCGGAGCACGAGCAGTGAACAAGAAGAGCGATTTCCAAAACCTGCCTTTGCTTAGCCAAAATCAGGACAAATATGACAACTTTGTACTGTATTCCTTTTGGTATCACTTTTTTGTAAACGCGCTATGACAGAGTGAATGTTTTTCAAGCTGTTAGGGCATATAGGTGCTGCGTTTGTAATGTTATTAAGCGAATATGTGACTGATAGAATATTTTGCATGAAACTGAACTCAATTTAATTTCCAATAATTCAGATTAGTTTGCGGCTTATGAATGGTACGCCGAGCTATAGTTATTTATTTCGAGGATGAACGATTCGTGTTCAATTGTTCTTTTAGTGGCGTCTGTAGTGGTGAAACATTTTATTGCAGTAGAATGCTATACGCAGGGACTAAGCTGGAGGTTTTATTGTGGAAACTTAATTCTTGAAGCGAACTTTTCTTTAGGTACCTTATTGCGTTAGTTCAAGCGAGTAGATGATGAACGAACATTTTCTTAGATAGAAATGCAGCGCTTGGGACTGAGTCAGTCTGAAATAATATTTAAATAAATTCAATATGTTCTTGTTGTTGTTTGTGTCCTCAGTCCGCAGAGTCATCTGCTGCAGATTTACACTCTCCTCAGAATTACGCAAAGGGCAGCCTCCACATTATAAGGCATTCGTGACGTACAGGAAAAGCACGAGTTAGGTTTCTCATGACCGAGGTTTTTGAAATCCCTGTTAACTGGTATGGAGGAGGTCATTCTGTTCCAGATACCTCATTGTGTTGGAGCTCAAAATATGTTCTAAAATTCTACTACAGCTGGATTTGTAATTATATAGGACGATAGCTCTGTGCATCACTTCTGATTCCCTTCTTGTATATGAGAGTGACCTCTATTTTTTTCGCCTAATGGGCACAATTTTATTGATTCGAGGTGTCTGTGGTATAGAGTACTATCGTTAAAACAGGTACTAAAACAGCTGTAAAATCAGTTCAGATTAGACAGTATTACTAAGACCTTAGGGCCACATTTAACTATAGTTAATTCAGCTGTTTCAAAACCACACTAACAGTAATACACATATCACTCAACTTTGCACTATGTGTGAGAGAATTTATGAATCTTTCCTAGTACGGAATATTTGCAAACAGACTTCAGCAACTTCTTTTATCATCCGTGAAGGTCTAGAAGGTAACGTTGGTGCCACCGACAACCTTCATATATGACTAGAATTTCTTTGTGTTACGTAAGAGATACATGGATAAAATTTTGCTCCGGCAGTCGTTGAAAGGGTCGCGCTTCTACATCCATATACTTCGTTTACATTTGTTATACAACAGTCGCCGTTTCTTTCTAAGTTACTTAACAGTCCGTGTATACCGCGCAGGATCCATCCCATCATGAACTATTTCGCTGCCTACATACAGTACGTTCCACTGTATGGTCAACTATTCTTCTAAACTCGTGCCAAAATTGTTCTATATGCCTTTGTACTGAGCGAAATGATTTAAGTTCCACTTTGAAATGTGAAACTACTGCCGCGTTACCTTACATGGAAAGCCTTCTTTACATTTACCTGATCTCCTTACGTTAGTAATCACCAATGCGACGACTGACACGTCACAGGTACTAGCTTCAATATGGACGAATTCAAAGAGGTCAGCTGTACTTGTTGTCATTTAGTCCTATGTCTTTCGGTCGTGAGTGGGGTTCAGAACAATTTGTTCCAAAATATGTTCAGCGGTAGTATTTAGCAGTTTTTCACAAGATATACACTCCTGGAAATTGAAATAAGAACACCGTGAATTCATTGTCCCAGGAAGGGGAAACTTTATTGACACATTCCTGGGGTCGGATACATCACATGATCACACTGACAGGACCACAGGCACATAGACACAGGCAACAGAGCATGCACAATGTCGGCACTAGTACAGTGTATATCCACCTTTCGCAGCAATGCAGGCTGCTATTCTCCCATGGAGACGATCGTAGAGATGCTGGATGTAGTCCTGTGGAACGGCTTGCCATGCCATTTCCACCTGGCGCCTCAGTTGGACCAGCGTTCGTGCTGGACGTGCAGAACGCGTGAGACGACGCTTCATCCAGTCCCAAACATGCTCAATGGGGGACAGATCCGGAGATCTTGCTGGCCAGGGTAGTTGACTTACACCTTCTAGAGCACGTTGGGTGGCACAGGATACATGCGGACGTGCATTGTCCCGTTGGAACAGCCGGTCTAGGAATGGTAGAACGATGGGTTCGATGACGGTTTGGATGTACCGTGCACTATTCAGTGTCCCTTCGACGATCACTAGTGGTGTACGGCCAGTGTAGGAGATCGCTCCCCACACCATGATGCCGGGTGTTGGCCCTGTGTGCCTCGGACGTATGCAGTCCTGATTGTGGCGCTCACCTGCACGACGCCAAACACGCATACGACCATCATTGGTACCAAGGCAGAAGCGACTCTCATCTCTGAAGACGACACGTCTTCATTCGTCCCTCCATTCACGCCTGTCGCGACACCACTGGAGGCGGGCTGCACGATGTTGGGGCGTGAGCGGAAGACGGCCTAACGGTGTGCGGGACCGTAGCCCAGCTTCATGGAGACGGTTGCGAATGGTCCTCGCCGATACCCCAGGAGCAACAGTGTCCCTAATTTGCTGGGAAGTGGCGGTGCGGTCCCCTACGGCACTGCGTAGGATCCTACGGTCTTGGCGTGCATCCGTGCGTCGCTGCGGTCCGGTCCCAGGTCGACGGGCACGTGCACCTTCCGCCGACCACTGGCGACAACATCGATGTACTGTGGAGACCTCACGCCCCACGTCTTGAGCAATTCGGCGGTACGTCCACCCGGCCACCCGCATGCCCACTATACGCCCTCGCTCAAAGTCCGTCAACTGCACATACGGTTCACGTCCACGCTGTCGCGGCATGCTACCAGTGTTAAAGACTGCGATGGAGCTCCGTATGCCACGGCAAACTGGCTGACACTGACGGCGGCGGTGCACAAATGCTGCGCAGCTAGCGCCATTCGACGGCCAACACCGCGGTTCCTGGTGTGTCCGCTGTGCCGTGCGTGTGATCATTGCTTGTACAGCCCTCTCGCAGTGTCCGGAGCAAGTATGGTGGGTCTGACACACCGGTGTCAATGTGTTCTTTTTTCCATTTCCAGGAGTGTATTATTTTGCCCACGACTTACAAATCTCTAAGAAACTCAACTGACTTATGATCAAAGTTTGTGACAATAGAACATTTGTATTGCCGAGCTACAGTTGACCCTCGGAACTGAGTGCGGGAATTACTCCCCATTGTTCAATATCGCTCTGTACAGCGAGGCGAATAGCTACAGCAGTCGTTCATGGAGCGTTCACGGTCAGTTCAGTCCCCTTTGGTCAAGGGGTTTGTGTGTGTTCCAGGCTGGTGAGGAACAGCGCTTTACCCAGATGTCCCCCGTAACTAGAGCTGTGTCCCTACCTTATGCTTTTGAGTAGCCTGTAATGTGCCGCACACACAGCCAAGCGTAATGCAAACGGAACGCTATCTCCGTGCCGTTCCACTTTTCTGCGACGGGATACTTTGTGGCGAACACAAACAACACACGGTCTGAACCGTTATATGGAAGACCTCTGTCACCATGGATCTGAGCACATACACTATGCCGTCTCCTGCTGGATTGACATGTACGATACTTGATTCCGAACGTCTTGAGTTACTTTACTCTGTGTGTAACATCCTTCTTTGATCTAAAAGGTATTTTCTGTTACGTGCGGAAGTGTAGTAAGGTAACGTTACGAATGTGATGGAAAAACTACTCATGCAGAACTACAGAAGCTTTAACGGATATAAAATGAAACCATTGATGTGTGACAAAAATGTTACAGGGGCACTGTTTCCCCATTAGGGGTCCATGAACGCTACGGTACTACTGATGTTCAGAGACGGTGTTGAAACTGCCGTAAGATGTATATTGTTTTGTTGATATTGCTGGTGTCCTAAGGATTTGATTGCGTTTTCTTCTCGGAGGGGAGATGAAGCATTTGGTACATGAGACACCATTAGCTACTCTGGAAGAGGTGATGCCGATCTAGCTAGTTTCGACGGTGTTAGACAATCATTAGCATGCAATTCACATTTTGACTAGAATTAGGTGTTATTTATTTAAATGTAATTCGTATGTATATAAGATTAGTTATGGTACAATAGAGGTATTGCTAGAGACTCTCTACATGAAAAAATGCTTCCACCAGAAGAAAGCCTTTGATTTACAATCTGAAAATATGGGGTTTGGCAATTAATGATAAGAAACGGCATTTTCACCAAAATAATATTTAGCACCCAGCATTTTGAATACCGTCTCTGAAACTCTCCAATGTCAAAACCTCTATGGACCCCTGTCGGAACCTCTTTATCAGATAAAAAATTTGTTTTAATCTCCTCTGAACTTACGAAAAATAGCTGTATGCGTAATATTTCCTTTACGTCCTGTACGTGATCACATTAATAGTGCCTCAGAAAAGTAATACAACTGTATGGGCGTTGACATTAAGCGGCTACAAGAGTGAGGAGTATACGATTTCAGCTGAGGTATCTTATGACGACTACCTGACGTTTACTAAATAATGGTCGTGCATATAGAGCAACCGTGGTGATGACAGAACCTAGTAAAAACGGTGGTGGAAAAACAGAGGAATATCGTACCTGAGATAATGACTGATGAATGAAGTTTGGACTACAGAAAGGTGTAATTTATTTAAATTTAATCTGCCATAATTTTTGAATTATTCAACAGGAAACAGTAGACGAAGAAGAGGAACAAGAAGGAAATAATAAAATTATCCTATAGTTGTCAAAAAACAGTCCAGTTAACAGACAGTCTTAAGTGCTTCTTAAAATATGGAGATAATTTCCTATGCTCAAACTCCTTAACCTGTCTCATCAGTATGGGAAAATACATACAGATAATTTGAAACTTTTCAGCTGTATTCATTTCAGTAGAACGAGCTGGTAGCAACTATGATAATTACTCAGGGATAAACAAACTGAAAGTTACATAAAATTTTTGTATTATACTGGGTGTCGTGTCATATTTTCCTAACATAGTAATTTTATGCAAGGTCTGTCTCAAATAGATGTTTCGATGTCGAATAAAATTGTAGAAAACTTGTTCTAGTCGTACCTAGAGACTCACACTGTGTGTATTTATTCCGAAAAAGGATCCACTTGTTTAAATAAAAAGACTGTGGAGAACACTCCAAAATTATTGTGAACTGGCAGAATCCTTCATAGAATGACTAACATATGGATATAACTAAACATATAAATGTTGAGGCACTAAGATCTATTAAAGACGTAGGAAAGGGTTAAACTCTAGTCAGACCCACTTAACATTTATACGATAATTCTCGCCTGTCATTTAAGGTGATTTAAGTAATTAAATTACGGTTACAATCAATATATCTACAATTTACTATTTTCCAAAGATTTATTTCTTCCGAGAAAGGAGACAAATATAAAAGAACAAAAACATATGAGATCACAAACATATAAGGTCACAAATTAAAAGGTACATCTGTAATCGAAGTGCACGTATTAACTCAAACGCTAGGACAGGTTTAACGGCTTAGCTATCCTGCATTTGACGAAAGGTTTTCGGGGGACCTTCATTTTCGTTTTCCGTCGTTTCTTAGTCCCTTCAATAACAATCGCGACGTTACTAAGAGAAAGAAATCGAACCTAACGAACAAACATAACACTCAGAATTTCAGTATACTAAAGAAACATCATTTGCAGATTTCTTACAGAACAAAGAACACACTAGAGTCATACGCACAAACAGCAATAGGCAAATCAGATAAATAACAAGATGCAGGTGTTTACCAATTAGAACGTCAAGTTGGGGATTCTGCCTATCTGTGAATGACAGGAATGAGTTTCAAAACTGTATATAAAGAACATACAAGAAGCTACAAATATGAAAATATTCATTCTACTTTCGCTGAATACCTGATTAATATGAACATGAACAACCCAACATCGAAGAAGAGATGATATTTATTTGAGTGAACAATTACAACAATAGTCTCCTGATACTACAGGAAAATTTTTTTTTCATGCATAGAGTCCTGTCAAAGAAAAGGAAACTGATTAATAACCAAATTAATTTACGTAATAACTCACTCATCATGTTAGCCTCAAAATCAACAACAAAAAGGTATGAAATATCGTAGCCAGACGAAATAAAAAATTATTCTCTTTCTGTCTCTGTCTCTCTTGCTCTCTCTCTCTGTCTCTGTGTCTGTCTCAGTCTCTCGCACACACACACACACACACACACACACACACACACAGACACACTGACACACACACACACACACGCACACGCACACGCACACGCACACACATACACACACACATAAACACACACAACAAATGATCAAATATAAAACAGGACATACACACAAGAACACAAAAACCGAAGGATAAGTTAACAGCCGGCCGCGGTGGCCGTGCGGTTCTGGCGCTGCAGTCCGGAACCGCGGGGCTGCTACGGTCGCAGATTCGAATCCTGCCTCCGGCATGGGTGTGTGTGATGTCCTTAGGTTAGTTAGGTTTAAGTAGTTCTACGTTCTAGGGGACTTATGACCTAAAATGTGGAGTCCCATAGTGCTCAGAGCCATTTGAGCCATTTTTGATAAGTTAACAGCGACAGCTGGCAACTCTAAACATTGTACACAAGAATATTCAGTACACAGTGGGAATCTGAAGTGTGTAAGGAAATGTATTCGTAAAAACGCCGAATTTTAGCCATCTGGAGAACGCAGGCTGAGTAACTACATTTCCAGGACGACGCAAATGGACTGAAAATGTCGGAAATTGAAACACCAAACGATAATTTAATATCACGAAACTGCTTAAGTTGATTTTATCGTGGAAAACAAGAGAATACCAAGAGACAACGTAATACAACAATATACTTGTAGCTACTTCATAACGCATTTGTCATGTACAATTAAGAAACGTGTATAATAGTACACTAAAGACGCTTCACAAATACTAGGACCGAAAAGGGTATGGCAAAAAAAAAAAAAAACTGCCTTTCGTTTAGATTCAAACAAGAAATTTTATTTTTTAGTTCATCAGGTTTGAGGCACGACGGGAGCAAACCCAAGGACTGACAGTGAGTCAGTAACTAGGTATTGTATGGAAAGCTAGTAAAAAATTGAAAAACCAGAAGAGAAGTCTATTAAAATTATGTATGATTAGTTACAGTGCAATACTCTAAAGTTTTACCTTACTAAGCTACGGACATCACACACATCTATGCCCAAGGCAGGATTCGAACCTTCGATCGTAGCAGTCGCATGGTTCCGGACTGAAGCGCCTAGAACCAATCGGCCACCGCGGCCGGCAAGATAGGTTGTTTTCTGCGGAAGGATGATCCGTTTTCCGTTTAATATTTAATGCAAGACATTTTCACGTTAAACAAAGGATGATATTGATCTGCTAGAAGCCGGTGTCTACAGTATCAATTGGACTCGTGGCATTTCATACAATAGTCAGTCTATCAGAACCGTGGTTGTCCAGTGTAGTAAGCATAAGTGTCACATAGCAGTCGAACAAATCTGCTCTTGCAGAACATTTCAGTGACATATGGCATTCAACAACGCAATGGTTCTGGAACGCAGATCCAGCAATTATAATAGCGTTATTAAGGAAGCAGGCGACCTTATAAACAGAGTTTGAAGCTTTTGCTCATATTTTGGTTGGAGTCTTGCTCTCTATCTCTCTTTCTCTACCTGGTCTAACAACAGCGAGACAGAGTTAATGCTACCTCTCCGTTGGTTATTAATACCAACTACCGATATGTTGTGATTTTGGTCATTTTTTGATGTGTTATGGCACTAGTGTTTATGGTGTGTGTATGTGCGCGCGCGCGCGCGCGCGCGTGTGTGTGTGTGTGTGTGTGTGTGCGTGTGTGTGTGTGTGTGCGCGCGCGCTTGATTTCGTCTTGTGCTCTACGTAATGAAATTGTAAATTTCCTAGCACAGTGTTCTCTTGTTGCATTAGTGCACCAGTCAAAATATCGGCTATTAGTGAAGATGTAAGCCAGATGCATTCCCATAAAGTATTTGAAAATCTAACTGGCTGAAGAAGCTCAGGTTCCAGGCAGTTGAGGGAAAATGTACCTACAACACGATTGAATCAGCTATGTCTTAACTGAGTTTTCATGCCGTACGTAGATTACGAAGCGGAAGAAAGTCAGCATTTTCACGATCCTATAGCATGATACTGCTTGATACTGTGATATATGGCAAATTAAATAGCCGATTGTTGACGCTTCATGACTTACGATACACACGAAGGTTTAAACGTTTCGTTAATCTGTTAGCAGGTTACCGACAGTACGTCTTCATGCCACGAAACAATGGCTTTCCACGTTACTCGGTTTCGGCGTGTAATCCTCTTGAGTCTCTACTTCCAGTAGTTCGGGAACAGTGCCAGAAGCGACATCCGAGATGACCTTCTGGAGCTGGCGACCTTCATGACGTTACCCAGTAGGGCACCCTCCGTGACCGAGGTACTGTGAAGGCTGCGCGTGTGGTCGGGGCCGTTCCTCATGCTCAACGAACAGCATGGCTGCACGATGGCGCAGACAGTTCCAGAAATCCCGATACGATGTGGAAGACGAAATGCTGCAGCGGCCATTGGGTCTCCCTTACGACAGAAAGCTGTACCTTGTAGTGTTTGCCGTCGCGCTGCGGAAAGCTGAAGGTCATTAATATCTCTCATAATTCATGCTCTCCTGCGCCCGATTCTGCTTCTCCACTCGAAATACACTCCTGGAAATGGAAAAAAGAACACATTGACACCGGTGTGTCAGACCCACCATACTTGCTCCGGACACTGCGAGAGGGCTGTACAAGCAGTGATCACACGCACGGCACAGCGGACACACCAGGAACCGCGGTGTTGGCCGTCGAATGGCGCTAGCTGCGCAGCATTTGTGCACCGCCGCCGTCAGTGTCAGCCAGTTTGCCGTGGCATACGGAGCTCCATCGCAGTCTTTAACACTGGTAGCATGCCGCGACAGCGTGGACGTGAACCGTATGTGCAGTTGACGGACTTTGAGCGAGGGCGTATAGTGGGCATGCGGGAGGCCGGGTGGACGTACCGCCGAATTGCTCAACACGTGGGGCGTGAGGTCTCCACAGTACATCGATGTTGTCGCCAGTGGTCGGCGGAAGGTGCACGTGCCCGTCGACCTGGGACCGGACCGCAGCGACGCACGGATGCACGCCAAGACCGTAGGATCCTACGCAGTGCCGTAGGGGACCGCACCGCCACTTCCCAGCAAATTAGGGACACTGTTGCTCCCGGGGTATCGGCGAGGACCATTCGCAACCGTCTCCATGAAGCTGGGCTACGGTCCCGCACACCGTTAGGCCGTCTTCCGCTCACGCCCCAACATCGTGCAGCCCGCCTCCAGTGGTGTCGCGACAGGCGTGAATGGAGGGACGAATGGAGACGTGTCGTCTTCAGCGATGAGAGTCGCTTCTGTCTTGGTGCCAATGATGGTCGTATGCGTGTTTGGCGCCGTGCAGGTGAGCGCCACAATCAGGACTGCATACGCCCGAGGCACACAGGGCCAACACCCGGCATCATGGTATGGGGAGCGATCTCCTACACTGGCCGTACACCACTGGTGATCGTCGAGGGGACACTGAATGGTGCACGGTACATCCAAACCGTCATCGAACCCATCGTTCTACCATTCCTAGACCGGCAAGGGAACTTGCTGTTCCAACAGGACAATGCACGTCCGCATGTATCCCGTGCCACCCAACGTGCTCTAGAAGGTGTAAGTCAACTACCCTGGCCAGCAAGATCTCCGGATCTGTCCCCCATTGAGCATGTTTGGGACTGGATGAAGCGTCGTCTCACGCGGTCTGCACGTCCAGCACGAACGCTGGTCCAACTGAGGCGCCAGGTGGAAATGGCATGGCAAGCCGTTCCACAGGACTACATCCAGCATCTCTACGATCGTCTCCATGGGAGAATAGCAGCCTGCATTGCTGCGAAAGGTGGATATACACTGTACTAGTGCCGACATTGTGCAAGCTCTGTTGCCTGTGTCTATGTGCCTGTGGTTCTGTCAGTGTGATCATGTGCTGTATCTGACCCCAGGAATGTGTCAATAAAGTTTCCCCTTCCTGGGACAATGAATTCACGGTGTTCTTATTTCAATTTCCAGGAGTGTATTTTGCAGTGTCTGTGTGACACCACATCAGAAACTTCGGCGCCCCGTAACTACTGCCCTTTCGTCTCGGTGTTGTTATTCATTCTCTTCTTCTGTTACTGCAGTTCGGTAATTAGCCGCTGTCGTAAGTGATGTCACACACTGATGCCCCTTCAGTTGCAGTTCCCATACGCAGCTTCCTTCTATGTCATGTGGCATAAATGATTTAGGAAGTATGTCTTACAGGAAATGTATTGACGCTTATCTCTAACAAAATATCCTGCATTCGGTGTATTCAAATGTTAGTGCAAGCAGTTTCTGGCATGAAATTCGTGTAGAAGCAAAATTTTATGGTGTCGATATGATCAAATAATTCGTAATGCCGAACATCGTAAATTATTAGGACTGAAGATAAGATGAAAAGGTGGCTTGTAAGCACTTGCTTCGGATGTTGTGGAGTAATTAAATGCTCCCAATTTTATTCCAAAAGCAATCTCCACTGTCTATGAGTCTAGACCATAAACGTATCTTTATATAATTTTAGAACTTGGTGCAAAGCGTTGTTTAAGCATCCAGGATTTCTAAGTTCCTTTATTCTACATTCATATTTCCCCATAGAATATCTTGCTATTAGTATGGACCCATTCGAAAAAAAACTTCCTTCGGCACTCAATGAACGCTAGCTGGAAAAACGATGCACACTTGCATACCATTCGTCTAATCACTGTACAGAAAAGCGGCACTTTTCTGTTTATTTCATTACCAGTATACTTCCTTCAGAGCAGGAAAATGTGGATGCTAAACCCCATATTTTCAGATCAAAAATGAAAGGCTTCCTTCTGGTGAATGTATTTTTTTCTGTAAGGAGTGATCCATTGATACCTCAAAACATGTCCTACCAACTGATCCCTTCTTCTAGTCAAGTTGTGCCACAAATTTTTCTTCTCCCAAGTTCTATTCCGTACCTCCTCATTGGTTACGTGATCTACCTATCTAATCTGCAGCATTCTTCTGTAGCACCACATTTCGAAAGCTTCTATTTTCTTGTCCAAACTATTTATCGTCGATGTTTCGCTCCCATACAGGGCTACACTCCATAAAAATACTTTCAGAAACGGCTTCCTGACACTTAAATCTAACTCGATGTTAGCAAATTTCTCTTCTTCAGAAACGCTTTCCTTGCCATTGACGGCCTACATTTTATATCATCTCTACTTCGACCATCATCAGTTATTTTGCTCCCCAAATAACAAAATTCATTTACTACTTTAAGCGTCTCATTTCCTAATCTAATTCCCGCAGCATCACCCGATTTAATTCGACTACATTCCATTATCCTCGTTTTGCTTTTGTTGATGTTCATCTCATATCCTCCTTTCAAGACACTGTCCATTCCGTTCAACTGCTCTTCCAGGTCCTTTGCTGTCTCTGATAGAATTACGATGTCATCGGCAAACCTCAAAGTTTTTATTTCTACTCCGCGGATTTTAATTCTTACTCGGAATTTTTCTTTTGTTTCTTTTACTGCTTGCTCAATATGCAGATTGAATAACATCGGGGAGAGGCTACAACCCTTTCTCACTCCCTTCCCGACCACTGATTCCCTTAGATGCCCCTCGACTCTTATAACTGCCATCTGGTTTCTGTAGAAATTGTAAATAGCCTTTCGCTCCATGTATTTGACCCCTGCCACCTTCAGAATTGGAAAGAGAGTATTCCAGACAACATTGTCAAAAGCTTTCTCTGAGTCTACAAATGCTAGAACCGTAGGTTTACCTTTCCTTAATCTTTCTTCTAAGATAAGTCGTAAGGTCAGAATTGCCTCACGTGTTCCAACATTTCCACGTAGTCCAAACTGATCGCCTCCGAGGTCGGCTTCTACCAGTTTTTCATTCGTCTGTAACGAATTCGTGTAAGTATTTTGCAGCCGTGACTTATGAAACTGATAGTTCGGTAATTTCACATCTGTCAACACCTGCTTTCTTTATGATTGGAATTATTATATTCTTCTTGACATCTGAGGGTATTTCGTCTATCTGATACATCTTGCTCGCCAGATTGTTGAGTTTTCTCAGGGCTGGCTCTCCCAAGCGTATCTGATGGAATGTTATCTACTCCCGGGACCTTGTTTCGACTTACGTCTTTCACTGCTCTGTCAAACTCTTTACACAGTATTATATCTCCCATTTCACCCTCATCTACGTCCTCTTCCATTTCGATTATATTGTCCTCAAATACAGCTCCCTTGTATAGACCCTCTATATACTGCTTCCACCTTTTTGCTTTCCCTTTATTTCATATGGTTATATAATAATTCTCAGTCTCTGTCATAGCGTTTTACCTTCTTCCAAATCCTGACTCAGTTATGTGTTTATTATTATTGCACTCTACAAATGGTGCATTATTTATATTTTCTCTCTTCCACCACGTGGAAGCCTACTACACGGCAAGTGAAATGACGCATACGAGGTGTGGCTAGCAAAAAACCGGACTAGTACTGGTGAAACAATAAAACGAATGCAATAAGGCTGAAAGTCGCGTGGCCTGTCACGTGACTCTCGCTGCGCCTGCTGCTCGAGTTTCATCTGCCTCCTGCACTCAGTCTGCCCGTGGCGTCTATTTTAAGTAGTTGACGTTTTGTCTGTGTGTCGGAAAACGTTGAGTGTACAGAAAGAACAGCGTGTTAACATCAAATTTTGTTTCAAACTAGGAAAATCTGCAAGTGAAACGTTTGATATGTTACAACAAGTGTACGGCGATGATTGTTTATCGCGAACACAAGTGTTTGAGTGGTTTAAACGATTTAAAGATGGCCGCGAAGACACCAGTGATGACACTCGCACTGGCAGACCATTGTCAGCAAAAACTGATGCAAACATTGAAAAAATCGGTAAACCGGTTCGACACTTTCCTTGTCAACTCCTGTTAACTCAGACACTGCTCTGATTGTTAAACGGCGAACTTGTCGAACAAGTTTACCGATTTTTTCAATGTTTGCATTAGTTTTTGCTGACAATGGTCTGCCAGTGCGAGTGTCATCACTGGTGTCTTCGCGGCCATCTTTAAATCGTTTAAACCACTCAAACACTTGTGTTCGCGATAAACAATCATCGCCGTACACTTGTTGTAACATTACAAACGTTTCACTTGCAGATTTTCCTAGTTTGAAACAAAATTTGATGTTAACACGCTGTTCTTTCTGTACACTCAACATTTTCCGACGCACAGACAAAACGTCATCTACTTAAAACAGACCCCACGGGCAGACTGAGTGCAGGAGGCAGATGAAACTCGAGCAGCAGGCGCAGCGAGAGTCACGTGACAGGCCACGCGACTTTCAGCCTTATTGCATTCGTTTTATTGTTTCACCAGTACTAGTCCGGTTTTTTTCTAGCCACACCTCGTATGATATTGTTCTATGGTTTATCAAACGGACATAACCACTCCCCCTACCCTGATAAGTAACCACAGCCCAGAGTGCCCTCTGATAAGCTATTTGTCAGGTATCTCCCGTGCCTCAGGGACAGAGGTACACAGATACCTTTGCACCTGGGAAAACTGGCAGTGTTCCAGCCCATATGCCTAGCATGGAGAAGCGTGTGCTACATTTGGTCGAAGAAACCCTTGGGAGCAGTGTGCAACGACTAGCAGCAGCAGAAGGCGTGTACTTCACGAACAATTACTGTATCCACATCATCTACAGCGCGTTCAGGCCCTAAGATCACTGGATCATCATGACAGATGGCGGTTCTGCCAATGGCTGTTGCAGAAGTGTGCCGAAGATCCGCACTTCACATCCACGATATTATTTAACAATGAGGCAGTATTCACAAGAGATGATGCTGTGAATTCCTATACCGGTCACATATGAGCCAGATGTAAATCTGAATCGACGTATGGGCAGGCGTACATGGCCACTGATTATTAGGGCCATTCTTGCTACCACAGAAGTTAACATTAATGTATTGCCTACGTTGCTGGAGGGTGTGACAGTGCAGCTACAAATACAAATGTATTTCATGCCTGATGAGGCACCAGCACACTTTCATCACAGTGTGCGCGAACATCTGACGCAGACATTTCACGACAGCCGTATTGGTCAGGGGGTCCAACACATTAGCCAGCTCGTTCCCCAGACCTCACCGACCCCCAAAACTTTTGGTTATGGGAACATTTGAACGTGTTGTTCGATCCCACGTCAATCAACGAGGTGCGGACACTACAGAGTGGCCTCTTCAATGCATGCCAGTAGGTGCAACTGCAGCCAGGTGCGCCTCAAATGGTGTGCAACTCTTTACGCCTGAGAGCTGGGTGGTGCATTGCCGTGATTGGACGCCACGTGGAACACGTCCTGTAAACACGTGTTTATCGCAGAAAGTATTCGTTTTCGGACCCATGTTTATTGGACTTCTCAGAATGTATGCTCTTCGGAAATCAGGTTTACTGGACTTATTATTCTTGTTACGATGAGTACTACCACCTCTCACAGTATATGACACTCATTAAACACCATGCATTCAAATTACATTACCGCTTTCGCACCTGTAAACTTTCGTTTTTGTCTGTACATGTAGTCGTTCTGATAATGGAAATCCACATAATTCGCGAAAACATGAATGATATTAAACAATTTCAAAACAGCGAGATTTCTAAAGGTACCATTTGTTTTTGGTTTTATTGTGTACTCCACTTCATGCAAAAGACTGTTTACTTCTTTTTATTCACGAGACATGTTTCGATACTTATGTGTCACCATCTGTGGCTCTGATTCATGTCTTTTAAACGTAATACAACTGGATAGTCTACTGGAAACATAACCAGTGCTATCTTCCTTGGGCGAAGAAACATTTCCATAGCAGGCGTATTCAGAACAGTGACGAGGAGATTTTCGTAGTGGAACGTTTGCCGAGTAGACACGACGCAGTCTTACATTACCAAGATATCCGTCAAGTCATTCATCATTGGGAGAATTTGTCACAATCGATACTGAATATATAAAAGAGGATCATCATCGTGACAGACGTGCCAAGTCGCAGCTTCTTTCTCAACGTTATATTTGAGACTTCATGACAACTCCCAAGAGTAGAGCCTTTTCACATATGTACTGAGGTTCAGCGTTATCGACATCATGTGAATACAAGTTGGAATATACACAGACTGCACACTGCAGCACTTTTTGCAGTACAGCAGGGGCAACAACCTACTTGTATTGGTTAGTAAAAAAAGAAAAAAAAGAAGAGAACAAAGAGAAAAAAAGGTTGAAATGTGGAAGAAATCGTGAATAAAAAGGGGGTTTTAAAATCGTAAATGACCGTGAGAAAAGGGAAAGAAAGAAAGAAATGCAGATCGGACTTTTTATTACAGAAAAGCTATCGGACTTCGTTATTCGGAAAAGCTATTGTTGGGGTGGTCCTTGTGGCGTTTTTGAGCAAAGGTTAAACCAATTTTTACTACAAACATTTTTGAAAAAGAACAGAGAATAACAAAATGTAACTGACAGAGGGAAATGGCGTAGCTTTGAGTTCATTCTTTACCAGGTTAACATGTCTTCTTTCGTGCGGCGTCCAGGTCTTCAAAAATCTCCTTCAATTCTGCGTGAAAAGTCTGCTCCGAAATCTTGCAATCGTCCAGGAATCACTAATTTATATCAATTAAAATCATCTTGATACTGTATGCAATTTAATTTACTTTGCTACTTCCATCCTCCGAATTTCTTAACAACTTCCACAATGTCTACACATTACAATCAGATCAAGACTAGCTAATAAGTTTTTTTAACGTCTTCATCAGATCACGTCTGCATTAAGCTTCGGCTGTCAAGAGACAATCAAGAAACGAATAGAAAAACAAAAAAGAGTTACAATTTTAGTATTTTCTCTGCCGTCGAGCGCTCATACCGCTGCGACGGCACAATTCATGTCTGAGGGAACGAGTGCAGCGCGCAGCGCGGCGAAATTCTAAGTCCCGCTACATACTTCTGCACTGAGTGGTTCTTTTATGCCTCGTGATGCCAACTGAGAAGCTACTCGACCGAATAGTAGCGGCTCCGGTCGAAGAAAACCATCATAACGACCAAGAGAACGGTGTGCTGGCCACACGCCCCCCCCCCCCCCCTATCCACATCCTCGGCTGAGGATGACACAGTAGTCGGATGGTCCCGATGGGTCACTTTTGGCCTGAAGACGGAGTGCTTTAGTTTCATTTACGAAGTACTATTACAGGGGTTGGACAAAAGTATGGAAACACAGGGAGAAATTCAGCCTTCACCAAAGATGCTTATGTTGCCATAACTGCAGTTTGCGCTTTTGTATTTGACCACTAACGGCATCTCTGCAATGTCCTCAATATATTACAAGTATCTGTCGTGATCACAAGATATCTTTTGTGTAATTGTGAGTGAATTATGTCTGTGTTACATCTACATCTACATCCATACTCCGCAAGCCACCTGACGGTGTGTGGCGGAGGGTACCCTCAGTACCTCTACCGGTTCTCCCCTCTATTCCAGTCTCGTATTGTTCGTGGAAAGAAGGATTGTCGGTATGCTTCTGTGTGGGCTCTAATATCTCTGATTTTATCCTCATGGTCTCTTCGCGATATATACCTAGGAGGGAGCAATATACTGCTTGACTCTTCGGTGAAGGTATGTTCTCGAAACTTTAACAAAAGCCCGTACCGAGCTACTGAGCGTCTCTCCTGCAGAGTCTTGCACTGGAGTTTACCTATCATCTCCGTAACGCTTTCGCGATTACTAAATGATCCTGTAACGAAGCGCGCTGCTCTCCGTTGGATCTTCTCTATCTCTTCTATCAACCCTATCTGGTTCGGATCCCACACTGCTGAGCGGTATTCAAGCAGTGGGCGAACAAGCGTACTGTAACCTACTTCCTTTGTTTTCGGATTGCATTTCCTTAGGATTCTTCCAATGAATCTGTCTGGCATCTGCTTTACCGACGATCAACTTTATGTGATCATTCCTTTTTAAATCACTCCTAATGCGTACTCCCAGATAATTTATGGAATTAATTGCTTCCAGTTGCTGACCTGCTATTTTGTAGCTACATGATAAGGGATCTATCTTCATATGTATTCGCAGTACATTACACTTGTCTACATTGAGATTCAATTGCCAAGTGAATTAGAACGTCGGAAAATTGTGAACGATCATTTAGTGAGTGCTTCCTTAACCCAAATAATCGAAGTGGTTGGTGTTTGTTGAGGTACCGTGTCGTAGATCTATACCGCACATAGAGAAAGGGGAAAAGCATCACCAAAAATCACTGTAGAACACTGCCAGCGCAAAAAAAAGAAAGAAAAAAAAGGAACACGAAGGAGCTCCATAACCAGGGAATTTCAAGGCAGCCTGTAATTCCAAAATTACTCACCAGTGATGCAAATACCCATTACGGCAAAACGTTGTACTGAAGGTATAAAAACTGGACTATGGAGCAATGGAAAAAATTTCTATGGCAAGCTGAATCTTGTTTCACAATGTTTCCAACTTCTAGCGGAGTCTGCGTCCCAAGAGTGAGAAACACGGCAGGGGTTCCATGATGGCATGGGCCGCCATATTGTGTTATTCCATAGGCCTATGCTTTCTCTGCAAGGTCACTTCACTGCCAAGAATTATGTGAGCATTTTGTCTGATCACGTCAATTCCGTGATACAGTGTTTGTGCCACAGTGGTGTTTGTGTGTTCAAAAACTGTCTGGTTGAGCAGGAGGAAGAACTGTCGCATCCCTCCTTGGCATCAGAAGCACCAGATCTCTTATTTCCGAGCGTTTGTTGTCTACTTTGGAGAGAAGGATGCGTGATCGATATCGTTATTAGCCAGTATCCTGGTCTAAGAATGCAATAAGGTTACCTTGAAAGTCGTACAGGACATGTAATTGTTCATCCTGAGAAGAATGTAAGCTCTTTTGAACGCTGACCGGTTTCCTACACAATACTAGGCATGGTCTTGTGTTGTCCTTTTGGTGTTTTCATAGTTTTGTCCAAAGGCTGTATATGGACATTTGAAGGTAGAGTTTTGAAGTTTCAAAATCGGTAGTGTAATGTGAATAGATACCCTACGTAAAAGACAGTAGAAATTTAGCTCATTGTACGACTAACAATGTAAAGCTAAAGACAAGGACGTAATCTACAACAATATAGTGTTTGTTATTTTCAGGCACCAGACCTCTTTCAGAATATTCTACTTAGCGGTACTGCTATAAGAGATAAGTTATCTGCCAATACCTGCTGCGTTATTGACCATCTGATTATTCGTGCCAGTTAAGAATTATCCCCCTACGAAAATGAGGTAAATAAAATTTTACGTACAGGGAGTAGTAATCACGTAACTATTAGGTGATTTGTTGTGCCATGTCTTTCCGTACGGGCTCTGATTTCTCTTATTTTATCGTTGCGATCGTTTCTCCCTATGTAGGTCGGTGTCAACAAAATATTTTCGCATTCGGAGGAGAAAGTTGGTGTGTGGAATTTCGCAAGAAGATTCCGTCTCGACGAAAAATGACTTTCTTTTAATGATGTCGAGCCCAAATCCTGTATCATTTCTGTGACAGTCTCTCCCATATTTCGCGATAATACAAAATGTGCTGCCCTTCTTTGAACTTTATCGATGTAATCCGTCAATCCTACCTGGTAAGGATCATACCGCGCAGCAGTATCCTAAAACAGGACGGACAAGCATAGTGTAGGCAGTCTCCTTAGTACATTTGTTACATTTTCCAGGTGTTCTGCCAATAAAACGCAGTCTTTGGTTAGCATTCCCCACAACGTTTTCTATGTGTTCCTTCCAATTTAAGTTGTTCGTAATTGTATTACCTAGGAATTTAGTTGAATTTACAGCTTTTAAGATTAGACTGATTTATCGTGTAACCGAAGTTTAACGAATTCCTATTAGCACTTTGTGAATGACCTCACACTTTTCGTTATTTAGGGTCAACTGCCAATTTTCGCATCATTCAGATATCTTTTCTAAATCGTTTAACAATTTGTTTTGATCTTCTGATATCTTTATTAGTCGATAAACGACAGCGTCATCTGCAAACGACCGAAGACGGCTGCTCAGATTTATATAGATAAGGAACAGCAAAGAGCCTATAACACTACCTTGGGGAACGCCAGAAATCACTTCCGTTTCATGCCATGGCTTTCCGTCAATTACTACGAACTGTGACCTCTCTGACAAGAAATCTCTAATAAAGTCACATAACTGAGACGATATTCCATAAGCACTCAATTTCACTACAAGAAACTTGTGTGGTACAGTGTCAAAAGCCTTCCGAAAATCCAGAAATACGGAATCGATCTGAAATTCCTTGTCATCAGCACTCAACACTTCGTTTGAATAAAGAGATAGTTGTATTTCACAGGAACGATGTTTTCTAAGCCCATGTTGACTGTGTGTCAATAGACAGTTTACTTCAAGGTAATTCATATTGTTTGAACACAATATACGTTACAAAATCCTGCTGCATATCGACGTTAACGATATGGGCCTGTAATTTAGTAAATGACTCCTACTACCTTTCTTGAATATTGGTGTCACCTGTGCAACTTTTCAGTTTTTGGGAACGGATCTTTCGTCGAGCGTGCATCACACATTATAGAGCGTTAAATTCTTCATTGCGATTGCTTGTTTTGAGTACTCGAAATGTGGCTATCTGTATATGTATGATGTTTGGTACTTATTCCATTATTTACTTATCGACTGAAATTTTTACTCTTGAAAGATTTTTCCAGTTACAGTCATGGTCTTTGTTTTAATCTCTGATATTATCGTATTGCACTTAGTAGGTAGTTTGTATAAACAACTATGTAACTTCACTTTTTGTCTGAGACTGAAGACCGTTAGAATGTGACTTCATAAAAGATAATAGCTCACCATATACCACTCCCTTAAAGCGCTTGCCATCATATGCAGTTATGTGCCCTTCACAGAATTGCTTGATGCACCAGAGAGAACGCTCTGGACCGAAACACATCTGTAGTGCTTTGATGCGTTGCAGCAGCAAATAGTCCAGACGCCGCTGCTCCAGTTAATGAAGTGAACCGTCAGATCTGTAGCTGCCTGGAATTCGCGCCATCCACCTGTACTGTCCGTGCCTGGTTGTTGAACTCGGCCGTCGACGCAGTAGGTGGTTATAATTAAACTGACGGTGTTCCGAGTGCTGCAGTGTGGAATGTATACATCGCAGGACGCTGAAACGTAGTACGGATGTTCATTAATCAGTGCGATTGAGGAGTATGCTTAAAAATAATAGCTCTAGTTTGTGACATCAGATGAGAAGCTGTCAGAAAGTGGCGTGGGTGGTGGCAAATGGGGACGTTGGTTGGTTGGGAGAGTAAAAGGACTGATCATTCAAACAGGTCTCGGATTAAAATCAGTCCCCAAAAGAATTTTGGAATCTAAAAAACGTGTAAAAGTAAGTGACAGTTACACTAAGAGTGAAAAATAAAGAAGCAAACCAAAAGGGAAAAACGTACACTAAAGGGAAAAAAGCTGCAGAAATATTAAATTAATATAGAAGATGGCTTCGGCTGGCTGACTACAAGATAGAAAAAAAGTATGAGTCAGGCACTCTGCGACATGCCAAAGTCCCCAGCCGAAAAACACAAGGCAGGGAAAAAACGAAAATGAAGGCGAACAAACGGCAAAGAAAAAGTGAGGAAGAATTAAAATGGAGTGAGGGTGAAGGCCTCAAAGGGAAGAAACGACCAAAAACAGCGTAACTGCGATTTTACATTTTTTTTCATATAGTCACACGCTACAACACGTGATTAACATGGCCTCTGTCGACGGTTGCTCACAACATACCGGGTGTAATTAGAACGATATGTCGTCATAGAGGGACCTTCACATCAAGAAGAGTCCTGATACATTTATGATAGACACGATGCTTGAGATGTCCCCACAACCGGAAGTAAATGTAGTTAGGTCCGGGGATGGTAAGGGCCACACACCTTGAAACTACCGAAGGTTTCTCGAAGGAAATTTTTCACTTGATAAGCAAAATGCGGTGTCGCTCCATCTTCTATAGAACAACCGGAGTGAACATAGCTACATTCTTGTAAAGCTGTAGTCAGGTGTTCGCTCAAGAAGGCCCTTATATTATGCAGGTATCACTGTATACCAAACAGACCCACAAAGTGTCATCTACTCGAAGAAAAACGGAGAATGCAGGGGCTTGTGAAATCACGCAACACAGTCATATAACTACGTCATGTTGTAGAGCAGGACCCCTTACCAGACACTTCTGTGCATTCACAGTACCGTACAGAGTAAAATATCTCTCAGCTATCCAAAGAATAGTAACCAGCCACATGTCATACACATCCATTAGTGCTACAAAACACAGGATAAAGTCACAGCCAAGTAGGCTACGTTGGGGCTTCCTTTGATGCAAATTTTTAATCTTGTTGAGACACTAGTGTAAAATGCACCACAAAAACTTTTGAACTGTTTACCATAATGTAATGATTCCTGACACAACTCTTGAAATTTGACTGCAAAGTTTGAGGCAGGTGGTGCACAATCGGTTGTGGTTACAGTAACTTCACCAGCAACTGCCAAGGATGTGAGTTGCACAATCCAATTTACATGTTTCGTCATATTAATTGATCTTATTCTTCAACCCATTTGCGAGGTGCGACAATGAAATAATCACACTGATTTTCTTTGCAAGATGTGGAAACCCTGCAGGCTTGCGTAAGCACAATACCTTTGACCTTCGTCTCCAAGCTGCTTCTAGTCCAAGCGGCAAATAGATGCAACTGCTCAGTCGTAAGTTGTGCTGTAATAAGTTAACAAGTGTTTGTGTCTCTCGTGACATAAATGGAACCGCATAATATTACGCAAAGGAATGCCATTTCTTTTTGCGTTAAATTGGGTGAAAACGCGACTTCAGAAGGCTTTTGGAGAGGAGGTTATGTCAAGAGCACAAGTTTTTCCTTGGCGTAAAATGTTTAGTGAAGGCAGAATGAATGTTGAAGATGAAGACCGCAGTGGACGACCATCAACCTCGCGGACGGATGTCAACTTCGCCAGGGTGCCCGCACTCGTACGATCTGATCGAAGATTATCCGTGAAAATGATTGCAGAAGAACTGAACACCAATCGAAGAACGTTTCGTCTAGTAATAATTGGATTCTGCATCATGATAATGCGCCATCCCATACTGCTTTGTCAGTACAGCAATTTTTAACCACAAAATAAATTACAGTACTAGCAGAGCTACCTGATTCACCAGATATCGCTCTGTGCGACTTTCTTCTATTTCCAACAGTCAAAACGGTGGTCAAGGGACACCATTTTTAAGCAACACAAGATGTCCAAAAACTGTGACGAGGGTCTTGGAGGATATTACAGAAGACGAGTTCCAGAAATGTTACCATCAATGGCAGAAGCGCTGGAAAAAGTGTGTGCAATCATAAGGGAACTACTTTGAAGGAGACAACACTAAACTTGACTAAAGCGGCAAGCAACATTTTTGTCACGTCAGTCTCTTTACTTTATTGTCGCACCTCGTATTGATATGAGCCTCTTCGCAGCTCTTTCTGTTGACGATATTCTCGCAATGCTGAGCTTCTACTGATGTCGTTCTAATAAAAGATCTTAACAAGCGCCGGCCGCTGGTGGCCGAGCGGTTCTGGCGCTACAGTCTGGAACCGCGCGACCACTACGGCCGCAGGTTCGAATCCTGCCTCGGGCATGGATGTGTGTGTTGTCCTTAGGTTAGTTAGGTTTAAGTAGTTCTAAGTTCTAGGGGACTTATGACCTCAGCAGTTGAGTCCCATAGTGCTCAGAGCCATTTGAACCATTCTTAACAAGCAAAAAAGAAAAAAAATGCTGCCCTCCGCACCCGCACCGGTCTGATGGCCAACATAAAATATGTAGTGCCATCTTTCCATTGGGGTCAGTGTTCATTGAGGTCTTCGCAGTATGTGGGTACTGCAATGTTTGTGTACGTCTGGTTATGATTAACCTTTAATACACGCTCATCTGGAGATAGATTAGGTCGAAAATTGAACGAAGGGTTGCGGTTAGAAGGGCAGAGGAGAAAAAAGTGCCAAGGTAAGAGCCAAGGAGAAACAGATTTTGCGATAGGATTGTCGGGTATTAAGAGCCGTACCAGAGTGCTTGCTATGTGCGACGGATCATGTGGGGGCTAGGCAGGTTAGTAGCGATTCTTATGCATGCGGATTTGACGGCGAGTGTAGTTGACACTCGGCAGCTAGAGCTGGGTACCAGCGTTGTCTTCTCGGCCAGCATCAGCGTACATGTAACAATTGAGATCATCGTCGGTTAGTGTCCGAGAGGTTAAATACCGGATGCACGGGGTAGAGTAGGGTAGGCCGTGCATCTGCGTGTTAGCATAAGAGTTTATCGGCTTCCCTACTGTTGCTTGGCGATCGGCTGTGATAGCAGCTGGCGTGTCCAGTCAGTATTTGTCATGTGCGGGGGCTCGCCGATGTGTTCGCTTGTGCGCGTTAGCTCGCCATAGGTGGTCAGGTCCTTGCTAACAGAGTTATTGATCGCTTATGTTTCCATCTATGGTTATGATCATAGTTCCCCAGAGTAATGATGAAAGTAATGATCACAGTTCCCATGACTAATGATGAAAGGACTGTTCGAGGGTCTCGTGTTCCTGTATAGTCATATGGCAAAATTTTCTTATACTTCCTTGAGGGTTTCAAGTATTTCAAAAATGACCAATGGACTCCTCCGACGATAAGAATCAACTTTGTAAAACAGAAGCGTACCCTCCTAAACACTATGGATTACCAAAAATGCATGAATCTGAGGTTAATTTAAGGGCAATTGTAAGCGCTGTTGGCTATCCCAGCCACGAGTTAGCGAGACGCCTTGCCTCATTGCTGCAACCTTGTGTTGCTAGGACTGACAGTCATATTAAAAATTCAGCTCATTTCATTGACAACTTAAAAGAAATGTGCGTGGGCTCAGATGATATTCCCGTGAGTTTTAATATTGTGTTGAAGAAAAGAGGAATTGCCGCCTGTGTCACACGGATGAATCGTCAGTAGCAGAACATGTTTACCATGGCGGTATTCACGAAAAAAATACAAAGAGACGTGCGTCACATCTAAAACTTCGCGTTATTATGTGCACATGTATAGAGAGGCTATCGAGATGGATAAACACTGTAATAAACTATTGGCCATTAAAATTGCTACACCAAGAAGAAATGCAGATGATGAACGTGTATTCATTGGACAAATATATCATACTAGAACAGATATGTGATTACATTTTCACTCAATTTGGGGGCATAGAACCTCAGAAATCAGTACGCAGAACAACCAGCTCTAGCCGTAATAACGGCCTTGATACGCCTGGGCATTGAGTCAAACAGAGTTTCGATGGTGTGTACAGGTACAGCTACTCATGCAGCTTCAACACGATACCACAGTTCATAAAGAGTAGTGACTGGCGTATTGTGACGAGCCAGTAGCTCGGCCACCATTGACGAGACGTTTTCATTTGGAGAGAGATCTGGGCACCAGTCCAACATTTTCTGTATCCAGAAAGGCCCGCACAGGCCCTGCAACATGCGGTCGTGCATTATCCTGCTGAAATATAGGGTTTCGCAGGGATCGAATGAAGGGTAGAGCCACGGGTCTTAACACATCTCAAATGTAACGTCCACTGTTCAAAGTGCCGTCAATGCGAACAAGAGATGACCGAGACGTGTAACCAATGGCACCCCATAACATCACGCCGTGTAATATGCCAGTATGGCGATGACGAATACACGCTTCCAATGTGCGTTCACCGCGATGTCGCCAAACATGGATGCGACCATCATGATGCTGTAAACAGAACCTCGATTCATCCGAAAAAAAGACGTTTTGCCATTCGTGCACCCAAGTTCGTCGTTGAGTACACCATCGCAGGCGCTCCTGTCTGTGACGCAGCGTCAAGGGTAACCGCAGCCGTGGTCTCCGAGCTAATAGTCCATGCTGCTGCAAACGTCGTGGAACTGTTCGTGCAGATAGTTGTTGTCTTGTAAACGTCCCCGTCTGTTGACTCAGGGATCGATACGTGGCTGCACGATCCTTTACAGCCATGCGGATAAGATGCCTGTCATCTCGACTGCTAGTGATACGAGGCCGTTGGGATCCAGCACGGCGTTACGTATTACCCTCCTGAACCCACCGATTCCATATTCTGCTTAAAGTCATTGGATCCCAACCAACTCGAGCAGCAATGTCGCGATACGATAAACTGCAATCACGATAGGCTACAATCCGACCTTTATCAAAGTCGGAAATGTGAGGGTACGCATTTCTCCTCCTTACACGAGGCATCACAACAACGTTTCACCAGGCAACGCCGGTCAACTGTTGCTTGCGTATGAGAAATCGGTTGGAAACTTTCCTTATGTAAGCACGTTGTAGGAGTCGCCACCGGTGCCAACCTTGAGTGAATGTTCTGAAAGGCTAGTCATTTGCATATCACAGCATCTTCTTCCTGTCGCTTACATTTCGCGTCTGTAGCACGTCATCTTCGTGGTGTAACAACTTTAATGGGCAGTAGTGTAATTTTAACAGCAAAAAGGTGTTAAAATGGATAAAAGTTAGATGTCAGCGTTGCACTTGAAGCGTGACGACCGAGTACTTTCAATCGAGAATGTTGGCATTATGAGAGACGGTCTCATAACCGACGCCACATGATGGACAGTGGCGCATTCTGCATTGCCTATACAGTTAGCGCATCCTCGAGTTCTCTTCGCAGTCCGCCGCTTTATATCGTGTAAGTAGGCTGTTTAGGTTTGTTAGAATATTCGCTATTGTATTGTTGGGCAGTTGGATGTGAACAGCGCGTATCTTTGCGCAGTTGGAGGTGAGCCGCCAGCAGTGGTGGATGTGGGGACTGAGATGGCGGAGTTTTGAGAGTGGACGATCTGGACGTGTGTCCATCAGAGGGAGTAAATTTGTGATACTGGATGTCACGAACTGATATATATATTACGACTTTTGAACACTATTAAGGTAAATACAGTCATTGCTCTCTACAAAAATCATTCATTTGCTAACTTTGCCTATAAGCAGTTAGTGCCTTCAGTAGTTAGAATCTTTTATTTAGCTGGCATTATTGGCGCTGGCTGTATTGCAGTAGTTCGAGTAACGAAAATTTTTGTGAGGTAAGTGATTCATGAAAGTTGTAAGTTATTGTTAGCGAGGACCATTCTTTTGTAGGGATTATTGAAAGTCAGATTGCGTTGCGCTAAAAAATATTCTGTGTCAGTTTAGTAATGATCAGACTAAGGAAAGAGAAAAATGTCTGAATACGTTCAGTTTTGCTGAGCTGTTTGAAAATCAAATAACGTAGAGGTTTTCCAGCACTGTCATTTATAAAAGTTTTCTAAGGGGACGTTTCATATGTCGACCCTTAGCCGAGGATAGCTCACTCAGATATTTTCTTGTAGTTTGAGTAATTAGTGTAGCTATTTTTTATTGCTAGCGCGTAATTATAGAGAGAATTTCCTTTGTAGTTGTAGTTTTTCATTGTTGTACAGTAAAACAGTAGTGGCATGCATGTAGATTTGCACCAAGTATTTCGGAGCTGCGTTCGCAATTAACGAGATATTATTTTCAGTGCTATGCAAATGTGTTTTCTTGTTTTTGCTCTTCAAATTGTGCCTTTCTTGTTATCGTGAGAAATACGTGATAATTATGGCGCGTGAAAAACGTAACACCAGGCTTTAAAGTAAATTGAGAAATGACAGTGACGACGATTGTAGCTTATCAGCACCGCTGTGTAATGAATTAACAGACATTCAAAGTAGTAATGTGGTAATTGTGCATAGGGACATGGAGAGGGCGGCAAATAATGGTGTGGACAGTGAATCAATTAGTGAACAGGGAAGCATTATCGGTCAATTGGTCGGCAACAGTTCGCCTCAGGAATCCAAAATGACAGGACACAATCGTGCATGTACTGTGGATTCAGGTTTTGGGTCCTCACCGTTTTTTTCAAATAAGTCAAGACACATTTTCTGCCTGTCAAAATGTGAATGTTGCCGGTGAAAATGCACTGCCGAAATGCATAGATGAACAGATTCCAAACACTAATACATTATTATTGCAATTAATGCAACAGATGAAACAAAATCAGAGACAAACACAGCTACAGTTAGACACAATGGCACAAAATCTTCAAATGTTAGACACAATGGAATAACACCATAGACAAACACAGCAATAGTTAGACGCAATGGAACAAAATCAAAAACAGTCCCAGCAACAGCTTCTAAAGTTAGACACCACGCTTGAACAAACACGTGAAGGTTTAACTGCTGAGTTATTAAGTCAAAAAGTTACTTAAGCCAAAAGCCAAAAAGTCCGTAATGACGTAAAAACACAAATTTGTGAACACTTCCAACCTACAACCTATTTTTTCGCGCCATGGAAATGCATTACAGAATCACGAAGCAGCCACAAAGGAACTGCAAACTATTGTTCATGAAAATCACGACACCATGCAAGCTAAAATTGACTCAGTTGTATCAACCGATTCGGTTACGCAACTTGCAAAAACTCAGGAAAACTTAAAGGACACAGTAGATACGATTTCAACACAAATGGACACTCTGGAACTTGGTTCAGGAAAACACACTGATGAAATAAGTTCACTATCGGAGAAAGTAGCCGAACTCTCGGATCAGTTCACTAACTTATCTACAAAGGTAGATGATGATCTGAATGACACAAGACCTGTAGCCTTCACTGACACAGAAGAGTATGAACAAACTAGAAAATTGAAACAAAATCTAAATCAAATCAATACACAGTACAAAAGAGAAATCCGGGAAGTACAAGATCAGTTGGCACAGGTAATACAAGAATTACGTATTTCAGAGGACACTCATGCTCCAACACGGGAAGAGGGACTTAGAAATTCGGAAAAGCCACAAAATAATAACACAGGGCATTTCGGAAATTATGAAAGAAATTGGCAAGGTGCACCGAATTTTGAGATGGAACCGCCGAACGAAGTAACAATGACCGATATGCGACTCGCCGACATGGTGATTTTGACTATAAGCTGTTCAATACTACACGTAAATTCAAAACATTTAAGAATTCTGGCAACGACATTCATCCACAAGCATTGCTTCATCAATTATCTCATTGTATTCCTCCCAACTGGTCGTTGGAGCACAAGTTAGAATTTATGTGTGGCTGCTTAGAGAATGAACCAGCTATAAGAATGCGATTGGTCATTAACGATTGTGACAGTGAAGGAGAATTTTATCATACCTTTCTCTCAGCATATTGGTCTAAAGCTACTCAAGATCGAGTAAAACATAGCATCATAATGACGAAACATTTCGAATAATCTGAATTTTCCAGTCTTGTCAAATATTTTGAAGACGTGTTGCATTAGAATCAGTATCGTTCAAACACATACAGCCCCTCAGAACTCATCCGCATTTGCTTAATCAAATTGCCTGAACATTTACGACATATCATTTTGGCAGGACGTTGCAAAGACGACATTGAAGCTTTTCAGGGACTGTTACAAGAATTGGAAATTGCCACTGACAATCGCGGAACGCGAAAACAGGAACACAACAATTACAGGTCACATCTGTCACAATTCCGCGATGACAGAAATAATAACTGGACACGACAAGGCTATTCTTACAACGCAAATCGTGACCAAAACAGACACCACTCGTTTGACAACCACTGGCAGAGTAATAATAGTTACAGAGAAAGATCGCATTTCCGTAGTAATGAATATGACACAGGTAACCATAGACACAGACAATATGGGGAACAAAATAATTATTATCAAGGGAGACAGAATAACTTCAGACTCAACAGTTCAGAGTGCAGTTACGATTCAGGGTGAAATTCTCCACCACGTGACCAACAAGAAGGAAACTATGGAATCTACCAACATGACGACAGACGATATAATCGTAACGACAGACCTGAAATTCATCAGAACTGGCGGGATTCAAACAGGGCAGGGCCCTCTTGACAAGGTGAATTTGTAGATGTGAGATCTCCTAATCCTAATAACGACGCGCGCCAACAAAGAAACAGTCAATGACTCGCACCGCAGGCAGCCACGTGCGCCGGCTGAGCTTGAGATAAATAACAAAAGCTAACCTTTAGAAAAATTCCAGTATTCTTTACCGACGTATATCACATGATAATTGCTTTGAAACTGAAACACTGCATACTAGGAAGAGTAAATATTTACACCACATTTCACATGTAAAGCCGTTTATTGAGAGATAATCGGCTTTTTAACTTAGTCTTTGCATTAAAATTTTTCACTTCACATTACTAGTATGCTTTGACACAATTAGAAACTGTTAAACATGCAACAATGATTTAAAGTTAACTATCCACTCAAGAACCAAGATAACTCAATTAAACAGTAATTACAAATGCATTGTTATAGTGAACAGACGGCACAGTGTTGTTATTTGTACGTTCTTGCTTGTTAGTTGCACGATTACGTAACGAATATATGGCTTACATACTTAGAACATATAGCGCTAATGAGATTTTAATGCAACATTTTGGTTTACTTGAAAAGATTTTCTTTATGTGAAGTACTTTCTGTGAGATTAAAGATGACTTAGCATTTGGTTTCTTTGACAGCTACACGATTATATCACGACGCTACCAATGTGTGACACAATTTACATTGTTGCTTTTGCGGTGTATCTGTTTTATATCTGCACAGTTTTTTTAATTCTTCTGGAAAGGAAAACATGTTTTAGTAGTAACCTTTGTGGTATAGCTACAATGAGACAGCCTTTTTCGTAGCACAACAATACATTTCAGTATAGTACTTTCCTGTTCACCATAATGTACGTAATAACTACGACATCTATACGCATAGCATTCAGCTTAGGTTTATTACGAGGTAAGTAGATTGACTTCTACAGAATTTTGCTTACGGACAACGATAATTACGACACTTGGCACAATTTTTTACCCTTAAATAATGACAGAGATTATCTTACAACAAGATGCACTGTTTAGCGCTACAGTACACGTATTTAAGTGATTAATTTTGTACTTAAAACATTTATTTTTAAAGATTTTTGAATTACAAAGATACAAAGGTTTTCCGTGATACATTTCCTTCCATTGCTGTAATCTGTAACACCTGAGGGTATAATTACATTAATCCTACTTTGTGTACTAAGCATGGCGAGCACTAGGAGCACTAGCTAATACGGTATTTGGTTATACAACTTACGCATCGGTACCATATTTCTCTAACACATAATTACACAGCTAACTGATCATTTAACTGAGAGAGACAAACATTTTTTTTTACTACGTCAGTGACACATGTTTACGCGATTATACAGTTGGATAACTTCACACTTATGTAATTGTATTTTGTCTGTACTTTGTGAACTGTTCATATTTTTTTCGGAACCATTGTGATACTATGAGAGCTTTCAATGATCTATTTGGTATGGGATCATTATTTTTAAAGTACTTTTGAGGTAGATGACACTATTGAAATGATCAGAGAATATATTTAGGTATTGAAATTATTGCAGAAACCTACGACGTTTTTGAGATTTGACTGAGGTGTTATGATGTTATTATTACGACGACGATGTGTATTATGGTGTTGGGGTATGTTTATGATCAATAAGCTGATGCTATATGAGGAATTAGATTATGCTACATATTTATTATGATGAAATATTAAAGAAGTGTCGATGAATATGTATCTGTGTAATAAAGTAAGGAATAATGAGTAGTGGTTAGGGACTCTGATTTGTGAGAAAGGATGTTGGAAACCAAGAATCATACTTTAAGAGTTATGAAATGTGTGTAAATGCGTGAATGTATCAAAATGCTGGCGAAATTTTTTTGGACACTGTTATATATAGGATTTTGTTTCTACGCCTTTGAAACGTAAATTATCGACCTGTGAAATTTTTAATATGAGACTGTCACTGTAGCGCAAACTGCTGTTGTAAATATTTCGGTAAGGAAGCTAAGTGACATTGACGTAATGGCTTATGGGCACCCAGCTGTTCCAGTCGCCTGGAGAAAAAGCCATTTCAAAAAAAGAGGCCATTAACCTCGCTATTGGCATTTCTTTCTAGAAAGCATTTCATATAAGACACAATCATACTTGAAACATATGATTACAGTTTTGAGCTCATACTTTCTGATGTTTACTGAAATGCCTAATGAAATGACGAGAAATATGTTATGTCTATACACCTGATTATGACTACATTTTTTTACTGCCTTGTGAAATGCCATATGGCAAGTGAATGATGTTTCGTGCTTTGCTTTGTATATATATTTGCCTTTTATGTTTAAAATCTCGTTTCTAGCTGCACTGCAGTATTGGTCAAAATAAAATTTAATAGATGTACTAATGTAAATATTTTCTGTCTACAGATCCATTAAACAATAATTTTATGATCTACTTTCTTAAAAAGAAAGGGAACATAAATAGACATTTCCCTTCACAGGAATTGCATAAATATTTTTTTTTTAAGATTTGGTAACTTGTCTACTAGAGTAAGTTATCGTGATGCATCACTCTAGTGTTAACATGTGACATACGTATTATACATGGCCATCTTTACTGTAATATTTTTTCTGCTTGAGATTTGTCATGTTTAGGTATAAGTGATAGCATTTGCTGCTGCTGTTTGCCAGGCATAGTGCTACTAAATTTCACTTTGTATTACTCTATTAAGCCAGTTTTACTACTGATTTATTCTTCTTGTTGCTGCACATTGGCTCATATTAGTTGTAATGTTGCATTTGCTTTGCTAATTTAGATATACTGCTGCTTGCTTTGCCAATTTGCATTTTTTGTCATTGCTGTTTGTGTTAATTGTTTTGTGATGTTGCATTGCCTCGTCCCTTAGTTTATACATCCGAGCTCAGTAGATTTAAGTTAGCTTAAGAGGCGGTAGGCTACATAAGAGAATGAGTTGTGATGAATTGAAAGAAATGCATTGAGAAGTTATATGAAAAAGATTTGGGCCAAAATGGGTAGTGTACAATGAAGAATAATTATTTTGGGAGAGGATATGAATAGATTACAGAAAGCAGCTATAGATAGGACTTTTTGTGAATAATGATGAACGAAGGGAGATCTCCAAGAAGTAAAGAAACTTTTGTTTGCAAAATACTGCAGTAAAACAAACCCTGTGCTTTCCTTTTGTGTTATTCCGCTATGTGTTTGTGTACCCTTGTGTATTTGTGTTCTTCCTATCTTTATCTTTTTATCTGATTAGAGTTATGTTGTAGAATTTTTCTAACACTATGTAATTTACATTGTAAAGATGTTTAGACGTTATTAATTCTTTTCTGTTTCAATGCTCATTGTGAAATTAATGTCTCGAAAACTATTCTCATTATTTTATTTATTTATTTATGTCATTATTTCTGTAACACTGATGTACATGTATTCTTTTGTAAAGCCTGTATTACTACAAATTTTATCTGTATTATTATGTTTTTAATGCTGTTTTCTGTACCTTTGTGATTGCATCCTCATGTTATAAAATTGTAATTGACACCAATTCATCAAATTAAGTAACTTGTAAGCATTCATTTCAGTGTACACATTTATGTTGGTCATAGTATATGCACAATATCTGAGAAGTTAGGACTGTTATTGTTGGCACGTGTGTTAATATTTCAGCAAGGGACTGGTTAACAGCACTGATGGTTCTAAGGACAATCCACAAACTTTGTGAGGGCACAAGTGGTGGTTTATGGACTTGCTATATTGTCCGCAAGACTCTTCGTTCGTGATTGGACACCTGCACAGTCGCAAGAGATGGCTGTTGGCGATCTCTACAAGGACTGCAGTGGGTCTGCACCTTTGATGACCCACCAATACTATTATTTCTACAAGGACTGCGGTGGGTCTGCACCTCTGGTGGCCCACCAATACCATAATCTCTACCAAGACTACAGTGGGTCTGCTCTGTGATGACCTAACTACCAATATTCTTCAAACATTCGACTGGCTCTGCTGTGGGTTTGCTCTGTTGTGGCCCATTAGCTGTCTGCATGTCAAGATTCAGCATTGTCTTTCCTTTGGAAGCACAACACTCCTTCTTCAAGATTGCATGGAAATCCACTACTTCCATGTGCATATTTTTTTACTGCTCATAGTTTGAGAGAAAAACTGCAATTACTATTGTGATGAACGACCAGGCCTGTCTTTATTAGAACAATTTTTGCTTTTGACCAACATTGCATCAATAAGTGTGTGCAGTTGATATCTTTGTTATTGTAATTATGAAAAATTTTATCAAATGATAAAATTCTTCTCGGGTATGCAGCTGGATCATGACGTCTTCAAGACACAATATTTCTGCGGTCCAACTGGCCGCCATCATCAGGTGAGAGCGCTGGTGCGCTCTCACCTGATGATGGCGGCCAGTTGGACCGCAGAAATATTGTGTCTTGAAGACGTCATGATCCGGCTGCATACCCAAGAAGAATTTTATCAATTATTACGCCGGGAAAGCCTTCGTAGTCACAATTTTATCAAATCATTATTGGCCACTGCCCAAACAGTTTGTAAAATTTTTTGTTGGGGGGGGGGGCATGGGGGCTATGTAAGTAGGCTGTTTAGGTTTCTTATGTTGGTAACGCCACATAGCGCTCTGAGGTCTGTGGCTGGTTATCATTGTTAGAATATTCGCTATTGTAGTGTTGGGCAGTTGGAGGTGAGCCGCCAGCAGTGGTGGATGTGGGGAGTGAGATGGCGGAGTTTTGAGAGCGGATGATCTGGACGTGTGTCCATCAAGGGAGTAAATTTGTAAGACTGGATGTCATGAACTGATATATGTATTATGACTTTTGAACACTATTAAAGTAAATACATTGTTTGCTCTCTATCAAAATCTTTCATTTGCTAACTATGCCTATCAGTAGTTAGTGCTTTCAGTAGTTAGAATCTTTTATTTAGCTGGCAGTATTGGCGCTCGCTGTATTTTAGTAGTTCGTGTAAGTGATTCATGAAAGGTAGAGGTCATTGTTAGTCAGGGCCATTCTTTTGTAGGGATTATTGTAAGTCAGATTGCGTTGCGCTAAAAAATATTGTGTGTCAGTTTAGTGATGATCAGAATACGTAAAGAGAGAAATGTCTGAGTACGTTAAGTTTTGCTCAGGTGTTTGAAAATCAAATAACGTAATGATTTTTCAGCAATTGTCATTTATAAAAGTTTTCTAAGAGGCGTTTCAATCGGCGTATGTCCCACGCAGTGGAAGTCAAAACGTCAGGGGAGAGTTTAATACACTGACCATCTCTTATCACTAGGAAGTTTCAAATGACGACGCTACCGCCCGTGAAAGCCTACATTGTATGAACTGGGATCAGTTCGTACATAAAGGGCTGCGCCGGCAATAGTATCGAAATAATGCACGGCTATAGAGGGAGCATGACGCAGAATTACTAAAGGGGAGTTCTGAAGACATTTAGAGTTCATGCCACGTCGAATTGCTGCTCTATGCTGGGAGGATGAGGAACGACAGAAACTTAGGAGATATCGTATGAGTTTCGTCATCTCATGCTAGAACGTGAAAGGTGGCTACACTGAGCCACAGCGCCAGAGATCGCGCTAGAGAGTATTGTTCCGCCGCCTCCACTGGCAGTGGTTGTTGAGAACTCGTAGTAGTCAGTGCTTGTTAAGAACTCGTAGCAGAGAGTGTTTGTTGAGATGTGCTAGTAGGGAGTGCTTGCTGAGATGTGATACTGAAAAGTTCTTGTTGAGATGTGGTAATAGCGAGTCGGTGTGGAGATATATTGCAATGATTAGAGTGATTTTGGTCAATATATGAAGGTAACGAAACTTGATTTATTTTTCATTATTTAATGTCGTAAATAATGCTTCATTACAGTTTCAGTTAACAAAGCATCTGGCTTGTGTTCTGGGATTAGAGTGTAATTCTGGTTCTCTTGAGTAATTATGGTATTTTTATTTTCTTTAATTAATTCAGTATAAATGATATTTAAAATTTCTTGTGTTACTGAAGAAGAACCGAGCCAGATGCGTACGTTGAGTCATACTTCCACACACACAGAACAGTTATACTTGTGCTTTGGTTTCGTAGGTTTTATAGTTGCTGGGGACTTAATTAATTAATTGTGTTAATGAAAATTTCCATTTCATTCTTTGTTATTGTTCTATGCAGTCAGATAGCGTAATAATACTAGTCAGGGCCAACCGTTTACGAGACTTCGTAATCGGACAAACAGCTACGAAAAAATTAAAATTATTTGCATTCTATTTTAATTAAGCCCCCATGCGAACGGTAATGCTTTTGTATAGTGGGGCTAACGGGATTAGGTGTATTTATCCATACCAAGACTTGAAGAAATAGTACTGGCATGATTTTCAAAGTATATAAGTGCATTAGTGTATACATGAAAGCAGCTAACATAACATAAAGCAAATACCTATAATGGGACACCTTCAATCTACGTAGTTTGAATAAGTAGTATGTGTTTAGGGGACTGGAACTAACTCACCAGCAGATGTGTCTATTTGCAAGTGTATATTCGTAGATAGTACGTATTTGCTTTAAAGTATCGTAATGATTACACACTTTCTGGTGGTGTATTCCTCGGACAATCAGATCGCAGAGGCAGTCATACCATGATAAAGTGATTAGTTAAAGCAAGAAAGGGTATCCAGAGGTGTTTTCGGCCTGTAGTCTTATGGACTTGATTAGAACTGCATTCAGTGATGAGTCCTACTTCGAAGTGAGTCCTGATGGCCAGTGACGACGCATTTGGAGACGCCCCTGACAGCGATGTGCTACCAACCTGACTGTCGCACTCCATGCGGCCCAACAGAAGGAGTGTTGGTCTGGGGTGCCATTTCCATCTCTCTTCATAGCGCGATACCTATGGTTGTCATGCGCGGTACCGTTACAGCAAAAACGTGTGTCGACTATATGCTACGCTCCGTTTTGTTGACCTTTAGGCAAGCCTCCTGGGATAAAATTGCAGCAAGATAATGCCCGCCTGCACACGGTGACAGTTGGTGCTGATTGTCATCCTATGTGGCAAACTCTACCTCGGCCAACAGCATCGCCGGATCTGTCCCCAAATGAAAAAGTTTGGGGATTACAGACAGGGCCCTTCAATCAGGTTTGGATTTTGGTGATTCAATGGGCCAAACGGATAGAATCTGGCACGATGGCACTAAGGAGGAGATCCAAAAGCTCTATAAATCTACCTCGGGCAACAGCATCGCCGGATCTGTCCCCAAATGAAAAAGTTTGGGGATTATAGACAGGGCCCTTCAATCAGGTTTGGATTTTGGTGATTCAATGGGCCAAACGGATAGAATCTGGCACGATGGCACTAAGGAGGAGATCCAAAAGCTCTATAAATCTACCTCGGGCAACAGCATCGCCAGATCTGTCCCCAAATGAAAAAGTTTGGGGATTATAGACAGGGCCTTTCAATCAGGTTTGGATTTTGGTGATTCAATGGGCCAAACGGATAGAATCTGGCACGATGGCACTAAGGAGGAGATCCAAAAGCTCTATAAATCAACGCTAAGCAGAATAACTGCTTTCATGAGGGCCAGATGTGTAGCAACGCACTTTTGACTTGTTCAATTAGTGAAGCACTGTCTCTTGGACACATAAACTAATTGTTATGAAACTGTAATTATTTGTTTACCTGTACACGTACATCAGACTTGGCAATTTCCGTTCCATTTGGATTACTTTTTCGTGGTACGGTTTTTTTCATTTTTTATTTTTATTTTCATTTATTTTTATCTTAGAGTTTTAGCTTACTGAGCTTTGTACTAGTGGGTACAGTCGGCAATACACGTGTAAAACGAGTCGTTTGCACTCTGTATTATCTGTGTCAGGACACACAAACTGTTTGTGCAACTGATCACATTTAAGGTCATAATTGTTACTATCCTGAAGTTTGTTTATGTCCAAAGAATAGTTTCAATAAACATAGGATGGTCTACAAACATATGAGATTTGGGATGACAATCTAGCAATCTGTTACATAGTGAGAACGCGATATAAGCTGCTAGATTTTTAGAAGGTAATTAACAATACAAACATAATAATGATTATAATGCAGGTGTGACCTTTCACACTTCGAACAGACTATGGGTACGGTTCATGAAAGATGTTCAAAACAGGTATCCCCCCCCCCCCCAACTTACAGCCAAGTTAATCGGCTCTGGCATTGTATCGACAGCAGTGACACTGTGCTGTGGGACTTTGTCGACTCGTATTATCGCGTAGGGAACAGAAAAAAATTGTTTGATAAAGCATTTAATAGAGGTAACGGTTTTAGACTGGAAAAATCACGAAATCCAGCAGCTTTTTCGATGAACTCACAACAACGTGCTGAAGCTCTTAAAGATACATACAGGGTGTTTCAGAAATGACCGGTATATTTGAAACGGCAATACAAACTAAACGAGCAGCGATAGAAATACACCGTTTGTTGCAATATGCTTGGGACAACAGTACATTTTCAGGCAGACAAACTTTCGAAATTACAGTAGTTACAATTGTCAACAACAGATGGCGCTGCGGTCTGGGAAAGTCTATAGTACGATATTTTCCACATATCCACCATGCGTAGCAATAATATGGCGTAGTCTCTGAATGAAATTACCCGAAACCTTTGACAACGTGTCTGGCGGAATGGCTTCACATGCAGATGAGATGTACTGCTTCAGCTGTTCAATTGTTTCTGGATTCTGGCGGTACACCTGGTCTTTCACGTGTCCCCACAGAAAGAAGTCACAGGGGTTCATGTCTGGCGAATAGGGAGGCCAATCCACGCCGCCTCCTGTATGTTTCGGATAGCCCAAAGCAATCACACGATCATCGAAATATTCATTCAGGAAATTAAAGACGTCGGTCGTGCGATGTGGCCGGGCACCATTATGCATAAACCACGAGGTGTTCGCAGTGTCGTCTAAGGCAGTTTGTACCGCCACAAATTCACGAAGAATGTCCAGATAGCGTGATGCAGTAATCGTTTCGGATCTGGAAAATGGGCCAATGATTCCTTTGGAAGAAATGGCGGCCCAGACCAGTACTTTTTGACGATGCAGGGACGATGGGACTGCAACATGGGGCTTTTCGGATCATCATATGCGGCAGTTCTGTTTATTGACGAAGCCGTCCAGGTAAAAATAAGCTTCGTCAGTAAACCAAATGCTGCCCACATGCATAACGCCGTCATCAATCCTGTGCACTATATCGTTAGCGAATGTCTCTCGTGCAGCAATGGTAGCGGCGCTGAGGGGTTGCCGCGTTTGAATTTTGTATGGATAGAGGTGTAAACTCTGGCGCATGAGACGATACGTGGACGTTGGCGTCATTTGGACCGCAGCTGCAACACGGCGAACGGAAACCCGAGGCCGCTGTTGGATCACCTGCTGCACTAGCTGCGCGTTGCCTTCTGTGGTTGCCGTACGCGGTCGCCCTACCTTTCCAGCACGTTCATCCGTCACGTTCCCAGTTGAAATTTTTCAAACAGATCCTTTATTGTATCGCTTTTAGGTCCTTTGGTTACATTAAACCTCCGTTGAAAACTTCGTCTTGTTGCAACAATACTGTGTTCTAGGCGGTGGAATTCCGACACCAGAAAAATCCCCTGTTCTAAGGAATAAACCATGTTGTCCACAGCACACTTGCACGTTAAACCATGTTGTCCACAGCACACTTGCACGTTGTGAACAGCACACGCTTACAGCAGAAAGACGACGTACAGAATGGCGCACCCACAGACTGCGTTGTCTTCTATATCTTTCACATCACTTGCAGCGCCATCTGTTGTTGAAAATTGTAACTACTGTAATTTCGAAAGTTTGTCCACCTGAAAATGTACTGTTGTCCAAAGCATATTGCAACAAACGGTGTATTTCTATCGCTGCTCGTTTAGTTTTTATTGCCGTTTCAAATATACCGGTCATTTTTGAAACACCCTGTAGGTATCCCACAATAAATCGAAAATCCAAGCAATGATTCAGTTTGAGCAGCTTTTGCCACCGAATGACATTTATGGAACTTGTGTAACTAAGACCTCATGCGCAGTGGCACTGTCTGCGGACGTAAGACGACCGAATGAGTGCACCACTTTTAGTCTCTCGGCTCATTCGGAAGACGACGGCAAGTTAGAGGGCCGGTATATGATGTGTGCGTATAGGGACGGTTTCTGCGGTTGCAGGCCAGGAATATAGAGATGGTGATAGATTTGTTCGAAAGCAGATTGGGGTTTAGTGACACTAAATATTGAGCGTCGGTGAGAGATGGGAGCAAAGGTCATTAATTTGTCAGGGATGGCGGGAAGAAAGCGACACTTTGTGGACGGTGAAGTGGGCTTTTTCCTTGGCTCAGAGACTGTATCGTGACTGAAACATGGGTGATTCCATTAACAGTCATTTCCTGAGATATGAGACCCTTAATCGAACAGACTAATACAATATATTTGAACTTGATCAGTTCCTCGTGGCTGCGGAGAGGCAGAGTCTTAGCGTGCAGATACCGGCGGCAGCTGGTGCGGCGACGGCTCGTGTTGCAGCGACACGCCAACGGCGTATTCTTCCATTTAGTACAAAAATGGTTTAAATGGCTCTGAGCACTATGGGACTGAACTTCTGAGGTCATCAGTCCCCTAGAACTTAGAAATACCTAAACCTAACTAACCTAGGGACATCACACACATCCATGCCCGAGGCAGGATTCGAACCAGCGACTGTAACGGTCGCGCGGCTACAGACTGCAGCTCCTAGAACCACTCGGCCACTCCGGCCGGCCCATTTAGTACAGTTCCCGTGACCTATTGCAGCGGCGGAGTGGCCTTCTCCTAGTGCATTCCCTCATTGCGTTATCAGCAAACGGCTACGGCGTGGCGCGGAGTGTTCCGTCCCATAATCGAGTTAGCGACCCTCAGGTTCGGCGCCTTCTGGCGCAGTTCATCAACCCCTAGGCTCAAAGATGACCCATTTCGTGAGGCCGCATTCCCTTCGTCCTCACCATCCATCTGGATAAGTATCACACGAACTTCTGCCTGGCAACATCTGGAATGGTGTCTTTTGCGTTGACCTATTGGCGCGGTACAGACATCTTCTTCCGTCGAGCGGCGTAGCGGCTAAGTCGTTGTAGCGAAGTATGACGCCCGCTGACTAACCATCGGTCCGTCCGACCAGGTCACGTTTCTTCTTGTCTTCTTTCTCCCCTCGAAGGGCCTTCCCAAAGGACCACCTTAAGGGACGACCTCACATCCCTTCAAAAAATGATCAAATGTGTGTGAAATCTTATTGGACTTGACTGCTAAGGTCATCACTCCCTAAGCTTACACACTACTTAACCTAAATTATCCTAATGACAAACACACACAGCCATGCCCGAGGGAGGACTCGAACCTCCGCCGGGACCAGCCGCACAGTCCATGACTGCAGCGCTTAAGACCGCTCGGCCTATCCCGAGCGGCCTTCATACCCCTCTCTCGGAGATATACAGGGTGTCCCTGCTATCTCGTCCACCAAAAATATGTCTGGAAGAATAACAGCTATTGGAAAACGACTTCACCGGTATCAATGTAGGGCTGGGGCCATGAATGTACATATTTGGAAACATTCTAAAACGAAAGCATATGTGTTTTTTAACACAATATTTTTTTAAATGGACCACCTATATTTTTTCTTCAGCAATCCATAGCATGACAAAGCACATACACAATGGCGATGACTGCATCGCAATATTCCCATTACATCCCGAGATATTGAGACGCGAAGTTGACGCTTGAAACACCCGACATGCGCTACTAGCACACGTCCTGAGGCTCAGGCGTGAACCCCATGCTGCCTGTAATCGCGATGTGATTGACATGTGTAATCACACCTCCATACTTATCAAGAGGTCCGAAACGCCGGATGTTTGGTCGTCTCACATCTCGTCTACGTGAAACGGGAAGCTTAAATCCAAGACCTCGACATCGTCCTAGAACACGCACAGATGAACGTGCTGAAGTTGCTGTCTCGCTGCCATAGCTGTGAATCCTCAAATCAGCACACGTCAAATTGAACGTGAAGTTGGTATGTCGAAATCAAGTGCACAGCGTATTCTTAAATGTCATAAATTTCATCCTTACCATGTTCATTAACACCAGGATCCTCATGGAAATGACTTCCGCAATTGGGTAACATTTTGTCGGTGGGCTCAGCAAAAATTTCTGACTAATCCAAATTTTTTTGCGGATGTTCTCTTTACCGACGAGGCATCATTCTCCAACAAAGGAATTGTCAATATGAGGAATATGCATTATTGGTCCGCAGACAATCCAAAATGGCTCCGTCAGGTAGAGCATCAACGTCCGTGGAAAGTTAATGTTTGGTGTGGGATTATTGGAGATACCGTTATCGGACCTTTCTTTATAAATGGCATCCAAAATGGCAGACAATACTCCAGATTTATACGACACAATCTTCCTGTTCTCTTGGACACCGTACCTCTGAACCGGAGAATGGTCATGTGGTATCAGCATGACAGATGCCCTGCACGTAACGCCTTACGAGCACGACGACTTCTGAACCGTAAGTTCCCTGGTAGATGGATTGGACGAGGTGGCCCAGTTAGGAGGCCTGCCCAATCTCAGGACCTTACACCGCTGGATTATTTTCTTTGGGGAGCACTGAAGGATGCTGTTTACCAACATGAACCAACAACACCAGAGGACCTGAAGCAACGCATTATTGATGCTAGTACAGCCATCAAAGAGGAAACAGTAGCACGAAGTAGGGCATCCTTCATCCGCAGAGTGACCCTATGTATGCAAGCCAATGGGCATCACTTTGAGCATGAGATGTGAACGCTATGTTTTGTATGTAGTGCTGGTATCACAGTGGAAGTTTCTACAAAGGCCATTTTACCCACTGATGTTAAGAAACATAAGTTTGCAACAATTTGTCATTTAACGCATTAGATAAGCATGACATTGATAATTATGTGATAATAAAACTAATTGATTAAACCTAATTACATTCATCCTCTATATCCTACCTGAACTTCCAAAATCAAAACTTTTTACCTAAACAAGGTAAAACTTTTAGTCCACTTGCGCTAGATCTACAGTAAAGTAAAGTTTTAACGTTGAACGGCATTACCTTTTTAGTAACGGATTAACGATAAGCGAAGTTAACTTTGTGACTAACGTTGCGGTACACAGATATGCTACAGAACCGCATCACCCCTAGCCTATGGGATAAATACCTGCTGGAATGTACGACGTTAATGCAGGATGGCAGCAGACCGTAGTATTCGTTTCGGACCTCTTGATAAGTATGGAAGTGTGATTACGCATGTCAATCACATCGCGATTACGGGCTGCATGGGGTTCACGCCTGAGCCTCAGGACGTGCGCTAGCAGCGCATGTCGGGTGTTTCAAGCGTCAACTTCGCGTCTTAATATCTCGGGATGTAATGGGAATATTGCGATGCAATCAACGCCATTTTGTATGTGCTTTTTCTTGCTATGGATTGCTGAAGAAAAAATATAGGTCCATTTTAAAAAAAAACATAAGTTTGTGTTAAAAGCACATATGCTTTCGTTGTAGAATGTTTCCAAATATCTACATTCATGGGCCCCAGCCTTACATTGATACCGGTGAAAGTCGTTTTCCAATAGCTGTTATTGTTCCAGAGATATTTTTGGTGGACGAGATAGCTGGGACACCCTATATTCGGCGTTTTTGCCAATGTCGCTAAGTTTCTAGTGCGGCGACTGACTTCGGCTGTTGATCTTTGCTCCTCACTTTGGTCAGAAACGTTACAAATGTCGACACACGGGCCGGCTATCCATTGTTTTACCTCTATGCTAGCGTGGTCGGGCAATGCCCTGTCGTCTCCTCCGCATCGCCAGATATGCCCCGCATGTGAGTTCAGTATGCTTACAGTTTCTGGAGCATTGAACACTGATGTTCGAACAGCACTGGTCGTTGTTCTCCTTGAAAGCATTACCCGTCTGCTCGGTCGTTGATCTGTCGAAGTGCTGACTGCCGCTGCGCAAACTCCGCTGGTCATCTGCCTTCCCACGTTGGGCAGAAACGTTATCGATGTCACACACGTGCCGGCCTTCCTTGTTCAACTGCTACGGTTTCCGAATATTGTGGCTAAACGTGTCAAAGTGTCTGAAATGTTCACACAACCTATAACAAGTCTTTACATATTTTGTATGTTTTGAATAACAATAAATAGCACATAACAGTTAAGCAAAATTATTATACACTCTATAGTTCATAGCGAATTGTGTGGAATTAATATCTCTGCAACTAAGCCAAACATTGACTGTCATTCTGGGGCAGTTATTCCAAAAGAGAAAAGCCCAAATTCAAATTACTATATTGACTAAATTGATCTATAGGTAAATGTTAATATCTTCGTTAGCGAAAAATTTCAAATCCCTTCCTGTTTTTTTTTATTTTTTTATTTCCACTAACGAACTTCTCCTCATCGATTTGATTCATGTAGAAAGGGTGTGTAGGTCACGAGTAGGACTTGAACAAATGTAAACAGGAAGACGCAACTATCAGACATTTCCGTGTAGATCGAGTTAGAAAATTTTAGGTGTTCTTATGTACTTTGCATGGTCGCAATTACTCACACACTTCGTAGCGGAACGAGCAAGCGTGTTGTACACTCAGTATTTCTGGTAACATATTTACTATTACTGTGCGAATTGTGAATATTTAATGATTTATTTACTATGTACATAATACTTATCCTGATAAAAAGAGGAAAACCTTTTTTCGTTCAGAAAATTAAACAGATGAAAGAAACACGAGAACTTTCAATCAATATAGTCACCTCATTTATATTACTGTATGACCATTTGTGACAAATATTATATGAAACCTATGGAGAACTGCACGAATCAGAATCATACTGATGGCAGAAGCATGGAAACCATGATTGCAACAAACAGCACATGTGACAACTGCCGAAGTTTTGCTTGTACATGATTTTTCAGTGTGTTTGTTGGAAAATAAACTTGTTTTACACTCATAAAGTGTTCTCGGTCACCACATAATTCAGCGGTGTACCGCGCTTACCGACGTATATCACACAATATTGGCATAGATGACTGATGGTTGTTAACTCAATTCTCTGGAAGCTATCTCTATTCTGTTCAGTGATGCATGCGTAACTTTTTAGTCGTCGTAAAAGGGTCTACTACCGCATGCAAAAGTAAAAGTAGTAAGACTGCACTAACGCAGTAGCTATCTACTTTATGGTAGAATGACGTGGGAATGAATAGAAAAGGACACCTGTAGCCATATTTGATCTAGGGACCTTGCCCTTATGAAACTGAGGCTCTACTCAGTGTTAGCTGCGGACACCCTAAATGCTAGTACGATGACTATTCAGATAGTCACATGCGTTTTGAAACAAAACCTTAACAATAAGGAAAAACCAAATTTTATTATGTTGTTGTTGTTGTGGTCTTCAGTCCTGAGACTGGTTTGATGCAGCTCTCCATGCTACTCTATCCTGTGCAAGCTTTTTCATCTCCCAGTACCTACTGCAACCTACATCCTTCTGAATCTGCTTAGTGTATTCATCTCTTGGTCTCCCTCTACGATTTTTACCCTCCACGCTGCCCTCCAATGCTAAATTTGTGATCCCTTGATGCCTCAGAACATGTCCTACCAACCGATCCCTTCTTCTGGTCAAGTTGTGCCACAAACTTCTCTTCTCCCCAATCCTATTCAATACCTCCTCATTAGTTACGTGATCTACCCACCTTATCTTCAGCATTCTTCTGTAGCACCACATTTCGAAAGCTTCTATTCTCTTCTTGTCCAAACTGGTTATCGTCCATGTTTCACTTCCATACATGGCTACACTCCATACAAATACTTTCAGAAACGACTTCCTGACACTTAAATCTATACTCGATGTTAACAAATGTCTCTTCTTCACAAACGATTTCCTTGCCATTGCCAGTCTACATTTTATATCCTCTCTACTTCGACCATCATCAGTTATTTTACTCTCTAAATAGCAAAACTCCTTTACTACTTTAAGTGTCTCATTTCCTAATCTAATCCCCTCAGCATCACCTGATTTAATTTGACTACATTCCATTATCCTCGTTTTGCTTTTGTTGATGTTCATCTTATATCCTCCTTTCAAGACACTGTCCATTCCGTTCAACTGCTCTTCCAAGTCCTTTGCTGTCTCTGACAGAATTACAATGTCATCGGCCGCCATTCAAACTGAGCCACTTATCATACCGCGGCGCAGGTTTTCAACTCTGTCTGTGCAGAAATCTGCAGCTGCGATTGCAACCATTTTTTTTTTATACCGGCTTGCAGCTCGGTTTCAGTGTCAAAGTGTTGTGTTGCCAGCCATGTAGTAATTGCTGAGAAGAGCCGGTAGACGCCTGGCCCCAAGTCCAGGCTGAATGGCAGATGATGAAGTACATCCCACCTAAGAAACCATAAGAGCTACCGTGTACGAACGGCCGTTTGTGCGAGTGCAGTGTCGTGAAAAAACATACTTTTTACGCTAAGTTTTTCCCGATCCTTGTTTTGTATCGCCCGCCTTAACTTTGTCAGTGTGTGACAATACTCAGTACTTCTCTGAGTTAACTGTCGTGCCAAGTTCAAGGAAAACAACGAGAATCACCCTGTTAGAGTCCCAAAACTCATTCATGCTCTCTCTTGCTGACAATGTTTGCAAGCACTTTCTTGGTTTCTTTTGAGAATTTTTGTGTCCCCATTCCATCGATTACCTCTTTGTTTCACAATTGACATACTTTGCAGACCTCTCAAGCCCAATTGCGATTCGATCGAGAACTTGTAGGGAAGCAGCCTACTCACGCTGTAGTAAATTCACATCAGTCTTTCTATTGTGTGCCAGCCAGTCTCCAGTAACTAGCTCTGACGTCATAAATGTTGCGCAATACTTTAAAAATTAAACAAATAACCTAAAACTTTTCTGGCATGTCAGAAGTAATACTAAATTAATATGTGTTGAATATCAGTTCGATAACTTTAGCCATTTTCGAAATTTGGACGTTTTTCTGTAAAAATAATTGGCGCAACAGAAAAGAGCTAGAGACTTCAAAATTTATATTTAGATTCATCTTTCATAATGATTTAATAAAAACAGTACTTTGGATTTCACAAATTAAGATTTTAGTGGAAATTCACGATTTTCTGGTTTTCGTCTCAAAACTTAAGGAAGCAAGATAGATTGAGTAGGCTAATAAATAAGGCTAGGATGTTTAGATTTAAATGGGTTGGGGGTCCGCTATGACTATGAAGATGTGAAAAGTTTCTTTTGAATACCTATAAAATTATAGCGATAGCGGATCTCAAAAGGGCCAGTTCAGAGCTCATCTACTGCGTGCAGTGTAATTTAATTAATTCTCTCGCCCAAAATATTTAACTTAGCCACGTCAAAAATTTATTATCAATACTTACCTGCGTGCTGAATGCACATGTAAATTAAGAGCTTCATCGGCCATCAGCAAAAGAAGCTATAATTTATTATGTAACTTGAAGTGGTGCATTACTAGCCCAGCGGCTAGTCGGGAGAGCCGATTTCATCAGGCGTTCCCTTAGCCGTCCGCACCGCGGCTTTATATATAAGAACGCTGCGCGAGGAAGCAAGTCAACTTTGACCCTGCCCCACCCCCCCTTCCGGTGTCCTTTCCTTTAGGCACCCTCTTTCCCTCCCTTCTCTTCCCTTCCCTTCCCTTCTCTTTCCTTTTCCCCCGTCCCCTCCCTCCACCCCTCTTCCCCCCAGGCTTCCTCTCCCACTTCCTCCCTCCCCCCTTTCTCCCCTGCCCGTGGCATCTCTGCTCTCCCCCCTCTCCCACTCCCCTTCCTCCTCCTCCTCTCTTGGCAGGTCCCCGGACTCGCACACGCATAGTGAACATTCGCGCGCCGGAGATCATCGCCATCAGTGTCTAGTGTGTGTGCTTCATTTTGTGTTTCGTGCAGTTACAACTCAACTGTTCACATGTGCCGTCGCCGTTCTCCGTGTTTTGTGCGCTGTGTCAACAAGTGTTAGTGTTTTTATCGTCCAACGTGAACGGCTTCTTGTTTTTTGTTTTTTGTAACTACTTTCTTTGCCCGCCATTTTTTGTATTGTCTGTGTCACCTATATCATATTATTATACCCCATAAGGCTGAAGAGCAGCGTATTAAGCTGCTGCCAGCCCGCCTTGTATGAGGTGATTAAAATTACAAAAAAGGAAAAAAAAAAGGAAGCAAGGCCCCAGTTCTCTCCAGACGCTGAGTAACACGCCATCTGTGACGGGAGTCGCGTCGCATCGGTATCACTGCTACAAACAGCCTCGGGTGCTGTATTAAGTTACTAGAGATGCGCGGAACCATGAAATCATTTCAAGTGAAGTGTTAATTCTGGGATGATTTTCATTATCTAGCTTCAGTTTGCGTATTGTCGTATTTTCACGTGCCGTCGCGGGACAGACATTCTACCAATTATTTAGCGTGGCGTTTGATGAAACTAATCATCAAATTATGGCGAGCATTCATTTCAACATTTAATTCGGACATTTATAGTTGCATCAGCGCATTAGACTCTGAACTGCTCTGATAGTTAGGTTGTAGGGATACTTGTGTTTTTTTTTATCTGTGACTTTGAGAATATACTCAACTATTTTGGAAAATCGTTTTTGATTAGAAATCCCGGACAATCTCCTAATTCCTCAGAGCTATAAGCTGCAGCTATAATTGTATTCTCAGATGAAGTGGGCACTAGGAACTCTAATTACAGGCTTCACGTTTTGTTAAATCGCTTTCTGGGTGCTAAAAAGTAAATAGAGAGCTAGTGTTGAGAACGGCGAAAGACAGCATTAACAACATTCTAAAAGCCAGAAACTGATTCTACATTCAAACATTTATGCAAGAGCAACCAAATTATTACAATTAACCGCCGCCCCACAAACTTTGTTACTATTTCTCTCGAAATCTCTGACGAAAGTCAGTGCTGCACTCAGTCAGTGTTTCTGCTGTCTTCCTTTGGGATTTTCCGAACCCAGACAGCACAAAATTAGTGGTAACGAAGCTACTCAGCCGCAATTTCATGAACCACACTGCATGAAAGTCGGGGAATATTGTGAAAGTTCCGTAATCATGGAAAGACGATATTCACGAATTTTGCCGTTGTTTTTCATCACCAGTTCATCATTCACAAGGCTAGGAATAATAGTGTAGTACTTACCGTAAACGTACTTACATCCATTTTCAAAATCTGTGCACCATTGCCTCACTCGGCTTTCACTCATTTTTTTTTTCGTACACATCACAACGACCGGGATAATTTTCAATGTATATGCCCTTTTTTGTCCACAAAACCTAATCATAGAAAGCACCTCACAAGATGTGGGATTTGCTATTGCAGCACACGTTTTAACATGTCTCAGAAAGCAAAGCAGCAGTGTCACAAGACCACACGCTACCACCGTTGGTTGTGCACTGAGAGCAAGAACGTTATGGCACCAAGACGGCGGCTGTAGCCCCGCCCACCGAGCGATAGACCAGAATGCCTTCTGGATAGCCGGCGTATAAAAGCAAGCCTAAAATTTTCAAACTCATTTCTCTCGGGAACGGTTGAGACTTCCGTCTTCCTGTTTACGTATGTTCCCCTAGTCCTACTCGTGCCACACAGACCCTGTCGAAACGAATGAAATCGCAGAGGGGAAGTGCGTATCGTCCCTTCGTAAGCCTGATTTACACGGTGCATCATACGATTTACACTTATTACGAAAGACGTGCTTGTAAAAGTTGTCCGATTCAAAATGTCAGCGATTGTTGTTACATGTTTGTTGCATCATATCAGTTCCATGTTTAGAAGTAGGATTAAATTTCGAATGAATACTATTCGCTCGAACTGGAGTTTAATTTCTCCTAACTGAGTGTGCCTCATTATCAGTTCACAACTTACGAGTGTATGAACGAAAAGCAAAGTCTTGTCCTATTAGTTCATTAATAACTTTTTCGCTCGTGTAACCTAGTTAGTATTGTATTGAACATTTTGTTACGTTGGTTCATTTTTCGTAATTTTATGACTGTGGCAAATGCTACTTTCATGACGTAAATTACTTCTTTGTTAAACAGTTCATCGATACAAACAAGTGATAAAATATTCACTTGTTGCGTTCTGTCTGTCGATAAATATTAATATTATTTGAAGTAGGAACAAAACTGAGAACTGCTATTGATAATGATTTCACTCAGAGATATCCAAACGAATAAATATAGTTAGTGCACTTTAGATTGAATAAATCAAAAATTTTCGAGCAAAATGAAGGCATATGTTCTGCGCAGGTGAAATTTAACACCAATAGTATGTAAATTCAAGCATCTTACACAAGATCTACCCTCAGATTTTGTAGACACTATCGATCTACAATCTACGGAAGTCGGATAATGTTGGAAACTACCTGAACCAATTTTTTTTATTCGATGCCAACATTGCTTGAATTGAATAGAATACTTTTTGTTCGATCTGATCACCCCAGTCAGGATTGGTCTCACACGAGCGATATATACTGAAACCATGTTAACAGGCCGAGTCATTACAATTTAACATCGAATAGAGCGAAAGTAGACTGCACACAGCTTATTTAGACACAAGTGCATACGATTCCCTTACCGTGACGAAGCTTTTACTTCCGGCCAGTTACAAGCCCGGAGAGAGACGGAACTGCTCTTGCTCTCGCTGCAGCTGACGGGTGCGATCTTTCGGCCTGAAGACTTCACGGCCCATATTGATTCGCCGCTCTGTCTTCCTTTAAGCACGCCGCACCGCTCCCAGCGCTCGGCTAGCATACCAACGATGACAGCACTCACCGTGGACGAGCTATTAGTCCTCGTCTGCTGCAGTAATTACTCCGATGGCACAGTGAACGTCCGGTCTACCGTACACTAACTATCAGCGTATAGGTTTTAGTAGTCCTGTATGTAACAGCCGATGCTGTAATGAGCTCGAGTCTTATTGGTGAGGCGTGGCGCCATTCTTGAAAGAGGTTTTACGAAAACAACAAGTTCTTCAGAAAGCTATGTGCAGCTCTGTCAATTGTTCTTTGTCACGTGTTATGATTCTTTTTTCTCTCAGTGACGGAGAGACTGCTTTCTGTGACATTTTATACCCGTAAATCATATCAAAAAATACGAGGGCGGTTCAGAAAGTAACCTCCGATTGGTCACAGTGCAGGTTGTGGGGGGATTAGCGACGCCATCTGTGCGTTCACGCACTCAACAGGTCAGTCGGCATCAAGCCGTGGTCGAGTGAACGTCGTACCTGCGCTAGTTTAGTTTTTGTGGCAGTTTGAAATGTGTGCTGCAATAGAAAACCCCGCCAAATGTGAAGTGCGTGCTGTCATAAGGTTTTTTACAGCCAAAGGATATTCTGCAGCAGCTATTCATCGTGAGCTTTGTGCCGTGTACGGACCAAGAGTTATGAGTGAAGGAGTTGTCTGTGAATGGGTACGTTTATTTAAAAGTGGACGAGAAAACGTTCATGATGAAGAGAGGAGTGGTAGACCATCATTGGTGACTGACGAACTCGTTCAGACAGTTGATGCAAAAGTTCGTGAAAATCGACGTTTCTCAATGTCGGAGTTGTCTACTGGTTTTCCACAGATTTCTAAGACTCTCTTGTACGAGATAGTGACAGCAAGATTGGGTTACCGTAAGTTCTGTGCACGATGGGTGCCCAAAATTCTTACCGACCACCACAAAACTCCAAGAATGGCCTCTGCATTAGACTTTCTGTCACGTTATGAGGACGAAGGAGAACCATTGTTAAACAGAATCGTGACCGGTGACGAAACCTGGATTAAGTACGTGAACCCTGAGACAAAAGAACAATCAAAGATGTGGGCACATTCAAATTCGCCTACCAAACCAAGAAAAGCCTCGCAAGATTTTTCTGCCAGAAAACTGCACCTCTTCATGCATTTGAAGAAATGGCTCGGGTCACAGCGGTTTGATGACGACGAAGAGCTCAAAGATGCGGTCACAGGCTGGCTCCAGGCACAAGCGGGTGATTTTTATGCAGAAGGAATTTCAAAGCTTGTGAAGAGATACGATAAGTGCCTCAATCGCTATGGAGACTATGTAGAAAAATAGTGCAAAGATGTAGTTGTAAGATGTATATATTAAAATATTTTTATTTAACTTGGTGTATTTTTTTAAATCAACCGGAGGTTACTTTCTGAACGGCCCTCGTATATAGAATGCTAGTTTCCACTGTGCTTCAGAATGCTAATTATACTAAGGTGCGATAAATCACGAAGGCTGTAGCGGGAATGAAAATGATTCTGTTTCGTTTGCATTTAAGATATGATTTGCACGAACTCCTCGCTGAAACTTATTCTGCGTGTTGTTAGCTTTATTTTCCTCATTACGATGAAATCATGCACAGAGATAACTGTAGGAGAACGGTAAGTTGGGTAGTGTGTGACCGTTCTCAAGGACAACACAGTGTGATAAAATGTGCTGTAGTGAGCAGCAAGAATAAACCGACCTCGTGTAACAAACAATTTAGGCTGCAGGTTCTAAGAGATACGGCGCAAATATGCACGTGATAGGAAGCTGATGACACAAAGTCGACGCATCACCAAATGTTCGCTCCTCATGGCAATGAAATCGTTCACACACGTAAGAAATTTGAACAGACAATTATTGATATTTAAGGGGGTAGGCCAAAAAATGGTTAGTCTTTTTAACTCAACAACAAGATTATCATTCACAGTCAACTAAAGCTACAATCATGGACTGTGCGTCTGATCCCGGCGGAGGTTCGAGTCCTCCGTTGGGGATGTGTGTGTGTTTGTCCTTAGGATAATTTATGTTAAGTAGTGTGTAAACTTGGGGACTGATGTCGTTAGCAGATAATTCCCCTAAGATTTCACACACATTTGAATATTTTTGTAAAGCTACAAACATGGCGCTCTTATATGCATCCAGACAGAAAAAAAGAGGTTGCAGTAATTACGATTCTAAGGAAATTCTATTGTTCCGTATAAAAGAAGAAAAAAGTTGTTACATCGACTCTAGAGCATCGAGTTCGTGTATGACATATTTCTCTGTATGACATACTTCTCCACCCGTTGAATAGCTCTGACAAACGTAGAAACAGCAGAAGTAGCAATTCAAATCGAATATCACGGGACTGCTGCGTGAGACGTGTAATGGTTACATATTATTTACAGTATCGCGGCTACAATTACACTGCTGGCCATTAAAATTGCTACACCACGAAGATGACGTGCTACAGACGCCAAATTTAACCGACAGGAAGAAGATGCTGTGATATGCAAATGATTAGCTTTTCAGAGCATTCACACAACGTTGGCGTCGGTGGCGACACCTACAACGTGCTGACATGAGAAAAGTTTCCAACCGATTTCTCATACACAAACAGCAGTTGACCGGTATTGCCTTGTGTAACGTTGTTGCGATGCCTCGTGGAGGGAGGAGAAATGCGTACCATCATGTTTCCGACTTTGATAAAGATCGGATTTTAGCCTATCACGATGGCGGTTTATCGTATCGCAACATTGCTGCGCGCGTTGGTCGGGATCCAATGACTGTTAGCAGAATATGGAATCGGTGGTTTCAGGAGGGTAATACGGAACGCAGTGCTGGATCCAACGGCCTCGTATCACTAGCAGTCGAGACGACAGGCATCTTATCCGCATGTCTGTAACGGATCGTGCAGCCACGTCTCGACCCCAGAGTCAAAGATGGGGACGTTTGCAAGACAACAACCATCTGCACGAACAGTTCGACGACGTTTGCTGCCGCATGGACTATCAGGTCGGAGACCTTGGGTGCGGTTACCCTTGACGCTGCATCACAGGCAGGAGCGCCTGCGATGGTGTACTCAACGACGAACCTTGGTGCACGAAGGGCAAAACGTCATTTTTTCGGATGAATCCAGGTTCTGTTTACAGCATCATGATGGTCGCATCCGTGTTTGGCGACATCGCGGTGAGCGCACATTGGAAGCGTGTATTCGTCATCGCCATGCTGGCGTATCACCCGGTGTGATGGTATGGGGTGCCATTGGTTACACGATTCGTTCACCTCTCGTTCGCATTGACTGCACTTAGAACGGTAGACGTAACATTTCATATGTGTTACGACCCGTGGCTCTACCCTTCATTCCATCCCTGCGAAACCGTACATTTCAACAGGATAATGCACACCCGCATGTTGCAGGTGCTGTACGGGCCTTTCTGGATACAGAAAATTTTTCGACTGCTGCCCTGGCCAGAACATTCTCCAAGTCTCTCATCAGTTGAAAACGTCTGGTCAATGGTGGCCGAGCAACTGGCTCATCACAACACGCCAGTCACTACTCTTGATGAACTGTGGTATCGTGTTGAAGCTGCATGATCAGCTGTACCTGTACATGCCATCCAAGCTCTGTTTCACTCAATGCCCAGGCATATCAATGTCGTTATTACGGCCACAGGCAACTGTTCTGGGTACTGATTGCTCAGGATCCATACACCCAACTTGCGTGAAAATGTAATCACATATCGGTTCTAGTATAATATATTTGTCCACTGAATACCCTTTTAGATCAGAAATACTTCTTGGTGTAGCAATTTTAATGGCCAGTAGTGTAGTTTGAATGTAATGTTTGTTGTGGTTATCAAAGTTCCACCGTTTAACAAAATTTCTAGTTATTGCAGTGTGGGCGGCCGACGGTTCTAGGCGCTATAGTCTGGAACCGCGCAACCTGCATCGGGCATGGATGTGTGTGATGTCCATAGGTTGGTTAGGTTTAAGTAGTTCTAAGTTCTAGGGGAATGATGAACTCAGAAATTAAGTCCCATAGTGCTCAGAGCCATTTCAACCAGTTGCAATGTACAGCACAATTTTCTACTATGGTCAGTTACTTGGACAAAACAGTCAGCATATTTTGGTCTAAACGTCTCTCAGAGAAGGCGTTTTCAAATAAAAGTAAAGAAAAAACGCGAGTTACTTATCAGAGTTGTGGTTTCAGATTATTCTGTGATCAACCACACATTATACTCAATTGCATTTCGCAGCTTAAAATTCCTAACGTCAGTTCTATTGATTACTTACGCTTTAAAACTTTAATATTACCTTTAGAATCTTTTAGTTTTAAAGTCATACTTATTTAACACTAAATTATCAGAAAACACGGCTGATTAATGCTTTTTAAAGTACCGAAAACAGGCGTCCTAGTTTCCAAGATGTAGGATTTCAGAATCGAACAGATGCTGCAGCAGGCAATCACCAAAACTGTTGGATCCAAAGGAGTGGTACAGGCGACGTCATTTGGCTCTGTTAGGACCGATCCTGTTACTCAGCGTCTTGACAGGACATCTGCCAGGAAAAGTTGGCAGCAAGCAACCGTTCAGTCTACCCGGTATTCCAGATTTACCTCTGTCAAAGAAACAATTGTACCACATAATTACTAATCCGTATTGCATGATTCTCTCAGTACATACTAGAAGAGAGTCATTGTTAGTACATATATATACCAGAACTGACGTTACGCCACATGGAACGGTTAACTCTGGCCGGTAGACAGTTTTCTCTCCCATAGCGTCTGTAACTAATTCCTAAGTGAGCCCTTCTGACGTCTTTGTAAGGAGCCACAACTCACACGAAGGATGGTAACCATTATTCTGCACGACATCAAATGTAGTAAGTCAGTCGCTTAAGTCCATCTTAAGCTAAGTACAGAACCCAGTGTAGGGCATACCATCACATCATTTTGTCGTCCATGACAACATGCTTCAACTCTGTACTACTCCAACTGTACCGTTAACAATGACAAAGTGCGAATCAATCACTGTCTTATCCTTAATCGTATTTACTAGGACAGTAACCTCTTGATGCTTTGTTTACCTCAACGCAGTTTGTCATTACATTATTTATAGTCCATGCTCTTGCAGTTCCCCACAAAGATTCCAAGATTTTCAATATGTTATAACTAGGTAATTTTTAACAAAATACACATATACATTCATCTCCTTGTAGGAACCTTGCCTATCAGAAACTACATAAATGTGTTCACATTCATTTATTAGCTTCCAATATGTAATTCCGTCCTTACTGATCTACTTTTGTTTCCTGAAGGTAACATAACTACATAGGACAAGACAAGAATGTCTACTACTGGAAGATTAAAATTCTGTGACGGACCGAGACTCGAGCTCGGGACGTTTGGCTTTCGCGGGCAGTTTTAATCTGCTATCAAGTTTCATATCAGCGCACACTCCACTGCTGAGTGCAAATTTCATTCAGGAAACATCCCCCAAGCTGTGGCAAGCCATGTCTCCGCAATGTTCTTTCTTCCTCGAGTCCTAGTTCTGCGGCGTCGCAAGAGAGCTTCAGTGAAGTTCGAAAGGTAGAGACGAGGTACTGGCGGAACTGAAGCTGTGAGGAGGGTGCGTGAGCCATGCTTGGGTAGCTTAGACGGTAGAGCACGTGCCCGCGAAAGGAAAAGGTCCCGTGTTCGGGTCTCCGTCCGGCACACAGTTTTAATCAGCCAAGACGTTTCAGAGGCAGAATTATAAGAAAACAGGAAAGGGGTCAAAGCAAACGCTCAAATCTTAGCAGAATATTTAGTCATACTTATGGCTCATGAAAACTCAGAGAAGTTATTCAGAGACTGCTTACTCTCTTATCTTAATGTGTGCATTGCTTTCATAACATTAACACCAATAATATCTTGTGTATTTAAATTTGTGTAGTTTTAGCACCTCACTTTTTTGATGAGTCTAAAATAGCTGTATCGCAAGTGATAATAATTTTATACACCTACTGGTATTCAAATGGTTAGGGCGGCAGTGTGCCCAGTAGGTTATTCTTTAAAAAAATGGTTCAAATGGCTCTGTGCACTATGGGACTCAACTTCTGAGGTCATCAGTCCCCTAGAACTTAGAACTACTTAAACCTAACTAACCTAAGGACATTACACACATCCATGCCCGAGGCAGGATTCGAACCTGCGACCGTAGCGGTCAGCCGGTTCCGGACTGTAGCACCTAGAACCGCTCTGCCACCCCGGCCGGCAGCTATTCTTCCTCCACGTTAATCGTCAGAGAGTGATAACTACGTTCGCCTAAAAATTTACTCTTGGACCTTATATAGTGAGTATCTAAACATTAGATTAAGGGAGGACGTTGATGAAAAACACATTATTTAAGGGGCTCCGGAAAGGCTCAAAAATCATGAAAAGTTCAATTTTTACTTTTTTGCGTTTTCTGAATCTGCAGACTATTACCTTTTAATAGATATATAATTTATTCAATTCCGAAGACTACAACTATTTTTAAATTTTTTTTGAAATGTGTTCTACATGGGCGTGACCCACTGTGGCGCTGTTAAACTGCTGTCAAATGGTGTTGTTATTAACGACCGTGTTCATCAGGTACATTTTAGTGATGTGAGATAAAGTATGTGTTGTGGCTAATCTGTGATGGTTCAATATATATCGCTGGTGTGATTGTCGATGGTTTCATGTTTATTTACTCTGTCGTTATCTCGAAAATATTCGTAATTAACTCTTTTTCTTGAGTCTCTGTTTTGTTGAAGTATAATAATGAGTAAAAGTAAAGTTATTAGAAATCCTCTGAAGGCTTTTAAGAAAAGGAGAAATGTTGGAAAGCCAAAGGTATGTTTTATTACTGTAAACAATAAAGACGATGAAAATCCCCAACATAGCTTGTGTCCCAAAGAAGAAGACAGTTGGTGTAAATATAACAAAGGATTGCTAACTGGTGAAGTGTACACTCATAAGCATAGTCTGCCTCATGCAATAATGGAGGTGATAAAACCTATTTTCAGAGACTTAGCAGCACCTGAACTGTTGATAAAGTGTATTCACGGAAAAACTCAAAACCCCAATGAAAGTGTAAATAGTGTTATATGGCCGAGAATCCCCAAGACTGTATTTGTTGGAATAGAAACACTTCACTTTCGTGTGTATGATGCTGTTGCAACTTTCAATGATGGCAACATTGTAAGGTGCAAGGTATTTAGAAATATGGGAATGAAGATAGTTTCTAACATGGTACGAGCGATGCTTGCTTTAGACAAGGAACGCCTTCGGGCTGCAGACAGGGCTGTAAAGAGTCTAGAAATACAAGCAAGAGTAAACAGGAGGAGGAACAAGAGGAATCTGGAGGAGGAGTTTGCAGAGGATGAAGATAATCCATCCTATGGACCTGGAATGCACTAAAAAGTTAATCCAATCTTTGTCGCTCGATTCCCAAAACTTTTATTTTCTCATACTAATTACATGTTTTCTAAGGATCTTCCAAACATATTTGTTTCAAACTTTCAGTAAATGTTACACAGTACCTTCTGCATAATTTAACACAGCCTTTTTCTAAAAAACTGTATATTTTTGAATATATAAATAAAAAATTGCAAAAAATGTTGTGAATTTTCATTACAATTGAAAAAAAATCATCTTTAATAACTGAACTAAAATTTGGTAAAATCCCTGTGTTAAGTTGTAGCCCATATTCCAATAAATAATCTGTAAATAGTTCAACTTCCTACCTCAAATACTTTGTGAGGAAAGATGTAATTTATAAGCGTTATTTTAACATTGCAAGTATAGGGCGTTCCGGAGCCCCTTAAAAGTAATGTGTAAAAGGAAACTCATTCACTCACTTCCACCTCACTCACGTTGAACCACACAATCGCTGTATCTCATACACCTCAAGACAACTAAGAGAGGGTGGCAAGTCCTACACCTGGGATTAAAACAGATGTAGAACGATAGAAGAGGTGAAACAAAGACACATGGAAATGTAACTAGCTGACATCTTACAGCAAACATGGTTGAGCCAGTAGTCCGGTTAACACGTTAAAAACATAACCCAAAAAAGTTTCGGAAACAGGTTGGACACATCTCAGAACCACAAAAACCACACCATATTTGTTTGAACGTCAGTTGAAATAGCGGTTAGATTTTCCAGCATGCCTGTCGTTCTCCTCTCTTCGGAAATCAAAACACAGTGTAGTAAAATGTGATTCACAGTGATTTGAACATCACAAGCACTACACATTGGTGGATCCTCACGCCAGAGCAAGAATCCATGCGTCAGATGACAGTGCCCTACGAGAATACGCGTGAGGATAGCTTCGTGGCTTAAAGGAGCTACACCTCTGTCTCCTAGTGGGCTTTAAGAGTCGCCGTTTATTATCTGTCACTTCCAGCCACTCTTCTTCCCGTCTGCACGTGACTCTGTACCTCAGCAGTGAGGTGATAGTGTGCAGAGGGATGGATCACTGGAAAAACTAACATTCACAACATCCCTCCGGGGCTGCTACATCTGTCCTTTCATTCCCCACAGTGCACACGTGCCCTAGTACCTAGCAGAAAGACACCTCCTAAAACAGCCGTTGTAACTGGAGGAGGCCGTCCTGGATATTATGCACTACTTTATCCGCTGGGTACGAGCGTTGGAGAGATTGAACGGCTCTCAGCGAATCGGAACAGACAAGGAATTTACCACTCGAAGTACATCTCATCTGCTTCAGACACGCAAGATCACGTGTAATTCCGAGTCGAAGACAGTAAAGCCCCGAGGCAGTCGGACCTTGACGACGCGGTCAGGGAAAACAACAGAGGAACCTACAGAGTTCGGGTTGTCATGAAATAATGTATTAAAACTCATGCAGAAGTGAAATCTCGAGTGTACTGTACCTAACCTAACATTACTCTGCCAGGAACTTTATTGTTAACACTTAGGTGTACGTGTAGACCTCTGCAGTAACTATGGTGACAGTCGGTTAAAAACCTGGATCAGGCGTTGCATTTGCCCCACAAGTGACTCCAGCACATGCAGTATGCAGATCCCCAAAGGAGTTGTTGCTCGTGGACGAATGGAGAAAAGGCTCTCCAGTGGGGGTATGCAGTTGAATTCGGAGATGCGATGAACTCACATGCCTGATGCACGATGAGGAGGTGGTTGTTCACCAGCCTAATCACAGAGACTATGCATGGGGCTGTTGCTATAAGCACCCGTGGCCAGCCTAATCCCGTCATGGTGCACAGATTCAACGATCTTCAAATAAGAAAGTCTCGCCGATCCGTACACTGTACACCCATAATCAACTGTGAATGCACGAAAGCCCTATGAAATGGGAGCAGACGCGCCCTGTCCGCTACCCAAGACCTATTGCTTTTGGAGTAAAAAATGAGGCCCTGAAAACTGTCTCTAAAATGTAGAATGGCATCTCCCACATCCAAGTCATGTAAATCAAAAATACAATGGGGCCGATTCAAATGTACACACACACAAACACACTCACACATACACTCGATCTGCAGAGAACTGAAAATCCGTCTTTGCAGCCCACTCCTCTAACCTCCACATCGTGAGTTGCAACAGACTGCTCGCTGTTGTATCAGTGGAGAAGGAACAGAAAAAAGGAAAATCGTCCACAAATATGGAGCACTCTACATGAAGCCTTTACCGTGGAAGTGACACTGTTTATGGCAGTGGTAAAGATGTTAAAACTTACAAAGCACTGCCCTGAGGGAAACCATTCTTCTGCCCAAAGCGATCTGACAGTATATCGCCAACTCGTGTATCACCAACTCGTGTGCTAAAAAACTGTTGAGATTGGGAAGACCGCATGACGATGTGGTGGTGGCCATGAAAGCCCCACTGATGCATTTGCTGTGTCTCCAAGTTGTGTCATACGCCATCCAGATATCAGTGAATAGGACATTACAGTGATGGTTACGTAGTAGAGACTGATGAATAGCCGCCTCTAGCAGGGTCAGTTTGTCGACAGTGAACAGAAATCTCCAGAATCCACAGTGAGATCTGCTAAAGGGTCACCTGGACTCTAACAGCCATAATAGACGTCGGTTAACCATTCCCTACGTTGCACCTCCTATACAGATTGTTAAGGCGACACTCCTGTGACTACTGAGACATGTGCGGCCCTTTGCTGGTTTTAGCAGAGGGATCAGTATTGCCGCCCTCCACGAGTTGGGGAAATTTCCTGTCTGCCACATTAGATTAAAATTTTCGTCGAGGATTTCTTTGAGGCAGCTGGAAAATACCGAAACATGCAGTACCGGATTTGGTGGTGACCAGGTGTAGTGTCACGAGTCTCCACGCTTTGGAGAAGTGACATCTCTGTCATATCGAATTAAAATATTTGAGGAGAATATTCGTTGACGCTGTTAGCAAATGCCGAAGCGCACAGTAATGCATTTGGTCACGACCAGGTGCAGTGTCACGAGTTTCAGACAGCCCAGATTCCAGTTCCCACATAGAGAAAGGGTAATTGTAAGAATTGACAGATCTGAAGTTCAGCTTGTCCCTCTCTACTCTCGCTCAGCAGCGACCAAACGCCGGATCCTATCTGACACTGGCAGTAGTTTCTGTAAAACGTTCTCTCAACGTCTGAGTGATGTACCTGGGTGTTGTTTAGCACTACTATTATGTTACCAGAAATTCTCTGGGTATCTTCCCACACTTTTGTAGAACTATTGGAACGGTCGATAGAGTCAAGGAACGCTTCTCTTTGACCCTCTCTTGCTCTGCTTAGTGACAAAATGGTTCAAATGGCTCTGAGCACTATGGGACTTAACATCTGAGGTCATCAGTCCCCTAGAACTTAGAACTACTTAAACCTAACTAACCTAAGGACATCACACACATCCATGCCCGAGGCAGGATTCGAACCTGCGACCGTAGCAGTCGTGCGGTTCCGGACTGCGCGCGTAGAACCGCTAGACCACCGCGGCCGGCGCTTAATGGCACATCGAGCCTTGGCTGACGTGACTCAAAAGGCTGTGAGATTGTCTGATAAGTTGGGAGGCGTTTAAACCATCGAAGAGTTGCACGCCTTTGCTGGATTGCCAAACAGCGATCACGTGTTCACCAAGATGCAAGTACCCTCCTAAGATGACCTAACGACTTAAACATCGATAGGTCAGTCGCATGACTGATCACTTATGTGATGTGGTCTAACCGTTCTTGGATGCCGTCGCGGTGTTCAGGCACAACCTGCAGGCTGAACAGAGCCCAGTTAGCCATGATGATCACACATTTCATTGGCTTTTGTTCAAGAAATTCTCCGTCCACAGTGGGAAGTTGTCACTGGAATGAAGATCATCAGTTGCTTCCTACTGTGCTTGGTCTGCAAAGGCTGAAGAGCAGGAGAGGTCTATATCTCCTATAGCAGCTGAGAAATGAGTGGGACTGCCCATGTTGAGGATGCAGAAATCCTCAGGTATCATGAGATTTTCCGAGACCGACGGCTGAGGGAAGTATTGTTTTATCCCCATAGTGTACTGTGGGCACTGAAAGGCACGGATGTTGTTCAATAAGACCTGTTAGAGTCTCAGATTCTATTGCGTCCCATGAAGGCAGGTACAGGGGGCAAATAATGTCCTTCTGACTCACACTAACTGCAGCAGCTTCTGCTTCTAGGGCAACAACTAAGAAGACAGAAGAGAAATGATGTGTGTTATTGACAAACACAGCGAACATCTCCCTTGGCTCCTCCACCAGTTAGGTCATCCTTTCGGTGGAAGATGTAGCGTTGTAGCACAGGGACATCAGTGGTTCTGAAGTGTGTTTCCTGTAAATACAAGCAAAAGGGTTGTGCCTGAGCCACAAATTTCAGACCTCCACATGAATCCTCAAGCCACTCTTGTTCCACCGTAGTATGGGTGCCATTTAGCAGAGGGATGGCACTTTTACACCCAGACGAGGAGCACACACTCGGTGGAATTGCAACCTTGGGGCAAGATGGATGCCGTGGGCCGACTTCGAATTCCATTTGTAGGAGCAGCAGGACCGTCATGTCGAATGACGTCGTCTTGAACTGTCGGTCTGCCACCTGCGTTCGCTTGACGTTGAAGCTTCCTATTTGCTTTCTTGGAATGTAAGGGCTCTCTAGGAACGATCGCAGCAGTGGCTGAGGCGAAGCTGAAATTCTTACAAGACTCTGCCTTTGGAGGTACCCGAAGCTCTGCAGTGGTGGCAACTGCGGTTTTCTCTTATGTTCTCGCAAGGGCTATGGGATGCAAAACAACTGCAGCTTGACAACCAAATTGACAAATGCCAATACTACAGCTATCACTAGCAACCTCTGTTTGTGTGGAAGCACTGGCTATCGAATCGGGATTCTTAAAGGGCTAAAGTAAGATCCTGAATAGTCTGATCACGAGCGCCGAAATCAGGCCTCAAACCACGGACATCGGCCACAGTCATCCGTTGCTCCTGGTTGATCAGCCTCCGTCAGCAGCACCAAGACTTCCGTGACACAGTCCCGGGTGACAATGCCCTCCGCCAGAAATTGACAATCCACTCCAGCTCGCCTGACTTCCGCGTCGTCTGCGATTACAAAAGATGCCGGTGCCTGCCCTGTCCTAGATGGTTCGCCATGGCACACAGACACAGCACTTCCTCGAATTCAGCGTCGGTAACCAGCATTTAAATGCTGGCCCGGCCGCGTACGTCACATTCGGGCACAGTATGGTCACACCCGGCACCGGCTGTGAGTGATCCGGGAATCCTCGATGTGAGCTCTGTCTCCACTGGTCCACCCAGTCTGGGCAGGCAACATCGCGCCATCGTCCCGGCCCTGCTCCTCACTGTCGGTCCCGACTTTGACTCCGGGCACCGCCACAGGAACGACGCGACCTTCCTCATTTGAGAAGACCTGGCTGACGCCCGTGACCACAGAGCGGTCGGATCGTACCGTCTCAGCACACCTCGCTTACCGGAGAAGCCAGCACAGCGCACTGTCATCCGCGCAGCGCATGCACGCCACTAGCCGTACGTCAGCGTCTGCGGCTGCGACTCCACAACATTACGAGGGAACTCTGGACCATGCCAGATAATGGGCACAATCATAAGAGTGAATTGTATTAAATAAGAGAGAACTAATGAAGAGTTGTTATATCTTCATTAGGACCCTGCAGCTGCCCACATACCTCATCAACGATATAGAACCCAGCCTGTACTCAGAAAGCCCATCAAGCCTTTAGAGATGTTCTTGACTTCACCATATAAGACTTGTTTTGTTGTTTTAGTTTCTTGCATCTTCCTTTCTTCAGTTAAGACTCTGCAGCTCCTATCCAGACAAACTGATTCCCATTGCGATTTACCCACTTTAGAGGCGAGGTGCTACTTACTCTGTCATTTGTGGCCTCGGCACATTTGCCACAAGTGGATTCACCCTTACATCCAATCAAAAACACATTCTGAACACCATTATGTTACTATTCATGGACAGACTGTGTGTAACGCCTGAGTCTGAAGGACTGGCTACATGAGTCTTCTTGTTGTTCGTACCTACCAGTGTCTCACCCTTCCCGTTGGGAGGAGAAGGAGAAAGCCTCGAGGGTTCTATCACGATCCCACGAGCAGCTATTGGGAAATAAGGGTCCACTCACATTGAGCCTCGTGTGCTCGAGTAACTCTTATACAAGTGAGGGTCAGGAGGACCCGCAGAGGTTCCCCGCTAACTACTGTTCCATCACAACAGCCATCCATTTCATCAGCACGCAGCACACCATTAGACTGAGTTGTTTTTCTATAGAGGCTTTTACCATTCTTGGAATCCAGGTTGTCAAAGCAAGGTACCTGTTACCTGTTACACACAGCGTTCCAGTACCACGTCGTACAGTGATCATTGAAGCATTCTCAAAGTTTATGGTGGGAGGGAACTGGTGGCAGTCCCCAGTCCCCAGATCAGGAACCCCACGGTCGCTAAGCCTGTACTCAGCAAACCAATACTGAGCCACTGAGAGAGAGAACTTTATTATTTTTTTTTTAAATTATGATTGTGTAAGGATAATACAATGATCATGCAAAATTGCAAGCACTTCGGCCCATATATCAACTTACTATCTGAATTTCAAAATTTATATGAGTCACACATGTAGTCTGAGCGATCTCTGCTTACATAGGGGGTGATTTCTTTCCCATGTGTAAAAACTCTAGTGATTGATCGATGATAGGATATAGAAAAAGAAAGGTCTAATGAACTCACCTCCGGAAATTCACTGTGATTCTGAAGATAACAGGACGATTCTGTCGAAACTAGTAAATGGAATAAAGGTCTTAAAATAAATCTATCTTGGCTTTCATATATGTATATATATTTTTTCCACCCTATATATTTTTCTCCACCCTATATATATGGGTGGAGAAGAATTGGGTCACAAAATTTTGACACTGGATAGCTGATACTACACTCCTGGAAATGGAAAAAAGAACACATTGACACCGGTGTGTCAGACCCACCATACTTGCTCCGGACACTGCGAGAGGGCTGTACAAGCAACGATCACACGCACGGCACAGCGGACACACCAGGAACCGCGGTGTTGGCCGTCGAATGGCGCTAGCTGCGCAGCATTTGTGCACCGCCGCCGTCAGTGTCAGCCAGTTTGCCGTGGCATACGGAGCTCCATCGCAGTCTTTAACACTGGTAGCATGCCGCGACAGCGTGGACGTGAACCGTATGTGCAGTTGACGGACTTTGAGCGAGGGCGTATAGTGGGCATGCGGGAGGCCGGGTGGACGTACCGACGAATTGCTCAACACGTGGGGCGTGAGGTCTCCACAGTACATCGATGTTGTCGCCAGTGGTCGGCGGAAGGTGCACGTGCCCGTCGACCTGGGATCGGACCGCAGCGACGCACGGATGCACGCCAAGACCGTAGGATCCTACGCAGTGCCGTAGGGGACCGCACCGCCACTTCCCAGCAAATTAGGGACACTGTTGCTCCTGGGGTATCGGCGAGGACCATTCGCAACCGTCTCCATGAAGCTGGGCTACGGTCCCGCACACCGTTAGGACGTCTTCCGCTCACGCCCCAACATCGTGCAGCCCGCCTCCAGTGGTGTCGCGACAGGCGTGAATGGAGGGACGTATGGAGACGTGTCGTCTTCAGCGATGAGAGTCGCTTCTGCCTTGGTGCCAATGATGGTCGTATGCGTGTTTGGCGCCGTGCAGGTGAGCGCCACAATCAGGACTGCATACGACCGAGGCACACAGGGCCAACACCCGGCATCATGGTGTGGGGAGCGATCTCCTACACTGGCCGTACACCACTGGTGATCGTCGAGGGGACACTGAATAGTGCACGGTACATCCAAACCGTCATCGAACCCATCGTTCTACCATTCCTAGACCGGCAAGGGAACTTGCTGTTCCAACAGGACAATGCACGTCCGCATGTATCCCGTGCCACCCAACGTGCTCTAGAAGGTGTAAGTCAACTACCCTGGCCAGCAAGATCTCCGGATCTGTCCCCCATTGAGCATGTTTGGGACTGGATGAAGCGTCGTCTCACGCGGTCTGCACGTCCAGCACGAACGCTGGTCCAACTGAGGCGCCAGGTGGAAATGGCATGGCAAGCCGTTCCACAGAACTACATCCAGCATCTCTACGATCGTCTCCATGGGAGACTAGCAGCCTGCATTGCTGCGAAAGGTGGATATACACTGTACTAGTGCCGACATTGTGCATGCTCTGTTGCCTGTGTCTATGTGCCTGTGGTTCTGTCAGTGTGATCATGTGATGTATCGGACCGCAGGAATGTGTCAATAAAGTTTCCCCTTCCTGGGACAATGAATTCACGGTGTTCTTACTTCAATTTCCAGGAGTGTAGTAGGAACAAACTAGTAGAAACCAAAATTATTAATGCTGTCTAGGTCGACAACGCACTACTTTTAAACTACGGAAACTTGCCGCCATACACTAAAATTGGCATAGGGGTTGTCTTGTTGCCGTTCGTCGGTTGATGGTCAACGCTATGGTTGTCGGTTCACATATACAAACGTCCCTTGCCCCGTCACTGCCCCAACGTAATACGCACACGTCTCTAATAGGTCTTGCTTCGCTTCAAAGCACACATATGTCACATGCGATGTCGGCACAGTATTCGTTTGAAGAACAACGATATATGGTTTTTGTTTATGGACTAGCCGACGGTAATCAGCATGAAGCTCGACGGTTGTACGAGGAACGGTACCCAGCAAGACGCCACCCTCAAACGCAAACGTTTACAGCAATTCACCGACGGCGAAATAAGCTCGTTTGCGGGATATCATGGTGATGCTGGAAGACACCGAACCCGACGGGATGCTGCATTTGAAGATACTGTTCTCGAGCGCTTCGAGGAAGCACCTACGACAAGTACTCGAGTGGTTGGATACGACATCTGAGTGACTCATCGGTTAGTCTGGGAAGTTTTGACGTATGATGGCCAGCATCCACTTGGTTTCCACCCTGTCCAAGACCTAAATCCTGTGGCGGACAATGAACACAGGCTAGGATCTTGCCGATATTTTCTGCACCTTGTTGCACGAGATTCCGACTTCACCGCCATTGTGTTGAGTTCACCTTCCAACGGGATGGCCTTTACAACATTCGAAACGTTCATTACTGGGCAAGGGTAAATCCTCAAGTCATGTACGTCCACGGATACCAAGAAAGATTTTCGCTCAACATTTGGGCAGGCATTGTGGGTGACCATCTGATTTGGCCGGTCCGTCTGTCTCCTCGATTTACCCGGGCAAATTACCTTCACTTTTTGCAACAAACTCTAGCCGTCCTGCTGGAAAATATTCCCCTGAACATACGGCTACGCATGTGGTTGCAGTATGGTGGGGCGTCCGCACGTAACAGTCTTGCTTTGCGCAAGACGTAGTGAAAGAAAGAAATTTTGAGGTAAGCTCAACAGCGACTAGAACGTACGAAAATCCATTCGATGTTCTGACAAGGGGTCACAAGAGATGAACAGCAAAAAATTCTTTTAATTCAGAAGGAATGATAGGAAACAACGGAGCACGATGTGAGATGGTAGATGGTTTAGCTTTATGACAAAGGTTACAAGTAGACAAGGCTCTCCGAATTCTCTTTTCCGTATTGTTAAAATAACAAGTCGTCCGAAGAATATGATAACATTTTAGTGGACCAAAATGTGCGTAGCTGAAATGAATGTACCAAATGAGCTTATTAGCAAAATCGTCAGATATCCAAAGTACGCATAGCTTGTCATCAACAGTGCAACGTTTAAAGAGTATGTTGTTTCTAACCAGATAATTATGCCGAATCTGCATGTTTGTCCTTTCATGACATTTACTTTAGATGTCTTTCCAAATCGAATCCTTATCTTGTTCATAAGCAATGTCCTTTAAAGATGTAGTGATGAAGTTTACAAAGGCGACTTTCTGAATGTAAGAAATACTGAAATTTTTGTCGAGGTTGGCTTCTGTGTTACTTTTCTCAAGCCCAGCTGGTGCACGTGACAGTGCGTCCGCAACAATGTTTTCCTTGCCGGGAATGTAGATTACTGTGAGGTGGAATTCTTGCAGAAACAATGACCAACGTTTTAACATATCATTATTAAATTTTGAAGACAATAGAAACTGTAATGCACGATGATCACTGTATACTTTTACGTGTTTACCAGAAAGAAAAAAAACTGAATTTGTTAAATGCCCAAACGATAGCTAAAGCTTCTAATTCAGTAACGGAATTTTTTTTTCAGATTTTGTTAGCACGCGGCTAGCAAAAGCAATGGTTTTCTCAACAGTAGTGTCATTTTCTATGCCTTCTTGAAATAAGTGGGCACCAAGACCGACTTTAGAAGAATCCGTGCTAAGGCATAAATCTTGTGACAGATCTGGATGAGCTAGTATTGGCGCGTTAAGTAGCGATTTTTTCAAAGAATTGAATTCAGACTGTGCTTGCTCGTCCCAGTTTGTAGCATTATGTGATTGCCTTATCATTTTAAATCATTCACTAATCGAGTAGTCGCTCGGCAACAGCTACAGTTAGCAAATAATTTTGCGAGAATGTAAAAGGTGAACGACCTGTGACGTAACTTGTTTATTGTCGAACCGCCGTCAGAGATGCAGTGAGTTATTGACTTTGAAAACCGCGTCGCGAAAAACGGACAGAAGAAGAACACTTTTACACATTTTCTTTGATGTACGAGATATTCTCGATGAACAGTTACTCATTCTTCTCTTGTCTCTTGTAACTTGTGTCGGACGCGCATGTCTTGCCGGCGTATTATTATTGTTAAAAATAATAATATTTTAGTGTAAAGTAAAAGTGCAATACTAAAAGTGCAATACTGCATAGCAGTAGATTTATTGTGCGACGTGTATGTGAAAACGCCAAAGAAATTATTTTTATTACGAGAAGAAGTTCCAGGCAAAACGGCATCCATGTTAAATCCTTCATTGCAGTGTAAGTTCATCTATTAATTGGCATAAATTCAGAGTTAAATGGATCTGGTGTATGGACTGTTTATTTAATATAGAATCTATGTCTCACTCCTTCATGAAGTTATTTAATTTTCTTTATGTTTCTGCCAAATAGAGAGTTCACAGTCACGAATTCTTTCGTCGAAATCGGACGGAAGTTGTATGCGGTGAAATATTTTCTCCGCGCCGTATTCTACTGGTAAATGCATGGTAAACTACGGTCCCTTAGGAAATTCATGTTGAGCTATCCAAAAATAATTATATTTAGAATAGGCACTTACTCTCCTCTGCAATGCAACTTCCGACTGATCAGACGATACAACAAGAAACAGCCGCACAGGGTCGGCGTTCGCAAATATATTTCCACTGCTGATTATAGCTATATGTCACAGCAAAAAAGTAAACATATTGTTATAATTAGCGACTACGAACGGGGACTTTTATAACTGTATGTTTATGTATACACATTACGTAAACATATCGTTATAAGTTCCAAATAGTATTTTTTTCTAGTGAGAGAGCAAAGTTCTGATGTTACTAGAATCTGCATATTCAGAAAACGACGGTAAAAATTTACGAGACCCAGAAAACTGCGGACTTTTCTTTATGTGGATGGATCTGGAATGGCTCTGATTGTTTCTAGCTTTTGAGGATCCGGCTGAATGCCTTCAGAAGAGATAATGTGTCCCAAAATCTTCAACTTTGTCCTACCGAATTCAGACTTTTGCAAGTTAACTGCAATTCCAGGTTCTTCAAAAATATGTAAAACACTGTTGAGGTTACGATTATGTTGTTCCCATGAGGCTTCTGCTGTCAGAATATAGTCCACATATAAGGTGATATGACGTTTCAAGAACTCAGGTACTATGGAATTTAGCCTATGAATGAGTGCTGCCGAAGAAAGTTCAAACCAAAAGGAAGTTTACGAAATTGATAAACGCCGAAACAAAGAAAAGCTGAGTATTTTCTACATCCTGGATTAAGTTCAATCTGGTGAAAGCTGGATCTGAGATCAATGGAGAACAACATGTTTACACCATTAAAATTTTGAAGAAGTTCTTCCAACGTTTGCGGCCTGTCTGTTTCAGGAATGATGACAGTATTTATTTGTCTTGAATCTAAGACAAGCCTGAGTCTTGCCGGCAAGACTCACCGGAGGAGAAACACCCCTCTGAAGATGTCCAGCGCAGCTCTGGACGAAACGTTAGAAGCTGAAGAGTTTCATGGATCACGACCTTACATCCCGGAAGGTTTACCAGAAGATATGTCATCCGGCCGTGAAAGCTTTCGTACTCTGTATTGGATTGTTGTATGAGCTTACTGCAGGCTCCATAATGTCCTCATCAAGCATAGATTGTATTTCTGTTCTAACACTGTCCCTATAATGTGCCGGAATTACGTATGTTCTATCACAGTATGTAATATGCTCACGAACACGGAACAGGTTTTGAAATCCTTTGATTGTTCCTGTTTTGTGAGTAAAAACTGTGGAATGTGCTTGTAAAATGACAAAAAGGTCCTGCCTAACAGTGTCATTACAGTTCTCAATTGTTTGAATTTTATTCTGAATTAAGTCATTAGTATCAAGCACATCCTCGATATCACCCCTGTCAATACTTGCAGAGTGATTGTTAGTGTCAAGTCCGTCGAAAGTTCCGAACTGTTGTCTAAAAAGAGGTAAAGCAGATCACTTTCCTCGTCATGGTTTGAGAGAAAATCTTCAGCTTTGAAAGCTATTGACTTACCTTCGTTCTCTAAACTTATTTCAGCATCGTAAACGTTTAAGATTGCTTTGTATTCATTCAAAAGGGCTACTCCCAATATAATTTCTGTCGACAATAATGGAACAAAAGTTCACAGAGAATCTGTGGCTTAGACAAAAGGATTCTAAGTTAGTTTGCTAGTGTACGTCTACATTTTTTCCAAAAATATCACCTTGTAATTTAACCTTACATAAAGGAAGTGTGCGGCAATCGTTTGATTTGTTACATTTGCTAAAAGCTGTTTCACTAATTGCTGAAATGGGCGTGCCAGAGTCAAAAGTACTGCCGCAAATTTTAGGTCATTTACTGTAATGTGAATTACAAGATATGCCATGTTGTTCTGTTTTACGTCGTGTTCCTGGAGTAAGATATCCCTAATATCTTCTATTATTATGTAATTAATAGCCACGGCAGCTATGTCGTCAGCTTCGTAAGGACGTTTTGTGACTGCCAGCGGTGTGAGTCATTATCTACTGTCTCTTTGTTGTCGCGCGTCATTATTGGGATTTGGAGATCTAACCTCTTCAATTTAAGTTTGTCGCGAGAGCCCTGCCCTGTTTGAATCACACCAATTTTGGTTTAATTTTGGTCCATTGTTAAGATTATATCGTCTGCCGTCTTGTCGATATTTTACATACTTTCTTCCTTGTCGGTCACGTGGTGGACAATTTCTCCCAGAATCTTAACTGCGTGGTGGACCATTGCGCCTGAAGTTATTCTGTCTCCTGTGATAATTATTATTGTGGTTCCCATATTGTCTGCTTCTCTGATTGTCTCTGTCATAGTCAATATCACGGAGAGGTGATCTTTCCCTGTAATTACCCTGGGCAACAAAAAGTAATCTTTGAATGTTTCGAGCACTTTATGAGGCAATTCCTACTAATTTTGGTTTTAGAATAACAAATATGACAATGAAAATTTTTTATTATCTCTAGTTTCTATGATATACACAAGGTGGAAGTATTACATATTAACGGATTGAAGAAAAGGATGCATTTTAATTACATGCATGCTAACAACAATGAAAGTGCATTTGATTATTTAACTGGTAATTACATGCTAAGAGTTCTAAATTGCTGGAAAAATACTTCGCAGATTGTCGTGTCTGAAGAGAATCATGTGGTGGCCTATTGACTGCGTTGTCTTTTAATTTGCCTCATGTAATGGAGTTCCGCAGGATCCCTCCCCAAAGACCATCAGTAATCTGCAAGCATTACTTCATTCCAACGGCCCTGATATCTTTGTTCCATAACAGAAATGTCCTGATGGAATCTCTCACCATGTTCATCACTAAGAGCTCCACAACTAGGAAGGAAAAAGTCTAGGTGGGAGTGGAGAAAATGGAGGGAAAAGTCTAGGTGGGTGTGGAGAAAATGGATCTCAAGGGACATGTTGCATACAAGGTTACAGTATTTTGCAGGAGCACTGTCACCAATTGCTTGTAGTTATCATCTCTTTTGTTGGCTAAAAATCCATGACCAACACCCTTGAAGGCTTTCCAAGCTTCCTTTTCTTTCCCCTCCAAAACTTGGTCAGATACAGGATCCTTTACAAGCCATCTTGGTTGTGGTCTGACAAAAATGCCTTCCTTAACTTTTGCAACACTTAATTTCGAAAATTTCTGTCTTATGTACTTGAAGGCCCGTCCTTCTCGGTTCATAGCTTTGAGAAAGTTTTTCATCAAACCCAGCTTGATATGCAGGGGTGGAAGAGCAACGTCTTTTGCGTCCACAAGAGTCATGGTAACGACATTTTACTCGCTAGGGTGAAGATTTCATGCATGCCAGTCATCTTTAATATAATGGAACTTCCTATCTACTATCCCACATACATAAGAAGCACCAAAGCTTTATGTAACCAAGTTGCATTCCTAAGAGTATGGCAATGACTTTTAGATCACACAGAGTTTCCATTTGTGTTCATTTTATTTAACTGAGTCCAAGAGAGCTGTCATATTTGCATATTTCTCCTTCATGTGAACAGCATGACAAACAGGAATAGATGAAAAAAGGTTCCCGTTTTGAAGTAACACAGCTTTCAAACTAAGCTTGGAGGAGTCTATGATCAGCCTCCATTCAGTTGGATCATGGTTCAAATTCAAAGATTTCATCAAGCCATTAATGTCGCAGCAAACAGCAAGATAATTTTTCTTCTCAAAAAAGGGAAGCAGTTCCATGTGACATTTTCTGTACTGTGAGATTCTCACATCACTTTGGAGAAGATTCCACTGCTGCATTCGAGATGCAAGAATTTCTGCATTCTCCTTTGACAGGCCAAGGTCTCTAATGAGATGACTCAATTCTGCTTGACTCAGTCGGTGCGGTTTATCATATTTTCCCTCAAAATCAGAGTCATGGGATGTGGAAAGCTTGTTTGGTTACTCTTGTTTCCCACTGTCTTCATTTTGTACTTCAAACACACAATTTTCAGGTGGAGTAGGAACTGGTAAACTATCCGAATGTGGAATGGGTCGAATAGCAGATGGAAGATTCGGGTACTTTTCTTCATAGTCAGTCCTGCCTTTGTAGGTGGAGTCACGCAGAAATAGCAGTCATCTATATGGTTTGTAGGTTCCCGCCAAATCATAGGCATAGCGAAAGCCATTGATTGTTTCTTTTTTTTTTCAGCCATTCTCGCAGTGTAACTGAACGTGCGTTACAAGATATATGTGGAGCCCAAGACTTATCCTGGTCCCCTACTTTCATACCGAAATAATACTGATAGGCAGTCTTTACAAGAGGCGTCAGAGTACTTTCCTGTGAGGAAAATGTTATTTCACCACAAATATAACAAAAGTTATTCACCATATTTACACATTTTCGTGACATTTTTACAAATTTTGTACCAAAAAATCGCTTGCAAACCAAAAATTTTGCATTAATTGGAGTAGAAACTACATGTAATTCACAGTCACAGCAAGAGTATCTATGTTTATGACTTACAAAGAGCTGAAGAGTATTTGTGTTTTGTTGTTATACAAATCTGCCAACTCCCAAAAAAAAAAAATTCCTCCAAATTTAAAATCTTCACTCTAAAAAATGGAATGTCACATTATCTTCAAAACAAGAGCTAATCTGTCATTTTATTTTGATTTTTGAATTCAGCAGATGGAAATACATGTAAATTTACTATTTTTAAGCCCTAAACATTTTCATTGTTGACCAGTGTTATTATTACTCTGCCAACGGTTGTCATGTGGGTGGTGTCTGTTTTGGTCACGATTTGCGTTGTAAGAATAGCCTTGTCCTGACCAGTTATTATTTCTGTCGTCACGGAATTGTGACGGATGTGACCTGTAATTGTTGTTTTCCTGGTTTCGCGTCCTGTTATTGTCAGTGTCAACTTCCAATCCTTGTAACAGCCCCTGAAAAACTTTGATGTCATCTTTGGAACGACCTCCCAAAATAATATGTCTCAAATGATCAGGCAATTTGATTAAGCAAATGCAGATGAGTTCTGAGGGGCTGTATGGGTCTGACAGGTACCGATTCTTGTGCAACATGTCTTCAAAATATTCGACGAGACGAAAATACAGATTGTTCAAAGTGTTTCACCCTTATGGTGCTGTGTTTTACATGGTCTTGGGTAGCTTCAGACCAATATGCTGAGAGGAAGGCATGATAAAATTCTCCTTCACTGTGACAATCGCGAATGATCGAACGCGTTTTTACAGCTGGTTCACTCTCTAAATAGCCACACATAAATTCCAGTCTGTGCTCTAATGGCCAGTTGGGAGGAAAACAATGAGAGAATTGATGAAGCCATGCTTGTGGATGAAAGTCTTTGTCAGAATTCTTAAATGTCTTTAATTTAGGTATACTAACAAACCGCTTATAGTCAAAATCATCATGTCGGGGAATGGCATATCGGTCATTGTTACGTCGTGTCGGCGGTTCCATCTCAAAATTCGGCGCACCGTGACTATTTCTTTCATAATTTCCGAAATGCCCTGTGTTATTACTTTGTGACTTTTATTTATTTCTAAGTCCCTCTTCCCGTATTGTAGGGCGAGTGTCCTCTCAAATACGTAATTCTTGTGTTACTTGTGCCTACTGATCTTGTACTTCCCGGATATATCTTTGTGTTGCGTATTAATTTGATTCTGATTTGTTTTGAATTTTCTAATTTGTTCGTACTCTTCTGTGTCATCAAATGGTTCTGGTCTTGTGTTATTCAGATCATCATCTACCTTTGTAGATAAGCTAGTGAACTGATCCGAAAGTTCTGCTACTTTCTCCGATAATGAACTGATTTCCTCAGTGTGTTTTCCTGAATCAAGTTTCACAGTGTCCATTTGTGTTAAAAGCGTGTCTACCATGTCCTTTAAGTTTCCTTGAGTTTTTGCAAGTTGCGTAAACGAATCGGTAGATGCAACTGAGTCAATTTTAGTTTACAAGGTGTTGATTTTCATGAACAATAGTTTGCAGTTCTTTTATGGCTGCTTCGTGATTCTGTAATGCGTTTTCATGACGCGAAAAAAGAGGTTGAAAATGTTAACAAATTTGTCTTCTTACGTCATTACAAACGTTTTGACATTTTGATTCGATTTTAAGTAACGCTGCAGTTAAATCTTCATGTGTTTGTTCAAGCGTTTTGTTCCATTCAGTCTAACGTTTGAAGCTGTTGCTTTGTGAGTCTCTGATTTTGTTCCATTGTGTCTTACTTTCGAAAATGTTGTCCCGTTTGTTGCATTAATTGTAATAACAATGAACTGGTGTCTGAAACATGTTCCGCTCTGCTTTTCGGCAGTGCATTGGTACCGGCAACATTCGCGTTTTGAAAAGCAGGAAATGTGTCTTGACGAAATTGAGGAAAGGGTAATGGCGCAAAACGTGAGTATACAGTATTTGCAAGATTGTGTCCTGTCATTTCGGATATCTGAGGCGAGCTATAGCCGACCGATCGATCGACAATACTACCCTCTTCACTAGCTGTTTCACTGTCTACACCATTATTTATTGCGTGGTCCATTTCCCTATGCACGGCTACCAAATTACTGTTCAGAATATTTCTTAATTCTTTACACGGTGGCGCTAACACACTACTCTAGTCTTCACTGTCATTTCTACGTTTTTCACATGCCATAATTGTTAGAATATTTCACACGATAACACAGAAAAGCACAATTTAAAGAGCAAAATAAGAAAACACATTAAAAGAACACTGAAAATAATATCCAATTAATAGCAAGCCGGCTGCGAAATACTTGGTGCAAATCTACATGCATGCCACAACTGTTTTACTGTACAACAATGAAAACTACAACTAAAGAGGAGATTCTCTCTAAAATTACGCGCTAGCAATAAACAATAACTACACTCATCACACAAACTACAAGAAAAAATCAGAAGATTCCACTAACGTATCCTCGGCTAAGGGTCGACATATGAAACTTCCCCTTTGAAAAATAAGGAATGACAGTGCTGGAAAAACTCTTACCTTAGAATGAAATTTTCACTCTACAGCGGAGTATGCGCTGATATGAAACTTCCTGGCAGATTAAAACTGTGTGCCGGACCGGGACTGGAACTCGGGACCTTTGCCTTTCGCGGGCAAGTGCTCTACCAACTGAGCTACCCAAGCACGACCCACGTCCCGTCCTCACAGCTTTACTTCTGCCAGTACCTCGTCTCCTACCTTCCAAACTTTACAGAAGCTCTCCTGCGCAGGAGAGGTTCTGTAAAGTTTGGAAGGTAGGAGACGAGGTATCGGCAGAAGTAAAGCTGTGAGGACGGGGCGTGAGTCGTGCTTGGGTAGCTCAGTTGGTAGAGCACTTTCCCGCGAAAGGCAAAGGTCCCGAGTTAGAGTCTCGGTCCGGCACACTGTTTTAATCTGCCAGGAAGTTTCAACTCTTACCTTATTTGATTTTCAAACAGCTCAGCAAAACTGAACGTACTCAGACATTTCTCTCTTTACTCATTCTGATCCTCACTAAACTGACGCAATATTTTAGTGCAACGCAATCTGACTTTCAATAATCCCTACAAAAGAGTGACTCTAACTAACAATAACCTATACCTTTCATGAATCACTTACCTCATAAAAATCTTTGTTACTCGAACTACTGTAATACAGCGAGCGCCACTTCTGCCAGCTAAATAAAAGATTCTAACTACTGAAGGCACAAACTACTGATAAGCATAGTTAGGAAATGAGAGATTTTGATAGAGAACCAACAATGCATTTACCTTAACAGTGTTCAAAAGTCATGACATCCAGTCTTATAAATTTCCTTTTTCTGACAGACATCCGTCCAGATCGTCCGTTGTCAAAACTCTATCTCTCTCCCCACATCCACCATTTCTGGCGTCTCACCTCCAACTGCCCTACGCTACGCACTGTTCACATCTAACTGCCCAACGCTACACAAGCTAATATTCCAACAATGAGTCCAACCAGCCACAGACTGCACACAGTGCGGTCAGCGATTTTCATACACAGCACTACGTGGCATTGCCAACATAAAAACCTAAACTGCCTACTTACAATAGTTATTTGTTTGAGCCATTAGATATTTTTCTCAGATAATGTGCCACACACGATGAATGAGAAATTCATCTTTTGGCACCATGTTGAAAGATGTAGCCCATACTACACCTCCCATGTCACTTACACTCGATACGTTTTGTCTGGTAATCTTGCCATAATACACTTGAAGAATGTTTACTGTCCTTTTTTGGGAGTCTGTTGCTTCTTCATTAATGAAGCAGCCAGATAGTTATAGTTTCTAAGACACAAGTCTATAGGTAGCGTCCTTGATCAGTAATCAGAACTTCCTCTGTCGTGGACTCGAAACCCGTCACCATTTCAATTTTAATCAATAATCAGCATTGGCGGCCAAAGACTTCCGGCACAAGATTTCATCCTCATTCTGACAACGGCCTTGACAAAGAAGAGTCAGGAGCGTACAGAGGTTCAGGGCACACTCTTGTCGTTGGGACAGGAAACTGCCCCTAAAGGCGGAGGAATCAGTAACGTCAAACGGCACGAGTTTTCAGGTGTCATGATGATCTCTCCAATGCCAACTGATTCCTGAACAGTCCTCCGTTAGATCCTCCAGGAGGGCACTGACGAGGGGCGGCGGGGGGGAGGGGGGGGGCGACCATGTGAACAATATTGAATAACCAACGAAAGGATAACGTCCTACCAGTCGGGGCGTGAAATATCATAAGCTTTAAAATGGTAGGGAAGATAGAGAAGCTGATAAAGAAAATGCAGAGACACAGTTTAGGAACAGTAGGGGTCAGTGAACTGAAATCGAAAGGAGACAAGGATTTACGGTCAGATGAGTATAGGGTAATATTATTAGCAGCAGAAAATGGTATAACGGGAGTAGGATTCGTTATGAATAGCAATGTAGGACAGAGCATGTGTCATTGTAGACAGTTGAGTGATAAGTTTGTTCTTATCAGAATCGTCAGCAAATCAACATCGACAAGGATTGTTCAGGTGTACATGTCGACGTCGCAAGCTGAAGATGAAGAAATAGAGAAAGTATATGAGGATACTGAATGAAAATCTGAGAGTAACTGTGGCAAGAACGAATTTAGGGGAAAGATTAGAAGAAAATATTATAGGATAATATGTACTTGGGAAAATAATGATAGAGGAGGAAGACTAATTGAGTTCTGTAACAAATTTCAGCTAGCACTAGCGAATACACTGTTCAAGAATCGCAAGAGGGGACATACACTTGGAACATGTCGGGTGATAGGAGAGGAGTACATGTAGTTTCCGTCATGGTCAGACAGAGATTCAGAAATCAGATAATAGACTGAAAGGCATATCTAGGAGCAGATACAGACTCACATCACAATGTAGTAACAATGAAGGGTAGGTTGAAGTTCAAAAGATTAATCACGAAGGTTCAATAGGGGAAGAAGTGGGATATGGAACTACTAAGGAATGAGGAGATACACTTGAAGTTCTCTGAGGCTCTAGATGTAGCAACAAAGAATATCTTAGTGGGCAGTACAGAAGAAATACTTCGGTTGATCGATGAAAAAAAAATGGAAGTAAAAACATATCCAGGGGACTTCAGGAATACAGAAATACAAGTCGCAGCGGGATGGAATAAATATGAAGTGCAGGGAAGCTAAGACGAAATGGCTGCATTATAAATACGAAGATACCCAAGAAGAAGGAGGACTGCAGTAGAAAGCTTTTAGCGGTCATTTCTCTGGCCTTTCATATAAGTCACGAGGCTGCAAATGCATGCATGGCACATTACCAGTAGGAACTGTTTGCAATTGCAGTTTCAGGACGGACTGAAAACGCCAGGGAAGCGCCCATTAACAACTGTCCACTGTAGTGGACGTTAGACACCTCAGTGGTAAGTTCCCAACATCTCTAACATCTGTAATACCTTCATCAGTCCTGTCTCACCTGCAAAATCGAATCCCAAAACGCTACATTCTTACCCCATTGCTGACACCACTGACTTGATTTCCTGCCTCTGTCACAAAGTTACAGCTTTCTTACACATCCACAAATTTAGTGTGTTATCTGTGGATAATTTCAAACACCTTCCCCTCGCATACAATGAAATTATCCCTGAAATCTACTTGTACCATAAACTATAAGCTACCCTACTTCTTGTTTTCCAAATAAAGGTTCTAGCACACATCGTCCCTGAATACAAGCAATCAGACCTGGCTTCTACCACTCTCAGACTGTCTCTGCACCATGAAACTCATCCCCTATGTTCTGTTGTATTCATTCATTTCCGTCCGATATACATTAAAATCTCTAATCTACGATATGATCCCAGGCAACCACAAAATTCGTCCCACCAAGTAGCACGAAGGTGACAACACCGTCTTGTGTAGAAAGTCTTGTCTTATCTGTCGCTCCATTGCTAGCTACTAGAAGATTGAGTCCCGCGATTTGTTTTTCTTTGTACTATTTACCAATTTTTGTAGTACTGAATAATACAACTTCAAATAGAATTGTGAGTGAGGCGCACAACCTTTTACCTTAAAATATTTTACTTGAAAAAAATTATAACAGCTTTTCACCTAGGACCAAAGGCTCATGATACAAAGACCAACGACTATCCTGAACTTCAGTCACCCCTGAGATACGAATGCCAAGTATTTTCTTTTTACAAAATCATGTTTCTTTCGCCCCAGGACAGCAGATGTGAATGAGACAAAATAAGTGACTCAATATCCTTGTAAATTTGAGGAGAAATGAGATTCTTCAAAAACGATCAAAATACGGATTTTTGAATTGTTGCTGCGGACATGTGAATAAAAGCCCACCCGGACGTTTACTCCACTCTCCGACGGTAGCGACAAAACGTCCCATACCGCATCCCTCGACAGCGACAGTTTCCGCGGAGAGTGGCGGAAGCTTCCTAGGGGTGTGCCACCCAAACGCATGCGCAAACAATTCGAAAGTAATAATGTAAAATTAGGAACAAACAAAGAAATTTTCATGAAAAGGAAAAATCCTTTTGTTTTACGATACTTCAATTGCACTCCCTCGTTCTATTCATGACAAATCCTTTATGATAAAATTCACTTTAGTCAGCTAACACACACATTCATACTATCCTTGTGTCACTGGCACCATAGCTCAAAAAAAAAAACAAAAAAAACTCCGAACGTATACTGAAAGAGTATGATAATGTACATCGCCATGCTTGACATGGTAGCACTATAGCAACGTATTTGTCAGGAATACCAAGGGTTGCACAATACTAAACCATAATAATATTTCCTTTTCCTAAAAGCCGGCCGGAGTGGCCCTGCGGTTCCAGGCGCTACAGTCTGGAACCGAGCGACCGCTACGGTCGCAGGTTCGAATCCTGCCTCGGGCATGGATGTGTGTGATGTCCTTAGATTAGTCAGGTTTAATTACTTCTAAGTTCAAGGCGACTGATGACGTCAGAAGTTAAGTCACATAGTGCTTAGAGCCATTTGAACCAATTTTTTTTCCTAAAATTTCTTTAGATTGAATCCGAATTTCCGTTATTTTCGAAAGATAATGGTACCAGCATCGAGCTGCACCTGGTTCAGAAGTTATTCTAAATGTTCTTCAGATAATTATGACAGAGATGTGACTAAAACTGCTTAGTGGTACAATAAATCTTATCAAATTGAAAATGCGACTGGGTGCAAATTAGACCTTAGTTATGGGCCACTTTAAATAACAGAGGAAATTCATCACCCACGACAAATATAATGAATGTAGAACACATTGAAATAAAAGTACTTGGGACGTTTAAGAACGATGTAAAAAAAGGGATATGAGACTTACTTTCTTCTTTTACGTTTCCAGTTAAATGTAAAGCAGCAGGCAGTTGCCGCGAGGTGTCACCGGCAGGTTGGGCGCTACCCTAGCTGCACGGAGACTGACAAACAGAAATACACTAAACCACAAAAGAAACTGGTATAAGCATGCTTATTCAAATAGAGAGAAATGTAAACAGGCAGAATGCCGTGCTGTGGTCGGCAGCACCTGTGTAAGACAACTAGTACCTGGCGCAGTTGTTATATCGCTTACTGCTGCTGTAATGACGGATTAACAAGAGTTAAGTGATTTTGAACGTGGTGTTATAGTCGGCGCACGAGCGGTTGGACACCATCTCCGAGGTAGCAATGAAGTGGGGATTTTGCCGTAGGAACATTTCAAGAGTGTGCAGTGAATATCACGATTCCGGTAAAAGATAAAATCTCAGACATCGCTGCGACCGTAAAAACATACTGCAAGAACGGCACCAACGACGACTGGAGAGGATCGTTCAACGTATAAGAAGTTAAACCCTTCCGCAAATTGCAGCAGATTTCAATGCTGGGTCATCAACAAATGTCGGTGTGCGAATCATTCAACAAAACATCATCGATAAGGGCTTTCTGAGACCAAGGCCCACTCGTGTAACCTTCATGACTGCGCGACACAAAGCTTTACGCCTCACCTGGGCCCGTCAACACCGCTGAGAACGTGAAACACTTTGCCTGGTCGGACGACTCTTGTTTCAGATTGTATTTTGAGGGTGGACGTATACGGGTTTGGAGAGAACCTCATGAATCCATGGACGCTGCATGTCAGCAGGGGACTGTCCAAGCTAGTAAAAGCTCTATAATGGTGTGGAGCGTAAGCAATTGGAGTGTTATGGGACCCCTGATACGTCTAGATACGTCTCTGACATGTTTTAACATTTTTTAAATGTTCGGATAATAAGTTGCCGTCTCTTTATCTAAGAACAGATGATGAATGCAGCTAGCCGCTATCTCTGTGTAATGTCTTGTCTGTATAGACGTGTATCTGTTGCCTTTAAGATCCCTTCACCTTCGCACATAAATCTATACAGTAAAGTAAGGCCTCTTGGCTGATCCGTGATAAGACAGGCGAAAAATTAGACTAATGGAGGATTATTAGTATTATCTCTATTTTCATTCGCTCTCTCTCTCTTTCTCTCCTTTATCTATGTACAGTTTTTAATACATATTTCATTACGTGAAATCAGCCAAATAGGATCTTTGGTGGAGTCCTTCGTCTTGGTAATCAGCGGCTGGCTTGCTGTAAAAGATCTTTACATTTATTATTACTGTTAAACACTGCAGTCAGTCGGGAGAATCAATCGTTTGGACAATTTGTTCCTTTTACGAAAGATTGCGAATTCCAGATGTGCACGAAGCCTTTTTGGACGATTTAAAACAGACTCTGTGATTGCAGGCTCTCTTCGACACAGCTGAAACTTCCCCACTAATTACAGTGCCAACATGATCATCAAATGATTCAGAAAAAACTCATTCGTTCATTCTCTCCAGAACAAAAAAGTCACAAACCTTATTTAGGGAGGAAATTGTGTATTAAATCCATCTGCATTACATATACAGATCTCCGGTGATTCCACGCCTTAATTATTTTCCTTTTACAGTCTCTTTCTCCTCAAACAAACCGCTAGCGGCGCAAATGTTAATTGGCTCGCTTTAGCGAGAAGAAAAGCAAAATATGTATCTCTCATAAACACGTCAATCCCTCAACTGATACTCCAGAAGCTGTCCTAGTTACCACTCCAACAACCACGGAGAATGCATATATGCATCTCTGTTATTTAAAAGAATAAACGCACTAGAAAATACTTTGGCGTCGTCGAGCTGTCGCCGCATATATTACGAGATAATCAGATCAGATAACTTTTCCAAAGTGAATGAATGTGGATGGTTTGATTGAAAATGATTAATTGGTGCATGGTAGAGGGTATTTTCTGTGGGGACATTACAATGTGACACGTACGTAAGCATTCTGTCTCATCACCTGCATCCATTCATGTCCACTGTGCATTCCGACGGGTTTAGGTAGTTCCAGCAGGACAATGCGACCCCCCACACGTGCAGAATTGCTTCAGAGTGGCTCCAGGAACCTTTCTCTTTGTTTCAACATTTCCACTGTCCACGAAACTCCCCAGAAAAGAACATTATTGAGCATGTTTGGGATGCCTTGCAACCTGCTGTCCAGAAGATGTCTCCACCTCCTCGTACTCTTACTGATCTATGGACAGCCGTGCAGGATTAGTGGTGACAATTCCCGCGCTTTTGTGTACTCGTGGGGGCCCTGCATGATATTGGACAGGTGTACCCACTTACTTCGGCTGTTCACTGTAGATTGTTCAGCGTTTTACAGGCTACTGTTTCACTTGAGCCAAAAGTGATTCCAATGATGAACAGTGGACACAGTTGAGAGGGCTCCAGCAACCACATACTTTCATACTTTGGCCGTCCTCATCCCCTCGACACACACACACACATACACACACACACACACACACACACACACACACACACACACACACACACAGGAGAGTGTCCTGGAAATGCTAGAGAACTTTTTCAACTCCTCCGACGTGAAACCTTACTTGACAACCATATCATACTAACGCGAAATGCGCGCCTTTAATCATGGTGTTTATATTATAACGAGGAAGTTTTCAAGTCTGTCGCTCTTGGAAATTCCTTCCGCAGATGGGGACGAAACGTTTGGTTTTATTGTGAAATCTATATGAGAACGACATAATGGCGCGGAACATTTTATTAACTGAAACTTCCAGAGTCAAATATGGAAGTTCTTACTGATGAAATTGGTAATTTATTGCAATTACCTTATCCATATCAGGTATATCAGGTGCCCTTAGACTGGTCTTAGTAATAATTAGCAGATTTGTGTACTAATCCCGCTTCTTCAATATTTAACTTCTTACGAAATTACAGATTCTTTTCAACTTTCTTTCATGTCACTCACCATCGCCTCGGGCATCGCGCCGAAAGAATGTAAGTTTCATACTGATGATGTGCTTTATTTCTGACCACTGCACACCCTTCCAATGTATTGGAGGTTGACCATCACTTGCAACCCAAGACCTTTTCCACAAAGATCAGCTTCACGCCATCGTGAAGTTAGCGCCGACCTCGTCACGACGCCCTGCTGATACACATACACAGTATTTATGTGGTCGACAACAGCACCATCATGTTCACCAGCATATCTCATGTATTTATAGCAAAGTGAACAAAACCACAAATTCTCAAGCAGTTGAAAGCACTGAGTAATCTAAGACACACAATATAACAAAGATATATACTTCAACGAGATTTATTCTATACTCATGATGACCTGAATCAAAACTCTGATTTGCTTCTGTTATTTACAACAGCAGCTACTGATTTCAGTGTTTGGAAGACATTTGGTCAATCACGAAACTTAAACCAATGTTGACCGAGGTTTGGTCGTGGTTTTCCGACCTATTGCCGAATGGAAAGCTCCGAACTCTTCAATAATATTCTCGATTACACTAGCCCAGATCATGAAGTACTGAAGCGCTAGCTGCAAATTCCTTATTTATTAATCTTGGTAATTCACTACCTGTAGTCGTAAAGATCATAAGCTGCGAATTTAAACCCAAGCAACAATTCATTCATAGCAAATATAAATTCTATAAACCATAAATAATAGAACTCCTTCACAATTTATGAACGTTATCATAATAAAATGTTGTCATTTATGTCACACACAGAACTGAGCGGATTTAAGAGATGAACAGTAATCAACATTTAGAAACAAAACTCTGTCAATGTACAGTGTTCAAATATTTAACAAACTTGGGAACGATTCTAAGAGCAGTGGCAGTAAACCTCTTGATATATTTATCCTTTGCAACAATGGTGGACAATGTGCCATACTCTTTTCCTTGCGGTCCCCTTTTCCTTTTGTTATTGTAAAATTCAAGATGATGGACAAAGTCAGTCTATTACTGGCAGGAAACTGGAAACCCAACGCACAAGCATTGCGTCGGCGATCATGTTACAACGAATCATGAATATCAGCGCTATGTGTCTACGAAAAATCAATGTGAATTATTATTCCTTGCTTTCAGTTTTGTAACGAGGTTGAAAGCGTTATACTTGTACCGACAACCTTCCGTGAGAGAAACGAGTGGGAACAGACATGAAGCTATTTGATCCGCCATATCACTTATTGTTGCTTAGACGATTCTACAAAATTTTCTCGAATGGCCAAGAAAGATGTCCTCCCTTTCTTGTACTAGTTGATAGTTAACATTTTTTTAAAAAAAATTTTAAACACGATATACCTGTACGTTATACATGGAACGTTTGAAGCACTTTCTTTAACTTGCTTAATCCTTTTGCCCTTCGTATACTGCATTCGACGTTTTTGCAAGTCTTGGGGATGTGTGCAGCATGGCTGAGGAGTACAAACCTGCAATACAGGCAACGCCAGCTTGAGTAAATATCCCCTTCCCAGACACGTTTATTTAAATAGAAAATCGCAATTACCAAAGTAATAATCCTAGCCCCCGTCGCGCTAGTTCTCTTGGTTGTCCATGCAAGCTGACAACGTTTCTGGAGGGCTTGGAAGGAAGCAACGTAAATTTCAACGGCGATTCTTTTAATCTCATTCCTCAGAGCTCGTTGCATGTCTACGATTTCCTGATGAATCTTTCCCTTCAGTCGCCTTTTCACGCGCGGGAAAGAGAAAAATATCGCAAGGCCAGAGTTCGGGTGAATATAGCGGACATAGGATGGCAATAACAGGAAGTCTGGCCAGACACTCGCAAACAGATAAAGCAGTATTCTATTTTGCATTGTCATGGAGTTGGGTCCAGTCTTAAGAATGCCACGAAGGACGGCTACGTCGAATGGCTTTTCGCAAACATTTCAAGTCTTCGATGTAAAGAGTGAAACCACCATTCAGTGCTCGTATTTCATATTTCTAATCCCAGCACTCTGGTACTCGGTAATAATTCAGGTAATGTTAATAATTTCTGTGGGCTGCCTGATTTATTTGACGATTTTTAGAGCCTGTCTCACACTGATCTGTGAAAGGAGCGTGGCGCTAGAAATTTTCTTTATTTATGGGCGAGGGCAGCAGTCTTCCTAGCAGCCATGATGGCTTCCCGTTTCCCATCCCTTTTCCGATCATCAGGGTAGCATGTGGTGTCATTTGAACGTTCAGTAGTGGCCAAAGTTTCGCCTGTTCTCATTTCCCCAACCTGCCTTACCAACCTTGTAACCGCTATTTCTGGTCAATTTTAACGCCGCGAGGTCGCCTCCCTGTGAAATTCCGGCCCTATTATTGGCCAGTTCTGGTGCGCGCCCGTTTTTTCGCTGGCGGACGCCAACCGCCCACCGCGGAAGGGTGGTGGACAAAGGGGCAGTAGCAGTTCTAGTGTGACCCTGCCGGAGACCGGAGGTGCTGCTTCCAGGAGATGAAGTTCGGTAAGCATGAGGGCGGGTTTTATTCCTTCACTACGGGATTCTACCTAGCGATTCACGCACCGTAGCATCTTTCTTGGTCTTTGGTTGATTCATGGTGGTGGTCGTTGCACGCCTAAATGGGATTCTACTAGATAATACGGCGATCGTTAATAAAATTCCTTTTCCTCCTGCTATCGTGGCTTGTTATGAACGTACGTTGGGGCAGGCTGCTGAACTCTAATCTTTCTTCCCCCCACCCCCATTTGGTTGTATTATTGTTCGGTTCTCAACTGTTTAATGAATGAGTCCGTTAATCTTACATTATCTCTCTTTCATTCCGTGAACTCGCCTCTAGTGTAACAGAATAATGCAGAACTACAACGGTTGCTATAACATAACCATGGGCAACAGAAGAAATACTTCAGTTGATTGATGAAAGGAGGAAGTACAAACGTGTTCCGGGAAACTCAGGAATACAGAAATACAAGTCGCTGAGGAATGAAATAAATAGGAAGTGCAGGGAAGCTAAGACGAAATGGCTGCAGGAAAAATGTGAAGACATCGAAAAAGATATGATTGTCAGAAGGACAGACTCAGCATACAGGAGCGTCAAAGCAACCTTTGGTGACATTAAAAGCAACGGTGGTAACATTAAGAGTGCAACGGGAATTCCACTGTTAAATGCAGAGGAGAGAGCAGATAGGTGGAAAGAATACATTGAAAGCCTCTATGAGGGTGAAGATTTGGCAGATGTGATAGAATAAGAAACAGGAGTCGATTTAGAAGAGATAGGGAATCCAGTATTAGAAACGGAATTTAAAAGAGCTTTGGAGGACTTACGGTCAAATAAGGCAAAAGGGATGGATAACATTCCATCAGAATTTCTAAAATCATTGGGGGAAGTGGCAACAAAACGATTATTCACGTTGGTGTGTAGAATATACGAGTCTGGCGACATACCATCTGACTTTCGGAAAAGCATCATCTACACAATTCCGAAGACGGCAAGAGCTGACAAGTGCGAGAATTATCGCACAATCAGCTTAGCAGCTCATGCATCGAACCTGCTTACAAGAATAATATACAGAAGAATGGAAAAGAAAATTGAGAATGCGCTAGGTGACGATCAGTTTCGCTTTAGGAAAAGTAAAGGGACGAGAGAGGCAATTCTGACATTACGGCTAATAATGGAAGCAAGGCTAAAGAAAAATCAAGACACTTTCATAGGATTTGTCGACCTGGAAAAACCGTTCGACAATATAAAATGGTGCAAGCTGTTCGAGATTCTGAAAAAAGTAGGGGTAAGCTATATGGAGAGACGGGTCATATACAATATGTACAACAACCAAGAGGGAATAATAAGAGTGGACGTTCAAGAACGAAGTGCTCGTATTAAGAAGGGTGTAAGACAAGGCTGTAGCCTTTCGCCCCTAATCTTCAATCTGTACATCGAGGAAGCAATGATGGAAATAAAAGAAAGGTTCAGGAGTGGAATTAAAATACAAGGTGAAAGGGTATCTATGATACGATTCGCTGATGACATTGCTATCCTGAGTGAAAGTGAAGAAGAATTAAATTATCTGCTGAAGGGAATGAACAGTCTAATGAGTACACAGTATGGTTTGAGAGTAAATCGGAGATAGACGAAGGTAATGAGAAGTAGTAGAAATGAGAACAGCGAGAAACTTAACATCAGGATTGATGGTCACGAAGTCAATGAAGTTAAGGAATTCTGCTACCTAGGCAGTAAAACAACCAATGACGGACGGAGCAAGGAGGACATCAAAAGCAGAATCGCTATGGCAAAAAAGGCATTTCTGGCCAAGAGAAGTCTACTAATATCAAATACCGGCCGTAATTTGAGGAAGAAATTTCTGAGGATGTACGTCTTGAGTACAGCATTGTATGGTAGTGAAACATGGACTGTGGGAAAACCGGAACAGAAGAGAATCGAAGCATTTGAGATGTGGTGCTATAGAAAATTAGGTGGACTGATAAGGTAAGGAATGAGGAGGTTCTACGCAGAATCGGAGAGGAAAGGAATATGTGGAAAACACTGATAAGGAGAAGGGACAGGATGATAGGAAATCTGCTAAGACATGAGGGTAAGACTTCCACGGTACTAGAGGGAGCTGTAGAGGGCAAAAACTGTAGAGGAAGACAGAGATTGGAATACGTCAAGCAAATAATTGAGGACGTAGGCTGCAAGTGCTACTCTGAGATGAAGAGGTTAGCACAGGAAAGGAATACGTGGCGGGCCGCATCAAACCAGTCAGTAGACTTATGACCAAAAAAAAAAAAAAAAACAGGTCGGGCAGGTCTGGCGCCATTAACGATAGTATAAAGATTCAATACCGCGCGCCTGGCACGACTATTGCACGCATGGCACCGATAACGGTAATCATGTTCAGTCGTTCCCCATTGATAAACTGGGAAGTCATCACGGCTCAGTGTGAGTACGTGAGCACTAAATCCACTTGATGTGGTAGAAGTAGTGGCCTCTGTTTTACGTTGCTGGTTTAGACAATAAATATCAAAACTCACAGCCCCTACAGCAAGGAATAATAACCTGTAAAATACAACGAGTTTCGTTCACTGTTTGACCTTGAGATACATACTCACGATTAACGTATCCTTTACTATCAAAGAATGCGAGCGACGTTGTTATTGTTCTCGAAGGTTGTCGTTTGACGTTTTCCGAGGCTGGCGATCCAGGACTTCGCCATTTACCACTTCCATGCATCGTGTGAGGTTCATATTAATAGCACCAACTTTCATCCCCAGGAATTGTCTTCGAGAGAAATGTGGGATCACACCTGGCTCTGTTCAGCAGTTCAGCAGAAATTCTTCCGTTTTCCCCTTTCTGTTCGTTGGTTAGTATATGAGGGACGAGTTTTCGGTTACATTTACGTTTCCCTAAATCTTAGCGTCATATTTTCTGACACGCATTGCGATTCAAATTAACTTCTTGGATATCACTCACAAAGTTACATGATGGGCTACGTGGTAGACGATCGGGCTGCTCTGGGATCGTCTTTCACTGAACCTCTGCCTTCAAGAAATCTTTTGCACCACTCGAAAACAAGACTTATGAGGGGAATCTCGCCTACAAAAACGTAATTGCTTCATCACCGTTAGCCGGCCGGAGTGGCCGTGCGGTTCTGGGCGCCACAGTCTGGAACCGAGCGACCGCTACGGTCGCAAGTTCGAATCCTGCCTCGGGCATGGATGTGTGTGATGTCTTTAGGTTAGTTAGGTTTAATTAGTTCTAGGTTCTAGGCGACTGATGACCTCAGAAGTTAAGTCGCATAGTGCTCAGAGCCATTTGAAACATTTGGACCTTCATCATCGTCCACGTTTCACTAGGGGTTTTTCCGAGCTTAATGCAGAACTTAATCTTCTAATGCGCCAATTACGCGTGTGTTGTTAACCACAGTCCTACCACTTACAGCGTTTGTGCAGAACCACGGCCAAGATGACTTCAAGAGCACACACTTATCAGGCAACATTAAAATAACATCTTTTCATTTTTAGTATTGCTAACTCATAAATGAAAGAAACCAGTCCTGGGATTTCCTGACAAAGCGAGAATTTTTTTAACTTGATTTCAGATATTAATCACAACACTGCAACACTTACTGTGTCAAACTACACGCAGTGAATCTTCCTGGCACACAGGTTGGCACGCCCTAGCGGAAAATATTATTTCATTGCCACAGTACAAACAAAAATTTGATTATCAAAGCTCGGTATATTTGGTGTGCAGTAAAATTAATAGTGGTTTTGAATGCAATTTTTACATTGTGATAGTAAAACTTACGATTGTCTTGTTTAGAAAAGCATTTCTTGGTGCTGCCAGATTTCATTTAATTTCTTCTTTATTTCTTCCAGTGTTTATGTTTTGCTCCCCAAATAGCAAAGCTGGTTCACAACTTCTAATATCTTATTCTCTAATCGAGTTCAGTCAGTATCACTTGATACAATTCGGCTACATTAAATTAATTTTGTCTTACTTTGTATCCACGTTTCCATGTTATAGTAAAATTTTAAGTGCCTATAGAGTCACGACACTATAGTCTCTTCAAACACGAAAACAGTAAGGTGCTGAACTATCGTTACTCGGAAGTCCGACTGTCAGTAGCGCAAATGTAGGGCGGCGGCATGTTCACCTACAGGTGTGAAGGTCACTACTGCTGTTGCTGCTGAGTGTGTGTGTGTATGTGTGTGTGTGTGTGTGTGAGAGAGAGTGTGGCTTAGGCTGGACTGGACTTCTAGCGCCAGCGACCATCACTTCCAGTATCTGCTATCATGGGTGGCCTCAGTCACGGGGCTGAGGATGCGACGTTTGAGAGCATTGCGGATCGAGGGACTTAGCCTCATTGTAATGATACTTAGTACTTAAGGTTAATTATGACTTTACTTTGGTATGGTTTGAGAGAGAAGATTCTAGGTAAGCTTTTGACCTGTTGTTGGTACTTTAATACTGTATTGATGTGAATCCGACAGTTGTGGACTGAGATAGTTCTCTAGGGTTCACAGCTACTCGATGTTTCTAAGATTACTGCTGAATTTTTGCAAGATTAGTAGACAGGTACCTTTGGTACACCAGGTGGTGAAATAATTGAGGTGTAGTTAGATGATTCTGTAAGTGATCTGTTGACGGAAGTCTTCAGCTTCGGTCAGTCACTCAGACCTAACAAGTGGTTGTTGGCATCTTGCCGGCTTATGTGATCGAAGACCTGTTGGTTGTAGACACGGAGCCGTAAGTGCCAGCATACTGCCATCCCTTAGATATTGGTGACCACATGCCCTAAGACCTTGATTACTTTCCCAGGTTCCAAGATGGAAATTGTCAGACCTCCTCTTATTTCACCTATTGTAGCTCTTGTCATAAATTGATAATCAAGGGAGAGAATGTGTATAGTCGCAGATGATAATTCAATGTTTCTGAAGGGAGGACAGAAGTTAACACATGCCTCAGTCTCTGAGTAATCATGTAACGCCACAACTGAGCCATCGACATACCTCTGTGGACGGCAGGAAAACCTGTTCCGTGCGACGTTACTGATAAACAGACCGGTCCCCGTAAAATCACTTGAAGTTAATCACAGATGTTGTCTAACGGATAACTTAATGAACTTTTCATCTTAGAGATTAAGAACACGCATATCAAATAACAATTGGTTTCGTAGTTCTGAAAACCACATGCTCAGGTGACATCTGCAAACAATTATTCATGGAATAGTAACAGACCCTAAATTACCCATTATTGTGAAAAAATATAAGGAACTTTAAAAAAAATTAAAATAGAGGAAACTATACTTACGTACCAGCGACACTAAGGCGAAGCTGCCTGAAAAATTGAACCAAATAATCGTTCTCAGATGAAACTAATAAACCGTTAAATGGCACGATACAACAGTGACTCAGAATGAGCCGATCGAAGAGATACAAGTCCAGAACAGTCGGTGGGGCCTAAACAGGTTACATCACGGTAGTCCACAAAGAACTGATGAGCGACTAGTTTTAAGAATGGAGCGGAAGCCTGCAGCGAATATCGCAAAAAGGAAAAAAAGTTGGACACTGTGTGTCAAGGAGGTGGCTTATTAACGGAAGTTGATATAAATTATAAGACCGTCGTCCCAATTTCCCACGTAGGTTCTGACGGTTCAACCGATTTCTGCTAATTTAAGGCGGATGCTTCACTCACCGTTTCTGATTGTCTTGTACATTGCTCTGCTGTACGACGTGAGTCTGTACCAAGGGTCTCGCCTCGTTCAGTTCTCCACAGTGATCGTACCTAAGTTCATGAAGTAAGTGCTGGAATGCTGTCAAGCCTTGCACATTTCTTCCTGCTTTATCAGTAATGGGAAGTATCTGAAATAAGAAAAGTGAGGGACTTATCATCAGAAATAGGATCACGAAGTAGACGAAGTTAAGCAATTCAGCAGCAAAGTAATTCATGATGAGAAGGGTAAGGAGGACACAAAATCAGACCAGTACTTGAAAAAACGGTATTGCTGATCGGGACAAGCTACCAGAATCAAACATAAACCTTATGTTGTGAAAGACATGTCTAAATATTTTATTTATGGTAGTGAAATTGAAACGTCCCCTTATGAACCATTTATACACGACTGTGCTTAAACTGACACACAATAATTTTTTTGCGCAACGCAATCTGACTTACAAAAATCCCTACAAAAAAAATGGCCCTGACTAACATTAACCTATGCGTTTCACAAATCACTTACCTCACAAAAATCTTGGTTACTCGAACTACTGCAATACAGCAAGCGCCACTACTGCCAGCTAAATAAAGGATTCAAACTACAGAAGGCACTAACTACTGATAGGCATAGTTAGCAAATGAAAGAGTTTAATAGAGAACAAACAATGTATTTACCTCAATAGTGTTCAAAAGTCATAATATATATAGGAGTTCATAACATCCATTCTTACAAATATCAAAACTCCGCCATTTCGCTCCCCACATCCACCACTGCTGGCGGCTCACCTCCAACTGCGCAACGCTACGCGCTGTTCACATCTAGCTGCCCAACACTACAATGGCAGACAACAATGCAAACTAGCCACAGACTGCACACAGCACAGCCAGTGATTTTCATACAGAGCGCTACGTAACGTTGCCAATAAGAAAACATAAACAGCCTACTTACAAAATAATGACTGTGAGAAAACCGGAACAGAAGAGAATCGAAGCATTTGAGATGAGGTGCAACAGACAAATGTTACATCGAGTGATAAGTTAAGGAATGATGGAGTTTTCCGCAGAATCACCGAGGGAAGGAACACTTGGAAAACTCTGAGAAGAAGAAGGGTCAAGTGATACAACATCAGGGAAAGCCCCTGTGGTACTAGAGGGAACTGTAGAGGATAAAAATTGTAGAGGAAGATTGAGACTGCAATACATCCAACAAATGATTTAGGAGGTAGGGTGCAATAGCTTCTGTGAGATGAAAAGGTTAACACAGGAGAGGAATTTTGGGGAGCCTCATCATACTAGCCAGAAGATTGATGACAAAAAAAAAAAGAATGTCATACTTTCCCCTTATAGGAGACATGGCAACATTATCAGACAGATCCTAATCAGCTCTGTCGACTCGTACCGTGCGTATACGAATTGGGCGACGCTAACCAGTTCTTTGAAAGTGAATCGGGTCGTGCATGTACGTCCCCATCATGAGAACTGACCATGTTTAGTCATCAAGCAGCACTCCTTCAAGAATAAGTACTCAAAACCTTCGTATGATTTACATACTCTCATGATTACCTGCCTTCATGTCCTGCTTCTTCACGAAGATGTACACAAACATATTTTATTAATAACAGTGTGACCAAGATACAACAGTGCCTCCTGAAACTATTGTATCCAAATTCTGGGATATAAACTCTCTTAAGACTGTAAAAACGAGGAGTATTTTTGTACTGGAAAGGAGTGTTACTGGATTTCAACCTCATAACGTCATGGTATACTGTTCCTACCGATGCAGCTGAATTCACCCATGGAGGTGAAAGCGTGAACATGTCTCTAATACGACAAAGTCACCGTGTTACATCTCGAAAGTTTTCTTCATCTTGCGTCTTCCTTGCTTCGATCGCGCTCGCGTCAGTATCTTTTGCTTTATGCTGGTCTGGGTTTCTTTAAACTGAGGTATGTCTCTGATCTCCTCATGGTCTGAAAGCTGGTTGTAATGGTTCTGTCATACAGTGAATTACTGAGCCTACACATCCGTTTTACGGCTGTGGTCAGAACTTCGACCTGCACATCTACTAACGTGATTGCTTATTCCTGTGACATGATAATTTCTTTAACTATATTTACCTTCCATATGACTTCTCCTTTTCACACACAGATTGCTTCAATACTCTTCTCGTTAACATAAACATCTCTTATTGATATGTTGGTTCCGCGTTAACGTCTGTAATTTATTTCCAAAACCATGCACATCTTTGTCAACTTTCTCAAGTAACTACTCCTGCATCCGTTTCACTTCATATCGATGTTCTTGTATAATTTTTTAACTGTTCGATGTTCTACTTACTCTGTTTTTCACTTTCTATGTATACGTTCTTGCTCTTCCATCTGCTTGTCCTGTTTTTCACTCTTCGTCTTTGTTCTTGATCTTTCCGTCTAGTTTCCCGAACTGTTGTGTTAGAAAAGCGTGCAAATCAAATACTGTTTGAGTCAGAGGAGTTGTTACACGATTTACAGTACTTTGCTCCACTATTCTGTGACCGGCGGGTTCGTATGGTTCCATCACCTGCGAAATTATCATTTTATCCTCACTCGTGAATTGTGTTTTATGATATTCTCCCTATTCTGCATATTAATTTGTTCCTCTACTAAATTTGCCCCACACTGTGATTTTTCTCTCCACAGATTATTAAAACCAATCTGCAGAGTAATTTCTTGTTGTACCTTCCTGTCCAATCCACCATCTAATCTCTCCAAATTACCTGACAATTCACTCTCGACCTCTCTCAACTTTGTCATACTACTCGTTCTTGCATGTGTTAATTTTGACGTAACCTAAAAAAAAAGTTCACCTTGAAATTTCTAATACTAAGACGCAGAAATACAAGATGTCGACGGAAATCGATGAACTCAAGAATACAATAGGATTAAACACACAAAAATGAAATTCCTCCAAGAGTTAATCGAAGATTTTCAATCTGGACAATGACTGACTGACACAAACTATTTCTTCTTGCTGCAAGAAAATACATCCTTTAGCTATGCACCAGAGATGTAATACTTTACATTCGTCATTTCAAAGATTAAAAAGGTTGTGATAGAACTGATTTCTTCACTGTGCTCACTGTTAGAGACGAAGGCAAAATTTTAACTGAAATTTCGTGAAGCTGTGACTGCTAAATCAATGAGATATAAAGTGACCTAAAGCTCGCAAGTATCTACAGTTGTCTAGGTGTGGTTACATCTGAGCAAACTACATATCCCTGTGGATGATAGAATGCCCTGTACTGGGTGGTCTTACCGATAAAGATCGCCCCCACTACATTCACTTGAACTGAATTAAAGGTTTCGTACAATGGATAACTTAATGAACTGAATGTGTTGAACATTAGTGGCCCTAGAATACGTGAAACGTGGGTGCCGTGACTCACAAGAAGGTAAAAATATGGTGTTCATAAAGCTACAGAACGGAAAAACGTCACTATAAATCCCAATTTATTGAAAGTCCATCTAGATTTAAGACTGAACGCAAGTGCACAAACACAGGAAACAATTGTGTTCATTAAGTATTAACACGAGCTACAATGAGTTAAAATATCAATACCTTGGCAATGATCACAATATAAGTCTGAGGTGAACATATTACCAGGTAGAAATAATTGCTTTCACGGAAGTCGCACAATGACTGATGACTCTTAGGCAGAGGGGATAGGAAAACTACTGGAAGAATCTTGCATGAATCTCCTATCATGATTGACCACATGTTGAGGTAATGTTTAAAAAAAAAAAAATGGTTCAAATGGCTCTGAGCACTATGGGACTCAACATCTTAGGTCATAAGTCCCCTAGAACTTAGAACTACTTAAACCTAACTAACCTAAGGACATCACACACACCCATGCCCGAGGCAGGATACGAACCTGCGACCGTAGCAGTCCCGCGGATCCGGACTGCAGCGCCAGAACCGCTAGACCACCGCGGCCGGCGAGGTAATGTTTGTAATAAACGTACTTGTATTAAAAAATATTGTCAATGTCAATGTCAATCGAAAATCCGTCCATACATATTGATACTCAATTTGGTAATACGAAGTGTTACCAGTGTTTGCGAATGGGTGTTGAGGTGGCCGCTAAATTCTACGACATCTGGCCTACACCGAAAGCTACTCTCAATCAGTGCTTGAAATCGACGGCCCTCTCAGAGTGGAAGTGTCCTCTGGCAAATTTAGAATGGAAGTAAGTTACGCAAAGTGCTCCCAGCAAGGAGATGAAATTTTACTATCTTTTTCAGTGCGAGCGTTGTACGTGATTTTGATCACCAACGAGAGTGGTTCATCTGAGAGCGGACCCATCAGGAACATACTAAGATTGCTACCGTCTCCCTTCCCTAAGCAATTTTAATACAGTTAGTCAATGTCTAACTCCCACTATCAGTCCTATTTCGCGTTTCGGTCAAACAGGCCTTCTCCACCCACACACAAGCCAGTTCTGTTCTCCCTCTGCAGAATTTATCAGGGTAATCCAATAGAAGCTGCTCTTACTGTTTCTTAGCAGAGTAAACAACAATGCAGTTAGCTTGTTGTCAGCCTGACTTTTGGAGGCACTGTGCTCTTAAGCACAAACGATCCGGATTGTCCCTCCTCTCACTCAGCTTTAAATATTTTATCTATGCACCACCTCATGGCTACTGGTTCCCAGAATACGGGCTTCCTGCACAGTGAAGGACATGACAATACGGCACACACCCTGTTAAATCGTGGTGTGCCTCCTTGGGGCCGGTGGACATACCAAGTTAGAAACAATAAACTGTAGCCTTTCTTTGTTTAGTATGCAAACACAGATGGTGCCTATAGCCCTCCCAATGACCACACAATGACTCACTCTCACCTGCTCTGCTAGCCTCTGGTCAACATGTTTTGAATACGATTTGCATCTACACATTTAACCAGTCCTACAGAATAAGAAATTAATATGGAAATGTAATAGTTAGATATGCTAATTATTGATGTTTCCCTTAAATATGTTAATACTCTCATTTATAACTAGGATTGATATAGATTAGACAGGATTATCAAACTAATGGGGTTTGATTACGGTATGTGGCAGTTATGACAGAAACGGTCGTGTAACAAACGTTAACTTAAACATTGAAGCAAACATTATATGCAGATCATTATGGATAGGTTGCTGAGTACCTGGCATTTTACTCATAACCCAGTCACGTTTTAATTCAAATGTATGTTTATCGAGAGAAACCAAATTTATTTTTGTAGCATTTTTTAAAAATAGAAGTGAAAAATTTTTCGCTATAATATTAACATAAACTATACGGTGATGACATACACTATTGATAGAGCAAAGATGAGCTAATGTCTTACGTAGATCCAAAAACATGAATGTATCTTGTTTAATGACGTGAATGTAGATGTTTCTGATTGATTCACATGGCTCAAGTGTCGTAGGTCTGACCTTTGTATCTCAACAGTGACTGCACTAATGTGTTCAAACATTGTTAACCACTTAGGGCGCAAATGAACAAAATATCTCAACTACCCTGTAATGCAGCTAATATCAAGTGCGGATCGTAACAAAAATCATTATAAATGCTGCTCTCACGTGCTTAGACTGCATGAATTAATAACAGTGAAATTTTGGGACCTATTCTATAAAGACAAGACAGCTTTCCCTTTTTTATTCTACATATAATTTATCACATGTTGCTTTCAGGGCTGAATTGATAAACAACAATCATGATAAAATGCTTCTGACACTCCATAACAAAATATTTAACTCTTGGATATATTGAAATGTTGTATACTAAAATTGTTATTTCTGCACATGAAAATTTTTTATCACAGGAATGAATGGTTATTAAAAATCTTTATACGCTCATTTAAATCTGTGTTGTAATAGCTGGTCAATGCACTGAGTTGGTGAAGAATAAATTTACTTCTTAAACTAATGAGAAAACTCTCATGTAATCAGTGTGAAGGTGGGTTAGTATCCTAGCTTCTGATATTCAATGGTGAAAGCATACACATGTTGGAGTGAGCAAAATCTAGACTCAACATTTACTGTGGCCTAATGCATGGTGGTGCAACGGCGTTATCTCTGTGCTGGATCTGAAACGCTAATTCCCTACTCTGGCCTTGACTGCATTCACTCAGTTGCAGATTTCGTGCATTCCATAGAACATTAATCTTTCCATAGTCGAAATAATGGCTATTGCTCACTCGCTATGGGTTGGAGCAACGTGCACAATTTATTTAGTCACAAAAATTCCTGCAGGAATATTTGACTACCGCTTTGCTATGTGTCGCCATGATACGAGGGCAGTTCAATAAGTAATGCAACACATTTTTTTCTCGGCAAATTTTGGTTGAAAAAACCGGAAATTTCTTGTGGAATATTTTCAAACATTCCCACTTCGTCTCGTATAGTTTCATTGACTTCCGACAGGTGGCAGCGCTGTACGGAGCTGTTAAAATGGCGTCTGTAACGGATGTGCGTTGCAAACAACGGGCAGTGATCGAGTTTCTTTTGGCGGAAAACCAGGGCATCTCAGATATTCATAGGCGCTTGCAGAATGTCTACAGTGATGTGGCAGTGGACAAAAGCAGGGTTAGTCGTTGGGCAAACCGTGTGTCATCATCGCCGCAAGGTCGAGCAAGACTGTCTGATCTCCCGCGTGCGGGCCGGCCGTGCACAGCTGTGACTCCTGCAATGGCGGAGCGTGCGAACACACTCGTTCGAGATGATCGACGGATCACCATCAAACAACTCAGTGCTCAACTTGACATCTCTGTTGGTAGTGCTGTCACAATTGTTCACCAGTTGGGATATTCAAAGGTTTATTCCCGCTGGGTCCCTCGTTGTCTAACCAAACACCATAAAGAGCAAAAGAGAACCATCTGTGCGGAATTGCTTGCTCGTCATGTGGCTGAGGGTGACAATTTCCTGTCAAAGATTGTTACAGGCGATGAAACATGGGTTCATCACTTCGAACCTGAAACAAAACGGCAATCAATAGAGTGGCGCCACACCCACTCCTCTACCAAGAAAAAGTTTAAAGCCATACCCTCAGCCGGTAAAGTCATGGTTACAGTCTTCTGGGACGCTGAAGGGGTTATTCTGTTCGATGTCCTTCCCCATGGTCAAACGATAACTCTGAAGTGTATTGTGCTACTCTTCAGAAATTGAAGAAACTTCAGCGTGTTTGTAGGCACAAAAATCAGAACGAACTTCTCCTTCTTCATGACAACGCAAGACCTCACACAAGTCTTCGCACCCGAGAGGAGCTCACAAAACTTCAGTGGACTGTTCTTCCTCATGCACCCTACAGCCCCGATCTCGCACCGTCGAATTTCCAAATGTTTGGCCCAATGAAGGACGCAATCCGTGGGACGCACTAGGCGGATGATGAAGAAGTTATTGATGCAGTACGACGTTGGCTCCGACGTCGACCAGTGGAATGATACCGTGCAGGCATACAGGCCCTCATTTCAAGGTGGCGTAAGGCCGTATCATTGAATGGAGATTACGTTGAAAAATAGTGCTGTGTAGCTAAAAGATTGTGGAATAACCTGGAGTATTTCAATGCTGAATAAAACAACCCCTGTTTCAGAAAAAAATGTGTTGCATTACTTATTGAACTGCCCTCGTATGTGAAGTGTATCGTCCCTACTTCGCAGAAAGCAAAGGTCTCAACGCCTTCGATTTTTTCCGCACATTTGTGCGGTCTGCCCCGAGACGAGAGAGAGAGAGAGATTAAGATTTTAGGTCTCAAAATGCTTTTATGTAATGGGGATCTCCCCACCGTGTCGCGTGTGCATCGACAAGTATGGCTTAGCCAGTCACCGTCTAGCTAGAGGTGAATACATTTATATTTTATCCCTGGGTCGTAGCCTAGCCCTGTTAATGACAGGCAGCCACTTACCCTTGGTCCTGCCCTTATTTACGTTAAAAGGAATAATGTACTGTTCTGGCCTTATCCCTTTCTGTACTGAAGCTCGCCGTTCTCTTGCTAAATGGGATTTTACGATATCATAAACCACCTGCTGGGTTTGTCTCCAAAATACGTTTCACTTTAACTTGTTTCTTCATGCCAGTCCATATACTGGTAGATATTGTTTTGTTAGTTTTCGGTACATGAGATTAACTGCAATTGCCTTTTGTTGATAAAATGTAATTATTATTTTCTGAGGATCTCATACTGTATAGTCCTGTCGTTATTGATGAAGTTCTTGTAAGGCCCGTAAAATCCGGGCACCTTACAATAGAGAGTTGTATTTGCTCTTCTACTCACAGTATTTTTCCAAATGATGTGTCATATACCAAATTTATGCATGCATTCCGCTGTTAAGTGTTATCATTGTAGTAGGTGTAACAAAAAGTATGTGGGTTTAGGGCTGGAGAGTGTGGCTGCCATCGAATTGGTCTACTTTTACCTATATATTAGTCACTGAATCCTTTATTTATAAGTCTACGAACATTAAGAATGAAATAAGGAAAGCAACAGTTCTATCATGCATAAAGCGTATGTTTCAACTCACTTGTAAATGAACATACCCTAGTAGAACAGGTAACGAATTCCTTAAGAAAGCATAGCACGTTTCCTTGAGAAAGAAAATTATCAGTTCACAAATCAGCAATAATATACAGGGTGTTACAAAAAGGTACTGCCAAACTTTCAGGAAACATTCCTCACACACAAAGAAAGAAAATATGTTATATGGACATGTGTCTGGAAGCGCTTACTTTTCATGTTAGAGCTCATTTTATTACTTCTCTTCAAATCACATTAATCATGGAATGGAAACACACAGCAACAGAACGTACCAGCGTGACTTTAAACACTTTGTTACAGGAAATGTTCAAAATGTCCTCCATTAGCGAGGATACATGCATACACCCTCCATCGCATGGAATCCCTGATGCCCTGATGCAGCCCTGGAGAATGGCGAATTGTATCACAGTCGTCCATAATACGAGCACGATAAGTCTCTACATTTTGTACCGCGGTTGCGTAGACAAGAGCTTTCAAATGCCCCCATAAATGAAAGTCAAGAGGGTTCAGGTCAGGAGAGCGTGGAGACCATGGAATTGGTCCGCCTCTAGCAATCCATCGGTCACCGAATCTGTTGTTGAGAAGCGTACGAACACTTGGACTGAAATGTGCAGGAGCTCCCTCGTGCGTGAACCACATGTTGTGTCGTACTTGTAAAGGTACATGTTCTAGCAGCAAAGGTAGAGTATCCCGTATGAAATCATGGCGGTGAATCGAGGAAGTACAGTATATACTGACGAAACTAAAATGAGCTCTAACATGGAAATCAAGCGTTTCCGGACACGTGTCCACATAACATCTTTTCTTTATTTGTGTGTGAGGAACGTTTCCTGAAAGTTTGGCCGTACCTTTTTGTAACACCCTGTATAAAGCATTCCCCATGTATAACTCAGCTTGCCCATTTTTCACATGATATCCTGTGAACCATGGATGAAGAACAACAGGTGGATCCGTGTTTCTGGACTTCTGGAAGGCACTTGACACAGTGTCTCAGGGAAGAATTAACGATTGTCAGATCATATAGAACAGGTTGTCAGATATGTGAGCAGATCAAATCAAAGTCTCTTGGGTAATAGATTGTTTGTCCTGGTCAGGAACTGTACATAAGAGGACTGCCCAGGAAACTGTAATAGGACTGCCCTGCTCTCTATAAGCATAAGCAGTCTGACAGGCACACTCTCTGTCCTGACTTCCTATCTTTTATAAATCCTACACCCATTGTATCATCTTCTGCCGCTACTGATATTATCCAGTATTCTACTGACCACAAATCGTTTGTTGTTTCCATATTACTTCACTGACCTCACTATATCGAGATTACATAGTTCCATGTCGCTGTTCAGAATTTTTAGTTTCACTACCCTTCTGACATTCCACGTCCCGAGCGTTCCCGATGGGGGATTAATACAGAATCATTTTCCAATGAAGAGATCATCATGACACTTTTTGAGTTGCAGGCCAAATGTCCCACACGTAACGTGTGTTTAATGCACTGGTTTACACTGGTTTCTGCATCCTCAAGCCGTTGGTCATTTCCCATTTTTTCCGCTTTTTAGGGGTAGTTTCTCGCCCCACGGTCAAGGGAGTACACTGAACCTCTGTCCGCTCCTCCACCCCCATTAACAAGGCAGTTGGCAGAACGCTGATGATTTTTTATGCCGGAAGTCTTCGGCCGCTTTACTAATGATTTTTATTCAAAGTTTAACCATTGGCTAGCTTCTAATCCGCGATCCAGAAGGTTTTCATTACCAGTCAAAGACTCAACGCCCCCTGTTTTTCCCTTCTTCTTCCTCTTCTTCTTCTTTTCCTTCTTCTTCTTTTTCATCTTCGACGTCCATCTTTTGGGGGAGATCGGTGCTTTGGAGACGTCGATTGACGTTTTACAAAGTCTATCGATGAATGCTTTAGTCAGTCTTTTTACTACAGAAGGTGCTAATGTCCCTAACCGGACGCGCTGAGTTACTGCACAGGCGCCTCAACACCATGGGTACTTTCTTTCCGTTCTTACTGGAGGCATAAAATAATCCTTTCACAAACAACCAGCATGAGAAATCTGCAGCGTAATCTTTCGATGTAAAAAGAACACAGATGGTGAAATCCTTAGCAGACAATGCGTCGATATGTATGAGAAGTGTGACAGCAGAACGACCGACAGCGGCCATGTGATTGGATACCATTTAATTCCAGTATGATGGACGTCGGGAAATTACGTTCAAGATTTAAAGTGATGTAAACCGCGCTCTCAATTAGTTAGATATCCGCTGCCGTGTGTCACGCTGCACTCTCGCATCACACACCAAACGTTGAAACTCTATTCATCATTTAGCGTCCTTACTGTGAAACCGCTCGTTTAACGTGCGTGCACTTTTTATTATACTCACAGAGACACGTTGGAGTGCCAATAAGAAATGTATCTGTTCAAGCTACATAAACTAAAGGCGTAATTTACTTTCCACAGGATATGATAATTTTTCCGTTAACTGCTTATGACTCTAAAGTTGTTTTAATATTCTGTCCAAACTGCTTATCATGTAAAACATCGTTTACTGAAAAGCATTAATAATAAGATAATTCACGCTTACGTTGGCATCGATGAGTACTTGCCAGACGGATTAATGTATTAGTAGTGACATCAGAACAAATTTGTTCAGTGAAGGTCGTTTTCGTATAGTCTCTACTCGTATCTGTAACGGAGGTTGTTATTTCAGTCTAGAATTTTTGCATTCTGTAATCGATGCAGCAACTGTGGTAACACTGCAACTTGATATGATACTCGTTCACTTGCTCACTGAAAATTGACACTGCCTCTTTTACTGGGTAAGGCCGATAATTTACATGCATTACAAATTCTTCGTAAATGGTCCGGAAATGAAACAAAAGTCAGCAATAATTTTCATAACCTAGTCTCTCTCCCGCATCTATCAGACTCATGTGGTAACGAATTTACCTCTAACCCCGGAAAAAGAACATTTATGTGCCAAATGCATCCAATGAATCAATTACAAAACACGAAATAGTGGCGATGGGAAAAGACAGTTGGAACATTACGGAATTATGAGGCGAGTGCGCCTAATCACTAACCACAATTTGAAGTTAATCTAACACGAACATTAATGCAGTGGAATTTCCAGTTATAAAGTGAATATGCAGATGGTCAAGAATTAAAGGCACACGACGCGTGACCACGCGTTTCCAAAATGAATATCTTACAAACTGTTACAACGATTATGCTTAGAACTAGGAATTTAAAACCACGTTGAGTATTGGTACAAGGAAGTGTTACGACGAATAGCGAAACCTACAATTAGAACAAATGTCGGTAATCACGCGAAAACCAAATAATAAAAAATCTCCAAGTGTAATCCGCCCAGAAAGTGTCTTCAATAGTAACAGATAAGGAAAGTAACAGATATCATCGAAAATCCTCTCGCAAAACATTTATAAGAAAAACTGAAATTACCTTTCCTTAGTACAATTTGCAGCACAACTCGTCTCCAGTGGGTTCCTTCGGTCCTAGGGTCACACGTGATGTTCTACCTAGATAGGCTTCCCACAAAAAATCCTCGGTACCCAGGCTCAGAGAAACCTAACATAGACGCTCTAGTTTCTGGTGCCCTAAGAGCTTCTTGCTTATTAAATACAGCCCCTGACACTGTATCCTGGCTTTAGCAGGTACGTCATCTGTTGAACGATGACAAGGTACTAGAAGACTAAAGAAAGAAAAAGTGCTTAATGTATGCTGTGGCCCAAACAGGCAACACCGCCAACATTTAAGACTAGTTGGGGCATTACGAGTGCAATGCGTAATTGTGTAGTATTTAATCTGTCCCCACCAAATAAATGTCAGAAAAGGAGTTTAAAAAATCGGATTAATAGCAGTCATTGTAGACTCTAATTAAAAATATTACGATTTGCAAAGGCACTTAATTTTCAATGACATTGCGTAATAGCTTATGTAACAAAATTTACAACTATTGTATGCGTAATTTCCACAGTATTGATACCTGTGTGATCTCACCGTAACAATGCGTGAAGGTGTCTTAGTATTCTGAAATTTATGCCATTCAATGAGTGTATCTTTGTGTGACACAGTTTCAGTTTCAGCTTTTAACATTTCTGACGTGAATGTATTGCTATATTTTAACCTTATTATTTTTTTAAAAATACAATTCATCGCATGTTGACAGCCATAAAGTTACCCACCGAAATCTGCAGGACTCAGTTCGATTCCTTATCTTACTTCTTCTTCGTGGTAGCTATCACAATATGACCACTATACAAAGTAGTTGCTCGTAACCTCAAATGTCAGTACGACAGCCTATGGACGTGTATTTACGTTACAGAACTAGCTAGGGTAAAGACGTGGGAGTGTTATGCATCACAACATGGTAAGTCTGCAAACTCTGGAGGAATACTTAAGAGTTGATCACGCTGATGGTGGGTATTGCACATTCCGTTGAGCAGTTCTGCTCGTAGGAACTGTTACATTATCTTTCAGCTACGAATGTAGGTTGCAGACAGAGTTTCTGTGTTGTGATATAAACATTATACATGCTCATCGTGCTTAGGTTTTATTGCACCATGTAGTGTATAGAAATTTCCCATGAAAATACATGAATAACGTTTTAAGAAAGATTATTGGTGTGTTAAAATCCTGTGCTACTTTGTACGGTGAAGAGATAGGAATCAGTCCGTTTATTCTTCGTGCGACGCTTCTATGACTGAGACAATGTTTCCGTTATCAGCGTATGCAATTTCATGCTATCTATAATTGGATTCTGTCTTAATACAGTTTGTCCAGGATACTGTCCATGTTCTTCCCAATGGAACCACCGCAGTACTCGTCTTTACTAAAGAATCATTCCATGTTTTTGGTTACTGTTTTTTTGGAAACAACGGAAAAACCAAGTACTGACATTGAATCACCGTCTTTTGCAATGATTGTCTCTTGTTCTATTCCTCAACTTCACACAATACAAAAATACCTCATTGTTGTAGTAAAAGAAGAGAAACGTCAAATATTGTGTCCTCTGTCAAATTAGCGAGGAAAGTGTTACGTGGAAATACCTACTAAAAGGTCTAGTACAGTGATAGGGCATACGTTAAGACATCTGCGTAGAACAATTGCGTAACAGGGAGCCAAGTTTGAAGAGGAAGACAGAGTCATAATACATAAATCATATAACTTAAATTGTCGAAAGTGATTTCAGTTAGCAAATATAGGAATTGACAGGAGAGAAAATCATGGCAACCCTCATGAAACCAACAAGAAGCCTAATCATAAGAAAAAAAAATGAGACTACAATATTAAAGTCAAAGGCTCGGCCTGTTATCTTAAGAAACTTGTACGAATTTCATTAAAAATACGTATTTCTATTTTTAACCACTGCTGCACTACGCAAGGTTTTATTCGGTAATTTATGGGAAACAGCGAATAGCTGTAATTCATTGCACTATAAAAACTGCGCGTGCAGGAAATAAACTCTACGGGCATCAAGAAACTCGCTATAAGTTTAGGATACTCTCGCATAATTAATCCCATCATTTAGCAATAGTGACCCCATCATTTAGCAATACCGTATATTTAAATAAGCTTAGATAAACACCTGAAGATATTACCTGTGTCAAATTCAATATTATTATTTCGTCCGTAACCTTTCCCTTCCGTTCGATACCCTATGTGTGTCGGACTACCACATGTTCGTACTAGTCAGTGAAATCAACGTAATGAAACTGACATTTGTGGACGTCAAAGGGCAGAGGATAATGAAATTCCTGAAATTAATACGGAAGTAATTTCGCGGGCTAGACTTTGATTAGTATTTCAACAAGCTCGTTTGCGCGCTTGCAAATCTACGCCCACTTAATTGGAGAAACTGCGAGTTCTGGTGGGTTCCGAAATAAGCGAGACCACACATCAGCATCCCTTTACGTTTTCTAAATCTATCAGAAATCCACTAATGATGACCAAAGGCAGTCGTGGCTATGTACAATACTGGAAAAACTAGTTAGGTCAGTATTTTGTTTCTTGTGAATTGTTTTCTGTAAATGGTAAAGAATTATACGAAAGTCATGTAGAAATACGCTCTAACAGCTGCAAAGTGAATCTCTGCTTTGTGCTACCAATATACAGGATGATGATGCAGCCGCAAATTAGAATTTTTAGCCTGATAATGACGGTGTAGGTGGTAACCGGTGGCGCAATGAAGAGATTCATTTCGCAGCTTTCGAAGTATCTTCCAATAAAAACCTAATTTTAATTACATTTTAAAACATCACAAGGAAATATCTATAAAGCGATGCACCAATTTTCAAGCTTAAAACGTACATTTTCTGGAGTGGCTATCTCCTTAATAACGAACAGAACAGGTCCTTTCTTATGAATTTATCTTTTAGTTTCTAGTAAAATATGTTGAACAGTAAACACAAAATTCAGCTATTAGTAACTTTTATCAAGAGTGTGAATAATCGTTTACTCATCTATGTCAGTTAGGGTAAACAGTTTTATAATTTTAATTTCACATGGTCTTCTACAACATTTAGTAAATTGTGTGGCGAAAAACGACTTTGAACTTATAAACGGTTGTGAGCTGAGATGCAGTGTAATCTGTAGAATTTTTACCAACATGAGATCTTCTAACACAAATCGAAATGGTATTGTGCAGGATTTTATTTAAAATACGTTTCACACTCTACCATTATAAGCGCTACGTCACTGCGAAATAAGATGGTAGGCTGAACAAAACCTGTCTATCGATTTGTGCACTGACTAGTGCAAAAATATATAACACTCTGGATGCACGTATCAGTGACAGAATCTGCAGCTGTTAATAATAACAATAATAATAATACATTTGCCGCAAAGCAACCTTTTTTTTAACCTGATGTAGTATTAAGCCTTAGCTAAGACAAGCTGCCGAAGCTAGTTGTCCGTGACGATATAAACGCAACAGTATTTTCTCGTGGTCCACTTTACAAAAGCTCTCCTGCGAACCTTGCAGAACTAGCACTCCTGAAGGAAAGGATACTGCGGAGACATGGCGTAGCCACAGCCTGGGGGATGTTTCCAGAATGAGATTTTCACTCTGTAGCGGAGTGTGCGCTGATATGAAACTTCCTGGCAGATTAAAACTGTGTGCCCCACCGAGACTCGAACTCGGGACCTTTGCCTTTCGCGGGCAAGTGCTCTACCATCTGAGCTTCTGTAAAGTTTGGAAGGTAGGAGACGAGATACTGGCAGAAGTGGAGCTGTGAGGACCGGGCGTGAGTCGTGCTTCGGTAGCTCAGATGGTAGAGCACTTGCCCGCGAAAGGCAAAGGTCCCGAGTTCGAGTCTCGGTCGGGCACACAGTTTTAATCTACCAGGAAGTTTCATATCAGCGCACACTCCACTGCAGAGTGAAAATCTCATTCTGGACTCTAGAGGCTGTCACTGTTCGGTTGTGGACGCCACAGTCTGTTACTGTCTGCAGGTATCTTCCACCAGATGGTGATGTCCCGCAGCATGTCCTGGCTGCGCTGATAGCCTAATTGCCGCCACCTTTTCTGTTACTGGGCGACTTCAACGCCCATTACCATCTATGGGGTGGAGTAGTGGCAACAGGCCAAGGCATGTATTGGCACAGCTCGACCCTCTCCTTTTGTATGATAGTGCCTTCACACATTTCAGTGTGGCACATGGCACGTACTCAGCTGACCTTTCGATCTACAGCCCTAGCCTCTTACTGTCTGTCCGATGGAGTGTGCATGACGACTTGTTTGGTAGCGACCACCTTCCGATCTTTCTGTCACTGCCATAGGGACACTCTTCTGGGCGCCCTTGCAGATGGGCTATGAATAGGGCTGACTGGGACTTTTTCTCCTCCATTGCTACTACTGAGCCTCTTTCCAATGATGCCCTTGATAATGTGGGCCACTCGGTCACCACCAGCATCGTTACTGACGCAGAATCTGCCTGTTCTTCTGGGTCCCTTTGGAAGAGGACTGTACCTTGGTGGTCGCCTGTGATCGCTGAGGCGATTAAAGATCGCCGGCGGGAGCTCCAGCCTCACAAGCGGCATCCCTCATTAGAATACCTCATGGCCTTTCAATGGCTCCGTGTGCGGGCCTGCCGCATCATTCACCAACACATGCAGGACCGCGGGGAACGGTATGTCTCCACCTTTGGCCTCCATATTTCTCCATCGCAGGTTTGGGCCAAGATTAGGCGCCTCAATGGCTATCGGACCCCTGTCAGTGTCCCTGCGCTCTCACTGAATGGAGCAGTTTGTACTGACTCCGACATTGCAAACCGCTCAGCAAAGCATTTTGCTCTGAGTTCCACTTCTGCAAATTACCCACTCGCCTTCTGCTCCCTGAAAGAGCGGTTGGAACGTCGGAGCCTTTCCTTTCACACGTGCCACTCTGAATCCTACAATGTTCCGTTCAGTGAGTGGTAATTCCAGTGTGCCCTAGCCGCTTGCCCTTATACGGCTCCCGGGCCAGATCACATCCACTATCAGATGCTGAAACACCTCTCGGCGGACTGCCAGCAATGCCTCCTAGGCCTTTACAGCTGTATCTGGGTCAACGGTGAGTTTCTGTCCCAATGGCGGGAAAGCATCGTAATCCCCGTTTTGAAACCTGGCAAGAGCCCACTGGAGACGGACAGCTACCGCCCAATTAGCCTCACCAACGTTCTTTGCAAGTTGCTTGAACACAGGGTGAGCCGGCGGTTGAGTTGGGTACTCGAGTCTCGGGGCCTTCGGGCTCCGTCTCAGAGTGGGTCCGTAAGGGCCGCTCTGCCGCCGATAATCTGGTGAGCCTGGAGTCTGCCATCTGTACGGCCTTTGCCCGCCGTCACCACCTCATTGCTGTCTTTCACTGCCAATTTTTATACGAAATTTTCTGTCGCATCGTACATTCTGCATGCATGTTGCGGCCTCCCATAGTTCCCCCCGAGTTCAGGAGAACGGGGTACCGCAGGTATCTGCCTCAAGTGTCTGCCTGTTCTCAATTGGAATTAATGGGCTCGCTGCAGCGGTGGGAACGTCCGTATGCTGATGACTTCTGCCTCTACTATAGCTCCATTGGCATTGCAGCTGCTGAACGTCAGCTGCAGGGCGCTTTCCGCAAGGTGCAGTCTTGGACTGTAGCACATGCCTTCCAGTTTGCGGTTGCCAATACCTGCGTTATGCATTTCTGCCGGCGACGCACTGCTCACCCTGCACCACGGCTTCATCTTGATGGCGAACTTCTTGTTGTGGTGGAGACACATCGGGTTTTGGGTGTGGTTTTTGATGCCCAGTTGACTTGGCTCCCTCATATTCGGAAGCTTAAACACATGTGTTGGCGGCATCTTAATGCTCTGCGTTGCTTGAGCCACACCAACTTGGGTACCCTCTTACGGCTCTACCAGACGTTAATTCAGTCCTGTCTGGATTATGGGGGCCTGGCTTATGGTTCACCATACCCTTTTGCGTTGCGGGGGCTGGACCCCATCCTTCACAGCGGGATTCGACTTGCCACTGGAGGTTTCCGGACCAGCCCTGTGAACAGTTTACTTGTGGAGGCAGGTGTCCCTCCACTGCCGTTACGGAGCCAACGTTTACTGGCCGCTTATGCTATACACGTTTGTAGCTTGCCTGGGCATCACAATTATCATCTCTTGTTCGCTGAGTCTGCCGTCCATCTCCCAGATCATCGGCCCTGGGCGGGTTGTAAGACTGCAGTTCGCATCAGAGAACTTCTCTCTGGGCTTGGGGTTTGCCCTCTTCCGTGCCTCTCTGCGTACACCCCCATGGTGTATGCCCCACCCATGCCTTCGGCTCGATTTGGCACGGGGCCCAAAGGACACCGTCCCTCCTGAGGCCTTCCTCCGCTTCTTTCTTTCAATCCTTGCCACGTATCAGGGCTCTGGCGTTATCTACACTGAGGTTCGATGGTTGCTGGTCGTGTCAGCTATGCTCTCACTCTAGGAGACCATTACGAACAACACTCATTGCCGGCTGGCTGCAGCGTTTCCACTGCTGAACTGGTCGCCATCTCTCATGCCCTAGAGTATATCCGCTCCTGCTCAGGTGAGTCCTTCGTTATCTGTAGCGACTCCAGCATCTTTCTTGTCCGGTGTCGTCTCTTGTCGTCTTCATTGTTCGTTTTTATTCTGTGTGGGTGTTTGAAGTTTTTGGAAAAAGGGACCGATGGCCATAGCAGTCTGGTCCCTTCAATCCCACAAACCAACCAACCAGAAAATATCGTTCTTGCGCAACGCAACTAGCTCTTTATTCCCATGAAGTAATAAGTGCTGTCGACATGGGATCTCAGATCGATTGCATGTTCCTATATTTCCAGAAGGCTTTTGATACCTTTCCTCACAAGCCACTATTAATCAAATTGCGTGCATATGGAGCATTTTCTCAGTTGTGTGACTGGATTCGAGATTTCCTCTCAGAAATGTCACAGTTCGTAGTGATAGACGGTGAATCATCGAGTGGAACAGAAGTGATATCTGGCGTTCCGCAAGGCTGAGTCATAGGGCCTCTGCTGTTCCTGATCTACATAAACGATCTAGGTGATAGTCTGAGCAGCCCCCTTAGATTGTTTGCAGACGACACTGTAATTTACCGTCTAGTAAAATCATCAGACCATCAATTCCAATTACAAAATGATCAAAAAAGAATTTATGTATGGTGCGAAAAGTGGCAATTAGCACTAAACAAAGAAAAGTTCGAGGTCATCCACATGGGTACTAAAAGAAATCCGATAAATTTTGGGTATACGATAAATCGCACAAATCTAAGGGCTGTCAATTCAACTAGATAACACGGAATTACATTTACGAGCAACTTAAATTGGAAAGACCACACAGATAATATTGTGGGGAATGCGAAACAAAGACTGCGTTTTGTTGGCAGAACACTTAAAAGATGCGACAAACCCGCTAAAGAGACAGCCTACATTAGACTTGTCCGTCCTCTGCTGGAATATTACTGCGGGGTGTGGGATCCTTACCAGGTAGGATTGATGGAGGACATCGCAAAAGTGCAAAGAAGGGCAGCTCGTTTCATGTTATCGCGCAATAGTGGTGAGAGTGTCACTGATATGATATGCGAGTTAGGGTGGCAGTCATTGAAACAAAGGCGGTTTTCTTTGCAGCGATATCTATTTACGAAATTTCAATCACCAACTTTCTCTTCCGAATGCGAAAGTATTTTGTTGAGACCCACCTACGTAGGGATAAATGATCATCAAAATAAAATAAGATAAATCAGAGCTCGAACGGAAAGGTATAGGTGTTCCATTTTCCCACGCGCCATTACAGAGTGGAATGGTAGAGAAGTTTTATGAGTATGGTTAGATGAACCCTTTGACAGGCACTTAAGTGCGAATTGCAGAGTGACCATTTAGATGTAGATGTCTATCCTCCTTTTCAACTTTTCTGTGGATCTCCTTCTCTCCCCTGTTTCTGACCTCATCACCCCTCCCGTATCTTCGTCCATACCCTCCTCCTCTTGACCGTGCCAATGTCCTCCTTCTTCCTTTCTGACTGTTCATCTTTTCTCTTCACATTACCACACTCATCCCAATAGCACTCTCGAGGTTCTTACCTCTACAGTATTTCTTTCCATATAGTAATCGAAATGGTTCCAGGGGTTTAGGATCCCGTGACTTGGCCAACATACGCACATGTCAGATATAGTTCACACATATTTAATAAGCTACACGAGAATTTCTACACATATTTCCCCTGAGGAGTTTCATTTTCATGTAGCCCAATGTTTATAACATCGTATTTCCTGAACTATAGAACGTAATATTATTATTAAGTTGTATTATATTATATAATTATGCAGGTAAATCAATTTGTATATTTACCTTCTGTTTGCAAAATGTGCCGTGAACAAATTAGAACGTCATGCATGATGCGGCAGTTTCACACGAATCTCAGAGTTTATGACGTCATAATTCCTGAAATTTGAGTCGTACGATGATATATTTTTCTAATGACATTCTGTGGCCTATGTGGATACTGCCTGCAAAATGTGTTTCGAATAGAGTCCGTAGCAAAGAAGCAAAAAATTAATTTGTCACACATGATGTTGCAGTTTTTACGCTTCTCAGCACTTGAAGTCATATATCCTGGAAAATGTGTCAAATAATGGTATAAAATTATATGTACAATCAGAGGAAGATGTGGATATGCATGCGAAAGTGTTTCGAATAGAATTAATATCAAAGAAGTGATAAATTTCATTTTCTTGCATAACGCGGGTCAGTGGTACATGTGAATACTAGCTGCAAATATGTCACGACTACAATTAGTTGTAAAGGAGTAATAAGTCGTAATGGTTCATGTGGCAGTCTTACAGAATGAACAGCGAAAATGTAGTAATGAATAATTTTTTTTTCCTTTCTTTGAGTTGTGAGACTCGTCAATGCGAAAAGTTTGGTAAAGGTTCCAAGTTATGTGTAAGGCTTGTCGCAAATCTTCAAGTGCACTAAATCTCAAATGCTGTGCTACCAAAGTGTAGGTATTGTCGCATCGTAGTCTGCACCGATTTTTCAGCCCCACCCCATTGATAAGTGTGCGATTCTTACCTCTGCAGTGATTTTTTCCAGATACAAAAAGACATGTGTATCAAAGTGAGACCTGAGTCGCTCCTGGCATATACAATATCCAAATATCTTACGCGAATGCAGCGGGGTGACGTCGCTGACAACCGGCGATATTTCGACAGGAGTATACCTCGGCATTTTGAGGCCAAAACTGCAGCAAGTAAACGCTATGTAAGGAAACTTTGCAAAGACAAGACTCACACAAACAGTAGACATGAGCGCCATCACAAACCAAAGATGGCTGGCGTTGTAAGTGATCCATAGTGATATTAGAAATCAAGGGGTGAGACAGCATAAACTCCGTCTCTCTGTTTTTCGACAAGAGAGAGTGCAGGATTCCATGCAAGATTTAAACAAAAACCACCATCTCTATTTATAAGGTTATTTGCGAATCAAATTTAAACAGCTTCCTTAATGACACTATACCAACAGCTGGAAGTGCATGCCAGAATCTCGTGTTGTTGTGTTCCATAGAATGACTGGCGCCAATGCAATAATCTGCAATGCCGGATTCGCTTGGTACTTTGCAATCGTTTGTGTTCCTTATTCTCAAGACACAGGTCCTTCAAGGTCCTGATACTCTGGCCAATGTATGGCGTGTGACAACTACAAGGATTACGGAAACTAAACGGACCCTGGTCTTAGATTATGGTCGAAAAATACACTGCACATAATATTTCCGCGAAATACGATCAATCCTGTTTCAAACGCTCCCTGCGTAAGGCTAAAAGGCCGTGGGCTTTTGTGCCGCCTCGGTGTTACCATCAAGCACCCGGTGCTCAGTAGGTAAACAGCGCAACGCATGTCTAATCTATCTTTCACTAAAGCCATTCTGACGTCGAAGTGGGCTAACTCAGCTGCCAAACCCTCAGGGCGCGGGATGACATGGGCCCTGTGTACCAATGTACGAAGTACCCGCTCACGTTGAGCCCGAGGGTGACAGTTATCAGCTTGCAGATGCACGTCAGTGTGAGTTTGCTTCTTATAAACGACATCTCGCAACGTACCATCCACCTTGCTCCTGACCAGGGAACAGAAGACATTCATCCTTTCATCCTTTTCCATCGCCAACGTCAAAGTATTCGAGTGGATTGAATTCAGGTGTTCTAAATAAGTCGTCCAAATTTTCATTCCCACGAGGCCAAACAGTGTAAGTGTCGTGTGCATATATGAAAAAATACACAGGTTTCAAAGCCGTCGACTCCAAGGCAAATTCGTCGAAATCTTCCATAAACAAATTGGCAATAATAGTGGACAACGGGCTTCCAAACGCAACTCCATATATCTGCTCATAATATAGGGCACTCAATAAAATCTAAGTGCAAGTCAACAATAAAGTCAAGTCGAAATGAGTTCGTTAATTCAGCATCAAACCTAACCTCAGTCAGCCGTAACGAATCAGACCGAGGAACACGAGTGGAGAGAGAGAGAGAGAGAGAGAGAGAGCATCTCGTGACATTCTAGAATATCAGAGTTATACAAAAGCTTGCCTTCTAATCGACGTAAGAAATCCGCCGATGTCTTAATGTGGTGGTCACACCGACCTACTATTGGGATCAACAGAGCAGAAAGGTGTTTTGCTACACGCTTGTCGGGGCAACACTCTTACACACAATTGGACGAAGAGGAACCACTTCCCTGTGGACCTCTGGGACGTCATACAACCTATGAGAAGAGAACAATAAGAAATAAGCCCCTGACAGCCTACTGTGATGAGAAAATTTTCTTCATGAGGCTGTTAGTCTTTCTCTCATGACTTATTGTACTGTCAGCACCGATCATGCGATACGCTGAAACAGACTACAAACACTGCATCTTTTGAAAGTAGGCGTACTTGTGCAAAACAAAGGTGGAAATGCCCAGATCAACTCTAAGCGAACGTAAGAGAGCCCTCTCGGTTGCTGTGATATTGCTCTCATGTGGACATGATCCAGTCAACAGACGATCTGCCTTACTCCTAGTCTCCAAACAGGATTGCTGATTCCATTGTTCATATTTTTCGGGAATTAGATCAGCGTCCTTTTAGGTTCAGTAAAATATGACCTTGGTTTATGCATGGTGAGTGTCTACCGTATTCCTTGCAGTTGTCGCACATCATATACTGCTCAGACTACCAGGACTGTGAAGGACCTATGTACTGAGCGTAGGCGGCACAAACGCATATACAATAACAACACGGAGATTCTGGCATGCACATCCAGCTACTGGGGTAGTGTTATTAAAAGAACTGTTGAAGGTAGTCTTATAAAAAGCGAAGGTGGTTTTACCTAAATCCTGCACGTAATCTAGCTCTCTTCCTTGTTGATAACCAGAGGGACGTAGTTTATGCTACTTCACCAGTTGATAATTTCATTAACGGTAACTTATTACGACAGCAACCTTTTAGGTATTGACGGCTCTCAATTTTACAGGATGTGCCAGTGTTATCTTCTCGGAGTTTCTCTGAAAGTAGATGTTTTAAATTCCCTTGCACAGCTCTTACTTGCTGTAGTTCTGGCTTGAAAATGGCAGGATGTTCTTCTGTCGAAATATTGGCGCTTGTCCACGACGTCCTCCGGCTGCATTCCCTTACGTTATCCGAACATATGTGTGCCAGATTTGGTTGACCATTCTAGTGGACCAGGAGAGGATGTGGAACATACATTCGTACATGCTTACATACATTTTTATAATTTCGAAGGATGCACAGAATAAAAAAAAAAACCTATACATGACTTTGACCACAGTGAGGTCATTCCAGCTATATCTCTGATACAATCATCACTGTATACTCATTGGATAGTAATAACATCGTACAAGGAATATATTAGTCTAACTTTGTAGAGATCTTCGTGCGGTAAACAAAAAACCGATAAAACAAAGCGCTGGCGGACGCAAGCACCAAAAAGTGAGGGACCGTCGAGATTCCTTGGGGGCAGCAGTCTGGGTAGCAGGCAAAGTTTCTGAAAAGTACAAGGCTGCTGCAGGATCACAATAATGGCGAAAAGGAAGTTGGTTTTCGTGCCGTCGACGGAAGCCTGCCGGCGAAGCATTATAAGGCCGAATGCGAAAAATGCTGAGAAACAATAAGAAAGCATAGTCCCGCGAATACCATGCACGAAATTTGAATATCTGACTCTTTGCCAACGAAACGTTTGTCATCAGTTTTCGAATGAGCAGAGAGTGTGCAGCACTACGGGTTACTACTAACTCAGCAATATACCGACAGCATTACTTCTGTGAAAGACAACTTATTTGCACGTGATCGTGGTAATCAAAAAATTTAGGAATTTCTTTGTTTGTCTGAGGAGTTAGGAGTTCTAAGGAAGGGAAGCAGTAGCAGGACATATGGAAATTGAATCAAAGTTCTTTTAGTAATCAAATAAACTGTAGTTGTGTAAAAAGAAACGATCGCCAGCTTAAGCAGCCAAAGCTGTACCAAGCCCTACCAAGGACCGTAAAGAAAGTTAACTGTTGCGGTTGACTTTACTTCATAATGAAATTCTGTTTCTGATCAAATACAAAACAGTGGCACAATTTCAGAAGTAATGTAACAGCGATGTGACATGAAGTACACACGCGGAGTTTTAATACGTTTACGCAACAACTGACTCTCTGTTAACTCTCACAAACTGTAGGATGCAGTAGGAAGCTAATGATCATTATAGGTAAGTTACTACTAATGGTGGAGCACTACTTACTTGGAAAAATGTGAAAATTCTGTTCTTAAAGTCGGATTTTCGTAGTACGGACGAAGCGGAGATATGCCACGAATAATAAGTCAAATTACGTCGACATCCGAGGCTATATTTTATAATCTTGCAGAACTCATCGCCTCGTAATGTTAGCAAGCTGCGAACACATTGCGTGCTGGGCCACCGACTGACGCATGCCACAAAGGAGCTTTGCAGCTCGATCGCCAGATGCACCTTTTCTATTCCCGCCTAGCCAGTTCCGTTGCGGAGCGACTTCCCTCTGAGTTTTACACGATTACAAACCTACTTTCCCTATGCGTGAATCAGTGTTACAAGTAAACTTTGAAATTACATCCACACAGTAATCAAACTTACGTAAACGGTTATAGATAATGAATAAAACGTTTACACAGATGTTACATCAAAGAACGTAGTGACACTGAAGACACTTTAAGGAGAAACAGACCAGGAAGTTAGATAAGACAATTACAGTTAAGACTCATCTCAGTGCCACACATACTGCATGTTCTAGTGATGTTTCCTGTTAGGGATACATCAGTGAAACACCCCTGACGGCTCAAACAATTTTCGACGAAAAAAATAAGTGTATATGCGAACGCATCACAATTCCATTCATTCTATATCAATAGCAAAAAAAAAGACAAAAATATCATTTCATCTTATTCACATAAGGAAAAGATTAGTTACAATTTGCATATCATTTCACAGTGCAGAAGAAATTCTTTGTTACAAAGATCCGTGGGTAATAATGGTAACATTGAACTGAGAATGCCACATAAATACGAGAGAACACATAATACACAAATATAGACGGTAAAATTGATACAAACATTTACATAAAAATTACTTATATTTTGTACATTATTTACAGTTAATTACAAGAAATTTTATGCAGTTTGTTTATTATGAGTTAATGAAAACCTTAACTTTCTAAATTATTATCGTTTTCAAAATCCTACGCAAGATTTAAGCGGCATTCTGGATGTGAGAATATTTAAGTACTTCAACAAAAATAATGCAGCCGTATTTACGATAAGCATAAATTACTTTACAGGTTCTTCAGTATTTGAGGGAGTACAGTCCAAGTTTTTCATTTATAAAATTTGTTTATCAACGCATCACTTGGCTGGCCACTGACATTTATGGCAGTCGTTTTGAAACACCCCTTCCTGCTCTATTCACTTAGCAAGAAAGTATGCTGTCTATTTCACATATTGCCATTCCATTTGATTAAGCTGCAACTCGTTATGCGACACGGCCGTTTCGCAAGTCATTTCACGTTTTTCTAATGTCCATTTCAGTCTCTACGCAGTTACATTTCAAGAATGTGAAACTGAAAGACATATTAGCAAGGCAATAACAGTAAGTATTCACAAAAATATAAAGTATTTTGCAAAACACATTTTGGAGGAATAAACATGTTATAGTATAGTACATACTGCTCATGGCATGTTTCCAAACAATGCTCCTTTTTATTCTGTTTTGTGGACATAAGGTTTCAGATCCACTATATTAAGAGGAATATTCGATTTAGGGTACACCAGATAGTATGTGTTAGTGTGGTAAGTTCGTTGCACTGCAGACGGGACATAATAAGTGCATCTAAATTTGGAAATGAACCTGACCCACACTCTAAATTTGGTGGCTGTGTCTGCCATTGTGCACAGTATTATTTCATTATCCGTATCTTACCATAAAAATGTTAAAAGAGGTCTAATTTTATCCCAATGGATGTTGTCTACATATTCTGTAACTATACTTGGGGGCACTTTTTGTTTTGCGATTTCATATTCTTTCGCGACTTGAACCCGTAGGAGCAGAGGTCTAGGTTCTTCAGATGCTCACGTTGGAGGATTTGCATGGTGATATGACCACGACAGCAACCGCATGAAAAACTAAAGACCGAGTATGTCGCAGGCCAAACTAACGCGGGCCCAAACGTAAGAAACATTTCAGGCGCAGACATAATGCATTTCGCATTCGAGAGAAGGACTGCAAAGCAGCTCAATCCGTTGCAAGCGAAGCGACAGATGTGCTCAGGTATGAATCACGGCAGGCAACCGACGAAACATATAACTGCCGGCGGAAAGAGCGCCCACCGGTAAGGAATAACTCATACCAATTAGCTGTCCCCATGGAAGCTGTAGTTACGGCAGCAATACAGAATGAGTGCGTCCCAGTAGAATGCAATGTACCCATTTCGGCAGATAACGACACTCTATCAAGAGAAAACGTTAATATGTTCGTAGGCGAGGAAGAAAGTACCGACAACATTATAAATGAAAAAATTTTTGAAAAATGACTTGTCGGGGATTGCAAGTTGGTGCTAACAGGTCGATGTCCTGTACCAAGGGCTAAAGCAATGCATGTGAGAGGATTCCAAAAGGAAATATTCGACCGAAATGTTAGGTGGTGGTGAAAAGAGGAAAACGGACGTCGAGAATAATACGGAGTCACACAACTCAAGAGCGGGAATCAGTGAATAGGTGCCAAATACTGAGGAAAGGGAGTTGCGTAAAGTAAGCAATCTGCCATTAATACTGAGATTAACACTAAGAAAAGAAATGCGCTCGCACTGAGGAGAATGGAATAATATGAATTCCTCAGCGATGCTGACGAAGCATTCCTTACTAACGAATCGCCATTAGAACAAACTGCTGTCAGTAGGCCGGAAGAAGTAAATGCAGACGATTGTTTACGAATTATTGACGTTCACGATCGCTACACGATGTTGTTGTTGTGGTCTTCAGTCCTGAGACTGGTTTGATGCAGCTCTCCATGTTACTCTATCCTGTGCAAGCTTCTTCATCTCCCAGTACCTACTGCAACCTACATCCTTCTGAATCTGCTTAGTGTATTGATCTCTTGGTCTCCCTCTACGATTTTTACCCTCCAAGCTGCCCTCCAATGCTAAATTTGTGATCCCTTGATGCCTCAAAACATGTCCTACCAACCGATCCCTTCTTCTAGTCAAGTTGTGCCACAAACTTCTCATCTCCCCAATCCTATCCAATACCTCCTCATTAATTACGTGATCTACCCACCTTATCTTCAGCATTCTTCTGTAGCACCACATCTCGAAATCTTCTATTCTCTTCATGTCCAAACTGTTTATCGTCCATGTTTCACTTCCATACATGGCTACACTCCATACAAATACTTTCAGAAACGACTTCCTGACACTTAAATCTATACTCGATGTTAACAAATTTCTCTTCTTCAGAAACGATTTCCTTGCCATTGCCAGTCTACATTTTATATCCTCTCTACTTCGACCATCATCAGTTATTTTGCTCCCTAAATAGCAAAACTCCTTTACTACTTTAAGTGCCTCATTTCCTAATCTAATCCCCTCAGCAACACCCGATTTTATTTGACTACATTCCATTATCCTCGTATTTGCTTTTGTTGATGTTCATCTTATATCCTCCTATTAAGACACTGTCCATTCCGTTCAACTGCTCTTCCAAGTCCTTTGCTGTCTCTGACAGAATTACAATGTCATTGACGAACCTCAAAGTTTTTACTTCTTCTCCATGAATTTTAATACCTACTCCGAATTTTTCTTTTGTTTCCTTTACTGCTTGCTCAATATACAGATTGAATAACATCGGGGAGACGCTACAACCCTGTCTCACTCCTTTCCCAACCACTGCTTCCCTTTCATGCCCCTCGACTCTTATAACTGCCATCTGGTTTCTGTACAAATTGTAAATATCCTTTCGCTCCCTGTATTTTACCCGTGCCACGTTCAGAATTTGGAAGAGAGTATTCCAGTTAACGTTGTCAAAAGCTTTCTCTAAGTCTACAAATGCTAGAAACGTGGGTTTGCCTTTTCTTAATCTTTCTTCTAACATAAGTCGTAAGGTTAGTATTGCCGCACGTGTTCCAACATTTCTACGGAATCCAAACTGATCTTCCCCGAGGTCCGCTTCTACCAGTTTTTCCATTCGTCTGTAAAGAATTCGCGTTAGTATTTTGCAGCTGTGACTTATTAAACTGATAGTTCGGTAATTTTCACATCTGTCAACACCTGCTTTCTTTGGGATTGGAATTATTATATTCTTCTTAAAGTCTGTGGGTATTTCGCCTGTCTCATACATCTTGCTCACCAGATGGTAGAGTTTTGTCATGACTGGCTCTCCCAAGGCCATCAGTAGTCCTTATGGGATGTTGTCTACTCCCGGGGCCTTGTTTCGACTCAGGTCTTTCAGTGCTCTGTCAAACTCTTCACGCAGTATCTTATCTCCCATTTCATCTTCATCTACATCCTCTTCCATTTCCATAATTTTGTCGTCAAGTACATCGCCCTTGTATAAACCCTCTATATACTCCTTCCACCTTTCTGCCTTCCCTTCTTTGCTTAGAACTGGGTTGCCATCTGAGCTCTTGATATTCATACAAGTGGTTCTCTTCTCTCCAAAGGTCTCTTTAATTTTCCTGTAGGCAGTATCTATCTTACCCCTAGTGAGACTAACCTCTACATCCTTACATTTGTCCTCTAGCCATCCCTGCTTAGCCATTTTGCACTTCCTGTCGATCTCATTTTTGAGACGTTTGTATTGCTTTTTGCCTGCTTCATTTACTGCATTTTTATATTTTCTCCTTTCATCAATTAAATTCAATATTTCTTCTGTTACCCAAGGATTTCTATTCCTTCACTACTTCATCCCTGAGAGCTACCCATTCTTCTTCTACTGTATTTCTTTCCCCCATTCCTGTCCATTGTTCCCTTATGCTCTCCCTGAAACTCTCTACAACCTCTGGTTCTTTCAGTTTATCCAGGTCCCATCTCCTTAAATTCCCACCTTTTTGCAGTTTCTTCAGTTTCTATCTGCAGTTCATAACCAATAGATTGTGGTCAGAGTCCACATCTGCCCCTGGAAAAGTCTTACAATTTAAAACCTGGTTCCTAAATCTCTGTCTTACCATTATATAATCGATCTGATACCTTTTAGTATCTCCAGGATTCTTCCAGGTATACAACCTTCTTTTATGATTCTTGAACCAAGTGTTAGCTACGATTAAGTTATGCTCTGTGCAAAATTCTACAAGGCGGCTTCCTCTTTCATTTCTTCCCCCCAATCCATATTCACCTACTATGTTTCCTTCTCTCCCTTTTCCTACTGACGAATTCCAGTCACCCATGACTATTAAATTTTCGTCTCCCTTCACTACCTGAATAATTTCTTTTATCTCGTCATCATTTCATCAATTTCTTCATCATCTGTAGAGCTAGTTGGCATATAAACTTGTACTACTGTAGTAGGCATGGGCTTTGTGTCTATCTTGGCCACAATAATGCGTTCACTATGCTGTTTGTAGTAGCTAACCCGCACTCCTATATTTTTTATTCATTATTAAACCTACTCCTGCATTACTCCTATTTGATTTTGTATTTATAACCATGTAATCACCTGACCAAAAGTCTTGTTCCTCCTGCCACCGAACTTCACTAATTCCCACTATATCTACCTTTAACCTATCCATTTCCCTTTTTAAATTTTCTAACCTACCTGCCCGATTAAGGGATCTGACATTTCGCGCTCCGATCCGTAGAATGCCAGTTTTCTTTCTCCCGATAACGACGTCCTCTTGAGTAGTCCCCGCCCGGAGATCCGAATAGGGGACAATTTTACCTCCGGAATATTTTACCCAAGAGGACGCCATCATCATTTAATCATACAGTAAAGCTGCTACACGATATCCAAAGTAAAGGTAGACGTCGTTAGAACTGAGGAGATTGACAGCTCAGGCAAAGAGCCTGCTGTGAAAGACAAAAAACTAATAACATTAGGAGAAAGCTGTGATCCTGAGTATTTAAGACCCAAGAAAAGGTCAGCTGAGGACATTAACATGTCCCTACGACTTGCGTTTCTGTTACAGTCGAACAGCGACCCAAAATGGTCAGATATAGAAGACAACTCGGATGACGAATGTATTGAAGTAACAGAATTCAATTGATGCCTGATAAATGCTGTTTTGTACCACCTGATGAAGCAATTTCGAAACAAGAACCGCAGGTAAACATAGAATCTAGAAAGAAAGAACTGACCTCTCGATACCTATCGCCATCATTTTGTTTGTTGCCATTGTGACTACCCCTATTGTTATTTTTCTTTCGATAATCACTATTAATTCGCCAATAATCTTCATCGTCTATCTTTCTTGAAATGCAGACAAGCTTTTGCTTGCTACGTGTCTCTTTGAATCCTCTTCGAGTTTTCTACGTAGCTTCCAAATAATCTCTTGATTCGGATCATCTACTTAAGTGTGTCAACTGGCGGCACCAGGATTTGCAGAAACCTTCCATAGAGTTTCTGCCCCTATTGTCATACAATCAGGTCATTATGAATGCTCCCTATAACCGCTCTTGTGTTTGTGTGTCATATGATCAGTTTTCAAATTTAGCCCCCATCGTTTAGCATCACCTGCTAGTTCACTGATAACTACGTTAGTCTTTTCCTGATTTCAGGAAAAATGCTGTCGCAATTTTTCGGAAAATAGAATGGGTGCCAGCCAGTATGTTTTTTGGGAGGATCAAAGCGTTCTTCAACCTCTAATAGTTCGTTGTAAAGTATCCTGTCACTGACACAACTGGTCTTGTCTCTTATTTTCTTTTCAATCTTCTGAAGTAGCACTTATGTTCGCTAATATTTACCTGTATGCTTATTTCTTTCTCAGAATCAATCAGTGTGTCTCTCAAACATGAGATATCATTTCTACATTCGTCAACAATTTCGGTTTTCAATCTGAAGACTTTTTGGTAAATTTTTCGTTACAAGTAAAGGTTCAACAGTTTCTGGGATCATTATGATTTTTAAATCGAATCTTTTGTCGACATCATTGATCTGCATCTGCATAGTGGTAACATTGTATTTCTGGTGCTTTTTTTTCAAGTTTAATTTCTGTGAGTACAGTACTTAAAGTGCCTGTTGTTTCATTCACCTCTCCGATATGTTTGCCGATTTTAACGCTCTGTGTTTTCACGATATCAGCTTGCGTTTTCTGCTAATTATTAAGGTTGTTCATACCACTTGCTTGTGTTTTCAGTTGATTCTCAAGACGACTTACTTGTTCCCTAATTTGACTGTTAGAGCTCCTACCTTGTGCTTTAATTCGAGTAGATAAAAATTTTATCATAGTGTGCTCAAATGTTTTCCACTGTTCTGCTCTACAGTATCTTCACGTTCTGATTCTACCTCATGTTCCTCGACGGGTTCTTTCTCCGTTTGTGGAAAACTGAACATATCAACCGATTCATTCACATAACCACAATTTTCGATGTGTATTTTTCTCGTTTGTTACGTTCTCTAGTTTCTTTTTTGTGGCGGGAATTTCATAATTTACTTTTCCCGTGGTATGCTACACACGCCTGTGGCTGCTCTGTGGCACTACCTGTGAATTCATTTCGATAACTGCTATCGGACTCCATGACGATTTTCGATGAGTCCCGTACCGTCTCGCTCTGCCCATTTGGGTCTACTACCGTTTTTGTGTCCATTTCAATATCGATTATGAATTACAATTTACATTCTAAACGTCCGTAATATTTTCTGTTATTTGCTTTATTGGATTTTCTGAATGGTCATAACGCTGGACATCCTGTGTCCATAATACGTTTGTTTAGCGCTTGGAACATAAGATATTGTCTGTATTTTATTGCGGGATAGTCTAAAGAATGTCCTGTCACAGTCGTCACATCCATCACTATCGGCTACCAGTAAATGGTAAATATACTAACAATGGTACTCCTGTGAAGGGGTACATATATGAGCGGTATCGTACGTAATGGGAAGGTATAGGATCAGTTTTGATTCTGTAAAGGTTTCTATAGAAAGAAAGCAGTAGCATTACATAGGGCAAACGAATCAAGGATCACTTAGTAGTCAAGTAAACTATAATTACGTAAAAGGAAGTGGTTGCCAACCTAATAAGGCAAAGTTGTGCCAAGTTCTGCCATGGTCCATAAAGAAAGCAGACTTTTGGGACTTCACTTGATACTAAAATTCATTTTTCTGGTGATACACAAGGCAGTAGCACAATTTAATAGGTAATGTAACAGCAATTTGACATCGACTACACAGGAGGATTATTATTACGTTTAGGCAAAAAGTGGCTCTTCTTAACATTTAATACCTCTATATTACGTAGGAAGGTAACGATCATTGTAGTTAAAGAATTACTAATGGTGGAGCACTAGTAACTTCGGCTTTTTGTCCGTTTAAATACTACAAATTATTATAATGAAATAGTTTAGAAGTTATTGTATCTTTTATACTGATTATTGTTTGCATTCTCAAGAAACACTCACATTCTTACGCTATGTAGCTCAGATGGGACATGAGATAGCTGAATCTGGTGTAATTTGACTAGTTGCAGCTGTGTGCTGACTACAGTACACACAAATTATAAGAATGAAAGTTGCTCTTCGTGCATAATGTTATTGTAATGTAAAATTTAAATCTGGGTCAACTATTAACATGGGGACCTAGAAACATATCTACCATTAGACTCGATCTAGGCTGTACATTTTACTCACAATATAACATTGGAAACATTGATTAGTGTATAAAATATGAAATAATAAACACTGTTGTTTCAATAAGAAGAATCTTTAAACTGAATACCTTAAATCTTCTCTAAGTAATTTTACTTTGATGAAACTTTGACTGCGAAGTTATGTAAAATACGTGGAGCATTTTGAAACTTATTCTCACTAAATAGTTATGGACATTACAACTCCACAAAGTATATTAACATCTGATAAGGACGGTAATTTCTTTTCACTTCAATGAAAGAGGGTACACGGAATTATCGTAGCGCCTGGGATACGAACCTATTTAGGTAAGCGACTAAGGATAAATTACGGTGGCTCAAAACATAGTTTACAAAACACTAACTTGTTATAGAAACATAAATCTCATAACAGATCTGTACAGTTATACAGTACTCAACTGAAAATTTGAGATGAACATGGTGGCAGTGTCGACCTCCTGTGGCTATTCAAGAAAGCCAGCAAAAGTATCCAGGGCTCTTACTGAGTAGCTAGCTCTGAAATATCTGTTCTCAGTGTCGGACTTTCAAAGTTCAGAGCAAGCCAAAGTCAGCCATGAATACTAAGTCAAATTACGTCCACATCCGAAGCTATAAGATCTTATAGTTCTTCTTGCTCGTTCAGTTCGCAAGTTGCGAACACTTCGAGTGCTAGTCAACGACTGACTCTTGCCACAAAGGAGCTAGGCACTTCGATCGCCAGATCCACCTCCCCTATTCGGGCCTAGGAAGTTCGGTTGCGAAGTAACTTGCCTCCAAGTTTTACATGATTGCAAATGTACTTTCACTACCCTTCAACCATTATTACATGTAAAGTTTTAGCTTTTTCATTCACCATCAACTTTCGAAATTACATCCACAGATTAAATACAATTACGTAAATGATCATAAATAATGCGTAAAACATTTACACAGTCGTTACATCAAAGACCTTGGTGAAACGAAAGTCATGTTAATAAAGTACAGACAAAGGCGTTAGATAAGACAATTACAGAAAATCGATAATAGTGTAGCAAATGGAGCTGTTCGGGTATGTTTAATCCCCATGTGTTAACAAAATTGTTGATGTAAATTGCGGACCAACGTCTGAAACAGTAGTTTGAGGAAAACCTTCTAAACAACAGGCAGAAGCGTGTGGTTGTCGTCGAATTCATTTAAATGACAAACGAATATTTACTGTGTGCCTCGACAATACTTAGCCATTTTGTGCTCCAGAAACGATCAGTCAGCACTTTCAAATGTCGAGAGGTCGTAGATGATGACTAAACGCTATTTCCACGGGATGTGATGAAAATGCTCATACAGTCCTGGAAATTGAAATAAGAACACCGTGAATTCATTGTCCCAGGAAGGGGAAACTTTATTGACACATTCCTGGGGTCAGATACATCACATGATCACACTGACAGAACCACAGGCACATAGACACAGGCAACAGAGCATGCACAATGTCGGCACTAGTACAGTGTATATCCACCTTTCGCAGCAATGCAGGCTGCTATTCTCCCATGGAGACGATCGAAGAGATGCTGGATGCAGTCCTGTGGAACGGCTTGCCATGCCATTTCCACCTGGCGCCTCAGTTGGACCAGCGTTCGTGCTCGACGTGCAGACCGCGTGAGACGACGCTTCATCCAGTCCCAAACATGCTCAATGGGGGACAGATCCGGAGATCTTGCTGGCCAGGGTAGTTGACTTACACCTTCTAGAGCACGTTGGGTGGCACGGGATACATGCGGACGTGCATTGTCCTGTTGGAACAGCAAGTTCCCTTGCCGGTCTAGGAATGGTAGAACGATGGGTTCGATGACGGTTTGGATGTACCGTGCACTATTCAGTGTCCCCTCGACCATCACCAGTGGTGTACGGCCAGTGTAGGAGATCGCTCCCCACACCATGATGCCGGGTGTTGGCCCTGTGTGCCTCGGTCGTATGCAGTCCTGATTGTGGCGCTCACCTGCACGGCGCCAAACACGCATACGACCATCATTGGCACCAAGGCAGAGGCGACTCTCATCGCTGAGGACGACACGTCTCCATTCGTCCCTCCATTCACGCCTGTCGCGACACCACTGGAGGCGGGCTGCACGATGTTGGGGCGTGAGCGGAAGACGGCCTAACGGTGTGCGGGACCGTAGCCCAGCTTCATGGAGACGGTTGCGAATGGTCCTCGCCGATACCCCAGGAGCAACAGTGTCCCTAATTTGCTGGGAAGTGGCGGTGCGGTCCCCTACGGCACTGCGTAGGATCCTACGGTCTTGGCGTGCATCCGTGCGTCGCTGCGATCCGGTCCCAGGTCGACGGGCACGTGCACCTTCCGCCGACCACTGGCGACAACATCGATGTACTGTGGAGACCTCACGCCCCACGTGTTGAGCAATTCGGCGGTACGTCCACTCGGCCTCCCGCATGCCCACTATACGCCCTCGCTCAAAGTCCGTCAACTGCACATACGGTTCACGTCCACGCTGTCGCGGCATGCTACCAGTGTTAAAGACTGCGATGGAGCTCCGTATGCCACGGCAAACTGGCTGACACTGACGGCGGCGGTGCACAAATGCTGCGCAGCTAGCGCCATTCGACGGCCAACACCGCGGGTCCTGGTGTGTCCGCTGTGCCGTGCGTGTGATCATTGCTTGTACAGCCCTCTCGCAGTGTCCGGAGCAAGTATGGTGGGTCTGACACACCGGTGTCAATGTGTTCTTTTTTCCATTTCCAGGAGTGTTTTTCTTGTGAAGATACCTTAACTGCTAGAACTATCTTTTTCTGCTGATTGTAAAGATCAAGATATGAGCGAAAAGCAATGCACTTTTCAGCTTTTAAAATGGTATTTCGCTCTCTCCAGTGTATTGGAACGGAAAATTTTCACGTCAAAGGCGATGCAAAGGAGCGGCAGTTTGCGTGCGCTCGGAACGCATTTAATGTGGAGCACGTAGTTTTTCAAGATCTGTTTGTAGTTCTTATTTTAGCGAAGGTACCCTCCGGATGACCTGTACATGCTCTGTCGATGGATAAGGTGACCCAATCACTCACCTCCGGTATTTAAAAACGATATTATCTGCAAACTGCACTTGAGTCCTGCGTGAGTAAAACCTTGATAAGGAGATTCCAAATTTTTCAGATGCTGGTCCAGTGTTTGTCCGAAAAAACCGAGGTCCTCAAATAATTTGAACATGATGTAATTTCGATGTCACTTGTTCGAGAAAGCGTTGAAACAATGCAGGGGCAGACGCGCTTCTGAAGGGAAGATACTGGTATTGATACAAGCCAACGTGCCGTTTGGCCACGATACATTTTTCTTCTTTGCCTCATCCAGGGGAATTTGAGGGTAAGCATTGAATACGGCAGTTTTAAAAAATAGTGATCCCCCGCGAGTAGATACATAAGATCCAACTATTTCTTCGAAATCTTCACGAAGTCAAATTTTCGCATTAGACCTTTGAGTGGTAATTATACTAGATGCTCATTTGATTCCACAAATTGGTTTCAGGACTCCAGTTTGCTCCAGGCTTTTGAATTCAGAAACGTCGTCATCGCAAATAGTATGACGTACCTGATTTGCTTGGTAATATTTTAGTTGTATATTGCCTTTGAACATAGCGTACATAATGTGTACTTGGAATGCTTTCCATTTCTGAATGTGCCATCAAACCAATCTCCAATTTTTTCACACAATTGTTGGATGCTAGCTTGGGAAAACAGAGTATCTATGGCATGCACAGTATCCTGAATGCCCAAGCCGAACATATAAAATGCATCCATGCCAAAAAGTTCGGATCAGAGTGCAACTAAACCACGGTGAAAGGTACTGATAAAGTGACTTTTTTATAATTTATTTACGAAGTGCATATCCGGTTGACAGGTACTTTTACCGTTCTGGATCGCGAGGTGCAGCATGATTTGTCTAGACAGGATGTCCTCAAAGCTCGTATGTACTCTGTCTAAATAAAGTGGCCGATGCATCAGTATCTAATGGAAATGGTTTGATGGCAAGTATGTAAAATTATGAACAGCTTGCAGTTTGTCCTCTGAATGTGATTGTCAGTTCTGACTTTTGGAAGACTGCCTTCGTCTTCGATTCTGAGTGACTGAGCGTATTGCAGTTCGCCAATTCAAGGGGAACATAGTTTTGTACTTGAGTATTGATTTGCTACTGCGTCTGCGTTTCCTGTGTGTACTGTCAGGAGAAGTTGGTGACAATTCAGAATGTGAGATCACTTACGTTTCCATTTCCTCTACTCTACATTTATGTGGGACAGCATTTACCCTGCAATACTTCTGCAGGCGTACTTTGTCTCTCTCTCTCGCTCTCTCTCTCTCTTTACCTCTCTCTCTCTCTCTCTCTCTGTGTTTGTGTGTGTGTGTCTCTCTATCTCTCTCTCTTTACCTCTCTCTCTCCATCTCTCTCTCCCCCTTCCTCTCTCTCTCTCTCTCTCTCTCTCTCTCTCTCTCCCTCCCTCTCCCTCTCTCTCTCTCTCTCTCTCTCTCTCGCTCTGGATGTGTGTATGCCCGTATGTGTCCTGTCTTATGCCACAATGGGGTTATGTGGTTTTCACTTGTCAGAAAATGCAATGTTTTCGGTTATGTTCTGCTACTCATCCACGATATCATTGCACTTGGACATTATCGGATATACATGGAGACGTTCCAGTAAGCAAGTACAGAGTAACTGAAAAAGAGAATCATCGAACTGTGTAAAAGCTTTCTGGTGACTCTGCATATACTACAACTCCGATTACGTGCTGACCAACGAATCCGATCGAAGCGTCCTCACTCCCTGGTAGAACAATGCTGAGGTTGAAACATACCGGGTGATCAAAAAGTAAGTATAAATTTCAAAACTTAATAAACCACGGAATAATGTAGATAGAGAGGTAAAAATTGACACACATGCTTGGAATGACATGGGGTTTTATTAGAACCCAAAAAAAACCATATTGCCAGACGCGTGAAAGATCTCTTGCAAGCGTCGTTTGGTGATGTTCGTGTGCTGAGCCGCCACTTTCGTCATGCTTGGCCTCCCAGGTCCCCAGACCTCAGTCCGTGCGATTATTGGGGTTACCTGAAGTCGCAAGTGTATCGTGATCGACCGACATCTCTAGGGATGCTGAAAGACAACATCCAACGCCAATGCCTCACCATAACGCCGGTTATGCTGTTCACAACATTATTCCTCGACTGCAGCTATTGTTGAGGAATGATGGTGGACATAATGAGCATTTTTGGTAAAGAACGTCATCTTTGTTTTGTCCTACTTTGTTATGGTAATTATTGCTATTCTGATCACATAAAGCGCCATCTGTCGGATATTTTTTGAACTTCAGTTTTTTTTTTGGTTCTAATAAAACCCAATGCCATTCCAAGCGTGTGTGTGAATTTGTACCTCTCTATCTACATTATTCCGTGATTTATTCAGTTTTCCAATGTATACTGACTTTTTGATCACCCTGTACATAGGACGTAACACAAGACTTCAGAGTGCGTGAAATTGCTGGAAAACTGGCTGGGTGCCTTGTGTACTGCATCGCCGATGTTAGCGGCTATTTCTAACATGCGGCACTGTTCGCACGTTAACAACAATCTGGTTATAGTCTAATTCAGCGATGTCCTGTAGCTCCTCAGAATCGATCACTTTGAGTATGTCACTGAGACCGGGATTGCTATGCTTTAACATCTCACCCCATATTATGCTGTAGCTGTGGATCTAGAAAAACACCCTAGAAAGTCAAACTCGAAGTTTTATTTTACGTGACTAAAAGTTTTGGCTTGCACCTGGTGATTCATGTGCCCCTACCCACAGGTTTACGCAACATGCAACACCTTCAGATAACATGCACAAAATGTTCATATTTTCTCGCTCGCTATGGCTACTCTGTTAGTCCCACAGAATATTTAATGTAATTTTTATATTGGTATCAATAAAAGCAAAACGAGGATAATGGAATGTAGTCGAATTAAATCGGGTGATGCGGAAGGTATTAGATTAGGAAATGAGACGCTTAAAGTAGTAAATTAGTTTTGCTATTTGGGGAGCAAGATGACTGAGGATGGTCGGAGTAGAGAAGATATAAAATGTAGACTGGCAATGGCAAGGAAAGCGTTTCTGAAGAAGAGAAATTTTTTAACATCGAGTACAGATTTAAGTGTCAGGAAGCCTTTTCTGAAAGTATTTGTATGGAGTGTAGCCATGTATGGAAGTGAAACACGGACGATAAATAGTTTGGACAAGAAGAGAATAGAAGCTTTCGAAATGTGGTGCTACAGAGGAATGCTGAATATTAGATGGGTAGATCACATAACTAATGATGAGGTATTGAGTAGAATTAGGGAGAAGAGAAATTTGTGGCACAACTTGACCAGAAGAAGGGATCGGTTGGTAGGACATGTTCTCAGACATCAAGGGGTCACCAATTTAGTACAGGAGGGCAGCGCGGACGGTAAAAATCGTAGAGGGAGACCAAGAGATGAATACACTAAACAGATTCAGAAGGATGTAGGTTGCAGTAGGTACTGGGAGATGAAGAAGCTTGCACAGGATGGAGCAGCATGGAGAGCTGCATCAAACCATTCTCTGGACTGAAGACCACAACAACATTGGTATACGTTTTCACTTGAGACTGTAGTTATCGAACTATTCAAGAAAAACGTAGAAATGTAACCTACAAAAGCGTTTCACTTGAATAATTATAAAAATGTGACCTCGAACGAAAACGTATACCAGCACAAAATCTAACTAAACTAAATCTTGTCATTCTTCGCGGTCTGTATCTGCACAGTGAGTTTACTAACCACTGAGCTTTCAGGGATCAATGATACAGCACAATCATGTTCAATTACTTTTGACACTCCAAAACAAAATATATAACTCTTGCACATATTTAATACATGATAATTAAAATCGTTATCTCTATGCATAACTGTTTTTATCAGAGGAAAGAATGATTAAAATTTTCATCAACTCATTTACATCTATGTTGTCGTAGCTGGTGAGTGCACTGAGTTGGTGGAGAAAACATTTAGGTTTTCTAACAATGAAAAATCTCTCATGTACTGAATCTGAGGTTAGGTTAGTATCCTAGCTTTTGATATTCAATATCCAAAGCGTACACAAGTGGGAGTGAGCAATTCTGGAGTCAGACTTTACTGTGGCCTAATTCACGATGATATTTTACCAAGCGGCGTCTCCAACGGCATTGTCTCCATGCTGGATATGAAACGCTAATTCCCTGCTCTGGTCTTGAGTGAATTCACTCGGGCTCAACTTTCCTGTGTTCTGTAGAACGTTAATATTTCCGTAGTCGAAATAATGGCTATTGCAAACTCGGTAAGTAGTGGAGAGATGTGCGCAGTTTCTTTGCCTGAAAAAATTCCTGCTGGATGAATTGACTACCTCTTTGCTATCTGCCACCATGATACATCAAGCGTATAATCCTCACTTTGCAGAAAGCAAAGCTCTCAACACCCTCTCTTGTTTCCACACAGTAGTGTGGTCTGCTGCGAGACAAGAGAGAGAGATCTAGAAAATTTTAATTCCCAAAATGCTTTTGTGTAATAGCGATCTCCGCACCGTGTTGCGTCTGTGTCGCCCAGTATGGCTTTAGCCATTCACTGTCTCACTAGAGCTGAATGTTATTTTTCTCGCTGCGTCACAGCCTAGAGCAGTTAATACCGTGCAGACACTTACCCTTGGTCCCAGCCGTATTTAAGTTAAATGGGGTTTTGCGAAGGCATTAACCACCTGCTCGGTTCGTCTCCAACATGCGTTTCAATTTAACTATTTTATTCATGCCCCTGTCCATATATTGGTAAATACTGTTTTGTTAGTCTTCGGTACAGGATATTAAGAGGCTCCGGAAAGGCTCAAAATCATGAAAAGTTCAATTTTTACTTTTTTGCGTTTTCTGAATCTGCAGACTATTACCTTTAAATAGATACATAATTTATTCAATTCCGAAGACTACAAGTATTTTTAAATTTTTTTTAAATGTGTTCTACATGGGCGTGACCCACTGTGGCGCTGTTAAACTGCTGTCAAATGGTGTTATTATTAACGTCCGTGTTCATCAGGTACATTTTAGTGATGTGAGATAAATTTTGTGTTGTGGCTAACCTGTGATGGTTCAATATATATCGCTGGTGTGATTGTCGATTGTTTCATGTTTATTTACTCTGTCGTTATCTAGAAAATATTCGTAATTAATTCTGTTTCTTGGGTCTCTGTTTTGTTGAAGTATAATAATGAGTAAAAGTAAAGTTATTAGAAATCCTCTGAAGGCTTTTAAGAAAAGGAGAAATGTTGGAAAGCCAAAGGTATGTGTTATTACTGTAAACAATAAAGACGATAACCAAGTGAGTGAACCTAACTTCTCAAGTACACCTGCCCATAGCAGTGAAAGTGGGAAAGAAAATACTTCACAGAAGAAGCTTGGTTCAATGAGTGAAAACTATGAATGTTATATGGGCGAATCGGATGTGAATGAAATATTTGATATGTCGGTTCTCAAAGGAATTTTTTCAAACTGTGTAAGATGTATTCATTGTAGTGAAGTTGGTCTGGAACTCTCCATAATAAAGCACGTAGGACTTGCTAGTGAAATACAACTGAAATGTGATAAGTGTTCATACATGACCACCTTTTGGAACAGTGTTGCAGTAACTGCAACTGAAGAAAATGGTAGCAAAATCTACAAACACAACACTAGATTTGTTTATTCCTTGCGTTCAGTTGGTAAGGGTGCTACTGCAGGTGCAATTTTCTGTGGCATCATGAATCTTCCAAATCCCCCAACCAAGTTTACGACCTATAATAAAGTAATAGGGTCTAAAGTAGAAGATGTCTGTATAGAATCTATGAAGAACGCTGTGGAAGAGGCAGTAATGGAAAATAATGGTAACAGAGATTTGACTGCAGCGTTCGATGGTACCTGGCATAAACGGGGACACACATCCTTTCATGGTGTAGTATCTGCCACCAGTATGTATACAGGGAAAGTTTTAGATGTAGCAGTAATATCAAAGTATTGTAGATGTCCATAAAAATATAAAGGTACACATGAAAATAATTGCAAAGCTAACTATAGTGGCAGTAGTGGAGGTATGGAAGTGGCTGGTGTTGCCAGTATATTCCAGCGTTCTGAGGCGTGTGATAAATTACCTTGGTGACGGTGATTCTAAAAGTTTCAAACATGTTCAAGGACTGAAGCCTTATGGTGATGATCTTGTAGTGCAGAAATTTGAGTGTATTGGACAGGTACAGAAGCGAATGGGAACAAGACTTCGGCGACTGAAAGCTTCGTACAAAAAAACAAAAACTCAGTGATGGTAAAGGGTTGGATGGGAAGGGAAGGTTAACTGACAGTGTAATTGACAAAATACAGAACTATTATGGGATGGCTATTAGGCAAAATACACAAAGTGTCGACGAAATGAATACGGCTGTTTGGACTCTTTTTTTTCATACTACTTCAACCGATGAAAATCCCCAACATAGCTTGTGTCCCAAAGAAGAAGACATTTGGTGTAAATATAAAAAAGGATTGCTAACTGGTGAAGTGTACCCTCATAAGCATAGTCTGCCTCATGCAATAATGGAAGTGATAAAACCTATTTTCAGAGACTTAGCAGCACCTGAACTGTTGAAAAAGTGTATTCACGAAAAAACTCAAAACCCCAATGAAAGTGTAAATAGTGTTGTATGGTCGAGAATCCCCAAGACTGGATTTGTTGGAATAGAAACACTTCACTTTGGTGTGTATGATGCTGTTGCGACTTTCAATGATGGCAACATTGTAAGGTGCAAGGTATTTAGAAATATGGGAATTAAGATAGGTTCTAACATGGTACGAGCGATGCTTGCTTTAGACAAAGAACGCCTTCGGCCTGCAGACAGGGCTGTAAAGAGTCTAGAAATACAAGCAAGAGTAAACAGGAGGAGGAACAAGAGGAAGCTGGAGGAGGAGTTTGCAGAGGATGAAGATAATCCATCCTATGGACCTGGAATGCACTAAAAAGTTAATCCAATCTTTGTCGCTCGATTCCCTAAACTTTTATTTTCTCATACTAATTACATGTTTTCTAAGGATCTTCCAAACATATTTGTTTCAAACTTTCAGTAAATGTTACACAGTACCTTCTGCATAATTTAACACAGCCTTTTTCCAAAAACTGTATATTTTTGAATATATAAATAAAAAATTTCAAAAAAATGTTGTGAATTTTCATTACAATTGAAAAAAAATCATCTTTAATAACTGAACTAAAATTTTGTAAAATCCCTGTGTTAAGTTGTAGCCCATATTCCAATAAATAATCTGTAAAAAGTTCAACTTCCTACCTCAAATACTTTGTGAGGAAAGATGTAATTTACAAGCGTTATTTTAACATTGCAAGTATAGGGCGTTCCGGAGCCCCTTAACTGATTTTTGTTGATATAAAGTAATTATTATTTTCTGAGTGCCTCATACTGTATTGTACTGCCGTTACGGCTCAAGCTCATGGAAGGCCCATAATATATGGACACCTTACACATGCCATCCCTTCCAAATTAATTTTGTACTGCTGTGATCAATGGTTGAGGCATTGCTCATTGCAGTGCAAAATTAGAAATTCAAATAATTTTAATCATTGTCCAGCTACTTGTCTATCTTAGGCTTGATGTTGACGTTTTAACATTTTCTATAAACGAGATGTGTTGCTTTATACGGCATTTTCTATTTAGATGATTATTATCTGGCTTTACAGTCCTTTATAGATATCTGAGTAATCTTACAACGTTTCTCTCACTAGTACTTGTGGTTAAATTCTTCTAAAATTGTTGATCCACCCTTTCGATTCTTTCTTTACAATAACTTCTGGCATTCCAAAATTCTCAAACATTCAAGATATTGATGATTGTGAAAGGTGAGTGGAGTTAAGGAAGCATTTGTTTCTCTTAATTCTTCTATGAACACTTAAATGCTACAGCGATACCACAATTTATCCTCATAAATAGTACTTAAGTTCCATTATTTATGTAAAACAGCTAATATTTGTGCATATTTTACACACATAAACACAAACATTACATTAATTACACTATTTATCATCAAAGACTCATTTCCAAAATATCTACAATACACAAATTCTCATTGACACTTTTAGATTGAATGAACATATACAAATACACGTGAAATACCAAATATAGAACATGGTACATTTATTAATATTCTTTAACAATTTACAAATCAAATTATAGAACACAAATGAAACACATAATTTACAAATTCTTAGTTGTACAGGTGCGACTTCATATTTACAGGCATCTTAACTCCTTGCAAAGGGATTATCTTTTGCACTCTTTAAAATATTACAGTGGAAATGTCACAAGCATGCTTTCTTTCTTCAAAAAATTTGCCCTTAAAATATTAGGCTGGGTTTGCTTCCTGATGCTGATGTCTATCAGTTGTGGTTGATGCTTCTTGTCACTTGTAGACTCTGCACGATGTTTATGAAGATTATCGACATTTACAGTTCTGAGTGTTCGAGCATGAATGCCATTACATGGTCGATCCCATGTTCCATTGTTTTGACGACAAACTGCTCGACCAAAGCAATGCCATGATGTGACAACATAGGTGGCATAGTCCTTTACTGGAGTCGTTGCCACTGAGGTTGATGAGTGTAGCCCCTCAATGGTTGCTGCATGTTCATGTCCCCATTATGCCTACTCTGTTTAATGGTTTGCCGCCTTTTGTTGGTTTAATACACTCCAGGAAATGGAAAAAAGAACACATTGACACTGGTCTGTCAGACCCACCATACTTGCTCCGGCCACTGCGAGAGGGCTGTACAAGCAATGATCACACGCACGGCACAGCGGACACACCAGGAACCGCGGTGTTGGCCGTCGAATGGCGCTAGCTGCGCAGCATTTGTGCACCGCCGCCGTCAGTGTCAGCCAGTTTGCCGTGGCATACGGAGCTCCATCGCAGTCTTTAACACTGGTAGCATGCCGCGACAGCGTGGACGTGAACCGTATGTGCAGTTGACGGACTTTGAGCGAGGGCGTATAGTGGGCATGCGGGAGGCCGGGTGGAAGTACCGCCGAATTGCTCAACACGTGGGGCGTGAGGTCTCCACAGTACATCGATGTTGTCGCCAGTGGTCGGCGGAAGGTGCACGTGCCCGTCGACCTGGGACCGGACCGCAGCGACGCACGGATGCACGCCAAGACCGTAGGATCCTACGCAGTGCCGTAGGGGACCGCACCGCCACTTCCCAGCAAATTAGGGACACTGTTGCTCCTGGGGTATCGGCGAGGACCATTCACAACCGTCTCCATGAAGCTGGGCTACGGTCCCGCCCACCGTTAGGCCGTCTTCCGCTCACGCCCCAACATCGTGCAGCCCGCCTCCAGTGGTGTCGCGACAGGCGTGAATGGAGGGACGAATGGAGACGTGTCGTCTTCAGCGATGAGAGTCGCTTCTGCCTTGGTGCCAATGATGGTCGTATGCGTGTTTGGCGCCGTGCAGGTGAGCGCCACAATCAGGACTGCATACGACCGAGGCACACAGGGCCAACACCCGGCATCATGGTGTGGGGAGCGATCTCCTACACTGGCCGTACACCACTGGTGATCGTCGAGGGGACACTGAATAGTGCACGGTACATCCAAACCGTCATCGAACCCATCGTTCTACCATTCCTAGACCGGCAAGGGAACTTGCTGTTCCAACAGGACAATGCACGTCCGCATGTATCCCGTGCCACCCAACGTGCTCTAGAAGGTGTAAGTCAACTACCCTGGCCAGCAAGATCTCCGGATCTGTCCCCCATTGAGCATGTTTGGGACTGGATGAAGCGTCGTCTCACGCGGTCTGCACGTCCAACACGAACGCTGGTCCAACAGAGGCGCCAGGTGGAAATGGCATGGCAAGCCGTTCCACAGGACTACATCCAGCATCTCTACGATCGTCTCCATGGGAGAATAGCAGCCTGCATTGCTGCGAAAGGTGGATATACACTGTACTAGTGCCGACATTGTGCATGCTCCGTTGCCCGTGTCTATGTGCCTGTGGTTCTGTCAGTGTGATCATGTGATGTATATGACCCCAGGAATGTGTCAATAAAGTTTCCCCTTCCTGGGACAATGAATTCACGGTGTTCTTATTTCAATTTCCAGAAGTGTAGTTAGAATTAAATAACTGTCATGGCTTTGTTGAATATCTTGTCTGTTGATTCTGCCAAATCTCATACTTGTCTAAGGTGTAGGATTTAGAAAGGAATCTTTCTGTCCTCTGCCCTAATCATGGGACTCTTGCTTCTCTTCGTTACTTGCTGTATCTTCCTGTCTACTTTCCTAGAACTTGCAACTTCTTGGGCATAGGGATAGTATATGTTATTCAGCGAAAACTTTCCAGAAGGGCTACCAATAGTGGTGTTATCAGATGTGGTCAAGTCTGAATAGATAATTTTGGAAGTGATACATCTTTTTTCAGTTATCAGCTTCTCCATCTGGTATTCAGAAGAATATTCTCAGTTTATTTTTCCGAGGTGTTGTCCTAAGGAGCTGTTATGACGATTTGCTATTGTGCATTGGTGCTATTGGGTGTCGCCGCTAATGGGGTCGCTTCGCCTTCCTTGCAGGTGTGTGTCCTTTGTCCCTCACTTCTGCTGGGTTTCTCCTGTGCTCTCGCTATTGGGGTGAGCATGGTACAATATTCTTCAAAATACACGTGCCACGGTCACCACATTAATCTGAAGTGTGAGTCAGTGAATTTCTTACTTCAGTCTCTGGTTTGTCTCCAGTGCCATACTGTGCAATTGTATAACCTCTCACACTCAGACCATAGCTACCCATCGAGTCTCTGCTTCTATCGTCAGCTTGGTTTCCTGACCCAGACGATTGTAGTGACGTTGTTTTCTGTGTCTTCTTTGTTTCATTTGTTTAGAATGACTTTATCGTAATGGTACTACTAATAAGTTTCTTTATCTAAATTTACAATGAGCTTTACATTTGAATATTTACATGAATAATACAAAATGAACGGTTAAATAGTTTCTTCTAGTCTTTTACAAAAAATTATATCATTTACATATTAAGTTTCTTCATTTTATAACGGTTCCTTTACTTCTTGTATGAGCATGGGTTGACGATGTGTAGGTTAGTCAATTAGTATATCATGCAATTAGTTTTCTTTTTTTTTTTTTTTGGTTCTAACCTACTTTATTAGTGTTATTATTCCTGTTTCTGAATATTTACATGTTTGTAGCTCCTCCTGTCTGCCTCTTGAGATATGCTGCTACCTGAAACATATCTACATTCCTTTGCTGTATCATCTGTGGTCCATTTATATTACAGTTATCATGGTTAATTGTCGTATGACTACTGCAAGAATTCCTATCCAATGCGCCTGTAGAACAGCACGTCATTCTTCAGCAAATAATGCTGACGAATTTCAACCGAGTTCTTGTCTTTCCACTTATGTTTGACCCTATACACCTTTGTGTCTTTCTTCTCTTCGTTTGAAACATGACCCTGGCAGACAAATGCAAGTCTTGTGTGGCTTGTGACGATCGACGAACATTCCAGAATTGGTTCACGTACTTTGATCTTTCTTGCTTTTAACACTAATAAGTCACTGTCACTATTGCAACAATTGAATAACATCTCTGATATCGCCGTTAACTCATTCCCTTTATTTACTATTGCTTTAACGACAATACCCTTGACTGCTTGACTGTTACACGAAGTATCGGACTAGTCTCTGAAGTACTCTCGACTTCCTCCACTAATATGTCCTCAGTTACTTCGTAATTTAACCGACGTATGTGTGTTTTTTCCATCATAACTGGATGTTTATGGACATTCACGGTTGCTTCAAGCTTTAGTCGCGCTGCAGCTTCTAAAGTGACGAATCTCGATTTTAAATACTCATTTTCACACTTTGCTACTTCCTGTAAGTACGTCTCTTCGTCACACGTCTGTGTAATCGCGTTCCATTTGCATTTTAGAGGCTGGCAAGTATTCTTTAAGTGTGACAGTATTTCGCACATAGATTCTGGAGAGTGGTCAGATTCTACGTTACATGTGTCTGTACTCGCACCCTGTCTGAACTCGTTTTCATAATTGTTATCAAGCCGGCCGAAGTGGCCGTGCGGTTAAAGGCGCTGCAGTCTGGAACCGCAAGACCGCTACGGTCGCAGGTTCGAATCCTGCCTCGGACATGGATGTTTGTGATGTCCTTAGGTTAGTTCGGTTTAACTAGTTCTAAGTTCTAGGGGACTAATGACCTCAGCAGTTGAGTCCCATAGTGCTCAGAGCCATAATTGTTATCTGCCACTGAGAGTTGCAGATTCAAATTTCCAGCTACGTCGTCATTTATTATGACGCTGTTTTGTGTTTCTGGTGTGTTGATTACACAGTCTCGGTAATACTGCCGTACTATGTCACAGATGTACCAAAATTGTATATATTGGAATCTGATTTATCAGGCAGTTCACTTACTTTATTATCTGGTTCGTTTTCCGACCCAGACGGGATACTTTCCCTGTTATTTTCGTCTCTATTAGCGACTTGTTCATCCGGATTTTGTTTGATTCACGTTATCGACAATGCCTCAGGCTCTTGTGGAAGGATTTTAGTAGGTCTTGTAGCGTGTTGAACTTTTGATCATGTGTACTTATCCGTAATTCCTTCTTTTCTCTATGACCTGTATTAGTCGTATTTTGTCGGTTAATACCATCATCTCGATCAATCGTAGTTCCACAGGTTACAGTAGGATACGTATTATCCTGCTGAAAATCTTTTTTCATCTGTGCACAATCAAACATCTGCACCATATACATTAATGCTTCGTCATAATCAAATGGTTCATTACCAGGTAATGCTGAGAGCTCCTCCCCATCGACAGTGTCAATCCAACCCATCTCGTCCCAAAACTTCAGTTGTGACTTCCTCCCTATTTGCAGTATCTGCGCGGATACCTTTGATGATCTTTCTGTCGTTCCTATTTCTAATTCCGACACCTGTACGTCCACCTTAAAGTATTAATTGCTGCGGACGCCTTGTCATCCATTTCTGCAGAAAGTGTGTTATCTGCTTGAACTCCTACAATACCTAATGTCTGTCAATCCTTTCGCTTTCCAGCATTTAGTGGTCGTAATTCAACCTTCATATTTGGTTCGTTTCTCTGGTAATTACCCGAAGTATTTGCCTGTTGCTGCATTCTCGCACCACCTCCCCATCTCCTTTCTCTCCATGGACCTGGAGATAGCTGATTAAAGTCAATCTGTCAGTTATCCCGAGTTCTCCAGTTTCCATTCTTGTTTTCGTTTATATTCCGCTTGTTCCAACCACTATTATTGCGGTTTCGGACTGGCATCCACATGTGCCTTTCCATCACACGTAATTTCGAGTACCAAGTCTGTCGTATTATGGACAACAGTTGATTTAGCAGTCTTCACAGGGATATCTACCGATACTAATGTGGATTCTGTCGTTGTCTTTGACTCCTCACTAACGCTTTCTACATCCCCACGACTTTCGATCGAACTTAAAGCTTCCGATCTCAGGCGTTGAAATTGATGTTCTTTTTTCTCTTGTATTTTTAAAATAAAAACATGTAATTTCTTTAATCCTACTTATTTCGTTCTTTTGTGAGACGTAGTCTCAGGAATAACATGTTTCGCCTTCGTCGTCGCTTTGGCCTTGAATGTTGTCACGAGTTTTTAATATTTCCTTGTTAGTTTCTTTCCGCCTCAGTGTTAATCCTTTCGGCCCTTGCGTTATGCGCCCTTCTATACACTTTCTTCATCCCTGAGATTGTTGTATTAAACGCTGCAAAATTCCAAATATGTTGGCGTTTTCATCTACACCATTTTCGCCAGTTGCCATCTGATGGATCCGTTCCCTATCTCGTTTTTCGTGAACTGTTTGCTTCACTTCCGAACATAGTGTGGGAGCACTAACACTCGTCCTTTCATGCAATTTCAAGCCTGCCTGATTCAATATGATTACGTTTGGTTCTATGAGCTGAAACACTGTCCTCATGTCAATTCTTTGGGCCATATTGAACATTATGTGTTCCATTTTCGGTCTCATTCGGTATTTCTATATGTTCTGTATCGTGTTGTTCACGCTGATCTACCTGTTAAATGTCCACCTCGATCTTATCAAGATCTTCCATGACTTCTCTATGTCTTAATCAATTACTTTCTGTCAAATTCGAGCGTTCCACTAATTGTTGCTGTTCACAAATTCTCCGAACTTGACTATGCGTTAACATCACTTCATAAGACTTGATTCTCGCCTAAATATCATCCACGGTAGTATATTTAGTATTTGAACCCGTTTCCTCGTCTTTTATATAAACGTTTGAGTACTGAAGGTGTCAGAACTCAATAAACCCTATTCAACGATGTGGTGCGCCAGCAAATAAGAAATACATGAATACAATTCTATCTACTCTTTCTATGCAGTTAAGTCACATCTACGCCCGCATCTCGTGGTCGTGCGGTAGCGTTCTCGCTTCCCACGCTCGGGTTCCCGGGTTCGATTCCCGGCGGGGTCAGGGATTTTCTCTGCCTCGTGATGGCTGGGTGTTGTGTGATGTCCTTAGGTTAGTTAGGTTTAAGTAGTTCTAAGTTCTAGGGGACTGATGACCATAGATGTTAAGTCCCATAGTGCTCAGAGCCATTTGAACCAGTCACATCTACGTTTGTATATTTATTTTCTCCAATTTGCGCCAGATTATTGTTTAGGAGGATTGTGTGTTCTGTAACTATTAAAAGCAAACCCTTAGTCTATCAGAATGCTGTAATTTCGCATCGTGGCAGGGTCACCATTTCGTCATAATCCGACCTTCTGTATTTACACAGTGAATGTACTAATGTGTCAAACTCAGCTTACCACTTATTGCGCAAATGGACAAAACATCTTAGCTGTCTTCTCAAGCCCAGGGTGTCAAATAGACATTCAAAATAAATACGAAACTGGCCGAGTAAGGCAGCTAATATCAGGTGTGGGTCCTAATAAAAATCGTTAGAAATGATGCTGACATGTTCCTAGAGAGCATTAAATTAATAAAGGTGAAAGTTTGGCGTCTATCCTAGAAAGACAAATCAGCTGTTCCCTTTTCTTTCTACAGTGCTGGCCACGGCAAATGCAACACCAAGAAAGACAAGAGGTAGCACAACAAAATTTATGTTGTAGATAACATGTTGACCAAGTATCAAATGACTACGTTTACAGACGTCTGTGACATGTGGTTCCTGCCAGAATCAGTGGCCAGAGTAGCCGCCATTGTTGGAGATCACCGCTGCCACACGTCTCGGCGTTGAGTCAAAGAGACGTTGGATGTGTTCCTGGGGTACAGCAGCCCAAGCAGCTTCCACACGTTGCCAAAGATCATCTGGTGTGGCAGCTGGGGATGTAATCTGGGTCACTCGTTGAGCAACGGTGGACCACATGTTTTCTATCGGCGAAAGATCCGGAGAGCGAGCCGGCCAGGGAAGCAATTCAATCTGGTTATTGACGAAGAGCCTTTGGACAATGCGTGCCACGTGTGGTCACGCATTATCCTGTTGGAATATGGCTGTGGCCGAGCCCTGAAGGTAAGGAAGGACAACTGCCTCCAGCACCTCGGATATGTAGCGTCGGCTATTTAAAGTCCGGCAATGCGTACTAGAGGCGTGCGAGAGTAATATCTAATACCGCCCCATACCATAATACCCGGTGCAAGACCAGTGAGCGGTGCATAATGCAGCTGTCCAGCATCCTCTCTCCACGGTGTCTCCACACTCGAATCCGACCGTCGTGGTGCTGCAGACAGAAGCGTGCCTCGTCAGTAAAGACAACGTCATTCCATTCTGCCGTCCACATCCGTCTGTCATCACACCATTGGCGACGGAGACGTCGGTTGTTCTGCGTCAATGGTAGACGAAGCGATGGACGCCTTGCGGACAGACCACACTACTGTAAACGGCGTCGAATGGTACGCGCAGACACTGTATGATGCGTTACAGACGCAATGTGCTGTGCTATGGTTCGGGATGTCACTGAGCGATCCGTCACTGCCATGCGCACAATTTGCCTATCAGCACGTGCAGTGGTGCACCGAGGTGAATGCGATCGACCACGTCGGTCCGTCGTACCCTCCTGCATCCAACGGTCACATATCCGCATTACAGTTGTTTGGTTTCGTCCAACACGACTAGCGATTTCTCTGTATGATAATCCACAATCTCGGTAAGCCACTATCCTTCCTCTGTCGAACTCGGATACTTGATCAAACGATGTTCGCTGTTGTCTACAAGGCATAACTGATCGTCTTGTGAAACAACCACAAGGTAAACACACCTGCCGAACGTACACTCGTCGAAATCGCCAAGCCTTAAATGGCGCTATAAGGTGGCGCCACAAGCGCGCGTGATGTGCGTCTGCGCTGAAATTCTAATCAGTTGCATATCTCATCGCTGCAAACCCATGGTGTAAATTTCACTTGATTCGGATGCTTCCTTCAGGGTGTTGCATTTACGGTGGCCAGCAGTGTACATATAATTTATCAGCTATGATATCAGGGTTCACATGAAACATGGCCATCATGTTCAATTACCTCTGACACTCAATGACAATATATATATCACTTGGACATATGGAATTGACGATTATTAATATCGTTGTCTTTATACATTTTTTTTTATCACAGGAGAGAATGATAAAAAATCTTCATTAACTCATTTACATCTATGTTGTAGTTGGTCAATCCATTGAGTTGGTGGAGTGTAAATTTACTTTTCGTACCCGTGAAAGATGTCTCATGTACTCAATGTAAGGATAGGTGGTTATCCTGGCTTTTGATATTCAATGGTCAAAGCGTATCCAAGTTGGAGTGAGGAATTCTGGACTCAACATTTACTGCGGTCTAATGTGCAATGGTACTTTACCAAGTGGCATCTGCAACTGCGGTGTCTCCGTGCTGTATCTGAAACGGTAATTCCCTGCTCTGGTCTTGACCGAAGTCACTCAGTCTCAACCTTCCTGTGTTCCATAGAACGTCAATATTTCCCTAGAATGAGATTTTCACTCTGCAGCGGAGTGTGCGCTGATATGAAACTTCCTTGCAGATTAAAACTGAGTGCCCGACCGAGACTCGAACTCGGGACCTTTCCCTTTCGCGGGCAAGTGCTCTACCAACTGAGCTACCGAAGCACGACTCACGCCCGGGACTCACAGCTTTACTTCTGCCAGTACCTCGTCTCCTACCTTCCAAACTTTACAGAAGCTCTCCTGTCGGGCACACAGTTTTAATCTGCCAGGAAGTTTCATATCAGTGCACACTCCGCTGCAGAGTGAAAATCTCATTCTGGAAACATCCCCCAGGCTGTGGCTAAGCCATGTCTCCGCCATATTCTTTCTTTCAGGAGTGCTAGTTCTGCAAGGTTCGCAGGAGAGCTTCTGTAAAGTTTGGAAGGTAGAAGACGAGGTACTGGCGGAAGTAAAGCTGTGAGTACCGGGCGTGAGTCGTGCTTCGGTAGCTCAGTTGGTAGAGCACTTGCCCGCGAAAGGCAAAGGTCCCGAGTTCGAGTCTCGGTCGGGCACACGGTTTCAATCTGCCAGGAAGTTTCATATCAGCGCACACTCCGCTGCAGAGTGAAAATCTCATTCTGGAAACATCCCCCAGGCTGTGGCTAAGCCATGTCTCCGCTATATCCTTTCTTTCAGGAGTGCTAGTTCTGCAAAGTTCGCAGGAGAGCTTCTGTAAAGTTTGGAAGGTAGGAGACGAGGTACTGGCAGAAATAAAGCTATGAGTACCGGGCGTGAGTCGTGCTTCGGTAGCTCAGTTGGTAGAGCACTTGCCCGCGAAAGGCAAAGGTCCCGAGTTCGAGTCTCGGTCGGGCACACAGTTTTAATCTGCCAGGAAGTTTCAATATTTCCCTAGTTAAAATAATGGCTATTGCAAACTCACAAAGCTTTGGAGCGACATGCACAATTTATTTGCTGAAAAAAATTCCCAAAGGAATAATTAACTACCTTTTTGCTCTCCATCGCCATGATATGTGAAGCATGCCGGCCGGAGTGGCCGAGCGGTTCTAGGCGCTATAGTCTGGAACCGCGTGACCGCTATGGTCGCAGGTTCGAATCCTGCCTCGGGCATGGATGTGTGTGATGACCTTAGGTTTGTTCTAAGTTCTAGGTGACTGATGACCTCAGAAGTTAAGTCTCATAGTGCTCAGAGGCATTTGAACCATTTGATATGTGAAGCGTATCTTTCTCACTTTGCAGAAAGCAAAGCTCTCAATGCTTTCGCTAATATCCACACACTTGTGCAGTATGCCATGAGATGAGACAGAGAGCTAGAAAATTTTAGTTCTCAAAATGCTTTCATATGATGGCGATCTCCCCACCATGTTGTGTCTGCGTCGCCCAGTATGGCTTCAGCCAGTCACTGTCTCACTAGAGGTGAATTTTATTTTTCTTCCTGGGTCACAGCCTAGACATTTTAATGCCATGCAGACACTTAACCTCAGTCCCGGCCGTATTTGAGTTGAAAGGAATAATGTGTTGGTCTGGCCTTATTCCTTCTGCACTGAGGCTGTTCTCTTTTTAAATGGGGTTTACCAATGGCATTAACCACCTGCTTGGTTTGTCTCCAAAGTGTGTTTCACTGTAACTTGTTTATTTATGCCCCTGTCCATATATTGGTAGATTTGGTTTTGTTAGTCTTCGGTACGTGACATTAACTGCAATTGCCTTTTATTGATATAATGTAATTATTATTTTCTGATGGTCTCATACTGCATCGTAGTGTCGTCATGGCTCAATCTCTGGGTAGGCTCATAAAATCAGGTCGCCTTACAATCTCCTACAAAAAAAACAAAATAGCATTATTCATTTTATTTGTAGAACTAATAGTTTGCACCTAGCGAGCAACAGTATATGAATATTTCGTGTGTGGTTTTTGACGGCACTGGGGTTTGCTTAGAGGCTATCAGTACTGGCAGCTGAATCTCCCTCTATAGAAACTATCATCAGCTGTTTGGTATAGGAAATGTATCTAAGAGGAACGGAAGTTCAAATTGTTAACATTAAAGTTTCATCACCCAATATATATCAACAGAAAGTTAACTGGTTGTTGTACAACTGTCGAATGGTGGGATAGATTGTCATAAATTGTGTAAGCAGGATCGTTTGTTGTAAACTCAAATGGAACAATGATGTAAAATGTCAAAATGTCCTACAACATACTAAAACGTGACAGTAATATTACAGTCCAAAAAGCCATTAAAAATTGTAGGGTAAGATTAGAGCTCCTACCTGGAGTAATACATAATCACGTGTGATAGACCCAGACAGAATCAGTTTACATATATGAACGCTATGATCATATTTGTCACAGTATCTGTGCTGAAGTAACTTCAGAAAAAGTGACATGACTCTATTTTCACCACGTCAGACTATTATAATGTCCGAAGATTCTGAATAACTACATCACGAAGCATTTCTTTCTGAAATGGGACTCGCCAAATGCAGTTTCTAGCCATGTCCTTCAGTTCAGTGATTCATTCCCTGCATGAATGAGTAGCGTAACGACACATACTAATAAATTTGAGAGGAATAGCAGATTAATGCATCTGTGATTTAAAAAACAATCGTCAATCTCCGTAACGACGTCCTGAATTTTAGGGTTCGGGGCTCTACTTACATTAATAAGACTTCAACACACTTATTCACAGAACGTACAGAATTGGAGGACATCTTCCGAGATCTGTGGGTGGAACCATGTGTGCGGCATCTTAAAAAGGACTCGCGGAGAGATACATTTGCAGAAGGCGTGTAGATGTGAAGACGGCGTCCTGTGGTGGCGACCGTAGCGCCACACATCAGAAAACGGCGAGCCCTGCAGATAGCGTGGTTCGCGATGGCGCCTGACTGCGGCCAGTTATAACGTTCTGTCTTTTGCGAAGATGTCGGCTGCGCGTGGCTCCCAGTACTGTCAGCACAGACGCCTTTGAAACCGCAGTAGACGCACTGCAGTTTCCCTGTACGGCAGCGATGAACAGTTTCCTACATGACGTAGACATATCTACACTACATACTACCATATATTAATCGTAAGTATCTGAATGTAATTGAAACGGACTAATCCTGCAATCAAAAGACACTATAGCTTTACAATTGTCTACAGGAAGAGATATCTACATCTACATCTACATACATACTCCGCAATCCACAATACGGTGCGTGGCGGAGGGTACGACGTACCACAACTAGCATCTTCTCTCCCTGTACCACTTCCAAACGTAACGAGAGAAAACGACTGCCTATATGCCTCTGTACGAACCCTAATCTCTCTCACCTTATCTACATCTACATCTACATCTATACTCCGCGAGCCACCTTACGGTGTGTGGCGGAGGGTACTTATTGTACCACTATCTGATCCCCCCTTCCCTGTTCCATTCACGAATTATGCGTGGGAAGAACGACTGCTTGTAAGTCTCCGTATTTGCTCTAATTTCTCGGATCTTTTCGTTGTGATCATTACGCGAGATATATGTGGGCGGTAGTAATATGTTGCCCATCTCTTCCCGGAATGTGCTCTCTCGTAATTTCGATAATAAACCTCTCCGTATTGCGTAACACCTTTCTTGAAGTGTCCGCCACTGGAGCTTGTTCAGCATCTCCGTAACGCTCTCGCGCTGACTAAATGTCCCCATGACGAATGGCGCTGCTTTTCGCTGGATCATGTCTATCTCTTCTATTAATCCAACCTGGTAAGGGTCTCATACTGATGAGCAATACTCAAGAATCGGACGAACAAGCGTTTTGTAAGCTACTTCTTTCGTCGATGAGTCACATTTTCTTAGAATTCTTCCCATGAATCTCAACCTGGCGCCTGCTTTTCCCACTATTTGTTTTATGTGATCATTCCACTTCAGATCGCTCCGGATAGTAACTCCTAAGTATTTTACGGTCGTTACCGCTTCCAATGATTTACCACCTATGGCATAATCGTACTGGAATGGATTTCTGCCCCTATGTATGCGCATTATATTACATTTATCTACGTTTAGGGAAAGCTGCCAGCTGTCGCACCATTCATTAATCCTCTGCAGGTCTTCCTGGAGTACGTACGAGTCTTCTGATGTTGCTACTTTCTTGTAGACAACCGTGTCATCTGCAAATAGCCTCACGGAGCTACCAATGTTGTCAGCTAAGTCATTTATGTATATTAGGTAACATTCTTTGCGGTCTTTCCGCGAAATGAAAGTTGGCGGCAGTAAAAGTGTCCTGCAGTCAGCCTCAAATGCCGGTTCTCTAAATTTCCTCAGTGGTGATTCACGAAAAGAACGCCTCCTTTCCTCTAGAGACTCCCACGAGAGTTCCTGAAGCATTTCCATAACATTCGCGTGATGATCAAACCTACCAGTAACAAATCTAGCAGCCCGCCTATGAATTGCTTCTATGTCCTCCCTCAATCCGACCTGATAGGGATCCCAAACGCTCGAGCAGTCCTTAAGAAAAGGTCTTATTAGTGTTTTATAAGCAGTCTCCTTTACAGATGAACCACATCTTCCCAAAATTCTACCAATGAACCGAAGACGACTATCCGCCTTCCCCACAACTGCCATTATATGCTTGTCCCACTTCATATCGTATTGCAATGTAAAGCCCAAATATTTAATCGACGTGACTGTGTCAAGCGCTACACTACTAATGGAGTATTCAAACATTACAGGATTCTTTTTCCTATTCGTCTGCATAATACTTACATCCTCCAACGAAATATATATGGATATTACTGAATATCTCTACCGTATAGAAGTTTCCTGTAGATAAGTTCATACTTTGTGAGAAGCCCGAGTTTACGACCGCTACTAATATACAGGGTGAGTCACCTAACATTACCGCTGGATGTATTTCGTAAACCACATCAAATACTGACAAATCGATTCCACAGACCGAACGTGAGGAGAGTAGCTAGTGTAATTGGTTAATACAAACCATAAAAAAATGCACGGAAGTATGTTTTTTAACACAAACCTACGTTTTTTTTAAATGGAACCCCGTTAGTTTTGTTAGCACATCTGAACATATAAACAAATACGTAATCAGTGCCGTTTGTTGCATTGTAAAATGTTAATTACATCCGGAGATATTGTAACCTAAAGTTGACGCTTGAGTACCACTCCTCCGATGTTCGATCGTGTGTATCGTAGAGCACCGAATTACGTAGGGGTCCAAAGGGAACGGTGATGGACCTTAGGTACAGAAGAGACTGGAACAGCACATTACGTCCACATGCTAACACCTTTTTATTGGTCTTTTTCACTGAAGCTCATGTACATTACCATGAGGGATGATGTACACGTACACACGTGGTTTCCGTTTTCAATTACGGAGTGGAATAGAGTGTGTCCCAACATGTCAGGCCAATAAATGTTCAATGTGGTGGCCATCATTTGCTGCACACAATTGCAATCTCTGGCGTAATGAATGTCGTACACGCCGCAATATATCTGGTGTAATGTCGCCGCAGGCTGCCACAATACGTTGTTTCATATCCTCTGGGGTTGTAGGCACATCACGGTACACATTCTCCTTTAACGTACCCCACAGAAAGAAGTCCAGAGGTGTAAAATCAGGAGAACGGGCTGGCCAATTTATGCGTCCTCCACGTCCAATGAAACGCCCGTCGAACATCCTGTGAAGGGTCAGCCTAGTGTTAATTGCGGAATGTGCAGGTGCCATACGTCGACGCGTTTCCAAAAAAATGGCTCTGAGCACTATGGGACTCAACATCTTAGGTCATAAGTCCTCTAGAACTTAGAACTACTTAAACCTAACTAACCTAAGGACATCACACACACCCATGCCCGAGGCAGGATTCGAACCTGCGACCGTAGCAGTCCCGCGGTGCCGGACTGCAGCGCCAGAACCGCTAGACCACCGCGGCCGGCAACGCGTTTCCAGTGGGAAATTTTCGAGCAACGTTGGCAGATCATTCTGTAGAAACGTGATGTATGTTGCAGCTGTTTGGGCCCCTGCAATGAAGTGAGGACCAATGAGGTGGTCACCAATTATTCCGCACCATACATTTACAGTCCACGGTCGCTGTCGCTCTACCTGTCTGAGCCAGCGAGGATTGTCCACGGACCAGTAATGCATGTTCCGTGGATTCACTGCCCCGTGGTTTGTGAAACCCGCTTCATCGGTAAACAGATAGAACTGCAACACATTCTCTGTTAATGCCCATTGACAGAATTGCACTCTATGATTAAACTCATCACCATGTAATTGCTGATGTAGTGACACATGAAACGGGTGAAAGCGGTGACGATGCAGTATGCGCATGACACTACTTTGACTCAGTCCACCGGCTCTGGCAATGTCCCGTGTACTCATGTGTGGGTTCATGGCAACAGCAGCTAACACACCAACTGCACCCGCTTCTCCTGTGACGGGCCTGTTACGGACCCGTTTGCGTGCTACGACCATACCTGTTGCATACAGTTGGCGGTAGATGTTTTGCAATGTGTGGCACCTTGGAAACTCTCTGTCCGGGTACCGTTCTGCATACACCCTGCAGGCTTCAGCTGTATTTCGTCGACACTCGCCATAGATGAGTATCATCTCCGCCTTTTCAGAGTTAGAATGCACCATGGTCACAGTTCCTACAACACTACACTATCACAGACGTCTGGTAACACGGTGTACTACAGTTGGTCTGCGTGCGGAGACGAATGCAGATTAACAATAGCAGCAAGCGCTACATGCGGACTCTGCGACAACTAGAGCAAACCACAACAGTGCACTACAGCCACACTCGTAAACACGGTCGTCATCGCAAACATGTCCCTGCAGATGCTGCTCGCCGACCGTGGCCCGTGTTTGTTACAACACGCAACTGAACCTCGGAGGTTTCAAGCATCAACTTTAGGTTACAATATCTCCGGATGTAATTAACATTTTACAATGCAACAAACGGCACTGATTACGTATTTGTTTATATGTCCAGATGTGCTAACAAAACTAACGGGGTTCCATTTAAAAAACGTAGGTTTGTGTTAAAAAACATACTTCCGTGTATTTTTTTATGGTTTGTATTAACCAATTACACTGGCCCCTCTCCTCACGTTCGGTCTGTGGAATCGATTCGTCAGTATTTCATGTGGTTTACGAAATATATCCAGCGGTAACGTTAGGTGACTCACCTTGTATATAACACGAACAACAACAATGGAATTACAATTCCCTGGATCATACAACATATTCATTCATTCCCCGTTGATGACATTCCATCCAGGTTTTGCGCCCAGCCTGTCTGGACATTTCCTCTCCAGGATTTGCATGACATTTACAGGTCTTGATGGTCTGTCCGCAGACTTCAATTTCCTTAAAAATATTTGGTAAAACGGCCGTTGAAGGTAAGAAGATTTCCGAACGCTGTTAACTTCAAAACGTTCGATGGGTATTATCGAATTGGTAGGTAGCTGAGTTCGTAGCTTAATGGGGTTATAAACATAGAAACATTAAATATAACAACAAATACTCCTTATTTCTAGAGTTTCAGTTGTATTATTTATGCATATAATACCTTTAAAGAAACTGCATTTCCTAGGACTGCACAAAAGTTTCATTTGTTTTCATAAGATCAGTAACTGAAAATACTATAACCTTATTTTTACAATAAATTTTGATTCAGTATTTGACAATCAACGTTATCATTCCAGAATGAGATTTTCACTCTGCAGCGGAGTGAGCGCTGACATGAAACTTCCTGGCAGATTAAAGCTGTGTGCCGGACCGAGACTCGGTCCGGCACACAGTTTTAATCTGCCGGGAAGTTTCAACATTATAATTGCTAGCATTCGTGGAAATAAGTAAATGGATAATAATGGTGAGATACGAATCAGCAACTTTATATTTACAATATGATTACTTTACCCACCGAACTACCGACAAACAGCAGGTGGAAATCTTCTATCTTCACAGTCAGTTGTTTTGAATATGTTTGAGAATTGCATCGTTCTAATATTCGAAATTAATGTCGTGTCTGAGTACTGACTTTCGATCTAACAAGTAAAAAATCAGAAAAGGACCATTCAGTGAGGTCTGCTTGCCTACCTACTTAGACACTCTTTAGGATCATATTTCATACTGTCTGAAGCAACTACAGCTTGCACAATAAATATTGGGGATATAGCAAAAACTACTAATTTGCTGTTTTCACAGAATGAATTGATAGTCAGGCGCTCACATTGATAGCCAATAAGCAGATTCTAGTTATACTTAGTGAGGGTATTTTGTGATAAAAACACTTTTTTGTTAAAAAATAGTGTGCAAATCTTATGGGACTTAACTGCTAAGGTCATCAGTCCCTAAGCTTACACACTACTTAACCTAAATTATCCTAAGGACAAACACACACACCCATGCTCGAGGGAGGACTCGAACCTCCGCCGGGACCAGCCGCACAGTCCATGACTGCAGCGACCTAGACCACTCGGCTAGTCCCGCGCGGCAAACACTTTTTTAAATGGAGCAATGCCTATATAGGTATTTATTTAAGGATTCTTGTGCGAGTCGTTTAGCAGATATTGCATTTGAAAAAGTTTCCACATTGGCACTTGTTTGGGGCATTCATCCTGCGTAGTTTCCAGGTACAATGCTATTATTTTTGCTTCCAGTGTGCTTGTGTGTTCCTTGTGTGCACTGCGGCTTGCTGGTCAGTGCATGACAAAGAAGTACGTGTGAGTTGAGGATGGCATTTACGCGGCAAGGTATCCCAGTAGACGTCAACCACCTAGGCAGCTATTTATTAACCCCATCAACCCGTTACGTGAATGTGGTAGCCTTAGATCTGGACAATGTAACAGAAGGAAACAAGTGACGACAGGAGAGAGAGAAATTAATGTTCTTGCTGCTGTTGCAGTTGATCCTTACGTTAGCCCCTGCGCAATCGCGCGAGGAGGTGGCATGTGTCAGGCAAGTGTCCTAAGCGTTCTCCTGCGACATTGGCTCTATCGCTATCACGTTTCTCACCATCAAGAGCTGCATGGAAACATTTATTACAATCGTCTTAACTTCTCTACATGGACACTAAAACAGAAACTCCTGATGTATGACGTATCTTGTTTAATGATGAAGCCATATTTACCACTCATCGCCAGGTGAACTGCCGAAGCATGCACTGTTTGTCTGTTGACAATCACTGTAGACTTCATCAGGTGGAACGTCAGCATCAGTGAAGTGTAAACTTGTGATGTGAGATGGTAAACCATCAGCTCATAGGCCAGTTTTTCAAAGACGGGACAATAACGTGCGCAGTTATTACAGCCGCCTAAAACGCCATCTGTGGTACCAATATGATGGTTGTCCACCCCATCGTGCATGAAGTACTACAGCATGTCTTCAGGAATTGTTTCCAAATTGTTGGAGTCGACGCAGAAGACCTGCATGTTGGTTGGTTCCGTTCCCCAGATTTGACCCCTGTATGATGAAGGAAAGATTGAAAACGACTTTTACAAGGACACACCAACTACACCCAATGATATTCAATGATGTTTTCCTATAGCCTCCTCGGACATCTCGTCTGAAGTGCTAGCACGTGAGCAGCAATAGTTGCACATCAGACTGTGTGTAATTTCGCTGTCGTTGGTCATTTTGTCATTTTGAACGCAGCTTGTGATGATCAATTGTCTCGTTACTGATCAGAATCCATATAACTTGGGTGTGCACTTGTATCGTTCTTTAGTGTGTGCTACCGAAGGTATTGTACAAGTGTCCGTATGCGAACGTTTCAGAATATGGTATCTCGTAAGCGACTCGCACTAAACTCCTGCTGAAACGCCACTGCCATTCTGATTTACCCTACTTTGAGTCCGTGTAAATAGACATTGTTCCATTTTAAAAGAGTTTGTGCTTGCACAGAAATACAACTTTTAAATATTATTAACCTCTATTCGTTGACTTAAAATACGAGCCCATGCCTACTAAACCATTCTGTGGAAACAGCACCTCTATAGCACTTTCCTTTTCCGCAACATTTGCGGTACATATATTATTTACACTACTGACATTAAAACTGCTACACCACGGAGATGACGCGCTACAGACGCGAAATTTAATCGACAGGAAGAAGATGCTGTGATTTGAAAATGATTAGCTTTTCAGAGCATTCACACAAGGTTGGTGCCAGCGGCGACACCTTTCAACGTGCTGACATGAGGAAAGTTTCCAACCGATTTCTCATACACAAACAGCAGTTGACCGGCGTTGCCTCGTGAAACGCTGTTGTGATACCTCGTGTAAGGAGGAGAAATGCGTACCATCACGTTTCCGACTTCGATAAGGGTCGGACTGTAGTCTATCGCGATTACGGTTTATCATACCCCATACTTGCTGCTCGCGTTGGTCGAGATCCAATGACTGTTAGCAGAATATGGATTCGGTGGGTTTAGGGGGTAATAAGGAACGCCGTGCTGGATCCCAACGGCCTCGTATCATTAGCAGTCGAGATGACAGTGTAACGCTGCGCTAATGCAGACGATACTCTTTAAAGCCTGTACTATGGTAAGTTGACGGGCTTCACCTTAAGAAAAAGGATTTTTGCATAGATTTTGACCGCGTGTACATGAATGGAGGCAAATCAGACGTACACCCGCTCAGTAATAACAATGACACGTCAAGCAATTCCGGAGTGCAACCACGGACGGACAAGAAACAACGCAGCAGATGCTACCAAATTGTTAATAATACGGTCGCCAGCCTAATTAGGCATTAACTGAGTTTCTTCCCTGTACAAGTTGATCTACATTCATACAAAACAACACGTAATAACACTGCATAATATGGTAAATTTTAGGACCAGAAAATCTACTGAACTAATAATTTCACTTTCTTTACTAATATGGACAAGCCATAAATACACAACAATACACTATAATGTTTACTACAAACTTCGTACTGTCTATTGATCTGATTAAAATCGGGCATAGGTTACCCTAGAAATAGCACTTTCGAAACACACATACAATGTCAATTTTGAAAAAGGTAAAACACTGATAAATTTTGGTTTTATATTGACTTTAACTTTGCTGGTCAAATCAGTTCAGTACTCTTCAGAATTCAAATGAATAGAAAAGAAAGGGGGGGGGGCTGAAACTGTTATGATCACTGTATTGAAAATTTTGATTATTGAAATTATTAAGCACTCAAGATTTCCAATAAATGAGTTGCCTTATTTCCTGCTCATTTAACTACCATTATTTTTGTCTCAAATTAATTAAACTTCATTACTAAACCAATTTCAACATTATCTTCCAACTTTGTCAGACCTTTGTTATTTACCTATATATTCATTAACAACAAAGTTCTTTGAACATCATTCTAACATAGATAGGTCTGCAGGTAATTATTATTAACATAAACTTTAAATCTTCATTTCGGGACACTCGGATTGCACAACATGTGGAAAGGGCCCTGTCTAGGTTAGTTGTGAGGATAATTAACTGATATGACAGTTCTGGTAAAATTTAAGTTGTTATTGAACAGTATGGAACAAAAGTAACACTGGTCCACACGAATACAGTACTAAAAGTTTCAACCTGTTCGTATCGATGAGGCGGTAGGCGGTAGGCACACATACAATCACAGCTCTGGCTCTTGATGTATCGGCACTTTATTTCTTCATAGCGTCGCAATATTTTTCCATTTAGTGCCTATGGAATATTGCCATGCTGTATAGGCGTCGGAAAAGGCACAGCCGAGGCTCAACGAAATCACGTTTTCCAGGAGAGCCTCCTCGATCCAGAACGTGTTTCTCAGACCGATTCCCAACTCCGACGACTACTGCTGAGCCCGTTATGCCATGCCGCGCCCGTGTGCATTTTCCCGCGCTCGCCTGCCATCCACCTTTTACCGCTCCCCTACAGACAGGGTATTCACCCGAGGTTGTGTATTCTACATATCGTAATACATTGCCTGCGTATAGACCAGGCGCACAATTACAACTTTAACATCTTACAACAGTTTCAACATATCTTACATTTCAATTTTGCTATAATATTGCTTGCAATTTGACATAAACATTAATATTCACATCGAAAATTGTTTACAGTTTCTTTAACATAATGACATGAAACAAAAAAAGAAATGACATCAGAACATCGATTACACTAATTTATCGAAAATCAGAAGAAAATATTATTATATGTACAACAGTATAGCGTTGTTGTTGTTACAACAGGCATCTCATCCGCATGGCTGTAACGGATCGAGCAGCCACGTTTCGATCCTTAAATCAACACATGGGGACGTTTGCAAGACAACAACCATCTGCACGAACAGTTCGACGACGTTTGCAGCAGCATGGACCATCAGCTCGGAGACCGTGGCTGCGGTTACCCTTGACGCTGCGTCACAGAGAGGAGCGCTTGCGATGTTGTACTCGACGACAAACCTGGGTGCACGAATGGCAAAACGCCATTTTTTCGAATGAATCCAGGTTCTGTTTACAGCATCATGATGGTTGCCTCCGTGTTTGGCGACATCGCGGTGAACGCACATTGGAAGCGTGTATTTGTGATCGCCATACTGGATTATCACCCTGCGTGAAGGTATGGGGTGCCATTGGCTACACGTCTCGGTCACCACTTGTTCGCATTGACGGCACTTTGAAAAGTGGACGTTACAATTCAAATGTGTTACTACCCGTGGCTCTACCCTTCATTCTATCCCTGTGAAACCCTACATTTCAGCAAAACAATGCACGACCGCATGTTGCTGGTTCTGTACGGGCCTTTCTGGATACTGAAAATGTTCGACCGCTGCCCTGGCGAGCACATTTTCCAGATCTCTCACCAATTGAAAACGTCTGGTCAATAGTGGGCGAGCAAATGGCTTGTCACAATTCGCCACTGACTACTGTTGATGAACTGTGGTATCATGCTGAAGCTGCATGGACAGCTGTACCTGTACACGCCATCCAAGCGCTGTTTGACTCAGTGCCAAGGCTTATTAAGATAGTTTTAACGGCCAGAGGTGGTTGTTCTGGGTACTGATTTCACAGGATCTATGCACCCAAATTGCGTGAAAATGTAATCACATGTCAGTTCTATTATAATATATTTGTCCAATGAATACCCGTTTATCATCTGCATTTCTTATTGCTGTAGCAATTTTAATGGCCAGTAATTTAACTCTGTATTTATTCTGACTTATCATTCTTAAATGCGATAATGATAATGGATATGGGGTTTGTATCTTTCATGTTCCTTGTTGGGGAACAGCGGAGGTGGAAGGACGATTATTGGTGTCCACCGCCAGAAATCGTCGCCAGATGCCAGGAAATTCCGAGTTGACGCGCTTATACCACGGAAGATAACCCGAAGAATGTGAAGCTCCCGTTGAGTCTTGTCTTTTCAGTCGCTATTTTTTGCTCAGTTTTGCGGCTTTAGGACCATCGATTTGAAGGATGGGAGCTTTACATGGAAAACACGCTTTGTTGCCAAATAAACATGACCATCTGCCTCATACAAAAGCGTGTCTGTTATAAGTTTCAATTTTTAAGCTACTCAGATACAAAGTGGAAATTGTCACATTTAAAAAGTAAAAGTAGTACTCCGTTTACTTTGTTTAATTGTTCCTAACAATACATATGCCCATTGAGTCCCGAATTAAGAGTAATGTTAGTTTCACATTAACACTGAGTTTACGCATTAATCATGGAACTCTATTCATGTATGCTCTACTATCGATCTGGTACTTCACGACCACTACCAATTCACAAACACGACTTCTGTTTCAGCCTCAAACCTCATAACTGACTCAGCGCACCTTTCCGAGAAATTGCTCAAACTATCTCCTTGTACGACGCAACATTACACCCTTAACTCTTAATTATCTTTTTACTAAATTGTTCGCATTATCTATCCATGATCCGCCTGCTGCTCTGTGCCTGAGGCCTACACCGACGCTCCTCCACGCACCAAGGTGGCGCGTGATCTCTAGCGCTTACGCACTGTTGCCGTTACACAGTAGGACAACGCTTCCACAGAGAAGAGGCGCGTTCGGCCACGAATGTTCCAGATACCAGCGATAAGTAACAAGTATAATATCGATGCGTTCCAACATCAAAGTAAGCAGTACATACTTACTACCTAACCATTAGAAATTTGTTACATACGCGAGAAAAATGTTTATTTGGAACAAGAAATAGCAGAAATCACACAGAAATTGTGACCTAGCACAAAATCCTCACAGATAGAAACAACCAATGAACAATCCAGCTATAACTCTCACCTGACGTATTATTACGCTGTAAGACACCAGAAATATCACGTAAACTTCACTCTTTCGTCGCTACGCTGAAAATTGCAATGTTTACGTTTTTGTTTGTACACTGAATGCCAAAGAAACCGGTAGAGGCATGCTTATTCAAACACACAGATCTGTAAAGAGGAGCACGAGCGATGGGACACGTAACCTCCGAGGTAGCGATGAAGTGGGGATTTCCCTGTACGACAGTTTCACGAGTACATATCAGGAATCTGGTAAAACATCAGATCTCTGACATCGCTGCGGCCGGAAGAAGGGCATGCAAGAACGGGACCAGCGACGACTGAGGAGAACCGATCAGAGGGAGAGAAGTGCAACGCTTCCGCTAATTGCTGAAGATTTCAATGCTGGGACATCAAAAAGCGCCAGCGTGCGAACCATTCAACGAAACATCATCGATATGATGTTTCGCAGCCTTATGCCCACTCGTGTACCCTTTATGACTCCACGACACAAAGCTTTATGCCTCGACTGGGCCCTTCAACACTGACATTAGACTGTTGATGAGTGGAAACATGTTGCCTGATCGAACCGTTTCAAATCATATAGAGTGATGGACGTGTACATTTCCCTGAGTGCCAGCAGGGAACTTTTCAAGCTGATGGAGGTTCTATAATGGTGTAGGGCGTGTACAGCTGGAGTGATAAGGGGCCCCTGATACATGTAGATACGACTCTGACAGGGGACACGTACGTAAGTATCTTGTCTGATCACCTGCAACCATTCACATCCATTCTGCATTCCAACGGACTTGGGCAATTGCAGCAGCACAATACGACACGACAGACAGCCAGAATTGCTGCAGAGTGGCTGCAGGAACACACTTCTGAGTTTAAACACTTCCGTTCGCCATCAAACTCCCCAGACATATACATTATTGAGCACATCTGGAATACCTCACAATGTGCTGTTCAGAAGAGATCTCTTCCTCCTCGTACTCTTACGGATTCATGGACAGCCCTGCAGGATTCATGGTGTCATTTCCCTCCAGGACATTAGTTGAGTCAATGCCACGTCGTGTTGTGGTACTTCTGCGTGCTCATTGGTGCCCTGCACGATATTAGCCAGGTGTACCAGTTTCTGTGGCTCTTCAGTGTATATGTGTTAAGCGGACACATACCAATCACATTTGTCACATAACTATACTAAATAGTAAAAAAAGTCTCAAAATTCTTGTATACAGAGGTTCATGAATATAGTGCACGAAAAGTATTTAACGCAGTCGATTTAAATCCCCGCAACGTACACTTACGCTGAAGCATTAACTTTTTGTATGAGAAGGATAATTAATGTTTGTGTTCTAGGAGTATTTCGCGTCGGCATATCTAAATATGTACAGAATTCTATTTGATGGGATGCGGCTTGAATATCAAGATGATTTTATTGAGGACCATATACAATACTATTAGTGCAACTTCATATAAGTCTGCAGAGGCTATGGCCACATGTATCACAGAATGAACTAACCTATTGCTGGAAAATGATCACATCTTGTACTACTCAGAAATCTCTGCATGTCTCTCCTTTTATTTAGTCCTTCACCACTGAAAATATTGCCTGATAACAGGTACATATTTGTTTACGAACATGACCCTTAAACTCAGCAGTTGTGATATTTCTGAAATCTTGAGTAAATAAATATTTATGTGTGTGTGTGTGTGTGTGTGTGTGTGTGTGTGTGTGTGAGAGAGAGAGAGAGAGAGTGAGAGAGAGAGAGAGAGAGAGAGAGAGAGAGAGAGAGACTGTCTGTATACAGGAGTAATATTCCTGAAACTAAAAGCTGATTAGTTAAACCCAAATACCTAATGTGGTACAGTATTTTACAACTGTACACCGATTAGAGCGTCATTAGACAAGTGCCAATAAAATTAAGAATATTTGCTAAGAGTTCAGTATGTTCAATCAATGAGTTTTACTGTATACTGCCACATCTGTATAGACAAAGGCGAAAATCGAAATTACAATATCTCAAGATCAAACAACATGCCGTCAGCATATATATATATATATATATATATATATATATATATATATATATATAATTACAACTAATAGCAGTCATGAATATTAGTTATCGTAACATAGAGAAAATGATAATGTATTATTTTCTTGCAAGTAATATAAAACATGCAAACATGTGGCATTTGCGGTTGAAAGGGACAAGAAAGACAATTAATAGGAATAACCCATGTTCCTGAAACAAAAGACAAACATACGCGTACTTGGCAGTTTACTTTACCGGCCAGCATTTTTAGCAGTACTCACACTCTGTGACATTGGATGTAACAGGTGATAGTGACATTTCTGTTGAGGACACCAGGCAGGAGCAGCGAGTGTCGGCTGATGTCTAGCGGCCAGCAGCGCGGCAGAAGGTCTACGTTCCTCGCGGCACTGCAGTCAGACATGGGAGTTGTTTTGTTCGCCGTCTGCGTATGGGGCAGGTGGCTACGACGCAGACGGCGTGTCGCTGCGGCTTGCGGACACAAGTCAGCGTCTCCGGCGGCTCTGGCGAGATGTAAACACAGTCACTGTGCACACCCTTGGTGCTGCATCCGTACCGTTGGGGCAGAAGGAGGTGAGAAGTACCAGAGCGGGCGAGCATCCGGGCCGGTGCAATCCACATCTAGGCTGCCGACGAGGCCAGGTGCATTGATATGGTGACTGAATCATCAGAAACCCCACTCCATCACGTCAGACATGTAGTGAACATGAAAACAATAACGTAGCTTAGCGTCCATAAGCTTGACAAGAAATGGATGACTAAGGATCGTATCACATGAGTACTTTCGCAAGCACTCCAATGGAAAAATCCGGCCGCTGTGGCCGAGCAATTGTAGGGGCTTCAGTCTAGAACCGCATGACCGCTACTGTCGCAGGCTCGAATCCTGCCTCCGGCATGGTGTTTGTGATGTCCTTAGGTTAGTTAGGTTTAAGTAGTTCTAAGTTCTAGGGGACTGATGCCCGCAGATGTTAAGTTCCATAGTGCTCAGAGCCATTTGAACCATTTGCAATCGAAAAAGGACAGAAAAGAAAATTTCACTGTCCCGAGAAACAACAAAATACATTGCTGCTACTTTAACAAACGTATACGATACCTTATCACAAAGCCTATGTAATTACAAAAAAATCACTTTTCATAAATATTTGAAATTTCTTTTATTTGCAAATGCCATTCAGACTTCCTGAAGCTCTACAATATGCAAAATACATCTTGTCGGCTTCTTCTCCTCCTTTTCCCTTTCCTTCATCTACTGTACAATATTTATGTCCTCGCAAGTGCTCAACGGACAACACTTAATTTCTGAACTGCTGATTCGGCTTCAATCCAGTGCAAGCGTTCCTTTCTCACTCCCCTCTTCCTACTTTTCTGTCAATGAGTCGAGAAGCCGTAATAATCTCGCGTATCTTCCCGGTGGTAGCGGCTTCTTCTCTTGGTTCGTTAGACTGCGCTTCCGCTTCTCTGTTCCACTTTTTGTGTATCTTCGCCGCGACTGTTTCACCGTCCCAACTATTGCTCTAGGTAGGAGGCCATGTACTTCGAACATTAACTGTTGCATCACTGTACGTACTAAGTAATTCTCTCTACGCCGCACTTCAGAACAGTGATTTCTTTCTGATTCCTTGTCCAAAACTTCAGCGTACATTTCGTCATATATTTGGCAGTGTGAATTTTGCAAATAAAATTAAAACTCTCATATTCCACGATTTTATATTGATATATATCCAAGAACATCTCCTCAGCGTCATAGTAAGACAAACGTTTTTCTTCTTGCTTCCTAAATTAATCTTTAGGCTTCTTCACACGATCTAACGAATTTAGACATTTCTCTTCCAAATTTTGTTTTTGTTTCCGGACAGTCTGCTCCAGCTTCTCTGTGACAGTATTATACACAACCTCTACTTGAATATTCCGTTTTGATAAAGCCCGTCATTCACTGACAATACATCTGAATCCTTACCGAGAATGTGTGCATCTGCTACTATAACCACCTTGACATTGTTTATTCGTTGCATCACCTGAGAATGCGTTAGTCGCCATTCTGATTGATCTTTTCGGTTAAGAACTAGGTATTTCAGTTCACAAGTCGGTTTCTAACGATGTTGATTCTAACAGAATAGGTGTATTTCGCGTATCTTCACATGCATCTACATGTTTTTCTTCTATCATTCTTCAAATGTCTTCACTGTTTCCTCTCTACCCTCCTCAAATATCTTCGTCATTATTTCCTTCTTTTCTCAAACATTAATATTATTTCCTCTGTCCATTTCTCTTCAATTTTCCTTATTGCTTTGAGCAGTATGATTATTTCCCCTCCACTAGGATGAGTTTCCACAATAATATCTACTAGAACATCATCCTTTGCCAACATTTTCACCCTTGAAATTCGTGAGTTCAAAACACAAGCCTCCGCACAAATGTCATTACACGTCAAATAAACCAAAAGTTTTGACTACATCACCAGTTTTAAACAACGCACATTTGTCATTATAGCAGCTCTTAGTTTGTGCCTGTGACTATTGGTTGCTGTGCTGTGGTGTGATTCTGTAAACTGCACCGCTCCTTATATAACTGACCTACATCTCCCGTTAATTAGGATTTTTAAATGGTGTGTGCACCTAAAATTCTTTGTTGTTTGGGGAAGGTATCTACTCCGACGAATAATGAAAATCCAGATAAGCACAGATGAAGTTGTAACTGAATCGCCTCACGAAAGTACTTTTGCACTATAGGGATCGAAAGAAATATTGATAAAAACTGTAAAAATAAGAAAGAGTCGGCGAAATTTAGAACAAATGAATTGGATCTTTTATAATTCGTTGTTGAAAATTACGTAAGGACGGTCGCCAGTTCACGTTGTGGGCAAAAATTATTATATGATTATTAATTGCTTATAAACTGTAATTACAAACTACACATTGAACTGTAATCAGGCGAGAACAGAAACAAAGGCACTGATTCAAGCTCAGATATAAAAACACAGTTAATATAATGAATTAAAGTTAATCAGAAAACCAGTTGAATAATTTGTACTGAACTCATGCATATAAAATTTAATTTCTTCCCAAACAATTCGCGTAATTAACAGCTTTACGTTACACACTGTAATGCTAACTGTTTCTCATTTTAGAAATACAAATTCTCTTAACCACTTGTTGTCTATTACAGTGAGTTATTTCTAGGAAGTTCATAATATTTTGTTTAGCGAAGAAAAAGTATTTTTAGCCTGGACTGTTATGTAATTAGCAAATGTGAGCAGAGTTTGCAGTGCACACAACAAACGTGGAATGTATTATTCCGAAATAATACTTTGTCAATATTAATTTAAATTAGGTTTTACTTCTCTGGTGTTAGGCATTATTCTTTAACTACTTATCCTACCAAGCAGCAAAGGTCACTCCTGTTAAAAGCCATTTTAGTATAGTTCCCTGTTTTCTAAATTTCTCTACTTTGTATTAGTTACCGAAATGAAATAGGCTCATCATTACCAATAATTTCGTATTTTTTCACTGGTGGGATTCTCAGAATTAATAATGGTGAAAGCATAGGATCCTGTTAGGTAAATGATTGATATACATTTTAATTATACTACAACAGTTGTTGCACTAAACACTTTGCTATTCACTTAAGAAAAACTACTTTGCTGGTTAGTCTTGTACTATTTAATGATGAAACTGGTCGGACCTTACTTTGATGAGCTGGTGCGATGTGTGGCATTAGTCGTCGGCGACAATGACTGGGAACAGGCCTTTCTTTATCGTCGTACCATGTATCAATTTCGGTCTCACAGTACTCTTCTTGAATGTTGATTCCTCTTCATGACAATGTACTGTGCCTACTCACAGACACATAATATGCTTGCCCATGTATCAAAAATCGTGGAATTTATTCCTTACACTCCCTCGCACAGCGTCTGGAGTGGATCACTTACCGCTAGCAACTCCTCTCCACCGAGTACTTCTGCTCGACCTGCGCCTACGCGCCCAACTACAAAACTTCTACCTCAACGTATTCTTTGGCTCCACACAATAACGAACTTCCCTGACTAAGCCAGCGTTTAAGTTACATCGTAATTACGACCTAACGTAAACGTAACGTTGGCAAGGAGGGGCCGGAGGAGCACGTGGAACCGGCGGCGCGACGTCACAGCATCGACGGCATGGTGTGGAAGCAGCGTAAGAAACAAAAGAAAAAAGACGGTAAGAAAGAAAACTGGTAAGTCAAACCCACTTAAAAATAAATTTAGGTAAAACTAGAATATTGACAAGAAGTGTAAGGGATGGTGGGAAGAGGTTATCAGACAGCAGGATAGTGGTAAAGGCGAACATATTTACAACAATTCATTATCTTTAAGACAGTTAATGAATACATTGTAAATGTTTTAAAGGTTCTTATAGCTACTGAGTATGGAGATGACAGCATTAACCCTAGGACGCCCAAGCCTTTTTTTATAACTTGGACGCCTAAGGGGGTGGTGGTGGTGGTGGGGGGGGTGTTCGGCGAGCCCACCGGTATTAAATAAATTTACTGACGAAAAATTACAACTTTCAAAATGGTTTATGTATTGTAACTAAGGCATCGGTTTATAAATGTTGTTAATTGTTATAAATATTGGATTGAGTGAATAAGAAATTGACATATGACAGTACAAAATACAAATGTGTTCATATACAATAGACTACTCTGAGTGCTCAACTTCAAGACAATATACACACTTCACAATTTTTTCTGAATGTGTGTTACACACATGTTTATGACACTGTTCACATTACTGTTTTGATTTACTTAGATTGTTGTTCTTCTGCATCTTTGTTTTAGCTCTTCTTACACAAATATGACAGCAACCTTTCCCTGCCGGAGGCTGACGTCTTTTGTTGTCACTTCTTTGATTTTCTTTTGTAGAATAGTCTCCATTGATTGAACAATTTGGTTAGATAACCCTCTTGCATTGGCATTTCTTTCTTCTACCTGCAATTTCACTAGTTCCATCCCAGCTTGCAGAAGATAAAGTTTCCATTTGTTGTGTTTCTTTTCATTCCATTTTGGATGTTGCTGGATGAATGTGGTGGTTGCATTGATAGCACAAATGTCGATAAGAGAGTAAAATATAGATAGAGGCCATCTCTTTGTTCCCCTCTTACAGATGTACATACGTGCCATTTGATCAATGGTATCAATTCCACCTTTAGTGGAATTATAATATGCATTTATCTCGGTTTTATTCTTCTCTCCTCCAGCAGTGCCTTTATCTTGGTGCATTGTTGACAACATTAGTAAGTTTTTACTTGGTTTCGTTTTTGCTGTGTAGGACACCAAAGTTACTGGAGGTCTACGTGTTGGGAACTGCACTAACTCACTGCAAGTTTACAAGATAAATAACAGCTGACCGACATCAACAATCACTTCCTCTGAAAGTAAACCGATTGTTGTGAATATCAAGAATACCAACCAACAAGAAACTAACTTGCATTGTTGTAGAGATGAGAAATACAAAAACCTACTATGGGAAATTTTCTATAGCATGGAAGCCTATGGGTTTGTTGGACCCATAATACGTTTATTTATTTTTTCTTTCAAAGCAGGAATTTTCTATAAAATATATTGACACTAACGTTTCATAAAATAGCCAACAAACAATAACTCCAAGGGAATATGTAGTATGAAAGTTACTTGGGCGAAAGCAGGGGACCTAAAAAAATTGTGGGTTCAACGAACCCCCCCCCCCCCCTTCTCCTTAGGCGTTCTAGGGTTAAGTGAACAGTTAGATAAACCCAACTAAAAGCACAATTTTCTAATAACCTGTATCTTAACCAAGTAGAATAGAATGCAGAAATAAGGTAGGTACAAGAAGATTGATGAATTATTCAAGAATATAACTGAAACACAACGTAAGATATAAACGGTCCATCTAAGGCTAGACACCGACGTCAAAGAAAAAGGACCATAAAAGACTAAAAACTTAAATGTTAACGAGATAAATTAGAGATGTTCAGTTAAAAGCGAGTAATGAAGTGACCGAGATTAGTGAAAAGACAGCAGTAGCGCCAAAGCAGGTATCTAAACAAACTGGTACACTTAGAGTTCTCGCAGGCTTTGAATGAAGTAAAATAGAATCTGATGGTCCTACAGTTCAGGGTATGGACACAGAACGACAAAAAACGAAACATAATATTTTCTGTATCAGTTAGAGGTAATAAAGGACTAAAGAATAATAAGTACTACATTAAAGATTAATAATGTAAGTTTTACATCAAGGTTAAGAGGGATTTTGATGACATGAAAGGTAAAGAACAATCACCTAAAGTTGTTGTACAAAATACCAAACAGAATATCGATACTTAGTCATTATAAAAACCAGGTCATATTAGTACCATTAATCCTGTGAATGTGAACAGCGGAAATAGTAACGAAAGTTAGCGTGGAACCGTGGCTGGAAGATAATATACATAGCCAATTCATTCATTTAAAGAGTGGTCGGAGGACTTTAATTTATAAAGAACTGTGGGCTCTAAAACGAATATCCCAATTTTTAAACCTGAAAATATGGTAGATTCCATCATATATTTGAAATCTTTCGAAGATGTCTTCTCCAGTTCATGGAGCTGTCGCCAAAAATTCCAGTTTGTGATTGGTTGTTTAGGTGCGTTCCCGTATGTTTTTCTTGGGGTAGACAATTGGTCGAAATATGTACAGTTGCATCCCCTAAGAGCTCCTACCTGAAGTGGTGCAATCACGTGTGTTTTGATCGGGGGTGTTTTACAAAGGACAAGTACTACAAAGAATTTTATTTGAGAACAGCAGCCAGTTGGTTGGAGTCATACTTATGCAATTTTTAGCAAACCGTAATATGACACACACAAAAATGTCGAAACATCACCCGTATAAATCCCTGAAAGAGTATGAAAAAGAATGGGGGAGTCTTTGTGGAACTCACTGCGAAACTGGAATAGTTTATGGGTGGTAAAATTATTTGGTTTTCGGACGATACTTAACGAGCTAACACTCTTGAGAACAGTACTTATAGCCGTGGAAGTGATAGGTACAGCGTTCGTAGGAGATCCTGTTTTGAAAACATTAAAGTGGGCACCACACTGTTCCTAGAGAGAAGCACCTAACGCAAAATGGGTAGGGGACAGTTTGGTAACATATGCTGGAAAGAGATTACAAAAGATTATGCAATAGCGTGGACACCAAAATTAAAAGTTAGAAACTTGACAATGGCGAGGGCACACCGGTACATCTCCAAACTGAAGAGAAACATTTGCAGGTTTTATTGCTATAATTAATGCTCTTCGTAAATTTTGGAGATACCTCATAGATATAAATACTCGGATTTTTGTTACTTTACGTTGTTATTGACCAACACAACTATCTGAATGTAATTAGTATTGAAGGGAAAAATGCTAAAAGCCGGTAGAATGAGTTCCACATTGTATGACTCTATGTGTATCAGGGGGAAAAACTTTGAAGAGAATAAACTATGCATGATAAAAGTAAATTAAATTTTTCTTGTAGCTTCTGGGGTAGCACATTCCGCAGGTGCGGTGGGAACCTTCTGCTATAGTTTCTGGACAACTAAATGTTAGGCGAAATGAGACTGCCTGGCGAGAAGTTTATGGTAGTAACTCGAACAAGGGAGCAGTAGTGCCAAGGATCTCGATGGGAGTGGGGCGGAGAGGTGCAGATCCCATGGGGTATCATCTAGTAAAGCAACATGTCTGAAATTTAGGCCAAATGAGGCAGCTACAAGATGTGGGATAAGCTACATATGTCTAAGAACCATGAATATACTGTGGTCAAATAAATCCTGCAAAATGGTGGTTCTACGAGTACGATACTGAACAAGATATTGTTGGAAAAAGAGGTTATGGTAAACATTTTTTACTCTATCATTCTTAAGTTCAAGCAGCGTTCATGAATTTTTTTATTTTTTATAAGTGCAGTTAAAGAATAGCGTAACTCATCTCTTTCTAACAACAGGAAATGAGGATCAGATTTCAGTTAGTAACGGGTAAACTAAAGCGATGTCCTATTTTTGGGCGTATTAAAAATGAAATGTCTATCCTTCGGTAATAGTGTAAGTATAAATTTAAACAACAAGTCATGATGGTGTCTGGAGTGGTTCGGCTCCTATTGAGCCAAATATGGAACTCGTCAAGGTGCTGTAACTACACCCGATGCCAGATTGTAGTATTTACTTTGGGAAAGTCAACAAACAAAAAGTGTGTAAGTAGAATCAGATGATGAAAGAATTCTAGCGATGTACAAATATCAGTCTACTCTCTATTAACACCATACAACTTGACAAAGAAAATATCGACAGTCTGACAATCGGAATAATACATAAAGGTGATGGTACGCTGTATTACACCCAAAAAGCAACATCGAAAAGCTTTAATATAAGGCAGTACCCTATTTCATATTGTAGTGTATTAAGGTCGAAAAAATATAATTTTTTTAACTGATTAATGAAAATAGTTATTGAGTAGTAAAACGAGTCATTCTTAAGAATAACAAAAGATAATTTCACACAAACTGGATCAAGCTAAACTTCCTGTGGAGGGAGGAGGCTTGATTATGAATTATTCCAGTCAACTTCATACGGAATATGAATCAGGCGGAGAGACTTTTAACTGACGTGTCCTTTGAACTAACAGTGTAGTTTTAACTATGTTAAATTGAACCTGCTAAGAGTTAAGGAGTTGAACAGATACCTCGTGTTTAATTGATGTAGACTAGGTCCACGTTTCGTGCGGCTAGGGTGTGGATGTGTGTGTGTATACATTGTGTAAATGTATAGAATTGTAGAGAACTGTATCATCCTTGGTCTCTTCCGCCACGTGATACATAGTATGTAAAGTTAGAATAATTATTGGAAAATATTATTGAACTTAACTCTGATATGTTAATGTTGACTTGTGATTCTGCAAATGAATCTGTCATTATGTGTACGTGTCATGTTTGTCATGGCGGATTAGCGGTGGAAGAAGGACGAGTCTTCGTGTTCATCCGTAGAAATTGTTGCCAGATGGCAGCTGATTCTCGGTCGATGGCTATCTACCACAGCATACAACCCAAAACAACCAGCTAGCCTCTGCAACGACAACCAAACACTTCCCTTTACATCAAACTGAGTGCATTCCAGTAGAATGATGTGATTGTAGTTCGTATATAGCTCTGAGTAACGAAGTTGTTTAATTTTCTTAAGAGCATATGAAGGTCTTGGCGTTAAGATTTAAGATGAATTTCGTTAGATGGATGTTTTACAATTCCTGTATGAAGAAGATCTGTTAACTGCGTAGCTGTTATTGGTCGGAAGATAGAGTCAAATAGCGACACTAATGTAAAACTGAAACAAGCGGAGGTTGTAGAGAGCATCAGGGATAGCATTAGGGAACGGCCGACAAGAATGGGGGAAAGAGATACAGTGGAAGAAGAATGGGTAGCCTTGAGAGATGAATTAGTGAAATAGAGAGGATCAAGTAGGTAAAAAGACGAGTGTTAGGAGAAATCCTTGGGTAACAGAAGAGATACTGAATTTAATTGATGAAAGGAGAAAATAAAGAAAATGCAGGAAATGAAGCAGGCAAAAATGAGATCGACAGGAAGTGCATAATGGCTAAGCAGGGATTGATAGAGGACAAATGTAAGGATGTAGAGGCGCATATCACTATGGGTAAGATAGATACTACCTACAGGAAAATGTAAGAGACCTTTGGAGAAAAGAGAACCACTTGCATTCATATCAAGAGCTCAGATGGAAGCCCAGTTCTAAGCAAAGAAAGGAAAGCAGAGGTGGAAGGAGTATACAGAGGGTCTATACAAGGGCGATGTTCTTGAGGACAATATTATAGAAATGGAACGTAGACGAAGATGAAATAGTAGATATGATACTGCGTGAAGATTTTGACAAAGCACTGAAAGACCAAAGTCAAAACAAGGCCCCGGGAGTAGACAACATTCCATTAGAACTACTGACAGCCTTGGGAGAGCTAGGCTTACCGAACTCTACCATCTAGTGAGCAAGATGTATAAGACAGGCGAAGTACCCTCAGACTTTAAGAAGTATATAATAATCCCAATCACAAAGAAAGCAGGTGTTGACTGATGTGAAAATTACCGAACTATCAGTTTAATAAGCCACGGCTGCAAACCACTAACACGAATTCTTTACAGACGAATGGAAAAACTGGTAGAAGCTGACCTCGGGGAAGATGAGATTGGATACCGTAGAAATATTGGAACACGTGAGGCAATACTTAACAGACGACTTATCCTAGAAAACAGATTAAGGAAAGGCAAACCTACGTATCTAGCATTGTAGACTTAGAGAAAGCGTTTGTCAATGTTGACTGGAATACTGTCTTTAAAATTCTGAAGGTGGCAGGGGTAAAATTCAGGTAGACAGGTAGCGAAAGGCTATTTACGATTTGTGCAGAAACCAGATGGTAGTTACAAGAGTCGAGGGGCATGAAAGGGAAGCAGTGATTGGGAAGGGAGTGAGACAGGTTTGTAGCTTATCCCCGATGTTATTCAATCTGTATATTGAGCCAGCAGTAAAGGAAACAATAGCAAAATTCGGACTATGAATTAAAATCCATGGAGATGAAATAAAAAGTTTGAGTTTCGCCGATGACATTGTAATTCAGTCCGAGACAGCAAAGGACTTATAAGAGCAATTGAACGGATTGTACAGCGTCTTGAAAGGATGATATAAGGTGAACATCAATAAAAGCAAAACGAGGATAATGGAATGTAGTGCAATTAAGTCGGGTGATGCTGAGGGAATTATGTTAGGAATGAGACGCTTAAAGTAGTATAGGCGTTTTGCTATTTGGGGAGCCAAATAACTGATGATGGTCGAAGTAGAGGGGATATAAAATGTAGACTGGCAATAGCAAGGAAACCGTTTCTGAAGAAGAGAAATTTGTTAACATCGAGTATAGATTTAAATGTCAGGAGGTCGTGCGGTAGCGTTCTCGCTTCCCGCGCCCGGGTTCCCGGGTTCGATACCCGGCGGGGTCAGAGATTTTCTGTGCCTCGTGATGACTGGGTGTTGTGTGATGTCCTTAGGTTAGTTATGTTTAAGTAGTTCTAAGTTCTAGGGGACTGATGACCATAGTGCTCAGAGCCATTTAAATGTCAGAAAGTCGTTTCTGAAAGTATTTGTATGGAGTGTAGCCATGTATGGAAGTGAAACATGGACGATACGTAGTTCGGACAAGAAGAGAATAGAAGCTTTCGAAATGTGGTGCTACAGAAGAATGCTGAAGATTAGACGGGTAAATCACATAACTAATGAGGAGTTAATGAATAGAATTGGGGAGAAGAGGAGTTTGTGGCACAACTTGACTAGAAGAAGAGATAGGTTGGTAGGGCATATTCTGAGGTATCAAGGTATCAGGAATTTATATTTGGAGGACAGTGTGGAGGGTAAAAATCGTAGAGGGATAGCAAGAGCCCTGAGACTGGTTTGATGCAGCTCTCAATCCTACTCTATCCTGTGCAAGCTTCTTCATCTCCCAGTACCTACTGCAACCTACATCCTTCTGAATCTGCTTAGTGTATTCATCTCTTGGTCTCCCTCTACGATTTTTATCCTCTACGCTACCCTCCAATACTAAATTGGTGATCCCTTGATCCCTCAGAACAGGTCCTACCAACCGATCCCTTCTTCTAGTCAAGTTGTGCCACAAACTCCTCTTATCCCCAATCCTATTCAATACCTCCTCATGAGTTATGTGACCTACGCATCCGACCTTCAGCATTCTTCTGTAGCACACATTTCGAAAGCTTCTATTCTCTTCTTGCCCAAACTATTTATCGTCCGTTTCGTTTCCGTACATGGCTACGCTCCATACAAATACTTTTAGAAGCGACTTCCTGACACTTGAATCTATACTCAATGTTAACAAATTTCTCTTCGTCAGAAACGCTTTCCTTGCCATTGCCAGTCTACATTTTATATCCTCTCTACTTCGACCATCATCAGTTATTTTGCTCCCCAAATAGCAAAACTCCTTTACTACTTTAAATGTCACATTTCCTAATCTTATTCCCTCAGCATCACCTGACTTAATTCGACTACATTCCATTATCCAGCGTTAACCTCCAGTAATAACTAGTGCAAACTGTGACAAAAGAGTCAACCTAAGCACACTGTTCCTTCTAAACGAAGTATATTGTGCACATCGTTTTCATAGTCACGTGACTGCTATGTCTCAAGGATAGTATCTAACGCATTTTACCTAGTGACTGTGTTAATTGTGTACTTGGCGGATATGAACGATTGTGGATAATTGTACTTATTTATATCTAGCTTAGATTACTGCACTTGAATAATTTTGTAGGATATCAACGAAGTAAATGAGAGTTGAGTTGCAGTCTAACAGTAGTTCAATCACTATCGAAGTGTAAATAAAAGGCTTGAACTGCAAATTTTGTGTGGATTGCATTACTGGTAGTAAACTGTTCCAACCACCCGCACTCCATCCAGTTTCAGTGGAGGCACTGCTATCGAGTTTAACTGTGCGGGCAAAAACTAGTAGTTAACAAGCTGCAGCGGTCCACACCTGGCGTGCGAGAAAATTTTTGCAGCAGCAGACGCATGCAAACTACGGTACAGCGCACAGTACGCGCTCCGTCTCGTGGTTGTGAAGTGGACGAATTTCACTGCATTCCAGTTTTCAGAATTGTATAAGTGTCAGAAAAACTATAATATTTATAACTTAGCATTTATCTGTTTTGAACAGGATACGGATTACTTATTGATGTGGAAGTTTGTAAAACAAGGAAATATATCGTGTGGGCCACAGATAAAACAGACTTCTTTACCGCAACGATACCGATATGAAAGACACTCTGATGAAATGCAGCTTTCCATTTTCTCTACGTTTTTCACTTGTGTCGACTACTGGGTAGTTTGAAGAAATAAATATCTTTCAGAAAGCAGGAAATTGCATTTAGAAGGGCACTAGAATCCTAAATAAACGATAAATAGAAGTCTACACGAGCTATGCGAAAGAAATACGTGTTTTGACACCATCTGTTCATACCAACTTGTTAGTGCAACTGTAATTAACTTCGCCTCTGGATTACATCACCCCAGCATTGTTCGTCTTTTGCGCGAAAAACATCCTCCATCCGAGTCGTTAATAAAGGTTTGTTCTGTATTGAGAAATGGATTCTGCATTCGATGGACCTAACTTTTATCATCTATGCTGCCAACGTATGATTCCCATTTTCGGTTTGCCTTTAATCACTGAATGAGGAAACATATTCACATTAGGTTTAATCACGTATAAAGCGTAACTACAACGTTTCTGAGAAGTCTTATCGCTTTCACCACATTGAGTGGATTATGATTCTGGGCTGGATGACGAAAGTAATCTTTCTCATGTACTTTAATAAGAGGAAATCAATTTATTTTGCTTGCTTTATGAAGAAAAGTTTCCCACCGCGCTTGCAAAGATAGTGACGAGTCTTAAATGAATGAGAAATATTTACTCCTAAAAACTAACCTCTACTGAATAAAAATGCAAACACAATTGCAGAAGCAATTGATCTTGTGTGACCATGCGGAATGGAACTGTCTTGGCGGTCTTTTTACTAGTCTTGTGTTTCCAAATCATGTCACATTCAGGTCTAAGGCTTTGTCTTTAGCGAAAATGATTCACGGTGGCTAACTAAGTTCAATAGGGTCACTCAAAATTTCTTACTTGAAGCTTCGCTGAGTAAACAGGACAATTGCCCAGCGTTGGAGATAATGTACCAACCAACTATGCGTCCGTCAAAACACTGACAATGGAAGAAAATTAAATGACGAACTAGTAATAGTGCCTCTCATATGAATACGGGATGAAATAATAAAGTACACCGGGAGAAAGACTAGTAGAAAACGAGTACGGCCGTTAAAATTTAGTGTATAGCGAATAGGTATAAATAGAAAGAGAAGACAACCCAACACACCTAAGTTTGGTTCTCAACAGATGGGATAATGCAGTTGAATAGGGAAGTGCTGAAAGGTAACGGAGGGGAGATAATCCTCCGGAGCAAAGTACGATAAATTTAGCGAAACTCATAATGAACTGCGGACACTACCATGTCGGCATTCGTGTACTCCAAAGAATCGACCTCTGTCTAGGGGAACAGCTCGTAAATCGATCAGAACAACTTGGTCGACGCTGGGTGTTCAGTAACACGCAAGGTGAGCGGCATGAGCATAGTAAAAAATGGATATAGGTTCCCCCCCCCCTTTCCGGGCTGGAATTAGTGGGTTAAACAACGATCAGCGAACGGTAACCAAGGTTACAAGAGACACACGTAGTTTTTTCTGCTGTTAATTATTCTCCCCAGTCCAGAACCTCGTTTGGAATACGCTCCGTTAAATGAAACACCATTGAATCTCTAAAATGAGACGTGACACCTGGAAGTTACCACAAGTAAACGAAAAATCACGAGATCGGCAGTTACCTCTAACGAACAACGCCTCAACGCCGTATCTGGCGCCACTCAAAGTTTAATTAATCATCACACTCAAACATCATCAATAGTTACATAGGTAATTAATAACAAAACATGAAAGCGCTGATATCATCGTGCCAAGCGAAGGGATGGCTCACTGAACGCAATTTAACAAGATGTTAACAAGGAACACCCATACCCACCAAGATCCGCCGCAAAACTCCCTCACAAAACCTGCTTCTGCAGTGTCGTTAAGGAGACGCGCTCTGCTCCTTCTTCCCAGGAGCTGACATCGGCCCGACTCGCAAATTGGTAGGAAGAGAGGAGCCCCGAAGGCTTACAATTTGCTGCGTGCTTTCTTTCTGGAGTAGCAGATGGAACAGCGAAGGCTAGTGATTTGTTACATATTATATTACAGAGCATTCTTGTACCACAAACTAAGAGGATACAAGCATGAATCTAGAAGTTGGAGAAACCACTTCAGAAGGAAAGGAAATTCGTGTGCTCTCTTCGAGACATTAAAAAAAAAAAAAAAAAAAAAATACTCAGCCACGCTTTCAACTCAATGGAGAAAGAAGGAAGGGAAACGAGTAACGTACACAGTTTCGCTTCGTAAGCTCTTTTCTGTTTATTTTGTTTTATTATTATTATTATTATTTGCGTAACAACGCATATACGAAAAGAGCCGCGAAATACCTTTTAGTAATGCTGGGCCATGAAGTTCTGTATAATCATTAATTCTCAACAAAACAGAATATATTGTATTCTTATTGTTCTGTATCTGGCTTTCTATTAAATGAACATTTTTCGTTACTGTAACTCACTATAAAACTCAACATATCTTCCCTACTTTATAGTTATTGAAAATGTTAATGAAAATTACTTTGTTATGAATACTGATGTTACAGTTCGCAATGATTGTTCAACAACAAAATTTTGCAGTGGATTTTTGTTATCAGTAAAACACCAATAAGTACCACGACTAGCACAAGAACATGAGACTATTATCGGAGAAAAATACGTTTTTTACTATAAGTTTAGCCAGACCAGAACTAAGCACAGCAAGATTCCTATTATATTACGAAGGTAAATTATCTTTTTTGTACTATTAGTAATATATTATCAGCAGCCCGCGTCAACCTGCAAAACACATCATAAAATCTGCTGCTCTGCTCTGCAAGTCCGGAAGCTGAAAGAAATAATTTTATTTCACTATTACCTTCCCGCTTCTTTGCGGTATGATAGATTTCATTTAATGCAGTTTGAATACGCCGCGGCAGCGGCTCGTTCGTTCGTAGCGCAACTCTGCACCACGGATAATATTTAAGTAACTGAAAATGTCTTCAAGGGATGGGATAATATGCCAAGCAAGCTACTACAAATAATAATGCAAGGTTCCATTAAATAACTCTATTCAAAACATTTCAATATGTTAATTATTACACACCTTTAAAATGAGTACGTAATGGCGTACATCTCTCAGTCTCGACAAAAGAATGCTACGTTAGCATACAATACAACGTCACAGGCTATCCTAGTCACGTAACTCCAAGAAGAAGACAGACAGAGAAATTAATGTTCGTTCTGTATTATTTATACTAGTTGCATATTGTCATCTTTGTTTGATATTTATCGTCTGTGGCGGTTTCAGTACTCGCCGACACAGATATTATCTAAAATAAATAATAAAAAAAGTACATAATTCCATACAATAACAAAACATGATACACAATGTTTTCTCTTTATCACATAATATGTCTTTTGCTAAGAGACGTTACAACAGGGAACAGGCTGTTTGTCCATTGTGACCTTTCGCCAAGCATCTGCATGTGTTTTATTTGTCTGACAATTAAGAAAATGAGGACAACCAGATCATGCCCTTATAGGTTACGAAATACATCAGATTATGACGGTGGGGGGCGGGGAGAGACGTACCCATTAAATCATGTGTCACTGTACTAGCCGATCTACCAGCAGGATTGCAGTAGGCGCATGCACTTCTATCTCTTGTATCCGATGAGGTATCAGGACAATCCTTTCGTCAGATAATTCTGTTTAACGATAAGGCTAGTTTTACAAACCATGAGAAGCTGCAGGTAACAAACATGCGTTACTGGAACGCTGTTGGCCAACAGTAGCAGTGTAGTGTGAAGTGGGATTATGTGGCTGCACCTTACTTCCTTCAAGAAACCGTAACGGGGAAGACATATGAAACACATCCACAGTTTCTTGCTGAAGAGCTACCGTCTCTGGTAGATGCAGTACTAATTGAACTATGTAGACACGTGTGTGGTTTCAGCACGAAGGTGTCCGACCCACTAATAGCTTGTAGCTAGATTGGTGCTCAACCAGCTCTTTCCTTGTAGTTGAACAGGACGTAAAGTCGTACAAGTTGGCCAAAGTTTCAACTTATTTAACACCGGTAGACATTTTTAGCCTCGGGTATAGTCAAAGATGATATCCTTCGGTGTTTTAAGATCCATTTCTTTGTTATTTCTTTTTTTTTTTTTGCTCTTTCAGTGTATGTGTGTCTCTTCGCGTTTACCTCATGTGGCTCATTTATTGTTTAACCATTTTTATGCGCCAGTTTCCTGTTTTACAAATGCATTCAATGTTTCACGTGCACCTTTCTTCCAAGGCTGAGGCAGGAAGACGATAGACGGGCAGAAATGTTAATACAGTTACCTGGCAAATCATGCTTACATCAGGACCGAATCTATTGGTTGGGGGGGGGGGGGAGGGGAGGGGGGCAGAATCGTGTATGTGCTCCGGGTGGCAATTTCAGACGACGCCAAATTCGTATTCTCAAAGAGAAATAAACCTTGTTTTACAAAACACCTAGCGTCCAGCGCACGTTGGTCTATCGATTATTCGTATGATTTTGAAACGCATGCCTGTTGGTTTTTGAGTATTTTTCAACACATTCTAACTTCATTTCTTAACGAATCATAAATTGATTTTCGAATGCGTGCATAGTGTACGTGATATCTTTCCCAGGGGAATCCACGTCACATCAAAAAAATAAAAAAAACTTTCCCACAGACAAAAGAGGATAAGGCTACGCGAGCTGATCCAATCCAAACCGAATTGGTGAATACCTATCGCAGTTTGTTTATGTGGTTGACTGAGTGTGCGAATTATGAGCGTTGCTATAATTATTAGAGAAGTTCATGAATTCAGAGTAACAGTGTGGAAATAAACGACTGACGGGAATGATAGGTATTACATATTATCTTCTTGGTGTATCGAAAAAAATTTGTTTTGGCAAAAAAGTTTTGAAAGATCACTGCACAACTAAGGGCGAGTTGTACAGTAGTCCTGTGCTCGGAACAGCGCGGAAAATGAGTTCTACGAACATGTAATAATACCTAGCCGGAGAATAAAAGCAGGATAACTAAACCGGTGATTCTCACAGTATCAGTGAAGTTAACCGAAGAATAAATTTTGGTAATGGCTGGAATATTTACAGAATTAGTTTTGACAAGATTGTTTATTAGAACGAGGAGGGAGAAGAAACGGGAACACCACACAAATTGTAGGGAAGAATATGACGATTCTAAGTTGATATAAATATGTCGTACTACTACTTTTCGATCTCATGCTTGAGTAGCTAGAGCATTTCAATGAAATGTGAAACTATTTCCTAACATAAATATTTTTTCTTGGAGTAGGCCTATTAGACATTTGATATTGGTACTTCATGAGTTATATTCTCCCGTTTCATTTATGTAAATGAGGTAGATAAAAACATCCATTTGTGCTGTAACAGTCTCGCTTGTTTGGCGTTGTTACAACTGCTGTAATCTCATATATAGGTCTATTTTGTTTTATCTTGTAGATAGTGACAAAATAGGAGTAATCAAATGAAGAAACAACACCAATCTTAGGTACTATTCGAGTTACCAGCTTTATCACTATTAGACAACGATATATTGACTTTGACAAGTAGCAAAATGTTTGACGAACTTAGATGAGGTAGTAGAAACTTTCGCAGAAAGAAAACCATTCCGTGTAAAGCTGTTTTCAGATTAGAGAGAAAAATTTTAGGATCTAAGGATTGAAGAAATGTGTACTATCTTGCTTGTCTCTTGTATTTATTGGTTTTATCTTTCCTATATTTAATTTTACGACACACTAGAGAGGAAGTTATTAGCGAACAGCAAATAAACAGTGCAGATTTTCTGAAGAGTTCTTAATCTCCTGGTCATAAGTAATTCCACCCAACATTAATTATGAGAATTTTTTAAGGGTGTAGGATGTCAAAGCGGCCGACTGGGAGTAGGAGAGTCACACTAGGACATTTTAATTTCTACTGTCCTGATTATACGTTTGAAGGCCTCCATTACAAAATATACACGATACACGCACTTGGAAACACTGAAGACCAAATAACATGTCTTACATTTCCTCTAACAGAATTATATGTTTTGTATGTCAAAGTCTTCAGGAAGATGTACGCTACAAAATGAACACATTTTTGAAAAGTAGATATTTTTATGTCCTGTCTCAAACGCTCGATTTGGAGTGGTGTGGGGAAGTGGGGGTGGGGGTTAGGGGGTAGTATCATGGTTTTGCCCTATTGTAAATCCGTAAATCCGGTGCCGCCTTATATGCAGCGTTCACTGTGATTCATTTGCTGCACTAGGGCAAGCAAATGCAGCCAAGTTTGATGAGAGTCAGCTTTACATTTTACTTTAATACAATATTACGCTTTTTCAATTAGAGCCGACCGGCGTGGTAGAGCGGTTCTAGGCGCATCGGTCTGGAACCGCGGGACCGCTACTGTCGCAGGTTCTAATTCTGCCTCGGGCATGGATGTGTGTGATGTCCTTAGGTTAGTTAGGTGTAAGTAGTTCTAGGTTCTAGGGGACTGATGACATCAGATGTTAAGTTGAAACGTCCCCTTTTGAAAAATTATACACGTGACTGGGATTAAACTGACACACAATATTTTTAGCGCAACGCAGTCTGACTTTCAAAAATCCCTACAAAAGAATGGCCCTGACTAACATTAACCTATACCTTTCACAAATCACTTACCTCACAAAAATCTTCGTTACACGAACTACTGCAATACAGCGAGCGCCACTACTGCCAGCTAAATAAAAGATTCAAACTACTGAAGGCACTAACTACTGATAGGCATAGTTAGCAAATGAAAGGTTTTGATAGAGAACAAACAATGTATTTACCTCAATAGTGTTCAAAAGTCATAATATATATAGGAGTTCATAACATCCATTCTTACCAATATCAAAAGTCCGCCATTTCTCTCCCCACATCCACCACTGCTGGCGGCTCACCTCCAACTGCGCAACGCTACGCGCTGTTAACATCCAGCTGCCCAACACTGCAATAGCAGACAACAATGTAAACCAGCCACAGACTGCACACAGCACAGCCAGTGATTTTCATACAGAGCGCTACGTGGCGTTACCAATATAAAAACCTGAACAGCCTACTTACAAAGTCCCATAGTGCTCAGAGCCATTTTAACCATTTTTGCAATTAGACTCTTTGCTACGTGGAGATGGATGGGCACATTAGCGTTATTTCGGGTTAAGAACACGAATTTCCGCAAGACACAGCAACTGATTTCATGTTTTAATCAGATGAATCCTATGTTATATACAGGGTGATTCAAAAAGAATACCTCAACTTTAGGAGTTTAGAACTCTGCAACGACAAAAGGCAGAGCTAAGCACTATCTGTCGGCGGATTAAGGGAGCTATAAAGTTTCATTTAGTTGTACATTTGTTCGCTTGAGGCGCTGTTGACTAGGCGTCAGCGTCAGTTGATGCTAAGATGGCGACCGCTCAACAGAAAGCTTTTTGTGTTATTGAGTACGGCAGAAGTGAATCGACGAAAGTTGTTCAGCGTGCATTTCGAACGAAGTATGGTGTTAAACCTCCTGATAGGTGGTGTATTAAACGTTGGTATAAACAGTTTACAGAGAATGGGTGTTTGTGCAAAGGGAAAAGTTCTGGACGGCCGAGAACGAGTGATGAAAATGTAGCACGCATCCAGCAAGCATTTGTTCGCAGCCCAGGAAAATCGACTCGCAGAGCTAGCAGAGAGCTGCAAATTCATATTTCAGCAGGATGGAGCGCCACCACATTGGCACTTATCTGTCCGTAACTACCTGAACGTCAACTACCCAAGGCGATGGATCGGCCGCCAGGCAGCCCGTGACAGAGCACTTCATCACTGGCCTCCAAGAAGCCCTGATCTTACCCCCTGCGATTTTTTCTTATGGGGTATGTTAAGGATATGGTGTTTCGGCCACCTCTCCCAGCCACCATTGATGATTTGAAACGAGAAATAACAGCAGCTATCCAAACTGTTACGCCTGATATGCTACAGAGAGTGTGGAACGAGTTGGAGTATCGGGTTGATATTGCTCGTGTGTCTGGAGGGGGCCATATTGAACATCTCTGAACTTGTTTTTGAGTGAAAAAAACCTTTTTAAATACTCTTTGTAATGATGTATAACAGAAGGTTATATCACGTTTCTTTCATTAAACACACATTTTTAAAGTTGTGGTATTCTTTTTGAATCACCCTGTATATTGTTACATCTCTGGAATACGAAATTGAGTTTGAAATATGTAACACCGTAGGATACGTCTCCTTTAGAGCTACGGTACTAGCATGAGAAATTAGAAGAATACGAAAATGTGAATTTTATACAGACACCTCTGTAATTTAAGCAGTGACGAAACTAGCTATCTGTCATTCAATGAGGACTTTTTCACAAGTCACTTGATTTAAAACATAGTTTCGATATCTTAAAAAGTCATAGAAATGTGTGAGGTTTATAGGATTAGTTTGCAAATAAAAGTGCCTATGTATCAGGCGTATGGGGTCACGCGATGCCGACCGACCGCCGCTAAGTCCTACGCCGAATGGCGTCATTTGAGTGTGGTGTCAGGTCACTGATGCCAACGGCCCTACCGGTGTGGAAACAACGGTTCCCGTGAGATCACCGAGGTTACGCGCTGTCGGGCCTGGCTAGCATTTGGATGGGAGGCAGTCCGGTTCTGCCGAGTGCTTTTAGCAAGCTGGCTGCACTCGGTCCTTGCGAGGCCTATTGACGAGTTACTTGATTGAGAAGTAGCGGCTCCGATCACGAAAGCTGACATATGGAGGAAGACCGGTGTGCTGACAATTTCCCTCTACATATCCGCATACAATGACGCCTATTACGGTATATTGATAGTTTTTATTTATGGACCGTCTGACAGCAACTGAATAAAACACAATTTTAGTGCCATACGCGTTTCGCCTTTATTTTCTGCAAGGCATAATCAGTGGCCTGGAATATGTACATATGTTAGCTATTTTATTTACATTTTTGTATATATATATATATATATATATATATATATATATATATATATATCAAAACACACACTCACACACACACACACACACACACACACACACACACACACACAACCCACCAACCCACCCAAAAAAAAAATACATAACACCAAAATACAGACAGACAGACACACACAGTACAAAAAAAATATATATATCACACCAAAACACACACACACATACACAGGACAAAAACAAAAATAAATAAATAAATAAAATAAAATAAAATTAATACCACACCAAAAAACACTCATATTCACACACACACACACACACACACACACACACACACAAACGCACACACAAATGCATACACGAACAGACCACAGATACTTCAAAAGTTACACTCATAAGGTTGGCAGTAATATTCGATCTTTGGCAAAAACATTTGACAGTCGGCAACAGAAACCAAAACGTTGCATTAAAACAAGCGTTCAGTGCATAGTGCTGTGGAATGCGGAAAAAACAGCAAATTGGCGTTCATAGGAAGAAGAACAACACCAAAAATGCAACAGGAGCGTACTATGTAAGAAACTGTCTACGCAACCTGTAAGTACAGTTCAAAACATTACTACTTAATAGGATATACCAACCACCAGAACTGTTTATAACCTATAGGCACAGTTACAAAAATGTAAATGAAATAGCTAACATATGTACATATTCCAGGCCACTGATGATGCCTTGCAGAAAATAAAGGCGAAACGCGTATGGCACTAAAATTGTGTTTTATTTAGTTGCTGTCAGACGGTCCATAAATAAAAGTTATCAATATACCATAATATTACACGCAACGGAGGAAGACAGGACTACAAATGTTGAAAATGACGCCTATCGTTGAAGGATGACGTTGTGGTCTGTCGGTACCGCTGGGCCTTCAATGGCCCGTTCGGACGGAGTATGAATATGTAAGAGGATACTGAATGGGTAATTCAGTGTGGAAAGACAGATTGAAATGTAATATTCGTGGGTGACTGGAAGGCGGTTGCAAGGAAAGGAATAGAAAAAAGGATTGAAGGAGAATATATTCTAGCCAGTAGGAAAGAGAGAGAAGTAAGACTAATTACTGTCTCCAATAAATTTCAAACGGCAATAGTAGATCTTTGTTCAGCAGGAAGAAGCGAAGGGGGCATTGCTGAGGTCGCAGGTTCGAATCCTGCCTCGGGCATGGATGTGTGTGGTGTGCTTAGGGTCGTTAGGTTTAAGTAGTTCTAAGTCTAGGGGACTGATGACCTGAGATGTTAAGTGCCATAGTGCTTAGAGCCATTTGAACCTTTTTGAAGGAGGCATAATTCTAAAAGTTCCAGAGACACAAAAGATCCCAGGTGAATTACATCGTGGTCTGATAGAGATTGAAAAATAAGATATCGGATTGTAAAGTGTAACCAAGAGCACACATACATACTTAGACCATAATTTAGTAATGTTGAAGAGTAGCCCGCCTAGTGGGCCGTGCCGTCTAACGCACGGCTTTCCGGGCGGGAAGGAGCGTCTGGTCCCCGGCACGAATCCGCCCGGCGGATTTGTGTCGAGGTCCGGTGAACCGGCCAGTCTGTGATAGTTTTTAGGCGGTTTTCCATCTGACTTGGCGAATGCGGGCTGGTTCCCCTTATTCCGCCTCAGTTACACTATGTCGGCGATTGCTGCGCAAACAAGTTCTCCACGTACGCGTACACCACCATTAGTCTACCCCGCAAACATAGGGGTTACACTCGTCTGGTGTGAGACGTCCCCTGGGGGTCCACCGGGAGCCGAAGCGCACAATAATCCTGGGTTCGGCGTGGGGTGGTGAAGGGGTGCAGTGGACTGCCGTAGTCGTCGTAGGGTTGTGGACCACTGCGGGTGCGGCGGGGGCGGAGCCTCTCCGTCGTTTCTAGGTCCACGGTTAACATACACTGCTGGCCACCGTAAATGCAACACCCTGAAGGAAGCATCCGAATCAAGTGAAATTTACACCATGGGTTTGCAGCGATGAGATATGCAACTGATTAGAATTTCAGCGCAGACGCACATCACGCGCGCCTGTGGCGCCACCTCATAGCGCCATTTAAGGCTTGGCGATTTCGACGAGTGTATGTTCGGCACGTGTGTTTACCTTGTGGTTGTTTCACAAGACGATCAGTTATGCCTCGTAGACAACAGCGAACATCTTTTGATCAAGTATCCGAGTTCGACAGAGGAAGGATAGTGGCTTACCGAGATTGTGGATTATCATACAGAGAAATCGCTAGTCATGTTGGACGAAACCAAACAACTGTAGTGCGGATATGTGACCGTTGGATGCAGGAGGGTACGACGGACCGACGTGGTCGATCGCATTCACCTCGGTGCACCACTGCACGTGCTGATAGGCAAATTGTGCGCATGGCAGTGACGGATCGTTCAGTGACATCCCGAACCATAGCACAGCACATTGCGTCTGTAACGCATCATCCAGTGTCTGCGCGTACCATTCGACGCTGTTTACAGCAGAGTGGTCTGTCCGCAAGACGTCCATTGCTTCGTCTACCATTGACACAGAACCACAGACGTCTCCGTCGCCAATGGTGTGATGACAGACGGATGTGGACGGCAGAATGGAATGACGTTGTCTTTACTGACGAGGCACGCTTCTGTCTGCAGCACCACGATGGTCGGATTCGAGTGTGGAGACACCGTGGAGAGAGGATGCTGGACAGCTGCATTATGCACCGCCACACTGGTCTTGCACCGGGTATTATGGTATGGGGCGGTATTGGATATTACTCTCGCACGCCTCTAGTACGCATTGCCGGTACTTTAAATAGCCGGCGCTACATAACTGAGGTGCTGGAGCCAGTTGTCCTTCCTTACCTTCAGGGCTTGGCCACAGCCATATTTCAACAGGATAATGCGCGACCACACGTGGCACGCATTGTCCAAAGGTTCTTCGTCAATAACCAGATTGAATTGCTTCCCTGCCCGGCTCGCTCTCCGGATCTTTCGCCGATAGAAAACATGTGGTCCATGGGTGCTCAACGAGTGACCCATATTACATCCCTAGCTGCCACACCAGATGATCTTTGGCAACGTGTGGAAGCTGCTTGGGCTGCTGTACCCCAGGAACACATCCAACGTCTCTTTGACTCAATGCCGAGATGTGTGGCAGCGGTGATCTCCAACAATGGCGGCTACTCTGGCTACTGATTCTGGCAGGAACCACATGTCACAGACGTCTGTAAACGTAATCATTTGATACTTGGTCAACATGTTATCTACAAAATAAATTTTGTTGTGCTACCTCTTGTCTTTCTTGGTGTTGCATTTACGTTGGCCAGCAGTGTACAATACAATGCTGAAGAGTATACTGATGCTTAAGGGAATCGTATTGGTGATTTAGGAAGGAAGTGGGATTCTGAGGTACTGAGGAATGGTGAGACGCGTTTGAAATTTGCTAAGGATGTGGATACCGCAATAAAGAAGATCGCAGTAGGAGTGTGCACTTCTAAAAATGGCAACCACAAATGATGACACTCAGTCATAGGTACAAGGAAGGTAACTCCGAAGAGGCTTGGGTAACAAAATAAATCCCGTAGTTCGCTACAGTCGCCGGTTCGAATCCTGCCTCGGGCATGGATGTTTGTGATGTCCTTAGGTTAGTTAGGTTTAACTAGTTCTAAGTTCTAGGGGACTAATGACCTCAGCAGTTGAGTCCCATAGTGCTCAGAGCCATTTGAACCATTTAAATCCCGTAGTTGATCTGCAGAAGGGGGCAGGATGTACTAAAACTAATGACATGTAAAATAAATAAATATTAAGTGCAGGGCAGCAAATGGGAAATGGCTGCCGGAAAATTGTAAAGACATCGAAAAAGATGTGAACCTTGTGGGGGCTGGCTCAGCATACAGAAAGTCAAAACCATCTTCGGTAAAATTAAAAGCAAGTGTGGTAACATTAAGAATGCAATGGTAATTCCACTGTTAAAATCAGAGATGAGTGCGTACAGGTGGTGGCGCCTGCAGTACGGGGGAGGGGGTGGGGGAGGGAGGACATGTTTGATGACTTAATAGAAAAAGACACACAAGTTTACATGAGAGTCGTATGGCGTCGAGTATCATAGCCAGAATTTAAAATGGCTTTGGATGATTGAGATCATATAAAGGCAGAAGGGACAGATAACATTCGATCAGAATATCCAAAATCGTTGGAGGAAATAGAGACCAAACGAACATTAAAGTTTGTCTGTAGCTTTTATGAGTGTGACGACGTATCATTAGGTTTTCGGGAAAATATCATCTATGCAACCGAGCAGCTTACTACAATAATATACAGAGAAATGGAAAACAAAAGTGAGAATCCCGTAGATGACCATCAGTTCGGCGTTAGAAAAAGTAAAGGCATCAGAGATACAGAGTCCACTTAGCGCTTCATAATGGAAGCAAGTCTGAAGAACAATCAATATACGTGCATAGGATTTGTCGATAAAGAATAAGCGTTGGACACTGTAAAAAGGTGCAGGATAGAAATACACTTCTCCGATTTTCCGCCGGATCTTATTGCGTAAGAAATTTTAGTCTTATGTCAAAGCGGTAGGTGGATCAAAACAAAATGTCCAGACATTCTGTGACCAAAATGGTGCTGAAACAGAGAATGACAGACTAAACGCCGAGATACTAAATGTCTTTTTCCAAAGCTGTTTCACAGTGGAAGACTGTCCTGTAGTTCCTTCTCTAGATTGTCGCACAAATGACAAAATGGTAAATATCGAAATAGATGACAGAGGGAATGAAAAACAATTAAAATTGCTGAAAAGAGGAAAGGCCGCTGGACCTGATGGGATACCATTTAGATTTTACACAGAGTACGCGAAGGAAATTGCCCCCCTTCTTGTAGCGGTGTTCCGTAGGTCTCTAGAAGAGCGTAGCGTTCCAAAACTTTGGAAAAGGGCACAGGCCATCCCCGTTTTCATGAAGGGACGTCGAACAGATGTGCAGAACTATAGACCTATATCTCTAACGTCGATCAGTTGTAGAATTTTAGAACACGTATTATGTTCGAGTATAATGACTTCTCTGGAGACTAGAAATCTGCTATGTAGGAAACACCGTGGGTTTCGTAAAAGACGATCGTGTGAAAGCTAGTTCGCGCTATTCGTCCACGGGACTCAGAGGGCCACAGACACGGGTTCCCAGGTAGCTGCCGTGTTTCTTGACTTCCGCAAGGCGTTCGATAAAGTTCCCCACAGTCATTTAATGAACAAAGGAAGAGCGTATGGACTATCAGACCAGTTGTGTGATTGGATTGAAGGGTTCCTAGATATCAGAACGCAGCATGTCATTCGCAATGGAGACAACTCTTCCGAAGTAGGAGTGATTTCAGGTGTGCCGCAGGGAAGTGTCGCAGGACCGTTACTATTCACAGTATATATAAAAGACATTGTGGATAACATCGGAAATTCACTGAGGCTTTTTGCGGAAGATGCTGTAGTATATAGAGAGGTTGTAACAATGGAAAATTGTACTGAAATGTAGGAGGATATGCAACAAATTGAAGCATGGTGCAGGGAATGGCTGTTGAATCTCAATGTAGACAAGTGTAATGTGCTGCGAATACACAGAAAGAAAAATCCTTTATCATTTTGCTACAATATAGTAGGTCAGCAACTGGACGCAGTTAATTCCATAAATTAGTAGTGGTTCAAAATGGAATGACCGTATAAAATTAATCGTCGGTAAAACAGATGCCAGACTGAGATTCATTGGAAGAATCCTAAGGAAATCCAGCCCGAAAACAAAGGAAGTAGGTTACAGTACACTTGTTCGCCCACTGCTTGAATACTGCTCACCGGTGTGGGATCCGTACCAGATAGGGTTGATAGAAGAGATAGAGAAGATCCAGCGTAGAGCAGCGCCCTTCGTTGCAGAATCATTTAGTAATCGTGATAGCGTTACGCAGATGATAGATAAACTCCCGTGGAAGACTCTGCAAGAGAGACGCTCAGTAGCTCGGGGCGGCATTTTGTTGAAGTTTAGAGAACATACCTTCACCGAGGTGTCAAGCAGTATATTGCTCCCTCCTACGTATATCTCGCGAAGAGACCATGAGGATAAAATCAGAGAGATTGAGCCCAAACAGAGGCATACCACGAAGAATACGAGACTGGAATAGAATGGAGAACCGACAGAGGTACTCAAGGTACCCTCCCCCACACACCGTAAGGTGGCTTGCGGAGTATGGATGAAGATGCAGATTTAGAACTCGCACAATATTTCATCGGTGTAACTGATCGACATCTCCAGTTGGTGGTGGTTGTTGCTCTCGCTTCAGCAAGGCGCCACTGATGATAACAGCTCGGCGACGTCGAGATATATCAGCCCTGGAGCAGGTGTACGCGTGCCCGAGAAGACGCTTGCAGTTGGGGAAAGCGGTGCTCCTAGGGCCCTCTGCTTGGAGAAGCAGAAAGGGCAAAGACTGTGCAGACAGACGCTCGTGTGGTTAAAGGCTGAATTAAATGTCACTAGTGCGTTGCGTCGCGTGATGAATCGGATGTTCTTGTTTTCCCTGTTTTGATTTAATGACAGCCAGTGCTGGATTCCTGGCGGCGCTTAGTTGAAAACCTGGAACCCTGTTGATGAGATTGTCCGCCGTACGGATGTGTATGGCCTCTTCAACAACACAGTCCCAGAAAGATGACGCTGCTGCTAAAATTTCAGTCTGTTCGTAAAGCAAACTACAAAAATGGTTCAAATGGCTCTGAGCACTATGGGACTCAACTGCTGTGATCATAAGTCCCCTAGAACTTAGAACTACTTAAACCTAACTAACCTAAGGACAGCACACAACACCCAGCCATCACGAGGCAGAGAAAATCCCTGACCCCGCCAGGAATCGAACCCGAGAACCCGGGCGTGGGAAGCGAGAACGCTACCGCACGACCACGAGATGCGGGCAAAGCAAACTACATCCCGTGTCCAGGCAATGCTCTGCTTCTGCTGATTCATAAGGTTGCCCCACGCTTGTATGACGACGGTGTTCGACACAACGGTCTTGCACGATTCGGAGGGTTTGCCCAATATAAGATTTTCCACTTTCGCATGGGATTTTATACATGCAGCGTTTCCTAAGGCCAAGGTCGTCTTTGACCGAGCACAATAAATTCCTCAATTTTACTGGTGGCCGAAAAACACACTTGATTTCGTACCTTTTGAGGATTCTATCTATTCTGGTAGACATACCGACAGAATATGGTAAGATCGTCATTGCAATGGCTACCTCCGCATCTTCATCTACATCTCTGCTTCGAATCTGCTTACACCGGAAGACATGGCGTATCTCTCTACCGGAATAGCCATTCTGTTGGAATACCGTTCGTACGTGCTGTAGCTCACCGGGGAGACTGAGGGCATCCGGGACCAGATGTGCTCTATGCACCAAAGAACGTAAGACAACGCCGTGTTACGCAGGGTGATGACAACTGTGGCCCGGAAATATAGCTCCGTCTGAACTGATTTTCGGTATACACCATGTCTCAGTGTAACATCGGCTTTACTTCTGATTATGACATCCAGCAATGGTAAAATGCCATCCTTTTCCACTTCCATTGTGAACTGTAAATTGGGATGCCGGAGAAACAAAGGTAATGTCTCAATTCCATGGGGCAACACCACGAATGTATCGTCTACACACCGCCAGAAACAAAAAGGTTTGAGACTTGCCGACTGCAGTGCTTTTTCGCCAAAGTCTTCCATAAAAATGTTGGCCACCATAGGAGACAGACGACTTCCTATAGCGACACCGTCCACTTGGTCAAAATACTGGTCATTGAATAAGAATTAAATTGAAGTAAGCACATATTTAAACAATGCCACAATGTCTTTGTGTTGCATCGATGAAATATTGGGCGATTTACAAAATACGATCCAACAGATCCGTCGGGAAAGTCTGAATAGATACACCTGGTGGAAGGTTTTCGAAATTCTGAGAAAAATAGTGAAGCTACAAGGAAAGACTGGAGATCTATAATACACTCCTGGAAATTGAAATAAGAAAACCGTGAATTCATTGCCCAGGAAGGGGAAACTTTATTGACACATTCCTGGGGTCAGATACATCACATGATCACACTGACAGAACCACAGGCACATAGACACAGGCAACAGAGCATGCACAATGTCGGCACTAGTACAGTGTATATCCACCTTTCGCAGCAATGCAGGCTGCTATTCTCCCATGGAGACGATCGTAGAGATGCTGGATGTAGTCCTGTGGAACGGCTTGCCATGCCATTTCCACCTGGCGCCTCAGTTGGACCAGCGTTCGTGCTGGACGTGCAGACCGCGTGAGACGACGCTTCATCCAGTCCCAAACATGCTCAATGGGGGACAGATCCGGAGATCTTGCTGGCCAGGGTAGTTGACTTACACATTCTAGAGCACGTTGGGTGGCACGGGATACATGCGGACGTGCATTGTCCTGTTGGAACAGGAAGTTCCCTTGCCGGTCTAGGAATGGTAGAACGATGGGTTCGATGACGGTTTGGATGTACCGTGCACAATTCAGTGTCCCCTCGAAGATCACCAGTGGTGTACGGCCAGTGTAGGAGATCGTTCCCCACACCATGATGCCGGGTGTTGGCCCTGTGTGCCTCGGTCGTATGCAGTCCTGATTGTGGCGCTCACCTGCACGGCGCCAAACACGCATACGACCATCATTGGCACCAAGGCAGAAGCGACTCTCATCGCTGAAGACGACACGTCTCCATTCGTCCCTCCATTCACGCCTGTCGCGACACCTCTGGAGGCGGGCTGCACGATGTTGGGGCGTGAGCGGAAGACGGCCTAACGGTGTGCGGGACCATAGCCCAGCTTCATGGAGACGGTTGCGAATGGTCCTCGCCGATACCCCAGGAGCAACAGTGTCCCTAATTTGCTCGGAAGTGGCGGTGCGGTCCCCTACGGCACTGCGTAGGATCCTACGGTCTTGGCGTGCATCCGTGCGTCGCTGCGGTCCGGTCCCAGGTCGACGGGCACGTGCACCTTCCGCCGACCACTGGCGACAACATCGATGTACTGTGGAGACCTCACGCCCCACGTGTTGAGCAATTCGGCGGTACGTCCACCCGGCCTCCCGCATGCCCACTATACGCCCTCGCTCAAAGTCCGTCAACTGCACATACGGTTCACGTCCACGCTGTCGCGGCATGCTACCAGTGTTAAAGACTGCGATGGAGCTCCGTATGCCACGGCAAACTGGCTGACACTGACGGCGGCGGTGCACAAATGCTGCGCAGCTAGCGCCATTCGACGGCCAACACCGCGGTTCCTGGTGTGTCCGCTGTGCCGTGCGTGTGATCATTGCTTGTACAGCCCTCTCGCAGTGTCCGGAGCAAGTATGGTGGGTCTGACACACCGGTGTCAATGTGTTCTTTTTTCCATTTCCAGGAGTGTATATACAAGTACTAAGACCAAAAGAGAACTCATCGAATTAAGATGGGTGTAAGACAGGGATACTCTACTTTAACTCTATTGTTCAGTCTATACATCGAAGAAGTAATGACGGAAAAAAGGAACGGTTCAAGAGAGGGATTAAAATTGAGGGTGATAGGACATCAGCCAGATGATTTCCTTATGATGTTGCGTCTGCAGAACAATTACCGAATCTGTTGAATGAAATGAACTGCCTAGTAACATAATTCTGATTGAGAGTACTCTGGAGAAAGACAACAGAAGAGTGAGAAAATTCACATCGAAACTGGTGAACTAGAAATAGACGAAGATATGTAATTCTGCTACCCGGAAAACAAAATAAGCCACGACGAACGAAGCGAGGGGGATATTAGAAGAAGACTAGCCCAGTAATGGGAGTATCAAACATAGATCTTCATTTGATGAAGAAATTCCTGAGAATGTGCATCAGGAGCACAGCATTGTATGGTAGCGAGTCATGGAGAGTGGTAAAAGTGGAAACGAAGAGACTCGAAACCTTGAACATGTGGTACTTCAGAATAATGTAGAAAATTAAGTGCAATTATAAGATAAGAAATAAGGAGGTTCTCAGCAGAATCAGCGAAGAAAAGGAGATACTCAACATTGACAAGAAGAAGGGACACAAATGTAGGAAATCTGTTGAGTCACGAGGGAACAACCTCCATGGTTCAAATGTTAAAATGTTTGTGAAATCTTATCGTACTTAACTGGTAAGGTCATCAGTCCCTAAGCTTACACACTATTTAACCTAAATTATCCTAAGGACAAACACACACAGCCATGCCCGAGGGAGGACTCGAACCTCCCCCGGGACAACAACGTCCATGGTCCTAGATGGAACTGTAGATGGTAAAATCTGTGGAGGATGTCAGAGACTGGTATACATTCAGCAAATAACTGAGGCCTTATGGGGAGGGTGCTACTCTGAAATGATGAAGGGCATGGGAGAGGTACTGGTTGTATGCCACATCAAACCATTCAGAACAGTAACGTTTCAAAGAAAATTAAAAAAAAAAATAAAATAAAATACTACGTTGGAACATGTCGCTTTCCCAACAGCCGTCAGGTTTCTAGACTGCTTCTCATTCAAATTACACCTCATCTGACCTTACGAGGTACCCTTCTATAGATGTCCCGCCGAGAAAAATCCCCAGTAGTTGCGGGAATTTAACGGCGTTCCACGGGCTGTGTAGTGGGACGCGAAATTGAAGCGTTACCCCTCCACCAGTGTCAGCCCAGTTTGCAGGTGAATATAGGTTTAATTTAGTTTTTTGTTTATGTATTTTTTTAATATTTGTAATGGTTGTGAATTGTCTAAAGTCTGTATTTATTTTTTATGTTTCATGTACGGAGAGGGCGGTGCAATGAACGGAGACAGCATCTTCGTTGTCGGGACCAGAGAGCAAATTGCTGGCCACTATACGTCGCGGGTCGACAGCCAAAGAGCAACAGAAGATCCTGAAACCGAGATGTTGCGTCGTGCTTCTAAAAATTGTGATTTTTTAATGTTTTGTACAACAATGACGTCATAGAAAGTTCAATCATGTGTGAATGTTCAGTCCTATCTCGTCAAGGCTCAGGTTCACGTCTATATGTAGGAAGATAATAAATTAGTGGATGCTACTAAAGTTGAAGAATTATGTGAATGAATTAATAATATATTTGACAAGATTATTAATTTTTGACAACGTTCATCGCGAGTTCGAATCTCGAAAGTTTATTCAATGTAGTTCTAATATTTATTAAATCAGATAACGTACATTAATATAGTTTCTGAGGAGGAACAAACGACATCTAAATTGAAAAAGTTTACGCAAACCAATAGGACTGAGTGACGAAATTCTCCGCATACGTCTCAAATGATGATGTTTTACAGTTTCGTTCAAGAACCATTCTGAGATAATTTAAAAAGAATTTAAATAATTTTGAAGTGTGTTGTAACTGACGTAGGTGACGAAGATTGCACATGGTCATATATCAAAAGAAAACCATTCATACAAAACTATACGTCGTTACACTACACCGTGGCGATCTTATAAACAGGACTTGTGAGTAACTAAGGCACACAGGTACGAAACAATTAAAACATGAAGAGTCCTTCGGAAGTCAACGCGAGTTTGGTGGAGCCTTCACCAGCCAGCGGCGACTTCGCGGGTGTGGGCAACTGACGGAGCGCAGCCAAGCAGTACGGTCACGCAGCTATTCCACGAGAAGGCGCATCTGTTGGGCAGCAGCTAAACGCTGCTAACCCCGACAACCTTTTTCTCCCTAAACTAACAGGCCCAGTACGTCAGCTGGGGGGCGTTCCTCCGGCTGGTATTAGAGGTGTTGCTGAGGGCTTCGCCTGTCTACGGTGCGGCCGGGCGTGTTTGCAGCCAGTGACGTCCCCGGTGTTCGACTCAGCGTCCTGCCGGGTGCGGAAGCGGGGTCGCAGCATCTCAGCGGCTGCATCGACGGCTGTTACTTCTGCAGCCCATAGCAGCACACTGATCACCGAGAACTACAAACTACAATATTAGTGTCCGGTGAGTCTGTTTCAAGTTGGAAGTGGAGTATTGTACATAGGGAGTGTGCTTTTTATAGGATTGTTGATTACAAGCCTGCGAGTGTAACTAGTTAATAACTTACAATAATGTCGGGGAAGTGAAATGTCAGACGAAGAGCAATCTATGTCCGATAGGAGCATGAGATCCCTTTTTAGGGCGATCGCTAAATTAAAACAGTCTAACGAAGAATCTATTGCTAGATTAAAAGAGGAACTAAAACAGGAATTAAAACAGTCTAACGAAGAATCTACTGCTAGATTAAAAGAGGAACTTAAAGGGGAGCTAACAAAAACTACAGACAGGTTACAGGAACATCTTAATGAAACCAGTCGAGAATTAAGTGATAGAATGGAGGCTTCTGAAGTTGAAATGCAGGAAAAAGTAGGACTTAGTAATAAGATTGCTGATAATTGTAAAAGGTTAGAAGAACATATCCAGGAATCGCGTGAGGAGAAAGCTCGCATGCGAAATGATATTACTGACTTAACCGAGAGACTAGATAATGTCAATGTCTTAGTTGTAAATGAAATAGAGAAAAATAACGATAAGTTACGAGATGAATTTTCTATGCAAACAGAAACTGTTCGTAGAGAATTATTAGAATCTATTAAAGAGGTCTCTACCTAACCTGTAGAGATTTCTTCAATAGATAATGTAGAATTAGAGACATTAACTCGTCAAGTAGAAAAAGATCATACTGAAATAGAAAACATGAAATTTTTAATTACCGAAATATGCAGTAACCTTGAGACTGCCAAAGATAATAACATTGACGAAGGTACAGAGCGTTCACATCGTGAACACAATAAAGAATCGATATTAGCTAACCGCGTATCTAATACAGAAATGCGAATACAGGAAATTACTAAACGGTTATCGGAATTAGATAATAATGAAAACATTTCAAGTAGTAGAAGCAATAACGTAATCAGAGACAACAGTCGCATCGTGTTTGCTAGCTCGGAGGACAACAATACAAATAAAGAAATCGTGGCAAGCAAATCCGACGCAACTCCGTCTCTGCAATCTAAACAAAATCCAACTGTCTCTCGCAGAATGTTTGGATGATATAACGACAAATTCAAATGTAGCAAGTCGATTTCCTGTATTCGAACCAGGAGGTGAACTTCACCCTATAATCTTTATAAAAGCTTTTGAAACTTCATTTTCTCCTAAATGGAAAAATGAAAAACGGATTCAATTTGTAATAGGAAATTTAGAAGCAGAAGCTGCGGAATGGGCAGTACTGCATAGAACTGAATTTAGGGACTGGGATGATTTCGTTAAGCAGTTTAAACAAAATTATTGGTCAAGAGGAAAACAACAACACTTAACTTTAGAGTTGTTAGACCCTCCTCCATATTCTAAGCGGTGGGGAGGTTATAGGAATTACTTCGAATGGCATTTAAACCGTGCTAAATTAATTGAAGAACCAATTATTGAAAGTCATCTAATACGAGTCCTAATTAGTAGCTTACCGTATTATGTAAAGGAAAGAATGATAGAAAGGGAATGGTCACAACCTTGTGAATTATTAGGATATTTAGAACAGTTAGATATACTTAATAGAGAACGGGAAGACGAGAAATTTAGATTTGGTAGAAATGACAATCCTCGAAATAATAATAATTCAGAACCACGAAAATTTAACAACAATCATAGCCGGGTTTGTTATATAAAACGGCAGTCTAAAGCTAAAGAGAGCCAACTAAATCGTGGTAATAACTCTAAAATGCGGGAATTACCTAATAACGATAACGAGATAAATCATCCTCAAGTAATTAATGAAGGTCAAGTTGTAGGTGACGTTATCATAGAAAGTTCGGAAAACTACTAAAGTCCTTTAGTACGGGTCAACTAAAGGGAACTGTTAGTCAAAATTATACAAGACCCAATTGCAATTTATCATTAAGCTGCCAAAAGGAAGGTGACTGGCAACAAGATTTACTCCAGGAAGGCAATCAGGTAAGGGAGAATATAACTTATAAACCCGTTATTAAAGGTTATATTAAAGATACCGAAGTAAATATTATAATTGATTCGGGTAGCGAAGTAAGTATTTTATCTAAAGAATTATTTCAACTTAAAAGAAAATATTGGAATTTCCCAAGCATACCTGCAACTGGGGTGAAAATTATAGGAGTTACTGGTAAAAAAAGTCAAAATATTACTGAGGAAGTTTATTTAACTTTTGAAATTTCTAAACAATTAATTTCTCACTCTGTACTTGTCGTAGCCAACTTAAATGTGGCCATAATTTTAGGTATAGATTGGCTGTGTAAATACAAAGCTATATTAAATTTTAAAGCCTCTTCCTTAACAATCCATAAGGAGGCATGTGCTTTTAAAGTGAGGTTTTCTAATCATCAAGCACCTGAAAATTGCTACGAATCCTTACAGATTAGGTACACACAGACCATGAACCTATTAACAGATTTTAGTGATCTTGAATATGAAGTGTACCGATGTGAGGCTAGTAATAGTATCGAAACCGAAGTGAAAGAAAAATGTTATTCTACGAAGTGTCTATCCGAACAAGAAAAGGAAGAGTTGGAATCTTTATTGTTAGAATTTAGAGCCGTCTTCTCAGATGAACCGGGGAGAATCAAAGAATACGTTTGTAAACTTAAGATTAAAGATCAAAAACCATTCTTTAAGAAACCTTATCCTATTCCAGTACAATTCAAAGAACAGGCTAGTAGAGAACAAAATATTATCGAACGATCATGTAGTGCTTTTAACAGTCCTTTGTGGGTAGTTAAGAAAGCTACTGGTGGGGTACGACTGGTTCTGGATGCTCGTGAATTAAACAAAATTATAGAGATGGAAAGAGACAGACCTATTCCTATGGAGGATGTACTTCTTAAGATTGCTGGTTCTCGTTATATGAGTACAATGGATTTAACTGCTGGCTACCATCCAGTAATATTACACCCGGATTCACGGCAATATACGGCTTTTCTTTTTGAAGGCAGATCATATCAGTTCCAAGTTTTACCTTTTGGACTTAATATATCAGTGTCAACTTTCATTAGGGCACTAGATTCTGTTTTGGGTCAACAATTATTACAAAAGATTATTTTATATGTAGATGATATTTTGGTAGCCACTAAAACATGGGATGAACACGTAACGATATAACGGGAATTGTTTAACCGTTTAATTAACAGAGGAATTACTTTAAAATTATCTAAGTCCTACTTCGGAAAGGAGGAAGTGAGATTTTTGGGGCATATAGTGGACAGTAAAGGTACTAGGCCAGATCCAGCGCGTATTGAAGCTATTGCTCGATGCCCGAGTCCTAGAAATCGGAAACAACTGAAATCATTCTTAGGAATGGTAGGATTTCTGAGAAGATTTCTTCCAGGGCAGGATGTTGATAATCCTAAATTACTGGATTTATTAAAAGAAAAATCAATGTGGGAAAAGAGGAAGAGGAAGTTTTTAATAAGATGAAAGGAGCGTTAACAGAAGCCAAAATGTTATACCATCCAGATTTCAATCAGGACTTTTGGATGTGTACGGATGCCTCTGATTATGGTGTGTCTTGCGTAATATTCCAAGGTGATCTGACCAATGAAAAGGGATTATATCAGCCTATTGGATTCAGAACTTTACATAAACATGAAAGACATTATTTTGTAACCGAGAAGGAAGCTCTCGCAGTGGTATGGGGTTTTCAAAGATTTAGATGATTATTAATGGGAAGAAAAACAATTGTATATACTGATCATCAGGCTTTAATCTTTTTGAACAATTGTCGGTTACTTCACCGTAGATTGTTACGTTGGATATTATGCTTGCAAGAATATCAGTACGAAATTAGGTATATAAAAGTATCTCAAAATGTAGTTTCGGATACTTTGTCGAGACTTCCAGTAGGAATGGAGAATATTAACATGGAAGAAGAACCAGGAACAAATTACCAAGTTTATTTCCTCTTAACCAGGAGAACGAACGTAAGGTTAAACGGATAGTAACTGCTATTAGATGCAATCAAAGAAATGACGATCAATATAGGGAGCTTATACAAAACCTTAATAATGGGGACGAAACATTTAACGCCCGGGGTGTGTGGTTATATTTCAACGAATTGTAGTATTGTAAAGCAGAGAGGGAACACCAGAGATGGAAAATATTCATTCCGAAAACTGTTGTGTACGAATTAATTACTTATATTCATGAAGGTTACGGGCATTTTGGAATTCATAAATGTATTAAACATCTAATGAAGTATTATTATTTCAAAAATATGTCCCGTATTGTGAGAAGTATTATTAGGGCTTGTGAAACCTGTCAAAAGGTTAAAGTTAATAACAAATCTAAGCGTTATAAATTATATGCTGTAATTCCTCGAGGTCTGTGGGATCTAAAGTCTTTAGATTTTTTCGGCCCTCTGCCTCGTAGTTCAGGAGGATTTACTTATGTGTTTGTTGTAATGGAATATTGGTCCAAACATGTGAAGCTATATACTTTGAAACGAGCGAATACACCAAGCGTTATACGCTGTCTTACTCGAAATTACTTTGTTAACTGGGGCATTCCTAAACGACTTATGTCTGACAACGGTAGTGCCTTTACCAGTCAAAAGTTTCAAGATATGATAAAGCAATATGGAATCAAACATATCTTGATTTCGAAGTATCACCCTCAAAGTAATTTAGTAGAAAGAGTCATGAAAGAATTAGGACGATTATGTAGAAATTATTGTGCACATAACCATACTCGGTGGGCCAAACTAATGCCTGAATTCGAAAAGATATTAAATGAATTGCCTCATCTAACGACGGGATTATCACCTATAGAAATTTTAGGCAAACGAATTATAGGTGAGCCTTTACTAGCTGCTCTACCTTGGCCACCAGTAAATGAGATCCAACAATGCATCTCAGATGAGAAAGTTTGCGAACAGATTGTTAAAAATGCTGAATGGAGAATTAAAAGTTATAATCAACATGATATAGAACCCTCATTTCAGGTAGGAGCTCTTGTATTAGTACGATCTCATCCTAAAAGTTCGAAGCTCGATAAGGAATGTAGAAAATTCTTCTTTATCTTTGAAGGTCCATAAGTTGTACATAAGATTGTACATCCCAAAGCGTTACTTATTATGGAACCTTGATCAGGTGTCATTAAAGGATTATATAGTGTCGATCAAATGAAACCCTTCATTCCTAAATAAGTTAATATTTAGTATATGTTACATACGGAAGAGCGTTCATAGTTTATTCATGTGAACTTTTTCGTGATAGTTACGTGTTATTTTAAAGAAATAACAGGAAGTTTAAACAAGTGTTCTACAATTATCTACCGGTACTTCAACAAGAGAAAGACAACCAAAAGGGAATTTATATGGAAGAAATGTTGTTATTAGGTCAGAAGGAATTTTGTATATTTTATATTTACTCGGATAGTAGGAACCAAAGGGGATGGTTAATAACTTTAGGGACCATGGGCGTCCAGAGCTGTATGGCTCACGAGAGCATAGCAGAGTGCCTTTAATAGAGATTTGTAATAGTGTTAATATAGAACACACGAAACGGGGCTGTCTCGCTTGTTTCTCCTGAATAAATGGCCATTACCCAACAAAGTGTCCGAAGGTAAAGAAAGCCGTGCCGAGATTCTAAAGAAAGTTTTGCTTGATTTCTTCTTGACCTCAGGCATAAATAAAGCATTAGGGAAAAGTACGAGGTAAAGTAAATAGTACTATTAGTTATTGGGAGAAACTTATTAGTAATATACATTAGTGGAAAGAATAACTCTAGTAAATGAATAAAACTGAAACTAACCTATCACAATTTGAACGCTCTGTCCTAATGTAACAACGTCAAAGAACGTACTAAATTATTATTCACTAGCAACTATTAAATGAAAAGGAGTAATCTCCATATATTCGGTTGTGAATTACCATAATAGCACAATTTAAAAGTAAATGACAAATAGTCGCAACAATATCGTCATAAAAGGATTGAATCTATCTAAGAGCAAGGACTTTAGATTACTGAAAATGTGAGAAAAAAATGTATAATATTAACAGTTAAATATTGTATATAGAAGAAGTTTTATTTTCGGTTAAAACCTGACAAACTGAGCTTGTGGGTGGTGTATGTAGTGGGACGCGAAATTGAAGCGTCACCCCTCCACCATTCCACCCCTCTGCACATGGTCATATATCAAAAGAAAACCATTCATACAAAACTATACGTCGTTACACTACAGCTGGTAGCTCGACGTGCTTACCGCTCAGCAACAGTGACAGATACATGCCGCATCAGCAAGTTCTGTAATCTCTGTCACCAGTTACAGATACACTAGCTCAAAGAAGAGAAACACACTGGAGAAAGTGATAAATGTTGTGGTTCAAATTGGTTCAAATTGGCTCTATGCACTGTGTGACTTAACATTTGAGGTCATCAGTCCCCTAGAACTTAGAACTACTTAAATCTAACGAACCTAAGGATATCACACACATCCATGCTCGAGGCGGGATTCGAACCTTCGACCGTAGCTGCCGCGCGGTTCCAGGCTGAAGCGCCTAGAACGACAAATGTAGTGATTACAGGTTTGATATTCACAAATTTTTCTGTCAGCTATCCTTTTAGAAAAAAGTGATCGACTACTGATGATGTGACAACAGTCGTGAAAAAGTTTGTGTGTCAACAATTCTATATTTAATTTAAATTTTGTAATTGATAAATATTTGTTGCGTAGCAATGGAGTGGTGATGCTGGAGTTTACAGGCTCACAAACCGACATTCCAATGAACGAAGTTTCACGCATTTATTACACATATTTATTTAAACAGAAAACTCAAAAAGTGAACCCCCACTTAGCCTTACAAGAGAATCGATGAAACAATTTTATCACACTATGGTATTTAAATACAACTTTTCAGGTCATCGAGCAGGGAAGTTTGAATTTACACTTAGCTTTAAAAAACAAGTGCGACGGCTTTGCCTCAGTGGATACACCGGTTCCCGCGAGATCACCGAAGTTAAGCGCTGTCGGGCGTGGTCGGCACTTGGATGGGTGACCATCCAGGCCACCATGCGCTGTTGCCATTTCTCGGGGTGCACTGCCTCGTGAGGTTACTCGACGGAATAGTAGCGGCTTCGGTCAAGAACACCATCGTAACGACCGGGAGAGCGGTGTGCTGACCCTACGCCCCTCCTATCCGCATCCTCCTCTGAGGATGACACGCGGTCACATGGTCCCGGTAGGCCACTCAAGACCTGAAAACGCAGTGCTTTTTTTAAAAAAAAGAAAAAAACAACAAACATTAATACTGCAGCAAATGAACCAGCATGACATAAACTTGCCTTTTTTTTTAACATCAGTCTACTGATTGGTTTGATGCGGTCCGCCACAAATTCCTTTCCTGTGCTAACCTCTTCATCTCAGAGTAGCATTTGCAACCTACGTCCTCAATTATTTGCTTGACGTATTCCAATCTCTGTCTTCCTCTACAGTTTTTGCCCTCTACAACTCCCTCTAGCACCATGGAAGTCATTCCCTCATGTCTTAGCAGATGTCCTATCATCCCGTCCATTCTCCTTATCAGTGTTTTCCACATATTCCTTTCCTCTCCGATTCTGCGTAGAACCTCCTCATTCCTTACCTTATCAGTCCACCAAATTTTCAACATTCGTCTATAGCACCACATCTCAAATGCTTCGATTCTCTTCTGTTCCGGTTTTCGCACAGTCCATGTTTCACTACCATACAATGCTGTACTCCAGACTTACATCCTCAGAAATTTCTTCCTCAAATTAAGGCCGGTCTTTGATGTTAGTAGACTTTTCTTGGCCAGAATGCCTTTTTTGCCATAGCGAGTCTGCTTTTGATGTCCTCCTTGCTCCGTCCGTCATCGGTTATTTTACTGCCTAGGTAGCAGAATTACTTAACTTCATTGAATTCGTGACCATCAATCCTGATGTTAAGTTTCTCGCTGTTCTCATTTCTACTACTTCTCATTACCTTCGTCTTTCTCCGATTTACTCTCAAACCATACTGTGTACTCACTAGACTGTTCATTCCGTTCAGCAGATCATTTAATTCTTCTTCACTTTCACTCAGGATAGCAATGTCATCAGCGAATCGTATCATTGATATCCTTTCACCTTGTATTTTAATTACACTCCTGAAACTTTCTTTTATTTCCATTATTGCTTCCTCGATGTACAGATTGAAGAGCAGGGGCGAAAGGCTACAGCCTTGTCTTACACCCTTCTTAATACGAGCACTTCGTTCTTGACCGTCAACTCTTATTATTCCCTCTTGGTTGTTGCACTTATTGTATATGACCCGTCTCTCCCTATACCTTACCCCTACTTTTTTCAGAATCTCGAACAGCTTGCACCATTTTATATTGTGGAATGCTTTTTCCAGGTCGACAAATCCTATGAAAGTGTCTGGATATTTCTTTAGCCTTGCTTCCATTATTGGCCGTAACGTCAGAATTGCCTCTCTCGTCCCTTTACTTTTCCTAAAGCCAAACTGATTGTCACCTAGCGCATTCTTAATTTTCTTTTCCATTCTTCTGTATATTATTCTTGTAAGCAGCTTCGATGCATGAGCTTTTATGCTGATTGTGCGATAATTCTCGCACTTGTCAGTTCTTGCCGTCTTCGGAAGTGTGTGGATGATGCTTTTCCGAAAGTCAGATGGTATATAGCCAAACTCATATATTCTACACGCCAACGGTAATAGTCGTTTTGTTGCCACTTCCCCCAATTATTTTAGAAATTCTTATGGAATGTTATCTATCCCTCTGCCTTATTTGACCGTGAGTCTTCCAAAGCTCTTTTAAATTCCGATTCTAATACTGGATCCCCTATCTCTTCTAAATCGACTCCTGTTTCTTCTTCTATCACATCAGACAAATCTTCACCCTCATAGAGGTTTTCAATGTATTCTTTCCACCTATCTGCTCTCTCCTCTGCATTTAACAGTGGAATTCCCGGTGCACTCTTAATATTACCACCGTTGCTTTTAATGTCACCAAAGGTTGTTTTGACTTTCCTGTATGCTGAGTCTGTCCTTCCGACAGTCATATCTTTTTCGATGTCTTCACATTTTTCCTGCAGCAATTTCGTCTTAGCTTCCCTGTACTTCCTATTTATTTCATTCCTCAGCGACTTGTGTTTCTGTATTCCTGATTTTCCCGGAACATGTTTTTACTTCCTCCTTTCATCAATCAACTGAAGTATTTCTTCTGTTACCCATGGTTTCTTCGCAACTACCTTCTTTGTACCTATGTTTTCCTTCCCAACTTCTGTGATGGCCCTTTTTAGAGATGTCCATTCCTCTTCAACTGTACTGCCTACTGCGCTATTCCTCTCCTATTGTATTGCCTACTTAGCTATTCCTTATTGCTGTGTGTATAGCGTTAGAGAACTTCAAACGTATCTCGTCATTCCTTAGTACTTTCGTATCCCACTTCTTTGGGTATTGATTCTTCCTGACTAATGTCTTGAACTTCAGCCTACTCTTCATCACTACTATATTGTGATCTGAGTCTATATCTGCTTCTGGGTACGCCTTACAATCCAGTATCTGATTTCGGAATCTCTGTCTGACCATGATGTATTCCAATTGAAATCTTCCCGTATCTCCCGGCCTTTTCCAAGTATACCTCCTCCTCTTGTGATTCTTAAACAGGGTATTCGCTATTACTAGCTGAAACTTGTTACAGAACTCAATTAGTCTTTCTCCTCTTTCATTACTTGTCCCAAGCTCATATTCTCCTGTAACATTTTCTTCTACTCCTTCCCCTACAACTGCATTCCAGTCGTCCATGACTATTAGATTTTCGTCCCCCTTTACATACTGCATTACCCTTCCAATATCCTCATACACTTGCTCTATCTGTTCATCTTCAGCTTGCGACGTCGGCATGTATACCTGAACTATCGTTGTCGGTGTTGGTCTGCTGTCGATTCTGATTTGAACAACCCGGTCACTGAACTGTTCACAGTAACACACCCTCTGACCTACCTTCCTAATCATAACGAATCCTACACCTGTTATACCATTTTCTGCTGCTGTTGATATTACCCGATACTCATCTGACCAGAAATCCTTGTCTTCCTTCCACTTCACTTGACTGACCCCTACTATATCTAGATTGAGCCTTTGCATTTCCCTTTTCAGATTTTCTAGTTTCCCTACCACGTTCAAGCTTCTGACATTCCACGCCCCGACTCGTAGAACGTTATCCTTTCGTTGATTATTCAATCTTTTTCTCATGGTAACCTCCCAGTTGGCAGTCGCCTCCCGGAGATCCGAATGGGGGACTATTCCGGAATCTTTTGCCAATGGAGAGATCATCATGACACTTCTTCAATTACAGGCCACATGCCCTGTGGATACACGCTACGTGTCTTTAATGCAGTGGTTTCCATTGCCTTCTGCATCCTCATGTCGTTGATCATTGCTGATTCTTCCGCCTTTAGGGGCAATTTCCCATCCCTAGGACAAGAGAGCGCCCTGAACCTCTATCCGCTCCTCCGCCCTCTTTGACAACGCCGTTGGCAGAGTGAGGCTGACTTCTTATGCCGGAAGTCTTCGGCTGGCAATGCTGATTATTTTTCAGAATTTAGTCAGTGGCGGGGATCGAACCCGGGACCGAAGACGTTTTGATTATGAATCAAAGACGCTACCCCTAGACCACGGTTTAACCCCGTGCCTAGAAACAATCAAAACATCGTCCGAATTATGTAGTGGGTTCACCTTCGGTATTTAGAATAAACTACATTAAACATACCCTCAGACAAACTTTACATTGAAAACAAATAGAATCAACTAAAATGGCAGACAGAAACCACGCGAGTCTCACTACCAGTTAACAAGAAATCGGCATGACATAAGCGTAACCAAAAACAACCAAAAATACTTTCAAATTAGGTGCTGGACTCGCCATCCTACATTTAGAATAAACAATTTTAAAGCGGCCTGAGCTGGTGCGTTTCTGGCACCTGTTGCCATCGATTCTCATTTTCATCTTTGAGTCCACTTCGATGTTGATTTCTCTTCTTCATATCTTTGGCGGCGGACATTTAGCTGCAGCGCGTGCGTTATGCTGGGACTCTTGTGTGGGGATCCGCCGTGTGATGTGCAGTGACGTGGGACTGTGGACGTGGGCAGCACACGGAGTGGTTGAGTTGGCACGACGAAGGATCATGGCCAGCCGCTACAGCGCGTCGAATCGTACAATGATGATCCATCGCCCATGGTGATTTGGTTTTCCTAGAGGCAGGAAGGACAAGTTCCTTCGAGTGTGTTAAAAGCTAAGCAGATCGAATGAATTGGAGTCGTCGAGTTGCTTCGGTAGGTTGCGTCCGTCATAAATGAGCATGCCAGTGTACTAAAAAACTATTTGGAATTGTTCTAGTTGTTTATCACGCTCGGTGTCGTGTCCTGATACTTGACGGCAGTTAAGGAAGTGTGGCTACGTCCAACAAACCGACATGAAGCATGGCTAAATACGTAGCTAGATGGGCAACGAGTAGTGCGTAAGTCGGTGTCTGGCGTTCCAAGCCATGCCGAGATATTACTTCCATTCTACCTTGTAGTTGATTGTTGTAGTTTGTAAGAGGTCCGAGCAGATGTAATTTCGATGTATTGCTCATGCGCTGCCTGCGATATGCAGGGTCTCTGACCAGAGAGCAGTGTTGACTGCAGTAGGAGCTGTGTAGCTGTAGCAGTAAGTTGTTGCTAGTCTGGAGTCTGGTCTGATCTGGTATGGTGTATCGTGTTGGCTGGCCCGGTCGCGGTGCAGCGATGCCGGAGCCTGAGTATTATTGTATAAGGTAAAAAGCAGCCTCGCGCATATGTAGTAATGTTGTCTCAAGTCGCATGTAAATGTTTTAAAACTCTCGTAATAATAATCTTCCTCATAAAAAGTAACTTTCAACAACCATTCATTTCAATTTAAAGAATTTACTAATTTGTTCCATCCATGATCATCCCGATTATTGCAATAGAAAAATCAGTTGCTTCCTTTCATAAATGACAGATAGGTCGGCCAGCATTGCACAGAGCTGTGCCGGAAAAATTTATTGTAAGAGCAGATATATCCGGCGATTTCATTGAGGTAAGAATTTTTTCCTTTTTTTCTATTCAGAATGATCTTTCAGGGCCATGACGCAGCACTGCTGTCGTCTAAAATTTACCAGGTTAAATTCACAGTGAATTATTGAAAAGTCATAAGTGAGCGACAATTTAATTGAGAGGTTAGTTACATTGTTTTATTACCAGGTTACTGAATTTATTTATTTTTTTTGGGATGTTACAATGAATATGAAGGACATAACTATAATTTTTACTGTTGAGAGGTTTAGGAATTTTTATGTTATGAGGTCACGCTAAATGTGAATGAATTTTGAGCTTGGATTAAATCAGAAAGAATTTTGTGTGGAGGTTAATGTGAAAAGAATTTTGTAGGGAGGTTACAAATGAGAAAGAATTTTGTAGGGAGGTTACAAATGAGAAAGAATTTTGTAGGGAGGTTACAAATGTAAACAATTTTGTGGGGAGGTTACACTGTGAAAGAATTTTGTTTTGAGGTTACACTAAACCAGAATCATTATCCATATTATTTATTAAATTATTGTGGGGAGGTTACAAGTTTGGCGTTTAAATGTGTGCCGAGATAATTCCTGTCATTTTAACTTTAAGACATTATTTTAGTGGTCCTTTTCCGAATTGGTTAGTCAAATTTTAAGGGCCGTGACTGGCTAAGTAACTCACGGAGGCTGATTTCATTGAAAGTATTGATCAGCTGTTCTCTAGACAAGATTGTGTATCTCGTGCCTCAGAATATTTCCCGCCTCTGTGTTGCAGATAATTGGCAGTGGTCGACGGGAGCAAACTGTGAGCGGAGTACCATAGTGGCAGGATAATATTCAAAGCCCTGCCCCCCCCCCCCCTTTCATCTCAGGTTATTTTGTTACTATCTTATGATTCCATCGTTCCCGTGAAGAGTCATAGTGTCTGAAGTTCAATTGCCGTGCAAAGGTGAGAACATTACTATTTCATTTACTGTCTCGTCGATCTCTTGTATTGATTAAACTCCTGGTGTGCACGCGTCTATCACTAATTCACACGCAGTATTGAAGCGACCTCATTTTAGGGGCTATTGTCATATTGTCATGTTCTAGTAGTAATGATTTTAACTACATTGTTGATTAATCTACTGACTTATGTAAACTTGAAAATTTGTTTGGTCACTTTAAAGCACCTCCTTAGTAGTGGAAGTGATTTTTATTGTAATAAAGCGCCGGCCGGTGTGGCCGTGCGGTTCTAGGCGCTACAGTCTGGATCCGCGCGACCGCTACGATCACAGGTTCGAATCCTGCCTTGGGCATGGATGTGTGTGGTGTCCTTAGGTTAGTTAGGTTTAAGTAGTTCTAAGTTCTAGGGGACTGATGACCTCAGAAGTTGAGTCCCATAGTGCTCAGAGCCATTTGAACCATTTTTGTAATAAGGCTTTTAGGAAGAGCGTTTTATTTAGGACATTTGGCTAGCCAAATCTTCTGGCACTTAATGTATTATTTACCTGATTGGAAGAAATTAGAGTTCTGATAGGAATCGTGCGGATATTAGTTCCATCTAAGTAATGAAGTTTATCTGACTTAGTTTAACTAGTTATACTCAAGTCTGAAGTTTTTATCGGTATTGTTCTGGTTAAAGAAATATGTTCGCCATTTATCAAAGTGATCTGGCTTTATAAGGCAGTCGCCTTTATTATTGAGATTGTGATTTGATAATGATTTAGGATTGAATAGAGAAGTGCGTGGCAACTACAACGGATTACTATTGTGATTTCGGTGTGTCCTTATGATCCACACCCCACGCCCACAGGAACAAATCCGGCTAACTACCAAGACAAACGGAAATCGCACAAGTCTCACCGGTAATTAACATGAATGATTTCCATTTACGCACTGAGTTCATCGTCCTTTGATTCAAAATAAATAATGTTAAAATGACCACAGGTAATTATGAAACAACAGACAAGCCCACTACTACTTTGAATTAATAGCTCACACGTTAACAGTACCCATACACATACGTCCAAAATGTGAACGACATCTTTATCAACAATAAACACACGAATAACATATACACAAGACTCAACATAATCTCATAAATATCGGTGTTGTCAAGACAAGCGCGCGCAGGGAAAATCACTTGCGCTCAATACAATAACCACGGGACGCGCGAGGTAGCCGTGCGCTCTGGGCGCCTTTTCACAGTTCGTGCTTCTCCTGAGGTTCGAGGCCTCCCTCGGGCACGAGTGTGTGTCTGTTATCCTAAGCGTAAGTTTAAGTTTGATTACGTAGTGTGTAGGCTTAGGGACCGTAGACGTCAGTACCCAATTGGCCATTTAAAGTGCTACACCAAGAAGAAATGCAGATGATAAACGGGTATTCATTGGACAAATATATTATACTAGAACTGACATGTGATTACACTTTCACGCAGTTTGGGTGCATAGATCCTGAGGGATCAGTACCCAGAACAACCACCTCTGGCCGTAACAACGGCCGTGATACGCCTGGACATAGAGTCAAACAGAGCTTGAATGGCGTGTACAGGTACAGTTGCCCATGCAGCTTCAACACGATACCACAGTTCATCAAGAGTAGTCACTGGCGTGTGTGACGAGCCAGCTGCTCGGCCACCATTGACCAGACGTTTTCAGTTGGTGAGAGTTCTGGAGAATGTGCTGGCCAGAGCAGCAGTCGAACATTTTCTGTATCCAGAAGTGTCCGTACAGGACCTGCAACATGCGGTCGTGCATTATCCTGCTGAAATGTAGGATTTCGCAGGGATCGAATGAAGGGTAGTGCCACGGGTCGTAAGACATCTGAAATGTAACGTCCACTGTTCAAAGTGCCGTCAATGCGAACAAGAGGTGACCGAGACGTGTTCCTGATGGCACCCCATACCATCACGCCGGGTGATACGCCAGTATGCCGATGAAGAATACACGCTTCCAATATGCGTTCACCGCGATGTCGCCAAACAGGGATGCGACCATCATGTTGCTGTAAACAGAACCTGGATTCATCCGAAAAAATTACGTTTTGCCATTCGTGCACCCAGGTTCGTCGATGAGTACATCATCGCAGGCGCTCCTGTCTGTGATGCAACGTCAAGGGTAATCGCAGCCATGATCTCCGAGCTGATAGTCCATGCTGCTGCAAACGTAGTCGAACTGTTCGTTCAGATGGTTGTTGTCTTGCAAACGACCCCATCTGTTGACTCAGGGATCGTGACGTGGCTGCACGATCTGTTACAGCCATGCGGATAAGATGCCAGTCATCTCGACTGCTAGTGATACGAGGCCGTTGGGAACCAGCATGGCATTGCGTGTTGCCCTCCTGAACCCACCGATTGCATATTCTGCTAACAGCCTTTGGATCTCGACCAACGCGACCTGCAATGTCGCAATACGATAAACCGCAATCGCGATAGGCTACAAGCCGACCTTTATGAAAGTCGGAAACGCGATGGTACGCATTTCTCCTCCTTACACGAGGCATCACAACAACGTTCCACCAGGCAACGCCGGCCAACTGCTGTTTGTGTATGAGAAATCGGTTGGAAACTTTCCTCATGTCAGCACGTTGTAGGTGTCGCCAGCGGCGCCAACCTTGTGTGAATGCTCTGAAAAGCTAATCATTCGCATATCATAGCATCTTCTTCCTGCCGGTTAAATTTCACGTCTGTAGCACGTGATCTTCGTGGTGTAGCAATTTCAATGACCAGTAGTCTACTTTGGTTCCATTTAATTATCACAAGTTTTCAAAATCTTTCCAATATGAACGACGCGCACCATTAACGTATTTCACTACAACAAAGTCACTCAGTCGTGTGAGTAGTAAGTGCGCTTGTACAAGTTGTAACGACGAAACGAATCCACATGTCCTAACAGCGGCAAACGGCTGTCTCGTCGAACATCACCTTTTTGTATGTTTCTGTAAGATGTCGCTTAGAGTCGATAATGCGGTGAATGGCGGTAGGCAGCAGTTCCAGCGGGCCCCTTCGTAATACTTTTCGTACCCATTCTATCCAACGACGGCCTGGAACCTCCAATTAACCGAACATGTGCCGCGACTATTAAGTCCAACGGATCACCAAGGCAAAGACTGCCGCCACATTTCATCAGCAGTCTCTCCCGCATCGAGAAGTTTTCGTAGTCACCCTCTTCTGGTCCTGCCCGCAAGCTGCCAGCAGCACGGACTCGACCGATCCCGGAGCGCCTTCTCCTTCGCTGCGGTCCCCGGATGCGCCACTCGATGGCCATTCAAGGCGCCGCTGACGCCGGAATCGAACCGTCACGATTTTACTGTTGTTCCTACAGCCCGTAGCTACGCTTATGATTTCATGTCAACGATTAGAATTTATGACCTTACTTAAGTAATCTCCAAGAATGATAGCCTATCGAAGTTGGAGGGGTCCAAACGATACATATCGAAGATGCGATAGTAAATCGATTGTGGAAGTCTCGTGGCGCGCGTTACGAGTATGTTTGAAGGTGTCACTACAGAACGACCAAAGAAAAGCGTTAGAGAAGCACTTGGAAATCGAAGGGAGACGACTTACCTTAGTCGTCGTCGTTGTAATCGTCTTGTGATAGTCCACGTGATGTGTAAGCTACAGGGACAATTCCTTTTCTCCCGTACCCAGGATAAACTCTGCCAATATCGCGCAGGAATATCGGCGCAAGTTGTGAAAGTACAGGTACTGGAACAAATACAGTTCGTACCTCCGTCCTGGACGCCCTTCTCTTTTTATGGCGGACTTGACAGACTTTCACAGCCGTTCTATCTTATGGGTATGGACACTGGCATCATCTGAGGAGACAAACTCCACAGAGTGGTTCGCGAATTCGTGCTCGAACCCTTCAGCTTTGAGAGTCTGGTACGACTGCAATGCGTCTGTGATGATTTTTGTTCCAGGCAGTATGAAATGTTTTATGAGACCCACTAAAGTCACCTTGTCTCGGGACAATACCCTAACAACGAAACATTTGCGTTACTCCCTTTCTATCTCACCAAAGACCCAAATATTATATACTTCACATTTGCAAGGTCGTCCTCTCTGATTCTTTCGCCTAGCAATATGAGACTCGTCTACTTCCACTATTTTATCCGGTCCACCAATTGGCACACTGTCATTTGTCACTATCACGTAGCACACTTCTCGGCAAAACCCGAAGTAGTCACAGACGGTATTCACCGATAGCTCAGTTTCTGATGCAGTGGCTTGCAAAGTATAATCTCGAATCCAGCACGACACATGAATTACGCTTGTCTGAATCGATAATTTACAGGACTCGAACCACGTATTTTTCCCGATGCTGGTTCGCTTTCCGAAAAGTCCGCAATGAAACTGCAACGGAATCTCAGTGCCCACACTCCTCTTACGCAGTTTCACAGACTTCGCAGCACCACAGTCAACACAGCCTGTCCTTTCGTCGTCCGGCAGAAGTCCATATTTCCGGCAAAAAGTCAAACATTTGTCTATACTGGATATGCACAGAATTAGAGTTTTCCATGTAAGGCAATCCGCAGAAGAAACTTGAGAAGCAGCACACATTACACTCGCTATGAAGAGACACTGTCGGTTTCCCATTGGAATCCCAAACAATTACGGCAGCCACGTAGTGTACTCGAACTGAAGAAACAGCACAAAACTGATAAAATTGACGATCACAAATAATTTATCATAACGCGCGCCACGAGACTTCCATAATCGATTTACTATCGCCTCTTCGATATCTATCGTTTGCAGACCTCCAAATTTGATAGGCAATCATTCTTGGAAATAAGCGTACTAAACGTAAGGAACAACTACGTGATTAATTTGAGAATAGATGTTTCACTGTGGGCGTTAAATTGCGTACCGTAATATAATAATGGAATGTAGTCGATTAAAGTCGGGCGATGCTGAGGGAATTAAATTAGGAAATGAGACACTTAAAGTAGTCGATGAGTTTTGATATTTGGGGAGCAAAATAACTGATGATGGTGGATGTTGAGAGGACACAAAATGTAGACTGGCAATGGCAAGGAAAGCGTTTCTGAGTATAGAGTTAAGTGTCAGGATCCGTTCTGGAAGTTTTTGTATGGAGTGTAGTCATGTACGGAAGTGAAACATATACGATAAATAGTTTGGACAAGAAGAGAATAGAGGCTGCTTCGGAAGAATGCTGAAGATTAGACGGGTAGACCACGTAACTAATGACGAGGTTGAGCCGTGGTAAAAATTGCTGTTTTGAAGAGCGCGCCGCAGCGAGTTGTGTCGGTGGCGCCGCTGTGGCAATCGCAGCTTTGGTGTCTCCCTCTTGTGGGAAAGCGGAAAGGTTGCCTGTTCACGTGCATTTAAACGGAGCTATGAGCTCGCCAGTCATCCCTCCAAAACCCAGGCGATCATTGTAGGCAAAACTACCCCTTCCTTCCGCCTCCTTGATTTCTATCTCACCATCTATGGTCGCCCTATCGCCCTCACTCCCACCCTTAAGTACCTTGGCGTCACCCTCGACTGTCGCCTCTCCTGGACTCCCCACCTCTGGACAATCCAAGCCAAGGCACGCTCCCGACTCAGCCTCCCCAAGCTCCTCTCCGGCCGTACGTGGGGTCTGGACCCCTCCACCACCCTCCACACCTATAAATCCCTCATCCGCCCTATCCTTTGTTATTCCCATCCGGCTTGGATCTCCACCCCCCTTACCTTTTATAAATCCTTCCATATCCTTGAACGTCATGCTCTCTGCCTCGCCTATCGCATCCGTCTCCCCTCCCGCACGCGGATCCTGTACGATCTCATCCCCTTCCCCCACCTCCTCCTTTTCCTTGAAAGGATACAGATCCTGTACACCTCCCGCAAACTCGATCCTCCTCACCCGCTCGTCTCCCCGATCCTCTCCCACCCCCGCCCGCTGCCGCGCCTGTATTCGCACGTCCCACCCGGTCTCCATCTCTCCACCCTCCTTACCCTCTCCCAAGGTGGCTTCCGCCAGCTCCCCCTCCATGATGATGCCCTCCTCCCCTCCATCTACCCCTCCAACCAACTTTGATGCTCCCGCCCTTCTCCTGTGCTTGCTCCTCTGGGCACCCTCCCTCCCTTCACTCCCTTTTCCCTCCCTCCTCCCTTTCTCCCCCCTCCTCCCCGGGCCTCCCCTCCCCTGTCCCTCTCCTCCTGCCCCCATCTCCTCAGCCACTGGCATCCTTTTTCTCCCCTCTCCCCCACCTCACCCCAGTTCCCCTTTTGGCAGGTCCCCGGACTCGCACACGCTAAGTGGACATTCGCGCGCCAGAGATCATCGCCATCAGTGTTTCGTGTGTGCCGTCATGTTTTAGTGTTCAGTGTTCACCGTCACACTCCATCATTCACCAGTGCCATCGTCTTCTTCAGTGTTTGTGAGTCGTATCAACAGTTTGTAGTGTGGATTATCGTCGAGTGTGAACGGCTCCGTGTTTGTCTTTAAGTGTCTACTGTTTTCTTGCCCACCGTTCTGTAACTTATGTGTCTTCTCAGTGTTTCTTCTCTTTGTGTATCCTCTGGCTGAAGAGCGGCGTAGAATGCTACTGCCAGCCTGCCTGTTGTACAGGTTTAAAATAACAATAAAGAAAAAAAAACAAAAAAAACTGGCCAGTCGGGTCAGTCTGGGTCAGTCTCTCGTCCCCAGCTTGCTAGTCTGTCTCTCATCCGCATTCGTGCGTTAGTGTCTGTCTGTCGTTCGGAGTGCTAGTATGTCTGTCGTTCGGATCAACCATTAAAGCCGACAAAATGAGAGTCTTTCCACTCCGCCAGTAAGAGAATTCAGCGAGTGGTCGCCCGGTCGGGGCTTAGTTCCTGCATCTGAGTCTGCGCGTTAGGCCGCCAGTGTGATCGCGTTTGCTCAGGCAGTGGTCATTGGCGTTTGGATCGATCGGTTGGTCGGTCGCACACTGAGACACAAGATGACTTGTCCGTCTTGACGCATGTGAGATCGCCACGTGAGTCCGGTCGGCCGCGGCGTATAGCGAGGGGTAGTGACTTCGCGGCCGACACAGAAGTCAACCCACGACATCAGTCTGGCTGGTGCGAGATGCGACGCCGTTGAGACGGGAAATCGGCGTGCCTTTCTGCGTCCGTTGAAGCGGCTGGAAGCCTACGGTTGGGGAGAGAGATCTGGGGGTGCTGCGCCAGGTCTTCTCGAGAAATAGGCGTTTATTACAAGTTTAGTGATTGGTGATATGTTGTTTGCTTTGCTCTTGTTAAATTCTGCTTGTTTTCTTGGTGAGGTCACCAGCCGTTTTGCTTTGGGGCTGCATATCATTCTACTCCGTTTGCCCACCTGCGGGAAGGTGGTTGTTTCTAAATTGGGTGGTCCGTTTGTCCCTTGCGGAGCACTATGGGACTTAACATCTGAGGTCATCAGTCCGCTAGAACTTAGAACTACTTAAACCTAACTAACCTAAGGACATCACACACAAATGGTTCAAATGGCTCTGAGCACTATGGGACTCAACTGCTGTGGTTATCAGTCCCCTAGAACTTAGAACTACTTAAACCTAACTAACCTAAGGACATCACACACATCCATGCCCGAGGCAGGATTCGAACCTGCGACCGTAGCAGTCGCACGGTTCCGGACTGCGCGCCTAGAACCGCGAGACCACCGCGGCCGGCCATCACACACATCCATGCCCAAGGCGGGATTCGAACCTGCGACATAGCGGGTTAGAGGAACCTGCGGTTCAGGTGGATCGGAAATCTCCCTATGAATCTACCGTACGTTAGTAGCTGCCTCTTTCATGTTTGTCGGATTTGGTGTGTTAACGAATTTATTGCTTGGAGTGTAACGGACTAATACCTGAAATATGATTTGATCTTTGGAAACTTGGATATTATTGCCTATGATCTTGAGAGGCGGTATCTGTGTACTGTAGAGGATCTTAACCATTGTTTGGCCAACCTTGTAGAATTTTTGCATTTTATGGGACTTTATTTAAATGATCATTTAGATTTCACCGTAAGACTTTTCTTAGAAGTTAAAATCGAGTTGCACCTTCGGTGGCATGGTAATATTTAAATTGTTAGTGTTTTATACCATTTCCAATCCTCCTACGGGGGTGCATAGTTTGTGTGCTTGTGTAATTTGTTAAAACTCTTAGTTTAAAGTTATCTGGTGTGTTGCAGATTTGCACCAGTGTAGTCTTTCAGAGGCTGCTATGAGCGGACGTAACTATGGCCGTGTCAAAAGGGAGCGGCAAGGTTCTCTGCCCGAAAGCTCTTACAGTCAAAATTTGTTTCTTTCTGCCTCTGAATAAATTGTAACTTTTATATTTAGGGGGTGCTTTCTGATTATAATTTTAAATCTGTTTCTTTTAAAAACTGCTTTTAGGCACTATTAAATTGGAATTTGGTTACGATTTCATCAGTTACTCCCTGGCAACTACTTCCACGCTTACATAGTGTGTTAAAATGTGTTAATGTTCTTGATGAATCGCTAGTAAATAAAATAAATTTTTAAGAATATTCTCTGAAAATAAATCACGGTTCAGAGGTACTGAACAGAATTGGGGAGAAGAAAAATTTGTGGCACAACTTATCTAGAAGAAGGGATCGGTTGGTAGGACATGTTCTGAGGCATCAAGGGATCACCAATTTAGTGTTGGAAGGAAGCGTGGAGGGTAAAAATCGTAGAGGGAGACCAAGAGATGAACACAATAAGCAGATTCAGATGGATGTAGGTTACTGTAGGTACTGGGACATGAAGAAGCTTGCACAGGATAGATTAGCATGGATAGCTGCATCAGACAAGTCTCTGGACTGAGGACCACAACAACAATATTACTGAGAACATTTGGTGACCCGATAGTTGAGACAGATTTCGTATTGTTTCTACTACCTGCAACCTCCATCTACGTAATGACTGTAAGGACAAATTAAAGGAGATAAAGGTTCGTACCGAGGCGTACACCCTGTCATTTTTCTTTTCGTTTACCGCCAATACTCGTCACCTGCAAATGTGGAATAAGTTCCTTCTAAGGTTAATTACGTTAAACGTAGCAGTTATCATTCCCCTGCTTCATTCGCAAGAGGGGTGTAAAGGGAATGACAAGCAATTATGCAAATATCCCTCCGTCATGCACTGCACAGTGGCTTGTAGAGTATGTGTGTATATATAAATAGGAAGACATTGGCGAGAAGAACGGAGAGGACGACATGGAATTACTTAAGACGTGATTAGTAACTTCCATGGTACTTGAAGAAGAGGTACAAAGTAAAAACTGTCGGGGGAAAACAGAGATTAGGATATGTAATCGTAAGCTTCTTGTCAACTATAAAATTCCAAATTCCGACGTTTCGGCGACTATTGCAAGACGCTATCCTCAGGGTGTACTGCTAACTCAGCAGTACACCCTGAGTAAGGCATAAATTTTATTGACAGAGATTAGAAACATCCAACAAATATTGAGGAGTGAGGACTTAGAGTGCAGGTGCTACTCTGAAATTAAGAGGTTGGCGCAGGAAGGCATGAGACGGTTCATCAAACCAGTCAGAAGACTGATCTCCCTTGCCTCCTCACCTGCCTGAATAAGAAGCTGATAAAGTAGTTGGCTTCTTCAAGCTGTTGTTGATGTAAATACGAAAATCGCAACACTAGAAACGTGCATGAAATTCTGAAGATGATTGCCGGTAGAAGCAGAAATTGATAGCTGACCCTCAACATAAATAACTGTAACGCACTGGTTATTAATATGCGGAACTGCCGGGGTTTTTAGACTGCTGAACAGTTCGTGCAAACAGTTAAATCCAGTAATAATTGGAAGTAGGACTACGGAGTAATTTAAAGAAGCAGTATCACAATAGGATAATAATCTTACGAAAAGCAGATGCCACAGTGATGTTCATTGGAAGAATTCTTGAGCAACGTAGTCCACTCAAGTGCGAGGTTGAATAATATCCTAACGGAGTTCTGGCTGCGTCAGATTTGTTTTCATCCTCGAGTTCTCGACGACTTCCTCCAACCTCACCGTCAGGTGATTTCAGACGGTCGTTTGGTATTTATTTTCGCCGAATTATATCATGGAGTCGTAACCATATTACGGGACTTCCGTACGCCACCAATGACAATGTCGATGCCTGTGACTGAAGAACGTTTGCACCGATATTGACTGCGTTAGCTGGTGGACGACTCTGCGTCTTTCTCTGTTACCTTCCAGTGTCAAGGGACCGTTTACTTGCACTCATGACAGGGCACATCATTGAAACCTCTCCACCACTAGACTGGCTGTACTGTTGTGGTCTGCTGTGAGTCACGTAAGACAGACTTATGCAGTGAATAACTATGTGTATGGGAGTGACCGAGCGGTTTTAGGCGCTTCAGTCTGGAACCGCGCGACCGTTACGTTCGCAGGTTCGAATCCTGCCTCAGGCATGGATGGGTGTGATGTCCGTAGGTTAGTTAGGTGTAAGTAGTTCTAAGTTATAGGGGACTGATGAACTCAGAAGTTAAGTCCAGTAGTGCTCAGCGCCATTTGAACCATTTTGAACTATGTGTATAGTTATTTTAATTTTGACCTCCCGATGCATAGTGGTAACCAGTCGCCATCACGGAATAACAAACAACATTGTGAGACCTCCCGACTACGGTCCGTCAGCGTAGGCTGTCGCGTTTGCTGCCGAAGGGGTGGTATTGGGGCAGCCTCCGGCACCTACAACTTCGACGCTGTGTACCGTCGTTGCATGACGTGTTCCGCCACACGTTGAAAGGTGGCTACACTGAGCCACAGCGCCAGAGATCGCGCCAGAGAGTATTATTCTGCCGCCTCCACTGGCAGTGCTTGTCGAGAACTCGTAGTAGTCAGTGCTTGCTGAGATATCGTAGTGAAAAGTTCTTGTCGAGAAGTCGAAGTGGAGAGTGCTTGTTGAGATGTGGTGGTAGAGAGTCGTTGTTGAGATGTTGTAGTAGGGAGTGCTTGTTCCATGTTTTATGCAGTTGTTTGATGGGCTAGACAGCAGATGTTCTTCGAATGGATATATTGTAATGATCAGAGTGCTTTTCGTCAATATATATGAAGGTAAAAAAATTCCCTTTTCTTTTTATTATTTCAGTGTCTTAAATAAGGCGTCATTACAGGTTCAGTCATCAAAGCAAATGGCTTGTGTTCTTGTATTAGAGTGTAATTCTGGTTTTCTTGCGCAATTATAGTATTTCTAATTTTTAATTACTTCAGTATAAATGGTATTTAAAATTTCTCGTCTTGTTGAAGAAGAACCGTGCCAGATGTGTACGTTGAATCACACTCCCACACACAGAACAGTTACACTTGTGCTTTGGTTTCGTTGGTTTTATAGCTGCTGGGGACTTAATTAATTAATTGTGTTAACGAAAATTTTCATTTCATTCTTTGTTGTTGTTCTATGCAGTCAGATTGCGTACAAAAACTAGTCAGGGCCAACCGTTTACGAGACTGCGTAGCCGGACAGACAGCGACAAAAATTAAAATTATTTGCATTCATTTATATAATTAAGCCCCCATGCAACGTTCTTATACTCGTTTTGTTCCATAAAACATCCTCTACAACTCAAGTTTGTCGCAACGTTTCTAGGACGCGCTGTTGGTGTCAAGTATAGCTACGTGAAAGACAGCTCTGATTAATATGAGCAACAGAAAGCTTCCCAAGGTGTAGCAACCAAGAATCGATAATGGAAAGCAGTACTCCAGTGTCGAACTGGCAGCCTGCACAGTGAAGTATTGAGCAAAATACATAAAGAGAAAAAGTAGTCTTGGCTTACAAACTGAAAACTAAAGAATCAAACTGAAGGACTGATTTTTGCTGCACCGGATGAAGTCAACAGAAGTAACGCCCTGAAAGACACACGCGTGAAATGAGCGGAAGACCCAAGTGAAGACTCCACAAGAAAATTTATGAAGCAACTGACTAAATCTTGGGGTACTGCAAGCAGATAGCCCAGACTGATTGGAAACAGAGCCACATTGATGTGGTGCGTATGCCACAATTACCATCTACCGGTGGCAACGAACCGATGGGAACACAAGCTAGAAAATGTTAAAACGAACATGTCAGATTGCTGTCTAACTTCCGACTTCAGACAGATCGCATACAACAGAGAAAGGTAAGTTTGTATCGTTTACACTGTGACCCACTGATAGAGGAATCGACAAGAAACAAAGTGAAACACTTGCTAAATATGAGAATCTGAACATATAGCTACAGTACCACTGGTGTAAGCCAATGAGTGTGGCACTAGAAGTTCTTAGAGGGCACGTGAAAGCCATTGTCATTGATAAAAAGTTCATCTGAAAACCACATCAAGCCACTTTCCTGGGACATGAACAAATTGTCTGCCAATACATCATGCACTCCTTGGCGCTTGGTGAACATCCGACTAGTGATTAAATACGAAATCTGGTATAGTGAACTCATTACTGCTAGTCTTTTCTTGGTTGCTCAAGGACACACACCGTTAGACATCGATGGGAGAATAAAGAACGTCAGTCGGGCAACATGTCTGTCAAAGACCACTGTTGTTTCATGGTGTGCCAAGTTGTGTGTTGGTGCTACTGCGTCATGATGACGCTCGACCCCATTTCGCAAATGCCTTAACGCAAAAGGTACGCCAAATTAAACGGGAGGTAATCGAGCACCCACCCTTTAACCCTGGCTTCTCCCTATGTGAATATCACGCCTTCGGTCCCATAAAAAGCACTTGCAAATGTCGACGTATCCTGCGCAGCTCACAATTAAGTGCCCAGTTAAGTGCTTCTTCACGCAACAGGACACCGTATTTTATCAAACTGTTATCTTCAACCTGGTGCATCGGTGGGATGACTGCTACAGTGGTCTTGGGATTTTGCCTGGTTGGCACACCAATTTAAGATTGTACGACCTTTTAAGGGAATCCTTTTGATCACACCTCAAAATAATTGAGTACATCCATGAAGTATTTATTTAAGAATGCTCCGTAAAAAACTACGTCGTCTTATATAGGAAGATTCTGAGAAGATCCTATCTCGAAAGTTAGTTAAGTCGTATCCTAAGTTCTTGATCCCCTCCAGTAAGGAGTGAGAGAGGAAACACAAAGGATGCAAAGAAGTTGTCACGAGTTGGTCAGACAAGGGAGAAGACGTCTCCATTTCTTTCATTGTACTCCAGTGGTAAAAAATACCAGAGAGGTGTTGTATGCATTGTGGAGCGGATTACTGTTAATATTCCGAAAGCCGTAGAAGTATCGACAAATACTTCGTCTATAATTGAAGATATAAGGTTTGAGTTCTGCATCTTCTGTAGTTTTCCCTCAAACTCGACATTCATGAACACAAAAACAGCCACAAACGCTGTTTGTCATTCCTTATAACATTGCTTCCTCCAACATGTATCTCGCGATAAGAGCGCGATAGCACATGTAGAGAGCTTCAAGGTTATCTGGAGCCTAACCAACGGCCATTCTCTCCGCTCACCATTGGCTACTGGAACACGGATGGCAATAGGGAGTCGAAGATGGACAGCAGTACACGAATTACACATGACACAATAGACGCCCAAACAGAGGAATGTAGGGGTTGTTGTTGTTATTGTTGTGATCTTCAGTCCTGAGACTGGTTTGATGCAGCTCTCCATGCTACTGTATCCTGTGCAAGCTTCTTCATCTCCCAGTAACTATTGCAGCCTACATCCTTCTGAATCTGCTTAGTGTATTCTTCTCTTTGTCTCCCTCTAAGATTTTTACGCTCCACCCTGCCCTCCAGTACTAAATTGGTGAGCCCTTGATGCCTCAGAACATGTCCTACCAACCGATCCCTACTTTTAGTCAGGTTGTGCCACAAGCTCCTCTTCTCCCCAATCCTACTCAATACCTCTTTATTAGTTATGTGATCTACCCATCTATTCTTCAGCATTCTTCTGTAGCACCACATTTCGAAAGCTTCTATTCTCTTCTCGTCCAAACTATTTGTTGTCCATGTTTCAGTTCCATACATGGCTACACTCCATACAAATACTTTCAGAAACGACTTCCTGACATTTAAATCTATACCCGATGTAAAGAAATTTCTCTTCTTCAGAAACTCTTTCCTTGCCATTGCCAGTCTACATTTTATATCCTCTCTACTTCGACCATCATCAGCTATTTTGCTCCCAATATAGCAAAACTCCTTTACTACTTTAAGTGTCTGATTTCCTAATCTAATTCCCTCAGCATCCCCTGACTTAATTCGACTACATTCCATTGTCGTCGTTTTGCTTTTGTTGATGTTCATCTTATATCCTCCTTTCAAGACACTATCCATTCCGTTCAAATGCACTTCCAAGTAATTTGCTGTCTCTGAAAGAATTACAATGTCATCGTCGAACCTCAAAAATTTTATTACTTCTCTATGGATTTTAACACCAGGGTATGTTCAAAATGGTTCAAATGGCTCTGAGCACTATGCGACTTCTGAGGTCATCAATCGCCTAGAGCTTAGAACTAATTAAACCTAACTAACCTAAGGACATCCCACACATCCATGCCCGAGGCAGGATTCGAACCTGCGACTGTAACAGCAGCGGGGTTCCAGACTGTAGCGCCTAGAACCGCACGGCCACTCCGACCGGCACCAGGGTATGTAGTGGTATAAATCTCGATAGATGGGAGTATAGCAGCAGACGATAAAAATCTGTTCCTAGTGTGCAGAATCTGTCGGCCACTTAGGGATTTTTACATAGTTGCGAGGGAACCGGAGAGACTCGTTGGGACCGCCAAGGTCTGTGGCGCGTAGGGCAGGGCGCGCTTGCGCGAGGCGGCGTCCGGCGGCCGGCGGAGGCAGCCGAGGCAGCGCCGGTGGCGGCGGCGGCGGCGGCGGCGGCGTCCCCCAGCCCCCAGTGACGCGGCGACCACGGCGGCGGCAGCACGCGACGCGGCCCCATGGCTCGCCGCTCCTGCTGGCTGCTCGCGCTCGCCGCGGCGGCGGCGGCGGCGGCGGCGGCGGCGGCGGTGGAGGCGGCGGAGGCGGCGGACGGCGCCAACAGGCTGCGCCACGGCCGCTCGAGGGCGCACCAGCTCCGCCGCACCGCCGCGGGCGACGCCGGAGACGCCGAATTCCAAGCGTTGCTGGGCGCCGTCGGGAGGCTGCCCGCCGCCGACGTCGACGGCGGGGGCGGCGTGCGCGGCACCGGCGCACCGTCCGCCCCCACGCTGGCCGACCCGACGGCCGCCGAGCCCCTGAGGGGCGTCCCGCCCCCGACGTCGTCGCTCTCGGGAGGCGGCGGAGGGCACCTGCCGTACCACGACGGGGCGCCCAACCTGGAGAACAAGTTCCGCGCCCCCCAGCCGGACGCCGACGACTCCGAGCTCTCGGACGACGTCGACCTGCTGGACGGCGGCGAAGCCGGGGAGGCGGGCTTCCCCGGCGCGGAAGGCACCGACGGCACCGGCCTCGCCGACTCGGAGACCAGGAGGTACGCGCCGGGGGCCAAGGAGGACATCGTGACGCGCTTCCTGCGGATCGTGGAGTCGCAGCAGCAGCTGGGCGTCAACTGCACGGCGGGCACCGACCTCAACCTGGGCGAGGGCGTCGTCGACCGCTACGCGCAGGAGCGCTTCCGCGTCGAGGCCGACGTCGCCGTCAACAGGGCCAACATGCTGACGCGCCTGTGGAAGTACGCCGCGCCCGCCGTCACCGCGTCCGAGTACCTGCTGCACGCGTCCGTCTTCTCCATGGTCGAGTTCGACGACGACATCTTCGCCGCCGGCAACTGCTACGACGCCTTCCAGTACAAGGACTACTGGCTGTACTGCCCGTACGCGTACCGCCTCCCCGAGGGTCCCATCCTCGTCAAGGACCTCGCCGTGGAGTACAAGTACCTCAGCAACACCTCCGAGTGGTTCTACATCGCGCGCAAGAACGCCGAGAACGTCATCCACAACCACAACCAGTTCAGCCGTGGTGAGTACTACTCATTTTGCTCCTATCAAAAATATTTACCTAGTCATAGTCCTGTTATCTGTAATGCAACACGATGTATTTCCGGTCGTCAAAATGACACTCATTTACATTCCTGTTAGGTAGGAGCATAAGGGATTGGTTCCCAAATCAGTGACTGGCTGGAAGACTTTTTAAGTAATAGAACCCAGTACGTTTTCCTCGATGGTGAGTGTCCATCGGAGGTGAGGATATCATCTGGAGTGCCCTAGGGAAGTGTGGTAGGACCGCTGTTGTTTTCTATGTACATAAATGTATTTTTGGATAGGGTGGATACCGATGTGCGGCTGTTTGCTGATGATGCTGTGGTGTACGGGAAGGTGTCGTCGTTGAGTGACAGTAGGAGGATACAAGATGACTTGCACAGGATTTGTGATTGGTGTAAAGAATGGCAGCTAACTCTAAATATAGATAAATGTAAATTAATACAGGTGAATAGGAAAAATAATCCCGTAGTGTTTCAATACTCAATTAGTAGTGTAGCGCCTGACACAGTCACGTCGATTAAATATTTGGGCGTAACATTGCAAAGCGATATGAAGTGAGAAAAGCATGTAATTGCACTTGTGGGGAAGGCGGATAGTCGTCTTCGGTTCATTGGTAAAATTTTAGGAAGATGTGGTTCATCTGTAAAGGAGATCGCTTATAAAACACTAATACGACCTATTCTTGAGTACTGCTCGAGCGTTTGGGATCCCTAATCAGGTCGGATTGAGGGAGGACATAGAAGCAATTCAGAGGCGGGCTGCTAGATTTGTTACTGGTAGGTTTGATCATCACGCGAGTGTTACGGAAGTAATTCAGGAACTCGGGTGGAGTCTCTAGAGGAAAGGAGGCGTTCTTTTCGTCAATCGCTACTGAGTAAATTTAGAGAACCAGCATTTGAGGCTGGCGGCAGTACAGTTTTACTGCCGCCAACTTACATTTCGCGGAAAGACCACAAAGATAAGAGAGATTAGGGCTCGTACAAAGGCATATAGGTAGTAATTTTTCCCTCGTTCTGTTTGGGTGGAACTGGGAGAGAAGATGCTAGTTGTGGTACGAGGTACCCTCCTCCACGCACCGTATGGAGGATTGCGGAGTATGTATGTAGGTGTAGATGTAGAAGCATAAACAGACATGCTTCAGTCTCTTTATATACAAATTCGTCTAGACTGTTTAATTTCTTTCCATTTAATACGAAAATTCGTCTACTGCGTCATCAAATCGAAACTTAGAAGTCAAAAACAAAGTCGCAATAAACTCTACATGTAAGTGATGTGAAAGCGATCCAAACAATAACTATTCTAAAAATTAATAGTACTTATCGTAGATTCGTAGCCAAGGAAATTACTGCCTTTATTAATGAACATCTATCGTTGAGTCTAGCACCATCTCCAGAAGCTTGCAAATGGAAATAGCGTAGTACTACAGTTAAACTTCAGATACTACTGTAAAATGCTAAGTATGGCGTTCTCTGCCACCCACGTCGCTGACTACTATTGAGAACTGTTTATTCGCAGACAGCAATATTATTTAATCTGTCACTGAATTTGACCGCGCAAAATTCATCTTCAGATCTGTAGCCGCATATTCAACACTGTAAACTGTTGAGATTGTCCCATAATATTATTTTCCGTTTGTAGGGTATTGAGGTAGCGGCTGTTCTTTGTGGTTACTTTAGTTTAGTATGCGATGAACATATTTTGCAGCAATGTTCTCATAACACAGCAGCATTTTTCGAGGTTCAGCCCTCTTTGCCTGAGTATTAATACTGAAATCATCGCAGTAGTAGTTTTGGTGAGCACATTGGTGAAGTTTTAAATGCTTCGAATGTACCACGACTAACGTCGTGCGCTGCACAGCATTCCCACAACACAGCTGCTAAAACCTTTTATAATCTGCATGTAGAGTTTGTACCACCAAAACAAATAAAATATTTACCATTCTTTGATTGCTGTGTGTAAAGAAGTAATTTTTTTTGGACGAAATAATAGTTACCTTTGGTAACTGTAAAGGAATACTACTATAAGTCTAGTATTGTCTAAAATTCAGTGATAAAAATCTCTGATAACATTAGACGAATACCACGATAGATGTAGTGTTCGTCTAAAATTCGTAAAATATGCGGTGGGAAGTGAAATAAACAAAAGTACTAATTCATACATTGTAGATGTACAGACAAAGTCAACAAAACTAAAATAATTGAGTTTAAAGTTTCTCAGCAGGCAACTACTTCGAGTGTCTGAAACAAGTTATTCCATCTTCTTCTTACTCTGGAGCAGTGCAACGCTAAAGTTCACGGAAGTTTCTGGCTAACTATCAACAGAGTCGTTCTCATTCTGAATTCAATCCTGCTAATTAACAACTTTCTTAAGGCATGTTCCCCCTTAAGTGATGCTTTCTCTATTGCAATTTGGTGTATAATCCAATTATTTCGCTCTGTAGACTTCTTCGTGAATCAGTGAAGGTGTGCGTGCTTGCTTACGCGAGCGCGTATGTGTATGTGTGTGTGTGTGTGTGTGTGTGTGTGTATGTGTGTGTGTGTTTGTGACGATCAGTAGATGCGTGAATGAGAGACAGAGAACGAGTGCGTGTTTATGTATCTCTGCGTCATAAAGGTTCAAGATGTTCACTGTGTTCATTATCATACACCTGCCATGTTCGCAGGGGTGTCAAATATTAGGAACTCATTACTGCCTGTACGATTATATTTGAAGAGGATTTGAAAGCGTCCACTGAAAAGTGCTTACATTTCATTAATTACTTTCACTTGATTTGCGCACCTGAATATTAGTATCGGCATTTCTTCCTTCGTAATTTCTTATCCATGTGTCTGCGAAATTTTTGTGACTTGGTATCCACAACAATCGGTGTTTCTTCTTTCTTTTTATTCCTGCCACCATCACTGTCTGTGGAAGGGAACGCAGTATAATATGTGTTTGTATAAACTCTGTTGGCTCCGCCGCCGTCGAATCTGGCTGAAAAGCAATTGGCGACAACAGGCTATTTCAAATTATGTTGTCCACATTCGGTTTACAGTCGGAAACACTGCATTTTTTTATATGAAATAACCTACTGTTTATGGCAAGATATATATCATTCACTATAATTAAAGCACAGATAAAAGTTAAACCGCACACTACATTTAGTTTATGACCTGTTTTAATGACGATTGTTCGAGTGCCGTAACATATCAGCGACGTACTGATTCCCAATATTGGACATGTAGCAAGTAAATCACTAATACATTCGCTAATTACACTGTCTTTCAAAGTATTAGGAAATGCTGTAATTTAGTTCACAAACTGATGCTGTCGTCACAGTGAGCGTTACTGAAGATTAACGCAATTCATAAAAGTAATTACGAGTCCACAATCAGGCACAGAAATACAGTCACAGTATAAACTGTCTGACACGAAATTTAGAAAAACTTGGCACCTTTTGAGACTTGCGCTCACTCGTCTGCGTGCATTGTGCAGTAATTTTAGGCATACATCCTGCTGATATCATAACCTCGTCCAGACTAAATAAAATGGCTTCCAACAGCACAGGTTTTATGAAATTACAATACTTAAAACTATTTTCGGTTTTTGTCATTCACTATCATTCTTCAATTTACAATTAAATATTTCTGTTTCTGAATAGCTGAATAGTGAAATAAGATATGTTTCACATCTAGAAGTTATCTAGATGCTAGACATCGAGATACAGCCGTAATTGCTACAGGATTACGCTGTCTAGTTTGCCAGATTATTGAGTTCACTTCTGTAACAATTTGTTTGATAAGAACAGTGAGCGCAAAAGTTGTTAACATATTTCCAGCACTAACTGTACAGGTACTTTGTTTATTTATAATGATTTTGATCAACTTTACGTGAAAGTTAGCAACTGGATGTTTACATAGGAGCAATAATAAGGAATTATTATATAACTGGTATTTCGGAATTAGCAGTTTCCTATTATACACTACTGAAAATGTTTGCTAAAAGTAGAAAAAGGGGGGGGGGGGCAGAACATTAGCATCCACCTGCTTTGTTACACTCGAGAGCAGTACCATAAACAAAAGCCTCTTACCAACGAATTTACTAGATAGAATGATTATATATTCCGTTTTAACGACACCCTTTCGAGAATCCTTTCACTACCAAATATCATCAAGCGATCGTTTAGGGTGAAGGATATTTTCACACGTGTAGTACTCAAATATTTGCTGGTAGCCTGTGAGATTGGAGTTGGAGTTAGGAATAGATAAAAGAAACCTTAAAACTAACTCTCATGATCGCTGCTTCTAACTGAACATAGTCATGTCTTAGTAGGGTAACACTAGACAAATGAGGATTCACAAGTAAGGTGGTAATCTTCAAGCTCTATATAACTCTTCGATTCCGTTCTAAATCGAAATAAAAGAAAAGAATAACTATTTCTTCCAGTAATTCCTAGTAGTCCAGCTGGTGTCATACCTAAATGGATTGCTAAAGAGGTCAACATTAACTTTTTCTCCTCAGACTGCAGTTCTTTTCGTCAAACATTGTGCAGTTAGAATTACGTTGACGTATTCCGCAATCATGATTACAACAACTGTCATCTCCACGGAAGAAAGGATAACCATTCGTTATCTAAGCTTACCATCCTACTACAGCACAGTAATCCGCGGACTGCACGTAATTTTTCATGTTGCTCATAACAGTGACTCCATATTGTATATAGCTGTCACCCACTGGCAAACTAGAGTATTATAACTACAGATGCGACTACAGAATGACGTTCAGGCTTGTAAGTGTAAGATATCTGAAAACTTCATCGAAGCAACTTTTCGAGGAAACCGACAGAACAGCCGACAAATGTATCGAATACATGGTCACTATTTACGAACTTCCACTTCAAATCATTCTCAATTTTGTTTTGCAATGTAATGTCTCAGAAATCAACCACAATGATTATTTAGCGGTTTTGTCTGATATGACATACGCGTTAATCTACCACGTTTTCAAATTCCCTGTACATCGGTTCGGTAACTCGACTGGTGAAGTTGATGCCCTACGTTTTAAAATGGGGACCATCAAAAACACTGGAACACAGATATAGTTGACGCTTTAGTTCCGCTTCCATGACGTTAGGTTCGAATGACGGTTGATGTCATCGTTAGAAGTTTCTATTGCGAACTTAATTTCAAAAATGTCTATAGTCTTTGCACGACCTGAATTTCAAGGTGATCATTTTTGTGCGTACTATTGGTTACGTGAAGTTTTCACTCACAGTTTACATTTGCAATAATGTGCTATTATTTATGAAGTTTTAATAGCCCCAAATGTCAAGTCCTGTTGCTGTTGCCGATGTTTAACTACTGTGTGTATAATTTCTGTTATCAAAGACCTGTATCGATAATCTGGATAGGACCGACGAAAGGAGGCCTTTGGCGACATAACTGTTGATTGGCAAACATCGGACCAGCTGCACAGGTATGTGTGTGTGTGTGTGTGTGTGTGTGTGTGTGTGTGTATGTGTGTGTGTGTGCGTGTGTATGGGCTGGTAACTTCCGTCATTAAGTTTGAGCGTGCTTACGGCGCCGCAGCACGTGATGTGAACGCTAATACCGCAGGTGGTTTCTCGATTTGCCTCACAGGTAGCTGCCTCATGTGCACGATCAATTTGTAGTAAGACTCACTTGCTATAGGCAAAGGTGAAACTGCGAAACTTAATTGTGAGCTCTCGCGGAGCTTTACTTCATAGACGACGCTATGCATCTTCAAAAAAAAAAAAAAGAAAACAAAAAAGACGACTGCAGCTATACCTATGTGATTTCTTTCCTTCTTTTTCTACTGCAAGGAACTGAGTAATCAAGTTGAAATGCGGCTCGTTACAGGGTCGTGGTTCTTTTGGGCCATGTATCGGAATTTACTGGGAGAGGGGCAATGGAATCAGAATTGGGAGGACGATTTCTAAATGTTCTAATGTGTGTGAATTCCTAAGGGATCGAAGTGGTTACGTCATCAGCGCCTAGAATTACACACTTCTTAAACTAAAACTAACCTATGCTAAGAACAATACACACAAACACATACCCGAGAGAGGACTCGAACCTCCGGCGAGAGGGGCAGCCCAGACCGTCACATGACGCCTCAAACCGCGCGGTCACTCCGAGCGGCTGATGATTTCCAGTTGCGGCATTATTGTCCACTGTCCCAGCAAATAACTAAAATGTTCTGAATGTGTATGGATTTGTGTGTGTTGCGTCCGTCTATGGAAGTACCTCAGCATTCTCCCTGTCGGATGTCACTTTTCCTTTATTTTCGAGAAAAGAGTTTACATGCGGATGTAGGTTCTGTGCTATAATTCCTAACAATATCGCAATTGTAACTTGTGTATCACTATCATGCTCACAAAGTCTCTTACATAAGAAATAATCCCAACTTTTGTTGAAGTAGCGGCTGTGGTAGTTTGTGCTAAAAGCCAGTAATATTCTCCTTGTTTTTCATCTCAATGTCTAACGACATAATCAACAAGCATGTCGTTCCAATTCTGCAAGAACTTACCGATACTTAATTTGCATTTTGTGATGTATAAGCACACTTATAAACGCATACATATTTTCATCCACACAATAAAATCTGGAAGTTGACACCATCACAACTGAACCCCTTGAAGAGGAGTCAACAGCTCCCTTTGTTTACTTTCTCTCTCTCCCATCCTCATTCTACAAGACTGGAAAGTAAGCGACAACGCCGCAGAAGACGTGCTTCACCTTTAGTTTCTTGCGCTTAAATACATTCCACGTTACTACTACTGCGAACTAATATTACAAATATACTCCAAAATCATTAAGGACTGAAGATCAAATAGTGGACTATGTATTAGTGATTATGATTCTGAAACTATTATACTATATCACAAAAATTTTATGAATGAATTTATAATTGTAACACGTTGTTCTATATTTCTGCAGAGCGAGGTGAGTAGCTGTTCTTACAAGGGAACCTCCCCATCGCACCCCCTCAGATTTAGTTATAAGTTGGCACAGTGGGCAGGTCTTGAAAAACTGAACACAGATCAATCGAGAAAGTAGGAAGAAGTTGTGTGGAACTATGAAAAAATTAGTAAAATATACAAACTGAGTAGTCCATGCGCAAGATAGGCAACATCAAGGATGCTATGAACTCAGGAGCGCCGTGGTCCCGTGGTTAGCGTGAGTAGTTGCGGAACGAGAGATCCTTCGTTCAAGTCTTTCCTCCACTGAAAATTTTACTCTCTTTATTTTCGCAAAGTTATGATCTGTCCGTTCGTTCATTGACGTCTCTGTTCACTGTAATAAGTTTAGTGTCTGTGTTTTGCGACCGCACCGCAAAACCGTGCGATTAGTAGACGAAAGGACGTGCCTCTCCAATGGGAACCGAAAACATTTGATCGAAAGGCCATAGGTCAACCGATTCCTCCACAGGAAAACACATCTGATTTATTCTATACGACACTGGTGACGGCATGTGCGTCACATGACAGGAATATGTTGTCGACCCACCTAACTTGTACACTTGGCGAATGGGTAAAAAGATTCTTCTACCTTGCCCGATTTAGGTTTTCTTGTGGATGTGATAATCACTCCCAAAAAAGTGATGAAAACATAGGAGTTTGTCACATAAACTGAAAATAAAAAATTAAATTTTTCACTCGAGGGCAGACTTGAACCTCGGACCTTTCGCTCCGTAGCTGCCCTCGCTAACGACGGGACCACGGCGCTCCATGACTCCCATTGTCCTTGATGTTGCCTATCATCGCATGGACTACTCAGTTTGTATATTTTACTAATTTGTTTCATAGTTCCACACAACTTCCTCCTGTTTTCTCGATTGATCCGTGTTCAGTTTTTCAAGGCCTATCCACTGTGCCAACTTATAGCTAAATCTGAGGGGGGTGCGATGGGGAGGTTCCCTTGTTAGAGCTGGTTCTTCTTCAAAGTTTGCACAAACAGATTTTCGCATGTGACTCTCCGATCGCATATTTTTTGTGGCTTCCGTCTCAAGCATTTGTTTTTCGTGCTCTAGAGGTGAGGGATGTTTGGCCAGTCTGCCAAAATCCATTCTGTCAATGTTTTAGGCTCTTGAAGTACAGAGTCTTACGCCTTGTCCTCTGGATAAAAATGTTCGACTGTTGTCATAGCTCTACGCAGTTACGCCCGGCGATTAACGTTGAGTGCTTTACGTCAGGTTTTTCGATATTTGTTTTCAGTGCCGTAGATCTGAACAGGTGCGAATACATGGTGAGTTTTATATCTGAGGCAACGAAATTTCTCGAAAACTACGCATAGGATTAAGAAACGGAAAAATAAGTGTTCAGTTTTGTGAAACGGCTATCCTAGGTGGTGGGGTGAAGGCAACTTTGATATTTTATATAGAAACATCGCTTTTTAATCGTAGATTCGGATTCTACAGGAAAAATACGTATCTTTTGTATGTAACACTTTTGGGGGGTTGAGCGATATTAAGACAATTGAGTTCCGGCATTATTGTCCACTGTCTCAGCAAATAACTAAAATGTTCTGAATGTGTATGGATTTGTGTGTGTTGCATGCGTCTATGGAAGTACGTCAGCATTCTCTGTGTCGGATGTCACTTTTCTTTTATTTTCGAGAAAAGAGTTTACATGCGGATGTAGGTTCTGTGCTATAATTCCTAACAATATCGCAATTGTAACTTGTGTATCACTATCATGCTCACAAAGTATCTTACATAAGAAATAATCCCAACTTTTGTTGAAGTTATAGTCTAAGAAACGGAAAAATACGTGTTCAGTTTTTGTAAAACGGCTATCCTATGGGGTGGGGTGGAGGCAACATTGATAGCTTGAATAGAAATATTAATTTTTAATCGTAGATTCGGAATCCACAGGAAAAATAGGTAACTTTTGTACGTAACACATTTGGGGCTGAGCGATATTAAGACACCTTAGTTCAGTAACGGTATTGTCTAGATATAAATGCCCTAGAGTTAAAAGAAAGGAAACCATATGTGTTCAGCATATGTGAAGAAACGTTTTGAAGATGTGTCTTCTCAGCAACAGTGTTCGTTTGAACCGTGTCCTCTCACCAGCAGGGTGTATTTTTTACGTCTGTCGTCTCATATCTCACCAGCATGGTGCTCTTCTGTAAGCGTTCAAAAATGTTATCGCCATCTTCGATACACTTATTTATCCGCAAATGAATGTTTCGACACAACTGGGAAATGTTGCGTATATAATCATCTGACAAGCATAGGTTGATAGGCTGCGTCATGTTTCCGTACGCTGTTACAAACTTCACTCTTCAAGTGACCCCAAAAGCGAAATCCTGACGATCTTGTAGGCCAACACAGTGGAACGCTTCTTTCGATACACCGACGACTGTACAAGTGATCTTATACAGGGTGTTTCAAAAATAACCGGTATATTTGAAACGGCAATAAAAACTAAACGAGCAGCGATAGAAATACACCGTTTGTTGCAATATGCTTGGGACAACAGTACATTTTCAGGCGGACAAACTTTCGAAATTACAGTAGTTACAATTTTCAACAACAGATGGCGCTGCAAGTGATGTGAAAGATATAGAAGACAACGCAGTCTGTGGTTGCGCCATTCTGTACGTCGTCTTTCTGCTGTAAGCGTGTGCTGTTCACAACGTGCAAGTGTGCTGTAGACAACATGGTTTATTCCTTAGAACAGAGGATTTTTCTGGTGTTGGAATTCCACCGCCTAGAACACAGTGTTGTTGCAACAAGACGAAGTTTTCAACGGAGGTTTAATGTAACCAAAGGACCGAAAAGCGATACAATAAAGGATCTGTTTGAAAAATTTCAACGGACTGGGAACGTGACGGATGAACGTGCTGGAAAAAGTAGGGCGACCGCGTACGGCAACCACAGAGGGCAACGCGCAGCTAGTGCAGCAGGTGATCCAACAGCGGCCTCGGGTTTCCGTTCGCCGTGTTGCAGCTGCGGTCCAAATGACGCCAACGTCCACGTATCGTCTCATGCGCCAGAGTTTACACCTCTATCCATACAAAATTCAAACGCGGCAACCCCTCAGCGCCGCTACCATTGCTGCACGAGAGACATTCGCTAACGATATAGTGCACAGGATTGATGAGGGCGATATGCATGTGGGCAGCATTTGGTTTACTGACGAAGCTTATTTTTACCTGGACGGCTTCGTCAATAAACAGAACTGGCGCATATGGGGAACCGAAAAGCCCATCGTCCCTGCATCCTCAAAAAGTACTGGTCTGGGCCGCCATTTCTTCCAAAGGAATCATTGGCCCATTTTTCAGATCCGAAACGATTACTGCATCACGCTATCTGGACATTCTTCGTGAATTTGTGGCGGTACAAACTGCCTTAGACGACACTGCGAACACCTCGTGGTTTATGCAAGATGGTGCCCGGCCACATCGCACGGCCGACGTCTTTAATTTCCTGAATGAATATTTCTATGATCGTGTGATTGCTTTGGGCTATCCGAAACATACAGGAGGCGGCGTGGATTGGCCTCCCTATTCGCCAGACATGAACCCCTGTGACTTCTTTCTGTGGGGATACTTGAAAGACCAGGTGTACCGCCAGAATCCAGAAACAATTGAACAGCTGAAGCAGTACATCTCATCTGCATGTGAAGCCATTCCGCCAGACACGTTGTCAAAGGTTTCGGGTAATTTCATTCAGAGACTACGCCATATTATTGCTACGCATGGTGGATATGTGGAAAATATCGTACTATAGAGTTTCCCAGACCGCAGCGCCATCTGTTGTTGAAAATTGTAACTACTGTAATTTCGAAAGTTTGTCCGCCTGAAAATGTACTGTTGTCCCAAGCATATTGCAACAAACGGTGTATTTCTATCGCTGCTCGTTTAGTTTTTATTGCCGTTTCAAATATACCGGTCATTTTTGAAACACCCTGTACATGCCGTGGTGCTACAGAAAAATCTGCTTGGCCATCATCTACTTAAACCTCATTGATTGCCGCTGGTCCAAGGGAAGATGTACGACTATATATTGGGAGATGCTGCTCCTAGAACGTTCGATATTTATCGCCATTTCTGAATGACATCGATAAAGAATGGACCGATGAGTTTGTCACAAATTATCCTACACCAAATATTCGAATTCCACGGATGTTGCTGTTCCGTTTGCTTAACCAATGTGGGTTTCCTACATTCCAGTAACGCATGGTGTGTCGATTAATCATATCGTGTTTCATGACGGTCGAGTCGTCAGTGAACAATACTCGAGCAAAGACAGCGGGGTCTCTCTGTGTTTGCTGAAGCGACCATTGGCAAAATGCTACTGGGGGTCTGGAATACATTGTCATGAAGTTCCTGATAGAGGGAAATGTGAAACTGATGCTTTTTTCTACGTTGCAGTTGTAGTACGACTAATTCCCGATTCGTGACCTAGTTTCCGAGTGCTAAGTGGGAGTTATGATTCAATGCGACTAATACCGCGATTTCGTTATTCCCTTCAGAAACTGTTCTTCTATGGTTCCATTTTCCTAGCTGTACCGCTCCCTCGGTAGAGAACTGTCGGAAACTTAACAAAAAGTAGCGTATGAGCGCACGCTGTTTGGAAAAGTTTGAGCACTACGGGTTATAGCAATATCGACATTCCTGCCACTTTTTCCATAAAAGTAAACTATTTCAGTTTTCTATTCCGTCGTAACAACCTACATTCTAACTAATAACGCAGTCAAGTTGTGAAGGAATATATTTACGAAATGAGGGACGACGTGCACGCAGTGAGAGCAAATCAAACAATGAAAGAATGAATGTTTGAAAAAAAAAATGGTTCAAATGGCTCTGAGCACTATGGGACTTAACTTCTGAGGTCATCAGTCCCCTAGAACTTAGAACTACTTAAACCTAACTAACCTAACGACATCACACACATCCATGCCCGAGGCAGGATTCGAACCTGCGACCTTAGCGGTCGCTGTTTGAAAACAGCTACACAGAGGAAACTGCAAAACACTGCATCGTTTACCATACACGTCTGTGTTTATGTCTACGATTCGATGTATTTTTCTCGAAATAATACTGTTTTGGAACTCAGTTGCGTTATTTGTCGATTAAAGCATCGTCCAATATGTAACAACGAAAGTGTTGCATACACAAGTATCGTATTTTTTTCCCCATAGCATATGATTCTACAATAAAAATGGAATATTTGTGTGTGACGTCTCAGAGTTGAACCCCACCTCATCCCTTTGGGAACTGGTGAGGAGGTGGGTCACATTCGCGTCGTCAGATAGCATTTTTAAAATACTGAATACGTATTTTTCGAATTTTTAATCTGATTCGTAATTGTTGAGATACTTTGTCGTCTCATGAAAAAAACTCGTCCTGTATAAAAGATAAGCAGAGCACCTTTAAGTTGCAGGAAAGAGGTAAGGTCTACAAGATCGCCAAAAGACACCTTAAAACTTTCTTAATATTCGACGGCCAGAGAAATACTCAGATGGTAAAGTGTATAGCAATGAACAATTCATTACCGCGGAAACGAGAATGTAAATAGCAGAAACCCGTTTATTACCTTACATTTACTTCTTCCCAAACGTTTGTAACCGATATAGTTATCTATGTGTACAGCTGGTGGGACATGCATTATTTTCTTCTGGTGTGCCTAAACCCACACTACCTACAGCTGGACTTCAAACAATCTAGGACCACAAGAGGGAAATTTAAAGAAATGACGTCTCGCTATATCAACCTTTAATTTTTTTAAGCCCCATCACCATTTCTCAATGGCAGGTAAAGGTTCGAAGGCCTACATTATTCTTCATTCAGGTGGGGAAGACTTTTGTAATTTCAATATAACCAGCAAGGGAGACTCTCTCCGGAGGTTTATGTCACTTATTTGTTAACTTCTGTGTGGACTATGGAATCCTATTGCAGCAGGGTCTTCGGAACATTAAACCGATGCCACTGGTCTATCTCAGCGATACCTACCTACATTGGGAATGTCCATAATTGTGGGGTACGTTTGGATCAGTTTCGCGTGTAACGTTTCAGATCGTCCTTTGATGTGTTCGGTTAACGACTGTTCATTGCAATCTGCATGCAACGTAGTAATAATCGTGTATCATGAGACGTGAAATATCCTTCTCAAGACTTGATTCTGAATTACTTGTAGAGTGTGCAGTTGGGTCTTGCAGGACGTGCTCCATTAGGTGATTTTTGTGAGGACAGTACACAGCCTGACCTTCGACGATATGGTCGCTTTGCTGTTAATGAAGAAAGACATTTGCTCCCTGGCCACGCTATAAGCCTTTTGCCGGAGATTCTGTACATGTCTACATCTACATCTACATCTACATGATTACTCTGCTATTCACAATAAAGTGCCTTGCAGAGGGTTCAATGAACCACCTTCAAGAAGTCTCTCTACCATTCCACTCACGAACGGCACGCGCGAAAAACGAGCAATTAGATTTTTCTGTGCGAGCCCTGATTTCTCTTATTTTATCGTGATGATCATTTCTTTCTATGTAGGTGGGTGCCCACAGGATGTTTTCGCAATCGGAGGAGAAAACTGGTGACTAAAATTTCACGAGAAGATCCCGTCGCAACGAAAAACGCCTTCGTTTTAGTGATTGCCATTGCAATTCACGTATCATGCCTGTGACACTATCTCCCCTGTTTCGCGATAATACAAAACGAGCTGCCCTTCTTTGTACTTTTTCGAGGTCATCCATCAGTCCTACCTGATACGGACCCCACACCGCACAGCAGTACTCCAGAATAGGGCGGACAAGCGTGGTGTAAGCAGTCTCTTTAGTAGACCTGTAGCACCTTCTAAGTGTTCTGCCAACGAATCTCCGTCTTTGGTTTGCTCTACCCACAACTTTATCTATGTGATTTTTCCAATTTAGGTTATTTGTAATTGTAATCACTAGGTATTTAGCTGAATTTACAGCCTTCAGATTTGTGTGACTTATCGCGTAATCGAAATTTAGCTAATTTCTTTTAGTACTCATGTGACTAACTTCACACTTTTCGTTAATCAGGGTCAATTTCCACTTTTTGCACCATAGACATATCTTATCTAAATCATTTTGCAAGTCGTTTTGATCATCTGATGACTTTAGAAGACGGTAAATAACAGCATCATCTGCAAACAATCTAAGATGGCTACTCAGATTGTACCCTATGTCGTTAATATATATCAGGAACAATAGAGGGCGGGTAACATTTCCTTGGGGAACCCCGGATATTACTCCTGTTTTACTCGATGACTTTCCGTCTATTACTACGAACTGTGATCTTTCTGACAGGAAATCACGAATCCAGTCGCACAACTGAGGCGATATTCCGTAGGCACGCAGTTTGGTTAGAAGACGCTTGCAAGGATCGGTGTCGAAAACCTTCTGGATATTTAAAAATATGGAATCAATTTGACATCCCATATCGATAGAACTTATTTCTTCATGAGTATAAAGAGCTAGCTGTGTTTCACAAGAACGATATTTTCTGAAAGCGTGCTATGTGTCAATAAATCGTTTCAAAAATGGTTCAGATGGCACTGAGCACTATGGGACTTAACATCTGAGGTCATCAGTCCCCTAGAACTTAGAACTACTTAAACCTAACTAACCTAAGGACATCATACACATCCATGCCGGAGGGAGGATTCAAACCTGCGACCGTAGCGGTCGCGCGGTTCCAGACTGAAGCGCCTAGAACCGCTCGGCCACACCGACCGGCAATAAACCTTTTCCTTCGAGGTACTTCATAATGTTCGAATACAGTATATGTTGCAAAACTGAAAATCGACGTCAGTGATATAGGCCTGTAATTCAGCGGATTACTCCTACTTCCCTTTTTGGGGAAGTCTTCATGTACGGGTATTTCCGTGAGCGAGTGGTTGTATATAATTGCTAAATATGGAGCTATTTTATCAGCATATTCCGAGATGAACCTGACTGGTATACAATCTGAAACGGAGGCCTTGCCTTTATTAAGTGATTTAAGCTGCTTCGTTACTCTGAGGATATCTACTTCTATGTTTCTCATCTTGGCAGTTGTTCTTTATTGGAATTCAGGAGTATATATACCGTCTTCTTTGATGAAGGAGTTTCGGAAAACCGTGTTTAAGAACTCTACTTTAGTGGCACTGTCATCAGTGACTTCACCGTTGTGGAATAACAACTATGCGTCGAAAGTCACCTCCAGAAACTTAACTGGTGGGTTCCATGGTATGTTTGTCCCGAAGGTGGTAAATGTCTCTCGTAATTGCGGCCGTTTTTTATTGGAGTATATTTCTTTGGTGTTGGTTTGGTTGATTTTGATTGTGTTTCTCCTGGAGCAGTATTACGATGGTATCAAGTTGTGAATCCACCCTCCGGATATTTGTGTCGTGGCAACGTCCGTCCGAGAAATATGCTATGTCATCGGAAAATTGAGCCAAGTGTTCGCGACGTCGTAGTATTGAAATGTTCGGTAACACGCTCGGTGTTGCGGAGTACATGCATTTCTGCATAAATTTTGCTCTTAAACCCGAACTCCTCAGGTTTGATGGGTTCGTTGTACACAAGAAAGCCTTGAAGTTGGGTTTTGATAATAATTTCGAAGGTCTGTTACGGACTGCCGAGAAAAGTTATCTTTGGTTAATTTTTGGGTCGATTCAAATCGTTCGTCGGTTTGGGGATGGGAAACTGCTGCTCTTCTTACCATTTGTCTGGAAAAACGCGCTGTAAATCCCTGTCAACAACACAATGGCCTTACGAGGCAGTCGTTTCTCCTGTACGTTGGTAATGCTGTCAGGTGTCGCCAGTTTACTGTTACGTAACTTCCTGGTGTGGGATCGAACTTCGTTAGGTGTGGTGAGCCGCCGCTCATGGCAGACCTGTTGCAGAAGTCGAGCATCCACTTTGTTGGTGGTGACCTCATACTCTCTGTCAGAGCGCTTCACGTCTCCATGTAAGAGCCTGTTTTGAGCCGTGAAGGCAGCTGTACAGGCTGAAGCATTGGAAAGTGGGTCGTTGGTCATTTCAGCTATCGTCATTACTGGAGTGTTCAGATGTTTAGTTCCACCGTACACACCTTACAAGCTGGCACTCGTCTTCCGTCTGTGGGGAGTAGTCCTTCATTTTATTCTGCCACATCTCTGGCCTCCGTTCGAGGAGGAGTCTGGCTAGCCTTCGTTGCCTCTTGTGGAGGCGTCTATTGTCTCAAGGGTCGCAGAATTGTTGCCATTGATTCCACAACTAATATTTTGTCGTTTGGGCTCTTGCCACAACAGAGGGAGAGGTTCGTATTGCAGGCTGTGGAAGTGGATGATAACGTTGGGCCTTCGTCACCTGCTCCGTGTGATACTCCACCGCTTTTCGTCCTCTTCCCTGATGCTAACATCCTTCGTGGGTCTAGTTCAAATACCGCCTAAACCACTCTCATTTCGTGTCCCGATAGTTTCGCAACGTGTGTTGTGGAAGGACTCAGAATTTTCCGGAAGACTGAATGGTGGTCCGAGGTCAACTACTTCCTTAAGTCTGGATCACATCTGATGCCTCTGGTTATCACGATGTCCAGAACGTCAGGTTACATAGGGTACTGAGGTCCCCATGTGGTGATATAAAGGCCGCTTCCCATGTCTAGCAATGGCGGGGGTTAGACGTTAATGTCCGCTAACAGGGAATCTTGCGATAGCTGGTAAAGATAATGTGGAAATCCTGAGTACGCAGCGAAGCGTTCAGCGTTACCTATGCTACCACCAGAGTTATTAGTCCGACTTTATTCCAGATAGTGACAGCTGTTGTTTCCAGGCAATGTGACAGGGGCAACCTGTCTTCTTTGATGTTGCTGTGGCCTGTCCAAATGGCATACTGTCACGTTGGGGTAGAGATGAGTTTCTGTTACTGGCAGCACGTCGTCGTTATGGTTGGCAACGAAGTCCTGCAGTTCTCTTTCTTGTCCCTCATGCCGTTGGCATTCCATATACAAATCTTCAGATCGCTTGTATTCCGTCGACTTATAGTCGACATCATTGACAATAGATAAATGATTAATGATAGAAATGCCCTCAGGATAGTTTTACATGCTCCCTACTCCACTCTTCTTTTCATTAACACTATTCATGAAATCTGCTGCTTTTTGCTTGGTTACCCACTTATTACGTTAACAGAATAATGTCGAACATATTTAAGAATTCTCTAGCACAATAAATTGAAAGTTTTTCGCTTGCTTAAAAAGAGTACTAAACGCTCTACCAGTTAGTGTGTTCTCGCCATTATTTGGGTAGCGCTCGCTTGCCCGCTTGGGCTGCGTTTTCTTGATCACACGGGTGCGACGATCATGTGTACGAGAGTTTGCACCGACCATAGACGTGACGTACCGAGGAATCGCAGCTGCAGTCCACATTCCACCTCTGCTGCCGCTGTTCGTGGAATCGCTCAAATTATATTTTAATGTAGATGAGATTTTTCTGAATAAAAATTGAAGGCCACAAAAATGTGACAGATAATAAGGGATGACCAGGCCATTTGGAGGCACCCAGCAGAACAAATTACCGAGTAACCTTTGCATAACTAACAAAGCATATTGTTATTTGTTTTGTTCTTTTTACACAGTTTATGCGAGAAATGGGCGTATGTATCAAGTGATTCCTTGTTTACTTCAACGAATGGTTATCCATTTATTCCACAGTCTGCATTGTTAGTCCTGAAGTACTGACCTATTATTGTTTTTTCTTCTCTTCATTGCTAAGAATAATGCTTAGAACTGTAGGGTATCTCGAACACGCACGTAATTCCAGCTACATTCCTACGTAGCCTGGGGAATAGTTCAGTATTTACATTTTTGTATCACTGAGACAAATTGTAACACTCATAGTATCTGTCCTTTAATATCGTTGAAATACTTAATTAAGTTAGTTCTAATAGCATTGTAGACGGAGCATCATCAGATAAAACTGAAAAAAAGTACTGAACAACTGCAATTCCTTCTTTAAAAACAGCGGTTATTGAACACGCGACTCGAAATAATTTATCAGCTGATTAATTATACGTATGTCGTGTGCAAAGGAGATGTCAGCAGCTAAATGTAGAGTATCGAGGGGAGTGAATATTGTCAGATTTCCTTTCTCGAACCGAGATTACCTCTAAGTGCTCTGAGTTTTTCATGCACGTGTAGTACCAACATATACCGGGTAATCAAAAAGTCAGTATAAATTGAAAACTGAATACGCCACGGCATAATGTAGATACAGAGGTAAAAATTGACACACATGCTTGGAATGACATGGAGTTTTATTAGAACTAAAAAGAAAAAAGAAGTTCACAAAATGTCCGACACATGGCGCTGGGCAGCAAAACGTCAGTGACTGCGTATGACAATCGTGTATAAAAGGAGCTGTAATAAGAGAGAGAATCAGATGCACCAGCAGTCGCAGCATGTTGACGTTACCTGAAAAGGCGCTTTTAGTAAAGCTGTATTATCAGAATGGGGAATGTGCTAGTTCAGCGTTACGATCCTATTTTCATAGGAAGGGGATTCGAACGGGTAAAGGTTCAAAATGGTTCAAATGGCTCTGAGCACTATGGGACTTAACATCTATGGTCATCAGTCCCCTAGAGCTTAGAACTACTTAAACCTAACTAACCTAAGGATATCACACAACACCCAGTAATCACGCGGTTAAAGGTCCGTTGACAAATGCAGCTGTGGCGAGAATGATTTCGAAGTTCGAAGCCACAGGTTGTTTAGACTATAGACCCCGTAGTGGCCGACCGAGCACAAGGCGTAATGCTGCTGAGACAGTTCAGAAAGAAATGCAGACTGTAGCGGGTTCGTCTATGCACGGGGAAGTCAGCGCTCGTGCAGTCGCACGTCGCACCGGCATTCCAAACACTACTGTTTGGTTGGCACTTAGGTGTACCCTCCGATGCTATCCGTACAAAATCCATCGGCATCATTAACTGTTACCTGGCGATTTAGTGAAGCGGAGGGCATTTGCGGTGTGGGCGTTTCAAAAGATGGCGGAAGAGGACGATTGTTTGAGTGACATATTGTGGACCGACGAAGCTCATTTCACGCTGCGAGGGTCTGTCAACGCCCACAACTGTAGAATTTGGGCTACCGAATATCCTAGAACTGTCGTGGAAGCTCCATTGCACGACGAGAAAGTCACGGTATGGGTTGGATGTACCACATCTACCGTTATCGGGACTTTTTTCTTCGAGGAAATGCGTGATTCTGGTTTTGTAACTGCTACCGTGACGGGTGAGAGGTACGCTGATATGTTACAGTATCGCATCATCCCCAGCCTGGCTGATAAACACCTGCTGGAACGTACGATGTTTATGCAGGACGGCGCTCCACCCCATATTGCTAGAGCGTGAAAGATCTCTTGCGCGCGTCGTTTGGTGATGATGGTATGCTCAGCCGCCACTTTCGTCATGCTTGGCCTCCCAGGTCCCCAGACCTCAGTCCGTGCGATTATTGGCTTTGGGGTTACCTGAGGTCGCAAGTGTATCGTGATCGACCGACGTCTCTAGGGATGCTGAAAGACAACATCCGACGCCTGTGCCTCACCATAACTCCGGACATGCTTTACAGTGCTGTTCACAACATTATTTCTCGACTACAGCTATTGTTGAGGAATGATGGTGGACATATTGAGCATTTCCTGTAAAGAACGTCATCTTTGCTTTGTCTACTTTGTTATGCTAGTTATTGCTATTCTGATCAGATGAAGTGCCATCTGTCGGACATTTTTTGAACTTTTGTATTTCTTTGGTTCTAATAAAACCCCATGTCATTCCAAGCATGTGTGTCAATTCATACCTCTCCATCTACATTATTCCGTGATTTATTCAGTTTTCAAATTTATACTGACTTTTGGATCACCCGGTATTGCTCCTGTAGTGACAGTTACAGTGTATATATACTGTTAACAGGAAAACGTTATGCCAAAACCTTAAATTATGTTATGTTATGTTATGTTACTCGGGGACCTAGAAACGACGGAGAGACTCCGTCACCGCCGCAGCCGCAGTGGTCCACAACCCCACGACGAATACCGCAGTCCACTTCAACCCTCCGCCGCCTCACACCGAACCCAGGGTAATTGTGCTTTTCGGCCCCCGGTGAACCCCCCAGGGAACGAGTGTAACCCCCTATGTTTGCGTGGTAGAGTAATGGTGATGTACGCGTACGTGGAGAACTTGTTTGCGCAGCACTCGCCGACATAGTGTAGCTGAGGCGGAATAAGCGGAAGCAGCCCGCATTTGGCTACAGCAGATGGAAAACCGCCTAAAATCCATCCACAGACTGGCCGGCTCACCGGACCTAGGCCCATGTCCACCGAGCGGATTCGTGCCGGGGACCAGGCGCTCCGTCCCACTCGGTAAGCCGTGCGTTTGACCGCACGGCCAACCGGGCAGGCCATGCCAAAACCCTAATACCTAGAGTTAGGAACAATAAAAGAGTGTCATTATGTAGAATGAGTTTTGTTTCCCCCTGTTTCCCACTTCTGACCGAGTTTACGTCCCCAGAGTTACTCATGATGGGATTCGAGTGATGATATTGGCAGCCACATCGAAGTATTCCATTGACCGCATGGTTAATCTGCAATATCACATTACGCTCAAGAATTATGTGTCAGTTCCGTCTGATCCGGTCCATATCATGGTAGACAGTGGCGACGGTGTATTACAAGTCGACAGATCCTCTGTTCACACAACTCGCATCGTCCAGGATTAGTTTACTGAGGACGAGTATCGGTTGCCGAACTTCCTCTGGCCACCAACGTCAATTACTGAGCTTTTGTGGTCTAATTTGGAGATAAAGGTGCGTGGTCGCTCTCCACCTCAATCATCATCACACGTACTTGCAACTATTTTGTATTTACAACGATATTACGATTCACCTCCAAACAGTTTAAGACCTGCACTTTTCACTTATATATGACTGGAAGCTGTTCTGCGTGCCAATCGATTTCTTGCAAAGTATTAGGCACAATTTAAGTTAATTACAAATCTCATAGACGTAGGATGTGATTAATGGCTATTTAAAACTGTGATAAACTGATGATAATGAAGTCCCATACTCCGTGATAGAGCGTAGGGGACGATGCAGGAGACCCGCACCGCTGTACTAAGCAAGGTTCTAGCGCAGGTGGTTTGCCATTGCCTTCCTCTGACCGTCATGGGGATGAATGATGATAATGAAGACCACACCCAGTCATCTCGAGGCCGGTGAAAATCCCTGACCCTGCCGGGAATAGATCACGGGACCCTGTGCTCGGGATGCGAGAACGCTACCGCGAGACCACGAGCTGAGGAGCTGTGATAAACTAAGATTAAGAAATAGCGTTCCATACAAAACGCCAATAAAAAATTATTTCCTTCGGGCGAGCAGTCATACTTCAGTAGACTGCTAATTACAGTCGACTTATGCCGGACTTACTAAATAGGGTCTTACATTTAACGTACCAGAATCATACAAGGAAAGGAATTAAATCAACTGTTTGAATATGAGAACATCCCCAGCGTAAGACTTACGTCGTGGCGTTTATGTATTTAATTTTTGCATCTGCCGTATGTGGATTCATCCTAATGAGTAACCTGGCACTACGGAATCTCTGGATACGATCTAGGGGTAGCGTCTTTGATTCATAATGAAAACGTCTTTGATCTCGGGTCACAATTCCGCCGCTGCTTAAATTTTGATTATTAATGAGCATTGGCGGCCAAAGACTTCCTGCATAAGAAGTCACCCCTCATTCTTCCAACGGCCTTGTCAAAGTGGGGAAGAGAAGAGGACAGAGGTTCAGGGCACTCTCTTGTCCCAGCAGAGGTAGGAAACTGCCCCTAGCGATGAAAGAATCAGCAATGACCAACGGCATGAGGATGCAGAAGGCAATGGAAACCGATGCACTAAAGGCAATTAATGTGTACCCACAGGACATGTGACCTGTAATTGAAGAATTGTCATGATGATCGCTCCATTGGCAAAGTTTCTGAAATAGTCACCCATTCGGATCTCCGGGAGGGGACTGCCAAGGGGGAGGTTACTTTGTGTCAAAGATTGCATAATCAACGAAAGGATAACGTTCTACGAGTCGGGGCGTGGAATGTCAGAAGCTTGAACGTGGTAGGGAAACTAGAAAATCTGAAAAGGGAAATGCAAAGGCTCAATCTAGATATAGTAGGGGTCAGTGAAGTGAAGTGGAAGGAAGACAAGGATTTCTGGTCAGATGAGTATCGGGTAATATCAACAACAGCAGAAAATGGTATAACGGGAATAGGATTCGTTATGAATAGGAAGGTAGGGCAGAGGGTGTGTTACTGTGAACAGTTCAGTGACCGGGTTGTTCTAATCAGAATCGACAGCAGACTAATACCGACAACGATAGTTAAGGTATACATGCCGACGTCGCAAGCTGAAGATGAACAGATAGAGAAAGTGTATGAGGATATTGAAAGGGTAATGCAGTATGTAAAGGGGGACGAAAATCTAATAGTCATGGGCGACTGGAATGTAGTTGTAGGGGAAGGAGTAGAAGAAAAGGTTGCAGGAGAGTATGGGCTTGGGACAAGGAATGAAAGAGGAGAAAGACTAATTGAGTTCTGTAACAAGTTTCAGCTAGTAATAGCGAGTACTCTGTTCAAGAACCAAAATAGAAGGGAGTAAACTTGGAAATGGCCTTGTGATACGGGCAGATTTCAGTTATATTACATCGTGGTCAACTATGGATTCCGAAACCAGATGCTGGATTGTAAGGCGTACCCAGGAGCAGACATAGACACGGATCACAATATAGTAATGATGTAGAGTAGACTATGGTTTAAGGCATATAATCAGGAAGAACCAGTACGCAAAGAAGTGTTATACGGAAGTAGTACGGAATGACGAGATACACTTGAAGTTCTCTAAGGCTATACACACAGCAATAAGGAATAGCTAAGTAGGCAATATAATTGGAGAGGAATGGACATCTCTAAAAATAGGCCATCACAGGAATTTGGAAGGAAAACATAGGTATAAAGAAGGTAACTGTTAAGAAAGCATGAGTAACCGAAGATATACTTCAATCGATCGATGAAAGGAGGAAGTTCTAAAATGTTCTGGGAAACTCTGGAATAGAGGAATACAAGTCGTTGAGGAATGATATAAATAGGAAGTGCAAGGAAGCTAAGACGAAATGGCTGCAGGAGAAATGTGAAGACATGGGAAAAGAAATATGTGTCGGAAGGACAGACTCAGCACACAGGAAAGTCAAAATAATCTTCGGTGACATTAAAAGCAAGTGTGATAACATTAAGAGTGCAACGGGAACTCCAATGTTAAATGCAGAGGAGAGAGCGGGTAGGTGGAAAGAATACATTGAAATCTTCTATGAGGGGGAAGATTTGTCTGATATGATAGAAGAAGAAACAGGAGTCGATTTAGAAGAGATAGGGGATCCAGTATTAGAATAAGAATTTAAAAGAGCGTTGGAGGACTTACGATCAAATACGGTAGAAGGGATAGGTAACGTTGCATCGGAATATCTAAAATTATTGGGGGAAAGAGCAACGAAACGACTATTCACGTTGGTGTTTAGAATGTATGAGTCTGGCGACATATCATCTGACTTTCGGAAAAGCATCATCCACACAGTTCCGAAGACTGCGTGTGCCTCTTCAACGCAAGATCGGATAACACACGTGGAGTTATATTATTTTCAATATGCTTCGGATAATAATCGAAAAGCTGTAGATAGCAAAAGAACATCTTTAACGTGGCATAAAAAATACAATTCAATGAAGTGAAGTGACACTGATATAAAGCAACTCCAACCAAAATACGAAACTGAACACCATATGCGTATTATGAGAAATTTATTTCTAAGCTACAGTTTGAAAGACCTCAGGTTACAGAAACACAATAAAAAGTCAACAATTGTATAAACAGAGAAATAATCATCAGAAAATTTGGAATAATTATATGGCGTGGTGTTAAGGCAAAATTAACTGATACAATCGGTGAAACTCTAATAAATACGATATATAAATTGAGAACGTTGAGATATCAGATTGATATCTCCTATCGATAGCACTCGTTACTTTGTGCGAATTAAGTGCTAGTTTTACAAGAACGATAATTTCTGAATCCGCATTGCTGTTTGAAAACGAATCGTTAGTTTCGAGGTAAACAATAATTTTCGAACTCAGTGTGTAGTATAAAATCCTAATGCAAATCGAAATTAACGATATGGGTCTGCAGTTCATTACTTCTATCTCATTTCTTGGGTGTCTGTGTGACTTGTGCAACTTCCCAGTCTTTAGGTACTCATCTTTCGCCGAGCGGGCATTGCTATGTGATTGTTACGTTTGGAGCCATTGTATCGGCATATTCTGAAAGGAACCTGCTTAGTGTACAACCTGTACCGGAGGCCTTGCCTTTATTAAGTGATTTAACCTGCTTCGCTACACCGAGTGTATCTATTTAGTTACTTGTGTTGGCAGTTGTTCTTCATTTGAATTCAGGAATATTTACATCGTCTTCTTTGGTAAAGGAATTTCGGAAAACTCTGCTTTATTGGCACTTTCATCAGTAACTTCGCCATTGTTGTCGCGCACTGAGGATATCGATTGTGTCTTTCAGGTGGGGCACTTTGCGCAAGACTAGAACCTCTTAGGATTTTCGACCAGATTTCGAGGCAGATGGAAACTATTAAAATCATATCGAATTAAATTTGGGACTAAATTTCGAGCTTCTCTAAAACCCTGCCTATCTTGGTTGCGTTGTTTGAAATATCGGATGTTTCTTTCGTTGCTTCTGCAACCATGGGGGATCAACACCAGATTTCATTAGTTTAGGTAGTGTCTACCTCTCAACTGCCGTCGATACTATTTCTCTGAATTTAAACCACAGCCGTCTACACTTACTCAATAAGATTAGAAGGAATGTCACATTTCGTAGTTATGGACCGAAAGTCATCGAGTAAATAAATCACATAGATAATGTTGTGGGGAAAGCCAACCAAATGCTGTCATTTATTGGCAGAACACATAGAAAATGCATTATGTCTACTAAAGAGACTGCTTACACTATGCCTGTCACGCTCTTCTGGAGTACCGGTCTGCAGTGTGGTTTCCGCTTCAGATAGGTGCGACGGAGGACATCCAAAAAGTTCAAAGAACGGCTGCTCGTTTTGAGGTATCGCGAAATAGGTTAAACACTGCCACGGACATGATACAAGAATTGAGGTGGCAATAATTAAACCAAATGCCATTTTCGTTGCGACAGGATCTTCTTATGAAATTTCAATCACCAACTTTGTCCTCAGAGTGTGAAAATATTTTGTTGGCGCCCACCTACATAGTGATAACTCATCATTGTAATAAAGTAAGAGAAACCAGATCTCACACGGAAAGCTTTAAGTGCTCGTTTTTCCGCGTGCTCTTCGAGAGTTGAACAGTAGAGAAATAGCTTGATGGTGGTGATTTTTTTATGAACCCTCTGCCAAGCAGTTAATTGTGAATTGCCGAGTAATCATGTAGATGCAGAAACTAAAACACTATACCACAATAGTAAGACAGCAATTTTTCTGGCATATAAATGCTCAATGATGAACTATAAGCTGGACACAACAGATATACCTGTAACACGGATTGTTTGACAAAGGACGTGCGTAATACATACCACGGAAGGTTTGATATTGAGAAGGACAACTACTAGTCAGCCAAAATGTGCAGAAAATACCATAAGTAATAGGATAGCGAATGTAAATCTTCTTCGGACACTTCTACCAGGTAAATGATAAGAGCTAACGAAACAAATATTCCTTTATCTATGGAAATGGAGAGTAATAATAGCATGGATTACAGGACTAAGAAAAGCACTAGCAAGAGATGGTGTCAGGGAATCGAAAATTACAGGAAGAAACATTCTGAGAAGAAATACTAAATTTAGAAACGTTTCAAAACAGAGAAAAATAAGAACACAGTACAGGGACAGGAGGAAAGTTGACATTTGTGGTTGCGGGGGGGGGGGGGGGGGAGGAGGAGGATGAGGTGAAGACGTAAAATAAGAAACATTCAGAGGAAGAGAAGTAATTGCAATTGATGATTGATGCCAGTTGACACGAAGATAAAGCAAAACGAAATAAATCGTCCGTAGTGGAACCGTTAGCAGACGACGCCGCCAGTCCAGTCATCGTAATGAAACTGGCTCGAGTCATTTAGAAAAATCACCATAACCCTAAATCATCCAGGAGGCAATAATAATTTGATCTTTTCTTCTAATGAATGCTTAACGTATGGGTGGCACTTGGTACTCGTGTGTTTTCCCTCCCAATCTCGGTAAAGAAGAAAGGAAAGAAAGATTTTTGTATTTGGCCAATACGAAAATGTCGTTATAGATGAATAATAAGCTTATAATTAACAACCGTGGTGAAAAAATCAGTCGTACCCTTTGGAAAGAATTTTCCCAGCATTTGTCTCAAGCGATCTACAGATAAAACGGAACGACTAAATGGAGATAGCTGAACGGAAAATTATATCCTGGCCATCCACATCAGTCATCTCCTAGTTCCGCATATCGGCTCTCACACGTCCTGTGTGTAAGTTTGTGTGTGGTGGTAACTGAGTTAGGCAAGATGTATGCAGTAGGGTCTACCGGCTTCCATATGCATCTTGCATCAGATGCACGTAAATTGTGAACGCCCTCTAGCATCTCGACAAATTTTGCGATGTGAATCTAAGTTTCAGCGAGAATACATAACGAGAGGTATTCTCTGTACAATATTACACTTCAGATTTTGCTTCTAAGACCCTCTGCCATTGTGCAGGCGAGTGCAAAGTCAATGGGATGGGTAAATCTGGCTCTGAAGACGGCGACTTCACTCACACACAATGACACGCATACATGTGCTTAATATTCATCATTTTACAAATAACTTTACCGTGCTGTAGTATTTGTCATACCATCGAATACTTGGAACGTTTTGACTCTTCATAATGACTGATCCACCGTAATAACACATACCATTGCTCCACAAAAAGAAATGTAGTGACTAGCAAATGCTGTTGATAACTGGAGAAACAACCATATCTCAGATGCGTTTCCCTAAAAATGTGGACAACACTACTTAGATTCAAGAAAATGATCCAGACATCGGAACAGATTTGGTGAAAATGATAGTACATAGTATGGGATGAGGTTTCCTCTGTTTTTAAGGTTTATAACTTTGTAATGAGAAGCAATCGCTCTTTAACAACGGGCTCAACCATTCGGATACGTGACTGTAATGATACAGAGGATGTTCAGGAATTTGGTGAATCGTTCCTGAAAAGTAATCGGAAATTTTGTTATATAGCTGCCCAAAATCTGCTGTTACATTCTGTTCTATGGCTATCATCCTTCGTTAATTGGTAATACTGGCGAAACTGATTGATGTAGCCAAATTTCAGTTTCCATTTTTGTAAAACTTGGTGTTTGTTGCTAAAAATTCCATTGTAAGCTTTATCGATCCTGATAGCAGTTTTTTTTGTTTTAATGGGAGAGAAAAGATGTGTACCAATACATAGGAAAGCACACTGCCTGAACTATGTCAGTGTACAAAATCCTTACGGACTTTCGATTGTTTTAAAAATACTACTACTTGCTGAAGACTTCTTCTCCGTATATGGAATCACTCATGAATTATTTGGTATGTACTCTTTACTTACTATGGACTCCAAAACGTAGCCTGTAATACAACTTATAACTCGTGAATAGTCAACCAAGCCAGTCCATATCGTGTTAGCCTTGATGTTGGTATGGAGGATCAGTAGGCACATTAAATCTGACTACAGAGATAATGATACTCACATGGACTTTTTATTGTTTAAAGTGGTTTAGGTACCTGAATCATTCTCACTAGGTCACAAAACTTCGAAGTCGATGGCTGCTTGAGTATGCTACCGGAGTATGCATCTGCTCGGGCTTCCTACTTGATGTGGTGACTTCATCGTCAGTTAATAATGGGGACTTTTCATTGCACACCACGTTCACCAAATAAAAAAAGAGAAAAACTAATATACGTTATTTTTACGTAACATACTCTGTTCAAAAGAGTTCATATTCTGAAGAGAACTGTGATGCAAATATAGCAACCAAGAAATTGAAAACTGGCGTGAGCCAGTGAGGAAGTTGATTCCACATTTAAGGCGACTGCTTGATGCGTAGGTCAGGCTTTAGCGTTTCTAATCCGAAGGGAGTGATTCAAGTCCGTGAAACCGTGCTATGGTTTCCTATAGACCATCCCATCTCATCAAATCTTTCCCGAATCCTGAAGCAGTAAAGAAAAATATATCATACCGCGAGAGATGGTAGTATTACGTATTAGGAAGAAAAACACTTTTAGTAACATCAGCCACAACGTAAGTCGTTTCATGCATGTGGAAACGTGAATGGCAGCATTCAGGGTTCACTATGCAAATTTGTGACAATGTGATTAAATGGAATTATAACAATGACTAGAGTCGCCTCAAGACTTCCCGTTGTTGTATGTAACATATCCATCAAATCTCAGTACGGTCGAAGGACTGATCTAACGGCATATTCCGTCTATCTGCAGTTTATTATATTGATGGTGGTTACATTAAAAGAGAGTAAAGTGGACTTACAGACTGAAATAATCCAGATCGTCTTCCATTGACTAAAGCTGTCTAAATTTCATCCAGTAGCAATGGATCGAAAACGAATTTACGTCGTGCGTTAGTGTGTTGAAAACATTTTTTTTCCTTCCTGTATAATGACCGTGACGATTACGCCATTTGAGATATACTACGATAAGGCATAATGTTAGAGGCAAACTCTGAGCGCGAGCCCACTTTGTGGCACGCAAAACGTCTGCAATTCGTCGCAGCGTGTGGTCTGCTGCCACCGTTAACATATTGTCGGAGGTAGATGGCTTCAGATACCTACACGCTAGCTACGAAATAGCTGTTGCTTCTCACCACATTTAAGGCACTTGACTCAAAGCCGAGAATTGATCCATTCCTTACCTGACCATCCAGATTAACGTTTCCCATCGTTTCGTAAGATAGATACCAGAAGAAATCACTTATGTAGACAGACAGGTAGAGAGATACATCTTTGGCTCTATAAACACTTAGTGAGCAATCTCGATGATGTAGAAACTGTTATTAAAATAAAAATTCGCAAAACATAAATTTTCAAAAGAAGAGATATTTTAACGTTCCTCCCATAGATCCTAAGTGAAGTGAGGACGTACAACCAGTACAAAAGATTTGATATATCTTTTAATTTAGATACTTATAACAGTCTAGTCACAAACATGTAAAATATGAACAATGAAATGTACAAGGTAACTCTTAGACTGCTGTAGCATCAATGAGAAGCAGTTGGTGACATTCACACTTAAAGCGCGTATAACTTGTTTCCTCTACCATTGTTTCCATACTGAATTTGTGTCTCGTGTCTGCTCGTACATAGCGGTCAGAAACCTGGACCCTATTTTTCAGTCCTCCCTTCCTTTCTATTCGTTAACATAAATGCATGTAGGCCATTACTGCGTTTTTCTTTCTGAAAATTCTTTGATCTGTATTTGAAAACACTACTATCTGTACGTCTTTTCACATTTGCTTAATTGACTTCTGTCTTGGGGCAAAATTACATTACTGGCCATTAAAATTGCTACACATAGAAGAAATGCCGATGATAAACGGGTGTTCATTGGACAGATATCTTATACTAGAACTGACATGTGGTTATATTTTCATACAATTTGGGTGGATAGATCCTGAGAAATCAGTACCCAGAACAACCACATCTGGCCGTAATAACGGCCTTGATACGCCTGGGCATTGTCAAACAGAGCTTGGATGGCGTGTACAGGTATAGCTGCCCATGCAGCTTCAACACGATACCACAGTTCATCAAGAGTAGTGACTGGCGTATTGTGACGAGCCAGTTGCTCCGCCACCATTTACCGTACGTTTTCAATTGGTGAGAGATCTGGAGAATGTGCTGGCCAGGGCAGCAGTCGAACATTTTCTGTATCCAGAAAGGCCGGTAAAGGACCTGGAACATGCGGTCGTGCGTTATCCTGCTGAAATGTAGGGTTTCGCAGGGATCGAATGAAGGGTAGAGCCACGGGTCGTAACACATCTGAAAAGTAATGTCCACTGTTCAATGTGCCATCAGTGCGAACAAACGTCGCCATCTGTTGACTCAGGGATCGAGACGTGGCTGCACGATCCGTTACAGCAATGCGGATAAGATGCACGTCATCTCAACTGCTAGTTATACGTTGCCTTTGGGATCCAGCAAGGCGTCTCGTATTACCCTCCTGAACCCACCGATTCGATATTCTGCTAACAGTCATTGGATCTCGACCAACGCGAGCAGCAATGTCGCGATACGATAAACAGCAATAGTATACAATCTGACCTTTATCAAAGTCGGAAACGTGATGGTACGCATTTCTCCTCCTTACACGAGGCATCACAACAACGTTTCACCAGGCAACGCCAGTCAACTGCTGCTTGTGTATGAGAAATCGGTTGGAAACTTTCCTCATGTCAAAACGTTGTAAGTGTCGCCACCTGCGCCAACCTTGTGTGGTAAGTTAATCATTTGCATATCACAGCATCTTCTTCCTGTCGGTTAAATTTCGCGTCTGTAGCACGTAATCTTCGTGGTGTAGCAATTGTAATGACCAGTAGTGTAGATTCACTTAAGGGTAACATAGGTCATATTCACTTGTAGTGTTCTGAATACTCTTACTCTCAAACTCGGCAAATTTCGTAAGTCTTATATTGGGGCCATTCATCCTTTCACGTAGCATCAGCGTAGTCCTACACAGCAAAGCCAGGGGGACCACTCCACCAGCGGCAGCCACACCCACTGGTACAGCAGGCAGCGGCGTCATCACCAAAAGAGGTCGATGGTCCCACAGACCTACTTCCCCTTTTGGATCACATGGCTGCAGACAGACGCGGCAGCGTTAACATTAGTTAGGTATTCTTAGTGGGATGTGTGGGACAGCTGCCGACCGCAATAGCGGTTCACCGTCGAAGTCCCTTTAAGAAACCAGCATCATGACATCTTGTATATTCGGGAATCCAGCCGGATATTAGCGTTGTTCTCGCACGATTCCCACAGCGTGCCTCACTGTCTTGTTCATGTGCTACCTGAGACTGGTCCTTGGGTCGATCGAGTCCAGTATTTATGCCTGGGAGGAGCTGGGCGGTCCGCGCCCAGTGGTCCCTCTGTGGTCCGCGCCCGCCAGACTCGGCTTCAATGGACCCCTCAGGCCGCGGATGTTCCGACTGCCGTCCGCGCCTGTTTTGGCCGTCCGCAACGGTTGTGGTCGTCATCTGCGGTGTGTCAGACCCGATCTGAGATGTTGGGTACTCTGTCTCACGACTGTTACAATGATTTCCACCTCTGTTTCGTGCTGGGCGCTCCATAATCGGTCCGCACCGCGTCGTGTGTTCCGTCTGCGGTCCGCACCCGCCAGACGCGGCTACACTGGCCCTCTCTGGCCGCCTTCCAGGCATAAATACTGGACTCGATCGACCCAAGGACCAGTCTCAGGTAGCACTTGAAGAAGACAGCGAGCCACGCTGTTGGAATATCGTGCGAGAACGACGCGAATATCCAGCTAGATTCCCGAATATACAAGATGTCAACAGATCGCTGGGAAAGCATGAAGAATTAAAGCAGCATCATCTTCAACGATGTCGTATTTATTAACGTACAAATCAAAAATTTTGGATGTGTAAATCAAAGCAACTGTCCTTCAAGGAAAAATATTATAAAATATGCAGCATTAATATTTTGCCAGGAATTTTATTTTTAAATCTTTTAATTGTCTTTTTTATAAAAAGCCATAACTCAAATTCTAATCATGAAATTAATCTGAAAATATTCTTGTAGTGTCCTGAGAAGTTTATAAGACCGCTGATCTACAGTTACTAATATATTGACAAATTATATCATTAACAGAGTTTTTAATTTTGCACATCCAAAATTAACCTTTTTCTATACACAAACATCTAAAAATCAGAATGTAAAATCAGGATCTCATGTTTTTTTAGTTCCAGGGAGACAGCAACACGTTTCGAACACGTCCTGAAAGATTCCCAACATTAGCGTATATATGTTTGGAGGAAAAGCTTCTAAGAGCGCAAAAAAAAAAATGTATAACGGAGAAAATAAGGTTCAAAGATTTTCTTCTCATACTTCTACATCTAATAAGTTTATCTCACTATTAAAATCCTCCATACTGATACGCCTCTTCCTCCAGGTTTCTCTACTCTCATCTTCGAATCTGCCTGGCCTATATTTGCAGGTAAGCACCGACCTGTTAGCTTTCTTGAGTCTACTCTCGTCGGTGGTGTAAAATGCTTTTGTTGTAAACAAACTGGGATTCACACCAACTCTCTTCAGCACTTCTATTCTGCCATTATTCCCGTTGTTGTAACATAAAACTTCATCATAGGCACATATTTTGGGTGCTTCAAGTCTAGAGAGTGCCCTTTTTGACCACCTAACCCAAATTAAATTATTGAGGCTTTCTTTTATGTTTTGTGTTTTTCCGTGAAGAAACTTCCGGAATAAAACAGAATTTTCAAGAAACCCGAATGTGAGCTTAATTGCATTCATAACAGGTTCTGATAATGAGTGTTTATGTAAACAGGTCTCATTTATGTTGTTGAACTTATACCTATCGTCTTTGGGTCACAGACTGTGCACTGGTGTTTGGTCAGAAAACAACTGCCCACACATCACACCTCATTGCCTGTAAATTATTTGTGTTTCTCCTGATAGTTATAAAAAAAAATAACTGAAGAGAATCAATTTCCTTCAGATTAAGCCTGCCTTTTCCTGCTAGTGGTTACCCATTCTAACGTATTTCACTTTTGTGTACAGTATACATAATACCATACTGGTCCTTACATCTGGAGAACATCCTCACAACTTCAGCAGTCTCCATGCCCGCACTTAAGCCATTATAATTTTTAGAGGATCCTTCTGCATGCTTTTCTTGCCACAGTTTCTCACTGTCTTCATTGTTGGACATTTTTCTTGTAGCACACTGGTGGCAGTATTTAGACATAATTCTGTACATCTAAAACTTCACCTGAGGCAATACCAGCAACAGATGCAACTCTATACAGAGATGCGTGACCCCTTTCCATGCAGGTTCCATCTACAGACACACACAGGTCAGTAACATTTGTAGGAGATTCAATGTCATGCATAGCTACCCCAGGATCTACTTCTTTTTGGATTATTTCCACCAATTACTCCACTGCTTTCTTCATAGAAACTTTGGCAGAATCGCATACAGCATCAGACATTTATTTGTTTATTTTTTCAAACTTGCACAAGATGGAGGCACGTTCAGAAAACCAGACAATAATTACCTCCTTCGCTGCCATGTCCACAGCATCTCAGAATGTATTCTAACCTAAAATTGCTTTAATAGGTACCAGTGTCAGCTTTTTTGGAGAAGGAAAATTAAAATTCATAACCACACGAATTACAAATTAATTTAAAATCACAAGCTATTCCCTCTCTACATTCTTCACCAAGAATAATGCATTCCGTATTTTCACAGCTAACACATAAACATGAAAACTATAGAGCCCGACAGAGAAGCTCTAAATCACTACGTCTGAATCCAGTGGCATCCATATCAACATCATTCACGCACCTGTACAATTCTCCTGTCCCAAGTTTCGATGCTGAAGCTGAGAGCTTCTAATCTTCATTTGGAGCTGCTTTCTCTTTTTTGTTGGTAAACCGATTTCCACGAAACCTCCGTTGCCTAAACACAGGTTTTCTAATACCCATTACACATAATTTTGATTTCTACAAAAAGGTTACTGAATTCAACCTTCCACCTACTAGTATGTGTTAGGAATGTCGTTATGTAAATAAACCACATGCAAGAAAGTTTTCAGGCAAAGATATAGATGTCAGCCAGAGATATAGATGTCAGCCAAAGATATTCACACTGTCAAAAATTCCCCTGAAGCAAGCAGTTCCCAAATCTCGAAAAAGATCGAAGTGGTCGTCAGTGCAGAGTAATCAGTTTAATGATTTAAAGGCGTTTCTAAAGGTCCTATCACCATAAAATTCATACACAACTTGGGTTGGACTACGTAGATCAAGAAAATAATATTTCTGAAAAGTCGATTTTTTGGACCAAAATCCATTACATCCTCCCTCAACTACACTTTGTCGCAGCTGGTGAATGTAAGAACTTATTTCAAGGTGGAGATTTTAGTTAATGTAATCAGTAACAAACTTTTTCGGCACTTTTTACCTGGGCAGTGTCATTGTGCCACAGTGGCGCGGTGTATACCTCGTGATGAAGCGGTCTTTATTTATTTAAGCTTCTCACACATGTGTTACGTTTCTGGTAGACGATCTTTTCTATCTCGTAACTTCCAAGTTTCGATTGAACTGACATGTGCTTTCTATGGTGTTACTACTTCTCCACAGTAAGCAGAAAGCAACAACGTAATGCTGGAGAAGGTGGCTGCCATGGGTTAAACACCACTGGATATCTCCTGCTATCTGTGGGGCACCGATATAGCAGTGAAATTACTCTGAATGGCGTCTGTGCCGTTCCAGCCATTTGTCAACGTTCTTCCATGGGCGAACTACGTGTTGTGGCTTGTACATCCAGGCACAGGTGATGTTAAACAGCGCTCATTCTTTTTGCTCTACGCAGGCCCTAAAGTGTATCATTTACTGTTAGCAGAGCAACACAGCGGTCGAACCGCATGCGCTTCCTTATGAACGATTGAAGTCATGCTTAATAGCCCATTTTGAGTCGCAACTACACACCACGGCTGCCCATAGTATGTTCTCAGCTGCTATAAGCTCAGTGGGCAGTCGCATAGAGAGTGGATATCACGGTTACAGGGTCTGTCGAGAGAGTGCCATTTCCAGTGTGCGAACCCCCAATGCAGACAAGAGTATACTGCGTCTTATCTTAAACATGGTCTTCGCTCTTTCACCTGATGAAGAACGCCGCAATCATCTACTTAAGTGTAAGGACCTGTCATTCGATACCTGGCTTCCCATTATTAGGGATTTAAAAAAAACTATTAGACCTTTGGCAGCTGTGCAGGACACCTCTTGAAATCTTATGCCCGAAATTCTTCCCCATGAAACTTCCTGGAAGATTAAAAATGTGTGCCGGACTGAGACTCGAACTCGGGACATTTGCCTTTCGCGGGCAAGTGCTCTACCAGCTGAGTTACCCAAGCACGACTCACGCCCCGTCCCCACAGCTTTACTTCCGCCAGTACCTCGTCTTCTACCTTCCAAACTTTACAGAAGCTCTCCTGTGAGATCATGTTCTATGGCGCACCACTAACGCCATTTACAATGGAGTTTAAAAGAGCTTTATGAATGTTAGAATTTGTAGGAGAGTAGCATTTTATTTTCTGTTCCAGTGTATGTACAATGTTGATGTGTAGTCACGCTGGAAACATTCTTTTTATGACCCTGTACATTAATCAAATGTGCAACAGTAATTAAAACGAGACATCTACACGATGATACAGGGAGGTTTCCTAGTTTTATGTCTGCCAAAGATATCCTAAGTAGAGTAGTCTTTCTCATAGTCATTTCACACTTAAAATATGAATACAATAGAGCATGAGTTGGGCTGAAAGTTCGAATGACTCACTGCCTATAAAATGAATATATATTTCTGGTGAAATCCTTCACTCTCAGTACATGGCTCCTTGAGATGTGAGGAGGATTACTACTAACAATCCATGTCTTTGACACTGGTATATGGGGCTCGTTGGAATATTAGAGAGAATGGATACACTAATAGACAAAATAACTCTGAATCTCACTACACAGTTATTCGCTTAACAGAAAATTTACGTACTATATTGATAAAAGTATGCACTATGGTCATAGGTAGAGCTTTCGTGGTCAGAAATCCAAATCCACTACATTTGATAAAAGAGAATTTTAACAAATCCCAATGCTTAGTAACATTTGCAGCTATATAGCTATTAGTTCTGCTCATCGAGTAGGACAAGATGGAGTTAGGTGAGCCTACTAACAGATTCAGCGCCAATCTGAAGAAATAGAATAAAGTCGATAAAGTTTGACAGCCTAGAATTTTGCAGACACATCAGTAGTTATATTCAGCGCCATGAGAATTATTCAATTAATCAACTTGCTAGAGGAAAAAGCTCTCCCCAAAACACACATAGTGTCTAGTACTACACAGATGTTAAAGTTCAGCCTGAATGGTCAGAAACGAAATAGAATCAAACCACTATGATTTCTGGTGATACGAATGGACATTCAATTACCCACATATCCAAACGCTGCAGAGCTTGTTCATTATGTGGGTTAACGAAGTGGATACAGGTTGCTGATGTGAGACATACAGAAATCTAAATAGGTACAGTGAATTCTTTCTGTAAGCACAGGATAGAAGTACCACGAGCCGGCCGGAGTGGCCGAGCGGTTGAAGGCGCTACAGTCAGGAACCGCACGACCACTACGGTCGCAGGTTCGAATCCTGCCTCGGGCATGGATGTGTGTGATGTCCTTAGGTTAGTTAGGTTTAAGTAGTTCTAAGTTCTAGGGGACTGATGACCACAGATGTTAAGTCCCATAGTGCTCAGAGCCATTTGAACCATTTGAAAAACAATATTACAGGCGGTATTTAGGCAAAAACTTTCTTCTCTATTTAATTTCAAATATTTAACTATCATATTACCTTACAAATGCAGCCGGATGTTACGTGTAATTTCTGTTTCGACTACTTCTGCCTGTCTAGTTAACCTATGGTTATGTTATTTACTGCTCGTAGATTCAACAGTAAACTACCGTAGCAGTATGTGAATTTTCTCCTGCAGCCTATTAACGGGGCTTGTTGAAAGTTAAAGAATAGTGCACTGGCCATATAACTGTGGTTGTGAACAGTGAAATTAGAAGACTATGAAACACAACTGTGAATCTGTCGGCTACATCATTAACAGTATACAGTAGTGGCACATCCACACCCCATTTTTCAGCCAGTCCCTCGACACTGTTGACAATCAACAAACGAAGGAAACAAAGCAGGCGAGCGTCGACACAAACTGACTCTCAGATCCGTTCGATTGCCTTGAGAGACCTTGGCCGTGTGCGACAGCATCACTTTGTCTTCGGCAAACTGCAACACTTTTTTTCTCTAAAATTCTCCGTGGTTTCACTTACTACTTGCTCAGTACAGATATTTGATTACAGGTTCTAGCAGTTTTGTGAGTGACACTCCACACGATGCGCACCTTCATTCTTCTGACGTCTTCGTGTGCAGTCCATTTCATCTCTTCAGTGACACTCTCAGGTGTTGTAAGCAAACACAGAATGAATTGTGTTTTTCTTCTTCAAATATTTTCAGTCTCCTCCATTAATCTAACTCCGAAGTGTATCCTATTTACGAAAAATAATCAGGAAATGGTCAAAGAACAAGCTGTTAGTGACCTACTTCGTCCTTGAATAGTACTTCTTGGAACTCTTCCATCAACTCAGAACATTAACCACCTTCACCACGGCTTTGGCAGTTCCACCTCAAATCATTCGGAGCGGAATCCCCTTAACTTATCCCGTAGCCAAATGATACCACATGGCTTGCATTATATTATTAATATTGAGCTCCAGCTGCCAATCTTTGTAAGAGGTAGTCGTCATGTGCGAATGTTTCACATTTCGTACCATATTTCCGTCTTTTCAGTACACAAATGGGTCGTCTGTTAACGTTTTAATCCACTAGCTTGTCTTGGGCGAACTCAATATTGCTTAAGCCTCATAAGGCAGCCTGTTGCTGCAAAAAGTTGATCTCAAATCCCCTTCACACTACGTAACAGATATCTGATATGATTTATTGATCATAATCGAGAACGAACGCCCGCGGGGAAATTAAATTTCTTAAAGTTGAACGGTTGACCGGTCAGAATGATTCGTGTTCCTTGGGACGAAAACCGACATTATCCGTATCTGGTTAAAATTGTCGCTCCAATTGAAATGCACAGTATCTTCTTAACATACAGATAAAACTTAAGACGTTCACAAATGACCAGTAGCGTACTTGCCAGTTTACGAGGTTGTCACAGAATACACATGCTACTACTGTCAACACTTGAAGCGCGAGGAGTAGCATCACGTTATTTTTACTTCTAGGTAGGAAGACAATTGGGTATGAATAATGGTAGAATTTACTGTAAGATTAAACCATTTCCATCGCCATAGCCGTTAAACGTTATTAGACTTATCACCGCTCAAACGATCCCAAAATCCTTGGATTCGATGGTAATATCACACATTTCAAACCCTCATGAAAATTGAGTTGTCCTTCCATCAAAGCAATTTCATAAATACACTACTAGCTATTAAAATTGCTACACCACGAACAAATGCAGATGATAAACGGGTATTCATTTGGCAAATATATTATACTAGAACTGACCTGTGATTACATTTTCACGCAATTTAGGTACATAGATCCTGGGAGATCAGTACCCAGAACAACGATTACTGGCCGTAATAACGGCCTTGTAACGCCTGGGCATTGAGTCAAACAGAGCTTGGAAGGCTTGTACAGGTGCAGCTGCCCATGCAGGTTCAACACGATACCACAGTTCATCACGAGTAGTTACTGGCGTATTGTGACGAGCCAGTTGCTCGGCCACCATTGACCAGACGTTTTCAATTGGTAAAGGATCCTGAGAATGTGCTGGCCAGGACAGCAGTCGAACATTTTCTGTATCCAGAAAGGCCCGTACACGACCTGCAACACGCGGTCGTGCATTATCCTGCTGAAATGTAGGGTTTCGGAGGGATGGAATAAAGGGTAGAGCCACGAGTCGTAACACATCTGAAATGTGACGTCCACTGTTCAAAGTGCCGTCAATGCGAACGACAGGTGACCGAGACTTGTAACCAATGGCACCGCATACCATCACGCCGGGTGATACGCCAGTATGGCGATGACGAATACACGCTTCCAATGTGCGTTCACCGCTGTAAACAGCACCGGGATTCATCAGAAAAAATGACGTTTTGCCATTCGTGCAGCCAGGTTCGTCGTTCAGTACACCATCCTGTGATGCAGCGTCAAGGGTAACCGCAGCCGTGGTCTCCGAGCTGATAGTCCATGCTGCTGCAAACGTCGTCGAACTGTTCGTGCATATGGTTGTCTTGCAAACATCCCCATCTGTTGACTCAGGGATCGAGACGTGGCTGCACGATCCGTTACAGCCATGCGGATAAGATGCCTGTCATCTCGACTGCTTGTGATACGAGGCCGTTGGGATCCAGCACGGCGTTCAGCATCACCCTCTTGAACCCACCGATTGCATATTCTGCTAACAGTCTCGACCAACGCGAGCAGCAATGTCACGATACGATAAACCGCAATCGCGATAGGCTACAATCCGACCTGTATCAAAGTCGGGAACGTAATGCTACGCATTTCTCCTCCTTACACGAGGCATCACAACAACATTTCACCAGGCAACGCCGGTCAACTGCTGTTTGTGTTTGAGTAATCAGTTGGAAACTTTCCTCTTACCAGCACGTTGTAGGTGTCGCCTCCGGCGCCAACGTTGTGTGAATGCTCTGAAAAGCTTATCACTTGCATATCACAGCATCTTCTTCCTGTCGGTTAAATTTCGCGCCTGTAGCACGTCATCTTCGTGGTGTAGCAATTTTAATGTCCAGTAGTGTTTGACTAAACGTGTATCAGATGTTACGGAGTTATCCTTGCATGTCAGCTCATTCCCGTTTCAATCCCTAAAAGAAGGGCAACCAGGGGTGTCTTCTGAACGAACCCTCACCACGCCTCCCTACATACTGATACACGGATATCCGTTTTGAAAGTCTGAATAGCTTCACCAGCAAATTGTGTGATCGCTACAAGAGCAGAATACACAAGGATGGGCTTCGAACGGGGTTGAAGCACACAGGTAAACGCGAGAAACATACCCAGTTCACGTGTTTGGCATAGAAAGCACACATTTTTGATACTGAAGCCGGGACATTGGTTTTCGAGGTCTGTTAGTAATTCACCAAGTTACACATGTGCTACATCTATAATAATTTCTTGGAACGTCTTTTTCAGTGCAGTAAAAGAAAGAGATTCTGGTCGTATGTAAGCTTTACCAGAGGCAATAAACAATCAACAACTTCTCTGCGCGGTACCAATGGTGGGTGACAGTGTCACTCAAGTAGAGTTCCGAAATACATTCATCAACGAAATCGAAGAAAATATTCTAGAATTTGAACCAAGAACAACTACCAACTTAACTAACTTAGACGTAGATATCTTGTTTTTAGCGAATCAGCGTAAATAACTTAATAAAGGTAAGGCTCCCGATCCAGATTGTATACTTTAGTTTCTTCCAGGACATGCCCGTATAATACTCCATACAACATATATAAACGCTCGATCGTCGAAAGATCCCTATCAAAAGATTGGAATATCGCATAGGTCACACCAGTACAAAAAATAAAAAGAAATAGAAGTAATCTGCTAAATTGCAAAATGGTTCAAATGGCTCTGAGCACTATGGGATTTAACTTCTGAGGTCATCAGTCCCCTAGAACTTAAAACTACTTAAACCTAACTAACCTAAGGACATCACACACATCCATGCCCGAGGCAAGATTCGAACCTGCGACTGTAGCGCCTAGAACCGCTCGGCCATCCCAGCCGGCTTCTAAATTGCAGACCATATGTCTAATATCGATTTGCAGTACGATTTTGAAACGTATGCTGGGATCGAACATTCTGAATTGCCTCGAAGAAAACGATCTAATCACACATAATCAGCATGTGTTCAAAAAACATAGTTTTTTTTAAAGAAGACTAGTTCTTTGTTCACACGAAATAACCAATTCTATCGACAGGCAATCAAAATTGATCCCATATGTCTAGATTTCTTGAAGGCTCTCGATACCGTTCCTCACAAGCGACTTCCAATGATATTGCTTGTCAACGCAATACCGTCTCAGCTGTGCGGCTGGATCTGTGAATTCCTGTCAGAAAGGTCACAGTTCGAGGTAAGAGAGGGAAAGACGAAGAGCGGATCACAACTTAAGTCTGGCGTTCCCCAAGGAAGTGCTATAGACTATTTGCTTTTCCTTATCAATGCAGACCATTTAGGAGACAAGTTCAATAGCAATCTTAGATTGTTCGCAGATATTGCCATCATTTATCGTGTCGTAAAGTCATCAGAAGATGAAAACCATTTGTAAAATCATTTGGACAAGATACCTGTAGGGTGCGAAAAGTGTGAAGTCATCCACATAAGTGCCACAGAGAATACACTAAATTTCGGTTACACAATAAATCACACGACTCTAAATTCTGCGATTTTAACTAAACACAAAGGGATTGCAGCTACAAATAACTTAACTGGCTGGATAACATAGATGATGTTGTTAGGAAAGCTAACAAAAGTCTGTGTTTTATTGGCAAAACACTCAGAAGATGCAACATGTCTAATAAAGAGAATGCAACACAGCTTTTCTGCCCTCATCTGCAGTGTATCTGCGCTGTGAGGGATCTCGATCGCATAGAACTGACGGGGGAAACTGAGAGAGTTCGAAAAGGACAGCTCTGTTTGTATAATTACGAAATATTGGTCAGAGTATTGCGTGTGTGTGTGTTTGGGGGGGGGGGGGCGATGGAGGGGCGTTCGACAATCAATAAAACAAACGCGTTTCTCTTTGCGGCGAGATCTTCTCACGAAATTTCTCTCACCAACTTTCACCTCCGAATGCGAAAACATTTTATTGAGACCCACTTATGTACGGTAAAATGATTATCGCAACGAAATGATGGAAATCTGAGCTCGTACGGATAATTTTATGTGTTCGTTTTTCCCGCTCGCTTTCCGAAAACGAAACTGTGAAAAATAGCTTGAACATGATTCGACGAACCCTCTACTAGACTGTGAATTACTGAGTAATCATGTCGAAGTAGATGTCATTACGCTTTCGAGGGATGATTTGTGGCCGTCTTCAAGAGTTCGTCAATTTAGGATATTCAAGATTTTCGTGACACTCTTTCGTAAGTAAAATAGACACGTCATTCCACCCACCTTTGTACACTTCCAGTATGCTCTGTTACTTGTGACTAGACCCACATACTACAGCAATATTCTATGTTGGGACAAGAAGTGCTTCGTACGAAGACTTCTTTGTGGACTGGCTGTATACTTCCAGAATCCTGCCAATGGACCGAACTGGGCCACCTACCTGTTTCACTGAGCACATATAATTATGCCATTTCAAAATCCCATTAACTGTTACATCCAGGTATTCCAACGAGCTGACATACTCCAGATGATGATGGAATAACAGAGTGTTGGCATTCTCCTTATTAGAAATGGCAGTATTTGCCGGGTAGTCGGACATCCACAATCGCTCCGACAAAAGGTTAGTGCGTTCAGTATGGGATGTGACCACTTCTAGCAGCAGTACAAGCCTGGCAAACGACGGGGCGTGCTGTGAATGAGGCCATCAATCTCATGTTGAGACAACAGTGGCAGACGGTGGAGTATGGCACACAGAAGACACCTACCCGGCTCCCCGCGGTAGAGGAACAAGGGAAGAAGGGAAACAGGGCAGTCGCAAACAGATGTGGCCCGATGGCTTGATGTGAATCATTCTTTTGTTTTTCGCAGCTTGCGACAGTTTATAGAGACCGAAACTGCATCCCCAAGACCATGGCAGGGCCGACCATGTGTAATATCAGAAAGAGAGAACTGTTATCTTGCTGTAAGGGCACTATGGTACCGCCTTAGTAGTGCACAGCAACAGGTTCAAATGGCTCTGAGCACTAGCGAAGGTCATCAGTCCCCTAGAATTTAGAACTACTTAAGCCTAACACACATCCATGCCCGAGACAGGATTCGAACCTGCGACCGTAGCAGTCGCGCGGTTCCAGACTGAAGCGCCTAGAACCGCTCGGTTACTTCTGCAGCAACAGGCATCTGACCTGACAGCATCCACTGAACGGATTGTATCGGGGCACACGATGTACAGAAGACAACGAGAGTGTGTCCTATATTGTCGTAGACCTGATGTATGTGTACCTATGACACGTCTTGGCAGAAGGGAACGTCTGGAGTGGAGCCGTCAATATACCATCAGGACGGTCGAACAATGATCCAATGTACTTTCCGAGATGAGTCCCGATTTGGTATGGACAGTAGTTTCTCGACGGAAATGCATCTGGAGTGAACGTGAAACACGATTTCGGGACCCAACCACTGTGGAAAGAGACTGATATCGAGGATGATCGCTAACGGTGAAGGCAGGAATTATGTTGTCCTCTCGAACACTGCTTCATGAAATTGTACAGCTCAATTGGCAAGGTTTAACTACTGTCAGGTATCATGACGATATCTTTGAATCTCGTGTGCTGTTGTTGAGGGATGCTGTGGGCCCAGACTTCGATTTGCTGGACGATAGTACTCGACCTCAACTAGCACGCTTCGTTGATGTTTTCTAGGAAACGGAAGATATTGCACCCATGGCGTGGCCCGCTCGCTCTCCCGATTTGAATTACGTCAGCATCCACCAACCGCTCTCCAAACCTTGCGAGCAGAGCTGCAGGAAGAATGAGCTTTATTGCCTCAACATGAGTTTGATGGCATCATTCATAGCACGTTCCGTCGTTTGTCAGCTAGCGTTGCTACCAGAAGTCGTCATAACTCATACGGAGCGCTTTAACTAGTTGCCGGAATGTGTGTGTAAATCCGTTCAGTCTGAAAAAAGGCAAGTTGCAGTTGTTTACGTTCTGTAGTCTTTATATTATTTCTACGTTACTATCACCTGATTATACTGTTTTGCAGCAAAATAAACGAAACATTGCAAAATTTCGGTTTGTTGCTTAAATTTTGGACACCAGTGTGTGACTGAATAGTTTCACATTTTTTCTACGGATATTACTTCCTATCATCTGTGAAATATCTGTAGTGGCTATTTATTGTGTCTGCCCGGTAATTAAAGTACAACATAAAGAACCACGTAGCCAACACGCTTCCCTGGGGCATGTTGTGGGTAGAGCAAACCAAAGACTGCGATTCATTGGCAGAAAAGTTAGAAGGTGCAACACGTCTACCAAAGACACTGCTTACACCACGCTTGTCCGCTCTATAATGGAGTATTTCTGTGCTGTGTGGGATCCACATCAGTTGGGACTGACGGATGACATCGAAAAAGTACAATGAAGGGCAGCTCGTTTTGTATTATCGTGGAATGGGGGAGATAGTGTCACATACATGATACGTGAAATGGAGTGGCAATCATTAAAACAAAGGAGTTTTTCGTTGCGACGGGATCTTCTCACGAAATTTCCGTATTCTCCTCCGATTGTGAAAACATTCAGTTGCCACCCACCTACATAGGGAGAAATGATCATCACGATAAATTAAGAGAAATTTAAGTGCTCGTTTTTCCCGTGTGCCGTTCGAGAGTGAAACGGTAGAGAGACCGCTTGAAGGTGGTTCATTGAATCCTCTGCCTGGCACTTAATTGTGAATAGCAGAATAATCCCGTAGATGTAGATGTCGATGCCATAAGTTACTTGTGTTGATGACTGTCAGACCAACACGGCATCCTGTGTCCTGTGTAGTTATAAGTCCTCAATGCAGCCCTTAATTTTGTTTCGTACCCATTGTAACCTTAATTTTGTTAGTAAATGTTGGCGGGGTACCAAGGGAAATGCTTTACGGAAGTCACGAAACATTGTAGCTACCTTATTTCCTTGATACATGACTATCAGTTAGTCACGTGAGAAAAAGGCAAGTTGAGGTGGCCAGCCTTTGCCTCCACGTCCTGCATATATAGCAGTTCACAGATCGTAATAGATACAGTGCTTCGTATTACTAGTCACTAAATCACAAATTATTGCTGTATGGATTTGAGCTGACGCTCTTTTCCAACGCGTTGTTGACTAGGCCACGGCAGTAGCTGGTGAGGCGATAACGTGGTGCGAGCGGCTCCGTCTGTGGCGCTAAACTCGCTCACGCACCGCCGCTGCCGCAAAGTGCTGACATCGTGCGAAGCCCCGCCGCGACGCGACCACGAAGCTGCATAAGCGACGCCCGAGCGCACGACACAGCCGGACCTCAGCCCTTAAGCAGTGGAGCTCGCCTCGCATTCATGTGATACTTCTCTGTGCGGAAACAAGAAGCAAATACCTCCACACGGCCACCACTGTGTCGTTCATCTAGGACACAACCAGTTTGAGAAATCACCACTTTCTCTCGAATGCCACCGTATCCACTGGTTTACAAAATGATCTAAGTAGAGGATACGAACCAACTTCATGCAAGCGTCCCCGAAAAATATTTTCGTGCAATGGTAAACGCGCAGTTCAAGAGACTAGTGGTGGGAAATCCTAGTTTTTTATTAAACGGCTAGCAGCACTAACGTTGACTCTCTTATGTTGCTATGCATCGCTGTGTGGGTGGTTTATGAGAGATACACGCCTCTGTGGAGCTATAGCTGTATATATTGTCTGTCAGCATTGATAGTGCTGGATACTATCGACATCATTGGACATCATTAGAGAGTGAGATGTTGGTAGTGGACTTGTAAAGTGTAACCTCACCCTACGGTGTAGGCCCTCCAGTGGAAGCAGAAGCAAACCTTCACTCAGATGGGAAATAAAGATTCATTGCTTCTGTTGTGCGTACACTGGAGATGCAAATCCATATCCAGTAGGCGGTAGATGAACGCCAAAATCCACAATCCTCGGTGGCAACGCGTGGTCGAATTTTTGCCTACAACTGACGTAGTTGGCACAGCCCAAGATCAGTGCGACGTTACGAGGTAAGAATTCCAGCCAGTAGTGTAGTTGCGTCAGGTGCTGGTGTACTGTGACTGCTGATGGAAATAATAGCATCCAGGGAGCGAACCACGGATGGCAACGGCCTTGCCGCAGTGAATACGCCCGTTCCCGTCGGATCTCCGAAGTTAAGCTCTGTCGGGCGTGTATGGATTTGCTGTATGGATTTGAGCTGATGCTCTTTTCCAACGCGTTGTTGACTAGGGCACGGCAGTAGCTGGTGAGGCGATAACGTGGTGCGAGCGGCTCCGTCTGTGGCGCTAAACTCGCTCACGCACCGCCGCTGCCGCAAAGTGCTGACATCGTGCGAAGCCCCGCCGCGACGCGACCACGAAGCTGCATAAGCGATGGGTGACCATCCGGGCCGCCATGCACTGTTGCCATTTCTCGGGGTGCACTCAGCCTCGTGATGCCAATTGAGGGGTACTCGACCGAATAGTAGCGGCTCGGGTCAAAGAAAACCATCATAACGACCGGGAGGGCGGTGAGCTGACCACACGCTCCTCCTAATCGCATCCTCGGTTGAGGATGACACGGCGGTCGGATGGTCCCGATGGGCCACTTGTGGCCTGATGACGCAGTGCATTGGAGCGAACGGCGATCCTTTAAATCTGGTTGGCGGCGACTTATGATAGTAGCTACTAAGTAATTCATTGGCTTGGAAGCTGTTAGTTCGACTGTCCACACATCGAAGAAGACCATACGCCGCACAGTCCTTTGATACTAAGGACTATGCACCAGCAGACAGTCGTAGCACGAGGTTGTTTCTATCAACCACACGGTGATAGCTTGTCTCCAGAGCATTTTCCGATTTGATGCCATTTGCCAGCTGGGTATACTCCAGCCATCACGTAGTTTCCCTGTTGCGACTGTTGCGATGCTGTAGAAATTGGTAACTGGTAGCTTACTAAATGGTCAAGCAGAGGAATGGGGCTGATGACGATGGTGAAATGATGCTGCGGCGGATAGCTACAGACAGTGCTCTTACGACAGTGGTGATTTGCAGTGTCAACCTGCAGTACACGCCTTTGGTAATGACTTCACAATAAGAGATGTAAGTGAAATTTAAAACTGAAAGCTGAACCTAGGAGAATAACATGGCGTGTGCTATAACATGATTTCCCAGAAACTTTTCTCAGAGAAAGAGGGATCCAAATAAGAACACGAACACTCAACAGATTCTTTATGTGTCTTTTATGGAGTAAACAGTTCAACTGAAGTGGCGACACAGTAGCTAGCGTCGCGGCTTCGCGCTGTTGCCTGATTTTGATTAATAATCAATTGCAAGCGCATGTTTTCGGTAAAGTGATTCATTAAGCTTGGTTTGCAGCCAAATTATTTCCAACGCGTGAAATCTTCAGCAGTGTTAAAGACATTTCGTTACAGAGGGAAAATTCTACCAAGAAATGTCAGTGGGGTAAACCTTACTTCGCACGGTGCTCGTGGGATTCAGAATTTCTATGTTTAGCAATGAAATATATAGATATTGCATAAACTTTCTAAAGCCAACATCGCATAAGTAATGGTCTATTTTCAACAACTAGCTTCAAATGGCTCTGATCACTATGGGGCTTAAATTCTGAGGTCATCAGTTGACGAAGTGGCCCCCTTCCAGCCAACAAACGGCCATCGCTGTCACTGAGGCAGAACCATCTTACATCAGAAATCAAAACAGACCTCCACCATTCCCGCCAATGAGTTCTCGCTTGACACCACTGAAGTAGGAAATGGTGGTGATTTGGGATCAGTGGAATGCTTCCTACAGGGCGTCAGGTGCCGAGCTGTCCTTGAAGTAACCGACTGTAATATTTCGTTATGTCACTATGGTGGCCACTGCTGCTCAATTTACTGCTGCAGGAGCAGCACTATGCGCCAGAGCCATACGGCTAACACGATGCTATTCTCTCTCAGTAGTGCCGCGTGGCCGTTCGAAGCCAGGTCTTCTTGCGATCGTATATTCCCGTGCCATCAACCATGTATAGTGGCTACATTCCTGCGAAGTTTTTTTTCAGTATCCGAGAAGGAACATACAGCTTCTCGCAGCTCTGTCACGTGACCTCGTTCAAACTCAGTGAGTTGTTGATAACGGAGTCTTTGTCTTCTTGAAGGTATTCTTGACTAACATCGACTCATCATATCCTGTCTCTAAGGTAACTATCGCTCGCAACCGTTACAGCGTGTACTTCAAGCAAATCTGATTTGCATGTCCACATTCAGTGACTGTAACAGCGCCACTCAAGCGCGACTGACCTCACATCTGAATAGGCATCATCTTTCAGATGTAGAAACACGCCTACCAAATTTCGTTTATGTCGCACGGTTCCTCCTTGGTGCAGCGATGTTTTTTAGTCAGTTTATCTCTTAATGGCACCGCGAACAACTATGATCTAGTACGGTAAAGCTTTTCTTCTTGATGATTTGATGTGTGCGTGTACTGGGAGTGTTGTGATGATAACACAAAATCGTTTGTTAAGTGACTAGAAGAAATGAATCAGTCTCACATAAGGGTATAGTAACAAAAGCGATGCAACCATATTTTGGGATAATGCTATCAGTTGAATCTGAGAACATACAAGTCAAAGTGTATGCGATGCGATATACTGAATTATAACGTATTTAGCAGTAGGATAAGCACAATCAACATATTTACGTACATTAAGTTGGACGGATAGCCCCGCTTCATTAAGTACACTCATGCTCGTAAATTAACGATAATTTCAGAATGTGGTGCCACACAACGTGGAAATACACAAAACTGGCGGTAATAACGTAGGAAACACACACGACACCGTTCTGTAAGTCCATGGTATTGCTGATAAGTTGAGAAAACATTCCAGAAACACATGTACTACAAAACGCCACTGTATCCTGCCCGTGTACTCCGACATCAATATGGGATATGATCACCATGCACATGTAAACAGGCCACACAACGGGTTGGCATACTCTGGACCAGAAGGTCGAGCAGCTGCTGGGGTACTGCCTCCCATTTTTGCACCAGTGCCGGTCAGAGCTCCTGAAGTGTCCTACGGGTTTGAAGTCGTGCAGCGATACGTCGACCGAGACGTGCTCCGTGAGGTTTAGGTGTGGAGAACAGGCAGGTCACTCCATTCGCCTGATGTCTTCTGTTTCAAGGTACTCCTCCACGATGGCAGCACGTTGGGACCGTGCGTTATCATCCACCAGGAGGATGGTGGGACCCACTGCACCCCTGAAGAGGTGAACATACTGGTGCAAAATGACGTCCCGATACACTGACCTGTTACAGTTCCTCTAAGATATACAGAGGCGTACGTGGACCAATCATAATCGCACCCCAAACCATCAAATCATGATCTCCAGATAGGTCGCTTTCAAGGACATTAAGGGGTTGGTGTCTGATTCCTGGTTCAAGACAGACCGGCGAAAATCACTGTTCAGACCATACCTGGACTGGTCCGTGAACATAACCTGGGACCACTGTTCCAATGACCATGTACTTTGTTCTTGACACCAGGCCTTACGGGCTCTAGTGCGACCGGGGGTCAGTGAAATGCATCTTGCAGGTCTCTGGGCGAATAAACCATGTCTGTTCAGTCGTCTGTAGACTGTGTGTCTGGAGACAACTGTTCCAGTGGCTGAGGTAAGGTCCCGAGCAAGGCTACCTGCAGTACTCCGTGGCCGTCTGTGGGCACTGATGGTCTTCTTGTAGAATTGTACACTTTGGACGTCCCATACTGTAGTGCCTGGACACGTTTCCTGCTTGCTGGAATCATTGCCATAATCGTGAGATCACACTTTGTGGCACACGGAAGGCCCATGATACGACCTGCTGTGTTTGACCAGCCCCCAGTCGCCCCCTCATAACATCAATATGTGTTCTTTGAGCCATTTTCAACACACCGTCACCATTAGCACGTCTCAAAACGTCTGCACACTTACTCGCTGCACCGTAGTCTGACTTGCACCAACACACCTCTGCGTATGTGGACAGCTGTCAGCGCAAACGTGCGACGACCGCAGGTCAAATGCACCGCATGGTCATACCCCGAGGTGATTTAAACCTACAAACCGCCGCCAGAGCGTTGTTTCACGATTTATCAGCATTATCCTTAATTTATGAGCATGAGTATACATTTTGCTGGCGATCACCGTTGTCAGACGATTACAGAAAGGATGATCGTAAATACAGTTACTGTTTCGTTTTCACCTGATCCTGTATCACCTGATTTCATTCAGGCTGATTTCGTTACGTGGCATGCACAATAGACCCCCTCGAGAATGAAGAAGAGACCCCGCAAATTATCCTCGCAGCCTGTGAGACTAAGAAGTCTGAGTATAAGGATTCGTCAAAAATAAGGAAACTCATCAAGAAACGCATGCTTGAATATACATGAAGATGTTGGCCTGGAGGTTCCGCTGTTATGTTTGACCACGAATGGTAACTGTGTAGCGTCGTCGATATGATGAAAGTGTCAGCTGTGGTCAAAACACTGTTCTGTATATCTGTGTGTGCATTAAGCACGGTGGTTGCTTCCTTAACTAAGGTCTGGTTTTTTGAATAAGCACCGTAGCGAATATTTACACCGCATCGAAGGAAAGCGAGGAAACATCATCCGCTAAGACACAACTCGGACGGAAGGAAAGATGGAAGATTAGGGTTGGCTCTGAGCACTATGGGACTCAACATCTTAGGTCATAAGTCCCCTAGAACTTAGAACTACTTAAACCTAACTAACCTAAGGACATCACACACACCCATGCCCGAGGCAGGATTCGAACCTGCGACCGTAGCAGTCCCGCGGTTGAAGATTAGGGTATAATGTCCGGTCGCCATCGAGGTCATCAGAAGAAGAAGACAAGCTTGTATTGTTTCAAGTGTGGGGAACCATCACGACATTTTCCAGAAGCGATTTAGGAAAATCAAACAAAATCTAAATCACGTTGACCGGACGGGGATTTGGACAGTCATCTTCTCGAATGCGAGTCCAGTGTGTTAACATCTACGTCACCTAGCTCGGTTCAGAACGCGGACGAAAGTGTGTGTTTGAGTGGTCGTGACGAACAGTTGAAGAGGACTGTGAGAGAAATAAGAGGACGACAGCTGAAAAAAAGTTAGTCTAAAACAGAATGTCGCATTCGCGAACCCTTTCAGCACCAAAACAATGCAAATGGCGCTCAGACCGAGCGAGGTGGCGCAGTGGAAGCACACTGGACTCGCATTCGGGAGGCCGACGGTTCAAACCCGCGTCCGGCCATCCTGATTTAGGTTTTCCGTGATTTCCCTAAATCGCTCCAGGCAAATGCTGGGATGGTTCCTTTGAAAGGGCACGGCCGATCTCCTTCCCCATCCTTCCATACTTCGATGAGACCGATGACCTCGCTGTTTGGTCTCTTCCCACAAACAACCAACCAACCAAATGGCGATCCATAAGTTGGAATTTTGGAAGGGGGGGGGGCTGTGATACAAATGCCCATAACAAGAAACGTGGTGCCGAAGCCATAACAGCTGAACTATGTTGCAATGGAAGAATGTCATATGGTCGGATTTGTCGACGTTACGTCCCAAGAGTGAAAAATGGCGGAGGTTGGTTATTTGGCAGCCGTATGATGGCATTCCGGCCGCCCCCTGACTACTGGACAAGATCGTATTACTGTCAAGGATTATGCGGCCTTTCTCGTAGGTTATGTTCATCCCACGGACAACATAAGTTCCCCAATACCGATACGTTCCAAGGCAACAAGGCCCCTTTCCACACCGCTTGCTTTGTGCAAGACAGAGCACGAAGACGTTGTCTCGCATCTTCCCTGGACACATCAATCAACAAATCTCAACGTCATTCAGCTTTTATGACATTCTGTGGACAGAGGTGTGCGTGATCGCTTTTGATCTATATTTTCGTTTGCTTGAGCTTGCCACTATTTTGCAGTAGTAATGGTACAAGATTCCCTTCAAAATCACGTAGGACCTCATTTATGCATTCCAACATGGCTGGAAGTTGTTTAGAATGCCAACGGTTTCTCTCCACAGTATAAGCCGTGTTAATGTGTAGTGATTTTGGTGTATCCATATTTCTGTCTATTTCTGTGTGTGTAACTGTAGAACTGCATGACATCGATAATTTGGTCGATACTTGTCCCAGCGTGCCTGGCCTGCAAAATCTGTCACCTCATTTTACTAACGTGCCACCTAGTGTAGGGTGTCTGAGACCAGACATTAGAGAGGCACGGGCGTGCGTGCCGGCCTATCAGATGCGGGTCGGCCAGCCCATAAATCTGCGACACGCGCCGCTAATTGCCCCGCTTGCGGCTCCACGTGGTGGCTACGCCCTTATCGGGCACTCCCACCCTCTCTGACAGCAGATACGGGGTTGAGCCCCCCCCCCCCTCCCGCCCCAGTAGCCGGAGACAGGGATGCTAGCGCTTCCGTACCGCTCAGCCCGCGATCCATCCGCGGGTGATTACTGTGTCGTTTACTTCCGAGTATGTACTAGGTGGGATGGGTCTACAGTTGACAGAAATAGAGTTTGAATTATCAAATTGGTGCACTACTGTTTTTCGTGTTGGTATACCGGTTGCTATGGGTTTATTTATCGCAATTCATTTAGTGTTTGTAGTTCACTGTTGCTATTTGATTGAAAATATTGTCATTTTGTCAGTTGCTAGCAGTGACCGCAGCTGTTGACTCTAGAAAATTGAGTTCCAAGTGAAGTATTTGAAGTATATCCAACATATTCTCCTGTTTGAGTCCGATAGAGGGGTAATTGCAACGGATAAAAGCAGAAACTTGAGCACCGTGTATGCAAATAATGTTATTGGACGGAACGCAGCAATAAAATATCCATCAGAAATTAGTGCCTCTTAAATGGCCCCCAGACATCACGGGAAGCACTGGGCCTAATGGAATTTTAAATGTTTTATTCACTGGTTCAATTCATACACATAATTTATGAACAAATTACCGTTCCAAATTACATAAATCTTGTCATAAAATTTAATACAAGGTAAGATATGTACTCTAACAAACACGGGAGTTGGGTCAAGTAAAAAATTACTTTCAAGAAATTAGCAATGCAGCGTTAATAACAAATTGTAACTGATGGATCACCAATATGCAAATCCCTTGGATAACATGAACACAGTCGGCCGGTGTGTCCGTGCGGTTCTAGGCGCTTTAGTCTGGAACCGCGCGACCGCCACTGTCGCAGGTTGGAATCCTGCTTCGGGCATGGATGTGTGTGGTGTCCTTAGGTTAGTTATGTTTAAGTAGTTCTAAATTCTAGGGGACTGTTGACCTCAGGTGTTATGTCCCATAGTACTTAGAGCCATTTGAACTCAATAACACACAGTACAAATTTCAAAACTTACTTTCAAATAACGACGGGCATGAGCCGTCCTTCAAAATAGAAATTTTAGGTTTGCTTTAAATAAATAATAACTTACGTTTCAAGTTTATATTTCCCAAGAAATATTAATGTACCAAAAATGAACATTGCTTCGATATAATGGAAATGAGAATGGCTGAGGATCCTCTTAAAAAGGTTAATCATCAGCGACCTCAGAAAGCCCTGAAAGCTGACACTCGTACAGTGCCAAGAATACTGATAACTCTTAACCACGATAATTTAATTTGTCCACAATGTAGGTGAACGGAACTGTGGTTGGCGCCCCGCCTCGGCCAATGCGGAATGCCAGGGATGTGTGGCAACAACACAGTAGACACCGCGACCGTGCTTGATCACCAACCAGGACAGCACGGTAGCGGGACCAGCATGGTCTACAGCCACATATTGAATGGGTCTCTTCCATACAAACTCGGTCACCGATGATCCCCTTCGATAGAAATTCAACGACACGTTACTGCAGTAGAGAATAGTTAGTTATGGGCTAGAATAAAGGTGTTACCAAGTGCCCCCTCCCAAACATACGAGGGCCATGAACCATGGACCTTCCCGTTGGTGGGGAGGCTTGCGTGCCTCAGCGATACAGATGGCCGTACCGTAGGTGCAACCACAACGGAGGCGTATCTGTTGAGAGGCCAGACAAACGTGTGGTTCCTGAAGAGGGGCAGCAGCCTATTCAGTAGTTGCAGGGGCAACAGTCTGGATGATTGACTGATCTGGGAAATGGATAGGTTAAAGTTAGATATATTGGGAATTAGTGAAGTTCGGTGGCAGGAGGAACAAGACTTTTGGTCAGGTGAATACAGGGTTATAAATACAAAATCAAATAGGGGTAATGCAGGAGTAGTTTTAATAATGAATAAAAAAATAGGAGTGCGGGTAAGCTACTACCAACACGATAGTGAACGCATTATTGTGGCCAAGATAGACACGAGGCCCATGCCTACTACAGTAGTACAAGTTTATATGCCAACTAGTTCTACAGATGATGAAGAAATTGATGAAATGTATGATGAGATAAAAGAAATTATTCAGGTAGTGAAGGGAGACGAAAAATTAATAGTCATTGGTGACGGGAATTCGAGAGTAGGAAAACGGAGAGAAGGAAACATAGTGGGTGAATATGGATTGGGGGAGAGAAATGTAAGAGGAAGCCGTCTTTTAGAATTTTGCACAGAGCATAACTTAATAATAGCTAACACTTGGTTCAAGAATAATAAAAGAAAGTTGTATACGTGGAAGAATCCTGGTGATACTAGAAGGTATCAGATAGATTATATAATGGTAAGACAGAGATTTAGGAACCAGGTTTTAAAATGTAAGACATTTCCAGGGGCACATGTGGACTCCGACTCCAATATATTGGTTATGAGCTATAGATTAAAACTGAAGAAAATGCAAAAAGGTGGGAATTTAAGGAGATGGGACCTGGATAAACTGACTAAACCAGAGGTTGTACAGAGTTTCAGGGAGAGCATATGGGAACAATTGACAGGAATGAGGGAAAGAAATACAGTAGAAGAAGAATGGGTAGCTCTGAGGGATGAAGTAGTGAAGGAAGCAGAGGATCAAGTAGGTAAAAAGAGGAGGGCTGGTAGAAGTCCTTGGGTAACAGAAGAAATATTGAATTTAACTGATGAAAGGAGAAAATATAAAAACGCAGTAAATGGAGCAGGCAAAAGGGAATACAAACGTCTCAAAAATGAGATCGACAGGAAGTGCAAAAAGGCTAAGCAGGGATGCCTAGAGGACAAATGTAAGGATGTAGAGGCTTATCTCACTAGAGGTAAGATAGATACTGCCTACAGGAAACTTAAAGAGACCTTTGGAGAAAACAGAGCCACTTGTATGAATATCAAGAGCTCAGATAGAAACCCAGTTCTAAGCAAGGAAGGGAAACACAAAGGTGGAAGGAGTATATAGAGGGTCTATACAAGGGCGATGTACTTGAGGACAATATTATGGAAATGGAAGAGGATGTAGATGAAGATGATATGGGAGATACGATACTGCGTGAAGAGTTTGACAGAGCACTGAAAGACCTGAGTCGAAACAAGGCCTCGGGAGTAGACAACATTCCATTGGAACTACTAACTGCCTTGGGAGAGCCAGTCCTGACAAAACTCTACCATATGGTGAGCAAGATGTATGACACAGGCAAAATACCCTCAGTTTTCAAGTAGAATATAATAATTCCAATCCCAAAGAAAGCAGGTGTTGAGAGATATGAAAATTACAGAACTATCAGTTTAATAAGTCACAGCTGCAAAGTATTAACGCGAGTTCTTTACAGACGATTGGAAAAACTGGTAGAAGCCGACCTCGGGGAAGATCAGTTTGGATTCCGCAGAAATGTTGGAACACGTGAGGAAATACTGACCCTACGACTTATCTTAGATAATAGATTAAGGAATGGCAAACGTACATTTCTAGCATTTGTAGACTTTGAGAAAGCTTTTGACAATGTTGACTGGAATACTCTCTTTCAAATTCTAAAAGTGGCAGGGGTAAAATACAGGGAGCGAAAGACTATTTACAATTTGTACAGAAACCAGATGGCAGTTATAAGAGTCGAGGGGCATGAAAGGGAAGCAGCGGTTGGGAAGGGAGTGAGACAGGGTTGTAGCCTGTCCCAGATGTTATTCAATCTGTATATTGAGCAAGCAGTAAAGGAAACAAAAGAAAAATTCGGAGTAGGTATTAAAGTCGATGGAGAAGAAATAAAAACGTTGAGGTTCGCCGATGACATTGTAATTCTGTCAGAGACAGCAAAGGACTTGGAAGAGCGGTTGAACGGAATGGACGGTGTCTTGAAAGGAGGACATAAGATGAACGTCAACAAAAGTAAAACGACGATAATGGAATGTAGTCGAATTAAGTCGGGTGATGCTGAGGGAATTGGATTAGGAACTGAGACAATTAAAGTAGTAAAGGAGTTTTGCTATTTGAGAAGCAAAATAACTGATGATGGTCGAAGAAGGGAGGATATAAAATGTAGACTGGCAATGGCAAGGAAAGCGTTTCTCAAGAAGAGAAATTTGTTAACATCGAGTATAGATTTCAGTGTCAGAAAGTCGTTTCTCAGAGTATTTGTATGGAGTGTAGCCATGTATGGAAGTGAAACATGGAGGATAAATAGTTTTGGACAAGAAGAGAATAGATGCTTTCCAATTGTGGTGCTACAGAAGTATGCTGAAGATTAGATGGGTAGATCACATAACTAATGAGGAGGTATTGAATAGAATTGGGGAGAAGAGGAGTTTGTGGCACAACTTGACAAGAAGAAGGGATCGGTTGGTAGGACATGTTCCGAGGCCTCAAGGGATCTCAAATTTATCATTGGAGGGCAGCGTGGAGGGTAAAAATCTTAGAGGCAGACCAAGAGATGAATACACTAAGCAGATTCCGAAGGATGGAGGTTGCAGTAAGTACTGCTAGATGAAGAAGCTTGCAGAGGGTAGTGTAGCATGGAGAAATGCATCAAACCAGTCTCAGGACTGAAGACAGCAACAACAACAACATTCGGAAATTAAGGTCTGATGGGGTGCAAAATGGGAAAGCACAGTGAAAATACAAAGAAGCTTTGCGCAGACGCGTTGGGTAGTGCCTCTCGTATGGCCGTCCATCGCGTCACGTATCCCTTTTCAGTTCTGAGTACACAGTGAGCACGTAAAGATGCTTAGAACAATAGTGCCTCGCCAAATGTGAGGGCCTGGTGTAAGATTACTCCTGATGTTATGCAGCCCACATATCATACCTATCATACCTTTCTTTCTGCATGACAATTCCCGGCCGCACTCTGCTGGGGCAATAAAGATGCTCCTGCAGCCTTTTCGATTGGAAGTGTTTGATCACTCACATTATAGCCCGTAACTGACTCTCCCTGTCTTTCTTGTCTGCTCACACAAAGAGCTGTAGACAAGCGCAAAGAATTGGCAGAAAGCAGAGGCGGCTGCCTTCTATGACGAGGGTATTAGAAAGTCGGTACAACGCTACGACAAATGTCTAAATCGGAGTGTCGACTGAGTAGAGAATTAGCTGTATGTTGTGGCTTACTGTTGCAAATAAAACATATTTTAATTTAGTAGTAGCTAGATGTTGTAGCTGGTTTGCATTTTACGACGGATCGGATCTTACTTTCCGAATGGGCCTCGTATATTCTAATGTCAGGCTCTACAGAAGATCGAGAATGATCTCCTTTGAACTGAAAATAACAATATAACGACCAACAAACAACAAGCAATATATAAAAAAGTGTTGTCTCTTAAAAAAAAACACACACACACACATCAAACTTTAAATCTAAGTTACCAGTAATATAGTGAATTTTTATCTCGCGGTGTATGTCGTGGAGTCATACAAATACTTCTTCAATCGGATCAGCACCTCGTACTTAAATCAACTCTGCAGAGAAACATTCAGACATCGCTGTTCAGTACGTGCTGAAACAGACTGGTTACTGTGTCTGACACTGTATTACAATAAGCACATAAATTCAGCCACTGCTGCATAACACAACATACAATAATTTCGACTTAAGGCTGAAATTTGAGACAAATAGTATACTAATATTAATCACTCATTAAACATACATTAAGGATTAAGTGGACATTAGTCGTGTTTCGTAATTCAGTTTCGACCTTGCAAACCAAGGCTAACCTAAAATGAAAATCCAGGCTATAATTTACAACACTAATTTGTGACTCGTACCTCGGAAATGCACAAGAATTACAATTTTATGTTCCCTTGAACACAAAGCTGAGTTTGCAGAATGCCATTACGGAAAATCCTTGTAAGAACAAAATAACAACCAGTGTTGCTTAGCATAATGGCCTGCTGCTTTCAGGAACGTTTCACATCAATTGCCGGCCAGCGAAATAATTCAATAACATAATAAAAAGTCATACGCATGGTATATTTGAGAAAAAGTTCTACTGAACAACTTGGAAGTGTCAGAGAAACAAAATTAAAGCGATCTTAATTTCAGCTGGCTGTCTGAACCAAAGGCAAGCCGCTGCAATCTACCACAATGGAAGCCATAATAATCATGAATCGACAGAAAAACACCCATCCGTCGTGGTGAGCATTCCTCTGGCACCTCTTTACCTCCCGCATAAGCCACTCCACACTCCTAGAGGACGCTAACTGATGAATGCGAGGTCCCTTCAGACCACAATGCTGAGAGACTATTTCCCCTATTGCATTGGCAGGCGGGACAACGCCAGAAAATTAGTTTTTGATTGGACTCCACAGCTTATACTGCCTCGACCAGAGACAACCGAACATCCGGTTCGCCACGGTCCCCCAGCGGGAGCCACATTCGTTTCAAAGCCCTGCGATCAAATATGAGAGGTCACTACCAAAGTCGATATCGCCTGATAACTGCCACGACTCGAAAACGGTTTTCTCATTTTACGGAGAATGATTTTGACATTAATGACTGTACGTTCTGCGAGACCTACGGGGTTTGGCGAAGATTATTTAAACGCGTGAACCAACAATAATTCGCATCAGTATACTCGAGAACTTCCTCATGTGATGAACTGTGATCATTCCGCCATTGCGCAAAGTTTCCATTTCGTGGGGAAGGTTCAATGTACGGTTTACGGCTACAGCATGTTCTAAGTCAAAATCACAAAACGAGCGGGTGACCATATGCAACACCGACTCAATGGAAGGCCTCGGCGCTTGTTGGTGACGTCACGTCAGCTAGGCACAGCGAACGCCAGGTCTGTTGCAGGCAGAAACGCCTGGGCGTGCTTATGACTATAAATATCTTATTTTTGGACAAAATTTTTGGTATTGTTTTGGATTCTGCAGTTTTATTTAGACGAAAGATTTTTTTACTATCGTGAAGCTACAAATGAAGATCATAGTTCTGTATTACTGAATCCGGTCGAAACAAACGTAGATGAATATGAGAAGATGCTTTGCCCCACTGCAAGCTTCGGAAATTTTAAATTCAAGTAACTATATTTACTTGATCCATTTTGCTATCGAAACTTATCCCATCCCCCTTACAACTAACTCGTTTCTTTTACTTCTTTATTTATTTTCGTTTGACATCGTCACTGGAAATGTGAACTAATTTACATGTGTAAATGTCCAATTCTTGCCAGTCATTAGATTACAGTCGCTTTCAACGAAAGGAATTCTAAACAGGAAGCTAAATAGCTTCAGACATCGAAACTACTGTTGAGCTTAAACTTTTTTAAACATGCACATTAGAAAAGATAAATATTCCCCTCTTGCAACTGAAAGGAGAAACTTTATAAGATAAAAATTTTATTTGATAAAGCAAGTATGTCTCTTTTGCCTCTTCTTCTGTCCCCTACCCCCTCTCCCAACATGAACAATCGCAAGATATTTCATTAACATTCAGTGCTCCTCACCCCATAGTCAACCAAGATACCTAAAGAAGTGCACCAATATGTTCACAGTTTCTTGTAAAAGCAACCCAGTAAAAATGTAACTTCCTCAGATTTACAAATAAGTTAAAGAAGCACGAATTCTGTTGGTACTGGGCCATGAAGTTGATTTTGTATATCAATCCTTAAAACAGGTGGAAATTTAAGTTCAGGAGTACACTATTTGTTAAGAAGTGTAATGAACTGCACAATTAATAGATTGCACAAATCTCTCAGAACAATGTGTGTTGGTCAACTACCGCTAATAGTTTCACATTTTCCTGTGTCAGAGAGGGAAACACCACCATTATGAGTATGCCTGCAACAGACCTGGCGTTCGCCGTGCCTAGCTGACGTGACGTCACGAACAAGCGCCGAGGCCTTCCTTTGAGTCGGTGTTGCCATATGTCTATCTACGCTTGCTCATTATCAACAGCACCGATCATTCCTACCTTGCATCGTAACTGGTGACGACAAATGGTGTCCTTATGCCAACACAAGGAAAAGAAAGGAATGGTTGAGCTGAAACAAAGCAGCAAATTCCGTACAAAGACCTGAGTGCGTCCACAAAAAATAACGCCATGCATCTGGCGGAACAGCTACTGTGCGGTGTACTACGAATTGCTTCCCCGAAGTGTAGCCATCACTGTTGACATTTATTGTCAACAACGGAGACGTCTTGTAGACGCAGTCGAGGAACGACGACCGGGATGATTGTGTGAATTGATGCCTCTCCGCAGCAACGTCCGCCCGCGTTCTGTTAGACTGACAAAAACCACTGTACAGGTGTTGGTTTGGGAAGTCATTTCAAACCCACGTTATTCAGATAATCTTGCGCCTCCAGATTGTCATCTTTACCTCTCCCTGTCCGAACAACTTTCAACGAATTTCCTTTCCAAACGAAAATGCGCTCTTAACATGGATTGACGAGTTCTTCACTTCAAAACAACGTGATTTCTACAGTCACGAAATAGAAAAGTTATTCCATCGATGGCAGCCCTTCATAAATAGCGGAAGGGAACGTATTATTGATCACTAAAGTCTCTGTGAGGTGTATTTGTTGTTTTTGTGAAACTTAAGGGAAAACGCAAGGAACCCGTGCACCAGTCCAATATTTTCACCTTATCGTGTCCAACTTAGTTTGAGTGGTCCGGTTGTCTCTTGCACATACAGTAGAGGATGTTTCAAATAACGGTACCAAGGTCGTCTGGCGGATTTGAGATGAATGTAAGTGTCTAGTATTATGTCATATAATACGAATGGATAATATGGATCAATTTTCGAGTCACAGCAGCTTATGAACTAGTAGTATGAAATTTACGACCAAACCCAGATAGAAAAGGAAAAGGGAAAATCCCTCGAGTTCTAACGTTACGAATGCGTCAGTCTATGTTCAGCAACCAGATACATCGCAGCATTCGCTAGACCGCCTGTGCAATGTAGGCTGCGTACAATACACCGATAATCCCCAAAATTTATGACCAGCTGCTTTATAGCGCTCACAACCACTCTTGGAATCCTAAACAGTAACGTTTCTGGATTCGACATGACCCTGTTTTCCAAGGGCATGTACCATCAGATGTAAACATATCGATAACGCAATTTACATAAATTCTGGGGTGGTGCTTTGTGGGTGCGAAGCTGATGTCCGATATAGTTCAATATTTGTTCCACTGGGTTCACATCAGGTGCATTAGTCGCCAGGGCAGTACACTATCAAGGTCAGAAACGATGCACGACTCTGTATCCTTGTTACACTGACAGTTATCCTGATTGAAGGTATCATCATGCATGGAGGGATCAAAGTTTACCGCAATAATGTTCAAATAATCCTCTGTAGTCACGTTGCCTTCGATTACTACCACATGTCCAATGGTAGTCCAGGTGAATATCCGCATCCGTACCGACCTGCGTACGTGACGAGTTACATGACCTGGTATGAGTGGAAACGTGATTCATCCGACCGGGCGACACGATTCATTGATTGACAGGCCAAGTGAAAAAAAAATACAGGCTTTAGGACTACCGGACTACATTTATGACTGGAACCAAGACCTCCTTGCAAGTGATCGGATTGAAGACTTCCTTCCAGGTAGAAATCAAAACCTCTCTTGACTCAACAATAGACAAAGAAGATTGAGTAATTTCAGCAGTGCCTCATTACGAAATGTGCTGCTCTGTAAAATTTAAGGACGGGTTAATTAGCGTAATGTAATATATTTACTGTCCGCAGCTCGTGGTCTTGCGGTAGCGTTCTCGCTTCCCGCGCACGGGGTCCCGGGTTCGATTCCCATCGGGGTCAAGGATTTTTCCTGCCTCATGGTTACTGGGTGTTGTTGTGTCGTCTTCATCATCATCATTCATCCCCATTACGGTCGAAGGAAGGCAATGGCAGACCACCTCCACTAGGGCCTTGCCTAGTAAGGCGGTGCGGGTCTCCCGCATCGCCGGCCGCGGTGGTCTAGTGGTTCTAGGCGCGCAGTCCGGAACCGCGCGACTGCTGCGGTCGCAGGTTCGAATCCTGCCTCGGGCATTGATGTGTGTGATGTCCTTAGGTTAGTTAGGTTTAAGTAGTTCTAAGTTATAGGGGACTGATGACCACAGATGTTAAGTCCCGTAGTGCTCAGAGCCATTTGAACCATTTGAATCTCTCGCATCCTGTCCTACGCTCCTCGTAGTATGGGACCTCATCATCATCAATATATTAACTATTGTGAGGAAATGAATGAAAGTATGGGAGCATGTTGCCAGAGATCTTCCAGTCGCGCACGGAAAGCTGGGAAGCACGTCACCTACCGGTCGTCGGGCAAGACGAGGCTTACCCGTATCGTCTCCGCGACACTGTCGACTACAGCAGCTACAGCGTGCAGTCAGCGGCTGCTAATGCAACCACATTCAAGAGGAATACACCGTTTGTGATGGTGCCAAGGTCATAGGGACTAGACCAACAAAGAGTGCTGTCGCAATCTCGGATGAGAGTAGATTCATTCTGAGTAGTGATTCTCTACGTACCCTCATAAGGCGAGAGGCGAGAACACATAATAGACACAAGAACAATGTCGAACATGATCGTTTTGTTGGTCCGGAGCTATGGTCTACATCTACATCTACATCTACATTTATACTCCGCAAGCCACCCAACGGTGTGTGGCGGAGGGCACTTTATGTGCCACTGTCATTACCTCCCTTTCCTGTTCCAGTCGCGTATGGTTCGCGGGAAGAATGACTGTCTGAAAGCCTCCGTGCGCGCTCTAATCTCTCTAATTTTACATTCGTGATCTGCTCGGGAGGTATACGTAGGGGGAAGCAATATATTCGATACCTCATCCAGAAACGCACCCTCTCGAAACCTGGCGAGCAAGCTACACCGCGATGCAGAGCGCCTCTCTTGCAGAGTCTGCCACTTGAGTGTATTAAACATCTCCGTAACGCTATCACGGTTACCAAATAACCCTGTGACGAAACGCGCCGCTCTTCTTTGGATCTTCTCTATCTCCTCCGTCAACCCGATCTGGTACGGATCCCACACTGATGAGCAATACTCAAGTATAGGTCGAACGAGTGTTTTGTAAGCCACCTCCTTTGTTGATGGACTACATTTTCTAAGCACTCTCCCAATGAATCGCAACCTGGTACCCGCCTTACCAACAATTAATTTTATATGATCATTCCACTTCAAATCGTTCCGCACGCATACTCCCAGATATTTTACAGAAGTAACTGCTACCAGTGTTTGTTCCGCTATCATATAATCATACAATAAAGGATCCTTATTTCTATGTATTCGCAATACATTACATTTGTCTATGTTAAGGGACAGTTGCCACTCCCTGCACCAAGTGCCTATCCGCTGCAGATCTTCCTGCATTTCGCTACAATTTTCTAACGCTGCAACTTCTCTGTATACTACAGCATCATCCGCGAAAAGCCGCATGGAACTTCCGACACTATCTACTAGGTCATTTATATATATTGTGAAAAGCAATGGTCCCCTAACACTCCCCTGTGGCACGCCAGAGGTTACTTTAACGTCTGTAGACGTCTCTCCATTGATAACAACATGCTGTGTTCTGTTTGCTAAAAACTCTTCAATCCAGCCACACAGCTGGTCTGATATTCCGTAGGCTCTTACTTTATTTATCAGGCGACAGTGCGGAACTGTATCGAACGCCTTCCGGAAGTCAAGAAAAATAGCATCTACCTGGGAGCCGGTATCTAATATTTTCAGGGTCTCGTGAACAAATAAAGCGAGTTGGGTCTCACACGATCGCTGTTTACGGAATCCATGTTGATTCCTACAGAGTAGATTCTGGGTTTCCAAAAACGACATGATACTCGAGCAAAAAACATGTTCTAAAATTCTACAACAGATCGACGTCAGAGATATAGGTCTATAGTTTTGCGCATCTGCTCGACGACCCTTCTTGAAGACTGGGACTACCTGTGCTCTTTTCCAATCATTTGGAACCCTCCGTTCCTCTAGAGACTTGCGGTACACGGCTGTTAGAAGGGGGGCAAGTTCTTTCGCGTACTCTGTGTAGAGTCGAATTGGTATCCCGTCAGGTGTGGGTAGGCATAATGCTGCATCGGCGTATTGGTCTCCCAGTCAACGTCATCCGTGTTATGACACTGCGTTCCTTCACTACGTATATCTGTCCAGGGATGTGTTCCGCACTGGCATAATCATTTTTGTAGATGACAATACGCAACAGCTTAGAAAAGCGAGCACTCGCATATCTACCAGGCAGCATCCGGCAGTTCCCAGTCGCGCTGGTGCAGGAGGTGAATGCTCTGTCTCAAGAATTCTTTACCAGCCTTGTGGCCAATATGGGAGTACGTAGCACAGCATGCACTGCCGTCCATGGTGATTACACACGATATAAATAACCAAGTCCTGACTTTTGTACAGTCCAGGGGACGACCAGAAATCGCGGTGACTTCCATGTAATGACTATCTTTGAATAAAAAGTGATTCCTGTCCGCCTCATTAAGCGTTTCTTCAGAACTATACTGTAGCTGTCATTTCTATGTATGGTCTAACCTTTTTCGAGCTATGTTACTTTGCAGTACACATCATGCGAAAGTTATTTTCATCGTTAAGTTGTACTCACAAGTGTAAATAAATGATCAACTGAAGAACATCGAAAGTTCCATAAGATTATTTGCAGATCATCCAACTGTGTGTAAGAAGGCAGAAGTGCAGAAACAACAACAGAGAATTGATGAATGGTACAGCGACTGGAAACTGACGGTGATCCTCGTAAAATATCTAGGATTAAACGCTGAGATCGAAACTAAAAGTGGAACTACCACAAAAGTTATGTAAGAAACAGATTGCAGCCTGAGATTCAAAAGAAAAATCTTAACGGAATGTAGTACATCAACGGAATAAAATAATTACAGAACACTTGTTTCATTGGCTCTTGGGTATTTCTCACCAGGCTGGGAGCCTCATCAGGTTGAAGAGCTATACAAGTTCCAAGGAATGGCAACACGTTTGGTAACGGGATTCCTTACGCAGCGCGAGAGCGTTGCGGAGATTCTATACAAACCCCAGTGACAGATGCTGCAAGAGCGGTGTTATGCGTCACGGAGATGTTTACTACCAAAACGGTTCAAATCGCTCTGAACACTATGGGACTTAACATCTGAGGTCATCAGTCCCCTAGAACTTAGAACTACTTAAACCTAACTAACCTAAGAGCATCACACACATCCATGCCCGAGGCAGGATTCGAACCTACGACCGTTACGGTCACGCGGTTCCAGACTGAAGCGCCTAGAGTCGCTCGGCCACCAGCGGCCGGCACTACCAAAATCCCGAGGTAGTAGGTTCCGGGAAGAGACGGGCAACCTATTACCTCCTCCCACGTACGCGTCATGAAATGATCACAACAATGTAATCAGAGAAGTTAGAGCAGATAAGAGCATTACGAAGGAGGATTGTTCCCACGCGCCATTCGCAAGTGGAACAAACAAGGTGGAATCAGATTGTGGTGCCAGAAGCATCCTTTCGACGTACACCACAAGGTAAGTAGCGCAGTTTGGATGTAGCTGTAGATGATCCTCTGTCCCTTGTAATCTTGCTGGGCAATGTCACTGTGTCAGTAAGCGAACATTTAGGAGTCGTTAGCTGCGAAGCCCCATGTCTAGCAGTTTGGGTTGAACAGTATGCTCCGAAATTCATGTGCCTGCACCAATATAGCACCTTGTCGTCAGATCTGCCACGAGTCTCCACCTATCCTGCCTTCCAGGCCAGGAAAGTGTGCAACTTCCAAGTTGCTTACGGAGGCGTGTACGAGCAGCACCTTGCCGGTAATCTTGTATGTATTTCAATCTCTTTCCGTATTTGCTCATGGCTGTAGGACGAGTGCAGCCAAACAGCTTCGCCGAGTCCCATATAGTCGTTCGCAGGCGCCGGAGTAGAACAAGCCGCCTGCTGTGAAAGTTTCACAGGCGGTGGAATATAACCATCTGCCAGCTGTGAAAGTCTCACAGGCGTCGGACTAGAACGATCTGCCTATTGTGATAGTGGATTACGGCAGTTGCCTTTCCCTTCTGGCCTTAACGTTGCTAGAGTCGATACACATACGAGGACGGGAGCTTCAGGACTGGGATCTTTAATCCCCCAGTTTAACATAATGCCTTAACAATGTGTTTAGCCTTTAATTTTCTTTGACGTATGTTCCTTGCTTGGTTGTCAGTATCTGCAGCAATTTGGTGGAACCTATTTCTGCTATACTATAAGCGGTCTTTTTTTCGTATTTTATTTCAGTTTTTAGGGCTCCTTACGTCAGACGGTAAAAACTGAGTCCTGTAATGATGACTTCATTTTCCATCTGTCTACCATTCTGTCTGTCCATCTGGCCGACACTTGTTTCTCAGAAACGGTTGAAGGTATCAAGAGAAGGTATGTTACGGGCTAAGGTCTACTATCCCTAGACGGTGTAAAAAATCTTAGCTTCTAAGTCAATGCACCAAAAGATATGATTATTCTTTTATTTTCACAAAGTACTCATCAAAAGTTATTGGGCAGTTCCCGTTGACCTACAATCATGATATTCGGCAAGAGATGGGGTTTCACAGTAAAAGTAAGGTAGGAAACCGAAAATTCTTCATCTGTAATTATCTCACATAGAAAGTACTTTTATGCGTTTTGAAACTTACATTGCGTTCATAATCTGTAAAAAATCCCAGTAAGTACTGGAAACATTTTTATCTGGTTTTTAGTAATAGGTACAGCGATTGCGAGAAAGTTGTGTGTGTATAATTTACAAATATTTCGAACTACGTGGCTGAGCTACAATGGAGTGTAGTCCCTTATCGCTGTGAAAACTACCCCTTAGCCATCTGGCGACAACATGCCTAAGAACGCCTGAATTTCGCGCCAAGCAGGGTACTTCTCCTTACAATAATTTCCTGACGGTCGTTGCCTACGACACGTATCTACAATGCTTCAGAGCGAATTAAAATTCTTAACTGATGCACAACTGCAATTCCATTATTTGAGATGAGATTCCAGTATCCCATAAAATATCGGTTGGAGCATTCCACAGAACAATTCCAGATTTGCGGCACACCAATAGCCCTATGGTCACCTGTATCACCTATATCTTTTCCTTCTCTGGAGACTACCGTCGAATCTTAACAGTAATCGCAAAAAGAACGAGGGGAGACGAAGTCAGAGAATCTGCAATTATCAGTTCGCAAAGCATGTTAATACACCTCCAAAATTGATAAAATAAATTAAAAATGACAGTAGCGAATGGGACATTACACAAAGAATTTGAACGAAATTCTCGAAAGTCTTGGGATTCCCCGTACGGATATCTTGTCTGTATTAATATCAATAACAGGAGAAATCGTCTACATTCTCGGTTCTCGAAATGGAAGGACTATCTAAATGCATAATTAAGTTGCTACGGAACCCTCTGAGCGCATACTCGTCCTTACCCAGTTGTTTTCTATTTATTATCGGACCATATTAGTCCCGTTGTTGGTATAGCCATCCTAAATTGAGTCGGTACCTGCCCTTCTTGCACAGGTTTTGGATTTATACATCTGTATATCAAGCGACGATTGGTATGAATTCCTTGCAATTTCTCTCAAATGATTATGCATTCATTCCCGCTCCGAATACTTCTCTTATCACGTCACGTGCGCTGGTACGTGTTCTAAAGTCGTTATACGAGATATGGCCACAAGGTTTCGCCTATAACATCGAGAAAATAAAACTACTTAATTGATACCGTATCATGCCGCTATAGGCGCGAACAACCAGTCTCAGCCCATTATCCACTTTGCCCGTCCCCGCAGCTGACAATAGGTTCTCAAGTACTTGTCGCCAACGACTTCCTCCATGTTTATGAAGTATACAGAGTATGGTTAGAAACGAAAGTAACTGAAGTGGGAGCTCCAGAGAGTCAAGCGTTTCTTCTTCTCTTTTTTTTTTTAAAAAAAAAAAGTTGTTTCGATGCGGGGGCAGGCGAGGAATGTATTAGGCGTTTGTGCCAGCGTAGTTTCCAGGCAGCGATTGGTGTAACGGAAATGGTACAGAACAGTAATATGAGGGTCGTGGGGTCCATTGGCTACGCGGAAATTGCTTTTTTAAATTTTCGCATTACTTATACAACAAATAAAGTGAAATAAAGCTCGAAGTATTGTGTTTATTAACCATTTCGCGGCAACGGGCGTACATGTGCGCCCAGCACGTAGAACGGCGATACGGCCAAATACGCAGCTCCAGTCCGGGGATACGCGGCTCCAACAATTCTGCGCCGGTTGCAGCTCACACAGAACAAAGTGCTACATACGAGTATTATAAGCAACGCTCCACGACACATACGCACTGCTGGCCTTCACAGAGAATACCACCTTGAGACTCTCACTTAAGTATTCTAGAACCTGACCACACGACTGTACAGGATAACTAGACATTCGAACAAACCTGTCCTCCTTAACCTGGCAAACTACGATCACGGCCGTAGGTGGAAGCATAACCGTCCAACTAGCTAGGGACAATCAACCACCTATGGGTAGCACCAACACACAGCCACAGCAAATAATGGTGAAGCCTGCAGCACAGAAAAGCATTGGCAGTTGCAAACCAGCCGACCAGCCGGCGACGCGGGCGAGCCGTACTGCATACTGAAACGCAAACAAACCCAACCCAAATCTTTACACAATACGATCGATGTGTGACCAGTCGACCATTCACATATCGATCTTGGCTTGTTGACACTGCAGCTGGCCCAAGAGACTTGCAGGTGCCCAGCCCAGCTTTAGTCCTTTATGTCGGCCTAGACAATGACAACGCTACCGAACATCGCACGATACCCGAAACAAGAACAATATCGCCCTTGCATGGTCTGTCGGAAATAGCAAGGAAACCGCTAGTGCACTTACTACCGATCAGAATAATGCAGAAGTGTTTTCTGAGGGCGCTTGCCTCGGCTCTTTTTCCCGCTCCGCCCTCGAAACTGCTACTCTTCCTTTACTTTTCGTCCACTATCTATGCCCTAGATGTGGCCGTATTAGTGGGTGATCCTACACAGAGGTACGGAAAACATCACGGCCCCACTATCCGTGAAGTCCTCGATTAGCAGCTAACAAATATGGACGTGGAGGAGCTCCATCCTCTATAAAAGGGCTACGCCCGGAAGGCAGGAAGGCCTGATAGCTAAGAGCATTCATGCGTATGCCTGGGCGCGCGAGTGGAAAAACGTGCACAGCAGAACGACGACTGAATGTTTTCCGCATTTCAACTTTCATGCCAACGCCGTCGTTATCTGCTCTTCTTTTAAATGTCGGAGATGAATACTTCTAGCTCCTTTCTGCTTACGAGTCGATCGAACAGTTATAATTTGATTTCCTAATGTACAGATGACAAATGACACGAACGTACAAATACTGAAGGGCATGAATTATCCTAACGAACTGTCAGATGTTACAAAAGGAGAACAGTGTTGCGGATTCGTGAAGTATCTCGGGAACATTAGCTGCGGCGTGCAACACAAAACGGCAAGTATGGCCAAATGACTGTAATTTGATTTCCTAAGTTGCCAACTGTACACGATACAAACTTATATGACGTGAAAGGCTTTGAGAGATGCTACGTAACTGAAGTGCCTGGTGTTTCAGAAGACGAACAGTGCAGCAAAATACCTGCAGTTTGACAGCAACACTCGTTGCCGCGCGGCACACAAGACGGTGCGAGTTTGGGGCGCCTGTCTTAGGAACTGTCCACTTAAAAACTTTGTATCTTGAAACGTGTTTGCCCAATATTATTGAGATTTTAATAGGTTACAGGCGCGTGTATCGCTAAAGTAAATCTCAAATTAGGGAATTTTCCGGTCAAAAATTAAAAACGTCTTGCCATGTTTCCAAACTAACCTTTCCCAACCGGGGAGAAACTTATAACAGAAAGCTTGGAGTAGATTTCAAACTCTTTTTGAGGGTTATCAAACACTGCAACCACTGTGACTGTACAATGTAATACTAGTTTTATAAAGGGTATCATAGAAGAGCGGTTCTGTGCGAATTGGAACGCACACTCAACCGACAGTGGATACAATAACCTGCATATGTTGTATAGCAGTTAAAAAAAATGGTTCAAATGGCTCTGAGCACTATGGGACTTAACGTCTGTGGTCATCAGTCCCTTAGAACTTAGAACTACTTAAACCTAACTAACGTAAGGACATCACATACACCCATTCCCGACGGAGGATTGGAACCTGCGACCGAAGCGTCTGGAACCGCACGGTCACACCGACCGGCGTATGGCAGTGTCAGTCAATCACCGGCGAGGCGCACAATACTATCTGACCCTTTAGCGGGTCGTCAGGCAGGACACTATCCCTAGCAACGGCGAAAGGTATGAAAAGAAAAGGCAAAGAAAAATACTAGACCGCAAATTCAAAGCTGTTAATGAGCAAGCCGAAAAATGTAGGAATGTCATCATTACTTCATCAGAATGTGGTAAACTTACACGGCCTTGTAAAAACGTTTCTTCGCTGATGTGATGAATCCCTACGTGTAGGAGGTAAAATTTATTCTGCTAATTCTCTCTTGGCGAGGAGAAACAAACGGAGCAGCAACTATAAAATGAGATACTTCAGGACTGACTTCGTGCAGTACTAGAGTGTTCCCCCCCACCCCTCCCCAATATATGCTGTCCGCTAGTGTAATCCTGTGATATCTATTTTTATCGTGAGGAACAATCAAGACGCTTCAAAGTACTATGCTAGAGAGAGACAAAGAAACGACATCCCGGGAAGACGGCATCAAAATACATTACATAGTACATCAACAGCTGTCCTCACCAGAATTTGTCGAAATGATCCCTTACGCGCGGGTTGTTGCCCAACTATACCGTTAGAGAGTAGGTTTTATGATAGTAGACGAAGTATTTTTTTTCTATACAAACCTGAAAACGAACAGGTAAATGTAAAACCGTGACGTTTATTACCTGTACAGGGTACCGAGAAAACTACTTTCCCTCTTTTTGCGAATATCAGCCCATCTTGTATAAAGCATGAACTGCAAAATAAAAAAAGTATCTTCCTTTTTATAAGAAAGTCTCACGCAAGACTTACAATCCCTTCGTCGACATTTATTTGCAACCCCAAGTTCTCCTTTGGCTTTCCTTTTCAAGCATTTTTATGATATTATTGCTAAATATTAGCAAACATAATTTTTTTTTTTGGGTCATCAGTCTACTGACTGGTTTGATGCAGCCCGCCACGAATTCCTTTCCTGTGCTAACCTCTTCATCTCAGAGTAGCACTTACAACCTACGTCCTCAATTTTTTGCTTGACGTATTCCAATCTCTGTCTTCCTCTACAGTTTTTGCCCTCTACAGCTCCCTCTATTACCATTGAAGTCATTCCCTCATGTCTTAGCAGATGTCCTATCATCCTGTCCCTCCTCCTTATCAGTGTTTTCCACATATTCCTTTCCTCTCCGACTCTGCGTAGAACCTCCTCATTCCTTACCTTATCACTCCACCTAATTTTCAACATTCGTCTGTAGCACCACATCTCAAATGCTTCGATTCTCTTCTGTTCCGGTTTTCCCACAGTCCATGTTTCACTACCATACAATGCTGTACTCCAGATGTACATCCTCAGAAATTTCTTCCTCAAATTAAGGCCGGTATTTGAAATTAGTAGACTTCTCTTGGCCAGAAAAGCCATTTTTTGCCATAGCGAGTCTGCTTTTGATGTCCTCATTGCTCTGTCCGTCATTGGTTATTTTACTACCTAGGTAGCAGAATCCCTTAACTTCATTGACTTCGTGACCATCAATCCTGATGTTAAGTTTCTCGCTGTTCTCATTTCTACTACTTCTCATTACGTTCGTCTTTCTCCGATTTACTCTCAAACCATACTGTGTACTCACTAGACTGTTCATTGTGTTCAGCAGATAATTTCATTCTTTTTCACTTTCACTCAGGATAGCAATGTCATCAGCGAATCGTATCATTGACATCCTTTCACCTTGTATTTTAATTCCACTCCTGAACCTTTCTTTTATTTCCCTCATTGCTTCCTCGATGTACAGATTGAAGAGTAGGGGCGCAAGGCTACAGCCTTGTCTTACCCCCTTCTTAATACGAGCACTTCGTTCTTGACCGTCCACTCTTATTATTCCCTCTTGGTTGTTGTACATGTTGTATATGACCCGTCTCTCCCTATAGCTTACCCCTACTTTTTTCAGAATCTCGAACAGCTTGCACCATTTTATATTGTCGAACGTTTTTTCCAGGTCGACAAATCCTTTGAAAGTGTCCTGATTTTTCTTTAGCCTTGCTTCCATTATTAGCCGTAACGTCAGAATTGCCTCTCTCGTCCCTTTACTTTTCCTAAAGCCAAACTGATCGTCACCTAGCGCATTCTCAATTTTCTTTTCCATTCTTCTGTATATTATTCTTGTAAGCAGCTTCGATGCATGAGCTGTTAAGCTGATTGTGCGATAATTCTCGCACTTGTCAGCTCTTGCCGTCTTCGGAATTGTGTGGATGATGCTTTTCCGAAAGTCAGATGGTATATCGCCAGACTCATATATTCTACACACCAACGTGCATAGTCGTTTTGTTGCCACTTCCCCGAATGATTTTAGAAATTCTGATGGAATGTTATCCATCCCTTCTGCCTTATTTGACCGTAAGTCCTCCAAAGCTCTTTTAAATTCCAATTCTAATACTGGATCGCCTATCTCTTCTAAATCGACTCCTGTTTCTTCTTCTATCACATCAGACAAATCTTCACCCTCATAGAGGCTTTCAATGTATTCTCTCTGCCTATCTGCTCTCTCCTCTGCATTTAACAGTGGAATTCCCGTTGCACTCTTAATGTTACCACCGTTGCTTTTAATGACACCAAACGTTGTTTTGATTTTCCTGTATGCTGAGTCTGTCCTTCCGACAATCATATCTCTTTCGATGTCTTCACATTTTTCCTGCAGCCATTTCGTCTTAGCTTCCCTGCACTTCCTATTTATTTCATTCCTCAGCGACTTGTATTTCTGTATTCCTGATTTTCCCGGAACATGTTTGTACTTCCTCCTTTCATCAGTCAACTGAAGTATTTCTTCTGTTACCCATGGTTTCTTCGCTGCTACCTTCTTTGTACCTATGTTTTCCTTCCCAACTTCTGTGATTGCCCTTTTTAGAGATGTCCATTCCTCTTCAACTGTACTGCCTACTGCGCTATTCCTTATTGCTGTATCTATAGCGTTAGAGAACTTCAAACGTATCTCGTCATTCCTTAGTACTTCCGTATCCCACTTCTTTGCGTATTGAGACTTCCTGACTAATGTCTTGAACTTCGGCCTACTCTTCATCACTACTATTTTGTAACCTGAGTCTATATCTGCTCCTGGGTACGCCTTACAATCCAGTATCTAATTTCGGAATCTCTGTCTGACCATGATGTCATCTAATTGAAATCTTCCCGTATCTCCCGGCCTTTTCCAAGTATACCTCCGCCTCTTGTGATTCTTAAACAGGGTATTCGCTTTTACTAGCTGAAACTTGTTACAAAACTCAATTAGTCTTTCTCCTCTTTCATTCCTTGTCACAAGCCCATATACTCCTGTAACGTTTTCTTCTACTCCTTCCCCTACAACTGAATTCCAGTCGCCCATGACTATTAGATTTTCGTCCCCCTTACATACTGTATTACCCTTTCAATATCCTCATACACTTTCTCTATCTGTTCATCTTCAGCTTGCGACGTCGGCATGTACACCTGAACTATCGTTGTCGGTGTTGGTCTGCTGTCGATTCTGATTAGAACAACCCGGTCACTGAACTGTTCACAGTAACACACCCTCTGGCCTACCTTCCTATTGATAACGAATCCTACACCTGTTATACCATTTTCTGCTGCTGTTGATATTACCCGATACTCATCTGACCAGAAATCCTTGTCTTCCTTCCACTTCACTTCACTGACCCCTACTATATCTAGATTGAGCCTTTGCATTTCCCTTTTCAGATTTTCTAGTTTCCCTACCACGTTCAAGCTTCTGACATTCCACGCCCCGACTCGTAGAACGTTTTCCTTTCGTTGATTATTCAATCTTTTTCTCATGGTAACCTCCCCCTTGGCAGCCCCCTCCCGGAGATCCGAATGGGGAACTATTCCGGAATCTTTTGCCAATGGAGAGATCATCATGACACTTCTTCAATTACAGGCCACATGTCCTGTGGATACACGTTACGTGTCTTTAATGCAGTGGTCTCCATTGCCTTCTGCATCCTCATGTCGTTGATCATTGCTCATTCTTCCGCCTTTAGGAGCAATTTCCCACCCCTAGGACAAGAGAGTGCCCTGAACCTCAATCCGCTCCTACGCCCCCTTTGACAAGGCCGTTGGCAGAATGAGGCTGACTTCTTATGCCGGAAGTCTTCGGCCGCCAATGCTTATTATTTATCAAAATTTATTCAGTGGCGCGGATAGAACCCGGGACCGAAGACGTTTTGATTAAGAATCAAAGACGCTACCCCTAGAACAGCGGTACACAATCTACTGAACGTTATTTCAGATTATTTGTAGTGTAACATGAAAAATGTAAAACAGAAAAAAGTTTCCGCGTAGGGAGTCGACCCAGCAACCGCCGAATTACTGTGCCGTACTCTTTTCGCAGCGGCAATCGCTCCCTGGAAACATTAGTAACATAAACGGGTCATCAAAAATTATTGTTATCATTATCATTATTATTCTTTTTGCTAAACGCTAAACGCTTGGGCACACAGATCTCCTAATTCCCTCATTTTCTTTCCTAGTCAAGCTCGGCATGTACCATAAATTCGGACGAAATTCCAATGATGAGTAAATGTGGTCCACTTCTTTGCGCCGGCCGGTGTGGCCGTGCGGTTCTAGGCACTTCAGTCTGGAGCCGTGTGACCGCTACGGCCGCCGGTTCGAATCCTGCCTCGGGTATGGATGTGTGTGATGTCCTTAGGTTAGTTCGGTTGAAGTAGTTCTTATTTCTAGGGGACTGATGACCACACATGTTAAGATCCATAGTACTGAGAACCATCGCTTCTTTGCTTCTGTCGTGGCTCACTATCACGCTGGAGGCCCATCTTAAGTTCCTGGTATTTTACCAGGGATCACTCAGCTTCTTGGTGGCAGCTGAGGTCTACAAAACCAGAAACTGCCAGAAGGGCGGTTGTTGTCTGGGCCCCCCTGACGCATCCAAATGACACCTATGGCTGAGAATGAGAGGGCTGTTCGGCTGTCAACATTCGCCCGTCTGAAGACAGACTGGTGTTGGAATCTGGACTGTATCAATGAGGAACGTCATTTACACTACTGGCCATTAAAATTGCTACACCAAAGAGAATTGCAGATGATAAACCAGTATTCTTTGGACAAATATATTATATTAGAACTAATATGTGATTACATTTTCACACAATTTGGGTTCATAGATCCTAAAATATCAATACCCAGAACAACCACCTCTGGCCGTAATAACGGCCTTGATACGCCTGGGCATTGAGTCAAATAGAGCTTAGATGGTGTCTACAGGTACAGCTGCCCATGCAGCTTCAACACGATACCACAGTTAATCAAGAGCAGTGACTGGCGTATTGTGACGAGCCAGTTGCTCGGCCACCATTGACCAGACGTTTTCAATTGGTGACAGTTGTGGAGAATGTGCTGGCCAGGGCAGCCGTCGTAGAACATTTTCTGTATGCAGAAAGGGCCGTGCAGGATCTGCAACATGCGGTCGTGCATTATCCTGCTGAAATGTAGGGTTTCGCAGGGATCCAATGAAGGGTAGAGCCACGATTCGTAACACATCCGAAATATAACGTCCACTGTTCAAAGTACCGTCAATGCGAACAAGAGGTGACCGAGACGTGTAACCAGTGGCACCTCGTACCATCACGCCGGGTGATAAGCCAGTATGTCGATGGCGAATGCACACTTCCAATGTGCGTTCAGCGCGATGTCGCCAAACACGGATGCGACCATCATGATGCTGTAAACAGAACCTGGATTCATCCGAAAAAATGACACATATGGCTGAGGATGAGATGGCTGTTGGGCTGTCCCCATTCGCCCGTCTGAATACAGACTAGTGCTGGTATCTGGGCTTTATTAGTGAGCAACGTCAGTTTCGGTATATGTAGACGAGTGCTATGGTAACACGGTCAGGCACTTCATGTGTACCACCAGTGCGGTACACACAAGCAAACAGACAAAAAGTTAATTGCATACCTTTACTTCTTGTAAGAGGTAATTGAAATTCTGATTACTCTCTTGTCAACTGGGGTGACAAAAGTCAAGGGACAACGATATGCACATATACAGATGGCGATAGTATCGAGTTCACCAACTACACGCCTGGAAATTGAAATAAGAGCACCGTGAATTCATTGGCCCAGGAAGGGGAAACTTTATTGACACATTCCTGGGGTCAGATACATCACATGATCACACTGTCAGAACCACAGGCACATAGACACAGGCAACAGAGCATGCACAATGTCGGCACTAGTACAATGTATATCCACCTTTCGCAGCAATGAAGGCTGCAATTCTCCCATGGAGACGATCGTAGAGATTCTGGATGTAGTCCTGTGGAACGGCTTGCCATGCCATTTCCACCTGGCGCCTCAGTTGGACCAGCGTTCGTGCTGGACGTGCAGACCGCGTGAGACGACGCTTCATCCAGTCCCAAACATGCTCAATGGGGGACAGATCCGGAGATCTTGTTGGCCAGGGTAGTTGACGTACACCTTCTAGATCACGTTGGGTGGCACGTGATACATGCGGACGTGCATTGTCCTGTTGGAACAGCAAGTTTCCTTGCCGGTCTATGTATGTGGGTTCGATGACGGTTTGGATGTACCGTGCACTATTCAGTGTCCCCTCGACGATCACCAGTGGTGTACGGCCAGTGTAGGAGATCGCTCCCCACACCATGATGCCGGGTGTTGGCCCTGTGTGCCTCAGTCGTATGCAGTCCTGATTGTGGCGCTCACCTGCACGGCGCCAATCACGCATACGACCATCATTGGCACCAAGGCAGAAGCGACTCTCATCGCTGAAGACGACACGTCTCCATTCGTCCCTCCATTCACGCCTGTCGCGACACCACTGGAGGCGGGCTGCACGATGTTGGGGCGTGAGCGGAAGACGGCCTAACGGTGTGCGGGACCGTAGCCCAGCTTCATGGAGACGGTTGCGAATGGTTCTCGCCGATACCCTAGGAGCAACAGTGTCCCTAATTTGCTGGGAAGTGGCGGTGCGGTCCCCTACGGCACTGCGTAGGATCCTACGGTCTTGGCGTGCACCCGTGCGTCGCTGCGGTCCGGTCCCAGGTCGACGGGCACGTGCACCTTCCACCGACCACTGGCGACAACATCGATGTACTGTGGAGACCTCACGCCCCACGTGTTGAGCAATTCGGCGGTACGTCCACCCGGCCTCCCGCATGCCCACTATACGCCCTCGCTCAAAGTCCGTCAACTGCACATACGGTTCACGTCCACGCTGTCGCGGCATGCTACCAGTGTTAAAGACTGCGATGGAGCTCCGTATGCCACGGCAAACTGTCTGACACTGACGGCGGCGGTGCACAAATGCTGCGCAGCTAGCGCCATTCGACGGCCAACACCGCGGTTCCTGGTGTGTCCGCTGTGCCGTGCGTGTGATCATTGCTTGTACAGCCCTCTCGCAGTGTCCGCAGCAAGTATGGTGGGTCTGACACACCGGTGTCAATGTGTTCCTTTTTCCATTTCCAGGAGTGTATAAGAGGGCAGTGCATTGTCGGAGCTATCGTTTGCACTCAGGCGATTCATGTCAAAAGGTCTCTGACGTGATTATGTCAGCACGACGTTAACTAACGGGCTTTGAACGCGAGATGGTAGTTGGGGCTAGGCGCATGGGAAATTCCATTTCCGAAGTCGTTAGGGAATCCAGTATTCCGAGATGCACAGTATGAATAGTGTGCCGAGAATACCAAATTTCAGCCATTATTTCTCTAACAACGCAGTGGCCAGTGGCCTTCATTTAACGACTGAAGCAGCGGCCTTTGGGTAGGGCTGTCAGAGCGAACAGACATGCAGCACTGCGTGAAATAACCGTACAAATCAGTGTGGAACGTACAACGAACGTATATAATTTTAATGGGCTACAGCAGCAGATAACCGACGTGAGTGCCTTTGCTAACAGCGCGACGTAACCTGTACCGCCCTTCCAGGGCACCTTACTTCGCTTGAATGATACACGACTGTACAACTGTCGCCTGGTCACAAGAATCCTGATTTAAGCTGGTAAGAGCTGATTATAGGGTTCGAACCTGGGGCTGACCTTGTAACAACAACAACACTGTACTATTGTACATATAAGTAAATTTTTTTTCCATCTGATTTTTCGATAAATTTCATTTCTTTTTTGTTTCATGTCATTGTGTTAAGAAAACTGTAAACAATGTTCAATGTGAATATTAATGTTTATGTCAAATGTCAAGCAATATTGTAATGGAATTTAAATGTAACAAATGTTGAAACTGTTGCAAGATGTTGAAAATTGTAACTGTGCGTCTGGTCCATAAGTAGGCAATGTGTTAGGATATGTAGAATGCAAAACCTTAGGTGAATACCCTGTCTGTAAGGGAGCGGTAAAAGGTGGATGGCAGGCGGGCGCGGGAAAATGAGCACGGCACGGTACGGCACAACGGGCTCAGCAGTTAGTTGGAGTTTGGCACTAGTCTGAGCAACACCTTCTGGAGCGAGGAGGCACTCCTGGAGGACGTAGTTTCACTGAGTCTCGGGTATGCTGTTCCATCGCCCACACAACATGGCAAAATTCCATAGGCACTAAATGGAAAAGTATTGCGACGCTAAGAAGAATTAAAGTGCCGATTCGTCAAGAGCCATAGCTGTGGTTGTATGTGTGCTCTGTGCCTCGCCATCTCGCCGAATGCCAACCGCCGCATCGATACAAGCAGGTTGAAACTTTTAGTACTGTATTCGTATGGACCATAGAGTGAACTGTTCAATAATAACCTAAATTTTACCAGAACTTTCCCCTCATTTAATTATCCTCACAACTAACCTTGACAGAGTCATTTCCAAATGTTGTGCAATCCGAGTGTCCCGAAATGAAAAATTAAATTTTGTGTTAATAATAATTACTTGCAGACCTAACTAAGTTAGAATGGTGTTTAAAGAACTGTTTTGTTAATAAACCAGTAAATGAATAACGAAGGTCTAACGAAGTTGAAAGATAACTTTAATATTGAAATAGTAGTGAAGTTTAATTTTTTCGAGACAGATATAAAGGTATTTAAATGAGAAGTAAATAAGATAAAAATAGTAACTCATATACTGGAAATCTTGAACGCATGATAATTTCAGTAATCAATTTTTTTAATATAGTGATCATAACAGATTCAGGGTCCCCCCCCCCCCCCCCTTTTATTCATTTGAATTCTGAAGTGTTCCACATTGGTTTGACCAGCAAAAGTTAAAGTCAATATATAAGTCAAAATTTATCAGTGTTTTTATCTTTATCAAAATTGACATTTTGTGTGTGACTCGAAAGTGCTATTTCTAGGGTAACCTATGCCCGATTTTAATCAGATCAATAGACAGTACGAAGCTTTGTAGTATACATTATAGTGTAGTGTTATGTATTCATGGTTTTTCCATATCAGTACAGAACGTGAAACTACCAGTTCAATAGATTTTCTGGTTCTAAAATTTTACTATATTATGCAGTGTTACTATGTGTTGTTGTGCATGAATATACACCAACTTGTACAGGGAAGAAACTCAGTTAATGCCTATTTAGGCTGGCAACCGTATTATTATTAAAATTGGTAGCATCTTCAGTGTTGCTTTTGGTACATACTGACGTGTCATTGCATTTTGAACTTACTTGACGGATCATTGTTATTACTGAGTGGGTGTAAGTCTGATTTGCCACCATTCAGGCACACGCGGTCAATATCTATACGAAAATCCTTTCTCGTAAGGTGAACCCCGCTCACTTACCATAGTACAGGCTTTAATTAGTATTGTGTGCCCCACGCGCACGTTACAACCTCAAGAGGCCATAGACCCAACATATCAACAAGGCGCTACACAAGCTGGTAGGGGCTCCTAGGGGTTGTGTTTACACGTAATAGACTGACTCCTCTGATCAAACTGACCCGATCAGCAACCGGAAATGGTTACGTTCGTCTAATTGCAGACCATCTGCAGCCATATGTGGAACTCAGGTTCCTAAAAAAAGAGGGAATGTTTACGGATGATAATGCGCCATATCACCGGGCCACAATTGATACAGTTGATCGCGATTCATTTGTAGAACTTTCTGGACTATTCGAGTGAATGATGTGACAACCAACTGAATATCTGTGGGACACAATGGACAGGTCGATTTCTGCACAAATTCATCCAGCGAGAACACTTTCGCAACAATAGACAGCAATAGAAGCAGAGTGACTTAATATTTTCCACGTCATTTGCTGCACTTTGACGGTTAAAATGAGATCCGACACGATATTTGGAGGTATCGCATGACTTTTACAACTCGTGTAGGTTACCATCAGAATGGGTACAAGCAAACGCTATGTTAACAGAGAAAAAAATGATAAATACAGTCCTGTTTCTTATAAATCATTTCAAGAATGCAGTATTAATGGCTTCAGGATCACAGCCTCCCCGTAGTATTGCTAGTTTGAATCAATGGATAGTCAACCGAGCGAGGTGGCGCAGTGGTTAGCACACTGGACTCGTATTGGGGTGGGCGACGGTTCAATTCCGCGTCCGGCCATCCTGATTTAGGTTTTCCGTGATTTCCCTAAATCGGTTCAGGCAAATGCCGGGATGTTTCCTTTGAAAGGCCACGGCCGACTTCCTTCCCCATGCTTCTCTAATCCTCCACCAGATCAACCCAATCAATTAACTGGTAGTGCACATTTTAATTTTACACAAATGTCCCTTGTAAACAATCTGATCAATGTAACATAGCTAAATGGTTCTAACCATCAACATGTGCTGGGTTTCTTCTGTATCTACGTCAGTACTTCGCAAGTAGTACCTGCGAAGTTTAAATGAACGTAAACGTACTGTTGATTTCTGGTGGTCATTTTGCTGTTTGAAAGACGATAACATTAGATCGAGTGGAAAAAGACGAATAACAGATAATGTCATGTTCCACAAGAACAGCCTTGACCACACCTATAGTGAAAACTGAACCCTATAAATGTATGTGATCTACAGAGCTCTGCCAGACTTCCATACTACTTTAAGTCTGACGGTCGATGTACGTAATTCTGAGTGGCCAGCGTACCTGGTCATATGTATTAACCCGCGAAGTGGCGGTCGTACTCCGACACTACTCGGCATAAACTTTACAATTTACTCGTGCTAAACGCCATTATGATGCGTAACCAAAGCTTGCCGAAACGGTCCTGAGCTCTTAGCACTTGATTGTCAGAAAGAATTATGTAGCGATGTAAGTAGGCTGTTTAGGTTCTTATATTGGTAACGCCGTCGCCACGTAGCGCCTGTATGAAAATCACTGGCTGTGCTGTATGCAGTCTGTGGCTGGTTTGCATTGTTGTAAAACTCGCCATTGTAGCGTTGGGCAGCTGGATGTTAACAGCGCGTAGCGTTGTGCAGTTGGAGGTGAGCCGCCAGCAGTGGTGGATGTGGGGAAGTGAGATGGCGGATTTTTGAGAATGGATAATCTGGAGGTGTGTCCATCAGAAACAGTACATTTGTAAGACTGGATGTCATGAACTGCTATATATATTATGACTTTTGGAACACTATTATGGTAAATACATTGTTTGTTCTCTATCAAAATCTTTCATTTGCTAACTATGCCTATCAGTAGTTAGTGCCTTCAGTAGTTTGATTCTTTTATTTAGCTGGCAGTAGTGGCGATCGCTGTATTGCAGTAGTTCGAGTAACGAAGATTTTTGTGAGGTAAGTGATTTGTGAAAGGTATAGGTTAATGTTAGTCAGGGCCATTCTTCTGTAGGGATTATTGAAAGACAGATTGCGTTGCGCTAAAAATATTGTGTGTCAGTTTAAGCACAGTTATGTATAATTTTTCTAAGGGGACGTTTCAGTGAAAACAAGGAGGAGATAGTGGCAAATGAACGCAAATTCAGTTTCAGTTCACAACTCTTCAGCCAATTGATAGTATTAACTGCTCGAATAAGATGAATTCTGGGCAATGGGCAATGAGCTTAATGAATACAAAAGTAACATGTGTGCTCATTTCAAAAACTGGAACGCAACCTCAAATTATGACTTTTCTTGTTCGGCAGTATTCTTGTATAGAGTTTTGTAAGCTGATGACAACGCCATAATATTCTCTAATTTACTAATTGCCTTCGCGTATTCAGGCAAAAAAAATGTCATTAATTTTGGATTTTGCCAATGTATTCTTTGGCAGTGGACATTATTTAGTGTCAAATAGTACCTCACGTATTTGCTGTAGAGAGAGGAAATTTCAAAAAATAGTCGTTTCGAATATGACATTCAGTAGGCCTCTCACATCTCGTAGTACAGTTCTGGAATGAGACGCTACATCAACAACATAGAGTTCATACAGTTCATATCAACAATTGTACTTCATATCGTACAATTGTTGACAAGTTAATAGTTCTCTTCCTTTCTTGCGACAATGTCCATTGCAAAGGTATCTGTAATGATTTAAAGCAGGCTTTCTCATAGTGTCTGTGTACTCTAATAATCATTTTCCCCAAATGAATGTGCACCTTCATCCAAGAGTTGTGTCTGCCCACTATGTGTGAAACCTGCTCTGTTACTCAAGTATCTGATGGAGCGATTTCGTCGGTTTTTGTGACACAGCACAGTCAAAAATATATTACGTAACCTCGTATCAGAATAAAACTGTGTACCATACTGAGACTGAACTCCAGACCATTTCGTGAAAATCTGAAACCGGAAAATAACAGAATTACAATTACCGCAGAATGTAAGGTTCCAGGATCGCGAACCCGTGAGGCACACATTTTAATCTTTCACAGCGTTTCGGAACTTTTCAGCCATCGCTTATTGGTTTAGTCTTGGAAAACAGTACTTTTTACAAAATTATTGAAATATTCGAACATCATATTGTCACAATTAACGGTACGGAACGCACCAGATATTCGTAACTGCCGGTCAATATTTATCTGTAGTCACGCGATTTAAGCCAAATGTTGGCAGAGATTTACAACTGTGCATAGTGCGTGTGTGAAACTGCTAACAGCTTCTAGAGCTCTAAGAAGTGATGATACGAAACTGAGCTCTTTAAAAGAAGCTCTGACTTATAGTTAGGCTCTTTAACCAGGAACATGAAAAATAATCTCACATATTGGATACAAAATGTGAAGAATAGACGTTTTATATCAATATTTCAATTTGGTCGTTCGTTGGGGGTATCATATTTAACTTCGGATTTTCTTACAAATGACATTCGAAGATGACGATGAGATAGCAGTAATAACAGAACTAGCATATATCTGGTTTACATCTTTAAGAAAAGTCAAAGACATAATAATGAAGTTGTAGTAAGAATTTTCTCCATATATGGTAGTGAGCTTGACCGTATGCACGCAATAAAGTCAGAATCCCGATCCGGTACACGTTTTCGCTCATTGCCGCTGACTCCGCTTAATGTCGTGCTGCAGGTGACAGCTGTGATTTCCCTAAAATTTAACGGACCTTTTTCACACAAGTGATGAATTAAATAATTTTTAACTCTGTTTGTAGTACACGAAAAAGTTTCACCTGAAATGTCAATTTTCGCTCTTCGCAGCATGGATAACTCTCGAAAGCACGAGAAACAAGTGCCTACTAATGCTGTTGAACGCTTTATGAGTAGAATGTCTGTAACTGTAGGCGAAGCGATCCACGTGTGCCTTTAGAGCAGGGGATGTTCTGTAACTAGAGGAAACGTAAGCCCCTGCCAAAGGCAGCTGACGAGCTATCCTACAATGCAGAACTCCGCCAGTTTGCCGTTTCATTGTGGCTGTCTTTTAGCGCAGTGAATCCGGTATCAGAGGCTAAGAAGACCAAGCGGCATTTCCAGCCAAATGTCAGATGCAACGCGCCGTGTTTTGCAGCAGTCTAACATGAAGCTTCACAGCATCTTATTTCAACTAAAAACAGACGCTTTCGTTGTGGCTCTGACGAATAGAAGTTTTTGAATGTAGGAAACGAAGCCGTTCTAACCATGCTACTGAAATGCAATTAAAGCTATATTCGTCCTGCCCTTAAATGATTCTCTATTAATGACATGAAGCGCAGTAAACAGAGGTAATGAGACCAAGCAATCTACTTGTGTGTGTGTGTGTGTGTGTGTGTGTGTTTGTGTGTGTGTATGTGTGTATGTGTGATATGCAGAGAGAGGCCGGGCTGGGAGGGTGGGAGGGAGGGAGGGAGAGAGAGAGAGAGAGAGAGAGAGAGAGAGAGAGAGGCAGGGTTTCACTGTAATGGCTGAAGCATTTTGCGTGAAACCTACTCGTATTATACATATCAGTGAGACCCGGGAGACAATTTCCATTGGCACCAATGCTATTATGGATGAGAAAGTGGTGACATACTTGTAATTCAGGAACATCTGGAACAATTTCAGTCAGCATTTAGACTATCACGCCCTCATCAGCTTCTTCTTCTGCTTCTTATTTAGTGTATCCGTGTTATGACTACATCAACTGGCGACTGACCATCGTGTCCCCTTCTCAGCATCGTCCTTCATTTGGTTGTATGTTCGTTCTCTTCTAATGTCATCCAACATTCCAACACTCTACCTGCCTCTTCTCATCATTCTTTCCATTTCTCCCTTCATAATTATATATTGCAGACAATTCCTACGCAGCAGGAACTTTTTTCATCTTCCTCAACACTTCCAGTAATACTTTCTTCTGTTTCCTTTGTTGCTTTTTCTTTTTTAAGTGTGCGGGTCCACTTCACGTTTAAGCATTCTTCTCCAACATCTCATTGCAAGTGTATATATCTTTTCTTTTTAATTGTTCATGATTCGCTGCTCTACAGACTACACTCTGGACGTAGGAATTAACAAAATAAAAATGGCTCTGACCACTATGGGACTTAACATCTGAGGTCATCAGTCCCCTAGAACTTAGAACTACTTAAACCTAACTAACCTAAGGACATCACCCACAGCCCTGCTCGAGAAAGGATTCGAACCTGCGACCGTAGCGGTCGCGCAGTTCCAGACTGAAGTGCCTAGAACCGCTCGCTCACATCGGCCGGCAAGAATTAATAAATCTCTTCTTCACATACAATGGAATACTTGTAAGTAACGGCTTCACTTTTTCAAGTGTTCCCTTTTCTACAGATATCCTCCTCCTGTTTCCATTTGTACAGCTTTCACTCCGTATCATTAAATTTCACAGAGACAACGCTCATATGCATCGCGTCCTCATTGCTTATCCTTATTTTCACTCTTTGTTTTGCGTACATATGCATTATTATCCTATCTTTCCAGTTCGTTGCAATGTTACAATTCTCAACAGTGTACTCCAGTTCACTGTCGCAGGCCTTCACCCCAATCGATAAAAAAAAAAAAAATGAACACCTTCTTGTTCGTTTCTAACTTTCTCTCTCGAGTGATCCCTGTGCAACTTATAGCTTGTGAATTTCCTTTGCCCTTTTCGAACCTGGACTAGTCTTCATCAGCATTTTCATAAATTTTGCTCTTCAGTTGTCCTCAGTATGACTCCCGTTACAACCAGCCGTATTGGCAGCGCGGTTCTAGGCGCTACAGTCTGGAGCCGAGCGACCGCTACCGTCGCAGGTTCGAATCCTGCCTCGGGCATGGATGAGTGTAATGTCCTTATGTTAGTTAGGTTTAAGCAGTTCTAAGTTATAGGGGACTGATGACCTCAGAAGTTAAGTCCCATAGTGCTCAGAGCCATTTGAACCATTTGAACTCCGGTTACAGCTTTTGTAACATAACTGACAAAACAAATTATCCTATAGAGAATGCATTCCTTTACGATACACTCTTTACCCAGTGCTTCAACATTGGTATTAAGTAGGCCTAGAGACCATATTCCCCTGTCATAAATTCTGTTTACTTCCTCATTCAGTCCAGCTATCGAATTTGGACTTTCAGTGACTCGGACGATATTCTTTCGCAGTCTAATGGTTTCTTCTTTTCCAGAGTTTCTCAGTTGCTCTCTACAATCCCCATTTCTGTATCTTGGGACCTCAGTTTGTTGCACTTCATGTTCCAAAACGAGTCTGGAGTTATTTTTCTGTGCATCTTATAATCTTCCACATAACCGATCCAAACTGTTCTCTCTTGTTATATACATACTCTCGTCTTCCCGTGTTTATATAACTTTCATTGTTTGGTTGTTTCCCTTACTTCACTTCTTGTTTAAGGTTTCACTGTTCTGTACATTTCTTTCAATTTTCCTTTCTTTTCCAGTTCCTCTAACTCCTCACATTACTTCCCCATCCACTTCTCAATGGTCAGTTAACTTCGTTAGTTCATTGTTCATTTTTCTTCAGTGTCTTCTGCCTTCTACCTAATCGTTGTTTTTCTCGTTTCCTGCCCGAGAAGAACGTCTAGTGAAGCGGTGAATGCTAGGGCAGCTGAGGCGAAATCGAGCGAAGCAGTGAGCAAACGATTCTCTTGGCGATCGCTTTGTTACTTTGATACTGCAGTGAAATGCATCTCGCTCGGTTCGGCGAAGATAATTTCCGACTGATTGACCGCTACATACAGTGTACACACAGAGTGTTAATTGGCTGCTGAACGGTCGGGCGGCGACCTAAATATCGGTTGCGGAATGAAACTGGCTTGGTGTTTAGCGAGCAGATTATTTTGCAGAAGAGAAGTGGGGCAAGTGATTGCGGCACGGTTTGCTGCTGCATGCGAGCCTCTAGCAGCATGGCTGGCTACACGCCGTACTGTGGCGACGGTTGCAGGACGTTTGGTTGAAAACGTTCGGGCGAGTTCGTGTTGATGTGTGTTGTCCCCATAAGACCATGCAAGTTAGCGCTACGAGTGGACCGGAGCTCTGGCTACCTGCGCTACACCCCTGTTTGATTGGCAACATGTTGTAGCCGGGTACGGCATCGGGTGTTTCAAGAGGAACATCGAGGTTTTAAGGCTTTGTGGCATTTTCTGCATTCAACTTATAATTGTAAATAAGACATCAAACGAAAGAGAAACCTAAATCCGAGGTGCATTCAAGTTCTAAGGCCTCCGATTTTTTTCCTCCGGACTGGAAAGAGATAGAAACACGCGCATTGTTTTAAAAGGCCGCGTTCATTGTCAATACGTCCCAGAGATGGCAGCACCGTACGGCAGATGGAATTTTACCGCCAGCAGCGAGAGTGATAACTGTTTTAAATACTTAAAATGGCGACGTTTTCCTTACTTGAACAGCGTGCAATCATTCGTTTTCTGAATTTGCGTGGTGTGAAACCAATTGAAATTCATCGACAGTTGAAGGAGACATGTGGTGATGGAGTTATGGATGTGTCAAAAGTACGTTCGTGGGTGAGACAGTTTAATGAAGGCAGAACATCGTGTGACAACAAACCGAAACAACCTCGGGCTCGCACAAGCCGGTCTGACGACATGATCGAGAAAGTGGAGAGAATTGTTTTTGGGGATCGCTGAATGACTGTTGAACAGATCGCCTCCAGAGTTGGAATTTCTGTGGGTTCTGTGCACACAATCCTGCATGACGACCTGAAAATGCGAAAAGTGTCATCCAGGTGGGTGCCACGAATGTTGACGGACGACCACACTGCTGCCTGTGTGGCATGTTGCCAAGCAATGTTGACGCGCGACGACAGCATGAATGGGACATTCTTTTCGTCGGTTGTGACAATGGATGAGACGTGGATGCCATTTTTCAATCCAGAAACAAAGCGCCAGTCAGCTCAATGGAAGCACACAGATTCACCGCCACCAAAAAAATTTTGGGTAACCGCCAGTGCTGAAAAAATGATGGTGTCCATGTTCTGGGCCTGCGAGGGCGTAATCCTTACCCATTGCGTTCCAAAGGGCACTACGGTAACAGGTTCATCCTACGAAAAAGTTTTGAAGAACAAATTCCTTCCTGCACTGCAACAAAACCGTCCGGGAAGGGCTGCGCGTGTGCTGTTTCACCGAGACAACGCAACCGCACATCGAGCTAACGTTATGCAACAGTTTCTTCGTGATAACAACTTTGAAGTGATTCCGCATGCTCCCTACTCACCTGACCTGGCTCCTAGTGACTTTTGGCTTTTTCCAAGAATTAAAGACACTCTCCGTGCCCGCACATCCACCAGCCGTGCTGCTATAGCCTCAGCGATTTTCCAGTGGTCAAAACAGACTCCTAAAGAACCCTTCGCCGCTGCAATGGAATCATGGCGTCAGCGTTGTGAAAAATGTGTACGTCTGCAGGAGGATTACGTCGAGAAGTAACGCCAGTTTCATCGATTTCGGGTGAGTAGTTAAATAGAAAAAAAGTCGGAGGTCTTAGAACTTGAATGCACCCCGTAGTTTTTTTTACAAATGCTCAATGTGAGCTCAATTCGTCAGAAGGCTACAGTCGAGTCCCGCTCTTGTCAAACCTTGATGAGTGCGTCTGGAGTAATTATTGAAAGAACTGCTTCAGTACTGGTTTACATGTCGGGTAGAGCAGGCGGTAGAGAAGGCACATGCATATGACCCTGTAAGAATCTGCCCCCCCCCCCCCCCCCGCAAAGGTAAAAATCGCATAATCGCATGCGTCAGGTAAGATGAACGTAGAGGTCATGGGAAACGAGCTCAGTCACCTGACCGATTTCGGCCAATCCAGCGGTCTGGTGAGAGGTCGTTTAACCAATCGGATACTGAGTTATTCCAATTACGCTACCCACCTCTTCCCCGCCAAACAAAGTTCTGTTATTCTTGTTGGAGCTGAGGAAAGAGCTATATTTATAGCGCATGAAAATAAGAAACACCAGTTACAGTTACTTCACTACAAAAGAGAGGCCCATAAACTTTATGGAAAATATTTAATCTAGGAGAGTCTCTTTGCAACTGTAACATCTCGTGGGGATATGTTGAACCCCCACATGCGCACATTATGTGTGTTCATATTTCCACTTACGTGAAATGTCAATTCATGACTAAAGACGATACGAACCAGGAAATGTTCATCGCCTGGCAGCAACATTTGGTTTGCAAAGTCAGCACGTAAACCGTAGTCTGTCGGCTTTAGAGGTTTTGACAACTGCAAAGTATGCGGAAATAGTTGTAAGACTCCACATTGGTGTAACTGGAATTGCTAATTCATGATTAGGCATCCGAACTGATTTGTTGGGGTTACGCGTGAAAAACTGTGTCAATCGTTCAACACGTCATCAGTCACTCTTGTTTACCGTGCGACGAATTCTGATCGTATTGAACATATAATATAAGTTGTCCGAGTTGTTCTTTCATTTTTATAAGTTTTGTAATTGTATATGGAAATTTGTGGTAAGGTATTTTGGGACAAAACTACTGAGGTCATCGGTCCCTAATCCTACACACTACTTAATCTGACTTAAAATAACTTATGCTATGGACAGCACACCCATGCCCGAGTTAGGACTCAAACCTCCAACGGGGGGAGCCGCACGGACCGTGGATGCAATATATGCTACATAGCTTTCAGATCCCGATATTCATTTTGAAACACCTGAGATTTCCCAGTATAGTGGACGAATCGGATCTGACAGTAGTTGGGTTGCTATAACAAATTGATTATCGATATAGATGGTACGTCCGTGGCGCGCGCCAGTGACCCAGCTGTTGTCCTTCTTGTTGGTAGAGCACAGCCTTTCTTCGCTGTGGTACTAGGAGGGGGGGGGGGGCGACGTGTGCTTCACCCCGGCCACCTTTCATCGCTGGGAAACATCCTCGTATTCATTTAGTAGGAGTACGTGTGCTCTTGGTGCCTTGCTATACGCTGTGGAATGAGGAAACTCCCCTATCTGGAATTGTACCTGCAACCTCCATGATCTGAATTTCGTGCTCTATCCTCTATACCACCACGGTATAACAACGGATAGCATTCCAGTGCTTAGAAATAATGCTGTTTCACCAACAAAGTCTGTGTCGATTATATTCGCAGCTGAAAGCGGCTGCCGGCCGCTGTGGCCGAGTGATTCTAGGCGCTTCAGTTCGGAATCGCGCTGCTGCTACGGTCGCAGGTTCGAATCCTGCCTCGGCCATGGATGTGAGGGATGTCCTTAGGTTGGTTAGGTTTAATTAGCTCTAAGTCTAGGCGACTGATGACATCAGGTATTAAGTCCCATAATGCTTAGAGCCATTTCAATCATTTGCAAGCGGTTCTTCGGCCAACGCTACGAAACCTCTGAGACGGCATACGAGAGGAAACGCCTCAAAGTGACATCTGAAGGAAAGTACATCTCGCAGCACAACACAAAATCCGATGACATCCTGTGGAAAAGAGTTAGGCGTTCTGCCTGTGGTAATACAGCCCGTGTGATGATCAGCTCTTCATGTTAATCCTGGGTGACACGAAAATGTTGATAAACAATGAGTTATTCCCACGTGGCCACCTTCTGTCCTATGTTTTCTTGGTCTCATACAGAAGACGTTGTAAAACTTGAGCATCATACAATAGTATACTGTTGTTGTGTTACTTACCTGTGATAACAACCAGGACGAAAACGGTAAGCGCAGCCATTTCAAAGGCACTTATACCAAGCCGAAGTACTAATTGCCTTTATGAACCCACCGATCTCATTTACAACATCGTGTAGGGGAAGCACTCGATGTACGTAACAATACTGTCGTTTACCTAATTGATATTCAGTACCTGTCTTTCACATAAGGCTGGCTGTTTGGCTATGAGTCCATGATTAGTCGAACATACTTTACTGACCCATAAGTAGTATAGTCCTCAACGTCTCCACATCTAGATCTACACAGATACTCCGGAAGCCGTCGTACGGTGCGGGGCAGAGGGTACACTGTACCACTACTAGTCATTTCTGTTCTACTCGCAAACAGAACGAGTGAAAAACTAGTATCTACGTGCCCCATTTGAGCCCTAATTTCTGTATATATATACGGGAAGTAGTAACCTACATACTACGGGCCAATCACGCCATGCCACGCCACAGGGGGATCGCCGGCGGCCTGTGTACTTCTGCGCTCCCGGTCTACTTAAAAGTGCACGCCCCTTCACAGCGGTAGAGCGAAGTGAGACTGCTGTCTCGGGAAGTGTTTGGACTCAGCGTTTGTATCTACGAACATATACAGACTTGAAGTGACAGTATTGTACAATTGTGATAGGCTATCAGTGTACAATTCCGTCCCTGAGGCACTCTTGACAATATCCCTGTCTCCGATGAACATTCGCGGTCGAGGAAAATATACTAGCTTCTATAAATTAAAAAGTCTTCGAAGCACATAAATATCTGTGAACTTATGCCATATGCTCGTACGTTCATTAAGTGAATGCAATGGGGCACCGTATCCAGTGCTTCCCAGAAAACTAGAAATATGGAATCTGCCTGTTGCTCTTCATCCATAGTCCGCAGTATGTCATGTGAGAAAAGGACAACCTGAGTTTTGCAAGAGCGATACATTCTAAATCCAGCCGATTCGTGGACATAAGCTTCTGAGTCTCAAGAAAATGTGTTATTTTATATTTATTTGCATTCATCTTGAAGCAATCATATTTCCAGCATACAATGGAAAAGCCACAAGCATGTGGTTTTGTGAACTGCACTGAAATGGGGCATATGGTACTTCATTCTCACAAACTATGATTTAAAAATAAGAGCTACTATTCTTCGTCGACTCCACTTCCCTTACCCAGTGCCAGCATCTCAATGTTAAATCACGTTAACGGTGACTGAAGACTGCGGGAAGATGTGGCGTCAGCGATTATGGTAATGACGGTCCATGTCGCCGGAACAGGTGATTCACGGAGAGAAGCTTTATGGCCACTGCTACTGTGCCTCCACAAGCCGCGTTAGAATGAACCATGGCCCGCATACGTCGGCGCCCGACTCACTCCGCCCACCCCGTTCGCTAATGCGCCTTCCCGTGTGCTTCTTGGTTGTGACGCTCATTAGGTACTCGGCACACGAGACGCTGCGGTTACAAATTCCATCACAAACTTCGTGACAGCCACCCTCGGGTCGGCGGGTAATTGACAGAAGCAGGTGCTCTGTTTTGCTCACTTTGTGGGTGTGATCTTGAAAGGGGTCTGATAAGGCCCCCATTCATAACTCCTTCAATCAACATGAGTTGCTACATAATCTCAGGGATTCACCGATGCTGTTCTGTTCTCTAATTGTTGTTGTGCTCTTCAGTCCTAAGACTGCTTTGATGCAGCTCTCCATGCTACTCTATCCTGTGCAAGCTTCTTCATCTCCCAGTACCTACTGCAGCCTACATCCTTCTGAATCTGCCTAGTGTATTAATCTCTTGGTCTCCCTCTTCGATTTCTACCCTCCACGCTGCCCTCCAATACTAAATTTGTAATCCCTTGATGCCTCAGAACATGTCCTACCAACCGATCCCTTCTTCTACTCAAGGTGTGCCACAAATTCCTCTTCTCCCCAATCCTATTCAGTACCTCCTCATTAGTTATATGATCTACCCATCTAATCTTCAGCATTCTTCTGCAGCACCACATTCCGAAAGCTTCTATTCTCTTCTTGTCGCAACTATTTATCGTCCATGTTTCACTTCCATACATCGCTACACTCCATACAAATACTTTCAGAAACGACTTCCTGACACTTAAACCTATACTCGATGTTAACAAATTTCTCTTCTTCAGAAACGCTTTTCTTGCGATTGCCAGTCTACATTTTATATCCGCTCTACTTCGACCATCATCAGTTATTTTGCTCCCCAAATAGCCAAACTCCTTTACAACTTTAAGTGTCTCATTTCCTAATCTAATTCCCTCAGCATCACCCGACTTAATTCGACTACATTCCATTCTCCTCGTTTTGCTGTTGTTAATGTTCATCTTATATCCTCCTCCTCCATTCCGTTCAACTGCTCTTTCAAGTCCTTGGCTGCCTCTGACAGAATTACAATTTCATCGCCGAACCTCAAAGATATTATTTCTTCTCCATGGATTTTAATAACAACTTGAATTTTTCTTTTGTTTCCTTCACTGCTTGCTCAATATACAGATTGAATAACATCGGGGAGAGGCTACAACCCTATCTCACTCCCTTACCAACCACTACTTCCCTTTCGTGTCCCTCGACTCTTATAACTGCCATCTGGTTTCTGTACAAATTGTAAATAGCCTTTCGCTCCCTGTGTTTTACCCCTGCCACCTTCAGAATTTGAAAGAGAGTATTCCAGTCAACATTGTCTAAAGCTTTCTCTAAGTCTACAAATGCTAGAAACGTAGGTTTGCCTTTTCTTAATCTAGAAAGTTGCATGCCCTCGGGATAAATTACGGCCGTAGTTTCCCCTTGCTTTCATGCCGTTCGCAGTACCAGCACAGCAAGGCCGTTGTGGTTAGTGGTTCTCTAATTAAGTAGTTTGAAAATGAATACGGTGGAGAGATTTTTTAAATTTCATCTTGATGTCAGTAAATTCTGACCTTATGTTACCAAAACTGTTCAAATGGCTCTTAGCACTATGGGACTTAACATCTGAGGTCATATGTCCCCTAGACTTAGAACTACTTAAACCTGACTAACCTAAGGACATCACCCACAGCCATGCCCGAGGCAGGATTCGAACGTGCGGCCGCAGCAGGAGAGGGGTTACAGACTGAATCGCATAGAACCGCTCTTCCACAGCGGCCGGCCCTTATGTTAGCCTCATGTTTTCAGCTGTGACGAAATTTTCTGAAAAGAACTTTTACTCGCCTTTAGAATGCATATTTAAAATGTTTATTTTCTGACACCGTCACCAGATATTTTACAGAAACGGGTCACTTCATCCGACGTTGGAATTCTTCAGATCATGAAATGAAGTATTAGTCCACTCCAGTGGTCTACTCCAATGTTAGTTTAGGCAACAACATTGTCCATTCCGAACAGATTACTCGCACTTAACATTCAAATGTATTTTAAAAATTTTATTTTTGTGGAATCCACAGCCTCAATGTGTTCTGAAATTGAAAACATAATCCAAACGGACTGTATTTTGTTTTCAGTACGAAGCACATAATTTAACATCATCTTCTAATTCATTGCTGGTACATGTGGACTGACACGCATCGTATTTCTGTGCGTGCTTGGCAGAAAAAAAAATGAGGTTCCTGATTCATACATGATACATAATTTAAAAAAATACAATCTAATCTAGGGAAGTAATAAATACACTGTGATATGCACATAGGCGATCAGTACCACTACAGTGAACATGAATCATGTACACTGTTGTATTGTTTTAGTGCCAGATACGCCCAGAAATGAGCTGAATTCATGTCCACATGTACAAGCAATATATTATAATGTGAAATGATGCGTGAAGCTTAAAATACATCCTTGAGCGTGACCCATGGTTCAAATTGGCCAATTTCACGCGTAATATACAGAACACAGCATACTCGGAGCATGTTTTCATTCTATTTTCAAATATATCGCTTCTCATCATCCTTGTCTGATGTCGGCTGAAGCTGGTATTCTCAATGTCTGAAGTATTTCTTCCTATGTATTACCTTATAGCCTACAATGGCCATACTGGGCCACTGAAAGTGGACTTAATTTTTGTTTTTACTGAAACATGTTTCAAGTAATAGTTTCAGGCATTTCAATGATCTACAAAGGAGATTATCATAATAATTATTTACTTGAATACAAATAGTTTTCTTTTTAGTTGTTTGGGATCAAGTGAATAATATTTTATAGAATCAATTTTAGATTAACATTGGTTATAAGCAAATGACGTAATATAAACGTTTATATTTATGTCTTTAGGTTTTTATGTGTTTCCACTGACTTCTCTAAGAGCACTTCTGGACGGAAACTCCTTTATGTGAAAATTTCCATTGAACTGCACTTCAAAGAACTGTCAATCCTGTTTTCGTCACGCCTGTTTCGTTAACTGAGACTGGATAGCTAGTTACAAATTATAGACGGTGGCTTGGAAGGAAGGAAATTACTGGGGTTAATGTTCCGTGGGCCAACAGGTGACTAGAAACGTGGACAAACTTGGACAGAGGTAGGATGGAACAGGATATCGGTCACGTTCAGATCAAAGAGACCACCCAGGCAATAATCTTGGTAAGGCACAGAAACATCAGTCTGGGTGCTATTATGGAGTTGTGAACCACTCTCCTCCGAAATGAGGGTGCGAGGCTTGCTCGCTCCAATAGTGTCGTTGGGATGTTGTGTTGCGGGGTGTTGTATAATAGCGGGAGCGCTGTAGTGGGACTGATTGTGCAGGTGCATAGGCCCCTATTTATTAAGTTTCTAGCTCTTATGCGGTTAATTTTTTATTTTTTATTTTTTGAAAATAGTTAGTCTTGGAAATATTCTTTTTCAGAGGCTGCGTTTTTGGCCAATGAAGTTATTTCCTTTTACGTTTGTGGAGGCATGTACGAAATAGTCCTCCTGAAGAACGAGATACTTATTGCCTTACTATCTATTCCAAGGGTTGTTACGTCATTTTTATTACTGCGCTGAGCCTGGTATATTCTGCGGCAGAGTACTGTGCACCAGTATGGCTAAACAGTAGTCATGTGAACAAAATCGATGTCGAACATGACAACACCATGCGCATTATTTCAGGAACCGTTAGGTCTACACCTAACCTATGGCTACCTGTGCTGAGTCATACACCACCCTCAAAATACGACGAGAAGCAGCTTGGTCAGGGAATGGAAGAAGATCGAAGCAAACCCTGAACTACCGGTACACCTCGATATGCCTGATCTGAGTATCAAGAGGCTTCGTTCGAGACATCCTCCTCTCCCTCTCTACAGCCTCACTGGGGCTAACATCATCCCTTGCAGAAGAGAATATCTCCAAAATGCCCCAATAACTTGCCACCTAAGGCCTTGTATTACTGAGGCGGTTCCTGGGTTTGATCAGCGTGGCAAGATCTGATGAACTCTGAACCGACTAAGAACTGGTGATGGAAGAAGTGCTGACTCAGTCTTCAAATGGGGACTGCTATCTTCGCCAGCATGTAACTGCGACGCGCCTAAGCAAACCATCCAACACATCAGAGAAGAATGCAGTGCCAGAGCGTTCAATGGGGACTTTGAAGAATTCCTCATAGCATCCCAAAAATCCATTGTATATATATATATATATATATATATATATATATATATATATATATATATATATATATATATATATATACTCCTGGAAATGGAAAAAAGAACACATTGACACCGGTGTGTCAGACCCACCATACTTGCTCCGGACACTGCGAGAGGGCTGTACAAGCAATGATCACACGCACGGCACAGCGGACACACCAGGAACCGCGGTGTTGGCCGTCGAATGGCGCTAGCTGCGCAGCATTTGTGCACCGCCGCCGTCTGTGTCAGCCAGTTTGCCGTGCCATACGGAGCTCCATCGCAGTCTTTAACACTGGTAGCATGCCGCGACAGCGTGGACGTGAACCGTATGTGCAGTTGACGGACTTTGAGCGAGGGCGTATAGTGGGCATGCGGGAGGCCGGGTGGACGTACCGCCGAATTGCTCAACACGTGGGGCGTGAGGTCTCCACAGTACATCGATGTTGTCGCCAGTGGTCGGCGGAAGGTGCACGTGCCCGTCGACATGGGACCGGACCGCAGCGACGCACGGATGCACGCCAAGACCGTAGGATCCTACGCAGTGCCGTAGGGGACCGCACCGCCACTTCCCAGCAAATTAGGGACACTGTTGCTCCTGGGGTATCGGCGAGGACCATTCGCAACCGTCTCCATGAAGCTGGGCTACGGTCCCGCACACCGTTAGGCCGTCTTCCGCTCACGCCCCAACATCGTGCAGCCCGCCTCCAGTGGTGTCGCGACAGGCGTGAATGGAGGGACGAATGGAGACGTGTCGTCTTCAGCGATGAGAGTCGCTTCTGCCTTGGTGCCAATGATGGTCGTATGCGTGTTTGGCGCCGTGCAGGTGAGCGCCACAATCAGGACTGCATATCGGTCACAAACACAGGCCTCGTCAGTTGGATTGCAAAATGTTCTGACTTCACTTGCTCATAAGTCGCAGAGCATAGAAAATAGTACATTCACCTTGTGGTTCAATACAATTACAATGGAACAGTGTAACTACTTTCAACTCTGAGCCGTGTTAAAAATTGCTGTTTTGAAGAGCGCGCCGCAGCGCGTAGTGTGAAGCAGTCGCCCTCCGTTTCTGGCGGTGGCGCAGCTGTGGCAATCGCAGCTTTGGTTTCTCCCTCTGGTGAGGAAGGGGGAAGGTTGCCTGTTCATGTGCATTTAAGGGGCGCTATGAGGTCGCCAGTTGGTCGGTCAGTGGGTCAGTCGTGGTGAGTCTCGGTCAGTCTCTCGTCCCCAGCTTGCTAGACTGTCTCTCGTCGGTATTTGTTATGCAGTGAGTGTCTGTCTGTCGGTCGGAGTGCTACATTGTATTTCGTTCGGATCAATATTTAAAGCCGGGCAAATGAGAGTCTTTCCACTCCGCCAGTAAGGGAATTCAGCGAGTGGTCGCCCGGTCGCGGCTTAGTTCCGGCATCTGAGTTTGCGCGTTAGGCCTCCAGTCTGCTCGAGTTGGATCGGCGGTTGGATCGATCGGTTGGTCGGTCGCGCACTGAGACACAAGATGACTTGCCCGCCTTGAGCGTCGGCGCATGTGAGGTCGCCACATGAGTCCAGTGGTCCGCGCCGTATAGCGAGGGGTAGTGGCTTCGCGGCCGACACGAAAGCAATAGGAGTCAACTCGCGACATCGGTCTGGTCGGTGCGAGCTGCGACGCCGTGAGACGGGAGATCGGCGCGCCTTCCTGCGTCCGTTGAAGCGGCTGGCAGCGGACGGTTCGGGAGAGCGTTTTGGGGGTGCTGCGCCAGGTCTTCGCCAGTAATCGCAGTTTATTAGAAGTTAAGTGATTGGTGATATGTGATGTGATTTATTTTTAAATTCCAGTTGTCTTCTTGGTCAGTCTCTCGTCCGCAGCTTGCTCGTCTGTCTCTCGTCCGCATTTGTTAGGCAGTTAGTGTCTGTCTGTCGTTCGGAGCTGCCTCTGTCATGTTTGTCGGATTTGATGTGTTAACGAATTTATTGCTTGGAGCGTAACAGCCCAATACCTGAAATATGTTTTATCTTGCCTATCATTTTGAGAGGCGGTATATGTGTACTGTAGAGCATGTTTGGCCAACCTTGTAAATTTTATGTAAGATTGGATTTCATGGGCTTTTATTTAAATGGTCATTTTAGTATATAATGCTGCCACCCTTCCACCGTAAGACTTTCCTTAGAAGTTAAATCAAGTTGCAGCTTCGGTGGCAAGTTAATATTCTAATTTTAGTGTTTTGTACCATTTCCATCCCTCCTACGGGGTGCGTAGATTGCGTGCTTGAGTGAATTGTTAAAACTTTTACTTTAAGGTAATCTGGTGGGTTGCAGATGTGCACCTGTGTAGTCTTTCAGAGGTTGTTGTGAGCGGTCGTGACTAGGGCCGTATCAAAAGGGAGCGGCAAGGTTCTCAGCCCGAAAGCTCATACACTCAAAAATTAGTTTCTTTCTTCCTCTGAATAAATTGTAACTTGATATTTAGAGGACGCTTTCTGCTTACAATTTTAAATCTTTTTCTTCAAAAAAAAAAGAACTTTTAGGAATAAAATTCCCATTTGTTAAGAGGAATTTCATTTTGATTTCATCAGTTACTCCCTGGCAACTACTTCGATGCTCACTTAGTGTGATTAAATGTGTCAATGTTCTTGATGAATCGCTAGTAAATAAAATAAAATTTAAGAATATTCTTTGAAAATAAATTCACGGTTCAGACTCATGCAAGTACAAGTGTATTTCGATACAGAGTGTACTTGCTTCTCACTGTGTATAATTACAACTGTAGGAGCACATCCGTCCATGTATCCGAAAGTATGCTGAATGTAACTGCACCCGAATTCGTATTGAGCCGATAAAGGGGCCGCGTGCAGTTGCTGCCTTGAGCGATGCTTTCGCCATAATATCTACGACCACGTCCACAGGCGACATTCAGCAGAGTGCTTGAGCTCCAGAGGCCAACGACAGCCCGCGCCCGGTGTGCACCGTGGACACGCGGTCATAAATCTCGCCTCGTGACCCAGTTTCGTCGGTTGAAGGGAAAGTTTCACCCGCCGCAGCGTTCCTCTTTGGCAGCATCTTGCGCGCGTCTGGCTGGCCTTAAAGACTTACCAACTGCCGGAGCCGGCGTGCTACGCTGCATGGCAGAGCACAGGGTTTTAAGCACCAGGGCTAGCGGCGTCGCTTGAGCCGGAAGAAACGGTAAGCCGCCGGGACGAAACTGATTTAATCACTGCCCGCTCAGGGTTGTAGTTCATAGAATACTTCCCCAAAATACGCTGCTGTTGATACAAGACCAGGGTGTAAAGAAGGAAGATCGGCGCAACGTCTCCTCAAACAAAAAGCAGCTTCGGAGATTCTCTGGTTTACCGTAGGATCCAGTCGTCGACGGTCCACGATATTTCGGCGAATAACGGTTCCGCGATCATGAGGTGGTGCTGATGGAATATTTGTCTGCTGTGCGCTGGCAGCATTTATGTCTTCCCATCCCCCTCGCCTCCTCCACACAGTGTCATGGTGACGGGTGGGGGGGGGGAGAGGAGGCGGGGTAGTGGGGAGAGCTGCGGCTCCGCTGGTAGGGGCGAGAGTCTCAGTTGCCATCCACTCTCCGTCCCAGTCGCATCTCGCGTACTGCTTTGAAGGAGTTCAGAATTGACTCCAGCTGGGAGTCCAAGTCCCCACTGATTAAATTATCAGTCACGCGGATTTCAATCGCATCTTTGCAAAAAGAGTTCTAAAATTTACTGGTGCTAGCCAGGAGTTTCTTTTGTTCCATAAAAACACGGGACAACTGCCGTAAGTTAGTACGCCGGGAAAGTTTCAAACATCACAAGAGTTTCTTTTGCTGGTGTTTCAATTTCTACGGATTTTCAATGCAGCGCTCTGCTATTGCAGACTTGTTGGGCTGCAGTAAGCGAGTGTGACGTTTGTGTTCTATACATCCAGCTTTGATTGCGCAGATCGTTTGTCCAATACAGTTGAATAGTCAGTAAATGAAAGTCCTGGCTAATACCGAAAAATTTTTGGACTCTTACTTTGACAGAAGCGATTGAAAGCCGTGTGACTCATAATTTTGTCATCGTGAACACGGGGTTCCTACTTAGCTGGCATGAGAGCCAGTGCTAAACATCATCAAAATAGAGCGGGCCATCTGGACATTAGATGCGGCAGGACGGAGGGTGGATGCAACTGAGTCTGTAAACAGTTTTTGATGTTGCAAAACAACAATTATTTTTAAACCAACACACAGCCATTTGACTATGCTTTGGTTTATTTGATTATGACCCAGGTTTCGGCCTTTTATGCCACTTTAAAACTCAGTTATTTGAAAATGGCATAAAAGGTCGAATCGGGGTTGTAATTGAATAAACAACAATGCATTCAAATAGCAGTGTGTTCATTAAAAAAAAAAAAAGACAATTGAGTCTCTCCCCACTCCCACCGAACCCATGCGCCTGTTATAACTCCCCCCCCCCCCACTCCCACAGATCACGACGTGGGCCTGGCGATTACACAAATCATTCCTTCAGCATTACCTGATGATGGCGGAACCATTTTTCGCCGAAATATCGGAGATCTTCTAAGAATGATCTGGCAGTTTATCCCGCTACTCTACCTTCCAGTACATCCAGGAAGATATAGTACATGTTCCACGGATCTGTCTCTTGTGCTGAGAATCTTCCATATACGTCGCTCCTAGCCTTTGGTTTTTAGTATTTCTCCCCTTTACTATTGATCTGTCCACTCAGTTATTAACATTGCTTAACACCACGGCATTTCAAAGTCTTCTACTCTTTTTATGTCGACATCTGATGGTCCGCGATTCACTAACTCGCAATGCTTTGCTCCAGACGTCAGTGTCAACGATCTACTCCTTATTTCCGTATCAATACGTTGTATCAAGAGGTGTCTTTGATTGTCAGGGCCCATCATCTTATGCTTCGGCCATCTTGTATAACCCCACTTCTTAGACTTTCTTTCAGTTCATCTACTACAGCCTAGTGTCCAAATTTGACAATGAGCACGCCTTTATTCCAAGTTCTTAAATTCTTCATCACCCTCGTCGTCTCTAATCTGGCAAAAAATCTAACAAGGAGCCGGATGAGACCTTCTCGAAATACGCATTCCTTTTAGTTATTTAGGAAAACCTTCGATATGAAACCTGCTCCACCCACTTACGAATACATGTATGATTCGTTCCGTATGTGCAGAGACTCGTTGAATTTGCCTTAAATAGAGAGTGAATTAAATATTTACAAGCGAGGAAAATGAGAATATTTAGACAGTTATCACACAGGTGTATGTCTGATGAACGCTCCAGATGATAACACAATCCTTCTCCGCATTACTACACTGAAATCTGACCAAATGCCGATGGACTGATATCTCATTGTCTACGACGAGAGAAAGTGAACAGTGAAACTGAAGATAATGACTTTCATCACGACAGTACACCATGGAGCGGACGTTACGAGATATTGATGTTGATAAACATTAAAGATCGTGAGAGCCCTGTATGAAATCTTTCTCTGCAACCAAGTGATATGACTTCATGTTCAAGACTCGCATTTGGAGGATGTGTTACTTTAATATCTGTTATGCCATCAATATTTGGGATTTCCGCCATTTCTCTAAGGCGCTCGAAGCAAATATCACATTGGGAACATTGACAATTATTTAGCTACGTGTCCCACAGAGAATTTGAACGATTCTTTTATCGAAATGATGTGGAGTGAAACAGTTCACAGAATTTGTTTACATGATTAGCGTTAAAATGAGTGAAAATGTTATTTTTAGTCCTAGTCATGCCACTACACTTGAAAACTACACTTTTTTTTACCGGCTACGAGTTCTTCAAACACAAATTCACCCATCCAATGGAGAAAGCTGTTTAGCAGAAATTATTTTAGGTTAGATTAAAACTTGCTTTGCTACCTGACAGACACATTATGTAACTGCGCAAATGATCACAAATTTTTATTGTAGTACATTGAACGTATTTGTTAGCCGCTGACAGCTTTAATAATGGGTAATAAAAATCATTTTTTCCTTTAGTTTTGAAGGTATGGTAATCATTATAGGCAAAAATTATTTCCTTTCTCAATCCAGCTTCGAGCTCCCTCTCTAATCACTTCGTTGTTCACGAGGAGCCTAGCTGAATCTGACTTGTTTACTTTCCGTCTCATTCCGCACGCAGCGTTACATTGTTGCGACGAATCAGCATTGTTTTGCAAAACCAGTGACTTTTTGAGGCTGCACCTCTAAATACAGGGTGATTCAAAAAGAATACCACAACTTTAGGAATTTAAAACTCTGCAACGACAAAAGGCAAAGCTAAGCACTATCTGTCGGCGAATTAAGGGAGGTATAAAGTTTCATTTAGTTGTACATTTGTTCGCTTGAGGCGCTGTTGACTAGGCGTCAGCGTCAGTTGATGCTAAGATGGCGACCGCTCAACAGAAAGCTTTTTGTGTTATTGAGTACGGCAGAAGTGAATCGACGACAGTTGTTCAGCGTGCATTTCGAACGAAGTATGGTGTTAAACCTCCTGATAGATGGTGTATTAAACGTTGGTATAAACAGTTTACAGAGAATGGGTGTTTGTGCAAAGGGAAAAGTTCTGGACGGCCGAGAACCAGTGATGAAAATGTAGCACGCATCCAGCGTGCAAATTCCACAATCAACTGTATGGAGAGTCCTACGAAAAAGGTTAGTTATGAAACCTGAACGTCAACTACCCGAGGCGATGGATCGGCCGCCAGGCAGCCCGGGACAGAGCACTTCATCACTGACCTCCAAGAAGCCCTGATCTTACCCCCTGCGATTTTTTCTTATGGGGGTATGTTAAGGATATGGTGTTTCGGCCATCTCTCCCAGCCACCATTGATGATTTGAAACGAGAAATAACAGCAACTATCCAAACTGTTACGCCTGATATGCTACAGAGAGTGTGGAACGAGTTGGAGTACCGGGTTGATATTGCTCGTGTGTCTGGAGGGGGCCATATTGAACATCTCTGAACTTGTTTTTGAGTAAAAAAAAAACCTTTTTAAATACTCTTTGTAATGATGTATAACAGAAGGTTATATTATGTTTCTTTCATTAAATACACATTTTTAAAGTTGTGGTATTCTTTTTGAATCACCCTGTACTCATTCTGCAGCCCATGTTATATTGCGTTGCGCAGTGTACTTTGTAGTAACAGTAGCGCTATTTTGTCCTAATCTGTTCATGGATATAGTTAAAGAAAAGTGGTAATGTACCTCCATATGCTACCTAATATCTTTTACCTTCCTTTACCTTCCTCTCACGATCTCAATGGCGGATGTTTGATGGAGGCAGCAGAACCGTCGCAAAATATTTCTTGGAGCATGGTTCTCCGAGTTCACCCCACTGGTGGTCCCGAGAAAAAATTCGTATTCCTTCCGGCCGACTTTTCTTTTTTTAGTCCCCACTGATCAGCTGTGGGGCACTACTTCCACTTGGGAAGTACAGATCAGTTACGACTCCAGCAGAGTGTTTCTGGATCGCCAGAGGTCTACTGACTTGTGTGACTGATTAGGCATTACAACAGAATTTTTGGTCTGGTGTCTTGTTTGGCATCTTTTCTATAACTGCAACTCACTACCCACTTTTACCTAATACCTCTATACATTCCATTCTGCCTGCGTGCTGGTATTCATGTAACGTCATATAGCTTAGTAATATTGCCACCAGCTGTTTGAACGACTTGACAGGTTCCAAACGTCTACCACTAATTTCGAAACCCAACATAGAATTCGTTCGTTATGGTCTCTGGCTTACACTATCCATGTTTATAGAGAGCTGTAGTTATAGACACCACCTTCTAAGAATTTTTGGATGTCCGCAGCATCATCCAACGACGAAAGGATCCAGTGAGCGAAAATTCAGACTTCTGATAACCCTAAATGATTAAAGGAATATGTTGTGTATATTTAGTTTTTTTATTCCGTTTCCTGTTGCCTACTGACGTAAATTTCATTGCCCAGGATTCTGTTAATAAAATTTCCTCAAGTCAGTCCCCTGTTCGTGAAGATACTGTGTTCGATCGCCTCTCATTTACCAGTAAATAATAAGATCTTCCTTTCCACCCACATAAAGTACTTTTAAGCTATCGTGCTGCTATAGGCTTCGGTCTGTGGCTAATCTAGCTGCTGTGGGGAGCAGGGAAGATTTTTGGTAAATCTGTTCAGAAAAAATGTAGTTTATCGATTGTTCTTTCCGTAAGGTCTCCGGAAAAGTATCACGAGTGGCACATTCGTAACTTCACATGTAACCTATAAAGAAAATTAGTTCTGCTTGTTTGACAATAATAGGTGCCGAAATATCAAAATAGTGCCTTCTTCTGTGATATTTGTGCTGTAGACGATAGTAGCGAAGAGTTGAACTTACGATAGTTTTAGTGCCAGGTGTTCGACGAGTTCTTTCTGAAACACAGTGAGTGGAGGGAAAGACATACATACAGCATGCACCCAGTGGTTGATTCCAGAGAAGTAGTTCTGCACGTCGCAAGATCATACTGAGGGCGTACAGAAATACGGTGGTGCAGGAAAGAGCAGACGGGAACGAATATCAGCGATCGAACGTATCCACAGCTCCTGCTGGAAGCACTGCGGGAGAGCTGGGGTTCTCCTAGCTTCGCCCGGGAGTTCCCAGCGCAGTTGTCGACATGCACTGTCGTAGCTCGAAGTAACAGCCGTCGTCTGGCACGGAGCCAATCGCACCGAGTAGCTACACTTCGGCGTCGGAAACGTCCGCTGTGCGCATTTCATAATGTGCACTCTTCGTAGAATTCCAGCAGGAATGTCTGGGATTCCCTATCTCAATACACTGAAATCTATATATCGCTTACCAGTTTACGTCCAGAAAATGTCTATGGTGTATGATAGGACTCGGACAAGAAGCCCGAGGTGTTGAATGTATGCATTGTACTTGACTGTAATTGAGCAAGAGAGTTCACAAGCAGACTTTTATTTCTTCTCCATGGATTTTAATACCTACTCCGAATTTTTCTTTTGTTTCCTTTACTGCTTGCTCAATATACAGATTGAATAACATCGGGGAGAGGCTACAACCCTGTCTTACTCCCTTCCCAACCGCTGCTTCCCTTTCATGTCCATCGACTCTTATAACTGCCATCTGGTTTCTGTACAAATTGTAAATAGCCTTTCGCTCCCTGTATTTTACCCCTGCCACCTTAAGAATTTGAAAGAGAGTATTCCAGTCAACATTGTCAAAAGCTTTCTCTAAGTCTACAAATGCTAGAAACGTAGGTTTGCCTTTCCTTAATCTTTCTTCTAAGGTAAGGGGTAAGGTCAGCATTGCCTCACGTGTTCCAGTATTTCTACGGAATCCAAACTGATCTTCCCCGAGGCCGGCTTCTACTAGTTATTACATTCGTCTGTAAAGAATTCGTGTTAGTATTTTGCAGCTGTGGCTTATTAAACTGATTGTCCGGTAATTTTCACATCTGTCAACACCTGCTTTCTTTGGGATTGGAATTATTATATTCTTCTTGAAGTCTGAGGGTATTTCACCTGTTTCATACATCTTGCTCACCAGATGGTAGAGTTTTGTCAGGACTGGCTCTCCCAAGGCCGTCAGTAGTTCCAATGGAATGTTGTCTACTCCGGGGGCCTTGTTTCGACTCAGGTCTTTCAGTGCTCTGTCAAACTCTTCACGCAGTATCGTATCTCCCATTTCATCTTCATCTACATCCTCTTCCATTTCCATAATATTGTCCTCAAGTACATCGCCCTTGTATAGACCCTCTATATACTCCTTCCACCTTTCTGCTTTCCCTTCTCTGCTTAGAACTGGGTTTCCATCTGAGATCTTGATGTTCATACAAGTGGTTCTTAATTTTCCTGTAGGCAGTATCTATCTTACCCCTAGTGAGAAAAGCCTCTACATCCTTACATTTGTCCTCTAGCCATCCCTGCTTAGCCATTTTGCACTTCCTGTCGATCTAATTTTTGAGACGTTTGTTTTCCTCTTTGCCTGCTTCATTTACTGTTTACATTTTCTCCTTTCATCAATTAAATTCAATATTTCTTCTGTTACCCAATGATTTCTATTAGCCCTCGTCTTTTTACCTATTTCATCCTCTGCTGCCTTCACTACTTCATCCCTCAAAGCTACCCATTCCTCTTCTAGTGTATTTCTTTCCCCCATTCCTGTCAATTGTTCCCCTATGCTCTCCCTGAAACTCTGTACAACCTCTGGTTCTTTCAGTTTATCCAGGTCTCATCTCCTTAAATTCCCACCTTTTTGCAGTTTCTTCAGTTTTAATCTACAGGTCATAACCAATAGATTGTGGTCAGAGTCCACATCTGCCACTGGAAATGTCTTCAATTTAAAACCTGGTTCCTAAATCTCTGTCTTACCATTATATAATCTATCTGATACCTTTTAGTATCTCCAGGGTTCTTCCATGTATACAACCTTCTTCTATGATTCTTGAACCGAGTGTTAGCTATGATTAGGTTATGCTCTGTGCAAAATTCTACAAGGCGGCTTCCTCTTTCATTTCATCCCCCCAATTCATATTCACCTACTATGTTCCCTTCTCTCCCTTTTCCTACTGACGAATTCCAGTCACCCATGACTATTAAATTTTCGTCTCCCTTCACTACCTGAATAATTTCTACTGTGGTAGGCATGGACTTTGTGTCTATCTTGGCCACAATAATGCTTTCACTATGCTGTTTGTAGTAGCTAACCCGCACTCATATTTTTTTATTCATTATTAAACCTACTCCTGCATTACCCCTATTTGATTTTGTATTTATAACCCTGAATTCGCCTGACCAAACGTCTTGTTCTTTCTGCCACCGAACTTCAGTAATTCCTACTATGTCTAACTTTAACCTATCCATTTCCCTTTTTAAATTTTCTAACCTACCTGCCCGATTAAGGGATCTGACATTCCACGCTCCGATCCGTAGAATGCCAGTTTTCTTTCTCCTGATAACGACATCCTCTTGAGTAGTCCCCGCCCGGAGATCCGAATGGGGGACTATTTTACCTCTGGAATATTTTACCCAAGAGGACGCCATCATCATTTAATCATACAGTAAAGCTGCATGCCCTCGGGAAAAATTACGGCCGTAGTTTCCCCTTGCTTTCAGCCGTTCGCAGTACGAGCACAGCAAGGCCGTTTTGGTTATTGTTACAAGGCCAGATCAGTCAATCATCCACACTGTTGCCCTTGCAACTACTGAAAAGGCTGCTGCCCCTCTTCAGGGACCACACGTTTGTCTGGCCTCTCAACAGATATCCCTCCGTTGTGGTTGTACCTACGGTACGGCTATCTGTATCGCTGAGGCACGCAAGCCTCCCCACCAACGGCAAGGTCCATGGTTCATGGGGGGGGGGGGGGGGGGGAGTGGGGGCAATGATTCTTACCAACGGAAATCGGGATGCATCTGACCGGCCAAGATTTTCCAGTCGTCTAGGTTCCAAATGATGTTTAAAGAATATAAACGGTCTCGATTGCCACTTTTTATTTCTATTGGACTGACTGGTTTAGATTATATTTAAGGAACATCTTCTGACTCCAGAACAATGGCTGGACTCCGTAGAGCAAGTTGGAGTTATTTCAGCGTCAAGGGTCGGCGCAAACAGGCACTCCAATAAAAATAAAAAGTTGCGATCAATACTGTTTTCATTCTTTAAATTTTAATTTTAATAGAGCGATGATAATGTTTTCAAAAATTGTATCCAACTGACGAGATCACAAGCCTAGGAGAGGCGTTGCAGGAAATTTCGTGCTGTTAGCAAAGGCACTCGCATCGGTCGTTTGCTGCCTTATCATATCAGTTCGTCGTACGTCCCACATTGATTTCTGTGGGTAATTCACGCACTGACAACTCTACACGAACGTCGCTGCTCTAGGTTGTTAAGCGCAGGCCGTCGACCACTGCTTCCTCCATGATGAGAGGTAAACTTGAAATTTGATGTTGCTGACACACTCTTGACGTAGTGAATCTCGGAATATTGATTTTCCATGCGTCTAACCTCTCCTACCATTCCGTGCTCAAAGTTGGTGAACTCTCGTCGTGCGGCCGCTTCACGTGAAAGAATTGAGTACAAATGACAGCTGTGCTAATGTACTGCGCTTTTGTACCTTTTTTTAGGTGATACTACCGCCACCTGTATATGTGTGAATCGCTGTCGCTTGACTTTGCTCACCTCAGTGTATAGCCGAATGGCAAGGCCTTACTGTATACGAGCTCACGGTAAAATGTGGCATGAAAAGATTAAGTACTTCAATATAAGCGTTAGTAAGGGAAATAGCACAGTTTGGTTAATTCTTGAAATCTATCGACATATTGTTTGGTTAAAGAGCATGTATTTATTGCTCGTATAATTCAGGGAGTACTCGAAAACTGGCCCACATCAATAGAATGCATGCCAGTGTATCGACAGAAACATTTAACGATATTTGTCTAATGAACTGAAAAAGGGAACTATTTTGTGGTGTCTGCTTGACGCAGTTTTTCCCACCATTACACATAATAGTCGTCAAACTAGCAGCGAAAGTTAACTATGAGAGTTGGCAAAACTCTCTTAGGATTTAAAGGTTGGCTATAGCACGCATACACAAGCTCTGGAATCTGAGATATTGTTGTCGCGCTTCGCAGCGCACTGATTAATTAGTGGCAGTTTGGAGGCCAGTGTAGGAGCCCGCCTGCCCGCCTGCTGTGGTGCGCACGTGTGTTGGGCGAGGGGTCGTCGCGGAGCTGCCGTCCTGCCGTATCCGCCAGCAGCGACAAGGATTTGGCATTGAGTTGATAATTTTTTATAATTTGCAGGACTCTCATTAATTAAAAAGAAAGGTTTGTGTATGTGCGTAGCAGCAGACGGTAATTTTGATAATGATAGGAGTTGAATTCATAAGGGAAACCATTGTTAGGCGAATAGATTAAGTATTGATTTTTGTCACTGATTTATTTTGTAATTGTCAGGGAATGGTTTCACTAAGTATTTAATTAAGAATTATTTCAGTCTGTCTCAAGAGTTTGATTAGTTTGTAATATTGCTTTAATGCCACTGGAGGCAGATTTACATACGAAGCGGTTGTTCAAAGAGTTTCTAGAGTTTTGTTAATTGAATGAGAGAGAATCGCTTTCGGAATATAGTTTTTGAAAAAAGGAATTTGTTTCGGTTATCATTTATCGAGTTTAGATTTGACCAAACCCTTTCTCTTGAGTTATATGTAGTTGTAGTAAGCAGCAGCTTCCGCAGCAACAGCAGCAGCCGCCACACAGAACATGGATTGCCCTCTGCATGAATAATAGGTTTTTTATGTTTTTGTTAAATAATGGAATGCAGCTGATCAAGCAGTGGCAGCAGGAAGACCAAGTAAGTTATTTGTTGCGCACAGGACCAATTAAAAAAAATAATGTTGAGGTGATCACTGTAATAGTAAAGTTAACAAGAGTACAAGCACGAGATTTTTAGTAGAAAACACAAGATAAGAAGATGGAGCTCGCGACTTTCAACTACACCGGTATTTTCTGCATTATATTTCACGTACTTCATGACTATTTTATCGGAATATTCTCTGGAGTATTGATAAATTTTTCACTTCTTGATCTCTATTCTGGAGCCGTTGTGTGTTGCTGGAAAGCATATAGTTCACGAAAAAAGAGTATTATCTTCATTTCCTCAATAAATTAAGAAGAACTGTGGGTAATCTCCTGGATCAAAGTATTCGCTCCTTCCCATTCCATCATTGGCCAAAACGATGTTCTGATATCTTGAAATGTTTATGAAGGTATTATAATATTCTTGTTGAGTCTACTGTATTTCTATCAGTATTCAGTACTGTATTTCTTCAGTAAAACCTAGTATGAGCTGTTCATGTAGTAGGTCAAAGTTCATTTAGACAGCGTTGCTTGCCGAACCCACTAGAAGAATAATTGTTACTCTTCTTTCGTGTTTCATTATTACGTTTAGCCAAAACTGTTTCACGTAGTGATGCGAGGCGTCTTCAGTGGTCCACGGAAAATGTATAAAACAGGGGTTTATCTATTTAATTATGTTTTGTTGTAAGTAGTGTAATGTTTTATAGCTGCATTTTTAGGTTATCCTAAACTGTTTGTTACGTACAAGTGTAAGATTGTGATGGAGCGCTTAATTTTATATTTACAGTGCTTTATAGGTACCCACTACCCCTTGCAATAGCATATACATATTTGAGAAATGGTCACTCAGGTCCATGACAAAGTCTTGCAAGTCGCTTCCGGTAACCTCGCTGCTACAGATCGTAAGGGTACATATAACGAAGCAGTTCCTGCCAATCGGATCTTGCTCTTAGTCATCACAGCCAGAATGCAGCCCACAGACAGCGCATAGATACCCCATCGGTCCAGTATAGGATCGTTACGCCGCTTGCCTATTCAACGAGTGACACGCCTTCCGAGTTGGTCGCAGGCGAGCGCGGGATCTGAAAAGTAGACACAATGTGAAACAATTGTCGATTAACTTACTTCTCAGTATGAATATATACCTATGTGATATGTCTATATTTTAAGCACCAAAATAATCTAAATTAAAAGTATATTCAGTGGATCTCTATGAATCCGTTGTGATGCAATAAGTTTTACAGAGTTCTCGTCAGACGTAGTTTTCACTCTTGTCTTCAGATGCAGTCATCAGTCTTTTTGATGCGGTCCGCCTCTCCTAAGCCATCTTTTTCGTCTCACAGTACCACTCGCAACCTAGGTCCTCAATTATTTGCCGGACGTATTCCAATCTCGGACTTCCTCTATGCCTTTTACAATATACAGCTTCCTCTAGTAACATGGGAGTTACTCCCGGACGTCTTGACACGTGTCCTATCGTCCTTCCCCTTTGTCTTGTCAGTTATTTCCATACAGCGTGGTCGGAAATTACCATTACAAGCTTGTAGGACATGTAGAGGGTAGTGAGTACATAACATTTTGAATAGGAACCCATGTACGGAAACGTATCGTTTCCATTCTACGACAGTTAAATGCAGATGATTATCTCATCCACACCCCGTGAGGAATGTACTTAGGCATGACCCAATACAATTGTAGCAATCCATTTGAAGAAAATCTGACTCGTTCCGTTATTACTTACGCATTTGTGTTAAAACTTACACCTTATGGCTTACATTAGTCGACGACAACAAGGACCCAGCATTTACGGCACCAGCCGCAACTTACCGATGCATTGTAACAGCGGCTCGATGTGGCGACCACCAACGTTGATACACACATTGTTCCTCCGAAGCATGATCTGGTACACTCATTCCATCCCACCTGGTGTCTCTTCAGTATCTTGTGCAGCGGCCAGAACTCGTGCCAGTAGATCTTCCTCTGTCTCTACAGGTGTCTCATAAATTAGGCTCTTCATACGACCCCACAAGAAGTACTCCATAGGGGTTAAATCCGGCGATCGTGGCGGCGACGTGGTAAGACCACCACGGCCTATCCACCTTTCACCATACCGTCTGTTGAGATGTCTCCGGACAGCCACTGAAAAGTGAGGTGGTGGTCCACAATGCTGAAACCACTTTTCCTGACGGACATTCAATGGCACAACTTCCAAGAAAGGGTCCAGTGCGTGTCGTAAGAAGACTAAGTATGCGGGACGCGTGAGCTTGGATGGAAGGAGGTATGGTCCAATCACATGACCGTCCAGATACCTGCCCACACATTAATTCCAAACCTGTCGTGAAATCCCTGAACATGCGTGGCATGAGGGTTTGCGTCCGCCCAGACATGACTATTTCGAGCATTCACAACACAATCCCTTGAGAACCTACATTCATCTGTGAAGAGAACTCGACGTGGAAACAGGGGTGCGTCGATGCAACGGTGCAGGAACCATGTGCATTGTGGAAAGTCTGCTGGAACCATAGAGTGTACCCTTTGTAAGTGGTACGGATGTAATTGTTGCTAATGCAGAACGTCCAAGACGGTACTGTGACGAACAGCCATTGCACGCACAATTGTTGGCAAACTCATTGACGGGCTATCTTCAATGCGACGCAGTACACCTTCTTCAAATTCAGGTTTGCGGCGTCACCGTGGAGCACCACAGTCCTGCCTCCTCACGGTGAAGGTACCCATCTCTCGTAGCTCTTGTGTAACTTGGGCAAACAGTTTGTGCGATGGAGTGTGACGGTGTGGAAAACGTTCGTGAGACAGCCGACTAGCAGCTCTTTCCTTGCCTCCAGCTTCGCCATACCCCAGAGGCAGGTCTGTATATTCCGCAAACGTGTACTGCACTGTTACGTCTGCCACAGACGGCCCCTGACAGGCAGACTACACTCAAGACACCCCTGTGCACCATATAACATACACAAGAACTTGCAGGCGCACCCAAGAGAAAACAAACAGAACTTGCTAGAGGCTAATGCGAACCTTTTTCTGAAGAGGTCGCCTCACAGATACAGGGAAATTTGGAGTACTCCGCCGGCCCCCGCCCACTTTATAAGGCCAGCGCAGCAGCAGTACAGCCCGTTCCTCGCCGGGCTAGGACCAGCTCCGGGCTGGCCGAAGTGGCCGTGCGGTTAAAGGCGCTGCAGTCTGGAACCGCGAGACCGCTACGGTCGCAGGTTCGAATCCTGCCTCGGGCATGGATGTTTGTGATGTCCTTAGGTTAGTTAGGTTTAACTAGTTCTAAGTTCTAGGGGACTAATGACCTCAGCAGTTGAGTCCCATAGTGCTCAGAGCCATTTGAACCATTTGAACCAGCTCCGGCGGACCTCCCCGACGCTCTTGATGAATGGTAGTGTCCAAGTTATATGTTTTTGTATGCGTAGTGATTGTTCGAGAAGTGTAATTCAGTTTACATAAACGGCATCATACTGAGTGTTCTACAATACTGAGTATTCTGTATGCACCATGTTTCCTCTATCGGTGATGCACAGGTATTGACTCGGTCTCACAGCAAAGCGGACGAAAAGTGACATCTGGGGATCGTTTGACGTACTATACGTCTTGGTTTCTACCCTGTTGCATACCAGGACAGGGAACTCTGAGACATTTCTCTTACCGTAAGAAGACATTGACGAGGTACACATCTGAACTGAAACTGTCGTAGAACAGAAACGGTACGATTCCGGACATGGGTTGCTATTCAGTATCTTCTGTACTCACTACCCTCTACATGTGCTAGAAGTTTGTAACGGGAATTTCCGACCACCCTGTATATTCCTTTCCTCTCGTTTTCTGCGAAGGACCTCCTCAATCCTTACCACGTGAGTGCACCTACTTTTCAATATTTTCCACCACCACATCTCAAATGCTTCTATTCTCTTCTGTTCCGCCACGCGGGGTCGCCGCGCCGTCTGACGCGTCTTATCACAGTCCATGCGGCTGCACCGTCAGAGGTTCGAGTCCTCCCTCGGGCATGGTGGTGTGTGTTGTCCTTAGCGTAAGTTACTTTAAGTCAGATTAAGTAGTGCGTAAGCTTAGGGACTGATGACCGCAGCAGTTTGGTCCCTTAAAACCATACCAGAAATTTCCAATTTTCGCTACTTTTCCACCATGGGTTATTTTGCTGCCTATGTAGGCATGCCGTTGACATTGTAATTTTGTCAGAGAAAGCAAAGGACTTGGAAGAGCAGTTCAACGAAATGGACAGTATCTTGAAAGGAAGATATAAGTTGAACATCAATAAAAGCAAACCTAGGATAATGGAATGTAGTCGAATTAATTCGGGTGATACTGAGGGAATTACGTTAGGAAATGAGACTCTTAAAGTAGTAAACGAGTTTTGTTATTCGGGGAGCAAAATAACTAATGATGGTCGAAGTAGAGAGGATATAAAATGTAGACTGGCAATGGCAAGGAAAGCGTTTCTGGAGAAGAGAAATTTGTTAAGATCGAGTATAGATTTAAGTGTCAGGAAGTCGTTTCTGAAAGTATTTGTATGGAGTGTAGCCATGTATGGAAGTGAAACATGGACGATAAATAGTTTGGACAAGAAGAGAATAGAAGCTTTTGAAATGTGGTGCTACAGAAGAATGCTGGAGATTAGATGGGTAGATCACATAACTAATGAGGAGGTATTGAATAGAATTCTGGAGAAGTGGAGCTTGTGGCACAACTTGACAAGAAGAAGGGAGCGGTTGGTTTCACATGTCTGAGGCAGCAAGGGATCACAAATTTAGCATTGGAGGGTAGCGTGGAGGGTAAAAATCGTAGAGGGAGACGAAGAGATGAATACACTAAGCAGATTCAGAGGGATGTAGGTTGCAGTTAGTACTGGGAGATGAATAAGCTTGCACAGGATAGAGCAGCATGGAGAGCTGCATCAAACCCGTCACAGGACTGAAGCCCATAACAACAACAATGTAGCAGAATTTCTTTATTGTATCTACTAGCAATAGTCTGCTAAATGTCTCTTTCTTCTTATTTCTGCAATATTTCTTTCCTTTCGTCATTCTTCAATTTATTGTCGGTCTGTATTCTCCACTCTTTATTGTGTACCTCCATTCAGTACATCCTGTAGTTCTACTTTACGTTGACTGAAGACACAGATGCCATCAGCAAATCTTGTCGTTGATATCTTCTCATCTTGAAATTTAATCCCACTCTTTAATCTACCTTTTGATTCCGTCATTTGTTCTTCGAAATATGGACTGAACAGTAGGGGCGAAAGAGTGCATCCCTGTCTGCCTCCCGACGTCACCAGGTTAGGTACACCAAAAATGTCAATTTTGGAATCTCGTTTCTCCGTGGAAAAAATGTCAGCGGACACCCATCCAGAACCTCGTGGAACCTTCACACCTTCCCGTCCCTACAAAACGCCGAGTTCTCGGACTGACACTGCCCGCCTATTGCGAGCACCCCGCCCAGCCAGACGGGCGCCTCCTGTACCTCTGAGACGCGGCGTCACATAAACCCCGCTGCCGCTATCGCTGCTGGCCCTCAATAGCGGCGGACGCTACCTACAACTTCCTTCCCGCCGCCGCCTGCTATTGTGTAGCAAGCAGCCCCAGACCACCACCGCTGCCGCCGGCGTCGCCACCCTGACCTCTGCTGGCCGTCTGGACGGCGCTGCGCTTCCTGCCGTGTTGCATGTTTCATGAGGGCGGCCGGCAGCGCTCCCTTCACATGGACAACGACCGCTCTGGCGTCTCGTAATACATCTAAAACGGCCAAGAAGGCGCCTCTAGCGCGGTAGAGGTTCTCCATCAACTCTCAGAACGAAGGTAGTGGTCGTCGTACTGCGTTGCAGAATTAATTTGCATAGTTTCTAAGCTATTTTCGATCAGTCTCAACTGTAAATTTCTGACGTCTCTAAGACTTACAGCATTCAATATTATGTTAATACCATTTGTACGGAGTGGGCCATTAAAATCATCCAATGTTAACTGTCGCCGCTATAGTCGTTAAATCACCTTTGTCCGACGAAACAGCACCTTTTTATTAATATGTAACCATTTCAGAACCGTCAGAAAACTAGGTAGCTCATGGTCGGACCTGCTGCGTGAGGTTTCCAAGCACGTTCTCCAGACACGAACCCTATCGACAATGCCTGGGATAGATTGAAAAGGGCTGCTTACGCACGACGTGACCCACCAACCTCTCTGAGGGACCTACGCCGAATCGCTGTTGAGGACTGGGACAATCTAGACCAACAATGCCTTGACGAACTTGTTGATAGTGTGCCACAACGAATACAGGCATGCATCAATGAAAGAGGACGTGCTACTGGGTATTAGAGTTCCGGAGTCTGCAGCAGTCTGGACCACCACCTCTGAAGGTCTCTCTGTATGACGGTACATCATGCGGTCTTTGGTTTTCATGAGCAATAAGAAGGGTGGAAATGATGTTTATGTTGACCTCTATTGCAATTTTCTGTACAGGCTCCGGAACTCTCGGAACCGAGGTGATAAAAAACTTTTTTGATGTGTGTATATAGGACGTTTTGGATTTAGGCACTGATGTTGTGATAATTGGTACCTTAAGACGTACACACACCTGTGCAGTGTTTGTTTTTCTCTGCGTCTTGCAGTTCAGCCACAGACACATCGCATAATGTACTACCTGCTGTTTGCTGCCCCGTCGTAGCTGTACTACGCCTGTCAATATTGACTTTCCGTTTTGCGTCCACTTGTACACACCTCAATACCTATACTACTGGCGAAGGGAAAGAAAACATAAATGGCTAGCTTGTTCCACGTGCACTTGGAGGCACCAACCAACCTAAAAACATGTTACTCACATAGCATGGGTAGCGTGCAAGGGATAAGTCCTGCATTCGCGCTATTCATCTGTGTGTTCGGTGGCTCAGATTGATAGAGCGTCTCCCCTGTAAGCAGGAGTCCCGGGTTCAAGTCCCGCTCGCGGCACATGTTTTCAACTGTCCTCATCGCGGTATATCAACAACACCTGTCGGCATCTGAGGGTTTCAGTTAATTATCATTTATTCTAGAGAAACTGCACGGTCATCAATGGTAGCTGTTCTTTCGAGAGCAGTTACTGTCTTCATCTATAATTATTTGTATGTGAATGATGTAGACATTGGTGTAACGTTGTTCATCACATTATTATTAACTGTAAGTAGTAATATCTGGGGCCGCGCGGGATTAGCCGAGCGGTCTGCGGCGCTGCAGTCATGGACTGTGCGGCTGGTACCGACGGAGGTTCGAGTCCTCCCTCTAGCATGGATGTGTGTGTTTGTCCTTAGGATAATTTAGGTTATGTAGTGTGTAAGATTAGGGACTGATGACCTTAGCAGTTAAGTCCCATAAGATTTCACACACATTTCAACAGTAATATCTGGGCTATACCGCTATCAACATGTACATAAAATTTTCTACGATATCAACTACATACAGTGCGGAACAAAAATAAAGAAGTCAGCCAACCAAGAAAATCTGCTGAATGTATCAAATTTATATCTGATTTGTTTTTGCATCTGATGGTGAGGAATTAAATTTGATCAACTCAGAGACCTTATGAGCTCCAGAAATGGAATAGACGGTAGTGTGGTAAAATAACTGCTCAACTGCCTCTTTGCTGTCTTTCATTAATGCATACTTGTTTCCACATCTCTAACGGGAGCGTAACGTCAGGATTTGTAGTATATTCTTTAATTCCACACACATTACTCTATAACCAGGCTTGCACGCTATGGTTACTGTCTACCTTCAAGCTTCTGGCATTTCAGGTTTTCAGCATCTTCGTGACGCACATCGTAAAACAAAGACATCTGTATCCTCTGTTATCTCCATGTGGTATGGGTCCTACATAGCTGAGTAGAGATGCAGACAGAATCGCTTGAGTGTTTTGCAGGCAGTTCCCTTTGTAGATGCACTGCATTTTCCAGCTATCCCACCAGTGAGAAAGTGCCATCCGTTGGCACTTGGTAGAAAACAATATTTCTTTATTTGATTCTCTATTCTGCTACGCCTGTTCTTTTGTAACTCGCTGACAATAATTGCCATCTTTTATCAACTCTACTGTCAAAAACGCCTCTGCATCTTACATTTAGTGCAAAAAACGTCAGCCACACACGGAATTATTTCTGAATATCACCTTTAGTTGTTGGCTTCCCTATATGGATCTCACTTTTAGGTCATACTTCATTGCTCACTGGCGCAATGGATCAGTGTTTCCGTCCCACTTGTGTGCCAGTAACCTTATGACCTTAAACAGATTGCTAGCTTAACATATAGCCTGGCTCTAGAGACTTGTTGCTGACGATACTGAAGATCAATAAATTTTAGAAGTGGTTGATATGTCACAACGGGAAAAGGTAGTGTACTGACAATCACTTACTTGTTTCCTTACTGTAGATAAATCCACCTTCACGTGATAACAAATGCAATGTCTTGCGTGCCCATTGGATTACACTCATGCTCATGAATTAAGGATAATTGCAGAATGTGGTGCCACACAACGTGGCACTACACAAAACTGGCGCTAATAGCATAGGCACATAGGGAACACAAACGACACAGATCTGTAAGTCCACGGTATTGGTGATAAGTTGAGGAAACCATCCCGAAAGACATGTGCTACAAAACGCCACTGTTTCCTGCACATGTACACCGACATTAATATGGGATATTATCACCATGCACACGTACACAGGCCGCACAAGGGGTTTGCATACTCTGGATCAGGTGTCAAGTAGCTGATGAGGTATAGCCTCCCATTCTTGCACCAGTGCCTGTCGGAGCTCCTGATGTGTCGTAGGGGTTTGAAGACGTGCAGCGTTACGTCCACCTAGAGCATCCCAGACGTGCTCGACGGGGTTTAGATGTGGAGAACAGGCAGGCCGCTCCACCCGCCTGATATCTTCGGAATCAAGGTACTCCTTTATGATGGCAGCTCGATGGGGCCGTGCGTTATCATCCATCAGTAGGGACGTGGGACCCACAGGACCCCTGAAAAGGCAGACATACTGATGCAAAATGACGTCCCGATACATCTGACCTGTCACAGCTCCTCTGTCAAGGACATGCAGGAGTGTATGTGCACCAGTCATAATCCCACCCCACACCATCAAACCACGACCTCCATGCAGGTCCCTTTCAAAGACATGAAGGGGGTGGTATCTGGTTCCTGGTCCACTCCAGATGAAAACCCGGCGAGAATCACTATTCAGACTATACCTGGACTCCTCCGTGAACATAACATGGGACCACTGTTTCAATGACCATGTACTGTGTTCTTGACACCAGGCTTTACGAGCTATCCTGTGACCAGGGGTCAGTGGAATGCAGTTTGCAGGTCTCGAGGTGAATAAACCATGTCTGTTCAGTCGTATGTAGACTGTGTGTCTGGAGACAACTGTTCCAGTGGCTGCGGCAAGGTCCCAGGCAAGGCTACCTGCAGTACTCCGTGGCCTTCTGCGGGCAATGATGGTGAGATGTCGGTCTTCTTGTGGTGTTGCACACTGTGGACGTCCCGTACTGTAGCGCCTGGACACGTTTCCTGTCTGCTGGAATTATTGTAATAATCGTGAGATCATTCTATGTGGCACACGGAGGGTCCGTACTACGACCTGCTGTGTTTGACCAGCCTCCAGTCACCTTAGTATTCTAACTCTCATAACGTCATCAATATGTGTGTTCTTTGAGCCATTTTCAACAAACAGTCACCATTAGCGCGTCTGAAAACGTCTGCACATTTACTCGCTGCACCGTACTCTGACACGCACCAACACACCTCTGCATATGTGGGCTGCTACCAGCGCCACCGTGCGACGGCCGTATAACAAATGCACCGCTAGGACATACCCCGAGGTGATTTAAACCCGCAAACCGCCCACCAGAGCAGTCTTTCAATTTGTATCAGTATTATCATTAATTTATGAGCATGAGTGTACATTTTAAATTCATTAATTGCAATTTTAAAATCATGCCACTACGGATAACAGTTACATATTTGGCGTGTCTTAACCAAAAAGTACTAAATCGAATAAGAAGACGTCGAGCACAGTGTGCCAAATTAATAATAAAAGAAATTATTCCCAATTTTTATACCACCTCCGATATGAGTTTCTGTTAATAACTCGGTTCATTGCTGATTTTTCCAGTACCAAATACACACGACATCTGTATATAAAGCTACATTTCAATTTCTCAATAACATCATAACTGTAGTTCATACGTCAATCTAGATTGTTTTTCTCGAAATCTCAAAGCATTATAATAACAAATATTCCCGCTTCAATTGCCCTTCATGGACAGATGACGCCACATTCCTTACGGAGGCTGAAGATGACATACAAAGGGGAATACATTTATTAGGTACCATAAGACCCGTAAAGTGTACTGTTGGAAGATTTGAAAAACGAAAATAAAATCAATAGCTTTTGAAGGAAAATATCCTGTATAGACGTAGAGAAGGGATCACTGAATTTCGGGGTACATACGTGGAACAATAAACAGTTGACTAAAACACGAAATGATGAAAGGAACAAGACTGAAATTTTAGGAGACAAAGGCTGATACACAGCTTGTTTACGAAAGTGAATCGTGGGTTATAAATAAATGTCAAAGAAATCGCTTGAAAGCAGTGGGGTGAAGTTTATAACAGTAGTAAAGGGATGCAAAAAAGCGCTTTGATACCGAAATTTGGAAATTAAGGAAAAATTGCATGTATTTAATACCCCTAATAAAATATAAGGAGATAAGGGGAAATTGAATGAACACGTCGAGAGAACGAACGCAGAATTATTACGTTCCCAGATAAGAAGATTTAAGCCAGTTGGGAGAAGTGAAGGAAGATCGAAAAGCGATGTGTATTGGAACAGGTATATCAAAGACACGTAATACTTCAAGTAAAGACGATGTTGGTGATTATGTTAGTTCGTTCCTACATATGTCGTCTGACAGAATACTTCAATGACATTCTTGGTTAACATTTTTGTCTTAACTGAGATTGAAACTACTTCATGGCTTGTACTTAGTTCAGGGGATCGCAAATTATCATTCACGTAGTGTTGACAATCCACAAGCCACCTTACGGTGTGTGGCACAGGTTGCTTCCGGTACCAACATGATCTCCTCCCTTTCTTTTCCATTCGCCAATTCCAATGTTCGGAAAGAGGGCCGTCATTAAGCTTATGGGTGCTCTAATTGCTCTGACTTCCTGGTAGCGGTATTTTCGCGAAATGTGTGTTTGAGAAAGTAATATGTTACAACAGTTCTTGGAATATACCCTCCTGGAAGTTCAGCGTTAATCTTCTCTATGAAGAAGAATGCCTTTCGTGTAGCGTCTGCCACGCAAATTTGCAAGTTACCTCTTCTCCGAAACACTATATATTTCTTTTATTATTGCGTTTTTCAGAAGGCGGAGTTTCAAAGAGCCAGGTTTCATTCGCAAACATGGACAAAACAGGTCAACAGTAATTTACAAGTACAGTAAGGTGATTACCGGTCACTTGAGTATCTTTCGAGGGCTTCACGCTTACTAACCAGATCTCTTTCGTTTGGAAGTTATTTGTGTCATCTGTCGATTCTACCTTGTGAGGATCCCAGGCTGAAGAGAAATCCTTAATATCTGTCAACCAGGTGTCAGGTGAACTATTTCTTTCGTTAATGAACACATTGCCATAGGATCAACCCAAGGAATCCCAGCCTCGCATCTGCTTATAAACCAGTTGTATAGCCTACCTAAAGTTGAGTAGTGTAAATTACCGTGTAATCAAATAGTGACCTTTTCCCGATATAGTAGACTGAATGAACTGCAGTCTATTAGTTAACAGTGACTATTTCTACGTTTGAATTCTAAGCTAAAAACAACGAAATTAAATGTACGGTTCAACTCAAAATCAAAAAAGCTGTACTCACATTCTTACCTTATACATGTACTCACTAATGGCAAAACAGGATCAAGAACATTAAATGAACATCATTCTGGAACATTAAATACAACTATCAGTTCGCAAATGTGTAGTACCCGCGTTGGTGAATAATAAGCATCCAGAAATGCTTTCGGCCATTCAAGTGCAGTGACACGTTGTAACAACAACAACTGTACCTATAATAATTTTTTCTTCTGATTTTCGATAAATTAGTGTAAGCGATGTTCTGATTTCATTTCTTTTTTCTTTTCATGCCATTATGTTAAAGGAACTGTAAACAATTTTCGATGTGAATATTAATGTTTTTGTCAAATTGCAAGCAATATTATAACATAATGGAAATGTAAGAAATGTTGAAACTGTTGTGAGATGTTAAAGTTGTAATTGTGCGCCTGGTCCATACGTAGGCAATGTATTAGGATATGTAGAATGCAAAACCTTTGGTGAATACCCTGTCTGTAGGGGAGCGGTAAAAGGTGGATGGCAGGCGAGCGCGGGAAAATGCACACGGGCGCGGCACGGCATAACGGGCTCAGCAGTAGTAGTCGGAGTTGGGCATCGGTCTGAGAAACACGCTCTGGATCGAGGAGGCTCTCCTGGAAAACGTGATTTCATGGAGCCTCGGATGTGCCATTTCCGACGACTATACAGCATGGCTATGTTCCATATTCCCTAAATGGAAAAGTATTGCGACGCTAAGAAGAAGCAAAGTGCCGATACATCAAGAGCCAAAGCTGTGATTGTATGTGTGCTTTGCGCCTCGCCATCTCGCCGCCCGCCAACCGCCGCATCGACACGAACAGGTTGAAACTTTTAGTACTGTATTCGTGTGGACCAGTGTTACTTTTGTTCCTGACTGTTCAATAACAACTTAACTTTTACCAGAACTGTCCTATCATTTAATTATCCTCATCACTAACCTAGACAGGGTCCTTTCCACGTGTTGTGCAATCCGAGTGTCCCGAAATGAAGATTTAAAGTTTATGTTAATAATACTTACCTGCAGACCTATCTATGTTAGAATGATGTTTAAAGATGTTTGTTGTTAATGAATATATATGTCTGGCAAAGTTGGAAGATAATGTTGAAATTGGTTTAGTAATGAAGTTTAATTATTTGAGGCAGATATAATGGTAATTAAACGAGCAGGAGATAAGCTAAAAAGAGTAGTAACTCACCTATTGGAAACCTTGAGTGCTTAATGAATCATTTAATCAATATTTTCAATAGTGATCATAACAGTTTCAGGGTCTCCCCCCCCCCCCCTTTTCTTTTCTATTCATTGAAATTCTGAAGTGCACTGAACTGATTTGAGCAGCAAAGTTAAAGTCAGTATAAAACCAAAATTTATTAGTGTTTTACCTTTTTCAAAATTGACATCGTATGTATGTTTCGAAAGTGCTATTTCTAGGGTAACCTATGCCCGATTTTAATCAGATCAATAGACAGTACGAAGTTTGTAGTAAACATTATTGTGTATTGTTGTGTATTTATGGCTTGTTCACATTAGTACAGAAAGTGAAATCATTAGTTCAGTAGATTTTCTGGTTCTAAAATTTACCACATTATGCAGTGCTATTACGTGTTGTTTTGTATGAACATACATCAACTTGTACTGGGAAGAAACTCAGTTAATGCCTAATTAGGCTGGCGACCGTATTATTAACAAATAGGTAGCATCTTCTGTGTTGTTTCTTGTCCGTCCTAACGTGTAGTTGTACTTCAGACTTGCTTGACTATCATTGTTGTTACTGAGTGGGTGGACGTCTGATTTTGCCTCCATTCAGGTACACGCGGTCAAAATCTATACAAAAATCCTTCCTCTTAAGGTGAAGCCCGTCAACTTACCATAGTACAGGCTTTAATAAGTATCGCGCGCGGTAGCGTAGTGTTACAACGTCCAGTAAACGCAACTTGCTACAATGCAGTAAACAAATCAGCCCCAAACACATGTATACCAGTTGTCAGACATGAATGCAGCACCTGCTGCGATTCTCGAGGAATATGAACACAGTACCTATATATCGATTTGCAAACCTGGCCACCTCAGAAATGAATTTATTTATTACATGGGAAATCTTAACCTGCGGAACATGTAACATTCACAGAATGTATGCCAGCGTTGTGACTACTATTTTACAAAGTACTAGATTAATCATACTGGGCCGGCCGGTGTGACCGAGTGGTTCTAGACGCTTCAGTCTGGAACCGCGCCACCGCTACGGTCGCTGGTTCGAATCCTGCCTCGGGCATGGATGTGTTTGATGTCCTTAGGTTGGTTAGGTTTAACTAGTTCTAGTTCTAGGGGACTGATGACATCATATTTTAAGTCCCATAGTGCTCAGAGCCATTTGAACCATTTGAATCTTCTGCGGGATGTGGAGCAATTACTATATTTATATCTCAGTACCGTTGTGGCAGTTGGCGACAGTACTGTTGGACTACCAAAGTACTACAAGCAGAACATCATTTTGCTTTAAGGAAGAAATACATAAGGCACAACTTTGCCAAATGAGACCCTTGGCCTATTTAACAGTCTCAGCCAGCTTCAAAAATCTTTGCTTTGGTTGCACATGACCTCGTTTCAGGAATATGAAACAGTGTAGCAACGAGTATAGCGAGATGCTGGTATTTGACGATTCCTCATTGAAAATAATGCCTCCATTTCTGTTCAGAGTAAACGATACGTCTCTCGTTCTATCGCAATTGTCGCTGGGAAAGTGGGATCGCCGTTCCAGGGTGTTTACAATTTGAAAGTCGCGCAACTGATTTATTTTCGAAATATCGCTCTTTATACGACGTTTTACTCCTTTTCCGCAGGAAGCAGTTTCAGTTCACTGAATGCCACGAAGCACTTAAAAGCGCGCTTACTAGGCTACATACTTACAAGGGAACCTCCCCATCGCACCCCCCTCAGATTTAGTTATAAGTTGGCACAGTGGATAGGCCTACATAAACTGAACACAGATCAATTGAGAAAACAGGAAGAAGTTGCGTGGAACTGTGAAAAAATAAGCAAAATATACAAACTGAGTAGTCCATGGGCCACATAGGCAACTTCATGGACAACGTGAGCTCAGGAGCGCCGTGGTCTCGTGGTAGCGTGAGCAGCTGCAGAACGAAAGGTCCTTGGTTCAAGTCTTCCCTCCAGTGAGAATTTTACTTTCTTTATTTTTACATCGTTATTATCTGTCCGTTCGTTCATTGACGTCTCTGTTCACTGTAGTAAGTTTAATGTCTGTGTCTTGCGACCGCATCGCAAAACCGTGCGATTAGTAGACGAAAGGACGTGCCTCTCCAATGGGAACCGAAAACATTTGATCGCAAGGTCATAGGTCAACCGATTCCTCCACAGGAAAACACATCTGATATATTCTATAGGACACTGGTAACGGCATGTGCGTCACATGACAGGAATATGTTGTCGACCCACCTAACTTGTACACTTGGCGAATGGATAAAAAGATTCTTCTACCTTGCCCGATTTAGGTTTTCTTGTGGATGTGATAATCACTGCCAAAAAAGTGATGAAAACACAATATTTTGTCACATAAACTGAAAATAAAAAAATTAAACTTTTCACTCGATGGAGGATTTGAACCAAGGACCTCTCGTTCCGCAGCTGCTCACGTTACCACGAGACCACGGCGCTCCTGTGTTCTTAGAGTCCTTGATGTCGCCTATCTTCCCATGAACTACTCAGTTTGTATATTTTGCTTATTTTTTCACAGTTCCACACAACTTCTTCCTGTTTTCTCAATTGATCTGTGTTCAGTTTTTCAAGGCCTATCCACTGTGCCAAGTTATAACTAAATCTGAGGGGGGTGCGATGGGGAGGTTCCCTTGTTAGGATCACGGGTTGCGTACACGGTAGCAAATTGTTGCGCTGAATTCATAGACGACATTACTGTCGTTCAGTAGACAGGCAGTGCCATAGCCGATAGTGCTGTCATTGCCTTTTGAGTGACTGTAATACTTTTTAATGGAAGTAACAGCTTAGGGTAGTCATAAAGTTCACTGACGTGGCATACCGCGTGGGATAGCGATTTGCAAATATACATATGGCGGAAGTATGGCGTACACAAGGAATAAGAAGGCAATGAATTGGCGAAGCTGTCAGTTGCACTATGCTGATACATGTGATTATAGCCACAGGACGGGCATTAACAGACTTTGAACGCGAAATGGTAGTTACAGCTTAACGCATAGTGCATTCCGTTTCGGAAATCGTAACAAAATTCAATATTCGTAGGGCCACAGTGTCACGAGTGCTCCGAGAATATCAATTACACTCCTGGAAATGGAAAAAAGAACACATTGACACCGGTGTGTCAGACCCACCATACTTGCTCCGGACACTGCGAGAGGGCTGTACAAGCAATGATCACACGCACGGCACAGCGGACACACCAGGAACCGCGGTGTTGGCCGTCGAATGGCGCTAGCTGCGCAGCATTTGTGCACCGCCGCCGTCAGTGTCAGCCAGTTTGCCGTGGCATACGGAGCTCCATCGCAGTCTTTAACACTGGTAGCATGCCGCGACAGCGTGGACGTGAACCGTATGTGCAGTTGACGGACTTTGAGCGAGGGCGTATAGTGGGCATGCGGGAGGCCGGGTGGACGTACCGCCGAATTGCTCAACACGTGGGGCGTGAGGTCTCCACAGTACATCGATGTTGTCGCCAGTGGTCGGCGGAAGGTGCACGTGCCCGTCGACCTGGGACCGGACCGCAGCGACGCACGGATTCACGCCAAGACCGTAGGATCCTACGCAGTGCCGTAGGGGACCGCACCGCCACTTCCCAGCAAATTAGGGACACTGTTGCTCCTGGGGTATCGGCGAGGACCATTCGCAACCGTCTCCATGAAGCTGGGCTACGGTCCCGCACACCGTTAGGCCGTCTTCCGCTCACGCCCCAACATCGTGCAGCCCGCCTCCAGTGGTGTCGCGACAGGCGTGAATGGAGGGACGAATGGAGACGTGTCGTCTTCAGCGATGAGAGTCGCTTCTGCCTTGGTGCCAATGATGGTCGTATGCGTGTTTGGCGCCGTGCAGGTGAGCGCCACAATCAGGACTGCATACGACCGAGGCACACAGGGCCAACACCCGGCATCATGGTGTGGGGAGCGATCTCCTACACTGGCCGTACACCACTGGTGATCGTCGAGGGGACACTGAATAGTGCACGGTATATCCAAACCGTCATCGAACCCATCGTTCTACCATTCCTAGACCGGCAAGGGAACTTGCTGTTCCAACAGGACAATGCACGTCCGCATGTATCCCGTGCCACCCAACGTGCTCTAGAAAGTGTAAGTCAACTACCCCGGCCAGCAAGATCTCCGGATCTGTCCCCCATTGAGCATGTTTGGGACTGGATGAAGCGTCGTCTCACGCGGCTGCACGTCCAGCACGAATGCTGGTCCAACTGAGGCGCCAGGTGGAAATGGCATGGCAAGCCGTTCCACAGGACTACATCCAGCATCTCTACGATCGTCTCCATGGGAGAATAGCAGCCTGCATTGCTGCGAAAGGTGGATATACACTGTACTAGTGCCGACATTGTGCATGCTCTGTTGCCTGTGTCTATGTGCCTGTGGTTCTGTCAGTGTGATCATGTGATGTATCTGACCCCAGGAATGTGTCAATAAAGTTTCTCCTTCCTGGGACAATGAATTCACGGTGTTCTTATTTCAATTTCCAGGAGTGTATCATCAGACATTACCTATCACTATGGACAACGCAGTGGCAGACGGCCTTCACTTAACGATCGATAGCAGCGGCGTTTGCGTAGATATGTCAGTGCTAACAGACAAGCAACACTGCGTGCAGTAACCGCAAAAACCAATGTGGGACGTACGACGAACGTATCCGTTAAGACAGTCCTGCGGAATTTGGCATTGGGCTATGGCAGCAGACGACCGTCTCGCGTGTCTTTGCCAACAGAACATCGCCTGCTGCGACTCTCCTGGGCTCGTGGCTATATCGTTTGGAGCCTAGACTACTGAAAAACCGAGGCCTCGACATATGAGTCCCGATTTCACGGTTAAACCGGATGGCTGTGTTCGAGTGTTGTGCAGACCCCACGAAGCCGTGGACTGGAGTTGTCGACAAGGCACATTGCGAGCAGGTGGTTGCTCCATAATGTTGTGGGCTCTACTAACTTGGAATGGACTGGGTCTTCTGGTCCAACTTAACCGATCATTCACTGGAAATGATTACGTTCGGCTACTTGGATACCATCTGCAGCCATTCACGGACTTGATGTTCCCAACGCCAATGGAATTCTTATGGATGGCACTGCACCATGTATCTGGGCCAAAATTGTTCCCGATTGGTTTGGAGAACATTCTGGACATTTCGATCGAATGATTTGGCCACCCAGTTCGCCCGACATGACTCCCATCAAGCATTTATGGGACGTGATCCAGAGGTCAGTTCGTGCATAAAATCCTGCACCGGCAATACTTTCACACCTATGGGTGGTTGTTGAGGCAGCACGGCTCGGTATTTCTGAAGGGGACATGCAGTGGCTTGTTCAGTCCGGGCCACGTCGAACTGCTGCACTGCGCCGAGCTAAAGGAGATCCGACACGATATTAGGATGTATCGCACGACTTTTCCCACCTCAGTGTAATGTGTCTTCTTGCCTGTTTATACTATTTATACGCAATGTTTATCATCTTTTTACGTAGAGGACCAACTGCCGACCGCTGCAGCAAACGTCCATACTCCGTAGGTCCTCCTGCATTTCGCTTCAAGTTTTACAGCTTAGCGATTTCCCTCTATAAAACGGCTTAATCCGTGATTTACGATTAAGTCCAGACTTACGCTATACTTATCAGTTCGTCGACAAGTGCTGAGAGCACCTTTTGAATTTGTTCAGTAAAAATAAAAGTTTGCTGTGCGATCGCGTGTTGTATTAACTACTACATACAACGAAACAAGTTACAAATCAAGTTTCAAATAATTCATAGTTCCAACGAAACGAAGCGAAAACGGATAAATGCTCGAAATGTATCAATTAGTTTTCAGTTGCTAGTGCTCGTGTGTGTTCAGTACAGTTTGCCGATTCTAGCGAAAAAGGCACTTAGGAAAGGTATTATTGTACCTCCCTTCTGAAACAGAACCTGAAGCCTGATGCTGTTGCAGCTCTACATCCTCCATCCTCGGGAGGTGATTTAGAGGGTAATTAGGAGCCTAATAATGGCAGAAAAATTCGAGAGCTAAAACAAAGTCACCTTAAAGAAGTAGTAGAGTTGAAAGGTAAATGTAATATCATCTAATGAAGATACTGCTAGTAGAAAAAGCAGTTACTATGAAAATAAACATTGCTGTGGATGCGTGAATACATGTTTATGTCAACCATTAGTAAATGTGGAAACAGATATCTGAAACTTAGGTAAATGTATATATATGTATAAAATCGTCTCTCTTGGTGGAAAGCTGAGTTACTCAAGAGAAAACATTTTAATGAAACGACTGAGGAGCCTTTTCTGACTGTCAACAAGTTGTTCTGAAAGGACGTTGTATTAATTCATCAGCTGAAGGAATTGCAATGACTTCATCTTTACGTTGTTTGTCTTGAAAAGCGTTATGTTTCTTTTTTTTTTTTAAAAAGGCGAATTTGGAGCCAGAATGAGATTTTCACTCTGCAGTGGAGTGTGCGCTGATATGAAACTTCCTGGCGGGTTAAAACTGTGTGCCGAACGGATACTCGAAATCGGGACATTTGCCTTTCGCGGGCTTGTGCTCTACATGCCCGCGTAAGGCAAAGGTCCCGAGTTCGAGTCTCGGTCGGGCACACAGTTTTAATCTGCCAGGAAGTTTCAAGTTTCAAAAGGCGAATTTATTTAACTTTATTTAACTAATAAATAATTTGATGCTAATAACACATTATAAAATGAATCTCGATTGTATTAACAACTATGTAAAAGGTAAACATTACTTCGCGGTGTGCCTATTAGTTTCAATGCGGTGCGTTGAGCGAAGAGTTTCAGAGGTGATGTCAGCGTTCACAGCAGTCCTAGGCGTGATGCCTACGGTGCATTCTAGTGACCGTGGTTAACAGCTTATTTACATGTAAGCACTGTGTCCGTAATGATCAACTCTGATTCATCTACACGTATTGTTTCTCCAGCGATTCACTGATATGCGTCCGTTGCTCATGTTTCAATAGTGTTAGATCATTCAGGAATGAAATTACACTACACTATTCACAATATTTCCGCATTCAAGTGTACATGGATCACATATAAATTTAGATGGTTTGTTCATATCCTCACACATGAAAGCCAACAGACCAGTGACGCCGCGTATCAATACTTTGCGTCACCGAACCTCCATTCGATTGTTCAGTTACGATAATCTAAGATACATAGCGACACAGTGAAACATTCATATACAGATATATTTATTTATACTGTTTAGAAGTATTGACTTTTTTGCTAAATTCGACGAATAAAACTACGTAATAAGAGGTAAGTGCTCATCTAGGCTTCCTAGATATTACACATTTTCCTATTTCTATGTTCTGCGAACCACTCTGAAGTGGTTGGCGGAAGTTACTTCCCGTTGTATCAGTTTGCAACGACATACACCCAGTCGCACCGACTCGTGGAGATAACGTCTTGGACCTACTGATAACAAACAGACCCGAACTTTTCGTCTCTGTAAGTGCAGAACAGGGAATCAGTGATCATAAGGCCGTTGCAGCATCCCTGAATATGGAAGTTAATAGGAATATAAAAAAAGGGAGGAAGGTTTATCTGTTTAGCAAGAGTAATAGAAGGCAGATTTCAGACTATCTAACAGATCAAAACGAAAATTTCTGTTCCGACACTGACAATGTTGAGTGTTTATGGAAAAAGTTCAAGGCAATCGTAAAATGCGTTTTAGATAGGTACCTGCCGAGTATAACTGTGTGGGACGGGAAAAACCCACCGTGGTTCAACAACAAAGTTAGGAAGCTTCTGCGAAAGCAAAGAGAGCTTCACTCCAAGTGTAAACGCAGCCAAAACCTCCCAGACAAACAGAAGCTAAACGATGTCAAAGTTGGCGTGAGGAGGGCTATGCGTGAAGCCTTCAGTGAATTCGAAAGTAAAATTCTATGTACCGACTTGACAGGAAATCCTAAGAAGTTCTGGTCTTACGTTAAATCAGTAAGTGGCTCGAAACAGCATATCCAGACACTCCGGGATGATGATGGCATTGAAACAGAGGATGACACGCGTAAAGCTGAAATACTAAACACCTTTTTCCAAAGCTGTTTCACAGAGAAAGACCGCACCGCAGTTCCTTCTCTAAATCCTCGCACAAACGAAAAAATGGCTGACATCGAAATAAGTGTCCAAGGAATAGAAAAGCAACTGGAATCACGCAAAAGAGGAAAGTCCACTGGACCTGACGGGATACCAATTCGATTCTACACAGAGTACTCGAAAGAACTTGCCCCCCTTCTAACAGCCGTGTACCGCAAGTCTCTAGACGAACGGAATGTTCCAAATGATTGGAAAAGAGCACAGGTAGTCGCAGTCTTCAAGAAGGGTCGTCGAGCAGATGCGCAAAACTATAGACCTATATCTCTGACGTCGATCTGTTGTAGAATTTTAGAACATGTTTTTTGCTCGCGTATCATGTCGTTTTTGGAAACCCATAATATACTCTGTAGGAATCAACATGGATTCCGGAAACAGCGATCGTGTGAGACCCAACTCGCTTTATTTGTTAATGAGACCCAGAAAACATTAGATAAAGGCTCCCAGGCAGATGTTATTTTCCTTGACTTCCGGAAGGCGTTCGATACGGTTCCCCACTGTCGCCTAATAAACAAAGTAAGAGCCTACGGAATATCAGACCAGCTGTGTGACTGGATTGAAGAGTTTCTAGCAGACAGAACACAGCATGTTGTTATCAATGGAGAGACGTCTACAGACGTTAAAGTAACCTCTGGCATGCCACAGGGGAGTGTTATGGGACCATTGCTTTTCACAATATATATATAAATGACCTAGTAGATAGTATCGGAAGTTCCATGCGGCTTTTCGCGGATGATGCTGTAGTATACAGAGAAGTTGCAGCATTAGAAAATTGTAGCGAAATGCAGGAAGATCCGCAGCGGATAGGCACTTGGTGCAGGGAGTGGCAACTGACCCTTAACATAGACAAATGTAATGTATTGCGAATACATAGAAAGAAGGATCCTTTATTGTATGATTATATGATAGCGGAACAAACACTGGTAGCAGTTACTTCTGTAAAATATCTGGGAGTATGCATGCGGAACGATTTGAAGTGGAATGATCATATAAAATTAATTGTTGGTAAGGCGGGTACCAGGTTGAGATTCATTGGGAGAGTCCTTAGAAAATGTAGTCCATCAACAAAGGAGGTGGCTTACAAAACACTCGTTCGACCTATACTTGAGTATTGCTCATCAGTGTGGGATCCGTACCAGATCGGGTTGACGGAGGAGATAGAAAAGATCCAAAGAAGAGCGGCGCGTTTCGTCACAGGGTTATTTGGTAAGCGTGATAGCGTTACGGAGATGTTTAGCAAACTCAAGTGGCAGACTCTGCAAGAGAGGCGTTCTGCATCGCGGTGTAGCTTGCTCGCCAGGTTTCGAGAGGGTGCGTTTCTGGATGAGGTATCGAATATATTGCTTCCGCCTACTTATACCTCCCGAGGAGATCACGAATGTAAAACTAGAGAGATTCGAGCGCGCACGGAGGCTTTCAGACAGTCGTAGTTCCCGCGAACCATACGCGACTGGAACAGAAAAGGAAGGTAATGACAGTGGCACGTAAAGTGCCCTCCGCCACACGCCGTTGGGTGGCTTGCGGAGTATAAATGTAGATGTAGATGTCGCTCTACTTTACTTATAAATGTTTTACGTTTGTTCCACTGTGTAATGATTTATCGCTAATAGTATAATTTAACAGGTAATGTGTCTCGATACATTACATGTGTCGATCTGAAGATGATCCTGAGTGATCGATACGTGCAATCTAATTAAAAATGTGCAACTGAGCCCGAACAGTAAATGATAATTATCTTCAGTATCAGTTCCTAAATCTCTCAAGTCAAATATCTCCGCTATAGTGAAATTGTTGATGTGGGGGAGCTGCCAGTCCCCTCATCAAATACCGATCATCTGCATGTTTTGCTGAATTTCACTACTTTTTTTGGATGGTTGTAAGGGGGGTGGGTGGGGAGGGGATGAAGGAAACCTGTCTGTCTCTGCTGTATGTATAATATAACTACAGACAATATTTAGCGAAGAACAACAGTCCTGTATCAGCCGATCTCGAATTCTCCGTAATTTGGGGGAACAGGGAGCGCTGATTATCAAGACATTAAGTGCGACCTCTTTTCTTTGCGCTAATTGAAACAGTAAAGTGGTGCAAATGTCTTCCATGCATGAACTACGCAGTACAGTCATCAACCACATTTATTGTCGATACACCTAAGTACTAGTAAGGACGTTATATCTCTATCGACTCTTCTATCGCAAATAATACACTCACCCAAATTTTATCGTTCGTAAGGTATTCAGTATTTCCCACGAATGTATCCTGTTCGACACAAAATGAAGAAGAAGAAAAAATCGTCTGCTACCTCTAGCGTCTCCTTTCCTAATCTCATTGCTCGATTACACTCCGTTACACTAGTTTTACTTTTGTAAATGCTCATTTAAATCCACTGCTCATTTCGTAAACATGATCTACCAAGTCCTCTGCCCCTCTGTCATCGGCAGCACGTAAATTTTTTGTTACAGTTCCATGGACTTTGAATGTTCTTCTTTTCAAAGGCCTCCTTAGTTACCTTTACTCTTTGTTCTACGTACACACTGAAAGACATGGGAATAGGTTACAACTCTATCTCCAGCTCATGTCCTACGGAACTTATTATGACTGTCTGGTTTTTGTAGCAGCGGTATGTGGGGTAGTCTAACGAAAGCGAGAGAGATGGATGTAAAGCAAGTAAATAGTTTATTATTTCAAGAGCCATCACCTTAACTGTTAGCATATTTATCCCACTGTGAGACAATACGTTTAGTGCCTTCATCGGAAACATGTTGCCAAGGTCGGTTCGTTTATGCTGCGGAAGTTTCACTGGGAGCCCTTACACATTCTCCATTAAACCCCGATCTCTCCCTATGGGACTTCCACATTTTTTTTCAGCTCTGAAGACAGATATAAGTGACCGTTGATTTGCTTCGGACGAAGAGGTGCACACATGGATACAATTATGATTCAGGAAATAATCCTAAAACTGTTTTAATGAACACACATTGACCATTTTGTCTCACAGTAGGAAAAATGTCCTGACGGCCATGGCAATTAATTTTGCAATAATAAACAGGTTAGTTGCTTTTGTTCCATACGTCTCCTTTTCATTTGAGGACTCCTTATAAATACAATTCTGCTCTGCGTATACTGCACCTGATAATTTCATTTCACGTTATAGAGACTAAAATTATTTAGTCTGTTTTCTTAAACAGTGAATGTTTTAGTAACATCAGGATGTCTTGAACATCCTGGAAGGTTGATCATGGAACTGAGTTAATGCTGCAGTAGGGTTGTCTGGTCTGGCGTTATCTTTTCTCTACGGAGCCGTAAAAGAGCGCAATTAACGTCAACGCTAATCCCACCGGGGAATCTCCCGCCCGGGGTGACTGTAACTTTTTCCGTCACGCGTAATAATGCGATATTTTGCCTCGCTGCCCTAAGAGGACGGTTTTTCTGGATGAGCGGATCTGCACCGTCAGATGCCTTCGATCGCCAGCGCTGATGAAACTCGGTGGCGATGAGCGGCAGATTTCCACACGATTCTTTTGTGCTGACGCTCCTTTGAAAATGGTCGACTGTTCGATAAAAAATTCAGGCTACTCAGCTAGGTATGGTGCGGAACATCACAGCAGATAGATGAAACACAACGTGTTTAAAGAGACGATATCGTCATGTGTAGAAGTAGCTTCGGGAGCACCTCAGGGGTATTTTATTTCGTCATTATTGATTACGATAAATTTGAGTATACACTCTAAGAGAAAAAAAAATATGACGCACCACGAAGAAATCATCCGAACGAGAGGAAAATACGTATAAGTAATGTACATGAGCAGACAGACAAATAAATACAATTTCAGAAATATTCCTTGCATTATCGAAGAGACAGTGCGTCACAAGTTGCGAAAATCAGTATTACACCGTTGGCCATTATTCAAGCAGTTATTCGGCTTCGCAAATATTGATACAGTTGCTGGATGACCTCCTGAGGAATATTGTGTCCAACTGGCGTGTGAGATCATCAAAATCCCGAAGTGGCTGGAAGGCCCAGTCCGTAATACTTCAAACATTTTCAATTGGGGAGAAATCCATCGGTCTTGCTGCCCAAGGTAGGGTTTGGCAAGGACGAAGACAATCAGTAGAAACAGTCTCCGTAGCTGGGGGGTATTATCTTGCTGAAATATATGCACACGAAATCTTGCCATGGTAGACAACAAACCGTGGCGTAAAGTATCATCGACGTACCTCTGTGCTGTAAGCGATCCGAGGATTGGAACCGAATGGGTCCTGCTATGAAATGAAATGCCACCCACAGACCATCATTCCTGTTTTCTGGGCTGTATGGCGGCGGACACTGGGGTCGGTATTCCACCACCGTCTGGGGCGTCTCCGGACACGTCTTCGGCCTGGAATCTCATTGACTGGAGTACAGCAGTCTTCATTGATTAGTCCCAATTGGAATTGATCGCCAATGAAAAGCGCAGACGTATCTGGAGACGCCCAAGACAGCGGTGTGATACCAGCTAGACTACTGCCAGCCATACGGCCCAAAAACCTGGAGTGATGGTCTGGAATGTCTCTTCTTTTCCTAGTAGGGCCCCTTTGGTTGTCATCCGCGGCCATCGTACAGCTCAGCGGTGTGTCGACGCTATTCTACGCCCAGCCCTTTTGCTGAGCGGTGCTGATATTACATTTTGGCAAGATAACGCCCGTTCACACACCGAGAGATTATCTACTGCTAGTCTTCTGGGTTACCAAACCTTATCTTGGGCAGCAAGGTCACCGGATCACTCCCCAAATGAGAGGATTGGGAGATTATGGGCAGTACCTTCCTACCAGTTCTGGATTTCGACGATCCAAGGCGCCCGTTGGGCTGAATTTCACACTGTATCCTACATTATTACATCCAACAATTCTACCTACTGGCCAAACCGAATAACTGCTAGCATAAGGGCCTAAGGCTGACCAATGCGCTACTGACTTGCTCAATTTGTGAAGCTCATTCTTTTGCATGAATCATCCAGTTTTTCTGCAATTGTAGTTATTTATTTGTCTGTACATGTACATCACGTCTACGTGATTACCGTCCCATTCGGATAACTCCTTCATAAAGAATTGTCCCCCCCCCCCTGCCCCCCTGTTACCCTCCATATGGGTAACGTCGAAAGCTCTACAGACTTATGCCGGTTTACGTTACCGCTGTTGGCGAATAACGCTTCGTCGCTAAATAGAATGCGTGCAAAAAATCTGTCATCGTCCCGTAATTTCTCTTGTGCCCAGTTGCAGAACTGCACACGACGTTCAAAGTCGTCGCCATGCAATTCCTGGTACATAGAAATAAGGTACGGGTGCAATCGATGTTGATGTAGCATTCTCAACACCGACGTTTTTGAGATTCCCGATTCTCGCGTAAGTTGCCTGCTGCTGATGTACAGATTAGCCGCGACAGCAGCTAAAACACCTACTTGGGCTTCATCATTTGTTGCAGGTCATGGTTGACGTTTCACATGTGGCTGAACACTTCCTGTTTCCATAAATAAGTAACTATCCGGCGAACGTCCGGACACTTGGATGATGTCGTCCAGGATACCGAGAAGCATACATAGCACACGCCCGTTGGGCATTTTTATCACAATATCCATACATCAACACGATATCGACATTTTCCGCAATTGGTAAACGGTCCATTTTAATACGGGTAATATATCACGAAGCAAATACCGTCCGCACTGGTGGAATGTTACGTGATACCACGTACTTATACGTTTGTGACTATTACAGCGCCATCTATCACAAAGCGAAAAAAGTGGTCCAACTGAAGCATCCATATTTCTTTAAGTACTACACGAATATGTAATAAAAATGGGGGTTCCTATTTAAAAGAAACGCAGTTGATATCCGTTTGACCTATGGCAGCGCCATCTGCTTTCCCACTTCAAGCTAGACAAGTTTCGTTCGATGTAGTTTTTTCGTTTGACAATTATTTCGTGAGATATTTGTTCCGGTCACGATCAGTGGACCACACTATATAAAGATAGAATGATTTACGTCCTAAGGCCCTCAAGTCTCTTCTTAGACTACTCTGTTGCATACATGAGAGAACTGTAGTGAAATGCTGAGGGTTTGACAGTTGGTGATGTGAGTAACAGTCGACACTCATCGTAAGTAAATGTGATGTATTTTGCATAATTTAACACATCATATTCTATCTCTTCGATGACACTGTTGCTCAGCAACAGTAAAATACCGAACAATAGTCCGTGCTCGTCTAAGTTTGAATCACCACACAGAAGAACCATCTCCACAGCTTATGTCAATAACGTACCCCTGCGCAGTGGCACTCGGAGATCAGCCACTCTGAATCATGGGGTGGATAAAATTTTCACCGACAGTATTTGGGCGGCAAGGAGAGGACATGTCGTGGGCTAAATTTCGTGGTCACCAGCCTTTGCGCCAATACCCTAGGTTAAATTCCAAACTTCTTCGCAGTGTCTCATGAAGGGAGGCGTGGTGACAGTGTTGATGGTGACTCGTCCATCGGATGAGGACGTAAAACTCGCCAGCTCCCTCGGTGCTATTCGAGAGGCTATATGCCGGTACACGATTTCACCCCCTCTCTTCTCTCATGAACACCCAGGAACGCAAAGATTAGACTATACACTATACACGCCCCTGTATGCAACAAGATAGTATAAGAAAAGACTTGAGGAGCTTAGGACGTTAACCATTCTATCTTTATATACTCTACGATAAAAAAACAAAAAAGGAAGGAAAGAAAAGTCTGTAGAGCTTTCGACATTCCGCATCCTATCATAGGGAGAGAGGAGGGGGGACAACGCTTTATGAAGGAATCATCCGAATGGGACGGTAATGAGACGTATGTGTAAATGCACATGCGACACAAATCCCACGTGTCTACAGAAAAATTGACTCATGTGCAGGGAGGTAAAGCACCCTTTCCGATAGGTCTCTGAGCCCCACCGGGAGTTATCACAGTTATCAGTGCTATTCGACATTTACAGTTTAACCACATAAAAACAAACTACAGATTCGGCATCGTAGCAAAAATCCTTGGGATACGTAATTCATTAAACAAAAGAATGGCTTATCGACTGTGACTCGTCGATAGTCTGGTATCACTGCCATTTAGGAATGACAGAGAAAATAAAGAAGATCTACATACAGATACATGCGCCTTCTCACGAGTTAATTTGGTGAGCACAAGAGCGTTAAAGATGCTCTACATACTTCAGTGGCAGTCACTACGAATGTGAATTTGAAGAGGCTGCTAAGTCTCAAAGTAATATAGATCGCGACGGTATTGAATATTTTATTGTGCTCATGACGCGTTTTTAGCGTAGCAAAACAAATTATAAAGTGAAGTGTAAATAATGATACAATAAAGTTTCACCAAGAAAATTAGGTTATATAGATCTCAAATGATATTAAGTGTACACAATTTTTCAGATCATTAAAGGCATTGACAGGCACGTTGAATGATTTTTGTAGAAATTTCAAGCAAAATATGTGCTGTCGTATACAAGATTTAGACCTAATCATTAGCTGATTACAGTTAGAGTGTCAGGGCACAGCAAACGGAGCCTTAACGTTAAGGGGAAGAACTTGTGTTGACGTGTAAAATCAAAGCATAACTGTGAAATAATAAAAGGTCAACCAGCAGTAGTGTGCGAGAAGGTCAACTGTAAAAGCAGTATAATAGCACAAGATATTCCATCTACAACAACGTCATAAAAGAACCATATGCGGTGTGGTTTGTTCATAAATTCTGTAGAGGGCAACACATCCAATGTAAAGTAAACTCAAATAATTATTGTTCAAAAAAATAAAATTAAATGAAGTACTTATTTCATTTTTCGAGGGTAACTGTGCAATAAAGTCAACAGTATAACACAGTGGAGTAGCGCAGGCTTCTAAAACTAACATATTGGAACACGTCGTCTTTACGTTTTCAGTACAACTTAAGAAAAACAGTTCGCTAACAAAATTGTATGTTATCATTAAGAATTCCATAAAAAATAAAGTTTAAGGAAAGAATATCCATATATTCAGGTGAAGGATCTAATTGTTTCTTTCTAGGCACAAGTAAATCATTGAAAAATGTCAAAGAACCATCTACGAGTGCTTGAATTATGCTCACCTGTTTTGACTTCTGTGTGAACCTGATTACTCTCAAATATTTCAGTCGTTTCTAAAACGTCCGATACTGCACCTTTATTACCAAAATGCAAAAGCGACATGTCACTTTCATTAATTTTAAGCTAATGCTTATTCTTCTTGAAATGGTATCCGAACGCAGTTCTAATACTTGTGCATCCAGTTTCACGAAATCAGATTTGAAACTCGCTTCTATATTTCCCGATGTAATATTTTTTACATGAAACACAGAAAATCTTTTAGATACCTGCAGTAAAGAATTTATTCGGTGGGTGGTTCTAAGCTCTACCACAGTAATTTACCCGGTTTATTATTCGTCCGAAACTCAAATGTAATATTGTATTTGCGGAAGACATCTACTATCCTTTCTGAGATGGATCCATTGTATGACAACGAAATATACTTTTCCAACTCCTTGTTAACCACTACTTTCTTTTTTACAGTATTAAAAATCTTTCTTCGAATCCTCCTCATAGAAGCCATTAGGCAGTCAAGTGAGTCCATCTCAGTCACATTTATAGAGCAGCCTAGCCTACTTAGTCGATGAATCATTGATGTAGATAATGCACTCTTTTCAGCTAGTAACTGGCAGAAATTTAGCGAAATAATGAAATTTATACTGGCTGGGTCTACTTCTTCTATACGACAGCACATGTTTTGCTGGACACTTTTATGGTTATTAGTCGACGACCTTGGCAATTGATATAACGATATTAGATGGTATGTACTTATATTCTTCAAATTTATCTACAGTTAATTTAACTTGAGGTTTATGCAGCCTCATTTCTCTGCTTAAGTTGTACGGTATATTATAGAAATGGAAGAGAATGTAGATGAAGATGACATATAATACTGCGTGAAGAGTTTGACAGAGCACTGAAAGACCTAAGTCAAAACATGGCCCTGGGAGTAGACAAAATTCCATTAGAACTACAGACAGCCTTGGGAGAGCCACGCCGAACAAAACTCTACCATCTAGTGAGCAAGATGTGTGAGACAGGCGAAATACCCTCAGACTTCAAGAAGAATATAATAATGTCAATCCCAAAGAAAACGTGTTAACAGATGTGAAAATTACCGAACTATCAGTTTAATAAGCCACGGCTGCAAAATACTAACACGAATTCTTTACAGGCAAATGTAAAAAGTGGTAGAAGCCGACCTCGGGGTATATCAGTTTGGATTCCGTAGAAATGATGGAACACGTGAGGCAGTACTGACCCTACGACGTATCTTAGAACATAGATTAAGGGAAGGCAAACCTATGTTTCTAGTATTTGTAGACTTAGAGAAAGCTTTTGACAATGTTGCCTGGAATACTCTCTTTCAAATTCTGAAGGTGGCAGGGGTAAAATACAGGGAGCGAAAGGCTAATTACAATTTGTTCAGAAACCAGAGTCGAATGGCACGAAAGAAAAGCAGTGGTTGGGAAGGGAGTGAGACAGGGTTGTAGCCTATCTCCGATGTTATTCAATCTGTATATTGAGCAACCAGTAAAGGCAACAAAAGCGAAATTTGGAGTTGGAATTAAAATCCATGGAGAAGGAATAAAAACTTTGAGGTTTGCCGATGGCATTGTTATTCTGTCAGCGACAGCAAAGGACCTGGAAGAGCAGCTGAACGGAATGCACCCTGTCTTGAAAGGAGGATATATGATGTACATCAACAAAAGCAAAACGAGAATAATGGAATGTAGTCGAATTAAATCTGGTGATGCTGCGGGAATTAGATTAGGAAATGAGACGCTTAAAGTAGTAAATGAGTTTTGCTATTTGGGGAGCAAAATAACTGATGATGGTCGAAGTAGAGAGGATATGAAATGTAGACTGGCAATTGCAAGGAAAGCGTTTCTGAAGAAGAGACATTTGTTAACATCGAGTGTAGGTTTAAGTGTCAGGAAGTCGTTTCTGAAAGTATTTGTATTGAGTGTAGCCATGTATGGAAGTGAAACATGGGCGATAAATAGTTTAGACAAGAAGAGAATAGAAGATTTCGAAATGTGATGCAAGATAAGAATGGTGAGGATTAGATGGGTAGGTTACATAACTAATGAGGAGGTATTGAATAAAATTGGAGAGGAGAGAAAGTTTTGGCACAACTTGACTACAAAGGGAGATCGGTTGGTAGGGCATATTCTGAGGCATCAAGGTATCACTAATTTAGTATTTGAGGGCAGCGTGGAGGGTAAAAATCGTAGAAGGAGACCAAGAGATGAATACACTAAGCAGATTCAGAAGGGCGTACGTGGCAGTAGGTACTGGGAGATGAAGAAGCTGGCACAGGATAGAGTAGCATGAAGAGCTGCATCAAACCAGTCTCTGGACTGAAGACCACAACAACAACAACAAGCTGTACGGTATGACATCAGTAACAACACCTCCCCTTATTCTTCGCTGTCAAGTCATCAGATGGGCTATGTCAAGAAGGCGTCTTTAGCACAGTTAACCCTAGCGTTACCAACGTATTTTTTGTTACATGTAATACCAACGGGGGGGCCTCAAAGGCCCATAAAGAATACCACAATTTATTTTATCATAAATCAAGTTTATTTACTTCTGATACCTCTAATAACAATTCAAAATGCTTAGACATTGTTTTTGTATACTGGATAATAAAAGATGTTATTATAATAGGAATAAAATGAACAAATCACGAGATTCAGTTTATATATTTTTTTGGAATAATGTTTCAAAATAGTGTTTTCTTATAAAAACGACTTTTTTAATTCGATACACTACATGAAGCAAACAAAATTTACTGTCTCATTATGCAACGCATTTTTCACACAACACTGTCTTCCTGCAGTGTTTCCCACAGACGTGTTTGTGGCACTGAGAGCAGGTAACAGTTGACTTTCCCAGCTTGTTGTACTTGATCTTTTTAGATGCAGCTTCTTGGCAGCATAGGTGGCACCGTCCACGTGTTCCTGGTTCTGCTGTTGAGGATGATGGTTCTACAGAGCAGCTGAGCTTCCGTTGTGTGATGCTTTCCATTGCCATTATTACTGGCTTCTGAAGTCCATACAAATTTTGTGCCCGTTTATCTACTTGAGATCTTATTAGTTCGAGACCTAAGTTAGTGATAAAAACTCTTCTGCGGTTTAGCAAATTCTTTTTCCAATTCGGAAAGTTGAGGAGGAAGGGTGGATATGCATTTATTGCTGCTATGTCAATGAGTGTGTAGAAGAGGGACAAAGGCCATCTTCTTGTTCCTCTCTTTGTGCTGTAGTGTCTTGCCATCTGGTCTATGGTGTCCACGCCTCCCTTTGTAGAATTATAAAAAAGATTTATGTTAGTCTTTTTTGAGTCTTCATTCAGCACCCCTTCTGAGTGATAAGTTGAAAGCATCAACTGCAGTCGTTTTGGCTTCTCGCGGACTAGCGTTGATGCAAGAGTAACTGGTGGCCTCTGTGTCTGAGGGTCAGTATAAGCAAAGATGGAAGAGTGTAAACTGCGGCCAGTTGTAGTCTTCAGCTCTTCAGGTATGTGTCGTCTGTTAGACTGTAGGGTGCCAACAAGTGTGAGGTGAAAATCATTCCATAGAGTCTCAGCAAGCTCCACTGAAGTATAGTACCGATCTGTGGTAACATTACGGCCTGATTTTTCAATAGGTTTTATTAGCCTCTTTACAATTTCCATCGGTCCATTTGAATGCTGTGTATTTCCTGACTTGCCTGTATAGATGTCCATGCTGATCACATATCTAGTCTCAGAATCAGACAGCATTCGAATTAGAATGCCGTATTTTCCAGGTTTTTCTTTTAGAAACACCTTGAATGGACAGCGACCACGGAACAAAGACAACATCTCATCCACTGTTGTATGTAGACCAGGAATGAAATACAATGGAAGTGAAGAATTGAAGCTTTCAAAAATTTCCCTCATTGGAGCAAACTTGTCAGTCTGGCGACGAATTTCTCTTGTGTTCTTATCATCAAACCTCAATATTTTAGTCAATTCGAAAAATCGGGTCCGACTCATTGATCCATAGTACACTTGTCGGCCCTGAAGCAAAGACCATAAATCTTGGACAGGTATCTTATTGTCATGATTTGAACCCATGATTAGCAAGAGTCCTATATAACAAAATAACTCATCTTCATCTGTGTGCTGAATACCTAGTCGAGAAGCCTCTTCATTTGAGTGTAGTTTTATTAGATTCATAATTTGAGGTGTAAAAAAGAGCTCTATAGCCTCTTTCGGAGACGCAATTCTTCCTTGTTGTCCTAGCCCCATTCTTTCTCGCACTATATTTTGTACAGAACGCCGATATTGTCGAGATGGCTTCGTAATATACTCTCGTCCACTTTTTGCAATGAATTTATCACATTCCGTATCATTATCATCTGGTGGATTGGCTTCAACCTCATCTTCATTCTCAGACGATGAATCAGTTCTAATTTCTTCCACATCATCATCCACTTCACTTTCCTCTAAATCTGATTCGTTCAAAACTTCTTCTAGCACTCTTTCAATGGAACTATCACGTAAACGATGTCTACTCATGTTGCTGGTTCAACAGCAGCAGAAACACTGAAAATAACAATGGTCCGCTTCATAATAATATGTCTGAAGGCAACAATGCCAAAATTCGTTTCATGGTAAGAATTTGAAACGAGAGACTCAACCTCGTAAATCTTTCCTTGCTATTACCAACGGGTGGGCTTCTAAGGCCCACAGAGAATTAAATCAAGTAAATGAATTTTAATTACATTTTTATTCCGAAATTCTGTAATGACTCAATAGTACATTCAATAACGCACAATTACCTTTGCTTTCAAGTTCATATATCAAAGGGTGTGGATACAACATAGAAAAACTGAGTCAGTGGGCCTACGAGCCCCCCCCCCCCCCCCCCCCCCCCCCGTTGGTAATGCTAGGGTTAAGGGTTCATTACCGCCTGGATCTGTACTACTTATGTCACTTGTCAGCACTTTAATTCACTTTCATATTTCTGTTATTATGATCGCCTATACCTAGCTGGACTTCAGATCCTATTTACAATCATTGGCAGTCGTTAATAAAGAGGTAAAATCTGTCCAACGGTATCTACAGCTACATTTCCGAGAGCATACATTCGAATAAGCGTCAGGCAGCGTATTTCATCACACATATACTGCTCTTCCAAAAGTCTGGCAGGAGATGAGATGTTGTTTGATGACGTTGCGAGCCCGCGACACGGCAAGGAAAGTACACAAGCGAAGCTGTGATGTGTAGTGATCACATTGTAGTGCGGTAAGCGCGGAAGTAGAAAATCAGTTAACGTAAGTGACTTTGACAAAGGACAGATTTTTATGGCGCGATGCCTGGGAATGAGCATCTCTGAAAGGGCAAAGCGTTGCACTGTCGTGAGCATCTGTAGAAAGTGGTTCAAGGACGGTGAAACCACGAGATGGCGGTGAGCTGTTGGACGTACACGACTCGTCAAAAACCTTGAAGTTCGGGGGATTATCCTGTTTGCAAAGCAGGAAAACTGGCACCTCTGATGAGAGACACGCGCATTGTTGAACATGAGGTTCCGCAACCGATGAGCCCTACCTATTCCCATATTGGCCTAACGACGTGGACAATTATGGGTTTAGTGAGCACAGGATTACCGAGATTTAACTTTCAATCAATCGGAGCATGTTGCCTGATCGGATATACACTCCTGGAAATGGAAAAAAGAACACATTGACACCGGTGTGTCAGACCCACCATACTTGCTCCGGACACTGCGAGAGGGCTGTACAAGCAATGATCACACGCACGGCACAGCGGACACACCAGGAACCGCGGTGTTGGCCGTCGAATGGCGCTAGCTGCGCAGCATTTGTGCACCGCCGCCGTCAGTGTCAGCCAGTTTGCCGTGGCATACGGAGCTCCATCGCAGTCTTTAACACTGGTAGCATGCCGCGACAGCGTGGACGTGAACCGTATGTGCAGTTGACGGACGTTGAGCGAGGGCGTATAGTGGGCATGCGGTAGGCCGGGTGGACGTACCGCCGAATTGCTCAACACGTGGGGCGTGAGGTCTCCACAGTACATCGATGTTGTCGCCAGTGATCGGCGGAAGGTGCACGTGCCCGTCGACCTGGGACCGGACCGCAGCGACGCACGGATGCACGCCACGACCGTAGGATCCTACGCAGTGCCGTAGGGGACCGCACCGCCACTTCCCAGCAAATTAGGGACACTGTTGCTCCTGGGGTATCGGCGAGGACCATTCGCAACCGTCTCCATGAAGCTGGGCTACGGTCCCGCACACCGTTAGGCCGTCTTCCGCTCACGCCCCAACATCGTGCAGCCCGCCTCCAGTGGTGTCGCGACAGGCGTGAATGGAGGGACGAATGGAGACGTGTCGTCTTCAGCGATGAGAGTCGCTTCTGCCTTGGTGCCAATGATGGTCGTATGCGTGTTTGGCGCCGTGCAGGTGAGCGCCACAATCAGGACTGCATACGACCGAGGCACACAGGGCCAACACCCGGCATCATGGTGTGGGGAGCGATCTCCTACACTGGCCGTACACCACTGGTGATCGTCGAGGGGACACTGAATAGTGCACGGTACATCCAAACCGTCATCGAACCCATCGTTCTACCATTCCTAGACCGGCAAGGGAACTTGCTGTTCCAACAGGACAATGCACGTCCGCATATATCCCGTGCCACCCAACGTGCTCTAGAAGGTGTAAGTCAACTACCCTGGCCAGCAAGATCTCCGGATCTGTCCCCCATTGAGCATGTTTGGGACTGGATGAAGCGTCGTCTCACGCGGTCTGCACGTCCAGCACGAACGCTGCTCCAACTGAGGCGCCAGGTGGAAATGGCATGGCAAGCCGTTCCACAGGACTACATCCAGCATCTCTACGATCGTCTCCATGGGAGAATAGCAGCCTGCATTGCTGCGAAAGGTGGATATACACTGTACTAGTGCCGACATTGTGCATGCTCTGTTGCCTGTGTCTATGTGCCTGTGGTTCTGTCAGTGTGATCATGTGATGTATCTGACCCCAGGAATGTGTCAATAAAGTTTCCCCTTCCTGGGACAATGAATTCACAGTGTTCTTATTTCAATTTCCAGGAGTGTATCACATTTCTTGATACAACTTGTCGATGTGCGTATCCGGTTACGGTGTGGTTAAGCAAACAGTTGTTCGAAGAATGTAGGGAACTTAAATCCGAGGTTCTGTAGGATCTGCGGTAGATAGAAGGCAAGGTGAGAGCTCTTTACGGCTATAGCGGAAATCTTCGCAAAAGCGTTCTGCAACCATTCGAGCACTTCCGGCATGCGTGCAGCCTAAATGGCCCCTGCACGCCGTAGCGTCACGACCTCGCCCTGTTGCAGTAAAGGGCAGCCACGAGGCTGCAGTACCCTCGCTAGCAGAGGTCACAACTTCCAAGGGAACTATTCGCGTCAGCCACACAAGTGACGAGAAAATAGTGTAGCGAGTATTCCGCCGCAAGCCGCGAAGAAGATCGGCCGCAGGGCTGCACAGGTCAGTCCTTCCGGCTTCGAGAGCCGCTCCTAGCCTCCGGACAGGTGCTGCTCACCCCATCGTCTGAGGACGCGCTCCGAGTCCATTGTAGGGTCCCATGTCGCTGTATTCATTATTCGTTGTAGTTTCCTTTGGTGCAGTACGACTGTATACAGGATAGACTTCTCTGTGCCTGTGCTGGTGATATTCAGGAGGGCTTCATCGGACTTAGAATGTTTTCCATACAAGTGTATTTGTCTGTGAAGTTTCTAATAGTGTTACTTTGTCAGAGTCTGGGATCACCACACTGTCAACTCTTCATACCTGTGAGACTCTGTAATTGTGATTTTGTTATTTTCACCGAAGCAGATCATTCTTTGCTTGTTCAATAAACTATTTTAACTTCGATTACTAATTTCCTTGTGTCGGTGTGAGCGACGAATCATGGACTACGAGAACAGTAACGCAGTTACATAGTATTTTCCTTGGATTTTCAGCCACACGAGTTTATTTCAACAGCAACTTTTATCCATAGATCTCTCTGTATGTTATAATTTAAAAACTTCACTTGCGAAAATTATAACAAACAGTGCAGTCCAATGAGAAAATGTTATCGGTCATAAACGTGTGAACACATTACGGATCACCCAATTCCTTTCATGGTTATACGGCGATGGCATTTTACAACAGCACAGCTGTCCCTCTCACATGGCAACAACATCGTCCCAGTGCAGTAACGAGCTTGACAGTAAACCAACGTTGATATTTTGGCCACCAAATTCGCTTGATCTGATCCGACAGAAAGCATCTGCCCATAACCAAGTTACGGGAGTGGCCAGGCTCATGCGTAGACATCTGCTCTCACATACTTTCGAAAATCTACCAAGGTTTTTTCCAATCCATGCCACTGAGCACAGATGCCGTATTTCGTTTCAAAAGCGGAGCAACATGCTACTAAGAAGATGGTCATTATATTTGTGTACCTCGCGAAATGACCACAACAGGAGCTCATATGGAGGTTATTTACCTTTAGACGTCCATCCTGCTTACCATTCGCGTGTCCGCCCCTGGTAGCGGAGTGGTCAGCGCAACGGAATGTCACTCCTAACGGCACAGGTTCGATTCCCGGCTGGGGCGGGGATTTTCTCCGCTCAGTGACTGGGTGTTGTGTTGTTCTTATCATCATAATTTCATCCCCATGGACACGCAAGTCACCGAAGTGGCATCAACTCGAAAGACTTGCACCTGGCGAACGGTCTACCCGACGCGAGGCACTAGTCACACGGAATTTCCATTACCATTCCCGTGAGGGACAACAATAAAATCCTACAACTGATCGAGAAGCACCTTATGCCACACAATGTAAGTGAGTAGAGATTACGGGAGAAAATATAGAAGATTAAAGGTAAAAAAACGCTTCTAAGACGAAATGATGCAGTGGATCCATAGGTTTAATGCACTGTCGAGAATGTTGCTCTCCTGCGTCTTACACTCGCAAGTGCAGATAAGATTAGAATTGAGAGAGGCGAAGAGAAAGCTGCACTAACACGGTTGAGTCTATCACCAACAAAATACACAAAATCAAAAAAGAATTTTTATATACTGTGTGGTTTCAGAAGGGAAGAAGCAACAGAGTCGGAATCAGTTTAGTTATGAAAGTACAACCAAAGACACTTTTAAGCGCAACTGTTCCATAAATTTACTATCTCTTGTAAAAAATTTAATTTGTGACAAAACAAGGAAGCGAAGTAAGTTTCCCTGATTTTCTTGAGCAGTTTGCCCAAGCAGTTGGCTGGCTTGCATTTTCATTTGTTGCAGTGTTAAAAGTAGGATCTGTACATCAAAGAGAACCCTGATGGTGTTACTTAGTATAGTCTGATATGTACTGCTTATACATCGTGGAATAGGAAATTTTTCAAAAGTTCAGCAGTAGCTATTCCAGTGGGATTAATTGAGATTCTAGAGGTAAACAGATATCTTTGAACGTTAACAGACATAGTTATAAGTCCAGGGAAAAAGTGCTCGAAGATCTGAAGGATACAATGGCCACCAGAATTATCAATATTAATCTGGAAAGCAACGGGAGTTTCACTGTTAAGTGCAGATAGGGATCGGTTCGGTGGAAAGAATACATTGATAGCCTTTATGAGGTGGAAGATTTGTCTGATGTGATAGAATAAGAAACAGGAGTCGATTTAGAAGAGATAGCGTATCCAGTATTAGAATGGATTAAATAATACAGATAACATAAGGTACAACAGTTCAAGAGAAAATTCACAGCAGTGTGCTTAAAAGTAGCTCTCGTAGAATTCAATCATCAGCAACATCTCCTTCTGAAATAAAGAAACCTATACATTCTCTCAAAAATAAGAGTTCATGTTCTGATTGTGTTCGCAAAGGAGTAGTAAAGATTTGTTCCCATACAATAAGCCCAGTCTTGTGTGAAATACGTATTGCATCACTGATTCAAGGTAGATTTCCAGTACACTGAAATGTAATGTTGTTAAACCCCTCTTTAAGAAAGGTGATGACATAGATGAGCGTAACTACCGACCTCTTTCAATGGCGATGGCATTTCACCAAATTTTTGAGAAGGTCATGTCTTTTAGAATAGCACCATACATTAGCTTTAACATCTTCAGTAAGTTCCAGTTTGGGTTTTGTTTACGTTACTCTACCGAGAATGCTATTTACAGCTTCCTTCACGAAATTTAAAAGCATTGAATAACAAAAGCCCTCGTTGGTATTTTCTGTGACCTATCTAACCCATGTGTGAATCATAACATTCTCATACTGAAGTTTTATGGGATTTATGTTAAAGCTAACCAATGGATAATGTCATATCTAACCAAAAGGATGCAGAAATCTGTATCTAGTAATTCAACTTCTGTAGTCTAGGACGTAATTCTGACTGAATAGAGATCATGTATAGGGTTCCCCAATGTTCAATCTTAGATCCACTATTGTTCCTCATATACAACTTCAAAATTCTTGGGTGCCGTGTTGATGAGAATTTTAACTGGAAAAAGCACATTTTTGAACTAATGAAACAACTTAGGTCAACCACATTTCCACTTAGAATCACGGCAGTTCTTGGGGGAAGACAAATCAGCAAGTTCACAATTATTTAATATTTTCATTCAATAATGTCATATGGAATAATATTCTGGGGTAGCCAACCTCTAAGAAAGGAAGTCTTTGTTGCTCAAAAACGGACAGTCAAAGTAAACTGTGGTCCTCACCCACGATCATCTTGCATACATTTGTTTAAGAAGTTGAGCATTGCGGCCACTGTTTCACACTATAATTCTTTTCTTGTGAAGTTTGTTGTAAATTATCCACCACTGCTCAAAAGGTATAATTATGTACATACAGTACGAAAACGATAAGAGACATTCATTGTTTCACGTTAAGGTTGTCTCTAACATAGAAAGACGTGCACAGTGCTGCAACAAAAATGTATGGTCACTTACCCATACATAAAAAATGTCTGAGAAGCAGTACAGTAACCCTTGATGACAAACTGCAAAAGATTTAGGAAATCCGCTTATGGTAATGAGTAAAATATAGTGCAAACGAGTTATCTACACACATATGTATGCTTAAAAAAATAAGTAAAATCTTTGAAATGTCCAGTATTTAACAATGTTTACAAAGTAATTTGCGACATGTGTGTAAAATGGCTCTTTCCACATCATTAAGTGTTGTCATGGAAAATGATCCATGGAATATGAAACTAACTGCGTAAATATTGTTATACTTACGTCCCTATGTAGTTGCCCCTCTTAACTAATTTTGTTGATTCCTAACTGCACACAATTATCTAATTTGAACTCTCTTCTTAATAATAGTATGCTCGAAATCTTACAATTTTGCCGCTTTCCATTGTTGCAACCTCCTTCTACAAGTGATGCCTAGGAAATTCATCTCCATCACTCATTTAACTCGCAACAGTTCCAGTTTCCAACTGCATGAAGAGTATAGTAATGTGAACACTGCAGCAGTCGGTAACGGAATCGCAGATGAATAGCTGTTCTGAATATCTGCATAAAAACATATAGAAAGAAACATGAGCAACCGAATACGCTCCTAATCATCGATATACATTTGCTTGAACTTACTCCACTCTAGTTCCTTTGTTTTAACAACTGTAATGAACATATCCACCACAGCAGGTAATAATGAAACATTTTATCATCAGAAAAATTCATTCATATTATTTTCCGTGAAACAGGAAATATGCCACATTTTCCATGTTCTTGCAACTTATATTATGCTTATCTCCCAGTAAACATGTAATGATCACCATTGTTCTTGAAATAAGTCCGTTCCCCGACAGACGTCAAAAAATTTTAAAATATGATACGTCTTCTTCGTTACAAACTTAGAAGAAAATTATGATATCGGAACTAGATTATCACACGTGTAAAATGAATGTCAGGGGAACCACTGAAGAAGACAATAATGACCGACTTTCGAGGCATTTTGGAGAACATAACATCTTTTGTATTGTGAAATATGATCTAAAAGTATTACCCAGTTTCGTTCATTCTAGACACGATCAGAGCGTATCCTTTGAATCGTGAGCCTGTTAGACTACACATTCGCCATCTTCAGAAACCATTAGTCTCGTGCACAATATAATTTATCAAAGCATAATGATTTCCTACGTGAGGGCCGCCTGGATACATTAAAATATTCACATTGTCTTTTTCGGCAAGTATGGTACCTGGAATCATCAGATGTGCTTGATCCCCAATAAAGCTTCGTATTAATACGAACATCATGAAGTCATTCAACATATTTCAATGAATATACATCATATCGTCCCATGATAGGAACAGTCTTGAGACAATAAATAATTGTACAAACTTACACAGTCGTAGTCTTCCAAATTGTAATACGTAAATTAAAGAAAATTTGTTTACGATGACCGGAAAACATTATAAGTATTACTTCTAGAAGAAACAAAATATAATTGTATACATCGTGATAATAGTTATTCAGTTGTTTCCTCCAGAATAATTAGAACAGCTACTTCTGTTTTGCTAAACATGGAATCCCGAAAGATGTTTTGCTGTCCAAATAAACATGGACATACACAAATACACTCACACACAAGCTTCTTAAAAAAGCCCATAGGTAAACAGATTTCAACTAAGTTAATCTTAACGTGCTAAAACAGAAGTTAACTATGTCCTCCATGTCATCGCCATGTCAGCGCTTAGCTCGACAGTGTGACCAGATACACCCATAATTCACCTTATGTTATTACGATTAAGCTTGACAGCGAAATGAGTTTCTAGTTCTACGAGTTTAAATCCACTACTCTCAGTAGATGTAAATACCGCCCTGCTCTAAAATCAGTACGACTGAGACATCCAATAACAGGCTGTCAGCTGTCACCGCCTGCAACACTGCGAAATTCGCAATAGCCACTCAGCACGTCGTGCAATATCTACAGCTACATCTTTACTCCGTAACCCATGTCACGTTGTGTAGTGGAGGGTTTTCTTGAGTCACTGTAATTTCCTATTTCTTCTGTCCTGTCGAGCAGGTACCTCCTTATTGTCAAGAAAGTGAATGTTTTTCCTGGCGTGGTCATTCCACCAGATGCATGTATTTTCAACATAACTCTCTTTTGGTTTGCCACACGTACGTGGCACCGATCGCAAATACTCTTCAGTACCTTGGTAAAATCTTCTGCTGGAAATCGGTTAAAATCGCCGTCACATTCTGTTGATTCGATTCAAGATTCTCAAATACTCCCTCTTGATAATAGATTCGAATCTTGAGATAACCGTGAATTGTACAGGAGGCAAATCAGGCAAAATCGTGTTACAAATCTGGTAGTACATTCTGATAATGACGTAACGGTTATTTTGACGCACCTACATAAATCTCAATATGATCTAGGGAGACAGAAATTAGTCATACTGTCACAATCATTATTTAGCTGCACTGAGAAAATACGATACATTTATTTGCTTTGTTGAAAAATTTAATTACAAAACAGGACCGACATCATAAAATTATTTATTTTAATTTTAAAATGTGACTGGTTTTGGTTTGTGTGAGATCATCTTCAAGCCGATTTCTCTCCGAAAGGAGTGACTTTATTATTTAGAGGAGACGTAAAAACATACACAGTAATATAATAATTTAACCGCAACAGATATAGGTGAAATACCGGTGATACTATTGGGATTGGTGGCACGTAGCAAGAACCGCTCTAGGAAGGCATAAAGGTCAACTCCTGCACGTCGAGCTGTGGACGTATAAACAGCGAGTGCTCCATTCGCCGTCTCCAACATTGTGTGAATGATAGCCATTAGCCGTGATATGTAAATCAGTACGAATGCAAATGTAGGGTACTGTATGTGGAACACGATTACAGTCGCGCAAAAATAAATACTGATCTCAAGTAAACATAACAACACTTCAAGTAAAAGATAAATAATAACGAAATATACAACTAAAGTTAGATCTAGATCAAGGAATTCTCTATGGGGGCCTGTGCCAAATTTAATTATGTAAAGCATAGATGGCTCAGAAAGGACGGCACCAGTTACCAAGGTAAAGGTGTAAGCATATATATGCTCCGGTTATTGGTCGAAGATGAAGAAGTAATAGCCCGCTATTAAAAGCTTTATTTGGAGCAAAATAGATGTCATAATATTAGCACTTATAGTACGTATAACAGATGCAGTAGATACACTCGAAACAATAGTCACAGTACGAATGACAGTGCAACGTCTATAGGGACTAGCACGAAGCGTATACAGAGCAAAGACAGCTCAGGAAGGTAGCCACCTGTAAGCAAGGGTACTGTGTACACTCTAAAGTGTTGTGACCACCAGTCAAAGGCACAGAAGTAGTTTCCAGCTAATACAGCGTCGACACAGAACATAAGTGCACTTTATAGACCATGCAAATAATTAATGGACGTTACAAAAATTAACGTAATATTGGAAATGGGTAACAGATACATCATGGATTAAGAATAGCGTAAAGAATGCTGCTAACTAGCGCATAATAATTGCCCGAATATTGTAACATTATTGAAATCTAAAATCATAAAATAATAAAATAAAAGTATGCACTGATAATCATTATGTGGAGGAGACAGAGCTATGTGTACTATGAGCGTACAATGTCAGTGCTAAAGTGCGCGTCATATATCTTGGCGGCCGAGTTTAGGTTCGTTCTGCGCATCTGACGTCAAAACATACAGTCAGCCAATGAACAGAGAACAACGTTGCCAGATCTCGACTGTAGTACAGAGCACGGACGAGTGTCTTCAGTTTTAGAAACATTCAGTCATAAATAATGTAATAGAACAAAAGCAATGTCTTGATAGCAGACTTTGTTTTTTGAAAGTTTGGAAAATCCATTCTTTATGCCAATTGATTCATTTTCTATTAATTAATTAAACCAAACAAGCAATAAGACTCTTAATTCAGGCGATAGCAAGGAAAGGTGTTTGTATCAATTTCACGAACCGCTTTTTCGCAATAAAGAACAGCGGTAATTGTTTATTTCCTATTGTACTTCGACGAAGTGCGAGTAATTCATAGGCATACCAACAGTGTTTGTCAGAATTTTGCGTGACGTGTTGAGAGTCCTTATGGAGTGACATTGCAGGACGAGCTGCGTTAGCGTAACGGTTAAGGCGTTGGATTTTGAAGGCGATAGGTACCGAGTTCAAACCTTGTGTGATGCTGAATATTTTTTTTTATTTTAAAACAATATCGAAGTGTCTTACTTCACGAATTTTATTCGTTTGAATGCGGTTTTTTGAAATTTCTAGTGCTTTGTCTCTTCATTAACTCTTTCGCTGCTGCAGTCACGTGCTCCCCGCATTCCGCGCTGTGCGCGATTTTGTCATCACTGCACTGCTCGCCTGTGCAGACACATGGTGTTTCCACTGCTTTGACACACTTATCATTCGATTTCACAAAAACTATTTGGCCCAAAAATTAGATTTTTACACATCTTTTTGACTGATACCTTCCCCCCATAAATAACTTAATTTTGTTTCGATGTTCAACCCAGTTATTGTGCAGCATTAAATGTAGTAAACCATTGCACGAAATTTTGAAGAGTTTGCAGAGGTAAAAGTCCATAGCGTATACTTTCCGTATGGTCGATTTTAGTTGCCACAATGTTGAGAATGAAATGTGGACAAGGTACCTAAATTTCATATAAAATTTACTGCATAACAATATCTCATTTAATTTAAGTACCACATAGGTGTCGTATGTAATATTGAGAAATATTCCGTCTTTCGCGACTGTAATAAAAGTTTTATTTACACCGGGCGCGTTTGGCTTTATTTTAAAGCACTTCAGTCAGTCAAAGGAAGTGGGGGGAAGGTATCAGTCAAGAAGATGTGTAAAAATCTAATTTTGGGGCCAAATAGTTGTTGTAGAATCGAATGATAAGTGTGTCAAAGCAGTCGGAAACACCGTGTGTCAGCACAGGCGATCAGTGCAGTGACAAAATCGCGCACAGCGCGGAATGCGGAGAGCACGTCTCTGTAGCAGCGAAAGGGTTAATGCGGCCGTGGTGGCTTTACTTCATAAACTGTGCGCTCCCCCCTAAACGTAAGCTTGCGAACTATACTGTACTATGGCGCTGTTTCTCTAGGCGCGTGCGTCGTGTGCAACTGGCAACGCAGCAATCTCCCGCGTCTGGGTGGGCATGCGCGAGCCGCCAAGATAAAAGAATTCAACTATAGTAACAATTATAAACAAACGCCCTTAGTACCTCAGTGCTGGCATACGTGTAAACACAACTTGCTATCTAACCAGTGTGGACTCTGATATGTCTGAAGAAGAAATGGCCTGTTACTAAAATTTTACGTAGTAAATGTCATCTGGAGTGTGATATTGGCACCCTTTTAAGTCGTTCAAATGCAAATAAGTTATTAAAGAAGACAGCATAAAACTGAAAATGGGTTATTGACATAGTTATGGTGTAAACAATAACGTAAACCATTGCACAGTACAACAAGAATACGCAGTGGTGACGTTAATATGGCATATAAATAACACAAAAATGATAGAGGGGGAGTGCAAGTTTACATTAATTATACAGATGACATTAGGTTGCTTGCACTATGGGTAGTTAATGGGAGCCCTTGGCAAAAGATTCAGTCGTAGAAGCAAAGTATATATATTCGGGAAATATCATTTGTACCACTAAGTGCCGTCAAGCAGCTTTATTACAATTTTATCTGACACCTAAGAAACAAGATGGCACTAAGATAATGTCAAAGTACAGAAATAGAAGTTGTATGTCTTTTCTACATATGAATGATGTTAGTGACATAGCATTAGAATAGGACTTTAGTGACTTTACAACGACGTCACTTCATAAGATGTGATAAAATTAATAAATTGGCTTAATTGGGTTAGTATCAGCACGTAAGAGACATAATTGCAGTAAAGCTACGAACTGAGGTAAAGGGTTTATGACATTGATAACAACATCACACGGAGAGTAAAAGACATATTCTTCAATGAATTCTAAAATGAAAAAACAACATGATCTAGAGTTGTTCAAATATCGAAAAGTTTGAGAATGAAACAGACCAATTGAGTGAGCAGTACAAGGAGTGTGTTAATACATTATCAAGAAGTAATGTAATTTTAACTAGAAGCCCCAGAAACATAATAAATGAAACGTCCGGAAGAACAGATACCATATATATATATATATATATATATATATATATATATATATATATATATATATATATATATATATATATATATACACTCCTGGAAATTGAAATAAGAACACCGTGAATTCATTGTCCCAGGAAGGGGAAACTTTATTGGCACATTCCTGGGGTCAGATACATCACATGATCACACTGACAGAACCACAGGCACATAGACACAGGCAACAGAGCATGCACAATGTCGGCACTAGTACAGTGTATATCCACCTTTCGCAGCAATGCAGGCTGCTATTCTCCCATGGAGACGATCGTAGAGATGCTGGATGTAGTCCTGTGGAACGGCTTGCCATGCCATTTCCACCTGGCGCCTCAGTTGGACCAGCGTTCGTGCTGGACGTGCAGACCGCGTGAGACGACGCTTCATCCAGTCCCAAACATGCTCAATGGGGGACAGATCCGGAGATCTTGCTGGCCAGGGTAGTTGACTTACACCTTCTAGAGAACGTTGGGTGGCACGGGATACATGCGGACGTGCATTGTCCTGTTGGAACAGCAAGTTCCCTTGCCGGTCTAGGAATGGTAGAACGATGGGTTCGATGACGGTTTAGATGTACCGTGCACTATTCAGTGTCCCCTCGACGATCACCAGTGGTGTACGGCCAGTGTAGGAGATCGCCCCCCACACCATGTTGCCGGGTGTTGGCCCTGTGTGCCTCGGTCGTATGCAGTCCTGATTGTGGCGCTCACCTGCACGGCGCCAAACACGCATACGACCATCATTGGCACCAAGGCAGAAGCGACTCTCATCGCTGAAGACGACACGTCTCCATTCGTCCCTCCATTCACGCCTGTCGCGACACCACTGGAGGCGGGCTGCACGATGTTGGGGCGTGAGCGGAAGACGGCCTAACGGTGTGCGGGACCGTAGCCCAGCTTCATGGAGACGGTTGCGAATGGTCCTCGCCGATACCCCAGGAGCAACAGTGTCCCTAATTTGCTGGGAAGTGGCGGTGCGGTCCCCTACGGCACTGCGTAGGATCCTACGGTCTTGGCGTGCATCCGTGCGTCGCTGCGGTCCGGTCCCAGGTCGACGGGCACGTGCACGTTCCGCCGACCACTGGCGACAACATCGATGTACTGTGGAGACCTCACGCCCCACGTGTTGAGCAATTCGGCGGTACGTCCACCCGGCCTCCCGCATGCCCACTATACGCCCTCGCTCAAAGTCCGTCAACTGCACATACGGTTCACGTCCACGCTGTCGCGGCATGCCACCAGTGTTAAAGACTGCGATGGAGCTCCGTATGCCACGGAAAACTGGCTGACACTGACGGCGGCGGTGCACAAATGCTGCGCAGCTAGCGCCATTCGACGGCCAACACCGCGGTTCCTGGTGTGTCCGCTGTGCCGTGCGTGTGATCATTGCTTGTACAGCCCTCTCGCAGTGTCCGGAGCAAGTATGGTGGGTCTGACACACCGGTGTCAATGTGTTCTTTTTTCCGTTTCCAGGAGTGTATATATATACAGGATGTTACAAAAAGGTACGGCCAAACTTTCAGGAAACTTTCCTCACGCGCAAATACAGAAAAGATGTTATGTGGACATGTGTCCGGACACGCTTAATTTCCATGTTAGAGCTCATTTTAGTTTCGTCAGTATGTACTGGACTTCCTCGATTGACCGCCAGTTTGCCCAACTGAAGGAAGGTAATGTTGACTTTGGTGCTTGTGTTGACATGCGACTCATTGCTCTACAGTACTAGCATCAAGCACATCAGTACGTAGCATCAACAGGTTAGTGTTCACCACGAACGTGGTTTTGCGGTCAGTGCAATGTTTACGAATGCGGAGTTGGCAGATGGCCATTTGATGTATGGATTAAGACGGGGCAATAGCTGTGGCGCGGTACGTTTGTATCGAGACAGATTTCCAGAACGAAGGTGTCCCGACAGGAAGACGTTCGAAGCAATTGATCGGCGTCTTAGGAAGCACGGAACATTCCAGCCTATGACTCGCGACTGGGGAAGACCTAGAACGACGATGACACCTGCAATGGACGAGCCAATTCTTCGTGCAGTTGACGATAACCCTAATGTCAGCGTCAGAGAAGTTACTGCTGTACAAGGTAACGTTGACCACGTCACTGTATGGAGAGTGCTACGGGAGAACAAGTTGTTTCCGTACCATGTACAGCGTGTGCAGGCCCTATCAGTAGCTGATTGGCCTCCACGGGTACACTTCTGCGAATGGTTCATCCAACAATGTGTTAATCCTCATTTCAGTGCAAATGTTCTCTTTACGGACGAGGCTTCATTCCAACGTGATCAAATTGTAAATTTTCACAATCAACATGTGTTGGCTGACGAGAATCCGCACGCAAATGTGCAATCACGTCATCAACACAGATTTTCTGTGAACGTTTGGGCAGACATTGTTGGTGATGTCTTGAGTGGGCCCCATGTTGTTCCACCTACGCTCAATGGAGCACGTTATCATGATTTCATACGGGATACTCTACCTGTGCTGCTAGAACATGTGCCTTTACAAGTACGACACAACATGTGGTTCATGCACGATGGAGCTCCTGCACATTTCAGTCGAAGTGTTCGTACGCTTCTCAACAACAGATTCGGTGACCGAGGGATTGGTAGAGGCGGAGCAATTCCTTGGCCTCCACGCTCTCCTGACCTTAACCCTCTTCACTTTCATTTATGGGGGCATTTGAAAGCTTTTGTTTACGCCACCCCGGTACCAAATGCAGAGACTCTTCGTGCTCGTATTGTGGACGGCTGTGATACAATACGCCATTCTCCAAGGCTGCATCAGTGCATCAGGGATTCCATGCGACGGAGGGTGGATGCATGTATCCTCGCTAACGGAGGACATTTTGAACATTTCCTGTAACAAAGTGTTTGAAGTCACGCCGGTACGTTCTGTTGCTGTGTGTTTCCATTCCACGATTAATGTGATTTCAAATGAGCCCTAACATGGAAAGTAAGCGTTTCCGGACACATGTCCACATACCGTATTTTCTTTCTTTGTGTGTGAGGAATGTTTCCTGAAAGTGTGGCCATACCTTTTTGTAACATCCTGTACATAGTTAAGGCTGAACGGCCATTTGACCATTTTCTTCTGTGCAGATGCACAAACAGTGCCTGAACTCTTACGGGAATCGGCAACAAGCCGCAAGTAATGAGTATAATGGGCAGGGGCACTATGAATATGGTGCGGGACAATAAGTGTGGAATGTGGGTCTCACGGGAGGCGTGCCAGAGGTAAGTCCCTGCAATCGCATTGTCCTCCGAGTCCTCGGTGGTTCATATGGATAGAGCGTCTACCATGTAAGTAGCAGATCCAGGGTTCGAGTCCCGGTCAGGACACGCATTTTCAACTGTCCCCGTTGACTTATATCAACACCTCTATGCACCTAGGGGTATTCCTTTCACTCATTTTATGTGTATAGTTAACCACGGCTTTGCATGCGCTCTCTAAATGACTCCTTCTTCCAACCGAGTGAGGTGACACAGTGGTTGGTGTACTGGACTCGCATTGGGGAGGACTACAGTTCAAACCCACATCCGGTCATCCTGATGCAGGTTTTGCATGATTTCCCTTAATCGCTCCACGGAAATACCGGGTACTTCGTTTGAAAGGACACGGCCGATATCCTTCCCCATCCTTGACACAATCCGAGCTTTTGCTCCGCCTCTAACGACCCCAATGTCGACTGGACATAGGGCCCAGTCTTGCTTCACTCTTTCTTCCCTCTCTCCATTGCGCTGTATGACGTTTCGGCAGCTGCGTCTTGACACGCCCCCTGTTGGTACACAATCCATTGCTGGCGTTTGCCGTGGGCTCAGAGGAGCGTATTGCCATCTGGCTTCGCAGTGCGTTTTCTACTACCAGCTGAGCTGATTAGTTACGACACGATATTCAGCCTCGTTTTAATTCACGTCAGTGCCGTGCTAAGCCTTAATACAGTTTCATACTGGGTATTTTTGAGGGGAGGAGCAGGATGAGGCTTTTTTTTTTTTTGTTTTTTTTTTTTTTTTTTGAGTCGTCTTCTGACAGGTTTAACGCGGCCCGCCACGAAACCCTCTCAACCCTCTCCTGTGCCAACCTCTTCATCCCAGAGTAGCACTTGCAACCTACGTCCGCAGCCATTAATTGGATAACTTTCAATCTCTGTCTTCCTCTACAGTATTTACCCTCTAGAGTAGTTCCCTTTAATACCATGGAAGTCAGTCCCTGATGCCTCAACAGACGACTTCTCATCCTGTCCCTTCTCCTTGTCAGTGTTTTCCATATATTTCTTGCCTCTCCGATTCTACGCAGAACCTCCTCATCCTTTACCTTTTCAGTCCACCTTATTTTCAACATTCGTCTGTAGCACAATATCTCAAATGCTTCGATTCTCTTCTGTTCCGGTTTTCCCGCCGTCTATGTCTTACTACCATACATTGCTGTGCTCCATAGGTACATTCTCAGAAATTTCTTCCTCAACTGAAGACGTATGTTTGATATTTTTGTTGGCCAGGAATGCCATTTTCGCTAGTGCTAGTCTACTTTTGATGTGATCCTTCCTTCGTCAGTCACTGGTTATTTTCCTGCCTAGACAGTAGAATTCCTTAACTTCATCTACTTCGTGATAATCAATCCTAACGTTAAGTTTCTCGCTATTTCATTTCTTCTACATCTCATTACTTTCGTCTTCCTTCGATTTCATATCAATTCATATCCTGTACTCATTAGACTGTTAATTCCATTCAGAAGATAATGTAATTCTTCTTCACTTTCACTCAAGATAGCAACGTCATGAGCGAATCGTATCACTGGTATCCTTTCACCTTCAATTTTTATTGCAGTCCTGAGCCTTTCTTTTATTGCCATGATTTTCTTCGATGTACAGATCGACCAGTAGGGGCGAGAGACTTCGTCTCTGCATTACAACCTTTTTAATCAGTGCACTTGGTTCTTTGTCGTTCCCTTATATTATTCGCTCTTGGCTCTTGTACATATTGTACATTACTCGTCCCTCCCTACAGCTCACTCCAATTTTCTCAAGCTTTCGAACATCTGGCACCATTTTACAGTGTCGAACGCTTTTTCCAGGGCGACAGATCCTATGAACGAATCTTGATTTTTCTTTAGTTTTGCTTCTGTTATCAACCGCAACGTCAGAATTGTCTCTCTGGTACCTTTACCTCTCCCAAAGCCAGACTGATCGCCATCTTACACACACACTACTACTACAGTTTAAAATTAAATACGTGGACCATTTATAGTATTATTAAATCCCGTAGATTATCATAGACTGTTTTGATCCCTGTTTCGGTATGCGGGGACCGCGTTTCCTCACCACACACTGATACTAGTGGCGAGTACAATTTATAAGCATTTTAGCAACACAATAGTCTTTTACTAGTAATATCTTCTTAGCTTTCTTACTTTCTAGATATCACTGGAGAATATGACGGTAGCGTTCTGTGTTCTTTTATGTTATTTTGTGTCTGACGTCCGCTACTTAGCGAAACATTGCTGACTGGGTGTTCCCATTACCTTTCCTCCATCGGATTGTGGCTTGATTTTGTATGTTCATCCTGTATATGTTTTCATTTTAGATATCTTTTCTTGCTTTACTTTAGTTTTTATCTATTAGTTTGTACAGACTACACTTGATTTGCAACTAAAATCCTGTTGAACCGGTCGTTCCTATAAATAAAGGATTTGCGTCTAAAGCTGTTTTATCTTTTCATAATGATATTCCAGGCTGGGGCTCTCTTAACTACAGAGTCTGTTAAGTCATTTTAGCAAATTTAAAGCTGCTGTTACTGAAATACCTTATTTTACTGCTAAGTGTAACGACCCCCTTTCATTTTCAAACCTTTGGATGCGATGCTAGGTGAAGTCGTTTTGCGATTTAAGTATTCAAATTAAGTATAGGTCTTTTAGTCTCTATACGATACTGGTATTTTGTCATAACGTCATAAACTTAATTCGTATCTTTACTTCAATTATGTCTTTTATAAATTAATAGTGAACAAATTGAATCATTCCTTATCTTACGAGTTTCTTGCAAAGCTACCAAATTCCAGTTTTAATGTTATACCACTAATCTTGTTGGTATATGTATTGTGTTATATTTCTTTACTTCTGACAGTATTTGCGTTCTGTCTTGTTTCTTAGGTAGCAGATAAAACTGCAATACAGCTACACGCTGCCACTTAGTGATACTACTGACATTTTCTTTCACAATTGCAATTTTTGACAAGCACCCACAATGCAAGCAGTCTTATGTCATCCATATAATGAATATAAATTTTCGTTCCAGATTTTTCATATTTTCGCCACTCATATCCTATATTAACATTGCTATTGTTTATGACAGAGTCGAGCTCGTCATCTGCAATGGAGGGGGGTATCTGGCGGAAAAAAGTAGCAGCCCAAACTCCAGGGAGTAGCGAAGTTTAGCCAGCATCTATACATATCTGTACGTAATACCAAGTCACCCTGCACATTCATGTGTCAGTATGTGCAGCCTGATGTCAGGAACTGCTTTAGTAATCGGCATACAGTTTTCACAAACAGAAATTCCCGACGAAGTTTCGTAAATGCATTTTAGTACCGGTGCCCAAGACAAGCCGTCCAATTGTAGAAATTTAGTTCTTCACTTGCGAAGCCAGAAAGGGTAACTACAGGGTACCTGGAGAGAAGACTTTCGTTTACCAAGAAGATAAACCTTGAACATACATGTTTAGTGTTTGTACAAACCATCAACTTCTGCGATACACGCCTGTAAGGGACGGGACGTGAAAACGAGACATCTGGAGAAAAGTAAGTGAACTGTTTATTGTTTCTAAAGTATTCCCCATAATTTTTAATACATTTGTTGCAGTGTGAGACAATACAGTCAATACTTTCAAGGGAAAATATTTGCGGGTGTCTACGGAATCATGACTGTACCCATGCGTGCAGCTCTTCGTCAAAAGCAAGACGACGGCGACGAATGTCTTCCTTTAGGACTCCAAAGATATATACACTCCTGGAAATGGAAAAAAGAACACATTGACACCGGTGTGTCAGACCCACCATACTTGCTCCGGACACTGCGAGAGGGCTGTACAAGCAATGATCACACGCACGGCACAGCGGACACACCAGGAACCGCGGTGTTGGCCGTCGAATGGCGCTAGCTGCGCAGCATTTGTGCACCGCCGCCGTCAGTGTCAGCCAGTTTGCCGTGGCATACGGAGCTCCATCGCAGTCTTTAACACTGGTAGCATGCCGCGACAGCGTGGACGTGAACCGTATGTGCAGTTGACGGACTTTGAGCGAGGGCGTATAGTGGGCATGCGGGAGGCCGGGTGGACGTACCGCCGAATTGCTCAACACGTGGGGCGTGAGGTCTCCACAGTACATCGATGTTGTCGCCAGTGGTCGGCGGAACGTGCACGTGCCCGTCGACCTGGGACCGGACCGCAGCGACGCACGGATGCACGCCAAGACCGTAGGATCCTACGCAGTGCCGTAGGGGACCGCACCGCCACTTCCCAGCAAATTAGGGACACTGTTGCTCCTGGGGTATCGGCGAGGACCATTCGCAACCGTCTCCATGAAGCTGGGCTACGGTCCCGCACACCGTTAGGCCGTCTTCCGCTCACGCCCCAACATCGTGCAGCCCGCCTCCAGTGGTGTCGCGACAGGCGTGAATGGAGGGACGATTGGAGACGTGTCGTCTTCAGCGATGAGAGTCGCTTCTGCCTTGGTGCCAATGATGGTCGTATGCGTGTTTGGCGCCGTGCAGGTGAGCGCCACAATCAGGACTGCATACGACCGAGGCACACAGGGCCAACACCCGGCATCATGGTGTGGGGAGCGATCTCCTACACTGGCCGTACAGCACTGGTGATCGTCGAGGGGACACTGAATAGTGCACGGTACACCCAAACCGTCATCGAACCCATCGTTCTACCATTCCTAGACCGGCAAGGGAACTTGCTGTTCCAACAGGACAATGCACGTCCGCATGTATCCCGTGCCACCCAACGTGCTCTAGAAGGTTTAAGTCAACTACCCTGGCCAGCAAGATCTCCGGATCTGTCCCCCATTGAGCATGTTTGGGACTGGATGAAGCGTCGTCTCACGCGGTCTGCACGTCCAGCACGAACGCTGGTCCAACTGAGGCGCCAGGTGGAAATGGCATGGCAAGCCGTTCCACAGGACTACATCCAGCATCTCTACGATCGTCTCCATGGGAGAATAGCAGCCTGCATTGCTGCGAAAGGTGGATATACACTGTACTAGTGCCGACATTGTGCATGCTCTGTTGCCTGTGTCTATGTGCCTGTGGTTCTGTCAGTGTGATCATGTGATGTATCTGACCCCAGGAATGTGTCAATAAAGTTTCCCCTTCCTGGGACAATGAATTCACGGTGTTCTTATTTCAATTTCCAGGAGTGTAAATCGCACGGGGAGAAATCGAAGACTGTATGGAGGAGCTTCTGAAACGAAGACGAAAAAACCTTGCAACATGCGCCCAGCCACATGTTGCTAAGATTGTTTCGAGTACGCTGCTGCAGTGCCGTGGGAAGCCCTTATACGTCCGTTCTCTACCTCCATCCCTCCATATGCATGACCACATACGTGGTTGACGGTCTGCTTCGACGGAAGAGGTGTAGGCCTGGGTAGCTCGAAGACAACAGCAAACGTTTTTCATCAAGTCATTGACTGTCACGTCTCAGGCTGGTATGAGTGTTTTAACAGTTACGGCGGTTAATTTTGAAATAGACAGATTACTTACATTTTTCCATCTGCATTGTTTCCATTTGACTGCCACTTGTATGTTTATGTACGTTTTGGGGAAGATGTTTTGCCAAAAGTGACCGGCACCTTTTTCTGTTACAACTTCCTCTGATAGAACAAGGTCGTGGTGGAAAGCAACGCCTCCGAATTTATTATGTAAAAAACCTTAAAACTTATTAGATAAAGCGAACATTATTAACGTTGAACACCTTTGTTCTTCATGTCTACCTATTGGCAGCCTTCTGCCACTATAAGACTCCCTATTGTAGCATGTAGCATTGTGGTATGTGATGTAGTTACGTCGGTGCTTCAGAAATAGCGTGCAATAACCTAGTTTGGAATTCTCAGATTTCGTCCACACTTGTAGCAGTCTCTCCTTCAGCATAAAAGTGCCAGATTACACACGAGCACTGCGTCATCTGCAGCAGTCTGACAACTTGTACTCACTGCCCTCGCTTATCGTCCATACTGTCCTCACCTGGCCCTATCGGATTTTCATCTGTTTGCAGAAGTTAGGGAACACCTCAGAGGAATTCACTCTGATAGCGTTGCAGTGGTGCACAGCATAGTTGAGATTGTGACTCCCTCATCAAACATCCAATTGTGGCGACATAACAAACTACTCTCTTGTTGGGAGAAATGTGTTCACCACCAGGATGTCTATGTTGAGAAATTAATACACTACTGGCCATTAAAATTGCTAAACCAAAAAGAAATCCAGGTAATAAAAGGGTATTCATTGGACAAATATATTATACTAGAACTGTGATTACATTTTCACGCAATTTGGGTGCATAGATCCTGAGAAGTCAGTACCCAGAACAACGACCTCTGGCCGTAATAAAGGCATTGATACGCCTGGCCATTGGATCAAACAGAGCTTGGATGGCGTGTACAAGTACAGCTGCCATGCAGCTTCAACACGATACCACAGTTCATCAAGAGAAGTGACTGGCGTATTGTGACGAGACAGTTGCTCGGCCACCATTGACCAGACGTTTTCAATTCGTTAGAGATCTGGAGAATGTGCTTGCCAGGACAGCAGTCGAACATTTTCTGTATCCAGAAAAACCCGAACAGGACCTGAAACATGCGGTTGTGCATTATCCTGCTGAAATGTAGGGTTTCGCAGGGATCGAATGAAAGGTAGAGCCACGGGTCGTAACACAACTGAAATGTAACGTACACTGTTCAAAGTGCCGTCAATGCGAACAAGAGGTGACCGAGACGTGTAACCAATGGCACCCCACACCATCACGCCGGGTTCTACGCCAGTATGGCGATGACGAATACAAGCTTCCAATGTGCGTTCACCGTGATGTCGCCAAACACGGATGCGACCATCTTGATGCTGTAAACAGAACCTGGATTCATCCGAAAAAATGACGTTTCGCCATTAGTGCACCCAGGTTCGTCGTTGAGTACACCATCGCAGGCGCTCCTGTCTGTGATGCAGCATTAAGGGTAACTGCAGCCATGGTCTCCGAGCTCATAGTCCATGCTGCTGCAAACGTCGTCGAACTTTTCGTGCAGGTGCTTGTTGTCTTGCAAACGTCCCCGTCTGTTGACTCAGGGATTGAGACGTGGCTGCACGATCCGTTACAACCATGCGGATAAGATGCCTCTCATCTCGACTGCTAATGATACGAGGCCACTGGGATCCAGCAAGGCGTTCCATATTACCCTCCTGAACCCACCAATTCCATATTATGCTAACAGTCATTGGATCTCGACCAACGCGAGCAGCAATGTCGCGATACGATAGACAGCAATCGCGATAGGCTACAATGCTACCTTCACCAAAGTCGGAAACGTGATGGTACGCATTTTTTCTCCTTACACGAGGCATCACAACAACGTTCCACCAGGCAGCGCCGATCAACTGCTATTTGTGTATGAGAAATCTGTTGGAAACTTTCCTGATGTCAGCACGTTGTAGGTGTCGCCACCGGCGCAAACCTTGTGTGAATGCTCTGAAAAGCTAATCATTTGTATATTACAGAAACTTATTCCTGTCGGTTAAATTTCGCGTCTGTAGCATGTCATCTTCGTGGTGTAGCAATTTTAATGGCCAGTAGTGTATATAGGCATGAAGAATAAAGAATCTTAAAGAAAGTTGTTTTATTTTTAAAAATCTTTAAGCAGTTTCACAAAAAATTCGGACGCAATTATTTTCAGCACGCCCTCGTAGAAAGGAGCAAGTTTTTTAAATATGTAAAGTGAAAGACAACAAGTCAGTTGTGTGATCATGATTACAGCTAGCGGGGGAACGCGTTTTGCGCTCCGTACGTGCACATATTGCTTGCCCTAAATTCATTACGAAAGACGTGTCCAATAAAGAGAAGCAGCCTCTGGCTGTAACTGCCTGCAATCTTGGGAAATTCATTACAAACACTTGACACACCAGGACCGTGTGTGGCAGCGTATGTACCACGGAATTCCACAATATGTGGGCGAGAGCCTAAATTCGAGCTTCCATTACAGTTCAGTTCAGCTTAATGCCATTAATATTAGACCTGTAGCCTTTGAACATTATACAGGACGTGCACATTAAGTACTCATGGCGACATACAATGTCATATATTAGATACATATATTTATAAATTATATAACAATATATTATTCATATATTTTGTTCATATTAAATTGGTGCTATAAATGTTATTGAAAATCTTATCAATTGAAAACAGTGTAAAATAAGAGTAATTAACTTCTAACTGAAAACCTTCCAGCGTTTATTATTAAATACACTGCTGGCCACCGTAAATGCAACACCCTGAAGGAAGCATCCGAATCGAGTGAAATTTACACCATAGGTTTGCAGCGATGAGATATGCAACTGATTAGAATTTCAGCGCAGACGCACATCACGCGCGCCTGTGGCGCCACCTCATAGCGCCATTTAAGGCTTGGCGATTTCGACGAGTGTATGTTCGGCACGTGTGTTTACCTTGTGGTTGCTTCACAAGACGATCAGTTATGCCTCGTAGACAACAGCGAACATCGTTTTATCAAGTATCCGAGTTCGACAGAGGAAGGATAGTGGCTTACCGAGATTGTGGATTATCATACAGAGAAATCGCTAGTCGTGTTGGACGAAACCAAACAACTGTAATGCGGATATGTGACCGTTGGATGCAGGAGGGTACGACGGACCGACGTGGTCGATCGCATTCACGTCGGTGCACCACTGCACGTGCTGATAGGCAAATTGTGCGCATGGCAGTGACGGATCGCTCAGTGACATCCCGAACCATAGCACAGCACATTGCGTCTGTAACGCATCATCCAGTGTCTGCGCGTACCATTCGACGCCGTTTACAGCAGAGTGGTCTGTCCGCAAGACGTCCATTGCTTCGTCTACCATTGACGCAGAACCACAGACGTCTCCGTCGCCAATGGTGTGATGACAGACGGATGTGGACAGCAGAATGAAATGACGTTGTCTATACTGACGAAGCACGCTTCTGTCTGCAGCACCACGATGGTCGGATTCGAGTGTGGAGACACCGTGGGGAGAGGATGCCGGACAGCTGCATCATGCACCGCCACACTGGTCTTGCACCGGATATTATGGTATGGGGCGGTATTGGATATTACTCTCGCACGCCTCTAGTACGCATTGCTGGTACTTTAAATAGCCGGCGCTACATATCCGAGGTGCTGGAACCAGTTGTCCTTCCTTACCTTCAGGGCTCGGCCACAGCCATATTTCAACAGGATAATGCGCGACCACACGTGGCACGCATTGTCCAAAGGTTCTTCGTCAATAACCAGATTGAATTGCTTCCCTGGCCGGCTCGCTCTCCGGATCTTTCGCCGATAGAAAACATGTGGTCCATGATTGCTCAACGAGTGACCCAGATTACATCCCCAGCTGCCACACCAGATGATCTTTTGCAACGTGTGGAAGCTGCTTGGGCTGCTGTACCCCAGGAACACATCCAACGTCTCTATGACTCAATGCCGAGACGTGTGGCAGCGGTGATCTCCAACAATGGCGGCTACTCTGGCTACTGATTCTGGCAGGAACCACATGTCACAGACGTCTGTAAACGTAATCATTTGATACTTGGTCAACATGTTATCTATAAAATAAATTTTGTTGTGCTACCTCTTGTCTTTCTTGGTGTTGCATTTACGGTGGCCAGCAGTGTATCTTATTGCCAGCTTCGGAAGAACACGAGGTTTGACGATAAACTACAGCTATGTCAACTACTAGACTTGGAAGACTTAAGATGCAATAAGGCAGAAGGGATAGATAACCCTACTTCGTAACTTCTGAAATGACTGGGACCAGTGGCAACAAAATGACTTTTCACGCTGGTGTGTAGAATGTTTGAGACTAGTGATATATCATCAGACTTTCGGAGTGAGGTTATTAACACAATTCTGAAGGTTTTGCGAACAACCAGCTTAACAGCACATGCATCCAAGTTGCTGGCAAGAATGGTACACAGAAGAATGGAAAAGAGGTTTGAGAACCTGTCACATCACGATCAGTTTGACCTTATGAGAGGTGAAGGTACCAGTGATGCACTTATGACATAGCGGTTGATTACGGAAGCTAGTCTGAAAAAAAATCACGAGACGTTTATAGGATCTGTACACCTGGGAAAAGCGTCTGACAGTGTAAAATGGTGCAAGATATCCGAAATTCCGAGGTGAATTGGGGTAAGCTATGGGAAAAGGCGGGTAATTTACATTATGTACAAGAGCCAAGGGGAACAATAATACTGGAGGTCTGAGAACGAATTAATGTCTAGCGGTGATCATTTCGCTGGGTAGATAGCCCACGCAGTCACTCATGATATGATATTAAACTCAATGCACTGCAGACCAGATTTGGAGGGACCTGAAGCAAATACTGTCAAATAGGAGCAACGGGAATCTATCGGCTGAATATCAGCGAGGAGTCGCTCAGTGAATGAGGAGTCAGTGGGATCAATCAGAGGGTAATCGGCAAGTGGACAGTCAGAGGGATCAGAGAGTCAATAAGACAGCAAGCAATGACTCAGTACGGCAAGTGTGAAGGAGTATGTGAGTCAGCAGTAAAGAAGTTAGTGAGAAAGCAGTGCAGCGAGAGAGGAGTAGGACAAGATGGGAGAGAGTATGTCTTGCGGAGGCATGCCAAAGCCACACTAGACTTTTAATCACATCATTGTATTCATATCGATGTCTGTCATCTCTGACATATAATTTCCGATCCACATCGAATGCACGTTCTTTGCAGGCCAACGTTTAACATCCTCCTTTTATCTTAGCCTCCAACTCTTGCTTTGATACCGCCTCTGCGAGATAATCACCACAGACAACAGACACCGAGAGCAAATTGCAACACGCCTCTTTGACAAGTGTTTACACATGGACCCTTATTCTGCACGGATTTAGAGACTAAACTGAAAAGAAGTGCACACGGGATTAAACTATTAATATTGTGTTTAGCTCTTCTCTCGATGTGGGCCTCGTTGCCTCTTCTCAGGTGTACTAAAGGCCTGCAGATATAGCTCGTTCGCAAAAAAAAAAAAAAAAAAATAGTTCCAGCATTTCAAGTTCAGTTATGCAGTAACTACCAAATAAAATCAGTTTCTGAGTTTTATCTTCTCTGTTATTGGTAACTCAGATGTCCGATCTACTTGGAGCACCTGCCTGCGAAAGGCAAAGGTCCCGAGTTTGAGTCTCGGTCTGGCATACAGTTTTAGTCTGCCAGGAAGTTTCATATCAGCGCACACTCCGCTGTAGAGTGAAAATTTCATTCTAAAAACGATAATATCATTTCCAGATTAATGCTAATTTATTTGCTCTCTTAAGAAACATCCTGGCAGATTAAAACTGTGTGCCGGACCGAGACTTGAACTCGGGACCTTTGCCTTTCGCGGGCAAGTCTGCTCACGTAAGACACAAATTTCTGTTCGTTACTTCTGCACGAATCCTGTCTCTCCGCTCAAAGTAACATCACAAGACTCATCCTTTCAACTACCCATCCAGTGAAATGCGTGCAAGAAGACTAGTAGCCCAACGATTTCAGTCATTTGCACAGATATTCAGAAAAATGTTCTAACACACTGGCATAATATATACAAAACAACTATCAGCCTCGATTGCGGTAATGAAACCAAACTTTACCTAAGTTTCAGTCCAAATAATTGAGCCTTCTTCAGAAATTATACCTGAAACTATAATTTGTCTAAGAGGGCATGGTCTAGAAATAAAACTAAAACAGCCTGCATAGGTGTAGTCGTGTAACCTCCCCCTCACTTATCGACCATAATGACAGTGAAAAATTAAACCGCGTGTACCTAATGGAAATTTGGGAAAAGCAATCGTCACCGTAGTTAATCTGTCGGTAAAGAGGGAGGAAAGGGTTACATCTAAATGAAATGAAAAATGCAAATGAAACTGGTGGAAATTAATTTTGAAAAGGGGTAAAGTTAACAAAGAAAGTAAATGTGCGGCCGTTACGTTAACAATTAACTAGCGGTAATTAGATATTTGAGATTTGGGGGAAATTACGGTCGCCAGTCCTAAGGACAATTACTATAGTAACTGAAAAAGAAAGGTTATTACACATACAATTAGCACTAGAGGCGTGGCAACTGAAGGTTGACACGTGTAGTGTGAAAACTGAAAGTTTGTCAGAAGTAATAAATTTCGCTACACTCTGACTCAATTTAGCAAAAGAATTAATAAAACCGGAAAATCGAAAGTTAATTTAGTGACTGAAGTTAATAGTGAGCTTTCTTTCTGAAGCACATTGAAATTCAGTAAAATACGGTTAGTCTTGGACTACCTCAACAATCATTTCAAAAGCTACTTGAATCTATGCAATTTCGAAATAAGAGATTTAACTCTGAACTCGAATTAAATGATTCTAAACAATTAACAATAGTAAAATTTAGTACGTACCAAGCTGAGCTTCAGTCTCAGGTAACTAAAATACGGTAACAAAATTCGCACTCTTAATTTGTGCTTGTGCTATGTAAATATTGTAGCCAGCTATGAATACCTTAACCGAACTTTGAAATTGAAGCAGTGAAATCGAATGATGCTGGCGTTTGAATATCAACGACACTCGGGTTCATTCCGGAAAAGGAAGGGACCCTGCTTGGTAATGCAATTGGGACAATGAGCAACAAACGTTCATGCTAAGTTGCTGTAATTTTGTGATGCAACAGTTTTAAAAGTTTGAAAAGCTGAGGTCTGCCATACAGTTCTAAAACTTTACGTGCTTCCAGTCTTCCTTGTTGGTTGATTGAAGGTTTGAAGCCGTCGATCGAGGAGGTGGTGACAGTCACTCATTGTTGGCCGTCACTGTTGCAGAAGCTGGATGATGGCGCGCCTTCTTCTCGACACGGTCACCAGACGAAATGGGCTCTTGATGTGCGCCAGCCAATGCTTCCTGTCCGCGACACCATGTCAGAAACTATCATCGCAAATCGAGCGCAATTACATGCTGCCAAACCCCGAAAGCGCGGTAACTCGCGGGAGCGTCACACAACACACCTGCTCCACTCGCTACTCCAGCCAGACTCTCCTCTCTGCCCGCGCTCCACGCGGCAGAGTTAACCCTACCAAAGATCCTAAACACATTCGTTCTCCACACGACCTATCGATGTATTCGTTCGATAGTATAGTTTTCCCTAGGCCAGACCCAGCGTATAAATACAAATAATATTCACATAACAAACCAATTATACATCGACATAAATGCAAATAGTAAAACAATTACAATATACAAAGACACAGAAATGTTATATCTTCAGGTAACAAAATAAGGAAAAAAAATTGCAGTGCAATAGATGGAAATAAGAGGATATGCATTTCCGGCGTTACATAGTCACACTTTAAAAATGCGGTAAATAAGTACTAAGTCAACACCAAGACTTAACTTTAGCTTTGGCGTGCGTCTCGTCTTCATGGATGCCGTGCAGTTGGCCTCGGGAGCTCACATGAAACGTTGACTTAGTACATATGTATCGCATTTTAAAATGTGACAACGTCTGTTCAGACTGTTTTAGTTTTATTGCTAGACCATGCCCACTTAGACAAATTATAAATTCAGGTATATCTTCCGAAGAAGGCTCAATTATTTGGGCTGAAACCTATGTAAAGGTTGGTTTCACTACCGCAGTCGAGGCTGATAGTTTTTTTTATATATATTAGATTATCACGATTGATGATTGTGCTGCAATGTTGACCACTTGCATAAGTTCGCACATTGCAAAGGCTTGTGTAAAAATTTATACATACAATTATGTCATATAAAACTTGCATATTCATCTTTTTAATTTACCTCTACAAATTTTTAAATGGTGCAAGCGTTGGGCTGTTGACCGCATTGTCAATTTATAAGATATTCCGATGAATATAACAAATTTTATATATTCAGACGGTCAGCCATGGCGTTCGAAAGAAGAAGTTTGCTGCACAATACGTCGTCTCCTAGTCGCGGTACATCGAAGACGAAAGAAGCCAGATGTTAACACACAGCCACACCCATAACGAGGGGTGATCGACATGGGGCGCCAACATTACACTCACTTCATGTGAAACTGATGCACTTGAGTGGTGAAATGATAGTTCGTCCGTCTGTAACGCCGTCTACTTTTCCAATCACTGAGTCGTGTCCATGCACAGTCAAATCGACCCTGACAGTATTTCTACTGTTGATCTAATAATAAACTTTTGCATATTTTGATCCTTCAATCAATTTGATTTCACAACGACTCCTTCCCAACTCAGTCCTCTGAATCTGTTTTACTGCATTTTGGTCCACAATTTGCGTGATTTGCATATTAATTTTCACATATTTCAGTTTACTGCATTTAGGCGTCCACCAAGAGATGACTCCATTTGCATATTTATTTCATCAATCAGTTATGTATTCATTACCCTTTAGGTACCCACCATGAAGCAATTTAAAGATCAATTACAGTTTATAACAACTAGTACCAAATATTGACCTTCATCTGCATGTGCATTGATACTCTACGAATTAGTTTTAAGTGCCTGGCAGAGGGTTCATCAAACATTCTTCACAATAATTCTCTATTACTCCAATCTCTAATAGCTTGCGAAAAAGAAAAACACCTATATCTTTCCGTGCGAGATCTTATTTCCCATATTTTGTTATGATAGTCGTTCCTCTATATCAACGTCAATAAAATAGTTTCGTATTCGGAGGAGAAAGTTCTTGATTCAAATTTCGTAACAAGATCTCGCCGCAAAGAGAACCGTATTTGTGTTAATGATGTCCACCCCAAATTCTGTATCATATCCGTAAAATTTTCTCTCCTATTTCGCGATAGTACATATTCTGCTCGTAATTCCTTGGTATTTACAACGCTATCCAGGGGAATGCCAGAAATCAATTCTGTCTTACTCGATGACTTTCCGCCAATTACTACGAACTTTGACCTCTCTGACAGGAAATCACGAATCCAGTAGCGTAACAACGATGATATTCCATTAGCAACTAATTTGATTGCAGGCTGCTTTTGAGGTGCAGTGTCAAAAGCGTCCTGGAAATCTATATTTTTTTTTTTGGGGTGGGGGGGGTGGATCATCAGTCTTCTGACTGGTTTGATGAAGCCCGCCCTGAATTCCCCTCCTGTGCTAACTTCTTCATCTCAGAGTAGCACTTGCAACCTACGTCCTCGATTATTTACTGGATGTATTCCAATATCTATCTGTCTTCCTCTACAATTTCTGCCCCCTACAGCTCCGTCTAGTAGAATGGAAGTCATTCCCTCCTATACTACGAGGTGTCCTATCATCCTGTTCTTTCCCCTCATCAGTGTTTTCCACATGTTCCTTTCCTCTCCGATTCTACGCAGAAGTTCCTCATTCCTTATCTTATCAGTCCACCTGATTTTCAACATTCGTCTGTAGCACCACATCGCAAACGCTTCGATTCTCTTCTGTTCCGGTTTTCCCCCTACAATGCTGTACTCCGGACGTAGATTCTCAGAAATTTCTTCCTCAAATTAAGACCCATATCTGATGTTAGTAGACTTCTCTTGGACAGGAATGTCCTTTTTGCTATTGCTAGTCTGCTTTTGATGTTTGATGTCCTGCTTGCTCCCCCCGCCTCCTCCTGCCCAGGCAGCAGAATTCCTTAACTCTACCTACTTGATGACCATCAATCCTGATGTTAAGTTTCTCGCTATTCTCATATACGGTATCAATTTCAAATCCATTATCGACAGCGCTCGACAGTGTACACGTGAAGATCTCGTCGGGTTTCACAAGAACGATGCTTTCTAAATCCGTGTTGTGTGTCAATAGACAGTTCTATTTCGAGGTAATTTATAATTTAGAACACAGTATATATCGTTCCAAAATCATGCAACTCATCGACGTTACTGGTATTAGCGGATTCTCTGTTGCCTTTTACGAATATTGCTGTGAGCTATACAACTTCCCAGATTTTGGGTACGGATCGTTCGTCGGCGAGTGGTGGTACACGATTCTTAAAAATGGAGCTACTGCAACGGCATACTCTAAAAAGAACCTAACTGGCGTACAGTCTGGACAGGAAGACTTCCTTTTATTAAGTTGCTTAACTGCTCCGACGATATCTACTTTTACGCTACCAATGTTGGCACCTCTTCTTGATTCGAAATCTGGAATATTTACTTCTCCATCTTTGGTAAAGTAATTTCAGAATTTAAGGAACAAATATCTGTTGGAGGTTAATCAATGATTGAGGGAATAAGGAACAAGAAGCTAATAGAGTCCTTTCCTCTGAGATATGGTGTTACAGAAGAATGCTGAAAATTAAGTAGTCTTACAAATAACAGGTCCACTGCAGAGTTGGTGAAGCAAAGGAATGCGATGAAAACGCTGACATGAAGAAGCAGCGGATGATACGCTCTGCGTTAACATGTTGTAGCTTGCTCGATACTAGAGAGAACCAGAGAAGGGAAAATTCTGTAGGGGGTGTCAGAGTCTCTGTAAAACCAGCCACCAGTCATACCAGACAAATAGAAAGGAGAAGGACAAGTGCCAATAGAACCAGAAGAACTCGGACTCTGAAGCTTCTGTACAAGTTCAGTGAGGTATCTAAATATTTCATGTACACTTTTAGATGTTTGAGCATAGCAAAATGTGTGACACAGATAGTGGTATTATTTGATTGAATTTTCTTAGGATCATAAATTTTTCAGCCAAAGGACTAGACCCTTAGAAGTCAACATGAGTTTCAACTTGATGCTTCTAACCTTCCATGAGAAAAAGGGCTCTAAACAAACGGACGACGAAATGGTCCTATAATGGTATAAGTGTTCAGTTTTTATCGATTAAAGTACCAACAAAGACTGTGATAGACTTTGGAGGAATAGTGATCTTAGTTCGTCTGTGAACTGAAAAGTGAGCAGAGCTCTTGGTGGGGGAGGTCTCCATTCCAAGAAGAAGGCTACATCTGCCATACAGGACGACTAAGAATGAGTTTATATTCTAGTTGGTTGGTTGGTTGGTTTGGGGAAGGAGACCAGACAGCGAGGTCATCGGTCTCATCGGATTAGGGAAGGAAGTCGGCCGTGCCCTTTGAAAGGAACCATCCCGGCATTTGCCTGGAGCGATTTAGGGAAATCACGGAAAACCTAAATCAGGATGGCCGGACGCGGGATTGAACCGTCGTCCTCCCGAATGCGAGTCCAGTGTCTAACCACTGCGCCACCTCGCTCGGTGTTTATATTCTAGCATTATAGACGAGGTGAATTGCAGATTCCATTAGTGTACGTTTCTTCCGTTTGCTGTATAGTACTTACTAATTCTCAAGTCCGTTTAGGTTTAATGCCACACTCCCCGGGCACGTCTGCGCAGTTTTTCGACACTAGTTCAAAATTCGCTCTGCGGAAAGGTAGGTATATCCTACTTGTGAGCATCAACTTGCAGTGGAGAATAAACAGCTAGCTTTTCAGTGAGCAGACCTGCTACGGCGTTCTGGCCTAGCATTTGAGGGAGAGCCGCTCATATCGGTGTTCAGAAATATCAACATGTATTAACAGTGGCTTCCACAAATCTCTGGAAATAAATGGTACGAACTTTCTTACATGAAAGTCAATGGACAATTTACATCTTCATTCTTGTCTCAGAAAATTGCAGAGTTAGAGTTTTATTTCTTAAGTAGCTCCCATATTTTTCTGTCCCTGATAAATTCAAAGGCACCTTCTAAGGCGTTTGGAAATTAGGGGAGAGGGGCTGGTAGAGATGAAACTGCTCCGTCGGCAAGAGAGTTGCCTATGAAAGGCTAGCTTGTGGGTTCGTGTTTAGGAACAGCACGCAGTTTCGTTCTGCCAATAAATATCTAATTAATAAGGTGCGAAGAAAGAAATGCAATGAAATAAAGTTTAATGAATTGATCTATTGGGATGAAATCGATGAACATGAAATCGTATGAAATGATTTCAGCGCAAATCGGGTGTGATATGTTCAAAGTGAAATTTGATAAATGCATTGTAAGAGTTAATATTCTGTGCCGGATCTGCTGAGGAAATGAAGTAAATCGTTCTCAAAACAACATCTAAGCGCCCCTGCTTCCACGATTGATTTCTCGAGCACTACCTCGTCTCTTCACACAAAATATATCAGTCTCTTAATTCACTCGGTACTTTGTCAGTTGGCAACGTTTAGGATTCTCAGAATATGTTTGCTCTTATCTGCAGTTATTGCTCATTGGTGTGTTTCATATTCACGTGTTGTCCATAACACAAATTTTGCTATCTTCGCGTGTCAGTTGGACTTGGTGATGAAGCTTTTCTGCATACCGTCTGTGACGCATATCACTTCGATAACATTACTCCATCATCCGGACATTTATCTTGGCACCGTACTAGAAACCGTAATGACTACCACACTCTACCTGTGGCAAAAACTGAACAGATAAGCAGTAATAATAGTTCACTACATAGAGAAATTCTCTCTGTGACCTCTACACAGACACTTCCTCAAAATCCCCTTTGTTAGTTTCGTAGTTGCTACTCAACTCCAGATAGGAGCTTCAAAATGTTGGAGACGTAGAACAAGTTTCTAGTGTTGCTTCATATGACACCAGTAAACAGTTTGTTGCCGCAACGGCCTCAGAAATACACTCCACGTTTGCTAGACTCATTTGAGACCCATTTGTTAGAAGAGCCCTCTGCTGAAACAGTGTACTTCTCTTTCGTAATGGACACAATTACCGAAGTTTCTGCATCTGCTCCTGACATGATTTATTGTCTTTCAAATGTTATGGCGTCTGAGCTACTAAAGTCATTGATTTTCTTATTATTGTAAATGTTGGTTTTTACCATTTATTTTCGTTTCCTCTTGTTGACATTGTTATTATTAATAGTATTAATTTTACTGGTACTAACTACTTTCGTGATTTGAATTGTTTATATAACTGGTATATTAATTATTAATTTTTAATTTTCACGTTGTTATGACTGTGGACCTCAGCATAGGTTACTTATCCTACGAAATATATAGATTCATAGTTACTGTCCTTCGTTAAGCATCTGACTCTGAAGCCTTGGGCACTATTGTTTTTTAAAATGTTACTTTTCGTCATAGGATATGTTGTAAATGTTACTGCATTCAAGGTATGTGCTGGGTCACACTTCCGCTGATTCCTGTCACTTCTCTCCCGCTTTACCTAAAGTATTCTCAAAAATGACCTCCGGTTCTCCGAGAAATTATTGAATTGCTAGTTTATTATGACAAAAAACTCTGGTAACCAATGGGGATAAAGACTACACAAGTGCACACTCTCCTTTCCGATTAGAATACGCGCTCAAACATCTGTTTCATTCCTCTTCTTCTTCTCCAACTAATGAGAACCCCCCTGACATAGAAGTATGTCAACTTTTCACAGTGACTACAGGAAAGAGACTACATAATATTGTTTACCTAGCTCGACTACCACACTGCGAAAAAATAATTGGGTTATTCGTTCAACAACACAATCTCTTTCTTCCTTTCTTACTACTCTGCCTTCACAAGTCCACAATTTGCCTTCATTTCGTCTTGTTTGTTGTTATGTAGATTTTATTTTCTTTAACAAGTATTTTTCCCGCCTCTCCAGCTTCACATCTCCTTGCCTTTAATTTCTACCTTCACCGACAGACTTTAGGTTTTCTTTCATGTGCCGCCTTTATGTATAGTCATGATTCCGCCATATCTAAATTCTTCAGCACGTCCGATTTGTACTTTATTTCACATTAAGTAAATTGTTTCTTTAAGAAGTAGAAGAATGTCACATTTTTTAACTTCTAAAAGCAACTGGATTATAAAGTCTCTTCTAATTTTAATTCTGTTAACATTTTTTCAATAAGTTATCTATGTACAATGAGCTGTAGAAATAAACTCATCATATGTCTCAATTACTTGTCATAGATAGTCATAAGGCTTTGTAAAACACAGACGACACTCCTTGAGGGTATCTTCCGTCTCACTAATTCTAATACTCAAATATCCTTATTTTGTCTCCCAAGAAATCTCTATACTCTTTGAGAACAACGCACAGGAAAATTAAATCCGCAAGGTCGACAGAAATGTTGTACTAAGGTCCTGAGTACTGCAAGCGGTACTTCGTGTTCATGATAAGCTACAGAGCTAAATCAAAGTTGCACCACGGAATTTGTTCGAATAAACACTGCACGTGACTAATCCGTTTATTACACGTAAGATCGTCTCAACACACTCACAGAAATAAATCTCAATATGTTGAAATATTTATATAATAATGAGACAATTAAAACACTGAGAACGGCAATTCGTTTATAGTAATTGTAAGAAAGAATACGATCCACTCCTCCCATGGTACTCAATAATGAAAGACACCGACAAGCATAATCCAAATAAAAAGTTTAGAACAAATCCACTTAGCATCTTGTCGGAGAAAGGCATCAGGTTTTAAGAAGCTGTTCTGGCCAGTAATCAACGCATAATACCTTTAATACCAACTGAATGGAAATCACCCAACTGATATAGAGCATATTTTATGCGGACAGTGTAGTACAGATTTCAAATCTGTGCAAATTAATTTGTATAATATGCAGCTGTACCTATTGTTTTACTCAGTCTATTTATTGGGTAAAATTCAGACCATCTTCGGTTTATTAAACCTGTTCGAATGTCTAACCCACAAATGCAACGTCTAGTAATCCTGAAATGTTCTATTTCAGTATAAAATATGCAATATTTCCAGTCCAACACAGAGGAGATGATCGTTATAAATAACATCATACTTAAAAAGATTTCAAAATGATTAGTCATTGCAGTTATGAAGTACACAACTGAACACGTTGTATGACACGAATATGGTCTGAATGTTTCGAAATAGAGAGTAGAAATAACATGGAAAGTACAGCTGTGTACTAGCCCGATATAGGGTACTAGTTCATCATTCCTGAGTTAGTAACTATAGAAAATACTATTCACTCACGAATGACGCTGAGATTCAAGAGCTGACTGCAAGTGCGGGTCGTTTAAATCCACGATTTATTATGTAAATGGAAAGCTTTTCCCGGAATGAAAGTCGCTGCGGGTTATATATTAGCGCATCTGTCTCCATAAGTCAACATTAAAGAGAATGAGCTCGCTTTCATGTTAAGGAATATCAGATATTCTCATTCGGGGTAACATATCTAACATGCTTGGGAAGATGAAGTGAGTAATGGCACGTGAAATCTACCTATGTCTGATAAAAGCATACGCTTAGCCCGTTTTCCGCTATATATCTGATAAATAATACGCTTTCACCTGATTACGTAGAGACAAATTACAGAAATAAATCCTATACAACAGCTTGCAAGATCACTGCCCGTCTTAAGTAGTTTGTGCATCAGTCGAAAATCTCATAAGAAATAGCTCTTTAATCAAGAGGTTGATTTAGTTTCAGTCAACAGTCCTACAAACGTTTTAGCAATTTACAAGCAGTACGGTTCACTGTGTCGGACGGCCCATTGTCTCCTCACTAACTACTTGTTCAGCTATTGGCTCTTGGTCTGCGTTAAATTATTAGGCAGCGTATAATCATCTGTACAGAACAAGTGACATCCCAACTTTTAGCAGCTTATGAAGGCATTCTGCTTCTTTTACACAGGCAACTAGAAAAGTATTTCTGCAGTTTTGATCTACAGTCGAAAGCCAGAATTAATTACCGTATAATTAACCTGGTACTACGCAACGGCATCATAAATACAAGCTGATTAATAGAACTGATTCTATTTCCGTTTCCAAACTGTCGATACCCGATGTCGGCCAGCGATTTGGTTCATTTCATAAAGTCTGTGAACGTAAAAATGTTTTATTTGAACTAGCTATGACTGTCATGAATATCACTTGAAAAACACAAATAACTTTAGTGCAACCTGTAACTTCGTCTGACGCCAAAGAAGATAAAAGTTACTTTAGTACATGGTTCTGAGTTAAGTAGATCTGTTCACTGCATACGTATAAGAGTAATCGCTGTTGCCGAAGTTTTCAGTCGAACGGCTGGTTTAGCTGAACTCTACACGCTAGACCATCGTGTGCAACCCTCTACATCTCTCCCTAACTAAAGCGCCATGTATCCGTTTCAACTTGCTTATTGCAGTCACTCCTTGGCCTCCCTCTACAGTTATTACTTCTCATACTTCCCTCGGTTACCAAATTGACCACTCCTTGATGCCTCAAGATGTGTCGCATCAACAAATCCCTGCTCCCTGTCAAATTGTACTTCATGTTTTTTGTGCTCAGTTCACTGCGGTACCTCATCATCAGTTACCAGTATATCCATGGATCTTTCAGCATTATACTGTAACAGTAAAATTTAAATACATAATCTCTTTTCTGGACTGATCTGTTTACCGTTCACTTTTCGATTTCGTGAAAGACTGCTTTCGACGGATAGATATTCAGCATAGGCTTCTAAGCATTTCGGTTTATATTTTGTGTGAACCAGTTTCTATTTTTCAGACATGCTCTCCTTGCTGTATCCAGTATCCATTCAATATCCCCTCTAATTTGCCCGTAGTCAGAGATTTTATTCTCCAAAGAGCGATACTCATTTAATACCGGCTGATAAAAAAAAAAAAGAAGAGCTTTCGGTTGTTCATCACAGACAAACTACAACAGACAGAAACACACTGCGAGTGTGACCGAATAGAGAACGATGCAAAATTTTTACACAGCTCAGCACCACCTAAAGTCAGGCCAAACAATTATACCGTGACGTCATACCCAAGCGGCTATAGTAACATACAGCAGCCAGTGTGTTTCGTAAAATTAGAAACTTCTTAGTTTACACTCTTGAATGAGATTAGTTAAGATAGAAGCCGGCCGGAGTGGCCGTGTGGTTCTAGGCGCTACAGTCTGGAACCGAGCGACCGCTACGGTCGCAGGTTCGAATCCTGCCTCAGGCATGGATGTGTGTGATGTCCTTAGATTATTTAGGTTGAATTAGTTCCAAGTTCTAGGCGACTGATGAACTCAGAAAATAAGTCGCATAGTGCTCAGGGCCATTTGAACCAGTTAAGAGAGAAAACATACACTCCTGGAAATTGAAATAAGAACACCGTGAATTCATTGTCCCAGGAAGGGGAAACTTTATTGACACATTCCTGGGGTCAGATACATCACATGATCACACTGACAGAACCACAGGCACATAGACACAGGCAACAGAGCATGCACAATGTCGGCACTAGTACAGTGTATATCCACCTTTCGCAGCAATGCAGGCTGCTATTCTCCCATGGAGACGATCGTAGAGATGCTGGATGTAGTCCTGTGGAACGGCTTGCCATGCCATTTCCACCTGGTACCTCAGTTGGACCAGCGTTCGTTTTGGACGTGCAGACCGCGTGAGACGACGCTTCATCCAGTCCCAAACATACTCAATGGGGGACAGATCCGGAGATCTTGCTGGCCAGGGTAGTTGACTTACACCTTCTAGAGCACGTTGGGTGGCACGGGATACATGCGGACGTGCATTGTCCTGTTGGAACAGCAAGTTCCCTTGCCGGTCTAGGAATGGTAGAACGATGGGTTCGATGACGGTTTGGATGTACCGTGCACTATTCAGTGTCCCCTCGACGATCACCAGTGGTGTACGGCCAGCGTAGGAGATCGCTCCCCACACCATGATGCCGGGTGTTGGCCCTGTGTGCCTCGGTCGTATGCAGTCCTGATTGTGGCGCTCACCTGCACGGCGCCAAACACGCATACGACCATCATTGGCACCAAGGCAGAAGCGACTCTCATCGCTGAAGACGACACGTCTCCATTCGTCCCTCCATTCACGCCTGTCACGACACCACTGGAGGCGGGCTGCACGATGTTGGGGCGTGAGCGGAAGACGGCCTAACGGTGTGCGGGACCGTAGCCCAGCTTCATGGAGACGGTTGCGAATGGTCCTCGCCGATACCCCAGGAGCAACAGTGTCCCTAATTTGCTGGGAAGTGGCGGTGCGGTCCCCTACGGCACTGCGTAGGATCCTACGGTCTTGGCGTGCATCCGTGCGTCGCTGCGGTCCGGTCCCAGGTCGATGGGCACGTGCACCTTCCGCCGACCACTGGCGACAACATCGATGTACTGTGGAGACCTCACGCCCCACGTGTTGAGCAATTCGGCGGTACGTCCACCCGGCCTCCCGCATGCCCACTATACGCCCTCGCTCAATGTCCGTCAACTGCACATACGGTTCACGTCCACGCTGTCGCGGCATGCTACCAGTGTTAAAGATTGCGATGGAGCTCCGTATGCCACGGCAAACTGGCTGACACTGACGGCGGTGGTGCACAAATGCTGCGCAGCTAGCGCCATTCGACGGCCAACACCGCGGTTCCTGGTGTGTCCGCTGTGCCGTGCGTGTGATCATTGCTTGTACAGCCCTCTCGCAGTGTCCTGAGCAATTATGGTGGGTTTGACACACCCGTGTCAATGTGTTCTTTTTTCCATTTCCAGGAGTGTATATGGCTGTTTATGTCAAAACGAATCTAAAACAATCGACAACTCATTACTGCCATTAATTTCGCACACACCATATTTAATATGACATGCACGTTTGTAACTAAAGTCGCTGACTTATTTGAAAATATGAGCCATTATCGTGCTTATGAACTGTCAGGAAGATCTGGGGGAATTTAAGCGTACTGTCGTGATTTATTAAAAACATCCACACATTTCCAGATAACAGTTTTATACGATAACACCGAGACCTACACATCACAGTCGCTTCCGTTCACACAATTTTCTGTTACAACTCCAAGAAGAAATTCAGTGACTACAATTTTGTATAACGAAACTCCTTTGAAACAGATCTCCACTTTCAAATTATTATCAATTATAATGAACACTAAGTAATGGGACTGCACAGATTGTTCCATACACATAAAAATAAAACACCCTGCTTCACTCTTTCCACAAAATTCCTTTGCAAAGATATTATATTAACGATATTTTTCATTTCATGATGGCTGCTATATGAAATTCTATTTAAATACCCATTATGGCTGACTCAACTAACTTTGCCCTTCCCTGTAATGCTCTTGCCTCCAACAACCATTTTCTTCTGGTCCTCTGGATTGTCGTGCAGGTTGACTGGGCAGATCAGGAAAATGGTTGACACAGCATTTGCATCAATTCGTAGTTTTGAGAATGCAGTTGGTTGGTTGGTTTCAAAGAGGGGGCAAGGGTCCATACTGCTATGTCGTCGGTCCCTTAGAGTCGAGAAGTTATGGTTTTTCATCTGTAACAAATGTATCCCAATAATGTTACCATCCCAGGAATACCTGTGACATATCTGAAGAATAAGCAGTGAAATTCGTTAATCGTAATATACTGAAGCCAAGTGATCCGGCTGGTAACAATATACCATAATCTAAAACAAGCACTGTTAAATTACATACAAAACAAAAATTACTACTAAATAATTAGTGTCCACGAAATCCGTGCAATTAAATGGAGCCATTTCTGTCTCATTACATCGTCCTTGAGAAACTTGAACACACTAACCTTGTTTTCTGCTGTGTGATCTACACTACCTATTAGTACGCAACACTTCATGACAGAAATGACGAGGAAACTTCATAAACGTATGTTACGTTGCGTGAAACTCACACAAACAGAAGTTAGCAACACTCGGTATGATTTCTGTTTACTGAAATAATAATCTCGTAACGAGCATGTAGCACATTGAGTGTTTTTGTACCCAGCGTGCTGTTGACTTTTGCCACTTCCCACTGACTTCACAACTTCCAGTTCTTGTCAGCCTTTTCGTCTCGATGGTGTGGCACAGCTGTGCTGTTGCATGTTTGTAGGAATATGGCAACTATATGACTTGGGGAAACATTTTTTTTTTTTTTTGTACGTGTTGGAATGTTCGCGAAGTAAGTCCACTGTTAAAGTGCAACGTACAATTCGCCGTCCATTCAGCAAGAAACCACTTCTGCTGAAGCAAATTTGTGACTGTCACAAAAAATTCTTCGAAACTGGAAGCATATGTAAAGGAAAGAGCACCGGTCGGCCACGTACATCTGGTGAAAATGTCGAGCGTATCCAAGATGCGTTCACACGGTTTCCTCGGAAGCGAAACAACGTGATGTGGACTTTACACACGAAGTGAGTTGCAGGGAAGGTGAAAGGCTGACTACTGTTTATTGGAACAGTGTGATATGAAGAAACCGGCATGTGCAGAATTCTAGTGCTAGCCATTCTTGAAGTGTGTTCGACTGTTAGGGGTACCCGTTGGATTTATTCTGGGTCGGTTCGACCACTGCAAGACTGTTATAAGAATTTTCAGTAAGCTTAGATGGAAATTCTTGGACGGAAGAAGACGATTTCTTGACGGAGCGTTGCAATACAAACGGAAATATGTTATAAGAAAGCATTAATACCTTTGACTCAAACATCCATCTCGCTTAAAGATCGTGAGGACAAAATAAGAGAAGCATACAAGCAATCGTTTTCACCATCATTTGTTGTGCAAGTGGAACACGAAAAGAAATGCTTAGCAATGGTGTAAGATACTCTGCGCCAAACACTGTACGCTGGAATGCGCAGGGATGTGAATGAGAGATCGTATTTCGATCTCTATACATACTCTACTTACATTAGAATAGGCGAGATGTACTTTTCGTTTCATGGATACATAGGGAGATCCTCAAGGATGTAGAACATGACAGAGAACAAGAATGCAGAAAATACAAAGTGTACTAGTGTATCTCCAAAAGGTACCAAACTAGATGATCCTCGTGGCTGTAGAATAAGCAAAAATATCTGAAACTGTCATTAATACAAAAAGTAAAGACAAACTTGGTACAAAACATATAAATGCACAATATGGTGAGGTGCATATGATAATTCTTAGGCTATCGTGGCCACGCATTATCAGAGAGAAAAATCTGTTTACAACACGTACTTACATTTATAGCATTATCGAGCTGAAGATGTACGGAAGACAGATTTTATATTATTTGACATTATTAGTAGTATATACTCATCAGGCTGTTTTACTAAGAATTTCTCCAGTTTACTAGGAAGAACAGGCCGTCAATACATTATCCAGGCTCTTCTTACACTGAACCATTTTCCTCTTCATCTTCTGCTTCTTCCTTAGTGTATCTCAATTCACTGCTGAAAATAGACCTCCGTATGTGTCCATTGTATTGGTTTTCGAGCCATCTGATACCTCTGTGCTCCAGCTACCAGCTTCCCAGTATCTTACGAATCCTATCTTGTGGTATATGTTGTTATACTTTCGAGCTTTGGTCTTGCATTGCTTTCCAGAAAAGCTGTTACCTATACCCTCTGACCGAATCCTATCCATGACGCTGATAGGGAAGCCAGAAAATTTGGAAAGGCTCCATCCAGGTATAGTGGAGGTCAGTGAAGTGGAAAGAAGACAAATGTTTCTAGCCAGACGAGTATTGGATAATATCAACAGCAGTAGCAAATGGTATAACGGGAGTAGGCCTTGTTATGAATAGAAGGTAGGGCAGAGAGTGTGTTACGAGGTGCATTCAAGTTCTAAGGCCTCCGATTGTTTTTTCTCTGGACTGGAAAGGGATAGAAACATGCGCATTGTTTTAAAATGAGGCCGCGTTCATTGTCAATACGTCCCAGAGATGGCAGCACTGTTTGGCAGATGGAATTTTACCGCCAGCGGCGAGAATGAGAACTGTTTTAAATACTTCAAATGGCGACGTTTTCCTTATTTGAACAGCGTGCAATCATTCGTTTTCTGAATTTTCGTGATGTGAAACCAATTGAAATTCATCGACAGTTGAAGGAGACATGTGGTGATGGAGTTATGGATGTGCCGAAAGTGCGTTCGTGGGTGCTACAGTTTAATGAAGGCAGAACATCGTGTGACAACAAACCGAAACAACCTCTGGCTCGCACAATCCGGTCTGACGACATGATCGAGAAACTGGAGAGAATTGTTTTGGGGGATCGCCGAATGACTGTTGAACAGATCGCCTCCAGAGTTGGCATTTCTGTGGGTTCTGTGCACACAATCCTGCACGACGACCTGAAAATGCGAAAAGTGTCATCCAGGTGGGTGCCACAAATGCTGACGGACGACCACATGGTTGCCCGTGTGGCACGTTGCCAAGCAATGTTGACGCGCAACGACAGCATGAATGGGACTTTCTTTTCGTCGGTTGTGGCAATGGATGAGACGTGGATGCCTTTTTCCAATCCAGAAACAAAGCGCCAGTCGGCTCAATGGAAGCACACAGATTCACCGCCACAAAAAAATTTCGGGTAAAGGCCAGTGCTGAAAAAATGCTGGTGTCCATGTTCTGGGACAGCGAGGGCGTAATCCTTACCCATTGCGTTCCAAAGGGCACTACGGTAACAGGTGCATCCTACGAAAATGTTTTGAAGAGCAAATTCGTTCCTGCACTGCAACAAAAACGTCCGGGAAGGGCTGCGCGTGTGCTGTTTCACCAAGACAACGCACCCGCACATCGAGCTAACGTTACGCAACAGTTTCTTCATGATAACAACTTTGAAGTGATTCCTCATGTTCCCTATTCACCTGACCTGGCTCCTAGTGACTTTTGGCTTTTTCCAACAATGAAAGACACTCTCCGTGGCAGCACATTCACCAGCCGTGCTGCTATTGCCTCAGCGATTTTCCAGTGGGCAAAGCAGACTCCTAAAGAAGCCTTCGCCGCTGTCATGGAATCATGGCGTCAGCGTTGTGAAAAATGTGTACGTCTGCAAGGCGATTACGTCGAGACGTAACGCCAGTTCATCGATTTCGGGTGAGTAGTTAATTAGAAAAAAAATCGGAGGCCTTAGAACTTGAATGCACCTCGTACTGTGGACAGTTCAGTGAAAGTGTCATCGGAATCAACAGCAAACCAACACAACAATAGCTCAGGTTTACATGCCGAAGTCGTATGTGTTAGATGAAGAGATGGAGTAAGTATATGAGGATATCGAAAAAGTAGTACCGTACGTTGTGGGAGATGAAAATCTAGTAATCATGGCGGACTGGAATGAAGTTGTAGAGGAACGAATAGAAGAAAAGGTTACGGGAGGACATGGGCTTGGGACAAGGAATAAGAGACGAGAAAGACTAACTGAGTACTTTAATAAATTTCAGCTAGTAATAGCGAACACGTTTTCAAGAGTCACTAGAGGAAGAGGTTTACTTGGAAAAGGCCGGGAGTTAGTGGAAGATTTCAGTAAGATTACATCATGGTCAGGAAGAGATCAAGAAATGAGATACTGGGTTGTAAGGTGCAGATATAGACTCAGGTCGCAATATAGTAGTAGAGAAAAATTACATGACGCAATACGCAATACACAAAGAGGTGGGTTACGGAAGTTTTAAGAAAGGAAGAGGTACACTGGAAGTTGTTATATATACTGCAGTATCGAATAACTCAACAGACGGTACAGAATGTACTTATCTAAAATGGGCAATTACTGAAGTTGGAGAGAAAAACAGTGGGACAAAGATGGTAACTACGATGAAACCTTGGGTAACAGAAGAAATACTTCAGCTGATCGGTGAAAGAAGGACACTCACTAACACGAAATATAAGTCGCTGTGGAATGAAGTAAATAGAAAAAGCAGGGAAGCTAAGATGAAATGGCTGCATGAAAAATGTGAAGAAATCGAAAAAGAAATGATTGTCGAAAGAACTGATTCTGCTTATTGGAAAGTCAAATCGTACTTCGATGAAATTAAAAGAAGGTTTCGTAACATTAAGAGTGCAACGGAGTTCCACTTTTAAATACAGAGGAGAGAGCGGATAGGTGGAAAGAGGACATTTAAGACCACCATGAGGGGGCAGATCTGTCCACATAATTCCGAAGACTACAATAGCCACTAAGTGCGAGGACTATCACACAATGAGGTTAACAGCTGATGCATCCAAGTTGCTGACAAGAATAATATACAAAAGAATGGAAAAGAAAGTTGAGGACGTGTTAGACGACAATCAGTTTGACTTTAGAAATGGAAAAGGCACCAATTCTGGAGTTGAAGTTGATAATGGAAGTAAGACTGAAGAAAAATGGGATTTGTCGACGTGGAAATGGCGTACGATAATGTAAAACGGAGCAACACGTTCGAAATTATGAGAAAAATAGGGGTGATCTGTAGGATGAAACGGTTGATATACAACATATACAAGATCTAAGAGGAAATAATAAGACTGGAAGACCAAGAGCGAAGTGCTCGCATTAAAAAGGGTGTGAGGAATGCAGTGTTTCAACCCTACTGTTCAATCTGTACATCTAAAAAGCAATGATCGAAATAAAAGGAACAGTCAAGAGGGGCATTAAAATTCAAGGTGAAACGGTATCAGGGATAATATTCGCTGACAACATTCCTATCCTCAGTGAAAGTGAAGAAGAAATAGTATTTGCTGAGTGGAATGAACAGTCTACTGAGAAAATAATAACGACTGAGGGTAAATCGAAGAAAATCGAAAGCAGTGAGATGCAGCAGAAATGAGAAGAGGATAGATGGTCACGAACGAGATGAAGTTGAGGAATTATACTACCTAGGCAGCAAAATAACCAATGATGGACGGAGCAACTGGGACATCAAGAGCAGACTCGCACTGGGAAAAAAGGCATTTATGTCCAAGAGAAGTCAACTAGTATCAAATACAGGCCTTAATTTGAGGAAGATACTTCTGAGAATGTACGTTTGCAGCACAGAATTTCATAGTAGGGAAACATGGGCCGTGGGAAAACGAAGCAGAAGAGAATCCAAGCATTTGTAATGCGGTGCTACAGACGAATGTTGAAAATTAGGTGGACTGATATGGTAAGGAATGAATGGGTTCTGCGCAGAATCAGAGAGGAAAGGAAGATGTGGAAACACTGACAAGGAGAATGGACAGGATGATAGAATATCTGCTAAGACATCAGGGACTAACGTCTATGGTACTAGAAGCACCTGTGAAGGGTGACAGCTGAAGAGGAAGACAGGAATATATCGTACAAACAATTGAGAACGTTTGCTGCAAGACCTAGTCTGAGATTAAGAGCATGGCACAGGATTCGTGGCCGCATCAAACCAAATGAATAAAAACAAACAAAACAGCCTTCCTTATTGCTCAGATCTCCACGCATTCGAAAGCTTTTGATAATCTATAGAAGTCAGATAAATCCTGATGTATTTATTTGTTTTCTTCAAGGAGGACAGTGTGGGTGTGATACACAGAAAAAAACCTTTCAGAAATCCCACTTGCTCAACAGGTTGATAGAAATTCAATTCTCTTCCGGAGCAGTTTGTTAGAGACAGATATCAGGAGTTCGTAAAGATGTGATTACATATCAACCGGACGATAATTCTCAAAGGTCACCTTATCACCCTTTCATTTTGCAGGTGTTCTTCCAGGGTTCGTAGACTTGTTGATAAGTAATCTCACTACTTCCAGCAAGTTACTTCCACCCACTTTCAACATTACGTATGTTATCAAATCTTCGCAAGTGGATGGACTTTATAAGTAGTTTAACTTTTTATGGCTGATGCCAAGTTATTGATAATATTTGTTTTTTAATACCGGACAACTTTATGGAGAAAAATAACTGAATTTTGATGTTTTAAGAAGGTAATTCTTGTTTTTAGTATTGACTGAATGAAATGAGCTGTTGATTCGAAAAAGGGACACATTATTTATGAATAATTTTACTAAGAAATAAATTAGAAGCTCCTCGAACAGGCCTCTCCAGTTCTTACATGAGTTTACACCAAAAACAATTCGTATTACATGTTTTCGTAATCTGAAAACTTTACCGTGGATGAGTTTCCCCATAAGACGAGTCCGTATGACACTATGGAATGAAAAGAAGGGAAATATGTTACCATTTTTTTTTTGCTTTTACATAACCTACGTCTGAAAACATCGTTTCTGCAAATAAGGTTTTGTTTAGTTATTTGAGCAGTTCTGTGTTATGTTCCTCCCTACTGAATTTATTATTAAACTGTAAGCCAAACAACGGCAAACTGGAAATCTCTTATATACTTCTGTCGTCATATTTTAATCGTATGTTACTCTTCTTGAATATCATCATGGGACACGTACCTAAATTCCCCATCCACCTTCATTCCATGACTCACGAAAGAGATGGTTGGAATATATTCCAGGATCTTGATGTAGATTCTGATCAACTGTAGAGAATCACCACACATTGATGGTCCAGTAGTGGGAAAGAAATTTCCTTCCATGCCAAGTTGTAGCCCCTAGTTGTGTTTTCATCGCACTAGTATCCGTAACCTATATAGGTTCAGATCTCCATCGCCTATGTTAAGCCATATCAGAAGTTAAATAACGTCAATGAATATAAAAAAAGGATGTGAAACGCAGTGTGCTTCACTGAATCAGAGTAGCTTCGAAACAGTGGGCACAGATGAACCGATACGTTCTGTCTTCCTGCGTGAGACCTTAACTGCTTCCGGTATACACAATGTTCAGATAATTTGCGGGAATGCAGCCGTGTGTCATCGATATTTTGACAGGAGCACACCCTGCCATTTTCAAGGCAAAATTGCCTTAAAAATGGCAAGGTTCTCCTGTCTAAATATCAACGGTTGTCGACGAAGATACCGTGCTGTATTCCCGTAAGTAATCTGTTTTTCTAGATTTCGGACAGGCTTTCGATATTATTGTATACTGTCGTCTAATAACGAAGCTACAATCGTACTGCATACATGCAGATCTGTGATTGCTCGATGAACTATGGATTTACGAAATCCGATTGTCAATGTTCAACAAAAGCTAAGGTTATAGTGGGCGAATCCCAGGAAAACATAATGGAAACTGTGACGTTTTAAATACATATCAACTAATTATCAGTTAGAGTCTAAAGGATTATAAGATGGTTAGGTGACGTAGCTGTTGCCCATAAAATACCTACACGGTGTAATGAATGGCATTTACCTTTAAATGTTAAATGGGAAGATAATGTCGTAACAAACAGAAGGAACCCAATAGAATTCGATTACTAGATTTGCCTTGAACGTTTGGACGTTCTCATGTGATATCAGTATTGAGGAATAGTACTATGAAGCGATATGATGTGGAACGAAAAACAAATGAAAGTCTCATATATAGTGGAATGCAAGCTTTCAATGCCGGTATTTGCATTATTACTGATATTTGTTTTATGGGTGTCAGACCGTGTTCTGTGGTATATTTCTCTGCATAACGCCTTCGTCTTCCAAAGTTGGAGGCATCATCAGAAGCTTTAACGATTCAGAAAGCAGTTACAGACTCAAACAAGCTCAGCAAGCCGAACTGCTTATATGTACGAGGGTAAGTCAATTACTATCCACAATGTAGTTAGATTTTTGTTTATTTTGGTAGTAATGTCGTTTTACGTTGATGACGCATGCTTTGTTTATTTGTTGTTATATCTTTGCAATTTTCAACCTGATAGGTTAGTTTCGTTATCGCTGCCGTTAATCATGGCTGCTCCGCTGTCTATTTGCACAAAGGAAGAGCAACGTTCAGTGATCCGTATTTTGTGATCGGAAAGCGTACCAGGGAACGAAATCTATCCAAAGCTTTCTGTACACTACGGGAACAGTATCTTGCCACAACGGAGTGTCTACGAATGCACTGGAAAATTCCGAAATGGTCGCAATAGTGTTACGCACGATGGACGAGCCGGACGACCGTTTACCGCCACAAATGAAGAAACCATTGAGCGTTCACGTGAAATGATTCTCTTAGACAGACGATTAATTACTGACGAAGTGGCACATCGTCTGCAAATTAGTCACGGTTCTGCCTACGAATCATCCACAACATACTTCGTTTTCATAAATAACTCACACAGTTGCATAAACAAACGCGCTTGGACATTTGCAAAAAACATTTTGATCACGATGGTGCCGGCCGGTGTGGCCGTGCGGTTAAGGGCGCTTCAGTCTAGAACCGCGTAACCGCTACGGTCGCAGGTTCGAATCCTGCCTCGGGCATGGATGTGTGTGATGTCCTTAGGTTAGTTAGGTTTAAGTAGTTCTAAGTTCTAGGGAACTGATGACCACAGATGTTAAGTCCCATAGTGCTCAGAGCCATTTGAACCATTTGATCACGATGGTAACGAACAGGACAACTTCTTCGACAGTATCATTACAGGAGACGAGATATGGATCTATCATTACGAGTCGGAGAGTAAACGGCAGAGTATGGAATGGAAACATCCAAATTCGCCGCCCAAGAAAAAGTACAGGGCTATTACAAATGATTGAAGCGATTTCATAAATTCACTGTAGCTCCATTCATTGACATATGGTCACGACACACTACAGATACGTAAAAAAACTCATAAAGTTTTGTTCGGCTGAAGCCGCACTTCAGGTTTCTGCCGCCAGAGCGCTCGAGAGCGCAGTGAGACAAAATAGCTACAGGACCCGAGAAAGCGTATGTCGTGCTTGAAATGCACTCACATCAGTCAGTCATAACAGTGCAACGACACTTCAGGACAAAGTTCAACAAAGATCCACCAACTGTTAACTCCATTCGGCGATGGTATGCGCTGTTTAATGCTTCTGGATGCCTCTGTAAGGGGAAATCAACGGGTCGGCCTGCAGTGAGCGATGAAACGGTTGAACGCGTGCGGGCAAGTTTCACGCGTAGCCTGCGAAAGTCGACGAATAAAGCAAGCAGGGAGCTAAACGTACCACAGCCGACGGAAAAGGCTAAAGCAGAAGCCTTACCGTTTACAATTGCTACAAGCCCTGACACTCGATGACAAAGTCAAATGCTTTGAATTTTCGGCGCGGTTGCAACAGCTCATGGAAGAGGATGCGTTCAGTGCGAAACTTGTTTTCAGTGATGAAGCAACATTTTTTCTTAATGGTGAAGTGAACAGACACAATGTGCGAATCTGGGCGGTACAGAATCCTCACGCATTCGTGCAGCAAATTTACGGCCCCTTTTTGTTCTGCGAAAAAAACGTTACAGGACACGTGTATCTGGACATGCTGGAAATTTGACTCATGCCACAACTGGAGACCGACAGCGCCGACTTCATCTTTCAACAGGATGGTGCTCCACCGCACTTCCATCATGATGTTCGGCATTTCTTAAACAGGAGATTGCAAAACCGATGGATCGGTCGTGGTGGAGATCATGATCAGCAATTCATGTCATGGCCTCCACGCTCTCCCGACTTAAACCCATGCGATTTCTTTCTGTGGGGCTATGTGAAAGATTCAGTGTTTAAACCTCCTATACCAAGAGACGTGCCAGAACTGCGAGCTCGCATCAACGATGCTTTCGAACTCATTGATGGGGACATGCTGCGCCGAGTGTGGGAGGAACTTGATTATCGGCTTGATGTCTGCCGAATCACTAAAGGGGCACATATCGAACATTTGTGAATGCCTAAAAAAACTTTTTGAGTTTTTGTATGTGTGTGCAAAGCATTGTGAAAATATCTCAAATAATAAAGTTATTGTAGAGCTGTGAAATCGCTTCAATCATTTGTACTAACCCTGTACAAGACACAACCACCCGAAAGAAAACTGATGCTTACGGTTTTTTCGGGCGCACAAGGTCCAGTACTGGAACATTATGGGGAAAGGGGCACTACAACAAAGAGTGTAGGTTACAGTGAGATGCTTACTGCCAGGCTAAAGCCTGTAATTCGAAGCAAACGACGAGGATTGCTGTCAAAAGGTGTTGTTTTGTTTCACGGTAATGCCCGTCTGCATAGTGCCGCCCACACTGCTGAAACGCTCCATAAACTCAAATTTGAAGTACTGGATCACCCTCCATATATTCCCGATCTTACCTCTTCTGACTCTCACCTGTTTGGTCCACTCAAACAGGCATTGACGGGCCGCCGATTTGCCTCGGACGAAGCGGTGAAAGAAGCAGTGCATTCCCCGCTCGCAGCTCAACCGAGAACCTTTTTTATGACGGCATCAGGAAGCTTGTACAATGATGGATCATTGCATTGAAACACAGAGACTATGTCAAAAAATGATGGTTTTATAAGTTTCGTATTTGATTAAAATAAAATGTTATAACTACTTTGAGGATAATAATTGACTTACCCTCGTATATGTGCAACGATCGGTCCATGACTTCATCAGACAGCTGCGCAAAATCGCTGAGTCGCGTCGACGTGCGTTACGGAGCTAGTACTGGGGAACTGAAAACGCAGTTTGATTCATTGAGCACTAACGCCCACAGCTTGTCTGATTTCAATCCTTATTATTTCTGTTAAAGTTGTTTCTATAACCTCTACGTACATCCTGACGTATAATGACTAAATCATGCTACAACCATATAGTCAGTGAAACGAACGGGTGGTTCCCTGATCCTAGTGCATGATATGCTACTGCTGATTCGTCCGTATTGACCAGGAGGCATTTGTACTTGTGTCCCTTAAGGCGGTTGTTAATGTTTCTTTTTGTAGTTCCAATGTGCCTATAAAATACAAACGGCTCGCCACAGTGGTAACACTGGTTCCCATCTCATCACTGAAGTAAAGCGCCTTCGGTCTTGGCTTACAAGTGGATGGGTGACCGTCCGGGTCTGTCGAACGCTTGGTGGCAAGCGGGGTGTACTCAGCCATTGCTGAGGCTAATTCAGAGGGTACTTGATTGAGATGTAGAGGCTCTGGTCACGAAAACTGACAACAGCCGGGAGAGAGACGTGCTGACTACGTGCCTCTCCATTTCCACATCCAGTGCCGCATAACGGCTGAGAATGACACGGCGGGTGGTCGTTACCGTTGGACCTCCCGAGTCTTGTTCTGACGGAGTTTAGTTAGTTTATGTGCTTAGAAAATGTAATGGACTTTTAGGGCACAAAGTCTACAGAAGCGCACTCACCCATGTAAGTACCGTCACAGATATTCCAGTCTTCATCCCAAGCTGAAAAGAGGAACCAGTCTACTAGAATCTCTGAACTGCAGTACTTGCAGGACGAGCTCGATCATTTAAAAACTGCCTTCAGAAGAAATGGATTCTCTGTCAGACAGTAAATACGGCCCTAACCCCTGAAAGGTATAGAGTATGTAACGATGTATAAACAAATGAAGAGCAAATTTTGCTTCGGCTTGCAACAAATATCACAGATCGCATTAGCGGAGCACGCAGAAAACACGGAATTGATTCAGTGTTTAAACAACAAGGAAGGTGCACGAATGTTTCAACACTGCAAAATGACCTACGATCCATTGTACTTGCTGTGAAATGTGGCGTCGGCAATACGGTTTAAACAGTAGTAGCAGACCATGTGCTGATACGAAATTCGTCTCTCTGGCGACGTGGTTTTAGCAAACATTAATATTTTAGGATGTACAGGGAACCCAATGAAATTCAGAAGTGCAAAATAACTTTAATAGAAAAAATGATGAAATTAGACAAGTCGTGGGGGTTAGTGCCATCTTAGACAGTGACCTGATGACATCACAAATCGACCGTTGCATGGATGCATGTAAACATTCGGCTTTCTGACTTGTTTGAAACTATAACTGCTTTTAGTCCTTAAAGCCTCTGATATCTCCAACAATAGCAGACGAAACGTTAGGAGGAGAATTATGTCTTGCACCTCGGTCTTATCTACATCTAAATCTACATCTATACTCCGCGAGCCACCTTACGGTGTGTGGCGGAGGGTACTTACTGTACCACTATCTGATCCCCCCTTCCCTGTTCCATTCACGAATTGTGCGTGGGAAGAACGACTGCTTGTAAGTCTCCGTATTTGCTCTAATTTCTCGGATCTTTTCGTTGTGATCATTACGCGAGATATATGTGGGCGGTAGTAATATGTTGCCCATCTCTTCCCGGAATGTGCTCTCTCGTAATTTCGATAATAAACCTCTCCGTATTGCGTAACGCCTTTCTTGAAGTGTCCGCCACTGGAGCTTGTTCAGCATCTCCGTAACGCTCTCGCGCTGACTAAATGTCCCCATGACGAATCGCGCTGCTTTTCGCTGGATCGTGTCTATCTCTTCTATTAATCCAACCTGGTAAGGGTCCCATACTGATGAGCAATACTCAAGAATCGGACGAACAAGCGTTTTGTAAGCTACTTCTTTCGTCGATGAGTCACATTTTCTTAGAATTCTTCCTATGAATCTCAACCTGGCGCCTGCTTTTCCCACTATTTGTTTTATGTGATCATTCCACTTCAGATCGCTCCGGATAGTAACTCCTAAGTATTTTACGGTCGTTACCGCTTTCAATGATTTACCACCTATGGCATAATCGTACTGGAATGGATTTCTGCCCCTATGTATGCGCATTATATTACATTATGTCCTTAAAACAACTGTACCAGTACAATCGTTGTATGATCGTTGACTTGATGAACAGCCGTGTGTCTGGAAAACAAACATTTTACAAGATGCTAGATCTTCCAATTCAAGAGTGTTTCGTCAGCGTTTCGAGTCCTTAACAAAGGGACAAGAAAGCAGACATCGAACGAAATCAGACTCGCGCTACAAGGATTGTAACAGGTCGTTACAGCCGACAGGAACGTGTAACAGTAGCGCATGCGGGATTTACATTGGATTCCTTGAAAGAAGTCGAGAAATAAGTCGACATATTTCTCGCGAAATCCTCTTCAGCGTTGAGTAAATTAAGAGAACTGACGTCAACTAAATCTTCCTCCACCGTAACATACCGGGTGATAAAAAAGTCAGTATAAATTTGAAAACTGAATAAATCACGGAATAATGTAGATAGAGAGGTATAAATTGACACCCATGCTCGGAATGACATCGGGTTTTATTAGAACCAAAAAAAAAAAAAAAAAAATACAAACGTTCAAAAAATATCTGACAGATAGCGCTTCATCTGATCAGAATAGCAATAGTTAGCATAACAAAGTAAGACAAAGGAAAGGTGACGTTCTTTACAGGAAATGCTCAATATGTCCACCATCATTCCTCAACAATAACTGTAGTCGAGGAATAATGTTGTGAACAGCACTGTAAAGCATGTCCGGAGTTAAGGTGAGGCATTGGCGTCGGATGTTGTCTTTCAGTATCCTTAGAGATGTCGGTCGATCACGATACACCTGTGACTTTAGGTAACCCCAAAGCCAATAATCGCACAGACTGAGGTCTGGGGACCTGGGTGGCCAAGCATGACGAAAGTGGCGGCTGAGCACACGATCATCACCAAACGACGCGCGCAGGAGATCTTTCACGCGTCTAGCAATGTGGGGTGGTTCTAATAAAACCCCATGTCATTCCAAGTATGTGTGTCAATTTTTACATCTACATTATTCCGTGGTTTATTACGTTTTCAAATTTATACTGACTTTTTGATCATCCGGTATGTCCGGAACGTGTACTGACAAGGGTGGGCCGCCAATTGTGAAATTCAGATTCGATTCATACTGCGCATAATAACAGATCATGGCGAGAGGTGTAGTGTGGCAAAGCACGAAGATGCACTTCTCAGCCGTTGTCGAGAAAATCGACAGTTAAAAGAAACCGTTGCGGTGAAATACTCTCTACGATTAATGATTTTCTACAGCGTCGTGGCGCAGCGGTAAGCGCTCGGATTCGTAATCCGAAGATCGCCGGATCGATTCTCGCACCATGCAGCCCTTTTTTTTAGTATTTGTTTTTTTTTTGTAATTCAAATATATATATATATATATATATATATATATATATATATAATTCCCGGCAATCAGTTGCAACAATTATACATATAATAAGTTGTTGAAAGTCGTTTGTCGTGGAAAACTGGCGACTTCGAACATCATTATGTTTTCCGCAAACAAAGTTGTATTTCACAAATGTTATTAATTGTCTTCATAGTGTTAACCACGTATAGTTAACGGAAGACGTAGAAACGGTATTCCGAAACGAATACGTATAGCGTAAGTCAAACGTTCGAATTAGAATAGAGACCCCACGAACACAAATTTGCTGCGGCAGGTATGAAATATAAACTCCGTTACTCGCTCGTTACACTTGAAGGACAGATGTTGAATGGGCCGAAACGAGCCGCCGCATAACAGCGTAGTTGCCTGCTAACTTCGAAAGAAGGTAGATGCGGTCCCTAGCGCAACTTATAACATCGTCGAAAATCAGTGGGGACGGGAGAGCTTTGGTACACCCTGTTAAAAAAACGGAGAAATGGAGGCGGTACAATTGGAGAGCGATCCGCCTTCACCAACATGCATAAGGAATTCATTAATAGTATATATATATATATATATATATATATATATATATATATATATATATATATATATTTGAATTACAAAAAACTAATAATAAAAAAAAATTGCAAGGCGCGAGATTCGATCCGGCGACCTTCGGATTACGAACCCGAGCGCTAACCGCTGCTCCACGACGCTGTAGAAAGTTATTAATCGTAGAGAGTATTTCACCGCAACGGTTTCTTTTAACTGTCGATTTTCTCGACAACGGCTGAGAAGTGCATCTTGGTGCTTTGCCACATTACACCTCTCGCCATGAGCTGTTAATATGCGCAGTATGAATCGAATCTGAATTTCACAATTGGCGGCCTCCCCTTGTGAGAATAAAGTAAGAGGTATTAAGGTGAATACACTGAGGTGGCAAAAGTCATGGGACACCGATATAAACATGTACATACGGCGACAGTATCGCCAACCCACGCTATAAAAAGGCACTGCATTGACGTAGCTGGCCTTTGTAGTCAGGTGATTCATGCTAAAAGATTTCCAACGGAAATACGGCCGCAAGACGGCAATTAACAGCTTCTGAAAGACGAATGGTAGTTGGAGCTAGAAGGATGGCACATTCCATTTCAGAAATCCTTAGGGATTTAATATATTCATATCCACAGTGCCAAGAATAAAAAATTTTCGCCAGTAGCTTTCATCATGTTCAAAGCAGTGGCATTTGCATAGCGTTGCCAGTTCTAACAGACAAGCAACGTTGTTTGAACTAACCACAGAAGTCAATGTCGCGCGTACGTCGAAAATATCCGCTAGGACAGTGCGCCAAAATTTGGCGCTAATGGACTATGTCAGCAGACGACGAATGCAATTTGCTTTGCTTATCACCATGAAATCGTCTGCACCGCTTCTCCTAGCCTCGCGAACATATCGATTGGACTTTAGACGACTGAAAAACGTGGGCTGGTCAGATGACTCTTGAATTCATCGGGTAAGAGCTGATGGTAGATTTCTGGTGTGGTGCAGAGACATTGAAGCCATGGGCCAGGTGGTCAACAAGGGAACGTACCAGCTAGTACCAACTTGACAATGGTGTGGGCTGTGTTTACATAGAACGGACTGAATCCACTGCTCCAGCTGAACCAATCATTGGCTGGAAACGGCTATGCGCGGCTACTAGCCATTCACGCACTTCGTGTTCCCAAACGACGAAGGAATTTTTATGGACGATCATGAGCCGTGTTACTGGGTCACAGTTGTTCGTGATTGGTTTGAAGAACATTCTGAACGTTTCGAGTGAATGATTTGGCCACCCACATAGCACGAAATGAATCCCATAACATGATCGAGGGTTAAATTTGTGCACAAAATTCTGCACCGCAACAGTTTCGCAATTGTGGACAGGTACAGAGGAAGCGTAGCTCAGTATTTCTGCTTAAGACTTCCAACAACCTTTTGAGTCCATGACACGTCGAGAGGCTACACTACTCCGCGCAAAAGGGGGACTGACGTGATTTTTTGAGGTACCCCAAGACTTCTGTCACCTTAATCTACAGCATCATCCATAAAGCCACAGTTCCTTCCTTCAGCATGTGAATGAATTTGCACAGAAAATCGCTCGCGCTGGAACGATGTAGTTTCCGACGAGTACAATATAGTGGGTTGCGTACTTATTTGGAAATGCACATGAAAACATGTCAAATACAGAAATCACAAAAGGAGGGGTTTACTTTTGACAGTATTACTAGTTCCGGAACACTGATTCGGCGACAATTTCCGTGTAAACATGGGCGTGAAATAAAGCCCTAGTCAAGTTTGCATTCCCATTATAAGAGGAGAACAAACACGTCAGTGAGACGAGATTTCTTTAACCTGCGAGACACAGTCTACAAGCAACCTCTCAAATATTTTCCAGGCGCACCGCAGCCTGCCTTCCCTTCAAATATGACGCCAGAACGGCGACTGCGGCACGTTCCATTAAGCTTATTGGCTGCATCCACGGGTAGAAGGGAGACGAGGGGTGCGTGGATTTTCTCCTGATGTCGGAGATATTTACCCGCTCTTAGATCATAGAGTGCTGCAAACAAGGTGGTTTGGATAGCCTCCAGTCGCCAGACTCCCATTCCGTTTACGTACAATCCTTTGTAAGGACTGCAACATACAGTAAGGCGCTTCATTCCCGGCAAATTTCCGTTGAAACCAGAGGTGAATACACAAGGGCGTAGTCTGTAACTACTAGCACCACCCAATATCGTGAACCAACCCTCTTTCAAAGTTGTGCTAATATACTGAAACAAGGTAGGTGCCTTTTTTTATCTTGCGACAAGTAAAATCTCAAAAAGTGGAAAGTACGTTTTCAATATTTTTTTAAAGTTCTGTCCGCCCATGTCAGTGTTTACTACTTTGTCCCACCCGAGGGGGCACGGGGAGCTGTGTTGAAATTTTAAGTAGGAACATTACTTTTTTATTGTAGATTCGGAATCCACGTAAAATACGCAATTTTTATATGTAACTCGTATTACGTTGAGCGATGTATGGCGCTGTAATTGACAAATAACGCAGTTGAGTTCCATACCTGTATAAGAACAGTGAACTGGATTACAATAAACGACTCGTTCAGTTTACTGTGTTCGCCCACCTCCCACCAGCAGGATGCTCGTTTGAGATGTGCCCTCTCACCTCTTATTAACAGGTTGCTAGTTTGTAAGAATTACTTCACACTAACTGCTCAACAATGCCGCAGTTCTCATGTATCCGAACTTTGAATGATTCGACTTGTGAAATATTTTCGATGTAATCTGCTAATGAATATTGCAAAACAGGTACACGGAGAAAACTGCAGAATACTGACGAGGAGAACACGACAAGGGCTATAACCCGATATACTTGAATCTTCGCTCAGTGAAAGAGGGATCAAAATAAGCTCACGCAACTCTCTTCTTGTCTGTCCATACTCTGAAAAAATGACAGTTTTCGAGATATTTACGACGTAGTTTCGTTTAAGTGAACGCTATTATGAGACGAAAAGGTGGCTCAGTGGTAAGCACTGAGGCACTTTTTAATTTTTCGCCCTTTGCTAGAAACGGGATTATCGTTTCAATTTACTTTATTTTATTTTTATTTTTTGATTTACCTACCCATGAGCTTACAAGGTAAGTACACGAATGTTTCTTGTCAAATTATGGAATACAAGGGCGTTACAGCTGGCTATTACAATAAGTGTCGTATATTTATTTTGAAACATATGTATGTGTGGTATGTTGAGGGGTTACAATCTTTTTAAACTCTCATAGTCTGATGTTTAATCCTGAAATCAATTCTTAGTTTTGCGCACCGTGTCCGAAACCCGATAATAACTTTTATTTTGTTTTCCATTTATATGCGCACGTCTGTGGAAGATTACTACACGACTGTTTACCAGTGTGTATTGATATAATGTCGTCCTTATTCGTCTTCTATTTGTAAGTCATACAAATGAATTAAAGAATGTGAAAATAATTTGAAATCGTTATTGGTGAAATTCCTGAAGCGTATCTTGATTCACAATCAATTGAAAGCGCCAGTTTTCGGAAAAGTTATCCGTTATGTATGGTACGCCGAGAAAGTTTTGACAATGTATGAAATCTTCAGCAATGTTACGACGTTTCTTTCCTGAGTGAGATCCATTCGAAGAAATGTCACTGTGGCGAATCTGCGATGATCGCGGTGTTTGAATGTTTCTACGATCGATATCTTCCAAGAGAACGTACCAAGTCTTCCTGAAGAATATGAATAAAACGTAAAAAATCATATCTCAATTGATATGAGAATTAAATATCAGAATATGAGTATTTAAAAAGATTGTAGCTCTTCAACATAATACACAGAAGTATGTTACAAAATAAATGTATGACTGTTCTTGTGATACCCACTTGCAATTTTACAATTCATATAATGCTCCTGTAGCCCATAATTTGATAAGGAACATTTGTGTTGTTCGAAGCAAACGACATGAGTAAATGAATGAAAACAATGAAAATAAAATAAATGAAAACAATACTCGGGTTTCGAACTTGCAGCGTAAAACTAAAAAAAAAAAAAAAAAAGAGTAAGAAGTGCAAACCAGTGAGCCATCATTTCGTCTCTTGATAGTGTCTACTTACGATCGTTGTTTTTTCACAAACGGTCGGGTACCAATGGACTCCTCCGCTTCCTACTCCACTGAGCGAAATTCAGGGTAATTCGTGTAAAGACACACACAACTTTTTTTCTGCTTTTGATATCGTTTTCGAACTCAGCTCTATTATTGATCGATTGTAGCTGAAACATAAAAGTTTTATATCCGAAAGTATTTCTCCCATACACTACGAACCGGCAATGATACTGCAATGTTCCTATTTAATATTTTATGGTTGCTACTCGTCCCATGCCGATAACTCCAGATAGTATTTTTTACAATTATTACACGTATTTCTCCTCTATTTTTGAGATAATTCGTGGTCTTAAGGCAAAAAACACCCACTTATTTTTAAAAACGTAAAGCTGTTTCCAAAAACCTCGGAAAGTTCTTTACCGAATTGCACAAAGTTTTTATTTTTTACACGATGCCCTAGACATTCTTAAGTACATTTGCTATGTGTACGTGTACAGGGTGTCCCATTTATCTTGACCACCCTAAATAACTGTTTGCCCAGATGCAGATTACGAAATGTTTCAAGCATTTGTTCTTTAGCCGTCAGGGAGATATCAGTCAGCATGATTGCCTACGTTGTAGCTTTGTTTTTTACAAAGATATGAAAAGCGGTATGACTTTTTTTTTAAATGGCACCCTGTATTTTTCATTCGGTACTTCACTTCCTCTCCTAAAGATCTATTCAAAAATGTATCACAGTGTACCATTCACTGAAACACAACGTTATTAATTACATAACACAGCATTGACGTTGCCGCTCCCAGCGATAGTGCTGGTACCCGGGGTAATGGAATATTTCCACGAGCTGACGTTGACAGAGCACAAATGTAAACATAAGTAGAATGCACATCCGTCATTCCGTCAACCATCGTCAGTTGGAGAGTTGTGTGAGTAGAATGTACACCAACGAAGAGAAGTTAGAAATGCTGTTCATCTATGGGGAATGTAAGTTAGAAAAACAGTAATTGCAATACAGTTTTCTTATGTATGGGTACATTTAGTACAGTAATTTAGGCCTTTTAAATACTGTTGTGTAGAGTAGGCATACAGTAAAGGCCGTCCTTCAATCAAACTGCATCGACATAACGTTTCTTTTATTGTTGTTGTTGTTGTTGTTGTTGTTGAAAGTTGGCGAAACGCTACGCAGGCAGCGGAATTGCACAGAGAGCGATATCATGACAAGAACCCACCTTCCCGACGGATGTTTTCTCGTCTTGTTGCGACGCTTCAGGAAACGAGAAGTTTCAACCCACGACAGCGCAATTGTCGTATCACTCGCACAGACGAAGCTGCCGGAGTTCTGATCTCGCTTCCGTTGCTGTGAATCCACATATGAGCACACGACAGCTTGAATATGAGATTGGCATTCCCAAAACCAGTGCACATTGTATCATTCTTACTCGTCACCGATTCCATTCTTACCATGTACACCTACATCAAGAATTGCACGGGAATGATTTCCAGAATCTTGTACAGTTCTGTCAATAGGCACAGCAGCGAATCCTCGCCAACCCGAACTTCTTCTCCAATATTTTAATTACCGATGAATGTTCCTTGTCAAACGAGGACAAGTAAATACAAGGAACATCCATTATAGGTCCCGCGACAATCCACGATGGCTTAGACAGATGGAACATCAGTGTCACTGGGTAGTTAATGTCTGGTGTGGGATGCTTCGTATTACAAATATTGGCCATTTTTTCATCAATGGTAGTCAAAACGGCACAGCGCATGCCAATTTCCTCAGACGAATTCTTCCTCCTCTTCTGGATGAAGTGCCGCTAATAATCAGAATGCTTATGTGGTATCAACACGATGGATGTCCAGCACATAATGCCTTGCGTACACATTGTGTTCTGAACCGAAGGAATCCTGCCAGATGGATTGGTGGAGGAGGAACAGTTACTTTGCATGCTAGGTCTCCTGATTTAAATCCTCTGGGCCTTTTTCCTTGGGGATGCATTCCAACAACTCCAGAGGACATGCGGGAGCGTATCGTGCTTGCTTGTAATTCTCTTCAGCAGGCAACACTGGAAGTAATAAATAATTCTTCCATTCAACGAGTGCACCAGAGTGTCGGTGTTCAGGGCCATCACTTTGAGCACCTTTGACTGTTCCTCTCCTGGACAATGGTACAGCAGAGTCAAAGTCTATTTTGTGTTATGTTTTTACTTAGTTTTCATTAGTTTTCTGACAACTCCAGCATGTGGATGAGTTTGTGATCCCGGGCTCTAAGTCAAGGTTGTGTATTGTAATTAATAACTTTGTGTTTCAGTGAATGGTACACTGTGATACATTTTTGAATAGGTCATTAGGAGAGGAAATGAATTACCGAATAAAAGGTCATCATCATCATCAGTTATCTGCTATATTAGCAGGTCATTTGCCTCTCCATTTTCTGCGATCCATTGATTCCTTCTTAATGCTGCTGTATGTTGTACCGTCCATCATGTCATCCAGTATCTGGAATCTGTTCCTTCCTCGCTTCCTTTTCCCTTCTACATAACCTTCTAAAACTGTTTTTATCAGTCCGTCATTCTTTCTTAATAGATGCCTAATCCAATTTCTTTTTCTTCTCTTTATTACATCTAGTAACTGTCTTTTCTCTCTCACTCTTCTCAGTACCTCTCCATTTTTTACTCTGTCCATCCAACTTATTCTTTCCATCTTCCACCATGTCCAGATCTCAAAAGCCTCCAGCATTTCTCTGTCTTTTTTCCTCATAGTCCATCTTTCAGCGCCATATAGAAGAACACTCCATACAAGACATTTTATGAGTCTCTTTCTGAGTTCTCTGTCCAGACCACTGCAGAAGATTCTCCTTTTCATATAAAACGCCTCTTTTGCCATTGCTATCCTTGTTTTAATTTCTGTGGTGCACTTCCAGTCGGTGTCAATTTACTTCCAAGATACTTAAAATTTTGCACCTGTTCTAGTGTTTCTCCATTCAGCACAATTTTTATTTCCTTATTTCCTCCTATTGCCAATACTTTTGTTTTATTTGTGTTAATTTTCATTCCATATTTTTTTTCCGTTAGTTGCAATGGTGTCCACCAAATCCTGTAATTCTTGTTCCCCTGTGGCTAGAAGGACCATGTCATCAGCAAATCTCAAGCATCCTACTCTTCTTCCTCCAATTTCTACTCCTTTGTCATCTAATGAGCATTGGTCAATCATATTTTCCAAGTACAGGTTGAAAAGAGTAGGTGATGAACAGCATCCTTGTCTTACTCCTTTCCCTAGTCTGATCCAGTTTGTACTTTCTCCTTTCACTTTAACTGAAACTTTTTGATTAAGGTATAATGAGTTTATAAGTCTTCTGGTTTTCCAGTTCACTCTCTTATCCCTCATAATAGTCGCCAGCTTGTCCCAAACCCCATTGTCAAATGCCTTTTCTAAATCGATGAAGCACATATATAGGTCTCTTCCTTTTTCAATAAACCTTTCTCCCAAGATTCGTAGGAGCCAAAGGTACAGGGTGCCATTTGTAAAAGTCATACCGCTGTTCATATGTTTGTAAAAAACAAAGCTACAAGAGAGGGAATAACGCTGATTGATGTCCCCGTAACGACTAAAGAACATTTGCTTGAAACATTTTGTAGCTTTCATCTGGTCAACTGGTCAATTTAGGGTCGTCAAGACAAATGCGACACCGAAATATACTATGTGATCAAAAGTTTCCGGACACCTGGCTGAAAATGACTTACCGTAGCGCCCTCCACCGGTAATGCTGGAATTCAGTATGGTGTTGGCTCACCCGTAGCCTCGATGGCAGCTTCCACTCTCGCAGGCATATGTTCAATCTGGCGCTGGATGGTTTCTTGGGGAATGAAAGCCCATTCTTCACGGAATGCTGCACTGGGAAAAGGTATCGATGTCGGCCGGTGAGGCGTGGCACGAAGTCTGCGTTCCTAAAGAAACCAAAGGTGTTCTACAGGATTCAGGTCAGGACTCTGTGCAGGCCGGTCCATTATAGGGATGTTATTGTCATGTAATCACGCCACCAAAGGTGGTGCATTATGAACAGGTGCTCGATCGTGTTGAAAGATGCAATCGCCATTCCCGAATTGCTCTTCAACAGAGGGAAGCAAGATGGTGCTTAAAATATCAATTTAGGCCTGTGCTGTACAAAACAACGAGGGGTGCAAGCCCCCTCCATGTAAAACACTACCACACCATAACACCACCGCTTCCGAATTTTACTGTTGACACCACACAGGATGGCAGATTACGTTCACCGGGCATTCACACACTGTCATCGGATCGCCATATTCAGTACCGTGATTCGTCACTCCACACAAGGTTTTCCATTGTTAAATCGTCTAATGTTTACGTTACTTACACCAAGCGAGGCGTCGTTTGGCATTTACCGGCATGATGTGTGGCTTAAGTGCAGCAGCTCGACCATGAAATCCAAGTTTTTTCACCTCCCGCCTAACTGTAATAAATCTTGCTGTGGACCCCAATGCAGTTTTGAATTCCTGTGTGGTGGTGTAGATAGACGTCTGGCTATTACATCTGACATCGGCGGTCTCTTGTAAGTCAACAGACAAGGTCGGACGATACGGTTTTGTGCTGTACGTGTCTCTTCACGTTTCCACTTCACTATCACATCGAAAACAGTGAACCTAGAAATGTTTAGGAGTGTGAAATTCCCGCGTACAGACGTATGACGCAAGTGACACCCAATCACCTGGCCACTTTCGAAGTCCGTGAGTTCCTCGGAGCGCCCCAATTCTGCTCTCTCGCGATGTATAATGACTACTGAGATCGCTGATATGGAGTATCTGGCAGTAGGTGGCATCACAATGCACCTAACATGAAAAACGTATATTTTTGGGGGTGTCCGGATACTTTTTATCACGTAGTGTATATATACAGCAGATTACATCTTTTCATTTTCCACTCCAAGGAATGGAGCGGGCTCTTTGTGATCCAGCCCGTTGAAGAGTCGCGGCTCCTTTCAGCCAGTTACCAGAGAAGCATTAGCCTAACAACGAACATTAAACCTTCTAAAACTCGCAGTCAGACCACGGGATTAAATCCAATTGATTTATATGTGAGATGTCGTCATTCGTTGAGGACTCCGTCCCAGCCAAAAATTTTATTTTTGTGTATATATAAAGTGTAAATACACGATCTAGTCACATTAATACACTCCTGGAAATGGAAAAAAGAACACATTGACACCGGTGTGTCAGACCCACCATACTTGCTCCGGACACTGCGAGAGGTCTGTACAAGAAATGATCACACGCACGGCACAGCGGACACACCAGGAACCGCGGTGTTCGCCGTCGAATGGCGCTAGCTGCGCAGCATTTGTGCACCGCCGCCGTCAGTGTCAGCCAGTTTGCCGTGGCATACGGAGCTCCATCACAGTCTTTAACACTGGTAGCATGCCGCGACAGCGTGGACGTGAACCGTATGTGCAGTTGACGGACTTTGAGCGAGGGCGTATAGTGGGCATGCGGGAGGCCGGGTGGACGTACCGCCGAATTGCTCAACACGTGGGGCGTGAGGTCTCCACAGTACAACGATGTTGTCGCCAGTGGTCGGCGGAAGGTGCACGTGCCCGTCGACCTGGGACCGGACCGCAGCGACGCACGGATGCACGCCACGACCGTAGGATCCTACGCAGTGCCGTAGGGGACTGCACCGCCGCTTCCCAGCAAATTAGGGACACTGTTGCTCCTGGGGTATCGGCGAGGACCATTCGCAACCGTCTCCATGAAGCTGGGCTACGGTCCCGCACACCGTTAGGCCGTCTTCCGCTCACGCCCCAACATCGTGCAGCCCGCCTCCTGTGGTGTCGCGACAGGCGTGAATGGAGGGACGAATGGAGACGTGTCGTCTTCAGCGATGAGAGTCGCTTCTGCCTTGGTGCCAATGATGGTCGTATGCGTGTTTGGCGCCGTGCAGGTGAGCGCCACAATCAGGACTGCATACGACCGAGGCACACAGGGCCAACACCCGGCATCGTGGTGTGGGGAGCGATCTCCTACACTGGACGTACACCACTGGTGATCGTCGAGGGGACACTGAATAGTGCACGGTACATCCAAACCGTCATCGAACCCATCGTTCTACCATTCTTAGACCGGCAAGGGAACTTGCTGTTCCAACAGAACAATGCACGTCCGCATGTATCCCGTGCCACCCAACGTGCTCTAGAAGGTGTAAGTCAACTACCCTGGCCAGCAAGATCTCCGGATCTGTCCCCCATTGAGCATGTTTGGGACTGGATGAAGCGTCGTCTCACGCGGTCTGCACGTCCAGCACGAACGCTGGTCCAACTGAGGCGCCAGGTGGAAATGGCATGGCAAGCCGTTCCACAGGACTACATCCAGCATCTCTACGATCGTCTCCATGGGAGAATAGCAGCCTGCATTGCTGCGAAAGGTGGATATACACTGTACTAGTGCCGACATTGTGCATGCTCTGTTGCCTGTGTCTATGTGCCTGTGGTTCTGTCAGTGTGATCATGTGATGTATCTGACCCCAGGAATGTGTCAATAAAGTTTCCCCTTCCTGGGACAATGAATTCACGGTGTTCTTATTTCAATTTCCAGGAGTATATAACAACCGCCAATGTTCAAAGTGCAGTAACCACTAACAGCACTAGCAGTGGAAGGTAAAAAAGCTTGTTGCGCAAGACGCGAAGTGTAGTCTCTGTAATGCGGAAACAGACCAATGTATCTGACGTTCAAAATGGGACGATTCAAGTAGCTCTAAGCACTATGGGACTTAACATCTGAGGTCATCCGTCCCCTAGACTTGGAACTAGTTAAACCGAACTAACCTAAGGTCATCATACACATCCATGGCCGAGTCAGGATTCGAACCTGCGACCGTAAGAGCAGCGCGGTTCTGGACGGAAGCCCCTAGAACCGGTCGGCCACAATGGCTGGGAAATGGCACGGCGATGGGCTTTCCAGCCAAGGTTGTACGTATTTCCGAAACGACTAAGTTGGTTAACTGCTCGCCTGCCGCTGTGGTTAAAGTATACGCGTAATATGCGTCGCAAAACGATGCCATATAAAATCGGCGCCCAGGTTACTGTAGTGCACCAAGGACCATGCATGGGCAGGAGTGGACGAGGCTGCGGATGTCTACAGACGAACAGACGTGCGCTTGTTGTGCAACTGGCCGCACAGATTAACCAAGCAACGTCCAACACTGTGTCCTAAACGACCGTTCAGTGAACTCTGGTGCGTAAAAGCCTACATAGCAGGCTTCCTTGTTCATGCGCTCGTGCTGATAGCTGTTCATCGGCGACGAATGCTGGAATTTGCACACCTGTTTCGTGACTGGGTGTCTGTTGAATGGCATGAGGTGACCACTTCAGATGAATCACGTTCGGTTACACGATAAGGCCGTAAATTGAAGTAAATACGTAGGAATTACAGTTACTAGCAACTTAAATTGGAAGGGGGAAGGCTAACCAAAGACTGCGTTTTATTGGCAGGACACTTTTTACTGACACACACAGTGGTTACGGTTACTACAAGCCTTACCACAAGTTGGGAAACGGGGCCAAATTTCTAGTAGTTTACTGTCGAGTTGAGATTTTAAAAAATGTTTTATTCGTATCTTACAGAACTAGCAGTACGGCACTAACAGCCTTTTAAACACGCAGCTAACGGCAGTCAAGTAATTTATAGCAATACAAAAGTTGTAAAATTTTAAAAAACATAAAAGCCAGCAGTACGGCAATAAAATACCTTTTAAGACACGCCGCTAACGCCAATCAAAGTAATTTATAGCAATGCAACAATTTAAAAAAAATTAAAGAACATTATTAAACAGGCAACTAAAGTAAATACAGAAATTCGTTAATAAAGTACGGTGAGGTAGTGAAGTTACCAACACCGCCATTAAAAAAATTAAACGGGTCTCAGCAAACACACTATTTATGCCAATAAAAGGAATTTACAAACTTGGAGGAATTGAAAAAAAAGTTAATCAAAAGTGTCCTGTAATATCATTAGAACATATCAGATATGTCGGATCCGTGTAAGGCGGCCACAAATCACCCACTCAGGGATGCTCAGGCTAGACAGAATACTGACCAATTTAAATACGCCCGTAAACACAATTGCCACTCTCAGGCTGGTCACTGCACCGACTTTTAGCCAGCGAAAACTTGTTATAAGATGGATTAATTTGCTGACAGAATTAGAGCTAACCTTTTGGAAGAAAACATTAACCACACATTCCTGAATGAGCGACCACATGATCAACCAACAAGAAGCATGCATTTACTCATAACCAACGACAGAATAGCGAAACAATTAAACTGCCAAAACTACACCTCCCATCGGACAGTAACGAGAGGTGGAGGAAAGCTCACTGTCTTCAATTACACTGGTGCCAGGTACAGGAAACCCAGTCGCCGGTGCCCACAAGTCAGAAGAGACGCTGGTTACACCAAATTATTACTTAATGATTAACCCTTCCACGAACTTAACTTGCAATTATGCTCGAACAGGCAGTACACGACCTCCGATGGCAAGGATCCGCACATCCGACCGCGCACGCGTCGCCAGCGTACCCAACACGCCGCGGTCACGCGACAACACGCTCTGTCACCGGAGTTCACGTCCTCTCTGCAACGTTCACGGGTAGTGACCGCTCTCTCATGTTAGGTGTCTCCTTTTTAAACTCCAGTGTTGAAACGGAGGATTTAAAGAAGGTTGTTAACGTCCCAGCAAGGCGAAATGAACAGCAACTACTCGTGGGGCGATTCTGTATACAACCAACAAGCAGGGAGCTCTTCCGTCAACTCGACCCGCTCGTTACACACAACCGACATACATCACGTGGCGACTCGGTACAGCCGACCACGCCTGCTTCGCGCTGGAGAGCCACACTGCCCTCCCGTGTCCACCACACTCTCTCTGCGCGCCACGCCCCTACTTTCGCTCCACCACACGAGGCTACAACCGGTCAAAGATCTCACTTCCTCCATCGCAGTTTCCCGGAAGTAAAAACGCAGATATCGATAGCAGAGGGAAAAGACAACCAAGCAGCCACTTAATGACAGACAACATATCAAAGAAACATGTCAGGGGAAGAAAGAGAAAACCAATGCAAATTAAACACAAGGTGAGGCACGAGTCGATACACGGTTCACTACGTCTGTCCCTCCTCTTTTTAGTATACTGCTGCGCGGTATGGGATCCGTACCAGATAGGATTCAGGGAGTACATCGAGAAGGGTCAAAGAAGGGCACCACGTTTTGTTCAAATGGTTGAAATGGCTCTGAGCACTATGGGACTTAACATCTATGGTCATCAGTCACCACGTTTTGTATTATAGCGAAATATAGGAGAGAGTGTCATTGAAATGATAGGGTTTGAGGGTGGACATCATATTAAACAAGGGCGGTTTTCGTTGCGGCGGAAAGATGTACGCTCCATCCTTGGCGGATATGGTTCTGCAACAATCGTCGGTAGGGTACAGATCGGAGGAGAGCGCGTTATGGTCTTGGGAATGTTTGAGTGACCTTCTCCGGGTGATTTTGTCATTCTGGAACGCACAATGGGTCAGTCCAAGAATGTGTCTGTGTGTCTATTCCTGGAGACTATGTCAGTCCCTATACGTAGTTAGTTCTGACCTTGATATGCAGTGTAACGAAAGTTACCACACAGCCAGAAATGTACGTTTAGGATTCTAAGAGCGCCCCGTAATCTCCTGACCACCGAATCCCCCAGTCGAGAAAGTGTGAGACCACCTCGATCGGGCTGTTCTCGTCATGGATTCTCAACCGAGAGGCCTGGCACAGCCGGCCACGCAGTGGTTAGACACTGGACTCGCATTCGGGAGGACGACGGTTGAATCCCGCGTCCGGCCATCCTGATTTAGGTTATCCGTGATTTCCCTAAATCGCCCCAGGCAAATGCCTGGATGGTTCCTTTCAAAGGGCACGGCCGACTTCATTCCCCGTCCTTCCCTAATCCGATGAGACCGATGACCTCGCTGTCTGGTCTCCTTCCCCAAACCAACCAACCAACCACTGTGTGGCATCGGCATGGCTCCACATCCCTGCCGGTGCCTTCCAGAACCTCGCTGAAACTCTACCTGCACGTCTCGGTGCGGTCAGCAGTGTAAAACTCCGTCATTCAGTCTTTTGACAGGTGTTCATATAATTGCGTCTGCATAGTGAAAACAGTGATATTTCGTTGTGTCTGTAATTTTTAACAACTTAGATTAATAGAAGAGAGAGAGAATATCCAACGAACAGTGGTGCAATTCTTCACGGGGTCGCCTAGTAATTTTTCAAAAATGGTTCATATGGCTCTGAGTACTATCGAACTTAAAATCTGAGGTCATCAGTCCACTAGAACTTAGAGCTACTTAAACCTAACTGAGGGCAGCACACACATCCATGCCCGAGGCAGGATTCGAAAGTGCCACCGTAGCAGTCGCGCGGTTCCAGACTGAAGCGCCTAGCAGCGCTCGGCCACAGCTGCCGGTTCGTAACTTTTCAGAAATACTTAAGAGACGGCAGAGGAAGATACTAGAAGAGGGGCGTCGTGAATTACTGAGACGACTGCTGGAATAATTCCACGAAGAGTAGAGTAACATGGTACTTCCTGTCACATATGTTTCGGGACGTTTTCATGGCTGGTTTGTAAGAGAATTATTTGATTATAGGAGCACTGAAGGAAAATCTGTTTTAATTGTTAAAAACCATTCAAAATCCAAGCTCGCACAAGTTATTTTTTATTCAAGACAACCGGTTTCAACAGTCTTTGCTGTCATCTTCAGGTCTTAAACATTTGTTGAAGTAAAACATGGTCATTTTACGCGGATCTCATACACAAACTGAAAAGTGGATAAAACGTAGCTCACTATGAACATTTGTCATCGATAAAATATATAAAAATACATATCAGCTTTTAGGGATGACGGAAGTTTATAGTGTGCTGAGTTTTACCCACTTGACATCTTGTACAAGAGGTCAGCGTAAAATAAACGTGTTGATAACACGTTTAAGACCACAAGATGACAGCTGAGACTGTGGAAACTGGCTGCCTTGAATAAAAAAATGTATTCTGTGATCTTGGCTTTTGAATGCTTTTTAACAAGGAGAAGTGTTTGTGAATCGAAAAGGGAAAATGGAAAATAGTGGTGATAGAAGACGTACCCCCCACCACACACATTAAGGTCGCTTCTTAAATATTAACGGAGTTGTTTCATTGGGTGTAAAAGTCAAATGAACAAGTGAATATTTCCACCCGGAAAGTCCCTCTTTTATTTATTTCTTTGTTTACTTCAGCCGCGAAGGTCGCTGGGCCATCTGTTGGATCGAACAATCTGCCTTAGATTTTACAAAGTAAATATACTTTTACGTAAAGTCTAATGACAAGTTGGATGTACACACCTGCTTTAAATTACAAATCTGCTCGAAAATTCAAAAATTTTAAGATTAAGAGGTTTAAAGAAAAAGTGATAAAATCGAAAGAAAAAGAGAATGACACAAGACGAAAGGGAGTTTAAATGTACCTGTCTCTCTGCCTAATATCCTAAGATGGCATATGGTGATCTATGACGTTCGGAAGAACCGTAAAGGTAGATTTAATATTATTTATAAGGCAAAGCTAACACTATTTCATGAGACCCAATAGTATGTTTTGAAACCATCAAATTTGTAATTTCCTTCATATTATTCCGTAGTCGGTTTTTTTTTAATCATTACAGTCACCTGGACCATGTGGACCAGACTGCTTGTAATAAGATGAGCACAATACAATTTAAAAAAAAAAAAGATAGGAAAACTTGAAAGCGAATCAAACTCAACCACCAATTCCACTATTTTTCTACACCTCTACAAGGGTCTCCTGTACATAAATAACAACAAGTATACCACAAGGAAACATTTGAATTTCGAGAATCAGTTAAATATATCAGTTCTGCTGTAACCTATACAAAACTGAACCTGAAGTGTAGTGCACCTCTAGTGTACACTGTTAACGAAGTGTTATCCAAGTGAAAATCGTTTCCCACTCTCTTTTCACTAAGTAGGTATGAAATTTTTCTTTGAATTACTTCAACACAAAAATATTTGGCTTAAATAGTTGTAGTTTGATGCATGCTTAAGTAATTTGAAATATAAGGGCTGAGCATTTCACGAGTGTTGTTGACCTAATGAATTAGGCAAATTTTTTGAGTGGTGATAGATGAGGAATCGATTCAGCGGACTAAATATGTGGTATTTTCACTTTCGGAGAGTAATATAACAACTAAATACAGTTAGTGTGGGAGGAGGTAATGAGTTCATAGAACGTTGTGTCGGTTATGTGTTTCACACATGAATTTGGAAAGTGAATATGGCACTGTTTGGGCATAGTTCTAGTTAGTTACGTATGGATAGTATATGTGTGGAAGCAAATTTATTAATTAGATATTCTGTACTTTTGGGGGTTTAGGGGCATGTATAACAAATGCAGTGTAAGTAACGAGGGAAATTCGCAACGTAGAGCCTTTCATGAAATTGAACGTTTTATATGGTTCTCACATTGTGCAAAATAAAGCCGGCAAACGTTACGTCCAATTTCAAGCACGCCACGTCGTTCGAGGCGGCGTGAGCAATAACGATGGATTTACCGCTGGCATTACCCACTCCATTTCCGCGCATTTTGATGTGACTGCTTTATTTCTGTCACTTCGCTTAGAGAAACAGGCGTTTAGCAGGAACAGGTGATTACAATCACGTGAATCTCACTCCACCGTTACGGGGAAACACAAGATATGACAATCGCAACTGAAGCGAAAATTACCACTTCAACTCTTTTGGTAATGAAGCACTTTCATCAGCGAAAGTAAGTAATTTTTCAGTGGAACGTCAACGGAGTGTTCTGTAATTTTTGCCCGAACGTTCCGTCACTGTTCCGTTTGAAGCGCTTGTTGTTACGCATTTGTGTCAAAGAGGACCGCTGTGTTTGTAACGATATATTGATTTATTGTTCTCTGATCAAACGACTGAAAGAGTCAAGCAGTTTCTTAATTTGCTCTACAATATTTTTGTATTACAAAATAGTTTCCAGTAATAAAGAACTAGCACTTACACTGGCACCAGTATGCCAGAAACGAAACCTTGAAAACCAGAGATATTACCTAGAGGACATTCTTTGATGTTGCCATTAGGTGTATAACACAAGTCCAATACATACAGTTACGACACTGACTGTTACCGTTTGGCCACTGGAGCGGTACCAGCGCCCCAAGCGGTGAGAAAGCAGATATACAATGCGTCGTAAGGATATGTTTGTTTTAAGTTATTTTCTACTTAACTAAAGAAGCAGTTATTATATTCTTGTGTTCCGTGTGTTAATAAATTATCAAGACACATAAGCACAAAAGCACTCCGTCGTCAGGCCACAAGTGGCCCATTGGGACCATCCGACTGCCGTGTCATCCTCAGCTGAGGATGCGGATAGGAGGGGCGTGTGGTCAGCACACCGCTCTCCCAGTCGTTATGATGGTTTTCTTTGACCGGAGCCGCTACTATTCGGTCGAGTAGCTCCTCAATTGGCATCACGAGGCTGAGTGCACACCGAAAAATGGCAACAGCGCATGACGGCCCGGATGGTCACCCATCCAAGTGCCGGCCAAGTCCGACAGTGCTTAACTTCAGTGATCTGACGGGAACCGGTGTATCCACTGCGGCTAGGCTGTCACCCCAAGACACATGAAGTATCACTAAATACACGTGAAAGAAGGCGAACCTCACTGATGCAATGTTGCACCCTACACCGTACTCACGAAATTCTTTCGAATACGTGTACGTGCAGCTTACTCCAGTGAAAGGAAGAGAATGTGAACACGTACGTTAAGCATGATTTTCTAACATTTTAGCAAATGTAGTTACTTTTCCTTCGATAGGCAACGTGTCGAAGATTCTTGCCGCTCGTGGCTCAAATTTGGTAACAATTGTTGAAATGGTTTCTTCTGTGTTATGAAACAGTTTCATTCCATTTGACAGTTTTTATCGCATCTGTGTGGTTTTCGCTTAAGCTACAGTTGTGGTGGCTTATTTGGTACGTTAAATGATGTAGGTATTACGGTATCCGTACCTTACAAGGAAATCGTAAATAAACTCCCGTGCGATGTCCTTTTCAAGGCGATTAGAATACTAAAGGAACACAAATGTCGTGCAATTTTTTAGATTTTGTCGGTTTTTATGGCAATACTGTAAAAATTATGTTGCAAATCAATATAAACGTTAGTATTGAACTCATCCGTACTTTATTCAAAGTGTCGCTTGCTGGCTGCTTCGCATGTTGCTATCACAGTGGGCAACACAAACGAGACGGTGTGTCGCGACTGTTATGTTAGACTAGAATTTAAATTCCTGTTTTCATCGCAAGTGTTATTTGTCAAATGTCTTACAGCACTTATTGTCTTTTATTCACTATTGTGTATGATGACGATGTGGAGTCATGTGTTGGAAGTGGATGTATTTCAAACATTCAAAGATATTTAATGTTCTTTCTTTTATATTTGATGTCATTCCAAATTCATCATTTAGGAAAGCTGCTTTCTGTTATTGAAACGTATACAGAATTACCATTGCTGTGTGTTGCTTATACACCCATCCGCAATCTGCTTGTGGCAAATTGCTTTTAAGTTATTTTGTGGTAGTATTTTTAAGTAGTCTCATGAAACCCATATAAGAATTTTCTGATATTTCTTGATCGTACACTGCTTAGCAACGTCTTCACTATAACATCGGCTAGTATTCGCTTACAACAAGTCCAGATTCTGTAAAACATATGAAAAATTTTTATTACTGTGAGAGAAAGACTTGCGCGGACGTTTTTATCTCCAATACCTCTTTTCCAGGTGTGTTGTTATGTAGGGCAAATAATTGTCACCTCTGCAAGCGAACTAAAATGACATTAAGAAAGCAAAAATATGGCATTTCAATGATCTGTAATCTCTATTGATGCATTCGTGCCAACGAGTTAAGAGTTCTTCAAAATCCACCATGAAATATTGCGGCATGCTAATATGAACGGGCGGAAATATGATTAGACCGTATTGCATAAATGACGCTCCATTACTGGATCACTAAATACGCCCGTTAACAGCTTATCGCTGCAAAGGTCGCTGCTATAGTTATGATTGCTTGCTATGTGCGTTTCGCACATACTGTTCAAGTTTATCTATTCAAAATGTCTTTTTCGGCAAACTGAATCGGTATACAATTCGCAGATATCCAGCAAAACAGAAACATACATCTGTTATAGCTAGTTACTTCAGCAAGGCAGTCAACACGGGTGTATCATAAATAGCCAACGTGGAGTCTTCTATTATAAATTTATCTATGAAAATTAGGCACTACGTAACATGTTTGAGTACCGTGTAAAACAAACAAATTAAACGTGTAATAAGTACATATTATAAGTTTCTCTTTCTCTAAGGGCTGAAAATAGATCGGTTTTATTTAATATTTGATTGTGATGTAAGTAAAAGAATTTTTAGAGTGAAATACTAATCACTTCGTACAATTTCTGTAAACATCTGAGATGTGTGTGCTAAGTTTGTATAAATGCTAGAGATTAATTTTGTTGTTGCGGGCTAGCGAAGGAAGAGAGATGTCATGGAGGGACTGTCAGTCAAGGATCTGTGAATGGCGGTAGCCAATTTCGAGGCAGTAATGCTCTGAATTATGGACGTGGTTGCTTTACATGCTTTTTTCTTTCCATTCCTGTGCAGGAGTAAGTGGAGGCTGATTATTTACATAGATTCTTAATACCGACCGACTTGTTGCTAATTTTACCAGACCTATTAGTGTACGAAGATAACTCCGCCACGAACATCGACAATGCACCTAAAAGCACTACGAACGCAGTAAGCTAAAATCTGGATTATGGTCCGCCTACAAACGAATAAATTACTGAAGTGTACTGCCATTACTCGCTGGCTTTCTTATTTTTTTTTTTAAATAGTTGACTCCTCTTCCCATCAATGATTTTACAGGAGAAGACAGAGGGTGTAATGCGTACCGAGGTACGAAATATATTGCAGCAGAGTGAATAATAATGAACGACTATCTTACTCATAAAAAAGGTAAGAAGGATTTTTATTAAAAGGCATGATCTTCCAACGAATGAGGCTAAAATGGATCATAATTTCATAATTTTGAGGAAATTCAGTTGAACTGGAGCTGACAGATCGGTGATTAAATTTTTAGCTTTTAAGCGTGGAAAGTTTTGAATGAATTTCCCGTGACTTACGCGGAAGAGCAAATGAGAATTTTGTTAATAAATTACAGGTAATGATTCAAGAATTCTTTCCAAAGGAGTACTACTGTCATTTCAGTCAACATATACGATATCAATTTGAATTAAAAAACATAATCCTAAGGCCATTGGAATCTCCTCTTGGTACTACACTAACTACACAATATCTTCATCATTGTATTCCACATTAATTTTTTAGTTTTGTACCTGCTTAACGACACTGTAGAGAGTTTGAATGCGTGAGCGCGGTTCTGTTGTATTAATTGTTACGTAACGTATTATACAAATGAATTGTTGTTAGTTCTCACTGTATGTTATGGAGCACGCCTCCGTCAGCCTACATTAAAGTACATAGTTTCTAGTGTAAATAATTATCACAACAACAAACTCGTACTAGAGATTTTCCGTTTTATCAGTGGCCGATATGCCTGCGACAACATCCCTTACTGAGAAAGACGCTTAAAATACAAAATATAGACTGCGTTACAAAAAGTACTTGGACTGTCATAATTCTAAGAGGAATGTCTTATGCGATACCTGCATCTCATGAAATTCCCACCAAAACGATTTATATGCCGTCCGTGTATAAACTGTGAGTAGCATATCCGAAAACTGAAACACAATGAACAGCCAGATTCAACACGAGGTACTTAGTGTTAATATAGAACATATTCTGCGAAGAATCATCGTATCAGTCAATTAGACACTCAGAAAGTATTGGTTGCTCCAAACTAACTCCATGTTGTGTCAGTCTAAAATCGATGACAGCAAATCAAAATTTGTGAGTTTGTGAGCGAGAATAATTTTTTTTCTCCACTCCATAATACAATGGACACTATGTGTGCCGAACCACACTTTCCTTCTAAGTTACGAACATTATGTAGTAACCGTTAAGTAATGGCACTGACTGCGAAAAGGAGGTAATCGTACAATGCAATATAGAGAGAAACGGGAGAGTAAAGAAACTAATTAAGGTTGTGTGTTTCGAAATTCTGTTTGCTGTTTTGTGCAGTTGTAGGAAAAACGAGTAAACCGGTTTTATCTAGAGAGCACTACTGGCGACTTATTGCACCCCTTCCTCTTATTAAGTGCCCATCATGAGACGAGACATAGCTAGTGGAACAAAGAGCTGGGAAATTGCAAGTTCCGTTGGCCCTGTAGCTTAGTTCAGCAGCGGTCTCTAATTAAAGTTGTCTGCTGGTAGACTATAAATATGCACTGTTCTGTGTCGGCAGCCTTAGATGTCTCCAGAAATACACATTCATTACGTTTCACTTGCTGCGTTTGTCGCATAATGTCAGCACTGGGGGATTAATTTACACCAGGAAAATTTCTCTCCCATACAAGCCACGCGGTGACGACTCTTGAAGCTGAGTGCTATTATTGTGTTGCTAAAAGCGCATTACGACACGCGTTAGAGTTTGTTTTAGTTTTAGATGTAACTATGAAGAGACTTCACGCGAAATATTCATTAGTTTACTTAGAATCCTATAAAATTCTATGACAGGATATTGATATGAAATGTCTGATAGCAAAAGTGGCCTCAAGTGTAGTGTTGTGTCTAGACCATACAGCCTAGACACAATGCTGTAGCCGATAGGGCACGCAATGCTAACGCAGACGGGCGTGAAGTCTGGAACATGAGACTTATAAATGAATAAGAAGAAAAGTACGTAGATGCTTGTTACTTAACTTTTAATTAGTCCTTGGAATACATCTCTCTTGAATATTAGTAAGCTATAGGCACTGATACAAATGGCGCCTTGCTAGGTGGTCGCCAGTTAACTTAGCAGAGGGCTATTCTACTGTCTATCTCTCGGCAAATGAGAGCAAGGCTTAGCACGTCCAATCGCTAGCTATGTTGTCCGTACAACTGGGGCGAGGTCTCCTCAGTCTCTCGAGACCTGCCTTGTGGTGGCGCTAGGTTTGCGATCCCACAGTGGCGACACGCGGGTCCGACATGTACTACAGGACCGCGGCCGATTTAAGTTACCACCTAGTAAGTGTGGTGTCTAGCGGTGACACCACATGTAGATTACAGCATTTTCCTTTGCACAACTCTTACTGCACAAAACAAAATTCTTCAGTAGCAATAAATTGTTAGTAACAAACCTGTAAGCGACAAGGATGTGGCCAAAAAATTAAATTGAATCAAGATTTTGTCTCTTTTCACGTCATAACACATAATAACTGTTAGTATGATCAGTGAATTACAGAACGAACTAAACTATGAATGTACTGTTAGCGAATGCAGAAAGGATCGTTTAGTTTTAAAACGTTGCACCTGATGATGGTACTGTGGTCAGAAAGAACTCCATTAACAACTCAGTTTACGGATTTTTAAATAACTTGCTGTAGCCTTTTAATATTGTAACAGTAAATATGTGTGAGAGAGAGGTGTCATGCGTGAAAGAGACTTAGTTCCAAGCTACGAGTCTGCATGTCTTTGTACAATGAAGACGTTCTTCTTATTTGCTTTTACAACGAAAATGGTGAAATGTGCCAAACAGTTACTTTCTCCTTCTCCTAATGTGCTGTACTTTTATATTAGTCATTAGCAGCGCCTGTATATTTAAATGAGTGTAAGATACGAAGTATTAGTTCAGAAGACCACAAAACCCGTACTTTTAAAACCCATGCTTTTGAGACTCGTAATTAACTTTACACACCATAGTGATTAACGCCTCTGTATGCCCTAAAAATTCTTATGCAAATGAATTATAAATCTGTACATCCTGTAAGTACAGTGCGGTATTAAATAACAATATCAAGCATCTTAAGAGGCACTTCGTTGAACCTCCTTTCTTTCTTATTCGTGGTGCCCTCCAGTATGAACTACTGGTGAATATTCCTCCTCTTGCTGTAAAAAATACCTCACTTCGATTTAAGCAGTGTTCTCACAGTTAATGCAATGAATTACGGGAAATTAATTTCTTGTCTCATTCTATGCTTCAGTTTTTCTATTGGGCAGGGATTATTTTGCCAAACTTCACTTTCTAGTTTTCTACAAAGTTTAATCTCACCATAAATGTAGTGAAAAGATCTTGACGACCTTAATCCTTCTTACTTGTGTACTCATCATTGCGTGTAACGTTTGTAGAATGAACATACACCGGTATACGTAGGACGTTTGTCTGAGTGGAAATAAAAGTTAGTTGACCGGCTGATGAACAGATGTGGTGAATAATCTTCTCACATAGTGCATAGAAAATATCTGTTGGTATATACTTACACTTTGTTGTCTAGCAAATCGTTTAGTAGATTCTCAAATCCACACCGCCCGTGGCTATACATATTCAGGTTTACCTTCAGGGTTTAAGACAACGACTGCGCTACATTCTCAAGGCACTCAGTCTGGCGATCCTAGCATGTTTGAAGCAACGTATTAACTAGAACGATGAGCGAGTGAGACACCATCACCCGAGGTGAATTTATCGTCAAAATTTTGGCGATACGATCCCACTATTGGCTGCAGAGTCTCGTAACTGTACCGCACAACAGAGAATCTGACAGCAACCACGAGAGGTGTACTGTTCCTCCAATAATGTCATTCCAGAACATCATTTCACCACCACCTTGTTGCATATGTGGGACACAGTGCTAGACGCGTTCGGTATTACTGGGTTGCCCCCAAACCCTTTGTCTGCAATCATTGGGGTACAAAAACGTCAAAGTTTCGTCCATAATCAACACCCGATGCCAATAGTGGGGACACCACGCTGCGTGAATTCTTGCGCACCTGTTTCGGGTGTGGCCTACGATATTGTGATCGTCATCGTCGTTGGGAATGGAGATTCGCATCATGTAATCGTCTCTTAGTATTTTCATGCGATACGTGACGTCCTGTATCTTCCTCGAACATCGAGTTCAGACCTGGAGCCCTCAGCCCACTGTTTCTCTGATTTGAAAATTCGTAGATTTCGATCATACTGTACACCTGACGACCGTAAAGTGCCTGTCTCATGTAAGTCCCCAACACTGTCTGATAACTGGAACCCATTCCATGTCGGTACCACACCACTTCAACTCGAGAGCACACGTAGGGTAACTTCCCTGGCTGGCAAGTTTTTTGTGTGGAACGTGATGATGCAGACTATATCTCCGGTCGCGACTGACGTTCAGGCCATGACAGATGCTCACTCTACCCTTCCACAGACGCCTCTGATGCGCCCCTGCAGGTGCTTTACTATTAACAGAAATTGTGCATTCCATCTGCGTGCCGTTTTGCACTTGCAGGTAGCTCTCTTGATAACTATGTTTATGTTTACAACAACGTCAGTGTGATATTTCGAACGCAACAGGAAGCCATAACAGTAACACACCTTCACGCCATATCGAGGTTATTTAGGTGACGTGCGTACGTGTAACGCAGTACATTGATTACGACACCACAGTTACTTCAGCATCCTTTTCAAGGAAAATGTCAAAAAGTAGTTCGAGCAGTGCTCTAATGGCAAGCTTAGGATTATTACTTGATAGAAGCTATTCTTCACCATACAAGTTATGTCACTGCGAGTATGAGGAGCTTCTGACGTCCAGTAATTGTTAGTAAAGCTTGGGATGATTTCTAAAAACGGAAAGCAAATACGAAAACTTGAACTACACGAAAAAACGCATGAAAATAAATTCCAGTGAAAATGCTGTGGGAAAGGGCAGATAAGTTAAAGATGTGGCCAAAAGGGTCTGTCATGTTCCATCAGAACTACACTACTGGCCATTAAAATTGCTACACCAAGAAGAAATGCAGATGATAAACGGGTATTCATTAGACAAATATATTATACTAGAACTGACACGTGATAACATTTTCACACAATTTGGGTGCATAGTGCCTGAGAAATCAGTACCCAGAACAACGATTTCTGTCATGTTTCATCAGAACTACACTACTGGCCATTAAAATTGCTACACCAAGAAGAAATGCAGATGATAAACGGGTATTCATTGGACAAATATATTATACTAGAACTGACACGTGATTACATTTTCACGCAATTTGGGTGCATAGTGCCTGAGAAATCAGTACCCAGAACAACGACATCTGGCCGTAATAACGGCCTTGATACGCCTGGGCATTGAGTCAAACAGAGCTTCGATGGCGTGTACAGGTACAGCTGCCCATGCAGCTTCAACACGATTCCACAGTTCATCAAGAGTAGTGACTGTCGTATTGTGACGAGCCAGTTGCTTGGCCACCATAGACTAGACGTTTTCATTTGGTGAGAGATATGGAGAATGTGCTGGCCAGAGGAGCAGTCGAACACTTTCTGAAAGGCCGTTACAGGACCTCCAACATGCGGTCGTGCATTATCCTGCTGAAATGTAGGGTTTCGCAGGGATCGAATGAAGGGTAGAGCGAGACGTGTAACCAGTGGCACCCCTTACCATCACGCCGGGTAATACGCCAGCATGGCGATGACGAATACACGTTTCCAATGTGCGTTCACCGCGATGTCGCCAAACACGGATGCGACCATCATGATGCTGTAAACAGAACCTGGGTTCATCCGAAAAATGACGTTTTGCCATTCGTGCACCCAGGTTCGTCGTTGAGTACGCCGTCGCAGTCGCTCTTGTCTGTGATGCAGCGTCAAGGGTAACTGCAGCCATGGTCTCCGAGCAGATTGTCCATGCTGCCGCAAACATCGTCGAACTGTTCGAGCAGATGGTTGTTGTCTTTCAAACGTCCCCACCTGTTGACTCAGGGATCGAGACGTGGCTGCACAATCCGTTACAGCCATGCGGATAAGATGCCCGTCATCTCGACTGCTAGTGATACGAGGCCGTTGGGATCCAGCACGGCGTTCCGTATTACCCTCCTGAACCCACCAATTCCATATTATGCTAACAGTCAGTGGATCTCGACCAACGCGAGCAGCATTGTCGCTGTGGTGTCACCGCCAGACACCACACTTGCTAGGTGGTAGCCTTTAAATCGGCCGCGGTCCATTAGTATACGTCGGACCCGCGTGTCGCCACTGTCAGTGATAGCAGACCGAGCGCCACCACACGGCAGGTCTAGAGAGACGTCCTGGCACTCGCCCCAGTTGTACAGCCGACGTTCATAGCAATGGTTCAATGACAAATACGCTCTCGTTTGCCGAGACGATAGTTAGCATAGCCATCAGCTACATTTGCTACGACCTAGCAAGGAGCCGTATTCAATTGATATTGAGATTCTATTAATGTATCATCAAGAGCGATGTTCTACAAATGTGGATTAAAGTTAAGTATTCCAGAAGCTACGTACTTTTCTTTATAGCATTCATTACGTATCCTGTTTCAGGCCTCACGCCAGCCTGCGTGAGTTTAAGCGCCTGCTTTTCGGCTTCCTCTCATTGTGTCTAGGCTGTCTTGTCTAGACACAACAGTCGCGATACGATAAACCGCAATCGCGATAGGCTACAATCCGACCTTTATCAAAGTCAGAAACGTGTTGGTACGCATTTCTCCTCCTTACACGAGGCATCACAACAACGTTTCACCAGGCAACGCCAGTCAACTGCTGTTTGTGTATGAGAAATCGGTTGGAGGCGTTCCTCATGTCAGCACGTTGTAGGTGTCGCCCCTGGCGCCAACCTTGTGTGAATACTCTGAAAAGCTAATCATTTGCATATCACAGCAACTTCTCCCTATGGGTTAAATTTCTCGTCTATAGCACGTAATCTTGGTGGTGTAACAATTTTGATGGCCAGTAGTGTATTTCTTAAACCGTAAATATTTAGGTAATGACGAACGAAGGGTCTTGTATGGAACTGTGGACCTAGACGGAGAGGCTTCGTCCCCGCCATAGCCCTCACACACAAGTCAGATTAGATGTACTCTGTAACACAAAGAATAGATATGAATCACAAGCGATAAGAGGTAACACTGTTCAGCGGTTACAATTAAGAAAATAGAGGAAACAACGTTACGTCGGATTATCTAGGCGCCATGCTACTTTCACTGTTTAAGAGTGAGAGCTTAACTGACTGCATGACCATACAAGAGTGGATCGTAGTCCATATCAGGCAGGTGTACCAGTTTCTTTGGCTCTTCAGTGTACATAGACTGGTACCTCTCCTAATAGTCAGCACAAACTCTGGGACATTTACAGCCCACTGTTTTAATAAGGCTTACCCAGGCAAGTGGGAATCTGTCTCTCAAACGAATTTCCAATCTGCAATGCGATCCCGGCGGTGGTAGAGCAGATGACTGGTTATAGAGGGAGGAATATACTCATTTGGTCTCATTCCTACATTTCCCTCCGAATGATTTCATAGATCCACTACGCTGAGAAGATGCGACTACAGAGATTATCAAAGTTCACGTTTGTTTTTTATTGGCTAAAACGGTTTCGACTGTTATTTCAGTCAAGTGGTCCTACGAATAAAGAAGCAATATGTAAAACCACAGATGCCAACAACACACGAATAAAAGAAATAAACGTGGTACTACATAATTTCTAAACCTTAGACAGCGCTCAAGAGCAAATGTTACTCTGACCAAATACCGTGAATTCCTTGCGGGATACGTTATTGACACAGCTTAATAGTCTGGTATTCATGCCCGGAACAAGCCGAGATCAACGGCCAAGCAGATGGAAACTGTTGAGAGTCAACACAACTACAATACTGGCCATTAAAATTGCTACACCACGAAGATGAGGTGCTACATATGCGAAATTTAACCGACAGGAAGTACTTCTTCCTGTCGAAGGTTGGCACCGGTGGTGACGCCTACAACGTGCTGACATGAGTTAAGTTTAAAACCGATTTCTCAAAAAATGGTTCAAATGGTTCTGAGCACTATGGGACTTAAAATCTGTGGTCATCAGTCCCCTAGAACTTAGAACTACTTAAACCTAACTAACCTAAGGACATCACACACATCCGTGCCCGGGGCTGGATTCGAGCCTGCGACCGTAGCGATCACGCGGTTCCTGACTGAAGTGCCTATAACCGTACGGCCACAAACGGCTGGCTCCGATTTCTCATACACAAACAGCAGTGGACCAGCGTTGCCTGGTGAAACGTTGTCATGATGCTTCGTGTAAGGAGAAGAAATGCGTTCTATCACTTTTCCGACTTTGACAAAGGTCGGATTGTAGCATATCGCGATTGCGGTTTATCGTGTCGTGACATTGCTGCTCGCGTTGGTCGAGATCCAATGACTGTTAGCAGAATATGGAATCGGTGGGTTCAGGAGGGTAATACGGAACGCAGTGCTGCATCCCAACGGCCTTATATCACTAGCAGTCGAGATGACAGGCATCTTAATCGCATGGCTGTAACGGATCGTGCAGCCACGTGTCGATCCCTGAGTCAACAGATGGGGACACTTGCAAGACAACAACCATCTGCACGAAAAGTTCGACGACGTTGGCAGCAGCATGGGCTATCAGCTCGGAGACCATGGTTTCGGTTACCCTTGACGCTGCTTCACAGACAGAAGCGCCTGCGAGGGTGTACTCTACGACGAACCTGCCTGGACGAATGGCAAAACGTAATTTTTTCGGATGAATCCAGGTTTTGTTTGCAGCATCATGATGGTCGCATCCATGTTTGGCGACATCTTGGTGAACGCACATTGAAAGCGTGTATTCGTCATCGCCATACTGGCGTAGAACCCGGCGTGATGGTATGTGGTATCATTGGTTACACGTCTCGGTCACCTCTTGTTCGCATTGACGGCACTTTGACCAGTGGGCGTTACATTTCAGATGTGTTACGACCCGTGGTTCTAACCTTTATTGGATCACTGAGAAACCCAACATTTCAGCAGGACAATGCACGACCGCATGCTGCAGGTCCTGTACGGGCCTTTCTGGATACAGAAAATGTTCGACTGCTGCCCTGGCCAGCACATTCTCCAGGTCTCTCACCAATTGAAAACGTCTATCCAATGGTGGCCAAGCAACTGTCTCGTCACAATACGCCAGTCACTATTCCTGTAGAACTGTGGTATCTTGTTGAAGCTGCCTGGACAGCTGTCCCTGTACACGCCATTCAAGCTCTGTTTGACTCAATGCCCAGGCGTATCAAGGCCGCTATTACGGCCAGAGGTGGTTGTTCTGGGTACTGATTTCTCAGGGTCTATGCACCAAAATAGCGTGAAGATGTGATCACAAGTTAGTTCTAGTAAAATATATTTGTCCAAATAATACCCGTTTATCACCTGCTTTTCTTCTTGGTGTAGGAATTATAATGGCCAGTAGAGTATAACAAAACATGTACTCTAAAGGACTTCAACTACAACATTTCAAGCCCTTTTCAGCGTTTGTGAGATCACGGGTTCTTTCAGATAGACGAACGTGCAGGGAGGCGGTGGATTGTGCATACACAAGGTTTGGAGTACCAGGTTCGATGGGCAGGTTGTCAGTTTTCCAAATCCCGTGCACTCACGTTCCACCGTCTACCTGCTCTTTCGACTGTCTGAAAGGTTCAAATGGTTCAAATGGCTCTGAGCACTATGGGACTAAACATCTATGGTCATCAGTCCCCTAGAACTTAGAACTACTTAAACCTAACTAACCTAAGGACAGCACACAACACCCAGCCATCACGAGGCAGAGAAAATCCCTGACCCCGCCGGGAATCGAACCCGGGAACCCGGGCGTGGGAAGCGAGAACGCTACCGCACGACCACGAGATGCGGGCTGTCTGAAAGGCCCCACGATCACACAAACGGACTAAAAGTGTTGAAAAGTTGTGTGTTTTGGTTGTTGTCTGTGAGGGTACTTGTCTTGGTGCAGCCGTGCTGCCATTCGACGTTTTACATCTGCTTTGATGTACCCAAACTCAAACTCGTCTTGTTCCCGACATGAATACCGGGGCCACTCTGCTGCTTACAGTACGCCGTGTCAATCGCAGAGCTTGAAACGCAACAGGAATACACGACACGTAGTTACAGCAACTTTCATTTGTCAGTGCTATCTGTTGTGGCAACGATGCACTTCTGGACAAATGTTCAAAGGACATTTTCCCCTCCATTTACAGTCAAGATTCCGACCGTGCAGTTTGTTGCTTTTATTGATGTTGGGTGAAGAAAAATTACCGCAGTCGAAATTTGCAGCGCATTGTCTCACATACTGGCAATTAAAAATGTCTGTCACAAAATTTCTTCCTCCGCATAAATAGACGTTGAAGATCGGCAGTCTGGCAAAAGTGTAATCGTGTGTACGGTATCCACAACAGCCAGGGGGTAGTACTGGCTGTGCGCAGTCGGTGCTGTGGGTTAGCATGCAGGAGGTCGAGGGTTCGAATCTGGGTCGTGGATTATTTGTCTCTATTTGCTAAATGTAGTCTGCGTGGTACGATATTTGGCGTCTTAATCGTCATACAGTGATTGCGTTGGGTGTTCAACGAAACATTTCCAGTTACGTATTACGAACACAGAAACAATCGTTTTCGTTGGTCAGTTTTTAAATAAACTCTTGCATGTCGTGGAGGTTAATTGCTTCGCACTGCTGCAGCTATTACATTTGATGCTTGTTTTGTGTGTAACCTTCCCCAATGGTCCCATCGGTTAATATCAATTATTATTCTTGCCACGTACAGGTCCATTTCAATCCGATAAATAATTTCGGTGGGACCATTCAGGGAGGGTACACAGGCAACACATCTGGAATCTAGTAGATGCGTCCACGACGTGCTAAAGCCTGCCTTAAAACTGACCTGAAAACGATTGTACTTCCATTTCTATGTTCGTAGTAAGTAGCTGCTAATGTTTTGTAGAAGACCCATTGTAATCGCTGTATGACGATTACGACGCCAGATACCGTAACAAGCAGACTACTTTCAGCAAATAAAAACAAATATGCCTCAACCCAGAATCTAATATTGGACTTCTATGCCAACATAAAATACTATTCACTGCACCAACTGTACAGCACTGCTATATCGGATGTCGGATATATTTACCGTACATGTGATTAAAGTGTCACCAGACTGCCAATCTTTAACGTCCATTTACTGCCGAAAATATTAGTTCTAACTGTTTTGAAAGGCGCTAAAGTACTCGATCCCGCGCATTCAAACTGTTCCGTCGTCATTACCATACTTGTATCTTGCCTTGCTGGTTTAATACAACGTACACCACCGTAGCATATAAGCGGAATGAAATTGAATTTTCGCTGACACTAGTAAAATCCATTTCATAACAAAAGCTCTACAACTCTTAGATATCCAAAGAAGTGCGGAAAGAGAATAAATGAACTATATTCAATGTAGCAGAATCAAGAAATGCATTGACATACGATTTTGTCTGGGTCAGACACTGGAATATGTGTTAGAAGAATTTATGGTGCTTCATCACGTAAATGTGTTCCCTGAGTTACAAATATTGCAACTTTGAGAAATGATGTTAAGTAACTACTAAATTTCTCTACAGTAATTTCCTTTATGATTTTGGACCATCTTTTAGTGAACCAAAAAGTCTTGTCATGGCAAAAATACACAAGAAAGATAAAAATACGCGAAGTATATTATCAGTTGCCCTCATAGCGCACAATAAAAATATATGTCATAACGTGCGAGCCATCGGCGACAAGTGCCTGTAAACACAACGGTAATTTGTATTCGATGCTGTGCACCGGTTTGGCACCTGTTGCTTCGCTGCAAGCTGCCCCGAGCAGGGGTTTATTGCTTCAATGCTTAGTCGCATCCTATACAAGACATAGGCTTTCGCGTCACAGGAAACAAATCCGAAGGGTAAAACATATAATTATTTATTGTTTATACAAACTATTAACTGCCCAGTCCTTGAAATACTATTTGTTAGATGCTGTTGTGTTAAGTTGGTAACACCATAGCTTAGGCACTATATACCTTTTGTTGATTCATTTAGCTTTCTAGTTTGTTCAACATCCCATCGTTGAACTTCTGTAATTAGTGTACGAGTAATTCGATACTGTAATGAAGTATAATCTCTGAAATGATATGTTTTGTCTTTCTTACATAATCTCTCTGGTTATCTTTGAGGATGAATAATTTTGTTTAAATAATTTTTTTAGAAAGGTCAGTATGTGCAAAGGTTCTGTTTTATTTAAAATGTTTGCTCTTTGTTATGTAAACTGCTGACATTCACTTAGGATTCTTAGTTATGTTGTATGTAAAAGGTAGTGTGGTTCCCCTCGGGAACGGAACTTAATTGCTTGCAGAAATTGTGGTTGGCCCAGGTAGAAAAGGAGGAACAAGAGTCAGTCGGGGACGAGCTACCAAACTGTGCACTGTCCATGTAAGAGTTGTATATTGTGCCGTTTCTGAGACAGGCTTTTCCTGCCGCTTTCCAATGCCTCGGATGGATGGATAAATAGCTTGAACTATTCTGGAATTGGTATCTATCAACGCCACCAAGAAATGACGGAGTCCAGAAATTCTACCTGCAATTGCACCTACCAACATGCAATCCCCATCACATTGCGCAATCACTATAATGGAACACTATAGTAAGGTACAGTGAAGGATCAGCTCATTGGATGTTTTAGTGTGCACAAATATAAGGTAATTTATAACTGAATTGATGTACCTACCCTCATTTTTTCCCTATCACAACACCTCTCAGGTTCCCCTCCATCTGAACTATGATTACCTATTGTCCTAGTTTGTGGAAGAAATGAAAGCCTCAAAGCCAAATAGTTAATTAAATAATGTTGTTTGATCTTCGGTAAGAAGGGAGTATTCAGATTTACTGTGGATTTAGTGAAACTGTGGGAGGTGGTAAATGTAGTTTTGTGAAAGCCTCCCAGTGATGGAAACAGTCCAATTTAAAGTTTTGTGGAGTTTCAAAGTCATCTATTTAATAATTTACCTGAAAGTAGAAGACTGTGGTAATAAAGACAATTTGCTGTTTCGTTTAAAGATTAAAAGTTCTTAAAACTGAGGCTTATAAATTTTTGCTTAGTTAATGATCATAGTGCTGCCTGTAGTAAATTTTAAAAGGTGAGTCAGTTCCTTGCAAATTTGTCAACATTGTGCCTCACTGTAGTAAAAGTGGAAAACTGCAATAGTGGAAAGTTATTTACTCATGCTTGCTAAGTACTTGCTTCTTTTGGGTAATGAAAGCGCATATTGATAGTGTAACAGGGTCCACAGGTTATCCGTTATGCTCATGATAAATAACTGTTAAATACAAAGACCACTATTTATGAAAATTTCTTTATTCAAAAGACAGTGAGAAGTAACCTGTTAGTGAATTCCAATTAACTTTCATTCTAAATAAAATAGTATTTAGCTAAGAGAGACTTAACCTGTGATCAGTTTATAATTTTGCAGTGAACTACATTTACGATTTTATGTCAGCTAGCAAAATGTGTGAAAAGTAATAGTGTGTAATGTTATATGTTATATTTATGCAAATAGACTGTTCTGCTCTGTCAGCTTCCAATCTTAATCGTGAACATATGCAGGCGTCAGAGTTCATTGCACTCGCGTGTGGCAACATATAGGTTGTGTTTGTCCTTTGAAATTACTCATACCTATTTTCTTAAACAAGAATGTTATTCATTCTCTTGCCTAATTAGGCTGGCGACCGTTTTCTTTATTCTTTAAACAGTGTAGATAGCCAAAAATATTGTTCGTTACTGTTCGAATATTTACGTAATTCTGACTTTTATTTCCGATAAGCCACCTCTGTTGGGTACAACACGGTCAACATAACAAAATTCCTCTCAGAGGGTAGCACTGCTCTGTTGCGTTATACCATAATTGCATTAATAAGATAGTTTTATTTCACAACCTGCCTCCAACTATAAGGTTATGGTACATCAGTAGCAGACAGGAGTGTTATAAGTTATTGCTAATGGCTCTTATTGTGACATTTTCGGAAATGAACATTGGTCATAGGGCTCCATGTAAGCACTGTTGGAACATTGTGCTTTCATATATGTACTTAAAGCAATGCTTTAATAAGTAGACGTCGAATGTATTGAGTGTTTTGTCAATTTATATTATATGAGATAAAAGTCATTGTTAGTTAAATGTGCTATCAAAACTGTTTCCTTGGGCTCAATAAACGTTGTATTAATAAACTTCTTCATATTCTGAGAATCTAATACGACAAACATGAGAGATGAATATAGGACGAGGAATTTCGCCTCATGCAAGACACCTTTTTCCTGTTTTGTTTTACCCAGAAAGGTCTCAGCACTTTTCTGTGCTATCTTTAGTGGGTTATTTTTTATTTTCTTACTTACGTGATGCTATTGGACATTCTGCTACATAATCTACTGCTTCTCATGGTTTTGATATTATTGTGCATTCTCATATGTTGTTGGCGAAATGAGTAGGCTCATTCTGTGACCTACACTGGCTTGACACTTCACCTTCACCGATTTTTCAAAACATAGGCAAATCATTCGCCGCCATTACTACATTAACAAAACAGAAATAAAGTTTCCTTGCATAAGGCGGAACTCCTCGGCCTTTTTTAGTAGCAAGCACGCACATAAGAAGAACTCCAACACCACAAGATGATTATTAGAGATGAACTTTATACCACAATTAGGTACATGGTTATGGTCGGACAACTCTGCATGAAACTGTCTTAGAGAACACAGTAAGCTGTAGGGCTCACATAGGTTTCAATTAAGGCATTTAAACATATGGCAAAGATTCAAGACAAGATTCGGAAATATCTGTTTTAATGTGAGTGAACACTGTATTACAATATAGTAGTCTCATTCCTCGGATACGTCAGTGAGGAGTCTCCGGAAGATTGAAATAAGTCAAGGATCTACATTTTATTTGTGTGAAACGCCACGAAGTGACTTAAACTTATGAAATAAAATTTAATTATAAGGGTTAGTAATAAACAGATAAACCATCGTATTATCTTTTCTTAGTACGTGCGGTTCCCTGCTGAAAGTTTCTTTGTGACTTCCTTTAAAAAATCAGAAACACTTTCGTTATGTGACAGAAACGTCGCATGAGCACCGTTTCACTCCTTGAGGTTCTTCAATATTGACGCCAGCCTTCCCTTAGACCAACGTTCACAGCTCTGCACCCACAATAGCCATGACTGGGAGTTGCATAATCCTAAGTCAATTTGTGCGTTACATCATCAACAGAGATTTAGTGTACGTATTGTCACGAGCATCTGATTCGGAAAAATCTTCTCCCATAAAAAGTCGTTGCAGGAATTTACAATCTCTTTTTCCGTGAAGCACTATCGGAAATACTGTAGGATGTCCTTCCAAAAGTCAGACGTCGATTATGGTTCCAGAATGACAGAGCTCCCTCCGTTCATCTCAAAGAACATTTGGACAATGTTTTCTTCCAGTTACTGAATTGGGTGTGAAAGGCCACTACTGTGACCATCGCGTTCTTCCAGCTCCAGTCCACTGGAGTCATTTCGGCGGGGGGAGTAGAAGTGTTTCGTGTGTGACACACAGACAGACAATTCAGAAATTTGCTTGTCCATTTGCCTGAGGCTACCACCGTTATTCGAGAAACAACTGGTGGTTCTGAGCCTGTTACATAGTCACTCGCACGCAGATGCCAGATTTGCATTAATCCAACACCCAAACCTCCAGATGTCAGACATTCAAGTTGTTATCAAACGTCATATGCCGATAGAGTATCAACCAAAACACCGATTTAGTTCATGTTGAGCGCTGTCCTTCAGTAGAACATACGTAAACGGTAACTACAAGTATTATCAAAGCTCCGCAGCACATGAACAGTGTGTTTGTGAGTGCAAGTATCTTAGGTCTTGCGTGGATGAAGTGGTACAGCGATCAACCTCACAGACGACAGTTTTTTTAACTTTTACGCCAACTATCTCCGCGGATGAGGAAGATATTGAAGAAAAGTATGATGAGATAAAAGAAATTATTCAAATAGCCAAGGGAGATGAAAATTTAATAGTCATGGGGGACAGGAATGCCATAGTAGTTCGTGAACATGGAATCAGGGTAAGGAATAGAAGAGGAAGCCAACTGGTAGAATTTTGCACAGAGAATGACTTAATCAACTCGGTTTCAGAATCATGTAAGAAGGTTTTATACGTGGAAGAGGCCTGGAGGCACCGAAACATTTCAGATAGTTTCTATAATGGTAAGATAGAGATTTAGGAATAAAGTTTTAAATTAAAGACATTTCCAGGGGCACATGTGGTCTCTGACCACAATCTATCGGTTATGAGCTGTAGAGTAAAAAAGAAGAAACTGCAAAAAGGTGGGAATTTAAGGAGATGGGTCCTGGATAAACTGAAAGAACCACAGGTTGTAAGGAGTTTCAGAGAGAGCATTGGGATACGATTGACAAAAACGGGAGAGGGAAATACAGTAGAAGAAGAATGGGTAGCTTTGAGGGATGAAGTGGTGAAAGCAGCAGAGTATCAAGTAGGTAAAAAGACGAGGACTAGTAGAAATCCTTGGGTAACAGAAGAAATATTGAATTTAATTGATGAAAGGAGAAAATATAAAAATGCAGTAAATGAAGCAGGCAAAAAGGAATACAAACGTCTCAAAAATGAGATCGGCAAGAAGTGCAAAATGGCTAAGCAGAAATGGTTAGAGGACAAATGTAAGGATGTAGGGCCGTATATCGGTAGGGGTAAGATAGATACTGCCTACAAGAAATTTAAAGAGACTTTTGGAGAAAAGAGAACCACATCTATGAATAACAAGAGCTCGGAGAAAACCAGTTCTATGGAAGAAAGAGAAAGCCGAAACGTGAAAGGAGTATATAGAGCGTCTATAAAAGGGAGATGTACTTGAGGGCAGTACTATGGAAATGGAAGAGGTCGTACATGAAGATGAAATGGGAGATATGATACTGCGCGAAGAATTTGACACAGCACTGAAAGACCTAATCCGAAACAAGGCCCTTGGAGTAGACAACATTCCATTAGAGCGACTGATAGCTTTGGGAGAGGCATCCCTGACAAAACTCTATCGTCTCGTGAGCAAAATTTATGAGTCAGGTAAAATGCCCTCAGACTTCAGGAAGAATATAATAATTCAAATCCCAAAGAAAGCAGGTGTTGACACGTGTCAAAATTACCGAAGTATCAGTTTAATAAGTCAAGGCCGCAAAATACTAACACGAATTCTTTAAAGACGCATGGAAAACTGGTAGAATCCGATATCGGGGAAGATCAGTTTTGGATTCCGAAGAAATGTTGGAACACGTGAAGCAATACTGACCCTACGAATTATCTTAGATTAAGGAAAGGCAAACCTACGTTTCTAGCATTTGTAGACTTAAAGAAAGCTTTTGACAATGTTGACTGCAATAAATTGTTTCAAATTCTGAAGGTGGTAGGGGTAAAACACAGGGAGCGAAAGGCCATTTACAATTTGTACAGAAACCAGACTGCAGAGTCGAAAGGCACCAAAGAGACGCATTGGTTGGGAAGGGAGTGAGTCAGGGTTGTAGCTTATCCCAGATGTTTTTCAAATGGCTCTGAGCACTATGGGACTTAACTTCTGAGGTCATCAGTCTCCTGATGTTATTCAATCTGTATATTGAGCAAGCAGTAAAGGAAACAAAATAAATATTTGGAGTAGAAAATAAAATTCATAGAGAAGAAATAAATCTCTGAGGTTTGCCTGTGACATTGTAATTCTGTCTGAGACAGCAAAGGACCTAGAAGAGTAGTTGAACGGAATGGACAGTGTCTTGAAAGGAGGATGCAAGATGAACATCAACTAAAGCAAAACTAGATTAATGGAATGTAATCAAATTAAGTCAGGTGATCTGCCGGAGTTTGATTAGGAAATGAGACACTTAAAGTAGTAAATGAGTATTGTTAATTGGGGAGTTAAATAACTGATAATGGTCGAAGTAGAGAGGATATAAAATGTAGACTTGCAATGGCAAGGAAAGCATTTCTGAAGAAGAGAAATTTGTTAACATCGAGTATAGGTCTGAGTGTCAGGAAGTCGTTTCTGAAAGTATTTGTATTGAAGTGAAACATGGACGATAAATAGTTTAGAAAAGAAGAGAATAGAATCTTTCGAAATGTGGTGCAACATAAGAATGCTGAAGATTAGATGGGTAGATGACGTAACTAATGAGGAGGTTCAGGACAGAATTACGGAGAAGAGAAATTTGTGACCCAAATTGACTAGAAGATGGGATCGGTTGGTAGGACATGTTCTGATTGATCAAGGGATCATCAATTTAGTATTCCAGGGTAGCGTGGAGGGTAAAATTCGTAGAGGGAGAACGAGGGATGACTATAGGAATCAGATTTAGAAGGATGTAGGTTGCAATAGTTACTTGGACGTGAAGAAGCTTGCACACGATGGAGTAGCATGAAGCGGAGCATCAAACCCATCTCTGGACTGAAGACAACAAAACGTATGAAACTGTTATTTTGGACAACCTTGTCCTGACATCTAAAAGAACCATTCAAATTTTGTGGCAATGTTCTTTTTGCAATTTGTTTTCACTTCGTTACTGAACTTTGTGTACTTTTTTTTATCTTATTATTTTCTTTACTTCTAATTATTATTGTTACTATTTCTTCCGCACGTATAATGCAATTAAATGTTTCTTTATTTTCCTGTTTTGGTTGTATGTCCCGTGAAACTACAAAGGTACTCTACAGATTCACTACTTTCAAAGATGCGAAGCGAAAGTATACTGCCCAGAGAACATTGCTGTAAACTCCAAATAGCGCTTTTACATTTCATAAACACGTTATACCTTATAATACATTCACGAATAACACAGTACAAAAATTTGTCAACATTGGGGTTTCAGTCTTGGACCCATAGTACGAGGATATAAAGCTCTCTTAACATCCCCAAGGTAGCAACATATGTTAGATATTTACAGTTTTGCTTTTGATGTGCTCCGTAGTTCTGGTGTTACTTTTAATTAACGTTTACGCCAGTTACGATGGACGACAGTACATAGTGCGAACTAAATCGGAGTTCTGATTTATACTCTATCGATACAATAACGTTTGGTACCGATGTGAATGTCTGAAATCTGGAGGTATTTTCAGTAAGATTTATTAAACGATTATCAACACAATGTAATTTCAATGCTGATACTGAAAACCACTAGGGTCAAAAATTTACATGAAATTTCTGCTGTGAAAGGTTGCACCTGGGACATTTTTGTCATTTAACAGCATGTTTCTCTTCATCGCCTCAGACTTCATCTCCTACAGACAGAGGGATTACATAGATGATGGCTTCGTGCCTTGTTAGAGTTTCCAACCATCATAAAAGATGTATCATACAGTGACTGATTAGTATTAACCATTATTCCCCGACAGAAAGCTATCCACAGAAAATGATACGTAAACCGACAAATATTTTTTCACTGAATTCCGATTTGTTGTTTGGTGTACCATTATACGATAACTACAGAGGGTACATTTACATGACTTAGTTTCAGGAAAGTGGGCGAGCAGCCGCAGCTAATAGTTATTTCTGGACTTAATATCATTCTTAAGCTCGGATTCGATAACATTTTAAAAGACTGGACAGTACACTTAGCTTGAAATTGGTTGTTAAAAGATGCAGTACCAATTTATAGCAAGCTAAAATGTAAATAATCTGATGAAAGCTTAGATATGGTGTAGAGCTAATTCAGAGCAAAATTGTCATTAGATATTTTAGTTTCCGAATTAACTGCCACTGTCAGTACTGCACAGCTACATTCTTCCAAAAAGTACAGGGTTATTACAAATGATTGAAGCGATTTCACAGCTCTACAATAACTTTATTATTTGAGATATTTTCACAATGCTTTGCACACACATACAAATCTCAAAAAGTTTTTTTAGGCATTCACAAATGTTCGATATGTGCCCCTTTAGTGATTCGGCAGACATCAAGCCGATAATCAAGTTCCTCCCACACTGGGCGCAGCATGTCCCCATCAATGAGTTAGAAAGCATCGTTGATGCGAGCTCGCAGTTCTGGCACGTTTCTTGGTAGAGGAGGTTTAAACACTGAATCTTTCACATAACCCCACAGAAAGAAATTGCATGGGGTTAAGTCGGGAGAGCGTGGAGGCCGTGACATGAATTGCTGATCATGATCTCCACCACGACCGATCCATCGGTTTTCCAATCTCCTGTTTAAGAAATGCTTCTGCTTTAGCCTTTTCCGTAAGATTTTCCAAACCGTCGGCTGTGGTACGTTTAGCTCCCTGCTTGCTTTATTCGTCGACTACGCGTGAAACTTGCCCGCACGCGTTCAACCGTTTCTTCGCTCACTGCAGGCCGACCCGTTGATTTCCCCTTACAGAGGCATCCAGAAGCTTTAAACTGAGCATGCCATCGCCGAATGGAGTTAGCAGTTGGTGCATCATCGTTGAACTTCGTCCTGAAGTGTCGGTGCACTGTTATGACTGACTGATGTGAGTGCATTTCAAGCACGACATACGCTTTCTCTGCTCCTGTCGCCATTTTGTCTCACTGCGCTGTCGAGCGCTCTGGTGGCCGAAACCTGAAGTGCGGCTTCAGCCGAACAAAACTTTATGAGTTTTTCTACGTATCTGTAGTGTGTCGTGACCATATGTCAATGAATGGAGCTACAGTGAATTTATGAAATCGCTTCAGTCATTTGTATTAGCCCTGTAAATAAAATAAATATAACAACTATGTAGAGAATAAGCTGTCCTTTTACTTGTATCGTCGTTGATAACAATTCTAAATAAATTTCGATCAAAGTATTTAAACATTAGAAGTTTCTAATTTAAAACCAATATTTTTGTAGGTACGAAACTTTAAATTATAAATCACTGTACTTAGTACTCTTATCAAAATTTAATTCCAATGATGACTGAATGTCTGATATTTCATCTTTATTTGTCAATTTCGCTTATTTCACGTAGCAGCAGAGACGAGCCATTACCCGCAAGTGGATTATTGTTAATTACATCAGTTACCATACCGTAAATAGCCACGAATCAGGTTGGCCGAATGTGCGTAAAACAATTTGAATATCTCCCTCTGAAAATAATCATTGTTGTATTTAGCCAATATCATATGATTCCAAATAAAAATATCGGAAAACGTACTGTGACCCATATTTATACTGACGCATTAATTTTTTGAGTGATTCTAAGTCTATTTGACAAGGTAATGAAATCTAAAGTTTGGTGGAAAAGTGTTTATTGTACATGCATGGCAAGTCTTCGGTTTCTGAAAGATGTACAAAACTACTTGAACTGTCGTTATATTACAACGCATCTTTATTTTTGCAGTGTCTTGTGCCCTATGCTAAATAATTAGCTAGTTTGAGAAAAATAATAGATATTTAAGATAATGCACATTTGAAAATTACTTTCGTGTACAAAAAACGTTTCCTTGATTCCAAATCAGTGAGATTCTGAAGCCGCTTCGTTTTCGAACGAATTCGTGATACAGATGTAGGAAAGCACTGAAGTTTCTGTTGTTGTTGTTGTTGTGGGCTTCAGTCCTTAGACTGGTTTGATGCATCTCTCCATTCTACCCTGTCCTGTGCAAGCTTCTTCATCTCCCAGTACCTACTGCAGCCTACATCCTTCTGAATCTGCTTAGTGTATTCATCTCTTGGTCTCCCTCTGCAATTTTTACCCTTCACGCTGATCTCCAGTACTAAATTTGTGATCCCTTAATGCCTCGGAACATGTCGTATCACCCGATCCCTTCTTCTAGTCAAATTGTGCCACAAACTCCTCTTCTCCACAATCCTACTCAGTACCTCCTAATTAGTTATGTGATCTACCTATCTAATCTTCAACGTTCTTCTGTAGCACCACTTTTCGAAGGCTTCTATTCTCTTCTTGTCCAAACTATTTATCGTCCATGTTTTACTTCCATACATGGCTACACTCCATACAAATACTTACAGAAACAACTTCCTGACACTTAAATCTACACTCGATGTTAACAAATATCTCTGCTTCAGAAACACTTTCCTCGCCATTGCCAGTTTACATTTTATATCCTCTCTACTTCGACCATCATCAGTTATTTTGCTCCCCAAATAGCAAAACTCCTTTACTACTTTAAGTGTCTCATTTCCTAATCTAATTCCTCCAGCATCACCCGACTTACTTCGACTACATTCCATTATCCTCATATTTCTGTTGTTGATGTTCATCTTATATCCTCCTTTCAAGACATTGTCGATTCGTTCAACTGCTCTTCCAAGTCCTTTGCTGTCTCTGACAGAATTACAGTGTAATCGACGAACCTTAAAGGTTTTATTTGTGCTCCATGGATTTTAATACCTACTCCGAATTTTTCTTTTGTTTCCTTTACTGCTTGCTCAATATACAGATTGAATAACATCGTTGAGAGGCTACAACACTGTCTCACTACCTTCCCAACCACGGCTTCCCTTTCATGTCCCTCGACTCTTATAACTGCCATCTGGTGTCTGTACAAATTGTAAATAGCCTTTCACTCCCTGTATTATACCCCTGCACCTTCAGAATTTGAAAGACAATATTCCAGTCAACATTGTCAGTAGCTTTCTCTTATTCTACAAATGCTAGAATCTTAGGTTTGCCTTTTCTTAAACTAGCTTCTAAAACAAGACGTAGGGTCAGTATTGCCTCATGTGTTCCCATATTTCTATGGAATCCAAACAGATCTTCCCCGATGTCGGCTTCTACCAGTTTTTCGATTCGTCTGCATAGAATTCGCGTTAGTATTTTGCAGCCTGTCTCATACATTTTACTCACCAGATGGTAGAGTTTTGTCAGGACTGGCTCTCCCAAGGCTGGCAGTAGTTCTAATGGAATGTTGTCTACTCCAGGGGCATTGTTTCGACTTAGGTCTTTCAGTGCCCTATCAAACTTTTCACGCAGTACCATATCTCCCATTTCATCTTCATCTACATCCTCTTCCATTTCTATAACACTGCCCGCAAGTACATAGCCCTTGTATATATACCTCCCACCTTTCTGCTATCCCTTCTTTGCTCAGAACTGAGTTTCCATCTGAGATCTTGATATTCATACATGTGGTTCTGTTTTCTTCAAAGGTCTCTTTAATTTTCCTGTAGGCAGTATCTATCTTACCCCTAGTGCGATAAGCCTCTACATCCTTACATTTGTCCTCTAGCCATTCCTGCTTAGCCATTTTTCACTTCCTGTCGATCTCATTTTTTAGAAGTTAGTATTCCTTTTTGCCTGCTTCATTTACTGCAGTTTTATATTTTCTTCTTTCGTCAATGAAATTCAATATTTCTTCTTTCACCCAAGGATTTGTACTAGCCCTCGTCTTTTTACCTATTTAATCCTCAGCTGCCTTCACTACTTCATCCCTCAAAGCTACCCATTCTTCTTCTACTGTATTCCTTTCCCCAATTCTAGTCAATTGTTCCTTTATGCTCTCCCTGAAACTCTGTACTACCTCTGGTTTAGTCAGTTTATCCAGGTTCCATCTCCTTAAATTCTCACCTTTTTGCAGTTTCTTCAGTTTTAAACTAGAGTTCATAACCAACAGATTGTGGTCAGAGTCCACATCTGCCCCTGGAAATGTCTTACAAATTAAAACCTGGTTTCTAAATCTCTGTCTTACCATTAAATAATCTATAGGAAGACTGTCAGTATTTCCAGGCTTCTTCCATGTATACAACCTTCTTTTATGATTCTTGAAGCAAGTGTTAGCTACGATTAAGTTGTGCTCTGTGCAAAATACTACCAGGCGGCTTCCTCTTTCATTTCTTAGCTCCAATCCATATTCACCTACTACGTTTCCTTCTCTCCCTTTTCCTACTACCGAATTCCAGTCAGCCATGATCATAAAATTTTCGTCTCCCTTCACTGAATAATTTCTTTTATCTCATCATACATTTCATCAATTTCTTCATCACCTGCAGAGCTAGTTGGCATATAAACTTGTACTACTGTAGTAGGTGTGGGATTCGTGTCTATCTTGGCCACAATAATGCGTTCACTTTGCTGTTTGTAGTAGCTTGCCCGTATTCCTATTGTTTTATTCATTTTTAAACCTACTCCTGCATTACCCCTATATGATTTTGTATTTATAATCCTGTTTTCACCTGACCAAAAGTCTTGTTCCTCCTGCCACCAAACTTCACTAGTTAACACTATGTCCAACTTTAAGCTATCCATTTCCGTGTTTAAATTTTCTAACCTAGCTGCCCGATTAAGGGATCTGACATTCCTCGCTCCCATCCGTAGGACGCCAGTTTTCTTTCTCCTGATAACGACGTCCTCCTGAGTAGTCCCCACCCGGAGATGAGAATGGGGGACTATTTTACCTCCGGAATATTTTACCCAAGAGGACGCCATCATCATTTATTCATACAGTAAAGCTGCATGCCGTCGGGAAAAATTACGGCCGTAGTTTCCCCTTGCTTTCAGCCGTTCTCAGTATCAGCACAAAAGACCGTTTTGGTTAGTGTTACAAGGCCAGATCAGTCAGTCATCCAGACTGTTGCCCCTGCAACTATTGAAAAGGCTGCTGCCACTCTTCAGGAACCACACGTTTGTCTGGCCTCTCAACAGATACCCGTCCGTTGTGGTTGCACCTACGGTACGTCTATCTGTATCGCTGAGGCACGCAAGCTTCCCCACCAACGACAAGGTATATGGTTCTAGTTTGTTTATCGGACCAAAATGTCTTATGAATGACATTAGTTAACAAAAGAACCCCAGGTTATGTTAAAATCGTTCAATAAAGAAGAAAATTTTCACCATGGATTAAACGGATATTGCGTAGCCTCAAATATTTGCGGTGATATGTAGTCACTAATTTATAATACTATTACCTTCTAATGAAATGTTCGAAACTTTAAACTAAATCAGTAGTCTCGGTGTAGCAATTATGGTGCTGGTTTTTGTTTTTTCCTCTATTTACGATGACTGATGGGTTGAGAATCTGGTAAAAATACGAACACAATCTGAAGAAAACCGGAATATAAGTTTGCGGAACACGTAAAACTCGATGGAATTCTTGGACAGGTATGGAAATGTAAACTAAATTGTCAAGTTGCTTAGCTGTTGCACTGACTGAGATACTGAAGTAAAAGGTCTACTTTCTCGTGTAACGATATACCTGTTAACGTTATTTGAAAACTCTGGAGAATGCTTTTTAATTTTGGCTCTGTTACTTTTCACGAAAATAGCTAAGAAATGGGTATAATTCAGACGCAACGCCATCAGAACGAACAACTGTTGTCTAAATTCTTCGCCGGCCGCGGTGGTCTCGCGATTCTAGGCGCGCAGTCCGGAACCGCGCGACTGCTACGGTCGCAGGTTCGAATCCTGCCTCGGGCATGGATGTGTGTGATGTCCTTAGGTTAGTTAGGTTCTAAGTTCTAGGGGACTGATGACCACAGCTGTTAAGTCCCATAGTGCTCAGAGCCATTTCTAAATTCTTCCGAGTGGATCCATCGCGCCTGCCTCTGGAGATATACGTAGCATCCAATGAACATCATGAGACACACCTCTTTAAAAAAACACCCAGAGTCTAAGAATTCATAATCTTTTGGCAGCAACGTTAAATGAAAAGTACTTAGTAATCGAGCTATTATACATACAGTTAGTCCAAAAAGTTTTGGTCTAATTGTAATCTTTTTAAAAAAGAAACTACGTGTATGACACATGAAAGGGAGGGAACATTAAGTGTGAACATCCAGTCATATGCAACGAACCTTGGTATGTAATTTTTATTGATGGACAAGGAAATAAATACATCCATAGCGATAGCAAATTTGACAAAAATTGTTCAAATGGCTCTGAGCACTATGGGACTTAACATCTGAGGTCATTAGTCCCCTAGAACTTAGAACCTAACTAACCTAAGGACATCACACACATCCATGCCCGAGGCAGGAGTCGAAACTGCCACCGTAGCGGTCACGCGGTTCCAGACTGTAGCGCCTAAAACCGTGCGGCCACAACGGCAGGCTTGACAAAATTGAGAATTTATTCAAGGATTACTTCAAAAAGTATTCGTCCAAGCACAATTTATTTAATGTACAATCGGAAAATATGATTTCAATTACAGAAATTAGTTTTTAGTGGGACTTCCCTTTGCAGCTGTTACTGCTTATACTCGTCTGGGCATCGACTTGACCAAGTGTGCCGTCAGAGAGGCTAGAATTTTGTCCCATTCGCCTTGAAGTGCTTCTTTTAGGTCTCTCATGTTAGACATGTGCCTTCTCCTGATGCTATCTTCCGGTACTTTCCACAGGTGTTCAATAAAATTAATGTCTGGGCTCTGAGGAAGGGTGTTCAGTTGTTTTAGGGTATTGTACAGCAACCACAGCCTTGTATTCAGAGCCATATGCTTTGGGTCGTTATCTTGTTGAAAAATGTGATATCCTTGCAGACCTAATTTTTCGGCGCTAGCATTCAGATTGTCCTTTAAAATGTTGATATACATATGGTGATACATTGTACCTCCAATGGAATGTAATTTTCCAACACCTGCAGCACTCATACAGCCCAACACCATCAGGGAGCCACCACTGTTCAACCGTTAGCACAAGATTGCGTGGCAATATCTCCGCATTCTTCTTACGCCACACCATTCACCTGCCATCCGACCCGATTACGTTATATTTACTCTCATCAGAAAATATTACTCTATTCCAGAAGTCTTCATTTTGAATCTATGTTCCATCGCAAAATGAAGACTTTTCTTTCGTTTCTATTCACCGACCCAAAATTTCTGGCTCGCTAATCGGCCGTGATGGTATATCTGATTGTGTTGGCACATACAGGGTGTTTCAAAAATGACCGGTATATTTGAAACGGAAATAAAACCTAAACGAGCAGCGATAGAAATACACCGTTTGTTGCAATATGCTTGGGACAACAGTACATTTTCAGGCAGACAATCTTTCGAAATTACAGTAGTTACAATTTTCAACAACAGATGGCGCTGCGGTCTGGGAAACTCTATAGTACGATATTTTCCACATATCCACCATGCGTAGCAATAATATGGCGTAGTCTCTGAATGAAATTACCCGAAACCTTTGACAACGTGTCTGGCGGAATGGCTTCACATGCAGATGAGATGTACTGCTTCAGCTGTTCAATTGTTTCTGGATTCTGGCGGTACACCTGGTCTTTCAAGTGTCCCCACGGAAAGAAGTCACAGGGGTTCATGTCTGGCGAATAGGGAGGCCAATCCACGCCGCCTCCTGTATGTTTCGGATAGCCCAAAGCAATCACACGATCATCGAAATATTCATTCAGGAAATTAAAGACGTCGGCCGTGCGATGTGGCCGGGCACCATCTTGCATAAACCACGAGGTGTTCGCAGTGTCGTCTAAGGCAGTTTGTACCGCCACAAATTCACGAAGAATGTCCAGATAGCGTGATGCAGTAATCGTTTCGGATCTGAAAAATGGGCCAATTATTCCTTTGGACGAAATGGCGGCCCAGACCAGTACTTTTTGAGGATGCAGGGACGATGGGACTGCAACATGGGGCTTTTCGGTTCCCCATATGCGCCAGTTCTGTTTATTGACGAAGCCGTCCAGGTAAAAATAAGCTTCGTCAGTAAACCAAATGCTGCCCACATGCATATCGCCGTCATCAATCCTGTGCACTATATCGTTAGCGAATGTCTCTCGTGCAGCAATGGTAGCGGCGCTGAGGGTTTGCCGCGTTTGAATTTTGTATGGATAGAGGTGTAAACTCTGGCGCATGAGACGATACGTGGACGTTGGCGTCATTTGGACCGCAGCTGCGACACGGCGAACGGAAACCCGAGGCCGCTGTTGGATCACCTGCTGCACTAGCTGTGCGTTGCCCTCTGTGGTTGCCGTACGCGGTCGCCCTACCTTTCCAGCACGTTCATCCGTCACGTTCCCAGTCCGTTGAAATTTTTCAAACGGATCCTTTATTGTATCGCTTTTCGGTCCTTTGGTTACATTAAACCTCCGTTGAAAACTTCGTCTTGTTGCAACAACACTGTGTTCTAGGCGGTGGAATTCCAACACCAGAAAAATCCTCTGTTCTAAGGAATAAACCATGTTGTCTACAGCACACGTGCACGTTGTGAACAGCACACGCTTACAGCAGAAAGACGACGTACAGAATGGCGCACCCACAGACTGCGTTGTCTTCTATATCTTTCACATCACTTGCAGCGCCATCTGTTGATGAAAATTGTAACTACTGTAATTTCGAAAGTTTGTCCGCCTGAAAATGTACTGTTGTCCCAAGCATATTGCAACAAACGGTGTGTTTCTATCGCTGCTCGTTTAGGTTTTATTGCCGTTTCAAATATACCGGTCATTTTTGAAACACCCTTTACCTTCTTTTCCCTATCCTTCCCAGCCAACTTAGGAGCGCTGATTCTAGGTTTCTTCTTCATTTCACTCATGATAAATCTCACGTCTGCATGAGTGAAAGTGTGAGGGCGTCCGGTTCGTGGGTTGGTTTCTTAATGGTTTTGTTGCTCGAAATCGATCTGTTATCGACTGAACCGTCGATCTAGGTCTACCGACTACTTCAGCAATCTCGTAAGATGATTTGCATTCATTATGCAATCGCAGAGTAAGATTAATTTCGATCAGCGTCGTCTCACACACCTTACGGCCCATGGCACTAATGGCACTGAATCGGTGCCGTTCAGAACAACAGGCCATAGAATGGGGCCGCGCACGGTAGGTTATAGTGTGTGCCGTGGGTCAGCGTTATAATTTAATCACTGCCCGCAGAATTTCGGCACATACAGGGTGGTCCATTGATAGTGACCGGGCCAAATATCTCACGAAATAAGCATCAAACGAAAGCCCATGCCGATGATGTTTCGTTGAATTATTTGCGTGCTGACACTTGCTGATAGCCCAGCATTCAAATCGGCAGCAATTTGCGGAAGAGTTGCACTTCTGTCACATTGAACGTTTCTGTTCAGTCGTCGTGGGTCCCGTTCTTGCATGATTCTTTTCCGGTCCAAGCGATGTGGAAGATTTCGTGTTTTACCGGATTCCTGATATTCACGGTACACTCGTGAAATGGTCGTACGGGAAAATTCCAACGTCATATCTACCTCGGAGATGCTGTGCCCCATCGCTCGTGCGCAGACTATAACGTCACGTTCAAAATCACAGACATCTTTATTACCGGCCATTGTAGCAGCAGTTACCAATTTAACAACTGCGCCAGACGCTAGCTGTCTTACATAGGAGTTGCCGACCGCAGCGCCGTATTCTGCCTATGTACTTATCTTTGCATTTGCATATGCATGCCTAAACCAGTTTCATTGGCGTTTCAGTGCATAAGTTGTATGGGTTCCGAGTCCAGGGTAGCTTTTAGCTTTTACAGGTAACACTGACTTGGCTCAACAATAGTCTGTATGTACTCGAGGGTTAAAGAAATAAATGAAAGAATATGCATTAAGTAAGAGACCTTATGTATTACAATGCTACAGATAACATTGTCTGGAGGATGACGATGCGAAGCACTACGGCGGCATCGTCGAATACTGTGTAGTTCCAGATTCAGCACTTACAGTGCTTACACATGTATCGCCTCCTAATTAATAAGTGAAATGGGGCACTATTAAGACATTCCACTTTATTACTACCGGAGCCAGCCGGCCAGGGTGGCCGAGCGGTTGTAGGGGCTTCAATCTGGAACGGCACGACCACTGCGTTCGCAGGTTCGAATCCTGCCTCGGGCTTGCACGTGTGGCATGTCCTTAGGTTAGTTAGGTTTAAGCAGTTCTAAGTTCTAGGGGACTGATGACCTCAGATATTAAGTCCCATAGTGCTCAGAGCCATTTGAACCATTTGAACCACCGGAGCCCATGAGCATCCGAGACAGTATTTGCAAGGATTATATATTTTAGCCTCATACGCGATCCGGGAAGTGCTAACCACGATGGATGCCTACTTCTTGATGCTTTGTCTTCAGTTGACGCCCTCTGTAGACTCCTTCTACCATTTCCATGGGTGTGCTTTTACCAACTTCACTTCCCTCCAGATTTTCCTCTGCATTGATTAGTAACCATATAATATTTTCACAGGTTAAAATACGTTTTTAGAAATGGTTTATATTTAGTAGATAACCGAGATACAAAGATAAACAGCAACAATATATATACGAACACACATGAAACAATAACTATAAATCATTTAAAATTTTGGATAAGTTAAAGTAATGCTGTTACAAAGATGTAAATCAAATATTTGAATTTTTCTCTTTCTCTCCCTCCCTCTCTTTTTGTATACACTCCTGGAAATTGAAATAAGAACACCGTGAATTCATTGTCCCAGGAAGGGGAAACTTTATTGACACATTCCTGGGGTCAGATACATCACATGATCACACCGACAGAACCACAGGCACATAGACACAGGCAACAGAGCATGCACAATGTCGGCACTAGTACAGTGTATATCCACCTTTCGCAGCAATGCAGGCTGCTATTCTCCCATGGAGACGATCGTAGAGATGCTGGATGTAGTCCTGTGGAACGGCTTGCCATGCCATTTCCACCTGGCGCCTCAGTTGGACCAGCGTTCGTGCTGGACGTGCAGACCGCGTGAGACGACGCTTCATCCAGTCCCAAACATGCTCAATGGGGGACAGATCCGGAGATCTTGCTGGCCAGGGTAGTTGACTTACACCTTCTAGAGCACGTTGGGTGGCACGGGATACATGCGGACGTGCATTGTCCTGTTGGAACAGCAAGTTCCCTTGCCGGTCTAGGAATGGTAGAACGATGGGTTCGATGACGGTTTGGATGTACCGTGCACTATTCAGTGTCCCCTCGACGATCACCAGTGGTGTACGGCCAGTGTAGGAGATCGCTCCCCACACCATGATGCCGGGTGTTGGCCCTGTGTGCCTCGGTCGTATGCAGTCGTGATTGTGGCGGTCACCTGCACGGCGCCAAACACGCATACGACCATCATTGGCACCAAGGCAGAAGCGACTCTCATCGCTGAAGACGACACGTCTCCATTCGTCCCTCCATTCACGCCTGTCGCGACACCACTGGAGGCGGGCTGCACGATGTTGGGGCGTGAGCGGAAGACGGCCTAACGGTGTGCGGGACCGTAGCCCAGCTTCTTGGAGACGGTTGCGAATGGTCCTCGCCGATACCCCAGGAGCAACAGTGTCCCTAATTTGCTGGGAAGTGGCGGTGCGGTCCCCTACGGCACTGCGTAGGATCCTACGGTCTTGGCGTGCATCCGTGCGTCGCTGCGGTCCGGTCCCAGGTCGACGGGCACGTGCACCTTCCGCCGACCACTGGCGACAACATCGATGTACTGTGGAGACCTCACGCCCCACGTGTTGAGCAATTCGGCGGTACGTCCACCCGGCCTCCCGCATGCCCACTATACGCCCTCGCTCAAAGTCCGTCAACTGCACATCCGGTTCACGTCCACACTGTCGCGGCATGCTACCAGTGTTAAAGACTGCGATGGAGCTCCGTATGCCACGGCAAACTGGCTGACACTGACGGCGGCGGTGCACAAATGCTGCGCAGCTAGCGCCATTCGACGGCCAACACCGCGGTTCCTGGTGTGTCCGCTGTGCCGTGCGTGTGATCATTGCTTGTACAGCCCTCTCGCAGTGTCCGGAGCAAGTATGGTGGGTCTGACAGACCGGTGTCAATGTGTTCTTTTTTCCATTTCCAGGAGTGTATGTATGTGTCTTTGTGTGTGTAATGTGACTGCAGACAGACTGCTGGTCGGCCCTTACGTGTATTGTCAACCGACCTCGGCACACGAGAAATACGGACCTTCAACGAACTTTTGACGTCACACAGTGGGCTTGTCTGCCCTACTTCGCGTACGATAGCTCTGTGCAGGGCCCACGGGAAATCTGTACGTAGCTGTAAAGGTACGCACTACAAATTGCTTGCATTTAAACGCGTAGACAAGAATTATTAATCTCGTCTGAACTATTTACTTGCTCCTCACCAGAGACGGGCTGCACTCGTAAGACCTGCCGTGTCACGTGCTGTGACGTATGCGCTACGACCTGTCACTCTCCTGGGCCTTGACCTGCTCCGACCTGCGTGCTGTGCCCGCATCTCGTGGTCGTGCGGTAGCGTTCTCGCTTCCCACGCCCGGGTTCCCGGGTTCGATTCCCGGCGGGGTCAGGGATTTTCTCTGCCTCGTGATGGCTGGGTGTTGTGTGCTGTCCTTAGGTTAGTTAGGTTTAAGTAGTTCTAAGTTCTAGGGGACTTATGACCACAGCAGTTGAGTCCCATAGTGCTCAGAGCCATTTGAACCATTTTTGAACCTGCCTGCTGTGACGTCAGCAATGCCCAAGATATCTCGCCACACACGGGCATGCGTTACCTCCATTTTCAACGCACCTGCTTCAGTTTAACGTTAGCCGAGTACTACGTCGCGACAAGGCGTAGATCGCCGCCTCAACAGACGATTATGTCCGTAATTTTTATTCCAAATTACTCGTTTAATTTCACTGACTCAAAATCCGTTGCTACGAGCTCCGACGGAGGTACTTATCATCTTCAATCCTGCGTTCCTACACAATGCGCGCTCTTCTCTGTATGTGAGTTCATCCCCAGTAACAGTGTATTTTGTAAGCCCCTGACATTATCAGACGTGCCGCATTTTTTACTAGTCTCAGTAGCTGGCGGATTTTTGAGGAAGGCCTAGAGATGATTTTAATTTTGTGCCTGTTCAGCAGTCAGCTTATCTTACCCAACATTGAGCAGCAGCAGTAGCAGCAGTACTAACATTTTCTCGTACTTCTTGACAGTGTTTTTATTAAACTTCTTACTCGAGATCATTTGTTGATCGCTGTAGCCGGTTTTTTTTTTTTTTAAGCTCTAATGGCAGTGTCTCGCCTCGTGGGTCAGGCTATCTTCATCTTGTATGGCCCCATAACTTCGGTGTCTGGGGGGAAAGGGGAAAGGTTGCCTGTTCACGTGCATTTAAGGGGCGCTATGAGCTCGCCAGGTGTCAGTCGGTCAGTCTGGTTGAGTCTGGAGTCAGTGTGGGTCAGTATCTCGTCCCCAGCTTGCTAGTCTGTCTCTCTTCCGAATTTGTGGGGTAGTTAGTGTCTGTCTGTCGTCCCGAGTGTTAGTATGTCTTTCGTTCGGATCAATCTTTAAAGCCGGATAAATGAGAGTCCTTCCACTACGCCAGTAAGAGAACTCAGCGAGTGGTCGCCCGGTCGGGGCTTAATTCCTTCATCTGAGTCTGCGCGTTAGGCCACCAGTCTGCTCGAGTTGCACAGGCAATGGTCATTGGCGGTGGGATCGATCGGTCGGTCGGTCGCGCACTGAGACACAAGATGACTTGTCCGCCTTGAGCGTCGGCGCATGTGAGGTCGCCACGTGAATCCAGTGGGCCGCGGCGTATAGCGAGGGGTAGTGGCTTCGCGGCTGACACGAGAGCAACAGGAGTCAACCCACGACATCGGTCTGGCCGGTGTGAGCTGCGACGCCTTCCTGCGTCCGTTGAAGCGGCTGCCAGCGGACAGTTCGCGAGAGCGATTTGGGGATGCTGCGCCAGGTCCTCGCCAGATATCACATTTTATTAGAAGTTAAGTGAATGGCCATATGTTGTCTCATTTACTTCTTAAATTCTACTTGTTTTCTTGGTGAGGTCACCAGCCGCTTTGTTTTGGGGTCGTCCCACCATTCTTCTCCGTTTGCCCACCCGCGGGAAGGTGGTTATTTATGAGTTGGGTGGTCCGTTCTCCCATTGTGGAGTAGGGGCTGGTTAGAGCAACCTGCGGTTCGGGTTGTTCGGTAATCTCCCAATCAACCTGCTGTACATTAATAGCTGCCTCTGTCATGTTTGTCAGATTCGGTGTGTTAACGAATTTATTGCTTGAAATGTAACGGCCAAATTACTGAAATATGTTTTTGTCTTGCCTATCATCTTGAGAGGCGGTATATGTGTACTGTGGAGCACGTTTGGCCAACCTTGTATAATTTCATGTAAGATTGCATTTCATGGGATTTTATTTAAATGGCCATTTTAGTATATAAAGTTGCCACCCTTCAACCGTAAGACTTCTCTTAGAAGTTAAAATCAAATTGCACTTTCGGTGGCAAGTTAGTCTTTTAATTTTAGTGTTTTGTACCATTTCCATCCCTCCTACAGGGTGTATAGTTTGTGTGCTGGTGTGAATTGTTAAATGGTTCAAATGGCTCTGAGCACTATGGGACTCAACTGCTGAGGTCATAAGTCCCCTAGAACTTAGAATTACTTAAACCTAACTAAGGACAACACACACATCCATGCCCGAGGCAGGATTCGAACCTGCGACCGTAGCGGTCGCGCGGTTCCAGACTGTAGCGCCAGAACCGCTCGGCCACCAGCGGCCGGCTGAATTGTTAAATCTTTTACCTTAAGGTAATCGGATGTGTTGCAGATTTGCACAGTGTAGTCTCTCAGAGGTTGTTGTGAGCGGTCGTGGCTATGGCCGTGTCGAAAGGGAGCGGCAAGGTTCTCAGCCCGAAAGCTCATACAATCAAAGATTTGTTTCTTTCTGCCTCTGAATAAATTGCCACTTTGATATTTAGAGCGTTCTTTCTGTTTATAATTTTAAATCTGTTTCTTAACAAAAAGCTTTTAGGAATAAAATTCCCATTTGTTAAAAGCAATTTCATTTTGATTTCATCAGTTACTCCCGGGCAACTACTTCCACGCTCACTTAGTGTGATTAAATGTGTTAATGTTCTTGATGAATCGCTAGTAAATAAGGTAAATTCTTAAGAAAAAGTTTAGAAAGTGAATTCACGGTTCATTGAGAATGTGAGTCTGACGGGAGGCGTCCCAGAAATAAGTTCCTACAGTCGCACTTTCCTCGGTGGCTGAGATGGATAGAGCGTCTGCCATGTAAGCAGGAGATCCTAGGTTCACACGTGTATCATTGATGACTGCACGACAAAGAGCTTTACGCCTCGCCTTGGCCCGTCAACATCGACATTCTACCGTTGGAAACATGTTGCTGGTCGGACGAGTCTCTTTTCAAATCGTATGGACCAGTACGTGTATGGAGACAACGTCGGTAATCCGTGGACCCTGAATGTTAACAGGGCACTGATCAAGCTGGTGGAGGCTCTGTAATGGTGTGGGGCGCGTGCAGCTGGAGTGATATTGGACCCCTGATACATCTAGATACGAAAAGCACATAAGCATCCTGTCTAATCACCTGCAGCCATTCATGTCCATTGTGCATTTGGACGGACTTTGGCAATTCCAGCAGAACAATGTGACATCCCACGTGTCCAGAATTGCTACAGAGTGGCTTCAGGAACACCTCCTGAGTTCAAACCCTTTCGCTTGCTACCAAACTCACCAATCATGAACATTATATAGCGTATCTGGGATGCCTTGCAACGTGCTGCTAGGAAGAGGTATCCACCCCCTCGTGTTCTTAACGATTTATGGACAGCCCTGCAGGATTACTGGTGTCAATCAGTAATAAAGAACAACAAAATCTCATCAGTAGAAACAGTTACGTAACTGCGAAACTTTCGTGACGTCACTCACTGTCAAACTGTCTTTAATTTTACTAAAAAATTAATTATCTTTATTTGTTAGCAAATGCGGTCAGTTTGCTTAAAATGTACAGTAGTGATACAGCGTCATTCAATAATCACATTCCTGTTGGGTAGTTATGTGATTTTCAAAGTCAAAATTTCGGTTATAGAAGATGGCAAAGTTCGTGATAAGTATATGCTGACTTACTGGTTTCATGCAACTTCATCTTTCATTACTAGTCATTAATATTATCTCCTAATCACTTTGTGCAACTGCTACTGTTATTCGCTCAAGAGGATAACAAATATTTCTGATTGATTGCAGTTCGTGAAATTGACAACATATTTATCCGTGAAACATGTACAAAAAAATCTTTTGCTGAATCTTGCTCTGTTAAGTACAGGGTTATTCTAAACGATGACCAATTTTCAAAACTTCGTATTTATTGAAGTAAAAATCCAAAATGAACAAACTTTATACCAATGAAAAGAGGAAGATTCAAGGTTTTTTAAAATGATATTTGAAATCAATGTAATAAATTTAATAAATTGTAATTAATTAGTTTTTAATGATTATTTAATAATTTTATATATGCTCAGTGTGGCTACAGTTGACTCCACAGTAAACATCGACGCGGTGGCCAAACTCGTCCCATACACGCGAATGCGTATCTGCTGTTACTGAGTACAGAGCAGCGGTGATCCGATTCCACACATCGTTCAGAGTGGTGGGTAGAGGCGGGAGGTAAACAGCTTCCTTCATATAGTCCCATAAGAAGTCGATCCAGTGCTGAGGAAGGGAGTCATTCCAAATGACTCGTACATCACCATGCCAATGGGGCGGAGCTCCATCCTGTTTGAGAATGAAGTCCTGGGAAACTCCCATAACTTCAGGGATCAGCCATTGTTCCAACATGTCCAGGTACGCGATTCCCGTTACAGATCTTTCCGCAAAGGATAATGGTCCATAAACCATTGTACGGGACATGGCACAGAACGCTTTGATCTTCACTGAGTCTGTTTCGTGTTGCAATCGTTAATGTTGATTTTCAAAAACCCATATGCGAACATTGTTGACTTTTCCACTAAACTGCAATGTTGCTTCATCGCTAAAGATTATACGCTGTAGAAATGCGTCATCCTCCATCTTTGATATGAGTAGGGCTTGTACAGAAAATGCCTTCCCAAAACTTTCCATACACTTGTTTGGGGTGTTCCAAGTTCTCGACTGGCCCTATTACTAGACTTACTGGGACTGGGCACGAAACTTTTTTAAATCCGTCGGACATCATCCTCTGACACAGGCGGTCAGCCTGTGCTTCTTCCTTTGCAAAAATTCCCACTATGTTTACATTGCTTAAGCCAACGGCTAATCTTTTTGCGAGTTGGTGGTTGGATACCGAATTTGGTACGAAATGCCCTCTGCACTGCAATTTGCGGCTCACTTTTCGTGAACTCAAGAACGAGGAAAACCTTGTGGTCCACAGTCGCCATCTCAACCACAACTGACAGTGCAACGCGATGACGACCCTGTAGCGACGCGAAATATACCGTCCGCTTCTGAAACCATCACCACCGGCTCGCCGCCGCCCGCCAAAAACTTTGAAACTTCTTGGTATAAAGCTTGTTCATTTTGTATTTGTACTTGAATACATATGAATTTTTGAAAATTGGTCCATCGTTTGGATTAACTCTGTATTACCATTCATTTTACTGTTTATTAGAATTGAGAACTTCTGCTAATTGAGGCCGGCCGGAGTGGCCGTGCGGTTCTAGGCGCTACAGTCTGGAGCCGAGCGACCGCTACGGTTGCAGGTTCGAATCCTGCCTCGGGCATGGATGTGTGTGATGTCCTTAGGTTAGTTAGGTTTAATTAGTTCTGAGTTCTAGGCGACTGATGACCTCAGAAGTTAAGTCGCGTAGTGCTCAAAGCCATTTCTGCTAATTGAAGTCTTGCACATTACTGACGTTTTATTTAGTATTATTTCTTTCAGTAAACAGTGCAGTAGTGTGTCAGTCGTCAGGTCTCTCTGTGGTCATCAATAATGGATAGGATGAGTACTACTTAGGTATTTTTTCCCAGGTGAATATTTTAGTTGAACTCGGTAGTATTCAAAGACGAAATGAGTTACGATGCTGGCTAACCATCTAGAATTCTTACCAAGTAATTAGTCGGATTTTACTTCAGGCTGAGACGTCGTTGGTGCACTGTAACGCATTGTTCTTGGGAAATGCGGAGCACAGGCTCTTCATATTGGTTCAAATGGTTCAAATGGCTCTGAGCACTATGGGACTCAACTGCTGTGGTCATCAGTCCCCTAGAACTTAGAACTACTTAAACCTAACTAACCTAAGGACATCACACACATCCATGCCCGAGGCAGGATTCGAACCTGCGACCGGAGCAGCAGCGCGGCTCCGGACTGGAGCGCCTAGAACCGCACGGCCACCGCGGCCGGCGCTCTTCATATTGCAGATCCGTAACAAATTGGGCCCATGATAGTCCTCATGTTGATATGTATCGTCTAAGCCATCACATACTTCAGCTCTACTTCGTTACGACCATTTTTCAGCAAAACAGCTCCTGCTCAAATCGATTGTCCCCCACAACACCTTTGTACGTTCTCCTCTCCACTGCACTTAACTGCTGGCGTGCTTACACTCACAGCGTTAATGCAACTGCCCGTCCAGTATACTCACTAATCGTATCGTAACGTCCCGATTGAGCCAATGTGTTTGCTTACAACTGGCTTACAACTAACATTTATTAAACTTTATAATGAGGAAACCTTTCATTGCATTATACGGACATTAGTAGACTTATTTATAAGCTATCAAGAAAAATACATCGAAAAGTAAAATTGCAAGGAAAAATATTTTAGCCCACAGAGTTGCGGTGTTATAACTTTATTTAGAGATGTTGTTCTACTAAGATTTGTGACAGAAAAACGCTAGCGCACTACGTCAACATGCGCACTGCTTAACGCTACCAACGCACTATTGGCTGATCGAACGAACATCTGTTGTTTACTGTTTCTCGCTAAAGTTGCCATCGTAGTTGCTGCACCACCGTAGCTTAGGTGCTAGGACTATTATCAGTCGAAGAAATTTTAAACTCTATGGGTGGACGGCGTACAAAATACTGGGACCGTGAGCCGTTTATAATACACTACTGGCCATTAAAAATTCTACACCAAGAAGAAATGCAGATGATAAACGGGTATTCATTGGACAAATATATTATACTGGAACTGACATGTGATTAAATTTTCACGCAATTTGGGCGCATAGATCCTGAGAAATCAGTACCCAGAACAACCACCTCTGGCCATAATAACGGCCTTCATACGCCTGGGCATTGAGTCAAACAGAGCTTGGATGGCGTGGACAGGTACAGCCGCCCATGCACCTTCAACACGATACCACAGTTCATCAAGACTAGTGACTGGCGTATTGTGACGACCCAGTTGCTCGGCCACCATTGACCAGACGTTTCCAATTGGTGAGAAATCTGGAGAATGTGTTGGCCAGGGCTGCAGTCGAACATTTTCTGTATCCAGAAAGGCCCGTACAGGATCTGCAACATGGTTTCGGGCATTATCCTGCTGAAATGCAGGGTTTCGCAGAGATCGAATGAAGGGTAGAGCCACGGATCGTAACACATCTGAAATGTAACGTCCACTGTTCAAAGTGCCATCAGTGCGAACGAGAGGTGAACGAGACGTGTAACCAATTGCACCCCATACCATCACGCCGGGTGATACGCCAGTATGGCGATGACGAATACACGGTTCCAATGTGCGTTCACCGCGATGTCGCCACACACGGATGCGACCATCTTGATGCTGTAAACACAACCTGGATTCATCCGAAGAAATTACGTTTTGCCATTCGTGCACCCAGGTTCGTCATTGAGTACACCATCGCAGGGACACCTGTGTGTGATGCAGCGTCAAGGATACCATGGTCTCCGAGCTGATAGTCCATGCTGCTGCAAACGTCGTCGAACTGTTCGTACAGATGGTTGTTGTCTTGCAAACATCCCCATCTGTTGATCCAGGGATCGAGATGTGGCTGCACGATCCGTTACACCATGCGGATAAGATGCCTCTCATCTCGACTGCTAGTGATACAAGGCTTTAGGGATCCAGCACGGCGTTCTGTATTACCCTCATGAACCCACCGATTCAATATTCTGCTAACAGTCATTGGATCTCGACCATCGCGAGCAGCAGTGTCGCGATACGACAAAAAGGAATCGCGATAGTCTACAATCCGACCTTTATCAAAGTCGGAAACGTGATGGTACGCATTTCTCCTCCTTACACGAGGCATCACAACAACGTTGCACCAGGCAACGCCGGTCAACTGCTGTTTCTGTATGAGAAATCGGTTGGAAACTTTCCTCATGTCAGCACGTTGTAGGTGTCGCCACCGGTGCCAACCTTGTTTGAATGCTCTGGAAAGCTAATCATTTGCATATCACAGCAACTTCTTCCTGTCGGTTAAATTTCGCAACTGTAGAACGTCATCTTCGAGGTGTAGCAATTTTTATTGGCCAGTAGTGTACTAGATTAGATCCATGGAACTAACCTTATGCTGTGCTACTTGAGACCTCTTCGTCTTGCCACATTTTATAGATTCATAAATCTGGAGTTCCGTTGCTAGTGCATGATGTCAGGGCCGTGGTGTCGCCAATATCTCTCTCTTGTGGCGATAATGTTGGGGCTGCTACATCTTTCTTTCGTCATCTTGTTCTCCACCGTGCCAGAGCTATCGAGAATGTGGTGCCTTTCCCTCTCAGGATTCCGAATGAGTTCACCCCGTAGCGTGCCGAGCGCAAAGGCTCGCCCTGGACGCGGTTCAGCAGCGCTAATGTCGGAATATGACGGCCGTGCCCGCGGCTTCGGCGAGCCAGTAATTCCCACTGCTGCGGCTCTTGTCGGGCCACTGCCACCGGCATTGCTGACCCCGTCTGCTATTCATGAGCCGCTGGAGGGACGCTCGACGGAGCGCAAACTTTTCCACCCCGGTGGGCGTTCTTTCTTCCACCTTCTGCGTCCCCTGCTTTTTGTTTCCTCTCTGCATCCTCTTATTCTACAGTACCGCAGCGTAAAACTGGGCTGCAGGTCTAGTTTATTAACGCTCGCTGCACGCCGTTCCCATGCATGGAAGCACTGTACACTGCCCTTCCTTTCCTCTGCAAACAACTGTTAATGGCTCGCTGGGGCCTACAGGGCAATCTCCTCATCGCTACACAAGTGTCGAAAGCCTTACAAGTGCTGCCTTGTTCTGGGCTTCATTACAAGGTGTGTACAGAACGTCTTTCACCGATTATAAACTCCGTTTACTTTTCGACCTAAACATGGCAAAATGAACTTGTGCCATTGTTACGCGCAACTACATCTATGTAGTCCCTCTACTCTGTAAATTACAGTGAGGTGCGTGTAAGGAGGTATTTTTATGGTCACGTACCTCCATTAGTGAAGGTGTTCCTTTGATGGGTCACTTCGTAGACTGTCTGTCTGTGTGTCTGTGCGAATGTTGAGACCTGTTTCTATTATGAACAGGCAGAGGCATAAGGTAAAAATTTGTGTCAAATACGAATGTCCATGGAGCAAAATAACTGACGATGGTCGAAGTAGCGAGGATATAAAATGTAGACTGGCAATGGCAGGGAAAGCGTTTCTGAAGAAGTGAAATTTGTTAACATCGAGTATAGAATTAAGTGTCAGGAAGTCGTTTCGGAGAGTATTCCATGTATGGAAGTGAAACATGGACGATAAATAGTCTGGACAAGGAGAGAATAGAAGCTTTCGAAATGTGGTGCTAGAGAGGGATGCTAAAGATTAAAAAATGGTTCAAATGGCTCTGAGCACTATGGGACTCAACTGCTGAGGTCATTAGTCCCCTAGAACTTAGAACTAGTTAAACCTAACTAACCTAAGGACATCACAAACATCCATGCCCGAGGCAGGATTTGAACCTGCGACCGTAGCGGTCTTGCGGTTCCAGACTGCAGCGCCTTTAACCGCACGGCCACTTCGGCCGGCTGCTAAAGATTAGATGGGTAGATCACATAACTAACGAGGAGGTACTGAACAGGATTGGGGAGGAGTTTGTGGCACAATTTGACTAGAAGAAGGGATCGGTTGGTAGGACATGTTCTGAGGCGTCAAGGGATCACAAATTTAGTATTGGAGGGCAGAGTGGAGGGTAAAAATCGTAGAGGGACAACAAGAGATAAATACACTAAGCAGATTCAGAAGGATGTAGGCTGCAGTACGTACTGGGAGACGAAGTAGCTTGCACAGGATAGAGTGGCATGGAGAGCTGCATCAAACCAGTCTCAGGACTGAAGACCACAACAACAACAAGGAAAGTCGACGGGTGTGAAAAATCGAAGCTTGTAAGTCAATGCAAAACAAAGATAACAGCTATTGATGTAAGATATTTTGATACTCGCTATCACAATCATCAGGAAATATAGTGTACTTGTAACACTATAGCTCTAATGTTATACTAATTTACTTTGCCTTTTGCTTTGTTTAGTATTATACAGTTGAGTTTCTGGAAATGTTGTTGGATTGAATCGATACCATGAGAGTGCTTACTCTTTTCTGTGTAAAAACTTTTATGTCATGGTTTGATTCTATGCAATGTAGTGTTATCTCTCATTTTCATTTTTTTGTCTCATTTGGAGGGAGACAAAACTTACTGTATATAATTGTAATTTATGTGTGAATAATTTTTGTAGAAATACCAATATGTGCAAAGGTTCTGTTTTAATTAATATGTTTGGTTGTTATTATGTAATTTCTTATCCTCACTTAGGGTTCTTAGTTATTTTGTATGTAAAAGGTGGAGTGGTTTCCCTTGGGAACGGAACTGTGTAGCACGAACAAAATGTGGTTGGCATGGATAGAAAGGTGGAACGAGAGTCAGTCGAGGACGAGCTACCAAACTGTCAACTGCTCATGTAAATGTTGTGCTGGTGCCGTGAGAGGCTTTCCGTGCCGCTTTCCAATGCCTCGGATGGATGGATAAAGAGCTGGAACTATTCTGGAATTGATATCTGTCATCGCCACCAAGAAATGACAGAGTCCAGCAATTCTATCTGCAAATCCATCTACATGCAATCGCCACCAAATTGCGCAATCACTGAAAAGGAACCAAGGAATAGTAGAAATGTCTGGTGAAGGAACAGTTAATTGGATGTTTTAGTGTGCGGAAATACAAGATAACTTAAACTCGAACCCATATACCTACCTTGATTTTTTACCCCTCTGTCACATTTCCACTTAGGGTCCTTCCCATGCTAAAGTGATTACCGAGTGTCCTTATTAAAAGAACATTAAAGCTCAGTGTTTCGCTAATTAAAGACTTTTGAGCATAGTAAAAAGAAAGTTGAAGTTAATTTGGCAAGAGAGTAGGCTAAAGTAATTGATGCTTGCTGAAAACAAATTTTCTATTAAAAGTGCTTATTAATATGTTGTTGCCAACTTCAAAATTAAAAGTTCTTAAAACTGAGGTTTATAAAGTTTTGTTTAGTAAATGATTACATGGCTGCTTGTTGTAAATCGCAAAAGGTGAGTCAGTATCTTACAAATATGTCTATTTTGTGTCTCACTGTAGTAAAAGTTGAAAACTACAATTGTGGAAAGTTATATACTCATGCTTGCTGAGCACTTGTTTCTCTTGTGTATTGAAAGTGCATATTAATATTATAGGATCCACAGTTTACCCTTTATTCCCATGATAAATAACTATTAATAGAAATACCACTATCTATATGAACAGTAACTTCTTTTATTCAAAATTCAGTGAGAAATTGTTTGTTAGTGAAATAGATTTAACTTTCATTCTAAATAGAAAAGTATTTAGCTGAGAGAGACTTAACCTATAACCAGTTCATAATTTTGCAGTGAACTACATTTACAATTTTTTGTCAGATAGAAAAATGTAAAGTAATATTACACATATGTCCAATTTACGATTCTATAGTGAATATTTGTAGTAACGTTATTGAGACCATACAGTTCGACTAAGTCCTCAAGGTAATATTGTGTTTTGTTATCTGTTATATTTATGCAAATACTTTGTTCTGAACTGTTAGCTCCAATCTTAACGTGAGCATGGTGTATTCAGGTGCCAGAGTTCATTGCACTCAGGTGTGGCAAAGTATAGGTTGTGTTTGTCCGTTAAAGTTACTCAAACCTATTTTCTTGAACAAGAATGTTACTCGTTCTCTTGCCTAATTAGGCAGGCGACCGTATACTTTTTTCTTTGAACAGTGTAGATAGGTAAAATATTGTATGATACCTATTTAAATATTTACGTAATTCCGACTTTCACTTCCGATAAGCCACCTCCGTTAGGTATATCACGGTCAACACAACTAAATTCCTTTCAGAGGGTAACACTGCTCTTCGTCTTTATACTGCAATTAATTTCATTAAACGAACTGCATCCAGCTTAGAGGTTATGGTATAGTAGTAGCAGATGGGTGATGGTGTTACATACTTCCCGTTGAGGTATAGTCATGAAATTTGACAAGAAGTAAGACCTCATAGCGCAAGTTAAGGAAAAAATAGGAAAATTGTTGATATGTAATTATATTACATAGGTCATGTTAAGAAGAACAATACAATGTTCCTTCGAAAATGCATGCATGTCGAAAGGGACAGTGCATCGAACTTGTTAACAACACAGGCATTGAAACTTCCTGGCACATTAAAACTTTGTGCCGGACCGAGACTCGAACTCGGGACCTTTTCCTTTCGCGGGAAAGTGCTCTACCAACTGAGCCACCTAAGCACGAATCACGCCCTGTCCTCACAGCTTTAAATCTGCCAATACCTCCTCTCCTACCTTCCAAACTTTACAGAAGCTCTCCTGCGAACCTTGCAGAACTAGCACTCCTGAAAGAAAGGATATTGCGGAGAGCTGGCTTAGCCACAGCCTTGGGGATGTTTCCGGAATGAGATTTTTCACTCTCCAGCGCAGTGTGTGCTGAAATGAAACTTCCTGGCAGATTAAAATTGTGTGCCGGACCGAGACTCGAACTCGGGACCTTTGCCTTTCGCAGGCAAGTGTTCTTCCAACTGCACTCTGATTAGATTAGATTAGATTAGTTTTTCGTTCCATAGATCCATTCTGAGGAGATCCTCGTGGATGCGGAACATGTTAACTTTTTTTTTTTAGCTGAAATAACAATACTAATAGTAGGAATACATACATCATTTCTTTCTATTAAAAAATTCGTCTATGGAGTGGAAGGAGTTGGCCGCTAGTAAGTCTTTCAGGCTCCTTTTAAATTGATCTTTATTTGTAACTAAATTTTTTATGTTTGCTGGCAAATTATTGAAGATGAGTGTACCTGAGTAGTGGACTCCTTTTTGAACTAAATTAAGTGCTTTTAAGTCTTTGGGCAGATCATTTTTGTTCCTGGCATTGTATGTATGAACTGAGCTGTTTGTTGGAAAAAGAGATATATTATTTAGGACAAATGTCATTAAGGAGTAAATATACTGAGAGGCAGTGGTTAGTATACCCAGTTCTTTGAAGAGGTTTCTACATGACGTCCGCGAATTTACTCCACAAATAATACGTATTACACGCTTTTGGACTCTGACAACTTTTGTTTGACTTGAAGAGTTACCCCAAAATATTATACCGTATGACATTATGGAATGAAAGTAGGCAAAGTATGCAACCTTTTTCATTTTTATGTCGCCTATGTCTGCTAACACTCCAATTGCAAATACAGATTTGTTAAGGCGTTTCTGCAGTTCTGTGGTGTGCTCCTCCCAACTGAATTGACTATCAAGTTGTAATCCCTGGAATTTAAGACTGTCAACCTCTTCTATCTGCTCTTCTTCATACTTTATGCATATGCTGGGTGGAAACCTCTTACAGGTTCTGAATTGCATGTAGTGAGTCTTTTCAAAGTTTAATGTCAATGAGTTGGCTTTAAACCATTTATTAATATCCATGAAAATATCGTTAGCAGATCTTTCTATAACTACACTTGACATACTATTTATTGCAATAATTGTGTCATCTGCAAACAAAACTAACTCTGTTTCTGGCAGTGTAACTGATGAGAGATCATTAATGTACACAAGAAAAAGCAATGGGCCTAAGATGGATCCTTGTGGGACACCACATGTAATTTATTCCCATTCTGATGACGACTGATGACTTAATTCACTAGTCCCTTGTACTGACACCCTTTGTTTCCTGTTAGCTAGGTATGACTTGAACCATTTTGCAGCACTGCCTGTGACACCACAGAATTCTAATTTATTTAAAAGAATGTTGTGGTTCACACAGTCAAATGCCTTTGACAAATCACAGAAAAAACCTGCTGCTTGTAATTTGTTATTTAATGAATTAAGTACATTTTCACTGTAGGTGTAAATAGCCTTCTCGATATCAGAGCCCTTCAGAAATCCAAACTGTGTTCTTGATAATATGTTGTTTGTGGTCAGATGGTTGAGAAGCTGCCTGTACATTAGTTTTTCTAAAATTTTTGAGAATGCTAGCAAAAGTGAAATCGTTCTGTAGTTTGACAGTATCTCTTTATCCCCTTTCTTGAATAGAGGCTTAACATCTGCATATTTTAGCCAGTCAGGAAATGTCCCAGTTATAATTGACTGGTTACACAAGTAACTTAGAATTGTACTAAACTCACAAGAACATGCCTTAATTAACTTTGTTGATATTTCATCGTAACCACTAGAATGCTTTGTTTTCAAAGTTTTTATTATGGAAGTTATTTCTTTTGGTGAAGTGAGTGACATATTTATGTAGCTGAAGCTATTTGTAAAGGCTAGTTTCAGATTTTCAAGGGCATTATTTACTGATCCTGACAATCCTATTCTATCAGTAATGGCTATAAAGTACTTGTTAAATAGATTTGGCACACTATACCCATCGGTTACTAATGTGTCGTCTACCCTTAATGCTATTTGCTCCTGTTCCTTTCTGGTTCTACCAGTCTCCACTTTCACTATATCCCATTTTGTTCCCTCACTTTGCTATCCTCTTCTCGTAGTGCATTTGCTTAGATGTCTGAATTACTTTTTTTAATATTTTACAGTATTCTTTGTATAGCTACATCATCAGTATTGGAGCTATTCTTGGTCCACAGACACATTTTCCTTTTTGTCTTACAGGAAATCTTTATTCCTTGTGTAATCCATGGTTTTATTATAGACTTCTGTTTAATTTGAGTAACTTTTAGAGGAAAACAGTTTTCAAACATGGTACTGACATTGTTCATGAATGTATTATATTTTTCATTCATGTCATAGGCACTATAAACATCTTTCCAGTTCATATCTTTGAGCAGTTTTCTAAAACACTCAATTTTTGGTTGACTGACATCTCTCCTGTACTCAGTCTTAGCGGTCTTGATAATCTGCTCAGAATTTACATCTAAAACAAGGAGCTGCATGTCATGATCTGATAGTCCATTTATTACAGGTTTCATGATATGATTTTGTTGCTTTGATTTGTCTATAAAAATGTTATCAATGGCTGTCCTTGAGGATTTTGTGATCCGAGTTGGAAAGTTTACAGTGTGAGTTAGATTGGAAGACAACATTACTAACTGTAGTAAATGTTTACTGGAAGATTGCATTAGAAAATCTGTATTAAAGTCACCAGCAATCAAAATTTCTTTGTTTCTTCCTGTTAAATAACCCAAAAGGCTTTTAGATGATTTATGAATAGATTATAATTTCCTGCAGGTGCTCGGTAAATAGTTACTATTATACAGGATCTGTTATGGAACTCTACTTCTGTTGCACATGCTTCTAGATGCTGGTCTCAACAGAATTTATTAATGTCAATGTTCTTGAATTTGTGGCAGTTTTTAATAAATGTGGCAACTCCTCCTCCATCCATATCTACTCTGCAGAAGTAGGAAGCTAGCTTAAATCCTGAAATGTCTAACATATCTATGCCAGTGGTCACTTGATGTTCAGAGAGGCAGATTATGTCAATTTGGTTAGATGAATTCATTTCATCAATACATATGAGTAGTTCATCAATTTTATTTCTGAGTCCTGGAATGTTCTGGTGTAATAAAGATAACTGATACTGCATACTATTGGGATTACAAGTGCTTTGGCGAAGATGAACTGGGAGTTTCCGATTACTTTCTGTTAAACATTGTTTAAATGAAATCTGTATGCTAAAATCTGACTCCTGTTCATCTGTTTTCTCAAACTGAGTGTGTCTGCCAATCTCTCTTTAAACTCGTTTTCTTTCCCCTTCCCTATCCTAAAAAAGGCATCCCTCTGACACCTGTGACCACAGGCATTGCTAGATCAGATTTATCCCTCGATACCAGACAGCAACTCTTGTATGGGAATTACGTGATCTCTGTACGAGAACAGGTTGTGACGCAGGAATGACAACATGTGAAAGATTGGTCCTGGCAGTCAGTCATGCACGGATAGCCGAAGCGATTATGCGACCGCTCGGGTAAAGCGGGAGATATGGTTGCGAGTCCTGGTATGGCACAAATTTTCACTGCCGTTGTTCCCTTATACAGCTGATTGTTGTTCGTATTCACAACGGTGAATACATTTCATCTGCATCACATACAAGGTATTTTTTCCTGGTTGTTGGCCGTCTGTCTGTCCGCCTATCAAGACCACTTCGGTAGAGGTATCAAGGTGAAATTTATTTCATATACTAGTGTCTACAGCAGCTTCGCTGTGTACATACACTACTGGCCATTAAAATTGCTACACCACGAAGATGACGTACTACAGACGCTAAATTTAACCGACAGGAAGAAGGTGCTGTGATATGCAAATGATTAGTTTCTCAGAGCATTCACACAAGGTTGGCGCCGCTGATGACATCTACTAGGTGCTGACATGAGGAAAGTTTCCAACCGATTTCTCATACACAAACAGCAGTTGACCGGCGTTGCCTCATGAAACGTTGTTGTGATGCCTCGTGTAAGGAGGAGAAATGCGTACCATCACGTTTCCGACTTTGATAAAGGTCGGATTGTAGCTTATCTCGATTGCGGTTTATCGTATCGAGACATTGCTGCTCGCGACGGTCGAGATCCAATGACTGTTAGCAGAATATGGAATCAGTGGGTTCAGGAGGGTAATACGGAACGCCGTGCGGGATCCCAACGGCCTCGTATCACTAGCAGTCGAGATGACAGACATCTTATCCGCAGGGCTTTCACGGATCGTTCAGCCACGTCTCGATCCCTGAGTCAACAGATTGGGATGTTTGCAAGACAACAACCATCTGCACGAACAGTTCGACTGCGTTTGCAGCAGCATGGACTATCAGCTCGGAGACCATGGCTACGGTTATCCTTGACGCTGCATCACAGACAGGAGCGCCTGCGATGGTGTATTCAACGACGAACCTGGGTGGATGAATGGCGAAACGTAATTTTTTTTGGATGAATCCAGGTTATGTTTACAGCATCATGATGGCCGCTGAACGCACAGTGGGAGCGTGTATTCGTCATCGCCACACTAGCGTATCACCTGGCGTGGTGGTTTGGGGTGCCATTGGTTACATGTCTCGGTCGCCTCTTGTTCGCATTGACGGCACTTTGAAAAGAGGACGTTACTTTTCAGATGTGTTACGACCCGTGGATCTACCCTTCATTCGATCCCTGTGAAACCCTACATTTCGGCAGGATAATGGACGACCGTATGTTGCAGGTCCTGTACGGGCCTATCTGGACACAGAAAATGTTGGACTGCTGCCCTGGCCTGCACATTCTCCAGATCACTCACCAATTGAGATGTCTGGTCAATGGTGGCCGAGCAACTGGCTCAACTCAATACGCCAGTCACTACTCTTGATAAACTGTGGTATCGTGTTGAAGGTGCATGGGCAGCTGTCCCTGTACACGCCATCCAAGCCTGTTTGACTCAATTCCCAGGGGTATGAAGGCCGTTAATACGGCTAGAGGTGGTTGTTCAGGGTACTGATTCTCAGGAACTCTGCACCCGAATGCGTGAAAATGTAACCACATGTCAGATCTAGTATAATATACACTCCTGGAAATTGAAATGAACACCGTGAATTCATTTTCCCAGGAAGGGGAAACTTTATTGACACATTCCTGGGGTCAGATACATGATCACACTGACAGAACCACAGGCACATAGACACAGGCAACAGAGCATGCACAATGTCGGCACTAGTACAGTGTATATCCACCTTTCGCAGCAATGCAGGCTGCTATTCTCCCATGGAGACGATCATAGAGATGCTGGATGTAGTCCTGTGGAACGGCTTGCCATGCCATTTCCACCTGGCGCCTCAGTTGGACCAGCGTTCGTGCTGGACGTGCAGACCGCGTGAGACGACGCTTCATCCAGTCCCAAACATGCTCAATGGGGGACAGATCCGGAGATCTTGCTGGCCAGGGTAGTTGACGTACACCTTCTAGAGCACGTTGGGTGGCACGGGATACATGCGGACGTGCATTGTCCTGTTGGAACAGCAAGTTCCCTTGCCGGTCTAGGAATGGTAGAACGATGGGTTCGATGACGGTTTGGATGTACCGTGCACTATTCAGTGTCCCCTCGACGATCACCAGTGGTGTACGGCCAGTGTAGGAGATCGCTCCCCACACCATGATGCCGGGTGTTGGCCCTGTGTGCCTCGGTCGTATGCAGTCCTGATTGTGGCGCTCACCTGCACGGCGCCAAACACGCATACGACCATCATTGGCACCAAGGAAGAAGCGACTCTCATCGCTGAAGACGACACGTCTCCATTCGTCCCTCCATTCACGCCTGTCGCGACACCACTGGAGGCGGGCTGCACGATGTTGGGGCGTGAGCGGAAGACGGCCTAACGGTGTGCGGGACCGTAGCCCAGCTTCATGGAGACGGTTGCGAATGGTCCTCGCCGATACCCCAGGAGCAACAGTGTCCCTAATTTGCTGGGAAGTGGCGGTGCGGTCCCCTACGGCACTGCGTAGGATCCTACGGTCTTGGCGTGCATCCGTGCGTCGCTGCGGTCCGGTCCCAGGTCGACGGGCACGTGCACCTTCCGCCGACCACTGGCGACAACATCGATGTACTGTGGAGACCTCACGCCCCACGTGTTGAGCAATTCGGCAGTACGTCCACCCGGCCTCCCGCATGCCCACTATACGCCCTCGCTCAAAGTCCGTCAACTGCACATACGGTTCACGTCCACGCTGTCGCGGCATGCTACCAGTGTTAAAGACTGCGATGGAGCTCCGTATGCCACGGCAAACTGGCTGACACTGACTGCGGCGGTGCACAAATGCTGCGCAGCTAGCGCCATTCGACGGCCAGCACCGTGGTTCCTGGTGTGTCCGCTGTGCCGTGCGTGTGATCATTGCTTGTACAGCCCTCTCGCAGTCTCCGGAGCAAGTATGGTGGGTCTGACACACCGGTGTCAATGTGTTCTTTTTTCCATTTCCAGGAGTGTATTTTTCCAATGAATACCCGTTTATCATCTGCAATTCTTCCTGGTGTAGCAATTTTAATGGCCAGTAGTGTAAGTAAAAGATACGGTCATATACGTCACACATTCTGACACACGCCAGATCACTCATCAAAACCTATTGATGATCTATATGCAGACGTTAGTTCAGCGTGTTCTGTTAGAGGGCTCACTGCACTCTGTAATAAAAAGGAAACTAAGTGAAGTATTCAATGGTGAACTAGGGGGGGGGGGGGTGGGGGGGGTCATGCGACGTACTTCCAACCGAAATGCCGAGAACAACGACGAACAAAAATGGAAGAAACGAGAAGGCGGTAAATTGTGGGCTTGCAAATCGATAGGTCGCGGGTTGAAATATCGGTGGGTTTACGGATTTTTCTATGTTAGTTTGAACCTAGTCTTCACCTTTCAACGATGTAAATAGGTACCAGGAAGAACACTTGGTTCGAACTGCGCGTTAAACTCTGAGTCCACTTTCCCCTGTTCGATGGTTGGGATAGGTTAGGGACACGCAAGTTGCCGCAATGGCGTCCATCAGGAAGACTTCCACCGGCCAATTGAGCCAAGTGAAATTATTATTTTTAACAGACAATTAAGTTTTTATGGAACCCTTAGAGCGCGACTTCTACTCGCACTTGCTCTTTTTAATTTTTTAGTTCCAGTTTTGTTTTTTAACCTACCATGCATGTGTTACGTTCTTTTCCAGTTCCATTCATGGATTAGGAAAGGGCGTAAAAGTAACCAGTAATACAATTCGAAAGCTTTTTTTGGCCTGTTTTTTGTTGTACTGTCTCCCTCTGCGGGACTGATACGTTGCAGTATGTAAGATATTAATAGCCCTTTATCTGGAAGACAGTTCCTAAGATTTTATAAATAAGTTTTCACAAGATGCACGACGTCGTCTTTCGATTGTGTACCAGTTAAGGATTTCCTCGTCTCTGTTAAAGTTCCATGCCAAATAAACAATCCTATCTCAATTAATGCCGCTCTTATATCTATACACGCTATATTTTCCATGCATGTTTCATCTAACTGGCAACATACTACTGATCAATAATCTAGCATGCATCGTACAAATGTTTTTCATGCAGTATCTTTCGTAGATAAACTGAGGTTCTCCTGTGACCTATTTGTTCCATTTGCCGTAGCAACAACTTATTCGGCGTGGTCGACTCTCTTCATATTCAGATTTTCAACAAAAATTTTACTACCAGTTAAGATCAGTTTGAGAGCACCCAAAGCATTTGTTTTTGGCCAACAACTACACCGTTTACAATATTTTAATAATATCTAAGACAGAAAAACTGAAAAATAACTCTTCAGACAAACATTTGATCACAGTTTCAGAAAAATGGATGTTTCCAACAAAAAGAACTTCACAATTCGAGCAAGGCTGTTACACCGTTGGCCCACTCCTTGGCTTTATGCAAGCAGTTGTTCGGTTGATTATGGTATTTTTTGATAGTATCTTGGACGTCATCCTAAGGGATAAAGTGCAAAATTCTATCCAACTGACGGTTTTAATGGCTCTAAGCTCTATGGGACTTAAAAGGAAGGTGAGCGTTGGCCGTAATATTGATGGTTTATTGATAGCAAAATCGATTTTCAATCACATAGTGATCATCTTCAGTGCTGTGGTGTACAAATTAAACTAATAGACACTGGTATCAAGTTACCAGTAACTAAAACTGAGAAGCGATCTCAACTGGTCAGTTATTGTCCTCACTTCTCAGTTTTGGTTACTTATAACTTGATATCATTGTCTATTAGTTTAATTTGTACACCACAGCACTGAAGATGACCACTATGTGATTGAAAATCGATTTTGCTATCAATAAACCATCAATATTACGGTCTACGCTGACCTTTCTTTTAATTTAACATAAATGGTCGTTGTGCACACAGCACTCCATGGAGTCGCCAATCAATAATATGGGACTTAACATCTGAGGTCATCAGTCCCCTACACTTAGAACTGCTTAAACCTAACTAACCTCAGGACATCACACAGAGCCATGACCGAGGCAGGATCTGAACCTGTGACCGTAGCAGCAGCGGGGTTCCAGACTGAAGCGCCTAGAACCGCTCGGCCACATCGTCTGGCTAACAGTCGCTTTACATGGACAAAATCCCTAGCTGCTTGAACGGTTCCACAATCCTCGAAACGTTCTCGATTGGGCAATGATCCGATTACTTTACCGGCCAAGGCAGGGTTTTGAGAACACGAGGACAAGCAGTAGAAGTTTTCGCCACGTGCGAGCTGGCGTCATCTTGCTGAACTGTAAGCCCAAATTGACTTGGCAAGGAGGACAACATAACGGGACGTAGAATATCGTAGACCAACCGCTGTGCTGTAAGGATGGCGAGGATGACGACGAAAGCGGTTCCGCTATGTACTGAAATACCACTCCAAACCATCATTCCTGGTTGTCTGGCGATATGACGCGCAACGATATCCCACCGCTATCCTGGGCAACGATTTGTCCTTGGAATCTCAATGTTAGAAGTGGAATTGTCTTCACTGATGAAACCCGCCTCGAACTGAAACCTGGACGGTGGTGGAATACCAACCTGACCGTTTGCAGCCATAAGACGAGACAACCAAGAGTGATGGTCATGACTTCATAGCAGGACTCCTTTGGTTGTCATCCGCGGCACAGTTAGAACACGGCGATACGTCGACGACATTCTGCGGCCCGGTTTGTTGCCCATCATAGCAAGCCTGTCTGGGCTCACTTTTCAACAAAATAATGCCCACCCTCTCACGGTGAGAGGTATTGAAATTTAGGTACTGGCAGAAGTAAAGCTGTGAGGAAGGGGCGTGAATCGTCCTGGGGTAGCTCAGTTGGTAGAGCACTTGCCCGCGAAAGGCAAAGGTCCCGAGACCGAGTCTCGGCCCGGCACACAGTTTTAATCTGCCAGGAAGTTTCATATCAGCGCATACTCCGCTGCAGAGAGAAAATCTCATTCTGGTGAGAGGTTTCGTTGCTTGTTTTCCTGCTTGCGAAACCATAAACTGGCAATCAAGATCACCGGCTTTCTTTCAAATTGTTCAGACCATAATGGGAGGGACCCTTCAGCCAGCTCGGCATTTTAACGATCGTACGTGCCAATTGTACAGAACTTGGCATTATATCCCTAGGAAGGGCATCCAACAACTATATTAATCAATTCCGAACCGAATACCAGGTGTACCGGTATGAAATAGGCGTTAAGATACAAATGTGTCTATAGGGAACTTTTGTTGTGAACGAGCCTTCATTTTTTTTGTTTGGTTGGTAGGACATCTTTCAAAGATATCTAGTATACATCAAGTCATGGAACAAACAACATCATATGTTTTCATCGTGTTAATAATGTCGAATTTTGTACCAGAAAGTGATGATTTGCGGAAAGCATTAATTTTTTGTTTTCATTTGAAAAAAAAAATGCTGCAGAGTTGCACCGAATGCTTGTCGAGGCATATGGCGATCATGCTCTATCAGAAGCAACATGCAATAGATGGTTTCAACGGTTCAGAAATAATGATTTTGATGTAAGAAATGAAGAACGTGGAAGACCACCAAAAAAGTTCGAAGACGCCGAATTGCAAGAAATATTGGATGAAAATGATACTTTGAGTCAGAAGCAAATGGCAGCAATGCTAAATGTTGCACAACAAACAATTTCTCGCCGTTTGAAAGGTATGTGAATGATCCAATTAGTGTGGAAAATGGGTGCCACATGAATTGAATGAAAGACAGATGGAAAACCGAAAAACCATTTGTGAAATTTTGCTTCAAAGGCATGACAGAAAATAAATTTTTCATCGAATTGTTACTGGCGATGAAAATTGGATTTATTTTAAGAATCCTAAAGCGGAAAAATCGTGAGTTAATCCGGGACTGCAAAACCAGATCGATTGGGCAAGAAGACAGTGCTCTGTGTTTGGTGGGATCAGAAAGGTGTGGGGTACCATGAGCTTCTAAAACCAGGTGAAACTGTGAATTCTAATCGCTACAGACAACAAATGATCAATTTGAACTATGCATTGATAGAAAAAAGACCAGAATGGCCCAGAAGACATGGCAAAGTAATTTTTTTACACGACAATGCACCTGCACACAAAGCAAAACTAGTTCAGGATACAATCAAAACACTTGGCTAGCAGCTGCTACCCCACCCGCCGTATTCACCAGACTTGGCCCCTTCCGACTACCATTTGTTTTCATCAATGGGACACACGCACTGGCTGAGGAACACTTCGATTCCTACGAAGAAGTCGAAAATTGGGTGTCAGATTGGCTTGCTTCAAAAGACGAACATTTCTATTGGGGTATTGGCGTGGTGTCCACAAATTGCCAGAAAGGTGGTCAAAATGTACAGAAAGCAATGGTCAGTACTTTGAATAAAATGTTTTTACTTTTCAGTTCAAAATTAGTGTTTCATTTTCACAAAAAAAACGCTCATTTCATACCGGTACACCTGCTAACTGCTCGTCTACGGGCCAGAGGTGGACCAACGGCGTTAATGACTTGCTCACTTTGTGAAGCTTTTCATCGTGAATGAGTCAGTCAATTTAATCTGAAATTCTAATCATTTATATTTGTACATTTACATCACATCTATTGACTTCCTTCCCATTCGGATAATTCCTTGGTGTGTTTTTTTTTTTTTTTTTTTTTTTTTGCTTAGTGTGTAGAAAAGACTCATCTACTAGGGCTACTCGAAAAGTAAGTTCCGATTGGCCGCGAAATAAAAACCACTTTGAAAATCAGAAATATTTTATCTGCAACAGTTAGCTACATCTTCCAGCTACTGCTCTAAATAGTCACCACTCCGACTTAGACATTTGTCGTTGCGATATACCAACTTCCAATACCCTTGTCATAGAAGGCTGCCACCTGTGCTTCCCGCCAATTCTCTACGCTCATCTATAGCTCGTTGTCTGCTCGAAATTGTTGTCTTCATAGCCAGTAGTTAATGTGAGCAGAGATGAAACACAGAGGGAGTCAATTTCGGGCTGTAGTGCGGATCATCAAACACTTTTCATCGAAAGCGCTGCAGGAGCATTTTCATTGCTCCAGCAGATTGCGACAGAGAATCGTCACAAAGTAAGAACCGTATGGCAGTCCTGTAATGTGGGCTGCACAACATCAAGCGAAATCTTTGACCAGGACCTCATACTGGAGGGGAGGCACTATTTTCTAGGCATCTTTATCCGCTCACCATGCGCTCAGAACTGAAAAGAGCGAAGTGTTGTGTCCGACAGACATACTAGAGACACTGTCGAACACATGTGTGAGAAGATTTATTTGATTTTCACAGTGGTTTCCATTTCTTGCCCGATCGGAACTTACTTTCCGAATATCCCTCGTATATATGTTATTCATATCATGAAATAATGTGCTTTACGTAAAGTCTGACTTCTGCTGATGTTCATTGTTGTAATGTGATCAACGAAAATAAGTGCTGTGAACTACTCCTCTGTTTGGTGATTCGTAGTCAGTACAGTCTTTGAATTATCATGTACACCTCATTGTAGTATGACAAGTTTCTTGTTACCTTTCAAGAGGAAATATGTTTAAGATTTTTTTTTGCTTATGCTGCATTAATAAATACCGCTTCACTTGGAATCACTGGAATGTAGTACACATTAGCACATCTCATAACCATTGTAACTGCGTATTGATGTAAAACATCTTCATTACCATTGGGTATCTCCTCACTGTGGATCTTTGGAACAAAAATTTCATTTAATCTAATGTACTCCTTTCTAATGACCACCATTGCACAGAGTGACTCCTTCTATATCATTGACAAGGGATGCGGGGTAGAAATGAAAGATGAATGGCATGACATTAGTGAATAAACGTTGTTGCTGGTGTGGTCTTCAGTCCTGAGACTGGTTTGGTGCAGGTCTCCATGCCACTCTATCCTGGGTGAGCTTCTTCATCTCCCAGTACTTACTAGAACCTACATCCTTCTCCATCTGCTTAGTGTATTCATCTCTTGGTCTCCCTCTACGATTTTTACCCTCCACGCTCCCCTCCAATGCTAAATTTGTAATCCCTTGATGTCTCAGAAGATGTCATACCAAGCGCTCCCTTCTTCTTGTCAAGTTGTGCCACAAACTCCTCTTCTCCCCAATTTTATTCAATACCTCCTCGTTAGTTATGTGATCTACCCATCTAATCTTCAGCATTCTTCTGTAGCACCACATTTCGAAAGCTTCTATTCTCTTCTTGTCCAAACTAGTTATCGTCCATGTTTCACTTCCATAAATGGCTATATTCCATATAAATACTTTCAGGAACGACTTCCTGACACCTAAATCTATACTCGAAGTTAACAAATTTCCCTTCTTCAGAAACGCTTTCTTTGTCATTGCCTAACTACATTTTATACCCTCTCTACTTCGACCATCATCAGTTATTTTGCTCCCCAAATAGCAAAACTCTTTTACTACTTTAAGTGTCCCATTTCCTAATCTAATTCCCTCAGCATCACTTGACTTAATTCGACTGCATGCCATTACCTTCGTTTTGCTTCTGTTGATGTTCATCTTATATCCTCCTTTCAAGGCACTGTCCATTCCGTTCAACTGCTCTTCCAAGTCCTTTGCTGCCTCTGACAGAATTACAATGCCATCGGCGAACGTCTAAGTTTTTATTTCATCTACATGGATTTTAATAGCTACTCAGAATTTTTCTTTTGTTTCCTTTACAGCTTGCTCAATATACAGATTGAATAACATCGGGGAGAGGCTGCAACCCTGTTTCACTCCCTTCCCAACCGCTGCTTCCCTTTCATGCCCCTCGACTCTTATAACTGCGATCTGGTTTCTGTAAAAATTGTAAATAGCCTTACTTCCCTGCATTTTACCCCTGCCACCTTCAGAATTTGAAAGAGAGTATTCCAGTCAACATTGTCAAAAGCTTCCTCTAAGTCTACAAATGCTAGAAACGTAGCTTTGCCTTTTCTTAATCTTTCTTCTAAGATAAGTCGTAAGGTCATTATTGCCTCACGTGTTCCAACATTTCTACGGAATCCAAACTGATCTTCGCCGAGGTCAGCTTCTACCTGTTATTCCATTCGTCTGTAAAGAATTCGCGTTAGTATTTTGCATTATAGATGGTATAATTTATGTGGACGTGGAGAGAGAATTTTCACTAACAAGGGAACCTCCCCATCGCACCCCCCTCAGATTTAGTTATAGGTTGGCACACTCGATAGGCCTTGAAAAACTAAACACAGATCAATCGAGAAAACAGAAAGAAGTTTTGTGGAACTATGAAAAAATAAGCAAAATATACAAACTGAATAGTCCATGTGACAGATAAGCAGCATCATGGCTAGCAAGAACTCAGGAGCACCGTGGTCTCGTGGTTAGCGTGAGCAGCTGCTGACTGAGAGGTCCTTGGTTCAAGTCTTCCCTCGGGTGAAAATATTTACTTTCTTTATTTTCTCAAAGTTATGATTGTTTCGTTGACTGACGTCTCTGTTCACTGTAATAAATTTAGTGTCTGTGTTTTGCGACTGCACCGCAAAACCGTGCGATTAGTAGACGAAAGGACGTGCCTCTCCAATGGGAACCGAAAACATTTGATCGCAAGGTCATAGGTCAACCGATTCCTCTACAGGAAAACACGTCTGATATATTCTATACGACACTGGTGACGGCATGTGCGTCACATGACAGGAATATGTTGTCGACTCACGTAACTTGTACACTTGGCGAAGGGGTAAAAAGATTCTTCTACCTTGCCCGATTTAGGTTTTCTTGTGGATGTGATAATCACTCCCAAAAAGTGATGAAAACATAAGCGTTTGTCACATGATGAAAACATAAGCGTTTGTCACATAAACTGAAAATTAAAAAGTTAAACTTTTCACCTGAGGGAAGGCTTGAACCAACGACCTCTCGTTCCGCAGCTGCTCACGCTAACCACGGGACCACGGCACCCATGAGCTTGCTCTTCCTTGTTGACGCCTATGTCGCCCATGGACTACTCACTTTGTATATTTTGCTTATTTTTTCATAGTTCCGCACAACTTCTTCCTGTTTTCTCGATTGATCTGTGTTCAGTTTTTCACGGCCTATCCACTGTGCCAACTTATAACTAAAACTGAGGGGGGTGCGACTGGGAGATTCCCTTGTAAGCAAGAAATAAGTCTCTTGCGAGCAGATATCATGAATAAAAGTATTTTTTAGACTCTGGAGAGGTGGGCAGGTTGTTGAGAGGTCTGTCCTGCCCAGTTACGCCCTGCCCTCAGGCAGCCGCGAGGGCGCTTGATAACCCCAGAGAGTCTAGTGGCCCGGGGACACCGTGCAGCGCCGCAGCCGCCCATCCGCCGGCGCAGCCGTGATAAGCCGACAGCGGGTGAAGCGGAGCGTGCGCCGTAGATACGGCACCGCACCGTCCTGCGGCACACTCCTCTCTCTCTCTCCACCGGAGATCACTTTCTCCAGGGGCAGTCGGCGTGCCCTGCGGACCTCCCTGCGTAACGTTCTCGCACCCGGGAATAGTCAACTTGGCACTGTGAGTATCAGAGGGAAAAGTAATAGAGACCTCCTCATCTCATAAAACTCTATCACAATAGTATTCTAATTTCAGTAGTGGGTTACGGCTCGGGAGTCTGGGCGCACAGGCTCACGAGGGTCGTGCCCGCCATGACAGTGAGAAGGGTCCAAAGAAGCATGATTTTGAGATCTGTGGGGGCCTACACAACATCTCCGGGGGAGATCTGTTAGTCATAATGGGACTCTGCCCGCTAGATATCAAGATACGTGAGCAAGCGGCGTGGTGCTGGGCCAAAACGGGGAACAGGGAGAAAATAATAGAAATCACGCGTGTGAGGGTGGAGGATAAGAGGGAAATACGAAACAGAGGGGAGGAACTTTGGCAGGGGGCTTGGGGGGGGGGGGGGGAGAAGAAACGGGGAGAAGAACCTTCCAGTTCTTGCCAGATGTAAAAGAGCGTGGGGGTATGAAATACTTCGAACCTACACGAGGACTTATTCACTTTCTCACTGGTCATGGACCGTATCCGACATATTGATGTCGGTTTGGGAAAAGGGCAACCCCCGACTGTGACTGTGGCTCGGCAGAGGGAACTGCCGACCATGTGGTTTTCGCGTGCCCTCTCTTCAATGATGTCGCGTTAACACTCTGAAACAGACTTCCGAACAATGACACATACCAACCACTCAGACAAGAAGACTCTTTTCACACTTTGAATGCACTGGCAGATGAGGTATCACGGAAAGTGTTAACAGAATACCTGAGGGACCAAGAATAGGTACCAACTCACAGACCAACCGACTGAGACCAGATCCTCTTACCATACCGCCTGTGCTTGGAATGGCCGACTTCCATCAGTTGGAAACCGCCACGTACGGGACTTGGGGGGGGGGGGGGTCGGGGGGTCAATACCACCGATTATGACAAAAGCACCGGATGCGACGTAGGCTAAGCTAGTTTTTTGTAGGACTTAGATTTAGGACATTAGTTTAGGAAACTGCAGCCAATACTAACTTCGGCCAGCCCAGTGCCCGGGGCATGCTCCTCGGGGTTAGCTTGTGGAGCCTGGCTATTCCAAGCAGGTTTGTACTCTACTGGCACACCTGTGACGCTGCAGTTAGTAGTCATTCTAGGTTAGATAACTGACAAGTAGGTTAAATTAAACTGCCCATTGTTATAGAAAACTAACACATTGTAGTACAAACTGTAGGTCGCTAACATAACTGTAATATTTAAGATGCATTTTAACCCAATTTTATGTATCAAATGGTTCAAATGGCTCTGAGCACTATGGGACTCAACTGCTGAGGTCATTAGTCCCCTAGAACTTAGAACTAGTTAAACCTAACTAACCTAAGGACATCACAAACATCCATGCCCGAGGCAGGATTCGAACCTGCGACCGTAGTGGCCTTGCGGTTCCAGACTGCAGCGCCTTTAACCGCACGGCCACTTAGGCCGGCTTTATGTATCACCTTATGGCCCACTAATCATGTTAGGAGGTGGGTTAACATGTATAATTAGTATTGTTATGGAAATAAAGAATTTTTTTAAAAAAAGACTAGAACAAACAAAATACGTCTTACAAGGGATTGGTCCAATCCGAAGTGTCGAAACCCACCCAGGAAATTACAGGAAGAATACACCGAAATACATTCAGTGTAAAAATTTTAGTTGCTAATTTCAGTGCAAGCATAATAAGAGATTTTAAAGGTACTAATTTTTACCGCATGAAGAACGGCCTGTAACAGCAGTTTGTGCAGCCTTTCCTGCTTAACGTTGCTATTTGCCGAATAAACCGACGCAGTCGCAAGAGAACGTAGTGCCACGTAGCGCGAAGTTCAGAGTGCACACACTCGAATTTTAAGTACTTAAGCCATACCAGAAAGGGCTTATACCATCAATTCTCTTAAGGCTTCTATTGACAGCTAAACTGTTGCATATGTAAATCTTACTCGAGTGACTAGCAAACAAAGGAATATCAAGACAGTGTGATTTTATATCACCGACGACTTCCATCAATCCGAATTTCAACTTCATGTCCGAAAGAACAGGTATCATCGGTGACCATGCAGCTCGTTAGAATGAAAGTACAATGAAATGAACACCCTTAGCTGCTTACAGGCGTTGACATACGTCAACGGGGACAGATGAAAATGTGTGCCCCGACCGGGAGTCGAACCCGGGATCTCCTGCTTACATGGCAGCCGCTCTATCCATCTGAGCCACCGAGGACACAGAGGATAGTGCGACTGCAGGGATTTATCTCTGGCACGCCTCCCGCGAAACCCACATTCTCAACGTTTTGTCCCGCACTACATTCGTAGTGCCCCCTGCGCATTATACTCATTACTGTTTGCACAGAAGAAGAAGATGGTCAAGTGGCCGGTGAGCCTTAACTATATATATACTACGATGCTATCTGTTCTTTCGGACATGTAAGAAAGAACAGTTAGAGCGTCTGCCGTGTAAGCAGGAGATCACGGGTTCGCGTCCCGGTCGGGGCACAACTTTTCATCTGTCCCCGTTGACGTATGTCAACGCCTGTAAGCAGCTAAGCGTGTTCATTTCATTGTAATTTGTATTTCACCTGCAGGGAAACGGTTCTGTCATTATTCACTGTAGTCCTGACATAAATACGAAGTACCTGCTGGATGACGAAAACAAACGTTTTCCTTACACCATATGGACGCTGTAAAAGAAACAAATTAATGTACTTTTTCATTTCATAGGCATTACTAGCTCTATTTAGACAGTATTGAGATACAATAAGAAATGTTCTTGTCCACTGTTCTACATATTGAGCGACCGCTACGGTCGCAGGTTCGAATCCTGCCTCGGGCATGGATGTGTGTGATGTCCTTAGGTTAGTTAGGTCTAAGTTCTAGCCGACTGATGACCTCAGCAGTTAAGCCGCACAGTGCTCAGAGCCATTTGAACCATTTTGAACAAAGAGCTATCGAAAATTATATTGGCCGACAATTTTCTAAAAAAAAAAAAAAAGCTTTACACTGACGAATAAGTTTCTATCGAGAAGCTGAATCACACTATTAGTTCTGATAGTATCCGAATTATGTTAATATTCCTCTCGTTGTCTTCCTAATGAAACAGGTGTTGTCATGTTCAGGCCAAGAGTCCAACAAAAACAGTGAATCATTTCCTGTGACTCATAAGAAGATGGTTCGCATTTAGTATAGAAAATTATTCTGTCCCATTTTTTACAAATTTTGCTATGTCGAATACAACATTTTTCATCTAAACAATACATTTTATAATCTTTTGCACTAATTTGCCTTGATAATCCTGAAGACAAATAAAAAGCCGTGGAAACAGCAATAGATTGATACTTACCACCGGCATTATTGTATACGAATGTGTCATTACTTGGACTCAACAAGCCTCTCTGTCCTTTTTCTTCTCTCAAAATAATAAAGTGCAGGTTTCACACAGCTTTTGCACGAAATCTAACTGACTCCTTTATTCACGGCGGTTTAGGAGATAACAGGAAACCGTCTGCACGTCAGCTACGAATTTCTGTATAGTACTACCTCTGTACATTTACTGGAAGTAAACTTTGTAATTTAGCGACCTACTTCTACACATTCTATTTAAATAAGTTGAATAAGTCTGGTAATCAGCATCGCTTATGTTCATTTTACTATAAATTCATAGCGCACAATCTCATCTGCCTCCCTCAGTGGTGGTGAAGCTGTAAATCTTTCGAATACTTTTCTACCACACTTCAGCGACACTCATTTTGATGCATGATTCATACTATCTTCTATTTATATTCTTATATATATATATATCCTTTATTATTTATATTCTTTTATATTTATATTATATATATATATTTTATATATTATTATATATTATATTTATATTCTTTTATATTTATATTCTTATATATATATATATATATATATATATATATATATATATATATTCTTCTATTTCATACTATCTTCTAGTTATAGAATTCATGTTCAGATTTTACGAGACAAAAGAGGCTTTGTATACCGTTAACCTTAGGCGTTTTCTCCCTCTTTTGTTGAACAAAAACGTTTACAGCCTTTTGTTTGTCACTGAAAGCCGTTACCATACATGATTCCTTTGTGCAACGATGGCACTCTATTTTCTTTCCGGACTTTAATTACCACAACAATCATCATTTGCTGTTTATTTTAATATTTCCACAATTTATAACGAAATGTCGATATCATTCGCGCAAGTGTCTAAGAAGTTAACAAAAAATAACACAGTAACATATCTTAAGGAGACGTGGGTGATTTTATTTTTAACACCACATTCGTCATATGTCATCTTTGCAATGTTGAGAACATTAACTGGATACAACAGTGCCGTCAAACTGTGATTTCTTTCAGTACTCATGTGAATAACTTCACACTTTTCCTTATTCAGGGACAATTGCGACTCCACGCACCATACAGATATCTTAATCATTTTGCAAGTCTTTTTGATCATCTGATGACTTTACAAGACGGTAAATGACAGCATCATCTGCACACAATCTAAGACGGCTACTCTGATTGTCTCCTATGTCGTTAATATACACTCCTGGAAACTGAAATAAGAACACCGTGAATTCATTGTCCCAGGAAGGGGAAACTTTATTGACACATTCCTGGGGTCAGATACATCACATGATCACACTGACAGAACCACAGGCACATACACACAGGCAACAGAGCATGCACAATGTCGGCACTAGTACAGTGTATATCCACCTTTCGCAGCAATGCAGGCTGCTATTCTCCCATGGAGAAGATCGTAGACATGCTGGATGTAGTCCTGTGGAACGGCTTGCCATGCCATTTCCACCTGGCGCCTCAGTTGGACCAGCGTTCGTGCTGGACGTGCAGACCGCGTGAGACGACGCTTCATCCAGTCCCAAACATGCTCAATGGGGGACAGATCCGGAGATCTTGCTGGCCAGGGTAGTTGACGTACACCTTCTAGAGCACGTTGGGTGGCACGGGATACATGCGGACGTGCATTGTCCTGTTGGAACAGCAAGTTCCCTTGCCGGTCTAGGAATGGTAGAACGATGGGTTCGATGACGGTTTGGATGTACCGTGCACTATTCAGTGTCCCCTCGACGATCACCAGTGGTGTACGGCCAGTGTAGGAGATCGCTCCCCACACCATGATGCCGGGTGTTGGCCCTGTGTGCCTCGGTCTTATGCAGTCCTGATTGTGGCGCTCACCTGCACGGCGCCAAACACGCATACGACCATCATTGGCACCAAGGCAGAAGCGCCTCTCATCGCTGAAGACGACACGTCTCCATTCGTCCCTCCATTCACGCCTGTCGCGACACCACTGGAGGCGGGCTGCACGATGTTGGGGCGTGAGCGGAAGACGGCCTAACGGTGTGCGGGACCGTAGCCCAGCTTCATGGAGACGGTTGCGAATGGTCCTCGCCGATACCCCAGGAGCAACAGTGTCCCTAATTTGCTGGGAAGTGGCGGTTCGGTCCCCTACGGCACTGCGTAGGATCCTACGGTCTTGGCGTGCATCCGTGCGTCGCAGCGGTCCGGTCCCAGGTCGACGGGCACGTGCACCTTCCGCCGACCACTGGCGACAACATCGATGTACTGTGGAGACCTCACGCCCCACGTGTTGAGCAATTCGGCGGTACGTCCACCCGGCCTCCCGCATGCCCAATATACGCCCTCGCTCAAAGTCCGTCAACTGCACATGCGGTTCACGTCCACGCTGTCGCGGCATGCTACCAGTGTTAAAGACTGCGATGGAGCTCCGTATGCCACGGCAAACTGGCTGACACTGACACATTAGTTTTATTTAATCAAATAAACTTTTTCTCATTTAAACCAAACCTTATTAAAAGAGCAGAAAAAAGAACAATTGATATAAAGAACTTAAATTGAAAATGATAACAAACTTATTTTCAACATTTGATCCATCAACTAATATCTTCAATTTATCATTAAATTGAACTAGAACATTTCTAGGATTATTATTAATCCCGGTGCACAAATGCTGCGCAGCTAGCGCCATTCGACGGCCAACACTGCGGGTCCTGGTGTGTCCGCTGTGCCGCGCGTGTGATCATTGCTTGTACAGCCCTCTCGCAGTGTCCGGAGCAAGTATGGTGGGTCTGACACACCGGTGTCAATGTGTTCTTTTTTCCATTTCCAGGAGTGTAGATCAGGAACATAGAGGGCCTATAACACTTCCTTGGGGAACGCCGGATATTACTTCTGATTTACTCGATGATTTTCCGTCTATTACTACGAACTGTGACCTTTCTGGCAGGAAATCACGAATCCAGTCACACAACTGAGACGATACTCCGTAGGCACGCAGTTCGGTTACAAGACGATTCTAAGGCTATCTTTATCGTTGTGGAACCCAAGCCACCCATGGTCCATGGTAAATGGAGGTGCTACTACAGGGTGACAATTATTGAACTATATGAAATAAGAGTTTCATAACTTCTGAACGGTTTGCGTTAGGTTGGCGGTGGGACATGATGGGAGTTAGTATGTGCTGTATGATTTGGTTTAGCGACGAAGTCTGCTTTTGTTTTGATGTGGTCGTCAATAAGCAAACTAGGCGCGATTGTTGTACTGAGAAACCGTATTACGGATCGAGAAGCCTCCTCAACCTCAAAGGGTGACTGTGTAGTGTGCAATGTCCAGTCACGGAATAATGGATCTGATATTCCTTGAGGGCAAGGTGACCACCGAGCGGTACGCAAAGGCTTTGGAAAAGTAATGTTTTCCTCATTATCCAAAGTGATCTAGATTTCGACAAGATGCGGTTCATGCAAGGTGGAGCCTGGCCCCATCGAAGTATTAAAGTGTCTGTTGTCTCAGAGGAGCACTTTGGGGACCTCATTCTCGCTCTGGGCTACCCAGAGGCCACTGGCATTGGTCTCGACTGGCCTCCACATTCTCAGGATCAGAACGCATGCGACTCCTTTTTGTGGAGCTGTATTAAAGACCAGGTGTACAGCAATCACCCAAAAACCATTAAGAAACTGAAAACAACCATTCAGGAGTTCATCGACAGAATCTATGTTCCAACACTTAATGGGTCCTGCAGAATTTTTCTGTTCATCTGCGTCACATCACCGCCTATACTGGCAGGCATATCAAACATCTCATAAACTAAATCTGAATATCTGTATTGACGTTTTCGTGTTGAATAAAGTGTGTGCCCGACGTAGTTCGTAATTAATTTAAGTTTTTTTATGTAACTCAACAATTGTCACTCTCTCATCCCGCAGACAAATGTTCACGGAAATTCAAAACAATGATCGGCACCACGAACGCATCACTGCAATGTTTCCTTTGCTTAAGTGGGAGGCTGCTACAACTGACATTCACTGGCGTCGTCATATGGCAGATATTCCGTGGTTCACAGATGAAGGACAACATGGCAGGTGCTGTCAAGTCAAGAGGGATATCCAATACGACTCACGTGTCGTCATATTTTGGTGGGTACATGCAGTTCTGTTGCTTGTTGTCGAAGTAAAAGTCCTGGTTGTGGTGACAGGTAGGTCAGGAGCTTAGACCAAGGTCTACTTTAGAATGAAGGTGACAAGTAGGTTGCGAATTGGCGCAACCAACGGACGTGACACCAACGAGAACTTGACTATGGTTGTGGACTCGTCTGTAGTTTTGCCTAAGGTCTGTATTATGTTGGAAGGTGACAAATCGGTTGTGAGTTAGTGGAGCCAATGAATGTGAAACTAAATAGCTCTTGCTGTGGTGACAGACTGTTTTGTTGCCTAACGCTCTGGAAAAATAAATCGCTATTGATATCAAGTTGCATTCGCGATGTTAGTTACGGCGTTTGTTGCATGTTTTATATGTCACTAGTCAAAGCCCACTAGTCATATCGAATATCCCTCTTTATACGATGCTGTCATGTCAACGAAAATATTAAGGAATAAGATACAAAACCAATTCCTTCATCCACTCTGATACACCGTTCCGTGTAGAATCCTCCTTATCAAAACTCTACGTTCTTGTACAAAAGGCACAGGACTGGTATGTGATGTGATTGAAGTACAGATACTATTTAAGACGTACAACAATATACGCCAATTCTGCGATATATTTCAATGGTGTAGCGTCGGTTTCATTTCTGAAGTTACAGTTTGAGGTAAGGTACACTTTGATCCTCACAAGAGCTATTTCTACAACAGATAGTTCGTCCACAGTGCAAATAATCTAAAGACAAGACTGTTATATAGTTATTTTTCATAATGCACTCCGTAACACGGACGGGATACACGGTCTCTCTTCAATCAAAATAAAGTTGATAACTGTCTAGTACACTGCCTCAGTTCATTCACAGTATACTCTTGTTTCCGTGATGAAACTGTTTATAGTTCTATTCTTTCAAGCATATTACTACAATTGACTCAAGTCATCAGCACTGATTTACTATCAAAACTCTTGTCTTCAACCTCGTTTCTTGTGGTATTCCTCTCTTGTGATTCCTCTTCTTCTTTGATAATATCAAGTCGTATCTCTTCTTCGACACCGCTGATACGATGCTGCTATGATACTTTTCTGGAAGGTTCCGCGTTCTGCTCGTTCCTGCGTACCTAGACTGCTTCCTCCGGTTTACTACTGCTATTATCTCTTCCACATACAATCAGCTGACTTTAACCACTTACAAAATTGCCTCCCCTTCCGTGAAATTAATCCTTTTTCCGCTGGTTAACGTCATGACCTCGCCAGTCCGTCATTACGACACACAGTCGCAGCACTGACTTAAAGCACGTCAGTATCTCAAAATCGCTTCTCCACATTTCACCATCGATTCGTTACAACCCATGAAAGGTCTTACTTTCACCTAATGCAACTTTTTCTCCACTAACACCCCAACATGCATCTTCGTCTGTCTTTACACCTCAACCTCCCATGGTCAACTGTCACTTTTCATCTGTTACTTCTCGCTTAGCAAAATTTCACGTAGACAAAATTTACACTACCCTTCTTACATACAGACTACATTCAGTAGAAGTTACATGAAATATTACAACCAGTTTTATTATCCACATTTCAATCACACTAAAGTGTAAAATAAAAAATAAAAAAAGATAAAGGATAGCGATTAAGGAAGTGTAAAGATTTGTAATGTTCATTCACTCATCTGAACATAAACCCTGAAACCTGTAGAAAACTTTGCGATTTGTACGCAACACTTGGAAGTCTAGTAGAGAAGGATCTCAAAAATATCTTACACCACAAGAAAAATCGTGAGTACAGTGACCGCCACAATATCGTGATGAACATGTTTGTGGAAAGAGTGACTGGCATCATTTGGAAAATTAAGTTCCTTTCTGTACACACACAATACGAATGAGACAGACGGAGTGAATTATTATCTATTTTCTGCTCACAAGAAAGCAAAGGGCCATTGTCAACTTTCGTTTTGAGAATCACAAAAACAGAAACATAAGAATGTGTTTTTGATGCCACTGTTTCATAGCAAATACATAGTTGGAAACTGTCAAGACGTAGGCTGATGAAGGGAGGCTTCGAGGAATGACATAGCTGCAGTAACGTCGCTCACCGCTATACAAAAGGAAAGAAGAAAGCGAAAATAAGAAAGAGGAACCTTGAACAGTTAAGATGTCGTGTTATTAGAGAGTCGTACTCAGATCCAGACAATTTATTCTAAGTTACGCTAGTTGTAAGGAAGGAAATATTGTTTTTTACGTTTTAGGTTTATAACAGTATCAGCTAACGTACGCACAAGAGATCAGATATTTAGTCACATTTTCCATTTACAAGACAATTACCAATTTTTCAGCCCATCCTCTGCATATAAAAACTGAATTGACGTTAAGAATTCTGGTAACTGTATTAGAAGATTTTATTTATGTGCTTGTACAAATCATAAGAACTATATGACCCCTTCTCTATATGTTAAAATGAGATTACTTCAAGTAGATAATGTACAAATGATAAGAATATGAATATTTGCGTATTAAAATGGGAAACATGACCTTTTAACAACCAGTTTTTGTCACATTATTATTTTTCTTCTCTGTTTTCATTTTGAAGCAACATCAGTGATAAGTACTACAAGACTAGGTGAAATATTTACATAAACCAGAAACTTGTACTTTTATATGATTTTCGGCTTGTAACCTCCCCCTCACTTAACGACCTTAATGACAGTAAAAATTAAACCACGTGTACCTCATGGAAATTTGGGAAAACTCAATCGTCACCGAAGTTAATCTGTCAGTAAAGTTGGAGGAAAGGGTTACATGTATATGAAAGGAAAAAAATGCAAATGAAACTGGTAGAAATTCATTTTGAAAAGGGTAAAGTTAATAAAGAAAGTAAATGTGTGGTCGTTACGTTAACAATTTACTGGCGTTAATTAGATATTTGAGATTTGGGGAAAATTACGGTCGCCAGTCCTATAGACAACAACTATAATAACTGAAAAAGATAGGTTATTACACATATAATTAGCACTAGATGCGTGGCAACTGAAGGCTGACACGTCTAGTGTGAAAACTGAAATTTAGTCAGAAGTAATTCATTTCGCTACACTCTGACTTAATTTAGCAAAAGAATTAATAAAACTGGAAAACTGAAAGTTAATTTAGTGACTGAAATTAATAGTGAACTTTGTTTGTGAAGCACTACGAAATTCAATAAAATAACGTTAGTCTTAGGCTACCTCAACAATCATTTCGAAAGCTACTTGAATCTACGCAATCTGCAAGGTTCGCAGGAGAGCTTCTGTAAAGTTTGAAAGGTAGGAGACGAGATACTGGCAGAAGTAAAGCTGTGAGTACCGGGCATGAGTCGTGCTTCGGTAGCTCAGATGGTAGAGCACTTGCCCGCGAAAGGCGAAGGTCCCGAGTTCGAGCCTCGGTCGGGCACACAGTTTTAACTGCCAGGAAGTTTCATATCAGTGCACACTCCGCTGCAGAGTGAAAATCTCATTCTAGAAATAAGAGATTAAACTTTACTTGAATTAAATGATTCTGAAAAATTAACAATTGTAAAACTTAGTACATACCAATCTGAGCTGCAGTCACAGGTAAGCTAAAATTTGGTAACAAAACTTGCACTCTTAATTTGTGCTTGTGTAATCTAATTATTGTAGCCGGCTATGAATACTTTAACTGAACTTTGAAATTAAAGCAGTGGAATGTAATGATATTACTTTAATGCTGTCGTTTGAATTTCAACGACACTCGAGTTCATTTCGGAAAATAGAAGGGACCCTGCTTGGTAATGCAATTGGGACAATGAGCAACAAAGGTTCATGCAAAGTTGCTGTATATTAGTGATGCAAATGGAACAGTTTGAAAAGCTGACGTCTGCCATACATTTATAAAACTTTACATGCTTTCAGTCTTCCTTGTTGGTTGATTGAAGGTTTGAAGTCGTCGATCGAGGAGGTGGCGACAGTCACTCATTGTCGGCCGTAGCTGTTGCAGAAGCGGGATGTTGTCGCGCCTTCTTCTCGACTGGTCACCAGGCGAAACGGGCTCTTGATGTATGCCTGCTAATGTTTCCCGTCCACGACACGGTGCCAGAAACTATCATAGCACGTCGAGCGCAATTACATGCTGCCAAACCCCGAAAGCGCGGCACCTCGCGGGAGCGTCACACAACACACCTGCTCCACCGCCCTACTCCAGCCAGACTCTGCTCTGCCCACGCTCCACACGGCAGAGCCAACACTACCAAAGATCCTAAACACTTTGGTTCTCCACATGGCCGATCGATGTAATTGTTCGATGGCATAGTTTTCCCTAGGACAGACCCAGTGTAAAAATATAAATAATATTTAGAATACAAACCAATTGCACATCGACATAAGTGCATATATATATATATATATATATATATATATATATATATATATATATATATATATATATATACAATAAAAAATGCATCTCCTCGAACACAAAAATCAGACACTACTGCGCAGTAATTAAGCCAGCAGCACTATATGCTAGTGAAACGCTCACACTCCACACATAATGTGATTTAGAAAAAATTCTAAAAGAAGAACGCAAAATTATGAGAAAGATTTTAGGTCCAAAATTAACAGAAGAAGGATACCGGATACAATCAAGAAGAACCACAGAAACTATATCAAACCTGGCAGCAGACATAAGTAGGCGAAGATTAAAATTTTATGGACATGTCACTAGACTTCCCCCCACACGACTCACCAACAGAATTCTCACTTACATAGAAAAAGTCAAATCAACAACACCATGGATTAGCCAAGTAAAATTAGATTTACAAAAAGCAAAATTGAACTTAAAGATGTCAAAGATAGAAAAACTTTTAGAAATAAGGTGGAAAAGTGGAATGTATTGTCGGAGAAGGAAGCACTAAAGAGACCAGGAACAAAATGGACAGAAGAAAGAAAAAGAAAACATGGAGAACGAATGAAAGAAGTATGGAAGAAACGACGTCAGAAACCTTTGCGTGATCCTTCTGGGTCCATTCGCGATAAATAATTATATATATACACTCCTGGAAATTGAAATAAGAACACCGTGAATTCATTGTCCCAGGAAGGGGAAACTTTATTGACACATTCCTGGGGTCAGATACATCACATGATCACACTGACAGAACCACAGGCACATAGACACAGGCAACAGAGCATGCACAATGTCGGCACTAGTACAGTGTATATCCACCTTTCGCAGCAATGCAGGCTGCTAGTCTCCCATGGAGACGATCGTAGAGATGCTGGATGTAGTCCTGTGGAACGGCTTGCCATGCCATTTCCACCTGGCGCCTCAGTTGGACCAGCGTTCGTGCTGGACGTGCAGACCGCGTGAGACGACGCTTCATCCAGTCCCAAACATGCTCAATGGGGGACAGATCCGGAAATCTTGCTGGCCAGGGTAGTTGACTTACAACTTCTAGAGCACGTTGGGTGGCACGGGATACATGCGGACGTGCATTGTCCTGTTGGAACAGCAAGTTCCCTTGCCGGTCTAGGAATGGTAGAACGATGGGTTCGATGACGGTTTGGATGTACCGTGCACTATTCAGTGTCCCCTCGACGATCACCAGTGGTGTACGGCCAGTGTAGGAGATCGCTCCCCACACCATGATGCCGGGTGTAGGCCCAGTGTGCCTCGGTGGTATGCAGTCCTGATTGTGGCGCTCACCTGCACGGCGCCAAACACGCATACGACCATCATTGGCACCAAGGCAGAAGCGACTCTCATCGCTGAAGACGACACGTCTCCATTCGTCCCTCCATTCACGCCTGTCGCGAGACCACTGGAGGCGGGCTGCACGATGTTGGGGCGTGAGCGGAAGACGGCCTAACGGTGTGCGGGACCGTAGCCCAGCTTCATGGAGACGGTTGCGAATGGTCCTCGCCGATACCCCAGGAGCAACAGTGTCCCTAATTTGCTGGGAAGTGGCGGTGCGGTCCCCTACGGCACTGCGTAGGATCCTACGGTCTTGGCGTGCATCCGTGCGTCGCTGCGGTCCGGTCCCAGGTCTACGGGCACGTGCACCTTCCGCCGACCACTGGCGACAACATCGATGTACTGTGGAGACCTCACGCCCCACGTGTTGAGCAATTCGGCGGTACGTCCACCCGGCCTCCCGCATGCCCACTATACGCCCTCGCTCAAAGTCCGTCAACTGCACATACGGTTCACGTCCACGCTGTCGCGGCATGCTACCAGTGTTAAAGACTGCGATGGAGCTCCGTATGCCACGGCAAACTGGCTGACACTGACTGCGGCGGTGCACAAATGCTGCGCAGCTAGCGCCATTCGACGGCCAACACCGCGGTTCCTGGTGTGTCCGCTGTGCCGTGCGTGTGATCATTGCTTGTACAGCCCTCTCGCAGTTCCCGGAGCAAGTATGGTGGGTCTGACACACCGGTGTCAATGTGTTCTTTTTTCCATTTCCAGGAGTGTATATATATATACATTAAAACAATTACAACATAAAGAAACAGAAAAGTTATATCTTCAGGTAACAAAATAAGGAAAAAATTTATAGTACAATAGATGGAAGTAGGAGGATATGCATCTCCGGCGTTACAGGCTTTAGCCTACCAAACTATATGCATTGCATGTTCTCCCGATTTTCAATCTTCCACTGCAAATAAATCTAAGGACAAAGCTGCAGTTGCAAAAAATAGTGTGTCTCATTGGCAAATAAGCCACCAAAACAACATTTTCCGTATCTGATGTGTGAGCTCAGTTCAGTCATACACAACAGGTCTTGGCATTTGCACCAAAAATGAACGTGACGAGCTGCATCTAGGTTACACACTGGTGATCCAAACCATTATGACCACTGAAACAGCTAAGTTGAATGCTTGCTGGTTGTGTTGCAGGCACGTGACGCAGTAACGAAATAATGTAGGTGGGAGAGACACGAATGGGTAGCCATTACAGCGAAGATACGGGCCGCAAACGCAGAAAACCACTGATATAAGTGGTTCCGACAAAGGGCACATTGTTGTAGGTGTGCAGCAGGAAACGAGATTCTCTGAAACGGCGAAGCTGATCGCCTGTTAGCGTACTATCGTCGTGAACACCTACGGAAAGTTGTTCAAGGCTGGTGAATTAATGAGTATTCTATATAGTATTGCCGGTTAGGGCAGAATTACGCTATGAGGTAAAATGATTTGTGCTTCCGTGTGATGTATGATGTTAGTTGAAGGCATCATGGCAGCAGTGAACTATTTGAACATTAATGTGGTCCACATGCATCGCTTCATGCTTACGTCTGCCCAATCCCCCACCTCCCTCAATAACTTCTTCCACCAGGATAACTACCAATGTTGTAATATCAGAATCGTGCTACAGAGGTTTGAGGGGGATTGTAGCGAACTGACATTGATGTCTTGGACAGAAAATGTGCCTGACCTTGTAACGGAACATATTAAAGGCTTTACTTTACCGAAGTATGCGATGCCCTCCAAATTCAACCAGTTTAACAAGTATTTATGATTATAGAAGAGTTATTGTGTATGTTAACAATGATTGCACAACATGTCTCCATAAACAGTCAACCCATTAAATTATACTGAATAACTGATCCACACAAAAGCTAATATCACTTGATCACTGATACAGCAAATGTCATCATGTAAAAATACTAAATTTACCTTAAATAATTAATATGAAGTACGAAAAATAGTGGCCAACTTAGGTATTTTGGATCTCCTTAAATAAAAATCACCCAGTGAAACCTATTTGTTCACTAGGAGCGTTTTCACTCAGTATTCACGTAATCAATCCTATTTTAGACGAAAACCAATGTAATTCTTAATAATTCATGTTACTTACTTATTTATGCAAATTAGAGAAGTCAATTGACAAACTTCTAAAAAACGACCTTTTTGTAACAAAGAATTAATCTGTCAAGTCAACAAATCTGTCTGTCATTTTAATAACATGTTAAATTATGTCACTCGATGCAAATTAATAACTTTTCTGCACAAATTATGATAACAGATGTACATGTGACTTATAAACTATATCTCTTTTTAGTAGTTCTTTGACAATGTTATAAATACAAGCAGCGAGAAGGGTCGAAAGGCAGTCGGAGGCAGTCAGAGGCAGTCCGAATGTCACTTTGGTGAAGTGTGTTTCTGTGTTATTGTTTGGGATGGAAAAACAATGCAAAGAACATGTAAAGGAAGTACTACTTTGTGTTGTGTTATGGTCTTTGGTGGACAGTGGAATTAAGATGGCCACCAAAGTAATAAATATTTGATGTTTACATATGTGTTGGTTTCGCTCGTTCTTTATCATCAAAAGCACATGAAAAACACGGGACCTCATATTTTTACCCTAGACAACCAGATTTAGAGCCAGCATCAGCATCGAGACACAGCAGCGATCCAGCAAGCAGCAGCGATTACTACAATGCATTTTAATGGCACCAACCTAACATCAAGTGCTAACAAGCTCCGTAAATGGGAGTGAAATAGTGCGATTATAGCAATTAGAAATATCAACGACCAGGCGACCATTACAAAAGTGGGGGCTCGTCCGGGATGTTTAAGTGCATCGATGACAATAGTGCAGCGATAAATTTCGTAAGTGCTTAGCATTCCGAAAAAAGTTTATTTGTGCAGTGTGGCAACAGTGAAAATATGTCAAAGTGAAAAGAAAGAAAAAACGTGTGTATGTGGTACTACGAAAAACTATCATCACACCGCTCGGAAGGTTAACGTCTGGATTATGTCAATGGAATTCATCAATCAAGACTTCAGCTTCGATAAAACCGAATAGACGTGAAGAAAGCCAACAAGAACACCGATCACGTCATCATAGCATAGCTACATAAAGCAAGGTATTTTGTTGTTGTTGTCATTTACAAAATTAATAGTGAACATGTCTCTACCTGTGAGTGATGATATCGTAGGAAATGTAAAAATTGAACCAGGGGATGGTGAACAATTAAACTTAACAGAGTGGCTAGCAGGGTTGGCAACTCAAATAAGCTAGCAACTTAATCGTTTAAGTGAAGAAAACACAGATAGACTGGATAAGTTAAGTTTGGATTTTAAACAATCAAGTGAAGAAAATACAGATAGACTGGATAAGTTAAGTTTGGATTTTAAACAATCAAATGAACAAGTAAGTTTGAAACTTAAAGAAAACACAGATACACTGGATAAGTTAAGTTTGGATTTTGATCTATTAAGTACTCATCTCAATGAGAAGTGTGAGGAAATTAAAACTACCCTCAGTAAGAACACTAGCGAACAGTTGATACACTTCAGAAAAGAATTTCAAGTTAAAGTTGAAAATTTAAATGAAAACATACAAGCGAACACAGACAGCATTGCTGTCATCTACAACAGAGTAGATACTGAAGCTAAAAGATTAGATCAGGGAATAGACAAAACATCAGAAAACCTTAAACAAGAATACAACCTGTATACCACTAATGTAGATACAAAAGTAGAAAATATACACACGAAATATACACAATTGGAAGATGCATTGATGTCAAAACAAATGTTTTACAATCAAAATACAATGTATGGGCACATCCAAGTGAAATGCTTTCCTGGTGAAAATCTGCACCCCATTGACTTTATTCACCAATGTAAGGATATGTTTGTTGTAGGAATGTCAGATAACATAAAAATCAAGTTAGTAAAACGGTTTCTAGAAGGGGAGGCCCTATCCTGGGCAAATGAGAATAATGATTCTTGAAATACTTTTGAAGAGTTTGAAGCTAAATTTATTTGTAAATTTTGGTCACAGTCCATACAAGCCAGATTAAAGTCAGAATTTCTAAATGGACCAGTGTATAGAGGGAAAGTAGGGGGAATGCAAAAATTTTGCAGAGATCAATTGAAAAAACTTGCTCACTTGAATAACTCTTTTGATATTATGACACAAATTGATGTTTTAAAAAGAAGGTTACCAGAGAGACTGCTGTGGGAATTGGTCCATGGACCAGACGATTCAATGGAAGAGTTCCTGAAATTTGTAGATAGATTAGATAGTGCCTTGGAAAGAGAAAATAACCAAAGTTTTGGCTCTGGCAACAACCAGTATGGGGGTTGTAACAGAAATGTAAATAGAGATTATTATGGGAGGAGCGACTTTGAAAATTCTGGAAATAATGCTCGAAATAGGGGAGATAGGAGATATGTAAATGATTTCAGAAACAATACACAGGAGGGAGGATGGAGGAGAGATAACAGGAATGATAGAAATAGGTATTGGGGAAGAGAAGAAGATAGAAGGGGGTTTGTTGAAACTAGTGAACAAAACGACAACTACAAACGGACAGACCGAGGAAACCAGCCAGGAAACGGTGGACAGTCCCACTAGATGTCCGTAGTTTTGGGGCTAGACAATATTATGACAGGACAACACATAACCGAAACTGGAAAAGGAGAGGATACAATGTAAAGAGTAAATACCATGAAAATACTGATGTTGTTAGAATGAATAAATTAGAATTTAATAAAAGGTTTTGGGATACTATGAGTAAAAGTGATACAGTTAATAAAAACAGTGTTCAAGCACAGGTAGTTAGTGAAAGTGCAGAAGTTGAAAGTATTGCAGAGTTCCATAGTTGGGCTGAAAAAGATACTGGTGTTAATAACAAGTCAGACACACCACAAATAGAATCTATTTTGGGGGGTTTATTTGATAAGAATGGGATGACGAAGTGTTTAATGGAGCCAAAGACTCAATTGCTGAGATTCAGTTACATAGGGGGGAAACTGAAGATGAGGTTGTTGTGGAGGAGGAGGAAGAAGTAATAGAGGGACATTTAAATGATGATCCTAAATCAAGTGATGTTATTGATGAGAGTGTGGAGGAAGAAATAAAAGTATTTGTAGAATTTAAAAGTGATTATGTGGTAAAGGTAAGTGATGTGACAAACATGGGTAATGATGAGGTTAATTTAAGTGAAATGCAGACTAGGGAATGTGTATCTGAGGACAAGCTATTGCCTATTGGGAACTATGAAACACTAATCTATGAGAATGGTAATAATAATAATAATAATAAAAATATTAAAGAAAATATAAAGGGATTGAATGTAAATGTGTGTTTTCAAGAAAAAGGGGAAAAGTTTGTAGAAGTTTTGTGGAACAACTATGGGAACTGTATAAACAAAGACGCCTTTTGGAAAGAATTAGCAAAGGTAAGTGCAACCTTGTATCCTATATGGTGGATTAGAATCCGTAGTGGACTTTATAAAAAATGGGGTGAAAACAATAATTTGTTGAGTGGCAACACAGTGTTAAGAGGAACAGATAAAAACAAAGGTTTATATTTAAATGTCAATGCTTTGCAAATAGAGAGGGATGTGGCTAAATGTAGGAAAGAGACATTAGACTTAGGAACTAAAGAAATTGAAAATGATCTATTGTTTGAAAATACTAAAATAGACAAAGATGTTGAGCTAGGTTGTCCATATGTTAAAGTAAACAATGACATTGGTCCATTTGAAATAAAAGAAAGCCCACATCCTAATGCGTATAGACTTATCTTTCCCAGATCAAGAAGGTTATTTGGATTAAGAAACATCACTGAATTGAAACCATATAAACATGATCAAGCACATTTCCCTGTTTGAATACAACAACTTACCCATTTCCCGTAAAGCGTTTTACCAGCAAAGATTTTTACTGGGTGTGTCAAATAGCAACTACCCCTCATCCTATAGACCCTGGAAAAGTTCCAGATCTCTGAGAGAATGTTTTCATATTTTTATTGTCACTATTGAATATTAAATTTTGAGACTTCTTCTTTACTTGCAATGGGCAAGAAGGTGACTTATTACTTTCTGTTTGTATTGTTGAATATGGGTCATACTTGCACCAAATATAGAAGACAATGAAAAAATTGTTGTGCAAGACCCATCATTTTGTTACTATTCTTTTTTTTTAGGCATAAGATTTGTGTACAATTTTCTACAGCTAATCAGATGTTCACCAAGTTTGATGTTTGTGTTATGTTGTGACCAAATTAAGTGTGCAATTTTGGTATTAATATGTTCTTGTACTATCTTGACTATGTGTCTCAATGGGAGACAAGTTTTTTTAATATTTTCTTTTTTTAAATGCATATTATATTCATACATGTGACCTCTCTAGTGTTTGTGTTTATATATCATGTCCATACTCACAATTATGTTCTTTGTTTTCATTTCCTTTATGTGGCTCAAAAAGAGCAGACAGTTGCAATATTTTCCTATGGACATCTGACCTGTCCATCTATGTAATATATTTATGTTCCTTCTATTATCTTGATTATTCTGTGACTCAATGAGAGCTGACTTTGAAATAATTTACATATATTTTTTATATATCTTAAAATCGCATGTGATATATTTGTGTCTGTTTTTGATCATTTTCCATGTGGCTCACTGGGAGCAAAGATTAACAATTTTTTTACTTTCATATATTACTAAATATTTTTATTATGCTGTCATACTGAGAGCCATAACACAAAGTGCATTTGAAACAACACAACTAAAATATTTGCAGGAAAAAGTCATTTTCAAAAGGTGTAACGGTCGTTGTATACATACACATTATGCATAGTAATTTACAGATTTGTCCTAGTCGGCTAATATCATTAACATTCTGTAAATGATATTACCCGAGGGGGGTATTGTAACGGAACATATTAAAGGCTTTACTTTACCGAAGTATGCAATGCCCTCCAAATTCAACCAGTTTAACAAGTATTTATGATTATAGAAGAGTTGTTGTGTATGTTAACAATGATTGCACAACATGTCTCCATAAACAGTCAACCCATTAAACTATACTGAATAACTGATCCACACAAAAGTTAATATCACTTGATCACTGATACAGCAAATGTCATCATGTAAAAACACTATGTTTATCTTAAATAATTAATATGAAGTACGAAAAATAGTGGCCAACTTAGGTATTTTGGATCTCCTTAAATAAAAATCACCCAGTGAAACCTATTTGTTCACTAGGAGCGTTTTCACTCAGTATTCACGTAATCAATCCTATTTTAGACGAAAACCAATGTAATTCTTAATAATTCATGTTACTTACTTATTTATGCAAATTAGAGAAGTCAATTGACAAACTTCTAAAAAACGGCCTTTTTGTAACAAAGAATTATTCTGTCAAGTCAACAAATCTGTCTGTCATTTTAATAACATGTTAAATTATGTCACTCGATGCAAATTAATAACTTTTCTGCACAAATTATGATAACAGATGTACATGTGACGTTCTTTGACAATGTTATAAATACAAGCAGCGAGAAGGGTCGAAAGGCAGTCAGAGGCAGTCAGAGGCAGTCCGAATGTCACTTTGGTGAAGTGTGTTTCTGTGTTATTGTTTGGGATGGAAAAACAATGCAAAGAACATGTAAAGGAAGTACTACTTTGTGTTGTGTTATGGTCTTTGGTGGACAGTGGAATTAAGATGGCCACCAAAGTAATAAATATTTGATGTTTACATATGTGTTGGTTTCGCTCGTTCTTTATCATCAAAAGCACATGAAAAACACGGGACCTCATGTTTTTACCCTAGACAACCAGATTTAGAGCCAGCATCAGCATCGAGACACAGCAGCGATCCAGCAAGCAGCAGCGATTACTACAATGCATTTTAATGGCGCCAACCTAACATCAAGTGCTAACAAGCTCCGTAAATGGGAGTGAAATAGTGCGATTATAGCAATTAGAAATATCAGCGACCATTACAACCTGTACCCACTTAATGACACATTGGGCGCCTGCTGCGTGCCCGTGAAACACCATTCCGTAATTTGCGGTAGTTGCTTGACCTATACGAAGACGTCTGGTGCCACATACTTCTGGATTCCTGTCAGGAACTTGTAGAATCCATGACAGGCAGGATCTCTGTTGTTCTTTGTTTGAAAAATGGAACAATATGCTGTTAAACAGGTGGTCTTAATCTTTTGGCTCATCGGCGTGTGTAAACGTAACGTCAGTACTTACAAAATATAGTGATTTTTTAATACCATATTGTACAGCTTCTAAATGCAAACTTACTGACTGATGAGGGTAACTTTTAATCATTTTCTCTCAAATATTTTGAAAATACACTTTTTTTCTTTCATGTGGACTTACTGACTTTTCCTGCCCAAATAAAAACCTCACGTACTTAACTTAGTGTCATATCCCCAAATCTAATTCCAATTACCCATTATTCTTATCTATCTTTTCTTAACGTTTCTCTTGTAACTTCTGCTGGCCGTGGTGGTCGAGCGGTTCTAGGCACTTCAGTCAGGAACCGCGCGATTCCTACGGTCCAGGTTCGAATCCTGCCTCGGGCTTGCATGTGTGTGATGTCCTTATGTTAGTTAGGTTTAAGTAGTTCTAGGTTCTAGGGGACTGATGACCTCCGCTGATAAGTCCCATAATGCTCAGAGCTATTTGAAACATTTGAACCTAGTCACTTCTCTTCAAGACACTGTCTAGTCCATTTAAGTGATCTTGCAGATACTTTTCTGTCTATGTGTGAATTTATATGCCATCGGAAAACTTGTATATACAGTGCCGGAAAAATGAATTTCCAATTCATTCAATATGTATTGTTGCAACGGTGCATATTGGGTACATGAAATGATTACGTTTACAGATCAATAGCTCAAGCTGATATGTGGTACGAGGTATAGACTGATGCTGCAAGACCCATACTAGTACATTGTGTAGCCTCCACGGGTGGTTCAAACGGCTCTGAGCACTATGGGAGTTAACATCTGAGGTCGTCAGTCCCCTAGAACTTAGAACTACTTAAACCTAGCTAACCTAAAGACATCACACACATCCATGCTCGAGGCAGGATTCGAACCTGCGACCGTAGCGGTCGCGCGGTTCCAGACTGAAGCGCCTAGAACCGCTCGGCCACACCGGCCGGCCCTGTTCATAGAACTGTTGATATGTCGCACGAGTCACTTCTCGTCCCAACATATCGCACTCGTGCTTGATTAGGGACCACCATCGTTGCACAATTGACGCAGCACGTCCAACGTGTGTGGCAGTCCTCCGAAAGGACCATCCCGACATTCGGAAGGCCACAATTTGACCTCTTCCTACTTCGCTCAGTTGGCTGTAGGAAGCGCAAGTGCATCTCCGTGACATGGTTGCCTGCTTGCTTCTCACGTTTGCACCACATTGGACTTTCTGGTCGTGAGCATTACCTATTGAAGGATAGACGCAGACGGCGCCCTGGTATCAAGCCGCTGCACAATCTGTTGGTGGACCATGATGAGGCCATTACCACTACATCTACTAATACCTACGTGGCATTTGCTTTAATCGGATAAAAATGGACGTCGTCCTTCCAGCTGTACTGAGTTCTTTCGGGCAGTCTATACAGAATGTGCAGTACACGAGTCCAAAGCGAAATTTTAAAACGGGAATTAAATTTCATTGAGAAGGAACCAAAATTTTAATGTGGTCGGTGTCATTATGTTTCTGTCAGAGATGGAAAAGCACATGAGTGATCTGGTGAACAGTAAACGTAATTTTTTGGAAAGGGAATACTAGACAAACATCATCAAAACAAAGCAAGTGCAAAGCAGTGTAGCCGAAACAAAAGATTTGATGTCGAGGTGATTGCGTTCTTGTACCATGCCAATACATGTTTGTTGGCGGACGATCGTGAAACCATTATCAATACATCTCCTATCCTCCAGGTGGAATATGCCACCATAAGAAAAAAATTGATATAGTCCCTCCTGGTGTACTAATTTCTTTCTCCTGTAGTGGATTTTCCTGAGATCTTCTTCCTGTTATCTTTATTCCATTCCCAAATTTATCGTTGGTTTCATTCATGGCTCTCTCAGTGAACATATACGACTGGCCATTAAAATTGCTACACCACGAAGATGACGTGCTGCAGACGCGAAATTTAACCGACAGGAAGAAGATGCTGTGATATGACAATGATTAGCTTTCCAGAGCATTCACACAAGGTTGGCGCCGGTGGAGACACCTAAAACGTGCTGACATGAGGAAAGTTTCCAACCGATTTCTCACACACAAACACCAGTTGACCGGCGTTGCCTGGTGAAACGTTGTTGTGATACCTTGTGTAAGGAGGAAAAATTTGTACCATCACGTTCCCGACTTTGATAAAGATTGGATTGTAGCCTATCGCGATTGTGGTTTATCGTATCACGACATTCCTTCTCGCGTTGGTCGACATCCAATGACTGTTAGCAGAATATGGATCATTGGGTTCAGGAGGGTAATACGGAACGCCGTGCTGGATCCCAACGGCCTCGTATCACTAGCAGTCGAGATGACAGGCATCTTATCCGCATGGCTGTAACGGATCGTAAAGCCACGTCTCGATCCCTGAGTCAAGAGATGGGGACGTTTGCGAGACAACAATCATCTGCACGAACAGTTCGTCGACGTTTGCAGCAGCATGGGCTATCAACTCGGAGACCATGGCTGCGGTTACCCTTGACGCTGCATCACACACAGGAGCGCCTGGGATGGTGTACTCAACGATGAACCTGGGTACACGAATGGCAAAACGTCATTTTTCCGGATGAATCCAGGTTTTGTTTACAGCATCATGATGGTCGCATCCGTGTTTGCGACATCGCGGTGAACGCACATTGGAAGCGTGTATTCGTCATAGCCATACTGGCGTATCACCCGGCGTGATGGTATGGGGTGCCATTGGTTGCACGTCTCGGTCACCTCTTGTTCGCATTGACGGCACTTTTAACAGTGGATGTTACATTTCATATGTGTTATGTCCCGTGGCTGTACCCTTTATTCGATCCCTGCGAAACCCTACATTTCAGCAAAATAAGGCACGACCGCATGTTGCATGTCCTGTACGGGATTTTCTGGATACAGAAAATGTTCGACTGCTGCCCTGTCGAGCACATTCTCCAGATCTCTCTCCAACTGAAAACGTCTGGTTAATGGTGGCCGAGCAACTGGCTCGTCACAATACACCAGTCACTACTGTCGATGAACTGTGGTATCGTCTTAAGCTGCGTGGTCAGCTGTACCTGTACACGCCATCCAAGCTCTGTCTGACTCAAAGACCAGGCGTATCAAGGCCGTTATTACGACCAGAGGTGGTTGTTCTGGGTGCTGATTTCTCAGAATCTATGCACCCAAATTGCGTGAAAATGTAATCACATGTCAGTTCTAGTGTAATATATTTGTCCAATGAATACCCTTTTATCAATAGGATTTCTTCTTGGTGTAGCAATTCTAATGGCCAGTAGTGTAACAAGTAACAATCGTATTGGCTACAGCCCGTACTTTGTCTTACGTGTAACCAAGACTCTAACGTGAAACGAACATAAACTTCTTATTTTAATTGGGTCTATGCCAGATTCGCTTGTTTTTGCGCACGACAATGGGGCTTGAATTTCTCTGTACACATCTGCATCGACGAAAACTCACATATAGCTTTCTCGTCCTTCGCTGCTCCAGACGCGCTTGAGCGACGCGCCCCCTTGAATTATCGCTCGTGACCTCGCAACTTGTTGGGAGCTGCTTACCGCGCCATTTTGCAGCTGTCGCCGGGCTACGTCCCTCATCAGGCAGCGCAAAGCCGCTGCCAGCGCGGGGCTCTGAGTTGCATAAACAAAACAGGTGCATTATGAGGCGCTGGCGGAATCCTCTTAGCGGGACGCCCTCGCGGCATTAGCTACACCGACGCCGACGTCGACGCCGACGCAGAGACCGGCGCCTGGCAACCCCTTCTGCTGCCGTCGCTGTGGAGTCACCGCCTACTGGGAGTCGCGCCGCTGCCATCTAATACCTTCTTTTGGGCAGCCTTCCAAACTAAACCTGCAGCCGTATCTGTCTGCGACTCGAGTTTATTTTGTGTCCACCGCGGTCTCAAAGTAGCCGCAGAAAGTACCCAGAAACTCAATCATGGGAGTACGCTGCTGTGAAACCTGATACCTCATCTACTACTGACGCCTTAGCTCTGTACTTCACTGTTATTATCGTCACTTTTATCACCCTTAGTTGCAACCATTTGCTTTCGACAACTGAATAAAGCCTTCTTTCAAACTTTCATTCACTAATATCTTTAGATATAGGCATTCTTGTCGCTCCTGGACATTTTATAATCCACCCTATTCACTCAAGCAGTCGCCCCAGTCATTCCTTACTTGCTGAAATTCAGCACAGTATTTCCTTGGTGTTTGGTCGCGCTACATGCCTAGCTCAAACCCATTTCATTTTCACTACAGTCAAGACTATATTTTCTCTACAGACTCTGTCCTGAACAATTTCCATATCCCGTATTTCGTAACATAGATCTATTACACAGTGTTGAATCGCCAAAGCCTGAATAGTTTTTTGCATTAAAATTCCCTGTTGTAGTGATAACCGATATCCAAATAACGTAATGATTATCAGACATCCTTTTTATGTTAGTTTTTGCAAATTCTGTCTAATTTACCAAAAGCATTTCAGACAATTTTTACTCTTATGTTCGTTTATTTTCCTGTCCATGACTCTTCTTGTAGGCCTTTCCATTCCATGTTTCTATCCAGATGAAAACAGTTGGAATCATTACCATGCAATATGTACTTTTCAGTATGGAAACATGCGTCCGATCACCCCCTGGTTTTTCATGCGCTATCCATGCAGATTTTATTGATACTGTGTCAGAGGTTTTCCCAAAATCTACTTATTCAGGACACAAATCTAATTCACAGCCTTGCACGGTACTATTTTACATATGAACGAAAAGATGTATTCCAAAATTTATGTGCGTACGAAGCGTAAGTTGTAGGTGTCTGGCAAGGGCGCAGATGATGCATGTCACTGTATATAAAGGGTGTATCTGGTATAAGTTGAGATATTTTTACCCATGTACCTTAATATATACACGCATCAGTGTGTAGGTTGATTTTTCTCTCCCTCGAACAGTCTTTCCACAAACATGCCACAAACTTTACTACCCTATGCTATCTGCATGGTCGTAACTGCACGTCTACTTGGAGTACGCCTGTCGGTGTAGAGTAACCGATTTGTACCGACATCACCGAAAACCTGACTTCCAGCGCAGGGGAAAATAAGCATTAATTGCTCTCTTTTGACACATGTACTTCGAGGTTCTAACCAACCTAAAAAAAAATTTTACTCCTGATAGCTACAATTATTACTCCGGATACGACGTAAATACTGATGAAATATATCTGCACTCATACCCTTTAAACCCCGTACAGTTTCCAACATGCCGAGCTGTTCTAGGCGCTTCAGTCCGGAACCACGCGACTGATATGGTCGCGGGTTCGAATCCTGCCTCGGGCGTGGATGTGTGTGATGTCCTTATGTTAGTTACGTTTAAGTAGTTCTAGGGGACTGATGACTTCAGATGTTAAGTCCCATACTGCCCAGAGCCATTTGAACCTTTTGAACAGTTTCCCACATGAGAGCCACAGTGCGCTTGTCAGGGACACAAAAAAAGTGTCCAGTTCTGTTGGTAGAAATTTTTCACTGGAGGACAATTCGCTGGAAGACAAACGGTGCGCTTTTACTACTTAGTCACGGGTGGAACTGTTTTTAAATCTGATAGCTGTAAACGTATGCTCTATTTAGGCCACAAAGCAGTTGTAGCCATCTTGTTGTTGGTGATGCTTGATATGTGGATGTAATGATGCAAGACACGCCTTGTAATTGTTCTCTAACGTTACTTTCCTACGCTGACGAGTGTAATGCCCAATACCTGTTTCGAGAAGTAAAACCTTGTTTCACCTTCCTCAGCCTTTCGAGCCTTAGCTGAAATAAACTCTTTATTATCTAGAAACATACGTACTTAGAATGAAAAAACAGAAGAAAAATAAAGAAGTATACCAGACACAGAGTCAGCATTTACACTCCTGGAAATGGAAAAAAGAACACATTGACACCGGTGTGTCAGACCCACCATACTTGCTCCGGACACTGCGAGAGGGCTGTACAAGCAATGATCACACGCACGGCACAGCGGACACACCAGGAACCGCGGTGTTGGCCGTCGAATGGCGCTAGCTGCGCAGCATTTGTGCAAGGCCGTCGTCAGTGTCAGCCAGTTTGCCGTGGCATACGGAGCTCCATCGCAGTCTTTAACACTGGTAGCATGCCGCGACAGCGTGGACGTGAACCGTATGTGCAGTTGACGGACTTTGAGCGAGGGCGTATAGTGGGCATGCGGGAGGCCGGGTGGACGTACCGCCGAATTGCTCAACACGTGGGGCGTGAGGTCTCCACAGTACATCGATGTTGTCGCCAGTGGTGGGCGGAAGGTGCACGTGCCCGTCGACCTGGGACCGGACCGCAGCGACGCACGGATGCACGCCAAGACCGTAGGATCCTACGCAGTGCCGTAGGGGACCGCACCGCCACTTCCCAGCAAATTAGGGACACTGTTGCTCCTGGGGTATCGGCGAGGACCATTCGCAACCGTCTCCATGAAGCTGGGCTACGGTCCTGCACACCGTTAGGCCGTCTTCCGCTCACGCCCCAACATCGTGCAGCCCGCCTCCAGTGGTGTCGCGACAGGCGTGAATGGAGGGACGAATGGAGACGTGTCGTCTTCAGCGATGAGAGGCGCTTCTGCCTTGGTGCCAATGATGGTCGTATGCGTGTTTGGCGCCGTGCAGGTGAGCGCCACAATCAGGACTGCATACGACCGAGGCACACAGGGCCAACACCCGGCATCATGGTGTGGGGAGCGCTCTCCCACACTGGCCGTACACCACTGGTGATCGTCGAGGGGACACTGAATAGTGCACGGTACATCCAAACCGTCATCGAACCCATCGTTCTACCATTTCTAGACCGGCAAGGGAACGTGCTGTTCCAACAGGACAATGCACGTCCGCATGTATCCCGTGCCACCCAACGTGCTCTAGAAGGTGTAAGTCAACTACCCTGGCCAGCAAGTTCTCCGGATCTGTCCCCCATTGAGCATGTTTGGGACTGGATGAAGCGTCGTCTCACGCGGTCTGCACGTCCAGCACGAACGCTGGTCCAACTGAGGCGCCAGGTGGAAATGGCATGGCAAGCCGTTCCACAGGACTAAATCCAGCATCTCTACGATCGTCTCCATGGGAGAATAGCAGCCTGCATTGCTGCGAAAGGTGGATATACACTGTACTAGTGCCGACATTGTGCATGCTCTGTTGCCTGTGTCTATGTGCCTGTGGTTCTGTCAGTGTGATCATGTGATGTATCTGACCCCAGGAATGTGTCAATAAAGTTTCCCCTTCCTGGGACAATGAATTCACAGTTTTCGTATTTCAATTTCCAGGAGTGTAGAACAAGGCAAAACTAGAACCTGAAAAAGGGTAAACGAAATTTTTCTTTATCCCAATATTTGTATGAATCTTTTTATCGGAAAAGTTTCATCTCGGCATAACTACTGCAGTCTACATGAATTCGTACGCGCTTGTAGCGTTTAAGCCGTTGCCTTCTTGAACAGGTTTTATCCCGACACATCATGCATAACACAAGTGCCAGCTACTTGATGCCTGAGCATGTCTCTTACTAACCGATCTTTTCTTTTAGCCTTGTAGTATCGCAAATTTCTTGTTTCTCCTACTCCAATCAGTACTCCTTCTTGGTTACCCAAGATACCCACATAGTTTTCAGCTTCCTTATGCAGAGCAACATTTCAAAAGTGTGGTGCCTACGAAGCCTGCTTCCTCGATTCGCTAGAAAAACATTCAAATAAAACGTATTAATGAGCTTTATTACAAAAATGAAAGATATAATATTTAAGTTTGCAATTACACAGATGTGTCGCAAGCAAAGGGCGACATACGAAATAATCCCACGTCTGGGTTACGTGTACAGTACACTCCAAAGGTCTAGCGTTGACGCTCCTCTCTGCGTCGCTAGTCTTAAAGCTGCTATTAAAATGGGCCGTCACCAGTCGGTAGCGTTGCTTATGTCCTCTTCACGTACGCCGCTGCTGTTGTGTTGTCGTCCTGGAGAGAGGTTGGTCAGCGTGCGACTGGCTAACGTCTTCTCACAGCCTTATCTTCCCTGTCGTTCCCGAATGGAGTGCCGGCGCTTGACCTTACACCGTAACCAAAAGCTTGCGTTCTCGTATGAATTATTTATCGTTCACGTTCGACTTGCACTCTAGACAAGCATCTTCAGAAAAAGACTCTTAAGACTGAAATTTGTGTTAGATGTTAACGCATTTCTTTTACCCAGAAATGTTTTTTGTGCTATTAACAGTTTACATTTTACATTCACCCTACTTCGGGCGTCGCCCATTATATCATTATATTCGCGCTCCAATACCAAAACTCATCTACTCGTAGTATTTTTATTGGCTCGTTTCGTAATGTAATCGCTCAACATCGACTGATTTATTTATACTACACACTATTATTCTTACTTTACTTTCTATGTGTTCAGCTCGTAAACGGTTTTTCAAGACAGTATCCAATCCGTTAAACGGCTGTTTCAAGTCCTTTGGCAACTATGACAGAATTAAAATGTCATCGGCAATCGTGAAGGTTTTTCTATTTCTTCTACCTGGAGTGTAAACCACTTTTAAAATTTCTTGTTGGTTACTTTTACTGCTTGCTGACTGTACGGGCTAAATAACATTATGGATAATGATTAGTAAACACAGTCGTGGTCGCGTATTAGTTGCTACTATTTATCTGTGGTTGACCGTTTTCGATCTACTACAGAGCTCACCACAAGATCAACATTCCTTGTTGGTAGTATGAATCCCTGACATGTAGATCTGACGACGATCTCTGTAGTAGATCCAAACCTGTCATCCACAAATCAAAAGTAACAACTTTTATGCCACCACAACTGTGTTTAATAAATGATTGTCTAATAGGTCTCTATTTCCTGGAATAATGTTCCAAAACACTTTACACCACGGATGGGCTACAAGACCTGTCTCACTCTTTCCTCAATCACTGTTTCTGTTTCACATGCTTAGACCCCTGCAAATTCAGTCTTGTTTCTACAACCGTTCTATACAACATTTCACTCTAATTCGTCCCTGCTACTTTCGGAGTTAGAAAGAGTGCTTTCTCTAAATCGACGAATCCTATAGACTTCTGTTGGCCTTTGTTCAACCTACACGTGTATAACAAAACCACGGTAACATCGGAAGATAAGTCCGCTTGAATGTAAATGGAGATGCCAAAGCAGCCTGAGGGCTGTGCTATTGCATTTGGCCAAGAGAGGCGTCTGTGTGTTATTTTCATTGCAAGTGACAATCGTGGTCACAACCGCGAGCGCATTATCTCAGAGCTAAGTGAATTCTTCATGAACTTAGAATATTTTATGTATATGTCATACAATAAAGGAAAAATAAAAATTGATCGGAGCTTCCTAGTCGAGCCAGCCCGTGTACGTGACGAGACAGAAATGGAAGCAAGTTATTTGTAAAAGATGATCCATTTAGACTCAAGTGGCAACAAGCTATCTCTCAGAGGTCAGTCCGTGCGCCGGCATCGGACTAAAATTTGTCACCTCGCCAAATAAGACTAGGTTCTAAGGCAGATTTGTGATTGTAAAAGGTAGGATTTCCAATGTTAAACGAGAATAAGGTGATCATGAGCTGGGGAATGTTCCAAAAACATTAAGAAATGTATAAAGGATCAGCAACGACCACTAGGAGTGTGACAATCAAGTATCCAGTATCCAGTGAGCACCCAGACTGTGTCAAGGTGTCAACGGACAGTGACACGTAGCAGCAGCTACTGATGGAACTCCTAAACTTCGTCTACGGGAAGAAAGTGAAGCAAATTGGTGGGCACAACTACAACTCTTAGATAAGTAGAATTGTAGGTGTTCATTGAAACTGTGTTCAACAGAGGCACTTGGCCTCAGTCTCAAATAGGTACTGTCGATCATTTCTGTTGACAACAATAACTAGTCAGTGTCCCGTGAGTAAGGCCAAGGGGACACTGATTAGGGAAGCCAAGAGACCAGGGAATCAGCAGTTCACAGAACGAGTGACTGTAAGAGCACCTGTCTCTGGCAGAAATTGTAGCTTATGTGTCAGAAGACAAGGATCTTGAGAAGTACGCGGTGGATCTGAAGGAAAAAGGGGAGTTGGTTCAATATCTCCTATGTGTACGTTCAAATGGCTCTGAGCACTATGGGACTTAACATCTGAGGCCATCAGTCCTCTAGAACTTAGAACTACTTAAACTTAACTAACCTAAGGACATCACACACATCCATGCCCGAGGCAGGACTCGAATCTGCGACCGTAGCAGTCGCGCGGTTCCGGACTGAAGCGCCTTGAACCGCTCTGCCACCGCGGCCGGCCATGTGTGTGTGTGTGTGTGTGTGTGTGTGTGTGTGTGTTTGTGTGTGTGTGTAGTGAGTGAAGTGACTGATAGTGACATAAGACTGAACAGTGTGGTATTACATTATTTAATAGGTTATTTGTAAAAAACGTATGTGTATACGGATTAGCTTATTTTGAATTGATCTAAACTTGTAAATACTTTGACATGTCCTATATCCTTGTAAAAAGAGATCTATGGATGAATCAAGCTAATACTACTAATACTAATGTGTTTAGTAATGATAAATTTGTTTAAAGATGATTAATAAATTGCTACTTTGACAGATCATTCCTGCCAAAACCAATTAATAGGAAGCCGTCAGCAACACATTGCTAAAGTCCTCCACTATAAACGTTAATCTGAGCAATCATCAGAAAGTCACTATGCCCTCAAAGTCCCGACTGCGCCAGGCAGGCCACAATGACTCTATATTAGTGATCCGGACCTGTGGTGGGACTCTACAGGATGCCTTCGAAACCAAGGTACGCAAAGTGTTTGGTTTTTGAAGACGCTCCGTATCGAAGATGTATACCCTAAATGCATACCTCATACACGAAAAGCGGAAAAACGTCATCCTCTGAGTCACTACGAGGACGAAAGTGTGTTTGCTGAGTATTCGTGACACACGGTCGTTGAAGAGAAGTAAAACGGAAAGTAAGAATACAATAGCTACAACAGTCACGTAGAACAAAACGTCGCACTCGGGAACCGTATCTGCACCTAAACATCCTGAGAGGAACTCCTTATGCATGAAATTGCTAGGCGAAATGAAATTCCAAACGCATTCAGCAATGATGCAAACTCGCCTAACAGGAAAATTTGTAACAAAGCCATTCAATGTTAACGCTGGATCTGTGGATGTATGTCATGTACTCGGGTTTACATCTTAAGAGTGAGGGGTTCAGCGTTGATTTCGTCAACTATATCGTGGTATTCCATGGGAAACGTCGCTGCTCTAGGTAAGTCTTAGGGTTAATACTGCCTCGAGTGTTTCTACACTACTGGCCATTAAAATTGCTATACCAAGAAGAAATGCAGATGGTAAACGGGTATTCATTGGACAGATATATTATACTAGAACTGACATGAGACTGCATTTTCACGCAATTTGGGTGCATAGATCCTGAGAAATCAGTACCCAGAACAACCACCTCTAGCCGTAATAACAGCCTTGATACGCCTCGGCATTGAGTCAAACAGAGCTTTGATGGCGTGTACAGGTACAGCTAGCTGCCCCTGCAGCTTCAGCACGATACCACAGTTCATCAACAGTAGTGAGTGGCGTATTGTGACAAGCGAGTTGTTCGCCCACCATTGACCAGACGTTTTCAATTGGTGAGAGATGTGCTGGGCATCAGTCGAACATTTTCTGTATACAGAAAGACCCGTACAAAACCTGCAACATGCGGTCGTGCATTGTTTTGCTGAAATGTAGGGTTTCGCAGTGATCGAATGAAGGGTAGAGCCACGGGTCGTGACACATCTGAAATGTAACGCCCACTGTTAAAAGTGCCGTCAATGTGAAGAAGAGGTAACCGAGACGTGTAACCAATGGCATTGTAACCTCCTCCTCACTTATCGACCTTAATGACAGTGAAAAATTAAACCGCGTGGACCTAATGGAAATTTGGGAAAAGCAATCGTCACCGAAGTTATTCTGTCGGTAAAGAGAGAGGAAAGGGTTACATCTAAATGAAAGGAAAAATGCAAATTAAACTGGTGGAAATTAATTTTGAAAAGGGGTAAAGTTAATAAAGAAAGTAAATGTGCGGCCATTACGTTAACAATTAACTAGCGTTAATTAGATATTTGAGATTTGGGGGAAATTACGGTCGCCAGTCCTATGGACAATTACTATAGTAACTGAAAAAGAAAGATTATTGCACATACAATTAGCACTAAAAGCGTAGCAATTGAAGGTCGACAGGTGTTGTGTAATAACTGAAATTTTGTCAGAAGTAATAAATTTCAGTACACTCTGACATAATTTAGCAAAATAATTAATAAAACCGGAAAATTAAGAGTTAATTTAGTGACTGAAATTAATAGTGAACTTCGTTTGTGAAGCACTACGAAATTCAATAAATTACGGTTAGTCTTGGGCTACCTCAACAATCATTTCAAAAGCTACTTGAATCTACGCAAGTTAGAAATAAGAGATTTAACTTTGAACTTGAATTAAATAATTCTGAACAATTAACTATTAGCTGCAGTCACAGGTAAGCTAAAATACGGTTACAAAACTCGCACTCTTAATTTGTGCTTGTGTAATCTAAATGCTGTAGCCAGCTATGAATACCTTAACTGAACTTTGAAATTAAAGCAGTGAAATCGAATGATATTACTTTAATGCTGGGGTTGAATTTCAACGACACTCGGGTTCATTCCGGAAAAGCAAGGGACCCTGCTTGGTAATGCAATTGGGACAATGAGCAACAAAGGTTCATGCTACGTTGCTGTAATTTAGTGAGAAAAATTTAACAGTGTGAAAAGCTGAGGTCTGCCATACAGTTCTAAAATTTTACGTGCTACCAGTCTTCCTTGTTGGTTGATTGAAGGTTTGAAGTCGTCGATCGAGGAGGTGGCGACAGTCACTCATTGTCGGCCGTCGCTGTTGCAGAAGCTGGATGTTGGCGCGCCTCCTTCTCGACACGGTCTCCAGCCGAAACGGGCTCTTGATGTGTGCCAGCTAACGCTTCCCGTCCGCGACACCATGTCAGAAACTAACATAGCAAGTCGAGCGCAGTTACATGCTGCCAAACCCCGAAAGCGCGGCAACTCGCAGGAGCGTCACACAACACACCTGCTCCACTGCACTACTCCAGCCAGACTCCCTCTGCCCGCGCTCCACGCGGTACAGTTAACACTAGCAAAGATCCTAAACACTTAGGTTCTCCACACGACCTATCGATGTACTCGTTCGACAGCATAGTTTTCCCTAGGCAAGACCCATCGTAAAATACCAATAATATTTACAAAACAAACCAATTATACATCGACATAAATGCATGTATATACAAATAGTAAAACAATTACAATATACAAATGCACAGAAGTGTCATATATTCAGGTAACAAAATAAGGAAAAAATTTTCAGTACAATAGATGGAAATAGGATGATATGCATTTCCGGCGTTACAGCATTCCATACTATGAAACTCCCTCGCAGATTAGAAATGTGTGCCCGATCGAGACTCGAACTCGGGACCCTTGCCTTTCGCAGGCAAGTGCTCCACCAACTGAGCCACCGAAGCACGACTCACGCCCGGCACTCACAGCTTTACTTCTGCCAGTATCTCGTCTCCTTCATTCTGGAAACATCCCATACTATCACGCCGGGTAATACGCCAGCATGACGATGACCAATACACGCTTCCAATGTGCGTTCATCGCGATGTCGCCAAACACGGATGCGACCATCATGATGCTGTAAACAGAACCTGGATTCATCCGAAAAAATGACGTTTTGCCAATCATGCACACAGGTTCGTCGTTGAGTACACCGTCGCAGGCGCTCCTGTCTGTAATGCAGCGTCAAGGGTAACCGCAGCCGTGGGCTCCGAGCTGATAGTCCATGCTGCTGCAAAAGTCGTCGAACTGTTCGTGCAGATGGTGGTTGTCTTGCAAACGTCCCCATCTGTTGACACAGGGATCGAGACGTGGTTGCTCGATCCGTTACAGCCATGCGGATATGACGCCTGTCATCCCGAGTGCTAGTGATACGAGGCCGTTGGGATCCAGCACGGCGTTCCGTATTACCCTCCTGAACCAACCGATTCCATATTGTGCTAACAGTCATTGGATCTCGACTAACGCGAGCAGCAATGTCGCGATACGATAAACCGCAATCGGGATAGGCTACAATCCGAACTTTATCATAGTCGGAAACGTGATGGTACGCATTTCTCCTCCTTACACGAGGCATCACAACAACGTTTCACCAGGTAACGCCGGTCAGCTGCTGTTTGTGTATGAGAAATCGGTTGGAAACTTTCCTCATGTCAGCACGTTGTAGGTGTCGCCACCGGTGCCAACCTTTGGGTGAATGCTCTGTAAAGCTAATCAATTGCACATCACAGCATCTTCTTCCTGTCGGGTTAAATTTCGAGTTTGTAGCACGTAATCTTCGTGCAATTTTTATGGTCAGTAGTGTTCATTTCTCCGGAACCCACACGTACGTTCCACAAAGTCCAGTTTTAACTGTTTTTCCACTGTTATCTAAATAATTCATGTCAATGCATTGAACCATGATTTACGAGTTTAGTAAAATGTATGTCCGAGTCTGGTTGTCTACAACCGGCTGGTTACAAAAATGGTTCAAATGGCTCTGAGCAGTATGGGACTCAACATCGGAGGTCATCAGTCCCCTAGAACGTAGAACTACTTAAACCTAACTAACCCTAGGACATCACACACATCCATTCCCGAGGCAGGATTCGAACCTGCGACCGTAGCGGGCGTGCGTTTCCAGACTGAAGCGCCTAGAACCGCTTGGCCACATCGGCTGGCTGGTTGCTTACAAAAGTAGCTGTAAACTGCTACAGTACCACTACAGCTATTAACTGCTACAGCACTACTACTCTACAGCGTGATACAGCACAGGGGTCTCAGGTGGAGATTTGGGTACAGTTGCCACGAACGAAAGTCTCATAGAATGGACGGGTTTGGCGCCCACCTCCGGTGGAGCGGGCACCTGTGCTTGCCCCTTCTGGAATATTCGTCCACACAAAAGGCTGGTAGGTCCCCGTGGAATATTTGCTGGCCTCCCGGCGCGACGCCGCCTGCGTGTGGCAGCCGTGATTGGAGGAGAATAGCTCGGCCGGCTCGGCACGGCTCAGCTAGGGGGGCGGCGGCTTCCTCACACCGTGGGGCGGCGAAAGCGCGGAGAGCCGGCAGCTGCGAGCCCGCAGCGCGCTGCTAACAAAGTCTGCCGCAGCGCCGCAGAGATTCTATTATTTCTCTTCGGTTCCGGCTGCTTATTGCATTAGGTGGCTCTCCGAGATTCGATTCGTCGTTGCTACTCCTACTGCTGCTGCTGCTAGGGGCGGATCTGCCGAACTGAATGATGGCACTAGTAGGGACAGTCGGAGGTACAGGGGGACGTAAGAAGGGTATCAAAGGCAAAGAAAACATGCCTCGCTAAAGAAAAGTCTATTAGTGTCGATGTTGAGGTAGAAATTAATGATAATGTACTCTGGCGTCCATAATTAAAGCAACATCGTCCAGCACAGAAGCGCACAGTATTACAAAACATTGCTGCATCGTGCAAGATTACAGTGGTACGTAAGAAGGGTAGAGAAGGGAAAGAAAACATGCCTCGCAAAAGAAAAGGCCATTGTTGTCGAACTGGAGAAAGAAATTAATGAGAATGTACACTGGCGTCCATAATTACTGCATCATCCAGCACAGAAGCGCACAGTATTACAAACATTGGTGCATTGTGCAAGAGTGACATCAGACGACGATAACCTGCCCCATGAATTGAGCCACCTACACAAGGTTTTCAGGAATAACGGCTACAACGCCCATCAAGTGAAAGACGTGATTTCTGGGAAATATTAGAATAAGACCACCGACGAAGAGCAGGAAAAGGAACTTGCTTTGCTGCCATTCTGTGTCTGTGTGCTGGGCGAGATAAGCCACCTGTTGAAAAGACACAAGATCAAATCAATCTCCAGACTTCCAACGAAAATCCGTCAGTTACTGAGACCAGTTAAAGACGCAGTAGGTCTCAGAACACCTGGAGTCTACGAAATACCTTGTGAGTGTGGCCAGAAGCACATCGGACAAACAGTGCGCACTGTGGAACAACGCAGGAAAGAACATAAGGGGGATTATCGCCTAGCTATCCAGAGAAATCTGCGTTAGCTGAACATGCGTTAGAAAAAGGTCAGCACATAAAATTTGACGGTACCTCTGTCGTGGCTCGCACTAACGGCTTCTGTGACAGTTTAATAAAGGAAGCTATTGGAATAAAAATTACCGCAAACACCCTGAATAGAGACGGTGGCTTGCAGCTCAGCGCTGCGTGTGATCCAGCGATCGGGCGGTTGAAGTGGGCACATCGAACACCGACTCAAAACATGCCCGTATATGGCAATGTCACGGGCACCAGTGACGTCACTTCCGGCAGCCCACCAGCAGTCATAATACTTGACAATGGCCAAGGAGTGTTTCGCTGAAAGCTCGTGTAGTTTTAAGCAATTGACGCGGTTGGAAATCCGAGAACATTTTATTCAAAGCAACCATCTGTTTTTTCTTCGTCCTGTGTCTAATTCACGATATAATCACACAAACTGTCAACCAGATGCCCGTAAGCTCGTGTTCAGGACGCAAGACGGCATTCCGGTCAACGCACGACCAAGCCAACCATGAGGTCAGGGCACCTATGAAACGAGATAGTGGATGCAGGGTAGCTCCACGTCCGCAGTCCCTGTGTACACAGTCACAGACGGTGCAATGTGGCACAGAGAAGATGCCTAGCAGACTCTGTGTGTGGAGGGCCATTGAAAGAAAGGAAGCAGAACAGTCGCAAACTGATGTTAAAAAAAATGGCTCTGAGCACTATGGGACTCAACTGCTGTGGTTATCAGTCCCCTAGAACTTAGAACTACTTAAACCTAACTAAACTGAGGACATCACACACATCCATGCCCGAGGCAGGATTCGAACCTGCGACCGTAGCGGTCGCACGGTTCCGGACTGCGCGCCTAGAACCGCGAGACCACCGCGGCCGGCAAACTGATGTTCAAAAATGGCTCTGAGCACTATAGGATTTAACATGTCATCAGTCCCCTAGAACTTAGAGCTACTTAAACCTAACTAACCTAAGGACATCATACACATCCATTCCCGAGGCAGGATTCGAAACTGCGCCCTTAGCGGTCGCGCGGTTCAAGACTGAAGCGCCTAGAACCACTCGGCCACACCGGCCGGCCAAAAGCTCATGTGCCCGATTGTTTAATGTGAGTCATTCTGTTTTTTCTCGGATGTGGCGACAGTTTATAGAGATCGAAACTGTATCCCGCAGACAAGAGAGGGCCGACCATTGTGGCGTTCGCTGTGTTATTAAGTGGTTTGGTATTTAACTAATTTGTAAATGAAAATAATAATCTTATTTTATTACAGTGAGTAATTACTAAATAATTTTTCTCCCGGCTAAACATTTGGCCAAGTGGCTAAAGAACTCCAAGTTAACGTTGTTTAAAGTGTTGCTTGTAAGTTGTTTAAGTGTCACTAAATCACAGTTTATACAAAAGATTCTGTACAACTATTGATTATAATGGAGACAGCTATCTTCAGCAAAATGATCATTAAAACTACCGAATATCAGCCGCGCAAACACTGACGTATGTTACCTGAAACAATATCCTTCGCAACTCGTGCGTAATTAATTTCGGCTCCATACATCAGCAAGAAAAGTTTGTTATATGGATCGTGCTATGAGCACTGTTTCTTAAAAAACCAATCTGGTTCGAATTATTTTCATTAAAATGAGTTCGGGACCACCGGTGCACATTTATTTTTACACATTTTTATTAACTTCGGCATTTCTGTCTGCAGAGTTGCGTAATTTGAATTTGCCGCTGAGATAATTGTCAAGATGGCGGCAGACAATTGATAGAGACTTTCTATTGTTAGAGCGAATTTCCTTTTAACAGGATAAGTATTTGAAATGCTTATTAAACTTTGCTGTCATGTTGTGCTCTATTTAGACTAATTTTCATCAAGCAAACCTTTGATACTTTCGTAGGAAACACAGATAAAAACGCGATACAAATCGCTGTCATCAATGGCTGCGCTCCTTGCAGCGGAAAGAAATAATTGACACAGTTAATGCTTGTTGAGGGAGGAATTATAGTTACAAATAATTATTCACTCATATTTATAATAATAATGAACTCTATTCTAAAGTAATAATTAACAAATAATTACAATTTCTTAACAGACCTCAGTTTCATGTACGTCTCGCGTCCGCAACCTACAAAAGCCAACTAACAAAAGGTAAAAACAAAGGAAGACAAACGCAGATCATAAAAGGAATTTACAATTATCATTGTCTTTGTATGATACACATCGATATGTCCAATTACATCATAAAATATTATATAAATAATTAGTATTTATCGTTTTATTTCACTGTTTTTTCATATGTCGGATAGATAATGTTTATAACTGTTACAGGCATAATTTCCTCTCGTTGCACTGTAGCTAAAATTTGTGTCGTGGATGTGACACCATGCGTGACTTCAGAAGTGAGGACCGTTATGTGGCTGTAAGGTAACGACAGTACCGCTTCAGTACCGCACAGAAACTGGCATGGAAGTTCGCTGCGTCCACTGGACGTGTTGTATCGAGGCAAATGGTGTGCAGAAGGCTTAATTGTCGGAGATCTGCTGTATTTCTACCTGTGACACGTCTTCGCAGAATGGTATGTCTAGAGTGGAGTCATCAACATGCCACCTGGATGATAGAGCAGTGGGCCTATGTTGTTTTCACAGATAAGATCCGACAGTCTGGAGAGCGATTCTGAATGGATTCCCATCTGGAGGGAACGCGGAACATGATACCGTAGCCTAAACATTGTGGAATGTGTAGGCAGGATTATGTTTCTTCATGATATTGTGCGGGTGAATTGGAAAGCTCTAACTGCTGTCACGTATCGTGACGAGATCTTGGGACTTCATTCGCGGTTGTTGAAATGTGCAGTAGAACCAGACTTCATATTGATGGACGATAATGCTCGCTCTCATAGAGCACATGTGGCTGATGTTTTCTTGGAAACTGAAGAAAATGCACGCATGCCGTCGCCTACTCCCTCTCCCGATTTGAATCCCACAGAGGTTGTCAGGAATGCAGTAGGGAGAAGATTTCCATCACGTCATCATCCACCAGCCACTGTAAAGCGAGCTGCTCTGCAGGAGGAATAGGTGTTATTGCCTCAACATGAGACTGATAAGATCATCCACAGAATGTCCCGTCGTTGTGAGGTCTGCTTTGCTGCCAGAGGCGGTCACACCCCATACTGACCAGTTGTCGGAATGTGTGCACAAATCCGTGAAGTTGGAGAAATACCCTGGATATTTTTCTCTACTGTTGTGCAGGTTACAGTTGCTTACGTTTTGTATTCGTTACTTTACTATCAACTGTTTGTACTTTTTTCTGGCATAATGAACGCAACCTTGCAACATTTCCTTCTTGTGCTTTAATTTTTTACACCAGTGTATATCTCGTGCACACACAGGTCTGCGTCATGTGAGTCATGCACTGTGTGAAATCAGAAAGGGGAGAACTCAAACTTTTCAACGTAGTGTTACAAACGGATGCTCAAAGCTGACTGTAATGGTGGGACAAGAAATTAGAAGTGTGTCCATAGAATGTGAGAAGATACAAATATGTGAGAAACACGGATTAGAAATAACGATGGGAAGTGTGTTGAGAAGTGACAAATATGCTCTCGTACTCCTTAAACTTCGGAATTCAGCATTGAACTCTACATCCTTAATCAACACCTCATTCGCTATCTCTTGATCTACGAGGGCTATTCGGAAAGTAAAGTGCGAAATGATAACAAAAGCGAATATCCGATAAAGGTTTGCGTAGGTGTGTGTGCAGTGTCTCTACTTTGCTCGTCGATCGCGTAACGTCGCTCATTCCAGTTCAGAGCTCAAAGTGAGCACATAAAGATTCCAAGAAAACAGCATCTCTCGCCATGTATGAAGGCCAGGTGACAGACTTAACCTGGTATCGTGCAGCCCACATAATATAACTGTCATGCATTTCCTTCTTCATGACGATCCTTGGCCACACTTTGCTAGGGCAATGAAGATGCCTCTGCAGCGCTTTCGATGGGAAGTGTTTGATCACCCTCAACACAGCCCGAAACTGTCTCAGGCCGAGTTTCATCCCTGCCTCTACTCATAGGACCAACTGGCTATAAAGACAATGTTTTGGCACAGACAACGAGCTGTAGATAGGTTAAATAATCGGAAAACATAGACAGATAGCTTCTGTGACGATAGTATGGGAAAGATCGTACAAAGCTACGTCAGATGTGTAAGTCGGAGCGGTGACTATGTAGAGATGCAACTGCAAGGTGTAGCTACCTGTTGCTAATAAAATATTTTCGGTAAACAGTTTTTGATGTTGCTGAGCAACAGTCACACAATAATCTTTAAGCCCGCATCTCGTGGTCGTGCGGTAGCGTTCTCGCTTCCCACGCCCGGGTTCCCGGGTTCGATTCCCGGCGGGGTCAGGGATTTTCTCTGCCTCGTGATGGCTGGGTGTTGTGTGCTGTCCTTAGGTTAGTTAGGTTTAAGTAGTTCTAAGTTCTAGGGGACTTATGACCACAGCAGTTGAGTCCCATAGTGCTCAGAGCCATTTGAACCATTTTTTTGAATAATCTTTAAATGAAACACAGCGCAATTTGATTGTTTTATTGGTTTTTTTTAATTACGACCCAGGCTTCGGCCTTTTATGCCATTGTCAAGTAACTGAGTTTATGACATTAACACATATTGCAGGCATCAAGCTCAAAATGCCAGATTTCATGGAGAGCCTATATTTTCCTTAGTTTATGGCCAATTTTGAGCTTGATGTCCTGCTGTAAATGTTAATGACATAATCTTAATCACTTGAAAATGGCGTAAAAATCCAATGCCTAGGTCGTAATTATATAAGTAATAATGCATTAAAATATCAGTGTGTTGATTTTTTAAAAAAAATATTTTCGTTTCTCACAATGGTTTCCGTTTTGGGACCGATCGAACCTTACTTTCCTAATCTCCCTCGGTCTAGCTCTTAGTAGTAACAGAATATCTACCTATGTCTCAACCTATTAAATTTCACGCTTTCTGAACAAAGCATGTAACTAAAAAAGATTCTTCCGAAAAAATGCCAGATACTCAACCATATCATTGCTGTAAAGGCTCGACTATCTTGTGCACTATGTACGATCTTATTGTGACAGAGTAGCGTAAATTATTGTGTGGTGTAACTACCAGTGCTCAGTTTTATGGACCTCAAGATGGCGATTTATATTATCGAAACTAGTAAACCACTGACATGTTGACATAGCGATCTGGGCAGATAAATACAAGGCATTCAGAAGAAGACTGCAGTACAGTTTTGTGGTACGGCTCCTGCAACGGCTTGTCACCTCAGGTAACGATAATGAATCCCGTTACGAGGCCACTTAACAGCGTTTGTCGTAGATGACGATGATATAACCTAAACCTCAACAGATTTTTGTCTTTTAACATCGAATAAAGTATTAATATGACCATAAATTTATTAAGTATGCCAACGACTGATTCAGTTTTCAATAAAGCATCTTCAGATCTTCGCATTTTAATTACATTTGTAATTATGTAATGTCCTTGTCGGAAAAGACTAGTGACTTAATAAAAGAAATGCATAGCAACAGCTCAGAAGGACTGGAATGCAGTTACAGGTTTACGCTTAAACAGAAGATTATAGCAACCGGCCACTTTTTACAATGCTGTTTATTTATTTAAATAGTGCCATTACCGGTTTCGAGCCGATAGGTTAATCTTCAGACGGCTGGTTCACGTTTTACATTATACTTACAAGGAAACCTCCCCATCGCACCCCCCCCCCCCCCCCCAGATTTAGTTATAAATTGACACAGTGGATAGGCCTTGAAAAACTGAACACAGATCAATCGAGAAAACAGGAAGAAGTTGTGTGGAACTATGAAAAAATAAGCAAATTATACAAATTGAGTAGTCCAAGTGTAAGATATGCAACATCAAGGACTGTGTAAGCTGAGGAGAGCCGTGGTCCCGTGGTTAGAGTGAGTAACTGGGGAACGAGAAGTCCTTGGTTCGAGTCCTCCCTCGAGTAAAAATTTTACTTACTTTATTTTCGCAAAGTTACGATCTGACCGTTCATTCATTGACGTCTCTGTTCACTGTAATAAGTTTAGTGTCTGCGTTTTGCGACCTCACCGAAAAACCGTGCGATTAGTAGACGAAAGGACGTGCCTCTCCAATAGGAACCGAAAACATTTGATCGCAAATTCATAGCTCAACCGATTCCTCCACAGGAAAACACGTCTGAAATATTCTATACGACAATGGTGACGGCATATGCTTCACATTACAGGAATATGTTGTCGACCCACCTAACTTGCACACTTGGCGAATGGGTAAAAAGTTTCTTCTACCTTGCCCGATTTAGGTTTTCTTGTGGATGTGATAATCACTCCCAAAAAAGTGATGAAAACATAAGAGTTTGTCACATAAACGGCAACAAATGAATGCAAGTTTCACAGTCGCACAGTTTTAGCTGTGCTCTGTCAAAACATACGTTTTTAACGTTTTCAAGTTTTTCCGTGTGTAGACCGTCAAATCCTGCATGTGTCCAAGCAAATCTGAACATGTCCTGGAATTTTGGAGTGCGAAGTTGATCATGTCTGAGTGCATGAACTTTGATAATTGTCTGAAAATAAAAAATTAAAACTTCTCACTCGAGGGAGTGATTGAACAAGGGACCTTCTGTTCCGTAGCTGCTCGCGGTAACCACGGGACCACGGTGCTCATCAGTGTACATGTACCTTGATGTCGCTTATCTTGGCCACGGACTACTCAGTTTGTATATTTTGCTTATTTTTTTCATAGTTCCATACAACTTCTTCCTTTTTTCTCGATTGATCTGTGTTCAGTTTTTCATGGCCTATCCCTGTGCCAACTTATAACTAAATCTGAGGGTGGTGCGACGGGGAGGTTCCCTTGTTAGTGTTTTGTTTCCCCACTTGACGAAACTTCCTTGGCATAGTGATGCACTACAACCAAAACAAGATGTCAGACAATGTCATTTTAATTGTTACTGTGCCTCACGACGATTTTAAGTGGGGTAAAAAAATTATTATTAAATAGATGGTTGGGTTACTTACTATAAAGCATCCGTACCATTACGTTCCAGTGCAGGTTGCTTATCATCTTGCAGCATCGAAAACTGTATAATGGACATTATATATATATATATATATATATATATATATATATATATATATATATATATATATATGTGTGTGTGTGTGTGTGTGTGTGTGTGTGTGTGTGTAATGTAACGCACCACTCACACATTTAGAAGTTTCATCACATGGAGATATGAATACAAAGGTGGCGATGTTACAACCATATCAATGACAAAGAATTTAACTCTCAGAGATATTTCGTTATGTGCATGTATGTGACAGTAGACATTTACAAATTACTAATGTTACATTACTTACTTTTTACATTGCAAGAGCGCTCATTGAAATTAAGATAAACAAATAAAGCAGTCAGTTATAAAGTGTTACTGCAGTGATATTACGTAAATATTATGGTGTAAATTGGAACAAAAGTAAATGATGAGGGCCAGACATACATAAATAAATGTTACAACTAAGGACATATTACGGCAAATGTAGAAAGCACAGGTATGGATGTGCATATATAAGTATTACAAATATTAGATAATTGAATTTTTGTAATTGCAATTTAAAAGCAGGTGAATGAAATTGTGTACCCGTGGTCTAGGGGTAGCGTCTTTGATTCATAATCAAAACGTCGTCGGTCCCGGGTTCGATCCCTGCCACTGTCTAAATTTTGATAAATAATCAGCATTGGCGGCCGAAGACTTCCGGCATAAGAAGTCAGCCTCATTCTGCCAACGGCCTTGTCAAAGAGGGCGGAAGAGCGGATAGAGGTTCAGGGCACTCTCTTGTCCTAGGGGTGGTAAATTGCCCCTAAAGGCGGAAGAATCAGCAATGATCAACGACATGAGGATGCAGAAGGCAATGGAAACCACTGCATTAAAGACACGTAACGTGTATCCACAGGACATGTGACCTGTATTTGAAGAAGTGTCATGATGATCTCTCCATTGGCAAAAGATTCCGGATTAGTCCCCCATTCGGATCTCCGGGAGAGGACTGCCAAGGGGGAGGTTTCCATGAGAAAAAGATTGAATAATCAACGAAAGGATAACGTTCTACGAGTCGGGGCGTGGAATGTCAGAAGCTTGAACGTGGTAGGGAAACTAGAAAACCTGAAAAGGGAAATACAAGGGCTCAATCTAGAAATAGTAGGGGTTAGTGAAGTGAAGTGGAAGGAAGACAAGGATTTCTGGTCAGATGAGTATCGGGTAAAATCAACAGCAGCAGAAAATGGTATAACAGGTGTAGGATTCGTTATGAATAGGAAGGTAGGGCATACGGTGTGTTACTGTGAACAGTTCAGTGACTGGGTTGTTCTAATCAGATTCGACAGCAGACCAACACCGACAACGATAGTTCAGGTATACATGCCGACGTCGAAAGCTGAAGATGAACAGATAGAGAAAGTGTATGAGGATATTGAAAGGGTAATGCAGTATGTAAAGGGGGACGAAAATCTCATAGTCATGGGCGACTGGAATGCAGTTGTAGGGGAAGCAGTAGAAGAAAAGGTTACAGGAGAATATGGGCTGGGGACAAGGAATGAAAGAGGAGAAAGACTAATTGAGTTCTGTAACAAGTTTCAGCTAGTAATAGCGAATACCCTGTTCAAGAATCACAAGAGGAGAAGGTATACTTGGAAAAGGCCGGGAGATACGGGAAGATTTCAATTAGATTACATCATGGTCAGACAGAGATTCCGAAATCAGATACTGGATTGAAAGGCGTACCCAGGAGCAGATATAGACTCAGATCACAATATAGTAGTGATGAAGAGTAGGCTGAAGTTCAAGACATTAGTCAGGAAGAATCAATATGCAAAGAAGTGGGACACGGAAGTACTAATGAATGACGAGATACGTTTGAAGTTCTCTAACGCTATAGATACAGCAATAGGGAATAGCGCAGTAGGCAGTACTGTTGAAGAGGAATGGACATCTCTAAAAAGGGCCATCACAGAAGTTGGGAAGGAAACATAGGTACAAAGAAGGTAGCTGCGAAGAAACCATGGGTAACAGAAGAAATACTTCAGTTGATTGATGAAAGGAGGAAGTACAAACATGTTCCGGGAAAATCAGGAATACAGAAATACAAGTCCCTGAGGAATGAAATAAATTGGAAGTGCAGGGAAGCTAAGACGACATGGCAGCAGGAAAAATGTTAAGACATCGAAAAAGATATGAATGTCGGAAGGACAGACTCAACATACAGGAAAGGCAAAATAACCTTTGGTGACATTAAAAGGAACGGTGGTAACATTAAGAGTGCAACAGGAATTCCACTGTTAAATGCAGAGGAGAGAGCAGATAGATGGAAAGAATACATTGAAAGCCTCTATGAGGGTTAAGATTTGTCTGATGTGATAGAAGAAGAAACAGGAGTCGATTTAGGAGAGATAGGGGATCCAGTGTTAGAATCGGAATTTAAAAGAGCTTTGGAGGAGTTACGGTCAAATAAGGCAGAAGGGATAAATAACATTCCATCAGAATTTCTAAAATCATTGGGGGAAGTGGCAACAAAACGACTATTCGCGTTGGTGTGTAGAATATATGAGTCTGGCACCATACCATCTGAATTTCGGAAAAGCATCATCCACACAATTCCGAAGACGGCAAGAGCTGACAAGTGCGAGAATTATCGCACAATCAGCTTAACAGCTCATGCATCGAAACTGCTTACAAGTATAATATATAGGAGAATGGAAAAGAAAATTGAGAATGCACTAGGTGACGATCAGTTTGGCTTTAGGAAAAGTAAAGGGACGAGAGAGGCAATTCTGACGTTACGGCTAATAATGGAAGCAAGGCTAAAGAAAAATCAAGACACTTTCATAGGATTTGTCGACCTGGAAAAAGCGTTCGACAATATAAAATGGTGCAAGCTGTTCGAGATTCTGAAAAAAGTAGGGGTAAGCTATAGGGAGATTTTCAGTATGTACAACAACCAAGAGGGAATAATAAGAGTGGACGATCAAGAACGAAGTGCTCGTATTAAGAAGGGTGTAAGACAAGGCTGTAGCCTTTCGCCCCTACTCTTCAATCTGTACATCGAGGAAGCAATGATGGAAATAAAAGAAAGGTTCAGGAGTGGAATTAAAATACAAGGTGAAAGGATATCAATGATACGATTCGCTGATGACATTGCTATCCTGAGTGAAAGTGAAGAAGAATTAAATGATCTGCCGAACGGAATGAACAGTCTAATGAGTACACAGTATGGTTTGAGAGTAAATCGGAGAAAGATGAAGGTAATGAGAAGTAAAACAGCGAGAAACTTAACATCAGGATTGATGGTCACGAAGTCAATGAAGTTAAGGAATTTTGCTACCTTGGCAGTAAAATAACCAATGACGGACGGAGCAAGGAAGACATCAAAAGCAGACTCGCTACGGCAAAAAAGGCATTTCTGGCCAATAGAAGTCTACTAATATCAAATATCGGCCTTAATTTGAGGAAGAAATTTCCGAGGATGTACGTCTGGAGTACAGCATTGTATGGTAGTGAAACTTGGGCTGTGGGAAAACCGGAACAGTAGAGAATCCAAGCATTTGAGATGTGGTGCTATAGACGAATGTTGAAAATTAGGTGGACTGATATGGTAAGGAATGAGGAGGTTCTACGCAGAATCGGAGAGGAAAGGAATATGTGGAAAACACTGATAAGGAGAAGGGACAGGATGATAGGACATCTGCTAAGACATGAGGGAGTGACTTCCATGGTACTAGAGGGAGATGTAGAGGGCAAAAACTGTAGAGGAAGACAGAGATTGGAATACGTCAAGCAAATAATTGAGGTCGTAGGTTGCAAGTGCTACTCTGAGATGAAGAGGTTAGCACAGGAAAGGAATTCGTGGCGGGCCGCATCAAACCAGTCAGTAGACTGATGAAAAATAAAAAAAGGAATGAAATTTTGAAGAAAGGCTGCACTGGCTAACTCGGTTTTTTGATTGAGGAGATTTTGTGGTGATTTGCTTTTGTGCACATATATTTAAATCTCCTCAAACAAATTCATCAGGATGCTTTTCTCAGCATGGTGCAAAATCTCGTACATGGTTTTCAGTCATGCACACAAAGGAAGCAGCTCCTGGGCTAGCAGTGTGCTTGTGAAGCGCACTTGAGGGACATTAGGTTAGACAGTAGCTTGCGATGCTCTGATGGACACTCGTCAGTCGATATGCAGCAATGGAAGTCAAACAGCGTTCAGAACAAAGACACTTCGAATTTATCAGTAAACTGTCGAAGTATTCGTAACAAAGTTCCCGAATTCACTGCCGTCCAGGAAAGTTCTCGCGCTCAAATTATTTTTGGGGTTGAAAGCTGGTTGAAACCGGAAGTGGAAAGCTCTGAGATACACTCCTGGAAATGGAAAAAAGAACACATTGACACCGGTGTGTCAGACCCACCATACTTGCTCCGGACACTGCGAGAGGGCTGTACAAGCAATGATCACACGCACGGCACAGCGGACACACCAGGAACCGCGGTGTTGGCCGTCGAATGGCGCTAGCTGCGCAGCATTTGTGCACCGCCGCCGTCAGTGTCAGCCAGTTTGCCGTGGCATACGGAGCTCCATCGCAGTCTTTAACACTGGTAACATGCCGCGACAGCGTGGACGTGAACCGTATGTGCAGTTGACGGACTTTGAGCGAGGGCGTATAGTGGGCATGCGGGAGGCCGGGTGGACGTACCGCCGAATTGCTCAACACGTGGGGCGTGAGGTCTCCACAGTACATCGATGTTGTCGCCAGTGGTCGGCGGAAGGTGCACGTGCCCGTCGACCTGGGACCGGACCGCAGCGACGCACGGATGCACGCCAAGACCGTAGGATCCTACGCAGTGCCGTAGGGGACCGCACCGCCACTTCCCAGCTTATTAGGGACACTGTTGCTCCTGGGGTATCGGCGAGGACCATTCGCAACCGTCTCCATGAAGCTGGGCTACGGTCTCGCACACCGTTAGGCCGTCTTCCGCTCACGCCCCAACATCGTGCAGCCCGCCTCCAGTGGTGTCGCGACAGGCGTGAATGGAGGGACGAATGGAGACGTGTCGTCTTCAGCGATGAGAGTCGCTTCTGCCTTGGTGCCAATGATGGTCGTATGCGTGTTTGGCGCCGTGCAGGTGAGGGCCACAATCAGGACTGCATACGACCGAGGCACACAGGGCCAACACCCGGCATCATGGTGTGGGGAGCGATCTCCTACACTGGCCGTACACCACTGGTGATCGTTGAGGGGACACTGAATAGTGCACGGTACATCCAAACCGTCATCGAACCCATCGTTCTACCATTCCTAGACCGGCAAGGGAACTTGCTGTTCCAACAGGACAATGCACGTCCGCATGTATCCCGTGCCACCCAACGTGCTCTAGAAGGTGTAAGTCAACTACCCTGGCCAGCAAGATCTCCGGATCTGTCCCCCATTGAGCATGTTTGGGACTGGATGAAGCGTCGTCTCACGCGGTCTGCACGTCCAGCACGAACGCTGGTCCAACTGAGGCGCCAGGTGGAAATGGCATGGCAAGCCGTTCCACAGGACTACATCCAGCATCTCTACGATCGTCTCCATGGGAGAATAGCAGCCTGCATTGCTGCGAAAGGTGGATATACACTGTACTAGTGCCGACATTGTGCATGCTCTGTTGCCTGTGTCTATGTGCCTGTGGTTCTGTCAGTGTGATCATGTGATGTATCTGACCCCAGGAATGTGTCAATAAAGTTTCCCCTTCCTGGGACAATGAATTCACGGTGTTCTTATTTCAATTTCCAGGAGTGTATTTAGTGAGTCCTGAAACGTGTATCGGAAAGGCGGATTAGGGGCTGTAGGACGGGGAGTTTTCATTGCAGTTGACTAAAATTTTGTCTATGCTGAGATCGAAGTTGAATGTGATAGTGAAGTCGTCTGGTCACGTAAAACATGTGTAGGTGAAACTAAGTTAATTGTTGGATGATTCTACAGGCCAGCCGATTCCGCTGTGGCAATTCTAGTCATTCAGTGAAAGTCTGGGGTAAATAGTGCGTAAATACTCAGATTATGCAATACTAGTTGTAGGCGACTGTAACCTGCCCAGTACAGACGGAGATGTCTTTATATTCATTGCAGAGGCTACAAATACAATCATGCGAAATACACTCCTGGAAATTGAAATAAGAACACCGTGAATTCATTGTCCCAGGAAGGGGAAACTTTATTGACACATTCCTGGGGTCAGATACATCACATGATCACACTGACAGAACCACAGGCACATAGACACAGGCAACAGAGCATGCACAATGTAGGCACTAGTACAGTGTATATCCACCTTTCGCAGCAATGCAGGCTGCTATTCTCCCATGGAGACGATCGTAGAGATGCTGGATGTAGTCCTGTGGAACGGCTTGCCATGCCATTTCCACCTGGCGCCTCAGTTGGACCAGCGTTCGTGCTGGACGTGCAGACCGCGTGAGACGACGCTTCATCCAGCCCCAAACATGCTCAATGGGGGACAGATCCGGAGATCTTGCTGGCCAGGGTAGTTGACGTACACCTTCTAGAGCACGTTGGGTGGCACGGGATACATGCGGACGTGCATTGTCCTGTTGGAACAGTAAGTTCCCTAGTCGGTCTAGGAATGGTAGAACGATGGGTTCGATGACGGTTTGGATGTACCGTGCACTATTCAGTGTCCCCTCGACGATCACCAGTGGTGTACGGCCAGTGTAGGAAATCGCTCCCCACACCATGATGCCGGGTGTTGGCCCTGTGTGCCTCGGTCGTATGCAGTCCTGATTGTGGCGCTCACCTGCACGGCGCCAAACACGCATACGACCATCATTGGCACCAAGGCAGAAGCGACTCTCATCGCTGAAGACGACACGTCTCCATTCGTCCCTCCATTCACGCCTGTCGCGACACCACTGGAGGCGGGCTGCACGATGTTGGGGCGTGAGCGGAGGACGGCCTAACGGTGTGCGGGACCGTAGCCCAGCTTCATGGAGACGGTTGCGAATGGTCCTCGCCGATACCCCAGGAGCAACAGTGTCCCTAATTTGCTGGGAAGTGGCGGTGCGGTCCCCTACGGCACTGCGTAGGATCCTACGGTCTTGGCGTGCATCCGTGCGTCGCTGCGGTCCGGTCCCAGGTCGACGGGCACGTGCACCTTCCGCCGACCACTGGCGACAACATCGATGTACTGTGGAGACCTCACGCCCCACGTGTTGAGCAATTCGGCGGTACGTCCACCCGGCCTCCCGCATGCCCACTATACGCCCTCGCTCAAAGTCCGTCAACTGCACATACGCTTCACGTCCACGCTGTCGCGGCATGCTACCAGTGTTAAAGACTGCGATGGAGCTCCGTATGCCACGGCAAACTGGCTGACACTGACGGCGGCGGTGCACAAATGCTGCACAGCTAGCGCCATTCGACGGCCAACACCGCGGTTCCTGGTGTGTCCGCTGTGCCGTGCGTGTGATCATTGCTTGTACAGCCCTCTCGCAGTGTCCGGAGCAAGTATGGTGGGTCTGACACACCGGTGTCAATGTGTTCTTTTTTCCATTTCCAGGAGTGTATTAAGTATAGGCGTAGTAAGTTTTCAACAGTTAATAATCGTTTTGAGACATAATATTGTAATAACCCCTACCTGGACGCATGTAAGCACTTATTATGACATGTATGTACTCAAAATTTAAAATTGAGTAATTTTAATTTTTTCTTTTTATTATGCTTTTATATTACTTAACCATAAAGCTGAAATACACACCAATATTTGTAAATTGCTGTTTCGTCCTCTAGATTATGGGTTTGGGGTTTCATTAATAAAATACGCGGTGTAAGTCGTGGAGATCTTTAGAAACGTTAAAAGAGGATTAACAAATCATTGAAAGGTATTACAATACATATGGATTATAAGTTAAAATGTAAATGAAGTTCTTGTGTGTTTCTCAATAGATTTTCATTCATTACAGGCATATATGGCATTCAGTAGTCTTTGACATTGCTGGTGCTGATGGCGCATACGATTCTGTAATGAGAGATGTGGGTTGTTAGTTTAGCAACGATGGCGTCTACTGACCTCATCCAGCGCCAAGAAAGAAGTGAGCAGTACGGAGCGAGGGGTTCTGCGATGGCTGTTTTGAAAGGGAAGTGGAGTGGAAATCATCCGGAATGGGTGTGAAAAGAGGGAAAAAAAAGGAACACTGACGTGGTGAAACTTCCCCTTTGAACAATTTTACACGACTGTGCTTTAACCTGACACACAATATTTTTTAGCGCAACGCAATCTGACTTTCAACACGCAATGTTTTGTTAGCGCAACGCAATCTGACTTCCAAAATTCTCTACAAGAGAATGGCCCTGACTAACATTAAACTATACCTTTCACAAATCACTTACCTCACAAAAATCTTCGCTGCTCAAGCTACTGCAATACAGCGAGCGCCACTACTGCCAGCTAAATAAAAGATTCAAACTATGGAAGGCACTAACTACTGATAGGGATAGTTAGCAAATGAAAGATATTAATAGAGAACAAACAATGTATTTACCTTGATATCATGACAAATTACAAAACTCCGCCATCTCTCTCCCCACATCCACCACTGCTGGCGGCTCACCTCCAACTGCCCAGCGCTACGCGCTGTTCACAGCCAGCTGCCTAACACTACAATGGCGAGTATTACAACAATGCAAACTGGCCACAGGCTGCACACAGCACAGCCAGTGATTTTCATACAGAGGTGGCGTTACCAATAAAAAAACCTAAACAGCCTACTTACATAGCCCCCATGCTCCCCACAAAAAATTTTACAAATTTTGTTGGGCACTGGCCAATACATATTTGTTAAAATTTTTTATAATCGTAATTACAATAACAAAGAAATCAAATGCACACACTTATTGATACAATGTTGGTCAAAAGCTAAAATTTTCTCACAGTCCATAAAGACAGTCCTGATCATTCATCACATTGCAGTGTTTTTCTCAAAGTCTGAGCAGTAAAAGAAAATGCACACGGAAGTAGTGGATTTCCATGCAGTCTTGAAGAAGTATCGTTGTCCTTCCAACGGAAAGACAGTGCTGACTCTTGACATGCAGACAGGTCATGGGCCACAACAGAGCAAACCCACAGCGGAGTCAGTCGACGTTTTGAAGAGTATTGGTGGGTAGGTCATCACAGAGCAGACCCACTGTAGTCCTGGTAGAGATTACGGTATTGGTGGGCCACCAGAGGTGCAGACCCACTGTAGTCCTTGTAGAGATGGCCAGCAGCCATCTGTTGTGACTGTGCAGGTGCACAATCACCATTGAAGAGTCTTGCGGATAATTTAGCAAGTCCATAACCACCACTTGTGCACTCACAAAGTTTTTGGAATAGTCCTCAGAACCAGCAATGCTGTTATCCAGTCCCTTGCTGAATCATTAAAACATGTGCAAACACTATCACTCCCTACTTCTCACATATTGTGCATATGCTATGACCAACAGAAACGAGTGCAGTCAAAATATACTTAATTTGAAGACCTGGTGTCAATTACAATATTATAACATGAGAATACAATTACAAAGGTACAAAATACATTAGTAAAGAACATAACAATACAGATAACATTTGTAGTAAAACAGGCTTTACAAAAGAATAGAAATAAACATATACATTAGTGTTACAAAAATAATGACATAAGTACATACATAAAAGATCAGAATAGCTTTTGAAACATCAACTTTACACATGAGCATTAAAATAGAACAGAATTATTAATGTCTAACATCTTTACAAAGTAAATAACATATTATCAATGCAAATTATATTTGAGGATAACAGTATTCCTCATCATAGTGAATGTAGCTTAGTATTAGAAAAATTCTACAACATAAGTCTTATCAGATATACATATAAATACAGGAAAAACATAAATACACAAGGGAGCACAAACACATAGGGGGATAACACAATGGAAAGGACAGGGTTCGTTTTCAGTGTAACTTTTGGTACTGCAGTATTTTGCGAACAAAACCTTTTTTGTTCTTGGAGATCTCCCTTCGTTCATCATTATTCCCAAATGGTCCTATCTGTACCTCTTTTCTGTATTCTAACCATCTTTCTTTCAAAATAATTATTTCTCATTGTACAATACTCATTTTGGCCCTATCTGTTTCTTGTGGCTTCTCAATGCATTTCTTCCAATTCATCATAGTTAGTTTCTTATATAGTCTACCCCCTCTTAAGCTAACTTAAATCTACTGAGCTCAGATGCTAAACTAAGGGACGAGGCAATGCAGCAGCACAAAACAATTAACACAAACACCACTGATCAAAAATACAAATGGCGAAGCAAGCAGCATAAATTACAACTAATATAAGGCAATGAGCAGCAAACAATAAAAATATAAAAATAAATCATTAGTAAAACTGGCTTAACAGAATAATACAAAATCAAATTCAATAACACTATGCCTGGCAAACAGCAGCAACTTATACCTAAATATGACATAGCTCAAGCAGAAAAAATAGTACACTAAAGATAACAATGCAGATAAGGGAAATGTATAATCACATCTTAATGTCTAAGTAATTAAAGTGGTGCACCACAAAAACTAATTCTACAAAAAATTACTCAGTAGTTGAAAAGAAAATTATGTATGCAGTTCCTGGTATTAGTCCCTTCTTATTGTTCTTTCCATTCCAAGAGCTCCTTTTTCGAAGAATGTGGATTACAAAATTATTATTTAATAGATCTGCAGACAGAAAATATTTATATTAGTACATCTATAAAATTTTATTTTAACCAGTGCTGCAGTGCAGCTAGAAACTAGATATTAAACAAAATGGGCAAAGCAAGGCGTGAAACGTCATTCACTAGCCATATGGCATTTCTCTCAATTAACACGACAATAGCCGTGAAATGTTTCTCATCGTTTTCAAGTTCGACCGTGTCGTTTTTGCGATGCTTTCTACAAAGGAACGTCAATAGCAATTATAATGGCCTCCCCTAATGGCTTTTTCTTCTACCTGTGCCGCTGGAAGGCTAATGGCCCCCTTTTTTTTTTGTTCGGGCGGCTGTCGCCCAGGTGGGTGCCCGCGACGCATTACGTGCAGGTGGTCACTTAACTTTCGTACGGAAATATTTACGACAGCAGTTTCCACTACAATGGCAGTCTTAAATATTTCACAGGTCAAGAATTAGCGTTGCAAATCTGTAAAAACAAAATCCTATGAATATAACAGTGTCCAAAAAATTTTCGTCGGCATTGTGATACATTCACGCATTTACACACATTTCATAATTCTAAAAGTACGATTCTCGGTTTCCAACATACGTCTTCACAAGGCAGAGTTCCTAACCGTTACTCATTACTCCTTACCTTATTATACATATATATATTCGTCGACGCTTCTTTAATATTTCATTACATGAAATACGTAGCATAATCAAATTCCTCATATAGCATCAGCTTCTTGACCATAAACATACCTCAGCAGCACAAAACACATCGTCGTCGTCAAAATAACATCATAACACCTCAGTCAAATCTCAAAAACGTCGTAGTTTTCTGCAATAATTTCAAAACCTAAAAAAATTCTCTGCTCATGTCAGTAGTGTCATTTACCTCAAACGTACTTTAAAAATCATGCTCCCTTACCAAATACATCATTCAAAGCTCTCATAGTATCACAATGGTTCTGAAAAAATATGAAGAGTTCACAAGGTACATACAAAATACAATTTCGTAAGAGTGAAGTTATCCAACTGTGTAATTACGTAAACATCTGTCACTGATGTAGTAAAAAAAATGTTTATCTCTCAGTTACATGATCAGATAGCTGTGTAATTTATGTGTTGGAGAAATATGGTACCGATGTGTAAAGTTGTATAAGCAAATACCATATTAGCTAGGGTTCCTTGTGGTTGCCACACACATGGTACACAAAGTAAGCGTGTACCCCCCTGAGGATAAATGTAATTATACCCTCAGGTGTTACAGATTATTGCAATGGAATGAAATGTATCACGGAAAAACTTCGTATCATTGTACTTCAAATATCTTTAAAAATAAATGTTTTAAGTACCAAATTAATCACTCAAATGTGTGTCCTGTAACGCTAAATGTGCGTCTTGCTGTAAGATAATTCTGTGGAAGTGTCGTAATTATCGTCCTCCGAAAGCTAAGTTCTGCAGAAGTCAATGTACTTACCTCATGATAAACAAAAGTGAAATGCTTTGCGCATAGATATCATAGTTATTACGCTTATTGTTGTGATGAAGAAAGTACTGTGCTGTAACGTATTGTTGTGCTACGGAAAAGGCTGCCTCATTGTTGCTATACCACAAAAGTTACTACTAAAACATGTTTTACTTTCCAGAAGAATTCAGAAAAACTGTGCAGATATAAAACAGATACACCGCAAAAGCAACAAGGTGAATTGTGTCACACATTAGTAGCGTCGTGATATAGTCGAGTAGCTGTCACACAAACTCCAGAATGTATTTTCAAGTAAACCAAAATGTTGCATTAAAACCTCAAGTTAAAAAAAGCACATTATCTCTCAATAAACGGTTTAACGTGAGAAAGGTGGTGTAAACCTTTGCTCTTCCTAGCACGCAGAGTTTGAACAATGCAATTATCATGCGGTATACATCGTTAAAGAATACTGGAATTTTTCTCAAGGTTAGCGTCTATGTTATTTTTCTCAGAGCCAGCCGGCGCAGGTGTCTGCCTGCGGTGCGGGTCACTGTCCGTTTCCCTGTTGGCGCGCGTCGTTAATGGGATTCGGAGACCGAACTTCTACAAATTCGCCTTCCAGAGAGGGCCCTGCCGTGTTTAAATCCCGCCAGTTCTGATGCAATTCAGGTCTGTCGTTACGAATATATCGTCTGTCGTCATGTCGGTAGGTTCCGTAGTTTCTTCCTTGTCCGTCACGTGGTGGAGAATTTCTCCCTGAATCGTAACTGTGCGCCGGACTGTTGCGTCTGAAGTTATTCTGTCCCTCGTAATAATAATTGTTTTGGTTCCCATATTGTCTGTTTCTCTGATTGTCTCTGTGATAGTCATTACCGCGGAGAGGTGATCTTTCCCTGTAATTATTACTACTCTGCCAACGGTTGTTATACGGGTGGTGTCTGTTTCGGTCACGATTTGTGTTGTGAGAATAGCCTTGTCGCGTCCAGTTATTATTTCTTTCATCGCGGAATTGCGACGGATGTGATCTGTAATTGTTGTGCTCGTGCGTTCCGCGATTGTCAGTGTCAATTTCTAGTTCTTGTAAGAGTCCTTGAAATGCTTCAATGTCGTCTTTGCAACGTCCTGCCAAAATAATATGTCGCAAATGTTCAGGCAGTTTGATTAAGCAAATGCGGATGAGTTCTGAGGGGCTGTATGGGTTTGACAGGTACTGATTCTTGTGCAATATGTCTTCAAAATATTTCACAAGACTGGAGAATTCAGATTGTTCGAAATGTTTCATCATTATGATGCCATGTTTTACTCGGTCTTGTGTGGCTTGAGACCAATATGCTGAGAGGAAGGCATGGTAAAATTCTCCTTCACTATGACAATCGTGAATGACCGAACGCATTCTTACAGCTGGTTCATTCTCTAAATAGCCACACATAAATTCTAATCTGTGTTCTAACGACCAGTTAGGGGGAAAACAATGAGAGAATTGATGGAGCCACGCTTGTGGATGAATGTCGTTGGCAGAATTTTTAAACGTTTTGAATTTACGTGTAGTAATGAACAGCTTATAGTCAAAGTCATCATGTCGGCGAGTCGCATATCGGTCATTATTACGTCGTTTCGGCGGTTCCATCTCAAAATTCGGTGTGCCTTGCCAATTTCTGTCATAATTTCCGAAGTGTCCTGTGTTATTATTTTGTGGCTGTTCCATATTGCTAAGTCCCTCTTCCCGTATTGGGGCGCGAGTGTCCTCCGAAATACGTAATTCTTGTACTACCTGTGTCAGCTGATCTTGTACTTCGCGGATTTCTCTTTGGTGTTGCGTATTAATTTGATTCTGATTTTGTTTGAATTTCCTAATTTGTTCGCACTCTTCTGTGTCATTAAAGACTACCGGTTTTGTGTCATTCAGATTATCATCTACCTTCGTAGATAAATTATTTAGCTGATCCGAAAGTTCAACTACTTTCTCTGATAATGTACTAATTTCCTCCATGTGTCTTTCTACTGTGTCTTTTAAGTTTTCCTGGGTTTTTGCAAGTTGCGTAACCGAATCGGTAGATGCAACTGAGTCAAATTTAGCTTGCAAGGTCTCATGATTTTCATGAACAGTAGTTTGCAGTTCTTTTATGGCTACTTCGTGATTCTGTAGTGTATTTTCATGCCGCGAAAAAATAGGTTGGAAATACTCACAAATTTGTGTTTTTACGTCGTTACAGACTTTTTGACATTTCGATTCAATGTGATGTAACTCATTAGTTAAATCCTCACGTGTTTGTTCAAGAGTTTGCTCCAATGAGTCTAACTTTTGAAGCTGTTGCTGTGTTTGACTCTGATTTTGTTCCATTTGTTTCTGATTTTGTTCCATTTGTTTCTGATTTTGTTCGATTGTGTCTAATTTTTGAAGATTTTGTCCCATTTGTTTCTGATTTTGTTCGAGCGTTGTGTCTAACTTTTGAAGCTTTTGTTGTGTTTGTCCCATTTGTTGTATTAATTGTAATAACAATGCACTGGTGTCTGGAACATGTTCCTCAGTGCTTTTCGGCAGTGAATTTGCACCGGAAACATTCACATTTTGACAAGCAGAAAATGTGTCTTGACTCATTTGAGAAAACGGTGAGGACCCAAATCCTGAATTCACAGCATTTGCGAGATTGTTTCCTGTCGTTTCGGATTCCTGAGGCGAGCTGTCGCCGACCGATCGATCGATAATGCTTCCCTGTTCTCTAATTGTTTCGCTGTCTACACCATTGTTTGCCGTCCGCTCCATTTCCCTATGCACAATTACCAAATTATTACTTTGAACATTAGTTAATTCATTACTCGGTGGCGCTAACACACTGCTTTCGTCTTCGCTGTCATTTCTCAATTTACTTTGGAGCCTAGTATTACGTTTTTCACACGCCATTATTGTCACAGTATTTCACACGACAACACAGAAAAACACAATTTGAAGAGCAAAAATAAGAAAACACATTAACATAGCACTGAAAATAATATCTAGTTAATTGCAAGCGCAGCTGCGAAATACTTGCTGCAAATCTACATGCATGCCACAACTGTTTTACTGTACAACAATGAAAAACTACAACTACAATGGAAATTCTCTCTACAATTACGCGCTAGCAATAAACAAAATCTACACTAATTACACAAACTACAAGAAAAAATCAGAAGATTCCAGTGAGGTATCCTCGGCTAAGGGTCGACATATGAAACTTCCCCTTTGAACAATTTTACACGACTGTGCTTAACCTGACACACAATATTTTTTTAGCGCAACGCGATCTGACTTTCAACACACAATATTTTGTTAGCGCAACGCAATCTGACTTTCAATAATCTCTACAAGAGAATGGCCCTGACTAACATTAAACTATACCTTTCGCAAATCACTCACCTCACAAAAATCTTCGCTGCTCAAGCTACTGCAATACAGCGAGCGCCACTACTGCCAGCTAAATAAAAGATTCAAACTATGGAAGGCACTAACTACTGATAGGGATAGCAAATGAAAGATATTAATAGAGAACAAACAATGTATTTACCTTGATATCATGACAAATTACAAAACTCCGCCATCTCTCTCCCCACATCCACCACTGCTGGCGGCTCACCTCCAACTGCCCAGCGCTACGCGCTGTTCACAGCCAGCTGCCTAACACTACAATGGCGAGTATTACAACAATGCAAACTGGCCACAGGCTGCACACAGCACAGCCAGTGATTTTCATACAGAGGTGGCGTTACCAATAAAAAAACCTAAACAGCCTACTTACAGTGGTGATAAAAAAGGAGCTTTTTATTAAAGCTGGAAGGATTTAAAGGTGTGTCTTTAAAGGTACTCCACACCCTTCATAAAAAACTTCTTCATATAAAACAACGTAAAAGTGCCATAAACGTTTTTCTTCTGTAAATTTTTCAGTATCAAGTAAAGGAATCCTCATAGCACTTTTTAATTTTCATTTCAGATTGTACTATGTAATGTGTAATTTCGTTCGACTCCGTTATCTGACTGCCGTATGGAGAATTTGGGCTTAGCTTTCGGTAACGCCAGGGGTACTTCTTAGCCGTAGGATTGGAACAGGATGCACTCAACCTCGCGATACTAACTGAGGAGTTACTTAAGTGGGACGTAACGGTTCCAAGGACTGAAAGCGGACAACCGTTTGTAGGTCGGTGTGGTGACCCAATGTTTCTCTATAACCTATCCGATTGCCGCTCTTCGCAGAGGATGATACGGCGGTCGACTGGGCCTAAAACGCCAGTACACCAGCATTAGCTCTTTTAAACATACAATTCACAATATTATCCACTCTAAGCCATCATTACTGTTAACCATAGTGAGATACCTCAAACGAGACAATCAGTCATCAAAACAATTACAATCAGGCCGAAATTTGTAAGATATCAATAAGTATTTTGTAATTTAATTGGATTTCTCTAACAAATGGTTGGTTTTAGGTTACGTATGTATTTTTTCATTTGTATATGTATTCTACTGTGATCATAAATCAACAAAAAACGTAGGCAAAACTATTTTTTTTTTGTTTTTCATAAAAATAATATCATGATCGACAGAAAAAATACATTTCAGTATTTACTGACGCAACCCTTTGCTGCAGTAAGAGCTTCTATGCGTCAAGACGAGCTATTTATATATTTTTTAAGTTTTCTTGGAGTTCCGAGTTGTGATGCCTTTCTCTGGTGAAAGTCTCAAGCAATGAGTAATTGCGAATGAAGTGATCACCATCAAACACCAGTTGTGTGGAACGTCTCGAGGCAGAATCTCCCTACACGTCGGTCAGGGGCCTGAAGATGGCGTAGTAAAACGCTGAAACTGGTAGGCAATAAAATAATTTTGGAAACTAGACGGCTGAAAGGTGTTTTATGAAGCCAAGTGCCGCAACCATCTCTAAAAAGATGGACATACAGCGTCTTCTGCAGGGGATGTGTCTGGTAAATTCCCTGGCCAAGGCAAAACAACAAATTTTTTTCGGGCGGGAATGCAGTAACATTTCTGCCTTCGTGGCACGATGCCGAGTCATGCATAAAAATCCATTGAGCCTTGGCAGTAGCCGCATTTGTAGTATTCCCTTCTGCGATGTATAGATGCTCCATGCTTTTCGCTGAGATGACAGACCACACCATGACACTAACCGGGTGTTTAACCCTGTCTAGAAGTCAATCTGCATGGAATTTGTTCTCCAGGGCGTCAGCCGACAAAAGAACTATCAACCAAAATTTTGGAATGTTGATTCGTCGGTGAAGCACACCTGTAAGGTATTAATGTTAACAGTAGAAAATCGTTAATAATGTATTACGCCATTCAGAAAAGCTATACTTACTCGGCACCAGTTCGCAACAGTCATATTGCAGTGTTGTCGAGACCTCTACAGTCGTTTCTTCTTCACGGTGTCGATGGGGCGTTGTTCTTTTTTTTTTTTTTTTTTTTTTTTTTGTTGGTAAACAACCGATCAGATTTTCTTCGACCAACCGCTGATTGTCCTTTTCGAAACTTATGTACTCTCGTCGTTCATCATCGTAGTCAAATGGATAACGCTTATTTTACGACTTTACAGGCAGATATCCCTGCTTCTCCGATCAATACGAGGGGTGGTGATCCTTTTCCTGCCACATTTTCCTACACAACCTGATTCGAGAGGTCTTTTACTGTAAATTTTTATTTTAACTCGGTTGGGATAAACTTTTAAATCCCTGCAATAGTCGCTGCATCTCTCTGGAAATGTGTGGAATGCAGTAACAACGATTCTATTTCACTACATTTTCTTTTAGAAGTGTAGAAAGCCTTGCCAATTGCAAAAAGAAGCAAATTTGAGGTTATTAAATCGAACAGTTAAGAAATAGTTAAATCCACAGATAAACTTACTAGAAGTATTGCAGTAAGAAATGTTACATTTTTCTTTATTATTTTAGATACGAAAACAAATGAAAAACAAATCTGCAGTATTAAAAATGGCAATACAGCAAACAGCAATCTTTAACTAACAGTACACGAATAAGAAGAAACTTAATATTTGACTTATAATGTACGTTCCCACTTGTCGGAAACAATAATAAAAGATAGCAGAGGCAATACCAAAAGAAAACAACCCTTTGGAAACCAGTTTTTTCTAACCTTTGTTAGCCGGCCGCGGTGGTCTCGCGGTTCTAGGCGCGCAGTCCGGAACCGCGCGACTGCTACGGTCGCAGGTTCGAATCCTGCCTCGGGCATGGATGTGTGTGATGTCCTTAGGTTAGTTAGGTTTAAGCAGTTCTAAGTTCTAGGGGACTGATGACCACAGCTGTTAAGTCCCATAGTGCTCAGAGCCATTTGAACCATTTGAACCATCTAACTTTTGTTTAACATATGAATTAATTAAACATTAGCAGTGTCTCAAATAATATGGCCACCTACTATAACTTAAAACCTCTTCCGTCTGCTTAAAACAATATGGGATTGTGAGTCAGTCTTGACGCAAAGCACTTTTGTTTAATTTTTTCCCTAGTCAACCTTCACCGAAAATATCGCAGTTATTTATGGGTTCCTTCATCATAAATTGGGCAACATTTCAGAAACCATTATTAAATGCATACTGTAGTGCGTGAATAGTTTTATCATATCTTAACACTTTATAGTCAGTGCGTAATTTCTATGTTTGTTGCCTTTTTTGGTACGTTTTCTATTTTTGTTGGCGTTTCCGCTGCATAGCGCATGTCTTATTATCGGTAAGAGCAGCTGTTATTAACAAATGTGAATGTGTGACCTTACATACGTCGACGTTACACTATTGGTAATTGCGACTGTGCTGTGCATACAATTTAGGTGTGTAATAGGTTGTAATTAGTGACGTATTCACGTTTGTTGGTTGGCTTGTACTTACTCTAAAGGCACAGAAACAATTGACTTAACATTTTCGCAGTAATTCAAAACGTTGCGCCATCTTCCTGTTCGCGAGTGTTGCGAGACGTATCACGTATGGCGAGGAGGTTTTGAAAGCTATAACGGGAGTTGCGACGACATTTGTTCCTTACTTACGCCTCTGCGAGTGATGAGGAAGTGGATATGTGTGTGTCAGCACGTGTGTGTGTGTGTGTGTGTGTGTGTGTGTGTGTGTGTTCGTGTGTGTATTTGCGTGTGTCATATATCTGTTTAGTGTCCTGTCAGGACTCTTTAGGCGGTAAGGAGTGTGTTGTTCATAAATGCAGTTTGCCCTCCATTGTATTCTACTGTATGTAGCAATTTCCTTCCATCGATAGATTACGGTATAAATTGTAGCTGTATTTGAGAATGGGTGGATCGCTTTCGAATTTTGTGTGATGGTGGTTTCTATTTGTTGTGGGTACTGCGAAATGGAATGTGTGCCGTCGCTCTTCAGAGCTCTCATGTTCTCTGTGTACCTTGCACGGGAGTTTCTGTATGTTTGTTCTATATATTGGGATTGACGGACTTGAATGTGAGGTAGTATATTCCTGCAATGTTGAATTTGTCTCGAGTTCTTCTGTCTGATACCAGTCTTTGTAGCACTACAGTATTTGTACTGAAAGTTATTGGATGTTTCTTGCTTGAGCAATATACTTAAAATTCTGCGTACCATTTTATTATTGTATGTTAGTGTGTACCATTCTGTTTATGTGGAGTGGTCTGTTGCGTTGTCTCTGTGTTCTGCCTCTACCTTTTCAGGCGCACTTGCATGAAAACTTGAGTGGGTGGCCATTATTATAATCATTCATTTTCTTTCTATTTGTTTAGCTAGTTTACGTTATCTGTATTATACGCATTATCAACATATGATCACGCCCCCATTACGCACAGAGATGTAAATAAGGAATAGAAGTCGTCGGATATCGCTCTACAGCTTTCGAAACCTTTTCGCGATACACGAACAGCAAGATGAATTTACATTTTGAATGAATGACAAGCTGTAAAAATTATGTGTTTATGCGATTTTTGAACAACTACAAGCCGACCAACCAAAGTGACTACGTGACTAATTACGTTACAACCTGGTTCTCACCGACATTGTATTCACAAGACAACCGCAATTACCAAAAGTACTACAGTGATGTATGTAACTTTACATTTTCATATTTGTTAATAACAGCCACTCTAACCTGCAGGTGTCATGCTGTATGCCGACAGAAAGACAACACACATAGAAACCATACAGTGATACGAAAGTAAAAAGGTATAATTGTATCTGGAACTAAACAGTGCACGTGTAACAAAGTTCTTGTAATGTTTTGTAACGGTGCTACTTTTGCATGTTTTCGGTTAAAGAAACCCACTGAAGAAGGCCGTAATTTCGCTGAAACTAGTTTCGAGAAGAAATTAAACAAAAATATTTTGCAACAAGGCAGACCGGTAAACTCATAATCCTTATTAGTAATTGTCGCTCTAAGATATTCACTGTCATTGTTCCACAGGACGATAACATGTGTCCTAAAGCGGACCCTGTCAATAATATTAGGCAGTAAAAATGCGCAGTAAATTGACGACTGGCTACACACAGAGAAACGATAGGTGCAATTTCCTGTAGTGTTAAATTTCGAACGTGTAAACATTACAGATTCGGACGTCAGCCATGACTGGCTCTTGGGCTGATTTTGTGCTCACGAAAGTAAAAGAGGAAGAGTACATGGATGAAGGAGTAGTATAAGAAGAGCTGAAAACTGACGCTTAAAAATTTACTTAATCATTTAAAGATAAGTGAACCAAGTAACTACCGGAACCTTCTGAGGATGGACGCTCGCTCCTTTGATGCAAATTTGAAAATTTATGGTAAGTTCCTATGGGATGAAACTGCTGAGGTCATCGGTCTCTAGGCTTACACACTACTTAATCTAACTTAAACTAATTTACACTAACGACAACACACACATCCATGCCCGAGGGAGGACTCGAACCTCCTATGGCGGGAGCCGCGCGAACCGTGGCAAAACGCTCTAGACCAAGCGGCTCTGACGAATTTTTGCAAATGGTTACACCTATAAATATGATTAGATCTGCGTAACGTTTATTTATTTAGATTCATATTCAAAAACAATAGGTACACATTTTTTATTAAAATTGAAATGCAAATGCCCTGCTCTTGCAAAAAGTTCAAGGCATCGACTTGAGAAAGTGTTGGCTCCAGTATATCGTCAGCACGAACTCCTCTTTTCCATGCACTCCATAATGCTTTTCTGTTCCCTTAATTTGTCAGCAGCGAGTTGAATTTCTTTAATAACTGAAGCTGATCTGTTTCAGGTACGTTTCCCTGATCGTGATACTCTGTTTTCTTTAGGCTGTTACTATACTCATTTTACTGAACACACTTTATGTCAGGAAAATCCCTACATACATCCAATAATTTTCAAGTGAACGTCCGTTCTGCTGAATTATCAGTGATTTCCTCTTCACAATGCAAAAAATTACGCAAAATGAGACTGATCGGACAAATGTACACAATATCAGCTAGAGACCCTATCACCTAAGCAGTCTGTTCAATGAAATTCTAATTTCAGTATCTCCATCAAAATATAGCACAACATTCAATCTCATCTACAGATCGTAAATGATATTGCGCACAATGAAATATTGCACAGCTCAGGGCCGCTTAATACATATATACGCTGGCAGACTACTTTTAACACTTTTCATGGTGTTACAATGGTATGGTACAATTTTCAACATTGTTATATGTATAGTGTGGTCTTACTTTTTCTCCATCTTGTTAAATTGAGTCTGATATTGAGTTAAAGCAGAACGGTATTATTATGACCAAGAGGGAGCTAGATTACGAATTACCATTGGTGTGCTATTAAAATAATAGATGCCTCGTGCACAAAATTTGTCTAACTTGTTATGCACCCTGTTGAATGAAATTATATTCGTCGAATTTTTCAGTACAGACGATCTTCTGTTTTTTGTGAAGCAATAAAAAACTTAAGAAATTTTGCAGCGGATTTCTCATAGAATCTGACAGTTCTTAGCATAAAGAAGTCTGTGATATTACTTGTACAGGACGGCTGCGAGATGAAAACCCTGTCCGTTAGTTCTGAGAAGACCAGCTCGCCAAGATTCTCAGCGTGGCTCCACAGATCTCACGCGATTCTTCGGTGACAGATTAAAGCAGAAATGCGGAGCCGACTCTGTGTCCGCTCTCTGTGACCCTGTGTTGGATCGATTTGAGAGCGCCTCAGCAACAAACACCAGCTTTCAACTTTCAGTGGGCGCTCGTTTATTGTTCTAAAACTAGAAGGAGGCTCTCTCCACGATATCTGAGGGCACAGCAAGGGAAAATATCCACATGTGACAAACATCTGCCTTAGGCAGCGACTGGTGTTAGTTCAGGAACGAATAGAACGCACTGCAGATATAAGACAAGGACCGCAATGAGGAGAAAAGTTTCTAGGGATTGTACATTTTCTTAAGGAATTGGTTTTCAATTCATTTTCGTGTAGTAATGGTAAAACCCAAGACAAAAGTACTGGTTAGTCATGAAGTCTGCCTGAATTAGTTTTTCAGGAGGTTAGATTTGTGGCATAAGTAGAATGAAAAGGCGAACCGCGTTAGAGTTCGTGAAGCCTAATTCGACAAAATGTTCCACCATAGTCTACCACAACTTGTACAAACTGGATTTTCGATGTAAGTATTTAGTTAAAAATTGCTAATAATCATTTGGTATACTTCCTGTAATCAGCTACTCTCCGAATACAATTAAATTAAGAATAATTGGCTTTGAAACTGTAGGGACACAGGATGACGCATGCTCTTATTAACAACCATGAATAGTTAATGGGAACGAGCCTACAGTTATCATTATCATATCATCATCATTCATAAATGTTGACACTTTTTCAGGTTTTATGTAACCTACGTGTACAACAACAAATGAATTGTTTTCATTGAAAATGAATCTTCAGTGGTCCGAAGTTATTGTGTAAAATGAACATATTTAGCAGTTGCACTGCAGAATTTCATTCCCTCAGACAACAAAAGTAATAAAACTTCGTTTAATGCCTTTGTAAGACATTATTTTCCCTCAGAAACGTCAGTATGCTAAATTAGCGTTGCCGTTGCCTCTTTTTTCCAATAGACAGTGTTCTGAAAACTGTTTTCACTTGAAATGTATCTTTACTAACACTAAGATTTAGTTCTTCTTTCTCTAACACCAATTAGTAGCTACGTCGACAAGGATCTTAGTTTTCCCCATTGTTCCCCAAAACGTTATTGCGAAAGTTCATCTTCCTTCCCTTCCAAATTGTAGAAGTTTCAGAATGATATAAACCTATATTCTAAACCCATACTTTTGGAAATCTCTATACAGTGAGGAATACTGGTTGTCCTGTTGTCAGTAATCCTTGTATTTTTCTGAACGGTTACTATCCGTAAGCTGTCTTCTTTATTTCTTCGATGAAGTTTTCATCTATAGAAAGTATGCTCCTTCACTAACTGACAGAACTCACATACGCAAGTTTCTTTCCTTCTGTTGTATTTGATTGGCAATATTTCTATACTCTTGTCATTACCGTCGTTTAGGATACATCAGTATTAATCTCAAATTCTTTCTCTGTTTATCTAATTGTCTCTTTTTCAAAAAATCCTTCATTACGCTGCTGACACTACTTGAGTATCTCTTTGCCTCTACTTTTATTCCACAACTTCAGCATCAATGACGTTAGTCCGGGCTAGAGGCAATTTTGTCTCAGACGTCTCTTAACATATAGATGATCCGTTTCATCCTCCTGGCCTCGCATCACTGCTATTTATCCAAGGTATAGTGCTCTCATTAGCCTCCGTAGAGAATTCTAAAGAATTTCTCTAAATATCTTATATCTTACTTTCTACTGTACTCTTCCGAAAAGAAAAACACATGTACATATACCTCCCTATTGCTTCAATCATTCTACGTACCTACGTGAGAGGCCAGACTAACATGTGGTTCCTGGAGAGGAGCAGCAGCCTTTACAGTAGTTTCAGGGGCAACAGTTTAGATGATTGACTGATCTGGCCTTGTAACATTAACCAAAACGGCCTTGCTGTGCTTGTACTGCGAACGCCTGAAAGCAAAGGGAAACTACAGCTGTAATTTTTCCCGAGGGCATGCAGCTTTACTGTATGGTTAAAGATGATGGCATCCTCTTGGCTAAAAAATTCCGGAGGTAAAATAGTCCCCTGCATGGATGTCTGGGCGGGAACTATTCAGGAGGACGTCGTTATAAGTGGAAAGAAAGCTGGCAATCTCTGGATCGGAGCGTGGAATGTTTTATGGCAAATAGCTCCGCAAATGATAAAGAGATTGAAGAAATTTACGAAGCGATCAAAGACATTAATCATATAGTTAAGGGAGACGAAGCCGGCCGCTGCGGCCGAGCGGTTCTAGGCGCTTCAGTCCGGAACCGCGCTGCTGATACGGTCTCAGGTTCGAATCATGCCTCGGGCATAGATGTGTGTGGTGTCCTTAGCTTAGTTACGTTTAAGTAGTTCTAAGTCCAGGGGACTGATGACCTCAGATGTTAAGTTCTATAGTGCTAAGAACAATTTGAACCACTTTTGAAGGGAGACGAAAATTAATAGTCATGGGGGACTGGAATTCGATAGTAGGTAAAGGAAGAGAAAGAAAAGTAGTGGGTGAATAAGGAATAAGGGTAAGGAATGAATGAAAAAGCCGCCTGGTAAAATTTTCCAAGGAACATAAATTAATCATAGCTAACACTTGGTTTAAGAATAGTTGGAAGAGGCCTGGAGACACGAGAAGATATTAGATATTGTATATAATGTTTGGATAGAGATTTAGGAACCAGGTTTGAAATTGTAAGATACATCCAGGGGGTCCGCAGCTCGTCGTCGTGCGGTAGCGTTCTCGCTTCCCGCGCCCGGGTTCCCGGGTTCGATTCCCGGCGGCGTCAGGGATTTTCTCTCCCTCGTGATGACTGGGTGTTGTGTGCTGTCCTTAGGTTAGTTAGGTTTAAGTAGTTCTAGGTTCTAGGGGACTGATGACCATAGCTGTTATGTCCCATAGTGCTCAGAGCCATTTGAACCATTTTTGAACATCCAGGGGCAGATGTGGACTCTGACCACATCTGACCACAATTTATTGGTTACGAACTGTACATTAAAAGTGAACAAACTGCAAAATGGTGGGATTTTAAGGAGATCAAACGTGGATAAACTGAAAGAACTAGAGATTGTAAAGAATTTCAGAGAGAGCATTAGGGAACGATTGAAAAGAACGGGGAAAATAATACAGTAGAAGAAGCATGGGTAGCTTTGAGAGCTCAAATAGTGAAGGCGGCAGCGGATTATGTAGGTAAAAAGATAAGGGCTTGTAGAAATCCGTGGCTAACAAATAAGATATTTAATTTAACTCATCAAAGAGAAAATATAAAAATGCAGTAAATGAAGTAGGCGCAAAGAATACAAACGTCTGAAAAATAAGACCGACAGGCAGTCCAGAATGGCTAAGCAGGGATGCCTGAAGGACAAATATAAAGATCGATATATCACTAGCGGTAAGATAGATACTGCCTACAGGACAACTAAAGAGACCTTTGGAGAAAAGGGAACGACCTGTACGAATATCCAGAGCTCAAAGAAAACCAATTCTAAGCAAAGAAGGGAAAGCAGAAAGGTGGAAGTAGTTCGTTTTATTGGCCGATGATACAAACACTGCAATAAATAGCAAATCAAGTGTAGTCTTAGAAAGGTCAGCTGATAAAATAATTGTGGACATTAATCACTGGTTCCTAGCCAATTCTTTTTCACCAAACTTTGAACAAACACACTACATGCAGTTCATTACCTGTAAGGGGTGTCCCACGAGTATATGCGTAACATACGACGACAAGCAGATAGAGGAAGTTGACAGTGTTAAATTCTTGGGATTACAGCTTGATAATAAATTCAACTGGGAGGAGCACACCACATAACTGCTGAAGCGTCTTAACAAATGCCAATTGTGTCAGACATAGGTGATACAAAAATGAAAAAGTTGGCATACTATGCTTACTTTCATTCCACAACGTCATATGGGATCATTTATTTGGGGTAATTCATCAAGCCAATCTAAAGTTTTCCGGGCACAAAAATGTGCAGTAAGAGTTATATGTGGTGAGAACTCAAGAACATCCTGCAGAAGCCTGTTTATGGATCTAGGGATATTAATTACTGCTTCCCAATATATTTATTCCTTAATGAAATTTTTCATTAAACATATATCACTTTCTCAAACCAAAAGCTCAATTCATGGAATAAATACTAGAAATAAGAATAACCTTCACAAGGATCTCAAGTCACTTAGTCTTGTACAAAAAGGTGTGCATTATTCAGGAGCACACATTTTCAATAACTTGCCAGCATCCACAAAAAGCTTAACAACCAATGAAATTCAGTTTAAGATTTATTGTTGGCCAACTACTTCTACTCCATTGATGAATTTCTCAGTAGAAAAGGGAAACATTCCACGTGGGAAAAATATATATAAAAGAGCGGGATGCTTTGGCTTGCCAGGCTTGAGGGCGCTGGTATGTTGATAAACACACACCCCCACCCTCTCCCTTAAAACCCACATCCTTTCGTCTTTCCCTTTCCTTCCCTCTTTCCTCATGAAGCAACCATGGGTTGCGAAAGCTTGAATATTTGTGTGTGTGTTTGTGTGTTTTATATTTTTTGTCTATCAACATACCACCGCTTTCCCGTTTGGTGGGTTGAAGCATCTTTGTTTTATATACATAACTTCTGCACAATTTCAGGGCTGTAATGTCTTCATCGTATATAAGTGTGTGTGTGTGTGTGTGTGTGTGTGTGTGTGTGTGTGTTTGTGTGTGTGTGTGTGTGTGTGTGTGTGTGTGAAATTTCATACAGCGTTCATTAAAAAACGACGATCAATCCACTTTGGACCTGTGGAATGGTACATTAGCTTATTTGTTTGAGTTGTAAATATTTGTCAAGTATTGTTGTTTTTCTGACATGTTTTACATCCTGGAGGACCTCCTCACTATGGATCAATTGGAATGAAAGTAAATCTAATCTAATCTATAGAGGGTCTATGCCAAGGGGATGTACTTGAGGGCAGTATTACGGAAATGGAGGAGGATGTAGATAAATACAAAATGGAGATATGATACTGCGTGAAGAATTTGACAGAGCACTGAAAGATCTAAAACGAAACAAGACCGCAGGAGTAGCCAACGTTCCATTAGAACCACCGACAGCCTTAGGAGACCCAACGATGACAAAACTCTACTACCTGGTGAGCAAGATATATGAGAGAGGCGAATTACCCTCAGACTTCAAGAACACTATAATAATCCCAAAGGAAGTAGCTCTTTTATGAAAATTACCGAACTATGGGTTTAATAAATCAGGTCTGCAAGATACTGACACGAATTCTTTACAGACGAATGGAAAAAACGACATCTAATAAGATCAGTTTGGATTCCGCAGAAATGTGCGATCACGCGAGGCAATGCTGACCCTACGAATTATGTTAGAAGATAAATTAAGCAAAGGTAAAGCTACTTTTTTAGCATTTGTAAACTTAGTAAAAGCTGTTGACAATATTGGCTGGAATAATTGGTTCAAATGGTTATGAGCACTATGGGACTTAACTGCTGTGGTCATCAGTCCCCTAGAACGTAGAACTACTTAAACCTAACTAACCTAAGGACATCACACGCATACATCCCGAGGCAGGATTCGAACCTACGACCGTAGTGATCGCGCGATTCCAGACTGTAGCTCCTAGAACCGCTCGGCCACGCCGGCTGGCTGGCTGGAATAGTCTCTTTCAAATTCTGAAGCTGGCAGGGGTCAAATACAGGGAGTGAAAGCCTGTTTACAATTTGTACAGAAACCAGACTGCAGTTACAAGAGTCGAGGGGCTTGAAAGGGAAGCAGTGGTTGGGAAGGGAGTGGGAGGGGATTTGTAGCTTTTCCCCAATGTTATTCAATCAAGCAGTAAAGTAAACAAAAGGAAAATTTCGAGTAGGAATTAAAATCCATGGAGAAGAAATAAACACTTCGAGATTTGCCGATGGCGTTGTAATTCTGTCAGAGACAGCAAAGGATCTGGAAGAGCAGCTGAACGGAATGGACAGTGTGTTGAAAGGAGGATACAAGATGAACATCAACAAAAGCAAAACGGAGATAATGGATTGTAGTCGAATTAAAACAGGTGATGCTGAGGGAACTAGGAAATGAGATACTTGAAGAAGTTGATGAGTTTTCCTATTTGGGGAGCAAAAAGCTGATGACAGTCGAAGTAGAGGATATAAAATGTAGACTTGCTATGGCAAGGAAAGCGTTTATGAAGAAGAGAAATATGTTAACATAGAGTATAGATTTAAGTCTCAGGAAGTCTTTTCCGAAAGTATTTGGAGTGTAGCCAAGTATGGAAGCGAAACAAGGACGATAAATAGTTTAGACAAGAAGAGAGTAGAAACTTCGGAACTTTGGTGCAACAGAGTAACGCTGAAGATTAGGTGAGTAGATCATGTAACTAATGGGGAGGTACTGAATAGAACTGGGGAGAAGAGGTATTTGTGGCACAACTTGACTAGAGGAATGGATCGGTTGGTAGGACACGTTCTGAGGCATCGAGGGATAACCAGTTTATTATTGGAGGGAATCAAGGAGTATAAAAAATCGTAGAGGGAGACCAAGAGATGAGAACACTAAGCAGATTCGGAAGGATGTAGGTTGCTGTAGTTACTCAGAGATGGAGAAGTTTGCACAGGATAGAGTAGCATGGAGAGCTGCATGAAAACATTCGGTGGACTGAAGAACACAACAGCAACGACACGTTTTCAGAGTTCGATTTGTATGGCTTGCTCCCCGTCCTATAATTTGACACAATTTGGTTCTATAATATATGAAACATTATTTTTTATTTTGCTTTCCATTCTTCTGTCTTGTACAATTAATGAGTGTCTCTGTATGAAATACAGTGGTGGTGGGGGTGGCACTGTGTCTAATTCCATTCTGTTTGTATGTTTCCTAAAAATTAATTATCATTGATAAATATCAGTTTTTATATAGGTCAGTTTGTTCCTCTTTCTTACAGGTTTATAGATGAGGTCATTACCTGTGTAATTTTCATTCATATAGGTAATGAACTGGGAATGCTCTGCTTCGCATGTGCGCGCTCTCGGACCTGGAAGTGCTCGGTCACATTACACAGTGCTTTCACTGAGTTATCAGAGCTTCTTTCGGTATGCCAGGAATGACTGTGTGGAAGGCACTGCACTATGTAAAAACTCTTTAAATAAGTGCACATAATCACTAAACGCTACATTATTTATAGCTGTCATAGAATCACTTGATACATCAGCAGATAAATTGCACCGTCAGGTCTTTAAATAATAACTCGCGTATTTTTCGCTTCTTAAAGTACAGCTTTTTGAAATTTCGGTAGGCATTCCTGTGAGGTTTTAAATTTTGTTTGCTTTGCAACAGCGGCTGACAAGCTTGCGTGTTCAGTTCTCATAGCTCTACAGCACGAACTCATTTTGGTTGATAAACCGTTTGACACTTCAATCAATGTGAACCAATACATCCGCCCTATCCTACGTCTTGTGTTTTGGGATGTAGATGAGAAACTGCCTTTACCTCCCTCCCTCCCTTCCTCCCTGTCTGTCTGTCTACGTTTTCCTAACTATCGCTGTCAGTGTCATGATAAGAACCTGGAGGCGCTGTCTGGGTGACCACTGTGAGTTGCATGCATGGGGTGCGAGGCTAAATTTCCCACTATTACTGTACACCCCCGTTATCTCGATCGGTTACATTACCGCATGCATGTGCACCCAGAGCCCAGTACAGTTGTCAAGTGACATAGCAGTGCTCTCCAAATCGATCGTTGATGTAAATTTTCAAATTCTTGATTTCTTACGTTGTGAAGTATACGAGGTGAGACAATAGTAATGAGACTGATTTTCTTTGCAAGATTTGGCAACCCTGCAGGCTTACGCAGGCACAATAACTTTGACCTTGGTCTATAAGCTGATTCTAGTCGAAGCAGCACATCGATGCAACTGCTCAGCCGTGAGTTGTGCTGCAATAAGTTAACACAATTGGAACAGCATAATATAGCGAAACGGTATTCCGTTTCTTTATGCATTAAACTGGGTGAAAACGCAACGACAAATTACGGTAGGCTTCAGAAGGCCTTTTGAGAGAAAGTTATGTCAAGAGCTCAAGTTTTTCGTTGGCATAAAATGTTTAACGAGGGCAAAACGTATGTTGAAGATGAAGACAGCAGTGAACGACCATCAACCTCACGGACGGATGTCAACTTGGCCAGGGTGCATGAACTCGGATTATCTGATCGAAGATTATTATTGCAGAAGAACTGAACATAAATCGAGAAACGGTTCGTCTAATAATAACTGAATATCTTGGTATGAGAAAGATTTGTGCAAAAATGGTCACCAAAAATCTCACACCACAACAGCTAGAAACACGGAAAAATGTGGCAGCCGATCTGTTACAGCAAACGGAAATCAATCCAGAATTGTTGAGCCATGTTATCACTGGTGATGAAAGTTGGTTTTTTCAGTACACTCCAGAGACAAAACGCCAAAGTTCGCAATGGTGCCGAAAGGGATCACCCAGACCAAAAACAGCTCGCATGTCAAAGTCGAAAGTAAAATGCATCCTTGTGTACTTCTTTGATTCCAGGGGAATTGTTCATAAAGACTGGGTGAATCCTGGACAGACAGTTAATCAATATTATTAAAAAGAAATTTTAGAAAGACTTCGTAAAAGAGTTCTTCGTGTCCGTGCCAACATGGCTGATCATTGGATTCTGCATCACGATAGTGCGCCTTCCCATACTGCTCTGTCAGAACAGCAGTTTTTAATCTCAAAACTAATTTCAGTACTACCACAGCCACCTTATTCACCAGATAACGCTCCGTGCGACTTTTTTCTGTTTGCAAAAGTCCAAACGGCGGTCGAGGGACACCATTTTCAAACAACACAAGATGTCCAAAAAGCTGTGACGAGGGTCTTGGAGGACATTACAGAAGATGGGTTTCAGAAATGTTACCTTTCATGGCAGAAGCGCTGGAAAAAGTGTGTGCAATCACAAGGGAAGTACTGTGAAGGAGACAATACTAAACTTGACTAACACGGTAAGCAACATATTTTTTCACATCAGTCTCATTACTTAATTGTTTCACCTCGTATGTGGTTCGACGAACACTCTGCCAGGCACTTAAATGTGATTTGCAGAGTAGCCATGTGATGGTCTGTAGTAGCAGCATGTATGCCCCATTATGTAGGGCAGTTTGGTAGTCGGTACGTTCGCCTAGTGCGTGTCACACGTCTTTGGTTTATAGAAACGCTAAATTCTTTTCGTCGTCTACTGACACTCGGCACAACAGTTTAAATTCCGGACTCATCGCGCATTCTATGTGGGACACGAGTGTAGGGTGAATTGTTTAGACGGAGTCAAATCCTCCGAACAGTCAAAAATAAACATGAAGTAACACTACTGGACTTCGAAATTTGGAAATTTGTGGTAAATGCCTATGGTACCAAACTGCTGAGGTCATCGGTCCCTAGACTTACACACTACTTACTCAAACTAACTTATGCTAACGGCAACACACACACACTCATGCCCGAGAGATTGTACTTCGAAAATCGTTTGAAGTAAATATGTGAAACAGTTGTTAACTCGATGGTATCCCTCCTTCCTACAAATGTCACTATCCCATTTGCATCGTTACAGTAGAATGGTGACTGACGTGAGAACTCTACCAGGAATGCTACACCAAACTGTTTTACAAACGGGGTTGTGAGGCAGTCCCCACGTTGTCATGTTTAACACCGTTTAAATAAATTACAATTGCTTTAAAATAACGCTGCTATCGAGTGTGCTGCGTTAAATAAAATGCAGCTATAGTTTAATGTCAGATGCCTAGATCACCACCACGTAATATAAGTGACTGCAATGTCTAACCGTATTGCTTAGCTGCGCTATTAAAAATTTCACTAACTCCTCACAGTAAGCCTGTCGAATATCACCATGAAATTTAAACATGACAATGTAACAACGCTGTTAAGCAGGACGCCAGAACAGTTTTTGAAATCATGGTAGTGTGGACTGCAGCCGCGCAATTAAATATGACGGTAATCGACCGAAATTATTGAAGACACTAATTCACCGAAATAGGTGATATTTACCAAAATTGAATACGACAGAATTTTAATGCATAACGGTCCGGCTCAAAGCACTACGACAAGTGGGCTATTTCAGCCATCTTGATTTTTTTTTTAATTTCTTACCATTTTAACTTAGCAAAAATTGTTCATTCTGGATTGGGGGGAGGAGTTTTGGTGTGAGGGGAAAATAGGTCAACCGTCGAGACACTGGCTAGACAGTAGAAACTGTACCATTTCTAACCTCGATTCACCACTTATCTGGATGGCCGGGGTGGCCGAGCGGTTCTAGACACTACAGTCTGGAACCGGGCGACCGCTACGGTCGCAGGTTCCAATCCTGCCTCGGGCATGGATGTGTGTGATGTCCTTAGGTTAGTTAGGTTTAAGTAGTTCTAAGTTCTAGGAGACTGATGACCTCAGAAGTTAAGTCCTATACTGCTCAGAGCCATTTTTGAACCACTTATCTAACCTTACGTATATTACTAAGTGAATAGCTTCGGGCACGATACCCAAGATCCAGTTGCAGGATGGCTTCTAGGTTAACACAAGTTTGACTTTTGGTATTTCGTATAATCACTGATTGAATTTCAAAATTTAAAGTGATATCATAATCTGCTCGTTTCTAGGTATGTTACAGACTTAGCACAGTAACAGAAGCATTACAGTTACAACTTGTGTGTATGTCTTTAGGCAACGCAACTCACGGTGCTCAAATACCGAAACTAAATTCATGCAGTGTTTGAGAATGAGAGTGATAAGCAACTTCCAAAATACTTTAACTATAAACGCATAAGATTCTTGAATATTTCTCATCACTTTGCAACCCTTTCCATTAAAGACTAACAGTAGAGAGGGAAGATCCAACGAAGGGAGGCACCCTTTGTGACGAGATCTTTAAGTCTGCACGAGGGCATTACAGAGATGCTGAACAAACTTCAGTGGGAGTCACTACAATACAGAGGTTGTCAATCACGGAGAGGTTTACCTTTGAAATTCCAGAAGAGTACGTTTCGGGAAAAATCGGTCAACATTATTTTCTCCCATACAGGTCTCGTCAAGATTAGAGAAATTAGAGCTAATGCAATTAGTCTTCCCACACAATATTCGCGAAAGGAAAAGGGACGTGACGATCATTTAGTGGTAGCAGAAGTGCCTTCTTCCACCGACCGCCAGCTGAATTGGTGAATAATTACGTAGATACAAGAGTAATTGTAATTTAAAAAAATGTACGAAACTTTTTCTCGCAGTCTACCACAAAAACTGATGAAAGGGAAAACGCTTGCCGCAGATGTACTACATTTTCGCTGCCCAGTCAGACAAACTCCAGCAACAGACATGACGTTCTAATGTAGTCCCTCTTCACTACTGACTCCATTCGCAAGACATTTTTCATAAAGTAACCACACATAACACTGAATGTACCTGCAAAATTATATCATTGTACGACATGTACTTCAGGAGACATGTCATCAACATGAAGACGTAGAACTATTTCTGCTTAAAACTGAGCGTACGTTATTCAGATTATACTCATCCAGTGTTTGATCATGAGAGCACTTAGCGACTTCCAACTTTAAACATAATTTCGAAACTTTTCTCAACTTTCTTTCGCTCACCTGCTTAACGTCACATATTTAACAAATTGCTCATCTGCCATCAGAATTTCGGGGTTGTTTTACACATAGGAACTCGATTCTCTGTATAATCTGGGGTTTACTGGTGGAGTCAATTAGACAAAATAGCAGTAACCACTACATAGTACCTTCAATAGCTGTCGTTTCGCATTACCTACTGTGTACAATGCAGAGACGTATTTTAGAATTTTTCTCTTTTTAGTAACGGCACCTTCCTTACGTTTTGACACAACAATCCGGCTACTTTACAAAGTGAATTTCAGCAGAATCAGGTACTGTGTAAGCCAATGAGTAACAGCGAAAATACGTGTAATGTTTATCTGACAGTGGCCATTTGGGAAGGCCGTTACTCCGAATTACAGCCTGCGAGGCAGACGTGACTACATAACAGTGCCATGTAATAGGGTGCGGTCTAATGAGATGGAGTTTAATGACGTGCTCCACACAAGTACGATGCGTCATCATCAGTCTCCAGCATCTGCCGGCGGCTGGACGGGGTTAATACTGTTCTTCTCTACATCTACAGGCACGTGACTACTCTGCAATCCATTCTTCCAGTTCATCGAACCGCTTTCATGCCAAATCTCTGCCGTTCCACTATCGAATAGCGCGGGATAAGCGAACACTTAATATTTCCGCGCGAGCTCCTGATTTCTCTTATTTATTACGCTTATCATCTCTCCCCATGTGTGATGTCATCAGTAAAATATTTTCTTATTCAGAAGAGAAATGCAGTTATTGAAATTTCGTGAAAACATCCCTCTGCAACGTAAACCGCTTTTGTTTTAATGATTGGCATCCTAGCTCGGTTATCACGTCCGTGACACTCTCTCGACTATTTCGCGACAACAGAAGACGAGCTGCTCTGCTTCTGACTTTTCCAGTGTCCTCCGTCAATCATATCTGTTACGGATTCCATACCGCACACCAATATACTCTCAGAGGTAGGCCAAGTGTAATGAGGCAGTCTCTTTAGTGGAGCTGTTTTATTTTCCAAGAGTTCTGCCATTAGAAAACAGTCTTTACTTTGCCATCCCCACAAACTTATCTATGTCATCATTCCAATTTACGTTGGTTATAGTTGTAATTGCTAGGTATTTTTTTGAATTGACTGCCTTCATATTTGTGTGATTTATCGTGTAACAGAAATTTGATGTACGAGAAATTTAACGAATTTCTTTTAATACTCTGGTGGATGACCTCTCTCTTTTCCTTCACTCAACTGTCACTTTACACACCATAAGAAATACTGTCCAAGCTATTTTGCTATAGGTTTTGATCTTCTGATGGCTGCAAGAGGCGGTAAATGACAACAGAATCTGCAGAAAAATTTAAGAGGCCCGCTCAGATAGTGTACTAAACAGTGTACGAGGATTAGGAACAGCAGAAGGCCTACAATATTACCTTGGGCAACACCAGACTCCACTTCGTTTTAGTCGACGTTCTTCCGGCGATTGCTACGTATTGTGACCTCTCTGAGATCACGAATCTAGGAAACTAACTGAGAAGACACTCCCTAGGCATGCAATGACGATTAGAAGTCTCTTGCGAGGAACGCTATGAAAAGCTTTCTGGAAATCTAGAAATTTGGAAACAATGCGAAATCCCCTTACGACAGCACTCATTATTTTGTGTGAATGAAGAGCTACTAGCCGGCCGAAGTGGCCGTGCGGTTAAAGGCGCTGCAGTCTGGAACCGCAAGACCGCTACGGTCGCAGGTTCGAATCCTGCCTCGGGCATGGATGTTTGTGATGTCCTTAGGTTAGTTAGGTTTAACTAGTTCTAAGTTCTAGGGGACTAATGACGTCAGCAGTTGAGTCCCATAGTGCTCAGAGCCATTTTGAAGAGCTACTGGTGTTCCACAAGAACATTTTTTCGAATTCGTGCTCACAACATGTCAACAAATCGTTTTCGTCAAGGTAATTCATACTGTTCGAAAACATAATGTGTTCCATAATTTCTCCCGTCGTAGGTTCGAGTCCTCCCTCGGGCATTGGTGTGTGTGTTGTCCTTGGCGTAAGTTAATTTAAGTTATATTAAGTAGTGGGTAAGGCTAGGGACCGACGATCTCAGCAGTTTGGTCCCATAGGAAGTTACCACAATTTCCAAATGGTCCATAATTCCAGCAACTTGACGCCCGCGATACGTGGTTGTAATTCAGCGGATTACTCTTATCTACCTTCTTGAGTGTTAACCTGTGTAATTTTCGATTCTTTAGGTACGGATTTTTACTAGAGCGAGCGTTTTTGTGACACTGCTAAATAAAGAGCTGTTTTATCTGAATACTCTGAAAGGAACCAAATTGGATGCAGTCTGTACCAGTTAAGTTGCCTTTATTAATTCATTTGCGCTACTTCGCTTTCCGAGGGATATCTACTTCCAAGTTACTCATGTTGGTAACTGCTCTTGATTAGAATTCTGGAAAATTTGTTCCGTCTTCTTTGCTGAAGGGAACTTGGAAAACTGCGTTCAGTATCTCCGCTTTAGAGGCACTGTCATCGGTAATTTTAGCATTCGTATCATGCAGTGAAAGCACTAATTGCGTCTTACCGCTGGCGTGCTTTATATATGACCAGAATTCTCTTTGTTTTCCTTTTCTACCAGATTTAGAGAGATTTTTCTTGTGCAAACTATTAAAAGCATCTCGCACTGAAGTTCGCACTCGAGCCTCATTCAACCAGGGTAACTCTCAATTCACGCTACTAAGCATGTACATCTGTCCTCCTCAGCTCACCAGCTACTCTCTTTGGCAGACAGTACAAAGTGCACCATTATGATTTTCCTCAGAGTCTGTTCCATTCGCGTTTGGTGAGTGGGAAGAAATAAAGCACTGTGCAAGCGTCAGAATGCCTCTAATTGTATCATCATCATCTTCATCAGTGTTCTGCTTAAAGGCAGGTTTTCACATGATAGTTCTCCAGGCTGTCCGGTCTTCTACCATCCTCTTCAGATCTGCATAATTTCCTCTTCCCTTTATGTCGTCTATCACCTTGTATCTCCTTCTTCCTCTCAGTCTTCTCCCACAAACCAATCCTTCCAAAGCCTCTACTAGCAAGCACTCCCTTCTCAGTGAATGTCCCAACCAGTGCTTTTTCCTTTCTCTTACAACTTTCAGCAGACATCTTCTCTCACCAACCCTTTCCAATACTCTTTCATTACTCACTCTTTCCATCCAGCTTATTCTCTCCATTCTCCTCCACATCCACATCTCAAATGCTTCACCTTTTTTCATCCTCTCGTCTCAGTGTCCATGTTTCTGCCCCATATAGTGCCACACTCCTGACAAAACATTTGCCAAGCCTTTCCATAGTCCTTTAAGTTGCCACATAAGAGTCTCCTCTTTCTGTTGAATGCCTCCTTCGCTATGGCAATTCGAGTTTTCACCTCCTGGTGACATCTCAAGTCTTCAGTTATTGTGCTTCCGAGATACTTAAATTCACTTACATGGCTATTGGTAGATTGTCCTTTTTTAATATTGGATAGTCTGCGTCTTGTACTGATGACCATTTCCTTTGTTTTTGCTGTGTTTATTTGCATCCCATATTCCACACATGCTTCATTCAGATGTTTGAGCATGTTATTCACTGTCCGCTCACTTTCTGCCACTAATACCATGTCAGCAACAAAAATTATATGTTCTATTCTCTTTCCACCAATACATATTCCTCTTTTCTCATCTAAACTTTCTGCAATAGTCTCTTCAAGGTATACGTTAAACAACAGTGGGGAAAGGCAACAACCTTGCCTAACACCTCGTCCAGTGCTGCTTCCTTCTGACATTTCATTTCCAATCCTTATCCTTACCTTCTGGTGTAAATATAGATTCTGTATCAGTCGTCTCTCTTTCCAATCTACTCCTTTCCTCTTCAAGATATCCATCAGCTTGTTCCACTGAACAAGCCTTTTCTAAATCTATAAAAACAGCAAAGATTTCTCTACCCTTTTCCGTATAGTTTTCCCCTATAGTTCTTAGCAGGCCAATAGCATCTCTTGTTCCTTTTCCTCTTCTAAATCCGAACTGCTCCTCTGCAATCCATCTATCCAGCTTGCCATATAACCTTCTATTCAAAACTCTCACAAGACTTTAGCTGCATGAGAAATTAGAATGATGGTCCGGTGCTCTTCACATTTTTTAGAATTTCTCTTTTTCTCTATTGGTATCATAACTGTTGCAGCGAAGTCCTTAGGCCATTCCCCTTTGACATATATCTCATTACAAAGGTAGAGTATTTCTTTTCTTGCCTTGTTTCCCAGACTCTTCAACAGTTCTGCTGGCAAATCATCTATTCCACATGCCTTCCTATTCTTCATCTCCTTCAGCGCCTTTTCTACTTCTGCTTCCAAGATGGTAAATTCCTTTCTATCTTCCGGCACGTATTGCTCTTCATCAACCTTAATTTCGCTTTGCATTTCATCCCCCTTTTACAGACATTCAATATATTATAGCCATATGTTCAAAATCTCCTGTGGTTCTTCTGATAGAGTACCATCCGCTCTTTCTATTTCCATGTTATTCCTCTTTCTTTTACGTTCAAAAACTATCTCACTAGCCAGTCTATACATCATTCCATACTTTCCCCCTCTCTCCATTTTCTCTATTTCGTCGCATTTCTGTTTCATCCATTTTTCTCTTGCTTCTTCAGTTTCTCTTCTTCATTCATTATTTACAGAAACTAATTAGTCATTCACGTCTCTCATTTCTTATTCCTAATCCAAATTTTCCTACTGTATCTTCATCTCTTCCTTCACCCACCACTGCATTCCAGTCCCCCACGATGATAATGCAGGCATTTCTATTTTCTTTCTCGATGAGTTCTTGTATTTTCTCATAATATTCTTCCACTTCCTCATCTCTGTGCTGGCTCAGAGGCATATATACCTGTATGAATACCAAATCTTTTGAACTACCCTACAGTCGTATCATCATCAGTCTTCCATCAATACCGAGCGAGGTGGCGCAGTGGTTAGACACTGGACTCGTATTCGCGAAGACGACGGTTCAATCCCGCGTCCGGCCATCCTGATTTAGGTTTTCCGTGATTTCCCTAAATCACTCCAGGCAAATGCCGGGATGGCTCCCATGAAAGGGCATGGCCGACTTCCTTCCCCATCCTTACCTAATCCGATGAGACCGATGACCTCGCTGTCTGGTCTCCTTCCCCAAAACCAACCCAACCCAACTCTTCCATCAATATATTGTACCTTCATTACCTTGTTTTTCAACTTTTGCCCTATCAATATTCCTACTCCGTTATCACCACTTTTGATTTCCCCTGAGTAAAAGAGTTTATAATTTCCAATTTCTATCTCCCCATTCTCTCCCCATCTCATTTCACACAAACCGAAGGCATCTAATCTGTTCCTTTTCATCTCCTGTTTTGCATTCTCTAGCTTTCCTGCTTGCAGAAGCGTCCTCACATTCCATGTTCCAACCCGTATCTTTCCTCCCTTTACTGTCCCTTTCTTCCTTTCAAATATGTCTACTCTCAGTGTGTTCCCCTCCCGGAGATCCGAATGAGAGGAAGTTTTAACTCCGGTATCTTTCACATGGAGAGACATACCATGTACTGCTTGGGAATGTAATGTGGTAGTTTCCCATTACTTTCCACATAGGCAGTAGGATGCCCAGCCTAAAGTAAGCCGCTTACCATGTTTCAGACGCTGTCTATAGCCGCCCCTCTGGGGTTCAGTCGCTACTTGCACCCTTTTTGTACCCAAAGAGTACCTCCGCCGTACCGAAGCCTATCTTCTCCGCCTTCGCTGCCGTTGAGGTCTCTAATTGTAGAGAACTAATAATTATGCAATATGTATGTTGGAGAAAATAATACGTTTCTTATCTCATTTTGGGCCTTAGGAAATACGTGAGAAACATTTTTGTTGTATTGTCACTAACTGCATTTTAACAAGCTTTGCGTAACACTCGGAAGGTGACTAAAGACGCCTATGACGAATCACGCTTGTCTTTCAAGATTTTTGAAACAAATCAATTAATTCAACTTGATGAAATTCTCAGGCCCGTGAACAGTACTCAAGGATAAAACTCTTATGCTCGGGCGTAAAGTGCAATTCGTGAAGGTTTTTCAAAGAATCGGATTACGGCAGCCGCCTTCACCTTGCATTAATTTGTACGGTAGTTCCACGGACAGAAAGTTTAGATTCTTGAATGCCGATACTGACGGCAGAGAGAGAGAAAGAGAGGGAGAGAGAGAGAGAGAGAGAGAGAGAGAGAGAGGGAGAGAGAGAGAGAGCGGTGAAGGCGAAGTCTAACGAGATCAGTTATTTTGGTCTATTTATGCGCATTATATAACGTTCATTCATGGTTAAAGTCAACTTACAATATATGGACCAGACGCTGGTCATCGAGATGTTTCAAACGACGAGCCATTCTCTACAAAGTTGCTACGTAAGAACATTAAGCCGGCCGAAGTGGACGTGCGGTTCTAGGCGCTGCAGTCTGGAACCGCGAGACCGCTACGGTCGCAGGTTCGAATCCTGCCTCGGGCGTGGATGTGTGTGATGTCCTTCGGTTGGTTAGGTTTAAGTAGTTCTAAGTTCTAGGGGACTAATGACCTTAGAAGTTGAGTCCCATAGTGCTCAGAGCCATTTGAACCATTTTTGAAGAACATTAAATATCAGATCACATATACAAAGTGCAGCACCCAGAAGGGGGAAAGGAAACAAACTTAACTTCACGCATTGAGAGATGTATGATGTTATCTCAGTGACTAGAAAATTGTGTCATATTTACAAGCGACTTAGCAGTATGAGCACACACATCACAATGAGGTTTCATATCCCGCCAGAGACACTATGCGTGCCATGATGCGGCCGGGAAAGGTAAGCATGCTCTGGTCAGGCAAGTTGTCCCAAGCTGCTATAAATGTTCAGTCGGGGATCTTGGTAGCCACGGGAGCACCTCTGTAGTTCATCGACATGTGTCATGGGAGAGCGAGCGCTGTGCAGTCGGAAAACGGCGCCATCATACTGTAGCATGAGAGATGAAACATGACTACGCAGGATGCGCGTGACATATACCACTGTGTTGTCAGCTCCCATCAGCCACTACCAGATGCTACCTGAAATCGTGACCGATGGCTCCCCACACCAGTGACGCCAAGATCAACACCGCTGTGCATCTCGAAAACATTTAGAGAATGGGACCTATCCCCTGGTCGGGCCGTACTTGCTGAAGATGTTCTACCACTGTAGCGCAGAACCACGATACGTCGCTTGACACTGTGCACGCCATTCGTCAGCAGACCATGCTTCCTGGTAACGACGCCTCGTCTAAGATGGCCTTTTGTGCTACAATGTTAATGGCAGCCAAGATATGGGATTGCAATATCCTAAAAAATTGTTCAAATGGCTCTGAGCACTATGGGACTTAACATCTGAGGCCATCAGTCCCCTAGAACTTAGAACTAATTAAACCAAACTAACGCAAGGACATCTCATACATCCATGCCCGAGGCAGGATTCGAACCTGCGACCGTAGCAGTCACACGGTTGCGGACTGAAGCGCCTAGAACTGCTTGGCCACAACGGCCGGAGCAATTTACTAGTTGCCGGCCGAAGTGGCCGTGCGGTTAAAGGCGCTGCGGTCTGGAGCCGCAAGACCGCTACGGTCGCAGGTTCGAATCCTGCCTCGGGCATGGATGTTTGTGATGTCCTTAGGTTAGTTAGGTTTAACTAGTTCTAAGTTCTAGACTAATGACCTCAGCAGTTGAGTCCCATAGTGCTCAGAGCCATTTGAACCAATTTACTAGTTCGGCTGCTGTTATTCTCCTACAAATGATGCCAGGTGCCAAAGAATGTCGCAGAGAGCCTATTATTTGTTCTCAGAAGGCAGGCTTATATATGACGGGCGATTTTTTTTTATCAGGCTTCTGACGGATTTGCTGCAGCCCTCCATGAATTCTTCTCCTGTGCCGACCTCTTCGTCTCAGAATAGCCATTGCAACCTACATCGTCAATTATTTGCTGCATCTGTTCCAATCTCTGTCTTCCTCTACAGTTTTTGCCATCTACGGCTCCCTCTGCACCATCGATGATATTCCCAGATGCCTTAATAGAAGTGCTATCATCCTATATGTTCCCATTGTCAGTGTTTTCCACATATATTCTTCTGCAATTCTGTGCAGAACTTCACATTCCTTACCTTGTCAGTCCACCTAATTTTCAACATTCGTCTGTGGCACCACATCTGAAGTGCTTCGATCGTCACCTGTTCCGGTTTTCCCACAGTCCACGTTTCACTACCATACAATGTTGTGCAAAAGTGTACATTGTCTTAAATTTCTTCCTCAAATTAAGGCCTATGTTTGATACTTGTAGACTTCTCTTGGCCGGCAATGTCCTTTTTTCCAGTGTTAGTCTCCTTTTGATGTCCTCTTTGCTCCGTCAGTCATTGGTTATTTTGATGCCTAACTTGTAGAATCCCTTAACATCTACTTTTTGACCATCAGTCCTGATGTTAAGTTTCCCTCTCTTCTCATTTCTCCTACTTCTCATCACTTTGGTCTTTCTGCAATTTACCTCAGTCCATATTCTGTACTCATTACTGTTTTTGCTACCTCTTTCCCCAACGATCTGTCTAGGTGGATAATACAGCAGTCCTCCTTTGTGGTGGTCAGACGATAACCCTACCACTACTATTGTAATTTAGTATGCTTTCACCTAAATAACACAAAAAAACTTTCTGTATGTTGTCACGTATACTATACCGCAACAGAACAAATATCCTATTACGGCAAAGGCCACGTATAACCCTCTTACTAAAATTTAGTTTAGTTTCCAAATAAAGTACACTATGTGTGGATAGTCCTGTTAATAGGAATAGCTGAGCAATAGAGTTACCATTTTTACAGGATTTGACGGTGTGATGTGTCTCATGGATGAGTAAATCAGGCTATTCCATTCTTTTCCTAAGATTTTACTCAGCGGTTAAAACAGAAACGCAGTATGAATAACATTATACTGAATCTAGGACAACGCAGTTCCAAGTTTATTTACTGGTGTTAAACATGTACTAATGGTCACCAGCCAATCCAGGCAAAGAAACAGTGATGTATTGGAAAATCAGAAGTATGAATTTTTGCCTAGTTTCTTCCTAATGTTTAATTTGGCTCTTCAAATTACTATTACTCCACGTAAACAATGTTAGTGCAGACATTGGAATATCGTTTTGACTAGAACACCTTCATACATTACGTTTTAAAAAGAGAAAAGTTCCAATACATAACTTTAGGGAAGCTAAAAAACTGGCCAGGGTGGACATACAGAAAATAATTTTCTATAATAAATAAACTTAATTACCAAAATATTTCGATACTACTGCACTTTACTTTTAAAAGCTATTATCCTTTGAACTAACTCTGAATAGTCATTTACCAGATTCTAGTAACTCGGCTACTCTCTGGTTGAATGTTACGTAAGCAAACTTTTACTATAACAATTTGCAATTGTTAAGAAAACACAAAAACAATTTAAATGGTGCCTCTTTATACAGGGTGGCGCAGGGGAACGGGAAATTTTGAACGTTACAGTTGGCAGCACTGTAGTGCCGGCAGATATTAGAAACTTTGCACAATTGATGTGAACGCATTGCTATTTAGTAATCATGGAGAATTGGACTGGTGCGGAACGTGCAGTAGCTGTGAGAGCGTTTTACAAAAATGGTGATAGTGCGACTGCTGCGCAGAGATCATTTCGACAGCATTACCAGCTTGGACGTCATGGACGTGTCCCATCTGTGTATGCGATTACAACGTGGGTGCGTAATTTTGAAGAAACAGGATCTTCCTTGAAAAAGAAACCTCCAGGTGGCATTCCAACGGTACGTACCCCAGAGAACATTGCAGCTGCTAGAGCAGCAATCGAGAGAAGTCCTCGCCGCTCCGTTCGACAGTATGCATCTTCGCTAGGGATTAAGCGACGAATGGTGTGCTTTATCATGTCATGGTGTCATCGGCCCTTATTTTTTTGAACGTGAGGATGGTAGTGCAGCTCGATATGTTGAAATGCTTCAAACATTCTTTGCACCGAGACTGTACGAGCTTAATCTTAAAGTGGAAAACATGTGGTTTCAGTAGGACGGAGCCACGTCACACATTGCTCGACAATCGATGGCAGCAGTTCGTCAATTGTTTGGAAGACGCATTATTTCACGTAACGGTGACATTGCATGGCCTGCGAGATTCCCTGATCTTAGTGTGTGCGTCTTCTTCCTGTGGGGATATCTTAAAGGCAAGGTGTACCGCACCCTTCCTGCAACAATCCATGAACTGAAGGAGAACATTGAAAACGAAATCACTGCCATTCCCCAAGATTTGCTACACCGCGCAACCCAGAGTTTTCATAACAGGCTGTTAGAGTGTGAACGCCGAATGGGAGCACATCATTCCGATGTCATCTTTAAAAAGTAAAGAGACACTTTTGGACATTTTGATTGTAAAGACATACTGAATAATGGCATACTGAATAATTCACTTTCGTTAATAAATTACTAGTTTTATGAATTTATTCATGGAAATGACGTTACGCGAAATTTCCCGTTTCCCTGCGCCACCCTGTAATTACTTGTCACCCGGGTTCATCAGACACCATTAAGGTACCCTATATCCATGTATGTTTACGATGAAATAACGTGTTGAACCATTTTCTTTCAAGTTCGAGAATGATTATTAAAACACAGTTTAAATTAATGGATCACGCTGTACAAAAGTATATTTACTATAAAAGTCTTATCTGGTAGCTGTAGGCTTGATTGTGGAGACCAATTATGGCGGCTATACTACCCACAGTATGCCTCCCAGTCCCTTGCTGTATGGGCTCAGTTTCTCTTCTTAGCGTCGGTCAATTCTACATGCAGTAGCCCGACAACTCGCAGCTACGCCGTAAGCAGTTTGCAGTCCCCATCCGAGGCATTTTGTGCGAATTTGCAGGCAAAGCTTTTCCTGCTCTACAAAAGTGTTGCCTCAATCACTGCTGAATACAGACTGTGTGACTTACTTCCCGCGCTTGCTCTAGGTAGCGCGCCAATTCACCCTCGTGACCTTTTCCACTCCCCAGACCACTTTCCTTTTAAACAAAATCATACCTATTTCTTATGCTGTTGCTAAGCGTGACCATGTCTTAATTTGTCAAATTTACATCAACACGAACAATTTGCACAAACAAAATGTTTCTTAGATACGAAAGGTTATCAGAAAATTATTTGACGTAATAAACAATTTACATAGTATTTTACATAAATTACTTACATACAATGCAAAGAACTTCAATCTCCACTATAGTATACTTTACTTTGCGTATACATAAAATATAGTATCAATATGCGAAATTTTTTGAGCAAAAAAAATTATAAAAAATTTTAATCAACAGAAAACAAACGTTGTTATAAGACGAGGTCCACCGGAACCATATCGGACAAACCTGGATGGTGAAACATTCGAGCAACTGTCATATGAAGACCCACAAGAGTCCCGTTTCAAACGCTGAAACGCTGACAACGCGGTCTCAATTACAGAGCATCAGCACATTATTCACATTTCAGGAGTGCTAGTCCCCAAAACTGCAGTATAACTGTGTGGTTTGGGAGGTAGTTAATAAGGTACTGGCGGTAGTAAAGCTGTGAGGGCCGCCGTGAACTCGTACTGCAATAGCTCAGTCCGTGTAGCACTTGCCTGTCAAAGGCAAAAGTTGCATGCTAGAGTTCAGTTCCGGCACACAGTCTTAATCTGCCAGGAGGTTGTTTGACCATAACAGACTGCCACAGAAACGCTGAAAATCCTAAATTGGAAGACAGATGAAGACAGACGTAAACTCTCCTACGAAAATCTACTTTTAATTTTTCAGAAATTAGTACTCAATAAGAAATATAGGAATATAGTGCAACTCCTTGCGTATCGCTCCCGTACCGACCACGCGGAAAAAATTTCGCTAACAACGGAGTGCATTTTTCATGCGCATCAAATGGGAATGAACACAAAAATTCGTAATAATAGAAAAAAAAATTTTTAATTTTTCTCAGCCATGCACATCAAAATTGTTTCAAAATTATAGACGTAGGTATAGATTATATAAGAACTTATTTTTAGGTGCACTGGCTACATGAAACTTCGACAATTCGTGGTACATTATATCGAATTGTTTTGTTCTCTGTACAAATGCCTTAAGATCCGTTGTGGCACAAGCATTATTTACTTATTACTACTCAATAAATTTAGCAGATTGTCACCATTTCCTTGCCTTCCACAAACCACAGGTTCTAATCACCAATGCGTGTACGACTCTGCCGAAATAATTATCTCTTTTTACAGTGTCACTCAGTCAGTTGGGCAGAATAATATTGTGGATGACGTCCTCCGGTCCATATTTAACGAAGGTATTCCATATGCTAAGAATATCGTTACGAAGTCAGTTGCAGCCATAGTCGAAACGATGACTCGTTTTACAACATAACGTAATAAACAACACAGGAATTTTTTCGAGAAAAAGTACGCTGACTATAATGGAGGCCTGTTAAAAACCATTTATCATTCACAACATTCTTTGTCCAACAGAGAATGTGAAGTTGTACAGGTAACTGATACATATGGCTGCAAGAGTTTCGCTAAATTTTCATTCTAGATGTCCTAAAATATAAGAATCAGTTCTACTAGTTCCTTTAGAACAGAGTTCAGTAGACTTTCGGCACAACATGTTTGATAATAATTATCAAAGTAATTTTCCTACCTTGGTAGGAAAATTGCTACCGACTGTGGGAAACAATTCAGCGTGAGAAAATTACTGTAGTACACCTAACAGTGTGAGGGGACAGCCCGCATTGTGGCCTGGTTTCCTCCTTCACCCTCCACCTCCCCAGTCCTCTACCACCTAGGGTGTTACTGATGACCTCATAAATCGTTGTCAGATTTTTCCTACTCTTCTGGCATAAGGAACTGGCCAGTGTATAAAGTGGCACGAAATCAAAAAGTTAATGGGAAATTCAAAGTACAGCGGTAGTTCCACATTGATTTCCTCCGACCATTCTGATGATGCTGCGGGGATATGGCAGTTGTCCTGTGTAAACTGGTGGGACATTCGAGATGGGGCATGGTTGAGCTGATGCGAAGTTCAAGGACAGTCGGTATCATGCCAGAAACCAAGATGACGGCCTTGAAATACTAGTGCAGTCATTATAATGTCATAATTAAATATGACAATCCAAGATGGAGGCTTGGGTATAGGGGTACAGTCCTACGGCTCAAGAACGGAGATGATAGACCTGTAAATACTGGTGCGGCCAGCATAGTTGGCATATTTCACAGGACAGTTTGCGTGGTTTCTACGTCACTTGTGTTCTAAGTTTGGAATCCTATCCTGGTGGAAAATTCCTCAGATAATTGGTTTCCCTATAGAACCATGATTTTACTTTCAAAACTTTTTCTTAAGAATTTACTTTATTTACAAGTGATTCATTAAGAACATTAACACATTCAATCACACTATGTGAGCGTGGAAGTAGTTGCCAGTGTGTAACTGATGAAAACAAATCAAATTTCTTACAACAAATGGAAATTTTATTCACAAAAGCCTTTATTTTTTAAACAGATTTGAAATTATAATCAGAAAGCACCCTCTAAATATCAACTTACAATTTATTCAGAGGCAGAAATTACAATTTTTTACTCTATGAGCTTTCGGGCGGCCGGCCGCAGTGACCGAGCGGTTCTAGGCGCTGCAGTCCGGAACCGCGCGACTGCTCCGCTCGCAGGTTCGAATCCAGCCTTGGGCATGGATGTGTGTGATGTCCTTAGGTCAGTTAGGTTTAAGTAGTTCTAAGTTCTAGAGGACTGATGACCTCAGATGTTAAGTTCCATAGTGCTCATAGCCAGCTATCTGGCTGAGAACCTTGCCGCTCCCTTTTGACACGGCCGTAGTCACGACCGCTCACGCCAACCTCTGAAAGACTACACAGGTGCAAATCTGCAACACACCAGATTAGTTTAAACTAATAATTTTAACAACTCACACAAGCACATAAACTATGCTCCCCGTAGGAGGGAGGGAAATGGTACAAAACACTAACATTAAAAGATTAACTTGCCACCGAAGGTGCAAACAAACAAAAAAAAAAAAACTCTTACGGTGGAAAGGTGGCAACCTTCTACACTACATTCATCATTTAAATAAAGACCCATGAAATGCAGTCTTACATAAAATATACAAGGTTGGCCAAACATGTTCTACATTAGACATATATCGCCTCTCAAGATAATAGGCAAGGTAAAAACATATTTCAGGAATTCGGTCGTTACATTTCAAGCAATAAATTCGTTAATACCGAATCCGACACACATGACAGAGGCAGCTATTAACGTACGGCAGACCGACAGACAGACACTAACTGCCGAACAAATGCGGACGGGAGACAGACGAGCAAGCTTGGGATTGAAGACTGACCAAGAAAACAAGTAGAATTCAACAAGTAAATGAAACAACATACCACGAATCACTTAACTTCTAATGAACAGCGATGTCTGGCGAAGACCTAGCGCAGCACCCCCAAAACGCTCTCCCTAACCGTCCGCTGCCTGCCGCTTCAACGGACGCAGGAAGGCGCGCCGATCTCCCGTCTCACGGCGTCGCAGCTCGCACCGATGTTGTGGGTTGACTCCTGTTACTCTCCTGTTGGCTGCGAAGCCACTACCTCTCGCTATATTGCGAGGCCCACTGGACTGACGTGGCGACCTCACATGCGCCGACGCTCAAGACGGACAAGTCACCTTGTGTCCCATTGCGCGACCGACCAACCGATCGGTCCAACCGCCAATGAGCATTGCCTGAACAAACTCGAGCAGACTGGCGGCCTAACACACACTAGCACTCCGGACGACAGACAGACACTGATTACCCCACACTGACCCGGCTGACCAACTGAGCAGACTCGCCGCCTAGCGAGGTCATAGCGGCCCTTAAATGCACTTGTACAGGCAACCTCTCCCCTTTCCCACCAGAGGGAGACACCAAAGCTGTGATTGCCACAGCGGCGCCACCGCCAGAAACGGAGGGCGACTGCTTCACACTACGCGCTGCGGCGCGCTTTTCAAAACAGCAATTTTTACCACGGCTTACCTATTACATCACGGTTGACTTGTCCTAATTCTGAAATGCTGGTAGCCTAGCTGCGCAAAGTCTAAAATATTTCGCATCTAATGTCACAGTTCAAAACGGAAGCCGTCGCTGCTATGATATAATAGGAGGAACTGTGTCGTTATTTAAATAACTACCACACCACGGAAAGTCTCGTCTTGCAACCTCTGGAGGTGCACATTACGGAGTTCATCGCTGATGTGCCCCCCACGCTGCCCTCATGTTTCACATTGCAGCAAGTTCGCCTGATGCACCTCCTCGTCTACTGGTCACTTTGATGTTGATGCAATCATAACACCAGAGCGCTGAGCCCTCTGGCACATCCGCCAGTCCGCCAGACATCCTGTCATATGGGAAAGTATCGCACAGATATACTGCATGAAGCACATAGCTCATTCAGTTGCTTACAAGGGAACCTCCCCATCGCACCCCCCTCAGATTTAGTTATAAGTTGGCACAGTGGATAGGCCTTAATAAACTGAACACAGATCAGTTGAGAAAACAGGAAGAAGTTGCGTGGAACTGTGAAAAAATAAGCAAAATATACAAACTGAGTAGTCCATGGGCCACATAGGCAACATCATGGACAATGTGAGCTCAGGAGCGCCGTGGTCTCGTGGTAGCGTGAGCAGCTGGAGAACGAAAGGTCCTTGGTTCAAGTCTTCCCTCCAGTGAGAATTTTACTTTCTTTATTTTTACATCGTTATTATCTGTCCGTTCGTTCATTGACGTCTCTGTTCACTGTAATAAGTTTAGTGTCTATGTCTTGCGACCGCATCGCAAAACCGTGCGGTTAGTAGACGAAAGGAGGTGCCTCTCCAATGTGAACCGAAAACATTTGATCGCAAGGTCATAGGTCAACCGATTCCTCCACAGGAAAACACATCTGATGTATTCCATACGACACTGGTAACGGCATGTGCGTCACATGACAGGAATATGTTGTCGACCCACCTAACTTGTACACTTGGCGAATGGCTAAAAAGATTCTTCTACCTTGCCCGATTTAGCTTTTCTTGCGGATGTGATAATCACTCCCAAAAAAGTGATGAAAACACAATAGTTTGTCACATAGACTGAAAATAAAAATAAAATTAACTTTTCACTCGATGGAGGATTTGAACCAAGGACCTCTCGTTCCGCAGCTGCTCACGTTACCACGAGACCACGGCGCTCCTGTGTTCTTAAAGTCCATGATGTCGCCTATCTTCCCATGAACTACCCAGTTTGTATATTTTGCTTATTTTTTCACAGTTCCACACAACTTCTTCCTGTTTTCTCAATTGATCTGTGTTCAGTTTTTCAAGGCCTATCCACTGTGCCAACTTATAACTAAATCTGAGAGGGGTGCTGTGGGGAGGTTCCCTTGTTAGTAGTGAGAATTGAAGAATAGTAATTCCGAGATGTGTCACTAGTATTCTGGTATTGAATATACTGCAGTTCCAAACATTGTGACCTACGTTATAATTTTGGGGAAATATTTAAAATGCCGAAGCATACTTATATTTGATCTCACACTGTTAATAGAAGGGACGTTCCACATCTATCTAAGTTAAAAATGACCAATAGCCCAACATACACACGACCATGTCATTTCAAATGTCTCTGAGGGAAATTCAAAAATCAGGAGATGTGCATTGGTCCTCTTGGAGAAAGACTTGTGCAGTAGCTCAGGTGAGCGACAATAACAGAACCTGTGCTTGTAAAAATCGCTACAAAAGATTCAAGTGTGAGATGAGCGACTGCAGTAGCAAAGGTGACTGGTACCTTATACCAACATTTTGTAAATATTGTAATCTTGTCAGTTACTTTATGCTTCAAATTTCTGAAAAAATATTTATCGTTTTTAATGAATTCTTCTGTCTGATTCCATTTTTTCTTTTATTTTCAGGTAAATACACATTACTCTACTCCAACACGGCCTGATGCAGCGAAAGTGTTTGTAAGTTACAAATGTAGAAAATATTCTCCGTTGTAGATGATTTATTAATATTGAGTGTTTCACGCAGTTAATGCATCCACAAATTACCTTGCAGTCTCCACTCTTCAAAGTAATCTGAAGACGTGATAACCATGTGAAATGTGTAACTATTAATAAAAAAACGTGCTGCAGGTTTGGAATTTTGAGTTAAACTTAATCCTAAAACTTAAGTCTCCATAGGAGGTGTCTCTTCCACCGCTGAATGTCATACTCAAAATTTCAGGCTCAGGATCTTATTTACATATGACATTTCTTTAAAAAGTATGTTGAGAGTAAAAGTCAGTACAAATTAACGAATTTTGCATTATCTCAAACTAGGCCAGTTTGGTAGCATATAGTATTGAAAGATTGTTGATGTTCCTAAGAGAGTGCTAAAAAATTTTCCAGTTCTGAAGCTTCCTGACACAGTAAAACCTGTTTACAAAATATATTATTAGTTTAAATCAACGATAAAAACGAATATTGTTTTTAATGCTTTATAGGTGTTCGTAAAGTACATCCGCTTTGTTTTGGGCAATGTGGAAAATGCGTTATTATCTCGAGGATTAATATAAACAGTAACCTGCCTTGGTCATAGACATCCGTCACAATTCTGCAATAACATCGTGAATAAAGCACATTTGAGAACCAAACATGGTGGTTTAATGTAGCAAAGCGAATCAGAATCATCAAAAATGTCAGATATATAGGTCTGATGGAAAAAAAGTTATATTTGACGAGTGTTGCGGCCTGTAACTTATTAATGTAAGACATTTCATTACGAAAATCCTCAGCTACCATCTGTAGAAGATTGCAGCACCATAGTTGTCCACAATGCAGCCTGCACTTATAATTATACAATGTATATGGAAGAGCCCAATGTTACATACTTGAGGGATGTTTTCATGTCCGCATACTATGTGTAAGGAGTGACACACACACACACACACACACACACACACACACACACACACACACACAATACATACATACATACAAAGTACGTATAGTGCATACATTTAACGCATAATGAAATGTACTTTGAAACTTGTCAATTTTTTGCTGAACTCAGCGAATATAGTATCTAAATCGTGTAACACAGCGGTGGTTTTAAGTGACATAAGACATTGACAGGTAACTGAAGATATGTAACATCAAATGTTCAGGATATTCATGTCCAATTCTGGTTCGGTGGTTGTGATTCTTCACTCATTTTTATAGAACGCACAATAACCTTGAAATGTTAGGGAATGGACATCTGTGAAATGTATTTCTTTGACAGCAACACTAATACCAGAAGAGATGGAAATTAGTACTTGCTCTTCTGACATAGAAGTCTGACAGGTCCTTGAATCATCGTTTTAACGTTGTCCCCATTTCTGCCCGCAGACTCAAAACCTCCACAACTTAGAAGCTGAATTTTCCACTCATATTTCTGACGTACACTCGGATTAGCTGCCTTCGTGCGCTGGGCACGCATATATAAGGCCAGTCCAAACTTCGCACGTTTCCACAAGATTTCTAAATCAGTTCAGATGTGTACAAGTGTAATTCCTGTGTCAAGGCGCTTGTCTGGAAAATCTTTTGCTAAGGATGCGTATGGCCACAAAGGAGTGATCTGCTGTTTCAGCTTACGTCACTCTAACAATCAACAGAAGATTATGGTAGGAAACCCATTCTGCATTGGGTTCTCCAAGTTTTTCAGAGATATATGACGTCAGAATTTTATCCAACGTCTAACAATACAGGACGCCACCGACAGCTACATTAGGAGGACTGCGATATGAGGAAGTATGGTAGAAGTAAATATTTAGGGGAATAGCTGGGTATAATATGATAATTTCAGATGTTTAGCAGTACTTCATCGCAAGTACGACATGGTTATGTGTTTAGTGGGTGACATTCTTTGAAATTTATGAAACTCTGGAGAATGGTAAGCTACAAAATGTTTGTGAATTTCCAACCCGCTTTTGGTTTAAAGTAGTGTTGCATGTTAGAGAAAAATGCCGTTCATTATGTGTAAATCTTTTATAGCTGTACGTAGCAAATTCTCAGAACCTACTGTCTCAGAAATGCATAATGTAACTTGTGTACAAGCGTGATACTATATGTAAAGGGATCTTTGCTGTCCTGGTTCTCATAATGTTTATGGGACTTAGCATGTTTTACATGAGAATAAATTTAATATTTCAACTGCAGCGCCTCTCGGCTGTTGTTAGACGTTCAGTCATTATTAGAAGAGATTAAAAGTGAATGATCAGTAAATTATGAGCAATTGAATAATCCAAGATGTCTGTGGAAGAGAAGGAGACTACCATTCATGTGTGCTGCTCTATTTATTGCTGTACTGTGCAGTGCAGTAACTTGATGAGTTGTAGAGTTGTTTGTGACAGAAAAATACAGATTCTGAGAACAAACCTGTGTCATGACTTGATTCTTGCTTCAATGTATCAGGTGCTCTGTGAGAGGCTGGCGGATTGATGACTCATGTAGGTGGTGGATGTTTCAGAAACTCAAAGTCAGGAAACAGTCCTGCATCCTATTGTAATATATCAGGGACCGTGTCTGTGTTCTAAGTTGATTTCTGCTGCGGCTCAGGTGTCTCAAGAATTGCGCTGATATCCTAAGGGAAGCATCACACTGAGAGAAATATAATAAATGAAAATTATGAGGAAAGTCACACACATGATGGACATTAATAAAGAATACTGAGAGGCTTTAATACTTACAGTAATGTGTTTTAGTACGTTTTTTGTGTTCATAGTGGATTATGCAGGGATGGCTAGAGGACAAATGTAAGGATGTAGAGGCTTATCTCACTAGGGGTAAGATAGATGCTGCGTATAGGAAAATTAAAGATACCTTTGGAGAAAAGAGAACCACTGGTATGAGTATCAAGAGCTCAGATGGAAACCCAGTTCTAAGCAAAGAAGGGAAAGCAGAAAGGTGCAAGGAGTATATAGAGGGTCTATACAAAGGCGATGTACTTGAGGACAATATTATGGAAATGGATGAGGATGTAGATGAAGATGAAATGGGAGATTTGATACTGCGTGAAGAGTTTGACAGAGCACTGAAAGACCTGAGTCGAAACAAGGCCCCCGGAGTAGACAACATTCCATTAGAACTACTGCCAGCCTTGGGAGAGCCAGTCCTGACAAAACTCTACCATCTGGTGAGCAAGATGTATCAGACAGGAAAAATACCCTCAGACTTCAAGAAGAATATAATAATTCCAATCAAGGAAGCAGGTGTTGACAGACGTGAAAATTACCGAACTATTAGTTTAATAAGTCACACCTGCAAAATACTAACGCGAATTCTTTACAGACGAATGGAAAAACTGATAGATGCCGACCTCGGGGAAGATAAGTTTGGATTCCGTAGAAATGTTCGAACACGTGAGGCAATGCTGACCCTACGACTTATCTTAAAAGAAAGATTAAGGAAAGGCAAACCTACGTTTCTAGCATTTGTAGACTTAGAGAAAGCTTTTGACAATGATGATTGGAATACTCTCTTTCAAATTCTAAAGGTGGCAGGGTTAAAATACAGGGAGCGAAAGGCTATTTACAATTTGTACAGAAATCAGATGGCAGTTATAAGAGTCGAGGGGTATGAAAGGGAAGCAGTGGTTGGGAAGGGAGTGAGACAGGGTTGTAGCCTATCCCCGATGATATTCAATCAGTATATTGAGCAAGCAATAAAGGAAACAGAAGAAAAGTTCAGAGTAGGAATTAAAATGCATGGAGAAGAAATAAAAACTTTGAGGTTCACCGATGACATTGTAATTCTGTCAGAGATAGCAAAGGACTTGGAAGAACAGTTGAACGGAATGGACAATGTCTTGAAGGGAGGGTATAAGATAAACATCAACAAAAGCAAAACTAGGATAATGGAATGTAGTCAAATTAAATCGGGTGATGCTGAGGGAATTAGATTAGGAAATGAGACAGTTAAAGTAGTAAAGGAATTTTGCTATTTGGGGAGCAAAATAACTGATGATGGTCGAAGTAGAGAGGATATAAAATGTAGACTGGCAATGGCAAGGAAACCGTTTCTGAAGAAGAGAAATTTGTTAACATCGAGTATAGATTTGTCAGGAAGTCGTTTCTGAAAGTATTTGTATGGAGTGTAGCAATTTATGGAAGTGAAACGTGGACGATAAATAGTTTGGACAAGAAGAGAATAGAAGCTTTCGAAATGTGGTGCTACAGAAGAATGTTGAAGATTAGATGGGTAGCTCACATAACTAATGAGGAGGTATTGAATAGAATTGGGGAGAAGATGAGCTTGTGGCACGACTAGAAGAAGGGATCGGTTGGTAGGACATGTTCTGAGACATCGAGGGATCACCAATTTAGTATTGGAGGGCAGCGTGGAGGGTAAAAATCGTAGAGGGAGACCAAGAGATGAATACACTAAGCAGATTCAGAAGGATGTTGGCTGCAGTAGGTACTGGGAGATTAAGAAGCTTGCACAGGATAGAGTAGGATGGAGAGCTGCATGAAACCAGTCTCAGGACTGAAGACCACAACAACAACAACAACAGTGGATTATTTGTTATGACATTACCTGATGATCAACTTTTCACTAGGGTAGGCTACATAGGACATGTATGCCACTTTCACCTGATGACTGCCTAGTGCAGAGGAGTTTTATGCATAAGAGACCACAGCGCCACAGATATTGGAAAAATTCCTCTAGGCTGTGTCCATATCTCTAGATCCACCATCTTGGATCCACATCTTGGATTATGTTGTCTTCGATGACAACATATGTCGCCATCTCTGACTCTCTGTTTTAGAATTTTTGCTTATATGCTTTTAGACTGCATATTGCTGATTCACATGCTTTTATTTTTGACACTATGGATCATAATTTTATAATTTAAAATTCTTTCATTTTTTTTCCTTATAAGACTGGCATATAACTTGAGGAATAGCAATGCCTTTAAAAAATTGGCACATGTAATCTACATATCAACTTCATAGATAATATTTCATATATACAGACAACTACTTCGTATCGTATTTGTGCAGCATGTTGTATACATGTCAGCTACAGATTATTGTAGCTTAATCTTTAAAAATCGTTTCAATAAAGACATGTTGCTGCTCAATAATACTTCGTCTGACGCGACAGACTTCGCCATTCCACTTCGCAACAACTTCGTTGGAATGAAGCCTGCTGCCACATCTTTGCACTGGCGTTTGTCCTCAGCATGGCAACCACTAGTTCGACTATCGACATTACAACAACTTCAGCGAAAAAAGCCCGCTCCCTCACCTTTCAACGGCGTCCAACTTCACCATGGCAATCAGTGGTTCCAAATGGCTCACTGACAGGCCTTGAGAGGGCAACCCATGTACTGCCAAACTGAAGTTCATTTTCCTACATATTTAAATATTTTTAACGCTTCTTAATTGACATTAGCTGTTTAATAAGCTAAGTTTAGTGTGTATTTATTTCTAATTCTTGACAATGTTCTTTTAACTAAGAAATTTTAAATTGTAATTCGACTTATAACTCATTGGTTAGTAATGACATCATGCAGTCAGAAGTGGGTGGAGCCTCCATTATATATAGTAAGACGTGCACTGGTTTCTCCAGTAGTGATTCTCCAACAGAAAGAGGTTCCTACTCAATGGTAATTCAACGTTTCATAGCTTTATAACTTTATGTATCTTTAATGTATGTAGCCCTCTAATTAGAGTTTTGTATACAACATGTAGGTCTGAAGATGACCACAGTAGTGGTCGAAACCGGTCACCTTGATAAATAAATCGTGATCAAGACTGTTTTTAATAGTAAATATTTATAAGACATTGATCACTGCTTTTCCCGTAATGCATTAAAAAAAATGTATCACCTAAAACTGTAGGCATAACTTACTTGAAAAGAAGTACCTCTAAACATGTGAAATTAATATGTTATTTCCAGCTACTTGGCTAAATATTTATTTCTTCCACACTTCTCCATGTCTCACGCCTCCTAGAGTAGTTACTGTGTGATGCACTGAATCGTTAGACTTTGGTAGAACACTGACATAGTCACACACAGTAAAAGACTTTCCACACAAGAGTCTCATTGAAGGAATTGTGACTGCATTCATCACAAAGGAAATCTTGTGGACGAAAAGATGGGTATACTATCATTATAAAAGCACATTAAATAGACCGAAGCACCTAACGGTAGTGTTCATCAGAAATATGTGTGCAATTTTCCCCTTCCTATTTGTCACAGGTTTCTGAGTACACCCTTATTGTGATAATTCAATGAACAGAACTGCCAGATGTCAGAACTACAGCTACTAGTTTTCGCCCTCTTTGCTGCATGTGCTGCTCTCTGGGAAAGACTTCTCACTGACGTAAAATCTCCATTTCACAGTTATTATGCATTCATACTGAATGACTAAAAAAGGTCACAATTTACAGGCCAGAATCGGACTTCAATCTATTATGCATTTTAGGTTACATATTTCAGGATAACTATCAAGGGCTTATTTCTTGCAGAATAATCTCTGTAATAGCTGATTTAGGATTAACTTTCACCACAAAATTTACCACATGTCGTGTTCATTCAGTGCTTTGTTGTATATATGCATTTTATTGTCTATGCTTCACACTTCTATCACCACTCTACAGTCATCACAAAGCAATGTGTGAACCTCCCACAAACCAGTAGCACTGGACTCTCGTCGCTGTAACATGCTATGCTGTGAGTCTCGTAGAGCCCATCGAGTGGTATCTCATTTGTAGCAACTGCTGCCTGCAGATACATAGTGGGTATCTGTAGTGACTGACCAGAAGAGTGCATTTAGTTGGGGGCGAGTGGGTTGGTTATCATAGGGCTACACAACTTGAGTAACACCACAGCCTCCAGTAGTCGACAGCGTGTTGTTCAGGGCTGGACAAACTTAATCACGCAGTCAGTATGCTTCTACAAATGTTGTAGTCAGTGCTAGTAGCATTCTGGACCACTGCATTCCTGTTCCACCTGTTAGATCAAGCTGTGTCCTCCAAAAGATGGAAACTGAGATTTTTGTCGTGAAATATCTTGGTGTATTTGAGGGTTACAAATCGATCTGCCACTGTAAATAAGCATACTTGGTACGCAATTATGATTGACCCATTGTGGGTGCACATAAGACTGACAAGTTCATGGGATAATTGGATACATTGAAAAGGACTGAAACAGATTCCTGTTTATTTTAATAGCTGTCATCACTCTCAGAGATAAACCTTTTGTGGTGAATTTTACAAGACAGAATTACATTTTTTGTTACTCTTGAACCACTGTACTTCCAAAACAAGACGAATGTGCATCTCCCAGTTTTAAATACGTATCTGCCTGAGACATTTCAAATAATAGCATGATAAATGACATATGTGCGGCTCAGATCATTTTAAAATTAGATAGATTTTGAACTTCGCCTCCATTTTTCAATTTGGGTTCAAATTTAAATGTGCTTCTAAACATTCAAAATTTCCCGGCCATATTCGCTTACGTAATGTGGATTGTGACTGCAGCGACAGTGTGAACAGCATAGTGGTGGTCGAACCCGTAGCTAAATAATGCAAATTGCGTTATGCAGTCGAAACTGCAGTATATATATCATGTGGCAGCGCTTTATCCAGTTTCCTCGCATGTAACAGTGGTCCAGGTGGCTATGCTGCCAGTCACCTCAACACTGTGTTAGCGTGGCTCTAGTGAATACAACTCTGGCAGAGGTGCAGTTGAGATGGCTACACTTAATGCGATACGAGACGCAGGGGTGATGTGGGGGCCTGACCAATGGTGAACTTTCTAATGTGTGGGAAGGGACTGTCTAAATAACGATGCAATTCCTCCTATAATATAGCAGCAAGTTCACTTAGTTGCACTGTTGTGCAAACAGACTACCACAAAAATATTCATGGCGAATAAAAATTTTTGTTTCTTAGGGGAGAAAACACTAATAAAACAGTTAACTATTTTATCTATTTGAGATGTTTTTTATAACGACCTTAGCATAACTAATATCATAATTTAAACGTAAAATGCTTGCTTCTGTCTGCACCTAAAAAATAAACCATAAACACTCGTAAAACACCTGAACAAGCACTGTAATATCAGTTATTAGTGCTGAATATTTAATTATACAGTTAAACGGCACTGAGCCGAAGGCTCATTGTGCATATGGCGGCTAGTGTTCCAAGCAGAAACTTTCAACACCTCTACTTACAAGTAGTTACAATGACCAAAAGTAGGTAAAACTTCATATTATCGTAGTGATATGATAATAGTGAACATAGTGTACGTAATTTTTTTAATGTGCCATGGCACATGAAAGGCACTTGAGGCTTGTCACAGGTAAAAATATGAACTGTTTCGTCGATTTTCTGTGTGAATACTTTGTAATATAGAATTTGACACAATGCATTTTATATTACACCTAGATGATATTTTTGGTGGATGATTCACGATCATCTTATGAAATTATAAATTGTTTTCCATAGAATTAATTACTTTGCTCAAGTAACTGTTGAATATGGAAAATGGTGTAAGTTAAAGCCAGCAAAATTTGAAATTATTCACCCTTCATGAATAAAAATATACAAATTCTGTTAACAGTAAGATAACTCTTCAAAAGTTCACATATCACTCGAGAGAAATTGACTCATAACTTAACTTTCAGTAGGGGCTGCTGTTCAGCTTGTGCATAATTCCTAATAGCACTCGGAATAATAATATTTAAATGTTGACTTGCTGTAGTGAACACTCAGTTGGTCTGCATCGAAAATGCATCTTAAATTTTCCATAAAAATAGCTTACATCACATGAAAGATTCTGAATACTTAATATGGAATGCTAGCCAACATCCGTTAGAAGCCTTTCAATGTCCATATCGCTTTCTTAATTGTGCTTTCTCATTATATACAGAAATGGAGCCATAAGTAATTCACATCAGCGATGTACAGTTTCTTCACAAGTAGGCTCATTAATACAGTGTCTGAGGAACCATAAAGTCTGTTCACTCACTTTTACGAAAGCAGCTTTCCAGAGTGACAGCTTTCTGTTGTTTAATGAATGATTTCATAACCTAGACTCAGAAAAACGATTGAAAGAAGGGTTGGTTCGTATAGTGTTCTTTATCCCATAGTGGCTCTCGTTACTTACGTTACATCCAACTAATCATAGCGATTTCACTCTCTTTAAATACATAATGCTTCTTAGGCTATTGTGTAGTTATTTCTTTTACATATGACAAAATCACAGTAATGAAAGTTTGACTATCAATACATTATATGTAAATGCAGTAAACAGTGCCGTATACCACTCTCTGTATTTGTCGCTAGGTGGCAGCACCAATCAATGCAGTTCTTAACACGTGATGTCACTATGCTTTATTTCATACTTTTGCCACTAGGTGGAATATGTTTGCACCTGTTTTGGCGTTCGTCTTCGGACAGAGCGTCTGCACTAACTACGCATGAAACGAACAGTGGTTTTGAGGTGACGATAATCATAATGCATATATGTATCGTTACAACATCATAGAAAACAATTTTAACAACGTTTTATAATATTTTTGGTTTTCATTGAGTGCTCCAATCCTTTATGGATGCAAAATTTCTCTATTATTCTTCTAGCAAATGTATTCTGTGTAGACTTATTTTATTTTTAATACTGAAGATAATTTTTTCACTTTAAACTTAAAACATTCTGAAGACAAACGTAAAATACAGCACTGCTTGTGGGAAAACGCTCAGTTGGACCATTAAGAATAAAATCGTGCTATAAAAAATGAGGATAAATGCTCGAACCAAGTCACACGTTGAAAATAAAACGATATTGCTAAAGTGATTGCTCGTAGAGATTCATTTCCTATGTGATAAATATCCTTACTGTGATGTAGTTAGAGAACTGCTCACAATGGACAATTGTTTTAGCACTCAGACGTCAGGCCGCGAGTGGTCTACCGGGACCATCCGACCGCCGTGTCATCCTCTGTGGAGGATGCGGATAGGAGGGGCGTGGGGTCAGCACACCACCCTCCCGGTCGTTATGATGGTATTCTTGACCGAAGCCGCTACTATTCGGTCGAGTAGCTCTTCAGTTGGCATCACGAGGCTGAGAGCACCCCGAAAAATGGCAACAGCACATGGCAGCCTGGATGGTCACCCATCCAAGTGCCGACCACTCCCGACAGCGCTTAACTGCCGTGATATCTACATCTACATCTACATCTACATTTATACTCCGCAAGCCACCCAACGGTGTGTGGCGGAGGGCACTTTACGTGCCACTGTCATTACCTCCCTTTCCTGTTCCAGTCGCGTATGGTTCGAGGGAAGAACGACTGTCTGAAAGCCTCCGTGCGCGCTCTAATCTCTCTAATTTTACATTCGTGATCTCCTCGGGAGGTATAAGTAGGGGGAAGCAATATATTCGATACCTCATCCAGAAACGCACCCTCTCGAAACCTGGCGAGCAAGCTACACCGCGATGCAGAGCGCCTCTCTTGCAGAGTCTGCCACTTGAGTTTGTTAAACATCTCCGTAACGCTATCACGGTTACCAAATAACCCTGTGACGAAACGCGCCGCTCTTCTTTGGGTCTTCTCTATCTCCTCCGTCAACCCGATCTGGTACGGATCCCACACTGATGAGCAATACTCAAGTATAGGTCGAACGAGTGTTTTGTAAGCCACCTCCTTTGTTGATGGACTACATTTTCTAAGCACTCCCCCATGAATCTCAACCTGGTACCCGCCTTACCAACAATTAATTTTATATGATCATTCCACTTCAAATCGTTCCGCACGCATACTCCCAGATATTTTACAGAAGTAACTGCTACCAGTGTTTGTTCTGCTATCATATAATCATACAATAAAGGATCCTTCTTTCTATGTATTCGCAATACATTACATTTGTCTATGTTAAGGGACAGTTGCCACTCCCTGCACCAAGTGCCTATCCGCTGCGGATCTTCCTGCATTTCGCTACAATTTTCTAACGCTGCAACTTCTCTGTATACTACAGCATCATCCACGAAAAGCCGCATGGAACTTCCGACACTATCTACAAGGTCATTTATATATATTGTGAAAAGCAATGGTCCCATAACACTCCCCTGCGGCACGCCAGAGGTTACTTTAACGTCTGTAGACGTCTCTCCATTGATAACAACATGCTGTGTTCTGTCTGCTAGAAACTCTTCAATCCAGCCGCACAGCTGGTCTGATATTCCGTAGGCTCTTACTTTGTTTATCAGGCGACAGTGCGAAACTGTATCGAACGCCTTCCGGAAGTCAAGAAAAATAGCATCTACCTGGGAGCCGGTATCTAATATTTTCTGGGTCTCGTGTAACCACTGCGGCAAGGCCGTCACAATGGACAATATGATCGTAATTTTTAATGTGTCCTATGCTTGAGTACTGTACTTCGCATTGCTCTAAGCACTATGGGACTTAACATCTGAGGTCATCTGTCCTCTAGACGTAGAACTACTTAAACCGAACTAACCTAAGGACATCACACACATCCATGCCCAAGACAGGATTCTAACGTGTGGCCGTAGCAGCAGGGTGGTTCCGGACTGAAGCGCTTAGAACCGGTCGGCCACAGCGATTACTGTACTGCCACAGTTAAGTGTCAGCTGCAACAGAAGCTTACACGAATGAGTCAGACAAACCATAGTTTAATACTGAACGTCTAGTCACTCTTAATGTTTCATTATAAAAATTTCGCATAACTGTGAGACAAATTCCAGTCATTGTTAACGGAACTGCTGAATTTTCAGATGATAAGATTCGCTTGCAATTGAAAATTAAGAGAAGAGAGAAGTACCAAGCGTTCCCCGCTAAATGCGCAGTAGCACACAGTGGTCGACGTAAAGACGCAATAACGCTCACGACGAGACGAGTTTACCACCCGCGGAACAGAGAGCTAACCGCTTCATTAGCTGAGAGCAGTCAGATAACGAGGTGCACCTCAAAGGTATGGTTGGAGGAAGCGGGGGCACGGGGGGGGGGGGGGGGGGGACTGGAAATATGAGGTAGGGGGACGAAGCTGCGGCGATGGAGGCGCTGGGCTGCCGCCACTGGACAACTCGTAGCATCATACTGTCCCGGTGGCGTTTAGGAAACGCTTCTGCACTGCGATATTTCCTGTGGGCTAAGCGATCTTGAAAGACAGAAGAGTAGTGAAAACTTCGGCAGTGACTGTCGTTCAGGCTCATAACCATGGTAGAACGATCTCTGGAGTCATATGTATATACGGTGCCGCAGCCGCTGTGAATTTCTTGGCGGAAGTCATTTTTCTGTGTTGGAAGTTCATTTATTTAAGAAAAAATGTCTCATTTCGTAAGTTAGCGATAATCTAATATCCTCCCTTGTGGGCCATTTTACTTACGACTGACGTAGTTGTGCCTGTACCTACTATGGTTGCCCTAAACGCCTGTTAGGGACGACATCACATGTTGTTTCCTCTATCTAAGTATGTGGATCGTATCATGCCAAAGTCACTAAAATTTATTCTTCGATGTAGCTTGATATTGCCTACGGAGGAATTAGCTAATAGCTATGAGATTCCTCCAGACTGGGAACACAAAAATTAAAAAAGTCATAAAACAAAATCACGGCGTCTATTTGAAGATCCTAAATTTCCAAACCATCACAGAGCTGGAATGCGTACAGCATAAAAAGTAACGCTGCGATACAAAGAGAGTACAACGTACACCGAAAGTATTGGGACACGTCCATCAGAGTTCTACAAATGGCTCTGAGCACTATGGGACTTAACTTCTAAGGTCATCGGTCCCCTAGAACTTAGACCTACTTAAACCTATCTATCCTAAGGACATCATACACATCCATGCCCGAGGCAGGATTCGAACCGGTGACCGTAGCGGCCGCGCGGTTCCAGACTGTATCAGCATCTTAAAGAACGGCGTACATGGTAGACAGTAATATGCATAAAAAGGCATGAAAGCCCTGAGCAACGAATAAATCATTATACTGACTTATGGTGTACACAGGCAACTGTAGAAGGTAGAACTGTAGAAGGTATGTGTAATGAAACAGAGCAGCCCATTACTGTGTAGGAGTCGCAAGAGGTTCCAAGCCCATAACGAACAGAAATGCTTCCGGAATAAATGAAATATGTGTCGAACTAATTAAATATGTATGCTTATACCTTGATAAAAGAATCTTGTAATTAATAAATGACTGTTTGGAGAACTAAAAGATCCCAGTCATGTGATATGCAACAGCAGAAACATCTAACTTAATGAAAAGAAAACTCAATAATGACCAAAAGTACCTTGGAATCAATGTTCTAAACACTGGCTACAACCAATACCCATGAAGAATATCACAGAAACTGGTATTTTCAAGGAACAATATGTATTTCGAAAATGCCGCTCATGCACAATCTGTTTGTAATGAGGAATATTAAAGAAAACACAGCGAATTTAATACACAAATGCCTGTGGCCTCAATCGACTGTGCGATGTCTTTTGACTATGTTTCGAAATAAATGAGTCTACACAGGGAAATGACTTCCCTCAAAATAGGTAACGTTGTACACTTTCAGCGTATCCACATCTACGTCTATCGCTTCACAATACATTTAGGTTCCTTCTTGGTCCGTACATGTATGGAACGCCGGAAAAACTGACTGATCGTTCGTTATTTTCCCAATTTGAAGCGAGCCATCCTTTCAGGAGGTTAAGGAACGCTCTGTTCCCTCACTGACAAATGTATTTTCGAGTTTTCTGAGCAGATTCTCCTGAGACAAACTGTATCCTACTTTCAGTAAACAACACTGAAGAACACTCTCTAACTAGACAAACTAGCATCTGCACATTCGCGCCATATTGCGTAGCAAATATTCCCTGTATCCAGTACGTCCAGATTGGTAAGGGCCCCGTACACTTGTGAAGTATCTAACAGACGCGTTCAGTACACAGACTTTAGAAGAGGAACCGCCACTTCCTAGGATGCTTTCAGTGAATCGTAGCCCGACAAATGTCTGCCTTGTAGATCATGCTTTGTAATAGGGTGCGTTGTCATACTAATACAGTCATTGTCTCCGAACTGTTCCAGTGCTGTAAGCGGCACACAGGGTTGTAAAATGTGTTTATATCCTTCCGCATGAAGCGTTTTCTTAAACACAACAGGTGGACCATACCCTCACCATGGAAAACACTTCCTTTCTGTAACACCATCTCCTCCGTTACTTCCCCATTGGCGCTACACGTTACAGAATGTAATGTTCTCCGTGCATTTGAAAAACCTAAACTCTTACATTGGATTGTCACAATGCCTAGCGAGATTAATCATTCCCAGTAACTCGTTTCCAGTCATCAACTGTCCAGTTTCGTCCCTCATTACACCACATCGAGCGTCACTTAGTATTTAGCTAAGAATTGTGTGGCTCGTGAGGAGGTACTCGATAATTGTGTCACACTCTTTTTAACTCGCTAGACATAGCCAATGCGCTAGCTGAAGTGCTGGTAGCAATTTAGAATTTACGGCTGTCTATTCCTCTGTTATCATGCGAGTTTGTACAACCATCCTCCGCAAAGTTCGATGGTCCCTGTCCGTCAATATCCGAGTGAGGTCTGCATAGCTGGGCTTTTTCCCTCGATTTTCCATTTCAATGTGTCATCGCGAACAGCCAACTTACGAAGTCTTAGAAGAGATGTAATGTCCCTGAAGGATATGCTACTGAAATTACAGCCAGTGACAGGTACACGATCGAAATCACTGAGCTCTCCTAAACGACTCATTTTGCTGGTACTGCTTCTCTGTCGACAACACAGCACTCGTACGCCTCCTTTTGTACTGGCGGGACCGCTTCTCGTGACACCTAGTGATCAACTCAGCACTACATGCAGACGTCCAGACACTTTCGATTAGAAATGGTAATTAAATCTGAACCCTTAGCTGCCGTCAGGTGTTGCTGATATTCCTCAATGGGGACAGCTAAAAATGTGTACCCCGACCGGGATCTCCTGCTTACAGGGCAGGCGCTCTATCCATCTGAGCCACTGAGGGCATAGAGGATAGTGCGACTGCAGGGACGTATCCCTTGCACGCTTCCCGTGACACCCACATTACCAACTAACCACAACTTACATTCGTAGTGTTCCTAATAGATACTTGGATAGATTGTGGTATATCAACAACACCTGTCGGCAGCTAAGGGTTTCGATTTAATTATCATTTCATTCTAGAGAAGCTGCAAGGTCATCAATGGTATCTGTTCTTTCGGGAAAAGATACAATCTTCATACTGTCTTCATTTGAGCCTGCGTCGTCGATCTTCGTCGCATCTCTCCACCCTCCTGTTCCCAGTTATTTGTACGGCGTGATTGATCCTAATCTTGACGGATTAATCCAGTATGTAAAAGTACTAAGATTTCATTTTTCGCGAAGAGTACAACTTCACATTATTCTAAATTAACTGTTAGTTGCCGGTCTTCTACGAAGCTAAAAGTTTATAGAGTTCTGGCTGAATGCTATAAAGAAAGTGAACTGGACAGTGTTTCTTCACAGATAGCTGAATAATCTGCGGAAAAGCATGAGGCTGCAACTAATATTAACCGCTCGGTTATTATCGTAATACATAGACTTCAACCTTCTTACTGAAGATCGGAGCACACCTTACAGAACGTCAAGGTTTGCATGGTTTATAACGGCGTATCCTGCTTCCCAAGAACATGCTGATGCAGTCGCAAACGTATTTACGTATTCCAAGAAATTTCATTATTGTTGAAAATGCCTATTTGGTATCAGATAAACATTGCGAAACATAAACTTTCAGTGTCGGAAGTGTCACAATTAATAAAATGTTCCGTGCTGTTATGCCGTGATCGAGTGAATTTCACCTCTAAATCAAACATTTCGTCCCCATTAAGAAAGAAGATGCTACCTTAGGCCTCGAGGTTTACTGAAAACCCAAGCACATAAACCGTTATCTACACCGGGATTCAAGCCACCATCCACAACAGAAGCGACGCAACATAAAAACTTTGGCAGATAGAGAAAGAAAAATCAGCGAACCAGAGATGCTTGACGCAAAATTAAAACATCTCACCAATACATTCCTCAAGAATCGTGGTTCGCTCGCTGAGGTGAAAAAAGCGTTGAGACCAAGCGTAGGAATCATAACGATGCTCAAGAGCAGATGAAATATAAGGTTTTCATGCCTTTCATTAAAGACGTTACTGACCGCACAGGAAAAATCTTGAAAAAGCTGTACATCGTAATAATACACAAACCCACCAGAAATATACAAGGTCACCTAAAATCGGCCAAGGATGCTCGCCACCCGCTGGAAGAAGCAGGAATTCCGTGTAGTTATGGGGAAGTGTACGCGGGTAATACAAAAAGATCGGTAAAAAAACCAACTAGAAGAGCATAAGGGCAATTGCAGAAGAAGGGAGGGTGCGGATCAGCTGTTGCGGAACATGCTTTGTAGCCAGAATACCACCAAATTCGTTTTGTTAAGACTCAAGTACTTGCAGCCACAAGCGGGTACAGTGAAAGGTTATACAGAGGGGCCATAGAGAGTGTAAAACACACCAGGAATATCAGTAGGAAGGAGGAGGGCGTGAAATTGAATGAAGTCTGGATTCCAGTGCTAAAGAAGAAGTGTACTAGTCTTCAACCATGATGGGACAGCAACAGCGAACGACGGCAGTCGACAACGGACAATTGCGCTCGCGCATTCAAAATATGTGACGTTGGGCCACAGTGCGGAAGCAAGTGAAAGTGGAATTTTGCTGTAGCCAATAGATAGCCAGGGTGTCAATCGGACATTCAAAGTACCTAAGATCCCCCTTGAAAATGTCCTCCACAGACGTGGACGAAGCGCTGGGTTTTACGGTGACATCCATTTGACCGCTGCATAATGACATCCATTTGACCGTAGGATAATGGCACCGAACATTTATTTAATTGTGACTGGATCAACAGATTCCTAAAGTCTGGTGATGCCCTGGAAGGCCGGCCGGTGTGGCCGTGCCGTTCTAAGCGCGTCAGTTTGGAACCGCGTGACCGCTACGGTCGCAGGTTCGAATCCTGCCTCGGGCATGGATGAGAGTGATGTCCTTAGGTTAGTTAGGTTTAAGTAGTTCTAAGTTCTAGGGGACTTATGACCACAGCAGTTGAGTCCCATAGTGCTCAGAGCCATTTGAACCATTTTGATGCCCTGGAACATACGTGAATGTAAAGAGCTGAAAGTGAAATATGTTGTTGTTGTTGTGGTCTTCAGTCCTGAGACTGGCTTGATGCAGCTCTCCATGCTATTCTAACCTGTGCAAGCTTCTTCATCTCCCAGTACTTACTGCAACCTACATCTTTCTGAATCTGCTTAGTATATTCATCTCCTGGTCTCCCTCTACGATTTTTACCCTCCACGCTTCCCTCCAATGCTAAATTTGTGATCCCTTGATGCCTCACAACATGTCCTACCAACCGGTCCCTTCTTCTTGTCAAGTTGTGCCACAAAATCCCCTTCTCCCCTATTCTATTCTATACCTCCTCATTAGTTACGTGATCTACCCTTCTAATCTTCAGCATTCTTCTGTAGCACCACATTTCGAAAGCTTCTATTCTCTTCTGGTCCAAACTATTTATCGTCCATGTTTCACCTCCATACATGGCTACACTCCATACAAATACTTTCAGAAACGAATTCCTGTCACTTAAATCTATACTCGATGTTAACAAATTCCTCTTCTTCAGAAACGCTTTCCTTGCCATTGCCAGTCTACATTTTATATCCTCTCTACTTCGACCATGATCAGTTATTTTGCTCCCCAAATGACAAAACTCATTTACTACTTTAAGTGTCTCATTTCCTAATCTAATCCCCTCAGCATCACCAGACTTAATATGACTACTTTGCATTATCCTCGTTTTCCTTTTGTTGATGTTCATCTTATATCCTCCTTTCAAGACACTGTCCATTCCGTTCCACTGCTGTTCCAGGTCCTTTGCTGTCTCTGACAGAATTACAATATCATTGGCGAACTTCAAATTTTTTATTTCTTCTATATGAATTTTAATTCCTTCTCTCTATTTTTCTTTTGTTTCCTTTACTGCTTGCTCCATATACAGATTGAATAACATAGGGGAGAGGCTACAACCCTGTCTCACTCCCTTCCCAACCACTGCTTCCCTTTCATGTCCCTCGACTCTTATAACTGCCATCTGGTTTCTGTACAAATTGTAAATAGCCTTTCGCTCCCTGTATTTTACCCCTGCAACCTTCAGTGAAATATACTGCACGATAATGTCCTCTGCCTCGTATCTTTTAATGGAATGCATGTCATATTCATTTAAATGTTACATCTGAAGTCACGCATGGTATATCTATGATTTTTGCCTATGTGTCACATTTATTGATGTCCAAACGGCGTGCGCTATGCTATTACAGTGCCTCACTGATACAGTACTTTAGAATGCATCTCTTGTTCAGTGTTCCCGACAAAGGCTATGAAATAACCTCCCACACGGAATTCAATGACACATACAGCAACAGAAGTCTTTCATTACATCACTCCGCCCGCGGTGCGGCAATCGAGCACTGTGTGTCCGTGTAGCTCTCATGGTCGAGCCAGATATAACCTTATTATTCAAGTGAGCCGTGATAATAGCAGAAGCAGACCACCCTCATTCCCGCAGGTCATGCACACTGCAGACGGCGATGGCTATTTTAGACAGTGAAAGCAGCCTCGTGCAATCACATCGTAACCCTTATTCATGAAGACGCGTTTCATGTGTGGGCTACAAATGGGTAAAACATGCATTAGCATAAAGCAATCTTATTTGTCTAACAAACGGTAAACCATAATCCACATAATTCTGGAAGAAGGAAAACAAATCTGCTCATTGATAGTGAGACATGAATCATGAAACCCAAAGAAACTGAGCTATCACATCGTGTCGCAGAGGAACGGTACAAGTAGCTGACGCGCAGATGCGGTTAAATGTTCCGTGCTTGTAGTTATCCAAGCCAAAATATGCTAAACGTAAAAAACCTCTTGAGCAATCTAAACAGAAAATATTCATTCAACTAAAAACATTAGTCCAATCTTAGATTCAAATGTGAAAAATTTAGAGAGAAGTAAAAGATAGGTTTAAATATTACGGCAGTCGTATAGAAGCTGATTTGACTACCAAGACGAACGCCGGAATCGAAAATACAACGGAGCGTACAACACAAAATGGCAGATACACTAACAGAAGGCTATCCAAGCAAGTTGCTGAGAGACAACCTGTACGGTAACATTTGGCAGAACGACAAACGAATTCGTGAAAAGGATGTTGATGGTGATAAGTAAAATACTAGTTTATTTCAGTTTCAGTGATCAAGAAGTCATTATTAAGGAGAGTATTCTTTGGAATCACAGTAGAGCTCTTTTGGTAAAATGTATTGAATTAATTTCCAATAAGCTATTGTCATACCGGATTAAAACATTTACCCTATTTACATGATCTGAACGAACATCCAAGAAATTTAGACTCCGCCGCATGATTAATTTCGCACAGATGAAGAAACATTGTGTGAACTAAGTTGTCAACCTAGCTAAAACCAAGAGGGACTGTTGTCCTTAAAACACGTTGAAAAAACTTAGAAATAATCTTAAGAGAATTAGTTTGACTTCTAATTGTATGGAAACTAGTTGTCATTGCATCCTTAAAGAATGTTAACGTAGTAATGGCAATATTTTACTGAAACGGAAAATGGCATTGGGACATAAAGCTTGAGAGATTCTATAATGTTCGTACCACTGAAATTGATTATGAGTCGTAACATGATTAAACAGTTACGACTGTTTGGTTTCTCCATTGATGTCCCATCAGTTACATGCGACTCATTCCTTAAATTCTTTGTGCTCATAGAAGTGCACGCAACCACATGTTTATGAGGTCACAAAGAAAGGAAATCAGTGAAAGAAAGGAACTGTCTTTGCTCACCTGTTCTTGAATGTGGCTCACGACTTCGAAGTGTATTAAATGTGAACTTTGTGGGTCTATTTAATGTACTACAAAATTTATGATCGTTCATTCGGGCACTGAGGCCGACCACAAAGTACCTATAAAAGTTATGCCAGCTAACGAATAATGTTTTACAGAGTGGAAACAACGTCTAGCATCATAAAATACGTTCCTCCAGGAGAAGTTCTTAAATGTAAGCACAAATGAGCGTATAATACTCCACTTATCAAACTGCACACAACAGCTTAGTAATATTCATACATACACAAACCTACGGAACGTATTCGGAAACTAAGGGCTGTTCGGTCATAAAAAGTTATATTCGCTATGAACTGATTTTATAGGCGATTTAGTTTCCCACAGATCTACTTCATTTTTCCAAGTCATTGCTGTTCACTTATAAGCTCTTGTATTGACGCTGTAATATATTCGTCTCCCACTCTATATAGAAGTTCTCCGCATCAGAATTGAGCCAGTTGATAAAGGCAGTCTTGACATCTTCAGATCTTCAAATATTTCTTTCATCAGGTAACAGAGGAGGCAATATTTCTGGATGCGAGGTCCAGACTGCAAGGTTGATCATCGAAAGTTTTCCAGCAGAAATACTGACTATTATACGTAGTCTTCGTGTCGGTCTGTATTTTCCGCACTCTCCCAGCACATATTTTCTGACGTACGAATTCGTTGGTGATAGTTGTGTAAATAGTGATGCGTCATAGGTGAGTAATTCCTCAGTGAAGCCAGTAATAGTCAATCGCCGATAGGATCTCAGGCCTTCGTCAGTCTTCTGCAAGGTTTCATCAGTCTAAATACTGGGTCTATCACACTACTAATCATCCTATATATTTGTATGGAGTCTTTTTAAGTCTCATGTCCATAGTCTGACGTTTTCTTTACTCCTTCCTGAAGGTAAGCGAATAGATTTTTGAATCAAAATTATGACTTTTGTTGTTTCACAAGTAATCAATAAAATTGGTACTACTTTGTTCTGAAATGCCAGGATTAAATATGAGCAAAGGCCCAGGCTTTTCGTTCACACCTGGTGCTTTTAAAAATGGTTTAACTTGAAGCAGTAATAGCTATATGTCCAACAGCTTATCTCGCTATCGATGTTAAATATATAATCTTTCCAAACTTCAGAACTTTACTTCTATTGGAGAGAGACATTCCTGTAATTCTTCTCGTAGCGTGAGTGTGGTGTGAAAGGGAAACATTTCTGTAAGATATACTTTTGGTGAAGCAGTTGAACTATATATACTTTATCGTTTCATCTGTTTTGAAACAGTCTCAACTTTTGAACCACAAAATTTGCTACATTAGCTGAAATGCAGCAAGCAGATGCAATAGTAGAAAATACTGCTAACAAAAATTATGAATATTCCTTGCACGAATGTGAAAGGCGGGGAGAGAGCGATCTCGATACCTTGATACAGACTTCCCACCAGTTTAGCGACAGTCCGTCTGTTGCATATGTCAGCTCAGCACACCCGTCTTGGAAATGCCCGACTAGTTCATTGTATCTGTCTCAAAAAGCCAACGCAAGGATACAGCCAATCGACTTGATCTACATAAATCGCAAACAAGTGCCGTGTGTGAGTGGCTTCTTCCTTATTAGGCATAAATCGGGTTTTTACTATGTACGCGATAAGTCTTAATTGACAGACACTCAAAGTAAGGCTCCTTACACCTAGTGAGATCCTGCTTCTAATACTTTAGTAAGTGTAATTCACCACAGAGTATCCTTTGACCCCTTCTTCTCTAAAGAAATAACTAAAGCATAAGTAAACGTAATGATAAGTAATTTCATTGTATTAAATTAATGAAAGGTTCAGTAAAGTGGAAACATTAAAACTCTTCTTCATTAGAATGAAATCATGTGTCCATTTTCTTATATTTCTCTTGGGCATTCTCCTTAAGGGAACTTTTTCTCCGATGAACTTCCCGTTATGCATTTCGAGAAACTGGCCAACAGCAAATCCTCAGCATTTCGTATTACAGTGGAGATGACGCCGTCTTTCCATCACTTTTTGCTACGAGACATGCACCCCCTTGTCCCTCGGTAACATCACCCAAATTTTTATGGAAAACTTCAAGGTTACCCTTCAAACAGAAAATCCTGACACTTATTCAACATCCTAATTTTTCTGAACCATTTCAGCATGTTGGCTGCAACGGAAACATAGAGAGCGTTCTATTTTCTCGTAAGAACTTACCAATAACCTCCCCGAATAATACGACGCCTTCGTCTGACCCACAATCAGTTTCGATTCAGATGGTAAGTCCAACATTTATGCCTTCTCTGCCGGCCGCGGTGGTCTTGCGGTTCTAGGCGCGCAGTCCGGAACCGTGCGACTGCTACGGTCGCAGGTTCGAATCCTGCCTCGGGCATGGATGTGTGTGATGTCCTTAGGTTAGTTAGGTTTAAGTAGTTCTAAGTTCTAGGGGACTAATGACCACAGCAGTTGAGTCCCATAGTGCTCAGAGCCATATGCCTTCTCTGCGCATAGCTTCTGACAAATGAGGAACTATCTGGCAGGGTTAAAATATTAATGGAGTTTAGGAAGTAAATTACAGGAGTTGTGCCACGCTAAGACATTGCCCAGACAGAACGGCATTGTCAGCGGAGATAAGGTGTGCCGGCCGAAGTGGCCATGCGGTTCTAGGCGCTGCAGTCTGGAACCGCGAGACCGCTGCGGTCGCAGGTTCGAATCCTGCCTCGGGCCTGGATGTGTGTGATGTCCTTAGGTTAGTTAGGTTGAAGTAGTTCTAAGGTCTGGGGGACTGATGACCTCAGAAGTTAAGTCCCATAGTGCTTAGAGCCATTTGATCCATTTTTGACCAAGGCCGCACAGATGTGGATGATGCTTATCTTGCACCACACGTTTTCCAACTATTTGACAAGTGAAAGAACATCTGGGAGAGAAAGATACTTTCCGACAATGAACACGTTGACACAGTGGCTCCCGAAAAGTTCTGAGACAAAGGAGAGAAATTTTTTGGCGAAAACGAGCATGATTGTGCAGTGGTTAGCACACTGCACTCGCATTCCGGAGGACGACGATTCAGACCCGCGTCCAGCCTTTCAGATTTATGTTTTCCGTGATTTTCCTTAATCACACCACGCAAATGCTGGGATCGTTACTTTGAAATGGCGCGCGGTCGATTTCTTTCCTCAATCCTGATACATTCTGAGCGTGTGCTCCATATCTTTTGACCTCGATATCGACGGGACGCTAAACCTGTCTTCCTTCCTTCCCTTTCAATTGGCGAAGAGTGGAACAATTGGTAGAAATTTGTGGCTGTTGTTTAGAGAGACTTGGTGACAGTGTTGAAAAATACTGTTATGTGTCTGTGTCACTCGGAGGTATGGTGCAGAAATGAATAAAAGTTATTTGGCCTTCCATCATGACGCGCAAGTTACTCTCTGAAGTACAACTAAAAAGCATTTATAAAATAAAAGTTTCAATGTGAAAAATGGTGGTTTAAGCGGCTATTTTTGTTAGTGTGTCACATTTGGAACACTAAAACAACATGAAATGCGACTTCGAAAACTAAAGATTTTTGTCGTTGCCCAGTGATGTGTCGTGTAATGAAAAGTGCACTGTACAGTTTATCGCGATTGCGGTTTATGGAGATAGATCAACAGTCTTAGACACCAACCTGTCCGCCATCTGGTCGCTGAAGATACTAAGTCCGAGACTAATGTCACTCTTCAGAATTCTAAGTCTGGCCATATGCAGCATCTGACAACACTGTAGAATGCAAAAATGCACGGAGAAAGTGATGTCATTCTTTCGTGTCGTGTTCGATCGTGTCCTAGTGGTAAATGCCCCGCAGTGTAGATATGGAGTAGCCGGTTATAGTTCATATCATTTTTATCAATCGCATTTCGGGTGTCTGCTGGTGTTTCCAGTCTGATGCAACCTCAAAGACAATTCACATCGCTTTCTGACAACCCGTAATAACAAAGACTTCTAGAAGAAAATCCGCCAAACATCTCGTGGCGGCCTGAAAATCAGGACACTTTACGCTCCAGAGACATTTCGCCCCACAGCGGCCATCGGCTACCTGCCACACGTCACCCTCCGCCTAGCAACAGACCCGTCCGACAAGGTGAACGTGGCGTGTGTCTGTATTTATAAGGTGGCTTAATTTGGAGTTCTAGTATTTATCTTGGATTTCACATGCTTAAAACTTACGAACGTTTTTCAAGAGCTGTAAAAAGAGTCACAAATGGAGAAAGGTCTAAGATTTGCGACACAGTATTCGCTTTGCGTTTAGTAGAGGAGTGAAGGCACCAGAGAGATGTCGGAACCTTTACACTGCATGTGATGGAGTGCTTTTGGGCAAAACACGTCAAAGAAGGATTTTCTTGTTGCAAAGGATATCGATCTGGAAGGAATGATTTTCCACATTCAGGGAACTAACAGACATACATCGGATGAGACAATGTAAGAGATGTGAGACATTTACAGTCAGTAGGAAAGCCTCAGAAGCTCGTTAAGTAGGAGTGCTTCATACTTTAACTCAACATAAACCAAAGGAGAGACTCCTACATAACCAGTTCGCTCATTGAGGGTTCCTATGCAATATTGTTATTGGTAACGAGTTATTACTCGTTCACGTTGACTGATTAAGAAGAAATTAAAGACAGAGTCTTAACAAAAGGCATATACTCGAACAAAGGGCAGTGTTAACCTGATATTGCACCTGGTGGCTCACAAAGGGTGCAATATTACGTGGCTCGCACGGGTGTTTTGCACTAAGGCTCGAGTAGCATAAAAATTGCGGGTATTAGGGAACAGATGGCAGATATTACTTCCTTGAAATAGAGGAGTACAAAAACCACTTATTGGCGGAACGCACTTAATGAAATAATTTTTCACGTGTAACTGTAGTTGTTGACCCTTGCCTACACCGGTATCCATTATTACCACCACAGAACATTTTATATCGTTTGTAGATTTGGTGAAGAGGGAGAGAAACTGCTAAGTGTCTGAGTGTCTATGGTACTCAATGAAGTAAACTTCAGGCACCCACTTTGTTTTAACGCTTGTGCGCTCCTGTCTGATAAGCTAACTGTTACGAGTGAGAGAACATTATCATCTTGGCGAATGAGGTCTCTCGCTCGTTCTTTCCGAGTCATATAACGCAGGAATCGTCTCTGGCGGAAACGCTAAAGGAGTTGCATGTGGCCTTCGAGGACAAATGAAAACACGCTAACAAAGATGTAAATATCCAAAGCTCACAGGTACCATCACTTCATTTTGTAAGGTGTCATACTGCTCGTACTGTGTTGTGGACAATGAGAACAGTTAATTAGCCTGCCACATAACGACTGGCGGATGGTTGTCTACGGTTGAATATTTGTGAGGAAACAAAGAAAAGTCGACGTTGGAAGTCGTCTGAACTTCCATCGCTTAGGGATTTTTAGGCTGTGAAAACAGGTTCAGCCAAATGTAAGAGACATTTCACTTGCAGCTTCGCCCACTGAATACTGATATATTCCCATGCATGCTGTGATAGTTAACTTCCTGCCGGCCGGATTGGCCGATCGGTCCTAGGCGCTACAGTCTGGAGCCGCGCGACCGCTACGGTCGCAGGGTCGAACCCTGCCTCGGTCATGTATGTGTGTGATGTCCTTAGATTAGTTAGGTTTAAGTAGTTCTGAGTTCTAGGGGACTGATGACCTCAGAAGTTAAGTTCCATAGTGCTCAGAGCCATTTGAACCATTCAGCTAACTTCCTCTGCATCGAATCATTTGCGTCTACTGAAAACAACACGCCCTCAGCTGTAATGTCACTCTGCTCCGAAAAGTCTGTATCAACTCATGCTTTTGTGATGGCCACATCTGCTTTGCAGTCACTAGTAGTGGAGAGTTGCATATTGTGTTGAAAGTAATAATTAAATTAAAAGCTTTCAAACTAACTTCATTAAATTTGAACAGTATTAAATTCTAGATTTTAAAGGTTTCCACAACAATATATGCACCACTGAGCATTGAAAATTTTTTATTTACTTGAGCATTAATTTTTTGACGTCTCGGACAGTCGATAGATTCTTCCAGCCATGCTTACTCATATCAAACTATTGCGTACTATACCATTAAATACTTCATATTAGGTGTTGCATCTATCGATCTTTTCTCTTACCAGAGAGACAGATGTAGTAACACAAAAAAATTCACTTATATTACTGTTCTCCATAGACATTTCACAAACGTAAGGAATATTTACAAATTCCACAGCTTTTATCGACCTTGTGCTTATCTGTGCTTTTCCCGTGAAGTTTGGCCAAAGGTTTTCGAAACCTTTTAGACTCTATTCACACAACTTTTCAGTGGCCTGAAAATTGGACGTATCTAGAATTATGCAAGTATTGTAATAACTTACAATGAATTTATTTTCTGGTTCATGGCAGGTTATTGTAATTGTTGCAGTAATTGAATGTTCTTCATTGTTCTCCTGCTATCACTATATCTCTTTCAGTCAAAGACCAGATTTGAACACCTATTTCCCATTTACATTTAACTACAGTGTTAGATTGGAAAAAAAGAGAGAACTGAAAGCAAAGGAATCTCTCTGAGATATTAAAACCATGTGTAGCATGATTATGTAATCCAAGCTTTCTAGTCGATATAACCCTATACAGGGTGATTCTTTTTCCATTGTGTACAAAGTCTAGGGATTGATCGATGAGAGGATTCGGAACAAGAAATGTCTAATGAACATATGTCCGGAACTGCATGGTTTCCTGCTAGAGGCCATTTATTCAATCATACTTCGTTACAGGTCGCTGAGGTCTAATACGCCCTGTACCATGAGCCACAGATAGAGTATGCATGGTTTCCTGCTAGCGGGTGGTACTGTTCCTCATACATCATACCGTAGTGCCCCCTCTTGCCATAGTAATTGGTAATGTTGTGTCCGATTCACATCTATTGCTGACTCGTAGTGAATGTGGTACAGCGCTGAACGCAATGGTTCCGTATTCGGATCGAGAACTTACCAACGTGCTATCTACTCACAGGGAGGCAAATAGCAACACACGGCGGGCAGCAAGGTCGTATCACGAGACCTGTCTCCGCCAACATCTATCACATCATTCAACGTTTGGCGCCCCTGGTAGCCGCGTGGTCTCAGGCGCCTTGTCACGGTTCGCGCGACTCTCCCCGTCGGAGGGTGAAGTCTTCTCTCGGGCAAGGGTGTGTGTGTTGTTCTCACTGTAAGTTAGTTTAAGTTAGACATCATAATGTGTAAGCCTAGGGAACGATGACCTCAGCATTTAGGAACTTACCACAAATTTACAAATTCAGCGTTTGCAGACAGCGTTTCGCCGTTTGTCTCAGACACGGTCGTTTCAGGAGGCAGGAAATCTAGAAGGACGTATCCGAAATTTTCGTACACCAGACTTCGAGGAAAATGTGATTAATTTGGAAGGTTAACGCCGTGTCAGTATTAGGCAATTGGTTCGCCAGTACATGGTAAGTCAGACGACCGTGTGCAACAATCTGCATGTCAATTTTCACCACCCTTATCACTTACAATGAGTGCAGGGCTTCCTAGCGACATATTTTCCACACAGGGAGTAGTTTTCTTATTGCTTCTTTACGAGGTGTATTCAAGTTCTAAGTCCTCCGATTTTTTTTCTCCGGACTGGAAAGAGATAGAAACATGCGCATTGTTTTAAAATGAGGCCGCGTTCATTGTCAATACGTCCCAGAGATGGCAGCACCCTATGGCAGATGGAATTTTACCGCCAGCGGCGAGAATGAGAAATGTTTTAAATACTTAAAATGGGGACGTTTTCCTTACTTGAACAGCGTGCAATCATTCGTTTTCTGAATTTGCGTGGTGTGAAACCAATTTAAATTCATCGACAGTTGAAGGAGGCATGTGGTGATGGAGTTATGGATGTGTCGACAGTGCGTTCGTGGGTGTGACAGTTTAATGAAGGCAGAACAATCGTGTGACAACAAACCGAAACAACCTCGGGCTCGCACAAGCCGGTCTGACGACATGATCGAGAATGTGGAGAGAATTGTTTTGGGGGATCGCCGAATGACTGTTGAACAGATCGCCTCCAGAGTTGGCATTTCTGTGGGTTCTGTGCACACAATCCTGCATGACGACCTGAAAATGCGAAAAGTGTCATCCAGGTGGGTGCCACGAATGCTGACGGACGACCACATGGCTGCCCGTCTGGCATGTTGCCAAGCAATGTTGACGCGCAATGACAGCACGAGTGGGACTTCCTTTTCGTCGGTTGTGACAATGGATGAGACGAGGATGCCATTTTTCAATCCAGAAACAAAGCACCAGTCAGCTCAAGCACACACATTCACTGCCACCAAAAAAATTTCGGGTAACCGCCAGTGCTGAAAAAATGATGGTGTCCATGTTCTGGGACAGCGAGGGCGTAATCCTTACCCATTGCGTTCCAAAGGGCATTACGGTAACAGGTGCATCCTACGAAAATGTTTTGAAGAACAAATTCCTTCCTGCACTGCAACAAAAACGTCCGGGAAGGGCTACCGTGCTGTTTTACCAAGACAACGCACCCACACATCGAGCTAACGTTACGCAACAGTTTCTTCGTGATAAAACCTTTGAAGGATTCCTCATGCTCCCTACTCACCTGACTTGGCTCCTATGGACTTTTGGCTTTTTCCAACAATGAAAGACACTCTCCGTGGCCGCACATTCCCCAGCCGTGCTGCAATTGCCTCAGCGATTTTCCAGTGGTAAAAACAGACTCCTAAAGAAGCCTTCGCCGCTGCCATGGAATCATGGCTTCAGCGTTGTGAAAAATGTGTACGTCTGCAGGGCGATTACGTCGAGAAGTAATGCCAGTTTCATCGATTTCGGGTGAGTAGTTAATTAGAAAAAAAATCGGAGGCCTTAGAACTGGAATGCACCTCGTACTAGCCACCCACGATTCCGGGATTTGTGTTATCCATCCTACTCAGAGATGAGGCCACCTTCATGTGGAATGGTATCTTCAAACTTTCATAACAGGCGTCTGAGGGATAGAATGTGGAACCCCCATGGTAGGACGACAGTGAATCATCAGCATCGATGCAGCCGGGGTAACTGGTGACCATATTTTCAGACCAGTCTTGCTTTTACGTTGCCTCCCACGTTGGAAGAAATGGCATTGATGATTGGATGGGCTATGCGGCGCTAGATGATGGTGATCCATGCCACATCACCGTTGACGTCCGGATGCATCCAAAGAGCGTCTTCCCCGGTCGATGGGTCGGATGATGTGGTCCAGTTGCTTGGCCTGCTAGTTCACGGAATCTCAACCCGTGTGATTTCTGTTTAAGGGGCTATCTCAGAAGTATCGTGTACAGATCCCATTCTAGACGTGGACCCTCGAGCAGCGTATTCATACTGCCTTTGAAACTGTTCGAATGCAGTGTGGCAAATGTGGAAGTGTGAGACAGAACATGCTACAGCGCGTATACGCATGCGTTGAGGCACATGGAAACCATTTCCAGCACATACTGTAACTGTGGCTACATGGTACAGCACGTATTAGACCGCAGACTCTGTAACAAAGTATGATTGAGTAAATGGTCTCTAGCATGAAAACCATGCCTTTCCAGACATAAGTTCATTAGACCTTTTTCGTTCCGTATCCTCTCATCGATCAGTCCCAAGAGTTCGTACACGGTGGAACAAATCACCCTGTATACATTGATTGGCGGCTCCATGGCGTGTAGTGTGCAGCAGATAGTGACATTTTTCATACTATTACTATTTCGTCTATATTTGACTCCTCAGTTTTAACGTAATATTTTAAGTAAATCAAGAACGCTATAATTCTAACTTCACACGCCAAATTGTGGGTACATTAAGCAACCGTGTATGTTTGATGTCATGTATGTATGGGTTCTGACCCAATGCTTATGCGGAAGCGTATAACCATTGTTATAAGAATGTTAGCTTGTCCAAACGGACAAAAGAGATGTACATCATAATGTCGGTTAAATGTGATGACAAAATTGTTTGTTTACACCTTCAAAATTTTTTATAATGAATATTGTGTTTCACGGCATTTTAATTATTACGTAATGGCATTTTCGTACTATTACTATTTTTATATATTTGACTCCTTAGGCTTAATTAACAGTTTACGTAAATCACGAACATTGTACCTCTAACTACCCACGCCAGATGGTGGGTACTATGTTCTTTTTTTAAAAAACTGTGTTATACCTCATTTCACGTTGTTCAGATAATATTCTTTTTCTTTTAATCCTATTTTACTTGTCCTGCACTCTGACAACTTATTATCGATCTGTCTTATGTTTTGTAAGTTTTTTTTAAACAATACGCCAGTGTATTTTAGATGTTTCCTTCCCCTTCGTCTGCTATGTTTTTCACGTATATTTTAAATTTGAATTACTTCATGAGTCACAAATGCACTAGAGGTATTTTGTGTTAATATCTTGCAAAACCAGTAATATTAAGTCTTCACGTGACACATGTCACATAGAGGGCGTTCCAAGCCCTGTCACACTGAGGTCTGGGTGTACAGGTACATGTAAACAGCGACCTCAGTTTATGTGATCGCTCTAAGCTTGTAGTTATAGCTTGACACCAGTGCCTATCAATTTCAATTGTATACTACAGTTATGTTCCTACCAACTGTTATGTTCATACGCAGGTGTAGTTGTGATTTTCGGTTTTAAACTCTCTGGTCGTTATGTGAAAATTTTTAGCTTCTAGCACTGAGGATGGTCACTAAGTGACCAAAAATCGATTTTGCTGACAATAAAACAACAACATACGGCCAATGTTGATTTTCCTTCCAATTCTACCCTGTATACATATTTTAATCAATCAAGGTAATGCGTCAGCAGAGTCCCCAAGTTACAATCGGACTATATTGCTGTAAGTGATGACTACAAAAAAGAAACGCATGCAGTGCAACATCACAAATTGCGGCGCCTTTGATCTACATCTACAGTGTGGAAGTCACTATCTGGTGTGTGGCACTCATTCATGTTCCATCCGCTACTGGTGTATGTAAAAATCGACTGGTGGCACACTTCTTAAGTTCTGATTCTATTGTTTTACCCTCGTGATCATTGCGTGTGGTGTAAGACAGGAAGTAATATGTTGCCTGACTTTTTTCGAGTATATGCTCTCGAAGTATAAAGAGAAGGTCTCTTGGTTTTGTGCAGCTTCTCTCTGTAGCGTAAGCAAATTGATTTCTTTGATCTTCTACATAGTTGCCTTTTGCTTAGTAAACGAAAGCATGATGCAGCAGGCAGATCTTCTTAGCATCTTTTGAACCTCATCAACTGATATGGCCTTTTAAGAACACCAAACTGATTAGCAACGAGAGTGGGTCAAGTACTTTGTAAGTTTCCTCATTTTTAGTGAATTGTATCTGCTTATTTCTTTTTAAGAGCTGACATGTTATCAAATGAAAGCTTTTGACATTATAAATATTCACATAATATTTCATTATATCTAGCTCGCGTGATTACTACAAATATTTACATTACCAGTTTCAACATATTTTTTATCGTCTTCAGGTATGATAACTAATTCGCAGACAATTCTTTTAATGTATAAACTCCATTTATACGCATACTGAACAGCACGAAAGTCGCATAAAATGTACATCGTGTCGTTACATTCTGAAAAAGGCTGACATACATGATACTACTTCCATGATGTTCAATATGTGTGTAATTATAATCCATACATGATTACGTAACTGTTTGTCGAAAAATTATAACAACTGAAGGTGGCAACACTGTAACATAATGAAGCCGGTAATATCAGTATTCGTAGTGATGCGGAGATGCCAGATGCCAACGTAATAAAATAAAATATGGAAATTTACTTATGGATTTCGTAATGTATGAAAGTCAGACATCTGTTTTCCTCATCAGTGTTGTCCGCATATGATCCAGTTTTCCCACGCCAAACAAAAGTTTCGTGAGATTTTACTACTTGCAACTGGTTCTACTCACTGATCAGACATGTTTAATTCAACAGTACTGGCTATTCTGCTACATACATGCGCAGTTGTGACATTTATCTATACCGTGCGTCGTCTACCAGTTCCTAAAGCTCTTCTAGGGTTTCGTTTCAATGTTGCTTTGTGGTGATTTTTCACATACATACGGGTATGGACAAAAATATGCAAACATCCGAAGCATTACATATTACCACGATTATTGCGTTATAGTAAGGTCTTTGGTGTTGAAATCTACTTTCAGTCGTCTCTGAATGGGTATACAGGGTGTCCCAGCTATCTTGTCCACCCAAAATATATCTGGAATAATAACAGCTATTTGAAAACGACTTTCACCGGTATCAATGTAGGGCTGGGGCCCATGAATGTACAATTTTAGAAACATTCCAAAACGAAAGCATATGTGTTTTTTAACAGAAAATTATGTTTTTTTTTTAAATAGACCTCCTATATTTTTTCTTCAGCAATCCATAGCATGACAAAGCACATACACAATGGCGTTGATTGCATTGAAATATTCCCATTACATCCCGAGATATTGAGACGCGAAGTTGACGCTTGAAACACCCGACATGCGCTGCTAGCGCACGTCCTGAGGCTCAGACGTGAACACCATGCTACCCGTAATCGCGATGACCGTATTATTCGTTTCGGACCTCTTGATAAGTATGTAGGTGAGATTACACATGTCAATCACATCGCGATTACGGGCAGCATGGGGTTCACGCCTGAGCCTCAGGACGTGCGCTAGCAGCGCATGTCGAGTGTTTCAAGCGTCAACTTCGCGTCTCAATATCTCGGGATGTAATGGGAATATTTCGATCCAATCAACGCCATTGTGTATGTGCTTTGTCATGCTATGGATTGCTGAAGAAAAAATATAGGAGGTCCATTTAAGAAAACATAAGTTTGTGTTAAAAAACACATATGCTTTCGTTTTAGAATCTTTCCAAATATGTACATTCATGGGCCCCAGCCCTACATTGATACCGGTGAAAGTCTTTTTCCAATAGCTGTTATTGTTCCAGAGATATTTTGGGTGGACAAGATAGCTGGGACACCCTGTATATATACAAATGCTGTATGATTTTTACTGCAGTCGTATACCATTCTTCCTGCAGAAACTGTCAAGTAGGTCAGTGGACAAGCGAAACTTACTCCTCGTGCACGCAAACTTGTCCTGGATGATTCGAGCCGCGTGACCAGGGATCCTGTCACCCTGGAACGCAGCACTGCAATTGGGGAACAAGCATTGTATCTCGCGATGTACCTGAGGAGTAAAAATTATAATCCTTGGTAGTGATGCGATCTTGTATAGTATACAGGGGGCCCATGCAATACTGCATATGTCTACCCAAATCATAAACGAACTTGCGTCCCGTTGCCCTTGATGGTCGGAAACGCTGCCGTAAATTGGAAGCAGTGTGCAAGAGGACTGATCCGACCAAATGAATTCAGTCCATTGCTCCCTAGTCCAGGTTTTGGGATTTCAGAGTCACGTTTTCCTGTTACAAGCATCTGTATCACTGACAAATAGTTTTAGAATTCCAACAGGTCTTGCAGTTTCCTGCCTGTATCGCTCCCTTTGTGTTAGTTTGGTGCTGACAGGGATAACGGATGCGACATTCAGTTCGGCAGTGACAGTTATTTTTGCGACAACTCTCTTTAGTGAAGGTCTGTCTCACTCAACACACCATTTCGTCCGCGTTCTCACTTAGCTGATATTGTTTCTCCGTTTTCCCCGAATTCTGTAAAAATTGTCCGTACTTTAGCTCCTGAAACACCGAACAACTGGAGTAACGTGGTTACGGAAACACCCAAGATGTGAGACCAACAATCTCTGCACGTTAGACACTTAGTCCCGACATAATTCAGAAAACGCCTCAGAAAACACTGCTCGACCACGACTGACGCTTGTATCTTATTGAGGACATTGCGCAGGCGCCGTTAACATCTTCATTTATGTACAAGCATGTACTTCTCACACTGTTCCCATATTTTCGTCCAACTGCTGTATACAGGGTGGTCCATTGATCTTGACCGGGCCAGATAGCTCACGAAATAAGTGTCAAACGAAAAAACTACAAAGAACGAAACTTGTCTAGCTTAAAGGGGGAAACCAGATGGCGCTATGGTTGTCCCGCTGGATGGCGCTGCCATAGGTCAAACGGATATCAACTGCGTTTTTCAAATAGGAACCCCCAATTTTTATTACATATTCGTGCAGTACGTAAAGAAATATGAATCACTTTGTGATAGGTGGCGCTGTAATAGTCACAAACATATGGCTCACAATTTTAGACGAACAGTTGGTAACATGTAGGTTTTATAAATTAAAATACAGAACGTATGTACGTTTTAACATTTTATTTCGTTTGTTCCAATGTTATACATGTACCTTAGTGTGGTGTGCGTACTGTAAGACCTTCGGTACACACACCATCAGATTATTTGACTCGTCGCTCTAACGAAGTAGGCAAGTGTCAGCAATATGTCTCGTGGTCTTATCGTGGCGTGTTTATCTTCTGCCGTTAGGTCAGACGATAGAAATGCCACTTGCACGCTTAAAATAGCAGATTTACGGTGACCAACTTTAAACAGAACTTGATTCATTTTCACACACATTTATTAAAATAATAAAACGCATAGATATTACGTAACTTGATTCTGGATGCTGTTTACAATTGACAATCTGAACTTCCTTTGGTCTTGGTTCGTTAATCTTATTCTCACATATCTCTGATACTTGACAAAGCGTCTATACAGTTCTCTTCATGGCTATGTACAGGAATATGATAATCTTATTAGGCGCGGACTGAAACTTGACTATACACTGGTACAGACTAATGCAGACTAATGCAGTCTGACTAATCGGAGGTCTGTACACTCGTTATAATACCTCGAGCGTTCAGGTATCACTGCGCGAGTGTGATCCGCGAGCAGAAAAGATTCTACGTTAGCAGCAGTCTCATTGGCTGCGTTACATATTAATACGCGGATCGGCGGAAGCAGAATTTGGTCTGTCTCTATGACAGCGCCATCTCGTAGTGCGGAGACGGACGAGCGCCGCGCCTGCGCTGTTGAGCTTAGCGGGGCGCGCTCTAATGGGAAAGTTGTGTACGCGCTGACTACACGGAACTATGTACACAACACTTTGTGAACTTAACATTTGTGAGAACGCATGCTGTTACAGCGTGATTACCTGTAAATACCACATTCATGCAATAAGTGCTCAAAATGATGTACGTCAACCTCAATGCATTTGACAATACGTGTAACGACATTCTCACAACAGCGAGTAGTTCGCCTTCCATAACGTTCGCACATGCATTGAAAATGGGCTGACGCATGTTGTCAGGCGATGTCGGTGGATCACGATAGCAAATATCCTTCAACTTTCCCCACAGAAAGAAATCCGGGGACGTCAGATCCGGTGAACGTGCGGGCCATGGTATGTTGCTTCGACGACCAAGCCACCTGTCATGAAATATGCTATTCAATACCGCTTGAACCACACGCGAGCTATGTGCCGGACGTCCATCATGGTGGAAGTACAACGCCATTCTGTCATGTAGTGAAACATCTTGTAGTAACATCGGTAGAACATTACGTAGGAAATCAGCATACATTGCACCATTTAGATTACAATCGATAAGACGGGGGTCAATTATCCTTCCTCCCATAATGCCGCACCATACATTAACCCGCCAACGTCGCTGATGTTCCACTTGTCGGGGCCATTGTCAATTTTCCATTGCCCAGTACTGTATATAATGCCGGTTTACGCTACCGCTGTTGGTGAAATAACTCTTCGTCGCTAAATACAACGAGTGCAAAAAATCTGTCATCGTCCCGTAATTTGTCTTGTGCCTATTGGCAGAACTGTACACGACTTTCAAAGTCGTCAACATGCAATTCCTGGTGCATAGAAATGTGGTACGGGTGCAATCGATGTTGATGTAGCATTCTCAACACCGACGTTTTTGAGATTCGCGATTCTCGCGTAATTTGTCTGCTACTGATGTGCGGATTAGTCGCGACAGCAGCTAAAACACCTACTTAGGCATCATCATTTGTTGCAGGAGGTGGTAGTTTCACATGTGGCCGAACACTTCATTTCCTTAAATAACGTAACTATCTGGCGAACAGTCCGGGCACTTGGATGATGTCGTCCAGCATACATAGCACACGCCCGTTGGGCATATTGATCACAATAGCCATACATGTACACAATATCGACCTTTTCCGCAAGTGGTAAACGGTCCATTTTAATGCGGGTAATGTATCACGAAGCAAATACCGTCCGCACTGGCGGTATGTTACGTGATACCACGCACTTATACGTTTGTGACTAATAGAGCGCCATCTATCACAAAGTGAAAAAAGTGGCCCAACAAAAACATTCACAGTTCTTTATGTACTACACGAATATGTAATAAAAAAATGGGGGTTCCTATTTTAAGAAATGCAGTTGATACCCGTTGGACCTGTGGCAGCGCCATCTAGCGGGCCAACCATAGGGCCATCTGGTTTCCCCCTTCAAGATAGATGAATTTCGTTCGTTGTGGTTTTTTCGTTTGATGGTTATTTAGTGAGATATTTGGCCCGGTCACTATCAATGGACCACCCTGTATGAGAACATCATACACGACACGACGGAGACTGACATATCAACCAGATCGTTTATCTACACTGTGACTAGTAACGGCCTCATAATAGTTTCTGGAGGAACGCAAACTACTTTCTCAAACTGCGATTTCAGTTTGGGGCGCAGGCAGTGGGCAGGAAATTGCAGCGGCCTGGGGGAGAGTTTCCCCGGTGGCCGGCATCTGGCGCGCTAGCCCCGCCGTGTCGGCTCACCTGCTACAACAGTTCCCCCCAAGTTGCGCCGGCGGCGACCAACTTTCTCAGGCGGCAGGTGGTCCAGGGACACGCCACGGTTAGCGGGTCGGGCTTCATGTTACCGTCACCTCGATGTGTGATACTAACAATTCAAACGGTCGCTTAATGTCAGTTGCAGGTTTCCTATCGAAATGCTTCCAGTTGAAAAAAAAAATTAAGTATTTCATGTGAATATTGCCCGAATTTAAAAATTTTAAATCTTGTCATTACGTACTCATCAATAGGTATAATCTTCTGTCTAACACAATAAGACAAGTACTGAAGTTGGAAACTGTGGTACATAATGATGTTACACATTTTTAACGACGATGGATTATCAGTTTGAGGTAAGGAATCCTGGTCCGGAAACGAATGAATCGAAAGTTCGAGTACAATGACTTTTCTGGAGACTAGAAATCTACTCTGGAGGAATAGACATGGGTTTCGGAAAAGAAGATCGTGTGAAACCCAGCTCGCGCTGTTCGTCCACGAGACTCAGAGGGCCATAGACACGATTTCCCAGGTAGATGCCGTGTTTCTTGACTTCAGCAAGGCGTTCGATACAGTTCCCCACAGTCGTTTAATAAACAAAGTAAGAGCATATGGACTATCAGACCAATTGTGTGATTGCATTGAATAATTCCTAGATAACAGAACGCAGCATGTCATTCTCAATGGAGAGAAGTCTTCCGAAGTAAGAGTGATTTCAGGTGTGCCGCAGGGGAGTGTCGTAGGAACGTTGCTATTCACAATATTCATAAATGACCTTGTGGATGACATCGGAAGTTCACTGAGGCTTTTTCCGGATGATGCTGTAGTATATCGAGAGGTTGTAACACTGGAAAATTGTACTGATATGCAGGAGGATCTGCAGCGAATTGACGTGTGGTGCAGGGAATGGCAATTGAATCTCAATGTAGACAAGAGTAATGTGCTGCGAATACATAGAAAGAAAGATCCCTTATCATTTAGCTACAATATAGCAGGACAGCAACTGGAAGCTGTTAATTCCGTAAATTATCTGGGAGTACGCATTCGGAGTGATTTAAAATGGAATGATCATATAAAGTTGATCGTCGGTAAAGCAGATGTCAGACTGAGATTCATTAGAAGAATCCTAAGGAAATGCAGTCCGAAAACAAAGGAAGTAGGTTACAGTGTACTTGTTCGCCCATTGCTTGAATACTGCTCAGCAGTGTGGGATCCGTACCAGATAGGGTTGATAGAAGAGATAGAGAAGATCCAACGGAGAGCAGCGCGCTTCGTTACAGGATCATTTACTAATCGCGAAAGCGTTACGGAGATGACAGATAAACTCCAGTGGAAGACTGCAGGAGACACGCTCAGTAGCTCGGTACGGGCTTTTGTTGTCGTTTCGAGGACATACCTTCACTGAGGAGTCATGCAGTATATTGCTCCCTCCTACGTATATCTCGCGAAGAGACCATGACGATAAAATCAGAGAGACTAAAGCCCACACAGAGGCATACCGACAATCCTTCTTTCCACGAACAATACGAGACTGGAATAGAAGGGAGAACCGATAGAGGTACTCAAGGTCCCCTACGCCACTCACCGTCAGGTGGCTTGCGGAGTATGGATGTAGATGTAGAAAGTTAGATACGAAGATCTTTCTAATACATCAGACAGTGGGTGTACTGGTAGTGTTGCTACCGGTATTGTTGTTACTAAGATTGCAGGGCAGGCCTCGTCCCGCATTGACAGTATTGACCAAGGAAAAAGAACCATCTTATAAATATCGGCTCCAAAATCCATACAGACACGCCCTGTTAAATCTGCAGCACAGGACAGGTAGTTTATGTTGTGGAAAGGGGCCAAAATAAGCGGCTGTCAGTTACACTCGAACATACAACATTTTATTTGATCAATCGTTACAAATGCCGAGAAAATTTAAAAAAAAATCGCACCTTTAGTTTTCGAACTTAATTCGTCGCAGAATGCGCCGTACCATCTCATACCTAAAGGGCAAAACGGCTGAAACCAAATAACTTAAAGATCAACCCAGATCAGAAATTTAAAAGGCAAGGCCTTATCTTAAAACCAGTTCCTTAATTAGGCTGAAGCCCCAAAGAATCTGACACTTTAAGAGCAAAACAACTTAAATTCAAAATCGGCTGAAGGCCCAACACTTAAGACTGAGTAATATCTATTAGTAACTGCATGCCATAATTTATCTGGTAAACGAAACAAAAGAAAAATTCGGAATAGAAATTAAAATCCATGGAGAAGAAATAAAAACTTTTGAGTTCCGCTGATGACACTGTACTTCTGTCAGAGACAGCAAATGACCTGGAAGAGCAGCTGAACAGAATGGACCGTGTCTTGAAACGATGATATAAGGTGAACATCAACTAAAGCAAAACGAGGATAATGGAATGTAGTCGAATGAAATCGGGAGATGCTGCGGGAATTAGATTATGAAATGAGACGCCTAAAGTAGTAAGTGAGTTTTGCTATGTAGGGAGCAAAATAACTGATGAAGGTCGAAGTAGAGAGGATATAAAATGTAGACTGGCAATGGCAAGGAAAGCGTTCTGAAGAAGAGGAATTTGTTAACATCGAATATAGAGTTAAGTGTCAGGAAATCATTTCTGAAAGTATTTGTAACGAGTGAAGCCATGTATGGAAGTGAAACGTGGACGATAAATAGTTTGGACAAGAAGAGAATAGAAGCTTTCGAAATGTGGTGCTACAGAAGAATGCTGAAGATTAGATGGGTAGATTAAATAACTAATGAGGAGGTATTGAATAGGACTGGAGAGAAGAGAAGTTTCCCTTGACTATGAGAAGGTATCGGTTGGTAGGGCTTAATCTGAGGCATCAAGGGATCATCAATTTAGTATTGTAGGGCAGCGTGGAGGGTGAAAATCATAGACGGACACCAAGAGATGAATACACTAAACAGATTCACAGGGATGTAGGTTGCAGTAGGTACTGGGAGATGAAGAAGCTTGCACAGGATAGAGTAGCATGGCGAGCTGCATCAAACCTGTCTCTGGACTGAAGACCACAACCACAACAACAACAACATTAATTTTTAATAAATGCCAAAGGCTTTACATAAAACAGTTCTTAAATTAAGCTGAAGGCCCAAACCATCTGACGCCGCAAGGGCATAACAATCTTAATTTAAAAATCGGCTAGAAGACATACAAGTACAAACAACAAGAACAAACAAGAAAAGGCAGTACACCCAAGGGCGCTCAGAAGTTTCCAAGGGTCGGCCTGGAATTGAAACACTGATGCTGTCTTAGGTGAGACAGGCAGTCGGTCCAATCATTGTCGATCCGATGACAACCCAACCGGCAGACAGTCAACGGACCCACCGACAAGATAACCTCCGCTTCACCCAACCAGCACACAACAGGGAGTTAAATGGAACAATGTAGAAGGTATTGGTGCCCACAACCAATTATATATTGAGCTGTGAAACTACGCACCATGCTGGCCAGCGACAACATGATGAGGAAAATACACTGCCTGAATTAACGTCAATGGCCAGGGTAGGTAACCGGAACGTTAACGGCTACAAGGCAGGACATTCCACTGGTTCACTTCACTTCGAATAACCAAGTACAGTTAAACTCGACCGGAGGGTGAGTAAAATTTGGCAATTTGAAAACACAGGTGGTTGCTCGCGGGAATATCCCAGCCGGCTGGAGTGGCCGAGCGGTTCTAGGCCGTACAGACTAGAACCGCGCGACCGCTACGGTCGCAGTTTTGAATCTTGCCTCGGGCATGGATGTGTGTGATGTCCTTAGGTTAGTTAGGTTTAAGTACTAATTTCTAGGGAAGTGATGACCTCAGAAGTTAAGTCCCATAGTGCTCAGAGCCATTTGAACCATTTGAATATCCCAACAGCCGACAACGAACTCCAAACGACACAATGTTAACAGTCGTGACTTGCTGGTAGATTAAGTCAAAACTCAACTTTCATGTTCAGGGTCGGTGAACCACGAATCTTGTAGCAATAGGAACACCACCTCACACTCGGACACCGCATAGAGGCCGCCAGCGGGCCGAGCCAAACAACACGCCGCAGAGATTTCCTCGCTGCTCCACGCCAACCGACCAACTGCCCAGGCCTGGAAACGGTGAAAGGACCATACATACGTCTTCCGATGAGACAACCAACCGAACAACCAACCAACGATCGTCCCGCTCCATTCTCCCTCCGTCGGACAGTTCATGTTTGTCGCCAGCGGTCGGCGAGCACTGGCTGTCGGCGCCTCACCGGCGCTCCGTCCCCGACTTCACTGCTGCTGCGTCCCGACTGCACTACTGGGTCGTCTCCAACAGACTGCCAGACACACGACGACCCGGAAATACTATCGGCCACTCCAGAGATGGTACGACAGTGCACTTATCGATACGCGTTGCTGCTGCTGCTGCTGCTAACAGGATAGTGAGACAGGAAGTTAGTGATGCCAGTAAACGGAATAAGAGAATGAGGCGGCAGTACCGTAATTGAAGACAACAAACAATAAATGGCCTGAACAGGAGCTGTGTACGGCTTGCATACCTCAAGAGTTAAGAGCACTTGTTCATCTTCGCTATTGCGATATTTAACTCTGCGACTCAACAACTGCCCATAGCTCTTAATGTATGCATTTGGCAGCGCTTATTTCCTGGACTTGTTTCCCTTGCTGTGGTCTCTACTGTCACCTCTGACAGTTTCCTACACTACAGTCTTAGCAACAACAGAACCGTTACACGTATAATACTGTCAAAACTATGAGATCGATTTTCTTATGTAAACTGAAGGTGGATGGAGGTGAAAGGGAAGAAAAAGGAAATAACTGTTGATCATATTGGTACTTTATGTGGAATCAACGGCGACGAGTGAAAGTTTGTGCCAGACGGAAATCCTGCATCCGGGATCTCCTGCGTTGTGATCAGCTGTGCTAACCACTGCGCCATCCAGACACAGTCTTTATGGCTACTGCAGTGTTTATATCGGCACGCCTCCCAGGTGATGCACATTTCCACCTAGCGCCACATATCCACAGTACACGCCCATGTTCTCCGTGCTCGCTATCTTCAGATTCCCCTAGGAAGCCAAGCATAATTATGCATCCACACAAAAGCATGTGGATTCATTGCACACTGAGGCAAATTAATTACATGCGTGCATAATGTTTCTTCTTTCGGACACTTCCGGAAGAACACACACTATGTTTAATATCGTAGAATGATTTTCGCTTTCAAATTACGACTCGGTTGTTACTGAACCAGAGTCTCTTAGCTCAGATTAATACATTTACCCTGAAAGTCGTAGAATGATTTTCGCTTTCAAATTACGACTCGGTTGTTACTGAACCAGAGTCTCTTAGCTCAGATTAATACATTTACCCTGAAAGTTTGGAACATCATCACGCAATCACCCTGTACATCTCGAGCCAGTGTAGCTCATGGCTCGCCAGTTACCCAGATTATATTCTTGCAGCATTTCAGAATAAGAACTGTTAATGACCACCCACAAAATTTACTCTCAATTTTAAACGTTTTCCCAACTTTTCTTCGCTGACACCATTCACAAATAAATGTAAAGAACAAATTGTCTCTATTTGCCTGCAACCAGCCACATTTATTTTTTTATATTTCATTTAATACACTACAAAGCATTTCAAACTTGTTTTCCCATCATCAGGCGTTAGCGCATACACATGTTACTTAAAAGTAAAATTTCTTTGTCTAAATGAGCAAAGAAGTGATTAGCTGCTGCATTAACTATGGGGTATTTGGGTAAGTGGGTGGCAAAGATTAATGTCCAGTGCTGTCTTCTGTTGGTATGAAGCTGCACCTCATTGTTGTGATAGATACGACAGCCTCTCTGGCATGCAGATAACTTTGCATCAGTTGTTATTGTCAGATAATCATGTGATACACTTCTTTATATGTCGATTGTCCACTTACTGTTTTACGTTGCAAAGGTTTATCTGCATCGATGGAACGCTGCCGCACCTGTTGTTCAACATAAGACTATTACATCGTTCATCTGACACTTTCTAGACTTTCTTTCACTGCACATGTGTTTGTCAATCGATGTAAGCAGTATACCTTAAATACATTCTGGCAGTCTTGAGCGAGTGGGTGAATAATGACTTTCATTTCATTCCAGCTATTTCGCGATACTAACAGTCTGGCAGTCGTTTGTTTCTGAGAGGCACATCTTAAATCTGTTACGTTAGTATAGGTATGAAGATGCTCAAGAACTTCGTTTTTTTTTAATTCCGTTACAAATAATATTATCGCCGTCTTTCATATTATCAATGAAAATTTTCATTTCTTCCTTGATATTCGCTCGTCTACTTTTTTCCATTTCCGGGTTCTCTTCAATTCTCAACGGGAGCCCTGTGTTATTAATTTGTGTTGATACTGCTGATTTGTTATATTCCTGAAGACTGTAGCAGTCTATATGTACATTACGTTGGATTCTGAAATTCCTGATTGTTTCGCCTACGTCGGCTGCAGTTAATTTTGTAAATCGCGGATGTGTTTTTGAATAAAGTAGCTAATTTATCAGACATTATACCAGGTTATGGCATTTTTACGTATTACACTGCTGCGGTTCCGTAAGTTAAAGTGTAGTTGTTGCCGATTCAGTTTGCTCTTTATCTGCTGTGAGTAGAGAATCACATCCATTATTAGCCGGCCGAAGTGGCCGTGCGGTTCTAGGCGCTGCAGCCTGGAACCGCGAGACCGCTACGGTCGCAGGTTCGAATCCTGCCTCGGGCATGGATGTGTGTGATGTCCTTAGGTTAGTTAGGTTTAACTAGTTCTAAGTTCTAGGGCACTAATGACCTCAGAAATTGAGTCCCATAGTGCTCAGAGCCATTTGAACCATCCATTATTTGTTGCAAACCATTTCATGGTGCCGGCCGGTGTGGCCGATCGATTCTAAGCGCTTCAGTCTGGAACCGTGCGACTGCTATCGTCGCAGGTTTCGAATCCTGCCTCGGGTACGGATGTGTGTGATGTACTCAGGTTAGTTAGGTTTAAGTAGTTCTAAGTTCTAGGGGACTGATGACCTCAGATGTTAAGTCCCATAGTGCTCAGAGCCATTTGAAGCATTTTAACCGTTTCATGGTTTCTATTTCTTGTCGGAGATTTGTATACTGAAGTGAAAATTTATGGGCTTTGTATGACACTGATCTACATGCAGCTTCTTTGTGTGGGGTGGAATATGTAGTAATCTTTGGTATAGTGCTGTCTGTACTAGTATATTTCCTTTGAACATTGAAATACACCTGCTGGGTCTGTTTTGACATTTTCATGCCTCGAAAATTAGGTTGCTGCTCTCTTCAGATTCAGGGCCAAACTGGGTATTTTTATACAGACATCTGAATTTATCAAGAAGAATTGTTACTTCACCGCCTGTCCTATCAAATAGAACGAGGGCGGCAACCACATAATTATTACAGAATTGCCTGTGTATCATTTAGTTTCAGTACTTTATTCTCTACATGGTTGAAGAATAGTTCGCCTACTACGCTACTAATAGGTCGTTCTTCACATAAAGCCTGCTGGTATACCGAACTCTTCAGTACATCCCACCTCACACAAAAGGGCTGCATAAAGGTCATTGTTATGCAGAGCCCACAAATTTACAATTCAGGTTAAAAAATTCGTACATCAAACAGGAAATACAAAATATATTGCAATAAACAGTGAATATATGGTACCCGAGTTGCTCCCGGGTTATTCTGAGTTGAAATAATTTATGGCAATGCAGCCGGGTAACGTCGTCGACGACGTCAATATGCTGCATTCCCGTAAGTTAAGTGGACAGTGGATATGATTCTGTAGTCATTAATACAGCGTCACAACAGATAAAGGCGAACTGGACAAGCAGCAACAAATTACACTCGCAACTGACAGCTCCACACTTGTGAAAAATGTAAAAATACAATATTTTGTTATACCGTCTGATAAAACAACTATGTTATTCTGAAACACAGATACACTCCTGGAAATGGAAAAAGAACACATTGACACCGGTTTGTCAGACCCACCATACTTGCTCCGGACACTGCGAGAGGGCTGTACAAGGAATGATCACACGCACGGCACAGCGGACACACCAGGAACCGCGGTGTTGGCCGTCGAACGGCGCTAGCTGCGCAGCATTTGTGCATCATCGCCGCCGTCAGTGTCAGCCAGTTTGCCGTGGCATACGGAGCTCCATCGCAGTCTTTAACACTGGTAGCATGCTGCGACAGCGTGGACGTGAACCGTATGTGCAGTTGACGGACTTTGAGCAAGGGCGTATAGTGGGCATGCGGGAGGCCGGGTGGACGTACCGCCGAATTGCTCAACACGTGGGGCGTGAGGTCTCCACAGTACATCGATGTTGTCGCCAGTGGTCGGCGGAAGGTGCACGTGCCCGTCGACCTGGGACCGGACCGCAGCGACGCACGGATGCACGCCAAGACCGTAGGATCCTACGCAGTGCCGTAGGGGACCGCACCGCCACTTCCCAGCAAATTAGGGACACTGTTGCTCCTGGGGTATCGGCGAGGACCATTCGCAACCGTCTCCATGAAGCTGGGCTACGGTCCCGCACACCGTTAGGCCGTCTTCCGCTCACGCCCCAACATCGTGCAGCCCGCCTCCAGTGGTGTCGCGACAGGCGTGAATGGAGGGACGAACGGAGACGTGTCGTCTTCAGCGATGAGAGTCGCTTCTGCCTTGGTGCCAATGATGGTCGTATGCGTGTTTGGCGCCGTGCAGGTGAGCGCCACAATCAGGACTGCATACGACCGAGGCACACAGGGCCAACACCCGGCATCATGGTGTGGGGAGCGATCTCCTATACTGGCCGTACACCACTGGTGATCGTCGAGGGGACACTGAATAGTGCACGGTACATCCAAACCGTCATCGAACCCATCGTTCTACCATTCCTAGACCGGCAAGGGAACTTGCTGTTCCAACAGGACAATGCACGTCCGCATGTATCCCGTGCCACCCAACGTGCTCTAGAAGGTGTAAGTCAACTACCCTGGCCAGCAAGATCTCCGGATCTGTCCCCCATTGAGCATGTTTGGGACTGGATGAAGCGTCATCTCACGCGGTCTGCACGTCCAGCACGAACGCTGGTCCAACTGAGGCGCCAGGTGGAAATGGCATGGCAAGCCGTTCCACAGGACTACATCCAGCATCTCTACGATCGTCTCCATGGGAAAATAGCAGCCTGCATTGCTGCGAAAGGTGGATATACACTGTACTAGTGCCGACATTGTGCATGCTCTGTTGCCTGTGTCTATGTGCCTGTGGTTCTGTCAGTGTGATCATGTGATGTATCTGACCCCAGGAATGTGTCAATAAAGTTTCCCCTTCCTTGGACAATGAATTCACGGTGTTCTTATTTCAATTTCCAGGAGTTGTGTTGGTGTAACAGTTCGTAGCGTTTTTTCCATAGTTTTAATAAATACGACAGATACACATCACGGAGGTATTAGTAATCATTAATATCTTCTCCTCCACTAGCTCGAGTAACTTTCCGATTCCACGACTATAAGTAATCACTTGGTTTTGAGGCGGAGAACTAGCCGAACCATGTTCGGAGCGCATTTGCATCGAGAAGAAAGTTCTTTGAAGATTTTTAGACAGAGAGCGGAAAATGCGAAAATATGAGAGCGCAAAGAATAAAGTGGGTACGGAATAACTTCCCAGCCAAACTCTGGTATAGTATTTTTTCGTCAGTCTAGCAGAATGCGGGCGTGCGTTGTCGTGGAGCAGCCTCGCGTTGTGCAGTCTTCCTGTTCATTGTTTTTGTATGTCATCTGCACGACTTCTAAGTTGTTGAACGTAAATATCAGTATTGATGGTTACACATGAGGGAAAAAATTCGTAATGCTCCATACCATTGCTGTTTCACCAGATATGTAACATTGTCTTTCGTGGATGTGCACAGGTCTTTGTAAATCGAGTGGCTGCTTTGTTAGGGCCCTGCTATTCGTTTCATTTCGATATGTTAACGTAAAGATGTCATTTCTCGTCACCAGTAACGATACAGATTAGGAACGGCAGGTATTTTTCACGAACCGACTGATGGCGAACAAGCAGAGGTGCACATATGGTCACTTGCGGACTGTGCGGCTGGTCCCGGCGGAGGTTCGAGTCCTCCCTCGGGCATGAGTGTGTGTGTTTGTCCTTAGGATAATTTAGGTAAAGTAGTGTGTAAGCTTAGGGACTGATTTCACATACACTTGAACGTTTTTTGTTACTTGCGGTTTCCTGTCATTACGGCACAGAGCATTCTGTACAAATACACTCAATTCTAGAACCTTCCCCATTGCAGGCAAATGTCGTACGATGGTGGAATGAGCTCAGTTCATCCCATTTACAGTTCTCGAGTACGATGAGGTGGATCATCGTTGATCAATGCTTTTAAACGATGGTCATCCAGCCGCAAAGGTTTTCCTGACCGTGATGAGTCATTAGAACGAGGAAACTATGTCTTGCCATGCTCTATCCAATTTCATTATCCCCATATACAGCACACACCTTTCTGCCTGCCTCCGCTGCTATCATCCCTCTTCTAAACTCAAACAGAAGAATATGTCGAAAATGTTTTGATTTTCCAATTGTCACTCCATTTTCTAGAACCCACAGCACCACTCACTATCTCCAAATGACAAAACAATGATATGTAGGCTCAGACTGCAGCAGTAAACAACAGATAAAAAATAAGTATTTATAAATAAAACACAGCAATCGGAATACCGAAATACAAAAGGAGATCTAGGCCCACGGTCATTACGTGTTAAAGGATAAATCTTTTTTCAGCATTTAATCATAATTAAAATAAATTGTGATCGAAACTCGGATAACGATGTGGTTTGCGCCAGTTGACCTTCAGTAAAAGACCGAATACATACAAATGTATAAGTTGTGTATCTTTCCACTTTCTTCCTTATCTTAATCAAATATCATGATATTTTGGAGACGAGTGAGGGCAGTGAGATTACGTATGACTGCCACGTGTTGATACTGATGAAAATTGCAAATCATGAGAATTTGAAGAAAGAGTTTTGTATTTCAGTGCAGTAGTGAATTTTTCATGTCAGCATGCACAGATAACTGACAATGCGTTATATTACGAACGACGTTTCTGTACAGAGTATTTTATAATCTTGATTTTCGTAGAGAAATGTGGGTTTGGCCCCTACATCCACAGCCTGACCACAACCGAGTTGGTGGTGGAGCGCCACTTGGTTGTGTCAATAGCTGTTACGGCTCGAAATCAGTTTTATCACCATTTCTGTCCTTGTTTATGATTACTTCGTTGCATAATCAGAAAAAAATATCTCGTATGATAAAAATAGTACATATACGATGGTGAGTAAATAGAAAACGTAAATTTCTTTTTTTAATGTTGTTTATTGTGCAGAAGTGGTACAAAGCTGTATCACTTTTCAACATAATCTCCCCCACGCTCAATGCAAATCCTCCAGCGCTTACAAAGTGCATAAATTCCTCCAGAAAATATTCTTTAGGTAGTCCGCTCAACCACCTATGCACCGCGTGGCGTACCTCTTCACAAGAACGGAACTTCTTTCCTCCCATTCCATCTTTCAGTGGTCCAAACATATGGAAATCACTTGGGGCAATATCTGGTGATTATGGTGGATGAGGAAGACATTCAAATTCAGGTCTGTGATTGTTGCAACTGTTGTACGGGCAGTGTGGGCCTCGCATTGTCATGTTGCAAAAGGACACCTGCGTCAGCAGCAATCCACGTCGCTTTGATTTGATCGCAGGCCGCAGTTGATTTTTAGGAGATCTGTGTATGATGCACTGGTGACAGTGGTCCCTCTAGGCATGTAATGCTCCTAAATGACGCCTTTTTCGTCCCAAAACATAGTCAGCATAAACTTCCCTGCTGATGGTTGTGTTCGAAACTTCTTTGGTTTTGGTAATGAGGAATGGGACATTCCTTGCTCGCTCTCTTCGTTTCCAGTTGGTGGAAGTGAACCCAGATTTCGTCCCCAGTACCGATTCTTGCAAGGAAGCCATCACCTTCTCGTTCAGAGCACTTTAGAAGTTCTTCACAAGCATCAACACGTCGTTCTCTCATTTCAGGAGCCAGCTGCCGTGGCACCCATCTTGCAGACACTTTGTGAAACTGGAGCACATCATGCGCAATGTGTTGTGCTGACCCATGACTATTCTGTAAAGATGCTGCATTGTCATTCAGTGTCACTCGGCGGATTTCTTCACTGTGCCTTCAACTGCTGCAATGTTCTGTGGATTCACAACTCGTTGTCCCTGGCCTGGACGTGGAGCATCTTCCACTGAAGTCACATCATTTGCGAACTTCCTACTCCATTCGTAGACTTGCTGCTGTGACAAACATCCACCACCGTACTGAACCTTCATTCGTCGATGAATTTCAATAGGTTTCACACTTTCACTACGCAAAAACCGAATTACAGAGCGCTGTTCTTCCCTGGTGCAAGTCGCAAGTTGGGCTGCCATCCTTATACTGATACTGTGACGGTATATGTGCATCTGCACTATGCAGGCACCTGCAGGCCATTCTGCACGCTGTTTGTAGCACTTTCACCAACTTACAGGATAACGGCGCGAAATTTCGATTTGTTATTACAAATTTAAGGTTTTCATTTGACTCACCCTCGTACTTATTCGGTGCTAGGATGTCAGGTAAAACACGTTTCAGCGGTCTAGTTTCGAAACTTATTTCATTTGGCTACCAGTTTCGGCGCTTTACTACGCCATCTTCAGGTCCGTGACCGGCGCTGGAAACTAGACAGCCGAAAGTTGTGTTTGATTTGTGATCGGGGGGGGGGGGGGGGGGGGGGTGTTCAGTAAGTAATGCAACACTATTTTTTTGAAAGCAGGTTGGTTTTATTTAGGATTCCAGTACACCATTACATTCCCCTAGCTTTTGCCTGAAAAACTTTATTTTTCATCGTAATCTCTGTCCAATGGGACGGCGTTACGCCATCTTAGAGGGAAGGCGTGTTTTCGCGCGTCGTACTGTAACGCTACCGCCCTTAAACGGACGTGCGTTAGCTGTATAAAGCCTGTACTGTAATAAGTTCACGGGCTTCACCTTATAAACAAGGATTTTAGTACATAAATTGACCGCGTGTACCTAATAGAAGCAAGATCGGACTTGTAATCAGTAAATAACTACAGTGATGCGTCAAACATATGTGAAGCACAATTGCTCGTTCGCATGTACAAGAAGTAATCACAGTAGATGCTACCGTTAATTAATAATTCGGTCGCCAGCCTACTTAGGCAATGAGTGAGTTTTTCCTTGTACAATTGGGTGCATGTACAAGCATAGTAACCTGTAGTAATGATGCGTTATATGGCAAAGTTTGGAACCAGAAAAATCCACTGAACTAAAGCTTTCTCTTTTTGTACTAATTTGGACGAGCTAAATTCACACAACACCACACTGCAATGATTACTACGAACTGCATTTAGTATATTGATCAGACTGAAATCGGGCATAGATTGCCCTAGGATAAGCAGTTTTGAAACCCACATACAATGTCACTATTAAAATGGAAAAACAACACTAATGCACTTAGGATTAATGTAGAACTTGACTTTACTGGTCAAATCTGATCAACACATTTCAAGGTTTGAAAGAATGAACAAGAAAAGGGGGGGGGGCACTGAAACTGTTATGGTCGTTATACTGAAACTGTTAATTACTAAAAGTCAAATTAACACTCAAATTTCTCAATCAATGGATAACCAATCTTTTGTTTTACTTCTGAATAATTTAACTGTCATTAGTTCTGCCTCAAGTTAATTAAACAGCATCGATAACTCAATTCAAAAAACTATCTTTCAGTTTATTTATACTTCTACCAACATTTGCAATAGTTCACAGAACTATTGCATTTCTTTATAGCAAAAGTTTGATTACTGATAATTCTCATTTGCACTAATTATGAACTTTCAGTTCAGGATACTCGGGTTGCACAATACGAGGTAAGGATCCTGTCTAGGTCAGTGATCAGGGTAAGTCATGGCTAAAGCAATTCTGGTAAAATTCACGTTATTATTACACAATTAGAAGCAGTTTCGACACTGGTCCACACATTTACACTTCTAAAGATGAAATAAAGGTTTGACCTGTGCAAGTCGGTGCGGCGGTTGGCGGGCAGCGAGGTTACGGGCAGCACGGCACACATACAAGCGCGGCTAAGGCGCACGCTACATAGGCACTTTCCATCTTCTTAGCGTCGTAATCTTTCCAATATTGTGCCTCAGAATATAGCCATGCCAGGTAGTCGTCGGAATCGGTGTACCCGAGGCTCAATATAATCCACTTTTCCTAGGTAGCCTCCTCGGTACAGTACTTGTTCCTCGGATCAATTTACCACTCCGACTCTTACTGACTCTCGCCTCCGACTGACTGACTGTGCCCGTTGCGCCGAACCGCGCCCAGTGTGCGTTTTCCCGCGCTCGCCTGCCTCCACCTTTTCCCGCTCCCCTACAGGTAGGGTATTCACCACAGGTTTTCTATTACACATATTCTAATGCATTACCTACGTATGGACCAAGTGTTTAAATTACAATTTTCACATTTTACAATATTTTTAACATTAAGTACACTTTCTTTTGATTATCACATTCTCTGAAATCTAACATAAATAATAATATTCATTACAAAAGTTACTCGCAGTTTCTTTAACATCACTATACGAGCCGAAAAAGAAGTTCAAAACCCTGCCAACATTAACTTATCTAAATTCATAAAGGAAAAAATTATTATAGATACAGTTGTCGTTAAAGTACCAATCCATAGGTAGACGTCGGAAAAAAAGTCTTCCTCCATCATCCACGTACTGCTTCCCACAGAGGGCATCTTTCATTGGACCAGACAGATAGAAGTCGGAAGGTACAATTTCCGGGCTGTAGGATAGATGAGGAAGCACAGTCGAATGAAGCTTTTGTGAGCTCCTCTCTAGTGTGCAGGCTCGTATCAGGACTTGCGTGGTCATGGAGAAGTTCGTTTGCACTTTTGTTCCCACGGAAACACTGTGATATTCTCTTGGTTGCAGGAGTCAGCTGTGTGCGGCTGGATAGCATGATTGAGATCGGACGGACTGGCTCTATCTTGTTGCGATGACGACAGGTGCCTTCCCCTATGTCTCGCCGTGCTTTTGTTCACAGCCAGATCTTCGAAGACATTCTGCAAACGCCTATAAACATCAGTGATGCTCTGGTTATTCACCAGAAGGACATCTCTCTATTTAATACGTGTCTCCGTTACAGAGGCCATTTTGAAATCTATGAGCCCTGCCATCTATCGGAGCTTTATTAAATTACAGCAGCTGAAGCAGAAACATCGCACGACGTCCAACTACAAATTCCGCATGATTTCAACCGAAACTGGCCGAGAAAAGAAATGCGTTGCCTTACTAACTGAAAGACTCTCTTAATTGTATTGTAGGTACACTGAAGCGCCAAAGAAACTGTTAAAACATGCATATTCAAATACAGAGATATGTAAACAGGGAGAATACAGCGCTTCGGTCGGAAACGCCCATATATCACGTCTATGGTGCAGTTATTAGACCAGTTACTGCTGCTACAATGGCAAGTTAGCACGATTTAAGTGAGTTTGAACATGGTGTTATAGCCGGCGCACGAGCGATGGGACACAATCTCCAAGGTAGCGAAGAAGTGGGGATTTTCCCGTACTATCCTTCCAGAGTGTACCGTGAATGTCAGGATCCCGGTAAAACATCAAATCTCTGATGTCGCTGCGGCCGGAAGAAGATCCTGCAAGAAAGGGACCAACGACGATTGAAGAGAATCGTTCAACGTGACAGAAGTGCAACCCTTCCACAAATTGGTGCAGATTTCAGAGTTGGGCCATCAGCAAGTGTGAAAATGGAAGCCATTCAACAAACCATCACCGATGTGGGCTTTCCGAGCCGAAGGCCCACTCGTATACCATTAATAACTGCAGGACACAAAGCTCTACACTACTTTGGGCCCGTCAACACCGACATAGGGCTGTACAGTTGGAACACGACGTGCACGTATACGGGTATGGAGACAACCTCACAAATCCATGGACCCTGAATGTCAGCAGGGGACTGTTTAAGCTGGTGGAGGCTCTGTAATTGTGTGGGTATGTGCAGGTTGAGTGATATGTGACCCCTGATACGTCGAGATACTACTCTGACGGGTGACACGTACATAAGCATCCTGTCTGGTCACCTGCATCCATTCATGTCCATTGTGCATTCCGACAGACTTGGGCAATTACAGCGGGACAATGGCGGCACCCCAGAAGTCCAGAATTGCTACAGAGTGGTTTCAGGAACACTCTTCTGAGTTTAAACACTTTCGTTGGCCACCAAACCCCCCTGACACGAACATTATTGAACATATCTGAAACGCCTTGCAACATGCTATGCGGAAGAGATCTCATCCCCCCTCCCCTCCCCCCCTTACCGTTACGCGTTTATCGACAGCCCTGCCGGATTCATGGTGTCAGTTGCCTACAGCACTATTTCACACATTACTCGAGCCCATGCCACGTCGTGCTCCGGCACTCCTGCTTTCTCGCGGGGACCTTGCACGATATTAGGCATGTGTAAGAGTTTCTTTGGCTCTTCAGTGTATGATAAAGAGGGATTTTGCTAATGTTCCATGGGAGGTTAAAATACAATATCTTTGACTCTGCAGATTTGGTATACGGTACACATTGGAACACATCAGGCAGGTGGTAATTTTCTGCTATACTAATGTTCTAGCTCCACGCGCAAGAGCATCATCATGTAGCTACCCCACCCTTCGTACCACCAAAGGCACGCCTTCCAGCACTGGAGGCAAGTCACCTGAAGGAAATGCGGATATGGCTCGCCTGTGTGGTGATGAGAAATGGTGACCGTTTCCATGCGGCGGTCGCTCCTCTCACACGTTGAGGCTGAACAGTTGCAGATGGTTAATTGACACCATACCATATTGATTCCCTGTAGCCCACTGGTGCGTGTTGTGAAGCTTAACGATATCTCCCCTTGTAAAGGCAGCCTCATCTGAGGAAAGGATGAGGACAGAAACCTCAGCACCGTAGTGGTCTGTGTGACCAACCAGCGCCAAAAGCGTCGACGCTCAGCAAGTCAGTAGGTAATAGGGCTTTCATGTGTTATAAGTGGTACGTAAATTGTCTTACGAAAATATGAGAGTATTTTATTTTTTTGATATGAATATCTGTGGGAAATATCGAGATTGATCACCATTTTCATTTGCAATTCTATCCTGAATGAGCAATATTCAGGGATAATAGTGTGTTAACATAACGATCAGAACTACGATCAGAACTATATTTTTTGCTGACACATCTTCAGAATCAACAGTAAAGCAGACAGGCGGCTACATTCAGAATAATAAACATTCGTGTAACGCTTTGTGGAAGAAACTAAATGTATGTAGCACAAAACTGCTTTAATATGTCTGTTACAACGTAAAGCACACTATGAAAATTTTTTTAAGAAGCTTCCGTCAAATTAGTTCTGCATCACGGTTCTCTGTCTTCCCTACAGGGGTTTTTATGATCATGTTGGCGCTATCGGAGCTTGGGGAGTAGAAACGCCAGCGGAAATAAATCAAACAACACAGCAAGTAAGAACGGAAAGGGTTTCACAACTTTAATAACAAATTAAAACTCTGGGGGCAGGAAGTAACTTTCTGGGAAACGACAGCAGATAATGAAAGCAACGGTGAATTAATAATGACATCGGTTCGCAATAGAGAGTGTGGAGAACTCCGCCGAAGGGTTAATTCGCACAAAAAGCCGGTGCGGAGTACACATTTCTGAGCCAATAACGTTGTGAATGGAATCGCGGCGCCGAGATTTTCCTTTGAGAACAATAAAAACTGCATATCCGACGTTTCAGCGTTTCGGCGTTTCTTTGTGCAACACCAACGACCGCCCCTTCATTAGTTTTATGCCGCAGCACGGCGCTACTGCATTTTATCAACAGTTTGAAACACACACCTGAAAGTATGATCATTTGTTGTGTCATATGCCGACCCTACTTCATGAAAAGTACATACGACTCTTTTTCGTTTTCATTTTGTTGTCTAACTAGCGGTGAACACTAGGTATCAATGTCATGAATATTTCCTTATATCGACATTTTTATTGTCTTTAAGTCAGGATGTTCATCACCTCCGTGGACTACAAATGGTTGAATCAACTCCCATTCTCTCGTAGCACAGCCATTCTGTACTGTTTTTACTCCACTGGTTTAAGCTGAGTACTACATTCTTATTGTCAGGCAGTAAAAGGATATTCACATGAACATATGTTGAAGACCTGAAGGAGACATTCCTGTTCTTCTGCTCTACTACAGACATTTGGTGAAATTCTTTATGATGGGCAGATGTTTTTTGGACTGTCCATCAGCTGTCATAGCGCAGTAGCTGTCGAGACACGGGTGTATGGCATTTGGGGACACCACAGTAGCCCAGGAGTCGCGATCCATTGTCTGGTAGAACAGTCGCTCTAAGGGCGTGTCTTACGTCGTTCCTCAAACCTGTAGATTTAAGTGATAGGTTTATCATCTCCATCTCAAAGAAATACCACTTAAAATCTTCAAAAATATGTATGGTAACATGTGATTGTATCTTGGAACGTAATTTTCGTCTATGGCTAACTCAGGTGCCTTAGTTAGTCTGCCAAACTTGTTACGTATTTACCGTTGAAACCAGAAACATATTAATTAGAAAGTTACACACGATGTTTTCTTTATTATTATTTTTTATCTGTATGAAGGAACAAAACCACCTAAATAATACTGGCGACTGTAACCCCTGAATTTTATATTACACTTAGTTAACAGTGAAAAGCGTAACGTAAAAGATAATTTTCCTCTTACGGAAACCAAATTGGTTCCCATTCGCGTTCGCATGTTCAGTGTCCCTTCAGACTGCGTTTTCAACAAACCCCATCATTATTTCCATGGATATTATTTCCTGGGCTCTATATTGATATCCCTTCTGGTTTGCATTTCCGTGTGATTTCAAGCACCTCTGAAACGAAAAATGAGTCCCATATTCATTTAACAGCGCTTTCGGAGCGAGAACAGTTTACATGATCTTTTTCGATTCACAAGAGTTGGGATGGGACGAGGGATCATCACCGATCTGGATTAACGACAACATGAGGCAATAGTGGCCCGTGAAACAAAGGAATGACCGGAAAATTGGTCATTAGCGGTCGCGCGAACGGGACGCTGACAGAGTCAATTAGCCGTTAATGATGTTGTGAGAGCTGATGACGCGACGCTTGAGGGTGCTTCGATGGTTGTACCATCTGCAGCGACAGGAGATCAACGGGCTGTGAGGATATTCATGGATATGGATGTGTATACACGCGTGGACCTCTTTAAAATAAACTACTAATTTGCCTCTTAGGCGACGAATAAAAACCTTGTGAAACGATGTGGAAAGCAACTGACAGGATCTCATGTTTAATAAACACATCGAAATGTGACAAAATCGCGCACCTTCTTTTTGACAAGCAATTCGTAAATTTCGTAGTATATTTTAACGAACACATCGAGACAGATTCTGGGAAAGACGAGATATTGCGGAAAGAGAAAGTATCGAAAAATATCTGTCTGTGAGTTAAGATTGTGATATCCAGCATTCAAAATACCACCTATGCACGCTGCCCTTTATTAATATGGCTATCATACCAGAATATTAATCTTCCATCTTCAGCAATTTGTTTCACATAATCACATTATTCAAACACTCCTGCCATAAAGTAAATGGTGTTAATTCGTGCCACATAAACCATTTTTGTAGAACAAATACTCATCTTTACATGTACACCGTGTTCGGCTATTCCAGTTACAAACTTCTAGAACTCGGGAGTGAGTGCATAATATTTTGAATAGTAAACGTACTGATTCCGTTCTGAGAGGATCTCTGAACAGAAATGTAATGCGTCCAAGTTGGCTGATTGTGTGAGAAAAGTCGCAGAGTTGTTTGTCCTGGTATGCAATAGGGTAGACAGGATAACGTGTGCTACGACAAACCGTCCGGTTTCAAAATGATGCTCCACAGCCTCATTTCTCGAGTCCGATTCGGAAGCATTTCGACAGGTGATATTGTTACCGATACATAGGCCGAGGTGGTCTAACGGCGTGGCCGCCTCGATCGCCCGATTTAACTCCTATGAGCTACTTCTTGTGGGGTCGTGCGCAAAGTTTAATTTGCAAGACTCCTGTAGAGAAAGAAGAAGATCTGCTTGCACGAGCTCTACCCGCTGCACTAGGAAACGAAGAAGCATAAGGTAGGATGAAGAGTGTGTACCAGACCATGGTTCGTATGTACAATGTCTGTAACAACATTGTTGGTCACAACACATGGAGTCGCTCTTGTAATACGTCAGTACTGTTCCGTATGTACAGTGTGTTGGATTCTTTTTTGTTTTGGAATGACGTAAACATGAAATGTTCAAATGTTAACCCAAACAAATGTGCACAAGTGATAAGTGGCTGTTTCGTTATGTTTCCTTTGCAATTGATACCTGATAATTGTATTGCAAAATGTGCGGTTCAACTCCTCAAGTACATGTCGATGAGTAAAACATCTTAATCCAAACCGTCATAGAACGGAAACGTTTCCGGACATACGATCCTAATCAGAGTACATTGACGACCCAAAGAAACTGATACTCTTGCCTAATATCGTGTTAGGATCCCACGGGCACGCAGAAGTGTCATGGACTCGACTGATGTCTGACGTAGTACTGGAGGGAATCGTTGTCCATAAATCCGTAACAGCACTACGGGGTGGAGATCTCTTCTGAACGGCACGTTGCCAGGCATCCCAGATATGCTCAATAAGGTTCACGTCCGGTAAGTTTAGTGGTTGAAACGTCCCCGTAGAACAATTTATATACGACTGTGCTTAAACTGATACACAATATTTTTAGCGCAACGCAATCTGACTTTCAAAAATCCCTACAAAAGAATGGCCCTGACTAACATTAACCTATACCTTTCACAAATCACTTACCTCACAAAAATCTTCGTTACTCAAGCTACTGCAATACAGCGAGCGCCACTACTGCCAGCTAAATAAAAGATTCAAACTACTGAAGGCACTAACTACTGATAGGCATAGTTAGGAAAAGAAAGATTTTAGTAGAGAACAAACAATGTATTTACCTTAATAGTGTTGAAAGATCATAATATCCATCGGAGTTCATAACATCCATTCTTACAAATATCAAAACTCCGCCATTTCTCTCCCCACATCCACCACTGCTGGCGGCTCACCTCCAACTGCGCAACGCTACGCGCTGTTCACAGCCAGCTGCCTAACACTACAATGGCGAGTATTACAACAATGCAAAGCAGCCACAGACCGCACACAGCACAGCCAGTGATTTTCATACAGAGGTGGCGTTACTAATAAAAAAAACCTAAACAGCCTACTTACATAGCCCCCATGCTCCCCACAAAAAATTTTACAAATTGTTTTGGACAGTGGCCAATAATGATTTGATAAATTTTTTTATAATTACAATAACAAAGATATGAATTGCACACACTTATTGATACAATGTTGGTCAAAATCTAAAATTTTCTCACAGTCCATAAAGACAGTCCTGATCATTCATCACAATAACATTGCAGTGTTTTTCTCAAAGTCTAAGCAGTAAAAGAAAATGCACACTTAAGTAGTGGATTTCCAAGCAGTCTTGAAGAAGTAATGTTATCCTTCCAACGGAAAAACAGTGCTGACTCTTGACATGCAGACAGGTAATGGGCCACAACAGAACAAACCCACAGCAAAGTCAATCGAAGTTTTGAAGAATATCGTTTGGTAGGTCATCACAGAGCAGACCCACTGTAGTCCTGGTAGAGATTACGGTATTGGTGGGCCACCAGAGGTGCAGAACCACTGTAGTCCTTGTAGAAATAATGGTATTGGTGGGCCATCAAAGATGCAGACCCACTGTAGTCCTTGTAGAGATGGCTAGCAGCCATCCGTTGCGACTGTGCAGGTGCACAATCACCATCGAAGAGTCTTGCGGAGAATATAGCAAATCCATACACCACCACTTGTGCACGCACAATTTTTTTTTAACTGTCCTTAGAAACAGCAATGCTGTTAACCAGTCCCTTGCTGAATTATCAACACACTTGGGAGCACTAACAGTCCCTACTTCTCACATATTGTCCATATACTGTTGTTGTTGTGGTCTTCAGTCCTGAGACTGGTTTGATGCAGCTCTCCATGCTACTCTATCCTGTGCAAGCTTCTTCATCTCGCAGTACCTACTGCAACCTACATCCTTCTGAATCTGCTTAGTGTATGCATCTCTTGGTCTCCCCCTACGATTTTTACCCTCCACGCTGCCCTCCAATACTAAATTGGTGATCCCTTGATGCCTCAGAACATGTCCTACCAACCGATCCCTTCTTCTGGTCAAGTTGTGCCACAAACTCCTCTTCTCCCCAATCCTGTTCAGTACCTCCTCATTAGTTATGTGATCTACCCATCTAATCTTCAGCATTCTTCTGTAGCACCACATTTCGAAAGCTTCTATTCTCTTCTTGTCCAAACTATTTATCGTCCATGTTTCACTTCCATACATGGCTACACTCCATACAAATACTTTCAGAAAAGACTTCCTGACACTTAAATCTATACTCGATGTTAACAAATTTCTCTTCTTCAGAAACGCTTTCCTTGCCATTGCCAGTCTACATTTTATATCCTCTCTACTTCGACCATCATCAGTTATTTTGCTCCCCAAATAGCAAAACTCCTTTACTACTTTAAGTGTCTCATTTCCTAATCTAATACCCTCAACATCACCCGACTTAATTCGACTACATTCCATTATCCTTGTTTTGCTTTTGTTGATGTTCATCTTATATCCTCCCTTCAAGACACCATCCATTCCATTCAACTGCTCTTCCAAGTCCTTTGCTGTCTCTGACAGAATTACAATGTCATCGGCGAACCTCAAAGTTTTTATTTCTTCTCCATGGATTTTAATACCTACTCCGAATTTTTCTTTTGTTTCCTTTACTGCTTGCTCAATATACAGATTGAATAACATCGGGGAGAGGCTACAACCCTGTCTTACTCCCTTCCCAACCACTGCTTCCCTTTCATATCCCTCGACTCTTATAACTGCCATCTGGTTTCTGTACAAATTGTAAATAGCCTTTCGCTCTCTGTATTTTACCCCTACCACCTTTAGAATTTGAAAGAGAGTATTCCAGTCAACATTGTCAAAAGCTTTCTCTAAGTCTACAAATGCTAGAAACGTAGGTTTGCCTTTCCTTAATCTTTCTTCTAAGATAAGTCGTAAGGTCAGTATTGCCTCACGTGTTCCAGTATTTCTACGGAATCCAAACTGATCTTCCCCGAGGTCGGCTTCTACTAGTTTTTCCATTCGTCTGGAAAGAATTCGTGTTAGTATTTTGCAACTGTGGCTTATTAAACTGATTGTTCGGTAATTCTCACATCTGTCAACACCTGCTTTCTTTGGGATTGGAATTATTATATTCTTCTTGAAGTCTGAGGGTATTTCGCCTGTTTCATACATCTTGCTCACCAGATGGTAGAGTTTTGTCAGGACTGGCTCTCCAAAGGCCGTCAGTAGTTCCAATGGAATGTTGTCTACTCCGGGGGCCTTGTTTCGACTCAGGTCTTTCAGTGCTCTGTCAAACTCTTCACGTAGTATCGTATCTCCCATTTCATCTTCATCTACATCCTCTTCCATTTCCATAATATTGTCCTCAAGTACATCGCCCTTGTACAGACCCTCTATATACTCCTTCCACCTTTCTGCTTTCCCTTCTTTGCTTAGAACTGGGTTGCCATCTGAGCTCTTGATGTTCATACAAGTGGTTCTCTTATCTCCAAAGGTCTCTTTAATTTTCCTGTAGGCAGTATCTATCTTACCCCTAGTGAGATAAGCCTCTACATCCTTACATTTGTCCTCTAGCCATCCCTGCTTAGCCATTTTGCACTTCCTGTCGATCTCATTTTTGAGACGTTTGTATTCCTTTTTGCCTGCTTCATTTACTGCATTTTTATATTTTCTCCTTTCATCAATTAAATTCAATATTTCTTCTGTTACCCAAGGATTTCTACTAGCCCTCGTCTTTTTACCTACTTGATCCTCTGCTGCCTTCACTACTTCATCCTTCAAAGCTACCCATTCTTCTTCTACTGTATTTCTTTCCCCCATTCCTGTCAATTGTTCCCTTATGCTCTCCCTGAAACTCTGTACAACCTCTGGTTCTTTCAGTTTATCCAGGTCCCATCTCCTTAAATTCCCACCTTTTTGCAGTTTCTTCAGTTTTAATCTACAGGTCATAACCAATAGATTGTGGTCAGAGTCCACATCTGCCCCTGGAAATGTCTTACAATTTAAAACCTGGTTCCTAAATCTCTGTCTTACCATTATATAATCAATCTGATACCTTTTAGTATCTCCAGGGTTCTTCCATGTATACAACCTTCTATCATGATTCTTAAACCAAGTGTTAGCTATGATTAAATTGTGCTCTGTGCAAAATTCTACCAGGCGGCTTCCTCTTTCATTTCTTAGCCCCAATCCATATTCACCTACTACGTTTCCTTCTCTCCCTTTTCCTACACTCGAATTCCAGTCACCCATGACTATTAAATTTTCGTCTCCCTTCACAATCTGAATAATTTCTTTTATTTCATCATACATTTCTTCAATTTCATCGTCATCTGCAGAGCTAGTCGGCATATAAACTTGTACTACTGTAGTAGGTGTGGGCTTCGTATCTATCTTGGCCACAATAATGCGTTCACTAAGCTGTTTGTAGTAGCTTACCCGCACTCCTATTTTTTTATTCATTATTAAACCTACTCCTGCATTACCCCTATTTGACTTTGCGTTTATAACCCTGTAGTCACCTGACCAGAAGTCTTGTTCCTCCTGCCACCGAACTTCACTAATTCCCACTATATCTAACTTTAACCTATCCATTTCCCTTTTCAAATTTTCTAACCTACCTGCCCGATTAAGGGACCAGACATTCCACGCTCCGATCCGTAGAACGCCAGTTTTCTTTCTCCTGATAACGACATCCTCTTGAGTAACAACATAAGTCTTATCAGATAAACATTATAAATACAGGAAAAACATAAATACACAAGGGTACACAAACATATACGGGAATAATACAAGGAGAGGGACAGGGTTTGTTTTACTGCAGTATTTTGCAAATAGAACTTTCTTTACTTCTCGGAGATCTCCCTTTGTTCTTCATTATTTCCAAACGTCCTATCTATACCTGCTTTCTGTACTTTTCTCGTATAGCCTCTCAGTGCATTTCTTCAAATTCATCGCAACTCATTCTCTTATAAGCTACCCCCTCTTAAGCTAACTTAAATCTACTGAGCTCAGATGCTAAACTAAGGGACGAGGCAATGCAGCAGCACAAAACAATTAACACAAACAGCAATGACAAAATATTCAAATTCGCAAAGCAAGCAGCAATATTACAACTAATATAAGGCAATGAGCAGCAAACAAGAAAAATAAATCAGTAGTAAAACTGGCTTAACAGAGTAATGTAAAGTGAAATTTAGTAGTACTATGCCTGGCAAACAGCAGAAGCAAATGCTATAACTAATACCTAAACATGGCAAAGATCAAGCAGAAAAAATATTACACTAAAGACAACAATGCAGATAAGGGAAATGTCTATTCACATCTTAATATCTATGTCATTAAAGTGGTGCACCACAACAACTTATTGTAAAAAAAATATTACCATGTACTTGAAAAGAAAATTATGTGTGCAGTTACTGTTACTAGTCCCTTCTTGTTGTTCTTTCCTTTCCAAGTGCTCCTTTTTTTTAAGAATGTGGATTACAAAATTATTATTTAATAGATCTGTTGACAGAAAGTGTTCACATTAGCAAATGCATTTTATTTTATAAAAGCAATGCTGCAACACAGCTGGAAACTAGATATCAAATGAAATAAGCAACTATGAAAAGCAAAGCATAAAAATATCATTCAATAGTCATGTGACATTTCATAAGCTAGTACAAATTCTCTCAACTCTTGTAGAAAGACGCTTGTCATAATCAGGTGTGCAGATGTATCTTTCCAAGTAATGAGTGTGTCGTATTTGCGATGCTTTCTCTAAAGGAATGTCAATGGCGAGGATAATGGCCTCTTTTTTTCTCCACCTAATGGCTTTCTTTTGTCAGACGACTACCTCTCAGCTGGGCGCCAAAAACGCATTACGTCAAGGTCACTTACCTTTCTTAACGAAATATTTACGACAGCAGTTTCCGCAACAGTGGCAGTCTCATATAAAAAATTTCACAGGTCAAGAATTTGCATTACAAATCTGTAGAAACAAAATCTTATTGATATAACAGTGTCCAAAAAAATTTTCGTCGGCATTGTGATACATTTATGCATTTACACACATTTCATAACTCTTAAAGTACGATTCTTGGTTTCCAACATCCTTTTTCACAAGTCAGAGTCCCTAACCACTATTCATTACTACTTACCTTATTACACATATACATATTCATCGACACTTCTTCAATATTTCATCTTAACAAATACATAGCATAATCAAATTCTTCGTATAACATCAGCTTATTGATCATAAACATACCTCAACAGCATAATACACATCGTCGTCGTAAAAATAACATCATAATACCTCAGTCAACTCTCAAAATCGTTGTAGCTTCCTCCAATAATTTCAAAACCTAAAAAAATTCTCTGCTCATGTTAAAAGTGTCATCCGCCTCAAACGCACTTCAAAAATCATGATCCCATACCAAATACAACATTCAAAGTTCTCATAGTATCACAATGGTTCCAAAAAAATATGAACAGTTCACAAAGTACTGACAAAATGCAATTTCATACGTGTGAAGTTATTCAACTGTGTAATTACGTAAACATCTGTCACTAATGTAGTAAAAAAAAAATGTTTATCTCTCAGTTACATGATCAGATAGCTGTGTAATTTGTGTGTTAGAGAAATATGGTACCGATGTGTAAAGTTGTATAAGCAAATACCATATTAGCTAGGGTTCCTTGTGGTTGCCACACACATGGTACACAAAGTAAGCGTGTACCCCCCTGAGGATAAATGTAATTGTACCCTCAGGTGTTACAAATTACAGCAATGGAATGAAATGTATCACGGAAAACTTTCTTTGTAATTCAAAAATCTTTAAAAAATAAATGTTTTAAGTACAAAATTAATCACTCAAATACGTGTACTGTAGCGCTAAACTGTGCGTCTTGTTGTGAGATAATCTCTGTGGAAGTGTCGTAGTTATCGTCCTCCGAAAGCTAAGTTCTGCAGAAGTCAATGTACTTACCTCATCATAAACGAAAGTGAAAATCTTTGCGCATAGATATCGTAGTTATTACGCTTATTACCGTGATGAGGAAAGTACTGTGCTGTAACGTATTGTTGTGCTACGGAAAAGGCAGTCTCATTGTAGCTATACCACAAAAGTTACTACTAATCCCTGTTTTACTTTCCAGAAGAATTCAGAAAAACTGTGCAGATATAAAACAGATACACCGCAAAAGCAACATTGTAAATTGTCACTCATTAGTAGCGTCGTGATAAAATCGTGTAGCTGTTACATAAACTAATCACTGTGTCATTTGGTATCTCACATAAAGTACTTTAAATCCAGAATGTATTTTCAAGTAAACCAAAATGTTGCATTCAAATCTCATTAGCAGTACCAGTATGTGTCCTAAGTATGTAAGCCTGATAGTCGTTACGTAATCGTGCAGCTAACAAGCAAGAATGTACAAATACAACACTGTGTCGTCTGTTCACTATAACAATACATTCGTAATTTCTGTTTAAAAATGTTCCCTAGGTTCTAGACTGGATGTTTAACTTCAAACATTGTTGCATGTTAACAGTTTCTTAAGTCTGACAAAGCACACTAGAAATGTGAAGTGAAAAATTTTACATCAAAGACTAAGTTAAAAAACAGATTATCTTTAAATAAACGGTTTTACATGTGAAGTGTGGTGCTATCCTTTACTCTTCATAGTACTCACAGTTTGATTTGAATGCAATTATCATGTTGTATACGTCGGTAAGGAAAGCTAAAATTTTTCTCAAGGTTAGCGTGTATGCTGTTTTTCCCTGAGCCAGCCGGCGCAGGTGGCTGCCTGCGGTGCGAGTCATTGTCTGTTTCTTTGTTGGCGCGCGTCGCGATTGGGATTAGGAGACCTAGTTTCTACAAATTCACCTTGACGAGAAGGCCCTGCCCTGTTTGAAGCTCGCCAGTTCTGATGGAATTCAGGTCTGTCGTTTTGTCGGTAGTTTACATAGTTTCTTTCTTGTCGGTCATGTGGTGGAGAATTTCTTCCTGAATCGTACCTGCGCTCTGAACTGTTGCGTCTGAAGTTATTCTGTCTCCCTCGATAATAATAGTTCTGGTTACCATATTTTCTGTTTTTCTGATTGTCTCTGTGATAGTCACTACCACGGAGAGGTGATCTTTCCCTGTAATTATTACTACTCTGCCAACGGTTGTCATACGGGTGGTGTCTGTTTTGGTCACGATATGTGTTGTGAGTATAGACTTGTCGTGTCCAGTTATTGTTTCTGTCGTCACGGAATTGTGACGGATGTGACCTGTAGTGATTGTTTTCCTGTTTTTGCATCCCGTGACTGTCTGTGTCAATTACTAATTCTTGTAAGAGTCCCTGAAAAGCTTCAATGTCGTCTTTGCAACGTCCTGCCAAAATAGTATGTCGTAAATATTCAGACAATTTGATTAAACAAATGCGGATGAGTTCCGAGGGGCTGTAAGGGTTTGAAAGATACTGATTCTTATGCAACATGTCTTCAAAATATTTGACAAGACTGGAAAATTCTGATTGTTCAAAGTGTTTCATCATCATGATGCTATGTTTTACTCGGTCTTGTGTAGCTTGAGACCAATATGCGGAGAGGAAGGCATGATAAAATTCTCCTTCACTGTGACAATCGTGAATGACCGATCGCATTCTTACAGCTGGTTCATTCTCCAAGTAGCCACACATAAATTCTAATCTGTGCTCTAATGACCAGTTGGGAGGAAAACAAAGAGAGAATTGATGGAGCCACGCTTGTGGATGAATGTCGTTGCCAGAATTCTTAAACGTTTTGAATTTACGTGTAGTAATGAACAGCTTATAGTCAAAGTCATCGTGTCGGCGAGTCGCATGTCAGTCATTGTTACGTCGTGTCGGCGGTTCCATCTCAAAATTCGGTGCACCTTGCCAATTTCTTCCATAATTTCCGAAATGCGCTGTGTTAATATTTTGTGGCTGTTCCGTATTTCTATGTCCCTCTTCCCGTATTGAGGCGCGAGTGTCCTCTGAAATACGTAATTCTTGTATTACCTGTGTCAGCTGATCTTGTAGTTCGCGGATTTCTCTTTGGTGTTGCGTATTAATTTGATTCTGATTTTGTTTGAATTTCTTAATTTGTTCATACTCTTCTGTGTCAGTGATGGCTACAGGTCTTGTGTCATTCAGATCATCATCTACCTTTGCAGATAAGTTAGTGAACTGATCCGAAAGTTCGGCTACTTTCTCCGATAGTGTACTTATTTCCTCAGTGTGTTTTACTGAACCAAGTTTCAGAGTGTCCATTTGTGTTGAAATCGCATCTACTGTGTCCTTTAAGTTTTCTTGAGTTTTTGCAAGTTGCGTAACCGAATCAGTAGATGCCACTGAGTCAATTTTAGCTTATAGGGTCTCATGATTTTCATGAACAATAGTTTGCAGTTCTTTTATGGCTGCATCGTGATTCTGTAATGCATTTTCATGACGCGAAAAAATAGGTTGGAAATGCTCACAAATTTGTGTTTTTACGTCATTACAGACTTTTTGACATTTCGATTCTATTTTATGTAACTCAGTAGTTAAATCTTCACGTATTTGTTCAAGCGTGGTGTGAAGATTTTGTTCCATTGTGTCTAACTTTTTGAGATTTTGTTCCATTGTGTCTAACTGTTGAAGCTTTTGCTGTGTTTGTCTCTGGTGTTGTTCCATTGTGTCTAACTGTTGCTGTGTTTGCCTCTGATTTTGTTTCATTTGCTGCATTAATTGCAATAATAATGTGTTAGTGTCTGGAATCTGTTTCTCTACGCTTTTCGGCAGTGCATTTGCACCGGCAACATTCACATTTTGACAAGCAGAAAATGTGTTTTGACTTATTTGAGAAAACGGTGATGACCCAAAACCTGAATCTACAGTATTTGCAAAATTATGTCCTATGATTTCGGATTCCTGAGGCAAGCTGTTGCCGACCGACCGATCGATAATGCTTCCCTGCTCACTAATTGTTTCACTGTCTACGCCATTGTTTGCCGCCCGCTCCATTTCCCTATGCACAATTACCAAATTATTACTTTGAACATCAGTTAATTCATTACTCGGTGGCGCTAACACACTGCTTTCGTTTTCACTGTCATTTCGCAGTTTACTTTGGAGCCTAGTATTACGTTTTTCACACGCCATTATTGTCACAGTATTTCACACGACAACACAGAAAAACACAATCTGAAGAGCAAAAATAAGAGAAATCATTAACATAACACTGAAAATAATATCTAGTTAATTGCAGCTGCGAAATACTTGGTGCAAATCTACATGCATGCCGCAACTGTTTTACTGTACAACAATGAAAAACTACAACTACAATGGAAATTCTCTCTATAATTACGCGCTGGCAATAAACAAAAGCTGCACTAATTACACAAACTACAAGAAAAAAAATCAGAAGATTCCAGTGAGGTATCCTGGCAGGGTCGCCATATGAAACGTCCCCTTACAACAATTTATATACGACTGTGCTTAAACTGATACACAATATTTTTAGCGCAACGCAATCTGACTTTCAAAAATCCCTACAAAAGAATGGCCCTGACTAACATTAACCTATACCTTTCACAAATCACTTACCTCACAAAAATCTTCGTTACTCAAGCTACTGCAATACAGCGAGCGCCACTACTGCCAGCTAAATAAAAGATTCAAACTACTGAAGGCACTAACTACTGATAGGCATAGTTAGGAAAAGAAAGATTTTAGTAGAGAACAAACAATGTATTTACCTTAATAGTGTTGAAAGATCATAATATCCATCGGAGTTCATAACATCCATTCTTACAAATATCAAAACTCCGCCATTTCTCTCCCCACATCCACCACTGCTGGCGGCTCACCTCCAACTGCGCAACGCTACGCGCTGTTCACAGCCAGCTGCCTAACACTACAATGGCGAGTATTACAACAATGCAAAGCAGCCACAGACTGCACACAGCACAGCCAGTGATTTTCATACAGAGGTGGCGTTACTAATAAAAAAACCTAAACAGCCTACTTACATGGTCAGTGGAAGTGTTTGTATACAGGAGACTGGAGACATACTGTAGTAATTCTGGACGTGTGGGGCGTCGCATTGTCCCGCTGAAACTGCCTCTGTCAGTCAGAATGCACAACGGACATAAACGTAAGCGGGTGATCAGACAGGGTGCTTACGTACGAGTCACCTGTCGGAGTCGTATCTAGGCGTATCAGGGGATCCTATATCACTCTAACAGCACGCGCCCCACACCATTACACAGCCTCCACCAGTTTGGACAGTCCCCTGATGACATGCAGGGTCCATGAATTCATGAGGTTGGCTCCATACCCGTACACGCCCATCCACTCGATATAATTAGAAACGAGACTCATCCGACCAGGCAACATGTATCCAGTCATCAACTTTTCAATGCCGGTGTTGACGGGCCCAGGCGAGGTGTAAAACTCAGCACTTGCAGTCATCAAGGTACACGAGTGGACCTTCGACACCGAAAGCCCATATCAATGATGTTTCGCTGATTGATACGCACGCTGACATTTGTTGATGACCCAGCACTGAAATCTGCAGCAGATTGCGGAGGTGTTGCACTTCTGTCACGTTGAAAGATTCTCTTGAGGCGTCGTTGGTTCTGTTCCTGCAAGATCTTTTTCCAGCTGTAGCGATGTCGGAGATGTTTACCGGATTCCTCATATTACCGGTACGCTCGTAAAATGGTCGTACGGGAAAATTGCCACTTCATCGCTATCTCGGATATTGTGTCCCATCGATCGTGCGCCGACTACAACACTATGTTCAAACTCAATTAAATCTTCATAACCTGCCATTGTAGCAGCAGTAACTGATCTAACGAACGCGCAAGACACTTATTGCCTTATATAGACGTAGCACACCGTAGTGCTGTATTCTTCTTGTTAACGTATCTCTGTATAGGAATACGCATACATATACCATTTCCTTTAGCGCTACAGTGTATTACGGATTCACTTTCCTCTCTGAGTCTTAGCAGTTTATAACGGGAATTTCCGAGCACCCTGTGTACTTGCAGCAACGTGGTAAAGGAAAAGCTACAAGTTTATAGTTTCACTAGGGGCATGGCAACAGTTAAGAAAATTAAATGTGCCCGTTCATTCTTCAGTTCCTTTAAGCTTAGGAATTCATTGTACAATATAATCAGAATTCAATACATTATATTACTTCCTAAGATACCGTTTGTCAAGAACCATGACGACATTACTTCATAGACTCGAACATGGCAACGGAGTAAATTCGATCTTCTGTTGATATTAGAAACTAAACAGAGTCAGTTGCAACTCAAGTCTAAATGCAACCCTCATCCGAACCATAGGATCCTGAAGAGCAACCAAGTTAAGTGTGCGAAACTGTACGTGAATCTCAGATACCAGTTTTTCGACCTCGAAAATTTCTAAAAACCATAGCCAGTACATGATAATAACGTCATGTATCCTAAAAAGATTTCACATCATGAAAATGAAAGTGCAATGACTAACAGTTAAATGGTAAGAGGGCCCAAAAAACTAAATGTTATCTAAAGCTGAACATTCGAATCGGGACCACTTCGAATGACTTTCAGTATTGTTACAGTGTCGAGCGGTCATAATGTCTTTGCTGAATGCATTCGAAAGATCAATCGTGGAAAAATCATGTGAGTCGTATGATACAGTATGAATCGTTGAACAGTGAGCTATCAGAGTCCGTCGTGTATGCAGTAAATTTGTTCACTCACTGACCAAAAACGTCGGAGGCCCTCTGAGATTATGCAAGTTGTCTTAGTAATGAAGTCGAAGTTGTTAATCAGGATACTTACCAAATGATATTTTTACATCAATAGTTATTAGACATAGTAAAACTCTACAGTCTACTTTACTTTCTAGGTAGAAGACCTAAGTGCATACTGACTAAAAATCGATAAATCACTCAAAACACTCTAAAGATTGACATTGACATATTTAAATACATAGTTTTTACGTTTTTACCATAAGGAGCACATATAAGTAGCTTGTACTGAAATAAATATCTTACATAAAACTAACTGATTACCAAGCCTTTCCCGATTCCTTATTGGTTCCAATAATTCATCAGCAAGGAAAAGAGGTAAAGTAAATATCAATGATGTGTGGTCAGAGGAGTACAGAGTATTATGAACAGTGGCAGAAACTGGAATAACAGGAGTAGGAACGGTTACGAATAAGAAGGTAGGGCAGAGATTGTGTTGCTGTGAACAATTCAGATATTGGGTGGTTGTCATCAGAACCGACAGCAAACCAGAACCGACAACAATAGTTCACGTACACATGCCGATGTCTAAAGCCGGAGATGGAGAGATAGACTAAGCATACGAGGATACTGAACGAGTAATTCAGGACGTAAAGGGAGAGGAAAATCGATTAGCCATGTGGTATTGTAACGCAGCAGCAGGGGGAGGAGTAGAAGAAATGGTTACTGGAGAATACGGGCCGGGTTCTAGGAATGAGAGTAAAAATATTAATTGAGTCTGCAATAATTTCCAGCTTGTAATAGCGAATACTCTTATCAAGTATCGCAAGAGGTGGAGGAAATACGCAAAGATTTCAGGTAGATTACATCATGGTCTGGCAGAAATTCTTGAATCACATATTTGATTTTAAGGTGTACCCAGTGTTGTGGATTGGCAGGAGACCAACCCACTAAACTGAGTGGAAGCCGAAAGGCACGCGTTTAAGCTCACGCAGGCTGGCGTGAGGTCTGGAACAGGACAAAGAAATTAGACTAGAAAAAACTGGTGGAATACTTAACTTTAATCCATTAATGTTGAACGTAGCTCTTGTCTGTACATTCTTTACAATATCAATAGCAATTGATAATGGCGCCTTGCTAGGTCGTAGCAATTGACGTAGTTGAAGGCTATGCTAGCTATCGTCTCGGCAAATGAGAACGTATTTTGTCAGTGAACCATCGCTAGCAAAGTCGGCTTTACAACTGGAGCGAGTGCTAGGAAGTCTCTCTAGACCTGCCGTGTGGCGGCGCTCGGTCTGCAATCACTGATAGTGGCGACACGCGGGACCGACGTATACTAACGGACCGCGGCCGATTTAAAGGCTACCACCTAGCAAGTGTGGTGTCAGGCGGTGACACCACACCCAGTGGCAGACATAGACTCAATAAAAATTTCGTAGTGATGAAGAGCAGGTGGAAGTTTAAGAGACTAGTCAGGAAGAATAAATGCCCAAAGGCGTGAATATGGAAGTACTAAAGACTGAAGAGCTACGCTTCAAGTTCTCTAAAGCTATATATAAGGCGATGAGGAATGGCTGAGTAGAAATTTCAGTTGAAGAGGAATGGACATCTCTAAAAAGGTCACTTACGAAAGCTGGAGAGCAAACCTTCTGCATAAAGAATGTAATTACGAAGAAACCGTAGGTAACAGAAAAATTACTTCAATCGATTATTGAAATAAGTATAAAAATGTTCATTGAAATTGAGGAATTCAGAAATACATGTCACTTAGGAATGAAATAAGTGCTTGGAAGTTAATGTGAAATGCCGTCACGAAAAATGTGTAGAAATAGAAAACCAAATGATCGACCGAAGGACTGACTCGGCATACAGGGAAGTAAAAAAAAAAAAAAAAAAAAGAGAGAGAGAGAGAGAGAAAGGAGAAACACGACCTTCGTTGAAATTATACGCAAGGATGGTACCAGTTTTAAATGCAGAGGAGTGAGCTAATAGGTGGAAAGAAAACATGAAGGCCGGTATGATGGGGACTATTTGTCTGATGAGGTGATAGAAGCAGAAACAGAAGTCGATATAACAGAACATGCATAAAATAATATAGAGAAGAATTGAAAAGAAAATTGAGGATTTTAGATGACGATCAGTATGGCTTAAAAACATGTAAAGGCAACGTTGCGGTTGATAGCAGAAGAAATACTAAAGAAAAAGCAAAATACGTTCATCGGATTTATCTAGCTGGAAAAAGCTTTCGACAGTGTAAAATGACGCAAAATGTACGAAATTCAGAGAAACAGGGGTAAGCTAAAAGAGAAGAAGGGTAATATACTATGTTTACAAGAGCGAAGACGGAATAATAAGAGTTGATGACCGCGATCGAAGTGATTGTATTAAAAATTGTGTAACACAAGGTTGTAGTCCGTCGCCTATACTGTTCAATCTATACATATAAGAAGCAATAACGGATATAAAATGGGGGTTCAAGAGTGGAATTAAAATTGAAAGTGAAAGGACTCACTGGTAAGATTAGCTGATGACGTGGCTATCCTCTTGGAAAATGAAAAAGCTTTAAGAGATCTGCTGAACGGAATAAATAGTTTAGTAAGTTCAATACATGGATTGAGAATAAATAGAAGAAAGACGAAAGAAATGAGAAGCAGCAGAAATAAGAAGAGTGTGAAACTCTACATCAGGATTGGTGATCACGAAGTAGATGGAGTTAAGGAACTGTGCTACTTGGGAAGCAAAATAAGCTATGACGGACCTAGCAAGGAGGACATAAAAAGAATGATACAGTTGACAAAAGGGAATTCTTGGCCAAGAGGGGAATACTAGGATCAAACATAGACCTTATTTTGAGGAAGAAATTTCTGATTATACACGTTTGGAGCACAGCATTGTATGGTAATGAAACACAGATTGTGATAAAACCGGAAAACAAGAGACTCGAGGCATTTGAGATGTTGTTGTTGTTGTTGTGATCTTCAGTCTTGAGACTGGTTTGATGCAGCTCTCCGTGCTACTCTATCCTGTGCAAGCTTCTTCATCTCCCCGTACTCACTGCAACCTACTGAATCTGCTTAGTGTATTCATCTCTTGATCTCCCTCTACGTTTTTTACCCTCCACGCTGCCCTACAATGCTAAATTGGTGATCCCTTGATGCCTCAGAACGTGTCCTACCAACCGGTCCCTTCTTCGTGTCAAGTTGTGCCACAAACTCCTCTTCTCCCCTATTCTATTCGATATACCCTCATTAGTTACGTGATCTAATCTACAGCATTTTCTGTAGCTCCACATTTCGAAAGCTTCTATTCTCTTCTTGTCCAAACTGTTTATCGTCCATGTTTCACTTCCATACATGGCTACACTCCATACAAATCCTTTCAGAATCGATTTCCTGACACTTAAATCTACACTCGATGTTAAAAAATTCCTCTTCTTCAGAAACGCTTTCCTTGCCATTGCCAGTCTACATTTTATATCCTCTCTATTTCGACCATCATCAGTTATTTTGCTCCACAAATATCAAAACTCCTTTACTACTTTAAGTGTCTCATTTCCTAATCTAATTCCCTCAGCATCACCCGACTGAATTCGACTACATTCCATTATCCTCGTTTTGTTTTTGTTGATGTTCATCTTATATCTTCCTTTCAAGACACTGTCCATTCCGTTCAACTGCTCTTCCAAGTCCTTTGCTGTCTCTGACAGAATTACAATGTCATCGGCGAACCACAAAGTTTTTATTTCTTCTGCATGGATTTTAATCCCTACTTCGAATTTTTCTTTTGTTTCCTTTACTGCTTGCTCAATATACAGATTGAATAACGTCGGGGAGGGGCTACAACCCTGTCTCACTCCCTTCCCAACCACTGCTTCCCTTTCATGCCCCTCGACTCTTATAACTGCCATCTGGTTTCTGTACAAATTGTAAATAGCCTTCCACTCCCTGTATTTTACCCCTGCCACCTTTAGATTTTGAAAGAGAGTATTCCAGTCAACATTGTCAAAAGCTTTCTCTAAGTCCACAAATGCTAGAAACGTAGGTTTGCCGTTCCTTAATCCTTCTTCTAAGATAAGGCGTAAGGTCAGTATTGCCTCACGTGTTCCAACATTTCTACGGATTCCAAACTAATGTTCCCCGAGGTCTGCTTCTACCAGTTTTTCCTTTCGTCTGTAAATAATTCGCATTAGTATTTTTCATTTGAGGTATTGTGCTACAAAAGGAATGAAGAAGTTCTCCGCAGAATAGTTGAGGAAAGGAAAATATTTGGAAACGCTAACAATTAGAAGCTACAGGATGACAGTACATCAGTTAAGATAGTAGAGAAAAACTGCCGTGGAACTAAAGAGAGCTGCAGAGGGTAAAAATTGTAGAGGAAGACAGAAATTGGAATACATCCAGCATATAATTCATATATGAATCACGCGAGACGCTTTCTCATTGCTATCTCATCCCTAGCGAGTAAATGTCAACAGGTCACTAATCGGCCGGCTCAGTTGAACAGTTATTATATTTATCATAAAAATTTCAGTGAACAGAACAGAAAACATTTACAGCAACGTAACTATAGTTTTATATATCTTGAAATAACTTAATTAGGGCTAGAATAATCAAGCATACACAATTATTCTGACAAAAATAGTTACTATCAAGTCTTCGAATGAAGTACTAGTGAAACGATTGAATTCATGACATCCAGAGTTTTATGGCACTGTATGACAGTATCACTTATTTGAAAGACGCATATGGGGCGTGAAGACGGCATAGTTGAATGCCGAAACTGGTAGCCTTCAAATTAAATACAACAACATCTCGCTATACGGCTGTTGGAGAGTTTGATTGTTACTGACATTTACAACAGAATATGAGTAAATTGAAGAACTTCAGTCTGACCACACAATGGGCCACTAGGCAGAAACATACAGTTTTAAGTTAGCTGGCGCTTTATCGCCACCAAAAATGACAGCAAAAATATAATTACGTTAAAGGATATTACACTTAAAAAATCTGTGGATAAAAATGCTACATCAAGATCTGAAATATTCCTTATCGATTACCGGCTTCGGCTCATTGACCAGCCGTCCTCATACCAATCTGAAATGTTGTTCGGTTTGTGACAAGCATTATACATCGTCGTATTCTTAGCGCTGGTAATCAATAAAGAAAAATTGCGATCTTGACGTAGGATTTTTATCCGATCATGTTTTAAATCAACAGCCTACCTAACTACCAACCTAGTTACCCACCCTTATTTTTGAATAACTTCCTGTGCAGTGTATAAACGACATCTCATTATGTACATGCCAATTCTTTCACGTAAGACAATAACAAAACAAAATCTTAATACAGAGTCAGAAACTACCATTTCAATCACATGACTTCAAATACTTAATCAGAGCTTACAATTATTGACTAATCAATTGATGCACGCTGATAGTGAACAGAATCAACTCCTGTTTGTAAATATTTCTTTCTGTAGCAGAGTGTGCACTGATGTAAAACTTCCTGACGGATTAATACTGAGTACCGGAACGAGAAAATCAAACTCGAGACCTTTGTCTTTCTCGGGCAAGTGCTCTGTTGACTGAGCTACCGAAGTACGTCTCACGACCACTCCTCACAGCTTACTTCCGCCAGTACCTCATCCCGTGCCTCCCACTCTTCACAGAAGTTGTCCTACGAAACTTACACTAACAAAGAATATTGCGGAGACGCCACATAGCCACACCAGTAGGGATATTTCCAGAATGAACTTTTCACTCTGCAGCGGAGTCTGGGAGGTAGGAGTTGAGTTACTGGCGGATATAATGCTGTGAGGAGGAGTCGTCGGTTGTACTTGGGTAGTTTAGTAGGTAGAGCACTTTTCCGTGAAAGGCAAAGGTCCCAAATCTTAGTCTCAGTCCGGCACAGAGGTTTGATCTGCCAGGAAGTTTCAACTTCTGCTCAGTTTGCTTGCTTAGGTCCACAGCATGTACTGTTACAATTACGCCTACTATGTGTCACACAGAGACTGCCGCATGCACCGTGTGACATAAACACAAATAAGCCGTTACTTAGCACTCGTTGACTTCGGTTCAGGAAGATGCTTTACAACTGGTTACAGTCGTAACACGATGTACCGCTTCACTCACAAAGCTACCAGGCTACAACTATCAGTTAGGAAACCAGTGAGGTAGTGCTCCTTATTAACAGGAGAACACATTCCTTTGAATTCTCCTGAACCGCTGAGCGTCAGGCTAGGTAAAGAAAGCAACGCCCCCCACCCATGTTGTTTTCCACACAGTAGCCTCGTCCGGCACAGCCCATTGTTCATTGTCCCTCCCAGCAACCGTTCCAGACACAATATAGTCAATTCTTTTATCTTGGCGGTTCGCGCATGCCTGCCCAGACGCGGGAGATTGCTGCGTTGCCGGTTGTACACGCCAAGAGGAGCAGCGCCATAGTATAGTTCGCAAACTTACGTTTACAGTGGAGCGCGCAGTTTATGAAGTAAAGCCACCACGGCCGCATTAACCATTTTGCTGCTACAGAGACGTGCTCCCCGCATTCCGCGATGTGCTCGATTTTGTCATCATTGCACTGTTCGCCATGTGCAGACACATGCAGACGACTGCTTTGACACGCTTTATCATTCGATTTCACAAAAACTATGTGGCCCAAAAACTTTACACATCTTCTTGACTGATACCTTCCTCCCATAAGTGACTTAATTTTGTTTCGATGTTCAACGCAGTTATTGTGCGGCATTAGATGTAGTAAACCATTGCACAAATTTTGAAGAGTTTGCAGATGTAAAAGTCCACAGCGTATACTTTCTGTATGGTCGATTTTAGTTGCCACTAGAAATTTCAAAAAGTTACATTCAAACGAATAAAATTCATGAAGTAAGACGCTTCGATATTGTTTTTAAAATAAAGAAAATATTGAGCACTGATCAAGGTGTTTTTTTTCAGTTTTTTTATTACAGAGGGTAGTTAACCCTCTGAGCGAACACGCTGAGCTACCACTTTTTGTTTTGTGTTTGTTTTTCTTTACATAAGTGGACTGCGACCTGAACGCAGCGCCTTAGACCGCTTTTTTTTACGTCTTAACCACTTTTTTCTTTCTTTCCAGCAATCCAATTTTTATTAACCACTTTTATTTTTTTATTTACTTTTTTATTTTGAGGATGGTCAGGGCGTGGTACACGCCGCACTAGCAGTGGGGTCTCTTCACGGCATTGCTAGTGCGTCGAAGCCCCTCCCACCCCTTTATTTCATGTTTCCTGTTGGGTCATAGCACTAAGTGTGCAGAAATCTTAACTCAATATTCCCATTCTCCGAAGTAAGAAAGACAAAGAAACCTCTTCTCTGAGTAGAAACTGAACACTGATAAAAACTTAACAATTCTTCCTGAACCACACAAATACTTTGGAAGTCGAACACGAGGAATTCTGAACAAAATGTTAAAAAAAAAACACCTTTTCGTGTAACACAGAAGTTCCGGAAGCAAGGTAATAGTAAATAACAATAAGAAATCAAGTGACTTTTAATTTTCTTCTGTTCGTTCTTGTTCAAGGTGTTGTAGTGGTTCCACATATTTAACCAACACCCGTTCTTTCAAAAATGATCTTCAGCATGTTGCCGTAGTGCATCTTGTGGTTGCGATACGTGCTGATTTTTGCGTATTCACACTTCATGTAAACGCGGAATTGTATCTCGTTGTCCAGCCCAAGATTGTGGATGACATAACTAACCAGCTAATGGCGTTGGTTTTTAATTTCGGAAAGTATGTCATGTCTGGTCTCAGGAGGAGCGATGGCGTTATATATTCCGTCGAGGATCTGGTGAGAAAGGCGATTTATTGCCTGATCCAATTCCAGCCATGCACATTGCCACCACAGGTGAATCTGTGGATGAGTGTATCCACCAGATTGCATTTTCCACAAAGGTGTGTCTGGTTTGACCCGATCCCATATAGTCTCTCGTTGGTGCTGATGACATTATTAACTGTTTTGTACCATGCGGAAATAGCGTCTGTAGATAGCCCGGCATAGTTGATGTTCCGCCATACGGCTTTCCAATCACAATTTGGGAATTTCGTTTCAATTTTGTTTCTGCCCTCATTTAACTTACTTTCAAGTATGATGTCGCCCGCTGTGAGAGGTGTGTTGCTTCTGATTTCGTCACTAAGATAACTTGCTTCGAGGAAAAGTTCCTCACATACTGCAGACGGGCATTAATCCTTCCCACATGAATCGGTGCTTGCAGGCTATGGGGTGTCACAGCCTCAAAGAGCTTTGCGGTTATACATTGTGGAAGTTCTCTGAGTATATGGAAAGTCCGATTGACGAACAGAGCAGACGCTTTATTGCGAATATCCACCAAACCGAGGCCGCCGTTTCTGACATCCAGTATAACGGTAGTCGCACCAACCTTGAATATGTCTCCTCGCCAAAAATAATTGGTAACAGTGGACATGATCACTTTCGCTACTACTTTAGGGACTGGAAGTACCTGCGCAGTGAAACACGCTTTAGACAAAACGCAGGAGTTGATGAATCTGTCTTTTTGGTTCAAATGGTTCAAATGGCTCTGAGCACTATGGGACTCAACTTCTGAGGTCATTAGTCCCCTAGAACTTAGAACTAGTTAAACCTAACTAACCTAAGGACATCACAAACATCCATGCCCGAGGCAGGATTCGAACCTGCGACCGTAGCGGTCTTGCGGTTCCAGACTGCAGCGCCTTTAACCGCACGGCCACTTCGGCCGGCCCTGTCTTTTTGCACCAGGTCCATAGTTCGATGGATGTTCTCCATTACAGCACCATGAACTTTCCTCCTAGTTTCCGTCCAGTTAAAAGCAGCCATCCTCATCGGACATGCCATTAAGGTTAATCCCAAAGTTTTATGTTTGATGTCTTGTTTTGCCGATGCCAGTCGGAGGTGATCTAGGCCCCGTAGATTCAATATTTTACTTTTGTTTTCATTTGTTGTCGCTCCCGACGTTAGACAATACCTTTGGATTTCTCTTTTCAGTATAACTGTCTTCTCCTTATCCCTTATTACAACGCCCACGTCAGCAGCATAAGCTCGTATGACAGTTTTCTCACCAGTCAATTTAATGCCTTTTTATCTTGCGTGGACAGTGCGGAGGAAGGGCTCTAAAGATACGGAAAATAAAAACATAGATAAGGGACTGCCCTGTGGAACCCCTCGCCTATCGGTATGGGTTTAGATGTTTGGCCATTGATTGCTATTTTCGCAATTATACCTGTTGCAATATTTCTTTACATGTTGACAATCTGGGGGTGGAAAGCCATTCTTGAGAGCGTCGCAAAGAGGTATCTATGACTAACGCGGTCAAAAGCTTTGTTGAAATCTACGAGTATAAATATTAAGCACATTTTATACTTGTCACTGAGGTAATTGCAATGACGTCTCTGTATGCAGATAGACTTTCGAATATCGTTCTGGTCGGAGAACAAGATTGATGATGACTCAATATTTTGTTGGAAAAGGCAGAGGGTCTTTTGTTGATAATACGCGAAACTATTTTGCAAACAGAATTTAGAAGTGAAAGAGGCCGAAAATTGTTTAGGTTGGTTTTGTCTTTACTCTTAGGAATCAGTACTATTTTACTTTCCTTAAACTCTGCAGGGACCGTTTTCCCGTTCAGGGCCTCATTTGCCATGGAAATGATCTTGTCCACAATTATAGACCAGTAGCGGGCATAAAACTCTACAGGGAGGCCATCAAGTCCCGGAGATTTTTTGAGAGGTGAGTTACGCACTGCCTCATGCACTTCATCTTTAGTAATAAATGGTTCAAATGGCTCTGAGCACTATGGGACTCAACTTCTGTGGTCATAAGTCCCCTAGAACTTAGAACTACTTAAACCTAACTAACCTAAGGACATCACACACATCCATGCCCGAAGCAGGTTTCCAACCTGCGACCGTAGTGGTCGTGCGCTTCCAGACTGTAGCGCCTTTAACCGCTCGGCCACTCCGGCCGGCATCTTTAGTAATAGGTGACAGGATATTAGCGTTGTCTGTTCCCGACAATTGTGGACCTAAAATAGTGAGAAAGTCCTCGATAGCTGCATCTTCCACTGTGGTAGGAGCATATAAGGTTTCATAGTACCTGTGGACTTCGTCCAGTATTTCTTTCTGGCATGTGAGCCTCGTACCAGTATGCGTCTGGACTTCATCAATAAAAGTTTGACGTGTGTTTTTAGCATGCCGCACCAAGTAATACAGAGAAGCTGTTTCATTTGCTACGACTCATGTGGCTTTCGATTTAATTTTTAGTCCATCCATCTGTTGCCGTTTAATGCTTAATAACTTGGCTTTTATTTTTTTGATATCATTCAGACGAATTACGTCATTATGGGCATGTTGATATCTCTTAAAACTTTATAATAAAACTCCATTGTATTCCTCAACTCCCTGTGCCTCGCTGCACTATACTGCATGACAACTTTCCGCAGCCTTGGTTTAGCCCTCCTAGTCCACCAGTCAATGACTGTTAGGTGCTTGTCTACTGAGTGGAGGCACATAGTCCACACTACTCTTATTTCCTGTACCAGTTCTTCGTCAGTTAAAGCAGAGATATTTAAATTCCATTGGCCTCTGAATCGACGGGTTGGCTGCACATTTAAATTAAAGCAAGTTAAAAGTGTACTGTGAACGCTAAAATACACGGGAATAGTTTCAACGTTTAATAAACAATTTTGCAAATTTGGTGACACCTAAATTCTATCTAGTCTGCTGCGGGAATGGCTGGTTATATATGTGAACCCGACTGACGTCGGGTGCTGAAGTTCCCACACATCCTTAAGATGTAGATCACTTACAAACTTTTTTAACTGTGGCGAGTAGTTGAAATTGGGTTGTTGATCATTCTGGTTTAAAAAACAGTTAAAATCTCCACCTAGTATAAGAGAACACGGATTTTTCCTCAATAAATAAATCAGTTCATCTTGAAAAAAACTTCGCACGATCCAACTTGTGGGAATTTCCTCATGGGGCGTAAAGGTTAAGCACTGTCACATCGAAAATTTTTATGCCTATTGGTCTTTCTGATTCTAGTCGTTCGATTTCAGTCACCGGAATGCCTTCCCTTATAAGAATGGCTGTACCGATATTGGCTTCCGTAGAAACATTAACAATTTCATAAAAGGCTAGGATCCGAAATTCCGTTATCGCAACTTCTTGTAGCAACGCTATGTCTGTCCCAGACTGATACAAGAATTCTTTTAGTGCTGCCAATTTCAAGGGTGACTGTATTTTATTAATGTTAATAGTAATAATGCTATAAGCTTGCATTACAGACATACCAGAAGAAGCTATTTGGGATGAGGATCGGTATGATTATAGCAGCAACGTGCTTCTCTACAAGTCACGATCTTTACAAGCTGTGTGCCCATTACATGTACTAACTTCCTAGAAAAATTTTCACTGCTTTGAAACAAAGAGCTTGAGAAGAAAAGTATCCTGAAATCCTGACAATGCATTGCTATAAGTCACTGTGGCCCTTCTCTTTCTCCTCTTCAGTGTTTGCCCTGATGACTTCATATTTGATATTCTTTTTCTTGACGTCTTTCTTCTCTGGTGTGGCTTTCGCTTGATGACGCGTGACAGCAAGACCCGGTTTCGGTCGCAGCTGCCGGCTGTGGCCGTCTGGCGCAACAGCCGTGGCTTGCGAGTCGTCAGTATTTGGTTCCGGCGTGGTGTCTGTTGTGTTGTCTTGCTGGCGAGGCGGTGATGCTTGTTTATTTCCTCCTTCGGCGCGGCGTTGCGCTTCGGAGTCAGCAGGTTGTTTACCTGGTACTTCCTCGTACTGTTCGCACTGTATGGGCTGTGCACTTGATGCGGTTATTGCAGCTGTGACCTCAGGCTCAGGGTCACATTTTCGCGAAAGGTCACTACCAGCTGCGGCACTATCTGTTCGTGGCGGTGTAAGTCCTTGTGCGGAAGTGGGAGCCACATCGACCTGGATTTCATCTCCTTTTTCCACTTCCAACAGATCTTCAGGACTGGGCTTCGGCTTGCTGGCAACGGGTGTTTCACAGGAAGAGTCCTCATCAACATTTTTTTCAGTGTCCTCAAGAGGACACTTTTTAGTGGGAATCTCGTTGTCACGGGACGGAATTTCAGCAGTTAATGCAGGTTTTAAAGACGGAAAGTCATTAACATTAAGTGCAACATTTTCAGAGGTAGTAACAGGATCCACGACAGCCACCGGCTCTGTTGTATTACTGGCTGGCAACAAATCATTGAGTGTTAATTTCCGGCGTTGCGTAAGGTTATTTGTTAGCACAAAAAAACGGCGAGGGCAGTCCTGACGGAGGTGACCAGACTCGTTACATACATGACATGTAGGGGTTTGCCCTGAGTACATAACATGCGCCTTGTGCCCGTCAACAGAGATGTGGGAGGGAATGTTTGCCTTCCATCTGCACGGAGCGAATGACGTTAAAGCACTGCAGCTTGAAATGCGAAGCCCACCTCTCGTTGACTATTTGCCTGAGAACCCCATACTTTGAAAGGACATCTTTAATTTTCGAGTTGTCTACTTCTATGGGAATATTCAAAACCCTAACATTCCTAATTATAGACTCGGAATTCCGGAGTTTTACAGTACTGTTGTATCATCACGGTGTATAAATTCCGTTTCATAACCAAATTTTGCCAGAAAGCGGTCTAAACTCACGGAATCGTTAAACTTTACAAAAATGCAATATTTATCGGAGTCTAGCTGCATGGTATGAACAGATTCAGAATGAAGGCCAATTACCTCGGTAATCCAGTCGTGTATATCAAGTGCAGAGGGCTGTATTCGACGGGTGTACTTGCCGAAGGTGAAAATCATGGTGTTTTTTCTCACGGAGTTTCCCATTGTGTTCTGCAGCGAAGAAATCTCGGACAACGCCGAAATCCCAACGGCACTACGTAGAAAGACGACACGAACGAAGGCTAAATGCTCAATTGATAACGCTTAATTCAAGTGCAAAAAGCCAATAAACGATCACGAAACACGAAAACACTGACGTAAACACTGAACGTGCACGGAGCAAACTTGAGGAGCGTGCGACCGCTGCGACAGCTAAAGCCAGACTGTGGTTTGAACCCAGAACCTTTCGCTTAGCAGCCATACACTGTAACCATTACGCTAACTCAGATCGTCATTCATTATATCACCTGGAGGACTTTAAAATATCACGCAAAATACCGACAAACACTGTTGGTATGATTATGAATTACTCACGTTTCGTCGAAGTACAATAGGAAATAAATAATTATCGCTACTCGTTATTGCGAAAAAGAGGTTAGTGAGAATGATACAAACACCTTTCCTTGCTATCGCCTTAATTAGGAGGCTTATTGCTTGTTTGGTTTAATTAATTAATAGAATATGAAGCAATTGGTATAAAGAATGCTTTTTCCAAACTTTCTATAAAATAAAGTCTGCTATCAAGACATTGCTTTTGTTCAATTCCTTTATTTATGACTGAACGTTTCTAAAAGTGAAGACACTCGTCCGTGCTCTGCACTGCAGTCGAGCTCTGGCAACGTCGTTCTCTGTTCATTGGCTGACTGTGTTATGTGAGGTCAGATGCGCAGAACTAACCTAAACTCGGCCGCTGTCATAAATGACACGCACTTTAGTTCTTGGGACCACACAGCCTTGAGTCGGCCCAATACACGCTGCTTCATGTCACTCCAGCTACTTCGAACTGGTATATCTACATCTACATCTACATCCATACTCCGCAAGCCACCTGACGGTGTGTGGCGGAGGGTACTTTGAGTACCTCTATCGGTTCTCCCTTATATTCCATTCTCGTATTGTTCGTGGGAAGAAAGATTGTCGGTATGCCTCTGTGTGGGCTCTCGTCGCTCTGGTTTTATCCTCATGGTCTCTTCGCGAGATATACGTAGGAGGGAGCAATATACTGCTTGACTTCTCGGTGAAGGTATGTTCTCGAAACTTCAACAAAAGCCCGTACCAAGCTACTGAGCGTCTCTCCTGCGGAGTTTTATCTATCATCTCCGTAACGCCTTCGCGATTGAAAAATGATCCTGTAACGATGCGCGCTGCTCTCCGTTGTATCTTCTCTATCTCTTCCATCTACATCTACATCTACATGACTACTCTGGAATTCACATTTAAGTACTTGGCAGAGAGTTCATCGAACCACAATCATACTATCTCTCTACTAGTCCACTCCCGAACATCGCGCGGGGAAAACGAACACCTAAACCTTTCTGTTTGAGCTCTGATTTCTCTTATTTTATTATGATGATCATTCCTACCTATGTAGGTTGGGCTCAACGAAATATTTTCACATTGCGAAGAGAAAGATCGTGACTGAAGTTTCGTAAATAGATCTCGCCGCGACGAAAAACGTCTTTGCTTTAATGACTTCCATCCCAACTCGCGTATCATATCTGCCACACTCTCTGACCTATTACGTGATAATACAAAACGAGCTGCTCTTTCTTGCACCCTTTCGACTTTCGATGTCCTCCGTCAATCCCACCTGGTAAGGATGCCACACGTCGCAGCAATATTCTAACAGAGGACGGACGAGTGTAGTGTAAGCTGTCTCTTTAGTGAACTTGGTTGCAAAAATATGGCTCTGAGCACTATGGGACTCAACTGCTGTGGTTATAAGTCCCCTAGAACTTAGAACTACTTAAACCTAACTAACCTAAGGACAGCACACAACACCCAGCCATCACGAGGCAGAGAAAATCCCTGACTCCGCCGGGAATCGACCCGGGAACCCGGGCGTGGGAAGCGAGAACGCTACCGCACGACCACGAGATGCGGGCGAACTTTGTTGCATCTTCTAAGTGTCCTGTCAATGAAAACGCAACCTTTGGCTCGCCTTCCCTACAATATTATCTACGTGGTCTTTCCAACTGAAGTTGTTCGTAATTTTAACACCCAGGCACTTAGTTGAATTGACAGCCTTGAGAATTGTATTATTTATCGAGTAATGGAATTCCAACGGATTTCTTTTGGAAACTCATGTTGACCACCTCACACTTTTCGTTATTTAGCGTCAAAACTGCCATCTGCCACACCATACAGCAATCTTTCCTAAATCGCTTTGCAACTGATACTGGTCTACGGATGACCTTACTAGACGGTAAATTACAGCATCATCTGTTAACAACCTGGGAGAACTGCTCAGATTGTCACCCAGGTCATTTATATAGATCAGGAACAGCAGAGGTCCCAGGACGCTTCCCTGGGGAACACCTGATATCACTTCAGTTTTACTTCCATCAAACCCATCTGGTATGGATCCCACACTGGTGAGCAATATTCAAGCAGTGGGCGATCTAATGTACTGTAACCTACTTCTTTTGTTTCCGGATTACATTTCCTTAGGATTCTTCCAATGAATCTCAGTCTGGCATCTGCTTTACCGACGATCAACTTTATATGATCATTCCATTTTAAATCACTCCTAATGCCTACTCCCAGATAATTTATGGAATTAACTGTTTCCAGTTGCTCACCTGCTATATTGTAGTTAAATGATAAAGGATCTTTCTTTCTATGTATTCGCAGCACATTAGACTTGTCTACATTGAGATTCAATTGCCATTTCCTACACCATGCATCAATTCGTTGCAGATCCTCCTGCATATCAGTACAATTTTCCATTGTTACAACTTCTCGATATACTACAGCATCATCCGCAAAAAGCCTCAGTGAATTTCCGATGTTATCCACAAGGTCTTTTATATATACTGTGAATAGTAACGGTCCTGCGACACTCCCCTGCGGCACACCTGAAATCACTCCTACTTCGGAAGAGTTGTCTCCATTGCGAATGACATGCTGCGTTCTGATATCTAGGAACTCTTCAATCCAATCACACAATTGTCTGATAGTCCATATGCTCTTACTTTGTTCATTAAACGACTGTGGGGAACTCTATCGAACGCCTTGCGGAAGTCAAGAAACACGGCATCCACCTGGGAACCCGTGTCTATGGCCCTCTGAGTCTCGTGGACGAACAGCGCGAGCTGGGTTTCACACGATCGCCTTTTTCGAAACCCATGCCTATTCCTACAGAGTAGATTTCTAGTCTCCAGAAAAGTCATTATACTCGAACTTAATAAGTGTTCCAAAATCCTACATTACTGTACAGCTTCAGGCTTCCTTCGCTCAACATCCCCAAGCACAACCCGAGCCGATATCTCAGGCACCGCCACAGCCTTCTGCGCGCGCCACTGTCTGCTGACGACGCGCCGAAGGCGGCAACCATGGCCAGGGCACTGCGAGATGTTGCTGGTTCCCATCTCTGCTGCTGAATACCACCGCCGTCCGTCCTGTCCATAGCTCGGCCGTGGCGCCGCTCGCATCCATCACCTCACCCACTCCATTCATCGTCTCGAGGCACGAGCGCGTCACACGGCTAGAAATGAATCTCTGGAGGCAGGGAACTCGACCTCGCTTTTCGTGACGGCACAGTCCCCACCTACTCCCTCCCAAAAAAACTCTTGCCTCTTCTCCCGGCCAGAAGACAAAGGCAGTATATAACATCTGGAAATAAAAGGAATGATAATGACAGCCGGCCATGCGATCATACAACCTTTTCGAATCACGCATCGTTCAATTACAGACATGCCAAATTATGCACACTATTATACACCTAACATTACAATGCCTGCTGAATGTGTCAAGGGCAGCATTAGTCATGCATAATGTATGCTTAAGTCGTGCCCATGGCATTGTCTTCAATGGCAAATCTTACAAGGGAGCCTCCCCATCGCACAACCCTCTCATTTAGTTAGAAGTTGGCACAGTGGATAGGCCTTGAAAAACTGAACACAGATCAATCGAGAAACAGGAAGAAGTTGTGTGGAACTATGAAAAAAATAAACAAAATATACAAACTGAGTAGTCCATGTGCAAGATAGTCCAATCAAGGTTAAGTTAAGTATCAAAGGTGGGTCAGATATGATAGTCGGATGCTTCTATAGGCCACCTGCATCAGCAACCGTAGTAGTTGAGCGCCTCAGAGAGAACCTGCAGAACGTCGTGAAGAAGTTTCGTGATCATACTATTGTAATAGGGGGAGACTTCAATCTACCAGGTATAGAATGGGATAGTCACACAATCAGAACTGGAGCCAGGGACAGAGACTCTTGTGACATTATCCTGACTGCCTTGTCCGAGAATTACTTCGAGCAGATAGTTAGAGAACCAACTCGTGAAGCTAACGTTTTAGACCTCATAGCAACAAATAGACCGGAACTTTTCGACTCCGTGAATGTAGAAGAGGGTATCAGTGATCATAAGTCAGTGGTTGCATCAATGACTACAAGTGTAATAAGAAATGCCAAGAAAGGAAGGAAAATCTATTTGCTTAACAAGAGTGATAGGGCACAAATCGCAGAATATCTGAGTGACCACCATCAAACGTTCATTTCTGAGGAAGAGGATGTGGAACAAAAATGGAAAAAATTCAGAAACATCGTCCAGTACGCCTTAGATAAGTTCGTACCGACTAAGGTCCAAAGCGAGGGGAAAGATCCACCGTGGTATAACAATCATGTACGAAAGGTACTACGGAAACAAAGAAAGCTTCACCATAGGTTTAAGAGTAGTCGAATCATAGCTGATAAGGAAAAGCTGAACGAAGCGAAAAAGAGCGTAAAGAGAGCAATGAGAGAAGCATTCAACGAATTCGAACATAAAACATTGGCAAACAATCTAAACGAGAACCCTAAAAAGTTTTGGTCATATGTAAAATCGGTAAGCGGATCTAAATCCCCTATTCAGTCACTCGTTGACCACGATGGCACCGAAACAGAGGACGACCGAAGAAAGGCAGAAATACTGAATTCAGTGTTCCGAAACTGTTTCACTGCGGAAAATCGTAACACGGTCCCTGACTTCAGCCGTCGCACGGACGCCAAAATGGAAAATATTGAAATAAACGATATCGGAATTGAAAAACAACTGCTATCACTTAGTAGCGGAAAAGCATCCGGACCAGACGAGATACCCGTAAGATTCTACAGTGATTATGCTAAAGAACTTGCCCCCTTTCTATCAGCAATTTATCGTAGATCTCTGGAAGAACGTAAAGTACCTAGCGACTGGAAGAAAGCACAGGTCGTTCCCATTTTCAAGAAGGGTCATAAATCAGATGCGAATAATTATAGGCCTATTTCACTTACGTCAATCTGTTGTAGAATAATGGAACATGTTTTGTGTTCTCGTATTATGACGTTCTTAGATAATACAAATCTCCTTCATCATAACCAACATGGATTCCGCAAACAGAGATCATGTGAAACCCAGCTCGCCCTATTTGCCCAAGAAATTCATAGTGCCGTAGACACTGGCGAGCAGATTGATGCCGTATTCCTGGACTTCAGGAAGGCATTTGATACGGTTCCGCACTTACGTTTAGTGAAAAAAATACGTGCTTACGGAATATCGGACCAGGTTTGTGATTGGATTCAGGATTTCCTAGAAGAAAGAACACAACATGTCATTCTTAACGGTTCAAAATCTGCAGATGTAGAGGTAATTTCGGGAGTACCGCAAGGAAGCGTGATAGGACCTTTATTGTTTACAATATACATAAATGACTTAGTTGACAACATCGGTAGCTCCGTGAGGCTATTTGCAGATGACACGGTTGTCTACAAGAAAGTAGCAACATCAGAAGACTCGTACGTACTCCAGGAAGACCTGCAGAGGATTAATGAATGGTGCGACAGCTGGCAGCTTTCCCTAAACGTAGATAAATGTAATATAATGCGCATACATAGGGGCAGAAATCCATTCCAGTACGATTATGCCATAGGTGGTAAATCATTGGAAGCGGTAACGACCGTAAAATACTTAGGAGTTACTATCCGGAGCGATCTGAAGTGGAATGATCACATAAAACAAATAGTGGGAAAAGCAGGCGCCAGGTTGAGATTCATAGGAAGAATTCTAAGAAAATGTGACTCATCGACGAAAGAAGTAGCTTACAAAACGCTTGTTCGTCCGATTCTTGAGTATTGCTCATCAGTATGGGACCCTTACCAGGTTGGATTAATAGAAGAGATAGACATGATCCAGCGAAAAGCAGCGCGATTCGTCATGGGGACATTTAGTCAGCGCGAGAGCGTTACGGAGATGCTGAACAAGCTCCAGTGGCGGACACTTCAAGAAAGGCGTTACGCAATACGGAGAGGTTTATTATCGAAATTACGAGAGAGCACATTCCGGGAAGAGATGGGCAACATATTACTACCGCCCACATATATCTCGCGTAATGATCACAACGAAAAGATCCGAGAAATTAGAGCAAATACGGAGACTTACAAGCAGTCGTTCTTCCCACGCACAATTCGTGAATGGAACAGGGAAGGGGGGATCAGATAGTGGTACAATAAGTACCCTCCGCCACACACCGTAAGGTGGCTCGCGGAGTATAGATGTAGATGTAGATGTAGAATGTGAGCTCAGGAGCGCCGTGGCCCCGTGGTTAGCGTGAGCAGCTGCGGAATGATAAGTCCTTGGTTCAAGTCTTCCCTCGAGTGAAAAGTAAAATGTTTTATTTTCAAACAATTATCAAATTTCAGGTTGGTTGGTTGGTTGGTTGTTTCGTGGAAGGAGACCAGACAGCGAGGTCATCGGTCTCATTGGATTAGGGAAGGACGGGAAAGGAAGTCAGCCGTGCCCTTTGAAAGGAACCATCCCCGCATTTGCCTGGAGCGATTTAGGGAAATCACGGAAAACCTAAATCAGGATGGCCGGACGCGGAAAATTTCAGGCACTCACACATAATCAACTTCGCTCTCCAGAATTCCAGAAGATGTTCAGATCTGCTTGGACATATGCAGGATTTGAAGGTCTACACACAGGAAATTTGAAACCGTTAAAAACATGCTTTGACAGAGCAAAGGGAAAACTGCGACTGTGAAACTGTTGCATTCATTTGTTGCAGTTTATGTTTTCATCACTTTTTGGGAGTGATTATCACATCCACAAGAAAACCTAAATCGGGAAATGTAGAAGAATCTTGTTACCCATTCGCCAAGTGTACAAGTTAGATGGGTCGACAACATATCCCTGTCATGTGACGCACATGCCGTTACCAGTGTCGCATAGAATATATAAGACGTGTTTTCCTGTGGAGGAATCGGTTGACCTATGACCTTGCAACCAAATGTTTTCGGTTCAACTAATCGCACGGTTTTGCGGTGTGGCCACAAAACACAGACACTAAACTTATTACAGTGAACAGGGATGTCAATGAAGGAATGGATAGATCATAATTTTGCGAAAATAAAGAAAGTAAAATTTTCGCTCGAGGGAAGATTCGAACCGAGGACCTCTCATTCCGCGGCTGCTCACGCTAACCACGGGACGACGGTGCTCCTCAGCTTATGCTCTCCTTGTTGTTGCATATCTTGCATATAGACTACTTAGTTTGTATATTTTGCTTATTTTTTTCGTAGTTACACACAACTTCTTCCTGTTTTCTCGATTGATCTGTGTTCAGTTTTTCAAGGCCTATCCACTGTGCCAACTTCTAACTAAATCTGAGGGGGGTGCGATGAGGAGGTTCCCTTGTCAGCATCAGTCAAAACCTCATGTCACACTAAGACAAAGACACCTGACCGGAACCCTATTAAACTGCACCCGAGTACTGTGTCATGCCGGGTGAAAATGACATAAAACAGACATCCTGCAGCTATCCCACATAGAAGGGGCTCTAAGTTCTTTCTACAACCACAGAGCCAGGCTGTCATACGAGACAAAGAAACCACGATATCCCCGATGACAACGAAACCGCAGTAAGCTAATAAACAAAACAAAGCCACTTTGCTATCTCGCAAAAAAGCTTCCACTGTAAGTTTCAACATCTGTTCTATACCGAGTGAGGTGGCGCAGTAGTTGGCAAATTGGACTGCATTCGGGAGAACTAGGGTTCAATCAGTGTCCGACACTCCTTATATAGGCTTTCTGTGGTTTCGTTAAATCGTTTCGGGCAAATGCCAGGATGGTTCCTTTGAAAGGTCTTGGGCGAATTCCTTACACATCCTTCGCTAGTCATATCGGACCGGTGGCCTCATTGTTTGGTTTCTCCCCCAAATCAACCAACCAATCTGTTCGACGTTCTTCCTCTGAACTGACTGTTAACGATCCATTTTCAAACCTGATCAGCCCCTCATACAAATCACTGAACACGGATTAGCTTTCTTTACTAACAGCTCACTATCACTATTATAACGTGTCGTTCTTGCTCTTATACTACGCAACTGCTCCTCGAGCTAACTCACACTGCAAGAACAGCATCACCAGTTCAAATTCTGGTAGGACCAAATTAATAATACTGGGAGCGCTACTCACGCCCGTGTATCGCCCTTCAGTCAACTGCACCGGCTAACCACGACATTCCACAGCTGCTGAGACATCTCTACCCACGGTACCAGGCAATACACGTACGTGCATCGTCACTTAATACGCGACGTCGTCCTTCCTAACAAAAACCATTTGCAGTAAAAGAAATATAGGTCTCTTTAGCCAGAAAGAACTTACGAAAGAGTAATCAAGCACAAAATATCCTTCTGACAACCACAGTACAACACTGAATGTAGGACAAATTGAATCTGGCCGTACAACAGGTCATCAGGCAACAACATACGTTTTAAAACGTTTGGCACTCTGACACAATCGGAAAAAATCTGATAACTATGCCAAAGAATACTTAACTTACAAGGGGAGGCCACGACGTTTGGAACGCGGATTTACTGTAAACTTCGTACACTCGTAATAATCGAAGAGGACAATAACATGTGTAAGCAGTAGCGCGTACTTCTCAAGCGTTACTGACAAAATTGCAAGATCATTTTGGTCGTCAAATATATATCTGTGCGTGGCCATTTTATCCATAAAGTGGCTGCAGCCGAGTCTTCGGTCAGAGCGTTAGCTTACCTTTCTAATAAAAAAAAAGTGAGCGAAAGGATGAACTAAAAAACTGAACGGGTGTCATTGGACGTCGGCCCTGAACAAATTCAGCGAAGAATATAGAACAATTTAAAAAAAAGAAAAGTGGTTGGCGTTGAACCCGCTAGATCTCTCGATCGAATTCCGTTCGTCAGTTTTTTTTTTCCAACACAGTCATTTTCTTTACTGTTTATATTACAATTGATATAATGGGAAAAATACGTATACTCGGATGGACATTCATTAAATTTACAATGTTATTTGGCAGTCTACTAATTTTTATTATCACAAATAATATACTAGTCATAAGTATCGACTAGTAAACGACCAACCGCATAAAATGATATTGAAAATGTGTGCTTGTCCATGTCTTCAAAACTGTTCGCATTTAATCGAAAGAGAACGAGAAATTGCTTCTTGGAAGACGCTATTAAAATACACTCGATACTGCATAACCAAATATCAGCGCCGAATTTTAAGGAAATACTACGTTATCCGTGGTTTGCTTCCAAACTATGATCTGAAACAGACGTTTTTGAAAATGTTAACGAGGTTTGTTTTTCCACGGAAAACGTCAAAAGCCCTTGCGTATGCGGAAACATAGCATTTATTCAATGCAGTTGGTGCCGTTTAACTTTATGTTTTCCATGCTTTTACGAAAAATACCATCCTGCAACTTGCACTCGTAAAGTCGAAAGCGACGATTAATTGTACATCTTTTGAAAGCCGTCTGTGCCGGTCAAAACTTGGAGGTGACAAGTCGTTTCGGGCTCCTTCCAGGTATAAAGGATTTCTCAAATCACGGACAAGCATACATTTTCAGTATCACTTCATGCGTTTGGCCGTTTACTAGTAATTAATTATGAATATTACATTATTTGTGATAGTAAAAATTAGTAGACTGCGAAATAACATTGTAAATTTAATAGAAGTTCATCCGATTACGCGTATTTTCCCCATTATATCAACTGCAATATAAATAATAAAGAAAATGACTGTGTTGAAAATAAATTAATAAAAAACTGACGAACGGAACTCGATTCAGCGATCCAGCGGCTTGAACGCCAACCACTTCTTTTTTTTTTTGTTTTTTTTTTAATTTGTTCTACATTATTCGTTGAATTTGTTCAGGGCAGATGTCCGATGATATCCGTTCAGATTGTTCGATGGTCCGTTGGCTCAGTTCTTTTATTAGAAACGAAAGCTCACGTTCTGACCGAACACGCTGAGCTACCGTGCCACCAACACTCGACTGCAGCCACATTATGGTTAAAATGGCCACGCACAGATATATATTTCACGACTGATATTATCTTGCGATTTCCTTAGTAATGCTTGAGATTTACGGGCTACTGCTTACACAGTTTGTTGTCCTCATGGAGTACTACGAGTGTACGAAGTTTAGAGTAAATCCGCGTTCCAAACGTCGTGGCCTCCCCTTGTTAGTTACGTTCAGTGATATACAATCGAACTACACTTTGCTCTACAACTACCACTGATGCCTGAGAACTAAGAGGCCCTTAACAACACTTTCAAGCTACCAACTCTTCCTTCCGAATAATTCCTTATGCAGTACGTTTAGGTCAACTAATTACATACAGGGTGATTCTGTTACCTCTTTCGTTAGTTTCGATGCAACCCACAATGCCTTCAGAAACCACACTTGAGATTTTCATATTCTCCCGCACTTTATGCGCTAATTATTAATGCTACAGAAGAAATAAGCAGGGTACGTTTGAAGTAAATGTAATGTAGTTAAATTTTGCACTGGGATATGTTTTTGCTCAAGTCCACACTTTTCGCGTTGTTCCAGAAAAACTAGTTTGATGTTGCTTTTGTATGTTTGTCTTGAATAATTGGAAAACTACTGCCTCTAGCAAAAATGTATCCCAGTACAGAATGTAACTACATTAAATTTCCTACAAAAAGCACTTGTTCCTTTTTTTGGTAGGACTAATAGTCTGCATGCAACAAATGAGAGAATATGAAAATCTTGCATGTGGTATTTAGGGACGTTGTGGGTTGCTTGAAACCCATGGGTATAGGAAGCAGAGTCAAGCTGCGTATGACCAGTTCATTAGGTCTAGGTTGGAGAATAGACTCCATCCCCCTGAAACTGGACAACTGACAATGGTTTCCGGTAAATTGCTCAGCACTAGCTGACAGGTAAGGCGAGGGAATGACACGCTACAGTATCTACCAAACTGACTGAAATTTCTCTAGTCATCCCTCAACTAGTCTTACACAACACCACATTCACACATACACTCACACAAACAGGAGTCTTAGTGGTGTCATCCATTTATTACTTAAGTTTAATCACCCATTATTACACAGTCGCAGCAGAATTCACTGTGATCGAGGAAGGGGTTTATGTCTTTAATCCACAATCGTATAGGTTGGGATCCGTAACTGGAACGAAGGTGTGCTCGTAAGGCTTGTGACTGCATGGAGTGTGATTAACTTAAAGAGTGAAACCGAGTTATATTATTCCATGATGTGACATGGCAGACATCATTAATCGACAAACGTGTGTCAACTGCACCTACGGACAGCCTCCACATCACAATCCACCTGAAACACTATTAAGGGGTTCCGGAAAGGCTCAAAATCATGAAAAGTTCAATTTTTACTTTTTTGCGTTTTCTGAATCTGCAGACTATTACCTTTTAATAGATATATAATTTATTCAATTCCGAAGACTACAACTATTTTTAAATTTTTTTTTGAAATGTGTTCTACATGGGCGTGACCCACTGTGGCGCTGTTAAACTGCTGTCAAATGGTGTTACTATTAACGTCCGTGTTCATCAGGTACATTTTAGTGATGTGAGATAAAGTATGTGTTGTGGCTAACCTGTGATGGTTCAATATATATCGCTGGTGTGATTGTCGATTGATTCATGTTTATTTACTCTGTCGTTATCTCGAAAATATTCGTAATTAATTCTGATTCTTGAGTCTCTGTTTTGTTGAAGTATAATAATGAGTAAAAGTAAAGTTATTAGAAATCCTCTGAAGGCTTTTAAGAAAAGGAGAAATGTTGGAAAGCCAAAGGTATATGTTATTACTGTAAACAATAAAGACGATGAAAATCCCCAAAATAGCCTGTGTCCCAAAGAAGAAGACAGTTGGTGTAAATATAACAAAGGATTGCTAACTGGTGAAGTGTACACTCATAAGCATAGTCTGCCTCATGCAATAATGGAGGTGATAAAACCTATTTTCAGAGACTTAGCAGCACCTGAACTGTTGAAAAAGTGTATTCACGGAAAATCTCAAAACCCCAATGAAAGTGTAAATAGTGTTATATGGTCGAGAATCCCCAAGACTGAATTTGTTGGAATAGAAACACTTCACTTTGGTGTGTATGATGCTTTTGCGACTGTCAATGATGGCAACATTGTAAGGTGCAAGGTATTTAGAAATATGGGAATGAAGATAGGTTCTAACATGGTACGAACGATGCTTGCTTTAGACAGGGCTGTAAAGAGTCTAGAAATACAAGCACGAGTAAACAGGAGGAGGAACAAGAGGAAGCTGGAGGAGGAGTTTGCAGAGGATGAAGATAATCCATCCTATGGACCTGGAATGCACTAAAAAGTTAATCCAATCTTTGTCGCTCGATTCCCAAAACTTTTATTTTCTCATACTAATTACATGTTTTCTAAGGATCTTACAAACATATTTGTTTCAAACTTTCAGTAAATGTTACACGGTACCTTCTGCATAATTTAACACAGCCTTTTTTTCCAAAAAACTGTATATTTTTGAATATATAAATAAAAAATTGCAAAAAAATGTTGTGAATTTTCATTACAGTTGAAAAAAATCATCTTTAATAACTGAACTAAAAATTTGTAAAATCCCTGTGTTAAGTTGTAGCCCATATTCCAATAAATAATCTGTAAAAAGTTCAACTTCCTACCTCAAATACTTTGTGAGGAAAGATGTAATTTATAAGCGTTATTTTAACATTGCAAGTATAGGGCGTTCCGGAGCCCCTTAAGCAGTTCGCCGGGCGACATGTAGATACGGGCCATTAGCAACTAGTACAATGGGATCTTGGTTGACGTCACTGTTCGCCGGATGTGGAGGAGCGTGTGTCGCCATAATTACAAACATCTTGAATGAAGTTTACGATGAAGTCGAGCTGCTGAAGATATAAACGAGCTTTCTTGTCCAGTTCTATACTAGCAGTTGCTTTACCCACATCACATAGAGCGTACGCAAGCTCCGAGGCGACATGAACGTCATGCGAGATTAACGTTCCGCCACAGCATTATTAGCTCTGGTGCTTAAGAGTGGCAGGCCATAGCTGTAATACTGCTTACAAACGAGGAGGAATTCTCGTAGAACAGTATAGTACATTACCACAGTAACCATGTATGGACCGGTACAGACCCTTCAGCAATCACGGAAGCAAGGTATCAGGTTCGCTTTAGTACTAGTGAGAAGATAGTCACTGTCAGTTCCAATGTCGTAAAATGAAGACGGTTTAAATTATTACCAGTGTATGCGAGCGCAATTAGCTGCCGTATTCTAAACCTTTACTCTGTGGGCAAACTGGAGGCCTGGTATTTGAACTTCACGACACTGTCCAATTTCCATGCCTCTTACGACATCATCTTAGAGGAACATGTTCTTCCTGTTCAGTGACTTAATATTCTAGATTTTTGGCACGTTACAATATGCTCCCGTACATGTGGCTAACATCGAGGGCAGCCAGATGTTGCACGATTACTTGAGAAGTAAGGCTGAAAGATGTCTTAAAAGGAATGACAGCGGTATTAAGCATCTGCTGTAATGTCATGAGACACAATGTTACCATAGGGTAGAACTGATCATATGCCAACAAGTATTTGTGTCCATGTATATATGTATTGGACGTTTCTCCAGAAAAGTGTGTGCAAAATTTTTGCAGCACATCATGATTTCAGAAAAAAACATAAACGCGTGAACGCCTCCCACCACTTGAGTGACATGCAAAACTCGAACATTTATTTTCTGGAAAGATCATCATGGGGCATGAGACTTCGTGTTATCAATACGAACCTGCGACGAAGACAAAAAGTGCAGAATTTCGCATGAAGAGTCGAAGCTTTGTTGACGTAAGCAGCATTCAAGCCAATGTGACGCTCTAGCTCAACGAGGACCCATAGAACGTTCGGCGTGTTGTACTCATGTTGGGGGATACTGTCTACATCATGTGAAACATTAAAACCACCATCTTAACGTATCTCTATTTTTTTTATTAATCCAGTTTCTAAGCTTCTTGGACCAACATAGTATCGGAAAAAGAACGTTACGCTCGCTCAAGTAAATCAGCCTAGAAGCGCTTCGAACGGAGCCTACGGCGTTTGGCAGGAAATGAGAATATTGTCGAACGTGATCGTTTTAGTGATACAGATGTCATTGTGTTAGGAGGTATAATGTTGTAAGGGCATACGGACCTCCAGTTCCTTTAAGACGGTAAGCTCACTAACCAAACTTACTGTGACACCCTGCTGCATTCCCATGTGCGTCTTTTCAGCGGTCTATTCGGCCCTGGCTACAGTTTTGTGGATCGAATGGAGCCACAGCATCGAATTGCGCAGGTGGCGAAACTCTTATAACGAGAGCATACTCGGCGAATGGACTCGTGTCCGTCTGAAATCCTATCGGGAATTAGTGGGTTGCGTTGGGATGATGTTTACTAGTACGTCCACAAACAGCAGCAGCAACAACTGTTGTCAGCCGCATTGGTGGAGGATGGAATTTATTACCAGCATTGTTGCCAGGACAATAGTATGTTGCAAGGCATACTGCACTAGATGTGGCGATCTGTTATCGTATTAAGAACCATGCTTTGTCCTTCGTAGTCTCCAGGGGACCGTCATAAATGGCGGTGGCTTGAGAGTGATGGCTGTCTGTCAATAAAAGAGTTACTTTTGTTCGTCTCATTGTGTATTCCTTTTCGTGATCTTCCACACTGTGTCGTGGCAGTTCTTTCTATGTGTGGCCAACCTTCATCGAGCTATGTTACTGGACCGTGACACATTCTGCACAAACTACTTTCACCTTTAAATTTTGCACACCACTGTAGTACCGCGAGAGTTAATATGGTTGTAGGACTATTTTCCTTGCCTTTGTGTATGTATGGTCATGTAAAGTCACGTGGGATTTAATTTCTGGATAATGTATATTCAGTATTCATATAATTTGAAAGTCTAACTAATTAAGTTTTCACTCTTCTGAGTGTTATTCAAGCCTTTACATTTGATCACTTATGAACTAATTATTGCATGAACTGCGTTTCGCTTACACTATAGAGTACAAATATCGTAATGGAGGATGTTGCAAATAAATAAACAAAATGAACTAGGTTAGATCTGCGTATTGCATTAAGTTTTGTAGTAAACACAGTTCAAAATATTTGTATTGCAAGTACTACACCTATAATACGTAATTCATAGCCTCAGATAGCAACTAGCTACATGAGACCTGTTTTAAGGTCTATAAGTTTTGTCTTGACTTAGCTTATGTTAATTTCCCCTTTAATTATTCCATTGTGCAATGAGAAAGTTCCTTACCTCTACGAAATCTGAAACGAAGTTGGTCAGGTTGCGTTAGTCGACTTATGTGTCAGATTTCAAACACAGGGAAATGTTTCAGGGTGCTGACAATGGTGTGGTTGACACCTGTGAAAATATAAAGTAGTGACAAGATTTTAACTTTTATATTCCTTTCATCATTTCATTTTTTGCGCAAACAGCTCTAGCTATGCTGTATTTGAGGATGTAACGTATGTCGGAGGTCGCGAAGTAGACAATAAGAATAACAAAGCTGTTAGAAATAACGCCTCTGGATAGTAGGTAACCAGGATCTTCCTCTATAATGTATCTCATACTGACTTTAGGGGCAACGCGTCCGAATGTGACAGTAAGCTTTCCCGGCGTAAACTGTTGATGAAGGTTTCTCGGGTCTCCAGCGGGGTGGTAGCGTTGATATCTCGCAGATATATCTCGCGAGATATATCTCGTGAGATATCAACGCTACCACCCGGCTGGAGACTCGAGAAATCTTCATGAACGCGTCGGAAGTTTTCAGTTTTCCGATCTGGTGTAGGACGTCGCAGTAATGTATCCTGGCAATAACTCGTTCGTCAATGAATTTCCTGTTGATACATGTTTAAAACATTATTTTTGTAAAATATGCAGCGATGCCCACATCTCTAACACACGGAGATTGTACATCCCCATGAATTTAAGTGCTTCTTCTGTGTTATTCCAAGATTTGTAACAGAGGACCTGAAAAAGGTTCCTGTATTATTTAGAACGAAATGAGGATGAGATTCGCGCAGATGTGAACTGGTAACGTGTTGATGAGCTATGAAAATTTAACCTTGTTGAGTAGAGCTCAGGGTGAGTTCTACGTTAATGCCATATTGATGAACATCCAAAATCTAAATTATCCACGTTAATGTAGTTTAAAGGTGCTATTATATTCCTGTATGGGGATTTTTACTGCAGCTGAAGATAACATTCGCATGGTGGTTACGTTATGGTGCAATGTAACACAATTTATTAATATACAACAAAAAAAAGCAAAAGCGAATCAATGATCCTTGACGGACGCTGTATGTTAAGTTTGTCCATTGTGTAATTTGCGTTCCGGTCATTATGCGTCTTGGCAACTAATAAGATATGATGCTACTTCTACCATCATGCTCATCGATCTATCTTAAGCTGTATGACAAAGTAAAAGAAACAGTATGAGCACGTGGCAGGGAACGTTTAGTTAGTCATTTTTATAATTAATCTACCGCATAGGCAGTGTCAGAGACCACACGAAAATAGATAATAATGTAGTAGCAAGTTGTCGATCCACAGACAGCTGCTTTGAAAGAGGTACGTCTCTCGCCCCACTTTCATAATTTACGATATGTTGCCCTCCCTTTCATTTTTGGAACATATGCTGATGCCTGGGAGAAAGTCATGAGAGGATGCGTATTTTAAATCATTCTTTACTTGAAAGCAGCGGTGTCTTCCCTGCAGCCACTTTCTAGTTACCTTTATTCTTTTTCGTATCGGATGAAACCTTGTCAGTCCTTTTCTTGTCCCGTAGAGGCCAGAACGGTTTTTTTCCTCCCTGAAGTTGCAGTACCAATCTTCATATTAAAGCCTGTTTCTCTTGCTTTGAGTTGTAAAGATGCCTGGTAAAAATACCCTGTAGCTTCTCATGGGATTTCGTGGTTCTTTCTGCCTGTCCGAAAGGAAATCATGCAGCGAATAGTTCCGATTGGGTGGTTGACCCGAAGACGCCTTCTCTTCTACTAAAAAACGTGAGGCACCGTTCATAAAGGCAATGAAAGGCGAGCTTTAATCGGGTAGTCTTCCCACATTACTTGATGCGTAAGTATGCATAGTTCCTGGGAACATGATGTTAGGATGCGTCTAGTAAGTTAAAGTTATTCTTAACATGGGACTATTATCGATTAATTTCGCCCCTTCGATTATTTTGGTGTGTGGAGACCATTTAACATGTGAGCTATGTGAAACATGACATTCAGGCGTTATCCAATAATAATGATCATTCGTGTGACGATGGCGGGTTTATTCCTCTATCGTGCTTCTGTTCAATCCTTCTATCGCATTTCACCTAAGAGAGAGTAATCCGAAAGAAGTTTTCAATTAGAAATGAAACTTAACAGCAGAGGAAACTTTGAAGGCATAATGGCTCCCAGCTACACGTTTGTATCTTTGTAATCCGGATTTCGCTCATTTATTCGTTATCCATCGCTGCCAGCGAATACTTTCCCTGTAGTTCTAACTTGGATGGCTTCGATTTCTCTGAGTAATCGATGGAGATAGAAGACGTGCTTGTATCCTACTTCTGTTTTATTCATTTCAAGAGTATTTGTCATTTTTACTGATGTCCTATTTAAAGGCAATGTTGTTGGTTCAACCTTTTACCCGCAATTACAAGGGTTGGAACTTTAATAGTGGCAACTATTTATTTACAGCTCGTACAAAATAGCTACGTGATTCAAAGTTTTACTGTTCTTCAAAGTAGTCACCATCATTTTGTATAACCCGTTGCCAGTGATGCGGAAGTCGTAGGCTACTCTCATCAGTGCCAGTTGTGTTGGCAGTTCAAGCGGCGCGGTCTATTGCTCGCCTTATTTGGAGCAGTTCTGAAGCGAATGCCGTGATGAGTTTCCTTCAGTTTAGAAACCGAGCTGAACTCACCAAGGCTTAAGTCAGGAGAGTGGACTAAGTGGTATAGCACTTAGCAGCCCAATCATTCAAACATACACTCCTGGAAATTGAAATAAGAACACCGTGAATTCATTGTCCCAGGAAGGGGAAACTTTATTGACACATTCCTGGGGTCAGATACATCACATGATCACACTGACAGAACCACAGGCACATAGACACAGGCAACAGAGCATGCACAATGTCGGCACTAGTACAGTGTACATCCACCTTTCGCAGCAATACAGGCTGCTATCCTCCCATGGAGACGATCGTAGAGATGCTGGATGTAGTCCTGTGGAACGGCTTGCCATGCCATTTCCACCTGGCGCCTCAGTTGGACCAGCGTTCGTGCTGGACGTGCAGACCGCGTGAGACGACGCTTCATCCAGTCCCAAACATGCTCAATGGGGGACAGATCCGGAGATCTTGCTGGCCAGGGTAGTTGACTTACACCTTCTAGAGCACGTTGGGTGGCACGGGATACATGCGGACGTGCATTGTCCTGTTGGAACAGGAAGTTCCCTTGCCGGTCTAGGAATGGTAGAACGATGGGTTCGATGACGGTTTGGATGTACCGTGCACTATTCAGTGTCCCCTCGACGATCACCAGTGGTGTACGGCCAGTGTAGGAGATCGCTCCCCACACCATGGTGCCGGGTGTTGGCCCTGTGTGCCTCGGTCGTATGCAGTCCTGATTGCGGCGCTCACCTGCATGGCGCCAAACACGCATACGACCATCATTGGCACCAAGGCAGAAGCGACTCTCATCGCTGAAGACGACACGTCTCCATTCGTCCCTCCATTCACGCCTGTCGCGACACCACTGGAGGCGGGCTGCACGATGTTGGGGCGTGAGCGGAAGACGGCCTAACGGTGTGCGGGACCGTAGCCCAGCTTCATGGAGACGGTTGCGAATGGCCCTCGCCGATACCCCAGGAGCAGCAGTGTCCCTAATTTGCTGGGAAGTGGCGGTGCGGTCCCCTACGGCACTGCGTAGGATCCTACGGTCTTGGCGTGCATCCGTGCGTCGCTGCGGTCCGGTCCCAGGTCGACGGGCACGTGCACCTTCCGCCGACCACTGGCGACAACATCGATGTACTGTGGAGACCTCACGCCCCACGTGTTGAGCAATTCGGCGGTACGACCACCCGGCCTCCCGCATGCCCACTATACGCCCTCGCTCAAAGTCCGTCAACTGCACATACGGTTCACGTCCACGCTGTCGCGGCATGCTACCAGTGTTAAAGACTGCGATGGAGCTCCGTATGCCACGGCAAACTGGCTGACACTGACGGCGGCGGTGCACAAATGCTGCGCAGCTAGCGCCATTCGACGGTCAACACCGCGGTTCCTGGTGTGTCCGCTGTGCCGTGCGTGTGATCATTGCTTGTACAGCCCTCTCGCAGTGTCCGGAGCAAGTATGGTGGGTCTGACACACCGGTGTCAATGTGTTCTTTTTTCCATTTCCAGGAGTGTATTTGTAACAGCTTGCACTGTACGTTCTTGAGCGTTGTCCTGCAAAATGATGGTCAGGTCCTGCTGAAAGTGTCATCACTTCTGTCTCGAAGTTGGCTGTAGGCTGTGTTCCAAAAATGAACAGCAAAGAGGCAGAAGTGATGACACTTTCTGCAGGACCTGACCATCATTTTGCAGGACAATGCTCAAACACGTACAGTGCAAGCTGCTACTGATTTGTTTGACTGATGGGGCTGCTAAGTGCTATACCACTTAGTCCACTCCCCTGACTTAAACCGTCGTGAGTTCAACTCGATTTCTAAACTGAAGGACACACTTCACGACATTCGTATGAAAACTGCTACAAATTCGTCGGGCAATAGACCGCAACGCTCGAACTGTCAACATAACTGGCACTGCTAAGAGTAGCCTACGGCTTCCGCATCGCTGGTGACGGGTTTTACACAATGCTGGTGACTACTTTGAAGGTCAGTAAAACTTTGAAACACGTTTCTATTTTGTACGAGCTGTAAATAAATAGTTTCCACTATTAAAGTTCCAGACTTCGCCAGAAGATGATGAGTACGAAACTCATCGAAACGCTGCGACAAGACGACGTCACCACTCGGCTGCTAACCTGAGAAGAATTCTTTAAAGTTCTAACCCTCGTATATTATCCTTGTGCTTACTAAAGCACAGTCAGTTCGATCACTAACTTTAATGCTAAAATCTTATTTTCTTGGTGAGTGTTGCCTTTCAATAACAAACCACTGTTGACATGAGAAATGACTCTTCATTTAAATCAAATCTCTCCAAAGATAAGAAATGTAACAGAACTGTGTGAAGGATAATATGAAAAGAGATGAGTCACGAAATTATAGAGAAATTGTACGCTCCGCTTAGTCGTTCTGAACGGATGACCTATCCTTTGCGTTTCTTTTCCTTTCTTTTCATTTACTAGGGGTTAACATTTTATTTAGTAGAGGTTCGGTTCGATCCTTGCACGTGTGACGAGCTCCAAGTTTATACCAAGGGCAGCAGGGCGGTAGAGGTACCCTAAGTATTACTATAAACTAAATAGATTATTTCATAAATCAGATCTAGTCAAAATCATCTGCATGTGCTGAAAGAAAAACAGCTCAAATTAAGTGGTTGTAGCATCTTCCTTATTTTGATAGATCTGGTGCTAAAATGATTCCTCAGACTCTGATCAAGAACTACGAAGAACCGTGATCACATCTAACCGTTATAACTGACGATGCTTCAGGCATATAAAAATACACATAAATGTCACTGATCGTCATAAACCAACGCACGAGTTTTAGCACGTTATTCATCACTTTGATAGAGTGTTCGTAATACCACGACATTTCCTACAACCTTATTGATGACTGGTGAAACTTTAAATCGCTTCTAAAGAAGTTAACGCTTATCATATATCCTTTCTTCCAGAAGTGCTAGTCTTGCTTGGTCTTCAGGAAAGCTTCTGTAGAGTTTGGAAGATAGGAAATAGGAACTCGCTGATGTAAATCTGTGAGGACAGTACTTTCCCCCGCAAAACAAAGATCTCGAGTTAGAGTCTCAGTCCGGAACACAGATTTGAACGTCCAGGAGGTTGTAATAATCGTACACTGGGTATTCGCAGTCCTTAGACAATCTTGAAGCTAGAGATACAGGTATATATTTAGTGTGGCTAATCTTATTTATTGCATATTTAATTTCCTTATCATCACACGTGGTACTGGGAACATACTCCTTCAACAAATACAGCGTAAATTAGTGAAGTATTTCTCCGCTAATGTGTCACACAGGTCATATTTAGTTGGATTCACATGTTTCTTAGTAGCCAGTAAGCTAAACAAAATTGTTCTCAGAAATGATTGTACCTTCAAGGAAGCGAACAATCAGAAATGAAGCAAACACCACGCAGTTATACGTGTCATCCAGTCCATGTTTAATTGCGTGCATCACGTCATTAGCGATCAAGTAGTCCTGCTCCACAAATGGCGTATCTCAACAATATTTCATAATCGGATTCAAAGTTACTCTAATGGATTCATTTCACGGATGACTGGTTAAGCTGATTTGTCCTGAGTGGCGCTCACATACGGTGTCATCGAGAATGGAGTAAAGTGATTACTGCATAAACTTCATTAATGCTCTCTAGGTTGTGAACAAGATCTAACTTTCCTGTGGTATGTGTTAATCCTGTAGCGGTGTGAGGGGATCGTTTCCAGGTGACCTGATCCACAGAGCACTACCAGATGAAACAAACGTCGATCCCAAACCATCATCATTCCTGGCACTCAATCCTAGTCCGTTATAAACCTGATAGCTTGAACTGTGCTGGTATCATTATGTTTCATTTTGGTTTTATACACATAAACAGTGGAATTATGATCTTAATTACACGGCAGCAAATCGATACACTTATCGCTTATTGCAGTTTTATAGCCTTCTATAGCTAAATTGCCAGCCGGAGTGGCCGTGCGGTTCTAGGCGCTACAGTCTGGAACCGCGCGACCGCAACGGTCGCAGGTTCGAATCCTGCCTAGGACATCGATGTGTGTGATGTCCTTAGGTTAGTTAGATTTAAGTATTTCCAAGTTCAAGGTTACTGATGACCACAGCAGTTAAGTCCCATAGTGCTTAGAGCCATTTGAACCATTTTTCTAGCTAAATTCTGTAGCAGTGCACGCAGACAATCACACACGTGTCGTATATTTTCTTGGAAGATCGCATCTCCTCACACAAATAATCAAAAAGTTTTCCACGGCATAGATTCTACTCCGTATTGTGATACACATGCTCAACCCATAGTCAGTATGCCGACACAAATCGTTTACTGGGTCTCCCAGTGATCATACTAGCTTTGATAACTGTAATAATTTTTCCCTTCAGCGTCGCACAGATGTCAAAAAAACATATACCGACGTGAGATAAATGATCTTGGTATGGAAAATCATATACCATCTGTGAGATTTTGCAAAGTAGGCGCCGGCTGCTGTGGCTGAGCAGTTCTATGCGCTTCAGTTCGGAACCGCGCTGCTGCTACCGTCGGAGGTTCGAATCCTGCCTCGGGCATGGATGTGTGTGATGTCCTTAGGTTAGTTAGGTTTAAGTAGACCTCAGTTGTTAAGTCCCATAGTGCTCAGAGCCATTTCAACCACTTTTTTGCAAAGTATGCGAAGGAAATTGCTTCTGTTTCACCATAGACGTGATGGAAATAATTACAGAATTTTGGAACACGATTTATGGTCGCGTACGGCCTTCTCATGAATGAAAGTCTGCTGTCATCAACCTGGAATCCCAAAAAAGACATCTCACGAGACAAAACTGGTTCTGTGCGTGTATTAGATTTAGAAACTCGTAGTTATCGGTGCTCAAATTAATACGGTTTTATTTCGCCTCCAGAAAGTTTTCAAAAATTTTCGCATTGACACGTAGTAAATAACGTACGAACTTACCAGACCAGATTTGTGAATGCGTTCAGAATTTCCTAGCACATGACTCAAAATGTCGTCAATTTACCGAGACTGTCAGATGTAAACACTTCTTTGTTTTAATATATCCATTTATTAATTTTATTTTAATAAATTAAGTAGTGGACATATATGTTTATTAGCTTCACTCGACCAACTTAGCTTTCAGCCTGAGACAGAAGTGAGTCGGGCAAATCTTGGCAATGGTGTTGTCTTCAAGGCCATCGACGCCCCTGTGTATTGTACGAGTACATAGCTGTGATATTCTCACATTTTCTAAGGAACTGATTATATATATTCAAACAACAAAATCACGGAATAATTTGGTTATGAAAACTTTTTAGTCAATAAACTTAATACATTCAATTGCAGCAAGCCACTGATAACGTCCATGAGTGAGATAAACTCTTACTAGATACGTGAGGATTGTACAGACCCTTTACCGTTCACACCTACAGCATGGAAATAAAAAGTACTGAAAAACTCGAGGATTTGTAACGGATCCCTTGATGTAGACACTGAGGACTGGAACCCCTCTCTGAAACTGTCATTCAACGATTCTTCAAAGCGGCGAATTTTCAGGAAAAAGGGTCTTGCCGTGTGGTCTTTCTTTTCGTTTGTTTTTGTATTTTAGTTTGGCACATGAGCAGGACCCACAGAGCCATTAGCATTCATTCAAGATATTCTTACCATGCTGTGTTCCGCTTCTCTATGACTGTTATTACTATTTCATTGCCACACATACCTAAAAGGCGCTGGTCTGGAATCAGAAAGAATAACACATGTTTCTTGGCGTATTGAAGGGCTCGCGGTGTAACCAAACTCTCGACTTACGTAACCTGAATTTCATTCCAATGTGACAGCTATTTTCCAGTTAGCACCACCATGTTCATTCTTCGAAGCATCAGAGTGGATGGGACATTTGTTATGTTTCGACAGATACTCCGACTACACTCTATTATTTGAATAACCACAGACAAAGTCGAAATTAAAGACAACGTATGGTTCCCGTACACTGGTGAGACGTTGTGCACACAAGCTAAGATGCGCATATGGAGTGTTACAGACCCGTTACTGTTCCTGATATATAGGGAGGATCTGACATATACTGATAAATTCAAGGAGGATATTTGCTGGGACAGTATCAGGACGTGTAGCAGAATCCCGTTTAGTTACAGAGTTCGCACCTAAGAACTCGCACCGTACATGCAAGGCAGACTCATATGCTTCGACTAAAAGCACTTTATTCTATGTATTTGCTTTGCCCCCAGGTACAATTACAGTTCTTTGTGGCGGCCGCTGTGGCCGAGCGGTTCTAGGCGCTTCAGTCCGGAACCGCGCTGCTGCTACGGTCGCAGGTTCGAATCCTGCCTCGAGGAATGGATGTGTATGATGTCCTTAGGTTAGTTAGGTTTAAGTAGTTCTACGTTCTAGGGGACTGATGACCTCAGATGTTAAGTCCCATACTGCTAAGAGCCATTTGAACCATTTTGAAAGTTCTTTTTACAGGTATTTCTGTACTATCCTTGGACATGTGTCTGGAGCTGACCCATAATATAATAAGCATAATAAATGTACAGACGTCCAAGGGTACTATACTGACTTAGTCAATTGCTGCATCCGCTTTCGGACTCACACACTTGATAGCATTCTAAATTTCAGTAATGTATGCCTTACATTGAAAAATGTGATCGATAAGGCGCTCAACGTATGTGGCTAGGCCCTACTGCCTTGACTGGTAGTTCGTAAGGCCCAAGCTTCGGTTTCTCCTAGGGAGGAACTCTTTGACTGTTGAAGAGCGTAACAGAGCGTCTACTAGGTGATATATCGAAAAGATCCTTTTCCATATATGTGTGCAGTCTTGGTTGGTCCACTTTCAGTAGGAAGGGTGTCACTTGCTGAATAAATCACAGGTCATCAGCGGGCTAAAACGAGAGTTGTATCGCTGGTAACCGTCTGCTAAATACCTCACGTTTTAGTGACATATTCAGGACGAATATGGACTCTAACGCATCGATGCCTCCGATAGCAACGTTGCAGAGACCGCTAAATCTAGTGGTGGCAGAGGCGTCAGCGGTAAGCCTCACTTCCGGTTTTCTACCGGAGGGGTGCCCTAGCGGTGGGCGTTCCCTGTAAGACTTCGACGCTTGCAGCGTCATTGGTTAGCGCTTTCTGACATGAATTGAGGTCCTCAGTGCGTTCCTCGAGACACACTCTAAAATCCCAACAAGTCTGTCAGTATATTTTTGTGACGATCTGCACGTAAAAGCAATGGTAGGAATCGGTGGAAGCTCCTTGAGATTGTTATGCACATTGAGGTTCTTATTTAATGACGGAATTGTAAACGGGAAAGCTGCAATTTTTGAAGACTACAGAAAGATGTAAAAAGATCTAATGAGTAATGATGCAAGGTACAAGTTTGGCTAATGGCTCTGAGCACTATGGGACTCAACTGCTGAGGTCATTAGTCCCCTAGAACTTAGAACTAGTTAAACCTAACTAACCTAAGGACATCACAAACATCCATGCCCGAGGCAGGATTCGAACCTGCGACCGTAGCGGTCTTGCGGTTCCAGACTGCAGTGCCTTTAACCGCACGGCCACTTCGGCCGGCTCAAGGTACAAGGACTCAGTGAAAAATGAAAGTATTACCCATAAACATGTACAAGCAGCTATCAGTGTAAAATTACACTAATGGTGATAGAAAGAACCCTTCTTAATCCGAGCGCTTCGTTCTTGGTCCTACAGTGTTATTGTTCGTTGTTGGTTCTTGTACGTATTGTATATTATCCGTCTTTCAAAATAGCTTACTTCTATTTTTCTCAGAATTCAGTACACGTTATATCATTTCACATCGTCGAACACTTTCTACAGGTCGACGAAAGCTATGGATGTGTGCTTTTTTTTTTTTTAAATCTTGTTGCCGTTATCAGTCGCAACGTCAGAACAGCCACTTATAGGCCTTTCGCTTTTCGAAATCCACAGTTACGATAATCTAATAGCTCCTGAATTTTCTTTTGCGTTTTTCTGTATATTGCTCTTGTGAGCAACTTAGATGCATCAATCGTTAAGCTGAATCGACTTACCTTCCCTTATAGCTTCCCTTCTGGACTGTGTGGCTAACTTTTTTCTGAAAGTCAGTTAGTATGTCGCCAGACTCATAGATCTTCACACAAACCTGAATAGCCATTTGGCTGCATTTTTCCTCAATGGCTTCAGCACTTCCTTATTTGATCTAAAGTTTTTCTTTGCTTGCCACCTCCCCAAAAGTCTTCCGTATTTGAGCGCAAGTCTCTCAAGGCTCCGTTGAACTCTATTTCGTCTATGCCTACCATTTCTTTCTTAATCACACCATCAGACAAATATTCCCTCACTTAAGGGCCATGTAGCAGCCTCTCTCCTCTGCAGTTGAAAGTGAAATTCCAATTGCAGTTTTATCGTAGACGCCTTTGCTTTCAATTTCACCGAAAGTTATTCTGACTTTTCTATATTCAAATGGCTCTGAGCACTATGGGACTCAACTGCTGAGGTCATTAGTCCCCTAGAACTTAGAACTAGTTAAACCTAAGGACATCACAAACATCCATGCCCGAAGCAGGATTCGAACCTGCGACCGTAGCGGTCTTGCGGTTCCAGACTGCAGCGCCTTTAACCGCACGGCCACTTCGGCCGGCCTTTTCTATATTCTGTACCAGTCCTTCCAACAAGCATATCTCTTGCGATTTCTTTTTCTTGTATCGATTTGCCTTGTCATCTTGCATTTCCTATGTAGTTCTTTTCTTAGTGAAATACGTTTCTGGTGTCCAGAATTTTCCTGAACCTTTTGGTACTTTCTTCGTTTACCATTTATCTGTAATATTTTGTTTGTTACCCAAGGTTTCTGCCCAGATACCTACCTTGTACCTACATTTGTCTGTCCAACTTCTGTGATTGCCCTTGTTAGGGACGTCTGCTTCTCTTCTTATGAACTGCCTACTGTGTTACTCATTAACGCAATATCTAAAGCCCGAGAGATCTTTAGTCAGATCTCATCATTCTTCAGTACCTTACTGCCCCACTTCTTTGCTTACAGCTCTTCCGGACAAACCTCTTGAACGTCACCCTAATCTTCGTCATTACTAAATTGTGATCCGAGTCTACGTCTGCTCCTGTGTATGCCTTACAATGCATTACCTGATTTCGGAATTTTTGTCTGACCATGATGTAATCCAGGTGGTGTCTTCCCGCATTTACAGGATTTTTCCCATTATACCTATTACTCTTGTGACTTTTTAAGGCAGTATTTGCTAGTATTAGCAGAAACGTATTGCAGAACTGAATTTGACTTCCGCCTTCTCATTCGTAGTTGTTAGTTTTTAATTTGTTCTTACGTCCATTATCCACTGTATATGTTCACCTTCGCTGTAACTATTAAATGTGTAGTAACCTGTGTCTGTGCAATTTCTGAAGGTATCTTACAGGAGCTACAATACTGTGGAAAATCAGCCGTAGCCAAACATGTTCTGCTGGTACGGCTGAATTCCCCCAGTTTTACGGATCACGTACGAATACAGACCTGCATACAGTGGACAAGTTAATTATTCTGTTACTAGTCAACAGTGGATACCAGCACAGACACAGATCCCTGGTTGTGTAGCAGGAAAATTTTTTAATAATCTCTTAAAATATTACTCCTTTTTCCAATACCGGAGGACGCAGCAGAGGTGTGGAGCGGGTGCTGTGCAGAACAGAAACAGACACGTCCCGTTTCCCGCCTCGAGCCTTGCAGCCGCACCTCCACCTGCAGGGCCCCGTCTACTCGCCGCTATGCGTAATTTGGGGCACCGACGCGCTCGGGTTACAAGCCCGCCGCGTACCTGGCACCTTTATCCGAAATTCCACACCCGGCCGCCCGCGGCGCCAGTATGCGGTGTAATAAAAACGGCCAGCCCGATCGCGAGCATTCCCTCGAGCCCGGAATGGGTGCTGTTCCTCGACGCGGCTGCGCTTATTGCTGGAATTCTCCACAAACCGCGAGCCGGAGATTTTTGGCAGTGCCTCACCGACAGGAAACTGACGGCACCTCAGGTGCATTTAACTGCATTCGCTCCACCTCTAAATGCTCTCGGAGCCTATGGGTATATTATATACTATAGATAGTCAGTGGTTGTTGTGAAGGAGACACATTGGCACAATGACTTCCTTCTAAAAAAACACACACACACAGACAGAGAGAGAGAGAGAGAGAGAGAGAGAGAGAGAGAGAAACAGGGAGCGAGATATTTTTCCACAGTTTTAGTAAGGTTTTTGGGAGGTTTCTCTTGGACATCAGAAATGGGCTTTCGCTATCTATATCTTCAAGTGTGATTCCTTTTGGCATATGGTAAGATGAACGTTGGTTTTACAAAGGTCCAAGCAATCTCTGGGCTGGGGAGCGAAATTTGTGCTATCTAAAGCACTGTCTATTCCCAAATGGGATTCGTTTTCTCACACTCCTAGAGTATCTATATACTTTGTTGGGAACAATGTACTTCTGCCGCAACCGTTCCCTCTCACACAAGACGAGAATAAAAGGTTCATGTAATAGAGAACACATAAAATTATTTATTTGTTTAGGGTGAAGGTCAACAATGTTGCAAATACAAAATAATCTCACGTCCAATTCCAAGGTTACGATCATCTTTCCCTTTAAAATCATTTGATTGCCGCAACTGAATATCCATTCCCAAACATCCCAATACACTTTGCACCGTATACTCAAAACCAAATCAATGTAAACGTAGACTAGGAACTCACAGTTTTACTTGTCACATATTGTTCCATAATTGAATGCAGTACATATCTGACCCCCCCGCCCCGACCAAAGTCACTCTCCCTCTGATTATGATCCTAGCACAGGCTTCCTGGTGGTATTTTGTCATTGACCTCTAAATACGTATGTTCTTTACTGTCGTTTCTTGTTGACAATGTCAGCTTAATACCAAGAATAAGCAGCTTTCATTAAGTTAATAATTGGCAGAAATCCAACCGGCATTTGGATCGCACTTTTATGGCTCTTGTGAAGGAAGGTGTACAGTATAATGCTGCATCCATTTTCAATAAGCTACCACAAGAATTCAAAAATCTTAGAAATATGCCATGAGCTTCCAAATCTAAACTGACGAGTTTCGTCATGGGTTCAAAAATGGCTCTGAGCACTATGCGACTTAACTTCTGAGGTCATTAGTCACCTAGAACTTAGAACTAATTAAACCTAACTAACCTAAGGACATCACACACATCCATGCCCGAGGCAGGATTCGAACCTGCGACCGTAGCGGTCACGCGGTTCCACACGGAAGCGCCTTTAACCGCACGGCCACACCGGCCGGCTTCGTCATGGGTCACTCCTTCTATTCTGTTCAGGAGTTCCTTCAAAAGTTAAGCTGATTCTTATGTTATATTGTTGACAGCGTTTTCTGAAACGTATGGCTTGACGTTTTGGGCTTCATAAACATTTTATTTCTATCTGTCATCACTTTAATGTACTGACACATTACATGACCATGGAGATTTGATCCTCAATTAGGTCCCACAGAACTCAGTGTGTAAGTAAATAAATGAAAGTACATTAAAAGCCTCCATGAGTGGCGGACTTGTCTGACGACATGATAGAAGGAGAAACAGGAGTCGGTAGGGATCAGATACGGTAGCCATTACTACAGTCGAAATTTAGAATGCCTTTGGAACACACAAAGTCAAATGAAGTAGAAGGGATAGTAAACATTTCATCAGAATATCTAAAACCTTTGGGAAAAGTGTCAACAATACGAATATTAACGTTGGTATGTAGAATGCATGACTCTAGAGATGTACCATCAGTCTTTCGGAAAAATATCTTCCACACAATTCGCAAGATTCCAAGAGCCTACAACTATTATAATTATCGAAGAATCAGCGTAACAGGCCATGTATCCAAGTTGCCGACGGGAATAATATACAGTAGAATGGGGAAAAATTAGGATCTGTTAGATGGCGATAAGTTTGGCTTTAGGGAAGAGTTTTGGTACTGCGGTTAACAGTGAAAGCAAGACTGAAGAAAGATCAAGGCACATTCGTGATATTTGTCGACCTGGAAAAATATAAAATTATTACAAGATGTTAGACATACTTTGAAAATATTGGTAAGCTATAGGGAAACACGGGTAACATACATTATTTAGAAGAACCAAGGGGGAACATTAAGACCAAGAATGAAGTTCACGGTTTAAAGAGGTTGTATGACATTGATGTAGTATTTTCCCCTGCTACTTAGGCAGCAAAATAACCAATAACAGACGGAGCAGGGACATAAAAAGCTGGCTTATTCTGCCACAAAGTGCATACCTGGCCAAGAGAAGCTGACTAGTATCAAAAATAAGTCTTCATTTGAGGAAAAAGTTTCTGAGAATGTAGGTTTGTAGTACAGATCTATATGGCACTGTGACATAGACGGTTGGAAAACCGGAACAGGAAGAGAATAGAAGCACCTGACATGTGGTGTTACAACAGAATGTTGAAAATTAGGTGGACTGATACGGTAAGTAATGGTGAAATCCTCTCCAGACTTGGCTAGGAAAAGGCTATATGGAAACGACTGATAATAAGAAAGGACAGGATGAGAGAATATCTGTTAAGACATCAGGGTTTCCCTTACGCGTTCATTCAGTGACATTTGTCTGGGACTGATCGACTGTACACTTCAGTGTGCAAACACAAACTGCAGCCTTATATACCCTTGTGTATTAGCTTTTAATATTATAGTCTACACCAAACTACTTCGAAAATACTGCTACTCTGATAGAATACGTTGTTTGTTTTGATGGGTAGTAATATTACCATAATTTTAAGAAGTTAGAGATAGTTGTTTTATTCACTGATTATTTTAATTTTAAATCATAATTAATAACACAGAACTCAAAGAAAAAATCTTAACAAATAATAAGGATGTGGGACATAGCCACGTTCTTTATAGTTTTTTGCGGAGCACTTATTCACATATCGTGGAACACTGGCGTTCAGCGGAACACGTTTTGGGAAACCCTGCTCTACACGTATCAACTCTTGCAGTGGGTTAATAGCGTTTCCTGTACTCATCGCTCATGAGTTCTCCATACAGTGTCAAACAACGAGTAGAATTTTGAACTACTGCAATGGCAGACATACTTGGAAAGCAGTTTGGGCACGTGACATTGGTATCAGTCGTTTACAGACTATGATTCAAATTGGCTCTGAGCACTATGGGACTTAACATCTGTGGTCGTCAGTCCCCTAGAACTTAGAACTACTTAAACCTAACTAACCTAATGACATCACACACATCCATGCCCGAGGCAGGATTCGAACCTGCGACCGTAGCTGTCACGCGTTTCCAGACTGAAGCGCCTAGAACCGCACGGCCACACGGGCCGGCTGACTATGATTCCTGACCAAGAAGTGAAGCAGTTGAAATTTATGGAGGACTCCTAGAAGAACATTCATTTGGGTTCGCCGCCAGTACCAGGGCCGTTGCTAGGTGTTTTTCCATCCTGGGAAAGATTGAAGAACGATATCCCCTATGTGTTATTTTTTACTACCATCGGTTTCCCCCGAGACTCACACCCCCTTCTACCACCACCAACACCCCACGGCACAACAGTGCAAATAACCTGTAATACTTTTAATCATGAAAATAAGGTGACCAGATGTCCTCGTTATATGGGAACAGGTGTAATTTTCATATTTGGTCTTCAATTTCTTTATAACTGACTGAAAACGACACATATCCTCAATTTTTTTTAATTTCTCTCAGCCTTTGAAATTTCGCAAAATAACTGAACTAGGAAGAACATGTTAAACATTTTAAACTGGAGCTCAATTGAATATACCATTGCGACCATATTTGCAAACAATTACTTTTATTGTATTTAATAGGAATGAAATATATTAATAAAAGTGTGGAATTATTTTCTGGACATAGCGTACCTTAAACTAGGATACCTGAAAGAGTGCAATTTTTTAATAGTTTGTCTCTCTCTTTCTCATGATTTATGGGTAGGTAAACGTAACAAAGTTATACTATATGTGGTACAGAATCAATGTTATCCCAGTAATTTCAATCTTTTAATCTTAATTTGTTAACAGCTTTCCTTTATTAATCACTTCTCTTCTTTCGGACGCATCCGTTTTATGATGTTTTACAGATACATCTTCTGTGTGAAGAAAAAAGTGTAAACTTGAACCTCAGTACACTGTTTATTACAGGTTTAGAGTGGAGTTTTATTTAGTAGGAGGAAAAACCTACGCCTAGTAAGATTCCTTCTAAAAAAATTATATCATGAAGAGGACGCTTTATCGACGCGACACGATCAGAAGAACTTTATTTATCTAGTAAGAGGAAGTCCACAGAGAAGACTCCGGAGCTACTGCTGTTCAGAAGAACCGGGGTAAAGCGATGATTCCGCAGACATTATTTAACAAGACATGAAAGAGAATTGGCAGTGTTACAGCTGAACGTAGCAGCAGCAGCTTTTCGGTCTGCAGCCCTCCCGTCATGCCTTCAATGACTTATCATTAATTACACAAATTAAAAAAAAAACTAAATCACGTCGCTCCACTTCATTTTGCGAATGAATTCTTCTTTGAATACAGAAGTAATTCTTTACTAATGCCGAATCTTGAAACTGGGTCATCCGGATAATCTCGGCGGTATTTAGTTTCTGTTTTAATGGAAATATTTATATAATGAAGAACAAAGCTCTTCTTTCTCTGCATTTGCTCTCTTGCGATTAAATAAATGACACCTTGTTTGAATTTTCTGTTGAGAGTTTTACAACTTTTATTAGCCACCCCGGTGGTGCAAAGGGCTAAGCGAGGTTCGTAGAGCCGGCCGCGGTGGTCTCGCGGTTCTAGGCGCGCAGTCCGGAACCGTGAGACTGCTACGGTCGCAGGTTCGAATCCTGCCTCGGGCATGGATGTGTGTGATGTCCTTAGGTTAGTTAGGTTTAGGTAGTTCTAAGTTCTAGGGGACTGATGACCACAGCAGTTGAGTCCCATAGTGCTCAGAGCCATTTGAACCATTTTTTGAGGTTCGTAGAGGCAATGTGATAACTTTCGTTAAAGGAAGTAACTACTTATTGAGTAACTGTTCGACATGCTTTTGAAAAGAATTCTATGTTTATCATTTTTTCTGCTCATTTGCTCAGTTTTTTCACTGCTGATTTGGAATCTATTTTTTCCGGCCTTTGCCGCCTCTAAACATTTTCCACTCTATGTGGCCCCCTTGTCTTGCCTAATGGTAGAAACGGCCCTGGCTACGACATTGTGGTTACGTCGTTGGTAGACGAAAGCGGGGTTTTCCCCTTATCTTTAAACTACCTACCGACACCACGAAAGAATGGAAATACCGAGGCTGTCGATGAAATATTTGCCAGTAAACGCGGTGCGTCGTGCTTGGCCGCCGGGCTAGGCATGTTTACCGCCCACGAGCGCTGCCTTGTTTTGCTTCCTGGGCTCACGGGGGGGGGGGGGGGGGCAAACAAGCACACCTGGCGTGTACCGCCAGCTACACCTTTGTAAACAAGGGCAGGTGAGCGTCTCCGACGACAAAATTAACATCACAGTTCGGCCGTAGGAGAGTTCCGAGAAGCATTACTGGTAGTGTTTACGCTCAACTGCAGCATTCCGGTTCCCACAAAACAGAAAACAATGACGGTCCTAGAGACAGAGAGAATGAGTATGCACTACGTAACACGGCACTCGCGATAAACTCAGCACATTGTCTACACACTGCATTCTACGAAGCATGAAAAGCTAACTTTGAAATTCTATTAATTATTAGCGATAGCTTTTCGTCTTCAGATCAAACGTCAACAAAGCAAAGAAAATTATTTACCAACTAGTCTGAGGTGGATCATCGTTAAGCTAACCGAAAATTAAAAAAAAATATTTCCAGCTCAGTTTTTGAATGGAATACAGTCGAATTAAGTCGGTGACGCTGAGGGAATTAGATTAGGAAATGAGACACTTAAAGTAGTAAAGGACTTTTGCTATTTGGGGAACAAAATAAGTGATGATGGTCGAAGTAGAGACGATATAAAATGTAGACTGGCAGTGGCAAGGAAAGTGTTTCTGAAGAAGAGAAATTTGTTAACATCGAGTATAGATTTAAGTGTCAGGAAGTCGTTTCTGAAATTATTTGTATGGAGTGTAGCCATGTATGGAAGTGAAACATGGACGATAAATACTTTAGACAAGAAAAGAATACAAGCTTTCGAAATGTGGTGCTACAGAAGAATGCTGAAGATTAGATGGGTAGATCACATAACTAATGAGGAGGTATTGAATAGAACTGGGGAGAAGAGGAAGTTTGTGGCACAGCTTGACTAGAAGAAGGGATCGGTTGGTAGGACATGTTCTGAGACATCAAGGGATCACCAATTTAGTATTGGAGGGCAGCGTGGAGGTTAAAAATCGTAGAGGGAGACCAAGAGATGAATACACTAAGCAGATTCAGAAGGATGTAGGTTGCAATAGGTACTGGGAGATGAAGGAGCTTGCACAGGATAGAGTAGCATGGACAGCTGCATCAAATCAGTCTCAGGACTGAAGACCACAACAACAACAGTTTTCGAAAATCAGCGGCTGTACTTCGTAGATTCTATGTCAAAAATCGCAGCTTCTCTACAACAGTGTAGAATATTAAGAAAAGTCCCAGTATTTGCACCCCTGTAGACGATGTCCGATGTAGGCCATGTTCCGAGTTTGGCCAATTAAGTGAACCTAAGCCTGTGGTGCCATAGTACCGCAGCCACAGAGAACAATGTATTGTACGAACTATCGACTACGGAAAAGCACTATTTCGTACTTGTGGTGAGATAGCTTCAGTCATCATATACGTGAAATGCGCGTCACTCACAGAACGGTATGAACGTACTATACTCACAGAAACTGCGAGCCTTACTTCAGCTGAACTGTGCGGCTGGTGCCGGCGGAGGTTCAAGTCCTCCCTTGGGCATGGGTGTGTGTGTTTGTCCTTAGGATAGTTTAGGTTAAGTAGTGTGTAAGTTTAGGGACTGATGGCCTTAGCAGTTAAGTCCTATAAGATTTCGCACAAATTTGAACATTTTTTTGACAATAGAATACAGTCATTCAAAATTGAAAGTGCAAGTGTGGGTACACACGACTGGAACGACAACATCTGGTGTTAGTTGTAATATTTTGTTCTCCTGTGCGGCATTGACTCTAATACACAATTCTGCTGCTTACTGGAAGATGCTTTCCTATTCCCTGAAGACGAACGTCAGGAAAACTACTATTCAGTTTCTCTGTCATCAAAATCTTTTAAGTTCCTTTCTTACATTTTTCGTGTAACTGACAATTGCCTCTCAAGACAAGGTGAAGAGCCACTGTTACGGTTTCACTGTTTGGAATTGATCACTACGGAGAAGTCTAAGAAAAACTGAGGGTGGGGCAAATACAAGCGGCCTGGAGAAAAAAGTTCCAGGGTAGAAGGAAACACAGCAGAGGAAAGGAAATACAGTAATAACCTGACTATAGCAAATGTTGAATGTGACCACCATTCTTTCGTCACTTTTCGACTGTGGTCAACACGCTGCTGAAGGCAGTTTGAAGATGGACTGATGGAGTTGCTGTAATGTCATCCGAATTGTTCTGCTGCAGTTCTTGAAGACTATGATGGTAGTCGTGGTAGACCTCCGACTTGGGGGCCCCCACACAAAGTGATCGCACACTGATCAGGTGACCTTGTGGGCCAGCTAGGTTGACGACCAACCTGGCGGTGGCTACCAGTATACAATAGACCGCAAACTTTTCCATGCTGTTGACGTGGTGTGGACTATTCTTTTGACCCTGTACGATCACTAGCACTACATATAACACTTGTTGCTTTGTCAGTTATAGAAAAACCTCTTCACTAACTTCATATGGGATAGGACGCCTTCCTCTTCCAGGTGCCACACCGAGGTCACCCGTGTTTTAGAAATTCATCATCGCTTTCTTTAAACCATTTAATGACCTCTGACCTCTCATCACACCTTTCAGCACACTCTGTTATCGTAGCACTGTAATTGGTGCCTTTCATACAAAACAGCTTCGCAAACAGCACACGGTCTCTCTTTTCGACAGCCACACTGTTCTCTCACGTTATGGCTTGCCAGATGACAGCGTGGATGTTATAGCGTTATACAGTGTGTGTGTGGCGTGAGATTTGCATCTGGCGCCCAAATTTGGAGCTTACTTTTTTCCAGCCGCTGGGGCTTTACTTTATTTTGTTGCAACCAGCTTCAGAGGTTCAATGTGTCATCTTCAGGCTGTAGTTGATGCAGAACGGGTTGATTATTTCGTCGCAATAGTATACTGCCGTCGTATCAAAGACCCTCTGCCAAAAGGATGGACATACAGCAACATTTCTATATGTCTTTCGTGCACTAACAGCGCCAGATTTGTACCTGGTGGGCAAAACTGGCTATAGTTTCTTTCCAGCGTAGATCGGCTCCGGATTAATATAATAGCGTGTCTAACACGTTTCGTTGCCATACGATAATTAAAGCCCACAGAATACATCCATGAGAGACTGCACATTAATTACGAGTATAGCCACCATGCAGTGCTCGAGGGCAAAATGAGTTGTGGCCGGCCGGAGTGGCCAAGCGGTTCTAGGCGCTACAGTCTGGAACTGCGCGGCCGCTACGGTCGCAGGTTCGAATCCTGCCTCGGTCATGGATGTGAGTGATGTCCTTCGGTTAGTTAGGTTTAAGTAGTTATAAGTTGTAGGGGACTGACGAACTCAGCAGTTGAGTCCCATAGTGCTCAGAACCATTTGAACCAATTTTTTGAACAGCTGTGGACTACGTGAAAATTACTGTGAATCACCAGTGACCCTTCTTCCTTCATGTCATCCCATCATCTTGTAGCAACATAAATGTCCGTGACATAAGGTCAGAATTGTGCTAAACTGTTTTGCGGAGAATAACTCACGGTGATGTCTTGGCCCTCAAATTCAAGTGATTTGAAAACCGTTGGAACATATTTGGTGTGAATTATACTCCAGGCTCACGTCCATAAACCACCGACTCGTAATTTACGGATTTTTTGTAATATGGATGTAGTCTTCCTATACGACATGCATCCTGAAGCTTGTCAAAGACGTTTCAAAACAACGATAAGTGGAATCGCTACTGTACTGCGCTACAAAGACGGTCACAGTATTCAGGCCTATCGGTATTGTACAACTCCACACGAAAGGGTTGTTCTTGTTGTCTTCAGTCCGGAGACTTGTTTGATGCAGCTCTCCATGCTACTCTATCCTGTGCAAGCTTCTTCATCTCCCAGTACGTACTGCAACCTACACCCTTCTGAATCTGCTTAGTGTATTCATCTCTTGGTCTCCCTCTACGATTTTTACCCTCCACGCTGCCCTCCAATGCTAGATTTGTGATCCCTTGATGCCTCAGAACATGTCCTACCAACCGGTCCCTTCTTCTTGTCAAGCTGTGCCACCAACTCCTCTTCTCCCCAATTCTATTCAATACCTCCTCATTAGTTATGTGATCTACTCATCTAATCTTCAGCATTCTTCCGTAGCACCACATTTCGAAATCTTCTATTCTCTTCTTGTGTAAACTATTTATCGTCCATGTTTCACTTCCATACATGGCTACACTCCATATAAATACCTTCAGAAACGACTTCCTCACACTTAAATCTATACTCGATGTTAACTAATTTCTCTTCTTCAGAAACGCTTTCCTTGCCATTGCCAGTCTACATTTTATATCCTCTCTACTTCGACCATCATCAGTTATTTTGCTCCCCAAATAGCAAAACTCCTTTACTACTTTAAGTGTCTCATTTCCTAATCTAATTCCCTCAGCATCATCCGACTTAATTCGACTAAATTCCATTATCCTCGCTTTCCTTTTGTTGATGTTCATCTTATATCCTCCTTTCAAGACACTGTCCATTCCGTTCAACTGCTCTACTAAGTCCTTTGCTGTCTCTGACAGAATTACAATGTCATCGGCGAACCTCAAAGTTTTCATTTCTTCACCATGGATTTTAATACCTACTCCGAATTTTTCTTTTGTTTCCTTTACTGCTTGCTCAATATACAGATTGAATAACATCGGGGAGAGGCTACAACCAAGTCTCACTCCCAACCTCTGCTTCCCTTTCATGCCTCTCGAGTCTTATAACTGCCATCTGGTTTCTGTACGAATTGTAAACAGCCTAACGCTCCCTGTATTTTACCCCTTGCCACCTTCAGAATTTGAAAGAGAGTATTCCAGTCAACATTGTCAAAAGCTTTCTCTAAGTCTACAAATGCTATAAATGTAAGTTTTCCTTTCCCTAATCTATTTTCAAAGATAAGTCGTAGGGTCAGTATTGCCTCACGTGTTCCAACATTTCTGTGGAATCCAAACAGATCTTGGCCGAGGTCGGCTTCCATCAGTTTTTCCATTCGTCTGTAAAGAATTCGCGTACTAAAGGGTTAACGTATTTAAAAGATCATACATGATAGGGAGGTACAATAAAAATTGCCATAAGATTCAGGCCAACATCAGCAGTTAAAAATGTACACCACAGGCCGAGGCAAAAGAAAAATATTTTACCTGATTTTAACTGCACTGTAATCTACTTCTGGTACACAAAGTGTAAAGGATTGGGGTGTCACGATTTAGCGAGACGGTGGGGTAAACCGCGAGCAGATTGAATCTCTCCCTTCTTTCTCCAGCAGTACTGCCGTAAATTAGATTCAGCTCTGGCTTCCCTGTGAGTGAAATTCCGAACCGGAGTGGCGACCAAATTAATTTGCCGCTAACCTGTGCGTCGTTTGAAGAGATGTGCGTTTGCTCTTGCCGCAACCAGAAGAGGTCGTTCACTGTTTGTGTAGCGTTCAGCATTTTCGCAAATGAAAATTCTCCGCGAAAACTGACCACATGGACACGCCAGAGACACGATGCGCCATCGCGTACACTCATGCTTCAGTTCCTTCTTTCCTGGTTCTGATATCTGTCTGTGAATATCTTTCCACTTTATATAAGTTTAGGGAATTCAGTTAGATTGATCAAAACATGGGTATGGAAAGTAGGGGCTGTATAATTCTGAAGTAGATCCTACAATGTTAATATCTTATATAAAAGAGAGATAAAAGAGAGATGAGAGGGGACTGGAGCAGTGTACCTCTACGAAAATTCACTTCAGAGAACTATGAGAAAGAGTCTACATATCTACAAAAAATTTCCCATTATTCTCGCAATGGGAAACCGTTGTTCTTATGATCATCAGCCCTTCTAGTGCTTCATTTCTAAATGCAAGTACCTCATCATCGAATGTTTAGATTCGACTACACTACTTTACCCTCGTTTTGCTTTTGATGATATATGTTTAGTATTCATTTTCCGAGACACTATCTGTTATGTTCACCCGATATTCCATGTCCTTTCCTGTCTATGACAAAATTTCAACGTCACCAAAACACCTTAAAATTTTGCTATCCTCGCCATGAAATTTAGTCCCCGTTTTCAAATTTCCCTTTGGTTTTGTTTACTGCACATGCAGTATACACTATCGGAAGAAAACCCAGTAAACCTGTGAATACGACGTCTATTTTGATCCGGTAAAGGCATATGCCACCTAGGGGACAGCAGATGAACTGATAACGTCGTCCACCAATAGATAGTGTACTGTCATAATGACCAGAGCGCCATCTGTGTTGACCCTTGAACAGAGTATAATAGGGCACATCTGTATGTGTCACCAGAATATGATTTTATTAACGATGTATGTCTTTGATAGACTTTATATCGCAGACCCAGAGATACAGCTAGTGTTGGACTAAGAGAACGCTTGGTGCACGTTGTATGTAGGAGGTGTCTGTGAGCGAAAGACGATGGCTTAGCTAGTTCTCGTGGTGTGCTGTGTGACGCCATTAAACGTTACATTAATGTAGAAATGTGAATACTGTTGAACTTGCAAGCTGAAGTCTTAATGCATACAATATGAAGACGTTAAATACTATTGATTTTTTTCCCCTGCGCGTTTGTATAGATGAGTTGACTGATAATTTATAATTGTTGAGTAACCCCAGAATATACGTAAACCGTTTTGATAAAAAGGCAAGTGAGATATTTGACTTTGTAATGTTTCTAAGATGAGTTAACAGGAGAAGTTAATTTGATGGTTTGTGACGGTAGTATCTGTTCCCAAAAGAACAATTACCTTGGATGACCATGCAACTTTACTAAAAATGAAATGATAATTAAATGGACACCCTAGCTGCAAACAGGCGTTGATGTACTTCATTGGGGGCATGTTGAAAATGTGTGCCCCGACTGGGACTCGAGCCCGGGCTCTCCTGCTTACATGGCAGACGCTCTATCCATCTGAGCCACCGAGGGCACAGAGGATATAGTGCGCCTGCAGCGACTTATCCCTTGAACGCTCCCCGTGAGACCCACAGGGGCCAACATCTATTAGGCGCACTACGAATATAGTGGTGGGAACATTTTGGGAATGTGGGTCTGACGGGGAGCGTGCAAGGGATGAGTCCCTGCAGGTGAACTATCCTCCGTGCCCTCGGTGGTTCAGATAGCTAGAGTGTCTGCCATGTAAGCAGGAGATCCCGGGTTCGAGTCCCGGTCTGGGCACACATTTTCAACATGTCCCCAATGAAGTACATCAACGCCTGTTTGCAGCTAGGGTGTCCATTTAATTATCATTTCATTTGATGATTTGCATTCATATTGGATTAATAAAGTTAGATAATACATGCTGTTTAAACTTCATTGTTTGTGAATTAATTGTGCGTAATGAAACTATAATTGTCAGATGTTTTTGAAAAGAAAAACTTAACTAGCAATATAACTTTGCTAAAAAAAAATCAGTGTTTGTAGTTCACCGTAATCAGTACCGCCTCCTTATCCAGGTCATATATTTTTTAAAGAAGTTGGATTTTCTTAAATGTTCTCGTTTATCAGCCAAAAGAATTTCATGTGCATTTGAAGTGTTATTGTCAGCATTGCACACTGCTGAGCCTGTAGCTAGCATATTAATATTTTTGTGAGACACCAGAATTATAGCGTTCCACTGCTTCTATTCAAGAGGTAAGACAATTTCCGTTGTTTGTTATGTGCACAGGGACCAAAGTTATCGGTTTTGAACAGGGCCAGATGACTCAGTGTCTGAGTGATTGAATGTATTTTTCAGCGACTGTATTTCTTTATTGGTATTGGGAGTTCCTTGACCAATCAATTCATGTAACGTTTTGCTAACAGTAACACAGAGGAAGCACACCACTTGCACTTACAACACGCGACACGACAATTCGAGTTCAGTAGTCATTCCACAGATCAGATATTCACACAACGTAATCAAAAAAAATTTATTTTTGTAAAAGAACGTCACATCCTTTAAAGGGAAATTCTCACAGCCTGAGACTCAGTGTGGTGCAAATGTTTGAAGCAAGTTGGCAACAAAGCCAGAGAGACGCACTCGTGCTTCCTACAGCCAACTCAGCGAGTCTGCCGGCCGCAGTGGCCAAGCGTTTGTAGGCGCTGCAGTCTGGAACCACGCGACCGCTGCGGTCGCAGGTTCGAATCCTGCCTCGGGCATGGATGTGTGTGATGTCCTTAGGTTAGTTAGGTTTAAGTAGTTCTAAGTTCTAGGGGACTGATGACCACAGCAGTTAAGTCCCATAGTGCTCAGAGCTATTTGAACCATTTTTACCATTTTCGAGCGAGTCTGAAAATGATCAAAGTGTGGCCTTCCGAGTGACAGAATGGTCCTTCCGGAGAAGTGCCACACAATGATAACACTCTGGATCGGCTGTGCAAAGATGCTGGTATCTGGCACCTAAAGACGAGGTTATGGACGTCCACTCAGCACAGACGATGCCACAATCTTCGCTTGTAAGGGCAAAGGTGGCAGATCGGACAGCTACCACAGCACAGATAAGTGGGCTTGTGATCCCAGACGTGTCAACACGAACTGTTGCGAACCGGTTACTGCGTACTCAGTGAGGCTACTGGCACGCTCATCTCTAGGCCATCTTCTACTCACCGCAGCATCGACGTGCACTGCTCGATTGGTGCCATCAGAATATCACTTGGAAGATGTAATGGCGCGCAGTGGGCTTCAGAGATGGACGTAGATTCTGCCTGGGCGCTATTGATGGTCGTTTGTGCTGTGGCCTTCTCCACCAGACATAACGGCGCCTACAGTATCAGCAACCAAACCGACAGCCTGCAGCCGCGAATTGCCCGCCTCGCAGGCACACCGAAGCACTACACAACCGACAGGCAATATTGATGGCCGGCCAGAACAACAACCACCACAACAACACCACAGCAAAGACACCAGCGGCCACCAGGGGCCACTACCGGCCCACATAAACATAAGGAAGAGGTAGCTGCAGATCCCGGAACTATTTTCACACGTCAAACCACGCGATGAAAAATACTTCCGAGGTGCTCATCCGCCGAAGCGCTATAAAGGCCGGCGCTCCGCCACACATCGGCGTCGCCTCTCCTGGACTCCCCATCTCCGGACAATCCAAGCCAAGGCACGTTCCCGACTCCGTCTCCTCAAGCTCCTTTCCGGCCGTACATGGGGTCTGGACCCCTCCACAATCCTCCACACCTATAAATCCCTCATCCGTCCTATCCTTTGTTACGCCCATCCGGCATGGATCTCCACCCCCCCCCCTACCATTTATAAATCCCTCCAAATCCTTGAACGCCATGCTCTCCGCCTCGCCTATCACGTCCGTCTCCCCTCCCCCACGCGGATCCTGTATGATCTCATCCCCTTCCCCCACCTCCTCCTTTTCCTTGAAAGGATACGGATCCTGTACACCTCCCGCAAACTCGATCCTCCTCATCCGCTTGTCTCACCCATCCTCTCCCACCCCCTGCCTGCTGCCGCGCCTGTATTCCCACGTCCCACCCGGTCTCCATCTCTCCACCCTCCTCACCCTCTCCCAAGGTGGCTTCCGCCAGCTACCCCTCCCTGATGATGTCCTCCTCCCCTCCATCTACCCCTCCTACCAACTTTGATCCTCCCCCCACTTCCTGTGTCCTTTCCTTTCGGCACCCTCCCTCCCTTCCCTTCTCTTTCCTTTCCCCTGTATCCTCCCTCCTCCCCTCTTCCCCCGGGCTTCCCCTCCCCCTTCCTCCCTTCCCCCCGTCGCCCTGCCCTTGGCATCTGCTCTCCCCTCTCCCTCTCCCTCTCCCACCCCTCCCCCCTCCTCCTTTCTTGGCAGGTCCCTGGACTCGTACACGGTTAGTGAACATTCGCGCGCCAGAGATCTACGCCTCGTGTTCTGTGTGTATCGTCGTTTTGTGGTTCAGTGGTTCAGTATTATTCGTTTTGTGCACCTCTGTTCACGTGTGACAATATTCGTCTCTATCCAAGTGTCTGAACAAATTTTATCTTGGACTCTACGCCCGTGAACGGCTCCATGTATTTTAAATAGTGATTGTCTCTGTTTCTATGTCCACCCTGTTTTTTCTCTCGATGTCTTCCGTTATATCTTGTGTGTTTCTCTGAGGCCAAAGAGCGGCGTAGCATGCTGCTGCTGGCCTGCCTGTACCCAGGTTTGAAAATAACAATAAAGGAAAAAAACAAAAAAAACCACACATCGGCAGTTCATCGACCGCCAGCAAACTTGGATAACTGCCGCCCCCGCAGCCCGGCTTGGATCTTGCCTCTTATCTCTGGATTGGGCTTGGTATATCGGAGAAGTCTCTAGCGGAGACTAATAGGAAATTATTTCAGTTGTTTTCTATATTATTCTTGTATGTAGTTGTGATTCGAAGACCGATCACTGTTTTGTGTTGGTGTTATACTTGGAGAATTTGTTTTGGTTAACTGAACAGTCCAGTAATTTGTTTTCGGACTTTAATCGTTAGTTCCTTCTGCCCACGCAGACATAGCAGTTTCCGCGTAGAATGTAGACCTTGTGAGCCCTGTCTCGTAGAGTGCATTCGTCCCAGAAACACATTGGCGCAACCACGGGCCTTAAGGTCTGATGTGCTACAATTCTCACGTTTGATGTTTCCGGACGTGACGCTAAAGAGAGCTCGGTAGGTAGGGAATGTTGTTACTCTGGTTCTTTAGCCTTTGCCGCAACAGGATGGTGACATGTTGTTCCAGCAGGATAACGCTCGTCCACACACCACCTGTGAAACTCGACGTGCTCTGCAAGACGCGCAGCAACTTCGCTGGCCATCATGATCTGCGGACGTCTCTCCAATCGAGCAATTGTGGGATATGATGGGACGAGAAGTGACTCGTATGATTCGCAAACCAACAGGTGTAATAGAACGGCGTGAACAGGTCGACCACGAGTGGTGTGACGTGTCCCAGGACAGTATTCCCCATTTGTACGATCGACTGGATTTCTGCATTACAGCCCTGGAGGCTACACAACGTACCAGTATAGGGGTTTCAGTATGGGTCTATACCAGGTACTTCAGAACCACTTGTGCTACTGACACGTAAATTTAATCATTTCATGTGATCCATACGACTGCTGCTACAATAAATCTTAACTGAACTGGAAACCTTTAAACTGATGCACAATTTTTTTCTGGCAGTGCACATAGTGAATATCATCAGGGAAAAGCTACAGCTCTTCTAAGTTACTGATTCCTGTTCATGTAACTGCGTGCTGGTTTCTGCACAGGTTGTGAGTGGGCTTTAGCTCCCCGCGTCTCATCTATGCTAGCAACAGCACATCGATGAGTGTTTTCCAAAAGAATTATCGAAAATCATTCTCTAAGTCTATAAAAGCAGTAATTGTATCTATCTTTCTTCGCTCTATCTTCTAAAACAAGTCGTCGCGTGATCTTATCGCAGCTAATTTTGAAGCATCAAATAGTGTAGTCTACAACGAACACGCTGAAGAAACCGGATTGTATTTGTTTCTTCAGAAAATTTCCAGTGCCGCAAATATAGTGCTTTAGGCTTATCATTTGATATACTTTCTTGTAATATTTTTTTTTGAAAAAGTTGAAAACGTTGTCAGTATTGCTGATTGTGTTTGAGAACATGGAGGATAATATTACAATATTCTGCGATATCTATTAATGTCGTTTACAAACCAGTTTTCTGCTATTACACCATCACCAGGTATAAATATAACTGCAAAATGTTTCTAGAATCAAAGATTTTAACCGAGTACTTCTACAGAGTATCTCAGTTCGTTTGAAATGATAATAATTTCTGAGGTTAGGCATAAAACAAACATTATGTCAGTGAAAATGCGATGGAAAACTGCTGAACGTAGATAAAAATGTGACGCGTTATACAGGGTGTTAATTTTAAATTGACAAACCAGAATAACTCGAAAAATAAGCGTCAAACCAAAAAATGTGTGGAATCCAAAATTGATTATTTTGAAGAGGGAGATCTCCTGGTGCTAAAATTAGCCCGCCACCCCAGTCCTCTGGGGAGGGGGGGGGGGGGGAACAACTGTAAATTTTCGAATGGGAACCCACATTGTTTATTGCAGAGTCAGATTCTACATAAAAGACTACGTACAATTTGTCTTAAACATTTGTTTTTATTCTTGGTAGTTGGCACTGTAATTCAAGAAAATCCATGTTCTCACTTTTGCGTGGAAAATAGTTAAGGATAAATAAAAAATGCTTATTTACTTCTTGAATTCTGATTCGCTGAAACTAAAACTTAGTTTCCCTTAGATTTAGTTACCTCCGTTCAAGTTCCTTCATTAATTAAATCCTGCTCCAGTTCGTCACACAGCGGACCCACCGACTGTGATGAACGTCTCTCATCGAATAACTGCCACACTTTGGTGAGAAGTGTTGATAAACCGCAGACAGGCAGACACGCTCCTTTCCGAAGGATTCCTGGCGCAAATGAGATCCTCTGGATAGCGCTCGCCAAATGGAATTCCGAATTGGAGAGGCGACACAGATTAATTTACTGCCAACCGGCGCGACGCCTCAGCTGAAGGGAACTTCTCGTGCACTCTCGACAACCGCAGGCTGGCCAGCCAGTTGGGGGGGGGGGGGGGGGGGAGTTCTGTGTGACCGCTCAGTAATTCCCTAATGAGGATCCGGCTCAACATCTCACCCTGGCTAACGTTGCAAGCAGCTTCCAAATCTACAGCTGCGTACGAGTACAGGGTTTTTCCAAATTTATGTCACGCACTTCTAGAGGTTGCAGAGGGGACTTAGTACATCAAGTTTCACATACGATGCCAAGTCAGTAAACAGTTGGTTTCCATGTTGCAAGGAAACCAACAGCTACTCAGTCGCACTCTACATGTTTGTAACGCAGTTCGCCTGTTACGGAAGTCCACACACATTCACGAACGGTACGATGACGCGATGTCACGTGATGTCCTTTTTTTTCCATATGCCTTGTTTTCATGCGCCATGTTGATGGGTCAGTTGACATGGCGATTGCTAATACTGCAGTGACAGGATGCTGCAGTACGCGTTCGCAAAGTATACCAATACGCTGTTAATTTACGGGGAAGTTCGACGTAATGGAAGACAATCTCAACATCTGTACAACGATTACTTCCGAAATAGGGTGACTCCATCTCAGGCCATATTTGCCAGAGCAGAAAAACAACTACAGGGGAAGTGGGAAATTCACAAGGGACTGAGCAAATTGCAGTGCTCCAAGAAGGCGGTGCACTGTCGGTGTGGAAGAGGAAGTGCTTCATGAAGTAGAAGTGTTGAGTGGTACTTAAGAAAATAAATTAGTGAAATCAAAGTGAACTAGAAATTAGAATATAAATGAAAAACTTGGTTTAGTTTAGAGAGTTACATAATCGCAAACAGCGGGCAGAACAGAAGAGACAACGACCCTGAAGTCAGCAAGTTCCACATAAGCAGGCGCTGTCGATTCAGCCATCAGGGCATCGCCCGACGGCTCACGTGTTTCTCAGTTGTCGTATGTGAGTAAAGGCCCTCGCCTATATTCCAAGAGCCAATGACCGCCATTAAGAAGATTCTTCGAGACAAACGTGACAGCAGAGGCAATGACCGGCTCATGTGTTTCTCAGTCGTCACGTGTGATCAAAGGCCCTCGCCTACATTCCAAGAGCCAATGACCGACGTTAAGAAGATTCTTCGAGGAGCTTCTCAACGTGACAGAAGAGGCAATGACCGTGAAGTCGTTCACCTCCAGTAAATTGAAGTGAATAAATACGCGACACGCAGTGGGCCACACAGATGAAGACGGAGACGGAGACGAAGACGGAGACGGGGACGGAGAAGAAGACGAGAGACGAAGGAAGAAAAGAAGAGTAGCAGTAGTTCTCAGTCAGTTTCGGTGCTGAAGACCGTCATGCAAGAAGAGTCTGCATCATGCTCAGACGAACCAAGTCCGCCGCTGTAATGGAATAGCAAGTAGCAGCCGCGGCGCCAGAAGACAGAAGTTAAAAGGTATTTGAAGTCTGATTTTTACGTACCCGGGTGACTCGTGAGGACGGGAAGGAGACGGCCACACCTCAGCAGTCGCCTGTGAGCTGGGATGAAGACCTGACAGCCTAAGACTGGCAAGCGGGAGTCCGTGGTTCGAGTCCGGGACACTGGCCTTGCCCCGCCGCGCCGCTCCGCTGGTCGACGCACAACACACGCGGCCGCTTAGAGAAGAGAAACACTGGGACGCCACATCCAAGGTATCACCATCCGAAGCACGACTTCGCTCGCAATAATTGAACGGGCCACCTCGCGCTGCGCGTCTCCAGTCAACTGAGCGAGACGGCGACACGAGATACACACCGCTACGCGCAATCAGACGCCGCCGCCGCCGCCGCCGCCGCCGCTGCCGCAGCAGAAGACTTCACAAACGACACAGCTGCCGCTCTCCGAACCAGAACATCCCGTAAGATACAGTGTACAAATCTTCAATAAAAGTTTTCTTATGTAAAAATGATGTTTCATTCGACCTCATACCCGAGCTAAGGAAGAACCCACCCTGCCCACATGTTGTTAAGAGAGAAAAATTAATTTATTTAATATTTTCACCCTGACAGAATGCTTTAGAATGCTCATCCTGACAATTGACAGCATCCAAAGAGAAAACCCAGTTACATTTAGTAGCAGAAGTGTTGCATTAAGTATCACAACTGCTACAGAAGAAGAAAACCCATGGACGAAAACTATAGCCATTACACATGACTTTGCGGACTTTCAAAGTTAACTACGCACCCTCCGACTCAATGTTGCAATATTAAAAGTCTACGCTGGTTTCGTTGTCTAGGCGCTGGGATACGTAGATGCCGCTTTACAAGCCAAATACTGCTGTGTCTACAGTATAGGATAAGAATACACACATGAATCGAATGGTCGAAGGTTTCTAACACTCGGCAGTTGCGAATTATGAATGTAACATATACATTTATAAATGAAATTTATAAATAAAATCTGCAGGTACTATCTTAAGGACTTTAAATGATGAGTATGATAGTAAAAGTACTTTGAGAATGTGGTATATTTCTGCAAAAACACTTACTGGTGTCGATGGTCCAGCCATTAAATAAGATAAAAGTTTAATAACAGGGAAACAATATATTCCTACAGCACGTAATTAGTTATGAACAACAACATAGCTAGCGAGACATTCACTTCTAAACGCACACTACGTCTTCACTGCAGCAGCCACGGAAATCACACAAGAGCACAAGTCGGCACTCCGAAGTATTTCTATCTCTCGCGATCACGCGCAAACTGCTCCACTCCAAGTCTTTCCCGCGACTCCGCCGACTGTGTGTCCATCGCGCTGTACTGTTCGCGTCCAGCACTCACTCCCGTGTCCCTTGCCGTACTCTCCAGGACACCCGCACTACCAGCACTCCAGAACTACCCTGTCCTCTCTCGAAACGATGCTCTTCTCTAGCTTCCATCCGGACACCCCATTCAGGAGCGCTGTGATTGGCTAGCGCGCTCGCGTCATGTCTTGAAGCTAACGCACCCACAAATATATTTAAGCACATACGAAATACTGGATCTACATTTAAATACTTGAAATTAAATAAATATTTCTACGGCTGAACCATAAACACGCTCTAACACACATTATTAAATACGTAAACAATTAAGTAAACGTATATCAAAAGAAAAGAAGCAAAAGGTAGGCCAGGAGCCTAATGTCTCTGTGCTTTCTAAGGGACGGTAAATAATTGACCAGTTTCTTCATCAATAGCAGATATTGGATATTAACAAAGACATAGATTAATCAAGCTACCATTTTTTGTGTAGCTGTGGAGTACTTATGGCCTGACACGACAGATAGTAATCGGCCACTTTGACCTCTAATAACTCATGCACAAGTTACATGCCTGTATGAAACTTCCTGGCAGATTAAAACTGTGTGGCGGACCGAGACTCGGACTCGGGACCTTTGCCTGCAGGTTCGCAGGAGAGCTTCCGTAAAGTTTGGAAGGTAGGAGACGAGGTACTCAGCCGGCACGGTAGCTCCGCGTGTTCGGTCAGAGAGCCGGTTGGCCTCTGTAATAAAAAACTGAGTGGAAGGATCAACCACCGAACTTGAACAGGATGTCTTGCGACGTCCGCCACGACCAAACACAACGACCAATAACGCAAAAAAAATAAAAAAAAAATTTTGAAGAGCACTTGACCGCGAAAGGCAAAGGTCCCGATTTCGAGTTTCCGTCCGGCACACAATTTTAATTTGCCAGGAAGTTTCATATCAGCGCGCACTCCGCGGCAGAGTGAAAATCGCATTCTGGATACATGCCTGTAATTCATACCAATTTAGGTTTTTCACTAATAGATTTCTAAAGACAGGGCGATCGACAATATCGGATGAAGCGTTAAATGGTTCAAATGGCTCTGAGCACTATGGGACTCAACTGCTGAGGTCATTAGTCCCCTAGAACTTAGAACTAGTTAAACCTAACTAACCTAAGGACATCACAAACATCCATGCCCGAGGCAGGATTCGAACCTGCGACCGTAGCGGTCTTGCGGTTCCAGACTGCAGCGCCTTTAACCGCACGGCCACTTCGGCCGGCTGAAGCGTTAAAATTTAGTAAATTCGTTGCTGGGTGTTACTTGTATAATTTACTGTCAGATATTAAACTATATACTAATAAATATATTGAAAATCTGATTACACCATCAGAATCGTCGTGAAAATAATTGATACGTCCCCTTTTGAAAAATTATATAAGACTGTGCTTAAACTGACACACAATATTTTTAGCGCAACGCAATCTGACTTTCAAAAATCCCTACAAAAGAATGGCCCTGACTAACATTAACCTATACGTTTCACAAATCACTTACCTCATAAAAATCTTCGTTACTCGAACTACTGCAATACAGCAAGCGCCACTACTACCAGCTAAATAAAAGATTCAAACTACAGAAGGCACTAACTACTGATAGGCATAGTTAGCAAATGAAAGATTTTGATAGAGAACATACAATGTATTTACCTTAATAGTGTTGAAAAATCATAATATACATAGCAGTTCATGATATCCAGTATTACAAATTTCAAAACTCCGCCATTTCTTTCCCCACATCCACCACTGCTGGCGGCTCACCTCCAACTGCGCAACGCTACGCGCTGTTCACATCCAGCTGCCGCTGCCCAACACTACAACGGCAGACAACAATGCAAACTAGCCACAGACTGCACACAGCACAGCCAGTGATTTTTTATACAGAGCGCTACGTAACGTTGCCAATAAGAAAACATAAACAGGCTACTTACATAATGGTTTCTTTTTGAGGTATCATTATTCATCTGGCTACTATTAATTTCTATACGAACTGTGAAACGTCTGCCTTTAAGGTTTCACAAAGTCCGCCATCTTTGGCGCTCTCGGCATACAAGTCTTTTTCACTGACACAAAGCACAGTCCGCATATCAGCGGAATTCCCAGCCACACGGCTGGACCATGAGCTGTGGCTACCCCTCTCGTCCAGCTAGCGTTTGGTACCACGTGTTTGCTGCCGGGCCCCGGCTGGCCGAACGGCCGCCCCAACTCCGAACACATAATACACTCCTGGAAATGGAAAAAAGAACACATTGACACCGGTGTGTCAGACCCACCATACTTGCTCCGGACACTGCGAGAGGGCTGTACAAGCAATGATCACACGCACGGCACAGCGGACACACCAGGAACCGCGGTGTTGGCCGTCGAATGGCGCTAGCTGCGCAGCATTTGTGCACCGCCGCCGTCAGTGTCAGCCAGTTTGCCGTGGCATACGGAGCTCCATCGCAGTCTTTAACACTGGTAGCATGCCGCGACAGCGTGGACGTGAACCGTATGTGCAGTTGACGGACTTTGAGCGAGGGCGTATAGTGGGCATGTGGGAGGCCGGGTGGACGTACCGCCGAATTGCTCAACACGTGGGGCGTGAGGTCTCCACAGTACATCGATGTTGTTGCCAGTGGTCGGCGGAAGGTGCACGTGCCCGTCGACCTGGGACCGGACCGCAGCGACGCACGGATGCACGCCAAGACCGTAGGATCCTACGCAGTGCCGTAGGGGACCGCACCGCCACTTCCCAGCAAATTAGGGACACTGTTGCTCCTGGGGTATCGGCGAGGACCATTCGCAACCGTCTCCATGAAGCTGGGCTACGGTCCCGCACACCGTTAGGCCGTCTTCCGCTCACGCCCCAACATCGTGCAGCCCGCCTCCAGTGGTGTCGCGACAGGCGTGAATGGAGGGACGAATGGAGACGTGTCGTCTTCAGCGATGAGAGTCGCTTCTGCCTTGGTGCCAATGATGGTCGTATGCGTGTTTGGCGCCGTGCAGGTGAGCGCCACAATCAGGACTGCATACGACCGAGGCACACAGGGCCAACACCCGGCATCATGGTGTGGGGAGCGATCTCCTACACTGGCCGTACACCACTGGTGATCGTCGAGGGGACACTGAATAGTGCACGGTACATCCAAACCGTCATCGAACCCATCATTCTACCATTCCTAGACCGGCAAGGGAACTTGCTGTTCCAACAGGACAATGCACGTCCGCATGTATCCCGTGCCACCCAACGTGCTCTAGAAGATGTAAGTCAACTACCCTGGCCAGCAAGATCTCCGGATCTGTCCCCCATTGAGCATGTTTGGGACTGGATGAAGCGTCGTCTCACGCGGTCTGCACGTCCAGCACGAACGCTGGTCCAACTGAGGTGCCAGGTGGAAATGGCATGGCAAGCCGTTCCACAGGACTACATCCAGCATCTCTACGATCGTCTCCATGGGAGAATAGCAGCCTGCATTGCTGCGAAAGGTGGATATACACTGTACTAGTGCCGACATTGTGCATGCTCTGTTGCCTGTGTCTATGTGCCTGTGGTTCTGTCAGTGTGATCATGTGATGTATCTGACCCCAGGAATGTGTCAATAAAGTTTCCCCTTCCTGGGACAATGAATTCACGGTGTTCTTATTTCAATTTCCAGGAGTGTATTTCTGTACTTTGTTTCTACACCGTTGTGTGGATTTTCCTCATTTTCCAAGGCAAATTATGTTTATCGACGAAGCTCATTTCACCAGGGAAGGTGTTCTGAACGCTCGAAATAGCTGTATTCGGGATCAACAAAATCCCAAAGCCACGTGTTCACGAATATTTCAGCACGCCTTCGGTATCAATGCCTGGGCAGGTATCTGGGATGGTCGTGTGACAAAGCCGTAGATCCTTCCTCCCAAGGAATCATTGCCACGTACTTGATATTCTCTGACAAGTACTGGCAGAGGTTTGGAAGAGGTGCCATTGGACATTCGGTACGAATTTGGTTCCATCGTGATGGCATGGCAGCATATTTAGCAATTCACGTCTGAAACCATCTGAACTTGGTCTACGGGGGCACGTGGATCGGTTGAGGTGGGCTCATTTTGGGCCGACAAGAGCCCCAGATTTAACCGCTTTGTACTATTTCTGACTGGGGGGCATGAAGGTTCTTCTTTACGAGACCCCTGCCCAGTCGAGGTTGCACGGACAATGACTGCCCCAGAAGCGATTAACCAGACACTACGCATATTGGAGAGAGCTTGTGCGAAGTCACTGCGCAGATACACCATGTGTACCGAACTTAATGGTCATTATATCGACCAGCTGTTGTAATACCACCGTAAATACGAATAAATCTGTGCATCTCGTTTTCCTTGTAACGAGGGAACTACCTGTTTCCGGAGATGTGTCCCTAAGTAAAACTTGATCCAGTGTAGAACCTCTATAAGTATGACATGAAATGTGAAGCATGTTGGTTTATTCCACAAGGCGCTGTACAGTGCAGAGTTAATACTGAATCCTATCCATGTCACCAATACTCTGTCTTACACCATTCGCATATTTAAGGGGAGAATGACAGCACACTGTACGGATCAGCGCGCTTCTTAAATTCTTTGCCTTATGGTCCTTACATGATGTATACGATGGTGAAAACAGAATCTTCGCGAAATCTGTAACAAGAACACCTCGCGCCATTAGTATAGAGTGGTTGGTCAAAAGCATCCGGACACCTACCGTGGACATTAATAAGGAGTGTATCCACCCCATCTTTATAATGGCTTGAACTCTACAGGGGACATAGTGTGGGGCCTGAATGACTGTGAAGGAATGGCAGCTCACTGCTCAAAAACTGAAAATGCAGTCATGTTATACGCTGGAGCATGAGGTCCACGTTCTGTCCCATTTCAAAGGGGTTCCTCAAATGGCGCCCACGTGTTCAATATAAATTACGTGGCTCGGGTAAACATCATTCACAATTCACAAAACATTTATTATGAGAGATTACAACGTGCAGTCATCCAATTTTACAATAAGCAAATGTTATGGGTATACTCAGTGGCTCTTGCCGCTTAATAAAGTGAAATGAATCTTTAAAAATTTGAGAACAATCCCACTGGGCACTTCACTAAAACTTGAACAAGAAACCCCGAAAATTACTCTGATTTTGAGTTTACACCTTTAGGAAAGAGGGAAAAATGCTGTCAACGCTTACATGCGGCGTAATTTTTCTGGTAAGACCAGCTGGCCTTCTAGAATCTTACACCACAATTCAGATTTACAAAGGGGATCCCGAGTAATATGAAACCAAGAGCATGTTGGGTGATAAGAACAGTTACTAATAAATTCTTCAAATTAACGTGATCCTTCTTGATCCACAAGCACATTTAATTAAGAAAACTTGGCCACTGCCAGATAATAAAATCTTTAATAAAGTTGACAGACTAAGAAATAACCAACACGGCTCTTCAAAAATTTAATAATGGCCGGCGCCAGATATTAAAATTTAAGGAAATTTAACAACCTGGACAACGGCTGTCCACGGCCCTGCAAAACATTAACCCGAGAGAGCGAGACTCTTAAACACACATTCATTAAAACACGAAATAGGAAAAAACTCCTTATAAAAAAAGGAAAATATTATAATTATAGCGGCAGAAGCCTGTAAGTAGGTTACGTAATTGAATTGTCTGGGGCCCGATGTGATGCAGCAGGTGGCAGGCTCGGCGAAGAGGATGTCGGCAGCCGATGCACAATGGCGGCCGGTCGACAGGAGCTTAGTGGGGCCAACAGGTTCTGTCTCCTCAGCGTGCGTCACAGCAACCGTGAGACGGGAACAAACTAAGGGAGCGTCGAAAATGGGGCACCACTAGCCCCTTTCATAGTCTCCCGTAATCTGGTGTAAACAGAGTCAGGAAAGGATTCCCTTAGCAGGCACCACCTCAGCAGAAGTCGACAGTTCTCCGCACAAGGAGACACGAATCATCTAAACAATTTTAAATAATTTTACCCTGTCAGATTTACTACTTACCATAAGAGTCAACAATATTATTACTAGAAGCACATCGCAGTCATTGCAGCCCCTTGATACTGTGCAGCACCAGGAGGAAAGATACCGGGATGGCAAACAAACCCAGACATCACCAATATCGCCTTCTCCTAACTTATCCCGCCTAACGAGCTTAACCAGCCTCGAGTTCACTGTGGCGACGGACAGCACGGTAACCCCATAATAAAATGCCAAGCACCTAAAGAAACAGAGTCTCCAAATAACGTTGGAATGAAAATGAAGTCCCAAGCTACTTGACAGAGCGTAGGGGAACGATGCGGGAGACCCGCACCATCGTACTAGGCAAGGTCCTAATGGAGGTGGTTTGCCGTTGCCTTCCTCCGACCGTAATGGGGATGAATGATGATGATGAAGACGACCAACAACACCCAGTCATCTAGGGGCAGGTGAAAATCCCTGAACCCACCGGGAATCGAACCCGGGACCCCGTGCTCGGGAAGCGAGAAGCTACCGTGAGACCACGAGCTGCGGACCTCCGTACATCATGCAAAGTTACCACCCAAATGAGAGGAAAATAACTCGAATGTACAAATGAAATAAATTTTAGCGCTCAGGGAACCACAGGGCTAAAATCTCTTACAATAAAGCGCACTCGCGAATAACGTCGAAGAATCGCTGTGTCAACAGGCCTCGTACCAAATACCAATGGACAACCAAATCCAGGCTGCACGGAGTACATCACGTCCAGGCGAGCAAAATCTGACTTGATGCTGCGAACCATGCTAACGCTGAAGGCAACCGTTCGGTCGCTCGTGGCGGCACGGCCACACCCCTTTGTTGGAAAGCGGTCTCTATGGCGAGGAATCGCTAGATCTGTGGCGCACACAGAGGTTAAATTTGACAGGAGGAAGCCGTCGTGGCTCTGTTCCGTTCGGTTGAGGACCTAACTCTCGGTAGCCACATACGTATGCGCCCATAAATCATTACCTCACTAACCTGTTTTATGACAGGTTGCATTGTCATGCTGATACAAATAATTGTGGACTTTTCCTCTACTGTACACAAAGCGCAATGCCGCAAAATGTGTTCGTACCCTTCCGCATTTAACGTGTTTTATTTTAGAGTTATACGGGCATGGATGTGTGTGATGTCCTTAGGTAAGTTAGGTTTAAGTAGTTCTAAGTTAGAGGGGACTTATGACCTCAAAGTTAAGTCCCATAGTGCTCAGAGCCATTTGAACAGAAATGTTTGGCTTGTGTGTAGCTGCTCGACCATCGCCATTATGCTACATGGAATATTTACGAGAAATTCGTTCCACCAATTTCATGCGATTTTCTTACAACCACCCACCTGTCCGTCAATATATGATGTCTACGTGGCCTCAGTTTAGCTGTGCCTGTTCCTTCGCATTTACAAAAAAATGGCTCTGAGCACTATGGGACTCAACTGCTGTGGTCATAAGTCCCCTAGAACTTAGAACTACTTAAACCTAACTTACCTAAGGACATCACACACATCCATGCCCGAGGCAGGATTCGAACCTGCGACCGTAGTGGTCGTGCGGTTCCAGACTGTAGCGCGTTTAACCGCTCGGCCACTCCGGCCGGCTCGCATTTACAGTTCACAGTCGCACCAGCAGCAGTTGACTCCGGCAGCTGTACAAGGGTTGCGATGTCCCTGATGGATCTTTTACGTAGAACACATCCAGCAACTTGTCCACGTTCGAAGTCACTGGGCTCTTCTGACAGATCCATTCTGCTCCTACTGCTTCTCCACTGACAACCCTACAAAAATCCGCGTTACGCAAGGGTGTCAGCATACTTTTGAACAAATAGTGTAACTATACTGTATTATTATTGCCTGTTCATACACGTTTACATCTTCTTGCTATTAGTATATGCAGGGGGCGACTACTGGGAGGCGTGGCAGACTAATCGTGTGTCAGGGTGCGCTCTCCCAGTTCGCCACTTGCCGTTTCCTCAGAGATGAGGAGGTGGTTGTAACCTGTACACGCCAGTGGGCGCAATAAAAGAAGAGTGACTCTCAAATACTTGTTGTTGTTCTTGTGGTCTTCAGTCCTGAGACAGGTTTGATGCAGCTCTCCATGCTACTGTATCCTGCAAGCTTCTTCATCTCCCAGTACCTACTGCAGCCTACATCCTTCTGAATCTGCTTAGTGTATTCATCTGTAGGCCTCCCTCTACGATTTTTACCCTCCACGCTGCCCTGCAGTACCTAATTGGTGATCCCTCGATGCCTCAGAACATGTCCTACCAACCGATCCCTTCTTCTAGTCAAGTTGTGCCACAAACTTCTCTTCTCCTCAATCCTATTCAAAACTTCCTCATTATGTATGTGATCTACCAATCTTTTCTTCAGCATTCTTCTGTAGCATCACATTTCGAAAGCTCCTATTCTCTTCTTGTCCAAACTATTTCACTTCAATACATCGCTACACTCCATAGAAATACTTTCAGAAACGAGTTCCTGACACTTAAATCTATACTCGATGTTAACAAATTTCTCTTCTTCAGAAACGCTTTCCTTGCCATTGGCAGTCTACATTTTATATCCTCTCTACTTCGACCATCATCAGTTTATTTTGCTCCCCAAATAGCAAAACTCCTTTACTACTTTAAGTGTCTCTTTTCCTAATCTAATTCCCTGAGCATCACCCAAGTTAAATAGACTACATTCCATGATCCTCGTTTTGCTTTTGTTGATGTTCATCTTATATCCTCCTTTCAAGGCCCTGTTATTTCATCCTCAACATACACCTATATGGGGTACCTTCCTGGTGTCTGATGGAGCCGAGTATACTGTTTTACAGAGTTATGAAGTGCCAAGTTGATATAAAGAGGCACCATTTCAATCGTTTCCTCCTTTCAAGACGCTGTCCAATCCGTTCAACTGCTCTTCCTAGTCCTTTTCTGTCTCTGACAGAATTACAATGTCATCGGAGAACCTCAAAGTTTTTATTTCTTCTCCATTTATTTTAATACCTACTCCGAACTATTCTTTTGTTTCCTTTATTGCTTGCTCAATATACAGATTGAATAACATTGGGGATAGGCTACAACCCTGTTTCACTCCCTTCCAAACCACTGCTTCCCTTCCGTACCCATCGACTCTTATAACTGCCATCTGGTTTCTGTACGTACAAATGAAAAAAAATTTAGCGCTAAAGGAACCATAGGGCCAAAATCGCTTACAACATTGCGCACTCGGGAATAATGTAGAAGAATCGCTGTTGTCAACAGGCCTCGTACCAAATACTAATGGCCAACCGAACCCGGGCCCCGTAGAACGTATAACGTCCAGGCGAGACGAATCTGAGTACATGCTGCCAACCACACTGACGCAGATGGCAACAGCTCGCTTCTCGCGACGGCACGACAACACCCCTTTGTTAGAAAGCGGTCTCTCTGGCGAGGAATCGCCACGCAGAGAGTGATTTGAAAGAAGGTAGCCGTCACGCCTCTGTTCCATTCGGTTCAGGACGGAACTATGGGCAGCCACATACGCACGCGCCCAGAAACCATTACCTGACAAATTTTGTTTTATGACAGGTTGCATTGTCATGCTGATACAAACAATCGTGGTCTTTTCCTTTACCGTACACAAAGCGCAATGCCACAAAATGTGTTCATACCCTTCCGAATTTAGCTTTTTCCTGAGAGTTATATGGAGACCACACCCTAGTCACGGAGGACACCTCCATACCATAACACCACTTCCTCCGTACTTGTTGCCACTACACGCTACGTCAGATAAATATTCGTCGAAACCGTGTGCTGCCATCGGATTGCCACAGGATATTACTCACAATTACTAGTTTCCTGTCATCCATTGTCGACTGGTGTCACCATTTCACACAACCCTAAGGGTTGGTAGCATTGCTCACAGAAATTTGCGGCATGTGTGTAGCTGCTTGACCATCGGCATTATGCTAGCTGGACTGCTGGTGGCATTTTTAAACTTACGAGTGATTCCTTCTGCCAATTTCAAGCAGTTTTTTTTACAACTACCCTCCGCAATGCTCGACGGCACCTGGCCGTCAATATATGATGTCTACTTGGCCTCAGTTTAGCTGTGCCTATTCCTTCGCATTTACATTTCACTGTCGCAGCAGCAGCAGTTGATTTCGGCCGCTCCAAAAGGGTTGTGATGTCCCTGATTGATCTGTTACCTAGAAGACATCCAGCAACTCGTCCACGTTCGAAGTCACTGAGCTCTTCTTTTAGACCCATTCTGCTCCTATTGGTTCTCTACTGACAACACTATAAAAATCCGCAAGGGTGTCAGCATACTTTTGAACGAATAGTGTAGCTATTACTGTATTATTATTGCCCGTTCATAAGCGTTTATATCTTCCTGCTATTAGTATATGTAGGGGGTGACTACTGGGAGGCGTGGCAGGGTGCGCTCTCCCAGTTCGCCACTTGCCGGTTCCTCAGAGATAAGGAGGTGGTTGTAACCTGGGCACGCCGTTGCGCGAAGTAAAAGAAGAGTGACTTTGTACCATTTATTGCTACAAAATACATCTCTCGCTTATCGACGCTACTGCGGTCCTCTGTCGCTACTTGTCCTGGTGCGTCGCGAGCCCCCAACAGCTACTCAGGAAGTGGATGCTTCGTTTGCACCCTCCGCACTCGAAGATGGTGGCGCGTGCGTATGTGGCTTACACGCATCGGCTTAGGAAGTCCTCGATCGTCTCCGGTAACTGTTGGTCATCTCTGCTCTTTGAACCGCGGTGATGGTTATCGTGTGGTCGAGAAGTGCGCCGAAAACAGCCTGCCGCACAGGTAGGCCTCGTGGCCCCGTTGAAGTGTCAGGAACACTGGTGTCCTGGCCCAAGTAGACACGGAAGACCCTCAGGCCTTCCAACTTGCGTTGAAAGCTGTCAGCAGCGCCGAACTCATAACTGATGCTTACGGAGAGGAGGACATCTCTCCGGCGGCTGTTGGCGGTGTTGACTACGAGCAGGAAATCTACAACAGCTTACACCCAGCCTTAATACGAGGTGCATTCAAGTTCCTAGGCCTCCGATTTTTTTTCTAATGAACTACTCACCCGAAATCGATGAAACTGGCGTTACTTCTCGACGTAATCGCCCTGCAGACGTACACATTTTTCACAACGCTGACGCCATGATTCCATAGCAGCGGTGAAGGCTTCTTTAGGAGTCTGTTTTGACCACTGGAAAATCGCTGAGGCAATAGCAGCACGGCTGGTGAATGTGTGGCCACGGAGAGTGTCTTTCATTGTTGGAAAAAAGCCAAAAGTCACTAGGAGCCAGGTCAGGTGAGTAGGGAGCATGAGGAATCACTTCAAAGTTGTTATCACGATGAAACTGTTGCGTAACGTTAGCTCGATGTGCGGGTGCGTTGTCTTGGTGAAACAGCACACACGCAGCCCTTCCCGGACGTTTTTATTTGCAGTGCAGGAAGGAATTTGTTCTTCAAAAGATTTTCGTAGGATGCTCCTGTTACCGTAGTGCTCTTTGGAACGCAATGGGTAAGGATTACACCCTCGCTGTCCCAGAACATGGACACCATAATTTTTTCAGCACTGGCGGTTACCCGAAGTTTATTTGGTGGCGGTGAATCTGTGTGCTTCCATTGAGCTGACTGGCGCTTTGTTTCTGGTTTGAAAAATGGCATCCACGTCTCATCCATTGTCACAACCGCCGAAAAGAAAGTCCCATTCATGCTGTCGTTGCGCGTCAACATTGCTTGGCAACGTGCCACATGGGCAGCCATGTGGTAGTCCGTCAGCATTCGTCGCACCCACCTGGGTGACATTTTTCGCATTTTCAGGTCGTCATGCAGGATTGTGTGCACAGAACCCACAGAAATGCCATCTCTGGAGACGATCTGTTCTACAGCCATTCGGCGATCCCCCAAAACAATTCACTTTCTCGATCATGTCGCGAGACCGGCTTGTGCGAGCCCGAGGTTGTTTCGGTTTGTTGTCACACGATGTTCTGCCTTCATTAAACTGTCGCACCCACGAACGCACTTTTGACACATCCGTAACTCCTTCACCACATGTCTCCTTCAACTGTCGATGAATTTCAATTGGTTTCACACCACGCAAATTCAGAAAACGAATGATTGCACGTTGTTCAAGTAAGGAAAACGTCGTCATTTTAAGTATTTAAAACAGTTCTCACTCTCGCCACTGGCGGTAAAATTCCATCTGCCGTACGGTGCTGCCATCTCTGGGACGTATTGACAATGAACGCGGCCTCATTTTAAAACAATGCGCATGTTTCTATCTCTTTCCAGTCCGGAGAAAAAAAATCGGAGGCCTTAGAACTTGAATGCACCTCGTACCTTGTCAGGGAATCGAGTAAGCGCGTCCTGTATGCCATCGATCCTTCTGACCAACAGTCTTCTGCATTCAAACGCTGGAGTATTTATAGTGTGAAATATTGGCTGGTGTTGACCATACGTCACTTTTAATGACAACATCGGCTTTCCTAATACAATGTATCAGCGACTCATATCGCTCCCTATTTGCTTAACACATTTGTTATACCAACAGACTGGTCTGTAGCAGGCCGGTATGGTTCTACGTGCTTCAGTCTGGAACTGCGCGACCGCTACGGTAACAGGTTCGAATCTTTCCTCGGGTGTGGATGTGTGTTACGTCCTCAGGTTATTTAGGTTCAAGTAGTTCTAAGTTATAGGGGACTGATGACCTCAGATGTTAAGTCCCATAGCGCTCAGAGCCACGTTTAGACTGGTCCGTAACAATATTCAGTTCGCCTTCCTGGCTGAGCGACGCGGCCCGTTAATTCATGCAACAAGGTAACGTGATACTTCTTAGTCGTATTGCGTTACTAAGCTTCGGCTGAGGCTACCTATCCAGTTCACGCAAAGCGCTGATGTCCTGCTTTCCGCCTTACCTAATGTTGTGAAATGCTGTTGTTACGTTTCACGCTTGTTGATACTCCCGCAAGGAACACAACGTGAACGAGCTCTCATAGTTACGAACTTCTGCAGCCAGTTGCGTGGTACAGGGTTGATACGTAACAGTGTTAATGAACATTTATATGTGTTGTCGTATGGGAAGATGTTGGTTCTTTTAGTGTTTCATGCAAAGATATTGACTGATAGAAATATATTGTTAGGGAAAGCAAAGCTGGAGAGTAGTCCCTTTGTGTAAAACAGGCAATCAGTGCAGTAAACAAAAGCTCTAAGGCGTCGTGGTGAGCGCACCGAGGTAGAAACTGCCAACAGTCAGTCCCTGTTATGGTTCAGCATGGTTCCAATGGCTCTAAGCACTAAGAGACTTAGTCCCCTAGACGTAGAATTACTTAAACCTAATTAACCTACGGACGTCACACACATACCCGAGGCAGGATTCGAACCTGAGACCGTAGCAGCCGTGTGGTTCCGGACTGAAGCGCCTAGAACCGCTCGGCCACAGCGGCCGACTAGTCCATGTTATTTTCAGTATGGACTCGCGACCGTATTTGTACGCGGTATCACATAATTTTAACTTCTAAGCGGTTCCTATTCAACACGGAAGTTTATACAACGGAGATCCACAGATAAGAAACCTCATGAAGAATAAAAAAACATCTGCAGCGGTGTTTTTTACCCAAGATGAGGGTCATATTAAAATATTATTTTCTAATTTACATTCCCTGTTGCTTTTCGGGTACGAAACCATAGTCCAATGGCTTCAAATGCATTAATTACACCATCGTAGTCATAATCATGTAAAAGGGCAACACTAACTTGCTAATGTAGTAATTGAGAAAGGGACGCCGTAAAGATTCTCCCAACAGGGTTTCGCGAGGACCACCTCGTCCGTCTTCCAGAGATTACTTTTCAAAGCGTGTCTTCCAAATTTTCATACAGGGTATACAGATCTGTTACAGTCAGAGTTGTGGGTAATAATTATCTCATAATGCGTTGCCACAGTCATAATATACTTCTTTAAAGTCAGTGTCGCCATTAGACTGTTGTTTATTTGCAGTGTTACATTTACACTTACACGATCATGATTTCGGCTTCAAAGTGCCAATATCTTGTGTTTTAAGTGTTATACAGTGCCAAATACGACATACACTCCTATTTAAAATACCACTTAAAACACAAGATAATGTCACTTTGAAGCCGAAATCATGATCGTGTACGAGAAAATGTAACACTGCAAATAAACAACAGTCTAATGGCGGTACTCACTTTAATGAAAGAGTTGTGGGGATCTTACTTTTATCGATATTATGTAATGTCTGCTTGGCAAGGGTTACAAGTAAAGCAACAGTAATCTAGAAATAGTTGCAATTGGGTCTTGCACGCAATTTCCTTGGTAGACGCCGCACATTCCCTGTAAACATTCGTCATATGAGTCTTCCTTTTAGTTTTCCTGGCACAGATTTTCGCATGTGTCTTATTTCATATCGCTTCGCAATCATATTTATTCAGCATATTAGAGGCCACATTTCACTTTCTTGGCAAACCCTTGATTCGTGGTTCGTGTTGATTGAACATACGCTCTCGAACATAGTGTACTTAGTTCTGTTTAGTCAAATATTCTACGAGACAATCTAATATTGGCGAACAATACACTGCATGCTAGTATTGTGGATACTAGTCTACGATGTGGTGCAGTGTGTAATGCCTTTCAAAAACCTTTCAAGAACGATCCTACCAGTTAACTTTCACCTGTTATTTAAAAGATGTTGTGTACCTACGAAACGAAGTGTTCGTCACAGTGTCGTTTACATTGCTCTCGTCCGACATTTAACTGTGGTCCCGAGAGCTGTGGTAAGACACTGGAAGCGCATTCGGGAGGGAGGATTAAACTCACTGTCAGAGCGTGCTAAACGAGGCTCTCCCTGGTTTCCTTAAATAGTTTAAGGCGGTTCCTTTGAAACTACGCTTAATTCCCGTGGCTTGCCTGTCAAAACTTGTGCTTCATCTTTAATATACTCCAAGCCGATGACTGTTAAAGCTTTTGGCTAAGCTTATTTCTTCCTTATTGAATCTTTGAAACCTTGTCTCACTTTTCCCAAAGTGGCAAAATCTATTCGCTTATTGGCTGATGTTTCCTTTTTTAATATGAGCTTATAATTCTGGAGTATTGATCTCCAAATGCAAAAACTTTGTGACACTCATAACACTCAGTACGAATGTTCCGCAAACCTAATTAAAACATTTCAGGTCTTACAGTGTCGTCACACATGAGGCGTCAGTGTAAAACGTAGAAATAAACAAAGAAATATTGAAAATTTATCACTTGAAGACATGAAGTCTCTAAATGAGTCCACGATTATTTTATTTATCGCACTTTTATTTTCACAAGTGCGTCTTGATCACATAGATTTCTTTACACTTTATGACTAGTTTCGGCTTATCGCCATCTTCAGATCCTTAAAATATTCTGATATAAATCATCGTCAAGTTAAACATGTGCATCAAAAGTTTACCGTGTCGGAGCAATGCGGCAAGTGCTTTCACAAGGGCTCCCGTTATATATCTTCGATTCGTCCATAAATCGCAGATTACATTGTAAACATGACAGGATAAAGTCTAAGGAAAACTAATTACACATGGGTCCAAGAAGTTTTAACACTGGATAAATAAAAAATATAGAAGAAACCTTAAATTTCAGGTATTCTACACAGTCTCCCTCGATTTCAACACAACACACAGATCATTCACAGAACCGCGCGAAACTGTTCCTAAAGTCATTCTTTAGAATGTTGTCCAACTCGCACGTCACATTGGCTTAAAAATTGGTTATACCGTCAAAGCTTTGACCTTGCGTGTGAATTTCTATACTTTGTCGTTTTGTGGAAGATTCGTATTATAACATTAAGTCTCATTCCCCTCAATGATTTGTTTTTGCAGGAAGGAATTGTCCACGATTTTCATGTCAGCAGGTGTGGGTGTCTACGTGTGTGGACGAACATTGCATGAAATTTTCTCTTCTTCATAACATTCTCGATAAAGTCTCAAACAACTGGTTTAGAGCTGTTGTTCCAATGCGTTCTCTGACACACCTCCGACACACTATGGTTGCACGTTCACTATCTAACACGGCTTTAATCCACATTTGTTGTTTACAGTTGTTAGCTAAAGCCTCCACCGTAGCTTAGGTACTGCGTTGACGTCGCTTATGCGCTATGAATGCGTTTTACGTCCGTTACTGAATTTAAAATATTTATGGAGACTGCAAAAGCAACTCACAGATGTGGTGCATTATTAAGTATTGTTTGAACAGTTTTACTTTTACAAATACGATGTTGTTGTTGTTGTTGTTGATGTTGTGGTCTTCAGTACTGAGACTGGTTTGATGCAGCTCTCCATGCTCTCCTCTGCAAGATTCTTCATCTCCCAGTACTTACTGCAACCTACATCGTTCTGAATCTGCTTAAGGTATTCATATCTTGGTCTCCCTCTACGATTTTTACCCTCCATGCTGCCCTCCAATGCTAAATTTGTGATCCCTTGTTGCCTCAGAACATGCCCCACCAACCGGTCCCTTCTTCTTGTAAGTTGTGCCACAAACTCCTCTCTTCCCATATTCTATTCAATACCTCCTCATTAGTTACGTGATCTTCCCATCTAATCTTCAGTATTCTTCTGTAGCACCACATTTCGAAAGCTTCTATTCTCTTCTGGTCCAAACTATTTATCGTTCATGTTTCACTTCCATACATTGCTACACTCCATACAAATACTTTCAGAAACGACTCCCTGACACTTAAATCTATACTCGATGATAACAAATTTCTCTTCTTCAGAAACGCTTTCCTTGCCATTGGCAGTCTACATTTTATATCCTCTCAACTTCGACTATCATCAGTTATTTTGCTCCCCAAATAGCAAAACTCCTTTACTACTTTAAGTGTCTCATTTCCTAATCTAATTCCCTCATCATCACCCGACTTAATTCGACTACATTCCATGATCCTCGTTTTGTTTTTGTTGATGTTCATCTTATATCCTTCTTTCAAGACACTATCTATGCCGTTCAACTGCTCTTCCAAGTCCTTTGCCGTCTCTGACAGAATTACAATGTCATCGGCGAACCGCAAAGCTTTTATTTCTTCTCTATGGATTTTAATACTTACTCCTAATTTTTCTTTCGTTTCCTTTACTGCTTGCTCAATATACAGATTGAATAACATCAGGGAGAGGCTACAACCCTGTCTCACTTCCACCCCAACCACTGCTTCCCTTTCATACCCCTCGACTCTTATAACAGCCATCTGGTTTCTGTACGTACAAATGAAAAAAATTTAGCGGTCAAGGAACCACAGGGCCAAAATCGCTTACAACATTGCGCACTCGGGAATAACGTAGAAGAATCGCTGTGCCAACCGGCCTCGTACCAAATACTAATGGCCAACCAAACCCGGGCCCCGTAGAACGTATAACGTCCAGGCGAGACGAATCTGAGTACATGCTGCCAACCACACTGACGCAGATGGCAACAGCTCGCTTCTCGCGGCGGCACGACAACACCCCTTTGTTAGTAAGCGGTCTCTGGCGAGGAATCGCCACGTCACAAATTGTAAATAGCGCTTCCCGAAATCCGCGGTGATATTGTCCGCCAATCGTATATCTTGAAGTGCCAAAATATGAAACTTCTGTTCTTTTAATGTATCTCTCAACTTATGAAGTTTACCTGGTTGCAAAAGTGTGGCAAAAAATGTATTTTTTTTTTTTTTGTTTTAAGTTGGCCAGAGAGCCCCGACTTTCTATGTTGAATGCATTTTAAACTGGCCGCCCCAGAATCCTAAAGATCAGTTGCGCCGGTAATACTGGCGGTGGATTGACCCCCTAGGGTAATATTGTGATTATGAAAATGCTCCATGGTGATTGTACCTGGAATCAGGTGGGTTTGAGTAGAATCATTGCGTGAACGTAGAAGGTTACGACTTGGAGGGTCATTCCAAAATACACTCCTGGAAATGGAAAAAAGAACACATTGACACCGGTGTGTCAGACCCACCATACTTGCTCCGGACACTGCGAGAGGGCTGTACAAGCAATGATCACACGCACGGCACAGCGGACACACCAGGAACCGCGGTGTTGGCCGTCGAATGGCGCTAGCTGCGCAGCATTTGTGCACCGCCGCCGTCGGTGTCAGCCAGTTTGCCGTGGCATACGGAGCTCCATCGCAGTCTTTAACACTGGTAGCATGCCGCGACAGCGTGGACGTGAACCGTATGTGCAGTTGACGGACTTTGAGCGAGGGCGTATAGTGGGCATCCGGGAGGCCAGGTGGACGTACCGGCGAATTGCTCAACACGTGGGGCGTGAGGTCTCCACAGTACATCGATGTTGTCGCCAGTGGTCGGTAGAAGGTGCACGTGCCCGTCGACCTGGGACCGGACCGCAGCGACGCACGGATGCACGCCAAGACCGTAGGATCCTACGCAGTGCCGTAGGGGACCGCACCGCCACTTCCCAGCAAATTAGGGACACTGTTGCTCCTGGGGTATCGGCGAGGACCATTCGCAACCGTCTCCATGAAGCTCGGCTACGGTCCCGCACACCGTTAGGCCGTCTTCCGCTCACGTCCCAACATCGTGCAGCCCGCCTCCAGTGGTGTCGCGACAGGCGTGAATGGAGGGACGAATGGAGACGTGTCGTCTTCAGCGATGAGAGTCGCTTCTGCCTTGGTGCCAATGATGGTCGTATGCGTGTTTGGCGCCGTGCAGGTGAGCGCCACAATCAGGACTGCATACGACCGAGGCACACAGGGCCAACACCCGGCATCATGGTGTGGGGAGCGATCTCCTACACTGGCCGTACACCACTGGTGATCGTCGAGGGGACACTGAATAGTGCACGGTACATCCAAACCGTCATCGAACCCATCATTCTACCATTCCTAGACCGGCAAGGGAACTTCCTGTTCCAACAGGACAATGCACGTCCGCATGTATCCCGTGCCACCCAACGTGCTCTAGAAGGTGTAAGTCAACTACCCTGGCCAGCAAGATCTCCGGATCTGTCCCCCATTGAGCATGTTTGGGACTGGATGAAGCGTCGTCTCACGCGGTCTGCACGTCCAGCACGAACGCTGGTCCAACTGAGGTGCCAGGTGGAAATGGCATGGCAAGCCGTTCCACAGGACTACATCCAGCATCTCTACGATCGTCTCCATGGGAGAATAGCAGCCTGCATTGCTGCGAAAGGTGGATATACACTGTACTAGTGCCGACATTGTGCATGCTCTGTTGCCTGTATCTATGTTCCTGTGGTTCTGTCAGTGTGATCATGTGATGTATCTGACCCCAGGAATGTGTCAATAAAGTTTCCCCTTCCCGGGACAATGATTTCACGGTGTTCTTATTTCAATTTCCAGGAGTGTATGAATTTCAGCGTTACCGCTGGCTAACAAGGGCTGACCACTTCGCCGCTTGCTACAAGACAGACGCAAAGTGGATATTTTTTTTTCTTTTGTTTTGCCTTGGTTCGGGACGGCTTATATTGTATTCGCAGGCGTCCACCATATCTGATGGAACATTCACTATCCGCCACCTGTGCTCCTTCCAGTTGTTTGGCTTGTTATACTTTTAGTTACAAAGTCTTGATGCCTAGAGTCTACGACTATATAAAGCACACCTTCTTCAGGCCACGAGTGGCCTAACGGGACCATCCGACCGCCGTGTCATCCTCAGTGGAGGATGCGGATAGGAGGGGCGTGGGGTCAGCACATCGCTCTCCCGGTCGTTATGATGGTATTCTTGACCGAAGCCGCTACTATTCGGTCGCGTAGCTCCTCAATTCGCATCGCGAGGCTGAGTGCACCCCGAAAAATGGCAACAGCGTATGGCGTCCTGGATGGTCACCCCGTTGCCGCTACAACTATATAGGGAAATGAAATTTTCCGAATAAAGCCTATTTGATTTTCACTATGGTTTCCATTTCGCAGCCGATCGGAATTCGAAGGAAAAAGAAAGAAAAAGAAGGGCCTCGTATGTGGAGGAGACGGCGTATAGAACGCTAATGCGACACGATGTTGAACAGTGCTCGAGCGTCTGGCATCCCTGGCGGATGGAATTAGACGACAATCGAGGCGTGCAGCGTGCTGCTAGATTTGTCACCGGTGGTTTGGATCAACAAGCATTTATAGTTTTGATGCCTTTTGAACTTAAATTGGAATTTCTGTAGGGAAGACTATGTTCACTTTGCGAAACACTATAAAGAAAATTTAGAGAATGGGCATCTGAGGGTGACAGCAGCATGATTCCACGGACGGCAACGTACGTTTCGCTAAAGAATCGCGGAGACAAGACTAGAGAAATTAGTGCTTCTATGGAGACGTACAGCCAGTCGTTTCTCCCTTGCTGAATTTGTGAGTGGAACAGGAGGAGGGATAGTAGTGGTATAGGCTACCCTCCGACATGCACAGTATGATGGTTTGGGGAATATATTTGTATATGTAGATGAAATAATGCAGCATCTGTACCCGCTGTTTGTTATATAAAAGCCTCCTTGTGATTTTCCCTGCATTACGCTCTTGATATAGGACTGTCTGCTTTACTCAAGCATGTTTTCTGTTTTCGTTTACCTACCTCTTTAACAGTATATCGACCAAATATATGACGTGAAGCTCCAGCATATTGTTACGTCTTCCGTCCGCCTTAAGTTCGTTTCTATTGCACTCACATTTACGTTATCCAATACGGCATTTAAATGTTTAATTTGTTTGTTTCCTTGTCTCTCTTGACTCGTTCTGACATATATCTGTCCATTGTTCAATCAATTCTTTTGTGGTCTAGTCCACATCTCACTGTCACAAGTCAAAACCGGCAATACAACAAACTATAAACTTACCTTTTTGAGTCATACTGAATGGTTACCATTTATTATTTTAATACTACCGTTTAAAGTCTATCGGACAAGTATGAAGTAGAGGTTATGACAGTAGAGGATAGGACACACTGCATAAAAGTCCTAGCTACCTTGTTAGAACTAAAATGTGCTACCTGTTACGAATTTTAAATGTCCATCCCTTAAACTCAATAATTTTAAAACTACCATCACTCGGCATTATTTCATTAATTTAATCTTCTGTAAAATCTACCGGTTTGATTAGTCCGTTTTATTCTCAGTTTCGTCACTGTCAAGTTTAACTTAGATTATTTCAGCGTAATAATAGCTGCTATTGAAGAAAGTTTGTTCAAGATGACTCACATCTCCGAAATCACGAGTAGACGAGAACATTTCAAAATTCGGACATCAAGATTTTCTACGTCATTATTTTGTACAAAGACATAGCAGGAAACAAAACCAAATACGATCTTTGTAAACTGAATTCCTACTCTGCCACATCACAGAGACAGACGTATCAATTCATAATTGATCTGAATTAAAGCGAAGCATGTTACGGATACTGACCAGGAGGAAATGCGCAAAGGTCCCTCTGCCGTGAAATGTCCTCGTTCGCCGCTATTCTCTTAGTAACTCAAAGCATAAAGTTTTAAAAGCGTGCGGTAGCGATGCACGTTCAGCTCGTTATGTTTTTGTCGTGTTACCAGCCAATGTCAAAAGCAATAAATTGTTAACACAGAAAGTATTACATGTATCTCAATGTTATCACGCCAACAGAAAAATTATACGTTCAGATTTCATGCAAGCTATACCGTTTCAGTTAAGAACACTGTAGGTACTATGTAACTGTTATCAGATGGTATCGTTAGTACGTATGATAACATAAACACAGTTCTTCAGCGGAGTTTTTGTACTACAGGAAATTTTGGTTCGTTTGCTAGGTCTCTTTCCCTCGCATGAAATTAATGTGAATCCTTTCCTCCCCCTTCACATTTCCGAGACAGAGTGTTCTTACTAGTATAGCGATCGAATTCCTTGGCCTTAAATTGCATAAAACTCCGGTATACAGTCATCAGTGTCCCCGCAGCAGTAATAACACGTTTTGTTTCATAAACATGTCGTTGTGGCCGACATCTGCATCAGTCGTTGCACAGTGAAAAATAACTGCATGATGCATCACTTCAAGCGTCACACGCAGGGCAGCGCAACATGCAACGCCTGATACATCATGCATGAGAGGAACTGGAGTGGTCGATTATCGAGTCGCAGAAATGCAGTTTAGCTCCGTTCTCCTAAGCGATCAACGTCGCAGTACGTGAAGTTCTCCACATAAAAGGAGATGAGGAAGACATTTAGGCGTTCACTCATATGTGTGAGTGTGAGAGATGATCTTCTCTGGTCTCTTCGAATTGTTACCATAGAAATTCCTCTCAGAGTCACGTTCCTCCAAAAACCCGAAAAAGTATAATATTCTATTATAATTACCGCTGAATATGCTGTCACAAATAATGTTATACACTACAGGCCATTAAAATTCCTACACCACGAAGATGACGTGCTACAGACGCGAAATTTAACCAACAGTAAGAAGATGCTGTGATACACTAATGATTAGCTTTTCAGAGCATTCACACACGGTTGGCGCCCGCCGGTGGCGACAAATACAACGTGCTGACATGAGGAAAGTTTCCAACCAATTTCTCATACACAGACAGCAGTTGACCGGCGTTGCTTGGTGAAACGTTGTTGTGATGCCTATTATAAGGAGGAGAAATGCGTACCATCACGTTTCCAACTTTGATAAAGGTCGGATTGTAGTCTATCGCGATTGCGGCTTATCGTATCGCGACATTGCTGCTCGCGTTGGTCGAGATCCAATGACTGTTAGCATAATATGGAATCGGTGGGTTCAGGAGGGTAACACGAAACGCCGTGCTGGATCCCAAAGGCCTCGTATCACTAGGAGTCGAGATGACAGGCATCCTATCCGCATGGCTGTAACGGATCGTGCAGCTACGCCTCGATCCCTGAGTCAACAGATGGCGACGTTTGCTAGACAACAACCATCTGCACGAACAGTTCGACGTCGTTTGCAGCAACATGGACATCAGCTCGGAGACCATGGCTGCGGTTATCCTTGACGCTGTATCACAGACAGGAGCGCCTGCGATGGTGTACTCAACGACGAACCTGGGTGCACGAATGACAAAACGCCATTTTTTCAGATGAATCCAGGTTCTGTTTACAGCATCATGATGGTCGCATCCCTGTTTGGCGACATCGCGCCGAACGCACATTGGAAGCGGGTATTCGTCATCGCCATACTGGTGCATAACCCGGTGTGATGGTATGGGTGCCATTGGTTATACGTCTCGGTCACCTCTTGTTCGCATCGACAGCACTTTGAACAGTGGACATTACATTTCAGATGTGTTACGCCCCTTGGCTCTGCCCTTCATTCGATCCCTGCGAACCCTACATTTCAGCAGGATAAGGCACGACAGCATGTTACAGGTCCTGTACGGGCCATTCTGGATACAGAAAATGTTCGACTGCTGCCCTGGTCAGCACATTCTCCACATCTCTCACCAATTGAAACAGTCTGGTCAATGGTGGCAGAGCAACTGGCTCTTCACAATACGCCAGTCACTACTCTTGATGAACTGTGGTACCGTGTTGAAGCTGCATGGGCAGCTGTACCTGTACACGCCATCCAAGCTCTGTTTGACTCAATGGCCAGGCTTATCAAGGCCGTTATTACGGCCAGAGGTGTTTTTTCTGGGAACTGATTTCTCAGGATCTATGCACTAAATTACGTGAAAATGTAATCAAATGTCAGTCATAGTATAATATATTTGTCCAATGAATACCCGTTTATCATCTGCATTTCTTCTTGGTGTAACAATTTCAATGGCAAGTAGTGTAGTTAATGACACAAAATTGTATCCAAAAAAATAAATATTGTATATGTGATGTGTGCATGTCACGTTAGTCGTGGTGAGACAGTTGTTAACTCTTTTCTTTTATACATCGTTATGTACACGTCTGAGAACAAGTGACATTGGTCCACGATCTTTGCTTGTATTATTGCACCGTCTCTGCCAGAGAGCACTTACAGAGAGCAGGCTTATTACTAGTCGAGATGCGTTTCGAAGAAGACGTGAAACTGAATAGTTAGGACCCGAGTTCCCGGGTTCGATTCCCGGCGGGGTCAGGGATTTTCTCTGCCTCGTGATGACTGGGTGTTGTGTGCTGTCCTTAGGTTAGTTAGGTTTAAGTAGTTCTAAGTTCTAGGGGACTGATGACCATAGATGTTAAGTCCCATAGTGCTCAGAGCCATTTGAACCATTTTTATTTTTTTTTGAATAGTTAGGGATTTTTTATATGGAATTAGAGCTGCTAAGTACTGAAAGCAGATTTGATGGAAATGATCGAATAAGACAATGATGAGAGTATTTATGGACTTTGAGAAGAGGTGTGTGAAGAATTAATTTAAGGTAAATTTACAGCTTTACTTACTTGCACGTATTTAAAACACTCGTGAAAAATTATTTGTTGTACCAAAAATTCGGTTGAAACATACCTCGATTTGCTCACAGATAGTTGCACAGGTAGATCTCCACCCCCACATTTACCTTGTGTGAAACAAATCTTTTGTGCAGACAAATTTTTTGAGTAAACACGATCTTGACACTGAAGTTATAAAATATTTATTTGCTATAAATCTTTTTTATGGTTATCATATTGTAGAACATTAGGAGCCAGAATTATTCCGACGCAAGAAATATGTTGCTTCTGTCCCCATTGCAAGTGGCGGTACACATACTTTTGAATAAATTTTGCTTAGTTTGCCATTTTAATTTAGCTTAGCTACGGCACTGCTTGCTGGGCTCCACTTTCGTGGAAACTTTTACGGACACACGCAAGTGCAAGACTGGTTCAGGGCCATAGTTACAATACACATACACAGAAGCAATATTTCACCTGATCGATGAAAGAAGGAAGAACAAAAATGGTCTGGGAAATTTAGGAACACGGCAATATGAGTTGCTGAGGAGTGAAATAAACAGGAAACGCAAGAAAGCTAAGACGAAATGGTTGCAAGAAAAATGTGAAAAAATCGAAGAAGAAATGATTGTCGGAAGGACTGGCTCAGAGTACAGAATAGTTAAAGTAAACTTGTGTGAAATCAAAAGCAAGGGTGGAACATCAAGAATGCAACAAGAAGTCCACTGTTAAATGCAGATCAGAGAGCGGATAAGTCGAAAGAGTATACAGGAGGCCTCTATGAGAGCCTCTCTGAAGGCCTCTCTCATGTGGTACGAGGAGAAACAAAAGTCGACCTAGAATGGATAGGGGATCGAACATTACAATCAGAGTTTAAGAGCACTTTGGATGGCATAAGATCAAGTAAGGCAGACGGGATATATATCATTCTATGGAAATTTCTAATATCATTGGAGAAAGTGACAACAAAACGAGTATTCACGTTCGTGTGTAGAATGTATGACAGTGCCGACATACCACCTGATTTTCGAAACAAAATCATTAACACAATTCCGAAGACTGCAAGAGCTGGCAACTGCGAGAATTATCGCACAGCTTAACAGCTCATTCATCCAAGTTGCTGACAAATGGTTCAAATGGCTCTGAGCACTATGGGACTTAACATCTATGGTCATCAGTCCCCTAGAACTTAGAACTACTTAAACCTAACTAACCTAAGGACATCACACAACACCCAGTGATCACGAGGCAGGGAAAATCCCTGACCCCGCCGGGAATCGAACCAGGGAACCCGGGCGTGGGAAGTGAGAACGCTATCGCACGACCACGAGCTGCGGACAAAGTTGATGACAGGAATAATGTACATCACCAGAGAGGCAATTCTGACTTTGCGGTTGATAATGGAAGCAATACTAAAGGAAAATTACGACACACTCGCAGGATTTGTCGACCTCGGAAAACCATTCGAAAATGTCAGATGGTGCAAGATGTTCGAAATTCTGAGATAAATAAGGGTAACCTATAGGAAGAGACGGGTAATATACAATATGTACAAGAGTCAAGATGGAATAATAAGAGTGGACGACCAAGAACGAAGTGCTCGGATTACGAAGGGTGTCAGACAGGGATGTAGTTTTTCGCCGCTACTCTTCAATCTGTACATCGAAGAAGCAATGATGGAAATAAAACAAAGCCTAAAGAGTGGAAAAAAGTTCAGGGTGAAAGGATATCAATTATATGAATCGCTGATGGCATTGCTATCCTGAAAGAAAGTATAGAAGATATACGGGATCTGCTGAATGGCATGAAGAGTTTAAAGAGCACAGTATATGGATTAAGAGTAAATGGAAGAAATACGAAAGTAATGAGAAGTAGTGAGAAACTTAACATAAGGATTGACGGTCACGACGCAGATAAAGTTAGGAATTCTACAACCTAGAAAGCAAAATAACTAATAACGGACGGAGCAAGGATGACATCAAATGCTGACTAATACTGGAACAAAGGACATTCCTGGCCAAGAGAAGTCTACTAGTATCGAACATAAGCCGTAGTTTCAGAAAGAAATTCCTGAGAATGTAGGTTTGGAGCACGGCACTGTATAGTAGTGAAACATGGACTGTGGGGAAACAAGAAGCGAAGAAATGGAGAAAATCGAAGCATTTGATATGTGGTGTTACAGACGAATTTTGACCATCAGGTGGACTGATAAGATAAGGAATGAGGAAATTCTGCGCAGAATTAGAGAGGCAAGGATTATGTGGAAGACACTGACAAGGAGAAGGGACAGGAAGGCAGGATAAGTGTTAAGATATCAGGGAATGACTTTCATGGTAGTAGACGGAGTTGTAGAGGAAGACAGAGAGTGGAATACATCCAGCAAATAATTGAGGACGTAGGTTGCAAGTGCTACTCCGAGATTAAGTTGGCACAGGAGAGGAGTTCGTGGCTGGCTGCATCAAACCGAGCAGAAGACTGATGATCCCTCCCCCCCCCCCCCCAAAAAAAAAAAAAGCGGTGAAGTATGAACTCTGACAGAATGGCGTAACTGGCGATTCAACGAGGCTACGAATGGATGGTAGAGAAAAGTCAAGCAAAATGGTGCCATTTGATTTCACACACTCCACCTAGTGCTAAAGCAATTCCGCATCTAAGGAAGACAAGAATCTTATTGCAGGAGTGGACAGCATACGCTGCAGAGATTATTTATTACAATAAATAAGACAAGATGGTGGTTGAAGATAGTGAAAGAATAACGATTTGCAATTCACCAAAAAATGAGAACCTCATAGCAGTGGAAGACGTGAATGAGTTCTTCCACCAAGGGAGTGCCGGCCGCCTGGTGGCCGAGCGGTTCTAGGCGCTTCAGTCTGGAACCGCGCGACCGCTACAGTCGCAGGTTCGAATCCTGCCTTGGGAATGGATGTGTGTGCTGTCCTTAGGTTAGTTAGGTTTAAGTAGTTCTAAGTCTAGGGGACTGATGACCTGAGATGTTAAGTCCCATAGTGCTCAGAGCCATTTGAACCATTTTTGAACCAAGAGAGTAAAATCACACGCGACGACCGGAGTTACAGAATCACAGGCGAGAAACTCTTTCTTCTTTAAGTGTCATTTACTAGTATAGAATATTGGTTTTATTAAGATTTTATTGAACGCAACTTGTACAAGGTATTAGTAAGACAACCAGAATTATCATCTGCATAGTGAGGCAGTGACACTCGACTATATGATGCGTACTGCAAGGTCATCTGCATATGGTACGCTGACAGCTGTTGATGGAGTCGTCATCTCCCTTGGTTGAACATACTCTGTGAAGTACGTGATATTTTGCTTCTTTCTGCCTGCCTTCTACGAGTACGGTGCGCTATGGGGTGGATGTATGTAGCTATAAGCTGCAATCAGCTCTTTAATGAAGAAGGTTACGTCCGTCAGGATGTAGGTTATTCTATTTTGCGTGCAGTTTGTGACGCACAGCATTATTTTCGGGTGGGCTGGCTTGAACCCCTACATTTTCTATATGCATGAGAGAACATCACGCAACTACCTCGAATAACTAGCTCCATAGTACGCAAGGGAAGTATTTATAGACTCAGGATACGGAGAGACTTTGAAAGAGGGCTTGACGAGTATTTGCGTTTCGCAGAACTAATAGGACGACGATACTGTAAACTGACCAAATATTAGTGAAAATGTGAAATTACAGGATAACATTTGCGAAATCAGTAACATGTGAAAGAAAATTAAAGTCAGAAACGTGTTCCATTTTTGTTTTCATCATCTGCATTTTAACTCAATAATTTCCCCCCCCCCCCCCCTCTTACTCTCTCTCTCTCATACACTCTTTCTTTCTCTTTGTCTCTCTCTCTCTCTCTCTCTCTCTCTCTCTCTCTCTCTCTCTCTCTCACACACACACACACACACACACACACATACACACACACACACACACTCCCTCTCTCTAGCTCTCTCATTCTATCCCCCCCCCTCTCTCTCTCTCTCTCTCTCTCTCTCTCTCCTCTCTCTTACCGTCGCCCTCTGTCTCTCACTCTCTCTTTCTTTGAACGATATTGTGTGACATCACTATAGATTTTGATTGAGTCTAAATCCTTGGTTTACCGGAAACCACTCCGTGTCAGGCTTATATTTCGATCTTTCAAAGAGTTAGAAAGCTAGCAATCTGCTTCCAGGATTCGGGTGGAATGTGGAGTGGCATGACTTCGGATGATATGTCGATCTGGCAAGTATCCTGTGAAATATCAGCGCAACTTGTCCAGTTACCTGTTTCTGTTAGTTATAGTGTTTTTACTAGAATTAGAGGTACAAATATGGAATGATGATAGTAATATGAAATACTATGGTTTCTCGCTTTGTAAGTGCTACGCTCTGACGAGCTACTTGAGAACTACGTTCAGCAGCTGTAAACTGGTTTGGGATACATTCAAACTGCAGTTGCCAGCCATTTCGAGTAAGTAAAGCTTTTTTAACGAATTTGGAGTAATTGTTGCCGGTCAGTAATTTTCTCTTTCATTCTTGTCGTAATACATAAATTGTTACGTTTTCTAAACTGACGTTTAGCTAATACATTAAGCTGTAAAATGGCGTGTTTGTTGCCTATTTAAATTTAATGATATACAAGTATTCGATGTTTGTACCCCAGCATTCCATATCTGTATCGTACTTTAACAACCTGCTTTATTTATAGGAACTGCTTCACAAGTGACTTTACTAGGTCTAAAGCAATGGGATGAGTCTGTTATGTGAACAGTAATTAAAAGTCTTAGTGAAAAGAAGATGGGCTGCTTGAAAGCGGCGAAGACTTTCCAAGTTCCAAATGCCACTCTGCTGAGGCTAGTAGCTCGCCAAACTTGTGTGAAAAGCTTTATTATCTCTGAAACTAGAACAACAGCTCATTGAATGTAGCACGACAATGGAAACTAAATATTTTGTACTTACTCGAAGGGATCTGCATCAGAGGACATTTAAGTAGCAAAGCCAATAACATCCAGAATCCATTTTTGTGTGAATGGGCTTGTTTTAACTTTAAGAAACTTGAAATGAATGGGATATTCAATATTTGCACCCTAAAATCTGAAGAGCCAAAAATGTCCGAATTCGTGTTAAACCTAATTTAAATATGTTCCAAACATAGTATGTACTCGAAAAGTAGAGGAAACATTAAAATACATCCCAAAGTATGAGCTTCCGACACTTCCTTTGCTTAATGTGAAAAACTGAGAAATTTGTGAACGGAAAACAAAATGGGGTTCCATATTAGTATTTATGAAGTTTCGTCGGTAGCAATTTGCTAGTGCCTCTAAAGCATTTCTCAATGATATGGCTCATGATTACATGTATTGTGTTTAAAGATGTTATGTATTTTTACTTTATGTTCAACCTGATAATATTTGGTCATCTGTTACAGTTAGCAAGTTTTCTTCATATTCCACATTCAGTCATTACGATAATAATTAAGTCTCCTAGATGCACCCTTTTAAGTTCCTCAAGCATCTGTGTTTCACTTCCATGTAGACCGTACGGTTCTTCGCGATCCTAACAGCGCATTTTCCAATCCCTTCCATGTGTGTAGTCATGTTCTCTTCATAATGGTGCCAAGCAGTGAAACAATGTACGAGACTGTCTCAGTATCGTATGATTTGAGGTTGCCTTTGCACCACGCATTCCCAGAATAATAAGATCTCCATATTTGATGAAATCTTCCGATATTATCGTAACGTTTAGACGAGTTCTTTTATGAGATGTGTGTACTATAAATTATCTAAAGACCATGTACGTCTGCACGATGTGTAATAAATAGTAATGAATGTAAATTATTAGTATCAAAACTCACACATATCGATGTAATTAACCAAGAACAGATTTTTGTATAATCTCTGTGAAACATAGGCAATGAAGATCAGAGACAGTGCTTTGATTAAACTCTCTCTCCTGTTTTTGTTTCGTCTAGCGGTAGGCCGCCATTGTAGCGCTGTATGATAATTAACGTTTTTTCTGCATTTTAGCAAAATATAATAGAAATTGTTATTACACAGTGTGTATTATTGACTTAGTTGTCTCCTCTAATGGTCGCAGCCATTAATTATCATTAACCAAGTTTTTCAGAAGTTCGAGTTGCGGGGAGCTCTTCTTCCCTAGCAGCATTTGGTCGTCCATTACGCTGACGATCTTTTATAATTAATCATTCACGTTATAATATTGAATGTACATGCGAGAGACTTTTCAGTTTTGATCTTTCATTAATTTCTAAGTTAAAGAGAGTAGTGATAGATTTCATTTACTAAAATTCACAGCACTGAATGAGTTCAGTATGTTTCATTTTGACCGCTTAACGGCAGATGAGATTCTCTCCAGTTTTATTTTGCAAGTAATGAAAAATAAATATTAAAAATCATTCCATTCAATAACCTCCGCAGTATCTCAGTTAATCTTGGTGAAATTTGCTACATAAATAACTAGTAGTCCCTGAGACCCATAATGATAATTACAGTTTGCATAAAAATTCGCGTTATTTTCTTTTCTAAATAGCAGCGCAAACGCAAACTATTTGTTAGAAGAGTGTGAGTCGCGCGTTGTGTTGAACGTACTTCGGGGCAACCGATGTCAGTACGAGTGTTATCGTGGTATAAGTTAAATAAAAGTGTCATGCTAGCGCACGAATTTAAAGACACTGCAGCCAAAAAGTCATAAATAATAAGATATACAATAAATAATACAGTTACTGTATACCGTGATAAAGCCTGCGTTCACACATGTCTCCATATTTCATTGCCTTTTCGTTTTACTTCCATATCATATCAATTCCTAGCGCGGTTTATGCATTTTTTAAAGATCTGACACACTACAGATGTTTACCACGAATCCTGAAGCAGAATACTCTCAGATTATTTCCTTCTGTTACTGACGTGTTCTTTTCATGTACAGTTGAAAAGGACTGCATAAAGAGAAAATATCTCCTGTTACTCATTTTCGTACAGTCATTCAGTGACGAAATCTCCATGTACTCAACAGAATCGTCAACCAACAACCAAATGACATAAAGTGCTGCTGATCTTTTTTGATAAACTGTTCATCAATACTTAATTCATTAACGGTCTAATTACGCTTACCTTGGCACGTGTGTTTTAGTTTTCACTGCTCTTTAGCATTATTAATTCGCTTTGATACTCTGGTTTCTAGCACAATATGATCGTAAACCGAATTATATATTTGTGAAACTCCTCGATATGGCCTTGTCTTAGAAAAGAGTCGATAAATTGGTACAGAGATTCATTTATGAAGCTTCAGTTCCTTCGGGAATGTGACATTTTGGAGATTAGGATATTCTCCAGTATCCTGCAACAAACTAATCTTACGGATACTGCTCTAAGTCCGTGCGACATTAAATATGTATTTTTTGTCGTGATTTGGCTCTCAGCACTATGGACTTTATGAGGTCTTCAGTCCCCTAGACTTAGAACTACTTAAGCCTAACTAACCTAAGGACATCACACACATCCATGCCCGAGGCAGAATTCGAACCTGCGACCATAGCAGCAGCGCGATTCCAGGCTGAAGCGCCTAGAACCACTCGACCACAGCGGCCGGCTGTCGTGATTTCAAGTGACGCAGAAATAATCGTTGCTCGACGGATTATTGACACAGAAGAGTTCATACGGAAAAATTCCCGCAGCATATTCACTACAAATTCCAATATTAAGCAAGTCAGCACGTGGCTCCATATTATATCTGAGTATTTTCAATATTTGTTCATTCTCGAAGCGAGTGCAAATATCAGTCGATACTTTCCGTTTTTTTTTTTTAGTTCTAGTATTGGTCAAACGATGATACAGTTTTAAAATTATTTCTTATGAACGCGTTTTTAAATCTAGAACGTAATATTTCGGCTTTATGATTGTTTAGTTTGAACATCAAATTTTTCTCTCTCAGTTTTACACAGTTTTTCTTACAGAGATAGCATAACAGTCCCAATTCTCGCAACGTTCTCCGTCTTGTATTATAACATGGAGTCTTCCTTTCCTTTTACTTGTATGCTCGGTTCGTATTTTGACCATAACTCTCCTAGATATTCACTTCGAATTTGAAGTACCTTTACTCGATTTGTGTTTAATGTTGGATGCTACTGATTGTTTATCATCTCTCTCTCTCTCTCTCTCTCTCTCTCTCTGCCGAAGTGAATCATTTGATGGGTCGATCATAGCTAACAAAGGAATTTCCTACAGAAGTGCATATACATTGTTTTGCAGGAGAGTATTGCTGATGGAATAGGCTGTTGTACGTCGGTGTCAAAGTATTATTAGTTGTTGTTGTGATGTCCATCCAGGCCGTAGAATATTTCGTGTGGCCGTACCACATGTTTCGCTACCCCTGTCTTTGAACACTTCTCTCTCACTATCGGCCCTGCTTTCCGTTTGTCATGCCTAAAGCGCTGTTATTTTCCTTGAGTTCGCAAGTTCCTATTCCTACGCAAAGGCACAATATACATAAATGACCTTGTGGATGACATCGGAAGTTCAAAAATGGTTCAAATGGCTCTGAGCACTATGGGACTTAACTTCTAAGGTCATCAGTCCCCTAGAACTTAGAACTACCTAAACCTAACTAACCTAAGGACATCACACACATCCATGCCCGAGGCAGGAGTCGAACCTGCGACCGTAGCGGCCACGCGGTTCCAGACTGTAGCGCCTGTAACCGCTTGGCCACACCGGCCGGCCCCGGAAGTTCACTGAGGCTTTTTGCGGATGATGCTGTGGTGTATCGAGAGGTTGTAACAATGGAAAATTGTACTGAAATGCAGGAGGATCTGCAGCGAATTGACGCATGGTGCAGGGAATGGCAATTGAATCTCAATGTAGACAAGTGTAATGTGCTGCGAATACATAGAAAGAAAGATCCCTTATCATTTACCTACAATATAGCACGTCAGCAACTGGAAGCAGTTAATTGCATAAATTATGTGGGAGTAGGCATCAGGAGTGATTTAAAATGGAATGATCATATGAAGTTGATCGTCGGTAAAGCAGATGCCAGACTGAGATTCATTGGAAGAATCCTAAGGAAATGCAATCCGAAAACAAAGGAAGTAGGCTACAGTACACTTGTTCGTCCACTGCTTGAATACTGCTCAGGAGTGTGGGATCCGTACCAGATAGGGTTGATAGAAGATATAAGAAGATCCAACGGAGAGCAGCGCGCTTCGTTACAGGATCATTTAATAATCGCGAAAGCGTTACGGAGATGATAGATAAACTCCAGTGGAAGACTCTGCAGGAGAGACGCTCAGTAGCTCGGAACTGGCTTTTGTTGAAGTTTCGAGAACATACCTTCACCGAGGAGTCAAGCAGTTAATTGCTCCCTCCTACGTATATCTCGCGAAGAGACCATGAGGATAAAATCAGAGAGATTAGAGCCCACACAGAGGCATACCGACAATCCTTCTTTCCACGAACCAATACGAGACTGGAATAAAAGGGAGAACCGATAGAGGTACTCAAGGTACCCTCCGCCACACACCGTCAGGTGGCTATCGGAATATGGATGTAGATGTAGATGTAGATGTAGATGCCTCTTTCTTGCTAATTTTTCCTGGTGGAATGCAAGTGCAAGAGAATCGCACTCACTTCCACTAGTTCGCTGTCGTCCACCTCACGGCTCTACCACAGCCATACTGTGGCTCGTATAAATACGTCTGGCCCAAAAACGTATTGCTACAAAAACTGACCGACAACAGCGGCAGGCATTGTTATCGTACATGTTCGGTAATTTCTGTGATCGGAATATTACCGGACAACAAGTACTTGTAATATTTTCGGTAACACGCAGTTCTTATGGCCCTTCTAAATGTACCTTAAGAAAAGCGTTAAACGGAACCTGGATGAAGAGGAGAAGCTTAATCCAGAATCAATACATATATACGCGATCCAGACACATTAATGTGGCTCACCACCTATCATCTATGTCAAGATGAAGTTATCACTCACAGAGAGCAGGTTGCAGCCCTGTGTAGTCATTGTCATAATGTGGGAACAGAGCGAATCATATGGCATCTAAAAGGATATGATGTTTGGCTTTCGGGATAAAGGTGGAAGAATTTCCGAAAAGACTAAATTTGTCGCTGCAGTTAAAGTTTGCCGTTCTTGTCACAAATGGCGCTATACGAAAGCGACACCGGGGTAAGTGTGGTGCACCATGGGCCACAGATGACATGGGTGAACAACGGCTGCGGAGATGCATCCGACTGATCAGATGAACCAAGGGACTATCATCAGTGCAATATCATTAACCGTTCACCGAACGTGGCCGCGTATAGTACTCCGCAGCAGGCGTCTGTTTCATGCACCCATAGTGGGTGAAGAAGGATGGAGCTCGCACACTAATAGGGCAGCTGGACGTCCAATGAATGACGATAGGTGGCTTCTCAGATGAATCACGTTATGTGCTTCATCGGCGTGGAGCTGAAAGCAAACACCCTACAGCAGTCGTCGGTAGGGTCCAGACCGGACTAGGGAGCTTGATGGTTTGGGGAATATTTTTCTGGCATTCCCTGGATGGTCTCGTTAGTGTGGAAGGGACGGTGGATGGATACAGGCATGCATCCATCCTTGAGGACCAAGTCCACCACTACATGCAGTTTGTTTTTTCCTCGGCACAGTGGCATCTGCCAGCAGGAAAATGCAAAGTGGAACACAGCTCGTACGTATTTCGAAAACCACTACGTTGAATTTACCGTACTCCTCTGGTTACCACGTTACCCGAATTTAAACCCAATGGAGGATCTGTTGGGAGCACCTCGATCGGGCTGTCCCCATCATGAGTCCTCAAACGAGAAGCCTGGAGCAACTGGACACTGGATTGGAGTCGTCACGGCTCCACAACCCAGTCCGTACCTTCCAGAACCTCACTGACTTTCTTCCGGCACGCCTCGCAGCGATCCGACTCTGCGAAAGGCGGTTATTCAGGCTTGTGACAGGTGATCACACTAATACGATTGGACACTGTGTATATTTCGTAAATCAAAGTGTACTGTGTTGCGAGGGATAATTCACACCAATATTATTCATGATCGGTCTAATTTTATTTGTGTATGACGCGACAGGTAAATGATGGTATGTCTCTCTTACGTTCCATAATTTGCTCGCCTTATTCTCGTGATGTCTGTTTGAAATATACCCACCTGTACCATAAGCAGCAAAACCGTTGCGCAACTGTCATCCAATATCAGTTCTGTTTATTTGTCCATCTGGGTTCCATGATGTAGCACACATAACGTTCATACGACGTCTGTACTACCAAAAGACTCTGCAAATGAAATTTATTTGGTATTCTTACCTGCATAACAGATTCTCTCTATCTGCACATATGTTGTACATCAGGCCCGTAATACTCAGTAATGTCTCTACCGAACAAAATAGATTATTCGTGTGTTTCTTACTTTTTTTCTAATAAACTAAAAGAATTAGCTTCCGTGACGTATTAGTTCGTCTAGTTACGAGCTACAACTCAAGCACCATTGCCAAAATTCTGGAGAATGCGCTCAGATACCTTCGAGGTATTTCGAGTGTATAATCCGTGGTCTCCGATGTCCCATTACAGAGTGGCTGCGTTTGCACTGATCTCTTTTCCCCTACGTAACAAGGGTAAGGACGGCCAAATCGTGTCGGGAGATGAATCGTGTCAATTTTACGGTTCCCACCTGATCGTCACATACGAAGTGGTATAGGAAGTGCTGCCACATAGCGCTAACTGTTGGAATTCGGTGAATTAGTTGAAAAGTGGTAAACATTGGAAGGTGTGTTCGTGTCGTGTAAAAATTTTTTGCTGTCGGTAGTAAGTTCTGATAATATTCTGCTATGTAAAATAGCTTTGGATTTCAACTAACACATCTTTGATAGTTCGTTTAGTATCTTGCTAAATACTCTTTACACAATAAGTTTATACACTGGAGAAGAGGTTATGGTGTTACCAGCGCGTAAATATTCTTGCGCGGGACTACCAACGTAGGGAAAATATAGTCTGCATTTCCAGCGAATAAGGTCAATAAAATGTGGGTGAAAAGGGTCAATACTTCCATTTCGCCTCATTTCAATTACTATGTATTTTTTTGTTTTTTGTTATTTTGTTTTCGTGTTTTATTGCAAATGGGAAAATGCAAAAGAAAAAAATGTTACTTTGTTGGCCGAGCATGACATGCAAAATCCAGTTAAGGCTTGCCGGGAGGGTAGAAGTCAGCGCCTGTAGCGAAATTGTTTGGAGTGCCGCATTCGTGTCTACAAAGACGACTGAAAAATGGGAAATATTCTCCAGCAAAGGTGAAAGGTGGTCAAACAGTATTTAAAAAGGGGAAGAAATGGACTAATTTAATGATGTGCATGTGGCTTTCCGTTGCATTCAGAAACTGTAAGGGCGGCTGCCTGCGAATCTGCAGAATCCAGCAAAGTAAAACATACACTTTCAGACGACAACAGAATGGTAGGTAAAGAGTGGCTAAAAGGGTTCAGGGAACGAAACTAAAATTTATCTTTGAGAAAAGTGGAAGGGCTTTCCCTTAGCCAGACGCAGAGGTTTCAATAAAAATGATTTGATTGACTTCTTTTCCTTGTTGGGGAAAGCCATGGAGGGTCTTGGTTTGCTGGAGGAAACTCAGCTAATTTGTAACTCAGATGAATCAGGTTGCCGAATGTACAACAAGGCTATAATAAAAGTTCTTTCTGAAAAATGGAGCAAAGCTGTTTACGCACAGACTTCTGTAGGAAGAGGATCTTGTCACCATCTTAAACTGTGCTAATGCTGCAGGAAAATTTTCCCCTCTTATGGCCACATTTAGAGGCATAAGATTTTTACCTGAAAAACTGATCGTTTTCCAAATGGTTTTTTGAAAATAATGACAGATTGCTGGGGGATTAATGAGAAAGCATTTCTCAAATGGCCGAAACATTTTCAATCACACCGGGTCAGTGGGCACTGAGTTTTACTTATGGATGGTCATGCGTCTCAAAAAACTTTAGATGTGCTAAATTTTTTCGAAGAAAATAACATAAGTACGGCACACCTACTAAATCACACAACTCACAGCCTGCAACAGTAAGACAGTTCATTTCCAAGCCACTGAAGTACTATTACAAAAGTGAATGTGTGAAGTGCGTTCTTAACAAAAGAGGAACAATGAAGGTCAATACGCTCATATTAGGAAACATTTTCCAGGTTGCTTGGATGAGAGCGACAACACCAGCGATTCCATAAAATGTATTTCCCTGAAATGGTGTTTATCCGTTGAATGAAAACGCAGTAGCTGAACACCAGCGAGCCATGCTGCGGCTCGCGTTGGTGCCGTTGCTACAGGGTGTTTCAAAAATGACCGGTATATTTGAAACGGCAATAAAAACTAAACGAGCAGCGATAGAAATACACCGTTTGTTGCAATATGCTTGGGACAACAGTACATTTTCAGGCGGACAAACTTTCGAAATTACAGTAGTTACAATTGTCAACAACAGATGGTGCTGCAAGTGATGTGAAACATATAGAAGACAACGCATTCTGTGGGTGCGCCATTCTGTACGTCGTCTTTCTGCTGTAAGCGTGTGCTGTTCACAACGTGCAAGTGTGCTGTAGACAACATGGTTTATTCCTTAGAACAGAGGATTTTTCTGGTGTTGGAATTCCACCGCATAGAACACAGCGTTGTTGCAACACGACGAAGTTTTCAACGGAGGTTTAATGTAACCAAAGGACCGAAAAGCGATACAATAAAGGATCTGTTTGAAAAATTTCAACGGACTGGGAACGTGACGGATGAACGTGCTGGAAAGGTAGGGCGACCGCGTACGGCAACCACAGAGGGCAACGCGCAGCTAGTGCAGCAGGTGATTCAACAGCGGCCTCGGGTTTCCGTTCGCCGTGTTGCAGCTGAGGTCCAAATGACGCCAACGTCCACGTATCGTCTCATGCGCCAGAGTGTACACCTCTATCCATACAAAATTCAAACGCGGCAAGTCCTCAGCGCCGCTACGATTGCTGCACGAGAGACATTCGCTAAAGATATAGTGCACAGGATTGATGACGGCGATATGCATGTGGGCAGCATTTGGTTTACTGACGAAGCTTATTTTTACCTGGACGGCTTCGTCAATAAACAGAACTGGCGCATATGGGGAACCGAAAAGCCCCATGTTGCAGTCCCATCGTCCCTGCATCCTCAAAAAGTACTGGTCTGGGCCGCCATTTCTTCCAAAGGAATCATTGGCCCATTTTTCAGATCCGAAACGATTACTGCATCACGCTATCTGGACATTCTTCGTGAATTTGTGGCGGTACAAACTGCCTTAGACGACACTGCGAACACCTCGTGGTTTATGCAAGATGGTGCCCGGCCACATCGCACGGCCGACGTCTTTAATTTCCTGAATGAATATTTCGATGATCGTGTGATTGCTTTGGGCTATCCGAAACATACAGGAGGCGGCGTGGATTGGCCTCCCTATTCGCCAGACATGAACCCCTGTGACTTCTTTCTGTGGGGACACTTGAAAGACCAGGTGTACCGCCAGAATCCAGAAACAATTGAACAGCTGAAGCAGTACATCTCATCTGCATGTGAAGCCATTCCGCCAGACACGTTGTCAAAGGTTTCGGGTAATTTGATTCAGAGACTACGCCATATTATTGCTACGCATGGTGGATATGTGGAAAATATCGTACTATAGAGTTTCCCAGACCGCAGCGCCATCTGTTGTTGAAAATTGTAACCACTGTAATTTCGAAAGTTTGTCTGCCTGAAAATGTACTGTTGTCCCAAGCATATTGCAACAAACGGTGTATTTCTATCGCTGGTCGTTTAGTTTTTATGCCGTTTCAAATATACCGGTCATTTTTTAAACACCCTGTAGGTTGGCATCGTTTGGTTGGTATAGTTACGGTTGTCCTCATCTTCTTGTGTTCATTGGCGCCACTCCGTTTGCAAACGTTATCTGTCCGCTAGTGGCAGCAGCGGCGGTTATTGATATCTAGTAACGATGGTACTATCTTTGGGGCGACGTTTTGATGTTTCCGTGTGGTGTGAGTCGGCTGTTCGGTTGGGGACGAACGAGCAGCCAGGTCCGCGCAGCGCGAGAACATGTCGGGACCACTACCGGATGGAAGGGCTGCAGTCGCGATGGGTACAACCTCGTTGTCAACCGGACCAAGGAGGTTTAAGTTGTTTGCGTGTTGCTGCTCGCAGTCTCGCTGAGCAGAGAGTGGAGCGTTTGGGGAAGGAGAACCTAATTAGAATTCCTCCACTTCTTATTATTAATTGTTGCGTTCTATGTGTTATTATTTGTGAAGTTCAACCAGTGGTATTTTTCCTGCCTAGTGGCCGCTGACGTCCCAGTTACCTGCCTTGGATCTTAGTGCGTTACGGCAGTGTATTTTCCTCGCCTTGCCGCTGCTGTCCGGTATGGCGTGGAGCTCGACAGCTTCCTTGTTTAGTGGGCTGGGTGTTGTGTTTTTTTTTTTTTTCTCCTACTATGGTAGTAGTGGTTCCTGTGGTGTCACCGCTAGACACCACACTTGCTAGGTGGTAACTTAAATCGGCCGCGGTCCTGTAGTACATGTCGGACCCGCGTGTCGCCACTGTGTATTCGCAAACGTAGCGCCACCACAGGGCAGGTCACGAGACACGGACTTGACCTCGCCCCAGTTGTACGGACGACATAGCTTGCGACTAGACCTACCAAGTATTCCTCTCATTTGCCGAGAGACAGATTAAATAGCCTTCAGCTAGTCCATCGCTACTACCTAGCAAGGCGCCATGTGTATCCGTGCTAATTGCTTACTACTACTCACGAGATGTATTTCAACAAGAACAAGACTACATTAAAGTTAAGTATATTAAAATCTCTCTTCTTTTCTTTATAGTTTTCATCCAGTCTCCTGTTTCAGAATTTACGCCCGTCTGCGTTAGTTTCGCGTGCACCTAGCCACTCATTGTGTCGAGACCTTAGGGAATCGACACAACAGTTCCTTTCTGCTTCTGGATGCTCTAAACACCGGAGTCTGAAGACGTAGTGCTGACCGCTGGTTCCGGCTTGGGTGTGTTATTCCACCGTTGCTTTGGTCATCGAACGTTAAGTAGGTTCCGCAAATGATTAATGGTCATGCGTTCAAACCGCAACTAGGCTGAGTTACCATCTCGTGAAGTGAATGTGACTCTTGGCTGCCTGTCTCATCGCTTGCGAAGTTTTGATGAGAGACTTTCCCGGGTCGATCCTTGGAGCAACATCTGCGGTCCCCCCCCCCCCCCTCCCGCCCATCCTCCTCTCCTTGCTTTTCTCACATTTTATGGTTTTTTTTTAAATTAATAATCGTAATTTCAAGTTTGAAGATGTTTAACTGCTTCTTAAAGGATTGTTAGTCAGGCATTCAGCCGTGAAACAGCTATAATTGATGACTATTTGGGCTTTCAGGCGAGAAATAGTTTGAATTTGTTGTTATTAAGGCCTTCAGCCATGGAACACTTCTTAATTTATTGTCACCTTTTATTTGTAGTTGTTTCCAAATAAGGTCTACGTGGTTGAAAAAATAAACTAACCAACAGCAATTGATTACGGCCCCGTCCACAACCGTAACCCAATCCTGCCTTCCTTGGTAATGGGTCTCAACCAGTTCTTACCGGCTAGTATATCGTCGAGCTAAGAAACAAACCAAAAGAAACTCAACTTCAGGCTGTGTCTCCCCCCGTTAGTCCAGCTCATCAAAGCCAAACAATAACACGCCAAAGTCTTTTTTGTTTCATTCCACGACTTGCTGCCGTCTCCAAAGAAGACTACAGCAAACCTTTCTGCTGGGAAAGAGAAAGCACTACTTCTTACCCACCTAGAAAATATAAATGAAACGAAAAAAAACGTTTGGAAAAGTAAAGGAAAGTGTCATCCTAGCCAGACAGTTTGAAGAAACACCAGGGCGAGAACAGAAAACACCTACAGCATGAATCATCGGGGTCAGGTTCACCAGAATCCTCCGAAGAAACAGATGACGATAATGACACATCTTGTGAACTCTGCAAGATTAAATACAGTGATCCAGTATCGGCCAAACTTGATGACTGGATTCACTACCAAGGCAATGGCAGAGAATGTTACCATGAGTACCGTGTTGGTGCAGTGGGGAAGAAGAAGCTTATTTGTGGAAAATGTGTTGCTATTTTAATGTGATGCATACATATTTGTACTGACCCTATTAGACGGATTTGTGACTCTATTCGCTTTACTTGAAGAAAGCGAGGAGCGTCATGCATTAATTTTATGACACTGTGAACAACATTTACGTAGTGTTATATATTGGAATTTGTAGCCGGCCGGTGTGGCCGTGCGGTAAAAGGCGCTTCAGTCTGGAACCGCGTGACCGCTACGGTCGCAGGTTCGAATCCTGCCTCGGGCATGGATGTGTGTGATGTCCTTAGGTTAGTTAGGTTTAATTAGTTCTAAGTTCTAGGCGACTGATGACCTCAGAAGTTGAGTCGCATAGTGCTCAGAGCCATTTTTTGGAATTTGTAGTCAAAATAACATTAAGTATTTGCAATAAAATTCGTTCATGTGGAAAAATATGTTTTATTTGGATCTTAACATATTTTGATCCTAATCAACCCAACTTACCCCACACTATGATACTGCAGTGCCTTTGTTATTCTGATTACCATTCAAAGTTCCTTTGCACATGCAAGAACGTCCAAAGGAACAGGCACAGCGGCTACCACAGCCGTTACGAAAGACATCAAATGTATTTGTAACTTCGAATAAGGACTACCATCAGCTGTAGAAAGCAATGACGACAATGAAAATTTGTGCCGGTATACATAATGGGTATACGAGTCCAGGTCATAGACGCATGGTTGTCGACACATGCAAGTTTGAGTCCTGTCGGGAATCGTGCATGGATAGTCAAATGGTAAGGCGTGCGATCTGCTGGAAATCCGTGTTCGAGCCCCGGTTAGACACAAATTTTCACTGTCGTCATTTCATTCTACACCTTGTAAGACATCTATATTTCTATTGTCTATTGTCAAACCACAATTCATGAAAGATATTTATACTTTATTAATAGGATTAAGCAGGAATAATTAATATTTGTCATATTGGAAATAATTGTGGTAGGAGGGAACGTCAGCACCAAAGTATTGTTGGCAGTAGAGACCACACATAGATATAATTTTAAAAAGGGCGGGGGAGACCGCGTATAGACACATTTTAAGAAAAGAGCGTGAAAGGCCGCGCATTGATACATTTTGTAATGGTAGCAGGGATTGTCTGCACCAGAAAGCATTGTTGGTGGGAGAGACCACACTTTAGCGTACATAGGAAGTCAGTAGTAAGCGAGATGTGAAGCGAGTCGGTAGCAGGTCTGAAACGAGAGGTTGAGAGGAGCGGTGTGTCTGCCAGCCACCAGCTATGATTTACAAGAGATTAGAAACGGAGGTACAGAGACATCAGCTAACTATTATCGTAAGAGGAACTAATATTATTGAATGATTTTTTAGAGAAACTCAAGACTACTGAAGGTATGTTTGCGCAATGCTGGTTGTAAAATTATTGTAAAAAGTAAGTCCCATCTGCACGTTTGTAGAATCATTCCATTCAGAATATAATTAATTTTTGCCAGCAATATTGCATTGCTGATTACAATTCATCCCAAAAACCAGCAACGTAAAAATTTGCAAAATTTTATTTTTGTCAAGAAGTTTAACTATGAATTAGGAAACTTCAGTCAAATTAATTAAAGAATAACGTAAGCTTTGCTCTTAAGGAATAACGTCAGCTTTGGTAATAAATACAGCCACTTATTATGACAGCCCTCGAGCAGCTAATAGAGTATAGTAAAACAGAGTAAGTATATTCATGTCGCAGTTCGATGTAGCAATCAGATGGCGATCCAGTAACAGTAGAAAAAAAAGTAAGGAACAGTTCTGGGTTATTGCAGGTGACGACTGAGGGCCACGAAGACAACACATACTATGTTTCGTCGAAATAATCAGAAAATCACTTTTAATAAGCAGCATTTAAATTTGTATGCGAAGATTGAGAAAGAGAATTAATTTCAAAGGGAAGATTTCATTTGCTAAAATTAAGCAAGAGATAGAAATCCTAAGGGAAGTTTTCATAGGTTATTGTAGAACGGAAGGTTGCGTAACAAAAGGGATATTGAGGAGACGGGAAGGTTTCAACCTGATGGTAGTCCTTATTCGCAATTGCGAATCTGTTTGATGTCTTACCCCACAGTGTCCGTCCAGAAAGTTCAGTGACCGATTTTCTTCCAGGCGTATAAGCGAGTTAATCGTGTAACTTCGCTGGGAACATGAAGTAACAACTGTGAACAACAGATGTGCATTCAGCCACTTAGTAGTGAGCAGGGAGTGTTAAGTAGCGGACATGCGGCCGTCGTGTGTCAATGTTAATATGTCACAAATCGCAGGGGAGTAACATTTCAAAATCAAGGATTCAGAACACTCTACGGAATGTTTTGAAGAAGTAAAAAGTGAGTGCAAAGTCTGTCCCGTTCACCCTGACTCCCAAATAAAAGCAACGAAGCGAGCATGCCTGCAGCGACTTAATTGAAAAGTAACAGGCGGACAGTTCTTTTTTGGAAAAAAATCACCACAGCTGGTGGGAGTTGGTGTTATCAGGACGAACCAACCAAAAAAAGATAAAATACAGGAAGTCACATGAAGGATCAACACTTTCACGAGAAAACTAACATTTGAGCTAATGTGACGCGCTAGATGAGCAATATCCCAAAGAAAGACTTTTGTTACGGTTTCACATGGCTGTATGAACGTTCTGTGCCTCATAATGAAATGAGGGGCGGCTGTGTAGAACAAGTGAGGCGTAAAACCACCATCAAAACTTCTCTCAATTTTCATATTAATCCAGTCTCGAAAGCGAAAATATCTGCGTAATTCTGCCGATGTATAGCTTCTACGCTTTTTCTGTTCACTCGCTGTACTTTTGCCGTTGATAACACTAGTGCCCTTACATTTGCAAAACATGATGGTACCTTTTGTTCCGGGTTTGTTTCTGCAGCAGTGTTAGTTACTCATTGTCATACACTGCTGCATGGATAATTGAATGATATACTCCTCTTGTATGAGTTCACTGAGTAAAATGGGAGAGCAACTTAACGAAGTTACGCCGACTAGTTTCAACAGCGATGGCGAACACATCACAGTACGTTTGTCGACTGTAACATGACTCTGCGTTTACCGTTGTACGGTTTTGTGACTGCATATTACAGGCTTTTCCACTGTTTGCGAGGCATTTTCACAGAAACAGAGGTAACTGTGATAGCCAACTGAATAAAACGTAATTACAGCACTACTCTGTAACAAGTCACGGGAGAGAATGCATATTTTAAAACAAAAGGTACTCAGGAAATATCCCTGAAAAGTGCCAAAAATTATGTCAGTAGATTTCTGACTCGCCCACTATGTGTAATACAGTGTTAGCTCCATCAAAACCCTATATATTAAACGAAAATGTCTCATTAATTTTAAGCACGAGAGGGGAAAAATTGTGCATTCTACATTACGACAGTCGTCCTGTAATTTCTATCAGTTTTCGATTCTGGTTCATCCCACTACTTCGAACAGTGCACCACACTTTTCTGTATCTTGTGCTGTACTGTAATGAATAACGTGGCTCGTTAATGAATAACATGGCTCGTTACTTAAGTGGGGTCAGTATGTAGCTTGGGATTTAGGTGGAATGATGTACGGGCGGTGGGTTGCGCAGATTTGTAGCCCAATATTTTTACTTCTTCTTTATTTAGCATGTAAAGACCAATTTAACAAGATAGAAAACACTTCAGTGGATTAGAAATAACAATCAACCAGTTTCACAATACAGGATTATTAAACCTTTATCGTGGCTTCGACGGTTTTAAAACCACATACTTCACAAGACGTAGTATGTAAAATCACACTATTTATAGTCAATATGGGAGCCGTTGGTCTGTCTATTACACGCCATCTTCTAAATCACTATCCAAAATCCATTATATAAAAGTAGTAGCCGCCTACTTTAGCGCTTTGCGTGTTATTTCTAATTCATTGAAACTCATGCAAATACAGTTGCTGAAGCGCAGCCATTCTCAAAAAAATATAGAAAACACTGTTATAAACAAAAGATTCGTTGAGGCCAGAATAAACGTGAACAGTTCTTGAACAACACAAAATATCTTCTTGAATGTGTTACAGCAATTAATACAAAACGATTCAATCTGGCTCCCCACCGTTAGTCCAAATAATGACGTAACACTTCACGATATATATCTTCGGCCTATAATTGTTACGACAATGATAACGTATTACACAATAAGATATTCACTTATCCAGTATAGGAAACTAAGTATCTACTTCTTGCTTGGGTACTATTAGAGTGGAGAGCAACTACGAAGGCGGGTGAGGGTCGGATGCTTAGGAGAATGTAGAAGTGTACCACTTGACTCATAGCCAATCACGCTGCAGTGACATTCTTAAATTTTTAGGCAAAAAAAGTGCGTGGAGATAGCAGCGATTGGTTTACTTATAATCAATCAATCAAAATGACAGTCACAATCGTGTTATCTATTCTGTCGCCAACCTGTTACAACTCGCGATGGGGTCATCTTCAGGGCACTTTACACCATTTGGTCGCTCGCTGGAGTTGTCACTCTGCCTATGCACGGTTGGTAACTATAGGACTACTCCAGTGAGCGACCAAATGGTGTAAAGTGCCCTGAAGATGACCTCATCGCGAATTGAAATAGGTTGGCGACAGAATAGATAACGCGATTGTGACTGTCATTTTGATTGTTTGAGTGACATTCTTGTCTTCGTTCTGTGCGATTCGTGCTGTGTTCGGAAGTTCTAACTGTTTATTTCAGTCGTAGTGTTCCGTGCTGAACGCTCAGTGCCTTCATAGTGTTCTTTGTGAGTGAAGGTAAACGATCACGCCAAGTGCTACACAAACAGGCAAGAGGAACAGTGTTCCGTGTGTACCAGTACTTTAAGAGACAATCTTCCGCTGAATTCACACCAGCACAAGGCGAGGGTCGCGCCGTTGCCAAATGCCAGCAGCAGACAGCTGAAGCGTGTGGTGTTGGTTCGAGGACTGTTCAGAGAATATCCAGCGTAGCTAAGACATCTGTGCGAGCCTGCCGCTCAGTTGTTTTCAAATCACCAGGGAAGCAACACAACAGCAAAAAAGAAGTGGGTGAGCTAGACGATTTCGAGAAAAAGGTTTTGATGAGCATAGTGTTCAGCATATATGCTGAAGGCGAGAATCCAACAGCAGGGAAACTAGTTTCGCGTATGAAAGATTAGAGATTAGATTAGATTAGATTAGATTAATACTAGTTCCATGGATCATGAATACGATATTTCGTAATGATGTGGAACGAGTCAAATTTTCAAATACATGACATAATTAAGTTAATTTACCAACATACTTAAGTTAATATAACAACTTTTTTATTTTTTGTGTTTTTTTATTTTATTTTTATTTTTTTATAATTTTTTTTCTTAATTTATATCTAAAAATTACTCTATGGAGTAGAAGGAGTTGTCATTCAGAAATTCTTTTAATTTCTTCTTAAAGCTGAAAATATTAACGGAAGCAAATTGACCATGTAGAGAATACTTAAAGACATGGGGTTCAGGTATCAGAAAACGAACGATGCTAGGAAATTATTGATGGAACGAAGCGATATTGTAGCTGCAGGTACTGTGTTTTTCAGAACAATGCAGATCAGAGAAGCTGGAACATCTGGAATTCATTACTTAGATGAAACTTTCGTTACTCAGAACCACGCAAGGGCTAGGTGCTGGACATTGAGGGATGGGTACGGTGAATTAAACTTTTCTGTTGGTTAGGGTAACAAAATTATAGTGCTTCACGTCGGATCAGCAGATACTGGCTTTATTCCCCAGGGTATGCTGATTTTTAAGGCGTCAAAGGCAAGGAGTTCTGAAGATTACCACACTGAAATGACCAATAGCGTCTTCGAAAGGTGGTTTACAAAACAATTATTGCCACATATTCCTGCGTATTCAGTTATAGTCATGGACAATGCGGGTATTCACTCAGTAGAAGTGAACAAAGCTCCAAATACGAACTCCAAAAAGGCAGAAATTATTGCATGACTGTAATCTAACGGAATACCTCAAAACGCGTCGCATGGCAGAGCAGAATTGCTGGTTCTTGTCAATCAACACAAGTCTGCATACAGAGTTTATGAGATAGATGAAATAGCAAAGCAGTACGGACACCGTATCGTTAGATTACCCCCATACCATTTCCATTACAAGCCAATCGAGCTGGTTTGGACTCAGGTGAAAGCATATAATTCGGAAAAGCACAATACATTCAAAACTGCAGATGTTGAGAGACTTACACATGAGGTAATAAACAGCAGCACAACATCTGCATTGGCAGAAAAACTGCCAGATGAAGATTACAACAGGGAAACTGGCAGGGACACAATTATGGAACCATTCGTCATAAATCTTGCTAAGTCGGATTCATTTACGTCGGACGGCGAAGACAATGGTTTTGATCCCTTACTGTGAAGTACCAATTACTGCTACATATGACTTTTTTGTGTGACTGTGCCTGCAGCTGCTTAAAAAATTATTAGTAGCTCAAGTTTCATCTTTGACCTCGTAACAATGCCGTTTTCTTCATCAAACATATTTCGTTCAATTAAGAGCACACACTATAACGCCGTAGCAGGTCGCACAATGAGAGAAAATTATTTTTCAGTACCACATTAAACGATCTGTTTCTGACATCCTTATGGTCAAAAATTATTAAAACTTGAAAATGGTTTAAATGTATTCGATCACTGTGGGTGTCTAATGCAAGCAATCCAAAAATTCGTTTGGTCAACGAAACAAATCGCTGTCGTTCAAAAGACAGAATATTAAACATTGACAGTATTTAAAGTAAGAATGAAGCTACGTCATGATTACTGACAAAATAATGTGTCCAGAATGAGATTTTCACTCTGCAGCGGAGTGTGCGCTGATATGAAACTTTCTGGCAGATTAAAACTGTGTGCCCGACCGAGACTCGAACTCGTGACCTTTGCCTCTCCTGCTTCTGTAAAGTTTGGAAGGTAGGAGACGAGATACTGGCAGAAGTAGAGCTGTGAGGACCGGGCGTGAGTCGTGCTTCGGTAGCTCAGTTGGTAGAGCACTTGCCCGCGAAAGGCAAAGGTCACGATTTCGAGTCTCGGTCGGGCACACAGTTTTAATCTGCCAGGAAGTTTCAAAATAGTGTGTGTTTTGAGGCTGAAGCTCTTCCGTCTGTGTTTGCTTTACAGATAAACTGTTCTTTTGGAAGTTATCCGCCTTGAGCGAAACACAATTGTTTCTTTTTGTGCTATCACCCAAAGACGTTTCGCTGAGGTTTCAGCATCATCGCTGGGCTTTCATTTGCTTTCTCTCATACAACAGGAAAAATGTTCGTTATTACTCACATATGTATAAATTAGAGTATTTAAGAAATATTTTTCAAATATGGAAACTTTTGCATATATACCTTATTATCACATGCAGTGGTTTTTCTGGATTTTTATGTTTTTCTTTACAGCTGTTTTACTTTCAGAGTTTGTCTTGTTCAGCTATATGGAACTTAAAGTGGAGAAATTAATTATCTAGGTATTTTATACGATTGGGAATGTTGTGATTGAGTTGAACATTAGTTAATTCTATGGGAAAGATTGTGTGTGTGCTTGCGCGTAAGAATTCTCGTTACTAAAAATGCTGATCTTAAAGTTCACTGTGGAACGATGTTTATGATAGCGCGCCGGCAGCTGTCTCAGTGTGTGAACTGACGCAAGGAAATTAGCAGCGTCGCATCATATCTTCCCCCCCCCCCCCTCTCTCTCTCTCTCACTCTCTCTCTGTCTCTCTCTGCACAGAACGCGCGACACACCATGCTTCTTCGTAGCTGCTCTGCGTTCTAGCTACCACAAATCCCGAAGACATAGCTACCAACATACTACACGACTACCCACTCTTACGTCTAAGTAACCAGATACAGAACACCTCTACAGTTTCAAATAACGTCAAACTTCTTATACGATCACGCTCACTGCGAGCTCTGATAGGAAGCGCTTGCTTTATGACCAAATATTCACCTTACTATTCCCTGCATACAATACACAATGTTCCTTAGCATGTTGAAAACACTTCTCTTGCGTAGGTAAGTCATGCTCCAGCATTTCGCTCATAGAGTGACTGTACATGCGAAGTTGTGGTTGGAGGCGTGAAAATCCGTCACATCTCGCAGTTTTCCTGAATTACACTCAACTGGCGTCTTCAGAGATGTCCATTCGCTGCACTGGAAACGCTGGTCGTCGGCTCATTCTGAAATTGAGGAGGCAGCACAGTAAAGGTCGGGACACACATGTCCGGACCGTGTCCGTGCCGAGACACGTCCGAATATCGGCCGTCACCCGGACAACGAAATACACCATTAAAACAAATGTAGCGGCCCCCACTTGACCGCGCCGTGCACGGGGAAGGTCAACGGGCCGGGGCCGGGCCGGGCGGGATTCGCCGTGTTTAATCTTTCACGAGACGGACACGGCCTGACGGTAGAGTTGTCTCGTGAGCTGTGCAACTGCGCAAGACTGTTCTGTGAACAAAACATGGATGTGGAACGACCAATAGAAGAAGTTCGTAACTTTTCTGTTCTTTACTATCAGAGAAGTGAAAACTACAGGAATATCGAATACAAAGACAGAGTTTGGAAGACAATTGCAACAGATCAACAAGCCAAACTATACAAGTTTTAATACCCGAAATATATTTAATTACTTTTTATTTCACAAACAGATGTTTGGTTTATGTCATCGTTATATCACCAAGGCGACATGTTCTTGCCACTCCACAGCCCCTTGTGGAGAATTCAGGAATTTTTTGAGTTGTTCTCGTACAGCAAATGCAGCATCTGTTTGTTAATCTCCCACGAATTCGAGGTAGGTTTCAAAGATTTGATGATCTTGCGGATCCCTCAGCAGTTTCCTTTTGATCCATCTTCTGTTCGGGCACCATATAACCTTCCATTTTTCGAATAAAGTTGTAAAGTACACACGCAGCCGTCACAATCATTGTAAGGTTATTAGGATCTCCCCGGAGGATTCTTCTCAATAACCGAAATTTCTGTTGCAATGTACAGAATGCATTTTCGGATATTCTTCTTGTCCGACTCAAAGTAGGATTTTTTTCAATTGTACAAGACTTTGAACTGAAGCAACTCATGAATGACGTATCAGTCCATCAGTTCACTCCATAATCTTCCAATTCCTCAGCAAAATCTGTTTCAACATCATATACTTCGCCTGTGGAAAACGAGTCAACAGAACCTACACAGCAGCTTTTGGACCTGGAAAGGTATTCCCACAATTCGTATATAAATAACCAAAGCCATCATCCTCCAAGTTCCCCTGCATCCTCATCAGCTTCAGAAAGTAATTCACTGAATAGTACTCATTTGTTTTTCTTAGGGTAGTAGAAATTTAACTGTATTATTTACTACCTTATGTATTTATGTTTCAATTGTTAAAGTAATAAAATAAAAATGCTCTACTTAAAAATACTTATTTATTTGTGTTCTGTGTACTTTTCTTTAACCTACCTTAAAAAAAACAGACAGTCGTTCTTTGGGTGAAACTGATTCTCTACAGGAAGTGTCGTTTTTTCTGTCTTGGTTCCAGTTTCTTTAAAAGTTCACAGAACGTGTACTGCGTCATCCTAAAATATTCATAAAACTTAGTCTCATCATCTATGAGATGAGAAAGTAATGTTCGAAACTCTCCCTGTACTCGTATTGTTTCCCAGGCACTGTGGCTCCATAATTTTCTTCTTGCTTGCCCTCGTTCTTTTTCCTCTTCGTCTAAAGCAAGTGCTATAAGTCCTAATTCGCTATTACGAAAATTAGTGAACATGTTTTACAACTTTCACAAACAGAAACACAGATCACTGCGTCCGAATCACTACAAGGAACAACAGAAACACGGACGTGCCCCGGTCATGTGTGGCCCTTGCAGGAACGGACCGGAGCACGGGCCTCACTCGTCCGACGCTCGGCCCTGACACGGCCCGAACGTGTGTGTTCCGACCTTAATGGTAATAACAGGAGCAAATATTAACTATTTCAACTTCAGTAACAAGCACGCAGTTTGATATTTATTAAGAAATGCCATTCAATTATTCCTGAGGGTTTTTACATCACATTCACTGTACACTTACAAATTTAAATTACATTAGTTACCCACTCTGCAATCGTAGGCAGATCACACTCTAAGTGTTTCCTACACTGTAATTACTTCCACCACACTTTACGCGACCGCAACACTGATCGGCGAGCGACTATGAAATTACTAACACTTTAATGATATTTTTAACAACTGATGAGAGCTACGATAGAACGCCCATTCACGGTAGTCCTCTCTGATTCGACTACCACTAACAGCACGACCCACGAAACAAGGGAACTTTTGCGTCACTGGTTTCAACCAATCCCAGCAAAGGAAATTTCGTTTTACTGTACGTGTATGGAGCCTAGTTGACCAATCGCATGTTTCTCACCAAGATGATCCCGTGACGGCTGCCCGTGTTACCGAAGTGCCACGCTGGCATCTCTAAGTTATTCCGACCCCATATTGTCCTTTTATGCACTCTTCAGGCTTCCCATAGTATTGCACAAACTTAAGCAGCCAGGTACCTGTTGCAGATACCAGCGTGCAGTAACCACAACAAACCATAAATCAAGGATCATAACGTCCGGAAGAATTGAGCTACAACTGATTTCACCTAACGTATCTTCACACACAGTAGCGCAATTGAACTTGAACACAAGAGCGCCAGGACACGACCACTAACTCTAAAGCAGTCCTACTGCGTACCTTGCAATTAGCTGAAGCTGATCATCTGTACCCTGCAACGCTGTACGTGCGAGCGGAGAAAGCTACCGCCAATCCAATACGTTGTTGTCCTCACTTCAGCAGCTCCTACGCCGATTGTATCCATCTAATGTCGATGCTCAAGTCAACTCCGTGGCGGCTTGGCCTTGGCTTTCCTTAGACTGCTTTCCTTAGACTGCTTTCCTTAGACTGCTTTCCTTAGTGCCTCTCCGGCAACTCGTCGTTAAGGAATACAATACTGGATATTAAAATTGCTACACTAAGAAGAAATGCAGATGATAAACGGGTATTCATTGGACAAATATATTATACTAGAACTGACGTGTGATTACATTTTCACGCAATTTGGGTGCATAGATCGTGAGAAATCAGTAGCCAGAACAACCACCTCTGGCCGTAATAACGGCCTTGACACGCCTGGGCATTGAGTCAAACAGAGCTTGGATGGCGTGTGCAGGTACAGCTGCCCATGCAGCTTCAACACGATACCACAGTTCATCAAGAGTAGTGACTGGCGGGCGAGCCAGTTACTCGGCCCCCATTGACCAGACCTTTCAGTTGGTGAGAGATCTGGGGAATGTGCTCGCCCGGGAAGAAGTCGAACATTTTCTGTATCCAGAAATGCCCGTACAGGACCTGCAACCAGCGGTCATGCATTATTATGCTGAAATGTACGGTTTCGCAGGGATCGAATGAAAGGTAGAGCCACGGGTCGTAACACATCTGAAATGTAACGTCCACTGTTCAAAGGGCGAGCAAGAGGTGACCAAGACGTGTAACCAATGGCACCCCATACCATCACGCCGGGTGATACGCCAGAATGGCGATGACGAATACACCGCGATGTCGCCAAACACGGATGCGACCATCATGATGCTGTAAACAGAACCTGGATTCATCCGAAAAATTGACGTTTTGCCATTCGTGCACCCAGGATCGTCGTTGAGTACACCTTCGCAGGCGCTCTTATCTGTGATGCAACGTCAAGGGTAACCGCATCCATGGTCTCCGAGCTGATACTCCATGCTGCTGCAGACGTCGTCGATCTGTTCGTGCGGATGGTTGTTGTCTTGAAAACGTCCCCGTCTGTTGACTCTGAGATCGAGACGTGGCTACACGATCCGTTAGAGCCATGCAGATAAGATGCCTGTCATCTCGAGTGCTAGTGATGGGATCCAGCACGGCGTTCCGTATTACTCTCCTGAACCCACCGATTCCATATTCTGCTAACGGTCATTGGATCTCGACCAACGCGAGCAGCAATGTTGTGATACGATAAACCGCAATCGCCATAGGCTACAATTGGACATTTGTCAAAGTCGGAAACGTGGTGGTACGCATTTCTCCTCCTTACACCAGACATCACAACAACGTTTCACCAGGCAACGCCGATCAACTGCTGTTTGTGTATGAGAAATCGGTTGGAAACTTTCCTCACGTCAGCATGTTGTAGGTGTTGCCACCGGTGCCAACCTTGTGTGAATGTTCTGAAAACCTAATCATTTGCATATCACAGCATCTTCTTCCTGTCGGTTAAATTTCGCGTCTGTAGCACGTCATCTTCGTGGTGTAACAATTTTAATGGCCAGTAGTGTATTTCTACTCTCCCAGCATGAACCGAGGCTCCAACGCCTGCTGCCGCCACAGTATTCCGCACCCCGCACTGACAGTTGACTCAGCGCCGCCGGGTCTGACCACAGACTCCGTGCTGGGTTACGGGCGGTATATCCAGCTGACCGCCCGCCGCTGCCAGTTCCTGTCCCCAAAACAGCCACGGCGGAGCTCCAGTAGGTTACATGTCTCGCACCGGCCGCACTCTAGAGGCACCAATACCACATAACCGAGAACAAGGTCGCTGGCGTCGGAAAATATAGCCATGCTGTTCGACACAGCACAAGGATCACACTATGAATCAGCTGGTCAGGGATCGAATCACCGGACACTTTTAGGATATTTTACTGTCAGATATCTCATATTTTACATGTGACAGTTGTAAGTAGGCTGTTTAGGTTTTTATGCTGGTGACACCACGTAGCGCTCTATATGAAAATCGCTGACTGTGCTGTGTGAAGGCTGTGGTTGGTTTGCATTGTTGGAGTATATGCTATTGTAGTGTAGGGCAGTTGGATGTGAACAGCTCGTAGCGTTGCGCAGTTGGCGGTGAGCCGCCAGCAGTGGTGGATGTGGGGAGTGCGATGGCGGAGTTTTGAGAGCGGATGATCTGGCCGTGTATCCATGAGAGAGAGTAAATTTGTAACACTGGATGTCATAAACTGATATATATATATATATATATATATATATATATATATATATATATATATATATAATTACTTTTGAACACCATTAAGGTAAATACATTGATTGTCCTCTATCAAGGTCTTTCATTTGCTAACTATGCCTATGAGGAGTTAGTGCCTTCAGTAGTTTGAATCTTTTATTTAGCTGGCAGTAGTGGCGCTCGCTGTATTGCAGTAGTTCGAGTAACGAAGATTTTTGTGAGGTAAGTGTTTCATGAAAGGTATTGGTTATTGTTAGTCAGGGCCATTCTTTTGTAGAGATCATTGAAAGTCAGATTGCGTTGCGCTAAAAATATTGTGTGTCAGTTTAGTGATGATCAGAATAAGTAAAGAGAGAATTGTCTGAGTACGTTCAGTTTCACTCAGCTGTTTGAAAATCAAATAATGTAAGAGGTTTATCAGCACAGTCATTCATTAAGTTTTTTAAGGGGATCTTTCACAGTTATTTGCACTCCTGGAAATTGAAATAAGAACACCGTTAATTCATTGTCCCAGGAAGGGGAAACTTTATTGACACATTCCTGGGGTCAGTTACATTACATGATCACACTGACAGAACCACAGGCCCATAGACACAGGCAACAGAGCATGCACAATGTCGGCACTAGTACAGTGTATATCCACCTTTCGCAGCAATGCAGGCTGCTATTCTCCCATGGAGACGATTGTAGAGATGCTGGATGTAGTCCTGTGGAACGGCTTGCCATGCCATTTCCACCTGGCGCCTCAGTTGGACCAGCGTTCGTGCTGGACGTGCAGACCGCGTGAGACGACGCTTCATCCAGTCCCAAACATGCTCAATGGGGGACAGTTCCGGAGATCTTGCTGGCCAGGGTAGTTGACTTACACCTTCTAGAGCACGTTGGGTGGCACGGTATACATGCGGACGTGCATTGTCCTGTTGGAACAGCAAGTTCCCTTGCCGGTCTAGGAATGGTAGAACGATGGGTTCGATGACGGTCTGGATGTACCGTGCACTATTCAGTGTCCCCTCGACGATCACCAGTGGTGTACGGCCAGTGTAGGAGATCGCTCCCCACACCATGATGCCGGGTGTTGGCCCTGTGTGCCTCGGTCGTATGCAGTCCTGATTGTGGCGCTCACCTGCACGGCGCCAAACACGCATACGACCATCACTGGCACCAAGGCAGAAGCGACTCTCATCGCTGAAGACGACACGTCTCCATTCGTCCCTCCATTCACGCCTGTCGCGACACCACTGGAGGCGGGCTGCACGATGTTGGGGCGTGAGCGGAAGACGGCCTAACGGTGTGCGGGACCGTAGCCCAGCTTCATGGGGACGGTTGCGAATGGTCCTCGCCGATACCCCAGGAGCAACAGTGTCCCTAATTTGCTGGGAAGTGGCGGTGCGGTCCCCTACGGCACTGCGTAGGATCCTACGGTCTTGGCGTGCATCCGTGCGTCGCTACGGTCCGGTCCCAGGTCGACGGGCACGTGCACCTTCCGCCGACCACTGGCGACAACATCGATGTACTGTGGAGACCTCACGCCCCACGTGTTGAGCAATTCGGCGGTACGTCCACCCGGCCTCCCGCATGCCCACTATACGCCCTCGCTCAAAGTCCGTCAACTGCGCATACGGTTCACGTCCACGCTGTCGCGGCATGCTACCAGTGTTAAAGACTGCGATGGAGCTCCGTATGCCACGGCAAACTGGCTGACACTGACGGCGGCGGTGCACAAATGCTGCGCAGCTAGCGCCATTCGACGGCCAACACCGCGGTTCCTGGTGTGTCCGCTGTGCCGTGCGTGTGATCATTGCTTGTACAGCCCTCTCGCAGTGTCCGGAGCAAGTATGGTGGGTCTGACACACCGGTGTCAATGTGTTCTTTTTCCATTTCCAGGAGTGTATATATGTGATATTACAACCGCAGCTTAGCATCCGCGTCAAAGTGAACGCCCTCTTATAATTGGCAGAATGGATTGGAGTGACAGAGGATGACCATTTCTCGTAAACACTATGGTGTTCAAACCAACGTTAGGTTTGTGGACAGTTTTAATTTTTTTTGCATGTGTGATCTAATTCTACACATTCATACATACTCTGCGTGACAGAGGGTACAATGTATCAAAACGATCTATTTTCTTTACTAACCGGTCGTGTCAGATTAATCTGGCCACCGGTTATGGTCGACGTCAACGTGAAATAACCACAATTGCTAGATTGTAGCCTTAGCAATGCATGATACATAAAGCGTGGCAAGGGGATGCAGCCAACAGTGCAGTCGTTATCGTAATGTGGAAACGGAGCGATTTATCTGATGTCCGATAGGGTCTGATCACAGACTTTATGGCCAAGGGTGAAAACATTTCCGAGAAGACTAAGTTTGTAAACTTATTACATGCCGCAGATATTAAAGTACAGGGTGTCCGAAAAGTCTTTCCCTGATTACATAAATTGATAACTCAGGCTAAAAGTAAGATACAAATATGAAACTGGTGTCTAATTGTTTACAAACTACTAAAGTTTTTTTCACACATCAGTAAACTTCCACTTCCATTGTTTCCCAATGACAGCACACGTCGATATGACTTTGCGGTCGAAATGCTATCACGTATTGAGGACGATGATGGTTATCTCAGACGAGTTGCCTTTTCCGACGAAGCGACCTTTTTTGTCAGGGGATTAGTGAATCGCCATAATGTGCGCAATTGGGGTTCACAACCCCCTGGCGAGGTAATGGACTGCCCCGCACCAGAGGCAGTCCTAAGGTGAATGCTTGGTGTGCGCTATTGCACGATCGAATTATCGGGCCATTCTTCTTCGCTGAGGCTACCATCACATCTGCAGTGTATCTGGACATGTTGCAACTGTATCCTGTTCCTCAGCTGCTTTAGTATCACCCCGATGTCTTGTTTCAGCAAGACCGTGCACCGCCTCATTGGGGTTTGGACGTCCGTGCCTATCTCGATATGACCTTTCCTGGGCGATGGATTGGTAGTGATGGGCCAACGGTTTGGCCTCCACGCTCTCCTGTCATAACCCCATTAGACTTCTTGTTATGGGGTTATGTCAAGGACGAGGTCTACCGAACACGAATACCAGATCTTGAAACCCTGCGGCAACGGATAACCACTGTCGTTCAGTCGATCCCTCCAGTGATGTTGGCTAATGTGTGGACGGAAATAGAATACCGCCTAGATGTGCTACGTGCTACCAAGGGTGCTCATGTGGAAGTTTACTGATGTGTGGAAGAAACTTTGATAGTATGTAAAGAATTAGACACCAGTTTCATATTTGTATCTTACTTCTAGCCTGAGTTACCAATTTATGTAATCAGGGAAAGACTTTTCGTACACCCTGTATATCGTGCATAGCAAAATGGCGTTATACAAATCACGTAAACATAGTAGGTGCATATGGATTGGGGGGAAGAAATGAAAGAGGAAGCCGCCTTGTAGAATTATGCACAGAGCATAACTTAATCATAGCTAACACTTGGTTCAAGAATCATAAAAGAAGCTTGTATACCTGGAAGAATCCTGGAGATATTAAAAGGTATCAGATAGATTATATAATGGTAAGACAGAGATTTAGGAACCAGGTTTTAAATTGTAAGACATTTCCAGGGGCAGATGTGGATTCTGACCACAATCTATTGGTTATAAACTGCAGATTGAAACTGAAGAAACTGCAAAAAGGTGGGAATTTAAGGAGATGGGACCTGGATAAACTGAAGGAACCAGAGGTTGTAGAGAGTTTCAGGGAGAGCATAAGGGAACAATTGACGGGAATGGGGGACAGAAATACAGTAGAAGAAGAATGGGTGGCTCTGAGGGATGAAGTAGTGAAGGCAGAGGAGGATCAAGTGGGTAAAAAGACGAGGGCTAATAGAAATCCTTGGGTAACAGAAGAAATATTGAATTTAATTGACGAAAGGAGAAAATATAAAAATGCAGTAAATGAAGCAGGCAAAAAGGAATACAAACGTCTCAAAAATGAGATCGACAGGAAGTGCAAAATGGCTAAGCAGGGATGGCTAGAGGACAAATGTAAGGATGTAGAGGCTTGCCTCACTAGGGGTAAGATAGATACTGCCTACAGGAAAATTAAAGAGACCTTTGGAGAGAAGAGAACCACTTTCATGAATATCAAGAGCTCAGATGGCAACCCAGTTCTAAGCAAAGGAGGGAAGGCAGAAAGGTCGAAGGAGTATATAGAGGGTTTATACAAGGGCGATGTACTTGAGGACAATATTATGGAAATGGAAGATTATGTAGATGAAGATGAAATGGGAGATAAGGTACTGCGTGAAGAGTTTGACAGAGCACTGAAAGACCTGAGTCGAATCAAGGCCCCGGGAGTAGACAACATTCCATTAGAACTACTGATGGCCTTGGGAGAGCCAGTCATGACAAAACTCTACCATCTGGTGAGCAAGATGTATGAGCCAGGCGAAATACCCACAGACTTCAAGAAGAATATAATAATTTCAATCCCAAAGATAGCAGGTGTTGACAGATGTGAAAATTACCGAACTATCAGTTTAATAAGTCACAGCTGCAAAATACGAACGCGAATGCTTTACAGACGAATGGAAAAACTGGTAGAAGCGGACCTCGGGGAAGATCAGTTTGGATTCCGTAGAAATGTTGGAACACGTGAGGCAATACTAACCTTACGACTTATCTTAGAAGAAAGAGAAAAGAAAGGCAAACCTACGTTTCTAGCATTTGTAGACTTAGAGAAAGCTTTTGACAACGTTAACTGGAATACTCTCTTTCAAATTCTGAATGTGGCAGGGGTAAAATACAGGGAGCGAAAGTCTATTTACAATTTGTACAGAAACCAGATGGCAGTTATAAGAGTCGAGGGGCATGAAAGGGAAGCAGTGGTTGGGAAAGCAGTGAGACAGGGTTGTAGCCTCTCCCCGATGTTATTCAATCTGTATATTGAGCAAGCAGTAAAGGAAACAAAAGAAAAATTCGGAGTAGGTATTAAAATTCATGGAGAAGAAGTAAAAACTTTGAGATTCGCCGATGACATTGTAATTCTGTCAGAGACAGCAAAGGACTTGGAAGAGCAGTTGAACGGAATGGGCAGTGTCTTGAAAGGAGGATATAAGATGAACATCAACAAAAGCAAAACGAGGATAATGGAATGTAGTCAAATTAAATCGGGTGATGCTGAGGGGATTAGATTAGGAAATGAGACACTTAAAGTAGTAAAGGAGTTTTGCTATTTAGGTAGTAAAATAACTGATGATGGTCGAGGTAGAGAGGATATAAAATGTAGACTGGCAATGGCAAGGAAATCATTTCTGAAGAAGAGAAATTTGTTAACATCGAGTATAGATTTAAGTGTCAGGAAGTCGATTCTGAAAGTATTTGTATGGAGTGTAGCCATGTATGGAAGTGAAACATGGACGATAACCAGTTTGGACAAGAAGAGAATAGAAGCTTTCGAAATGTGGTGCTACAGAAGAATGCTGAAGATAAGGTGGGTAGATCACGTAACTAATGAGGAGGTATTTAATAGGATTGGGGAGAAGAGAAGTTTGTGGGACAACGTGACTAGAAGAAGGGATCGGTTGGTGGGACATGTTTTGAGGCATCAAGGGATCACAAATTTAGCATTGGAGGGCAGCGTGGAGGGTAAAAATCGTAGAGGGAGACCAAGAGATCAATACACTAAGCAGATTCAGAATGATGTAGGTTGCAGTAGGTACTGGGAGATGAAGAAGCTAGCACAGGATAGAGTAGCATGGAGAGCTGCATCAAACCAGTCTCAGGACTGAAGACCACAACAACAACAACAACAAATCATGTAACGAATTAACTGTGGTTCAACACGGGACATACACGACTTGGGTGGACGACGGCTGTATAGATGTGTACGGACGAACAGACGTGCAACTGTCGAGAAACTGACCTCCCAGCTGAACCAAGGGGCTACCATCAGTGTCACTCAACGACCGTTCAGCGAACGTTCCTGCGTGTGGGCTTCTGCAGCAGGTGCCTAGTTCACGCAACCATACTGAATGCGGTTCATTGGCGACAAAGGCTGGAAACTGTATGCCAATAGCGAAACTGGCCGTCTACTGAGTGGCGACTGGTAGCGTTTTCAGGTGAATCACGTTTTGTACTCCGTCGGACAGATGGCCGTTGTAGTGTATGGCCCTACAACAATCGTCGGATAGCGTTATGGTCTGGGGAGTGTTTTCGTGGCATTTCCTAGATGGTCTCCTCATTCTGGAAGGTACAGTGGAACAGCACAAGTGTGTATCTATTATTGGGAACCACGTCCTCCGTTACATGCATGATCGCATATACCAGTAACGAGCCACACAGTTCGCAATGTACGCAATGTACGTGATGGGTTCTAAGAGCACCAGGGAAGCTTACCTTACCCCAGATCAAAACCCAGTCCAGAATCTGTGGGACTACTCTGTTGGTCAGTTCGTGCCTTGGATCCTCAACCGAGAAACCTGGCGCACCTGGCCGCTCCACTGGAGTCTGCATAGCTCCACACCCCTGTCGGTACCTTCCAGTACCTCACTGACTCTATTTATGCACGTCCTCACTGCAAAAGGTGCTTGTTGATGCTTTTGACATGTGCACACACTAATTTAACTAGACAGTGTATAACATTAGTGTAAAATGTTTAAGTGTGTGCTTCCGTTCACGTCCAAATCGATCTCACCTCATTTCACTATTCGTAGGTGAGATTTGCGATGGTGACAGCATAGTGACTGCACAGTCATCTGCAAATACGGGTTACTTAAAAAGGCTCTTTTGGGGACTACTTTGACTCTGTTCCTAGCAGTCCCAAGCACTCCTCTTATAGGTTCGTATGGACTTCACCTGAGTGTTAACATCCTGGCAGCGCATCTATGAATACTGAGATATGTTCTGCCATGCCTGCTTCTTAAGGATACCAAACGCAACAACAATGCTTTTGAATTGGCTTCTATAGCATATTGTTTGTTTATTCCTTAACACATACACAACACTTTCCCTAAAACCTTCCATGACATCTTGGCCTTCCTTTTGCCTTCCCTAATACTCATTTTATGTGATGGCCCCATTTCATATTGCTTTTTTCTATTATGCCTGAATACTTACAAAATACCCTCAGACTTCAAGAAGAATATAATAATTCCAATCCCAAAGAAAGCAGGCGTTGACAGATGTGAAAATTACCGAACTATCAGTTTAATAAGCCACGGCTGCAAAATGCTAACACGAATTCTTTACAGACGAATGGAAAAACTGGTAGAAGCCAACCAAACTCGGCGAAGACCAGTTCGGATGCCGTACAAATGTTGGAACACGTGAGGCACTACTGACCCTACGACTTACATTAGAAAATAGATTAAGGAAAGGCAAACCTACGTTTCTAGCATTTGTAGACTTAGAGAAAGTTTTGGAAATGTTGACTGGAATACTCTCTTTCAAATTCTGAAGGTGGCAGGGGTAAGCTACAGGGAGCGAAAGTCTATTTACAATTTGTGCAGAAACCATATGGCAGTTATAAGAGTCAAGGGATATGAAAGGGCAGCAGTGGTTGGGAAGTGAGTGAGACAGGGTTGTAGCCTATCCCCGATGTTATTCAATCCGTATATTGAGCAAGCAGTAAAGGAAAAACAAAAGAAACATTCAGAGTAGGAATTAAAATCCATGGCGAAGAAAATAAAACTTTGAGGTTCGCCGATGGCATTGTAATTCTGTCAGAGACAGCAAAGGACTTGGAAGAGCAGCTGAACGGAATGGACAGTGTCTTGAAAGGAGGATATAAGATGAACATCAACAAAAGCAAAACGAGCATAGTGGAATTTAGTCGACTTAAATCAGGTAATGTTGAGGGAACTAGATTTGAGGAGCAAAATAACTGAAGATAGTCGAAGTAGAGAGGATATAAAATGTAGACAGGCAATGACAAGGAAAACGTTTCTGAAGAAGAGAAATTTGTTAACATTGAGTATAGATTTAAGTGTTAGGAAGTCGTTTCTGAAAGTGTTGTGTGGAGTGTAGCCATGTATCTAAGTGAAACGTGGACGATAAATAGTTTAGACAAGAAGAGAATAGAAGTTTTCGAAATGTGGTGCTACCGAAGAACGCTGAAGGTTAGATGGATAGATCACGTAACTAATGAGGAGGTAATGAATAGAATTTGGGAGAAGAGGAATTTGTGGCACAACTCGACTAAAGGAAGTGATCGGTTGGTAGGACACGTTCTGAGGCATCAAGAGATCAGCAATTTATTATTGGAGGGAATCATGAAGTGTAAAAATCGTAGACGAAGACCAAGAGATGAATACACTAAGCAGATTCAGAAGGATGTAGGTTGCAGTGGTTACTCAAAGATGAAGAAGCTAGCACAGGATATAGTAGCATGGAGAGCTGCATCAAACCAGTCTTCGGGCTGAAGACCACAACAACAACAATTTACAAAATGTGACGCTTTCAGCAGCTACACTTGTAACTACGTAAAGAGACACTGCACGGATCTTTCTCTGAGTAATAGGCATTTTCGTGCATTTATCCACTTTTAAGACAGCTGCCATTCATTACACCAAGTTCAAATTCTGTCCTAGTCTTTCTGAAGTTCTCTCTGAAATTACAGTACGCATTCTCATACACAGCTGCTTGATAACCAAATAATCATACTCTGTTCCTGGTCCCATTTAAAAGATAGATTGTGTACATCTAGATGATAAATACTCTTTCTCCTGTCACACTAGATGTTACTTTCATTTCTGTGGATCATTTTACTGTCTAGTGAAACAAACTGGGTTTTATTAGTCGAATATTTCCTCGAGTTGTTTATGTTAAAGGCTCCCCACCTGCGTCAGATGTCGCAGGAAGATTCATAAAACGATACATTTATCTCGGAAAATACCGTTTTCTTTGATTCCTATTACGGTTTTTAGTCATTTTGTGATATAGTGTACGATAATATCTAACGTGAAGTTGTTATCAATTTTTTTATCCATTTGAGGCTCTTTGGACTGCGTGGTAACAACCAATTTCATTTTAGTGTCTAGGTCTTGTTCTTGGCTCAAATGGCTCTGATCACTATGGGACTTACCTTCTGAGGTCATCAGTCCCCTAGAACTTAGAACTACTTAAACCTAATTAACCTAAGGACATCCATGCCCGAGGCAGGATTCGAACCTGCGACCGTAGCGACTGTAGCGCCTAGAACCGCTCGGCCACCTCGGCCGGCTCTTGTTCATGTTCCAGCTTTGACTTCCTGCTAGTATCTTTTGAGCCCACCTAGAGGTGAATGTTTATGCTCTACGTATAATGGCCCCCTCCGTCTCGTGGACGTTGATACCATTTTAAAACGTTGGTAGTTGTTCACTGATCTTCAAAATTTTTTTCCCTGCCTATTCTGCCTAACACCATTTTCACATTCTTCGAACCATCTTGGCCTTGTTTTCTTAGATTGGGCGAAACTCTATATTCCTTTATTTAGTCGGTCACCGTCCATCCTCATGAGATGACCGTAAAATAATAATCGTCTCTTCTTAATGGATGCTGTGATAGGTTCTGTCTTGCTGTACAAGTCCTCATTTGCTCTCATTCCCCATTGTCCATTAACCCATATATTACCTAGGATATTCCTTAATATCCTACGCTCTCGCTTTTCCAGCCTCCTTGTCTATTCATGGTCAAAGTTACGGACGCATAAGCCCTCAGATTTTACAACTGTATTATAATGTCGGAACTAGGCTCCTATACTCATAGACTTCTTGTTATATGTATTCTTTGTCAGTTGGTATGCTTGATCTAATTTCCTCATTGTGACGTTAATTGCTTCTTCTTCTAATCCATTCTCCTGGATGACTTCACAGACTTGCCTTAAGTTCTTAACTCGTCCGATTTTTTACATCATGATCATGGTGATCATCCATACAAGTCCATCACAGGTGTACGACTTATATTTTGTCTTTTGAATAGAGATCTGGAGTCCAACTTTTTCAGCAATTTCTGACAGCCGATTGATCTTGTTGACTGCTGACTCTATGTTGATAGCAAAAATGGCCAGGTCATCTGCAAAGGCCAAACAGTCAGTGTACATCCCTTTGTTCTCAGGACCAAGCCTGAACCGCTCTTCATTTTGTTCTTCTTGGGCTAATAACTTTCTCCACTCACCAATGACCTTTTCCAAGTCGCAGTTGAAAAGGAGTGGGAATAGTCCCTCTGCTTGTCTTACTCTCGTTCTGATTGTAAAGGGTTCTGATATATAACCCAAAATTATCTAAATTAATATTGTTATTTTGAATTTCAATATTATTCTCGATTTCCTTTATAAACTGTCAATGACTTTTCCATTCTGGAATGGATATCTGTGTAAACGTTTAAAACATGCAAGAAAAACTATTGATGAGCGAATCAGCTCAAGGAGAGAATCACACGCGTTAAGACAGGTAATTGTGATAAGCAGAATTACTAGTAGAAAAGGCAGTTATATTTAATGAAGAGATTTATTGGTATGACGAACAGTTTTAGAAGAAGAGAACGTGTAGCCTGGATGAGCAGTTAGTTCGGGTTTGGACTAAGAGGCGTTAAGACGAATCGGTCATGTGCAAGGTATAAACCCGAGAAAAATTTCATTAAATTGTTGGTAGAGCACCATGTGGTCATTGTTGGAATGAGAAGAAATTCAGAAGAGGTCAAAAGTAGTAAATTTCTGTTGGAAATTTGCTATTTATGAGGAATGTCGAATTGAATTGGGGAAGTTCCGGAAGACAATAGCTGTACTACTGTTATTACACGTTGCTAAAACTTTAGGAATTGACACAGAAAGGAAATGCCAAGAGTAGAAGACATCAGGAGCACAAAGAAGATATTATTAGCAAACAAATTTGGAAGTTCATCGCAGAAGACGACAGGGAGGAGAAGATACCCTAGAACCTAGGAACTTCTAGAGCTATTCTACTAGGGACATTACTGTCTGCTGAGTGGTGAACTTCTGACCCGCCCTGACAGGCATGAGTGTGAAAGTATCATTTCCAGGGCAGGGAGGTGTGCTGGACGCGGATGGAATCCAACCGGCGAATTGATGACGAGAGTCTGTGTTCTGGCCAACCTGAATTTGGTTTTCAGGCTGTTTTCCACATCCAACAAAGCGAATGCCTGCCTGGTACCCAAATCCCGCCTTGGTTACACGCTTCGCAAACATTTGGAAAACTTTCGATCACTTTCACATGAAACACACCACATGCAGACAGTTGGCGTAACAGATTGGCGACAGGAAGGGTATCCGGTCACCCCCTAAAAGCAAACATACCAATTCCGTTTGTAATCAGAGCACCCCTGATCCGATGCAGGAAAAAGGCACGAGAAAAGAAGAAGTGTATTGTCAACTATTCTTCTATATCTGAGCCACAGTACTTCCAAATGCTGTCGCTATCGCCCTACTCACTTTGACTTTTCTCATTCTTTTGCTTGTTTTTGAAACCTCTGGTACTGCAAGTGCAGTAATTCCATAGGGCGCGCAACAGTCATCTCCTGGAGGAGGCGGAACCAGCGGACGGCCGGGTGTCAGCTGCAGCTGTCAGCACGCTCTGGGTCCTCCAGCACGGCCACCGCCCACCAGACGGCCAGTGGCCACCATCGATCTGCCGCCAGCAGCTTCTCGGCGCGGCGGCCGGGAGGGGATCAGGAGCCGAAGGCGCTACTGTGTGTAGCGGCACGCCTGTGTGCGGGACATCTTTGTATCAAACAGTCTCGGTCTCTATACCGCCTCAAATCTGAGTAAAATCTCAAGCTTTCTACGAAATTCATCATGATTATCGTCAGGGGCACTCTCGGTCTCAAGGCTCCTGAATTCTTTGATTCCTTATGAGTGCACAAGCAACTATGTTAGTCAGTCTATCCGTACAGTTATCGACTGCTGTAAAGAACACCAAACGTGCACCAAAATCTGAGCATTTGCTGAGTAGAGTCCCTCGACTAAACATAAAGAAACCATCTGATCACGCTATTACATTGTCTCACAACCCTTACCTTGTCTCACAACCCCATATAGTGTGATTCTGTTGCTAAAGAAGCAGGAGATATCAGAATGTGCGAGAACAACTTTAGTCACCACAGCAGCTGTTACCTTATCTATTCGTGACAGCAAGCATGATTGGGAAAGTGGGGAGGGACTGGACAGTGAGGGGGGCTTATCATTCCCCAGTAAGAGTTACTTTACGAATATGAAGAATCTGGAACATTATCCATAAAATAAAATGTATCTATGAAATGGCCTTAAAAAGATGTATAACTCCTGTATGAGTCGGAAAATGAATTCGAGCAACGAAATCTTCATGGGATGATGAAAATGAAATAAAAACAATTAATTTAAAACCGCTATGTGTTTTAGAGAAATCTCATTCCTTCAAAGTGAGCGGACGTATAACTTTAAAACCGCTGTGTTTTTTAGAGAAATCACATTCCTTCAAAGTGTGCGGACGTATTGCCACCTCAGAGCTATTTTTCTGTATGACATCCAACTTGCTTAGGGCCACGAATCTGAGAGAACGTCTGTTGAAGGAATACACGTAGTTGCGGTTAAAAAAAAATTCAACATTTACTGAAACAGTTGGAGCTTGCACTTGGATATTTTCCTTTAGCTTCAAAAGTGAATGTAAATAACCTACAGACGAGTATCGATATTTCACAAGTGGTCAGCCGGACGAAGTGGCCGTGCGGTTCTAGGCGCTGCAGTCTGGAACCGCGAGACCGCTACGGTCGCAGGTTCGAATCCTGCCTCGGGCATGGATGTGTGTGATGTCTTTAGGTTAGTTAGGTTTAACTAGTTCTAAGTTCTAGGGGACTAATGACCTCAGAAGTTGAGTCCCATACTACTCAGAGCCATTTTAATCACATGTGGTCAAACGTTTTGTAAGAGATAAGTTACCATAGTAAGTGACGCGAGAATGACAGCAAGTGAATGGAACATAAGTTTATTTTCAGCATGTATGAATACATTCTTGAGCAAAGTTTTTGCGGTTTTCCTTGAGACATGTCCACTGTTCATTCTCTGGCGACGTACAAAAAATGAACTGAAGTAACATAAATGGACGTTAAACATAAAATTGTTAAAAATCGAGTGAAAACTTCAGAATGTTCAGTTTTATATCACGCGTTGTCCTACAGGTTGTTGGGTGAACGGAAACGCGATGTGATTTAAACATAAAAAATTGAAGATAAAAAAATTTGAAAATGGATGTTGTAGTTTGTGGTAGTGGTTAAAATGAATTCGGTAATGTTGTCCATACGGAACATTTAAAGGCAGGAAAGCAATGGCGGGAAAACGTAAAATCTGGGAATATGAAAACGGAATTTACTCTAGTTATGCAGTTAGCTTGTTTATGGTTGTAACACGGACCAGGTACTAAAAGTGCACTGTAGAAACTAATAGGAGAAAATAACGAGCAGACGACAAGCTCCTCAAAATTTTTGAATCACATTCATGAAGAACCTCTTTTGTCCCTACCGACGTGAATATCTGCAGGCAGCCCTGCCACTGCAGCATCCACCGACAGACCGCGACACAGTGCATGGCTAATGCCTCGATGTTTTACTCAGATTTGACGTAGCAAGTAAACGGAAAACGTTTCATATGATTAACAAAGATGCTATGGTGAAATTAAGAAGATTCTTCGCATACTGAATAAATGGAAAATCTTACGGAACCAACCTGACATAAACAGAACATTATCCGGGAACAAGTCTCTCTTACCTATAATAGTGCCAGGTTTTGTTACAAGAGAGAAACACATGAAAACTGTTTTCATTTCGTATCTTTTTCGATCACTTACGTATCATATGGCTCATCACGTGCATGAAGTTGAGAAGGACGTGACGTAACCCATACAGTAAAAATATGATGAACTTAGAATATTTTTCACATTTAAAAATTTGGTGAACCGACAAGCCAGTCCTTTCTTACCGAGGCCACAAAGGAAAGCAACAGAAAATCTACAGGATTATTGCTGACACCGAAAATATAAACTCACTGGTAAAAATTTTATTCAACCGCTTAGAGAAGCACACCCATTTTTGTAGCTTTGTTTGTGCTGTAAAAATGACGGTCATATGATCCTCCACATACGACATAAGTCACTTCAGTGATGTCGGTTGTATGGAATGTGCACTGTAAGATGGGTCGACGTGAATACATGACACAATGGTAGGCTGGAGCTACCACTTTCGGACGTGCACATGACCACACCGTGAATGAAGGTGCGCAAGGTGTCAGTATATTGATGTGTCCTATCTAATGTGTCGCAGCTATGTAGCAGCCAAAAAAATAATTGTCTTAGTAAGATCCTAACTGAAGACATGCGTCATGGTTTGTCCATTTTCGCTAGTTTCAAAGCCAGCAGAACTTGCTGCAGCCAGTCACAGCCGTAAGCTTCAACCACTCTCCATGGATGGTTGGTTGATTTAGCAAAGGGGAACCGACAGCGAGGATGTCGGTATCATCGTATTAGGGAACGCTGCCGAAGGAAGTCGGCCGTGCCCTTGCAATGGAACCATCCCGGCATTTGCTTGAGGCGTTTTCGGGAAATCAAGGAAAACCCCGGTCGCCGGTTTGAACCGTCGTCCTCCAGAATGTGAGTCCAGCCACCTTCCATGCATGCATTGTGAAGTAAACTGGCTACAATCCCATTTGGACTCGGATTCCAGGTAAAAGGCCGTTTTCCCAGCGGTGCATAAGGGTTAACGTCTTTAGTGCTGACATCACAGAAACTCTCGGAAACTAAATGCGAGTAGTGTGGTCCGAAGATTTGATACTCTGCTCCTTTACACATGATACGTAGCGTTGAGTGATCCGATGGTCTTATCAGAACCTAAGTATGTGGAGGGCGTAAGTCTGGCCGGAAGTGTTTCTTTGAGATTATGATAGTGTTTTTAGTAACTTGGAATCAATCATGTTGAAACCCTCCCGTCTCCTCTACATCTCTTTGTTATGCAACCTTCCCTTCCACAACAACCTATGAAACCTTCCCCTAGGATTTCTATCTCTTGCTTAATAATAACAAATGAAATCTTCCCATTGAAATTAACTCTATTTCTCAATCTTCGCATAAAATTTAAATGTTTTTTTATTAAAAGTGATTTTCTGATTATTCCGACGAAACATAGAATGTGTAGTCGCCGTGGCCCTCAGTCTTTACCTGCAATAATCCCAAACTGTTCCTTACCTTTTTTACTGTTACTGGATCGCAGACAAAAGTTTTGTCTCAAGTAAAGATAGTGCTGAGGATCAGTGGACAAAGTTCAAAACCATCGTACAATATTCTTTAGATGAGTATGTGGCAAGCAAGGTCGTAAGAGATGGAAAAGAGCCACCGTGGTACAACAACCGAGTTAGGAAACTGCTGCGGAAGCAAAGGGAACTTCACAGCATACATAAACATAGCCAAAGCCTTGCAGACAAACAAAAATTACGCGAAGCGAAATGTAGTGTGAGGAGGGCTATGCGAGAGGCGTTCAGTGAATTCGAAAGTAGAGTTCTATGTACTGACTTGGCAGAAAATTCTAAGAAATATTGGTCTTATGTCAAAGCAGTAGGTGGATCAAAACAAAATGTCCACACACTCTGTGACCAAAATGGTACAGAAACAGAGGATGACAGACTAAAGGCCGAAATACTAAATGTCTTTCTCCATAGCTGTTTCACAGAGGAAGACTGCACTGTAGTTCCTTCTCTAGATTGTCGCACAGATGACAAAATGGTAGATATCGAAATAGTCGACAGAGGGATAGAGGAACAATTACAATCGCACAAAAGAGGAAAGGCCGTTGGACCTGATGGGATACCAGTTCGATTTTACACAGAGTACGCGAAGGAACTTGCAGCCTTCTTGCAACGGTGTACCGTAGGTCTCTAGAAGATCGTAGCGTTCCAAAGGATTAGAAACGGGCACAGGTCATCCCCGTTTTCAAGAAGGGACGTAGAACAGATGTGGAGAACTATAGACCTATATCTCTAACGTCGATCGGTTGTAGAATTTTGGAACACGTATTATGTTCGAGTATAATGACTTTTCTGGAGACTAGAAATCTACTCTGTAGGAATCAGCATGGGTTTCGAAAAAGACGGTCATGTGAAACCCAGCTCGCGTTATTCGTCCACGAGACTCAGTGGGCCTTAGACACGGGTTCACAGGTAGATGCCGTGTACCTTGACTTCCGCAAGGCGTTCGATACAGTTCCCCACAGTCGTTTAAAGAACAAAGTAAGAGCATATGGACTATCAGACCAATTCTGTGATTGGATTGAAGAGTTCCTAGGTAACAGGACGCAGCATGTCATTCTCAATGGAGAGAAGTCTTCCGAAGTAAGAGTGATTTCAGGTGTGCCGCAGGGGAGTGTCATAGGACAGTTGCTATTCACAATATACATAAATGACCTTGTGGATGACATCGGAAGTTCACTGAGGCTTTTTGCAGATGATGCTGTGGTGTATCGAGTGGTTGTAACAATGGAAAATTGTACTGAAATGCAGGAGGATCTACAGAGAATTGACGCATGGTGCAGGGAATGGCAATTGAATCTGAATGTAGACAAGTGTAATGCGCTGCGAATACATAGAAAGACAGAATCGTTATCATTTACCTACAAAATAGCAGGTCAGCAACTGGAAGCAGTTAATTCCATAAATTATTTGGGAGTACGCATTAGGAGTGATTCAAAATGGAATGATCATATAAAGTTGATCGTCGGTAAAGCAGATGCCAGACTGAGAATCATTAGAAAATCCTAAGGAAATGCAATCCGAAAACAAAGGAAGTAGGTTACAGTATGCTTGTTCGCCCACTGCTTGAATACTGCACAGCAGTGTTGGATCCGTACCAGACAGGGTTGATAGAAGAGATAGAGAAGATCCAACGGAAAGCAGCGCGCTTCGTTACAGGATCATTTAGTAATTGCGAAAGCGTTACAGAGATGATAGATAAACTCCAGTGGAAGACACTGCAAGAGAGACGCTCAGTAGCTCGGTACGGGCTTTTGATGAAGTTTCGAGAACATACCTTCACCGAAGAGTCAAGCAGTATATTGCTCCCTCCTCCATATATCTCGCGAAGAGACCATGAGGATAAAATCAGAGAGATTAGAGCTCACACAGAAGCATACCGACAGTCCTTCTTTCCACGAACAATACGAGACTGGAACAGAAGGGAGAACCGATAAAGGTACTCAGGATACCCACCGCCACACACTGTCAGGTGGCTTGCGGAGTATGGATGTAGATGTAGATGTAGATCTGACTGCTACATCGAACTGCGACATGAATATACTTACTCTGTTTTACTATACTCTATTAGCTGCTGGTGGGCTCTTATAATAAGTGGCTGTTTTTATTACCAAAGCTGAAGTTATTCCTTAATAACATATCTGAATCTATTCTTTAATTAATTTGACTGAGGTTACGTAATTCATAGTTAAACTTTTTCTTGACAACAACAAAATTTTGGGAAGTTTTACTTTGTGTTTTTTGTGATGGATTATAATCATTAATGCAATATTGCTGGCAAACGTTAATTATATTCTGAATGAAATGAATATTTAAACGTTCAAATGGGACTTACTTTTTACAATAATCTTACAACTAGCATTGCGCAAACATACCTTCAGTAGTCTTGAGTTTCTGAAAAAATAATTCAATAATATTAGTTCCTCTGATGATAGTAACTAGCTGATGTCTCTGTACATCCGTTTTTAATCTCTTGTATATCATAGCTGGTGGCTGGCAGGCACACCGCTCCTCTCAACCTCTCGCTTCAGACCTGCTACCGACTCAAAAAAATGGCTCTGAGCACGATGGGACTTAACATCTGAGGTCATCAGTCCCCTAGAACTTGGAACTACTTAAACCTAACTAACCTAAGGACATCACACAACACCTAGTCATCACGAGGCAGAGAAAATCCCTTACGCCGCCGGTAATCGAACCCGGGAACCCGGGCGCGCGAAACGAGAACGCTACCGCACGACCACGAGCTGCGGACACTACCGACTCGCTTCACATCTCGCTTACTACTGACATCCTACGAACGCTAAAGTGCGGTCTTTCCCGTTAACAATGCTTTCTGGTGCAGACAATCCCTGCTACGACTACAAAATGTATCAATGCGCGGTCTTTCCCGCTCTTTTCTAAAATGTAACCATACGCGGTCTCTCCCACCCTTTTTAAAATTATATCAATGCGCGGTCTCTCCCGCCAACTATACTTTAGTGCAGACATTCCTTGCTACCATAATTACGGAGTGACAAATATTAATTATTCCTACTTAATCCCGTTAATAAAATTTAAACATCTTTCATTAATTGTGGTTTGACGATAGACAATAAAAATATACGCGTCTTACAATGTTACAGTGAGCATGGTCCAGGATGTAAATTTCAATATTACCAATAGACAAGTATGCTGTGGACACTCCAAGATGACCACAGCTGTCTTCACATGGCTTCCGCATATGTTTCTGCTTCGACAAACTTCCAGCCATCCTTTCGAACATCGACTGGCCCCTTTAGCGGTCCTGTCCTAATACCGTATAATATGTATGGGACTTCTGGGGACAGCGGATGAAACCTCACAGTTAACATCTTCACAATTTTGAAGCTCTACTGCCTTCCGCTGGAGAATTTGTACACTACTTCTAGCTTAACTGAATCCGTTATCAAAGCTAGCGTTATGTACCATCGATGAGAAAAATTAGTTGTGTTGTATGCTTGTTTACACTGCTGAGAAAAGAACTCAACAGCGTCAAGGACTGTGTTCAGTGACACGAGTGTACAATATATGCCTACTGAGGGATTATAGTGTGAGTGATTCATCTGTCAAGGTCAATGGCGATCAGATGGTGCACAGGTGGCTTTTCTGTGCGTCCCCCCCCCTCCCCACTTTTTTTTTTCTGCCGACAGTAATTGCGCTGAGTTTAGTGATGAACACCGATTGCAACATTCATTCTAGGGTACAATCATGCCCCAATGACTGATAAATATTCATGTTAAACAAACGCTACCTTATGAGCGGGGTCTCATTGTGGGCCTGCAGGAAGTTGGATGGATGCATCGACGGACTGCTGCACATTTTGGGCACAATAGTCGATGGTGTGATGCTGCTTTCAGCAGTGATCTGTGGAAGATTCCCACATTTGAAACCAGTCCTCGGACGACCACATGCAGCAGATGCACGTTAAGACCTACGCATTGTTCGAGCAGAGGTGGCGGACCTAACGTCGTCCAGTGAAGAAATCCGGGTATACAGGTATGTAGCACCTGATGTTTCACCGAGGGTCATTGAGATTCGTCTCCTTGGAACAGGAGATTACGCTTGCCCCTGGTTAGGCACCCACAACACGACATCTCCAAGCACGATTACTTCGGTTTCGTGGAAGCTAGAGAGTCGACTAGCGTTCTCTTATTTCCGGTTACGAGGGTACGTTCTGTCTGTATACGTGTGATGGGCGTAGATGTGTACTGGGTAGACCCCGTGAGCAACTTGTTCTGGAAGGCATGAGCTCCTAATACTCATGATGTTTGGGACCAGGACAATACATGTCCACATACGGTCGCTGCTACAAAACTTGCTCTTCTTGGTATACAACAAAAAAAAATGATTCAAATGGCTCTGAGCACTATGGGACTTAACATCTGTGGTCATCAGTCCCCTATAACTTAGAAATACTTAAACCTAACTAACCTGAGGACATCACACACATCCATGCTCGAGGCAGGGTTCGAGCCTGCGACCGTAGCAGTCGCGCGGTTCCAGACTGAAGTGCCTAGAACCGCTCGGCCACACTGACCGGCCGGTATACAACAAATTCCCTAGCCAATACGAGCACCAGATATGTGGCCAACATGTTTAGGACATGGTGAAGTGGAAAATTATCCTCCGGAGTGTTTAGAAACCGTTGCCAAATCGAAAGATGCTTGGAACGGTCTATTGCAGGGTGCTATTCGGCACCTTTATAATCGCTTGCATGCGGGAATAGATTCCTGGCTTGTCACCAGAGTGGGCTGTAGTGTGCACTAATACGAATGTTTTTAAGGTAAGACGTTTTTTCTTTTTTTAATTTTGGCTGAAACTGTTATCATATACTCCCGTAATGGTGAACTACCTTGACATCACTTGTTAGTAAAATGACTTTATTTTTGACGGACTTGTGTTTTTTACTGACAATGCAATTCCAGTATGGAATATGGATGACAATAAAACAGTGCTTCTGAAGGAATAAATATTTTATCTAATGACTTTAGAGCACTATTTCCACTCATTGAATTGACATCATTTTATAGATTCTGAGAAACTTTCGGCATTCGAATAATACCACAATACTACACTGGGGTCTTGAGAAGGTTTTTAGTAGCTGCGCCGAGGTAAGCGAGCGGCTTTAGGCGCTACAGTGTGGAACCGCGCGATCGCTACGATCGCAGGTTCGAATCCTGCCTCGGGCATGGGTGTGTGTGATTTCCTTAGGTTAGTTAAGTTTAAGTAGTTCTAAGTTCTAGGGTACTGATGACCTCAGAAGTTAAGTCCCATAGCGCTCAGAGCCATTTGAACCATTTAAGTAGCTGCGAGAGACTGCGTTAGTATAATGTGTCAAAAAAAAGTTAATCATCCAGTTGTGGACCGATGGCGTGGTACGCATTCATCGAATAAATCGACAAAACAAACACGAAACTTATGGGTTACTCAGTTTGTTATTAGAGCAATAATGCAAGAAATAGGCTAATTTCTTTAGAGTGGAGATTCCATTTCAGCTCTGTACATTCTTCGGCCTTTCCCTAGGGACAAGGCAGCGAAAGCGCAGGTCTGGAGTTGACGTTGCTTCGGTATTACCCTTTAATTCTGCGTGACTCTCAGACATTGGGCCAACGGCTATGGACAGGGCCGGTGCTGCTACTGGTGAATAGTTAACGCCGCCCAAAATAGCCAAGCGCAGAACAGAGATTCGCAGAACGGGCCAAAAGCTTCGCCGCTGCAACACATTATTATTAAAAAGCCCGCTCTATCGACACGGTGGGAGGCGGCCGGAAGCGGCGGTAGCAGGCGTATCAGCGGACAATAGCCGCATATCAGTCATGCATGTGCAGCTAGCGTGCTTTCCTGGCATCCAGTCAGGGGTGTCGACGAGCAGAATATGTGACCGGCATAATTCAGGTGCGCGGAAATGAGGGTTACTTTGTAGCCACGGGAGATGGTTCTGGGTACGATTGTGGCTGTATGACGAACGCAGATGAATCTGGCGGCAGAACGAAACAACGAACTAAGCCAGACGGTGACAAGCGTTCCTTTTGTACATTCTTAACCCTTATGTAGTTGCAAGAACTGTCCACCAGTTGAATAATGTAACAAGATCTGAAATCATGATTCTAGTTAGAGCGCGACGAAAGTCAAGCGAATTTAGCTCTTTAAGTGACAATATTGCTCTGGATAAACTCCGAAATCCAGTGGGCATTATGTGCGTACTTAGAGCCCTTAGGATGCAGTGAATCTTGCTGTGTCGCTCTGAATCACTATAGTCTATTCACAATTTGTAGTGATTGTGTCTGTAGCGTTGTGTTTTCTTACCACATGCAACAAGCGCGACTGGTTCCACGAAAACTTGACCAGAGTCAGACGACACGTTTCTTCATCTCTCAAAAATAAATGAAGTGTTTCACGCAATTTTCATCAATTCTTTCTTGTACAACTTATACAAGTTCATTTACATTGTGATTTTTTGGCTTTCCAGGGATATGATTAGGCTTTCCAGGCTGTGATTCTTTTGAAATATTAGCGGTTCACAGGCACCATTTGACGACGACATACGACCGAGTATCAGAGAACATTTCAAAGTACTGTACATTAATTTATGTGAAAGTAAAGTAATACTTCAGGCAAAGCAAGAAACAAACTGCGTTTTAGCAACATTTTGGTTTTCGTATAACAAATATAAATTACTCTAACATAAGCTACTATAGTAATTTTTTTTATAACTTTACGTCTATGCCAAATGATGTGTTACGAGTCCAGCTACGATATTATTTTCCAATCCTCTAAGTACTCTTATTTTCGTGATGTCACCCTCAGGTCACAGCAGTGTGGGTATAATGTTCAATCATTCCAAAAAATATTTGGATCTCTTGTTTGGAGACCTAAAACTGGCAGCAACGGGCAGATGGGTCAAAATTTTTTTTGATGCCATTTAATGAATAATATAAGAAGTACAGGAACCAAACTCTCGGATCCTCCATTTTTTCGCAATGATGTCATATCATATTAATCTGTGTGAAAAGTTGCGCATTGGCGTTACCGTGTAATGCTCTAACTGCGCATGACACTGATATCTAAGGTTATCGAAAGAGCACAATGTATCAAGTACGTTGACCACTACACCCGCAGATTTGTTCATTTGATTTAATCTGTATTCGTACTTTCATGTTGTCAAATATAAGGGACAATCAAATTGAAATCGAAAATTCGAATAACACAGCCGGCCGCGGTGGTCTCGCGGTTCTAGGCGCTCAGTCCGGAACCGCGCGACTGCTACGGTCGCAGGTTCGAATCCTGCCTCGGGCATGGATGTGTGTGATGTCCTTAGGTTAGTTAGGTTTAAGTAGTTCTAAGTTCTAGGGGACTGATGACCTAAGATGATAAGTCCCATAGTGCTCAGAGCCATTTGAACCATTTTTTTCGTATAACACACTCCGTGTGACAGCTGCACCCACTATTGTTAAGTTTCGGTAATGTCTCCACTGTGGTAGCGGAGCGGCATAGTGCCACACCACAGGTGCTCGCAGTTGTTGGGTCGTGACCTTCGTTGCTGGAGCACTGGTCTAATGTGGTCGTCTTTGATTCGACTAGTCTTCAGACTGTTCTGTAGCAGACGTGGCCATCATTCTTCGCCCGCTCGCTATACCGATTGCGCCGATCACATAAGTTCCTTGGTAGCGCAAGCACTACTGTTTTAGCGATTTGGTTGGGAAACGCTGCAACATCGTGTGTAGAGCCCGAATCTTTCACCGTATGATGTTCACATGTTTGGCGACCTGAAGAAGAACATGCGGGGACTTCGGCATCAGCGGTAAGAGGGAGTGAAAGGGTAGGTGCGGTTGTGGATCCGCCGGCGACTAACCTCTTCCTATGAAACAAGAACTGATCGTCCATCTCCCAGTAGGATCAATGTTTTAACACATGTGGTGATTACTTTCCAAAATCTTGTTTATATGTAAGTGCACTTAACTGAAACAGAATTAATTGTGATTGAAGTAGACCCCTATGACCCACTACTGGAATTAATGTACGTAACGGGCTGATAAACGTTTTGAAATACTTTGGCCCTAGGAGTGAATCTTTAGGTGGGGAATTTGCATTTTATAACTGAAAAGTATTACATTTGGTAATAAACACAAGGTATAAATGAACTCTGTAGCTTATTAGAGAAGCTTTACAATCATAAAGCATGCGAAACAGAAATGAAATTACTTAAGCAAATATCACAGAATTAGTCATGAGAATTACGAAACTTGAAACACGTATGTATTCATTACCAGCGATGGCGAGGCATGACAGAATCTCTGACCAGAGAGTTATTTATCGTTGCTAGTCTGCGCTTGACTGCGCGAGAGTTCACTTGCGAGTTGCACTCTGTCTGCAGTAGTAGTCAGTCGGCAGTAGTGTGTGGCGAGTCGGCAGAGGGAGTAGACAGTTGGACAGTTGTAGTCAGTCAGTGCTAGTGTGTGGCGAGTCGGCATGCGTCCGCGGTGTGCTCTGCCCACGAGTCTGGTCAGGAATGTGGTGGACGATATGTATATTATTGTAGAAGGTAATGAAGCAGCATTGCGCTCAGCTAATAACGTATGTTAATTGTAATTAATTTTTTCAAAAAATTATTCCCCAAAAATAATTTTTCTGTAATGTAACTTTTTTAAAGAAAATGATTCATTTCAAGTTAAATAATATTTCCTATGCATTCCCTCCAAGAATCAAAATTAAATATACGCCAGCATTGCTCGGAGCTGTGCGGAAAAATAAGAGCAGATATAGATGCAGTGTTACGGAGGTAAGAATTTATCAGGTTTAATTATTTCACAGGGCCGAAGGTCAGCGCAGCTGCCCTTATAAAATTTATCAGGTTTAATTATTTGTGTTGAGATGTTACATACGGTTCATGGTTCATTATTTAATTAATATTATTGTGGGTTTAATGAGCAATCTTCATTTCTTAATTTTGTGGGAAGACAACATTTGGCACATTTTTTTTTATAATCATTGACTTTCTAATTTTTTCACGGGGAGGTTACACTTGTTTTTTTTTTACTTCATAAAAAATTATTATTGGGGCATTTCTTTAACAGATTAATTACAATTAACATACGTTATTAGCTGAGCGCAATGCTGCTTCATTACCTTCTACAATAATATACATATCGTCCACCACATTCCTGACCAGACTCGTGGGCAGAGCACACCGCGGACGCATGCCGACTCGCTACACACTAGCACTGACTGAGTACAACTGTCCAACTGTCTACTCCCTCTGCCGACTCGCCACACACTACTGCCGACTGACTACTACAGCAGACAGAGTGCAACTCGCAACTGAACTCTCGCGCGGTCAAGCGCAGACTAGCAACGATAAATAACTCTCTGGTCAGAGATTCTGTCATGCCTCGCCATCGCTGGTAATGAATACATACGTGTTTCAAACTGGAAGTATTGGTTGGCAAAGTTACTCGATGGCGTCGGAATTGCTTAATAATCCTGCATCCGACTTTGTAAACTTTATCTGAGTCTGACTGTTCAGCGATTACAGTGTCCGTTTTTTTAACAGGGAACCAAAAGAACCAATAGATCTGATGATGCACTGTCGAACTTCGGACAGTGAAACGTATCAGGAATATGAACTTCAAACTCTGGCTAGTCATAACACGCGGGAGCTGGTAACTATGCTCACCATGATCTTCGGTGTAATGCGAGCATGATGGTGACATCGCCGTGTCTCGCTGCCATAAAGTTCGAGGCTAGGATCGCTCAAATGAGGGCTCAAACTCAGGACCCCAGACGGTTGCTCCATTTGAGAGTGCAGCCTGCGTGTTCGTCGCCAAACCCAGAGAAGAAGTTCTTCTCCTAAAGAAAGAACTGACTTGTCCCTCCTTCCTGCAAAGAAAAACTCGACCAAAAGCCCCCTCCAAAGTTACATAGGTTCACCAGTGGCATAAGGTGAGGACATCACTTGTCTATTGCACGACCCCACTTCCACACAATGTCTTTCATAATATGTCCCTCCGGTATCAGCCTGAGGCTAATTAATAGCACATTCATTACTAATACTTAGACGTCCTCCGCCTGTACAGCTCACTGAGCTAAATGGAAAATAGTTTGACCTCAGACGTCTTTTCAGTGCAATGTGGTAGTTCCACGAGCCATCACGAAACTCTCCGTAAATCTTACACGTTCCTATTACGATAAAGTCGAAAGAACTTTCAAGCCGAGATGGGACTACTGTCAGTCCTTACGGCGGTGTTACAGAGAACTGGAGTGTATTTTTTGTGCGGTGTGCTTATCCATCACTGTGTGCACATAATCGACAATTAAAGACGTGTGTGTTGTCCACATTGATGCGATTGGTGCAGGAAGTGGAAGTTACTCTGGTAACTAAACAAAAAAGTGACTTTCCAGTTGACATTCTCATTATCTTCTGGTACTAGTCATAAGTGTCGATAAGTTCCTCCACTTCTTCTTCCATGTCACTCACAATGTCCAGTTATTAAGGGGACTCTCTCACTATAATCCGTTCACCATAAGAATAAACCTGATATAAACGAACAAAAACGCGATGATTGGTTAGAAGCCTTATAACACGTACGCTGGTGTTCTTACACTCTTGGAAGTAGGTCCTACTTGTGTATTAGATATCTTATTACCAAGTTACGTTAAATAAAACTTTAAGATATTAGAATGTATTAACATCCATCAACGTTTTTCTTAATGACGCATTAGTCACGCAGTTTTTATTTCAAAAATCGTGTACAGTCACAACCTCTGCAGCGTTGTGCTCTGATTGTCGCGCTGTCAATGCGCAGTATGAAATTGACTGAGGTTGCTTTCTGTTCCGTAGTGAAACACGCGCTCAAAACATGGTTGAAAAGTGGCGAGAGGTAGGCTGTTCTTATTGTTTTCCATAATCAGCTTTGAAGTTCTCCCAGCGTTTTGTATTATGTAGTTGATGAACAAACCGACATTGAACGTGTAGCGCAGTCGGTAGCATAATGGAATTTAAAGATAATTCGGTTATTCCTGCGTTTCTTCAAATTTCCCCAGTATCATTTTTTTCTCGTTCAATTTGAAATACCTACATCTCGTAATTATGGAACTCATCATAAATTTTTATCAATAATGCACATCTTCATGTTTTTAATTACATATTGGACGCGAAATTCCTTTTTCCATTTGAAATACAAATTCGTAATTGGAACACGTGAGGCAATACTAACCTTACGACTTATCTTAGAAGAAAGATTAAGAAAAGGCAAACCTACGTTTCTAGCATTTGTAGACTTAGAGAAAGCTTTTGACAACGTTAACTGGAATACCCTCTTTCAAATTCTGAAGGTGGCAGGGGTAAAATACAGGTAGAGAAAGGCTATTTACAATTTGTACAGAAACCAGATGGCAGTTATAAGAGTCGAGGGGCATGAAAGGGAAGCAGTGGTTGGGAAAGGAGTGAGACAGGGTTGTAGCCTCTCCCCGATGTTATTCAATCTGTATATTGAGCAAGCAGTAAAGGAAACAAAAGAAATATTCGGAGTAGGTATTAAAATTCATGGAGAAGAAGTAAAACCTTTGACGTTCACCGATGACATTGTAATTCTGTCAGAGACAGCAAAGGACTTGGAAGAGCAGTTGAACGGAATGGACAGTGTCTTGAAAGGAGGATATAAGATGAACATCAACAAAAGCAAAACGAGGATAATGGAATGTAGTCAAATTAAATCGGGTGATGCTGAGGGGATTAGATTAGGAAATGAGACACTTAAAGTAGTAAAGGAGTTTTTGCTATTTAGGGAGCAAAATAACTGATGGTGGTCGAACTAGAGAGGATATAAAATGTAGACTGGCAATGGCAAGGAAATCGTTTCTGAAGAAGAGAAATTTGTTAACATCGTCGTTTCTGAAAGTATTTGTATGGAGTGTAGCCATGTATGGAAGTGAAACATGGACGATAAATAGTTTGGACAAGAAGAGAATAGAAGCTTTGGAAATGTGGTGCTACAGAAGAATGCTGAAGATAAGGTGGGTAGATCACGTAACTAATGAGGAGGTATTGAATAGGATTGGGGAGAAGAGAAGTTTGTGCCACAACTTGACTAGAAGAAGGGATCGGTTGGTAGGACATGTTTTGAGGCATCAAGGGATCACAAATTTAGCATTGGAGGGCAGCGTGGGGGGTAAAAATCGTAGAGGGAGACCAAGAGATCAATACACTAAGCAGATTCAGAAGCATGTAGGTTGCAGTAGGTACTGGGAGGTGAAGAAGCTTTCACAGGATAGAGTAGCATGGAGAGCTGCATCAAACCAGTCTCAGGACTGAAGACCACAACAACAATGTTTTGTGAATGACTTTTCATAAAAAATGTTTAAAATAAGAAAACATAACAATTTAAATTTAAGGCAAGAATTAAAACCAGATCGTCTTTATTTGGACTATGTCCATCGTTTATAACACAGAGGTTGATAAGTATCGTAGAAACATGAAAAACAATAATCTTCAAAGCATCGAGCACATGCTGCATTTTTACATTTGCTACTATACCATTGTAATATGAACCCCACAGAACTGATCTGGAGCCTAGTTGCGGGATTTTCCCCAAGAAGTAACAAGACTGTTAAGCTGCCAGAGCTACTGAAACTAAAGCACTCAGCTTTTTCACACGTCACTGCCGAACGTTGGCGGCATATAGAACGGCTCGTTATAAAAGTAGAAGAAATAATGCTTCGCCTGTTTGGATTCATGGATTCTGTAGTTAATAGGGTAATTATACACGTACCAGGTGACACTTCCAAAATTGACATATATATTCTCGGATTCGGATAAGGAAAGAGACGACTGACTGTAAGTAATAGCTTCAGTGGCTTCAATATTTAACTGTACGGCGAAATCCTTAAACATTCTCTTACGTTACACACAGCTTATGCAGAAAAATTATCCTGTGGTTAAATCAGGAATTTTCATCATTCTCGTTTTTACTTAGAATAGTACGTTAGCTAAGAACGATCACGTGCTGCGGTTTTCGTCTAGGCGTCTGAGGAGCGTATTGTGGGAGATTATTTCATGACCCTTAAAAATTAAATGACATTCGAAGCTGTAACGCTCCTCTACTTGCCTCGTTTTACGTGTGAACTGCAGCTGGCCACGTCACTGTAGGCTAGCTTATCAGCTGACCGGTATAGCTGTTGTCCTGTATTATCGCTAAGTAGATGTGCGCATAACGCACAGCTCAAAACGTAGCCTTATTGTCGTACTTGACAGTACTCGCGACAGCTGGGCTCCAGTCCGACGTGAAACTGAAATCCAATGAGATTCCATCAAACGTGGAAAAATACTTAGTGCAATGTTTACATCAGTTTTATTCTTATGGTGAACGGATTACACCATTCTTTCTAGGTATTCGTTCCATTTTCTGCTGTAATCTCGATATTTACTACTTACACCAGAAGTGTTTGGTTCTTCTTCCTTAGACTGTGACCGAGCGAGGTGGTGCAGTGGTTAGCACATTGGACTAGCATTTGGGAGGACGACGGGTCAAACCTGCATCTGACCTTCCTGGTTTACGTTTTCCGTAATTTCCCTAAGTTGCTTCAGGAAAATGCTGGGATGGTTCCTTTGAAAGTGCTGGGCCGACTTCCTTCCCCATGCTTCCCTAATCCTCCGTTATCAATGACCTCGCTGTTTGGTTTCCTCCCTCAAAACATCAACCAACCTTCCCTAGTCTGTCGTGCAAATTAGCCGTTGCAGTTGATGTGACCCTTAAGTCAGGAATGAGGAAGCAGAAAGCACCCTACCCAGAGAACGAGGAAGCTTGCAGGTGTTAGCAGATTTGAGCGCGGTGCTGCCAAGCGGCGCTTTCCGACGACTTGATAAAATTACGAGTGACTGAACACAGTCGTATGCAGCCTGCTGTGCGGGCAACCAACAGCACGGCGAAGAAGAGCGGAGCCGCTGCCTTCCCTGCTCTATCCTGCACGCCTTACCGATGGGCGGGCGAGCGTTTTTTGGCTGCCCTGAGATCGCTGGCTGTCATCCGCAGCCTGGCACAGCTGACATTGCCTCCTGAACGCTCCGGCAGCCACTTGCTCTCTTTTTCACAGGCAGAACCGACGCTCGCCACTTACTACAAACTGCCCAAGTTGCCTGGCGCACTCACCAACGTAATTGGTTCAAATGGCTCTGAGCACTATGGGACTCAACTGCTGTGGTCATAAGTCCCCTAGAACTTAGAACTACTTAAACCTAACTAACCTACGGACATCACACACATCCATGCCCGAGGCAGGATTCGAACCTGCGACCGTAGCAGTCGCACGGTTCCGGACTGCGCGCCTAGAACCGCGAGACCACCGCGTAATTGGAATGAGCTTACTATTTGTTACATTCGTGGTCAGTGGAAGCGACGAAGGACTGATGGATGTCATTTCGCCGACCAAGTATACATTACAGAGGAATCTTTAATATCCTGTCGACGATGAGATCATACGTGTCTCAGCACAATGATTACCCTTTTGTTACTGTATATATGAAGGGTAGTAAAATGAAAACGAGACAGATGGGAAATATCTTGAAAGTAATCGCCATAACTTTTAATATATTTATCATAATGTGAGACAAGACGGTCATTAACTCCATGGAAAAATGTTCGTTCTTGCCTGTGGAACCATGATTGTTCCTAGGCACGCACCTCTTCGTCCGAAGCAAATAGATGGCCACAAATGTCTTTCTCTAGAGATCCAAAATTTTGGAAATCTTGTGGGGAGAAATAGGGGCTTATGAAGAATGCTTAAAGGCTTCCCAGTGAAACTTCTGCAGCGCATTAGAAACAAATTTGGCAACGAGTGGTCAGGCATTATCCTGCAACAGAATGATGTTGCCCGTCAACATTCCAGGTGCGCTTCAACTACTTACAAAGACATCACGTGGACTGGCGGCTTCATTCTCTTGCAGGACAATGCCCACCCACGTTTTGCCAAATCAGTTTGGAGAACGCTGCATAAGATTTGCTGGGACGCCTTACACATCCTCCATAAAAACCCAACCTCTCCCCATGAGACTTCCATGTGTTTGGACTCTGAAGAAAAACATTCGTGGCTGCAGATTTGCTTGAGACGAAGAGGTACACGCCTTGGTACAATTATGGTTTCGTAGGCAACCATTAACATTTTTCCCTGAAATCATTGGCCTTCCTGTCTCACAGTGGGGTAAGTGTGTTAAAAGCTATGCTTATTATTTTTGAAATAATAAACAGTTTACTTACCATTTTTCCTTCTGTTTCGTTATTATTTGACTGACTCTTACAGAAACGGTGATTCGACGCCTGTATGTCATCTTCAGTGTACCTAGTTATTTATCTGTAAGTATTGTACAAAATAATTTTGTTAATTCTTTATGTTAGACCGGGAAACCAAGACGTGTCCATTTTAGATATTTTGATTCCTCTACTCAATCTGTACACGTTTTAAGGGCTGGATTGTACTGGCCGCCCTGGGTTTACTCGTTCTCTGGCTTGAAAGCATGTCATTAGCAAAGTAGTCGAATTAATGCATTTCTTCGTTCAAAGAGTAATTGTTTTTACAGAGAAACATAGGCTATTACATATCTTCAATGAATTTTAGTTGGCAGAACACGATAATAATGTTAAAAAGTAAAAACTTCCTAATGTTCTGCAAAATTACATTTCTTCAAAATATGTGGGAGTGTTTCTTATTTAGCTTTATTCAGAGTTGTCAGAAGCATCTGATAAGCTTGTAAGGGTGTTACGGGGTAGGTTGTGCTGAGAAATAACTGTTAGAAATAAAATTCGATATGTGGCACCATGTGGGAGTTAATTATCATCAGAGTTAGCAATCAGGCCGTTTGAGCGTGCGAATTCGAGCGAGTCGCCAGAGGCAGTGTCGCTAAACGTGTTCTCCGTTTGATTTCCTAAAACAGGACAAGACAGTGAAACAAAATCGGGCATGACGTGGTTGTAAGTACCGAACTCGCGACAAAAGCTGAGCAGTCTCATGCACTATCATCTACGCTACGAGAACAAATGCAACAACTTTATATGGTGGATTGCTTCCATTTGCACTCCTGGTTGGCTAATTTCAGTGCTAATTAACTAGGAAACGACCCAAAACACAGAATGTTTTCTCAAAACCTTGAATTTGTAGTAACAAATCGAAATTTCGCGCCGTTATCCTGTAAAGTTGGTAAGCGTGCTGCAAATAGCGTGCAGAATGGCCTGTAGGTGGCGGCATAGTGCAGATGCACACATACCGTCGCAGCATCAGTATAAAGAGGGCTGCCCGATTTGCTACTTGCACCAATGAAGAACAGCGTTCTGCAAATCAGTTTTTGCGTAGTGAAGGTGTGAAACCTATTGAAATTCATTGACGAATGAAGGTTCAGTACGGTGATGCATGTTTGTCACAGCAGCAAGTCTACGAATGGAGTAGGAAATCGCAAATGGTGTGACTTCAGTGGAAGATGCTCCTCGTCCAGGTCAGGCACAACGAGTTGTGACTCCACAGACCATTGCAGTAGTGGAAGCCATAGTGAAGGAAAACCGCCGAGTGAAACGGAATGACAGTGCAGCATTTTTACAGATTAGTCATAGGTCAGAACACCACGTTGTGCATGATGTGCTCCAGTTTCACAAAGTATCTGCAAGATGGATGCAACAGCAGCTGACTCCTGAAATGAGAGAAAGTCGTGTTGATGCTTATGAAGAAATTCTTCGGTGCTTTGAACGAGAAGGTGATGGCTTCCTTGCAAGAATCGTTACTGGGGACGAAACCTGGGTTCACTTCCACCAACCGGAAATGAAGAGAGCGAGCAAGGAATGGCGCCATTCCTCATCACCACGTAATTTCCATACGTTTGGACCACTAAAGACGCAATGGGAGGAAAGAAGTTCCTTTCTGATGAATAGGTACGCCACGCGGTGCATGAGTGTCTGAGGCGACTACCAAAAGAATTTTTTTCGAAAGGAATTTATGCACTTTGTAAGCGCTGTAGGACTTGCATTGAGCGTGGGGGAGATTATATTGAAAAATGATAAAGATTTGTACCATTTCTGCACAATAAATAATATTTAAAAACTATTTCAAGTTTTCATTTCACTCACCCCCGTATTTCGCAGCGCAAACATTCCTGAAACACCTTTAGAAGATTTTCAGATTGCTTCTCACCACCCTTTATAATGTATAAAAGGAAACACTTCCCTATGTTGTACAACAGAAACAGAGACGACAGTTTTACTTCAAAGCAATAATTGTACCCCCTGGACACTACATATGGCGTTCATGGATCCTAGTAGGGTGTCTGACCACCAAGAACGACAACGCCTATTCTGCCACTTGCTCCTATGCAGGCCACAAGTTTGATAAGAAGTTCTTTTGGAAGGGCGTTCCAAACCTCTAGCAGAGTAGTTGACAGCTGCTGGATGGTGATTGGTGCAAGAATAAAGCCGCAGCAGGTATCCTCAAAGTATCCCACTTGTGCTCGATGGGATTTAAGTAGGGGGATCGGTGAGTACAGTCCAGTCGCCGAATGTAATATCATTTCAAGAGGTCCTCCATATTCGCTGTTCCATACCATACGGCATTGCCTCCTTAAAAATTAAGTCAAAGTCGAGTGCACATCTGAAGAAATACACTTGGTGAAGCAGCACAGTGACGCAATATCGGTGACTGGTAAGCTCACCGCCTTCAGACATTCGGAAGTCAGGACATTCATACAACATTATGCCTCCCCACGGCATAACACCTGGACCAGCAAAATCGTGATGTACGACAAAAGTCGTTGATGGATGACGTCCTCTCATATGTCGCCATATGACTATATGTCCAGCATTCTAATTATTGATTTCGAATGAATTTGTCGTTTCTGTTCGTGTCTTTACGAAATTCTTTTGGCTAATTTCTGTACAGTACTGTAGCATTTCTAGCTTGATACGGTCCAGTTTTCGTCCACCTATGCTTCTTGGCAGCGAAAAATCAAGTGAAAGTTTCTTTCATCCTTTTTGCACACCATTGTAAGAGACATCCTCACCGAGTTTAAATCGCAATTTTTAATAAAGTAAGATGACGACGTTATCGAAAACAATGCCAGGTACGTTTCGAGTACTGAAATTCGAGGAAGACGGACTCGACGACAATTCAGCTGCAACCACCCCGCACAGAGGCCAAGAGAATGAGATAAGAGTAATTAAGCTTCTGGAGACGCTAAAGCACGGCTATTTTTCCCACGTTCGTCACAGACGTACTGGACGATACGACCGATATCCTCTGTTATTGACAGTTCGTTTCAGTGTCATGTACTTGTCTTCTCGTAATCAGTTATCGATGTTTCCTAAACCTATCTTCCTAGGTCGCCTTCTTCCTCCTTTTCCAGCATTCCCACGACTGTTCGTTACAGTTTTATGTATTTACTTCTCGTAACCAGTTCTCGGTGTACCCTAAACATATCTTCCTAGGTCGCCTTCCTCCTTCTTTTACAGCATTCCCACTTTAAGAATGTTAATCGTGAAGCTGTTGTCTCTAATGACATATTAAATAAAATCTATTTTTCTGTTTTGCATTTCCTTTAATAATCTTTTCTTCATTGACTTCCCTAACAAACTTCCGCACTGCTTTCTCTTACGCCCAGCTCGTCATTCTCACCTTATCCTTAGTTCAGAGGCTTCAAATAGATTCCATTGCAATCCAATTTTCACTTATATAGAGCTGTGTACTCCTTAGAAATGACCTTGCAAAGTGTATTCATGTGTTTGCTGGTTAGAATGTTTTTCTTTTTTTTCTTTTATTTAGTCATAAATGCCTGTTCTACTATTGCTGTCTGTCCTCTGTGGTTATAGTACCGCGATAACAAAATTGCTTTACCTTATAAAATCTGATGTCATCATGTATTATATTGGTTTTAATTTTAGCTTTTTTTCCGAGATAGCGTAGCTTTTATTTTCAGTTCGTTCACTTTTAATTTTCATAGGTTAAGAGTGGCTAATAGGACGTACAGCACGATATTCATTACTTTCTCGGACTAGGTAACCATTATTATGTCATCACAACTCTGATACAATGTATCGTTTCACCAATGATTTTTGTTCCCTTTGTCTTTTCCTTCCGCAGTGAACAGATGAGATAATTGCGGAGGCCCGAGATATCGTTGCCGAACTCTTTTTCTGACCCTGGCATGCTTCTCTTCTTTACTGATACGTGTTTCGAAACTTTGATTCTGATACAGTTGATTAACAAAGGTAATAATCCTTCCAACCCAGTCCTTCACATTAGTAGAAGTTACTCCTATATCACATTTCCAGATGCTTTTTTGAGGTCAGTGAAGGTAAGTCCATGTATTTATATCCACCTCTCAAATAGCAGGTGCAAAGCTAAAGCTTTTTTTCTCGTATCTCTGTCAATCTCGACCCTGTAATCCACTTACTTATATGTGGACAGAAATTGTTAACTTTGGGAAGACGTAGAGTCCACCACGTCTTGTACCGACGCTTGCGGATTACATATATAGTTGTAGGTGCAGAATCAATTTAGGGAATAAACGGTCTTAAACACCGCTCCTTCCAAATGCGGGAGCAGTGCTGTAGGATTGTCTTCTTCGAAGTACTGTTGTCACGTTGGCCTTTTCTTTTTTTTTTTTTTTTTTTTTTTTTCTCATCAGTCTACTGACTGGTTTGATGCGGCCCGCCACGAATTCCTTTCGTGTGCTAACCTCTTCATCTCAGAGTAGCACTTGCCACCTACGTCCTCAATTATTGACCTATTCCAATCTCTGTCTTCCTCTACAGTTTTTGCACTCTACAGCTCCCTCTAGTACCATGGAAGTCATTCCCTCATGTCTTAGCAGATGTCCTATCATCCTGTCCCTTCTCCTTGTTAGTGTTTTCCACATATTCCTTTCCTCTCCGATTCTGCGTAGAACCTCTTAATTCCTTACCTTATCAGTCCACCAAATTTTCAACATTCGCCTATAGCACCACATCTCAAATGCTTCGATTGTCTTTTGTTCCGGTTTTCCCACAGTCCATGTTTCACTACCATACAATGCTGTACTCGAGACGTACATCCTCAGAAATTTCTTCCTCAAATTAAGGCCGGTATTTGATATTAGTAGACTTCTCTTGGCCAGAAATGCCTTTTTTGCCATAGCGAGTCTGCTTTTAATGTCCTCCTTGCCCCGTCCGTCATTGGTTATTTTACTGCCTAGGTAGCAGAATTCCTTAACTTCATTGACTTCGTGACCATCAATCCTGATGTTAAGTTTCTCGCTGTTCTCATTTCTACTACTTCTCATTACCTTCGTCTTTCTCCGATTTACTCTCAAACCATACTGTGTACTCATTAGACTGTTCATTCCGTTCAGCGGATCATTTAATTCTTCTTCACTTTCACTCAGGATAGCAATGTCATCATCGTATCATTGATATCCTTTCACCTTGTATTTTAATTCCACTCCTGAACCTTTCTTTTATTTCCATCATTGCTTCCTCGATGTACATATTGAAGAGTAGGGGCGAAAGGCTACAGCCTTGTCTTACACCCTTCTTAATACGAGCACTTCGTTCTTGATCGTCCACTCTTATTATTCCCTCTTGGTTGCTGTACATATTGTATACGACCCGTCTCTCCCTATAGATTACCCCTACTTTTTTCAGAATCTCGAACAGCTTGCACCATTTTGTATTGTCGAACGCTTTTTCCAGGTCGACAAATCCTATGAAAGTGTCCAGATTTTTCTTTAGCCTTGCATCCATTATTAGCCGTAACGTCAGAATTGCCTCTCTCGTCCCTTTACTTTTCCTAAAGCCAAACTGATAGTCACCTAGTGCATTCTCAATTTTCTTTTCCATTCTTCTGTATATTATTCTTGTACGCAGCTTCGATGCATGAGGTGTTAAGCTGATTCTGCGATAATTCTCGCCCTTGTCAGCTCTTGCCGTCTACGGAATTGTGTGGATGATGCTTTTCCGAAAGTCAGACGGTATGTCGCCAGACTCATATATTATACACACCAACGTGAGTAGTCGTTTTGTTGCCACTTCCCACAATGATTTTAGAAATTATGATGGAATGTTATCTATCCCTTCTGCCTTATTTGACCGTAAGTCCTCCAAAGCTCTTTTAAATTCCGATTCTAATACTGGATCCCCTATCTCTTCTAAATCGACTCCTGTTTCTTCTTCTATCACATCAGACAAATCATCACCCTCATAGAGGCTTTCAATGTATTCTTTCCACCTATCTGCCCTCTCCTCTGCATTTAACAGTGGAATTCCCGTTGCACTTTTAATGTTACCACCGTTGCTTTTAATGTCACCAAAGGTTGTTTTGAGTTTCCTGTATGCTGAGTCTGTCCTTCCGACAATCATATCTTTTTCGATGTCTTCACATTATCCCTGCAGCCATTTCGTCTTAGCTTCCCTGCACTTCCTATTTATTTCATTCCTCAGCGACCTTTATTTCTGTATTCCTGATTTTCCCGGAACATATTTGTACTTCCTCCTTTCATCAATCAACTGAAGTATTTCTTCTGTTACCCATGGTTTCTTGGCAGCTACCTTCTTTGTACCTATGATTTCCATCCCAAATTCTGTGATGGCAATTTTTAGAGATGTCCATTCCTCTTCATCTGTACTGCCTACTGCGCTATTCCTTATTGCTGTATCTATAGCGTTAGAGAACTTCAAACGTATCTCGCCATTCCTTAGTACTTCCGTATCCCACTTCTTGCGTATTGATTCTTCCTGACTAATGTCTTGAACTTCAGCCTACTCTTCATCACTACTATATTGTGATCTGAGTCTATATCTGCTCCTTGGTACGCCTTACAGTCCAGTATCTGATTTCGGAATCTCTGTCTGACCATGATGTAATCTAATTGAAATCTTCCCGTATCTCCCGGCCTTTACCAAGTATACCTCCTCCTCTTGTGATTCTTGAACAGGACATTCGCTATTACTAGCTGAAACTTGTTACAGAACTCAATTAGTCAATCTCCTCTTTCATTCCTTGTCCCAAGCCCATATTCTCCTGTAACCTTTTCTTCTACTCCTTCCCCTAGAACTGCATTCCAGTCGCCCATGACTATTAAATTTTCGTCCCCCTTTACATACTGCATCACCCTTTCAATATCCTCATACACTTTCTCTATCTGTTCATCTTCAGCTTGCCACGTCGGCATGTATAACTGAACTATCGTTGTCGGTGTTGGTCTGCTATCGATTCTGATTAGAACAACCCGGTCACTGAACTGTTCACAGTAACACACCCTCTGCCCTACCTTCCTATTCATAACGAATCCTATACCTGTTATACCATTTTCTGCTGCTGTTGATATTACCCGATACTCATCTGACCAGAAATCCTTGTCTTCCCTCCACTTCACTTCACTGACTCCTACTATATCTAGATTGAGCCTTTGCATTTCCCTTTTCAGATTTTCTAGTTTCCCTACCACGTTCAAGCTGCTGACATTCCACGCCCGGACTCGTAGAACGTTACCCTTTCGTTGATTATTCAATCTTTTTCTCGTGGTAACCTCCCCCTTGGCAGTCCCCTCCCGGAGATCAGAATGGGGGAGTATTCCGGAATCTTTTGCCAATGGAGAGATCATCATGGCATTTCTTCAATTACAGGCCACTTGTCCTGTGTATACACGTTACGTGTCTTTAATGCAGTGGTTTTCATTGACTTCTGCATCCTCATGTCGTTGATCATTGCTGATTCTTCCGCCTTTAGGGGCAATTTTACACCCCTAGGACAAGAGACTGCCCTGAACTTCTATCCGCTCCTCCGCCCTCTTTAACAAGGCCTTTGGCAGAATGAGGCTGACTTCTTATGCCGGAAGTCTTCGGCCGCCAATGCTGATTATTTATCAAAATTTAGGCAGTGGCGAGGATCGAACTCGGGACCGAAAAGATTTTGATTATGAATCAAAGACGCTACCCCTAGACCACAGGTACCTCCTAAGTGCGCTACGAGGCTTTTAGAACTGTTCTGGAATAAAACTGTCCGTCACAATTAACAAAAGCTAAACAAGATTTACGTGTTGTGGCATGACAAGTCTCAAAACTAGTCAAGTTGTTTCGATCAAAAAAGGTAATTTTAGAGTCTTGCCCCTCAGTACCAACCCCCCCACCCCCCCACCCATCACGAAAACTTTCTACGGACCCCTATCATACAGTATTAATAAATTAAGCATTTAGTGACGGATTACAGTGAAGACATTCCTTGCCCATTGAATTCATCTACATCTACATCTACATCCATACTCCGCAAGCCACCTGACGGTGTGTGGCTGAGGATACCCTGAGTACCTCTATCGGTTCACCCTTCTATTCCAGTCTTGTATTGTTCGTGGAAGGAAGGATTGTGGGTATGCTTCTGTGTGGGCTCTAATCTATCCTCATGGTCTCTTCGCGAGATATACGTAGGAGGGAGTAATATATTGCTTGACTCTTCGGTGAAGGTATGTTCTCGAAACTTTAACAAAAGCCCGTACCGAGCTACTGAGTGTCTCTCCTGCAGAGTCTTCCACTGCAGTGTATCTATCATATCCGTAACGCTTTCGCGATTACTAAATGATCCTGTAACGAAGCGCGCTGCTCTCCGTTGGATCTTCTCTATCTCTTCTATCAACCCTAACTGGTACGGATCCCACACTGCTGAGCAGTATTCAAGCAGTGGGCGAACAAGCGTACTGTAACCTACTTCCTTTGTTTTCGGATTGCATTTCCTTACGATTCTTCCAACGATTCTCAGTCTGGCATCTGCTTTACCGACGATCAACTTTATACTATCATTCCATTTTAAATCACTCCTAATGCGTACTCCCAGATAATTTATGGAATTAACTGCTTCCAGTTGCTGACCTGCTGTTTTGTAGCTAAATGATAAGGGATCTATCTTTCTATGTATTCGCAGCACATTACACTTGTCTACATTGAGATTCAATTGCCATTCCCTGCACCATGCGTCAATTCGCTGCTGATCCTCCTGCATTTCAGAACAATTTTAGATTGTTATAACCTCTCGATACACCGGAGCATGATCTGCAAAAAGCCTCAGTGAACTTCCGATGTCATCCACGAGGTCATTTATGTGTATTTTGAATAGCAACGGTCCAATGACACTCCCCTGCGGCACACCTGAAATCACTCTTACTTCGGAAGGCTTCTCTCCCTTGAGAATGACATGCTGCGTTCTGTTATCTAGGAACTCTTCAATCCAATCACACAATTGGTCTGATAGTCCATATTCTCTTACTTTGTTCATTAAACGACTGTGGGGAACTGTATCGAACGCCTTGCGGAAGTCAAGAAACACGGCATCTACCTAGTAACCCGTGTCTATGGCCCTCTGAGTCTCGTGGACGAATAGCGCGAGATGGGTTTCACACGACCGTCTTTATCGAAACCCATGCCTACAGAAAAGTCATTATACTCGAATATAATACGTGTTCCAAAATTCTACAACTGATCGACGTTAGAGATATAGGTCCATAGTTCTGCACATCTGTTCGACGTCCCTTCTTGAAAACGGGGATGACCAGTGCCCTTTTCCAATCCTTTGGAACGCTAAGCTCCTCTAGAGACCTACGGTATACCGCTGCAAGAAGGGGGGCAAGTTCCTTCGCGTACTCTGTGTAAAATCGAACTGGTATCCCATCAGGTCAAGCGGCCTTTCCTCTTTTGAGCGATTTTAATTGTTTCTCTATCCCTCTGTCGTCTATTTAGATATCTACCATTTTGTCATCTGTGCGACAATCTAGAGAAGGAACTACAGTGCAGTCTTCCTCTGTGTAACAACTTTGGAAAAAGACATTTAGTATTTCGGCCTTTAGTCTGTCATCCTCTGTTTCAGTACCATTTTGGTCACAGAGTGTCTGGACATTTTGTTTTGATCCACGTACCGCTTTGACATTAGACCAAAATTTCTTAGGATTTTCTGCCAAGTCAGTACATAAAACTTTACTTTCGAATTCATTGAACGCCTCTCGCATAGCCCTCCTCACACTACATTTCGCTTCGCGTAATTTTTGTTTGTCTGCAAGGCTTTGGCTATGTTTATGTTTCCTGTGAAGTTCCCTTTGCTTCCGCAGCAGCTTTCTAACTCGGTTGTTGTACCACGGTGGCTCTTTTCCATCTCTTACGATCTTGCTTGGCAATTACTCATGTAACCCATATTCAACGATGGTTTTGAACTTTGTCCACTGATCCTCAACACTATCTGTACTTGAGACAAAACTTTTGTGTTGAGCCGTCAGGGTCTCTGAAATCTGCTTTTTGTCAACTTTTGTTAAACAGAAAAATTTTCCTACCCTTTTTAATATTTGTATTTACGGCTGAAATCATCGATGCCGTAACCGCTTTATGATCTTTGATTCACTGTTCTGCGTCAACTGTTTCAAATAGTTCGGGTCTGTTTGTCACTAGAAGGTCTAATATTCACGTACAGTTCCGACTTCCCCAAGCATTAGGAATACTGTGCTAGATGTTCAGTAAATTCTTTAAACGTCATTTGTCTTCTACTCACGAGCTGCAATGCAACTGAATTCACGTAAGTTGATATACAGTCCTGGAAATGGAAAAAAGTACACATTGACACCGGTGTGTCAGACCCACCATACTTGCTCCGGACACTGCGAGAGGGCTGTACAAGCAATGATCACACGCACGGCACAGCGGACACACCAGGAACCGCGGTGTTGGCCGTCGAACGGAGCTAGCTGCGCAGCATTTGTGCACCGCCGCCGTCAGTGTCAGCCAGTTTTCCGTGGCATACGGAGCTCCATCGCAGTCTTTAACACTGGTAGCATGCCGCGACAGCGTGGACGTGAACCGTATGTGCAGTTGACGGACTTTGAGCGAGGGCGTATAGTGGGCATGCGGGAGGCCGGGTGGACGTACCGCCGAATTGCTCAACACGTGGGGCGTGAGGTCTCCACAGTACATCGATGTTGTCGCCAGTGGTCGGCGGAAGGTGCACGTGCCCGTCGACCTGGGACCGGACCGCAGCGACGCACGGATGCACGCCAAGACCGTAGGATCCTACGCAGTGCCGTAGGGGACCGCACCGCCACTTCCCAGCAAATTAGGGACACTGTTGCTCCTGGGGTATCGGCGAGGACCATTCGCAACCGTCTCCATGAAGCTGGGCTACGGTCCCGCACACCGTTAGGCCGTCTTCCGCTCACGCCCCAACATCGTGCAGCCCGCCTCCAGTGGTGTCGCGACAGGCGTGAATGGAGGGACGAATGGAGACGTGTCGTCTTCAGCGATGAGAGTCGCTTCTGCCTTGGTGCCAATGATGGTCGTATGCGTGTTTGGCACCGTGCAGGTGAGCGCCACAATCAGGACTGCATACGACCGAGGCACACAGGGCCAACACTAGGCATCATGGTGTGGGGAGCGATCTCCTACACTGCCCGTACACCACTGGTGATCGTCGAGGGGACACTGAATAGTGCACGGTACATCCAAAGCGTCATCGAACCCATCGTTCTACCATTCCTAGACCGGCAAGGGAACTTGCTGTTCCAACAGGACAATGCACGTCCGCATGTATCCCGTGCCACCCAACGTGCTCTAGAAGGTGTAAGTCAACTACCCTGGCCAGCAAGATCTCCGGATCTGTCCCCCATTGAGCATGTTTGGGACTGGATGAAGCGTCGTCTCACGCGGTCTGCACGTCCAGCACGAACGCTGGTCCAACTGAGGCGCCAGGTGGAAATGGCATGACAAGTCGTTCCACAGGACTACATCCAGCATCTCTACGATCGTCTCCATGGGAGAATAGCAGCCTGCATTGCTGCGAAAGGTGGATACACACTGTACTAGTGCCGACATTGTGCATGCTCTGTTGCCTGTGTCTATGTGCCTGTGGTTCTGTCAGTGTGATCATGTGATGTATCTGACCCCAGGAATGTGTCAATAAAGTTTCCCCTTCCTGGGACAATGAATTCACGCTGTTCTTATTTCAATTTCCAGGAGTGTACATTACAACAAAAATAAGGAAATCATTTGAACATGAACTTTACTGTAGCAACAGTATTTATCATGCTGACTGGTGCCTGCGCAGCGGCATATTATAGGTACGTTGTGGCTTAATATACGCGTACTGGTTTTAATCTCCTATGACGACTTGTTCGACTGAAAAAAAGAAAACGTGCACGCCGTTCCGGCGCATTCTGGCCGAAATTAAGCCCTGATTGCTACTACATACACTACTGATGAACACGACGAGTATTATTTACTTATACATTTAAAACGGTCCTAATTATCTGCTCTCTCACTATCTCTCTCTCCACCCAAAACTGATGCGTCACCACGCTTGTTTCCTGATTAGGTAGGGCCATTTCTTGGATGTTCGTGGAGCTTGTAAACAGTTGACGTGGTTCACAGAATGCTACGTCTGTAATCAACAAATCTGTGCGTAGCCTGCACACTTCCCACACAGAATAAAAATTTAAATTCCGAAACAAACTATACTGTCACAAACATGCAGTAGCTCGATAAAATCACAAAAACTGGCTGGTTAGTATTACTTGAGGTGCCACGCCCCTTCAGTCAGAATCAATGAAGTTCAAATAGCTTTCGACCTGAGTGAATGTACATATGAAAATATCTACCAGCATTGTGTAAGTCTGCAGGCTTTCGTGCCCGTTGTCATTAAAGTGAAAACTTCCTGGGTAGTTAGGCCGCGTCATATTTCCTTCTAAAATAATCGACAATTCGATCCCCTCTGCTGGGATCTTCTTCAGGATGTTTCGGTGTCCATTGTTGCAAGAACAATAGTGGTCACCGGAACATCCCGAAGGAGATCCGAGCAGAGGCATCGAAACGTGGATTATTTTAGAAGGAAATATGACGCGGCCTGAAAACTTTGTCTAACAGCTTGCTTTTCTCCTTACACATAACTGAACTAACCCATGTTACACGGACACACCAACACTCGCACAACCAATGTATACAATGTGAAATGTAAATGTCGTGTGACTAGGGCCTCCCATCGTGTAGACCGTTCGACGGGTGCAAGTCTTTCGATTCGACGCCACTTCGGCGACTTGCATGTCGATGGGGATGAAATGATGATAATTGGGACAACACAACACACAGTCCCTGAGCGGAGAAAATCTCTGACCTAGCCTGGAATCGAATCTCGGGCCCTAAGGACAGACATACTATCGCGCTGACCACTCAGCTACCGCGGACGGACAATGCATACAATAAAATATATAAATAGGTATAAATACACAAACTCTATAAGTGCTGTTGTAGCGATGATTATTGATGCGCAAGTGTTAGCTACCGGAAGTCCACGTGTGGATTGTTGAGTTCTTACCTCAGGTACTTCCTACACCGTGCTGACAGCAGCATAGTCTCTGGAGTTGACGCTCTGATGTTCCGAGAACATAGCTGCTAAAATGGCGAAGGCTGTTTCGTCGATTTCCATAATGTTCAGCAAAGCTGAAAATAAAAACTTGTGCCAGCTCTGATGCGTCGCACTTTGTATAAAACCCCGTAAACAGATTTTTAGATTATTTGTACAGGAGACGTCAGATTAGGGTCACGAACAAAGATATTGTTCAACGGACGAGTGCTTGGTAGTATGGGCAGACGTCGGATTAGGGTCGCAAATATAGATACTCTTTCCTATCGTTGGACGACAGTTTACTACCACTTTTGTGGAATAGAGTGTCTGTTTAATATACTGTTCGAATTAACTATCGGAAGTTGGGCCCTAACACGTTTGGAATACAGTTTAAAACGAACAATCTACAGTTCAGGTCACAGAGGGCTGTCACTCATTCTGTAATTTGGGCATTACTGAGAGAGAAGCAGCTCGATTGCAGCCATATGCGAAGCAAACAGGCAGGCGTGGAGGCGCTGATACGTCATTTCACAAGCGAAGGTGCTTGAACATCACCAGGTGGCCGGAACGAGCCCCGCAATCGTGATGACATTGCAGAAACGCCCTCGACTACGACTCAGCGTATGGGGTATTTACACACCACTGAGACACGAAGAAGTTAATCTGTGGGTGCCTGAACGCGCTGTATTGGAGCAAAAGGCGTGCTATTAAAGACTGTAAATACCCTCTCATCCCAGCACAGTCATGCTCAGCATGTCAGCTTCATCCATGACACTGGGTCCACGAAAATCTCCATCACATTATGAGCCACCAAGCAGCCGACTAGTGCACAGTTCTAAGTCCGCACCTTCCTATTTACAAGGGAACCTCCCCATCGCACCCCCCTCAGATTTAGTTGTAAGTTGGCACAGTGGATAGGCCTTGAAAAACTGAACACAGATCAATGGAGAAAACAGGAAGAAGTTGTGTGGAACTATGAAAAAGAAAGCAAAATATAAAAACTGAGTAGTCCATGTGCAGGATATGCAACATCAAGTAAGATGTAAGCTCAGGAGCGCCGTGGTCCCGTGGTTAGCGTGAGCACTTGCGAAACGAGAGGTCCTTGGTTCAAGTCTACCCTAGAGTGAGAAGTTTAATTTTTTTTTTATTTTCACACAATTATCAAAGCTCAGGCACTCACACATAATCAACTTCGCTCTCCAAATTCCAGGACATGTTCAGATTTGCTTGGACATATGCAGGATTTGACGGTCTACACACGGAAAAATTTGAAAACGTTAAAATCATATGTTGACAGAGCACAGGGAAAACTGTGCGACTGTGAAACTGTTCCATTCATTTGTTGCAGTTTATGTGACAAACTCTTATGTTTTCATCACTTTTTTGGGTGTGATCATCACATCCACAAGAAAACCTAAATCGGGAAAGGTAGAAGAATCTTTTTACCCATTCGCCAAGTGTACAAGTTAGGTGGGTCGACAGCATATTCCTGTCATGTGTCGTATAGAATATATCAGACGTGTTTTCCTGTGGAGGAATCGGTTGACCTATGACCTTGCGATCAAATGTTTTCGGTTCCCATTGCAGAGGCACGTCCTTTCGTTTACTAGTCGCACGGTTTTGCGGTGCGGTCGCAAAACACAGACACTAAACTTATTACAGTGAACAGAGACGTCAATGAATGAACGGACAGATCATAAGTATGCGAAAATATAGAAATTAAAATTTTCACTTGAGGGAAGACTTGAACCAAGGACCTCACGTTCCGCAGGTGCTCACGCTAACCACGGGACCACTGCGCTCTTGAGCTCACAACAACCTTGATGTTGCATATCCTGCACATGGACTACTCAATTTGTATATTTTGCTTCTTTTTCATAGTTCCACACAACTTCTTCCTGTTTTCTCGATTGATCTGTGTTCAGTTTTTCAAGGCCTATCCATTGTGCCAACTTATAACTAAATCTGACGGGGGTGCGATGGGGAGGTTCCCTTGTTAGAACGACACGACTGCTGAGCCGACCCAAGCCCCACGGTTGCAACCGAAACCGAGCTTTGGAGGACAGCATTTCGGAGCCATGGTGGCACTGTACTAGGGCGAGCCTCTAGACCGGTAGCTCTGGACGCCTGAAATCTAGACGACGTTCGCGTCGCTGGCGCTAATCGGTGGCACGCGATGCGAAGTGGGATAAACAGTATTAGCAAAGCAGGCTGTGGACGTCAAACGGCCATCCCGCCGTTGCGACCTTCAGACAACAACGGCACTGCCGGTAGAACAAGTGTCTCGGGAAGGCCTACCTAGGGTGTCGCAGCAATCCCAACATTGTAGCTGAAGGCTAAATAAAATGTGTTATTTATTGCAGATGAGTTTTCGTAGCCACCATCGGACAGCGACAACGCCTTCAAGACCCGCCACACATCCACTTCTATTCCATAACAGAAAAACCCACCCCGCATCGCCACGGAGCCGTGAGTTAAGTTTCACTTTAAGAGCAGTAGTTCTAAATATCTGTCTCTCTTTTGTCCACAATTATCACATAAAATGTTTGTTTAGCTGCTTCAGTGAGCTGTACTCTCGCAATATGATAGCTGTTCATTCAGAAATTGGTGACGTCCCTTCATATCTTCTTCCTGAACTATATTATGAGATACATCTTGTTACCTGGTATTTCTTCTCACTTCCCCGGTTGTCTTCTATTTTTGCACGTCCTCCTCTGCGTCGATTTATGATCCAATTTTTCCTCTCGGCGTATAACAAATAGTGGCGTGCCGGATTGCAGCAGTCTCCTTCTGAAATGTTTCACCTTTAATTCGTCTTTTTTCGTAAATAATGTCTTTCCCTGCCTGGGAATAGCGACTTGTGTCGCCTTCCGATTTCCTCCTCCTTCCCAGTGTGGCAAAACCTTTTCCTCACAATTTAATGACACTCCGCCAGATTCATACCGTACGTCTCCAATCTTCCAAGAAAAACCATGAAAACCTGCTCGCTCCTCCCTTGTTTCTATTTTTCGTTCGTAAAATATTAATACATAAATTACACCCCACCAGACACTGAGATCAAACTACAACGCAAATAACAACATCATTTTACATAACCTATTTTCGTTATATTTTCGTACATAAGGTCACCAAATGAGCCAATGTTCTAAGGAAGAAAATACGAGAGATGTGAATAATTTTATGTTGATCCCTTTAAGGTACTGAATTCGTGAAACAGTCACCAGAATACCAGAGGATAGCCAAATTTCGTCCGTCACATATTGACTATTCCGTTAGTATATGTGTAGGATATGAAGAGAGAGTAGTGGTATGTAGCTATGCACATGTAAGTTTGTAGAAGTATTTCTAGTACACTGTATATCTGTTGAACAAGTATACAACCATTTCGTTTGCATTCAACGAACTTTGTGTGTTTTCCAACTAAAATCTGAATCACAGCATCGGACTTTTTGAGGGTATCACATTTCCTCTTATGGAGAAAATCTACAGGTGTATGAGCTTAATTTTGTCTTACACCCTCCACAGTCTCACAAATCACAGCTTCACTAGGAGCCACCTGATCCAGAGTGTTGAATCACTTCCGACTTTGCAGTGCTACGCTACAACAGCGAGATCGTGCCACTCACATTTCGTGCTACGTCACGCCTTTCACTCCTGCACAGTTTAGTAAGATTGAACGGGTCGGAATGTAGGAAGCGCTCCCAGCGCCGACGCTCTCAGAGGCGTCGTACTGTTGCATCATGGGTATTTTACACACCCACTTGGGAAGCTAGCATGTTACTGCGTACCTGGTGATGCCTAAGGTTGGTACTGTAAACCAAAACCGGTAGCCAATAGGGAAAACAAAAGTTAGAAAAGTTGTAGAATAAAATGTATATTTTTTCTTGTTGTGTTGGTCGCTGTTTCAAGCGACAGTAAGTCTGGATATGTCTTTCAACTACAGAGAGAATGAAAGATGCCTGTATAGCTTTCAGCCCTCAAAACTGGACAGATTTCTGATCGCTACCCCAAACAGGTCTCTGGTGCTTTTCCACAAGGGAATCGTGACTTCGTCCAAATTTATGGTACACGCAGGACTTGACCAGAAACGGATGTGACAGAAGTGGGAACTCTAGAGGACCAAGCGTCAACAAAGAAAATTGGCAAGTGTGTGTTGGACTTGCGCTCTAAGTGTTCCATACAAACTTAATTGTGTATATAGACATTCCACCCCTCCTGGGAATCGAGAATCTGGACAAGTTTTGACTGTTGTCGGCATTGATACTAACAAAGAAATCGGTCCCAGGAATTCCAAGACTTTCCAGTGCGTTTCAAGTTTGAACTTGGATAACAAATGACAAAAACAACACTTTTTGTGTGATACAATTGCAGATAAATAATTTTCCGATATTTTTACTTGTACTATGAAACTATGCTAACTGCCATATTTTATGATTCTAGGTGAATAGTAAGTACCTTACAGGTTTTTATCACAGAGTTGGCGAGCTTCAAAATTTGCTACGAAAATAGCCGTATGTGCATTGCCTTAAGAGCTTCAGTCTTATGCTCCATCAAAGGATCTTACACTTTAGTACGCGAAATTAATACCAACTTGATTCGTCTAAACGTTCCTGAGAAAAAGGGTTTTTCACAGTCGGACGGACAGACAGACAGACACATAGTGATCCTATAAGATTTCCTGTTTTAGCGATTTACGGAGTCCTAAAAATTTCATTTTTGGTGCGGGTATCGTAGAATCATAGTAGGGGTTGTGGGATCGAGTCCCAACATGGAAACTTTTTTATTTTTCAATTTTTACGTTACATATACTGCAAATAAATAGAAATAATGTTCAAAGTATCTTATTCATTAATATTTTCGTAAAGGGACTGAAAAGAAAGGGCAATGGAAAATTCTGTACCGTCGATTCAATAAACGATGGATGACAACGAGAAAAAGTTTCAGATACTTAACAATAGTCTCACAAAAAAATTGCAGGTGTGATGAAACCCAGCCCGCAGGAAAACAAATCTATCCTCTTAACTGACTTATGGCGAGATCAAAATAACCCACAATTATACGATGAGATTTTCCTAGATGAAGATTTTCCATCGCGCAGTACTATATTCTCCCAAATGCACTTCGCTAGTTAAACCCTGCGATTAGTATCGTCGAATAAAGAACGTGCAAGAAAAATCATAACTACCCTTGTATCAATGAGACATAAGAAGAAATCACATTCAGTGAGGACTGCATCAGAACACATTCCACTGTATACCACCAGCTATTCTAACCAATATTTTGAGAAATTATGTGTTACGTGTGGTTTGCTTCTACACTGCGCCATGAGAAAGAACCTTTACAGACTATAAACAAAGTTTGTTTTTCTACAGAAACTTCAAACGGACATTGTAATTTTAGAAATGCTTATAAAGGGTGCAAGATGCCGAGAAAATAATTGCTTCCCATGTTTTTAAGATGAGCAGAACCCGAGCACGTGAAAACCGTCAGCTGTAAAATAGTAAAAATATGTAATTTCACGTACAAAACAACAGTTTACGTCTTACAGTCTCTGCCTGGAAATTTATTTCCAATTCATATTTCACTTTGACTTTCCTTTTCAGTCCTTTCGAGAAAATATTAATAAATGCAGTATGTTGGTATTAATCTTGAAAAATAAAATTTGCCAAGATCGCTAATAATTCCTTTTATAACTATTTTCAATTTTGACAGTTCTACTCTAGCATAGTCAGCTCTCAAACTTACAAAAACAAACATCCCAACTGAAGGTTGTTCAAACGCGTACGATTTCATATAACCACCGTGTACACTACAGAAACATTAGAACTTACCTTGTAACATCATTACAGGTACATGCTTTCGTAACACTGGAAGTCGAATACTCTTGCATCAAATTGTAATAAAAAGTGGCAGAGAACACGAGCATGTCACAAACAAAATACCTCAGAATAAAAACGTTAAGGCATGGTGTGATGATGTCGCAGCACACAGTAATAACCTCTCAACACAATGGCGACTTACCTAGTATTATATTTCCACCTATAACTAGATATACTGTTGTTTACACGTGGTGTCCGATAATAAGTTTGGATACATGTGCCGCACAGAAATAACTTATGTCTTACATGCAGACACATTAAAATTATTTTTACTACAATTTACGTAACATTTTAAATCTTGGATTTAAAATAATATTGTGTTTGGAAAATATACTGTCATTTTCTCAACTACGAAATTTGTCATCCTTTATTAGAAACGTATAACAACTGTAGTTTAATGTCATTTAAAAAAAATAATTTACCGTAAATAGAGTTCAGATTATTCACCAACGCCAGCCATACCAAAAGTGCTGACAGAAAATGTGATCAAGATAACTATGCGCAAGACAAATATAGGCCAAAGCCGTTGACCATACAAAATCACTTTACGAAATACTATTAGGATCACATAATGATATTCTTTACACCACAGAGAATAAAATATATTAAGTCATATGCTCAACTGATGCGGTGCTCGTGGTCTAAGTGGAGCGAAAACTTGATTCTGGAAGAATAATATAGCCTTCAGAATTGTCGGACATATACAGGGTGTTACAGTAAGAGAGTGCAAAAATGCAACAGGACGTAGAGAATGCTCCACTGAACATTTTGAGGTGGGGAACCTGGGGTCAGAAAAACCAGCTTTATGAGATATGGAGTAAACTTGTCTACCGCTTTATCTAGCATTACTGTTCTCCATCTTATTTACAACCAACAGACGTACAAGTTTACACGTAACGTGCTGCTTATTTACATGTACGTTCTTTATTTCCTGCAAGGAAACAAAGACAACGAGACTGATTACTGGGAAGTCATGATGTACGTTTTGTTCACTTCCCTTACCCATAGCCCGCATCTCGTGGTCGTGCGGTAGCGTTCTCGCTTCCCACGCCCGGGTTCCCGGGTTCGATTCCCGGCGGGGTCAGGGATTTTCTCTGCCTCGTGATGGCTGGGTGTTGTGTGCTGTCCTTAGGTTAGTTAGGTTTAAGTAGTTCTAAGTTCTAGGGGACTGATGACCATAGATGTTAAGTCCCATAGTGCTCAGAGCCATTTGAACCATTTGAACCCTTACCCATAAAGTGGTTCTGTTGTCTCGTTGATACCTAGCACGTCCTGTCATGGGAAAATGTAAATACGATACAACATGACGGCGCACCGCCTCAGTTCAGTGTGGATGTCCGCAACCATCTCAATGCTCTATTTCCGCCGCGCGGGATTAGCCAAGCGGTCTCAGGTGCTGCAGTCCTGGACTGTGCGGCTGGTCCCGGCGGAGGTTCGAGTCCTCCATCGGGCATGGGTGTGTGTGTTTGTCCTTAGGATAATTTAGGTTAAGTAGTGTGTAAGCTTAGGGACTGATGACCTTAGCAGTTAAGTCCCATAAGATTTCACACACATTTGAACATTTTTTCTTTTTGCTTAATTTCCTGTTCGCTAGATTGGAAGAAGAGGTCCTATTCCATGGCTCCGAGATCAACTGACCTAAACCCCCTTGATTATTTCCCATGAGAATACCTAAAGTCACTTGTGTGTCTGGCCCCACTGAATATGGAGATGTAATTAGTTGCCAGAATTGTAGCTGCCCGTGATGTGATTCGAAACACATAAGGGATATTTGTCAGGGTGCGTCAGAAGGTTGTTCGCCAATGTCACGCTTGCATTAGGGTTGGGGGCCCTCAGTTCCAGCACATTTTGTAAGATACAGTACAAGTGGTATGTTCATCAGTGTTGGTATTGTCAGTTAACAGTAACTAATTTAAAACAGAGGGATCAAAGTTATGTGACATTTATTCCTATTATTTCCTTCAACAGGCTCCTAAGACCCCAAAGTTCCCTCCCTCAAAGTACTGAGTGGAGCATCCACCATGTATTGTTAAATTTCTGCACGCTTTTACGAGACCACACTGTGTAACATTACGGCGAGCATTATTTCGGTATATCTGCGATGTAAAGTAAAGGCAAGAATAATAATAAAAAATATTTTCTTATTTTCTAAACGCTTTTCCATATGAATCTCCCACTTCGTTATTCATTTATAGCCAAGCCCTCCCTATACTACACTACTGGCCATTAAAATTGCTGCACCAAGAATAAATGCAGATGATAAACGGGCATTCAATGGACAAATATATTACACTAGAACTGACATGTGATTACATTTTCACGCAATTTGGGTGCATAGATCCTGAGAAATCAGAACCCAGAACAACCACCTCTGGCCGTAATAACGGCCTTGATACGCCTGGGCATTGAGTCAAACAGAGCTTGGATTGCGTATACAGGTACAGCTGCCCATGCAGCTTCAACATGATACCAGAGTTCATCAAGAGTAGTGACTGGCGTATTGTGACGAGCCAGTTGCTCGGCCACCATTGACCAGTTGGTGAGAAATCTGGAGAATGTGCTGGCCAGGGCAGCAGTCGAACATTTTCTGTATCCAGAAAGGCCCGTATAGGACCTGCAACATGCGGTGCTGCATTATCCTGCTGAAATGTAGGGTTTCGCAGGGATCGAACGAAGGGTAGAGCCACGGGTCGTAACACATCTGAAATGTAACGTCCACTGTTCAAAGTGCCGTTAATGCGAACAAGAGGTGACCGAGACGTGTAACCAATGGCACCCCATACCATCACGCCGGGTGATAACGTCAGTATGGCGATGACGAATACACGCTGGCAATGTGCGTTCACCGCGATGTCGCCCCCCCAGGGGATCCACAACTATTTTGTGGATACGTGCGTAGCGAGCACGAGACCCCGAGCTAATGTGGCCTTCCTTCCCTTCCGGGCTGCATACCTTCCCTTTCCGCATCCTTCCCCATCCCCCATCTTCGCCCCCCCTCCTCACCTCTGGATCTTTCCTTCCCTTTCTCCCCCTCTGGGAGTATGGTTTGTGCCTACGTCCGGAGACGGACGCTTGTAAATGTACCGCATTCTTCGCCTTCCTTGCTTGTATGTCTTCATCCTTCCTTTGTCCTTCTCTTTTCCTTACCTCTTCTCTTTACCCTTTTCTCCGCTGTGGCGTTTGAGACCTCTCTTCTCTCCTTTCCCTTTCTCTTTCTTCCTCCCTGTGCGTGTCTGAAGGCCGACCCACGCACTTCCATGCGTAGCCGGTGACGGGGTAACGCGTAATTCCCCGCCCCCGGTAGACAGGTAGGACACGTACGTACCCCCTGGTAACGGCAAGGCCCAGGGAGGGGTGATTACCCGAGCTGATACCTTCCGAAATTGCCGATTGGTCCCTCCATCCGTTTGTCGGGAGGTGTGACCTGAGGTGTGAACAATCACCTAAGGCGGGAGTGCCCTCAGAGGGGGCCCCCACAAGGGAGGAGCGCGCCATCGGAGACGCCGGTAATCATGGGGGAATCTTCCGCAATGGTTTCCTCACCTTCCACTATGTCTGCTCACAAACGTAAGTTCACTGAGTCTCAGCCACAGTCAGTTCTTCCATCGTTGCCACAGTTCCTTGTTGTTTCTCGGTCTGACGAAGGTCACGACTTCTCCACGGTCAACCCTTTCATTATTCAGAAAGGTGTCGACGCAATTGCAGGTCCTTTAAAGTCTTGTTCCAGATTACGGAATGGCACCCTGTTGTTAGAAACAGTCAGTGCCCTCCAGGCACAAAAATTGCTGCGTACCTCACTACTACACACCTTCCCTGTCCGGGTGGAACCGCACCGTACTTTAAATTCCTCGCGTGGAGTCGTTTATTTACGCTCCCTCGATGGATTGTCTCACGAAGAAATTCAGCACTACCTGTCTGACCAGGGCATAACGGCTGTTCATGGGGTTATGAAAAGGGTTGACACGGACATCATTCCAACCCACACTGTCTTCTTGACATTTGACAAAGTTCAACTCCCATCGAAAATCAAAGCAGGCTATGAGATAATTTCCGTTCGCCCTTACGACCCAAACCCTACGCGTTGCTATCGGTGTCAGTGGTTCAATCACACCAGCCAGTCCTGTTACAATCCAGCCAAATGTGTTACGTGTGGCAAGGATGCCCATGAGGGTGCTTGTCCACCTCCATCCCCTCGCTGCATCAACTGTATGGGTGACCACGCTGCTTCCCCATGACCGCTTTGTTCTCCCTCATTTTCAGTCCGTCCGATATGATCTCCCCTCTGTTGAAGGCACTCCAGCACATGGACGACTCGTGATTCTTCTCCATGAAACTCTCCATTATCACCCAATCCATTTAAACACTTCCTTCCAAGCTGTCGCCGTCCGTCTTTCCCTTTCCGTTTACACGTTCTCTCTTTGTACTGATTACATTCCATCGTCCACACCATTGGCACGAGCTGATCTCCTTCATCTTCTTGGTCAGCTTCTACCCCCATATTTGCTGGTTGGGGACTTCAATGCCCACCACCCGCTTTGGGGATCTCCACAGCCTTGTCCACGTGGCTCACTATTGCTAGACGTCTTCCACCAAGCAGATCTAGTTTGCCTCAACACTGGGGTCCCTACATTTTTGTCTGCCTCCACGACAAATTTATCTCATTTGGACCTTGCTGTCGGTACTGTACCGCTAGCTCAGCGCTTCGAATGGTTCGCCCTTGATGATACACACTAGAGTGACCACTTTCCATGTGTCCTTAGACTGCAGCCTCAACTGCCCTACATGCGCCCGCGACGCTGGAAGTTTGCCCAAGCCGATTGGACACCTTTTTCGTCTCTAGCGACATTCGATGACCGTCACTTTCCCAGCGATGACGATGAGGTCACACATATTACCGACGTTATTCTTACGGCTGCGGAACATTCAATACCACGCACCTCCGAATTGCCCCGGCGCCCCCCAGTTCCTTGGTGGAACGAGGCATGCCGTGATGCAATACGTGAGCGGCGACGTGCTCTCCGCGTTTTCCGCCACCATCCTACTTTGGCCAACTGTATCCGCTATAAGCAGTTCCGTGCGCTATGCCGTCGCATCATCCGCGATAGCAAGAAGGCGAGCTGGAAATTCTTTATTAGCTCATTTAACACCTTCACTCCCTCCTCGGAAGTTTGGAGTCGGCTTCGACGGTTCTCAGGCGCGCCTAGTTTCTCCCCAGTCTCTGGGCTCACTGTCGCGCATGACACATTAGTGGACCCCGTCGCAATTTCTAACTCGTTGGGTCAGCACTTTGCTGAGATTTTGAGCTCTTCAAATTACCCGCGAGCGTTTCTCCCGAAGAAACGTGCAGCGGAAGTGCGACCTCTTGCTTTCTCCTCTCAAAATCGCGAAAGCTACAATACTGTTTTCTCCATGCGGGAACTCCAACATGCACTCTCTTCTTCTCGCTCCTCCGCCCCAGGACCGGATGGTATCCACGTCCAAATGTTGCTGCATTTATCAACCCATAGTCTGCGTTACCTCCTTCGCTTTTATAATCGAATTTGGACCGACAGTACTTTTCCCAGACGATGGCGGGAAGCTATCGTCGTTCCTGTTCCGAAACCTGGAAAGGACAAACATCTCCCCTCTAGCTATCGCCCCATTTCTCTCACGAGTAGTGTCTGTAAGGTTTTGGAGCGTATGGTGAATTACCGTTTAGCGTGGTGGCTGGAATCCCGCAGTCTATTAACACCTGCCGTATGCGGATTCCGAAAGCATCGTTCTGCAGTTGACCATCTTGTTGCTCTCTCCACTTATATCATGAACAATTTTCTCCGGAAACGCCAAACAGTAGCAATATTTTTTGATCTGGAGAGAGCATACGATACCTGTTGGAGGAAAGGCATCCTCCGCACACTGTTCTCTTGGGGCTTTCGAGGTCGGCTGCCCCTTTTTCTTCGCGAATTTATGGCAGAGCGCACATTTAGGGTGCGGGTGAACACTACTCTCTCCCGTACTTTCTCCCAAGAAAACGGGGTACCCCAGGGCTCCGTGCTGAGTGTTGTACTGTTTGCCATTGCCATTAATCCAATTATGGATTGTCTCCTTCCTGATGTCTCGGGCTCCCTCTTTGTGGACGATTTTGCGATCTACTACAGGTCTCAACGGACCAGCCTTCTTGAACGACGTCTTCAAGTATGTCTCGATCGCCTCCACTCTTGGAGCATCGAAACCGGCTTCCGTTTTTCTCCCAGTAACACCGTTTGTGTTAATTTTTGGCGACGTAAGGAGTTCCTTTCGCCCTCCTTACATCTCGGTCCTGTCAACCTTCCGTTTTCAAACGTCGCTAAATTCTTGGGTCTTATGTTTGACAGAAAACTGTGCTGGTCCTCCCACGTTTCCTATCTTTCGGCTCGCTGTCTGCGATCCCTTAACACCCTCCGTGTCCTGAATGGTACCTCCTGGGGAGCGGACCGAGTGGTCCTTCTCCGCCTCTATCGCGCCTTAGTGCGCTCGAAATTGGACTATGGAAGCATAGTCTACTCCTCTGCTCGGCCGTCTATTCTTCGGCGTCTCGACTCTATCCATCACCGTGGATTACGTTTAGTGTCTGGAGCTTTTTACACCAGTCCTGTGGAAAGCCTTTATGCTGAGACTGCTGAACCTCCGCTGTCCAATCGGCGAGCGGTCCTTCTGAGTCATGCTAGCCATCTGTCTTCCATGCCCGCTAATCCAGCCCATGACATTTTTTTCGACGCCTCCTTTGATGTAGGGTATGCTGGCCGCCACTCCTCCCTACTACCACCGGGAGTCCGCTTCCGTCAACTGCTCCATTGTCTTTCCTTCCGCTTCCCTAAAACCTTCTTGACAACTTGGGGTACAGCACCGCCTTGTCTCCGTCCCCGGATCTGCCTGCTCCGTGACCTTTGTCGATTTCCCAAATATGGTACCACTTCACTTGTTTATCGTCGGGCATTTGCTGCTCTATGTGCACAAATGACGGACGCCACATTTATTTACACCGACGGCTCGAAAACATCGTTAGGTGTAGGGAGTGCCTATATTGTTGGCGACACCCCAATCACTTTCGGCTTCCCGACCAGTGTTCGGTTTATACTGCGGAGCTTTACGCTGTTCTCCAGGCTGTCCACTACATCCGCCGCCATCAGCGGATACAGTACGTTATCTGCTCAGATTCTCTCAGCTCTCTCCTCAGTCTCCAAGCTCTTTATCCTGTGCACCCTCTGGTCCACCGGATTCAGGACTGTCTGCGCTTGCTCCACCTGGGGGGCGTCTCGGTGGCGTTCCTCTGGCTCCCGGGACACGTTGGTATCTGTGGAAATGAGGCGGCCGATATTGCAGCCAAGGCTGCAGTCTCTCTTCCTCGGCCAGCTATTCAATCGATTCCCTTCGCCGATCTACGGAGCGTTCTATGTCGACGTGTTGTTCATTTATGGCACACGCATTGGTCGACACTTACCCATAATAAATTGCGGGACATGAAAGCTCTTCCTTGTGGTTGGACCTCTTCCTCCCGAACGCGTCGTCGGGAGGAGGTAATTTTAACTAGACTCCGGATAGGGCACTGTCTTTTTAGCCATCGACATCTTTTAAGGGGCGATCCTCCCCCACTCTGTCCCCACTGCTCTCAGCTGTGGACGGTAAGACACCTTTTAATTGAGTGCCCCTATTTTAATCCTTAACACTTGGTTCAAGAATCATAAAAGAAGGTTGTATACGAGGCCTGTTCAGAAAGTAAGTTCCGATTCATTGCCAAATTGAAACCACAGTGAACATCAGAAATGTTTTACTTGTAACAATTAGCTACACCTTTCAGCTACTTCTCTACGTAGTCGCCGTTCTGACTTAGACTTTTGTCATAGCGTTGTACCAACTTTTCAATAGCCTCATCATAGAAGGCAGCCACCAGTGCTTTCCGCCAATTCTCCACGCTGGCCTACACCTCGTTGTCTGTGTCAAAATGTTGTCTTCAAAGACAGCGGTTCATGTGTCCAGAGATGAAACTGAGGGGGAGACAATTGCGGACTGTATTGTGGGTAATCTAACATTTACATTTGAAAACGATGCAGGAGCATCTTCATTGACCCTGCAGAATGCGGCTGAGAATTGTCTTGAAGAAGAAACAGCACGACAGTTATGTAATGTTAGCTGCATAGCTTCAGGCGAAATTTCTCACCAGGCCCTCGCACTTGGCGGCAGACACTATTTTCTAGACATCTTTACGCACTCACTGCGAGCTCAGAAATGAGAAGAGCGACGTGATGCTAACTGGGGTTATACTAGAGACACTACCCAACACATCTGTGCAAAGCTTTATCGGATTTTCATAGTCGTTTCCATTTCGCGACCGATCGGAGCTTACTTTCTGAACGCCCCTCGTACATGGAAGAACCCTGGAGATACTAAAAGGTATCAGATAGATTATATAATGGTAAGACAGAGATTTAGGAACAAGGTTTTAAATTGTAAGACATTTCCAGGGGCAGATGTGGACTCTGACCACAATATATTGGTTATGACCTGTAGATTAAAACTGAAGAAACTGCAAAAAGGTGGGATTTTAAGGAGATGGGACCTGGACAAACTGAAAGAACCAGAGGTTGTACAGAGTTTCAGGGAGAGCATAAGGGAACAATTGACAGGAATGGGGGAAAGAAATACAGTAGAAGAAGTATGGGTAGCTTTGAGGGATGAAGTAGTGAAGGCAGCAGAGGATCAAGTAGGTAAAAAGACGAGGGCTAGTAGAAATCCTTGGGTAACAGAAGAAATATTGAATTTAACTGATGAAAGGAGAAAATATAAAAACGCAGTAAATGAGGCAGGCAAAAAGGAATACAAACGTCTCAAAAATGAGATCGACAGGAAGTGCAAAACGGCTAAGCAGGTATAGCTAAAGGACAAATGTAAGGATGTAGAGGCCTATCTCACTAGGGGTAAGATAGATACTGCCTACAGGAAAACTAAAGAGACCTTTGGAGATAAGAGAACCACTTGTATGAATATCAAGAGCTCAGATGGAAACCCAGTCCTAAGCAAAGAAGGGAAAGCAGAAAGGTGGAAGGAGTATATAGAGGGTCTATACAAGGTCGATGTACTTGAGGACAATATTATGGAAATGGAAGAGGATGTAGATGAAGACGAAATGGGAGATATGATACTGCGTGAAGAGTTTGACAGAGCACTGAAAGACCTGAGTCGAAACAAGGCCCCCGGAGTAGACAACATTCCATTGGACTTACTGACGGCCTTGGGAGAGCCAGTCCTGACAAAACTCTACCATCTGGTGAGCAAGATGTATGAAACAGACGAAATACCCTCAGACTTCAAGAAGAATATAATAATTCCAATCCCAAAGAAAGCAGGTGTTGACAGATGTGAAAATTACCGAACTATCAGTTTAATAAGTCACAGCTGCAAAATACTAACACGAATTCTTTACAGACGAATGGCAAAACTAGTAAAAGCCAACCTCGGGGAAGATCAGTTTGGATTCCGTAGAAACACTGGAACACGTGATGCAATACTGACCTTACGACTTATCTTAGATGAAAGATTAAGGAAAGGCAAACCTACGTTTCTAGCATTTGTAGATTTACAGAAAGCTTTTCACAATGTTGACTGGAATACTCTCTTTCAAATTCTAAAGGTGGCAGGGGTAAAATACAGGGAGCGAAAGGCTATTTACAATTTGTACAGATACCAGATGGCAGTTATAAGAGTCGAGGGACATGAAAGGGAAGCAGTGGTTGGGAAAGGAGTAGGACAGGGTTGTAGCCTCTCGCCGATGTTGTTCAATCTGAATATTGAGCAAGCAGTAAAGGAAACAAAAGAAAAATTCGGAGTAGGTATTAAAATTCATGGAGAAAAAATAAAAACTTTGAGTTTCGCCGATGACATTGTAATTCTGTCAGAGACAGCAAAGGTCTTGGAAGAGCAGTTGAATGGAATGGACAGTGTCTTGAGGATATAAGATGAACATCAACAAAAGCAAAACAAGGATAATGGAATGTAGTCGAATTAAGTCGGGTGATGCTGAGGGAATTAGATTAGGAAATGAGACACTTAAAGTAGTAAAGGAGTTTTGCTATTTGGAGAGCAAAATAACAGATGATGGTCGAAGTAGAGAGGATATAAAATGTAGGCTGGCAATGGCAAGGAAAGCGTTTCTGAAGAAGAGATATTTGTTAACATCCAGTATTGATTTAAGTGTCAGGAAGTCATTTCTGAAAGTATTCGTATGGAGTGTAGCCATGTATGGAAGTGAAACATGGACGATAAATAGTTTCGACAAGAAGAGAATAGAAGCTTTCGAAATGTGGTGCTACAGAAGAGTGCTGAAGATTAGATGGGTAGATCACATAACTAATGAGGAGCTACTGAGTAGGATTGGGGAGAAGAGGAGTTTGTGGCACAACTTGATTAGAAGAAGGGATCGGTTGGTAGGACATGTTCTGAGGCATCAAGGGATCACAATTTTAGCATTGGAGGGCAGCGTGGAGGGTAAAAATCGTGGAGGGAGACCAAGAGATGAATACACTAAGCAGATTCAGAAGGATGTAGGTTGCAGTAGGTACTGGGAGATGAAAAAGCTTACACAGGATAGAGTAGCATGGAGAGCTGCATCAAACCAGTCACAGGACTGAAGACCACAACAACAACAACAACATTTTAATCCGTTACGCTCCTGTCTACAGCTATCGCCTGATATATCGTCGATTTTAGCAGATGACACGCGCTCTGCCGACCGCGTTCTCAAGTTTATTAGTGCCAGTGAAATGACGTCATTCATTTGAAGCTTTTTTTTGGGGACAACCAACCCCTTTCTGTAGTGGATTTTTAAGCCTTCCTTCTGCTTTTAGTTTCTCCAATTTTATGACTTTCAATCCCATTGCTGCTGGTTTTCAATTTCGGTTTTTTACTGTTTCCTAAGTCACGGATCGGGCGCTAATGACCATAGAAGTTTTGTGCCCTAAAACCAAAACAAAAAAAAAAAAAAAAAAACGCGATGTCGCCAAACACGGATGCGACCATCATGGAGATGTAAACAGAACCAGGATTCATCCGAAAAAATTACGTTTTGCGATTCGTGCACCCAGGTTCGTCGTTGAGTACACCATCGCAAGCGTTCCTGTCTGTGATGCAGCATCAAGGATAACCGCAGCCACGGTGTCCGAGCTGATAGTCCGTGCTGCTGCAAACGTCGTCGAACTGTTCGTGCATATGGTTGTTGTCTTGCAAACGTCCCCATCTGTTGACTCAGGGATGGAGACGTGGCTGCACTATCCGTTACAGCCATGTGGATAAAATGCCTGTCACCTCGACTGCTAGTTGGCCGTTGGTATCCAGCACGGCGTTCCGTATTTCCCTCCTGAACCCACCGATTCCATACTCTGCTAACAGTCATTGGATCTCGACCAACGCCAGCAGCAATGTCACGATACGATAAAACGCAATCGCGATATGCTACAATCCGACCTTTATCAAAGTCAGAAACGTGGTGGTACGCCTTCTGCTCCTTACACGACGTATCACAACAACATTTCACCAGGCAATGCCGGTCAACAGCTGTTAGTGTATGAGAAATCGGTTGGAAAGTTTCCTCATGTCAGCACGTTGTAGATGTCGCCACCGGCGCCAACCTTGTGTGAATGCTCTCAAAGACTAATCATTGGCATATCGCAGCATCTTCTTCATGTCGGTTAAATTTCGCGTCAGTAGCACGTCATCTTCGTGGTGTAGTAATTTTAATGGCCAGTAGTGTACAAATATGGAGGGAAGCGGAGGCGGCTGGTAAGCGCGTTCCCTTTTGTGAGCCTGACTACCTGCGTAGAGACAGGCCGTGCACCATCACCTGGCTGCAGGCAACAGAGGCCGTCTGGAGCCAAAGTAGGCGCAGATTAACGCCAGGCCAAACAGAGTTCCCGGCACGCAGGCGGCCGCTTTGGTCGATGCGAGCTCGCACTCTGCACAGGGCGCGCCGCTCTGAAAGCCACGCGCTGTGCAGACGGCTCGCTGGGGAATCAAATAACACCGGGGGGAGGTGGCGTCCAATCAACATTCAGCATCAGCATCGCTCGCGTTGTTTGGCCTCGTAGCAGCGCTGCGCCAGCTCCACGGGCACTTAGCGCGTTATGACTCGGGAAGAGCAAACAGTGGGCCTCGTACCAAACTGGCTCTCCCTTTCGATGAAATAGAAACTATTCAGCGGTGCGTTTCCGTGCCGTCTTTACAAGTAGTACAACGGGGGTGCTATAGCGACATCAGGAGCGAAATAACATCCGACGATGTGTTTCATATCGGGTTGATTTATTTTCCTTACACTTGACTGCACGTGAGGTATCCCAACAATCTACTTGCTTTTAAGTTCTGCGGGCATGGATGTGTGTGATGTCCTTAGGTTAGTTAGGTTTAAGGAGTTCTAAGTTCTAGGGGACTGATGACCTCAGATGTTAAGTCCCATTGCGCTCAGAGACATTTGAACCATTTTTTTTAAGTTCTGCAACCAAAATAATTGTGAGCGATGTTGTTGTTGTTCTTGTGGTCTTCAGTCCTGAGACTGGTTTGATGCAGCTCTCCATGCTATCCTATCCTGTGCAAGCATCTTCATCTCCCAGTACCTACTGCAGCCTACATCCTTCTGAATCTGCTTAATGTATTCATCTCTTGGTCTCCCTCTACGATTTTTACCCTTCACGCTGCCCTCCAATGCTAAATTGGTGATCCCTCGATGTCTCAGAACATGTCCTATCAACCGATCCCTTCTTCTAGTCAAGTTCTGCCACAAGCTCCTCTTCTCTCCAATTCTATTCAATACCTCCTCATTAGTAATGTCATCTACCCATCTAATCTTCAGCATTCTTCTGTAGCACCACATTTCGAAAGCCTCTATTCTCTTCTTGTCTAAACTATTTATCGTCCACGTTTGACTTCCATACATGGCTACACTCCATACAAATACTTTCAGAAACGACTTCCTGACATTTAAATCTGTACTCCATGTTAACAAATTTTTCTTGTTCAGAAACGCTTTCTTTGCCATTGCCAGTCTATATTTTATATCCTCTCTACTTCGACCATCGTCAGTTATTTTGCTCCCCAAATAGCAAAACTCCTTTACTACTTTAAGTGTCTCATTTCCTAATCTAATTCCCTCAGCATCACCCGACTTAATTCGACTACATTCCATTATCCTCGTTTTGCTTTTCTTGATGCTCATCTTATATCCTCTTTTCTAGACACTGTCCATTTCGTTCAGTTGCTCTTCCAAGTCCTTTGGTGTCTCTGACAGATTTACAATGTCATCGGCGAACCTCAAACTTTTTATTTCTTCTCCATGGATTTTAATACCTACTCCGAACTTTTCTTTTGTTTCCTTTATTGCTTGCTCAATATACACATTGAATAACATCGGGGATAGGCTACAACCCTATCTCACTCCCTTCCCAACCACTGCTTCCCTTTCATGTCCCTCGACTCTTATAACTGCCATCTGGTTTCTGTACACATTGTAAATAGCCTTTCGCTCCCTGTATTTTACCCCTGCCACCTTTAGATTTTGAAAGAGAGTATTCCAATCAACATTGTCGAAAGCTTTCTCTATGTCTACAAATGCTAGAAACATAGGTTTGCCTTTCCTTAATATTTCTTCTAAGATAAGTTGTAGGGTCAGTATTGCCTCACGTGTTCCAACATTTCTACGGAATCCAAACTGATCTTCCCCGAGGTCGGCCTCTATCAGTTTTTCCATTCGTCTGTAAAGAATTCGCGTTAGTATTTTGCAACTGTGACTTATTAAACTGATAGTTCGGTAATTTTCACATCTGTCAACACCTGCTTTCTTTGGGATTGGAATTATTATATTCTTCTTGAAGGGACTGGCTCTCCCAAGGCTGTCAGTAGTTCTAATGGAATGTTGTCTACTCCGGGGACCTTGTTTCGACTCAGGTCTTTCAGTGCTCTGTCAAACTCTTTACGCAGTATCATATCTCCCATTTCATCTTCATGTACATCCTCTTCCATTTCCATAATATTGTCCTCAAGTAGGTCGCCCTACACCTGCATTACCACTATTTGCTTTTGTATTTATAACCCTGTATTCACCTGACCAAAAGTCTTGTTCCTCCTGCTACCGAACTTCACTAATTCCCACTATATCTAACTTTAACCTATCCATTTCCCTTTTTAAGTTTTCTAGCCTACCTGCCCGATTAAGGGATCTGACATTCCACGCTGCGATCCGTAGAACGCCAGTTTTCTTTCTCCTGATAACGACGTCCTCTTGTTTAGTCCCCTACCGGAGATCCGAATGGGGGACTATTTTACCTCCGGAATATTTTACCCAAGAGGACGCAGCATCATTTAATCATACAGTAAAGCTGCATGCCCTCGGGAAAAATTACGGTTGTAATGTCCCCTTGCTTTCAGCCGTTCGCAGAATCAGAACAGCAAGGCCATTTTGGTTAGTGTTACAAGGCCAGATCAGTCAATCATCCAGACTGTTACCCCTGCAACTACTGAAAAGGCTGCTGCCCCTCTTCAGGAACCACACGTTTGTCTGGCCTCTCAACACCTATGGTTGCACCTACGGTACGGCTATCTGTATCGTTGAGGCACGCAAGCCTCCCCACCAACGGCAAGGTCCATGGTTCACGGGGGGCGATGTATGGATTCAATAAAGATATATTATTTCAAATCTACCTATGATCGATACTATTAAATCTTAGTTACTACAGTTTTAATAACAGAGTAATTAGTGTGGCACAAGTCTGTAATGCCCTAATTGAAGAACTTTCGATTCTACTTTGGATGTCCAGAGGTAACAAGTGAGTGCAAGTTAATTTGTGTTCAGACCGTGCGACGGTCCTTGTGACTTTTGAGACCGAGAGAATTGCTATATGACTTCTAACCTGAAGCTGGTATGTTGAACTTGCTATACTGTGAGATATGTGTGGCCGGGGCCTCCAGTTGAGGACAAGTAACGCAAGGAATTTTCCAGAACCTGATGCAAATAATCTTTCGGAAACTCCTGCCCCGAAGCAACAGTTAATGGGGGAAGGAAACAGCCAATCCACATCTTCATTTAAGCTCCACATGCCACCTCAGCAAGTGTAGTTGGGGGCACTTTGTGCATAACTGTTACTCGTCATAGCCGAGCGGTCTAAGGCGCTGCAGTCATGGACTGTGCGGCTGATCCCAGCGGAGGTTCGAGTCCTCCCTCGGGCATGGGTGTGTTGTAAGCTTAGGGACTGATGACCTTAGCAGTTAAGTCCCATAAGATTTCACACACATTGAACATTTTGTCACTCCTCTTATAACGCTATCGAGCTACCTGCCAAAGGTGCTCCCGAGTAACTGACTTTTTCTTTTCACAGAGAAGCCAAGTATAACACTACTGTGCAATGTAAAATGCCAAATATGACCTTAACATTCAGTAAGCATTACCCTTCTGGAAGAATTTGTAAAGTCTGACCGTGCATTAACCTATCGGATAGAGGGTATCGAACGTTAACTTCGTATTGTGGCAATCAGTAGAAAGCAGAAAGACTGTAATTTAGAAAATAATGAAAGTAGTGATTTATTACGTAAACGAAACAAAAGAGAAACGGTTGCCAGCCTAATTAGCCACAATAAGGTGAAAACCCTAGTCTCAATGATTATTCTTTCAAAAGGGACTTTCTTAAATTCCTTCTTAGTAAAGTGCAATGGACACACACCCAACTACCACCCGAACTGCACAGAGGGTAGCAGTAGTTATCAACTTTACAGATAATCAGTTGCAGCAATGTAAATGAGACTTTCCCTTTATAAATAACAGTAATTACCTCAACTTTTAACTAATTAAGCACTAAATATTCTCAAAGACCTCACGACAACTAATTAAGCACTAAATATTCTCAAAGACCTCACGACACTAAGTGGCACCAGACAAGAGTTAAAGTTAGACCAACACATACACGTCACAAATGCAATAAAATGACACTATACTATCACTTTTCATATTCGCTTCACTGTAGATATGTTTCAGATTTCAATAACAAAAACCGAATTGAAATTAACCTTTTCCTATTAGCCAAGATTAATTTGGGGGCTGTTAAACTGTCTCTTCTTTTACTAGCAACTTTGCACACATTTCAACAACAATTTGCATCACACAAATGCTGAATTACAACCCCACTTAAGATTATTTAGCCCTCATTGCCCTATATAATTTACACTAGCAGTATTCTTATATAGCTTCGGAAATAAATTCAAGGTAAAATAAAGTTTCAGAAAGGTTTAGCATTATGTGGCTTTTTTAATTACTTGAGAATCAAGTGATTTTACTTATCAACATTTATACTTCTTAGCACTAAACTTTGGCACAATCAGAGTAGAAGCAATTAAAAACAAAATAAACTTTTTAGCAAGTTTAAGACGATGTGCCTCTCTCTTTATCTACTTGACAATTGGTTAAACTAGCAACTTTTATATACTTTAAAACTGAAACTTAGGCACATTTAAATAGAAACCAATTTGCATTTCTTCACAAACAGGATACTCGGTATTTAGCACTTTAGGATAGGACCCTGCTTGGTATCATGGAGAGGACAGTTCCAAAGTTCAACCACACATTTTGCAACACTTGAATTATTATTGCAAAAGGGGATACAAGCACACTGGGCCATACTGTCTAACATTCTGCGTGGTGTCTGTTTGTTCTATATTATGTCTCCCTACCAATTTCGCGCAACGACGCTCTGAGCGTGTTTTTTAGGGAATTGACTAGTTTGAACCTGGGACCTGTTGCTGGTAAGGAGACCCAGACCACATATAACATGTAGAATTCAGAAGAGTTCAGTGAGACTAGCGATGATATAACCAAATACTTAATAATTTCAGCGTCAGCTTCACTGCACTCCCTGTAAAGGAATCTTAATATTAACTAAATTTAGTGGAAGGGGTTCAAGGCTTTCCTATTTTTAGTTAGGTGGTAAAATAACGTCGAAAAAGCAGTTAAGTTTACCATTGGAAATTTTATTCTACTCACAAAACATCGTTTATAAATTGCACTATTGATAAAAGGAAATGTTTTAACGCAGGATGGTAAAAACCAACTGCGTTCAACAAAAATGTGAATGAATATTCCCTGAATGCGTTTCCAAGTTCTACAATGGATCGAAGGATGACCTATGCCATATCACATCTATAATCTAGGTTTAAATTAAGTTTCACAAAAGAGAAAACTATCAAAATGGCCTACAGTGACTCTCAATTATCTTTAATTACTTATCTAACTTGTCGTAAATTACAGTGGCTGATGTGGCTTCTCAATAACTATATAACAGAAAAATCATTGCGTTTCAGATTTTTACTTCAAGTGGCAAATGTGAACACCATGAGCTTTAATTGACGATCGACACTAGTATTACGCAAAAAGGGGGTGTAACAGATGAGACTTCTGCAGTTCTGAGTGAAGCTTTACGCGCTGTTATGCGGCACCTCGTGCGTTCATTACCTTGTCGGTGTTCGTCAGGGGGCGGGGGCAGCACAGCTCCGCTCACCTCGCCGTCTCGGAAGCAACTCTCTCCTAACTTCTCCATACTACAATTTACCGAAGTTGGTTTAAAAAAACTATCTGTCTGTGTTTTCATCTGACCAATCAGGGTCTCAATGTAAACCTTAAGCTCTGCCAACAAAAATTTTGTCTATCCAATGAGAAACGTTGTACTTTTCGTGGTGGGGCAATGTGTTTAAACTTTGCAACATAACAGAGACGCGAAAAAGTCTCACACTAAAACTTGCAGCTGGTGTGGTCATTTTAGTGTTATCGTAAGATCTATACTGTTCTTCTGGCGGGCTCTACCTTTTAACATGGGCTGGGGGGTTGTCCTAGCGGTTAGCTGGAGACGTGGGTGTCCGTCCCTTATCGTAGGGCTTTCCAGCTTAACACGGTTCTGCTCTCGGCTTCTGTTCTCGTTTCTCCCCTCGGAACTGCGTCTGCCTCACGGTGGGAAGGTATGACATGCATTTAGGCATTCTTGTGTTATTCTGTGGTATTCCATTTACTCACTCGTTACTCGTATTACTTAGGTTAATTTAATGTCACGATTTATTCGGAGCTATGTGAAATACTACTGGATTTGCTTATCATGTCAGGGTTTTCATGGAAGGTGTTGGATTTGCCTGACACCTTACAACTGGCATACATATCTGTTTTCCAAAGCAGGTGAAGTAGTGGCGCAATAGTGGTGACAGGCACGTGGTGGCTATCAGGTCTCCTTCTGGCGATTTTAAGCTCTATTTAATTCTTCTTGGGGACGTATTCATTTATAGAGTCATTCCAAATGCGAGAGCACCATTTTACAGCTGGAACCACGTCCGAGGCCATTCCATCATAAATTCGGTTTCTGAATGCCTCAGTTGGCACCTGTGGTGTTGACTGCACAAATGCTGGCTATCCTAGAGTCGCGACTACTCTTTATAAATCATCATGAAACTTCCGGCTTAATGCATTATTTCATGTATAGTAGTTGTTTGAAAACAGCGTCGGATATTCCTACGGGAGATATTAATAGTCAAAAGGAGAAGGAAAGGCGCTACCTGTGATATGAACGGAGATGTAGGTCAATGTGTTGTCTCATTCCTATGTGTCTGTGACATAGGTGCTGTAGGCAGAGATGCATGTGGTTATCACGCATCTAGGCGCATCCTCTGCCCTTGTTCGTCGTGTTTATAACGCTTTCTTTCTTCATGTACAACTGGCCCCACTTGGATTGCGTCACACACTTCTGTAACGTCTACAAATCGCCGATGGTTGGGCAGACGCCAATGCCTTTAAATGCTCTAGTAGCCACAAGGAAAACCCATTCAGGTCCGGTGAAAGGGGAGACAATACAACTGGTCCAGTTCGGTTAATCCGTTGCCCATGAAACGTGGCGGTGAAATACGATCGCACCATCCGTAGAAAATGGAGTGATGCCCCGCCGTACATAAGCCACAGTCGTTGTCTTTCTGTACGGGTAATTGTCTCCAAGTTGCTGGTATATCTTATCGCAGAAACTGATGATAAACAGCACCTGTCAATCTGGTAAAAGCCGTGCGGTTCTAGGCGCTTCAGTCTGGAACAGCGTGACCGCTACGGTCGCAGGTTCGAATCCTGCCTCAGGCATGGATGTGTGTGCTGTGCTTAACTTAGTTAAGTTTAAGTAGTTCTAAGTTCTAGGGGACTGATGGCCACAGATGTTAAGTCCCATAGTGCTCAGAGCCATTTGAACCAATCTGGTAAAATGTACGACCTTTTTTGCTATCGACAGATTCTGACCATACATTGATAACGATCAACCCTGATTCCTGGCCCTATGACTTTTCGAGGATTTGCGTCAGACCACATGTACGTATTTACTGAGCCACCTCTTCTAAATCCTGCGTCACCTATAATTATAGGCAATTTAATCCTCTAGTAAAGCGGCGCAAATCTCACCGGACACTGTTTACTGCACGTAATTAAAGAAACTTTTCTTCCAGCTTTGGCTCCTAAGCGAATATGGGACAAATTTTTGAAGGAAGTTGTATATATTATCAAAAGTAATTGTCCTTGTAACAGTTGTTCGGGATACACTCTGAGTTACTTTTAGTCTCCAGATTTCTCGCGGTTAAGAATGGAATGCAGTGTTCTCTTGACAGAGACTCCTCGGTCCCACAGGTGGTCTGATATTTCGTATTTCCGGATGTTTCTATTTCGTTTATTTAGCTGCCGTGCGAAAATGTATAGAAGCCCTTCCGAAAGTCAAGAACACGACATCAACATGGACACACAGAGCGAGTTGGTTTTCACACAACCTGTGTTTACGGAACCCATTTCGATTCCAACATAGGATATTTTCGGTCTCCAGAAATGTTATAATAGGCGACTGTAAAACATCCTCCAAAACTGTACAAAGACCGACGTCAGAGACAGTTTTGTGCGACTGTTCGACAACCGTCTTGGGAACACTTCGTTACTTCAGCGACCTACGGTGTACTACGACGAGAAGAGGAGCAAAGCTTACGAGAGATTGTGTGTAGTTGAACATTAACCGAAAAGTTTAACGAACTACTTGCAAACAGACTGGGTTGCCTGCATTCAACTTCTTGTGATCTTGTTTGCACTTGTATAATACATTATTTTTCCTTTTAATTCTTCTGTCTTCTAAGAAGCTTAAAAAGATGTCCGTGAGTATCTGTCTTGACCTAGAGCACTCGAATCACGTTCTCTCACATGTCGGGAGATGGATTTCGGTCGCCATTGATGTTAAAAAGTCATCGTAATGGCAGTGCTAGTGAAATGTCTGAAAATGCGTAACTGAGTATGCAGTAATGGCCATTATGATATATACGCATGTATTTGTACTGTCATTTTCTGTCGCGTCGTGTGTAATTTTTCGTATCGCTGCCATAATTCTTCGTACACTATAGTTTAGAAAGGAAAGGAGAGTACAGTCTATTAAAATTATTTGAAGGTAACATGCTGTATGTTCCCTAATCCATTACCCGTCAATGCAGAGGACAGAATTTCTTATGACCTGTTATCCGACATTATGTCCCACCGACATTCACGCTACTGGTGTTTTAAAGAAGTAACATTTGAACTAATCATGTGCTCCAGCGTAATTCCTTATTGCGCTGAGAACCACCAAGTACGTTTCAGTCGATGTAGTTCTATCCTGAAAGTTAGCTGGGACGAGACGAAGGATGGAATTTCTGCTTGCAGCTACTGTCGTGTTATACCGCTGTATCATTTCCATTTCACTTCAGGAGAGAGTGCATATTCCAGTGGACAGAGAAGTCACAATGCTCCATCTCTTTGCCTCATCACATGCCCGTCAATACCGCTATTGTCCACGAAGAGCGAAGGGCGCCCCATTGTTATTCCGAGGTATTGAAATCGTAACAAGCGCACTGTCGAGTCCTTCGCATCACGTCATTGCTGGTCCAAAAGTCATATGAGAATACAGAAGCCGTAGTTGATAAACGAGATTTTTAGTGGAATTCCCGGTTCGGTAGTAAAAAACTTGCTTTTGGTAGTTCTACTGTACTTTCACTTTTATTTCTAGTGTTCTCTCGCTAAAACGACCGGTGCTAACTCATCGACTTGCCCACTAAAAATTGTTGCTGTGTGAGGTGGAATACAGGAAAAGGTGGAAGTTAGTCTCGAACTGTTATTTTACACAATATTGTGCGCAATGCCCAGTATATGGTAGTAAAATTTTCTATTCCATTTCTGATTTTCCATTGTATGTACGCCTATTAATCAAGGCAGTTAAAATTAATGAATTAAGAAATCCTTAGTGTATCTGGAAGATCGGTAAGATTGCTGTAAATATGGAAGTTTCATTTGAATCCTAAAACTGGTAATGTTTCATGTACGATAAATATTCCCCATTGACGGTATCTTCGAATTTATCTTTTGATACTGCAGTGTGAATTTACAGAGCGATTTCACATATGTGGAATATACAATCGAAAGGCAACAATATTGACGCTACTGGACTTCAGCAAAGCTTTTGACACTGTTAACTTTGACATATTGCTCAGAAAAATGCTACAGCTTAATTTCTCGGATAGTGCAATGAGATGGTTTGAAAGCTACTTAAAAGACAAACAGCAATGTGTTGTCTGCGTAAATGAAAAAACTTCCTGGAAACATGTTTCCTCGGGAGTGCCACAAGGATCAGTCTTAGGACTACTTTTGTTTTCTTTATATGTCAACGATATTTCGTCGGTTCTGTCCTCCTGTAAATATCATTTCTATGCCGACGACCTCCAGTTCTACCTAAGCGTCAGACCTGAAGATGTAAACACTGCAATCGCTCAGATCAATGATGATCTGTCTTCAGTAGTGACATAGGCGAAAAACCTGGGGCTTAAACTAAATGCGAAAAAGACGCAAGTAATCTTAACAGCCCATCAGAAATTAATAAGTTCAGATTTCCGCGAACGGCTACCTCCTATTCTGCTCGACGGTACTCCAATACCATATCAGAAAACAGTAAAGAACTTGGGTGTAACTTTGGATGAGCATCTCAACTGGGCGGAGAATACAGTCGCAGTGTGCCGAAAGACATCTGCTTGTCTCTATGCTCTCAAAAAGTTTCTGAACATATTTCCACAGGACTTGAAACGCCAGCTCGTGCAAGCACTCGTTCTACCGAACCTCCACTATTGTGATGTGATTCAACAAGGCATGAGTAGTGAAAACAAAAGACGGCTAGAGCTAACCATGAATGCCTGTATGCGTTACACCTGCAACATTCGCCGATATTATCATGTTAGTGCTTCATACTCCGAGCTAGGGTGGCTGCGGCCGGACAAATTGTGTGACTACCACACTCTATGTCTACTCCACCGACTTCTCGTCGCGCAAGCACCCCAGTACCTTGCTTCAGAGATTAAAAACCTGTCATGCCATCATAATCGAAACACGAGGTCACGCTTATTTGGTATCCTAACTGTGCCCACTCACAAAACAAAAACTTTTGAAAACTGCTTCTCAGTTGCCGCTGTCCGCCTCTGGAACAAACTGCCCCTTACCTTGCGCAAAATTCAATCCCCCGCTGCTTTTAAGAAGAAGTTGAAGCATTTCCTACTATCATCCTCATAACGTTCTCCACAAAATTAATGTACAAGGCCAATCCTCTCATCTGTCAAATAGCAAAGCTAGCGTCTCCCATCTTGCTCCTGAGATGCCTTCTTCTTCATGTATCTCTATTAGCCACGCAATCTTCTTTTCCTTTACATTTCCTTAATTATGTTTCATCATGTCTCTCTATTCTTCACCTCCCTTCACCATGAGTCTCCCTCATATACCCTGCCGCCAGCACTCCTATCTAAAATCTGTCTCTTCAATAATGTCTAATTATAACAGTACTTATGATCTAAGAATATAAACTCAATATCTATGTATTTTTCCAGGTGTACCTTTCAAATTGTTTATTTCACTTTTTGTACTAGATGTAGTTTAACATGCCTACTAAAACATGTGAATGTAAAATAAGTAGAATGCCTGGTTAGATGTAAGAGAGGGCCTAACGGCCCTAATCTTGCCAGGTTAAATAAATCAATAAATAAATAAATATAATTCGCTACTTGATAATTCCAAGTCAGTTTATCCACCAACTTGAAGTAGCGTTAAGTATCAACAGGGTGTTCGCAAAAATCTCGTTATAAACTTCTAGGACTTGAGGGGAGTGAGTACATAATATTTTTTACGGTAACCGATGCTCGGAAACTTATGGTTTCCACGTTTCGGCGGTCCTGATACAGATGTTTAACTCGTCCACTTCTGCTTTAGGAACTGAATCGGGAGAGATGCAGTAGATTTATTAGAAAAAAACATTCGGATAGAGACATAACGAATCATCCACATATAACATAAGCACACTATTTGCATTAACACTTAAATATTACGTTCTGAAAGTACAGTATACTGGTTTCTCTTTTTGTTTCGGAATAGTGTAAACACGCAATATTTGAGTGTTAAACAAACAAATGAGAAGTGATAAATGGATGCTTCGTTAGTGTTCCCATTCGAATTGTTACCTAATAATTGTACTGCGGAACGCCAAATGTAATTGCTTAAAGCTGCGAAGGGTAGCCGCTCGGTCAAGGGCGTCTTGCCACGGTTCCAATGGCTCCCCCCCCCCCCCCCCCAGTTGGTGGTTCAAGTCCTCCCTCGGGCATGGGTGTTGTCCTTAGCGTAAGATAGTTTAAGTTATTTTAAGTAGTGTGTAAACCCAGGGAGCGATGACTTCAGCTGTTTGGTCCCACAGGAACTTACCACAAATTTCCAAATAATTGCTTAAGAAGAATTGGATAGGTTAAAAATCTGAATTTAAACCATCGTAGAACGGAAATGATGCATTTCCAGACATGAGCCCTATTCGAAATATTATGTATTCACTCCCCTCTGCAAGCCCTAGAGTTTAGTTACGAGAACTCCTGTGTAAGTTCTTTAATTGGTAATTTCGAGACAGGGAACTTCAATGGTTTATTTCTGGACCAGCTATCTCTAGATTTCTAGACTGATGTGCAGTTATGATTGTTATTATTATGGCCAACTGAGGAGTGCGATGGAACTTTTTAGGCAGCTGTCTCCTTCCTTCAATATCTCTCCATCTTCTCACAGAAACTGCTGTTCCATTTTTGTATTCATGGTCTGCTAACCTCATTCCTCCGCTTTAATTGGGATTTCGAGGCGGATAATTGTTCAAAAATGGTTCAAATGGCTCTGAGCCACTATGGGACTTAACATCTGAGGTCACCAGTCCCCTAGAACTTAGAACTACATAAATCTAACTGACCTAAGGACAGCACACACATCCATGCCAGAGGCAAGATTCGAACCTGCGACCGTAGCGGTCGTGCGGTTCCAGCCTGATGCGCCTAGAACCGCTCGGCCGCATAGGTCGGCGGAGAATTGTTGGTCAAATTTTTGAGTTTAGCGAAGAACTGACTTCTTATACATTACACTGTGGGTTTTCGTCCGGAGTTTCAGAGCGAAACTAAGAGTGGGAAATGAGCACCTGGGACATCAAATTCACAAAAGCGGAGTGTTGCAAAAAGGAGTTATTCGCTTTCAAGTAATCGTGGTAACTAGGAAAAACTTATGAAGTGAATCGAGGAAAAATTTTTGTCCGAATTTTTATTGCCAGACCACCAACGGCAAGCAGATCAAAAGGACTTCAAATTGACAAGCGTCAACTCCAGCTTAGAAAATAAAAAAAAGAAACTTGAAAGTAATCTGACTATTTAAAAAATTAATTTGTGATCCGACGGAAAATTACAGCATGCATTCTTGTCCAAATTTTCATAGTAAAACGAAGACTTCAAAACGGACAAATGAGGTCGAAATTTTCCAGTGTCATTGCTACTATTGCAAAAAGTATTAAACTTATTTGAAAGTTATCAGGATAATTAAGAAAAACCTAATCAGGGATTTCAAGAAAAATTTAAATATTTCACGAAGAGCTGCTGCAACCTATATTAATGAAGTATAGAAAACTTCAAATCTGTTATCCTGATCATAAAAAATTGTACTGGTGTGACATTTAATTGTCTAAAAGGATTCCTTCGTACCAAGTACTAAATTCAGGACATTTCCGAAACAAAAGACGCTAGGAAAGCGATTTTGTAAAAGTCTCTGTGATAACGCCTCAGTGTACCCGTAAGCTCTGCAGATGACTGTTGTTCCTCATGCACCCTTTAATGCTTCACAGTAGACAGCTGGTAACAGTGATGCAAACTGTCAGTGAGCTTCTTACACCGACTCGACTACAGAACGTCCCAAGCACCACGTGAGGTACGCAAGCGTGGCTGACCGCAAAGACTGCTGGTGATTGTGGAAAGCTTTCCAGCAACATTAATGCATTGAGCAGATTTCGATTCTGGAATCCGCGTTTCATTTTGGACGATAGTGACAAAGAGAGTGTGTTCTATGACTGTGCTTTGCCAGAAGCTATCGAAGAGCATGCTATACTGAGAGTCCTTTGAAAGTTTGAGGCAGAGCAGCACTGTAGAACAGAACGATTTCCTGTAATTACGATCGAAATGCACTTTGACGATGACAACAGTGAAGAAGTATCTCAAAATGTGACGAAGTCGTCAGAATACCGCTTTTCATCACATTATAAATAGTGGGTTTCTTTCTTCTGTATCGAAAATATGTAATAAATATAAAATCACAGCATAAATTGAAGCATCTCTGATTTCTCTACATCTATATACTCTTAATATTAACAGAATACTCATCGAGACTTAAATACATCGAATTTCATGCTCTCAGTTCAAAACGTGAGAATAAAAATTATTGAAAAAAACGGCCAAATATTTTGTGAAATAATTGTCAAAAAGTAAGAAATAAAACATATGAGAGAAATACTTGATTCACTTGCGAATTATGCTCGAAACCGTATACAACAAATCTGGTGAGGACTGAGAATTTAAAATTCAATGTTTGCCTAATTATCTTTGAATTTTGTAGAGTTCCAGTCCTGGTGGATTATGTAAATTATGCAGTCTGCTGTTGTGTGGTACTAACTTATTTATATCTTCTAATACTGAAGATATGAAAAAAACACAAACAATTTTAGAATTTCGGAAGTATAATATCAGTAAAGAGAATGCGTATGGTGAAACAAGTACTGTTTCCTTTACAGTGGTTACAGTACTAGAGGTCCCGTTATTGCGCTTAAGAAAACGCTAAATACGGAAGGTCTTCTGTAATCCGTAAGACAGATGAACAGCTCGGAAACGATGATTGTGTGCATGAATATGACGTTATACCCTGTCATGACCAACATCGGTGAGACAATTACTTGTGGGCAATAACATTCCTGAGAGGGATAGGCCTGCCCAGAATCCCAATCTAAGCGTAATGCAACACATTAGATTGTCGACTTCGCTCCAGACTCGAGCATCGAACATCACTCCATTCCCTGGTTCCGGCCCTTGAGGAAGAGCTGCCTGCCATTCATCAACGGTCATTCGGTCACCTCACTGAAATGGTCCCCAACAGCGTTCAAGTCGTCATAACGGTCTAGGATGGGCATTTCTCACATTGACGCTCACTAACAGGTGTCCAGCTACATTGGATCGTATAGCGCATTTCAGATTTGATCAGGATGATCTGCATTTTTTTGGAATCTGTGCTGAAAGAAAGTCCGCTGAGTGGTCCGTGCAGATGGCTACCATGCGGAGGACCTGAGTTCGATTCCCAGTAATGCCAAGACTTTTTTTCTTGGTGGAAGGACTCGAAGGGGGGTACTCAGCCTCGTGATGCCAGCTGAGGAGCTACTTGACCGCATATCAGCGGCTCCACGGTCCGGAAACTCTGCAAAACGTCGGGATGAGCGGTGTGATGACCGTATGACACTCTATACGTCATCCTCGTGGCGTAGGATGACACTTCAGCCGGTAGACATCCTTTGGGTGTTCACAAACTAGCGACGAGCTCGTTATACTCGAAGAATAACTGGAACCACTACCTACTCGCTTGCTTCTGCGTTTCATGTGTCACCCATCGAGTACGAATGGACTGACAGTTTTCCTTCATTGTCCTCCAGCATCTGTAGTTAGTTATGCAGTGACACACACGCAGTGACTCAAATCGCTTGATACGGGCAAGTCCAGATTGTATACCGATTAGGTTCCTTTCAGATTACGCTGATACAATAGCTCCCTACTCAGCAATCATATACAACCGCTCGCTCACCCATAGATCTGTACCTACAGATTGGAAAATTGCGCAGGTCGCACCAGTGTTTAAGTAGTAGGAGTAATCCATGGAACTACAGACCTATATCATTGACGTCGGTTTGCAGTAGGGTTTTGGAGAATATACTCTATTCAAACATTAAGAATCACTTCGAAGGGAACGATCTATTGATACGTAATCAGCATGGTTTCAGAAAACATCGTTCTTGTGCAACGCAGCTAGCTCTTTATTCGCACGTAGTAATGGCCGCTATCGACAGGGGATCTCAAGTTGATTCCGTATTTCTAGATTTCCGGAAAGCTTTTGACACCGTTCCTCACAAACGACTTCTAATGAAGCTGCGGGCCTATGGGGTATCGTCTCAGTTGTGCGACTGGATTCGTGATTTCCTACCTACTAGCTTGCTTCTGCGTTTCATGTGTCACCCATCGAGTACGAATGGACTGACAGTCGCAGTTCGTAGAAATAGACGGCAAATCATCGAGTAAAACTGAAGTGATATCAGGTGTTCCCCAGGGAAGCGTCCTGGGACCTCTGCTGTTCCTGATCTACATAAATGACCTGGGTGACAATGTGAGCAGTTCTCTTAGGTTGTTCGCAGATGATGCTGTAATTTACCGTCTAGTAAGGTCATCCGAAGACCAGTATTAGTTGCAAAGCTATTTAGATAAGATTGCTGTATATTGTGGCAGGCGACAGTTGACACTAAATAACGAAACGTGGTAGGTGATCTACATGAGTTCCAAAAGAAATCCGCTGGAATTCGATTACTCGATAAATAGTACAATTCTCAAGGCTGTCAATACAACTAAGTAACTGGGTGTTAAAATTACGAACAACTTCAGTTGGAAAGACCACATAGATAGTATTGTGGGGAAGGCGAGCCAAAGGTTGCGTTTCATTGGCAGGACACTTAGAAGATGCAACAAGTCCACTAAAGAGACAGCTTACACTACACTCTTTCGTCCTCTGTTAGAATATTGCTGCGCGGTGTGGGATCCTTACCAGGTGGGATTGACGGAGGACATCGAAAGGGTGCAAAAAAGGGCAGCTCGTTTTGTATTATCACGTAATAGGGGAGAGAGTGTGGCAGATATGATACGTGAGTTGGGATGGAAGTCATTAAAGCAAAGACGTCTTTCGTCGTGGCGAGATCTATTTACGAAATTTCAGTCACCAACTTTCTCTTCCGAATGCGTAAATATTTTGTTGAGCCCAACCTACATAGGTAGGAATGATCATCAAAATGAAGTAAGAGAAATCAGAGCTCGAACAGAAAGGTTTAGGTGTTCGTGTTTCCCGCGCACTGTTCGGGAGGGGAATGGTAGAGAGATAGTATGATTGTGGTTCGATGAACCCTCTGCCAAGCACTTAAATGTGAATTGCAGAGTAGTCATGTAGATGTAGAAGATGTCAAGCAGTATATGTATCGTGTCTCTGATTTCATGCCACGACGTCAAAACTCTGATTGTCGCACATGAGGCTTGCATCGCATTGATTTTTAGAACTCATTGGTCTCTAATTTTGCCACGTTCCGTATTGTAATGTGCGTCATCTATGGTAATATGTTTCGTGGAGTCGCGTCTGCTCTTTTTGCTGCTGTAGACTTCACAAACGCTGTAATGCGACCCTACTTTAACCGCTCTAACCACCAACTTGCACTGTTCGCCGGCCGCCAATGGAATTTAACATACTTCCTGCCTCTCTGCAGTGTGTACAACGTTCCCCGTGGTAACTGGCCTCCGACACCGAGGCCCGATCACACTTCTGTTGCACTACAGTTTCATCTACTGTTAAGGCCAACACGTACAAATACTTGGCAACGGGTAAACTGCATGCCTGTATCTACAGCACCATGTAAAAGCATACCTCACCCACTCACCTCTCAAACCTTTCTCTCTCTCTCTCTCTCTCTCTCGCACACAGCCACGCACACACTCACTCACGCACACGCACACGCACACACACACACACACACACACACACACACACACACACACACACACACACACACACGAACAAACACACACACAAACATACACACGAAAACTGCATGAGACACTGCATGAAACGTGCTCGATAACATGTACAGCAAAAGAAGTGCCGACTGAGAATTTAAAGTTCAGTGTTTACCTTACATTATTACAATTTTAAAGAGTATAAGAGGATGTGAGACCTGTGTTTATCCCATCGTATACAATTTTTAAAAAGAAATGAGATGATCGTATGGCACTGATGGGTCGGAGTCGCCACCTAGGGAAGTTCGACCGCCGAGTTGCAAGTCTTTTCATCTAACCCCACATTGGGCGACTTTTGAGTCGATGATGATGAAATTATTATGAGGGCAACGCAACGCCCAGTCCCTGAGCTTAGGAAATCGACAGCACGGTCGGGAATTGAAGCCAGCCACCCTGCATAGCCGTTAGAGGTGTTAACCACTTTCATTTTTTTGATAACTAAGTTCCTCACATCCCTGAATATACCTATTCCTACCAAAAAAGGAAGAAAAAGGGAAGCTAATGTCGCCACCACTTTTGCAATAAACTTAAGAGATGCCCCAAAAGATTCTCTACCACTTCAGCCGTTTGCCCTTGTCAATAATGATCATGTAAGGGGGCAGATCATGTTGAAATAACTTACGGGAATGCAGCCGGTTGACGTTGTCGACAACCGTCTTATTTCGACCGGAGACCACATTGTCATTTTCAATGCAAAACTGCCTTTCCTTTTTTTGATAATTACACAGGAGATCACCGCGTCACTTTCAAGGTAAAACTACAAGAAGAAGTCGCTGTGAAATATAATTCACGATCTCGATTTGCATAAATATTCCGGAAAGATAAAACACACACAAACACACACACACACACACACACACACACACACACACAAACACACACAAACTGTAAACATTGTAAGCGTCATCACGCCATACGTTATCTACAATGAAAATTACGGAAAGCGTGTGGGGCAGCAATAACTCTTCCCCTTCTTTTTTTGACAAGGAAGGCAGCAGATTTCGCTCATAATTTAATCAGAAACTTCCATCTCTATTTACAAGATTAGTTGCTAGTTTAATCTCAACTGATTTCTCAATAACACCATCCCAATAGCTGGAAGTGCATGACAGTATCTCCGTGTTATGTTCGATAGGGTGACCGGTGCCACGACAATGTTCTGCAGCAGCCGATTTGCTCGGCTGTCGTAAGCGCGTGTGATGCTTAAGCTCAGTACACCTGTCCTCCACGGTCTTCATAATCCGATGAAATATATGTGACATGCCACAACACCGAGGAATACAATAGGCACCCAGCTTAAGCAAACCAAGCTCATCCTTAACGGAACCTAAAATTACCCTAGTTTTAGATGGTGGTCCTAAAACACATTTCATATCGCATTTCAGAAAAATACGACCAATGTTTTCAGAGACGATCGCTGTATAATGCAGAAAGCCCAAAGATCTTGGTGTCAGCTTGGTGTTATCATCATTTAATGATGGTCGATAGCTCAACGAAGGTCTGCTCTTTCACTACACCCATTCTGACCAAAGGTGACCTCAAAATGGGCTAACTCAGCAGGCAAACTCACAGTGTCTGAAATATGGTGAGCCCTGTGAACCAAGCTACGAAGTATCCCTTCACGCTGAGCCGGATGGTTACAACTATCAACCCGTAGATACAAGTCAGTGCGAGTAGGTTTCATACAAACAGCATCTCCCAAGCACCAACAGACTCCCTCCTGACCAGCACGACAAGAAAGTGAGGACAGCCATAATTTTCCACCACTGAAATGAATATTCTGGTTAACTGAACTCAGGCGTTCTAAAAAGTCTTTGAGGCTCTCACTGCCACGAGGGGTAACAACAAAATCATGGTCTACTTCCATGAAAAAACACTCAGGTTCCAAAGCCGCGCCGGCCGAAGTGGCCGTGCGGTTAAAGGCGCTGCAGTCTGGAACCGCAAGACCGCTACGGTCGCAGGTTCGAATCCTGCCTCGGGCATGGATCTTTGTGATGTCCTTAGGTTAGTTCGGTTTAACTAGTTCTAAGTTCTAGGGGACTAATGACCTCAGCAGTTGAGTCCCATAGTGCTCAGAGCCATTTGAACCATTTTTTTCCAAAGCCGCCGATTCCAAAGCACAATCCTTGAAGTCTTTCAGACACAACTTTCCAGTAACAGATGGAAACAGGTTTCCCATCGCAACCCCATCTGTCTGCCCATAGTACCGTTCATTGAATAAAAAATAAGTGGAAGTCAACAAATGTCGAAATAGATATGTTAATCCAACACCAAATCTTACGTCAACTAACCGTGACGAACCAGATAGAAGAGCAAGAATGAACAGAGGCACCACATCAGAACTTAGTAGAATATCGAACTGATTAAAACGCATTCTCTCTAACAAACGTAAGAAATCAACCGAGTCCTTAACGTGATGCTCACACCGACTACATTGTGGGTTCAACGGAGTTGCAATGTGGTTCGCTACACAACATGTCGGAGCAACAATGTTACAATCGGAAGAACAGGAACGCATTTCTTCTGGATCGTTGGAAGACCATATAACGTAGGACGAGAAGAGCAATAATTATCATTACTCTTGATAGTCTCCTGCGACAAGGAACTTTCCTTCAGAAATTAATGTTTCTCTCAACCCTTGGTGTGTGGACAGCACCGATCCTGCGATATGCTGAATCTGAAAGTAAACACTCTCCCTCTGTCCAAGCATTACTCCCGACTAGCGGGGTCTGCTATTATGGTTAACCGGATTTGGCGTGTTAATTGTAAGGGGTGGCCGAATGCCCTTCCTGTCGCCACCCCATACCCCTCTGGGACGGAATGTATGTACCCCAACCATCTGTATTCAGTGTAGTCCAGGGAATAGTGCGAACGTGTTTCAGACGTCTGCGAGTCGTGTAACTGAGGCGGAACGTGGGGTCTAGCCCGGTATTCACCTAGCGGGGTGTGGAAAACCGCCTAAAAGCTACACACAGGCTGGCTGGCACACCACCCCTCGTCTTTAGTCCACCGGGTGAATTCGATATGGGGCCGGCGCGCCTAACCGAGTCCAGGAAGCAACGCGCTAGCGCTCTCTGCTACCCTGGCGGGAAATCTGAAAATAAACACTGCTTCTCTTAAATGCAGTCCTGCTTGTTCAGAACAAATGCAGCATTGCCCTTGTCCGAGGGTAAAATAACAATTCCCAGACCAACTCTGAGCGAACACACAACAGCCCTCTCAACTGCTGTTACATTACCCCAGCCAAAACACGGCATGCCGCATTTATAACCTACTCTACAGCACAAGTAGGTTGTTTGAAAACAATCTGATCAGAAGAACTGATAAAGTGAACCACTGCCAAACGATTGGGCGTCGGTGCTGTGTCAAATGCTCTCTCCGTGAGACGGAACGTCGAGATATTAGTCTAAGAGCCACGGAAACGTTCAAATATCGCTAAATTCTTGGCAGTTACAGAATGGAATTGCTAGTCAGACTACGACCATGAAGTACCGTCCAGGGAGTCCCAAGAAAAAGCAACATGTTTGAAGCAATCATTAAGCGAAATCAAAACAATTCCTTGGAAAGGAAATCAAACTGTTGACGAGGGTAATGAATCCTTTCATAAACAAGACTAAGCTAGTTCGTTGCTTGATGCGGTTGGCGGCGCGAAAGCCACGATGCACAACTTTAGCAAATACACCACGTATTCATATGATTTATTCGCCTCGATGAACGGTGAATTAACAACCTTCAGTGTGAATGCACATTAAAGAGCACGTCGACCTCCAAGTGGAATCTACAAGGTGTTTCAAAAATGACCGGTATATTTGAAACGGCAATACAAGCTAAACGAGCAGCGATAGAAATACACCGTTTGTTGCAATATGCTTGGGACAACAGTACATTTTCAGGCAGACAAACTTTCCAAATTACAGTAGTTACAATTTTCAACAACAGATGGCGCTGCGGTCTGGGAAACTCTATAGTACGATATTTTCCACATATCCACCATGCGTAGCAATAATATGGCGTAGTCTCTGAATAAAATTACCCGAAACCTTTGACAACGTGTCTGGCGGAATGGCTTCACATGCAGATGAGATGTACTGCTTCAGCTGTTCAATTGTTTCTGGATTCAGGCGGTACACCTGGTCTTTCAAGTGTCCCCACACAAAGAAGTCACAGGGGTTCATGTCTGGCGAATAGGGAGGCCAATCCACGCCGCCTCCTGTATGTTTCGGATAGCCCAAAGCAATCACACGATCATCGAAATATTCATTCAGGAAATTAAAGACGTCGGCCGTGCGATGTGGCCGGGCACCATCTTGCACAAACCACGAGGTGTTCGCAGTGTCGTCTAAGGCAGTTTGTACCGCCACAAATTCACGAAGAATGTCCAGATAGGATGATGCAGTAATCGTTTCGGATCTGAAAAATGGGCCAATGATTCCTTTGGAAGAAATGGCGGCCCAGACCAGTACTTTTTCAGGATGCAGGGACGATGGGACTGCAACATGGGGCTTTTCGGTTCCCCATATGTGCCAGTTCTGTTTATTGACGAAGCCGTCCAGGTAAAAATAAGCTTCGTCAGTAAACCAAATGCTGCCCACATGCATATCGCCGTCATCAATCCTGTGCACTATATCGTTAGCGAATGTCTCTCGTGCAGCAATGGTAGCGGCGCTGAGGGGTTGGTGCGTTTGAATTTTGTATGGATAGAGGTGTAAACTCTGGCGCATGAGACGATACGTGGACGTTGGCGTCATTTGGACCGCAGCTGCAACACGGCGAACGGAAACCCGAGGCCGCTGTTGGATCACCTGCTGCACTAGCTGCGCGTTGCCCTCTGTGGTTGCCGTAAGCGGTCGCCCTACCTTTCCAGCACGTTCATCCGTCACGTTCCCAGTCCGTTGAAATTTTTCAAACAGATCCTTTATTGTATCGCTTTTCGGTCCTTTGGTTACATTAAACCGCCGTTGAAAACTTCGTCTTGTTGCAACAACACTGTGTTCTAGGCGGTGGAATTCCAACACCAGAAAAATCCTCCGTTCTAAGGAATAAACCATGTTGTCTACAGCACACTTGCACGTTTTGAACAGCACACGCTTACAGCAGAAAGACGACGTACAGAATGGCGCACCCACAGACTGCGTTGTCTTCTATATCTTTCACATCACTTGCAGCGCCATCTGTTGTTGAAAATTGTAACTACTGTAATTTCGAAAGTTTGTCCGCCTGAAAATGTACTGTTGTCCCAAGCATATTGCAACAAACGGTGTATTTCTATCGCTGCTCGTTTAGTTATTATTGCCGTTTCAAATATACCGGTCATTTTTGAAACACCCTGTAAAATCAGTGCGGATGGAGGACGTCGACGGGGAATGCGTATAGGTGGAATGTAGGTCGGCCGAAGAGCGTGACGAGATAGCCCACTCATTTGCAACAAACACTGTGTCGAGGTGGCATAGTGCTTAACGCCAAGTGTTTCTGGTAGATAATACCTGCAAAACGCGCAAAACGCCCTAGAACTTAAACATAGGTATCGTATGCTTGTTGTAAATTATTTAGGCAGTGTTTTTGTTAATCCGTCTGCTAGCTGGGGAATGCCAGGCTCAGTATAACGTACCGCACAGAATCAGATCGAAGACAGAATGACCCGAATTGCAAGCAGCGCGGAAGGAAAGCGATTGGCTCATTCAAAGATGGCTGCTTTCATTGAGGCATTAGCAATGCAGTATGAGTCCGTTGTCGCTCTTTTAGACGGCACAATTCCTTCAATATAGGTTATTTTTAATCTGTAATAGCGCAAGCAATATACAAAGCTATTTTAGTTTACGCTTTGAGTCATATTTTTCTTGTAAAGTTCAGTTTTTATAGCACTTTCATTTGTACACATTTGCTAATTTTAAACAAGTAATTTAAAAGTAAATAAATACATTACAGAAAAACAAAATATAGACCAGTGAAACCTACCGCCTTGTCAGAAATTTTGGGAACAGTTAGGGGCGAGTACTGAAGATGGACTTTCACTCCTTTTTCATCGTTTAATGTGGCAGTACGAATTAGGGGTGGATTTGGTTATCGTTTCTTCTAGTTTTGAAGATTAAATTTATTTAGCTAAGGAGATAGATGCCGGCACAAAAGAAAGAAAGGTGGATATTCCGGTTACGAGTATCGGTTCTGCACACGTTTTAACTAGTCGCCGCTGATTACGTATAAAGTCCTGCTGCAGCTGATACCATCTGTTTCTTCCCGTTCCTTTTCTTTCCTTTCCATTCCCTTCCTTTCTTCCCCCTCCCGCTCATTCCTTTTCCTTCACTTAACGTATCAATGCTGCGGAATTCGCGTGGTGTATATTCTTTCGGACATGTCCCAAAGAACAGAGACCACGCATTCACGTAAATCTTAAGGGGCTCCGGAACGCCCTATACTTGCAATGTTAAAATAACGCTTATAAATTACATCTTTCCTCACAAAGTATTTGGGGTAGGAAGTTGAACTTTTTACAGATTATTTATTGGAATATGAGCTACAACTTAACACAGGGATTTTACAAAATTTTAGTTCAGTTATTGAAGATGATTTTTTTTTCAATTGTAATGAAGATTCACAACATTTTTTTGCAATTTTTTATTTATGTATTCAAAAATATACAGTTTTTTGGAAAAAGGCTGTGTTAAATTATGCAGAAGGTACTGTGTAACATTTACTGAAAGTTTGAAACAAATATGTTTGGAAGATCCTTAGAAAACATGTAATTAGTATGAGAAAATAAAAGTTTTGGGAATCGAGCGACAAAGATTGGATTAACTTTTTAGTGCATTCCAGGTCCATAGGATGGATTATCTTCATCCCCTGCAAACTCCTCCTCCAGCTTCCTCTTGTTCCTCCTCCTGTTTACTCTTGCTTGTATTTCTAGACTCTTTACAGCCCTGTCTGCAGCCCGAAGGCGTTCCTTGTCTAAAGCAAGCATCGCTCGTTGTTGTGTTCTTAGATTTTGGTACCATTTTCTTCAGTTGCAGTTACTGCAACACTGTTCCAAAAGGTGGTCATGTATGAACACTTATCACATTTCAGTTGTATTTCACTAGCAAGTCCTACGTGCTTTATTATGGAGAGTTCCAGACCAACTTCACTACAATGAATACATCTTACACAGTTTGAAAAAATTCCTTTAAGAACCGACATATCAAATATTTCATTCACATCCGATTCGCCCATAAAACATTCATAGTTTTCACTCATTGAACCAAGCTTCTTCTGTGAAGTATTTTCTTTCCCACTTTGACTGCTATGGGCAGGTGTACTTGAGAGGTTAGGTTCACTCACTTGGTTATCGTCTTTATTGTTTACAGTAATAACACATACCTTTGGCTTTCCAACATTTCTCCTTTTCTTAAAAGCCTTCAGAGGATTTCTACTAACTTTACTTTTACTCATTATTATACTTCAACAAAACAGAGACTCAAGAAACAGAATTAATTACGAATATTTTCGAGATAACGACAGAGTAAATAAACATGAAACAATCGACAATCACGCCAGCGATATATGTTGAACCATCACAGGTTAGCCACAACACATACTTTATCTCACATCACTAAAATGTACCTGATGAACACGGACGTTAATAATAACACCATTTGACAGCAGTTTAACAGCGCCACAGTGGGTCACCCCCATGTAGAACACATTTAAAAAAAATTTAAAAATAGTTGTAGTCTTCGGAATTGAATAAATTATATATCTATTAAAAGGTAATAGTCTGCAGATTCAGAAAACGCAAAAAACTAAAAATTGAACTTTTCATGATTTTGAGCCTTTCCGGAGCCCCTTAAAATATGTGACGGGAATGCAGCGGGATGACCTCGTCGACAACCGCCGATATTTCTTATTTTCAAGGCGAAACTGCCGTTTTTGTGTATTTTGCAGGTGGCGCAGACTGCTGTGGCGTGGCCTTGTCATATTTCTATCATCTACGTCAGAAGGAGTAAAAAAGTTCAAAGAATTTTTCGGTCTCAAATATATTTAAACAGAGAATCCTTCAAATTATTAGGGAAGAGAATGCGCTGATCGATTTCACACGTTATATTCACATATATGGTTCCAATACGTAGTTTGCTTTTAACGAGGCTCTAAGTGAACAGGATTTCTGCTGTATCTTACAAATTTATCTGTACAAGCGATACACTCCGATTTTGGATGGACTGTGTGTGTCCATTAGTGTAGAGCAGAATAAGAGACATACTCTCTGATACGTGCCCAAAGGGCGGTTAAGAGGATGAAACACGTCCTTGTGAAAAACGGAGCTATTGCTGAACTTTTACCATTGGAAAAGTGACAGACAGAAAAAAAACTTAAAAGGAAAGTTCTATGGTTTTTAATGTATACTACGAAGGTACACCCAGATTTGTAGATAATGTCAGTTACTTTCGAAATCACCCCCCCCCCCCTCCCCCACACTATTTCTTTTTCATTTAGACATTTGACTAATAACAAAACGTATAACATCGTTAATACCAAATTCAGTCACAAATGATGAAGCGGTATTCGATAGAAGCGTTTGTCAGAAATATTCTAAAAGTATCTTTACATCGCTCTACAGGCGCCCAATTTGAGTTCACGTTTGGTTGTTTAATCGGTCTTTCCCTGACAGATATATTCTAAATGTTTATTCTACATACACTAATTGATCAAAAGTATCCGGACACCTGGCTCAAAATGACTTACAAATTAGTGGCGCCCTCCATCGGTAATGCTGGAATTCAGCATGGCGTTGGCCCACCCTTAGACCTGATGAAAGCTTCCACTCTCGCAGGCATACGTTCAATCAGGTGCTGGAAGGTTTCCTGGGGAATGGCAGCCCATTCTTCACGGCGTGCTGCACTGAGGAGAGGTATCGAAGTCGGTCGATGAGGACTGGCACGAATTCTACGTTCCAAATCGTCCCACATGTCGTCTATACGAATCAGGTCAGGACTCTGTGCAGACCACTCCATTACAGGGATATTTTTGTCGTGTAACCACTCTGCCACAGGCCGTGCATTATGAAAAGGTGCTCGATCGTGCTGAAAGATGCAATCGCCATCCCCGAAACGCTCTTCAACAGTGGGAAACGAGTAGGTGCTTAAAACATCGATGTAGGCCTGTCCTGTGATAATGTCACGCACAACAACAAGGGGTGCAAGCCCCCTGCGTGAAAAACACGACCACACCATAACACCACTGCCCCCGAGATTTACTGTTGGCACAACACACGCTGGTAGACGACGTTCACCGGTCATTCGCCATATCCACACCGTGCCATCAGATCGCCACATTGTGTATCGTGATTCGTCACTCCACACAACATTTTTCCACTGTTCAATCGTCCAACATTTACGCTCCTTACACCATGCGAGGTGTCGTTTGGCATTTACCGGCGTGATGTGTGGCTTATGAGCAGCCGTTCGACAATGAAATCAAAGTTTTTTCACCTCCCGCCTAGCTATTATAGTACTTGCAGTGTATCCTGACGCAGTTTGGAGTTCTTTTGTGATGATCTGCATAGATGACTGCATATTGCTCATTACGACCCTCTTCAACTGTCGGCGGTCTCTCTGAGTCAACAGGCGATGTCCTCCTGTACGCTTTTGTGCTATACGTGCACGTTCACGTTTCCACTTCACTGTCACATCGGAAACAGTGGACCTAGGGATGCTTAAGAGTGTGGAAACCTCACGTACAGACGTATGACACAAGTGGCACCCAATCATCTGACCACGTTCGAAGTCTATGAGTCCTGTGGAGCGCCCCATTCTACTCTCTCACGATGTCTATGACTACTGAGGTCGCTGATATGGAGTACCTGACGGTAGGTGGCAGCATAATGCACCTAATATGAAAAACGTATGTTTTTCATGATGTCTGGGTACTTTTGATCCCACAGTGTATATTGTATTGTACAATAATTTCCTTTTAATTAAACAAAACGAGGAATATCTTGTATTTGTGTGTTGTATTTTTACGTTTCATGTATTTTGTATGTTTGCAAGATGTAACCTTTCCACTTTCCTTAAGTTATTGTTGCCGCATTATTGTAAATCTGTGCAATAATAAGGAACTGCAGAATTGATTGGGCGATAAAAATACTGAATGCATTTTAATTTTGCGCATAAAGCACATCGGCAATAACAGTGTATGAAGTCCCAGCGTGCAAGCCTTTGGCGCTGTTCAGCAGTAATGTTGCATGTTGTTGTTGTTGTTGTTGTGGTCTTCAGTCCTGAGACTGGTTTGATGCAGCTCTCCATGCTACTCTATCCTGTGCAAGCTTCTTCATCTCCCAATACCTACTGCAACCGACAGCCTTCTGAATCTGCACAGTGTATTGATCTCTTGGTCTCCCTCTACGATTTTTACCATCCACGCTGCCCTCCAATGCTAAATTTGTGATCCCTTGATGCCTCAAAACATGTCCTACCAACCGATCCCTTCTTCTAGTCAAGTTGTGCCACTAACTTCTCTTCTCCCCAATCCTTTTCAATACCTCCTCATTAGTTACGTGATCTACCCACCTTATCTTCAGGATTCTTCTGTGGCACCACATTTCGAAAGCTTCTATTCTCTTCTTGTCCAAACTGGTTATCGTCCATGTTTCACTTCCATACATGGCTACACTCCATACAAATACTTTCAGAAAAGCCCCATACTTAAATCTATACTAGATGTTAACAAATTTCTCTTCTTCAGAAACGATTTCCTTGCCAGTGCCAGTCTACATTTTATATCCTCTCTACTTCGACCATCATCAGTTATTTTACTCCCTAAATAGCAAAACTCCTTTACTACTTTAAGTGTCTCATTTCCTAATCTAATCCCCTCAGCATCACCCGATTTAATTTGACTACATTCCATTATCCTCGTTTTGCTTTTGTTGATGTTCATCTTATATCCCCCTTTCAAGACAATGTTGCATGAAATTTTAAATTTGATGAGGCAGAATATTCTGTTGAAATAAATGTCTCACGCTTAAAAGCTAGTTGCACTACGTAGTGTTCATCTGCATATGTACGGTGTCTAGGAACACACAATCTTAGCATTTTAACACGGAACAGCCAAGGCTAAATCACTCTGCTGTTATTCTTTTTTGAGTACTATTACATCATCAATAACGATACAGTATTTGCCAAGTGTGTAAAAAGTAAGAGAAAAGGATCAGTCATACAAACAATTTCACATATGACAACGGAACGAAACTGTTCCAGAGCATTCGTGTGAAGTAGCAAACAAGTTAAGGGAACACTAATGAAAGGGCGAAAGACAGTGTTTCTCCCTCACACAGTTTTTATTGTTGCTCCAGTGGTACGACGATAAAATTGTACCTATGACCATTGCCTGAAATCTTGGGCACGCCTGCGCGTTGTAGGTTTATGGTAGTACCGGTCTCATTTTCAATAAAAAATTTTGTTGATTGTCTCTGGTCACATTATCAGAATAAATGACTTTTGAGTTGCATAACAGGTGCACTATGTAAAAAATATTACCAATGACGAGCGAAAAATTCAAAGTTATTCACTGTGTATGGCAGACTTCCACGAGGTAACAGACCGGCATAAACTTAGTTGCTGTAGGTAATCGGATCTTACAGTTAATCAGCCCCCCATTAATGAATTGGGAATCAAACCAAATTTAATTAAATCAGCTAGCACTGCAGAGTTAATTCAAATGCATGTGTTTACCGCACTTAATATTCAGTCCAGACCAGCACTACTCCGGATTAACACAAGTCCAACTCGACAAAGTGTCAATAGATGTGAGATATTCACAGTCCACACTGAACAGAGTCCAACTTGCTAGGAAATTATTCCAAGTCCAGACTGGCTCTATTCGAGAGAACACAAGTTCGACCGACCCGCAGCGAAATTTGCCTATGTTCCCGCGACTACCAACGTGAAATGTTCTAGTTCCGACAAAACCGAGCGACTAAAACCGCCACACAGAGAGGCATAGACCCCCAAACGTAAGCGTAGTCTTCCGCGCCCGTTGTCGCTGTCAGTAAAATTCTTCTGGTCTGTTGACCGCATTGTCAACGTATATAATGTCGACCGCTATTGCAAGTGGCCTTTCTCAGGGCTTTGTGCTTTGACCGAAACATCGGAAGGCTATACGTGGTGTCACCGCCAGACACCACACTTGCTAGGTGGTAACTTAAATCGGCCGCGGTCCTGTAGTACATGTCGGACCCGCGTGTCGCCACTGTGTAATCGCAATCCTAGCGCCACCACATGGCAGGTCACAAGACACGGACTAGACCTCGCCCCAGTTGTACGGACGACATAGCTTGCGACCAGACGTACGAAGCTTTCCTCTCATTTGCCGAGAGACAGATAGAATAGCCTTCAGCTTAGTCCATAGCTACTACCTAGCAAGGCGCCATTTGTATCAGTGCTTATAGCTTCCTAATATTCAAGAGAGATGTATTCCAACAAGAGAATAAAAGTTAAGTAACCTATATCTACGTACTTTTCCTCTTATTCATTAATAAGTCTCATGTTCCAGAACTTCAAGCCCGTCTGCGTTAGTTTAGCGTGCACCTAGCTACCTCATTGTGTCTATGCTGTATGAAATAGACACAACATTATATATTTTGACAACGCGGTCAACAGCCCAGAGGCATTTTATAGACAGGCATAGATCCTGTCGCTAACAGAGCACCAATTTCACTCACAGAAAACAAAGATGGTGGACCGCTTTTGTAAATTCCGTCACCCAAGTTCCGCTAATTTGTATGATTCAGCTATTACGGGGTTTCATCAGTCCAAAATGCAAATTTAGATTGCATGCTTAAAGGCTGATTAAAATCATATATTACAATAAATTTTTGGTTAAGTAATTACCTTACAATCTTAATGCAGCGAGGGCAGGTATTTTCCTGCTGGGGAACAGCGACCGCTGAAGTCTCAGAAATTTGCACAAAACTTTTCCTTCATTTACATGCGACTTATGCCGGCTCTATAATTATAATCTTAGTTAAAGCAAAATGATTTTTTTTGGAAACATTATCAGCGATCTTACATTAATATGATAATTAAAAAACAGCCTTGATCGCGAATTTCTTTTAATCGGAGTGACCTGTTTCACTCCTTAAGGATCATCTTCAGACTCCCGATCGGCAGGTTGGCTTCCATGGAGCAAGCAGCGCCGACCCACGCCACTGAACTGGCTGCTTATCAGTTCATCGTCGTGGGTCGGCGCTGCTTGCTCCATGGAAGCCCACCTGCCGATATGGAGTCTGAAGATGATCCTTAAGGAGTGAAACAGGTCACTCCGATTAAAATAAATTCGCGATTAAGGCTGTTTTTTAATTATCATATTAGTTAAAGTGCTTGTACAGCTCATGCGATGCGAACAACTCGAACATTTACAACACGCACACGATCGCACGTCAGTCGCGTAGGTAAAGACTAGCTCTTTCATTGCTGCTATCCTAAGATATGTTTCTTCAAACTGATTTGAAATTATGCACGAAAGTATGAAAAATTCTAATTAATAGTATAAAAACCTATACCTAAACATGAGAAAACTCATGATCTAAACGTTGTTTATGATTTGTGCTTACGTTATCCACCATAAGCTGCAATATTGTTCACGTAGCTCTCTTGCGTAATTAATTGTGCTGAGTTTAACTAAACATTTTATTCTGTCGCCTTTCATTATCTAATTAAGAACAAAAAATTAACATATAAATGGATCAACCCATTCTATTTCATATGTCTGTTAGATACGGATTGTGACTTAATTAGTACAATTGTTATTAAAACAGTGTCAAATTCGTTGTATATATTCCTTCTTCGCTCAATATCTAATTACATATATCATTTGCACAGCCAATCTGCTCATCAAATTGTCTCACTGAGCTTGTGTATCGTACTCTGGTTTTTTCTCTACGTGCGCAAATATATACAGTTGTTGGTTACTCTCTGTGCTAACTTCAACGGCCTAGTGACGTCACATCCGGACCTCAGCGATTTGCATGTCCTCTGGCCGCAGCCGTCTCACGCAGACTCCACAGATGCCTGGCCCTGCCGTCAAATGTCTGACAAGCAGCAGTACTTAACCAAAACAAATCACTCCTGATCACTTTACTGTCCGTCGTGTTTCACAGACTGTCGATTTAGAAGCCAGGTAGTTTCATGTACAGGTGCCTTGAGCGGCTGCATGAAAGAGTAGAGATCCGCCAACCATTGCTGCCTCACACAAACTTGGGGCGGACACTCCTTAACTGCTTCACCTACCTTACCTTAAATAATACACATTGTGCAGTCACATCAAGGTAACCACCGGTCAAAAGCTTGAATAGCCAGTTTTTGAAGCGCAGATAGTTGCGAGACGTGCAGGAAGAGAGTCAATAAGTTTCTGGAAGGTAGCGACAGTGATATAGAGCCATGTAGATTCATGTCCCCAGCTGGCCTAGGTTTCTGGAATCATGATCCATGACCGAACAGGACGATTGAGGTGGTCCCACATAATCTCGATCGGGTTCAAATGCTGGCAGTTTGATGGCAGTGGGGTACAGTAAACGCATGTACACTGCGAGCTGTGTGAAACGTTACATTGTCCTGCTGGCAGATGCCAACGTACCGAATAAAAACAAATTGCATGTAGAGGTGGACGTGGCTCCGCGGATAAATTCATACTTGTTTTGATCCTCTATGGCTTCCACAATTACTCGATCACCCACGAACGCCAAGAAAACATTCCCCAGTCCGTAACTCTCCCTCTTTTGATGTGGAACTCTCTCGAAAAATTGTTTCACGGTGTTTACTTTCAGACGGTCACCTGCCGCCACTTAGTGCATACCCAGTTATGGTATTGGAGACCAAAGTCCACACTTCGACTCAGATGAAACTGCAGTCTGAACTGGTGCATAAACCAGGTGCCTGCTGTGGATGCTCAAAAGCAGAAATTTTCGTTGAATGGTCGTTGAAGATGCTCTGCTGGTAGCTCCTTGATTTAATAGGGCGATAACTTGCTCAGCAATGCAATGTAGTCAAGTTAACTCGGGTGATGCTGAGGGAATTAGATTAGGAAATGAGACACTTAAAGTAGTAAAGGTGTTTTGATATTTGGGGAACAAAATAACTGATGATGAACAAAGTAGAGAGGATACAAAAGGTAGACTGGCAATGGCAAGGAAAGCGTTTCTGAAGAAGAGATATTTGTTAACATCGAGTATAGATTTAAGTGTCAGGAAGTCGTTTATGAAAGTATTTGTATGGAGTATAGCCATGTATTGAAGTGAAAAATGGACGATAAGTAGTTTGGGCAAGAAGAGAATAGAAGCTTTTGAAGTGTGGTCTACAGAAGAATGCTGAAGATTAGATGGGTACGTCACATAACTAACGAGGAGGTATTGAATAGAATTGGGGAGAAGAAGAGTTTGTGGCACAACTTGACTAGAAGAAGTGATCGGTTGGTAGGACATGTTCTGAGGCATCAAGGGATCCCCAATTTAGTATTGGAGGGCAGCGTGGAGAGTAAAAATCGTAGAGGGAGACCAAGAGATGAATACACTAAGCAGATTCAGAAGGATGTAGGCTGCGGTACGTACTGGGAGATGAAGCAGCTTGCACAGGATAGAGTAGCATGGAGAGCTGTATCAAACCAGTGTCAGGACTGAAGACCACAACAACAACTTGCTCAACAGTTGCGTGTCTGTTCGCCACTATACATCACCGCACCCGTCACTCAGCCCTGTCATTTATGGTCCCTAGGGTACCACAGCACCATTTTCCATGCACGGCACAGTTAACCACGGGGGCAAGCGAACAATTTACAGATTTAGCCATTTTGGAAATGCTTTCACCGTTGGTCCGAAAGCCAGTGATCATGTCACTTTAGACATGAGACGAATTGTTCCGGTTCCGCGTTACAAAGGCTACACTTTTTTCCGCGTTCTCTAAACACGCTTTATATACCCTCCACTGGTTGTGTTGCGACCTGCCGTCTGTGAGGGGTTATTGCACGTTGACCTCGAGCATTGGCAGTGGTAACATCAATGTGATTGGACAGTGTGTAACTGTTCTTCTACTGGACAATTCCTTCTGTCACATGGCCCCGAAAGAGACTATATGTCACAGTGTCGTCCAGCACCTTCACACTTAACGTGCTGATCAGGGGTGTAGATCTCCGTTTATTATGAGTCGCAAGTTTGAGGATCTCGTTTGACTCATGCGTCATATCGAGGCAGAGGAAAGAATTTAGCTGTCGATATGTTCCATCTCAAATTTGACCAGATGTCCATGACTCTGTCAATCACAAATTGAAAATGGTGTCATTCATAGCCCTCCATCAAATCCCAAATGCATCTCCCACCTCTCTCCAACCTAAAGCCGTCGGCACAAGGACCGTGCTGTCGAACGTCATCGTTGAGCGTGTCGAGTTCAACGTGCTGCTGAACGCTCAGAAACGAGGCGACTCGTGCACACGGTACGTGGGCCCCAACGTGGTACATGCGATCGCGACGCACTCCAGCAGCAGTTGTGGGATGTTTCTATGCGTAAATCAGACTGTTTACTGAACGGGCGTGCGTTAAATTCCCACGTTAACTCTATTAAAACGCACGTTTCCTCCATTGTCCATATCCTAGTCACGTTGTTCTATATGTAATATACACAAAATCTTCAATATCTATGTACATGTTTTAAGACAAAAATGAAAGTACCATGTCCAGTCAATAAGGAGGCAGGCTTATAAAAGTTTCATTGCCAACAGTGCGACTCAATTTTGCATGGAAGATAAACGTTATTTTATCTTTTCCACAATTTGGTAAACCCTAAGGTCATTCTTACTTGATCACTGTTCCTATCTAGTAGTAAAATCTTTACAAGACTTGAATTAAGAAACTCAAAATAAAAAGGAACAAAATATCTTCATACAAGTAGCGCAAGCTGTTCTGTAGATTAGGCCAATCGAACAAACTCACTCCTCAAAACAAGGCGAACTTATACTTACGTAACATCAAATATGTACTATATACTTACATTAAACTAATAATAAAGCACCAGAACCTATTAAATATGCAAATGTTAAGAAATAAAAGTATTTAATCTTCACTAGACACGAACGATCGCTTTACCACCCATGGGTTCGTGAATCATTTACGCTACACACTACGATAAAGTGACAAGAATTCGGCTGCGACCAATTCTAACATCTTACCACATGCTGAATTGTTTAATAGTAGCTATGTTACTACCTGAAACATATTGTACCAAGAACAATGGATTTTTGCGGCATCCTCAGTGTGTCACTAGCTTCAAATGACATACTCTCATAATACGCAAGATACAATAATTCTTTTGCCACGAATATGTTGTTCCTCATTATTTTATTGCAACGAATCACGCAGTTAACAACGCATTTTCGAGTGATTCTCAATTTCCTGCGGCTCAGAACCGGCATATATACGTATAGGCTTGAACAGAATGCCAATATGGCGCCTCACAGCTCTGTGCTGAAGAGAGATGGCGTGCTTGTGACGTAGGTGGCGTTATGCCATCTGGTTGGTCAACGCTCAGACGCACGCTCGGAATATCTGACATGCCAGATATTGCTCTGCACGTTCGGAAAGACTCCCGAACGTGCTGTTCCACGCAATGACGTCAGAAACTCGGCACGCTCAACGCTCAACGTTCGAATGCAACGTCCGTGTGCCCATGGCTTAAGGTAGTCCATCAATCAGTAAGTCACGTGACGTAACCAGCTATCAGGTCTCTTACAGAGAGGAATGCAATCCGCAAGCGAGTGTGCCACTGCTAGTTGATATTTGCAGTACACGCCCCGCCTCAGATACCGATTCAGTTCGCCTTGTCATTCGCGAGCAGTTGCCGATAACAGGTTCCGCACGCAACGGATCCCCGTTAGAGAAACTCCTGCCTCTGCGCAGCCGGCAGCAAAATACGCTGCTGAAAATCCGATACTGCTGCCCCTCCCACTGTAGTGTACCCACCACCACATACGCCGCAGACGTCAAAATCCAGACCAGCGTATCGTCTCTTCACAAAGAGTTATCTAACACTAAAGGCCTTAAGCTATTGGTTCAGGTAGCTGATTTATCGACGCAGTGAAGTTTAACTATATACGTAATGGAACCGATACTGAACATGATGCCCACCGGAAATTCTATAGGTCTTGTTACTGGTCACCCCATTTCTCAAAATTTTGCACGAGTGAGAGTGACTAATCGGAAAACGCGTATACGACATTAGTAAATACCACACAGTTACATGGAAGTCGTCTCTTTTCACTGAATGTGGTGAAGTGTATATATTTTTGTTCTAAAAGTGTCGACTGTATGAGATAGTTCGATAACCCTGGGACTGTTCCGGAGTGGAATGTTTTTGACACATAACTTACTGTTCGTAGTACATTTAGATCGCACATGACATGTTTTTGACCTTATTAATTTGCTCGTTTTTCTCTGATATATTTCACGGGTTACACAAAAATTACATTTTTAATTATGTGGTTATCTGTCAGTGAACTCAATACATACGTCTTTTTTCCGTTTTGTGTACACTTGAAATTATACCAACAGTTAATGGAAGGTTGAAGGACATACTGTCCTTAGGGACAACAAGTCTCTTGAGAGAAAGCCTCTTTTGACTGATACAAGACTCATAATGTGTTTTGGTATATATATGTCAGCCAGCACTATTTCAGTTATATCTTCGGAAACTGTGGCATTTTATTTCTGTGAGGATGTACCCATTTAACTTAGTTACCTTCTTATATCCACGGTCTGCCCTCACGCAGTTTATGAGGAGGTTCAGATTGAGAAATCTGCGTAAGAAACAGGCTGCTCTGTACGTGTCGTTAGAAGGCATAAAGCACTGGAGCTTTATTCTGTTACGTCTAAATGTAGCTGCTAAATAAAAGAAGTTCATGGGTAAAACTTCTGTGCTGTGTCTCACATATGAATTACCAATGCATTTACCAAGTACAACTTAACAAACACCTCCTAAAGTAAAATCATTTACCGTATGATAGTTCATCCGCCTGTATTGTGCTCACCAGTTTTGATATTGATTTTATCGCTGGTCTCATTTCTGTTACCCCCTTCCGTCTCTCTTCGATTTACTCACAACCCACAGCGTGTATTCATTACACATTTCATTCTATTCAAGAGGTCCTATAATTTTTCTTCATTTTCGCAAAGATTAGCAGTATCATAAGCGAATTTTATCGCTGGTAGGCTTTGATCTTCGAATTTTCATCGTATTCGCTAAACTTTCTTTGATCTCTGTCCGTCCTTAAGAGGTTTACAGATCGGCAGAGATGGAAGACTGCACCGCTACCTTACAAAATTTTCATTCGAGCACATCGTAATGGGTCTTCCCTTGTTATTGGAATTCTTTTCAGAATACTTTCAACTCTAGCCTGCCCCGTAATAGAAGTTTAATATACTCAAATTTTTTGATACTATTTTTAAGCATTTGGGTTCACTTGTGTGTTCTGCAACGTTTTAATTAAAAACTTACTACGGAAAAGGAAGGTTTTACTAATATTGAAAAAAAATGTTCCAAGGTGCCACATTATCATATACCAAAGAACAAAATGCGTTGCAATTTAGAAGTGCTGAAATGGAGGAAATCTTCCCACCGTTATATTCGATCTTCTGCCTGTTACATTATTACTCTATTACATACCAATAACCAGTAAGTGGAATCAAATTAAGAAGAAATACAGCATGACCCCAAAGAACGTTAACATTTGACAAAGCACTAACTCACAGAATAATATAGGTAGAGAGGTAAAAACTGACGCATAGTCGTGAAATAACATTTTTTTAAAAACCTAAAACTAGTGCAAAACAGGTGACGCTGGACACCTATACTTCAGTGAGGCCGCATGATAATCTTGTATAAAAAGGGTTGTTGTGAAAGTCAGACCATCTCTGGCCTGTGTGATAAGTACCAGAAGTCCTGTGTCTGCCGCGATCGTCCAACCTCACTAGGGATGCAAAAACACAACACTCAATGGCAGTTACCCACCATACTTAATCAGACGCTGCCCAATGCTGCTCGAAACATTGTTTCTGAACTATAGGTACCGTGGATGATTGACGGTCGACATGACGAGTAATTGTTATAAAGAACATCATCTTTGCTAAAAATCAGTTGTAATGCTAATTACTGCTTTTGTTTCACATGAGGCTCCATCTGTTGGTCATTTTGTACTAATTTTCGGTTTCAATAAAACTTCATGTCGCCTCAAGCGTGTGTGTCAAATTTTAGCTCTCTGCCTACAACTTTCCATCAAGTATCCTATTTTAAAATGTTAGCGAACTTTTGTGGACACCCTGTCTTATCCAAAACCAGCTGCAAGTTGAACACATTTTGAGACAGAAACTACTGAAACCTAACACAAATTCCCTTTGGCAAAACAGACAAAAACGTGAAGGCATAAACGAAACTCAAGTCACTTGCCAAAAGCATTGTATAGAGCTGTAACTCATGCTATAGTTAGTTACTGTTGTTCTGAAAAGGTACATAAAACTTCATAACTATCGGTATATGGAAAAATACCTTTTCAGTTTCCAGGTTGTTGCGTGTTTTAAACGATCTGGAAAGGTAGAAGCATGTAACAAGACCTACAACGATTGAAGTCCGTTCTGTAAGGCATTGGGCCACTAAGCTCCATGTAGAGTCTTACAGCTTCGAAGACGTGAAAATATTTCGCTACGCCACAGTCACATATCAAAATGATTGTACAATTCGTCAAATGCTGTTTAACTACACAGGTACAAGTCGTTGAATGCAAGTGAAGTGCTATCTGTTAAATAATATTGAATAAACAATTAATCATATTGGAATATTTTCTAGCTCATGAACCTATGTCACTAGAGGATTTTAGTGTAACAAAAAATATTTACATAGTAAAGGTAACTGAATAAAGAACACAGAAAATTATTAATCGAATTTTACATTTTATTAATACAATTATTACCCTTTATTAACACAAATTTAAATTTAATTTTTATATGTCACACATATTGATTTCCTCTTGGAGACCCAGTTCAATCAAAAGTTTGTAAAATGATTCCAAACAAATAGACCAATACTATACGAGGGATTCTAAATTGCACTCGTTACTTACGTTCAGGTTTGAATTTGGTGTGGTGCGAATACTGTTGATAGGAAAATGCATTTCAACTCTTGAATAATGAGAATGATATTGTTATCATATACTGTCTCATGATATTACCGTTTGCCTAGTGCTTTGTCTTAATCATTATAAGCGGGCCCCAAGTTAGTCGTTTGGATTGTACAGCAAGTGTGGTGTTTGCTTTCGATACAAGCAAGTAAGATGTCGACTGTGTTTGTGTAATTAATGCCTTAGCATACATGTATCGATCAATCCTCAAACAATATGCCTATGGTCTTTCAGTCATGTATTACGCTAACGAGCACAAGATAAGAGGTTTCTTCAAGTGTTCATAGAAACATTTCAGCTATTAAAACATTTTCGAGATATGTTGCGACAAGCGTCTAAAAACATGTCGGATTGTTTCAATAAAGTGGTAAACTAGTAGTTTCTGCGTTAATACTTTTCTGTTCCACTATGCATGTATAACGTTACCATTGACGACTGCATTTATTCTACTCAAACAATGTCACATTATTACAGCTATATGAGTAATGGATGGAAAAGCTAGACACATTATCAACGCCTTAGGCAGGGTGTCCATGATACATCAGAAATGAAGCAACGTACGAAGTTGAGCAAAAGACATGTAACGTCAATATCAAGACTCACTAACTTCCCAAATTTCCCTTTTCAAAGAGAAACCAAAAAATACCTCTATTTATTGCTTTATGCATCTTGTCATGTCTTGTTGGTTTACTTCTCGACATGTTTCTAGCTGCTAATCTTGGTGCGAAGTCACAAGAATTACTTGAGACATAATACAGTCATGTACAACGGATGTAACACCAAACTAAATAGTAGTTTACGGTCAAAGTTAAATTTGTGAAGTGCGAGGGAGAAACGATCACTATTAGAAGATTATAATTAATGTTAGTCTGGTTGAGAATTTTATAAACTAGACTGGATACCTGGGGAAACAGTTGGTCAGTAATGCAAGGGTAACTTCCCCAGATAGCTCACAGCTTTTAACCCGCTTTTATTATCTTGAATATCAGCACCTCTTTCAGAAGAACTTAATGTATCAACATTACAAGGTTCTGCAGGCAATTTGTCCGTTAAGCATGAACGTTTCTCCCTCGCACTTCACAAATTTAACTTTGACCGTAAACCACTATTTAGTTTGGCGTTACATCCGTTGTATATGACTGTATTATGTCTCAAGTAATTCTTGTGACTTCTCACCAAGATTAGCAGCTAGAAACATGTCGAGAAGTAAACCAACAAGACATGACAAGACGCATAAAGCAATATATAGAGGTATTTTTTGGTTTCTCTTTGAAAAGGGAAATTTTGGAAGTTAGTGAGTCTTGATATTGACGTTACATGTCTTTTGCTCAACTTCGTACGTTGCTTCATTTCTGATGTTGTATCATGGACACCCTGCCTAAGGCGTTGATAATGTGTCAAGCTTTTCCATCCATTACTCATATAGCTGTAATAATGTGACAGTGTTTGAACAGAATAATATATATATATATATATATATATATATATATATATATATATATATATATATATATATATATAAAGAGAATTTAGATAAAAAGAAATAAATCAGTTTATACTCAGACATTTATTTTAACATTGATCATTGTAACGCTTAAATTTCAGCATACTAAACTTGATCCATAACTAAACTGGTGCCTTATTTAGGATTGTGAAAATGTGAGTTTGTAATCTTACGGATCACATCAAATATGGAGCCAAGATTGGGAGACTGCATAATAACTCTGCATTCATAAAATAACACACGAAGAACGTTGAACATATGCAAGAGGAAATTAACCACAACCAACCGATTCAATTTTCACCCGAAGAAGTTACGGTCGTAGGGCAATCCTGTCCATCATGAAATTACCACACACTGGTATACTAAATTCATACTAATTGTCTGTGAAGTCTTCTCGAAAAGAATAGCTGAGAGCTACTTTGATGATTACACCACATGCTTCACATGGTAAACTTGGTTTACACAAAGAGTGTAACTGCACAATAATTTTGATAATTAAAATAAATTACATCGAAACGAAATTTACAAAAGAAGAACCTCGAACTGGTTACTATCGTCTTCCTATTAACATGATGGGTCAAACAATTATATAAGCACGTGGTACTGGTCTCACAAAGTACACCCCACGTGGGTTGAACACAAAGAAAAGTTACTATATTGAAAAATATTGCCAAGACGAGACCTTATAATCTCACGCACATTCGCATTTAAGATTGATGATCTTAGTTAGAGTTATGGATCAAGAACACGTGGTTCCACTTTGCACACAAAGTCGTGGCAAAGCCACTACTGGAAGATATTCTGAACTTCACACTCGAATTACACTATGTTTCAATTTAAGATAACGTAAGATATTTTAGATCTAGACCTGAAATAAAGGTGATTAAATTTTCAGTGAGGCTGAATTTAAGAAATCCATTGTGCTACAGACTTAGCAGAGACGCGCTTAGCCGGAGATCTTACCACTTCAGACGCACGCCGTGGACAGACTGGGATGGGCCCCTATTGAGGGTGCTTCACAGATACAAACGGAAGTGACCAGAGAGGCAGCTTCCTATACCAACGTGACAAGGGACGGACAGGACCATACTAAGAATAGAAACCTCTTTGCTTTCAGAAAGCGTAGCTACCTGTTCCGACGTTGGTCCTACTGTTCTCTAGCAGACAGGCTTGTCTGCTACCATCGAGCATGCAACTAGAAATAAATTTGCTCACTCATCCTTTCACACAGAAGGGAAGGGGATGACAGTATCTTATCATATACAGTATATAAAAGAAAGCGGATGTAGGTTCCGTTTGAGACTGTGTGATATGAATTACGTATAAACTGTGTTTTAAAATGTAGTAGTCTGACAGATCGTTCTTGTTTATGTGTAACAGTAACACGTTCCACTGCTCAGTCTCCTCCCAGATAGTCAGAAACACCACAGTAAATTTAGAAGTAGAATGTATGCGGTAAATGAGAACAGTTTTAAGAAATTAACGTGAAAGGAATCCAACAGAGACCTTTCAATCTCGTAGGCATTTAGAGGTCCTGCAAGTGTTGTTTCTGAGCCAATGACAATTTCAGAATTTTCTTCTTATTTTCCTTCAGCCATGACCATGTGCTCGGGAAGCGAGAACGTGACCACGAGACCACGAGCTGGCGACGAACTGGGTTAGTGGCAGTAAGACTACGGATGTGCACACCTCTATCCTGTCTCCCACCCACGCCACATCATCGACAATCGTGAGTCGAGACTGGCCTCATCAGAGGATCACGTGGGTGATATAATTGAGGTGTCACGTCAGAGGGGTGTTCTGATTTCGACACAAAGCAGGTCAATAGGCTGTGGAGTGGAAGGGGTAGGCTAGCAATAGAACAGTGCATCACCTTTGACTAGACACTCATTTATTGAACACATAAGTCAGGTATTACCCAAAAGGAATAATCAGTACAAATTACAAATAATATTTTTTCCCTTAAGTCACTCAAACCTTTAAACTGGCAAATAGCAATCATTTAACTGAAAGCCTTTCAAGAATGCAAGACAAGAAAATTTGAATGATGAGTTAAAATCATAATTAAAACGAACTACTTCCTTTAAGGAACCAGCGATCAAAATTAATTGCATAATCCTCAACAACCATATTACATCCAAGACATTTAAGATTAAACAGTAATATATAACAACAGAGAGCTGCAGTCCCAAGTTTTAAGCAGCACGTTTCAGATGGACTGCACTGTAACAGTACAATACAAGTCCCTCAGAGGATCTCTCCACAAAGGAAGTTATTGCCGCAATCGAAAAAATATCAACATCATTCCATGTACAGCCCTAAAACAAACTAAAAGCTCTCTTACGTTTGGTACAGTTAATTCCCTTTCAACATAATATCATCACAAATGTAGCCCTAGGACTGCACCGACACTCCGGAATTTAGCACGCGAAAAACTACAGCGGTGCACTCATCACGTATCTTTACAATATCTAAGAACAGAGAGCCGGCTCCCCAATAGCGGAAGATTTAACCACGCGCAGCGTGCGGGTTTGCGGGATGCTGATCTCGATCTTAACCTCAACACCAGTTCAAATACTAGTCAGCCTACAATCTTGAACCACCATACACATTCCTTCAGTTACTGCATAGAAAGCCAATGTGATAGGCAAAAAGACCAGCATATGATGTAAGCGTAAGCAATTTCCTTACTAGACAACCCTTATGAATAGTAGCCGTAATTTTTAATTCTTTTTTAAACGTGAGCACACCCACAACCAAAAGACAAATAACGCCAATCACAAGGACAGTAGCACATAAGCAAGTAGCAATGGTAACTTCTGCTTGGATTGGCTACAAATCAGCGCGTGATTTAACGCGCCAGAAAACAGTCTTTACAACACAACCATCAATACAATAGCAAATTACTCACGCGTGTACTCCCCCCACGATTTCGATTCGCAAAGCCATAGACAAAACGTGGAGATCGTATCACTTAGACCAACTTAATGGTGCTCCCTCAGTTACCCCAAATAACTGACTCCCTTAGTTGCAAAGCAAAGAACCAGACCTAATGAAACCACTGCAGTATTCGCCTCTAAATTGTCACAGTACAAGTGAGACTCAATCACAAATGTAATTTTACATCACCAGTTCCCGTACAGTCAATACAAGCGCCTGATTTTCACCCGTTTATAACGGCAGGCAGCAACATCGTACGCAAAAGAGCGTAGACACAAGCTCTTACCGATTCTATTCTCCGAAAGCAGCCACCGCAACTCTCGGGAACCACTGGGACATCCAGTGCAAAAATCGTTACTCCTTCACACAAATTACAGGACGCCTGCTTCTCGCTGCTTGCTACGGCGCCTTCCGTTCAGAGCCAACTTGTATATCTCCATGCGATAGGTCCGGTCCCACAGTCACTGCGTCAACCCGACAACCGTCTTCCACCACGTCCCGGAGCACACCCTCACAGGACCTCGCCTCGTTACTCCTCACGTAGGCCCCAGAGGGCGCTGCTTACCGTCCTGACCGTGGCAGGAAAGATAAACCACCAGAGTGGCACTATGGATTTGAGCCGCCACTGCTCAATAATGTTGAGCTGTGGTCTTCAGAAATGAAAGCAGATTCTGCCTTCACGCAATTGATGGTCGTATGCGCTTGCTGCGAGGACAACGTGAGCGCTCTCTCGTAAAGTACATTCCTGTGAGACACACTAGACCCTCCCCAGGTCCTATGTTGTGGGGAGCGATAAGCTATAACTGTCGTTCATCTTTGGTGTTTTTGGAGTGGACTAATCAGTACTCGGCACCTGCATAATGTTGTTAGACTCGTTTTTTGCCGTTTGTGCATCAGGAAGGTGATGTCTTTTTCCAATTCGATAACGCTCACCCACAGAGTGCTCGTAAAACTCACAGTGCTATGCAAGACGTGCAGCAACTTCCCTGGGCAGCATTATATCCGGACATGAATGGTGCACGTTTGGATACGATGTAACGAGAAGTGACATGCGTCTCGTCAGTCAACAACTTTGTCAGTACTATGTGAACAGGTCGAGCAAGCCTGGCATGACGTATCCCAGGACAGTATGAGCCATCTTTGCAATAAACTGGATTCCAGAGTCAGCGCTTGCATTTCCTCCAGTGGAGGCTATACCACATAATAATATGGGTGTTTCAGCATGGGTCGACACTTGGTACCTCAGAAACACTTGTGCTATTGATGTGTAAATGCAATCATTTCATGTAATCCATACGCACTGTTGCAACGTTAAATCCTGAGTGCATTGGAGGGCTCTAAAAGGGTGCACAAAATTTTTCTTGCAGTGTATTTAGGTATCAACAATCGCGAAGTCCGCAGCTCGTGGTCGTGCGGTAGCGTTCTCGCTTCCCACGCCCGGGTTCCGGGGTTAGATTCCCGGCGGGGTCAGGGATTTTCTCTGCCTCGTGATGACTGGGTGTTGTGTGCTGTCCTTAGGTTAGTTAGGTTTAAGTAGTTCTAAGTTCTAGGGGACTGATGACCATAGATGTTAAGTGCCATAGTGCTCAGAGCCATTTGAACAATCGCGAATAAATGGGGTTAAAGGAATGGAAAGGAAACGGGATGGCATAGAGATAGGAAGGAAATAATAACTTCCAGCCACAAAGGGCAATGCGGTAATCCGATGACGAGAGCCGACAATTTGTGCTCATTCGGGACTTTGATGCTCTGCCTCTCTAGAACGCTTGCCCAAATAGATCTGACCATCTCGACATGCTTTCCGCCAGACCAAAATTGCCACCCGCCGCACCGCAAGAATCACCGCTCGTTAACCACCCCCCCCCCCTCCTTTTTCCACCACAATCGCAAATGACTCCTGGAGGACTTCGGAAGTTGTATCTCCATCCGCACTGAAACTTTTTCGTGAAACAGCTGTCACGCTCACATAATTACAAATATGAGTGGTGCCTGTTGTGTTAGTCATGTCCCACATTATAGACACTACTCGCGATGAAGCAACTGGTACTACATACATCAGTAACTGGAGTGAAAGGAAAGGACAGGAAAGGGGCGGGAAAGACGAGCGAAGCATCCACGTTCGAATCCTGGTCTTATACAAATTTTCAACTCTCTTTGTTGCCTGCAGCAGTGCTCTTTCTGGCTTGAAGTCATTATTTCCTTCCTATCTCTTTCCCATCCCGTTTCATTTCCACTCCTTTCACCCCAGTTACTCATATTTAGGTACTCTTACAAAATGGTACAAATGGCTCTGAGCACTATGGGACTTAACATCTGAGGTCATCAGTCCTCTAGAACTTAGAACTACTTAAACCCAACTAACCTAAGGACATCACACACGTCCATGCCCGAGGCAGGATTCGAACCTGCGACCGTAGCAACCGCGCGGTTCCGGACTGAAGAGCCTAGAACCTCTCGGTGACAGTGGCCCGCGGTACGCTTACAAATCTGTAAAATTTGATCCGGTCAGGAGAATGATGTACCACAACCGTTATTATTTGTTACAAATTTTAATGGCATTGATCGCAATACGATCCTATAGTAATTGGATAACCAGCCTGACGTACAGTCATCCTCAGATGAATTGTGCTAACCGTAACAAAACAGTAACTATGAGCAACATGTCGAAAAAAAAGCACGAAATTCCACTAAAATAAGTCAGTCTACATATAGTTCGAGGAAGAGGCTCGTTTGCACTGTTTGCTAATGGTTATTGATCAAGCGAAACCAGTAGTCTAGTCACTACTACACTGTACTGCAAACAAGACTATTAAATTTTGTGAAATCCTTGAAACTGACAGCGAAGTTTGGTCGAAAAAGAAAATTATATTGACGAGGAGGAAAATGCACGTCTTATGAAATAGATGGCCTCAGGAATCAGAAATCAATGAAAACTACTGATTTAGTAAGAATTCATCAAGAAACTAATAACTGATATTTTTTGGGAGTCAAATGACACTCCTAAATCATTATAGAGGTAGGGTATGACCTACTCGTATAGCATAACATTAAGAGCATTGGCATGTGAGACAGGGAGGTAACGAGATCCACATTTAATCAATTTGGCGGATTGAAGACCGTGGCCAGGTATACTAGCCAGCCAAAGTGAGACTCTTAAGTGATTTTCCACGCAGGTGTAGGGTACGTTTACGCTGCAGCCTCGCTACTGACAGCTCGCTGCTGACACATGGCAACTCGCTGCTCGCCCGGAGCCCTGTCACGTTTATCATGTTAACCTCGCCTCTGGCACATCGCTGATAGCACTGGCTTCTCGCTGTTTGTCTTTACCCTGCCGCTGCTCACATAGGTGGATCACATGCAGTGTGTCAAGCAGGAACTACACTACTGGCCATTACAATTGCTACACCACGAAGATGACGTGCTAGAGACGCGAAATCTAGCCCACAGGAAGGATATGCTTGATGTGTCGGTAGCTGGGCCAACACCTTGTGGATAGAGGTGGCTTAGAAAGCACGCTAGACTAACGCAGACGGGCGTGAAGTACTGGAACAGGATAAGTAATTAATGCTATGAGGAAAAGAACGGAGCTTCTCATATACTTATCTTTAATGTCTTCTTGTACATCTCTATGGTGAACACAAGTGAGACTCTAATTACAATCACTGTAAGGCTAATGGCGCCTTGCTAGTTCGTAGCCATTAACTTAGCTGAAGGCTATTCTGTCTCTCGGCTAATGAGAGAGAAAGGCTTAGTACGTCTAGTCGCTAGCTCTGTCGTCCATACAACTGGGGCTGAGTTCGAGTCAGTCTCTCGAGACCTGCCTTGTGGTGGCGCTAGGTTTGCGATCACACAGTGGCGACACGCGGGTCCGACATGTACTACAGGACCGCGGCCGATTTAAGCTACCACCTAGGACGTGTGGTGTCTGGCTGTGACACCACAATGCTGTGATATGCAAATTATTAGCTTTTCAAAGCATTCACACAAGGTTGGCGCCGGTGGCGACACCTACAACGTGCTGACATGACGAAAGTGTCACACCGATTTCTCGTACACAAACAGCAGTTGACCGCCGTTACCTGGTGAAACGTTGTTGTGATGCCTCGTGTAAGGAGGAGAAATGCGTACCATCACGTTTCCGACTTTGAGAAAGGCCGGACTATAGCCTATCGCAATTGCGGTTTATCGTATCGCGACATTGCTACTTGCGTTGATCGAGATCCAATAGCTGTTAGCAGAAAACGGAATCAGTGGGTTCAGGAGGGTAATACGGAACGCCGTGCTGCATCCCAACGGGCTCGTATCACTAGCAGTCGAGACGACAGGCATCTTATCCGCATGGCTGTAACGGATCGTGCAGCCACGTATCGATCCCTGAGTCAACAGATGCTGATGTTTGCAAGACAACAACCATCTGCATGAACAGTTCGACGACGTTTGCAGCAGCTTAGACTATCAGCTCGGAGTACATGGGTGCATGTCTGCATCACAGACAGGAGCTACTGCGATGGTGTACTCAGCGACGAACCTGGGTGCACGAATGGCAAAACGTCATTTTTTTCGGATGAATGCAGGTTTTGTTTACAGCATCATAATGGTCGCATGCGTGTTTGGCGACATCGCGGTGAACGCACATTGGAACCGCGTATTCGTCATCGCCATACTGGTGCATAACCCGGCGTGATGGTATAGGGTGCCATTGGTTACACGTCTCGGTCACCTCTTGTTAGTATTTACGGCACTTTGAACATTGGACGCTACATTTAAGATGTGTTGCGACCCGTGGCTATACCCTTCATTCGATCCCTACATTCCAGCAGGATAATGCACGACATAATGTTGCAGATCCTGTACGGGCCTTTCCGGTTACAGAAAATGTTCGACTGCTGCCCTGGACAGCACATTCTCCAGATCTCTCTCCAATTGCTAAACGTCTGGTCAATGGTGGCCGAACAAATGGCTCGTCACAATACGCCAGTCACTACTCTTGATGATATGTGGTATCGTGTTGAAGCTGCATGGGCAGCTGTACCTGTACACGCCATCCTAGTTCTGTTTGACTCAATGCCCAGGCGTATCAAGGCCGTTATTACGGCCAGATGTGATTGTTCTGGGTTCCTGATTTCTCAGGATCTATGCACCCAAATTGCGTGAAAATGTAATCACATGTCAGTTCTAGTATAATATATTTGTCCAATGTATACCCGTTTATCATCTGCATTTCTTCTTGGTGTAGCAATTATAATGGCCAGTAGTGTATATCCTCAGCATCGCCTGATGGCAGTAATAGTAGACCGTTCACTCCAAAAAGGTGATTGCTGAAAAGCATATGGAATTAGAGGTATAGATGCACACTTGAACGTGGCCAATCCACACAGCAGATACTTTCATCACTTCTAACAAGAGCTCAAACAGCACATTTTCAGACAGGTAAATATGTCACAGTAATATCATCAGTTAATTTGAAGAATGATAGAAGAAATGATGATTCGATCAACATTATCAGTACATCAAATTTCTCATGCCTGAGGTTCACATTCATGTAAATTTTTTTACAAGGATTCATACTCACCATTGACTGTAGAAATTATTAATTTTATAATTGCAGTTTCGGCCTATGGGGCATTCTCAAATGTTAAGAAATGGTTCGAATGCCTCTGAGCACTATGGGACTCAACAATTTATCAGTCCCCTAGAACTTAGAACTACTTAAACCGAACTAACCTAAGGACATCACACACATCCATGCCCGAGACAGGATTCGAACCCGTGACCGTAGCGGTCGCGCGGTTCCAAACTGAAGCGCCTAGAACCGCTCGGCCACATCGGCCGGCTCATGTAGATAGTAGTACGTTATAGAAAAGGAGAAAATAATACATAACTTACGTTTTGGTTCCGCATGTGTCAGATTTTAAACATCTTTGACAGGATTACATGCCATCATCAAAAATAAACTTTCTACTATAATATTACGTCAGTTTTGATCCACATCTGCTTCATCGACCAACTGAATATTTCTGTGCTGGTATTCCATAAAATAAGAAAAAGATCAGTCACGTGAACAAAAAACTTCTAGAAACTATAGCATCTAATGTTATTCATCTTGAAGTGGATATGATATTATGTAAGCCTCTAGTGTCAGGTAGCTTAGCAACCAAGATATGTCTGAAATAAGTTTCTGGCGTTTATAATTGTCACTTGTAGTTTTCACTCTTGACATTATCTCACAAGCTCACAAAGAAATTCTCGTCTGTGTACTGTGGTGAAATTAATAGGCGACTGGGAACAATGCAAACAGACCACGAAGGGGACTGCATAGGAAACACTATCCTAGAGTAGTGTTCAAATATGTAGGATTCATATCACATAGAATTATCATAGGATACTGCATGTATATGTAAATCGGCGGCACTAATGGACGCATTTATATTTGATAGCCACGGAGCGTCACGCAAATGCAGAGACCCTGAGTTAACAGATGCTTGAAGACAGATGGAAAATATCTCTGTTAAGACCACTTACAAAGTCTCAAGTATCAGTATCAGATGACGAATCTAGGAATATACGACAGCTTTCTACGTATCGCTGTTACGGTGATCGCGAAGACAGTATCCATACATTTCATAAAACTGGATGTATGCTTCTAAACCACTGGACCAACTTCCACCACACTTGCAACAAATATTCATTACTGTTAGGCAAAAATTACTGTTGGGGTAAGAACCACTTACCTATCATATTTCCGGAGGTATGACCTCAAACTGTAACATAGGTGAAAAACTGCGGCGTCATGCATGACGTTGAAATTTATTCCTTTTCTGTTACTAAGCTATTTGAAAAAAAAAATCGGAGACAGTATCTACATATTCAGCTCAATGCAGCTGCAAATTATTTCATCGTACCACACCTAGTTCGGAAGACATTGTGTCATAACCACTTGGACGCGTGGAAAAATACCGCATCATGCACGAAGTTTTAATACATTTATTCTTTACTACCAAAGACACGCCTGCAGTCGAGTCAAAGAAATTTCTGACAACTGGCTGCGCTTTTGACGGATTTCAACTGCAAAGCACGAACGGCTGTGGCCGCAAACAATAGTCGTTTGCACAGATATGTAGAGGCGTTACCTTAGAGACGTTGACAGAAACTCGATGTAAGTACATGAAGCCGCTGTGTTCAGCGTGCAGAAATCGTACGTTTCTAGTACAAAATAGACAAAGTGAATACATGAACAATGCCGACTTTGTCAGGTAGTTAAATATTAAAATTGATTAAAAACCGTGTTGACTGCAGTAAAATATTTATTTGCAATAGTAGTCTGTTTCGGTCAGAATGTGACTGTCTTTTGACCCCACATATCAAGATGGCAGGCTGTGTTATAGCTCATGGTATAAACGGTTTGAGGATGGTCACATTCTGACCTAAACCGGTGACCAATGCAAATAAATTTTTTGTTGTGGTCAAGGTTGTTTTTATCCATTTTGAATTACTGTAGCTGGACTGCTGATTTTTTTTTCCATGAGAAATGTTCTGAAAAATAAGAAATTAAGTTAATTACAGCTTGTATAGAGACATTTAAGAAATCGTTTTTTCGCATTCGAAACGCAAGTGGAATGGGAAGAAACCTTTATATATGGCACAATGTGGAGTACCTTCTGCCATACTATTCATAGTGGTTCGCAGAAGGGGTCGTAAGTACACTAATCAGCCACATGAGGCGACAGCAGCGTCATCTGGCGTAGAATGACTGTTAGTCAGACTCAGGCACTGCGCATGTAGTATCAGTGAGCCTGCTTGACTGTGTGTAGAATAGGGTGAGCTCACGATCTATCTGATTTTGTATTAGAACAAATAAGCCCTCGGTCACAAGTATTAAGTCAAAATTGACCGGGTTTCGACGCTACTATGAGCGTTGTCTTCAGAATTAGACTAACTGTGCTAAAACATATTAAGTATATAATACATTAATAAAATTATAGTACATTAATAAAATTAAAGTACTAACTGGAAAAGGATGCAGTACTTACAAGTCACATATTAAAAAAGATCTAAGTCGGAAAGGCGACGTCATCAATAGTTGTAAGTAAGATGGCGAGCCGCTAAGGGCTGCTCGTACTTTAGTGAACAAGGGTTGCAACAAGAAAGGTGCCCACGATAGAAAGTGTAGGCAAGTAAACACGGTGTTGCTACGAGCGCCATCTAGTAGCCGCAGAAACAACTAGGCTACTGTACATTCAAAAGTAGACACATAAAATTGTGATGCAGCTGATTTAGGCATAAAGTAAGCACTAATAATAATAGGATAAAGTTACATATTTATCTGCTTTAAACAGAGATACATTTTGTAACGTAAAAAAACGTTGGTCATGACATACAAGAAAACAGCAAAGATGTAACAGGAAAACAACATTCCGGTAAATTGTATGAGGAAATCTGAATCAAAGATCAAGCAATGGCTTTACGCAGTCGAAAAAGTTTTTATTTCGCAGCTGCAGCTGTTCGTTGAGAATGAGGCCATCATGACAAGAGAGATGTTACAAAATCTCCAATTCTTCTAAAACATCTAACGTACGCCCCTTCTTTTCGGTATGCAGAATATTGTTATCGCCTATCGCTTTAGACACGTGTCCAGTAATTAAGAGATGATCGGCAAAGGAAGAATTTGGGGGACTGGTGACGTTCTTTCTCAAAAGATGTTCTCTATATCTGATGGTGAAAGCACGTCCGGTTTGCCCTATATAATAGGAGGAGCAGGTATCGCAGATGATCTTATAAACGCCAGAATTTTCTGTAGGGGAGCAAATGGATTTAAAATTATGAATGAAGTTTCACTTTAGATTATTATTAGTAGAGAAGGCAACACTGCAGTTGTATTTGTTGCGAAGCATGCGCTGAATCTGATAGGAAATGAGTCCTATGAAAGGTATAGAAAAACGTATTTTTGGATTAATTTCAGTGCATGAGGTGTTTAGCGTGGTAGTTCTTGCAGTTTTCTTTTTAGGATATCGTCCACTATGTTAGGCGTATATTCATTATTGACTGTTATGGTTTTAAGTAAATTAATCTCCTCATTAAACTTTTCTGTTGAAAGTGGTATAGAGGTGGCTCGGTGGACGGCAGAGTGAAAAAAGGCAATTTTTTGAGACTGTCGATGAAATGAGGAAGCAGGCACGATTAGGTCAGTATACGTTTCTTTTCGAAAAATATTGAAAGTGATGTTATTGTCTTCTATTGTAAGCGTCAAGTCTAAATAATGTAACTGGCGGTTTTCGTTTTCGAGTTAAATAGTGAAAGAAATTTCTTCGTGGAGGTCGTTAAAAAGTTTAAATATATGATCAATTCTATCGGCGGGTCAGTTATAGATGACTAGAATATCATCAACGTATCTTGTGTAAGAAAGGATACCTAGTGAAGCGGCTGAGACACGGTTAAACAGCTTTTTTTCCAAGGAATTGATAAAGATGTCGGCAAAGATGCCGGCTAAAGGGTTGTCCATAGCGAGCCCATCAGACTGCTGGTACAGTTGTCCGTTGAATTCAAAGTAGCTGTACTTGACAACGACATTAATGAGATTCATAAAATCGGTAATCCGTTCATCTGATAGATCTTTTTTAAATTGATGTAAATTTTCTTCCACAATGATGAGCGTCTCATGTACTGGGTCATTGGTATAAAGATTTGTAATATCTAAGGAGAAGGGCTTGGTGTCTGAACTGGATACTGGAAACATCCCCCAGGCTGTGGCTAAGCCATGTCTCCGCAATATCCTTTCTTTCAGGAGTGCTAGTTCTGCAAGGTTCGCAGGAGAGCTTCTGTAAAGTTTGGAAGGTAGGAGACGAGATACTGGCAGAAGTGAAGCTGTGAGGGCCGGGCGTGAGTCGTGCTTCGGTAGCTCAGTTGGTAGAGCACTTGCCCGCGAAAGGCAAAGGTCCCGAGTTCGAGTCTCGGTCGGGCACACAGTTTTAATCTGCCAGGAAGTTTCATATCAGCGCACACTCCGCTGCAGAGTGAAAATCTCATTCTGGAAACATCCCCCAGGCTGTGGCTAAGCCATGTCTCCGCAATATCCTTTCTTTCAGGAGTGCTAGTTCTGCAAGGTTCGCAGGAGAGCTTCTGTAAAGTTTGGAAGGTAGGAGACGAGATACTGGCAGAAGTGAAGCTGTGAGGGCCGGGCGTGAGTCGTGCTTCGGTAGCTCAGTTGGTAGAGCACTTGCCCGCGAAAGGCAAAGGTCCCGAGTTCGAGTCTCGGTCGGGCACACAGTTTTAATCTGCCAGGAAGTTTCATATCAGCGCACACTCCGCTGCAGAGTGAAAATCTCATTCTGGAAACATCCCCCAGGCTGTGGATAAGCCATGTCTCCGCAATATCTTTCTTTCAGGAGTGCTAGTTCTGCAAGGTTCGCAGGAGAGCTTCTGTAAAGTTTGGAAGGTAGGAGACGAGATACTGGCAGAAGTGAAGCTGTGAGGGCCGGGCGTGAGTCGTGCTTCGGTAGCTCAGTTGGTAGAGCACTTGCCCGCGAAAGGCAAAGGTCCCGAGTTCGAGTCTCGGTCGGGCACACAGTTTTAATCTGCCAGGAAGTTTCATATCAGCGCACACTCCGCTGCAGAGTGAAAATCTCATTCTGGAAGTTTTTAATATTTTGGACCAAAACGTGGCTGTTAGGAACGGAATAATTATTTTCGAAAACGAAAGATTTTTTCATAGTTTCATGTAGAAATCGGGCCAAATCGCGATATGCGCTATTCATGCTACTGGAGATTGGACGTATTGGATGATTTTGACCGAGGGCAGACTTATGGCCCAGAGACGCGGAACGAGAATTTCGGAAAGTGCACTACATTTAGAGCGTCCGAGGAATGATGCGATGATTCTCTTCAACAGGTGGCGAAACCAAGGTGAAATTACGTCCAGACGTTGTGGGGCTGCGCGGAGAGGCCTCACAGCAGACGTCGAACCTCGTAGGCTGGGGAGACTGGTAAAACAGGGCAAGCGGCGAAGTGTGGCGGAACTAACATCAGATTTCAACGCTGAGCAGAGTCCAATGAGTCTGAACACACACTACAACGAACACTCCTAACAATGGGCCTCCTCAGCCGACAACCCATGGATATGCCACTGTTAACACCACAATATCGTCAACTAAGACCGAAATCGGTACGTGAACACTGGCACTGGACGTTGGCACAGTGGCAGAGATTTGCATAGTCTCATAAATCCCGATACGTCCTTCATTATGCAGGTGAGAGGGCACGAATCCTTCGTCGTCCAGGGGAACAGATCCTTGGTACCTATAATGCGCAATGGAGACGAGCTGACAGACGCTTCTTTATGATCTGTCGAACATTCATTTGACCGTCCACGGGCCCAGTGGAGCTCATGCAAGGCACCATATCGTACAGCATCTCGTGATGATTATGTTTCCCGATAGCAGTGGCATTTTTCAGCAAGATAATGCGCCATATCACAAGGCGAGTAGTGTGATGGGATGGTTCGAGGAACACAGGGCCGAGTTCCAAATGAAGTGCTGGCCTACCCAGCTCCCCGGATCTGAACCCAGTTGGAACACATTTGGGATGTGAGTCAGTGTGGCGTTCTCATCGCCCCACTTCTCGTAATTTGCTGGAATTAGTTAACTTGTGTGGGCAGACTTGGTTTCCAAGTGCCTTCAGCAACCTAACAGGCCTTCATTACTTCTATGCCACGACGCTTAGCCGCTGTTAATCGTGCCAAAGTTGGACATACCAGGTTTAGCTAGGTTAAAACCTCGTTGCCGTCTTTTGTGTCATCTCGTTGTCTCTGTAGAGCTGTACCATGGGAGCAAAGAATGTTGTTCGGTAGCCGGTATCTTCTTTCTGAAACATAATTATTAATTGGATTCTCTATTAACTTCCACAGTTACTTAAGCTTCCATGTTCCGCGGTACAGGCTCTTCTGTATATTCCACATTAGCCTCACTACTGGTGAAGTACAAGTCCTCTAAGTTCACTAGGAGGTTACTGTGTGCGCCTGTCTCTGTGCTAGAGGCTAAGACTGCGGTTCCGACTCTGTGACAAGCTGGAAATCAATAGGTGCGTCAAACTAGAATTAACTCGAACTAAGTAGCTTACCGCCGCGGCGACTACATAATACCGAAGGCCGAGAGCTCAGATGGAAACCCAGTTCTAAGCAAAGAAGGGAAAGCAGAAAGGTGGAAGGAGTATGTAGAGGGTGTGTACAAGGGCGATGTACTTGAGGACAATATTATGGAAACGGAAGAGGATGTAGATGAAGATGAAATGGGAGATACGATACTGCGTGAAGAGTTTGACAGAGCACTGAAAGACCTGAGTCGAAACAAGGCCCCCGGAGTAGACAACGTTCCATTGGAACTACTGACGGCCTTGGGAGAGCCAGTCCTGACAAAACTCTACCATCTGGTGAGCAAGATGTATGATACAGGCGAAATACCCTCAGACTTCAAGAAGAATATAATAATTCCAATCCCAAAGAAAGCAGGTGTTGACAGATGTGACAATTACCGAACTATCAGTTTAATAAGCCACAGCTGCAAAATACTGACACGAATTCTTTACAGACGAATGGAAAAACTAGTAGAAGCCGACCTCGGGGAAGATCAGTTTGGATTCCGTAGAAATGTTGGAACACGTGAGGCAATACTGACCTTACGACTTATCTTAGAAGAAAGATTAAGGAAAGGCAAACCTACGTTTCTAGCATTTGTAGACTTAGAGAAAGCTTTTGACAATGTTGACTGGAATACTCTCTTTCAAATTCTAAAGGTGGCAGGGGTAAAATACAGGGAGCGAAAGGCTATTTACAATTTGTACAGAAACCAAATGGGAGTTATAAGAGTCGAGGGACATGAAAGGGGAGCAGTGGTTGGGAAGGGAGTGAGACAGGGTTGTAGCCTCTCCCCGATGTTATTCAATCTGTATACTGACCAAGCAGTAAAGGAAACAAAAGAAAAATTCGGAGTAGGTATTAAAATCCATGGAGAAGAAATAAAAACTTTGAGGTTCGCCGATGACATTGTAATTCTGTCAGAGACAGCAAAGGACTTGGAAGAGCAGTTGAATGGAATGCATGGTGTCTTGAAGGGAGGATATAAGATGAACATCAACAAAAGCAAAACGAGGATAATGGAATGTAGTCGAATTAGGTCGGGTGATGTTGAGGGTATTAGATTAGGAAATGAGACACTTAAAGTAGTAAAGGAGCTTTGCTATTAGGGGGAGCAAAGTAACTGATGATGGTCGAAGTAGAGAGGATATAAAATGTAGACTGGCAATGGCAAGGAAAGCGTTTCTGAAGAAGAGAAATTTGTTAACATCGAGTATAGATTTAAGTGTCAGGAAGTCGTTTCTGAAAGTATTTGTATGGAGTGTAGCCATGTATGGGAGTGAAACATGGACGGTAAATAGTTTGGACAAGCAGAGAATAGAAGCTTTCGAAATGTGGTGCTACAGAAGAATGCTGAACATTAGATGGGTAGATCACATAACTAATGAGGAGGTACTGAATAGGATTGGTGAGAAGAGGAGTTTGTGGCACAACTTGACCAGAAGAAGGGATCCGTTAGTAGGACATGTTCTGAGGCATCAAGGGATCACCAATTTAGTATTGGAGAGCAGCGTGGAGGGTAAAAATCGTAGGGGGAGACCAAGAGATGAATACACTAAGCAGATTCAGAAGGATGTAGGTTGCAGTAGGTACTGGGAGATGACGAAGCTTGCGCAGGATAGAGTAGCATGGAGAGCTGCATCAAACCAGTCTCAGGACTGAAGACCACAACAACACACAACAACGAGAGGGCGTTGAGAGCGAGTTTCCTGTGAGTGTGTTTTTGGCCTATGTTAATCTTCTTGTAACGTTTACGCGGCATGGTGTGCCGGCATCAACTTACGCCAGGACATTCCTCCCCCCGAAATACGGCACCGTTGTCGTGTAGTGAGGCTGCGAACGACAACGAAGAAGCAGGCAGTACGCTGGACGTCGTTGTAGGCCGGAAGCCGTGACTGTGCAGGACGGCGTTCTCCGGACCGTACCTTACCATCTGCAATGCGAAGCAACAGAAACACCGGCCCAACTGGTGCCAGGGCACACGTCAAGGTCTGAGGGCGTGTGCTGGGGCGACGGCGACGGCGACGGCGACGGCCGGTCCAAGTTGTGGCGCCCCCGCACTCCAACCGCGTGCTGGTATCGTCGACGCCGTAGAGCCGCCACTGCCACAGCTCTCACAGTGGAGCTGAGACACGATGCGCGATGACGTAGGTCCCCGTTGGTGAACGGCAGACAGAAATGCGAACTCGTGCGATGGATGCTTCTTCTGATTTAAGGGGCTCCGGAACGCCCTATACTTGCGATGTTAAAATAACGCTTATAAATTACATCTTTCCTCACAAAGTATTTGCGGTAGGAAGTTGAACTTTTTACAGATTATTTATTGGAATATGGGCTACAACTTAACACAGGCATTTTACAAAATTTTAGTTCAGTTGTTAAAGATGATTTTTTTTCAATTGTAATGAAAATTCACAACATTTTTTTTGCATTTTTTTATTTATATATTCAAAAATATACAGTTTTTTGGAAAAAGGCTGTGTTAAATTATGCAGAAGGTACTGTGTAACATTTACTGAAAGTTTGAAACAAATATGTTTGGAAGATCCTTAGAAGACATGTAATTAGTATGAGAAAATAAAAGTTTTGGGAATCGAGCGACAAAGATTGGATTAACTTTTTAGTGCATTCCAGGTCCATAGAATGGATTATCTTTGCAAACTCCTCCTCCAGCTTCCTCTTGTTCCTCCTCCTGTTTACTCTTGCTTGTATTTCTAAACTCTTTACAGCCCTGTCTGCAGCCCGAAGGCGTTCCTTGTCTAAAGCAAGCATCGCTCGTACCATGTTAGAACCTATCTTCATTCCCATATTTCTAAATACCTTGCACCTTACAATGTTGTCATCATTGAAAGTCGCAACAGCATCATACACACCAAAGTGAAGTGTATCTATTCCAACAAATATAGTCTTGGGGATTCTCGACCATATAACACTATTTACACTTTCATTGGGGTTTTGAGTTTTTCCGTGAATACACTTTTTCAACAGTTCAGGTGCTGCTAAGTCTCTGAAAATAGGTTTTATCACCTCCATTATTGCATGAGGCAGACTATGCTTATGAGTGTACACTTCACCAGTTAGCAATCCTTTGTTATATTTACACCAACTGTCTTCTTCTTTGGGACACAAGCTATGTTGGGGATTTTCATCGTCTTTATTGTTTACAGTAATAACACATACCTTTGGCTTTCCAACAATTCTCCTTTTCTTAAAAGCCTTCAGAGGATTTCTAAAAACTTTACTTTTACTCATTATTATACTTCAACAAAACAGAGACTCAAGAAACAGAATTAATTACGAATATTTTCGAGATAACGACAGAGTAAATAAACATGAAACAATCGACAATCACACCAGCGATATATATTGAACCATCACAGGTTAGCCACAACACATACTTTATCTCACATCACTAAAATGTACCTGATGAACACGGACGTTAATAATAACACCATTTGACAGCAGTTTAACAGCGCCACAGTGGGTCACGCCCACGTAGAACACATTTCAAAAAAAATTAAAAAATTGTTGTGGTATTTGGAATTGAATATATTATATATCTATTAAAAGGTAATAGTCTGCAGATTCAGAAAACGCAAAAAAGTAAAAATTGAACTTCTCATGATTTTGAGCCTTTCCGGAGCCCCTTAAGACTGAATGATTCATTGCCCGGTTACGCAGTAGTCGTTAAATCTAATCTCATCCGCATTCTACACACCGTGTGGCGGTTTTTGTGTATCATCAACATCGACAAGTGCAATAAATATGGATGGCACGATACTCTATGGTATTTTGCGGTTTGAATTCACTCTGTTTCTTTTTTCTTTTTTTAGCAGTTGCATTGATTTGATTTTGTAAATGATAATGACAATATTATACTCATGTATAATACATTATTCAAACTACAACTTCTCCCGGATAATTATTTTGTTCAAACTGCACAAGAATTCCACCTGACGTAGTGTAATAATGTTGACTGTAAGCTGTGTTCATATCACTAAGATTACATATCGTATATCAGAGCTTTTGTAATTTTTGTCTTCGATGGATTTAATCATTCTTAGCAAATTGATCACGAAAAGGAACCACAGAATACCACCCGCACACAACACTGGCGTATGCTACCAAAAATATTTTCCTCCGTGATTCGTGCGCAGTTGAATTTTGGCCACATACATCAGCAATTAAATCTTGTTCAACAATAAATACCATCAGCACTGTTCTTAGAAAATGCAGTCTGATTCGATTAATTTTTTCTTTTATAAATAGAGTTCAGTACCACGGGCCACATTTATTTCTTACACATCGGAATATTGAAAGTTTGCAGTTTCAAGTAATTTAATTTTGCCGCTGTAATAAAAGATAAGATGGCGGCCAACAAAAGATAGAGGATTTCTTTTTAAATTAAGATTTTCCTTCTCCCAATTAATCATTTAAATCATTTAAATTGATGCCACCAATAAAAAAAATTATTTAATAGTTTTGAAAGTTAGTTTAACAGAAACCCATGCTATTTTCAACTAGAAGTACAGATGAAGTTGCTATATAATCGCAACTAAGAATGGCTGCGCTTCTTGCAGCTATGATAATAATTAAAGGAGGAAGTGAATTTTCAATAATTAATCATAAATAGTTTTAACGCATTTGGCTCTATTTGTTTTACCAGCAAATGTACATAAAAGTACAAAAATTTTACATTAAATGTTTTTCGTTTAACAGACCTGAAATCGATTCGCGTCTTACGTCGGCGATGTACATCAGAAGAAGACGACAAAAGGGTACAAAACAAAAGAAGAGAATGACATCGATTAACAAAGAATGTGAGACCAACACTGTCTCTCTTTTACATAAATATCATCTTTTTAAGAAGTAATTACATGATTGAATGAATATTATCTATACTCGAAATAAAATATATATGTATGTTATATTGCCCCTTGGGCTGATAAAAAAATAATTTATTCACCATGTTTACAATATATATATATCGTGGATGTTATAACCGCCAATTGCGAGGAAACATTGTAATTATCAGTCTTCCCGCACGTTGTTGGAGTTGTTGAACCTGTATGAAGCGAGATCCACAGATACTCTTTGATGACGTCTGAGTGAACCTACGCCGTAATGTAAAAAAAAAAACAATGTTCAAAAGTTCTCTTTTCAATTAATGAAGTAGGTATTTTGATATTCAGATTAAATTGTCCCTGCTGAACAGTCGTTGGTTAACTATCATTGATTAAATCACTTAATAATGTAGTCCACGCTAGATATTTCACTTGGAACGAACATGGGATGAGAAGTTCCGCCTCATGCAAGACACCTTTTTTCTTTTGTTTCAGCCATACATGTTTCAGCACTTTTGTGCTATCATCAGTGGGTTTTATTTTTATTTTTAACTGTAAATTTGTTGTTAACATATTAACATTTTCGTCGTTTACAACATTATGTAAAGGTTGCATTTATAACTTAATTGGCGAAAAGTAACATACCTTACATTATATTATTGTCCTCTTGTTTTGATAGCTTGTTTTGGCCGCTGTTTGCAGATGACATGTTGTATATTGTGTAGCATAACAGCTACCAAAACAAGAGGACAATAATATAATGTAAGGTATGTTACTTTTCGCCAATGAAGTTATAAATGTAACCTTTACATAATGTTGTAAACGACGAAAATGTTAATATGTTAACAACAAATTTACAGTTAAAAATAAAAATAAAACCCACTGATGATAGCACAAAAGTGCTGAAACATGTATGGGAGGAACAAAAGAAAAAAGGTGTCTTGCATGAGGCGGAACTTCTCATCCCATTTTCTTAGCTAGCACGGAGACAACAAGAAGAACTGCACCACAAGATGATTATTGGAACGAACAGTTTATTGTTCGTTGGCCACTAAATACTTTATAACTTTCGCACCACACGCACACGCAACTGTTTGGTAAAGTCAGTTCTATTAAAATTAAGTTTCTTGACAATTACGACAACTTGACTCTTCAGCGTAATTGTATTATCTTCGTGAAGTCTGGTAATTGTGGCCTACTCGAGACTAATTGAGTGTAGTCCTTTGATATACTATCCACTCATCTGAGGCGCTGCAGTCGCGGACTGTGCGGCTGGTCCCGGCGGAGGTTCGAGTCCTCCTTCGGGCATGGGCGTGAGTGTTCGTCCTTAGGATAATTTAGGTTAAGTAGTGTGTAAGCTTAGGGACTGATGACCTTAGCAGTTAAGTCCCATAAGATTTCACACACATTTGAACATTTTTTTCCACTCTTCTTTTAGTTCCAACTATTTGAATGTCTAGTTTCGTCAATAAAGTTCAATTAAGACGTTATGCACGGTTAAACGCGTCCATCAGTTCCTGTATCCGTTTAGAAAATCAGTTTCCGAAGTTCGTGAATCACGTCACGCAAGAAACACTTCTGAACGCAAAACAATCTCGTCGCGTTCCGTACTATCAATAACTAAGACAAAAATTGTTCTCTCACGTCTTTACAGGACGAGAGCCAGCAAGCGACTTCTTCTGTGAAAGAGTATTGTAGGCGCATTGAATTTCTTCGTTGCGCTTACAACTCTCTTCCACTTAAAAGTTATCTCTGACTAACATCACTTTGGACTTAGCTTTCAAGATATTAATTGCAATTATCACTTGGATATTTGTCCATTAATTAAATCTGGTCTTCCTCCTCTTTTCATAACAAAAACTCTTAGTGGTGTCTAATATTGTTGTTATCAAAACTTCTTCGTGTCAGCTTGAAACGTCCCCTTTTGAACAATTTTACACGACTGTCCTTAACCTGACACACAATATTTTTTTGGCGCAACGCAATCTGACTTTCCACACACAATATTTTGTTAACGCAACGCAATCTGACTTTCAAAATTCTCTACAAGAGAATGGCCCTGACTAACATTAACCTGTACTTTTCAGAAATCACTTACCTCACAAAAATCTTGGTTACTCCCACTACTGCAATACAGCAAGCGCCACTACTGCCAGCTAAATAAAAGATTCAAACTATGGAAGGCACTAACTACTGATAGGGATAGTTAGCAAATGAAAGATATTAATAGAGAACAAACAATGTATTTACCTTGATATCATGACAAATTACAAAACTCCGCCATCTCTCTCCCCACATCCACCACTGCTGGCGGCTCACCTCCAACTGCGCAACGTTACGCGCTGTTCACAGCCAGCTGCCTAACACTACAATGGTTGAGTATTACAACAATGCAAAGCAGCCACAAACTGCACACGGCACAGCCGGTGTTTTTCATACTGAGGTGGCGTTACCAATAAAAAAACCTAAACAGCCTACTTACATAGCCCCCATGCTCCCCACAAAAAATTTTACAAATTTTGTTGGGCAGTGGGCAACACATATTTGTTAAAATTTTTCATAATCGTAATTACAATAACAAAGAAATCAAATGCACACACTTATTGATACAATGTTGGTCAAAAGCTAAAATTTTTTCTCACAGTCCATAAAGACAGTCCTGATCATTCATCACATTGCAGTGTTTTTCTCAAAGTCTGAGCAGTAAAAGAAAATGCACACGGAAGTAGTGGATTTCCATGCTGTCTTGAAGAAGTAGTGTTGTCCTTCCAATGGAAAGACAGTGCTGACTCTTGACATGCAGACAAGTAATGGGCCACAACAGAGCAAACCCGCAGCAGAGTCAATCGAAGTTTTGAAGAGTATTGGTAGGTCATCACAGAGCAGACCCACTGTAGTCCTGGTAGACATTACGGTATTGGTGGGCCACCAGAGGCGCAGACCCACTGTAGTCCTGGTACAGATTGTGGTATTGGTGAGTCAACAAAGACGCAGACCCAGTGTAGTCCTTGTAGAAATAATGGTATTGGTGGGTCAGCAAAGGCGGAGACCCACTGTAGTCCTTGTAGAGACGGCCAACAGCCATCTGTTGCGACTGTGCAGGTGCACAATCACCATCGAAGAGTCTTGCGGACAATATAGCAAGTCCATAAACCACCTCTTGTGCACTCACAAAGTTTTTGGACTTGTCCTTATAACCAGCAATGCTGTTATCCAGTCCCTTGCTGAATTATTAACACACGTGCAAACACTAACAGTCCCTACTTCTCACATATTGTCCATATACTATGACCAATAGAAACGTGTGCAGTGAAATGTAACTTACAAGTTACTTAATTTGATGACCTGGTGTCAATTACAATTTTATAACATAAGAATACAATTACAAAGGTACAAAATACATCATTAAAAACATAATAGTAGAGATAACATTCGTAGTAATAGGGGCTTTACAAAAGAATAGAAATAAACATATACATCAGTGTTACAAAAATAATGACATAAGTACATACATAAAGATCAGAATAACTTTTGGAATATCAACTTCCACATGAGCATTAAAACAAAACAGAACAAATACTGTTTAAACATGTTTACAAAGTAAATAACATATTATCAATGCAAATTATATTTGAGGATAACAGTATTCCTCATCATAGTTCATGTAGCTTAGTATTAGAAGAAGAAAAAATTCTATGAAACTACACAGAGACAGGAAGAAAAGAAATACACAAGGGTACACAAACACGTAGGGGGATAACACAAAAGGAAAGGATAGGGTTCGTTTTCAGTGTAACTTTTGGTACTGCAGTCCAACCCAAAACTTCATTCTGTAGATCTTTCGTCTTATTTCAACATTTGTTTCCACAAAAAAAAATCCTATGAAAGCATGCTTTCTGTATTAATATGTTCACATATTTCTTACCTCATTATTTATTTTCCATTATCTTACCTCATAATTTATTTCCAAGAAAATCCTACCTGTACATCTTTTCTGTATTCTAACCATATTTCTCTCAAAATAATTATTTCTCATTGTACAATACTCATTTGGCCCAAATCCCTTTTTTTATACCTTGTCAATGGATTGCTTCCAATTCATCATAGTTAGTTTCTTATATAGTCTACCCCCTCTTAAGCTAACTTAAATCTACTGAGCTCAGATGCTAAACTAAGGGACGAGGCAATGCAGCATCACATAAAACAATTAATATAAACAGCAATGAAAAAAAAAACGCAGATTTGCGAAGCAAGCAGCATTAAGAAATTAGCAAAGCAATTGTAATATTACAACCAATCTAAGGCAATGTGCAGCAAACAATAAAATTAAATCATTAGTAAAACTGGCTTAACAGAATAATACAAAGTCAAATTCAATAACACTATGCCTGGCAAACAGCAGAAGCAAAAGCAATAAATTATATCTAAACATGACAACGCTCAAGCAGAAAAATATTACAGTAAAGACAACAATGCAGATAAGGGAAATGTATAATCACATCTTAATGTCTATGTAATTAAAGTGGTGCACCACAAAAAGTTATTCTACCAAAAAAAATTACCCAGTAGTTGAAAAGAAAATTCCGTATGCAATTCCTGTGAAGTGAAATATTTTTTTTTATGCTCCTTCGTTTTTTTTTATTTACTCGATCTGTAGACAGAAAATATTTACATTAATACATCTATAAAATTTTATTTTTACCAATGCTGCAGTGCAGCTAGAAACTAGATATTAAACAAAATGGGCAAAGCAAGGCGTGAAACGTCATTCACTAGCCATATGGCATTTCTCTCAATTAGCACGACAATAGCCGTGAAATGTTTCTCATCGTTTTCAAGTTCGACCCTGTCGTTTTTGCGATGCTCTCTACAAAGGAAGGTTAATGCCCTCCCTTTTTTTTTCTACCTGTGCCGCTGAAAAAGGGGCTCGCAATAATGGCCCCTTTTTTTTTTTTTTTCCAGGCGTCTGACTCAGCTGTGTGCCCGCGACGCATTACGTGCAGGTGGTCACTTAACTTTCGTACGGAAATATTTACGACAGCAGTTTTCACTACAATGGCAGTCTTATATTAAAAAAATTCACAGGGTGAGAATTTGCGTTACCAATCTGTAGAAACAAAATCTTATTGATATAACAGTGTCCAAAAAAATTTTCGTCGGCATTGTGATACATTCACGCATTTACACACATTTCATAACTCTTAAAGTACGATCTTGGTTTCCAACAACCTTTTCCACAAATCAGAGTGCCCTAATCACTATTCATTACTCCTTACCTTATTACACATATATAAATTCGTCGACGCTTCTTCAATACTTCATCATTAGATACATAGCATAATCAAATTCTTCATATAACATTAGCTTATTAATCATAAACATACCTCAACAGCATAATACACATCGTCGTCGTAAAAATAACATCATAATACCTCAGTCAACTCTCAAAATCGTCGTAGCTTCCTCCAACAGTTTCAAAACCTAAAAAAATTCTCTGCTCATGTCAAAAGTGTCATCTACCTCAAACGTACCTTAAAAATCATGATCTCATACCAAATACATCATTCAACGCTCTCATAGTATCACAATGGTTCTGAAAAAGTATGAACAGTTGACAAAGTACAGACAAAATACAATTTCGTAAGTGTGAAGTTATCCAACGGTGTAATTACGTAAACATCTGTCACTAATGTTGTAAAATAAATGTTTGTCTCTCTCAGGTAAATAATCAGATAGCTGTGTAATTCTGTGTTAGAGAAATATGGTACCGATGTGTAAAGTTGTATAAGCAAATACCATATTAGCTAGGGCTCCTTGTGCGTGCTAAACACATGATACACAAAGTAAGCGTGTACCCCCCTGAGGATTAATGTAATTATACCCTCAGGTGTTACAAATTACAGCAATGGAATGAAATGTATCACGGAAAACTTTCTTTGTAATTCAAAAATCTTAAAAAATAAATGTTTTAAGTACAAAATTAATCACTCAAATACGTGTCCTGTAGCGCTAAATGTGCGTCTGGTTGCAACATAATCTCTGTGGCAGTGTCGTAGTTATCGTCTTCCGAAAGCTAAGTTCTGCAGAAGTCAATGTACTTACCTCATGATAAACAAAAGTGAAATGCTTTGCGTATAGATATCTTAGTTATTACGCTTATTGCCGTGATGAGGAAAGTACTGTACTGTAACGTATTGTTGTGCTACGAAAAAGGCTGTCTCATTGTTGCTATACCACAAAAGTTACTACTAAAACATGTTTTAATTTCTTGAATAATGCCGAAAAACTGTGCAGATATAAAACAGATACACCGCAAAAGCAACATTGTAAATTGTCACTCATTAGTAACGTCGTGATAAAATCCTGTAGCTGTCACATAAACTAACCACTGTGTCATCTAGTATCTCTCAGAAAGCACTTTAAATCCAGAATGTATTTTCAAATAAACCAAAATGTTGCATTAAAATCTCAAGTTAAAAAAGCACATTATCTCTCAATAAACGGTGTTACATGTGAAATGTGGTGTAGACCTTTGCTCTTCCTAGTACGCAGAGTTTCAACTTTAACGCAATTATCAAGTGGTATACGTCGGTAAAGAATACTGGAATTTTTCTCAAGGTTAGGGTCTATGTTATTTTTCCCTGAGCCAGCGGGCGCACGTGGCTGCCTGTGGTGCGAGTCATTGTCTGCTATCTCTTTGTTGCCGCGCGTCGTTATTGCGGTTAGGAGACCTAACTTCTACAAATTCACCGTGACGAGAGGGCCCTGCCCTGTTTAAATCCCGCCAGTTCTGATGCAATTCAGGTCTGTCGTTACGATCACATCGTCTGTCGTCATGTCGGTAGTTTCTGTGGTTTCTTTCTTGTCGGTTAAGTGGTGGAGAATTTCTCCCTGAATCGTAACTGCGCGCTGGACCGTTGCGTCTAAAGTTATTCTGTCCCTCGTAATAATAATTGTTTTGGTTCCCATATTGTCTGTTTCTCTGATTGTCTCTGTGATAGTCATTACCGCGGAGAGGTGATCTTTCCCTGTAATTATTACTACTCTGCCAACGGTTGTTATACGGGTGGTGTCTGTTTGTGTTGTGAGAATAGCCTTGTCGCGTCCAGTTATTATTTCTTTCATCGCGGAATTGCGACGGATGTGATCTGTAATTGTTGTGCTCGTGCGTTCCGCGATTGTCAGTGTCAATTTCTAGTTCTTGTAAGAGTCCTTGAAATGCTTCAATGTCGTCTTTGCAACGTCCTGCCAAAATAATATGTCGCAAATGTTCAGGCAGTTTGATTAAGCAAATGCGGATGAGTTCTGAGGGGCTGTATGGGTTTGACAGGTACTGATTCTTGTGCAACATGTCTTCAAAATATTTCACAAGACTGGAGAATTCAGATTGTTCGAAATGTTTCATCATTATGATGCCATGTTTTACTCGGTCTTGTGTGGCTTGAGACCAATATGCTGAGAGGAAGGCATGGTAAAATTCTCCTTCACTATGACAATCGTGAATGACCGAACGCATTCTTACAGCTGGTTCATTCTCTAAATAGCAACACATAAATTCTAATCTGTGTTCTAACGACCAGTTAGGGGGAAAACAATGAGAGAATTGATGGAGCCACGCTTGTGGATGAATGTCGTTGGCCGAATTTTTAAACGTTTTGAATTTACGTGTAGTAATGAACAGCTTATAGTCAAAGTCATCATGTCGGCGAGTCGCATATCGGTCATTATTACGTCGTTTCGGCGGTTCCATCTCAAAATTCGGTGTGCCTTGCCAATTTCTGTCATAATTTCCGAAGTGTCCTGTGTTATTATTTTGTGGCTGTTCCATATTGCTAAGTCCCTCTTCCCGTATTGGGGCGCGAGTGTCCTCCGAAATACGTAATTCTTGTACTACCTGTGTCAGCTGATCTTGTACTTCGCGGATTTCTCTTTGGTGTTGCGTATTAATTTGATTCTGATTTTGTTTGAATTTCCTAATTTGTTCGCACTCTTCTGTGTCATTAAAGACTACCGGTTTTGTGTCATTCAGATTATCATCTACCTTCGTAGATAAATTATTTAGCTGATCCGAAAGTTCAACTACTTTCTCTGATAATGTACTAATTTCCTCCATGTGTCTTTCTACTGTGTCTTTTAAGTTTTCCTGGGTTTTTGCAAGTTGCGTAACCGAATCGGTAGAAGCAACTGAGTCAAATTTAGCTTGCAAGGTCTCATGATTTTCATGAACAGTAGTTTGCAGTTCTTTTATGGCTACTTCGTGATTCTGTAGTGCATTTTCATGCCGCGAAAAAATAGGTTGGAAATGCTCACAAATTTGTGTTTTTACGTCGTTACAGACTTTTTGACATTTCGATTCAATGTGATGTAACTCATTAGTTAAATCCTCACGTGTTTGTTCAAGAATTTGCTCCAATGAGTCTAACTTTTGAAGCTGTTGCTGTGTTTGACTCTGATTTTGTTCCATTTGTTTCTGATTTTGTTCCATTTGTTTCTGATTTTGTTCGATTGTGTCTAATTTTTGAAGATTTTGTCCCATTTGTTTCTGATTTTGTTCGAGCGTTGTGTCTAACTTTTGAAGCTTTTGTTGTGTTTGTCCCATTTGTTGTATTAATTGTAATAACAATGCACTGGTGTCTGGAACATGTTCCTCAGTGCTTTTCGGCAGTGAATTTGCACCGGAAACATTCACATTTTGACAAGCAGAAAATGTGTCTTGATTCATTTGAGAAAACGGTGAGGACCCAAATCCTGAATTCACAGCATTTGCGAGATTGTTTCCTGTCGTTTCGGATTCCTGAGGCGAGCTGTCGCCGACCGATCGATCGATAATGCTTCCCTGTTCTCTAATTGTTTCGCTGTCTACACCATTGTTTGCAGCCCGCTCCATTTCCCTATGCACAGCTACCAAATTATTACTTTGAACATCTGTTAATTCATTACACAGTGGTGCTGGCAAGCTACGCTCGTCGTCACTATTATTTCTCAGTTTGCTTTGGAGCCTAGTGTTACGTTTTTCACACGCCATTATTGTCACAGTATTTCACACGACAACACAGAAAAACACAATTTGAAGAGCAAAAATAAGAAAACACATTAACATAGCACTGAAAATAATATCTAGTTAATTGCAAGCGCAGCTGCGAAATACTTGCTGCAAATCTACATGCATGCCACAACTGTTTTACTGTACAACAATGAAAAACTACAACTACAAAGGAAATTCTCTCTATAATTACGCGCTAGCAATAAACAAAATCTACACTAATTACACAAACTACAAGGAAAAAATCAGAAGATTCCAGTGAGGTATCCTCGGCTAAGGGTCGACATATGAAACGTCCCCTTTTGAACAATATACACGACTGTCCTTAACCTGACACACAATATTTTTTTGGCGCAACGCAATCTGACTTTCCACACACAATATTTTGTTAACGCAACGCAATCTGACTTTCAAAATTCTCTACAAGAGAATGGCCCTGACTAACATTAACCTGTACTTTTCAGAAATCACTTACCTCACAAAAATCTTGGTTACTCCCACTACTGCAATACAGCAAGCGCCACTACTGCCAGCTAAATAAAAGATTCAAACTATGGAAGGCACTAACTACTGATAGGGATAGTTAGCAAATGAAAGATATTAATAGAGAACAAACAATGTATTTACCTTGATATCATGACAAATTACAAAACTCCGCCATCTCTCTCCCCACATCCACCACTGCTGGCGGCTCACCTCCAACTGCGCAACGTTACGCGCTGTTCACAGCCAGCTGCCTAACACTACAATGGTTGAGTATTACAACAATGCAAAGCAGCCACAAACTGCACACGGCACAGCCGGTGTTTTTCATACTGAGGTGGCGTTACCAATAAAAAAACCTAAACAGCCTACTTACATAATTACAAAACTCCGCCATCTCTCTCCCCACATCCACCACTGCTGGCGGCTCACCTCCAACTGCGCAACGTTACGCGCTGTTCACAGCCAGCTGCCTAACACTACAATGGTTGAGTATTACAACAATGCAAAGCAGCCACAAACTGCACACGGCACAGCCGGTGTTTTTCATACTGAGGTGGCGTTACCAATAAAAAACCTAAACAGCCTACTTACAAGCTTATCGACAAAGATGTCGTATTTGCCAAGATAACTCTTCCCTACTTCATACTATGATATTTTGTCTTAATTGACTTTAAGGGGGTCGTTGCGGTGTTATAAAGTCCATTGAACCAGTCAGAGGGGACGGCGGAGGCAAGGGCGCGTGGTCCATCCGCATCTCCTGGGGTGCCCTGGTGCCATTTCGAAGCCGTGCGGTCCCTTGAAGCCCTGAATCTGTGGGAAGAAAAGCAGCAGAATCACGGACGGTCCCTTCAAGCTTTGAATCTGTGGGAAGAAAAGCAGCAGAATCACGTGGCAAATAACATGCGCAAATTTGTTTCTGGTGGTGGCGCTGCAAACCATCGGGACCTGCAGTTAAGTACATAGAGCCAATGAGTTCCTGAATTACGCCTCTTTGTCATCGCCCACGTTTGCCATAAATCCTGAAAAGAACAAGATCGAGCGGCGCAAAGCGATATTTGCGGACAATTGGCGGCGCTGGATGCTGCAGTGGGTGTAAAAAGTGTAGAAGCATCCAATGCCAGCGGCCATGCAGAAGTTCCGCCGGTGATGTTCCGTCTCGTGGGTGGGAGCTGTACGAGGCGAGAAAGTGTTGCAGTGCATGTTCCCTTCTGTGGGTAGTGCGAAGACTGGCCATCTGTTGCTTGAAAGTGTGTACGAAGTGTTCTACTTCTCCGTTGGACTGCGGGTGAAACGGAGCACTTGTTAGATGATGATTGCCGTTGCGTTCACAAAACTAATCAAAGTCACGTGAAGTGAATTGTGGTCCGTTGTCCGACACAAGTACCTCTAGAGTGCCAAATATTGAGTACAACGCTTGAATGGTACTACGTATCGTCATAGACCTCATAGGTATCGCAAATGTAAATTTGCAAAAAGCGTCTACCACTATGAGGTAACGAGCGCTACAAAATGGCCCTGCAAAGTCTATGTGCACTCGCTGCCGTGGCGGTTGAGTCTTAGGCCAAGCTGAGAGTGTATGGGGGAGCGGATTGATTCTCCGCGCATGCGAGACACTCTGACGTCATTTGTTCAATGTGGGCTTCCATGCGCTCCCAGGTACAGTGCCGTCGCGCTAACTGTTTAGTGCGAACAATTCCTCAATGTTCTTGGTGGAGCAGTCCAAACACATCATTTTGTAAAACTTTGGGTACAAGCACAAGTGATTGTCCACTCTCATTTTCAACTGGAATCACGCCCTACCGAGCTGAAAGGTTACGCTGACGTGCAAAATATCGGCGCACAACTGAGTTCTGAACGAGGCCAAGACGTGAGAATGTGATGCCACAAAATCTTGATAGCTCAGTCTGCTTCCGTGGCTTGTGCAACTTTTGTGTAGTGCAAGGGAAAAGATTCCAGCAATTCAGAGTCTTGCGTATAGATTTGGAAACGAGATGTGGCGGATGCATCAAAACCAGAATCTGGGCCAATCAGAGGGCGAGACAAGACGTCTGCGCTACCATGCTTAGCCGTGGGTCTGTACACAATTTCATACTGATGCTGCGAAAGCAACAAAACCCATAGCTGCAATTTTTGAGCAGTGCGTGAAGGAATCAGCTTTGACGAATGAAACAAGGACTGTAAAGGCTTGTGGTCTGTCACTAAGTAGGACTTGCCACCAAACAAATAGTGATGGAATTTTGTCACACCATACACAAGAGGGAGAGCCTCTTTTCCAACTGCAATGAGTAATGGAACTGAGTTTAAATTAACAACTTCGAGGCAAAAGCAATAGTTCTATCTTGTCCACCAATTCTGTGCGAAAGCACAGCACCGATTCTGTAGGAAGAGGGATCGACTTGCAAAAGTACCGGCTTGGCAGCATCAAAATTCACTAAACATCTGTAACTGAGCAGAGCATTTTTGAGTTTCTGAAATGTGTCTTGAGAGTCTTTAGTCCAGACAAAAAGCACATTTTTGTGACGCAAGCAATGCAATTGAGTCGAGATCTGAGCGGCATTCGGTATGAATCGAACGTAGTATGTCTTCTTGTTCTAGTACTGACGGCAGTTAAGACACATTGCGTTGAATAGACATATCACGGAATGGAAAGCAAATGACATTTGATATGTTGCAAACCATCACTGTTTGGTTCAAAATGGCTCTGAGCACTATGGGACATAACATCTGAGGTCATCAGTTCCCCAGAACTAAGGACTACTGAAAACTAACCAACCCAAGGACATTACACACATCCATGCCGGATGCAGGATTCGATCCTGCGACCGTAGCAGTCGCGCGGTTCCAAACGGAAGCGCATTGAACCGCTCGACCACACCGGGCGGCCTGACTGTTTTATCACATGACGTAAGTACTGTAGTTCAGTTTGAAAAAAAAAATCACTTTTCGAGACGGCACTTTCGTTAAGCTTCTGACAACTCTCGAGAACGAGCGCGCAAACTGGCAATGTGTTCCTCTGCTGTACGACCTGAGACTACAATATCGTCAAGCTAGTTTGAACAAAATAGCACTTTTGCTGTCAGTTGTTCCAAGTTACGTTGAAAAATGGTGGGTGCGGAAGCACCACTGAAGGGCAAATGCAAATATTTTAACAGTCCTAAGAGTGTATTTACAACAAACACTTCCTGGGATTCTTCATCCAATGGAATTTGCAGATGGGTAACGCGCAAACTATCCTACAAAAGTAATGTCCTGTACCAGGCCCGTACATGAGTTCCTCAGGGCGGGGCGAGGTGACTGGTAATTGTCAACTACCGTCCGTGGTAGACTAGACTTCAAGTCAACAGAAATGCGAATGCCACCAGAAGGCTTTGGTAACAAAACTAGTGGTCTTGCTCATTGACTAGCTTCAATGGGAGCAATTACACCATTATCTTTCAATTATTTCAATTCACTGGCTACTTTGTCCCTTAAAGCAGTTGAAACAGGGTGGGTCCGGATAAAAATTAGGCTGTGCATTGTCTTTCAGCGTAACATGCGCTACAAAGTTACTAGATTTTCCCATTCTTCTGAATACACGTAGCTCAGGAAATTCTTTAAACAAATTAGCGACACTGTCTTCTGGATCACAAACGGATATGGAAAGTACGTCGTCGTGGATGTTACGGCCAAACAAATCAAAGGCATCTAAACAGAAAATGTTTCACTGTATGTTGACTTCAGCACACTAAAATTCAATGTCCTGGTGTGAGATTTGTAAGTGGCAGGACAACTACAACGTCCAAGCGCTAGAATTTCCTGTCCATTGTAGGCAGTGAGGTGCTTGCTACATATAGATTGGCGTGGTGACCCTAACTATTCGTACGTGGCACGATTAAGCGAAGTGACTGATGACTGATGCACCTTTGTGTAATTGAAAGTTCACACTATGACCAGCAAATCGTTATGAGATAAACAGTTGTCAGAACGTCTTTGCACAGAACTAGGGAGAGAAGGAGGCACAACCTTAATCTTACTTTTTACTTTTGCCAAAACATGCTGTAGGTTTGAAGAACACAGCGTTCACTGCACGTGCACGAGCCTGTTTTTTTTTGTTTTTTGTTTTTTTGTGCGGGGAAAATTTGCGTTTTTGTGCCGTTGCAAACAAACTTCTTAGACATGCCCTTTTTTTCCACATGTGTAACAAGTTGCGTTACACGATGGCCAGTGCTGTCGTTTATGGAGAGCAAAAGATCTAGGAAAAGATTTCACTAAGTTCACCCGGTCTGTTTACTTGTCTGTCCGCTCGGCTGTGTACACGCTCGCTGTTGTGGCTATTTGTGGCGGTCGCGAAGAAGGGGCTACTCGCCTCGACAATCCAGGCCTGGTCCAACTTATCAACCGCTTTGGCACGCGAATCATATTGTTCTAAGATTTGACATACTTGAGAATGTGAAGGATCAGGGTACTTTATGATGTGTTCCCGTGTTCTACTATCGGGGATACTCGATGTTATAGCATCCCTAATCATTAAGTTATTGTAAAAGTATTCACAACTATCCCTTTACACTTCCTAGTCATACCCATTAATTCTGTATACAATTGACGGTACGGATTTATCTGCTAACGAAAGAACTTACGAGGGCAGTTCAATAAGTAATGCAACTCATTTTTTTTTCTGAAACAGGGGTTGTTTTATTCAGCATTGAAATACACCAGGTTATTCCCCAATCTTTTAGCTACACAACACTATTTTTCAACGTAATCTCCACTCAGTGCTACGGCCTTACGCCACCTTGAAATGAGGGCCTGCATGCCTGCACAGTACCATTCCACTGGTCGATGTCGGAACCAACGTCATCATCCGCGTAGTGCGTCCCACGGATTGCGTCCTTCATTGGGCCAAACATATGGAAATCCGACGGTGCGAGATCGGGGCTGTAGGGTGCATGAGGAAGAACAGTCAACTGAAGTTTTGTGAGCTCCTCTCGGGTGCGAAGACTTGTGTGAGGTCTTGCGTTGTCATGAAGAAGGAGAAGTTCGTTCTGTTTTTTGTGCCTACGAACACGCTGAAGCCGTTTCTTCAATTTCTGAAGAGTAGCACAATACACTTCAGAGTTGATCGTTTGACCATGGGGAAGGACATCGAACAGAATAACCCCTTCAGCGTCCCAGAAGACTGTAACCATGACTTTACCGGCTGAGGGTATGGCTTTAAACTTTTTCTTGGTAGGGGAGTGGGTGTGGCGCCACTCCATTGATTGCCGTTTTGTTTCAGGTTCGAAGTGATGAACCCATGTTTCATCGCCTGTAACAATCTTTGACAAGAAATTGTTACCCTCAGCCACATGACGAGCAAGCAATTCAGCACAGATGGTTCTCCTTTGCTCTTTATGGTGTTCGGTTAGACAACGAGGGACCCAGCGGGAACAAACCTTTGAATATCCCAACTGGGGAACAATTGTGACAGCACTACCAACAGAGATGTCAAGTTGAGCACTGAGTTGTTTGATGGTGATCCGTCGATCATCTCGAACGAGTGTGTTCGCACGCTCCGCCATTGCAGGAGTCACAGCTGTGCACGGCCGGCCCGCACGCGGGAGATCAGACAGTCTTGCTTGACCTTGCGGCGATGATGATACCCGCTTTGCCCAACGACTCACCGTGCTTTTGTCCACTGCCAGATCACCGTAGACATTCTGCAAGCGCCTGTGAATATCTGAGATGCCCTGGTTTTCTGCCAAAAGAAAGTCGATCACTGCCCGTTGTTTGCAACGCACATCCGTTACAGACGCCATTTTAACAGCTCCGTACAGCGCTGCCACCTGTCGGAAGTCTATGAAACTATACGAGACGAAGCGGGAATGTTTGAAAATATTCCACAAGAAATTTCCGCTTTATTCCACCAAAATTGGCCGAGAAAAAAAGTGTGTTGCATTTCTTATTGAACTGCCCTCGTACATCTGGTTGCAGCTACTTGAACTTGATTTTCATAGTACTGAGATAATGCAGCGATCACTTCCTCATAAGTGAGTTCGTCGAGAGACGCAGTTGGGAATAGCTTTTGTATTAACCTGAACATGGGACCACGCAATCGAAAGAAAGTATTCTAACGTTTCACAGTAGCTTGAACTCGATGACCAGCACAGTAAGCTTGGAACTGTTTCACGTTCTCCAGCCATTCGTCTTCTGTGTAGTTAAATTGCCGGAACAATGGAATGTTGGTCGGCGGCACTTGTTGGGTGTGTCGGTCGGTCTGTTGGGCGTCAGACGTACCTTGTGCAGCCATACATTGTTGTACCGTCTTCAGCAAAGCAGCAATTTGCTGGGTCTGAAACCGAAAAGCTCGTGTTACATCCATCACATTGACCGTTAGCTGCTAAGGTGCGGGGGCAGAGAGGGGTGGGGTGGGGTAGACGTGGTTTACACAAATACGTTAAAGCAAATAAGCGAGCAAAGCCTCTGTAAAGAGAAACTTGACTAGTTCTGCGGCTCCCCTGCTGGAATACACGCAAGAACACAACAAAATAGCAGTTAGAACCCCCTGCAACCTAAAACACGAGGGAAGCAAGCAAATTCTTCTTCACTGAAGGATTCTCGTCGCCATTGCTAAATCCTCTTTGCCATCTTTTGTGTCGTCACGTTGTCTTTGTAGAGCTGTACCATGAGAGCAAAGAGATGATGTTGTTTGGTGGCCGGTGTCCTCTTTCTAAAACACAAACTGCACTCAGGTATTGACTGAGTTCTTTATTAACATCTACATCTACATCTACGTGATTACTCTGCTATTCACAATAAAGTGCCTGACAGAGGGTTCAATGAACCACCTTCGTGCTGTCTCTACCGGTCCACTCTCAAACGGCACTCGGGAAAAACAAGCACTTAAATTTTTTCCGTGCGAGCCCTGATTACTCTTATCGTGATGATCATTTCGCCCTATGTAGGTGGGTGTCAACTGAATGTTTTCGCAATCGGAGGAGAAATCTGGTGATTGAAATTTCATGAGAAGATCCCGTCGCAACGAAAAACGCCTTTGTTTTAATGGTTGCCACTCCAATTGACGTATCATGTCTGTGACACATTCCCCTATTTCGCGATAATACAAAACGAGCTGTCCTTCTTTGTAGTTTTTCGATGACATCCGTCAGTCCCGCCTGATGTGGATCCCACAACTCACAGCAGTACTCCAGAATACGGCGGACAAGCGTAGTGAAAACAGTCTCTTTGGTAGACCTGTTACACCTTCTAAGTGTTCTGCCAATGAATCGCAGTCTTTGGTTTGCTCTGCCGAAAATATAATCTATGTGATCGTTAAAATTTAGGTTATTTGTAATTGTACGCTCTAAGTAGTTAGTTGAATTTACAGCCCTCAGATTTGTGTGAATTATCGCGTAATCGAAATTTAGCTGATTCCTTTTAGTACTCATGTGAATAACTTCGCACTTTTCTTTATTCTGGGTCAACTGCCACTCTTCGCACCATACAGATATGTTATCTAAATCACTTTGCAAGTCGTTTGATCAACTAATGAATTTACAAGACAGTAAATGACAGCATCATCTGCAAACAATCTATGACGGTTACTGAGATTGTCTCCTATGTCGTTAACATAGATCAGGAACAATAGAGGGCCCATAATACTTGATCGGGGAACGCCGGATATTACTTCTGTTTTACTCGCTGACTTTCCGACTATTACTACGAACTGTGACCTTTCTGACAGGAAATCACGATTCCAGTAGCACAACTGAGGCGATACTCCGTAGGCACGCAGTTTGGTTAGAAGACGCTTATGAGGAACGGTGTCGAAAGCCTTCTGGAAATCTAAAAATATGGAAACAATTTGACATCCCTTGAGGATAGCACTTATTACTTCATGAGTATAAAGATCTAGTTGTGTTTCACAAGAACGATATTTTCTGATTCCGTGCTGACTATATATCAATAAATCTTCGAGGTACTTCATAATGTTCGAATACAGTATATGTTGTAAAACCCTATTGCAAATCGAGACCTGTAGTTCAGCGGATTACTCCTACTTCCCTTTTTGGATATTGGTGTGACTTGAGCAATTTTCCAGTCTTTAGGTACGTACCTTTCTGTGAGCTAGTAGTTCTATATAATTGCTAAATATGGAGCTATTTTATCAGCATACTCTGAGAGGAACCAGACTGGTATAAAATCTGGACCGTAGGCCTTGCCTTTATTAAGTGATTTAACCCTTTGTTTCCTGACATAAGAAAATTTTTACTTTTTAACGTTTTCTTTGCAGAATTTATGCTATTGTGGCCTCAAATGATGGTAGGAATTTTTGTAAAATTTTATTTTATTTTTTGCAACTTTTTTCTCTCCTGGTACTCAGAAGTACCGTCAGACTCCATGGACAGAATCACAACATGCGCAGAAAAATGCTCCAATGTTTATAACTTGTACTTTATTCCACATAAATATTAAATATTTCTACATTAGAAAATTAACAGAAACATGATGTTTCTTAATTTTTTTTTAAATTTCACATAAATTTATTCTAGAGCAACTTCACAATACGTAGTAACTTGGCTATACATTTTTGACAGTATATACATATCACATATTTAGTGATACCTCATGAAATTGTAGGAAACAGTTCTTTTTCTCATTGCAGCACAAATACACTTTACATGTACTACATTGTGAATGCGGTCTCGACTGAATTTTATTTTTTTGCACACATTTCGCATCGTCCTCTTTTACAACTGAACACTAAAAATGGTTTCCTCCGTTGCCAAGACGTACATCCTTCGGAACAGAAAAGTTATCCTTCCTTCTCTTTGGGAGAGTTATTTCATCTTTACCAGAGTTTCTCTTTTTGAGATTTGGCACTTGTTGTTCATTCATTAGCCCTAGTGCCACAGCATGCCTGAATTCCAGCAGTGGCAGTGCCCCATGTAGATCACTGAAAATGACATAAGCATTGACAAAAGCAATTTCTATTGCTCCCCAAAAGAGATGGTGCCACCATTTCTTTGATCGCTTGTGAAGACGATAAGTTGAACGTAATCTGTCTGCATGATCCACACCACCCACGTTTTTATTGTAATCACATACAATAACTGGACATGGTATAGTCATACTAGTTCCATCTTTCTGTTCTCTTGTCACTACGCTCTGTTCAGTGCTATGGAAGTTTGACGCAAAATACACTACTTTATTTTCCTTCCATTGAAATACTGTTAGGTCTAAAAAAATGGTTCAAATGGCTCTGAGCACTATGGGACTCAACTGCTGCGGTTATCAGTCCCCTAGAACTTAGAACTACTTAAACCTAACTAACCTAAGGACATCACACACATCCATGCCCGAGGCAGGATTCGAACCTGCGACCGTAGCAGTCGCACGGTTCCGGACTGCGCGCCTAGAACCGCGAGACCACCGCGGCCGGCTGTTAGGTCTAAAGATGACTCTCAGTGATTTGATTTAGACATTTTTCTTTAGGTAAATTCCCTGGCAGACCTTTCCTGTTTGCTCTAATTGTTCCACAGGCAAATGTATTTACGGATTTCTGTGTGAGAAAAAGTGGACAGAACAACTAGTGAGAGGTAACGCATTGTTGCTACAATGAAGTGTTCGCACAACCTGACGGTACTAATAAGTCCGCCTTATATTTTCCACTTTATGTCATTCACTTGTAACGTAATGCTTCAAACTGTTATAAAAAAACAAAGAAGGTAAGTACGTACAATGGAAAACTCAACGGAAGTTTCAATAAATTGTGCACAAATTCAGGCAACACCATGGAAACAAGCACATACAATCTTCTGTTTTCACAGCAGCGCGCGAAAAACAATTTCAAGCTCTGACCGCCAGAGAGGTCTATGTATTGCACAATAACAACTATGAAACAGTAGAGCAGAGTTACTGTTAGTTATCGACAGGCTCTCAGATCACGAAACTGCACCACGAGAAAATAATGAGACTCAAAACTTACTGGTACTTTTAAGTACCGTCAGGCAACAAAGGGTTAAGCTGCTTTTTTACACCGAGGATATCTACTTCTATGTTTCTCATCTTGGCAGTTGTTCTTGATTGGAATTCAGGAATATTTACTTCGTCTTCTTTGGTGAAGGAGTTTCGGAAAACCGTGTTTAATAACTCTGCTTTAGTGGCACTGTCATCAGCGACTTGACCGTTGTTATCACGCAGTGAAGGTCTTGATTGTGTCTTGCCACTGGTGTGCTTTATGTATGACCTGAACATAAACAAAGACATTCTGAACTCAAGCTTCCATGTGCTATGGTATAAGCTCTTCTGTATATTCCACGTTACCCTCACTGCTGGTGAAGTAGAAATCCGCTGTGTTCGCTATAAGATTGATATGTGCTGCCTGTCTCTGTGCTCGAGGCTAAGACTGCCGCTCCTGCTCGGTGATACGCTGGAACTCACTAGGTGCGACAAACTGGAACCAACTAGCTGGCCCTCCGCTCCGTGGCACCTGTTTAAATACTGGCAGAGGAGAGGGCGTTGGCAGCGCGTTTGCTGCGAGTCTGTTTTTGGCCTCTGTCCCTCTTCTTGTAACGTCTATGCCACGTGGTGTGCTGGCGCCAGCTTACGCCAGCACAGTCATAATGTCATAGCTTATCAGTGGATATGCTGTTTTGAGGAACGGCATAAAAGAGGCGCAGTTATCTTAAACAAAAAATACTGCTACAGTGACCTCGAAACACCGAATACATCTCAAGCTTCAGGAATGGTTTCAATGGTGGTTGCTCCGAGCACAGAACGCCTTATTTCCTCACCTGTCGAGGATTGTAGGGAGCAGCGGGGTGAGCTGCGCTCGTGTTGGTCACACGTCCCGGTAAGACTCGGTGGATTGGTTTCACCATCACTGCACGACGCCAGCACGTTGTGGGCAGTGACGCTGCAGCATAAACGCACCCTAGGGCCAATATTGTCCTGGTCACCACGTTCTGTCCCAGAGAATACGATACGCATACCGGTCATCGATTGCTTCCTACAGCATCGGAGAATTTTGGTACAAATTGATGGGCAACGCTCCAGTCTCAAACATATTACCCACAGCATCCCCCAGGGAACGTCGTCTCACGACTGCTGTTCGTTTTACACCGTGGCCCATTGATCACACCGGGCCAAATATTTCACGAAATAAGCGTCAAACGAAAAAACTACAAAGAACGAAGCTTGTCTAGCTTGAAGGGGGAAACCAGATGGCGCTATGGTAGGCCCGCTAGATGGCGCTGCCACAGGTAAAACGGATATCAACTGCGTTTCTTAAAATAGGAACCCCCATTTTTTAATTACATACATGTTTTAGTTGGACCACTTTTCTCGCCTTCTGATAGAGGGCGCTGTAATAGTCACAAACATGTGGCTCACAATTTTAGACGAACAGTTGGTAACAGGTAGGTTTTTTAAATTAAAAAATAGAACGCAGGTACGTTTGAACGTTTTATTTTGGTTGTTCCAATGTGATACATGTACCTTTATGAACTTATTATTTCTGAGAACGCATAATGTTGCAGCGTCATTACCTGCAAATACCACATTAATGCAATAAATGCTCAAAATGATGTCCGTCAACCTCAAAGCATTTGGTTATACGTGTAACGACATTTCTCTCAACAGCGAGTAGTTCACCTTCCGTAACGTTCGCACATGCATTGACAATGCGCTGACGTATGTTGTCAGGCGTTGTCGGTGGATCACGATAGCAAATATCCTTCAACTTTCCCCACAGAAAGAAATCCGTCGACGTCACATCCCGTGAACGTGAGGGCCATGGTATGGTGCTTCGACGACCAGTCCACCTGTCATGGAATATGCTATTCACTACCGCTTCACCTGTACGTGAGCTATGTGCTGGACATCCATCATGTTGGAAGTACATCGCCATTCTCTCATGCAGTGAAACATCTTGTAGTAACATCGGTAGAACATTACGTAGGAAATCAGCATACATTGCACTATTTAGATTGCCATCGATAAAATGGGGGCCAATTATCCTTCCTCCTATAATACCACACCATTCATCAACCCGCCAAGGTCGCTGATGTTCCACTTGTAGCAGCCATCGTAAAGTTTACGTTGCCCAGTAGTCCATATTATGCCGATTTACGTTACCGGTGTTGGTGAATGACTCCTCGTCGCTAAATATAAGGCGTGCAAAAAATCTGTCATCGTCGCATAATTTCTCTTGTGCCCAGTGACAGAACTGTACACGACGTTCAAAGTCGTCGCCATGCAATTCCTGGTGCATAGAAATATGGTACGGGTGTACTCGATGTTGATGCGACATTCTCAACACCGACGTTTTTGAGATTCCCGATTCTAGCTCCATTTGTCTGCAACTGATGTGCGGATTAGCCGCGACAGCAGCTAAAACACCTACTTGGGCATCATCATTTGTTGCAGGTCGTGGTTGACGTTTCACATGTGGCTGAACACTTGCTGTCTCCTTAAATAACGTAACTATCCGACGAACGGTCCGGACACATGGTTGATGTCGTCCATGATACCGCAGGTCGTGGTTGACGTTTCACATGTGGCTGAACACTTGCTGTCTCCTTAAATAACGTAACTATCCGACGAACGGTCCGGACACATGGTTGATGTCGACCAGGATACCGCAGGTCGTGGTTGACGTTTCACATGTGGCTGAACACTTGCTGTCTCCTTAAATAACGTAACTATCCGACGAACGGTCCGGACACATGGTTGATGTCGTCCATGATACCGCAGGTCGTGGTTGACGTTTCACATGTGGCTGAACACTTGCTGTCTCCTTAAATAACGTAACTATCCGACGAACGGTCCGGACACATGGTTGATGTCGTCCAGGATACCGCAGGTCGTGGTTGACGTTTCACATGTGGCTGAACACTTGCTGTCTCCTTAAATAACGTAACTATCCGACGAACGGTCCGGACACATGGTTGATGTCGTCCATGATACCGCAGGTCGTGGTTGACGTTTCACATGTGGCTGAACACTTGCTGTCTCCTTAAATAACGTAACTATCCGACGAACGGTCCGGACACATGGTTGATGTCGTCCAGGATACCGCAGGTCGTGGTTGACGTTTCACATGTGGCTGAACACTTGCTGTCTCCTTAAATAACGTAACTATCCGACGAACGGTCCGGACACATGGTTGATGTCGTCCAGGATACCGCAGGTCGTGGTTGACGTTTCACATGTGGCTGAACACTTGCTGTCTCCTTAAATAACGTAACTATCCGACGAACGGTCCGGACACATGGTTGATGTCGTCCAGGATACCGCAGGTCGTGGTTGACGTTTCACATGTGGCTGAACACTTGCTGTCTCCTTAAATAACGTAACTATCCGACGAACGGTCCGGACACATGGTTGATGTCGTCCATGATACCGCAGGTCGTGGTTGACGTTTCACATGTGGCTGAACACTTGCTGTCTCCTTAAATAACGTAACTATCCGACGAACGGTCCGGACACATGGTTGATGTCGTCCAGGATACCGCAGGTCGTGGTTGACGTTTCACATGTGGCTGAACACTTGCTGTCTCCTTAAATAACGTAACTATCCGACGAACGGTCCGGACACATGGTTGATGTCGTCCAGGATACCGCAGGTCGTGGTTGACGTTTCACATGTGGCTGAACACTTGCTGTCTCCTTAAATAACGTAACTATCCGACGAACGGTCCGGACACATGGTTGATGTCGTCCAGGATACCGCAGGTCGTGGTTGACGTTTCACATGTGGCTGAACACTTGCTGTCTCCTTAAATAACGTAACTATCCGACGAACGGTCCGGACACATGGTTGATGTCGTCCATGATACCGCAGGTCGTGGTTGACGTTTCACATGTGGCTGAACACTTGCTGTCTCCTTAAATAACGTAACTATCCGACGAACGGTCCGGACACATGGTTGATGTCGTCCAGGATACCGCAGGTCGTGGTTGACGTTTCACATGTGGCTGAACACTTGCTGTCTCCTTAAATAACGTAACTATCCGACGAACGGTCCGGACACATGGTTGATGTCGTCCATGATACCGCAGGTCGTGGTTGACGTTTCACATGTGGCTGAACACTTGCTGTCTCCTTAAATAACGTAACTATCCGACGAACGGTCCGGACACATGGTTGATGTCGTCCAGGATACCGCAGGTCGTGGTTGACGTTTCACATGTGGCTGAACACTTGCTGTCTCCTTAAATAACGTAACTATCCGACGAACGGTCCGGACACATGGTTGATGTCGTCCATGATACCGCAGGTCGTGGTTGACGTTTCACATGTGGCTGAACACTTGCTGTCTCCTTAAATAACGTAACTATCTGACGAACGGTCCGGACACATGGTTGATGTCGTCCAGGATACCGCAGGTCGTGGTTGACGTTTCACATGTGGCTGAACACTTGCTGTCTCCTTAAATAACGTAACTATCCGACGAACGGTCCGGACACATGGTTGATGTCGTCCATGATACCGCAGGTCGTGGTTGACGTTTCACATGTGGCTGAACACTTGCTGTCTCCTTAAATAACGTAACTATCCGACGAACGGTCCGGACACATGGTTGATGTCGTCCAGGATACCGCAGGTCGTGGTTGACGTTTCACATGTGGCTGAACACTTGCTGTCTCCTTAAATAACGTAACTATCCGACGAATGGTCCGGACACATGGTTGATGTCGTCCAGGATACCGCAGGTCGTGGTTGACGTTTCACATGTGGCTGAACACTTGCTGTCTCCTTAAATAACGTAACTATCCGACGAACGGTCCGGACACATGGTTGATGTCGTCCAGGATACCGCAGGTCGTGGTTGACGTTTCACATGTGGCTGAACACTTGCTGTCTCCTTAAATAACGTAACTATCCGACGAACGGTCCGGACACATGGTTGATGTCGTCCAGGATACCGCAGGTCGTGGTTGACGTTTCACATGTGGCTGAACACTTGCTGTCTCCTTAAATAACGTAACTATCCGACGAACGGTCCGGACACATGGTTGATGTCGTCCAGGATACCGCAGGTCGTGGTTGACGTTTCACATGTGGCTGAACACTTGCTGTCTCCTTATATAACGTAACTATCCGACGAACGGTCCGGACACATGGTTGATGTCGTCCAGGATACCGCAGGTCGTGGTTGACGTTTCACATGTGGCTGAACACTTGCTGTCTCCTTAAATAACGTAACTATCCGACGAACGGTCCGGACACATGGTTGATGTCGTCCAGGATACCGCAGGTCGTGGTTGACGTTTCACATGTGGCTGAACACTTGCTGTCTCCTTAAATAACGTAACTATCCGACGAACGGTCCGGACACATGGTTGATGTCGTCCAGGATACCGCAGGTCGTGGTTGACGTTTCACATGTGGCTGAACACTTGCTGTCTCCTTAAATAACGTAACTATCCGACGAACGGTCCGGACACATGGTTGATGTCGTCCATGATACCGCAGGTCGTGGTTGACGTTTCACATGTGGCTGAACACTTGCTTTCTCCTTAAATAACGTAACTATCCGACGAACGGTCCGGACACATGGTTGATGTCGTCCAGGATACCGCAGGTCGTGGTTGACGTTTCACATGTGGCTGAACACTTGCTGTCTCCTTAAATAACGTAACTATCCGACGAACGGTCCGGACACATGGTTGATGTCGTCCAGGATACCGCAGGTCGTGGTTGACGTTTCACATGTGGCTGAACACTTGCTGTCTCCTTAAATAACGTAACTATCCGACGAACGGTCCGGACACATGGTTGATGTCGTCCAGGATACCGCAGGTCGTGGTTGACGTTTCACATGTGGCTGAACACTTGCTGTCTCCTTAAATAACGTAACTATCAGACGAACGGTCCGGACACATGGTTGATGTCGTCCATGATACCGCAGGTCGTGGTTGACGTTTCACATGTGGCTGAACACTTGCTGTCTCCTTAAATAACGTAACTATCCGACGAACGGTCCGGACACATGGTTGATGTCGTCCATGATACCGCAGGTCGTGGTTGACGTTTCACATGTGGCTGAACACTTGCTGTCTCCTTAAATAACGTAACTATCCGACGAACGGTCCGGACACATGGTTGATGTCGTCCATGATACCGCAGTTCGTGGTTGACGTTTCACATGTGGCTGAACACTTGCTGTCTCCTTAAATAACGTAACTATCCGACGAACGGTCCGGACACATGGTTGATGTCGTCCATGATACCGCAGGTCGTGGTTGACGTTTCACATGTGGCTGAACACTTGCTGTCTCCTTAAATAACGTAACTATCCGAAGAACGGTCCGGACACATGGTTGATGTCGTCCAGGATACCGCAGGTCGTGGTTGACGTTTCACATGTGGCTGAACACTTGCTGTCTCCTTAAATAACGTAACTATCCGACAAACGGTCCGGACACATGGTTGATGTCGTCCAGGATACCGCAGGTCGTGGTTGACGTTTCACATGTGGCTGAACACTTGCTGTCTCCTTAAATAACGTAACTATCCGACGAACGGTCCGGACACATGGTTGATGTCGTCCAGGATACCGCAGGTCGTGGTTGACGTTTCACATGTGGCTGAACACTTGCTGTCTCCTTAAATAACGTAACTATCCGACGAACGGTCCGGACACATGGTTGATGTCGTCCATGATACCGCAGGTCGTGGTTGACGTTTCACATGTGGCTGAACACTTGCTGTCTCCTTAAATAACGTAACTATCCGACGAACGGTCCGGACACATGGTTGATGTCGTCCATGATACCGCAGGTCGTGGTTGACGTTTCACATGTGGCTGAACACTTGCTGTCTCCTTAAATAACGTAACTATCCGACGAACGGTCCGGACACATGGTTGATGTCGTCCAGGATACCGCAGGTCGTGGTTGACGTTTCACATGTGGCTGAACACTTGCTGTCTCCTTAAATAACGTAACTATCCGACGAACGGTCCGGACACATGGTTGATGTCGTCCATGATACCGCAGGTCGTGGTTGACGTTTCACATGTGGCTGAACACTTGCTGTCTCCTTAAATAACGTAACTATCCGACGAACGGTCCGGACACATGGTTGATGTCGTCCATGATACCGCAGGTCGTGGTTGACGTTTCACATGTGGCTGAACACTTGCTGTCTCCTTAAATAACGTAACTATCCGACGAACGGTCCGGACACATGGTTGATGTCGTCCAGGATACCGCAGGTCGTGGTTGACGTTTCACATGTGGCTGAACACTTGCTGTCTCCTTAAATAACGTAACTATCCGACGAACGGTCCGGACACATGGTTGATGTCGTCCATGATACCGCAGGTCGTGGTTGACGTTTCACATGTGGCTGAACACTTGCTGTCTCCTTAAATAACGTAACTATCCGACGAACGGTCCGGACACATGGTTGATGTCGTCCAGGATACCGCAGGTCGTGGTTGACGTTTCACATGTGGCTGAACACTTGCTGTCTCCTTAAATAACGTAACTATCCGACGAACGGTCCGGACACATGGTTGATGTCGTCCATGATACCGCAGGTCGTGGTTGACGTTTCACATGTGGCTGAACACTTGCTGTCTCCTTAAATAACGTAACTATCCGACGAACGGTCCGGACACATGGTTGATGTCGTCCATGATACCGCAGGTCGTGGTTGACGTTTCACATGTGGCTGAACACTTGCTGTCTCCTTAAATAACGTAACTATCCGACGAACGGTCCGGACACATGGTTGATGTCGTCCAGGATACCGAGTAGCATACATAGCACACGCCCGTTGGGCATTTTGATCACAATAGCCATTCATCAACACGATATCGTCCATTTTAACACGGGTAATGTATCACGAAGCAAATACCGTCCGCACAGGCGGAATGTTACGTGATACCACGTACTTATACTTTTGTGAATATTACAGCGCCATCTATCACAACGCGAAAATAGTGATCCAACTAAAACATTCGTATTTCATTGCGTACTACAAAAATATCTAATAAAAAATGGCGGTTCCTATTTAAAGAAACGGAGTTGATATCCTTTTTACTTATGACAGCGCCATCTAGCGGGCCAACCATAGCGCCGTCTCGTTTCCCCCTTCAAGCTAGACAAGTTTCGTTCTTTGTAGTTTTTTCGTTTGACGCTTATTTCGTGAAATATTTGGCCCGGTCACGATCAATGGACCACCCCGTGTATTCTCATCAGTGGTCGACAAGTGATTGCAGTTATCTCGCGCTCACAACTGCCACTGAAAATCACTGAACGATGGGCCAAAGAAAACTCTCTCTCTAAGGGTGGTTATTTTCACTCCGAAGCGTTCATTGCGATGTGACCAACTCTTTCTTAAAGACCGAGAAATCCCTTTGACAGACATTTCCAGTATTTAGATATCATACTAGATGCTAAGCTACTGTTTAACCTCTACATTCAGGGCAAGCTGCAGAAGATTTTACAGCACATCGTCCATCTCTGTCGCCTACTGGTGAGTACAGACATGTAAGCGAACACTAAGCTTCGTCTGTACCGGCCAACGGTCGTCCCTTCAACAGTGTACGGGTGTTCAACATGAGGGACAACATTAACTCTAAACTCAAGCCCATTCAATCGGTACCAAACAGGTGCTTCTGCCTAATCCTACGGTCACTTCTTTCGGCGAGGGTTCGCGACCTACACGACGAACTAATTCAGGAAACAAGCTGAGACTCATCGGTAAAATCTAGGCCTTACGTCCCACATTTCATCATGTGGAGTACAGGCTCTGTCTAACACGAACACTGGCACCGGGTTCGAGTGCTGCAAGCTACCACAGAAGTTCCGCAATAACATGACACCTACAGAAGAACCAGCATAATACACTCCTGGAAATTGAAATAAGAACACCGTGAATTCATTGTCCCAGGAAGGGGAAAATTTATTGACACATTCCTGGGGTCAGATACATCACATGATCACACTGACAGAACCACAGGCACATAGACACAGGCAACAGAGCATGCACAATGTCGGCACTAGTACAGTGTATATCCACCTTTCGCAGCAATGCAGGCTGCTGTTCTCCCATGGAGACGATCGTAGAGATGCTGGATGTAGTCCTGTGGAACGGCTTGTCATGCCATTTCCACCTGGCGCCTCAGTTGGACCAGCGTTCGTGCTGGACGTGCAGACCGCGTGAGACGACGCTTCATCCAGTCCCAAACATGCTCAATGGGGGACAGATCCGGAGATCTTGCTGGCCAGGGTAGTTGACTTACACCTTCTAGAGCACGTTGGGTGGCACGGGATACATGCGGACGTGCATTGTCCTGTTGGAACAGCAAGTTCCCTTGCCGGTCTAGGAATGGTAGAACGATGGGTTCGATGACGGTTTGGATGTACCGTGCACTATTCAGTGTCCCCTCGACGATCACCAGTGGTGTACGGCCAGTGTAGGAGATCGCTCCCCACACCATGATGCCGGGTGTTGGCCCTGTGTGCCTCGGTCGTATGCAGTCCTGATTGTGGCGCTCACCTGCACTGCGCCAAACACGCATACGACCATCATTGGCACCAAGGCAGAAGCGACTCTCATCACTGAAGACGACACGTCTCCATTCGTCCCTCCATTCACGCCCGTCGCGACACCACTGGAGGCGGGCTGCACGATGTTGGGGCGTGAGCGGAAGACGGCCTAACGGTGTGCGGGACCGTAGCCCAGCTCCATGGAGACGGTTGCGAATGGTCCTCGCCGATACCCCAGGAGCAACGGTGTCCCTAATTTGCTGGGAAGTGGCGGTGCGGTCCCCTACGGCACTGCGTAGGATCCTACGGTCTTGGCGTGCATCCGTGCGTCGCTGCGGTCCGGTCCCAGGTCGACGGGCACGTGCACCTTCCGGCGACCACTGGCGACAACATCGATGTACTGTGGAGACCTTACGCCCCAAGTGTTGAGCAATTCGGCGGTACGTCCACCCGGCCTCCCGCATGCCCACTATACGCCTTCGCTCAAAGTCCGTCAACTGCACATACGGTTCACGTCCACGCTGTCGCGGCATGCTACCAGTGTTAAAGACTGCGATGGATCTCCGTATGCCACGGCAAACTGGCTGACACTGACGGCGGTGGTGCACAAATGCTGCGCAGCTAGCGCCATTCGACGGCCAACACCGCGGTTCCTGGTGTGTCCGCTGTGCCCATGCGCGTGATCATTGCTTGTACAGCCCTCTCGCAGTGTCCGGAGCAAGTATGGTGGGTCTGACACACCGGTGTCAATGTGTTCTTTTTTCCATTTCCAGGAGTGTGTAAGCGCTCAAGGACAAGAAGCCCACAGTCCTTGTGATGACAAAGATAATTTTACCCATCTACATCACACATGTAAGTCCAGCCATAAAGTTCGTAGCACTTCACAGACACCAAACACACACACACACACACACACACACACACACACACACACACACACATACAAAAGAATACCAAACAGTTAAAATGCTCTAACCTACAGGACAAAGTTTATAGAAAGCACAGACAATGTACGCAGCTTCCGCCTCTTCGTTTACCTTGGTGACTGGGGCATTATGGAGAGCATTCAGCCACAAAGGTAAACAAAACAATGAAATGTGACAACTACTGAAAAAGATGACTCAGTACTTGAAGGAATAATCGCTAGGGAAAAGAAAGAAAGATTAATTGACCTCTGTAGATAATATGCACTGTATTGTGAACGTGACAGATGGGTAATGTAGTAATGGGGGAATTAGTAAATCGAAGTATTTATTAACAAAAGGGTCAGCGGAAAGAAAGGACAGCAAACCGGTTGCAAAAAAATGGTGGTTTTCAAATTGCCTTAACCACGGTTTCGACAGATCTAAACCAGTCTTCTTCGGAAGAACAGACAGCCTTCGCATTAGCAATTCACTGAGTAAAAGGTGTCGCCCCATGGCATTTATCGGCAACAGCCTATAGTGTTCATATATGAAATTTAAGGTCCTGAGAGCCAAGCTCGTGTCGGCATGTAGCTCCTAGCATGGTCTGCTATTCTAAGTGATTGTTTTTACTGATGTGACAAGCCCTTGATTGTAGGGGCCTAAATTTTTACATACGGACATACAGGCCGTTCCCGATGAATATCATATGGAGACAGCTTATACTGAGTTAATTGCTAATGTGCATTTGGTCTTTGTTTCTGAAGAAATCTGGTTCAGATGTGTCGAAACCGAGGTCAAGGTTATTTGAAAACTACCATTTTTGCAAGTGGCTATTCATTATCCCTGATCTTCGGTAATCGTTGCTGTAGTGCAGCCATGTTCAAAATATCAATATAATAAATATTATATATTTAATAGTAGTAACAAATGTCAGTCTCATTGTAAAAAATCGGTACCGTTGAATAAAATATGGGTGTTTGTAAAACATGTAAAATGCGGATATTCTCATTGTCAGATTAATTTCATTTCTGAAAAACCTCTTTCCATTACAAAAATTCTTTAATGTGACCGTTGCTTACTTCTTGGCTGTATGTATGAGTAGCATATCACTAAATGTACGAAATTGTGAAAAAGCCAGGTATAACCATCGACACTGGAAAGCACTTCTGATAAATACCATCCTGCCCTTGTTAGAGTCATGACCTTGTGATTTATTAATGACCATAGCGAAGTCTACTTTTACTGGTAATTTCTTTCGTATCATTCGGAAAGCGATGGTTGCAGCAGAAGGTTTGAGATACTTGATGGTATGCGTTCTGTTTCATCGTAGTCAATGGATTTAGCAGAGTTGATGTACTCGTTTAAGCGAATTACCACTAATTTTTCGCCGTTAATTAATCCCTGATGGGCATTAACATTTCTTGTTAACATAATGATGCCATCTCTCTTTAAAGCCAATTGATGGGATAACTGGACGGCTTTACAGATTTAAAGAATTCTATGGGGTAGAACTGAACGTTCATTATATATGTTTTTTGACTGGGTCCACCTTTGTTGTTGTTGTTGTTGTGGTCTTCAGTCCTGAGACTGGTTTGATGCAGCTCTCCATGCTACTCCATCCTGTGCAAGCTTCATCTCCCAGTACCTACTGCAACCTACACCCTTCTGAATCTGCTTAGTGTATTGATCTCTTGGTCTCCCTCTACGATCTTTACCCTCCACGCTGCCCTCCAATGCTAAATTTGTGATCCCTTGGTGCCTCAAAGCATGTCCTACCAACCGATCCCTTCTTCTAGTCAAGTTGTGCCACAAACTTCTCTTCTCCCCAATCCTATTCAATACCTCTTCATTAGTTACGTGATTTACCCACCTTATCTTCAGCATTCTTCTGTAGCACCACAATTCGAATGCTTCTATTCTCTTCTTGTCCAAACTATTTACCATCCATGTTTCACTTCCATACATGGCTACACTCCATACTAATACTTTCAGAAACGACTTCCTGACACTTAAATCTATACTCGATGTTAACAAATTTCTCTTCTTCAGAAACGATTTCCTTGCCATTGCCAGTCTACATTTTATATCCTCTCTACTTCGACCATCATCAGTTATTTTACTCCCTAAATAGCAAAACTCCTTTACTACTTTAAGTGTCTCATTTCCTAATCTAATCCCCTCAGCATCACCCGATTTAATTTGACTACATTCCATTATCCTCGTTTTGCTTTTGTTGATGTTCATCTTATATCCTCCTTTCAAGACACTGTCCATTCCGTTCAACTGCTCTTCCAAGTCCTTTGCTGTCTCTGACAGAATTACAATGTCATCGGTGAACCTCAAAGTTTTTACTTATTCTCCATGAATTTTAGTACCTACTCCGAATTTTTCTTTTGTTTCCTTTACTGCTTGCTCAATATACAGATTGAATAACATCGGGGAGAAGCTACAACCCTGTCTCAGTTTATGAATTTTAACACGAGACTGTAATGATGATTAACTGTAATTTCGACACTGACTTTTCTATTACCATGTCTATCTTCGGGTAACACTTCACAGAAATCTCCACAAAACCAGATTATTTTGCCTCCCTAAGAGTGATTACACTGTTCGACATGGGTTCTATTTCTGATACTAAAGTATGTGCTTCTAGACCATTTTACCATGGGAAATTCAAACATGTAAACAAAAAATCGTTGTCAGGGATACTTTTATATATATATATATATATATATATATATATATATATATATATATATATATATATATATATATATTCACAATTCATGGCAAACACAGAGATGTTTTGGAGAAACACGGGTATGTTGCCGCATCCAATAGTGATAATTTCTAGTGCAACAGCAGGTGGGAAGAATCAGACATCATTAGGTTACCCCCGCCACACCTATGTCATTAAGACCACCTGAAACATCTCATTAACTCGAACGGCGACAGCCGGTCGCTGCCTCGGCAGTAAAGCTTCACGCCTCCTAGGGGCAGGTGCATCGAGTTTACAACAGTGGTGTTAGCCGCAGTTTGTGTCAGTCTTAACGAGTGGGTGTTTTGGCTGACAAGTATCTGTCTGTCGTATTTCCGAGCACGGATGAAGTTTTTTAATTCCTGTGTGTAAACTGATTGAGCCTGGTGCTGAAGGTAAAACGACTGCTTGTTTTTACACATCAGTGTTCCTCTAGTTCCCTACTATTAAGTTAATACAGGTGTATTACCAAAGCGGTATTTTTAAATTTGCCGAAATGCCACGTCGTCGTGGAGGTCGATATAAGCCGGACAACTTCTGCTACATCTGTGGGAAGTTCACTTTTGCCAGAAATAGGAAGAAAATTTCTTCAGTCATAAAGAAAGCATACAAACATTACTTTGGTTAGAGGTGGAGACCAAGATAAAGAATGGGCACCACATTTCTGTTGTGCTACATGTTACTGCAAACTAATTCAGTGGTGGAAAGGTAAAGAGAATGTGGCGATGTTTGCTGTTCCCATGGTGTGGAGGGAGCCTAAGGATCATGTTACTGATTGTTATTTCTGTCTAACAAAAATTCAGGGTTTTACAAACAAAAAGTCGAAGAATCACATTGTTTACCCAGATCTGCATTCAGCGAGAATGCCAGTGCGGCGTTCGGACAACCTTCCAGTACCTTCAAGAGCTCGAGATCAAATTCCGAGTGACAGTGAAATAAGTAGTACTGAAGAAATCACAGATGATGATTCTTTATATCACTGCACATGTGAGTCATCGCCACATTTGTTAACACAGGCAGATTTAAATGATTTAGTATGTGATCTAGGGCTAAGTAAACAAAAGGCGCAGCTGCTTGGTTCAAGATTACAAGAGTATAATCTACTGCAGCAACGTACTAAAATCAGTGTGTTCAGGCACAGAGAACATGCCTTTATTTCTTATTTTTCAACTGACGAAGCACTGACATTTTGCAATGATGTTGCTGGCCTGATGAAAGTGCTGAACTTCACTTATATTTCACAGGAGTGAAGACTTTTCATAGATGCATCGAAAACAAGTCTGAAGGGTGTTTTGCTCCATAACGGAAATAAAATACCCTCTGTTCGAGTAGCTTACGCTAGTTTGACAAAAGAGAATTACGAATTCGTACAAAGGATGCTAAATTCATTAAAATACAATGAACACAAATGGAAAATATGTGCAGATTTCAAGGTAATTGCTATGGTACTGGAAATGCAACAAGGCTACACAAAGTATGCCTGTTTCCTTTGCGAGTGGGATAGTCGAGACCGAAATTCTCACTTCGTGCAAAAGAAATGGCCTAGGCGGAGATGGAAAGTTGGCGAAAGTCTGGTAGCTCCTGAATATATACTACTTCCACCGCTTCACATCAAACTTGGCCTGATGAAACAATTCGTGAAGGCCATGGATCCAACAGGCTGTGGGTTTGCATATCTAGCTACCAAATTCTCCCGTCTTTCAGCTGAAAAAATAAAGGAAGGTGTATTTGTGGGCTCACAATTAAGGGAGCTGAAGAAAGATGCAAATTTTGAAGCATGTTTAACTGATAAAGAAAAAACCGCATGGGACTGTTTCAAGATGGTGTCGGAAAACTTCCTCGGAAGAAAAAGAGCTACTAACTACAAAGCAATTGTGAAGGATATGATCAAAGCATATAAGGATTTGGGGTGCAATATGTCTTTGAAGGTACATATGATGGACTCTCATCTGGACTACTTCACAGAGAGTTGTAGTGACGTATCGGATGGACATGGGGAAAGATTCCATAAAGACATTTCTACCATAGAAAGGCGCTATGAAGGGAAGTGGGTACCTTCTATGTTAGCAGATTATTGCTGGAATATCATTCGAGAGAAGAAAGATTCACAATACAAGAGAAAAAAGTGATGTACATTACAAGGCAGTTGTTTGTCAATTTTCTGCAATTTCTCATGTCAAATAAATGCTTCAAAGTGTACACACATAGGTTGCTGTGTTATATGTTAGATCCCACCCTCCATTAATGTGATGAACTTATAACATAATAAAGATGTGCATTTGTTTGTCGAATTTCACCTCACGTTTGTTGCACTATATCAGAAACTGAAAAGAGAAATAAAATTGCGATTACTCATAAACTATCCCTGACAGAATAAAACCAAAAACAGTTTTCAATTCAGCACTCAAAATACAATTGGGGTCACAATATTTTTCATCAGAAATAGAAAAAAAGTTTTTTTTTTTTGTAGAACAGAGTTATTATTCATGATGTCCCTTAAAAGTCGACCAACAACACTTAGCGTAATTGAAAGTACACAGTTTCAACCGCTATTTTACATTATAATAAAATTATTTTGTCAACAGGTGGTGCCTTCTAAATACCTAACATCGGCGAATATGATCGAAATCGCGAGACCAACCACGGTAAAGAATGTAAACAACAGTAGGAGTGTCATGCACATTTTTTAAATAAATTGTCAACTTCGATATCAGTTTTATAAAATAAATATTTTTAAAGAAAACAATAAAGTGAAATGTATGTGTATATGGCGTAGTGACAAAAAAACATTGTTGAGAAATAATATATATGATTGTCGGTGACAGAATGGCGATAGACCCCGGATTAGAAATAACATAATTGATAAATTTTTGGGTGCACGAAAGTACTTCGCTCTGTTGCACCGTGAAGAAAAATGCACAACTGAAGTACTGGTCTTCGTTACGCGCTAAAATCGGTACCAAACAGAAGTTCTGTCGTTTTTTGTGATGCATGTAGATCAGATGAACTACAGCTGACGAAAGTCAACAATGTTCCATTGGGAGAAATGTACGACCGATCAGCTGGCTACCTGTGAGGGCGCCGTGTCTCCCCTACTTTTTCGAGAGCACTGAGGGGAGTGACGGCTGATGTTAATAATCGACTGTCGCCGGGCGCGCAGTCAGCGCTTCGAGAATCGATGCCCGGCGCCGGCGCCGCCATTGTCCCGGCAGCGGAGAGACCCGGCCTTTGTATCGGCCCGGCCACCGCACAATGGTTTGCTCGCCAGATTAAACACGGATTAGTCCCGGTTACCGACACACAACGCCGGCTGTCGCACGCACAATGCGACGCGTACACAGGCGCGCACGCGTGTCTACAACTGTGTCTGTAGGAGCGGCTGTCGGCGGGAGCAACTGGGGTCTGCTCCGGGAACCGCTTGTCTGTGCGGGTGCGTGTGGCGGCCCAAGGGCACAATGACCCCTCATTAGCAGTCTTGGAAGTCCTGTCTGAACTGACCTCACAAACGCCGCCCAGTTTATGGGTTGATCATACCGGTCCCATTGTTGACATAGCTGGACGATATCTGTAGGTATCTGTTAGAATGTCAGCTGTCGACGAGTTGGGTAATTCAGTGTACACGGCGCGAAAGTACCGTACTAATGATCTTAGTGTTGCACGACACATTAAATGCTAATTCGGAGACTACATTATTGGAGCTCTCGGTAAAAATCTATTCTATAACACTGTTACTTATTGTTCTCCAGGCTTGGTCTCCCATTTCAGTATTTAACATTCCACGACTACCCCTGCCGACATACGTATTTCCACATTAACCGTTATCTATTAATTGATGCCTATCAAACTAACCCCTCTTTCGTCGTTGCTCCATAATGGTTATCAGGCTCCAAAGATAAGCCGGCACGGTCGGTGACGTGACCTATCCATTTGTATAATGCCTGACCAATACTATAACACATAATTATAAAAACAGTGGAATAATGGTAGGGACTGTAGAAAACACAAATGCCATGAAGAGTCGGAGCAAAAACTTTAAATATGACCGCGAAGAGAGAGAGAGAGAGAGAGAGAGAGAGAGAGAGAGAAATTCAGATACACAGATACAGGAAGGCACCTAAGGATGATAGCCCTAACGGCCTGGTAGGAAAGAATAGGACGTATCTGTGTTGAGTTAGAGGGCATTTGATAACAACATCAACGTTGTTGTTGTTTCAAACTTAGGGCATTCGCTGTTTTTTTTAAGTACAAATATCAACATCATTATTTTATGATATAGGCCATTAGATGTCGTTTTGAAAGACAGATATCTTTTTCTGATTCTGAGAAGGAGTCCAGCGTATGTTTGGTTCCTGTTATCGAAAAGAACTTAGTGAACATGGCCGAATGATGGAATTCAGGAGAAAGAATTTTGTTCGGATGGGGAGTGACTGTCTGTGCCGCACTGTTAAGATATACTACTTCTTCTAAAATGGCTATTTGTTCTATCCATCCCAACCTCAACATTCTTCCTGTAACCACGATACAAAAGCACCTAGCTTCATCTCGGCTCAATTGTTTGTAGTCCATATTTCACTTCTAAGTAAAGCAACTCCCCAGTCATAGAAAAAAAGAAAACTTGCGTCTAAAAATAAATTTTAAACATGGCAAAATATTTGCGAGAAGTAGCAGAAGTGACAACAGCGAAAAACTTATCAGGAAGTAGATGAAGTTTAGGTACTATCTAGGCAGCATAATAATCTATCAGGGATGGAGCAAGGAGGACATGAAATGCAGACTAGCACTGGCGAAAGCAGTATACCTGGCCGAGAGAAGCTTACTTGCAGGTGCTAATGTGACGTGAAGCTGTTGGTGCAGGAGAGTGATTCGCAGTGGGCCACATGAAATCAGTCAGAAGACTGATGGCTCAAAATAAAAATAAAAAATAGGCCTGCTTCCTGAATCTTATTTCTCAAAGCTTCAGAAATTCAGTAAAAGGAAGATTTTACTGGATTCGGTAAGACGTCCTTCTGTCTCTTCCAAGTTGGCTTTTCACATGTGCGGCTACACAGGTCAGGGAGCGACCTGTAAGGGCTATAAGTTAACAAAACACAAAATGAATAAGATACGAAACCTTTCCATTGGCCCTATTGTCTCAAAAAACTGTACTTTTGCTTTAACTAATACATTGAACACTGTATCGGTACTGCATCTGACCATAACAGATGCACGCCTAAATACACTACTGGACATTAAAATTGCGACACCATGAGGATGGCGTGCTACAGACGCGGAATTTAACCGACGGGAAGAAGATGCTGTGATATGCAAATGATTAGCTTTTCAGAGCATTCACACAAGGTTGGCGCCAGTGGCGACACCTACAACGTGCTGACATGAGGAAAGTTTCCAACCGATTTCTCATACACAAACAGCAGTTGACTGGCGTTGCCTGGTGGAGCGTTGTTGTGATGCCTCGTGTAAGGAGGAGAAATGCTGACCATCACGTTTCCGACTTCGATAAAGGTCGGATTGTAACCTATAACGATTGCGGTTTATCGTATCGTGACATTGCTGCTCGCGTTGGTCGAGATCCAATGACTGTTATCAGAATGTGGAATCGGTGGGTTCAGGAGGGTAATACGGAACGCCGTGCTGGATCCCAACGGCCTCGTATCACTAGCAGTCGAGTTGACAGGCATCTTATCCGCAAGGCTGCTTGCAGCCACGTTTCAACAGATGGGGACGTTTGCAAGACAACAACCATTTGCACGAATAGTTCGACGACGTTTGCACCAGCATGGATTATCAGTTCGGAGACCATGGCTGCGGTTATACTTGACGCTGCATCACAGACAGGAGCGCCTGCGGTGGTGTACTCAACGACGAACCTGGGTGCACGAATTGCAAAACGCCATTTTTTCGGATAAATCCAGGTTCTGTTTACAGCATCATGATGGTCGCATCCGTGTTTGGCGACATCGCCGTGAACGCACATTCAAAGCGTGCATTCGTCATCCTCATACTGGCGTATCACCCGGCGGATGGTATGGGGTGCCATTGGTTACACGTCTCGGTCACCTCTTATTCGTATTGACGGCACTTTGAACAGTGGACGTTACATTTCAGATGTGTTAGGAGCCGTGGCTCTACCCTTTATTCGATCCCTGCGAAACCCTACATTTCAGAAGGATAATGCACGACCGCATGTTGCAGGTCCTGTAAGGGCCTTTCTGGATACAGAAAATGTTCTACTGCTGCCCTGCCCAGCACATTCTTCAGATCTCTCACCAACTTAAAACGTCTCGTCAATGGTGGACGAGCAACTGGCTCGTCACAATACGCCAGTCACTACTCTTGATGAACTGTGTTACCGTGTTGAAGCTGCATGGGCAGCTGTACCTGTACACGCCATCCAAGCTCTGTTTGACTCAATTCCCTGGCGTATCAAGGCCGTTATTACGGCCAGAAGTGGTTGTTCTGGGCAATATGCACCAAAATTGCTTGAAAATTTATCACATGTCAGTTCTAGTATAATATATTTGTCCAATGAACACCCGTTTATCATCTGCATTTCTTCTTGGTGTAGCAATTTTAATAGCCAGGAGTGTATTTACAGTTAAATCACAAAACCACAACTAGAAACGATTTCTCGTGATTTATTCCTGTAAGAATGAAGATACCCAATTACCTATAAGGGCCCAACGAATCTTCTTTTCATTTCTGATTTGCACAGGAACAGAAGGCTTGACTTGATAGATTGCTACTTCGTAAGCAACGTAAAGCCCAAGGCGATTATACTGATACTGGAAGACTGACATTATAACTGCGAAATTTGAGTACCAGTTATAGAACCATTGCGAGACGCTAAACAAACTGATAGCAATGCACTCAATTTAATTTCCAGTAAGAAAACCTCTCAAACGGAGGTAGGAAATTTAGTAGGTGGAAACGTCGCGAGCCATTTGGTACCCATAGACTGGTTCAACTTCCAACCGATTATCGTTAATCAAATATATAAGTCACGTCCTTGGCGTGGAACTGTAACGAATCCATGTGTCGTCACGTTGGACAGAATCGTCGCACGGGCATAAATACTGGCGAAATACTGACCAGAGAACCTCCCCCGTGTTGTGTCAGAAAACTTTTATTGGGTGGCGGTGTAAATAATGGTTCACAAAAATGTTATTACACAATGTCTCGGCATTTAACTTTCATGAAACATGTCAGTCCTTGGTGGGGATCAAAACGAAATTTCATTAGCAGTGCATAAGATATCAGTAGACTGGAAAATGATTAAATTTAGGAAACGTCGCCGGCCGGAGTGGCCGAGTGGTTCTAGGCGCTTCAGTCTGGAACCGCGCGACAGCTACGGTCGCAGGTTTGAATTCTGCGTCGGGCATGGATGTGTGTGGATGTCCTTAGGTTAGTTAGGTTTAAGTAGGTCTAAGTTCTAGGGGACTGATGACCTCAGATGTTAAGTCCAATAGTGCTCAGAGCCATTTGAACCATTTAGGAAAGGTCATCAAAGTAAACATTCATTATTACAATAATAATAATAATTTATTTATTTTTAGCACTATTAGGAGTTGTTAAAATCACCCTGTTAAACTTCAGGGAGAATTCGATGCCATCGCGACCCACAGGGAAGCGGTTAGAAAGGGCGCAGGTGTTAAAGCAGGCCGTTACATTCAAATTTGGAGACCGTATGTGGGCAGAAACCAAGAAATTCTAGTCAGGGTCTAAGATCAAGCACGGTCTTGCTGGCAACTCATTTCATTAAGTCACAGAGTAATGTCGGAAACAATGGCTCCTACTGCAACAGGACGGACACTATGAACACAGAAATCTCAGACGCGCCCACTGCTCGAAAATGTCCCTTGCTCGCTTAAGTTAGCCCCGAGCCGTATGAGGGTTCCTCAGCAAGCTCACCAGAAAGTGCTCCTGAGGAGTCTGTTGAAGAATAACACCCGATGTTGTCGGAAGCTCTAGAATGCAAGTAGCCGAGCGGTTCTAGGCCCTTCAGTCCGGAACCGCGCTGCTGCTACAGTCGCAGGTTCGAATTCTGCCCCGGGCATGGATTTGTGTGTTTACGTACTTATAAGTCTAGGGAACTGATGATCTCAGATGTTAAGTCCCATAGTGCTTGGAGCCATTTGAACCATTTTAGCATGCAGCAAACGGCTTCCTCCCGGCTGGTCCCCTTAGAGTGTGCCAGCACCGATCTGCTGAGATGCCTTCTTCATGAGCTTCTCGGAATCACGGCCAGCATGGTCAGAAGATAAATCGTTAACGAACCATATGATCGGCAACATGGCGGCCCTCGCCCAGCACACATGGCGGACTTTGAAGTCGCCCTTAAGCATACCACGTCGCGACTTCTCCTCGCCAAAGCTCACGTCACCCGTCCGATACCAAATCCTCGCCTTGTGGCTTCGCCAGCCACCCGAACTGTTCTCCGAAGAGAAGAAAGCATTGACCGTGACACGACCTACCCATTCGTATAATGTCTGACCAATACTATAACACATAATAATAGAAACAGTGGAATAATGGTAGGGACTGTAGAAAATACAATTGTCATGCAGAATAGGGGCAAAAAATTTAAATATGAGGTCGAAGAGACAGAGAGAAATTCAAATGTACAGATATAGGAACCTAAGGAAGTGATGATAGCTGTATCGAAAAATGGTTCAAATGGCTCTGAGCACTATGGGACTTAACTTCTGAGGTCATAAGTCCCCTAGAACTACTTAAACCTAACTAACCTAAAGATATTACACACATGCATGGCCGAGGCAGTATTCGAACCTGCGACCGTACGGGTCGCGCGGTTCCAGACTGTAGCGCCTAGAACCGCTCGGCCACTCCGGCCGGCGACAGCTGTACCGGTCTGGTAGGAAAGAACAGTATGTAGCTGTGTTGATATAAAGGGCATTCGATAACAACATCACGCATCATTATTATTGTTTCACACAGAGGGCATTCGCTGTTATTTTAAAAGCACAGATATCAACATTGCTATTTTATGATATAGGTCGTTAGATGTCTTTCTGAAGCAGAGATATCTTTTTTTTATGCTGAGAAGGATTCCGTGGTATGTTTGGTTCCTGTTACCAGAAAAAGTGAAAGCGGCCGCTTGATGGAATTTGGAAGAAAGAATATTGCTCGGATGGGAAGCGACTGTCTCTGCCATACTGTTAAGATCCAATGGCATTTGGGTACGGAATACGTTGATCATGGGGCGCGCAGTATGTATGGAAATCGCTGCACTTGCCTGAATGTAGACGGGATAACTGTTCGTAAGGTGGTGATGCATGATCAAAATGACTAAACGCCAGATTTCATCACCAGTCCCAAGTGCTGTGAGTTTTACCGAGAGACAGGTTAGAACATAACATTTCTATGATGAGTAGTTGGCAGTGCAAGATTTTGTATGAGTATCCTTCACAATTTAAACAGAAGAATTCCTTTTTTATATATTTTCGCAGTGCGTTTTAAGATAAAGTTGCGTACTTGATGGACGATCAGGTGTTAAGCTGAAACGTCCCCTTTGGAATATTAATGAAGTAGTGTGCTGATAAACCCCTTAAGTTATTCGATTTTCAAACAGCTGAGCAGAACTGAACGTACTCAGACATTTCTGTCTTTACTTATTCTGATCATCACTAAACTGACACACAATACTTTTTTAGCGCAACGCAATCTGACTTTCAATAATCCCTACAAAAGAATGGCCTGACTATCAATAACCTGTTCCTTTCATGAATCACTTACCTCACAAAAATCTTCGTTTAGCAATACAGCGAGCGCCAATACTGCCAGCTAAATAAAAGATTCTAACTACAGAAGTCACTAACTACTGATAGGCATAGTTAGCAAACGAAAGATTTTGGTAGAGGAAAAACGATGTATTTACCTTAATAGTGTTCAAAAGTCATAATATATATACTGGGTGAGTCACCTAAAGTTACCGCTGAATATATTTCGTAAACCACATCAAATACTGACGAATCGATTCCACAGACCGAACGTGAGGAGAGGGGCTAGTGTAATTGGTTAATACAAACCATAAAAAATGCACGGAAGTATGTTTTTAACATAAACCTACGTTTATTTAAATGGAACCCCGTTAGTTTTGTTAGAACATCTGAACATATAAACAAATACGTAATCAGTGCCGTTTGTTGCATTGTAAAATGTTGATTACATCCGGAGATATTGTAACCTAAAGTTGACGCTTGAGTACCACTCCTCCGCTGTTCGATCGTGTGTATCGGAGAGCACCGAATAACATAGAGATCCAAAGGGAACGGTGATGGACCTTAGGTACAGAAGAGACTAGAACAGCATATTACGTCCACATTCTAACACCTTTTTATTGGTCTTTTTCACTGACGCACATGTGCATTACTATGAGGGGTGAGGTACACGTACACACGTGGTTTCCGTTTTCATTTAGGGAGTGGAATAGAGTGTGTCCCGACATGTCAGGTCAATAGATGTTCAATGTGGTGGCCATCATTTGCTACAGACAATTGTAATCTCTGGCGTAATGAATGTCGTACACGCCGCAGTACATCTGGTGTAATGTCGCCACAGGCTGCCACAATACGTTGTTTCATATCCTCTGGGGTTGTAGGCACATCACGGTACACATTCTCCTTTAACGGACCCCACAGAAAGAAGTCAAGAGGTGTAAAATCAAGAGAACGGGCTGGCCAATTTATGCGTTTTCCACGTTCTTTGAAACGCCCGTCGAACGTGTACCTCACCCCTCATGGTAATGTACATGTGCGTCAGTGAAAAAACCCAATTAAAAGGTGTTAGCATGTGGACGGAATGTGCTGTTCCAGTCTCTTCTGTACATAAGGTCCATCACCGTTCCCTTTGGATCCCTACGTAATTCGGTGCTCTCCGATACACTCGATCGAACAGCGGAGGAGTGGCACTCAAGCGTCAACTTTAGGTTACAATATCTCCGGATGTAATTAACATTTTACAATGCAACAAACAGCACTGATTACGTATTTGTTTATATGTTCAGATGTCCTAACAAAACTAACGGGGTTCCATTTAAATAAACGCAGGTTTATGTTAAAAACATACTTCCGTGCATTTTTTATGGTTTGTATTAACCAATTACACTAGCCCCTCTCCTCACGTTCGGTCTGTGGAATCGATTCGTCAGTATTTGATGTGGTTTACGAAATATATCCAGCGGTAACGTTAGGTGACTCACCCTGTATATCAATTCATGACATACAGTCTTACAAATTTATTGTTTCTGATAGACACACGTCCAGGTCATCCGCTCTCAAAACTCTGCCATCTCTCTCCCCACATCCACCACTGCTGGCGGCTCACCTCCAACTGCGCAACGCTACGCGCTGTTCACATCCGACTGCCCAACACTACAATAGCGAATATTACAACAATGCAAACCAGCCACAGACTGCACACAGCACAGCCAGTGATTTTCATACAGAGCGCTACGTGGCGTTACCAATATAAAAACATAAACAGCCTACTTACAAAGTCACTCAGCCTCTGGTTGCTAATATGTGGCTATTACGCATCGCAGATCTCTAGTTATATTCTGATTTCTGTTAGCTTACGGGTAATTCCTAATTGATTCCTGGCACAGTTGGGCGCTCAAGCCTAGAGTCTCAGTGTTTCTGTAAACCGTCGGCCAGAGTCCCCTACTCTTGTGGACACTTCTGATAATACATGCGATGATCAGGTGCTCTACATAGTTAACATAACATTTGCAAACATTTTCCATTCCGCAGAGATCTACTCCTGTCCTATATTTATCCCTATCAATGAAGAATAGGTTTGTACTGTTGCAAAACCACACCTCGCTTATTATAGAATAGCTGTTTCACCAAACATATCCGGAATCTCCTATGCAATGCAGAACTGACCGCAAGATATAACGAGATGCGGATCCGCCAGTAGAAAAGGAGGCGGGGTGTACTGTGTTGTCAGTAGAGAAGCTGTAACATCAGAATAGATTTGAAAGGGGAGCTCTATGATATCGAACTTGGACTAGTCACGGGATCGCACAGAGGAAACAGATCCATCTGGGACATTTCAATCCTTCTAAAACTGCCCAAGTCGGCTGATTGTCCTGTGGTTGAGAAGTGGAAACGTGAAGGAACAACAGCTGGAACAAGATTTGCCTGACCTCATTAGGGGGCTCCGGAAAGGCTCAAAATCATGAAAAGTTCAAATTTACTTTTTTGCGTATTCTGAATCTGCAGACTATTACCTTTTAATAGATATATAATTTATTCAATTCCGAAGACTACAACTATTTTTAATTTTTTTTGAAATGTTTTCTACATGGGCGTGACCCACTGTGGCGCTGTTAAACTGCTGTCAAATGGTGTTATTATTAACGTCCGTGTTCAGCAGGTACATTTTAGTGATGTGAGATAAAGTATGTGTTGTTGCTAACCTGTGATGGTTCAATATATACCGCTGGTGAGATTGTCGATTCTTTCATGTTTATTTACTCTGTCATTATCTCGAAAATATTCGTAATTAATTCTGTTTCTTGAGTCTCTGTTTTGTTGAAGTATAATAATGAGTAAAAGTAAAGTTATTAGAAATCCTCTGAAGGCTTTTAAGAAAAGGAGAAATGTTGGAAAGCCAAAGGTATGTGTTATTACTGTAAACAATAAAGACGATGAAAATCCCCAACATAGCTTGTGTCCCAAAGAAGAAGACAGTTGGTGTAAATATAACAAAGGATTGCTAACTGGTGAAGTGTACACTCTTAAGCATAGTCTGCCTCATGCAATAATGGAGGTAATGAAACCTATTTTCAGAGACTTAGCAGCACCTGAACTGTTGAAAAGTGTATTCACGGAAAAACTCTAAACCCCAATGAAAGTGTAAATAGTGTTATATGGTCGAGAATCCCGAAGACTGTATTTTGTTGGAATAGAAACACTTCACTTTGGTGTGTATGATGCTGTTCCGACTTTCAATGATGGCAACATTGTAAGGTGCAAGGTATTTAGAAATATGGGAATGAAGATAGGTTCTAACATGGTACGAGCGATGCTTGCTTTAGACAAGGAACGCCTTCGGGCTGCAGACAGGGCTGTAAAGAGTCCAGAAATACAAGCAAGGGTAAACAGGAGGAGGAACAAGAGGAAACTGGAGGAGGAGTTTGCAGAGGATGAAGATAATCTATCCTATGGACCTGGAATGCACTACAAAGTTAATCCAACCTTTGTCGCTCGATTCCCAAAACTTTTATTTTCTCATACTAATTACATGTTTTCTAAGGATCTTCCAAACATATTTGTTTCAAACTTTCAGTAAATGTTACGCAGTACCTTCTGCATAATTTAACACAGCCTTTTTTTCCAAAAAACTGTATATTTTTGAATATATAAATAAAAAATTGCATAAAATGTTGTGAATTTTCATTACAATTGAAAAAAAAATCATCTTTAATAACTGAACTAAAATTTTGTAAAATCCCTGTGTTAATTTGTAGCCCATATTCCAATAAATAATCTGTAAAAAATTCTACTTCCTACCTCAAATACTTTGTGAGGAAAGATGTAATTTATAAGCGTTATTTTAACATTGCAAGTATAGGGCGTTCCGGAGCCCCTTAATGCACAGGCTGACAGCGGCCGTGGATCATCGCGAAACGATGAAAGATAACCGATTGAAGTCCCGTCGATGGCGATAGCTTTGCGGAGGGTCGCTATAACAAATCAGCGGAAAGAAACACTCACACGTTCCTAAGTGCTACCATTAGTACAGCTATCTTAATAACTATGTGTAGGAAGTTAAAACCAGTAGGAGTATAATAATGGAGCAGCTCCTCAAGTTGAAAGGTTCCCGTCTAATCTCCTTGCCTACGGACGCCAGATGAAAGTTGATGTCGTCAAGCCCTGAATGAAAATTGCGCAACGGATAACTGGGGAGGGGAACTTGACAGCGCTACCTAGAGAGCGTGTCCTTTCTGTAGCATACTAAGCAAGGGGCTGGAGGGCTCACACGCTGTTGTGTGGGTACCTGCATTCTATATATTTTATATTAAATGAATTCCTTTAACTTAACTTCTTTGCGATTTTTAAGGTATGTTAAAGATTGATGACAATTGGTTACCTATTTATTTTAAGCATTATCACTCGACTTTACAGCGATTGCAGCAATTGTTTCACTTTACAGATATTACAGTTTTACAACTTATACCTCGGGTATATTATATACTAATCTGCACGCACATTTCTACGGGAAAGACTGAATTACGTTGGCCAAATGTATACCACCAAAGTCTCCCAATATTTTACATGGGACATCCACTATGTGAGGAGGAGAACAGGCAAACTGGGGACCAGATAAATTAACACAGGGGGTCAAATTTCCGGAATTAAACGAGCACATTCATTTCCTTATACAATCCGAAGCTGGAAATAAAAGAATTAGTACAAATATTCAAACACCTCTTTTCCATGCGTGAACATTGAGACAGACGCACTGAGGGCACGTCTGCTCACTTACCCGTCTTCTGTAACACCTGAATATGGTGGGCACCCGTAGGTCTTCCTGGGCCCCGGTGGAGGGGATGGTCGAACGACTTGGCCGTGACCAACCTCTCCACCCCAAATCTTGTGACACTGAAACGTTTCTGACTTTTACCTGCCTGTGATGTCTCTCTGATCCCCTACCCAGGAGTAAGGTTGGCACTACTATACTACAGAACTATTTTCCAACTAAGATTAGGCCACGCTTTACGGAAAGGTGTGAGGAGGATTAGGAAAGTTCATGTGCTGATTCACAATCACGTACAAGGAATGCATAATATACGTCTCATATAAATACGTATTATGAAGCCTGACACATTTCTTTCCACCCGTCCACATGGATTCTGTTGCATAAGCGGCCAGCCGCGTCGTGCAATAAAATTGGCGGCAGAGCCGCCTCTGTTTGTATTTTAGGTGCCTGCGAGCAGCGAAACCTGCTGGTTAAAGAGCGGAAACAACTGTACCGTTTCAAAGTCATGTATTCCTGAAGTCAACACCAAGTGGAGCTCGAGGTGGCAGTAAGAGCGACGCCACAGGTCAGTGGACGACTAGAAACGAGTGATCTGGTGTGTTATATCACACTATAAACTGTGGCAATACGACAGATGGGTTTGGGTTTGGAGAATGCCTGGTCGACGTTACCTGATGTGTGGAGCCGACAGTGAGGTACGAACGTGCTGTTGTTACAGTATGGGAAAGTTTTACGTTATTTGGGTGTGTTCCCCTTATCGCGCTTAAGAAAACGCTAAATACGCGAGAATGTGAACACAGTTTACATCACTGCGCACGGCGATCGTAGCACAAAGTTCGGAGTCTTGACATGAGCCCAGTGCCACACTTTTGCGCTCAATTAGAGCGTCTTCTGTCGTTTCTGTTCTTTAAGGAGAATGGGCTGCTATTACTCCACTGGCATTCACACATCTTACTAAAACCGACCCCAGCAGAGTTCAAGCAGTTATAAAGGTGAAAGGTTTACTCATTCCGTATTAATATCCACTAAAAGATATGCGGATACTTATAATCATATAGTTTACGTTATGGTATGGAATTACGGCAGTTTTGGACTGTCTGTCAGAGTGTTACGTGGATATATACATACTTCGCTATTAACTCTCAGCCAAGGAGTTGCCTGGTCTCTAGAAGCCAGACCAGACGAAAGTTAAGCATCCATTCCAGGATCTTTCCCAGCTCGTCAAGTCGATACTCTGATAACTATTGGGACATGTGCGGTCCTTTCCTCATTTGAGGAGAGGGATGAGAATTGACTCCCTCCACGAGGTGGGGAACACGCCCGTCTGCCATACTAGATTAAAACATGTTCCATGGTAGCAGTCGTCATCGTCAAATCACAGATTATATGCTTAAATCTCCCATTTTCCATTAAGAGAACTTTTATCATTTTTAGATAACTTCACGTAATCTACTTTCCAAGCGTCCGTGATTCTCACTTTGCAACTTTGTACGTGTGTCTCCGCACTGACTTAGTGCTAGAAGTATGGGCTCGATAACGCTCTGTGCATTTCTAGTTTTAAGGCCTGTAACCTCCAATTTGTTGTCGACCTTTCTGAAATAGTCTCAGGTGAATATGGTTAAGAAAGTTAAAACTAAAATTTCATAAAATACTGATTACAGCTGCAATCACTATCTCTTGTCACCCATATTCACTTTTGCAGACACACTCAGTTACATACAATATAAAATTTTCTGCACTGTTGATGTTAAAACGTGACATGAAAATCGTAATTTACCTATCGAGTAAAGGATAAAATGAAAACTAGCGAACTGAAAAGACGCTTAGGAAACAGTATAACCCAACCATCCGGAAAATATATTATGGCCTTCTCCCTAATAGCTTCGTATAACATTTGTCTCATTATCTGCTACAGAAAGGGACAGACTACTCTGATAACTGGCCTCTACTCTCTGACTAAAAATTTTATTTAAATGAAATGTAACAAACTGTGTTATAGGCGTTGTAAACAACACACATTGTTGGCCGGTGTCACCAGAGCAGGATTCGGCAAAGGTATCTTCCCAGTAGTAAAGGACAGCATAGCATACACTGATGAGTCAAAAAATTATGTCCACCCGCTTAGTAGCTGATTCGTACGTCTTTGGAATGAAATACATAACTGATTCTTCGTGTCAGGTTCAAAAATGGTTCAAAGGGCTCTGAGCACTATGCGACTTAACTTCTGAGGTCATCAACCGCCTAGAACTTAGAACTAATTAAACTTAACTAACCTAAGGACATCACACACATCCATGCCTGAGGCAGGATTCGAACCTGCGACCGTAGCGGTCGCTCCGTTCCAGACTGTAGCGCCTAGAACCGCACGGCCACACCGGCCGGCCCCCATGTCAGGGATCCGACAGATTGTTGGTATGTTTCTTGAGGTATGTGGCATGAGATGTCTACGCACATGTCTTATAATTCGCGTAAATAACGAGCCGCTGATCCGTGAGCGCGCTGGTGGCACCCTAAAGTGGGATTTACACGAACGTCAGCTAACTATAATGCTCCTCAAAACACTGTAGCAAGCTTCTGGTTCCGAGATACGGGCAATTATATTGCTAATAGGTGACTTCACCGTCGGGGAAAACATCAAGCATGAATGGATGCAGGTAGTTCGCAGCTATCAGCTATATTGAGTTACTACCACAGGTCCTACAAAAGCGCAGGAGACTATCTCACACAGGATAATACTGCTCCCACCCGACTGCATCAGTAGCGCACTGCACGTTTCAAGCCGCCGTTTACCTCTACGACGACGTCTAGGGAGAAGACCATCGACCTAGTGTAGCAAATACAGGGTGTTTCAAAAATGACCGGTATATTTGAAACGGCAATAAAAACTAAACGAGCAGCGATAGAAATACACCGTTTGTTGCAATATGCTTGGGACAACAGTACATTTTCAGGCAGACAAACTTTCGAAATTACAGTAGTTACAATTTTCAACAACAGATGGCGCTGCGGTCTGGGAAACACTATAGTACGATATTTTCCACATATCCACCATGCGTTGCAATAATATGGCGTAGTCTCTGAATGAAATTACCCGAAACCTTTGACAACGTGTCTGGCGGAATGGCTTCACATGCAGATGAGATGTACTGCTTCAGCTGTTCAATTGTTTCTGGATTCAGGCGGTACACCTGGTCTTTCAAGTGTCCCCACAGAAAGAAGTCACAGGGGTTCATGTCTGGCGAATAGGGAGGCCAATCCATGCCGCCTCCTGTATGTTTCGGATAGCCCACAGCAATCACACGATTATCGAAATATTCATTCAGGAAATTAAAGACGTCGGCCGTGCGATGTGGCCGGGCACCATCTTGCATAAACCACGAGGTGTTCGCAGTGTCGTCTAAGGCAGTTTCTACCGCCACAAATTCACGAAGAATGTCCAGATAGCGTGATGCAGTAATCGTTTCGGATCTGAAAAATGGGCCGATGATTCCTTTGGAAGAAATGGCGGCGCAGACCAGTACTTTTTGAGGACGCAGGGACGATGGGACTGCAACATGGGGCTTTTCGGTTCCCCATATGCGCCAGTTCTGTTTATTGACGAAGCCGTCCAGGTAAAAATAAGCTTCGTCAGTAAACCAAATGCTGCCCACATGCATATCGCCGTCATCAATCCTGTGCACTATATCGTTAGCGAATGTCTCTCGTGCAGCAATGGTAGCGGCGCTGAGGGGTTGCCGCGTTTGAATTTTGTATGGATAGAGGTGTAAACTCTGGCGCATGAGACGATACGTGGACGTTGCCTTCATTTGGACCGCAGCTGCAACACGGCGAACGGAAACCCGAGGCCGCTGTTGGATCACCTGCTGCACTAGCTGCGCGTTGCCCTCTGTGGTTGCCGTACGCGGTCGCCCTACCTTTCCAGCACGTTCATCCGTCACGTTCCCAGTCCGTCGAAATTTTTCAAACAGATCCTTTATTGTATCGCTTTTCGGTCCTTTGGTTACATTAAACCTCCGTTGAAAATTTCGTCTTGTTGCAACAACACTGTGTTCTAGGCGGTAGAATTCCAACACCAGAAAAATCCTCTGTTCTAAGGAATAAACCATGTTGTCTACAGCACACTTGCACGTTGTGAACAGCACACGCTTACAGCAGAAAGACTACGTACAGAATGGCGCACCCACAGACTGCGTTGTCTTCTATATCGTTCACATCACTTGCAGCGCCATCTGTTGTTGAAAATTGTAACTACTGTAATTTCGAAAGTTTGTCCGCCTGAAAATGTACTGTTGTCCCAAGCATATTGCAACAAACGGTGTATTTCTATCGCTGCTCGTTTAGGTTTTATTGACGTTTCAAATATACCGGTCATTTTTGAAACACCCTGTATGTGGTTCACCCGAAGAAGCGACATGACTTCTTTGATCGACGGTCGAATCTCGATGGCCCCTGCCCACTGCAGTCGTAATTGCCGATGTCATTGGGTCAACATGTAGACACGTAGGGGTGGGCTGTCGCGGAGCTCCATGTTCAACAATGTAAGGTTAAAGATGTGCTCATAAACACTCGTGCGTGCGGCAGAATTGTGCTCTTTTGGCCAGAGCACCACAGATGTCCATTTGGCCTGTTGTACAGAGCAGGCACGCCTCCAAAATCCACGTTCTGCGAAGAGCCGTGGGCGTCCATTTAGCGCCTAGTGGCACTTTCACTGTCCTTCTACCTCTTCCTGTAGATGCTCATGACAGTACCATGTGAACCTTTGACCAGCTTCGCCGTTATTGAGATTCTCGTCCACAGGTTCTGTGTAATAATAATGCGCCCTTTCTCAAAGTCTCATATGTCAGTGGATATCCCCACGTGCAGCTACCACGTCACGTGCCCGCTACGAAACAAGGCGGTAACCAACACAGCATTGGACAGTGGTTGTAATGTTACGCCATACCAATGTCCCAGTATTTTATTATCTGATCGTCGGTAAAGCAGATGCCAGAGTGAGATTCATTGGAAGAATCCTAAGGAAATGCAATCCGAAAACAAAGGAAGTAGGTTACAGTATGCTTGTTCACCCACTGCTTGAATACTGCTCAGCAGTGTGGGATCCGTACCAGATAGGGTTGATAGAAGAGATAGAGAAGATCCAACGTAGAGCAGCGCGCTTCGTTACAGGAACATTTAGTAATCGCGAAGCGTTACGGAGATGATACATAAACTCCAGTGGAAGACTCTGCAGGAGAGACGCCCAGTAGCTCGGTATGGGCTTTTGTTGAAGTTTTGAGAACATACCTCCACCGGGGAGTCAAGCAGTATATTGCTCCCTCCTACGTATATCTCGTGAAGAGACCATGAGGATAAAATCAGAGAGGTGAGAGCCCACACAGAGGCATACCGACAATCCTTCTTTCCACGAACAATAGGAGACTGGAATAGAAGGGCGAACCGATAGAGGTACTCAAGGTACCCTCCGCCACTCTCCGTCAGGTGGCTTGCGGAGTATGGATGTAGATGTAGATGTAAGTAAAATGGCTGTGTGGCTGTACAGTCCTTGTTTAGAGCATAGCAATTCATAGCAATATCCTCATCCATATTTTGTAGCAAATTTTCAGGTATGAGTGTTCCTTTGAATAATGTCTGTCCTTGTAACCATAAAGCAATTTTCCTTGTGGTTAGGATAATAAATCAGTTAATTTGATTAAAGGACACCGTATCGATGATATCCATATTTGTTTGGAAGCTGAGAACGTAAAGCAATACAAGTGCCAAATGGATCTCCACTGGACAAAGTGTCTACTAAAATGGTGCCACAATGATTTCTTCCTGCGGTAAAATTACGTGAATAAAATATTCCATCGTATGTCTTCCTTTGTGCAGAATACTAACAACATAAGTAAAAAACTGAGGCCAGTACAGCCTCGGGTAGAATTTTGTGGGGAAACTGATAGACGGACATGTACAGGACAGATTTATTAGGATTTCATGAAGGGACAACTGGGGTATCACGGAACTGACTATATTGCTAACAAATGACTCCAGTCACACAGAAACAATAAATACAGAGCAGACAATGAAGCTACGCGAGGGAACAATTGTAAATTGGACACATTTCTCTCATATCTGCTGTAGGACAAGAGACAGGGGGATGGAGAAAGAGAGTAACTGACGGATTCTCGCAGAACACGATATTAGGTCCACTCGTTCTGGTCTTTAAATGTAAATGAACCTCCATTGGAGATTAATCAAACGAAATTAATTCTTTTTGTTGATTTTAATTGAACTACAATCTAATACAGTATGCGTATACCAGAAATAAGAAATGTAACTGACATTTTTAAAGACGGTATGGATTGGTTTCCAGTACATTTTTTCAAGGAATGAGAAATAAACATTCAAAGGAATTCTACAAAAGTTGCAACACAGCTGACAAAGCTATAGTACAATCAGAAGGCAGAATACTGGAAGTAATTATCGAAGAGAACGTTAAATAAAATAAAATTAAACACTTTCGGAGTTTATTAAGACATTCGTTTTAGGAGTTTTGCATATCGTGTTACTGCAATCTCTTCTGACACATTGACGAGCAGCTATGTACAAGTTCGCACGCTGTACGAGAAACAAGAAGCAAGAAGTCGACGTTAAGAGAGGGAAAGAGAGAGAAGAGAGGGGTGGGGAAGAACTCAACGAGACGAAGCGGAAAGACGGTGAACTTCGGCCATTGGGAGCAACTGCTGTTCCATTACTTTTAAAGTCGATAAAAAGCATCTAGTGCTCAGGCATGCACATCATTGATCCGGGCTCACACGAGACTATAAACAGCCGCAAGAGGGCGAAGTAAGTTCCGTAATCGCCAGCGGCATGGGCAGTTTATTTGCACTCAAAGTCTGTTGAGAAAAGCGTCGGTCGCAAGATGTGAGCCGCTCGAAATTAAAGTTTGGAATGAATGCAGACACTTCTAGAGATCCAAATTCCTCTGGAAAGTGAATTTGTACTACTGCATCGCTGCAGAACATTAACGGTATCCCATTTAAGTACAGCGGGGATGATTTATTTATTTCCTTCATCAGTTAAACAACGGTTCTGAAAGCATCCTCAGTGTCTTTGTTGTCTATTTAAATATCTGTCGACATGTAGTTTCTGCGATATGGTTTTTTTACACAGCAAACTAACTCATAATTACTATAAATTCAGTCAACATATAAATTTTAGGGTGGAACTTGCAATGAAAAAGCTCAAACTAACTTTTTTAAATGAAAATGGAATGTTCTTTAGAAATCGTATCGCCGAATACAAATGCAGACGAGAATTCCACTAGAAGAAAGACATAATCGATGGCAAGCGTTACAGTTTCATTTTTAAACATTTCAAGATGACAGTCCAGCCGAAACTAGTACAGTGTTTCTTAATCTATAATGAACTAAAAATAAAAATGCCACAATGATCGGTGTCTCTTATGTAGACCTATTATCTTACAAAAAGAGAGTTAAGAGTTCTGTTAAAAACAGAGTATGTGGTGTAGAGGGACATCAGTAATTGTAAAAATGATAATTTTTCATATCGATTATAATTATCCGGGCTGTTATGCCGTGGTCGGTTTTGAATTCTGTGTCGATTCCCAACGTTTCGTCTCCGACTGCGGGAGACATCTTCAAGGGGGTCCGTAGCTCAATGGAAGGTCCAACACACCCACTGGTTCGCTACTGACAGTCAGTAGCGAACCTGTGGGTGTGTTGGACCTTCCATTGAGCTACGGACCCCCTTGAAGATGTCTCCCGCAGTCGGAGACGAAACGTTGGGAATCGACACAGAATTCACAACCGACCACGGCGTAACAGCCCGGATAATTATAATGGACATGATATTTCCGGCCGTGAAGGTCTACATTGTAGTATGATAATTTTTCAATATAAAGAGACAATGTGTGGATTGTAGCAGATTAACAAATGATTCCTACAGCGTACCTTACGCACGACATCGACATTTTTAGAGAAATCAATGCCACTACTGTCAAAATATAGCTACTTAAATTTAGAGCAGTTCTAAAGCCAAGGGAATGGAGAATCAAATTGTTTTTTTATATTGAGGGATTTCGATGGAGCTGAGAACATACGCGAAAATGCATTGTTTTAATTTGCAGATAGTACACGATCGAGAAAGTAGTGATAAATTTGTAATTTAAGTTTGATAATGATGCATGGAGGAAACATTTGTCAAGCATTCGTGTAAGCTTCGAGTTTTAGAATTTTTCTGCTACGAATCAGTTTCCTAAATGTACGTGGGAGGAAGTAGTATGTGGCCCGACTCTTCTTGGAAAGAACACTGGCAGATTATTAACGGCATTCCTCCGCGTGGTGCACAACGCCTGTTATCTGTCGTCTGCAATTGAAGTTTCCTGAGCATGTCTGCGACACGCTTATGCTTTTATGAGAGCATGCGTTACGCATTGCACCACTCTGCTTCGAGTGAACCCTACCTGGTAAGAGTATCAGACTGACATTTTAGAGCTTATTAACTTGTAGAACAGGAATTCTGTAAACAATTTAATTCGTGTGTGGACTGCATTTCCTGAGGACTCTTTTAACAGATTTTAACCTGACATCTTCTTTTCACACAACTGGTCCTAGGTCATCGGTCCGGATATGTACTCGTCGATATAGTTTCATGATTTTTAATAATTCCAGACATTTCCTTGAACTTCAGGGAATAGTTCAAAGTTCTAAATTTCTGTATCTGCAGTGATCCTGCTGGGTGATTTTAATACCTTTCCTTCTACTATATTGCGAAATTTCTTTGCTCTGGCAACTGTGCATATCTGAGTTCTCAACTAGAATAGAGATCGTTCACGTATATCTTCGCAGGTACAATGGATTCGTAAGGAACCATGGTTACGTTACTGTATTCGTAATCGGGATGAGCAGGTTTTGGTGTTGTTAAATCTTTACAGGTGAACGTAGGTTATAAAAGACCAGGACGCATATATTCTCTGTCCTAAAGATCTCGATGTCAACAGAGCGCTAAATTTATTCTCTTTTCATCTTTAGCCTAACCTATGTGCCAAACAGCTAATGCATAGCTAGTGATATTGCTCCAGTGATCCCTCTGTTCCATCCTAGAATTTTCGCAATTGCATCATTGGCATCTAGTTCGGTACTTTGACCATCAGCAGGGAGCAATAACTATTAGATTGTTCACACAGTTAGCCCCCGTGGCGGTGGTTATTTTTCCTTGCGCGCCTAGTGCCTTGTACTATTATAGGCTTTAGCGCTTTAGTGGCACAGGGAACGACAGGGAGCAAACGCAGTAAACGTGTGTGAAAGGCACCAAGAGGACGGAGAGGCGGAAGAAATTCGGTATGGTGGTGTTGGCGCAGATGAAGGAAAGGAAGACATAAAAATAAATCCAATAACGAGGGCCTCGCGGGAGGCCTATCAAAGGCTCGCACATTTCGCCTTGGAGATTACGTGTCACTGGGGCTCCACATTTCCAGCAATCTGACAGCGCAGCCAATCACGGGCCCTGATGAAACATCAGAAAGGCCACAGGGGCCGCTTAAAGCCGAGCGCCTGCCCTCGGCGTCGGCCAGATATGGAAACGCCCACTTGGCAGCCTCGCAGAGTCTGAGTGGCCGGAACTCGATTAGCAGACCACACGAGCCTGCCAAACGCAGGCCCGAGCAGAGGCATCTTACGACTCACACACCCGTCCGACGCGATAATTGAGGGTGTACTTTTGCTACTAGATATTTTGGCATTTGGATTCTTAATCATGATTTGTACAACACTAGTCTTAAAGGGTTAAGGGATCTTCATTTACTGCTGCACTCAGCGAGCTATGGTGCGGTGCGTTGACACGTACTCTACCAGTGTTACAGGGTCTTCACTTGAAAACTCCCTGATTCCAAATGCGATTAAGGTATTGTTAAAAAACCAAGACGTTCTATAAGAAAAAGACCTGTCTACATGGGTCCCTTTCGTAACCTGTAAAATATCTATACGATATTCTAACTCAACCCCGGCGAGTACGAGCATGTCTAAGGTGAATGAGGCTACTGTATCTACATTTATTCTGCGAGTATTGGCAAGGTCGCGTACTGCCGAGGCATTTAACTTTCACATAACATCACAGATAGAAATCCAGAAGGGTAATGTCCCAGAGATCACGGTGATCACTTGTTTCAAAAATGTTCAAATGTGTGTGAAATCTTATGGGACTTAACTGCTAAGGTCATCAGTCCCTAAGCTTACACACTACTTAATCTAAATTATCCTAAGGACAAACACACACACCCATGCCCGAGAGAGGACTCGAACCTCCGCAGGGACCAGCCGCACAGTCGATGACTGCAGCGCCTCTGACCGCTCGGCTAATCCCGCACAGCGATCACTTGTTTCGTCCATTACGCCGTATCCATCGCTGTTGAACTGTTCTGTCCCCAGAATTACGAACATACAAACTCCAGTGCGGTTGTGCGACATCTTGCTGGAATATCAAATGTGGCTGAAGAGAAAGAAGCTGAGGGACAGAAAATTCCATGTCCAGGTAGACAGTTGCTGTTATTTTTTCTCGATGAAGAAGAGGGGTCCTTAATGCACTTTTTACTTAGCGCACACCACACATTTACCTTTTCGGTGTCTCTGACATCTTCCCAGAAACAGTGACGGTTTTACGAACACCAGATGCGATTTTTGTGCCGATTACCCTTCCAGCTTGTACGAAAAGTTGCTTCATCGAAGAAAACATCCGTAGTTGGGCCTTTGCCCGATCCGGCCCAACATTACAATAAAAAGTCTGTAGTGAAGATACAAGTCATATGCTTCAATGCATGCGCAGTTTGAGATTTGTAACGAGCAAGTAAAGACATTCATTCAGGATCTTGTGAATTGTTAAGCGAGGTATTAGCTGTCTTTTTGCTCTGTGAACTGATGATCACGAGCTGATTTGGAATGTCTCTCTGAGGTTCTTTACCATTTATCAGATGTGATTATTTTCTCTGAACCTGCCTGTCCGATTGTACTGCCAATGGCTAGGAAGTTGTCACACTGAACCTTAATCGTCTTAACGCCTGGTGGGTCTCTTTGATGTTCACATCGGATATTTCTTTGGACAGCAATGAGTGATTTCGTTTCCGCATACCACACCACGCATTGTTCTCTTTCTTGAGATGTAGCCATTTCAGGTAATTATCTAGCAACTGAAACAGAAAATAAGGAACCGTTTAGAAAAGAAAAATGCATACTAATATTTTTGAATTGCTTTATATGACGCCAGAAACGACAAGTCTCTATGCCTCATAGCTTTTCTTGTTTTAAATTGCGTTTTGATGTCACAGAGCTTTGGTTTGAACACCTTGTGAATTTCCGATACAAAATACCTTAAACAAAGTTCGAAAGGTACGGACAGCGTAACACAGAATATGCATTAAAGATACACAATGCAAAGACTAGGGTCATGAAGAGCACTAATAGTGAAAAAAACTGCCTAAGTTTAAAATTGGAAGCGATAGAGTAACGCAACAAGTGATACATTTATTATATCGATGAAGATGCATGATGTCCGATGCAAGAAAGGTACCAGAAGTAAATGGCTACACGCGGAGAAAGCTTTCCGTAGCAAAAGTTAAAAATAAGAGGGACAATAATCTGCAAGATGAAGAAGTACCAAAATGAGTAGAAGGATATGGAAGAATGTTACAAGATGAACGGTCAGGTACGAAAACGAGTAGGAGGCTACGGGAGTACTTCGCTACGAGGTGACTTCAAAACATAAATTACACAGTAACATGAAAGGCTAAGAAGGAATCTGCTCTACAATTCAAACACACGGATACGTATCACTATTTCTCAATACCGACAGACGGTAGGAAAGTTCCACCCATTGTCCCACTTATCGACGATGCGTATCCGCTCCTAGGTTATGGATCCATACGATAACCGCTGTGAGAGTGTCCTCATCGCCGGAAAATCGCTCTCCCTAGCGTGGTGTATGATCTGGACTAAATCGCCCTCGTTTATTTCGGATTAGTTAAAATGTTTTACTACGACTGGACGCGCTATTACATTTGATCCGTATACCTCCAGAATTTCGCAGCGGATCTATGTGGAAAATAGACGTTTTTTCCCGCAACAGCTGTACTATCCCGCGTAATTCATTTTTGGAGTGTATTTCTAACTGCCGCTCCATTTCACTCGCACACTGTGATGCACCTGTTATCCGTACTGCAACAAAACTGTGACAGTAGGACACCCAGGGCATGTACTCCCTGGTGACAATCAACCTCTCTTGTAGCTCAATGATCGTGATGTTAGTGAACATCTGCAACTACATGCAGAAATACACTCCTGGAAATGGAAAAAAGAACACATTGACACCGGTGTGTCAGACCCACCATACTTGCTCCGGACACTGCGAGAGGGCTGTACAAGCAATGATCACACGCACGGCACAGCGGACACACCAGGAACCGCGGTGTTGGCCGTCGAATGGCGCTAGCTGCGCAGCATTTGTGCACCGCCGCCGTCAGTGTCAGCCAGTTTGCCGTGGCATACGGAGCTCCATCGCAGTCTTTAACACTGGTAGCATGCCGCGACAGCGTGGACGTGAACCGTATGTGCAGTTGACGGACTTTGAGCGAGCGCGTATAGTGGGCATGCGGGAGGCCGGGTGGACGTACCGCGGAATTGCTCAACACGTGGGGCGTGAGGTCTCCTCAGTACATCGATGTTGTCGCCAGTGGTCGCCGGAAGGTGCACGTGCCCGTCGACCTGGGACCGGACCGCAGCGACGCACGGATGCACGCCAAGACCGTAGGATCCTACGCAGTGCCGTAGGGGACCTCACCGCCACTTACCAGCAAATTAGGGACACTGTTGCTCCTGGGGTATCGGCGAGGACCATTCGCAACCGTCTCCATGAAGCTGAGCTACGGTCCCGCACACCGTTAGGCCGTCTTCCGCTCACGCCCCAACATCGTGCAGCCCGCCTCCAGTGGTGTCGCGACAGGCGTGAATGGAGGGACGAATGGAGACGTGTCGTCTTCAGCGATGAGAGTCGCTTCTGCCTTGTTGCCAATGATGGGCGTATGCGTGTTTGGCGCCGTGCAGGTGAGCGCCACAATCAGGACTGCATACGACCGAGGCACACAGGGCCAACACCCGGCATCATGGTGTGGGGAGCGATCTCGTACACTGGCCGTACACCACTGGTGATCGTCGAGGGGACACTGAATAGTGCACGGTATATCCAAACCGTCATCGAACCCATCGTTCCACCATTCCTAGACCGGCAAGGGAACTTGCTGTTCCAACAGGACAATGCACGTCCGCATGTATCCCGTGCCACCCAACGTGCTCTAGAAGGTGTAAGTCAACTACCCTGGCCAGCAAGATCTCCGGATCTGTCCCCCATTGAGCATGTTTGGGACTGGATGAAGCGTCGTCTCACGCGGTCTGCACGTCCAGCACGAACGCTGGTCCAACTGAGGCGCCAGGTGGAAATGGCATGGCAAGCCGTTCCACAGGACTACATCCAGCATCTCTACGATCGTCTCCATGGGAGAATAGCAGCCTGCATTGCTGCGAAAGGTGGATATACACTGTACTAGTGCCGACATTGTGCATGCTCTGTTGCCTGTGTCTATGTGCCTGTGGTTCTGTCAGTGTGATCATGTGATGTATCTGACCCCAGGAATGTGTCAATAAAGTTTCCCCTTCCTGGGACAATGAATTCACGGTGTTCTTATTTCAATTTCCAGGAGTGTAGATAACCAATAATGGGAAGGAGTGAGAAACAGCATATTCAGGGAAAGAAAATAAAACGAAAAACAAAATTGAAGACGATGTTCTTCCTAGTGGCTACCTAAAGGATGAAAACGCTAGCACGATTTGGGAGAAGATGACGCACAGCATTTAAGCAGCTGAAAAACTGAACACTAAAAAAATATTGCCCTCCCCCCTCTTTTCATGCGGATGATATATAGGAAGAAAGAGCGACGGTATTATCATGTATTAGGCCAGATTTCTATAATTGTAGGGTCACGGTCATTACGCTAGATGTAAACTACCGGATGTCCACTAGCAATCATTAATATTTGGTGTCCACACTATTCGCCTTATGTGACTTGATCTCTTCTGGGGATAGTTTCACTGAGGTGTGTGAATGTCTGTGAATGAATGGCAACCCATTCTTCCTCGTGCGAAATCAGAGTAGGTGCTGACGTTGGAGCCTGTGGGTCGGGAGCGAAGTCGATCTTCTAACTCATGTCGCAGGGACTGATGTCGTGGCACTGGGCATGGTAACAGCTTTTTGGCGGGGTGCATTGTCGTGCTGAAATAAACACGGTTTCCGCAATGTTCCTCTGCTGCAAGCAGTACAAGATACTGTAGAATATGTTCATATCCCTCCGCATTTACGGTTTTCTTAGGGGGCCTTTGGAGATCCACACCCAAACTACCCCATACCGTACATTCACCTCCTAAATACTTCACTGTTGGCACTACACTGAAGTCTCTCCGGGCACTCACCTAACTCAACCATTCCCACCTATTGGCAAAATGTATAGCGTGAATCACCATTCCAAAACGCTACCAACTGTCGTCGCACTTTACTCCACCTCAAGCGTCACTTAACACTGACTTCAGAAATGCGTGGCTTATGAGGAGCTGCTCGATCGTTTTACCCCATTCCTTTTAACTCCCTAACGACAGTCATTGTGTTAGCTGGACTTCTGGCAGCACTCTGTAGCTCTTGAGTGATTTCTTTCGTTGCTTTCATGCGTAATTTTAATAAAACATTCACCGAAATGTTCGACAGTGTCTCCCGTTGCTGCACGATCTGTGGCTGGGTTTTGTTCAGCTGTGATTGTTGCTTCGAGTTTGCACTTAACGATCACATCACCAACAGTCTACTATAGCAGCCTCAAATTACTGTGATTGATGTGGCATTAATGTGGCAGTTCTAAGCAAAGAAGGGAAAGCAGAAAGGTGGAAGGGGTGTATAGAGTCTATACAAGGGAGATATTCTTCAGGACAATATTATGGAAATGGAAGTGGATGTAGATGAAAATGAAATGGGATATATGATACTGTGTGAAGGGTTTGACAGAGCACTGAAAGACCTAAGTCAAAGCAAGGCCCCGGGAGTAGACAGCATTCCATTAGAAATACTGATAGCCTTGGGAGTGCCAGCCCTGACAAAACTCTAATAACTGGTGAGCAAGGTGTATGAGACAGGCGAAATACCCTCAGACATCAAGGAGAATGTAATAATTCCAATCCCAAGAAAGCACGTGTCAACAGATGTGAAAATTACCAAACTATCAGCTTAATAAGACACGGCTGCTAAATACACGAATTCTTTACAGAAGAATGGAAAAGCTGGTAGAAGCCGACCTCGGGGAAGATTAGTTTGGATTCCGTAGATATGTTGGAACAGGTAAGGCAATAGTGACCCTACGACTTATCTTAGAAAATAGATTAAGGAATGACAAACCTACGTTTCTAGCATTTGTAGACTTAGAGAAAGCTTTTGAAAATGTTGACTCTTTCAAATTCCGAAGGTGGCTGGGGTAAAAGACAGGGAGCGAAAGGCTATTTACAACTTGGACAGAAGCCAGATGGCAGTTATAAGAGTCGAATGGCATGAAAGGGAAGCAGTGGTTGGGAAGGGAGTGAGACAGGCTTCTGGCCTATCCCTGATGTTATTCAATCTGTACACTGAGCAAGCAGCAAAGGAAACGAAAGAAAAATTCGGACTAGGAATGAAAGCCATGGAGAAGAAATAAAAACTTTGAGGTTTTCCGATGACATTGTCATTCTGTCAGAGACAGCAAAGGACCTGGAAGAGTAGCTGAATGGAATGGTCTCTTGAAAGGAGGATATAAGATGATCATCAAGAAAAGCAATCGAGGATAATGGAATGTAGTGGAATTAAATCGGGTGATGCTGAGGGAACTAGATTAGGAAACGAGACACTTAAGTAGTAAAGGAGTTTTGCTATTTGGGGAGCAAAATAACTGATGATGGTCAAAGTAGAGAGGCTAAAAATGTAGACTGGCAATGGCAAGGAAACCGTTTCTGAAGAAGAGAAATTTGTTAACATCGAGTATAGATTTAAGTGTCAGGAAGTCGTTTCTGAAAGTATTTGTGTGGAGTGTAGCCATGTATGGACGTCAAAGGTCGACGATAAATAGTTTAGACAAAAAGACAATATAAGCTTTCGAAATGTGGTGCTACAGAAGAATGCTGAATATTAGATGGGTAGATCACGTAACTAATGAGGAGGTATTGACTAGAATTGGGGAAAAGAGAAATTTGTGGCACAACTTGACTAGAAGAAGGGATCGGTTGGTAGGACATGTTCTGAGGCATCAAGGGATCACAAATTTAGCATTGGAGGGCAGCGTGGAGGGTAAAAATCGTAGAGGGAGACCAAGAGATGAATACACTAAGCAGATTCAGAAGGATGTAGGTTGCAGTAGGTACTGGGAGTTGAAGAAGCTTGCACAGGATAGAGGAGCATGGAGAGCTGCATCAAACCAGTCTCTGGACTGAAGACAACTACAACGACAAGGTGATATGCGGTGATTAGTCCACGTTCGACCTGACTTAACTTTCGTGACTGATTCCACTCTGGTTTAATGCTTCTGTGCAGTACTCCCTGCCTCCAATTATACCGACCAGTCTGCCTACTTCACATCTGATAGCCGGGTGTAACTTCGGTTGTTTTGGAACGTGAGCTCTCATAATTTAGTAAGGCTCACCGCGATGAACACCATCTTGATTATAAGGCATCCGACTGCTGTTGATTGAAGCTCTCTATGACACTCGCGCGATGACTTAAACCGAAAATTTCACACGCATAAGAGCTATTTCATTACTTTGCTGCAGTTTACTCACATTGGTTCCTGTAGGCTGGGTATCGAGTACGTTAGCTGGATGCCACATTCATTTATATCCAAGAATCTTTTGACTTAATACCAGCCCAACGCTTATTAAAAAAAACTACGATCATGTAAGGTATATAATAAAATTTGTGACTGAACAGAGAATTTCTTGATAGGACGGATGTAACATTTTATCTAGGATACGGAGCGCACGAGTATGGTGAATATCTTGTTGTTCATTGCTGCTACCTTACACCGCTGCCGTCTGCAGCTTGTGGAACCTTAGACGGCGACACTGCAAGGAACTTGCCGCAGTTTGGGGGCGCGATAAATATTAACAGGCCATCGAGATTTTAAACTGATCACCTGTCCGGTATCAGACCGGAGTCGCAACGTTCTGGTATCACAATACTATTGAGATTGAAATAAGGAGTAAAAAAAGGACAGATGCATTCTAACACTTACGACAAGCTTAGGGTAGCCATTACCGACGTTACGCAGATAGAAAAGACACAGAGCACGTGTATTAAGACCGTAGCTCGGTACACAGAGCTATTATAAAGCCGGAGAAAGAGTTCTGAACCACGAGAAGCTGTTCAAGGTAACAAAGAGGGTATTCCAGAATGAGATTTTATTTGCCAGGAAGTTTCATATCAGAGCACACTCCGCTGCAGAGTGAAAATCTCATTCTGGAAACATCCCCCAGGCTGTGGCTATCCTTTCTTTCAGGAGTGCTAGTTCTGCAAGGTTCGCAGGAGAGCTTCTGTAAAGTTTGGAAGGTAGGAGACGAGATACTGGTAGAAGTAAAGCTGTGAGAGCGGGCGTGAGTCTTGCTTCGGTAGCTCAGATGGTAGAGCACTTGCCCGCGAAAGGCAAAGGTCCCGAGTTCCAGTCTCGGTCGGGCACACAGTTTTAATCTGCCAGGAAGTTTCAGGGAAATTCCAGTGAATCTCACTACGTGGCCGCCGCCTTTTGTTTGCAGTCCTAGCCTGAGATACCTGTGGTAGCTGAGAAGAAGAAAGGGCAAGTGCACGCTATGGAAATTTCTTTCTTCTGGTCAAGGTGATGTATAGCTAAAGAGCTACTAAGTGCAGCGTAGTAAATGCCTGTGAGAAGACGCGCCCGCATAGGAGATGAAGCTGCAGCTGCTGCTCGGACTCGAAGCTTAAACTATATCTGCAGGACTCGGCGTTTGCCAGAGTTTTTATGGCTTTGTCGGCACCACACTCCTTCACCAAAAACTAGATCCGTTGCCAACTGCGTTGGAGTGTAGCAGCCAACGCTGCTCCGCTGAGAGGTAGCAGCGACCATGTTTTTTTGCCTAGAGGTTTCTTATTGTGGCTCAGTTCCAACTGTCGAAAAGGCGGTTCCTCTGTAACACCTCGCGTCCTTGAGAGAGGAGAAAGACTGAAAGTCGAGTAGTTTCTTTTATGATTGCCACCATTTTGACTAAATTACCTGCTCCTTTCAAAATGAGGGAAGTCAAAATCTGTTTCCACGTGCTTTTGTCTTAAAGTTCCTTTTATGCGGGAATCTTGTCAACTGTTTAGATCAAGCTTGAAGTTTCAATGATTGCGAAGAAAAATTTATAGAGAAATTATGGATAAAGGGTTTAAGATATGCCATCTGATTGATTGCTTACTAATTCGTACTCGACTCTTTCTTCGTTTGCGACCTTGTGCGGTCACCGACGCACGCGTCTTGCCTCCTGGCGGTCTAGGAATGATTTGTGTGACATTTTCTGTATTGATCGAATGGTGGACAACATTAATAGTGCTCACAAATTTTTGGAAGATGATGGAGTTATCATGTTCTTAAATTAAGGGTAATGCTGACACGTGGTCAAACAACGCTCTGGTGGGGTGTTTGCGGGCTTGAATCACCTCGGGGTATGACCACGCGGTGCATTTGACCTGCGGTCGTCACACGGTGGCGCTGGGAGCAGTCCACATACGCAGAGGTGTGTTGGTGCATGTCAGAGTACGGTGAAGCGAGTAAGTGTGCAGACGTCTTCAGAAGTGCTAATGGTGACTGTGCGTTGAAAATGGCTGAAGGAACACGTATTGATGACGTTACACTAGGGCGACTGGAGGCTGGCCAAACACAGCAGGTCGTAGTACGGGCCCTCCGTGTGCCACAAAGCGAGATCTCAAGATTATGGCAACGATTCCAGCGGACAGGAAACGTGTCCAGGCGCTACAGCACGGAGCGTCCACAATGTAGAACACCACAAAAAGACCGATATCTCACCATCAGTGCCCGCAGACGGCCACGGAGTACTGCAGGTAGCCTTGCTCAGGACCTTACTGCAGCCACTGGAACAGTTGACTCCAGACACACAGTCTACAGACGACTGAACAGACATGGTTTATTCACCCGGAGACCTGCAAGGTGCATTCCACTGACCCCTGGTCACAGGAGAGCCCGTAAAGCCTGGTGTCAAGAACACAGTACATGGTCATTGGAACAGTGGTCCCAAGTTGTGTTCACAGACTAGTCCACGTATAGTCTGAACTGTGATTCTCGCCGGGTTTCCATCTGGATTGAACCAGGAACCAGATACCAACCCCTTAATGTCCTTGAAAGGAACCTGTATGGAGGTCGTGGTTTGATGGTGTGGGGTGGGATTATGATTGGTGCATGTCTTTGACAGAGAAACTGTAACAGGTCAGGTGTAACGAGATGTCATTTTGCACCAGTATGTGCGCCTTTTTAGGGGTGCAGTGGGTTCCACCTTCCTCCTGATGGATGATAACGCACGGCCTCACCGAGCTGCCATCGTGAGGAAGTACCTTGAAACAAAAGATATCAGGCGAATGGATTGGCCTGCCTGTTCTCCAGACCTAAACCCCATCGAGCACGTCTGGGATGCTCTCGGTCGACGTATCGCTGCACGTCTTCAAACCCGTACGACACTTCAGGAGCTCCGACCGGCACTGGTGCAAGAATGGGAGGCTATACCCCAGCAGCTGCTCGACCACCTGATCTAGAGTATGCCAACCCGTTGTGCGGCCTGTGTACGTGTGCATGGTGATCATATCCAATATTGATTTCGGGGTCCACGCGCAGAAAACAGTTTTCTCACCTTATCACCAACACCATGGACTTACAGATCTGTGTCGTCTGTGTTTGCTATGTGCCTATGCTATTAGCGCTAGTTTTGTGTAGCGCCACGTTGTGTTCCACCACACTCTGCGATTATCCTTAATTTATGAGCATGAGTGTATATGTATAATGTATAAAGCACATATAATAAACACATATTACATAATAAATACATGGCCCAGTCAAATTAATGTGACCTATACCTGTGTTCGACGTCAGGGCTGGTGGGATCGCAAGCAACTGAGGCTATATAAAGCATAACGGGTGGACGGAAAACAGTGCAGTCGTTGTGATAACGTGGAAACGGAGTGACATATCTGATGTCCAAAATGGCATGAGAGCTGGCTCTCGGGCAAGCGAAGAAGCAACCACCGTATTTAAAGTATATCGTGAGCATCAAAATGGTGCGGCAAAATGGTGCTATCCAAAACTGGAGCTGAGGAAACTGTGGTGCACCACAGGACATAGTTGACAGGGGTGAATGACGGCTGCGGAGTTGTGTACGTGAGAATAGAAATGCAACTGTTGGGTAACTAACGGCCCAGATGAACCAAGGGGCAACGAACAGTGCCTCGTCAACCATCGTTCAACGAACTTAGCTACATAAGAAACTCCTCAGGTGGATTCTGGTTTATGTATACATGCTGAATGCTGTTCGTATCTGATGAGGTCTGGAATTAGCACTGGAGGTAGACCTTTTCAAATGAATCATGTGTTATGCCGAAAGGAAACAAACCGAAACAAGCATTACAAGAGTTGCGGAGTGAGCGTTATGCTCTGAGCAATGTTTTCGTGGCGTTGCCTTGGTAATCTCGTCATCCTGGAAGGCACATTGAATCAAAACATCCATTCATCTACCCTTTGGTTCAAATGGTTCGAATGGCTCTGAGCACTATGGGACTTAGCATCTGAGGCCATCAGTCCCCTCGATCTTATAACTACTTAAGCCTAATTAACCTAAGGACATCATACACATCCATGCTCGAGGCAGGATTCGAACCTGCGACCGTACGGGTAGCGCGGTTCCAGACTGAAGCGCCTAGAACAGCTCGGCTACTGCGGCCGGCATCTATCCTTTGGAACCATGTCCATTCGCACAAGCTGTTTGTTTGTTGCCGGCATGTTGGCATCTATAAGCAGGACGATGAAATTTTCACACAGCTCGCAGTGCGCGTGTGTCGTTCGAAGATGGGGTTATCTTACCCTCCTGGCCACTAAATTCCCCGGATTGAAGCCAAAGAGAGAATCTGTTGGACGACCTACATACGGTACTCAGCGCTATGGGTCCTCAGCCGAGAAAGACAGCGCAGCTGCCCACGATACTGGAGTCGGCATGACTCCACATCCCTGTCGGTAACTTCCAGAAATTGGTCCAAATAGCTCTCAGCACTATGGGACTTAACATCTATGGTCATCAGTCCCCTAGAACTTAGAACTACTTAAACCTAACTAACCTAAGGACATCACACAACACCCAGTCAACACGAGGCAGAGAAAATCCCTGACCCCGCCGGGAATCGAACCCGGGAACCCGGGCCCGGGAAATGAGAACGCTACCACACGACCACGAGCTGCGGAACGGTACCTTCCAGAATCTCACTGACACTTTCCCTGTCCGTCTCGCGCTACCACATGTGGTTATTCAACCTTCAGACAGTTGGTCTCATGAAGGTCACCGAACAGTGCACAAATAATAAATATATAGTATATAAAATACATTATGAACATTATGTGAAAAGTTGCACTGACATCCAGTCATATTTTGAAAATTTTAAAACCGCTGAAAATATTTGCAACTTGCATTAAATACCCAGAAACGCCATACTTCACTTACGCGGTAAAAATCCCTACATCAAGAAGTAAGTGTGCGTTTCCATTTGCGACTTCGGTGGTGTCAAGCGAGAGCTCATTGGAGGGTGGAGAGGAAGTATGTTGTGTTTTCTGATGAAGACTGGTTCTGCATCTGTACCATTGATGGCCTAGAGTGAATGCGGCGGCCAGGTGAGCGCTCGCAACCAACCCGTCTGCGGTCTACAGAAATTGGTCCTACACCTAGATTCATCGTCTAGGGTGCGATTTAGCATCACAGCAGGTGAACACTCGTAGTTATCTCAATCACCCTGACTGCCAATTTGTACGTCAGTCTGATTTTTCGATCTGTTGCGCTGGCATTCATACGAGGGGGCGTTTACCAACAGGGTAAAACTCGCGCAGATACTCATGTTGTAATGAATTCTCTACAGAGTCTCGACGTATTGCCTTGGTTTGTTTGATTACCGGATCAATCTCCAATCGAACATCTTTGGAACGTCATCAGACGATAACTCCAGCGTCATCCACAACCAGCATTAACCATCCGAAAAAGTACTGAAGTCATGGAACTCTATCTCACAAACCGACATCCGACACTTGTGCGAAATAGGGCAAGTACGTTTGTATTCAACTTTCTTGCTGTTGTACCGGTTATTAATGTACCAGAATTTCACATCTCCAATGGATTTATTCGTGTTCCTATTAACCTATGATTTTCAATGTAGATCACTTGAATTGTTAGCTAGACTAAAGTATTACCGAAATTTCATTACTCTACATTAAATATTTCTTGGCGTAGGGGTGTTTTAGTAGTAGTGTCCTATGACAAGGTATCGTTAGCTACGATTGATATCAGTTGAGGTGCGCGGAACAAAACCCGATATATCCACTTATGCTGCATTAACATGTTTGAGCGTAGGGGGGAAATACGGGAGTAAAACATGCTGCCACAAAATAATTTTCAGCACAACACGACATCAAGTGTTTCATCGTGTGTTTCTTCTTTTTATAGCTTGTGGAGCCATTTAGAGATCACTATTTGTTACTTTCTGTATTGACATCAAATGCGGATTTATCGGTTTTTGTCCCGGCGCTCCTCATTCATACAAACCCCTTAGTACCTCACTTTTTGAAAATATGGAAACGAATGTAGGGTACATCGTAGAAAAAGCAGAAGGCACACTTTGCTTCATTGATTGGGTATTCCGAAAATTCACCCTATCCTCAAAGGCTTATAGAACACTTGAACAGTCCATGCTAGAATATGGCACCCAAATGTACAGGCGATAGTGAATTACACAAAGAATCGTAGCATGCATGGCGACGTTAGTGTACCTCGTCCAAGAACGTAACTGAACTGCTGAAAAATCTTAACTAGATGACGGTTGAATATAGTTGTCAACAGACCTGTAAAATCCCAGTTCGAAAATTTTAGTATTAACCAATATTGTGTGAGGATTCTTTGAATGCCCTACGGATCCATACGTACTGGTCCCACTGGGATCGCGTAGACAAGCGTAGAATTACTAGTTTTACGGCGTGCACGCAGGTATTTGGGCACTTACTCTTCTTGCACACCTTACGTGAGTGGAACGGCAGAAAACCCTAATATTTGGCATAAGAGTAAGTACCCTTTGCCACGTATTTCACAGTGGTATGCAGAGTGTAAATTTAGGTGAAGCTTTAAATACTCGTAATTATACTTTAATCGAAAGTACTTACGCTGCGCAACGACCGCGTGCGAGAGGCCCGTGAACAACACTTGTTGCCGCGTGTTGCTTCCGTGACGGAGGCTTTCACGCTTGGAGTTGGCGGCCGACACCGGCAGAGCGCGACCCTCGTGGACCGGCTTGCCCCAACCCCCAACCCCCGTCCTCGCTCCCTCCACCCATCCATTCGGCCTCGTGAGTTACGACGCAGAGGGAGGGGTCTGTGCGTGCGGCCGCACAGCCGCTGCCGCCTGGAGCCGGCACAGGCGCACAGATTCCAGTGTTCTCTGGAGATGACAACAATTACTCTTCGCTGCGGTATCGCGTCACAAATATTGCGCCACAATGTACGCTGTGGTTTCAGTCATGTTGTCGTGAGCGTGCGACCGTTACATGGGGAATGGAAGGAGGGGAGTGGGTAGCATATCGTAGACGAAGAGGCCTTGTCAGAGAAAATGTGCGTCCACCATCATCTCCCGTAATTTGAAGACCACGATGATTCAAAATCAGGACGATAGATAGAAAACTCCCTCTTTACTTTTAAATTTATCTCCACTTGATTTGCGCTTATTGCCCGTAGTGATACAAATAGGAATTTTGTCTAATTTCATTACAAAAGATAAAACATAATTACACATCAGTCTGAATGTACTGTTACGATAAAAGCCACGGAATTTAATCACAAAATCCGATCATATACATATATAATGAAACACTAGAGACATCCTCAAATTTTGAATTTGCCCGTTACGATGACAAACTGCAGATACATTTGGCAGTGGAGGGGTTGGGTTGTTTGGGGAAGGAGACCAGACAGCGAGGTCATCGGTCTCATCGGATTAGGGAAGGTCGGGGAAGGAAGTTGGCCGTGCCCTTTGAAAGGAACCATCCCAGCATTTGTCTGGAGGGATTTAGGGAAATAAAGGAAAACCTAATTCAGGATGGCCGGTCGCGGGATTGAACCGTCGTCCTCCGGAATGCGAGTCCAGTGTCTAACTTTGGCAATGGACATATTCACGGAACGAAGAGCTGTTCTAGGGCTCTTTAAGTTTTGAAACCATTTTCGTTGTAATTGTCCTTGGATGACGGTATTTATTACATTCTATGAACATACCGAGGGGCATTCAATAACAAATGCAACACGTTTTGTTTCTCACAGCAGACTATTTTTCTTCAGGGTTCAAGTACATTATTTGCCACGAAACCTTATTTTCCAACATTATCTCCGTTCAATGCGACGGCCTTACGCCACCTTACTGGGATGGCCTGTTTGCCCGTGTGGACTCTAGTGGTCGACATTGGAGCCAAAATCATGCTGCACCAATAACATCCCAGTCATCCTTGTACTGCTGTCATTCGCTCAAACGGAAGTCCGAAGGTGGGAGGTTCAGGCTGTAGTCCACCGAAGTTTTCTGAGCTCTTTTCGGGTTTGCAGGCATGTGTGAGGCCTTGCGATGTCACGGAGATGTTCAGTGCATTTTGGAGTCATTTCTTCAGTTTCCTGAGGGAGCACATGAAATAGAATAGCTCCTTCAGAGTTCCAGTTAACCGTCACCACTACTTTACTGGCTGAGGTTGGGGCTTTGCCTTTCTTCGTGAGATAGGTGGTGTTGTGCAACTCCACGGATTGCCGTTTTCTTTCCGGTTCGAAGTGATGATTCCACGTTTCATGGTCTGTGACGACGTTCGATCATCTTTGTAACGTGCAAGCCATTCCACACAAATGGTCCTTCGTTGATCTTTATGGCCTTCTGTTGGGTGACGAGGACTCTAGAGGGTACACACATTTGAATACACCAACTTTTGGACGAGTGTATCACCACTACTTACAGAGACATCCAAGGTGTTTGATTGTGATCCATCGATCACTTCCGATGAGGGAGTCCAGACGTTCCAAAATGGCAGGAGTCACAGCTGTGTGCGGCTGGCCGATTCTGGAGACATCGGAATGGTTTGCGCGATCTTTGGCATTGAGGACAGACGCCTCGCCCAACGAGTCATCGTGCTTTTGTTCACTGCCAAGTCTCTATAGATATTCTGCAGTGGCCGATGAATACGTGGGATACTGTTGTTTTCCACTGAAAGAAACTCAGTGACAGCTGTATGCTTGAAACGGACCTCCACTACAGATGTTATTTTGAAGACTACATGTAACGCCGCTACCCTTCGGAACTTCATGAAGATATAGGGCCTGAAGCGGCAATATCACACAGCAGTTTCCACATTTTTTTAATCGGAATTGGACGAGATAAAAAATCTGTTGCATTACTTATTGAACCCCCCTCGTAAATACAATGTCCTCGTCGATGAGGCAGGCATCGCAGTCCGAATTGTGAATGAATTCTAACAAATGTCTCGTTTTACTGGTATTCATGTGACCTACTCTTACAACTCGTCAGGGCCAAGCTGAGAAACCAAGTCAAGCGTGACGTTCTTGGACAGCTCTGACAGAATTTTTTCTCTATAAATACTTACGGCAACCGGCACGCTGTAATAACATCAATCCACAACTTATTGAAAATACGCTTCTGCTGCTTGGTAGCACTATCCAAAATTGAAAGAGTTTAAGCTGACTGTTTGTGTAATTATTGTGGACTATCTTACTTTATGTCACTGAAGAAAAGAAGTATTGTCTTCTTCATAAGTTAATTTCGTAAGCAAAAATTTTGTAAGGTGAATTACAGTAAAAGAATATGATATTTAATGAGATGATGATGATAATGATGTGCTGAAGACGTTTTCTGCCCGTTAGGCAGATCCATTACTGCAGGTACAGCGTTTCCCACTCCTTCCGATTTTCTACCAGCTTTTACGTTCTTGCTTGTGATCGATTTACCTTAAAGCCGTAAGTAAGCTGTTATCTTCTTCACCCTCTGCTCCTCTTTTCTTTCAGACTTCAGTGTCGTGAGTGATCAGACTGAATCACTACACGCCGTAGTTGTTTGATAAATGTTGATTTCTAGGCTGCAATTAAGTACACTATACAGGGTTGTAGGGTATAACTGGTGATATTGTAATCGTTGTTGATACTTAATATGTACTCACTTCAAGTGAATTAGCTCTTTCCTCTCCATCTAACTGTCTTCCCACAAACACGTAACATAATTTATTACCTGATATTTGGCTCTGAGCACTATGGGACTTAGCTTCTGAGGTCATCAGTCCCCTAGAACTTAGAACTACTTAAACCTAACTAACGTAAGGACATCACACACGTCTATGCCCGAGGCAGGATTCAAACCTGCGACCGTAGCGGTCGCGCGGTTCCACACTGAAGTGCCTGGAACCGCTCGGTCACCCCGGCCGGCCTACCTGACATTACCTGCACGCTCGAACCATTTTGTGTCCATTTGTCCACGGTTCTACACCTGCGCTGCTGCCCAGGGTAAGATAAGCACTAATGGCTTGCTTTCGCTAGATGTATTCGGATATACTAACCAACCTAGCAGTGTAATAGTCCTAAAACCTATAATTATTAGTCTCAGATGAATTAAACACTGATATAATGTTGTTCAATACACTGTCACTAGTCACCAATAAACATATCTGCGCTTACGCCCATAATTTCCTCTATTAAAAGCACGGAGTTGACAATAAACTTTGCTTCTGGATGACAACTGAAATATTGTTCTTGATCACATCAGCCAGAGAAACAAAGTTTCTTCTGATATTACCTGTCCTGTTGCGCAGTCTCCTCCTGGGTGGCTGTTGGAGCTACGTCCGTAGTGCAGTGCATTGCGACGCGGCGTTGTGTATCGCGGCGCATAGTGGCGTTGTAAATGCGAGTATCCAGACTGGTTAGCCAAAGCTGTGACTGGAGAGTGCAGCCGGCACCTGGCATGGAGAAGTACGAGCGATGTAGAGCTGTCTGCTGGATTTAGAGTCACGACTTAAATATTCAGCATACAGAAGGACATCAGCGGAAGTTGACTGGCACATGCCGTGCGGATGGAGACTGGTCTTTCGATAGTGACGCCGCTGTTACTCGTGGGGTCACTGCTCGTTAGCATGGTTGGTGCCTCATAGTGGCGCCTTTAACGGCCGTTGTGTCTACAGGCTATTTGTAATCAGTACAGTGACCGTAACATACGATGCGCTTGTGATATCTGTAAACGGTCGCGGTGGGAGAAACACCTGTTCGTTAATGTTAGGCAAACCCGCAGGACTGAGATGTTGTGCTGGAAGCGTAACGTACTCGGCGTACGGCGGATATGCAGCACAACCTGTGAAGTAAAACCTGATCTCTGATAAAGAGTACAGTGTCACGAAAAAGTTACAGGTGAGTGTACCATGTTTGAAGATATGGACGTCAGTACGTTCAAGCAACATTACACCTCCACACACCATAATGTATGGAACACCAAAGCGATCAGCTTCGACAATGTTCCTTGGTACATTCTCATCCCTCGCCGTAAGAGGATACGTCCAGAATTCTATAATATAATCTCTTTGATCATTTAGGTGTCACGGTGCGGGGAAGCATAATGCGGCTCGAACACAATACTTACCTCTAATACCGCCAAATCTTCGAACACTGTTTATTCATCAGTCTGTGTTAACGTGAAATTGCACTTCTCTAAAAATGGTTCAAATGGCTCTGAGCACTATGGGACTCAATTGCTGTGGTTATCAGTCCCCTAGAACTTAGAACTACTTAAACCTAACTAACCTAAGGACATCACACACATCCATGCCCGAGGCAGGATTCGAACCTGCGACCGTAGCAGTCCCACGGTTCCGGACTGCGCGCCTAGAACCACGAGACCACCGCGGCCGGCTTGCACTTCTCTCCCATGTACGTCTTTTCGGTGTGTGCTAGTGTGTGGGGCCAGCGTTTTATCCTGATTTCATTCTTATTGATGATAATACGCTACCACATCGGGCGCTGCAGGTGGAGGAGTTTTTAGAACGAAAAGATACTCGTCGAATGGTCTAGCCAGCACGTTGCCCCGACTTAAATGCCACCGAGTATATGTGGGAGGCATTGGGACCACATATATCAGGACGTCTGTTTGCACCAGCGACTATCCAGAAGTTTTTAACAAAGCAGGTGGAAGAATTGTACAACCTACAACGAGAACTCCTTACCCACCTTGTAGTCCGCAGGTCGTGGTCGTGCGGTAGCGTTGTCGCTTCCCGCGCCCGGGTTCCCGGGTTCGATTCCCGGCGGGGTCAGGGATTTTCTCTGCCTCGTGATGACTGGGTGTTGTGTGATGTCCTTAGGTTAGTTAGGTTTAAGTAGTTCTAAGTTCTAGGGGACTGATGACCATAGATGTTACTCCCATAGTGCTCAGAGCCAACCCACCTTGTAACCAGCACGTGAGTACGGCACAGAGCATGCATTATCGACCGTCGTGATCACACACCGTCTTAAGAATCACGTCCTGCCGTAGTTAATGTCCAGGGGACCATCATGAATTACGATGAATTGAGTATAAATATTGTATTCAAATAAAAGTGTCATTTCTCATAGTTTCATTGAGTGTATCTTTCAATTACCTCCCGCAGTGTAGTTCAGCAATTCTGTCTATGCATGCTCCAAGTTTCAGCGAGCTATGTCACTTGTCAGCGTCACATCAGTCGAAAGCTACTTTCTTCCTTAAGTTTTTCACGGCAGTGTTTAATGTGACGTCGTAACAAATATCTTAACCCGGATATACGTCACTACCGTCGAAAAGCAGCCGAACACACGATCAACCTATGTACAACCAACTACTACGGCAAGTATAATTCCCATAGTAATAGATACATTTGGAGGACAGCAGACAACAGGTAGGTATGTTTTCACTATGTAAGCTGTGGACAGGGAAACAAGCTGAGTCTTTGAGAACTATTATGCCTCAGATGTCAACCAGTATAACAGTTCTGTTGAAGCCAGTAAACCGCAGATGTTTACAGTCGACGTCTGGTATGAAGTCCATCGCCGTATCGTGGACGAGGCCTCTCTTCGACACACCGTAGTCATTCTCCGTCGCCATAAGGAGGTGCCAGCCGCTCACCCTAAAGGAAGAATTCAGGGAAACTGCGAGGCAACCATCTACGAGGCTGAGAGAATCACAAAAGACAAAAGTCTATGGGAGATATCTTCACCCAAATTTCAGGAAATCTCGTTAGTATCATCTTTGATGGCCAACCTTTCCACGTCCTAGTTGACTTAGGGGCTTCCTTTTCTGTAGTGTCGGCTGCTTACCGTGGTCAGATAAAGACGACCACGTTCCATGGCACGAAATAAATTGTACTGAATGTTACAAGTGGGATAGACGTCCTGATGACAGGAAGATGCACTGCAAGAATAACTTTAGTGATAGAACAGAGCCCCATGAATATGTCGTTTCAAAAAAAAAGTCGTAACGTTCTTATGGCATTTCCGGCAGGTATCACAAGCAGTTTCAGGCTGTGGAAAATCAGAGTTCGAGCCTGTGAATCTGTACCAACAAGTACACATAACGAGTCTGCTCTGGGCGGTTATTTTCCGATCGAAACGATGTTATTCGGCCATCATCAACGAGACAAGATCCAGTCTTCAATCCAGAGGCTCATTTAAACTACAATACTTTTGTCGATTGCAAAAAGGCTGCTCAAGCTCACAAAAGAAATTTGCGTGGCACTGACGGCCTCAAGCACTGTAGGTGTTAAGGTGAACTTCGGATCGTGATCACTGAAGATACGCGAGTAGCGACAGCCGAACCCGTTCAGAAAGTGCAGCTCTGCTACCACCGCTTGCGACAGTCATAAAGCACTATCAAAGATTATCTTGCTATTTGAAAATAACCAGGTGATTACAGCTATCATAATATGCTTTGCAAAAGTTAGTCAAGAAACCATATACGATAACAAAAACATGCAACATTCTGTAGATGCAGTTCATCGTGGTGCATGCCTTGACAGTGTCCGCCGCTACGTTATTCATTTTGTAATTGTTTGAGGCACCTTTTCCTCTACAAACTGAAAACTTATAGTTCCGATACATATTTAGAGGAAATAAGATACGAGCAGGGAAAACGTTAACTAGAGCAAACACACATGTAGGTGACAAACCTGGGGAGCTGTTCAGTGTTTCTGGATAACTGTGTTACTGTTTAAATGTAGACAGTTCCAGTTACACAGAATCCCAATCTAATTTGTGTATTACAGTCAGAAGAGCCTTGATGGGACAGACTCTGTACACTCAACCATAAATTTAAAAGGAGTATAAGAGTATAATTTTAAAAGATGTCCCTGACAGGATGTCAGTTCCATTATTTAGCCATCTCCATTCATAAATCTTCCTTTTAACTAGATTTGTTGGATAAGATAATGAAGGGGACATTTAAAAATTGGAATATCTATCCCGAAAATGTAACGTTATGAAAATAACTTGCTCATACAAGTCATCAGTTTATACTTTGTGTGTAAATTTTTTTCGAGAATTCCAGATCCCCCTCTGCTATACTTTATGAGCAAACGAATGCTTTAATGTTCCTACTTTGATATAATACTGGTTAAAGTACAGACTTTTAATTGAATTGGATTTCATGAGTTCGTGTCGCCTGTCGTACCACATTTACTTTGATGTGTAATGTGAACAAAATTTTGCAACACGACATTCACACGACAGATGTGATACGTCGGTGGAACGAAGCATACGCCAACAGAACTTTTACTATATCACTGTCACAAGTAGATTAGATTTAGTTACAGATTCGTGCAAGTAAATGTATTCCAGAATCAAATAAATCGATTAATTACTAGCGAAATCTATACCAATCTTGTCCTCTCCGTACAGCACTCAGTGCTGTCCACGAACTACTTTCCACATAAGTTCAGCGAGTAACCCAATCCCTTACGTCGTCAGTCTTTAAAGCAATCATCTCCAAAACTCGTTCCAAAATAAGGATCAGTTCCTGCTATACTCCAGTATTGGAATCAAGGGAATGAACAGTCCCTCCACGTCCGCTAATTTTCTTGTCAAGTCCTTGTCTCGTCTCTCGTACACTATCTTGTTTCTTTTGTCTATTACATAGGCTACAGTTTTTACGTGAAATGTATCGCTTCTGTCATTTCCGTTTCTCCTCGGTACTGTAGTCATAATATGGTGTACTCTGCGCTCGTTGGACTGTTCAGTCCACTCGACAAGTTCAGTAGCTATTCTGTGTTTTCACTGAGGACAGAAACGTCATCATCGAATCTCATCATTGTCATTCATTCATCTCTAATCTCAGTCTACTTTCTTTGGCTTCCTTCAACGCTCCTCTGAGACATAGGTTGATCAATTGATAATATATCACGTTCGGTAAGAAGACTTGTGACACAGTGTTTACACTACATAATATGTAATGGGACCAAATATTGTGATAGTCCCCATGGAACATGCCAGTGTTAGTTAAGCTTCTTATAAACGGAAAAAGCTGCTTTACGCAATTAGGAGAGCGTGCAATAATAATAGATTTTCCCCAATCCGATTTATCGGTTTATCCTTTTCATTTAAAGCAGCTTTTCGACAGTCGCTTCACCTACTTCGGTAAATACAGGCACGCAATGCCAGTAAATGGGTAAAATAACTTCACGCTCATTAGCTAGTGCCGGGAAGGAGAAAGTAGAAGTTTATATTTCACCTTATGGATGGTTGGATATTGGGACGCACGCAGAGTTCACGGAAGAAGAAATGGATAACAGTTTTAAAGTTTAACCAGTGAAGTTTTATTTCTGTCAGGGACGTCTAAGGGCGTCAAAGATAGGTTGGATGGAATGTAAAATATTTTGTTAGATGAGAAACGAAATTGAAGCGAGTGTAATGGAGGGTAGTTAAATGAAATAAGATGGCATTAAGAAAATTAGATTAAGAAAAGAGACGCTGAAAGCAGTAGGCAAGTTTCTTTACTGCATCAGCAAAAATATTGACGACGATTGAAGTAAAGAGAACTGTTGAGTGGTATTAACGGGAAAAGTTTGTTTGAAGAAGAGACATATAGGGAGTTAGGGGTATACGAAAAGATACTATGATCATTGCTATCTGTATATGTACCACTTAAGCGGTGATAATTGCTATCTGTATATGTACCACGTAAGCGTGTTAGTTGTTTTTCTCTGCGTCTAACACTCTTTACCGAAACACATCACATAATTAATTACCTGATGTTTCCTACACGGGAAGACCACTCGTCTTGCGTCGACATGCCATACTTCAATGCCTGACGTGCTACAAGATGGAAAATAGGACTAGTGACTTCTTTGTCGAGCGGTCTAAGGCGCTGCAGTCATGGACTCACGGCGGCGGTTCGAGTCCTCCCTCAGGCATGGGTGTGTGTGTGTTTGCCCTTAGGATAATTTAGGTTAACTAGTGTGTAAGCTTAGGACTGATGACCTAAGCAGTTAAGTCCCATAAGATTTCACACACACACTCACACACACTTCTTTATGCCACGAGTACTCGGAGGCGCAAATCATCCTAAAACATACGGGCTTTTGTTGAAGCTTCGAGAACATACCTTCACCGAGGAGTCAAGCAGTATATTGCTCCCTCCTACCTATATCTCGCGAAGAGACCATGAGGATAAAATCAGAGAGATTAGAGCCCACACAGAGGCATACCGACAATCCTTATTTCCACGAACAATACGAGACTGGAATAGAAGGGAGAACCGATAGAGGTACCCAAGGTGCCCTCCGCCACACATCGTCAGGTGGCTTCCGGAGTATGGATGTAGATGTAGATGTAGATCCACAATACGTACAATTATTCGTCAAAATGAAGTTGATACTGACGTAATGTTGCTTAGTACATTGTTCTTAGGCACCAGTAGAGACATGTGTACTTATCCACCTGACAGCATGTGACGTCCTATATAAATTTAAGTACTAGGATGTCTTTAAGTGTAGCCTTTTCTGGAAGTGAAGTCAGCACGATTAGGAAAGCTGACAGAAAGAGAACAGAAGCTATTAAAATGTCTTTACACACAAGAGTACTAAAGAGCAGATGGATAGATATAATAAGCAGTGGGGAAGAACTGAATCGAATTGGGGAGAAAGGATGTTTTGTGTTTACAGATTGCAAAATGTGACCAAACCTTTCATACAGGAAGCAGATTCACATAGCTGTAGGATCTGGAGATAGCAAGGGACTACCGTAGAGAGTTGCATCAAACTAGTCTTCGGCCTGATGAACACAATGATAATAACAACATGGTGTTTCTCAAGAAATTGTTAACGCTGCAGGAAATATAACACAGAAAGGACTTGCAGTATTTCCTAATGAATGTTCATGGAAGAAGACAACTGTACAGTTTTTAACCATGCTGCCATGCTGTAAACGTTTTCTTAATGAAGGAGTTAAAATAATGCAGTACTAAAAGACTACACTGCTTAAAGAGAGAGATACTCATTACCATATCAGCGCACACTCCACTGCAGAGCGAAAATTTCATTCGATGTGCTCATTACCAGTCCCAAAGGAAACAAAACGAGATGTTAATCCTGCAAAGGAACAATCTGGCTCCAGTAGTGAATATAAATACATGGAAAAATTAGTCGTTTTCAGTTCTTTAATGAATTTTCAGAACGGAGAAAGGAATAAGCTCATATTTCGGAAAGATTTTGACTCAGTTCCAATAAAATCTGAACGCAAAATCCTTGACTAACAAATAATAATGTCAGCGTGACTTAGTATGCTGGGGAATATAAACGTTAATGTACAGCGTCCACTATGTGCGACGTAGATAGTGAGACATTCAGAATGGAAAATGAAGTCAGGCATCGGTGTCCCAGATCGCAAATACTTTACTCATAAGCAGTAGACGAAATTTTCAGTTCTGTAAATTTGGAAATCGATAAAGGAGTACAGCTTAACAGAAAATATGTCAACCACCTCGTGTTTATGATGACACTGCACTGGCTCCTATGCAATTACATTTCCTAAGTGAGTGGAAGAACTTAACGGAGACAATCTGAAAATGGACCTGAAATCACAAAATGGTTCAAATGGATCTAAGCACTATGGGGCTTAACATCTGAGGTCACCAGTCCCCTAGACTTAGATCGACTTAAACCTAACTAACCTAAGGACATTACACACATCCATGCCCGAGGCAGGATTCCAACCTGCGACCGTAGCAGCTGCGCGGTTCCGGACTGAAGCGCCTAGAACCGCTCGGTCGCAGCGGCCGGCAGACCTGAAATCAGAAGACCAGTTGATGAGTTTCTGAATTTGGGCCGGTTGTGAACAATAAGGTAGGACGTTATGGTTATAACTGTAGACCGAGTTAAAGTAACCGGGTTAAAGTAACTCCCGCATGAAGTGCCACTTCCAAGTAACATAGATCGATGCAAATTGGACCATGCAAAGAAAGAACTGCTGCACTGTATTGCCGCAGGTAACTGAAAGAAACACGCAATGACAATTTTATTCAAATACAGTAGATACACAGATGTCGCCACGATTTATGATGGTCACCTGGATATTACAAAAGGCGGGACATGGTTCTTAATACAGTGTCAGTAGGTTGGCAAGGAGTTCATGTGGTATGGCGTTGTATCCCTCCGCCGGCCGCTGTGGCCGAGCGGCTCTAGGCGCTTCAGTCCGGAACAGCGCGAGTGCTACGGTCACATGTTCGAATCCTGCCTCGGGAATGGATGTGTCTGATGTTCTTAGGTTAGTTAGGTTTAAGTAGTTGTAAGATCTTGGGCACTGATAGCCTCAGATGTTAATTCCGATAGTGCTCAGAGCTATTTGAACCACTCATCCCTCCACCAGTGTGGTTGGTAACTGACGGATGGTAGTTGGACCACTAGCATGTGCTGCAATACGTCCCCCAACGCATCCCACATGTGAGAAACGGGCGTAAGTCGCATGAACGGGCAGGCCAGACCACTGGTCGAATGTCTTCTCGTGCCAAGAGCTCCTCTGCCTCTCTTCTTCAATGTGGTTGCGTATTGTATAAGAATAAAGTCAACGGACATAGACAAGTAGTACAATGTCAATAACATTTATCGGTAAGAGTACCGTGTTCCAAGATAAGGAGATCAGTACGTCCATGCAGCACACACTGAACGGACAAAAGTCGCGGGATACCTCCTGATATTGTTGTGAACCTCTGTTGGCTAGTGGTAATGCTGGAGCTCAACGTGACATGGACTCAACAAGTCGTTGGACGTCCCCTGCACAAACAATTGAACCGTGCTGCCTCTATTCACAATGGCTCTGAGCCCCTGTAACTTAGAGCTACTTAAACGTAACTAACCTAAGGGCATTACACACATCTATGTCCGAGGCTGGATTCGAGCCCGCGGCCGCAGCAGTCGCACGGTTCCGGACTGCCCCCATTGCTGTCCATAATTTAGAAAGTGTTGCCTGTGCAGGATGTTATGCATGAAGTGATCTATCGACTACATCTCATAACTGTTCGATGGGAATCATGTCGGGATATCTGGATGGGCGAATCCTTTGTTCGAATTGTCCAGAATATTCTTCAAACAAGTCACGAACAGTTGTGGCCTGGTAACATGACATTGTTGTTTGGGAACATGAAGTCCGTCACTTGCTGCAAACAGTTTTTCACAAGCCGAATATAACAGTTTCCGGTCAATAATTGGTTCAGTTGGAGCAGAGGACCCATTTCGCTCCACGTGCACGCAACCCACAGCATTGTGGAGCCACGATCATCTTGCACAATGCTTTGTTGACAACTTAGGCAGTGGGTTGGTGGAGGCTTGGAAATTTCTGATAAACAACTATGGACCAAACTGATAGCGTCATCGGTCCCTAGGCTTTCACACTACTTAATCTAACTTAATGTAAGTTAGGACAACACACACAACCATGCCCAAGGGAAGACCCGAACCTCCGACGGAGATAGCCGCGCGAACCGTGGCAAGGCGCCCAAGACCGCACGGCCACACCGCGCGGACTCGTGGTGTGTGTGTCATACTCGAAACCTACCAAGAGCTCCTACCATCTGAAATCGGGAGTGATTGGACCGAACCACGATTTTCCAGTCGTCTAGTGTCCACGATTCGAGGCGAGGCGCTGCAGCCGATGTCGTCCTGTTACTAGCAAACGCACTCGCGCCGGTCGTCTCATGTCGCAGCTCATTAACTCCAGATTCCGCTGCACTGTCCCAACGGATATGTTCGCCGTGTGTCTCGCGCACATTTATGTGGATCTTTCACTCACTGTTTCGACTCTATTAGCGCTGGCAACTCTAGGCAAACACAGCTGCTGTCGGTAGTCAAGTGAAGGACGCCGGCCACTGCGTTGTCGGTCGTGAGAGCTAATTTCTGAAATTTGATATTCCCGGTACACTCTTGACACTGTGTGTCTCGAAATACTCACAAGCGGAGGCCGCCAATTGTGAAATTCAGATTCGATTCATACTGCGCATAATAAAAGCTCATGGCCAGAGGTGTAATGTGGCAAAGCACCAAGATGCACTTCTCAGCCGTTGTCGAGAAAATCGACAGTTAAAAGAAACCGTTGTGGTGAAATACTCTCTACGATTAAAAACTTTCCACAGCGTCGTGGCGCAGAGGTAAGCGCTTTGTTTTTTGTAATTATATATATATATATACGAGGGTTGCCCAGTAAATAATGCCCCATATTTTTTTTCTCCAGAAGTATTTATTCCACAACAATCAAATTTACATATGTGAAAGACTGATGTTTTGTCTACTTGCTTTATTTTTCCACATAATCTCCTTCAAGTTCGACGGCCTTTTTCCAGCGAGACACAAGAGCGTGTATTCCCTGCCGGTAAAAATCTTTACTCTCCCTACGGAGCCAGGTTGTCACTTCGTGAATCACTTCTTCGTCATCGGCAAAACGTCTTCCACGAATGAAATTCTTCATTGGCCCAAACAAGTGAAAGTCTGAAGGAGCCAAATCGGGGCTGTAGGGTGGATGGGGTAACACTATCCAACCCAGTTTCGCGATGTGTTCACAAGTCCTCAAACTTGTGTGAGGACGAGCGTTATCATGCTGAATCAAAACATCCTGTGGGTTAACATGACGCCCAAGGCGCCGGAAGCGCTGCTTAAGTTTGTCTAATGTTTTGACATAAGCCTCTGAATTAATGGTACTGCCTTTTGGCATCACATCAATGAGAATTACGCCCTCGCAATCCCAAAACACAGTCATCATGACTTTTCCGGCTGAAGGACCTGTTTTGAATTTTTTCTTCTGTGGAGAATAAGCATGACGCCATTCCATCGATTGTCTTTTTGTTTCGGGCTCAAAATGATGCACCCATGTTTCATCACCTGTCACAATCCGTGACAAAAAGGCCTCCCCGTCAACGTGAAAGCGTCGCAACAAATCGAAAGAAATGTCTTTTCTTTGGGATTTCTGATCGACAGTAAGACACCGAGGAACCCATCTTGCACACACTTTTGAGTATCCAAGCTGATTGATAATCACATCCACACTTCCTTTGCTTACTGACAACTCCAGTGCCAATTGTCGAGTCGTAATGCGTCGATCCCGTCGAATGAGAACATCAGCCCGCTGTCAGGCGTGACAGCCGTGGGAGGCCTTCCCGACCGCGGCAAATCTCGGAGCTCCGCAGCACCGCCCTCTGATGCTTTCACCCTCTGTGCCCAGCGACCAACAGTACTCCTATCGACTGCAGATGTTCCGTAGACGTTGCACAAGCGTTTATGGATATTGCCCACGGTTTCTTCCTCTGCTACGAGAAATTCAATCACTGCACGTTGTTTCTGACGGATGTCACTTGCAGACGCCATTTTAGAACATTCCTACACCACCGCTCTCTGTCGGAGGAAATTGAAACTTTGCGTACACACGCGGGAAACTTCAAATAACTCGCACCTAAAGTTTCACATTTCTATTCATAAAAGAAAAATATGTTTACTTTCATATGCATAGTCATTATTATTATTATTATTACTATTATTATTATTCTTGATTGTTATAATTAATTTTTGATTGTTATAATTATCATTGTACTACTTTATAATCTCTATTTTTTTTTCTTAACATTAACACTGTATAACATGTAATATGTCCTTAATGTTCTGTAGAAACTGAAATTTGTTGAATCTGAGTATGCCTGGTTAGGTGTAAGAGAGGGCCTGAAGGCCCTAATCTTGCCAGGTAAAATAAATGCATAAATAAATAAATAAATAAATAATATTTTTTATTTCGGAGAAAAAAAATGTGGGGCATTATTTACTGGGCAACCCTCCAGTTGCAACAATTATGCATATAATAAGTTGTTAAAGTCGTTTGTCGTGGAAAACTGGCGACTTCGAACATCATTGTTTTCCGCAAACAAAGTTGTATTTCACAAACGTTATTAATTGTCTTCATCATGTTAACCACGTATAGTTAACGGAAGACGTAGAAACCATATTACGAAACGAATACGTATAGCGTAAGTCAAACGTTCGAATTAGAATAGAGACCCCACGAACACAAATTTTCTGTGGCAGGTATGAAATATAAACTCCGTTACTCGCTCGTTACACTTGGAGGACAGATGTTGAATAGGCCGAAACGAGCCGCCGCATAACAGCGTAGTTGCCTGCTAACTTCGAAAGAAGGTAGATGCGGTTCCTAGCGCAACTTATAACATCGTCGAAAATCAGTGCGGACGGGAGAGCTTGGTACACCCTGTTAAAAAAAACGGAAAAATGGAGGGGGTACAATTGCAATTGGAGAGCGATCCGCCTTCACCAACATGCATAAGCAATTCATTAATAGTTTATATATATATATATATATATATATATATATATATATATATATATATATACACTCCTGGAAATTGAAATAAGAACACCGTGAATTCATTGTCCCAGGAAGGGGAAACTTTATTGACACATTCCTGGGATCAGATACATCACATGATCACACTGACAGAACCACAGGCACATAGACACAGGCAACAGAGCATGCACAATGTCGGCACTAGTACAGTGTATATCCACCTTTCGCAGCAATGCAGGCTGCTATTCTCCCGTGGAGACGATCGTAGAGATGCTGGATGTAGTCCTGTGGAACGGCTTGACATGCCATTTCCACCTGGCGCCTCAGTTGGACCAGCGTTCGTGCTGGACGTGCAGACCGCGTGAGACGACGCTTCATCCAGTCCCAAACATGCTCAATGGGGGACAGATCCGGAGATCTTGCTGGCCAGAGTAGTTGACTTACACCTTCTAGAGCACGTTGGGTGGCACGGGATACATGCGGACGTGCATTGTCCTGTTGGAACAGCAAGTTCCCTTGCCGGTCTAGGAATGGTAGAACGATGGGTTCGATGACGGTTTGGATGTACCGTGCACTATTCAGTGTCCCCTCGACGATCACCAGTGGTGTACGGCCAGTGTAGGAGATCGCTCCCCACACCATGATGCCGGGTGTTGGCCCTGTGTGCCTCGGTCGTATGCAGTCCTGATTGTGGCGCTCACCTGCACGGCGCCAAACACGAATACGACCATCATTGGCACCAAGGCAGAAGCGACTCTCATCGCTGAAGACGACACGTCTCCATTCGTCCCTCCATTCACGCCTGTCGCGACACCACTGGAGGCGGGCTGCACGATGTTGGGGCGTGAGCGGAAGACGGCCTAACGGTGTGCGGGACCGTAGCCCAGCTTCATGGAGACGGTTGCGAATGGTCCTCGCCGATACCCCAGGAGCAACAGTGTCCCTAATTTGCTGGGAAGTGGCGGTGCGGTCCCCTACGGCACTGCGTAGGATCCTACGGTCTTGGCGTGCATCCGTGCGTCGCTGCGGTCCGGTCCCAGGTCGACGGGCACGTGCACCTTCCGCCGACCACTGACGACAACATCGATGTACTGTGGAGACCTCACGCCCCACGTGTTGAGCAATTCGGCTGTACGTCCACCCGGCCTCCCGCATGCCCACTATACGCCCTCGCTCAAAGTCCGTCAACTGCATATACGGTTCACGTCCACGCTGTCGCGGCATGCTACCAGTGTTAAAGACTGCGATGGAGCTCCGTATGCCACGGCAAACTGGCTGACACTGACGGCGGCGGTGCACAAATGCTGCGCAGCTAGCGCCATTCGACGGCCAACACCGAGGTTCCTGGTGTGTCCGCTGTGCCGTGCGTGTGATCATTGCTTGTACAGCCCTCTCGCAGTGTCCGGAGCAAGTATGGTGGGTCTGACACACCGGTGTAAATGTGTTCTTTTTTCCATTTCCAGGAGTGTATATATATATATATATATATATATATATATATATATATATTTTACAAAAAACTAATAATAAAAAAATTGCATGGTGCGAGATTCGATCCGGCGACCTTCGGATTACGAACCCGAGCGCTTACCGCTGCGCCACGACGCTGTAGAAAACTATTAATCGTAGAGAGTATTTCACGGCAACGGCATCTTGGGGCTTTGCCACATTACACCTCTAGCCATGAGCTTTTATTATGTGCAGTATGAATCGAATCTGAATTTCACAATTGGCGGCCTCCCCTTGTCAGTTCCCTAACAGTTCTACGTTTAAAATCTGTTAATTCCCGTGGTGCACCTCTAATAACTTCGAAAACCTTTTTACATGAATCACCTGAGTACAAACGTTTGCGCCAGTGCACTGCCATTCTATAAACTGTGTATGCGATGCCACGTCTAACAGTATACGTGCCTAGCGTAATATCTCCACACACTACAACACATGGATCACCAAGACGATTATGTTCGCCAATGTTCCTGAATGAATTACGAGTTCCCACGTCTCGCCGTATGAGGGTATGACCAGAACAGCTACTATGACTGAATCTGGCATTGTACGAGAAGAGCACTCCACCCGACTCCTCGCTTGTTCAGTCTCTAGGCCCTTTGCACCACCGTAAACGGTACTGCCGATGTACGAGTGTCAACGAAACACATAGTACTGGTCGTCGGGCAAAGAACATCTGTTTGCAGTAGCTGTGCCGCTGTGGAGCGTGAGATTGCTTGCTTTGCTGTAAGCATCGCTGCAGCTACAGCCGCTGTTTGATGTGGGTTCCCCCCCCCCCCTCAACACCATATTTGCACACAACACCCCTCCCTCTGTTGCACAATTTAGCGCTCATCTGCTACTGTAGTTGACCGTGGTCGCCCACATCCTCTCCTTCCGCAGCAGTGCCAGTGGTTGGGTACGCTCCTCACACATGTAAAACGATGCTGTGAGCGATACCAAACTCCAGGGCTACACTTGTTACACTTCTTCCTTCTTCCTGTTTACTGGTGGCTCTTTTCCGTGTGAAGTCATCCAAACCCTGTCTCTGGGCCACGCTGAAACAGTGAACGCTACCACTACAGTGTACCGTAACTGCTCACTCATTGATAAGCACTGTCTCTTCCCGTTCCTCGTCGCCAGTGCTGATTGGCGTTACAGTCATGTCTGCATGGCTAACATCCTATGACGTTCAGCTTTCTGAGCACGACTGGGAGATGTCTGGAAACATGCTCCGCCTCTTTGATTCATTTCTACGGGGTAGTTAATATTGTAGCAGAAGGACCTGAGAAGCACAGTCACCTTGGTGTAGTGGTTATGATACCAGACTGTTGCATCGAGAATTGTGAGTTCAGAACTAACCGCATTGCAGAATTTTAATTTCTATATGCGGTTCGAGTACATTCTAGAAGTATCCACAAATGTAAAGAATCATTGTACTGGAATGTTCACTCCACGCTCTTGTATGTCCAAGTGCTGAATAAATCTTCGTTAAATGAAGTTAGTGTTCGTCATTCATCTAATTACATCTTCTTCAACGTGACAATATGTTGTGTTGCTTTATCTATCTCGTCCACAAATTTTTCAGAGCAGTGTACTTGGGTCCCTGAAGAAGGCCAATACCCAACAGCATCTCAGTGCGATGGTGGTAGTGTAGGTGATAGACGACTTTTGGCTCTGATTTCTACCAGCTGCAAATAGCATGGATGACTTGATATATCCAGCGATTTGTTTCTTACGATACGGGATATGTGTGGAAGAGATGGACATGCAGAAGCAATGTCTGGTTGACGAGATCACTGGAGGCAGAGCACAAGTTGTGATTTCTTAAGATACGAGGCGAGGAATTGTCTCAATTGGTGGAAACCTAATCGTCAAAATAGGACGTGAAACCCAACGTTTACGAATTAGAGTCCTATATATTAATCACTAACACCCTTCTCTAAGCAGAAATGTATGAGAGGAAGAGAATGAGTGTTGCCTGCAGACGACACACATCTGCAGAAAAGGACCCACATGCAACCAATACATGTGTAGTTGAACACCACCCATGTCATATTTCATTACTCATTTAAATGAGGCAAATGATTGTTCAACCAACCTCGAGACACTATGTCGATCTGAATTTTAAAGTCTTCTAGACTTGCACTGATGACGCTTCTTCATTTCACAACCCAGACTTCCATGACTGGAAAGGGCAGACGTGTCGAACACTTGGCACCTTCAATAGAACCGGCTGTTCAAATTCGAAAGGCATGAGCCTGAACTTCCTGTTCGGCGATCTACACGCGTGTTTCCCGGGGTGTCCCTAATTCGCTTATGGCAAATTCCGCGATGGTTTCCTTGAGTAGGACCTAGCTAACTTCCCCATTTTTGTCCAACGTGTGTATGTGCTCCATCGTCAGCTTTTCTCATTCCTCACCGCAAATTAGCTAAGCAGTCCTCTGTTATAACCAGACGTTAACGTACCGAACGCCCTCTACAAGCAGTATCGTGAAAACTATTTGTGCTGAATGTATTTTGTTTTACAACAACAGACCACAGCTAGTTTATGAAATGCCTAAACGTAAGTCATTATTATCCGAGAATTTCCGTCTGGTCTTCTGCGGCTGCCTGGTGCAAGTCCCTGTATCTTATTCCAGTTCGGTGACTTGCTCTTCCATGAAAATGAGATGAAGAGATTAGGTCAACAGAAACACGTAGTCGTCGAGCGAAGAAAAATCACTTACCCAGCCTGGAATCTCTTGCGATCTTACGGCAGCGAAGCAAACCACATGACTAAGGGCTGCTGACAGTTAGCCTATAAAGAAATCGTAAACCACTATGCCATTCCTAATTCCAACACGTTCCAAAGATTACATAAACGTCAGCGTACTCTTTGGTGCAATAGTCCTATCTGTCTACAATCACGGTCCAAAGATAACAAAAAATTCCAATGGTGAATTGAAATAAATTTGTTTCTTCAACACCAGACAGTCATCAGATTATACATAATTAACGAAAAGCTTATTGTACCATTACCATCGGGTATGTAAGAGCTTTATTTTTCTTACTACGAGGCACAGGAATTATATACGTAAATATGAACGAGGTGCTTATCCGCCAACTACATATAGTCAAACAAACACTTGAACATTAGCTTAAAAATTGTGCAGGTTATCCAGCGACAACAAAAATGAAATAAACGTAACGGAACCACTTCTGAGTACCTTTAAGGCTGTAGAGTGCATTACTATTAGACATCATCTGATCTGTAGCTTTGATTATAACAGCGGCACTTTCTTTATGAGCTTGACGATTTTTAACAATCTACACTGCTATTAATGATGATGAAGGATTTTCGTACCCGCTGATGATTGTCTAATACGGCTTTTCGCCTAATACTGTTTTAGTAATTTATTGCTGTAAGATGGGATCGCTACCGTTATATGTCAAATCCGGACGTTTAGTCAATGAGGCCCTGTTACGATATATAATGATCACGACCTGTCTCATTACAATATTCTGAATATAATTTCACTCGAGTCGAATTATCAATATCTGTAACAAAAACGTAATTTTCATACAGGTTGCTCTTTTGCTAAAGGCGAATATATTTCTTTGTAATAAAGTTGTGCATCATATAATACATAAAAACATTAGTGTGGAATACATTTGTCTTTTACGAGGGAACGACAGATACTAAAACAATAAAAATGTGACATAAATTCGCATATTAGGTTAGTGACCATTATAGTAAATATACGTAGATATCTAGTTAATTTGGCTGGGTTGCATAAAAAGTCATACAGCAGGTGAAGAATAACTATATTGATAAAAAAGTATGCTTGCCGCGTTTAGATATTATTTCCATCTTTAGAAATGCAGATACAAAGGTAGGACTAGCACAAGATCATTACCAGTTGTGTACGTAGTCTGTTATGCTCATATTACGTACACAAGTGGTGACGTTTTTGTTCATGTCCTACTTTTGCACATGGTTTCCTGAAGATGGGCTATTTGTGCTTAACTACAGATATTAAAACGTTCCAGTATTATGATATCACTACGATTTAAATCCGTCAGTAGCGTTTGTGGAACGCTGCCGCTAAAGAACGGCGGACTCTCTGTTCCTGCTGCAGGAAGAAGAAATATATGCGCCAATTTCGTGACCGGGAGCAGGTTCTAGTACGAGGAACCTCATTTCTTGCATTTACATAAATGCTGTTCCAAAGCTGGATAATGTGAGGCCAGGTGCGTCGGTTCCCACGCCATAGGGCAATAAGGAGCTAGGATGTCAGGAATGTTCCCCGTCAGCAAGGAAATATGCTGCGTGTTGTCCGCGTCGGACATTTGCATTTCTTCGCTGCCTATTGCTGGAAGCTGATACACTGGTATAAGCTTCTGAAATTTAAACTGCAAACCAACGTGACAGACTTTGCAAGAATTGGTGTTTATACAGCCACAAGAAACGCTAGTATACTTTCTACTAATGTTACTAACTGTAACCATTACGTTTAACGAATTCATCATCACGTCTGTATCTACACTCCTGGAAATTGAAATAAGAACACCGTGAATTCATTGTCCCAGGAAGGGGAAACTTTATTGACACATTCCTGGGGTCAGATACATCACATGATCACACTGACAGAACCACAGGCACATAGACACAGGCAACAGAGCATGCACAATGTCGGCACTAGTACAGTGTATATCCACCTTTCGCAGCAATGCAGGCTGCTATTCTCCCATGGAGACGATCGTAGAGATGCTGGATGTAGTCCTGTGGAACGGCTTGCCATGCCAGGCCTGGCGCCTCAGTTGGACCAGCGTTCGTGCTGGACGTGCAGACCGCGTGAGACGACACTTCATCCAGTCCCAAACATGCTCAATGGGGGAATGTTCCGGAGATCTTGCTGGCCAGGGTAGTTGACTTACACCTTCTAGAGCACGTTGGGTGGCACGGGATACATGCGGACGTGCATTGTCCTGTTGGAACAGCAAGTTCCCTTGCCGGTCTAGGAATGGTAGAACGATGGGTTCGATGACGGTTTGGATGTACCGTGCACTATTCAGTGTCCCCTCGACGATCACCAGTGGTGTACGGCCAGTGTAGGAGATCGCTCCCCACACCATGATGCCGGGTGTTGGCCCTGTGTGCCTCGGTCGTATGCAGTCCTGATTGTGGCGCTCACCTGCACGGCGCCAAACACGCATACGACCATCATTGGCACCAAGGCAGAAGCGACTCTCATCGCTGAAGACGACACGTCTCCATTCGTCCCTCCATTCACGCCTGTCGCGACACTACTGGAGGCGGGCTGCACGATGTTGGGGCGTGAGCGGAAGACGGCCTAACGGTGTGCGGGACCGTAGCCCAGCTTCATGGAGACGGTTGCGAATCGTCCTCGCCGATACCCCAGGAGCAACAGTGTCCCTAATTTGCTGGGAAGTGGCGGTGTGGTCCCCTACGGCACTGCGTAGGATCCTACGGTCTTGGCGTGCATCCGTGCGTCGCTGCGGTCCGGTCCCAGGTCGACGGGCACGTGCACCTTCCGCCGACCACTGGCGACAACATCGATGTACTGTGGAGACCTGACGCCCCACGTGTTGAGCAATTCGGCGGTACGTCCACCCGGCCTCCCGCATGCCCACTATACGCCCTCGCTCAAAGTCCGTCAACTGCACATACGGTTCACGTCCACGCTGTCGCGGCATGTTACCAGTGTTAAAGACTGCGATGGAACTCCGTATGCAAACTGGCTGACACTGACGGCGGCGGTGCACAAATGCTGCGCAGCTAGCGCCATTCGACGGCCAACACCGCGGTTCCTTGTGTGTCCGCTGTGCCGTGCGTGTGATCATTGCTTGTACAGCCCTCTCGCAGTGTCCGGAGCAAGTATGGTGGGTCTGACACACCGGTGTCAATGTGTTCTTTTTTCCATTTCCAGGAGTGTATATTTCGTGAAGCGTGGCGCAGACGATATGTACACTAGGGTTCAAAATTAAAGCAACCAACCGCTATTTCCCGATATTGTGTCTAATTCACCGTATAATCATACAAACTGTCAACAGATGTCCATAGAATCGTCTTCTCCACGGAAAATGGCATTCCGGTCAACGGAAGCCTACGATGACGTCAGGGCTCTTATTGTGTTTGCAGGGTAATCCAACATCCACAGTCGCTGTGTATACAGTCACCGAAGGTGCAGTATGGAACGAGGAAGACGCCGAGCTACGGTCGCAGGTTCGAATCCTGCCTCGGGCATGGATGTATGTGATGTCCTTAGATTAGTTAGGTTTAATTAGTTCTGAGTTCTAGGCGACTGATGACCTCAGAAGTTAAGTCGCATAATGCTCAGACTATTCACGTTGGCGTGTAGAATATATGAGTCTGGCGACATACCATCTGACTTTCGGAAAAGCGTCATCCACACAATTCCGAAGACGGCAAGAGCTGGCAAGTGCGAGAATTATCGCACAATCAGCTTAACAGCACATGCATCGAAGCTGCTTCCAAGAATAATATACAGAAGAATGGAAAAGAAAATTGAGAATGAGGTAGGTGACGATCAGTTTGGCTTTAGGAAAAGTAAAGGGACGAGAGAGGCAATTCTGACGTTACGACTAATAATTGAAGCAAGGCTGAAGAAAAATCAAGACACTGTCATAGGATTTGTCGACCTGGAAAAAGCGTTCGACAATATAAAATGGTGCAAGCTGTTCGAGATTCGGAAAATAGTAGGGGATAAGCTATAGGGAGAGACGGGTCATATACAATATGTACAACAACCAAGAGGGAATAATAAGAGTGGACGATCAAGAACGATGTGCTCGTATTAAGAAGGGTGTAAGACAAGGCTGTAGCCTTTCGGTCCTACTCTTCAATCTGTACATCGAGGAAGCAATGATGGAAATAAAAGAAAGGTTCAGGAGTGGAACTAAAATACAAGGTGAAAGGATATCAATGCTACGATTCGATGATGACATTGCTATCCTGAGTGAAAGTGAAGAAGAATTAAATGATCTGCTGAACGGAATGAACAGTCTAATGAGTACACAGTATGGTTCGAGAGTAAACCGGAGAAAGACGAAGGTAATGACACGTAGTAGAAATGAGAACAGCGAGAAACTTAACATCAGGATTGATGGTCACGAAGTCAATGAAGTTAAGGAATTCTCCTACCTAGGCAGTAAAATAACCAATGACGGACGGAGCAAGGAGGACATCAAAAGCAGACTCGCTATGGCAAAAAAGGCATTTCTAGCCAAGAGAAGTCTACTAATATCAAATACCAGCCTTAATTTGATGAAGAAATTTCTGAGGATGTACGTCTGGAGTACAGCATTGTATGGTAGTGATACATGGACTGTGGGAAAACCGGAACAGAAGAGAATCGAAGCATTTGAGATGTGGTGCTATAGACGGATGTTGAAAATTAGGTGGACCGATAAGGTAAGGAATGAGGAGGTTCTACGCAGAATCGGAGAGGAGAGGAATATGTGGAAAACACTGATAAGGAGAAGGGACAGGATGATAGGACATCTGCTAAGACATGAGGGAATGACTTCCATGAGAGATTGGAATACGTCAAGCAAATAATTGAGGACGTGAGTAGCAAGTGCTACTCTGAGATGAAGAGGTAAGCACAGGAAAGGAATTCGTGGCGGGCCGCATCAAACCAGTCAGTAGACTGATGACCAAAAAAAAAAAAAAATGCTCAGAGCCATTTGAACCAGTGAAGACGCCGACCAGACCCTCTGCGGTGTGGAGAGCCGTAAGAATAACGTAGGAGGAGAGTCGCTAACTAATGAGGCCCGATGGCTTAATGTGAATCGTCATGTAGTTTCTCGGACATGGAAACACTTGTAGAGACAGTACCCGAAATTTCATGGAAGGGCTGACCGGGAGTGATATCAAAAAGAGGGGACCGTTATTTTGATGCAAGTCCACGATAGTATCGCTTTAGCACTGTACGGCAACTGACATCTGACAACGCAGCGTCTACTGGACATGTTGTATCGAGACAGACGTTGTCAAGATGGCTTCGATAGAATGGCCTTTGTTGTTGGAGACCTGCTGTATGTGTACTTCTGATGCGTTTTCACAGAAGGGAACGTCTAGAGTGGAGTCGTCAACATGCCACCAGGTTGGTAGATTAGTGAGCCAATGCTCTTTTCGCAGATGAGTCACTATTTGGTCTGGAGAGTGATTTTCTTCGCATTCGCATCTGGAGAGAACGTGGAAATCGATTTCGGGACCCAAACTTTATGGAAAGAGGCCGCTATCGAGGAGGATTCATAATGTTGTGTTCAGGGATTATGTGATCACCTCTTTATGAGATTGTATGGGTGAAGCGACAAGGTTTAACTGCTGTCAGATATCGTGACGAGATCTGGGGACTTCATGTGTGGTTGTTCGGAGGTGGTGCTGGCCCAAACTTCGTAAACATGGACAATAGTGATCGACCTCATAGAGCAAGAGCGGTGGATGTTTTCTTGGAAACGGAAGATCTTGCAGGCATGGCGCGACTTGTTAGCTCTCCCGATTTGAGTCCCATGGGGTGCATTAGGAAGAGGGGTTGCATCATTGTACCATGCACCAATCATTCTCCAAGACTTGCGAGGAGCTCTCCAGGAAGAATGGGCGTTATTGCCTCGCCAGGACATTGATGATACCATTCACAGTATGCTCCGTCGTTGTGAGCTCTGTACTGCTGCCAGAGGTGGTCGCACCCCCTACAGAGCACATGAACCAGTCGCCGGAAGGTGTTTGCATATCCGTTAAGTTGGAAAAAAAACGAAGAACATTTTTGTCTACCGTTATGCACATTGCAGTTGTTCGCTTTATGTATTCTTTAAATTATTACTACTTTGCTATCACACCTTTATACTGTTTTCCGACAAAATAAATACAACCATGCAAATTTCCATTTGATGGTTTAATTTTGGTCACCATTGTATGTAATATTTCTTCCTGTTCTGTTCACGGATGGACTGAAAAAGGCATGAGTGACATTAGGTCCACATGTATACGCCGCAAAGCCATTGCGTAGAATATTTATATTAAGACTGTATTTTTCTCCCCTTTCCTGTTCCATTCAAATGGTTCAAATGGCTCTGAGCACTACGGGACTTAACATCTGAGGTCATCAGTCCCCTAGAACTCAGAGCTCCTTAAACCTAACTAACCTAAGGACATCACACACATCCATGCCCGAGGCAGGATTCGAACCTGCGACAGTAACAGTCGAGCAGTTCCAGACTGAAGCGCCTAGAACCGCTCGGCCACACCGGTCGGCTGCTGTTCCATTCGAGAGTGGTACTTGGGAAGAGTAATTCTCAGTGTACCATTGCATGAATAATTTCCACTATTTTCTCGTCATGAGAAAACTGATACTGGAATAGTAAGAAAGGAGTTGGTACAGAAGAGAAATTTGTTAACTCTGAATAAAGATGTAAGTGTTAGCAAGTGTTCCCTGCAAATATTTTTTACGGAATGTATCAATGCATCGCAGTGAAACATGGACGATAAACAGTTTGGATAGTAAGAGAAAAGAAGCTTTAGAAATGTGATCCTGCAGAAGACTGCTGAAGATTAGACGGGTAGATCATGTAACTAGTGAGGGGGTGGTGAACAGAACTGGGGAGGAAAGAAACTGGTAATGCAACCAGACTAGAAGATGGGATCGGTAGGAAGATCTGTGACATCGAGCGATGGGCAATTTTAGTACTTGAGCGGTTAGGGTAAAAATCGTATAGGGAGGCCAAGAGATGAAAACAATAAGCCACCTATTTCGTGCATTAACTTAATGTCCTTAAAGCCTTTCCAGTGACTCTCCGCCTGGAGTATGTTTTTCTTCCAATTAGTTTTATGTGGTCATTAATGTTGAGTTTACTCCAGATGATTACTGCTAAGAAGAAGAACACAACAAGTAACATAATCCGATTTTCCAGAAACTTCGAACAGAGTAAGAGGGGTCAAAATAATCAACCATGAGCCTCAGCCGGTCGGGGTGGCCGAACGGTTCTAGGCGCTACAGTCTGGAACCGCGCGACCGCTACGGTCACGGGTTCGAATCCAGCCTCGGGCATGGATGTTTGTGATGTCCTTAGGTTAGTTGGGTTTAAGTAGTTCTATGTTCTATGGGACTGATGACCTCACACGTTAAGTCCCATAGTGCTCAGAGCCATTTTTGAGCCTTTGATTATCAGTAGATACTGTATTTTGATAAATAATCAGCATTGGCGGCCGAAGACTTCCGGCATAAGAAGTCAGCCTCATTCTGCCAACGGCCTTGTCAAAGAGGGCGGAGGAGCGGATAGAGGTTCAGGGCACTCTCTTGTCCTAGGGGTGGGAAATTGCCCCTAAAGGCGGAAGAATCAGCAATGATCAACGACATGAGGATGCAGAAGGCAATGGAAACTACTGCATTACAGACACGTAACGTGTATCCACAGGACATATGGCCTGTAATTGAAGAAGTGTCATGATGATCTCTCCATTGGCAAAAGATTCCGGAATAGTCCCCCATTCGGTTCTCCGGGAGGGGACTGCCAAGGGGGAGGTTACCATGAGAAAAAGATTGAATAATCAACGAAAGGATAACGTTCTACGAGTCGGGGCGTGGAATGTCAGAAGCTTGAAAGTGGTAGGGTAGAAAATCTGAAAAGGGAAGTGCAAAGGCTCAATCTAGATATAGTAGGGGTCAGTGAAGTGAAGTGGAAGGAAGACAAGGATTTCTGGTCAGATGAGTATCGGGTAATATCAACAGCAGCAGAAAATGGTATAACAGGTGTAGGATTCGTTATGAATAGGAAGGTAGGGCAGAGGGTGTGTTACTGTGAACAGTTCAGTGACCGGGTTGTTCTAATCAGAATCGACAGCAGACCAACACCGACAACGATAGTTCAGGTATACATGCCGACGTCGCAAGCTGAAGATGATGGTTCAAATGGCTCTGAGCACTATGGGACTTAACATCCCCAAGAACTTAGAACTACGTAAACCTAACTAACCTAAGGACATCACACACATCCATGCCCGAGGCAGGATTCGAGCCTGTGACCGTAGCAGTCGCGCGGTTCCGGACTGAACGCCTAGAACCGCTAGACCACCGCGGCCGCCGCGAAGATGAACAGATAGAGAAAGTGTATGAGGATATTGAAAGGGTAATGCAGTATATAAAGGGGGACGAAAATCTAATAGTCATAGGGGAAGGAGTAGAAGAAAAGGTTACAGGTGAATATGGGCTTGGGACATGGAATGATGGATTGAAGGAAGATAAAGACTAATTGAGTTCTGTAACACGTTGCAGCTAGTAAAAGCGAATACCCTGTTCAAGAATCACAAGAGGAGCAGGCAGTAGGCAGTACAGTTGAAGAGGAATGGACGTCTCTAAAAAGGGCCATTACAGAAGTTGGGAAGGAAAACATAGGTACAAGGAAGGTTGCTGCGAAGAAACCATGGGTAACAGAAGAAATACTTCAGTTGATTGATGAAAGGAGGAAGTAGAAACATGTTCCGGGAAAATCAGGAATACAGAAATACAAGTCGCTGAGGAATGAAATAAATAGGAAGTGCAGGGAAGCTAAGACGAAATGGCTGCAGGAAAAATGTGAAGACATCGAAAAAGATATGATTGTCGGAAGGACAGACTCAGCATACAGGAAAGTCAAAACAACCTTTGGTGACATTAAAAGCAACGGTGGTAACATTAAGAGTGCAACGGGAATTCCTTTGTTAAATGCAGAGCAGATAGGTGGAAAGAATACACTGAAAGCCTCTATGAGGGTGAAGATTTGTCTGATGTGATAGAAGAAGAAACAGGAGTCGATTTAGAAGAGATAGTGGATCCAATATTAGAATCGCAATTTAAAAGAGCTTTGGAGGACTTACGGTCAAATAAGGCAGAAGGGATAGATAACATAACATCAGAATTTCTAAAATCATTCGGGGAAGTGGCAACAAAACGACTATTCACGTTGGTGTGTATAATATATGAGTCTGGCGACATACCATCTGACTTTCGGAAAAGCGTCATCCACACAATTCCGAAGACGGAAAGAGCTGGCAAGTGCGGGAATTATCCCACAATCAGCTTCACAGCTCATGCATCGAAGCTGCTTACAAGAATAATATACAGAAGAATGGAAAAGAAAATTGAGAATGCGCTAGGTGACGATCAGTTTGGCTTTGGGAAAAGTAAAGGGACGAGAGAGGCAATTCTGACGTTACGGCTAATAATGGAAGCAAGGCTAAAGAAAAATCAAGACACTTTCATAGGTTTTGTCGACCTGGAAAAAGCGTTCGACAATATAAAATGGTGCAAGCTGTTCGAGATTCTGAAAAGAGTAGGGGTAAGCTATAGGGAGAGACGGGTCATATACAATATGTACAACAACCAAGAAGGAATACTAAGAGTGGACGATCAAGAACGAAGTGCTCGTATTAAGAAGGGTGTAAGACAAGGCTGTAGCCTTTCGGCCCTACTCTTCAATCTGTACATCGAGAAAGCAATGATGGAAACAAAAAAAGGTTCAGGAGTGGAATTAAAATAGAAGGTGAAAGGATATCAATGCTACGATTCGATGATGACATTGCTATCCTGAGTGAAAGTGAAGAAGAATTAAATGATCTGCTGAACGGAATGAACAGTCTAATGAGTACACAGTATGGTTCGAGAGTAAACCGGAGAAAGACGAAGGTAATGAGAAATAGTAGAAATGAGAACAGCGAGAAACTTAACATTAGGATTGATGGTCACGAAGTCAATGAAGTTAAGGAATTCTGCTACCTAGGCAGTAAAATAACCAATGACGGACGGAGCGAGGAGGACATCAAAAGCAGACTCGCTATGGCGAAAAAGGCATTTCTGGCCAAGAGAAGTCTACTAATATCAAATACCAGCCTTATCTTGAGGAAGAAATTTCTGAGGATGTACGTCTGGAGTACAGCATTGTATGGTAGTGAAACATGGTCTGTGGGAAAACCGGAACAGAAGAGAATCGAAGCATTTGAGATGTGGTGCTATAGACGAATGTTGAAAATTAGGTGGACTGATGAGGTAAGGAATGAAGAGGTTCTATGCAGAATCGGAGACGAATGGAATATGTCGAAAACACTGATAAGGAGACGGGACAGGATGATAGGACATCTGCTAAGACATGAGGGAATGAATTCCATGGTACTAGAGGGAGCTGTAGAGGGCAAAAACTGTAGAGGATGACAGAGATTGGAATACGTCAAGGAAATAATTGAGGACGTAGGTTGCAAGCGCTACTCTGAGATGAAGAGGTAAGCACAGGAAAGGAATTCGTGGCGGGCCGCATCAAACCAGTCAGTAGACTGATGACAAAAAAAAAAAGATACTGTAAAGGTTTTGTAAGAAATCTAGTGTTGGAAATACGCTATGTGCTGAAGCGATGGCACAGTGGCTTCCGTAGGGGCTTCGAAATTTGCTACGCCGTGTTCGAAACCCATTACTGTTTTTATTTTTCTTTGTCTTTCATTTATCTACCCATGCCAGTAGAAGATTACTACACGTACTTATTCCAGTGTGTGTCAAAATAACACTGCTCTTATTCGTCTACTAATTTTACGTCTTTTGAACGAATTAAATAAATAAATAACAGATTGAGAAAATTATTTGAAATTGTTTCGATAAATTCCTGCAGTGTTTCTTGATTCGTAATCAACTGTGAGCGCCAGAATAAGAAAAAAAAGTAATTCGTAATGCGTAGTTTTCCCCAAAATTATTGCAAATCCGTGAAATCTTCAGCACTGTTAACAACGTTCCTTTCCCATATGAGCTTCATACGAAGAAATATCACTATGGTAAACTTGTCTTTGCGCCATGCCCATGGTGTTCGGAATTTCTGTGTTTTGAATGTTTCTACACCAGGCATTAAGCATCAAATCTTCTTCAAGAATAAACGTAATAATAAAATACAGGAATTAATATAAGAATTGATATTGTAATAAAATATAATGCTATGAGAAGTAAAAATTGTATCCCTTGTAAATCCCCTAAGCACATATGTTATTGTGGATTTGAGTCCGAAGACTGGTATGATACAGTTCATGCTGCTCGATCCTCTGCGAGCCACTTTATCTCCGAATAAATACTGCAACTTACATATATCTGAATGAGCTTACGATATCCATTTCTCGCTCTCCCTCTACGAATTTTATTCCCACCCCCCCCCCCGCACCCCCCCACCCCCACCCCCCCGCCAACGTCCTCCATTACTAAATTTGTGATCCTCGAATGTGTCCTATCAGCCCATCCCTTCTTTGGGCGAAATTGTGCCAGAGATTTCTTCCTTCCCCGAGGGAACATTGCATCGTTATTCGGAATTACACGGGCAGAGAAGTATCGTAATTATACGCCGACACAGGGAAATCGAATTTCATGTAATATTACACGCCTGTACGGGAATACACATAATGGATTTACAAGCAAAGTCGCAGACGAATGGTTGGCGACATACCGAAGTTTGTGTCCCGTCGTGTGTCGTGCTCAGATAGCCCAATTGTAAGGCGACTGCTCGCAGTGAGCGACTAATTCGCGTTCGAGCCCCGGTCCGGCACATATTTTCATTGCCGGAATTTCATTATGCAGCTCAGAGAGTTCATTTTGGCAATTACGAATATATTGGATGCACTGAAAGAGAGTGTTCACTCAACATTGTCAAAAACTTTCTCTAAATCTACAAATGTTATATATATATACACTCCTGGAAATTGAAATCAGAACACCGTGAATTCATTGTCCCAGGAAGGGGAAACATCATTGACACATTCCTGGGGTCAGATACATCACATGATCACACTGACAGAACCACAGGCACATAGACACAGGCAACAGAGCATGCACAATGTCGGCACTAGTACAGTGTATATCCACCTTCCGCAGCAATGCAGGCTGCTATTCTCCCATGGAGACGATCGTAGAGATGCTGGATGTAGTCCTGTGGAACGGCTTGCCATGCCAGGCCTGGCGCCTCAGTTGGACCAGCGTTCGTGCTGGACGTGCAGACCGCGTGAGACGACACTTCATCCAGTCCCAAACATGCTCAATGGGGGAATGTTCCGGAGATCTTGCTGGCCAGGGTAGTTGACTTACACCTTCTAGAGCACGTTGGGTGGCACGGGATACATGCGGACGTGCATTGTCCTGTTGGAACAGCAAGTTCCCTTGCCGGTCTAGGAATGGTAGAACGATGGGTTCGATGACGGTTTGGATGTACCATGCACTATTCAGTGTCCCCTCGACGATCACCAGTGGTGTACGGCCAGTGTAGGAGATCGCTCCCCACACCATGATGCCGGGTGTTGGCCCTGTGTGCCTCGGTCGTATGCAGTCCTGATTGTGGCGCTCACCTGCACGGCGCCTAACACGCATACGACCATCATTGGCACCAAGGCAGAAGCGACTCTCATCGCTGAAGACGACACGTCTCCATTCGTCCCTCCATTCACGCCTGTCGCGACACCACTGGAGACGGGCTGCACGATATTGGGGCGTGAGCGGAAGACGGCCTAACGGTGTGCGGGACCGTAGCCCAGCTTCATGGAGACGGTTGCGAATCGTCCTCGCCGATACCCCAGGAGCAACAGTGTCCCTAATTTGCTGGGAAGTGGCGGTGCGGTCCCCTACGGCACTGCGTAGGATCCTACGGTCTTGGCGTGCATCCGTGCGTCGCTGCGGTCCGGTCCTAGGTCGACGGGCACGTGCACCTTCCGCCGACCACTGGCGACAACATCGATGTACTGTGGAGACCTCACGCCCCACGTGTTGAGCAATTCGGCGGTACGTCCACCCGGTCTCCCGCATGCCCACTATACGCCCTCGCTCAAAGTCCGTCAGCTGCACATACGGTTCACGTCCACGCTGTCGCGGCATGCTACCAGTGTTAAAGACTGCGATGGAGCTCCGTATGCCACGGCAAACTGGCTGACACTGACGGCGGTGGTGCACAAATGCTGCGCAGCTAGCGCCATTCGACGGCCAACACCGCGGTTCCTGGTGTGTCCGCTGTGCCGTGCGTGTGATCATTGCTTGTACAGCCCTCTCGCAGTGTCCGGAGCAAGTATGGTGGGTCTGACACACCGGTGTCAATGTGTTCTTTTTTCCATTTCCAGGAGTGTATATATAGGTTTGCCTTTCCTTAACTTACCCTCTTGAATTGTATGGTCAGTATTGCCTCGCGTGTACCTACATCACTCCGGAATCTAAACTGATCTTCTCCGGTGTCACCTTCTGCCAGTCAGTCCACTCTTCTGTAAACAACTTGTGTCACTACTTTGCAGTTGTGACTTAGTACACCGATAGTATGGTAATTTCGACACCTGGCAGCACTTGCTTCCTTTGGAATTTAAAGTATTATATTCTCCTTGAGCTCTGAGGGTACCGCGCTTGTCTCATAAATCTTGCACACGATATTCAAGAGTTTTGTCTTGGCTGGCTCTCCCAAGGCTGTCAGTAGTTCTGACGTAATATCGTCTACTGCCTGGATCTTGTTTGGACTTAAATCCATCAGAGCTCTGTCAAGTTCTTCTCACAGTATCTCCCATCTCCTCTTCATTAACGTCCAGCTGGCTTTCTGTAGTATTACCATCAAGTTCATATCCCTTGTATAGACTCTCTATACACTCCTTCCACCTTTCAGGTTTCCTTTCTTTGCTTATGACTGGTTTACCATCTCAGCTCTTGATATTCGCACAGAGGCTTCTCTTTTCCCCAAAGGTCCCTTTATTTTTCCTGTAGGTGGTAATTAGATTTCCTCTAGTGAAATTCGCTTCTAAATACCTGTTAGCTATTTTCCATTTCCTGTCAATCTCAGTTTTCGTATCTTTCTATTTCTTTTCGTCTGCTTCATTTACGACATTTATATATTTTCTCCTTTCATCAATTAAATTTAATATCTCTTTTGTTACCCAAAAATTTCTACTAGGTCATGTCTTTTAACGTATTTGATCCTCCGCTGCTTTCTCTATTTCATCTCTGAGGGCTACCCATTCTTCTACTGTATTTCTTCCACCTGTTCTAGTCAATCGTTGCCTACTACTCCCTCTGAAACTCTCATCCTCTGTTCATTTCTTCTTACCCAGGTCCAATCTCCTTAATTTACTACCTTTTTGCAATTGTTTTGGGTTTAGTCTACAGTTTATAGTCAATAAATTTCGTTCAGAGTCCAAATCTGGCCCTGGAAATGCCTTACATTTTAAAACTTGGTTCCTAAATATTTGCCTTACCATTGTGTAACCAGTCCGAGACACTCTGGGTCCTTCCATGCATACAGCCTTCTTTTATAGTGCTACCAACTATTAACGATGACTAAATTATGTTCCGTGCAAAATTCGACCAGGCTGCTTCCGATTCATTCCTTACACTCCGTCCATTTTCACCCATTATTTTTCTTCTCTTCCTTTTCCTATTGTCGAGTTACAGTCCCTCTTCACAATTAAATTTTCTACTCGTTTAGCTACCTGAGTAATTTCTTTCGCCTGATCATACTTTTCTTCAATTTCTTTGTCATCTATAGAGGTGGTCGGCATATAAACTTGTACTAGCGTCGTGGATGTTGGCCTTGAGTCCATCTTGGCTACAATAATGCTTTCACTGTGCTGTTCGTATTATCTTACCCGAATTACTATTTAATCAATTATTATTAGAGCTATTTCTGCATTAACCCTATTTGACTTTCTATTTACAACTCTGTATTTCCCTGAGGACGACTCCTGTTCCTCCCGCCACCGCATTTCGCTAATTCCCACTGAATCTACTTCAACTTATCCATTCCCCATTTTAAATTTTCGAACTTACCTGCCAGATTGACGCACCTACAACTCCACGTCCCGATGTGTAGAACGCCAGTTTTGTTTCTTCTGATGCCGACATCATCCTGAATAGTCCTAGCACGGAGATCCGATAGAGAGACTACTTTAATTTCATTATACAGTAGAGGGCAATGCTCTCGGGAAAACTTACAGCCGTAGTTTCTCCGTCATTTGAGCCGTTGGAAGTATCAGCACAGCAAGGCCGTTTGGGTTGATATTACAAGGGCGGATCTGTGAATTGTTCAGACTGTTTCTCATGCAACAACGAAAAGGCTGCTACCCCTCTTCAAGAACCACTCGTTTGTCTGGCCTCTCAACAGATACCCCTCTGTTGTGGTGGCGCCTGGCTATCTGTATTGCTGAGGCACGCAAGCCACCCCCACGGACGGCAATGTCCACGGTTCATATTATGTAATAAACGTGTTACATGTACTGCGAAAACCAGCTGTAAATTGTATAGTTAACGTGAGCACTTTTATCCAGTAATTTTATATTACCGATTTCTCTACTAATCCCCTGCGGACTAAAGTCGAGAAATAAAATAAAATGAAATTTTTAAAAAATTTTAAAAATCGTCTTTCAACAAGGCGTGCAAAAGAGCGAATTCGCGACGCTGGCAGCTTTGCCACCGGTTTGGTTTAACTGCCTGTGTGCTAAAAGACATATACATTACGGCGAAACATTGGCCATCGTTTTCTCAAAAACGGCTGAGTATCTACCGATAAGCCAAGACACGTGTTCCCGTGTTTTTTACCCCACATCCACTCACAGAAGTTACTGGGACAGCTGGTAGTGACACTTGCCATGTTCTACTCTTAAGATTTAATGGAGGTTATTGTTTCCTATGATCTGTCACAGAAAAATATAAGACTGTGTCGCCTGTTTATGGGCAAAACTTAAGAATTACTTACGCTAAGGGTTAACTGCTAGTTCCGACAACATCACTACAGCCTTCTCGCGTGGGTATCATCCTCTTGACAATGTTATGATCTGCGAACAGCCTTATGGTACTATCGAAATTATCCACACGATCATTTATACATACTGTACACAACATCGGCGATATCACACTACGTCGGGGTATTCCTTATAGATATCTATGGGAGCAGTTGTTCTCTTGATTTTATCAGTTCCATCTCTGTAGGATAGATGCTTGCGAGGCCGAAGAGTGTTCATGGTTTGTGATCTAAAAGATGAGTACTGAGGACTACTAAGCAGGTATTCGCCATATGTACTGTAGCATTCATAGTAAGTCTGCCAGTTAAGTTTTTCCAACATTGCTGATACAATCTCTCTAAATTCATGCAATAATGTCAGCAATCACGCTGTCTTTATTTGTATACCCTTCAGGTCTCCTATAAGTCCGGTCTGATACGGATAGCACTTACAGATCAAAACACCTGACCGGCTCGTTCTGCAAGTTTATTCCCGGCCGGGGTGGCCGAGCGGTTCTAGGCGCTACAGTCTGGAACCGCGTGACAGCTACGATCGCTGGTTCAAATCCTGGCTCGGGCATGGATGTGTGTGATGTCCTTAGGTTAGTTAGGTTTAAGTAGTTCTAAGTTCTTGGGGACTGATGACCTGGGAAGTTAAGTCCAATAGTGCTCAGAGCCCTTTGATTTTTGTATGTTTATTGGAGTCCTAAAATCAGTAGAAGATGAAAATATGTTGATTTATTTGAGAAAACAGCGATGGCTTTCCTTAACCTCGTCAGAATTGAGCACGAATTCATTTTGAAATGACTACATCCCCTGCTGTACACTTAAACCTGGACGGCGACTACAAAGAAAAAGTTATAATGACAACATACTGATTGAACAGAAAGTTTGATCTAGATATATGTAGCACATACATGAGTCCAGGTAATTGAGAAAATACTCAGTTGTATTAGCCCTGTATTTCATCCAGCAGCTCTTAGTTCATCTGTGCACCTGACGATGACATCGTGGTCGTTGCCGGAACACTGACAATGTAGGAGTGTCAGTGTTCCGGCAAGCGACCACGATGCCATCGTCAGGTGCACAGATGAACTAAGTGCTGTTGGGCAGCGTTCCAGCGGACACGCTGCTAATTAATTGTGCCTGTGGGCGCGAACCTCGCATCGTGCACTGCACAAACTCCAGGGCACGTATCTCAGACATGGAATTATCCATGTTTTAGAATGTCTGTCACACCAACTAGTGAGCTTCCACATGAGTATTTGATCTTCTTTTTGTGCAAAAGATTTCTCCTTCGCCGTCATCATCTTCTTCTTCTCCTTCTTCTCCACTTAGTGTATTAGGCAAATTGTGTGTTACAGTACTCCATCTCCTGTGTGGTCTTCCTACATTTCTTCTTCCAGTGCATTAATAATTTAACAGAGAATCTTTCTCTACCTACACGACCTACATGTTCTTTTAATTTTCTCCTAGTCACATTATTTATTCTTCCAGGTTGCATACGCATAAATCTTCCATTATAGCTTCATTTTTTCTCGATCCTTCCTTGTACAACCTCCCACTCTTCTTAGAAACCTCATTCCTTGAGCCTATATTCCACTTTCTTTGCAACTTATAGAATCCAATTTCAAGGTCATCTTCATTTTCTGTGATCAGAAGTAGGTCACCTGCATATAAAATTACATTTAGTCCAGTGTGATGGTTCAAAAGGTTTCTTAGACTATCACCACTAGTCACCACTAGTGCAATTAGACATTAACTGAAACCCCTGCCCACCACCTCTCTCCCAGCTGTCTGTTGCACCCTCCCGCCCCATCACCGCTCTCACATTGTCATCAATTTTAGCACCTATTAAAGCGCAGAACGAATTTTTAAAATGGTGGAAGTTGAATGATACTTAGTTTGAGTGTTTAGGGGCGGGCAGGGGGGGGGGGCGGTGAGAATGAATAATGAAGGAATTCGTGATGCATCGCTAGTACTACCTGCAATTCCTTCTCAGACAAGAAAGCTAAATATACACAGTGAGGGTAGACTCTTGTTACAAAAATTACCCCTCTCCATTGCGATACTTGCTTCACCTGCACACTGTAACCCCGTCTGAAATCAAGTAAGTTAAAATGTGTGCACTTCACTTACTCTTCGGAAATTACTTGATTACTGCACTCCTTACTTTTGAACATGCAGGTACTGGAAGACTTGAGGCTGTCAATACTTTTTATCTAATCGCAGCAGCAATAATAATATTATTAATAATAATCATGGTAATAATAATGTGGTCGGTAGTATCGTAACTCTCATGCAGTTTCTGCTGTGTCATTCTGTCAATTTATTCATTTCACTGCTTCGAAGCGAGTAATGGAGCAAGTTCTAGATTGCTACAAGTACTATTTACAACTTGGAGAAGATATTTTCTTGTGATAATGCATTTGTAACGCATATGTCTCACTTTTATCATCAGCGATGTACAGGAAAAATCACAACGTATGTGTGCAGTGGTTGGACTATTCGAGGAACTCGTAACCTCCACCGTATTAATGCTACTACCTAAGGAAAATTAATTAGTGATAACTTAAATAATCAGTATTAGTCTTACAAAATTGTGATGCTGGTAATGATCATATGAAAGTAACGTATTTTCGTGGCTCCCACAGAATCGTATCGTTTAGTTTTTACACCTCTGGAAATTTCATTTCTGCCCTCAGGGCGTAATTACCCCCATGTTGGGAACCACTGGTCTAGTGTCACGATCTATAAATACTCCATTTATATTCCACGTTTTCCATTTGCTGATAACTTTATTGAGAGAACCACAGCATCCTTGTCCTCCCCTTCTGTTAGTGTTCACTGGTTGGCTGTGTTGTTATATTGCCCATATCTATAACAATTTCGGAAGTTATGTATAGTTTCTTAATAGCATTCATGATGTGAGATGGTTAACCTCATTCGGCCATGGTATTTCATAGGATTTCTCTGCACACATTATCGAATGTTTCCTCGAAATCGACAGAAACATGACGGTTTTCCCTATTGCGCTCTCGTCTAATTTCTATATCTTGTTACAGTGCAAATAAGTTGTCAATAGTTTATCGCCCTTACCTAAAACCTGATTGTTCTTCAGATGATAGCTTTTTCATGATATTTTAAGTCTTACATTGAGAATTTTGCCATATAATTTATGGCCTGAATCCACGAGGCTTATTCCTTGATAGTTACTGCATTTATTTTAATCGCGTTTGTAACGATAGATGTTACTTTGACTCTCAGCCAGTCTTCAGTTCAGATAACGTCTAAATTGAAGTATCACCATGCCACAACTTTTTATAATGACTTATTCATTCATTCGCTCCCATATTGTTAGCATGCAAGTAAACAGTTTATTGTCTGTTGAGTGATTACATTAATTTACAACAGATAGTTTGTCTGTCATGTAGTTCTAGTCTATATTGTTGGTAAAGCATTGCGGTGATTCTGCAGGAGCTTTCCGTGTTGTGTATTTCCCATATTCCTCATCTCTTTATATTCGTTATACTTTCATTAGTGGGATTATTAATATACGTCATGAAAGCGTCTTGTTTTTCCTTAAAAGCTTTTTTCACCTCTTGCGTCTAAATCCTCACGCCTCTATCTTTCCTGCATTTTCTTTTATTCCCTAGAATCTCAATAGCAACTTTTGATACAGTTGTTATTATATTTTCCTATTCTTGTTCCAAGTCTTCTACTGTTTATAAATTAGCTAATGTTCGTGTCGTCTGCTTTTGGTAGAGATCTTTTATACTGCCATATTCTAGAAGTTAAACTTTGAGAACTTGTTGTTCTTTTTAATCCTTAACTGGCTTCTTCGGATTTCTCCATTTGGTATAGCTGTCAATTATTTACACCATCAGAAAGTGATCTGATCCAATATCCACTCCTCGATAAACTCTGGTACCTCTAACCTGCCCAGGTAATACCTCGCTTATTGTTACGTAGTCTCTACTAGATCTACATCTTCTTTCTGATCAAGTGAATTTGTATATCGCTTTCTTCCTAAGGAAACTACTGGTAATACTTAAATTACTATAGGTAACCAAATCATTGAGCATTTTTACGTTTCATTACTCACGTTTTCTCCAAATGTGCCTATAGTTTTGGAGGGATTTGTTTCCATTTCTAACACAGAGATCTCCCATAAGTTAAACCTGACTGTAATTTCATCTGTTTAGGATCTCTTGTAAGTAGGCCGTTTAGGTTTTTATGTTGGTAACGCCACGTAGCGCTCTATATGAAAATCACTGACTGTGTTGTGTGAAGTCTGTGGCTGGTTAGCGTTGTTGGAATATTCGCTATTGTAGTGTTGGCAGTTGGACGTGAATAGCGCGTAGCGTTGCGCAGTGGTGGATGTGGGGAGAGAGATGGCAGAATTTTGAGAGCGAACGATCTGGACGTGTGTCCACCAGAAAGAGTAAATTTGTAATACTGGATATCATGAACTGATATATATATATATATATATATATATATATATATATATATAGAATCTTTTATTTAGCTGGCAGTAATGGCGCTCGCTGTATTGTAGTAGTTCGAGTAACGAAGATTTTATTGAGGTAAGTGATTCATGAAAGGTATAGGTTATTGTTAGTGAGAGCCATTCTTTTGTAGGGATTTTTGAAAGCCAGATTTCGTTGCGCTAAAACTATTGTGTGTCAGTTTACTGTTGATCAGAATAAGTAAAAGAGAGTAACATCTGAGTACGTTCAGTTTTGCTCAGCTGTTTGAAAATCAAATAACTTATAGGTTAATCAGCACAGTAATTCATGATTTTTTCTAAGTGGACGTTTCATGTTTGCAGATGGCCTTGCACTAGTCAATTTTTCCTTGATCTGGGGACTAAGTTATATTATTCTTATAATTTTCTTGGACCTTTATTTCCTACTAGTATTATGCTTTCATTTACATATTTATTGTCCACTATTTTTTATCTTTCCATTTTCTATCAATGTAGATGCCAACACCTATACTTGTTCCTTGTTCCTGCTTTGTTCCAAAGGATATCTTAAATGTGAAATTAACAACTGTGGCTTCTTTATGAACTGGAGATTTCCCTGAGTACTGATAGACGAACACTGATAAACAATAATTTATACTGTACACTGATCAGTAATGTGCCTAACTAAGGGTATGATTAACAGACTTCTCTATATTCGTAGAATACAGAATTGTTCGTGATCATAGGCAGTATGTAACTCTCCAGCGTTGGAGAGTTTGTTGTAAAAAAAAAAAAGACGTTTAGAATGAGACACAGGGTAACAGCGCGTTACGCCCTTCAGATCACATACAGCCTCCAGCCCTCACAACAGAATACAACTCTTAAGCAACAAAAAAAAATATTATACACATATATTTTATATGAAGCCGTTTACACTGTGAATAGTATGTAGAGCAAAGGCATGAATAAGGACCGCGACTTGATTTTTTATCGTAAAAAATCGTACGTTTGTGCGATAGTTTTTGACAAGGGACTACAATACCAGATTAAGAACATTATTACTGCTAATGTGTCTCCTCAAGTTTCTGTACTGAATTTATTTTTATATTTCCTGTTGTGAGTCCAACACATTTAGGAGGTAATTGCTTTCCTTTTATTATCGTTGAATGTACTTGTAATACAGCTCTGGCAGAGAAATTCTACATAGAGAGCCATCCTGACAAGAACCCACCTGCTCCATGGACGTTTTCTTGTCTTGCGACGTTTCAGGTAACATAAAGTTTCAAGACGAGGCAACGAAGTCGTCATAGAACCCGCACCGACGAAGCTGTCGAAGCTACCATTCTCTCTTCTCTTTGCAATGAATCTACATATGAACACCCAACATCTTGAAAAGAAGACTGACAGTCCGAGAAACGATGTATATTTCTTCACCACTTCAATTACTACCATGTACACTTACACCAAAAGTTATAGTTCTGTCAATGCCCACAGCAGTAGATCCTCGCCAATCACAACTGCTTCTTTGATGTTCTTTTTACATATGAATGTTCCTACTGAAACAAACGACAGGTAAATATGAAGAACATGCATTACTAGTCTATCAGAAACACACGTTTGCTTAGACAGGTGGAATATCAGCATCAGTGGAGTGTTAATTTCTGATATGGAATCCATGGTACTACGATTATTGGGCCATATTTCAACAGTGATAACCTACAAGGCAGGGCAGGAACCCACTTTCTCACCTAATTTCTTCCTCACGTTCTGGATATAATTCAGCGAAGAACCAGAATGTTTATGTGTTTCCAGCACAAACGATATTCAGCACATAATGCCTTGTGTGCACATCATGTACTGAACCCAAGGTATCTTGCCATAAGGACTAGTCATGGAGGAGGAATGGATTGGCACGCTGCCTCTCACGACTTAGCTGCTCCGGACACTGGTGTTTGGGGACGCATGAAAGACGGGTTCTGTCATGATATTTCAACAACTATAGAGAATAAGTAGGAGCGTACGTCATTTGCTTCCAATTTTCCTCAACAGGTTACCTTAGAAGCAGCGATGAATTCTTTCAACCAATGCTTGGACCAAAGTATCAATGTCAATGGTCCTCAATCAGAGAAACTTTGCTTGCTGTACAATCCCTACTATCTACAGTAGATTACAGTACTACAAAATGGTATTAAAGTTCACTGTTAAGTTTATTATGAAGTGGAATGTTGCGTTCACGTGGATACGTGGTTCGCTTTTGATTGTATCTTATGAAATGTGATAGAAAAGAGAAACGTTGGGTGCTGTTTGCATCTTGGTTAAGATCAAAGACAGGCAAGCATGCTAGTTAATGTCCGCCAGGTTCCTAACAATTTTAGCTTGACATATTTCTTATTTTGTTTCTGAATCAAAATGTGTTTTACGTGGTCAGTGTCAATGGAGTATTATATATGGTGAATGAATACGGTGTATTAATAGAAAAATATCGCAGTCGTGAAAATTACATTCATGAACATCCAAGAAGAACTGTAGGTTAATACAGGAATATTACTCTTTAAATTGTTTCTTGTCAGAAAGACTACGAGATAAAATATTATTAATCTGAAAACAGTCTCTAAAGGCATTTTATCGAGACATGCATCGACAGTTACATGACTGTCATTGGTGACACTCAAGCAAGGCGTACATCGTCGCTAACGTGAATGCGTTTGGTGGATAATCACTGAGGCTCGAATAACGCTGGTTTCTATTTCCTTCCTAAATCTTTGGCCGTAGACAGATTTGTAACAGTGAAAAGTCAGTGGTGATATTTTTTTAGAAAATCGTCACAGAATGTTTCAAGGTTAATTAGGTGTGAACAATTTTTGATTTGTGGCAGTTCTCATTCTTTTTGACGTGCAGAGACACTGTACATCTGATGCATATCTGTAAGAGGAATCCGTTAAACATCAGTTACACGATAAATCAGTCAAATCTAACGGCCGTAAATTCAACTAAATACCTAGGAATTACAACTACGAACAACTTAAATTGGAAAGAACACACAGAAAATGTTGTGGGGACGGCAAACCAAAAATTCCGCTTTATTAGCAGGACACTTAGGAAATGTAACGGATATACTACAGACATTGCGCACAGTATGCTTGTCTGTCATCTTTCAGAACACTGCTGCGCGGTGTGGTATACTTACGAGATACGATTGACAGAGTATATCGAAAAAGTTCAAAGAAGGGCAGCACGTTTTGTATTCTCGGAATATAGATGAGAGAGTATCAGTGAAATAATACAGGATTTGGGATGGACATTATTAAAACAAAGGCGTTTTTCGTCGCGGCGGAACTTATCACGAAATTTCAATCACCAGGTTTCTCCTTCGAATGCGAAAATATTTGTTAACGCCGGCCTACATGTGGAGAAACGCTCATCGTAATAACATGAGAGAAATCAAACCCCCACGAAACGATATAGGTACTCGTTTTTTTCCGCGCGCTGTACCAGATTCGAATAATCGTGATTTATTGTGAAGGTGGTTCGATAAACTTTCTGCCAGGCACTTAAATGTGATTTGTAGATTATCCATGTAGATAGTGGGGGAATCAACAGTGCACGAAAACATAAAAACGTAGTCTGGTCCTCTATAAAAAAAGTCCCATGTTCTGAACTGCGGAACAGTGTCCATCGAACATCCACACCAGATCACCGTACCCTGCCGTCGTGAAAGAAAATATTTAGTGAAGAAATCCTTCAGAGACCAATAAACAGTAGTTTTCAAACGAACGTTTCACTTTGTAGAGCAATGTGTACTGTATCTGTATTTCGTAACATTTAAAACCTATTTGAAAGACTGAAATTCAATCCCAAACGTTTGCAATTCGCAGACACTGTTCTTACCGAATCCTGTTCACATCTTCCACCGCTAGTAACCTTGTCGGCCACGAATGGTATATCTTATTCTTTTTTCCTTCTTTTCTCCAGTACATCTGCCGTACTTTCTATCATTCCAATACATACATAAGAAATTTAGCGAGGTCTGAAAACCAGGAGAGAGCCAATGGAAAATATGAAGCTGTGAGAACGGTCCGTGAGTGGCGCCTGGGTAGCTCAATCGTGAAAGACAGGCGTCTCCCTCCGAATACCACTTGGATAAAATAGTTATACTCAATCGGGATGTTTCAGAGGAGCTCATACTGCTCCGCAGAGTTTTTGAATCGTTATGATAACACCTCCATCGTTTTCTCTCTCCCATCTTCGTGACAATATTCCAGTAGTAACGAAACAGAAAAGAAGTGAATGGTGACAGACATATTTGACATCATGCACGAGGAGAACTATATAATGAACAGACAAATCCACTTCTAAAGTGGAGCTCAAACAGTATACACACACACACAAACTCACACACACACACACACACACACACACACACACACACACACACACACACACGCTTCTTCTGATGTCAGTTTACAGTTAATTCTTGCTCCCTGTCAATTCTGTTTTCAGTCTCTCCAAATACGTATGTGAACTGTAGTGGAGATAAAATGTTATCTAGGTTCAAGTGAAGATTAAAAGCTTCCTTCTTTAACTTATCTTTCGTTTTATATGCTTCACGAATTTGACTTTAATCCTTAATATTTCACTTTTACGTTTTACTATTTGTGCTACGTTTGATATATTCCAGATTTTTACTTTTGCGTAAGTAGGAGTAACCCCTGCATCTAAGAATGTTTTGTTAAATTTTATTTTTATGTTTTCTTTTATTATCTTTGTCCTAATACGAAGAACTTCGTAATGCATCCCGAAGCCTTATGTGGCACAAACTTTGCAAAAACAGACATAATGTCTGCAGGGATACCGCAATCACGTTTTATACACTGTTACTTATAATCCGTCATGTTTGCAAAAATGTCTATTCACATGACCGGTTTCTGTTCCTGTACAACCATCTTCAGATCTAAAAATGACAATGATACTAATTTACTATTTCACAAATGCAAGCCTATTTCGTCCTACCCGATCAACATCAAATGTACCCGTCCACACTCAGCAACCTTCACATGCTGCGCCACATTAAATTGGTTGGCAGAATGCACGTCATTTATATTAATTATAAAACTCTTACCGACAAGTGGTGTCTGGTACATTTGTTACATTACATATGCACATACTGTACTAAGTAGATTTTTCTAATTTGCTTTTATATCTAAAAAAATACTTTGTTAAGACCTACAGTTGTCAAGGTTAAAATCTGTACTTCTCAAAATTAAAATACACAATAAAATTATCGTTTTTGTACGATCGCAAGCAAAGGCCGATTTCTATATCCATGGCGCTAGTGTAGACTTGTTTTCCTCCATGGCCTGCTGTTTTGTCCTCCCTGCTTCGTACATCGTGGATTGTTTTACTTCCAACGTACTTCGTCTACTTCGTGATCAAAAACTTTGTTGTCAAGTTTCTCGCCATTCTCATTTCTTCTACATGTCATAGTTGTTAAACTGATTGTGCATTAGTTTTTGCATTTTCTGTCATTTCAATTTCTGGAATTGTGTGGCTGATTATTTTTCGAAAATCGGATGGTACGACGCCACTCCCATAAGTTGTACACATCATCATTAACAGACGCTCGTTTGCCACAGCTATAATGGTTTTAGTTCAGATGGAATGTTACGCATCATTTCTACCTTGCTTGTTATCGTAGCTTCCTGAGCTGTTTTAAAGTCTGAAATTCTGGCTATTACTGTTACTTCCGTGTCAACTTCAATTTCGTCTTCTGTCACCTCATCAGACAAGTCCTCCTCCTTATGTAGGCTGTTGGCGTACTCCGTCCACCTATCCACTCTATATTTTCCCTGTAACAGTAGAATTCCCATTGCACTCTTAAATGTTACCATTGTTACGCTTAATTTCAAGTTCTATTCTTTCTACTTTATCTCAAGGTGTCTTCAGTTTCAGGACAGCGATAATCTTAGTGATTAGGATGGGTGAAAAAAATTGGCCCGCCGTACCCTAGTGCTCTCTCCACACCGAGTTAAAAACTGAGACTTTATCCCATCAAAACCAGACGCCATGCCTATCTTTCCATCCTGGAGAGTTATTTCTAGTTCCTTCAGTGTAAAATCCTGAGTCAACTGTGTATCAGCAGGTGTTAACTGCCGAATATCAATAAGCTCCTGTTCTGTTTTTTGTGTTTGTTTTTTGTTTAGTGAGGCTTTGGAAGTGAAACAATTGTGTTTGCTATTTGGTCTGGTGTCAGCGAGTAGTCTATCTGTGTTTGTGGGCTGGTCCCGACGGTATTCTTGAATGATCTCTGCAACTGGCGACTCCATTTCCTAAAACCTAACTTATTTGCTTTTTTATCCATTACTCCCTTTTTGTTTTATTCAGTTTTCGCATTAGTTTTTGAACTAGATCAGGATCAGCATCCATCATATATTATTCATCATGTTGTTCACATTTATTGCTCCACCCTGGAATACTTTCCTTGTGGTGACTCCATGGTACACATTTCTTTGCAGTCGAGATTAAAGCACCAACAAATATGCCATAACTTCAGGAGAGGCTAGAATCCATTTGATAGCTTTAAGTTCCTCTGAAAACATTTCCCGCATTGCCCTTCGAAAGTCCCGTCTAAAATGCATTGAATAACTGGAGTCTGTCACCGTACTTCGTACACGACTTCTACTCGTTGGCTGCTTGGAATGTCACCTGTAACTCTTGTGGATATATTTAGATGTTGGTTTTGAGAATTTTTTAACGAGAAGCAGAGAGATGGTTTGCTATCTCTATTCCACGCTGCAGACCTGAATGTACTCTAATATTTTGCATCAAAATTTGGGTTAATCCGTTTTCTTCAGCTCATCCTGTAACTGAAGTACCATTCTGACCACTGATACTAGATTTTCACATTGTATCATGGCTCCAAGAATCGGCTGTATAGATAGGAGGGTGAGTGAATGATGTCAGAATCTAGAGACGGCCCATAGATTTGTAGTGTATACATTAGCTACTCTGATCTATTAAACTTCAGTGCTCATATTTTGAATGGCATTTTCGTTTTCGATGCTTAATAACCAACGTTTTCTATATTACTGCGGCAAAATTGGCGTAGTTGTATTTATGATGGTATGTTGCACCAAGGATTTCGTATCCAGGTATTATGCCTCTTGATCGAAGACTATTTGCACTGCACTTGAATAAGAGCAATGTCTACATTCTTTCGCCTCAATATCTTGGAGATAATCCTACCCTTCGATCTATTGGTTTCTTCTGTATTCAGCTGGCATATTCGGAGACTAGGTCCAACAAATGAAATTAATATATACGCAAATAAAGACTAAAAGAAAATTCTTGAATAGTCTTTGTTGTGCATGACGTGCTTCAGAAGCGCCGATGAGAATAATTCTATATTTCATCTGACCCTTTCGAATGAAAGATTTCTGGTAGACTTCCCCATTTCAGCATCGACGTAAAAATTTTGCCGGCCACACCCTACGCTTCTCCCTACAGCGAGCTAAAAGTACTCCATTTCTGCGGGTACTTTTTGTATTGAAACGAACAACAGTATGCGCATGGAAAAAATCAGTGAAGTTCCGAATGGCATTTACCGCAGTATTTCACGTAACATGCTTCAGAGATGGATGATCGATCACTCTTTGCATTACATTTCAGGTTTCATTCGCAAATTCACCTACAAAATTCTGAAGAGACAGGTATTTAGCCACATCTTCGTCTTCCAATTGTTTCCCATTTGCCTTAATGAAAGCGTCAGTGCCCGCTCTAAAACGAAAGCAGTTCATCAGAAGATTGAAACAATTGCTTTCTTCAGCCGTCCTACTTATCATTCTTCTGAGAGATTGTGGTGAGAACCTGTCCACAGGAGGCTATTCCCTCGTTTCACTCTGGCTAAAACTCGCTGTTCTCTAGACAGTTGAACACTGTCAATTTTACGTTAGTTATAATTCACATCCTCCTTTCTAGAGGAAATTATTGCGATGTTTCTCATCATCATCATCCTCATAAAATTCGTCAGTCCAAGATAATTCGTTGTTTCTGATTCCATTCCATCTTATTTTTGTATTTTGTTTTTTTACGCTCCCCAATTATTTCGTCGCCTCTCTATTTTCATTCAGATATGCTTTTATGGCAAAGATGGTAAAATCTGATGCTCTGTTGGCGTAATGTTAGGAGTTCGTCGCCATATTCTCGATTTGTATGGTCATTGGGTGAAATTTCGGTAAATATGATAATAATCTCTAGTTTTTCATTTCTACACTCTCTAACATATTAATGTGGTTTTATTACTTGGATGTTAAACGCTACTACCAACCTGAAACATTTCTGTGGATCACATAATTTACGAATCAGACTCTGCAAGCGAATATGCATCATGCATCGATTTGTATCCGTAGTTTTTCCTGCATAAGCTGTAGAAAAAACAGATATAGGTCTCACATATAAAATGCAAGCACGCACAGAACAGAGGGAGAAGCGAGCAGTAAATATTTTATAAGTTAGATTCCTTTTTAAATTTGCCTAGACGGTATATATTTATTTTTTTATCAAATACAGTCACCAGTACCATGAGAAAGTACACTGACAAGTTGCAGTCTAAAGGAATGTTCATTGACGGACGATGGTGGGAAAATACAGGAAGGACTGTAAAAAGCTTACTTCTTCTGTAGTAACGCCTAGCTGTCTTTACACTTTAACAGGTGCAACATAATCCCACACTGATGAACCAGAACATTACTAACACCTACTCACTATTGCATCGAGTCATTCCATGCCCTGTGCTTGACGGTGGTACACTGCTTCCTACACTTTCCATCGTGGCGTTCGGGATCGTTGCGCAAAATTATGGGCACGTAGTCGACTGAAACACGTCGTGGCCTATGCAGTGAAAAATAAGAAAGTCTTACAACGGAACAGTATTTCAAAGTAATTCAAAGACAGCATCCACACGTACCAGGAAATTTAACTGCAGAATTACAAGTACGAGGCCTGTTCAGAAAGTAAGCTCCGATTGATTGCCAAATTGAAACCACAGTGAACATCAGAAATGTTTTACTTGTAACAATTAGCTACACCTTTCAGCTACTTCTCTACGTAGTCGCCGTTCTGACTTAGACTTTTGTCATAGCGTTGTACCAACTTTTCAATAGCCTCATCATAGAAGGCAGCCGCCAGTGCTTTCCGCCAATTCTCCACGCTGGCCTACACCTCGTTGTCTGTGTCAAAATGTCGTCAAAGACAGCGGTTCATGTGACCAGAGATGAAACTCAGGGGGAGACAATTGCGGACTGTATTGTGGGTAATCGAACATTTCCATTTGCAAACGATGCAGGAGCATCTTCATTGCCCCTGAAGAATGCGGCTGAGAATTGTCTTGAAGACGAAACAGCACGACAGTTATGTAATGTTAGCTGCATAGCTTCAGGCGAAATTTCTCACCAGGCCCTCGTACTTGGCGGCAGACACTATTTTCTAGACATCTTTACGCACTCAGTGCGAGCTCAGAAATGAGAAGAGCAACGTGATGCTAACTGGGGTTATACTAGAGACACTACCCAACACATCTGTGCAAAGCTTTATCGGATTTTCATAGTCGTTTCCATTTCGCGACCGATCGGAGCTTACTTTCTGAACGCCCCTCGTATATCGTTGTACGACAGACAGTTCAGGAGATTTGACGCAATAAACATTTAGGTGTGTGAAAAACTAGTTTTTACTCAAAATAGAGTACAAATCCCAAGTTTTTGTTCATCCAATCATCAAGCATAAATTCAAACTTTTCCTAAAACCTTTTCCTCGCTTACATTTTTGAAGGAGAACATTTAATGCATTAACTCATTTGTAAAGTAATCAGACGTTTGAAGCTGTTCTTTTCAATGATGGAAGGTTTACTGGTTTTAGCGTAATTGGGAAAAGCTGTATGTTTTCATAATGGCTTACTGCATATCTACTCCTGACACACGTAATGCAGCCGGAAAGTACAACTATCGTCGAAGATTATTACCAAAATTCTCTCAACTACCGTGCATCTCTTGTGTACATAGACAACACTCTAGTATATCAGTTGGCGGACTCACTTTTATATCGCAACCACGTGCCTCGCACTCCAAAACCACATTGTCGTTCGGTGACATGCGGGAGCTCAAAGATAGCCATTGTATGGAAGAAGGAAAACAGTCCGTTTGAAACCCATACCGGTATTTTCTCATTATTTCATTTTTAAATACATCTTGTTTACATAAAACTGGAGCATTTATTATTCGTAAAACTTCCATTGGTTTGAAGTTTTTTCCGTTATTACAGAAAATGGGAAAAACAATCAGTGTTAGTTTAGTAACAATGGCGGCAGAAACGAGCAACAAACTCGTGACATAAGACTTGGTACAGATTTGTTGATACGATAACGTCCCTTTTTCCGTGTGTCTTATCTTAAGATACGTGTGTACGTGCAATGTGCAAGACTTGGTAGTTTCTCGCTGTTGTTGCCGGACATCCATTGTGTTCCAGAATGCCACCAACCCTAGTCTGGAAGTATATTGGAGAAGTACCGTAGCAGTGGAGTAGAATGCTTCATTTGCAGTAAAAATAATAAAGAGTTGTCTGCCATTTCTATGAAATAATATAAGAGGAACCAAAGTATGGTAACATTACTAAATCAAAACCATAACAACAATATAATTAGGCAGTAGCTGATCCTTTGCCGGTGTCTACGTGATATGTCTTTATCTGCTTACAGCATTCCCAAACGGGCAAATTAATGAAGACAAAAAGAGTTCATGAACCTCAGTTTTCACCTGTAGCACTGACTATTCGTCATGCCCAAATAGTGGTATGATCCCTAGCTACACCATCATTAGTGAGCAATGTTTAAAAAAATTACGGCCAATAGGAGAATACTGCAGTTTTTTTTTTTTTTTTTTTTTTGCGGTTTACGACCACTTACCACTTTTCAAGCAATGCAGCGAATGGTGGATAGACTACATTTACTTTATTTCTTTCCTAAGGTAATATTTTTATTCTACGTCTCTTGAAACTCAGAGACTAAAACTTTTTCAGTCATTGTTCGATTTCTTTATTACTGAAAATAATAGAAGTAAAAAAACCGAAAATGGTCAATTGAGAAACCGTTTGTTTTCAGGGGTTTTAACAGTCAGGTTAAATTGGCGCGAATAGAACACGATATAACTGAGAACCAGTCATTTCAGCTATAACTGCCATCCCTACGTTACTGTCGAGAGAGAAGATACACCTCATCGGCTTTGCATTAGCATATGCGGTGCACTTACGTCACTAGCACTGGTGCGAAGTTACTCTCTCACGCGCTCTCTAGAGTGGTTCGGGTATTACAAATGCAGATGGAGATAAATTTACGAGATTAAACGTCTAACCTCTCTCCTAGGTACACAAATGTGCGAATACTGTGAAACAAGCGTGCGGGAGAGCCTCTCATCTCTGTCCAGAGGCAGCTTCTGATCCCCTGGAAAGCCGACTGTACCGCAGTGCGCACGCTCCGCCGTTTGCCAGAGTGCCGGTGGCGGCTCTCTGCGAGGCGATTGCTGCGCCGCACACAGGCAACAGGGCCTCCGACGCTGCCACAACGGCGGCGGCCTCTCCAGGCGCAGACGGAGCCCGCAAGCCCCTGGTTTCCAGCTGCGGTTGCGCCCGCTGTTCGCGCGGAGCGCTTCAGTGTCCCCTCCCTCCTCCCTCCATCCCTCCCGCCCTCCCTCCCTCAACCACCTCTCGCTCCCACCTCCCTACCACCCTATCTGCTAGCGACGCTGCAGCCACGCGCGCGGTAGGTTTTGCTTTTGCTCGGAATTGTTCGGAGCTACGCCAGGGGATCGTAAAGACTTGCCAGAGTGCTTCTTCGCGCCGCCTCGCAGCGCTCCCTGCAGTCACGTTGCGACTTCATAAGATAGTCAACAGCAATCGCCATTCGCTCTTAACGACTACCTTGGCTACGGAAACTCTTTTCTTCCTCCTTTGCTGGTCACACGACATCGATGGTGCGAAGTTACGCGATACATTTAATAGTAGCAATTGTCGTAGCTCACTTCCTAAAAACGCTTCCTCTGCTCTATTTTCTTTCATATCTTACAACCACGATACGTAGGAGGAACTAGATGCAAGGCGAAACCAATACACTGTCAAGCTCTGTATTCGACAAGTGGCGAGATTGGACGGCAAAGATTGGGAACTTGTACAGGCGCTGATAACCTCGATTTTGAGCGCCACACAAACCATCATCATCATCTTCATCATCATTATCATCAAGGTCTGTACAGTTTATACAAAAGAATTATAGATCCACAGAACTTCCGGTCAAAGCATCTTACATTTAGTCGTAGCAGAATAACAGAAAACTTCCGTAGCTCAACTGTTAGGACACACCTGCAACAAAAATAATATTCTCCAAAGAAACCTATTCTGCGAGAGTCAGCTGACTCTCTTCACACATAACACGTAATGTGGTCTCAGTGCCACGGATGTAAGAGACCAGGTTGATTCGCTGTTTCTAGACATTCGAAAAGCTTTTGATTTTGCGAAGTTTCGAGGCCTTGAAAGGACGTTTCTTTTTGATCTCCAGCTAGCTTTGAGACTGTATCACTATTATCTTCCGTCCGTAGCTCGTGGTCGTGCGGTAGCGTTCTCGCTTCCCGCGCCCGGGTTCCCGGGTTCGATTCCCGGCGGGGTCAGGGATTTTCTCTGCCTCGTGATGACTGAGTGTTGTGTGATGTCCTTAGTTTAGTTAGGTATAAGTAGTTCTAAGTTCTAGCGGACTGATGACCATAGATATTAAGTCCCATAGTGCTGAGAGCCATTTGAACCATTTTGAACAATTATCTCCTAACAGCGTGTCACTCTAAATGGAAAGTAATCCATGGATTTGTTATATCTGATGTGTCCCATTGCTTTGCAATAGAACCATCTCTGTGGATGTCACAAAATTGTGGCTTAGTAGACAGTAGCGCACTGAATTTACAAAGAAGACCAGAACAGTAGCCTCCCAAAACTCTGAAGTGCGTGCTGTCACTCTATTTGTTAATGTGACGGATTCCCCTAAGACTTCCGTGAACCCCACATAACGGAACTGTCATCAGTGACAGCAAAGTGCCGCAGTGCTTCAGGAACCAGGCTGCCAGCGAAGGAAGCGTGTCTCAACCGTTGATCTTGTCCAGCGAGTGGAACAGGCGATTCGAGGAAATCGTCTGTGAAGGACAACTCGGAGAAAGCGGAGAGGAATGTTGTCATCACGCAGTGTCCTTCTTCGTCAAAATACTCGTCTGTATACTGCAACTGCAACAAATGCAATGCTGCAGCGTTTCGTATGGCAACTGATTGATTACCCTCCACACAGCACGGACTTGATTCCCTCTGAGGTAAGAAGTTTGGCAAAGACAACGAGCTGCGAACCAGCGTAGGGAATTGGCTGAATTTAAAATGTTCAAATGTGTGTGAAAACTTATGGGACATAACTTCTAAGGTTATCAGTCCGTAAGCTTACACACTACTTAGCCAGCCGGAGTGGCCGAGCGGTTCTAGGCGCTACAGTCTGGAACCGCACGACCGCTACGGTCGCAGGTTCGAATCCTGCCTCTGGCATGGATGTGTGTGATGTCCTTAGGTTAGTTAGGTTTAAGTAGTTCTAGGAGACTGATTACTTCAGAAGTTAAGTCTCATAGTGCTCAGAGTCATTTGAACGATTTTGAGGTGATCTCACAAAATCACGATTGGCTTAAAATTGGGAGCTATTGGTGACCTGGAGAGTACGGTAAACTCGTCCTGGTGCTCTTTGAGCCACGCACGTACACTGCGAGCACTATGACATTTTGCATTGTCCTTTTGGTAGATTCCATTGTGTGGAAGAAAAACATACTTCATGGAGGAGTGGACATGGTCCCCAAAGATATGGGGGTGTATGTTGAGCCGGCCGGGGTGGCCGAGCGGTTCTAGGCGCTACAGTCCGGAACCGCGCGACCACTATGGTCGCAGGTTCGAACCCTGCCTCGGGCATGGATGTGTGTGATGTCCTTAGGTTAGTTAGATTTAAGTAGCTCCAAGTTCTAGGGGACTGATGACCTCAGACGTTAAGTCCCATAGTGCTCAGAGCCATTTGAACAATTTTTTGTGTATGTTGACCCAATGTGCTATGCAACAGATGAGATTAACCAGGGAGTGACAAAAAAATTCCCCAGACCATATCGATCCTTCGATTATTGCTGGTGTTTGCTTTGTACACACCAACGGCCATCTGTCCGATGGAGCGTAGAACGTGGTTCATCTGAAAAATGGTTCAAATGGCTATCAGCACTATTGGACTTAATATCTGAGGCCATCAGTCCCCTAGAACTGAGAATTACTTAAACCTAACTAACCTAAGGACATCACACACATCCATGACCGAGGCAGGATTCGCACCTATGACCGTAGCAGCCGCGCGGTTCCGGCCTGAAGTGCCTAGAACCGCTCGGCCACCACTGTCAGATAGAGCTCTCCGTTTTCACATTACTTAATGTGTGCACCGTGGTCCGCGTCCCAACGACACGCTTTCACCTCTAGTGGTGCCACCAGCCGTCTGAGAGTGACCATTGCACGTTGCCGTCGAACATAGGCAGTGGTATCAGTAATGTGCCTGGACCGTGTATGACGACGAGAGTATATGATGCTACGATTAATATCTAAGTCAGTGTGGCGACTATGTAGAGATGTACACGCCATTAAAAATGCTACACCAAGAAGAAATGCAGATGATAAACCGGTATTCATTGGACAAATATACTATGCTAGAACTGACATGTGATTACATTTTCACGCAATTTGGGTGCATAGATCCTGAGAAATCAGTACCCAGAACAACCACCTCTGGCCATAATAACGGCCTTGACACGCCTGGGCATTGAGTCAAACAGGGGCTTGGATGGAGTGAACAGGTACAGCTGCCCATGCAGCTTCAACGCAGTGCCACAGTTCGTCAAGGGTACGTGACTGTCGTATTGTGACGAGCCAGTTGCTCGGCCACCATTGACCAGACGTTTTCAATTGTCGAGAGATCTGGAGAATGTGCTGGCCAGGGCAGCGGTCAATCATTTGTGTATCCAGAAAGGCCCATACAAGACCTGCAACATAAGGTCGTGCGTTACCCTGTTTAAATGTAGGGTTTTACAGGGATCGAATGAAGGCTAGAGCCACGGATCGTAACATATCTGAAATGTAACGTTCACTGTTCAAAGTGCCGTCAATGCGAACAAGAGGTGACCGAGACGTGTAACCAACGGCACCCAATACCATCACGCCGGGTGATACGTCAGTATGGCGATGACGAATACACGCTTCCAATGTGCGTTCACCGCGATGTCGCCGAACACGGATGCGACCATCATGATGCTGTAAACAGAACCTGGATTCATCCGAAACAATGACGTTTTGCCATTCGTCCAGCCAGGTTCGTCGTTGAGTACACCATCGCAGGCGCTCCTGTCTGCGATTCAGCGTCAAGGGTAACCGCAGCCATGGTCTCCGAGCTGGTAGTCGATGCTGCTGCAAACGTCGTCGAACTGTTCATGCAGATGGTTGTTGTCTTGCAGATGTCTCCATCTGTTGATTCAGGTATCGCGATGTGGCTGCGCGATGTGTTAAAGCCATATTGATTAGATGCCTGTCAACTCGACTGTTAGTGATACGAGGCCGTTGGGATCCAACACGGCGTTCCGTATTACCCTCCTGAACCCACCGATTCCATATCCTGCTAACAGACATTGGATCTCGACCATTGCGAGCAGCAATGTCGCGATACGATAAACCGCAATCACGATAGACTACAATCTGACCTTTATCAAAGTCGGAAACGTGATGGTACGCATTTCTCCTCCTTACACGAGACATCACAACAACGTTTCACCAGGCAACGCTGATCAACTGCTGTTGTAGGAGAAATCGGTTGTCAACTTTCCTCATGTCAGCAAGTTGTAGGTGTCGCCACCGGCCCCAACCTTGTGTGAATGCTCTGTAAAGCTAATCATTTCCATATCACAGCATCTATTTTCTGTCGGTTAAATTTCGCGTCTGTAGAACGTCATCTTCGTGGTGTAGCAATTTTAATGGCCAGTAGTGTAGTTGGAAGGTGTTGCTAAAAGTCGCCATTTTTTTTTTTTTTTTTTTTTTTTACTGTGGGTTCCATTTCGAGACAGATTGGACCATGAAAGAAAAGAGTCCTCTTATAGTTAGGGAACTCATGCTTTCTGTGGACGGTACAGTCATCTACGACGAAATGTTATACGACAGTGAAAGGAGACCACGCTGTTGTGTTAATTGGTAACACATAGAGTGATTAACATAAGTCAGAAGCGACAATGTACAGAAGTATGAAGTGGACGATCGACATCGGCTCAGTCGAAAACGGTAGACTACAATTCGTTGGTAGCAACCTGAGAAGGTGCGATTTCTCTACAAAATAAATTGCATAGAAAACACTTGCATGCTCTATACTTGAATAATGCTCAAGTATGTGAGATTCATATCGGCTTCGTCTATAAGGGGCATCGAACTAGTAAAATAAAGGGTGATAAGAATAATCATTGGCTTGATTCATCAGTGAAAAGTCGTAGCTGGTGGATTCTCGAAGGAACACCCTATCAGTCTCAGGATAGACTGATTAAATGACTGGAAGAACTGTTTTTCAGACAGAAGCCACAAATGTTCTTCAGCTCTGTGAGTATATGCTACGTAGAGATCGTGTAAATATAATTAGTCGCATACTGGTATACATAAAATCATTTTTCTCACGCTCCATCCGCTAAAAGGACGACAAGAAACTTTTATGTAAGTTGTGATGTAAAATAGCCCTTTCTCAGCACAGTTATGGAGAAAGAGGAGAGAGAGAGAGGAAATGCACACACGTGTTTATAATTCTGCCTGCGTGAAAATGGAGTAGCGTTCGCTTGTAGCAAGCTTTTATGCAGAGCTACTAAGTTAATTAATTAATTTGCAGGACCTTCATGGCATGTGCGAGTAATCGGAAAATGCGACAACTGTGGTAATGTAATATCTCAGCCATCTGTTGAGTAATTTGCATCAGGTTCTCACTGTAAACAGTATAAAACGGAATAAACGTTTCGTTCGTTGCGAGCTAATGATGAGCACTTGAACTGTTTTCATGCCACATGCAACTGTGTATCCACCACAGAGTTACGATGGGGGAACACATCGATGCATTGATCGGGCAGCGGGTGCTGTACGTACTTCACTACTGTGGGCTGAGTTGGCTTGATTTGATGGAAGAGACCAAACAGCGGGGTCAACGGTCTCACTGGATTAGGAAAGGATGGGGAGGGAAGTCGGCCGTGCCCTTTCAAAGGAACCATCCCGGCATTTACCTGAAGCGATCTGACAAAATCACGGAAAACCTAAATCAGGATGGTCGGACGCGGGATTGAACCGTCGTCCTCCCGAAGGTGCGTCTAGTGTACTAACCACTAAGCCACCTCGCTCGGTACTGCGGGCTGCGTACCCAACACACGCAACGCACTCTTCGCACGTATTTTAATCATTTACAGCACTTTCAGGTTATTTAAAAACGACTGCGTTCCTCTTTTCCGAATTTACCCTCGCTTACTCAGAACACATGAAAGTGGCTTTTTTTTTGCACCACTTGACTTCAATAATTGTAATTACGGCTTATTGTAAACTCCCCCACAGCGTTCTCCTATCTCCATGCGCAGGCCAATGTCAGGAAAAACTGCAGGTGTTTTGACATTGTTTCCACTAATAGACTGACTTACGAGGGAAGTCTGAGTATGTGGCTTATCACCAAGGTGTGGATTTTAGCAAATACGGGACTTGGACAACGGTATATCTTATCATCCACTCACATTGGTGAAACAGAAATTGCTACTACATCCTGGAATTCTAGAGCTCTTCTAGTTGTCTAGTAAGTGAGGCACAGTTACGCCACCTAGATCGACGTACATTTTAAATAATCTACATTAATGTGTAAATTTTTAAATCTCACTTAATAAAACGATATTTATGGCTTTTAGAGGAAAGGATCAACTCGTTTCAAAGATTGGTGCTAAGAAATAACATTTTAGAAGAGGTATCAAATTTTAAATATCTTGGCTGTGAAGTGTGCTTTTTTTTTTTTTTTTTTTTTGTAATGACAAGGACATTGAGCAAAATGATGGAAATTGTCAAACTTTATTTGGGACCATTCAGAGAACTGTCAAAAGTAAAGTAAGGAAGGAAACGGAATAAAATTAATTTTACGCACATTTATTTATGACAACGAAGCCTGGGTGCAGAATTTGAGATTTGCAAGGAGTGTTAAAGAATGGTCGAGGATGGATAGGATACGAAACAAAGGCACTAGAAAAGAATTACGTATAGAATATTAATTAATAGAACTGGACTGATCATCTATAAAGGATGGTAAATGACGAGTGGCTATAATTAAACTGACGGTGTTCAGAGTCTTGTTGTACGTGCTGTATTCTTTGCAGGATGTTGAAATATAGTAGGTATGTTCATTAACCGGTGCTCTCGAACAGCATGATGAAAAAAATAATATTGAAAATTAAGAGCTGTTTGAAGTTAGGGTGATGTGGGTGCTAGTAAAGCGGAGAAACAGGTGATAACTGTGGTTCTGGTACTTTTATTAGGATATAAGCAAAAGCTACAATTTAAGTTTCATATGGTCTCCCGACTCAGAATTCGTAACACGCCATGGTCGACAGATGCTTATATCCGGAGTAATCATAGCGATATGGCATGGTATGCTATCCTTCAGACCACGAAGTGTCCGGATACAGCCATGATAGACAAGTTCTTTTAGATAAGTCAAGTGGATTTAGGTAGGGAGGCCTACAGATTATACGGTCATACCGAAGGGCAACCAAGGATTCGTTTTAGACAACTGTGAGAAATGAACGGGCAAAAACGGCTACTCCATGAAGTATAGATGATGCAGAAGAGGAATCGCTACCACAGACAAATGCTCTGGCCGTAAGTGCCCGAATGACGCTGGATTGGGTCGCTATTTGCACTATACTTATACGAAGAAGAACGTTGCCGACCTAGCCACAAGTCAAGAATGACCGAGATTATTTCTGTTGCAAGTGGTTCAGAATATTTCGGACATCCCTACACACAAATGGAATGATTCTCCTCTTACGTTACTCACTCACTGTATTATGAGTTCTGCGAGTACATCTTTCATGCCAGGTCTGCAACACAATCGCTTTTATGTAACCAGCCGAAACAGCCTCTGTTCAGGAAGCGAACAAATCCATTATTCATAAGGCTGAGCAGATGTAATCCCGTTCCCATTAAATTGTGAATTTTTCAACAGCCACATTATTCATATCGATGAAATGACAGGGAAATTTCTCCGCCATTTTAACGTGTAGTATTCAACTGAGAAGAGCTAAAATTAGGCGACTCACAATGGTTGATATGGGCCCGTCAGCAAATACTACATAAATAAAACTTGACATATTAAGGTCGAGAGGAAATGGGTTTTTAGGGTTAGCATGCTACTCTTATTTAGAGATTTTACATGCATATACGCTAACATGTTTCAATATAACATTCACCGAAGTGCACGATGAATGGTGGCGCCTGTCGTACTACAACTGTAAGTTAACTCTGAATTAAACTGCCCCAAATACGTTTTGCATTGCGTGCGTGATTTTGGATGAGTTCGAGCTTATTTTGAAGACAGCATGAAATGAAGGATTAAAGCTTACGAAACTTTAAAAAGCGGTTTGTTGTTGTTGTTGTTGTGGTCTTCAGTCCTGAGACTGGATTGACGCAGCTCTCCATGCTACTCTATCCTGTGCAAGCTTCTTCATCTCCCAGTACCTACTGCAACTTACATCCTTCTGAATCTGCTTAGTGTATTGATCTCTTGGTCTCCCTCTAAGATTTTTACCCTCCACGCTGCCCTCCAATGCTAAATTTGTGATCCCTTGATGCCTCAAAACATGTCCTACCAACCGATCCCTTCTTCTAGTCAAGTTGTGCCACAAACTTCTCTTCTCCCCAATCCTATTCAATACCTCCTCATTAGTTACGTGATCTACCCACCTTATCTTCAGCATTCTTCTGTAGCACCACATTTCGAAAGCTTCTATTCTCTTCTTGTCCAAACTGGTTATCGTCCATGTTTCACTACCATACATGGCTACACTCCATACAAATACTTTCAGAAATGACTTCCTCACACTTAAATCTATACTCGATGTTAACAAATTTCTCTTCTTCAGAAATGATTTCCTTGCCATTGCCAGTCTACATTTTATATCCTCTCTACTTCGACCATTATCAGTTATTTTACTCCCTAAATTGCAAAACTCCTTTACTACTGTAAGTGTCTCATTTCCTAATCTAATCCCCTCAGCATCACCCGACTTAATTCGACTACATTCCATTATACTCGTTTTGCTTTTGTTGATGTTCATCTTATATCCTCCTTTCAAGACACTGTCCATTCCGTTCAACTGCTCTTCCAAGTCCTTTGCTGTCTCTGACAAAATTGCAATGTCATCGGTGAACCTCAAAGTTTTTACTTCTTCTCCATGAATTTTAATACCTACTCCGAATTTTTCTTTTGTTTCCTTTACTGCTTGCTCAATATACAGATTGAATAACATCGGGGAGAGGCTACAACCCTGTCTCACTCCTTTCCCAACCACTGCTTCCCTTTCATGCCCCTCGACTCTTATAACTGCCATCTGGTTTCTGTACAAATTGTAGATAGCCTTTCGCTCCCTTTATTTTACCCCTGCCACCTTCAGAATTTGAAAGAGAGTATTCCAGTTAACGTTGTCAAAAGGTTTCTCTAAGTCTACAAATGCTAGAAACGTAGGTTTGCCTTTTCTTAATCTTTCTTCTAAGATAAGTCGTAAGGTTAGTATTGCCTCACGTGTTCCAACATTTCTACGGAATCCAAACTGATCTTCCCCGAGGTCCGCTTCTACCAGTTTTTCCATTCGTCTGTAAAGAATTCGCGTTAGTATTTTGCAGCTGTGACTTATTACACTGATAGTTCGGTAATTTACACATCTGTCAACACCTGCTTTCTTTGGTATTGGAATTATTATAAGCGGTTTACTAAAAAAAACAATAATATTAAACGAAGTCTGTTATAAGGTGCACGTGTGTGTGATCAAAATCTGCCGTTGGATATCATGAAATATGATGATCGTTCCTGTCATTGTGCACTGCAAGTGTCATCTGCTCTCAGGCATGCTAAATCGAAGCCTAATCTAGAGATACCGCAGGAAAATTCTTGCCTCCAAGGAGAATGTTTCCGCGAGCTGGGTGCGATATAGTCGTACATTTATCTTCCAGTAGACAATTCTTTTCACGAGAAAAATCATCTTACTTGTGGCTGTTAGTACGAACCTATCAAAGGACAAGTTGCAGTAATTCACATGAAGGGTCAACGCGTTGATGACGTAACTGACATTCTAGGCAATGTGACCCGGGAGTTGAACAACACCGCAAAGAAGTACTCTTATGGCAGTTTCACAAGGTTGTGTTAACGATCTGCGCGATATCCTCAAGTGGGTCGAGTGGGGAGAGGGGGGGGGGTGAGGGGAGACTGTGCAGACCTACTGAGGCATAAAAACCACAGTCCTATCGTTCCTCTATGATTATTAATAATCATATTTCTCCAAAGGTTCAAGAGAAGAGCATAACGGACCGAAATTAGTAGGCATTTGTAGGAAGTGTGTGACGGTTAAATAACGAAATTCTGTACTAACTGTATTCGTTCGCTTTCTCAGCCGCAGACGATTACGTCAGTGCTCGTAATAGTGAAGTAGCACTGAGAAGCAAACTGTCTTTAGGAAGTCTATTTCATTTTACTCGAACAGTCCACTGGTGTTCTGCCGGTCCGTAGTGTCCAACGGGCACAATATTTCGGCGATCAGACATGTCGCCATCGTCAGGTGCGCTGACGAACTGAGTTCCTGAGTATGTCAGCGCACGACATGTCCGATCGCCGAAATATTGTGCCCGTTGGACACTATGGACCGGCAGTACACCAGTGGACTGTTCGAGCAAGAAATACTCCGGGAGAAGTTGAAGACTCATATTTTATTTTACTTTACGGGATATACGATAGTGAAATCCAAGTTAAGGGGCTCCGGAACGCCCTATACTTGCAATGTTAAAATAACGCTTATAAATTACATCTTTCCTCACAAAGTATTTGAGGTAGGAAGTTGAACTTTTTACAGATTATTTATTGGAATATGGGCTACAACTTAACACAGGGATTTTACAAAATTTTAGTTCAGTTATTAAAGATGATTTTTTTTCAATTGTAATGAAAATTCACAACATTTTTTTGCAATTTTTTATTTATATATTCAAAAATATACAGTTTTTTGGAAAAAGGCTGTGTTAAATTATGCAGAAGGTACTGTGTAACATTTACTGAAAGTTTGAAACAAATTTGTTTGGAAGATCCTTAGAAAACATGTAATTAGTATGAGAAAATAGAAGTTTTGGGAATCGAGCGACAAAGATTGGATTAACTTTTTAGTGCATTCCAGGTCCATAGGATGGTTTATCTTCATCCTCTGCAAACTCCTCCTCCAGCTTCCTCTTGTTCCTCCTCCTGTTTACTCTTGCTTGTATTTCTAGACTCTTTACAGCCCTGTCTGCAGCCCAAAGGCGTTCCTTGTCTAAAGCAAGCATCGCTCGTACCATGTTAGAACCTATCTTCATTCCCATATTTCTAAATACCTTGCATCTTACAATGTTGCCATCATTGAAAGTCGCAACAGCATCATACACACCAAAGTGAAGTGTTTCTATTCCAACAAATACAGTGTTGGGGATTCTCGACCATATAACACTATTTACACTTTCATTGGGGTTTTGAGTGTTTCCGTGAATACACTTTTTCAACAGTTCAGGTGCTGCTAAGTCTCTGAAAATAGGTTTTATCACCTCCATTATTGCATGAGGCAGACTATGCTTATGAGTGTACACTTCACCAGTTAGCAATCCTTTGTTATATTTACACCAACTGTCTTCTTCTTTGGGACACAAGCTATGTTGGGGATTTTCATCGTCTTTATTGTTTACAGTAATAACACATACCTTTGGCTTTCCAACATTTCTCCTTTTCTTAAAAGCCTTCAGAGGATTTCTAATAACTTTACTTTTACTCATTATTATACTTCAACAAAACAGAGACTCAAGAAACAGAATTAATTACGAATATTTTCGAGACGACGACAGAGTAAATAAACATGAAACAATCGACAATCACACCAGCGATATATATTGAACCATCACAGGTTAGCCACAACACATACTTTATCTCACATCACTAAAATGTACCTGATGAACACGGACGTTAATAATAACACCATTTGACAGCAGTTTAACAGCGCCACAGTGGGTCACGCCCACGTAGAACACATTTCAAAAAAAATTTAAAAATAGTTGTAGTCTTCGGAATTGGATAAAATATATATCTATTAAAAGGTAATAGTCTGCAGATTCAGAAAACGCAAAAAAGTAAAAATTGAACTTTTCATGATTTTGAGCCTTTCCGGAGCCCCTTAAACGTAGGGTTCCTCGTTGAAATGAAACAGCAGGCAACTGAAGACTTCGAAAAAGTACTTGATCTGGTAACAGTGAGCGCTACTCTAGAGACGCTCTGTCAGATTAAAACTGCATGCTAGTGCCGGACTTGAAGCCGCAGCATTGCCTTGATGGCCCTTTTATTTTACCATGCCAGCTGTGCAGGCACAACTCACGATCTACCTTAACAACAATGTGTACACTACTCTGTAGGGATTCATTCGGAAACAGAAATCTTGGTTGTGGCTAAACCTTATCTTCGCGATCTCCTTTCTGCGAGAACTGCTGGTCCAGCGGGGTATGCAGCACAACTTGTGTAAAGCTTGAAAGCTAAGAAATAGGTACTGGCAGAACTGAAGCTTTAAAGTGTGTTGTGAATCGTATCCGCAGCATTACCACTCGAAGGGCGATTTCTGACAGCTAATCGCAGGAAGTTCAAAAAACATCACACGCTCCGAAACATACGCAGATTTCACTCGGTTCATATCAGTTGTTTCTTTCTGTCAAAGAGGCTAAAAGCTATGTAGTATCTTCGTTTTTGCTTTTGTTGGTGTAGAAGCGAGTTGTAGAAGTTAGATATCATTTTAAGGTGCTCATAAAAAGTGACTACACCCAGAAAGCAGAGCTATTCCTCCGTTTATTATGCTAGTCAAAAGAATAACGTAGTACGAGTCTAACAAGTCCCGTTACGACAGAGCTGCGGAAAGCGCCGATGAAAGAGCACAGTTTCTATAAGTCCTCCCTGACTATATTCCCTTCTCCTCCCTGTGACCTTTCACTTGAGTTAACCACTGGAAGTCGCTCCCGGATCTCATAAAATGAGCAGCGATATTTCCGGCAGCTGCACGAGGAGACAGCGGAATGTCTTGAATTGGTTGGTCCACGTCCGTGACTCGCGAACAGCTGCTCGTTACTGCCATGAATAGCACGCGAGTCTTTCGCTGAAAGTAACCAGTCACGCTGCCTTTATATTATTTTTAAGTGGCTGTATAACATTGGCAAAAACTCGCGGAGGGGCGTTCGTTGTGGTGCTTGTGGAAAAGCCTTCCTTTCGCAGTTGACGATTGTAAGGAAAGGGAAGAAAGCACCGACCTAAATTACAACTACACTTTACAGTTTACTGATGTCCGCCCCCGGTAGCTGAGAAAGCGCGACAGCCTGTCAATCCTAAGGGCCCCGGGTTCGGTTCCCGGCTGGGTCGGAGATTTTCTCCGCTTAGGGACTGGGTGTTGTGTTGTCCTAATCATCATCATCTCATCCTCATCGACGCACAAGTCGCCGAAGTCGTGTCAAATCGAAAGACTTGCACCCCGGTGAACGGTCTGCCCGAAGGGAGGCCCTAGCCACACGACATTTTTTTTTTTTTTGTTTACTGATACGGTTCTCGTCAAATATAATCACAGAATATGGTCTACACTACAGCGTTGACATTGTAAAGGCTCACTAGATGATAAAGGACTCCTGTACACGTGTTCATGCTTTACAGTCTCCAGCGATGCGCATCCATTTTATCTTTTACGTGGTTGTCTTGCTCATGAATTCTAGAAAAGATATTCCTTCATCGATTCACATCGTATTCACCTAGCAATTACTTCTATAATATTCCATTCCATATAAACTTACTTCTTGCTCTGTACTCTGTAAGTTTGTTTAACTTTGGTGTTTCTAGTAGTAGTCCCATATTCCATCTCGTCATTTCTCGTTGAGTATCCTTCAGTTTTTGTAAGGGTTACGCACAGAAGTCCACGATTCACCGCATAAACTCAAAACGTATTACATAAATTAATGGCATACTTTCCTTTTCAGAAATAGCGCACGATTAATGTTGAAAACCCCTTTTCATTCACCATCAGCACTTTACTTTTCTATTTGCTGATTTTTCTTGCTGTCCAACCGGCTGTCTTCGTCTACTGCTCTACAAATTGAAAATCATATGCGTAGTTGTTAATTTTCCATATATTGTGTACATATTACGTTACTCTGATTGAAACTGCAGACAGGTGAAATCGTGTCGCCAGGGAAACGAGTGACGTTTATTATGATTTTAGAAGCAAACCACAGTCTAAGTCACGTAATTTATTGATATATCTGACTTCGGCCGAACTTAGTACATTTGGCCATTTTAATATCTAAAGGACAAGAAGAGAATAGAAGCTTTCGAAACTTGGTGCTACAGAAGAATGATGAAGATTAGATGGGTAGATCACACAACTGATGAAGAGGCATGGAATAGAATTGGAGATAAGAGAAATTTGGGGCACAACTTGACTAGAAAAATGGATCGGTTGGTAGGGCATATTCTGAGGCATCAAGGCATCACAAATTTAGTATTGGAGGGCAGCGTGGAGGGTAAAAATCGCAGGAGACCAAGAGATGAATACACTAAACAGATGCAGAAGGATATGGGTTGCAGTAGGTACTGGGAGATGAAGAACCTTGCACAGGATAGAGTAGCATGGAGAGCTGCACCAAACCAGTCTCTGGACTGAAGACCTCAACAACAACAACAATGAAAGCAAGAATATCTAAAGTATGTCGAGCAGCATAGCTGCTATCCAGATTTCTGGCGATACAGAGTACTTAATGCACGTTAGACTATTTTATTCAGAATACTACGCAACAGAAGAGGGTTAAGTTCGATTGAAACAGCTTCAGTCAGTAACATTCGTGGATCAGCCTGTGATTTGTTTAGAAAGTAATCAAAGCTGACTTTCAGGCCTGCTTTCAAATTGCTGTAGTAAGTTCTACTACTAATTGTTAGAAGTTTTAAATCGATAAACTCAGGAATCGTTGTGACACTAGGTATATCGTTGCAGAACACATTTTCAATGCTGTATTATATTGCAGTGGGATGGTGGGCAATCATTCTAACACACACACACATACACACACAGTGTGAGAATGGTTAGTTCATTTCCAAGAGAACAGAATGAAAAACTTCTTTTGACGCCATTACAAACATTCGTATACTCGTTAAGGAAACTTCTATGCCTTTACTGTGATACAGAGGGTATTAAACCCACCAGTAAAGTAATAATTATCACTTCTAATACCGAATAATGTTACAATACATTAATTTATAATATATATGTGCGCCAGTTTTCTGTATATGGGCGAAGCCAAGTTCTAGATGGTAGTTTTAAAGTCCTTCGAAAAACATTTGCCAAGATCAGACTGTTCCAGGCTTGTTGCTCATTTCCCATATGCTTTCAAATTCTACCATTTATTTATACTCTGGGTTTTCTTTCTGTCCTAGTTTTGTCTCTTCATATGCCTTTCACATTTAGAACCTTCCCATTCACTGTCGACTTGAACACACGTCTTGTCACACCGTACTCCCGGTGCTGTGTATACACTCTCCCTTGGGTTTCCTCTCGCTATGGACATCTGTATGCGTCCTGATCCACTGAACTCTCACTGCTGCGAACGAGCAGCTTCCATACCTGCGAGAATAGCGCTATTTCGAGTATTTAACATACAACGTAAGTGCCTCATCGCGTGCTAACGTTTGCAAAAAACCTCGTTTAGGTGTCTTGAATTGTTTATGAAATACGACGATCGTGATGAACAGATGATTCGCGATCTGCAAGGACGTGAATGAGGGTGTCGTGGTCACCGTTTCTTGTATAGAATGCCCAATAACTCGAGAACGAAATGAGGCATCGCTCTCCACTTAATTTTAAATACAATTTCCATATTTTATCTAAATTTCATTTACCACAATGAATGAGCTAAATTCAACCACATGTAAAGTTCACGCAATGCGTTTTTACCTCTGCATCATCTTTAAAATTCCGCGCCATGTTTTACTCAATTAGATGCAGCGCAGTATGTATGGCATATAATGAAAAGATATTCAGTCTGTTACTGAGCGAAGATGTCAGGCAGTGAGATGAGTAAAAATCTAATTTTTTCATCTAATAGTTTTCTTAAAATCGGATCATTAGTGTTTCATAGCAAGGGGCAAGCACGGATGGACAGAACCGAGTGTGTCGCCCGCTACCGATCGTGGTACATAAAACCCAATAGCTAGAGCACGAAATGAGATAACGGTCTGCTCTGATTTTTAAATAAAATTTTCATATCTTATCTACATTTCATTGATTGTAATATATGATCCAAAACCAACGATATGCAAAGTTTACGCAGTGTATTTCACATCCGCAAAGGTTGCATTGAAGTTGTTGCTGCGCATTCAGTCTGACAGACAACAAAAATAAATTCAGTTCTTTATCGAGTGAATATATCAGGCTATAAGATGTGCAAAAATCCATTTTTAAGTAATAATTTTCAGAAAATCGGATGATATAAATAGCATATCTGCAAGATCGCCATCTTTCAACTCAGGCACCAGCGTGTATAAGCCGTACTTACATAACGAAAGCCACCCTCTGCACAGAACGCAGAAAGGGAGTTTGTAGCAGCATAGGGGTTAAATACCCACTACGCGTTTTCCAATAACGTACTCGCCCCTCTTTCTATTAAACAGTATACTGCAAGATTAAAACCATCTCTTGGCTAGTCTGAAATCTTACGCGTGGAAATTAACAGAATAACTAACGGAAGGATGAAAAGAACTGTATATGAGCCAATGGATGAAGACGAACGTAGACTGACAAAAAAAGTAAACGCACACTCAACGGAAATCAGAGATTATTAATAGAAAGAACAAAGAAAAGTAGCTTTGTGTCGCTTCTGGAAATAGAGTGGGTTAAGGACAGTTAACGTCTACAATTTCTGACCTTCAGAAACGATTAGGAAAAATTCCAGAGACTAACGAATAACCTACATGTAAAGAATTGCAAGTGAGGGTATTATCAGAAGGTCAAGAAAGGAAGAAAAATGGAAGAGGAATAAATCCTGACGATAAAGTTTTAAACACGAAACGGCCATTCGAAACAAAGGCATTTACTCTTGAAAGACAATATCAAGGAAGTGTATGACAGTTATTTAGGATATGGCATAAACGAAGGAAAGACGAAAGCAACAAAGGGTAGCGGGAAGAAGAATAAGCATTTACTAAATGTCAAAATGGAAGAAAGAACATAGAAGAACAAGGTAATATTCTATTTTGGAAACAAAATTCCTTGACTTAGGATTGTAAGAGAAATTATTTCAAATGTTATACAGAATAAAGTATTCTTACAGAAAAATTTATGAAGTTGACAAAGGTTATCATACGCAAAGCAGACAATCGACACTGTGGCGTGAAGTACGGAGACTGCGACCAAAGTTTATCGTACGATGAGAAGAGATGCTTGCGTTTATTAAAATTCTCGACCACCAGTTATAACAACGAAAACAGCTTATATCCTTCCTCTGTTATGACCTAACTCATCACATTAATTTATCTTACCTCCGTTGAATATAATCCACAGCTAACAGTCTTATCCATAAACCAGTTGCGAAAATGGCAGAGTACAATTTGATCTGAACTTCATGCCGCTACCCAACCCCTTCTGAATGTAGAACCATGTACAGGAATTTGTGTTGCCCACAATGATTTAGACGACGAAGCAAATGTTCTGAACCGTACAAGATTTCATTATGGCAAAAAATGACGATAAATTTGATAGCTCATTAACAATAATGAAATGTAAGGTCAACCTAGAATCGCTGAAGTAGGTGGCATCGTAACAAGACAGTGAAATCGCATAAGGGAGGACATCGCTTCAAATTCCTGTCAGAAAAATATAGAGAAGGTTTACCGTAATTACCCTGAATCGCTTAACGTGAAAGCCTCATTTCTTGCTTTGAAACGAATAGAGGTGTTCCGTCTGTAGTGACCTCCTTGTGTGATCCTCCCTTCCGTCACGCTCGAGCTAACTTATCACGTGCGCTTGCTTTCCACAATAGAACAGTAGTTACCGTTTAGAGTGTGAAACGTTTCGAAAACGCAACAAATAACGGTAAAATAAGTAATTAGTTCGAGCCTCTCCATTACATAAGCTTGTAAACACGATATATCTAGAACTAATATTTTTACCTGGCTTCTCAGAGGAATGATCACTATTTAGGGGTATTACAGGAACTGTCATTCGAAGCAAAAACGTCCAGTAAACATGAGCTCTAAGATGCATACCCTTTTGGTTTTCGTTGCTGTGAAGCACTTGTCTTCTACTGGACAGGTTGTAACGCTCCCGTCCTACTCGGACGTACGTTAGCTGTATAAAGCCTGTACTGTAATAAGTTCACGGGCTTCACCTTATAAACGAGGATTTTAGTACATAAGTTGACCGCGTGTACCTAATAGAAGCAAGATCGGACTTGTACTCAGTCGATAACTACAGTGATGCATCAAGCAAATGTAAAGTATAATTGCTCGTTCGCACGGACGAGAAGTATACACAGCAGATGCTACCTATAATTAATAATTCGGTCGCCAGCCTACTTAGGCAATGAGTGAGTTTTTCCTTGTACAAGTGGTTACATGTACAAGCATAGTAACACGTAGTAATGATGCGTTATATGGCAAAGTTTGGAACCAGAAAAATCCACTGAACTAAAGTTTTCTCTTTTTGTACTAATTTGGACAAGTTAAATTTACACAACACCACACCGCAATGATTACTACGAACGGCATTTTGTATATTGATCAGACTGAAATCGGGCATAGATTGTCCTAGAATGAGCAGTTTTGAAAGCACACATACAATGTCACTATTAAAATTGGAAAACAACACTAATACACTTAGGATTAATATAGAACTTAGCTTTACTGGACTAATCTAATCAGTACACTTCAAGGTTTGAAAGAATGGACAAGAGAAGGGGGGGGGGGGGCTGAAACTGTTATGGTCGTTATACTGAAACTGTTAAGTACTGAAGGCAAATTAACACTCAAAATTATCAATCTATGGATAACTACTCCTTTGTCTTACTTCTGAATAATTTAACTGTCATTAGTTCTGTCTCAAATTAATTAAATAGCATCGCTAACTCAATTCAAACAACTCTCTTCCAATTTAGTCATACTTTTGTTCTTTACCAACATTTACAATAACACACAGAACTTTAAACTTCTTTATAGCATAGGTTTGTCTGCTGATAATTCTTATTAACACTAATTTTAAACTTTCAGTTCAGGATACTCGGGTTGCACAATACGAGGTAAGGACCCTGTCTAGGTCAGTGATCAGGATCAGTAATGGCTAGGGCAATTCTGGTAAAAGTCACGTTATTATTGAACAGTTAGAAACAGTTTCGACACTGGTCCACACAGATACACTTCTAAGGATGAAATAAATGTTTGACCTGTGCAAGTCGGTGCGGCGGTTGGCGGGCAGCGAGATAGCGGGCAGCACGGCACACATACAAGCACGGCTAAGGCTCCCACTACATCGGCACTTTCCATCTTCTTAGCGTCGTAATCTTTCCAATTTTGAGCCTCAGAATATAGCCATGCCAAGTAGTCGTCGGAATCGGTTCATCCGAGGCCCAATGGAATCCACTTTTCCTGGGTAGCCGCCTCGGTACAGTACGTGTTCCTCTGACCGATTCACAACTCCGACTGTTGCTCGCCTCCGACTGTTATACTGAGCCCGTTGTGCCGAACCGCGCCAGTGTGCGTCTTCCCGCACTCGCCTGCCTCCACCTTTTCCCGCTCCCCTACAGGTAGGGTATTCATCACAGGTTTTCTACTACACATATCCTAAGGCATTACCTACGTATGGACCAAGTGTATAAATTACAATTTTCACATCTTACAATAGTTTTAACATTAAATACACTTCTCTTTGATTACCACATTATTTGAAATCCAACATAAATAATAATATTCATTTCAAAAATTACTCACAGTTTCTTTAACATCACGATACGAACCGAAAAAGAAGTTCAAAACATTGCTTACATTAATTTATCTAAATTCATAAAGAAAAAATTATTATATGTACAGTTGTCGTTACAAGGTACTGTAACTCTTTAAGGCATGCGTTTTAGAGCCCATATTTATTGGATAATTTTTTCATGATTTGGTCGATACTACCAACTCTCAAAATGTGTGTCATACAATCGCTGTTCATACATCATTTAATCTGATTGTCGATAAAGGAAGAGATATAAAATCGCAGTAGTTGTTAGGTGCAAATTTATTTTAAGCTACGCACACACACACACACTTATATATATATATATATATATATATATATATATATATATATATATATATATATATATATATATCTGTGTGTGTGTCTGTTAATAAATATCTAACAATTGCTGCTTCTGCTTATGAGTACATGATAGCCTAGGGGGGTCGTTTTTATTGTTCGTTATGCACAGTCAACTTTCCGTTAGAACTCTTAAATATCATCACGCCTCTCGCAGTAATGTCAGCCGTCCATCATGTAAAATTAGTTTGCGAATACGTAACATTGAGAGTCACAATGGCTCCTCACGAAAAGAAGTCCGATGAGTTTTTTTTTTTTCGTTAATACCGTGTTCTCGCAAGAGAGGTATTAATTTAATGTTCCTTTTAGCTTCTAAGATAAATGAATGTAGGCTTTCTTTCTACAAAATATTATTCACTGTGAACGTTTTCTGTTCTTCTTCTGTGTGACACATTCGTCAGAATATTTTTGTCGTGTCAACAGCAAGGTTTATTCAGGAGTTGAGTTACGCAAACATTCCCTGACAATTATACATTCGATTCGCTCCTGTCATATATCATATATAAAATAAATGTATTCCTGCGAAAGGTCGCCTAAAGCGACAGTCGTCATGTCAAAATGTTTGACATTAACATTCCTCATTTCCATGTATGAAACGCGACAACCGTTTAAACACGGTGGCTTTATACAATTGAAAGACCAATACTGTACACGTTTCAGGTAAACGTTTATATTTAAATGCAAACTAATCTGTGTAATCAGATACTGTGATTAAAGAGCTAGCATCATCTCCATATGTCTAACTAACAACTCGGCATAAACTTTTGTTCCCTTTTTCCATCGGTTCTTGCTGGAAGGGTGCACTCAGCTTTTTGGAATTATAGAGACCTACCTAGAAAGCGTTGAAAATAAAACATTAATGCGAGTTTTCGTACTGCATAAAATTAAAGTCTAGCCAAAGATCGAGAATTTCGCAGCACTTTTGCCACAATACAGTGGAGATATATTCACATGTATCTAATTACAATTTTTTCTGACCTGCCTCGCTAGAGTGACAATTAATTCTAAGCCACGAGTCATTCCCCTTCACCTTTAACATACCCTGATCCTCGGAGGAAATACAAATCTGTCTGAATGTCATTAAACCATTCACATCTAAATGCCGCAGGCTACATTGCAGTGTGTAATGGGAGGGATCTGCGGTATCGCCTATGGTGCTCAGGAAGAGCCAATGACAGTTGGCTCGGTATCAGTTCGGCTTCTTTGGTTTTCTCGTCATGGTCTTTTCACAAGACGTATGTATGCGGGAGAAAACGCTCCAGATTCCTCTTCACACGCATTCTCTTGGAATGTTAACGGTGAACTTTATCCGCTATGCGTAACATTTTCTTGTATTGTTTACCACAAAACATTAATGATCGTTGCGGTGATCCTAGCCCTTACCAAAAAAACCTCTGATGATATTTGCTGCTTTTCTTTGAATCTTTTCGATCAGTACTACAGCGCAAGAATCCTAGCTCGACGAGCAGCACTCATAACCGGACTTGATGACAACTCTTTATGTGTGCATTGCTTTTCCTTACGGTCCTCCACATGAGTCTAAGTCTGTCATTTCCTTTCCGTAACACAGCTTCCACTTGTTGTCGCCGAATGTCTACATCCTGAATTGTTACGATTGTTACATCGTATTATCGACCAATAATTCTTCTCTCAGTTTATTTACAGCCACATACACTGTTGCGACAAAAGTCATGAGATACCTCCTAATACGAGGGCAGTTCAATAAGTAATGCAACACATTTTTTTTCTCGGCCAATTATGGTTGAAAAAAACCGAAAATTTCTTGTGGAATATTTTCAAACATTCCCGCTTCGTCTCGTATAGTTTCATTGACTTCCGACAGGTGGCAGCGCTGTACGGAGCTGTTAAAATGGCGTCTGTAACGGATGTGCGTTGCAAACAACGGGCAGTGATCGAGTTTCTTTTGGCGCAAAACCAGGGCATCTCAGATATTCATAGGCGCTTGCAGAATGTCTACGGTGATCTGGCAGTGGACAAAAGCACGGTGAATCGTTGGGTAAAGCGTGTGTCATCATCGCCGCAAGGTCAAGCAAGACTGTCTGATCTCCCGCGTGCGGGCCGGCCGTGCACAGCTGTGACTCCTGCAATGGCGGAGCGTGCGAACACACTCGTTCGAGATGATCGACGGATCACCATCAAACAACTCAGTGCTCAAGTTGACATCTCTGTTGGTAGTGCTGTCACAATTGTTCACCAGTTGGGATATTCAAAGGTTTGTTCCCGCTGGGTCCCTCGTTGTCTAACCGAACACCATAAAGAGCAAAGGAGAACCATCTGTGCGGAATTGCTTGCTCGTCATGTGGCTGAGGGTGACAATTTCTTGTCAAAGATTGTTACAGGCGATGAAACATGGGTTCATCACTTCGAACCTGAAACAAAACGGCAATCAATGGAGTGGCGCCACACCCACTCCCCTACCAAGAAAAAGTTCAAAGCCATACCCTCAGCCGGTAAAGTCATGGTTACAGTCTTCTGGGACGCTGAAGGGGTTATTCTGTTCGATGTCCTTCCCCATGGTCAAACGATCAACTTTGAAGTGTATTGTGCTACTCTTCAGAAATTGAAGAAACGACTTCAGCGTGTTCGTAGGCACAAAAATCAGAACGAACTTCTCCTTCTTCATGACAACGCAAGACCTCACACAAGTCTTCGCACCCGAGAGGAGCTCACAAAACTTCAGTGGACTGTTCTTCCTCATGCACCCTACAGCCCCGATCTCGCACCGTCGGATTTCCATATGTTTGGCCCAATGAAGGACGCAATCCGTGGGAGGCACTACGCGGATGATGAAGAAGTTATTGATGCAGTACGACGTTGGCTCCGACATCGACCAGTGGAATGGTACCGTGCAGGCATACAGGCCCTCATTTCAAGGTGGCGTAAGGCCGTAGCATTGAATGGAGATTACGTTGAAAAATAGTGTTGTGTAGCTAAACGATTGGGGAATAACCTGGTGTATTTCAATGCTGAATAAAACAACCCCTGTTTCAGAAAAAAAATGTGTTGCATTACTTATTTAACTGCCCTCGTATCATGTCCGACCTCCATTTTCCAGGCGCAGTGCCCTAACTGGACGTGGCATTGACTCAACGAGTCCTTGGAAGTTCCATGCTGAAATAATGAGCCATCCTACGTCTACATCCATCCATAATTGGGAAAGTGTTGCCGGTGAAGGATTTTGTGCACGAACTGACCCTTCGAAACTGACTATTCGATTACGTCCCATAAATGTTCAATGGGATTTATGTGGGCGGCCTTGGTCGCCAAATAATTTTCTCGAATTGTCCAGAGTCCAGAATGTTCTTCAAACCAGTCCTGAACAGTTGTGGCCCACTGAAATGACATCGTTGTTAGGGAACATGAAGTTCACGAATGGCTGTAAATGGTCTCCAAGTAGTCGAACATAATCATTTCCAGTGCATTCATGTAATCACATTAGGGTGACAGAGTGCCTCGTTGACAACTTGACTACCCGGCGTCGTAGGGTCTGCGCTACACTCCAACGCTAACATCAGCTCTTACCAACTGAAATCGGGACTCATCTGAGCAGGGTCCAACCGACCTGGAGAGTCGCTGCAGACGATGTTGTGCTGTTAGCAAAGGAATTCACATCGGTAGTCTCCTGCTACACCCCATTACCGCCATATTTCGCAACACAGTTCTAAAGGATCGTTCGTCGTAAGTGCCACATTGATATCTGAGGTTATTTCACCCAGTGTTGCTTGTGTGTTAGCAGTGCTGAAACGCCACTGCTTTTGGTTGTTAAGTGAAGACAATCGGCCACTGCTTTGTCCATGGTGAGACGTAATGCCTGAAATTAGGTATTCTCCGCACACTCTGTGGGTCTCGGAATATTGAATTCCCCAACGGTTTCCAAAATAGAATGTCCCATTTGTCAGGCTGTTCAGAGTCTTAATTTCCGTTGTGCGGCCATAACCACATCGGAAACCTTTCCACATGACTCACCTCAGTACAAATCTTAGTTCCGCCAACGCACTGTCCTGTTATACCTTGTGTACGCAATACCACTGCCATCTGAAAAGTGCACATTGCTATCCCCTGACTTAAATCACCACAGAGTAGATGGGGATTCAGTTGAAAAGTTAACATTTCATATACATTTGTGCTTAGTGACACTACAGTCCACGAACAATACGAGACTGGAATAGAAGGGAGAACCGACAGAGGTGCTCAGGGTACCCTCCTCCACACACCGTCAGGTACCTTGCACAGTATGGATGTAGGCGTAGATGTAGAACACTTCGTACGAGGACAGTAGCGGCTCGCAGTCACATATTCAATTTTATCACGCAAGCAACTCGTTTACCTACACATATTTTATGACACTTTTCTTTCTGTTGTAGCATACTACAGTCTCTATCGCTTTTCACTAATAATTATGGCACATATATTAAACACGACTACATTTCTGTGAGACGTTGGATTACTGTATTAGAATGAATATGCACACGTGGGTCTAGTGTCCCTTTCCACCTACAGGAGATGGATGAGAATATGGAAATACAGCGAGAAGGACACGTTTTGATCCCCCGCCCCCTGCGTGTAGGTTGCTCTGTTGTAATTCACCATGAACGGCACCCGTCACTTGTCTTCAATACGTTTCAAGCGTCAATCGTGCTCATAAAACCCGGAAGATACAGTAATGGACGAAAGTCATTTGATCGGATGACTGGTGCGTCACCGTGTTTCCAGCTTCTGGCCGAGTTTACGTGTGGCGTAAGCCGTCCAAAGCCCACGTTGCACACTGCTTGCTGCCAAGCATGAAATGTGGCGAGCGTTCGGTGACGATTTTCGAAGCCATATCGTGTTATTCGCAATATACCTTCTTTACTCCCCCTTCCAAGGTCACATCGCTGCAGAGTATTATGTTCCCGTTTTGGGAAATTAGGCCCGTCCCATTCAAGAAACTCTGTTACGCAGTGGTGATGCTGTGTCCCAAGACAAGTGGAGAATTTTTCGCACAGCAGGCATCGCCCAGGACAAGTTTTGTGAGCACGAGGATCAATTGTCTCCAATCCCATGCACATCACAGTCACATGATCTCAGTCATATTGAGGCTGTGTGGTGTAATTTGGAAACAAGTAAAGCATTTCTTATGAAAAGGCGATGTATTCCTTTTTGTTACGAAGAAACTATCAAAGTTTGAATACTCTTGTCCCACGAGTAATTTACATAAAACCAATGATTAACTAACAGCTTCTTTCTTTCTTTCGCTTACGCCATAGTCCCGCAGTGACCGCAGCGTCGGCATAGTTACAGCGGATTTGGCAGTTTTAGGGATGGCCGGATGCCCATCCTGCCGCGACCCCGTACCCCCCAGGACGGAATCAGAGTACCCCAACTGTCTGCGTCTAGTGTAAATCGGGAAATAGTGCGGACGTGTTGCAAATGTCGCGTAATTGAGGCGGACCCTGGGGTCCAGCCCGGTATTCACCTAGCAGGATGTGGAAAACCACCTAAAAACCACATCCAGGTTGGCCGGCACACCGGACCTCGTCGTTAATCCGCCGGGCACATTCGATCCGGGGCCGGCGCGCCTACCCGAGTGCAGGAAGCAGCGCGTTAGCGCGCTCGACTACGGTGCCGGGTGATTAACTAACAGATGTTAATGAAAAAATCAAATCCTGTATATATGAAACTTAAATGAGGAAACCTCTGTTTGGAAAACTACGGCCATTTTTCTAAAGAAACTATTGGTTTTGGTTCCAAACGGTCACAGTCCCTTCTTAAGATTTTCTTCTGTTTTGACGTTGGACGTACTGTGAGATATGTGGCCGATAGCACTGTAGTATAGAGTGTTTTGTGAAATAAATGTATTTTCATTCTTGAATATTGTAGTCTACCTGCTATCATCACCATATTGAATTTGTTTACTAATTTTATATTTTTTGATAAATGTATCAGGAAACTGTGCTCATATTGTTTGAAGGCAAAGCTACCAATCGCTTATCGCGTTGTGTCGTTTAGGTACTCTGTTCTCCAGAAGTCGAACCTGTACTTTCGTTTCTACGAAGTCCGATAGATATTTATTTCCACCTTTACATGGAAGTCAAATTAGTATTTCTACTCTCAACTAGCCTTCAGTGATGAGGCTCAATAGCCACCACGGCATGATACATCGATAAGAGCAATGACTCAAAGGTTTAAAAGCTATAATTGTACAATATTCTAATATGTGTATAATTACCAATCACATCGTGCCATCGCATTTATATTTCATCTCTCACAAGGCAAACACATATTCACGCACAGTATATTTTCTTATGAATTTAAATTTTTCTCTTCCCTTTATCTGAAAGCATGGAAAGATACGTTACAAAAAGAGCTTTATTGCTAACCGCCTCGGCCATCGTTACCTGCGATTGACACTATATTGCAGAAAATTGTATAAGTTTCCCTTGAAAGTCCGTATTTATTCATTTTGAGAATACTGGATTCTGATAAGAATGTCAACGGTTTTTCCACACAGCATTAGGCTTGATAATATATTGTGTTTTTGGTGCTTCCAAATTTTTGTCCAGCTACTGTATATGCCAATGCTCATCCTGAATGCTTGTCATTTTAGTACAGTTCACTGAACAGGGAGTCCATACGTATTACAAAAATATTGTGTGTGTGTGTGTGTGTGTGTGTGTGTGTGTGTGTGTGTGTGTGTGTGTGTGTGTTGGGAGGGAGGCCTGTATGTTCCACATCTCCTCCTAAACCACTGAACCGATTTCAACCAAAGTTGGTACACATACCCATTACTGTCAAGCGTCAATTTCTGTGATGGTAAGAACCACCTACATATCATAGTTCAGGAGAAGTGTCATCAAAAACAACGAGATAGTGAAAAACTGTCGCATCATGCATGACGCTTAAATGTATTACTTACGTGCTACTAACCGTATTGGCAATACTTTCGCAGGTAGTACTCACATATTCCAATGAATAAGCCTATAAAATTGTATCATTCTTGTGACACATAGCTCGGGAGACATGTCATGGACACCAAGATGAGTGATAAACGCTCGCATCTTATGTGACGTTTAAATTTATTACTTCTTTGCATCTAAGTCTTTTCGCAACATATCTGGCTGACTGTATTCACATATGCAGCTGTATGTACCTACAGAGATATATCTTACGACATATAGTTCAAGAGATATGAGATGATAAACACTGACATATGTCAAAAAACGTCGCATCATGCATGACGTTTTAATACATTTATTCTTTACTACTAAGACACTCCTACAGTCGAGTGAACTAAAGGAAATCGATGTCATCTGGCGGCGCTTTTGATACCTTTTAACTACGAAGCTCAAACGGCTGTAGGCGAAATCGATAGCTGCCTATAGAGCCCTGTAGAGGCATTACCGTAGATACGTTTGGGAAATCGAGTTATAGACAGACAAAGCAGCTGCGCCCTTCGCACAGAAACTGTACGGTGCCATGTTTCTTAATTTGGATGCTGCATTCTTACAGTTGCATGTCATGCGTATTTCTTTGTACGAGTGTTTCATCATTGCAAAGGTGTTTTCACAAATACGTGAAAATGAAATTTTTTCGATACTTCACTACAGACACAGTTTATTCCTTGTTTTAGTTTCTAATAGAAAATTGACGGAATAAATACTCGGACAATAGCGGTTCAGTTAGCTACTGCCTTATATGTTATGACATACTCTATATTCTATTTGGCCCGCTGTTGTTATAGCGTGGAAAATTTGTAACTCTGGAGATCTGTTGTTGGCAGTGTATTGTATACATTTGATCGATTTAGTGGACTTCTTCAGCTTGGAGTTTTCCGCTTTTGGCCAAACTATAGTAATAAGATAATATTTTAACTCTATGAGTAACTGGTAACGCACAAAACACAAATTAGGCAGGTGTAGGCGTCTAAAACTGCGTACGAATATATAGATTTCTCTTTTACTAGATATACCCAAACCTTTCAGTTCTAGCAGTTATATTTCCGAATAATGACTCATTCCAAAGCCTTTTATGAATTCGAATGAATTCACCATCTCTGATGATCTCAAAACCTGTGTTTATAATCCGCAGCTTTCCGTTACTAGTACATTCCTCTTGCCTGACCGCGTCGTCACGTTCCTGCATTGGTGAACCTTGATCAACATGTCTATTTACTGCTGTTACTACGAAATATTTCTCTCACAGAGGCACATTCTTCGTTGTAGTGGTTCATTGCGCGTTATTGACTAAGTGATTGTGCATTATCGTGTAGAAACGAGTAAATGAATAATTGAAAACGGTATCCGCACGTGGGGAGCAACATATAGTATGACAGAGATACACAGCTAACGTAACGACTTAGTCATGCATTGCAGACTAACAGTAAAAGCTTGTTATGTCGTATTTTCTATTTAGCTCTATACACATGTTACTCCATCTCATATCGTATGGAGCTGCGCTATCGATCGGTGACCCCGATATGTGCCGATATTAATTTGTAAGTATGGACGTCAATAATTACAAAGCGTGGCTCGCATTATCGATGTCCCCACCCTGCTCACAAACATGGCAGTGCGTACTTAATCACATTCTGTGGCTCTCTTAACGGCAGGATTACAATCCGTCAACAACGATCACTTCAGCCCACTCCATAAAGACGATAGTATTAAACGTATGAACCCCCAATCTGTTGTTTCTAAAATTTTTAGCTGATTTACAAACTAGGTATCTGAAGATCAGGTTGACGCGACTATTTTTGCGTATTCACCTGTCGGAAAATAGAATTCAAAGGAAAATATGTCGTTTCCGTGGTCGTTGATGCTTTTCATTAAGTTTTACCATAAAAGTGATGGCGTCGTCATTTGAAGGTATCAGTCTGGAACCGCGCGACCCTTACGGTCGCAGGTTCGAATCCTGCCTCGGGCATGGATGTGAGTGATGTCCTTAGGTTAGTTAAGTTTAAGTAGTTTTAAGTTCTAGGTGACTGATGACCTCAGATGTTAAGTCCAATAGTGCTCAGAGACATTTGAACCACTTGATTTCGAGGTACTCACCACTCCACCGGAATGAGTGGCCTCCCTAACAGGACTGATTACCACTTCACTTCTTATGAGCAGATATTTCATCATGCCCCTATAATCAGCAAACAGACTATACACATTAACCAAGACCATGCATCGGAACAGTAACACACGGCTCGTCAACGGTGTACTTCAGAAACTACGTCTGTCTCTCATAGCCAACTTGTAACGCTCCCGCCCGCTCGGACGTACGTTATCTGTATAAAACCTGTACTGTAATAAGTTCACTGGCTTCACCTTATAAACAAGGATTTTAGTACGTAAGTTGACCGCGTGTACCTAATAGAAGCAAGATCGGACTTGTACTCAGTCAATAACTACAGTGATGCATCAAGCAAATGTAAAGTATAATTGCTCGTTCGCATGGACAAGAAGTATACACAGTAGATGCTACCTATAATTAATAATTCGGTCGCCAGCCTACTTAGGCAATGAGTGAGTTTTTCCTTGTACAACTGGTTACATGTACAAGCATAGTAACACGTAGTAATAATGCGTTATATGGCGAAGTTTGAAACCAGAAAAATCCACTGAACTAAAGTTTTCTCTTTTTGTACTAATTTGGACGAGATAAATTCACACAACACCACACAGCAATGATTACTACGAACTGCATTTTGTATATTGATCAGACAGAAATCGGGCATAGATTGTCCTAGAATGAGCAGTTTTGAAAGCACACATACAATGTCACTATTAAAATTGGAAAACAACACTAATACCCTTAGGTTCAATATAGAACTTAACTTTACTGGTCAAATCTGATCAGCACATTTCAAGGTTTGGAGGAATGAACAAGAGAAGGGGGGGGGGGCTGAAACTGTTATGGTCGTTATACTGAAATTATTAAGTATTGAAGGCAAATTAACACTCAAAATCATCAATCTATGGATAACTACCCTTTTGTCTTACTTCTGAATAATTTAACTGCCATTATTTCTGTCTCACATTAATTAAATAACATCGCTAATTCAATTCAAAAAAACTCTCTTCCAAGTTAGTCATACTTTTGTTCTTTACCAACATTTGCAATAACACACAGAACTTTTAAACTTCTTTATAGCATAGATTGATCTACTGATAGTTCTTATTAGCACTAATTTTTAAACTTTCAGTTCAGGATACTCGGGTTGCACAATACGAGGTAAGGATCCTGTCTAGGTCAGTGATCAGGATAAGTCATGGCTAAAGCAATTCTGGTAAAAGTCACGTTATTATTGAACAGTTAGAAACATTTTCGACACTGGTCCACACAGATACACTTCTAAAGATGAAATAAATGTTTGACCTGTGCAAGTCGGTGCGGCGGTTGGCGGGCAGCGAGATAGCGGGCAGCACGGCACACATACAAGCACGGCTAAGGCTCACACTACATCGGCACTTTCCATCTTCTTGGCGTCGGAATCTTTCCAGTTTTGTGCCTCAGAATATAGCCATGCCAAGTAATCGTCGGAATCGGTTCATCCGAGGCTCAATGGAATCCACTTTTCCTGGGTAGCCGCCTCGGTACAGTACGTGTTCCTCTGACCGATTCACAACTCCGACTGTTGCTCGCCTCCGACTGTTCTACTGAGCCCGTTGTGCCGAACCGCGCCCAGTGTGCGTCTTCCCGCGCTCGCCTGCCTCCACCTTTTCCCGCTCCCCTACAGGTAGGGTATTCACCACAGGTTTTCTACTACACATATCCTAATGCATTACCTACGTATGGACCAAGTGTATAAATTACAATTTTCACATCTTACACTAGTTTTAACATTAAATACACTTCCCTTTGATTACCACATTATTTGAAATCCAACATAAATAATAATATTCATTTCAAAAGTTACTCACAGTTTCTTTAACATCACGATACGAACCGAAAAAGAAGTTCAAAACATTGCTTACATTAATTTATCTAAATTCATAAAGAAAAAAAATTTTATATGTACAGTTGTCGTTACACATGCCCCTGTTTCCAGAAAATTTTCTTAAGTCCAAATTTTATGGGAACACTAAATCTTACAATTATACAGTGGTTCTGAATCTTTACTTGAACGTCCAAAAGGATTTACACTACATATTTCCTTTTACTTACTGTATATAGGTTTACACTCTTTTAACACATCAAGAATAATTATTTTTCATTTACTCAAGTGCCTTTTGCACAGTCCAACTTCCCATCATAACATTACTAAAATAGCAATTTAATCCTTTTTTCTAAATTTCGTAAGAAATAATTTAAAATTCTGGAATACAAACATTTAACTACAAAAACAATTGTATATTTTGTATACACTATAAGATAATTTGTTGCTGCTTGCTTTGAATAGCAGTCCATTTCCTTACTTATTAAACAAAACACACACACACACATACTCAGAAAATTAACTACACATTTTTACTGCCTATTATGCGGATTTGGGCAGTCCTTTTCACTTCATATTGTCTCATCTCCTGGATCACATTTACAATTTTCCATCGACTATTTATCTGCCCTCATTGGTATTTGGCAGTCCTTCATATTATGGTTCATACACTGCCCATTTTCATTTCTGACAGTCCCATCTTTTATCTGGCTGATAGCATTTATCCTTTCTTTTCAGTCCTTTTCTCCATACATTTTTATAGTTACAGTACAATTGGTAATCTGAAACTCACATAACTACATTAGCACACTTTCAAGGGTATACAGACATTTACAAAGATTAGTTACATTTAGAATAACTTGGGTTCAGCATAAGATACAGCACAATTACTCGTTCCTAAGAACATACAGTTTCAGGTCCACAATATTTCTTACACCTAAAGGTCTTTTGGATTTTGGGTAGATCAGGTAGTAAGCATTGTCGTGTGGAATATTCTGTATTATATATGGTCCATTATAAATATATTTAAATTTGGAAATTTCATGGTTTAGTTCACTAGACTTTTCGTGGGTTTTTAAAAGAACATAATCTCCAATTTTAAATTTTGAAACTTTTAAATTTTTATTGTGTCTTTTAGATCTAGATTCAGCTTTTTGCTTTGCCCTTTTTATCACCAATTCTTTCTTTTGATCCAATCCCAAACTTGTACAAGGTGGAAACTCTAGTTTTTCTTCAATTAAACTTTTACTATTTCTGCCTAACAAAATTTCTTCCGGTGGAAATCCTGTAGTTTCATGATGTAATGTGTTCATGACATTCTCAAAATCCGATATAAATCTGCCCCAGACTCTAAATCAAGAAAACAATAATTCACTTTCAGGTAACACTGAGATACAGTAATAATAAAGTCATGCACAATACTAATAATATATACAAATACAGTATCCTGCCCCCAGTCTTTTAGTGTTCATAAAACAGTCACTTAAGTCTGGTGGCTTTTTAGGCCTCCTATTTTCTATATCTTTCATTATGCCATTCAGATCTTGCCAACGTTTCGTTTCATCAGGTGGCTTTTTAGGTTTTGAAATTTCAAAGTCTTTAGCAAGGTACAACATTCCCTGTTCTGCTATCATTTTATCAGGTGGTTCTTTTTGTTCCTGTAATTCACACTCCTTCAAAACATTTATTAAGGCATGCCCCAGTATAGTATCATCTGGAGGTTCCTGCAAATTATGCCCCTGTTTTACATTACTGAATAATTCATTCGGTTTTTGCCCACTTCTATTTACTGTATCTTGCTCTGGAAAATTGTCACTAATTTTCTCATACCCTCTTTCAGTAAAAGTATATTTACTTTCGTCTACACCTAAAAATTCATCTTCACTAGAATCACCACTACTTTCTTCCTCAACATCAGATTCACTTAAGTACGCTACTTTTGAACAATAGGGAAAGTCAGTATATTCATTTTCGTCTGTATTTGCGTACCTTTCATCATCTGAACCATCGTCAGAATCCGACCATTCTGGATCGCTTTCAGGTTCTAACATAAAAGCTTTTCTGAGACAGGCACTAAGTTCCTCCTCTGTATTGTCGTCAGGCTTGGATTTTAACTCAATCTCCTCTTTTGGCAATACGGCCTCATCCTCAGCTTTATTCACATCCACTGTGACTTCATATTCGGTGTAATCCTTGTGGACTTTAATTACTTTCAGGTAATCATCTGCCCCTTCTCCACGGTGCCTCTCGGTAGCAGCTTGTACTATTGGCGGACTGTTAGCAGAAGTTATTTCTTCGTCAATGCTGAGGATTTCATCCTCCAAATCCTTCCTACCCTTAATCTGCATCCTATTGGAGGCACGCATACTTTGTGCGGCGCTATTTATTCTCTCCTCTTCCAATTCGGGCCACGTCACCTTATCGACGTCCCTACTATTTCCTTTTCCACTAACTAATTTCTTTGCCTCATACTCCTTCTTAAAATCCTCCCACTCACATTGCTTTAGGCCCTTGTACAGATCGTCGATCTGCACATGCCAATCAGTTACTTCTGCTAATTCATTCTCGCCTTTTATCTCATTGCAAACACTGCTAACCGCACGTCTCTGTGTATTCACAGTTTCCTTTATTGTTTCCTTTGCCACGGAATTATCACTCGTAAAATTTTCATTAGCTCTGACGGCTATGTTCGTATCTACTGCTGCCGTATTTCTAGCGGCTTCTTTCCTAACAGATGTTCTGCTAGGCTGGGCCGTTGCCCTCTGATGCTCCACTCGCCTGTTAACATGTAGCGCTCTGTGCGGCAGAGATGACTCATTCTGGCTCGCAGCTGACGCTTGTTTCGCCACAACACGTCGCGTCGTTCCATGCCCGTCCCTAGCCTGTCTTATTACATTACGGTCGGTCCGGTATCTTTTCTTAAATCGGGGCCGGTATGTATTGTCCGCTTCCGTATGGCCCGCAACGTTCGCGGAAATTAGTGTCCCGCATCGTTATTATTTTGCGCGGTATACCCTCTACCGCGACCTGAATAATTTCCTCTGCCTCTTCCTCTGCCTCTTCCTCTCTGTATTATATTGACGCGAAATCCATCGCCGTCATTTCTTTCATCATTGTTTCGGTTATTATGGTTACCAAAGTTTTGATAATTGGTACGACTTGCGCGCCAATGGTCTTCGTCTTCGACCCTTTCTAGAAATGCTTGGAAGCTACGATGATTGCTTCCTACATACCTCTTTGAATCTTCTGGAAGCTCTTTATATAATTCCCAGATAATTGCTGAATCTGATCTTCGGCCTCTTAAATGCGTCAATTTCCGGTACCAATGCTCGCAGAAATCTTTTAAAGAATTCCTGCCCCCGTTATCATGCTGTTTGGCCATGATGAACTCCCGCCATAAATGGTCCTGCTTTTGTTCAGACCAATATTCTTCCGTAAATCTCTGCCTAAATTCTTCGAACGTCATTCGTCCGCTATTTAAATTTATTCCCCAGCGCTTAGCATCACCTGCTAAGGCGCTAATTACGACGTTTATCTTTTCCTGATCAGACAAGTGCTCAGGAAATACTCTCTCGCAATTTTTGATAAAATCTAACGGATGCCACCCGTTATGTTTCTTGGCTGGATCGAAGCGTTCCTCGCCTTCTAACAGCTTCGTAATCGGTGTGCCATTACAGACAACACCAGGCCTATCTTTAATTTTGCTCTCCAGATCGAAAATTCTGCCTTGAATTTTCGTAGTATTTTGTTCACAGTTTTGAACACATCCGGTTACTTTTTTATCTAAATCCCTTTCAGTTTCTAAAACTACCTTTTCCAACCGTGATATTCCGTGTTGACATTCGTTTACGATCTCAGTTTTAAGACCGAAAACTTTTTCGTCTATCTTAGTTTCAACCAGAGGTTCTACTTTCTCTTGGATGTTGAGAATTTCAACATCGAATCTACTATTTATGTTTCCAATTTCCTCCTGCATAGTATCCATATTTTTGTTAATGGTATCAATTTCAAGTTTCAGTGTATTTACCACAGAACTTAAATTACCCACTTTCTGTTCTACTTGTTCTATTTGTTTACTAATTTTAATTCCCTGTCCTTCGACCTGTGCTTTAATCTGATCACTCTGTGTTTTGAGCTGCTCTGCAACGTGTGTTTTAAGTTGATTAACCTGATTGCCGACTTGTTTTTGAAGTTGCTCATTTTGTGTTTTGAGCTGACGTCCCTGTGTTTTGAGTTGCTCGTCAACGTGTGTTTTAAGCTGTTCATTCTGTGTTTTGAGTTGCTCGTCAACGTGTGTTTTAAGCTGTTCATTCTGTGTTTTGAGCTGACGTCCCTGTGTTTTGAGTTGCTCGTTAACGTGTGTTTTAAGCTGTTCATTCTGTCCCGTAACTTGTTTGGTTAATCGTTCAAATGAGTCGTTCATACTTAAAATTTTTATACTGTTTTGTTCTACAGGATCGATGTGTTCCGATTCTACTTCAGAAGTTTCTTTCGGTCCTTTCTTTATCTGTGGTGAATCAAACATGTCAGTTGATTCGTTCACGTACCCACTATCATCTACCAAGTCACCCTCTACTTCCTGTTTTGTCCTTTGCTGTGTTCGAGACGATCTCGACATTTCAATCTGTTCGTTGACGTGTTCATGGTATTGTATGTACGACAATTGTCTTCCGCTAACGCCATCTGTTATCTGGCCACGTAAACTCCTGCTACTGCCTGCCGCATTCTCCATTTCGCTTGGCGCATCTATTCTGCCCACGTTCCTGTCCATATTGAATGCCAACTATACCACACTATTATACTTGACGCTCACTGTAATTTATTTTACTGACCTTTATTGCTATTCGTGCCACTGAACATCCACTGTTCGATCTTTACGTTAATTTGTAATCGACAACAACTGGATGTCCTGTCACCGGGAAGCCACTTGTAACGCTCCCGCCCGCTCGGACGTACGTTATCTGTATAAAACCTGTACTGTAATAAGTTCACTGTCTTCACCTTATAAACAAGGATCTTAGTACGTAAGTTGACCGCGTGTACCTAATAGAAGCAAGATCGGACTTGTACTCAGTCAATAACTACAGTGATGCATCAAGCAAATGTAAAGTATAATTGCTCGTTCGCATGGACAAGAAGTATACACAGTAGATGCTACCTATAATTAATAATTCGGTCGCCAGCCTACTTAGGCAATGAGTGAGTTTTTCCTTGTACAAGTGGTTACATGTACAAGCATAGTAACACGTAGTAATAATGCGTTATATGGCGAAGTTTGAAACCAGAAAAATCCACTGAACTAAAGTTTTCTCTTTTTGTACTAATTTGGACGAGATAAATTCACACAACACCACACAGCAATAATTACTACGAACTGCATTTTGTATATTGATCAGACAGAAATCGGGCATAGATTGTCCTAGAATGAGCAGTTTTGAAAGCACACATACAATGTCACTATTAAAATTGGAAAACAACACTAATACCCTTAGGTTCAATATAGAACTTAACTTTACTGGTCAAATCTGATCAGCACATTTCAAGGTTTGAAGGAATGAACAAGAGAAGAGGGGGGGGGGGCCCTGAAACTGTTATGGTCGTTATACTGAAATTATTAAGTATTGAAGGTAAATTAACACTCAAAATCATCAATCTATGGATAACTACTCTTTTGTCTTACTTCTGAATAATTTTACTGTCATTATATCTGTCTCAGATTAATTAAATAACATCGTTAACTCAATTCAAAAAAACTCTCTTCCAAGTTAGTCATACTTTTGTTCTTTACCAACATTTGCAATAACACACAGAACTTTTAAACTTCTTTATAGCATAGATTGATCTACTGATAGTTCTTATTAGCACTAATTTTTAAACTTTCAGTTCAGGATACTCGGGTTGCACAATACGAGGTAAGGATCCTGTCTAGGTCAGTGATCAGGATAAGTCATGGCTAAAGCAATTCTGGTAAAAGTCACGTTATTATTGAACAGTTAGAAACATTTTCGACACTGGTCCACACAGATACACTTCTAAAGATGAAATAAATGTTTGACCTGTGCAAGTCGGTGCGGCGGTTGGCGGGCAGCGAGATAGCGGGCAGCACGGCACACATACAAGCACGGCTAAGGCTCACACTACATCGGCACTTTCCATCTTCTTAGCGTCGTAATCTTTCCAATTTTGTGCCTCAGAATATAGCCATGCCAAGTAATCGTCGGAATCGGTTCATCCGAGGCTCAATGGAATCCACTTTTCCTGGGTAGCCGCCTCGGTACAGTACGTGTTCCTCTGACCGATTCACAACTCCGACTGTTGCTCGCCTCCGACTGTTCTACTGAGCCCGTTGTGCCGAACCGCGCCAGTGTGCGTCTTCCCGCGCTCGCCTGCCTCCACCTTTTCCCGCTCCCCTACAGGTAGGGTATTCACCACAGGTTTTCTACTACACATATCCTACTGCATTACCTACGTATGGACCAAGTGTTTAAATTACAATTTTCACATCTTACAATAGTTTTAACATTAAATACACTTCCCTTTGATTACCACATTATTTGAAATCCAACATAAATAATAATATTCATTTCAAAAGTTACTCACAGTTTCTTTAACATCACGATACGAACCGAAAAAGAAGTTCAAAACATTGCTTACATTAATTTATCTAAATTCATAAAGAAAAAAAATTTTATATGTACAGTTGTCGTTACAAACTGCCACTATAAAAGAGTAATACTAAGACAGTTCCAACTGGAAATTAAAGGTGAAACGTCCCCTTAGAAGAATTAGTGAATTACCGTGCTGGTAAACCCCTTACGTCATTTTATTTTCAAACAGCTGAGCAAAACTGAACGTACTCAGACATTTCTCTCTTTACTTATTCTGATCATCACTAAACTGACACACAATATTTTTAGCGCAAAGGAATCTGACTTTTAATAATCCCTACACAAGAATGGCCCCGACTAACAATAAGCTATACCTTTCATGAATCACTAACCTCACAAAAATTTTCGTTAATCGAACTACTCGAATACAGCGAGCGCCAATACTGCCAGCTAAATAAAAGATTCTAACTACTGAAGTCACTAACTGCTGATAGGTATAGTTAGCAAATGAAAGATTTTGATACAGAACAAACAATGTATTTACCTTAATAGTGTTCAAAAGTCATTTTATATATATATATATATATATATATATATATATATATATATATATATATATATATATATATCAGTTCATGACATCCAGTCTTACAAATTTACTGTCTCTGATGGACACAGGTCCAGATCATCCGCTCTCAAAACTCCGCCATCTCTCTCCCCACATCCACCACTACTGGCGGCTCACCTCTTCGTACAGAGCGCTAGGTGACGTTACCAACATAAAAACCTAAACAGCCTACTTACAAAGGATATGATTAGATGGAGCAACAGAAGAGAGAAGTTATGGCGTTCGTGCAGAAAGTCTCCGTCGAGAACAAAGCAAGGTGATCTACCAAAGCAGCAATAAAATCAGATATATAAAAGATGTCAACAAACTGCACACACGTGGAATCAATGACGCAGTTTCGAGTGCAGAATTGTACACATCAGCAAGAGGGAACCATGTGTTGTACGCATAGTGGAACACGAGGATCATATTACCCAACCACAATATTATTGCGTTTGATAACCTGTGGCTGATATCGGAAACAGGCGGTTACTTTACGGTAGACAAAACACTATATCCATTTTTCCGACTGTCTTACATATTGTGGAATTCTTAAAAGTTTCACGGCAGGTTGTGTGGGCATTAGAAGAGCTCAGCACGTTCTGATGATGTTTTCAAGCACCTTTTCTCCCACGTGCAATAATATTGCGGTCAAGTAATGTATCGTCCGGAAAAGAACGTCAATAGATTAACATTGTGATAACTCCCTTCAGCAGGAAAATGCAAGAGCTGATCGAAATTGTAGGTCAACCGGCCATCATGAATCGCAGTGGTAGACAGAAGCTCGCGTCGAAAGCGCTCTGCCGGCTGGTCCATCTGGCGCGACAGTAAACGTAGCGTGCAGATGCACACAACGCACTGTGTTGACAAATCCACCATCGAACACCACGAGAACAGTGCTACGTGACGCCCTGGCTAACAGTTCATTCGCCAAACCAGTGAATAATAATTTAAATGAATGCTGTTAGTCACAAAGTTCGCCAACCACTTACTCCCCACTCATGTCACCCAAATAAAGAAATATTGCTATGGGAGAATAAGAAGAACATTATGGTTTAACGACCAGTCTACGACGAGGTCATTGGCGACAGAACACCAGCTTGGCTAACTGGAAAGTTGCATGCGGCAATCATACAAGATACTATGTATCACAGTTCTGTTAATGTGACTCTGATCATGGCTTAAATAGCAAACCTTACAGGTATAAATAAAATAAAATAAGTAGCGATGAAAGTAGACAATTACATTAACTAGTGACATAATAACCGTGGCCTCATGTAACTTTTTCTCTCATCTATTGACACAATTTCTGCATAATCCTTAGAACCGAAAATTCCAAGGGAATCAGCCATACACTTTCCTCTTCATAAATCTAATTTAATCAACTTCTCTTATTATTTGACCATCTCGTGCTACTAAAAATGATGTAATCCGCCAGACAAATTTCACTATCTTTTGTTCCACTTGAGCGACGCCAATTACTAATGATCCACGGTGACATTTGTTTTCTCGGAGTGCTTTGCTTATAGAACATCCGTAAGGAATTTTCTACGTTGTTTAATTTATTCTAGTAATGATTTCAGTAACTCTATACAGGTGTATTAGAGTTCATTTTTTTCCTTATCCCCTTAAAACCTCGCAAACTGTAAGATGTAACTACCAGGAGTATATTCCTAACCATGTTGATGTAGTAACGAAATGTAGTATCTGCTTCAAGCCAACGTTTATCCACAGCAGCACGAAGTCAAATTAGAAAGTTTACTTACAGCACTCCATTTTTGAGATCATCTGCTTCGTTATGGTGAGACTATATGGTCATGAAATAATTGTTTATGAATTCGTCGTCAAAATAAATTCATACTGCTTTTTGTAGAGACTTACACTCGTAAGTTTAGGGGAACCGGCGTAGCCCAGCAGTTGGGTAACCGCCATTTTTGAGAAGATGTGTCTTTGACCTCCGTAACTGCGCTCTGTATATACAACGTTCTCGAGAAACGATAAGACAAATTGATGAAGTAATAGTGTTTTCACTATAGCCGACAGATTCGTCTAGCGAGAATCAGCAACTGTATTAATATTTAAGATAATTCTCATTTAATTCTCCGTCTCAGTTGCCCTTTTTTAATTACATTACATGTTCCAGTCAGTCATGATAATCTGCAGATCCAAGCAGTTGTGTCTACAACCTGGTTTGTCAGCACAGAACCACAGTACTTTGTTATTTGAGTCTGATAAGGAAAGAAGTGTTGTTGACGCACCTACTGCAAATGGCTCTCAGCACTATGGAACTTAACATCTGTGGTCATCAGTCCCCTAGAACAGAGAACTACTTACACCTAAGACATCACACACATCCATCCCCGAGGCAGGATTTGAACCTGCGACCGTAGCGGTCGCGCAGTTCTGAAATGAGCGGTTAGAACCACTCGACCACCGCTGCCGGCTCACCTACTTCGATTCTAAGCGATCGAAACATGTTATCTAACTAAAAATGTGCAACTGAGACGGAAACATAAATGAGAATTATCTTAATAGCCTTTTACAGCTCAAGATGCGCACCGTTGAATTATTGTGTCTTGATTAATATACTATTTTACTGCTACTTCATGACTCTTTTTCGGTCCGCCATCAATTTGGGGATAGCTTTTAGGAGGATCGGAATCCTCACTTGGAACTTACTGACATGACACGTCTGTGAAGGCCAACAGCGTATTGATCAGAGTTCTGAAGCTCTCAGTAGTTATCGTAAGATGATTAGTTGGCCGAAATGCATGATGCGGAATTAGCAAAACAATATTGTGATCAGTGCAGTAAAATTCGTGTGTGCTGAACTATAGCTATCGCCAGCTTCTTTCAAGATAGTATATCTTAAACTGTTGCAGTAATTGATGAGGTATTGCTCTGATGACATTTATTGAATGTTCGGAACGTGTAAATTGCGGAATGGTGTTTTGCTGACTACTGAAATGCAGATACCTACTTGTAATTTGTACAGTATGGTCAACTAATATTGAAATGAAGTTATAAGAACGTTCGCTCATTGCTTGCGTAACTATTGACTGGAAAAATACATTAATGTCACATTTAAAATAATCAGTATTAAAGGAAGACGGTAATTTGATAAAAGAGCGTGCAATAGTTCGAAATTCCGGACACACCTGGGAGAGAAACGAAACCCACTTGTTCAGACGGGGAGAGAGACTGATAAATTATACAGGCTTCTTAGGTGTAGATTAATAGTCAGACTGTGCTCACAATATTTGCGACTCTCAGCTAGCACTCGTCTCGACAGCGAAATTAGTGTGACGGGAATTACGCATGCAGATGTCCATGATAAAATAGCTGCGGTCAAACCTGCTAAAGGGAATGTATATGCAAGCGTCCTCTGCAATCTTCAGTGGTAGAAAGAAAACAACTGGGCTATCGACCAATGAATAGACGTGTTGTGATACGGCTTTCCTAAGCTATTTTTTATTACTGTTTGTTAAGTAAGAGTATGGTCGACATTACACACAGACGGTAAAAGATATCGCCTTAGTTCCTTCACAATCCAACGGAGGGAACCTATGCCCATCATGCAAAGTATTTAATACATTAGTTTACTTTAAATTTCTAACTGACATACATAAGTCCAGCCTACGAATCGCGCTTACCAAAGATGTTTGATGTCAACTACCAAACGTTGGTTCACGGATAAAAGTTAAGAATGCACTTTGTCGAAGGATAGTGATCAGAATCACCGCAGCAGGCTTTGCAACGACAGGAAAAAGGGTAAAGATGTGCAGTTACTGGATGGGCACTGAAAATCGCCTAACACCAATGTTATCGAAAGTGTATTGTCTTATAACAAAAAGAAAGGCAATGAATAAGGATCTTCACTCTGAAATAGCTGTCAGCACTAATTCGACGCATTTGGAGCTCTCTTCCAAGTGAATACGCAGAAAACGTTGTCTCAAGTGAGCCTCGGACATGACAAGCAGCTACCGACGCTGCAAGTGGCTAGATGTATTATTAATTGTAGTTGCGTTTTTCTATTGTTAACATAAGTATGTATATGTTCTAGTTTGTTGTAAAATTCATGTCTATACTGACTAACTGCCCACGATATTACTTAACAGACTGTACTTACAGAGACTGTACTTATATAGACTGTAATTATATATTACGAGGGCAGTTCAATAAGTAATGCAACACATTTTTTTTTCTGAAACAGGGGTTGTTTTATTCAGCATTGAAATACACCAGGTTATTCCCCAATCTTTTAGCTACACAACACTATTTTTCAACGTAATCTCCATTCAATGCTACGGCCTTACGCCACCTTGAAATGAGGGCCTGTACGCCTGCACGGTACCATTCCACTGGTCGATGTCGGAGCCAACGTCGTACTGCATCAATAACTTCTTCATCATCCGCGTAGTGCCTCCCACGGATTGCGTCCTTCATTGGGCCAAACATATGAAAATCCGACGGTGCGAGATAGGGGCTGTAGGGTGCATGAGGAAGAACAGTCCACTGAAGTTTTGTGAGCTCCTCTCGGGTGCGAAGACTTGTGTGAGGTCTTGCGTTGTCATGAAGAAGGAGAAGTTCGTTCAGATTTTTGTGCCTACGATCACGCTGAAGTCGTTTCCTCAGTTTCTGAAGAGTAGCACAATACACTTCAGAGTTGATCGTTTGACCATGGGGAAGGACATCGAACAGAATAACCCCTTCAGCGTCCCAGAAGACTGTAACCATAACTTTACCGACTGAGGGTATGGCTTTAAACTTTTTCTTGGTAGGGGAGTGGGTGTGGCGCCACTCCATTGATTGCCGTTTTGTTTCAGGTTCGAAGTGATGAACCCATGTTTCATCGCCTGTAACAATCTTTGACAAGAAATTTTCACCCTCAGCCACATGACGAGCAAGCAATTCCGCACAGATGGTTCTCCTTTGCTCTTTATGGTGTTCGGTTAGACAACGAGGGACCCAGCGGGAACAAACCTTTGAATATCCCAACTGGTGAACAATTGTGACAGCACTACCAACAGAAATGTCAAGTTGAGCACTGAGTTGTTTGATGGTGATCCGTCGATCATCTCGAACGAGTGTGTTCGCACGCTCCGCCATTGCAGGAGTCACAGCTGTGCACGGCCGGCCCGCACGCGGGAGATCAGACAGTCTTGCTTGACCTTGCGGCGATGATGACACACGCTTTGCCCAACGACTCTCCGTGCTTTTGTCCACTGCCAGATCACCGTAGACATTCTGCAAGCGCCTATGAATATCGGAGATGCCCTGGTTTTCCGCCAAAAGAAACTCGATCACTGCCCGTTGTTTGCAACGCCTGTCGGAAGTCAATGAAACTATACGAGACGAAGCGGGAATGTTTGAAAATATTCCACAAGAAATTTCCGGTTTTTTCAACCAAAATTGGCCGAGAAAAAAATGTGTTGCATTACTTATTGAACTGCCCTCGTATATAGGCTGTTTCAGATAACGTGTTATTCTTTCTAACTTATCGCATGGTAAGTGCAAGAAATATTTAGCCTGATAAACGTAACAGACGTTACTCTCTCAGCTGAGTTACGAACATAATTTATTTACTTATTTTTCAGGAAGTTACAGTGAGAGGGTATAAATTTTTAAATACCATCTTTTTAGTCTCATGTAGATGATCTATTTAAATCAACAGTGTACAGATCAGTTTAAATCAAGGTTCTACAGGTTCTGGAATTTGGAAATTTGTGGTAAGGTCTTATGGGATCAAACTGCTGAGGTCGTCGGTCCCTAAGCTTACACACTACTTAATCTAACTTTATCTTAAGCTAAAGGCGACACACACACCCATGCCCGAGGGAGGACTCGATCCTCCGACGGGGGGAGCCGCGCGGACAGGCTACAGGTTCTAATTAGGGGCTAGAAACGTTCAAAGTTTTACCGGTTGATGCCTCAGGCTGTACAAACGCTGAAGAGCCAAAGAAACTGCTACAACTGCCTAATATCATGTAGGGCCTCCGCGAGCACACGGAAGTGTCGCAACACGACGTGGCATGGACTCGAGGAATTTATGAAGTAGTGTTGAAGGAAATTTACACCGTGAATCCTGCAGGGCTGTGCATAAATCCGTAAGAGTACGAGGGGGTTTAGATATCTTCTGAACAGCACGTTGCAAGGAATCTCAGATATACTCAATAATGTTCATGTCTGAGAACTTCCGTGACCAGCGGAAGTGTTTAAGGGGCTCCGGAAAGGCTCAAAATCATGAAAAGTTCAATTTTTACTTTTTTGCGTTTTCTGTATCTGCAGACTATTACCTTTTAATAGATATATAATTTATTCAATTCCGAAGACTACAACTATTTTTAAATTTTTTTTGAAATGTGTTCTACATGGGCGTGACCCACTGTGGCGCTGTTAAACTGCTGTCAAATGGTGTTATTATTAACGTCCGTGTTCATCAGGTACATTTTAGTGATGTGAGATAAAGTATGTGTTGTGGCTAACCTGTGATGGTTCAATATATATCGCTGGTGTGATTGTCGAGTGTTTCATGTTTATTTACTCTGTCGTTATCTCGAAAATATTCGTAATTAATTCGGTTTCTTGAGTCTCTGTTTTGTTCAACTATAATAATGAGTACAAGTAAAGTTATTAGAAATCCTATGAAGGCTTTTAAGAAAAGGAGAAATGTTGGAAAACCAAAGGTATTTAGAAATATGGGAATGAAGATAGGTTCTAACATGGTACGAGCGATGCTTGCTTTAGACAAGGAACGCCTTCGGGCTGCAGACAGTGCTGTAAAGAGTCTAGAAATACAAGCAAGAGTAAACAGGAGGAGGAACAAGAGGAAGCTGGAGGAGGAGTTTGCAGAGGATGAAGATAATCCATCCTATGGACCTGGAATGCACTAAAAAGTTAATCCAATCTTTGTCCCTGGATTCCCAAAACTTTTATTTTCTCATACTAATTACATGTTTTCTAAGGATCTTCCAAACATATTTGTTTCAAACTTTCAGTAAATGTTACACAGTACCTTCTGCATAATTTAACACAGCCTTTTTCCAAAAAACTGTATATTTTTGAATATATAAATAAAAAATTGCAAAAAATGTTGTGAATTTTCATTACAATTGAAAAAAAATCATCTTTAATAACTGAACTAAAATTTTGTAAAATCCCTGTGTAAAATTGTAGCCCATATTCCAATAAATAATCTGTAAAAAGTTCAACTTCCTACCTCAAATACTTTGTGAGGAAAGATGTAATTTATAAGCGTTATTTTAACATTGCAAGTATAGGGCGTTCCGGAGCCCCTTAAACTCAGAAGAGTGTTCCTGGAGCCACTCTGTAGCAATTCTAGATGTGTAGGGTGTCGTACTGTTCTGCTGGAATTGTGCAAGTCCGTCTGAATGCACAATGAACATGAGTGGATGCACGTGACCAGACAGGATGCTCACGTACGTGTCACCTGTCAAAGTCGCATCTAGACGTATCAGGGGTTCCATATCACTGCAACAGCACACATCCCACACCGTTACAGAGCCTCCACCAGCTTCAACAGTCCTCTGCTGAGATGCAGGATCCGTGGATTAATTAGGTTGTCTCTATACCCTACACGTCCATCCGCTGGATAGAATTTGAAACGAAACTTGGCCGACCAGGCTGATGACATATATCCAGTGATCAGCAATCGAATGTCGGTGTTGAAGGGCCATGGCTAGGCGTAAGGCTTCGTGTGACGCAGTCATAAAGGATACATGAGTGGGCCTTCGGCTCCGAAAGCCCATATCGATGATGTTTCTTTGAATGATTCGCACGCTGACACTTGTTGATGGCCCGGTATTGAAATCTGGAACAATTTGCAGAAGGGTTGCATTTCTTGTCACGTTGAACGATTCTCTTCAGTTTATGTTGGTCCCCTTTTTGCAAGATCTTTTTCCGGTCGCAGCTACGTCGGAGATGTGATGTTCTACCGGTTTCCTAATATTCACGGTACAGTCGTGGAACGTCGTACGGGATAATCCCCACTGCATCGCTATCTCGGAGATGAAGTAACACATCGCTTGTGCACCGACTATAACAAAAGTACAAACTTACTTAAATTTTAATAACCTGCCATTGTAGCAGCAATAACCGATCAAACAAGTGCGCCAGACACCTCTTGTGTTATATAGGCGTTTTCGCCCGTACGGCCGATTTCTGCCTATTTGCATATTCTGTATTTGAATACCCATGCCTGTACTAGTTTCTTTGATGCTTCAGTGTAATTGGCTGTGTTCAGATCGTTACTGAGACGTAAAGTAACGTCTCAGGAAACGACAAACCTCCTAGATGCTCGTTTTGAAGCCATGTTCGGTGAGATTGTTGAATCTATGCTTACATTGCCGTATCCACGGCAACGGCGTCAGGAAGACCATATTTTGATTTTGTTGTTTTGTTTCCTGTGACTTTACATTGACTGACAACCAATCACTTAGAAATGATTCTTGTTTCTGTTGCAAGCAATGCTGATTTGGGTTGTTTTGAACTTATAGTAAAAAATTGCTTCTAAAGTGAGCACCGTTTACTTAATATTACGTAATTATTTCAGCAAATCCTCACTGCATTTTCTTACCAACTTGCATTTTTAGACTATTTGTCTGTTTTAGAGTTTGATGTTGAAGGCTTGCTGACTTCTGTTTTGAAACGAGTAATCAAAGACTTCTAGACTTGAAGGATTTTTTGTTGAAATACTCAGTAACTAATGAAAAGCACTTACTTTTTTGCGCATTTGCTTCACTGTCGAAACCAGCAATGCTTCACAATTTCTAAATATGAAAGGGAATTGGTTGTACGTCCTAATCACCTTCTCCCTCCTCTCTCTGTTTATCTCCATATGGCCCTGTCTCGTGCCATCTCAACCTACCTCCTTTCTCCTGATTCTTTTCTCTCTTCATGCCTATTTCCTAACTCCTAACACCTTTCTCTACCTGTTCACCTCCTCATGCCCTCGTTATCTAACTTTCAGTATTGTTTAAAGGTATTGCAAACGAAGCCTTCGTTGGGAACTGAAGCCGTTTAAAATCGATGGGTAAATCGCTGGGATAAATGGGTTAACTGGGTATCAGAGAGAATTTGCAGTTGCTGGATCAGTGAGAATAGTAGCTCAAAGACGCATTTCGCATAGTTTGAAAATACGATCGGGTATAATTACAATGTTTTTGAAAAATTAGATGTTGTGGTAGAATTTTAATAAAAAATCAGACAAGCCATAAATACAGCTTTCCTGTTTTGTGTTAAAACCGACAGCGAGGAAGAAAACAAACCAGCATGTTCTTATTTTGGTCGACAATGAAATATGAGGAGGAATGAGGAGTATGGAGGAAACATTTTGTCTAATGGTTTCAAATTACTGATATCATAGTTAATATTGAATGTGAGGAAGGAAACGAAGCCGCTTATTTTCACAGCACAGCGCCGCACTTTTTTCTCACAATTCGTTTTAACAGAATTGTTGTTTTCATTATATACAAATTTGAAGTTAATATATTGTATACAGGACGATTCACGTGAGATTTAACACCCTATTTATATCTTGAACGGTTACACATATCGCAGCACGGTTTTCGGCAAATATTAGAGCGTTTAGGGGCACGCACTTTTTTTTGTTTGGTTAATGTTTCTATACCTGGTTACAACGGGGGTATTGAAACCAGTATGTTTCTTGTAATGGGGTCATATACATTTTATAGTAGCATTCGTTAGCTATTCAAAAGAAAATTGCAGTGATGTAGTGTTTGTTAAATTCGATGTTCAACCCTTTGGTAAAAAATTCGAGAAATGCCCCAGAATGTGAGATCACGGTGGCCGGAATCAGCATTAATGGTGTAGATAGTGCTACGCTGCATCTCAGACCAGCCTGCTTAGTTGTATACTGTAAGACAGGCCTGCGCTACGAGAATAAAGCATCAGTTCCTCTTGAACCAATTTATGACGTGAATGAAAGTTCATCTACGAATGTTGTATACGGAAATACGACACAGACTAGAATCTAGCGATCACAAAGGGCTTAGGAAAACTATTTCGCATTTGCGTATCTACCCTGATTTACGTGAGCTCAAGCAGAGAGATCAACTGTTCATTCTTCCGATATAAAAAGGTCTTATACGCTGTAAAAATTTCGGCATTTGTTTTCCTGTACGCGGCTGTGCGGTTCTTAGATGTAATATACGTGCTGTCGGACAACTGTCTCTGCCTACACTGCTGTAAGTCATATAATGTGGGATACGTTTGTTGAATTCAACATTGTGTGAAAAATACTTTAGTGACCACGTGTACACCGCAGAATAAATATTCTTCTTAAAGAAACATCGTTTGATACTGAACGTAAGAGCGTAGAGAAGAGTTACCAGCTACGTGCAGTACACGCTAACGACTTCTTTCGTATTGCAGTGTCATTTTTGGCACACGATGTGAAATAAAAAATTTACTAACAATCATCTGCTAACCACATATATAACATAAATTTTGTCTTCCAAAAATATACCTTTACCAGGCGCGGCTCGTGGTTTCTGTACTGGGGAAGGCTGCGGTATTATCGGTCGGGGCGAACATAGACCTAGGGTTACGCTACAGATTAGTCTGACATAAACAACTAAGAATTCAGGGGGAGGGGGGTGGGCGGGCATATCACTCTCTACCCTTAATTTTACGTACTGCATCTTCTATAATCAGGTATTAAATATCATTAGAAGCTAACTTCGAATTAAAATCTTTGGTTAGTGTTTCTAAACGTCATCATTACATTTTCTGACACTTTGCAGCAAATCATATGAACAGACGCGTTTCGGAGAGATCTTTAATGCTATGAATGTTAACTTTGCGGCTGCTTAATATTTTAAGTGTTTTCAGTTCTAAACTTAAGGCGTTTATTGTGGTTTACCTCCAAAGCTCGAAGTTTACGAGTTCGCATGACGATATTGTGATGTTTTGGTGACGTTACAGATCTTGTTCGAGTGAAACTCACTAAAATCTGGCAAAATACACTCAGAAAAAGAAACTTGCTAATATCACACGATATCAACAAAAGCAGTCAGCATCAGCAAGCAAGGAAAGTAAAGTAATGGGACAAATTTCGCGCGTTTTGTCCTCTAATTACTTATGAAAGTGTCGCTAGATGGTAGTACTGTTATGTTACTGTAGTCTAGTGCACTCTGGCGGGATATTTGCAAACTTATTCTGAATGTGGATAACATAGCCAATGGCAGAAAGAAAACAATTATGTAAAACATTATCAAAACAATAATACTAAACGTCGATTAATGACGCATCGAAGCGCAGTAGAGATGTGCACAGACAGAGATTGGATAGCAAAGTTTCGGCCACTCTACATTCCTTTATTACATAGATAGTTGAACGTGAAAAACGTGTGGTGGTTGGTATGACACCCTTAGGCTGCAAGCTCTGAGCCTTCGGGTCGCCCATAAAGAGCAGTACTATGTAGAAGCCACGCCCCCAAACCGCTACTACATGCAGCTTATGGACGTTCCAAGGCGCAGCCTAAACACTACTAACCGTTCGTAAAACATCTATCGATACAAACAGTTCCAAAAACGTTGACCGTCGTTATTTTAATCGGAATGGGAATTATGCGAAATTCGTCCTGATAATTTAAATTATGTAATACGTTCTTGCGAAATTTACTTTAACATATATTTTGGGGCGGCTCCGCCTCAGAGCCTTTAATTACGAGCCGCGCCTGAACTTTACTGTTTATTTAAGCAAGTTTCAAATCTGTTGACCGTGGACTGAAAATCACATTTGCAATCGCCGTTAGAAAGGACGATGAACAGAAGTAATTACAGTGGATAATATGGCTGAGAATGCAACTGGCGATTCGGCGACACATATCGTCTGGCGTAGCTGTAGCTTCGTCATAGACTACTTCTTTAGTGTTCCCCAAGGAAATAAGTCGAGAGCAGTAAAATCGGGGGACCTCGTAGGATATTTGACAACAGAATTTCGTCGTATCCAACGCCCAGGATAGTTCTCATTCAGTATCTGCGTTGCAACACGGGACGAGTGAGCTGGACCACCGTCGTGTTCCAGCCACATACATTGTCGAATATCCAGTGCTACCTATTCTGGAAGAACCGGGAGAATGTTCTTCAGAATATCGTCATATCGTGAAGTAAGGTCCCATAATGTAGGTTCCTATGATGCCGCACCATACGTTTACTCTCCGCGGCCGTTGATGTGGTACCTGACGAAGCCAGTGTGGATTTTCGGCTGCCCAGCAGTGCGTGTTATGTAAATTTACATTAGCATAGTTAGTAAGCGCTGCTTCATCGGTATAGAGCACACGTTGGGAAAACATAGGATCCTCTCTCAGCTGCTCAAGGGCAAACCCACAAAATTCTGTACAGCGTTCTAAATCACTGTCTTCGAGTGCTTTATGTAGTGACAGAGGATATGGATGGGAATTCTGTCGATGCCGGGTGCGAATGACACTCGTCTGACTGATTCCACATTCCTTGGCAATATGTCTCGTAGAACTGTGCGGATTCATTAGCGTCGTAGCCAGAACAGCTTCTTCGCGTTCTCAGTCAGTTGAAGTCTCCTTGAGTTCAAGCAGCCTGTCCGCACCGGCGTCGTAATAAGTCGTGCAATTGCATAGCACATCGGACACTGGCGATCTTGATGGACATACCTATACCACTGTGGTATTTTTACGACATTTCTTTTCAACTTAAAACATATATTCAACTTCTCTCATTGGCGTACATGTCTGCACACACCGAATGTTCAAGAAAAAATCAGTGGTCCGCAGTGCAGACAATTAACAGGCAAAAGTGTTGACGTTCTGACACACCCTAGCACGAAAGCTCTGCTTGGCTGTGCTTGCATCGGACACAGCATTCTCACACACTAGGACATTTCTCGAATTTTCTTATTGCAGGGTTCAACGTCAATATTAACGAACGCTGTACCACCGTAACTGTCTTATCAAGAGCTATCGAATACAGTTATAAAAAGTATACGGTTCCATAGAAAAAACGTACTTGCATCAATATCTCCGTGGATACCAGCGGTAAATCATTAACCAAGCAAAAATATAAGTGCCTCTCGACCCTCTAATATTTGCAGAAAACCGATTTTAGATATGTGTGACCGTTCACGAAATCAAATAGGTGTTACGTCTTACGTGACTGATCCTGTATATTTAAACAACAAGAACACTATGTCGGTCCAGATGTTTATTAGAGTATCGGGTAGGAATATGAAGTGAGTCGATCAATTGCGTTTCGAATTTTTGCTAATATTGCTTCCCCTTTATGCATTATATAGATGTATGTACTGTGAAAAAAAAAATATGTAGGGTGTGCAAGTACGAAAGTTTACTAAAGTATAGGGTAATAATTTAATAAATCGTTCAAGAAATTTTTTACAGCAACATGTTTCCTTTATATTTTATACGTGTATTTATGTATCGTACAAAAATATAGCTATGTCCGTCTGATTGTTTATAAGAGGATCGTGTAAGAATTGGAAATAGACTGGTCAACAACTTTTCGAGGTTTTTGCAACAAACGTTAAAGAGCGGCCTACTGGAATAAATTAATTTAATAGTGCAAAAATTTTGATTGGGGCACTGGAGTTCCCGTATCACTTTTTTCACTAAAGTTCCACCTGTCTGGGTCCTGACAACCACCAAAGAGTACTGAAATATAAAACAAAAAGCATATAATGGTCACAACTCCACGCATAAATCGAAAAAAAGAACATTCTATAATACTGAACAACAAATTTGAAGTGGAAAAGTGTAAATTGCATGTTTCTGAGTTAGTTATGTTTATTTCAGTATAAAAAGATGCAAAATCATCATCTTCATAAATATTTAGCTCTTGTTTTTTTAAAGTAATCTACATTTCGGTATAAATAACTCATCAACTAAGTATGCATTCATGTTCCAAGATTCAGCATAACAAATTTTAAGTGAATAATTACTTGAATTATGTGATGTGTTACGCATTGATAAATTTCACTGCCATTATCGAAGTACAAAAGTAAAATATCAAAACAAAAATGTAGGTAACATTAAATGAATGAAAATAACCTGGAAGTCTACTTTGTACCAGAACTATGTAAAGCATAAAAGAAAATATATAAATTAGCTGTTCATAAACCTATGTTAAATGTCCATATGTACACAATATATAATTACATATTTTGCTCAGAGATAAATTCAGAAGATGACCGTTTTGGTTTGGCTTGGCGTTTATACACATACTCGGGAATCTGCTGAAGTACTAGGGCTCCACTTCCGGCATACCTCTTCTCAATTGTGTCAGTATCTTGATGAAATAGCTCCCCATGTTCATCACTTACTGCACGACAATATTTGGGGAAGAAGTCAAGATGACTGCGTAAGAAAAGCATTTTGAATGAAATGTTCCTACCAAGTTTTTCATAAGATGACAACATGGTATCTACAATCTCCTTGTAATTTATTGCTCGTTTGTTCCCTAAGAACTGTAAACAGACTGTCTTAATACATTCCCTTGCATGCTTATCGTCACCTTGTATGATTCCATCAGAAGTATGACTCCAAAAAGTTCTCGAATCTGTGGGCCTACGAAGATATCCTTCTTTACTTTGGCATCACTTAAATAAGGGAATTTTTGCCTGAAGTACTTAAAAGCGTCATCATCCTCGTCCGTTCCGTTAACAAAGTTTTTCATGAGACCTAGCCTGATGTGCAAGGTGGGGAGCAGGATCTTTTTAGGGCCTACGAGAGGTTCACTTAATTTTATTTATGGCTGGTTGAAGAGATTTTCTGATATGCCATTGATGTTCACTGTAATGAGATGCACGAGCTCGGCTATCCCATTCACAGAGAAAGCAGCAGTGTTTAGTATACCGTAACTGCGTACGTAACATTAGTGTAGCCACTTCCAAGTCACCCCAAATCTGCCACTGAGAGTCATTATGCTTGATGGCTTCTAGTAAGATTTTCATGTTTCAGTATGACTCTTTCATGTGCACACTACGCCCATCTGGAATAGATGGAAGCTCATTACCATATTGTGAAAGCACTGCTTTTAAGCCCAACTTTGGCGAATCAAAAAAGAGCCTCTGTTCATCAGGGTTGTAATTAATTCTGAGGGCCTTCATTATACCAATAATGTCTACACATGCCACAAGACTATCTTCCATTTTTAAAAAAAGGAGCGGATTGTTGCTCTCGTCTGCGGTAGAATGAAACATTTACACTGCTTTCCAGAAAATTGCGCTGCTGCAATTTTGATGCTAAAATCTCAGCCTTAGCTTTAGAGAGCTCCAATTCTCTAATGAGATCACTTAACTCATTTTGAGACAATTTTTGTGGATCATCAGTACATGATATATTTGGAAGAAACTCTGGCTCTTGTAATGTACATGGTTCAGGACATTCAGAATCCCCATCACAAGTAATCTCGTACTCTGTCGGTGGTTCAGGTACTGGCAGTCCTTCCCCATATGGAACTGGACGTATGGCAGATGCAATGTTAGGATTCGTCACTGTCCGCTTCTTGTTCTTAGATGCTCCCTTCTTGATAGGAGGAACCATACAAAAGTAGCAGTCACTGACATGGTTAGTTGGCTCAAGCCAGGTCATGGGCACTGCAAAAGGGCATTGAACGTCCTTTCCCATGCATCCCATTCCTGAGGTTCCTGGCAAAAGTGTTGCAGATCACATGTGGAGCTCAGAGTTTATCCTTATCGCCTGTTTTGCACCCAAAGTAACAACTGTAAGCTTTTTTAAGCAATGGAGTTATTTGCTGTTTTTGTGAAGCAAATGTCACTTCTACTCACACATAGCAAAATGTGTCAGCACTGTTAACACAAACTAGCGGCACTTCAGAACAGTCAACTTGAACTACTGGTAGTTAATCTGGAATCAAATGTTCCAAAATTATTACATGCAATAATAAAGTCACTGAAGTTGAAGATGAGGGAAACAAATAGATCAATAAAATTGGTATCAAAATGTCTATATCCAAAATATTGCTCACAAGTAAGACAAGGGAAATGATATCATCCATTGTTACCTTTTAATATGACTTTGACAAACCATATCATAAAAATCCTGACATAGTTATCTCACTGTAATAAAACAGTGTAAAGTGAAAACTAGAGCTAATCTTGAATTGGCTTTGTGATATTGGCGATCGGAACATTAGAATTGATAGGAATTAGCTATTTTCATTCTTTTTACGTTTCCATTGTTGCACAGTGTAATTGTTTACAAACAAGTATGCACACTGACATATTTGTTCACTCAGTTACTTAAATGAAACAAGCTGACATGGAAAAACCCACTCTGAAATTTTTGTGGTGGAAGAATACCACGCAAGAAAGACACTGTCAAGAGTTTAGCTGCTAAGATGCATTGCAACACTTTTCCTTTTACTTGCTGAAGTTGCTCGTCTTAATCGCTCGAAGAACCGCCTGTGGTAGCGGTTTGTACAGCCTTCCCAGCGTAGCCATCGGTCGGCCGTGACGAGAGAACACAGCGCCGCACAGTCCAAAAGTCAGCAGTGACACACGCTAATCTGAAGCATCTAAAGCATAAAAAACAGTCACGTATCATTATTTTTTATTTGCAGAAGTGGCAGTTCATGTCGACAGCTAAACAGTTGCATACGTAATTCTTACAAAGGTGACCAGCAGTGGAAAATTCATCGAGGGAGAGTTTGATGTTACATTGTAGTCGACTTCCATCAACGGTAACTTTAATTTATTGCAAAGGAACTTCCTTACATTACACTTTATAATATTTCTTGCACATCATTTTATAGCAATTCTTGTAGCACAGTATAGATGATAATTTTTGAATAATAAGTGTTTTAGTGACAATGAGTGGTTTGCTTATTCCTCATACTCGTCACAATAAAGCGAAGTGTTGTTTGAATGGTAAAAACAAACATTTTCCTTACACCAGGCATACCTGCCTGTTGAAAGATTAATGATTTCAGGCACCCCATAGCAATTACTAGTTTTATTTAGACAGACTTTCTATACTGTATGACTTCTTGAATCTGCTTAAACATGTCGGACAAGACTTGCAATGCGCGATGTTCATCTCAGTTACGATTCGAAGGGTCCAGTCTCATATATCCTCATCGTTACCTGTTTATTGCCTCTCACAAGCAGCTCTATGTGGTTCATATCTCAAGAAAACACCTTTAAAGAACTGTCGTTCTCCTTATTCATTTTTAGGTGCTTATTAATGGGTGTAGTGGTACTTTGTGGCTAACCTGTACAAGAAAATTTTTAGATTAGTTTATTTTTCATTGTTTGGGACTCCCACATTATGTTAGTCACTCTGCTTGCTATTTACGCAGTTCATGGTCAGATTTCAAGAAGCAAAAACTTCAAAAGCCAAGCTTCTGCAAGACAGCTGTTGATGACCATGTATTGGGATATGAAATTCCGATTATGGTTCATTACATCCCGTAATTGTCAAACAGTTAATTGTGACAGCTACTGAAGTTACTATGAGATCTGATTACCAACATTAAAAAGAAGAAGAGTGGATAGTCTTCAAAAGGAATGATGTTGTTTCAGGATAACGCCCGCTGATACTCTGCTGAGCAGAATACCCGGTTCTTTCAGGCTTCTAGTTTCGAACTGCTGAAGCAACCACCACGGAGTCCAGATCTAGCTTTTAGTTATTTTAACGTTTTTGGTCTCATTGAGACGTACCTGAGTGAATCGAAGTTTTTATCGGATGACGAGGTTGTGGAATTGGTATAAGTTGGGATGCACGCGATTTCTCACAGATTCTTCCATGACAGACCTGGGAAGCCTATCAGGAGATGGAGTAAGCGCTTAGAGCTCCAGGAATATTATTTCGACCACTGTTTTCCTTTGCATTGTCGTTTTTTTTCTTTTAAAATGTTTCATTCACATTTTGACTTTACCCAACCGTTCTCCTTTATTTCTAAAGATAATAATGTGACTTCTGAGACGGTTCATTTGGAAAGAACTCAGCTGATATCTTCCTCCACGTTTGTCTTACCCCTGCTTATGTTTTGTCCCTGATGGCCTCGTCATCAATGGGATTGTCTCTGGAAAAGATACACATTATTCCTTAAACGATCCCTATGAACCTTTTTGTGAAATTAGACAGAAAGTATAATTAAACAGATCTGTTTAACCAGCAAGCACAAAGAAAAGTAAGTTTGGAAAGCTGTCTAAAGAGGTTTAAATTCGCCATTGACCCTTCCTCTCTCATATTGTTAGGGTGTCTCAATAATAATCACTTCTTCGTTTAATATTATTCTATCCAAAACTTACAACCCAAATTGCACACAATCCTAAATTCTAACGGAAACCTTGTAGCAATTCAGTGCTTCTGTAAAGACAAAAAAGAAGTGCGTGTGATGGTAAATGTAGGTGTGGAGTGATTTGATATGCGTGTCATTCTGTTTGCTTGTCAATCTGTTTGCGTGTGATCTGATTTCATTGTGTAGAGCTCATTCCACAACAGCAGTTTGTGACTGCAGAAGGGCTTTTTAGTGTCAACACGTAGGTTCACTCAAAGCGTTTCGTTAGCTGTTTGTTGACAGAGAGCTTCGCATATACACTGTCTGATCAGAAATACCTGGAAACATATTGTTGCACTTTAATATAAGTTGTGTCCACTCTTCACCAAGATTACTACTTGAACTCTGCTGGGGTCACTTTCAATTAGTTATCTGGATCACCGTGAATGAATTCATTGTGCCTTAAGGGGAGATATCAGATTAGGTAGTGCAACTGTATGCTGGAATCTGGAGCAAAATAGAGAAACACACTATTCCTATTCCATCTTTGCTCAGTAAGGGAACTATGCATAAAATTGTCAAGGGACACATAATGAACATCTTAGAATTGTTAGAAATATACAAACATTTCTACATAAATGACAAGGATCTGTTGAACGATCAGTTTGCCTTGAATAGTGTACACTAGTTTGTCTGCATAGCATATCGTATAAAATGGTGAAAATGAAAATATTTTAAGCTACTGACGTCAGCAATAACCTATGTGAGAATACGTACCACGATTTACACCTGTGTTATACATAACTACCTCTATAGACCTTAATTATACGTTTTACATACTTTTACTCTGATAAGCCAAAACATTATTACCGCTGCCCACCGCAGCGTTATATGCCACCTAGTGGTTCTGCAGGCACGAGACGCGGCATCAAAAGTATATAAACGGAGCAGTGTCGGGCGGGGGATCACCTTAGCGAAGATACGGGCCGCAAATGGGGAAATCCAGTGAGGTAACTGAATTTTGCAAGCCTATGAACGAGTATCTAGAAAACGGCAAAGTTGTTCGAATGTTCACGTGCTACTGGCTTGAGCATCTACCGACAAGGTAGCATAATGAAAACACCACGAGGCGAAAAATCGGAGCATTTCGTTCCTGATCTTCCGGTCTTATTGTTCCCTCAAGGATCCTTGGCCGTGCGGTTCTAGGCGCTACAGTCTGGAACCCCGAGACCGCTACGGTCGCAGGTTCGAATCCTGCCTCGGGTATGGATTTGTGTGATGTGCTTAGGTTAGTTAGGTTTAAGTAGTTCTAGGGGCCTGATGACCACAGAAGTTAAGTCCCATAGTGCTTAGTGCCGTTTGAACCATTTTGTTATAGAATTATGCAACACGTTTTATGCTCAAGTTTGACGTTCTTGGAAAAATCAACATGGATTCCGCAAAAACAGAGATCTGGCGAAACTCAGCTCGCTCTGTTTTTCCATGTGATCCACAACACAGTGGACAACAGCGTTCGGGTTGATGCCGTGTTCCTTGATTTCAGTAAGGCATTTGACACCGTCTCGCATTGCCGTTTAGTGAAAAAAGTAGGAGCATTCGGGGTATCGGAGCAGACCTTCTATTGGATTCCAGACTTTCTACCAGATAAAACTCAACACGTCTCTCTTAACGGAGTTAAGTACACAGATGTAAAGGTAATATCCGGAGTACCACTCGAAAGTGTGATGCCACCGTTGCTGTTTACAATATACAGGGTGATTCAAAAAGAATACCACAACTTTAAAAATGTGTATTTAATGAAAGGAACATAATATAACCTTCTGTTATACATCATTACAAAGAGTATTTAAAAAGGTTTTTTTTCACTCAAAAACAAGTTCAGAAATGTTCAATATGGCCCCCTCCAGACACATGAGCAATATCAACCCGACACTCCAACTCGTTCCACACTCTCTGTAGCATATCAGGCGTAACAGTTTGGATAGCTGCTGTTATTCCTCGTTTCAAATCATCAATGGTGGCCGGGAGAGGTGGCCGAAACACCATATCCTTAACATACCCCCATAAGAAAAAATCGCAGGGGGTAAGATCAGGGCTTCTTGGAGGCCAGTGCTCTGTCACGGGCTGCCTGGCGGCCGATCCATCGCCTCGGGTAGTTGACGTTCAGGTAGTTACGGACAGATAAGTGCCAATGTGGTGGCGCTCCATCCTGCTGAAATATGAATTGTTGTGCTTCTTGTTCGAGCTGAGGGAACAGCCAATTCTCTAACATCTCCAGATACTGTAGTCCAGTTACAGTAGCACCTTCGAAGAAAAAGGGACCAAAAACTTTATTGGCTGAAATGGCACAGAAAACGTTCACCTTAGGCGAGTCACGTTCATACTGAGTTGTTTCCCGCGGATTCTCAGTGCCCCATATACAGACATTGTGACGGTTGACTTTCCCGTTAGTGTGGAAAGTTGCTTCATCACTAAACACAATCTTTGAAACGAAAGCTTCATCTGTTTCCATTTGAGCAAGGATAAAATCACAGAAATCGATTCTTTTAATCTTATCAGCTGTAGACAGTGCTTGAACCAATTTCAGACGATAAGGTTTCATAACTAACCTTTTTCGTAGGACTCTCCATACAGTTGATTGTGGAATTTGCAGCTCTCTGCTAGCTCTGCGAGTCGATTTTCCTGGGCAGCGAACAAATGCTTGCTGGATGCGTGCTACATTTTCATCACTCGTTCTCGGCCGTCCAGAACTTTTCCCTTTGCACAAACAGCCATTCTCTGTAAACTGTTTATACCAACGTTTAATACACCACCTATCAGGAGGTTTAACACCATACTTCGTTCGAAATGCACGCTGAACAACTGTCGTCGATTCACTTCTGCCGTACTCAATAACACAAAAAGCTTTCTGTTGAGCGGTCGCCATCTTAGCATCAACTGACGCTGACGCCTAGTCAACAGCGCCTCAAGCGAACAAATGTGCAACTAAATGAAACTTTATAGCTCCCTTAATTCGCCGACAGATAGTGCTTAGCTCTGCCTTTTGTCGTTGCAGAGTTTTAAATTCCTAAAGTTGTGGTATTCTTTCTGAATCACCCTGTATATAAATGATATAGTAGAGAGAATCGGAAGTTCTCCAAGGCTATTCGCAAATGATGCAGATGTCTATACCAATGTAGCAACACCAGAAGATAGTTAGAATTTGTAGAACGACATGCTGAGAATTGATCAATGGTGCAGACTCTGGCAGTTGACCCTGAACGAAAATAAATGTAACATATTGCGTGTACATAGGAAAAGAAATCCACAACTGTACAGCTACACTATTGATGACAAGCAGCTGAGACATCGTCTACCGTAAAATATCTAGGCGTAACTATCCAGAGCGACCTTAGGTGGAATCACCATATAAAAAAAAGTGGGAAAAGTAGGTTCCAGACTCAAGTTCGTCGAAAGAATTTTAAGTAAATGTAAGTCATCTACGAAAGGCGCTTGTTCCCCTTATTTGTATGTATACTTCTTGTACCTGGGATCCCTATCAGGTAAGATTCATAGAGGAGCTAGAGAAGATCCAACGAAGAGCGCCAAATTTCGTCACGGGATCGTTTAGCTGGCGAGAGAGAGCGTTACGGAGATACACAAACTCCACTGGCAGGCGTTGTGAGTCATGGAGAGATTTACTATTAAACATTCGGGACAGCACTGTTCAGGATGGGTCGGATAAGATATTAATTCCTCCGAGATACATCTCGCTTTTTGACCAAGTGGAGAAAATTCGAGCGATTAGAGCCGATTCAGAGGCTTACCGACGATCATTCTTCCCACGCACTATTCGCGAGTGGAACAGGTTTTGAGGGATCAGATAGTGGTACCGAAAGTACGCTCCTCCGCACACCATTAGGTGGCTTGCGGAATATAGTGTAGACGTGGATGTAGATATCGCTACAGCTTCGCGGAACTGAAAATCAGCTACAACCGCTTAGTAGTGGAATGGAGTTATTGGCAGCAAGTACAGCACAGTGCACTTCTTCGTATACCTAACTGATCTGATGGACAGGGTGAGCATCGATCTGTGGCTGTTTGCTGATGATGCTGTAGTGTATGAGAAGGCGTAGACGTTGAGTGCCTATAGGAGGATAGGAGATGACTTAGGCAAAATTTCTAGTTTGTGTGATGAACGGCAGATTGCTCGACTGTAGGAGAATGTAAGTTAATGCAGATATTCAGGAAACACAATCTTTTAGCGTTCGAATACACCACTGGTGGCGCACTGCTTGAAAAACTAACATCGATAAATATTCTGGTGTAACGTTGCAAAGTGATGTGAAATGAAACGGACATTTAAGGACGGTAGTAGGGAAGGGCGGCTGGTCGACTGTAGTTTACTGGAAGACTTTTAGGAAAGTGTGGCACTTATGAAAAACGGACAGCGAATTGAACACGTGGGACCTATTCTTCAATTCTGCTCGAGTGTTTTGTCTTCCCACCAGGTCGAATTAGTGGATGACATCAACGTAATTCATAAGAGAGCGGGTAAATGACGACAGGCAGAGCTTAGTAAAGATGCGTGCATCTGTGTAGAGATTTATCTGCAAAGAATACAACCACTACCACCATCATACATCAGCAAAAGATCTGGACAGAACCCTAGAACATTCTGGTCTTATGTAAAATCGTGAAGTGAGTCTACGGCTTCCATCCAGTCATTTGTTGGTCAGTCTGGTGTGGTACTTGAAGAAGCCAAACATAAACCGAAGTTTAAGATGCATGTTTGACCATCTGATTCCTTTTTATTTTAAACCCAAATTTCGATTGGTCTCAGTCACTGACCATCTTCACGGTTTTAGTCCAAAGACAGAAAAAATGCATGTAGTTTACAGGAAACAACACAAAAACTTTTCCAAGGAAACCCAAAAAAGTGCATGAATACAAGACGGGTTAAAACTATCTAGACCACAACATCACATCTGTCATTACTTAACTAATGACAACGTCTCATATGTAGAGCACGCCATGAGATTTAAAGAAAACATACTAATAACATGTGTAAACGAAACAGTACTGAAGAGAACATAAGAGATACGACAGTTAAAATCAGTACAAATTATTGAGGAATTGGTCACATATTCTATAAAGTATTTTTATAATATGGTACAAAAATATCTCGATGACAAGTTTCTTGCTCTATACAGGTGCTAAACTATCTTTGTCAAACATCTTTGGTAATGTTTTACATGTAAATAGGGAAACGAAACTGCTGTCCCCACACATATCATAACAACAATCTGACAATACAAGGTAGTAATCACTATAAACCTCTAATGTTAAACAATATCTTAACCACTGCATATACTGCATAACATTTATATCAACAAACATCTATTACATCATTACCGTTATAAAAACAGCATCCATAACATAAAAAACAAGTTAAAATACAGACATAGGTTGAAATGTCACCCGGCATTCATATGCACCTCAGTCGCAGTAATGAACCATTATTTTAAAATATCAACAACATTTTGAGAAAAACAGCATGCTCTAGGTAAAGTTTAGTTAAATTGCTTAATTAGAAGCCTAGTATATCAGTAATACTAATACCATAAAGAAGGGGAGGGGGGTGGTGAGTAAATAACCACAGCATATCTAACCGTGTGCCCAAATTTGGCATTAAGGAATGCTGGTGACACATGTATCTAATATAGGTAATAATAAATAACTTCCTTTATCAAAGTCAAAATTTAGTTAAAATTCATTAGAGACTCAGGCAAAATGAATATATTTCGAGAGGCTAATAGAAAATTTTTTTCGCCTAATCCCGGTAGTTGATTGCTAGAAAAAACATGTACTTGCATATGTAAGGAGGAAAAAACACGAAACGAAATGTAGACCTAGGGGTACAGATGACTTATCAAACACACAACACGAAATGTAGACTGAGGCTAACAGCTGACATATCCAACATATGTCACGTAATGTCCATGTTAAAGGATTTGCTATAAAATGACAAGCAATGTTCTGAAGGATTTCCAACTGCCAAATTAACGTATTGTCTAGAATGAAGACGTATTCACATGATGTTATGTGTATATGCAAGTGAAGTCACATGAAAGTCATGGACGTAATAGCAATTCACCGGAACAGCTTTAATTAAAAAATAAACTTACGATACATTGCTCATTAAAATGAGAGCGATATCATGAGAATAAGGACATACTTCACACAAAAGGTAAGTTATTCATCAGAATTTCATGTCAAATATAATAAAAGTTAAAAATAGAATTGTTAAGTGTTTAGCATACTAGATGTAAAATAACAGGGACGAAGTTACACATACTCTATAAAACATCGTCTAAGCAAAAGGGAACTGCTGTATATTTAATGAAACTTCGGCTCACCCTTGGAATCCCAAGAGTTATGTTGTAAATGCTCAAGTAAGCCAATGCTTCATTGAAGGTACAACTTCACAGTAGCTTCCATTACAATAGATAATTGTAACAGGCAGATTCCATACCTCTAGATTTCGGCAATTCGGGTTTCAGAGTGCCCCATTGGAGGCTGCTAAGGAAGGTACGAGTATATGGAAGAAGTTCATAGATATGTGATTGGCTCAAAGATTTTTTAAGTAACATGAACCAGTACGTTGTCCTCGTCGGTGAGTGTTCATCGAGACACGAATATCGTCAGTAGCGCCCCAGGGAAGTGTGATAGGACTACTATCATTCTCTATATACATAAATGAACTGATGGACATGGTGTGCAGCAATCTGCCGCTGTTTACTGATTTGCCGACCGCCGTGGTCGAGCTGTTCTAGGTGCTTCAGTCCGGAACTCCGTTGCTGCTACGGTCGCAGGTTCTAATCCTGCCTCGCGCATGGATGTGTGTGATGTCCTTAAGCTAGTTTGGTTTAAGTAGTTTTAAGTCTAGGGGACTGATGACCTCAAGTGTTAAATCCCATAGTGCTTAGAGCCACTTGAACCATTTTTGTTTACTGATTTTGCTGTGGTGTACGGTAAGATGCCGCAGTTGGGTGACTGTAGGAGGATACAAGATGACTTAGATACAATTTCTTGTTGGTCACAAGAATGGCAGGTACGCCTAAATGTAGGAATATGTAAATTAATGTGGATAAATAGGAATAACAAACTCAGAACATTTTGATATAGCATTTGTAGTGTCCTGGTCATTTAAATATCGGGTAACGTTGCAAGGCGATATGAAATGGAATGAGCTTGTGTGGACTGTGGCAGGTTAGGCGGATAATCGACTTCGATATATAGGGAGACTTCTCGGAAAGTGTAGGTGACCTGTAAAGAAGACATTAAAATGAAATGAACACCCTTAGCTGCTTACAGGCGTTGACATACGTCAACGGGGACAGATGAATATTTTCATCTGTCCCCGTTGACGTATGTCAACGCCTGTAAGCAGCTAACGTTGTTCATGTCATTGTAATTTCATTCTAACGAGCTGCATGGTCACCGATGGTATCTGTTCTTTCGGAAATATCCGAAAGAACAGATACCATCTTAGTATATGTAAAGAAGACAACCGGGCCGGCCGGTCTGGCCGAGCGGTTGTAGGCGCTTCATTGTGGAACCGCGCGATCGCTACGGTCGCAGGTTCGAATCCTGCCTCGGGCATGGGTGTGTGTGATGTCCTTAGGTTAGTTAGGTTTAAGTAGTTCTAAGTTCTAGGGGACTGATGACCTCAGCTTTTAAGGCCCATAGTGCTCAGAGCCATTTGAACCATTTTGAAGACAGCCGCGCGGGATTAGCCGAGCGGTCCAAGGCGCTGCAGCCATGGACTGTGCGGCTGATTCCCGTGGAGGTTCGAGTTCTCCCTCGGCCATGCATGTGTGTATTTGCCGTTAGTATAATTTACGTTAAGTAGTGTGTAAGCTTAGGGACTGATGACCTTAGCAGTTAAGTCCTATAAGATTTCACACACATTTGAACATTTTTGTAAAGAAGACAGCACATAAGACGCTTGTGCGACCTATTGTTGACTACTGCGCGAGTGATTGAGGTCTGTACAAGATCGGATTAAAGGATGATACCGAAACAGTTCAGAGGCGTCCCACCAGATTTGTTACCCGTAGGTCCGAACAACACGCATGTATTACGCAGATGCGTCGGGGACTCTGACGGGAATCCGCGTAAGGAAAGCGACATATTTTTCGAAGAACAATATTGAGAAATCTGGAGAACCGCCACTTGAAGCTGACTGAGGGACGATCCTGCTTCCTGCAAAATACAATTCGCGTTAGGACCGCGAAGATAATATACGCAAAATTAAGGCTCATACCGAGGCATGTAGTCGCTTCTCCCTCTTTCTATTTGCGAGTGGGACAGGAAAGTAAATGACCAGTAGTGGAACGGTGGACCTTCAGATTCATAAATTTCGATGTAGATGTAGATATAGAGGCGAGTTGTTGGATTTGTTTCCGGTGCGATCAACCCTCTAGTATTACGGAGATTCTTCGTGAATTCAAGTGGGAAGCAGTGGAGGGAAGATGACGTTCTTTTCGAGGGAGAAAACTGAGGAAATTTAGAGAACAAATGTTTCAAGCTGATTCTACGGCTACCAACGAAAATTTTATGTACGGACCATGGGTATGAGAGAAATTAGGGTTTCCTCTGAGGCGTATGGACAGTCGATTTCCTCTCCTTTCCATCGCGAGTGCTACAAGATAGGAAAAGACTCATAGTGGTACAAGGTACACTCCGCAGCGCACCGGAGGTACGGAGATGTAGGTGTAGGTGAAGATGTGCGTGTGGTGTGGTGGTGGGGCTCTACTTACTACCCGCCAGCCAGCGCGCAGACCACTCGGCCCTCTGCAGTGACGCCGTCGTACTTCCGGCGCGGCGCCTTCCTGGCTTCCTGGCCGCGCAAACGCTCTCCGATATCCGACGTGGCTGGCCCGTGACGTCAGAGGGCGCCGCCGCTGCCAGGCGGTCGCTAGGGGAGGTACTAGTAGACAGCAGTATTGTAGTGGGAATCCGGATCGCTCCTTCTGCATATCTGGCGCGAATAGAGATAAGAGCTAACACGAACACGGATCCGAAATGTGGTATGTGGGTCAATAAACATGAAAATACGAAGAGAATATGATATTTTTGAATCGCCGCTCCAAGCCAGATATCGATATTAACATACAAATATCACTCACTTGGAGCGCAGACCGCGCTAGCAGTCGCTCGCACGACACCACTCTCAACCCGCAAAGCGGTGCCCTCAACTATAGAGTAACTATTGCGAAAATGGAAAGTATTCTTGATGTGCGGTTTCCACATAATGGACTGACAGTCAGGGGCTCGTACTATAGCCATGAATGGGTTGTCATTATACTTAGGTGTAGTGGTGGGCAGGAAATCGCGTATCTGTTAGAAATCACAGTTATTGAGAAGTCACAGATATCACAATAACAACTTTACAAAATCTAACTGCGATTTCAGTCACAGTTAGCAGTCGGTAGTAGCATTTCACATTCAACGCCGTGAGCCATCTGTGGCCCGAATTCCATACTCCTTTCTGCGATTTCAGTGACAAGTCGCGGCTAGAAGTCGCAAGTAGCAACTAAAAAGCGCAGTTAACATACTTTTCCTAGTGCCATCTGTTGACCGACGTACGTACTTCGTTATGAGAGCCTTGTGCCTCACGAGATCGATGTGCTGTGTGTGCATATGAAGGGCTTATTTCAATAGCGGTACAAGTCCATTTTTGTTCATTTTGAGATACAGAGTCTTAAAGTTAAATGAGCGCTGAAAAATCTGCAGTTGAGATACCAGAAATATTCAAGCATATGGCTTCTTGCTAGAGATGAACCTTTATTTATGTTTGTTTGGATCATTAATTTCAGAAGCATTATAGACAGAAAAGTGGAGGTAATGGACTTGTACCACTATTGAAATAAGCCCATCATATTATATGATTACATGCACATTCAGCATCAGTTATGGTTGGTCAAATACTGCTGTGACTCTGTATTAATAAGAAGCAACATTGCACTTTTCTCTTGATATATCAAGTAGCCTAACAAATGTGTTTGATTCTGCTTCCAATATGACAGTTTTGGTTAATACTCCACATGCCTACAGGACTTAGCAATGTTAACACAGCAGAACTCAGACATCTGTATAAGTGTAGTGAAATGAAAACAGTCATATGAATGCCTCTCTTTTGTTCCGACACAGTTCAAGACTCGGGAGAAAAGTTTTACACCTGGTGTTCTACATGGCAACTTCACACACAAGAACTTTTTGCCGACACTACTACCACCTACATAAGTAAGCTTTTCCTGTGTTACTTTCAAGTAATGCAGTTAAGCTATTCCTGATTTAACTGGAAGATCTGTACTTCCCGCTTTCATATCAACAGCCTCAAAATCCATATTGTAGACTTCGGGATATGTTACAGGTCAGTGTCACACCAAGATTGTGGAGGAAGGAGGGGGGGGGGGCGGTATGTCACTCTCCAACAAGTGTTTACCAATAAGTAGGTGGCGGAAAATTACGGGTATTGGACGGCTTAACATGTGGAAAATGAGATTTTTATTATTCACTCACTGTATTTAACATTTATTATTCCTTTAAAATCGCACAACAACTTCAATAAAACACAGTTTCATCATTCACACACTTATTTCACTTTTAAACTGCAAATCCTCTAAGAGCTGTCTTGAATCTTCACGAGTCTCTCTCAACAGCGTTGATGTGGATAGATACGTACAGCAACCAGTAATCAGAGTCAGAACTGCGTCTGAAAAAACACAAGGATTATTAAACAATTTTTGCTGTCACTAATATAATTGACATGATTGCTAATATTTGCTATAATGAATATCACATTTGCAATAACGATCTCACTGAAGTAATTAAGTCCATCGAAACGCTTAGAAACCAACCTCTCGTCTGACGAAAACGGTCTAAAGGCGCAGTGGCAATTTCTTCAGATCTGTTGACAATGATATTTTGAGTTATCACTTTACTGAGTGACTGAAATGTAGTTCAGGTACCTGTGAACATAACAATATGTTAGAATTCATTTTCTAAACACGAACTATTACGGTACTGCACGGCTACTTACATATTAATTACACTATTAATATTTTCACAGTTTCTTTAATACAAAATTAAAGCCAACGGAAGAAAAAACGTAAAACATACTTTCCAATGACAGGTTTGTTGAGATGCAATTTTCTGTGTTGACAGATGTAACTTTTTCATACAGTGGTAAGTCGCAGAAATCGCAGGAGTCACAGAAATCGCAGAAGTAGCAGAAGTCACAGAAATCGCAGAAGTTGCAGAAATCGCAGAAATAGCAGTGGCGGAGGGATACACGACCTATGTTCCTTAACTGCGACTCTTAACTGCGACAAATCACAGTTAAGAATAACAGATACTGAAAAGTAGCATTCACAGAAATCACTGATATCGGAAAATCGCAGTTTAGCCCATCACTACTTAGGTGTATTTGTTCTGTACAAACATGCACTTTCTGAATGGAACAATACCTAGGGACATTACCAGACAAAAAGTAAGGTAAATTACTGAACCGTGAATTTACTTACAAAACTTTTTCTGAAGAATTTACATTATTTACTAGCGATTCATGAAGAATATTAACACATTTAATCACACTATGTGAACGTGGATGTAGTTGCCAGGGAGTAACTGACGAAATCAAAATGAAATTGTTCTTAACAAATGGGAGTTTTATTCCTAAAAGCTTTTTCAAAAAAAGAAACAGATTTAAAATTATGAGTAGAAACACCATCTAAAAGTTACAATTTATTGAGAGGCAGAATGAAACAAATTTTTGAGTGTACGAGCTTTCGGGCTGAGAAGCTTGCCGCTCCCTTTTGACACGGCCGTATTCACGACCGCTCACAATAACCTCTGAAAGACTACACAGGTGCAGATCTGCAACACACCAGATTACCTTAAAGTAAAAGTTTTAACAATTCACACGAGCACAAAAACTATGCACCCCGTAGGAGAGATGGAAACGGTACCAAACACTAAAATTAAAAGATTAACTTGCCAACGAAGGTGCAGCTTGATTTTAACTTCTAAGAAAGTCATACGGTGGAAGGGTGGCAGCTTTCTATACTAAAATGACCATTTAAATGAAGCCCATGAAATGTAGTCTTACCTCAAATTATACAAGGTTGGCCAAACATGCTCTACAGTACACATATACCGCCTCTCAAGATGACAGGCAAGATAAAAACGTATTTCAGGAATTCAGGTTTTACACTTCAAGCAATAAATTCGTTAACACACCTAATCTGACAAACATGAAAGGGGCAGATATTAATATACGGCAAATTGATAGGGAGATTACCGAACAACCCTAACCGCAGGATGCTCTAACCCGCCCCTACTCCAAAAGGGAAAAAAACGGACCACCCAATTCATGAATAACCACCTTCCCGCGAGTCGGCTAACGGAGAAGAATGGTGGAACGAACCCATAACAAAGCGGCTGCTGACCTCACCAAAGAAAACAAGTAGAATTTAACAAGTAAATGAAACAACATATCAACAATCACTTAATTTCTAATAAACTGCAATTTTTGGCGAAGACCTGGGGCAGCACCCCGAAATCGCTCTCCCGAACCGTCCGCTGCCAGCCGCTTCAACGGACGCAGGAAGGCGCGCCGATCTCCCGTCTCACGGCGTCGCAGCTCACACCGGCCAGACCGATGTCGTGGGTTGACTCCTGTTGCTCTCGTGTCGACCGCGAAGCCACTATCCCTCGCTATACGACGCGGCCCACTGGACTCACGTGGGGACTTCACATGCGCCGACGCTCAAGGCGAACAAGTCATCTTGTGTCTCAGTGCGCGACCGACCAGCCGATCGATCCAACCGCCAATGACCATTGCCTGAGCAACTCGAGCAGACTGGCGGCCTAACGCGCAGACTCAGATGCAGGAACTAAGCCCCCGACCGGGAGACCACTCGTTGATTTCTCTCACTGCGCCACAAATTCGGACGGGAGACAGACTAGCAAATTGGGGTCGAGAGACTGGCCCCAGACTGACTCTAGACTCACCCAGACTGACCAACTAGCGAGCTCATAACGCCCCTTAAATGCACGTGAACAGGCAACCTTTTCCCTGTCACACCAGAGGGAGACACCAAAGCTGCTATTGCCACAGCGGCGCCATCGCCAGAAACGTAGGGCGACTGCTTCACACTACGCGCTGTGGCGCGCTCTTCGAAGCAGCGGTTTTTACCACGGCTCAATTAGTATGTCAGTGGTGCTTCTTGCAGGATTCTAATGCGTGTCGCTTACGAGATATAGTATTCTGTAAAGTTCTCACACCGACTGTGCTAGCGTACACTAAAGAACAACACACTACATACGTGGATTTTGACCAATAAGGAGACAAACGACTATTACAGGTTGCGTTCAAAGTGACTACCGGCAGCGACAATGTGGTGTCACCGCCAGACACCACACTTGCGAGGTGGTAGCTTTAAATCGGCCGCGGTCCATTGGTACATGTCGGACCCGCGTGTCGCCACTGTCAGTGATCAGACCGAGCGCCACCACACAGTAGGTCTCGAGAGACGTACTAGCACTCGCGCCAGTTGTACGACGACTTTGCTAGCGACTACACTGACGAAGCCTTTCTCTCATTTGCCGAGAGACAGTTAGAATAGCCTTCAGCTAAGTCCATGGCTCCGACCTAGCAAGGCGCCATTAGTTACTTCATGAATCTAAAGAGTCTCACTTGTATCATCAAGAATGCTGTATACAAATGATGGATTAAAGTTAAGTATTATAGCAGCTACGTACTTTTCTTTATAGCATTCATTACGTATCCTGTTTCAGACCTATCTCTAGCCTGCGTCAGTAACGCGTGCCTTTCGGCTACTTCAGAGTGGCGTGGTTGTCTTACTACGCCACAACAGACAATACACGCTTCCAATATGGTATGGATCGACTGCTGCACACTTGCTAGCATTTCAGGGGAGATTTTGTATGTTGGCACTTCTGTTTATCGATTTTAGGGACTTCGGCCGTTCACTTATGTAAGCAAATGGAACACCTACGGCCATCGTAAGGACAGCTTTAGATGTTTCATTTTATTAGATTTCGGTGGAGATGTCCGAGCAGGGTGTGGAAATATGTCATTGCTTATCATCGGATGTAGTTTGTGTGTCCTTGTAGACGCGTCTTACTCCTTTCCTCATAGAAATAATTGTACAGGCGTCAAATCCGGGGAATGGCCGGCCAAGGTGCAGGTCCACTGCGTCCATTCAACCATTTGGAAACAATTCGTGAAGACATGCTGTAATACTACGAGCGCAATGGGCTGGACAGCCATCAAGTTGGTACCACAGGTTTCTCCTAGTCTGCAGAAGAAAGTCTTCTTACATCCTAAGAAGATAGTTAGAAGGCTGCAATATTCGTGCACGCTCAAAATTCCGTCTATAAATATAGGCCTATGAGCTGGTCGTTCACTATCCCATGCCACACGTTTCCTCCCCATGGATGCTGACATTCCACGTGACGAAGGTAACGGGGATTGTCAACAAACGAATGGTGCAATTTTCGGCAGTTTACCTGGCGATGATTAGTAAATGTCGCTTCGTCACTAAATGAGATACAAGATACATCTGGAGTATCCTACCTTAGTGAACATGTAGGGACGTTAACACGATTGTCATAATCGATTCCATGCAGCTCTTGATGGATATGATTGGGATAGGACTTACGTCGATGGCGAATGCGTGGGATACTTGCCTATCTCATGCAACTTTGTCGTGCGATAGCGCGGGAAATAAGGTGCGCAACAACTGGAACACCAACAAGAACATTAATGTCCCCCTGTTCTGTCCTCACTTTTTTCCTTCTCTTATGTTGTCTGGACGTTACACTATCACTCTCATGCAACTGGTTCAATGGTTGACGTCTATTGGGATATTTTAGCGCACACATCGAACAAGAACAAACTGCATTCTTTGTACGCTCTCCACACACCGTGAGCATGTCGGGTCCTTCTGCCTTGGTAATTTCCCTCGTCCACACACTGACTAGCACGTCGCAATGCACTCAAGTAACATACAAGCACACTACATATGTTGAATGGCACAAAATCCAAAAAAATACACTTTCTATTATTACAATGTGTTTCTCAGCTAGAAATACGAGCCCCTAAATACCAATCAATAGCGTTTCCCGTTCCCTGAATATCTTCACTGTTAGTATTAACTAAAAAAATGGTTGAAATTGCTCTGAGCACTATGGGACTTAACATCTGAGGTCATCAGTCCCCTAGAACTTAAAACTACTTAAAGCTAACTAACCTAAGGACATCACACACATCCATGCCCGATGCAGGATTCGAACGTGCGACCGTAGCAGTCGCGCGGTTACAGACTGAAGCGCCTAGAACCGCTCGGCCACTGCATACGGACCTGCATCAGCCGCGAGAGAACATTTCGTCAATCAGCTAATGACATTACCTGAATTGATCGAATAAACCCACCCCAGTCTGCAGACTAATTGACATACAAGATTCCTCTGTTAGAGGACCAGTGTGTACAAAGATATAGTCCGGGGTTCTTGGACATTATGATCAAACTATACTATCCTGTTACGAAGTATTTCGCTTGTTCCATTGTAACTGAGTTGACTAAATCAGTGCATCCATCAGCATCGTAATTGAATACTTGAGGCAGCACTGTTTTGATAGCGGCATCTGTCCTGTATTCGTGTCAAACAACACTCAGTCTAACATATTTCCCTTCTTTCATTTCTACTCGTTATCATGCACTTATATTTTGTCTTGCTCCAATTCTGCTAGAGTGTTTGTTAGATGAATATTCGAGACTGTTCTGTCTTCACCATGTATACTGGGCATTTGCTGTGATTTCTGATGCTCTCAGAATGTATTTTTGGCTGTACTCGTAAAAACAGAGGAGGATGCAACTTCACACTAGACTTCACCCATGTTATTCAATCTGTAAACAGAATAGGCAGTAAAAGAAAGAAGGAGAAGTTTAAGAACGCATTCAGAATTCAGAGAGAATATATTTAAGGTTTTTTATTATGGCAGAATACAACTATTTACCACATTACCACCAAAACGTACTAGCTGGTGTAGTGAATTCTTGCATTCAATGACATACAGATTACTGATACATAGCCCCAGAATGGAACCAAAAATATAGTCACTCCTTCAACATTCTCTGCGATATCACATAGCTTACAAATTAACAACAAGATCACCCCACGTTGGGAGTCCATAATTAAGTGAAGTCAATAAAGAAGTGAAATCAGATAGAAAAAGGTTATGAGATTGAGGGATTAAAAAGTGAATGGAACAGATTGTACAGGTAAATAAATCATGAAATGGCTGCAGTTATTGCAGTACATTTCACACACACACACACACACACACACACACAGCACTACAAACATGAACGTAAATTTTTCTGGGATTGAACACTACCCAGTTATTAAGGGAAAAGGGGGGGGGGGGAGGGGGGAATAAAAATAATCTCACCAATCTTCACAGACATTTATCAGGTGTTGATGTCGGCGGCAGGCGCTGGGTCGATGAAGGTACGACACATTGCCTCGGAGCTGTGCGGTGACGGCAAAGCTACTCCCCTCGGGGTGCGGCTCGTGTGGTCGAAGCTGCAATATCACGGTGTCTAGAGGCGGATCTAGGTGATGGAAGGAAAAGCCCCCGTGCCCTCTTGCCTACGCGCTGTCTCGCCTATTGCTCCTTCACTTCCAACACTCTGCTTAGCTCATTGATGCCTCGAATTTTTCCTCCTCTCGACGTCGTCATTGAAGTACTAAATTTCCAGTGTCAGCCTGCGTTGCGTGACCGCCTCACATTGCAGGGCCTAAGTTTTCTATTTTGCGTCTTCCATGTCAAGGCTGTTTCCAGTGTTTGTCATACATTTTCCGATGTTTTTTTCATTCCTAAGTTGCTGTGAAATCTACTACACAACACTTCTTTGTAACGGTTCTCTCTGCATGAAACCTGGACAATCTCTTTTCTTGTTATTCGTTTAATAAACTGCTGGTGTTCGAGTTTTTTAAGAAACTTCCTTACTGTCGAGAAAACTTTTTTTTAAGAAGGCTGAGTTCTTTTTCGCTTATGTAGTTTCATACACTTCCTTGGGTGAATTCTTGGCGCTTTGTGTCTATGCTCTGACTCATTGCGGTGTGGGGCTGCTTGTGGTCTCGACACATTCTCACTTTTTAAAGCAGGTGAAAATGGCTGCTGTCAGCCAGACGTTTCAAACGCTTACACGTGTGCCTTTGACGCTTTTGTGTCTGTGCTTTATCTTAGTGCCTACAGGAGTCCACAGTTCTGCAAGTTTCCCATTGTCCTCCAGACCCCTCGAAATGTGTCTGGTATTCGCCACGTACGAGGGCAGCCGTATTTTCAGAGTATGTCTTTGGCGCTCGCAGTATGGGTTCCGACATTCTGGTCGTCCTGGTTTCGCTAGCGCTGTGAGTTGGCGAAACTGATCACCAGCTGAAATATTACTAATGTATGACGTGGCTTACACTCAAGAGTAACACAGCTTCATCACAGGGGCGAACGGATTTACGTAAAAACTATCGAAAGAATTATGGCAACACAGATTAGCAGCATTGTATAAAAAATTTTAATTAAAACTTGACACTATTTACATGGGGTTTAAAGATGACATATAACAGAATAATTCAGTACATGGATTGTTCTGTCTTTGAACACTGATGTAGTGCAGAATCCAGTGAATGATGACTAACATCACTTGTTTGAATATCCACTTTGTCTCTACTAGGCGGCGACTATAGAGCAGTCCTTGTAGTTTCTTGAGCTACTCCTTATGCTAACCGTGTAGTACAGTGTGTATGTGAGATTGTCGGATGAATACCCTTGTTTTCGTACGCTCTCTGTGAACACTAGCCTTCGCTCAGTTTCTCTTAAGTTGCAGGCACCTTGGTAATCTATGGATGACTGTGTCCTGCGTCTTCTGAGGACACAGCAGTTACTCTTCCAAAGAAGGCTAAGGACTTCGAAGATCAAGAAAATGGGATTGATAGGAACTTGAACGCGGACAAACACATGTATCCCAAATAAACTATGTGTTTGTGGAGAAATTAGGTTTTAAAGTGACTCGCTGTCTTGAGAAGACAAGATTCGCGAACAACGGTGCAACTAGCCAAATCAATGAAAACAGTGCGCCACTTACTACGGGAATGATACGAGGATGAGAATTAAGACAACGATAGGAACGCGTCAACTACGTTGTCTACAGAGAATCTCAGACTCGATTCATTCGTCACAGACCAGATGCTATTGTGTGATATATGAAATAATAACACACTATTCAACACCTGTTTTAGTAACTTCATGGCGCTGGCGTTTTTAACTCTACGTTTATCAATTCACTCCTGTTCAGGCAACATATTTATAAACCTGATTTGCCTGCATACCAAACGGACACTTTTCAAGGGTCTCGCACTGTGATACTAAATTCTCCTATAACTCAATTATCTATCATTCATTCGAGTCAGAGACAAACAGAGTACGTGGTAATTTCTACTAATAACAAATGGAAGAAACAATTATAAGTCAACAGTTCTCTTGACCAAAATGTTGCAACTTCCATTGTTCTCAGTATCGCGAACAGAAGATCTTCCTCTGTGCGAGACGGAGGTTATAGTTGACAATCAGATAGCTGCTCCATGGACTGTGCTTCTCCCCGGTCAAGCTGGCAGTATCCAAAGGGGGTGCCATTTGTTGAGACCACTCTTGGATCGTCCACCTCCAGAACGAAGACTGTTGAGTGATGAGGCTGTCTTGTTCTCTCCGTGTTGACACATACTTCGTCGCGAATATCTCACGGCATTATGCAAGCGGCGTAGGTTCCAGTCAACGTATAGTAATCCTACGCGTTTCATGACGCTCATTGTCAATCATGTTTACGTGGACAGACTTGAACTAGACCTGCTCTGTACGGTGTTTCTAGTGCCATCTTTCTGAGGCCTTGTGGTCGCTAGTGCCAGGTGCTACCAGATAACATTCGAAGGATAATATTTATAGCTACCATCATCATTCCCGTACTGTCTTCATGCTGCTTGCATGTCAGAATACGATCCGCAGTGACTAATAGGTATATATGATAATTGTATCACTTCCCACGTGATATTACATGCGTCACGTGCCTGGTGGTGCTTAAGATGGAACACGCACTTGGATTTTAGCTGGGCTTAGTCGAAACTGACGGTGAAAGTCACTGAGCTCTCTCAGTTCGTTCGTCAGGCGTTCTTTATCTAGGATGTGCCCCTGCCGCTACAGTTACCTGGAACTCGCCTGCTACCAACTACTGGTCACACTTCAGTAATGAGATTGTCTCTTGTCGGTGTCAGCACATGCTGTGGCAGAATAGTGACGGCCAGTGCGCGCATCATACCAGACAACAAATGTCAATAGGTCGTTTGTTCAAAAATGGTTCAAATGGCTCTGAGCACTATGGGACTCAACATCTGAGGTCATCAGTCCCCTAGAACTTAGAACTACTTAAACCAAACTAACCTAAGGACATTACACACATCCATGCCCGAGGCAGGATTCGAACCTGCGACCGTAGCAGCCGCGCGGTTCCGGACTGCGCGCCTAGAACCGCTAGACCACCGCGGCCGGCTGGTCGGCTGTCAAGAGAACTTCTTGAAGCCGCCATGGAAACATGTGGCTGCCTGTAATGGCCGCGCGGTTGGAGGCTCCACGTCACGAATTGCGCGGCCTGTCCCACCGGAGGTTTGCGTCCTCCCTCGGGCGTGGGTGTCTGCCTGTGTTGTTCTTAGCAGAAGTTAGATTAAGTTAGCTTAAGCAGTGTGAAAGTCTAGGAACCGACGACCTAAGCAGTTTGGTCCCTTAGGAATTCACACACATTTGAGCATTTGGAAGCACGAGTTGCTAGACCCACCACGAGAGGCGCTAGCCATACGCACCAGCAGCGCATATTGTCGACAGTGCCGCTGGAATCATGGACGCCACTGAATCTCCGTGAACTGCATGCCATCCGAACGACGAGCAAATATCCTTCCACTGGGCAGGTACTTGGTGCTCCGCGTAACCTCTGTAAAGAAATTTGGTTAGTTCGGCCAACCCAAGGACCATCTCTCCGAAGCCAGCAATCCCAGTGCCAAACACGAACTCGGAGCGTAGGTATCACCCCTGGGGTGCTCTACGACCTGCCGACAGTCTATCATGAACAATGCTGTTTTGTGACATTGGCCTCAGTGGAGTCAAGCACAAGGACAAGGTATCCAGCAGTTTCAATTTTTTTTTCTCTGTGCGTGTACTTCGGACAGCCATCCAAACTGTGGTTCGTCTAAACATACCAAATTTATCTAGTCGGACTTAATGAAGCAGTTCTTAACCACAACTCGGGATTTAAGATGTGTCAAACCTAAGCAAGCTATAAGACAGCTATTAAGAAGAAGACTGTTAATTCAATCGTGTGTAATTCACCTAATTCCTACTATATAGCATCGAGAAACTCCTACTGTGTTCTCTGTGACTAACTGCGGACGCCGTAGTTACTAAGAGATGCCTCCTTTTATGCCACTGTTAATAAAATGCTTGCTTTTAATTGTCTATCTAGGAATCTGTTCTTTCTGTGTGAGGCCATAACTGGCCATACCAAGGTGGACTTCAGCATCTTGAATAGATTTCCCTTCACTCGCTACCGTAAAATCATCGTCATAAAGGAAACTCCTTGCGTTCACCACAAGTCGTTGGTCATTGGTATACGCGTTAGTTAGTTCTTTTCATGTCCCACTGATAATTTTGCACAATAGATTGTAATGATGAGGAACGGGTCATTTTATTTTCACATCACAAATTAATTTGTACATACGCCATATGCCTACATTCTGAACATTTCTAAGTATTTGTTTTTCCCCAAAAAAGGAAAAATACGAGGGCCGTTCAGAAAGTAATCTCCGGTTGATTTAAAAAAATACACCAAGTTAAATAAAAATATTTTAATATATACACCTTACAACTACATCTTTGCACTATTTTTCTACACAGTCTCCATAGCGATTGAGGCACTTATCGTATCTCTTCACAAGCTTTGAAATTCCTTCTGCATAAAAATCACCTGCTTGTGCCTGGAGCCAGCCTGTGACCGCATCTTTGAGTTCTTCGTCGTCATCAAACCGCTGTGACCCGAGCCATTTCTTCAAATGCATGAAGAGGTGATAATCACTTGGCGCCAGGTCTGGGCTGTAAGGTGGATGGTTGATAACGTCCCACTTGAAGGACTCAAGAAGGGCCGTTGTTCTGCGAGCAGAGTGAGGACGGGCGTTATCGTGCAAAAAAACGATACCAGAAGTCAGCATACCACGGCGTTTGTTCTGTATAGCCCGTCGTAACTTTTTTATTGTTTCACGGTACACGTCTTGATTAATGGTCGTACCACGTTCCATGAATTCAACCAACAACACCCCTTTGGCATCCCAAAACACCGTTGCCATCAGTTTTCTGGCAGAAAAATCTTGCGAGGCTTTTCTTGGTTTGGTAGGCGAATTTGAATGTGCCCACATCTTTGATTGTTCTTCTGTCTCAGGGTTCACGTACTTAATCCAGGTTTCGTCACCGGTCACGATTCTGTTTAACAATGGTTCTCCTTCGTCCTCATAACGTGACAGAAAGTCTAATGCAGAGGCCATTCTTTGAGTTTTGTGGTGGTCGGTAAGAATTTTGGGCACCCATCGCGCACAGAACGTACGGTAACCCAATCTTGCTGTCACTATCTCGTACAAGAGAGTCTTAGAAATCTGTGGAAAACCAGTAGACAACTCCGACATTGAGAAACGTCGATTTTCACGAACTTTTGCATCAACTGTCTGAACGAGTTCGTCAGTCACCAATGATGGTCTACCACTCCTCTCTTCATCATGAACGTTTTCTCGTCCACTTTTAAATAAACGTACCCATTCACGGACAACTCCTTCACTCATAACTCTTGGTCCGTACACGGCACAAAGCTCACGATGAATAGCTGCTGCAGAATATCCTTTGGCTGTAAAAAACCTTATGACAGCACGCACTTCACATTTGGCGGGGTTTTCTATTGCAGCACACATTTCAAACTACCACAATAACTAAACTAGCGCAGGTACGACGTTCACTCGACCACGGCTTGATGCCGACTGACCTGTTGAGTGCGTGAACGCACAGATGGCGTCGCTACTCCCCCCACAACCCGCACTGTGACCAATCGGAGGTTACTTTCTGAACCGCCCTCATATCTACAGATGTCGTGAGTTAGTCATACACATCACTTTTTACACATTATGGTAATGGAAATTCTTCTACGGAATAGAAGGATTTGTCAAGGAGAAACTTAGTTAATTTGTTTCCAGATTTTATTTAAATAACATTGGTGAAATAAAACTTTCTTGTGATAACCCATTGCCCTGACATCTCCATCGAGCACGCTGACACTGAAAAACCACTCAACATCACCTGTTTTGGAGTAAGTTTGATGGTACCATCACCTTTCGTTATCCCGTAGATATCCTGCGAAAATCCACGCTGACTATCATAAGCAGCTGTCGGATCCACGAAAGCTACTCCCGTTAATTTCCGGGTTTACGAGCCTTTACGACTGGAATACTCTCTTTCAAATTCTGAAGGCGGCAGTGGTAAAATACAGGGAGTGAAAGCCTATTTACAATTTGTATAGAAACCAGAACACAGTTATAAGAGTCGAGGGACATGAAAGGGAAGCAGTAGTTGGGAAAGGAGTGAGACAACTTTGTACCCTCTCCCCGATGTTATTCAATCTGTATATTGAGCAAGCAGTAAAGGAAACAAAAGAAAAAAATCGGAGTAGGTATTAAAATCCATGGGGAAGAAGTAAAAACTTCAAGGTTCGCCGATGACACTGTCAGAGACAGGAAAGGACCTGGAAGAGCATTTGAAGGGAATGGGCATTGTCTTGAAAGGAGGATATAAGATGAACATCAACAAAATCAAAACGAAGATAATGGAATGTGGTCGAATAAAATCGAGTGATGTTGAGGGAATTAGATTAGGAAATGAGACACTTAAAGTAGTAAAGGAGTTTTGCTATTTGGGGAGCGAAATAAATGATGATGGTCGAAGTAGAGAGGATATAAAATGTAGACTGGCAAGGGCAATGAAAGAGTTTCTGAAGGAGAGAAATTTGTTAACATCGAGTATAGATTTAAGTATGGGGCTTTTCTGAAAGTATTTTTATGGAGTGTAGCCATGTATGGAAGTGAAACATGGACGATAAATAGTTTGTTAACATGGTCGATAAGTAGTTTGGACATTGAGGACTACGGCCTCAGTGAAACTAGAGAGTGTGAAGGACAGGTAAGCTATAGTCCGTACCATATTTTGACGAGAATGGATTAGTGTGAAATCTAATGGTGACAACGTTAATTTCTGTTGTCTTGAATTCTCAGTCAATATCTGTATTTGCATGTTTCTGACGAGCAGGTGATAAAGAAACAACATTACGCACCATAGTAGTGGACCTGAACATCTAGAAGAAACAGTCTAAAAGAATTACATGTTTGTTCACACCAGTCGTGGAATTACGGATTACAGCTTTACGTTCATGGTGGTTCGATCCTCGTCAGTGAATGGTAGGAAGATGGAAAGTTAGAGATATCTCAATAATCATACGAGGTGTGGCTAGAAAAAAACCGGACTAGTACTGGTGAAACAATAAAACGAATGCAATAAGGCTGAAAGTCGCGTGGCCTGTCACGTGACTCTCGCTCCGCCTACTGCTCGAGTTTCATCTTCCTCCTGCACTCAGTCTGCCCGTGGCGTCTGTTTTAAGTAGCTGACGTTTTGTCTGTGAGTCGGAAAATGTTGAGTGTACAGAAAGAACAGCGTGTTAACATCAAATTTTGTTTCAAACTAGGAAAATCTGCAAGTGAAACGTTTGTAATGTTACAACAAGTGTACGGCGATGATTGTTTATCGCGAACACAAGTGTTTGAGTGGTTTAAACGATTTAAAGATGGCCGCGAAGACACCAACGATGACACTCGCACTGGCAGACAATTGTCAGCAAAAACTGATGCAAACATTGAAAAAATCGGTAAACTTGTTCGACAAGATCGCTGTTTAACAATCAGAGCAGTGTCTGAGTTAACAGGAGTTGACAAGGAAAGTGTTAGGCAGATTCTTCATGAAAGTTTCAACATGAACAAAGTGTGTTCAAAAATGGTTCCAAAGTTTCTCACAATTGAACAGAAGGAACGCCGAAGAATGATTTGTTCTGACTTCCTGGAAAACATTGAAAGTGATCCCACCTTCTTACAAAATGTTATTACTTGCGATGAATCGTGGTTTTTTACTTACGATCCCGAAACTAAACGCCAATCGATGCATTGGAAAACTCCTGGTTCTCCACGACAAAAAAAAAAGCACGAATGTCAAAAGCGAAATTCAAGGCAATGATGACTGTTCTTTTTTTTTACATCAACGGGATTGTGCACATTGATTGGGTACGAGAGGGACAAACAGTGAATCAGCATTACTACATTAGCGTCCTGGCTACCCTACGTGAGCGAGTACGGAGAAAACGGAACGATTTGTGGAGAAAAAAGTCATGGATCCTTCACCAAGACAATGCCCCAGCTCACAGTGCGTTGTCAGTGAAGACATTTTTGGCAAAACGCAACATTCCCATCTTAGATCATCCACCCTACTCACCTGATTTGGCCCCCTGTGACTTTTTTCTTTTCCCTAAAGTCAAGTCAGCTTTGAAAGGAACTAGATTTGAGACTGTTGAAGCAGTAAAAGAAAAAGCGACGGAAGTAATGTATGGACTTACCGAAAATGATCTGCAGCATTGCTATGAACAGTGGAAAATTCGTATGGAGCGGTGTAGAGACCGAGGAGGAGAGTACATTGAAGGAGATAACATGAAATTGTAAATAATTGTAAATACATGTTTTTTTCCAGCATCAGTCCGATTTTTTCTAGCCGCATCTTGTAATTACCTCTTGCTGCCCAAACATCGGAGCTGTAACACAATCGGCCGTTACTGCGGCGAACAACGGCACATCTGATACGGTACCATGGCGCTGTTAGTGCCGAGGCTGTCTGTGGCTAGCTGAAATGCCCGTGTCCTGCGTTGCCGGCAGCCGTACCTGTGGATCGCTTGGCTGCAGTCCAACCTAATTCGCACAACGTCCGCCGGGAGATTCCGCCGTCCTCACAAAGGCCTCTATCTGTATGCACGTGGCAGGGGCGTCCGGGCAGCACGTGCTGTCAGATAACCGAGTCGACACGTTGTAATGCGGTGCGCCGACAACAAGGCCGAGTGAAATATAGCAGGCTGCTGGGCGGGACCTGCGACGGGCGTTTCAACGAGCTGCCTGGCTGGCTTCACCTTCCGCAGCTGTATCTACCTCCTCCACCGGCAGGTCATCATGGCCTCAGGTCACAGCTCGTACTGGTTCCACCACACTGGTTCACTGTACGTCCGAAGCCATCCGTATTCAGTTATCAGGAACGTGATTTTACGGTGCTCATATTGAGGCGTAGCGCCATATAACGATGCTGCCTCGGAGGCGGGAATCATTCAGCATACTTCGTTCCCATAAGTTTTCAAGTGAGCGTGGTGTGAAATGTGATGTCAGACATCACCCAAAAGCGCAAAACAAGTAATCAGGCTTATGAGTCCAGTTCAAAACTGCCAACTTTTTCTGCAAAACTGGATACAATAGAGGAATCTGGTACCACTGAACTGGCAAAACCGTAACATATCACCATTATTTTAAGTCACTTGAATGCATGATGAAATTGAGTTCAGTTATATATCCTTGTTCTGTAATTGCTAAAAACCAAAGTATCGTAAGAATAAAGACCACAGCAACAATCAAACATTTTGTTGCTCCTCATTCTATCTCCATTTGCACTTTGGATATAAAAAGACACCGTTCTATGGACAAGAATCCGATGGCGGTAATTACAAAGCAATATTTCCTACGGTTGTTCAGTATTTTGATGCACTCGATAGGATAAGTACTAAAGTAATTAAGCTCGCTCTGTACAAAAGAAAACAGCGCTGGCAGACATTAAAATTAACTTTGACAAATGCTACACCAATATCGGACGTTTGAGCCGTAGAGGCGAAAACAGCATATCTAGTCACTTAAAAATTAACGTTGCGAAGAACTTGGAAGAAGTGGACTGTCCTGCAGACATTTTACGTAACATTTCTTCATCTGCTGCAGATATTTTATCTGTTGATATCAAGTTAACTGTGACAGGACTACACAATCAGAAACTCGGGGTTTCTGACTTTTGTGAATTTGTGGATGCCTGCAATAGAGAACTTTTGTCACATGGTATAACTAGATGGCTGTCTTCAATGACTATAGCCAAGAGCATCTTACAATTGTGGAATTTCTTAAATCTTTCTTGGCCTGAAGGAACATCGCCATAAATAACATCTGGGTAGAATTTTTCTGTGCTCCTTTAACTGAGGGTTACTTTTCGCTTATTCACTATCAGCTGAAGTTGTTGAGTAAGCAAATAAGGAAAATTTGGGATAGCAACGCAACTACTATTGAAGGTCAGTATTGAGAATACTATAATACCATTACGAGAGAAAGGAAACTGTTGTTATTTGGATATGAAACGAAAAGAAATTTAGAAAACGATGGCAAATACCCTGAACTGACCATCGAAAAATTTTACAGTAACTTAGCAAAGTTTTGTGAAACTGCCATTACTTGTCTTACAAAATGGTCTCATCAAATGCCAGGTTTGGCCATTTATGAGGGAATGTCTTTCTGTAAATTAGTGTGTGGGAAGACATAGAAAGTACGTTGGATTATTTGAAAGGAAAGGAAGTAGGTATTTCTGGGTCAACAATGTTTGATCTGCACGTGCATTTGAAGAATTTTGTGGCCTCAAAAGTTTCTGAGGAAAATTAGAAGTTAGTATTACGGCTCAGGAGAAATGGCTGGAAAAGATATGCTAATATATGTTTTCAATTATAGCTCAAAACTCTACAATCGAAAGACATTTTTATTAATTGGAGCTCAGTGGACTGAGGAACAGAATCCTTTGAATGTATGAACAACTGAGAGCATCTTACAGAATACTTTAAACTTCCGAATGAGTTGAACAGAGTGGCCACGTTGTTGTTGTTGTGGTCTTCAGTCCTGAGACTGGTTTGACGCAGCTCTCCATGCTACTCTATCCTGTGCAAGCTTCTTCATCTACCAGTACCTACTGCAACATACATCCTTCTGAATCTGCTTAGTGAATTCATCTCTTGGTCTCCCTCTACGATTTTTACCCTCCACGCTGCCCTCCAATGCTAAATTTGTGATCCCTTGATGCCTCAAAACATGTCCTACCAACCGATCCCTCCTTCAAGTCAAGTTGTGCCACAAACTTCTCTTCTCCCCAATCCTATTCAATGCCTCCTCATTAGTTACGTGATCTACCCACCTTATCTTCAGCATTCTTCTGTAGCACCACATTTCGAAAGCTTCTATTCTCTTCTTGTCCAAACTATTAACCGTCCATGTTTCACTTCCATACATGGCTACATTCCATACAAATACTTTCAGAAACGACTTCCTGACACTTAAATCTATACTCGATGTTAACAAATTTCTCTTCTTCAGAAACGCTTTCCTTGCCATTGCCAGTCTACATTTTATATCCTCTCTACTTCGACCATCATCAGTTATTTTACTCCCTAAACAGCAAAACTCCTTTACTACTTTAAGTGTCTCATTTCCTAATCTAATTCCCTCAGCATCACCCGACTTAATTCGACTACATTCCATTATCCTCGTTTCGCTTTTGTTGATGTTCATCTTATATCCTCCTTTCAAGACACTGTCCATTCCGTTCAACTGCTCTTCCAAGTCCTTTGCTGTCTCTGACACTATTACAATGTCATCGGCGAACCTCAAAGTTTTTACTTCTTGTCCATGAATTTTAATACCTACTCCGAATTTTTCTTTTGTTTCCTTTACTGCTTGCTCAATATACAGATTGAATATCATCGGGGAGAGGCTACAACCCTGTCTCACTCCTTTCCCAACCACTGCTTCCCTTTCATGCCCCTCGACTCTTATAACTACCATCTGGTTTCTGTTCAAATTATAAATAGCCTTTCGCTCCCTGTATTTTACCCCTGCCACCTTCAGAATTTGAATGAGAGTATTCCAGTTAACATTGTCAAAAGCTTTCTCTAAGTCTACAAATGCTAGAAACGTAGGTTTGCCTTTTCTTAATCTTTCTTCTAAGATAAGTCGTAAGGTCAGTATTGCCGCACGTGTTCCAACATTTCTACGGAATCCAAACTGATCTTCCCCGAAGTCGGCTTCTACCAGTTTTTCCATTCGTCTGTAAAGAATTCGCGTTAGTATTTTGCAGCTGTGACTTATTAAACTGATAGTTCGGTAATTTTCACATCTGTCAACACCTGCTTTCTTTGGGATTGGAATTATTATATTCTTCTTGAAGTCTGAGGGTATTTCGCCTGTCTCATACATCGTGCTCACCAGGTGGCCACGTAGCACTACCGACATGGAAGACCATTGTGTTCGCCGTGGGGCTCTGGCACATCGCAGTATATCTGCAGCAGTAATCTGAGCAGCACTTCGCACCATTGTGTCTCAAAGAACTATTACAAACCGGTTACATGAAGGACGGCTTAGAACAAGGCACCTTATATCATTCCTTCCACTGATCACAAACCATTGTCATTTGCGACTTCAGTACTGTCAAGCTAGAGCTCATTGGAGTGCAGAGGTCTGTTGCGTTTCTGATGAAAGCTGGTTCTGCCTCGTGCCAGTGACGGCCATGTGCTGATTATAAGGAGGCCAGTTGAGGATCTGTAACCAACCTGTCAGCGTGCTAGACACACTGGAGTTTCGTGTAGCGTTATTGGCTGGGGTGAGATTTCGTATGGAAGTAGAAGCATTCTCGTGGTTGTCCCACTCACTCTGACTGCAAATTCGTACGTCTGTCTGGCGATTCGAGCTGTTGTGCTGCCACTGATGAACATCATTCCAGACAGTGTCTTACAATAAGATAACGCTAACTCACATACCGCTGTTATAACTCATCATACTCTAAAGACTGTCGACATTTTGACTTCGCTTGTTCGATCACCAGATCTGTCTCTAGTCGAGCACATGTGAAACATCTTCGAACGACAACTCCAACTTCATCCACAAACAGCATTAACTGTTCCTGTATTGACCGGCATGTGTAGAACATGCATGGATCTCCATTCCACAAAATAACATCCGGCATCTGTACAGCACAACGCAAGCTCATTTGCTTGCCTGGATTCAGCATCCTGGCGGTTACACCTGTTATTAACGTACCAGCACTTCACATTTGGAATGTCTTACCTTGCGCTTTCAGTAACCTATTGTCTTCCAATGTAAATCACTTAAAATTTGTTGCGCACATAAATGTATTCCTGAAATATCATAACACTATGTTAACTCAGAGTAGTAGGATCGGAGAGCAGGGGCAAATTAGACAGTGGCTAATGTCAAGTTTGAGGTCACTTTAACATATTTAAAAGTTGTCTAGTTACTGGAAGCTGAGAGCAAGATGTGAAAGGGTGTTCTCGTGGATTATTGGCCACAAGGAGTTATCAAAATCGAGGTCGTTAGGGATTTTATAGGTGTCATATAGGATGCCAAGTGGTTAGCTCTGTCTAGGTTGACCGAAAAGGGTGGTCGTTGTGCAGCAGAGGGTAGGAGAGTGCTTGGTTTTTGTGGTAATACCACCCTACATGAAAGAGTTTATGGGTGGTGTGGTTATGGGGTCGGCGCGAAATCAGGGGTTTCCTTGCGTTTGTGCAAAGTGCCAAGCCACTGGAAATAAGCACTGTTGACTCCCATATATAAGAAGGGTAAAAGAACGGACCAGAAAAAATTACCACCCAAAATATTCTTAACTTTGGGTTGCTGCACAATTGTAGAGCATATTCTGAGTTCGAGCATAATAAATTTCCTAGAGACCGAGAAGCTGATGTTCACGAATCATCAGTGCCTTGGAAATATCGTTTTTGCGAAACACAAATTGCTTTTTTCTCGCATGAAATACTGCGAAGTATGGATGAAGGGCAATAGGCAGATTCCATATTTCTAAATTTCCGAAAAGCATTCGGCAAGGTACCCCACTGCAGACATTTTACGGAGGTACATGTGCACGGAATAGGCTCTCAGATATGTGACTCGCTCCAAGACTTCTTAAGTAATGAAATGCAGTATGTTGTCCTCGACGGCGAGTGTTCATCGGAGACATTAGGAGTGCCTCTGGGAAATGTGACATGACAGTTGCTATTTTCTTTGTACATAAATGATCTGGCAGACTAGGGTGGGCACCAATTTGCGGTTGTTCGTTGACTATGATGTGGTGTACAGGTAGATGAAGAAGATAAATGACTGTAGGTTGATACAAGTGACCAATACAAAACTTCTAGTTGATGTGATGAATGGCAGCTGGTTCTTAATGCAGAAAAATGTAAGCTAATACAGATGGATAGGATATCAAACCCTTAATGTTCAGATACAGCATTAGATACTGCTTGACACAGTGACGTATTTTAAATATCTGGGTGTAACACTGCGAAGAGATACGAAGTAAAACGAGTATGTGAGGATTGTGGTAAGGAATGCGAATGATCGACTTTGCTTTATTGGGAGAATTTTAGGGAAACGTGTTTCTTCTGTAAAGGGGACCGCACATAGGACGTTCGTGCGACCTACTCTCGAGTATTGCTCAAGTGTTTGGGATCCACACCACGTCGGACTGAAAGAAGACTTCGAAGCAACTCAGAGGCAAGGTGCCAGATTTGTTACCGGTAGGTTCGATTAGCATGCAAGTGTTACTGATATTCCTCGGGAGCTCAAGTTGGAGTCCCACGAAGGAAGAAGAGATTCATTTGTACAAACACTACTGAGAAAGGTTATAGAACCGGTATTTGAAGTTGACTGCAGAACAATTCTATCGCGCCTACATACATTTCACTTAGGGATCACGAAGACATGATACGAGAAATCAGGTCTCTTAAGGAGGTGTATAGACGGTTGTTTTTCCCTCGCTCTATCTTCGAATGGAACAGGAAAAGAAACGGCTAGTTGTTGTAAAGGGCACCCTCCGCCACACACCGTACGGTCGCTTGCGGAGTGTATATGTAGATGTAGATGTAGACATAGTAGCACAGGCAGGGGGTTACTTTCGTTTGAGACAAACTTTTCTAAAGGAAGGCGCCCAAGGAGTTGATGAGATGCGAGGATGACGTCTGGAGTGTTGGTGTTGCCTTCCATGACAGGGTATGAAGACGGGTGAACACAGAGTAGACTTGGTTGTGGGAGTAAGTGGCATGAGTGTTTAGGTGGAAGACAGTGGACAACAAGGGAAATTTTCTGTAGAGTATGTGACGATTGGACAGCGGAGACGTTTCGAAGGGCTATGGTCATAAAACGTAGGCCGCCATCAGCTGTGGAAAATGATAGAGAGATAATAATAGAAGGAACCCTGTTTGCTCAACGGTCTGAAGAAAGTCTTTCTGTTGGATGCATTTCGGCGAATTTCATTTCCCTAATGTTACTCAGGAATCCTAACCGGGGAATGGGGCCTACAGTTTAATGAAGAATCCGAACCATTCGTTGCTCCTGGCGAATCTCTACATAACTGAGAAATGGAGATTACAGGCAGACCGAAATATTCCGAGGACCGGCTGGGATCCGATTCCGCACTCTTAGTGTGCACGCTTCACAGCTTGTTCTTCAGGAGCGACGACGGAAAGGGAAGAGTAGCTTTTTGATTACTGCAATAAGATAGCTTCCGTTTAGAACATGGTTCACACCCGCTATTTTCAGCTCTGTTAACCAGGTTCTGCAGATCATTCTTGAGGAAACTGTTGAAATGGATAATCTTTCTTTTATTCTCCTTTATATCTTTGTTTGTTTTTTTTTTTTCCTTCAGAAACGTCAACATACCCACTCGTGTGAAGATGTTGTTTACATTAGACTGTTGTCATCAACTGATAATAAAGACAATTCAAAGTTTAAAACAAAAAGTGAAGTTGTGTAACTTAAACAAGACTGAAGTTTCAGTAACAGCAAGTGACATCATGTAATCGGTATGGCTTTTGTACAGCGTAGACGTCTTCGCGTTAATGTTATCAGTATCGAATAGCCTTTCAAAGAAAAGATAACTTGACAAGCTTTGTGTTAATCGGGTTAATCCCGAAGTCAGAACTAAACTATCTCTGATAATTACTAACCGTGTACAGACGATCCTCGCAGCAAGGATTGTCGAATATCGGACGGAAACTAGCAAAACCCCTCGACCAGCTTCCGACGGAGGGAACTTTGCTAATTAACTGTAGTTGCCAGATGATCCTCAGGGCAGGGGACTGATGGCATAGCTTCCACAAGAATGCTTGCTTCGAGTCTGTACAAAGGGCAGTTCAAGTGTATCACTCGGTAATTCAGACGATATAATGTCGCTATCCAATACCATTACATACCACGCCTTACGTGTTCGTATATTTCCCCTACGCCGTTCTCATCCCACCATCTTAAGACAGATACAGCAAATTCTAGAACCTAACCCAATCTCATCTTGTGCGCTTTTTGTAAGGTCGATCACAGGTTTTTTGGCTCTCTCACTCCTTGTTCATCCAGTGTTCCTTTCCATACTGGTAGTTATCCCAACACTGAGTCAGGAAACGAAGAGCGGCTGACAGTGGCGTCAAAGTCAAACGCAGCAGGCAATAATAGTACCATGTCGTACCCTTTATTGGTCACTCCGACGAGATTGTCACACTGATGTTCCTAGTAAAAAGAGACTGTACAGTATCATACATCTTGACACACAAGCTGGATAAAGAATAGCGCTTATCGTATCTTGACATGTAGCCCAAAGCAAATTTAAATTGTGCTTTGCCCTGTCGATGAGCCTAGTGTGATAGGACTTTCCTTTTTGTTGTGTTGTGGCACCAGTGAAAGCTTTTAGACCACTGTTTGTGGGTGTAGATGGCCATTTTAGTCCAGTAATCAGACATCGTCATTTGTGTATAGCAGTATTAAACATTTTCACCTGATTTCTCCTTTTTAGTGTAATGTAAAAATGCTTTTATTATTTATCACTGTACGTGCACGCATATATATATATATATATATATATATATATATATATATATATATATATATATATGTGTGTATGTGTGTGTGCGGGGAGGAGATTCGAGTCCTCCTTCGGGCATGGGTGAGTGTGTTTGAACTCAGGATAAATTAGGTTAAGTAGTGTGTAAGCACAGGGACTGAAGACCTTCGCAGTTAAGTCCCTTAAGATTTCACACACATTTGAACATTTTGTGTGTGTGTGTGTGTGTGTGTGTGTGTGTGTGTGTGTGTGTGTGTGTGTGTGTGTGTGTGAGTGCTTGTATGAGGGAGAAAAGTAGAATGAAAGCCTATATTTGGGTGGTATGCAGTGATCGTATGGTTTTTAGGTTTATGTTATATTTCTAGTTAAATTATTATTATTTTGTCACTTTCAACCAAACTGGTAAGAGATTTAACACGCACGGACCCGGCTGTCTCTTGCCTAAACCAGTGTCCACATTAATACACTACTGGCCATTAAAATTGCCACACCGAGAAGAAATGCGTATGATAAAAGAGTATTCATTGGACAAATATATTATACTAGAACTGAGGTGTGAAGACATTTTCAAGCAATTTGGGTGCATAGATCCTGAGAAATCACTACCCAGAACAACCACCTGTGGCCGTAATAACGGCCTTGATACGCCTGGGCATTCAGCCAAACAGAGCTTGGATGGCGTGTACAGGTACAGCTGCCCATACAGCTTCAACACCACAGTTCATCAACAGTAGTGACTGGCGTACTGTGACGAGCCACTTGCTCGGCCACCACTGACCAGATGTTTTCGATTGGTGAGAGATCTGGAGAATGTGCCGGCCAAGGTAGTAGTCGAACATTTTCTGTATCCAGAAAGGCCCGTACAGGACCTGCCAAATGCGGTCGTGCATTATCCTGCTGAAATGTAGGATTTCGTAGAGATCAAATGAACGGTAGAGTCACGGGTCGTAACACATCTGAAATGTAGCGTTCACTGTTCAAAATGCCGTCAATGCGAACAAGAGGTGACCGAGACGTGTAACCAATGGCACCCCATAGCATCACGCCGGGTGATGCGCCAGTATGACGATGACGAATACACGCTTCCAAGGTGTGTTCACCGCTATGTCGCCAAACACGGATACGACCATCATGCTGCTGTAAAAAAAACCTGGTTTCTTCCGAAAAACTGACTATTTTCCATTCGTGCACCCAGGTTTGTCGTTGAGTACACCATCGCAGGCGTTCCTGTCTGTGATGCAGCGTCAAGGGTAACTGCAGCTATTGTCTCCGACCTGACAGTCCACGCTGCTACAAATGTCGTCGAACTGTTCGTGCAGATGGAGTTTGTGTTGCAAACGTCCCCATCTGTTGACTCAGGGATCGAGACGTGGCTGCACGATCCGTTACAGATATGGGGATAAGAATGGGGATCAGATGGCTATCATCTCGACTGCTAGATATACGAGGCCGTTGGGATCCAGCACGGCGTTCCGTATTACCCTCCTGAACCCATAGAGTCCATATTCCGGTAACAGTCATTGGATTTCGACCAATGCGAGCAATAATGTCGCGATACGATAAACCGCAATCGCGATAGGCTACAATCTGACCTTTATCAAATCGGAAACGTGATGATAACGCATTTCTCCTCCTTACACGACGCATCACAACAACGTTTCACCAGGCAACGCCGGTCAACTGCTGTTTGTGTATGAGAAATCGGTTGGAAACTTTCCTCATGTCAACGCGTTGTAGGTGTCGCCACCGACGCCAACCTGTTTTGAATGCTCTGAAAAGCTAATCATTTGTATATCGTAGCATATTCCTCCTTTCAGTTAAATTTCACGTCTGTAGCGCGTCATGTTCGTGGTGCAGCAATTTTAATGGCCAGTAGTGTGTTAATATCAGCGTCGTTATCACGTCATTTATAAATATGGAAGTCTACAGGTTACACCAATGATACGATTCGAATTCCCGTGTGTGTCACACTTATATTACCAACGCATAAAAAACGGACGGAATACGAATACAGTGGCAGAGGTCTATTTTGTAGTATAAATCTGAACATGATTAACACTATTTTTTGAGAACAAAGCAATCTATATCACGATTTTATTCAAGTACTATAGTTAAATACAAACGTGTGTTCTGTTTCATTCATAAAATAATACAAAATGATCACTGATATCTCGCTTGAAGCAGTGCGCCATTTCTAAGAATAACATTGATATTTACACCCTAGGCAGCATGAATGACATCTAGATTAAACTAGAACAAACAGTAAGACGTTAAGGGTATAAAGAGAAGCGTAGCGACTCAGATAAGGAAACGGGCCCGTCCAACTACTGTATAGAGTTGGCACTTCATTTGTCCTGTGGGAGAAGTTGTGATCCCCTCCTGAGTACAGTCTTATCGGGGTACAGCAAAGACGTGGTGCAGTAGTCACATCAAAATGTGAGCAATGAGAGTACAAGATGCGCTCGCTCTCTGTCTGAAAAACACCGTCAGCACCATCACATGTCATAAGACGAGTCAAACAATTTTGTGAAAATGCATGTGTTCTATTTTCTGTTTGAGACTGATGGTACAGGAACAGAGTTTTCGAGATCTGTAATTTTAAGTGTCCCTTTTTTCTTCCCTTCGTAGCTCCGGTCCAACTAAAGAGCTTTTCAGTGATAGTCCGTTAAACATTATATTATTAATGTGAAAATGAAATGCTGGTTTCATCCGCTTAGTATTTACTGTCACTCGTAGCTTGATTACTGCGTACACGGCAGCGTTATCTTTAATGGTGTCGGTTTAGGTATAACCGACACTAATCTTACCGGAAAAAATAAATAAATAAATACACATATTTCTGTATTCCGTTCTATGTTGATGACGTATTCCACTCGTTACAGATGAGGTCGAGAAAGTGATTACGACAATACTAGTGCGTAACACTTTATGATCCTGTGAGAGTTCTCGTATTGACTAGGTATAATACTTGATGTGCAAAATTCACGAAAATGAATTAAGAATAGAAATCAGCAATTTCAACTCTCAACGCAATATTTTTCAAGGTCTCTCTTCTCTTAAACTGTTATCAATTATATTAATTAGTTACAAGGAATAATCCGTTGTTTCTTGTGCCATATTATATGTTTACGAATTCAAAAAACTCTATTTGTAGATAAACGTTTTGAATCCGTGCAGTGTTTTTGTTAACTTCCGATAATTCTACGAAACAGGTTTATATTGTCTTGATTTTAGAATATAAAGCTTATTCGGTGCAGTAACGAAAAACGCTTTTTACAACTGATTAGAGTAATGATGCATTTCATCCCATAATCTTTTATGTCGATACGTTGCTGGTGGAATCATGTTCGTATGTTGACTGAATTTGACAGTTCTGGTCTTCTGGCGTGAATTAGTACGTATACCACTGTCTATTGCCATATTCCATATCCTTCGAACATAGATATGCAGTGCACGTCTGTCAATATTCCTCCAAGTGTTCCAGTTTATGTGATGGAGCTAATTTGTTTCTTATAACTGTCTGAAATAGCCCATCTGATGTGATATGTCTATAAATCTCAATGCCATACAAAAAACGTGACTGAGATAAGAATTTACTGGGGAGGTACACGATTTTCCATTCATGAATGAATGCAATTTTCAGTGTAATAGTATTGACTGAAGCTGCCTGATATAAATAATTTAGTCTTGCTGAACCAGTATCTCGCATTGCAGCTATTTGAAACTCGATTCTAACAGAGGACGGAACTAAAACACAAATTGACGTTTATATCCTAGAATTTTTTCTTCTGGCGAACAGGTACATTTTCTTTACATTTTCTTGTAGTACTGGAACTTGAAGGAACTTGTAATCAGCTATTTTATTTTGTTGATCGAAGTTCCTTCCTGATAGAATAACATCATCAGTCGCAGAGTAATATTATTTTATTATTTTTTACATTCTTACATCCTTCCGTGCCCAGTTCAGTATCTCAGTTTGCCACAATTAAGGTTCTGTCTTGTGTTAGCATGGCGTTGAAGATGGACGTACCACCATACACCAGTTCAGCAACACTGTAAATGCGTATTGACATTACACAGCTGCAGTCTATATTAATCTTTTTCTTCAGCATCTTAGATTGGCTGGTCGATCTCCATACAGATCTATTACAAATTAACCCCTTCATATCTGCATACTTACTGAATTATTTATGATTTGCCTTAATAATACTAATGTAGGCTTTTAGATATAATTCCTTGTACTGCTTCCTGTAGAGTATTTACCGGGAATTGGCTGTGGCGTATTTTGTTATTTATTAGATTACATCGACTTCAAATGTGATTGTTTTAACGAATTTTCCCAATAATTATTCCAAGGGCCTCGTCACGTTGATTCATCCCGTCCGTTTTATCTGTAACATGCGGCATCATCACCACACCCCAAACGTTGCAAGATTATAAGTTCCTTACGTTGCACCATTTGCTCCATGCGGATATATATTGAACATTCTGCATTAATGTATTATAAATGAGCTCCTACTGATTAGTACTGCTGTTTTCTAGGTCTCTATGTTGACTTCAGTGATATAATGCAAGACATTTTGCGAAACGAGTAACTAAATGTGTCGGACTTGTAAATTTCTAGGACCTAAATGAAAAAGAAGCAAAGTATTTCTCATACAAACTGATGTATATAATGTGCTGGGTAACAGGACAGAGGCGGATATTCCACGAGGTTGCGCGCGTGCAGTCAGCTGACATTGACACCTAGTCACGATTTTGTGAAACACTTAGCTGTTGTTGAATCTTCCCGTCCATTTTAACAGGCGTCACCAACACCATACCTGAAACGCTGCAAGAGATTTTACTTTAAGAATCTTCAGGTGAGTTTTAGATTGGGGACTGCTACAGCACCCTACTGCTGTTTACCTAAAACTGGCGCGCAGGCGCACGTATGCAGGCTACTGTTTCACGAGCTTGAGACTTTAGCCCCCTCTATCGGATATTACACCAGGTGAGAATAACGGAGATATTGCCTGCTCGTCCTCTGTCGAATCGCAGGGGCGCAACGTCGAAATCGAATGGTTAAAAGAATGAGATTAACGGTGCCTAGTCGTGTCATTAGATGCATCATTCTGAAGATATAAAAGAAAATCAGCGGATCCCCTTCCTGGTCAAACTGAAACCCGCCATTACTATTAATGAGATCTACTAATGAAAGTAAACGTAAAGTCTGACGCCATCGCTGGCAGCCGACGTGTAAAGTTGTCGGCTCAAGGGACGAGGGAGCTAAGGCTGACGTGCAAGCAAACGAGATACCCAGTGTCACGAGAGACAACGAAACCAACACACGGTACGAGTTGGTTAACGAGATTTTGCGCTCTCAGGGCAGTTGTCAGCTTTATTTGGCTCGCAAACTATAGTTTGTCACATTTTTTAAGAAAATGCAAACGCGTAGAATTCCTTCATCAGCTCTTTTAAAACGCACAGTTCTTTTCTCGACCATATACAATTTATTTTGTTCTGTCTGTGCTACACGTAATAAAAATTTCAATATCCGTGAACGTGTAATGACACAGAAATAGAAGATACGTGTCCACTCAGTATGGACACAAAAACTCGTTCCTGACAGAGAGCGCATTTATGTTTATGTAACAACAAATATCACAGAAATTATTTTTATTAATTACATAGTAAAGTCTCACAGCCTTCAATAAGACGCGAAGTTAAATAAAAAAAGTTGTATATGGTAGCATACGAACGCGTTACCGATCTACCATGTTCCATAATGTGGTGCCTCCACCGAGTACACTACGCTGGAAACTTGGTCCCAGTAAGCTCAGATACTGTGTTACTGTCGTCTACAGTCTTTAATCACTCAAATGTTATAAAGTGAAATGCAAATATAGCAATTACCAACAAAACCGACACGTTTACATTACGTTTCAATGGATCACTTCCTTAAAATGGCTGACTTTCTAAACAAGCGCCTTACAACGCGAAAATAGTTTGAAACGAAAGTTCTTTAACCATCTATAAGACGTTTCCCATCTTTTATTATATCAAATCGTACCAATAACGATTCTTTCTCAAGACATTCAGTGTGCTGGTGCTTAGAAACTGCATATATTCATAGAGTGTAGCGTGTAGCCTAAAACCCAGGAATGTGAGCTTCTGCTGAGCACGATAGATACAGTATGGCGTCTTGCTTCCTGCGTGTGACGTATGGAGTGTTCTTGATTCCTGTTGGTCCTACTTTATGTGGCACGGTGAAAAATCGCAGATTTTATTTTGTGTTTCATTTTACGAAATGCCCCTTCAACGTGAAGTTACAGGTGGTGACATAACAAAACTCGTGAGCGCCACGCCAACGATAGCTAACTCTTGTCGTGTGCCGATGGCTTGACTTGTAGGTTCGGTTTCCTACTCAGAAGGGGTTTCCTTCTGCCTCTCTCAATGGCCACTTCATTGCGGACATGTGAGACGTGTGTTATATGTGTATCTGTAGAGTGTAGATGATTGTAATGTATCCACATATAGTTTGATGTAATTTTGACTTTCTATCATGTTGACGACAGAACCCAGAGGATGAAATCCGATGCCGACTAGTATCTCACTTCTCTCGAATAGCACCAAGGCGTCCGCCGAGAGCAATACACCCATATGCGACAGATGGATCACCACCAGCAACGGCTCGTGCCCTCACTACACTAGGCATTGCACTGAAATTAAGACTGGTGAACGAAAACATCACGTACCTGTCCAAGCCTGGCTGCCCATATACTGGCAGTGAAATTTTCATCTCTCCCAGCGTCTGGAATAGACTTCCTTCGGAGTCGAGTGGCATCGTACAGGTCTATGTTAGTGACTACAGCTGCGGAGGTGGCTGCAAGATTTGTTGCCAAACGCATGTCTATGAACATCTTGACAGCTGAATCCCAAAAGGGATCCCATCGTGGCCAAGGTTTCCATTGCAGAATAGTTCATTTGGTGCTCTGCTGTGGCTGATTTACTGGGCTGCAAACGATGGGTATACCGATCTCGTTCCATACACCTTTCGTGTATTGTGCTTGTGGTTTGGCCATTGTGGAAAGCTATTGGCATTATGTAGACTCAGCAAATCCAGGTCATACTTTATTGGGAAATGCATTCGCAGTTACGAATATGAATTACTTTCGGTTATGTATTGGAATGAAGACATTGAAAATTTCGGCCAGACCTTCGAACCAGGATTTCGTGCTTAATAAACGGTTGCCTTAAGAGCTTCGGCTACCCGAGCACGAATCACAGCCAGACTCAAACCTCCATCAGTCGTCGTCGATATGTTACAATTTGCACCTATAACTTATCTACACTACTGGCCGTTAGAATTGCTACACCACGAAGATGACGTGCTACAGACGATAAATTGAACCGAAGGAAGAAGATGATGTGATTTGCAAATGATTAGCTATTCAGAGCATTCACACAAGGTTGGCGCCGGTGGCGACACCTACAACGTGCTGACATGAGGAAATATTCCAATCCGCTTCTCATACACAAACAGCAGTTGATCGGCGTTGCCTGGTGAAACGTTGTTGTGATGCCTCGTGTAAGGAGGAGAAATGCGTACCGCCACGTTTCCGGCTTTGATAAAGGACGGATTGTAGCCTATCGTGATTGCGGTTTATCGTATCGCGACATTGCTGCTCCCGTAGGTCGAGATCAAATGACTGTTAGCAGATTACGGAATCTGAGGGTTCAGGAGGGTAATACGAAACGCCGTGCTGGATCCCAACGGCCTCGTATCACTAGCAGTCGAGATGACAGTCATCTTATCCGCATGACTGTAACGGATCGTGCAGCCACGTCTCGAACCCTGAGTCAACAGATGGGGACGTTTGCAAGACAACAACTATCAGCACGAACAGTTCGACGACATTTGCAGTAGCATGGACTATCTGCTCGGAGACCATGGCTGCGGTTACCGTTGACGCTGCATCACAGACAGGAGCGCCTGCGATGGTCTACTCAACGATGAACCTGCGTGCACGAATGGCAAAACGTCATATTTCGGATGAATCCAGGTTCTGTTTACAGCATCATGATGGTCGCATCCGTTTTTGCCGACATCGCGGTGAACGCACATCGGACGCGTCTATTCGTCATCGCCATACTGGCGTATCACCCGGCGTGATGGTATGGGGTGTCATTGGTTACACGTCTCGGTTACCTCTTGTTCGCACTGTCGGCGCTTTGAACAGTGGACGTTACATTGCAGATGTGTTACGACCCGTGGCTCTACTCTTCATTCGATTCCTGCAAATCCTAAATTTCAGCAGGATGATGCACGACGGCATGTTGCAGGTCCTGTTCGGGCCTTTCTGGACACAGAAAATGTTCGTCTGCTGCCCTGTCCAGCACATTCTTGAAAACGTCTGGTCAACGGTGGCCGAGCAACTGGCTTGTCACAATACGCCAGTCACTACTCCTGATGAACTGTGGTATCGTGTTGAAGCTGCATGGGCAGCTCTGTTTGACTCAATGCCCTGGCGTATCAAGGCCGTTATTACGGCCAGAGGTGGTAGTTCTGGGTAGTGATTTCTCAGGATCTAAGCACCCAAATTGCATGAAAATGTAATCACATGTCACTTCTACTATAATATATTTGTCCAATGAATACCCGTTTATCATCTGCATTTCTTCTTGGTGTAGCAATTTTAATGGCCAGTAGTGTATTTTCCCCGTGCAGAAAAGACCTGTTTATTGATAGTCGACGGTCTGCTAATAGTGAAAAGTACGAAATGCCTCTGCCACCAAGAAGAATGATCTTATCTTCCTTCATAAATACGTGCATGTTCGGAAGAACGTTGCAACGTACTTCTTAATAACGCAGGCACTGCTATTTCGTATCCTTTATTGAGCCGAAAAGAGCAGAGATTTTTGTAGGTAGCTTGGAGCTTAAAGGTTTCGTTATGAGTCTGATGAAAAGCTGCTCACAGGAGGAGCGCTCTGGATTTGAAAATGATTTTTTTACACATCTAGTTCCGTGGGACCAAATTGAGAAGCAAATATTAAAGGTTATGGAACGTATCAGTGCATTAAATTACAACATTAAAGAAATAACAGATATAATAAAATGTTTATGAATCCAAAGGAAGACAAGCCATAAGTTTATATAAACGCAATTAACATTGAAACACAGGAAGCACTTCAATTTTTCAAGGAACCACGAGGAAACTGTTCGGTTTCGATTTTAAAGCGCGTGGATTACTGCTAACATCCTTAAATTCTTGTGGTAGTTTAATGAAAGGGGGTGCAGCAGTATACTACACACCTTTCTGCACAAGAGTCAAGGAAATTCGATCCAAATACAGGTTGGGTTTCTGCCTAGCTTTAACTGAGTGTAAGCTGCCATTTCCTCCAACTCTGTTAAGTGCCTAAACTCATTTCATTCACGAATCTCTATAGTGGAAACTACCATTCATTTTTTATAAGTCACTTACCTCACAGAAGGTTTTCATAATTCGAACTCCAGCAATTACAGCAAGTAGCAACAACGGCCAGCTAAACAAATGGATTCTAACTACTGTATCTCTAACTACTGGGAGGCATATGGTTAGCAAAACAAAGATTTTGTTGTAGAGCAAATAATGTATTTCGAAACCTTTACCTAATTCACCTGACATCTAGTTCCAAAAACAATGTAGTTGCCAATAATTCCACTACCCATACATCCGTTGTCACATCTTTCCTTGCATCTTTTCTTATAAAAAGTTTCATCTCACTTAACACTGCATATCCTGCCAACACAGAGTCTCCACTAAGAAGAAAACATGCCCATACACTTCTCTATCCACTCACTAACTGCTAACCGGTACCTGTAAGTCCGTCCAACCACCGAGTCTCTTGCCGAGGGCGCAGAGTGCTGTCAGTGATATTAATACAATCTATAGTGCTGCTAATATACAAACATATAAACAAGCTACTTACAATCTGACTTGTCACTAACAGAAATACACTCCTGGAAATGGAAAAAAGAACACATTGACACCGGTGTGTCAGACCCACCATACTTGCTCCGGACACTGCGAGAGGGCTGTACAAGCAATGATCACACGCACGGCACAGCGGACACACCAGGAACCGCGGTGTTGGCCGTCGAATGGCGCTAGCTGCACAGCATTTGTGCACCGCCGCCGTCAGTGTCAGCCAGTTTGCCATGGCATACGGAGCTCCATCGCAGTCTTTAACACTGGTAGCATGCCGCGACAGCGTGGACGTGAACCGTATGTGCAGTTGACGGACTTTGAGCGAGGGCGTATAGTGGGCATGCGGGAGGTCGCGTGGACGTACCGCCGAATTGCTCAACACGTGGGGCGTGAGGTCTCCACAGTACATCGATGTTGTCACCAGTGGTCGGCGGAAGGTGCACGTGCCCGTCGACCTGGGACCGGACCGCAGCGACGCACGGATGCACGCCAAGACCGTAGGATCCTACGCAGTGCCGTAGGGGACCGCACCGCCACTTCCCAGCAAATTAGGGACACTGTTGCTCCTGGGGTATCGACGAGGACCATTCGCAACCGTCTCCATGAAGCTGGGCTACGGTCCCGCACACCGTTAGGCCATCTTCCGCTCACGCCCCAACATCATGCAGCCCGCCTCCAGTGGCGTCGCGACAGGCGTGAATGGAGGGACGAATGGAGACGTGTCGTCTTCAGCGATGAGAGTCGCTTCTGCCTTGGTGCCAATGATGGTCGTATGCGTGTTTGGCGCCGTGCAGGTGAGCGCCACAATCAGGACTGCATACGACCGAGGCACACAGGGCCAACACCCGGCATCATGGTGTGGGGAGCCATCTCCTACACTGGTCGTACACCACTGGTGATCGTCGAGAGGACACTGAATAGTGCACGGTACATCCAAACCGTCATCGAACCCATCGTTCTACCATTCCTAGACCGGCAAGGGAACTTGCTGTTCCAACAGGACAATGCACGTCCGCATGTATCCCGTGCCACCCAACGTGCTCTAGAAGGTGTAAGTCAACTACCCTGGCCAGCAAGATCTCCGGATCTGTCCCCCATTGAGCATGTTTGGGACTGGATGAAGCGTCGTCTCACGCAGTCTGCACGTCCAGCACGAACGCTGGTCCAACTGAGGCGCCAGGTGGAAATAGCATGGCAAGCCGTTCCACAGGACTACATCCAGCATCTCTACATCGTCTCCATGGGAGAATAGCAGCCTGCATTGCTGCGAAAGGTGGATATACATTGTACTAGTGCCGACATTGTCCATGTTCTGTTGCCTGTGTCTATGTGCCTGTGGTTCTGTCAGTGTGATCATGTGATGTATCTGACCCCAGGAATGTGTCAATAAAGTTTCCCCTTCCTGGGACAATGAATTCACGGTGTTCTTATTTCAATTTCCAGGAGTGTATTTTTACTACGAACTGACTTCATTTCGTCGACATTGTGCTGATGACCAGACAATTCCTTCGCGACTGACCATATGGTTGTAGCTTTATTCTGTGAATTAGCTATATTATTTACGTGCCAATACTCTTCTCTACATCTACATCTACATACATACTCCACAATCGGCCATACGGTGCGTGGCGGAGGGTACCTCGTACCACAACTAGCATCTTTCCTCCCTGTTCCACTCCCAAACGGAACGAGGGAAAAGTGACTCCCTATATGCATCTATACGAGCCCTAATCTCTCTTATCTTATGTTTGTGGTCTTTCCGCGAAATGTGAGTAGGTGGCAGTAAAATTGTACTGCAGTCAGCCTCAAATGCAGGGTTTCTAAATTTCCTCCGTAGCTCTTCACGAAAAGAACGCCTTTTTGAGGCGACGTTCGTAGCGACAAACAATTCGCTGTAGAAACGGCTTACGAAGTCACCGCCACACTTTTAATAGCGGGCCGACCGGTCCGCTGGAACAGTGAACAGAAAGATGAAAACCCAAACACTCTGATTAAATAAAAGTCGGTACTTATCTTTATTAACGAAGATACAGGAACACAGTAGTGAACTCCGTGTCTACAGAAATCTGTCTAGTTCGAGTCGGAGGGGCTAGGTCAGCGTCGGCTGACAACAAACAACAACTCTGCTGCGATGAACACACAACTGACTAGCAAGTACACAATTCGGTGGCGAGTATACAACTGAGCGGCGAATACAGAACTGACCTAGCGCTCGCGACTCCAGCGCTTAAGAAACCAGAAGCCAGCGGTGGCGCGCGCAGACTTGCGGCGATTTCCTGTCTCGCTGGCGCTGCTTATGCGGACGGCGTCCGGACTTTGATGCTGCCAACCTTTTGGCAGCGGGCTCGGGTGGCATTACTGGCTAGGATATAACACGCCTCCTTTCCTCTAGAGACTCCCAGCCGAGTTCCTGAAGCATTTCCGTAACAATCGCGTGATGATCAAACCTACCAGTAACAAATCTAGCAGCCCGCCTCTGAATTGCTTCTATGCCCTCCCTAAATCCGACATGATAGGGATCCCAAACGCTCGAGCAGTACTCAAGAAAAGGGCGTATTAGTGTTTTATAAGGTGTCTCCTTTACGGATGAACCACATCTTTCCAAAATTCTACCACTGAACCGAAGACGACTTTCCGCCTTCCCCACAACTGCCATTACATGCTTGTCTCACTTCATATCGATCTGCAATGTTACGCCCAAGTATTTATTCGACGTGACTGTCAAGCGCTACACTACTAATGGAGTATTGAAATATTACGGGATTCTTTTTCCTATTCATCTGCATTAATTTACTTTTATCTATATTTAGAGTTAGCTGCCATTCTTTACACCAATGACAAATCCTGTCCAAGTCATCTTGTATCCTCCTACATTCACTGAACGACGACACCTTCCCGTACACCACAGCATCGTCAGCAAACAGCCGGACATTGCTATCCACCCCATCCAAAAGATCATTTATGTAGATAGAAAATAGCAGCGGTCCTACCACACTTCCCTGGGGCACTCCAGATTATACCCTCACCTCCGATGAACACTCACCATCTTTTCCTTCCTAATAACATTTTTAAGCACCTTGCACTTCTGTTTGTAATGGGCTACTGTAGCCTGATTATTACCACTTCCAACATTTGGATTCAATTCCCACTTTGTTCTGCATGATATCCTTATCCCACTAATCAGTCACATAGGCTGCCTTTCACTGTTAGCACCCTGCTTACAACGTTCTAATCTTTACCTTGTCAGTCATCATACTTACTACTCGCTGTTAGGTGTCTGCACCCAGAACTCCAGTCCCGGACCTGACAGTGACGTCAGAAAGTCCGTCGCGGTCCCGGGCGGCGTGCCGTATCGCTGCATCTGCTATCAGCGCGGCTAGGTCGACGGCTCATGGCCGACCCACGTAATCACGGCGCTATCCCCTCCAGAACTCAGCCGCTACTCCCTGAGAGCCCCTCGCACAGGCCAAGGGAGCCTGCCCAAACCACCCAGCTCCTCCAGACGACGTGTTTCCTCTCAGACTACTCCCACAGTCCCGTAGCTCCATCAGTGGTCATGTGCGAATAATGTGTGTGACACCTGTCCCATTATAAACCAAGAACGAATAATGAGTAGCCTACAAAATGTAGGTCTTTGAGATGAAAGCTATAACCGGAGTAATTTATCGATCTATCGACTTGAACTTCAGTGTTACACATACACTCCTGGAAATTGAAATAAGAACACCGTGATTTCATTGTCCCAGGAAGGGGAAACTTTATTGACTCATTCCTGGGGTCAGATACATCACATGATCACACTGACAGAACCACAGGCACATACACACAGGCAACAGAGCATGCACAATGTCGGCACTAGTACAGTGTATATCCACCTTTCGCAGCAATGCAGGCTGCTATTCTCCCATGGAGACGATAGTAGAGATGCTGGATGTAGTCCTGTGGAACGGCTTGCCATGCCATTTCCACCTGGCGCCTCAGTTGGACCAGCGTTCGTGCTGGACGTGCAGACCGCGTGAGACGACGCTTCATCCAGTCCCAAACATGCTCAATGGGGGACAGATCCGGAGATCTTGCTGGCCAGGGTAGTTGACTTACACCTTCTAGAGCACGTTGGGTGGCACGGGATACATGCGGACGTGCATTGTCCTGTTGGAACAGCAAGTTCCCTTGCCGGTCTAGGAATGGTAGAACGATGGGTTCGATGACGGTTTGGATGTACCGTGCACTATTCAGTGTCCCCTCGACGATCACCAGTGGTGTACGGCCAGTGTAGGAGATCGCTCCCCACACCATGATGCCGGGTGTTGGCCCTGTGTGCCTCGGTCGTATGCAGTCCTGATTGTGGCGCTCACCTGCACGGCGCCAAACACGCATACGACCATCATTGGCACCAAGGCAGAAGCGACTCTCATCGCTGAAGACGACACGTCTCCATTCGTCCCTCCATTCACGCCTGTCGCGACACCACTGGAGGCGGGCTGCACGATGTTGGGGCGTGAGCGGAAGACGGCCTAACGGTGTGCGGGACCGTAGCCCAGCTTCATGGAGACGGTTGCGAATGGTCCTCGCCGATACCCCAGGAGCAACAGTGTCCCTAATTTGCTGGGAAGTGGCGGTGCGTTCCCCTACGGCACTGCGTAGGATCCTACGGTCTTGGCGTGCATCCGTGCGTCGCTGCGGTCCGGTCCCAGGTCGACGGGCACGTGCACCTTCCGCCGACCACTGGCGACAACATCGATGTACTGTGCAGACCTCACGCCCCACGTGTTGATCAATTCGGCGGTACGTCCACCCGGCCTCCCGCATGCCCACTATACGCCCTCGCTCAAAGTCCGTCAGCTGCACATACGGTTCACGTCCACGCTGTCGCGGCATGCTACCAGTGTTAAAGACTGCGATGGAGCTCCGTATGCCACGGCAAACTGGCTGACACTGACGGCGGCGGTGCACAAATGCTGCGCAGCTAGCGCCATTCGACGGCCAACACCGCGGTTCCTGGTGTGTCCGCTGTGCCGTGCGTGTGATCATTGCTTGTACAGCCCTCTCGCAGTGTCCGGAGCAAGTATGGTGGGTCTGACACACCGGTGTCAATGTGTTCTTTTTTCCATTTCCAGGAGTGTATTTCGTCGTGGAGAACTCTAGGTAGTTACTGGCCATTTTTGCTTTTTTCCTTTGGATTCTCTGTAGGTAGAAAAAGTAAACACGGCGAGTAATAGAACTGCAGCAAGGCAATATGCTTTGCTCTCCATAAGAAGATAACTTCGCAGATGACTTCCTCAATCTCCTGCGATATGTGTAATGTGTGTGAAATCTTATGGGACTTAAACGCTGTCATCTGTCTCTAAGCTTACACACTACTTAACCTAGATTATCCTAAGGACAAACACCTACACCCATGCCCGAGGGAGGACTCGAACCTTCGCCGGGACCAGCCGCACTCCTGCACTATGGATGCAATGAGATTACCCATCGTGAGTCCAAAGTATCTTTTCTGAGATAATAACACGTGTTTGTTATACACTTCGCTGAAATTTATCGATGCATTGCTGAATCATGCTACCCACCTTCCCTCACCACCCCCACTCAAGGCCCTTTACTTGGAACTGTTAGAGGCGCCTCAGAATTTGAAGAAGTAGTATGTACCACGTGCATTTTCAACTTCTCGCGGCGTCATTGAATAATCCATTAAATTTCGGACATGCAGCCGCGCAAATAAAATTTCCTCCACTGATATTTCGGCCGCGTATCGTCCGGCCATCCTCAGAGTGAATCACAAGACTGACGACAAGATGCCAAGCGCAGCTTGGTATGGCCCCATGGTATGGATGAATTACATCGATTTCTTGAGCATTTGAATTCCATCCATGCTAGCATTAAATTTACTACGGAAATAGAAAAAGATGGCTGCCTCCCCTATTTGGATGTTGTCGTTCGCCGTGAAAGTGATGGCACATTAGGACATGCCGTACATCGGAAAACAACGCACATAAATCTATATCTTCATGCATGCCATCACCCTTCACAGATCACAGGTGTCCTTAAGACCTTAGTGCATCGGGCCCACTGTATATCCGATAAAGAAAATTTGCAAGAAGAGCTCACATACCTCAATAACATTTTTAAATCGAATGGATATTCTCCGCAACAAATTCGTAGAGCATTCGATGCAAAACCTAAAAAGGAGGTATGTGATGGGGAAGAAGTAACTCCTTCAGATCTAGTGCGTTTTTGCCGTATGTGGGTGCTCTTTCTTCGAAGATGAGCCGTATTCTTGAGAAACACTGTGTTAAATTGATCTTCCGGTCCCCATGAAGATTGCACCTTTACTCGGCTCTGTGAAGGACGATTTATAGCTCTGTAAAGCGAGTGTGTATCAGATTCCTTGCGGAAGTTGTGAGCAGTCATACATAAGTCAAACATCACGCACGGTTCATGAGAGGTGTGTGGAGCACCGAAGATACACACGCTTAATACAGCCAGACAAGTCAGCTGTGGCCGAACATTATATTGACACAGGGCATTGCATGAATTACAGTGACATGAAGATTTTAACATCCACCTCTTCTTTTTGGGAATCTGTATTCAAGGAAGTTATAGAAATTAGATTAGCTAACAATTCAATAAATTGAGATAATGGTTTTAATTTGGACAAAGCATGGAATCTGGCTCTTGGAGTAATTAAACTGCAGAGAAGTCGTCATGGTGTCACCGCCGCCGATGAAACATCGATAAACGAGTCGAATGTCTGTTCGCCTTTGCCACAGGCGGCGCATGTGTAAGCGTATGTCTCTGCCGCCGACCAGCATCTGTGTGACCCGCATGCGCAGTACCGCCGCGGTGGAGCACATAAGGCCGCCCTTGGCATCTTGTCGTCAGTGTTGTGACTCACTCTGAGGATGGCCGGACGATACGCGGCCGAAGTATCAGTGGAGGAAATTTTATTTGCGCTGCTGCATGCCCGAAATTTAATGGATTAATATGTATGACGCTTGGTGAAATATTTACAAGCGTTCTGGTGTTTCTCAATACAGGTAACCCACTTCTACCGCCATCCCAAACCTGTGGAGTCAAACGTCATGTGCATGATCATCAGTTAGTCCCTGAACACAGCTAAAGTGATCTGAGGTTACTGTTGCACGTGTGATCATTCACTAAAAAACTTAGTTTAAATTAATTCATTATTTCCAGAACCATCCTGCAACACACACTCTCACAGAGAAGTCGAAGCACGGGAAGGAGCGTTGAATTGGGCAACACGTTCCAGTGGACTGTTGGTCGTGACGCGCTATAGTGGAGCTATGGCCATAAAACGACAGACAATCAACGACGAGTGCGGCGAGCTGTGAACATTTAAACGAATTCGTCGCAGCTAATAGCTGTTGTAATAAATGCACATTTATATTTCAGTTATCGTAAGCTGACTGGCAGCCACGAGCAGGGTGGTGAAACTTAATGGTTAGTTTCATGTTGCGTGGGTCGTTTTGCGTGATAAATCGTAATGGTGTGGAACGAGACGATCTACATTCAAATCGCTAAACATTCTGTAAATATGGCTACATTCTCAATATTTATATCTTTTTCATTAAAAAAAAGTATACAGATAGAAGTTAGTAATACGTACCTGTCACATCTTGCACATTACAACACTACAATTTCTTCTACGGAACAGAAAGAGTTGTCAAGGAGAAACATTTTCAGTTTGTTTCAAAATATACTTTGCTGTCTGTCACACATTTTACATCCCTGGGTAAGAGATCAAAAAATGTAGTTGCAGCATCATGCAACTTTTTTTGTACTAAAGGAAACCCAAACGTGCCGTAATGAATACCATTTTCCCTTCTGGTATTGTAATAGCGTACATCATTGTTTCTTTTGAACTGCTGAAGACTGTGCACTATTCACAACTAAGTTTATGCGGAAATAAATATAAAGCAGTGGACAGAATGCACAACTCTTTAAACAGATGTCTACAAGGCGATTGTGGGTGAGCAGCGCATATTATTCTTTCAGCACGTTTCTTAACTAGGAAGACTTTCTTTCTTAAAGAAACCTCCGAACATTATTCCAAATGTCATTATTAAATGTCATTAATAAATATGCAAAATATATCAAACTACTGATTTGTGTCTCCCCAAGTTTGCAATTACTCTAAGGGGAAATGTGGCTGAACCACGTTATCTTAGGATTTCCAAAATGTCCTTTTTCCAATTTAATTTCTTGTCGCTAGAGAAACATACAATAACTGAAGTTTCTAGCCTATTTATTATTTCCTCACTATGTGTTCCTTTACCATTGGTGTAGAAACCCTACAAGGGTGGAACTGAATATGTTGTTTTTTTTTTTAAATTGAGAGAAAGTTTTTTTTTAAAATTGACAGTAAGACCATTCGCAAAAGACCAGTCAGTGATAGTTTTAGGAAACTTTGATTACCATTTGTTCTGTTCGTGTGTGTATTCTTGGAATGATTCCTAAACTAGTCTCATCTGAAAAAGAATCTAATTATGCTTGCTATGTATGAGACAGAAGATCGTTTACATATACGAGGCACAATAGTGAACTTAAGATTGAACTAGGAGCAACCCCATACGTGATTTCTCTCAAGTCAAAGAACGGTCTCTGACTATAATAGCTGAATTACAAAGTAAAACTTGCTGCATTTTGTTGGATACATATGACAGTATCCATTGTTTACCTATACCATCAGTCATATAAAACTTCAGTTTATCTAGGAAAATACTGTGATTCACACAGGGTAATCCCTGTCCGCCCTCGGTAGCTGAGTGGTCAACGCGACAGAATATCAATCCTAAAGACCCGGATTCGATTCCCTGCTGGGTCGGAGATATTCTCCGCACAGGGACTGGGTGTTGTGTTGTTCTAATCATCATCATTTCATCCCCCCTGACGCGCAAGTCGCCAAAGTGGCGTCAAATCAAAAGACTTGCACCCGGCGAACGGTCTACCCGACGGGAGGCCCTAGTCACACGACATTCATTCATTTACAGAGTGATCCCTTATCTGGCCACAGAAAATACCAGCCGGTGCTATTTTATGATTCAATGCTTGTAAAATTTGGTGAGTGTGCGTGTGAATGGCATTTTCAGCAGAGCAACACTTCTGAGATCCAAAATGGGAATTGCTGCGCGTGTTACCGTTGCTCAGGTGAGATACTATTCCAGAATACATCACATTCTCAAACATTTTGAAAAATGATGTCAGCTATGAAACAGATCAGCAGTTATTGACATTTCTCCTACCACATTTCTTAAATAGGTGTCTGACAACGGCATACTACTGTCTCTCTGGAAAAATGCCTTTAGTCAGTGATGGATTTAGTTAGGACTGGGGTTATTGTATGGTAACGAATCCTTAGTACTCTATTGGAAACACTGTCAAAACCTGATGAGCTGCTGTTTAGAGAATGTATTATTTTCTTAATTTGGGAAGGACAAGTAGGTGATACATCCATAACATAAATTTTATGTGTTGTTTTTTTGTAACTTAGTGCGGCCGGCCGGTGTGACCGTGCGGTTCTAGGCGCTTCAGTCTGGAGCTGCGTGACCGCTCCGGTCGCAGGTTCGAATCCTGCCTCGGGCATGGATGTGTGTGATGTCCTTAGGTTAGTTAGGTTTAAGTAGTTCTGAGTTCTAGGTGACTGATGACCACAGATGTTAAGTCCCATAGTGCTCAGAGCCATTTGAACCATTTAACATAGTGCTCTGATGTTTCTCTTCAACTGCTTGTCTTTATACTTTGTATTTTGATACCTGTGACTCATCACTTATAGCCCTTCTAGGAATTTTAGTCATGATGTTATCCTGTTGTGCGGCTGGATGTCTTGTCTCTCGTTTCACTACATTCCACATTGCCTGTAGTCTGTAGTCAGTACGGACGATTCCTGACATTTTGTGCATGTTCTATGATTTTAATAACTTTTTTAGTAATCTTAAGTAGTTTTTGTAGTGTGCAACTACTACAGGAGCTCTACTTGTCCTTGCCACTAGATACATTTCCCTTTTCATTTCACTGTATACTGCAGTTCCTCTAGTGATCAATGGCTGTATGGTGTCTTTTCCTCATTGGCTTTTATGTTAGCATTGGTCCGTTACCAATTGCATCCCAGGGTATCTCTTGTAAATTGTTCTTCGAAAAGTTTTTCCTGGAATCATGAATAATTCTGATTTCAGTTGAGGAGTATCCATACTGTAAATCACTGTGCTACTTACCCTAACTAGCTTTAGATCATGAACACAGAGAACATTTGTTTGTTTTCTTTTAGCTTCACCAAAGGAAAAGTTTGTAATTAGTTTTCTACCATATTTATTCACTCGTGCTGTAAAGTTAATCACCAAGATGAAACTGTAGGATCCAAATAACGATTCTAGATCACGTTTCCTATCAGAATTATTGGCTGTAATATATCTCAAATTATTGGAATTGTCAGATCATAACCATCCCAGTATATCTAGTCTTGAATCTTGAAATAAACTACCACCATTATTACAAATGATCTTTAATGATCTTTCCTGAACGGCGAACAATTTCTGAAATACAGAATGGATTGATTTTAGCTGCTACGCAGGGAATTCTAAGGCGGATTAATGGCACGCAGTTTCAGCTGTTCGCAGTTATTAAACTCGTAATTTTAAAATAACCTTAGTACCGTTAGACGGCAGTATTTACCTTTCGAAAGGAATTTCAAATATCATACATAAAGGATAATATCGTCGCGGCTCGGCTAACGCTGTATGTTACTGGAGCGGAAGTGAGAGGGCGTTAACATTCCGCTGGTGCGAGAGAAATTTTCTTTTGCTCGCCGAAAATTTGTCGTCTACTGTATCTGTTGGGGATGGGGTGGAATTATTTTTTCACGCAGTTTATTGCGACATTATAATGGCCACAATATTAATCGGTAACGTTGTAACCTCGTTAGTCATGTTCCGTATTCTCTACCCCAAGAACTTTCGCACTGCGTCGTGCTATATCCAAGTTTCAAGTGTGTGCCAGTTTAGCGCTTTTTACCGGAAAAAAACACGTGCCAACCGTGACTGTGTACCGTCAAGGCTGTTTCCTTTCGTAAGGGTAATGTGTGTACAGAGCTACAGATTTCAACACAGCAAGACGGTATATTTCTGAGAACCAGTGTTTGAACAACATATGCTGGGGACATGCTGCGACAGTGTGTGACAGGTATGAGAACTATGGCAGACTTTTATGAAAATGGCTTTCAATTGTACTGAAATATCTGTGAAATTTTTTACTCAATTCATAATTTTTCACTTTAACTGGAATTATTAATTTCCAGCCACAGATGAACTTCACCAATGCTTGAAATATTCTAAGATCTGGATCATCACAAAGTTCGTCTCTAGTTTCCAGTTCTATTGCATTTCACACACTTTTCATTGGAAATAGCGACTCTCGTAACTTCACATCTTAGGTATTGCATCTTCACAAGCTTTCTGTACAAAGGAGGACAGTGAAAATGATGACAAACACGTTCACCGGCCTGGACAAACTCATTTTGCAGACACTGCAACGCAGAAAATCGAGGAGCAGGGAGTGAAGGTGCTAGACCAAGAAAAAAGTATTGCAGCGGAAAAATCTTATTTATTTTTTCCTAGATAACACAACGCAGCATGTCATTCACAATGGAGAGAAGTCTTCCGATGTAAGAGTGATTTCAGGCGTGCCGCAGGGGAGTGTCGTAGGACCGTTGCTATTCACAATATACATAAGCGACCATGTGGATAACATCGGATGTTCACTGAGACTTTCTCGGATGATGCTGTTGTACATCGAGAGGCTGTAACAATGGAAAACTGTACTGAAATGCAGGAGGATCTGCAACGAATTGACGCATGGTGCAGGGAATGGCAACTGAATCTCAATGTAGACAAGTGTAATAGGCTGCGAATACATAAAAAGAAAGATCCCTTATCATCTAGCTACAAAATAGCACGTCAGCAGCTGGAAGCAGTTAATTCCAGAAATTATTTGGGAGTACGCATTAGGAGTGATTTAAAATGGAATGATCATATAAAGTTGATCGTCGGTAAAGCAGATGCCAGACTGAGATTCATTGGAAGAACCCTAAGGAAATGCAATCCGAAAACAAAGCAAGTAGGTTACAGTACACTTGTTCGCCCACTGCTCGAATATTGCTCAGCAGTGTGGGATCCGTACCAGATAGGGTTGATAGAAGAGATAGAGAAGATCCAACGGAGAGCAGCGCGCACCGTTACAGGATCATTTAGTAATTGCGAAAGCGTTACGGAGATGATAGATAAACTCCAGTGGAAGACTCTGCAGGATGAGACGCTCAGTAGCTCGGTACGGGCTTTTGTTCAAGTTTCGAGAACATACCTTCACCGAGGAGTCAAGCAGTATATTGCTCCCTCCTACGTATATCTCGCGAAGAGACCATGAGGATAAAATCAGAGAGCCCACACAGAGGCATACCGACAATCTTTCTTTCCACGAACAATACGAGACTGGAATAGAAGGAAGAACCGATAGAGGTACTCAAAGTACCCTCCACGACACACCGTCTGGTGGCTTCCGGAGAATGGATGTAGATGTAGATTTGTAAAGACAGTCAACAACCAAGAAAATTGAAAAGTGCACAGATTTATGACCTTGTGGATTAACAATAGAAACAAGGAATAAATCATACTCCAAATCAGTACGTATAGATTTGCAACAAATGACTTTTAAGCAAGCAAATGTAATCCGGAGCAAGCTTCTGTCACCAAGGCTCGTGGCGCAATCCGCCTTGGCGACTTGACTGTTTCATCCAGTAAACTGGACATTTGTTCTTCTCGCGGCATTACAACCGTGTGTGGGTATTAGCCTCATCAACAAATTTTCTCTATTCTCCCATCTCCAGTGCGGTTCTCCGCCATCCTCGGACTCTGTGAGATTTTATATTTTTTTCCACCGTTTTCGTGGCCTTCCTCTCTGTCTTCTTCCGGTGGACCTCCATTAAAAAATCTTTCCAGTTGTTCTTCCAGTATCCTTCCTGAGGACATGTCCAAGCAAGGCTACTCTTCCACTTTTTATAATTCTTGCTATGTCAGCTCCTTGTATGCGGCGGTCTACCTCAGCATTCGTCATAGATTTTCAGTAACCATTATTATCCTGAACCGCCTCATAGATCTCGTGCATCACTCAACGTTCAAATATGTTGAGCTGCTGCTCATCAACACTCTTTTGCGTCCATCTTCCGCATCCGTAGGTTACAACTGGCCTGATGTTGCAGTTGCAGCTATTTGATAATCTAGAGGCCAACAATTTCTCAAACGTGTGGAAGCATGTATTACTACTTAGGATGTGCAGTTTTATTTCAGTTGATATGGAGTTTGTGCTGTTAATAATAGGGTCCAAACAGTGAAAGTTGTGCACATGTTCAAAATTGAGACATAAACTGGACATACTACAGAATTTCAAACGCAGATCTCATTAAAACGTGGTAATAAAGAAAGACATAAAAAGGGTATGAAAACGAAAACAGTTTCAGGTTTCATGTAGCACGTGTAAACAACAAAATTTTTCAAACCTGTGAATAAATTTTTATAAAAACACGAATATATTAGGTAAGAGATGTATAGCTTTTTCTAGAAAGAAGAAAAACATAGGCAATAATGCCGATATCACAACATCGTTAACATAACAAAAACCCATCCAATGGCAGTGGTTTGCAGTTTTACAGTTGTATTGGGAACATTACTAGAGGTATATTGCACTGCCCCAACACTGCGGAAGACCATATAAAGCCTGGCAAAACGGCTACTTTCGCTATGCTCCATCTGGTACAAGGACTGCATTCACTGAATGTGGAAAATTGAAACGCTGAAAGCGAGCGTTGGAAGAGCCTCCTCAACAATTGAGTAGTCCTCGATGGTCCACTGGTGATGCAGTGGACGATGTCGCCAACAGCTATTCACTCCGGTGTAGCCGGCTTCGGTCCTTCACTAGCCCGACCCCTCGGACCAAAGCACATCATCCCAAATGCAGTCCACAAGTAGTCTCCTCCAAAGGGCCATTGTGAGCAGCCTCTCGCACCGCAGGCGCCGTCTCCAGTGATCAGTCACAGCGCGAGACTCAAAAGCACGTGGACAGGGCGCCCCCATGGACAGTACCCTAAAAGTCGGCACTCAGGACTAGTTGTGCGCTGTAGCGGTACGCCATAGCATACGTCGCTTGGTGGCGTTGTCGAAGATACGGTGAGGAAAATCCTGTAATATGAGCCGGCACATAGCTCAAAGATCTCCAATATGACGTGATAATCTACTGAAAGTGCTCCGCGGACTTTAATTGACGATGTTACCTATTAATATTTTTTGGGGCTCCACACGCCAAGCCGGCCGTGGTGGCCGAGCGGTTCTAGGCGCTTCAGTCCGGAACCGCGCGACTGCTACGGTCGCAGGTTCGAATCCTGCCTCGGGCATGGATGTGTGTGGTGTCCTTAGGTTGGTTAGGTTTAAGTAGTTCTAAGTTCTAGGGGACTGATGACCTGAGATGTTAAGTCCCATAGTGTTCAGAGCCATTTGAACCATTGTGAACCTCACGCCAACCAGATGATTTTGTTGATCGTATGACTGTCTGGCTGTCTGTCCTACTTTTATCACCCCTTTTTCAAAGTAAGGGCTGGAGCTGTCGATTTGAAATTTATGTCACACATTAAGGTCGAAGATCCCTTGGCGATCTAAAAAATTTAAGCTTCTAAGTCAGTGTCATCAATAGACGTGGCCATTTTTTGTGCTCGCATACACACTTATCAAAACCAATCGAACATTTCCCAATGACCTAGAATGATTACATTTGGCAATAAGCAAGGTTTTGCAGTATACGTAAAGGAATCCGTAAATTATTCTTTTGTAATTATATCACACACACACACACATATACATGTATATATATATATATATATATATATATATATATATATATATATATATATATAATGATAATTAAATGGACACCCTAGCTGCAAACAGGCGTTGATGTACTTCATTGGGGACATGTTGAAAATGTGTGCCCCCAACGGGACTCGAACCCGGGATCTCCTGCTTACATGGCAGACGCTCTATCCATCTGAGCCACCGCGGGCACAGAGGATAGTGCGTCTGCAGGGACTTATCCCTTGCACGCTCCCCGTGAGATCCACATTCCCATCATGTCCACACACGGGGAGCGTGCACGGGATAAGTCCCTGAAGACGCACTATCTTCTGTGCCCGCGGTGGCTCAGATGGATAGAGCGTCTGCCATGTAAGCAGGAGATCCCGGGTTCGAGTCTCGTTCGGGGCACACATTTTCAACATGTCCCCAATGAAGTGTATCAACGCCTGTTTGCAGCTAGGGTGTCCATTTAATTATCATTTCATTTCTAGTAAAGCTGCATGGTCATCCACGGTAACTGTTATTTCGGGAACAGATACTACCATCATAAATAATATATATATATATATATATATATATATATATATATATATATATATATATATATATATTGCCAAAGAAACTGATATAGGTATGCGCTTTCAAATACAGACATATGTAAACAGGCAGAATATGCCGCTGAGGTCGAAACCCCTATATAAAACAATAAGTGTCTGTAGCAGTCATTAGACATGTTACTGCTGCTACAATGGCACGTTATCAAGATCTGAGTGAGTTTTAACGTGGTGTTATAGTCGGCGCACGAGCAATGAGACACAGCTTCTCCCAGGTAGCGAGGAAGTCGAGATTTTCCCGTACGACCGTTTCACGAATCTTTGCTGAATATCAGGAATCCGGTAAATCATCAAATCGTCGACATCGCTGAACCCGCAAAAAGATCCTGCAGGATCGGGACCAACGACAATTGAAGAACAATCCTTCCGCAAATCGCGGCACATTTCAATGCTGGGGCGTCAGTAAGTGTCAGCGTGCTAAACATTCAAAGGCATATCTTGATATGGATTTTCGGAGCCGAAGGACCACTCGTTCAAGACACAAAAACTTTGTTCGTTGCCTCCGTCCGTCAAAAGTGTCATTGCAATGTTGAAGAGTGGAAACATGTTGCCAGGTCGGACGAGTCTCGTTTAAAATTCTACAGGGTTATTACAAATGACTGAAGCGATTTCACAGCTCTACAATAACATTATTATTTGAGATATTTTCACAATGCTTTGCACACACATACAAAAACTCAAAAAGTTTTTTTAGGCATTCACAAATGTTCGATATGTGCCCCTTTAGTGATACGGCAGACATCAAGCCGATAATCAAGTTCCTCCCACACTCGGCGCAGCATGTCCCCATCAATGAGTTCGAAAGCATCGTTGATGCGAGCTCGCAGTTCTGGCACGTTTCTTGGTAGAGGAGGTTTAAACACTGAATCTTTCACATAACCCCACAGAAAGAAATCGCATGGGGTTAAGTCGGGAGAGCGTGGAGGCCATGACATGAATTGCTGATCATGATCTCCACCACGACCTATCCATCGGTTTTCCAATCTCCTGTTTAAGAAATGCCGAACATCATGATGGAAGTGCGGTGGAGCACCATCCTGTTGAAAGATAAAGTCGGCGCTGTCGGTCTCCAGTTGTGGCATGAGCCAATTTTCCAGCATGTCCAGGTACACGTGTCCTGTAACGTTTTTTTCGCAGAAGAAAAAGCGGCCGTAAACTTTAAACCGTGAGATTGCACAAAACACGTTAACTTTTGGTGAATTGCGAATTTGCTGCACGAATGCGTGAGGATTCTCTACCACCCAGATTCGCACATTGTGTCTGTTCACTTCACCATTAAGAAAAGTGTTGCTTCATCACTGAAAACAAGTTTCGCACTGAACGCATCCTCTTCCATGAGCTGTTGCAACCGCGCCGAGAATTCAAAGCGTTTGAGTTTGTCATCGGGTGTCAGGGCTTGTAGCAATTGTAAACGGTAAGGCTTCTGCTTTAGCCTTTTCCGTAAGATTTTCCAAACCGTCGGCTGTGGTACGTTTAGTTCCCTGCTTGCTTTATTCGTCGACTTCTGCGGGCTACGCGTGAAACTTGCCCGCACGCGTTCAACCGTTTCTTCGCTCACTGCAGGCCGACCCGTTGATTTCCCCTTACAGAGGCATCCAGAAGCTTTAAACTGCGCATACCATCGCCGAATGGAGTTAGCAGTTGGTGGATCTTTGTTGAACTTCGTCCTGAAGTGTCGTTGCACTGTTATGACTGACTGATGTGAGTGCATTTCAAGCACGACATACGCTTTCCCGGCTCCTGTCGCCATTTTGTCTCACTGCGCTCTCGAGCGCTCTGGTGGCAGAAACCTTAAGTGCGGCTTCAGCAGAACAAAACTTTATGAGTTTTTCTACGTATCTGTAGTGTGTCGTGACCATATGTCAATGAATGGAGCTACAGTGAATTTATGAAGTCGCTTCAATCATTTGTAATAGCCCTGTATCGAGCAGATGGACGTGTAAGGGTATGGGGAGAACCTCACGAATCCATTGACCCTGGACGTCATCAGGGGACTGTTCAAGGTGGTAGACGCTCTGTAACGGTGTGAGCCGTGTCCACTTTGAGTGATATGGGACCCCTGATACGTCTAGATACGACTCGGACGGATGACGCGTACGAAAGCATCCTGTCTGACAAGCTACATCCATTCATGTTCATTGTACATTCTGACGGACTTTGGCCAATATAGCAGGGCAATGCGACACCCCACACTTTCTGAATTCATACAGAGCGGCTTCCTGAACACTGTTCTAAGTTTTGCCGGCCGAAGTGGCCGTGCGGTTAAAGGCGCTGCAGTCTGGAACCGCAAGACCGCTACGGTCGCAGGTTCGAATCCTGCCTCGGGCATGGATGTTTGTGATGTCCTTAGGTTAGTTAGGTTTAACTAGTTCTAAGTTCTAGGGGACTAATGACCTCAGCAGTTGAGTCCCATAGTGCTCAGAGCCATTTGAACCATTTGTTCTAAGTTTAAACATTTCCGCTGACCACCAAACTCCCCATAAATGAACATTATTGGGCATATATGGGATGGCGTACAACGTGCTGTTCAGAAGAGATCTCCACCCCCTCGTACTCTTACGGATTTATAAACAGCGGTGCAAGATTCATGGTGTCAATTGCCTCCAGCACAGACATCAGCACAGACATCAGTCGAGTACCACGTCGTGTTATGGCACGTATGCGTGCTCACGGTGGCCCTACACGATATGAGCCAGGTGTACTAGTTTCTTTGGCTCTTCAGTGTACATTGCCATAACAAACTTATTTTGCATTCGTGTTGAGTCAGAAATCTCAGGAACTGCTGTACGGATTTTGATTTCGTTTTCAGTAATAGGCAGAGTGATTCACGAGGGAGGTCTCTGTATACAATTTACAAATATTTCGTGCTATTTGAGTGAGCTATTATGAAGTGGATTCCGCCGCCGCTGGGAAAACCATCTCTTTGTCATCTGGTGGTAGTAAGTGTGTGGCTGCCCGAATATCGCACCACACTGGCTCTAGTTTCACAGGTCCTTTTCGAACTGCTCATTATACACACAAAAATTTCCAGGCAGTCTATACCTACGACACATAGGGCGTCTGTAACGCTTCACAGCTAAGTAATACTGATAACTGATGCAGCGCTGCACTTCCATTATTTGGCATAATGGTTCAAAACCTCATAAAATTTGCGTAATAACATTCCACAAAACGAATAGACATTTTCGTAACAACGTTAGCCTTATGGCAGTCTATAACATTTTCTGCTCTGGAGACATCCATCATACATGGTGTTTCAAAAATGACCGGTATATTTGAAACGGCAATAAAAACTAAACGAGCAGCGATAGAAATACACCGTTTGTTGCAATATGCTTGGGACAACAGTACATTTTCAGGCAGACAAACTTTCGAAATTACAGTAGTTACAATTTTCAACAACAGATGGCGCTGCGGTCTGGGAAACTCTATAGTACGATATTTTCCACATATCCACCATGCGTAGCAATAATATGGCGTAATCTCTGAATGAAATTACCCGAAGTCTTTGACAACGTGTCTGGCGGAATGGCTTCACATGCAGATGAGATGTACTGCTTCAGCTGTTCAATTGTTTCTGGATTCTGGCGGTACACCTGGTCTTTCAAGTGTCCCCACAGAAAGAAGTCACAGGGGTTCATGTCTGGCGAATAGGGAGGCCAATCCACGCTGCCTCCTGTATGTTTCGGATAGCCCAAAGCAATCACACGATCATCGAAATATTCATTCAGGAAATTAAAGACGTCGGCCGTGCGATGTGGCCGGGCACCATCTTGCATAAACCACGAGATGTTCGCAGTGTCGTCTAAGGCAGTTTGCACCGCCACAAATTCACGAAGAATGTCCAGATAGCGTGATGCAGTAATCGTTTCGGATCTGAAAAATGGGCCAATGATTCCTTTGGAAGACATGGCGGCCCAGACCAGTACTTTTTGAGGATGCAGGGACGATGGGACTGCAACATGGGGTTTTTCGGTTCCCCATATGCTCCAGTTCTGTTTATTGACGAAGCCGTCCAGGTAAAAATAAGCTTCGTCAGTAAACCAAATGCTGCCCACATGCATATCGCCGTCATCAATCCTGTGCACTACATCGTTAGCGAATGTCTCTCGTGCAGCAATGGTAGCGGCGCTGAGGGGTTGCCGCGTTTGAATTTTGTATGGATAGAGGTGTAAACTCTGGCGCATGAGACGATACGTGGACGTTGGCGTCATTTGGACCGCAGCTGCAACACGGCCAACGGAAACCCGAGGCCGCTGTTGGATCACCTGCTGCACTAGCTGCGCGTTGCCCTCTGTGGTTGCCGTACGCGGTCGCCCTACCTTTCCAGCACGTTCATCCGTCACGTTCCCAGTCCGTTGAAATTTTTCAAACAGATCCTTTATTGTATTGCTTTTCGGTCCTTTGGTTACATTAAACCTCCGTTGAAAACTTCTTCTTGTTGCAACAACACTGTGTTCTAGGCGGTGGAATTCCAACACCAGAAAAATCCTCTGTTCTAAGGAATAAACCACGTTGTCCACAGCACACTTGCACATCGTGAACAGCACACGCTTACAGCAGAAAGACGACATACAGATTGGCGCACCCACAGACTGCGTTGTCTTCTATATCTTTCACATCACTTGCAGCGCCATCTGTTGTTGAAAATTGTAACTACTGTAATTTCGAAAGTTTGTCCGCCTGAAAATGTACTGTTGTCCCAAGCATATTGCAACAAACGGTGTATTTCTATCGCTGCTCGTTTAGTTTTTATTGCCGTTTCAAATATACCGGTCATTTTTGAAACACCCTGTATATTATGGGTAACAGCAGAAGGGACGATGGCAGACAAAGTCAACGCATCTGCAATGTACAGTTATTGTACCATGTTAATATAACCCCAAAATTAAAGAAATAAATAAAGAAATTGCCATAGAGAAAGATAAATTACCCAAAAAAATTTCCACTTAAAATTGTAATGTTCTCGAAGGTTTTGCAATGCCCGGGACAGATACCTTGCCGGTACCGATATCAATAACAGGCAAAAATCGTCGATATTTTCGATTCCCGGCATAGAGGAACCATTTATATACATAATTAAATAGTGAGAAACTCTCGGAGCTCAGGTCCTAAGGGCACTTGCCGGTGTTTCTTTTTATTTTTTCTTTATTAAACGTTTTTGGCTGTAATTGCCATAGAGACTGTGTACATTATACTAATTAACAACCTGCACAGAAACTTATAAGTATTCGTCGGATGCCACATCCCCAAATGGAACTCAGGGTTAATGCTGGTATACGATACAAAATGAACCCTCCCCCTTCTTTTATGAGTTCTGGAGAGTACAGACCGTAGAACTATCGCGCATTAGTCAGAATGAACTCTTGATATACTTTCCGGCTGCGGTCGCAGTGGCGCCAAAGTCGGGGATTCCACAGTCCACGGATATCAGCCGACAACGGCCCACCTTTTCAAATCCGTATGAATGATGAAATTTAAGGCTGCTTGTTTTCTTCGGTTATTACCAAGTTCGACCGTAAATTCAACTAAATACCTGTGAATTACGGTTACGAACAACTTAAATTGGAAAGAACACATGGGAAATGTTGTGAGGAAGGCAAATCAAAGACCGCGTTTCATTGTGAGAACGCTTAGAAGATGCAACAGAACTTCTACAGAGACTACTTACACTACGTTTGGCCGTCCTCTTTTGGAGTAGTGTTGCGTGGTGTGGGATCCTTACCAGATGCGATTAACGGTGTACATCGAGAAAGTTCAAAGAAGGGCAGCACGTTATGCGTTATCGAGAAATAGAGGAGAGATTACTACGGACTGATACAGGATTTGGGGTAGACATCATTAAAACAGAAACGAAATTTCAATAATCAAATGTGTCCTTTAAACACGAAAATATTTTGTTGAAGTCAACCTATATGCGAAGAGTGTGTGGCACTGTAAGTTTTAGATTGGGTTGTTTTCGGGGAAGAGACCAAACAGCGAGGTCATCGGTCTCATTGAATTATGGAGGGATGGGGTAGGAAGTCGGCCGCGCCCTTTCAAAGGAACCATCCCGGCATTTGCCTGGAGTGATTTAGGGAAAACACGGAAAACCTAAATCAGGATGGCCGGACGCGGGATTGAACCGTCGTCCTCGCGAATGCGAGTCCAGTTTGCTAACCACTGCGCGACCTCACTCGGTGTAAGTTTTAGACCACATCACGGAATTGATTTAGAGAAGTCAAAAGCATACCGCAGGAAATATGGCCGCGCAAGGGGTGAGAAATCATAAGTGGAGAATGTTGAGAAACAGTTCCTAGTCGTTAACTAAAACGAAGGGTCGTTATAATTACTGGAAAGAGGAAACTTAGGCATCGTTGTATACGTTTGGTTCAAAAAATGGTTCAAATGGTTCTGGGCACTATGGGACTCAACTGCTGTGGTCATCAGTCCCCTAGAACTTAGAACTACTTAAGCCTAACCAACCTAAGGACATCACACACATCCATGCCCGAGGCAGGATTCGAACCTGCGGCCGTAGCAGTCGCACGGTTCCGGACTGCGCGCCTAGAACCGCGAGACCACCGCGGCCGGCTGTATACGTTTGGCCCGGAGGAATAACTAGTTCAGTAATATATGAAAAGTCATAAATACGCTTCGTGAAGTAAATATAACTAGCGACATGCACATAATATGTATGAAATACATACAATAAGTTTGACTAGGTGTCCGTGAATAACTGAAAGTGCTTATTAACCGTAAACATTACTTGTAACTGTAGAGTATCTGTAACATTAAGAATAGAGTGTCTGTAGGCCATTGTTTGCATAGAGGTAATCAACTGTAACAAAAATAAACCACCACCCTTAGGTTGTATATCGTTTAGTATCTGCGTTAACAAATGGTCAAATGGCTGGTAATGTAAGTGGATAACCACTTAGACTGGAAATGCTCCACTATTTGGAACCGTGAATACCTAATAATCTGTAACCGTACATGATCAACTTTTTAAAAATCTGTGTAAAAAGTTAAAAAAAACTAACCACAAGTAACAATGGTACCATTAGTAACGGGTGGACCAACTGTATCTATAAGCTGCTGTTTAAATGTTACTGTATACATCCAGTTAACAGCAGCTAAATGTAGTAGTGTATCGTCAAGGTATAGTGTGTAAAACACTGCTATAAACTTACTGCTTACAAACAGCAAATCAGCGATCATACGAGTATAGCAACTTACTGCAAATTGAAACCAGCGTACTGACCACAACCTGGTGACTGCAAATTACTGAATATAATTTCTGACAAGTAGTTGGACTACCGACTGCAGCTTCCCAAACGAAAACATTCTACCTTCGAATGTTAGCAGGTTCGTATCGTCAACTATCTACTCCCAGGGAATATATATATATATATATATATATATATATATATATATATATATATATATATATATATATATATATATATACACGACACTGCTATCGTAATGAACCAATAATAGGAAAAATTAGAGGGGGGTTTAAAAGCTGGGGAAACTTAGGGCGAGGAGGGTGATGTTAATGATCTATAGTTACATGCTATGAGGCATCTGCAGTTCTATGTAGTGAAGCGTTTCCAGTTCTAAGTGGTTAGCTGCTTACATTGACAAATAATTAGCCATTTATTAATGCAGATAGCAAACCATTTATAACCTACAGGTGGTGATTTATTTCTGGTACTGTGATTTACCTCTATGTAAACGATGACCTATATACATCTATTCTTAAAGTAAAAGATGCTGTGTTTTATAGTTACTAGTGATGTTTAGGGTTAATAAACACTGTTAGTCATTCACTATCAGGTTGTCAAACCTACTGGACTTACTTCATGTCTTATGTGAATGTCGCTAAGTATGGTTACTACAGTAAGTGTATTTAGGTTTATATTATGTAGATTTCTGAACTAGTTGTTTCAGTCTATCAAAGATGTACAATTATACCTACGCTTCCTTTTTCTTGTTGTTATTTTTTGACTCCCCGTTTTTGGTAGTGGCTAGGAACCGTTTCTCCATTTACTACAGTTATGGTTTCTCATCCCTTGATGCATTTCGCGCGTTTTTTGTGCGGACGTATTTCCTGCTGCCAAGCTATTGACTTCTCTACATCAGTTCAGCGTTGTGTTATACAGCTTACAGCAGCATATGATTGGAACAAAAGCCGCTAGATATAATTCTTTCACAAAACGTACTTGCGACCTGCACATATTTCAGTACGAGTTGTTTCGCTATAATGTAACCGGGCCCACGCTTCTATTCCTCTGAAGTTACTTTCCCATACTCAATACTAGCTAACGATAGAAAATTGTCTCTCCACTTACTACTGTAACAGGTTCCAACCCGATGATGCGCGCCTTCCGTTGTGGCCGAGCGAATCTAGGCGCTTCAGTCTGGTACCGTGCGACCGCTACGGTCGCAGGTTCGAATCCTGCCTCGGGCATGGATGTATGTGATGCCCTTAGGATAGTTAGCTTTAAGTAGTTCTGAGTTCTAGGGGACTGATGACCTCAGATGTTAAGTCCCATAGTGCTCAGAGCCATTTTGAACCAATGATGCGCTTCGAACTTTGTTTTTGTTTACAGGTGTCTTACCAGCATGCTACAGACCTCAATACCGCTGTTTGGATATTAGTTTCTAATACTCTATCCACAGCGCCACTTATTGTTATTAATTTCTTTTGTTGATCATTAGGTTTTCATATTACTTATTACTTTGCTTATGTTCATTTACGTATATGTCATTAGCTGATTAGCTCGAGTTTTGGCATCCACATGTTGTTTCTCTTCTTTATTCTTGTTCTTCACAAGCACTATGAACTACACATAAGCATTTACGAGCTCTTATTGTGTTAAGGGATTCATTATTGTATCACTAATTGCTATTTTATTTTTTAGGACCACAGCAATATGCTACATGCATCTCACTGTTAACAACCGGAGTTATACGATAGTTATAAATATGTATAATTTTATATCGCTAAAGTTTATATTCTTTTTTCATCTGTGGTCCTTAATATTAGTCGTGTGTTTTCCTTTACAGCCTTCTAAAGGAGGTTACTAAGTCCCTGAAACCGATCAAGAAATTAAATTTCTTGTGTGCAACTGGTGGCTGATTATTTCGATACATACAGCAACAGTTGCTGAAGATGGATAAATTAATAAACATTTCTCTTTTCATCTCATATATTAAAAAAAGTTGTTAATTATACCAATGACTGAGGAAGAGTGTACAATATTTACTAGGTTTTGCGAGACAGATGCAGCTCATTCACACGCATTCGGCACCTTTTTAGTAGAAAAAGCCCCAATGCAGCACTGTATCAGCTACAGAGACATCGTAGCATCCATCCCGCCCAAGGAGGTTTCTACCACTTGGCAGAATAAATTAGAACAAACACTGAGACGATAGGATAAATAACTACTAGAAGCTTTTGAGGTGTGATGTGGAGGAGAACGGAGATAAGCTGGATGGAAACAGTAAGAAAGGAAAGAGTGCTGGACTGGGTTGGTAAGAGGAGAAGGCTATAAGAAAAAGGAAGAAGTACCAGGTGGACAATCGTAGAGAAAGGAGTGTTTGCTTGGTTTATTTTGGTCATCAGTCTTCCGACTGGTCTGATATGGGCCTTCCACGATTTCCTCTCCTGTGATAACCTCTTCATCTCAGAGAAGCACTTGCAACATACGTCCTCAATTATTTGTTGGATGTATTACAATCTCTGTCTTCCTCTACAGCTCCCTGTAGTAACATGGAAGTCATTCCCTCATGTCATAACAGATGTCCTATCATCCTCCTTATCAGTGTTTTCCACATATTCCTTTCCTCTCCGATTCTGCGCAGAACCTCCACATTCCTTACCTTGTAATTCCACCTAATTTTCAACTTTCGTCTGTAGCACCACATCTCAAATGCTTCGATTCCCTTCTGTTTCGGTGTTCCCACAGTCCATGTTTCACTGCCATACAGTGCTGTACTCCAGACGTACATTCTCATAAATTTCTTCCTCGGATTAAGACTGATATTTGATATTAGTAGATTTCCCTTGACTAGGAATGCCCTTTTAGCCATCGCTAGTCTCATGTGATGTTTAAAGCTTTCCCGGCGTACTGATTGTTCCATGAAAACACGGGAGAACTGCCGGATATCAGTAACTTCCTGCCACGATACTTCGGCGCAGAGTCTTCTGGCCATCTTCAGGTGAATGCCACTGTAGTAGTACTGGCGAGTACGCGCTGAGCTCCGCTATTTAAAGCCTTCTGAGGTGACATTGCGCATGCGCCGCTCAGTGCGCGCGTTCATAACGGCTCCGTGCGCTGCGCCTCGCGCCCTCCACTGTGAAAGCCTGGCGTATCGGTGTCAGGTCGATTTCCATCTTTATGCAGATAACTACGTCGACTACGAAGTTTCTCTATAACAGGATTCCAAGCAGAGTTCAGCTGATAACCGTTATCTCGATTGATGAGAGTCTCGTTGTCAGACAATCTTATTTCCACAGCTTCATTGATAATCGAGCTCCAAAAGTTGGATGTATGGGCTAAAATTTTTGTGTCGTTGTAATTCATGGAATGGTCTGTGGAAATACAATGTTCGGCGATTGCGGACTTGGTGGGTTGGAGAAGGCGAGTATGCCGTTGGTGTTCCACAATGCGTTCCTGCACAGTTCGTGTTGTTTGCCCTATATATGATTTGCCGCATTCACACGGAATTTTGTAAACACCTGGTTTACGCAGGCCCAGGTCGTCTTTAACGGATCCCACCAGTGATGAAATTTTGGAAGGAGGGCGAAAGATGACTCTCACTTGATACTTTCTCAATATTCTCCCTATCTGTGAAGAAATATTCCCAATAAATGGTAGATAAACAGTCGACCTGAAGGCCTCTTCCTCTTCCTTGTTCCGTCGTTTGTAGGTCTTCATCACTCTGTTCACTTGCCTAGGTGAAAAGCCATTCTTCAAAAATACTTTTTGCAGGTGTTCCAGTTCCGCTTGAAGACTGTCGGCGTCAGAGATAGTATGGGCACGGTGGACCAAGGTTTTGAGAACGCCCATTGTTTGTGCTGGATGGTGGCAACTAGTAGCTTGTAGATACAGGTCTGTATGAGTGGGCTTTCTGTACACCGAGTGACCAAGTGTGCCATCACTCTTCCGTCGCACCAAGACGTCTAAAAATGGCAGACAACCATCTCTCTCTATCTCCATGGTAAACTTTATGTTTTCATGTATGGAGTTCATGTGACGTAAAAATTCCTGGAGACGGTCCAGACCATGAGGCCACACTATAAAAGTGTCGTCAACGTACCGCCAGGGTAGCCAATCTTTTTATGGAGGATTTTGAGGCGAGAGCACTCGACTCTGCCACTTTTAAACCGACAGTATTTTGGCGGTACGTTGACGACACTTTTATAGTGTGGCCTCATGGTCTGGACCGTCTCCAGGAATTTTTACGTCACATGAACTCCATACATGAAAACATAAAGTTTACCATGGAGATAGAGAGAGATGGTTGTCTGCCATTTTTAGACGTCTTGGTGCGACGGAAGAGTGATGGCACACTTGGTCACTCGGTGTACAGAAAGCCCACTCATACAGACCTGTATCTACAAGCTACTAGTTGCCACCATCCAGCACAAACAATGGGCGTTCTCAAAACCTTGGTCCACCGTGCCCATACTATCTCTGACGCCGACAGTCTTCAAGCGGAACTGGAACACCTGCAAAAAGTATTTTTGAAGAATGGCTTTTCACCTAGGCAAGTGAACAGAGTGATGAAGACCTACAAACGACGGAACAAGGAAGAGGAAGAGGCCTTCAGGTCGACTGTTTATCTACCATTTATTGGGAATATTTCTTCACAGATAGGGAGAATATTGAGAAAGTATCAAGTGAGAGTCATCTTTCGCCCTCCTTCCAAAATTTCATCACTGGTGGGATCCGTTAAAGACGACCTGGGCCTGCGTAAACCAGGTGTTTACAAAATTCCGTGTGAATGCGGCAAATCATATATAGGGCAAACAACACGAACTGTGCAGGAACGCATTGTGGAACACCAACGGCATACTCGCCTTCTCCAACCCACCAAGTCCGCAATCGCCGAACATTGTATTTCCACAGACCATTCCATGAATTACAACGACACAAAAATTTTAGCCCATACATCCAACTTTTGGAGCTCGATTATCAATGAAGCTGTGGAAATAAGACTGTCTGACAACGAGACTCTCATCAATCGAGATAACGGTTATCAGCTGAACTCTGCTTGGAATCCTGTTATAGAGAAACTTCGTAGTCGACGTAGTTATCTGCATAAAGATGGAAATCGACCTGACACCGATACGCCAGGCTTTCACAGTGGAGGGCGCGAGGCGCAGCGCACGGAGCCGTTATGAACGCGCGCACTGAGCGGCGCATGCGCAATGTCACCTCAGAAGGCTTTAAATAGCGGAGCTCAGCGCGTACTCGCCAGTACTACTACAGTGGCATTCACCTGAAGATGGCCAGAAGACTCTGCGCCGAAGTATCGTGGCAGGAAGTTACTGATATCCGGCAGTTCTCCCGTGTTTTCATGGAACAATCGCTAGTCTGCTTTTGATTTCCTCCTTGCTCCGTCCGTCTTTACTGCGTAGGTGGCAGAATTCCTTAACTTCATGTACTTCGAGACCATCAATTCTGATGTTAAGTTTCTCGCTGTTCTCAATTCTACTACTTCTCGTTACCTTCACCTTTCTTCGATTTACTCTCAGTCCAAACTCGTAATCATTAGACTTTTCATTCCATTCAGCCGATCATATAATTCTTCTTCAGTTTCACTCATGATAACAAAATCATCAGCAAATCGTATCATTCTATCCTTTCCTTGGATTTTAATTCCACTCCTTTTATTTCCATCATTGCTTCCTCGATGTACAGATTGAACAGGACCATTGCTTTCTCAATGTACAGATTGAACAGTAGGGTCGAAAGGCTACATTCTTGTCTTACACTATTTTTAGTACGAGCACTTCGTTCTTGGTGGCCCACTCTTATTATTCCCTCTTGGCTGTTGTACATATTGTATATGACCCATCACTCCCTATAGCTAACCCCTACTTTTCTCAGATTTTCGAACATCTTGCACCATTTTACATTGTCGAACCTGTTTTTCCAAGACGACAAATCCCATGAACTGTTCTTAATTTTTCTTTAGTCTTGCTTCCATTACTAACCGCAACGTCAGAATTGCATCTCTCGTGACTTTGCCTTTCCTAAAGCCAAATCGATCGTCATCTAGCGCATCCACAACTTTCATTCACATTCTTCTGTATATTACTCTTGTAAACAACTTGGATGCATGAGCTATTAAGCTGATTCTGCGGTACTTCTCGCACTTGTCAGCTCTTGCCGTCTTCGGAGTAGTCTGGATGACGCTTTACCGAAAGTCACATGGTATATTACCAGACTCGTACATTCTAGACACCAACGTGCCACTTCCCCCAATGATATTAGAAATTCTGATGGAATGTTGTCTATCCCTTCTGCCTTATTTGATCTTCTCCAATTGACTCCAGTTTCTTGTTCTATCACATCAGACAAATCTTACCCCTCATAGAGGCTTTCTATGTATTATTTCCGCCTATCCGCTCTCTCCTTTGCATTTAACAGTGGAATTCCCGTAGCACCCTTGCTTTTAATGTCACCGAAGTTTGTTTTGACTTTCCTATATGCTGAGTCTGCCCTTCCGACAATTATTTCTTATTCGATGACTTCACATTTCTCCTGCAGCCTTTTGGTCTTAGCTTCCCTGCACTTCATGTTTATTTCATCCCTCCGCGGCTTGTATATCTGTATTCCTGAGTTTCTCGGAAAATTTTTCTCTTTCCTCCTTTCATCGATCATTTGAAGCATTTATTCATTTACCCATGACTTCTTTGCAGTTACCTTCTTTGTACCTATGGTTTCCTTCTCAACTTCTGTGATGGCCCTTTTGAGAGCTGTCCATTTCTCTTCAACTGTACTGCCTATTGAGCTATTCCTTATTGCTGTATCTATAGCCTTCAACCTTATCTCGTCATTTCTTAGTACCATCGTACCCCACTTTTTTGTGTATTGATTTTTCCTGACTAATGCCTTAAACTTCTGCCTACTCTTGATCAGTACTGTATTGTGATCTGAGTCTATATCTGCTCCTGGGTTCGCCTTACAATCTAGTGTCTGATTTCGGAATCTCCATCGGACCATGATGTAATATAATTGAAACCGTCCCTTATCACCCGGCCTTTTCCCAGTATACCTCCTTCTCCTGCGATTCTCGAACAGAGTATTCGCTATTACTAGCTGACATTTGTTACACAACTCATTTAGTCTTTCATCTCTCTCATTTCTTGTACTAAGCATATATTCTCCTGTAACCTTTTCTTCTACTCCTTCCCCTAAAACTGCATTCCAGTCTCCCACGATTAAGATTTTCATACCCCCTTACATACTGTATTACACTTTTAATATCCTCCTACATTTTCTCTATCTCATCATCTTGAGCTTGCGACTTCTGCATTTATACCTGAACTATCGTTGACGGTGTTGCTTCGTAGTCGATTCTGATAAGAACAACCCTGTCACTGAACTGTTCCCAGTAACACACTCTCTGCCCTACCTTCCTATTCATAACGAATCCTACTCCCGTTATACTATTTACTGCTGCTGTTGATATTACCCTACACTAAGCCGACCACAAACACTAGCCTTCTCTCCGTCTCTCTTCACTGACCCACACTAAACTATTGCACTTTCCTTTTCAGATGTTCTAGCTAGCCGACCACGTTCAAGCTTGTGACATTCCACGCCCCGACTCGTAGAATGTTATCCTTCCGTCGATTATTCATTCTTTTTCTCATGGTAACCTCCCCCTTGGCAGTCCTCTCCCGAAAATCCGTATGGGAGACAATTCCGGAATCTTTCCGGAATCATTTGGTGAATGTTCGGAGCGGGTAAATTGATGATTGGTGCTTTGCTGACTTCTGAAATACGGATACCTACTTGTATTTTGTAAGCCGGCCGGCGTGGCTGAGCTGTTCTAGGCGCTTCAGTCTGGAACCGCGGGACCGCTACGGTCGCTGGTTCGAATCGTGCCTCGGGCATGGATGTGTGTGACATCCTTAGGTTAGTTAGGTTTAAGCAGTTCTAAGTTCTAGGGGACTGATGACGATGGATGTTAAGTCCCATAGTGGTGAGAGCCATTTCCCTTATTTTATCGTGGTGATCATTCAGCCCTATGTACGTCGGGGTCAACAAAACATTTTCGCATTCGGAAGAGAAAGTTGGTGACTGGAATTTCGTGAGAAGAATCCGTCGCAACGAAGAACGCCTTTCTTTTAATGATTTCGAGCCCAAATCCTGTATTATTTCTGTGACACTGTCTCCCATATTTCGCGATAATACAAAAGTGTTGCCTTTCATTGAACTTTTTCGATGTACTCGTCACATCTGGTAAGGATCCCACACCGCGCAGCAGTATTCTAAAAGAGGACGGACAAGCGCAGTGTAGGCAGTCTCCTTAGTAGGTCTGTTACATTTTCTAACTGTCCTGCCAATAAAATCTAAAAAAAAAAAACAAAGCTAGTGCCAGCGCCACTTTCACCCTATAGCTAACTAGGACGGTTGTGCGCCATCACTTCAGGCTCCGCCCACGGTCAAAAATTAAATATGCCCCTGAACATTTTATTAAAAAAAAGGGTGAAGGAAGGGGTACAATACTTTGTTTCATTTGTTGTTCATTTGGTTCTTATGTGTTTATTTGTAATTATTTTTTGTTCTATTTTCTTCTTTTTTCTTGGGGGAGTCCACAGCAGCCAGACGGCGCGATGTCCTGGTCGTCTTGTTGTTCAGCGAAGGTGGAACACCCTAAATTACCATTAATGCCACTCATCATGTGCAATCTCTCAGACTTTTCTCACACCTGGTATACCCCAATGATCTGGAGGGCGCGTAAACAACGACCCATCCCGAGACCACAGGTGCAATGCTTACTAACAGACGCATTGGTAGGACTAGTTAGTGGGAGGAGATTGAGAGGGAAAAATGTAGTGTCACCGCCAGACACCACACTTGCTAGGTGGTAGCTTTTAAATCGGCCGCGGTCCATTAGTATACGTCGGACCCGCGTGTCGCCACTGTCAGTAATTGCAGACCGAGCGCCGCCACACGGCAGGTCTAGAGAGACTTACTAGCACTCGCCCCAGTTGTACAGCCGACGTTGCTAGGAAAGGTTCACTGAGAATTACGCTCTCATTTGCCGAGACGATAGTTAGCATAGCCTTCAGCTAAGTCAATTAATACGACCTAGCAAGGCGCCATTTCTCCTTTGCTATGTATCTAATGAAGCATGTACAGTAACAAGACCAATGTTCACCAATTATGGATTTAAGTTAAGTATTCCAGAATCTACGTACTTTTCTTTATAGCATTCATTACGTATCCTGTTTCAGACCTCACGCCATCCTGCGTGAGCTTATAGCGTGCATTTCGGCTTCCTCAAACAACACGGTGTTGGCACTTCTGCCGACACTTCAAAAAGGATATAAAAACGATACAAGACAAAAAGGGAAAGGGGAACTGCTACGACAAGAAAAGTATGACAGACGACGGGAGAGCATGGAGAGCCAACATTTGAAAACTTGTCTCTGAGCAGAGTGGCAACGATGTTGACTACGACTAAACAGATCCTAAGCTAACATAGCCTCCCTGATGCTGCTAAAAAACAGACGAAAGGGATCGGACGCACTGATAACAAGCCGTGTTATGGAGCCACCGCCGGCCGTGGTGGCCAAGCGGTTAAAGGCGCTACAGTCTGGAACCGCGCGGCCGTTACGGTCGCAGGTTCGAATCCTGCCTCGGGCATGGATGTGTGTGATGTCCTTAGGTTAGTTAGGTTTAAGTAGTTCTAAGTTCTAGGGGACTGATGACCTTAGAAGTTAAGTCCCATAGTGCTCAGAGCCATGGAGCCACCCCTGGAGACGGCACCTGGCGTCCATTGTCTCGTACCAGTGTCAACGCAGTCATAGTGTTCACGCTAACATGAAGCGCGACCGATACTGGAAACATAACTTTGTGTAAGAGAACGACATTATCTTCACAGAATGGGGAGTCCCACTCACCAGCGAGGAGGCTGTCAGAGTTAATAGACGTAGCGACGTTGAGAGACGGCGCTTGACGTTGCCCTGACGTCTCGTGGCCCCAGGGGTAGAGGCTGCGATCTCCCCCTGAGTAGAACTCCACAGAGTAGCGACGTTCCGGCGGAGCAGCGAGCAGGCAGGCCCGTCCCGCTTCTCGGCTCGTTTAATTATGGCCCTGTTTTGGGGACCAGCTGCGTCTAATTAGATCCCAGGTGGGTGCGGAGGTGGGGATTTACCTCAGCGCGTCTCTTCTTCCTCGGTTCCAAGCTCACCCTTATACCGTTTCGTGATTTCAAGCTAACCCCTCTTGGCGAAGAACGCAGCAGTCTCCTTTGGTACTCCACCCACAATTGCACAACAATTATATTACTTATAAGCTATGTGTTCCATCACAGATATGGTGAATTCGAAGAGAAGTGCCTAATGTGTTGACATACCTTTCAAAACAATATGACAGTGTATTTATATCCTGCGTTGAACCTGAAAAGGATAACAAAAATGGTTCAAAAGAGACGTATTTAATTTTAGAGCAAAGCATAAGTGTACAAAGTAACTCAGGAAAGATTTTCGCTTCCCGTATCTTGGGGAGATTTGCACACAGCGTAGTTACGTTTTCAGCTAGATTAGTTTTAAGAAACTCCTGACTAATGGCCAATTAGCTTTATTAATTAATTACAAATCAATATGAGCTACGTTTTTTCATCTCGCATTTAATTAATTTCTTGTTCTGGTATCGTAAATTTCAACGAGATTAATTGAACCGCAGTTTCATTCTCGGAAGCCAAGTACGTAGTCTTGGAGGAATTTTAATATATATAATATGGAATTAACAATGTATGGAAGTTGCGAGCCTACCATCCAGAGGAAAATCTCGATTATCACATACTCTAATTTTTCTGGAGGTACCATATCTGCTACAGTAGTTTCACTGCTCAATCAAAATCGTCTTAGCTTTTGTGGACAACTAATGATGAACCAAGAAAATTTCGTTTTGTAGAGAACTGAAAAACTGAAATGTGATGGGTGGAAAGGATAGTGAGAGAGACAGAGAGAGAGAGAGAGGGACATACAGAGACAGAGAGAGAATGGGGAGAGACAGAGGGAGAGAGAGAATGGGGGCGAGGGGGAGAGAGAGAGAAAGAGAGAGAGAGAATTATTACTTTACTTGAGGGAGATAACTTGTTTATAAAGACTACAGAATTGGACGTACGAAATGTAGAGGGAAATTATTACTTTGAGAGAGAGAGATCACATGTATGTATTTAAGAAGTGTAGTATTTTTCGTATGAAATACAGAGACATCACTTGTTCGTACGGACTACAGAATTTCACGTACTAAATCCATGGACACGAATGTGTTTTTTGTGTTTCAGTGTGGCATTTTACGTATATAATTCATTCCTTTGTTCTTGGAGACATCTTAATGTGTAAATAATGCCTAACACTGGCAATGGGATCACTTTAAAACACTCTTAAACGCAAAAAAGACGCACCATGAAAGAATTATCCGAACGGGACGGAAACCAGTGGATGTGATGTACAAGTACAGATGAATAAATGATTATAATTACAGAATAATTTGATGATATATTCAAGAAAAAGAGCTTCAGTAACAGAACATGTCAGTAACGTGTTGGTCCACGTCTGGCCCTTATGCCACCTGTTATTCGGACTTTCATTCATTTTCAGTGTTGTTGGATGTGTTCTTGAGGGATATCATGCCAAAATCTGTGCAATTGTCGCATTGGATCATCTAAATCCCGAGCTGGGTGTGGAGGCCCTGCCCATAATGATCGAAGCGTTTTCAATTGAGGAGAGATCCAGCGAACTCATTGGCAAAGGTAGGGTTTCGAAAGCACGAAGAAAAACAGTAGAAACCCTCAACATGTACAGACGGCCATCAGGTTGTTGACATGTAAGCCCAGGATGGCTCGCCTTGAAGGGCAGCACAAGGGGGCGTAGAAAATAATAGACATACCGCTGTGCTATAATTGTGCCATGGACTACAACCAAAAGAGTCTTGCTGTGACAGTAGATACCATTTCTTCTCCTTGTCGAGCCCGATGATGGGCGACATTCAGATTGGTATCCCGCCGCTGTTCGGGCGTTTCCAGACATGTCTTCGTTAGTCCTCGGGGTTGAATTCGAAGTGTAAGTCGCCACTGACGACAATTCTACTCCAGTCAGAGAGGGTCCAGGCCACATTTGCTCGACAGCACTGCAAACGGGCTTATCAGTGTAGAGATATCAATGGTAGTCGGCGCAAGAGGCGCCGTGGGCTCAGCTCCCTTTGTGTGAGCCGCCTATGAACGATTCTTGTGGTCGCTGAATCACCAGTTGCACGTCGTATCGACGATAATTGTCAGTCCGGGGATCTGAGTGTCTCTGACGATAGCTTGGTCCTCACTCTCTGTCGCTTCTCTCAGTCAACCGTTCCTTTTCGACGCTATGTTAGGCCATGGTTCACCCATTCTTGCCACCGTCGTCGTGTAGTGGCATCGAATAGTGGCATCCCCCCCCCCCCATTTAAATCTCAAGTGATTCGCCGTTTACTCCAACCGGCTTCTTTGAGCCCAACTACGTCATCTCTTAAATGCTGACGTATGTGTATATTATTTTTTTAGAGTACTACGCCGTATGTTTGTGGCTTCCGCAGAAGTAATACATAGCACTGACTTTAAACTGAGGGCTTTGCAATTTCTTCCAGCATATCTGGCACCACATTTACTCATAACTTTAGTATTACACTTAGACTGGTTAGAGAGAGGAGTGGGAAGGAGGCATAGAGAACAATTGTGATAGTTGATTTTTTTGTAAAACGTGTTCTTTCACGGTGGGAAATGTCACAGTTACTAAAGTGTTATGCTGTGGTTGAATGGATGTCACCTTAAAACCGCAGATGGGACGAAACGTCGGGTTTAAGGTGCAGTCCATTCGACCACGGCATAATATCCCGGAACAATTTATAACAGGAAGAATAGTGGGCGGGAGGGGGGAAGGAAGGAGTATGGGTTTAGGAAATAACGTAATTTGAAACCATTTTCACCTACCATTTTAATGGTACATTCTGATTGGTTGGAAAGAGGACTGAGCCAAAAATTTGCAACTAACACAGTTGGGCTATTTGTCCGACTTGGGTTCTTTCCATTGGTCTGGTCTATGATTGGCTGGTGACAAGGTGGTGCGGGGAGGAGGGGAGGGATAGTGTTTCAAATTTTCCCCCAAGCACAATTGGGCTAGATCCACCATTTTGAATTTTTGATTTCGCTCTTTCGTTTTTAATATTGCGCTAAGATTGACTGGAGGAAGTCGGCAGGGTAGGGGACGAGAAAGGGCTAGGGGTACGAGTACACTGCAAATTCAAGGCGGGGGTGAAGATCAAGGACAAATTTCATTGACTCTGATGCTATGGGGAAGTTGGTGCACTTTGCAATTGTCGAGGCCATTCAAGTGCAATGTGGATTGGATAAGTCATTTATAATGACACGACTTCGTCCGTTCAGAGACGTTTTAGTCGCTCTGAAGACACTTATTTTAAAGAACGATTGTAGGAAGTGAGTCTGCTTCAGGGGTTGCTGGTACTAAAATTCCTCATAACGAAAAATTTTAGTAACAGTGCTGGTGGGACCCGTACCGGTTGGTCTGCCTTGTTTACAAATTGCGACTAGCTTTTGTGGCAACATCAACTTTTATGGACTACCTGTAATAATTCACGTGGTAGTCTTGGCCAGCAATAAGCCGAAGCCCGGTACGGGTATGCATTTCACTGAATGTTTGTCGGTAGAACTATGAACAACTCGGTGTAATTTTCGGCACCCACGAGCTACACGGAAGTAATGTGGTACTAGAAGACCGCTGACCAAGTGCCCGCCGCTTGTAGCACAATCCCGACGGTCTTCATCGGTCAGCTACCCGGACGTTCTTCATTGGTGGCGGTGTTCTCAGCGACCGCAGGAACAATCGTGGCACCGGCTCCGTCAGTATCGATAAGCTACGATACTATAATTTATGTACGTCCACAATACGGTTACCCGTGAAATTTAATCTAATGGAATTGGCAAATAAGAATATGTTGGACCAGACCCAATTTTACCTTGTGAACAATGTATATATTCCAGAATGAGATTTTCACTCTGCTGCAGAGTGTGCGCTGATGTGAAACTTCCTGGCAGGTTCAAACTGTGTGGTGGACCGAGACTCGGACTCGGGACCTTTGCCTATTTGCGGGCAAGTGCTTTACCATCTGAGCTACCCAAGCACGACTCACGACCCACCTTCACAGCTTCAAGGTCCCGAGTTCGATTCTCGGTCCGGCACACAGTTTTAATCATCCAGGAAGTTTCAATGTATATATTCCTAACCAGTACCTCATATACAGTTACTCTTTCTTTTTACTATGTTATGTGTCACAGATAAGAAATCAGTTAAATAAATTACACATTTACACACAGATAAAATTTGTCCATAACAATTATCTTCCGTCATCATTTGAGAAATATGAGTATGTCCCACAACACAGATCAGGTACATAACTGATCAGATACATAACTGATCAAGTACTTGCATATCATCAAAGAATCATTTTTCTGGGCAGTCATCTAGTTGGTTGCCAGCACATTGCTGCGAATTTGCATGTCTTTCATAGCTGCTTGAAATTCGTATTCAGAGCAGTACCGGATAGGTTAGACTCACAATATCCTCCCTCGGTAGCCACCTAGAACGCTGTCAATTAGACTTCATGCTTATAAGCCTTTGTCTCTAAACATTCCCCAACGTAGTCCTCCTACCGCTCAAACATATCTTCAGAGAACCCATACTAGCCGGCCGCGGTGGTCTCGCGGTTCTAGGCGCGCAGTCCGGAACCGTGCGACTGCTACGGTCGCAGGTTCGAATCCTGCCTCGGGCATGGATGTGTGTGATGTCCTTAGGTTAGTTAGGTTTAAGTAGTTCTAAGTTCTAGGGGACTGATAGCCACAGCAGTTGAGTCCCATAGTGCTCAGAGCCATTTGAACCATTTTTGAAGCCATACTCTCTCTCCGCGGCTTCAGTTGCTCCACAAGTAATGCATAAAGGATTTACATTTGTTCATAAGCGAAGTTACATTTGCAGTGGTCTGCCAGTTAGTCTTAGCGAGTGGTTGAAGGACAATGGTGAAAGCTGTGCACATAGCGTAGCTGCACATTAATCTTGTGACAGTGTAAGTACTCCCTGCCGTTCTGACGAACATTAATCTCTAGACTGATATCGGAGCTAGACAAAGCATGGATGCATCCTCTTCCCACTCCCAGCTGAAATTATCGAGCAGTAACCCAAAGAATATTGCAACGTTGTTTTTCTTAGGAGCTCTTTGCAACATAAAACTAAACTTCTCCAGAATAGGCCATGAAGACCCTTCGGTACCTACCGGATGCCGTGTCATAGTCAGCCCACAAGCGTCACTGGATGCGGATATGGAGGGTCATGTGGTCAGCACACCGCTCTCCCGGCCGTACGTCAGTTTACGAGACCAGGGCCGCTACTTCTCGATCAAGTAGCTTCTCAGTTTGCCTTACAAGGGCTGAGTAGAAATGGTAGCTTCCGGTATCTGCAGAGCAATTATTTCAGATAACATATAATGGAGTCCATGATTCGTTGAAACTGCTCCAGGCGTTTCATCCAACAATAAATACACACACACACACACACACACACACACACACTCACACAAACACACACACACACACACACACATACACACAAATAAACATCAGTATGCTTATAAAACAGAATCAGTGACCGCTAGTAAGAAATTTTCATTCCACAGCGAGAGTCTAAGGAGCGCTAGTCTTACGGACAGCATAATATTCTGGTAAGCTGGGCATAACTGTGTACAACAAAGTTGCAGGAGATAATATTTAGCAGCTGACGTCATACAATCTCTTGGGGAACACCAGAAATTTGGAGCAAGTTCTATGGCAGCGCTGGGAACCCGGCGAGAATGCCGGGTGCGACTCGGCCCTCCAGAATCGAATTACGCGGTTTTCGCGCTGGCTGTAAACAAAAGAGCAAATTGCGGCAGTTTTTGGAGCTGGTTAATTCAATTAATATTTTTCGTTGAAACAACAGAGTTGAGAACGGCCGAGGCAGAAGAAAAAGGAGCGGTGGCTGCCATTGAGGCGTGTGGCGGGTAGGGGGTAGGAGACAGTGAAAGCGGGTGGGGCAGCAGGGGTGGCATTTGTCCAAGCTGTCGCCCGCACACGTCCAGCTCTCAACTCTTCCGCTGTGGAATGAGTTTTAGAATCTGCGCTGGCTTTGTGGCCCTTCTTCTGCGCCCTTTGGCGTCTTGCGTATCGTTCATTCACTAAATGCTTTCGAAGACGTTTTAGCGTGAACTTTGTTATCGCACTAAATCTCTTTTTTTCCACAATTTTGGTACATACTAGGAAGGAAAGAAATGTTTTCAGTTCCTTATTCAATATGCATGGTAGCAGTCAAGTATACCAGAATGCACCTAGGTATCTCGTGCGTTTTTGCTGTGAACAGAGGCGTCAATCTCGTGCGTTTTTGCTGTGAACTGAGGCGTCAACACTGACCCGTGCGCCTCACAGAACCATGAAGAAGTTTATAATAGATCATCGCACAAACTCGTTTAATTCATACAACATTCTCAATACGAACGTTGTTTCCCGTGTAACACTCTATTATTGTTCACAACAACAGATTTATTAGTGAAATAAATAAATTTGACTCTATTTAAAAGTTTCCCCGGTATAAATAATCGTTTAAGAAACTTGTAAAAGGTTGTTGGCTTTTTAAAAATTAGTGCTGACTGTGTATCCCAAGACGCCTATCGGCTTAGGATCATGCGGTGGACGGAGCAAGGAGTTCTTAGAAAATAGACTAGCCATGGGAGACTGATTATTTCTGCCCAAGAGTAGTCTAATAGAATCAAAACTAAACCGATATTTTAAGGAAGAAGTTTCTGAGGATTTACGTTTAGAGCACGGCATTGGACTGGACCTTGGAAAAACCGGAAGAGAAGAGAATCGAAGCATTTGAGATGTGGTGCTACAGACGAATGTTGAGAATTAGGTAGGCTAGTAAAGTAAGAATTGCGAAGATCCTCGGGGGAATCGGCTCGAAAAGGAGTATATGGAAAAAACTAATAAGAAGGAGGGACAGGATAATAGGACATCAGGTAAGACATGAGAGAATAACCTTTAATATGCTGGAGGGAGCCATAGTTGGTAAAAACTGTAGAGAAAGACAAAGATTACAATAGATCCAACAAATAATTGAAGGCGTACGTTGCAAGTGCTACTGTGAGATGAAAAGATTAGCATAGAAAATGAATTTGGGGCCGATCGCATCAAACCAGTCACAAGACTGATGACCCGGGGAAAACAACCAACACTATGTGATCAAACGTATCTGGACACCCCGAAAAACATGCGTTTTTCATATTAGGTGCATTGTGCTACCATCTATAGCTAGGTACTCCATATCAGCGACCTCAGCACCCATTAGACATGTCAGAGAACAGAATGGGGCCCTTCGCGGAACTCAAGGACTTCGGTGATTGGCTGTCACTTGCGTCATACGTCTGTACGTGAGATTTCCACACTCCTAAACATACCTAGGTTCACTGTTTCCCATGTGATAATAAAGTGGAAACGTGAACTGACACATACAGGCGTACAGGACGATCTCGTCTGTTGACTGACAGAGACAGCCGACAGTTGAAGAGGGTCTAATGTGTAATTGGCAGACATCTATCCAGACCATCACACAGGAATTCCAAAGAGCATCAGCATCCACTGCAAGTACTATGGCAGTTAGGTGAGAGGTGAGAAAACTTGGATTTCATGGTCGAACGGCTGCTCATAAGCCACACATCACGCCGGAAGTGTCAAACGACGCTTCGCTTGGTATAAGGAAAGTAAACATTGGACGATTGAACAATGGAAAAACGCTGTGTGGAGTGAAGAATCACGGTACACAATGTGGTGGTCCGATGGCGGGTGTGTGTATGGCGAATGCCCTGTGAGCGTCATCTGCCAGCATGTGTAGTGCTAACAGTAAAATTCTTAGGCGGTGGTGTTATGGTTTGGTCGTATTTTTCATGGAGGGGGCTTGCACCCCTTGTTGTTTTGCGTGGCACTACCACAGCTCAGGCCTACATTAATGTTTAAAGCACCTTCTCGCTTCCCACTGTTGAAGAGCAATTTGGGGATGACGACTGCATCTTTCAACACGATCGAGCACCTGTTCATAATGCACGCACGGCCTGTGGCCCGTGGCCTGTGGCAGAGTGGTTACACGATAATAATATCCCTGCAATGAACTGACTTTCACAGAGTCCTGTCCTGAATCTTATAGAACACCTGTGAGATGTTTTGGAACGCCAACTTCGTGCCAGGCCTCACCGACTGACATCGATACCTCTCCTCAGTGCAACACTCCTTGAAGAATGGGCTGCCATTCCCCAAGACAACTTCCACCACCTTACTGAACGTATTTCTGAGAGAGTGGAAGCTGTCATCAAGGCTAAGGGTGGTTCAACATCATATTGAATTCCAGCATTACCGATGGAAGGTGCCACGAACTTTTAAGTCATTTTCAGACAGGTGTCCGGATACTTGTGATCACATAGTGTATTTATATGAGCTTCTCAAATGCCCAAGTTACTAATAATGAACGTTTTCCAAACGTGGTCTTGCGTCTGTTTTCAACATCCTCCAGATGTATTTCACCGAGCGCGGAAAATACTGCTTCAGAACAGGTATCTGAAGGCATTTGGTAGCCTAGGTAGCAGATTTCCTTAATTTCATCTACTTCGTTATCACCAATTACGATGTTAAGTTTCTTGCTGTTTTCATTTCTACTACTTTCAGTAGTTTTTCTTCGATTTTCCTCAAACCATTTTATACACTACACACACGGTTCATTCAATGTATCACGTTATTTTTTTTTTTTTTCGCTTTCACCGAAGATAGTAATTTCATTAACAAATTTTGTAATTGATATTCTTTCACCATGAATTTTAATCCCCTCTTGAACCTTTATCTTATTTCTGTCATTGCTTTTCGATATAGGAATAGGGGCAAAAACCTACATCCCTGTCTTTCACCCTTTTTAATCAGAGCATTTAGTTCCTGATCTTCCGGTCTTATTGTTCCCTCAAGGGTCTTGTGCGTATCTATATTACCCGTCTTCCCCTATAGTTAATCCCTATCCTCCTCAGAATTTCGAACGTTGCACCATCTTCCACTGTCGAACGTACTATTGAGGTCGACAAATCCTATGAATGTGTCTTCATTTTTCTTCAGTTTTCCGTCCGTTATTAATCGCAACGTCAGAATTGCCTCAGTGGTACCTTTAGCTTTCCTAAAGCCAAACTGATCGGCTCCCAACAGACCCTCAGTCTACCTTCTCAATTCTTTTGTGTGCTTTCCTGTCAGCAACTCGGATGAGTGAGCTGTGAGGCGTATGCTGCGATCATTGTCTCACTTGTCGGCTAGTTCTATCTTCGGAATTGTGTGTTTGTTGTTTATCACACTTCTTGTGGTATATCGTCAGTACTATAAACTCTACGCAAAAACATACATATTCGTTTTGTTGTCACAGACCTCAATGATTCTAGATATTCCGATGGTATGTTATCAGTCGATTGTGCCTTCTCTTGTATTAAGTCTTTCAAAGTGCTTTTAAAATCTAATGCCTGATCACTTATCTCTTCCCTGTCGACTTCTGATTCCTCTTCTATCACGTCATCAGGCAAGTCTTCCCCTTCATATAAGACTTGAGCGTATTCTTTCCATTTATATCCTCTGCTTTTCTCTCTCTCTCTCTCTCTCTCTCTCTCTCTCTCTCTCTCATTCCTTAGTTGTTTCTAATCCCTTTTATTTGCCCATATATTTTTCCGGATTAGCCTCATGAACTTCGGTCTACTCTTTATCATTACAAATTGTGATCAGAGTCTATATTTCCTCCTAGGTCTGCCTCACAAATCCTTTATCTGAGTTCCGAATCTCTTTCTGACGATGATGTAATCTAACTGGAACCTTCCAGAATCTCCCGAGCCGCGTGGAGCGGCCACGTGGTTTGCGGCGCCTTGTAACTGACTGCGTGGCCCCTCCCGCTGGAGGTTCGAGTCCTCGAGCGGGCATGGGTGTGTGTGTGTGTGTTGTTCTTGGCATAAGTTAGTTTAAGTTAGTTTAAATAGTGTGTAAGTATAGGGACCATAGACTTCAGCTGTTTGGTCCATTAGGAATTCACACACATTTGAACATTTGAATCTCCCGGCCTTTTCCAAGTATACCTCCTACTTCTGTGATTCAAGAACAGAGTATTCGCTATTACCAGCAGAAATTTTATTGCCAGACTCAATTATCCTTTCTCCTCTCTCGTCCCTATTAAGAGGAACATATTCTCCTGTAACGCTATTTTCCACGCCCTCCCGTACATCAGCATTCCAGTCTCCCATGACTGTTTAATTGGAATCACCGTTCACGTACTGTCTCACCCTTGCAACATCATCATACACTTTATCTGTTTCGGCATCTCTTGATAGCGTCGTCGGAATTTATATCTGACATTGTCGGTGTTGGTTAGCTGTCGTTATTAATGAGAACAAGCCTATCACTGAGCTGTTCACAGTAACTCACTCTCTGACTACCTAGCATATATCACGAATCCTACTTCCATCCTTTGCTGCTTTTGATGTTACGCTCTACTCGTCTGACGACAAAATCCGTCGTTCCATTTCACTTCACTGACGCCCTCTGTAGCTAGAGTGAGCCTTAGCATTTCCCTTTTCAGATTCTCTAGCTTCCTTACCCCGTTTCTAACTTCTTTTCCTCTTTCTCTATAATTTGTAATTGTTGACTAAAACGGGAATTGCCACAATTACAGCTCTGTTTGTTTTCAAGTGTAGTTCTTTCTCTACCATTAGTTTATGTTCATTATGACGCCTTCCTTTATGTGCACCAGTATTTCTTCCATTATTAGGTCCATTGGTACCCTAAATAATGTCTCGGGGAAAAGAGATATAGAACTGTAACATAAACAGGTTTCAACCTGCGTTTCTGGGGAACATTTAACAATTCACTTTTGAAATCTATTATTTTTCATAATCCGAATCAGCGAACTGTGTTAAAAACAGCCAGCCGTTGTGGCCGAGCGGTCAAGGCACTTCAGCCCTGATTCGCGCTGCTGCTACCGTCGCAGGTTCGAATCCTGCCTCGGGTATGTATGTGTGTGATGTCCTCAGGTTGGTTAGGTTTAAGTAGTTCTACGTTTGTGGGACTGATGACCTCAGATGTTAAGCCCCATAGTGCTCAGAGTCCCTTGAGCCATTTGTTAAAACCAAACAGGCACTAGCATCGGTAAACGAACACTTATGTCTGGGAGATATTGTCCATTTGTGTTCGTTATCATTGTTCTTAGGGAATACTTAACAATCCTTTCCTACCTTTTTGTTGTTTTCAGTGATTAGTAAAACTCATAATCGTACGCAAGCTCTTAATTTTACTGAAAAAAACTCAAAACATACTCTCAGATTGCTCAAGACACTGATTGCTGTAACGTAACTCTGCATTTAATTGTCAATCGCCGTTAAGAAATCAAATCGCGTAAACAATTTAGTATTCACTCAAAAAAAAAAAGTTCAAATGTGTGTGAAATCTTATGGGACTTAACTGCTAAGGTCATCAGTCCCTAAGCTTACACACTACTTAACCTAAATCATCCTATGGACAAACACACACACCCATTCCCAAGGGAGGACTCGAACTTCCGCCGGGACCAGCCGCACAGTCCATGACTGCAGTGTCTAAGACCGCTCGGCTAATCCCGCGCGGCCAGTATTCACTCAGAAACGCAGTGGCAACACTGTAGGTTATGGCATGGCGGGCTACTGAGGAGTGGCAGGATGTTGTCAGCGTTCCACCGTGTTGTTGTGGACACACCCTATGATCTGTACCTTTGACTATAATAACTGTGGTACCAGAGATGCGCAATGTAATAATGTCTTTCTCTCTTACATCATTTTAGTAATTACTAAACGTTTTGACGGTGGTTTGTATTATATATAATGTATAATATATATGGTTCGAATCTTTATGCTTGTAATCGTGTTTTTAAAATCAAAGGCCTTCAGTCGTTTTAAAAGTAAATGTTTCGAGATTGGGCAAGTCTTACGTTGTCTGAAGATACAGTTTCGGCCTTCAGCCTGTTGAGAATTTATTGTATTGTTTTTAAAAGCATCGGCCTTCAGCCGCTTTAAGTTTGAAGGATCTTACTTATCAAGTATTATCGTTTGGAGTATAAAGCTGTGGGTTTTCTGCCTGTTGAAAATTTATTGTCGTTGTATTGTTTTTAAAAGTCATGGGCCTTAGGTCGCTTTAAGTTTTAAGGTTCTTATTTATCAAGTATTACATTCTTTCAAGATAAAGCCGTGGGCCTTCCGCCTGTTGAAAGGTAATTGTAGTTATGTTTTTTTTTAAATGTATGGGCCGTCAGACGCTTTTAAGAACTTAATCTATCTGACTGGTCAAGTATTACATCGCTTGGCCTTAAATACTATTTAAGGTTAAATCCTACAGCCTTCTGTCTAAAAAAAAAATAATAATAATTATAGCAGTTGTTCAAAAATGGTTCAAATGGCTCTGAGCACTATGGGACTTAACACCTGTGGTCATCAGTCCCCTAGAACTTAGAACTACTTAAACCTAACTAACCTAAGGACATAACACACATCCATGCCCGAGGCAGGATTCGAACCTGCGACCGTAGCAGTCGCGCGGTTGCGGACTGAGCGCCTAGAACCGCGAGACCACCGCGGCCGGCTATAGCAGTTGTATTTAAATCATGGTCCTTCAGCCGTTTTAGAATTAAAGACGTTTTCTGTCAATAGTCAAGCTTAGAAGTTGCGCTGTAATGTTTGGACAACTGCGTTTGGAGTGTAACTGACTGCCGCTCATTCTGATTCTTTTCCACAATTCCTACTACGTGTCCTGTCCTGCAGGTTTAGCCGGGCGTATCACACGGGATGTTGCAACAATATTCATCCCTTATCAAGACTGCTTCTGTTCAGTTAACGTCACTGACAGTAAAATTCTGATAGTCACTAGATAATCAAGACATAACATAATTTTATTCCATATACACCACGTCATTACTCTGATAGCACAGGGACCAAGTCTCAGTAGCACTAGGTAGTCGGAATTATTGTTCTCTAAACTGCAGAGAGGACCGTAAAATTTATAACAGCTATTTTCATTTGCAAAGTAAACGTCGCTGAAGTAACATCCTAGGACAAATCCCTGCAAGTACTAACAATACAATGTAAATTTAGGATATACTCGTAGAATTGTAGCCGGACTTGCTGTGAGTAGATGTATGCCTACCAAAGCAGTCCATGATGAGAAGGACCCTACATCATAAAAAAACTCTGTAAAGAAATTTCTAAAGTAGTGGCAAACATATCCTAGGGCTATAGAGGAGTGCTAAATGAAACGTGTTCATCTTTGGGTAGTACAATGTGTGGAATCTTCAGTGATTATCGTAACAGAATATCAACGAAAAATCTCTCACAGAACGAAAAGAAATTCGGGTTGTACGTGATGACTGTAGTAACACCAATGGACAGGTACCGTGTATGCGGAATGGTGCTCCATACGTGAATCGAACGGGGAAGAGTCCTTAAAAATCTGTACAGCTGGAGGTATTCGCTGCCAGGCATTTCACACTATTTGCGAAAAATACTTGTGGATTTAGTGGACGTGCCCATTACTTGTGGATGTAGATCTAAATGCGGCTTACCTTTTCATTCTAAACACTGAAAACGGAATCCCTCATAGGTGAGTGAAGGCAAAGCGTGACAGCAAAATGACTTGAGACGCATCAACAGTAATCGGTAACGAAATAAGCGCCTCGTGGAACGCGACACTTGACGGACACTTTGCACCTTGTTAGAAGAGACACGTGGACGCCAGTGATTCTCGTACGCCGCGCAGCTCGACGTAAGTAAATTACAACTCTCTGCTAACTACGTTACGCTCACTTTACAACTTTAACATGTTTATCCTGAAGTCACGCCTCGCAGCATCCGCCCCAACATGTTAGCCGGAATTCTGCCTGCGATATCGCAGGAACTGCATCACGTGGCGAAACAGAAGAAATGTGGAGTTGAAGTTATTTATTTATTACTATAAGTGTTTACTTAATTTTAGTTCATTTTTAGTTACTCCAAAAGCCTGAGATATATGCTGCCTAATTTACAAGGACAGAGGAGTAACAAACAAAAAGGTATGCCTAGTAAGAACATGTGTGATTGCATGAAAATTTATTGAACAAATTGCGGATAATGACATATGTTTCCATAAATTATGAAAAACAGTTGAAGAAACCAGTAAATAAGTCCAAGGCTCCCAGACACGGAACTGGTTGTGAATAGTGGACTACACGTAGAAATTTTAGACACGGCGCTGCAGTTAATTAGCCATGAGGACTCATCACATTACAGTCGAAGACGGTAGGCGAACCAAGCTATATAATGGACAGCGTCACAACCCCGATGCCCATGCCAAAGTAAGCCTTTTAAAAATATTACTCTGTTTCATTCCCGTGAGACGCTGACTTAGGTAATAGTGTGACTCCAGTTGTTCTACGAAGTTGTTGTTCCCAACACGTCAGCAGGTCTATATGAAGAAAACTATTAACCAATCACTTCGAGAGAACCTGAGAGATAACTGACTCAGACAATAGAGTACCACAATTATTGGGTATCTTTGTCCATGCGTAAAATAATAGATACTAGAGGTGCAGTCTGCAACTATCTCTGTCAGTGATCCGATACATATGGTTCTGATAAGACTATGAATGGGTCGTGGCATAGCGCTCGTAGATAGGGGGATAGAGTACATATATTTCCTAAGGGCAAACAGAACGAGTCAGAGACAGTGCCTGTCTCTTGTGGCTAGAAACCAATGTTGTCGAGGCAATCAAAAGAGTTTGTTGTGACAAAGAGAGGGCCGAAGTATTGAATTCGGTCTTCCGAAGTTGTTTCACCGCGGAAGATCGTAACACTGTCCCTCCTTTCAATCGTCGTACGAACGTAGCAATGGCTGATATTGAGATAACGGATCGCGGAACTGAAAAGCAGCTACAGTCGCTTAGTAGTGGAAAGGCGTCACGACCAGATGAGATACCTATAAGATTTTATTAAGATTATGCGAAAGAGCTTTCTCCCCTTCTAGCAGTAATTTATCTAGCTCACTTTGCAACAAAAGGTATCTAACGACTGGAAAAAAGCGCAGATCATTTCCGTTTTTAAGAAAGGCCTTAAGGCCGATCCACACAGTTATAGACCTATCGTTGACGTCAATCTGTGGTAGAAATATGGAACATGTATTATGCTGAAGAATTACGATTTTTTTTTTTTTTTTAAAATGAACATCTCCTCTGTAAAAAACTCCGCAAACAGAGATCCTGCGAAACTCAGCTCGCTCTGTTCCTCCATGAGATCCGCAGCACAGTGGACAACGGCGCCCAGATTGATGCCGTGGTCCTTGATTTCAGTAAGGCATTTAACATCGCCCCTCACTGCCGCTTACTGAAAAAAATACGAGCTTACGGAAGCAGACTTGCCATTGGATTAAAGACTTGCTTGCAGCTAGAACTCAACACGTCGCTCTTAACGGAACTGAGTAGACAGATGTAAAGGTAAATTCCGGAGTACCACAGGAACTTGTGATAGGACCGTTGCTGTTTACAAAATATATAAATGGTCTAGAAGAAAGCCTCGGATGCTGTCTAGGGCTATTCTCAGATGATGCAGTTGTTTATTCCAAACTAGCAACGCCAGAACAAACTAAGAATTTTCAGAACTGCCTGCAGAGAATTGCTGGATAGTGCAGGCTCTGGCGTTGATCCTGAACGTAAGTAAATGAAACACTTCACGCATACATAGGAAAAGACATCCACTACTGTACAGCTACACTATTGACGACAAACAGCTGTACACAGTGTCTGTCGTAAAATGTCTAGGCATAACTATCCAGAGCGACTTTAAGTGGAATGACCACATAAAACAGATAGTGGGTGAGGGAGACACCAGACTGAGATACATCCGTAGAATCTTAAGGAAATGTAACTCATCCACGAATGAAGTGGCGTATAAGGCGCTTGTTGGCCCGGTGATTGAGTATTGTTCATCTGTCTGGGATCCCTATCAGGTAGGACTGATGAGACAGCGAAGATCCAACAAAGAGCGGCACTTTTCGTCACGGGACCGTTTAGTTGGCGAGAGAGCGTTACGGAGATGCTAAACCAACTCCACTGGCAGACGTTACAATAGAGACGTTGTGCATCACGTAGAGTTTTACTTTCGAAATTTCGGGACAGCACTTTTCAGGAGGAATCGGAGAACATATTACTTCCCCTCACATATACCTTACGTATTGGCCACTAGAAGAAAAGTGGAGAAATCAGAGCCAATGCAGAGGTTTACCGACAGACAGTCATTCTTCTGACACTTCCTGGCAGATTAAAACTGTGTGCCGGACAGAGACTCGAACTCGGGCCTTTCCTTTAGTGGGCAAGTGCTCCACCATGTCAGCTACCCATGCACGACTCAAGCCCCGTCTTCACACCTTTATTTCTGCCAGTATCTCGTCTATACCTACCAAACTTCACAGAAGTTCTCCTGCGAACCTCGCATCCATTCCACTTTCAGAAGACATAGGCACTGCTGTTGTACGATTTTGCTCCGCATATGGATTTCGGGTAGTGGTTCCTGCAGCGTTGCGCCAGGCAGCCACATTACGCTGCGTGTGTGTGGTTCACGGACGAGGCCTCATTCACCTGTCAGGGTGCGTTCAACGCCCAAAATTGCTGTGTGTTGTCGGAGGCGAATCCCCACGCGACCTAAGAACGAGGTGATCAGGAAACGTTCACGATCTTACTTGACTGGCTTTTACACGTTTCCCCTTCGACTCCCAGGTGACTGCTATACAACGTTCATCCGGGACGTGCTTCCGGATTTACTGGAGGAGGTAACACTTGCAGTCCGTCAACGTGTCTGGTTTCAGCACAATGGGGCACCCACAGAGCTCATTCGAGGTGCCAGAATCAAGATCGGAACGGATATTTTGGGGTCGCCGGAGTGGCTGAGGTGGCCCTCTGTCGTGGTCACCTCGGTTTCCTGACCTCAACCCACTGTACCTATTCCTGTGGGGCCAATAGAACTGGTTACGCAGACTATCTGTAAACTTTAGTGTCAGCACTTGATGGTTCGAGTGCTGACACCAAAGTTTACGCACAGTCTGCATAACCAGTTATGTTGACCACTGATACGGCATACATATGGATCATGTTAACCCCTTGAGCAACAACTGCGGCCTGAAGATGGCACATTGAAGGGCCGAAACTGCTAGCTACACAATAAATAAGATTATAAGGACGGCTGTAGGTGTTTCATTTTTTTTACAGTACTTTATCTGTATTTCATTCGAAAGGGTTGTATCAGTGACCCGATAAACTAATATAAACCAATGAAGAAAGCAGTCCCGACCGCAATGGAATGTTTTGTTTTTAATGGTTATTTCACATGTTATCTACTTTATAAAATGTATTTAATTCCCTCTTCCAAAAGAATAAAAGGCAATATACATTCTTTGCACCCTGTTATGTGATGCGCGCCACACTGTCTAAACGTATGGTTCTCCCCGTTCCGCTGCATTCCTGGTTCCCGCCTTTAAATTCAATAAAGGCTCCGACGTCTAGGAATGTCTGCCGCTATTCGCGTAGTGCTGCCGCTTGCCGCCCGCTCCAATGGAATACAAGGCGAGGCGCACCTCCCAGGTCGACTTACGCCCTGTAATTTCGACGCCGTCTTTCTTTGTTTCACGGCCTTGCCGCAATGGACACACCGGTTCCCGTGAGATCACCGAAGTTAAGCGCTGTCGGGCGTAGACGGCACTTGGATGGGTGACCATCCAGCCGCCATGCGCTGTTGCCATTTTTTCGGGGTGCATTCAGCCTGGTGATGCCAAATGAGGAGCTACTCATGCGAATAGTAGCGGCTCCAGTCAAAGAAAAACCTTCGTAACGACTAGGAGAGCGGTGTGCCGACCACGTGCCCCTCCTAACCGCGTCCTCAACTGAGTATGACACGGCGGTCGGATGGTCCCGATGGGCCACTTGTGGCCTGAAGATGGAGTGCGTTCTCTGTCTTTTACGCCTTGTATCCCATACCTCAAAACATCGGAGTTGGTGTACAGGGTTCCGGAACACAATACACCGTCAGCTACCACGGCAACAGAGCATCGCATTTATACGAGCCTATTTCTGTCTTTGCATCAGTTAGCCCTATGAGCTCCTCTGCGATCATGGCAATCAGTCGTGATCACCTAACACCAGAAACCACAGGTCTCGACCCGCCCACGGTCTGTTCGCGTTACACGTCACGACTGCTGCCGAACGGGGAGGGGTCTAGATTCAGACGCCGGCACATGTAACTTCGAAGCACGGTAGCGTCTATTAATCACGTTTCCGGACACGGGACGCTGTCATTTTGTTCATCAGGACACCTTCTACATCCCCTTGAAGTCTGTCGATGTAGTCTTGAACTGAACTTCGTAAGGGTGTCCCATATTACTGTGCAACCGCGTATAAACTTACGGAGAAGAGTCGCAGCGCTAAAAATACACTACTGGTCATTAAAATTACTACACCACGAAGATGACGTGCTACAGACGCGAAATTTAACCGACAGGAAGAAGATGCTGTCATATGCAAATGATAAGCTTTTCACAGCATTCACACCAGGTTGGTGCCGGTGGTGACACCTACAACGTGCTGACACGAGGAAAGTTTCCAACTGATTTCTCATACACAAACAGCAGTTGACCGGCGTTGCCTGGTCAAACGTTGACGTGATGCCTCGTATAAGGAGGGGAATTGCGTACCATCAGGTTTCCGACTTTGATAAAGGTCGAATTGTAGCCTATCGCGATTGCGGTTTATCGGGTTTATCGTATTGCGACATAGCCGCTCCCGTTGGTCGAGATCCAATGACTGTTACCAGAATATGGAATTGGTGGGTTCAGGAGGGCAATACGGAACGCCGCGCTGGATCCCAACGGCCTCGTATCATGAGCAGTCGAGATGACAGGCATCTTATCCGCATGGCTGTAACGGATCGTCCAGCCACGTCTCAATCCCTGAGTCAACAGATGGGGACGTTTGCAAGACAACAACCATCTGCACGAACAGTTAGATTCCATTTGCGGCAGCATAGACTATCAGCTCGGAGACCATGGCTGCGGTTACCCTTGACACTGCATCACAGACAGGAGCGCCTGCGATGGTGTACTCGACGACGAACATGGGTGCACGAATGGCATTCCGTCAGTTTTTCGGATGAATCCAGTTTCTGTTTACAGCATCATGATGCATCCGTGTTTGGCGACATCGTGGAGAATGCACATTGCAAGCGTGTATTCCTCATCCCCATACTGGCGTATCACCCAGCGTGATGGTATGGGGTGCCATTGGTTAGACGTCTCGGTCACCTCTTGTTCGCATTGACGGCGCTTTGAACAGTGTACGTTACATTTCAGATGTGTTACGACCCGATCCCTGCGAAACCCAACATTTTAGCAGGATAATGCACGACCGCATGTTGCAGGTCCTGTACGGGCCTTTCTGGATACAGAAAATGTTCGACTGCTGCGCTGGCCAGCACATTCACCAGATCTCTCACCAACTGAAAACGTCTGGTCAATGGCGGCCGAGCAACTGGCTTGTCACAATACACCAGTCACTGTGGTATCGTGTTGAAGCTTCAGCGGCAGCTGCACCTGTACACGCCATCCAAGCTCTGTTTGACTCAATGCCCAGGCGTATCAAGGACGTTATTACGGCTGGAGGTGACTGTTCTTGGTTCTGATTTCTCAGGATCTACGCACCAAAATTGCATGAAAATGTATCACATGTCAGTTCTAGTATAGTATATTTGTCCAATGAATACCCGTTTGTCATCTGCATTTCTTCTTGGTGTAGCTATTTTAATGGCCAGTAGTGTATATGAAAGACTAATTGAGTTCTGTAACAAGTTTCAGCTAGTAATAGCGAATACCCTGTTCAAGAATCACAAGAGGAGGAGGTATACTTGGAAAAGGCCTGGAGATACTGGAAGATTTCAATTACATTACACCATGGTCAGACAGAGATTCCGAAACGAGATACTGGATTGTAAGGCGTACCCAGGAGCAGATATAGACTCAGATCACAATATAGTAGTGATGAAGAGTAGGCTGAAGTTCAAGACATTAGTCAGGAAGAATCAATACGCAAAGAAGTGGGATACGGAAGTACTAAAGAATGACGAGATACGTTTGAAGTTCTCTAACGCTGTAGAAACAGCAATAAGGAACAGCGCAGTAGGCAGTACAGTTGAAGAGGAATGGACATCTCTAAAAAGTGCCATCACAGAAGTTGGGAAGGAAAACATAGTACAAAGAAGGTAGCTGCGAAGAAACCATGGGTAACAGAAGAAATACTTCAGTTGATTGATGAAAGGAGGAAGTACAAACATGTTCCTGGAAAATCAGGAATACAGAAATACAAGTTCAAAAATGGTTCAAATTGCTCTGAGCACTATGGTACTTAACATCTGTGGTCATCAGTCCCCTAGAACTTAGAACTACTTAAACTTAACTAACCTAAGGACATCACACACATCCATGCCCGAGACAGGATTCTAACCTGCGACCGTAGCCGTCGCGCGGTTCCAGACTGAGCGCCTAGAACCGCTAGACCACCGCGGCCGGCAAGCTATAGGGAGAGACGGGTCATATACAATATGTACAACAACCAAGAGGGAATAATAAGAGTGGACGATCAAGAACGAAGTGCTCGTATTAAGAAGGGTATAAGAGAAGGCTGTAGCCTTTCGCCCCTACTCTTCAATCTGTACATCGAGGAAGCAATGATGGAAATAAAAGAAAGGTTCAGGAGTGGAATTAAAATACAATATGAAAGAAAGGATATCAATGATACGATGATGACATTGCTATCCTGAGTGAAAGTGAAGAAGAATTAAATGTTCCGCTGAACGGAATGAACAGTCTAATGAGTACACATTATGGTTTGAGAGTAAATCGGAGAAAGACGAAGGTAATGAGAGGTAGTAGAAATGAGAACAGCGAGAAACTTAACATCAGGATTGATGGTCACGAAGTCAATGAAGTTAAGGAATTCTGCTACCTAGGCAGTAAAATAACCAATGACGGACGGAGCAAGGAGGACATCAAAAGCAGACTCGCTACGGCAAAAAAGGCATTTCTGGCCAAGAGAAGTCTACTAATATCCAATACCGGCCTTAATTTGAGGTAGAAATTTCTGAGGATGTACGTCTGGAGTACAGAATTGTATGGTAGTGAAACATGGACTGTGGGAAAACCGGAACAGAAGAGAATCGAAGCATTTGAGATGTGGTGCTATAGACGAATGTTGAAAATTAGGTGGACTGATAAGGTAAGGAATGAGGAGTTTCTACGCCGAATCGGAGAGGAAGGGAATATGTGGAAAACAATGATAAGGAGAATGGACAGGATGATAGGACATCTGCTAAGACATGAGGGAATGACTTCCATGGTACTAGAGGGAGCTGTATACGGCAAAAACTGTAGAGGAAGACAGAGATTGGAATACGTCAAGCAAATAATTGAGGACGTAGGTTGCAAGTGCTACTCTGAGATGAAGAGGTTAGCACAGGAAAGGAAATCGTGGCGGGCCGCATCAAACCAGTCAGTAGACTGATGACCAAAAACAGAAAAAAAAGTGTATATGGATCGTGTTAACCCCTTCAGCATCAACTACGGCCTGAAAATGGCGCATTGAAGCGCCGAAACTGGTAGATGCTCCTACTATGATGCGAAATAGCACCCCAGACCGTAACTCCAGGTGTATTCCTGTGTGTGATGCACGCAGCCAGATTGGTTGTAGGCTCTCACCTGGCCTCCTCCTAACCAGCACACTTGTATCACTTGTACCAAGGCAGAAGCAGCTTTTATCAGAAAATACAAAGGACCTCCACCCTGTACATCAACGAGCTCTCGTTTGACACGACAGATATCGCCAACGGCGATTGTTTATGGTCATTGGAATGTATGATAAAGGCGTTTGGCAAGAAGCTGTCCTTGAAGTAAGCGATTTGTAACAGTTCGTTTTGTAATTGTGGTGCCAAATGTCCGTCCGGAGACCGGTTTCTTCTGACCGTACATTCTCGTGCCCACCAAAGCCAGCAGTCGAGTACAGTGGTCACATTCCTGCCAACTTCTTCTGCCATAGCGCAGAAGGAACATCCAGACCTTCATACCCCTTCAGCACGCCCTTTTTTAAACTCAGTGTGATGTTGACAATCCTTGAGAAGCATCAACACAACACGTCCTAACTCAAAGTTAACTAACGCTCATGATCGTTACAGCGTGTATTTAAGGCAAACCGATTTCATCCTCATAATGGCTCTAGTAGCTTCACTCGTATGCGACTTACGTGAAATTTGAATGGATATGATCTTTTAGCTGTAGAAACACACCTACCAACTTTCCTCTATGTCACACAACTGCCTCTTCGTGTTGCGGTTTGTTATTTCCGTCAGAGTATTTTAGAAATGAAACCAAATCTGAAAAATGTAATAAGCCAGGGATGCACCTTTGTCAAGGGCTTACACATTGGGAAGGAATGCACTATCCATAAATATTAACTAACATCAGTTTCAACACACAGCATTTTCTTTAAATTTGAGAACTTTTAACATTGCAGCTCGTCAGCAATAGTGAATAATTTAGTGATTGTAAAGAATCCACCTCGATTCCAAATAGAAACCGGATGTTGACCTAGGTTTCGGCGCGGATAACCACGCCTTCTTCGGAACAAACTAAAACTACAAACTGCCTAAAGAGGCATGGTCCAACATTAATACATTTATATTTCATGCTAGTATTTTGCACTTTTGGGCGTTCTGTATTAATCTTCGAACATGCCTCTTTGGGAATTTTGTAGTTTTAGTTTGTTCCGAAAAAGGCGTGGTTATCCGCACCGAAACCTAGGTCAACATCCGGTTTCTATTTACAATCGATGAGGATTCTTTATAATCATTAAAATTATTTCTTTAAATGTTGTTCTCTACACGGAAATGAAAACGAGAAGTAGACTTAGTGATGGCAGACTTGGTTTTGCTACTCTTAACGTTACACCTTCTTGGGTACTCACACATTTAAAACAGAAACGATTTCACAGTTTCAGCCAAAATGCTGTAAAGCCGTAAAACAGGTTGCCTGCCACTATCCTTAAGCTTGCTGAAGGCAACCCTTGCCCTGCGCATTGCAGCAGAAGCTGTTGCGCCGTTTTCATCCTTTAAAGTATACATGTTGTAGGAGAGTTAAAACGAGTCCACCACCACTATTTATACACTCCTGGAAATTGAAATAAGAACACCGTGAATTCATTGTCCCAGGAAGGGGAAACTTTATTGACACATTCCTGGGGTCAGATACATCACATGATCACACTGACAGAACCACAGGCACATAGACACAGGCAACAGAGCATGCACAATGTCGGCACTAGTACAGTGTATATCCACCTTTCGCTGCAATGCAGGCTGCTATTCTCCCATGGAGACGATCGTAGAGATGCTGGATGTAGTCCTGTGGAACGGCTTGCCATGCCATTTCCAAATGGCGCCTCAGTTGGACCAGCGTTCGTGCTGGACGTGCAGACCGCGTGAGACGACGCTTCATCCAGTCCCAAACATGCTCAATGGGGGACAGATCCGGAGATCTTGCTGGCCATGGTAGTTGACTTACACCTTCTAGAGCACGTTTGGTGGCACGGGATACATGCGGACGTGCATTGTCCTGTTGGAACAGCAAGTTCCCTTGCCGGTCTAGGAATGGTAGAACGATGGGTTCGATGACGGTTTGGATGTACCGTGCACTATTCAGTGTCCCCTCGACGATCACCAGTGGTGTACGGCCAACGTAGGAGATCGCTCCCCACACCATGATGCCGGTTGTTGGCCCTGTGTGCCTCGGTCGTATGCAGTTCTCATTGTGGCGCTCACCTGCACGGCGCCAAACACGCATACGACCATCATTGGCACCAAGGCAGAAGCGACTCTCATCGCTGAAGACGACACGTCTCCATTCGTCCCTCCATTCACGCCTGTCGCGACACCACTGGAGGCGGGCTGCACGATGTTGGGGCGTGAGCGGAAGACGGCCTAACGGTGTGCGGGACCGTAGCCCAGCTTCATGGAGACGGTTGCGAATGGTCCTCGCCGATACCCCAGGAGCAACAGTGTCCCTAATTTGCTGGGAAGTGGCGGTGCGGTCCCCTACGGCACTGCGTAGGATCCTACGGTCTTGGCGTGCATCCGTGCGTCGCTGCGGTCCGGTCCCAGGTCGACGGGCACGTGCACCTTCCGCCGACCACTGGCGACAACATCGATGTACTGTGGAGACCTCACGCCCCACGTGTTGAGCAATTCGGCGGTACGTCCACCCGGCCTCCCGCATGCCCACTATACGCCCTCGCTCAAAGTCCGTCAACTGCACATACGGTTCACGTCCACGCTGTCGCGGCATGCTACCAGTGTTAAAGACTGCGATGGAGCTCCGTATGCCACGGCAAACTGGCTGACACTGACGGCAGCGGTGCACAAATGCTGCGCAGCTAGCGCCATTCGACGGCCAACACCGCGGTTCCTGGTGTGTCCGCTGTGCCGTGCGTGTGATCATTGCTTGTACAGCCCTCTCGCAGTGTCCGGAGCAAGTATGGTGGGTCTGACACACCGGTGTCAATGTGTTCTTTTTTCCATTTCCAGGAGTGTAGATCCAGTTTTCTTGTCTGTAGGAAACACAACGTAGGTCTGCCCTTTAAAAAATGTAACTTTGTGATAAGAAAGATTTTTGTTTACATTTACAGATTGTGAATTCTTGAACATTGAGTGCATCCCTGGCATAAGTGTGTCTGGTCAATTAAACGTTCGACGTATTTCTTCATTTAGGAAGTTATGAGGTTGCAGAGTTGGTTCGACACACGTTATATGACCTGAACGGACTACTTATCAAACGATTATTGATCTTTGGCCTCATAATGTTCAAGTGTTTGCCTAATGAAACATTAAAGTCGCTTTCCGCTACCCAGTCCAGGCACCTGTCAACTACCTGAATTTTTCTTTAGAAACAGATGACTTCGCTTGCACGTCAGCGTAAAGTCTATCTTCCTGCCTATAATACTGTGCCAATAGCAATTTTTATGACAAATTTTTGTTAGAAAAAAAAATCTACCCTGCTGCTATCCACATGAAAGATCTCACGCTTGGCACTGATACCTCGTTTCAATTGCCCTTCACATTGCTACTAATATTTTTGACCCCTGGCTAAAGTCTTTACTAAACAATCCACAAAGATAGAATCAAAACAGAAACATGTAACACATATACTACTGCTCCGTCCACAAAACGTCGCAAACAGCATGAATATTATGTTCAGCTAGAACTTCATACGATATTTGGTCTTTTAACCTAAACCCGATCTGAAAATCGATCAAGTTGCTATTATTCCCTTCAGAACTATTGCTGCTTTGAGCATAAAACGTTGGCTCCTGTGGGGTTAGGCATCCGGAATACAACCTCGTAGTTAAAATGACAGGTCATCATAGGAACAGCACTTCCGCAACCGGAGAGTAATGACTCGCTTCTCCACTGTGGCAGCTGGACACTCCGTAGGTATCTCCAAAGAGACGTCGCACCCCACAGTCTCTGCTTAAGTGACTAGTTGTTCGGTACCCAAACCTGTAGCAGTGATGAGAGGGGAACTTAAACCGAAAGCCCTGGATGAAAGACGACATTTTCCAACCAAGCCATAACCATCATCATCATCATCTGCATTGATGCATTACGTTCGTGGAACCTCTTCTGACTTTAGCTTCTTAGCTCGATCGCTTCCAGCGTATTTTATCCCCTTGGGTATACATTGATAAGCTGTTGTAGTGCATCTGTCTTGTTGTATTCTGCTTATATGTTTCTTCTATTATTGCTTGTATGTGCCGATTTTCTTCTGCTGTTTCCTATATTTTAGGCTCTTTTCTAATTTCTTCGTTTCTTCATCTGTCTTCTGCTTTACGTGCGTTAATTTATTTTACATCCTTTGACTGACCTAAGTAATTTAATTTCTGACGTCACTATTCGATGTGTGTTTTCCTTGTATACCGTCCAGGCTTCAGATCCGTAAAGTAGTAGGGGAACATCTAGTGCATATTTACTAGAATTTCAGTTACATATCTTGAGTTGGTTTTTGTTTAATGGTCTTTTTATTGTTCCACAGACATCCTCAAATTTTGCCCGTTCTGTATATCTTCATCACAATCAAAATAAATGTTGCAGCCCAGATAGTTGAAATCATTCGATTATTTTCTTTTTTTAACTATCACAGATTTTGATTCCGTTACTTATTTACCTCTAAATCCTATGACCTTAATCTGTTCGAAAGATATTTTGAAATTATAGTTTTTACCATTCTCACTTAATTTAAAAATATTTCCTTGTAATTCATCTTCTAAAGGAGTTATTATGGTTCGGGCGTCAGCGTATATTGATGGTTTTAGATGTTATACCTTCTCTATTTTTATTCCTTTCTTGTTTTCTACCTTCATTCCACTTTGTAATCATGTAATTTATATACAAACGGAATAAAAATACCAGTATACATACTTTGTTCTTTGTTTTTATTAAAATATCAGTTTCATTCTATAAGCTTCTTATGGCTGCTATCAAGTGTCTATGAGGCCTTCTTCTTCGTAATCCTGACCAGACTGTGTTCCAAATTGAGTTCCATTTTCTTCGTTATCCTGACCAGATTGTGTCCTATTTAAATTTTCAAACGCCTTCAAACTGTCATTAAAAGCTATGCCTGTGTCATTAATAAATTCTCTCGCACTATTAATCTATATCTTCCGGTTTAGTTTGTCCGAATTTCAATCAACTCGGGTTTTCAGTTAGAATTATTTCGGCTATTGTCTTAATTTTGGAGCTAATTTTTTGCATGTACTTTTCAGCCAGCTGTTAAGGACAGTTCCCCTGCTATATCTCACGTTCAGGCTATTAAGAACGAAATAACGGAAGTAAGGGCAGAAAGTCGCTAATAATGATATGAAGTACTCTGCAATATGCGCTTGTGTGAGCTTCCGGATCATGCAACACGTTTTATCTGGTTCATTCCGCAAGTTGGTGTTCCAGTTGTTATAGGGTTTTTTATGTGTTGTCATTCTCGTTTTGACTGTGATTGAGTTCACATTAATGATATTTTCAGCTGTATTATGAAATTTTGGGCAATGTTAGTGCATCTTCTAAGAACGCCGCACATATCTACAAAGGCTAGGTATGTCGACAAGGTACTTGTGTACGGACGTTGTAACAGAAACGGTACTATTGCTTGTACAGAAAGACGATTTTCTGACTGCAGTGTAGCCATGTATTCTCTAAACTATGTGAGACTGGTAAAGCGTTCAGTAGTATTACATCTGAACATAGAAACGAACAGTGTGTGGATGAAGTAGAAGACAATAATCGGTTCATAAATGTAACCCTTCAGCAAGCACATGCAGAAAATATACAGATATCGGTGATCTACATATCGGACGAAATGTTTTCATGGCCTCGATTACTATCACTGGCAGTCCATCCGATGCCTTCTAAGGAGATGGAAGTAGAAAATTCGAATTTTGTCGTTGGATAATTGTAAATCGCCTTGCAGTCCCACTAATACTGATTAGAATTAAGTTACTTTCTCTCGTGGAGGTGTGAATAACACTCGTAATTTACATCGCTGATTTGATGGGTTAGTGGAGACACATTTTCAAGACCATTTTGCTTTAAGTGTGTGGTCTGGTACGATAGACAAGTAGTTTTTGGCTCTGTTGTGTTTCAGAGGGCTTACTAAGTAAACTGGATGTTACTTAGCTAATAGTAGTTTTTTAGAGGGACCACCTGTCACGACGAAATGAAACACCTGTCTCTTTCAGTAAATACGTCTTATTTACGCAGAAGACAGGTGGTCGCAAAATTCATCATCATGGAAACATGCGTAGAGCGTTAGTATTAACATAATTCGATCGTGGGTAACAGAAACATTTCACAGTATAGTTATCGTAAGTACTTCGCAGTGATGATCACAGGGAACTGGCATACCATTATTTGTGGTGTGACTGATGTATATAAACTGAGCGCTGCTCATGATTACAGCCTGATTCAGATTCTCGGTTTAACTTTAGGTTCTACTGGCTGGGTTTACTGGATGTCAGGCCCTAAGAAGGAAAGTAGATTTCGTCTGCTATGACAAAACTTCTGTCAAAGCACAGTGGGATCCAAGCCAGCCTTGATTAGATTCCAGTTTTAACAACTGTTTGGAATATTCTCAGCTCATCCGCAAAACTACAATGGGACATAATCAACTCCAGTCTAAAGACAAATTTACACGACCGATTACGCCTCATCTTGTACCAGCTGTGACGCCAAGATTCACTGTCCGAAAGACAACAGCAAAGTATTACAGCGGCGTGCTTAGTACAGTTGCTGTGTTCCGTTTGTTACTGCTCTACTAGAGTATTGCATATTGTACGTTCGTAGTTAGATCCGCTGGGTCACCTTGTGTGTTATTACTAAAAGGAAAACATGCCTTCGAGCTCTTTTCTTTCTAACAAGATTGGAGCACTCAGGAACATTGTCGGAAATGATCCGTAGAGTGGGTGTAATGCATGGGCGTACTGATTTCCGAAGCTTGAAACACGGTACACTCACCGGGCGACCTTACTACTCCTTCCCTACGTGGCTATTCTCACACTTGGCGCAGACTCCAGTTTTATGGTTAATGGTACGCGACTGAATCGAATAGCGCAGGTGGTTGAGCTTTTAGAACGAGAGAATAATAGGCGAATGAATTGGCTTTCCCATTACCCCGACTTGAACCCCATCGAGCCCATGTGGTATGCAATGGGGAAAAGTATCACAGCACAGAATGAGATTGTGTGCGCTGATACGAAACTTCCTGGCAGATTAAAACTGTGTGCCGGACCGAGACTCGAACTCGGGACCATTGCCTTTCGCGAGCAAGTGCTCTACCGAGCTACATAAGCACGACTCACGTCCCGTCCTCACAGCTTTACTTCTGCCAGTACCTCGTCTCCTACTTTCCAAACTTTACAGAAGCTCTCCTGCGAACCTTGCAGAACTAGCACTCCTGAAAGAAAGAATACTGCGGAGACATGGTTTAGCCACAGCCTGGGGGATGTTTCCAGAATATTTTCACTCTGCAACGGCGTGTGCGCTGATACGAAACTAACTGGCAGATTAAAACTGTGTGCAGGACCGAGAGTTTCTGTAAAGTTTGGAATGTAGGAGACGAGGTACTGGAAGAAGTAAAGCTGTGAGGACGGGACGTGAGTCGTGCTTCGGTTATTACAGCATGTCTACAAGCAGCGGCGATCATCCAGCAGCTGCCTCATCACGCTGGTGAGGGACGTAGAGTCCAACCACAAGAACTCGTTACCAGGCTTGTGGCCAGCACGGGGAAACGTTGCAGAGCATGCCCGGCGATTACACACCCTATTAAGAACCATTTCCTGCCTTTCGTAATGATGATCAGACCATTATAAATCACGGTGGTTTCAGTGCACTTGTTGTCTTTGAACAAAAGTGTAATTTATGTTCGTAGTGACACATCATGAGTAAGTTAATTTTCTCCTTCACTCTTGTGCATCAATGTATCTTTCGCTAATAACTCTAAAATGTTGTTTAAATGAGCTCTTGATATTCTTTCGATTTTGCTTGTGCCTTTGTCCCGCGGTTTTGGTAGGGTCGGCATTGTTACAATAGGACTTGGCATGGCTAATGTGAAGGGGGTGATCAGATGCCAGTCCTGCCACAACCCCTTACCCCTCACCCCTCCCTGGGATGGAATAGTGTACCCCAGCTGTCTGCGTCTAATGTAAATCATGAGATAGTGCGAACAGGTATCAAATGTCGGTGAGTCGTGTAACTGAGGCGGAACGTGGGGACCAGCCCGGCATTGACTTAGTATGATGTAGAAAACCGCCGAAAAATCACGCCCGGGCTTGCTGGCACACTGACCCTCGGCGTTAGTCCGCCAGGTGGATTCGATCCGGGGCTGGCGCACCTACCCAAGTCCAGGAAGCAGGGCATTAGCGCCCTCGGCTAGCCTGGCGGGTCAATTGATCTCTTGATAGTATTATCACAAAATTTTTAACCAATATGATGCGTCCAAAATGTTCGCCACTAATCTTGTAATAAGATATGCATTACGCATAACGTTGTATTTATCCATATTTTAAAAGATCTCTATATATTTTTCAAAGTCGTAACTTCCAACAAAATTTTCTGAATGTCGTCACTCCCGTCCGACCACAATACTTTGAGCAATCACCACCTTCGTCATGAGAGAACCTAATTGTTGAGAACCTTACTGTTGTGACTGAATAACAAAGCAGCCTAATTTCTGATTAATCCTCTCAGGAAAAACGCTAATTTTACAGGCGAATTTACCTTTACTTGTGGCGGACCAGATGTTACCCTCGTTTATAAACAAGAATCACAAACCATTAACCCAATAAAGAATACTGATCTCCATTAGTAAAATATTCGTCGATCAGTAGGATGCGTAATCGAAGTGGCTGCAGAAATGTTCAGGAAACATTTACAGCAACCTCAAGCAAGACTGACTCGCTTTGATGGTCTCTGATTCCATTATTAATAAGACCACTTGCTCAATAGCTTTTCACACTCTCGTTTAAATTTTGATTGTTACGACTGAATAATCTAACAGCCTGACTTCTGACTGGAATGGCTGTGAACTAGTGGTTAAAGCTTGTCAGTCTTTTGTTATGGGAACTGTCACAACGAAATTTCTGGGTGTGTATAATATAAATATCACTGAATGATACTGGTTTTCGCGTCAGTGCATGTCATGTTAGCATGTCACGGTGGAAAGAAATATGAGGGCAGTTCAATAAGTAATGCAACACATTTTTTTTTCTCGGCCAATTTTGGTTGAAAAAACCGGAAATTTCTTGTGGAATATTTTCAAACATTTCCGCTTCGTCTCGTATAGTTTCATTGACTTCCGACAGGTGGCAGCGCTGTACGGAGCTGTTAAAATGGCGTCTGTAACGGATGTGCGTTGCAAACAACGGGCAGTGATCGAGTTTCTTTTGGTGGAAAACCAGGGCATCTCAGATATTCATAGGCGCTTGCAGAATGCCTACGGTGATCTGGCAGTGGACAAAAGCACGGTGAGTCGTTGGGCAAAGCGTGTGTCATCATTGCCGCAAGGTCAAGCAAGACTGTCTGATCTCCCGCGTGCGGGCCGGCCGTGCACAGCTGTGACTCCTGCAATGGCGGAGCGTGCGAACACACTCGTTCCAGATGATCGACGGATCACCATCAAACAACTCAGTGCTCAAGTTGACATCTCTGTTGGTAGTGCTGTCACAATTGTTCACCAGTTGGGATATTCAAAGGTTTGTTCCCGCTGGGTCCCTCGTTGTCTAACCGAACACCATAAAGAGCAAAGGAGAACCATCAGTGCGGAATTGCTTGCTCGTCATGTGGCTGAGGGTGACAATTTCTTGACAAAGATTGTTACAGGCGATGAAACATGGGTTCATCACTTCGAGCCTGAAACAAAATGGCAATCAATGGAGTGGCGCCACACCCACTCCCCTACCAAGAAAAAGTTTAAAGCCATACCCTCAGCCGGTAAAGTCATGGTTACAGTCTTCTGGGACGCTGAAGGGGATATTCTGTTCCGTGTCCTTCCCCATGGTCAAACGATCAACTCTGAAGTGCATTGTGCTACTCTTCAGAAATTGAAGAAACGACTTCAGCGTGTTCGTAGGCACAAAAATCTGAACAAAGTTCTCCTTCTTCATGACAACGCAAGACCTCACACAAGTCTTCGCACCCGAGAGGAGCTCAGAAAACTTCAGTGCACTGTTCTTCCTCATGCGCCCTACAGCCCCGATCTCGCACCGTCGGTTTCCATATGTTTGGCCCAATGAAGGACGCAATCGGTGGGAGACACTACGCGGATGATGAAGAAGTTATTGATGCAGTACGACGTTGGCTCCGACATCGACCAGTGGAATGGTACGTGCAGGCATACAGGTCCTCATTTCAAGGTGGCGTAAGGCCGTAGCATTGAATGGAGATTACGTTGAAAAATAGTGTTGTGTAGCTAAAAGATTGGGGAATAACCTGGTTTATTTCAATGCTGAATAAAACAACCCCAGTTTCAGAAAAATATTGTGTTGCATTACTTATTGAACTGCCCTCGTATATCCTTCTTAAACAAGACCATTGAAAGACAGTCACTCCCTTCCGCTTACAGATCAATTTACGTCCCTCCCATCGCAGGTCGAATACATAGAGATTTTGTCACACAATATTCCTGGTTATACTTCCACGCAATTTACACTGAAGACCGTCACCTGGCACCGTTTAGGCGAACACTGATTAATCGGTTGATATTCATTATCATTGTATTAAATGGTTTTTCTCACTAGTTGGAAATAACGCTGCCGATTTGCTGAGGGTGGAATCCGTGGTGGATGAGGACGCATGCAGCCGCTGCTTCTCGCGACTCGACTCAGACACCACACACTACTCTCTACTGAGCAACAGCAATGTAACCGACCCGTCGTGACTGATACACGATAATCGATCCTTCTCTCTGTGACCCGGGTGGGTGCAATATGTTTCTCACCGCGTGAGGGATACCGGATATCTTACAACCTACAAAAGAAAACATGATTTGTTGTTCTGGTTTTGTCTAGCAAGCGGGTAATATTATGAGAGCTGGGGCATTTCACAGTAGTAAGCTTAAGTTATATGTCACAGTTGTCCTCGATAGCTGTTACAAGGAAAATACCATGTCGATCTTTATAACGATAAAATGTGTCACAGACCAACTTTGACAACTCATATGTTGTTGTTGTTGTGGTCTTCAGTCCTGAGACTGTTTTGATGCAGCTCTCCATGCTACTCTATCCTGTGCAAGCTTCTTCATCTCCCAGTACCTACTCCAACCTACATCCTTCTGAATCTGCTTAGTGTATTCATCTCTTGGTCTCCCTCTACGACTTTTACCCTCCACGCTGCCCTCCAAAAATTGGTGATCCCTTGATGCCTCAGAACATGTCCTACCAACCGATCCCCTCTTCTGGTCAAGTTGTGCCACAGACTTCTCTTCTCCCCAATCCTGTTCAATACTTCCTCAGCCGGCCGATGTGGCCGTGCGGTTAAAGGCGCTTCAGTCTGGAACCGCGTGACCGCTACGGTCGCAGGTTCGAATCCTGCTTCGGGCATGGATGTGTGTGATGTCCTTAGGTTAGTTAGGTTTAAGTAGTTCTAAATTCTAGGGGACTGATGACCACAGACGTTAAGTCCCATAGTGCTCAGAGCCATTTGAACCATTTTGAATACTTCCTCATTAGTTATGTGATCTACCCATCTAATCTTCAGCATGCTTCTGTAGCACCACATAATCAAAACAATATAAATATGACTCTTAGATTATGTGCATGTTTGAATGAATATTCGTTCTATAAAATCTTTTTCCATCTTCAGTATCGTGACACACAAACGCTTTTCTATTTCAGTGCAGCCGTTTCAGCTACCAAAATACGATATTTTAAACTCATGATATCATCATACACCCCTGATGTCACCTCACATTTTTATTAATATTTCACCTTGTTTTGTTACAAAACTACTGTATAGAACAAATCATTGAACAAAGTATTGTGATCGATCAGGACGCGAGAGACATATTTTACTACTGTAAACCCTCACGTAGTGTTCACGTTCTTAAAGCGTGGCATACTGATTGAGACACCATGCCAATGGAATGCCAGCGAGGCAGTTCCGAAGGTCGCAGTCTGGAGGAATCGGTAGGCAACGATGGTCGTAAAGGGACGGAACACAGAATGGCGTGTGGTCGTAGTCGGGAATTTGTGTGTGAAACTGACAAATTTTTTTTAAAAATAACATAAAATTCACTCTGAGGACTTAAGAAAAGGTGCGATTACTACGAATGAATGATAGGCAAAGCACTGCACTCATATTTTCAATGTTGATGTTGTTGCGTGGTTGACGAATACACTGCAATAGCTACTTGCTCTTAACAACTGCTGTCCAGAGCATAAGTGATTGAGAATTATTGGTAACTCAAGAACGAATATAGTTGTCGGTTTCTTGTTCATCACCTTCCCACAAATGACAGTGACGTAACAATATTGCCTGAGACACGTTGAAGTGGGGTTCACCGTCATGAAACGACGAACACATAAACATTACTAACTTGCACCAGAATCCATCATTCTGTGCATAGAGGGAATTTCAAGCTACACTTTCGAACTGAAGACAAAAGATTTAATATTCAGGAATGGCACTGCATGTCACGGTTTCATTTATTAATATTATGCAGTCAGATCTTACAAGAATAATACAGTTACTCAACAAATGGTTAAATGATAATTCTGTGTCTTCATATTCATCATTTTGATTTGCAGCTCCATGTGTTGGACGTGTTTGCAGTTAATATTGTTGGATGTGAGGTCCGCCAGTTACGCAAAACACCGTTTTTACTCAGTACCCTAAAATGTTTCGGCACCACTGTGCCATCATCAGTGGGTTTTCGTTTCTATTTATTCTTTACATTTGGTGTGCACGAATTTTCTGGATCACTTGTGTGTAATTAATACATTTACATTTGGTGTGCATGAATTTTCTGGCTCACTTGGGTGTAATGAACACAAAAGTAATTCAGAACATTCATCCACACCAAATTTGAAGAATAAATAAAAGTGAAAACCCACTGACGATGGCACAGTGGAGCCGAAACATGTTTGGGTACTTAGAAAAACGGTGTTTTGCGTACCTGGAGGACCTCACATCCATTTGTGTCTTCATATTTACATACATAAAATAACTATCTAACCCTTCGTTGATCAACGGTAAATTAACTGCATTACTACTGGATATCAGACTATCCGTTTCACTGTTTATAAACAGACCATTTTGTAATACAGACTTGATATCCATCAGTAACACAAATGATTTTTGTTCTTGGCTTTTAGCGAGTGAATAAAATGAGCAGTTTAATTTCAGTATTATTGTACTGGTGTTTCCACGTATTAGAATTTTGTCTAGATGTAATAGATCAAGTCTGGAGGAAAAAGACTTGTTAGAGCTAAAATGTGCGCCGACGCTTCCTGGCAACACCAGACATCCTTCAACATTCATCGGCCTTGGATCGACGGGACATTACGGGAATACCAGGATCTACGAACTGGGTGTGTACTACCTATCCCAGAGAGTTGGTAGAGTGAGAAAAAAATATTTTAGAAGAGAATCAAAAACGTTAAATTTTGCTGGGTCTTCCTCCTTTCATACTGTGCAGATGAGTGGATTGTAGGCAACACGCAAGGCATGGGCGTTCGGACGCTGCAGAGTACCTATAACATGCAGTCTCTCGGGGGATGACTAATAATAAAGGACACCTAACGTCACTGGGAAGCCTAAGCGAACATTTCGGCCCATAACGTGATGTATCACCGCTAGCAGTTTGACACAAACGCTTCAAAATACAACGTACAAATGGTTCAGACCGCCCAGCTTCCTAACCCACCAAATAAATTCTTATTAGAGTTGAGCCGTGGTAAAATTTGCTGTTTTGAGGAGCTCGCCGCAGCCCATAGTGTAAAGCAGTCACCCCCAGTTTCTGGCGGTGGCGCCGCTGTGGCAATCGCAGATTTGGTGTCTCCTTCTGCTGTGAAAGGGGAAAAGGTACCCTGTCCACGTGCTTTTAAGGGGCGCGAGAAGCTCACCAGTCGGTCAGTTGGTCAGCCGGATCAGTGTGGGGCAGTCAGTGTCTGTCTGTCGTCCGGAGTGCTTGTAAGTGTTAGGCCGCCAGTCTGCTCGATTTTGTTCAGGCAATGGTCGTTAGCGGTTGGATCGATCGGTTTGTCGGTCGCGACTGAGAGACAAGATGACTTGTCCGTCTTGAGCGTCGGCGCATGTGAGGTCGCCACTTCAGTCCAGTGGGCTGCGCCGTATAGCGGTGATAGTGGCTTCGCGGCCGACACGAGAGCAACAGGAGTCAACCAATGACATCGGTATGGCCGGCGCGAGCTGCGACGCCGTGAGACGGGAGATGGCGCGCCTTCCTGCGTCCGTTGAAGCCGCTGGCAGCGGACGGTTCGGCAGAGCGTTTTGGGGGTGCTGCGGCAGCTCTTCGCCAGACATCGTACTTTATTAAATGTTACGTGATTCGTGATATGTTGTTTCATTTACTCGTTCAATTCTACTTGTGTTCTTGGTCAGTCTCTCGTCCGCGGCTTGCTCTTCTGTCTCCCGTCCGCATTTCTTAGGCAGGTAGTGTCTGTTTGTGTGTCTGTCGGTCTGTCGTACGTTAATAGCTGCGTCTGTCATGTCTGTCGGATTCGGTGTTAACGAATTTATTGCTTGAAGTGTAACGTCGAATTCCTGAAATATGTTTTTATCTTGCCTATCATCTTGAGAGGCGGTATATGTGTAATGTAGAGCATGTTTATATATTTTATGTAAGACTGCATTTCATGGGTTTTTATTTAAATGGTCATTTTAGTATATGAAGTTGCCACCCTTCCACCGTAAGAGTTTTTTTTAATCTAGTTGCACCTTCGGTGTCAAGTTAATTTTTTTTAATGTCATTGCTTTGTACCATTTGCATCACTCCTACGGGGTGCATTGTATATGTGCTTGTGAAAGATCTTAAAATTTTTAGTTTAAAGTAATCTGGTGTGTTACAGATTTCCACCAGTGTATTCTTTCAGAGGTTCTTGTGAGCGGTCGTGACTACGGCCGTGTCACAAGGCAGAAGCAAGGTTCTGAGCCCGAAAGCTCATACTGTCAAAATTTGTTCTTTCTACCTCTGAATAAATTGTAACTTGATATTTAAGAGGGTGCTTTCTGATTATAATTTTAAATCTGATTAAAAAAAATGGGGCTTTTAGGAATAAAATTTCCATTTGTTGAAAGAAATTTAATTTGTTTTCATCAGTTACCCACTGGCAACTACTTCCACGCTCACATAGTATGATTAAATGAGTTAATGTTGTTGATGAATCGCTAGTAAATAAATTCTTTAGGAAAAGGTTTTGAAAGTAAATTAAGGGTTCAAGAGTAGAAAGAGTTCTTGTTGCAGTTAAGTGTGCATGCGTATGTGTTTTGGGTAACTGAAGATCAGTAAATTATAGTGAAATGTATATCGTAAACCATAAACAGTATTTATTCAGTTGGACTGTCCCATAAACTGAAACTGTTTAACATACTAGCGTCTAAGGAATGGCAGACCAACAACATTAGTGATGGGAAAATAGTGGCTTAGCCGCTCCCTGGAGCCTCTCCAGCCTCCGGCCTTGCTGTGCGTCGCTTCGTGATGCCCGGAACTCTGGCTGCCCCGCTTCGCCGGGCTCCCGCGCCTTCGAGTGGCCGGCCGCCCTCGCTCTGCTTTCTGCTGACGCCGCGCTCCCTGCTATAGACCGACGCCGCCGCCACAGACCCTCCACACCAGAGCACGCTTCCCCTCCCCCTCCCTACATCATCCTTCCACCCCCACCCCCCCAACTCCAGGCCGACGATCTGGACGGCAGTGCTGCCATCTGGTACAAACCCACCTCCTCCTATGCCGGGGAGCGTACCGAAAAAGTCATGCTGACGCAAAGGGCCATTTTGCAATGTACACTAATGGCCCTTAAAATTGCTACAACTCGAAGATGACGTGCTACAGACGCGAAATTTAACCGGCAGGAAGAAGAAGCTGAGATATGCAAATGATGAGCTTCTCAGAGCATTCACGCCGGTGGAGACACCTACAACGTGCTGATATGAGAAGAGTTTCCAACCGATTTCTCACACCCAAGCAGCAGTTGATCGGCGTTGCCTGGTGAAACGTTGTTGTGATGCCTCGTGTAAGGAGGATAAATGCGTACTATCACGTTTCCGACTGTGATAAAGGTCGAATTGTAGCCGATCGCGATTGCGGTTTATCGTATCGCGACATTGCTGCTCGCGTTGGTCGAGATCCAATGACTGTTCGCAGAGTATGGAATCGGTGGGTTCGGGAGGGTAATACGGAAAGCCATGCTGGATCCCAACGGCTGCGTATCACTAGCAGTCGAGATGACAGTCATCTTATCCGCATGGCTGTAACGGATCGTGCAGCCACGTCTCGATCCCTGAATCAACAGATGGGGACGTTTGCAAGACAACAGCCATCTGCACGAACAGTACGACGGCGTTTGCAGCAGCATGGACTATGAGCTCGGAGACCATGGCTGCGGTTACCCTTGACGCTGCAACACAGACAGGAGCGCCTGCGATGGTGTACTCAACGACGAACCTGGGTGCACGAATGGCAAAACGTTATATTTTCTGATGAATATAGGTTCTGTTTACAGCATCATGATGGTCGCATCCGTCTTTGGCGACAACGCGGTGAACGCACATTGGAAGCGTGTATTCCTCATCGCCATACTGGTGTATCACCCGGCGTGATGGTACGGCGTGCCATTGGTTACATGCCTCGGTCACCTCTTGTTCGCGTTGACGGAACTTTGAACAGTAGACGTTACATTTCAAATGTGTTACGACCCGTAGCTCTACCAGTCATCAGATCCCTGAGAAACCCTATATTTCAGCAGGATAATGCACTAACGCATGTTGCAGTTCCTGTACGGGCCTTTCTGGATACAAAAAATGTTCGACTGCTGCCCTGGCCAGCACATTCTCCACAATGTCAATGGTGGCCGAGCAACTGGCTCATCACAATACGCCTGTCACTACTCTTGATGAATTGTGGTATCGTGTTGAAGCTGTACCTGTACACGCCATCCAAGCTCTATTTGACCCAATGCCCAGGCGTATCAAGGCCGTTATTACGGCCAGAGGTGGTTGTTCTGCGTACTGAATTCTCAGGATCCATGCACCCAAATTTCGTGAAAATGTAATCACATGTAAGTTCTAGTATAATATATTTGTCCAATGAATACCCGTTTATCATCTGCATTTCTTCTTGGTGCTGCATTTTTAATGGTTACCTCTCGTTCCACACTGATTATCAGATTCAGAGGCTCATCGATTGCCATAGCCGCGAGCTGTTGATGTATCAGGTATAACAATAATCGGATGTTGATTTTCAGGACAAAATGTATCCAATATTAGAGTCAACGTTTCGCAGCGCTTTGTGTGACTTGCGACCTAACGAGTCGAAATGGGTAGCTAAAATTCCCTCTGAACCTCTAAAGCTTTTGGAAGAAATGGCAACTAAATGACAAAGCGAGTTAGTTCTGTGGAGACTACGAGCCATGTGCACAACACAGAACTTTGGAAAGAAAATCATGCACATAGTTCCGATTGCCTCAAGGACAGATGAAAACTGGTACTGAGGTTCAGTCAGCTTGGCACCTCATTCATCCAAGTTGTTGATCAGAATCGTTTGTACAACACAGGAAAATAAAGTCGAGGATCCTTTGGATGACAATTTGTTTGGATTGAGGGAACGGAAAGACACTAAAAAGGCAATTCTGGCACGCCTGATAATGGAGGAGGCCCTTACTATAAATCAAGTCCCAATCAAGTGCCTCTGACAATGAAAACTTACGATAACCTGAAGAGGTGCGAGATACCTGAACTCCTCTCATAACATTTGCGTGTTATAGGAAAATACGAGTAACATGTAACGTATACAACAAAACCGTAAAATATGAATGGAAGAGACACAAAAAGGACCCGGATTAATAAATAAATTTTTTGAAAAAGGAAGTAAAATACTTCGTGAAATGGTTTGGCAAAAGGTATGAAACAAAATGGATTGGGCAACAGTTTACTGCCTTTGAATTATGCTGGAAATCATGTTACAGGCAGTGAGTCCGCGTAGGCTGCGTAACACGCAAGACAAATGACCTCTGGTTACCATTCTCTTTAAGTCCTGTTCCTTATCTGCCGTGTGGAGGACTCGGATTCGACAACTGGTATCGCCAGATAATTTTCCTTCCTGGGAAGACTGAAATGGGGTGCATTTAGCCTCATGATGACAACTGAGGAGCTACTTGACAGAGTAATAACGGTTCCATGCCGCGAAAAACTGACAACAGTCGGGAATGCAGTGTAAATATTGCATCGAGTGACGCCATTGGAGGATGATGACGGTCGGTTGGTACCTATGGCCAGCCAGGGCGTGCAGACAGCGTTTACTGGTGAACCGAACTCTTACATTCCAATTTAAAATTGAAGTTTACTTCTCTGTTGAAACATCACTTGCTTTTCATGTCTTTGAGTATCATTCAAACGTACGTCGAAAGTTCTATAATCTGAAACTTCCTGGCAGATTAAAACTATGTGCCGGGTGGAGACTCGAACTCGGTACCTTTGCATTTCGCGGGCAAGTGCTCTATCATCTGAGCTTACCAAGCACAACTCACGCCCCGTCCTCACAGCTGTACTTCTGCCAGTACCTCGTCTGCTATCTTCCAAACTTTACAGAAGCTCTCCTACGAACCTGGTAGAGCACTTGCCCGCGAAAGGCAAAGGTCCCGAGTTCGAGTCTCGGTCCGGCACACAGTTTTAATCTGCCAGGACGTTTCATATCAGCGCACACTCCGCTGCAGAGTGAAAATCTCATTCTGGTTCTCTAATCTCTTTTTATTTCTAACTCGTAGACATACTTCTTTACAAAAGCATCTGATATTTTTTATTCTTTATTTTCATTTTTGTACTGACTGTTAAATATCACATAAATGCAACTTTTTACGCACAAAATAGTTTCACTCGAAGACATGAACTTTTCGACAGTTTACATAGCTAGCCGCAGCTGCTCATAAAATAATGTAATTTCCCTAATAACCGATAATACAGGTATTCTTAACTACCCCGGTTGCTTTCAGGTAGTTTTTTTTTCACTTAATCGTTTTGTTGCGAAAGTGGAACTTACACTAGTCAATATGATACATTATTGGTCCATTATCCACTCTTAGTTTGGTTATGAAAATTCGGAAAGTATCTGAGTTACAATTTTTCCTCAAATAACTATTTTTTCTTAATTATCTTGTTTTCTCTAAAGTAACTGAATATTTTGGTTGCAAAACTAGACCCCACACTGGCAAATTTGATAACCCATTTCTCAATTTCCCATTCTTAGTTTGGCTATGAAAATTCGAACAATTAATTATCCATTGTGGAAATTCGAGACAGTCTTGTTTTCACTCCACTCAAAAGTCTGACCGAAAAGGTCCATTTGTTGGACAAGCGATGGCAATAAAACAGAATCATTCAGAAACGGATTTGAAAAACACACCGGCTAGAGATCAGTGATAAGAAGCGAAGGTGTAAAAAGAAAATGAGTAACCACTTACAGATTCGATAGTCGTGAGACGGTGACTGGAAGTTTACGAAGTCTCTGGAGGAAAGCAGGGTTCCGTCAACGATGTTGTATAGAAAACTGCTTAACTATATTTGCAAAGATTTTGTTACAAGCGATAAAAAAACTTCATATCACCTAACTCCTCTTTCAGAGTGGTTTCGTATGGCATATAGCAGCTTTTTTTGTGCCTGAGCGTAATTTGTCAGAAATTTATTTGTATGTCACGAACTATTTACGAAATATCGCTATTACTTAATTACGAGGTTTCCGTACATCTTCTGCTTCACACTGCGATTGTCCATTACATCGCTTTAAATTCGTCGTTGGGAGTAACTGTTAAAAAAATTGCGAGGAGCAATCTAAAGATGTAACAATATATAGCCTACCGACTTTCAAAGTCGAAATCTCCAAATCGATAGCCAATTGGAATTTGAACGATATCCATTACAGACTTACGTAGGATGCAAATATAATAGGTATTTCCTAAACCTCCGTGCTGCCAAACGTCAAAGATAAGCTAAGACGCCGAAATTATCAGAAACTGCTTCTCGTACTGTGTACTGGAATAGTGTGTTCTCATCAATGATAAAATTGCGATGTCCATGTATACGAAATGTATACTCATTATCTGTTGCGAAAAGCTTCATTTCTAATGTTTAAAAATTTTAAAATATTCAGCAGTTGCATAAAGCTTTCCAGTAGTGTTCAGTAAGATGACATTTCAATTTAAAAATTACGGCTTCTTCACAGTCGATGAAAATAATATATTTATTTATCAACAATAAAAACGAGGACACAAATTACTGATCCTTTAGATGCCACTACGAGTAACTGTTGCAGTACTGACTTCTTAAGCTTCTTATAAGATAATATAATGGTTAACATGGAGTGTTGTTCTACGGATTTCGTATCGCGAGTTGTTTGAAAATGAAGCCACTGTGTAGTACAGCAATGTGGATGATTTCCTGCAGCTGCTACATATCGAACCATCCTACCGATTTTCCTTAATGATAGTGCCTATTTCCCTTCCACTGTGTTACGAATCCATACAGAAATGAATTACATGATGTAATTTGTGGAAGAAATTGTAGAACGGAGTTTATAAAACATTTGCAGCTCATCCTTACGTCCTGCACAATCTAATTTCGAGGGCTGTTTTTCGCAGAATCGCTTGGGAAAAGATACCAGAGGGTATCGTTTCTTTCCCCCATCGAAAAAGAACCAATTTAATCAAGTTTTCTGTGCTTTCGCAGAGAATTACCAACTCTCCTGTCCGTATTTTTCCGGTACTGCAGGTCGTTCCGGAAAGAAGAGAAGAACAAAGGGAAATGCTCTCTCATTAATGGACTTTCGGCCGCCATGGGCCAAATTGCAGCCTTCGGCCGTTGGCAGTGAAACCAGACGCCGCGGGAACACCTGCTCCTGGCATGGCAGGCAACCCTGCGAAACAGGCGGAGTTCCGTCTAGCTGTTGTCCCACCGGCCGCCCCATCCTTTATACCCGTAGAAAAAGCAGTACGCTGCGCTCCTTGCGTCTGGAAATTAACAGAACAAAAGACAGATGAGGTGCAGCACAAATCAGTTCATTTGTGATAAGTGTTTTGTGTATTTATCAACATTTATAAAGACTTCATCGCTTTCTTGTACAAAGACTTAAAATTTTAAATGAAAACATAAAATCTGTGCATGTTCCACAATATTTATTTACGTCGTAAACTAATTTCCGGCTTGCGAGACCAATAAATGTGGAAACTTATTTTTTCTGTCATTTATTAGATCAATTCCCTGGTTTGCTACCTGTTCATTTATTAAATCATTTTCCTGGTTTGCTGCCTTGAAACTAACACAAACCGTACACCGGACGTTACAGTTATAGACATGAGAATAAACGAAGGAAAAGTTACATTAATTACGTACCGAAATTAATCAGGGCAATAAAATGAATTAAAGGAAACGCTCAAAACGCTCCTAGTCGCCAGTACCATAACGTATTTGATGACGATAGTCAGTAACATTTGCATGATGGTCTTGTAAGGCGAGAAACGTTAATTTAACGCTATAAGACGTCTATATGTTGGTGATTTTCATTGAACAGATTATTGATTTTGGCAGCTCTTTCTTTTTCCAGTATTTTGTTATCTATCCGTGTTGCCTTCTTCTTCCTTGTATCTGTAGTGTGTCTGTACTATTTTTCTGGCTTTGGTTTCCTTCTCTGTTGAGGATCTTAGTTCTACAACTGGTTATGTATTTTATAGGTGATCCTTTGATTGTACTTGCTTCTGGTTCTTTTCTTACGTGATCTAAGTTACCGGTGAATACTTTTTTCAGACACTTTGATAGCTGCGAAACAACTGCATCTCTTCATACTTATTGTCTTTCCCGACGTTCATATGGTTCAAATGGCTCTGAACACTATGGGACTTAACATGTGAGGTCATCAGTCCCCTAGAACTCAGAAATACTTAAACCTAACTAACCTAAGGACATCACACACATGCATGCCCGTGGCAGGATTCGAACCTGCGACCGTAGCCGTCGCGCGGTTACAGACTGAAGCTCCTAGAACCGCTCGGCCACACCGTCCGGTTCTTTCCCGACGTCGATGTCATCTTTCAGCAGTATAATTGTCCTAGTTTCGGAACCAGAACCGTGCTACAGTGAGATCACACTGATCTCACTTTGATGTCTTGTCAACCAGTTTCGCCTTACGTAGATCTTATGGAACCCATCTGGGTCGCTATCGTTCGTATAATCGAGTATGCACACCAGTGGTCTGTTATTTACGCGAATTGCATAACCTGTCCATTAACATCTAACGCCACATACCTCCACAAACCTACCAACAAACTGCCAGATCTCTCGTACGTAGAATCAGTGATGCATTTCGTCCCATAGAGGGACAAGCAAGCTATTAAGCAGGTGGTCGTTGAGTTTTGGCTCTTCAATCTATAGAGGTAAGCCTTTTTGTAATAGCAGTAACCTGTTCTCAAACTGTATGTGAATTACTAGCCGGCCGCTGTGGGCGAGCGATTTTAGGCGCTTGTATCCGGAACAGCACTGCTGCTACGGTCGCAGGTTCGAATCCTGCCTCGGGAATGAATGTGTGTAATGTCCTTAGGTTAGTTAGGTTTAAGTAGTTCTAAGTCTAGAGGACTGATGACCTCAGATGTTAAGTCCCATAGTGCTTAGAGCCATTTGAACCATTTTTTTTTATTTACTCCTTCCTGGTTTCTATCTGGTTTGCTTGATATTTGTGACTTTCCTCCAGTCTACTGTTACGAGCCAAAGGAACTCGTTTGTGTGTTAATACTAGGGTCTATTTGGCTGCTTTTCTGGATGTACATTCGCGATTTGTGGCAAAATCTTATTAAATTTCCAATTTTGTTGTCTACTCGCCACGTCACTGAGAAATGTGACTGGCTTGTTGTGACCACAATACGTGCTTTCTTTCATATTTTTCTATATATTTTCTGCCCTGATTCTTTTTATGCCATTGTTGCCGACCTGCTTTAAAGTGTTTCGTATTTTATTAATGAACAGCTGCAACTACATCCACAACTTTACCCTGGAGTTCACACTTAAGTGCCTGTCAGAGTATCCTTGGACTCACCTTCAGGCCATTTCTCTGCCGTTGCACTTCCTAACAGTGTTCAAGGCACTTTCTATTAAGTTTAACTGTAGACTACCTGAGTAACACATTATCTAGTGTCTTGTATTTTGTGGTAATATGTTTGTCGAATGTACGCCAGCCTTTAATTCATTGGCATTTTTGTCATTTTCATATTTAGCGCTTAGTGCTAGTAGAATTAAGTTTATTTAGTGGCCTCCAGTAATTTATTATACTCTTTAAGGCTTTCAGTGCTTGCAAACTTGTTTTATGCATTGGCTTTATAAATGATCAGAATAATGTTTGATTTTGCGCTTATGCGTGTGTTAAAGGACGAATTAGATATTATTTAATGCATTATTTACCAAGCACTTCATTATATGCTTTGATTGATCTGGTGACATTCAGCAAACGATTTAATAATACTCCTATGGAAAAAAAGTGTATTCTGCTAAGGCGGATGGCAAGCGGATGACGTGAAGCCGGCATTACTTTTCACTTACTATTAGACGACTAGCCGACAGTGTAACTACTATCTTGTCATTTGTTTATTCACCGTTACTGCTCACTGGGCTCAGTTGATTCTGTCTGTAAATTTTATGGGTTACTGTCGCAATTTGTTTTCCTGTGACCTCTGAAATCGCTTGGCTTGCTTTGGTGTCTTATATGCGAATTGTAGATGATTTGACGCGGCAGATATTTTGTTTTTAATTGTGTTTCAGAAAATCTAAGTGATATTGTCTACGGCTACTGTTGCGTTTAACAAAATGTTTTGTTCTGCCATTGGGCAGTAAATCCATGTTTAAACTCGTCGAAAACAGACACTAATATTTGGAAATAATGAAGCACATTCATCAAATGCAAACTTTTTACATGGCTCCCGGTCTTCATTTGTGTTACCCTGGTATTTAACGTTAATGCTGTTAAGGTAGCTTGGAGTGTAATTCTGTGAAATTAACTTTGATCGGCGTTAACACTAAGCTGGCTTTTTTATAGAGATGCCACACCCGTTACTGAAAGTTGTATATTAAATTGTTTTTCTTGAAATATGTTCGCCATGGCAGACACTTACCATTGGGCCTTAAGACGGTTGCGCAGTTGCTAAGAAAATTTTTTGATTGTTCTTGTTTTGTAACTCCTTGTTAGACACTTTTACTGAAGCTACTTCAAACTTTTTATTTGTTTTGCATCGCCGTGGAAGACACCTTTCATTAGGCCTTAAGCCGCTTGTGCGGTGGTTAAGTATAGTCAGTTCATGGTCTTGAATATTTTGTTAACGAGCAGCGCCGTAGGGTGACTAACAATTTTGTAGTAACTGCTTAGTGCTTTAATTATGTGATCATTTAATTTTGGCCGTCGAACGTGGGGTGGAATTCGTTGTTCTTAATTTTAAACACCGTGTGTCCATAATTAAAGTTCCAGTTTCAAAATGCTGTAGCAAGAGAACCACTCCTCAGAATGAGGTCAAATTTGAGCAGCATATCATTGACACAGGTGGAAACACCACGAAACGAAGAAAACAACTTATTAGAAATTTGAGCAGCAGTTGACTCAGTAAGCGTCTGAACATAAGCATGAACAGACGTGCAGCTCACGCTGTTCTTCAGTTTTCGTCTCAAGCACTCAACATGACCCTCTATACAAAGTACCGCGCACGGCTCGTAATTCTCTTTTTCAACAACGGTGACTGTGCGGCAGTAGCCCTGTAGGCGTTCCGGACACACAAGGCTATAAAAAAAAGACAGTATGTTGTCTGCTAAGGGTCTGGAGAAAATGGTAACAAAAATGTAAAAAAAAGTTTCTTTTTAAGTGTAATGTGCAGAGGGAGGAAAGCAAGTGATTCGACGTCTGTCGAAGATGAGGCCACCTGGAGAAAATGGTAACAAAAATTTAAAAAAAAGTTTCTTTTTAAGTGTAATGTGCAGAGGGAGGAAAGCAAGTGATTCGACGTCTGTCGAAGATGAGGCCACAGCTTTGCAAGAGCGTCCAGCGGTGGTATGCAAACAAGCAGTGCACGTGGAACTGCCCGAACCTTGGACATGTCTGTTTGCACTGTGTATAAGATCCTACGAAACATCGTGCATTGCTATCCATACAAAATCTCTCTCATACAGGAGTTGCTTACTTATAGTAACACAGACGTTCGTCCTGGAATTTCTTGCTCGCATGGAAGTGTTTTTTTTTTTTTATTCCTGTCAGAAGCACCATGGATATAGGAATATAAAAAAATGAATAGCACACAGAAAAAAAAATTAATTACAGGCATATGAAAATATATATAAAATATATATACAAATATGTGTGCACAGAAACAAAATGTTATAGGCATTTGGCCCATAAGCGGGCTACGTCGACAGCATTTAGGGTTGCCAGCATCAGATCCTCTAGAGTGCAGTGTGAAGGACATTCAGGGCAGTTATACATGTGCTGGGTCGTCTGCACCTCTCCACAGTCGCAGAGATTAGATGTAGTAGAATATCCCCACTTCAGAAGGTTATCTCTTGACCGTGCAGTGTTGGTGCGTAGCCTGTTTAGTGATCTCCTGACCACCCAATCCTCATCGTAACCCGGTGCCAATTCTTCCATTGGTTCCATCCAGTGCCCTTCTCCCGACCGCTTCCATCTCTCCACCCTAGATCCAGGTTGGTCGCTAATATCTTCGGTTGCTCTGAGAAAACTGCGTCTAGATTTCAAGCGTTTGGTGGCTGGCTGAGTTTTGTGGAGGGGGTGGCTCTCTGCCATCTCAGCCCTCTTTCACTATAGGCTGCCGCTTCTCTTCGCACTGGAGGAGGTGCAATCCCAGCAAGATGGTAGAGCTTGTCTGTTGGCGTCGGTTTCAGACATCCAGTGACGAGCCTGCAGGTCTCGTTCAGAGCAATGTCGACCTGTTTAGCGTGGGTAGAGTTGTACCAGACACTGCTTGCATATTCGCCTGCTGGGAAGCAAACTGATAGTGCTGTGGTCCTCACTACCTCTGGCTTTGCTCCCCAGTAGGAGTTCGTTATTTTCCGAAGAATATTATTTCTGCCGCTCACCTTCATTTTGGTGTTAATACAGTGCTGTTTATACGTCAGAGCCCTGTCTAGGGTTACTCCTAGGTATTTGTGGTTAACGCAGTGTTCGAGGAGTGTGTCCTTCCAGAAGACACGCAGCTTACAGGATGCCTGCTTGTTACGGAGATGGAAGGAGCAAATTTGTGTTTTGCTAGCGTTCGGCTTGAGTTGATTGTCGGCGTAGTACTGACAGAGCATGTCTAGCGCATCCGTGAGCTTTGTCTCAACATCCTCAAAGGAGTCACCCTGTACGCCCATAGCACGGTCATCGGCGTAGATATAGTTTTCCGTACTAGCTGGCAGTGGTTGATCGTTGGTGTACATGTTAAAAAGTAAGGGTGCCAGTACGCTGCCCTGAGGGAGACCATTTTTCTGGGCCCGCCACCTCCTATGCATCCCTTGGAATTCCACAGAGAACCTACGGTTCTCTAACAGAATTCTAACTGTGGATGTGAATTTAAAGTCCCTGGTAATGGCATACAGCTTCTTCATTAGCAGACGTAAGTTGACGGTGTCATATGCGGCTGTCAAGTCTATAAAGGCGACACCGGTTATTTTCCGGTTCTCATAGCCGTCTTCAATCAGCTGCGTGAGATTAAGTGGTTAATGAATGACGAACGAACATTCTATGGGGATAGGATGCCCACTTCCTTCTCAAGTGACATGATAATATTTATTATTGCAGAATATAGGAAAGTTAAAGTACTGACGCACATCATTCGGTACGGCTTCCTTCTGGATAGGTGACTGCGTGGTTCTTGTTACCGGCATCGTTATCCTAGGGCCCCAAGTTTTTTTTTGTTTTTTTTTTTTCAAAGAGATGACACCTGTTGGTTCTCTTACGTGTACCGTAACAGGTAACGATATGAGAGTCTATTGTGCACCAAAATCATTCCCACACTTCAACAGCGTAGGTGTATGAGTAGGATCTTCTGTGTGCAAGTTGATCCTCGTCCGCACGCTGCACAGCCATTGAAGGGGCTGCTGCAGAGGTATTTCGGAAATGCTAGAATTATCGGCAGACATTTCCCTACACCCTGGCCGTCCATGTCACCTGATCTGAACCCGGGTCACTTCAGGCTGTGGGGTTTTCTGAAACATGTTGTGTTCAGCGCTATAATTAACAACGTAACTGAACTGCAGGCAAGCATTACGCAACGCATTCCAAACGATACCCTCAAGACACTCTGATCTGTATTGGAACATACAATCTCTCGATTTATTATTGTGGCAGAACATGGTGGACAGCATACTTAATATGTCTTGTGCCAGTCTCACGACAGTTAAAAATCGATATCATTTTAATTTTAATGTGGTTCCTTACAGCAGGGTACTTAAGAACCGATTTTTTCCACCCCATGTGGTATGACCTTCCCGTGGTGGATCAACTTACCTAACCAAAAGTACCACAACTTTTGACTGCCGAACTTTTGCAGTCATGTATGAATGGTGTAATGTGCAACTCAGACTATATCCGTCGTATTGCGATTCAACTTTGATTTGTAGCCGACCCCATTTACGTTAAGATGCTTACATCGCGATATACTGGTAAAATTTCCCTTAAATTCCTTTCTTCCATGATGTTTCCACCTGCGTGAGTAATATACTGTTAAAATTTGACGTCATTCTGAGCAGTGTTCTCTTTCCACAGCATTTTGAAACTTGAACTTCAAATACGGATACGATATATTATCTTACCGTCATGTTTTCATGTGTGTACTTTCTCACTGTAAAAATGTTAATTTGTTGTGTCTAAAATTTTGTTCTAGTATACTAGTATACTTTATTCTATGATACCAGTACCTCTCGCTCCCTAGCCACTTCCATTGCGCTTCCAATCGGTGCACAGATATTGTTACATATAATCGCTGAAGACTAATGAATTCTTGGGTCAATAATTTTTTAGAATTGAAACACAATGGCAACGATTTAATACGATTCAAGAAGATGAGTAAATAAATTATTGTTGCTCTCGATTTATCTAGATTCTCTTAAGTAGCCATTTACTGACAGAAGAGGGTGGTAACAGTCACCTCTAAATCAGTCCTTATTGCCAGTCCCACAGTTAACATTTCTACATTGCATCTCTTTCCGTAGGGAATGACCTCCTCACGTTGGGACAAGCGTTGGCCGTGGCCTCTGGTCTTGCCGAACTGCATAGCAAGGAGGGGAAAAACAGGCCAGGTTAGACTGATGCCTGTAATTTGGTTATGAATAAGTGATACTTTTCAGTATTTGTTTGGTTCGGTTATAACAGGTGTTTCTTTATGTTTTACTAATAACCGAGTAAAAAACCGAATTATCGATTAGCCATAGCGGCGGTGCTGAAACTTTTCTTTTATACGAGGGTGAGTCAAATTGAAATCTTAATTTTGTAATAACAAATCGAAATTTCGCACTGTTATCCCGTAAGTTGGTAAGCGTGCTACAAACAGCGTGCAGAATGGCCTGTAGGTGGCAGCATAGTGCAGATGCACACATACCGTCGCAGTATCAGTATAAAGATGGCCGCCCCACTTGCGACTTCCACCAGGGAAAAACAACGTTCTGTTATTCGGTTTTTGGGTAGTGAAGGTGTGAAACCTATTGAAATTCATCGACGGCTGAAGGTTGAGTACGGTGATGCATGTTTGTCACAGCAACAAGTCTACGAATGGAGTAGGAAGTTCGCAAATGGTGTGACTTCAGTAGAAGATGCTCCTCGTCTAGGTCAGGCACAACGAGTTGTGACTCCTCAGAACATTGCAGCTTCTGAAGCCATAGTGAAGGAAAACCGCCGAGTGACACTGAATGACATTGCAGCATCTTTACAGATTAGTCATGGGTCAGCACACCACATTGTCCGTTATGTGCTCCAGTTTCACAAAGTGTCTGCAACATGGGTGCCACAGCAGCTGATTCCTAAAATGAGAGAGCGACGTGTTGATGCTTGTGAAGACTTTCTTCGGCGCTTTGAACGAGAAGTTGATGGCATCCTTGCAAGAATCGGTACTGGGGACGAAAACCGGGTTTACTTCCACCAACCGGGAACGAAGAGAGCGAGCAAGGAATGGCGCCATTCCTCATCACCGAAACCAAAGAAGTTTCGAACAGAACCATCAGCAGGGAAGGTTATGCTGACTCTCTTTTGGGACGAAAAAGGCGTCATTTTGGACCATTGCATGCCTAGATGGACCACTGTCACCAGTGCATCATACACAGATCTCCTAAAAAGTCATCTGCGGCCTGCAATCAAATGAAAGCGACGTGGATTGCTGTCAGCAGGTGTCCTTTTGCAACATGACAAAGCAAGGCCCCACACTGCCCGTACAACAGTTGCAACAATCACAGACCTGAATTTTGAATGTTTTTCTCATCCACCATCCTCACCAGACATAGCCCCAAGTGGTTTCCATATGTATGGACCACTCAAAGACGTAATGGGAGGAAGGAAATTCCGTTCTAATGAAGAGGTACACCACGCGGTGCATGATTGGTTGCGCGGACTACCAAAAGAAATTTTTTCTAAATTCATTTATGCACTTTGTGAGCGCTGTAGGACTTGCATTGAGCGTGTGTGTGTGTGTGGGGGGGGGGGGGGGGAAATTATGTTGAAAAGTACTAAAGCTTTTTACCACTCCTGCACAATAAATAATATTTAAAAAATATTTAAGGTTTTCATTCGACTCACCCTCGAAAATAGTTTTGTTTTAAAAAAAAACAGGAGTAAACTTTATTCACAAGATTTGCATTTGTTTCAAATGTTGCGGCTTTACAGAAAACGGGAGAAGTTATCAGTGCTGTTTTAAAAACAATGCTGACAGAAGCGAGCAATAAACACATGGCTAAGTATCATTACGGCATTTCAGCAACAATTCTGTCCCTATTTCCGTGTGTCGTTGCTGAAGCCACGTGTCTATGTGAAGTATGCAAGACTTGGCCCACCTAGGGTATGCGGTAGTTTCTCGCTGTCTTCCCTGGACATCTGTTATACTGCTGAATGACACCAACCCCAGTCTGGAAACATTTTTACTAAATGACGTAGTAATGAAGTACAATGCTTCATTTGCTTTAAAAGAATAAGCATTTGCCTATCATTTCTATAAATAATAAATAAGGAAGGAAATTATGCTAACACGAGTAGATTACTAACAACAATTCGTAGAATACAATAAAAACATGAAGTAGCTAATCTGCTGCCTGTTTTTACATAATACTTTGAATACTGTTTTTACATAATACTTTTACATAATACTTTTATTTGCTTGTAGCCAATGGGAATGGTATAATTAAAACGAAAATCATAATTCAGCCTCAGTTATCTTTCTTCAGCACTAACTATTCTTAATGCGCAAATAGTAATATGATCCCCGATTATAACATGATAGCTGAGCAGTGTTCCAAAAAGCGTACAAGGATACTGGTGATTTTTCGTAGCATTCAGCCACTTATCGCTTTTCGAGAAAAGCAGCGAGCGCTGGACGGACTCAGTTTCCTTTCAGTTGCTAACTTAATCTAATATTTTGATTCTACACATCTTGAAAGTGAGAGATTCAAAATTTTCCAACATTGTTGGAACTCTACTTTTATTACAGGAAATAATAGGGATAAAAAACTGAAAAAGGTTATTTTTGTAACCGGTTATTTTGAGTCGTCGTATCAGATTAAATTGTGGCGAAAGAAAAAGATACAAACGAAAACCGTTTCCTTCAGTGAAAGCTGCCACCCCTAGTCCGCAACGTCAGAGCACTGTGTCTGTCCACCAGCTGACGGCGTGACGCCCCGCTGTGGTCGCCCCGTGCAGGCCGCCTGCCGTCTGCAGACGCTCCGCCGTCCCGCAGTCCCTGTGTCTCGCCTGGCAGCCCGCCACAGCCTGTGTCGTCCAAGAACCGGAAACTCTGCCAGCTGCACCCTGCTGGCCGTCGCCGTTAGAAGATATTACTCTCTCTACCCCTTCTGCCTACCGCCTTCTCCACTTGCACACCTCCCACTCCCTCACACTGCCTCCCTCCCTGCCTCTCTCTCTATGTCTCTGTCTCTCGCTCTCTGTCGAAACACGAAGCACTTGCCAGCCTTGTCATCGTATTTACTAAGAAGTGCAGGGCCACACACCGATAGCACTGCTGCCGAGCTTAGGCCGAGGTCGGGAAGTGTCGATGATTGTGGCGTTCGCTGGGTTATTCAGTGGTTTGGTATTTAACTAATTTGTAAATGGTAATGATAATCTTATTTTATTACATTGAGTAATTACTAAATATTTTTTCTCCCGGCTAAAGATTGGATCAAGTTGCTAAAGAACTCCAAGTTCAAAAAATGGTTCAAATGGCTCTGAGCACTATGGGACTTAACTTCTGAGCTCATCAGTCCCCTAGAACTTAGAACTAGTTAAACCTAACTAACCTAAGGACATCACAAACATCCATGCCCGAGGCAGGATTCGAACCTGCGACCGTAGCGGTCTTGTGGTTCCAGGCTGCAGCGCCTTTAACCGCACGGCCACTTCGGCCGGCGAACTCCAAGTTAACGTCGTGTTAAAGCGTTGTCTGTAAGCTGTGTAAGTGTCACTAAGTCACAGTTCATACAACAGATTCCTTATAACCATTAAGATGGAAGCAGTTATCTTCAGCAAAATGATCATTAAAACCACCGAATATCAGCCGCGTACAACACTGACGTATGTTACATGAAACAATATTCTTCGCAACTCGTGCGTAATTAATTTCGGCTCCATACATCAGCTAGAAAAGTTTCTTATAAGGATCGTGCTATGAGCACTGTTTTTAAAAAACCAATCTGAATCGAATAACTTTCATTACGATGAGTTCGGGACCACCGGTGCACATTTACTTTTACACATTTGTATTACGTTCGGCATTTATGTCTGCAGAATTGCGTAATTTGAATTTGCCGCTGAGACAATTGTTAAGATGGCGGCAGACAATTGATAGAGTCTTTCTATTGTTAGAGCAAATAAGTATTTTAAATGCTTATTAAACTTTACAGAAACTCTACTTTCGTATTGTGCACTATTTAGACTTCATCAAGCAAACATTTGATTTGTTTCTAAGGAAAACACAGACAAAAACGCGATACAAATCGCTATCATCAATGGCTGCGCTCCTTGCAGCGGAAAGAAACAATTAACAAATGGTTCAAATGGCTCTGAGCACTATGGGACTTAACTTCTGAGGTCATCAGTCCCCTAGAACTTAGAGCTACTTAAACCTAACTAACCTAAGGACACCACACACATCCATGCACGAGGCAGGATTCGAACCTGCGACCGTAGCGGTCGCGCGGTTTCAGAATGTAGCGCCTAGAACCGCTCGGCCACTCCGGCCGGCAAACAATTAACACAGATAATGCTTACTGAGAGAGGAATCAAAGTTACAAAAAATTATTCACTCATATTTATTACAATAATGAACTCTATTTTCAAGTAATAATTAACAAATAATTACAATTTATTAACAGACCTCAGTTTGATATGCGTCCGCAACTTACAAAAGCCAACCAACAAAACGTAAAAACAAAGGAAGACAAAAGCAGATCATAAAAGCAATTTAAAATTATCATGGGCTTTGTATGATACACATCTATATGTCCAATTATATCATAGAATATTATATAAATAATTAATATTTATAAGTTTTCACTGTTTTTTCATACGTCGAATAGATAATGTTTATAACTGTAAGAGGCAAAATTTCTTCTCCTCGCACTGTAGCCAAAAATTTATCACGTGGATGTTACATCATATTAGCTGCTTTCAAGTTACAATGTTTTGGGAGGGTGCTATTGAAACATGGTTCACACAAATCAGTCCTATAATACGTTACTTAATCCATACAAATTAAAAGAAATGAAGGTACTTGAGTATGTACACTACTGGCCATTAAAACTGCTACACCACCAAGACGATGTGCTACAGCGCGAAATTTAACCGACAGGGAGAAGATGCTGTGATATGCAAATGATTAGCTTCTCGGAGCATTCACACAAGCATGGCACCGGTGGCGACGCCTACAACGTGATGACATGTGGAAAGTTTCGAACCGATTTGGCTCTGCGCACTATGGGGCTTAGCTTCTAGGGTCATAAGTACCCTAGAACTTAGAACTACTTAAATCTAATTAACCTAAGGACATCACACACATCTGTGTCCGAGGCAGGATTCGAACCTGCGACTGTAGCGGTCGCGCGGTTCCAGACTGTAGAGCCTAGAAAAGCACGGCCACCCCGGCCGACCCAACCGATTTCTCATACACAAACAGCGGTTGACCGGCGTTGCCCGGTGAAACGTTGTTGTGGTGCCTCGCGTTGTTGTTGTTGTTGTGGTGGTCTTCAGTCCTGAGACTGGTTTGATGCAGTTCTCCATGCTACTCTATCCTGTGCAATCTTCTTCATCTCCCAGTACCTACTGCAGCCTACATCCTTCTGAATCTGCTTAGTGTATTCATCTCTTGGTCTACCTCTACGATTTTTACCCTCCACACTGCCCTCCAATGCTAAATTTGTGTTCCCTTGATGCCTCAAAACATGTCCTAGCAACCGATCCCTTCTTCTAGTCGAGTTGTGCCACAAATTTCTCTTCACCCCAATCCTATTCAATACCTCCTCATTAGTTACGTGATTTATCCACCTTATCTTCAGCATTCTTCTGTAGCACCACATTTCGAAAGCTTCTATTCTCTTCTTGTCCAAACTAGTTATCGTCCATGTTTCACTTCCATACATGGCTACACTCCATACAAATACTTTCAGAAACGACTTCCTGACACTTAAATCTATACCCGATGTTAACAAATTTCTCTTCTTCAGAAACGATTTCCTTGCCATTGCCAGTCTACATTTTATATCCTCCTTACTTCGACCATCATCAGTTATTTTACTCCCTAAATAGAAAAACTCCTTTACTACTTTAAGTGTCTCATTTCCTAATCTAATTCCCTCAGCATCACCCGATTTAATTTGACTACACTCTATTATATCTCGTTTTCCTTTTGTTGTTGTTCATCTTAGATCCTTCTTTCAAGACACTGTCCATTCCGTTCAACTGCTCTTCCAAGTCCTTTGCTGTCTCTGACAGAATTACAATATCATCGGCGAACCTCAAAGTTTTTACTTCTTCTCCATGAATTTTAATACCTACTCCGAATTTTTCTTTTGTTTCCTTTACTGCTTGTTCAATATACAGATTGAATAACATCGGGGAGAGGTTACAACCCTGTCTCACTCCTTTCCCAACCACTGCTTCCCTTTCATGCCCCTCGACTCTTATAACTGCCATCTGGTTTCTGTACAAATTGTAAATAGCCTTTCGCTCCCTGTATTTTACCCCTGCCACCTTCAGAATCTGAAAGAGAGTATTCCAGTTAATATTGTCCAAAGCCTTCTTTAAGTCTACAAATGCCAGAAACGTAGGTTTGCCATTTCTAATCTTTCTTCTAAGATAAGTCGTAAGGTTAGTATTGCCTCACGTGTTCCAACATTTCTACGGAATCCAAACTGATCTTCCCCGAGGTCCGCTTCTACCAATTTTTCCATTCGTCTGTAAGGAATTCGCGTTAGTATTTTGCAGCTGTGACTTATTAAACTGATAGTTCGGTAATTTTCACATCTGTCAACACCTGCTTTCTTTGGGATTGGAATTATTATATTCTTCTTGAAGTCTGAGGGTATTTCGCCTGTCTCATACATCTTGCTCACCAGATGGTAGAGTTTTGTCATGACTGGCTCTCCCAAGGCCATCAGTAGTTCTAATGGAATGTTGTCTACTCCCGGGGCCTTGTTTCGACTCCGGTCTTTCAGTGCTCTGTCAAACTCTTCACGCAGTATCTTATCTCCCATTTCGTCTTCGTCTACATCCTCTTCCATTTCCGCGTAAGGAGGAGAAATGCTTACCATCACGTTTCCGACTTTGATGAAGGTCGGGTTGTAGCCTATCGCGATTGCGGTTTATCGTATCGCGACATTGCTGCTCGCGTTGGTCGAGATCCATTGTCTGTTAGCAGAATATGGAATCGGTGGATTCAGGACGGTATTACCGAAAGCCGTGCTGGATCCCAACTGCCTCGTCTCACTAGCATTAGAGATGACAGGCATCTTATCCGCATGACTGCAACGGATCGTGCAGCCAAGTCTCGATCCCTAAGTCAACAGATGTGGACGTTTGCAAGACAACAACAATCTGCACGAACAGTTCCACGACGTTTGCAACAGCAACGACTATCAGCTCGGAGACCATGGCTGCGGTTACCCTTGACGCTGCATCACGGACAGGAGCGCCTGCGATGGTGTACTCAACGACGAACCTAGGTGCACGAATGGCAAAACGTAATTTTTTCGGATGAACCCAGGTTCCGTTTACAGCATCTTGATGGTCGCATCCGTGTTCGGCGACATCGCGGTGAACGCTCATTGGAAGCATGTATTCGTCATCGCCATACTGGCGTATCACCCGGCGTGATGCTATGGGGTGCCTATGGTTACACGTCTCGGTCACAGATGTTATTCGCATTGACGGCACTTTGACCAGTGCACGTTCCATTTCAGATGTGTTACGTGCCGTGGCTCTACCCTTCGTTCGATCCCTGCGAAACGCTTCAGTTCAGCAGGATAATGCACGACCGCATGTAGCAGGTCCTGTGCGGGCCTTTCTGGGTACAGAATATGTTCAACTGCTGCCCTGGCCAGCACATTCTCCAGATCTCTCACCAACTGAAAACGTCTGGTCAATGGTGGCCGAGCGGCTGGCTGGTCACGATACGCCAGTCACTACTCTTGATGAACTGTGGTATCGTGTTGAAGCTGCATGGGCAGCTGTACCTGTACACGCCATCCAAGCTGTGTTTGACTCAATGCCCAGGCGTGTCAAGGCCGTTAATACGGTCAGAGGTGGTTGTTCTGGGTACTGATTTCTCTGGATATATGCACCCCAATTGCGTGAAAATGTAATCTCGTGTCAGTTCCAGTATAATATATTTGTCCAATGAATACCCGCTAATCATCTGCATTTCTTCTTGGAGTAACAATTTTAATGGCCAGTAGTGTATGTATGTACGTAAATCTCACATTGGCTTCGAATCCACTGGATCTAATTTAAGTAAACTTCGTGCACTCTCTGGAAAGAATCACAGCAGGTGGTAAGAACTACCCACCCATCTAAGGTATGAGTGTGAGGGTGGAAAAGACTGTAGCCATCCAGTATTTGAGAATAAGGTGCATAGAGATTTGCAACAAACTTTACACTATTTCAAACATTTAAGGAACTTTTTCTCGCTGACGTTCCCCGCAAATCGATGAGAGGAAAAAGTTAATCTCTTACTACATTTTCCCTGTTCATGTAGTAAAACTGCCTTATGGAGCACGACGATTTCATTTATTACTTCCTTACTACTAACTGTATTCTTGACCATTTTGCAGACGGTGTTCATTTATACACATCGGTGTATCATTATACAGTAGATTGTTCACAAGATATGTAATGATAAACATAGAGCTGCTTGAAAATGAAACAGCACGGCGAAATTCGCTAGTTGTAGAGGTGAAATGTACGCACAGTACGCATGAAATATGTTAAATATGTGTGAAATATGACTCGTGTGTAAGTGGATAAGATCATAGGTAAAAATCTCATCCTAAACCCATGGAACGATATGCCGATCAAATTTGGTACACATTCTGGAATCAGATACTGTAGGGTTAAGGACCACCAGACTCTTAACGTGGAGAGAGAAGGGAGGGCGAGGAGATTGACATACAGCAAGGGGGATAGAGGAGAAAGGCACAGGTAAGACGAGGAGGAGATGGACAGTGATACCGAGTGGGACTGGACAGACAGAGGGGGAGTTGAAAAGAGAAAATAAAGAATATGAGATGGACAGAGAAAGGGGCAGGAAGAGGCAGAACGAGAGATGGGGCCGAGGAAGATGATGAGGGGGAGGTGGAAATGGATAGAGGAAAGGAAGAGAAGGAGATGGACAGAAAGAGGGGGAAAATGAAAAGGGGGCGATGAACTGTAAGAGGTGATGGAGGAGATGGGCATGAAATGGAAAGGGTAGGAGACGAACAGGGAGAAAGGGAGGGGGAGATGAACAGAAAGATGGGAAGGGGGAAATAGAGAGTGGGGAGAAGAAGTGGAGAGAGAAGGGGAGAAGGAGACTGACAAAGAGAGCGTGAGGGAGAGAGAGAATTAGAGGGCAGAAGAGCAGAGTGACGCACAGAGGATGGTGGAACAGACTAACAGAGAGGGGGAGCAGGAGATGGACAGAGGGAGGGACATGAGAATGTCGTAAGAGACTAGCTGTTGGTGGAGGTGTACAGAGAGAGGGAGGGGATGGATATGGACTAATAGAAAAGTGGAATGAATCATACTCGGACGATGCTGGGTACTCAGTTAATTAATACTGTTCCTTGCTCATCAGCCGCCCGGTGTGGCCGAGCGGTTCTAGGCGCTGCAGTCTGGAACCGCGCGACCACTGCGCTCGCAGGTTCGAATCCTGCCTCGGGCATGGATGTGTGTGATGTCCTTAGGTTAGTTACGTTTAAGTAGTTGTAAATTGTAGGCGACTGACGACCTCAGATGTTGAGTCCCATAGTGCTCAGAGCCATTTGAACCTGCTCATCACTGAACGATAGCGAAAAATGTTTCATGCTCATCTCTTTATTTTCGTACAGATGTACTACACAATATACTTCTGGAAACTGCAGATTTCACGTTCGTTTCTTGGACGCCATTTAAAGAACTCAGAATGTTCTACAGATTTTTTCGCGTTATTTTCATCCCAAATGTCCCTACTCCTTCATATCTGTCTATTCAAGAAAATAACCATAAATATTCAAGTTTTTATGCTATCTGTTTTATCCATTAAAACACGAAACTGGTAAGCCCTAGACAAGATGAACATACCACAGCGATAGTTTAGCATTCCCATCGTCATTATTTGGTTTAGACTTCGTCACATTTTACACAGTACACAACAGCGCAGTTGTACCTAAAGTTACAAAAGAAAATAGTATAACTTAGTTTCAAAGAAAACAAAACTCGCCAAAGCTAAATCCGTGCACAGCAGAACTCCCTGGGACCGAAAACCATTTGCCATTCCGAGATACATCTTTGTGTTGATTAACAATCGCGTGAGTGGTTTTTTTCCTCTGTAGTTCATATTACAGTAGCGCAACAGGTGCTGTCATTAGCGCTACAGTTTAATATGCGTTTCGATACTTCCCGACATGAGCCTGCTCATGACAGGAAGTTCTCGCATACACATTTATATATATTAACACGAAAGCACTGTAACAAATAAGACGATATTCATAGAATGGTTGGAGGGGGAGGGGGGGGGAGGTCCTTGGTGCTCTGCTCGCATTTGAGCTCCAAACATGGGCTAAAATGTTTTTTATTTAACCCGCACCAGAGGCCATTTATACAGCTGTTCGAATGTCTGCCTTCCTGTAAAAAGTTTGAACGACGAACAGAAGCTGGTGCCCGGGCAGATAGTTCGAATTGATTAATTTCTTTCGCAAAACACTTAAAGTAGGCTGAAATTAAGGCTACGTCAATGATACCATTTTTGTGTGTACCGTTTTGAATTTACGCGCGAAAACATTCAATAAACACGTTCTTCTGGGAGGTTTCTGAAGCGTGTCACTTCTACACTTCAAAATGGAACGACTCGGTTCGAATTTTGCGTGAAGGTGGATAAATGAATAAAGTCAAAAACAATTATTTTTCAAGATATGATAAAAATTTCGTTTTTAATCTATTCGTTTACCTACCGTAGGGCAATGTTTAAAAAGATTTGTAAAAGTTTAAAATATGTAAATGAGGCACTTTCAAACTTTCCCAAGAAAAACGTGTTTTGAACGAAAAAAAAAAAATAGGCGCGCATAATAAAACTCCTAGAAAACGTGGTTTTTGTTCGTAAATTACTTATGAAACAAAATTTTTGAAATTTTTTCAATTTCATCGTGAGTATGCATTTCTTATTCATTTGATCGTTTCGGCAATGTAATTCTCGTCAAAGCTACTTTCACATCCTATATTTAGCTCCACTGTAAACCACCGTATCTCGACAAGTTGAAAATCTAATTCCCTTCTTTTACATCCTTAACTCCTCCCACTATATATTCGCGTTCTTTTTGTATGATAGGGTCACTTTTTATTCTGACACATACATATACACTCACTCACTCATATATATATATATATATATATATATATATATGAGTGAGTGAGTGTATATATATATATATATATATATATATATATATATATATATATATATATATGAGTGAGTGTGTGTATATGTATGTGTCAGAATAATTAAGGGATTCCTAGCCATATATATATATATATATATATATATATATATATATATATATATATATATATATATATGGCTAGGAATCCCTTAATTAAAAGAAAGGAGTTACAATCGTCATTTCAGTGAGTTTCCAGCAACGAATCCTTTCTACTGAAATTTGAACATTTTTCTTTCTTAATAAACTTTCACTTACAATCTATTGGAAGGCTTTTATAAATGTAACTGAGACAGAAGTACATTTCCGTGACAAACGACGTATTATCTACGTTTAAATTTCTTTGCGTAATAGTGTTTAAGTTAAAACAAAAATTAGAGGTGAGTTATTATATATTATTAACCAATAATCTCGTGGCAGAAATGGCAGAGTTACTATATACCCAAGTAAAAAGCTGCATGCATTACTTGGCCCTAATCAATAAACTGATAACATACCATAGATTAATATTTTGATGGTAAGTCACAGGTATTTATGTTTGTCATTAAATTATATGCTCTGAATCAGACTAGGCCCAATATGGTTGTAAGACAAACGATTTACATATCAGAGATTTGGTTTCGGCTGAATTTTATTCTTCAGTTTTGCTGCCACCATAGCAGAATGGTTTTGGCAGCACAGTCACTCAGCGTGTGCGGTCGTGGAAGTGGCCGACAACACTAACAAAAGTAACTGAGTGAAGTAAAGAAGCAGCAGCTTCATCAGGTTTCAGCGACTGGCAGCAACGGACGAAAGGGTTGGCGACATGCTGGTCACTTCCCCCACGATCGTGGATCACTCCTCATATTGCCTCGTAGGTAGCAGTCAATAGCAGGAATGAGCCTGATACCTTATCTGTGAGCAGTGTTAGTTACTTTATTTAGCAACGAAAATTTTCGACTCTTAACAGCTCGTCATCAAAAAGACATAATTGTATGAATTTTACACGTTAAAAGTCTTAATGTTGCCTACACAAATCGTTTAGTTTCTCAGAGACGAAAACTAAATGTAGAAGGAGTGAAAATCTTAAAAGATACAAATATGTATGACGTGGTGTTGACAAAGGAGCAAGGCCTAAACATGGGGTATATAATTTCGTAAGGAACAAATTTACAGAAAGAATAAAGAATTGGAAGGAGATTAACGAGAGTTTCTTGAAGTTGGTTACTGAAATGAAGTGATTATATGATTAATAAATGCTCCCGCTGACGGTACAACCGGCGTTGATAAAGAGGAATATTTTGAATAACTCAGGGACATTACTAGGGCTACTTCTCCACGTCAGGAATGTTTGTTGTGGGGAGGGATTAAACAATAGAGTTGGGTCCCGGTTAAATAATAGTGTGGTTGGAAAATTGTGGCGAAGAAGCAGTTAGCAACAATAGGTATAGATTAACTGAAGTATGTGATTACTTGCTGTGTCAAATTATGAATATATTTTGACAACATACAACATAACTATACATGAGTTCGACCAACTAGGAATTTATTGCCAGTTATAGGAATTGTCAAGCAGGACAGATGATCCATAGCTCAGGATCTGAGAGCTTTCAGCTTTCCGAGAGCCCGAATTTGATGACTCGAAGACTACTGAAGTAATGAAACCACGATGTTGTCCTTCATAGTGAGTTTTCCTCACGGCCAAGGGTACTGCCAGAAGTGCAGCAGGGATGTGTGATAGGTTCGTTGTTATTCTCTGTACTCCCCGTAACTATAAATGATCTCAGTTACAGGGTGAGGAGTAATCTGAGATTGTTTGATAATAACACTTTAGTACACGGAAAAGTGCCGTCGTTAGCTTACTGTAGCAGGGTACAGCATGACTTTCTGTTTCGCCTTATTAATGACGCCACGCGGGATTAGCCGAGCGGTCTAGGCGCTGCAATCATGGACAGTGCGGCTGGTCCCGGCGGAGGTTCGAGTCCTCCCTCGGGCATGGGCGTGTGTATTTGTCCTTAGGATAATTTAGGTTAAGTAGTGCGTAAGCTTAGGGACTGATGACCTTACCAGTTATGTCCCTTAAGATTTCAGACAAATTTTTTTGATTAATGACAACTTGCTCTAAATGTATAATAATGTAAGGTACGGCAGGCAACTAGGAATCTATATTCTAGTGTTCGAATGTAGACGTAGTGGTGTGCTTCTTGGCGTAGTTAGGTCGATTAAATATCCAGCCTTAACGCTACAAAACGATATTAAATGGAACAAACCCGTGCGGGCGGTGGTTGGGAACAAGATGCTCGTTTCGGTGCGCTGAGATACTATTAGAAAAGTGTAGCTCTTCTACATAGAGACTCCTTATAGAACACTTGTGTAACATATTCTTGTGTACAGCTCCTTTATTTAGGATCCCAGCCAGACCGGATTAAAGATAGAAGTCGAAGCAATCCAAGGCATGCTGCTGGATTTGATACAAGTAGGTTTCATCAACACACAAGTCTTGTGGAAACGCTTCAAAAACGCAAATGGGAATCCCTGGCGCGAAGACGACGTTCTTTTCACGATACACTGTTGAGAAAATTTAGAGAATAGCATTTGATACTGACTGCAGAACGATTCTGCTGTCACCAACGTACATTTCGCCTTAAGACCGGGCAGAAAAGTGAAATTATGGCTTGTACGTTGGTACATAGGCGGTAATTTTCCCTGACCCCGTAAGCGAATGGAGTGGGAAAGGTAATAATTAATACTGGTACATGTTACCCTCCGCCATACACCACATGGTGGCTAGCAGACTATGGATGTAGATCACTATGAAGGACAGATTCCATGTAAGCGTGTGAGACAGAGTTGTCAGCACCTGACAGTGTTTGAAAGAAGCCGCGTTGTGAGTCTCTATTTGATGGGTTCCGATATGGCACGGACGATACAGTACTGCATGAGAACGTGAGGGCAGACGTTCTCACTGTCAAGGTTCTGTTCGATCACATCTGAACACCACAAGGAGGATGGCCGTACTGTGCTCCAAGTACATCGTGACCTTTACACATCTGCACCAGTCATCGGAGAACAAGCGATGGACTCCCAGAAAAATTCTGTATCATCCGCACCATTGGTCTAAGACCAGCGACAGCTGGTCTACCGCCTCATGTGTAGGCTGCCAAAACACTACAACACAAATGGCTGCAGCTGGAGTGATGTCGTGACGGGGAAACATGGCTGTTCATGAATGACGGCACGATGTGTTCAGTGATGAATTGCGGTTTTACGCCAACCTGAATGACATTCGCTGATGACTATGGCGACAAACTTGGGGAGAGGTCTCAGTCCTCCTATCTTTTGGAGAAGTACATTGGTGTTATTCCTGGCGTCGTGTGTATAGAGTATGACTTCATGTAACGGTGTTAGTCATAGAGGGAACTGTGACGGCAGAACAGTACGTCACGTACATTCTGCATCCCAGTTAGTTAGTTTGTTACATGTTCCATATATCATCTGAACGATTCTTTTCTGGGAATGATGTGGAACGAGTCAGTTTACAGGACATGTATTCATAAAGTGTGTTAACATTAATGAACACATTATCATTTTACACCTACTCCTGCAACTACAACATAAAACAGTTTTGCTGTTGGGAAAATGATAAAAAAAAATTATTGTTGCATATTGAAGGCCTCTCTGAGCCATTGATGGCTACAATGGGTAATAATGGTTATCGTTCCCTCTAGTGTTCTTGGTACGTACGTTACTGTTCCTGTCAAATTATGATTGATTATTTATGACGAATTTCATTAACAAATATATGCATTACGCCGCCGCAGCTAAAATGTCTAGTTTCCTGAAAAGGTACGTACAACACGTTCGTATGTCAGCACCACATATCTTTGTTACTGCCTGCCTTTGCGCAATCAGTAGTTTCAAACTGATGAGCTACCCCAGAAAGTTATTCCATACGACATTACCGAGTGGAAATATGCAACATATTTCACGAGATTGATACGTTTCTTTTCAAGATTAGAAGTTATGCTAAGAGCAAACTTAGCTGAACGTCTTCATGTTTTCATCAATATGTACACCCAAAAATTTGCATCATTCTACCCTGATTACTGATTCCTATTCATGTGCTACATCAATTGTTGACATGACTCTACTTGTCGTAAAGAACTGAATGCAGTGCATTTTTTCAAACTTGAAGGAGAGTCCTTTCTCTGAGAACCTCTTTAAGGTTCTTTAGAAAGCATCGTTTACCTACTCTTCTTTCTCTTTCTCTCTGAAGGACGTTATTATAACACTAGTACGGTGTGGAAAAAGTACCAGTTTTGCTTTCTACACTCCTGGAAATGGAAAAAAGAACACATTGACACCAGTGTGTCAGACCCACCATACTTGCTCCGGACACTGCGAGAGGGCTGTACAAGCAATGATCACACGCACGGCACAGCGGACACACCAGGAACCGCGGTGTTGGCCGTCGAATGGCGCTAGCTGCGCAGCATTTGTGCACCGCCGCCGTCAGTGTCACCCAGTTTGCCGTGGCATACGGAGCTCCATCGCAGTCTTTAACACTGGTAGCATGCCGCGACAGCGTGGACGTGAACCGTATGTGCAGTTGACGGACTTTGAGCGAGGGCGTATAGTGGGCATGCGGGAGGCCGGGTGGACGTACCGCCGAATTGCTCAACACGTGGGGCGTGAGGTCTCCACAGTACATCGATGTTGTCGCCAGTGGTCAGCGGAAGGTGCACGTGCCCGTCGACCTGGGACCGGACCGCAGCGACGCACGGATGCACGCCAAGACCGTAGGATCCTACGCAGTGCCGTAGGGGACCGCACCGCCACTTCCCAGCAAATTAGGGACACTGTTGCTCCTGGGGTATCGGCGAGGACCATTCGCAACCGTCTCCATGAAGCTGGGTACGGTCCCGCACACCGTTAGGCCGTCTTCCGCTCACGCCCCAACATCGTGCAGCCCGCCTCCAGTGGTGTCGCGACAGGCGTGAATGGAGGGACGAATGGTGACGTGCCGTCTTCAGCGATGAGAGTCGCTTCTGCCTTGGTGCCAATGATGGTCGTATGCGTGTTTGGCGCCGTGCAGGTGAGCGCCACAATCAGGACTGCATACGACCGAGGCACACAGGGTCAACACCCGGCATCATGGTGTGGGGAGCGATCTCCTACACTGGCCGTACACCACTGGTGATCGTCGAGGGGACACTGAATAGTGCACGGTACATCCAAACCGTCATCGAACCCATCGTTCTACCAATCCTAGACCGGCAAGGGAACTTGCTGTTCCAACAGGACAATGCACGTCCGCATGTATCCCGTGCCACCCAACGTGCTCTAGAAGGTGTAAGTCAACTACCCTGGCCAGCAAGATCTCCGGATCTGTCCCCCATTGAGCATGTTTGGGACTGGATGAAGCGTCGTCTCACGCGGTCTGCACGTCCAGCACGAACGCTGGTCCAACTGAGGCGCCAGGTGGAAATGGCATGGCAAGCCGTTCCACAGGACTACATCCAGCATCTCTACGATCGTCTCCATGGGAGAATAGCAGCCTGCATTGCTGCGAAAGGTGGATATACACTGTACTAGTGCCGACATTGTGCATGCTCTGTTGCCTGTGTCTTTGTGCCTGTGGTTCTGTCAGTGTGATCATGTGATGTATCTGACCCCAGGAATGTGTCAATAAAGTTTCCCCTTCCTGGGACAATGAATTCACGGTGTTCTTATTTCAATTTCCAGGAGTGTACATGTTAAGTGGAAGGTCATTCACATGTATAAGAAATAGGAGTGGTTCCAAAACGGAATGAAGTAAGATTCACTTCGTGATCTTAATGTCAAAAAAATTTTCTACCTTTCCAACGTTGTCTGAACTAGTCAGCAAAAATTTTCGCATTCTGTTTGTCCAGTATTATTCAAACCAGCTTTTGCTTTTCAGAATTTTTGTGATTATATAAATTTCAGTGGAGGATGTTTGTGCTGTTTCTGGTTGTTTAAATCTCTATGGGATGATATTTTTAAAATGTTTTCTTGCTTCTTCGAGTGCTGCTACATTTATGAAGTGATTGTTAAAAATACTTGGAACTTTAGAATTATCACTCACAATTGCATCGAGAGATCATAGAAAATATGTACTGGCGAAATATTTTTATTTAGTGTTTGTTCTGCTTGATGAGTCAATGCATAAATAGAGTTCTCAGTGAGGCAACCTTTCTGGAATCCAAAGTGTGATATGGTAAGTAAATTCTATTAACTTGAGAATGCGACTACTGTTGAATACATTTCTTTTTCGAGTATTTTGGTAGAAGATGTCATCAATGAAACTGATCGACAATTGTTTACGTCTGTCTTGTCACCTTCCTTATCAAGCGGTTTAATAACAGCGTATGTTAATCTGTCTGGAAAATATCTCTGTGTCACTGATGCCTTGCATATATCACTAAGGACACTGTTAATTAAGCTGGAACTATTTTTCATAATTCTGTTAGAGATATCCTCAACCCAAAAAGAACTTTAGCTTTTCAGAATTTTTATAATTATATAAATTTGAGTGAAGAACGTTGGTGTTACTTCTAGTTGCTCAAAGTTTCATGGGATGATATTTTTAATACATTCTCTTGCTTACTCTACTTCTCCTCCATTTATGAACTGATTGTTAAAAATTCTTGGAACCTATGAGTTATCAGTCACAACATTGCCATTTAGTTTAATTGTAGTGGTATCTTGTACACTGACTGCCCGTATTGTCTCTTATGCAGTTTTAATCTCATTATCTGCGTTACTTATCTCTGTCACGATATGCATATCACACTCTTTTTGTAGTATTCAGGTAATGTCAAATGTTGACTTCTTCTGCCTTTGCACAAATATCGCTCTTCCTTTTACTAGTCTTTTTTTAATGTGGTACATGTCATGCGACAGAATATCCGTGCCAATTTTCAGCAAGGTCATGCTCCTCCGCACATGGAAAGTGTATCTATGAATTGTCTGCGTGATGTTGAGGTACTGCAGTGACCGGCAGGATGTCCAGTAATGTCCCCAGTAGAACATCTGTGGTACAAGTTTGGACCTCAAGTCCGTACCTGAGTCTGTATCTAGGATATCAAGAGCCACGTACAACAGCTGCCTTACAACAGTTGTATTTATGACACCCTCTCAACGAAATTAGTGAGTGCAACCAGGCCAGAAGAGGTGGGACGACATAGTAATAAGTTGTTTTTAAGTTTGACTCAAGCATGACTTCACTGACGTAACATAACAAACCCTGTCAACCTGAAGTGTCGCATTTCGCTACCATCTCCCATTTGGAGTGTTTCACCACCTTTTTTCTTTGGCAGGTAGTGTAAGTAAGGTGACGATTTTATCTCGAGCAAGTCAAATACAAGATACAAAGTAAGAACCGTGTGAAGCAAATAATGCTTAGATATCAGGCGGACATTAACCGACATGACTGCCACGTTTGTAATTTTGTTCGTCACGACCATCTGAACGGTACTGCACCTTTTTAAATAACACCTTGCACCTTTACAATATGTTCTGTGATATACTTCTCCTCCTGCATACCTGTTCAACAGCGTTTCACTATGTAGTTAGCCTGACTTCATTAAAATTTACTTTGACTCACTTTTAGTAGCACACAGGGCTAATATCCGGTTCAGTTAAATCGCCAACTTTCTGGCGTTGACCGCAAATCGATAGAAATGAGTGTATGGCGAAATAAAAGACTTTTCTCAGCGAATTGAGTCGCATAACTCTTTGTAGAACGTGAGGAATAAAATCTTCAGCGCTGCGAATAGATCACAATGGTAATAATTGGGTAGAAATAGTTTGGAAACGGAAATTTTTGCTCTGGTATTGTGGCTGTTTTAACGCTGTAAAATTCACTTATCGTATTGCTCGTCGATACTAGTTTACGAGCAGAGTGGCATAAATTATCCGGCCGTTAACGACACAAACAGCCATAGCAGCACAAATATCAGCGTATTCAATGTGGTTTTAACAATAATTCCGTGTCAGATATAGAATTTTTGTCCTACTAGCAAGGTGTTCTCTCAAAAAAACAAAAAAACTTCTAAACGTGTGCGTATTACATTTTTTCACAATTTATCTTTCAAGTCTTCTTGTTAGCGTAAGGAGAGAGGTCTTTTGTAGCCAAGTGATATTTTCTTGAATAAGCTACGTTTATGTAGCGTTTTGGTAGGAATTGCGAGCTAGAAACGGCACTCGACAAAAGAAGCAACAATTCAACTTGTGTTAATATAGTGGAGACTATATACGTAAATTCCTTTAGATTTTATGTAGTGGGTAATTCATAAATGGAAGTGGTGATAAGTAGGAAAAGTCCGTATTGCCAGGGCTGTTACCAGCAGTCCTAGAGAAGCTTGTGAGATCCCTGTAAAACTAAGGCGGATTTCGTTTTAATGGACCAAATCGTTTAGCCGCCCTAAATTTGTTGATAAAGTGGTACTGTAGAAACGATAAACACAATGCACGAACAATAAACTCACGGCATCAAATTTGAAATCCGGCTCAAAAATCGTTTATAATACAATTAAAACAAAGTAGACGGAAGTTGAAGAACCAATTGATGTTTATGTATAAAGTAAATGAATACATCGACTAGAATGACTGAAAAAGAAACTAACAGAGCAGTCAAATTCTTCTGGAGTTATTTTAGTACAATAAATAGGAATTACAAAACTAAGCTTCCTACGCCTCATAAAACGGCAGTGTACAACCAGGGTGTACTAACAGATTTGGCTTTTCACCATAATTGGTGTACCATTGTTCGTTTTAGCGCAAGACCTGCCTTGAAATGACCGTCATGACAATAACTAATACTTATTTGAAGAAACGGAATTATAAAAGCCTAGTGACTGGACGGAAATTCAGGTATGTGAAACATCATTTAGCAGCTGTGGAGTAAACTGCGCAGAAGATTCATATGCGTTCTTCCGAATGTTCTGGTAGTGAATATGCTGATAATGAAGGCAGCAATAAACTTCAAGTTGTATTCCAAAATAATCAACAGTGCATGCACAACTTTTAATCTTTAATCTAGCGTTATTCTACTCGGTATGTAGATAATAATACTTATTTTTATATCTCACGTTAAAACGTATTCTCTTCCAGATAACGTATTAAATAATTGATGCAGGCACTTAAAAATGTTGAACATTCATGAGAGCCGTAAAAACACTTTTGTCCTGAACGCAGTTTATTGAATTTGTTACACCTTACGCCCGTCGGCGTTACGCCATTTTCAAAGGATTTGCATGGCATCAGATAACAGTAAATAAACCGTGACAAGCGAATTAAAATTAACGCTTAGCAAATATATTACACGCATTGTTTTGTGGATCAACAAACAGCAAAAATTAATCTATCCAGCAGTATCTCGTCAGTCCAAATGTCGTGAGATTTAAGTGCAAACTGGTTATACAGTACTCACGAAAGCCTTAAGGAAAGAAGTCCGCCAGGTGGCAAGACGGTTTTGTATAATATTCTGGCGTTATAAAGAAATTTACATTTTATGATCAGCGAACAACATCGAATAACTATGTTCGGGTGTCAAATTTGTAAGAAAATAAATAAAATTATAGGTTAAACCTAAAGCTATAAACTTTAGGTGTGCTTGCTCCAAACTAGATGGTAATACAACTTTCTACAAGTCTAAAAAATTACTGCTATGAAATGTATTTGTTTTTGTGAGAAACTCCTACCATTTTGTAGAAGAGACAAAGGATGTATTATTACTGAGGAAACAACGTCTTGTTGCCTTTGATGATGTTTATTCTTATAAAAGTATGCCACTTCAAGAATGCTTCTATGTCATTAAGCATTATTTGTTGAAATATAATCGATGAAGGTGAAATTACTGAACTAATAGGAATTTTAGAATAAGACTAATAATTTAATTATTTCAAATTCAGTTGTAAATATATTTACCAATCTTATGGCCTGGCGACGGTTTATAGCATATCAGACACACTGGCAGAAATTTTCACGAATCACTTTGAAAACAATTTCATTAGGAAATATCCAGCAATATGGAACATGGTGATAATCTACAACAGGTATGTCGATAACACCTTTCTGTTACTTAAGGGTAATTTCAGCTAGTAAATGATATGGCAGAAAAGCTTGATGTAACGTACAGAGATACTCAGTTTACTTTAGACCATGAGATGAAACGTTGTTAGTAATTCATCTATCTAACTGTTTAGAATGGGACACGGATCTAAATTTTGATACTTTCAGAAAAGTGACATATACTAAAACAATCATGGGGCTACTTCATGTAATCCAAGAACTTACAAAGTAGCCTATTTTCGATCTATGTTTCAAAGATTAATACAACTGCCTTTAAATTCGAAAGACATAGGAAACTAACTGAACAATCTCCAACTTCTCTGTTGACACAGGGGCCATCGGCTCCTTATGTACACTACTGGCCATTAAAATTGCTACACCACGAAGATGACGTGCTACAGACGCGAAATTTAACCGACAGGAAGAAGATACAGTGATATGCAAATGATCAGCTTTTCAGAGCATTCACACAAGGCTGGCGCCGATGGTGACACCTACAACGTGCTGACATGAGGAAAGTTTCCAACCGATTTTCCATACTCAAACAGCAGTTGACCGTCGTTGCCTGGTGAAACGTTGTTGTGATGCCTCGTGCAAGGAGGAGAAATGCGTACCATCACGTTCCCGACTTTGATAAAGGTCGGATTGCACCCTATCGCGATTGCGGTTTATCGTATCGCGACATTGCTGCTCGCGTTGGTTGAGATCCAATGACTGTTAACAGAATACTGAATCGGTGGATTCAGGGGGGTAATATGGAACGCCGTGCTGGATCCCAACGGCCTCGTATCACTAGCAGTCGACATGACAGGCATCTCATCCGCATGGCTGTAACGGATCGTGCAGCCACGTCTCGATTCCTCAGTCAACAGATGGGGACGTTTGCAAGACAATAAAGATCTGCACGAACAGTTCGACGACGTTTGCAGCAGCATGAACTATCAGCTCGGAGACCATGGCTGCGGTTACCCTTGACGTCATTTTTTCGGATGAATCCAGGTTCTGTTTACAGCATCATGATGGTCGCATCCGTGTTTAGCTACATCACGATGAACCCACATTGGAAGCGTGTATTCGTCATCGCCATATTGGCGTCTCAACCGGCGTGATGCCATGGGGTGCCATTGGTTACACGTCTCGGTCAACTCTTGTTCGCATTGACGGCACTTTAAACAGCTGCCCTGGCCAGCACATTCCCCAGATCTCTCACCAATTGAAAACGTCTGGTCAATGGTGACCGATCAACTGGCTCGTCACAATACGCCAGTCTCTATTCGTGATGAACTGTGGTATCGTGTTGAAGCTCCATGGGCAGCTGTACCTGTACACGCCATCCAAGCTCTGTTTGACTCAGTGCCCAGGCTTATGAAGGCCGTTACTACTGCCAGAGGTGGTTGTTCTGGGTACTGATGTCTCAGGATCTATGCATCCAAATTGCGGGAAAATATATTCACATGCCAGCTCTAGCGTAATATATTTGTCCAATGAATACCCGTTTATCATCTGCATTTCTTCTTGGTGTAGCAATTTTAATGGCCAGTAGTGTAATTATCAATATCAGTGAAATTCTCCGACAGCCGTGTAACTGAGGTGTTATTTTATTTAATTTTGACGGATACTGGTTTCGGCATTCCACTATGCCATCTTCAGGCCCCATATGCATCTCTCCAAATTAATGATAATGTCATATGTTGCCATGTAACTTTTTGCTTTCAAGTATTCGAATGAAACGCTAGTGATACGTTTGATCCCGCGACAGCCAGAGATATACGGCACCATATGACGTTATCGTTTGTTTGGAGAAATGCATATGGGGCCTGTAGATGGCGTAGTGGAATGCTGAAACTAGTAGCCGTCAACATAAAATAAAATAACACCTCACGTACACTGATGTTGGAGAATTTCATTAAACTGACAATTCTCGATCTTGTCGCTAGACCCAACAGGTACGGGAGCAATGAGGTAAGATTCTATCACAGTAGATTATACATTAAAGTTACTCATCAGATTAAAAATAAACAGAAAATATTGGTCACCATGAAATATAATGGTGCCTTTGTCAACGGAATAGTGAACTGACTGACAAAAGAACTGAATGTTTGAGAAGGGTTTCGAAGTTGTGGTAAATTTGGGAATAGGTAGTCCCCATCAGTTCCAAAAATGTGCGAAAAATATACGTGCACAGGCATTTATGTAACTGAGTGTAGCAATCGTGACGGATTTTACTTCAGACGGAGGCGAGGGTACACAACTATCACATTTTAGCAGCAGCTCACAAAAATCTAAAAATTATACACAGTGCACCGAAAGGAACATTCCTAAACGTTCTTGAGGACCCTGAAATTTATGAAAATAAGAGAAAAAATCTTTAAGGTACGTTGAATGACTAACTAGATTTTTTTGTGAAATCTGATTATTCGGTCTTTTAATGGTATGTCTAGGGACATCCAAAGTGAGGCGGAGTCTACTTCGGCAGCAAGCAGCAAATCCCGATTCGCCAATCAGGTTATTTTGTAACTAGCGAGATTGACAATTACCACAATTGGTAATGCGACTGGGATTACGAAACACTGAGAATGAGGCTACAGAAGCGGTCATATTTCAAACGAGACATAACGTCCCCTTGTCTGGCGATACGGTCTTTTGCCCTCAATATTCAGAGGTTGGAGTGGACTTGTCCCCATCATGGTGTCTCAAATAATGCCCGTTCCCCTAGCCTTCATACTATCCCTCCGTACCAGAACGCCGGAAAGCGGCTGGGCAGGAAGGTTACCAATTATGGCCTCGTAGTTTAAGGCTTGCAGAATGAGGTGCTAGGTGCAGTCATGCTGACACGTTTGCTATTCTCGATTACAGCTCGGCTCAGTGCAGCAATGTGTTACGAGTGGCGCTCTGCTTTTGAATCATAGAACTCCTGACGTGCCACAGACACTATGTGTGACTCACGGTATAAGCTGGACCTGATTCCCTATCGTCCGCGCCAGATACTATCTTTAAAAATTGATATGCACGCCGGGGAATCGAATTTGTATCAAAACACCAAAAGATTCTAGAAAGCTGAAAGGTATTTTCCATAACCTTCTAGAACACCAAGAGAGAAGAGTGTGTACCCCTGGCAAGAAAAAAGTTTGAGGTGAGAAGTAGTTGTTCAAGACGCCATCGAGAAACTGTTCACGTACCCTTGATACGAATATCCAATAACCAAATTTTGTTGGGTAGTGTTTGGTGGATAAAATGTACAACACCTCGGAGGTGCTTCGTGGGCCTATCGCTCGGCCGGTGGTCCGGCTTCTCGTAAAATACGCTACGCAATTGAATTTGTAGCCAAGAGGCAACAAAGCAGCCGCAGCACATTGCTATGCATGAACGAGGCCCGGAGCGGTGCTACGGGAGATCGTGTATCGCGGATCTGGTGGGCGGTAGCGATAGGGCCCCCAGAACCGGTCCCTCCTGTGGAGGTGGGGCAACACGTCTCACGTGCGATGTACTACGACGTCGCCCCTTCTTGTTTCAGCTCCCTTCTCCAGGCTTTCCCATCAGGGGAGAAAGCTTTTGGCTCAAAGTACAGGCAAAAACATAGATAGCGGAAGGAGGTGACGAGGAAATCTGGTGGACAGGTAGCGCACCTTGTTATAACAGTGTCACTCTTTGGAACAAGGAAAATAAAAAACACATCAATCCATTACAGTGGAGGCTACAAATCTCGCAGATCGAATGAGAAAATATTAATATTACTCTAGAGAAATGTAAGAAGACCCACGGTAAGATCACAAACATTCAATTGCTTAGTAAAAGTAATTATACCCACATCACATTACGAACGGAGAGGTGGCTGAAAGCAGAACCGAATAAGAAGAAAATTCTCGAAATTGGAGTAAGTCGAGATTGTGGCGGCATACTTATTGGCGTAAAGTGCTCAGTAATATCCAGTGAGGTTATAAGACAATCCTAAACACTCTTGTAATGTTAGGCACCAAATGTGGGTGAAACATGGCACTCGGATATTTCTACAGACCATCTACCTTAGGGGCGGTAGCGGCAGAGCGGTTGAGAGAAAACTTAATTGAATACCGCAAATGTCGCCTTCACACCACTATATGAGTGACGTTCAATAATTTATGCAACAGTTTTACTTTTCGGTGAGTTTAGATTGAAAGCATACAATGTGTTGCGGGACATGGTCTAATGTTCCCGCTTCTACCCCTACAGTAACATCAAATTAATATAGGTGGCGGGGCTGTACAGTGAGGTGACAAAAGTCACGTGGTACTTCCTAATATAGTACAGCAACCCGGTGTGGCATGGATGCAGCACGTCGTTGGAAGAACACCCCTGCAGAAATATTGAGCTAAGCTACCTGTATAGGCATAACTGCGAAAGTGTTGCAAGTGCGGGTTTTAGTGCACAAACTGACCTCTCAACTGTACCTCATGAATATTCGATGGGGCTCATTCCTGGCAGTGGGTGGCCAAATCATTCCCTCGAACTGTCGACAATGTTCTTGCAACCAATTGCAAACCATTCGGGTTCGATGACATGGCGCATTGTCATCTATAAAAAATCCGTCGTTCTATGCGAACATGACGTCTGTATATGGCAGCATATGATCTCTAAGTAGCAGAACATCCAGAGCATGCAGTCTGTTCCATGTAAATACAGACCACACCATTATGGAGCAACCACTGGCTTGCTTGCTGACAACTTGAGTCCATGGGTTGTTAAGTACTTAGCCACGCTCGAACCCTACCATCAGCTCTTACCAACTGAAATCGCGACTAATCTGACAGCACCCGGATTTTCCAATCGTCTAGGATCCAAACGATTTGGTTACGGGCCCAGCAGAGGAGCTGCTGGTGATAAAGCGCTGATAACAAAGCAGTCGTATGATGCCATAACCCATTAACATCAAATTTCCCAACAATGTCCTCTAACGGAAAAGTTCGTCGTATGTCCCCCATTTCCGCGGTTATTTCGCACAGTGTTGCAACCACTGAATACGAAGATGTGGGACAAATACAGACAAAATTTCAAAAGGGCTGTACAATTTGTCTTTGACACGTTGATGCCGAGCAAGGCTGTGAAGGACGGTAAAGCCCCACCGTGTTACAACGCCCGTGTAATTTACTACGAAAGCAAACTTCATCAAGATTTAAACAACGTTTAACTGCCAAACACAAGCCGAACTGAGACTACCAAGCGATAGGAAAAAGAAGCGCAGGTCATTCCAGAAGTCAACAATGGTCGTTCAACTGATGCACATAATTATAGGCTGATGTCAATCCGTTGTAGAGCTATGGAACAAGTTCTGCACGCACGCATTGTGACGTTTCAGCAGAATGAAAACCCACCCTATAAAAATCAACGTAAATTTCTTAGAGATCTGGCGCAACGTAGTTCACTCTGTTCTTCCATGATATCGAGAGCGTCGTACAGCAAAACGCTCACCTTGACGCTGTGTTCCATTCTCTCCGGAATGCATTCAGTGCAGTTCCGTACTGTACATTAGTGAGCAAAGTACGATCTATCCGAGCACCGGTTCTCGTTTGTGACTGTATCCAGGACTTTCTAAGAGATGGAACTCTGTACGCTTCTCTTAACGGGACGAAACCGACAGAGGTAAAGCTGATTTCGGCAGTAGGCGAAGGGAGTGTTATAGGACCATACCTGTTTACAATATTTATACAAATGGAAAATAGGTTCCATTCCACTCAGGGCTCATGGTACAGCAAGGGGTTATCAATTTGTTTCAAAGATGTAACCGCCATTGTCTGTAGAACAGGCTTTAATCCACAATCTAGAATTCAGCCTAATCCACTTTTCAAATGTTATAAAAACCAACGATCATTGGACTTGAGCAGAACACAAGTCATCGCGAAAACAGGTAGCTTCGGTTACATAGACCAATTCTGTCAGCAGTTAATGCGAGAACATTTGTTTAATAGGCTAACTTACTGTCAATTGGCATGGCTTATTCAGGTCATATGGTTGTGGAATACAATAGATGACAAAATCACAGGTTTAAACTATGTTACACTGAGTGTAAGCAGTCTCTGACAAACATAAGTGAAACCATCGCGAGGAACCATAATCATAAATTTCTTGAGATAAGACAATCTTGGCTGCAAATTGCTTTTACCTGTCTACTGGCAATAACGCGTTTCTCTCTTGTGGGTCATCTTCAGGTAAACGTAAGAAGTTATGTGGGTAGCCGACATCCGTCCTTTAGTACTAGAATGTGACAACAGAGAAAAATTATACGGAAACGTCGTCCTAACGTCATGAGGCGTATAAAAGCTTAATGGGCATAAAACGCGGCCAACCGCGTTCCGTCGTTCAGAGTATGGAACGTTGCGTTCAGTGGAAGAAATGTAACACAGAATACGCCAGACCTCGCAGCCGGCCGCACAAACATGATGTAATGGATAACACAGAAAGTTCCGTGGGGTGTTTGCGGACGATGGTGTTGTTTACAGGAAGATGATGACGCCAAAAGACCGGCGAAACGCAAGAAGACTGGTGGGAAATCGGTGAGTGGTGTGCTAGCACTGACATTTGACCCTCACTGTCAATAAATGAAACATGCAAGTTTAAAATTCATTGAAAGGTTCTTAAGGTAATGTAATCGGGCCCGAACGAAGACTACAAAACACGTTTTCGACAGGTTCTTGAGAATAGTTAATCAGTTAGAGACTCTAACCACGTACACAACAGTAGAGATACAGAAAATTCAAAGAAGAACTACACATTCCGTCACAGCATCGTTTAGTCGCCGCGAGAATGTTATAGAAGTTCCCAGCAAACTCCAACGGCAGTCAATACACGGAGGGGGTTGCTGTTGTAATTCCAAGAGCGTACGTTGGAAAAAAAAAGTTTGGAAACATATTACTTTCATGCGTATACGTCTCCCAAAACGACCACGATCAGAAAATCAGGACATTAGAACTGATACAGAAGTTCACAGACAGTCGGTTTTCCCACGCAGTATTCGATACATGATGGTACGTAATGCACACAGAAACACTGTCGAGCATGGTCGTTTTGGAGCTCCACGTGTCATGGTGAGGGGAGACATAATGTTGTACAGGCGTACTGACCTCCAAATCTTTAAATACGGTACACACGCCGGTCAGTGTTATTGTAACACCATGCTCCATCCAAGCGTTCTTCTTTTCAGGGTACATTCGCACCTGATTTCATTTTTAAGGATGACACTGTGCGACCATATCGAACATGTGGACGAGCTCTTGCAACTAGAGGATATTTCGCCAATGGTCTGGTCTGCTCGTCCATCCGACTTATATCACATGTCGGATGCGTTAGGGAGGCGTATTGTAGCTCCTTTTCACGCACCAACGAACATCCAGCAGATGTTAACGGTACTGGTGTGGGAATGGAACGCCTTACCACAGTTTATCCTTACATACTTGTGGCCAGCACGTGACACTTTGCATAGGACCACTGCCTTCCATGCTGATCTCATATCCTCTTAAGGACCAGGTGTAACGTCCACGGGATCGTCATTAACCGCGGTGACTTTAGTTTCATTATTGTCTCTGATGTATTAAAAGCTGATATTACTCTGGACCACTGTATTTATTTGTCTTATACTATCTTACACGTTTCGGCTTCACGCAGTTCTCAGCGGCTCTGTAAGAGAAATACGTGAAAGGCTATCAGTAAAAATACATCATCATAATTACATAAACCGTACTTGGCACAAACGGATGAAGCAAACAATCAGTGAAAAACACATGGACTGTTGTTGTTGTTGTTGTTGTTGTGGTCTTCAGTCCTGAGACTGGTTTGATGCAGCTCTCCATGCTACCCTATCCTGTGCAAGCTTCTTCATCTCCCAGTACCTACTGCAACCTACATCCTTCTGAATCTGCTTAGTGTAATCATCTCTTGGTCTCCCTCCACGATTTTTACCCTCCACGCTGCCCGCCAATGCTAAATTACACATGGACTACACATCGTAATAAAGAATTATAGAACTCACCAAAATATCTACAAAACAATCTTAGGTAAAACTGAACTGAATATTCCACACATGTATGGAAAGTATATGGTCTACATTATTTGATAATAACTGAGTGCAAACTGACTCACTGTTCATTTGGAAGTATTAGATGAAGAGGTGGCAAGGCTATATGGCGTCAAACAAAATTTTATGTTTTGAAACAGAGAAGTGTTTGTACAGATGATTGATACAATGAAGTTTTAAATGCCAAACAACATCAGATTGTATGTATTACATCATACATTTTATTATACAACAAATACCCATCTTTTATAACGAGAATTATCATAGCATGATTGCTTCAATGCATAAAAATGTAATCAAAATTAATAAATATCAGACTTTCAACAAAGTAATATATGGCAACAAATGCATGATTTAGTATCCATTAAAGCATATATAAAAATGTTAAAATCGGTATATTACTTTACCAACCGTAAGGTAAAACAAAATTTACTGAGTTACGCGCATAATCACATGAAGTTTATTTGGTATGTATCAGTTTTGTAGAGATAAGCACAAGTGTGAACAACAAAGTACAAAATGTAATATATCTAACGATAGCAATGCACCACATGAATGTGTATTTAATATACAGCTTAAGATAAATAGTAAAATCAATACCTTTCAAATCTTGTGATCATTCACAGTAAGGAATCCGGAAAGATTGTAAGTTATAGCACATGTCTGCGTACCATTAAAAATCTAGCAGTATTGTGCAACAATATTTCACTTCTGATAGAACCAGCAATACATAGAAACTGAGGTAACAGTATATAAAAGCAGGATACAATATAGGAACAATGTGACGTACAGGACTGCACAGTGGCCAAATAGATATATCATATGTCGTCAATATCAGGTAATGAATAATCTAGCCGTTGGCTTACGCCAAACTATCACTGAAATACTGTGTTGTCTTCGTACATGATATTAACTGGCAGGTACAATAACATTAACATGCTAGCTACTTATAACGAGTGAATATTAAAAAATATGGTAGTCAGACCACCGTTATGACCCATAGGTTCTGTCAGCAATATTGCATCATTATGACGAATCATTGACGTGTAAGTTGCTTGCTGTCATCAGACAGACGAAGTACACAGCAGCAGTTATCTTCTATGCTTCAATGAGTACAGTGATTCAGTATGCATTGAGATGTCACCGAACAATGTATAACAATACTTTATATCCATATGTGGTAGATTCATTTTCGTTATACCTAAGAATGTGTTATAGATATTCTGGTGAGTTCTATATTTCTTTTATACACTCCTGGAAATGGAAAAAAGAACACATTGACACCGGTGTGTCAGACCCACCATACTTGCTCCGGACACTGCGAGAGGGCTGTACAAGCAATGATCACACGCACGGCACAGCGGACACACCAGGAACCGCGGTGTTGGCCGTCGAATGGCGCTAGCTGCGCAGCATTTGTGCACCGCCGCCGTCAGTGTCAGCCAGTTTGCCGTGGCATACGGAGCTCCATCGCAGTCTTTAACACTGGTAGCATGCCGCGACAGCGTGGACGTGAACCGTATGTGCAGTTGACGGACTTTGAGCGAGGGCGTATAGTGGGCATGCGGGAGGCCGGGTGGACGTACCGCCGAATTGCTCAACACGTGGGGCGTGAGGTCTCCACAGTACATCGATGTTGTCGCCAGTGGTCGGCGGAAGGTGCACGTGCCCGTCGACCTGGGACCGGACCGCAGCGACGCACGGATGCACGCCAAGACCGTAGGATCCTACGCAGTGCCGTAGGGGACCGCACCGCCACTTCCCAGCAAATTAGGGACACTGTTGCTCCTGGGGTATCGGCGAGGACCATTCGCAACCGTCTCCATGAAGCTGGGCTACGGTCCCGCACACCATTAGGCCGTCTTCCGCTCACGCCCCAACATCGTGCAGCCCGCCTCCAGTGGTGTCGCGACAGGCGTGAATGGAGGGACGAATGGAGACGTGTCGTCTTCAGCGACGAGAGTCGCTTCTGCCTTGGTGCCAATGATGGTCGTATGCGTGTTTGGCGCCGTGCAGGTGAGCGCCACAATCAGGACTGCATACGACCGAGGCACACAGGGCCAACACCCGGCATCATGGTGTGGGGAGCGATCTCCTACACTGGCCGTACACCACTGGTGATCGTCGAGGGGACACTGAATAGTGCACGGTACATCCAAACCGTCATCGAACCCATCGTTCTACCATTCCTAGACCGGCAAGGGAACTTGCTGTTCCAACAGGACAATGCACGTCCGCATGTATCCCGTGCCACCCAACGTGCTCTAGAAGGTGTACGTCAACTACCCTGGCCAGCAAGATCTCCGGATCTGTCCCCCATTGAGCATGTTTGGGACTGGATGAAGCGTCGTCTCACGCGGTCTGCACGTCCAGCACGAACGCTGGTCCAACTGAGGCGCCAGGTGGAAATGGCATGGCAAGCCGTTCCACAGGACTACATCCAGCATCTCTACGATCGTCTCCATGGGAGAATAGCAGCCTGCATTGCTGCGAAAGGTGGATATACACTGTACTAGTGCCGACATTGTGCATGCTCTGTTGCCTGTGTCTGTTTGCCTGTGGTTCTGTCGGTGTGATCATGTGATGTATCTGACGCCAGGAATGTGTCAATAAAGTTTCCCCTTCCTGGGACAATGAATTCACGGTGTTCTTATTTCAATTTCCAGGAGTGTACAATGTGCACTCCATGTATTTTAGCAATGCTTTTCACTGAGTGCTTGTTTGTTCTGTTCGTGCGAAGTACGTTTTATTTAATTGTACGAATGTATTTTTACTGTTATACTGTATTTCTCTTGTAGGGCTTTTGAGAATGGCGTGAAGCCGAAATACATAAGGTAGTATAAAAGTAATAGATACGGTGGTTCAAACGGCTCTGAGCACTATGGGACTTAGCCTCTGATGTCGTCAGTCCCCTAGAACGTAGAACTACTTAAACCTAACTAACCTAAGTACATCACACACATCCATGTCCGAGGCAGGATTCGAACCTGCGACCGTAGCGGTCACTCGGTTCCAGACTGTAGCGCCTAGAACCGCTCGGCTACTCCGGCAGGCTAGATACAGTGGTTCAAGACAAATGCCAGTTTTTGACTGCACTTCGAAATGGCTACAATATCTAACAAAGCTTATATGCATTTTGCTGCTGATATTTTCTTTGAATGAAGTCCTAATTTCTGTCTCCTCATAGCATATTTCAGTCTGTTACCTACTGTACTATACAAAAGTTAATTTCCTGTTTAATTATTCACGCCGGTACCTTTATCTATTTGAGATAAACTCTGATTGCTATTATTATCTGATTCTTATACGTCCTTCGGTCACCGTTCGCTATTAAGCTGCACAAATAACAGAAGCCGTCTACTACATTGACCGTCTCATTCATCTGGCTTATGGAGAAAGTATACCCGTGAGAAAATGTCAGAATTTGTATGTTGTTTGGGAGACGCTGTTGCTGTTGTGGTGGGAAAGTTGAAATTGCGTTGGGAGAGAAGATGGAACTTGTGTACGTGTCGGATAGGGATGTGGTATTGTTGGTTTGCAAGCAAGGCAGGCTGCCTCAACGTTTGAGAGGTGTATAGGCTAAACGGAGAGGGAGCAGATTTTGATGAGAACTAAAGGATCGGCGACTACATAGGATTTCCTGACTTTTATGATTCGCGATATTCGTGCAGGTTTGCCGTCTAATCGTAAACCAAGATTACATCGTGTTTCATTTCCCAACTGTGAGCTACTATCAGATGTTGCTAAGTAAAAATTTTCAGTGGTTACTTTAGAAGCCGTCAGCCTTGTTCTGACAGAATATATGCACGTGTTTTTTTGTTTTTCCGACTAGTTCCAGAGGGCTGTCGAAAAAGTCACTACATAATTCACATACAGTTTACTGGAAGAGTTTAAATCCAAAAAAGATATTAAGCGGAAAACAAATCCCGATTTACAACAATACATAAAACACACACTGTGTTACAGTATTATGATTTAAACGGCTGCAGGGATCTACATTACACGAATAAAATATGGCCACGAGGAAAAGTTTCAATTCTGATTTTAAAATCTCGATTTCAGTACTCGAATTTTCTATTCTTCTGTAATTTTATTGAAATTGAAAATTCGAAGTTAGCGCAAACCTTTCTGTAGCATATTTAAAGAAGCGTTGGTTAAGAGAAAATTGCTTATCAGTGTGGCGTTCACTAGGTGACTGTGACAGATCTTTAAAAGTTACTACACAACATGAATCACAGAAATGGCAAAGTTATAACTTACAGAAGTTTGAACAACACCCTGCGCGATGTCCGCAAAATGGCACCGGAGATAGTACTGCCTACTCTTCATATTAGTGTCATTGCATAGAGTTGATGGTATTTGGTGTAATAGAGTGAGAGCATACAAAATAAAGAAGCTTTCGAGTTTTACGGACGCAGGTATCGGAGTTAAAATCTATATTAGAATTAGCAACAATTGGTTTCTTCACAAAATCTTGGCTATACTACCCCCAGAAAACCTTCTTCACTGATTAAATGGCCAACTTGTAAGTACAACACGTCGTTTCCACACGACTTTCGTTTCGGAAAATGCGTACTCTATGTTTACTTAAGGTTAAAAATCAATTTGTTTTCTGTAGTACACGATCTTATTTTGTGTACCATACTATCTGCTGAGCGATTCACATTTTATCACTCATCGTTCTTCTGCGTAAGGAAGATAAGTTACGATCACTTGGTAAGCTCTTTGCCAAATCGGTCACAATAGACTACGTAAGAATTCATTTGTCCTTGTGGGTCTCGCATAAAAAGCACAAAAAATGGAAGAATTAAAAAAGCAGGTTGTATAGCGAGAGTACGTTTCCTTTATCAGTCATTATTCAAAGCTATACTGTTTTCATTTCAATATGGAGACAAAGTGTGAACACAGTTGTGTGACACTATAGAAAATCGTGAACTGTGCAGAATATTAATTCTGATCCGAACATGCATGTGTAACTTCGTCGTCACACAACGCTGTATAAAAGAGGTGGGGGAAAAATATGGAAACACCAAAACACAATACATTACCGTGTCTAATATGATGTAGGAAAACTGTTGGCATTCCAAATAGTTTCCAGCGGTTTAGGGTAGAATAAATATAGGTCCTGTTGGATATCAAGTGAACCTGATACCCTTCTTCCTGAAATATATTGGTAAGTTCAGGTAACAATGATGGAGATAGATAGAACACGCACCCATCTCTCCAAAGTAGATCACAGACTTTCAAAAATATTGTAATCTGGTGAGTTGGTATGGGAGATGCGACAACTCATCTCCATGCTCAGGAAATCTTTTCTGGACGACGCGAGCTGTGTGAACAGGAGACCCGTCATCTTGGTAGGCAGCTTCAACACTGAGGAACAAAAATTGCATCACGATATGTCCCTGATCAGTTAAAATGATAACATAATCTTTGGCAATAATGAAGCCTTGCAGAGGAACTATGGGGCTCGTGGAATACCACAAATAGCTGTCCAAATCATCACCGAATCCCAAGCATGTTCCAATCTTGGGATGTAAACAAGGCGAGAAGTTGGCAACAGTAAGGAACAAGATTCATTCGATCGAATGACATTCTTCTATTGCTCAACATTTCAGGTTTCATGGCTTCGGAACCACTTTTTCCTGTAACTGCCATTTGAACCACTGAAGATTGTTATGGATTTCCAGCCCGCTCTGTAGTTCTTTGCTAATGAATCTCTCTTCGCTTTGTTTTGGTGCTGATAGGGATCGAGAGTACGACATTCAGTTTTGTAATAACTTTTACAGTTGTGATCTACTTATTTTATGGCACAAATCACACGCTAGTCCTTCTTGTGTCTTTCCTTCATGCGGTATAAATCTTCGTCACGGTGCCTGTTGAAATACCAAACACGTGGCCTAACTTGGTTACGGTAGCACCCACCACACGAACCGCAACAGCTGGGCCCCATTCGAATGCACTGAGCTTCGACATAATCCACTCCTCCAAATAGAACCCTGTTGTGAACACGACTGGAGCGTGGAACTTATTGCGCAGTTCTGTTCATGATTAAATACAACAGCGCAACATGCGAGCTTGGCTAGCAACTGCATTTATGATCAAGCATGGATTTCCCGTGACGTTTCCATGTTTTTGTCCTCCCACTGTGTCTCAGAAATTCGTATTATTTGCATAACTCTTAAAGTGGTTTGAAATAAGATCTCAGGCAGTTAGACGCTGCCGAGGCTCGGACATACGACCGAGTAGTTTAGGTATTGATGAAAATTCGATTGCCACAGAGCACTGCCAACAAAGCCATAGGTTCTCATTAAAGTAAGAGTTTTAAATCCGTTTAAACCAGAATCGGAGCAAAGCATTCTCTTGTTCGGTTCGCGGGAAATATTAGTAGGAAATTTAGGTGAATCACACAAGGTCTTAGTCACCGTCTGGTACTTCGCTTCTTGTAGACTTTGCGTTAGGACAGCGCTGGCAGCTTATGCCGCCATGCTAAATCCTATTAGGACTAAGCCGAAACTTGGGGTATATTCTGCTTGTAAACGTTGGTTTGCTGATGTTTTGGAAGCAACGTTATCAAGACGCAATCATTAAAAGTACGTAAGGCAATAATTTTGTCACACCACTCCGATCGTTATATTCTATTACTTCATACGCAAACTTCAACTGATTCCGTGCGTTGAATGTTCACTGTTGCCTTTCGTCTGCTCATTCTACCTTCTTTCAGTTATATTATTATTGATTTTCAAGCAGACTTTTGAATTCCAAGTATTATGTTTTTCTCTTAGTTATTTAAACTTACTTGGCTATAGTAATACGGCACAGTAACATCAACAAAACGAAAGCGGTTCAGAAGATATTGTTCATTCAAACGTACCGTTAACACGTATTCCGTCTACTCCGGTTTGAGAATCTCAAGATTCCTCTCCGACTGCTCATTACAGTTTTGGTAATACGCAGTCTCCTTGTGTACAAATACTTTGAAAATGGTAATTATTGTGCTGCTGATGCAGACATTTGGATAAATATATAAATTATTGTAGTGAGAAGCATATTTATAATCAATTATTCAAAATGACAGTCACAATCGCATTATTTATTTAGCCGCCAACCGGTTTCAACCCGACATGGGGTCATCTTCAGGGCAAATTAAACCATCTGGTCGCTCGCTGCAGACGTCACCCTGCTTGTGCACGGTTAGGTACCAACCGGTTGGCGGCAAAATAAATAATGCCATTGTGACTGTCATTCTGAATAATTGATCATAAGTAAATCAATCGCTGTTATCTCCACACAATTATGTTGTCTAAAAAGAATAGAAGAATATTTGTAAATTCTGCTATACTTTATCAGATTAGTGGGAAATTCATAAAGGAAAACCCCTTCATCTATGAATTTCTTATTTATCTGATAAAATCTTACACACATTACTAATATACTCCCCACTAAATTAACACAGGTCGCATAACTGCATTATTATTCAGATGGTGCCAACCGTAGCAATTTCGAACTATTTCTACTCTTTATATTCTGATCAGATTTACAAGCAGCTATGTCACTGATAAAAATATGCAAAATTCTCGAAAATATTGAATTCTTTGGAACATGATAGTCAATTCAATTTCAGTAGTTCAAACAGACGGGTCTGTTTCAGGTAATTGTTTCTCTGAACCAATTTCCTGTCACAAGAAAAATATAGACCTTTTGACAGGAAATTGTTGCAGAGGAAGATTTACTTAAATATATATTCATCTGTTTGCGCTACTGATATTCGCTCACACACACCCACACACACGCACACACACACACACACACACACCCACACACCCACACACACACACACACACACACACAGACGTGGCAGTAAAATTGTCAGTATCAGTCAGTACCGTATACCGCAGAAGGATTGAGCAATATTAGCTTACATCGTAGCAGCTTACTTCGTAGCAGCTTCAGTACAATTACCTCCTTGGATAAACAGAAGAAGGATGGATATTACTATTGGCACCTGGGTCTGTCACGACTGACACGTATGGTTGACACCACTGTTGACAGATGAGTTAGCTTCCGCGATTGGCGGTGGACATCCATTGCTGCATGATGTCACATTCCTCCCTTACTTTGTGGGCTGGAACCCAAGTCGTCTGGCGTACAAGGATAACTACTGCGCGTTGTTGATCCTAGCTGGTCACACAGAGACTCTCTTACCGTTCTACCATTTGCACGTACTGGTATTGTGTGGCTGTACTGACCAAAATTTCCCTTTGAGACACACCAGTACTTTTACGCCAAAGTTAAAATTAACGTCGTGTGACTGGGGCCTCCCGTCGGGTAGACCGTTAGCTAGGTGCAAGTCTTTCGATTTTACACCACTTCGGCGACTTGCTCGTCGATGGGGATGAAATGATGATGATTAGGACATCACAACACCAAGTCCCTGAGCGTAGAAAAATCTCCGACCAGCCGAGAATCGAACCCAGGCCCTTACGATTCACAGTCGGTCGCGCTGACCACTTTTTTAATTTTTTTTATTTTCTTTTTTTTAGACGCTACCCCTTTTTTATTATATAATTTTGCATAATAGTGTCTACAAAGTCCATATGTTGACAAATAGTGGCTAATTAGAAAAGTAATTAATTAAGGAAATGAATAAAACTGAAAATGCCCAAATCAAAGACATGAAGACATTGCGGATAGTACATATACAAAAGAAACATGCTCCTGTAGCAATGAAATGAAATTCGTGTCGGGGGCGACACCTGCTCACGACCCGACGTTCGATAGACCAAGAGAGCCATCTATCGACTCGTTCTCCAGACGTTGGTGTAAGACTGGGTCGTCTTCTCGAAATTAACTAAGGGTCCGTAAGTGTGATCGATGTCTATCTCGGCTACTTCGTCTATCTCATCTCTCGCCCGTCACACCCCATCTGGCCGGCGGGTCGGTAAATGTAAGTCGCAAGTAATTAGCGAAATCTTGCCTATATTTCTTATGCTGTTGCAGCTTCGTGTGTCCATCCAGGAGAAAATGCCAAAAATCAATTTTGTCCTTTTCCGATTCGTTATACACGTAGCCCACCACCATTCCCCGCACCCATGTCACTGCATTGGTTTTTTGGACCGGGAAATAAGATTCTTGGGGGAAAAAAAGTGTGTCTGATGAAATTGTGTGAGGGGCGGAGCGTAACAGGAACGCCAATATCTGTTGTGCCAAGTGCCACACTGGAGCCGTCCCACTACATGCTAAACGATGTTCATCAGTGTCCACTGTTGCGCAGCCTAAACATAGTGGAGTGTCTGCCAAATGAATCGCGTGCCGCCGTTGATTCGATGCGAACTTCCTATTTATCACCACATACCATGTTGAGCGTACCGACGTTGGGAGGTAAACGTTCCGTATAACGCGCCATATCTGTCGCCAGTTCTTGTCTGGGTACTTCTTTTCCAGGGTATTCCTGGGGCACCGGCGCAGTAAGAGTTGGTATACGTCTCGCGTCGTCGGTAGTCGTGTTGTTGGGAAGGAATCTCTGACATAGCTAAGCTCCAAAAAAAAAAAAAAGACTTGAAATGTGACAGCTTCGGTGAAATATGGCCCACATCGACTGGGGGCAGCATTGAAGTGGGCGCTAGTACATCGGCCAACGCACCCGAGATATTGCGAAATTGACCGCGCCACTGTCGGAAAATGGTACTGACGAATAACGCCCGTGCCTTTTCATATACGTTCGCTAGACCAAGTCCACCCTCTCCAGGTGGTAGCGTAAGCGTTGTGTATCGGATCTTAAACAGGTGTCCCACACTCACGTAGGTTCCGAAAGTTGTTTGTATCCGTGATGCCATTGTGGGCGTTAAAGGCAGGACATGCGCTACGTGAGTGAGTCTCGGTGCTAGGTATACGTTAACATAGGTCACCCTCTGAATCATATCCAACGCTCTTAATTTCTGTAACAGCACCATTGTCCGCATCAGCTTCAATATGCGTCGGTAGTTATCCGCTGCTGTCCGCTGCACATCCGTGTGGAGCGTAATACCTAGGCATTTTATGGTCTTAACTAAGATGAGCGGGCCTTCCTCCCCCGGTTGTAATCCTCGACCGACATTCATGCAGCGTGATTTTTGTAGATTAAGCACGCTTCCTGCCGCCATCCCGTATCGCTGTATCCATGCCAACGCCGCACGTACTTCTTCGCCTGTCCGTGCCACCAGCATCCCATCGTCAGCATAAGCGCGGCAATGAAAGGTCAGTTGTGGCAACGGCACGCCCTCCAACCGTCTTCGGAGACCATATAGACAGGGTTCCAAAGCCATTGCATTCAAAAATATCGAAAGGGGGCAACCTTGACGAACTGACCTTGAAATAACAATGTAGTCAGTGCCCCGCCCATTCACCGAGACCTTTGATCGTACGCCGTGTAACAGTCGCATGATCACTAGGATGAAGGCCTGTGGGATTCCCAATCTGCCCATCACCGCATGCAAAAAGGTATGATCCACTCTGTCGAACGCATGATCGAAGTCAATAGCGACGAGTGCCCCACGCACTCGGCATGCCGCTGCTAATGCGGTGATATCTCGGTAGTCACTGAGCGCCGTATATACGTTGCTCTTACCGCCGAGGCAAGTTTGATCTATGAGGAGTCTATCAGAAAGTGAAGACCGCAGGCGAGCCCCATGGATGCGCGCGAAAATCTTATAGTCGCAGTTCAAGAGAGTGAGTGGTCTATAATCTCCTGGATTTCTGCCACCTCGTGGTTTGGGTATTGGGATGATGATACCCTCCGTGAATTCGGCAGGTATCTCAGTCTGCGGTATTAGGAGTTCGTTGTACATCTGAATCCAGGTCCGTCCCATGAGGTATGCAAAGGCGCGGTAAAATTCAATTGGGCTTGGCTCTGAGCACTATGGGACTCAACTGCTGAGGTCATTAGTCCCCTAGAACTTAGAACTAGTTAAACGTAACTAACCTAAGGACATCACAAACATCCATGCCCGAGGCAGGATTCGAACCTGCGACCGTAGCGGTCTTGCGGTTCCAGACTGCAGCACCTTTAACCGCACGGCCACTTCGGCCGGCAAATTCAATTGGGAAGCCGTCCTGTCCTGGGGACTTGTTCGGAGCCCCCCTGGCAACTGCGTCTGTCAGCTCGTCCTCTGTTATCGCTGTGATGAAAGTCTCTGCATCCAGTGGTGGTCCTCTATCTGGCATTTCCGAGATGACATCATGTAGTGTCTCGTGGTTCACATGTACAGGTCCATATAACTGGCGGACATAGTCGGTAAACGCATGCGCAATATCACGCTGGTGCACAACTTGCTGGCCAGTTTCAGAGATTAGTTCCCTGATCAATGTCCTGCGTCGTCGTTGGCGTTCACGTACCACGTGGTGCATGGAGGGGGTTTCGGCAGCAACTGTGTCCGCCAATCTCGCCCGGACCATTATACCTTCCATTCTTAGTCTCGTCAGCTGTAATAATTTGGCTTTTATCCTGCGCTTGGCCGTGTGCCTTTCCGGCGATGGTTGTTGGGTCATCAGCTCCCTCAGGGCTGTAAAATAAAAATTAGCCGTTGTGCGGTTCCACTGCGATTTGTCCTGCCCGTATCGTATCAACGTTCTCCGTAACGTTGGTTTTGCGCTTTTAATCCACCGCTGGAGAACCGAGGTGTATGCTCGTTGGCGGCGAACGCAGGTCTCCCAGGCCGCCTCTATCGACCGGTGACATTCAGTGTCACGTAAAAGTGCACAATTCATTTTCCAGTGACCTTTACTCCGCCATATCTTCTGACGCGTTAGTGAAATCGTACAGACGTACGCCATATGATCCGTAAAAGTCGCTGGCCAGATTTCGGCATCCAGTATCGTCGTCCGTAGAGCTCGTGTCACGTACACTCTATCAAGTCTACTCGCCGAGTGTCCCGTGACAAACGTATAACCCGGTCTGTCGCCATGCTGCAGTTCCCAGGTATCCAGAAGCGCCATTTCGGTAATCAACGCACGCAGTTCCATGCATGGCACATAATGAGGTACTTGGTCCTTTATGTCGACGACACAATTAAAGTCGCCGCCCACTATATAGTTATCAAAGCGTCCAGCGAATAACGGTGCTATCTCTTTGGTGTAAAAAGTCGCCCTTTCTCTTCGTTTTGTGGAGCCAGATGGTGCGTATAAATTGATGAAACGAACGCCGTCGACAGTGATCGCTATGCCGCGTGCCGAAGGGAGAGACCTGACGTCCTCCACTCCTATTCCTTCCCTGGTGAGAATCGTCACACCGCATCCACTTTCATCGTGCACTGAATAATGTGCCTCGTAACCGTAGAACTCTGGCGGCGACGTGAAACGCACTTCTTGTAGGAGTACAATACCCACGTCCGCAGCGCGTAACGTATCTTTCAGCATTTGAATTTCAAGCGGTGTCCGTATGCCATTAATGTTTATCGTGGCTATGCGGTACGCCTGGCTTGTGTTCATCAGTTGTAGGGCGGTGTCATTAAGCGTCCATCGGCCCCCGGCGCTCCTCACCACACTAAGTTGGTCAACATTTCCCGACCCCTCCCGGCCTCTGGCCAGGACTGTCCGCAATCGTCGCGTTCGTATTTTCATTCTGTTCCTGTTGGTCCATTTCTTGCGCCCAGTCCCCCAGCATATTTCCGGAACTGGTCGAAGGATGGGAGGTAACGTTGTCATCGCTCTGATGTTGGACAGTTGTCATCACCACTTCCGCCTTCCGGTCACCAGAAGGAGAGTTCAAGTTATCGTCGCTGTGTAGTTCCTGCATCGTCATCTCGGTATCTGTTGAATCCACTGGTCTCAGGTCGATACTGTCGTTGTCGTCCACTGTCCCCTCTGGACTATGGCTATCGTCAGCAGAAGTCAGTCGACGCTTCTTTCTTCTCTTCGGCGAACGCTGTTTCCGTTGCCTTGCTTCCGCATCGGCTGTTGGGGTTGCGTATCCTCCGTCTGGGGCCTGGCCTGTCACGCTCTCGGTGGAAGCACTGGCAGCCACCACGGATGAGCCTGGAGCGGCCGTCAGCTTCATCTCTTCTGTGGTGTCCTGTGGCTGCTGTGGTGGAACCGGTGGTCGGAGTTCCAGTCCGTTGGTGTCCATGTTCTCTATAGGGGGCAGCTGCTGGTGCCCATCGGAAATCTCCCTCACGTCGCCTCTCAGGGCTTCCACAAAGGTCAACGGTAAGACAGTCGTCGGTTGTGGCGCCTGAACGTCATCCCGTGGAGTTTGCACTAAACGTCGCTGGAGGCATTCCGAGCGGACGTGACCTTCTTTCCCGCACCCGGAGCAAGTGCGAGGTTGCCCATCATAGATTATAATCGCTCGACAACCTCCTATGTACAAATAAGAGGGGACGTGCTTGCGCAGTTCTATCCGTATTTGTCTCACCCCATTTAAAACGGGGTACGTGGTAAAACTCGTCCATTTTTCGGCCACATGGGATAGAACTGTACCGTTTGGTCGAAAGGCGTCGGTAACAAGTTCAGACGGGACCTCAAACGGAAGTTCGAAGACTCGTATAGTGCGGATTCCCATTCCCGCGTGATCGACTGTAACCGCACCTACATTCCCGTCGGCATGACAGAAACGATACCCGTTCGGTGATCGTTGTAGAAGTCTTTCGCAAGCAGCCTCGTCAACAAGCTTGACATAGACGACGCTTGAAACGATTTCCTGTGGATCGATTTTTACCTCTTCTCTGAAGAAACGTTCAATCTCGTGTGCCTTTGGTCGTGCATAGTCGTTCGCAAAGCTGAACCTTAAAGTCGTTTTTCTGTACGAGTGTGCCATCTCGTTCTAGACTCACAACACCGCACACGCGAAGCTGCTCCGGCGTACACAAACAGGCGCGCTCACCACAGCGCGGCCGGCAGGCAACACGGTCCGCACTGTGTCACTGCCGAAGGCAGACTGCTCCACTCAGCTACCGGGAGCTGTCTACGCTAGTCATCTACAAGCTATTGCTTGCCTCTTCTCATTCATGTATTGGTGGTGTCGTATATTCACGGAAGTACAGCAGTAGCATAGCACAGTGTTCACCTACCATTTGTCTCACATAAACTGTATTCAGAGAGAGAGAGAGACATATCGAACCATAAAATTTGACTTAATTTTGTTTTTCAACATTACTCCTATTGTATATTGCATACAGATGGTTTCATTTTCTCCGCAAAAGCTTCCACCGGAAAAGATTTTTCATATTTAGGAATCAAAGTGAAACCGTTCAAATACGTTTATCACTTACACTTTTCCTTTGCCGTTACAACTGTAATCGTATAAAGGTCAGTTACGCTGACATAGTATGGAAATACCGAGAGCAGCATTTCTTTCATGATAGCGAGAAACCTTCACAAATTTCAGATTAAATTTATTTTCCAGCCATCCCTGCTGGGCTCGGTGAAGGACAGTTTTATAGCGAATGACTGGAATGTACAAAATACGTGACCAGTGTGGTATGTCTCCCATTTGGCCAGACTACGCACACCACGCAAGCATGCAGTACAGCACGTTAGCGCTTCCATCACCTTTTGCAACCTACTAAGAATGCTCGTTGTAAACAGTGTATCTAGATCGTACCTGCTCTGAGATGTCAGAAGGTACGGGATAGCGATATATGCATCCACAGACGCCAGTAGTATCGCATACACGAGGTATAAAAGCGCAGTGGGTTGGTGGGACTGTTATTTGTACTCGGGCGACTCACGCGAAACCGTTTCCGACGTGATTACGGCCGCAAGACGAGAACTATTATACAGGGTGATTCAAAAAGAATACCACAACTTTAAAAATGTGTATTTAATGAAAGAAACATAATATAACCTTCTGTTATACATCATTACAAAGAGTATTTAAAAAGGTTTTTTTTCACTCAAAAACAAGTTCAGAAATGTTCAATATGGCCCCCTCCAGAGACACGAGCAATATCAACCCGATACTCCAACTCGTTCCACACTCTCTGTAGCATACCAGGCGTAACAGTTTGGATAGCTGCTGTTATTTCTCGTTTCAAATCATCAATGGTGGCTGTGAGAGGTGGCCGAAACACCATATCCTTAACATACATAAGAAAAAATCGCAGGGGGTAAGATCAGGGCTTCTTGGAGGCCAGTGATGAAGCGCTCTGTCACGGGCTGCCTGGCGGCTGATCCATCGCCTCGGGTAGTTGACGTTCAGGTAGTTACGGACAGATAAGTGCCAATGTGGTGGCGCTCCATCCTGCTGAAATATGAATTGTTGTGCTTCTTGTTCGAGCTGAGGGAACAGCCAATTCTCTAACATCTCCAGATACTGTAGTCCAGTTACAGTAGCACCTTCGAAGAAAAAGGGACCAAAAACTTTATTGGCTGAAATGGCACAGAAAACGTTCACCTTAGGCGAGTCACGTTCATACTGAGTTGTTTCCCGCGGATTCTCAGTGCCCCATATACAGACATTGTGACGGTTAACTTTCCCGTTAGTGTGGAAAGTTGCTTCATCACTAAACACAATCTTTGAAACGAAAGATTCATCTGTTTCCATTTGAGCAAGGATAAAATCACAGAAATCGATTCTTTTAATCTTATCAGCTGCAGACAGTGCTTGAACCAATTTCAGACGATAAGGTTTCATAACTAACCTTTTTCGTAGGACTCTCCATACAGTTGATTGTGGAATTTGCAGCTCTCTGCTAGCTCTGCGAGTCGATTTTCCTGGGCTGCGAACAAATGCGTGCTACATTTTCATCACTCGTTCTCGGCCGTCCAGAACTTTTCCCTTTGCACAAACACCCATTCTCTGTAAACTGTTTATACCAACGTTTAATACACCACCTATCAGGAGGTTTAACACCATACTTCGTTCGAAATGCACGCTGAACAACTGTCGTCGATTCAATTCTGCCGTACTTAATAACACAAAAAGCTTTCTGTTGAGCGGTCGCCATCTTAGCATCAACTGACGCTGACGCCTAGTCAACAGCGCCTCAAGCGAACAAATGTACAACTAAATGAAACTTTATAGCTCCCTTAATTCGCCGACAGATAGTGCTTAGCTCTGCCTTTTGTCGTTGCAGAGTTTTAAATTCCTAAAGTTGTGGTATTCTTTTTGAATCACCCTGTACTTTGAAAGAGGAATCGTAGTTGCAGCTCGACGCTTCGGACATACAGGACGTAAGTCTAACGAATGAGTGAAGACAGTGCTGTGAAATCTGGAGTTAACAGGCTGTGGCAGCAGACGACGGACGTGGCTGCCTTTACTAACAGCATGATGCCGCCTTCACCGCCTTTCCTGGCATGGTGACCATAGCGTTGGAATCCCAGACGGCTGGAAAACCGTCACCTGGTCAGACAAGTCCCCATTTACGTTGGTAAGATCTGACGGTAGGGATCGAGTGTGGCGCAGATCCCACGATGCCATGAAACCAAGTTGACAACGACACACCGTGCGAGCTGGTAGTGTGCTGTGATTACATGAAATGGGCTGGATCCCCTGGCCCAGTTTGGTCCAATTAAACCGATCACTGACTGGAAATGGTTGTGTTCCGCTAATTGTAGACCATTTGCAATCATTCGCGGACTTCATGTTCCCAAACAACGATGGAGTTGTCAAAGGGCCACAGTTGTTCACGATTTGTTTGAAGAACATTGTTGACAGTTCGAGCGATTTATTTCGCCACGCAGGTCGCCCGACATGAATCCCATCGGACACTTATGGAACGTAGTCGAGAGGTAAGTTTGTGCACAAAATCCTGCACCAGCAGCAATTTCGCAATTATGGACGGCCGTAGAGACAGCATGGTTCCGCAGGAGACGGGCAACCACTTGTTGAGGCCATGCCATGTCTAATTGCTGTACTACGCCGCGCAAAAGGAGGTCCGACAATACAGGGTTATTACAAATGATTGAAGCGATTTCACAGCTCTACAATAACGTTGTTATTTGAGATATTTTCACAATGCTTTGCACACACATACAAAAACTCAAAAACTTTTTTTAGTCATTCAAAAATGTTCGATATGTGCCCCTTTAGTGATTCGGCAGACATCAAGCCGATAATCAAGTTCCTCCCACACTCGGCGCAGCATGTCCCCATCAATGAGTTGGAAAGCATCGTTGATGCGAGCTCGCAGTTCTGGCACGTTTCTTGGTAGAGGAGGTTTAATCACTGAATCTTTCATATAACACCACTTCACCATTAAGAAAAAATGTTGCTTCATCACTGAAAACAAGTTTCGCACTGAACGCATCCTCTTCCATGAGCTGTTGCAACCGCGCCGAAAATTCAAAGCGTTTGATTTTTGTCATTGGGTGTCAGGGCTTGTAGCAATTGTAAACGGTAAGGCTTCTGCTTTAGCCTTTTCCGTAAGATTTTCCAAACCGTCGGCTGTGGTACGTTTAGGTCCCTGCTTGCTTTATTCGTAGACTTCCGCGGGCTACGCGTGAAACTTGCCCGCACGCGTTCAACCGTTTCTTCGCTGACTGCAGGCCGACCCGTTGATTTCCTCTTACAGAGGTATCCAGAAGCTTTAAACTGCGCGTACCATCGCCGAATGGAGCTAGCAGTTGGTGGATCTTTGTTGAACTTCGTCCTGAAGTGTCGTTGCACTGTTATGACTGACTGATGTGAGTGCATTTCAAGCACGACATACGCTTTCTCGACTCCTGTCGCCATTTTGTCTCACTGCGCTCTCGAGCGCTCTGGCGGCAGAAACCTGAAGTGCGACTTCAGCCGAACAAAGCTTTATGAGTTTTTCTACGTTTCTGTAGTGTGTCGTGACCATATGTCAATGAATGGAGCTACAGTGAATTTATGAAATCGCTTCAATCATTTGTAATAGCCCTGTGTATTAGGAGGTATTACACAATTTTTGTCACCTTTTTGTACAATGTAGTGCGTTAAAACAATAATTATGGCCTCAGCAACTTCATTTTCTGATTTAATACCTTAAAAGGTAAAAAATAAGAATGGCGGACAGTCTGATGAATCGTAATAGCAGTTACCAATTGGATGAGGCGTGGAATACTATCATTTCCACGATTTGCTCCAGACAAAGGAAAGGAGTACTCCACTGCGCGAGGCTAGTGACAACTCTGAGGACTACTGAGTACTTTAATTCCACAACCGCGTGTCTGCCAGCTGGTCAGTTAGGTCTTTTTGTCACCACAGTCTTCACGTGTAACGGATGCGTGGAATACACAATGCGGACTAATACATTGTTGGGCGGGGAAACCTTTCTTCTGTCAGCGATGGCTCACAAGAATGCGGCCGGCACGTGCCCAGTCGAAATAACATGGGTTGTAGCTAACGGTTAGCGGCAGCAAGCCCGGAACTTCTTTTAAAAGTCACATCGCTGGGAAGATCATACAATTTACCGCAGACTCCTTTGCGAGGAGGAAACGGCCTTATATGTATGAAATCACGAAAAGCTACGTGGTAAATAAATAAAATAGTTCAAATGACGCTGAGCACTATGGGACTTAACATCTGAGGTCATCAGTCCCCTAGAACTACTTAAACCTAACTAATCTAAGGACATAACACACATCCAAGCCAGAAGTAGGATTCGAACCTGTTGCCGTAGCAGTCGCGCGGTTACGGATTGAAGCGCCTAGAACCGCTAGGCCACACCGGCCGGTCTACGTGGTAAGGGATCAGATGTTATGACCTTTATAATTTTATAGAGAGATCTGGACTACGTCATAGTACCACATTTTTTCAGAGCTGTATATTTTATTAATACCGTCGCTGCACGGAAGATTGCGAAGAAGTCTAGTTGTGCTACAGTGAAAGAGAGGTTTTGTTGTAACAGACATAGGTTGGCGGCCATTTCCGAAGAATTGTACGTCTACATCTACAGGTTATAGTGAATTTCATTCCTGTATTATGGCTTAGGCCAAAATTGCCACGATTCATAAGGATGTCGTAGATGTCAAAGTTTGATCGTCTACTGCTACATCAGTCACCGTCATAGGCGATACTGCACAGACGCTGACTGCATTAGGTAAATGAGTGAATTGTAAAATGTACGGCCTGTAACAAGTTTTGTGAGTGATGTTGAAGAATCCATATGACACCGTCCTTTGGATGTTACAAAAGAAGTAGGAAATTTCTCTGGATATTCATTTCGCAGGGAAAATTTTAAAATTCAGAAAAGACCGAATGTTAGCCAGTTAACACACATACTTGCAACGCCAGTGAACTTTCGTATGACGAAACACAAAAATGAAGATGAAACGAAGAACCACATTCGTGATTACAATGACATTGGCACAGACACAACTTCGGTTACACTTCGATATTACCCAAATCAAAGTACCTTGTAGCGTAATTACAGTGAATACCTTGAGAGTGTGTTGGTGAATAGCTGTAGCTTTCATCGCGGTCTCTGTCGGCTCTTCTCGTGAGAGACTGGATTAATACCAACAATCAAAAGATGGAGGGAATAGTTTTCGGAAAATGTTACTATCATGGTTCTCTAGCAGCTCAATCCACTACTGATCATTATGTTTGAGATCTTGGAATTCGTTTCTTACAGCAGTAGCTTCCTCGCTGCCCAAGAAATGATTAGCAAAAAGGGACAGCACGAAAGCTACAGACCAACGAATGTCAGTGTAGTCAGGCAATGCGTCTATTTATAAATGGATACGTAAAAGAGAGGTAGCCACGTCATAAGTTTCCTAAGCTATCCCTCACAATAATTCAGCGACTGGGCAAGCAATGGACTTGCTACAGGGCAAATCAAAAGAAAAGAAGTTCACACTAACAATAACGTCTTCAGAATAAAGACCTGTCTCTAGAGGAAGGGCAGAAACGAATTAACGTGATCACTGTAACGGAAGACGTTAGCCAAGGGCCACGAATACGATTACAGTAACTGGGCTCGGACAGCTGACCTCAACACGCTACATGTCGGTCTGCAGCGCCGGTATATTACTGTTAAAACGTAACGACAGCACAGTCACGAAGATCGTAGTTGCTTCATGATTCGTAATTGTTAACATCACGAGCAGCTCGTGGATGGCTGACACATTGTTGCTCCAAAGGTAACGTCAAACAACAGTTGCCGCAAAATGCAGGTAACAGCTGCACGATGAACCTCGCAAGGTCGACACATTTAGAAACTGCAACTGAATGTGGCGGAGAGCTGCTCTCGAGACTTGTTAAATACTCGATCGATGAATTACAGCGCACCTTCGAGGTGTACAAAAACGTCCTTGCATGAAACCTGCTGTTCTCGCGAACTGGAGTGATGAACTTTCTGCCTTCAAGCTGGTTGGCACCAAGTGGCGCTGGTTGGCAGAAAGCGGGAGAACTGTGTATTTCTCCGCTACCACCTGGCTTCAACAACGATTCGAAACAACGGGCCGGAAACCAATCTACATTTCGCACCCTTGGGCGTTCATTATACTAAGACGGGAAATGCCACAATTACCCTGGCCCTTTGAATCGATGATGGGCTATGTAGACAGTGTCTCGGTAGTGTCAGCGAAGCTTGGAGAATTATTTCAGTAGCATTAATTAAGTAGTTAAAATTGACGACTTGGTAATTAATTTACTGATCGGTACCGCTTTACTCGGATTTTTATGGGGAGTTCGAATCTGTGATCAGAATTGAACAATTAATTTTGTGATTCTCTCTTCCTTTGTGGTGGAGACTGGTGGAGACAGACGCTGTCGCCTCCCCAAGTGGGTTATATACTTGACAAAGTCACTGCGTTACAAGTCCACACTAGTTAACCCCAACGTAAAAGGCCACTAAATTTGGAAAAATCAAATAAATATTGCCAAGTGGAATGCACCGTGATACTTATCACACAAATTTAAATTCTGAATCAATGAACGAATTGGCCAGTCTTCACTATCTGTATGGTTACGTGAAAAATTCAAGTACTACAGGAACGATGGCTCATGCATGCTACTTTTGTTAATGCAAGAAGAACTACTTGTTGGCAGGAACAGAATAATTTACACTGAACTGTAATGTTCTGCAATACAAGAAGAAGTACTGCTCCAACATGGCAGAGAAGTTGCTTTTGTAGCTCAGCCGTATCTCAGCTTCCGTCATGCCTCGCATTAATATCACCACTGATCATGCCTGTTCTTCATTAGAAACAGATTTTGACGGAATGTCAAATCGGTAATATGGACGACCAGGAACATTCTCACTGTCCACAAGCCTTTGGCTCGTCCGGAAACAATCTTCAATTTCAAACGATGACATCATAACGCGGCAAAATGTGTAGTTTACAAAGTTTCCATAGAGAAATTACAGAGTTCTCTCAACATTCTCACGATAAACATTGTTTGGCCATCCTGTTGTGAAATTAAAAGAGAGACATTGCACATTAAGTATTTAACAATTTACGTTTTTCACACAGTCATAAGAAATGAAGTGGCCGTGTGTCGTCTAATGGGTACAACACTAGACTCCAGCTCTGGAGGGTCACGGTTCAGTGCCGGATAAGGGTGGGGAGTTTTCCTTATTCTAGTCTCTTCAGGACACGCAAGGTCCACTTAACCTCCTATCAATCGAGTACAAGGGATGAAACTTCCTGGCAGATTAAAACTGTGTGCCCGACCGAGACTCGAACTCGGGACCTTTGCCTTTCGCGGGCAAGTGCTCTACCATCTGAGCTACCGAAGCACGACTCACGCCCGGTACTCACAGCTTTACTTCTGCCAGTATCTCGCCTCCTACCTTCCAAACTTTACAGAAGCTCTCCTGCGAACCTTGCAGAACTAGCACTCCTGAAAGAAAGGATATAGCGGAGATATGGCTTAGCCACAGCCTGGGGGATGTTTCCAGAATGAGATTTTCACTCTGCAGCGGAGTGTGCGCTGATATGAAACTTCCTGGCAGATTAAAACTGTGTGCCCGACCGAGACTCGAACTCGGGACCTTTGCATTTCGCGGGCAATTGCTCTACCATCTGAGATACCGAAGCAAGACTCACGCGCGGTACTCACAGCTTTACTTCTGCCAGTATCTCGCCTCCTACCTTCCAAACTTTACAGGTAGGAATTTCGACATTCTCTTTGCAAAGAATTTTGAAAAGGAATCTTCGCATGTTCCCATAGAAGATTCAGTTGACACAATCAGTGTCTTACAACAACAGATCTTTTGAAACGAAGAAATTACGTGGAGTGGATTCTAACAAAACAAGAAAATGACAACAATATAGCAAAATAATAATCTTGAGCAACGAGGCACATTTTCATGTGTGTGGGTTCATTGACCACCAAAACTACCTTATTTGGGGCCAAGAAAACCATAGGGCGCTACTAGGCAACCACATGCACCCACTTTGTTCCACAGTGGATTAGGGGCAGATGCTGTGATCTGCGTCTTCTATTTTGAAGATTTCGACGATAACTCCATGTGTCTTCTTTTTGTTGAGTTATGTAAAACCCAAGGCAATGAAAGGTCAGTTGTGGCTACGGCACTCCCTCCAACCGTCTTCGGAGACCATATAGACAGGGTTCCAAAGCCATTGCATTCAAAAATATCGAAAGGGGGCAACCTTGACGAACTGACCTTGAAATAACAATGTAGTCAGTGCCCCGCCCATTCACCGAGACCTTTGATCGTACGCCGTGTAACAGTCGCATGATCACTAGGATGAAGGCCTGTGGGATTCCCAATCTGCCCATCACCGCATGCAAAAAGGTATGATCCACTCTGTCGAACGCATGATCGAAGTCAATAGCGACGAGTGCCCCACGCACTCGGCATGCCGCTGCTAATGCGGTGATATCTCGGTAGTCACTGAGCGCCGTATATACGTTGCTCTTACCGCCGAGGCAAGTTTGATCTATGAGGAGTCTATCAGAAAGTGAAGACCGCAGGCGAGCCCCATGGATGCGCGCGAAAATCTTATAGTCGCAGTTCAAGAGAGTGAGTGGTCTATAATCTCCTGGATTTCTGCCACCTCGTGGTTTGGGTATTGGGATGATGATACCCTCCGTGAATTCGGCAGGTATCTCAGTCTGCGGTATCAGGAGTTCGTTGTACATCTGAATCCAGGTCCGTCCCATGAGGTATGCAATGGCGCGGTAAAATTCAATTGGGCTTGGCTCTGAGCACTATGGGACTCAACTGCTGAGGTCATTAGTCCCCTAGAACTTAGAACTAGTTAAACGTAACTAACCTAAGGACATCACAAACATCCATGCCCGAGGCAGGATTCGAACCTGCGACCGTAGCGGTCTTGCGGTTCCAGACTGCAGCACCTTTAACCGCACGGCCACTTCGGCCGGCAAATTCAATTGGGAAGCCGTCCTGTCCTGGGGACTTGTTCGGAGCCCCCCTGGCAACTGCGTCTGTCAGCTCGTCCTCTGTTATCGCTGTGATGAAAGTCTCTGCATCCAGTGGTGGTCCTCTATCTGGCATTTCCGAGATGACATCATGTAGTGTCTCGTGGTTCACATGTACAGGTCCATATAACTGGCGGACATAGTCGGTAAACGCATGCGCAATATCACGCTGGTGCACAACTTGCTGGCCAGTTTCAGAGATTAGTTCCCTGATCAATGTCCTGCGTCGTCGTTGGCGTTCACGTACCACGTGGTGCATGGAGGGGGTTTCGGCAGCAACTGTGTCCGCCAATCTCGCCCGGACCATTATACCTTCCATTCTTAGTCTCGTCAGCTGTAATAATTTGGCTTTTATCCTGCGCTTGGCCGTGTGCCTTTCCGGCGATGGTTGTTGGGTCATCAGCTCCCTCAGGGCTGTAAAATAAAAATTAGCCGTTGTGCGGTTCCACTGCGATTTGTCCTGCCCGTATCGTATCAACGTTCTCCGTAACGTTGGTTTTGCGCTTTTAATCCACCGCTGGAGAACCGAGGTGTATGCTCGTTGGCGGCGAACGCAGGTCTCCCAGGCCGCCTCTATCGACCGGTGACATTCAGTGCACAATTCATTTTCCAGTGACCTTTACTCCGCCATATCTTCTGACGCGTTAGTGAAATCGTACAGACGTACGCCATATGATCCGTAAAAGTCGCTGGCCAGATTTCGGCATCCAGTATCGTCGTCCGTAGAGCTCGTGTCACGTACACTCTATCAAGTCTACTCGCCGAGTGTCCCGTGACAAACGTATAACCCGGTCTGTCGCCATGCTGCAGTTCCCAGGTATCCAGAAGCGCCATTTCGGTAATCAACGCACGCAGTTCCATGCATGGCACATAATGAGGTACTTGGTCCTTTATGTCGACGACACAATTAAAGTCGCCGCCCACTATATAGTTATCAAAGCGTCCAGCGAATAACGGTGCTATCTCTTTGGTGTAAAAAGTCGCCCTTTCTCTTCGTTTTGTGGAGCCAGATGGTGCGTATAAATTGATGAAACGAACGCCGTCGACAGTGATCGCTATGCCGCGTGCCGAAGGGAGAGACCTGACGTCCTCCACTCCTATTCCTTCCCTGGTGAGAATCGTCACACCGCATCCACTTTCATCGTGCACTGAATAATGTGCCTCGTAACCGTAGAACTCTGGCGGCGACGAGAAACGCACTTCTTGTAGGAGTACAATACCCACGTCCGCAGCGCGTAACATATCTTTCAGCATTTGAATTTCAAGCGGTGTCCGTATGCCATTAATGTTTATCGTGGCTATGCGGTACGCCTGGCTTGTGTTCATCAGTTGTAGGGCGGTGTCATTAAGCGTCCATCGGCCCCCGGCGCTCCTCACCACACTAAGTTGGTCAACATTTCCCGACCCCTCCCGGCCTCTGGCCAGGACTGTCCGCAATCGTCGCGTTCGTATTTTCATTCTGTTCCTGTTGGTCCATTTCTTGCGCCCAGTCCCCCAGCATATTTCCGGAACTGGTCGAAGGATGGGAGGTAACGTTGTCATCGCTCTGATGTTGGACAGTTGTCATCACCACTTCCGCCTTCCGGTCACCAGAAGGAGAGTTCAAGTTATCGTCGCTGTGTAGTTCCTGCATCGTCATCTCGGTATCTGTTGAATCCACTGGTCTCAGGTCGATACTGTCGTTGTCGTCCACTGTCCCCTCTGGACTATGGCTATCGTCAGCAGAAGTCAGTCGACGCTTCTTTCTTCTCTTCGGCGAACGCTGTTTCCGTTGCCTTGCTTCCGCATCGGCTGTTGGGGTTGCGTATCCTCCGTCTGGGGCCTGGCCTGTCACGCTCTCGGTGGAAGCACTGGCAGCCACCACGGATGAGCCTGGAGCGGCCGTCAGCTTCATCTCTTCTGTGGTGTCCTGTGGCTGCTGTGGTGGAACCGGTGGTCGGAGTTCCAGTCCGTTGGTGTCCATGTTCTCTATAGGGGGCAGCTGCTGGTGCCCATCGGAAATCTCCCTCACGTCGCCTCTCAGGGCTTCCACAAAGGTCAACGGTAAGACAGTCGTCGGTTGTGGCGCCTGAACGTCATCCCGTGGAGTTTGCACTAAACGTCGCTGGAGGCATTCCGAGCGGACGTGACCTTCTTTCCCGCACCCGGAGCAAGTGCGAGGTTGCCCATCATAGATTATAATCGCTCGACAACCTCCTATGTACAAATAAGAGGGGACGTGCTTGCGCAGTTCTATCCGTATTTGTCTCACCCCATTTAAAACGGGGTACGTGGTAAAACTCGTCCATTTTTCGGCCACATGGGATAGAACTGTACCGTTTGGTCGAAAGGCGTCGGTAACAAGTTCAGACGGGACCTCAAACGGAAGTTCGAAGACTCGTATAGTGCGGATTCCCATTCCCGCGTGATCGACTGTAACCGCACCTACATTCCCGTCGGCATGACAGAAACGATACCCGTTCGGTGATCGTTGTAGAAGTCTTTCGCAAGCAGCCTCGTCAACAAGCTTGACATAGACGACGCTTGAAACGATTTCCTGTGCATCGATTTTTACCTCTTCTCTGAAGAAACGTTCAATCTCGTGTGCCTTTGGTCGTGCATAGTCGTTCGCAAAGCTGAACTTTAAAGTCGTTTTTCTGTACGAGTGTGCCATCTCGTTCTAGACTCACAACACCGCACACGCGAAGCTGCTCCGGCGTACACAAACAGGCGCGCTCACCACAGCGCGGCCGGCAGGCAACACGGTCCGCACTGTGTCACTGCCGAAGGCAGACTGCTCCACTCAGCTACCGGGAGCTGTCTACGCTAGTCATCTACAAGCTATTGCTTGCCTCTTCTCATTCATGTATTGGTGGTGTCGTATATTCACGGAAGTACAGCAGTAGCATAGCACAGTGTTCACCTACCATTTGTCTCACATAAACTGTATTCAGAGAGAGAGAGAGACATATCGAACCATAAAATTTGACTTAATTTTGTTTTTCAACATTACTCCTATTGTATATTGCATACAGATGGTTTCATTTTCTCCGCAAAAGCTTCCACCGGAAAAGATTTTTCATATTTAGGAATCAAAGTGAAACCGTTCAAATACGTTTATCACTTACACTTTTCCTTTGCCGTTACAACTGTAATCGTATAAAGGTCAGTTACGCTGACATAGTATGGAAATACCGAGAGCAGCATTTCTTTCATGATAGCGAGAAACCTTCACAAATTTCAGATTAAATTTATTTTCCAGCCATCCCTGCTGGGCTCGGTGAAGGACAGTTTTATAGCGAATGACTGGAATGTACAAAATACGTGACCAGTGTGGTATGTCTCCCATTTGGCCAGACTACGCACACCACGCAAGCATGCAGTACAGCACGTTAGCGCTTCCATCACCTTTTGCAACCTACTAAGAATGCTCGTTGTAAACAGTGTATCTAGATCGTACCTGCTCTGAGATGTCAGAAGGTACGGGATAGCGATATATGCATCCACAGACGCCAGTAGTATCGCATACACGAGGTATAAAAGCGCAGTGGGTTGGTGGGACTGTTATTTGTACTCGGGCGACTCACGCGAAACCGTTTCCGACGTGATTACGGCCGCAAGACGAGAACTATTATACAGGGTGATTCAAAAAGAATACCACAACTTTAAAAATGTGTATTTAATGAAAGAAACATAATATAACCTTCTGTTATACATCATTACAAAGAGTGTTTAAAAAGGTTTTTTTTCACTCAAAAACAAGTTCAGAAATGTTCAATATGGCCCCCTCCAGAGACACGAGCAATATCAACCCGATACTCCAACTCGTTCCACACTCTCTGTAGCATACCAGGCGTAACAGTTTGGATAGCTGCTGTTATTTCTCGTTTCAAATCATCAATGGTGGCTGTGAGAGGTGGCCGAAACACCATATCCTTAACATACATAAGAAAAAATCGCAGGGGGTAAGATCAGGGCTTCTTGGAGGCCAGTGATGAAGCGCTCTGTCACGGGCTGCCTGGCGGCTGATCCATCGCCTCGGGTAGTTGACGTTCAGGTAGTTACGGACAGATAAGTGCCAATGTGGTGGCGCTCCATCCTGCTGAAATATGAATTGTTGTGCTTCTTGTTCGAGCTGAGGGAACAGCCAATTCTCTAACATCTCCAGATACTGTAGTCCAGTTACAGTAGCACCTTCGAAGAAAAAGGGACCAAAAACTTTATTGGCTGAAATGGCACAGAAAACGTTCACCTTAGGCGAGTCACGTTCATACTGAGTTGTTTCCCGCGGATTCTCAGTGCCCCATATACAGACATTGTGACGGTTAACTTTCCCGTTAGTGTGGAAAGTTGCTTCATCACTAAACACAATCTTTGAAACGAAAGATTCATCTGTTTCCATTTGAGCAAGGATAAAATCACAGAAATCGATTCTTTTAATCTTATCAGCTGCAGACAGTGCTTGAACCAATTTCAGACGATAAGGTTTCATAACTAACCTTTTTCGTAGGACTCTCCATACAGTTGATTGTGGAATTTGCAGCTCTCTGCTAGCTCTGCGAGTCGATTTTCCTGGGCTGCGAACAAATGCGTGCTACATTTTCATCACTCGTTCTCGGCCGTCCAGAACTTTTCCCTTTGCACAAACACCCATTCTCTGTAAACTGTTTATACCAACGTTTAATACACCACCTATCAGGAGGTTTAACACCATACTTCGTTCGAAATGCACGCTGAACAACTGTCGTCGATTCAATTCTGCCGTACTTAATAACACAAAAAGCTTTCTGTTGAGCGGTCGCCATCTTAGCATCAACTGACGCTGACGCCTAGTCAACAGCGCCTCAAGCGAACAAATGTACAACTAAATGAAACTTTATAGCTCCCTTAATTCGCCGACAGATAGTGCTTAGCTCTGCCTTTTGTCGTTGCAGAGTTTTAAATTCCTAAAGTTGTGGTATTCTTTTTGAATCACCCTGTACTTTGAAAGAGGAATCGTAGTTGCAGCTCGACGCTTCGGACATACAGGACGTAAGTCTAACGAATGAGTGAAGACAGTGCTGTGAAATCTGGAGTTAACAGGCTGTGGCAGCAGACGACGGACGTGGCTGCCTTTACTAACAGCATGATGCCGCCTTCACCGCCTTTCCTGGCATGGTGACCATAGCGTTGGAATCCCAGACGGCTGGAAAACCGTCACCTGGTCAGACAAGTCCCCATTTACGTTGGTAAGATCTGACGGTAGGGATCGAGTGTGGCGCAGATCCCACGATGCCATGAAACCAAGTTGACAACGACACACCGTGCGAGCTGGTAGTGTGCTGTGATTACATGAAATGGGCTGGATCCCCTGGCCCAGTTTGGTCCAATTAAACCGATCACTGACTGGAAATGGTTGTGTTCCGCTAATTGTAGACCATTTGCAATCATTCGCGGACTTCATGTTCCCAAACAACGATGGAGTTGTCAAAGGGCCACAGTTGTTCACGATTTGTTTGAAGAACATTGTTGACAGTTCGAGCGATTTATTTCGCCACGCAGATCGCCCGACATGAATCCCATCGGACACTTATGGAACGTAGTCGAGAGGTAAGTTTGTGCACAAAATCCTGCACCAGCAGCAATTTCGCAATTATGGACGGCCGTAGAGACAGCATGGTTCCGCAGGAGACGGGCAACCACTTGTTGAGGCCATGCCATGTCTAATTGCTGTACTACGCCGCGCAAAAGGAGGTCCGACAATACAGGGTTATTACAAATGATTGAAGCGATTTCACAGCTCTACAATAACGTTGTTATTTGAGATATTTTCACAATGCTTTGCACACACATACAAAAACTCAAAAACTTTTTTTAGTCATTCAAAAATGTTCGATATGTGCCCCTTTAGTGATTCGGCAGACATCAAGCCGATAATCAAGTTCCTCCCACACTCGGCGCAGCATGTCCCCATCAATGAGTTGGAAAGCATCGTTGATGCGAGCTCGCAGTTCTGGCACGTTTCTTGGTAGAGGAGGTTTAATCACTGAATCTTTCATATAACACCACTTCACCATTAAGAAAAAATGTTGCTTCATCACTGAAAACAAGTTTCGCACTGAACGCATCCTCTTCCATGAGCTGTTGCAACCGCGCCGAAAATTCAAAGCGTTTGATTTTTGTCATTGGGTGTCAGGGCTTGTAGCAATTGTAAACGGTAAGGCTTCTGCTTTAGCCTTTTCCGTAAGATTTTCCAAACCGTCGGCTGTGGTACGTTTAGGTCCCTGCTTGCTTTATTCGTAGACTTCCGCGGGCTACGCGTGAAACTTGCCCGCACGCGTTCAACCGTTTCTTCGCTGACTGCAGGCCGACCCGTTGATTTCCTCTTACAGAGGTATCCAGAAGCTTTAAACTGCGCGTACCATCGCCGAATGGAGCTAGCAGTTGGTGGATCTTTGTTGAACTTCGTCCTGAAGTGTCGTTGCACTGTTATGACTGACTGATGTGAGTGCATTTCAAGCACGACATACGCTTTCTCGACTCCTGTCGCCATTTTGTCTCACTGCGCTCTCGAGCGCTCTGGCGGCAGAAACCTGAAGTGCGACTTCAGCCGAACAAAGCTTTATGAGTTTTTCTACGTTTCTGTAGTGTGTCGTGACCATATGTCAATGAATGGAGCTACAGTGAATTTATGAAATCGCTTCAATCATTTGTAATAGCCCTGTGTATTAGGAGGTATTACACAATTTTTGTCACCTTTTTGTACAATGTAGTGCGTTAAAACAATAATTATGGCCTCAGCAACTTCATTTTCTGATTTAATACCTTAAAAGGTAAAAAATAAGAATGGCGGACAGTCTGATGAATCGTAATAGCAGTTACCAATTGGATGAGGCGTGGAATACTATCATTTCCACGATTTGCTCCAGACAAAGGAAAGGAGTACTCCACTGCGCGAGGCTAGTGACAACTCTGAGGACTACTGAGTACTTTAATTCCACAACCGCGTGTCTGCCAGCTGGTCAGTTAGGTCTTTTTGTCACCACAGTCTTCACGTGTAACGGATGCGTGGAATACACAATGCGGACTAATACATTGTTGGGCGGGGAAACCTTTCTTCTGTCAGCGATGGCTCACAAGAATGCGGCCGGCACGTGCCCAGTCGAAATAACATGGGTTGTAGCTAACGGTTAGCGGCAGCAAGCCCGGAACTTCTTTTAAAAGTCACATCGCTGGGAAGATCATACAATTTACCGCAGACTCCTTTGCGAGGAGGAAACGGCCTTATATGTATGAAATCACGAAAAGCTACGTGGTAAATAAATAAAATAGTTCAAATGACGCTGAGCACTATGGGACTTAACATCTGAGGTCATCAGTCCCCTAGAACTACTTAAACCTAACTAATCTAAGGACATAACACACATCCAAGCCAGAAGTAGGATTCGAACCTGTTGCCGTAGCAGTCGCGCGGTTACGGATTGAAGCGCCTAGAACCGCTAGGCCACACCGGCCGGTCTACGTGGTAAGGGATCAGATGTTATGACCTTTATAATTTTATAGAGAGATCTGGACTACGTCATAGTACCACATTTTTTCAGAGCTGTATATTTTATTAATACCGTCGCTGCACGGAAGATTGCGAAGAAGTCTAGTTGTGCTACAGTGAAAGAGAGGTTTTGTTGTAACAGACATAGGTTGGCGGCCATTTCCGAAGAATTGTACGTCTACATCTACAGGTTATAGTGAATTTCATTCCTGTATTATGGCTTAGGCCAAAATTGCCACGATTCATAAGGATGTCGTAGATGTCAAAGTTTGATCGTCTACTGCTACATCAGTCACCGTCATAGGCGATACTGCACAGACGCTGACTGCATTAGGTAAATGAGTGAATTGTAAAATGTACGGCCTGTAACAAGTTTTGTGAGTGATGTTGAAGAATCCATATGACACCGTCCTTTGGATGTTACAAAAGAAGTAGGAAATTTCTCTGGATATTCATTTCGCAGGGAAAATTTTAAAATTCAGAAAAGACCGAATGTTAGCCAGTTAACACACATACTTGCAACGCCAGTGAACTTTCGTATGACGAAACACAAAAATGAAGATGAAACGAAGAACCACATTCGTGATTACAATGACATTGGCACAGACACAACTTCGGTTACACTTCGATATTACCCAAATCAAAGTACCTTGTAGCGTAATTACAGTGAATACCTTGAGAGTGTGTTGGTGAATAGCTGTAGCTTTCATCGCGGTCTCTGTCGGCTCTTCTCGTGAGAGACTGGATTAATACCAACAATCAAAAGATGGAGGGAATAGTTTTCGGAAAATGTTACTATCATGGTTCTCTAGCAGCTCAATCCACTACTGATCATTATGTTTGAGATCTTGGAATTCGTTTCTTACAGCAGTAGCTTCCTCGCTGCCCAAGAAATGATTAGCAAAAAGGGACAGCACGAAAGCTACAGACCAACGAATGTCAGTGTAGTCAGGCAATGCGTCTATTTATAAATGGATACGTAAAAGAGAGGTAGCCACGTCATAAGTTTCCTAAGCTATCCCTCACAATAATTCAGCGACTGGGCAAGCAATGGACTTGCTACAGGGCAAATCAAAAGAAAAGAAGTTCACACTAACAATAACGTCTTCAGAATAAAGACCTGTCTCTAGAGGAAGGGCAGAAACGAATTAACGTGATCACTGTAACGGAAGACGTTAGCCAAGGGCCACGAATACGATTACAGTAACTGGGCTCGGACAGCTGACCTCAACACGCTACATGTCGGTCTGCAGCGCCGGTATATTACTGTTAAAACGTAACGACAGCACAGTCACGAAGATCGTAGTTGCTTCATGATTCGTAATTGTTAACATCACGAGCAGCTCGTGGATGGCTGACACATTGTTGCTCCAAAGGTAACGTCAAACAACAGTTGCCGCAAAATGCAGGTAACAGCTGCACGATGAACCTCGCAAGGTCGACACATTTAGAAACTGCAACTGAATGTGGCGGAGAGCTGCTCTCGAGACTTGTTAAATACTCGATCGATGAATTACAGCGCACCTTCGAGGTGTACAAAAACGTCCTTGCATGAAACCTGCTGTTCTCGCGAACTGGAGTGATGAACTTTCTGCCTTCAAGCTGGTTGGCACCAAGTGGCGCTGGTTGGCAGAAAGCGGGAGAACTGTGTATTTCTCCGCTACCACCTGGCTTCAACAACGATTCGAAACAACGGGCCGGAAACCAATCTACATTTCGCACCCTTGGGCGTTCATTATACTAAGACGGGAAATGCCACAATTACCCTGGCCCTTTGAATCGATGATGGGCTATGTAGACAGTGTCTCGGTAGTGTCAGCGAAGCTTGGAGAATTATTTCAGTAGCATTAATTAAGTAGTTAAAATTGACGACTTGGTAATTAATTTACTGATCGGTACCGCTTTACTCGGATTTTTATGGGGAGTTCGAATCTGTGATCAGAATTGAACAATTAATTTTGTGATTCTCTCTTCCTTTGTGGTGGAGACTGGTGGAGACAGACGCTGTCGCCTCCCCAAATGGGTTATATACTTGACAAAGTCACTGCGTTACAAGTCCACACTAGTTAACCCCAACGTAAAAGGCCACTAAATTTGGAAAAATCAAATAAATATTGCCAAGTGGAATGCACCGTGATACTTATCACACAAATTTAAATTCTGAATCAATGAACGAATTGGCCAGTCTTCACTATCTGTATGGTTACGTGAAAAATTCAAGTACTACAGGAACGATGGCTCATGCATGCTACTTTTGTTAATGCAAGAAGAACTACTTGTTGGCAGGAACAGAATAATTTACACTGAACTGTAATGTTCTGCAATACAAGAAGAAGTACTGCTCCAACATGGCAGAGAAGTTGCTTTTGTAGCTCAGCCGTATCTCAGCTTCCGTCATGCCTCGCATTAATATCACCACTGATCATGCCTGTTCTTCATTAGAAACAGATTTTGACGGAATGTCAAATCGGTAATATGGACGACCAGGAACATTCTCACTGTCCACAAGCCTTTGGCTCGTCCGGAAACAATCTTCAATTTCAAACGATGACATCATAACGCGGCAAAATGTGTAGTTTACAAAGTTTCCATAGAGAAATTACAGAGTTCTCTCAACATTCTCACGATAAACATTGTTTGGCCATCCTGTTGTGAAATTAAAAGAGAGACATTGCACATTAAGTATTTAACAATTTACGTTTTTCACACAGTCATAAGAAATGAAGTGGCCGTGTGTCGTCTAATGGGTACAACACTAGACTCCAGCTCTGGAGGGTCACGGTTCAGTGCCGGATAAGGGTGGGGAGTTTTCCTTATTCTAGTCTCTTCAGGACACGCAAGGTCCACTTAACCTCCTATCAATCGAGTACAAGGGATGAAACTTCCTGGCAGATTAAAACTGTGTGCCCGACCGAGACTCGAACTCGGGACCTTTGCCTTTCGCGGGCAAGTGCTCTACCATCTGAGCTACCGAAGCACGACTCACTCCCGGTACTCACAGCTTTACTTCTGCCAGTATCTCGCCTCCTACCTTCCAAACTTTACAGAAGCTCTCCTGCGAACCTTGCAGAACTAGCACTCCTGAAAGAAAGGATATAGCGGAGACATGGCTTAGCCACAGCCTGGGGGATGTTTCCAGAATGAGATTTTCACTCTGCAGCGGAGTGTGCGCTGATATGAAACTTCCTGGCAGATTAAAACTGTGTGCCCGACCGAGACTCGAACTCGGGACCTTTGCATTTCGCGGGCAATTGCTCTACCATCTGAGATACCGAAGCACGACTCACGCGCGGTACTCACAGCTTTACTTCTGCCAGTATCTCGCCTCCTACCTTCCAAACTTTACAGGTAGGAATTTCGACATTCTCTTTGCAAAGAATTTTGAAAAGGAATCTTCGCATGTTCCCATAGAAGATTCAGTTGACACAATCAGTGTCTTACAACAACAGATCTTTTGAAACGAAGAAATTACGTGGAGTGGATTCTAACAAAACAAGAAAATGACAACAATATAGCAAAATAATAATCTTGAGCAACGAGGCACATTTTCATGTGTGTGGGTTCATTGACCACCAAAACTACCTTATTTGGGGCCAAGAAAACCATAGGGCGCTACTAGGCAACCACATGCACCCACTTTGTTCCACAGTGGATTAGGGGCAGATGCTGTGATCTGCGTCTTCTATTTTGAAGATTTCGACGATAACTCCATGTGTCTTCTTTTTGTTGAGTTATGTAAAACCCAAGTTCTACGAGAATAAACCGAAAACAGCTGCCCAACTTAACAAAGAAATTGCCGGCCGCGGTGGTCTCGCGGTTCTAGGCGCGCAGTCCGGAACCGTGCGATTGCTACGGTCGCAGGTTCGAATCCTGCCTCGGGCATGGCTGTGTGTGATGTCCTTAGGTTAGTTAGGTTTAAGTAGGTCTAAGTTCTAGGGGACTGATGACCACAGCAGTTGAATCCCATAGTGCTCAGAGCCATTTGAACCATTTTTGAACAAAGAAATTGAACATCTACTCAATGACATCAAGGGTCATGACGAATTTCATAGACAGAGTAACTGTCTGCCGGAACAATCGAAGCAGATGGAAATAATAATAATAATAATAATAATAATAATAATAATAAGACAGTTTCTTATTTCGATGAATTTTTGTCTTTATTATTGCATTTTTAAAACTTCGTGGTTCATGAAAGATCTTATAGAACAAATATATTGCTGCCGCAGTGCTGAATGAAGAACGAGACATTATACGGCTGTCAAGTTTAGTTGCCAGGCTACGAGTGTATATCTCCCAGTCTCAGTTAACAACCCTTGAGAGCTAAGCGGTCGTCTGTACACACCGAGGTTACAAAACCCTGAGTTGCTAAACATGACTAGCCAATAAAATATCAAACTTTTCAAAGCAAAAGCGATGAAAGAACTAGTACATGCACATCGCTAATGGAACATTTTTGTGGTTTTTATGGAACGTGGCACTACAAGCAGTTCCGAAGTCTACTGTGAGATTTTAAGGAAACAGAGAGACATTCAAATCGGTGGTCTGTTGAAAAAAAGGGTGGTATTTTTACAATGGCAGCGCGCTTCCCCTCTTACCCTAAAAGGCAGGAATCGTGACGTCATGTCATCAAGTTTTATTGTACATCACGAAAGTCAACTGTACCCTTCCTCTCTTTACTCTAAGAGGCTGGAATCGTTACGTCTCAGTCGTATTATTGGACGTTAATGAACATCAACCCTATTTACTAAGACTTGACCCTGATCCTCGAACCATTGCGCAACAAGTACGGTCGTTGCTAAATGAAGGGAACGTTTACGAAAATCCTGCTCACTCCTTCCGTATCCATGACTATTGTCTAAATGATTTACAGCCTTCAACGCACATCAAAGAGTGGCTCAGCTCCCACAGTGTTCAGTTCTGCGGGAGATGCTGTCCTGGGTTGATTGCAAGCCTGTTCGGCAGAACTTTATGGAAAGGGTACAAGATTCTCTAGCCCCATGTACGTGAAAATCTGGGACAGTACTTAGAATGCAGGACGATATTCATAAGCAGATGAGTTTTACGACAGAACAGAGAGGGACCATGTCCTGTCCCTCCTTGCCGTTCTCGTCCGCTCAGCAATATACGGTGTCTAAGCAATTCTGTGTGAAGGATAGGAACACGTACCTGTATATTCTCCTCAGTCACCAAACAGCACTACTGAAGTGCAGTGCTTCGAAGAACCTACTGTATAGAGCTACATCGGCGTTTGAGACATCGAAAATCTCCCATACGAAGTATGCCACCTACGAAATGTTCTTTGTAGAATGGCTACCATCACCGCCAAATATTGGAAGCCATTAATAGTGACGTGTTGAGGTAGCAGACCACGGAAGAACAGAGCAAGAACTTTTATTTGTTGTCACTTTGTGTCCAAGTGACGGAAAAAATTAACCGCCTCATGAAGACACAACATTAAATGTCTTTAGGAACTGAGGAAAGGTACAGCAGTTTTTGAAGTCTGTGAAAGATGATATCCGACTTACAACGCTCCTCATGAGGAAGATACCTTGTGAATATGCCTTTTATTACTTCGGACAAACTGTGCACAATGTAGAACAATAACAAAAGGAAAGTGTTTACGCCTAGCATATGATACCAACAGAAATCAACCACAGTTACGCACAACGAAGGAAATGGACTCCTATTTCTATTTGTCGACACCTCTATTAGTACGAAAACCACCCGTGTCTGGGTGGAATAGGACGTTAAAAGACGTTTCTGAAATTTCAGTCATTGAAAAGATCATTAATGAAGGCGGCGACTTGACTGGTGTAGTAGGGTTTGTTATATCCGCCCCTCCCCTTCCAAACGTTTTTCTGCGTATATGAAAGTTCCACAGAGGCACTTAATCTTTCATATAGTTGTGATAGTCGTATCTATATGAAAGAAACAACTTCATATGATTCATAAATATTGCTTTGTTGTGAAAAAATGTCGTATATAGTACAATCGATTAAAGTCTTTTGCAGGTCATATAAACGCGCAACAAAACGAAACGTTTAAGCAGTACTTGCTTTATAAAAATTGTCTCAATACCGCTCTTTTTAAATTTTTTTCACAAAATAATTATTTCGTTAAGATATGTAAAATATTTGTATACAGAATTAAGAATTCTAGAATAAATTCACTAATATCAAGCTTCTCGAATTTTTCTTTAGGAAAATCTTAAAAAATTTTCGCAGATTATCTCCAGACGAGTGATAACGTCTAAGACGGGCGAAGAAAAATTTGAATTCTACCTTTCATCATCAGAAGTCAGTCCTATTCGCTCAGTTGATCGGAGGCAATTCTCGCGCAACCGCATAGGTTTCAAACATCAGCAGTCTTTTTGCTGCTTCAGTCTTCCCTCGCAACCACCAAAGTAATGGCCGGTTTTACCAGACTCTATTGGAATTAACAACTAAAACACATACGTTAGTAACGTATTTCAGACTACTTCATTCTTTGGATAAACAAGATGAATCCTCCTGGATTTATTCAAATGTTTCGTGGTAAGTAACAAGAAAATTGCAATAAAATTTACTACACACCAAACTCGAGTAACAGGTATGAAGCTGTATTGGTTTCGAATCACTACTTCTTTTCAACAGGACATCGGGTGGCCTCTGTTCTATGGATAGCTCGTAATATGTAGGCTAAAATTTTGCTCCATGTTGTTGTACGCCTAGCTTGCCAATCATGATCCCACAAAATTATCTGGTCTGGAATTTCGACCCAATAGTTCCCGGAATTTTGGTCTAGTTTCTTAGTGTTTCTCGCTTACTCAGTTTAGATCAATAACAATAAAGAGCAACGGTGAATACGCCAGCAGGCAGTGCTTTTCTATCAACGTTATTCGCACGAAATCTATCGCGTTACCATCCAAACGTAGCCAGCATGCATCGTATAATATTTTGAGAAGGAACGAAAGCTGGAAAAATAGTTTCCTCTTAAGCGACACACACACACACACACACACACACACACAGAGAGAGAGAGAGAGAGAGAGAGAGAGAGGTGGCTTAACTCCGTCTCTGAGAGCGGGTAGAGCGATTTAAGTGTAACGTCATTCATTGATTCATTGTTGGAATATGTACAAAGTGTCCCAGGATGGACGGTCAATACTCATGGACGTACAGGAACAATGATTTGAACCAAAAAAGTCAATAAAAATGGTTGATAAAATGCATACATTATGAGCTATGAGAACTTCTTCAGTCTTCAGTACTGTGAATCGAATCTCTACTACTGCAAGCTCTTTGCCTTCGATATTTTGGGAGGACTTAGTATGGACCAAACAAGATAAATTTGTCAAATACCTACCTTAAGAGCTATGAGCACTTCCTCGGTAGAAATGTGTTTCACTATACTGAAGATGAACAAGCGGTGGTACCCCTTAAGATATGCACTGGATACTTCATTACAAAAATTCTACGTCTACATCTACATCTACACGATTACTCTGCAATTCACATTTGGGTGCTTGGCAGAGGGTTCACCGAACCACAATCATACTATCTCTCTACCATTCCACTCCCGAACAGCGGGCGGGATAAACGAACACCTAAACCTTTTTGTTCGAGCTCTGATTTCTCTTATTTTATCTTGATGATCATTCCTACCTACGTAGGTTGGGCTCAACAAAATATTTACGCATTCGGAAGAGAAAGTTGGTTACTGAAATTTCGTAAATAGATCTCGCCGCGACGAAAAACGTCTTTGCTTTAATGACTTCCATCACAATTCGCGTATCATATCTGCCACACTCTCTCCCCTATTACGTGACAATACAAAACGAGCTGCACTTTTTTGCACCCTTTAGATGTCCTCCGTCAATTCCACCTGGTAAGGATCCCACACCGCGCAGAAGTATTCTAAAAGAGGACGAACGAGTTTAGTGTAAGCTGTCTCTTTAGTGGACTTGTTGCATCTTCTAAGTGTCCTGCCAATGAAACGCAACCTTTGGCTCGCCTTCCCCACAATATTTTCTATGTGGTCTTTCCAACTGAAGTTGTTCGTCATTTTAACATCCAGGTACTTTGTTGAATTGACAGCCTTGAGAACTGTACTATTTATTGAGTAATCGAATTCCAACGGATTTCTTTTGGAACTCATGTGGATCACCTCACACTTTTCGTTATTTAGCGTCAACTGCCACCTGCCGCACCATACAGCAATCTTTTCTAAATCACTTTGCAACTGATACTGGTCTTCGGATGTCCTTACTAGACGGTAAATTACAGCATAATCTGCGAACAACCTAAGAGAACTGCTCAGATTGTCACCTAGGTCATTTATATAGATCATGAACAGCAGAGGTCCCAGGACGCTTCCCGGGGGAACACCTGATATCACTTCAGTTTTACTCAATGATTTGCCGTCTATTACTACGAACTGCGACATTCCTGACTGGAAATCACGAATCCAGTCGCACAACTGAGACGATACCCCATAGGCCCGCAGCTTGATTAGAAGTCGCTTGTGAGGGACGGTGTCAAAAGGTTTCCGGAAATCTAGAAATACGGAATCAACTTGAGATCCCCAGTCGATAGCGGCCATTACTTCGTGCGAATAAAGAGCTAGCTGCTTTGCACAAGAACGATGTTTTCTGAAACCATGCTGATCATGTATCAATAGATCGTTCCCTTCGAGGAGATTCATAATGTTTGAATACAGTATATGCTCCAAAACCCTACTGCAACTTGACGTCAATGATATAGGTCTTTAGTTCGATGGATTACTCCTACTACCCATCTTAAACACTGGTGCGACCTGCGCAATTTTCCAGTCTGTAGGTACAGATCCATCGGTGAGCGAGCGCTTGTATATGATTGCTAAGTAGGGAGCTATTGTATCAGCGTAATCTGAAAGGAACCTAATCGGTATAGAATCTGGACCTCAAGACTTGCCCGTATCAAGCGATTTGAGTTGCTTCGCAACCCCTAAGGTATCTACTTCTAAGAAACTAATGCTAGCAGCTGTTCGTGGAATTTCGGAAAACTGCGTTCAGTAGCTCCACTTTAGCGGCACAGTCGTCGGTAACAGTACCATCGGCACTACGCAGCGAAGGTATTGACTGGGCCTTGCCGCTTGTGTACTTTACATACGACCAGAATTTCTTCGGTTTTTCTACCAAATTTCGAGACAATGTTTCGTTGTGGAACCTATTAAGGGCATCTCGCATTGAAGTCCGTGCCAAATTTCGCGCGTCTGTATATGGTCCAGAGTTTCGAAGCATAGAAAAAGAATGGTTTGAAACGTGGCTTTAGAAAGTACCAAAACGGGTGATTCGATGGCGGCGTGCCTTACAGGCAGTCACTAAATGCAGCCATCATTAGATCACATTGAACTCTTTGTACTCCCACTGTGCTCCATTAAGACAAAGTACTAGGAACATACAATCATTTCTACACAGAAACAGACATGCTCAATAAGTACTGCGCAAACTGGGAGCACTTGCTGTACCCGACCTTTGCTTCGCTGCGTCATATAACTGTGACCTATTCTGCACATATAAGATGCGGTCGAAAGAATGTATGCAATTGCAAAACAGTGAAATCTTAGAGACACAGAATGCCATAAAACTGTTTGTTTACATTTTCGAGGTTAACCTAAATTAGTTTCAAAATATTGTTCTCTAATACACTCCTGGAAATTGAAATAAGAACACCGTGAATTCATTGTCCCAGGAAGGGGAAACTTTATTGACACATTCCTGGGGTCAGATACATCACATGATCACACTGACAGAACCACAGGCACATAGGCACAGGCAACAGAGCATGCACAATGTCGGCACTAGTACAGTGTATATCCACCTTTCGCAGCAATGCAGGCTGCTATTCTCCCATGGAGACGATCGTAGAGATGCTGGATGTAGTCCTGTGGAACGGCTTGCCATGCCATTTCCACCTGGCGCCTCAGTTGGACCAGCGTTCGTGCTGGACGTGCAGACCGCGTGAGACGACGCTTCATCCAGTCCCAAACATGCTCAATGGGGGACAGATCCGGAGATCTTGCTGGCCAGGGTAGTTGACTTACACCTTCTAGAGCACGTTGGGTGGCACGGCATACATGCGGACGTGCATTGTCCTGTTGGAACAGCAAGTTCCCTTGCCGGTCTAGGAATGGTAGAACGATGGGTTCGATGACGGTTTGGATGTACGGTGCACTATTCAGTGTCCCCTCGACGATCACCACTGGTGTACGGCCAGTGTAGGAGATCGCTCCCCACACCATGATGCCGGGTGTTGGCCCTGTGTGCCTCGGTCGTATGCAGTCCTGATTGTGGCGCTCACCTGCACGGCGCCAAACACGCATACGACCATCATTGGCACCAAGGCAGAAGCGACTCTCATCGCTGAAGACGACACGTCTCCATTCGTCCCTCCATTCACGCCTGTCGCGACACCACTGGAGGCGGGCTGCACGATGTTGGGGCGTGAGCGGAAGACGGCCTAACGGTGTGCGGGACCGTAGCCCAGCTTCATGGAGACGGTTGCGAATGGTCCTCGCCGATACCCCAGGAGCAACAGTGTCCCTAATTTGCTGGGAAGTGGCGGTGCGGTCCCCTACGGCACTGCGTAGGATCCTACGGTCTTGGCGTGCATCCGTGCGTCGCTGCGGTCCGGTCCCAGGTCGACGGGCACGTGCACCTTCCGCCGACCACTGGCGACAACATCGAAGTACTGTGGAGACCTCACGCCCCACGTGTTGAGCAATTGGGCGGTACGTCCACCCGGCCTCCCGCATGCCCACTATACGCCCTCGCTCAAAGTCCGTCAACTGCACATACGGTTCACGTCCACGCTGTCGCGGCATGCTACCAGTGTTAAAGACTGCGATGGAGCTCCGTATGCCACGGCAAACTGGCTGACACTGACGGCGGCGGTGCACAAATGCTGCGCAGCTAGCGCCATTCGACGGCCAACACCGCGGTTCCTGGTGTGTCCGCTGTGCCGTGCGTGTGATCATTGCTTGTACAGCCCTCTCGCAGTGTCCGGAGCAAGTATGGTGGGTCTGACACACCGGTGTCAATGTGTTCTTTTTTCCATTTCCAGGAGTGTATTTTAGGTAAGGAATGGAACTATGTTGAAGCATACTAAAAGAAAGATGAGAACGTAGAGACACAGTCGTTGTACTCGACTGTGGAATTAAACGAATGTGTCTTCTTTATTCTCAAATTATGTAACCTTTAATTGATTACAAAGAGGGTTTTATCCTATTGAGCAAACTACTGGACATGAGATTTGTTCGAAGTATTGATACTTGTCATGAGACTCTCACTTCTTGAGTGTTCTTCTTTCTCTTCATGAGTTATATGCACGAGATCAAAAATTACAAACTACGCACGATTTGCTTCCTGCAATAAAAGGAAGAGGAACATCTTCCTACTGGGTATGATGACACGTGCAGACTCAAGGTAACAGGGATGCAGCCAAGGATGGCAAGAAAGTACACCATGTGGCAAAATCTGTCACTCGTCGCTGTCAAGCTGCAAGACTCTTTGTGACAGTGTGGGCGGGGGCGTGGGAAGAGTGGCTAGAAGCAGGGGGTATGCCGTGGCTTTCCTCAAACGGCTCACTGGGGCGATACGATGTTAGCGCGCATCTATACAGGGCTCCGTCCTATTTTCCTATGACATAAGAGTTCCAACTGCATTGTGCAACCCTTGTTATGTAATTGTATCTGTACACCACAGTCCAACAAAACGTCTTGTGTATCACGACAAGAGCCCTGGAAGCTGTTTTTCAAACTATGTGTCTTCCATTTCGGGTGACAATGACATGAAACATTTGAAAGGGCTTATCATATATCTGACCCACTTAAAATTTTAGGTGAAAGATAGTAGTTTACATACGAGGTGACTGGCTCAACCATATTTTCAAGCTATCTGCCTGACTTGATGTTTTAGCCTGTTCGTACTTTTTCAATAACAAAATTACGGTAATTTTTTAATTTCTTCTCAGCTGAAATATCGGCTGATCACGTAGCCTTCAGAGTTCACACAGACCCGACTGTTTTATCTTTCAGAATTCTGCAATTTTATTTGTGGCTGCGTCACTGGCGCTTTTGATACCAGCAGTAAGCCGCCGTACCGCTATCGCAACATACGACGGTGAATGCTGTTTCATTTGTTGCTGTACAATTAAATATAGCTATGATATGACGAAAACTGTTTCCAATAAAAACACAGGAATAACAGCTCTCCACTGTTACTTGGTCTTTTATTTAGTCTCACCGCCAGAAACACGTGCAGGTGGTTCAATGGTTCAAATGGCTCTGAGCACTATGGGACTCAACTGCTGAGGTCATTAGTCCCCTAGAACTTAGAACTAGTTAAACCTAACTAACCTAAGGACATCACAAACATCCATGCCCGAGGCAGGATTCGAACCTGCGACCGTAGCGGTCTTGCGGTTCCAGACTGCAGCGCCTTTAACCGCACGGCCACTTCGGCCGGCACGTGCAGGTGGTTTATTGGTTTTATCAAGCGTCTAAAAAATTGAGTTGTCGGGGTTCATATCACAGGAGTTCTTTGAATCACATGCCCGATGGTTTAAATGTAGTGCGGCTATACTACCTGCCTGGAATAAGGTACGTACGTTTCGACTTCTAACATCTCACAATCCATTGCTACGTAACTGCAATGTCTCCTTAAAAAGTTATAGCAAGTAAATTTTACTGTTACAGTAGCTGTGCAACATAGTAAAACTTCCGTTTTATCGTACCCTACATTGATTGTATTGTCCACCTGAAGCTACGTGAATTGTCCTTTGAATTGTCGTTTTAGGTTTAGCAGTGATCATCACCGAATATCGATTATCGATGCAACTGGCGAATTTTACTGCATATATCATGAAATAATTCCTTATTTCCATTAAAAACAAATGTTACTAACAAATCGTGGTACTAATATAGCTGTAATAAACAGTGCTCTAGATTTATTTCGTTATCGAAAGAAAGAGGAGAAATGAAAGAGAAACGAGGAAAAAGACCTCCAGCCGCAGCGGAAGAACATCCACTGAAATCTGAACTACATGAGCGACGTCGCTTTAAAAACCACTTAAACCAATTATTATAGTAAATTGACTGTCGCAGGCCGGCCGCTGTGGCCGTGCGGTTCTACGCGCTTCAGTCTGGAACCGCGTGACCGCTACGGTCGCAGGTTCGAATCCAGCCTCGGGCATGGATGTGTGTGATGTCCTTAGGTTAGTTAGGTTTAATTAGTTCTAAGTTCTAGGCGACTGATGACCTCAGACGTTAAGTCGCATAGTGCTCAGAGCCATTTGAACCATTTGACTGTCGCATTTGAACGTTTTGGGCAACAATGAGTCAAACGTCCCATATCAAATTTAGTGAATTGTTTAAGACGACTATCAGTTTAGTACACATATTTCTACATGAGCCCCTCACTGTTTATTATGTTGTCTAAATCAAACGAACCTTTAGACTCTACCTTTCGACGTTAAGTACAGTAGGCTGCATGATGCGCAACTTCACTCCCGACGTCCATGGCGAGGTCCATCTTTGAACCCACATCATGCATCGTGGTACAAGTGGGCCAAACAACATGCCGCATGGACCGCTCAGGATTGGCATCACGTTCTCTTCACCGATGAGTGTCGCATGTGCCTTCAACCAGACAATCGTCGGAGACGTGTTTGGAGGCAACGCGGTCAGGCAGAACGCCTTAGATACACTCTCCAGCGAGTGTAGTAAGGTGGAGGTTCCCCCATGTTTTATGGTGGTATTATGTGGGGCCGACGTACGGCGCTGGTGGTGATGGAAGGCGCCGTAATGGCTGTATGATACGTGAATGCTATCGTCCGACCGATAGTGCAACCATATCGGCACCATATTGGCGAGGCATTCTTCTTCATGGACGACAGTTCGTGCCACCGTTGTCCACATCTTGTGAATGACTTCCTTCGGGATAACGACATAGCTCGAATAGAGTGGCCAGCACGTTATTCAAACACAAACCCTATCGGACATGCCTGCGATAGATTGAAAAGGACTGTTTATAGATGACGTGACCCACCAACCTCTCTGAGGTTCAAAATGGTTCAAATGGCTCTGAGCACTATGGGACTTAACTGCTGAGGTCACCAGTCCCCTAGAACTTAGAACTACTTAAACCTAATCAACCTAAGGATATCACACACATCTATGCCCGAGGCAGGATTCGAACCTGCGACCGTAACTGTGGTGTCACCGCCAGACACCACACTTGCTAGGTGGTAGCTTAAATCGGCCGTGGTCCAATTAGTACATGTCGGACCCACGTGTCGCCACTGTGTGATCGTAGACCGAGCGCCACCACACGGCATGTCTAGAGACACGGACTAGCACTTGCCCCAGTTGTACGACGACGTTGCTAGCGACTACACTGACGAAGCCTTTCTCTCATTTGCCGAGAGACAGTTAGAATAGCCTTCAGCTAAGTCCATGGCTACGACCTAGCAAGGCGCCATTTGTACCATTGCATGTATCTCAAGATAGTCTCACTTGTATCATCAAGAATGCTGTATACCAAAGGACAATATAAAAGTGTTCTAGTAGCTACGTTCTTTTCTTTATCACATTCATTACGAATCCTGTTCCAGACTTAACGCCAGACGGCGTGAGTTGACGCGTGCCCTTTCGGCTACTTCACTGTGGACTGGCTGCCTTAACAGTCCACTACAGTAACGGTCACGCGGTTCCAGATGTAGCGCCTAGAACCGCTCGTCCACTCCGGCCGGCCCACTCTGAGGGAACTACGCCGTATCGCAGTTGAAGTGTGGGACAATTTGGACCAACAGTGACTTGATCGATAGTACGCCATAACGAAAACAGGCATGTATCAGTGAAAGAGGACGTGCTACTGGGTATGAGAGGTACCGGTGTGAACAACAATCTGGACCACCACCTCTGAATTTCTCGCTGTTTGGTGGCACAACATGCAAAGTGTGCTTTTCGTGAGCAATAAAAGGGCGAAAATGTTGTTTATGTTCATCTCTATTCCAAATTTCTGTACAGGTTCCCGAGCTCTCGGAACCGAGGTGATGCAAAACTTTTTTGATGTGTATTATTTCCGTCTTTCCTTCTTCAATGTATAGATAGAACAGCAGACGCGAAAGACTTCCTACCTGTGTTACACCGATTTTATTCCAAGCACTTCGTTCTTGGTTTTCCAATCTTACTGTTCACCCTTGTTTCTTGTACGTACTGCAGATCATCCGCCATCTCGCACGTATTATTCTCAGAATTACGAAAACCTTGCACCATTTCACATTATTGCCTTTTCTAGATCAACAAATCCTATGAGCGTATGTTGAGTGTTCTTCAGTGTTGCTTCCATTATCGAGCATGCATCTATAATATCAGGCGCTGTATGGGCAGCATCTTTGAGTGACCACGAAATCGGCCGGATCCAATTTTCGCTACCAGACGTTTTTTTAACGTGGCCAAGGCTTCGAATACATTGATCTACGAGGGTCGTTTGAAGAGTTCTCGGAACGGAATCGAAAACAAGTATTTACATCACTGAAACATTTTTTTTGTTTTTCAATGTAGTCTCCTAGTAGATTAACGCACTTGGTCCAGCGATGTTGCAGTGCCTTGACCCCATCTCGAAAATGAGTTTCCTCCAGCCTATAAAATAGTTGTCAACTCCGGCTATCAATTCTTCGTTTGAAATGAATTTTCGTCCACCAAGAAAAATTTTCAGTTTGGGAAGAGATGGAAGTCTGACGGAGCCATATCAGGTGAATAAGGTGGGTGTTGGAACAATTTATACCTTAGTTCGTGTAATTTTGCCATTTCAACGGAACATATTTTTGATCCAGCGTCAAGAGTTGCTGCCCCAATCCTGCAGATAATTTTTCATTTCTAGTTCTTCACTTAAAATGTGATATATCCTTTCAGAAGACATCTGGCGTGCATGAAATATTTCACGCACTTTCAATCGGCGATCCTCCATGACCATTTTGAGCACTTTTGCAAATATTTCTGAAGTAGTGACACATCTTGGCTTACCACTGTGCGAATCGTCATCTAAGCTCTCCTGACCAAATCTGAATTCATTTGCCCACTTGGCAACAGTTGAATATGAGGGAGCAGAGTCCCCCACAGTAGTCTGGACATCTGCTTGAACGTCATTTGCTTTCAAACCTTTCTTTACAAAGTACTTAATTCCTGCTCGAATCTCGTTGTTTCCGGTCTTCGCAAATCACTACGCAGGAACAACAACAGAGCCACGTCATCGCCACAGCTCTGTTCCAAGGGTACTGACGTCACACGTGCTTACAGGCAGTAGTCCAATGAATATCACGTGAACAAGCCGTTGCGCTAGCGCTGACCTGTGTTGGTTATTTACGAGAACTTTTCAAACCACCCTCGTACTTTCGTTCTGCCAACCGCTGAGGAGTGGACAGATATTTGGAGCACCCTCTTGCCTCTGCGATGGGAAACCGCTCCTAAGAGGTAGAAGAATCAGCAATGACGAACGGCATGAGGATGCAGATGGCAATAGAAACCACTGTCTTAGAGGGGCAAATGTGTGTACAGAGGACATGTGTGTTAGTGGCGGGCCGCATGAAACAAGTTACAGGTCTGACAATACAAACGAAAGCAGCATCCTAACACTTCTAGAAGCTTTTACCAAATAGTTATGAATTGTCTAAAATACATTTAGAATCTTTTCAAAAATTTCTTGAAGCCTTCAGCTGCCATTCTCTTTATTTCCTGTACGATTGTACAATTTCGGCCTTAGGAGATGTTCAAGTATTTTATGGATGATTTTTTAGTAGCAGATAATATCATATACGTCGTTGCTCCTATGACGTCATGTTATGCTTATACAATAATAGGTGCTCCGAAAACGGCGTGAACACCTCGGATTTTAATTTTTTTTTTTTGGCCTAACATGATTTCATAGGAGCAACGACGTATATGACATAACCCGGTACTAAATAATCATCCATAAAATACTAGAAAAAGGCCTAAGGCCGAAATTATAGAATCGTACAGGAAATAAAGAGAACGGCAGCTAAGGGCTTCAAGAAATCTTTCAAAAATTTCATCGCAGATGCAGGCCCTACCGCATTGATAATTATACAATTATAACCCTTCGCAATATTCATGTAAATGCTTGACTAGCGAAATCAAAGAAAATAAATCAGCCCGAATTCGTATTGAAGCTTTGACCGATATACTATCATCAGTATACACGTGAAGATGACCAGAAGACTATGCCGAAATGTCGTGGCAGGATGTTACTAACATCTGGGATGTCTCCAATACTATAAAGCTTTATGTATACCGATTGTTAATTGTTCGTTAAACTAATCTCTTGCTACTATCAAAACCTCGAACCACACAATGGACCTTATTTCTTCATTCGGAGAATCATTTGCTTCTAATGCAGGTGCTAGCACATTTATTGTTATAGTTATCATTCTTACGAATCGTTTGATGTTACTTTCTAACTTTTACCATCTTGTACACTACTTATCATCTCTGCGGAACATCACGCTTTATGAAAATTCTAGGCTTTGTCTACATGTAATGAAAATTCTAGTATTTGTCTACACGTATTATTTTTACAGCTAAATCTCCACGCAGCGCTTAATGAACTATCAATGGATGCCGCAGCAGATGTCCCACTAACCAGTGCCTTCTGCTGGTTGAGTCTTACATAATCTTCAGGCTATGGTTCTTAGTGTACGTATATTTCGTAGCTTACCTGTCCATTTCCAGTGCTTACAGTTTCTGTCTATCCGGATTTATGATGGTCAACTTCCATTTCCATGCAGTGCCGCAAACCTGAAGTAGTCTTTCAGAAACTCCTTGTTTCGATATAAATGTGTGATAAAAGTTGTGCTGTTTTACTAAATAACGGTTTCTTCACCTGGACCAGACTACTTGTGATCCCTTCCTTACTTCGCACTATTTTCCACTACTTTCACTACTTCCACTACTGTGTCATTCCCACTTTTTTATTACTCCACATAACCTTCACTGTATCTTTGCACCAGCCAGCCTTCCATAAGACCAAACTTTCATGGTGAACAAAAATAAAAAGAGGCGATAATAAATGTAAAGATTTCCAAGCGTGTACAACGATACAGCAAGTAAAATTCTAGCTAACCATCTGACTAAAAATCGTAAGAAATTATGGTCTTTAACTTCAAACGAGCAAGGTCATCAGTCAAGGCACTCAGTCAGATCTCAGTGCTTTATTCCATTAATGACGTTTCACTGAAGATGATTTTCTGACAATTCATTTTACATTAGTCTCATGAACACCAAATAACAGATACAGAGGCAAGTTTCTCCGGGCAGGCAATCAACTACACTCACTCAAGAGTGGAAAACCAACTGGATTACGTAGGATTCCTATGGAGTATGTCATAAGAAATACACTGTGTCACTCTACTATACGTCACTGGAGGAAAGAAGGGTCCAAACTGAATAAAAAATGTCATTCCGTTTTTAAGAATGAGTAGTCGCACAGACGCAGACGTCTCTAGCCATGTACCGCCGACGTCATCCTGATGCAGAATTTTGCAAAATTTTTTATGGTCGAGGATCATTACCTTTTAGGAGATCTTCACAGAAATCAGAAATGGGTCAGCAAACAACTATCGCATGAAACGCAGCAGTCACCGTTCGTGCACGAAACCAAGAATGTGGTAGATACAAGTTCCCAGTTTGATCCTGTGTTATTACACTTCTCTAAGGTTTACCTAGCGTGTCTCGAAGACGAGTAATGCACAGAAATTTGGTTTATCTAGTAGAAGAGCTGTGCGAATTCACCGAGCCAGGTGGTGCGGTTGTTAGCACACTGGACTCGCATTCGGGAGAACAACGGATCAGACCCCCTTCCAGCCGGCCGGAGTGGCCGAGCAGTTGTAGGCGCTACAGTCTGGAACCGCGTGGCCGCTACGGTCGCAGGTTCGAATCCTGCCTCGGGCATGGATGTGTGTGATGTCCTTAGGTTAGTTAGGTTGAGGTAGTTCTAAGTTCTAGGGGCTGATGACCTCAGAAGTCCCATAGTGCTCAGAGCCATTTGAACCATTTTGAGAACCCGTTCCAGCAATCCAGGTACAGCTTCCCGTGATATCCCTAAATGGTTACAGCCAAATGTCGGGATGATTACTTTGAGAGTAGCACGGCCAATTTTCTTCCCTATCCCTGACAGTCCGAGCTTGTGCTCCTCCTGGAACGATCTCGATGTTCACGAGACGTTGAACCCTTCTTCCTTCCTTTCTTTTACGCTACGGAACTGAAAATTTCCTGGGAAATAGAATCTATCGACGCAAAAGTCACTTCGGATGCGCCTCAAAAGAGTGTTAGAGGATCATGACCGACAACAGATGGGAACATCAACTGAAACATCCAGGCAGATTAAAATGGGCGACGTGCCAGAAATGGAACGTCGGATCTTTGCCTTTGGCGGCAAAGGGTTAACAGATTCAGTAACCCGAGCACGTTACCATTTCGGAAACAATACTCCAGTCTGTCGCTAAACTATGTTCGGTAATAGTTTGGCTTCCAGGCGTCTTAGTCTCACAAGCTACGCAGAACGCCTTCTGTGAAATTTGGAAAATAGAAGAGGAGTTACTGGTGGATGTAAAAGTCGAGGACAGGTCATGAGTCGTGCAAAGACAGCTCTGTTAGTAAACCTCTGGCCGGTGGATGTAAAAGTCGAGGACAAGTCATGCATGAGTCGTGCAAAGACAGCTCTGTTAGTAAACCTCTGGCCGGGGGATGTAAAAGTCGAGGACAGGTCATGCATGAGTCGTGCAAAGACAGCTCTGTTAGTAAACCTCTGGCCCATGAACGGTAAATGTTATGGGTTCGACTTCTGGTCCGACACACAGGTTTAATCTGGCAGCAAGTTTCGTACCAGGCTACACTCCACCGTAGAGTGAAAATTTCATTGCGGAGACAGTCCACTAGGCTGTGGCTAAGCAATGTCTCCGCAACACCCTTTCTTACAGGAGTGTCAGTCCTGCTAGTTACACAGGTCCATTTTGCTGACCTATGGAAGGTACGAGATGTACTGGTGGAAGCAAATTTGTGAGGACGAGTCGTGAGGTGAGCTTGGGTAGCTAATTTAATAGAGCTGTTGGCTGCGAAAGAGGAAGATCCCGGGTTCGAGACCCAGGCTGCCTCACAGGAAATTTCATATCAGCGTACACAGGAGATCGTCACGTGATTAGAGAGAACTGGAAGATAGTTCCGAGATGGTATGTGAAACGGCTAATGTCTCCAAAACTGTGATCTATAGCTTCTTACTTCAAGAAAGGAGAAACAAAGCAATCCTGCAAACACTTGTAATGCTATATTGCCCGTGCAAAGATATTTTACTTGTGACGAGGCTTGGTAATTTACCTCCGAGACTGATACGAAACGTGAAATATCCTCGTAACTCAATGAAAGTTTCCTCGTCCATGAAACTTGCACTTTCAAACGTCAGGTTGTGAGGCATGTTGATCATGTTACTCTACTGCACTGGCGTCAGTGGGGAAGAAGACTGAAAACATAACCGATCACGGAAGTTTTCAGTTGATTAGGGAGTACCTGAAACTTATCACCAACAGTCTACAGACATTTGTGGAAGAAGTATTATTTAAGATTGTGAAAGATCGTAAGAAGTAAATTTGTAGGAAAGTTTCTGCGAATGTGTACGTGTATCTGCAAACGAGACCACATGCAAGATGGTAGTGTGATATTGCTTCAGCGTTCGTAATCGTTATCAATTAGAGACAGCAAAGGACCTGGAAGAGCAGCTGAACGGAATGGACAGTGTCTTGAAAGGAGGATATAAGATGAACATCAACAAAAGCAAAACGAGGATAATGGAATGTGGTCGAATTAAATCTGGTGATGCTGCGCGAATTAGGTTAGGAAATGAGAGGCTTAAAGTAGTAAATGAGTTTTGCTATTTGGGGAGCAAAGTAACTGATGATGGTCGAAGTAGAGAGAATATAAAATGTAGACTGGCAATGGCAAGGAAAGCGTTTCTGAAGAAGAGAAATTTGTTAACATCGAGTATAGATTCGACTGTCAGGAAGTCGTTTCTGAAAATCTTTGTATTGAGTGTAGCCATGTATGGAAGTGAAACATGGATGATAAATAGTTTGGACAAGAAGAGAATAGAAGCTTTCGAAATGTGTTGCTACAGAAGAATGCTGAAAATTAGATGGGTACATCACATAATTAATGAGGAGGTGTTGAATAGAATTGGGGAAAAGAGAAGTTTGTGGCACAACTTGAGTAGAAGAAGGGATCGGTTGGTAGGACATGTTCTGAGGGATCAAGGGATCACCAATTTAGTATTGGAGGGCAGCGCGGAGGGTAAAAATCGTAGATGGAGACCAAGTGATGAATACACTAAGCAGATTCAGAAGGATGTAGGCTGCAGTAGGTACTGGGAGATGAAGAAGCTTGCACAGGATAGAGTAGCATGGAGAGCTGCATCAAACCAGTCTCAGGACTGAAGACCACAACAACAACAACAGGGAGTACCTGAATGTTATGAGCAACAATCTACAGACATTTGTGGAAGAAGTATTCTTGAAGACTGTGAAAGATCGTAAGAAGTGGATTTGCTGGAAAGTTTCTGGGAATGTACAGGCGTACCTGCAAACGAGACCACATGCAAGATGGTAGTTCGATGTTGCTTCAGCGTTCGTAATCGTTATCAATTAGCCATGGGCGTAGACACAGGGCTGAAGATTTCAGAGCCGCGCTGTTACGATTTTGACAATTCGGAATAGCCCATCCAAGAGTGTAACAGCGATGCTCATGGAACTGAAATGTAATTTTTCGGAACAAAAGTGACGCCGTTTCCTCGAACTCCTATTGGGTAAATTTAATGAAGTGGTGTTCGGTTAAGGCTAGGTGAATATCTTCCGTCGTCACCGTATACTTCTTTTGGGGGCCATGTTAATGAGTGGTTATGAGGTGTACAGTGGCATATGGACAGACATTTTTCCCTTGCTCAATGCGCAAATACAATAGTACACGAAATCGGTAATATTGGTGCGATGTAGCTTCCACCAGACACAGTACAATTGTTTAGAGTTTTTTATATTCTGAGGTCATTCAGAATTTGAGTTACCCTGTTTCTTAACAACTAAACATATTTAGTCGTAAATATAGCACACGAGGTAATAGGCATATGACGACCGGACAAGTCTCTAAATCGTCAATAACGATGCAGCCGTGGCCGAATATGGTGGGTCTTATGGTTTCCCCCACTGATTGCGACGTTCGCTGTATAATAACGCTTCTTAAGGTAAAAATCATAGCGCCGATAGTGCTTCATTGCCAGCCGTGACAGGTATACTGGTTGAAGGTAATGAGCAAGCAGATGGTGCATAATCGAGAATCAACGCTCAACGATTTTGGATCTCAGCAGCCGCTTTGAGTAGATATAGCCACCCTTGTTGCATGAAACTCTCACTAAGAATGTATTGTTCAAGGCAGTGTGTGCCAATTAAGTACCGAAAAACTTGACACTCGAGCACAAAATAAATTGCTTAGGAGCAGTACCGACATCTACACAACGGTGGGACTATGACAGTGACGAGTTCCTCAACAGGATCGTCAGGTGGGGTGAAACATGAACTGATAATACTACCCCAGAAATCAAAGGGCAGTCAGTGCATGGCGGCAGGAGGATATCCTGGCAATAAGAAGTTAAAACTGAGTGTCAGTGCACAAGTGATGTGCACAGTCTTCATTGGCTCCCTCCCCCCCCCCTTTCCCTCGCTTTCCCCCCCCCCCCCCCTCCACCTGCCACGACCCACAGCGATGAACCTGTGGAAATTTCGACTGGCCATTCAAAACAATAGTTGTCGAATGCTCACTGCAGGTGACGTCCGGACCCTTGATGGGGTTGGGTTGCGAACTCTTTCACCATCCACCGTCCAGTCCCGATCTCCCTTATGCGATTCGCGTTTTTTCTGGCACCGAAAGAAGCATCATTCCTCTATTCAGTATTTTCGCAATGACGAAGAGCTGACGGCGACTTTCCATTCCGAAGTGACAGACGTGTACGACACAGAAATACAAACGTTAGTACCACGTAATGACAGGTATCTCAGTTCTGGTGCTGATTATGAGGAAAAATAGCTGAAATGTTACTGTGTTACGAATGAAGTTTCCCATGCTACTACGCTTTCTTGCCTGTTTTCCAGTTTTTTTTTAAATATTTCTTGATGAACCGTAGAAAACTGACGCTTAACTGAAGGCGCTGTGAACAAAAGGATCCAAGGCACAGAGGCAAAGCGCCGACACTGAAATGAATATGAAATTGCTGAGACAGCTTTTCATGAATGTTCATATACAGAGTAATCAGAACTGTCTGAAAAGTTTGTAGGGGTTTACAGGGTAGGTTGTGCTGAGGAATAATTTTTAAGAGAAAGAGTCGATATGTTGAGCCGTTTCCGAATTAATTAGCATTGAAGTTTGCCAATCAGGCAGTTGCGCGCAAGTTCGAGCGGCACGCCACGTACAAGTAATTTCAGCTGTTCTCGTAGTGTAGATGGTAACGCACAAGACTGCTCAGCTTTCGTCTCATGTTCGATTCTAACGTCCCATGTCCAGCATTCGGATAGCTCTCTTGCTTGGTTTTAGGAAAGCAGCTCAAGAATGCTGACGCCCACTCTAACGGGTCACTTGAATCCACGCAACCAGTTGCCTGATTGGCAATGCTAGTTAACGTCAGCAGATATCGGGTACATACATACGTGTAATAATCTCAGAATCGACGACGGTATGCTTTAGGCCCGTACGGTTCTCAGCAGATCGCATGTATTGTTTCAAACGGACAATGTTTTAATTTTTAAAAAAAGGGATAAATGTTTCAATCTGAAATTTTCATCCAGAAGAGTATACAGTGCAGTGCGGTTTGCAGGACCGCACTGAATCAATTGAAAAAAAATGTGTGTCTTCAGTAGTGTATGTGTTTCCAATACTTAACGTAGCGTGTTTCCAATACTTAAGGCTGCTCGTTATCTAATACTGAAAGTATTTTTCAGACCATATGTGCAACGGAACCTAGTACGCTGACACAGATTATTTCATATTTTCATCACTGGAACATATTTTTCAAGCTACAACTTTAGAGACATATTCGACGGGACGTTTAACCATAATCGTTCTTCTTCTTTTTCTTGTGGAGACATATGACACGTTACTTCGAATTTGTTACCATCTGCTGAGGAGGTCTGTGAGAGACGACAAAGGTGCAAAGCAGTGGAAAGCAGGGACATGCTGGTTTACATCGTACACAACGTTATGTTGTGTATTTTTAACTGTTTTAAGCTCTTCGCGAAGTTGATGTACGGATTCTGGCGGATGAGTTAGAAATAATGCGTAGTACGTCCTGTGCGCTTCAACTATTCATAAAAATATACAACAGTTGGTACTATAATAGTGGCAACTATTTATTTACAGCTCGTACAAAATAGATACGTGTTTCAAAGTTTTACTGACCTTCAAATTAGTCACCAGCATTGTGCATAACCCGTTGGAGCGATGTGGAAATCGTAGTATAGTCTTAGCAGTACCAGTTGTGCTGGCGGTTCGAGCGGCGCGGTCTGTTGTCCAACGAATTTGTAGTAGTTCAGAAGCGAATGTCGTGAAGTGTTTCCTTCAGTTTAAAAATCGACTTTAACTCCCGAGGGCTTAAGTCAGGGGAGTGCAGTAGGTGGTATTGCACAAAGCAAACCCAGCAGTCAAAGATATCAGTAACAGCTCGCACTGTACTTGCTTGAGCATTGTCCCGCAAAATGATGGTCAGGCCCTGCAGGAAGTGTCAGAACTTCTATCTCTGAGCTGGTCGTAGGGTTGTGTTCCAAAAATTAACAGCATAGAGACAGAAGTGATGACACATTCTGCAGGATCTGACAATCATTTTGCAGGACAATGCTCAAGCTCGTACAGTGCAAGCTGTTACTGATTTGTTTGACTGATCGGGGTGCTAAGTGCTATATCACCTACTGCACTCCCCTGACTTAAGCCCTCGTGAATTCAACTCGATTTCTAAACTGAAGGACATGCTTCACGGCATTCGCTTCAGAACTGCTACGAATGCGTCGGGGAATAGACGGCGCCGCTCGAATTGTCAACACAACTGGGACTGCTAAGAGTATCCTACGACTTCCACATCGCTGGCAACGGGTTATACACAATGCTGGTGACTACTTTCAAGGTTAGTAAAACTCTGAAACACATATCTATTTTGTATGAGCTGTAAATAAATAGTTGCCACTATAAAGTTCCTACCCTCGTATTACGGGTTTTTGTTTTATGGTCTGGATCATTATTTTCCGCGTAGCTTGATGTAGCTCACCGCAATTACCTCTCCTCTAACGGAAATGAGTAGTTACCGAATGACCTCAGTTAATTATTGTGTACACCCCAACTGCGCTCATACAAGGGAATTTTTAGCCACATGAGTCTTCATAGTGCCATGGAAGTTACAGCCTGACGTCTTAATACATATCATACACTGAGGTGAAAAAAAGTCATGGGGTACCTCCTACTATCACGTCGGACCGCCTTTTTCCCGGCGTAGTGCGGCAACCCGACGCGGCATGAACTCAACAAGTCGTTGGAAGTAGCTGCAGAGATACTGAACCACGCTGCCTCTATACGAGGTGTGGCTAGAAAAAAACCGGACTAATACTGGTGAAACAATAAAACGAATGCAATAAGGCTGAAAGTCGCGTGGCCTGTCACGTGACTCTCGCTCCGCCTACTGCTCGAGTTTCATCTGCCTCCTGCACTCAGTCTGCCCGTGGCGTCTGTTTTAAGTAGTTGACGCTTTGTCTGTGCGTCGGAAAATGTTGAGTGTACAGAAAGAAAAGCGTGTTAACATCAAATTTTGTTTCAAACTAGGAAAATCTGCAAGTGAAACGTTTGTAATCTTAAAACAAGTGTACGGCGATGATTGTTTATCGCGAACACAAGTGTTTGAGTGGTTTAAACGATTTAAAGATGGCCGCGAAGACACCAGTGATGACACTCGCACTGGCAGACCATTGTCAGCAAAAACTGGTGCAAACATTGAAAAAATCGGTAAACTTTTTCGACAAGATCGCCGTTTAACAATCAGAGCAGTGTCTGAGTTAACAGGAGTTGACAAGGAAAGTGTCGAACAAGTGCAGATGCAGATGGTCCCGAAGTAACCGAACATAACCATTCACAATGACCAGCTAATTTGAACCAGAAGATCGAGTGCATCCCAAATAAACACAGCCCACACCATTACGGAGCCACTGCCAGCTTACACAGTGCCTTATTGCCATTTCGATCCATAGTTCCGTCGGCTCAGCGCCATACTGGGTCCCTACCATCAGCTCTTACCAATTCAAATCGGGGCTCATCTGACCAGGCCAACGTATTCCATTCGTCTATAGTCCAAGCGATTCGGTCACCATGTCGTGCTGTTAGCAAATGTACTCGCGTCGGTCGTCTGCTGCCACAGCCCATTAACGCCAGATCACACCGCACTCTCTTAACAGATAGGTTCGTCGTACTTCCCACATTGATTTCCGCTCTTATTTCACGTAATGATGTCTGTCTATTAGCAATGCCACTTCTATGTAAACGCTGCTGCTATCGGTCCTGCATTGTCCGTGTCTTGGGGTAGTGCCTGAAATTTAGTATCCTTGGCACACTCTTATCACTGTGGATCTCTTAATACCGAATTCCCTAACAATTTCCGAAATGGAATGTCCCTGGCGTCTAGCTCCAACTACAAAGGCCTTTAAGCCTCGTCGTGCTGCCATAATCACGTCGGTAGCCTTTATACATGAATCAACTCAGTACAAATGACAGTTCCACCAATTCACTGCCACTTTTATACCTAGTGTAAACGGTACTATCGTCATGTGTATACGTGCGTAAGGCTGTCTCACGTCTTTTGTCAAATTGGTGTATTATTTTGTTCCTTTTATGTAGGCCTAGTATTTTAAATTCCTTCCATTCTTAACCTGCGGAGAATCTTCTCATTTCTTATCTCTGCTACAGGAAAGAGAAGTTTCTGGTTTCGCTTATATACACTCCTGGAAATGGAAAAAAGAACACATTGACACCGGTGTGTCAGACCCACCATACTTGCTCCGGACACTGCGAGAGGGCTGTACAAGCAATGATCACACGCACGGCACAGCGGACACACCAGGAACCGCGGTGTTGGCCGTCGAATGGCGCTAGCTGCGCAGCATTTGTGCACCGCCGCCGTCAGTGTCAGCCAGTTTGCCGTGGCATACGGAGCTCCATCGCAGTCTTTAACACTGGTAGCATGCCGCGACAGCGTGGACGTGAACCGTATGTGCAGTTGACGGACTTTGAGCGAGGGCGTATAGTGGGCATGCGGGAGGCCGGGTGGACGTATCGCCGAATTGCTCAACACGTGGGGCGTGAGGTCTCCACAGTACATCGATGTTGTCGCCAGTGGTCGGCGGAAGGTGCACGTGCCCGTCGACCTGGGACCAGACCGCAGCGACGCACGGATGCACTCCAAGACCGTAGGATCCTACGCAGTGCCGTAGGGGACCGCACCGTCACTTCCCAGCAAATTAGGGACACTGTTGCTCCTGGGGTATCGGCGAGGACCATTCGCAACCGTCTCCATGAAGCTGGGCTACGGTCCCGCACACCGTTAGGCCGTCTTCCGTTCACGCCCCAACATCGTGCAGCCCGCCTCCAGTGGTGTCGCGACAGGCGAGAATGGAGGGACGAATGGAGACGTGTCGTCTTCAGCGATGAGAGTCGCTTCTGCCTTGGTGCCAATGATGGTCGTATGCGTGTTTGGCGCCGTGCAGGTGAGCGCCACAATCAGGACTGCATACGACCGAGGCACACAGGGCCAACACCCGGCATCATGGTGTGAGGAGCGATCTCCTACACTGGCCGTACACCACTGGTGATCGTCGAGGGGACACTGAATAGTGCACGGTACGTCCAAACCGCCATCGAACCCATCGTTCTACCATTCCTAGACCGGCAAGGGAACTTGCTGTTCCAACAGGACAATGCACGTCCGCATGTATCCCGTGCCACCCAACGTGCTGTAGAAGGTGTAAGTCAATTACCCTGGCCAGCAAGATCTCCGGATCTGTCCCCCATTGAGCATGTTTGGGACTGGATGAAGCGTCGTCTCACGCGGTCTGCACGTCCAGCACGAACGCTGGTCCAACTGAGGCGCCAGGTGGAAATGGCATGGCAAGCCGTTCCACAGGACTACATCCAGCATCTCTACGATCGTCTCCATGGGAGAATAGCAGCCTGCATTGCTGCAAAAGGTGGATATACACTGTACTAGTGCCGAAATTGTGCATGCTCTGTTGCCTGTGTCTATGTGCCTGTGGTTCTGTCAGTGTGATCATGTGATGTATCTGACACCAGGAATGTGTCAATAAAGTTTCCCCTTCCTGGGACAATGAATTCCCGGTGTTCTTATTTCAATTTCCAGGAGTGTATATACTGAATAAATGATGGAATGGCGTAGATAGAGAGGTACAAATTGACACACATGGTTGGAATGACATGGGGTTTTATTAGAACCAAAAAAATACAAAACTTCAAAAAATGTCCGACAGATGGTGCTTCATCTGATCAGAATAGCAATAATTAGCATAACAAAGTAAGACAAAGCAAAGATGATGTTCTTTACAGGAAATGCTCAATTTGTCCACCATCATTGCTTAACAATAGCTGTAGTCGAGGAATAATGTTGTGAACAGCACTGTGAAGCATGTGCGGAGTTATGGTGATGCATTGGCGTTGGATGTTGTCTTTCAACATCCCTAGGGATGTCGGTCGATCACGATACACTTGCGACTTCAGGTAACCCCAAAGCCAATAATCGCACGGACTGAGGTCTGGGGACCTGGGAGGCCAAGCATGACGAAAGTGGCGGCTGAGCACACGACCATCACCAAACGACGCACGCAGGAGATCTTTCGCGCGTCTAGCAACATGGGGTGGAGCGCCATCCTGCATAAACATCGTACGTTCCAGCAGGCGTTTATCAACCAGGCTGGGGATGATGCGATTCTGTAACATATCGGCGTACCTCCCACCCGTCACGGTAGCAGTCACTGACGTTTTGTGTTCCAGATCCATGTGTCGGACATTTTGTGAACTTTGCTTTTTCTTGGTTGTAATAAAGCCCTATGTCATTCCAAGTATGTGTGTCAATTTTCACCTTTCTATGTACATTATTCCATGGTTTATTACGTTTTCAAATTTATACTGACTTTTTGATCACCCGATATATATATATATATATATATATATATATATATATATATATATATATATATATATATTGTATCATAATTAATGGCGTAAACGCATACTGTTGAAAGTATACGACACTAGAAGGGAAAAAGTGTCAGTAAACATGAGGTCGAAAGTGCATCCCTTAAGAGCGACGACCAATTTTTCAACTTCGATACTGTGAAACAAATCTCTTCTACTGCAAGTTCTTAGCTTCAAATATTTTGGGAAGTTGTAGTGTGGACCAAAAGAAGAAAAAAATATCGAGCAAACATGTGTTCTGAAACGCATACCTTAAAAGTTACGAGCACTTGATCATTAGAAGAGTTGTGTTTCAAAGTAGCGAACATGAACATGTGCTCATAGCTCTTACGGAATGCATTCTAGAGTACATGTTTACTGGACCGTTTTTCTTGTTTTGGTCCATACTACCAGCTCCCAAAATATGGAAAGCAAAGATCTTGCAGCAGAAGAGATTTGTTTCACAGTATCGAAGATGAAAAATATGTTTACTGACTTTTTTTGCTTCTAGTATCGTGTACTTTCAACTGTATGCGTTTAAGCCATTAATTATGATACACCATATATATATATATATATATATATATATATATATATATATATATATATATAGGGTGTTTCAAAAACGACCGGTATATTTGAAACGGCAATAAAAACTAAACGAGCAGCGATAGAAATACACCGTTTGTTGCAATATGCTTGGGACAACAGTACATTTTCAGGCGGACAAACTTTCGAAATTACAGTAGTTACAATTTTCAACAACAGATGGCGCTGCAAGTGATGTGAAAGATATAGAAGACAACGCAGTCTGTGGGTGCGCCATTCTGTACGTCGTCTTTCTGCGGTAGGCGTGTGCTGTTCACAACGTGCAAGTGTGCTTTAGACAACATGGTTTATTCCTTAGAACAGAGGATTTTTCTGGTGTTGGAATTCCACCGCCTAGAACACAGTGTTGTTGCAACAAGACGAAGTTTTCAACGGAGGTTTCATGTAACCAAAGGACCTAAAGCGATACAATAAAGGATCTGTTTGAAAAATTTCAACGGACTGGGAACGTGACGGATGAACGTGCTGGAAAGGTAGGGCGACCGCGTACGGCAACCACAGAGGGCAACGCGCAGCTAGTGCAGCAGGTGATCCAACAGCGGCCTCGGGTTTCCGTTGGCCGTGTTGCAGCTGCGGTCCAAATGACGCCAACGTCCACGTATCGTCTCATGCGCCAGAGTTTACACCTCTATCCATACAAAATTCAAACGCAGCAACCCCTCAGCGCCGCTACCATTGCTGCACGAGAGACATTCGCTAACGATATAGTGCACAGGATTGATGTCGGCGATATGCATGTGGGCAGCATTTGGTTTACTGACGAAGCTTATTTTTACCTGGACGGCTTCGTCAATAAGCAGAACTGGCGCATATGGGGAACCGAAAAGCCCCATGTTGCAGTCCCATCGTCCCTGCATCCTCAAAAAGTACTGGTCTGGGCCGCCATGTCTTCCAAAGGAATCATTGGCCCATTGTTCAGATCCGAAACGATTACTGCATCACGCTATCTGGACATTCTTCGTCAATTTGTGGCGGTACAAACTGCCTTAGACGACACTGCGAACACCTCGTGGTTTATGCAAGATGGTGCCCGGCCACATCGCACGGCCGACGTCTTTAAGTTCCTGAATGAATATTTCGATGATCGTGTGATTGCTTTGGGCTATCCGAAACATACAGGAGGCGGCGTGGATTGGCCTCCCTATCCGCCAGACATGAACCCCTGTGACTTCTTTCTGTAGGGACACTTGAAAGACCAGGTCTACCGGCAGAATCCAGAAACAATTGAACAGCTGAAGCAGTACATCTCATCTGCATGTGAAGCCATTCCGCCAGACACGTTGTCTGAGGTTTCGGGTAATTTCATTCAGAGACTACGCCATATTATTGCTACGCATGGTGGATATGTGGAAAATATCGTACTATAGAGTTTCCCAGACCGCAGCGCCATCTGTTGTTGAAAATTGTAACTACTGTAATTTCGAAAGTTTGTCTGCCTGAAAATTTACTGTTGTCCCAAATATATTGCAACAAACGGTGTATTTCTATCGCTGCTCATTTAGTTTTTATTGCCGTTTCCAATATACCGGTCATTTCTGAAACACCCTGTATATATATATATATATACCCTCGGCTGATTTGATAATAATGATTGTCATCATGATGTTATATTTGTGGAGTTCAGTAGCACTGTCATAAGCACTCATACTGGGAGTCAGATTGCTCGTGAGAAGGGGAAGGGGTAACGGTGACTGTCGCGTAATATCCACCAATCAGTGGTAGAAACCGTCTTCATGAGACAATGGTACTTGCATTTGAAACTGATGACGTGTGTACGCTTGAAACGTCGGCGAAGCGCGCCATCGGTGACAGGGCGGCCGCCGCAGACTATTCTTGGGACGAGGTGGCCTCGCGTTTCATGAATATGCATGCAGGCTCCCTGACCGGAGCACCCGGCCTGCCCTGGGTGGCTCTGTAGCCCTCATTTGAGACTTCTGCTACACGGCACTGTAGCGGTAGACTGCGAAAGCACATGCGAGCTCTGCTCAAGGCCGAGTGACAGCAAACAGCGGAGTGCGCAAAGGAGCAACGGCAGTCGTTCATTTCGACATGAGTCGTGTACCGTGGAAGACCGCCGCTGTATCTAACGCACAGGTTGGCCTCTCCAAGAGAGCAAGTACTTTTCAATATTTCATTGTAACTGGCAGGTTTACGTGTTGGTTACTTCACGCTGTCCGGTTGTATATCTGCCCCAACGTTAATTTAGACAGGAAGACGAATGCAATATTTCTATTGTCTCAAAAAGAATCTTAATTGATATTCATGCTGTTGTTGTTGTTGTGGTCTTCAGCCTGAGACTGGTTTGATGCAGCTCTCCATGCTACTCTATCCTGTGCAAGCTTCTTCATCTCCCAGTACCTACTGCAACCTACATCCTTCTGAATCTGCTTAGTGTATGCATCTCTTGGTCTCCCCCTACGATTTTTACCCTCCACGCTGCCCTCCAATACTATATTGGTGGTCCCTTGATGCCTCAGAACATGTCCTACCAACCGATCCCTTCTTCTGGTCAAGTTGTGCCACAAACCCCTCTTCTCCCCAATCCGATTCAGTACCTCCTCATTAGTTATGTGATCTACCCATCTAATCTTCAGCATTCTTCTGTAGCACCACATTTCGAAAGATTCTATTCTCTTCTTGTCCAAACTATTTATCGTCCATGTTTCACTTCCATACATGGCTACACTCCATACAAATACTTTCAGAAAAGACTTCCTGACACTTAAATCTATACTCGATGTTAACAAATTTCTCTTCTTCAGAAACGCTTTCCTTGCCATTGCCAGTCTACATTTTATATCCTCTCTACTTCGACCATCATCGGTTATTTTGCTCCCCAAATAGCAAAACTCCTTTACTACTTTAAGTGTCTCATTTCCTAATCTAATACCCTCAACATCACCCGACTTACTTCGACTACATTCCATTATCCTTGTTTTGCTTTTGTTGATGTTCATCTTATATCCTCCCTTCAAGACACCATCCATTCCGTTCAACTGCTCTTCCAAGTCCTTTGCTGTCTCTGACAGAATTACAATGTCGTCGGCGAACCTCAAAGTTTTTATTTCTTCTCCATGGATTTTAATACCTACTCCGAATTTTTCTTTTGTTTCCTTCACTGCTTGCTCAATATACAGATTGAATAACATCGGGGAGAGGCTACAACCCTGTCTTACTCCCTTCCCAACCACTGGTTCCCTTTCGTGTCCCTCGACTCTTATAACTGCCATCTGGTTTCTGTACAAATTGTAAATAGCCTTTCGCTCCCTGTATTTTACCCCTGCCACCTTTAGAATTTGAAAGAGAGTATTCCAGTCAACATTGTCAAAAGCTTTCTCTAAGTCTACAAATGCTAGAAACGTAGGTTTGCCTTTCCTTAATCTTTCTTCTAAGATAAGTCGCAAGGTCAGTATTGCCTCACGTGTTCCAGTATTTCTACGGAATCCAAACTGATCTTCCCCGAGGTCGGCTTCTACCAGTTTTTCCATTCGTCTGTGAAGAATTCGTGTTAGTATTTTGCAGCTGTGGCTTATTAAACTGATTGTTCGGTAATTCTCACATCTGTCAACACCTGCTTTCTTTGGGATTGGAATTATTATATTCTTCTTGAAGTCTGAGGGTATTTCGCCTGTTTCATACATCTTGCTCACCAGATGGTATAGTTTTGTCAGGACTGGCTCTCCCAAGGCCGTCAGTAGTTCCAATGGAATGTTGTCTACTCCGGGGGCCTTGTTTCGACTCAGGTCTTTCAGTGCTCTGTCAAACTCTTCACGCAGTATAGTATCTCCCATTTGATCTTCATCTACATCCTCTTCCATTTCCATAATATTGTCCTCAAGTACATCGCCCTTGTATAGACCCTCTATATACTCCTTCCACCTTTCTGCTTTCCCTTCTTTGCTTAGAACTGGGTTGCCATCTGAGCTCTTGATGTTCATAGAAGTGGTTCTCTTATCTCCAAAGGTCTCTTTAATTTTCCTGTAGGCAGTATCTATCTTACCCCTAGTGAGATAAGCCTCTACATCCTTACATTTGTCCCCTAGCCATCCCTGCTTAGCCATTTTGCACTTCCTGTCGATCTCATTTTTGAGACGTTTGTATTCCTTTTTGCCTGCTTCATTTACTGCATTTTTATATTTTCTACTTTCATCAATTAAACTCAATATTTCTTCTGTTACCCAAGGATTTCTACTAGCCCTCGTCTTTTTACCTACTTTATCCTCTGCTGCCTTCACTACTTCATCCCTCAAAGCTACCCATTCTTCTTCTACTGTATTTCTTTCCCCCATTCCTGTCAATTGTTCCCTTATGCTCTCCCTGAAACTCTGTACAACCTCTGGTTCTTTCAGTTTATCCAGGTCCCATCTCCTTAAATTCCCACCTTTTTGCAGTTTCTTCAGTTTCAATCTACAGGTCATAACCAATAGATTGTGGGCAGAGTCCACATCTGCCCCTGGAAATGTCTTACAATTTAAAACCTGGTTCCTAAATCTCTGTCTTACCATTATATAATCTATCTGATACCTTTTAGTATCTCCAGGATTCTTCCATATATACAACCTTCTATCATGATTCTTAAACCAAGTGTTAGCTATGATTAAGTTGTGCTCATGCTAATAAAGGTAAAATACAGTAAATGAATTATAAAGTAAAGCCGGCCCCGGCGGCCGAGCGGTTCTAGGCGCTACAGTCTGGAACCGTGCGACCGCTACGGTCGCAGGTTAGAATCCTGCCTCGGGTATGGATGTGTGTGATGGCCTTAGGTAAGTTAGGTTGAAGTAGTTCTAAGTTCTAGGGGACTGATGGCCTCAGAAGTTAAGTCCCATAGTGCTCAGAGCCATTTGAGCCATATGAAGTAAAACAAAAACTCCGTCCACAGACCACGACGAGCCCATCGAATCCGATCGACCGCCATGTCACCCTCTGCCAATGATGTAATTAGATGCGGTAAGGAGGGCCGTCGAGTCGACACACCGTTATCCAGGCCGTTATGATTTTTTGCGACCAGGAGCCGCTGATACTCGGTCTCGCAACTCCTTAGTTGGTATCACGAGACTAATTGGATGCCGTTCCAGGCTTCCCTACAAATTTCCATCCCTATCACTACCAGGACTTGAACCAGAGTTCTCCCCATGGCAGTCAGTCGCACTGAACACTCACCATCGGAGGCAGACACATGAATTATGAAGTACAACGTTTTAAACATTTGTTGTAATAAAAATTTGTATAAGAACTTGACTATAGACCTAAAGGGAACTTTTTCTACAATGGATCTGAATAAACTTCAAGCTTCTCACCGAGATGTTGTAATAAATATGTTTTATCTTATGACTCCACTTCTGAGCAAGCAGAACCGGTTAATGCTTGTTATATCATCTATTCTTACCGTCACTCACATCTAGTAGGTTTGTGTCGTGACAACTATAAGCGTTCACTTTGGATTCTGCCCTTATATTATTTGTTATCAATTATTTTTACATCTCACCACTTGATAGCTGCACGCAACCCACAGAGAATGATAAGAATGTCATAATGGAACTGTCTTCTTTGTGACATAAAGACATAAAAGTGTCAATACTGACTGAGCTTGTTGCACGCTTTCCGAAGCTAGTCTTACATGTTACCACTGATCCACAGTTATCTTGGACAATATTGACATCTAGTGCAAGAAGCTCTGCGTAAAATGAACATGGTTCACTACAAAAAATGTTTCAGACATTAAGATGACCGCTAAGACTCTTGAAACTGGTTGTCTTGAAATATTTTATGCGATCTTGGCTTTTGAATAGTTTTTAACCTGTAAGGAACCTACGACTATTTCAGGGCTAAGGTGTTTTATGCTATCTAGTAAACTATTCACGGCGAGAACCAGAGGTCCTCCGACTCCAGGGATATTTTACGAGTACAGTGTTACAAGAAACCTACGGTCTTAGGCAGATCTTTGCGGTGTAGTAATTTAATTATGATTTATTCACTATGTAACCTCAATCAACCTTGATTTTGTGAAAACAACAGCACAACAGCAAAGAATCCGGTTACATGCAATTACCGAAACGTAAAACACAAAATACAGGTTAGGTCCTGCAATATCCTCAGACAAAAGCATCGATGCGGGGCCAGCTCAGCGTAGCGCCGCTGGGACGCTCTACGATTGCATGTACAGGGCTATTACAAATGATTGAAGCGATTTCATAAATTCACTGTAGCTCCATTCATTGACATATGGTCACGACACACTACAGATACGTAGAAAAACTCATAAAGTTTTGTTCGGCTGAAGCCGCACTTCAGGTTTCTGCCGCCAGAGCGCTCGAGAGCGCTGTGAGACAAAATGGCGACAGGAGCCGAGAAAGCGTACGTCGTGCTTGAAATGCACTCACATCAGTCAGTCATAACAGTGCTACGACACTTCAGGACGAAGTTCAACAAAGATCCACCAACTGCTAACTCAGTTCGGCGATGGTACGCGCAGTTTAAAGCTTCTGGATGCGTCTGTAAGGGGAAATCAACGGGTCGGCCTGCAGTGAGCGAAAAAAAACGGTTGAACGCGTGCGGGCAAGTTTCACGCGTAGCCCGCGGAAATTGGCTCATGCCACAACTGGAGACCGACAGCGCCGACTTCATCTTTCAACAGGATGGTGCTCCACCGCACTTCCATCATGATGTTCGGCATTTCTTAAACAGGAGATTGGAAAACCGATGGATCGGTCGTGGTGGAGATCATGATCAACGATTCATGTCATGGCCTCCACGCTCTCCCGACTTAACCCCATGCGATTTCTTTCTGTGGGGTTATGTGAAAGATTCAGTGTTTAAACCTCCTCTACCAATAAACGTGCGAGAACTGCGAGCTAGCATCATTGATGGGGACATGCTGCGCCGAGTGTGGGAGGAACTTGATTATCGGCTTGATGTCTCCTGAATCACTAAAGGGGCACATATCGAACATCTGTGAATGCCTAAAAAAACTTTTTGAGTTTTTGAATGTGTGTGCAAAGCATTGTGAAAATATCTCAAATAATAAAGTTATTGTAGAGCTGTGAAATCGCTTCAATCATTTGTAATAACCCTGTAGTGAACCCATACAAGAAGTGCAAACGGCCGAGCTCTTCAACAGTAAACCTATACACAGTACTGCTTTGTATCATTGATAATTCACAAGTACCAATGCCGAGAACAAAACCCTGGACTGAACCGAGCAGTTGTGAATGCAGTCCAGAAGGCAATGAGGTAAAGAAGTCACTACTGACCTCAGCAACAGATAACATGAGCGGGTGGGAACAAGACGCAGAGCTCACGCCCTCGATATTTGCGCCGTTGTGCGCAGTTTGAATGCAATGGGGAAACAGTGCTAAGTGGGGCAAGAAACCAAGAGAGCCATCGGAACTCGTAGGTCCCTTACTCCAGAATACTTACACGGTGTCCCCGAAGAACCTTTTAAGGGGTTCCGGAACGCCCTATACTTGTAATGTTAAAATAACGCCTATAAATTACATCTGTCCTCACAAAGTATTTGAGGTAGGAAGTTGAACTTTTTACAGATTATTTATTGGAATATGGGCTACAACTTAACACAGGGATTTTACAAAATTTTAGTTCAGTTATTAAAGATTATTTTTTTCAATTGTAATGAAAATCCACAACATTTTTTTGCAATTTTTTATTTATGTATTCAAAAATATACAGTTTTTTGGAAAAAGGCTGTGTTAAATTATGCATAAGGTACTGTGTAACATTTACTGAAAGTTTGAAACAAATATGTTTGGAAGACCCTTAGAAAACATGTAATTAGTATGAGAAAATAAAAGTTTTGGGAATCGAGCGACAAAGATTCGATTAACTTTTTAGTGCATTCCAGGTCCATAGGATGGATTATCTTCATCCTCTGCAAACTCCACCTCCAGCTTCCTCTTGTTCCTCCTCCTGTTCACTCTTGCTTGTATTTCTAGACTCTTTACAGCCCTGTCTGCAGCCCGAAGGCGTTCCTTGTCTAAAGCAAGCATCGCTCGTACCATGTTAGAACCTATCTTCATTCCCATATTTCTAAATACCTTGCACCTTACAATGTTGCCATCATTGAAAGTCGCAACAGCATCATACACACAGAAGTGAAGTGTTTCTATTCCTACAAATACAGTCTTGGGGATTCTCCACCATATAACACTATTTACACTTTCATTGGGGTTTTGAGTTTTTCCGTGAATACACTTTTTCAACAGTTCAGGTGCTGCTAAGTCTCTGAAAATAGGTTTAATCACCTCCATTATTGCATGAGGCAGACTATGCTTATGAGTGTACACTTCACCAGTTAGCAATCCTTTGTTATTTTTACACAAACTGTCTTCTTCTTTGGGACACAAGCTATGTTGGGGATTTTCATCGTCTTTATTGTTTACAGTAATAACACATACCTTTGGCTTTCCAACATTTCTCCTTTTCTTAAAAGCCTTCAGAGGATTTCTAATAACTTTACTTTTAATCATTATTATACTTCAACAAAACAGAGACTCAAGAAACAGAATTAATTACGAATATCTTCGAGATAACGACAGAGTAAATAAACATGAAACAATCGACAATCACACCAGCGATATATATTGAACCATCACAGGTTAGCCACATCACATACTTTATCTCACATCACTAAAATGTACCTGATGAACACGGACGTTAATAATAACACCATTTGACAGCAGTTTAACAGCGCCACAGTGGGTCACGCCCATGTAGAACACATTTCAAAAAAAAAATTTAAAAATAGTTGTAGTCTTCGGAATTGAATAAATTATATATCTATTAAAAGGTAATAGTCTGCAGATTCAGAAAACACAAAAAAGTAAAAATTGAACTTTTCATGATTTTGAGCCTTTCCGGAGCCCCTTAAAGTCTGTCGTAGAGTTCTGGATCACTCTGTATATGCGAAGTTTGAAACATCCATGGATTCTATGGTTATGCCATACCTTGCCCCACGCTCCCACGTCCACGAATACTCCTGCACTCATCCAATAGTACTTTGCTTCCCAGACTGTAAATTATGTATGTACCATAATTGGTAGAAACTACTGCTAAATAATGCTTACATATCACATATGCAGGTATTGACAGGTGTAAAAATTGCGGAATTATCTGTTTAATACGTCACAGCTGCAAAATACTAACACGAATTCCTTACAGACGAATGCAATAACTGGTAGAAGCAGACCTCGGGGAAGATCAGTTTCGCTTCCGTAGAAATGTTGGAACACGTGACGCAATACTGACCGTACCACTTATCTTAGATGATTGGTTAAGCAAAGGCAAACCTACGTTTCTCGCATTTGTAGACTTAAAGAAAGCGTTTGAGAATGTCGACTGCAATATTCTCCTCTAAATTTTGAATGTGGCAGGCGTAAAATACAGAGAGTGAAAGGCTATTTATAATTTGTACAGAAACCAGATGGCAGTTATAAGAGTAGAATGACATGAAAGGGAAGCAGTGGTTGGGAAGGAAGTGAGACAGGATTGTAGCCTATCCCAGATGTTATTCAATCAATGTATTGAGCAAGCAGTAAAGGAAAGCAGAGAAAAATTTGGAGAAGGAATTAAAATCCATGGTGAAGAAATATAAACTTTGAGGTTTGCCGATGACATTTTAATTCTGTCAGACAGCAAAGGAACTGGAAGACTAGTTGAACGGAATGGACCATGTCTTTTAAGGAGGATATAAGCTGAACATCTATAAAAGCAAAACGAGGATAGTGGAATGTAGTGGAATTAAATCAGGTAATGCTGACGGAATTAGATTAGAAAATGAGACACTTAAAATAGTAAATGAGTTTTGCTATTTGGAGAGCAAAATAACTAATAATGGACGAAGTAGAGAGAATGTAAAATGTAGACTGCGAATGGCAGGGAAAGAGTTTCTGAAGAACAGCAATTTTTTTAACTTCGAGTGTAGGTTTATGTGCCAGGAAGTCTTTTCTGAAAGTATTTGTATGGAGTGTAGCGATGTATGGAAGTGAAACATGCACGATGAAATATTTTAGACAAGAAGCGAATAGAAGTTTTTGAAATGTGTTGCTATAGAAGAATGCTGAAAATTAGATGGATAGACCACGTAACTAATGAGGAGGTACAGAATAGATTTCGGGAGAAGAGGAATTTGTGGCTCAACATGACTAAAAGGAGGGACATGTTCTGAGGCATCAAGGGCTCACCAATTTAGTGTTGGAGGGCAGCGTGGTTGGTAAAATTGGAAGAGGGAGACCAAGAGATGAATAGACTAAGCAAATTAAGTACGATTTAGGTAGCAGTAGGTACTTGGAGATGAAGAAGCTCGCACAGGATGGAGTAGCATGGAGAGCTGCATCAAACCAGTCTCTGGACTGATGGCGACAACAACAACATCACCTATTTACCTCTCCCATCTCTTAAAATATGGACGCCAGTAGTGTCCTACATCACATGGATCTGCCCACCGATTTTGCCTGAAATCGGTCCAGGCATTCCACAGCTAGAGTTAGACTTTTCTGTAGATCACAAGCAGCCAGTGAGAAGAACAGAAACTTACTGATTTAATACGCAACTTATTATATTATCAATATTTAATAAATTAAACGCGTTAGTTTCGTTTTGTTCTACGGTATTAATTTAGTATATTAATCGGTTTTTTGCTGAAAAAGCCATCATCAGACATTTACAGACGACTGTCTCAAAGGTAGCTACAATACTTCTATGTGACTCTGGAAGAGACATTCCACATCTACATTGTAGAACTAATGTACAGTAAACAACACGTTTGACAGTGTGATTGTAATGCAATGTAGAAAGTAAGAAGTTGAACAATAAGTAAATACAAAGGGAATAAACAGGACAAACTTTAACTCAAAACTGGAAGTGCATGCCTACATAACAGTTTATATCAATGAACGAAACTTGAAAATAAAATAAAATTGTTATCTGAAGGGGCTACATCAAGACGTATAAAACATATGGAGTGATGCACAAACCAATTTAAAAAATATCCATTGTATCTACACAATGTACGAAGAGCTTAGCGAATATTAATAAAACAAACGGAAATCAATAAGCGCATGAAAATGAGGGAATGTTAGGGAACATACAGTAAATGCCATCTTTCATTACTTCTCACACTGTATGTTCGTTTATATTACTCCACTTCCTGTATTGACTGAGTTCCTTTATTTTATTGAAACTGGCTACGTTGTCCATATAGTTTGTGACTACAATTGTTAAGACATTCTTTTAATTGGTACTTGTATTACCTTCCATGTTTAATACATCTTGAAGTTGTCTCGTCAAGGCCTGTTCTCATTGGACCTATTACATGTATATATGGCCGCAGCTTCTGAGTATAGCGTTAACGTTTTTCCTGTTCGCTCCCTCTATGATTGCATATTGTTCAGATTTTACTTTTCAAATTGCAGCGACACCGCAATGCTAAAGGTGTAATTTTCTGTGTTTTAGTTCTTCAGTATAGATGGGTAACTTATTTTCCAATGTAGTATACAAACATTGTAAGTTCTGTGGCGACCATAGTCAGTAAATGTCTGATTATGGCCTCGTGAGCCGAAAACCTGTTAATACACTAAATATTGTAGAACAAATCCAGACTAACGCTTTTCATTTGTTATAATGTTTTTCTATCTAAAACCGACGGAAAAGTCAGTTAACATCATAAATATTTTGTTGGACTGCATTGTCCAAACGAAGCAAGTTGGTCGGTTGGCTACAATATGCAGGAAACATTTCATTACTGAGCGAACCGAAATTATGTGCAAGTCTGGACAATCCATGCCTGCCGTGGGCTTGCCCGGTAGCACTACTTGGCCATTGTGTACAAGTGAATGTGGGATACTTTTTCTTATCCACGACTTATTACCAACACGAACCTGAAAGTTACCCTGTCCCACTTCTTATTCTCACAGTCATTTCTGACTGCCTCTTCTTCCACAAGCTATTCATATAAACAAAAAACATTCGACGTTATTTATTGAATATATCTTTCCACAAACAAAAACTAGGCACCGGCCTTGCCGTAGTGGATACACTAGTTCCCGTGAGATCACCGAAGTTCAGCGCTGTCGGGCGTGGTCGGCACTCGGATGGGTGACCATCCAGGCCACCATGCGCCATATTTCGGTGTGCATTCAGCCTCGTTATGCCAATTGAGGAGCTACTCGACCGAATAGTAGCGGCTTCGGTCAAGAATACCATCATAACGGCCGGGAGAGCGTTGTGCTGACCCCACACCCCTCCTATCCGCATCCTCCATGAGGATGACACGGCGGTCGGATGGTCCCGGTAGGCCACTCGTGGACTGAATACTGAGTCCAAACAAAAACTGGAAGAGCAATTTCTCTCAGGCAATATGTGCAGGAGATGTTTCCCTATGCTTCTTGAAGTCACACTGAATGCACATTTAACTGTCGTATTTCAAACTCCTACTGTAACCTCCTCCTCACTTATCGACCTTAATGAGAGCGAAAAATTAAACCGCGTGTACCTAATGGAAATTTGGGAAAAGCAATCGTCACCGAAGTCTAATCTGTCGGTAAAGAGGGAGGAAAGGGTTACATCTAAATGAGAGGAAAGATGCAAATGAAACTGGTGAAAATTAATTTTGAGAAAAGGATAAAATTAATAAAGAAAGTCAATGTGCGGTCGTTACGTTAACAATTAATTGGCGTTAATTAAATATTTTAGATTTGGAGGAAATTATGGTCGCCAGTCCTATGGACTACTACTACAATAACCGAAAAACAAAGGTTATTACACATATAATTTGCACTAGAAGCGTGGAAACTGAAGGTTGACACGTCTAGTGTGAAAACTAAAAGTTTGTCTGAAGTAATAAATTTCGCTACACTCTGACTTAATTTAGCAACAGAATTAATAAAACCGGAAAATTGAAATTTAATTTAGTAAGCTCTGTTTCTGAAGCACATCGAAATTCAGTAAAATACGGTTAGTCTTGTGCTACCTCAAAAATCATTTCAAAAGCTACTTGAATCTACGCAATTTAGAAATAAGAGATCTAACTTTGAACTTGAATTAAGTGATTCTGAACAATTAACAATAGTAAAATTTAGTACTTATGAAGCTGAGCTGCAGTCACAGGTAAGCTAAAATACGGTAACAAAACTCGCACTCTTAATTTGTGCTTGTGTAATCTAAATACTGTAGCCAGCTATGAATACCTTAAGTGAACTTTGAAATTAAAGCAGTGAAATCGAATGATATTACTTTAATGCTGGCGTTTGATTTTAAACGACACTCGGGTTCATTCCGGAAAAGGAAAGGCCCTGCTTGGTAATGCAATTGGGACAATGAGCAACAAAGGTTCACGCTACGTTGCTGTAATTTAGTGAGAAAAATTTAACAGTTTGAAAAGCTGAGGTCTGCCATACAGTTCTAAAACCTTACGTGCTACCAGTCTCCCTTGTTGGTTGATTGAAGGTTTGAAGCTGTCGATCGAGGAGGTGGCGACAGTCACTCATTGTCGGCCGTCGCTGTTGCAGAAGCTGGATGTTGGCGCGCCTTCTTCTCGACACGGTTACCAGGCGAATCGGGCTCTTGATGTGTGCCAGCTAATGCTTCCCGTCCGCGACACCGTGCTAGAAACTATTATAGCCAGTCGAGCGCAATTACATGCTGCCAAACCCCGAAAGCGCGGCAACTCGCGGGAGCGTCACACAACACACCTGCTCCACTGCACCACCCCAGCCAGACTCTCCCTCTGCCCGCGCTCCACGCGGCCGAGGTCACACTACCAAAGATCCTAAACACTTTGGTCCTCCACACGACCTATCATGTATTCGTTCGATAGCATAGTTTTCCCTAGGCAAGACCCAGCGAAAAATACAAATTGTATTTACAAAACAAACCAATTATACATCGACATAAATGCATGTATTTACAAATAGTAAAACAATTACAATATACAAAGATACAGAAACGTCATATCTTCAGGTAACAAAATAAGGAAAAAAAATTATAGTACAATAGATGGAAACAGGAGGATATGCATTCCCGGCGCTACACTACTGATCCACAAGTCTGAGAGTGATGCCGTCATTATTTGATTAAATTATTTGCCTCTGAGATGTGTTATTTATTCCAACTTTCTTTTTATTCGGCAATCAGTTACGGATTCAGAACCTTCCAACTTAAGACAGCTGTAAATACAAATTTCGTAATCAAGAGTGTGCACGGTAAAATTCTCTCTCTACGGAAAAGATGAAAGCATCTATCTATTTGGCATGCACCAGAATCAGCAACGGGTGCTGTAACTACTGATATACACTCCTGGAAATTGAAATAAGAACACCGGGAATTCATTGTCCCAGGAAGGGGAAACTTTATTGACACATTCCTGGGGTCAGATACATCACATGATCACACTGACAGAACCACAGGCACATAGACACAGGCAACAGAGCATGCACAATGTCGGCACTAGTACAGTGTATATCCACCTTTCGCAGCAATGCAGGCTGCTATCCTCCCATGGAGACGATCGTAGAGATGCTGGATGTAGTCCTGTGGAACGGCTTGCCATGCCATTTCCACCTGGCGCCTCAGTTGGACCAGCGTTCGTGCTGGACGTGCAGACCGCGTGAGACGACGCTTCATCCAGTCCCAAACATGCTCAATGGGGGACAGATCCGGAGATCTTGCTGGCCAGGGTAGTTGACTTACACCTTCTAGAGCACGTTGGGTGGCACGGGATACATGCGGACGTGCATTGTCCTGTTGGAACAGCAAGTTCCCTTGCCGGCCTAGGAATGGTAGAACGATGGGTTCGATGACGGTTTGGATGTACCGTGCACTATTCAGTGTCCCCTCGACGATCACCAGTGATGTACGGCCAGTGTAGGAGATCGCTCCCCACACCATGATGCCGGGTGTTGGCCCTGTGTGCCTCGGTCGTATGCAGTCCTGATTGTGGCGCTCACCTGCACGGCGCCAAACACGCATACGACCATCATTGGCACCAAGGCAGAAGCGACTCTCATCGCTGAAGACGACACGTCTCCATTCGTCCCTCCATTCACGCCTGTCGCGACACCACTAGAGGCGGGCTGCACGATGTTGGGGCGTGAGCGGAAGACGGCCTAACGGTGTGCGGGACCGTAGCCCAGCTTCATGGAGACGGTTGCGAATGGTCCTCGCCGATACCCCAGGAGCAACAGTGTCCCTAATTTGCTGGGAAGTGGCGGTGCGTTCCCCTACGGCACTGCGTTGGATCCTACGGTCTTGGCGTGCATCCGTGCGTCGCTGCGGTCCGGTCCCAGGTCGACGGGCACGTGCACCTTCCGCCGACCACTGGCGACAACATCGATGTACTGTGGAGACCTCACGCCCCACGTGTTGAGCAATTCGGCGGTACGTCCACCCGGCCTCCCGCATGCCCACTATACGCCCTCGCTCAAAGTCCGTCAACTGCACATACGGTTCACGTCCACGCTGTCGCGGCATGCTACCAGTGTTAAAGACTGCGATGGAGCTCCGTATGCCACGGCAAACTGGCTGACACTGACGGCGGCGGTGCACAAATGCTGCGCAGCTAGCGCCATTCGACGGCCAACACCGCGGTTCCTGGTGTGTCCGCTGTGCCGTGCGTGTGATCATTGCTTGTACAGCCCTCTCGCAATGTCCGGAGCAAGTATGGTGGGTCTGACACACCGGTGTCAATGTGTTCTTTTTTCCATTTCCAGGAGTGTAGATACTTATGCTACGAATACCAGATTCTTACTTTGGTTGACAAAATTTTATATTATGAGACTTCACAAACTATAGTACATTAAAAAGTAAAGGAAACAACGAAAATAAAGAACACCAGATCTCTTGTTTTGTGGCGGAAGTACCTACGTTCAATTGAATCAGTGTACTAGCCACTGACTTGTGCCCAGGCCTGGTGACTGACTAGATAATCTTTTCCATTATACACCCTGTAGTTTTTTAAGCGGTTTTATCTTACGTTCTTACCATTATTGACAAATTCAAGCTACCAGTACTAGGTATGAATAAGTTCATTATATCTTAGTGCTATTTGTGGCACTATCGACGGTATTATTTATAGTGTCACACTCTGATTGATAAATTTCCGTTGCTGAAACAGCCCTGACAAATCACACTTGCTGATCCTAGGAATCCATCTGGATTTCAAATGGTGAAAATCACTCTAAGCACTATGGGACTCAACATTTGAGGTCATCAGTCCCCCTAGACCAACAACTACTTAAACCTAACTTACCTAAGGACATTACACACATCCATGCCAGAGGCAGGATTCGAACCTGCGACAGGAGCAGCAGCGTGGTTCCGGACTGAAGCGCCTAGAACCACTCGGCCACAGTGGCCGGCCATCTGGAGTTCACTACCTGACAAAATAATTTTATTTCTCTTTATAGGACGGGTGAGGAGGTCAAGATTTATATTACCGCCGTCCGAAGGAGACCAGTTGATAACAAAAATGTCCTACCATATTACTTCTTTTTTAACACAACCAAAATATGCCATCTACTTTACTCTACCATTGTCCATTTCTCTGTGCGCCGAGACCCGCGAGTACAAGCTGCGCCGCCGTGTGTGTTGCAGGCTTCAACACGTACACGTTCAACGAGACGGCGCACACGCCGCGGGAGCCGGACGAGATCCTGAGCGTGACGTACGAGGACGGCAAGTGGAGCAAGCCGTACTACGACTGCGGCGGCGGCAACATCTGGATGCTCACCTACACCGTGCCCTTCTTCGGCTACAACGGGTCCTACTTCTTCAAGTAAGTCTCTCCAAGGCCAACTGAGACCACGTAGTACCGTTGGTGGGCAAATACCGTCACGATAAAATTCTACGAGTGGTTTGTTACCAATACCCTCTGTGAATGTCACAGCTACGTAATTTGATTCAATGGGGAAAAATTTAAATTAGTTGCCATATCCAAAATTCTTGAAAAAGTAATGTATTGTAGAGTAGCTTCACACCATTGCAAAAATAAAGTTTTAACAAAATGTCAGTTTGGTTTCCAGAACAGTGTTTCAACGGTAAACGATATATATATTTTCACTAATGAAATATTAATTGCTCTGAGTAACCGGACGTCACCCGTTGGCATTTATGTGGTCTATCAAAGGCTTTTGATTGTGTAAATCATGGAACACTTCTAGATAAGCTCAAGTACTGTGGTATGAATGGGACAGTGCTCAAAATTTTTAAATCATACCTAACTGGAAGAGTGCAGAAAGTTGAAATAAACAGTTCACATAGTATGCAAAAAACTGGTGATTTCTCAAACTGGGGAACAATCAAGAATGGGGTGCCGCAAGGTTCGGTCTTTGGTCCTCTGCTGTTCTTAATATATATTAATGACTTGCCATTCTATATTCATGAAGATGCAAAGCTGGTACGTTTTGCCGATGATACAAGTATAGCTACCACGCCTGACAGACAAGAATTAACTGGTGAAATTTTAAACGATGTTTTTCAGAAAATCATTAACTTGTTCTCTGCAAAAGGGCTCTCATTAAACTTTGACAAAACGCAGTACATACAGTTCCACACAGTAAATGCAATGACACCATTAAATATAGACTTCGATCAGAAATCGGTAGCTAAGGTAGAATATTCAAAATTTCTAGGTGTATGCATTGATGAGGGGTTGAACTTAAAAGAAAACGCACTGAAGACCTGCTTAAACGTTTGAGTTCCGCTACTTATGCTATTAGAGTCATTGCAAATTTTGGCTATATAGATCTCAGTAAATTAGCTTACCACGCCTACTTTCATTCTCTGCTTTGGTATGGCATCATATTCTGGGGTAACTCATCATTGAGTAAAAAAGTGTTCATTGCACAAAACGTGTAATCAGAATAATTGCTGGAGCTCATCCAAGATCATCCTGCAGACACTTATTTAAAGAGCTAGGGATCTCCACTGTAGTCTCACAATCTGAACGAATTCAAAAGTAATAGCAGTGTACATGGCCACAAAACTAGGAGAAAAGATGGTCTTCATTACTCAAGGTTAAATATAACTTTGGCTCAGAAAGAGGTAAATTATGCTGCTACAAAAGTCTTTGGGTCACTTACCTAATAGCAACAAAAGGCTGACAGATAGCCATACAGCATTGAAAAGTAAATTAAAAGAATTTCTGAATGGCAACACCTTCTATGCATTAAATGAATTTTTGGATATAGTAAGTAGGTAATTTCCCCACCCTCCTCCTACAGAGAAAAGAATTAAACATATTTAGTGTCATGTAATAATTTTTGTAACGTAATATCTTGTATATACACCTTTTATTAATCTGACACTTTCCACGCCATTACGAAGTGTCGTATTCATGATCTATGGAACGAGTACTAATTTAAGCTAATCTAATCTAAACCATGAGTGTTTTGAGTGTCGTATTCATGATCTATGGAACGAGTACTAATTTAAGCTAATCTAATCTAAACCATGAGTGTTTTGAGTATCGTATTCATGATCTATGGAACGAGTACTAATTTAAGCTAATCTAATCTAAACCATGAGTGTTTTGTCCAGTTTCGTAATCACTCACAGACGGTGGTCAACGAGCGAAAAGTTCAGGAGAAAGGTATGACATTGCTCGAAGTGAACGTCATTGTTTTATAGCTTGATAATGGATTCACTTTTCGATGCAGTTCCTTCTGAGACCAGTGCACTTCATCCAGTTTCACTGATGGTGTGTAAGCAACGTTCGTGGAGTAAAATTCCGAAAAAACTACAAAATAACCATCTACAGCTGCCATGACCTGTCAATGTGACGGATGGATGCTATAGGTGGAATTTTTAATGGGTCAGTTGGGTCCCTGCAAGGACTGAAGACATGTCTTATGTATTCTTTCTTTGCAATCCAGACCTCATGCCAGTTGTTATTTTTCCCTCATGAATGTGGCCCATAGGAATGGCGAAGCTTTACTAAGCCTTTATATTTTTATCAATAAGAGGAATCCGTATTCACCTCCGGTAACACATTTCAAACATTTCTGCCTGAAAAAAACCGACTTCTCAGTCATTTTTACTTTCTTGTCAGACTTTGAAAACGCTTCCCTTGTGGTTCGGTATCCATACCATCAATACGTACATTATCCGTTCGCTGTGCTGAAACGTTCTGTAAGCGTTTGCCAGCTGGATTGGTAGTCCAGTATATTTTGCTCTGGTTGCATACTATCTGATTTGTAACAGTTGGAATGAACTCTTTCCATATTAAAATCACTTCCTTTTCAGTTTTCTGCCGACGTCCACAGTCTGTCAACTCCTGAAATAATTGGCTTATTATTATATGGGGACTTGCAACTTTACTAAATAGTTCAGTCATTCGTGGATGTTCCACAATTGTTTCTTAATTATAACAGTATTCATTATCGCTACCAAGCCTAAAGTCGAATGTTACTTTCGTGTCTGGAAAGGCTTCCAGAATTCTATCCCTCATTTAGGGCAGTTATTTTCCTCCAGTGCTGCGTCGTCAATTCTTTTATAATTTAGTGTTTTCACTTTGAAACTTCATTAAAAAAACTTCTGCAAACGCATATACCACAACGCAAGTTCAAAGTCTCTATGTACTAGAACGACGGGAAAGGAATAGCGCGAGAAGTCGTAGTAGAGAAAATCAAAACGGAAGATATAATTATATCATGCCTTACAGGCAGTCAGTAAATGCAGCCACCATTAGTCCACATTTAATCCTTTCTACTTCCACTTTTCCCCCATAAGACGAAGTACCTGCAACAGCATTCCTACACGGAAACAGACACGCTCAATGAGTACTGCAAAAACTAGAAACACTTGCTGCCCCTCGCCCCTCCCTTCCCGATTCATGGAGCTGTTCCCTATTCTACGTACTGAAGGCGCACTCTAAATGTAGCATGCATGGCAAATCTCGCAGATCTGAAACATGTTTTAAGCAGCATAACCTTCTTTTTATTTACTGTAGACTTAAATATAAAATCTGTATTTAATTTTTAATTTCTCACTTAGAAACTTCTTGACAGATTGAAACTGTACCGGAGCTGGACTCGAACCTGGGACCTTAACGTTTGGCGGACAAGCACTCTCCTGAGTGAGCTATCCACACACGACTCATGACCCTCACCACTGCTTTACGTCCATAAGAAACTCCGCTACCTTCCAAACGTAAAGAGAAGTTACCCCGCAACTTGCTCTCTTGGGGGAAAAGATATTGCGGACGCAACTAGCGGAAGTAAGGCTGTGACAGCGGGTCGTGAGTCGTACTTGAACAGCTCAATAGATAGACTTGTCTCTGAATGTTTCGAAGCCCGGTATTGCAGGCAGATTAATTCTGACAGTGGATTTCAAGTCAGCGCCAACTTCGCTGCGGAGTTAAAATTCAGTCTAGCCGTGTTCTCTTTACTTTCAACTTATAACCACAAATACTCGTTACATATCAATCCCCCGCCCCCCCCCCCCTCCACCCTCCTACAGTTCACAATAGCGACATTTATTGTGTTAATAATAATAGTATCTTTTGCATCTGATTTGTGGGTCTTCCATACGTGATGAGTGCTACGTCGTCTACGCTTCTCACGCTGAACAATATTCTCAAACCCCTGCCCTGTCCCCTTCTAACGCTGTAAACTGCTATTAAATACATCGCATGTAGTACACGTCACCTGACATCTGATGTCTTCCAGCGTACGAACTGTCGTACAATTCTTTCAACAGATATCTAACGGTGCTGATAACAGAGTCCTAGTGACACGTTTCAGAAAAGTTTGGGAGTAAAGATAACCCTGTTTAATGAGGGACCAGTTTTAATTTTCTTATTACTATGAAGTGTTATAAGTGTTATGAGTGGAACAGGGAATTGTATCTATGCTTTATAGATCTAGAAAAGGCATATGACCGGGTTCCTAGGAGGAAGTTATTGTCTGTTCTACGAGATTATGGAATAGGAGGCAAACTTTTGCAAGCAATTAAAGGTATTTACATGGATAGACAGGCGGCAGTTAGAGTTGACGGTAAATTGAGTTCATGGTTCAGAGTAGTTTCAGGGGTAAGACAAGGTTGCAACCTGTCTCCACTGTTGTTCATATTATTTAGGGATCATATGTTGAAAACAATAGACTGGCGGGGTGAGATTAAGATATGTGAACACAAAATAAGCAGTCTTGCATATGCGGATGACTTAGTTGTGATGGCAGATTCGATTGAAAGTTTTCAAAGTAATATTTCAGAGCTAGATCAGAAATGTAAGGACTATGGTATGAAGATTAGCATCTCCAAAACGAAAGTAATGTCAATGGGAAAGAAATATAAACGGATTGAGTGCCAAATAGGAGGAACAAAGTTAGAACAGGTGGACGGTTTCAAGTACTTAGGATGCTTATTCTCACAGGATGGCAACATAGTGAAAGAACTGGAAGCGAGGTGTAGCAAAACTAATGCAGTGAGCGCTCAGCTACGATCTACTCTCTTCTGCAAGAAGGAAGTCAGTAGCAAGACTGAGTTATCTATGCACTGTTCAATCTTTCGACCAACTTTGTTGTATGGGAGCGAAAGCTGGGTGGATTCAGGTTACCTTATCAACAAGGTTGAGGTTACGGATATGAAAGTAGCTAGGATGATTCCAGGTACTAGTAGATGGGAACAATGGCAGGAGAGTGTCCACAATTAGGAAATCAAAGAAAAACTGGGAATGAACTCTATAGATGTAGCAGTCAGGGCGAACAGGCTTAGATGGTGGGGTCATGTTACACGCATGGGAGCACCAAGGTTACCCAAGAGACTCATGGGTTCAGCAGTAGAGGGTAGGAGGAGTCGGGGCAGACCAAGGAGAAGGTACCTCGATTCGGTTAAGAATGATTTTGGAGTAATAGGTTTAACATCAGAAGAGCCACCAATGTTAGCACTGTATAGGGGATCATGGAGGAATTTTATAAGGGGGCTATGCTCCAGACTGAACGCATCAGTCTTAGATGATGATGATGATTATGATGACATGCAGTTTGTAGACGGAAGAGTGTGAGCTACAACTCGTACATGGCGACTTATTGGCACACAAATTCAACTACATAATCTACACTTCTGGAAATGGAAAAAAGAACACATTGACACCGGTGTGTCAGACCCACCATACTTGCTCCGGACACTGCGAGAGGGCTGTACAAGCAATGATCACACGCACGGCACAGCGGACACACCAGGAACCGCGGTGTTGGCCGTCGAATGGCGCTAGCTGCGCAGCATTTGTGCACCGCCGCCGTCAGTGTCAGCCAGTTTGCCGTGGCATACGGAGCTCCATCGCAGTCTTTCACACTGGTAGCATGCCGCGACAGCGTGGACGTGAACCGTATGTGCAGTTGACGGACTTTGAGCGAGGGCGTATAGTGGGCATGCGGGAGGCCGGGTGGACGTACCGCCGAATTGCTCAACACGTGGGGCGTGAGGTCTCCACAGTACATCGATGTCGTCGCCAGTGGTCGGCGGAAGGTGCACGTGCCCGTCGACCAGGGACCGGACCGCAGCGACGCACGGATGCACGCCAAGACCGTAGGATCCTACGCAGTGCCGTATGGGGCCGCACCGCCACTTCCCAGCAAATTAGGGACACCGTTGCTCCTGGGGTATCGGCGAGGACCATTCGCAACCGTCTCCATGAAGCTGGGCTACGGTCCCGCACACCGTTAGGCCGTCTTCCGCTCACGCCCCAACATCGTGCAGCCCGCCTCCAGTGGTGTCGCGACAGGCGTGAACGGAGGGACGAATGGAGACGTGTCGTCTTCAGCGATGAGAGTCGCTTCTGCCTTGGTGCCAATGATGTTCGTATGCGTGTTTGGCGCCGTGCAGGTGAGCGCCACAATCAGGACTGCATACGACCGAGGCACACAGGGCCAACACCCGGCATCATGGTGTGGGGAGCGATCTCCTACACTGGCCGTACACCACTGGTGATCGTCGAGGGGACACTGAATAGTGCACGGTACATCCAAACCGTCATCGAACCCATCGTTCTACCATTCCTAGACCGGCAAGGGAACTTGCTGTTCCAACAGGACAATGCACGTCCGCAAGTATCCCGTGCCACCCAACGTGCTCAAGAAGGTGTAAGTCAACTACCCTGGCCAGCAAGATCTCCGGATCTGTCCCCCATTGAGCATGTTTGGGACTGGATGAAGCGTCGTCTCACGCGGTCTGCACGTCCAGCACGAACGCTGGTCCAACTGAGGCGCCAGGTGGAAATGGCATGGCAAGCCGTTCCACAGGACTACATCCAGCATCTCTACGATCGTCTCCATGGGAGAATAGCAGCCTGCATTGCTGCGAAAGGTGGATATACACTGTACTAGTGCCGACATTGTGCATGCTCTGTTGCCTGTGTCTATGTGCCTGTGGTTCTGTCAGTGTGATCATGTGATGTATCTGACCCCAGGAATGTGTCAATAAAGTTTCCCCTTCCTGGGACAATGAATTCACGGTGTTCAATTTCCAGGAGTGTATTAGACGTTCCTATTCACATTCACTTTTGGTCAGCATTCACTAATCATCCACAAAGCTTTCTGATAATTAACTCTTCACGTAAAAGATGATAATTACACTGTTTTAATCGCCGGGAGTCCAATATAGTACTGTACATGTATTTAGTCACATATGTCCCACAGTCTTCGTCCAGACGAGCGAATCGGTCCCGACCCGCTGACATATCATCCTCTGGCCGTTTGATGTTTCAAATTGCTTCAAATTTTGTTTGTGTTCTCTAGCTGTAGCGTCACTGGGTGCGGTAAGGAGTGTCATATTATCGGTTCACCGCTCTCCCGGTCGTTAGGTTTCTTGATGTTGGAAACGGGGTTAGTTGGTCGGGCAACTCCTCAGTTGGCGACACGAGACTTAGTGCACCGGGTATCAGTCCACCCACCAAAGACCAATCGCTGCCAGAGCTGGGAATTGAACCCGGATCCCCCTTTCAACTACCGAGACGGACAGTTAGCCATTTTTTTCCCTCATTTCTTTAACAAAAGTATGCTTGCGAAAATCCTTGATACTTCCAGAGTGAGATTTTCACTCTGCAGCGGAGTGTGCGCTGATATGAAACTTCCTGGCAGATCAAAACTGTGTGCCCGACCGAGTTTGGAAGGTAGGAGACGAGGTACTGGCAGAAGTAAAGCTGTGAGTACCGGGCGTCAGTCGTGCTTCGGTAGCTCAGTTGGTAGAGCACTTGCCCGCGAAGGTTCCGAGTTCGAGTCTCGGTCGGGCACACAGTTTTAATCTGCCAGGAAGTTTCATATCAGCGCACACTCCGCTGCAGAGTGAAAATCTCATTCTGGAAACATCCCCCAGGCTGTGGCTAAGCCACGTCTCCGCAATATCCTTTCTTTCAGGAGTGCTAGTTCTGCATGGTTCGCAGGAGAGCTTCTGTAAAGTTTGGAAGGTAGGAGACGATGTACTGGCAGAACTAAAGCTGTGAGTACCGGGCGTGAGTCGTGCTTCGGTAGCTCAGTTGGTAGAGCACTTGCCCGCGAAAGGCAAAGGTCCCGAGTTCGAGTCTCGGTCGGGCACACAGTTTTAATCTGCCAGGAAGTTTCATCCTTGATACTTCATTGTTTAGATTATTGACACACGACGGAAGATGTTAAACGATTCGACCGGAACGATTACAGGAACTGATAAACATGTATATCTTCAGCAGGAAAGAGTAATAGATGAAATTAGTTAAATTGTGGAGTCTTTTATTACGTAAAACAAATACAGCTTCTTATCTACAGGTCAATCACCCAGACTGTCTCGATTAAGATCCTATTTGATTGCATTGTATAACGTTAATACGGCGATGCCATGGTGCCGATATGAATAAAGTGTCAAAGCATTTGTTAATATTCTAGTCAGAAATGTATTACAGGTATTCACTTCATAAGCCAGTTGGTGCGCGATACTGAGTCACGTATTTCCACAGCTTCTGAGGACTTGTCCAAAAGTAAGGGAGCTAAATGTAAGGCAGGATAAAATGATCATATACCATTGCCTGTATAAGCTGTGGAATGATTGATACATAATTATATGTGTACAAAGTGGCCTTGGTTTTCTGACATAACTGAACCGTTGCCCTCGAAACAATGATCAAAAAATTCGTTATATACCGAGCTAAACAGGAGTCGCAGTTAACTCATTTTATACACTCCTGGAAATTGAAATAAGAACACCGTGAATTCATTGTCCCAGGAAGGGGAAACTTTATTGACACATTCCTGGGGTCAGATACATCACATGATCACACTGACAGAACCACAGGCACATAGACACAGGCAACAGAGCATGCAAAATGTCGGCACTAGTACAGTGTATATCCACCTTTCGCAGCAATGCAGGCTGCTATTCTCCCATGGAGACGATCGTAGAGATGCTGGATGTAGTCCTGTGGAACGGCTTGCCATGCCATTTCCACCTGGCGCCTCAGTTGGACCAGCGTTCGTGCTGGACGTGCAGACCGCGTAGGACGACGCTTCATCCAGTCCCAAACATGCTCAATGGGGGACAGATCCGGAGATCTTGCTGGCCAGGGTAGTTGACTTACACCTTCTAGAGCACGTTGGGTGGCACGGGATACATGCGGACGTGCATTGTCCTGTTGGAACAGCAAGTTCCCTTGCCGGTCTAGGAATGGTAGAACGATGGGTTCGATGACGGTTTGGATGTACCGTGCACTATTCAGTGTCCCCTCGACGATCACCAGTGGTGTACGGCCAGTGTACGAGATCGCTCCCCACACCATGATGCCGGGTGTTGGCCCTGTGTGCCTCGGTCGTATGCAGTCCTGATTGTGGCGCTCACCTGCACGGCGCCAAACACGCATACGACCATCACTGGCACCAAGGCAGAAGCGACTCTCATCGCTGAAGACAACACGTCTCCATTCGTCCCTCCATTCACGCCTGTCGCGACACCACTGGAGGCGGGCTGCACGATGTTGGGGCGTGAGCGGAAGACGGCCTAACGGTGTGCGGGACCGTAGCCCAGCTTCATGGAGACGGTTGCGAATGGTCCTCCCCGATACCCCAGGAGCAACAGTGTCCCTAATTTGCTGGGAAGTGGCGGTGCGGTCCCCTACGGCACTGCGTAGGATCCTACGGTCTTGGCGTGCATCCGTGCGTCGCTGCGGTCCGGTCCCAGGTCGACGGGCACGTGCACCTTCCGCCGACCACTGGCGACAACATCGATGTACTGTGGAGACCTCACGCCCCACGTGTTGAGCAATTCGGTGGTACGTCCACCCGGCCTCCCGCATGCCCACTATACGCCCTCGCTCAAAGTCCGTCAACTGCACATACGGTTCACGTCCACGCTGTCGCGGCATGCTACCAGTGTTAAAGACTGCGATGGAGCTCCGTATGCCACGGCAAACTGGCTGACACTGACGGCGGCGGTGCACAAATGCTGCGCAGCTAGCGCCATTCGACGGGCAACACCGCGGTTCCTGGTGTGTCCGCTGTGCCGTGCGTGTGATCATTGCTTGTACAGCCCTCTCGCAGTGTCCGGAGCAAGTGTGGTGGGTCTGACACACCGGTGTCAATGTGTTCTTTTTTCCATTTCCAGGAGTGTAATATTAAAATGCATAATAAATTTGTTTGGTAAATGTTGAAAAAGGGAAGTAAATTTTTGGGCAAACCTGTATTTGGAATCGGATATATTATACAGATAAACATATATCTGGGTGAAACAATTCGCGTGAGTCACACTGTCTTTTTCGGAGAGTTGGAGTTACAGATGGAAAACCTTACAGAAAAGTATGCGCTTGCACCTATGGTCGGAGCTGAAAGCATATTGATAGTTAAAGTACAATCAAGTCTTCAGAATTAAGCATGAAATTACTGAATGTTGGTAAAAATGTCTCTGCGGGTCCTACAGTTCACTCCACTGTTGCGGCTCGGTTTCTCCACGTTGATCTGCAGATGAAGGGAGAAGTGGTTGCAAAATCAATTATTGGTTTCGTAACAAAGACTTATACCTGCGACCGAGCGAGGTGACGCCGTGGTTAGCACACTGGACTCGCATTCGCGAGGACGACCGTTCCATCCCGCGTCCGGCCATCCTGATTTAGGTTTTCGGTGATATCCCTAAATCGCTCCAGGCAAATTCCGGAATGGTTCCTTCGAAATGGCACGGCCGTCTTCTTTCCCCCTCCTTTCCTAATCCAATGACAGCGATGACCTCGCTGTTTGGTCTCTTCCCCCAAACCCAACCCACCTTATACTCGCCGCCAAGTTCGCATCAGCTGGAAAAATGCGCTAATCCCCAGGTCATCAAGTCTGCTTCTTCTCGTAGAGATGCCTCGCAGTATTTCGGCCCCTTCTGCTTCCTAGAAGGAAGTCTCATGTCTCTTCTGTCATAACACCGCGTTTATTGGCAGAGCGATAAATATTCCGAGTGCCGACCAGTGAAAAGTTGTCTTAAAATCAACTGGTCTCCTCTCAAGTGAGTCAGTTAACGAGTAACAAGCGGTCCAACTTTTGGAACTGAAAAACGTGTCCCGCTCTCTTCCCCACACCCCACCCCCGCCTCTCTCTCTCTCTCTCTCTTTCTCTCTCTTTCTATCTCTCTCTCTCTCTATGGCCAATGACGGTGACCCTCTGTAGCACAGCCACATATCTCTCTCCCATCTCTGGATTATTTATGCTCCGCGGTTAAGGTGATTTCATCCTTTGTCTCAAGCATGTTGGTTACCAGTGCTTGTGCTCGGTGTCCTACGTCTTCAAGGTCATCCTAACTTCCACGTTCCTTACTCCACTCACAGATGCTCTCTACAGGTTTCTGTGAATATCGAAAAAGTCCTGTTTCCTACTTTACTGTTCACAAAAGCGTTCTTCCAAGCATTTGCCTAATATGGCTCATCACTCCAACCACTGATACCTCGTTAAAACAGACATCCGTGTCCTGGTACCATGGGAGATGCTATATGTATTGCGACTTTTAGCGTCCAGAGGCTAGAGTGGCTCTCCAAGTCATTGGCCAGTCTGACTGCATGGCGTTGACCCTCGCAGATGTCATCGAGTCCCTTTAATGAATACCCCTGGGGCAGTCCCCCTTTTGGCTGTTATGTCCTGCTGCACTTCCGTTAGCCCACAGCCCAGGGTCACATGCTTCAATGATGGTCGTATGGCATAGCTGGCTGGGAGGCCCCATATGGGGAAGTTCGGCCTCCTAATGCGAGTCTTATTGCAGTCAACACCACAATGAGCGACTCGCGTGCCGGTGATGAGGACGAGTTGATAATGAGGACAACGCAACACCCAGTCCACGAGCTGAGAAAATCTCCAACCCCGCCGGGAATCGAAGCCGGGCCCGCTGCAAGGGATTCAAGCACGCTACAATCCAGCAAAGTAGGCGGACACATGATTCAATCACTGACGCAGGTAAATATTTCATTTATCGGCAGGGGATTAATTATTTCAATTTGATTTGCATTCTTCATTCTTGTTTTAAATCGGTTTTGGGACAGTTTGGGTAAAACTGTCGCATAAGATCTCAAACTGGAAAACTAAACACAAATAAATCTCAAAATTCCTTACAGGGATGAGTTTCAAATTAACATCTGCCAGTGACAATGGGAACGTCCAAGCTGCATATTATTGCTGCCTGTATCTTCGTTATCAAATACATGCAGCATAGTCTTCAGTAATAAAACATGAAGAGCTCATCAAACGTCTTACTGTAGGTCATAAATTATGAGTAAAAAGAGACTCAAATTGTTTTGCGAGGAACAAGTTTTGTATCTAGAGGCGATCAGTATAAATTTAGTCCCTCGACTAGACTATTTGAAGACAAAGATATGATGGTAGTGGTATATGTAGGACACTTAACAGAGACGTCATCAGTGACTATTACTCAAATACACTCCTGGAAATTGAAATAAGAACACCGTGAATTCATTGTGCCAGGAAGGGGAAACTTTATTGACACATTCCTGGGGTCAGATACATCACATGATCACACTGACAGAACCACAGGCACATAGACACAGGCAACAGAGCATGCATAATGTCGGCACTAGTACAGTGTATATCCACCTTTCGCAGCAATGCAGGCTGCTTTCTCCCATGGAGACGATCGTAGAGATGCTGGATGTAGTCCTGTGGAACGGCTTGCCATGCCATTTCCACCTGGCGCCTCAGTTGGACCAGCGTTCGTGCTGGACGTGCAGACCGCGTGAGACGATGCTTCATCCAGTCCCAAACATGCTCAATGGGGGACAGATCCGGAGATCTTGCTGGCCAGGGTAGTTGACTTACACCTTCTAGAGCACGTTGGGTGGCACGGGATATATGCGGACGTGCATTGTCCTGTTGGAACAGCAAGTTCCCTGGCCGTTCTAGGAATGGTAGAACGATGGGTTCGATGACGGTTTGGATGTACCGTGCACTATTCAGTGTCCCCTCGACGATCACCAGTGGTGTACGGCCAGTGTAGGAGATCGCTCCCCACACCATGATGCCGGGTGTTGGCCCTGTGTGCCTCGGTCGTATGCAGTCCTGATTGTGGCGCTCACCTGCACGGCGCCAAACACGCATACGACCATCATTGGCACCAAGGCAGAAGTGACTCTCATCGCTGAAGACGACACGTCTCCATTCGTCCCTCCATTCACGCCTGTCGCGACACCACTGGAGGCGGGCTGCACGATGTTGGGGCGTGAGCGGAAGACGGCCTAACGGTGTGCGGGACCGTAGCCCAGCTTCATGGAGACGGTTGCGAATGGTCCTCGCCGATACCCCAGGAGGAACAGTGTCCCTAATTTGCTGGGAAGTGGCGGTGAGGTCCCCTACGGCACTGCGTAGGATCCTACGGTCTTGGCGTGCATCCGTGCGTCGCTGCGGTCCGGTCCCAGGTTGACGGGCTCGTGCAGCTTCCGCCGACCACTGGCGACAACATCGATGTACTGTGGAGACCTCACGCCCCACGTGTTGAGCAATTCGGCGGTACGTCCACCCGGCCTCCCGCATGCCCACTATACGCCCTCGCTCAAAGTCCGTCAACTGCACATACGGTTCACGTCCACGCTGTCGCGGCATGCTACCAGTGTTAAAGACTGCGATGGAGCTCCGTATGCCACGGCAAACTGGCTGACACTGACGGCGGCGGTGCACAAATGCTGCGCAGCTAGCGCCATTCGACGGCCAACACCGCGGTTCCTGGTGTGTCCGCTGTGCCGTGCGTGTGATCATTGCTTGTACAGCCCTCTCGCAGTGTCCGGAGCAAGCTTGGTGGGTCTGACACACCGGTGTTCTTTTTTCCATTTCCAGGAGTGTATTTATATATGAATGTTGTTTTGTTTTGTGAAAAATATGCACTAAAAGGGAAAATATAAAATGTCTTCAGATATTCTGGGACACTCCCTCTCACTCACACTCACTCTTTCATAGAGAACGCGTAAAGGCATGTGTCTGAAGATGTCAGATCTGCTGCTTTGGTGCCGTTAGCAGCCACTTAGTGCAGAATGTACCTAATCCAGCACTACGTTTACTGAGGGAGAGGTAATTCAACGTAAGTGTCATATACCATTCGTTATGTTTTACGCAGCGTAAAAACGTTAGGATCATATTTTGGGATATACAGAGGCCTGTGACTCACTGAGAGGCCTCGTTATTTATAGTTTTTTCCGGCTACATCAGAAAACTATTTTTCAGTTATGCTACCTTCTGATGCAAAAAATGGCTCTGATCACTATGGGACTTAACATCTGAGGTCATCAGTCCCCTAGAACTTAGAACTACTTAATCCTAAATAACCTAAGGACATCAAACACATCCATTCCAGCGATCGAGCGGTTCCAGACTGAAGCGCCTAGTACTGCTCGGCCACTGCAGCCGGCCATTCTGATGCAGACTGTCTTAACTTAGTATTCTTTCTTGTGACAATTTTCATACATAGAACACTGGCGGCCTTCATTAGCGCCCATTGTTATACAATCAAAACTTAACTTAAATTCTCAAATTATTTATTAGTCACGTGAAATTTTATGTCCCATTCAGCATTCGTGTGCCAGTATGTGGGCCACCATACTAAGTGGAAGCGCAATGTATCCACTTTAAGGCACGGGTATTAATTTATATTTAAGTAACGATATACCAGAAGAAAAGCATGGCAGCAGAGGAGCAGGTGTGCCCGGAGAAGGGGAGGACGTTACAATAAAGTAAATTTAGTGGACAAAATGGAAGGAAAAAGTTAACTGATAGGACCGAGTTGAACTAGTACAGTGTTGACAACATATTAGGAATTGGAACCTCCTTTCCTTTACATTTTTAGCTCTTCATTCATATCAACAGCTTAGGCTGCGGCGATAGGACATGGGTAATGGAGGGTTTACAGGGAGAACACGAAATTACGTTGGAAATTGGAACCTGTCTTCCTCGATATTTTTTGCTCACGCTTCATGTCAACACCTTAGGTTGCGCCAATCAGATAAGGGTAAGGGATGATTTACAGGGAGAACACACTTCGTTGGGAAAACTGAGTGTGTTCCCTAAACGAAATCGTGTTTCTTTATTCTGCGAATACCGAAGTTCCTCAAGTTTATGTCGCAAAATGTTACTTTGAAAGGATAACACTACGTACCACTTTCATTCGTTTATTGAGTCTGTAATCAACAGACTTCATAAGAAAGCCTTGAGGTTACTACGCAGATATTAAGATTTAAATTTATTTTTGCATCTGCTGCATTAATCTTTCACACTTTGAGAGTTCGTTGTAGTCTTTATAATTGTTCAAATCATAATATGTCTCCAAAATGGACGATAATGACTAAATATGACGATATTAAATTTACATTGATTTCATGTGTAATTACGTACACCCTCCGCGAATGAACCGAATAATTACTCATTCGTGCTACACTAGCCCACAGAAAACTTGCATATTCAAATATCGTCGTATCCGGAAACTGTTCAGCAAATTTTGGGGTGACTGGGCTTCACGTGACTGTTCCGTGCGGGAGCCGAACTACGACTCCCAGCTCGCATTTAAGCCCCACAGCAAAATACATCCCCAGCTCGGAATGTTCCAGAGAACTACTGATGCGGACAGGGAATTATTAACGACTTCACTGGGTTCGAATCACTACATAATACCACTGTCGGTATTAGTACCACTTACTAAAGACAGATCTCCTTTTGCACGGAAGGAACACAGCAGAGATATACCGAAATGGGGACTACACTGACAATAACAAGTGAAGCTTTAATGATTTCTATTACGCATCGTATTTTTTTTCTCAGTCATAGGTGAAGAGGTGCTTATTTCCAGAGTAGTATAGCTGAAATTGAGAGGTATACCAAGATTTGTTTAGTGTCATGCAGAAGTTCAACCAAACGCTGTAGTTACGGAAAGATATTAGGAATTTTATATGCTAGGAGAAGTGTTCAGGATATCAGTGACAATAACAGTTGCAGAATGCAACAAGTGAAAATCACATCTATTCTGCCGCTACCCCCATAACTGTGCAATGGAGGTCCTAGCGTTACTTAATAACCCTGAGTTACGTACATACCTTTTGGATGGTTTGATCGCTAGCCCCATTCGTCTGCAGATTTCATTTTTGTGCCACATTTAACAACATTACAGCAGCAAAGAAAATCTGTACTAAAGATGGGAGTAGCTTTTGTTTATTTCAGCTGGATACATTTTCTAAATATCTGAACTCCGTATAAGCGGGACAACGATTTCGCGCCTACTGCCACTGCTCTTCCAAATTAAGTGCTCGTTAAAGATTATTCAGAGATCCTTTTGTGTACAGTAACTGGGTTTCAATGGCTATGACAAGAAGCTTTTCATTAAATCTTTGATCAGCACTCGATGCGATATGAATGTTACCCATGACTTCGTAGGGTCAAATTTAAGACCCATGAGTTTTGTGCATCGTTGTACCGAACAATTCTTGAAAACACAGAAGAAATGTTATTAAAACAGGTACTTAAATACGTATTTATTCTAACTGTATATATGTGACACGCACCAGAAAGCAAGACTAGGGGGAAACCTACGTTTAAATCTTGGGGGACGCCTGAGACCAAAAATTTCTGTAGTGAGAGGTGCCTCAATGTCATCTGTTGTTATAACAGCTGTTGATCTACAGTACTGTACAGCTGTAGAACTTCGTCTGTTTCATTTTCAATTGCATCACATTGACGTCAGCAGTATTTCAGTCGTGCTGAAGTAAAGGAGTATTAAAACAATGTTTGTGGCGTTAATGTCTCAAAAAAATTTATTGATGCAGATGTTGTGCTGTGGTGTTTCCTGAAACTTAATACGTATCAGTGGTGTTTTTTATAAATTTTAAGGTAGGCCATCGGTTGTTTTTGAAAAGTGTAATCTTACGTTTCCTATAATCTGGGTAATGTACCAATCGGTATGCAGCTGTATTCTCGTTTTGCGTTATCGTTCGTGGTTTCTGATTGAATTAAGCTTGGTATCCACTCAGTAAAATATGTCGAGTAAGTCTCCCCCATAACAGTGAAATTAAAGGGCTAGTGTGACCAAACGTACTGAAAATGTCTCTAAGAAACCGATTTGTAATATGTATTTATATATCTAATCTGGCAAGACTAGGGCCACAGGCCTCTCTTACATGTAACCAAGCATTCCGCATATTTTACATTGTATTACTGTAAGCCTGTTATACTACGTTTGGAAAATAAAACATACAATAGTGCATCTAAAATATGACACACAGTTTATATTCATACGTGATAAAAGCAATGGTAATTGCACATTGCGATAATATAGGTTTTTACTTATGAGTGCTTACAGCAGTGGGCTTGGTGAAACGGAGAAAAAGAAGAATGTGATAGCACACAATTAATGAATATAAGGAGAGGGAAGGTGGCGGGACTAATAGAGAGAAAAAAGAGAAAGAAGCAGAACTTAGAGAACTTAAGAGCACTGGGTTAAAGAGTTGACAAAGGGAAAGTTGGTCACATAGGTTAATTTTAGGGAAACGCTATGAGTGTGACAGAAGGAAATGTCGAAACTTTTTCTGAAAAACAGCACGGCATTGAATTGTGCAAAGAGTGCAGGGCAGATTCTTTCAGAGATGGACAGCAGCGACAACGAAGCTGTTTGCATGTGGTTTTGTTTTATGAATAGGCACAGATAGCATATATGAGTGACACCTTGTGTATCGGTTAGGATGGCATGAAAGGTGTTTAATCCCTGATGCGAGGTACAAGGGTACGGGCTCACTGAGAGGCCGGTGAATTAGCACTAGCGTGTGGTAGTCCCGTATCTTTCCTGGCTGCAACCACCCGTACCGGGTGTATGAAGTACTGACATGGCCGCATCGACGAACATTGCAGAAGTAACACATACAAGCATTCGTGGGCAGTTCTAACAGTTTTTTGTTTTCAATACTCGTGCTATGTTCAATTACGTCACAATAGTGGAGGTTCGATAGAACTAGTGATAGCACTAGTTTGCCGTTCTCATCCTGTAGAAGTACGTTCCCGAAATTTTCTGATGGGACAGAGCTAAGCGGAAATCGTCCGGCACTTGGCGCAGGCATTCTCTGCCCAATTTATAATGGTTTTCTGGTACATTGGAATACCGCCATTTTAAGAAGGAGGCAATTGTTCGTGGACTTCTTAACTTATTAATTTCTGATGGGATAAAGGTCTACGTATTACACCCTCAATCCATTATCTCTACCGCCTCTACCGCCTTCCTAGATATTGATGATGTATCTGTTTCGTTGTACTTCATTAGTAACCTACCATTTCCTGACCGCTCCCATCGGCTAGTCCTCTCCGCTATCGTGAGCACCTGCGCAGGTTATCCATTATCCGACGGACTTTGGGGGGGAGGAGGGGGCATAAGCGTTGCCTGTCTATCCTTAATCAAGCTAAATACGTCCTTACCAACCACTGTGTTTTTAAAGGCGAAGAATTTTAGAAGGATTGCCGATATTTCCTAACATCGTTCAGAAAAGAAATTTCTGAGAGGGTTGGCAGGAGGCAGCATGTTGAGGAACCTCTACGAGTGTTGGCAGGGAATGGGCAATTGAAGTGCCTACAGTCTGCCTTGGAGTCTGACTAGGTGAAAGGCCTGCACGTTAAAATATTTTGTAGGAGCTTACTTGTAAGTCGCAAGATCGAGAGCCAGCCGGCGGCCTATGCGAGGGTGGAATAGGACCCTTGCGCTTTGTAGCGCGGGGGTGAGGTTTTAGAAGTTTTGCGCGTATGCAGTCGGGTTCAATATAACTGTCTCCTGAATTTTATGAGGAATTTACCCATTTAACGAGCAAAAATTTGCCAGAAGGGGAAAGGTGTCGTTCTACAACTTGGAGACATCAGCGACCTGGAGGTAGTGTCTGACAGTGGGGCAGAGACGACGAGGTCGTACAGAATACGATAAATTCAATTAGTTCCAGAGCAAACTTGCTGTGCCTTTGTGTGTGTCATTCTCGTTTTTCATTTTAGACAGTTATCAGGTGACATAGATTGTTTGCGGTACTCGTTTTCCAATCCAGTGGTCGTATCTGAGAGTCTTGTGAACGTAGCACAGGGCACTGATTAGTATTATAGAGGAAGTGACTGTTGTAACCCTCACTCGTGAATGGAAGGCTGACGACACTTATTTGGCGTTACTGCATAGTGTAGCAGTACACAGAAATAGTCCTAGTTCGCCACGAAATAATTCGGATGAAGTTTACGGCGCCATACGTAGCTTAATCTTTTTCGCGCACCACTTGGCAATTGTGCCTTCGACAGATTCAAAAAAATGTTTCAAATGGGTCTGAGCACTATGGTACTTAACTTCAGAGGTCATCAGTCCCCTAGAACTTAGAACTACTTAAACCTAACTAACCTAAGGATGTCACACACAGCCATGCCCGAGGCAGGATTCCTACCTGCGACCGTAGCGGTCCCGCGGTTACAGACTGTAGCGCCTAGAACCGCTCGGCCACTCCGACCGGCCCTTCGACTGACGTTGCGAAAGTTCGTTGATGTCGGAGGTGAAATAACTTTTCACGTCTGGGTCTTTCCCGCCACTTCTCAAGGAGACTCAGCAAGGCTTGAGTCGAAAATCTATTGAGTCCCTCTCAGAAATAACATGACTGTTGTTACTCTGCACAGTGGAGCGCTCTGGCACGTACAGTTTGAAACAGTGGGTGGACGGAAAATTATTTACGATATGGGTGCCGAACTTTATAGGAATGAAGTACCGACTGTGAGTTGCAGGTTTTGGGTTGTTCGTAGCGTTAGTGCAGTGACTTGTCGTTAGGCCCGGTACTGGTACGACGACGTAGAGTTGAAACACAAGCATCAATGTGCATCTCAGTCGCAGACAGTCAACAGGGTGAGATGTGCTCTTATGATGATGCTGTTTTTATCAGAAGAACAACAATAGGGCTGCTGGTCTTTGCCAGTACCGAATGTAAAGAAATACGGTGAGGCCTTCTTTTCGCATCGAGGATAAAAAACATTAGTCGGAGGTTCGAATTAACTGGAGAGTTGGGAATTGCTCGTGGGAGAGGCGACAGCCAACAGCGCCACAAATTGCTCAAGAAATTACTGTTTCCATGACTACGAATGCTGGACGCAATGTGCTGTCTCTCCAGCACTGCACGAACTGCATCGCGACAGCTGAACGTTCCGTACTACACCGCTGTTTTGGGCAGCTGCAGAGCAATCTATAATGCGGTTTCAGGCAGTTTCTGATGCAGATGGACGCCATATCGAGCGAAGTATGCAACCTGGGACGTAAATATTTTACGCAATAAATAAATATTGCCTTCTCAAGTTGAAATTAAAATGGTTGATTCGCATGTCCTTGCAAATATTTTCTAGGATAACTTCTTCTTCACCGAGCGAGGTGGCGCAGTGGTTAGACACTGGACTCGCATTCGGGAGGACGACGGTTCAATCCCGCGTCCGGCCATCCTGATTTAGGTTTTCCGTGATTTCCCTAAATCGCTCCAGGCAAATGCCGGGATGGTTCCTTAGAAAGGGCACGGCCGACTTCTTTCCCCATTCTTCCCTACTCCGATGAGACCGATGACCTCGCTGTCTGGTCTCCTTCCCCAAACCAACCAACCAACCAACTTCTTCTTCATGGAGGCCCTATCAAGTAGGGGGAACGGCAGGGCGACGGTCGAGAAAATTCGAAATTCTTTTATTACGGAATTACAATGTTTATTACTGAAAGAATTATTCCCAAAACATTATGCGCCAACACCAAAAAGTAACAATTCTGTGAGCGTTTGAAGTCTAGCGTATACGGCACGCCTCGGTGTTAGAGAACAGGTTCCGCGCTCATGCGCCGTTCATTGCGTCCCTGAGGTGTTTTGAGTTTTGAGTAAATCTGATTTGCTGTGGCGTTGTTCGGGCGGTTTTACTGTAAATGTGAACGGAAATTTTAATAGTTAATTTTGGAGATTCGGTCCTGAATAACATCCAGCCGAAGAGAAATTGTCAAGACTGCTTTAAATTTGGCCGTGTGTATATCCAATGTCGGCCATACTGTATTAATGCACAAGGAAAATACTGTTAAAAGCAGCGAAGAAATGGGCCGGTTCTGTGAAGACAGAGAGCCCAGCGGCGATACTCTCACCGACGAAAAGGGAGTCACGTACGAGGATGAGGGCTTATCAGGTCAAATTAGCATCAAGCTGCCATCCACTAACCGGGGCGGTAATTGTTATGGGCAAGGCATCGATGATATCCCATAAATTTCAAGCTTTGTCCCTTTTTATATCATAAATATTTATCATACAGAAGGTTTAAATTAGCACTGCTTTTAATAATTTTGTTGCGCATGTGTATGCATCCATGGATTTTAATGCGCACGAGTGTCTGGCACATCCCACAAGTGCCCTTTCTCGGCGAAACTATCTGGCCTAGTGCTTTCACACTCTCTTCACGACAATTCATAGGCGAAGTACTGATGCAAAACTGTGTTCGCATCGACCATGTATCCATAATCATGTTGTATAAATGGAGATGATGTCTTACGTACTGACGACGCCTTTGGCACAATTGTTTTATTAATCTCCATTGCAGGATGTAATTTTAGTAAGTGACTAAAAGTTTTGTGCCTGTAATACTGTGGTAATTTTACGGTTACTTAAGCTATAGTGTTTTTTATTTCTCATTTTCGATGCTAAATTTTTGCTAATGTAAGTGTCTTCTTGTTCAGGATATTTTACTTCTGATGAAGGTATATTTATATATACAGAAACCTTGGAGAAGAATTTTAAATAATTATTATCTTGCAACTGTTTTGGCTGTCATCATTTACCGTGAAAAACTAGAAACGTGTTATGCTCAGAATCATGGTTGTCGTCGCCCAAGCTAAAATTTTCATGCGAATTTAATGATTTCGGCCTCCCCTGAAGGAAGGATTTCTCTTCAGTTCATCTGAGACGATTTTTCTTGTTGATTTTCACTATTGTTTACGGGAAAAACAGAGGGATCCCAAAATTACCATTTAAAGTTTTTATTGCAAATCCCTATGATGAACTAAAACTACATCTGTAAGGATCAGGATGAAACGTTAATTTCATGTTTCGGGTAAAGAGAGATGCCCGCACCAGCGTGGTGACCAGACCAAAAGTTCTACTGTCACCTCCGTCAACATGGTAGTTATCTAATCAGTGGATCACAGGATCCTGGGCTATGATGTTATCCGTGAGTCTGGGTAAGATTACGCATTAGAACGGTCCATCAGGTCATAGATTGTGGACGAAACGTGAATGAGGGTAGCGATTTGAAGAGCAGAGGGAAAAAAGTGCCAAGGCTCGTGCCGAGGCAAAAAAAAAAAAAACCTGTGCGACACTGGGATGGGGAGTAAGAGCAGTAGTGGCTTACTAGCTCCGATAGTTCATGTAAGGATGGGTTTGTTAGTGTGCGTATCATGTATCTATACCGTGGCAGTCGACGGCGATGTATCCCGGTCTGCTGCAGCCGCTGTATTCCTGGAACAGTCAAGTTCGTAATACAGGGTGTTACAAAAAGGTACGGCCAAACTTTCAGGAAACATTCCTCAGACACAAATAAAGAAAAGATGTTATGTGGACATATGTCCGGAAACGCTTAATTTCCATGTTAGAGCTCATTTTAGTTTCGTCAGTATGTACTGTACTTCCTCGATTCACCGCCAGTTGGCCCAGTTGAAGGAAGGTAATGTTGACTTCGGTGCTTGTGTTGACATGCGACTCATTGATCTACAGTACTACCATCAAGCACATCAGTACGTAGCATCAACAGGTTAATGATCATCACGAACGTGGTTTTGCAGTCAGTGCAATGTTTACAAATGCGGAGTTGGCAGATGCCCATTTGATGTATGGATTAGCACGGGGCAATAGCCGTGGCGCGGTACGTTTGTATCGAGACAGATTTCCAGAACGAAGGTGTCCCGACAGGAAGACGTTCGAGGCAATTGATCAGCGTCTTAGGGAGCACGGAACATTCCAGCCTATGTCTCGCGACTGGGGAAGACCTAGAACGACGAGGACACCTGCAATGCACAAGGCATTTATTCGTGCAGTTGACGATAACCCTAATGTCAGCGTCAGAGAAGTTGCTGCTGTACAAGGTAACGTTGACCACGTCACTGTATGGAGAGTGCTACGGGAGAACCAGTTGTTTCCGTACCATGTACAGCGTGTGCAGGCACTATCAGCAGCTGATTGGCCTCCACGGGTACACTTCCCCGAATGGTTCATCCAACAATGTGTCAATCCTCATTTCAGTGCAAATGTTCTCTTTACGGATGAGGCTTCATTCGAACGTGATCAAATTGTAAATTTTCGCAATCAACATGTGTGGGCTGACGAGAATCCGCACGCAATTGTGCAATCACAGATTTTCTGTGAACGTATGGGCAGGCATTGTTGGTGATGTCTCGATTGGGCCCCATGTTCTTCCACCTACGCTCAATGGAGCACGTTATCATGATTTCATACGGGATACTCAAACTGTGCTGCTAGAACATGTGCCTTTACAAGTACGACACAACATGTGGTTCATGCACGATAGAGCTTGTAACACCTCCGTTTATTTATCCCGACCTTATCTGATCGAATGGCAGCCCAATAATTATTATTAATGTGACCGTGTACCTAATGGTGCTGGCAATCGGAATTGACTGTTACGGAAGTTGTTACTTTCCAGTTCGTCCTTCTCAATACTGTAATAATGAAATGTCTGGTAACAAGAAAAACACCAACACAGTTTCACTAATTACGAACCTATATTCGTCTCCAAAACACAAAAAGGAGGAGACAGCCACTGCCTTCGTCATACATATCTAATTACGGCTAATCTCAGCACAGGCTTCTTCATTTTCCATTATCATCACACGCTAATCCATCACTGCATCCAACACTGCAATCGAACACTGCAATCCAAGGTGATGCCGGCACGGTAGACGCGAAACCAAAATATCGGCACTAGAAATGTCACTGACCACTTCCGTAATGATACTTCTTCACTTTCCCGGTATTATTTCTAGTACAAAGGGGTCTAACCACGGCGATGGCGACTCCCTCCTCCGTTAAAGCCTTGCATTACAACAACTGGCCTCCACAAACCTCTACCCGATACATGGCACTCGCTCAACTCCACACTCGCTCTCGCAACACGACACAATCGATTGTTCGCCCTATCGACCTGTGCCGAGTGCAAATTTATAGTAAGGGCCTACGGACCCCTACATCCCCGCCCTCGAAAACTTCTTTGGAGCCTCTGGCGTAAAAGAATCGGCAAGGAAATTAGATATTATTACATCTGAACAAAACACACAGTGTAAATAATTAATGAAATTACAATTCACCAAATAATCCCTCGACAACCGTAGTGGGCTGCCTCCACAATAATATTCTACAAAAGGTTATTACATCTCACAAACATGGCATTGTCCAAATCACAATTTTTTTATCAAGCAGCAATAATCCTCTACAGTCCATCTTGAATGTCACACACAACATACAATAAAAAATTATTACGTGAACACATGACATATGAGTTATTACATTACAAATTAGTTGTTACAGGTTTTACACCCATTCTCAGGTAATCGTCGATATGAAATATGAAGCTCTAGTTATAATACATCAGAAAATACAATGCAAATAAGCATTCCCCTTTTTAAAATGTCCGTTTAACAACTGAATGTTCTAAACATGTCTTAGTACGTTTATTCTGGTCCTTGTCGCTCTCACTCCTGACCGGACCTCATCTGGAGTGTCATTCAGTTTTCCGGTCTCTCCGCCTCTTCTATATGCACTGTGTCATTCATTCGCCTATCCCTTCCTCTCTCATGATCTCTTGGTTCTTCGCTCCATCTCCAATCATTTCTCCATTGCCGTTCACCACCATGGTTCCTATACCTATGGCCACCACCTCTTCCTCTATAATCAGACGAATTATTAAAATGATTCCTTTGGTCACTACTTCCCTCTCGGTTTTGATCATTAGCTTGATTGTGTTCCTGTGATCGAACAGATTCCAACTGTTCCAGTATCTCCATCAAGGCCTCCCTATCTTTAATTAGGCTCCCGGATACAGTTTCTTGCATTCTCCGGCTCAATCTTCTTTTTATCGCTGATATCATTATGTCATCACTCAGGGGTTGTCCCAAGGTCTCGTTCAATTCCCACAAATGTTCGGCAAACTCTCTCAACGTTCCTCTCCATGTATTAAGTGACTTGCGGTGTAGTAGGTCCTCAAGTGCTGCACACTCATGACTTTTGGACCAGTATTTCTTCAAGAATTCCCCTTCAAACTGATCATAACTAGTAGTCCCTTCCTTCTTCCTGACTCCCCAAGTGAAGGCCTCACCTTCCATCCTACCTATTGCAAATTGAATCTTGTCTGCGTCTTTGAAATGTGCTGGGAAAACTCCTTTTAACCATTTCATAAATATCATTGGGTGCAACCCTCCTTTCGGTTTAAACTTCTGCCCTGTATTATGTTGGACGTACCGATTATCACTGTTCATCAAGGTAACGACTCTACCTTCCCCAACGGTTAAAGTGGCATTGCTAATTCGTTCATCAATTTCTTCTGTCTTGCTCTCCAATTGTTGCACTCCCTGGTGTAATTGCCTGACCTCCATTGCAACCCTCTTGTTATCCTCTTCTTGTTGCACGGCTAGGGCATTTCTCAGATTGACAGCCACTTGGTTTTGCCTATCTCCTATCCCCTTAACCGCATCATTGCATTGTTTCTGCATCAGCGTCACCTCGGCGATTCGATGATTGCAATTTGTTTCCACTTCGGCGATCCTTTCTCCCAATTCGGCTTTAGTCTCTTCAATATCGTCTTCTACCTTTTTTGTTAACTTTCCTTCCATCTTCTCCACGTCTCCCTGGGCTTGGTCTATGCTCTTCTGTAGCTTACTCTCTCTCTCTCATTGATGTCCATCTTCAGTCGTTCTTGTAACTCCTGCATTTCCTTCTTCAGATTATATTCTATCTTCATTTGCGATGTTTTGATCTCTTGTGCTAGAGTTTCCTTAAATGATTTTTCTAAGCCTTCTTTGGTTTCTTGTAAATCTTCCTTTAATGATTCTCTAGTTTCATGTAGACATTTCTCCATTGTTGCCTTGGTTTCCTTTAGCAAGTCTGCTAACATCGACCGTATATCCGCACCCTCTGAAACTGGCTTATCTCTCGTCGTTTGTCCCGGTGTCTCGAGGTAACTAGTTGAATGTGCTAATGGGCTTTCTAATGACAATCCATAATCACTGATTCCCGAATCACCTCTGTCTTCCTGTCCTATCCATTTCCTTTCAACTACTGCCTCACAAACCTGCTTATCTTCAGTAGACATGTTTGGTTTATTTTTAATGCACAGGCAAGTAATATAAAATAACCTCTAGTAACCCAAAACACTCCAAATTACCGCTAAACTAATCAAACAGTTCCTGTAGTATTTTCAGTTAATCCCAAAATTGATACAATACGTATGAGTACCGAACATAACGACTCTCAAAACCTGATACTTTCAAATATCAATTTTCACATACACAGCTTATGTAAAATGTGTTAAATAAGACAAATCACACCATTCATTAAATCTATAAATGTAAAATCTCCAAAAACAATGAGCATATCTGTATAATCACCATTTAGGCAGCGCAGTATGCATAAATGAGTATGCCATATTTCAGAGTATCTTTCGCAAACTTTTCGTAAATTACTGTAATTGGGCACTTGTTCTAAGGTAAAACACAGTTTAAAACTGTTTATTGATTGTGAAGACAGTATACTGCAATTTAATGTTATGCTAATCAGTTGTCTTCACTCACCAACTGACGTTACCACCAGTCGCGATGTTTTGACGTTTGAAGTGGGCGTGGCGCTGTACTGCCGCCGGAGCCGCGTGAAGTCGTGCTGAAGATCTGTGGCGAGTCGTCATAGTTCTCAGTCGGCCGCTCCGTGGCGCTGCAGGCGGGCGTAATTTGTAGTTCGGCCGCTAGATGACGGGTTGGCGCTCGGTTTCTCGAAGTCGCGGTGGTCGCCAGTGTAGTGCGTCTGCGTCTGACCTACTCCTTGCACAGGTAGTTGGGATGATGTGTGAAATCACCTCGCAGATCGAAGCTCTTTGGCGCAGCTGCTGCACGGGTCTGCGTGACGTCATTCAACAATTGCGTCACCACATAAATTGTCGCCTGCATAACAGTTTATGGGTCTACATGAAGTTGCTCGATTTTCATTATTCAAAAAGCAATTTCGGTCATAACATTACTACTAAACACTTCTTTAAAAGCTTCCGTGACGAATACTTAGCTCGTTTTGTTGTGGTAATGTTCACACATGTCTTTCTTTGGTGTTCACTTTTCACAGTTTTTCACGCAGATTTACGCGTTTGCACATTATAACACAGTTTATCGACACTATTACACTTATCTAATATGGCGAGAAAAAAAAACAGTTTATTCACAATCATAAGATGTTATTACTTCGTATTGTTCAAGATGCATTGTTTCTTGTCGCGATTATAAATTTTATACCCTGTCTTCATCCGAAATTGAAAAATATTTTCTCGCGTTAAGCAAGATAAAATTACCTATTGTTCTTTCTATTCGTCTGAAGATTGCACTTGTCCTTTCACAGTAAGCCAAGGTGTAACACCTCCATTTATTTATCCCAACCTGATCTGATCGAATAGCAGCCCAATAATTATTATTAATGTGACCGTGTACCTAATGGGGCTGGCAATCGGAATTGACTGCTACCGAAGTTGTTACTTTCCAGTATGTCCTTCTCAATACTGTAATAATGAAATGTCTGGTAACAAGAAAACAACCAACACAGTTTCACTAATTACGAACCTATATTTGTCTCAAAAACACAAAAAGGAGGAGACAGCCACTGCCTTCATCATACATATCTAATTATGGCTAATCTCAGCACAGGCTTCTTCATTTTCCATTATCATCACACGCTAATCCATCACTGCATCCAACACTGCAATCCAACACTGCAATCCAAGGTGATGCCGGCACGGTAGACGCGAAACCAAAATATCGGCACTCGAAATGTCACTGACCACTTCCGTAATTATACTTCTTCACTTTCCCGGTATTATTTCTAGTACAAAGGGGTCTAACCACGGCGATGGCGACTCCCTTCTCCGTTAAAGCCTTGCATTACAACAACTGGCCTCCACACACCTCTACCCGCTACATGGCACTCGCTCAACTCCACACTCGCTCTCGCAACACGACACAATCGATTGTTCGCCCTATCGACCTGTGACGAGTGCAAATTTATAGTAAGGGCCTACGGATCCCTTACAAGCTCCTGGACATTTCAGTCGAAGTGTTCGTACGCTTCTCAACAACAGATTCGGTGACCGATGGATTGGTAGAGGCGGACCAATTCCATGGCCTCCACGCTCTCCTGACCTCAATCCTCTTGATTTTCATTTATGGGAGCATTTGAAAGCTCTTGTCTATGCAACCCCGGTACCAAATGTAGAGACTCTTTGTGCTCGTATTTTGGACGGCTGTGATACATTACGCCATTCTCTAGGGCTCCATCAGCACATCAGGGATTCCATGCAACGGAGGGTGGATGCATGTATCCTCGCTAACGGAGGACATTTTGAATATTTCCTGTAACAAAGTGTTTGAAGTCACGCTGCTACATTCTGTTGCTGTGTGTTTCCATTCCATCATTAGTGTGATTTGAAGAGAAGTAATAAAATGAGCTTAACATGGAAAGTAAGCGTTTCCGGACACATGTCCACATAACATATTTTCTTTCTTTGTGTGTGAGTAGCTTTTCCTGAAAGTCTGGACCTACCTTTTTGTAACACCCTGTGTATTAGCGAGAGATCGTCCATAGATCATCTCACTGTGTGCGGGGTGGTTATAGCTTGTCTGCATGTAGTGTACGGTACGGCTTCGCTGCGTGGCGCCGGTTTTTCGCCAGGTGTATTCCAACTGTATATCCAGTAATGGTGGTAGGTGAACAGGGGCTGACCTGTACCATTTTGTCTGAGTCTACTTGGCCATAGACGTTAGGTATTTTTCAGGTAACCAAAACCAGAGTTACAGTGACAACCGTCGATCTAATTCTTTCAGGGCTGCCTCGTGTTATTTTACTTGAATTACGTAACCATTACGGCACCTCAACTTAACATCTCGATACCAGCATTATTCTACTTTGTTTCTGTAAAGTAGTTGACATATTTCTGATACAACATTCAGATTTGATTTCATTAACGTAGAGATACTTTGATACATCGATATGTTTATGTTTGCAATGATATTATTCTTATGTGTATTCTTTCTTGTGTCACTATGATCTTTGACGTACTTGTAGATCTGATTTTTGGGTGCGTAAGCGATTATTAGTTAGTTTGTTAGAGAGTCGGACCTAGAGAAAGGTCAAGTCTTGGACGTCATGTTGGAAAGGCGCATATTGTAGCCAGTTTATAAAATGTAAACTTTAACAGTGAGGAAGATGTTTTCAAGTATGTTTTGTATTGTGAAGTGATGTTTTGTGTGTTACGTGATACTCCAACAATAAAAGAAGTGTAACTTAAATTCGGAGTGCTGATTACTTTTTTACATCACCATTGTGCTAACTTTCAAAGGTTTAATCTTCAAGAATGGTTTGTGAAACACATCTATAAAACTTTTGAATGGCACATAATAAAACCTAGGCCTCTTTGCATCCGAGCTTGGAATCATCACCACCTAGATTTTCGACGATCAAGCCATGACTTTACAACGAGACCAGCGTGGGAAATACGAAAAGATGAGTGCCTAGTTTATTCATTATTACATGAAATGACTGTGCTCTAATGACAGCTGCCACGTGAAGATGCAGTATTTAGCAGCGTGAGCAACACCACAATCATTTTTAATTATTGACATTTGTTGTGGTAGGGTTGTTAGGCGCGGTAAACTCCCAACTACACAGTGAAGATAAAAATATTTTTGAATAAAAAGTTCAATATATGATTTATTCATTGCAGCAAACCCTCATTGTCTACTACATTCAAGTGCGGGGGGAAAAATCCTGAATTTGAGCAATATTTTCGTCCGTCATCCTGTTGCTCCCACTTAATTATAACCACCCCGTGTTCAGCCATGGAATCCTTCTCGTCGGTTGAAACTCAGCCGTCTGAATGAAGATAGAGTCCAGATCTGAGCAACAAGCAGTTTGTGAACTAACTGCGTGCAGCTCGGGAGATGAAGGTTACTGGGCTCTCTGGCAGCAGCAGCTCCGGCCCGAAAGCGGAGAATGAAAACCTCTGTAGCCTCCGGCTGGCTGCAGGTGTGTGCGGACGTGTGGGTCGCGCAGAAGGGCGGCCTTTGCCCCGCGCCCTGGACAGAGGGCGGCGACGGACAGCTGCCTGCAGTCGGCGTGTGTCAGGGCGATCACAGCGGCGCCAATCCGCTAATGGCGGACGTGCCGTGCGCGGCTTCCAGCGTCGGAGCCCGCGAAGCGCGGGGCAACCCGCCGAGCCAGCGGGTCGTAACGTAGCACGTGTCCGGCGGCCTCACCGCTTTGTCAGCAGGTAGTCGGGGCCTGAAAGGCCGCGCGGCTAGGTAGCACTTCACTGCAAAGCGCTGACCTCTCGCGTACACGTCCAGGGCCACCTCATTTTCGCGTTGTACAGAGCGCACGATTCCACGCGTTTCATTTGGCGTCAGGTAGTTAAGAAGGAATCAATAATTCAATAAGTCTTAATCGCATTTATTGTTATTAGAATACCGCCAACAGGTTTCAACCCGACATAGGGGTCATCTCCTGGGCGTTTACACTGTGAAATTATAGATATCCGTCAGAAAGGCTCTATTATACAACAGCTAAAACTACGTGAATTTAAAATACGAGGGCGGTTCAGAAAGTAACCTCCGATTGGTCACAGTGCGGGTTGTGGGGGGAGTAGCGACGCCATCTGTGCGTTCACGCACTCAACAGGTCAGTCGGCATCAAGCCGTGGTCGAGTGAACGTCGTACCTGCGCTAGTTTAGTTTTTGTGGCAGTTTGAAATGTGTGCTGCAGTAGAAAACCCCGCCAAATGTGAAGTGCGTGCTGTCATAAGGTTTTTTACAGCCAAAGGATATTCTGCAGCAGCTATTCATCGTGAGCTTTGTGCCGTGTATGGACCAAGAGTTATGAGTGAAGGAGTTGTCCGTGAATGGGTACGTTTATTTAAAAGTGGACGAGAAAACGTTCATGATGAAGAGAGGAGTGGTAGACCATCATTGGTGACTGACGAACTCGTTCAGACAGTTGATGCAAAAGTTCGTGAAAATCGACGTTTCTCAATGTCGGAGTTGTCTACTGGTTTTCCACAGATTTCTAAGACTCTCTTGTACGAGATAGTGACAGCAAGATTGGGTTACCGTAAGTTCTGTGCACGATGGGTGCCCAAAATTCGTACCGACCACCACAAAACTCAAAGAATGACCTCTGCATTAGACTTTCTGTCACGTTATGAGGACGAAGAAGAACCATTGTTAAACAGAATCGTGACCGGTGACGAAACCTGGATTAAGTACGTGAACCCTGAGACAAAAGAACAATCAAAGATGTGGGCACATTCAAATTCGCCTACCAAACCAAGAAAAGCCTCGCAAGATTTTTCTGCCAGAAAACTGATGGCAACGGTGTTTTGGGATGCCAAAGGGGTGTTGTTGGTAGAATTCATGGAACGTGGTACGACCATTAATCAAGACGTGTACTGTGAAACAATAAAAAAGTTACGACGGGCTATACAGAACAAACGCCGTGGTATGCTGACTTCCGGTATCGTTTTTTTGCACGATAACGCCCGTCCTCACTCTGCTCGCAGAACAACGGCCCTTCTTGAGTCCTTCAAGTGGGACGTTATCAACCATCCACCTTACAGCCCAGACCTGGCGCCAAGTGATTATCACCTCTTCATGCATTTGAAGAAATGGCTCGAGTCACAGCGGTTTGATGACGACGAAGAGCTCAAAGATGCGGTCACAGGCTGGCTCCAGGCACAAGCGGGTGATTTTTATGCAGAAGGAATTTCAAAGCTTGTGAAGAGATACGATAAGTGCCTCAATCGCTATTGAGACTATGTAGAAAAATAGTGCAAAGATGTAGTTGTAAGATGTATATATTAAAATATTTTTATTTAACTTGGTGTATTTTTTTAAATCAACCGGAGGTTACTTTCTGAACTGCCCTCGTATGTTAACCAATGGGCGACTGCTAGTGGTGTCACTCCTGTCTACATAACGACAGGAAACTATGCGAGATTAACTTCTTTTTTTCCTTTATTGATTTTCAAATCCCCCCGAAAGGGGCGGGCTGGCAGCTGCTTAGTACGCTGCTCTACAGCCTACAGACATTTTTAAAAACGGAAGAAGAAAAGAAACAAGAAAAACAGGCGATTAAACGGTGACTTAAAGTGTAAAATGGCGGAAAAATGCGGAAAGTTAAAACAGAAAGCAAAGGGGATGGCAATGTTAATAAAATACACAGGAATCAGACAAGTAACATACTAGACACACAATTAAAAAATATGGCGACAGCCTGGTTTCTGTTCGAAAGAGATAAAAAAATCACACCCAGCGACAGTATGATGGCTGTTCGCAACACTTCCCAAAAGACACAACACGGAACACTCACTGTAAAACACTCACTGTAAAACACTGCACGAAAATGGCGGCACAAATATGACAGTCCCAAGCCAAAGGCAGATGGGGTGGGACCTGGAGGAGGGGGAAAACAAGGAGGGACGGGAGGAAAATACGAAAAGGGGGGGGGAACCAAGGAGGGTGAGGACTCATAAGGGGGGGAGAGGGGCAGGGCAGACGCGAGAGGGAATGAGAAGAGGCAGAGGAGGGAAATGCAAAAGGACTCGGGGGAGAGAAGGGGCAGAGAGAGAGAGGAGAGGTGGGGAAAAAAAGGGGATGGAAAGGGGGAAGAGGGAACCCGGGAAAAGGACGGAGGAAAGGAAAGGGAGTGAGGATCAGAGTTGATAGGAGGGTTAAATGGAGGGAGAGAGGCCATCCTCCGGGAGGTGGAGTTGACGGAAGTCACCTTGGGAAAGGAGATGAAGAGTGTAGAGATTGATGGTAGTGGGGACACAACAGTGAAAACGTGGCAGTGGGCAGAGATGGGAGAGGAGAGGAGCTACCAGGGGGTGAGGGGGATCAAGGCGACGGGAGGTGTAGAGGATGCGGATATGTTCGAGGAATAGGAGCAGATGGGGGAAAGGAATGAGGTCATAGAGGATCCGCATGGATACGGGAGGCGTGTACGGAAGGCGAGGCGGAGTGCATGACGCTCAAGGATCTGGAGGGACTTATAGAATTTATGCAGTTTGTTGTATGTAATTACTAGTCACCTCGGTTTAACACAAGTTTAAGTGACAGTAAATAACAGAAAACGGAACCGTTCCGTTTAAAAAGAGCTACAATTATAGTGTTAATCTTAAAATAATAATAAATGTTCCATAGTCAACTCGTAAAACTTCGTAAATGTATATTATATTATGTGTCATAATATAAAGTAAAACAATCTGAGACACACAAAAAGTGGTGTCGTATTACAATGTACATACATTTACGTAGAAAACATTTGAGTCAATTTACTAAAACGGTTAATATGGGAGGACTACAACGCCCTCTATTCCTTGCGGTGAGGACGCCGTTGCCATGGATTACAAAGCGTATATCAGGCGCCCTCTCTGTGGATGAAGAGCCATGACATACCGCTACCACGGCAACGGACGCCGTGGCCAGGGCAAAGATAACACCATACGAACACACCAGCTGCTACCATGGCAACGGCGTCCTCACCACAGGCAGTAGAGGGCTCTGTAGTCCTTCCATATTAACCGTTATAGTAAATGTTTTCTACGCAAATGTACATTGTAATACAAGACGACACCACTTTTTGTGTCTCACAGATTGTTTTATTTTATATTATGACACATAATGTAATAAACTTTTACGAATTTTACGAGTTGACTATGAAACATTTACTATTATTTTAAAATTAACACTATAATTGTAACTCTTTTTAAATGGAATGGTTGCCTTCTGTTATTTACTGTCACTTAAATTTGTGTTAAACGAAGGTGACTAGTAATTACATACAACAAACTGTATTAAATGCCGTTTATCGCCGCTGGGGGAATTGCCGTCCATTCACGTGATCTCGGTACGCTATTTAAGCCCATACGAAGGGTTAGTCTCCCACAGTATCCTGCCGTTATGTAGACAGGAGTGACACCACCAGCAGTCGACCAACGAGTAACATATTTTAAATTTACGTAATTTTAGCTGTTGTATAACAGAGCCTTTCTGACGGATATCTATAATTTCCCTGTGTAAACGCCCAGAAGATGACCCCTACGTCGGGTTGAAACCAGTTGGCGGTATTCTAACAATAATAAATGCGATTAAGACTGTTCGTGATTTATTGATTAATCATACTGATAGCTGCTTCTCTCCACAACCATGTTGTCCAAAAAGTTAAGAAGGAAACAACGTCACATCATTTCTTAACTCAAATAGCAGCGTTCACCGAAGTTAAATGGAAGAGCTATGGAATGAAAAACGTTACTGTTGTATATGACTTCGTACACAATGGTAACGACAGGGGGAATATAGAGCCGTGTGGCAGCTGTCGTCATAGGAAAGCTGTACAAGAGCAGAAATGATTAGCGAACAAGGAACAAGCTAACAAAGAGAAGATTTACTTGTTTTTGTACGAAGACTCACTACAGATAATGCAGCAAGAAATACGGTCAAGCTTTCACAGTAACAAATAGACTACTGGCCATTAAAACTGGTACACCACGAAGATGACGTGCTACAGACGCGAAATTTAATCGACAGGAAGAAGATGCTGTGATATGTGTAGTGTCGGCAGACTTGCCAACACTACGCACACTAATTGAAAGAGGCGGTCAAGATGCACGCGCTAACACACGAAGGATGGAGTGAGGTCTGAAACAGGATACGTTATGAATGCTATAAAGAAAAGTACGTAGCTTCTTGAATACTTAACTTTTAATCCATCCTTTGTATACATCGTTCTTGATGAGCCATCTGTAGATTGTGGCGATACAAGTGAGACTCTTTAGATACAAGCTATCTAAGGCTAATGGCGCCTTGGTAGGTCGTAGACATGGACTTAGCTGAAGGCTATTCTAACTGTCTCTCGGCAAATGAGAGAAAGGCTTCGTCAGTGTAGTCGCTAGCAACGTCGTCGTACAACTGGGCGAGTGCTAGTCAGTCTCTCGAGACCTGCCGTGTGGTGGCGCTCGATCTGCGATCCTGACAGTGGCGACACGCGGGTCCGACATATACTAATGGACCGCGGCCGATTTAAGCTACCACCTAGCAAGTGTGGTGTCTGGCGGTGACACCACAGTATACAAATGATTAGCTTTTCAGAGCATTCACACAAGGTTGCCGCCGGCGGCGACACCTACAATGTGCTGACATGAGGAAAGTTTTCAACCGATTTCTCATACACAAACAGCAGTAGACCGGCGTTGCCAGGTGAAACGTTGTTGTGATGCCTCGTGTAAGGTGGAGAAATGCGTACCATCACGTTTTCGACTTTGTTAAAGGTCGAATTGTAGGTTATCGCGATTGAGGATAATTGCTGCTCGCGTTGGTCGAGATCTAATGACTGGTAGCAGAATATAGAATCGGTGGGTTCAGGAGGGTATTGCGGAACGCCGTGCTGAATCCCAACGGCCTCGTATCACTAGCAGCTGAGATGACAGGCATCTTATCCGCATCGCTGTAACGGATCGTGGAGCCACGTCTCGATCCCTGAGTCAACAGATGGCGACGTTTGCAAGACAACAACCATCTGCACGAACAGTTGGACGATGTTTGCAGCAGCACGGACTATCAGCACGGAGACAATGGCTGCGGTTACCCTTGACGCTGCAGCACAGACAGGAGCGGCTGCGATGGTGTACTCAACGACGAAGCTAGGTGCACGAATGGGAAAACGTAATTTTTTCGGATGAATCGATGTTCTGTTTACAGCATGATGATGGTCGCATCTGTGTTTGGTGACATTGTGGTGAACGCACATTGGAAGTGCGTATTCGTCATGGCCATACTGGCGTATCACCCGGCGTGATGGTATGGGGTGCCATTGGTTACACGTCGCGGTCATCTCGTTCGCATTGACGGTACTTTGAACAGAGGACGTTACATTTCAGATGTGTTACGACCCGTGGCTCTACCCTTCATTCCATCAGTGCGAAACCCTACATTTCAGCAGGATAATGCTCGACCGCATGTTGCAGGTCCTGTACTGGCCATTCGGGATACAGAAAATCCGACTGCTGCCCTGGCCAGCACATTCTCCAGATCTCTCACCAATTGAAAACGTCTGGTCAATGGTGGCCGAGCAACTGGCTGGTCACACTACGCCAGTGACTACTTTTGATGAACTGTGGTATCGTGTTGAAGCTGCATGGGCAGCTGTACCTGTGCACGCCATCCAAGCTCTATTTGACTCAATGCCCAGGACATAGCAAACAGCGTAGCACAAGTAAAGAGCGAATTACAGTAGAAAAAAAGATTACTGGTATCAAATGCAGGCCTCATTTGAGGAAGACAATTCTGAGACTCTATGTTTGAAGCACAGTATTGTATGGCAGTGAATCATAGACTGAAGGGAAGCCATAACAGAAGAGACTCGATGCTTTTCAGTTGTGGCGCTAGAGAAGATAGTTTAATACACTACTCGCCATTAAAATTGCTGACCTGACATGTGATTACATTTTCACGCAATTTGGGTGCATAGATCCTGAGATATCAGTACCCAGAACAACCACCTCTGGCAGTAATAACGGCCTTGATACGCCTGGGCATTGAGTCAATCAGAGCTTGTATGGCGTGTACAGGTACAGCTGCCCATGCAGCTTTAACACGATACCATAGTTCATCAACAGTAGTGACTGGCGTATTGTGATGAGCCAGTTGCCCTGCCATCATTGACCAGACGTTTTCAATTAGTGAGAGATCTGGAGAATGTGCTGGTCAGGACAGCAGTCGAACATTTTCTGTATGCAGAAAGGCCCGTACAGGACCTGCAACATGCAGTCGTGCATTATCCTGCTGAAATGTAGGGTTGTGTAGGGATCGAATGAAGAGTAGAGCCACGGGTCGTAACACATCTGAAATGTAGCATCCACTGTTCAAAGTGCCGTCAATGCGAACATGAGGTGACCGAGACATGTAACCAATGGCACCCCATACCATCACGCTAGGTGATACGCCAGTATGGTGATGACGAATACACGCTTCCAATGTGCGTTCACCGCGATGTCGCCAAGTACGGATGCGACCATCATGACGCTGGAAACAGCACCTGGATTCATCCAAAAAAATAACGTTTTGCCATTCGTGCACCCAGGTTCGTCGTTGAGTACACCATCGCAGGCGCTCCTGTCTGTGTTGCAGCGTCAAGGGTAACCACAGCCATTGTCCCCGAGCTGATAGTCCATGCTGCTGCAAACACCGTCAAATTGTACGTGCAGATGGTTGTTGTCTTGTAAACGTCCCCATCTGTTGACTCAGGAATCGAGACAAGGCTGCACTATCCGTTACGGCCATGCTGATAAGATGCCTGTGATTTCGACTGCAAGTGGTACGAGACCGTTGGGATCGAGCACGACGTTCCGTATTACCTTCCTAAACCCACCGATTCCATATTCTGCTAACAATCATTGGATCTCGACCAGCGCGAGCAGCAATGTCGCCATACGATGAACAGCAATCGCGATACGCTACAATCCGACCATTATCATAGTCGGTAACGTGATGGTAAGCATTTCTCCTCCTTACACGAGGCATCACAACAACGTTTCACCAGGCAACTCCGGTCAACTGCTGTTTGTGTATGAGAAAGCGGTTGGAAACGATCCTCATGTCAGCACGTTGTAGGTGTCGCCACCCGCGCCAACCTTCTCTGAATGCTCTGAAAAGCTAATCATTTGCATATCGCAGCATCTTCTTCCTGTCGGTTAAAATTTCGCGTCTGTATCACGTTATCTTCGTGGTGCAGCAATTTTAATGGCCAGTAGTGTATAAGGTGAAATGTTAACGTAATGTGCAGTGTCGGAATCGGAAAGAAAGGAGCATATGGAACACACTGTCAAGAAGAAGGGCGAGGATGATACAGTACAATAGGGCAAATCCTAGGACATCAGATTTAACTTCACTAGTGACGCAGTGACTTGAATAGTGTACAAGAGGCCCACTGTTTCTTGCGAAACCAAAACGTCTAAAAACAGTTAAATGATTCTTTGGTAAGACGAACTTTCGCCCTATTACCGGTAATTTCCATAACGGAAATCTTACTCCGGAGTCCAGCATACTGCTGTCTTTCCCTTACAACGTGCATAAGGTTAGTGACCACAGGAGGAAGGAAGGCGTTCTGGTACGCACATTCAGGACAAGTTTAACTAACTGAAATGATACTTAAGGACATTTATTCGCTAAGTGTGTCGTATTCCTGTAAGCTATTGAGCATGGAACATGTATAAAATTCTAAGGCAACGTTTCTGTACCAACAAATTGCATTAATCATAGTTATTCACCGAGGATTGAGGTGGGTCAGCGATGCAACATGGACACCCATATACTCAGGCAGAAAGACTCATATATAGAAGACAATGGTCCCCGTCTTTTAGCAAAAGGTGAATCGTCGAAAATTACTTGTGCGCCGCATTGAAACGAGACAAGAAAGTCAGAATCACAATGCATGAAGAACATAGTGACCGAGTAAAGTAGAAGTAATACCCTACCTGAATTTAGTTCACTGAAAGCAAAATTATCATCTGTGAGTACGCCGTAGCAGTTACAACAAATCACATGAACATTATAGGAAGTTCCTAACTCGAAAAATCCGAGCTAACTCCCACCCAAAATCGCTGTCTGTGTGTACACCGGGGCAGCACGTCGTATTCACCATAAACCAGCTTAGCTACTCGTCTACTATTGTTTAACCATGCACAAAATCCAACCTGCCTCACCTCCATGCACATGGACAGAAAATATTTGGATTGTGCGAAGTGACTAAGCAATAAGAAGTAGTTTCCAATGATGTCAGACGACTCTTCCATTCTGAAGGCAGGAAAGACAACACCTATATACTTGTCATCAATGTTTTCCACCGGTTCAAGATCTAAAATATGAACAAAAACATCCCTCGAACGTGGTTCTGAGGCAGACAATCTCGAGGGCACCTGTTAAGTTCGCCTGAATGGATGCTAAATCCAGCTTTGTAAATTAAACGTAGCTGCGGTTCCCAGACCTCTGCTGCAAAGGTGAAGCCTGGAAGTCTACCCAAATTCACCAAGTTTCATATGGTTGCAATTACATCCACATGCATCCATACTTAGGACATATACCGTGTGCTGAATATCAAATTTAATGAAAATGAAAATAAAGCAGATTCAAATTCTGTTCCGAGAGTGATGTTCCTCCCTGACATCGGAAACTTATGGGAAAGCACAGCAGAGTGAAAGACTTCTGCATAGCCTAATAAAACAACAACACGACGTGAAAGGTGGACTAACTACTGCTTTGATTTATTCCTACGCAATTGAGAGAAATCATGCCGGAACTGGTATTACAATACGATGACTGGAACAAACGATTTTTTTCATATTTTTTATCTTCATTTCTCCCTGTAATTCTTAGCGGCGAGATGACAGGAGGGATACGTAAACTCTTGTGATTAGCAGGCAGACTTCCTTAAGTGCCCTGTATTTTCCTATAAAAATTTGATTTTCTCAAGTAATAATATGATTTTAACCATTATTTGCAAAAACATGATCTCAGAAAGAACAAGACCTGCACTCACTGGAAGCGCGCACACACCCACGCACACCACACACACACACACAAACACACACACACACACACACACACACACAGACCGAATTCGAAACTGACACGTGATATTCACATATTTCTCTGAGACACAAACGCAGGTGAGTCGTTGACTTACCACAAACAAATGGAAATCCTGTATTCACACCTATAGAACACCCACAAAAACAAATTTAATCTCAATACATAAAAGAGTATGACTCTTATCATAATCATATGTGTCACTAAATTGGTATCACTCAACAAAGATAAAACAGAAGAACACTAACAACAAGTTGCATCAAATATCAACAAATACCGATCAAATTTCAAATCTTAGAAATGTGTCTATGTTAAAAAATTATAGCTGTGACAAAATGATATCACTCACTAAAGATAAAATACAAGATCACCAGTAAGTAGGTACATAAAAAATATGTTCTTCATTCGGATGAAATATGATATAAATAAATGTTTTTTCCTATAAATACAAAATTCAACCCTAAACACGGTTCTCATTCGGACGAGATTAAGAGAATTCTTTACAAATGTAATCATCACGATTCACGAAATATAAGAGAAAAAATACGCAAAAGAAAAATTACACATTCACACATGATGTACCACAAAGTGCATGGTATAAAACATTCACTTCATTATTCCTGCACACGTAGACACAACTTGCGCCTGGGAAGGCGCTAACAAGGTTTGTCCAAGTAAGAATGTTTCTTAACCTGGCGCCGTAGTTTGAACAAAGATGTTATTATCAAAGTAATGAGGAGAAGGCCTCCTTTGCACAGTCTATCCAATCCCTTCCACAAAAAGTCAGACTAAGGGCAGGGCACCGGAGGGTGTAGAATAGCACTGCCATTGACAAATCCATTCTTCTTTCACGCATCCTGATCTTTTATAATTATTGTCCACAAGTCGTTTGATTCCGCAATGTGCAGTAGGCCTATCCCCTACCTTTTCTAATTTCCTCCTGTGGGGGAGGGGGGTGCTCCCCACAGCAGCTACTTTTGAAAACATCTCCTTGACTTCTAATAGTAATATCATGTTTAATAATTACAATAACATCCATTGGTAAAGGTAGTATTTCATCAGTTAATAATGTCCGGGCTGTAGTTAATCATTTCCTCCATTCTTTTCTGAATAGAGAGCACTGGGAAACATCGACAGTAAATTAGTTCCTGCCTTACATTTCATACGATGATGAGCTCACGGAACACTTTGCATTAGGCGTTAGGCTTTACGTGTTAAGCGTCTCATTGCGGGTGCCAGGTGTGTGAAATCTTACCAATAATTAGCTTTAATTTTAATTGAATTTTCATATAGGTCTTGCATATTACAATAAGCATCGGTTTTAGTGAGGTATCCCGCATTTTAGATGCAGAAATTTTTAATCTGAGGCTTCACTGTGCTTGCAGTTCGTGAGAGATATTACACATAAGGCAATCTTACTTTGTTTGAATCTTCGTAGAGGTCTAACATATACGTGTGCACGCATTTTAATAAGTAACACAGATAGTTCACATGCTGAAATACTTAATTTTTGGACATCATTGTACTTGGAAAGCGTAACACGTATAACAATAAAAGGTAAGTAGTTTCATTTGTTTTCTAAGTAGCGACTCAAATTTTATCTTTGAAAATATCACGTCTGTCACTGTTACTGTCTGTGGTCGTCTCTGTAGCGAAGTGTGTTTATTAGAAGTCCATGTCGTCCTGAAGCTTAAGTGACACATCTTAATAAAGCACTTTGTTCCCTCCTAAAACGTGACCGCTACGGTCGCTGGTTCGAATCCTGCCTCGGGCATGGATGTGAGTGATGTCCTTAGGCTAGTTAGGTTTAAGTAGTTCTAAGTTCTAGGGGACTGATGACTACAGCAGTTAAGTCCCATAGCGCTCAGAGCCATTTGAACCAACCCTCCTAAAATCAAACAACTTTTCCTTCCTTCCCTCATAAGACCAGAGTGGTGTGTGCCTACGCATGGGTGTTTGGTGTATGTGCTGGTATTTTCATTAGCTTTTAGTGTCGTAGATTACAGGATTTATTTTGGAAACATATAGTTTTCTGAAATTTAGCAGCAGTAGTTTGTAACACTTGCATCGAGTGTACGGAGTATATTTTTTTATAGTGCGTTATCTTCGCTTCTCCTCTAAATCTGCTGACGAGAGAAGGAAACAGTAGTGATGAGAGTACGCACATTATCAGACTGCATATAGTTTACGCATTCAGATACTGATATAACATAAACATTACATTTTTTGACGCATTTTAGTATATTGTGGCATCGCAATATTGTTCTAATTAATGTGAGCCTTACAATGCTTCTTTGTACTTAACCTTAACTAGCTGCCCAATCAGTTTTGCAGTATTTGCTATTTACTGCTATTTTCTGGTGATACATTTTCTTCACTCTCCCCTTCCTCATGACACACACTTGAGGGTTCCCAATCATTATAAAATAAGTGTGAAAAATAATTTTGATGTAAATATCCTGTGATAACCCACATAAATGCCGCATTTTTCGCATAGATTGAATACAAACTTTGTCTATTTAGATACTGTTGCCGAACGTAATCATCGCATTTTTTGACGCATTTTCCGATATTGTGGAATCGTACTTGTGGAAAAGTTAATGATTTGAACCTTACAGCATTTTTCTTGCACTTAAGCTAGATATTTAATGTAAACGTCATACGTGTCGCATTGCAGATGTATTCTGCAGACACATCAGAATACTGCAACAACAATGAAGTGGAATATAATGTAGGAAATACAGTCTATAAAGCTTTTAGAGAGCTTTGTCAGCATAGTTCTGAGTATGTCGAAAGTTTTTATTCTCTTGTGGAACTATGTCATTTGCAGTAATAGCAATAACTGCCAATAAACATTATAGATTATAATTTTCTAGTTTAGAGCATGATGAATTATCTTTGTCCTTTCTAAACTGTTGCTTAATCACAATTTAAATGTAGAAATATATAATTGAGGGTGTATTGTGACTTACATCAACAATAGGTCTAATTAGTTACATTCAGACTCTCAGTCTGCCTGTGTTCATCTCCGCTTAGCATGGTATTTTAACTAACACATATCTTTGTGCCATTATAAGACAGGCCAGGTGAATCTTACATCAGTTTCGCAGTTATATCTTCTAAAGCTTTACTTGTTATTAGCCATGAAAAACCAGCACTGGAGCAAATATTTTACAATTTTTGACACTATTTGGGCAACTATATGTGTATGTGGAAATTAGCATTACATCATTTTCGCTTTCTTTACGCTGCAGACGTATTTTTGTAGACAGTTTAGAACATTGTGACACCTGAAAATCATCATTGATGCATAGTATAGCTGTAAGGGTTATTGTGGCATTTGACTCGTGGAAAAAAATTAATTTAGGACTTCTTTGCGTCACAGACTAAGCATTCTTCATAGAACGAAATTTTATCGTTTTTTGCCAGTGCCGTACTTGTTATTTACAGTGCAGCCATCTGTTGGTGACAGTAAAAAACTCATGTTACAACAAATGGACAGTGTCCATTTTCCTCAATGTAGCTACCTATTGGTGACAGTAAGAAATTTGTGGTAGAAAGATCGAAATAAGCTCGTTTTCAGCAGTGCAGCCATCTGTTGGTGACAGGATCAACTGGGATGTAAAACAGCAGTTAATTCTAATTCACCTTTTTCATGGTGTGTAGGGACTATTTGAGATAAAACTCATTCTCGACAACCGCATATTCCTAATTTGTTACTTGTATTCTATAAGAAAATATTAGTTATTAATCACTTACAGAGACATATTCTATTTGTTCCACTAATCCACGGCAAATGATATATAGCTCACAGTGAAATTTACCAATGTGACTGGGGGGCCAATCCTTAAAAAAGTTTTTTAAGCCAGTAATGCAAACACAGTTCACAAAATTTTCGTTATTTTATGCAAATCAGGTACTTTATCTTATTTGATGCTCATGTCAGCATTATACGTTTTATGTAGTAGAAAAATTGTATCACACATAATTGGTTAATGGGTGGTGGTGCAGGGGATGAGGGGGGCAAGGGTGTCCAGTGCATGTGGCTGGATACTATTCCTAGAATGATAAGGAAATGCTGATGCTGATGTCAGCGACATATGACATGCGCAATATGATTGTAATATAACTGCCGAGAAGAAAGTACTGACGGTGAGATCATGTGTCCTGGAAATCTGTACCAGATACCGCACTGGGTATGAACTAACATATTTTTTCCAAGTCCCTGTGTGCAGTGGAGACATTACGAGATGTTGAAAACGCTATCTGAAAGAAGATAAGGATCAACTGTGGATTGGCAGAGATGAAGAACGCCTTCAGTTAGATATCTTTTTTGGTATCAGGTAGTGACAGGTAATTCTGTAAGAAACTCTTGAAAGTGTACAACTTATGAAAGTGAAATGCAGGCCACGGGACGCCTGAACAAGAAGAACCTGGAACTATCTAAAACGTGGTGTTCGAAACTTTTTCTTCAAAGTGAGCAGGTAAAGTATGAAAAGAAGAACCGAACAGAGTCGTTGAGGAATGAAGTATACGGGAGATTCATATCAGAAGACAGGTTAGGAATAGTGAACTTGGTGTCGGAAGAAGTACTAGCCGTGATAAAATAGGTGTGGATGAATAAGTGTAGAATACGCAAAACAGATTGTAGAGGATGTGGAGTCGAAAAAATCACTACAAGACCAGATGGAGAACACCATCAAACTTGTTGCGCAACAAACGCCTTAAATAAACATCGATTGAAACAGATTTAACATAGGAAACTTACTGTGATGTAAGAATCCACAGTAATTGTAACAACACGGAATATGAACGCGTTACTCGAAGACAGTAATGACACCCATTTCACAGTTTCATTCACCTTTTAAAACTGCCATTATATTACAGAGCTGAAAGCAGCTCATAACAGGAAATATATACAAAAATTAAAGTGCAGTTGCTCATGTGACTTTTTAAATTAGTTTCAAACTCGCTAACAGAGGGACAGCGAGTAGAGAAACTCGTTTAAAATTTTTCGTCCGTGGAGACGACTGGCTGTGCCCCTCACCCCTCGGTCTGAAACCACGCTCAAAGAGAAACGCGTATACAATGAGGGCTACACACTACGGGTTTCTGAAAGCAGTTTGATCCACGGTATCGCCTACAATCTCAAATGGTCAATGTTGGGATCGATTCGAAACCTGAATTGGTGTATACAATGCACCGTGCATACTGGGCAACACTAATGCCTCGTAAACTTTTCACTGGCGATACGAAGTTTCATGAAAAAGTTGAAAGTAATTTGTTCTGTTTGGTAAAATTTTGTCTTTTGGTATCTACCGAGTGACTGAAGCAACTACATCCTTTTCAATGAAGCAATCAAACATATTTTAATAATATTTAGAACCTTATGAAAATGGGAGTTACAGATTGAGTTGTTGTTAAGGTTTCCAATGAAGTTTCCGCAAAGATGATAAAGTAAATTTCCAAATACATGTGGCTGGATATGCGGCTAGATACTTTCCCTGCTTCTCTGAAGGTGCAAACATCCTTCATGAAACATTTCCTGACCTGTATAGGAAATGAAAAGAAGCGCCTATTTAAGAAATTGTAACTGTATGATTATTATGTTTAAGATCGCCTGGTCAGTCACTTTAATACATCGCCTATTGTACAGAACATATCAAAGATTATCACTTTATTAGGTACTTGGGGTAGCGTTCTCGCTTCCCGCGCGCGGGGTGCCGGGTTCGATTCCCGGCGGGGCCAGGGCTTTTCCCTGCCTCGAAATGACTGGGTGTTGTTGCGTCGTCTTCAGCATCATCTTTCATCCCCATTACGGTCGGAGGAAGGCAATGGCAAACCACCTCCGCTAGGACGTTGCCTTGTCGGCGGTGCGGCTCTCCCGCATCGTCCCCTACGCTCCTCGGTGTATGGATGGGACCTCATCATGATCATCACCACCATCAGTGTCGTTAGAACACATGGCGTTGACCAACATGTAACTGTTGCTAAAATTCATTTGATGATGAAGCCACAGACTTGTGCAATAATTAATATATTAAAGTGACTAAAGAAGAATTTACTAACCAAAATAAATCAACAATTAAGAAACTCAAACATATATCCGTAACTGGGACAGGACCTCGCTGTCTGTACTTTTCAGATTAGTAACTTTTTTTGTTCGCTTATGTGACCGCTGTGTAAGCGTCGTCACTTAGCCTGACGTCTTTTTGTCGTGAAAATATTAAAAATAAGCTCGCACAGGGATGAAATTCTAGTAGGCGTATCCACCAGACTTGAAAATACTGGAGTTGCAGTTTGATTGCCATCGGTGAATATGTTCATGTTGGAGCAATTGCTATTTTCACAATTGTATTTGGGGGGGCCTGTCTTTGGTACCTCAATCCATGTAACTGATCTTCTGGGTAGCTTCAAAATCCATGTGAAACCTCACGCGATGCAGTTGTTAACAGATTTATAAATTTGCTACAAATGTGAAACCACTTCCTGATTCTCTGCGCTTGATGGACGGTCATATTGTAACACAGAGAAATGTAATGCATGCACGTAAAAACACGCTGTCCAGTCACTTTAACGTGACCACAAGTCAAAAGCCTGAATAACCAAACACCTTTTGCAGCACGGACCGCTGCGAGGCATGCACGAAGTGGAATGAGCGAGGTTCGGGAAGGTACCCACAACGATATCGACTAAAAATTTTTTGTTTATATATAGACGCAATCACATTTTTAAGACACAGTCATTACCGGTTTCGGCCATACAATGACCATCTTCAGATTCTAAAGACGGTATACACTCAACACAGGTTCATGAGTTCATGAGTTCATGAGTCTGACAACGTATGAACCTGTGTTCAGTGTATCCCGCCTTTAGTATCTGAAGATGGTCATTGTATGGCCGAAACCAGTTACGATTGTGTCATAAGAACGTGATTGCATATATAAATAAACAAAAAATGTTACAAAATGAACAATCACTCACTCCATTGACAAAATGTGGTTTTTTCCAAAAGGATATTTAGCAATGCTTAATACATATCCTAAGCTAACTCCGCCAGGTTTATTTTCTGTAAGTCCCGCACTGAGATAGATGTCTCCGAATGATATTGTTATCATAGTATTCAACTAGAATGCCGCTCATAGTATTCAACTAGAATGCTGCAATAATTGATCTTGTTTCATTGCTTAAATTGTAAAGTAGCAATAGGCCTGTTTCAACTATATGGTGATCCACAGGCTATTTGCAGGTACGTACGTTTTGTTAACAGTAGAAGAGCTATGACTAACAACAATTATGTTCAATTGTGCGTTGGTGCCTACATCCATATTTCATCGTGTCGTTGGAACTTCAATTGCAGCCCAATTTTATTTGTTAATCATTTAATATAATTTGCTGTTGTTGGGAAACGTCAGCTTTGGTCTTTTATCGATGGTATACACTGTTCCAGATTTGGCAACTACGACTGACAACTAATCGAGATATGCTATTGGGTTACAATCTGTTTACTTATTCGTCTAATTACCGTAATGATCTATGGTGTGTAGTGTAACTTTTGTTATGTTTTTTTAGTGATTATATCAATGCTCTATTTTGTTTCCGTTATCCATCATCGAGCTGAACGATTTAAGTAAGGTTATCAATATAATACGGATCCGAAACATAAAAATTATATTGACAACTTTATTGAAATCGTAAAGAAATAAAACAAAGCTATACACACTACGAAAACATAAGAAAGGTGGTACTAGACACCACAGATCATTAGGATACACAAACAAGTAAATAAACAGTAAGCACACGGCATCGCCGGATTAGCTGTTAATCGTAGTTGGCAAAGGGTTCGTTAGCTGGTTCATTTAGTGCAGGGGACCAAACTGGGAGCTCATCGATTCCATAGAATTATGGAGGGATGGGGAAGGATATTCGAGTGCCGTTTCAAAGAAACCATCCAGGAATTTGCCTGAAGCGATTTAGGGAAATCACGGATAACCTATATCAGAATGACCGGACGCGGGTTTCAATCGTCGTCCTCCTGAATGCGAATCCATTGTGCCAGAGACTGTGCCACCTCGCTCGGTGCTTGTGAAAACTACAACAGTATATACCATCGATAAAAGACCTAAGCTGGCATTTTTAGTAACAGCAATCATAGGAGAAAGTTGCATTAAATGATTAAGGACTGAAATTAGGTTGCTACTGAAGTTATTTATGCAGCAGTAAGTTTATAAGATAGCGACAGCACTGCGATGGAATATGGATGTAAGTACGAACACACAATCACACATAATTGTAATTAGTTATAATGATGCAACGGTTAACAAAGCGTATTTTCCAGCAGATACCCTGAAGATGGCCTGTAGACATGATAGGTCTGTTGCTGGTATTTAATCTATAATAAAAAAAGAATATCAATTATAGAAGCATTATGGATCAATACTGTTATTACAATGCGCTACGTATGTCGGTTGAGGACTCATGGCTAGAACATCCTGATCGGGTGGTCCTACACATTGTCGTTTAGTCTTACGTCCAGGGAGTTTAATGTCCAGCAGAGTAGGGTAAACTCATCCTCGTGGAACGAGCTCTGTGATATGTTGCATTGTCCGGCTGGTAGATGACGTCTTACCGAGAAAAAAGAAATTGCTTGTATGGGTGGACATGGCCTTCCAGGGATGGATACATACAAATGTTCGTCGCTTATGCCACTTCTGTACATTTTTTAATGTAAAATTCACATAGTTTCGATTGCGTGTCAGGTGAACGTAAATCTACAATATCCTCGCCGGCCGCTGTAGCCGAGCGGTTCTAGGCACGTCAGTCCGGAACCACGCGGCTGCTACGGTTGCACGTTCGACTTCTGCCTCGGGCATGGATGTGTGTGATGTCCTTAGGTTAGTTAGGTTTAAGTAGTTACGTCCCATAGGGCTTAGAGCCATTTGAACCATTTTTTCAATCTCCTCATTGATGTCCATGACTTTGTTTGTGTGTGTTATCTGCAGATTGCCGAAGAATAAAAAAGGGGAATGGTGTAAAAGTACGTAGGTGTAATGGAGTAGAAGTTCGCGTGACGTATGTTTGTCCCACCAACAAACTAGCTGCGATCTTATAGCTTGTAACGAGTACTTGGAATTGTTCAGGCATGTATTGTTGGTGTTTATTTACCGTAGATGGCTCATTATTTATCTTACAAACTTAATACAACTTTTCCTTCCTGTAGTTTTTCTTTAGTCGGAATTAATTTAGTGTTTTTTGAATAAGTGGACACTGCTTAGGCTCAGTGGTTTTTCAAACATACCTACCTCATAGACACACTTCGAATATGATCACGTCTTCAACAGTGGCATTTCCTTTCCCACAAATCGATCCAGAACATCAACTCAAAGGCCATTAAGCGAATCACTCTACCACAAAGCTCTTGGGCTTATTGAAAATGGAAACTCAATATGGTTTGCATTCGAAGCTACCAGGTTTCCAGATGCTGCCTCAAGGAAACATCTTGAAACCGGCAAAGGTAGTGAGCATCTCAGCAGCAAAAATTTTTTTTTTATTGGAGGAAGAATAAGCAATCGCGCAACATTGTATTCCCCTCCATAAACGTCTTTTCAGCGTTACCCTTAGAGCATTATTTTCCGAATCACCAAAAAGTGAAGACTTCTTTACTATTGTTTCACTTATTTATTTGTAAGCCTTTTCATTTTATTCAGTTGGGGGTGGAAGTATGCACTGCGTACCTCTGCCCCAGTGCCATGGTATCTTAACACACACCATGGGCTAAGAATACGCTAGATTACCTTTAGGAAAACTTATACCGCTGCTTAGTAATAACTGTATGACACTGATACTTTTACATGTTACTAAGACGTCAAATTCGGTGTTGCATGTATAGTTGACATAAAATTTCTGTCATTTTTTAAATATCCCTAGTAAAATAAAAAAAGTTGTACTTTTACACCTACCCTATCCAGATAGCATTCTGGCCGACACTTCGTAGCAGTGTTTTCACTGATTTATCTACAACCGATCAATCATTGTCTCTGCACAACACCAGTCAGAAAATGAAATGTTTCCTAAAATAAAGAAAATGATTCAAATGGCTCTGAGCAGTATGCGACTTAACTGCTGAGGTCATCAGTCCGCTAGAACTCACAACTACTTAAACCTAACTAACCTAAGGAAATCACACACATCCATGCCCGAGGCAGAATTCGAGCCTGCGAGCGTAGCGGCCGCTCGGTTCCAGACTGTAGCGCCTAGAACCGCACGGCGACTCCGGCCGGCTTTTACTCAAAAATAGCAGTATTGCGCGTTGTAAGTAGTTCGTCTAGAGTCCAACGCCCATTTCTTTGTCAGTTCCAGCCCTGTCACTTACCATGATTTCGCGAGCATGACTGCTAGGTTGAAAACGTTGGTTATGTAAGTCACATATTTATGTTCGTTGCCCTACACTACATATGAGTGCGAAATTAACTGCGTCGAAAATAAATAATGCACGCGTGACCCTTTCGGAACAGTTTTACGCAATAGCGAACTATCTTTCTTCTGAATTACTTAACCGAAAATAGTGATGATATCGACAAAATTATACTAGCTGGATACAATGCACCATTAGCTTTAATAATAAGCACAGCAAGTGTCATTGGTACTCTGGCAGTGACACAGTGTCCTTGAGAAGCCGGCACGGTATTGGGAAGACTTTCCTCCCAGCTTGTTTGCTCTACATTAGTCGTGTTTGAATGCCACTTCATCAAGTAATTGCCCCAGCTGGGCAGAGCGAATGACACAGTCACCCTCCCTGCTGGTGCGTATCGCAGCTTGTACAGTGCCTTCACAGCTCTGCCTACAGGCCGTTTGCTCTCCATATATACACGCTAACTTGGCAGTAAACAGAGGACGACAGCAGCGGTTTGATATACACTGATTAAACGAATTATGCTGCATGAGAAATGCAGAACAGTGTGCATAGCAAAGTGCAGGCTATGTATCTGCCTCACTGAATATGGATGGTAAAACACAGAACTTGAGCAGGACAGTGACACATAGCGAGCAAGTGAGCCTAAACACACACAAACACACAAACACACACACGCGCACACACACACACACACACACACACACACACACACACGCACACGCACACACACACAAACTCGTAGACTCACGCCCATGCCCACGCATACGTATACAGGTAAGGAACTCCAGTATTTCGATTATTCGCATTATGTGAAAACTCGAATATCTCTCCCGACATCGTAATATTGGAAATCCTTTTGACAGTTATTTTAAATATTTCTGAACAAAGGTGTTTTGTTAGTAAGAGAGAGTTTTCGCAGACCCAGATGAATTTCATATATGGCTTTGGAGTAAAGAATTTGCAGCATTTAATAATCAACCACAAAACATGAGCAGGATAGTGACACATAGCGAGCAAGTGAGCCTAAACACACACACACACACACTCGTAGACTCACGCCCATGTCCACGCATACGTATACAGGTAAGGAACTCCACCATTCCGATTATTCCCATTATGTGAAAACTCGAATATCTCTCCCGACAGCGTAATATTGGAAATCCTTTTGACAGTTATTTTAAATATTTATGAACAAAGGTGATTTGTTAGTAAGAGAGAGTTTTCGCAGACCCCGATGAATTTCATAGATGGCTTTGGAGTAACGAATTTGCAGCATTTAATAATCAACCACCCATCAAGAAATATTTTGAAAATCATATGCTGGTTTCAATGGATAGTTTTAGGCTTCCTGTACGGCATCTTATACAGCTGTAGTTAGAGGAAGGTTAATAGATGGAATGACTAGGTTGATAACGCGGGTTTTGTGAACGTAGTGACCTTCGATACGATTAAGTGGCGAATAAGTCGACTGGTGCGCCAACACTAGTATGATAGGAGCCAATGAGGAATTGGAAGAGGTGCAGTTCCATGCACGAGAAAAGATGAACATTCCTGCTCTGTGTTCTTGCCTACTTAAAGTGCCTTACAAAGAAGCCGGTTTTTTGGAGTATACAGAGATTCACAAATTCCTCCCTGCTGTGCTGACTTACTATTGTACTTTTAATTATATGTCTGTATAAGTATATAACTACATAATTATTTATATATCCCCATATATATATATATATATATATATATATGTGTGTGTGTGTGTGTGTTGTGTGTGTGTGTGTGTGTGTGTGTGTGTGAGCGTAATCCCAAAAGTAAGGTCTCCTATTTTTTTATAAGTACATAGACCTGTTCATTTCTACAATGGATTACATCACTTTACAGCTTGAACATTTAGCTGTTTTTAGACATAATCACCATTTCTGTCGATCCATTTTTGTAGGCTCTGTGGCAGTTTTTGTATGCCCATGTCATACCAGCTCGCCGCCATGCTGTTCAGAAAGTTATCAACCTCTTCTTTCACCTCGTCGTCGGAGCTGAATCGCTTTCCGGCCAAATGTTCTTTTAACCTAGGGAACAGGTGATAGTCAATGGGTGCCAAGTCAGGACTATAGGGTGGATGGGTGATTACGTTCCACTGAAACTGTTGCAGGAGAGCAACGGTTTCCCGAGCGATGTGTGGCTTGAGTTGTCATGGAGAATGTGTACGCCCTTGCACAATGTTCCTCTTCTCCGGTTCTAAATTGCCCGTTTGAGTGTTTTCAGAGTCTCACAGTGCCTGTCAGTGTTAATTGTGGTGCCAGCGATTCAGCACTAAAGACGAGGTGAAAGAAGAGGTTCACAACTCTCTGAACAGCATGGCGGCAAGCTGTTATCACATGGGCATACAAAAACTGCCACAGCGTCTACAAAAATGAATCGACAGGAATGGTGGTTATATCGAAAAATAGCTTCATGTTCAACCTGTAAACTGATGTAAACCGTTGTAGAAATAAACAGGTCTATTTACTTATAAAAAATAGGAGACCCTACTTTTGAGATTACCCTCGTATACATAAATATGGACATGTGTATGCATATATACGACATCCATCCATGTCCGAAGGAACATCGCATCGTTCATCTTAACAGCATGGTTTCTGAAATGTCGTTGTTATAAAAGACGCCTGATATCGCCAGGAAGCGTCAGCATGCATTTTTCTGAGTTGTTCCCGAAGACGTTATGTATTGACCCTGCACGTACGTACGTTGCCATACTTTGAAAAACACTATATAGATACACGAATTTATATAAATATTTGTTTGTGTCTCTGAGGACCCGATTTATTGATATAACTACCTAACATATGCAGGAATAAGCATTAGAATAAAAGTATTGTAATACAATTTCTGTATAGTTAGTTGGCATGGTGAGATGTGTGTACTCTTATTGCATGAATCTCTGGCACAGTCAAGTGACCGTCGTAGTAAATTCAAATAACACACCAATTTTAATGGTTTGTTCTGTCTGTTAATGATTATGACTGTGTAACTATCAGTTTTTACTTTTATTGCACAGAGATTTTAATTATTGTATCATGAAATCTGACTGCTAAACCAAATTTAATGAAGCCACGTATGACATGCAGGATTTATACCTGAGCACTCTCCTTCGTAGTCTGTGTATTACAAGTGTGTTGTAATCCATCTCCAGTGCTTGAAAAAATGGTTTGCGGAACATGCAAACAATGTGCTTTGTTTTCAGTTAGAAACGGCCGTGAGCTCTGGCTGAGTATGCCGTTCCTTGGGTTGTGACGTTTTGTGGGAAACCGATTAAACGAGAGACAAACCCACAATAACTCTCTTCGGACTATAAATTATGAATATTCCAATTTTGCGCCACCAGCTTTGAATATACACTGCCTGACAAAAAGAAAGCGCCACCCCCAGAAGGTATGGTTGTATGGTAACGAATTTTGTACACGGACTCACCATTGACAGGTATGTAAGTGATTAGAGTTTCAAATGCCTGTGGCAGATAGATTGGTCGCCAGTATGGATTATTGTTGTTAGTGCTTCGTTGTGTTGTCAGGGATGATAGAGTAAACAAGAGGTGTGAGCAGTTTCAGGTGTTGAGTGATCATTTGCAGGCGAATGGAGATGCCACGTACTCGCTTGAGACTGCGTCGTCAATACGACATTGGAATAATAGAGAAGGAATAATAGAGAAGGTGGTTCGATGAACCCTCTGCCAGGCACTTAAATGTGATTTGCAGAGTATCCATGTAGATGTAGATGTAGATCAGTACCTGACAAGTTTAGAAGGCGCCTCATTGTGGGTGTCCATTTGTGCAGCTGGTCGAATCGTGTGAAATCCAGGTTAATGGGCTATTTGAATTTGACTTTGGTCCGATGATGGACTGCATGGAAAAGTGAGCAGATAGTCTCGTGAATCTTCAGAGTGACAGTATTTCACCAGCACAAGGTAGGATCGGCATAATGTGGAAAAAGTAATGGTAAACCTCTCACATCGGCGTCTGGAACAGTCTATGGAATCCCGCACCCTTGGTCAGAGACTAGCAGCAGCCACAGTAGGTAATTACGGCACCATGCGTAGGCTACCGCTAACACCACAGCACAAACGGCTGGATTCGGCGTTGTGTCGTGACCGGGATCCATGGACTGTTGATAGATAGCTTCGCACGCTATTCGTAGATGTATCATGGCTCTGCACTACCCTAGATGACCGTCGGATGGTGAATGGCGACCTGAACTGATGTCTCAATCCTCTAGTGTTCAGGAGAGGTACGGCAGGGCTACCCCGGTATCACGGTGTGAGGATTCATCAGATATGACTTCAGGTCTCAGCTGGTATTTATTGTAGGGATTAACAACGCACGGTACGTCACGGTCGTCCTTCACATTCACGTTTTGCCTCTCATGCTACAGAATCGTGTAGCCATTTTTCAAGAGGATAATTCCCGTGAACACCTGTTTCTATGAAATGCCTGACTGATATTGAGGTATTTGCGTGGACAGCAAGAGACTCACATCTTTCCCTGTAGAACATCTGTGAGACCAGCTCGGATGAAAACTCCATCCTGGCACCAGTATTCTGGACATCAAGCGCCATTTACAAACGTTGAGGGACAGTTTGCTTCAGGAGAGAAAACAATGGCTATATGAAGCACTTCCAAACTTAATCAGTGCGTGGATCCAGGTCGCAGCCGGTACGGCGTCACAGAGGTAAGTGGGTTCGTAAACCCAAGTTCACTCTCAACTTTCATTAACTTTGTAATCTCTGAAACAATACCACGTGCGCTCTAAAGGGTGATGTTTAAATTCTTTTCCCACTCCCTTCTGCACGCTTCACATTTTTCACCGGGAAGTGTGTAAAAGTAGCACCGATTGCACCGTTTTGGTTAATGTATCAGACATTTCGTCAAAACACTTGTTTCATTTTGACAATATTTGCGTCTGTCCTGCACACTCTCCCACGTCATCCACCGTCCATTTCATTACCTCTCTGATCCACAATTTGCTGGCGTCGCTTCCCTCGTCTACATCTACCCGCGTCGCGAACGTAACCACGTGAACAGCCTGCAGCGATCGACAGCAGCAAAACAACTAAACTCCCCTCTTTCTCATGATCATCGGAAGATCGTAACGCTTTTCTCCATTATCTCTTTTCTCTACTTTACTTTTTTAATCAAACAGCTGCATCGAAACAGCACGGAATACGGGACAAACTTATTTCGCTTTACACGTAAATAGTTTTAACTACTGTGTCTCTGCATTCATAAAATTGTAACATGACATATGAGGTCTCGGAGGAAATTCCCATCTTACACTATATTTCAAGTCAGGTGGTCTGATGTTGTTCTAGGTGGGACGAATGATTTATCACCCGCAGATTTAAGCTTCTTCCAAAACTAATGAGCTTCATCGATTTAGGAAGTATTTGGTTAATTGCGTAGCGCGATTTTAAATATTTGAATGAATTATTTAATCACTTCTGCTCATAAAATGTTTATAGGGGTGAATCATTCTTAGTTAGTAAATGTATTACTAGATGAACAATGATTTTTAGCAAAATTGAGATAGTGAAAAGCAGCAGGGAAACGAAAAGTGAGAGATGTAAGTTGTAATGAAAAGTTTATTCTAGAAGTAGATGCTTTCAAGTCCATAGGAAGGAAGCTAACTCGGAAAGAAAAAATCATGGTATAAATTTCTGCGAAGAGAGAAAATTCATCAAAATTTTATTATTTTATATCACATGTAACAAGGAACTGGTAAACAATTTGTCAAGCAAAGATTAAGGCAAAAAATTATTATATACCAGTTTTAACCCATGGATCAGAATGGTTGACATGGTCCAATAAATGTTGTTGTTGTTGTGGTCTTCAGTCCTGAGACTGGTTTGATGCAGCTCTCCATGCTAATCTATCCTGTGCAAGCTCCTTCATCTCCCAGTACCTACTGCATCCTACATCCTTCTGAATCTGCTTAGTGTATTCATCTCTTGGTCTCCCTCTACGATTTTTACCCTCCACACTGCCCTCCAATGCTAAATTTGTGATTCCTTGATGCCTCAAAACATGTCCTACCAACCGATCCCTTCTGCTAGTCAGGTTGTGCCACAAATTTCTCTTCTCACTCAATCCTATTCAATACCTCCTTATTAGTTATATGATCTACCCACCTAATCTTCAACACTCTTCTGTAGCACCACATTTCGAAAGCCTCTATTCTCTTCTTGTCCAAACTATTTATCGTCCATGTTTCACTTCCATACATGGCTACACTCCACACAAATACTTTCTGAAACGACTTCCTGGCACATAAATATATACTCGATGTTAACAAATTTCTCTTCTTCAGAAACGCTTTCCTTGCCATTGCCAGTCTACATTTTATATCCTCTCTACTTCGACCATCATCAATTATTTTGCTCCCCAAATTGCAAAACTCCTTTACTACTTTAAGTGTCTCATTTTCTAATCTAATTTCCTCAGCATCACCCGACTTAATTCGAGTACATTCCATTATCCTCGTTTTGCTTTTGATGATGTTCATCTTATATCCTCCTTTCAAGACACTGTCCATTCTGTTCAACTGCTCTTCCAAGTCCTTTGCTGTCTCTGATAATTACGAGTATAATGTCATCGGCGAATCTCAAAGTTTTTATTTCTTCTCCCTGGATTTTAATACCTACTCCTAATTTTCCTTTTGTTTCCTTTACTGCTTGCTCAATATACAGATTCAATAACATCGGGGGGAGGCTACAACCGGCCGGCCGGTGTGGCCGTGCGGTTAAAGGCGCTTCAGTCTGGAACCGCGTGACAGCTACGGTCGCAGGTTCGAATCCTGCCTCGGGCATGGATGTGTATGATGTCCTTAGGTTAGTTAGGTTTAATTAGTTCTAAGTTCTAGGCGACTAAGCCCGCATCTCGTGGTCGTGCGGTAGCGTTCTCGCTTCCCACGCCCGGGTTCCCGGGTTCGATTCCCGGCGGGGTCAGGGATTCTCTCTGCGTCGTGATGGCTGGGTGTTGTGTGCTGTCCTTAGGTTAGTTAGGTTTAAGTAGTTCTAAGTTATAGGGGACTGATGACCATAGATGTTAAGTCCCATAGTGCTCAGAGCCATTTGAACCAATCTAGGTGACTGATGACCGCAGAAGTTAAGTCGCATAGTGCTCAGAACCATTTGAACCATTTTTAGAGGCTACAACCCTGTCTCACCCCTTTCACAACCACTGCTTCCCTTTCATGCCCCTCGAGTCTTATAACTGCCATCTGCTTTCTGTACAAATTGTAAACAGCCTTTCGCTCCCTGTATTTTACCCCTGCCACCTTCAGAATTTGAAAGAGAGTATTCCAGTTAACGTTGTCAAAAGCTTTCTCTAAGTCTACAAATGCTAGAAACGTAGCTTTGCCTTTTCTTAATCTTTCTTCTAAGATAAGTCGTAAGGTCAGTATTGCCTCTTGTGTTCCAACATTTCTACGGAGTCCAAACTGATCTTCCACAAGGTCGGCTTCTACCAGTTTTTCCATTCGTCTGTAAAGAATTCGCGTTAGTATTTTGCAGCTGCGACTTATTAAACTGATAGTTCGGTAATTTTCACATCTGTCAACACCTGATTTCTTTGGGAGTGGAATTATTATATTCTTCTTGAAGTCTGAGGGTATTTCGCCTGTCTCATACATCTTGCTCAGCAGATGGTAGAGTTTTGTCAGGACTGGCTCTCCAAAGGCCATCAGTAGTTCTAATGGAATGTTGTCTACTCCCGGGGCCTTGTTTCGACTCAGGTCTTTCAGCACACTGTCAAACTCTTCACGCAGTATCGTATCTCCCATCTCAACTTCATCTACATCCTCTTCCATTTCCATAATATGTCGGTCCAATAAATATCTGACTATAATGCAAGAGATTTCTACGAGGGACTATGGATAAGACAAGAAGGGACAAGATAAAAAGCGAAACAATACGAAACATGCTTCAGATCAATCTTCTAAAAGTAACTAGGGAGAGGAATGGGCTGGAACTGTTTGGCATCTTAAAAAAATGGGAAATAAGAGACTTCCAAGAAAAGCTCTGGAAAACAAACTGGAATACTATGGACAGGACGGCTGCCATAGCAAGAAACGCTGACAGACTGTGTGTGAGAAAGATATTGGCAGAAGTTTTGTGGTCGATCTGCATAGATAGAAACATATCAGGAAGAAGAAGAATTGACTACCACGCTTCTAAGCAACGAAAAGCAATGAAATACGTGGTGAGCAGCATAGTTTATTTAAAAATGCTGTACTGGAACAAAGAAGCAATCAGATTTCATTTGAAAAGACGAATTTTATACCTGCAATTACGTGTTCGATAAACTCATGAAAGATACTGTTTGTTATTTTATGAACTCTCTGTAACAGTTCACGAAATTGAAATTAAGCTATTAACATTTTAAGTGTATCATAACGTACCTGAACTGAAAGAGAATTTGACGAAGCGGAGCTACCTCGAGGTCAAAGACATCACCTGTTCTAAATTGCGTCGCTCCCTCTTCAACTGTATGTAACTGAACTGGAACGAAGCCTACGCGTCAGGAGAAACCACTTCGTGACCAAATACAAATCACACAACCGTTGAGACACGAAGCAAGATCTGCAACTATCAATATTGGGTCTGAAGCTGAGACTTGTCGGTAGACAGCTGGTTGGACAGACTTAATCTGCTCGAATCCGCAGCCCGTGGTCTAGTGCCTAGTGCTGCTGCCTCTGGATCACTGGGTGCTGGTTTCGATTCCCGGCCGGGTTGGGGATTTCCTCTTCCCGGGGACTGGATGTTTGTGTTGTCCTCATCATTTTATCATAATTCGTGAAAGGGGCTAGATTGGACTATGTAAAAATTGGGAATTCACACGGGTGCTGATGGCCGCGCAGTTGAGAGCCCCACAAACCAAACATCATCATCAATGTGTTTTAACGTCTTCTTAGGAAGCACCTTAGTTGTATATTTTCACGGCCACAATTCTCTGGCGTAGTTTTACTATTACCTTCAGAGGCGTGACAGTATGCAGCGTTGGCAGCGCCGCAGCTAGCGGAGGCATCGTCTCCAGCAGCCATGAACTGTGCGCCTGTCTGTCAGTGGTTGTTCCCAACTACTATTCAGCTGTGGCACTTGCACATACGAGGTGCATTCAAGTTCTAAGGCCTCCGATTTCTTTTCTCCGGACTGGAAAGAGATATAAAGATGCGCATTGTTTTAAAATGAGGCCGCGTTCATTGTCAATACGTCCCAGAGATGGCAGCACCGTATGGCAGATGGAATTTTACCGCCAGCGGCGAGAATGATAACTGTTTTAAATACTTAAAATGGCGAAGTTTTCCTTACTTGAACAGCGTGCAATCATTCGTTTTCTGAATTTGCGTGGTGTGAAACCAATTGAAATTCATCGACAGTTGAAGGAGACATGTGGTGATGGAGTTATGGATGTGTCGAAGTGCATTTGTGGGTGCGACAGTTTAATGAAGGCAGAACATTGTGTGACAACAAACCGAAACAACCTCGGGCTCGCACAAGCCGGTCTAACGACATGATCGGGAAAGTGGAGAGAATTGTTTTGGGGGATCGCCGAATGACTGTTGAACAGATCGCCTCCAGAGTTGGCATTTCTGTGGGTTCTGTGCACACAATCCTGCACGACGACCTGAAAATGCGAAAAGTGTCATCCAGGTGGGTGCCACGAATGCCGACGGACGGCCACATGGCTGCCCGTGTGGCATGTTGCCAAGCAATGTTGACGTGCAACAACAGCATGAATGGGTTGTGACAATGGATGAGACACGGATGCCATTTATCAATCCAGAAACAAAGCGCCAGTCAGCTCAATGGAAGCACACAGATTCACCGCCACCAAAAAAATTTCGGGTAACAGCCAGTGCTGAAAACATGATGGTGTCCATGTTCTGGGACAGCGAGGGCGTAATCCTTACCCATTTCGCTCCAAAGGGCACTACGGTAACAGGTGCATCCTACGAAAATGTTTTGAAGAACAAATTCCTTCCTGCAACTGCAACAAAAACGTCCAGGAAGGGCTGCGCGTTTGCTGTTTCACCAAGACAACGCACCCGACCATCGAGCTAACGTTATGCAACAGTTTCTTCGTGATAACAACTTTGAAGTGATTCCTCATGCTCCCTACTCACCTGACCTGGCTCCTAGTGACTTTTGGCTTTTTCCAACAATGAAAGACACTCTCGGTGGCCGCACATTCACCACCCTTGCTGCTATTGCCTCAGCGAATTTCCAGTGGTCAAAACAGACTCCTATAGAAGCCTTCCCCGCTGCCATGGAATCATGGCGCCAGCGTTGTGAAAAATGTGTACGTCTGCAGGGCGATTACGTGGAGAAGTAACGCCAGTTTCATCGATTTTGGGTGAGTAGTTAATTAGAAAAAAAAATCGGAGGCCTTATAACTTGAATGCACCTCGTAGTTACCTCACTTTCTAGTGCTCTTGGAAAATGTTACTAAAGTATGTGCATGATGTCATGTGTTCCTAGTGATGATTGTTTTCAGTCGCGTTCCTTCAGGTGCTGTCTTGTCTTTAGAAAAATGCCAGTGAAAGAAATTTTTCCAATTTGTTCGTAACCCAAAACTCTAGTATTATGTATAATTAGAGGTTGATAAAATATTCTTATTCCTTCCTTACAGAGTGATAGTACCACATCACTCATTTGTTTGGTACTTGAAGTACTGCGAAGTGTAAATCAGAGGTACTGAAAGAAAACCACGTATTAAAATTCTAATTACGCAAGACACAGATAAGCTGCTGAGGGTAGGCTGGCAGAGAAAATATACGCCACACAAAAGTGATAACAAGGATCAGTGGTGAAGAAACGGACGAGACTGATATTAGAAAATGTTTTTAACACAAATACATTTCAACACCATTACGTTTCAAAATCTAAGCTGAGAATGCAACATACAAGGTTTTAAAAATTCAAGAATTATTGTATGTAGTAGGTGGAGATGAGATGAAGGCAATTAAGTTAGTAGATGATAAAGTAGTGTTGGACAGAGTTAGAAGAATAAATAACGGTAATGATGGAAGAAATCGCAAGACAGAGAAAAGCACATTGAATGATGAGTAGTTTACCAAGGCCAAAAGTGATAATCAGAAAACATGAAGGTTTTGCCAAAGCATCATTGGAAAGAAAGACCTTGAACAAACGCTCTAGGTATTTAGGAAATTTAGTGACAGAGAATAGAGGTTGTGGAGGTAAACGCTTGGAATGAAGTAGTTTGACAGAAAATAAGGAAACAATAAATGCTTCTAAGATTTTTGTGGAATGAAAGACAGCAGGACAATAAGAACTGCATACAATGGAAGCATCAAGAAACTCTCGCATTCCACATGTAAATTCAGCATGTATCGAATTAATACTTATAGGTAAAACAGTTGCTGACTTATGCAGTGTGTGGGTACATGTATCTATACATAGCTCTAAGTCATTTGAATGTACATGTGCTCATCCAGATAACAAACAACATCACTGAATAATGTTTTAACATACGGCTGCAACTGTCACAGTCCAACACAACTGATAATGTACATCCTAGGTCCGTCGAGTTCATAACACCATAATGATGTAGATAAATGGAGGAGTCTCCAAACCGTAAGTTGAGTGTTGCATTCCTGTTCATTGTTATGATGGGGACATTAGCGCCAAGTGTGACTATGTCTGCAGACGGAGGACGAAGTGGATCATACTTTGTTGTCACCTGAGTATCGATGAACGGTACTGCACGACGTAGCTCATCCCACGCAGTCTGCATTAACTGCGGTAAAGCACTATGTCTGGCCGTCTCGATTTCTGTCACTACTTGACGCTCCTTTGTCTACATTCACACGCTTTAATCCACTGAAAGCCTGCTTACATGTCGTGGCAAAGAATAGTACACTTACGTGCAGCTTGATGAACAGTTTTGTGTCATGATCAGATATATATGCTAGCCCTGGGGCTGAACGAGTGGTGGCAATGCGGTCAATACCTGTGTATGATGCTTAAGCATCACATCTAATACTGCATGACGATGATTTGGCACTGCTGAGGAAATGGTGAATTAGGAGCACTGTGGAACCATCTATTGAAAAATGGAAAGTGGAGCCGGCCGGTGTGGCCGAGCGGTTCTAGGCGCTACAGTCTGGAACTGCGCGACCGCTACGGTCGCCGGTTCGAATGCTGCCTCGGGCATGGGTGTCGGTGATGTCCTTAGGTTGGTTAGGTTTAAGTAGTTCTAAGTTCTAGGGGACTGATGACCTCAGAAGTTAAGTCCAATACTGCTCAGAGCCATTTGAACCATTTTTTGGAAAGTGGAGTGCTGTTCATCAGGCAAGAGGCTATTATTATCACTGGTAGCAGATGAACTCTGAGGCTGACGTAGTAAAACATGAGAGATGTAGAATGAGGTGCAGAGAAATCAGGTTCAAAATTGCTACAAGAAGCCGAGAAAAACGAATTTTTGGAGAGGTATGGGAGTGGAGCACTTCAGACTGCGCATGTCTTACAGGTGTTAATGCGGACAATTGTAACAAGCTCTGAGCACCTTCTTGTCTTGGTGTACATGGTTGAAAGCAGAGCATGTATGCACTGGACATGCGTTAGCCTAAGGGACCGCAATCTGGCAGCACCAGCCTCGAGATGTGGTCTATGCCAACCATCTGGGCGACATAGTTTTACAAGCTGTCACCATGAGACGTGGGCTCCACCACCAAGCTGATATCTGGTTCTATATCCACTCTACTTGGTGCCTTCCAGCAGGAGGCTGTCTTTGGGCTCTCTTCAGCTGTATTGCCTTGGAGGGCAGCTATTCATGATACATGACAAGAGTGATGTTGCCACGCATCTTCTTGTGCTTACTAAGGCAAACTGATGCGCTTCAACTCTGCTCCCACGTGCAAAAACTATCATTGGGGCTACCATCCTCTGTAACTAATGTAGAGGTTTCCACGTCTGCAGACACACCCTGCCCTAGGTTGTGGAGTCACAATAGGATGGTACATGTGCTGCCACAGGTGTTCAGCATCAGTATGCCAGCCCAGCTGCCTCAGCACCTACAGCCTTGTGCTGTCAGCGTGTGCCAAATGGTTGTTGCAAATATAAAATGGTGCAGTGAGTGCTGTAGCGTGTTTTGAAATAAAATGTGTGAAAATGATTTTATCTTTAGCCACCGCCAAACAACATCCTGAAGTCAACCCATCACCTCTACTTAACCCTGCTGAGACCACCCACCTGAGGGCTCATGCTGCTCCATAATGTATCTAAGTGATGTCATTGGCAGAGGATATGGTAACCGGTTGGCATCCTGTGTCCGACGTGTCTGATCGTGGAGCTGCTCAAGAAGAGCCACTTGGCACGCAATTATTTGTTTTTAAATCAAAATTTTGGTTCATACTTGCTCTAATAATGCAGAAAACCTGTGAATTACATGGGCAGCGTCAAAATTTTTGCCAAATTCCAGGAAACCGTTGGGAATATTAAAAAAAAAAGAAACCTCAATAAGAAATACAGAGGGAACCAACATTGTGTGATGTGGCTCGCATTAGATTGACATCATCTCAGAGCCAGAGGGCAGGTGAGATTGTTTTGAACGAATTTTAGAAATAGTGAATAGTATATTGTTGTGGGATTCACTCCGAAGACGGATTAGATATTGCACTTCAGACTTGTCTATCCGATGAAACCTTCATCCATTTCAGTCTGCTCATTGTACTCGAGCTTTGGTTTCTATCCACAATTTTTACACCCCATAATTTCCTGTATTACTAGTCTGAAAATACCATGATGTGTCAGGATGTTTGTCCGCAGCTCGTGGTCGTGCGGTAGCGTTCTCGCTTCCCACGCCCGGGTTCCCGGGTTCGATTCCCGGCGGGGTCAGGGATTTTCTCTGCCTCGTGATGACTGGGTGTTGTGTGCTGTCCTTAGGTTAGTTAGGTTTAAGTAGTTCTAAGTTCTAGGGGACTGATGACCATAGATGTTAAGTCCCTTAGTGCTCAGAGCCATTTGAACCATTTTTTTGTCAGGATGTTTTCTATCAACTGATACCTCATTTGTAATGGGGTTGTGCAGTAATTCCTGTTTGATGGGAGTCAGCACCTGCTCATTAGTTATTTAACCTACCTGGATAGTGTTCACCTTTCATTTGAAGCACCAAATTACAAAATTTTCTATCCTGTTATTGTCTGAACTGTTTACCACTCATGTTTCAATCATGTGCAAAGGTGTACTACATATCAATACTTTCAGTTAAGACTTCACATCATTCTCACTTACATTATATATTAGTATTTCCCAGGCATAGATTTCTCAATAATGACAGTCTGCACGTTTTATCCTATCTAATTTGGGTTAGTGAAAGCTCTCGACAATGTTGAGTGGAATAATCTTTTTGAAATTCTGAAGGTAGCAGTGGTAAAACACAGGGAGCGAAAGACTATTTACAACCGAAACCAGAGAGTCAAGGGGCATGAAAAGGAAGCAGTGGTTAAGAACGGAGTGAGACAGCGGTGTAGCCTATCCCAGACGTTATCTGTACATTGAACCAGCAGTAAAGGAAACCAAAGTAAGATTTGGTGTAGGAATTAAAGTTCACGAAGAAGCAATAAGTACTTCTTAATTCTGTCAGCGACAGCAACGGCCGTGGAAGAGCATTTAAACAGAAGGGAAAGTGTCTCGAAAGAAGAATATAAGATGAACGTCAACAAAAGCAAGACAAGGATAATGGAATGTAGTCGAATTAAATCAGGTGATGCCAAGGGAATTAGATTAGGAAGTGAAACACTTAAAGCAGTACATGTGGTTTGCTTCAGGAGCAGCAAAATAAATGATGATGGGCGAAGCAGAGAGGATATAACATGTAGACTGGCAATGGCTAGAAAATTGTTTCTGAAGAAAATAAATTTGTTAACATCGAAAGTGGAATAAAGTATTAGGAAGTCTTTTCTTAATGTATTTGCCTGGAGTGTAGCCATGTATGGAAGTGAAACGTAGACAATAAAAAGACAGAATAAAATGTGGCACAACCTGATTAGAGGAAGGGAACAGCTGATAGGCCAGTGTCTGAGACATTAAGAGGTCACGAAGTTAGTGGGGGTGGTGGTTGTTGGGATGTTTAAGGGGGACTAAACAGCGAAGATCATCAGTCCCCCAACGAAGTTAGTATTGCAGGGAAGTGCATGAGGTAAAAATCGAAGAGGGATACGAAGAGATGAATACAATAACCAGATTCAGGAAGATGTAGGTTTGCAGTAGTTATTTGGAGATGTAGGACGGACTTGCTCAGGATATCGTAGGATGGAGAGCTCAATACTTCTGACTGTAGACCACAACAACACAATTTGGATTACATCACTTATTTGTCTGTCCAAACAGCGAAATCCACCAGCTGTTTTTAGTGCCTCATTTTCAACTTTCTCCTCAATAATCACGTGATTTGATCCAACTGCTTATCCTTGTTTCACTTGTGTTTATATTGATCTGATAAGATCTTACGAAGGCATCATCGATTCTCTTCATCTGATCTTCCAAATCCTTTACCGTTTCATAAGTGTTTCAGAGGCTTCTTAAAACCTGATGGACTTAATTTTTTGCTTCCTGAATTTCGTTTGCAAATTTCGTTAATTTGTCCATTGGTGTGGCGCGCTTAACACATTGGAATACATGAGGTGCGCGGTACAACTGCGTCTTACTCCCTATTAGCTTCAAGCACCATCACATTTATTCGGTAGTTATAGATGCGACCCATTTTCTGTACAAGTTGTAAATAGCTTTTGGCTCACCGCTTCTTATCCCTGCTACGTTATAATCTTAAAGGATGTGTTCGTGTAAACCTTTTCACGATCTTTCTCTAAAACTAAATATGTTTTAAATATAGGTTTGCTTTCTGCGGTCTACCTGCTTTGACTTAGTGTCAGTATTCGTCCGTGTTTCTCTACATTACTCTTATTTCCCAAAATCGGTTTCTCTCAATCGTTAGTTTTTTCACTCTCTGTCAAATTCTTTTTGTAACATTGTAGTATCCATCTTATATCAATGTACGTCATCTTCTTTTCCCGTCACATTGCCATGAAGTAAGTTTACATTGGACACTTCTTCGGGAATTCGCTTCCATCATCAGTTTTCATTTCCTTAATACATCTCTCCTGAGCTCTTCATATTTACACACCTTCAAAGAATTAATTGATTTTCCGATAGTCTTCAACATCTTTCCCATTGTCATGATTACTTCTACAGCAGTGCATCTCTCCTCTGTCTCTACTTTGCTATTTGGCACTTCATCTTAATTTCATACTTAACACCTCTGTATTCTCGTACAACGATGGCTAATTTCATTGTTAGCACCTCTGTATTCCTATACAATGATGGACAAAAATCATACGATAAAACATTTTACCACATTACCAGAGCTAGAAATTACAGACATTTTACAATGTCTTTCGTAAATAACTGTGATACTTCATGTCAAGTCTACAGCTGTAACGTCCGATAATGTGGTAAAATATGTTATTATACAATGTTCTCTGTGGCATCATACACATATCATGTTGCCACTCCAAAGTCGGCAACACGAATCAATGCCACAGACATTAGCGAGGGCTCGCTGCTATCCACAATGGAATGTGAGAGGCACTCGTGAATACCACGCCTCCCCTCTCAGCGTTGCAGCGCTCTCACACCGAGGTCAGTATAGTGTCGATCAAGAAGGAGCTCTGCTCCAGTACGAGATCTCAACAACATCATCGTCTAGGATCGACGAACAGTTAATGTTTCAGATGAATTTGTAGGGGTTGATGTTGAACATTATACCTCAAGAGAAAGGAATGTTAATTTGTGCTTCAAGTGATGCTTTGCTACTGCATGACAGTTGCAGATTATCTAGTGCTCCTGTGGCAAAGAAGGGTGACAGAGATAAGTAAATCTTTTATTCGTTGATGTAAGGAAGTAAACTAATACTTCCAGTGTTCTAGTTTGACGTGCACTTCACTGAGCAATGAGAGAGCCCACAGTTGTGGCCAGACGAACGTAGGTTTGCCTGGCCACAACACAGCAGTGTACATGGCTACAACACTAGGAGAAAAGATTATCTCCACTACTCAAGGTTAAATCTAACTTTGCCTCATAAGGGGGTAAATTATGCTGCCACGAAAGTCTTTGGTCACTTACCTAATAGCATCTATAGTCTGAGAGATAGCCATATAGCATTTAAAAGGAAATTAAAAGAATTTCTTAATGACTACTGCTTCTACTCAGTAGATGAATTTTTGGATATAATAAGTAGGTAATTTCCTCAACCCCAACAAAACAATTAAAAATATTAAGTGTCATGTAATATTTTCTGTAATTTAATATCTTGTATAGACACCTTTTATTAACCTGACACGTTCCACATCATTACGAAGTGTCGTTTTCATGATCTATGGTACAAGTACCAATCTAATCTAATCTACCTTATTGAGTTTTTAATTCTAAGTATCACGTGTTTGGTGTTAATGCGTGATAGGGCGAAGCCTTACTTACTTCACTGTTGTATGACCAGACAAATGAATGCCACTATAACCATTGTATTTGCTTTTGATGCACTACATGATGTAAGCTTTCTTTTTATTCGTTCGACTAAAAATAATTGTTCTATATTACGTAGTTCAGTAGTGTAACATTTGGTATGTGTTTTAGAAAACCAACTGAAAATCTCAGCACCACCAGAACTGTGAAATTGTAGAGATTGTCGAATAAAATAATATTTTACCGAAACATATCATTCAGAAAATTGTTTTTTCTGTGAACAGTGTAGAAAAAAACCTCAAGTTATCACTCTTTTCTTAACAGAAGGAACTACTTTCACCTTTTACACAGTTCTTCATGAGAGTTCTTTAGTGTCACTAGCAAGCGAGAAAAGTTCTAGGCCCTTACCGTAAGAACTTCAGCAATTTACTGCAATTGTAGTATAATTTTACTTTCTTCCTCTGACCGCAAGGACGTATACTTAGACAAAATTTCCTATCCGCTCTATCGAATGGTTTTCATTATACTTAACATAGTTTGTAAGTAGGCTGTTTAGGTTTTTATATTGGTAACGCCACGTAACGCTCTGTATGAAAATCACTGGCTGTGCTGTGTGCAGTCTGTGGTTGGTTAGCATTGTTGTAATATTCGCTATTGTCGTGTTGGGCAGATGGTTGTTAACAGCGCGTAGCGTTCCGCAGTTGGAGGTGAGCCGCCAGCAGTGGTGGGTGCGGGGAGAGGGATGGAGGAGTTTTGAGAGCGGATGATCTGGACGTGTGCCCATCAGAGACAGTAAATTTGTAAGACTGGATGCCATGAACTGCTATATATATTATGACTTTTTAACATTATTGAGGTAAATACATTACTTGTTCTCTACCAAAATCTTTCATTTGTTGACTATATCTATCAGTAGTTAATGCCTTCAGTAGTTTGAATCTTTCATTTAGCTGGCCGTAGTGGCGGTCGCTGTATTGCAGTAGTTCGAGTAACGAAGATTTTTGTGAGGTAAGTGATTTGTGAAAGGTATACGTTAATGTTAGTCAGGGCCATTCTTTTGTAAGGATTATTGAAATTCAGATTGTGTTGCGCTAAAAATATTGTGTGTCAGTTTAGTGTTGATCAGAATAAGTAAAGAGAGAAATTTTTGAGTACGTTCAGTTCTGCTCAGTTGTTTGAAGATCAAATAATGTAAGAGGTTTATCAGCACAGTAATTAATTAATTTTTTCAAAGGGCACGTTTCAAGTTCACTTTTACGTCACACACCTTTTTCATGAAATTCCTGCGAAATGGGTCTAAACTTATTGATACCATTTCCCAGCGAATCCATAAATCAGAATGATAAAGACGGTTCAACTTACTTCTGGGCAAATGAGAGCCTGCTAGTAACGAGAGTTAATGGTGCTGGCATATAAAGCTGCTGCAAGAGCCTGTAAGATGGATGGTAAAGGAGCCTCACACATTTATCAACAACACCTGCAGGTGATGGGCCGTTAGCGCGCCCCCTCACACAGTATCGGAATTAAGTTTGAAGGTCTCTTTCTAGGCCAGCCGCGGCGTCTCACGGGCATTTCTCTGCAGACGTGACGCTGGCTCAGCCAGCTACGACTAGACGTATTCAGTCCCGCACCTTTCTCAACTGTAAACGCGCATCCTCCTCTGGCTACTTTTGCTTCCGCAGCTACCTCCGCGCTAAAACGCACTTTATCTTTGTTGCAACAAGTACGACCTTCTAACCGAGCGAGGTGACGCAGTGATCAGATATCGAACTCTTTCAACAGCAACCTGGTACGGTAATCACTGACGCCTTGACGCAGTGCTCTCTTCACACCTAAACGAGTTTCGTGTAGTGCCCCCAATTCTACAGCGCCATGCTTTGTTCTACACTTTCTCTGCAGTAATTTCATGCTTTGACTGATTTAAAAAATAAATTTAGTTGAGCTGTGCTGTTACAGCGGTCTTGGTGGGATTAACATGTGGACGTTAACTTCACAGAACATACTGCAAATATGTGGTGGTCCTTCTTCTTCTTCTTCTTCTTCTTCTTTTTCTCCTCCTCCTCCTCCTTCTTGTGCTTTAGTTCTGCATCGGCGCAGGGTCGGCAGGCTGGAAGGTGTAACTGGGTGTCCCTGCCTATGATGTTCCAAATGTTCTCAACTGGGGACAGATCTGGTGATTTTACTGGAACTTCTATGGTTTGATTAACATGAGGAACATCAGTAATCTACCTCTCATTCCTATTTTCAGCTATTATCCACATTAGTCCTTTGCGTGTATCTGACAGGAGGGAAGATTACAATAAACTTTCTAGTTTACTTATTTTTCCACGTAGAGTTGGCTCCAGTTCTCCTTGTCCAGGGGTCCGTTTCTTGAAGCTGAAATTCCCACATTTCAGGCCCTCATGGTTGAATTGATCTGAATACATTTGAAGACTGTTGCTGCAGAATTTTTGTTGTTACGTTTATGTATTTTATCACATTTTAATATATCAAACAATCTTTTTATTTTTGGCATTAACAAAGCTGAAATGACATTGCTCCCACAAAACAGAAAAATACGTCTGATCACACAGAGACCTGGTTCCTTACTGTGTCACTCAGCGAAAATAACAATATTCCACGGGTTTACAATTTTTCTTGACAAATGTATTTCTGTTAGTTTCTATTATTATTTCATAAATCGATCCTGAAATAAATATGGTTAACAGTAATACATTACGTAATTATTAATAAAAATTTTAAATGTGCCAAATAATTCGTAATTTCAAATATTTCTAAAAAAATAATTTTAACTATACATTCAGAACTAGCACTGAACGATTATAACATCAAAATAAAGTAATTCCTTTTCATAAATTTTAGCTTGAAAGATAACAAATGGTTCAAATGGCTCTGAGCACTATGGGACTCAACTTCTGTGGTCATTAGTCCCCTAGAACTTAGAACTAGTTAAACCTAACTAACCTACGGACATCACAAACATCCATGCCCGAGGCAGGATTCGAACCTGCGACCGTAACGGTCTTGCGGTTCCAGACTGCAGCGCCTTGAAAGATAACAAACTGTATATTAAATTATATGAAAGTTTTCAGAAAAGCAGCTGAGATAATATTGACCTGTCCGAAATTCGAAAAATAATACTGGTATCGGCAACTACTGTTGAGGAAAAGTAGTGCTAGAGGAGGATGTCCCGTTACAAACTCTCGCCATGTGCAGGCGGGCGTTACCTTGCTCGAATGTCCGTCCAGGATGCGTTGCCATGAAGGGCAACGAAACGATGCGTAGGATACCTTCGACTTACAGGTATGCTGTAAGGGGGCAGTGCACGACAACCATACGAGTCCTGCTAAGAAAGGGTACCCTGAAACATCACTGTTGGTGGTCGGGCCGTGTGACGGATGACGATCACCTTGGTATCCCATAGCAGTACGTGGCGCCTCCAACACTTTTTTGCTGATCATCGATGCTCATTTCGAAGTAGGACTGATCAGTGAGAACAAACCTATTCCAGTGAATGAAATTCCAAGCCCCAATGCTCATCCTGGGCTTACTTATGAGCAACATAATGCCCACCCACACGGCGCGAGAGTTTCGACTGTCATCGAATCTCTCTCAAACTGATAATATTTTGAGGGTTATGGGGAGGGTCCTCATACCAGCTCAGGATTTCGACGATCCAACTCGCCAATTGCACCGAATCTCGCACGATACCTCTCAGGAGGACATTGAAGAACTGTGTCAATCAGTACGAAGCCGACTAAATGCTTGCTTAAGGGACAGACGCAGATCAATGTGTTATCAAGTTGCACAAACTGGTGGAGCTCTTTCTCTTGAATCAGTCATCGAATTTTTCTGAAATAGTCACCATTTGTTTGTCTACACATGTGCATCATATCTATTGATTTCCGTCTCATTCGGATAATTGAGTCTTTTTTTATCGTAGAGTGTGTAAGTAAAATGTCTGATATGTGAAGAAAATAATAATGTTAAGAAATTTTTACGACGTGACTGTCTTCTTCTGAGTATTCGCGTAATGGTGAATAAAGAGCTTTCCTCCTCAATCAATCAATTAGATGCCGGTCGCCAATCGGCCTTAGATTGACGAGAGTAGTGGGTAATCGAAGAGAATCGTATGACAGCTTTAAACGCTTTTCGGAAGTCAAGAAAGACTACATTAACATTATTGGCTTCATCCACAACTTGCATTATCCTATGTGGGTGACATGCTTGTTGCATTTGGCGTGGCCCATGTTTCTCGATCTAAGCTGGCATTTACGGAAGAGCTCATTCTGTTCGAATTATCTCATCACGTTTCAGAGCAGATAATATCATATTTACTAAAAGGGCGTAAAGGAAAGAAAATAACTAGTTTATGTTCTGTAGGGTACCCGTGGTCTAGGGGTAGCGTCTTTGATTCATAATCAAAACGTCTTCGGTCCCGGGTTCGAGCCCCGCCACTGCTTAAATTTAGATAAATAATCAGCATTGGAGGCCGAAGACTTCCGGCATAAGAAGTCAGCCTCATTCTGCCAACGGCCTTGTCAAAGAGGGCGGAGGAGCTGGTAGACGTTCAGGGCACTCTCTTGTCCTAGGGGTGGGAAATTACCCCTAAAGGCGGAAGAATCAGCAATGATCAACGACATGAGGATGCAGAAGGCAATGGAAACCACTGCATTAAAGACACGTAACGTGTATCCACAGGACATGTGGCCTGTAATTGAAGAAGTGTCATGATGATCTCTCCATTGGCAAAAGATTCCGGAATAGTCCCCCATTCGGATCTCCGAGAGGGGACTGCCAAGGGGGAAGTTACCATGAGAAAAAAATTGAATAATCAACGAAAGGATAACGTTCTACGAGTCGGGGCGTGGAATGTCAGAAGCTTGAACGTGGTAGGAAAACTAGAAAATCTGAAAAGGGAAATGCAAAGGCTCAACCTAGATATAGTAGGGGTCAGTGAAGTGAAGTGGAAGGAAGACAAGGATTTCTGGTCAGATGAGTATCGGGTAATATCAACAGCAGCAGAAAATGGTATAACAGGTGTAGGATTCGTTATGAATAGGAAGGTAGGGCAGAGGGTGTGTTACTGTGAACAGTTCAGTGACCGGGTTGCTCTAATCAGAATCGACAGCAGACCAACACCGACAACGATAGTTCAGGTATACATGCCGACGTCGCAAGCTGAAGATGAACAGATAGAGAAAGTGTATGAGGATATTGAAAGGGTAATGCAGTATGTAAAGGGGGACGAAAATCTAATAGTCGTGGGCGACTGGAATGCAGTTGTAGGGGAAGGAGTAGAAGAAAAGGTTACAGGAGAATATGGGTTTGGGACAAGGAATGAAAGAGGAGAAAGACTAATTGAGTTCTGTAACTAGTTTCAGCTAGTAATAGCTAATATCCTGTTCAAGACTCACAAGAGGAGGAGGTATACTTGGAAAAGGCCGGGAGATACGGGAAGATTTCAATTAGATTACATCATGGTCAGACAGAGATTCCGAAATCAGATACTGGATTGTAAGGCGTACCCAGGAGCAGATATAGACTCAGATCACAATATAGTAGTGATGAAGAGTAGGCTGAAGTTCAAGACATTAATCAGGAAGAATCAATACGCAAAGAAGTGGGATACGGAAGTACTGAGGAATGACGAGATACGTTTGAAGTTCTCTAACGCTATAGATACAGCAATAAGGAATAGCGCAGTAGGTAGTACAGTTGAAGAGGAATGGACATCTCTAAAAAGGGCCATCACAGAAGTTGGGAAGGAAAACATAGGCACAAAGAAGGTAGCTGCGAAGAAACCATGGGTAACAGAAGAAATACTTCAGTTGATTGATGAAAGGAGGAAGTACAAACATGTTCCGGGAAAATCAGGAATACAGAAATACAAGTCGCTGAGGAATGAAATAAATAGGAAGTGCAGGGAAGCTAAGACGAAATGGCTGCAGGAAAAATGTGAAGACATCGGAAAAGATATGATTGTCGGAAGGACAGACTCAGCATACAGGAAAGTCAAAACAACCTTTGGTGACATTAAAAGCAACGGTGGTAACATTAAGAGTGCAACGGGAATTCCACTGTTAAATGCAGAGGAGAGAGCAGATAGGTGGAAAGAATACATTGAAAGCCTCTATGAGGGTGAAGATTTGTCTGATGTGATAGAAGGAAAAACAGGAGTCGATTTAGAAGAGATTGGGGATCCAGTATTAGAATCGGAATTTAAAAGAGCTTTGGAGGACTTACGGTCAAATAAGGCAGAAGGGATAGATAACATTCCATCAGAATTTCTAAAATCATTGGGGTAAGTGGCAAAAAACGACTATCCACGTTGGTGTGTAGAATATACAGGGTGTTTCAAAAATGACCGGTATATTTGAAACGGCAATACAAACTAAACGAGCAGCGATAGAAATACACCGTTTGTTGCAATATGCTAGGGACAACAGTACATTTTCAGGCAGACAAACTTTCGAAATAACAGTACTTACAATTGTCAACAACAGATGGCGCTGCGGTCTGGGAAACTCTATAGTACGATATTTTCCACATATCCACTATGCGTAGCAATAATATGGCGTAGTCTCTGAATGAAATTACCCGAAACCTTTGACAACGTGTCTGGCGGAATGGCTTCACATGCAGATGAGATGTACTGCTTCAGCTGTTCAATTGTTTCTGGATTCTGGCGGTACACCTGGTCTTTCACGTGTCCCCACAGAAAGAAGTCACAGGGGTTCATGTCTGGCGAATAGGGAGGCCAATCCACGCCGCCTCCTGTATGTTTCGGATAGCCCAAAGCAATCACACGATCATCGAAATATTCATTCAGGAAATTAAAGACGTCGGCCGTGCGATGTGGCCGGGCACCATCTTGCATAAACCACGAGGTGTTCGCAGTGTCGTCTAAGGCAGTTTGTACCGCCACAAATTCACGAAGAATGTCCAGATAGCGAGATGCAGTAATCGTTTCGGATCTGAAAAATGGGCCAATGATTCCTTTGGAAGAAATGGCGGCCCAGACCAGTACTTTTTGAGGATGCAGGGACGATGGGACTGCAACATGGGGCTTTTCGGTTCCCCGTATGCGCCAGTTCTGTTTATTGACGAAGCCGTCCAGGTAAAAATAAGCTTCGTCAGTAAATCAAATGCTGCCCACATGCATATCGCCGTCATCAATCCTGTGCACTATATCGTTAGCGAATGTCTCTCGTGCAGCAATGGTAGCGGCGGTGAGGGGTTGCCGCGTTTGAATTTTGTATGGATAGAGGTGTAAACTCTGGTGCATGAGACGATACGTGGACGTTGGCGTCATTTGGACCGCAGCTGCAACACGGCGAACGGAAACCCGAGGCCGCTGTTGGATCACCTGCTGCACTAGCTGCGCGTTGCCCTCTGTGGTTGCCGTACGCGGTCGCCCTACCTTTCCAGCACGTTCATCCGTCACGTTCCCAGTCCGTTGAAATTTTTCAAACAGATCCTTTATTGTATCGCTTTTCGGTCCTTTGGTTACATTAGACCTCCGTTGAAAACTTCGTCTTGTTGCAACAACACTGTGTTCTAGGCGGTAGAATTCCAACACCAGAAAAATCCTCTGTTCTAAGGAATAAACCATGTTGTCCACAGCACACTTGCACGTTGTGAACAGCACACGCTTACAGCAGAAAGACGACGTACAGAATAGCGCACCCACAGACTGCGTTGTCTTCTATATCTTTCACATCACTTACAGCGCCATCTGTTGTTGAAAATTGTAACTACTGTAATTTCGAAAGTTTGACCGCCTGAAAATGTACTGTTGTCCCAAGCATATTGCAACAAACGGTGTATTTCTATCGCTGCTCGTCTAGTTTTTATTGCCGTTTCAAATATACCGGTCATTTTTGAAACACCCTGTATGAGTCTGGCGACATACCACCTGACTTTCGGAAAAGCATCATCCACACAATTCCGAAGACGGAAAGAGCTGACAAATGTGAGAATTATCGCACAATCAGCTTAACAGCTCATGCATCGAAGCTGCTTACAAGAATAATATACAGAAGAGTGGAAATAAAATTGAGAATGCGCTAGGTGACGATCAGTTTGGCTTTAGGAAAAGTAAAGGGACGAGAGAGGCAATTCTGACGTTACGGCTAATAATGGAAGCAAGTCTAAAGAAAATTCAGGACACTTTCATAGGATTTGTCGACCTGCAAAAAGCGTTCGACAATATAAAATGGTGCAAGCTGTTCGAGATTCTGAAAAAAGTAGGGGTAAGCTATAGGGAGAGATGGGTCATATACAATATGTACAACAACCAAGAGGGAATAATAAGAGTGGACGATCAAGAACGAAGTGCTCGTATTAAGAAGGGTGTAAGACAAGGCAGTAGCCTTTAGCCCCTACTCTTCAATCTGTACATCGAGGAAGCAATGATGGAAATAAAAGAAAGGTTCAGGAGTGGAATTAAAATACAAGGTTAAAGGATATCAATGATACGAATCGCTGATGACATTGCTATCCTCTGTGAAAGTGAAGAAGAATTAAGTGATCTGCTGAACGGAATGAACAGTCTAATGAGTACACAGTATGGTTTGAGAGTAAATCGGAGAAAGACGAAGGTAATGAGAAGTAGTAGAAATGAGAACAGCGAGAAACTTAACATCAGGAGTGATGGTCACGAAGTCAATCAAGTTAAGGAATTCTGCTACCTAGGCAGTAAAATAACCAATGACGGACGGAGCAAGGAGGACATCAAAAGCAGACTCGCTATGGCAAAAAAGGCATTTCTGGCCAATAGAAGTCTACTAATATCCAATACCGGCCTTAATTTGAGGAAGAAATTTCTGAGGATGTACGTCTGGAGTACAGCATTGTATGGTAGTGAAACATGGACTGTGGGGAAACCGGAACAGAAGAGAATCGAAGCATTTGAGATGTGGTGCTATAGACGAATGTTGAAAATTAGGTGGACTGATAAGGTAAGGAATGAGGAGGTTCTACGCAGAATCGGAGGGGAAAGGAATATGTGGAAAACACTGATAAGGAGAAGGGACAGGATGATAGGACATCTGCTAAGACATGAGGGAATGACTTCCGTGGTACTAGAGGGAGCTGTAGAGGGCAAAAACTGTAGAGGAAGACAGAGATTGGAATACGTCAAGCAAATAATTGAGGACGTAGGTTGCAGGTGCTACTCTGAGATGAATAGTTTAGCACAGGAAATGAATTCGTGGCGGGCCGCATCAAACCAGTCAGTAGACTGATGACCCAAAAAAAAAAAAAAAAAAAAAAAAAAAGGAAGCAATTCACATATAAAATTCCAGTTAGTAAATAAAAAAAATGAGACTGCGACATTCCAGTAGGTTGACTTTCTGTACCTCGGAAATCAAAACGCTTTGACGTCGGTGAATCACTGCGTGTGCTTTCTGTTTACTTGTCAGGTGTCACCATCAATAGCAGAGTATAACTTTCGTAAATGTAAACTGGACGCACAAGATATATATATATATATATATATATATATATATATATATATATATATATATATATATATATATATATATCCTATTTTTTATATCTGCCGGCTTTCGCATTGATTCGCACTTTAACATTTCCCGTGCCGCTTTGTGAAAGTGGATTGGACCTCGCAACAGCTTGTCGCGCGCACGAGTGGAGATGTTACTCAGCTAATGGAAGTCGCTGCGGGGTTGTGAGAAATGATCAGCTCGGCCGGGAGGTCGGCTAAATGGCAGCGGCGGCGGCTGCAGCTGCTCCATGTTCCGCGCTGCTCTGTTACACAGCCTTTGATGCGCGCCGCGGGCCGACAAACGCGCTCATTGTTCCCAAGTTCCGCCCACAGTCCGATAATTTACAGCTTTGTGCGACGTACCAGCTGCCCGCCAGCTGGAGGGCTCCAACTAACGTCATAGCTCCCACTAATTCTCCCTGACAGCTTCTCTCATTCTACCGCACCGCTAAAAATGGTTCCCAAAATAAAACTAAATGGTTGCGTTTCATAAACAGAAATACAAACTTACATGTACCGACGCTATTCATTTATCGTAAGAGCGTTAAAAGAAATTCTTCAGATATATTTTGACTAAATGGGAAGATACAAAGATTAAACAAATACATTTGATTGAGGGTTTTATGCAATCTGCAACACCTTCAAACACCACGAGCGAGATTTCCATATTCTCTCACTCGCTTTGTGCAAACAAAAAATAAATAAATAAATAAATAAATAATAAAAATAAAAATAAAAAATAAAAAAATTAAAAAATAACAGGACCTTTTTGTAGGAAATGTAATGTACCTAAATTTTGTATTACTATACGTTTTCGCTGGAGGCCACACTTTTCGAGTCATTCAAGAAACGCATTTGTAGATCACTTTTGTACGTTTTTCCCGAATAATTCGAAAACTATGCCCTCAAGCGAAAGCATACCCAGTGTTAAATTTGACTACAGTACATTTCCTACACAAACGACCTGTTAATTCTTTCTGTAAGACTAATAGTTTGCATGTAGTGAGAGAGATAATATGAAAATTTTACACATGGTATATGTTACAGGTTGCATAAAACTGATAGGCAGAGGCAGCTGAATAATTCTGTGTAGTACGAAATCTGATACTATAATGTAGACTTTCACTGCCGGAAATGCCGTGTCCATTATAATTATCCTGGCTGTTATCCCGTGGTCGGTTGATCAATTCTGTGTCAATTCCTAACGTTACGTCCCCGTCTGCGGGAGAGATCTTCAAGGGGGTCTGTAGCTCGATGGAAGGTCCTACACACCCACTGGCTCGCTACTGACTGCCGCTAAATTCCGTGTCCGCGCGCTCCCACGCCGCAGCGTGACGTCACGTGTTTTGAAAACGTCAGTGCAATTGGCCGCTGCCAGTTGCCGTCGATCGCCATTGCCATCACCCAGTAGTTGACGGGTGGTACACATCTTCTTTAATACCGGCATGCATATTGCACTGACGATTTCAAAACACGTGACGTCACGCCGCAGCGCGGGAGCGCGCGGACACGGAATTTAGCGGCAGTCAGTAGCGAGCCAGTGGGTGTGTTGGACCTTCCATCGAGCTACAGACCCCCTTGAAGATGTCTCCTGCAATCGGGACGAAACGTAGGGAATTGACACAGAATTAATCAACCGACCATGACATAACAGCCCGGATAGTTACAACGGACAGTATGAAATCTGTCTTATCATCATCATCTTTTTCTTTGGGCATTTGTCCCGCTTCAAAGCGGTGTCGGCCTTATTACTGAGCCTTGCGCGACCAGTGTTTATTGTTTAACAACCATTGCGGTACTGCGGTCTCATTTCTTATTCGGTGTACTGGTGTCAGTAAATTCCTTGTTTGTCTGCCCGTGAGAGGAGGCAGCAGCGCTATCGAAAAGAGCACTGTCGTCATATCTTCGGAGCGACCGCTCGTGGTGTGCGGTGAGTTCAGTCGGGACGCAGCGCCAGTGAGGTACGGACAGCCAGTATTCGCCGACCGCTTGCGACGCACATGCACTGTCGGACGGAAGGAGACTGAAGCGGGAACGACCGTTGGTTGGTCGTTCGGTCGGTCGTCTGATTGGGCGTTGGGTATTTGGTCTTTTAACCGTTTCTGGGTCTCATCAGTCGGTCATATTGCCCGACGTGTGTCGGTTCCTTCCTTGTGCAGAGATGTCGGGTGGCAAGTGCTCCCTCTGCATGGTTGCGTCCGAACCAGTTTGCCCGGGTAGCCGTGTCTCCGAGTCCCGAACGGACATAAGAGTTGAGTCGGGATGGAGCTGCAGTGAGGTCCGGACGGCCAAGACCCACCCGATTGTTGGTGACACACATGACTTGAGTGGTAATGCCCTTGTTTGGTCGTTCGGTCGGTCGTCTCATTGGAGGACGTATATTTGGTCGCTGACAATGCGTTTTAGACAGGTACGTGCCGAGTAAAACTGTGAGGAACGGGAAAAACCCACCGTGGTACAACAACAAAGTTAGGAAACTACAGCGAAAGCAAAGAGAGCTTCACTCCAAGTTTAAACGCCGCCAAAAACTCTCAGACAAACAGAAACTAAACGATGTCAAAGTTAGCGTAAGGAGGGCTATGCGTGAAGCGTTCAGTGAATTCGAAAGTAAAATTCTATGTACCGACTTGACAGAAAATTATAGGAAGTTCTGGTCTTACGTTAAATCAGTAAGTGGCTCGATACAGCATATCCAGACACTCCGGGATGATGATGGCATTGAAACAGAGGATGACACACGTAAAGCTGAAATACTAAACACCTTTTACCAAAGCTGTTTCACAGAGGAAGACCGAACTGCAGTCCCTTCTCTAAATCCTCGCACAAACGAAAAAATGGCTGACATCGAAATAAGTGTCCAAGGAATAGAAAAGCAACTGGAATCACTCAACAGAGGAAAGTCCACTGGACCTGACGGGATACCAGATCGATTCTACACAGAGTACGCGAAAGAACTTGCCCCCCTTCTAACAGCCGTGTACCGCAAGTCTCTAGAGTAACGGAGGGTTCCAAATTATTGGAAAAGAGCACAGGTAGTCCCAGTCTTCAAGAAGGGTCGTCGAGCAGATGCGCAAAACTATACACCTATATCTCTGACGTCGATCTGTTGTAGAATTTTAGAACATGTTTTTTGCTCGAGTATCATGTCGTTTTTGGAAACCCAGAATCTACTATGTAGGAATCAACATGGATTCCGGAAACAGCGATCGTGTGAGACCCAACTCGCTTTATTTGTTCATGAGACCCAGAAAATATTAGATACAGGCTCCCAGGTAGATGCTATTTTTCTTGACTTCCGGAAGGCGTTCGATACAGTTCCGCACTGTCGCCTGATAAGCAAAGCAAGAGCCTACGGAATATCAGACCAGCTGTGTGGCTGGATTGAAGAGTTTTTAGCAAACAGAACACAGCATGTTGATATCAATGGAGAGACGTCTACAGACGTTAAAGTAACCTCTGGCGTGCCACAGGGGAGTGTTATGGGACCATTGCTTTTCACAATATATATAAATGACCTAGTAGATAGTGTCGGAAGTTCCATGCGGCAGTTCGCGGATGATGATGTAGTATACAGAGAAGTTGCAGCATTAGAAAATTGTAGCGAAATGCAGGAATATCTGCAGCGGATAGTCACTTGGTGCAGGGAGTGGCAACTGTCCCTTAAGATAGACAAATGTAATGTATTGCGAATACATAGAAAGAAGGATTCTTTATTGTATGATTATATGATAGCGGAACAAACACTGGTAGCAGTTACTTCTGCAAAATATCTGGGAGTATGCGTTCGGAACGATTTGAAGTGGAATGATCATATAAATTTAATTGTTGGTAAGGCGGGTACCAGGTTGAGATTCATTGGGAGAGTGCTTAGAAAATGTAGTCCATCAACAAAGGAGGTGGCTTACAAAACACTCGTTCGACCTATAGTTGAGTATTGCTCATCAGTGTGGGATCCGTACCAGATAGGGTTGACGGAGGAGATAGAGAAGTTCCAAAGAAGAGCGGTGCGTTTCGTCACAGGGTTATTTGGTAACCGTGATAGCGTTACGGAGATGTTTAATAAACTCAAGTGGCAGACTCAGCAAGAGAGGCGCTCTGCATCGCGGTGTAGCTTGCTCGCCAGGTTTCGAGAGGGTGCGTTTCTGGATGAGGTATCGAGTATATTGCTTCCCCCTACTTATACCTCCCGAGGAGATCACGAATGTAAAATTAGAGAGATTAGAGCGCGCACGGAGGCTTTCAGACAGTCGTTCTTCCCGCGAACCATACGCGACTGGAACAGGAAAGGGAGGTAGTGACAGTGGCACGTAAAGTGCCCTCCGCCACACACCGTTGGGTGGCTTGCGGAGTATAAATGTAGATGTAGATGTAGACCGCTTCAGGTTCTCTGTGTGTGTCGACTTGTCATTCGTCCTGGTTGTTGCACAGTGATTCCCTGTACAGCCAAGTCCTGGAAGTATTTTCATGGAACTGTGTCTAGCTTGTGATATTTCGACTGAGCAGTTATGTTAATGCTGTCTGCGTACTGGAGTAGCCAGTCGGTCGGTTGAGACAGTGCAGCGAGGTGGTCTCCGCTGCGAGGGCATTAGCTTAGTGTTCCGTCTGTTTTTTCTCGCCGTGTTGATGCTGACCGTACCGCGTGTAATTTGACAGCCTTTGGTGTTGCTCATATTTTTGTGTGATTATTCTGCCTTGGCTATTTTTAGACGCCAATTTTGAAAACGTAGTGCTGCTGGTATCTTCGTCCTCATCCGTCGGTCGGCGCAGCAGAATTGATTAGGTTGTTGGTCGGTCCTTCAGCCAACCCTGGGTCGGATTGCCATCTGATTACTTAATTTTATTCTTGGCTGCCTGTCTCACCTAAACTTATGTTACAGTTACCTCCTCAGGCCGGCCCTTGGAGCACCACTGTTCTGTTGTTTTAGACTGTGATTTTCTTTTAATCTTAAGTCCTATGCGAGGTCTTCAGCCGTCTATTAATTTCGCTTGTTTTAATGTTAAGATAAGGCCTTCAGCAGGCTTAAATTAAAACCTTTAAGATTCTTGCTTAAACTAAATTAAAAAAAAAAGGATTTTACACATTGGAAATCATTATTATCCAGTCCTCAAGCCTTGAGTTGTTCTATCTTCAGTATGTGGTCTTCAGCCGAACCTTACGTGAAATATTTTTAGATGACTTCAGCCGACTTAAATTAGAATTTGTAAAGTCACTTGTTTAAAGCCTTTCAAAATTTTCTTCTCTATCTGAAATTCTTGTTGTTGTTGTTGTTGTTGTTGTGGTCTTCAGTCCTGAGACTGATTTGATGCAGCTCTCCATGCTACTCTATCCTGTGCAAGCTTCTTCATCTCCCAGTACCTACTGCAACCTACATCCTTCTGAATCTGCTTAGTGTATTGATCTCTTGGTCTCCCTCTACGATTTTTACCCTCCACGCTGCCCTCCAATGCTAAATTTGTGATCCCTTGATGCCTCAACACATGTCCTACCAACCGATCCCTTCTTCTAGTCAAGTTGTGCCACAAACTTCTCTTCTCCCCAAAAAAAATTCTTGTTATCCAGGCCTTAAGCCCCAGTTCTTCTATCTCCAGTGTGTGGCCTTCAGCCGAGTCTTCATATAAACTTTTGTAACTAAGGCCTTCAGCCGTGTGTATTCCTTAAGGCAATTGTAATAACTTGTGTCCGGGCCTTTAGCCGTATTGTTTTGAATGTTTTTAAGGGCAAGTACCAGGGTCACTCCAAAATAAATGCACACTATTTTTGTAAAAATACAGTTTTCATTCTGCATGTGTGAATGTTTTACAGTGGGTAGATACATCCTTCCCGCTTGTTTTAAACCTTACTTCAACATGTTCCCGTGAGTGGCGCCGTCACAGCATGTCTTCAAGTAGGCTGCTACACTTGACGTTCGTCAGAAGCAACGTGTTGTCATAGAATGCCTGTTCTGTGAAAACGAGAAAGTGGCAAACATCCACAAGAGGTTGGAAGAGGTGTATGGAGATGCTGCTGTCGATTGCAGTACAGTTAGTTGCTGGGCAAGCAGGTTACGTGATGAAAGCGGGCACGGCAATATTGAGGATTGTCCTCGCAGCGGCAGGCCTCGTACTGCACACACTCCAGACAATGTGCAGAGAGCTAACGAATTGGTGACTGCTGACAGAAGCATCGCAGTGAACGAATTGTCATGCTACGTTGGGATAGGGGAAGGAAGTGTTTGCAGAATACTGAAAGTGTTGGCGTTAAAAAATGTTTGAGCCAGGTGGGATCCCAGGATGTTGACAGTGGCTCACAAAGAAACAAGAAAAACGGTACGCAGCGAACTTTTGGAACAGTATCAGAATGGTGGAGAAGAATTTCTTGGAAGAATTGTGACAGGTGATGAAACATGGCTCCATCATTTTTCACCAGAGACGAACAGGCAATCAATGGTGTGGCATCATGCAAATTGACCCAAGAAAAACAAATTCAAAACCACACCTTCTGCTGGAAAATTTATGGCTACAGTGTATTTTGATTCCGAAGGACTCTTGCTTATGGACATCATGCCAGGTGGAACCACCTTAAATTCTGATGCATATTTGACAAAACTGAAGAAACTTCAAGCTAGACTGAGTCGTGTTCGACCGCATCGGCAAAAGCAGGATGTTTTGCTGTTGCACGACAATGCACGGCCACGTGTGAGTCAAAAAAACAAGGAAGCGATCACAAAACTCGGATGGACAACACTGAAACACCCGCCTTACAGACCTTACTTGGCTCCATGTGACTATCATCTCTTTGGGAAACTGAAAGACTTTCGTCGTGGAACAAGGTTTGAAGATGATGACTCCCTTGTGAACGCTGCCAAACAGTGGCTCCAACAGGTTGCTGCAGAATTTTACCATGCAGGTATACAGGTGCTGGTTCCAAGATGGCGTAAGGCAGTTGAGAGGGATGGGAATTATGTGGACAAATGAAAATATTGTTCCTAAGGGATGTATCTACACACTGTAAAACTTTCATACATGTAGAATAAAAGATGGATTAAAAAAAAGTGTGCATTTCCTTTGGAGTGAACCTCTAATGATGAAGTTTTTTAGGAAAGTAAAGTTTTTATGTTTTGTGCAGCTGACATTAACTGATTTTGGCCCCTTTCCACAACTATAACCTGATCCGCTCTGTCCTGCGAAACCAGCAGGTTACACTTACTACGGATTTGGCAGTGTTAATTGCAGAGGGTGTCCAGATGGTCTTCCTGTCGTCACCCCAAAACCCTGGGACGGAATTGGTGTATCCTAGCTATCTACGTCTAGTGTACGCCGTGAAATAGTGCGAACGTTTGCGAGTCGTGTAACTGAGGAGGAGCGTGGAGACTAGCCCAGTATTCACATAGTGGGATGAGGGAAACTGCCTAATACCCACATCCACGTTGGTCGGCGTACCAGCCCACGTCATTAATCCGCCGGGTGGATTCGATCTGGGGCCGGCGCACCTATCCGAGTCCATGAAGCAGCGCATTAGCGCTCTCGGCTACCCTAGCGGGTTAATACGAAATCCGTTGTATGTAGAAATAAACTGTATACGATGGGTCATCATTAAACTTTTATTTTAAACTCAAACAAATTGAATTACATGCACTTTTCCCATTATTTATTTATTTGTTTATCTATTTATTTTATGTATGCATAGAGGAGGCAACTACCTGTCCCTTAGCTGCGAAGACGTCATGGTAATACGGTAGAGGAGTGGACAAAGGTGTGTTGGGAACTCCCTTGCTAAAAGGACAGAGCAGTTGGAGACATGTTTGGTAGGGGAGGGGACTATGATTATGGTGGGGAATCGGTTGCGGAGAGGACGGCATGGTAGGAATGGTATAGCTCTGCAGCTTAAGCCTTGACGCAAACACCTATCACACAGAACTTCTAAGCTACAGCTAGGGAGTCTGAAAACGATCGTATTAATACCTTATGCCAGTACATCCATTTAATTGACAAACCAATCGATTATTATTAAAAACGCTATAGTTTACAGGATTACGCTGAAGTTGTAAATGAAACAGCAAGTTTATTTCTCCTGTTGCAACGTTAAAATTAGCTTCTTTTGACAAAATATGTTTGGGCTTTCACGATTACACATGAGAACAAGATAATGCGTTGCAAATGCGACAGAATCTGGAATACTCTATTAGCAAACGTCTGAGGACAACTGGGGTCAACAGCTCATGAAAATCTCATCCTCTGCTTTGAAATAAAGAAGCGATTTTTCACTTACGTTGTTACAAATCCACATTAATTCTCGTTTCTTCAGCTACAGATGGCCTTAAAATAATTGCATTACCACATTCCAAAAATCTGTAGTTTATCGTATGTCGCAGTAGGTAAGGAAATTTTACAAGTTAACTGTATGACAAAATATTTAGAAATGTTTGTGGTGACCCAGCAATGTCTACATTACCTGATATTGAAAACTCTCTAGGTGAGCGGTTCAGCTCTCCTCTCCACAAATTCAACATGGGTGCTACATTTGGTATGCAGCAATGAATGACCTGAGGTGCATTAAATGTCCATTCATAACAAACCCCATTTTTCATTGCAAACTATCTGAATTTCACGCAGTACCACACTTAATGTCGAACTATTGCAGTCAGTATGACCTTAGCGAAACGGTAAGCAGTTCATCTTGAAGCTGATTAATGGGACTGTAAAGATACGAGAGAATGAAATTTATTTAAGAAATACATTTTATAAAATTATTTGAGAAACCTTTCTGAGCAGCTGGCGAGTGCACTCCTCTGTAATCGCATGATAGCCAAAGAGGCCACACAATGTTTCGTTCATAATGAGACAAAGCACACTGTTCCACAGCTGGCCGTTTGAAATAGAGTGTTGTGCTCGCCCAGTGCTGAGAAAGAGGATACGTTTTCCGCGTAGTTGTGAAGTTATTACATGAGAGATCTACATGTCGGCAGTCCTGACATACATTCAGGTGCCTGCACCATCACACCACAACATGCCACTGCAGAATCCAAAACAAAATACTGCAACCGAGTGATAAGGAAGAGATGGGCAAAGACACTCATGTATGATTTGTCTCGCGGCATGTAAGAACGAAAATATTTAACTCCAGTATTCTTGGGGTGAAAATTAAATCTTCATGACTGCCTCACGTAATGGTAACAGCATTTTAATTGCAAATTCCGTACAGGTATACCTTAAAAATTTTATAGTGGATGGAAAAGAAGTTTTTTTTTTAATACTATTCCAGTTTCGCTGTTGTGAGCGTGCCTGTATTCAATACACAGGCAGTTTGAATAAAAATGCCTTCGGTCATATATTTTTCGTTTTTTATTAAATTAAACGATGCATTTATGGCCCCGTGACTCAGTCTACAGTGCAAATTGTATTTTAAACAATTTAAATTTTCTCTTAGTGAGGTGATGTGCGGGTTTCCTGTTATGAGGAAGTTCGACGTTAGGTTCAGTTCTTCGTGAATCGAGCGCGAAACTGTGTGAGAAACAATGGGAAACAATTGCCAAAAAGGAAAAGAAAAAAGCAAAAAAAAGGATGAAAGACATTTCTAATCTTTTGAGGTCCTCATGTCGTGGTTTATTCATACTACTGTCGCACAACTCAGCACTCAAGGTGCACATTTGTTTAAAAGCGTCTAAAACCATTTCACAGTTGCAGTTTAACGTGATCTGATCAAAGGAGCTGTTTATCATATAGTTTCAGAGATCCGAAATCTAAGGAGTTGATTTATGCAACGAATAAATATATGTAAGAATTTAAAATTACTAAAATAACAATGGCTAGCGAAATCTGCTTGTTAATTTTACATATATTTACGCTTTTTGATTTTGTGAAGGTATATTTCCAATTGTTTTAACATATTGTTGCTCACAAGTTTAGTTTATAGCATATACTCTGCAATAAATGATATTTCCGAGTGTCTGAGTCTGAAAGCATTTATTGCTTTTGAAAACAGGTTTTGAAACTTCTGTCTGTTTCCGCTACATACTAGGCAGGACAACTGGGGCATGATACTTTATATGTTCCACTGCTGTTGATTTTTTTGCTATATGTTTTTATGTCTGAACTAGGAAGGCTCCTAACTTACAATTATCGGAGAATGCCACTCTTACACAACTTTTTTTAAGGTTAGCCACTTTTTGTGATATGTGATTTTCTGTGTCCAAAACGTCAATTGTTTTGGCTTGTGTCCTTTGCTTAAGGCAGTACTTTTTGTCGCTAAGGCTGCATTCTTCTAAGTCATGTCAGTGTGCTCTGTGCAGTATGGATGGAAAGACATGATTTTATGTATGTATGTATGTGTACAGTGGAATGGCATGATGAGTTATCAATTATTATATCTCTGTACCCTTGCTTTCTGTGTATGTTGAACTTAAGTTTTAAGTCGCTAACCTATTAGCAAATGTACCAGCTGAAGAAACAATAATCATTAAAATGTAGTAATACATAAAACGTTATCAGTTGCCATAATATTACGGGTTACCGACATGTTGCTTCTAATATTATCATATAATTACCTTACCTTTAATGGTCAAGTTTACCAATACCCAGAGATACATTTCTCGAACATCAGGAAAATAATTTCTTAATAAGACAGTCGGCTCAGAAATAAAACAACGTATTACTAGTGATCTGTTTGTGATACATTGTTACTATATGATGGCACAAAATAGAGGATTCAGGAACTACCTAAAGTATACAAGTATTTCCATAAAATCATGCAATTCACAGTAGAGCATGAAGAAAAGAAAGCACATATTTCCTGGATGTTAGAATTACCAACCTTACTCGTACACATAAGATCAGCTTACACAGGAAAGACACATATACAGATATCACAACTGACAACTAATCCTGCCATCCCAAGGCACGCAAACATCTTGTCTTAAGCTCCATGGGGCATAGAGCACACTCACTTGAGTTAGAAGAAAAAAGGCTTAGGACTGAGCTAGACACAGTATAATTTATTGCCATAAACAATGGGTACACAGCCAAAACAACTGATAATTTGGACACACAAGTACACAAAAATAAGGCATAAGAGTGCCACACTAAGAAAGAAGGAACAAGTATTAGCCAGCATCCAATGACAAGGCACCATATCACAAAAGGTAATTGCTAACGTCTAAAAAAAATACAGTGTAACAATTGAATTCTCCACTAATAATAAGTAAGGACTCAAAATAGTCCACAGCATACAATCATATAACCAAAAAGTCTAGAAACGAAACATGTGGTTAACAAGATACGAAGAAATTTAGTAATAACACACTGTGATGACAATGGTAACCGAGTAAAACTGTTACAACAGTAGAAAATATACCTCCACAAAATCTAAAACCCTCAGTCTATGTTAAATGAACATTCAGATTTCGCTAGCCAAAGTTATTTCAGTAATTTTAAAGACTTATATTAAATTTACTGGTTGCATATATGAACTTCTTAAAATTCAGATCCTTCACACTGTATGATAAACCTCATCTTTGACCACATCGGCTTAATCTGCATCTATGAAGTGTTATTAAATTGCTGTAAACAAAAGTGTCCCTTGTGTGACGTAATGTGCTAAGACAGTGTGAGTAAAGTAAAGTATGCTAATCTCAAAAGATAAAAAATGTTCTTCCTTCTTCGTTCTGTACGACTCGCGCTACATTTTTCACTGTTTCTCCGATGTTTTCGCACTCAATTCGAGAAATATGAAACCTAACAGGAAAATGCATTTCACCTCATTCAAGAGCAAAAGAAATTTATACAACAGGTGAAACACAGATAAGCACTGTAACGCTGCGAATATTTGTCATACAGTAATGAGAGAGCTGTGTAACCAAATTTTCGTAGTGGAGTAACTCTATGCGAGGTGTTAATTTCGACAGCAAAAGGCACTTCGTACAAGAACCACTTTTAATAGCAATGGTGTTTCGTGGAATCGGCCAAGCTAATAAATTGCGGCAGTAATCAGTTTAATACAAAGAAGTGACACCTAATGAAATTCATCGTCAAAAGTCCATTAAAAGCAAATTGTCAGGTTAGTTCTCACAATGTTTTATACTTTGCTGCTCAATGAAGCAAAAGTATTTTTTCCTATTAATGAATTGAATCACCAACCTGAGAAAATTTCTAGAATATAATAGGAAACTTGTACAAACTTCAGTTGGTTTCACAAACAATTAAGAGCAGATGGAGGAGAATATGTGTAGGTTCTTCCGAAACACAGTTACTATGCTTCTCGACTGGAGTATAGGAAACTAAGTTAAAGCTCTCTATCTCCAACCGTGGTCTGTGTTTTACTTGAACGACCTTCCTACACAAATTCCTGACACATATATGTGTAGGCAGACATAATTTGCAGCATGAAACAAACCTTCATACTGCACTGCGTACTCTTCATCGAATCACGTATGAGGAAGTCTTACATCGGCATCATCTATGAATTGCATAGTTCAATCATATGACATGCATTACCCGATTGAACACGAAAATTAATTCCCAAAGTGAGAACATAAAAATTTCGAGTGTGACTTTGATAGACAAGTGGGTTTTGAATTCAAACGGTAATCAAAGAAAAAAACGACGAGCGCAAGATCTTTTCTTTCTTAGTTAGTACTCTGTAAGCTTACAAATAACTTATTTTTCAAATGGCCGAACACCGTATTATTTGATATTCTGCAATTGAGAAAACTATAATCATCTTTCGCTTTCTAAAATGAAAATTACTTGGTTTCTGTGAGATGATCATTGCGGAATATGTGGTATTAGGAACATACACTAGTGGGGAGTCTGTAACGCAGCCGTCTTGTACAGTGGCTGCAGGATGGCTATGTTTTTTTTTTTCGCTCTACTCACAGCACAGTTGACGCTGCCTGTCGTGAGAACTGTATGGCATAACATTCAGTCGATATGAAGATTCATACCCTCTACGAATCTAAATAATCCATATTAGTTATTATCCGATTTTGTTCAAATTTGGTACACAGCATTTTGTCATTAATGGAATGATGCCTCCAAAATTTCAGACTTTTATTTATTATTGTTGCGGAGATGAAGTAAATTACCAAAAGGTCCTAAAACCTACGCTTGTTTTCTTGAAACCGAGTTAGGAACATTAACAGATTGACTTTCATTATCATTTGGAGCCATTACGAAGTTTTCAGTGCATAAAAATCAATTGTCTATTCGTCTTAAAACTTTAGTCACTATGCACTATTTAACACAAAAATCGGTCAAAATTTCTATTTGATTATATTCTGTAGTGTGAGTGCGTGAGAATGATTCAGAGACTGTATGTGGGACATACGTTAAAATATAATTTTTCATTTTACGTGAAATTTTGTGCAAGCGAACTGTGAGAAAATTGTGTTGCAACCACGATTCAGGTGACGTATGCCTGTGTGAGCATGCTTATGTATAAAAGCAGCCAGAATGAAAGTTAGTGGTGGAATAAATTTATTTATCAATTTCAAGAACATTTCGCACTTTGCTTATTCTATTTAAACATAATACAAGAAATTGAAGTTTTGCTGACTTTAATTACTGTCAAGTTAGTGATTGGATGAGGCAAGATTTGCCTCGAGAGTGATCAGGAAGGAACTTTCTGACTGGTCGTTTAGTTCAACAGCTAATAAGAGTTAAGCTGTTCCCTCGCGAATGGAGCAGTGGGCAGAGAGGAGAGTACCTAGAAGGGGGGGGGGGGGGGGAGTCGCTTGCTAGCCGGCCTACAGATAACACGATGTTAGATCGCTACTCAAAATTACTCTGTAAGATGAGGAAATAGTGAGCTAATTTTGGTTCGAACATTTCGTGACTGCAGCTACTGGAGTTACGAACATTTTAATGAACGTTTGGTGTTCCTAAGTTAAATGGTTTGAGAGATATGAGCGTGTGAACTTTCTGGTTGTACTAACAACTCCACACTGCGTGTTTCGTGCTCGGTACGGAATATTTTGGCGAGCACCTCTTACGAAGAAGACCACTGAAACGACCGAATATGTAACTCGCGAATAGTTGTCGTTCTGAGACTGGTAGAACGTGAAAATTCGTCAGGTTGGACTTGATAAAATTCTGGCTGGTTTTCGAGTGAATATTTGTTATACAGACAGTGTGAACTGTCAGTGATAGCGTTTCACCACATTAAATACGGACTTGATAGGCATTTCATGTGTTTCAATATAAATGAAAAACAGGGTTAATCTGATTTTAAAGGCTTTTCTGGGAATTGACTTTCAACTACAGTTACGCGGCCTCTGTGTGGTAGGTATTAGGTAGTGGTTTCATCAATGCTGCTTTACACTGCCGAGCACGTATGTGCTACCACAGAGTGGAGGGACATTGACAAGAACCCTATCTATGTAGGTAGTCTGAATGGCAGTGTTAACTACAACACAAACGACCGACCCAGCTCCGCCACAGGTCCAAGCCGTGACAGTTGACTTTTTAGGGAGAAGCTCCTATTATCACTAAGCTGAACGAAGTACTTGTGCGTGCCTTGCGGCCAAGCAAATCACAGGTGCCCGGGACATCTGGTCGTGGAGAAGGGAGGTTCCAGTATGTGGAAGACATGTCTTGACCGGCTGCAGGTCCTACATATTCCAGTACAAATATGGCGGCAATATACATAACTTTAGATGATATTAACTGACAAATAACTTATTAAAAACCAAGCTGTTCAAATTGAAATCCTTACTCCTTCGAGTTCATATAGGCAGTATTATTTATTACATAAAAGCTTCGGAAGACAAACAACTGAATCTAATTAACGTGACAAATGTTGAGGGAAATGGCCTATCTCTGACTGACAGGTGAGGGAGTCACTGAGTAGTCTTGTTCTGTGCTCGGCGATGTTAACATTTTAGTACGAGTATTGCACAATTTCTGTATTGTTCATTAAATAAGATGCCTCCCGCTGATAAATCAGTGACTCTTATTGACGCGTTTCGGGGAGAACCCATCCTCAGATAATCATGAACATCTTGACTATCAGATATGTAAAGAACAGTAAGTAACAAACATATGCATGGCAGCTTTTTTTATTGCACAGTGACTTTGCATATCTGGTCACCTAGATGCACATCACAATCTGAAGATGGGTTCCAGCTAGTGGCTTCTTATTTTGTGAGCAATACGGAATTTTTACAGTACTCGTATTGATTTGCAAAATGGTCGCATTCTCCTGCATGACGTTGTGTCATAATTATATGTTATCATATATCTCGTTATCGAACAAACAAGTGGCAGTTTCTTAGTAAAAAATGATCTTAAATGACTCTCAAGGAATGAAGCGATTTTCGGCATTGTTAAGAACACTGTATCAAACGTGAATTGTACCGATACGTTACTCACAGGCAGCGTCATAAGTAAAGCATGTTACTCATAGAATTAACGATACTTTCAGATATCGATGCTTAGATTTCATAAAAAGATTAGATATTTTGAGTCTGCTCCACACTCTCGCTGTCCTTCAAATGTACTTGTAGCAGAGAGAGAGAGAGCGCCGATTTTCGCAAGTTGTAAATAGATTAAAACAAGCATTAAATCAAGCAATATTCTTATTTTTACTGCAGATTAAATTTTTTTTAAAAAAGTCTGGTACATGAAATACAAAAATACAGAATATCTTATCATTACAGCAGCTTAACAGTACCCAATAATAAATAAATCACATTATACTTAAACTTACATTTTTTTCTCTTTAGAGTCATTCAAAAGCAGTATCTGATCAAGTCATTCCGCTGATAGTTTGTTACTTGACTGATAACATACGACTTACTTTTCAAAACAAACGCTTGAAGGAAAACGCTCTCTGGAATTGTCACTTAGACGTTGGCTAGCTTATATAACTGGGAGAACAGAGTTTCCATAGGTCTAAAGGATTATCCTGCTATGGTGGCAAAGGTATTGCCAAAGAAAGGATCATTCCATCGTTTTTATCAGGGAGAGCAGTTTCTAAAGACGCGACTTCGCCACATCCTCTTATTTTCTTCCCTTTTTTGATTTGTTTCTCCTCTCCTCTCCTCTCCTCTCCTCTCCTCTCCTCTCCTCTCCTCTCCTCTCCTCTCCTCTCCTCTCCTCTCCTCTCCTCTCCTCTCCTCTCCTCTCCTCTCCTCTCCTCTCCTCTCCTCTCCTCTCCTCTCCTCTCCTCTCCTCTCCTCTCCTCTCCTCTCCTCTCCTCTCCTCTCCTCTCCTCTCCTCTCCTCTCCTCTCCTCTCCTCTCCTCTCCTCTCCTCTCCTCTCCCCTCCTCTCCTCTCCTCTCCTCTCCTCTCCTCTCCTCTCCTCTCCTCTCCTCTCCTCTCCTCTCCTCTCCTCTCCTCTCCTCTCCTCTCCTCTCCTCTCCTCTCCTCTCCTCTCCTCTCCTCTCCTCTCCTCTCCTTCCTTTCCTATGTGCTAACATAATGTGGTGACCACATAAGTCTTCCAAGAAAATAATGACTTTGCAGCTGGTTGCTCGTCTTGCCTGCTTTAGCAATTTAATAGTACCCATTACGGATGTGAGGTAACGGTTATTTAAAATTATTACTATAAGCGATAGCAGCTATGTTAGTTGGCAGTCAACGCCTTAGTATAGCTACTGTATATAGATACACTATATATATACATATACATTGCATATAGATTTTGCAGTTATTGCCTCTGAGAGCCTGAAACGGTATTTATTGAATCTTAAGCGAAAAAAGCTGGTTAACATAGGCGAATGATTATTGAAAATGTTCGAACTGAGTACTACAGCTCAAATTTTGGGTACGTAATAGAAATATAACGGGTCAGTACTATCATCATCAGACAGGAGTTATTCAAGCACTTTTAAAGAGCCTAAATGCATGATGATCCCTAGTGCCCCATACACATTACTTATTCTCTGATTTGTGTCTACCGGTGTTTCTCTTTCGACAACCACGAAAAGAATAACAGCACGTTGTTGCTGTTTGGATGCATTTCGTAATAACGTAACCACAGTTCACGTTTACGCATTTGCCGCATCCACTTCGGAAAGACACGAATGTCAGTGGTTCAAACGGCTCTGAGCACTATGGGACTTAACTTCTGAGGTCATCAGTCCCCTAGAACTTAGAACTACTTAAACCTAACTAACCTAGGGACATCACACACATCCATGCCCGAGGCAGGATTCGAACTTGCGTCCGTAGCAGTCGCACTGTTCCAGACTGTAGCGCCTAGAACCGCTCGGCCACACCGACCGGCACCACGAATGTCACACTCATCATTTACCTACACGTCGGTGCTTCCACACCCGCATCGGAGTCGCGCTACATTGTACATAAGGCACAAATTTGAAGTTTAGCAATGTTTTGGTAGCACAATTCTTTATTACTAATATCAAACTAAATATCAAACTAAATATGAAAACCAAACTTTAGTACAAAGCTCACGAAACAGAGCACATAGACTGAATATAGTACAAGACAAGTCTCTGTACTCACTTTCATGGGCTTTGTTTTAAAATTTTATTTCAACCTTCAATCTGATGCTGAAATATTGAAACACATAATGCTTAATAAAGAACTGTATGAACAAGACCTGTCTTGATTTCAACGTAGTACCAAATTTGAATGGTCGCGTGCCTCTGCCATTGATAGATACATTGCGTATAAGTTTCAGCAACTCCGTCACACAGAAACATCTGGATTGCCTTTTTATGTGTGCTCAACTGTAAGTGGCCGGTATATACTTATAAATTGCTCTAATCTTCACTAACGCTAAGTACTGACAGTGGTAACCTTTGTAACACGTAGGTTCCTAGATTTCTAAACAAGATATACTATAAAAATATGGGGAAGTACTCACAAATTAACTTTTACATGGGATATCGTACTACCTCTTATGCTTCCACCATCTGTTATTCGCATATTCTATTTCAGCAAACAATTTCAAAACGCAATATTCACCTCTCATTCATTCAGTACCTGTCGAACAAATTATTCAACTCCGTTATCCGGAGTGGAATCCGGAAATCGTTATGAACCGCAGGGAATGCGAATGCACACACATAAAATATGCAAGAGCTCCTGTGTATGATGAAGAGTACAACTTGTGTGAATTAAGGGTATCTGAATGAACAGCCCAAAACATACGTTGCGCACCACTGATGACCCTTTATAAAATTTGGTACCAAAGGAAAAAACATTCCAGCTTCCCGCGATATTCGAGAAAGTAATATAAAGTGTCAGGGTGGCGACTAGATTACAAAGCAAAAGCGTCCCGTTCCGTATTATTCGAAATTTCCTCATTCGTTCGGAAACGTACGCGTCCTCTTGACATATCATTTTATTTTTCTATAGCTCTGGCCTTATATTTGCATTATATTACTGTTACATTGCCTCCCTCCAGCATATCGCAATAGGCGACAGTTAACACAGTTTCTATATTTGGAGCAATCCACAACACAGTTCTCCCTTGTAATTATAATTTACTAGCGAACTTGGCAGTGATTCGCCGTTACCAAATGTGTGTGGGAATCAGACAGACATCCTAATTTCCGTCTCCTTCGTCTCTCGTTCCATCCTCTCTTCCCCCTTCTCTTTACCCAGTTAGTGCTCCCCTCCCATCTCCTCCTACTCCATCAATCTCCTCCTCCACCTATGTATCTCCACCTCTTCCTCCCACTCTGTCTGTCTCGTCTTCCTCCAATCTATAACATTTCATAATTCTTCCCTCCTCAGTGCATCTCCTCTTCTACCCTCTCTCTGACCTTGAGCTTTGTTCAATGGGTAAACCATCTGTGTGTTATGACACACCTCCCTTGCTGCTGCATCTGTGAGGACAGAACAGTAAGCAAGTGAAAACACACAAGTTACTCTCTCTGATAATATCCTTCTCCTTCTATCTATCTCCACCTCCTCCTCCACCCGTGTCGATCTCCTCTCGCACTTACCATCAATATAAACTTCTTATTCACATAAACTAAGAAGGAGTGAGGAGGTTATACACCACCTTCAGTTGCTGATTAAATCAATGAATCATTTAAGCCAACTTGAAACGTGGCAGCTTGCTGTGCTCGAAGGACCACTTCATTCGATAGCTAAGAATATGAGGTGGCTTCAGAAAGAAACGCGGTTGTTGTAATATCACCGAAACTAAAGCTATAGCCTTTTTAGTAAGTGAGCGCCGATTACAGTACAGTGGAATAGTAAACAGATGGACGGCCAGAGCGGAGACAGCGTGCGAAGGATTACTAAAAGAGCCGAGTCGGGCGCGGTAGGCCGGCACAGTGACTTGCAAGAATGTAAAGGATGAAGGATACAGAAAAGCCAAGGGTAGCTTAGAACTTAGAAATATGACGCAGTATCCACAGGAAAATGCCCCTTGGGGACAGAGAAGGTGGACTGGTCAGACCAGAGACTGCCAAAGGGTAAAAAAGGTTATTCGTTTGAAAAATCTTAAAATTAGTGCAGAGGGCAAGGGTAAAATTTGCGGAAGACTGTAAATCGAAAGTGTACATGCCCAGAACGTGACAGGCAGAGTAGAAGGTAAAATGTGTCTGTTTTAGGGGAGGCTTGCATGCCTCAGCGATACAGATGGCCGTACCGTAGGTGCAACCACAACGGAGGGGTATCTGTTGAGAGGCCAGACAAACATGTGGTTCCTGAAGAGGGGCAGCAGTCTTTTCAGTAGTTGCAGGGGCAACAGTCTGGATGATTGACTGATCTGGCGTTGTAACATTAACCAAAACGGCCTTGCTGTGCTGGTACTGCGAACGGCTGAAAGCAAGAGGAAACTACAGCCGCAATTTTTCCCGAGGACATGCAGCTTTACTGTATGATTAAATTATGATGGCGTCCTCTTGGGTAAAATATTCCAGAGGTAAAATACTCCCCCATTCGGATCTCCGGGCGGGGACTACTCAAGAGGACGTCGTTATCAGGAGAAAGAAAACTGGCATTCTACGGATCGGAGCGTGGAATGTCAGATCCCTTAATCGGGCAGGTAGGTTAGAAAATTTAAAAAGGGAAATGGATAGGTTAAAGTTAGATATAGTGGGAATTAGTGAAGTTCGGTGGCAGGAGGAACAAGACTTTTGGTCAGGTGATTACAGGGTTATAAATACAAAATCAAATAGGGGTAATGCAAGAGTAGGTTTAATAATGAATAAAGAAAATAGGAGTGCGGGTTAGCAACTACAAACAGCATAGTGAACGCATTATTGTGGCCAAGATAGACATAAAGCCCATGCCTACTACAGTAGTACAAGTTTATATGCCAACTAGCTCTGCAGATGATGAAGAAATAAATGAAATGTATGACGAGCTAAAAGAAATTATTCAGGTAGTGAAGGGAGACGAAAATTTAATAGTCATGGGTGACTGGAATTCGTCAGTAGGAAAAGGGAGAGAAGGAAACATAGTAGGTGAATATGGATTGGGGGGAAGAAATGAAAGGGGAAGCCGCCTTGTAGAATTTTGCATAGAGCTTAACTTAATCATAGCTAACACTTGGTTCAAGAATCATAAAAGAAGGTTGTATACCTGGAAGAATCCTGGAGATACTAATAGGTATCAGATAGATTACATAATGGTAAGACAGAGATTTAGGAACCAGGTTTTAAATTGTAAGACATTTCCAGGGGCAGATGTGGATTCTGACCACAATCTATTGGTTATGAACTGCAAGTTGAAACTGAAGAAACTGCAAAAAGGTGGGAATTTAAGGATATGGGACCTGGATAAACTGAAAGAACCAGATGTTGTACAGAGTTTCAGGGAGAGCATAAGGGAACAATTGACAGGAATGGGGGAAAGAAGTACAGTAGAAGAAGAATGGGTAGCTCTGAGGGATGAAGTAGTGAAGGCAGCAGAGGATCAAGTAGGTAAAAAGACGAAGGCTAGTAGAACTCCTTGGGTAACAGAAGAAATATTGAATTTAATTGATGAAAGGAGAAAATATAAAAATGCAGTAAACCAAGAAGGCAAAAAGGAATACAGACGTCTCAAAAATGAGATCGACAGGAAGTGCAAAATGGCTAAGCTGGGATGTATCTCACTAGGGGTAAGATAGATACTGCCTAGAGGGAAATTAAAGAGACCTTTGGGAAAAGAGAGCCACTTGTATGAATATCAAGAGCTGAGATGGAAACCCAGTTCTAAGCAAAGAAGGGAAAGCAGAAAGGTGGAAGGAGTATATAGAGGGTTTATACAAGGGCGATGTACTTGAGGACAATATTATGGAAATGGAAGAGGATGAAGATGAAATGGGAGATACGATACTGCGTAAAGAGTTTGACAGAGCACTGAAAGACCTGAGTCGAAACAAGGCCCCGGGAGTAGACAACATTCCATTAGAACGTCTGACAGCCTTGGGAGAGCCAGTCCTGACAAAACTCTACCATCTGGTGAGCAAGGTGTATGAGACAGGCGAAATACCCTCAGACTTCAAGAAGAATATAATAATTCCAATCCTAAAGAAAGCAGGTGTTGACAGATGTGAAAATTACCGAACTATCAGTTTAATAAATCACAGCTGCAAAATACTAACGCGAATTCTTTACAGACAAATGGAAAAACTGGTAGAAGCGGACCTCGGGGAAGATCAGTTTGGATTCCGTAGAAATGTTGGAACACGTGAGGCAATACTAACCTTACGACTTATCTTAGAAGAAAGATTAAGAAAAGGCAAACCTTCGTTTCTAGCATTTGTAGACTTAGAGAAAGCTTTTGACAACGTTAACTGGAATACTCTCTTTCAAATTCTGAAGGTGGCAGGGGTAAAATACAGGGAGCGAAAGGCTATTTACAATTTGTACAGAAACCAGATGACAGCTATAAGAGTCGAGGGGCATGAAAGGGAAGCAGTGGTTGGGAAAGGAGTGAGACAGGGTCGTAGCCTCTCCCCGATGTTATTCAATCTGTATATTGAGCAAGCAGTAAAGGAAACAAAAGAAAAATTCGGAGTAGGTATTATAATTCATGGAGAATAAGTAAAAACTTTGAGGTTCGCCGATGACATTGTAATTCTGTCAGAGACAGCAAAGGACTTGGAAGAGCAGCTGAACGGAATGGACAGTGTCTTGAAAGGAGGATATAAGATGAACATCAACAAAAGCAAAACGAGGATAATGGAATGTAGTCAAATTAAATCGGGTGATGCTGAGGGGATTAGATTAGCAAATGAGACACTTAAAGTAGTAAGGGAGTTTTGCTATTTAGGGAGTAAAATAACTGATGATGGTCGAAGTAGAGAAAATGTAAAATGTAGACTGGCAATGGCAAGGAAATCGTTTCTGAAGAAGAGAAATTTTTTAACATCGAGTATAGATATATGTGTCAGGAAGTCGTTTCTGAAAGTATTTGTATGGAGTGTAGCCATGTATGGAAGTGAAACATGGACGATAACCAGTTTGGACAAGAAGAGAATAGAAGCTTTGGAAATGTGGTGCTACAGAAGAACGCTGAAGATAAGGTGGGTAGATCACGTAACTAATGAGGAGGTATTGAATAGGATTTTGGAGAAGAGAAGTTTGTGGCACAACTTGACTAGAAGAAGGGATCGGTTGATAGGACATGTTTTGAGGCATCAAGGGATCACAAATTTAGCATTGGAGGGCAGCGTGGAGGGTAAAAATCGTAGAGGGAGACCGAGAGATCAATACACTAAGCAGATTCAGAAGGATGTAGGTTGCAGTAGGTACTGGGAGATGAAGAAGGTTGCACAGGATAGAGTAGCATGGAGAGCTGCATCAAACCAGTCTCAGGACTGAAGACCACAACAACAACAACAATTGGGATTAGCGGGATTGAGACAACAACGAAATGCAATGGGTATCCGACAGTGGTCTTGAACCTCCTTAGAGGTGCACATCTGCCTGACCACTGTCTGGCTGGATTTGTGGGTGTAAACTACGATTTTCCAATTTTTTTGTAATGAATTATACTTAAAGAATTTGGAGCCAACGTGTCTCTAAAGAATAACTGCTTTTATCACAGCTGCGTTGCATTATTTAGTAGCATCGAAATTCCTCTCCAACCTTTTGCTGTCGGTTCTGATGAGAACTACGCTGTCAATGAACAGTCACAGTAAAGGTAAACGTATTCTTCCGCAGCCGTTGACACAGTCGATGCAATTCTTCTCGGTTTGGAACCGAATTGTCAAATATAAAATTCCGACGTTACAGTAACATTGCAAGACGCCTTCTTCAGATTGTATTGCTAATTGCTGAATGGGCGCTAGTTTGATTACTTATATACTATAGGATATGAGGGTGAGAAGGAAGGGTATTAGGTGTTCTTTTATTGGTCTTTGCATTACGTGTTGCCATTGGAGTTTCCTCTATTGCTTGTCACTGGTGGAAATCGGCGAATAGGAAAACGAGCGGCTACTGCAGCTTAGCGCTGTTGACTGACTGCTTGGTATCGACTAGGGCGCGTCAGCAGTCTGTGTACCCTCCGGCGCTGAGACCTACCGTGCCCCTGTTGCTTTGCAACAGCTGTCCTTCCGCAAAGCTGTCAATGCTGGCAGCCAAGATGCTGGGAGTCGGTACCCGTCTTCTATATTCATGTTGTCATGTCGCTTGGCTATTTCTACAGCCTCTCTGATCTTCCTCCTCAATATAAACGAATGTTTTTCCAGTATGCGGGCCTCTCGAAATTCGATCTTCATCCTGCACTCTTCCCGGTGTTCTGCAACCGTCGATTTGTTGTATTGTTTGAGACGGATATATCTCTCGTGTTCAGATAACCTAGCGCTTATTGGACACCCAGTCCCCCATACACACACCACTCCACATTCGCACCCGATTTTATACACTCCGCCTGCATGAAACGTCCCAATGATATCTTTCGTCGTCCTAAAAACGTCTTTAATTTTCATGTTGCTATGAAAAATCGGCTTCATACCTGCACGACGGGGAATTTTGCCCAGACTTTCAGTCATCCCTAGCACGTATCGAAGCAGGTCGGCGTTCCATGCTTTGTTCTGCATTTACCTATTGCCCTCCTCGTTTAGCATCATAGTTTTTTGTACCATTCTCATGTTGTGGCCATTAGCTCCCCAAAAGGAGCTGAGGTTCTGTAGTTCAGCTTTGAGATTGTTTTCAGCGCTGATCTGTAGGCTCTCTTAGTTAAAGTTTCCAGGGCCGATTTCTTTTGCGTAGGATGGTGGTGGGATGACCTGTCGGTGTTGCTGGGCTACCTATAAACTCTGTATCGAAGCTTCCCTTCAGGCTTACGGTAAACTTCCGTGTCCTCGTTCTTTCCAATCTCCATGGTGAAGTGAATTTTGCTGTGCTGTTGATTGTGATGCTGGTGGAAGTTCTGAAGCTCTTCTTCTCCGTGTGGCCAGATGACAGCAAGTGGCCAGATGACAGAATATATATATATATATATATATATATATATATATATATATATATATATATATGGTTCAAATGGCTCTAAGCACTATGGGACGTAACTTGTGAGCTCATCAGTCCCCTAGAACTTAGAACTACTTAAACCTAACTAACCTAAAGACATCACACACATCCATGCCCGAGGCAGCATTCGAACCTGCGACCGTAGCGGTCGTTAGGTTCAAGACTGTATTGCCTAGAACCGCTCGGCCACCCCGGCCGGCCCCAGATGACAGCACTACTCCATTATATATAAGTAATCAAACTAGCGCCTATTCAACAATTAGCAATACACTCTGAGAAAAGCGTCTTGCAATGCTCGCTGAAATGTCGGAATTTTATATTTGACAATGCTGTTCCAAACGGAGAATAATTTTATTGACTGTGTCAACGGCCGTGGAAGCCTACGTTTACATTTACTGTGACAGTTCATTGATAGGGTACTACTCATCAGAAACGACAGAGAACCGATACCGACAAAGATGTCACAAGCTGAAGATGAAGAGCTGAAGATGAAGAGATAGAGGAAGCATATGAAGGTAATGAACGGGTAATTAAGTACATTATAGCAGTTGAAAAACTAGTGGTAAAGGGCGACTGCAATGCGGTAGGAGGGAAAGGAATAGAAAAAAGGGCTACGGGAGAACGTGACTTGATGCTATGAATGAGAGAGGAGAAAAACTAAGTGAGCTCTGTAATAAATTTGAGCAAGTAATAGAGAATACTCTGTTCAAGAATCACAAGAGGAGGAGGTGTACTTGGAAAAGACCAGGAGTTACCGGAATATTTCAGTGAGATTACATCATCGTCAGGCACAGATTCCGAAATCAAATACTAGATTGTAAGGCATGCCCAGGAGTAGATGTGCACTCAGATCATAATTTAGTAGTGATGAAGAGTAGGCTGAAGTTTAAAAGATTAGTTAGGAGCAATGAATACGCAAACAAATCGAATACAGAAGTACTAAGGAATGAAGAAACACACTTGAAGTTATTTGATGCTACAGATACGGCAGTAAGAAGTAACCCAGTAGGCAGTACGGTTGAAAAGGAACGGACATCTCTAAAATGGAAATTACTGATGGTGGAAAGAGAAACAAACGAGGTAGGGACAAAGAAGGTAACTGCGAAGAAACCATGTTTCACACAAGAAATACTTCATTTCATTGATCAAAGAAGGAAGTACACAACATTTCGGGGAATTTCAGAAACACAGAAAAACAAGTCGTTGAAGAAATAAATAAATAGGAAGTGCTGGATGCTAAGACGAAATTTGTGCATGGAAAATGTGAAGAAACCGGAACAGAAGTGACTGTCGGATGGAGTGACTCAGTATGTAGTAAAATCGAAACAACCTACGGTGTAATTAACAGCAAGTGCGGTAACATTGTGAGTGTAATTGGAATTCCGCTGTTAAATGCAGAGGAGAGAGCGGATAGGTCGAAAGAGTGCATTGAAGGCCTCTGTGAGACATAAGATTTGTCCGATGTTGTAGAAGGAGACAGGAATCGATTTAGTAGAGACAGAGTATCCCGTAATAGAATGAGATGTTTATAAGACCTTAGGATACTAGAAGGTATCAGATACATTATATAATGGTAAGTCAGAGAGTTAGGAACGATGTTTTAAATTGTAAGACATTTCCAGGGGCATATGTGGACTCTGACCACAATCTATTGGTTATGAAATGTAGATTAAAACTGAAGAAACTGCAAAAAGGTGGGAATTTAATAAGATGGGACCTGGATAAACTGAAAGAACCAGAGGTTGTACAGAGTTTCAGGGAGAGCATAAGGGAACAATTGACAGGAATGGGGGAAAGAAGTACAGTAGAAGAAGAATGGGTAGCTCTGAGGGATGAAGTAGTGAAGGCAGCAGAGGATCAAGTACGTAAAAAGACGAAGGCTAGTAGAACTCCTTGGGTAACAGAAGAAATATTGAATTTAATTGATGAAAGGAGAAAATATAAAAATGCAGTAAACCAAGAAGGCAAAAAGGAATACAGACGTCTCAAAAATGAGATCGACAGGAAGTGCAAAATGGCTAAGCCGGGATGGCTAGAGGACAAATGTAAAGATGTATCTCACTAGGGGTAAGATAGATACTGCCTAGAGGAAAATTAAAGAGACCTTTGGGAAAAGAGAGCCACTTGTATGAATATCAAGAGTTGAGATGGAAACCCAGTTCTAAGCAAAGAAGGGAAAGCAGAAAGGTGGAAGGAGTATATAGAGGGTCTATACAAGGGCGATGTACTTGAGGACAATATTATGGAACTGGAAGAGGATGAAGATGAAATGGGAGATACGATACTGCGTAAAGAGTTTGACAGAGCACTGAAAGACCTGAGTCGAAACAAGGCCCCGGGAGTAGACAACATTCCATTAGAACGTCTGACAGCCTTGGGAGAGCCAGTCCTGACAAAACTCTACCATCTGGTGAGCAAGGTGTATGAGACAGGCGAAATACCCTCAGACTTCAAGAAGAATATAATAATTCCAATCCCAAAGAAAGCAGGTGTTGACAGATGTGAAAATTACCGAACTATCAGTTTAATAAGTCACAGCTGCTAAATACTAACGCGAATTCTTTACAGACGAATGGAAAAACTGGTAGAAGCCGACCTCGGGGAAGATCAGTTTGGATTCCGTAGAAATATTGGAACACGTGAGGCAATACTGACCTTACGACTTATCTTAGAAGAAAAATTAAGAAAAGGGAAACCTACGTTTCTAGCATTTGTAGACTTAGAGAAAGTTTTGACAATGTTGACTGTAATACTCTCTTTCAAATTCTAAAGGTGGCAGGGGTAAAATACAGAGAACGAAAGGCTATTTTCAATTTGTACAGAAACCAGATGGCAGTTATAAGAGTGGAGGGGCATGAAAGGGAAGCAGTGGTTGGGAAGGGAGTGAGACAGCGTTGTAGCCTCTCCCCGATGTTATTCAATCTGTATATTGAGCAAGTAGTAAAGGAAACAAAGGAGAAATTCGGAGAAGGAATAAAAATCCATGGAGAAGAAATAAAAACTTTGAGGTTCGCCGATGACATTGTAATTCTATCAGAGACAGCAAAGGACTTGGAAGAGCAGTTGAACGGAATGGACAGTGTCTTGAAAGGAGGATATAAGATGAACATCAACAAAAGCAAAACGAGGATAATGGAATGTAGTCGAAGTAAGTCAGGTGATGCTGGGGGAATTAGGTTAGGAAATGAGACACTTAAAGTAGTAAAGGAGTTTTACTATTTGGGGAGCAAAATAACTGATGATGGTCGAAGTAGAGAAAATGTAAAATGTAGACTGGCAATGGCAAGGAAAGCGTTTCTGAAGAAGAGAAATTTGTTAACATCGAGTATAGATTTAAGTGTCAGGAAGTCGTTTCTGAAAGTATTTGTATGGAGTGTAGCCATGTATGGAAGTGAAACATGGACGATAAATAGTTTGGACAAGAAGAGAATAGAAGCTTTCGAAATGTGGTGTTACAGAGGAATGCTGAAGATTAGATGGGTAGATCACATAACTAATGATAAAGTATTGAAAGAGGAGTATGTGGCACAACTTGACAAAAAGAAGGGACCGGTTAGTAGGACATGTTCTGAGACATCAAGGGAGCACAAATTTAGCATTGGAGGGCAACGTGGAGGGTAAAAATCGTAGAGGGAGACCAAGAGATGAATACTCTAAGCAGATTCAGAGGGATGTGGGTTGCAGTAAGTACTTGGAGATGAAGAAGCTTGCACAGGATAGGGTAGCATGGAGAGCCGGCCGAAGTGGCCGTGCGGTTAAAGGCGCTGCAGTCTGGAACCGGAAGACCGCTACGGTCGCAGGTTCGAATCCTGCCTCTGGCATGGATGTTTGTGATGTCCTTAGGTTAGTTAGGTTTAACTAGTTCTAAGTTCTAGGGGACTAATGACCTCAGCAGTTGACTCCCATAGTGCTCAGAGCCATTTGAACCATTTGGTAGCATGGAGAGCTGCATCAACAACAACAGGAAAACATAAGATAAAACATGGCTGAAGTGAAGGCTAACATGCCATCAGAATTTCTAAAATCAGTGGGGAAGTGGTAACAGAATGGCTATTTCACGTTGTTGTGTAGAACATAAGAGTCTGGCGATACAGTATCTGACTTTCCGAAAAACTTCATAAACACAATTCCGAAGGATGCAACAGCCAACGAATGCAAGAATTGTTCCACGATCAGCTTGACACCTCATGCATCCAAGTTGCTGGCAAGGACAATATATAGGAAAATGGAAAAGAAAATTGAGGATATGTTAGATGACATTCAGTCCGCTTTTCGGAAAGGTAAAGTCACCAGGGAGGCATTCTTACATTGCAGTTTATAATGGAACTAAGACTAAAGAAAAATCGAGACACATTCATAGGATTTGTCGACCTAGAAAAAAGCGTTCGACAAAATAAAGTGGTGCAAGATGTTCGAAATTCTGACGAAAGTAGGGGTAAACGGTGGAGTTGAATTGCACCTCCAATTTGAGCATTGTCCTATCACCCTGTCTCTTCACCTTGGGAGTGTTTTCCACATCTTCAGTTCCTCCCAGATTCTGCGCATGACTTCCTCATTCCTTACCTTGTCTGTCTACTTAATTTTCAATATTCATCTGTAGTACCACATCTCAAATACTTCGATTTCCTTTTGTTCCTTTTACCATGTTTCACTATCGTATAATGCTTTGCACCAAATTTACATGCACAGAAATTTCTCTCTCAATTTTTGTATATGTTTGTTACGTAGACTTTTCCTGGCTGGTAATACCCTTTTTATTAGCTGTTGAGTATGTGTGACCACATACACTATATGTCCAAAAACACCGGAAACTGATTTTATTCCTGCTGGTCATACGACGTCAGCGCAGTAACTACGATGGCAGCTCGAACTAATAACTATAAACAACAGATGTCCATTCGACCAAACTGTTATGAATATGCAGGTGTGTGGCTGTACAGTGTCAATTTTGTTGAGTCCCAAATTCCAGTGGAGCAACGAACTGGACATACCTAAATCTAGCTTTCAGGACATTCTCCAGAGTGTTCTGAAGAACGTAAAGTTTGAAACTTCCTGGCAGATTAAAACTGTGTGCCCGACCGAGACTCGAACTCGGGACCTTTGCCTTTCGCGGGCAAGTGCTCTACCATCTGAGCTACCGAAGCACGACTCACGACCGGTCCTCACAGCTTTACTTCTGCCAGTACCTCGTCTCCTACCTTCCAAACTTTACAGAAGCTCTCCTGCGAACCATGCAGAACTAGCACTCCTGAAAGAAAGGATACTGCGGAGACATGGCTTAGCCACAGCCTAGGGGATGTTTCCAGAATGAGATTTTCACTCTGCAGCGGAGTGTGCGCTAATATGAAACTTCCTGGCAGATTAAAACTGTGTGCCCGACCGAGACTCGAACTCCGGACCTTTGCCTTTCGCGGGCAAGTGCTCTACCATCTGAGCTACCGAAGCATGTCTCACGACCGGTCCTCAAAGCTTTACTTCTGCCAGTACCTCGTCTCCTACCTTCCAAACTTTAAAGTTTGTGTCGCACTTCTTCAGTCCGTAACATAAACAACCTTCTCATGGCCCTACTACACGACCTCGTCCAAGGAGACTCATATGTTCACAGTGGCGTCTTTGTCGTCTTAAACGCACTCTTGACCAACATCAACTCACCACATGCCATCTCAAAGGTAATTAACGCCCATCACTGTCGTCGCAAGAAGACCGGACTCCGGACACCGATAGAGAATACCATCATCGTGTTTTTGTCATACAAAACCAGCGCAGGCATTAAAAAATTTATGTTTCCTAAGACCAGATGAGGTATCTTGCAATGAGTACCGTGAAGTAACGTTGGAAGTACGTCTCTGGGAAACATACTCCTCAGTGAACCCCGTTGTCAGCCATCATGTCCAATGGCTACATTCTTGTCAAGACTTTCTGCAATATCGCAGAAGGAACATCAATTATACACTGACCGAAAAATATCTGAACACCAAGAGGGAGTTTTGCGACGTAGTTGGTATGAGTTTTTCTAACCTGAAAGATAATGCTTTTTAAAATTTCGCTTCAGTCCGATAAGAGTCGCACATGCAAGGTCAATATCAGGACACAAATCAGGTAGCTTTAAATATACGCTCTAACGAAACAACGACCTGTGAAAGGCTGCTAGCACTTAACTGAAATGAAAGGCACAGATAGCTGGTGTCTGGAAAAGGTCATCTTCACTTAAGCTAGAAGAGGCAAATAAAATATGGAAATTCTTGCAACCGTTCATGGACAACGCTGTAAGATATTTAGGAAAATTCGCAAGACCAGAAAATTGTAGACGGTCGCAAGAACACGATCTGTTAACATGCTGTTTTTCGCTAGTAAAAACTGTAGCATTTGGATTTTCATCTACCGACCTGTCTATTATACACTACTGGCCATTAAAATTGCTACACCAAGAAAAAATGCAGATGATAAACGGGTATTCATTGGACAAATATATTATACTAGAACTGACATGTGATTACATTTCCAAGCAATTTGGGTGCATAGATCCTGAGAAATCAGTACCCAGAACAACCACCTCTCGCCGTAATAACGGCCTTCATACGCCTGGGCATTGAGTCAAACAGAGATTGGATGGCGTGTACAGGTACAGCTGCCAATGCAGCTTTAACACGATACCACAGTTCATCAAGAGTAGTGACTGGCGTATTGTGACGAGCCAGTTGCTCGGCCACCATTGACCAGACGTTTCCAGATCTGGAGAATGGGGCGGCCAGGGCAGCAGTCGAACATTTTCTGTATCCAGAAAGGCATTTACAGGACCTCCAACATGCGGTCGTGCATTATCCTGCTGAAATGTAGGGTTTCGCAGGGATCGAATGAAGGGTGGAGGCTTGGGTCATAACACATCTGAAAAGTAACGACCACTGTTCAAAGTGCCGTCAGTGGGAAGAGGTGACCGAGACGTGTAACCAATGGCATCCCATACCATCACGCCGGGTGATACGCCAGTATGGCGATAACGAATAAACGCTTCCAATGTGTGTTCACTGCAGTGTCCCCAAACATGGATGCGACCACCATGATGCTATCAACAGAACCCGGATTCATCCAGAAAAAATGACGTTTTGCCACTCGTGAACCCTGGTTCGTCGTTGAATACACCATCGTAGGCGCTCCTGTCTGTGATGCAGCGTCAAGGGTAACCGCAGCCACGGTCTCCGAGCTGATAGTCCATGGTGCTGCAAACGTCGTCGAACTGTTCGTGCAGATGGTTGTTGTCTTGCAAACGTCCCCAGCTGTTGATTCAGCGATCGAGACGTGGCTGCACGATCCGTTACAGCTACGCGGATAAGATGCCTATCATCTCGACTGCTAGTGATACGAGGTCGTTGGGATCCAGCACGGCGTTCCATATTACCCTCCTGAACCCACCAATTCCATATTCTGCTAACAGTAATTGGATCTCGACCAACGCGAGCAGCAATGTCGCGATACGATAAACCGCAATCGCGATAGGCTACAATCCGACCGTTATCAAAGTCGGAAACGTGATGGTGCGCATGTCTCCTCCTTACACGAGGCATCACAACAACGTTCCACCAGGCAACGCCGGTCAACTGCTGTTTGTGTATGAGAACTCGGTTTGAAACTTTCCTCGTGTCAGCACGTTGTAGATGTTGCCACCGGCGCCAACCTTGTGTGAATGCTATGAAAAGCTAATCATTTGCATATCACAGCATCTTCTTGCTGTCGGTTAAATTTCGCGTCTGTAGCACGTCATCTTTGTGGTGTAGCAATTTTAATGGCCAGTAGTGTATATCGGAACTAGGAAGCACGTCTGAAGAAAGAGACTTCACGCTAGCAAAATACGTTCGCAAGGATTTATGGAGCGATTATGCAGTGTTGTGATGTTCAATAACCCGTGTGGCTGCAAACCATCACTAGATAGACGTTGCTCTTTATGCCAACAGTAGAGTGTAGCTGCTGTTGCTCTGTTATACCCCACCAAATTTAGTATGTGTGATATTTTATATGCATCTTATAGAGTGTTGGTGAGCGGCTCCTCGTCCGCTATTCCTTTAACAACTGCGTTGCCCCCTCGGTCGTACCACTATTGTATCAGTTTCACCGTTTCTCATAAGCATTGGAGCAGTCTTGACAATCTGGTGTACACCTAACGTCTCATAGCTGGATATTCTGCCCGATGAGATGGGTAAGTTTTTCTACAGTTTGCAGAGTCAAGACTGTGCACAATGTAACCAGAAACACACCGTTTCACTATGATTGCATTCTTGAAGATCTTAACATCAGTACTAACAATTCTAGTTTGACTTCACTTTAGCACGCACGTTCAAATGCATGTACATTGCTGAAGGTGCCCCAAAATAAAGTGATAAGCAATCGCACTTCAAGAATCAGAACTCATCAACCCAGCAGTGGCAGAAGCAGTACTAACATTTCGTACAAAGGCAATAGTAAAGCAGCCTTCCCCTTGCCTGAAGGTATCACTATTAAAAATACTAAAATTGAAATTACATCCATCAAATGTACATGGTCAATCAAGAACAGAGGTAGAAGCAACTCGTTTCAGTTCATTTTTTGGGACACCTGATACAGTGCCACTTTTCGTTTCTATGTTTATAATTGACTTGAAGACAGTAGCGCGATGACACGCACGTCTACGACACCCATAGTAAAGCCGTCGGCACACGGACCGTGCTGCTGAACGTCAACGTTGAGCGTGCCAAGTTCAACGTGCTGCTGAACGCTCAGGAACGATGCGACTTGTGCACACGGTACGTGGGCCCCAACGTGGTATACGCGATCGCAACGCAGTCCAGCGGCAGTTGAGCGATGTTTGTAGTTCGTAAATCACACTGTTTACTCAACGGGCGCGGGTAAAATTCCCACGTTACCTCTATTAAAACTCACATTTCTTCCATCGTCTACGAAAAGGAAAGTACCATGTCCAATCAATAAGGAGACGGACTTATAAAAGGTCCATTACAAACAGTGCGGTGCAAATTTGGAATACTTCTCCGCATAAGATAAACATTATTTCATCACTCCCACATTTTAGTATAACCCTAAGGTCAGTCTTACTTGATCAGTGTTCCTACCCAGTAACAGAATATTTGCAAAAAGGAACAAAATAGCTTTAAACAAGTAGCGAAAGCTGTCCTGTAGATTAAGCCAATCGAACAAAGTCATCCCTCGAAAAATGGTTAACTTATACAGGGTGTTACAGAAAGGTACGGCCAAATTTCCAGGACACATTCCTCACGCACAAATAAAGATAAGATGTTATGTGGACATGTGTCAGGAAACGCTTAGTTTCCATGTTAGAGCTCATTTTACTTTCTTCAGTATGTACTGTACTTCCTCGATTCACCGCCAGTTGGCCCAATTGAAGGAAGGTAATGTTGACTTCGGTGATTGTGTTGACATGCGACTCATTACTCTACAGTACTAGCATCAAGCACATCAGTACGTAGCATCAACAGGTTAGTGTTCATCACGAACTTGGTTTTGCAGTCAGTGCAATGTTTACAAATGCACAGTTGACAGATGCCCATTTGATGTATGGATTAACACGGGGCAATACCCGTGGCGCGGTACGTTTGTATCGAGACAGATTTCCAGAACGAATAAGTCCCGACAGGAAGACGTTCGAAGCAATTGATCAGCGTCTTAGGGAGCAGGGAAGATTCCAGCCTATGACTGGGGAAGACCTAGAATGACGAGGACACCTGCAATGGACGAGGCAATTCTTCGTGCAGTAGACGATAACTCTAATGTCAGCGTCAGAGAAGTTGCTGCAGTACAAGGTAACGTTGACCACGTCACTGTACGGAGAGTGCTACGGGAGGACCATTTGCTTCCGTACCATGTGCAGCGTGTGCAGGCACTATCAGCATCTGATTGGCCTCCACGGGTACACTTCTGCGAATGGTTCATCCAACAATGTGTCAATCCTCATTTCAGTGCAAATGTTCTCTTTACGGATGAGGCTTCATTCCAACGTGATCAAATTGTAAATTTTCACAATCAACATGTGTGGGCTGACGAGAATCCGCACGCAATTGTATAAACACGTCATCAACACAGATTTTCTGTGAACGTTTGGGTAGGCATTGTTGGTGATGTCTTGATTGGGCCCCATGTTCTTCCACCTACGCTCAATGGAGCACGTTATCATGATTTCACACCGGATACTCTACCTGTGCTGCTAGAACATGTGCCTTTACAAGTACGACACAACATGCGGTTCATGCACGATGGAGCTCCTGCACATTTCAGTCGAAGTGTTCGTACGCTTCTCAACAACACATTCGGTGACCGATGGATTGGTAGAGGCGGACCAATTCCATGGCCTCCACGGTCTCCTGACCTCAACCCTCTCGACTTTCATTAATGGGGGCATTTGAAAGCTCTTGTCTACGCAACTCCGGTACCAAATGTAGAGACTCTTCGTGCTCGTATTGTGGACGGCTGTGATACAATACGCCATTTTCCAGGGCTGCATCAGCGCATCAGGGATTCCATGCGAAGGAGAGTGGATGCATGTATCCGCGTTACCGGATGACATTTTGAACATTTCCTGTAACAAAGTGTTTGAATTCATGCTGGTACGTTCTGTTGCTGTGTGTTTCCATTCCATGATTAATGTGATTTGAAGAGAAGTAATAAAATAAGCTCTAACATGAAAAGTAAGCGTTTCTGGAGACATGTCCACATAACATATTTTCTTTCGTTGTGTGTGAGGAATGTTTCCTTTAAGTTTGGCCGTACCTTTTTGTAACACCCTGTAGTTACATAACGTCAACTATTATAGTATATACTTATATTAAACTAATAATAAAGTATCAGAACCTAATAAAAACGCGAATGTTAGGAAAAAAAGTGTTAGGAGTGTCAAGACGCGAACCACTGTCCCATCAGATCAGTAACGCTACTCATTACTTTTTTTTTTCAATTTTTTTATTGTTCTCATTTTGTTCGATTTTGTTCGTGGCATATGGTCGGTGTGGATGTCCCAGGACACCCGTTCAAGTTCAGTGTTGAGCCATTGACTCAGTTTTTTATTACAGAGAGCAGGTAACCCTCTGACCGAACACGCTGAGCTACCATGATGGCAAACTAAACCAAGACCACGTCACTTGTCTCTAATCATATTGTGTTATCGCTTTCTGAAAACCTTAATCGTAGATATGTTACCAATTGAAATTTACTTACAACAAATTGTACGAAGAACAATGTGTTTTGGGTGGATTTTCAGTGTGTCGCTGACTTCAAGTAGCCTACTCTCATAATACGCAAGTTGCAATAATTCTTTTGCCACGAAAATGATGTTTCTCATTCTTTTATTGGAACGATTCACACAGTTCAAAGCGTGTTTTCCAGTGATTCTCAATTTGCTGGTGCTCAGAAACGGCGTATATACATATAGGCTACAAATGAATGCCAACATGGCGCCTCATAACTCTGTACTGAAGGGAGTTGGCGTCCGTGTGACGTAGGTGGCTTTGTGCCATCTCATTGGTCAACGCTCAGGCGCACGCTCAGAATATCTGACATGCCAGATATTGCTCTGCACGTTCGGAAAGACTCCCGAAAGTGCTGTTCCATTCTATGACGTCAGAAACTCGGCACGCTCAACGCTCAACGCTCGGATGCACGGTTCGTGTGCCGACGGCATAAGGCATGGCTCAGTAGCTCTGTTCCATGAAGTTGCCTGTGCAGGAGCGCTTTTCGCTCCAGACTGGCAGTGTCACCGGTTTGGACAGTATTGACTAACGCTGAAAGCATCAAATCCAATTTCGACTGGAAATAAAAACCACTGAGCTGAAGTTACCCCAAATTTTGTATATTCATCATTTAGATGATATAGTCTTGTGGGTTAGGATAAATCATATTGGCACACCCTGGTGCTTAGACAGCATTTCTCATTATATTTCGTTCATCACTCATGCTCCACTAGACACTACAGCAAGATGAATTTTCTTGTGTGTCATCACCTTCCAGCAAATTAACAGCTTCTGAAACTTCCTGGCAGATCAAAACTGTGTGCTGGACCGAGACTCGAACTCGGGACCTTTGCCTTTCGCGGGCAAGTGCTCTACCAACTGAGCTACCCAAGCACGACTCACGCCCCGTCCTCACAGCTTTATTTCTGCCAGTCCCTCGTCTCCTACCTTCCAAACCTTACAGAAGCCCTCCTGCGAACCTTGCAGAACTAGCACTTCTGAAAGAAACGATATTGCGGAGACATGGCTTAGCCACAGCCTGGAGGATGTTTCCAGAATGAGATTTTCACTCTGCAGCGGAGTGTGCGCTGATATGAAACTTCTTGGCAGATCAAACCTGCGTGCCGGACCGAGACTCGAACTCGGGACCTTTGCCTTTCGCCGGCAAGTGCTCTACCAACTGAGCTACCCAAGCACGACTCACGCCCGGTCCTCACAGCTTTACCTCTGACAGTACCTCGTCTCCTACCTTCCAAACCTTACTGAAGCCCTCCTGCGAACCTTGCAGAACTAGCACTTCTGAAAGAAAGGATATTGCGGAAACATGGCTTAGCCACAGCCTGGGGGATGTTTCCAGAATGAGATTTTCCCTCTGCAGCGGAGTGTGCGCTGATATGAAACTTCTTGGCAGATCAAACCTGGGTGCCGGACCGAGACTCGAACTCGGGACCTTTGCCTTTCGCCGGCAAGTGCTCTACCAACTGAGCTACCCAAGCACGACTCACGCCCGGTCCTCACAGCTTTACTTCTGCCAGTACCTCGTCTCCTACCTTCCAAACCTTACTGAAGCCTTCCTGCGAACCTTGCAGAACTAGCACTTCTGAAAGAAAGGATATTGCGGAGACATGGCTTAGCCACAGCCTGGGGGATGTTTCCAGAATGAGATTTTCACTCTGCAGCGGAGTGTGCGCTGATATGAAACTTCTTGGCAGATCAAACCTGGGTGCCGGACCGAGACTCGAACTCGGGACCTTTGCCTTTCGCCGGCAAGTGCTCTACCAACTGAGCTACCCAAGCACGACTCACGCCCCGTCCTCACAGCTTTATTTCTGCCAGTACCTCGTCTCCTACCTTCCAAACCTTACAGAAGCCCTCCTGCGAACCTTGCAGAACTAGCACTTCTGAAAGAAAGGATATTGCGGAGACATGGCTTAGCCACAGCCTGGGGGACGTTTCCAGAATGAGATTTTCACTCTGCCGCAGAGTGTGCGCTGATATGAACTTCAGCTGGTAGAGAACTTTCCCGTGAAAGGCAAATGTCCCGATTTCGAGTCTCGGTCTGGCACACAATTTTGGTCTGCCAGGACGTTTCATATCAGCGCACACTCCGCTGCAGAGTGAAAATCTCATTCTGGAACAGCTTCTGAAAGCCGTTGCTTCGCAAAGCCGCTACTACGTGCTACCCTTGTACTCTCTACACATGAGCTACGACTGTGGCGCTCCTAGCGGCCGGTCGCTGCAGCTGGCGCACGTCAGCTGCGCATCGCATATTGGGGCGGGGCCCGCGTGGGAACGTGACAGGGCCGTAATTGCAAATTAACCGCTGTGTGCGCACACGTGGTTTAAAACGGTCTGCGATAATTGCTGCGTGCACGCACGTGGTCTGGTGTGTGCGGGAACAGCTCCACCTGGCGTCCAAGCCAGCAGGCAACCTGGTGTGCAGCTTGCCTCCACTTCTAAATCATTCACAACTCACTTACGCTACTCTGTGTACAGTTACTTCCACTTCTTCGCACGTAGAACGAAAGAGAAAGAAAAAAGTTATTGTCAAAAAGAAAAAAAAAAGAAAAAGGTGGATGAATGGAGGTGAGTGGCTGCTAGTATCTGATACTAACAGCACACTGTGATGCGGTTGTCTGACAGCTGAATGATCGTAACAACGTGTTAACTAGATGGTTTACCGTACTTTTAGCGATCTGTCACGTTGACTCTTTATGAACTGAGTGTAGGGGAACTCACCATGTCCCGGACAGGATTCCTGTTTGATGTGACGAGTGACTGCTTGCTTACAATGTGAATAAATGTACATTACTAAAATCTTAAATACACATAGTTGGTGTTTCACAATAACATTTGTTTTATTTTTCTTGGTGATCCGTTTTCGGCTTTCTAGGCCACCCTCAGACGACTTACGTCTACGCAGGTAGTCCACACACAGTATCAACGAGAGTTTGTAGCAGTCCAAAAACTATTTTTCGAAAGATATATGACCTTTTACAACTATACATCAATACAAAAGCAAGAGCATAGTAAGATGCACAAAAAAGCTAGGAACAATTAAATCTTATATTACTTTATACTCAAAGATTTGAAGTTGGAGAACGTACAGGCTACACATGGTACACTAGTTAGTACTGGTTCAGACTACTATTTTATATTGACAAAATAATTGGTTAGTGAAATTAACAGGCAAAAAAAAAAAGGAGGGCTCCAAAGGAAGGAGTCAATGGAACGTGGGTGTGGAACATTCATATAGTTTGCAGGAAACATATTATGGTGACGAAATTTTTAACGGGATGCTGCTATGTTAGTTGGGGTGAATATTGGAATTGTATTTGATCATTGAGGATTAAGCCTCGATTCTTCGATTGGCCTTTACCTATAGCCAAAATCTCGAGTAATGTTAGTGTTATGCGTTTTGTTTCTCTGTCAGGTACATCACATTTAATGTCATAAGAATGACATTCTCTGAGAGCATATTTAGTGGTGGTGGAATCTCCCTTTTTCCAGACACCAACGCCTTTCACATTAAGTCTAGTAGTTGTAGGTTATACCCCATCTAATTCACCCATATATATCGGGTGATCAAAAAGTCAGTATAAATTTGAAAACTTAATAAACCACGGAATAAGGTAGATAGAGAGGTAAAAATTGACACACATGCTTGGAAGGACATGAGGTTTTATTACAACAAAAAAAAATACTAAGTTCACAAGATGTCCGACAGATGGCGCTGGACAGCAAAAGGTCAGTGACTGCGCAAGGCAATCGTGTATAAAAGGAGCTGTAATGAGAGAGAGAATCAGATGCGCCAGCAGTCGCAGCATGTTGACGTCACCTGAAAATGCGCTTTAAGTGAAGCTGTATTATAAGAATGGGGAATGCGCTAGTTCAACGTTACGATCCTATCGCCATAGGAATGGAATTCGAACGGGTAAAGGTCCGTTGACAAATGCAGCTCTGGCGAGAATGATTTCGAAGTTCGAAGCTACGGGTTGTTTAGACGATAGTCCCCGTAGTGACCGAGCACAAGGCGTAATGCTACTGAGACAGTTCAGGAAGAAATGGGGACTGTAGCGGGTTCATGTATGCACGGGGAAGTCAGCGCTCGTGCAGTCGCACGTCGCACCGGCATTCCATACACTACTGTTTGGTTGGCACTGAGGCGTACCCTCCGATGCTATCCGTACAAAATCCATCGGCATCATGAACTGTTACCTGGCGATTTAGTGAAGCGGAGGGCATTTGCGGTGTGCGCGTTTCAAAACTTGGCGGAAGATGACGATTGGTTGAGTAACGTGTTGTGGACCGACGAAGCTCATTTCACGCTCCGAGGATCTTTCAAGGCCCACAGCTGCCGAATTTGGACTACCGAAAATCCTAGAGCTGTCGTGGAAACTCCATTGCACGACGAGAAAGTCACGGTGTGGGTTGGATTTACCACATCTACCGTTATCGGGCATTTTTCCTTCGAGGAAATGCGTGATTCTGGTTTTGTATCTGCTACCGTGACGGGTGAGAGGTACGTCGATATGTTGCAGAATCGCATCATCCCCAGTCTGGCTGATAAACACCTGCTGGAACGTACGATGTTAATGCAGGATGGCGCTCCACCCCATATTGCTAGACGCGTGAAAGATCTCTTGCGCGCGTTGTTTGGTGATGACCGTGTGTTCAACCGCCACTTCCGTCATGCTTGGCTTCCCAGGTCCCCAGACCTCAGTCCGTGCTATTATTGGCTTTGGGGTTACCTGAAGTCTCAAGTGTATCGTGATCGACCGACATCTCTAGGGGTGCTGAAAGACAACATCCGACGCCAATGCCTCACCATAACTCCGGACATGCTTTACAGCGCTGTTCACAACATTATTCCTCGACTACAGCTATTGTTCAGGAATGATGGTGGACATATTGAGCATTTCCTGTAAAGAACATTATCTTTTCTTTGTCTTACTTTGTTATGCTAATTATTGCTATACTGATCAGATGAAGCGCCATCTGTCGGACATTTTTGAAACTTTTGTATTTTTTGGTTCTAATAAAACCCCATGTCATTCCAAGAATGTGTGTCAGTTTGTAGCTCTCTATCTACATTATTCCGTGATTTATTCAGTTTTCAAATTTATACTGACTTTTAGAGCACTCGGTACTTTGCCATAAAAATTGTGGAAAATCCTATAAATTCCACTCTATTCTAAAAGTACGATAGTTTCTTTATCGTCGAACAGAATGTGGACAACTGTATTCGTAGTAAAAAAATCTGACGTATACTTCCTGGATTTTAGTTTTCTGCAAGTACCTAAGCATATGTGAAATCCTACCTATGTGTAGCATAGGGCTCCATTTGTCGTAGTGTGATTTAGTGCCTTCTCAGGAGGATATAGAAGTGCTGTTACGTTCCGTCTCGTATTTCTACTATCTATTTTACGAGTTTTGGGAAGACTTTATACATTACAGTATGCTATTCAACTATTTTTAATTCATTTGCATAATCTAATTGGTGTGTGGTACAGATATCAGGTGTGGAAGGCTGCATGTTTGTGTGTGGTAGTCTGCTGAGAATTACTGTGACTGTAGAAGTTGTTTTCCTGTGTATCTTAGACAAATGCTTTGGGTAGCTAATGTGAATTGTATGATTCTGAAATTCAACATTGGCTTCACTGATAACGTACTGCGCTTGTGGAGAGATACCACCAGATAATTAAACAATTGTTTGCAAAGTAAAAATTCACAGTACATTATTACTAAGCTCACAACGGATGTAGGAGCAGCCTCAATCAAATTCACACATCTTACCCTTAACGTGAGGATGTCAAAGAGTTTGTTTACGATGTACAGCATATACAGGAAAGTAAGTTTCACCGACACAATAATACTTACCAATTCCCAGTTTCCTATAACGGAATAAACCTGCAACTTTGCACTTCATAGTGCTGCGCCAACTATCTGCGTATCCCACAATCAGATTTCGAAAATGAATTAAAAATACTCAAGGGAATAGTATACAGTAAGTGATAGCTACATCTGCATTATAACGAGCAAACAACTGTGAACTGCATGGTAGAGGGTATGTATAATCGTACCTGTTATTAGAGATTGCTCTTGCTGCATTCATGTACAAAGCGCGGGAAAGAAGATTGTTTAAATGACTCTGTGCGTGCTGTAATTAGACTAATCTTAATTACTCTCGGCCATAATAGCTATGTTTGTGAACCGTGACAGTGTGGGATAATTATTTACTTCTAATTTATGCTACCAGTCACTTTTTTGTTTTATGTTTAATCTGACATAATACGACGCGTTTCGAACGTGTTCTGTTCATCTTCATGCGTTTACACATACATACATACATACAAAGAAATGTCACTTAAAAATAAACAGTCTTAAACTATGTTAATCTAGAACTCTTTGTCCACTGTTTTTTACTGCAGCAGCGGGTGTGGCATCACAGCGATGGCAGAGCCATTATACCAGTTATGCAAGTGAAGCAGCAAGATGATGACATGGCTGTGATATCATACATAGTCAACCACGAGGAAGAACACCAACAGAAGTCATCACTGATTTCTATTTCTAGCCATCTACTGTCCCGCTCTTCCCTTCCTGCCCAAATGCCACACCAGCCGCTACAGTAACAAACAATGAACAAAGAGTTCTAGATTGATCTAGTTTAAGACTCTTTATTTTTAAGTTCTGTGTATGCATGTATGTATTAACGCATGAAGATGAACAGAACATGTTCGAAATGTGTCCTATTTTGTTAAACATTAAATAAAAAAGTGACTGGTACAAAAATTTATAGATAAATAACTAGACTAATGTTGTCTTCACGAACCATGTAGCAGAGATGAGTAATGGAGTTGTAGTATATTTCTGGACACATCACTTAAAATTGGTTCTAGAAACTTCCTAAGTAGATTTCCATGCGTTGATTCGCCTCAATCTTCAATCATCTACCAATCCAGTTCTCTTCCTGACGCTCACATGGGTTGAAGAAGCATGTGGCCATTCTTCTCTGTGTCCCTTCAATATCTCCTGATGGTCCTGTTTGGTATGGGTCTCACATACTTGAGCAACATTGTAGGATGAGTCACACGACGTTTTTCATCCAATCGCCTTTCTAGAACGATTGCATTACCCTAGGATTCTATCAACGCACCGCAGTTTGCCACCTACAACTGAGACTGTTTGATCGTTCCAATTCGTATCACGACTGACTGTTACAGATATTTGTGTGAGTTGACCAATTCCACTGGTCATTCAGTGATATTATGGGCGTAGTATACTATGTGTTTCCGTTTTCTGAAGAATACAGTTCTGTTGTTGTTGTTATCTTATGTCGAGAGACTGGTTTGATACAGCTCTCCATGCTAATCTATCCTGTGCAAGCTTCTTCATCTCTGAGTAACTAGTGCAACCTACGTTCTTCTGACAGTTTCACATTTTTGAATATTTAAAGCAACTTGCAACTCTTTGAGATCTTACCACAATCTGAATGAATATTTTCGGAGCTTCCTTTATAAACAATAATTCATTATGGATAACAGCATCGTCCGCGAAAAATTGGAGGCTACTGTTTATACTGTATGCAAAATCATTACTGTACAACATGAACAGCTAGGACCCTACCACACTTCTTTGGAGCACTCTCAATGTTGCTTCGACATGTGAACTAATGTCGAGAGGTTGAAGAAACATACAATTAATTTTAGAAAATAGTGTTGTTGGTATGCTCCTTAACCTGCTTATTAGTGGCCTTCAGACGCAATACACTCAGCAAGCTTCCGATACATGCCATGCTACACGTGATAGTGAGTAACACTTATTTTGGTAAATAAGAGACGTGATACTCACACACACACACACACACACACACTCACACACACTCATGACTCTATTTCCACACATGTGATAGAATATTTACATTGGTTGTAAACATATTAGCTACATACTAGTGTATCACAACGCGTTCAGCCCGTAAAATGTTATTATATGTTTAAATAGCGACGTCTGATTTGTTGTAACTAATTTAGTCTTCATTCTGGTGGGAAGTTCTTTTTCATGAAATACTACGCACTCTAGTAAATGGTATCGAAGTGGTCCCAACAGTCACATAGAGAGCAGTCAATTATTGTACCTAGGAATGGAAATGAGCGTTTGGCGTCATTGGCCGGGAGGCCCCTTGCGGAGCAGGTCCGGCTGCCTTGGTGAAGGTCTTATTACCTTCGACGCCACATTGGGCGACCTGAGCGCCGGATGGGGATGAAATGATGATGAAGACAACACAACACCCAGTCCCTGAGCGGAGAAAATCGCCGACCCAGCCTGGAATCGAACCGGGGCCCGTAGAACAGCAATCCGTTACGCTGACCACTGAGCTATCGGGGCGGACAATAATTGTACCTGACTCAAGTGCAGTGTTTAAAGAGGAGCAGGAATATGGTGACCAGAAACTTTTTATATTACATGCAAATGGTACGGTCGCCCACGAAAGCTTGGTAGTATATATGCATAATTTCGTCCCCTGTGTTGGTACAACATTCACGAAGTGTTGTTCTGCCAGTGTTCCGATCTGCCATCGTACGCCTTGAAAAAGGCCAGCTGTACGGAACACGTTCGTACGTCGTAGTTCCCTGGTGGTTCAAATGGGTCTGAGCAATGACTCTGAGCACTATGGGACTTAACATCTGAGGTCATCAGTCCCCTAGGACTTAGAACTTCTTAAACCTAGCTAACCTATGGACATCACACACATCCATGCCCGAGGCAGGATTCTAACCTGCGACCGTAGCGGTCACGCGGTTCCGGACTGAAGCGCCTAGAACCGCTCGGCCACCGCGGCCGGCAGTTCCCTGGTGGATAGAATTCTTAAAAACGGCGTCGGACTTTTCGTTGCCCCAGATGCCATGATGCCTCTTTACTCATATCGTAGTGATTTTCGTGTAACGACCGTTGTAATTATTCACAGCATCTGTTATCTGATACACCAAGCGCATGATGGTATTATTGACAAAATTATTCCGTATGAGCAGCACTACTGTCAGAATGTTTGCTGTCTCTTTACCTAAGTCGTTAGCAATTTTGTAGTGCAGACTGCTGTAAGTACAGCAGATTCTGGAGGGACTATGATCCGACCACTATGACGTGTCTGTTAGTCATAGTAATGTGCTGCCATATTGTGAAATGAAGAGCGTCATCCATCTGTGTACAGATGGTACTCGTGTTCTAATAAAATTAAGAAGTCCTGTAAACGCTTAACATAGACAGATATATTAAAAGTCTAGGCGTTGTTGTTTTTCTCGCTTCCAGTCTAGTTTTATTCAGATCTCCACGATAGTCTGTCCTATGCAAACCTCTTCACCTCCTGCCACGGACTTGCTTAGTGCTGCTAGCTTTGATCTTCCTCCACAGTTTTTACCAACCAAAATTCCCCTTCTCTGCCCGAATTGTCAGATCTATTTCAATGAATTGTACACAGAAGTACTTCAGGAGCGTGCTTTTGGATTTTGTACTTCCACGTTCTGTCTGTACGATAGTTTGCGAAAATTTTCCGTTAGCCTAGATGTAAATCCAGGAAGGTAGGCGATCTTTTCGGTAAAGGCTGTTAAAGAACTAGGAGAATCAGGATTTTCTGAACAATTCTGAACACTTCTATAAACAACTGTAAGAGCTAAATAAGAGAGATTTTTCGAACAGAGTCATACAGGCAGTCGTTTTTCCCTACTTTCTTTTACGATTACAACCGGAAGGGGAGTGATTAACTGTGGTGCGAAGTACACTCGGGCGTAACTCCCAGAGTTATTATTATAGTAATTTGAGAACATGGGTAAAAGTGCCAACTACGTAGTGTGACCTGGGCTCCCATGACTCCAGCACCACTGTATTCACGCTACAGCAACTTGGTTGTTACTTATACGGTTGACCACCGTCTCCGCTTACTGGCAGGTGAATCGTACCGTACAAAATATTAGATTAATGAAAATGATGCAATATAAATTTAACCATGTTAATAGCGGTTGAGCTCTGAGTCTGTTTATTGTACATCTTGAAGAAACTCACCAGGCAGAAGATTTCTACATAACTTTCTTTCGTAACTTGAAAAAGCTTCTACGAGCTCTTGTTGTTGATGCAGGGTGCACGTTGTCAACGACAATTAAAAAAAATCACTTCCATTCACTGGTTTCTTATTTCAAATCACTCAGTTTCGAATCATCTACAGTGCTCCTTCAGCTCCTAATATGTGAATATCTTGTTTTGTGAGCGCTGAACATGAAATAAAATCAAGTGGGAGGAAAGCTTCGTGCTTATGAACTTTGCAGCGAAAGGGAGTAGTAGTCGCAGAGAATTTGATATTTATAATTTGGAAGAACGCAAGTGCTTAGATTCGAAATGACCTACTCAGCTATTTGACTGGGATCGTACGAATATAACATAATTACTTTGGAACAGTAAACAAGGAAGGGCTCTACTGTGCGAGTTAGTCCATGCGTCAATGGTATAGTGGGTGCCATATTACCAGGTTTCTGATGGCGGTATCATTCTACACCAGCTGTTGGCTTCATTTGACATACCTTAACGCTTTCGAAATTAATTAACTGCTGAATACTACGGTATTAGAGATGAAACAACTACTGTGTCTATTAGATTTGGGTGTCCACAATATGACAGAACATGGTGTCAATGAAGTACACGGCAGAGTAGCGTGTGATTATCTTAAAAAAACTCTGAATTGAACTTAACATAATCAAAGAGAGCAGAAGGGACCCTTATATAATCGCGGTGACAGCCGTAAACAGGAAACGAGCTCAGTTGGTAGTTGTCTTTGCTTGTTTCTCATCGCCGTGAGGCAATACAATGTTTTTCTCGCTTGTTCATGCATTACTCTGTAACAATTGAGGCAGAATAATATCAACATTACACTACTTAAATGACTTTACAGATAAAAACCTTAAAGATTTATGCAGCTTCTTCTTCAAATATTTCCTAAACTACCGTACTGTTTACGTACGTTAGCAGCCCCCTTCCCAGTCACTGCTAGCAGGAAGGCAGAATTGCAGCCAGATCTGTAGAGTGTATACTGCGCCTTTCAGATGACTACTTCAACATTATAAAAACCTAAAAATTATTTATGTAATTAGTTACAGTACAATACAGCAGTTCTATCGTTGAAGATTAATTCATTCTTATCAGACACATATCCACAAGTACATGAAAAGGGGAATATAGTTCCGCAAACAAGACTGTGGCACGGTAGATTTTCTTCATAAATTTTCAGCCAAACGAGTTTGTGGACCTTGTCTGAAGTTCTTCACACAGACAGTACATTAATCTGTAATAGCACTCTTTTCTCTTTAGAATGTTCAATTAAATCGTAGCCCCTGAACAGAGCCAATGGGAAAGAATTATTTAGCGGTGCTTCTGTTACTATCTCACTGTTGTATTTGCTTGTTTCATGTCGTCGTGAGTCATTACAATATCGTTCTCACATACTATGCGTTACTCCTACACAATTTGCACACTGTATTTTCCTTATTTACAGAATGCACACCTTTGTAAATCGAGTTCAATTGTGAGCTGATTGTTAGACGTTATACTCTCTGATATTTGTACTGCACCTGTGAGATTATTTCGATTGTGATTCACAGTCACAGAAATCGAAGATACGCACTGCTTCTGTAACTTAGTTTAGTTCTCATTAAACATGTATGCTACACTGCCTTACCAGTAGCGTGTACTCTGTATTAATGTGTAATACACTACAAATTGCTACACCACGAAGATGACGTGCTACAGACTCGAAATTTAACCGACAGGAACAAGATGCTGTCATGTGGAAACGATTAGCTTTTCAGAGCACTCACACAAGGTTGGCGCCGGTGGCGACACCTACAACGTGCTGGCATGAGGAAAGTCTCCAATCGATTTCTCATACACAAACAGCAGTTGACCGGCGTTGCCTGGTGGAACGTTGTTGTGATGCCTCGTGTAAGGAGGAGACATGCGCACCATCACGTTTCCGACTTTGATAAAGGTCGGATTCTAACCTATCGCGATTGCGGTTTATCGTATCGCGACATTGCTGCTCGCGTTGGTCGAGAACCAGTAACTGTTAGCAGATTATGGAATCGATGGGATCAGGGGGGTAATACGGAACGCCGTGCTGGATCCCAACGGCCTCGTATCACTAGCAGTGGAGATGATAGGCATCTTATCCGCATGACTGTAACGGATCGTGCAGCCACGTCTCGATCCCTGAATCAACAGATGGGGACGTTTGCAAGACAACAACCATCTGCACGAACAGTTCGACGACGTTTGCAGCAGCATGGACTATCATCTTGGAGACCATGGTTGTGGTTACTCTTGACGCTGCATCACAGACAGGAGCGCCTACGATGGTGTACTCAATGACGAACCTGGGTGCACGAATGGCAAAACGTCATTTTTTCGGGTGACTCCAGGTTCTGTTTATAGCACCATGATGGTCGCATCCTTGTTTGTCGACATCGCGGTGAACGCACATTGGAAGCGTGTCTTCATCATCGCCATATTGGCGTATCACCCGGCGTGATGGTATGGGGTGCCATTGTTTACACGTCTCGGTCACCTCTTGTTGGCATTGACGGCACTTTGAACAGTGGACGTTACATTTCAGATTTGTGACGACCTTCATTCGATCCCTCCGAAACACTACATTTCAGCAGGATAATGCACAACCGCATGTTGCAGGTCCTGTACGGGCCTTTTTGGATACAGAAAATGATCGACTGCTGCCCTGACCAGCACATTCTCCAGATCTCTCACCAATTGAAAACGTCTGGTTAATGGTGGTCGAACAACTGGCTCCTCACAATACGCCAGTCACTACTCTTGATGAACTGTGGTATCGTTTTGCAACTGCATGGGCAGCTGTACCTGTACACGCCATCCAAGCTCTGTTTGACTCAATGCCCAGGCGTATCAAGGCCGTTATTACGGCCAGAGGTGGTTGTTCTGGGTGCTAATTTCTCAGGATCTATGCACCCAAGTTGAGTGAAAATGTAATCACATATCAGTTTTAGTATAATATATTTGTCCAATGAATACCCGTTTATCATCTGCATTTCATCTTGGTGTAGCAATTTTAATGGCCTGTAGTGTACTTGAGTTTTAAATAAATATTACTTCTTTGGCATAATTATATGCCCACATACTCTTTAAGAAATCGTAACTTTTGAATTTCTCAATAACAGATATATTCACGCTTACAACGTACGAGAACAGGGTCGTGGACATGCCCATTAATTTGCCGCAAGGGTGGCCATTTGCTTTGCGACTCGTGACGTCAAAATGGTGTTTGTCAAACGTACGGTTTTTCCGACCTTCGAAGGAAACCACAACGGTTTTTATTTAATTTATTTTCTATACAGCCACCTCAAAAGAGGAATGCCATTATTGACGCTAGGAATGTAAGAGAAACACAAAGTTCTCGAACGGAAAATCTGTGACCCGGCCCGTAATCGAACCCCGGCTCCTCAGGTAAGCAATCCGCTACTCTGACCGAGCTGCTACTGAGAGGGATGTCGCTGCAGTTGGGAAGGCTGTGGTCGGGAACATGACAGTGCAATACTGTCTGGTTTTAGCTGTGGCTTTCCCGATCGTTTTGTAATAACATCCCTTCACATTTTATTTCGCCATACGACAGGCTTTGCACGTAGTACATATACAGGGCTATTACAAATGATTGAAGCGATTTCATAAATTCACTGTAGCACCATTCATTGACATATGGTCACGACACACTACAGATACATGGAAAAACTCACATTGTTCGGCTGAAGCCGCACTTCAGGTTTCTGCCGCCAGAGCGCTCGAGAGCGCAGTGAGACAAAATGGCAACAGGAGCCGAGAAAGCGTATGTCGTGCTTGAAATGCACTCACATCAGTCAGTCATAACAGCGCAACGACACTTCAGGACGAAGTTCAACAAAGATCCACCAACTGCCAACTCCATTCGGCGATGGTATGCGCAGTTTAAAGCTTGTGGATGCCTATGTAAAGGGAAATCAACGGGTCGGCCTGTAGTGAGCGAAGAAACGGTTGAACGCGTGCGGGCAAGTTTCACGCGTAGCCCGCGGAAGTCGACGAATAAAGCAAGCAGGGAGCTAAACGTACCACAGCCGACGGTTTGGAAAATCTTACGGAAAAGGCTAAAGCAGAAGCCTTGCTGTTTACAATTGCTACAAGCCCTGACACCCGATGACAAAGTCAAACACTTTGAATTTTCGGCGCGGTTGCTACAGCTCATGGAAGAGGATGCGTTCGGTGCGAAACTTGTTTTGAGTGATGAAGCAACATTTTTTCTTAATGGTGAAGTGAACAGACACAATGTGCGAATCTGGGCGGTAGAGAATCCTCACGCATTCGTGCAGCAAATTCGCAATTCACCAGAAGTTAACGTGTTTTGTGCAATCTCACGGTTTAAAGTTTACGGCCCCTTTTTCTTCTGGGAAAAAAACGTTACAGGACACGTGTATCTGGACATGCTGGAAAATCGGCTCATGCCACAACTGGAGACCGACAGCGCCGACTTCATCTTTCAACAGGATGGTGCTCCAGCGCACTTCCATCATGATGTTCGGCATTTCTTAAACAGGAGATTGGAAAACCGATGGATCGGTCGTGGTGGAGATCATGATCAGCAATTCATGTCATGGCCTCCACGCTCTCCCGACTTAACCCCGTGCGATTTCTTTCTGTGGGGTTATGTAAAAGATTCAGTGTTTAAACCTCCTCTACCAAGAAACGTGCCAGAACTGCGAGCTCGCATCAACGATGCTTTCGAACTCATTGATGGGGACATGCTGCGCCGAGTGTGGGAGGAACTTGATTATCGGCTTGATGTCTGCCGAATCACTAAAGGGGCACATATCGAACATTTGTAAATGCCTAAAAAAACTTTTTGAGTTTTTGTATGTGTGTGCAAAGCATTGTGAAAATATCTCAAATAATAAAGTTATTGTTGAGCTGTGGAATCGCTTCAATCATTTGTAATAACCCTGTATATGTTTAAATGTTGTGTTTTTTTTTAAGTTTGATTATAAAGGTCAAGATTAAATTTTGCTGGTGAAAATGCCATGGCAATAATGCCATTTATAATGTTGCTTGACCCAAAAATTTGGCGTTTTTTCGGAACATGTCACGATATCCGAAGCTATGGGTAGGCAGGAATCTAAACTGCTGCTGCATCTACAAAACGCTCACAAACTATACAAACGAACGTTCACAGAGGCGACAGCGCCGTGTTCGGAGTGCAGTATACAGTTTTATTGGCTCGCACTAGGCATCCTGGACTTTATTCCGTATAAAAAGCACCTACTGCACATCGCATTGATCAACAGATACGCTTGCGGAAATTGGCAACTACATCGCGAAACACATACTCTAGGCATGTCCAAGTTGGATAAAAAGTCATGTGACGCTGCAATTGCTGATGAATTTCTTACACCCGAGAGACTGAGACACCAAAAGAAGAGGAGTGCAGCGGCAGTGTGTAACTTCGTCACACACCAAGTTGCATAATAAATGCGCGAAGTCAGGAAGATTACAATGCGTACATGGAAACCGAATTCATTGGAGAAATACAGCGCACCCAGTTCGATGAAACATAAGGCAAATTGACGAAACTAATCTCGTGATAGAGGGTAGGAGAGAGAGGGGAAGAGCTGGAATGAATTTTCAGGAAAAAAATGAAGTGTTCACTTGAGTCGTCTTCCGTTTTAGTTTTATAATTTTTTATATTCTTACACATTTTAAAAATGTTGATATAATTACTATTCTAAGCCTGAAGCAGTTAAATAAGAAGAAATGTAATACACTGCCTGTGTCCAGTTTTAACGCTGAGAGTACTATATCGATGTGACTCTCACTTCTGCCGAGTCAAAGGAAGATGCAGCCGTGGTCAGATAGGACTGGAGTGTTCGAACGTGCCGAGCTTTTTACTTCTACACAGCAGATAACAAAAGTTCTGTGTCATACTTGCAAATATAAATTTTTGATGATAGTGTTATTATACACAACCGCTTGTAAAGTTGTCAATAAGTAACACACGAAGAACATATACTCTCAGTCGACATTTAAGCTGACAATATATATATATATATATACTCCTGGAAATGGAAAAAAGAACACATTGAGACCGGTGTGTCAGACCCACCATACTTGCTCCGGACACTGCGAGAGGGCTGTACAAGCAATGATCACACGCACGGCACAGCGGACACACCAGGAACCGCGGTGTTGGCCGTCGAATGCCGCTAGCTGCGCAGCATTTGTGCACCGCCGCCGTCAGTGTCAGCCAGTTTGCCGTGGCATACGGAGCTCCATCGCAGTCTTTAACACTGGTAGCATGCCGCGACAGCGTGGACGTGAACCGTATGTGCAGTTGACGGACTTTGAGCGAGGGCGTATAGTGGGCATGCGGGAGGCCGGGTGGACGTACCGCCGAATTGCTCAACACGTGGGGCGTGAAGTCTCCACAGTACATCGATGTTGTCGCCAGTGGTCGGCGGAAGGTGCACGTGCTCGTCGCCCTGGGACCGGACCGCAGCGACGCACGGATGCACGCCAAGACCGTAGGATCCTACGCAGTGCCGTAGGGGACCGCACCGCCACTTCCCAGCAAATTAGGGACACTGTTGCTCCTGGGGTATCGGCGAGGACCATTCGCAACCGTCTCCATGAAGCTGGGCTACGGTCCCGCACACCGTTAGGCCGTCTTCCGCTCACGCCCCAACATCGTGCAGCCCGCCTCCAGTGGTGTCGCGACAGGCGTGAATGGAGGGACGAATGGAGACGTGTCGTCTTCAGCGATGAGAGTCGCTTCTGCCTTGGTGCCAATGATGGTCGTATGCGTGTTTGGCGCCGTGCAGGTGAGCACCACAATCAGGACTGCATACGACCGAGGCACACAGGGCCAACACCCGGCATCATGATGTGGGGAGCGATCTCCTACACTGGCCGTACACCACTGGTGATCGTCGAGGGGACACTGAATAGTGCACGGTACATCCAAACCGTCATCGAACCCATCGTTCTACCATTCCTAGACCGGCAAGGGAACTTGCTGTTCCAACAGGACAATGCACGTCCGCATGTATCCCGTGCCACCCAACGTGCTCTAGAAGGTGTAAGTCAACTACCCTGGCCAGCAAGATCTCCGGATCTGTCCCCCATTGAGCATGTTTGGGACTGGATGAAGCGTCGTCTCACGCGGTCTGCACGTCCAGCACGAACGCTGGTCCAACTGAGGCGCCAGGTGGAAATGGCATGGCAAGCCGTTCCACAGGACTACATCCAGCATCTCTACGATCGTCTCCATGGGAGAATAGCAGCCTGCAATGCTGCGAAAGGTGGATATACACTGTACTAGTGCCGACATTGTGCATGCTCTGTTGCCTGTGTCTATGTGCCTGTGGTTCTGTCAGTGTGATCATGTGATGTATCTGACCCCAGGAATGTGTCAATAAAGTTTCCCCTTCCTGGGACAATGAATTCACGGTGTTCTTATTTCTATTTCCAGGAGTATATATATATATATATATATATATATATATATATATATATAGTCCACATTTTACGAATATCAGACGATTGCGGGAGACTCAACATCCGAGCCAAAGCTGCAGCTCACAGAATAAGAGTATACGCCAGATCTGTTTTGTGAGATTTTGGTATTTCTAATTCACCGGTTCTCAAATTATCAAGTGCTTATGACAATTTGTCAGATCATAATGTGAACACTGAGTAACGACGACTTTATAAAATACATAAAATACAATTAGAGCATCAAATAGAAATTTGCAGCATTTAACGAGCTGTTATCCACCTAGCGTGGAGTCGATAAACGATTAGGTACATAGTGGAACATTATAGAACTAGAATTTGAGCGCTAACTCTTCCCCTATGTACCCAAGTTATAATATTTAATTCATTACTGAGATCTGTTAGCAGCCACCTTGTTCTACACGTAGGTGAAGTTAATTTTTCTGGCTGCAAGCTGTTTTGTACAATGGCAACTGTTACGCTAAAAGTGGGGACGTTAAGCAGGGCGACATCCTTGGTACTATTAGAGAGGAGTACGCTAAGTGCCGGCACTTGATTTCCCCCTCTCCCTTCTCTCATAATCATTCAACAGGTTGATGACTCCACACTACACACGCCGACTACAGTCATCCACAATTATCAGGTATGCTTAAACACAAACTCTCACTTCGCGAAGGAAATGTGTCATTGTGCGCGAGTGACAGTAAAATCTTCCCAATGAAGCCGCTGTACCTGCCCTTCTGTGTCTGTGATACAAATATCCACAGTCAACGTCTATCTTCAGGAGTTCTGGGAACTGGGGTGATGAAAACTTATATATAATACCACTTCAGGATCTGAATTTGCAATAATAATGAACTAAAAGTGTGAGAGAAATGGGGAAAGAGGGGATGGACAGAGGGGTAGGAGAAAATGGACATAGAAAATGAGAAGGAGGGGATAGAGGGGGGACAGCAGAAAATGAAGAGAGAGGGGGGAGGAGAAGATGTAGAAAGAGGGGGTGGAAAGAGGAGGAGATAGTCGAAGAAAGGAGGAGGGGAAGATGGAGAGAGATAGGGGAGAGAATTAGATTAGGACGTTTACCCAATTCCTAACCCACCACGTCCATTTCATCACGTATTCATTAAGCAGTCTAAGGACAACCGTCGTCTGTCTTGTTACTGCTATGGGAATGAAAAATCGCTGTATAATGAGGCACGTAAAATATAAATGAAGATAATTCTAGGATCACGTCAGTTTGTTGGGCATTGGGAAATGATATGTTGTCAAAATTTACTGACGTTCGTTGGAGCACTTGGTGAGCATTCGCAAAAGATACTGAAATACAGATCTTCGAACTGTCCAGCTGGCGGATGCGGTCTCTGTAAACACTAAATCGTAATTCTGTGCAAGTAGTTTATCAGGGAGGTAGAGTTTTGGGCGGTTTATATCACACAACTCAGTCCTCACTTCATGAACATAAACTTCTAATTTTCGGTGTTCACATTACTTCTGAGCTTCTAAAGGCGAGGGTGTCTAACTGAGAGTGCTCATAGTTCAATTCAGCGAAGAATGAACTGCAGCCAAAATGGATGTCACGTGAAGTTCACTTAATGTACTTTCGACATTTGTTTGGCCCCTGGGTGTCCTATGAGCTGCACCCGACAATTGTAATATTTTATAATGCCGTATTATCTAGAATCACTTACGGGACACTGGTGTACCATTACCCTAGAATCTCTCTTTGGTATCAGGGACTACAATACAATATGCTATGTTAAAAATATGATTTGGATTTTTTTATTCTGATTAATTATAACATTCAAAACAGGATTTATATTCAATATTTTAAAAAAAAATGTGTATTATTTTTTGTTATTATAGCTTAAAAAGTCATTTAACATCAAGATTTGATCACGTGAGCGGAAACACTCTGTTATTGGCTGAAGCTCTTGTGACCGCACAGACTATTAGTAACACGTACCTATACGTCCCCCCATGAACCATGGACCTTGCCGTTGGTGGGGAGGCTTGCGTGCCTCATCGATACAGATAGCCGTACCGTAGGTACAACCACAACGGAGGGGTATCTGTTGAGAGGCCAGACAAACGTGTGGTTCCTGAAGAGGGGCAGCAGCCTTTTCAGTAGTTGCAAGGGCAACAGTCTGGATGACTGACTGATCTGGCCTTGTAACAATAACCAAAACGGCCTTGCTGTGCTGGTACTGCGAACGGCTGAAAGCAAGGGGAAACTACGGCCGTAATTTTTCCCGAGGGCATGCAGCTTTACTGTATGATTAAATGATGATGGCGTCCTCTTGGGTAAAATATTCCGGAGGTAAAATAGTCCCCCATTCGGATCTCCGGGCGGGGACTACTCACGAGGATGTCGTTATCAGGAGAAAGAAAACTGGCGTTCTACGGATCGGAGCGTGGAATGTCAGGTCCCTTAATCGGGCAGGTAGGTTAGAAAATTTAAAAAGGGAAATGGACAGGTTAAAGTTAGATATAGTGGGAATTAGTGAAGTTCGGTGGCAGGAGGAACAAGACTTCTGGTCAGGTGACTACAGGGTTATAAACACAAAGTCAAATAGGGGTAATGCAGGAGTAGGTTTAATAATGAATAGGAAAATAGGAACGCGGGTAAGCTACTACAAACAGCTTAGTGAACGCATTATTGTGGCCAAGATAGATACGAAGCCCACACCTACTACAGTAGTACAAGTTTATATGCCAACTAGCTCTGCAGATGACGAAGAAATTGAAGAAATGTATGATGAAATAAAAGAAATTATTCAGATTGTGAAGGGAGACGAAAATTTAATAGTCATGGGTGACTGGAATTCGAGTGTAGGAAAAGGGAGAGAAGGAAACGTAGTAGGTGAATATGGATTGGGGCTAAGAAATGAAAGAGGAAGCCGCCTGGTAGAATTTTGCACAGAGCACAATTTAATCATAGCTAACACTTGGTTTAAGAATCATGATAGAAGGTTGTATACATGGAAGAACCCTGGAGATACTAAAAGGTATCAGATAGATTATATAATGGTAAGACAGAGATTTAGGAACCAGGTTTTAAATTGTAAGACATTTCCAGGGGCAGATGTGGACTCTGACCACAATCTATTGGTTATGACCTGTAGATTAAAACTGAAGAAACTGCAAAAAGGTGGGAATTTAAGGAGATGGGACCTGGATAAACTGAAAGAACTAGAGGTTGTACAGATTTTCAGGGAGAGCATAAGGGAACAATTGACAGGAATGGGGCAAAGAAATACAGTAGAAGAAGAATGGGTAGCTTTGAGGGATGAAGTAGTGAAGGCAGCAGAGGATCAAGTAGGTAAAAAGACGAGGGCTAGTAGAAATCATTGGGTAACAGAAGAAATATTGAATTTAATTGATGAAAGGAGAAAATATAAAAATGCAGTAAATGAAGCAGGCAAAAAGGAATACAAACGCCTCAAAAATGAGATCGACAGGAAGTGCAAAATGGCTAAGCAGGGATGGCTAGAGGACAAATGTAAGGATGTAGAGGCTTATCTCACTAGGGGTAAGATAGATACTGCCTACAGAAAAATTAAAGAGACCTTTGGAGATAAGAGAACCACTTGTATGAACATCAAGAGCTCAGATGGAAACCCAGTTCTAAGCAAAGAAGGGAAAGCAGAAAGGTGGAAGGAGTATATAGAGGGTCTATACAAGGGCGATGTACTTGAGGACAATATTATGGAAATGGAAGAGGATGTAGATGAAGATGAAATGGGAGATACGATACTGCGTGAAGAGTTTGACAGAGCACTGAAAGACCTGAGTCGAAACAAGGCCCCCGGAGTAGACAACATTCCATTGGAACTACTGACGGCCTTGGGAGAGCCAGTCCTGACAAAACTCTACCATCTGGTGAGCAAGATGTATGAAACAGGCGAAATACCCTCAGACTTCAAGAAGAATATAATAATTCCAATCCCAAAGAAAGCAGGTGTTGACAGATGTGAGAATTACCGAACAATCAGTTTAATAAGCCACAGCTGCAAAATACTAGCACGAATTCTTTACAGACGAATGGAAAAACTAGTAGAAGCCGACCTCGGGGAAGATCAGTTTGGATTCCGTAGAAATACTGGAACACGTGAGGCAATACTGACCTTACGACTTATCTTAGAAGAAAGATTAAGGAAAGGCAAACCTACGTTTCTAGCATTTGTAGACTTAGAGAAAGCTTTTGACAATGTTGACTGGAATACTCTCTTTCAAATTCTAAAGGTGGCAGGGGTAAAATACAGGGAGCGAAAGGCTATTTACAATTTGTACAGAAACCAGATGGCAGTTATAAGAGTCGAGGGATATGAAAGGGAAGCAGTGGTTGGGAAGGGAGTAAGACAGGGTTGTAGCCTCTCCCCGATGTTATTCAATCTGTATATTGAGCAAGCAGTAAAGGAAACAAAAGAAAAATTCGGAGTAGGTATTAAAATCCATGGAGAAGAAATAAAAACTTTGAGGTTCGCCGATGACATTGTAATTCTGTCAGAGACAGCAAAGGACTTGGAAGAGCAGTTGAACGGAATGGATGGTGTCTTGAAAGGATATAAGATGAACATCAACAAAAGCAAAACAAGGATAATGGAATGTAGTCGAATTAAGTCGGGTGATGTTGAGGGTATTAGATTAGGAAATGAGACACTTAAAGTAGTAAAGGAGTTTTGCTATTTGGGGAGCAAAATAACTGATGATGGTCTAAGTAGAGAGGATATAAAATGTAGACTGGCAATGGCAAGGAAAGCGTTTATGAAGAAGAGAAATTTGTTAACATCGAGTATAGATTTAAGTGTCAGGAAGTCGTTTCTGAAAGTATTTGTATGGAGTGTAGCCATGTATGGAAGTGAAACATGGACGTTAGCTAGTTTGGACAAGAAGAGAATAGAAGCTTTCGAAATGTGGTGCTACAGAAGGATGCTGAAGATTAGATGGGTAGATCACATAACTAATGAGGAGGTACTGAACAGGATTGGGGAGAGGAGGAGTTTGTGGCACAACTTGACCAGAAGAAGGGATCGGTTGGTAGGACATGTTCTGAGGCATCAAGGGATCACCAATTTAGTATTGGAGGGCAGCGTGGAGGGTAAAAATCGTAGGGGGAGACCAAGAGATGCATACACTAAGCAGATTCAGAAGGATGTAGGTTGCAGTAGGTACTGGGAGATGAAGAAGCTTGCACAGGATAGAGTAGCATGGAGAGCTGCATCAAACCAGTCTCAGGACTGAAGACCACAACAACAACAACCTATACGTGTGTTATACGGAGTGTTACCCGAAGTTATGAGGTTTCTACACACTTTTTCTGGAAACAGATTAGCTGTTTAGTGATTAAAAATGCAAGTACAACTTTTTAGTAACAATAGAAAGGAGTTCTCTAAACGCTGGTTGTGGAAACCTTGCCAAAGTGGATACATTTATGATCTATCCATTTAGAACTACGATTTTGTGCAATGGCGGACATTCGTGACTCTGCTCCCTGCGATGTGATTAAACTCCCTGTAAACTAAGGAACTGCAGAACTTTTGCAAATGGGTCTGTATATTATAACTAGATTGTCGATCATCAGTCGTGAGCTATGACTCAAAGCACAATAAAATCTGTGTGCTGATTTTCTGTCTACAAGGCACTCAGCAGTAGTAACGCACTGTGCAGGCGCTCAGTGCCGTAATGTATAACTCACTGCGGACAAAGAGGTCAGTCGGCAATCGGCAGGAGAGCAGCAAGGACGTCTTGTTTGCGTCCCGTCCGCAGAGTAGCGAGCGCATGTACCTTGTTTATTCCTCGATTTAGCTAGTGCTCGCGTCCGTTGACACAGAAGCATTATGGCTTATCTCTACAGAAAAGCTACCTTCAACATCAGCTTCCTGCCTGACCACACAAGATCACAAGTGTTTGAATTCGAATGATTCATCCGTGATTATGTTCAAATGGCACCACAGCACATCGCCAATATTCACCTGCCCGTCACAAGTATCATCGTCTACGTGAAGATGGTCGATGTCGAGTTATGTCACGCTGCTGTGAGATGTTCCAACACTCCAGTGGTCACACTGGGGCAGTTACCATTGATCACGAAGGACTAGGGTTCACAAAATTCCTCTCTGTTGTTACTTAAAAGTTGTTATTGCGTTTCCCATCATTAAATAGTTGAACTGTTTGCAGAAAATGTATGTAAAAACCTCCCACCTTCGGCTAACTCTTCCTATAACACACTATGAGTCCTTGAATTCCCATTTAAATTGCCTGAATTAAAAAAAGAAAAAAAACGCGTGCCATCCCATCTAGGCATAGGTGGATGTTGAGCACTCATGATGTGCGATGGACAGCCTCATATTCGTTCTGGTTATGGCCAAGAGGATCATGAACATTCGGCATGTATTCAACGTCGGGTTACACAAATCCGGTTAGGTGACGTGGCGACACCCCTTTCGGTAACGGCCATCCACCTCAACTACGTTGGGGTGATACAGTCGACCATCATGGCAGATATAACACCACTTAGAAGACAGGGAACATTATACGGCACTCCCGTAGCATTTCTAGGATTGATTAACACCATTACTGATTCAACAGAGATTGAAGGAGGTCACCTGTCGACTCCACAGGGAGACTCGAACGGAACTCGACAATAGAGTTCTACCGATCTCCACTTTTCTCACTGAGTGGAATGTGGTGTAGCAACCATACAATTTTTTCGGACATGGAAAGCCATTTCTGAAAACAGAGGTCGCCAAGGAAATATAGCAAGCAATGTCGCACACCCTCAGGCGATTGCTTGTGCAAACGTCTTCTCCACTTGACGACCCGACAGCCGACGAGACGGGTAACGGATGACAGTGGGTCACCCTCGTCTGTTGCTTTCCCTGACTTCGACATAGTCGTTTTCGCTCTCTCAGGCAAATAGAAGACCAGCGCCTGCCTCAGGTACACAGCTAGATAGAACTGCGGATTGACCCTTGGTCACGCACATCGCAAGTGTCCTACTGCAACCACAGTTAACTTACGGACCTTCGGCGGACGTCACTGAAGACCATTTTACGCTGGATGAGGAAAGGGATGTCTCCTCACACGCCTCAGCCCCTCCTGAGTAGCATCAGATGAAGGTGCGGCGCGCCCTGCAGATCACGAACACCAGCATTTAAGGGGAATCTGACGGCGGCCCCCATTGTAGGCAACGATCTATAGACATACCATTCAGCGACCATCAACGTTAAGATATTCGAACACGTACAAAGTTGTTGCTGCTACAGTAAGAGGTCTTAATGGACCATTTCTCGTGTATGTATGGTCATATGGCTCATGTTTCACAGGTTTGCCAACTAACAGCGGTGTCACAGTTCTCAACGAGTACCTTGTGGCGGACGAAGTGCGATATCTCGCCGATGCTAGAGGAATGGCTGTACCGGTGCTATGTGTTCACTTTATCAACGTGTACGCCCCTACCGGAACAAATCGCCATCGCCACCGATCACTCGTCTTCCCAGAAATAGTAGCAACTTTGTTTTCAGGGCAGGTACGATGACTTAGTTATAGGGGGCGATTTCAATAGCACGCAAGCACCCAAAGACCAGCTGCCAGGCCATTCACCACTGCCCGAACGTAGGACACTCATCAGCTATCTCCAGGCGGTAGATACATGGGGACAAGTCCAAGGGAATCGAAAGGTATTTACTCATTTCACGAGTCACTTGTCTACTCAAAAAAATGGTTCAAATGGCTCTAAGGACTATGGGACTTAACATCTGAGGTCATCAGTCACCTAGAACGTAGAACTACTTAAACTTAACTAACCTAAGGACATCACACACTTCAGTGCGCGAGGCAGGATTCGAACCTACGACCGTAGCGGTCACGCGGTTCGGGACTAAAGCGCCTAGAACTGCTTGGTCACAGCGGCCGGCCTCGTCTACTCACATAGATAGGATTTACGTCTCCCGTTCTCTCGCGGCAATGGTGAGAGACACGGAGTTGTGGTCGTAGCCTTTTCTGATGAAGAATATGTGTTGTCACGCTTCGTCACGAAAGGATGTGGCGCAGCCGACATCCCTGGAAGTTAAACCTCGCTCTTCTCGCTTCTCCGGATTCTCGGCGCTCCATTGAGGTCACGTGGAGTTCGTGCGTCCACCGCCTCCCAACGTATCCTACATCGATCAGTTCGTGGTGAAAGTGTACCAGCCCTACGAAGAACGTGGATTACGTACGGTCGTGAGACCGCTGCTTGGAGGCGACGCACCCCCGATTTTCATTTCACCGTCGTTTGAGAATGTGCATCCTTGCAACCCACGCCGGAACGACAAATGTCAGTACAGCATGCGAAGGCACAGATCGTAGCACATGTGTGCCGAAGGCCCGATCGTCCGTGCGCAAACACATGACAGACTAGCAACGGAACGGTCCACCAAGTACGTCATTCGATACCGTAAAGTGCGAAGACGGGCGCTGATAGAGGCCATCGGCCCTGCAGACGATTGTAGCCACACCACACAACCCAGTACTGGTGCAGCCTCCATCGACGATTACGCACGACTTTATTTTGCTCAGTGTTCCGACCCGACGACAGTGACAGGAGTCTCACGATTGGTTTATGGCACTGTTCCACAATACTTACAAACTGAATTATTGAACGAAAATACGGAAGACGAAGGTATCGAAATCATAGGTAAAGGAGCTTTGAACAAGTCTCCTGACACCGATAGGCTCTTTTTGGAGTTTTATAGAGATTTTCAATATTTACTGGCCCCAAGTTGACGGACATCTATCAGGAGCGTATGTCCCCCGTGGTGTCACTTCCCACAGCCTTCGTAGAAGGAACGATTATACCGGTACACAAAGCGACAAGTAGCGCTCAGATGCATGATTACCGCCAGTACACAAACGTCACTAGACTGTTAGAAAACCATATACGACAGACCCTGCCTCACGTCATCTCACCAGATCGGGCTTCACTATGGGTATCAATAATACCCGCAAAGCACTGTGTCGATACCGCACCATAGAGAGCATTCCGAGAGGGCAGGCATCAATAGATATTTGCCAAGCTTTGGATCGAGTAGATCACGTGTACCTGATGTCCGTTATCCGACATATTCAGGACCTACAGCAGCTCATCGATGTTGCCATGCACCTTCTTCGAGGGTCGACCCTGAAGGAGTTCGTCAACTGGAGTCTCACGCAGTCCCGCTTTCCGGATCGGTAAGTCAAGGCTGCCGCTGTCGATCTCACTCTACGCTCTGGTACTGGGACCGCTCCTCTGTAGCCTTCGTCAGCGCCGCACCGGGATCCCCTTACGTGGCGCCACAGACTGTGTGGCTTCAGGCAGCTGTCTCAACGTCACCAAATCGGTCGCCATGAGCATAGGAGATGCGTTGACCCCAGAATGTGTCAACCCAATATAGCTTGGTGGTACTATCAAATGTCTCGGAGCATTCACGACATACGGAGCAGTGCGGCCGTTACTTATCGCCGATTATTACAACAAATTCGTGTCCAGATTTCCACCCTTCGTCATCGGAACCTCGACATTCTCCAACGGTAACGATTCGTCAATATTTACCTAGCGTCACGCCTTCCACACATAACGCGTGTACTTCCAATACAGTTACTGATGGCTCGATATGTACATTAGCGGCATTCGGAGCCTACGTCAGTACAGGCGTGCTCTTCGAAGTCAGTCATGAACCGCTGACCCTTCCCCCAGACATGGAAGGTCTTGACCTCGTCCACGTCTACGAGGGAGCTCGCACATCACACTGTGGCGCCACCGACCGGAGAGTCTGACGGGTTTGCCGCTGGTTTCCTTAGCTCCACCCTCCCTTACACCACCACTGGTGACGCAAGACATATCCCCACTTTCGGTCACTTATACCTTGAACACAGTTATGTCCATATCGCAGTACCACCGACGAAGCAGGCGACGGTGCGGAAGATGTATCGTGCCCTCCAACAGAGGCGTCCATCAAACGTCGTGAAGGCCAAGAACCCATACATTAGTTGGAAGATCGTGTGGCGGACGATACATGTGGTTACACTGGATACAGAAGTCCAGTCAACATGGTACATCATAGTCAACGGTAAATAGATCACCCGATAAACATGACGGTCTCACCTGTATGCGCGGACTACCGGGTTCAAGACACGAACGAGCACCGTCTCGGATGATACGGGGCAGAAGACGTATGGAGATTGGTGCGGCAAATTTTGTCGTGCTGTCTAGGGTAATCCCAGAACATATCGCAACTAGACCTCTCCTTTTTTCGGGTGAACTGTAATTTTTCTAGCGCAGAAAAACCAACGTAGTTACGTGGATCCGAGGGCACGTGATGCAAAATTTACGTCACTCTAGACCTAAACATTTATTGAATTTTAGGAACTACATACGAGAACGACGTATTATGGTTGCACGGAACCCAAAACCAAGGCAATATTTTTCTAATAGGGGGGGGGGGGGGCAACGCGACCCTCAACGTAGCTGGATTATCAACAAGCCCATTGAGTGAGCTGAGAAGAACACGCCCGATTATCGATGGAATAACATACTACATGCCTAAAAATACACCTGGATTATGGTGACCTGGGAAGAGGACTCGTTCTTCCATTGTTTTGTGGAGGCACAGCGGTGTTACTCCTGCCGTCACGGCGTGAGGAGACGGAATGTGTGTGAAATCTTATGGGACTTAACTGCTAAGGTCATCAGTCCCTAAGCTTACACACTATTTAACCTAAATTAACCTAAGGACAAACACACACACCCATGACCGAGGGAGGACTCGAACCTCCGCCGGGACTAGACGCACAGTCCATGACTGCAGCGCCTTAGACCGCTCGGCTAATCCCGCGCGGCCCCCCCTTTTTTTCTACAAAGCTCGTCTACTCACGGCCCGTGTCTCCACAAACTGCCAACGTGCAGCTGAGATTCTCCCATTGTGAGCAAGATCCCTGTATCTGACCCAATAGAACACGCGTTTGACCAGCACAGTGACGTCAACACCGTCTCACTGCCAGTGTCCACAGTATCAAGAACCATTTACAACAGCTCTGAGCCATTTTGCCTCAGGAGAAGGTACAACGATTGTATTAGACACTTCCCAATACAATCAGTCCACATATCCAGGCTCGAAGGGGTGCAACGTCATAAAAGTGGACTCATATTCTCAATTTCTCTGTAAAAGTTACCCGATTTTGCAATCATTGAAATAGCATCACACACGCTCTGAACCCGAGAAATTCCATTTCGTTTTCTACTCAATTTTGAGTGCTATACTTTTATTTGTCAGGCAGCATATTATCGGTGCCAAAGGCCTTGCTGCAGTGGTAACACCGGTTCCCGTCAGATCACCGAAATTAAGCGCTGTCGAGCTGGTATAGCAGTAGGGTGGGTGACCAGCCCGTTTGGCGAGCGCTGTTGGCAAGCGGGGTGCACTCAGCCCTTGTGAGGCAAACTGAGGAGCTACTTGATTTGTGAAGTAGCGGCGCCGGTCTCGGAAACTTACAGACGGCCGGGAGAGCGGTGTGCTGACCACACGCCCCTCCATATCCGCATCCAGTGATGCCTATGAGCTGAGCATGACTCGTCGTCCGGTCGGTACCGTTGGGCCTTCATGGCCTGTTCGGGAAGAGATTTGTTTTTTCGTTCCATATTATCGGTTATTCAGGCACTAGGAATGTTAAGGATCATGTCTTCATCGCTGAAGATATTGTTTAAGGTGACTGGTTTTCCACAGTTCTCTACATGAATGTATAAACTGACAGTCAATCTACATTTCTAAACAGCTGTAATTAACACGCTGGCTTTGGTGTGTAGTAGCGGCCCATGGACTAATGATGGTAATCAAGCGCAAAATGTTCCGTCAATACGACACCGCGCACGCACACAGCTCTGTACACCCGCATTGACTTCACTCGTGCGGGCTCTGCGAGCAGCAAAATAAACCTCAGACGTTAGCCGGCTCTCTTTATTTTTTCCACGGCCTGACAGATCTTGCTAACAAAACAACAACAGATTGTTCCAGCAATGAAGTATTGGCATCTACTATCTATTACGTAGCAGATTTCATTATAAACATTGTGGATAGCAAAAAGCATTTGTCATTTAAAATGGCGATTTATGTAGATACGAGGCGCAACCACCTACTTTATGAATTCAATACGATTTTTTGCAGGATTTTTAATGATTTCGAGCCACCGCAGACTGATCATTTGGAATTACAGAAACATTATGTTCTGGATCATGGGCTGGTAGACGTTAGTGTCGGTGCTGGCGATATTAATGGATACGTAAGGAAAAGTTAAGGCAACATGCACGAAACAAAAGAATAGTTATTTATGAAAATACATATATTGCATTGGGTTATCGATGCCAAGGTGTAAAACAATGTAGGTTTCTGGAGCAACTCCTAAAATAGGTCTTTTGGTACGGTAGCTGCTTGCATGTTACCCACGTAAGTCGCCATTTCCTAAGAATTCTTTTCATATCACGTTATCAGATAACTCTTTATTAAGTCATTTGACATAAGAGGTATTACCTGTCATCTGCAATTTAATTTTATTGCCTCCGAGCGATACATCTTGCCTAACAACAGGTTAATGTAATCATATATCGTGGAACAAGAAAAATTAGGTTCCGCCCCGACTTCTAACTAGGTTCTCTTGCTTGCTGAGCGTGCTGTTATTAACCTGTTTTATGATGCTCTCAGACCTTCGATATCACACAGGTTGATGTGCTGGTACTGTAGAATAGTGCAACCACAGTTTTTCTCACGGTGTGTGTGGGAATAGCACCACTCATAATGCGTAGCTCCGTCCTTAAGATGGCTGGGTAGCATGCAAAGTCATAAAACAGGTTATTGATCACAGAGTGACTTGTTTCGGAATTATTTCCAACATCAGAGATTTAACATAGATATACAACAAACAAATTGGTATACAAGAAATAAATAACCTTTCAGATATTAATAATTAATCAATATTAAACAAAAGTGAGAACGGTCCACTACTAACTACCCAGGTGCAAAGGTAGCACAAGGACAGGGTCGTTATTAGATGATATCGTAACATGAGATGACAGACCACTAAGCGAGTTCTCATAAAACCAGGATAGGAACAAAAAATTGCCACTAAGTGGCTGCAGAGAAAATGTGTAGCTGCGGCCTATGTACTATGATAATAAATTACATATAACGACAGTGTCGGATAGACCGTCTGTGAGGAGCAACTCGAGTTCCTGCTGCTAATAAGGCGAGTACACAGTTCGTTTGTTATGTATTATTACGAGCTTCCAACAGGAGCGATTTATATTTACAGATCCATGTTTAGTCACTGGTTTATTTTTGTAATTTCTTGCATGTTTGAGTGCTTACTAGGCACAAACTTTTATTTTAATAACGGGGTAGCGTGAGTAATCGCCCTTGTATCGAACCTCGTATAGTACAGGATTTTGTTGGTTTTTGTTACAACAGTCTCGGTTAGACCGTCAGTGAGAGGGCACCGTAAGTTCCTGCTGCTATTAAAGCGAGTACACCTTTCGTTTATTACATATTCTTACGAACTTCAAGCAGGAGCGACTTTGGTAATGGATAGGGACTGTGACTGTTGTATATAGATGCGAGCTGAGTTCTTGACACTTCTCTCACAGCTCCAGGCTGTGTTGGCTTTCATCAAAGAGTTTGAGGCTGCTGCCATGGGGCATCACTGTGCGGGATCGGAAGCGGAGATGCGAGGGACGTCGAGTCACCGAATCGGTCCACTGCTGTGACCTCCCCGGCTACTGCCTGCACTGAGGTTCACCCCTCACCCGTAGTCGAGTGGGTGATCATTCGAAAATGTGGCAGACAGCGAAAGACTCTGCAAGGGGCCGATCATAGGGCCTCCCCAGTTCGTTTGACGAACGGGTTTTTGCGTCATCTGTGGCTGACTAAGTCTCTAAGCCAGATGCAGTCGTCCACCCTGTTCTAGAAGAAGCTTCCCGGCCCGAAAAGTCTGGGCATTCACAGAGGGTGGGTTTGCTGGTAGCTGGGCGCTCCAACGTTAGGCGCGTAATGGGGCCCCTTGGAAATAAGTCTGCCAAGGATTGGAAGGAAACCGGTGTGCATAGCGGGGGGAGTCATTCCGGATGTTGAAAGAGTGCTTCCGTATGCCATGAAGAGTACAGGGTGTAGCCAACTGCAGGCGGTAGCTAATGTCGGTACCAATGATGTGTGTCGCTTTGGACTGGAGGAGATTCTCTCTGGTTTCGGGCGGCTAGCGGAAATACACTCCTGGAAATGGAAAAAAGAACACATTGACACCGGTGTGTCAGACCCACCATACTTGCTCCAGACACTGCGAAAAGGGCTGTACAAGCAATGATCACACGCACGGCACAGCGGACACACCAGGAACCGCGGTGTTGGCCGTCGAATGGCGCTAGCTGCACAGCATTTGTGCACCGCCGCCGTCAGTGTCAGCCAGTTTGCCGTGGCATACGGAGCTCCATCGCAGTCTTTAACACTGGTAGCATGCCGCGACAGCGTGGACGTGAACCGTATGTGCAGTTGACGGACTTTGAGCGAGGGCGTATACTGGGCATGCGGGAGGCCGGGTGGACGTACCGCCGAATTGCTCAACACGTGGGGCGTGAGGTCTCCACAGTACATCGATGTTGTCGCCAGTGGTCGGCGGAAGGTGCACGTGCCCGTCGACCTGGGACCGGACCTCAGCGACGCACGGATGCACGCCAAGACCGTAGGGTCCTACGCAGTGCCGTAGGGGACCGCACCGCCACTTCCCAGCAAATTAGGGACACTGTTGCTCCTGGGGTATCGGCGAGGACCATTCGCTACCGTCTCCATGAAGCTGGGCTACGGTCCCGCACACCGTTAGGCCGTCTTCCGCTCACGTCCCAACATCGTGCAGCCCGCCTCCAGTGGTGTCGCGACAGGCGTGAATGGAGGGACGAATGGAGACGTGTCGTCTTCAGCGATGAGAGTCGCTTCTGCCTTGGTGCCAATGATGGTCGTATGCGTGTTTGGCGCCGTGCAGGTGAGCGCCACAATCAGGACTGCATACGACCGAGGCACACAGGGCCAACACCCGGCATCATGGTGTGGGGAGCGATCTCCTACACTGGCCGTACACCACTGGTGATCGTCGATGGAACACTGAATAGTGCACGGTACATCCAAACCGTCATCGAACCCATCGTTCTACCATTCCTAGACCGGCAAGGGAACTTGCTGTTCCAACAGGACAATGCACGTCCGCATGTATCCCGTGCCACCCAACGTGCTCTAGAAGGTGTAAGTCAACTACCCTGGCCAGCAAGATCTCCGGATCTGTCCCCCATTGAGCATGTTTGGGACTGGATGAAGCGTCGTCTCACGCGGTCTGCACGTCCAGCACGAGCGCTGGTCCAACTGAGGCGCCAGGTGGAAATGGCATGGCAAGCCGTTCCACAGGACTACATCCAGCATCTCTACGATCGTCTCCATGGGAGAATAGCAGCCTGCATTGCTGCGAAAGGTGGATATACACTGTACTAGTGCCGACATTGTGCATGCTCTGTTGCCTGTGTCTATGTGCCTGTGGTTCTGTCAGTGTGATCATGTGATGTATCTGACCCCAGGAATGTGTCAATAAAGTTTCCCCTTCCTGGGACAATGAATTCACGGTGTTCTTATTTCAATTTCCAGGAGTGTAGTAAGGACTGCCAGTCTTGCTTGCCAGATTAAAGCGAAGCATACCATCTGCAGCATCGGCGATTAGAGCGACTGTGGTCTTTGGTGCAGAGCCGAGTGGAGGGTTCTGAATCAGAGGCTCAGGAAGTTCTGTGACCGTGAGGCTGTAGATTCCTTGACTGGAGCCATCGGGTGGTGAGCTACCGGGTTCCGCTTAATAGGTGAGGCGTCCACTACAAACAGGAATCGGCTACAACGGTAGCGGGAGCTGTATGGAAGGGACTGGACGGTTATTTTAGGTTAGAGGGTCTCAGGGAACCACAGAAAGCGCGTGCGTCTGGAAAGGTCAAGTAAAACACAGTAAGGTATTTCTAGAAACGATCGGTATTGTGGTGGAAAACTGTCGTAGGTGTGTTGGGAAAGAACCAGAGCTCCAAGCCCTAATAGAAAGCACCGAAGCTCAAGTAATTATAGGTATATAAAGCTGTATAAAGCCGGAAATAAGTTTAGTAGAATTTGTTTCAAACGGCCTAACAGTGTTCAGAAAGAATAGATTAAACACAGCTGGTGGTGAAGTATTTATTGCCATCAGAAGTAGTTTACCTTGTGGTAAAATTGAAGTAGATGGTTCCTGCGAAACAGTATGGGTAGAGGTTATACTTGACAGTTGGACTAAATTATTAATTCGATCATTTTACCGACCAACTGACTCGGAAGCTATAGTTAATGTACAGTTCAGAGATTACTTAAGTCGCATCTCAAATAGGTACCCCACTCATACAATTATAGTCGGTGGTGACTTCAGTCTACCCTCGATATGCTGGAACAATCATGCGTTTAAAGCCGGCGGCAGGCGTAAAACGTCATCCGAAATTTTACTGAATGCTTTCTCAGAAAATTGTTTTTAACAATTAGTTCATGGGGCCGTTCGAAGCGTAAATGGTTGCGAAAGCATTTTTGAGTTCTTAGCAACAAATAATGCAGGACAAATACAGAGTACCGTGACGAATACAGGAATTAGCGACCGCAAAGCAGTTGATGCTAGGCTGAATACCGTAATACCTACAACCATCCAAAACAAACGCAAAGTATATCTATTTAAGAAAAGCCGATAAAATTCTCTTAACGCCTTTTTAAAAGTCAGTCTTCTTCCAACCTGATCATGGAAGAGTACAATAGATGTGGAATGATTTCAAAGAGGTAGTATCGACGGTAATTGAGAGATATATACCACATAAATTAACAAGTGATGGTGCTGATTCCCCATGTCACACAAAACGGGCCATATCGCTGTTGCAGAAGCAACGAAAAAGCATGCCAAATTTTAAACAACGCAAAAGCCCCAAGTTTGGTCAAGTTCTGGTGAAGTTCGAAATATGGCGCGTACTTCAATGCGAGATGCATTTAATAATTTCCACAAAGAAATTCTGTCTCGGAATCTGGCAGAAAACTCAAAGAGATTCTAGTCATACATAAAGCTCACCAGCGGTAAGAAGCACTCAATACCTTCACTGCGCGATAACAACAGTAAAGTCACTGATGCAGAGTTATTAAACACGGTTTTCCGAAACTCTTTCACCATAGAAGACGAAGTAAATATTCGTGAATATAAATCAAGAAGAACTGCCAAGATGTGAAACATAGAAGTAGATTTCGTCGGTGTAACAAAGCAGCTTAAACACTTTAATAAAGGCAAGGCCTCCGGTCCATATTGTATAACAGTCAGGTTCCTTTCACACTATGCTGATACAATAGCTCCATATTTACCAATTACTTACGACCACTAGCACACAGAAAGATCTGTACATAAGGACAGGAAAATTGCTTAATTCACACCAATACCTAAAAAGGAAAGTAATAGTAATCAGCTGAATTACAGGCCCATTCAATAATGTCGATTTACGGCCGGGTTTTGGAACATATACTGTGTTCGAACATTACAACGTACGTCGAAGAAAACGATTTATTGTAACATAGTCAGCACATATTCAGAAAATATCAAATGGTTCAAATGGCTCTGAGCACTATGGGACTCAACATCTTAGGTCATAAGTCCCCTAGAACTTAGAACTACTTAAACCTAACTAACCTAAGGACATCACACACACCCATGCCCGAGGCAGGACTCGAACCTGCGACCGTAGCTCAGAAAATATCGTTCTTGTGAAACACAACTAGCTCTTTATACTCATGGTGTAATTTGTGCTATCGACAGGGGATGTCAAATTGTTTCCATATTTTTAGATTTGCAGTAGGCTTTCGACACCGTTCCTCACAAGCGTCTCCTAATCAAACAGCTTGACTATCAAATAACGCCTCAGTTGTGCACTGGATTCGTGATTTCCTGAGGTCACAGTTCGTAGTAATAGACGGAAAGTCATCAAGTAAAACAGAAGTAATATCCGCCGTTCCCCAAGGAAGTGTTATAGGACCTCTGCTGTTCCTGAAATATATTAACGACTTAGGAGACAATCTGAGTAGTCGTCTTAGATTGTTTGCTATATATTCCTTTCCTCAGCGATTCTCGAGAGAACCTCCACCTGATTCTTAATGATCATCTGTGTTCCGGTTTCCTCACAGTCCAAGTTTCCCATGCCGTACAATTCCGTGCTCCAAACGTATATCCTCAGGAAATCATCCTAAAATTAAGGGCTATATTTGATACTAGTAAACTTCTCTTGGACAGGAATGCGCTTTTTGCAAATGCTGGCCTGTTTTTTATGTCTTTCTTGCTCCGTCCGTCATGGGCTATTTTCCTGCCTAGGTAACAGAATTTCTTAACTTTATCTTCTTCCTGATCACCAATCAGTGTTAAGTTTCTCGCTGTTCTTGTTTCTGCTACTTCTCATTACATTCGTGTTCTTCTATTTACTCTCATCACTGTTCTGCACTGTTCATTCCGTTCAGCAGATCATTAGTTCTTCTTCACTTTCACTCAGGATAGCAATGTCATCAGCGAATCGTATCATTGAAATCCTTTCACCTTAAATTTTAATTCCACTCTTGAACATGTCGTTATTTCCGTCATTACTTGGTTCAAAAATGGTTCAGATGGCTCTGAGCACTATGGGACTTAACATCTGAGGTCATCAGTCCCTTAGAACTTAGAACTACTTAAACCTAACTAACGTATGGACATCAAACACATCCATGCCCGAGGCAGGATTCGAACCTACGACCGTAGCAGTCGCGCGGTTGCAGACTCAAAGGCCTAGAACAGCTCGGCTATCGCGGCCGTCCGTCATTACTTCTTCGATGTACAGACTGAACCATATGGGCGAAAGACTACACCTCGGTCTTACACTTTTCAATCCGAGCACTTCCTTCTTGATAATCGACTCCTATTATTCCATTTTTCCACTTGTACATATTTTATATTACACTTCTTTCCCTATAGTAACCCTTTCTTTCTCCCAGAGTTTCGGTCATCCTGCACCATTTCGTATTGTTGAACACATCTTTCACGTCGACAAATCGTGTGAATGTGCCTCTATTTTTCATTAGTCTTGATTCTATTACCAACCGAAAAGTCAGAACTGCCACTTTGGCGCCTTTACTTTTCCTGAAGCCAAACTGATCGTCATCCATCACATCCCAAATTTTCTTATCCATTCTCCTTTACGTCATTATTGTCAGCAACGTGGGTGCACGAGCTTTTAAGCTGATCGTGCAATAATTCTAGCACTTGTCGGTTTCTGCAATCTTCGGTACTGTGTGGACGATGTTTTGCCGAATGTCAGCTGGTATATTGCTAGACTCATATATTATTAAAACAAATGGTTCAAATGGCTCTGAGCACTATGGGACTATGGTACTTAACATCTGAGGTCATCAGTCCCCTGAACCTAACCAACCTAAGGACATCACACACATCCATGCCCGAGGCAGGATTCGAACCTGAGACCGTAGCGGTCGCACGGTTCCAGAATGAAATGCCTAGAACCGCTCGGCCACCAGAGGCCAGCTCATACATTATACGTGCAACGTGAATAGTCGCTTCTTTTTGCCACTTTCCCCAATGATTTTAGAAATTCTAATTGAATGTTGTCATCGCTTCTGTCTCATTCGACCTTGTCTTCCAAAGCTCTTTTAAATTCTAATTATAAAATTATAATAGTAGATCCCCTATTTTTTTCAATATCGACTTCTTCTGTCTCGTCATCACACAGGTTCTCCCCACTCATAGTGCCTTCAATGCACTCTTTCCTCCTATCCGCTCTGTGCTCTGCATTTAATAGTGGAATTATTATTGAACTCGTGATGTTACAACCCTTGGTTTTAATATGATCAAAGGTTGATTTGACTTTTTTACATGCATGGTCAGTCCTTCTGACGATTATTTCTTTTTCGATTTCTTCACATTTGCCATACAGTCATTTCGCCTTAGCTTCCCAGCACTTCCTGTTTATTTTATTCCTACGTGACTTGTATCTCTGTATTCCTGAATTTCCCTGAACATAATTATTTCTTCTGTTACCATTGATTTCTTAGCAGCTACCTTCTTTGTACGTATGGTTATCTTCCCATCTTCTGTGACTACCCTTTCTAGAGATGTCCACTTCGTTCAACTGAACTGCTTAGTATGCTATTCCTTACCGCAGTACCTGTAGTGTTAGAGAACTTCAAGCATATCTCTTCACACCTTATTACTTCCGTATTCCGCTTCTTTGAGCATTGATTCTTCCTGAATAGTCGCAGTCTTCAGCCTACTCTTCTTCACTACTAAATTGTTATGTGAGCCTCTATCTGCTCCTGGGTATGCTTTATAATCCAGTATCTCATTTCAGAATCTCTGCCTGACCATGATGTAATCTAACTGAAATCTCACCGAATCTCCCTGCGTTTTCCTAATATACCTACTCCGCTTGTGATTTTTGAACAGATTATTCGTTATTACTAGCTGAAATTTACTGTAGAATTCGATTAGTCTTTGTTCTCTTTCAGTCCTAGTACAAAGCCTCCATTCTCCCGAAATCCTTTCTTCTTCTCCTTCCCTTACAAACGAATTCGATTCCCCCAAGGTATTAGATTTTCATCTCCCTTTAAGTACTGAATTACCCGTTCAGTACCTTCATATATTTTCCCAATGTCTTCATCTTCGGCTTGCCACGTCAGCATTTATATCTGATGTATCGTTATCGGTATTAGTTTCCTGGTAATTCTGACGATAACTACCCTGTCGATAAACTGTTCACAGTAACATACTCTCTACCCTACCATCCTATTCACAACGATCCCTACTCCCATTATTCCATTTTCTGCTGCTACTCATATTACTCTATATTCATATGACCAGTAATTCTTGTCTTCTTTCCATCTCACTTCATTGACCTCCACTCTATCTACATTGCTCTTTTGCATTTCCCTTTCCAGATTTTTTAGCATTCCTAACATGTTCACACTTTTGCCATTTCTCGTCCCGACTCGTAGAATGTTACCATTTAGTTTGTTATTCAATCTTTTTCTCATGGTCACCTCCCAATTGGCAGTCCTCTCCCAGGATCCAAATGGATGATTAACCCGGAACTTCTTGCCAATGGAGAGATCATGAAGACAGTTTTTCAATTACAGGCTCCATATCCTGTCGATACACATTATGTTTCTTTATTGCAGTGGTTGTCGTTGCCTTGTGCATCCTCGTGCCGTTGATCACTGCTGATTGTTTCGACTTTGGTGGCAGTTTCCCACCCCATTCCTGAGCCCCCGGGACACATTTTCAACATTTGGAGCACATCCCCTACATGTTTAACTTGTAGTCATTGTTCTTCACTTTAAAAAAAAGAAAGCTATTTTTGATCACCGTAATACTTGTGCTCTAAGTGCAGCACTCTACTCAGCGTAGTTTCTGGTTCGCACTGAATTATTCAGGTGGGATGCAGTTCGCTCCACTCGTTCGCAATCCAGTGGAGTACTGGAGAATCAGATTGACATCCGTCATCAAGCAAAGTGCAAGGCGACACGGCTGGAATAATAGACTCTGTGATGACGTAAATGTATTTCAATGTACATATTAGGATAGTTTTCCACCTCTTTTGTACTTTTAGTATACTTGTAAACAGAATTACAGGCTGTTTCGATTAGAACAATGACGGCACAGAATGTGTTGCATTATTCATTATATGTTCTGTTGTTTATGTGGTTAAAAGACCACGAGGAAAATATATAATCGTGCGGTATCGGTTACTGGTTGCTCCACTTATCAGTGAGAGCTCAAATACTCTGCATAGACACGTTGTACATGGTAACAGATTTTATCTATTCATACAGGAATTTGTATTTCACACTTTAACAAAAGTTTACTCAATTTCTTCTTGGTTGGAATAGTACCTTGGGACAAACATCAAGCCTGCAGCACATGTTGAAACCGGAGAGTAGGTCGCTGACTATATGTTATGCATTGGGATTTTTACATATACTGTTAAAGATGTATAATTTGAAAATACTCTGAACCTGGATGGATTCTTACGGAAATCAACTTGGAACAGTTATTTTCCCTCCTTCACAACTGTGAGTAGTAGTTTAAGTTCAGTTTTAACAACTGTATCTCTTTAACCAGTAAAAATAATACAAATGTTAGATGGATGTTTTATTCAAATTAATTTACGGTAACACTCTCTGGAATATGCTATTCCTCCTGAATTACAGTGCGTTATTTTCAGTGTGAATGAGATCGAAATAACGAACCATGACTTCCGCAGCCAGAGTAAAACATAAAAGACAGCGTGTATCAAAAATGAATATGGAAAATGAGGGGGATGGTAGGAAGGGCCATAACAAGCACATGTCGCATAGAAACCCATGTCAGCAACCCTTAGCGAACTGCTCTTGACCTCGTGCAACAGCGTCGCGCACAGCCAACATGGTAGGCACACAATGTGGCATCCGAGCCGTCATTAGAGAATGTCTGCACGGCTGCGTTCTCAATGTATTTGTGGCATGAAGGTAAATAAGAAGCCCGATGATATTTTCATAACCTTTATTTGAAAATTTGCATAAAGTGCTCGAAATGCTTGAATGCACGCCGTGTAGCGATATTGGAGTGACTGTCACACTTTTTCAAAAACTCCTAGAAAAGTTGAAACTTTATCGGAGGCTGCCATAATGAGCGCTATCAGCTCATCAGTCTCAATGAGTGTTTTAAAGACAACAGATTTCAGGTGGCCCCAGAAGAAAAAGGGACACCCTCCTCTGACATTACGTTTTTTGTGGAAATAACCGATAACATTTATACTGTCGATTCTTGTATAGGTGAATACTATCTCAGCTGCTTAACTAAAAGGACTTCATTTGATTTTGTATACGATGAACTATATTTCAGGCTAAGATGTATTTAAAAAAAAATTAATTTCTTAAAATAGGTATGTACAGCTAAAATTACTCTTCTCTTAGAAATATTTGAAATTGCGAAATATCTGGCATATTTAAAATTCATATTATTAATTGCACAATCTAATGGTGTTTATTAAATTCGTTTCTGGATTCATTTACAAAACCATGATATATTTTAGCGAAGATTCTTCTTTTGTCAAGAAAGTTGGTACACTCTTTTGCTTTGTAAACTCTTTGGAATATTGTGAGTACTGCAGAATTTTAGGAGTAGTGGGCATGCCTCTGACGGAGACATATATCTATATGATTGACACTAACAATGTAATTTGGAATATTAAGTGGAAATTGTAATTAAAGTGCGATATTAATTAATGTGACAAAGAATAACATTCAAGAAATTGATAGACACGTCTTCATCAGTTATTTAGTCATCAGGAAGCCACAACGTTAAATCAAAATTTCAGCTGCAAGAATGCACCCCCGGATGCAATAAATGGAGCCAACAACAACAACGAGATAATGAAGACATGTAAATGGTTTTTCTTTTTTATATCTTACCCCTCTCGAAGCTTTCTAAACTTGTGCACAGAGAGAGAATTTTAATAGCGATGTGTAGTTGGGTAAGACTACAACGTGAATTCGGTGGAATGTGCAGGCGATGCTAACGGCTCGCCATGCCCTATCCAGCTCTCACCAAAGGATTCAACCCAATAAATTCGCACGGTATGCGCGAAGTGTGCACAACTGTGTTGATACCATATTCGCTGTTCCTCGTTGAGTGGAACATGTTCCAACGACTATGGCAGAGTTTCTCGTAAAAACATTAAGTATCTGTTAGCGTTCAGCCACCGCGGGAACACGTACGGACTGAGAAGATTATCGCCTACCAAGCGGGCCCAAATATTGACTGTGAATGGATTTTCGTGGTCACGAACAAAGGCCCTACTATGAGTTGGAAGCAAGTTCTGCAAAATGGTTAATGTAAGTAAAATTAACCTTTCTGTCAAGCAATGATATGCAATGATTTTGTTTATGTGAGAATTACATCCGCAATATATCCGATACTACAGACTCAGCGCTCTCAAAACAAATCATCGAATGTATAATGCATCGTAAAATTTCTCATGGGCGTTGAATTGGATGGTTGTATCTATAGCACTTTAGCAAAGCTAATGAATTTCTACTTGTCACTTTATTTCACAATGGTAGCATGTAGTTCAGCTAATCTAAGTACCGCCTCGCAATATTACAAAGTACATGGCCCTACCTTTCAGTAGCAGAGTGCCTCTAACCACAGGAAATGCACACAGACACATATACATGAACTCCAAATGCCTTACGACTTCACCATCGGAAAAGAAATGTCACACACACATGTGCGACACCATGAATATGGAGACAGCTACATAATTAAAATATGTGAACGTAAATAAATGGAAATGTAAAATACGCACGGTTCAACATGCATACATTATTTGATAATGATATTGATAAATCAGTCTCTAGTGTTCTAGTGTCATATATTCAACAGTTTCAGCACTGTACCACTGAATAGTGTTACCATTGATGTTGCTATACAGTTGAAGCTGATCACCATCACTACCAGTAGCCTCATAAAATATATATATATATATATATATATATATACACGTTAAGATGGTCATCTGTTTCTTCTGTTATTAATTAACTTCTTGGATAAAACAGCTGCATTCCCCCCCCCCCCCCCCATGAACCATGGACCTTGTCGTTGGTGGGGAGGCTTGCGTGCCTCAGTGATACAGATAGCCGTAGCGAAGGTGCAACCACAACGGAGGGGTATCTGTTGAGAGGCCAGACAAACGTGTGCTTCCTGAAGAGGGGCAGCAGCCTTTTCAGTAGTTGCAGGGGCAATATTCTGGATGATTTACTCATCTGGCCTTGTAACACTAATCTAAACGGACTTGCTGTGCTGGTACTAAGAGCGGCTGAAAGCCAGGGGAAACGACAGCCGTCAGTTTTGCCGAGGGCATGCAGCTTTACTGTATGCTTAAATGATGACGGCGTCCTCTTGGGTAAAACATTCCGTAGGTAAAATAGTCCCCCATTCGCATCTCCGGCGGGGGAGGGGGGGGGGGAGGGGAGGGGGGGACTACTCAGGAGGACGTAGTTATCAAGAGAAAGAAAACTGGGGAACTACAGGTCGCAGCGCGTGATGTCAGATCCCTTTTCGGGCAAGTTGGTTAGAAAATTTTAAACTGGAAATGGATAGGTTAAAGTTTGATATAGTGGGAATTAGTGAAATCGGTGGCAGGAGGAACACGACATCTGGTCAGGTGAATACAGGGTTATAAATACAAATAAAATAGGGGTAATGCAGGAGTAGGTATAATAATGGATATAAAAATAGAAGTGCGCGTAAGCTACTACAAACAGCATAGTGAACGCATTATTGTGGCCAAGATGGATACGAAGCCCACGCCTACCACAGTAGTACAAGTTTATATGCCAACTAACTCTGCAGATGACAAAGCGATTGATGAATGTATGATGAGATAAAAGAAATTATTCAGATAGTGAAGGGAGACAAAAATTTAATAGTCATGGGTGACTGGAATTCGATAGTAGGAAAAGGAAGAGAATGGAACGTAGTAGGTGAATATGGAATGTGGCTAAGGAATTAAAGAGGAAGCCGCCTGGTAGAATTTTGCACAGAGCATAACTTAATCATAGCTAATACTTGGCTCAAGAATCATGAAAGAAGGCTGTATACATGGAAGAAGCCTGGAGATACTGGAAGGTGTCAGGTAGATTATATAATGGTAAGACAGAGATTTGAGAACCAGGTTTTAAATTGTCAGACATTTCCAGGGGCAAATGTGGACTCTGACCACAAAATATTGGTTATGAACTGTAGATTAAAATTTATGGAACTCCGAAAAGGTGGGAACTTAAGGATATGGGACCTGGATAAACTGACAGAACTAGAGGTTGTAGAGAGTTTCAGGGAGATCATTAGGGAACGATTGACAGGAATGGGGAAAAGAAATACGGTTGGAGAAGAATAGGTGGTTTGGAGAGACGAAATAGTGAAGAAAGCAGAGGAGCAAGTAGGTAAAAAGACGAGGGCTAATGGAAATCCTTGGGTAACAGAAGAAATGTTGAATTTAATTGATGAAAGGAGAAAATACATAAATACAGTAAACAAAGCAGGCAAAATGGATTACAAACGTCTCAAAAATGAGATCGACAGGAAGTGCAAAATGGCTAAGCAGGGATGGCTAGAGGACAAATGTAAGGATGTAGAGGCGTATACAACTAGGGGTAAGATATATACTGCCTACAGGAAAATTAAAGAGACCTTTGAAGAAAAGAGAACCATTTGCGTGAATATCAAGAGCTCAGATGGAAACCCAGTTCTAAGCAAAGAAGGGAATGAGGAGTATATAGAGTAAGTCAATACAAGGGCGAGTTTCTTGAGGACAATATAATGGAAATGGAAGAGGGTCTAGATGAAGATGAAATGGGAGATACTATACTGCGTGAAGAGTTTGACAGAGCACTGAGAGACCTGAGTCGAAACAAGGCCCCCGGAGTAGACAACATTCCACTGGAACTACTGACGGCCTTGGGAGAGCCAGCCCTGACAAAACTCTACTATCTGGTGAGCAAGATGTATGAGACAGGCGAAATAACCTCAGATTTCAAGAAGAATTTAATAATTACAATCCCAAAGAGAGAGCTGCTGACAAATGTGAAAATTACTGAACTATCAGTTTAATACGCCATGGCTGCTAAATATTACCACAAATTATTTACAGGCGAATGGAAAAACTGGTAGGAGCCTACCTCGGTGAATATCAGTTTGGATTCTGTAGAAATGTTGGAACACCAGAGGCAATACGGACCCTACAACTTATCTTAGAGAACAGAATAAGCAAAGGCTAACCTAAGTTTCTAGCATTTGTAGACTTAGAGAAAGCTTTTGACAATGTTGACTGGAATATGCTCTCAATGTGGTACGGGTAAAATACAGGAAGTGGAAGGATATTTACAATTTGTACAGAAACCAAATGGCAGTTATAAGAGACGAGGGGCGTGAAAGGGAAACAGTGGTTAGGAAGGGAGTGAGACAGGTTTGTGGCCTATTCTTGATGTTAATCAATCTGTATATTGAGCAAGCAGTAAAGGAAACAAAAGAAAAATTCGTACGAATTAAAATCCATGGACAAGAAATAAAAACTTTGAGGTTCGCTGATGACATTGTAATTATGTCAGAGGCAGCAAATGACCTGGAAGAGCAGCTGAACGGAATAGACAGTGTCTTGAAAGGAGGATATAAGATCATCAACAAAAGCAAAACGAGGATAATGGAAGGTAGTCGAATTAAATCAGGTGATGCCGAGGGAATTAGATTAGGAAATGATACACTTAAAGTAGTAAAGGTGTTTTGCTATTTGGGGAGCAAAATAACTGATGATGGTCGAAGTAGAGAGGATACAAAACGTAGACTTGCAATGGCAAGGAAAGTATTTCTGAAGAAGAGAAATTTCTTAATATCGAGTTTAGGTTTAAGTGTCAGGAAGTCGTTTCTGAAAGTATTTGTATGGCGTGTAGCCATGTATGGAAGTGAAACGTGGACGATAAATAGTTTAGACAGGAAGAGAACAGAAGCTTTCGAAATGAGGTGCTACAGAAAAATGCTGAAGATTAGTTTGGTGGATCATATAACTAGTGAGGAGGTATTGAGTAGAACTGGGGAGAAGAGAAATTTGTACACAACTCCATTAGATGAAGGGATTGTTTTGTAGGACATACTCTGAGGCATCAAAGGATCTCATATTTAGTATTCGATAGCAGCGTGGAGGGTAAAAATTGTAGAGGGAGAGCAAGAGATGAATACACTGAAAAAATTCAGAAGGATGTAGGTTGCAGTAGGTACTGGGAGATGAAAAAGCTTGCACAGGATAGAGTAGCATGGAGAGCTGCATCAAACCAGTCTCTGGACTGAAGACCACAACAACAACAGTTGTATTCTAATAACGTATCATAAGATTCACGGAAGGTTTTGAATTGGATGTAGCTACATGCATGGACTTAGTTACAGAATATAATTTTTGCACTTTAATTAATATGCTTAACAAATCCGGGGAAAAATCGTCTGCTGAGACTAACTTTATTACCCTCAGTGCTGTTGCTATAGACTTCCAACAGACAACAAATGAGGAAATGTAGAGGGAACATTACCACAAGCAGTAATGCGTCCACATGTATGGCATATCAAATACATCTCATCCTGGAAGCAAATTTTCCACAGATGACTCCTCTGAACCATATGCTGTTCTGTTGGTACAGATTTTTTTCGTAATATTTTATGTAGGTTTAATATTATACATGTTGTTTGCTGTATTTTTCGTTAAACAAATAGTATCCACCAAATCAATCCCTTTTATGCCGATCAGAAATGTGCGTTTGGAGAATAACAGAGTCTCTGCTGTCTATGGATCATGCACTTCATGCCAATGTTTAAAAGCTCCATCGCAATGAAAATACAGTGTCTGATCACTGTTACCATTGTAAAAGTACCGCGTCTCACTTAGTACATCCCGTTGCAATTAAGTATCGATTGGCCACTCGTGAGAGGATGCTAATATCAAATAATGCGTGTTGCATTTAGGCATTGCTGGTCACAGCACGATTTCAGCGAAAGTGTATGGAGGCGTCAGGTCTCTAAGTGAATTTGGATGTATTGCTTTTCTGCAGAGGCATGGCGAGAATAGGAAGAACACTCCAAGGACGAAGGTGTACCTCCTACATATCTTGCGTGTTTATATTGAATATTCGAACCCTGTGAATGTGTGTTAGCAATTGGTATAATCCTGTAAGGTATTTGTTTGGTTTTATGTGTCGATTAGATGGCAGAAAGCCTGAACTGAAAGTCTATGCCTCTCAGGTCTCGTTGATGTGAAACTGCTATGTGTAAACTAATGTCAATGGCTCGATGGCCCTAGTCACAGGAGAATGCCATGGAACGATCAGTCCACGAGATACGTGTAAGTGCATACACACAGCAGAATTTTACTGCACACCTAAGGCATATATGATATGTTACACATTCCATAAACTCGTTACACTTGGGTTTGTCTGATGTCTGTGTCAAAACGTGGTCCCAGAATTGACAGTCTATCAATATCTTAGATGAGTCTGTAGAGCAATGACATGCAACCATCATAAGTATAAACGGATTTCCTGAACAAGCATCAGCACGTCTATATACAGCCTGAAGAGGGTTATTACTGATTATACGAGACTATCTTGTTGTATTGATTCATTTTTTAGGCTACAAGCTTGTCTACACATGGATTTAGTGTGAGCACCATCTCCTACATACAGTCCAGTTCTACTTGAAGCATTCATGTAGACTATTAACAGATAGAAACTTAAGCATTAAAAGTTGCAGGATGCGAGTATCTCTGGTGCTTGAGTGTTCAGTACAGACATTTATTTATATATAGACAGCTCAGCCACCCCAGTAATCGAGATTCTAAACGATTAATGCCTGTTATTGACATGATACCTGCAGGAAATCAGTCCCAGGAAATTTCAGACTATGGAGATTGTTTTAAGTCTGCAGTCGGATAACAAATGACAAAAAGATATATTTTTCATGAGATAGAATTGGAAATTAACAATTTTAGAATTTTTTTCTTTATTTCTACTCTATAGTCTTGCTTCTTTCCAAATATCATGATTATAGGTCAAGAGGAATTACTATATGCTGATAAGTAAGTTAGCGACTGTTAAAGTTCGCGATATAAATGGCTGTATCTTTTGTCAATTTAAGGAATAAGAAAGTATGAGGATAGCCAGAGTGCTTCAAGAGCTTTATGATTAACAGTGTTGAACGTTAAGTTCAGCCAAGAGCAACTGCATTTTGTCTAGGTGTTGACATGAAATACAATAATCAATAGGGCTCTTCAGTTAGGGATACCCTCACAGAGGACGGCTGAATGTAATATGGCGTGGCGGTTATGTGAGTTACGCCTTATTGGAAACAAAATTTTAGGAACTCCTTTCATGCAGATGCTGGAGCAGTATTACTAGCTGGTACCCTGGGATGTCCAAGAGAGAAAAAAGGTCTTGTCAAATGCCGATTGTTGACTCCTGAATTTACCCCTTAACTGGCCTTTAACAAAATAAACACGGAGTGGCTTTCGCAGCTACAAAAATATAAAAATATACGTATCGCCCGCTGGGTGCAAGGCAACGGTCCAACATAATCAATGAACAGGCGACCCATGCCATGTCGGGAACAGGTGGTCTGGAGAAGCCTCCAGCGACTGTCAGGATTGTGTTTGGCGATACTGTAAGCGTTGCACTTGCCTACCAACCGCTGGATATCCCTATGTGAGCATGGTTAGTTTCTCTGATCTTATGGAGAATTTGATAGGCTTACATGTGTCCCGCCACATATGATCAGAGCTATTCCTTCTCCAACTCGTAGCCCCTCTTCTGCTGTCGCCCTCTGCTTCATTGATCCAAAGTCATAGTCTTGTCACGCTCGCAGATCCCTGAATATGGGCAATATTTCTGTTAACACTTTGAATCCACTACGCACCGGGTTTGACACTTCAGACTGGATTCTTTCCTTTCTTCCCCAAACATCCAACTAGTGGTGTTGGCGAATGCATTTCCGATACCCCTAACGTGCCTGACCAAAAACCGGAATGCCAAGATTCGGTCCGCCTAGTGTTACCTGGACGTTCTAAGTCTCCATTAACAGCCTGGTTGTATATTTCGAGCACAATGTCCTCGTACGTCAAGTAGAATCTAAATACCTAGAGCGCGAAAGGCACAGCCAGAGCATCCAACTCATAAAGCAGATACTTTACTTCTGTTGAGGGAGGGACCTCGATGCGTACACCTCCAGACGGATATCATCGTCCTATACCTGCAGCAATACGGCTGCAACACTGGAATTAGAAGCATCAGTTTGATCAACAAAGGGCCCCTCAATGTCTAGAAGTGCGAATAGAGGAACATTACTCAATGCCAACTTCAATGGGTCGAAAGCAACTTTTGGCTGTCGGACCATCTAAACGTCTCGCTATTCAAGTGCAACAGTTTCGAGGAAGCAGCGTGTTCTGAAAACCTGGGAATAAATTCCCAAGGAGTTGCTCATGCCGGCGAAGCGAGCTCTGCCCATTTTCGTCGTGGGCGTTCATAAACTGTGGATTGGACGAGTGCACGAGTCATCAGCCGTATTACCAGTGGCAGAGACTTGGTTACCTAAAAATCAATTTGCTGCCGAGCCAAATTAGCCTTAGAGAGTTTGACGGTAAGTCTGGCCTCCCGTAAACTCCACATGGCTTTCTGCATGTGCAAGGTGTTCAGAGAATAATCTACTATGGATGACCACGTAGTTAAGACAACTGTACACAAACTTGAACCTGACATCACGCAAAACTAAATACAGGAATCTGGGCATAACCATGGCTCCTGTCGAGAACCTCAATGACACTCTATTAAAATCATACAAATATTAGTCAATCGAAAAAGCCATCACCTCCTCCTAGTCTTGCGCATGAAGGATCTGATAATATGCCTAATTTAAATCAGAGATGGTAAAATGCCGCGCCTCACGAACCATCAAAAATAACTGTTCTAATAGCTCTAAGCATTATGCAACTTAACATCTGAGGTCAGTCCCCTGGACTTAGAACTACTTAAACCTAACTAACCTAAGGACATCGCAAACATCCATGCCCGCATCAGCGCGGTTCCCAACTGGAGCCCCTAGAACCGCTCGGCCACAGCGGCATGACAAAAATAACTGGACAAATTCGGCAGAGATACTGCCTGCACAGTGGGGATTTTATGTTGCAGGAGGTATTCACTACGGCGATTGTCTAAAGGTGAAAGAGGTACTCTATCCTACTAGTCATTCCCAGCTTACTGGTTATGACATCAGTAAATTCCTTCAAAATACGAAGCGAACCTTGCGCCTCACTGGCCGATAAGTGGGGACCTCAAACCCTGTGGACTCTGTAGCCACACCACACGCACCCGTTATGCGACAATGCCTGCACTACCTAAATCATTGCAGAAGAATAAGCTTAAAATGCTGATATGCCTAATCCAAGACTACGCCTGCGTTCTGATTCAGGCGACCCAACATCAGATTAGTGTTTAAATATTTGATTACAATGAGATCAGAAGCCAAGAGAAATTACCATTTCTGCAATATACAATTAGCAGACTAACTAAGGGTAACGGATGACTGCTCACATGCCTCAGAACATGAGTAACGGAACGCAAGTTAGAATATTTCCACATAGTACTAATCGCAATTTAATAAGGAAAGACTATTGGCCGGCACAGGCCGACTCACTGTTGAGAAAGTCCCACGGAGTGGAAAGCTGGCCACCGTAAATGCAGCACCCTGAAGGAAGCATCCGAATCAAGTGAAATTTACACCATGAGTTTGCAGCGATGAGATATGCAACTGATCAGAATTTCAGCGCAGACGCACGTCACGCGCGCCTGTGGCGCCACCTCATAGCGCCATTTAAGGCTTGGCGATTTCGACGAGTGTACGTTCGGCACGTGTGTTTACCTTGTGGTTGTTTCAAAAGACGATCAGTTATGCCTCGTAGACTACAGCGAACATCTTTTGATCAAGTATCCGAGTTCGACAGAGGAAGGATAGTGGCTTACCGAGATTGTGGATTATCATACAGAGAAATCGCTAGTCGTATTGGACGAAACCAAACAACTGTAATGTCGATATGTGGCCGTTGGATGCAGGAGGGTACGACGGACCGACGTGGTCGATCGCATTCACCTCGGTGCACCACTGCACGTGCTGATAGGCAAATTGTGCGCATGGCAGTGACGGATCGCTCAGTGACATACCGAACCATAGCACAGCACATTGCGTCTGTAACGCATCATCCAGTGTCTGCGCGTACCATTCGACGCCGTTTACAGCAGAGTGGTCTGTCCGCAAGACGTCCATTGCTTCGTCTGCCATTGACGCAGAACCACAGACGTCTCCGTCGCAAGTGGTGTGATGACAGACGGATGTGGACGGCAGAATGGAATGACGTTGTCTTTACTGACGAGGCACGCTTCTGTCTGCAGCACCACGATGGTCGGATTCGAGTGTGGAGACACCGTGGAGAGAGGATGCTGGACAGCTGCATTATGCACCGCCACACTGGTCTTGCACCGGGTATTATGGTATGGGGCGGTATTGGATATTACTCTCGCACGCCTCTAGTACGCATTGCCGGTACTTTAAATAGTAGGCGCTACATATCCGAGGTGCAGGAGCCAGTTGTCCTTCCTTACCTTCAGGGCTCGGCCACAGCCATATTTCAACAGGATAATGCGCGAGCACACGTGGCACGCATTGTCCAAAGGTTCTTCGTCAACAACCAGATTGAATTGCTTCCCTGGCCGGCTCGCTCTCCGGATCTTTCGCCGATAGAAAACATGTTGTCCATGGTTGCTCAACGAGTGACCCAGATTACATCAACAGCTGCCACACCAGATGATCTTTGGCAACGTGTGGAAGCTGCTTGGGCTGCTGTACCCCAGGAACACATCCAACGTCTCTTTGACTCAATGCCGAGGCGTGTGGCAGCGGTGATCTCCAACAATGGCGGCTACTCTGGCTACTGATTCTGGCAGGAACCACATGTCACAGACGTCTGTATACGTAATCATTTGATACTTGGACAACATGTTACCTACAAAATAAATTGTGTTGTGCTACCTCATGTCTTTCTTGGTGTTGCATTTACGGTGGCCAGCAGTGTATACTACCGTCGACACCTTATTACAGATCAGTGTAGGACACGAGGGGAGTGACGCCCTACCGTCTTACAGCGTCAGCTGCTAACAGATCTCCTCTGCTCTGCGCGGCACTGACGAGAAAAATGTCTCGGTAAGCCACAACGATGGCAGCTTACCTTACCAAAGCTACTGTTTCATGTCGGAGCACCTTCACCACCCACTTCTTCTCTTAACTGGCTGTGTGGCCTTTCGGCAAATGGAGAACCTCTTGCTTGGGCTGAAAAACGCTGAAGGCCGGATCGTTGGTTCCCGTGCTGCTCCACTTGACCAACTGCACTCAACTTTTTCGCGTTCCGCACGAATAACGTGCTCCCGGTATTGGGCAGCAACCACCGGATCTATTAGGACGAAGCGGCCTCTGACTCTTCTCTTAGCGTGCTTGTTCTACCCTCTCCTACCTCACAGAGACTGCCTCCTCGGGAACCTGTCACACTAAAGGTACGCTTATACACAAGCACCTTGCGGCTAGTCGCCTTGAGGCTGTGAGTAGAGGCACCCAGTGTGAACACGGGTGTGAATGGAATCATTCACATTCACGTTGTTGAAGAAGAGGCATGCCCCTACGTGCTTTACTCTGTTTGCGTGTGGGGGAAACACAGTCGCACTACTGCAAGGCGCACATGTTTACATGCACGTTAAAAGAGCGCCCCCTACAGACGGACTCTCAGTAGCGTTATGTTGGCACTCGCCTTTTCATATATATATATATATATATATATATATATATATATATATATATATATATATATATATATACTCCTGGAAATTGAAATAAGAACACCGTGAATTCATTGTCCCAGGAAGGGGAATCTTTATTGACACATTCCTGGGGTCAGATACATCACATGATCACACTGACAGAACCACAGGCACATAGACACAGGCAACAGAGCATGCACAATGTCGGCACTAGTACAGTGTATATCCACCTTTCGCAGCAATGCAGGCTGCTATTCTCCCATGGAGACGATAGTAGAGATGCTGGATGTAGTCCTGTGGAACGGCTTGCCATGCCATTTCCACCTGGCGCCTCAGTTCGACCAGCGTTCGTGCTGGACGTGCAGACCGCGTGAGACGACGCTTCATCCAGTCCCAAACATGCTCAATGGGGGACAGATCCGGAGATCTTGCTGGCCAGGGTAGTTGACTTACACCTTCTAGAGCACGTTGGGTGGCAAGGGATACATGCGGACGTGCATTGTCCTGTTGGGACAGCAAGTTCCCTTGCCGGTCTAGGAATGGTAGAACGATGGGTTCGATGACGGTTTGGATGTACCGTGCACTATTCAGTGTCCCCTCGACGATCACCAGTGGTGTACGGCCAGTGTAGGAGATCGCTCCCCACACCATGATGCCGGGTGTTGGCCCTGTGTGCCTCGGTCGTATGCAGTCCTGATTATGGCGCTCACCTGCACGGCGCCAAACACGCATACGACCATCATTGGCACCAAGGCAGAAGCGACTCTCATCGCTGAAGACGACACGTCTCCATTCGTCCCTCCATTCACGCCTGTCGCGACACCACTGGAGGCGGGCTGCACGATGTTGGGGCGTGAGCGGAAGACGGCCTAACGGTGTGCGGGACCGTAGCCCAGCTTCATGGAGACGGTTGCGAATGGTCCTCGCCGATACCCCAGGAGCGACAGTGTCCCTAATTTGCTGGGAAGTGGCGGTGCGGTCCCCTACGGCACTGCGTAGGAGCCTACGGTCTTGGCGTGCATCCGTGCGTCGCTGCGGTCCGGTCCCAGGTCGACGGGCACGTGCACCTTCCGCCGACCACTGGCGACAACATCGATGTACTGTGGAGACCTCACGCCCCACGTGTTGAGCAATTCGGCGGTACGTCCACCCGGCCTCCCGCATGCCCACTATACGCCCTCGCTCAAAGTCCGTCAACTGCACATACGGTTCACGTCCACGCTGTCGCGGCATGCTACCAGTGTTAAAGACTGCGATGGAGCTGCGTATGCCACGGCAAACTGGCTGACACTGACGGCGGCGGTGCGCAAATGCTGCGCAGCTAGCGCCATTCGACGGCCAACACCGCGGTTCCTGGTGTGTCCGCTGTGCCGTGCGTGTGATCATTGCTTGTACAGCCCTCTCGCAGTGTCCGGAGCAAGTATGGTGCGTCTGACACACCGGTGTCAATGTGTTCTTTTTTCCATTTCCAGGAGTATATTGTTTTAGTGTTTTTGATACAGACGGACTCTCAGTAGCGTTAAGTTGGCACTCGCCTTTTCATATATATATATATATATATATATATATATATATATATATATATATATATATATATATATATTGTTTTTGTGTTTTTGATAGATATGCTATGGTTATAGAGTTCCCTGTGCAAAATGTGAACGATTCCGCAAAATATCGGAGAGATAACTCGTGATTGATTCCATGCGGGTACCTTTGCGCGTTTTTCAGGTGCTGAATGATGAAGAACTGGTTATCTTTTTCGACAGTAAAGATATTCAAGCCAATGACGTATGTTATATTGTCAAAGTTTTGAAAAAAAAGTTTGCTTTCCTTTTATCCGTCATGTTTTGACGATCTTCGGGCATATTTGTGTGGATGTTGCCGTTGCCGACACAAACCTTCTAATCTAAGTACTCAGTTTCTCAGCTCTTATGTCGATTGTCTTTCATTTTACAAATACATTTTCACTTCAGATATATCACGATACCTTGATGCTACGTAAATTTCAACAATCACAAACTGGAAAATAAACTAGTATTGATAGTTTTTACCGATGATAGTCTACTTGCAGTTATTTCATGCTATTAATGCCCACAAATGTATAAATAATTTTGTGTACACGATCTGAAAACCAAGAGATTGTACTTCCTATGACCGCAAGTAAATCGAAGGAGGACAAAAGTAATGAGATGTAGCAGAAATAAGAACAGCGAGAAACTTAACATCAGGATTAGTGATAACGAAGTAAATGAAGTTAAAGAATTTCGCTATCTAAGCAGAAAAATAGCGCATGACGAACGGTGCAAAGGAGGACATAAAAGAAAACAGAGGATTCCTGGCCCAGACAAGTTTACTAGTATCTAACACGGGCCTCAATTTGTGGAAGAAAACTCTGAGAATGTACGTTTGGAGCACAGAATTGTATGGCAGTGAGACACGTATAGTGGGAAAACCGGAAGACAAGTGATTAGAAACGTTTAAGATATGATGCTACATAGGAACGTTGAAAATTTTGTGTACTGATAAGATAAAGAATGAGGAGGTTCTCCCGAGAATCGGCGAGGAAAAGAATATATGGAAAACGCAGACAAAAAGAAAGTACAAGATCAGTTAAGACATCACGGAATTACTTGCATGGTACTAGAGATAGCTGCAGAGAGTAAAAACTGTAGAGGAAACCAGAGACTGGAATACAACCAACAAATAATTGATTACGTAGATTGCAAGTGTTACCCTGAGACGAAGAGATTGGCACAAGAGAGTAATTCGTGATGGCCGACATCGACCCAGTCAAAATGATCTCTCGAAAGTGAATCACATTCGGGGTATCCCACTGTAGGTCGTAAACAGATTCCGTAATCCGGACTATCGTTGAGCTTCACCTGGCCTCTCTCTGGCCTCTCACAACAACCAACTACTGTGATAATTCCTGCGAACACATTCAGCTAAGAAAAGTGGAGTTAATGAACTCACCTACATCAGGTAATCAATGAACTTACCATGCGTAAGTAATACTTGTGCATAGTCGATATATATCTGGAAATGTATTTGAAATACATGAAGCATTCACGATTAGATAAAAAGATGAAATACATGAAGCATGCACAATTAGATAAAAAGAAGAACAGTGAAAGATTAAAAACGAACGGTTCCGAAAAAGGAGCAATCACAGGTGAACTAGTTCCGAAAGTTGAATGAGTTTGCCCTTCTCTAAAAACAGCTATTTAGCTATTCCGAACAGCGATGATACTTTTTCCCTCGAAATTCTACGGAACTCTTCAAATTTTGTAATGATAATCCCAGATCTATAGAAAATCTATCAACAACTATGAAGGAAGTCTGTTTCTCGAAAGTTGGGTGTCAGCTTCAGAAGCAGTGAAAATGGGTCAATCGTTATTGCAGTTATGTGATAAACTATTAATTATCTGCAGAAAAATATGTCATTAGAGTAGAACGATCGATGAGCTATTCAGAATTGTAATCATTCTTTTTTTGTCGCTAATTTGGCAAAATTTTATAAAATTCTACATTATTAAAATTTTCTCCTGTAAGATTTCATTTTCTTCGAGAAATTTTCCAGACAAAACCGAATTTTGTACAGAGAACTCTAGAAATGCTACATATGTATAAAAAAATTCTGAAAAATGATGTATATTTCTTGAAAGCTGGGGCCCAACTTTCTATCGCTTGTACACTTTCGGGAGTAAAATCTGTGGAACCTAAGAGTGTGGCGCGAGCTATCGATCCTTGAGACACATCTCACCTAGTGTGTACTACAAGTGGAAACAGCAGGAATCTTTAGAATGATGCACTGAATGCGCCTTTTTTGTGAACCGTTATCCGGAAAAACAGGATTAATTCTCTGGAGAAACCAAGTGAAGATAGTTTTCTTCCCATCAGTCAAAATACGGGAACTCCGTGATACTGGCAAAGATGACCTCGGGGTACGGAAATCCGCGGTGTATGAGAAATCCTGTCAGTGTGACAAGACACATGAGGGGTGTCAATTCATTCCACCTGTATTGTCAACGTGGCTGTTTGTGTTCATTTGTAGTGATTGTTTTTGCAGGGATTGTTTTGTTCTTGTTTCGTTTTCTTTTTATGGCAAGTTTAAGGGGCTCCGGAACGCCCTATACTTGCAATGTTAAAATAACGCTTATAAATTACACCTTTCCTCACAAAGTATTTGAGGTAGGAAGTTGAACTTTTTACAGATTATTTATTGGAATATGGGCTACAACTTAACACAGGGATTTTACAAAATTTTATTTCAGTTATTAAAGATGATTTTTTTTCAATTGTAATGAAAATTCACAACATTTTTTTGCAATTTTTTATTTATATATTCAAAAATATACAGTTTTTTGGAAAAAGGCTGTGTTAAATTATGCAGAAGGTACTGTGTAACATTTACTGAAAGTTGGAAACAAATATGTTTGGAAGATCCTTATAAAACATGTAATTAGTATGAGGAAATAAAAGTTTTGGGAATCGAGCGACAAAGATTGGATTAACTTTTTAGTGTATTCCAGGTCCATAGGATGGATTATCTTCATCCTCTGCAAACTCCTCCTCCAGCTTCCTCTTGTTCCTCCTCCTGTTTACTCTTGCTTGTATTTCTAGACTGTCTGCAGCCCGAAGGCGTTCCTTGTCTAAAGCAAGCATCGCTCGTACCATGTTAGAACCTATCTTCATTCCCATATTTCTAAATACCTTGCACCTTACAATGTTGCCATCATTGAAAGTCGCAACAGCATCATACACACCAAAGTGAAGTGTTTCTATTCCAACAAATACAGTCGACCATATAACACTATTTACACTTTCATTGGGGGTTTTGAGTTTTTCCGTGAATACACTTTTTCAACAGTTCAGGTGCTGCTAAGTCTCTGAAAATAGGTTTTATCACCTCCATTATTGCATGAGGCAGACTATGCTTATGAGTGTACACTTTACCAGTTAGCAATCCTTTGTTATATTTACATCAACTGTCTTCTTCTTTGGGACACAAGCTATGTTGGGGATTTTCATCGTCTTTATTGTTTACAGTAATAACACATACCTTTGGCTTTCCAACATTTCTCCTTTTCTTAAAAGCCTTCAGAGGATTTCTAATAACTTTACTTTTACTCATTATTATACTTCAACAAAACAGAGACTCAAGAAACAGAATTAATTACGAATATTTTCGAGATAACGACAGAGTAAACAAACATGAAACAATCGACAATCACACCAGCGATATATATTGAACCATCACAGGTTAGCCACAACACATACTTTATCTCACATCACTAAAATGTACCTGATGAACACGGACGTTAATAATAACACCATTTGACAGCAGTTTAACAGCGCCACAGTGGGTCACGCCCATGTAGAACACATTACAAAAAAAATTTAAAAATAGTTGTAGTCTTCGGAATTGAATAAATTATATATCTATTAAAAGGTAATAGTCTGCAGATTCAGAAAACGCAAAAAAGTAAAAATTGAACTTTTCATGATTTTGAGCCTTTCCGGAGCCCCTTAAGTGAACAAAGTGCAGGTGTGATATTATGATTTCTACTCGGTAAAAATACTGCTGAAACTGTTTTTAATGTTGAAAACAGCTTACCAAGGTGACGTTATGGGAAAAACTCAAGTGTGCGAATGGTTTGGTGGATACGTCACACGGTACAACCTGTCGAAAATCTTTGCCGAGAACACCAACGGAATACCGTATGGGAGTTGCCTAACAAGTCGGCTGTCGTGGAACTCTTCCTATGGTAATCACGCGAAACATTACACAAAACCAAGGTATTGAAACAGGCATCTAATTTCTGGGACTATGTCCTTAAAACACCAGCTGAAAGTCAATGAGGGAGCCGCTGACCAATCGCGATGGTGCATGAAGGCCTCGGAGTTTGCAGTTAATCTGATAAGAAGGAAAAGGAGATATCCTACAACGAAAAGAGTTCGGCAGCAAGTAGACTTACGGCAGAGGCGCTGCCACCACTCTTACCTGGTCGCGAACCGAAGATGGAGCATCGCATCGGTGAGAGAAGTGGCAGCAGTGATGGAGGTCGTTGATGGCGGACAGAGCGGCAAGAGATAAAAGCGTTGCGCCGATTTCTGATCAGTCAGTTCATCAGTGCCCCTGATGATGCCACAGCGATCGCCTGCTGAAATGTTGTGCTTGTTGCCCACAGACGTCCAGCCATTTACACGGAACTATTTCGTCATGGGATACACCGGAAGAAGTTGAACGATCACGTGAAGCAAGCTATATTTGTCTTGGAGTGAAGACTGATGATGGAATTTAGAGAACTCTGAAATCTATCGTATTTCAGTTTAAGATCATTATGACGACATGTACTCACTGAGAAAATAATAAAAAAAGAACACTTTCTGGTTAGGTTTAAGTGAATGTAATGTTTACTTCCCTGAATGACGCATTGTTTTTCGGTAAACATTGCGGCAAAACATACTTAGCCTTAAATAATGACGGTTTTGTGATTGGTGATGGGTTTATGTAAAACAAAGGTTATACTGTTTGGTTCAAAATGGCTCTGAGCACTATGGGACTTAACTTTTGAGGTCATCAGTCCCCTAGAACTTAGAACTACTTAAACCTAACTAACCTAAGGACATCACACACATCCATGTCCGAGGCAGGATTCGAACATGAGACCGTAGCGGTCGCCCGATTCCAGACTGTAGCGCCTAGAACCGCTCGACTATATACTGTTTGGGACGATACAGTTATCATAAATCAATGCACGTTTCTGCGAAAAGTAGCGTGGCAATGTCAAAAAGCATGTAATTCTGATGTTACATGTAATACAATAATAATTATCAGTTATATAGGCGGACTGGTTTTACGCGATTACTTTGTAGTGAAAATTATGTCTGTGTTCAGCAATGAGTGACATTGTTGTGGGTAACTACTGTTTCAACATTAATTTACAGACGACATGATTTTAGCAGCTAGTGCTCATCACAATTCGCTTAAATTTACTTTTTTGGTACTACTAATCAGACTATTGCCAGGGTTTTCATTCAGCCCAGAGCGTACTGCTTCTTTCAGAGAACTGGAAAGTATATTGTGTTTCTTGGGACGAGTGGGAGTAGGGTTGAATAGGAAGGCGTGCGGTCGTAAGAGTTGGCGAACAACACACTCGAAATACGCGACGAATGGATGTAGATTTCCTTCTTGTAAAATATTCGTTTTTAGGACATTGGCTCTTAATAAAAGCAGAAGTATGGTTTCGGTTGCACTAGGGCCATCTGCCAACTTAAAATATTTTAAGGAAAACGTTTTTATGACAATGGCTGAATATGTACCGCGCCTTTATTCCCCATTTCGGAACAGTTCCCTCCATGACACTAGGCCCAAATAACCTAAAAACACTGTAGAAAAGCGGGACTCTCTTTTTTCTGATGTTTCTACGGTATTTTCAAAAAGACTACAATTTCTGGCCGGGTTAGAACCACTTGTCTACCATAGTTCAGAAGATATGACTTATGAAAAAAGGAAGAGTGGCGTAAAAAATTCCAGCATCATGTACGAATTTTAAATTTATCGTTTCTGTGCTATTAACTCTATTCGCAAGCGATTTCACAGACGGTATGCACATGAATCTCGGACCTAGCCTTCAGTGGCGTGGCTTGCGTGGCTCAGCGATACGGCTAGCCGTTCCGTAGGAAGAACCACAACGGAGAGTCCAGAGAAATGTTTGGTTCGTGAAGAGGGACAACAGCGTTTTTCGTAGTTGCATGGGCAACAGTCTGGAAGATTGACTGATCTGGCCTTGTAACATCAACCACAAAGGCTCTTCTGGTACGGCGAAAGGCTGAAAACAAAAATAAACTACAGCTGTAATTTGTACCGAGAACGTGCAGCTCTACTGTATGGCTAAATGGTTATTGCGTCCTCTTGGCTAAAATATTTCGTAGGTAAAACAGTACCCCATTCGGATCTTAGGGCGAAAACCACTAACAAGGATATCGTCATCAGGAGAAACAAAACTTTAATTCTACGGATCGGAGCGTGAGGTGTGTTAGGTTAATCGTGCACGTACGTTAGAGAATTTAAGAAGAGAAACGGAGAGGTTGAAGTTAGATGTGGTGGGTTTTAGTGAAGTTCGGCAGACGGAGGGTCAGGACTTCTGATCAATTGGATGCAGGCTTATAAATGCAAAATCAAATGGTAGTTACGCAGGAGTGTGTTTAATAATGATTCAGGAAATAGAAATGCACGTAAGCAACTATAAGCAGTATGGTGAACGCATTATATTAACCATGGCAGATACGGAGCTTGCATCGACCATAATAGTACAAGTTTACATGCCAACTAGCTCCGTAGATGATGAATAGTTGAAGAAATTATTATGGAAGTTAAGGGACACAAAAATTTAATTGTGATGGGGGACTGGAATTCCATAGTCGGAAAAGGAAGAGAAGTTGTGATGGGGGACTGGAATTCCATAGTCGGAAAAGGAAGAGAAGGAAAAACAGTGGGTGAGTATGGACTGGGGAAAGGAATGAATAAAGAAGCCACCTGGTAGACTTTTGAGCATAGCATGATTTATTTGTCGTTAACGCTTAATTTAAGAATCACGAAAAAAGGTTGTATACGTGCAAGAGAACTATAAACACCGGAAGATTACAGATTGATTACTTAATGGTAAGAGAGAGATTTGGCAACGCGATTTTAAACTGTAAGACATTTCCAGTGGCAGATGTGGATTCTCACCACAATCCATTGGTTATTAACTACAGATTAAAATCGAAGAAAGTGGAAGAAGTTAGGAAATTAAGGATAAGTGGCCAGGATAAGTCGAAAGAACTAGAGATCGTTGAGAGTTTCAGAGGGAGCTTCAGGCAACGGTTGACTGGAACAGTGGAAAGGAATACAGTAGAAGATGAATGGCTAGCTTTAGTAGATGAAATAGTGAGGGCAGCAGCGGATCAAATACATAAAAAGACAATGGCTAGTAGGAATCCTTGGTTAACAACAGATACTGAATTTCATTGACGAAAGGAATTTTTTTTTAAAAAAGCAGCAAATGAATCACGTAAAAGGCAATACAAACATCTAAAAATGACATTGACAGGAAGCGTAAAATCGTAAAGCAGAAATTGCTAGAGTAAAAATGTAAGAATTTGAAATTGTAGAGGTAGCAGGGGTAAAATACAGAGAGCGAAATCCTATGTACGGTTTGTACATGAACCAGATGGCAGTAAAAGGGGTCGAAGTACAGGAAAAGGTAGCGGTGGTTGAGAAGGGGGTAAGGCAGGGCTGTTATTGAATCTGTACATTGAGTAAGCAGTAAAGAAAAATAGAGAAAAATTTGGAGTAAGAGCAAAAGGGGGACAACGGAATGTAGTCCAATTAAATCAGGTAATGCTAAAGGAATAAGATTAGGAAATGATTCACATAAAGTAGTAGATGGGTTTTACTATTTAGGAAGCAAAATGACTGATAGTGGACAAAGTGCAGAGGATATATATGTAGAATGGCAGTGGCAAGAAAAGCATTTCTGAAGGAGAGAAATCGGTTAACATCGAATATAGTTTTCAGCGTTAGATCTTTTCTGAAGGTATGTGGCTGAAGTATAATATGGAATATAAACTGTTTAGATAATAAGAGAATAGAAGCTCTCGGAATGTGGTGCCACAGAAGAATACTAAATATTTGATGGGTCGATCACGTAACTAATGAGGAACAACTGAACAGAATCGGGGAGACAAGAAGTTTATGGCACAATTTGACAAAAGGAAGGGATCAGCTCATACGACACATTCCACCAGACGTCAAGGAATCACTAATTTAGTATTTTTTGGAAGTGTAGAGCTTCAAAAACGTAGAGGTAGACCACGAAGTGAATACAGTAAGCAAATTCAGAAAAATTATTCGGAGTTGAAGAGGCTCGCACACGAATGAGTAGCATGGACAGCTGCAACAGACCAGTCGTCAGGCTGAAGGACCATAAGGCATGTACAGTATATGCCTCGCCTACAAAATTACATCATTGTACCACAAATAATTCAGGAAATGACAATCGTAAACACTGAGATGCGTGAAAAAATCCCGTATCCTGCAAGATGTTTTGATACACACATCAAAAAAGGTTTTACATGACTCCAGAAGACAGAAGTTGACTGTGGATATTGTATCAGAGACACAGTAGCTTTGACTGTTCAGAGATGTCACTAAACCCGTCAAAAGATGTAAACAACCATGCATGAGCACCGCCTATCAGATGGAGGGGTCAGACAGTCGATCCGTTCCAGCCATTCCACCAGGGAGAAGGTACAGGGCTTGTGCTGTCTGTAGTTTAACAGTGCCTAGACGGTCATTACCGCGGTTCGATCGCGTCCGCGTTTTACTTTGTACCAGGAAGGGCTCTCAACAGGGGAAGTGTCCAGGCATCTCGGAGTAAACCAAAGCGATGTTGTTGGGTCATGGAGGAGATACATGTCGATGACATGCCTCGCTCAGGCCGCCCAAGGGCTACTACTGCAGTGGATAACCACTACCTACGGATAATGGCTCGAAGGATCCCTGACAGCAAGCCATCTTGTTGAATAATGCTTTTCGTGCAGCCACAGGACGTCGTGTTACGACTCACACTGTGCGCAATGGTATGCATGATATGCAACTTCACTCCCGACGTCCATGGCATGGTCCATTATTGCAATCACGACACCCTGCAGCGCGGTACAGATGGGCCCAACAACATGGCGAATGGACCACTCAGGATTGGCAACACGTTCTCTTCACCGACGAGTGTCACTTATACCTTCAAATAGACAATCGTCAGAGACTTGTTTGGAGGCAATCGGGTCAGGCTGAACGCCTTAGACACACTGTCCAGCGAGTGCAGCAACGTGGAGGTTCCCTGATGTTTTGGGGTGGCATTATGTGGGGCCTACGTACCGCTGGTGGTCATGGAAAGCGCTGTAACGGCGTTACGATACGTGAATGTCATTCCCCGACCGATAGTGCAACCGTATCGGCAGCATATTGGCGAGGCATTCGTCTTCATGGACGACAATTCACGCCCCCCTCTTGCACATCTTGTGAATGACTTCCTTCATAATAACGATATCGCACGACTAGAGTGGCCAGCATGTTCTCCAGACTCGAACCTTATCGTACATGCCTGGGATAGATTGAAGGGCTGTTTATGGACGACGTGACCCACCAACGACTCTGATTGATCTAAGCCCAATAGCCGTTGAGAAGTGGGACAATCTGGACCAACAGTGCCTTGATGAACCTGTAGATAGTATCCAACGACGAATACAATCATGCATCAATGCAACGGGACTTGCTACTAGGTATTAGAGGTACCAATGTGTACAGCAATCTGGACCACTCGCTGCATGGTGGTACAAAGTGCAATGTGTAGTTTTCATAAGCTATAAAAATGGCGGAATTGATGATTATGTTGATCTCTATTCAAATCTTCTGTACAGGTTCCGGAACTCTTGGAACCAAGGAGATGCAAAACTTTTATTTGATGTGTTTACATTTAATCTTTGCTACTTAGGCACTCCTTCCACCGAAGCAACTTAAGGAAATCCCTAACACTTGGCAACGCTTTTGACTGCTTTCAACAGAAAGTTGCGAACGGCTGTAGACGAAAACAATCACCTTCAATACAGCTATGAAGAGATGTTGCCATAGAAACGTTTATAAAATCGAGTTATAGATATGCGAATCTGCTGTGGTCAGCGTACAAACACTGTCCAGGATGTTACACTACATACAGAGTTCAATATTATTTTCCGTTTGTGATAGAAAACTGGAAAAATGAAAAGCTGGGTAATGCCGCGTTCGTCAGCTAGTACGAATATAAAGGATAGCTCTTTAAAGCTATATAGTGTAATATGCAATTAACTTTAAATTGAAATGCGAAACATAAAGAACCAAAGTTTCCAACTAATAAAACTTGAAGGACGTACTGAACACTACATATTTTTCACATCAGTTCACAAGCCGTACAAAAACACCGACTATAACATACATGTCTCGCGTATACCGGCTTCACCTCATGATACGAACCCATGAGCAAGTAAGTCACACCGTTTCGAATATTACATCGCAAATAACCCTGCCTTTGATATAATATATCGGGGGAACAATTGCTACGGGGACCTGGGTATCATTCAAAGAATAAAGCTGCTTCACTTCAGAGGGCCGCCCGAAAATTAATGAAAGAGTCGTCCACTTGTACGCCCCGGGCGCAAATAACCTGCGACGCAGATTAAAATTATGGCAGGCAAATTGGTCGTTGCATCGACCTCAAAGAGCAGCGCTTTGAAGAGAGTGACCGTAGTTTCGACTTGTAAACTGGCGCGTTCTCTTTCTCATCGAATTTCAAAAGGGCGGGCCCTCTGCCGGCAGTACGTGGTGTGTGTGGCTGTGTGTGTGGTAACCCGACACACACCACAAACACCACGTGGCCCGCGCGCTTGGTCGCTGCGGTCGACAGACTGGACGTGCGCGGGACGCGTGCGGCGGAAATGGAAGTCACGCGTCGCTGGAATGGCTGCTTGTTCACCTAGCTCTCACTCTGGGAGTTAAATGAAATTTCTCAATGACAGGTTTTAATTTAGGAAGCGTTCAGAACGTCACCCTGTGCTCTGTAGGTAATCCGGTTGCTTTGTGACAGGCTGTCCAACGAAATTTAATTTAGCTTTTAAATAATACGCTAATTTCATTACATTAAGTACACTCGTGCGTATTAGAGCCAAGCGTTCCATAATAATATAACTAGTGCAACAACAAAACTCTTTTGTCTTGTGATGAGCCGTACCAAGGTAAAACTACTATTCCCTATAATACAGGGTGATTCAAAAAGAATACCACAACTTTAGGAATTTAAAACTCTGCAACGACAAAAGGCAGAGCTAAGCACTACCTGTCGGCGAATTAAGGGAGCTATAAAGTTTCATTTAGTTGTACATTTGTTCGCTTGAGGCGCTGTTGACTAGGCGTCAGCGTCAGTTGATGCGAAGATGGCGACCGCTCAACAGAAAGCTTTTTGTGTTATTGAGTACGGCAGAAGTGAATCGACGACAGTTGTTCAGCGTGCATTTCGAACGAAGAATGGTGTTAAACCTCCTGATAGGTGGTGTATTAAACGTTGGTATTCTGTGCCATTTCAGCCAATAAAGTTTTTGGTCCCTTTTTCTTCGAAGGTGCTACTGTAACTGGACTACAGTATCTGGAGATGTTAGAGAATTGGCTGTTCCCTCAGCTCGAACAAGAAGCACAACAATTCATATTTCAGCAGGATGGAGCGCCACCACATTGGCACTTATCTGTCCGTAACTACCTGAACGTCAACTACCCGAGGCGATGGATCGGCCGCCAGGCAGCCCGTGACAGAGCACTTCATCACTGGCCTCCAAGAAGCCCTGATCTTACCCCCTGCGATTTTTTCTTATGGGGGTATGTTAAGGATATGGTGTTTCGGCCACCTCTCCCAGCCACCATTGATGATTTGAAACGAGAAATAACAGCAGCTATCCAAACTGTTACGCCTGATATGCTACAGAGAGTGTGGAACGAGTTGGAGTATCGGGTTGATATTGCTCGAGTGTCTGGAGGGGGCCATATTGAACATCTCTGAACTTGTTTTTGAGTGAAAAAAAAACTTTTTAAATACTCTTTGTAATGATGTATAACAGAAGGTTATATTATGTTTCTTTCATTAAATACACATTTTTAAAGTTGTGGTATTCTTTTTGAATCACCCTGTATATTTATGTGTTTGGCAACTTGCCACGTGGTCGGTGGGGTAATGTGTGGATGCTGCGAATATTTTCCCTGAATCTCTTTATCTGCAGCTACGCATGTTGCAGTCTAAATCATTGGTGAAATGTTCACTATGAGCGACACGATGAAAATTTATTTCTTCTACTGCAATTCACGGAGTTAACGCAAATAAGTGCTACATATTCCTACTGATGGGAGCGTAATATTTGGCACAGAATTTAATAAATACGAAATCTATTGCGAGGAACTACATCACCAATAATCCCGATCTTGGCTTAAGAATATATTGATTTCTAGCTTATACTGAGTCACATGAGAATATGAACTGAGTACAGCATCTGTCGGCAACGCCTCAGCAAACACGTTGAATGCTCGGAGTGAGCATCCAAACATAATTCAAGTCTGTTAACGATGCCCTACACAGTAGAAAACCCAAACTCTCAACGAACTCTGCCTCGAGTAAGACACTGTCGGTCCGGAAATTTCACTCGATAGATGTACTAAGTATTAATTATTACTTAGCTAAAATGTCTATGTTTTTATATTTCACGACGAAGATTCGCTCAAAGTGCAGCTAAATTATGTGGCTTTACCACCTCCCAAACCGTCGCCGATTTCTCGATGCAGCAATTGTGATACTAAAGTGCCTCATTATGCCTCTACGAAACCCTATAGTAACACCGTTTCAAACTACACGAATAAGGATTTGGTATCATAACTTTTTAATACGAACGTAACATTTCATTTACATTCACCAAAACTAGCACTCTGATAGTCTGATAAAAACTGTACGAATTACTCAGTCATTGTAGCAGATGATTAATTACTAATTGTTACTTACCATGATTGTTATACAATAAAAGCAACTTGTTTTTAATCCACAACAGATAAGTATCAGCATAATAATCTGAAAACATTTTTCGTTACATTTCATTACTCAGAATGTACCTACCTTACACTACTTGCCTGTAGTTAATGTAATCAGCATCATCAAATTTATGGAGTCAATAATTACAAGCAAGAAGACTATATTGTAATCCTGGCGTACACTGGTGTGTGTGTTTGTATTTTTATTTGTTAATGGCTGTATTTTATTAGCGTTAATACACTCACGATTTTTTGAAACAATGTACTCAGGCAACTCTACGTCATGTGATAGCCTCTACGAATCGTAATCGATCGACACCTTACAAATCACTGTATTAATTTTTTTTGGTGGATATTACATTTTTCGTAATTTACTTATTTATAAATTTCAAAAACTGGAAACAAGTTACAAAGCAACTCTAAATTGAACAGAATGTGGTAATTCGAGTAGAAGAAGAAGAAACTGAAGAAGTGGTCATTGGAAAAGGTGTGAGACAGGGTAGCTGTATCGCACCAGCACTTTACAATACGAGTATTGATGCTGAGAAGGTAAGCAATGATGTTTTCGTAAAATTAAAAGGACTTATAGTTGGTGAAGAGACAATAGAAGCCATCAAGATCGCTGATTGTATGACTGTGCCTGCAGAGTAATGATGGAGAATATTGTAAGTGTGGGTAAAGAGTTCGAAATGAAATTGAGCGTTGGCAAGATCAAAGTGACGAGAATCGGAAACAAGATGACATGATCAATATATCAGTAGATGGAACGGTATTACAACAGGTTCAGTCATTCCAGTATTTCGGAAGCAGGATAACTTCCAGTGGAAGCTGTACAGGGAAAGTGTAATACAGAATCTCCATGGGAAAGAAAGCTTTCGTGAGAATGAAAGGTTTGTTGACAGCTAGAACCATACCCATCACACTTAGAAAGTGGTTCGCCAAATGTTCTATGTGGAGTGTGGTGTCTTCTGGTTCTGAAACAAGGTCAGTTATACACAATGAACAAAAACATTTAGAAAATTTTGAAATGTGGTTAGGCAGAAGAACGGAAAAAGTAAAATGGATCGACAAAATGAGAAATGATGAGGTGCTGAGCTGTGTAGGAGAGGAGAGGAAGTTAATGAGGATGATACAAAGAGGAAAACATCTTGCATTCTACATAAATTATGTAGGGACTGTCTACTGCAGAAAATCATGGAAGGAAAATTAACAGAAAAAAAGAGGGAAAAGAAGAGGAAGGTTCGGTATCTTACAGGTGTGAAAAGAAGAAAAAGTTACAAGCAAACGAAGAAGGATGTTCAAACCAGAGAGATAAGGAGGAAGACTAGCTGACGCCTGTTTGAGGACAGATTTATTGAAAAATGAAGAGTTTCAAAATGAAAATTCCTTCCATCAAATCTATTAGTCTATTACACTACCAGTTCTAGTTTCAAATTTATTTCTCTGACCTTTTTGTCCACATCCTAGCTTACCTGATACACAATTGGTATATTTGATAATTCCTTTAAAAGCATACCTTTTCTTACAATTTGGATGTTATTTAATGGGTTTATGTACGCATATTCAATAATGATATCTCTCATTACGCTATCATTAAAATATCTTATGTTCGGGGAATACATAAATTTCGGGGAATACCTAATTTTTCCTGTTCATTTACAGACGTTTGCTACTTTTTATCGTGATTAAAATATTTAATTTCCCTTTTGATGTTGCAGGACTGGGAAGTAGCCAAAAGTTATCTTAGAGCATAAGAATATGATTTCGTCAATCTCACCTAAATGTGAGTGGAGGAGGATCTTTATTCTACACTAATCTGGACTCGGTAGTTCAGTCGCTGAAAATATTGCCTGTACCAAACCTAGGTGAGGTTAGGACCTCTTGTCACGAATTCTGTTTTGATGTATCACGTACTTACATTAGAAACATTTGCTCCATTGCAAAGTCTCATTCCATGCCGTAGTTCAAGGTAAGCAGTCCATGACAGGGACTCAACAAAGCATGAAATTACGTATCTAAAGTGGTCATCCTTATTACAGGTTAGAGATGTACAAAACGGATGTATTACTTTTGTGTATGTCAAACAACGTCGAAACGAAATTTGGTAACTTCTCGTAGCGAAAGGGAATGTTCGAGGACGCGGGCATAAGATATTATTATGCAGTCTAGGCTCACTTAGTATTACAGTACGCTGATGAGATGGATTGTAAGAAAAAATAATTGTCCTCAAGAACTAGAATGTATAGGAGTGAATTGTCGACAGTGGGGACGGCATCAATACAGAAGAGGACAGATGAAAATGAAAAGAAAAAACATTTGCGTGTATTTAAAACATACTGTCTAAAATTACTTCTGACAAGGACAACTTTTCCTTCTAGCACGTGTTCTGGACTGACTGAACGTATCACAGTCTTAGACCATCTGATGAAGATTATCTTAAGTGATGCACTTTGAGCGCGGTCGTGTGTTTTCTTGGTGCGCTGGCTGTTTGAACCACAGAGAGCATTCTATCGTTGTCTGGCCTTCTTGCCAATGATTGTGGGTGCCTAGGTTCTATTACGGACGAGTAAAGTTTTATATTATTTTGAATTAGGTTTCTGTAATTCATTCTCAGGCCACTAGTTACAAATGTATGGTGAGATTCCGGGTTGTACTGCGCAGCTTAGCGTATTATTAACTGCAGTCTATTCGTACTTTAATAAGCATTTACCTACGAACAAATTTAACGTTCGTTGTAATTAATGCAATCAGTATACGCGTTTTAAGAAATGCAATCAACAGAACGGTTTGGCGTTCTCTAAATGGCGTTACGGATCAGAAGGAAGTTGACGGAGCTGACCGCATATCATATTAAGTGTATGTTCGATGCAACTGCTGTGAACGTTTATGTTTCACTTAGTTTAGATAATGCTCACTATACGGGACTCACATAGGGGGCATGTTATAACACATTCTTGCAATCAGATTATGAGATTGTTACAAGTGAGTATAATTATAAAATTCACTTTTCAGGCATGTTCGCTATTCTTTCCGTTGCTCAAAGAAAGCAGAAACGTCCCTTAAATATGTTTGAAGTACAGACACATTGCGTTGTAAGTCATAAATAAAAATGGCTATTTAGGGAATCTGTCTCAACGTACATTTACATGTGTTCAGATAAGTAATCAAAACATATACAGGTTGCGTCTCCCGAGCGTATTTCTTTCACATATATCCACTTCAGCACGTACATTCTCCAATTCACTGTGAAGTACGTGAAAGAGGGTAGTTATCGTGGTATCAGGTATTCATATATTTAGGTTTCTTCCTCTTGTATTCACGGATAGAGTGTTGAAAGAATGACAGTATGCACGACTGTTTCTGGGCTCTCATTTACACGACCTTACGTGCACGATCGTCATGTGATAGCTATTTATGTGTTGAAGAATATTCGTATAATACTCTGCCCTGAAAGAACATTCTTGGAGATTCTTAAGCAGGTTCTCGCAACAAGTAACGCATCTATCTTAGAGTGTCTGACAATTACATTTAGATAATTCGAATACACTCTTTCACCACTGAAAAAACCCTATGATTGCTCACTCTACCCTTCATTGTGCACGGTAAACGTACTGTTGTAGTTCGACCTGATATAGGTTCCGTACACTTGATCATCATTCAACTACGAACCATGTAAGTTATATGTCTGCACCATCTTTCGTAGTGAAATCGCTGCTTCGCTAATGAATCGAAATCATCCGTTTGCTTTAACTACAAGTCACTCTCTTTCGATCGTTTGTCCTTTCGTATGGGCTGTATCGTTTCATTTATATCGCTAATTTATATCACGTGGTCGTATGCACTTCCTTTCGCCACAGTCGTTCCTTGACCGTAATGGAAGGAAGTCATATGCGCTATTGCATTGAGATAACAAAAGTCGCGGGACAGCGATAGACACATATACAGATGGCGATAGTATCTCTTAAGCAAATTATGAAAGGGCAGTGCATTGTCAGAGCGGCGGTTTTTGCTCAGTCGATTCATGTGAAAATGTTTCCGACGTGATTACGGCTGCACGACGGATAGTAACAGACTTTCAACGCGGAGTGGTAGTTGGAACTAGACGAATGGGGCATTCCATTTCTAAACTGTTAGGGAATTCATAATTCCAATATCCACAGAGTCAAGTGTGCGCCGAGAATACAAAATAGCTAGCATTACCTCTCAGCACGTACAACGCAGTTGCCGGTGACCTTCAATTAACTACCTACAGCAGCAGCGTTTGCGTTGAATTGTGAATGCTAATAGACAAGCAACACAGGGTGAAATAGGATCAGAAATCAATGTGGGGCGTGCCACGAATGTATTGATTGGGATAGTTCGGTGACATTTGATGTTAATGGGTCTTGGAAGCACACGACCGACTACGAGGTGTGGCTAGAAAAAAACCGGACTAGTACTGGTGAAACAAGAAAACGAATGCAATAAGGCTGAAAGTCGCGTGGCCTGTCACGTGACTCTCGCTCCGCTGCTCTAGTTTCATCTGCCTCCTGCACTCAGTCTGCACGTGGCGTCTGTTTTAAGTAGTTGACGTTTTGTCTGTGCGTCGGAAAATGTTGAGTGTACGGAAAGAACAGCGTGTTAACATCAAATTTTGTTTCAAACTAGGAAAATCTGCAAGTGAAACGTTTGTAATGTTACAACAAGTGTACGGCGATGATTGTTTATCGCGAACACGTTTGAGTGGTTTAAACGATTTAAAGATGGCCGCGAAGACACCAGTGATGACACTCGCACTGGCAGACCATTGTCAGCAAAAACTGATGCAAACATTGAAAAAATCGGTAAACTTGTTCGACAAGATCGCCGTTTAACAATCAGAGCAGTGTCTGAGTTAACAGGAGTTGACAAGGAAAGTGTTAGGCAGATTCTTCATGAAAGTTTCAACATGAACAAAGTGTGTTCAAAAATGGTTCCAAAGTGTCTCACAATTGAACAGAAGGAATGCCGAAGAATGATTTGTTCTGACATCCTGGAAAACATTGAAAGTGATCCCACCTTCTTACAAAATGTTATTACTTGCGATGAATCGTGGTTTTTTACTTACGATCCCGAAACTAAACGCCAATCGATGCATTGGAAAACTCCTGGTTCTCCACGACAAAAAAAAGCACGAATGTCAAAATCGAAATTCAAGGCAATGATGATTGTTTTTTTTTTTTTTTTTTGACATCAAAGGGATTGTGCACATTGATTGGGTACCAGAGGGACAAACAGTGAATCACCATTACTACATTAGCGTCCTGGCTACCCTACGTGAGCGAGTACGGAGAAAACGGAACGATTTGTGGAGAAAAAAGTCATGGATCCTTCACCAAGACAATGCCTCAGCTCACAGTGCGTTGTCAGTGAAGACGTTTTTGGCAAAACACAACATTCCCATCTCAGATCATCCACCCTACTCACCTGATTTGGCCCCCTGTGACTTTTTTCTTTTCCCTAAAGTCAAGTCAGCTTTGAAAGGAACTAGATTTGAGACTGTTGAAGCAGTAAAAGAACAAGCGACGGATGTAATGAATGGACTTACCGAAAATGATCTGCAGCATTGCTATGAACAGTGGAAAATTCGTATGGAACGGTGTAGAGACCGAGGAGGAGAGTACATTGAAGGAGATAACATGAAATTCTAAATAATTGTAAATAAATGTTTTTTCCAGCGTCAGTCCTTTTTTTTTTCTAGCCGCACCTCGTAGATAGTCTTTCCTAGCAGCATGACAACACCAGCAGCGCCTCTCGTGGGCTCGTGGCCCTATCGGTTGTACCCTAGACGACTGAAAAAACCAGGCCTGGTCAAGAGATTCGATTTCAGTTGGTAAAAATTTGGAGGCTTCGAGTTTTCAACAGACCCCACCAAGCGATGATTCCAAGTAGTCAACAAAGCACTGTGCAAACTGGAGGGAGCTCCGTAATGGTGTGGGATGTGTAACACCTCCGTTTTTTATCCCGACCTGATCTGATCGAACAGCAGACCAATATTTATTATTAATATGACCGTGAACCTAATGGGGCTGGTAATCGGAATTGACTGCTACGGAAGTTGTTACTTTCCAGTTCGTCCTGTTCAATACTATAATACTGAATGTCTGGTAATAAGGAACACCAACACAGTTTTACTAATTACGAACTTATATTCTCCTCAAAACACAAAAAGTAGACAGCCACTGCCTTCGTCATACATATCTAATTACGGCTAATCTCAGCACAGGCTTTCTTCATTTTCCATTATCGTCACACGCTAATCCATCACTGCATCCAACACTGCAATCCAAAGTTAGGGGGCGCGGTAGACGCGAAACTAAATATCGGTACTAGTAACGTGACTAATCACTTTTATAAACATACTTCATAACTTTCCCGGTATTTATTTATTATTTAGGGGTCTAACCACGGCGATGGTGACGCCCTTCTCGGTTAAAAACCCTGCATTCCAATAATGGCCTCTACACACCCACACCATTCCCGCCAACCACTCTGGCGCATCTCGACACTCGCTCTCGCAACACGTCACAATCGATTGTTCTCCCTATCGACCTGTGCCGAGTGCAAAGTTATAGTAAGGGCCTACGGACCCCGTACAGATGGACTGGGTCCCCTTGTGTAACTGAACAAACTGAGACAGTTTGCCGCCATTCATGGACTACTTGTTCCCGAGCAACGATGGAATTTTTAAGGAAGGTAGAGTGGACCCTGCCCCAGGCCACTGTTATTCGCGATTGATTTCAAGAAGATTCGGTTCATTTCGAGCGAATGATTTGGCCACTCAGATCGGTCCACAACAATTTCACCGAGCATTTGTGGGACCTAATCGGGAGGCCAATTCGTGCACAAAATGCTTCAGCCGAGGGAGGAGTCGCAGTGGTTAGCACACCGGACTCACATTCAGGAGGAAAACGGTTCAAACCCGCGTCCCGCCTTCCAGATTTAGGTTTTACGTAAATTCCCTAAATAGCTTCAGGAAAATGCTGGGATGGTTCCGTTGAAAGGGCATGGCCGGCTTTCTTCCCCACACTTTCTTAATCCTCTGGGAGCGATGAACTCGTTGTTAGGTCACCTGCCCCCCTACCAACCAACCAATCAAAATCGTTCACCGGCAACGCTTTCGCAATTGTGGACGGCTATTCAGACAGCATGGTCCAATGTTCCTCCAGGGAACTTCCAATGGTTTGTTAAGTCCGTGTTACGTCGAGTTATTGCACTACCCAGGACAAAAGGAGGTCAGACACGATATTAGAAGGTATCCCATAGCTTTTGTTACTCATTGTAGTATCTGAATCGTGTAAAGATTGTTGGTCATCTTGATTTCTAAACAGGTATTGGAAACCAGACCATCGTTTGCTTAAACCTGGGTGAAAAATAGCGTCGGAACCACATTCAGGCTGGTCTTGGTAACGGTCGTGAATCTGCCCAACCGATTCGATATGTAAGTGCATCAGAAGCATTCTAAATTGCGAACGTGGACAACCATTAGCTATAAAATGGAATGACGATAATAAAAATTTTTGTCGCCTAAGGATTTGAGCCTGCATTTTCCGCTATTGGGGAGGGATCGATTTGTTATTTGGCCATCCGTGAATGACTCACTGCCAGACCCACACGTCCATACATCGTCAACCATGCGTCTACAACCCGTACTGGTACACCTGTTATGTGTATTCAGGTACAGGTGAGACGCTTTACATGAAAGTCGTCTGCCTGTTGTCGGTGGTCAAATACGATGTTGAGGTGCCTGTGTTATTCTGAACTACGATACAAAGCAGCCTTGGACAAGCAAGCAATATCGTTTCGATACATAAGTTGAGCACCGCCCCGCCTCGGGATCTAGCGCGTTGAAAATACTAAATGAACAGGTATCTCTACTTACAAACTAGCCTTCTTAAGGAGCCGGCTTGTCAATCAAACGGTCCTGTAAGCCGTTTCTGCGGAAGCTGAAGTGGGACTCTTTAGTTTGGAGATCAATCCTCCATAGATATATGTGAGAGTGTGTATTCTCGACACGTTCTACCAGTGGTAAACACTGAGCGCTACAAGAGTTTTTGTCACCTTCAAATGCTGTACTCCAGGGTGCATAGACTTGCTAATAAAACAGGCAGCAAATTCCCCACTGTGACTGCACAAGGGCAGCAGCTTGAAAAATAGTAGCGTGGCTTGATAACTTATTATTCGGAAATTGTGTCCTCTCCGTCCTCTAGCTAGGCAAGGCGAAAAAGTTCTGCAAGGACCCTCCCGGAGGGTATGAAAGATGGGTAAGAAAAGTACCACAACGCAAGAAACAACAATGAGGGTCAGGCCGCCAGGTGATCAATGAGGGGCTCCATGTGAACCACGGGCTGCCGACCTCGCACCTTTGTTGTACACTGTCATTATTCTTGCTCTGTACGGTATTCTCTATCACTGTCGCAGTGACAGCAGCAAAGACATGCTGTGTATGGAATAGGATTGTGTCTATGTTCTTCGATTTCATTACAGCTGCCGGCCGGTGTGGCCGAGCGGTTCTAGGCGCTACAGTCTGGAACCACGGGACCGTTACGGTCGCAGGTTCGTGCCTCGGGCATTGATATGTGTGATGTCCTTAGTTAGGTTTAAGTAGTTCTAAGGGACTGATGTCCTCAGAAGTTAAGTCCCATAGTGCTCAGAGCCATTTGAACTATTTTTCACTACAGAAGATATCTGTCTATACATGGTGGAGAGAAAAACAACAAATATGATGAGAGAAGATTAGGGGAAGTCAAATCGAGGCTGCACTGTTGCAGACTTGTGGGCCGTCACTTTGTGACGAGATCTCAGAAGTCAGTTAGCTTAACCTAAATTGTTCAGGTTAACATTTGTCATGCTAAGCAGTTCAGTTACTGGTTACCCTATTACTAGGCTAACTCCAAATGCTTTGGGATTCTAGCATCGATTACATCTTGTTCTTATTTGTGTCTGGCCGATTACTGCGATACCAGAGGATGCTAGGCCGTAAGATGGCGCTGGTGGCAACAGCGGTCGTGGATATGCGGCCGCCCCCGGCCAGTGATCAGGGAGTGACTTTCTGGGAGCAGTAGGCAGTGGAGACCCGCATTTACCGAGGACGTGTCTGCGCTCTGTTTGGCCAAACATTGCTGGGAAGTGGTGGCCTCGCCTATGGAGTGTTTTCGGCGCTATAGTGCTTGTTGAGTGTTTTCTGCTACCCGACCATTGAAGGTAGCAACGCCGCTCTGGGAACTATGGCCTGCCCATATTGTAGATTATAGTGTGGTCTTTTGGTAACAGGCATTAGATTTTTCTTAAATTTCAGGTGAAAAACATTATCTTGGTTTCTTTTTTACCTGCTTGATACTTGTGTCATTACTCCAGTCTGATGCTGTGAGCTAAAGGTTTTCGTTTGAGTTTTGTTGCTACACGCGTAGTTGCTATTTGCGGCGAACATACATTCAAATTCAAATTTTGCTATCTACTGGCCTCGTTACTGGCAAGGAAACCTCCCCATCGCACCCCCGTCAGATTTAGTTATAAGTTGGCACAGTGGATAGGCCTTGAAAAACTGAACACAGAACAATCGAGAAAACAGAAAGAAGTTGTGTGGAACTATGAAAAAAATAAGTAAAATATACAAACTTAGTAATCTATGCGAAGATAGGCAACATCAAGGAAACTGGGAGTTTAGAAGCGCCGTGGTCCCGTGGTTAGCGTGAGCAGCTACGGAACGAGAGGTCCTATGTTCAAGTCCTCCCTGGAGTGAAAAGTTTAATTTTTTATTTTCAGTTTATGTGACAAACTCTTATGTTTTCATCACTTTTTTGGGAGTGATTATCACATCCACAAGAAAACCTAAATCGGGCAATGTAGAAGAATCTTGCTACCCAATCGCTAAGCGTACAAGTTCGGTGGGTTGACAACATGCCGTCACCAGTGTCGTATAGAATATATCAGACGTGTTTTCCTGTGGAGGAATCGGTTGACCTATGACCTTGCGATCAAATGTTTTCGGTTCCCATTGGAGAGGCACGTCCTTTCGTCTACTAATCGCACGGTTTTGCGGTGCGGTCGCTAAACACAGACGCAAAACTTATTACAGTGAACAGGGACGTCATTGAACGAACGGACAGTTCATAACTTTGCGAAAATAAAGAAATTAAAATTTTCAGTCAAGGTAAGACTTGAACCAAGGACCACTCCTTCCGCAGCTACTCACGCTAACCACGGGACCACGGCGCTTTTGAGCTCTCGTTCTCCTTGATGTCGCCTATCTTGTGCATGGACTACTCAGATTGTATATTTTGCTTATTTTTTTCATAGTTCCACAGAACTTCTTCCAGTTTTCTCGATTGATCTGTGTTCAGTTTTTCAAGACCTAGCCAATGTGCCAACTTAAAACTAAATCTGAGGGGGGTGCGATGGGGAGGTTCCCTTGTGAGCAGCGTCGTTGGCATGCAGTGTGCGCATGAGGTGATTTCTGTTACGTCCCTTTGTAGATTACCTGACCTACTCTAATCTGTCATGTTTCCAATTATCTTTCACATGGTTTATATTTTATTAAAACGGTGTTCAAGGCATAGACCATTAAGATTAACTACATTGTACTTGCCTTACGTATTATCTAGTATTTTGTGTTTTATGAAAATAATGTTTATTCGATGTTCATCTGCCGATTGGTACTTTTAGCATTTCGTTATAATATTTTTGGGGTTTTGCGCTTGCCCAGTTGTCTTGATATTGGTAATATACTGATGAATGATTTCCGTGCTTGTCAAAGTTACTTTACGCATGTGTTTCAAATTTTACCTGAATAGTGTTTTATTACGTACATCCTTTGTGCTGCATGACAGAGTAATCATTACATTATGTGTTATTTATCATGGACCTCACTGTACGCCTCAGTCGATCCGGTGATATTCACCAAACAGATATTATTATACGTCTACGCTAAATGTATCCATTTTGGCAGGGTATATTGCCAGCTGATTAGATCAAGCCTGTATTTTTTTTTTCAGTTGATACTTCAACTAGCAGCCTGTGTGATAATTATTTCGTTTTCTTGGTTTTTTATGTTACGCTGCTGGCCGGGCCTCGCCCATTCCATCTGTGTATTTGATCGGCTACGGCCGTTGTTCGCGAATTTGTTACCCTTGACGTTGAGCAATTGCATCACAGTTTTACAATTATTTAAACTTTATGTGGCTTGATGCAAATGGTCTGTCTTAAATTAACCTCCGCCCCCTTTTAAGTAATTCCGAGCAACATCACCTAGAGGCTAGAATAATTTCAGCTTACTGTTTTGTTTTGCCATTGTGCTGTATAGGTCACTATATACATATTCATGGACTTCTTAAGTGTTAACCAGATACCTGGCAAATACTATATCACCTTTCCCAACTGTGAAACTTGCATGGTCGCCAGTCGTTTACTCAGTTATCCCCCATAAATTTTCTTTTTAAAGTGGTATTGAAATTCCTTGTATTTGAAATTTTAGCACCTGTAAGTTTTGTTAGGTTTGCATCATTTGGCTTTAATCAATATGTGTAGTTCTTAAGTGTAATTATTGACTCCATCAATTGATGTCCTTGACCTGCAATTGTCTGTTGTACTTCACCAGCAACTGCTTGGTACCATTAAATTAGTTTTTGCTTGGCTTCAATAAGCCTTTATTGTTGGGCCTTAAGCCGTTTGTACAGTCGCTAAAAATAATTATTTGATATGTCTTTACCTTAAACTCTTTGTTAACGAATTGTACTGCTACTGCATATACTTTAAATTTTTAAGTTTTTGACCTAGAAGACATTTGCCAGTGGGCCTTAAGTAGTTTGCAGTAGCTTAGAATAGCTGTGTGAATGGCCTTCACCTGCAACTCGTTCTTAGCCACCTTAATGTTGCTACTTAATTCCTTAAGTTATTTTGGCCTTCTCTGTGGAAGACATTTATCATTGGTCCTTAAACCGTTTGTGTATTTGCTAAGTACTGTTAAATGATGATATTTCAATAATTCTACTGTTATTTATTTTAAGGATTGTTTGTTATCTGAGAATATGACCATTGTGAAAGGTTTAATTTTGTTAGTAAATGGTTGTTCTAGTGTACTTTATTTTCTGGCTTTAGTATACTTCCAGTCACCAGAAACCTTCTTATCGCTTCCAACTGGTTTCGTTAGACGCAGTTTTTCTCAAATACTTACATATTAAAGCTTACCTATTTAATCAGCTGTGCTGCTTGTACTTTATCTACATGCAGGGCTACAATTATTGAACTATATGAAATAAAATTATCATAACTTCTGAACGATTTGCGTTAGGACGTTCAAATTCCACAGTTTGTCTCCGAGCATTATGGGAATTGTATGGAGTGGTTTAGCGACGAAGCCCACTTTCATCTGGATGGCCTCGTCAATAGGCAAAATTTTCGCATTTGGGGGATTGAGAATCGGCATCTCGCGATCGAGAGGCCTCTACACCCTCAGCAGTCACGGATTAATCGGTGCTATATTCCTTACCGGCACGGTGAATACCCAACGGTACATGAAGGTTTTAGAAGATGATTTTATCACCATTATCCAAAGTTCCTCAAGGTGCGACATGGTCGCGAATAAAACAGTGACCCGAATATACGAGGTGCGGCTAGAAAAAAACCGGACTGATGCTGGAAAAACATTTATTTACAATTATTTAGAATTTCATGTTATCTCCTTCAATGTACTCTCCTCCTCGGTCTCTACACCACTCCATACGAATTTTCCACTGTTCATAGCAATGCTGCAGATCATTTTCGGTAAGTCCATGCATTACTTCCGTCGCTTTTTCTTTTACTGCTTAATCAGTCTCAAATCTAGTTCCTTTCAAAGCTGACTTGACTTTAGGGAAAAGAAAAAAGTCACAGGGGGCCAAATCAGGTGAGTAGGGTGGACGATCTAAGATGGGAATGTTGTGTTTTGCCAAAAACGTCTTCACTGACAACGCACTGTGAGCTGGGGCATTGTCTTGGTGAAGGATCCATGACTTTTTTTCTCCACAAATCGTTCCGTTTTCTCCGTACTCGCTCACGTAGGGTAGCCAGGACGCTAATGTAGTAATGCTGATTCACTGTTTGTCCCTCTGGTACGCAATCAATGTGCACAATCCTTTTGATGTCAAAAAAAAAAAAAACAATCATCATTGCCTTGAATTTCGATTTTGACATTCTTGCTCTTTTTTGTCGTGGAGAACCAGGAGTTTTCCAATGCATCGATTGGCGTTTAGTTTCGGGATCGTAAGTAAAAAACCACGATTCATCGCAAGTACTAACATTTTGTAAGAAGGTGGGATCACTTTCAATGTTTTCCAGGATGTCAGAACAAATCATTCTTCGGCGTTCCTTCTGTTCAATTGTGAGACACTTTGGAACCATTTTTGAACACACTTTGTTCATGTTGAAACTTTCATGAAGAATCTGCCGAACACTTTCCTTGTCAACTCCTGTTAACTCAGACACTGCTCTGATTGTTAAACGGCGATCTTGTCGAACAAGTTTACCGATTTTTTCAATGTTTGCATCAGTTTTTGCTGACAATGGTCTGCCAGTGCGAGTGTCATCACTGGTGTCTTCGCGGCCATCTTTAAATCGTTTAAACCACTCAAACACTTGTGTTCGCGATAAACAATCATCGCCGTACACTTGTTGTAACATTACAAACATTTCACTTGCAGATTTTCCTAGTTTGAAACAAAATTTGATGTTAACACGCTGTTCTTTCTGTACACTCAACATTTTCCGACGCACAGACAAAACGTCAACTACTTAAAACAGACGCCACGGGCAGACTGAGTGCAGGAGGCAGATGAAACTCGAGCAGTAGGCGGAGCGAGAGTCACGTGACAGGCCACGCGACTTTCAACCTTATTGCATTCGTTTTATTGTTTCACCAGTACTAGTCCGGTTTTTTTCTAGCCACACCTCGTAGAAGAAATTTCCTTTACATTTCTTCTGTTGTCATATACTTTTTTTTTTCATTAGACTACCGCTTTTAGTCTATAATGATCATCTTCAGACATGTTTTTATAGAACAGGTATGAATATGGTCACTATAGACGGAAACCGATAGTCTCATGTCAAAAAAAAAAAAAAAAATGTGACGGCAGGCGTAAAGTGAAGGAAATTTATTATCTAAAGTGAGCCTGATTTCGACAAGATGTGGTTCATACGAGACAGAGATCGACCTTAACGAAGAGAGAGAGTCCTGGAGGAGCACTTTGGGAACCACATTCTGGCTCTGGGGTACCCGGATACCACTGGCATGAGCCTCGATTGGCCACCATATTCTCCGGATCTGAACACATGCGACTCCTTTTTGTGGGGCTGTTTTAAAGACAAGTTGTACGACAATAACACAAAAACCGTAACTAATATGAAAACAGCCATTCACGAGATAAACGACAGCAACGTTGTTCCGACACTTTCACGGGTAATGTAGAATTTCGCTGTTCGTATGCGCCACGTCATCGCCAACGATGGCAGGCATATCGAATATGTCATAACCTAACTGAATATCTTTAGTGAGGTCTAGGGCTACATATATATTAAAGTGTGTGCACGCTGTAGTTTGTAACTAATTTACGTTTTTTTCACATTATTCCATAATTGTCACCCTGTAAATTTGTGGAGGAACTAGGTTGGGCTATAGAAATTGCACTGCTGTGAATTACTGCACATGCTCTAGTGGAAGGGGTAATTATTTTAAAACTGAAATCTAAAATTTGTGTGTTTCAGTTTTTGAGACTGTACGGAGACAATGGTTCAACTTTTATAATAACATGAAGTAACTGCAAGCGAAGGGAGTGGTAAAAAAGGAAGACAGAATTAAACACAAGCCTCTTCTTCTAGATTTTACTGTTAGAAATTGTACCTCCATCATCACTACAAATTTGACATCCTCGTAGAACCTATCGCCACGGCACCCTCATAAGTTCCTGGCGGTTTCTAAGAGTGTCTTCAAGGACGCTAACTTTCGCTCACTCGTCTATAATTAACTGCCTTTTTTGCGACTGTACTTCTACGAAAGTGCATTTATGAACTCTGGTTACTAGATCCCATGTCCCCTACCCTGACCAATCATTTATCGAACAGTCTTTCAAAAACGTGGCTCTAAGCACTACGGGACTTGACATCTGAGGTCGTCAGCCCCCTAAGACTTACAACTACTTATATCTAACTAACCTAATGACATCACACACACATCCGTGCCAGAGACAGGGTTCGAACCTGCGACCGTAGCAGCAGCACTGTGCCGGACTGCAGCGCCTAGACCCGCTTGGCCACAGTGGCAGGCAACCGTCTTTGAGTAACATTTAAGCACCACGTTGTATATCTTCCATCGAAAAACTTCCCGTATACAGTGCGCCGACTCATTCGTCCACACTAATCTCAATGACTGAAATTGGAATCCTAACCACAAGACTACGTTTTGACGCATAAACGAAGCTGGTAGGTGTGTTTGTACATATGAAAGGTCAAGCCTATTCCACTTTCGCCCCAGGTGCATAAGAGTGGCGCTAGCAGCGCCCCTGCGAGGATGCAGATCAGGTTTACTTTAAATACAGGGTGTTTCAAAAATGACCGGTATATTTGAAACGGCAATAAAAACTAAACAAGCAGCGATAGAAATACACCGTTTGTTGCAATATGCTTGGGACATCAGTTCATTTTCAGGCAGACAAACTTTCGAAATTACAGTAGTTACAATTTTCAACAACAGATGGCGCTGCGGTCTAGGAAACTCTATAGTACGATATTTTCCACATATCCACCATGCGTAGCAATAATATGGCGTAGTCTCTGAATGAAATTACCCGAAACCTTTGACAACGTGTCTGGCGGAATGGCTTTACATGCAGATGAGATGTACTGCTTCAGCTGTTCAATTGTTTCTGGATTCTGGCGGTACACCTGGTCTTTCAAGTGTCCCCACAGAAAGAAGTCACAGGGGTTCATGTCTGGCGAATAGGGAGGCCAATCCACGCCGCCTCCTATATGTTTCGGATAGCCCAATGCCAATCACACGATCATCGAAATATTGATTCAGGAAATTAAAGACGTCGGCCGTGCGATGTGGCCGGGCACCATCTTGCATAAACCACGAGGTGTTCGCAGTGTCGTCTAAGGCAGTTTGTACCGCCACAAATTAACGAATAATGTCCAGATAGCGTGATGCAGTAATCGTTTCGGATCTGAAATATGGGCCAATGATTCCTTTGGAAGACATGGCGGCCCAGACCAGTACTTTTTGAGGATGCAGGGACGATGGGACTGCAACATGGGGCTTTTCGGTTCCCCATATGCGCCAGTTCTGTTTATTGACGAAGCCGTCCAGGTAAAAATAAGCTTCGTCAGTAAACCAAATGCTGCCCACATGCATATCGCCGTCATCAATCCTGTGCACTATATCGTTAGCGAATGTCTCTCGTGCAGCAATGGTAGCGGCGCTGAGGGGCTGCCGCGATTGAATTTTGTACGGATAGAGGTGTAAACTCTGGCACATGAGACGATACGTGGACGTTGGCGTCATTTGGACCGCAGCTGCAACACGGCGAACGGAAACCCGAGGCCGCTGTTGGATCACCTGCTGCACTAGCTGCGCGTTGCCCTCTGTGGTTGCCGTACGCGGTCGCCCTACCTTTCCAGCACGTTCATCCGTCACGTTCCCAGTCCGTTGAAATTTTTCAAACAGATCCTTTATTGTATCGCTTTTCGGTCCTTTGGTTACATTAAACCTCCGTTGAAAACTTCGTCTCGTTGCAACAACACAGTGTTCTAGGCGGTGGAATTCCAACACCAGAAAAATCCTCTGTTCTAAGGAATAAACCATGTTGTCTGCAGCACACGTGCACGTTGTGAACAGCACACGCTTACAGCAGAAAGACGACGTACAGAATGGCGCACCCACAGACTGCGTTGTCTTCTATATCTTTCACATCACTTGCAGCGCCATCTGTTGTTGAAAATTGTAACTACTGTAATTTCGAAAGTTTGTCCGCCTGAAAATGTACTGTTGTCCCAAGCATATTGCAACAAACGGTGTATTTCTATCGCTGCTCGTTTAGTTTTTATTGCCGTTTCAAATATACCGGTCAATTTTGAAACACCCTGTATATGCAGCAACGGTCGAGAGCGTTAGTTAACTTTGAGACTAGAGATGTAGGTAGATTATAAGAACGTCTTTAATGCGACAAAGACGCCATGGTCAACACCTTACTGAGTTTCAGAGACGTCGTATAACAACGCTACGAGTGGTTGTCCGTTCCGTCAGCGATATTGCAAGAATGTAGCCACTTTACACGATTGCTGGCAGCGGCGCGGACAAGAATGATCAGTCTCAAGGGCCCGGTTCCTGGAGGGTCGCGGAGCACTACCGTATGGGAAGACCATCGTGTTCGGACTGTGACTCTGGCGCATCGTACCACATCTGCAGCAGTAATCCTAGCAGCAGCTGGCACTACAGTGACACAACGAAATCTTTAAAATCGCTAACTTCAAGAAGAGTTCTTTGCCGGACGCCCAGTAGCGTGCATACCACAGACTCCAAACCAGCCGGCCAGGGTGGCCGAGCGGTTCTAGGCGCTACAGTCTGGAACCGCGCGACCGCTACGGTCGCAGGTTCGAATCCTGCCTCGGGCATGGATGTGTGTGATGTCCATAGGTTAGTTAGGTTTAATTAGTTCTAAGTTCTAGGGGACTGATGACCTCAGAAGTTAAGTCCCATAGTGCTCAGATCCATTTGAACCATTTTGAACACCAGTGAATACAGTGTGCTGGTTAGAGGGAGACTACTTGCGGGTCTGCAAACACCGTGCCTCCGTGCGGAACAAACTAGACCTCCAACTGGAGTTAAGATTTGGGGTGCGTTTCGTATGACAGCAGGAGCACTTTCGTGGTTATCTCACGCATCCTGACAGTAAAACTGTACTTTAGTCTGGTGACTCGACCTGTTACGCCGCCATTCATCAACAGCATTCCAGTGGGTGGTTTCCAATAGAATAACACTTGCCCACATACCGCTGTTGTGACCCAACATGCTCTATAGAGTGTCGACATCTTGCGTTGGCTTGCTCGATCTTTAGATCTGTCTCCAGTCAAGCTCATATGTGACGCCATCGAATGACAACTCCAGCATCATCCACAAAACGCACTGCCCGTCCCGGTGTTGACCAACCAAGTGCATCCGGCATGGAACTCAAACTGACAACAGCTAACTGTGCAACAAAATGCATGCACATGTGCATGCTGGCATTGAACAGTCTGGCGGTTATACCAGTTATTATTAATTCATATTTGCAGTGGCTTATTCGTGTTTACATTAACATGTCATCTTGCAATGTAGATCACTTAAATAATGTGCCTAGAGTAATGAATTCCTGAATTTTCATTTCAAGCAGTACTTAGTTTTCAGTACTGCGATTTTTTCTTTCAGTGTATTGTTGTTGACACCTTGAACCGTCACAGTACCAACTACTTTCCTTCATATACTGACACAGTGACACATTGTTGTTTATTATTACGGTGACGTCAGTGGGCTGTAGAGACAATAACTGGTGTGAATAGTTTGGTCTAGCAGAAGAGTTGGAACAGCGCTTTCTTCTTTGAGAGCTATTCCTCCTCTGATGGCAATTCCATCTTAGTTACTGCAGTTTTGAGCATAATGTGTTTTAGCTTCCGAGCTCACGTTAAATTGCACCCTAGCGAGTCGAGAGGCTCATTAGCTGCTCACTAATATTTTGACTGAAAAATATTTCATCCTACAAAACAGTTAACAATTTCCTCATATCTGGCGCAGCGTGTGGCTTTGCAGGTATGGACGGAACAGCTTATGGAGTTGTTTCAGCTGAGACGAGAGGGCGCAGTGGCGGAGGGCACAGTGGCGGGGATACATCGGATTAGCGAAGCCATAATCACACACGTCAACTGTGCTCCCGCTGTCGAATGAGTTAACAACGTGAAGGGGAGATGTAACGGAAAATGTAAACATTTGTTTAAAAAATCATTACAGCTATGTTTATTAAAGTACAAATCTACAATTTTGCATGTATATTTTGTTTTAATGGAAAAATATAAAAAAATGTGCAGCATTAATATTTTCCCACAAATGTGAATTTTTAATTTTTTATTGTCTTTTTTATAAAAAGCCATATCTCAAATTCTAATCATGCATTAATCTGAAAATTTTAATGTAGTGTCCTGAGAAGGTGATAAGACCACTGAAATACAGTAATTAATTTATGGTACAAACTGTATCATTAACAGAGTTTTTAATTTTTCCCATTCAAAATTAACTATTTGTTCTGCATCAACCGTTTAAAAATCAGAATGTAACTTCAGGATGTCGTATTTTCAAAAACAGAGAAACTGTGGTTCAGAGATTTTCTTCCCGTACTTCTACAATTACCCCAATTTTGAAATCCTTCATACTGATACTCCTCATCCTCCAGGTTTCTCTTCTCTTCTCTCCTCTTCGACTCTGCCTGGGTTGTATTTGCTTGTAAGATACTGATCTGTTAGCTTTCGTGACCCTACTCTCGTCGCTGGTGTAAGATGCTTTTGTTGTGAACACACCTGGATCTATACCATTTGCCTTCAGCACTTCGATTCTGCCATTATTTCCGTTATTGTAATTTAAAACTGCATCATAGACACCTATTTTGAGTACTCACAGTCCGGAGAAAGTCTTTTTTGAGCATCTAATCCAAATTGAATTATTGAGGCTTTCATTTGCGTTTTGTGTCTTTCCTTGAAGACACTTCCTCAATAAATCAGGGGTTGCAAGAAACCTGCATGTGGGCTTAATTTCATTCATAAGAAATTCCGGTACTGGGAATACGTCTCATTACACCAATCTATTTCAGATACAGATTGTGCATTGGAGTTCTGTCAGTGGATAGTTCGTGCAAAAATATTGCCCACACAATAAATTACCTCCTTCCCTCCCCTGTCCAAGGCATCTAAGAGCACATGCCAACGTAAAACTGCTCTCATAGTTTTCTTCGAGGAGGAAAATGAAAATTTATAGCCACACGAATTACAAATTAATTTAAAGTCACAATATATTCCCATTCTTCTTTCTTCAAAAACAATCATGCATTCGGTATTTTTACAGCTAACCCATAAACATGAAAACTTTGTAGCCTCTCAGAGATGCTCTAAATTAATAAGTCTGAATCCAATGGAATCCATATCAACATCATTCACGCAGCTGTACAATTCTGTTGTCCCAAGTTTCGAACCTCAAGCCGAGAGCTTATGTTCTTTATTTCGTTCGAGTTGCCTCCTCTATTTTTTTTTGGTAAACCGATTATACATCAATCTTGTCTTTCGTGTAAAGGTTTGCGAATTCAACAAAAATTTTCAGGAAGTGATATAGATGTCAGCCAAAGATATAGAAAGAAATAGCCTTCACACTGACAAAAATTCCGCTGAAACAAGAAGTTTCCCAAATGTCGGAAAAGGTGGAAGTGGCCGCCAGGGAAGTGTTCATCAGATTCATAATTTAAAGGCATTTCTAAAGCTGCTATCACGATATAATTCACACACAACATATATTAAACTGTGTAGATCAAGAAAATAATATTTTTGTAAAGCCGATTTTTGGCCCAAATCCACTGCATTCCCCCTTAAACCAGGAAACGCTGTGTGCATGTCTTCGGCGCTTTCTGGTTTATTGGTGCTGCAGTCCATAGCATATTTAATAATTTTCTTAACTTTTAGGTCATACTAGAAAGACAGCGATCTCGTTAAGCGGTTAAAGCAAAAATACATAGTTTATATCTGAACCGGTATAAATTTATTCTGAAAACCATTTCTGGTCAAGTGTTACCATCTTCAGACTATTGCTGCTGGGCGTCCGAAAAGTACTAGCCAAGAACGAATTTTTTGGCTTCACTACGTGGTGTTACATTATTGCTTACCGGCCAAGGCGGCTGAACATATTCTGGTTTCGGAAACTACATAATCTTTCGGGAAACTAATAGATTAAATTTTTCTCAGATAGCCTACATGTTATGATTTTAAACTGGTTTACAAAAAGTGCGGTACTTAAGAAAAATACACAAGATCATGTAATAGTGTTATGCAACCATATTGGGAATATCCCATTTAGTAGTATAAGCGGCATACTGAGATTTATAATCATTTATGCCAGTTTCGCTAATTCTTAATCGATGGGTTCATTATCGAGTGAATGGTGTCATTCAAAGTGATATATTTAAAGTGATCGAAGTATTGGGTAAAGAAATGGTTAAAACTACAATGAAAAATCTGGGAATGTTTGAACTTGAATATTAGTTACCTGTTAACTTAAGTAGTTTAGTAAAATCAAAGTGCGTTACTGAATTGTGGGCATACAAGTCTTTCCAATGAGTGGTATCATAATCATAAAGTCTATTGGCCGGCCGGTGTGGCCGTGCGGTTCTAAGCGCTTCAGTTTGGAACCGCGTGACCGCTACGGTCGCATGTTCGAATCCTGCCTCGGGCATGGATGTGTGTGATGTCCTTAGGTTAGTTAGGTTTAAGTAGTTCTAAGTTCTAGGGGACTGATGACCTCAGAAGTTAAGTCCCATAGTGCTCAGAGCCATTTGAACCATTTGAAAGTCTATTTACTAGCCCAAACCTTTTTGTCCGTTACAAGCTGTAGTGGGATTTTCAGTTAGGTATAACTTAAACACGATTTTAAACAAACGTAATTGCGTCTTTGCAGTAAGCTGATCTAAAGTTGTAAATGGAAGAAGAAAATTCAATAGAATCTAATATAAATAACGATTGGATAGATTCGTGTCTACATTACAGATCGGAATCAAACAGCAATTTAATGTGTAATGTGCAGTGGGACCAGATGGAAGAATTCAGCTTGCTGCGTTTCACTGTTTTCAGTCCTGAGACTTATTTGAAGCAGTACTACTTGCTAGAATGTCCTGTGCAAGCCTCTTTATCTCTGGATAACTCTTGCAACCTCCACCTATAATTTTCTCCCCCATACTTGCCTCCGTCACTAAATTAACAATATCTTGATGCCTCAAGAGTTGTCATATAAACAGATCCCTTCATTTACTCACGTTGACTTATAATTTGCTTTGTTCCCATATTGATTCAGTACCACGTCATGATGTATTCGATAAATCAATCTAATTGTCAGCATTCTCCCATAAGATCACATTTCAAAGTCCTCTATTCTCGTCTTGTCTGAACTGCTTGTTGCTCATCTTTCACTTCCGTACAAGGGTACCCTTGAGACACACACCTTCAGAAAAACTCACTAACGTTTAAATTTATATAGGATACGAAATAATTCTTTTTGAGAAATGATCTTCTTGCTACTGCCAGTCTGTATTTTATATCCTCTCTCCTTCGGCCATCAGCAGTTGTTTTGCTGCCTAAATTACTAAACTCTTCTCACAGCGTCATAACTGTTTACTCATACGCAAATTGAATAACACCACGGACATACAACAAAACTGTGTCACTCTCCCCTAAACTATTGCCTTGCTGTCACGTCATTTGAGTTAGAACTGTAGTTTACAAACAAACTGTAAAGAACACTTTGCTCCCTGTTTTGGTCCTAACAATCTACAAAATATCCCTGAGTGTAGTGTACTAAACATTGTCAAACGCTTTCCCCAAATCTAAAAATTCTGTTGCACTAGTAGATACGCTTTTTTCAGCCTATGTTCAAAGATAAGATGCACGGTCACTATTGCTTTGCTTGTTTCTCTGTCTCTTGTAAAACTAAAATGATGTTCGTACAAGGCGTTGCTGTCTTTTCTTTTCAGTCTTACGTAAATATCCATGTCAGTGTTTCGTAAGGAAAACTTATTAAACCGATGCTTTGTAGTATTCACGCCTGTCGGCACCCGCCTTCTTTGGCTTTGGAATTATGAAACTCCCCCCAAAGTCTTAGTGTGTCTCTAAAGTTTCTTAAATATCATGTGATAATGTTTGGCCATGGAATGCTCTTCCAAGGATCTCAATAATTCTGCAAGCATGTCATCTACTCCAGGGTCATTGTTTCAGCTTAGGTCATTCAGTGCTTTATTAAATTCTTTCTATAATACTTTCCTAAAGTTTTTTCCCTTATATAGAGCACATATACTCCTTCCACAATTTGTGTTTTCTGCCAATCTCGTTTTTAGATGTCTATATCCGTTTCAGCCTGCAATATGAACTGCATTGATGCATTACCTCCCTTTGTCAGTTGAGTATCTCGTGTTATCCAATTATTTCTACGTGCACTTGTCTATTTACGTATGTCACTCTCTGCTTCCTTCACTACTCCATCACTTAAAGCTACACACATTCGTCTACTGTTTTATTACTTTCACCAGTGATAGTCCAAAGTTTCCTAAACGTCACTCTGAAACTTTCCACAATCTCTGATTATTTCAATTAATCTGGGTCCCATCTTCATTCCCTATCTTTTTGCTACATCTTCAGTTCTAAATTACAGTTCATAAGCAATAAATTCCCCCCCCCCCCCTATGAACCATGGACCTTGCCGTTGGTGGGGAGGCTTGCGTGCCTCAGCGACACAGATAGCCGTACCGTAGGTACAACCACAACGGAGGGGTATCTGTTGAGAGGCCAGACAAACGTGTGGTTGCTGAAGAGGGGCAGCAGCCTTTTCAGTAGTTGCAAGGGCAACAGTCTGGATGATTGACTGATCTGGCCTTGTAACAATAACCAAAACGGCCTTGCTGTGCTTGTACTGCGAACGGCTGAAAGCAAGGGGAAACTACGGCCGTAATTTTTCCCGAGGGCATGCAGCTTTACTGTATGATTAAATGATGATGGCGTCCTCTTGGGTAAAATATTCCGAAGGTAAAATAGTCCCCCATTCGGATCTCCGGGCGGGGACTACTCAAGAGGCTGTCGTTATCAGGAGAAAGAAAACTGGCGTTCTACGGATCGGAGCGTGGAATGTCAGGTCCCTTAATCGGGCAGGTAGGTTAGAAAATTTTAAAAGGGAAATGGATAGGTTGAAGTTAGATATAGTGGGAATTAGTGAAGTTCAGTGGCAGGATGAACAAGATTTTGGTCAGGTGACTACAGGGTTATAAACACAAAGTCAAATAGGGGTAATGCAGGAGTAGGTTTAATAATGAATAGGAAAATAGGAACGCGGGTAAGCTACTACAAACAGCTTAGTGAACGCATTATTGTGGCCAAGATAGATACGAAGCCCACACCTACTACAGTAGTACAAGTTTATATGCCAACTAGCTCTGCAGATGACGAAGAAATTGAAGAAATGTATGATGAAATAAAAGAAATTATTCAGATAGTGAAGAGAGACGAAAATTTATTAGTCATGGGTGACTGGAATTCGAATGTAGGAAAAGGGAGAGAAGGAAACGTAGTAGGTGAATATGGATTGGGGCTAAGAAATGAAAGAGGAAGCCGCCTGGTAGAATTTTGCACAGAGCACAACTTAATCATAGCTAACACTTGGTTTAAGAATCATGATAGAAGGTTGTATACATGGAAGAACCCTGGAGATACTAAAAGGTATCAGATAGATTATATATTGGTAAGACAGAGATTTCGGAACCAGGTTTTAAATTGTAAGACATTTCCAGGGGCAGATGTGGACTCTGACCACAATCTATTGGTTATGACCTGTAGATTAAAACTGAAGAAACTGCAAAAAGGTGGGAATTTAAGGAGATGGGACCTGGATAAACTGAAAGAACCAGAGGTTGTACAGAGCTTCAGGGAGAGCATAAGGGAACAATTGACAGGAATGGGGGAAAGAAATACAGTAGAAGAAGAATGGCTAGCTTTGAGGGATGAAGTAGTGAAGGCAGCAGAGGGTCAAGTAGATAAAAAGACGAGGGCTAGTAGAAATCCTTGGGTAACAGAAGAAATATTGAATTTAATTGATGAAAGGAGAAAATATAAAAATGCAGTAAATGAAGCAGGCAAAAAGGAATACAAACGTCTCAAAAATGAGATCGACAGGAAGTGCAAAATGGCTAAGCAGGGATGGCTAGAGGACAAATGTAAGGATGTAGAGGCTTTTCTCACTAGGGGTAAGATAGATACTGCCTACAGGAAAATTAAAGAGACCTTTGGAGATAAGAGAACCACTTGTATGAACATCAAGAGCTCAGATGGAAACCCAATTCTAAGCAAAGAAGGGAAAGCAGAAAGGTGGAAGGAGTATATAGAGGGTCTATACAAGGGCGATGTACTTGAGGACAATATTATGGAAATGGAAGAGGATGCAGATGAAGATGAAATGGGAGATACGATACTGCGTGAAGAGTTTGACAGAGCACTGAAAGACCTGAGTCGAAACAAGGCCCCGGAGTAGACAACATTCCATTGGAACTACTGACGGCATTGGGAGAGCCAATCCTGACAAAACTCTACCATCTGGTGAGCAAGATGTATGAAACAGGCGAAATATCCTCAGACTTCAAGAAGAATATAATAATTCCAATCCCAAAGAAAGCAGGTGTTGACAGATGTGAGAATTACCGAACAATCAGTTTAATAAGCCACAGCTGCAAAATACTAACACGAATTCTTTACAGACGAATGGAAAAACTAGTAGAAGCCGACCTCGGGGAAGATCAGTTTGGATTCCGTAGAAATACTGGAACACGTGAGGCAATACTGACCTTACGACTTATCTTAGAAGAAAGATTAAGGAAAGGCAAACCTACGTTTCTAGCATTTGTAGACTTATAGAAAGCTTTTGACAATGTTGACTGGAATACCCTCTTTCAAATTCTAAAGGTGGCAGGGGTAAAATACAGGGAGCGAAAGGCTATTACAATTTGTACAGAAACCAGATGGCAGTTTTGAGTCGAGGGACATGAAAGGGAAGCAGTGGTTGGGAAGGGAGTAAGACAGGGTTGTAGCCTCTCCCCGATGTTATTCAATCTGTATATTGAGCAAGCAGTAAAGGAAACAAAAGAAAAATTCGGAGTAGGTATTAAAATCCATGGAGAAGAAATAAAAACTTCGAGGTTCGCCGATGACATTGTAATTCTGTCAGAGACAGCAAAGGACTTGGAAGAGCAGTTGAACGGAATGGATGGTGTCTTGAAGGGAGGATATAAGATGAACATCAACAAAAGCAAAACGAGGATAATGGAATGTAGTCGAATTAAGTCGGGTGATGTTGAGGGTATTAGATTAGGAAATGAGACACTTAAAGTAGTAAAGGAGTTTTGCTATTTAGGGAGTAAAATAACTGATGATGCTCGAAGTAGAGAGGATATAAAATGTAGACTGGCAATGGGAAGGAAATCGTTTCTGAAGAAGAGAAATTTGTTAACATCGAGTATAGATTTAAGTGTCAGGAAGTCTTTTCTGAAAGTATTTGTATGGAGTGTAGCCATGTATGGAAGTGAAACATGGACGATAAATAGTTTGGACAAGAAGAGAATAGAAGCTTTCGAAATGTGGTGCTACAGAAGAATGCTGAAGATTAGATGGGTACATCACATAACTAATGAGGAGGTACTGAATAGGATTGGGGAGAAGAGGAGTTTGTGGCACAACTTGACCGGAAGAAGGGATTGGTTGGTAGGACATGTTCTGAGGCATCAAGGGATCACCAATTTAGTATTGGAGGGCAGCGTGGAGGGTAAAAATCGTAGAGGGAGGCCAAGAGATGCATACACTAAGCAGATTCAGAAGGATGTAGGTTGCAGTAGGTACTGGGAGATGAAGAAGCTTGCCCAGGATAGAGTAGCATGGAGAGCTGCATCAAACCAGTCTCAGGACTGAAGACCACAACAACAACAAGCAATAAATTATTAGCAGAGTCGGCATCTGCTCTTGAAATACGTTATAGTTTAAAATCTGATTGTAAAATTTATTATTTAACATTGTGTAATCAGCCGGAAAACTTTTAGTGACCTGAGGTCTCGTTGAATTAGGCACCACAGCGTCAAGAAGGGAGCGGTCGACCTAGAGAGGCGACCGGACACGAGGAGTGAGCAATCGTCAGAGAGGCAGTAGAGCCGCGGGCTCAACATTATCATGGATCCGAGATGCAACTGGTGCTTTAGCGACCAACGGATCACTAGTAAGTATGTCACAGGAAGAGGGCTAGGCTCACGGAGCCCCTTGCGCCGACTGCCATTGACCTCCGTACACCAACAAGCTAGTACTCAGTGGTGTCGGGCACATTAGCCCTGGAATTTCACTGACTACAGTAGGATTGTCTTTAGTTATGAGTTGTCCTTCGAATTCAGTCCCAATCATCAGCGAAGACGTGTGTGCAAACAATCCAGATGGCGGCCGGATACCAACCGGACCGTCGACCGCCATACGTCCTGACAGGTGGGAGCGATGATGGTCTGGGGTGCCACTTATTTCATAACAAGGTCCCTTTGGTTGTCATCCACGGCACCCTTACAAAACAGGGGTACGTCGACGATATTTTACGCGCCGGTTTCTTGCCCTTCATGGAAAGCCACCTGGGCTTACATTTCAGCAAGACAATGCCCTCCCGCATCGGTGAGAGTTTCTGTTGCTTCTGTTCGTGCTTACGAAATCCTACCTTGGCCAACAAGGTCTCCATATCCGTCTGAAATTGAGAATTTCTGCAGCATTGTAGGAAGGCTCCTCCAACCAGCTCGGGATGTTGTCGATTTAATTCGCCAGTCTGACAGAATTTGGGACGATATTCCTCAGAAGGACATGAGACAGTTCTTTAAATCAGCGTCCAGCGGAATAACTGGCTGCATAAGAGTCAGGTTGCACCAACGCTTTATTGACTTGCTCAATTTGTGAAGTTCCTTCTCTTTAATAATCATCCAATATTTCTGAAATTGTAATTGTGTGTTTTTCTGTAAATCTATATCACATCTACAGATTTCCGTCATATTCCGACTATTCCTTCATAGTTCGCCGCTTTCTTTTAGTCTTAGAATGTTTCAGCGAGTGAGGTAGTGAAGGCCATAGTCTCTGTCTGGGAGGCTTCACCAGATCAACGGAATTCCAACCCTCCGAGAAAGATTACAGAGGGCACTCAGCAGGTTGAGTCCATGCGGAGACGAGGGAGTCGGATAACTGTCTCGTCTATGGGCTGGGCAACCAGATGCAATGGCGACCGAAGGTCAAGGCTGTATGCGCTGCGAGACTAGCCACGCCACTTAGTAGAAGGGTCAAAGCAAGTACCGGCTGGTTGTAGTTAAATTTTCCCTATTTAACACTTTAACACGTTATAAAAATGGAAACTATTTACCCGTACGCGTACAAAACTTGGTAGCATTAATGTCCAAAGTATAGGGTTCATGTTTTCCATGCGTCACTGCGCCACCGTCCAGTTCCTACTGTGGCTACCAGGTGCCTTGGTCAATGGTCGTGACTCACACACCTGACCAGTCGCAGTGCTCCTGTTGATGTGTCAACATGAGCTTGGACAAAACGCGCAGGGCATTATTAGTGAAACTGTATTATCAAAACAAAACTAATGCTGAAGTTGTTCCTTGAGAAAATCGACGTTTGAAAGAATTACGGATGAGTCTTCTTTCTCCAACTGCTGTGCAGAGAATGATGAAGAAGTTCGAATCAACTGGAGAATTTGGTGTCGCTCTGGGAAGATGCCGACGACCGGTTGCACCACAGGTGGTTGATGATATTGCTGTTGCTATGGCAGACAACGCTGCTCGCAATTCCCGATCGTCAAGCAGTGAACAACCCATGGTCCATCGTGCGGAAGGGGGCTCGAACCATTCTCAAATGGTATCCGTAAATGATCTATATCCTACAGCAGCTTGCACCCCAGGAAGCTCAACGACGTGTTGACTTCGCTCTCCACTTTCTGGCAAAGATTGAAGTTGACGAGGGTAGACCCTCGACCACCTTGTGGACAGACGAAACTCATATTTCTCTGACGAGTGAGAACTGACGTTAGTGGCGATATTCACCTCCAGTCACTGTGCATGAAGTTCTTCTGTGTCGTGCATGTTCACCGTATGGTGACACTTCACGGCTACGTTCACCATTGGCCCGATCTTTGTTGTACAGGTTGGCGCTCAAGGGCCAAAGAAATGCAGTGTGACTGGCCAGATTTACTGCGACGTGCTTCGCCAGTATATCATACCCGCCCTATAGGAGAGAGACACATTGAACTCAAAAGTTTTCATGCAAGATGGGTCCTCACCGTACATCGCTCATGAAGTTCACCTGCTTCTACGGAACACTTTTGGAAACGATCGAATTATCAGCCGATCACTTCCAAATGCTTGACCGGCACAGTCGTCTGATCTCACTCCCTGTGATTTCTCGCTGAGGGGCTTCCTGAAGGACAGGGTTTAACAAGGAAACATCCACACATGTGCTGATCTGAAGCACAGCTGTCAAGAGAGGTAACCAGAATACCTACGGACATGCTTCATTCTGCTGTGGAGAAAGCAATCCTGAGCTTTCAAACTCTTGTGGACACCGATGAGACCCTTGGCTCTGAGCACTATGGGACTCAACATCTCAGGTCATAAGTCCCCTAGAACTTAGAACTACTTAAACCTAACTAACCTAAGGACATCACACACACCCAAGCCCGAGGCAGGATTCGAACCTGCGACCGTAGCAGTCCCGCGGTTCCGGACTGCAGCGCCAGAACCGCTAGACCACCGCGGCCGGCGATGAGACCCTTCCGTAGCAGTAATTGTAGCTGTATGTAATGGTATGATAGACCGTAGGAGCACATTAAAAGTGCTTATAGTGAACTGATTGTGCATTATTTATCTTCTCCATGCCCTTGATATTAATACTAGCAAGTTTGATCCTAGTACGGTAATTAGTTTCCGTGTTATAACGTGTTAAACAGGAAATGTTTAAATATAACCACCCGGTATGTAACAAGGGGGGTGTGAAACGAACACTGAGAGGTCGCACAATATCCAACCAAGGCATGAAGCAGTAACTACATATAGTAATATAGAAAAAAATAGCTAAACTACCGCAAGGTAAGGCACGAAGCCTCGTCAAGGACTCGAGCTAGTGGCCGAAGGCCTTACTTACTTGCTTACGCATTGTTTCTTGGCACCTAGGAGCGTTCTGTGTACAGCTGTGAGCTCAGGTATTTTAATCGTTGCTTGCTAAAGATTTTAGATGTACAACCGTAAGCTCATAAGTCGCAACCGTTTCCATTCTCCACAGCTGATTCTATTATCTTACATAGGATTTATGGTATGACGAATTTGCTGTGTCTATGCGATTTCAAAACTTAATGCCTTGCCGTTTCCATTCTTCCCTCCGTATTTTCGTCTTTCGTTTTCTGTTAGCTATTTCCTAGACAATTTATAAGTTAATGGATATGCTTACAATGGTTTTCACACCACTGAATGGTGCTGCATTATGATTAGACAAGTGCTTGTACTCTGTTACATATTTACGTGTCATGAGTTGAGACTGATGGATAGTAAAGTAAATGAAACTTCCCGGCAGATTAAAACTGTGTGCCCGACCGAGACTCCAACTCGGGACCTTTGCCTTTTCGCGGGCAAGTACTCTACCATCTGAGCTACCGAAGCACGACTCAGTTTTAATCTGCTAGGTAGTTTCATAACAGCGCACACTACGCTGCAGAGTGAAAATCTCATTCTGGAAACATCCCTCAGGCTGTGGCTAAGCCATGTCTCCGCTATATCCTTTCTTTCAGGAGTGCTAGTTCTGCAAGGTTCGCCGGAGAGCTTCTGTAAAGTTTGGAAGGTAGGAGACGAGATACTGGCAGAAGTAAAGTTGTGAGTACCGGGCGTGAGTCGTGCTTCGGTAGCTCAGATGGTAGACCACTTGCCCGCGAAAAGGCAAAGGTCCCGAGTTCGTGTCTCGGTCGGGCACACAGTTTTAATCTGACAGGAAGTTTCATAACAGCGCACACTCCGCTGCAGAGTGAAAATCTCATTCAGTAAAGTAAATCTCCCAGGAAAAATAAGTTGAAGTAGTTTACATGCATGCGGAAACCGTTAAACAGCAACCATTTTTGAAGTTACGATTTAGAAATTGGAAAACTCTCACAGTAGTACTCTCAGCATGACTATAGCGCTACAATAGAAAATAGATTATGAGATTAAATTTCTATACGCGCACCGTCATCCGTTCTCTCGTAAAACTTTTATCTCAAGAATTGAGGTAAAAAGTGTTTTAGTTTTACAATTTCATGCAGTATTGAATGACAAAGGGTGACGGAACAACTTTTCAGATACCAGAGACTGGGGTACTCATTCCTTCGGTGAATTAACGCATGTCACGTACTGTAGTGAGAAGAAAACCTCAGTTCCCAAAGTGCGTGGTCGTAAAAATGTTCAAACAATTTCGTCAGTTCGTTGAAGGCATCATGATGTGGCAAAGCGAGACAGACTAAAAAGAAAATTGCATTATTCTTTCTTACTATGTTCCCTTAATTTCCATGCAGATTAAGGGCGCCGAGAGAGTTTTGGCGTGATCCCAAGTTACATATCAACTCCTCTGACAGTCGACGCATTGTTTTCATTATAACTTCATTTCAGCACAAGAGAAAAAGCTGCCGTATTAACGAGGTTACTAAAGTTTCATCCGTTCTGAAAATGTGAATGCTGACTGTAGCTTTTTGTCTGCAGCAAACAGTTTCTTTAGTTTTGTTCTGATATTTCCTGAAATGAAATTCTTTGTCAATGACGAGGAATTTTCCTAGAGATTCATTTGCGCATCACCGTAAAATTTTTTGCTTGGGCTATTCGTTTAATGGATTTATTTAAAAAAAAAACTATACGTTGCTGACATTTAAAGAAAACTAGGTCGGTATACCTCCTTCTCAGTTACTATGGCTTATTAATTCTAGTATCGTAAGGTTTGACACGGAGGTAGAAAGTACAATTTCTATTTACAAAGATATATGTTTTTTTCCGTGATCACTGTCTATGAAAAATTCTGTTTTCTACTCGGTTACCACCAGAAAGAGCCACATAAAAACAAACTCTCTCACTCTCTTACGAATTTCTTTGGGTAATTAATCTTTGAACTGATTTGCTACGTCCTTCCACGATTTCCTCTGTTAATCTTAAAGCACGAGTAACACATTCAGTGACCACAATTTTCGTTGAATATATTCCAAACTCTTCTTTGCCTACTTTAATATCCTCTAAGCTCCATTCAAGCGTGTCTTTGATGTCCCTTCGTCTAGTCAGTGTTTTCCAAATACTTCTATGTTCTCCGATGTAATGGAGGACCTATTCTCTTACCACTACAATTCATTTTCTGCATCCTTCTCTAACAGCACATCGCAAGTCTAGTAATTCGGTTTCCTTCATTCCTGATTTCCCCTAGTCCTAGATTCATTCAATACAATGTCGACTCCAGAAGAATGTTTTCACACATTTCTTCTCACATTGAAGCATCTGCTTATGTCTTACCATCGTTCGTTTGGTTTCAAGGCAGCAGATTTCTTCACCTCTTCTACTATGTGGTCTTCAATTTTGATATATTCATTGCTTAACTCATTGTTCTTACTCCTCACTACTATCGCATTATTTTTATTTACTCTCAGTTAGTATTATGTGCTCAGTATGCGACGATACGCAAAGTCTTTGTGCTGAGCAGTACTTCTCTAATCATCAGCCCGTATGAGCAGATCAGTTGCTACATTAGCTGAAGTTGCTCGCACCTTAGGTAATTGGGCAGTGCACGACTCTGTTTAAAAATAATATCTCAAGGTAGACATTGAGTCGAGCCGCTCACGTGTGCTTTCGCGCCAAGCAGGCTACTCGCTGCAAGTAATACTCTGTAGCTGTGATTCGGCAGTCAAATATTCTGTGCATTGGCTAGAATTGCGAATTAATAAAATACGCGGAAATATTAAATAAGACTTAAATGAATAATTTATTCTGTTCTAACATATGTAACTGACGTAAATTCGAAGATTTATGTTGAATAATATTTATTCAACAAAGTATTTCCAAATAAGTGGGACCGAGCGAGGTGGCGCAGTGGCTAGCACACTGGACTCGCATTCGGGAGGACGACGGTTGAATCCCGCGTCCGGCCATCCTGATTTAAGTGTTCCGTGATTTCCCTAAAACGCTCCAGGCAAATGCCGGGATGGTTCCTTTGAAAGCGCATGGCCGACTTCCTTTCCCATCCTTCCCTAATCCGATGAGACCGATGACCTCTCTGTCTGGACTCCTTCCCCAAAGACCCCAACGCAACCCCAAATAAATGAAAAGCGGCCCTACGATACCCAGTTAAAATACAGATAGAAAGCAAACTTATCAAACGCAGTAAAGTTTCGACGAGAGTCTCACGAGAACGGTAGCAAAATCCCCAAGCTATATTGGGCACACAAATGCGAAAAAATAAGTTCAGATCCCAACATGATAATCTAGAAATTAACACACTCGAAATAAGGAGTGAAAACTCATACTTTGTCTACTCTCAAATCTGTAATGCAGTCGGAAAAGGTAGACTATCGCAGTGGTCGTTCAAGCCCAAGAATCAGTCACCTACATGATCAAATAAACGCACTATGACATCAGCTGGTCTGCCTTCTTCAAGAACCAACGTTATAGTAGTAGCTTTATTCATCTGTAGTTCTCTTTTTACAAGGATATAGGACTTGTCAAAATATTTACAAGTTGAGACCAATTTAAAATAAGCTAATTTGTATACACATATATTTACAGATTTCTAGTTAGAGGCAATCATTAGATTTTACTCCTGGTATACAATATTTTTTTTACAAATAACTTATTAAATAATGTAATGCCATACTGTTCACTCATATCTCACTATCAGTCACTGCACCCACTATACACACATTGTTTCATAACACTTCACTCGCTACACACACACACACACACACACACACACACACACTAGTGATCTCTGGACCATTTTCTGTACCGCAACTTCCCATTTGCTATATTGAAAAACTGAGTCAGCATCTCTCCATAATGAGTGAGATGTTGAGCTCAGAAAGAGGAAGAGGTGTTCGTATTGTGCTATGCATAGCTTGAGGGGAGATTCTTTCTAGAAAGGAAAAAAAACAGAAAGTGAAGGTGTTAAGCAGAATGTTGGATGTTTTATAATCATTATCATTATTTACTTGTATAACATTTTTTTATCAAATCCCTACTCTACATTATCTAAGTAATTCTTCAATGTATAAAATGCATTGCATAACAGTTACTTTTTAGCTGCCTATTTAACTACGTGTATTTTTTCAATTTCTTTGATCTCTTTTGGTAATTTATTGTACAGTTTTATTCCTTGGTAGAAAATGCTGCTTTGAGTTTTATGTTTACTTTTTCTTGCTAAATGTACATTGAGTCTATATCTCGTTGCATGGTCATGGACAGAGCTGTTTGTGCTGTAATTACCAATGTTATTTTTAATGTGTACAAGTGATTGGTAAATGTATTCACGTGGAGCAGTTAAAGTCCCCAGTGTTTTGAACAGATTTTTATAATGCGCTCGACTAGTATAATTGGTTATTATTCTTATGGCTCTTAGAAAAGATACCATAGCTAAGAATTGAGTGTTCATATGAATAATGGGTAACTGAAAGACACTGCATGTTACACACTGATGATAGGATTCTCAGGACATAACGTGTTGATGACATTCTGTTTGCAAGTACCTTTCTGTGTTCACACCACTTCAACTGAGAATCAATATTCATTCCTAGAAATATTGCATATGTTACACAGTCTATAGACGTGCCATTTACATTTAATTTAACATTGCCATTTTTCCTCTTCAAACTGAAGTTAATGACATTAGTTTTCTTTATGTTCAATGTTACTTTATTGCTTATTGACCAATCACAAACTTCCTTGAGAGTTTCATTTTCTTTCTCGGCTGAAAAGACATGTAACCTGTTGGCTGAACACCCCTGAGTGGGGACTCCTGGCTGCAAGTACTATACAATCATGTAATTTTCCGTTTCATTTCAGGATTGCATTAATTGAAAAACTATTTAAAATAATGTTCCCATAGAACTTTCGCCGATTAGTCCGTCTTTCTCACGTGGTTCCCGTAATAAGATTCGTCATGAACAAAATGGTAGGGCAGAGAGTGATTTACTGTATACAGTTCAGTGCCCAAATTTTTCTCATCAAAATCGACAATATCCCAAAGCCTACAGCAAAAGTTTAGGCATATGAACAGACATCGTAGTCTGACAATGACATACAGATAGTACATGAGAGATTGGAACACACAAAATCCAATAACAGATCTAGTTAAAATGTAGGGTCTGTGGACTAGGAACATACAGTCAAATTGCAGGTAAATATCATCCACGCGAATCAAGATGGCAAGGGCAGATAAGTACATCAGTCGCACAATGAGCTTGAGACCTCACGTATCCAAGGTTATGACAAGAAACATATACGGAGATATCAAGAAGAAAATTGAAGTAGTATTAGAAAATCTTCAGTTTCCCTCTAGAAATGATAAAAACAAAGGAGAGGCCGTCCTGGTATTGTGGTTGATAGTGGAAGCATGACTTAACAAAATCCAAGAGACTTGAACTGTCAACCCAGAAGAAGGATTCGACGGTTTATAGCAGTGCAAACGTTCTAAATGATGAAATGAATATTTGTAAGACATGCAGAAAGACGGATATTAACCATAAACACAATAAGAAATAGGTTATGGTAATAACGGAAAACCAAAAATTAAGTAAAGTAAAAACACAAGTACGTCAGATAGACATTCTTCTGCCCTACTGTTCAATGAACACCTTGGGAAAGCAATGTAGGAAACGAAAGAAAGATGTCAGTGATAGGTTTCGCTGATAGAATTGTCACCTCAGTGAAAGTGAGGAAGATTTGCAGGGCCCATTGAATGCAATGGGCACACAACTGGATTAATAGTAAACTGAAGAAAGATGTAGTAAGAACGAATAGAAGAAATGAATTTGGTGCTCAACTTGATGTCAAAATTAAGGACAAGAAAGTGAATGAAGTGAATGAATTTTGCTTCGTTCGATGCAAAATAAGCCACTACTGATAAACCGAGGAGGTTACAGGAAGCAACTTCAACAGATAGAAAGCCCATTTTTGGCCAACGGAAATCTGTCAGTACCAAATACTGAATTCAATTTCAAGGAGAAATTTCTAAGAATATAAGTATGGAATGTAGTGTCGTATGGAAAGGATATATTGGCTGCTGGGATGACCTGAAGAGAAGAGATTCGAAGCATTTGAAAAGTGGTGCTGTATACCATAGAGATGAAAATTATGTGGACTCAAAATAAAGGAGGAGATTCTCCACATAATCAGCGAGTAGAGTAACATTCAGAAAATGCTAACAAGAACTAGGGACTGGATTATTGGACGTGCAGAAAGCAGTATATCTACGCTTAAGCTGATACATAGTCAGTGGCATTATTACTGGGCTTCAGACGATGACAGTGGTGAGTAATTCAGAAATCCAATACGGCCCATGGAGGGATATTTAGAGATGAAAGAAGGTATCGTGGCAAATTCAAAACTGCCGTATAATGTGAAATTAAAATAAATCTAAAAATATGAAAAAACTTTCCAAAAACCCAAAAATCCAAGAAGGCGTAACTAGCCCAGTTCTGCTGTGTACCTTGTCCGTCTCCAGCATTCCAACTCCTCAGCTCTCTTCTAGTAACGTCCCAGTACTCTCCAGTCCAGAAAATGAAATAGCCATTGACAGTGGAGCCCATGCTCTGAATTCAGCAGACCATATATACACACTCACACAGAAACAGTTACAAAAAATTCTTTACATCACACACTGTATTGTTTTGTCAGTAAATTCCCGTTTGGCATCTGTAAATTTCATTCTAAAGTGTGTAGCATTCACTAGGGAATGTGAGAACAAGTGTGAAATATCCTTTCCATAAATAGTTAAAAATCAGCAACCACTTATCAGTGTAATTAACGAATTAGCGATATGAAAGAGTGTTGAGCCCAAGTACACTTTTCTGACATTCGCCGCTGGCTAGCCCTGTAGAAGAAGTATAATGTATTGTGATATTTAGTTTTACTGATGGTAATCATTTTTTAAGATTTGCAGTATTTTCTTGAAACTACGAAAATCTCTCCCGAAAGAAATGTGAAAATGTGTTCCCAAGTTCAAGATGGTCCTGTACCATGGAATAAGTGTGAATGTTCTACTGAAATTCTAAAGTGGCGCAACCAGGAAAGTTTTCTTAATATTGCCCTTCAACGTGCACCTGTTACATTATTACTGTGCTACACTTCAAAAATCAGTCAGGAAAGTCAAGTTACGCCAAACTATTCTCAAAATTTGGAAACCAATTCAAATTTCCATTTTTAAGGCAGATAAAACTATTAAAGAAACTTCTTTCGATTATACAATGCGGGTTTTCAGGGCCAATATTATGTTCCCTTAAAACTTCCATCCTTATAGGGCGTGGTCGATGTATAAAATCTCAGGAGAGAGTCTTATACATCGACCATGGTCTATCAGCCCGAAAGGTTTAAGTGAACAAACTTTATTCGTTAGAAATAGTACCCATTCCATGGTAAAAGACCTTCTCCTGTTTCAAGATACAAGATGTTGCATGCTGTATCAGGTATGGCTTAACCGTTCACATATTGTACTATAAATATCTCTAAACATATGTAACATTTTACTTACCATAAAATTCTGCTCTTGAATAATTAACAGCATATTTCAAATAGCTCTTTAATATAACATGTACAATTCGAAATATTTACAAATGTTGCAGAAATCGCAGCCTCATGTCTAAAAACAAAAACTGTAGGAATGACAAACTGCTTATGGTGGTCCCTTGCGTTCCTTGATATGGCTGTAAAACCAGTCACTTGATTGAAGGATAAAAAAAAATCATGTGTTCATAGCTGCTTTCCTACACGGTTGACAGACATGAGTTTTACTTCTATCACTATTCGAGAAACGTTCAAAAATGCGATATGAAATTGAATGCTCCCGTTGGTTGCCATCACCAACCTACTGGCTGTGTTGATAGACAACTTCGTATAACATTCATGCTTAAAGAAAAAAACAGACCCTCAAATTAAACATCTGAAGTTTTCATGATGCTTGTCTAGTGCCATAATGTTCTTTCCAAGTCTAAAAGGTCTGCTAAAATACTTCAGGAATAAGAAATGTGGTGCCTGTGTCAAGTACCACAATATTACTTTCCAACACACACACACACACACACACACAATGCTTAAAATGTTGATACCACGAAGTAGCAGGCTAAGATGGGCACACACACACACACACACACATACACACACACACACACACACACACACAATGCTTAAAATGTTTATACCATGAAGTAGCAGGCTAAGATGTAAAAGAGAAGTTTCAGAGTTCGATCTACTATGTAAAATTTGTCTTAAACATTAGTTAGATTCTTGGGAGTTGGCGCTGTAATTCAAGAAAATCCATGTTCCCATTTTTGCGTGGAAATTGTTACGGATAAAAAAAACTTATTTACTTCGTAAATTTTCATTCGCTAAAACTAAAACTCTCCCGATAGGATGGCGTTTGAGAGAGAGGAATTAGTGTTTTATAAACGTTGATCCAAGTATTTTTTATTTTTGCATAACCATTTTCCACCCAAAAATGAGAACATGGATTATCTTGAATTACAGCGCCAACTACCAAGAATCAAAACTAATGTTTAAGACAAAATGGACGTAGTTTCTTAGGAGAATCTGATTCTCCAATAAAAAATGTTGGTACCCATTTGAAACTGTAAAGGTGGCTCCCGCCCCACCCCCAGTGGCCTGGGGTGGTGGGCTTATTTTACCATCAGCAGATGTCCCCCTAGAAAATAATCAACTTTGGATACTACACATTTTTTCGTGTGAAGCTTATTTTTCGAGTTATTCTGGATTGTCAAGTTAAAATTTACACCCTGTATTTTGGAAGTGGAGGTACCGTTTTAACACTTGATAACCACCTCAGAACAATTAAAATGTGGGTGGAAAATAATGGCCGTACAACACTTTGCATGGTGGAGGGATCAGACTTCGAACGTTCACCTGTAAAGCTTAGTTCATGGTATAACGGTTGGTTCTGTGTGTGTGTGTGAGAGAGAGAGAGACCTTTTCTAGGTTTGGAAATACAGCATGTGATATATTGCGTAAATAATTAAGAATGTTTGGAGACGTTTGAGCCCAGCCAACATGGTTACTCAGGAGTTATATTGTGATTCGCTGTTTCATTTTACTATACTGGAAAGTACTTAGATATGATTGGAGGAGAGTGGAGACGTACGGAGGAGTGGGTCGCAGAGGAATACAAAGCGCAACTTTGCTAATTTCACCATATAGGATTTATTTCACTTTTTTAAATATTTTGAATCATTTTTTAAATGCGTACTTTTTCCAGTTTCCTGCCATGCTGGCTTTTCTTCCTGTAAAATCTTGCATTTCACATATCCCATTATCCGCCATCATGGTTGTTTTAATTTCATGTCACCATCAACTACTGGAGTATCGCAAATAGAGCACTGACTTCCAGCATGAAATATTCACCAGGTTTGACAAGAATATGCTATTATTAGGATACCAAGGAATAACTTTCATGGTAGTAGAATACTGTAGTGTGTAAGTTTGTGAAATTTCAAACAAATAGTATCGGATGTTTAGTGCTTCTCCGAAAATAAGAGGTTGGCACATCACAGGAATTCTTGGCAGGAAGCATCAAGCCATGCAATGACTGATCACCCAAGGTTATGGAAGGAAGGAATCGCTCTATGGCTGACGTAGGAATGAGTAAGTAAGGAAGATCGTCGATGATGTGGAATGCTGCAGTTATGCTTTAACGATGATTAGTGCCTGCCAGTTCTCATGGGTCTAAAGTTATCTTAGCGTCCATGCAGATAAGCAGTTTAACATCCTTCATTTGATGGGTGCCAGATATTTTGGTGTCATATTTTCTACCCATCAGCAGCTGAAATTTTAAAGGAATTGCGAAAAATTTGAATTACCCGTTGCTTCAGTGTAGCCCTAAATGAAAGATATATATATATATATATATATATATATATATATATATATATATATATATATATATATATATATATATACTCCTGGAAATTGAAATAAGAACACCGTGAATTCATTGTCCCAGGAAGGGGAAACTTTATTGACACATTCCTGGGGTCAGATACATCACATGATCACACTGACAGAACCACAGGCACATAGACACAGGCAACAGAGCATGCACAATGTCGGCACTAGTACAGTGTATATCCACCTTTCGCAGCAATGCAGGCTGCTATTCTCCCATGGACACGATCGTAGAGATGCTGGATGTAGTCCTGTGGAACGGCTTGCCATGCCATTTCCACCTGGCGCCTCAGTTGGACCAGCGTTCGTGCTGAACGTGCAGACCGCGTGAGACGACGCTTCATCCAGTCCCAAACATGCTCAATGGGGGACAGATCCGGAGATCTTGCTGGCCAGGGTAGTTGACTTACACCTTCTAGAGCACGTTGGGTGGCACGGGATACATGCGGACGTGCATTGTCCTGTTGGAACAGCAAGTTCCCTTGCCGGTCTAGGAATGGTAGAACGATGGGTTCGATGACGGTTTGGATGTACCGTGCACTATTCAGTGTCCCCTCGACGATCACCAGTGGTGTACGGCCAGCGTAGGAGATCGCTCCCCACACCATGATGCCGGGTGTTGGCCCTGTGTGCCTTGGTCGTATGCAGTCCTGATTGTGGCGCTCACCTGCACGGCCCCAAACACGCATACGACCATCATTGGCACCAAGGCAGAAGCGACTCTCATCGCTGAAGACGACACGTCTCCATTCGTCCCTCCATTCACGCCTGTCGTGACACCACTGGAGCCGGGCTGCACGATGTTGGGGTGTGAGCGGAAGACGGCCTAACGGTGTGCGGGACCGTAGCCCAGCTTCATGGAGACGGTTGCGAATGGTCCTCGCCGATACCCCAGGAGCAACAGTGTCCCTAATTTGCTGGGAAGTGGCGGTGCGGTCCCCTACGGCACTGCGTAGGATCCTACGGTCTTGGCGTGCATCCGTGCGTCGCTGCGGTCCGGTCCCAGGTCGACGGGCACGTGCACCTTCCGCCGACCACTGGCGACAACATCGATGTACTGTGGAGACCTCACGCCCCACGTGTTGAGCAATTCGGCGGTACGTCCACCCGGCCTCCCGCATGCCCACTATACGCCCTCGCTCAAAGTCCGTCAACTGCACATACGGTTCACGTCCACGCTGTCGCGGCATGCTACCAGTGTTAAAGACTGCGATGGAGCTCCGTATGCCACGGCAAACTGGCTGACACTGACGGCGGCGGTGCACAAATGCTGCGCAGCTAGCGCCATTCGACGGCCAACACCGCGGTTCCTGGTGTGTCCGCTGTGCCGTGCGTGTGATCATTGCTTGTACAGCCCTCTCGCAGTGTCCGGAGCAAGTATGGTGCGTCTGACACACCGGTGTCAATGTGTTCTTTTTTCGATTTCCAGGAGTATATATATATATATATATATATATATATATATATATATATATATATATATATTGATTACGCAGGATGTCTTTCCTAAAAGCCATCAATCGTTTTTTCCTCTCCTGTTTCAGAATATATTTACAATTTCGTTTTTAAAATTAGTACTGCTCATTGGATGTTTCATTTAATGGTCAATATCAACAGAAAGTGTCGGTTTGCTTCCTGTCACAAACAAAATGATTTTTTAAAGCCGAATTTAAGGGTTCATTTTATAAGCTGATCCCAAATTAGTTTAGTGTATTATTCGCTTGGTCGATTTGCATTAATAGATGCAGTAAAATAGCAACAATTACCAGTACTACATTAGTGACAGAGTAGCGCTCCTGCAAAGAGGTTGCAGGGAAGGGCGACTAGCGGTTCGATGCTACGGTACTGGTTATTCCACTTGGTTTACTCTCCCAGTTATCAAATACGGATAAAACGGATATAGCAGAAGAATAATTTGGGCCAGCTCTAATCTAACAGCTGGCCGGTGTGGCCGTGCGGTTATAGGCGCATCAGTCTGGAACCGCATGTACGCTACGGTCGCAGGTTCGAATCCTGCCTCGGGCATGGATGTGTGTAATGTCCTTAGGTTAGCTGGTTTAAGTAATTCTAAGTTCTAGGGGACTGATGACCATAGATGCTAAGTCCCATAGTGCTCAAGGCCATTTGAGCCATCTAACCTAACAGGAAGGTAAAATTCCGCTTAGCAAGTCGTGTTGTTTGTAATGAGAACCAAACTGATGCTTTTCTGTGACACTGGGCGTTCATGAGAGACTTTAGGAGACATATTTGTTTGGACTGAGTCCAGATACAAATTACAAAAACAAAATTGCAAATGGCTGCCGAAAGACGAGAAACATGCGCCTGACAACTCTTAGAAGAGGGTAAAGGAACACATGTCTATTGAGTAGAGATTCGCAAGGCGTACTTTTACCTCATCAAAAAACTAAATGCGAACCTTAACTTCACAGCCAACAAACTGACTTGTGTAGTCCTTTTTAGCTTCGTTGGGTAGTGGTTTTTTGAAATATATCTACTTCTCAAACACATTTTAAATATAGTCATGTCTTCTATACAGACTTTTTTTCCAGAAACATAGTAGTTTTCGAGGCTGCCTAAAGATTACGTCTTAAAGCCAGCAAAGGTAGTGAGCACCTCGGCGGATTCACACAAACTACGAGTATTTCATTAGACGAAGAACAACCAATAGACCAGCACTGAAATTCCCTCGATAAACGTTTATGTAGGACTTACTCTCTCATCATAATGGCGTCTGCTTTCTGAATTCACAGAGAAGTTAAGAGTTCCTAATCTGTCTTTTTACTTATTTATTTGTAATGCTTTTGGGAGGTGCAGTTGAGAGTAAAAGTACGTACTGCATGCTCTTGCCACAGACCCACGTACTCATAATCCACAGCGTGGGCTGTGTGTACGCTAAATCACTTTTTGGCATTGCTTTTATTACTCTCTGATAATAATTAGACGACAAAGAAAATTACATATTGTTAACATGGTATCAACGTAGATGTCGCGTGACTATGTGGTATTACCGCAAATCTTTGAAATATTTAGTTAAACAAAAAAGGTGTACTTTGTCACCAACATACCCTAATAAATATCCATAAATTTGAAACCTAAATTTTATTTATTTGTAATAGATACTTAATATAGTTTGTTATTTGTGTTCAGACTTGGCAGCCATCAAGTGTTTTACAGTACTGCGTACATAGTAACAACCCAGGCACTAGTATTGTCACAAGCTGAATACAAGATATACTAGAGTTCCTTGTTGCTATGAATGGATTCTGAAACTGCTTTATTATATATATATATATATATATATATATATATATATATATATATATATATATATATATATATATATATATATATATATATATATATACAAAGATGATGTGACTTACCAAATGAAAGTGCTGGCAGGTCGACAGACAGCTTTAGATATATTTTTCCTACGTGGAACGTTTCCCTCTATTATATATAGTTGTATTAAATAGGGTTGATTAACTAGTCCTTCAGTCCTGCATTACGTCAGATTGGTGAAGAAACTATGAGTTTCTAATTTCGCTTAAGTGTCTTCAGTACTCATGCTAGTGGGAGCAAACACGAAACTAAAGACTGAAGAAGTACCGTCGTGTGTGAGAGTTCGGATCTTTGTATCGTTTGCTATCGTTTCGTTCAGTCAATTTGTGCTCCAGAGGGAGGGGGGGGGGAAGCTGTTTCTCTTGACTTTGCAATCTAAGAGACTGTCCTGTTTAAATTCCAATTGTATTAGATTCTCAAATGTTTAGCTTTTTCCAGTTGGTTGCAATGAGGCAAGTAATCTTTCAACTGAAGAGCTAATAGGTCGATATTGATTTGAGGTGGACGGTGCACCGGGATACTTTCGTAAGGGTCTCGGAAGTTACTAACAACAAAATACAGCTTTGAACGCGCTGTAGTGGGTAGACGTCGCTCTTTACAGCATCCTGCTGGTTATTAAAAACTGGGCCAGAGTAGAATTTCATTGAGCCTCTACCTGCCACAACATTTACAAATCGGTGTTCTGTTTTCGACAGCCACAGACCTCGCAAAGGTACGGTGCCTAGCGTGTATCAGTGATGCAAATATACAGATAGCCATACCGTAGGTGCAACCACAAAGAGGTGGGTGGAGGGGGGGAGGGTGTCTGTGAAGGGACCACACTAACTAGTGGTTCTTGCAGACCGGAGCTCTTTCAGTAGTTGCAAGCGTAACAGCCTCGGTGACTGACTTATCTGGCCTTCTAAGTCAACAAGGCCCTGCTGTGCTTCTATTGCGAATGCCCAGAGCAAGGGGAAACTACAGCTGTTAAGTGTTTCATGAGTGCATGTAGCTGTACTGCATGACTTAATGATGACGGCAATCTCTTGAGTCAAATATTTCGGATGTAAAATACACTCCCCCCTCGCCTTCTAGTCTACAGATGGTGATTACTGAACAGGGTGTTGTCATCAGGGAGTGTAGAATGTTAGATCCCTTAATTGGGAAGGTAAGCTGGATTCTTTGAAAAGGAAAGTGAATATGTTGAAGTTAGATATAATGGGTATAAGTGACGTGCACTGTCAGAATGAACATCGCTTCTGGTTAGATCAGTACAGTGTAATTTACACATTCTCAAATAACGGTGATGAAGGAGTAGGGCTGATTATGAAAATATAAATTGAGTTAAGATATTATGTACACAGCAGTCAACATGTTACAGTAGCCGAGACAGGCATGCAATGAACACCCGCCACAACTGCAAGTGTATATGATAACTTTCTCCGCAGGTAACGAAGAGTTTTAAGTAATGTGTAATGAGGTAAAGGAAATTAGTTAACGAAGAGGAAACTTTGATGGTGATGGATGACAGCAATAAGGTAGAAGGAAAAGGAAAAGCCAGAAAAATTGGTAGGAAAAGGTGGACTGGAAGAAAGGAAGGGAAGAGAAATCCGCCTGGCAGAATTTTGTAGGGAGCGTAATTTAATGATTGCTAATATTTTGTTTCAGAATCATGAAAGAAGCTTGTATATGAGGAACAGACCTGTGGACACTAGAAGGTTTCAGATTGATTATGTAATGGTGAGACCGACAATTCGGATCCACGTTTTCAGCGGGACAGGTAATCTCTGGCCACAGCTTATTTTTTACTAACAGCAGTTTTAATGTGAAGAAACAGAAAAAAGAGAGAAAATTAATAAAATTGGACGTGAATAAATTCAAGCAACGAACTATACTTGCGAGTTTCAGAGGGCGCCTTAGGTAATGATGGACGATGAGAAGATAAGGAATACGTTAGGGGACGAATAGTTAGCTGTGCCAGATGAAACAAAGATGGCACTAGGGGATGACAAATGTAAAAAGACAAGGCGTAAAAGAAATCCCTGAATAACGCAGGAGATATTGAATTTCAGAGACTATAGGAGAAAATATAAAAATGAAGCAAATAAAGTAAAGGGAATGCAAAAAATGAAATTGGTACAAAGTGAAAAATTCCAAAGCAGGAATGGATAGAAGACCAAAAAAAGGCTCTAGAAACATGTGTAAAGAGGGGAAGGATAGATGCCAGCTACAGGAATACTAAAGAGAACCTCGGAGAAAATAGAAGTAGCTGTATGAATATTAAGAGTTCGGATGGCAATCTAGTAGCCAGGAAGAAAGGCAAGGGTGAAGAGTAGAAGGAATACATAGAGGATCTATTGAAGAAAAGCAAACCACATTTACAACGCTTATAGATTTAACATACTTTCTGATTATCTTTACTGGACTATACCCTTTAAAATTTTGAAGTTAGTGGGTACAAAATACAGAGAGCTAAAGTTAATTTAATACTTGTACAGCAACCAAACAGCAATTATAGCAGCTGAAGGACATGAAAGGGAAGTCATAGTTGGGAATGGAGTGACTCAGGGTTGTAACCAATCCCTAATATTCTACAGCTAATTCAATTAGCATGCTGTGAGAGAAACCAAGGAGAATTAAAGTTCAGCATGTGAAAAAAATTAATTTTGCCGATGACATTGTAGTTCTGTCAGAGACGGCAAACGACTCTGACGAGCAGTTCAAGGGAATGAACAGTGCCTCGCAGACGGATTGGAAGATGAGCAGCAACATGGGTAAAATAAACGTTATAGAATATAGACGAATTTAGTCACGTGATGCTGAGAGGGTTTGATTAGGAGATGAGATATCAAAAGTAGCAGATGCGTTTAATTATTTGAGCATCAAGATGAGAGGTAATTCCCTGAGTTGAGAAGATATAAAATGCAGACTGACAATAACAACAAAGTAATTTGTGATAAACTGAAGTTTCTAACATCTAGTGGAAAGTTAAGTGTTAGGAAGAATGTTCTATGTTTCTGTAAGTTTTTGTCTGAAGTTTGCTTTTGTATGAAAGTGAGACATGGGCGATAAGCAGTTCAGACAAGAAGAGAATAAAAGCTTTTGAAATGTGCTCCTATAGTTGAATGATTAAGATAGAAGGATAGCTCGAATAAAATTTAGGAGGTGCTGAATGGAACTGGGGTTGGAAGAAATTTATGGCACAACTTGAGTAATAGAAAGGATCGGTTGACAGGACGCTTCCTAAGGCATCAAGGAATTTTCAGTTTTTTAGTGGGCTTCATAAGTAAATATTGTGAAGTGAGATCAAGGCTTGAATACGGTAAAGACTATCAAATGGGTGTAGGTTGCAGTATACTTATGCAAAGAGATAGAAGCTTGTATTGTATAGAATGGCGTACAGAGCTGCATCAAACCACCTTCGGTCTGCAGGTACAACAATAATATTTAATCTGATTTCTTGTTGCACATCATACCCTCCTATATTAAGGTGTCAGAGTATTTATATAATTTTTCTTGTTCATTTCTGTCGAAAAGAACCGAAGTGTCTCTGTGTCAACTCAAGACTAAACCACAAACCATTCGAATTTTGACTCAGTGTTTTTCACGCTTGCTATAGCACCCTGGTCCTGTTACCGCAAACAAAGGTACAATTCTCGTTGTATGAACCAGAAATAAAGCTCAGTTTGGCTTGGGAAATGTATTTATTCTATGGCTTTTCTAATCGACACTAAACCTTATCTACATTGTGTTCCTGCATTTTTTTTATTTTTTTATCTATCGAATGAGTGCTCGTTTTCGTGCTCCATCTGACAGTTCCGCCTTATACGTCTAACATCTGCAGCTCTCACCGGTTCAACGACGTAAAAATGCAAATGAAATTGACCCTGCTGTTGTTTTTCATGGATGGAGAATTGAATTATGACACCGTTGGCGTGCTTAATGGAAGTACCAACGGGAAATTTAACCACTTTATGCAAATGTGTGTTCCTGTTGCCTCGCGGAAGAGCACCTGAACCTATAACACTGGAATTATCCAAGTGTTTCGGGAACTTTTCTCTTCTTCATTCGGTTTTTGCTCCTCGCAGTCGTCATAAGTTATGAACGCTTCGGTAATTAATTTATTGACGATTCGTATTGATATTTGTGCTACTGTATGCAGAAAAAATTTACTTAAGGTTATTTTTCATTTGTCGGAATTTTGCCGCAGGACAATAAATCTATGCTTTTCTTAAAAATGCTGTTTCAACAAGTTTTATCTCTGAAGACTGCAACGTATTCTAAGATCATAGAATTCATGGTTATGTAAAGTAAATCGCGTCGAATATACCGATTATTCGCTTTGCCCTCGCACAATTTTGTTTGTATTCTCGTTCGATAAATGTTCCTCTCAGATTAGGTACAATAATTTAGTGAATCAGGATTAACTTAAAAAATATGCTGCTTCTAAAATCTACGTCCTGTGAAATAAACAGAAATTTTTTTCGTAAGTGACATTTATTAAATAATTTACACAACTTCCATTTAAGGAAATAAGAAATGGTGGGGAATTAGAACAAATGCATGATTATAAATACCTTCTAAATGTCTTCCAGATGCTCTGCTTTTTATGCCCTTTCTCCCCAACCCCCTAGCTCCTCTCGAACAAATTCAGTAATTTAATTTATTTTTCTATCTTTTGTGCTACTTATTTTAAATTTCATTTTCCGCATGCGTGTAACCAACTCCCTTCTCATCTCTTCGCCCCAATAGCTTATTCTCTCTTGTGGAAAAAATCTGACATAGTTTCTCTTACTATTTCTGAAGCCTCTTCATTGCAGACTTTATTTGTAAGCTCCACTCTTGACAAAATTCTATGCATCTCTTTTGATATGCTTGTATTTTCTTCTACCTTGCTTTTAGAAACAGTGTGTAAAGGAATTTTTCTCGCTTATCGGCATCCGTAATACGTTCATAGAATTCCATTTCTCAGTAACTTTCTCTAACGATTTGACTGTTGTCTACCTTCATAAGAAGTTGATACATTCTGCCAGAATCATGCACTTGGTGTCGAGCAAGGAGCAGACTGAGGTAAACTTTTCTGACAGATTGTTACCCATACGAGCGATCCTTTGGAAACTTCTGATGCCTGTTCCAGGACTTTTAGTATGTTCCTTCATTCTGCTACATTCATGATACAAACTATAGATACTGAAAAAAACTGCAACGCCCGACTTGTAAGCAAGATAGTGTCACTGCTACGTCACTGTGACCGGTCACGACGTGACTATTCCGGGGTTCAGGTAAAGGTGATGAGACAGTTCGGGACGATGCGTGTTCTGTGTGAAAAGCTACCGCCATAAAGAATTGCCTCGGCCCTTATTGCCAGCGTGGTACACGAATATTGCTAATTAATGTACATAATACGCTATTTCACTTGGGACACACAAATGCAGAGGAACTGTGAAAACGTGTACCTTCATGAAATTATTTGTCACTTGGTGGATTTTGATACACGACAATAATCGTGGGTGTATCGTAAAACTAAAGAGAACTCCTTCCTAGACATTGTTAATTACTGCTCAGTTCCACCAACTCTTACCTACAGATACTTCTAAGCTCTGCTCAGTTAATAATAAAACTCCTGACCATAGCACAAGAATGATATTTACATTGAGACTGAAGAGAAAAGTTCTTTGTGTTCCATTTCATTTACTCTTACAACATTTTTCCAGTGTTACATTTTCATTGGTTCACTAGGAACTTTATACTTGCTCTTGAAACTAATTTATGCTTGACGAAATGGTTGTCATGTCTTCGTCGCCACTAGCTTGTAATTTAAGAGCAAAAAGCTTCAATGGACGAACTCACATTCCAGTCTAGCAAATACTCTATCATACAGTACGCTGCGGCTACAAAACTGAAATCATAACTTGGGATTTACATTACGACGATAATGCCACATACATAACGTGATTGACACAGATTTTTCCCTTATGGTTCTGCATTGGTTAATAGCGACTCTACCACCGTTGAAGAAAACTGGTTTCCTGACACAATACGATTTGTAGTCTTTTGATACCTGTAGCAACAATATCAAATAATCATCTTCACAACTAAACTCAGAGACACAATGAAGTTCTTTCAGTAAGTAGTTTTTAAATTCTTGTCATATTCTAACCTGAAAATAATAACAATAGAATATCTATATAGCTAGACGTTTATTTGAATTAATAATTTTTGAATGTGGCATTACTGTTTGGCACTGAGATAAACAGAGTTTCTTATTTGTTTGAGTCATTTAGCTGTGAGAATAAGAAATGAAACGATGTTTTTTCACATGGCAAATAAGTTGTTTTAACTAATATAAGAATTTAAATAACAAAACATGACAATGTTGTACCTTGGAACAGTTTTTTCTTTTTTACATTTGGAAGAAAAACTTAATTTAATGTGGTAATTTTTATAATTGTAGAAAAAGACTGTATTACATAGAAAATCATTTACTAACTGATTACGAAAATAAAACTTATATTACAGGGCTAGCTAGAGGCGACATTCTGAAAAGAGTAGCAAGGTAGAAAGTTCTTCCCTAACATAAAATGTGATATTGTAGGTTGTTTAGCATTACGTAGAGACGACTGTTGGAGTGAAAGGATGCATTTACGCAGGTCAGTTAATTGGAAATGAATAGAAGTGAAATTTAAAAGAGATGCCTGAAGCCATATAACTCGTAACATTCTTCAGTGTAAAATGTTGTTACTGAAGACGGTGTATACAATCGACACATTTCTGACCTAAAGATATCTGTCAGGGGCAGCCACAAACGAAGAAATAATAATAACGTATTTCTTCCACGATCGGGGTCGACATGTATGGTAAAAGGCTTTAGCCATTTGGAGCCCCAACAGCATAAGGACTCCTCATTGCCAGATTTCGGCGAGAATGGTGAGTGGAAACGAGGCAGTAAAGTCTGCCACCCGTAGATGGTGCCACAATAACCGGCTTTATACCCGGACCCCTCCGCAGCGCCTCGTGAAGTGAGGACGCCAGTCGCAGTTGATGGTGATGCGTCCTGCGGATGGCGGTCCTAAGCTGGACGCCGCCATTATCGTGAGGACCGCCATTCACCGTCACCCTTATGTTCTTTCCGTTGTCATTAGGAATGATAAAATACGCTCACTACGTTCTTAAGTATTATACTGTAATTGATAATTTTTACTTAGTACTGGTTTATCAACAGACATAAATAAACAATAGTTATAAACAGGTGTTTTAGCCACATACGAACGTAACTTACATAGTGGACCTATCACTCTATCCCACTGCAATATATACAGAGCGGTCCACTGATCGTGACGGGGCCAAACATCTCAGGAAACAAGCCTCAAACGAAAGAACTACAATGAACGAAACTTGTCTAGCTTGAAGGGGGAAACCAGATGGTTTCAGAATGATAAGTTCACAAAGGTACATGTATCACATTGGAACAACCGAAATAAAATGTTCAAACGGACCTAAGTTCTGTATTTTAATTTAAGAAACCTACCTGTTACCAACTGTTCGTCTAAAATTGTGTGCCATATGTTTGTGACTATTACAGCGCCGTCTATCACAAAGCGAAAAAAGTGGTCCAACTAAGACATTTATATTCCTTTACGTACTGCACGAATATGTAGTAAAAATGGAGGTACCTATTTAAAAAAAAACGCAGTTGATATCCGTTTGACCTATGGCAGCACCATCTAGCAGGCCAACCATAGCGCCATCTGGTTTCCCACTTCAAGCTAGACGAGTTTCGATCTTTGTAGTTTTTTCGTTTGATGCTTATTTCGTGAGATATTTGGCCCGGTCATAATCAATGGGCCACCCTGCGTATATATATTGAAAATTTTTACAAATTTGGTGAAACATAATTAGCATCTTCGGTCACAGTGGCACAGCTTTTACTGCTGGACATGTGACAAAATGCAGACCATCTACAATAATGTTTACCATTCAAACAGACTTTGATGATACACGACATATTCAGTCGGAGGTCTGAAGCGATACTGAAATTCCTGGAATGATTACTTATTTCTTGTCTTGATTGCAGACTACAGCACTTGATAACCTGTTTCTGTCACTGATTCCTCTCCTTATGCTGACAGACCAGTTTACATGTGCGTTATCAATGCAACAGAAATAATATAGCTTAACAGTGTCATAGTGTAGGAACACCGAAAATAACCTACGACGTGTTACACGTGCCTTTTTGTAGAGCTGATACAAGTAGAATTTTCCTATAGATGACGCTATTCAGAATGATTTTAATATTCATCATCAACATCATATTCATCCTCTTTCTCTTCTCCTTCTGCTTTTCCTCTTCTGCGGACCTATGGTTCATTGTGAAACTTGGCCTCTTCAACCATTCTTCGTCAGTTATCTATTCACCGCGCAACCTTTGCGTGCCCTACAGCGAATTTTCTGGTGGTCCTAAATAACTCCATCTGGTTTTCCGTCAACCCCGTCCAGCCGGCCACGGTGGCCGAGTGGTTCTAGGCGCTTTAGTCCGGAACCGTGCGACTGCTACGGTCGCTGCTTCGAATCCTGCCTCGGGCATGGATGTGTGCGGTGTCCTTAGGTTGGTTAGGTTTAAGTAGTTCCAAGTTCTAGGGGACTGACGACATCAGATATTAAGTCCCATAGTGCTCAGATCCATTTCAGCCAACCCCGTCCCTTCGAACACCGTGTATTTCCGTTAACCTGCACTTAGTTATTTCTGTATCACTCATCCGTGAATTGTGAACTACTTATTTTAGTATGGGTGATTTTACTATTCGTTCAATATACAGGGTGAACATTAAAACAACCGCAAAGTTCAGGAACACATTCCTGATTGGAAATGGGGAAAAAAGGTCCTATGGACACGTTCCCCGAAAAGCACTGTTGCCAGTATGGATGGCGCTAACGAATGGCAGCTCCTCTGACTACATGCCGTGTGATCCTGGTGTGTTGCTGGCTGTGTGACTGAAGCAGCGTACTGTAAGCAGCAGAATTATCCGGTATTATTGCGGGAACAAGCCGAGATGGTGTTTCTGTACTGCCCTACAGACGCGTGATCATAGATCCCTTCAGATAGACGAACATCCAGGGAGTCGACTGACTGTGGTTACACCAAATTTGGAGCTTATACAAGGGTTTGTCTCAATGTCATGTAGAACCTGATCCTCCAAATCTGGTGTACGCACAGTCCACCGCCTTCCTGCAAGATCGTCCGTCTCAAAGGATCCATTATCTCACAAATACCCAGAAAGGGCTTGAAAAATTGTGTGATTTGGCTGGTGTCTGTGAGGGCTTGTCTGGAACCAATGTACCATAGGGAACCTTAGCTAGCAGGCCTTTACTCTCCGCTATACTCCACGTCTTCCAAACCAAAATGTTTTTATCAGGGAAAGCTTCAGGGCCACCATAGTCTGCATGGTTCCCACATACAACAGTTAAGGTCAAGCATGTACTGCCTCCAGAGGCAGCTGATACACCACAGTTAACTGCATTCGTAATCCACGAAACACATTTGGACCACCAACAAGCTGCTGCTTATTGAATTGCCCAGCAAGGTCAATGTCTATTGCTTTCAATGACCTGTACACGGGAACACTGCGACGCCAATGGCGGTGGTTTGAAAATGGTGCCTCTCGACCTTTAAATATCCTAGTCCGTACACAAACATAATTTCAGCTTGTATTCGACGTGTATACCAGACCATTCTACTGCTTACTGTACGCTGCTTAAACCTCAAAGCCTGAAACACACGAGAAACACGCGGCACGTCCGCAGAGGAACTGTCATTCGTCAGCTCCCTATACCGTGGCAACGATACATTTGTGGAGAGAACTTTTTCCCCCCATTTCCCCACATAAATACTGTGGTGTCACCGCCAGACACCACACTTGCTAGGTGGTAGCTTAAATCGGCCGCGGTCCATTAGTACATGTCGGACCCGCGTGTCGCCACTGTGTGATCGTAGACCGAGCGCCACCACACGGCAGGTCTCGAGAGACGTACTAGCACTCGCCCCAGTTGTACGACGACTTTGCTAGCGACTACACTGACGAAGCCTTTCGCTCATTTGCCGAGCAGGTAGAATAGCCTTCAGCTAAGTTAATGGCTACGACCTAGCAAGGCGCCATTTGTACCATTGCATGTACCTCAAGATAGAGTCTCACTTGTATCATCCAGAATGCTGTATACCAAAGGACAATATAAAAGTTAAGTGTTCTAGTAGCTACGTTCTTTTCTTTATCACATTCATTACGAATCCTGTTCCAGACTTAACGCCAGACGGCGTGATTTGACGCGTGCCCTTTCGGCTACTTCACTGTGGACTGGCTGCTTTAACAGTCCACTACAAATACGTCCCTGAAGTTTGCGGTTTTCTTAATGTTCACCCTGTATGCATACCGTGTACTGCACATGACTGTACCTCCTTATTTGCGTCCGTCATTCAGAGACCGTGCCATCATTTCATCGAAGTACCGGTACTTTTCTCTCAAATTCACCTAGCATTCTAGTATCTTTTTACGTTAATAATCAAGTTTGGGAAAAGTTATTAACACTGATTTTGTGACTGTTTTAAAAGTCATTGATTTGGTGATACTTGATTAGAACGCTGGGCAAAAAGGCTTTTTAATGTAAAGTACATTCTGTTGGCTGTAATAACTTTTTTTTCATGGGAGCTTTCATTAATGTTGGCGACTGACGATTCCAGCTCTTTAAAATACTCAACTCTCTCGTTATTGTAATCACTCACTGTAATTGAGGGTAGTACAGTATATTGTCCTGTATGACTTCCCAATACACATATATTTTGATTTCTATTGGCTGGCATTCAGTGCTGTATTCCCACAGGCCTGCTCAATTGCAACGAATGTCTCTTCTATTACCTTGCTAGTTCTTGTGACTATATGTCATAGGTATCTGCCTTCATTTGTAAAAGATCATTTCCTGCTCAACATTTTGCGTCCTGCATAATCTTCTCCAAGCCAAAATTAGAAAAGAGACACGGCAGAACATCTCTTTACCTTACATCATATTTTATACTTAATACCTTGTGATTTAGAAGCCTGCAAAGAGAGCATGTTGTGTAATCATACTCGCTCGAATCCAGAGCGATTAGAAATGGTTTGCCTGGGTTCAAGTGCCTGAAGCGGGCAGGCAGTTGGCGAACGAAACGCCAAGCGGAGGGCATCGTGGGCCACGTTGCTGTTGCGACCTTTTTGGGACTGGCTCTGTGTGCCTGTATGCTGGTGTCGCTACTGACATACTCCAGTCAGCTGATGGACCTACACGCACATCAATTTTGTTACGTTACAACCGTACACTGAAGGGCCAGTTAAACTGATACACCTGCCTGTTATCGTGTAAGACCCCCGCGAGCACCCAAACACGATGTGCCATGGACTCGACTAATGTATGCAGTAGTACTGGAGGGAACTGACACCATGAATCCTGCAGGGCCATCCATAAAATCGTAACAGTACGAGGGGTGGAGATCTCTACTGAACTCACGTTGCAAGGCATCCCAGATATGCTGGTGGGCCGCGGAGGTGTTTAAACTCACAAGAGTATTCTTGAAGCCACTCTGTAGAATTTCTGGGTGTGTGGGGACTCGCATTGTCCTGCTGGAATTGCTAAAGTCCGTCGGAATGCACTATTGACATGAATGGATGCAAGTGATCAGACAGAACGCATACGTACGTGTCACCTGTCAGAGTTGTATCAAGATGTATCAGGGGTCCCATATCACTCCAACTGCACATGCCCCACACCATTACAGAGCCTCCATGGGTGTGAACAGTCTCCTGCAGACATGCAGGATCCATGGATTCATGAGGTTGTCTCCATACCCGTACACGTCCATCCGCTAAATACGAGGGCAGTTCAATAAGTAATGCAACACATTTCTTTTCTCGGCCAATTTTGGTTGAAAAAACCGGAAATTTTTTGTGGAATATTTTCAAACATTCCCGCTTCGTCTCGTATAGTTTCATTGACTTCCGACAGGTGGCAGCGCTGTACGGAGCTGTTAAAATGGCGTCTGTAACGGATGTGCGTTGCAAACAACGGGCAGTGATCGAGTTTCTTTTGGCGAAAAACCAGGGCATCTCAGATATTCATAGGCGCTTGCAGAATGTCTACGGTGATCTGGCAGTGGACAAAAGCACGGTGAGTCGTTGGGCAAAGCGTGTGTCATCATCGCCGCAAGGTCAAGCAAGACTGTCTGATCTCCCGCGTGCGGGCCGGCCGTGCGCAGCTGTGACTCCTGCAATGGCGGAGCGTGCGAACACACTCGTTCGAGATGATCGACGGATCACCATCAAACAACTCAGTGCTCAACTTGACATCTCTGTTGGTAGTGCTGTCACAATTGTTCACCAGTTGGGATATTCAAAGGTTTGTTCCCGCTGGGTCCCTCGTTGTCTAACCGAACACCATAAAGAGCAAAGGAGAACCATCTGTGCGGAATTGCTTGCTCGTCATGTGGCTGAGGGTGACAATTTCTTGTCAAAGATTGTTACAGGCGATGAAACATGGGTTCATCACTTCGAACCTGAAACAAAACGGCAATCAATGGAGTGGCGCCACACCCACTCCCCTACCAAGAAAAAGTTTAAAGCCATACCTTCAGCCGGTAAAGTCATGGTTACAGTCTTCTGGGACGCTGAATGGCTCATTCTGTTCGATGTCCTTCCCCATGGTCAAACGATCAACTCTGAAGTGTATTGTGCTACTGTTCAGAAATTGAAGAAACGACTTCAGCGTGTTCGTAGGCACAAAAATCAGAAAGAACTTCTCCTTCTTCATGACAACGCAAGACCTCACACAAGTCTTCGCACCCGAGAGGAGCTCACAAAACTTCAGTGGACTGTTCTTCCTCATGCACCCTACAGCCCCGATCTCGCACCGTCGGATTTCCATATGTTTGGCCCAATGAAGGACGCAATCCGTGGGACGCACTACGCGGATGATGAAGAAGTTATTGATGCAGTACGACGTTGGCTCCGACATCGACCTGTGGAATGGTACCGTGCAGGCATACAGGCCCTCATTTCAAGGTGGCGTAAGGCCGTAGCATTGAATGGAGATTACGTTAAAAAATAGTGTTGTGTAGCTAAAAGATAGGGGAATAACCTGGTGTATTTCAATGCTGAATAAAACAACCCCTGTTTCAGAAAAAAAATGTGTTGCATTACTTATTGAACTGCCCTCGTACAATTTGAAACGAGACTCGTCCGCCTAGGCAACATATTTCCAGTTATCAACTGTCCAATGCCGGTGTCGATGGGCCCAGACGAGGTGTAAATCTTTGTGTTGTGCAGTTATCAAGGCTACAAGAGTGGGCCTTCGGGCTCGGAAAGCCCATATCGATGATAGTCCAGCACTGAAATCTGCAGCAATTTGCGGAAAGGTTGCCCTTCTGTCACGTAGAAACGATCCTCTTCTGTCGTCGTTGGTCCCTTTCTTGCAGGATCTTTTTGCGGCCGTACCGATATCAGAGATTTGATGTTTTACCGGATTCCTAACATTCACTGTGCACTCGTGAAATTATCGTACGGGAAAATTCCCAATTCATCGCTCCCACGGAAATTCTGTACCCCATTGTTCGTGTGCCGATTATAACACCACGTTCAAACTCATTTAAACCTTGACAATCTGCCATTGTAGCAGCAGTAACCGATGTAACAACTGCACAAGATTCCTTTTGTCTTATATAGGCGTCGCCGACTGCAGCGCTGTATTCTGCCGGTTTAAATATCTCTGTATTTGAATATGCACGCCCATATCAGATTCTTTGGCGTTTCAGTGCATATTCCTGGCTAGTAGTGCGTAATCGCGACATAATTCTGATCCAGAATTTGAAAACTCTTTGCGGTTTCACAGTGAAGCTATGTGTCTACCAGTTTTTGTAATGGGGGTAACTAAAAACCACATTACCCTTTTTTATAACATCATCTGATTTATTAATTCAAGTATACACATGTGAACTTGACTACCTAAGAAATATGAAATCTAAGGGGAATAAAATTATCTCGAATTCATTTCCTGATACCGTAATTAGAATGAATCGACTGGTTTCGGATCAAGTCTGCTTCGTCCATCTGGCGTAAGGTTCCATGCTGCACTGAAATTTCTCTTGCTAGTCGTATTTGAGACTGTAACATGAAACTTTCTTCTCGCTGAATTAGATAGCCTGAGAAAGAGACTCATGTTACTCTTTCATCTCTCAAGTCGATTATCGTCACTACTATCCATTCGGGTTAAATAGAAGTTAGCCTCACACATAGAGGCATGGCCCACAGTCCAGTCACTGACAAAAAGAGTATGTTTCTTGTCTTCTGACCCCATTCAACGGCCCTAAATAAAAATCACAAAAACAGGATAAGACATTAATTGCAAATTATAATTTTGTTCTAGCTTATCAGGAAAGGCACACCATCACATATGTGACGTGCAGTAATTAACGTCTCATCTTTATCACACACAGACATTTGCCGGCCGGTGTTGCCGTGCGGTTCTAGGTGCTTCAGTCTGGAACGGCATGACCGCTACGGTCGCAGGTTCGAATCCTGCCTCGGGCATGGATGTGTATCATGTCATTAGGTTAGTTAGGTTTAAGTAGTTCTAAGTTCTAGGAGACTGATGACCTTAGCAGTTAAATCCCATAGTGCTCAGAGTGAACACACAGACATTTACAGCAACCGGAAGGCCAACCACATAAACGTTAGAAATATTACCATTTTGTGCAAGGTCCGAAGTTCGACTTCCTCCTCTACGAGACGGAGACTGAGCACGTATCTCTAAAGTTGATGAACGCTAACGCTACAGTTAACCTGTAATGCCAAAATACTGGTAACACTGAAACTGGCGTATTGCAGTTAAGAGAAATTTTCATTTTCTGGATGCGATGTTGTTGTTGTTGTGGTCTTCAGTCCTGAGACTGGTTTGATGCAGCTCTCCATGCTACTCTATCCTGTGCAAGCTTCTTCATCTCCCAGTACCTACTTCTATTCTCTTCTTGTCCAAACTATTTACCGTCCATGTTTCACTTCCATACATGGCTACACTCCATACAAATACTCTCAGAAATGACTTCCTGACACTTAAATCTATACTCGATGTTAACAAATTTCTCTTCTTCAGAACGATTTCCCTGCCATTGCCAGTCTACATTTTATATCCTCTCTACTTCGACTATCATCAGTTAATTTGCTCCCCAAATAGCAAAACTCCTTTACTACTTTAAGTGTCTCATTTCCTAGTCTAATACCCTCAGCATCACCCGACTTAATTCGACTACATTCCATTATCCTCGTTTTGATTTTGTTGATGTTCATCTTATATCCTCCCTTCAAGACACCATCCATTCCGTTCAACTGCTCTTCCAAGTCCTTTGCTGTCTCTGACAGAATTACAATGTCATCGGCGAACCTCAAAGTTTTTATTTCTTCTCCATGGATTTTAATACCTACTCCGAGTTTTTCTTTTGTTTCCTTTACTGCTTGCTCAATATAGAGATTGAATAACATCGGGGAGACGCTAACCCTGTCTTACTCCCTTTCCAACCACTGCTTCCCTTTCATGTCCCTCGACTCTTATAACTGCCATCTGGTTTCTGTACAAATTGTGAATAGCCTTTCGCTCCCTGTATTTTACCCCTGCCACCTTTAGAATTTGAAAGAGAGTAATCCAGTCAACATTGTCTAAAGCTTTCTCTAAGTCTACAAATGCTAGAAACGTAGGTTTGACTTTCCTTAATCTTTCTTCTAAGATAAGTCGTAAGGTCAGTATTGCCTCACGTGTTCCAGTATTTCTACGGAATCCAAACTGATCTTCCCCGAGGTCGGCTTCTACTAGTTTTTCCATTCGTCTGTAAAGAATTCGTGATAGTATTTTGCAGCTGTGGCTTATTAAACTGATTGTTCGGTTATTCTCACATCTGTCAACACCTGCTTTCTTTGGGATTGGAATTATTATATTCTTCTTGAAGTCTGAGGGTATTTCGCCTGTTTCATACATCTTGCTCACCGGATGGTAGAGTTTTGTCAGGACTGGCTCTCCCAAGGCCGTCAGTAGTTCCAATGGAATATTGTCTACTCCCGGGGCCTTGTTTCGACTCAGGTCTTTCAGTGCTCTGTGAAAGTCTTCACGCAGTATCATATCTCCCATTTCATCTTCATCTACATCCTCTTCCATTTCCATAATATTGTCCTCAAGTACATCGCCCTTGTATAGACCCTCTATATACTCCTTCCACCTTTCTGCTTTCCCTTCTTTGCTTAGAATTGGGTTTCCATCTGAGCTCTTGATGTTCATACAAGTGGTTCTCTTTTCTCCAAAGGTCTCTTTAATTTTCCTGTAGGCAGTATCTGTCTTACCCCTTGTGAGATAAGCCTCTACATCCTTACATTTGTCCTCTAGCCATCCCTGATTAGCCATTTTGCACTTCCTGTCGATCTCATTTTTGAGACGTTTGTATTCCTTTTTGCCTTCTTCATTTACTGCATTGTTATATTTTCTTCTTTCATCAGTTAAATTCAATATTTCTTTTGTTACCCAAGGATTTCTACTAGCCCTCGTCTTTTTACCTACTTGATCCTCTGCTGCCTTCACTACTTCATCCCTCAAAGGTACCCATTCTTCTTCTACTGTATTTCTTTCCCCCATTCCTGTCAATTGTTCCCGTATGCTCTCCTTGAACTCTCTACAACCTCTGGTTCTTTCAGTTTATCCAGGTCCCATCTCCTTAAATTCCCACCTTTTTGCAGTTTCTTCAGTTTTAATCTACAGGTCATAACCAATAGATTGTGGTCAGACTCCACATCTGCCCCTGGAAATGTCTTACAATTTAAAACCTGGTTCCTAAATCTCTGTCTTGCCATTATATAATCTATCTGATACCTTTTAGTATCTCCATGGTTTTTCCATGTGTACAACCTTCTATCATGATTCTTAAACCAAGTGTTAGCTATGATTAAGTTATGCTCTGTGCAAAATTCTACCAGGCGGCTTCCTCTTTCATTTCTTAGCCCCAATCCATATTCTCCTACTACGTTTCCTTCTCTCCCTTTTCCTACACTCGAATTCCAGTCACCCATGACTATTAAATTTTCGTCTCCATTCACTATCTGAATAATTTATTTTATTTCATCATACATTTCTTCAATTTCTTCGTTATCTGCAGAGGTAGTTGGCATATAAACTTGTACTACTGTAGTAGGTGTGGGCTTCGTATCTATCTTGGCCACAATAATGCGTTCACTAAGCTGCTTGTAGTAGCTTAGCCGCGTTCCTATTTTCCTATTTATTATTAAACCTACTCCTGCATTACCCCTATTTGACTTTGTGTTTATATCCCTGTAGTCACCTGACCAGAAGTCTTGTTCCTCCTGCCACCGAACTTCACTACTTCCCACTATATCTAACTTTAACCTATCCATTTCCCTTTTCAAATTTTCTAACCTACCTGCCCGATTAAGGGACCTGACATTCCACGCTCCGATCCGTAGAACGCCAGTTTTCTTTCTTCTGGACGCGTAGAGTGTATTAAAGAAGAAAACGTGGTCTACAGTAATTTAAACGTACGCCTATAGCTTCAGGCTCTGTCTTACAATAACGTTCCAGGTTGTGCACCCATAACAAAAACTGAATTGTCGGACACATATCGCCTTCCAGTACCCCTAATGCATAACTGAATGGCTCTAAAAATATCACGAATTCTTTTGGACCTTTGCTGGCGTTACCAGTAACTTTCTCAGAAACGTCTATCTCCGGAATTATTTCGATGATTATGTCGCACTGGCTAACTACAGGCTCTAGCATTCTAAACAAGCTGTTCCACCTATTGTCCGTTTTTTGCTTCAGCCTTATCTGTATCGATTCACATCAGATGTTTTCTTCATGAAATGGACAGTATCGTGCGCAGCGTAAGTCGTGGAATAAACAACTGCAATTTCAGTTATCAAACAATCGTCACTAAAAGCGCATTTCAGGACTGCCTTCTGCAATGCCTTACACATACCACCGCCTTGGTCAGTGACAAATGAAATATTATTAAAATGCAACACATTTATTCCTCAAAATTTGAATAATGTCTCTTTAAAATAGTTTTTATAAATTCTCCAGATTCTTTTATTCTTAGAAATGGTAATGAGGATGATGTTTAGTTTGTAGAGCGCTCAACGACGTGGTTATCGGAGCACTTACAAATCCCCATTCTTTACAATGTCCAGTCTCGTCATTATCCCGAATGGTGATGAAATGATGAAGACTATACGAACACCAAGTACCCGGGCGGAGAAAATGCCCGACCTGGCCGGATACCGAAACCGGATCCCCGTTATCCAGAGGCACATAGAGATGAGAGTTGTCAACAGTCTCATATTTCGCAGTGACTATTCTTGATCAAGTGCGCAGTAATAGATATGTAACACATTTTGTGATACGTATGGATCCACACATCCACTGTACATCCATAGGTTTCACGACTATGACCTGAATAGTGTTGGGCCCATACTCACCCATATTTCATCGGCTGGTCTTTCACTGTTGAACAATACTGTCGTAGAATGAGACAAAATGTTGGAGACGTCTACATGAGCCAGGTTTGGGCCGACGTTTAGAGGCTCCTACCATATAGCGCGAAATCCTACACGTACTACTTACTAAAGTAAATGAACGGTGATCTCTGGAACACTTTCATACCTTTTTAACTAACGCAGCTTTCAGTGAAACTAGAAATGCTTCAGAACATATACTTTGTCGTGTTCTGCAGACCTATGCCTTCGCACGTGTGGTGACGGATCCTAAGGAGAGCATAGCACTTCCTACTGTACATGCAGTACATCCTCATCAGTCACTACTGAAAATCTCTCCGGACCATTGTTACGTCCATTGTCTTTCACGCTCATTATATATTCTTTCAAATCAAGTTTCGCTTTCGCATTCTCCTTCATCTCAAGTTCACGCACCGTGATCCGAGCGGGGGGGACTGAGCGTTGCCCGTGGAACTAAAGTAGTCGACCGGGCAATTCGAGCGTGTGAAGCTGAGCGAACGTCGAGGAAGTCAAGTGCAGCTATTATCTGCAGGAATTACGCGGGACTACATGCACCCTGCAGTTCGAGCGAGCATAAACGTCTGGTAGGAGACCTCTATGGTGGATCAAACGGCATTCCTCCCTTCTTACAGTACTCTGCCCCTAATTCATTGTCATCCTTACAAACCTTAACTATATTCCAGGGGTTCCTAGTTCAAACAAAGTACTGTGAATTTACTTTCCGTCAATGTTATCGTACAGTGATTGGTAGTCGATGAAGTGGCAATGCGTGATAATTCAGTTGTCTTTTCTAAAGACTGTACTAGGTTGTTGGTCATATGAAGTGCTGATTTTCCTGAGAGAAATGCACACTTATATCAGCCAAACTGTCTCTAAAAACCTGGGAGGAGACAGTCGAAAAATATGATGGAGAATACTTTCCATCCCATGTATAACAGCATAATTCATCAACAGTATTAATACTCATATATATATATATATATCCTTGCTTGTATGGACGGCTCTACTACTGGGACACTTTTTCCTCATCTCATACTGAAATGACCACCTTTCAGAGAGTCTCTGCTGACTGATAGCTTACTTCAACAGTGTCCCAGGAACACTATCTGTTATTGGTAACACAATTCTCTCCAATTTCATGAAAATTATTCCTGTATCATTTTAAGGGTCGTATTCTACTGACACTGGTGTTTATTTATTGTAGCCTGAGGTTAAAGATTAAAATAAATAATTTTTTCAGTGGTACGGGACTTCGGAGATAGTTGACATAGATTTTGGTTCTTGATTTCTCTAATTTTTTGTGCAGTACTTGGAGAATTTCTGCTGAATGTAGCGGTTTCCTTACCTTTTTGACTACAGGACCTGTTAACTGAATGTGTATCTAGGTAAACCCAGAAACGCTGTTCCCATGCCAACTTCACTAGTTGCTGTGTTGGTAGGCGTATTCCAAGAGGTGCGTTGGCGTAACCTCACATGGTCTATAATACTTAGGCAGAACACAGCAAGTTTCAAGAGAAAACATTTTCTTATACCGAAACTGCCAGTAACATATTTTGCAAAGAAAAAATTCTTAAAAAAATAAATTTCTTGGGAAGACGTACCATTTGTACAATGTTTCTTTGCTTGGATGTGTAAAGAACAGTATGAACTTAAATTTATGAACAAAAAATACATTCTTCAAGAAAAATAAGTTTTGCTTTCTGTTACAGCTAAACGTAATTATTCGAATACAATTATTTCTGTTTTTAAATCTACCACGAATGCTGAAGTTGGATGCTCGTTTGTTCGAACACGTGAATGTAGTGTCCATCCATTTAAGCCGTGATTCTAACATTGAGACTGTATGGGGCAAGTTTTCATAGGTATGCCAACTGATCCCATACCAAACTATGCCACTAACCCAAAACGCATGGCCCGGCCGGAGTGGCCGTGCGGTTCTGGGCGCTACAGTCCGGAGCCGAGCGACCGCTACGGTCGCAGGTTCGAATCCTGCCTAGGGCATGGATGTGTGTGTTGTCCTTAGGTTAGTTAGGTTTAATTAGTTCTAAGTTCTAGGCGACTGATGACCTCCGAAATTAAGTCGCATAGTGCTCAGAGCCATTAGAACCATTTTGAACCAAAACGCATGTCAAAAAACAAATTGATACCAGACAGTCAAATACGTCACGAACTACAAATTATCATACATGCGTGAAAACGCAGTTAATCGCTGTTTCGAAAACCGCTTTCAGCAGCGCCTCAGTTCGATCTGCGATTTCATCAGAACAAAAAAGTTCAGACTGCAAGTTCACACGGCAGCCAGGATTACGATGAAACAGATGCCCTTTATTCGTGACATTTCCAAGCCGATTGAGATTACGGTCGATCGTCTTCCTTTAAATGCACTTCATATTTCAGAATCAAAGCGTTCTAGCTCCTCTGCTGCAGGAAAAAGAATCTGTGGGCCAAGTAACCCACTATGCTACCTAACATCGGTCTCCTCTAGTGATAGCGAACGTAAAAATGGTTCAAATGGCTCTGAGCACTATGGGACTCAACTGCTGTGGTCATAAGTCCCCTAGAACTTAGAACTACTTAAACCTAACTAACCTAAGGACAGCACACAACACCCAGCCATCACGAGGCAGAGAAAATCCCTGACCCCGCCGGGAATCGAACCCGGGAACCCGGGCGTGGGAAGCGAGAACGCTACCGCACGACCACGAGATGCGGGCAATATAGCGAACGTACCAGTCGACTCGCGCTACGCAGGAATACTAGCAAAAGACATGTATGTGTGTATGTATGTATGTATGTAGCACTTGCTGTTTGATCATGCCAGTTGTTCATAGGCTCAATTAGCCAGGTATACTACCTACCATGTAATGTGATTTTCAAGTATTCTGTTTTCTTCACCTGTTACTTAGTCTCTGGACTCCTCAATACATCGCCTTTAGGTTCCAACTGCTATCCCAAATCCGTAACTGAAATACTAGATATGCTATGTGTAGTGTCGGCAGACTTGCCAACACTACGCACACTAATTGAAAGAGGCGGCCAAGATGCACGCGCTAACTCACGAAGGATGGAGTGAGGTCTGAAACAGGAGACTTAATGAATGTGATAAAGAAAATACGTATCTTTGGAACATACTTAACTTTTAATACATCCTTGTATACATCGTTCTTGATGAGACATCTGGAGATTGTGGCGATACAAGTGACTCTTTATATACAAGCTATTTAAGGCTAATGGCGCCTTGCTAAGTCGTAGCCATTAACTTAGCTGAAGGCTATTCTAACTGTCTCTCGGCAAATGAGAGAAATCGCTTCGTCCGTATAGTCGCTAGCAACGTCGTCGTACAACTGGGGCGAGTTCTCGTACGTCTCTCGAGACCTGCCGTGTGGTGGCGCTCGGTCTGCGATCACACAGTGGCGACACGCGGGTCCGACATGTACTAATGGACCGCGGCCGATTTAAGCTACCACCTAGCAAGTGTGGTGTCTGGCAGTGACACCACACTATGTCCAGCATCGTAGCTGTACTTAAATGTCTTTGTAAATTTATATACATTTCCATTACTTCTGCACGCCAACGGGGCATATTTCTTATTAACCACTCCGAACCATGCCAAATCCAAGATGAGACCAAACCTTTCCCTCTTATCATCAGTATACTTTTGCTGCGAGCCATTTCCTGTTGTTTTCTTTGCAACTAACAGCAACTGAGTATTCACCTCGATTAGTAGACGCACTATTTGCTTTCCTAGTCACTGTCCGTTTTCTCCCTCAACATTTCTCTTCCTTTCAGTATGTTTTATGCCAATTTACCGCTTTTATTTATCTTACTTCTGTCCACTAATAATTTTTTCTCCACGTCCTGATCTTTCATTAATATCGCTATGCCTTACTGTCTGTATATCATTACTCCTGTTTGACAGGGACGAAATATTCTTAACACAATGTCAACTTCGGTAATAGGACTTGCCTTACGGTAATAATATCTTTCATTTATATATTATTATAACATTTAATATTATTATCGTAAAAGACAGCAGCAGACTGCAGTATTACTCCATCTGTAATATTTTATCACCATTTGTACACTTCCTTGAACTGTGTAATGTAACGACTGCAGGTATTATAGAAGTGGGTGTTTGTAGTTACCATATAGGCATTGTATCTATGTCAACGATTATCGATTACCCTCACATTTAATTGTCATTAAGAAGCGTAGTAAATCTGTTATGTACAAGTCTTGAAGTATGCGTATCGTAATATTAGTTTTGAAAATAACCTTTCTAGACGCCTGATTAGCTACTGAAGACCTGAGTATCGACATGTCTGCACTATCTAAATGAGCGCAGTATAGAGTGTTATAGCTCGATCCATGTAAAATCCAGGCGGTACTGGTTGGTCATTCTAGGCTCATCAGCCCAAGTTATTGGGAATCCTTACCATCTTTAACTGTAAACTGAACAAATACCAACCTATCTCCTTCAGCAAAGAGTCTAGGAGCAATAATAGATGAAAATCTAAATTCTACTGAAAATATAACTGTAATGCAGCACTTTAAGTTTCCTTTCCGCAGATTTTACTATATCAGGATACATCCGCTTCGTACACCTACAAATTCTTTTTATATCTGCCACTATCGTTATTGCAATTATTGACATCATGTCTGTCATTTCAGTTATTATTATTATTATTATTATTATCAATATTAGTGGCAGCAGCTGTACCACAGGCTGTGGCAAACAAAAGTGCCCCGGTCGAGCGAAGCAGTACTAATGAAGCAGGGAAATACCTACAGTTACTTCCAACAGGGTAGAGCAATTGCCCACACAGCCGGCTGAAACTTGGAGCTCCTTTACGCCATCTTCACGTCTGACAGTTGATAGCACAAGTCAGCCAGGTAGCGGCTCTAGGAGGCCTCCCAGGTCACCTGATCTGTCACTGTGCGATTCCTTTGTTTTTGGGAGCCCCTAAATCTAAGATGGATCGCAACAACCCTCACAGTCTTCAAGAACTGTAGCAGAACATTTAGTCTTCAGCGACTTGTTGACCAGAGCCCATAAATGCCAAAAGATGAATGGCGGTCACTTTCAACATTTGCTATAGTCGGGTTATAGTTCAATTCTTTTATCTTGGCGGCTCGCGCATGCCCGCCCAGACGCGGGACATTGCTGCGTTGCCAGTTGCACACGACGCACGCGTCAAGAGAAGCAGCGCCATAGTGTAGCATAGTTCGCAAGCTTACGTTTAAGGGGAAGCGCACAGTTCATGAAGTAAAGCCACCACGGCCGCATTAACCTTTTCGCTGCTACAAAGACGTGCTCCCTGCATTCCGCGCTGTGCGCGATTTTGTCACTGCACTGCTCGCCTGTGCAGACACATGGTGTTCCGACTGCTTTGACACTTATCATTCGATTCCACAAAATCTATTTGGCACAAAAATTTCAGTTTTACACATCATCTTGACTGATAACTTTGCCCCATAAATGACATAATTTTGTTTCGACGTTCAACGCAGTTATTATGCAGCATTAAATATAGTAAACCATTGCACGAAATATTGAAGAGTTTGCAGGGGCAAAAGTCCATTGAGTGTACTTTTCATATGGTGGATTTTAGTTGCCACAATGTTGAGAATGAAATGTGGACAAGAGACCTAAATTTCATATAAAATTTAGTGTATAACAATATCTCATTTAATTTAAGTACCACATAGGTGTCGTTTGTAATACTGAGAAATATTCCGTCTTTCGCCACTGTAACAGAAGTTTTATTTACACTGGGCACATTTGGCTTTATTTTAAAGCACTTCAATCAATCAAAAGGAAGTAGACAAAATACATTAAGCAAAACTGTGGACTTAGAAAAACATTAGAACTTGAATATGCCATCTATCAGTGAAGTGCTCTGAGCTATGTCAAATATAATTTTTGTGTGTGGCACACACAAACAGCATTTATTTGCTAAAACACTGATCAGTTGACACAAACGTTGAATATTGTGTTACTGCAGCACAAAACTACGAAAGGTGACTTGGCAATGGAGGAGACAAAATACTGTCCACTGAAGATGCTTCAAAAGAGAGAAACGCGTCTGGTCTAAATAATTCGCTTATTACAGTTGCAGAAGAGGAATATATTTCAATACCATTGGTAAAACTGCGACTGTGGAACAAAAACAAGAAAGAGAACATGAGTACCATTGTGTATGTGCCATACCTTTCATTGATTGAAGTGCTTTAAATAAAGCCAAACGCGCCCGGTGTAAATAAAACTTTTACTACCGGTACGGTTGCGAAAGACGGAATATTTCTCAATATTACATACGACACCTATGTGGTACTTAAATTAAATGAGATATTGTTATACAGTAAGTTTTATGTGAAATTTAGGTATCTTGTCCACATTTCATTCTCAACATTGTGGCAGCTAAAATCGGCCATACGGAAAGTATACGCTATGGACTTTTACCTCTGCAAACTCTTCAAAATTTCTTGCAATGGTTTACTACATTTAATGCTGCACAATAACGGCGTTGAACATCGAAGCAAAATTTAGTCATTTGTGGGGGGGAAGCTATCAGTCAAGAAGATGTGTAAAAATCAAATTTTTGGGCCAAATAGTTTTTGTGAAATCGAATGATAAGTGTGTCAAAGCAGTGGCAACACCATGTGTCTGCACAGGCGAGCAGTGCAGTGATGACAAAATCGCACACATCGCTGGATGCAGGGAGCGCGTGTCTGCAGCAGCGAAAGGGTTAATGAAGAGACAAAGCACTCGAAATTACAAAAAACTGCATTCAAACGAATAAAATTCGTTAAGTAAGACACTTAGATATTGTTTTTAAATAAAGAAAATATTACGCACCGCACAAGGTTTGAACTCATAACCTTTCGCTTTTTTTTTTTTTTAAATCTCATTTTGTCCGCTTTCGTTCGTTGCATCTGCTCGGGGCGGATATCGTAAGACATCCGTTTAAGTTCGTTGTTGATCGATTGACTCAGTTTTTTTTTTTTTTTTTTTTTTTTTTTTTTTTTTACAGAAACGCTTTGCAACCCAACACATTAACCGTTACGCTAACGCAGCTCGTCGGGCAGTAATATCCATGACGACTCTACCACGTGACGCAAAATACTGACAAACACTGTTGGTATGACTATGAATTGCTCATGCTTTGTCGAAGTACAATAGGAAATAAACAATTACCGCTGTTCTTTATTGCGAAAAAGCGGTTCGTGAGACTGATACAAACACCTTTCCTTGCTATCGCCTGAATTAGGAGTCTTATTGCTTGTTTGGTTTAATTAATTAATAGAATATGAAGAAATTGGTATAAAGAATGCTTTTTCCAAGCTTTCTATAAAAGAAACTCTGCTATCAAGACATTGCTTTTGTTCTATTACTTTATTTATGACTGAACGTTTCTAAAACTGGTGATACTCGTCCGCGCTCTGCACTGCAGTCGAGATTTGGCAACGTCGTTCTCTGTTCATTGGCTGACTGTGTTTTGTGACGTCAGATGCTCAGAACGAACCTAAACTCGGCCGCCAACGTAAATGACGCGCACTTTAGTACTGCATTTCTTTCCCTCAGCTGTGTTTCTTTGTAACCTGGGACACAGTTCTCTGGGCCACTTTCATTTGTCCCACCCTTTGGAAGTATTGCCAGTGTTAACTCTATTACCTCATAGTCAGTTTTACTTACATTGTTCCAATATACATGACGATCTCTTTAATACTCTTTCTCATTTTAAAGCTGTTACTGCTTAGGTAACCATAAAGCGAAAAAGGTACTGTATGTGTGAAACCCAGATTAGGTTAAATGAATAAGTAATTAAATAAAAATGAGATATAAGGCGTACCCTGAGGCCCTAATCTTGGTATTTAAAAAAAATTATACTGAGTAAATTAAAATACACAGTAGAAACCGACTTAAGAGTTTCCCGATTTTTCTACTGTTTTTGTTGTTGTGAGATGTGAGGTTATTATGCAGCTATTGTAAGAAAAAAATGTCTGACGTATTACGTATGCGTACGCTTCGCCGATTTCGGTCAGTGGGAGTTTAGAGGTTTTTCTGACGTTTTATCAGCACAAGTAGTCTCCGCCACCAGCAATGGAGCCTTCATCTTTAACACTGCCTGGCACTCAAACTCACGAAACGTCCGAAAAAGTGCTAAATGACCGTCGGCTGGGGATCCCTAGACGATAGCCTACAGTTAGCAAGTAATGACGGGACCGCGAAAGATCCAATCACTTAAGAACTTCGAATGGTAATATGAATATCGTCGTGGAAACGGATGGTATTTTTTCCTGTGAGTGACTGAATTACTGCTGCGGTACCCTTCTCCCTGGGGTAATAAGAGATTTCGGGTAGGGGAGAGTTTAGTATCTGGAGGATACTGTACCTAGAGACCTGAGTTTCTCCCGGCGTATACATTGTTCAAATAACTTAGGAGAATGCAGCCGGTTGACATCATCGCCAGCAGCCGATGTTTCAACAGCAGCACACCCTGATATTTTCAAAGCAAAATTGCGGCAAGTAAGCTAACACATGATGTTCCCTGATCGGTGTTTTCATGTGGTGAATGATTTTAGAATCACATGGAGGAATGCACAGTAGAAACCGACTAAAAGAGTTTCCACTATTTTCTACTATTTTTATTGTTGTAAGACGTGTAGTGGTATATTATGCAGCTATTGTTAATATTGCAAGTTATATACAGTGTGTTACAAAAAGGTACGTCCAAACTTTCAGGAAACATTCCTCACAGACAAAGAAAGAAAATATGTTATGTGGACATGTGTCCGGAAACGCTTACTTTCCATGTTAGAGCTCATTTTATTACTTCTCTTCAAATCACATTAATCATGGAATGGAAACACACAGCAACAGAACGAACCAGCGTGACTTCAAACACTTTGTTACAGGAAATGTTCAAAATGTCCTCCGTTAGCGAAGATACATGCATCCGCCCTCAGTCGCATGGAATCCCTCATGCGCTGATGCAGCCCTGGAGAATGGCGTATTGTATCACAGCCGTCCACAATACGACCACGAAGAGTCTCTACATTAGGTACCGGGGTTGCGTAGACAAGAGCTTTCAAATGCCCCCATAAATGAAAGTCAAGAGGGTTGAGGTCAGAAGAGCGTGGAGGCCATGGAATTGGTCCGCCTCTACCAATCCATCGGTCACCGAATCTGTTGTTGAGAAGCGTACGAACACTTCGACTGAAATGTGCAGGAGCTCCATCGTGCATGAACCACATGTTGTGTCGTACTTGTAAAGGCACATGTTCTAGCAGCACAGGTAGAGTATCTCGTATGAAATCATGATAACGTGCTCCATTGAGTGTAGGTGGAAGAACATGGGGCCCAATCAAGACATCACCAACAATGCCTGCCCAAACGTTCACAGAAAATCTGTGTTGATGACGTGATTGCACAACTGCGTGCGGATTCTAGTCAGCCCACACATGTTGATTGTGAAAATTTACAATTTGATCACGTTCGAATGAAGCCTCATCCGTAAAGAGAACATTTGAACTGAATTGAGGATTGGCACATTGTTGGATGAACCATTCGCAGAAATATACCCGTGGAGGCCAATCAGCTGCTGATTGTGCCTGCACACGCTGTACATGGTACAGAAACAAGTTCTTCTCCCGTAGCACTCTCCATACAGTGACGTGGTCAACGTTACCTTGTACAGCAGCAACTTCTCTGACGCTGACATTAGGGTTATCGTCAACTGCACGAAGAATTGCCTCGTCCATTGCAGGTGTCCTCGTCGTTCTAGGTCTTCCCCAGTCGCGAGTCATAGGCTGGAATGTTCCGTACTCCCTAAGACGCTGATCAATTGCCTCGAACGTCTTCCTGTCGGGACAGCTTCGTTCTGGAAATCTGTCTCGATACAAACGTACCGCGCCACGGCTATTGCCCCGTGCAAATCCTTACATCAAATGGGCATCTGCCAACTCCGCATTTGTAAACATTGCACTGACTGCAAAACCACGTTCGTGATGAACAGTAACCTGTTGATGCTACGTACTGATGTGCTTGATGCTAGTACTGTAGAGCAATGAGTCGCATGTCAACACAAGCACCGAAGTCAACATTGCCTTCCTTCAATCGGGCCAAATAGAGGTGAATCGAGGAAGTACAGTACATACTGACGAAACTAAAATGAGCTCTAACATGGAAATTAAGCGTTTCTGGACACATGTCAATATAACTTCTTTTCTTTATTTGTGTGTGAGGAATGTTTCCTGAAAGTTTGGCCGTACCTTTTAGTAACACCCTGTATATTTAAGTACTGTATTTAATATTAGAGCTTTGTGGAGGATGTTGTTAATTCCTCAGTTGCAGGTTTTTATGGTGAGTAAAATTATTAATAATCTTAAAACTATTTACATACTTCGTTGGCTGTGCGCCATGTGGTCCCTTGCAACGGGAAAAGGTCTTATTCAATTAAATACGTCGTATCTGCTGATGCACTGAGTTCCTTTGATGTCGTACCCATCTTCCCCGATCTGAAATTGGAAATTATTGTTACTGACCATTAGCTTCTATTTCAAATTTTTCTAACTTGTAACTACTTTTTGATAATGCTTCCTCCTAATTTGATTTCGCTTACCAATTATTCGTGTGTAGCACAGTAAGAATGTAACACAGATTTTAAATACAGAATTAATACGATTTTCTCGACTGCAACAATTTTAAATTTGTACAGAATATTTTTTCTGGGTGCATGGGAATTTTCTACATCGGAACATTCTACCACATTTGGAGAACCTATTTCTCCCGAATAATACTTGTTGTTTCAGAAAAGGACTGCAGCGCACACAAATTAAATGTTATCATTTCAAACGGAATAAGAAAACAGTTTAAACTTCTGTTACAGCCCTGCCTATATGTGAAAGTTTGGAAAGTGTAGCTAGTTACAAGAGTCGCCCTACTGCTTTATAACATGGTTAAATCAGCCACATTATTTTTCTGAAATGTATATGTCTGGGACATTTCATTCACACCTTTCCCAATTCTTCAACTACTGAAAACCGCGGTTCACTCCCGGCACAGGATGAGATAATGAGACGCTGGCAAGAATGCGAAAAGGTCGGCGACGGGGAGGCTGGTGGTTTGCGTGGTGGAGTAAGGGGGTGGCTGGTTTGGGTGGGGAAGGGGGTGGATGTTATTCGGCGGTAAATTATTCAAACCGGTGACAGTCCTGAAAGTCCAGCACAAACTCAGTTCGCAAAACAAACTTTATCTCCACTGCGTTTCCATGGCGGCGGACACAAAATTCCACACCCCCGCCTGGGGCGGACTTCGCACAAACAGTTTCCACCCAGACTCGTCCTCTGCAGTATTTATGCAGCTTCCTCGTTCACCGAATGTTCCCTAATGAGGCAGAAGATCCTCTAACAGCTGCGAAAATGTAAAAGGAACCTCAGGATGCTATGAGACAACAGGAAAGTAGGGGAGAGTGGTGGACGTTGGCACACTTCCCAAACTTTAGCCTTTATTCACTCCGTAATAGACGTTTAATAAAGTTCCTTATTACATTTTTAAACGATGGCACTCGCTTTTCAAGTGTAACAGTCAGTATTTGACATTAATCCAGAAAATAAAAGCTTTTCCTAATATGAAAACGTGTTCCGAGGTACAACACGGTCATGTACCTGGGACTTAATATTGTGCCGAAATTTAAAGGCGTTGCAATCCAGAAAATATTATCAATACTGTTTTCCGTTTTCTTTTCATTACCTTATTACTCTACTTCACACAAATAATCATTAAGTGAAATCAGATTAAGGAGAAGTCTTATCAATTACCTTTACAGGTTAAATAAATTTGTAAACAGACGCTGTCGCAATCTAAAAAGAGGTTCCGTTTTCAAGACAGTTAAAATTATGAAAGACATTAAGTAAGCTTATAAGGGCAGCGTACGAACATCTCCCACTCATTTGATTCATATTGACCTTACGTGTATGGGCATGGTTATGACTTCAACGAATGTAAACAGGAAGATGCATCTCCCAATCGTTCGCGAGGAAATAGAGCTGGAAGTTTCAGGTGTATTTATATATTCCGTATGATAGCTAGAATTCCGCAGTCAAGAGATTAAGAGCTGAGTTTCGTAAGCTCGATGTCTATGGATCGTATCTGGCTTGCGGCGCAATTTTATTTTATTTCATACACACGTAATTCTAACCAATAAATATGTGTGGTGCGCCGGGAAAATGTGCGATGACCGAACACCACTTACCAAAGTAACATACATTTTGTTTTGCAATGAACAGAGTGAAGAACCCATGCACATGCAAAGATTTGTCGTTTATCACAAGTGGTGTATGTCGCAATAAACGTTTCCATTGTTTCTAGTATCGGTACCATGCTGATTCGTGCAGTGCTCCATAAATTACACATTATACTTATCACACATGCAGATCAGACAATGTTTGAAGGACTACACCGATTCGATTGAAAGTTTTTGCGAATCCATTTTTTCTCGTTACGAGAATTTTTTCTCCTTCTTTGGGGGTAAATTACACATTATACTTATCACACATGCAGATCAGACAATGTAAGTGAATGACTACACCGATTCGATTGAAAGTTTTTGCTTATCCATTTTTTCTCGTTACGAGAATTTTTTCTCCGTCTTTGGGGGTAAATTACACATTATACTTATCACACATGCAGATCAGACAATGTACGTAAAGGACTACACCGATTTGATTGAAAGTTTTTGCGAATCCATTTTTTCTCGTTACGAGAATTTTTTCTCCTTCTTTGGGGGTAAATTACACATTATACTTATCACACATGCAGATCAGACAATGTAAGTGAATGACTACACCGATTCGATTGAAAGTTTTTGCGAATCCATTTTTTCTCGTTACGAGAATTTTTTCTCCGTCTTTGGGGGGAAATTACACGTTATACTTATCACACATGCAGATCAGACAATGTACGTAAAGGACTACACCGATTTGATTGAAAGTTTTTGCGAATCCATTTTTTCTCGTTACGAGAATTTTTTCTCCTTCTTTGGGGGTAAATTACACATTATACTTATCACACATGCAGATCAGACAATGTAAGTGAATGACTACACCGATTCGATTGAAAGTTTTTGCGAATCAATTTTTTCTCGTTACGAGTATTTTTTCTCCGTCTTTGGGGGGAAATTACACGTTATACTTATCACACATGCAGATCAGACAATGTAAGTGAAGGACTACACCGATTTGATTGAAAGTTTTTGCGAATCCATTTTTTCTCGTTACGAGAATTTTTTCTCCTTCTTTGGGGGTAAATTACACATTATACTTATCACACATGCAGATCAGACAATGTAAGTGAATGACTACACCGATTCGATTGAAAGTTTTTGCGAATCCATTTTTTCTCGTTACGAGAATTTTTTCTCCTTCTTTGGGGGTAAATTACACATTATACTTATCACACATGCAGATCAGACAATGTAAGTGAAGGACTACACCGATTCGATTGAAAGTTTTTGCGAATCCATTTTTTCTCGTTACGAGAATTTTTTCTCCTTCTTTGGGGGTAAATTACACATTATACTTATCACACATGCAGATCAGACAATGTAAGTGAAGGACTACACCGATTCGATTGAAAGTTTTTGCGAATCCATTTTTTCTCCTTACGAGAATTTTTTCTCCTTCTTTGGGGGTAAATTACACATTATACTTATCACACATGCAGATCAGACAATGTAAGTGAAGGACTACACCGATTCGATTGAAAGTTTTTGCGAATCCATTTTTTCTCGTTACGAGAATTTTTTCTCCTTCTTTGGGGGTAAATTACACATTATACTTATCACACATGCAGATCAGACAATGTAAGTGAAGGACTACACCGATTCGATTGAAAGTTTTTGCGAATCCATTTTTTCTCGTTACGAGAATTTTTTCTCCTTCTTTGGGGGTAAATTACACGTTATACTTATCACACATGCAGATCAGACAATGTAAGTGAAGGACTACACCGATTCGATTGAAAGTTTTTGCGAATCCATTTTTTCTCCTTACGAGAATTTTTTCTCCTTCTTTGGGGGTAAATTACACATTATACTTATCACACATGCAGATCAGACAATGTAAGTGAAGGACTACACCGATTCGATTGAAAGTTTTTGCGAATCAATTTTTTCTCGTTACGAGTATTTTTTCTCCTTCTTTGGGGGTAAATTACACATTATACTTATCACACATGCAGATCAGACAATGTAAGTGAAGGACTACACCGATTCGATTGAAAGTTTTTGCGAATCCATTTTTTCTCGTTACGAGAATTTTTTCTCCTTCTTTGGGGGTAAATTACACATTATACTTATCACACATGCAGATCAGACAATGTAAGTGAAGGACTACACCGATTCGATTGAAAGTTTTTGCGAATCCATTTTTTCTCCTTACGAGAATTTTTTCTCCTTCTTTGGGGGTAAATTACACATTATACTTATCACACATGCAGATCAGACAATGTAAGTGAATGACTACACCGATTCGATTGAAAGTTTTTGCGAATCCATTTTTTCTCGTTACGAGAATTTTTTCTCCTTCTTTGGGGGTAAATTACACATTATACTTATCACACATGCAGATCAGACAATGTAAGTGAATGACTACACCGATTCGATTGAAAGTTTTTGCGAATCCATTTTTTCTCGTTACGAGTATTTTTTCTCCTTCTTTGGGGGTAAATTACACATTATACTTATCACACATGCAGATCAGACAATGTAAGTGAATGACTACACCGATTCGATTGAAAGTTTTTGCGAATCAATTTTTTCTCGTTACGAGTATTTTTTCTCCTTCTTTGGGGGTAAATTACACATTATACTTATCACACATGCAGATCAGACAATGTAAGTGAAGGACTACACCGATTCGATTGAAAGTTTTTGCGAATCAATTTTTTCTCGTTACGAGAATTTTTTCTCCTTCTTTGGGGGTAAATTACACATTATACTTATCACACATGCAGATCAGACAATGTAAGTGAATGACTACACCGATTCGATTGAAAGTTTTTGCGAATCAATTTTTTCTCGTTACGAGTATTTTTTCTCCTTCTTTGGGGGTAAATTACACATTATACTTATCACACATGCAGATCAGACAATGTAAGTGAATGACTACACCGATTCGATTGAAAGTTTTTGCGAATCCATTTTTTCTCGTTACGAGAATTTTTTCTCCTTCTTTGGGGGTAAATTACACATTATACTTATCACACATGCAGATCAGACAATGTAAGTGAAGGACTACACCGATTCGATTGAAAGTTTTTGCGAATCCATTTTTTCTCGTTACGAGTATTTTTTCTCCTTCTTTGGGGGTAAATTACACATTATACTTATCACACATGCAGATCAGACAATGTAAGTGAATGACTACACCGATTCGATTGAAAGTTTTTGCGAATCAATTTTTTCTCGTTACGAGTATTTTTTCTCCTTCTTTGGGGGTAAATTACACATTATACTTATCACACATGCAGATCAGACAATGTAAGTGAAGGACTACACCGATTCGATTGAAAGTTTTTGCGAATCCATTTTTTCTCGTTACGAGAATTTTTTCTCCTTCTTTGGGGGTAAATTACACATTATACTTATCACACATGCAGATCAGACAATGTAAGTGAAGGACTACACCGATTCGATTGAAAGATTTTGCGAATCAATTTTTTCTCGTTACGAGAATTTTTTCTCCTTCTTTGGGGGTAAATTACACATTATACTTATCACACATGCAGATCAGACAATGTAAGTGAAGGACTACACCGATTCGATTGAAAGTTTTTGCGAATCCATTTTTTTTCGTTACGAGAATTTTTCCTCCCTCTTTGGGGGTAAATTACACATTATACTTATCACACATGCAGATCAGACAATGTAAGTGAAGGACTACACCGATTCGATTGAAAGTTTTTGCGAATCAATTTTTTCTCGTTACGAGTATTTTTTCTCCTTCTTTGGGGGTAAATTACACATTATACTTATCACACATGCAGATCAGACAATGTAAGTGAAGGACTACACCGATTCGATTGAAAGATTTTGCGAATCAATTTTTTCTCGTTACGAGAATTTTTTCTCCTTCTTTGGGGGTAAATTACACATTATACTTATCACACATGCAGATCAGACAATGTAAGTGAAGGACTACACCGATTCGACTGAAAGTTTTTGCGAATCCATTTTTTTTCGTTACGAGAATTTTTCCTCCCTCTTTGCGGGTAAATTACACGTTATACTTATCACACATGCAGCTCAGACAATGTAAGTGAAGGACTACACCGATTCGATTGAAAGTTTTTGCGAATCAATTTTTTCTCGTTACGAGTATTTTTTCTCCTTCTTTGGGGGTAAATTACACATTATACTTATCACACATGCAGATCAGACAATGTAAGTGAAGGACTACACCGATTCGATTGAAAGTTTTTGCGAATCCATTTTTTCTCGTTACGAGAATTTTTTCTCCTTCTTTGGGGTAAATTACACATTATACTTATCACACATGCAGATCAGACAATGTAAGTGAAGGACTACACCGATTCGATTGAAAGTTTTTGCGAATCCATTTTTTCTCGTTACGAGAATTTTTTCTCCTTCTTTGGCTGTAAATTACACATTATACTTATCACACATGCAGATCAGACAATGTAAGTGAATGACTACACCGATTCGATTGAAAGTTTTTGCGAATCCATTTTTTCTCGTTACGAGAATTTTTTCTCCTTCTTTAGGGGTAAATTACACATTATACTTATCACACATGCAGATCAGACAATGTAAGTGAAGGACTACACCGATTCGATTGAAAGTTTTTGCGAATCCATTTTTTCTCGTTACGAGAATTTTTTCTCCTTCTTTTGGGGTAAATTACACATTATACTTATCACACATGCAGATCATACAATGTACGTAAAGGACTACACCGATTTGATTGAAAGATTTTGCGAATCCATTTTTTCTCGTTACGAGAATTTTTTCTCCTTCTTTGGGGGTAAATTACACATAATACTTATCACACATGCAGATCAGACAATGTAAGTGAAGGACTACACCGATTCGATTGAAAGTTTTTGCGAATCCATTTTTTCTCGTTACGAGAATTTTTTCTCCTTCTTTGGGGGTAAATTACACATTATACTTATCACACATGCAGATCAGACAATGTAAGTGAAGGACTACACCGATTTGATTGAAAGTTTTTTCAAATCCATTTTTTCTCGTTACGAGAATTTTTTCTCCTTCTTTGGGGGTAAATTACACATAATACTTATCACACATGCAGATCAGACAATGTAAGTGAAGGACTACACCGATTCGATTGAAAGTTTTTGCGAATCCATTTTTTCTCGTTACGAGAATTTTTTCTCCTTCTTTGGGGGTAAATTACACATTATACTTATCACACATGCAGATCAGACAATGTAAGTGAAGGACTACACCGATTCGATTGAAAGTTTTTGCGAATCCATTTTTTCTCGTTACGAGAATTTTTTCTCCTTCTTTGGGGGTAAATTACACATTATACTTATCACACATGCAGATCATACAATGTACGTAAAGGACTACACCGATTTGATTGAAAGATTTTGCGAATCCATTTTTTCTCGTTACGAGAATTTTTTCTCCTTCTTTGGGGGTAAATTACACATAATACTTATCACACATGCAGATCAGACAATGTAAGTGAAGGACTACACCGATTCGATTGAAAGTTTTTGCGAATCCATTTTTTCTCCTTACGAGAATTTTTTCTCCTTCTTTGGGGGTAAATTACACATTATACTTATCACACATGCAGATCAGACAATGTAAGTGAAGGACTACACCGATTCGATTGAAAGTTTTTGCGAATCAATTTTTTCTCGTTACGAGTATTTTTTCTCCGTCTTTGGGGGGAAATTACACGTTATACTTATCACACATGCAGATCAGACAATGTACGTAAAGGACTACACCGATTTGATTGAAAGTTTTTGCGAATCCATTTTTTCTCGTTACGAGAATTTTTTCTCCTTCTTTGGGGGTAAATTACACATTATACTTATCACACATGCAGATCAGACAATGTAAGTGAATGACTACACCGATTCGATTGAAAGTTTTTGCTTATCCATTTTTTCTCGTTACGAGAATTTTTTCTCCTTCTTTAGGGGTAAATTACACATTATACTTATCACACATGCAGATCAGACAATGTAAGTGAAGGACTACACCGATTCGATTGAAAGTTTTTGCGAATCCATTTTTTCTCGTTACGAGTATTTTTTCTCCTTCTTTGGGGGTAAATTACACATTATACTTATCACACATGCAGATCAGACAATGTAAGTGAAGGACTACACCGATTCGATTGAAAGTTTTTGCGAATCCATTTTTTCTCGTTACGAGAATTTTTTCTCCTTCTTTGGGGGTAAATTACACATTATACTTATCACACATGCAGATCAGACAATGTAAGTGAAGGACTACACCGATTCGATTGAAAGATTTTGCGAATCAATTTTTTCTCGTTACGAGAATTTTTTCTCCTTCTTTGGGGGTAAATTACACATTATACTTATCACACATGCAGATCAGACAATGTAAGTGAAGGACTACACCGATTCGATTGAAAGTTTTTGCGAATCCATTTTTTTTCGTTACGAGAATTTTTCCTCCCTCTTTGGGGGTAAATTACACGTTATACTTATCACACATGCAGATCAGACAATGTAAGTGAAGGACTACACCGATTCGATTGAAAGTTTTTGCGAATCCATTTTTTCTCGTTACGAGTATTTTTTCTCCTTCTTTGGGGGTAAATTACACATTATACTTATCACACATGCAGATCAGACAATGTAAGTGAAGGACTACACCGATTTGATTGAAAGTTTTTGCGAATCCATTTTTTCTCGTTACGAGAATTTTTTCTCCTTCTTTGGGGGTAAATTACACATTATACTTATCACACATGCAGATCAGACAATGTAAGTGAATGACTACACCGATTCGATTGAAAGTTTTTGCGAATCAATTTTTTCTCGTTACGAGTATTTTTTCTCCGTCTTTGGGGGGAAATTACACGTTATACTTATCACACATGCAGATCAGACAATGTACGTAAAGGACCACACCGATTTGATTGAAAGTTTTTGCGAATCCATTTTTTCTCGTTACGAGAATTTTTTCTCCTTCTTTGGGGGTAAATTACACATTATACTTATCACACATGCAGATCAGACAATGTAAGTGAATGACTACACCGATTCGATTGAAAGTTTTTGCGAATCCATTTTTTCTCGTTACGAGAATTTTTTCTCCTTCTTTGGGGGTAAATTACACATTATACTTATCACACATGCAGATCAGACAATGTAAGTGAAGGACTACACCGATTCGATTGAAAGTTTTTGCGAATCCATTTTTTCTCGTTACGAGAATTTTTTCTCCTTCTTTGGGGGTAAATTACACATTATACTTATCACACATGCAGATCAGACAATGTAAGTGAAGGACTACACCGATTCGATTGAAAGTTTTTGCGAATCCATTTTTTCTCCTTACGAGAATTTTTTCTCCTTCTTTGGGGGTAAATTACACATTATACTTATCACACATGCAGATCAGACAATGTAAGTGAAGGACTACACCGATTCGATTGAAAGTTTTTGCGAATCCATTTTTTCTCGTTACGAGAATTTTTTCTCCTTCTTTGGGGGTAAATTACACATTATACTTATCACACATGCAGATCAGACAATGTAAGTGAAGGACTACACCGATTCGATTGAAAGTTTTTGCGAATCCATTTTTTCTCGTTACGAGAATTTTTTCTCCTTCTTTGGGGGTAAATTACACGTTATACTTATCACACATGCAGATCAGACAATGTAAGTGAAGGACTACACCGATTCGATTGAAAGTTTTTGCGAATCCATTTTTTCTCCTTACGAGAATTTTTTCTCCTTCTTTGGGGGTAAATTACACATTATACTTATCACACATGCAGATCAGACAATGTAAGTGAAGGACTACACCGATTCGATTGAAAGTTTTTGCGAATCAATTTTTTCTCGTTACGAGTATTTTTTCTCCTTCTTTGGGGGTAAATTACACATTATACTTATCACACATGCAGATCAGACAATGTAAGTGAAGGACTACACCGATTCGATTGAAAGTTTTTGCGAATCCATTTTTTCTCGTTACGAGAATTTTTTCTCCTTCTTTGGGGGTAAATTACACATTATACTTATCACACATGCAGATCAGACAATGTAAGTGAAGGACTACACCGATTCGATTGAAAGTTTTTGCGAATCCATTTTTTCTCCTTACGAGAATTTTTTCTCCTTCTTTGGGGGTAAATTACACATTATACTTATCACACATGCAGATCAGACAATGTAAGTGAATGACTACACCGATTCGATTGAAAGTTTTTGCGAATCCATTTTTTCTCGTTACGAGAATTTTTTCTCCTTCTTTGGGGGTAAATTACACATTATACTTATCACACATGCAGATCAGACAATGTAAGTGAATGACTACACCGATTCGATTGAAAGTTTTTGCGAATCAATTTTTTCTCGTTACGAGTATTTTTTCTCCTTCTTTGGGGGTAAATTACACATTATACTTATCACACATGCAGATCAGACAATGTAAGTGAATGACTACACCGATTCGATTGAAAGTTTTTGCGAATCCATTTTTTCTCGTTACGAGTATTTTTTCTCCTTCTTTGGGGGTAAATTACACATTATACTTATCACACATGCAGATCAGACAATGTAAGTGAAGGACTACACCGATTCGATTGAAAGTTTTTGCGAATCAATTTTTTCTCGTTACGAGAATTTTTTCTCCTTCTTTGGGGGTAAATTACACATTATACTTATCACACATGCAGATCAGACAATGTAAGTGAATGACTACACCGATTCGATTGAAAGTTTTTGCGAATCAATTTTTTCTCGTTACGAGTATTTTTTCTCCTTCTTTGGGGGTAAATTACACATTATACTTATCACACATGCAGATCAGACAATGTAAGTGAATGACTACACCGATTCGATTGAAAGTTTTTGCGAATCCATTTTTTCTCGTTACGAGAATTTTTTCTCCTTCTTTGGGGGTAAATTACACATTATACTTATCACACATGCAGATCAGCCAATGTAAGTGAAGGACTACACCGATTCGATTGAAAGTTTTTGCGAATCCATTTTTTCTCGTTACGAGTATTTTTTCTCCTTCTTTGGGGGTAAATTACACATTATACTTATCACACATGCAGATCAGACAATGTAAGTGAATGACTACACCGATTCGATTGAAAGTTTTTGCGAATCCATTTTTTCTCGTTACGAGTATTTTTTCTCCTTCTTTGGGGGTAAATTACACATTATACTTATCACACATGCAGATCAGACAATGTTAGTGAAGGACTACACCGATTCGATTGAAAGTTTTTGCGAATCCATTTTTTCTCGTTACGAGAATTTTTTCTCCTTCTTTGGGGGTAAATTACACATTATACTTATCACACATGCAGATCAGACAATGTAAGTGAAGGACTACACCGATTCGATTGAAAGATTTTGCGAATCAATTTTTTCTCGTTACGAGAATTTTTTCTCCTTCTTTGGGGGTAAATTACACATTATACTTATCACACATGCAGATCAGACAATGTAAGTGAAGGACTACACCGATTCGATTGAAAGTTTTTGCGAATCCATTTTTTTTCGTTACGAGAATTTTTCCTCCCTCTTTGGGGGTAAATTACACATTATACTTATCACACATGCAGATCAGACAATGTAAGTGAAGGACTACACCGATTCGATTGAAAGTTTTTGCGAATCCATTTTTTCTCGTTACGAGAATTTTTTCTCCTTCTTTGGGGGTAAATTACACATTATACTTATCACACATGCAGATCAGACAATGTAAGTGAAGGACTACACCGATTCGATTGAAAGATTTTGCGAATCAATTTTTTCTCGTTACGAGAATTTTTTCTCCTTCTTTGGGGGTAAATTACACATTATACTTATCACACATGCAGATCAGACAATGTAAGTGAAGGACTACACCGATTCGACTGAAAGTTTTTGCGAATCCATTTTTTTTCGTTACGAGAATTTTTCCTCCGTCTTTGCGGGTAAATTACACGTTATACTTATCACACATGCAGCTCAGACAATGTAAGTGAAGGACTACACCGATTCGATTGAAAGTTTTTGCGAATCAATTTTTTCTCGTTACGAGTATTTTTTCTCCTTCTTTGGGGGTAAATTACACATTATACTTATCACACATGCAGATCAGACAATGTAAGTGAAGGACTACACCGATTCGATTGAAAGTTTTTGCGAATCCATTTTTTCTCGTTACGAGAATTTTTTCTCCTTCTTTGGGGTAAATTACACATTATACTTATCACACATGCAGATCAGACAATGTAAGTGAAGGACTACACCGATTCGATTGAAAGTTTTTGCGAATCCATTTTTTCTCGTTACGAGAATTTTTTCTCCTTCTTTGGCTGTAAATTACACATTATACTTATCACACATGCAGATCAGACAATGTAAGTGAATGACTACACCGATTCGATTGAAAGTTTTTGCGAATCCATTTTTTCTCGTTACGAGAATTTTTTCTCCTTCTTTAGGGGTAAATTACACATTATACTTATCACACATGCAGATCAGACAATGTAGGTGAAGGACTACACCGATTCGATTGAAAGTTTTTGCGAATCCATTTTTTCTCGTTACGAGAATTTTTTCTCCTTCTTTTGGGGTAAATTACACATTATACTTATCACACATGCAGATCATACAATGTACGTAAAGGACTACACCGATTTGATTGAAAGATTTTGCGAATCCATTTTTTCTCGTTACGAGAATTTTTTCTCCTTCTTTGGGGGTAAATTACACATAATACTTATCACACATGCAGATCAGACAATGTAAGTGAAGGACTACACCGATTCGATTGAAAGTTTTTGCGAATCCATTTTTTCTCGTTACGAGAATTTTTTCTCCTTCTTTGGGGGTAAATTACACATTATACTTATCACACATGCAGATCAGACAATGTAAGTGAAGGACTACACCGATTTGATTGAAAGTTTTTTCAAATCCATTTTTTCTCGTTACGAGAATTTTTTCTCCTTCTTTGGGTGTAAATTACACATTATACTTATCACACATGCAGATCATACAATGTACGTAAAGGACTACACCGATTTGATTGAAAAATTTTGCGAATCCATTTTTTCTCGTTACGAGAATTTTTTCTCCTTCTTTGGGGGTAAATTACACATAATACTTATCACACATGCAGATCAGACAATGTAAGTGAAGGACTACACCGATTCGATTGAAAGTTTTTGCGAATCCATTTTTTCTCGTTACGAGAATTTTTTCTCCTTCTTTGGGGGTAAATTACACATTATACTTATCACACATGCAGATCATACAATGTACGTAAAGGACTACACCGATTCGATTGAAAGTTTTTGCGAATCCATTTTTTCTCGTTACGAGAATTTTTTCTCCTTCTTTGGGGGTAAATTACACATAATACTTATCACACATGCAGATCAGACAATGTAAGTGAATGACTACACCGATTCGATTGAAAGTTTTTGCGAATCCATTTTTTCTCGTTACGAGAATTTTTTCTCCTTCTTTGGGGGTAAATTACACATTATACTTATCACACATGCAGATCATACAATGTACGTAAAGGACTACACCGATTTGATTGAAAGATTTTGCGAATCCATTTTTTCTCGTTACGAGAATTTTTTCTCCTTCTTTGGGGGTAAATTACACATAATACTTATCACACATGCAGATCAGACAATGTAAGTGAAGGACTACACCGATTCGATTGAAAGTTTTTGCGAATCCATTTTTTCTCCTTACGAGAATTTTTTCTCCTTCTTTGGGGGTAAATTACACATTATACTTATCACACATGCAGATCAGACAATGTAAGTGAAGGACTACACCGATTCGATTGAAAGTTTTTGCGAATCAATTTTTTCTCGTTACGAGTATTTTTTCTCCGTCTTTGGGGGGAAATTACACGTTATACTTATCACACATGCAGATCAGACAATGTACGTAAAGGACTACACCGATTTGATTGAAAGTTTTTGCGAATCCATTTTTTCTCGTTACGAGAATTTTTTCTCCTTCTTTGGGGGTAAATTACACATTATACTTATCACACATGCAGATCAGACAATGTAAGTGAATGACTACACCGATTCGATTGAAAGTTTTTGCTTATCCATTTTTTCTCGTTACGAGAATTTTTTCTCCTTCTTTAGGGGTAAATTACACATTATACTTATCACACATGCAGATCAGACAATGTAAGTGAAGGACTACACCGATTCGATTGAAAGTTTTTGCGAATCCATTTTTTCTCGTTACGAGTATTTTTTCTCCTTCTTTGGGGGTAAATTACACATTATACTTATCACACATGCAGATCAGACAATGTAAGTGAAGGACTACACCGATTCGATTGAAAGTTTTTGCGAATCCATTTTTTCTCGTTACGAGAATTTTTTCTCCTTCTTTGGGGGTAAATTACACATTATACTTATCACACATGCAGATCAGACAATGTAAGTGAAGGACTACACCGATTCGATTGAAAGATTTTGCGAATCAATTTTTTCTCGTTACGAGAATTTTTTCTCCTTCTTTGGGGGTAAATTACACATTATACTTATCACACATGCAGATCAGACAATGTAAGTGAAGGACTACACCGATTCGATTGAAAGTTTTTGCGAATCCATTTTTTTTCGTTACGAGAATTTTTCCTCCCTCTTTGGGGGTAAATTACACGTTATACTTATCACACATGCAGATCAGACAATGTAAGTGAAGGACTACACCGATTCGATTGAAAGTTTTTGCGAATCAATTTTTTCTCGTTGTGAGTATTTTTTCTCCTTCTTTGGGGGTAAATTACACATTATACTTATCACACATGCAGATCAGACAATGTAAGTGAAGGACTACACCGATTCGATTGAAAGTTTTTGCGAATCCATTTTTTCTCGTTACGAGAATTTTTTCTCCTTCTTTGGGGGTAAATTACACATTATACTTATCACACATGCAGATCAGACAATGTAAGTGAAGGACTACACCGATTCGATTGAAAGTTTTTGCGAATCCATTTTTTCTCCTTACGAGAATTTTTTCTCCTTCTTTGGCTGTAAATTACACATTATACTTATCACACATGCAGATCAGACAATGTAAGTGAATGACTACACCGATTCGATTGAAACTTTTTGCGAATCCATTTTTTCTCGTTACGAGAATTTTTTCTCCTTCTTTAGGGGTAAATTACACATTATACTTATCACACATGCAGATCAGACAATGTAAGTGAAGGACTACACCGATTCGATTGAAAGTTTTTGCGAATCCATTTTTTCTCGTTACGAGAATTTTTTCTCCTTCTTTTGGGGTAAATTACACATTATACTTATCACACATGCAGATCATACAATGTACGTAAAGGACTACACCGATTTGATTGAAAGATTTTGCGAATCCATTTTTTCTCGTTACGAGAATTTTTTCTCCTTCTTTGGGGGTAAATTACACATAATACTTATCACACATGCAGATCAGACAATGTAAGTGAAGGACTACACCGATTCGATTGAAAGATTTTGCGAATCCATTTTTTCTCCTTACGAGAATTTTTTCTCCTTCTTTGGGGGTAAATTACACATTATACTTATCACACATGCAGATCAGACAATGTAAGTGAATGACTACACCGATTCGATTGAAAGTTTTTGCGAATCCATTTTTTCTCGTTACGAGAATTTTTTCTCCTTCTTTGGGGGTAAATTACACATTATACTTATCACACATGCAGATCAGACAATGTAAGTGAAGGACTACACCGATTCGATTGAAAGTTTTTGCGAATCCATTTTTTCTCGTTACGAGAATTTTTTCTCCTTCTTTGGGGGTAAATTACACATTATACTTATCACACATGCAGATCAGACAATGTAAGTGAATGACTACACCGATTCGATTGAAAGTTTTTGCGAATCAATTTTTTCTCGTTACGAGTATTTTTTCTCCTTCTTTGGGGGTAAATTACACATTATACTTATCACACATGCAGATCAGACAATGTAAGTGAAGGACTACACCGATTCGATTGAAAGTTTTTGCGAATCCATTTTTTCTCGTTACGAGAATTTTTTCTCCTTCTTTGGGGGTAAATTACACATTATACTTATCACACATGCAAATCAGACAATGTAAGTGAATGACTACACCGATTCGATTGAAAGTTTTTGCGAATCAATTTTTTCTCGTTACGAGTATTTTTTCTCCTTCTTTGGGGGTAAATTACACATTATACTTATCACACATGCAGATCAGACAATGTAATTGAATGACTACACCGATTCGATTGAAAGTTTTTGCGAATCCATTTTTTCTCGTTACGAGAATTTTTTCTCCTTCTTTGGGGGTAAATTACACATTATACTTATCACACATGCAGATCAGACAATGTAAGTGAAGGACTACACCGATTCGATTGAAAGTTTTTGCGAATCCATTTTTTCTCGTTACGAGTATTTTTTCTCCTTCTTTGGGGGTAAATTACACATTATACTTATCACACATGCAGATCAGACAATGTAAGTGAATGACTACACCGATTCGATTGAAAGTTTTTGCGAATCAATTTTTTCTCGTTACGAGTATTTTTTCTCCTTCTTTGGGGGTAAATTACACATTATACTTATCACACATGCAGATCAGACAATGTAAGTGAAGGACTACACCGATTCGATTGAAAGTTTTTGCGAATCCATTTTTTCTCGTTACGAGAATTTTTTCTCCTTCTTTGGGGGTAAATTACACATTATACTTATCACACATGCAGATCAGACAATGTAAGTGAAGGACTACACCGATTCGATTGAAAGATTTTGCGAATCAATTTTTTCTCGTTACGAGAATTTTTTCTCCTTCTTTGGGGGTAAATTACACATTATACTTATCACACATGCAGATCAGACAATGTAAGTGAAGGACTACACCGATTCGATTGAAAGTTTTTGCGAATCCATTTTTTTTCGTTACGAGAATTTTTCCTCCCTCTTTGGGGGTAAATTACACGTTATACTTATCACACATTCAGATCAGACAATGTAAGTGAAGGACTACACCGATTCGATTGAAAGTTTTTGCGAATCCATTTTTTCTCGTTACGAGTATTTTTTCTCCTTCTTTGGGGGTAAATTACACATTATACTTATCACACATGCAGATCAGACAATGTAAGTGAAGGACTACACCGATTCGATTGAAAGTTTTTGCGAATCCATTTTTTTTCGTTACGAGAATTTTTCCTCCCTCTTTGGGGGTAAATTACACGTTATACTTATCACACATGCAGATCAGACAATGTAAGTGAAGGACTACACCGATTCGATTGAAAGTTTTTGCGAATCCATTTTTTCTCGTTACGAGTATTTTTTCTCCTTCTTTGGGGGTAAATTACACATTATACTTATCACACATGCAGATCAGACAATGTAAGTGAAGGACTACACCGATTCGATTGAAAGTTTTTGCGAATCCATTTTTTCTCGTTACGAGAATTTTTTCTCCTTCTTTGGGGGTAAATTACACATTATACTTATCACACATGCAGATCAGACAATGTAAGTGAAGGACTACACCGATTCGATTGAAAGTTTTTGCGAATCCATTTTTTCTCCTTACGAGAATTTTTTCTCCTTCTTTGGCTGTAAATTACACATTATACTTATCACACATGCAGATCAGACAATGTAAGTGAATGACTACACCGATTCGATTGAAAGTTTTTGCGAATCCATTTTTTCTCGTTACGAGAATTTTTTCTCCTTCTTTAGGGGTAAATTACACATTATACTTATCACACATGCAGATCAGACAATGTAAGTGAAGGACTACACCGATTCGATTGAAAGTTTTTGCGAATCCATTTTTTCTCGTTACGAGAATTTTTTCTCCTTCTTTTGGGGTAAATTACACATTATACTTATCACACATGCAGATCATACAATGTACGTAAAGGACTACACCGATTTGATTGAAAGATTTTGCGAATCCATTTTTTCTCGTTACGAGAATTTTTTCTCCTTCTTTGGGGGTAAATTACACATAATACTTATCACACATGCAGATCAGACAATGTAAGTGAAGGACTACACCGATTCGATTGAAAGTTTTTGCGAATCCATTTTTTCTCCTTACGAGAATTTTTTCTCCTTCTTTGGGGGTAAATTACACATTATACTTATCACACATGCAGATCAGACAATGTAAGTGAAGGACTACACCGATTTGATTGAAAGTTTTTTCAAATCCATTTTTTCTCGTTACGAGAATTTTTTCTCCTTCTTTGGGTGTAAATATTTAGGAAGTAATAAAGGAATAGTTCAACAATTAAGGTTTTTACGGTCATAATCACTACGTGGGAGGAAAAATAGTTTAAGCAGTAATACTCGAACATGGACTGTGCACTCCTGAAACCAATCGCTTAACAACCTCGGCTGGGGCCTTGTTGAGCACTGACGACCACACGAAGTACAAAAGTACGAGTAAAATTTCCAACTCAATTTTCTCAAACTTAGTTGAGAGTTGCGTCTTCCCGTTTCCCGTTTACATTTGTTGAAGTTGTAGTCGTGATACACACACCCTGTCGATATGAATCAATTCGTTGAGGTGAAGCTCTTACGGTACCATTGTTAGTACATCTATAAGTATTATTTTTCTCCATGGTAAGAAGACCGTCTTCTGTTTTGGAGTTACAAGAAGGTGCGCACCTGATAAACTATGGCTTAACTCTCCACATGTTGTATAAATAGTTCGAAAAATATGTGACATCTTACTTACCGCCGGCCGAAGTGGCCGTGCGGTTAAAGGCGCTGCAGTCTGGAACCGCAAGACCGCTACGGTCGCAGGTTCGAATCCTGCCTCGGGCATGGATGTTTGTGATGTCCTTAGGTTAGTTAGGTTTAACTAGTTCTAAGTTCTAGGGGACTAATGACCTCAGCAGTTGAGTCCCATAGTGCTCAGAGCCATTTGAGCCAATCTTACTTACCACAAAATTCTGTACTTGTAGAATTACCAATATGTTCCACATATTATACAGAACATAGCATAAACATGTAAAACGAAGAATGTTTACAAATGCTGCACAAAATGTATTTTCACGTCTGACAACAATAGAGACTGCGGAAAATGGATGAATCTGCCTTTGGTGGTCTGTAGTGCACATTCCTTCATGTGAGTGTAAAACCAGTCATTGTACTCAATCCCGCACCAAAATCCTAATGTGTCCCTAGGCACACTATCCTCTAGGCACAAAACTGTGCTGTACTAGTGTAAAAGTATAATTTCTCACTCAAAGCCGCATTTTGTTTTATTTAAACATGTTTCAAGTTTCAGAATCTTCGGGCACCACCAGTTTAATTACAGACCAACAAAAACTAGGACACTTTAGCATTTGTAATTTTTGAACGTGAATCTCTTACGTGCACGAAAAATACGAGGGGCGTTCAGAAAGTAAGCTCCGATCGGTCGCGAAATGGAAACGACTATGAAAATCCGATAAAGCTTTGCACAGATGTGTTGGGTAGTGTCTCTAGTATAACCCCAGTTAGCATCACGTCGCTCTTCTCATTTCGGAGCTCGCAGTGAGTGCGTGAAGATGTCTAGAAAATAGTGTCTGCCGCCAAGTACGAGGGCCTGGTGAGAAATTTCGCCTGAAGCTATGCAGCTAACATTACATAACTGTCGTGCTGTTTCTTCTTCAAGACAATTCTCAGCCGCATTCTGCAGGGGCAATGAAGATGCTCCTGCATCGTTTTCAAATGGAAATGAGAGATTACCCACAATACAGTCCGCAGTTGTCTCCCCCTGAGTTTCATCTCTGGTCACATGAACCGCTGTCTTTGAAGACAACATTTTGACACAGACAACGAGGTGTAGGCCAGCGTGGAGAATCGGCGGAAAGCACTGGCGGCTGCCTTCTATGATGAGGCTATTGAAAAGTTGGTACAACGCTGTGACAAAAGTCTAAGTCAGAACGGCGACTACGTAGAGAAGTAGCTGAAAGGTGTAGCTAATTGTTACAAGTAAAACATTTCTGATGTTCACTGTGGTTTCAATTTGGCAATCAATCGGAGCTTACTTTCTGAACAGGCCTCGTAAATAGGCGAATTATCTTCTAAGAGCAGAAAAGCACATCAAAACTAATTAATAGGATGCGTAACTCTTAAGGAACGAGTAAAAGTGGCGTTGGTGGAAGGAAGAGTGACAGACATTTCGAAGGAACTTTACTTTACACCTGCCGACCTTAGCTAAGGCCACTGAGCAGCAAGGGTGGCGCATTGCCTGAATACAGCACTCGTTCCTGGTTTTACGCAGATACGGTTCTTCCGTGGTACAGAAATCATGCACATCGCAATGTGCGACTGAAATTGCGTGACAGTCGGAAACGTACTCAAAAGCTGGAAGCAGATAGATAGATAGATACGTCGTGAAACGCAGACGGTGTATGAACCAAATTCAGTGTCGCGACGAAAAGTAAGGGAGTGATTCCAGTAATGTGAACAGTCCCGCACCGACGTGCGTGATGCTGTTCGTGAATCAAGGCCAAGTCCAGGCAATCGTGAAATTGATTCGCAACAACAGCAGAATGACTACCGAGGACAAGGCAGTACTTATTCCTTCGTCCGAAATCATCTCCATTGTCGAAAATCGTGCCCGCTCTGTGTACCGTGAGAACTGTTGCCTGCACACAAAAGTCGGCATGTTGACGGTCATAACGAAGGAGAGGCGTGAAACATTAAGCAAAGACACTCTTCTCCGGTGCGACAGTGCAACAAACCCTCACGACGTGCACGACATAAGCTATGATGCAACGTTTTCTATGGGACGTCAGGAAGCATCTACCATGCAGTTCGGATCTTGTAGCACGCTGTTTCCATCTTTTCGACAGAGAAAAACATCGCGAGGGAAACATATTTATCATCCATGAGGACTTTCACATAGCAGTTATTGAATGGCCCCCTGTGCAAGGAATGACTTCCTACCGTCGAAGAATTAAACAGTTGGTAAATAAGCAGAACGGTCAATTGACACACAGATAACACGTACTTGGAAAATATGTTTCTTGTGGAACACGACTAGCTCTTTACACACTCGAAGTGTTAAGTTCTATTAACAAGAGACTTGTAATGAAATATCGAGCTTATGGAATATCGTCTCAGTTATGTGACTGAGTTCGTAATTTCCTGTCAGAGAGGTCACAGTTCGCGGTAACTGACGGAAAGTCATAGAGTGAAATAGAAGTGATTTCTAGCGTTCTGTCTACATAAACGATTTAGGAGATGACCTGAGCAGCCGTGTTAGGTTGTTTGCAGATGATACTGTATTTTAGCGTCTAGTAAAGTCATCAGAAAATCAATACAAATTACAAAATGATTTAAAAAATATATCAGTTGCTGTTGTAATCTTCAGTCCTGAGACTGGTTTGATGCAGCTCTCCATGCTACTCTATCGTGTGCAAGGTTCTTCATCTCCCAATACGTACTGTAGCCTTCATCCTTCTTAAGCTGCTCAGTGTATTCATCTCTTCGTCTCCCTCTACGATTTTTACCCTCCACGCTCCACTCCAATACTAAATTGGTGATCCCTTGATGCCTCAGAACATGTCCTACCAGCCGTTCCCTTCTTCTAGTCAAGTTGTGCCACAAACTCTTCCTCTCCCAAATTCTATTCAATACCTCCTCATTAGTTATGTGATCTACCGATCTAATCTTCAGCATTCTTCTGTAGCACCACAATTCGAAAGCTTCTCTTCTCTTCTTGTCCAAACTATTTATCGTCCATGTTTCACTTCCATAACTGGCTACACTCCATACAAATACTTTCAGAAACGACTTCCTGACACTTAAATCTATACTCGCTGTTAACAAATTTCTCTTCTTCAGAGACGCTTTCCTTGCCATTGCCAGTCTACATTTTATATCCTCTCTACTTCGACCGTCATCAGTTCTTTTGCTCCCCAAATAGCTAAAATCCTTTACTACTTTATGTGTCTCATTTCCTTATCTAATTCCTTCAGCATCTCCCGAGTTAACTCGACTGCAATCCATTATCCTCGTTTTCCTTTTGTTGATGTTCATCTTCTATCCTCCTTTCAAGACACTGTCCATTGCGTTTAACTACTCTTTCGAGTCCTCTGCTGTCTCTGACAGAATCACAATGCCATCTGAGAACCTAAAATTTTTTTTTTCTTCTGCATGGATTTTAATACCTGCTCCGAATTTTTCTTTTGTTTCCTTTACTGTTTGCTCAATATACAGATTGAATAACATCGGGGATAGGTTACAACCCTGTCTCATTCCCTTTCCAACCACTGCTTCCCTTTCATGTCCCTCGACTGTTATAACTGCCATCTGGTTTCTGTACAAATTGCAAATAGCCTTTCGCTCCCAGTATTTTACCCCTGCCATCTTCAGAATTTGAAAGAGAATATTCGAGTCAACATTGTCAAAAGCTTTCTCTAAGTCTACATATGCTAGAAACGTAGGTTTGCCTTTTCTTAATTTAGCTTCTAAGATAAGTCGTGGGGTCGGTCTTGCCTCACGTGTTCCACTATTTCTACGGAATCCAAACTAATCTTCCCCGAGGTCGGCTTCTACCAGTTTTTCCATTCGCTTTAATATTTTGCAGCCGTGATTCATTAAACTGATAGTTCGGTAATTTTCACATTTGTCAACATTTGCTTTCTTTGGGATTCGAATTCTTCAAGTCGGACGGTATTTCGCCTGTCCCACACATTTTGCTTACCAGATGGTAGAGTTTTGTCAGGACTGGTTCTCCCAAGCCTGTCAGTAGTTCTAATGGATTTTTGTCTACTCCCGGGCTCATCCACGTACGTGTTAAAGAGAATTCGTTTAACTTCGGTAACACGATAAATTATTCAAATCTAAAGACCAAAATTGAACTAACTACCTAGGAATTACAATTAAGCACAAATTAAATTGGAAATGACACATGATAAATGGTGTGGGGAAGACTTATCATATACTGCCTTCTTTTGGCACAACATTTAGGAAATGTAAAAGGTCTACTAAAGAGGCTGCACACACCAAGCTTCTCCTTCCTCTGTTGGAGAACTGCAAAGCTGTGTGTGAGCCTTACCGATAGGATTAACTGAGTACATCGAGCAAGTTTCAACAAGAGCAGCACGTTTTGTATTATCGCGAAATGTGGGAGAGAGTGTCGCTGGCATGACACAGGATTTGGGGTGGATATCATTAAAACAAAGGCGTTTCTCGTTGCGTCGAAATCTTCTCACGACATTTCAATCATCAAGTTTCTCCTTCGAATGCTAAAATACTTTTTGACGCAGACCTACATAGGGAGAAACGGTCACAATTAAAAATTAGGGAAATCAGAGCTCGCATAGCAAGATAAAGGTGCTCGATATTTTCGCGCTTTTCGAGATTCGAATAATAGAAAATTATTGCAACCCTCTGCCAGTTACGTGTTACAGTGTGATTTTCAGAGTATGTGGAACATTCCGACAGTTGTTCCAAGAGGTTTGGTAAGTACGTTAAAAAATAGCATCATGCATATTATTTGGATTTGTATTGTAGCATTCAGTATAAGATACTAGGAATACCATAATAATATGGAACTTCCTTTTAGAACTCATTCATGATAAGCGAATATATACTAAGAGTAATTACATGTCAGAAAGTGCGATATGAGGTAGGTTTCATACATTTGCTAGAATCATAAGGTAATCGCTTTGGAAAACTGATACTGTATGTAAGGAAGTGTCCTGTAACGTAAAAGATTCTGAACCTAACATAGGAGGTTCACGTAATGACAAAGAGCGACAGTATGTTATGTCGAAAACCATAGAAGTAAACTAAATTAGAGTCGGAGTTACAACTTCCAATCCTCTCTAAGATCTGTTATTTGTCGTATGATAACTGTGCTACCTGTACTGGATGAAAACGTCCGCAGCTGAAGAATACTGTTGGCTCGTGACGTTTGAAGCAGGCTGGGGAGCTACGTCCCGTATTCACAGTTCACCGAGTCTCTATTCACAACACTCACAACACTACAATGTAACATAATACAGGCATATGGGTCGTATACTAAAGGGCCAAAGAAACTGGTATAAGGATGCGTATTCAAATACAGAAATACGCCAACAGGGAGAATACGGCGCTGCGGTCGGCAACGCCTCTATAAGGTAACAAGTGTCTAGCGCAGTTGTTAGATCGGTTACTGCTGCTGCAGTGGCAGGGTATCAAGATTTAAGTGAGTCTGAACGAGGTGTTACAGTTGGCGCACGAGCGATGGGACACAGCGTCAAAAATGGTTCAAATGGCTCTAAGCACTTTGGGACTTAACCTCTGAGGTCATCTGTCCCCTAGAACTTAGAACAACTTAAACCTAACTAACCTAAGGACAGCACACACGTCCATGCCCGAGGCAGGATTCGAACCTGCGACCGTGGCAGCAGCGTCGTTCCAGATTAAGCGCCTATAGCCGCTCGGTCACAACGGCCGGCGACACAGCATCACCAAAGTAGCGATGAAGTGGGGATTTTCCCCTTACGACTATTTCACGAGTGCACCGTGAATATCAGGAATCTGGTAAAACATCAGATCTCCGTCATTGCTGCTACCGGAAAAAAACCCTGCAATAACGACTGAAGAAAATCGTTCAGCGTGACAGAAGTGCAACCCTTCCGCAAAATGCTGCAGATTTAAATGCTGGGCCATCAACATGAGTGAGCGTGCGAGCCATTCAGCGATACATCATCGATATGGCGTTTCTCAGGTGACGATCCACTCGTGTACTCTTGATGACTGCACCACACAATGCTTTAGGCCTCGTCTGATAGCGCCGTCAGCGACGTTGGACTGTCGATGACTGAAAACATGTTGCCTCGTCGGACGAGTCTCGTTCCAAATACACTCCTGGAAATTGAAATAAGAACACCGTGAATTCATTGTCCCAGGAAGGGGAAACTTTATTGACACATTCCTGGGGTCAGATACATCACATGATCACACTGACAGAACCACAGACACATAGACACAGGCAACAGAGCATGCACAATGCCGGCACTAGTACAGTGTATATCCACCTTTCGCAGCAATGCAGGCTGCTATTCTCCCATGGAGACGATCGTAGAGATGCTGGATGTAGTCCTGTGGAACGGCTTGCCATGCCATTTCCACCTGGCGCCTCAGTTGGACCAGCGTTCGTGCTGGACGTGCAGAACGCGTGAGACGACGCTTCATCCAGTCCCAAACATGCTCAATGGGGGACAGATCCGGAGATCTTGCTGGCCAGGGTAGTTGACTTACACCTTCTAGAGCACGTTGGGTGGCACGGGATACATGCGGACGTGCATTGACCTGTTGGAACAGCAAGTTCCCTTGCCGGTCAAGGAATGGTAGAACGATGGGTTCGATGACGGTTTGGATGTACCGTGCACTATTCAGTGTCCCCTCGACGATAACCAGTGGTGTACGGCCAGTGTAGGAGATCGCTCCCCACACCATGATGCCGGGTGTTGGCCCTGTGTGCCTCGGTCGTATGCAGTCCTGATTGTGGCGCTCACCTGCACGGCGCCAAACACGCATACGACCATCATTGGCACCAAGGCAGAAGCGACTCTCATCGCTGAAGACGACACGTCTCCATTCGTCCCTCCATTCACGCCTGTCGCGACACCACTGGAGGCGGGCTGCACGATGTTGGGGCGTGAGCGGAAGACGGCCTAACGGTGTGCGGGACCGTAACCCAGCTTCATGGAGACGGTTGCGAATGGTCCTCGCCGATACCCCAGGAGCAACAGTGTCCCTAATTTGCTGGGAAGTGGCGGTGCGGTCCCCTACGGCACTGCGTAGGATCCTACGGTCTTGGCGTGCATCCGTGCGTCGCTGCGGTCCGGTCCCAGGTCGACGGGCACGTGCACCTTCCGCCGACCACTGGCGACAACATCGATGTACTGTGGAGATCTCACGCCCCACGTGTTGAGCAATTCGGCGGTACGTCCACCCGGCCTCCCGCATGCCCACTATACGCCCTCGCTCAAAGTCCGTCAATTGCACATACGGTTCACGTCCACGCTGTCGCGGCATGCTACCAGTGTTAAAGACTGCGATGGAGCTCCGTATGCCAAGGCAAACTGGCTGACAGTGACGGCGGCGGTGCACAAATGCTGCGCAGCTAGCGCCATTCGACGGCCAACACCGCGGTTCCTGGTGTGTCCGCTGTGCCGTGCGTGTGATCATTGCTTGTACAGCCCTCTCGCAGTGTCCGGAGCAAGTATGGTGGGTCTGACACACCGGTGTCAATGTGTTCTTTTTTACATTTCCAGGAGTGTAAATTATATTCATCGATTAAGGCAAGTGGTATGGAGATGTTGTCTAGGGGAAGCATCTTTAACCAGTCATGGAGCTGCTGCTTACATTTTTAAATCAATAACATCAGCAAAGGCGGCCGAAGACATCCGGCGTCAGAAGTCCAAGAGGTTCGGTGACTGTTTTGCCTTTGGTGGTGGGGATCTGCATCTAAAAATCGGAACAATCGACTGTGATCAACGGCATGACGATACAGAGGGCAATGCAAACTACTGCATTAAAGGAGCATAATGTGTAGCCACAGGACATGCGCAGATTACTGAGAAATAGTTATGATAAACTCTCCATTGGAGGTCACTCACTGAGCGTCACTTAAGGCCTCAAAGTGTTATATTGAGTCACCAAAACTGGCCGCTAAATAATAAATGACGACGACAGGACGAGCGGACGTGTTACGTTTTACTACATCCGCAAAAGATTCAGACAGAGGCGCCCATCCGCATTTCTGTGAGGAGGCTGTCAATGGGGAGGCAACCAAGAGAAGAAGAATGACCAACGACGAGATAACATACTAAGAGTCGGAGCATGGGAAGTTATAAGTTTGAATGTACCAGGTTAGGTAGAACACCTAAAAGGTGAAATACAAAAACTCAGTTCAGATATAATAGGGTCAGTCAACTGTAAAGAAATTATTTATGTTTAAATAAATATGGTGTAATGTCAGTAGCACAAAGAATGCTTTAAACCTTCGAGAACCAGTGATTTCCACCTAACACCACGTTGATTAAGTTTGGTTTGAAGTACCATTGCCTTTAGCATGAAACCATCGATGCTGTTGCCCAGCAGAGACATCTAGTACTATACTTAGGCGTTTCTTCAAATGTAAAGCATTGTAGCAAGTAACAGCAAAGAAACAGTTGGCGAGGCGTTTGTGCCACTTGTTTGTTTGATAATAATGGTGTGCTTTTATTTATAGTGGCAGTATTGCGGCGTCATTAACAGTGAAAATCAGTATCGTGGCAAAGCATTTTAGCATTTCTTACGTGCAACTTAAAATTATAAATAATACGCAGAATGAAATCAAATCAAAGTTTTTCTCTCACTAGTGTTCAACGTGGGGATAATTTGCGACACGGCCCACGCCGATTTCACAGGCGAGCTCATCCCAAACCTCGTTCAGTGCATCTATAGTGATTTTAGCAGTCCGCAGCTCGTGGTCGTCCGGTAGCTTTCTCGCTTCCCGCGCCCCGGTTCCCGGGTTCGATTCCTGGCGGGGTCAGGGATTTTCTCTGCCTCGTGGTGACTGGGTGTTGTGTGATGTCCTTAGGTTAGTTAGGTTTAAGTAGTTCTAAGTTCTAGGGGACTGATGACTATAGATGTTAAGTCCCATAGTGCTCAGAGCCAATTGAACCATTTTTTGATTTTAGCAACAATTGCTTCAGTTCTGTTTCTCAACTTGGGTATATAGTATTTTAACGGCGGCACATACACATGATTATTTATGAGCCAGCCAAAGTAAAAATTGCATGGGGTCAAATCGGTTGAACGTCGCAGCCATACGAAACAAGCTCTTTCATGCGGCCCCTTACGGTTAGGCCAGCGTTTCGGTACAGTGTCGTTTAATCAATTGCGTACTGAGCTATGCCAGTCAGGAAGCGCACCGTCTTGCTGCCAAATAAATTTCTTTTATATGAATACTGATATCAGTTCTTTCAGACATAACGGAAGAAACGCACCACGCGGTATCCACAGCTGTGATAAATTCATGTAAATTGTGGGTGGATGGTAAAAACAAAAGAAATGCGAAGATATCGGTGTCAGCTGCGTCGGGAATTTGTGAGCGGAATCAGCAGCGACGAGTGAAAGTGTGTGCAGAACCATGATTCGAAACTGGGATTTCCTGCAGACTAGGCAATTGAGTTCATCACTGAGCCACTCAGACCGAGTGTTCACTGGAACTGCGCGAACTACCCGACACGCATCCCGGTCGACTCACATTCCACCTAACGCTACGTATCAGAAGTCGCCTTCCATGTCTTCCACGCATGCTACTTCGAGAGTCATGCGGGTTCAAACGTTTCTGAGCACTATGGGACTTAACATCTGAGGTCATCAGTCCACTAGAACTTAGAACTACTTAAACCTAAGTAATCTATGGACATCACACACATCCATGCCCGGGGCAGGATTCAAACCTGCGACCGTAGCGGTCAGTAACGCAAGAAGTTGAACCCAGTTGTGGGGTTATGTTGTTTGGGGGAAGAGACCAAACAGCGAGGTCATCGGTCTCATCGGACTAAGGAAGGACGGGGAAGGAAGTCGGCCATTCCCTTTCAAACCAATCATCCCGGCATTTGCCTGAAGCGATTTAGGGAAATCGCGGAGAACCTAAATCAGGACGACCGGACTCGGGATTGAACCGTCATTCTCCCGATTGCGAGTCCAGTGTGCTAACCACTTTGCCACCTCGCTCGGTGAACCTAACTCTGAAACCACAGTGAAGGTGGTGGATTCGTTGCCCATGGAGGCGAATGTATTATGTGAATATGGGTTAGCTGTTATTTCGGACATATTAGGATGTGGATCGGTCTAGGGGCATTCGGAACCAGTCCGCTCAACTACGATAAACACTGTATCGGCATAGCGCAGCGGTTAAAGCCACTTCCCAGTAAGCAAGAGATGCGGGTTCGAATCCCGGTCAGGCACAGTTTCTCACTCGTCGCCGCTGATTCGGCAGCAGGTCCGGCTGTAGCTGACATCAACCATTCCTTCATTTTCCTCCCTCTCCACCTTCAATTTAGAAAGTAAATTTCTGTGGTTCAGCCTCTCCCAATCGAAGAAATATCTACAGCTCTAGCAAATCAGGATGAGAAGCATCAGTTAAAGTTGCTTCACCGAAAAGGGAAAGACCATAAAACATTCCTCCGGGATATAGCACAGAAAACATTCAGTTCAGCGAGGTCTGGTTACAACTGTACTACTTCTTGTGGATTTTCTGGCCCTCAGGAAAAAAAGTAAGGGAAAATTCACAGACAGGTGTAGTAATTCATGGCCAACGAATAGATATGATAAGATATGCCGATGATATATCTGTCCTGGCTGAAAGTGAAGAAAATCTTGTAGTCCTACTGAATAGAATGGATGAAGTTATGGGTGAAGAATATAATATGAGAATTAATAAAGCAAAAACAAAAGTAATGGCATGCGACAAAGAAGATCAAGTGAAAGTCCAAGTTCATGAAGGCAATGAACTGCTTGAACAAGTTAATAAATTTACTTATCTGGGCAGTAATATTACCAGGGATGGAAGGAGCAAGGCAGAAGTGAGAAGTAGAATAGCTCAAGCAGAGGCTGCTTTTAACAAGAAGAAAAACATATTAACATCTAAGAGCATCAGCCTTGAAACCAGGAAAATATTTTTGAAATCATATGTGTGGAGTGTGGCATGCTATGGGTGTGAAACATGGACTCTCGGGACAGAGGAACAGCAGAAGCTTAATTCTTTTGAAATGTGGTGCTATAGACGCATGCTCAAAATAAAATGGATCGACAAGGTCACAAACGAAGTGGTTCTGGAAAGAGCAGGTGAGAAGAGAAGCTTCTGGAGTTTCATTGTTAAAAGAAGAGTGCAATTTACAGGCCATCTATTAAGACATAAAGGACTCCTGAACACAATCATAGAGGGATATGTCGAGGGAAAAAGACCAAGAGGAAGACCACGACTGAGGTACATGAATCAAATCGTGAAAGATATGGGATGTAACACCTATAAAGAAATGAAGAGAAAAGCTGAAAGACGCACAGAATGGAGACAAGCTGCCATTGTAGCTGTTGCAAACCAATCCTTGGATTGACCACTACAGAAGAAGAAGAAGACAGGAGCACATATTACATGAGTTTCATTTCCACTTAGGTGAAATGTCGGTTCATTACTGAAGACGACACAATCCAGAAAATCTTCGTCGTCGTGCAGCAACTTTTCGTTTGCAAAGTTGGCAAGTAAACCGTAGAGTGTAGGCTTTAGAGCACGGAACAGCAGCGAACAACCACAGAGATGTCACTAGAATTGTTAATTCACTATTAGCTTTTCGACATAGTTTCTTTGGGCTAGATGTGAAAGTCTGTCACACGTTCAACAAGTTGTTCTGTCACCCCTGATCGTCCCATACACTTTCCTTTGCAAAGATAGCATGTGTCTTCAAACTGATGATACCATCTACGACTGTAATTACCACTTCAAGGATTACAATGACACCTAATACGGAACGCACTACAACAGCAGATTCAGTTATTGCAACTGTGAAATACAGAAAGTTCTCTGTTCAGTTGTCGCCTTCTTTGCTATCTGTGCTTTTTAACAGAAGACACCAAAAAAGAGCATGCACATGTCCACAGAAATTTTTTTATTTGATGTATTATACATAATTGTAAGTTGAGTGTAAAAAACATTGAATGCCTTAAGACCATGATAGTAATTTTGATACATCCAGTGTATCTGAAGTTAGAGTAACAAAGAATGGATTATAAATGAAACTACTGGGACAGTGTGTAGTTTTGATACAAAATTTATTAAATTTTTGGTCCCATTTTGTTTGTCAGTTATGAATATTATTATTAATAATATTTTTATTATTATTATCAGGAATTCATGGAAGTTTAGAGATGTTTTACAGTCTAGGAAATATACGAATTTTCTTCTAGATATATCACTTTAAATGATGGGTGACTAAAAACTGAATATCCGAGTGGGTCTAAAGTGACATCACACCGTTTTTGTTAATTTCTTCATGTACTCGTTGCTTATAATGTTAATAAATGTTAATTTTGTGATGATGATGAAGTCCCATGCTTCTTGACAGAGCGTAGGGGAACGATGCGGGAGACCCGCACCGCTGTAGTAGGCAAGGTCCTAGTGGAGGTGGTTTGCCATTGCCTTCCTCCGACCGTAATGGGGATGGTTGGTTGGTTTTGGGGAAGGAGACCAGACAGCGTGGTCATCGGTCTCATCGGATTAGGGAAGGATGGGGAAGGAAGTCGGCCGTGCCCTTTCAGAGGAACCATCCCGGCATTTGCCTGGAGTGATTTAGGGAAATCACGGAAAACCTAAATCAGGATGGCCGGACGCGGGATTGAACCGTCGTCCTCCCGAATGCGAGTCCAGTGTCTAACCACTGCGCCACCCCGCTCGGTCGTAATGGGGATGAATGATGATTATGAAGAAGATACAAGAACACTCAGTCGTCTCGAGGCAGGTGAAAATACCTGACCCCACCGAGAATCGAACCCGGGACCCCGTGCTCGGGAAGCGAGAACGCTACCACGAGACCACGAGCTGCGGACTAATTTTGGGAAAAAGCTTAAAATTATTATTTTTTAATATTGTTAGGTCTCAGACGGATAAATGGAGTATGGTTATTTATGAACTGTATAGTGCGGCAGAGAGTGAGCTACTGCGAGAAGTGCAGTGATGGAATTGAGATCTCGTGCCACACCGAACCAAATCCGGAAACGATAGTTCGGATAGGTACGCAAACGTTGCAAGCGGAAGATGAAGAAAAAGAGACAGTATGTGTGTAATTCAGTATATAAAACACGATGGAAGTACAATGATTATGGGAGACTGGAACGTGGTTTGAAGGGAGGGAATAGAAGAGAAGCTTTCGGGAAAATATGATCTTGGCTGTACGAATGAGAGAGGAGTGAGCCTAGTTGAGTTCTGCAATAAATTTCAGACGATAGTAGCGGGTACATTGTTCACGAATCACAAGAAGAGAATGTATGCTTAGACAAGACATGAAGACACTGGAAAAGTCCAGCTCAATTATAGACCGATCAGACAAATTCCGAATACATACATTCGATTCTATGGCTTACCCAAGTGGAGATACACACAGACCACAATTTAGTATTGATGAAGAAACAGCGGAAGTTTACGACACTCGACCTCAAAAATCGGTGTGGAAGGGAGCTTAAGTACGGAGGAATGATGAGATGAATTTGAAGTTTTGCTTACAATGTGGATACTGCGATAAGGAATATCAGAAAAAGCAGTTCAATTTAAGAGAAAGTGGATATCTTAAAAAAAAAAAAAACGGGAAATCACAAATGTGGGACAGACAAACATAGGTACAAGGAATGCTACTGCTATGAAACCTTTTGTAACAGAAGGAATGCTTCAATTCCAGGATCTGTTGGCCAATGTGCTTGTGCTAGAAAACTAACAAAATTGTTTCACCTGATCGGTTTAAACATCTTCAACTTTTACGTTGGCTTTTACTTCTCCCTATTTTTTCGTTCTACCACTACTTTTGTTTACCATTTGTTCACTTTTATTTCCATAATTTAAGAGTGTCGGATGGGACTGGCAGCATTCTGGTAACCTCTTTCTCGGATTCCGCAACTATCATGGGGCTTTCAGCAAATCTGATACTATGTATCCCTTCGCCTTGGGCCTTCAATTACTTTGTCTTCTCCTTCACGGCATGAACAGATCAGTTTTATATAGAGGTTGGGGACAATTATGTGTAGCTCCTTTTCTTTTAAACCTGTCCTCTTCTTTTACCTCACTCCTGTTAATTTTTGTCCTTCGGTTCTGATATAGTTGGTTAACCATTTCTTAGTTTTACAGATATATGCGTTCATCCACTGTTCCGTCGGTTCTTGGTAGACCGTTTTATACATTATGAATAAAACACACACAATAGTCTTGTAATATTCTGCACTGTTTATTATTTGCTACACGAACCACTTCAGATTTTGTAGGATCAAGGGTTATAAACTAATGCATTTATGGGGTATCTCCGTTCCCAGGGATTAAGTTAGAATTAGCAATAAAACAAGAGAGATTATTTCAGTGTAAATACGATGTGAGGTTAACTAATTACGATCAGATATGTGACACATTAGCTAATTAACTATATACATATTACAACAGCTGTACATAGAAGAAAATTACTGAACAATGAACTTTGGAGACATATTCCAAAGATGAGGCTGAACATAACAGTCTTGTCTTTAATATGTCCTAAATTGCAAACGAATAGGATATAATAGTGTTATCAAGCAGGTAAGTGAAGCAGTTGTGATTACACAAATTAAAATTTTTAACATAATACGAGAAATTATTGTCACTGAAATAAAGGAAATGTGGCACATTAGTAAGAGGAGTAATTTATAACATGGCCTGGGTGGGGTTTGAGTAGTATCTGCAGTTAGAAGTGGCGAGTATGGAAACTGTGCCTGGTCTTTCAGGACTGAACTTGGGTTGATGGACGTGTGTTTATAAATTTTCATTATTTCGAGATAGTTCATATTCGTTCCCTTATGGTTCAAATGGCTCTGAGCACTATGGGATTTAACGTCTGAGGTCAGCAGCCCCTAGAACTCGCGGTTCCATACTAAAGCGCCTAGAACCGCTCGGCCACACCGTCCGGCCCTTCTCTTATGCATGTGGTGTAACTCTTCATTTCTCACTTTGTAACTAAGGCCTTCTTTAAGCAGGTGGTCCGCAAATGTAGAGTCACCTTTTATAGACTTCCAACTTGTGTGGTGTTCCTTGAAGCGGGAATATATTGCCCTGCCAGACTGATATGTATAGAATATGCCACAATAACTAATAATTATATATATATATATATATATACAGGGTGATTCAGAAAGAATACCACAACTTTAAAAATGTATATTTAATGAAAGAAAAATAATATAACCTTCTGTTATACATCATTACAAAGAGTATTTAAAAAGGTTTTTTTTCACTCAAAAACAAGTTCAGAGATGTTCAATATGGCCCCCTCCAGACACACGAGCATTATCAACCCAATGCTCCAACTCGTTCCACACTCTCTGTGGCATATCAGGCGAAACATTTTGGATAGATGCTGTTATTTCTCGTTTCAAATCATCAATGGTGGCTGGGAGAGGTTGCCGAAACACCATATCCTTAACATACCCCCATAAGAAAAAATCGCAGGGGGTAAGATCAGGGCTTCTTGGAGGCCAGTGATGAAGTGCTCTGTCACGGGCTGCCTGGCGGCCGATCCATCGCCTCGGGTAGTTGACGTTCAGGTAGTTACGGACAGATAAGGTTTCATAACTAACCTTTTTCGTAGGACTCCCCATACAGTTGATTGTGGAATTTGCAGCTCTCTGCTAGCTCTGCGAGTCGATTTTCCTGGGCTGCGAACAAATGCTTGCTGGATGCGTGCTACATTTTCATCACTCCTTCTCGGCCATCCAGAACTTTTCCCTTTGCACAAACACCCATTCTCTGTAAACTGTTTATACCAACGTTTAATACACCACATATCAGGAGGTTTAACACCATACTTCGTTCGAAATGCACGCTGAACACCTGTCGTCGATTCACTTCTGCCGTACTCAATAACACAAAAAGCTTTCTGTTGAGCGGTCGCCATCTTAGCATCAACTGACGCTGACGCCTAGTCAACAGCGCCTCAAGCGAACAAATGTACAACTAAATGAAACTTTATAGCTCCCTTAATTCGCCGACGTATAGTGCTTAGCTCTGCCTTTTGTCGTTGCAGAGTTTTACATTCCTAAAGTTGTGGTATTCTTTTTGAATCACCCTGTATATACGAGGGTTATCCACAAAGTACATTACGTTTTGGAATTAAAAATAAATAAAGTATTGGAAATTTTTTTGTTATATACAGATGAAAGCCACACTTAAATACTACTTTTCTACATAGTTGCCATTTAAATTAAGGCACTTATCGTAGCGATGGGCGAGCTTGGAAATTCCCTCGTCGTAAAATTCGCCCGCCTGCGCCTGCGTTAGTTCACAAGCAGGTGGTCTGTTGGAACATTGATTAGAAGCAATTTACGTGTAGGATATTAACACTGGAACTAGTCACCTATTTACATCATTTCACGATATGCCGAGCTTCGCACTCATTTGAAGTTACTGTATTTTGGCAGTGAAAAGGCTTGTTAGTGACGATGGTATTTATAAATGTCAGAAGGTTTTAAATTTTGGCACGTACTGAAGCAAAATGTAAGCGATGGACTATTTTCGCCATACTACTCTCTAGATGACATGTTTTCGCAATTCTGTTTATACAACTTTTGCTTCATTTTTGTTTTCAGTTTAGCTTTTGCAGTAGTGTTTCATAAAGGCTCAAAGACCGAAATTGGAATTGTGAAATGAATAACTAATCTCTACAGTTAAAAGCGAATACGATATCAGTCAGTTGTATAAGTATATTGAACTTGAAAATAATTTGTGTAATGGTTGCTATAATTTTCCCCAGAAACCTGATGGTTTTAGCTTCGTATGTTTTTGCAACACTAATATTTATAGAATTATATAATGTTTTAAGATTCAATGCAGCTGCGTTTAAAGAGCATGTCTCCGACAGAAGACCTCAAATATCCATTACATACGGTCACCCATTTTAAACGAACGTTACATCGAAAACGAACAGCGTCTTTTGCTGAATAAATCTATGGTCACTGAACTTGGCTGTGTGCATACACCATTTTGCAGATAAAGAAAACTTTCTTGTATTGGCGAGAGACTTCTTTTGGGAATCTATGTTGAAAGCGAATTGAAAATGCGAATGTTAGACAACCTTTTCAACCGCGACGAGAGCCTGTGTTCTACAGACTTTCTGGAAACCATTCACCTCAGAACGATTTCTGGTCAGAGTATTTAAAGCCTGGCATTCTGTTACCTATAATCATCACCACTTTTCTCGAAATGTTTTTAGATTTTCTATCATCGAACAGCTCTTTGTTTCTTTTATGCTTGAGGCATTGCGATGATTTATCTTTGAACCATGTCAGCTTTGTCTGTCTTTACCACGTTGGGCCAAGCATGTGATCTGTGTAGCAAGCGCACCGATCTCCTTGGTGTAGCTACCAGTCATCTGGTTTCGGTGCCGTGAATGTACGATAAATGATTGATTATATTGTCACATTGTTCTCTGAAAATAATATCATTATGACATTGTCACTGTTAAACGAATAAGTTCTCTAATATATTGAAGCCTATGTTAGCTCTATGATGTAACTGTCTTTTACCGTACTCTGAATGTCCTCATACACAGTGCGCCCCGATTCCTTTAGCACTCCTTGTGTGAACTTCCAAACTGCAACGCATTCTCGTGGCAAGTTACTGCGTTACGATCCTCGAAGTTGCAAGAACAGCTGTTTAGAAAGTCAAAGCGTTAGTACTGCTGCAGCATGCATCCTGGCCTGGAATTCAACTATCTCACACTCGTCAGAAAACGGCTGTGGAGCATGACGCAATATCATGTTTGTTGAGTCCTCCAGCGTTTGTGGCCCACAATCCACCGAACTCGACCCGAATACCGAAAAGCAGATCACTCGTTGCTCCTGCATGACGACACCCCAGTCCACAAAGCGAAGGTTGTGCACGAGTGTTCGCCCAGCAAATGGATAACAGTCCTGCATCACCCACCATACTCGCCGGATTTGGCCCCAGCCGACTTTTGGTTTCTTGCCAGACTGAAGCTGTCAATGAAAGGACATCGTTATGAAGCAATTAAGAGCATCCAAAAAGCTGTCCTGCAGTACTAAAGGCAACTCCGAAAAATGACTACAGTGACTGTTGTAAAACATAAAACGAATTCATCAATGTTTTAGTTCAGGGGAAGAGTATTTTGAACATAACCCGTGACTTTTATTGCTCATAGCCACAGTCCTATCGGAACTGGGACACGCTGTATAGTAGGAGCTGAAGTACTGCTGCTACACGGAAATAAAACTCTGTGTCTTACTGCGGGACCGGTCACTGCAGCCTGTTGATGAGACGCCGACCTGTGTGTTGCAGGGGCACCAGCGGTATCGATATCGACCTGAGGCGAGTCGACATCGACCAGTGCCCCCTTCCGCCTGGCAGCACTCAGCTCAACATCTTCGCTGCGTCTGACAAGTGCAAGGAACGGACCACTCAGGTACTAAGCGACGCTCTTTATTTATGTTATTTTACTGCTGTCCGGGTTTCCAAAGAAGTCCGTGGTTTGATAATATTATGGCTGTTGAATTTTTTAATTCTAGACCAAAAGGCATACGTTTTCCACATTTTCTTGAGACCTCTTCTATCCAGTCTTGGATCGAACGCTGACTTCCCATTTAGTTATTTGGCAAAGCAGTAGTGCAAATTTGTTGTTTATCTCGTTTCCCTGTTTGAAGTAACTCGTCTACACGTTTTTTATCTTTCCAGGTATTTGTCTCATTGTAGAAAAAAAGGGAAATGAGAGTGTGTATTTAATCTTAACCTGCAACAGGAATACAAATGTTTAACATTGTGTCACGACAGTAACAATGGACTTTATTATTACGAACCATGTACCAGAGATTTTTACATAGTAATACTATTTATGCTACTGCATCAGCACACATAAGGTATTTTTTAAAACTAAAGATGGGAATAAGATTGATCTGAAGTGTGCTGCTAAAGAGGTGACATTTCCATATAACATTAATAAACTGCAATAAATCAAACTGCATCTCTCAACTGATCTAATAGTTATACTATCAAAAAGTTTCGTATTCTAGAACGAAAACCATGACATTTATTGTTAACGTCATATTGCATTGTATATTTGATAATTTGTTACATTCTTTGGAAAACATTAATTATGTAACAGTAACGATTCATAGTCAAGTAGAAATGAAAAGGAACTTGTTCTGATTCTTGTCAGATATTTCGAATGAGTATCAGGGGAAACGGTACAAATTTTTACTCAGCATGTTTAGCTGCTTGTGAGAAGAACACAAATGTGAAGAAAAGTTGGTTTATTATACTTATGACAATACTAATGTGTAGGAAAATAGGAATGAAAAAATATTCAGAAAAGTTCTATATGATTTAGAGAGACCTATGAACTGGCCGTGCAGCCCACATTGTACACTATTTAGTACAAATTCAAAACAGTTGCCAGATTCTTTACCACTGATTGGTTGTTATTGTTATAAAAAATTATGAATGTTTTTATATACGGGGTGTAAATTTTAAGTTGACAAAAGTAAGCTTCACACGAAAAAATGTGTAGAATCCAAAGATGATTATTTTAGAGGGGGACATCTGCTTGTGCTAAAATTAGCCCGCCACACCAGCCCATGGGGGTGGGGTGGGAGGCAAATTAAAAATTCCAAATGGGAACCAACATTTTCTATTGCAGAATAAGATTCTACATTGAAAACTACGTACATTTTGTCTTAAACATTTGTTTTGATTCTTGGTTGTTGGCGCTGTAATTCAAGACAATAGATTTTCTCATTTTTGCGTCTTTTACTTTGTTTACTCTGTTAGTTAATTATTTTACTCGTTAGTAAGTAGGAGTTTTGGTTGGTTAGCTAGTCAGATGATTTGTTCCATAATTAAAAGTTGCGTTGCCTCATGGCCACGAAACAAACAAAACTTATCCGAATCTGCGGAAAAAATTAATATTTTGGTCAACGTTTGTAAAATTCTAATTCCTCTCTCTCAAACCCCAGCCTGAGGGGAGAGAGGGAGAGTTTTAGTTTTAGCGAATTAAAATTTACGAAGCAAATAAGTATTTTTATTTATTCGTAACCATTTTCCACGTAAAAAAGAGAACATGCATTTCTTGAATTACAGCGCCAACTACCAAGAATCAAAAGAAATGTTTAAGACAAAATGTACGTAGTTTCTTACGTAGAATCTTATTCTGCAATAAAAAATTGGTGTTCCCATTTGAAATTCTAAAGTTGCCTCCCGCCCCTTCGCCAGGGTGCTGGGTAGTGGGCTAATTTTAGAACCAGCAGATGTCCTCGAAAATAATCAGCTTTCGATTCTACACATTTTTTCGTGTGGAACTTATTTTTCGAGTTATTCTGGTTTGTTAACTTAAAATTCCCCCCCCCCCCCCCCCCCGTACATGCAGTTACAATGACGAAACTTAATGAATTCTGTGAATTTATGGAAACAGGTTGTAAAAAAGCAGTACCTCACTGCTGTACAATGTTTCATATGTCGTTACCTGAAATACAAGTATTCGTCTCCATTCTGGATGGCCTAATATCGTACTTTTTAAAATGTGAGATATAACAAAAATTATTGTTCAGGGAGAGATAGCCGAGAAACTCCGAGCTATTGAGAATATCTAAAGGACGTGTATTTCACGCGCGAAATGGGGTTTCTTAAAAAATCCTCGTTCGAATAGCTGTCGAGTATTATTGGACTTAGGCCAAAAACAGTTATTGAAAAAAAAAGATTGAACGAAGAAATGCACGTCTGTTTAGTCAGATCACGATCACGCCACCGCACTTATCGGCCACACACGTACGGCAGTTTGCCCTGGTCTGCAGGGGAGATAAAATTAACATGCTGTTGGGATCCGAATTAATTTTCTGCTCACTCCAAGTCGTGGAGAGCTTCGGCTTCGTAACTACTAGCGGGTGAGAGAGGTCAGTGTTTAGTTAGGAGACTGAAGCAGACGCGTGAGCCGAGAGCTGCCTTCACTAACTATTTATCAGTGCGGTGGCACAGGATGCACTGGTAAAGGCATTGACCAGAGATTACTAGTATCTATATACAATTATACAATAATATGCCTGGGAATGAATGCATCACTACTATCGGATTTTTTACTATACAGTTACTACAAGCAAATCAATAGGCCTATACGCATATTTTTCTTGTTTTCTTCTGCGTTAGGCTATATGGAGAAATTTCATCTTAAAAATCAATATACTTTTTTTTTTATTTTAGATTGTATTAAAAATTGTCAGGCTATCAGCGTCTTCGCTGTGAACTGCTCACTTCAAAACTATCTAGATGAAATGTTTTTTTTCCAATGTCAATGAAATTTTAATAGGTTACAGGCACACGTATTGGTAGTGTGAATCTCAACTTACGGAATTTATCAATCAGACACAAAACACTTCTTACGAATTTTCCAAAGTTACTTTTTCTGAGCGCAAGATAAACATAGAACAGAAAGGGTGGGTTCGTTTCCAATGTCTCTTTTGTAGTTGTAGTGTACAGTGTGATATGGATTTTATAAAGAATGGTGCTTGAGACTGGTTCCGTGCGTGCTGGACCGCCCCCCCCCCCCCCCCCCATTTACAACGTGCGTATCTGTGAAAATGAATGCGTCGTTGCCACCGAGCCCCGGGCTATTGGAAAAATATTTGCCTGTGAGTGGCAATGTAGCGCCTGATTCCCCCACAGCAGCTATTGTTATTTCCACGGTCCATCACCCATAAACCAGTCTTACATATCACTCGTTATAAAATTCATATCACACTGTCCGAGCAAATAGATTGTAGCTCCTTACAGTTACAAAAGATACCCTCACAACAATGCCACGCTTTCTCTTTCATGCTTATCCTTGGCTGAGAAAAATTTACTTTAGATAAATCATAACAACTGGAGAACTTTATTACCAATGAGTGTGCCAATAGCATATTACAATTTCATTAACATTAGACACATAAATTTCAAGCTACATAGATTTGATGTGAACAGTTTGTAGCGAAGACACCGAAAATGGAACAATCCTTACGACAATGTAAAATAAAATGAGTATATTTAACTTTAAAACCAAATTGGTGAATATAGTGTAACGCACACTGAAACAGGAAAAATATTATTGTACCTCATTTAGCGGTAGGACTATTGGTTCACTAATAATCAAAGCTTAAGCTCGAGTCCCCATAATAAAAAGAAACCATTGGACATCCCATAATGTGGGATAGAGATTATTGAACCCAAGGCATCACGAACGAGGTGACATGGTGGCGGTTGTGAAATTTCTTAACTCATCTCATTTTTGGTGTTCGGTGGAAGTGCGAACAGTGACGACTCGTGCAAAATTTCTCCAATGTGCTATGATGTGGTGCTGCGACGTAACGCACTCTTTCGCACATCGACGGTGGTTCTAAAACATAAATTTTCCACCTACCTCGATACTACTGCAGATCTGCATACGTAAATCCTGACTGCAGCTACTTAAGAGATCTCGGAAAAGCAGTGTTGAAGAAACTGAGATAACATAACTACAAGTCGGAGGCTGCCATAAGTGCAAAAGCTGAAAACAGCCTTGTGAACTCTAAAGAATAAATCGGAAATTTCTAGCTGTTCAAATTTCTAAGTCCAAAGGTAATTTTAAACTTGTATTAGGATTTTTTTATCGCTATTAAGCAAGATAATCAGCCCACATGTGTTCAAATCATTAAAGTTCCTGTTCACAGTCCTCGCCACACTCAAACAGCCACAACTTTTCCTATCCAATTCGGAAATCATTTACGAGAGTAAGACAGTCAATAAACTGCTATTTACTTTTGCACTCGGCATTCAGTGGTTGCCGTTAAATAAATATTTTTTTTTGCTCGCCATAAATACTCAGTAAAAAAAAAATTACTTATTACTGCCACGCATTTAGTTCAAAGTTTACACACGTAATTTCCTCCGGAACAAAATATCTCTCGACTCTTGAAATTTCACAAATAGTTAATGGTAAACACCAGCTACATTTATCACTGTACCAAAACGCGGAAGTCACAATATCGCTTCATTTTACACATAATGCATTCGGACACTTTCAGCATGACCGGCTCCTTCGAAAGCTAGTCCACCACTGCCTTCTTCTCTCTGCCCCTAGAAGCACCTCTATCTCATGCGTTAGGTGGCAAACCGTCTCACTTCTTATTGGCTCTACAGAATTACGGCCAATCACAACTGACTTTCAGGTTGCGGCTCGCGCCAAAATCTAGCAAGAACCAACCACTGCTCTCAGCTCATTGACGTCATTAAAATAAGCAACTCAAAACTCTCGTGTTGTACAAATAAAATGAAATAAACTTTAAGCTGTACTTTGCATCTGGAATTTAACTATATAGTCGCAAACGTTCTCGCTGTCTCTTACATATTCAAACACGCTTGGACATCCGTCATCCACTAGTAGGGGAACCACTGGTGGATTGGTTCCCACAGTATAAAGCTGGAACATTTGCACGTTCACATTTGCAAGTTCCTATAGAGAATTACAAACTGAAGATTTAATATTGGCAAATGTCCCACATACACTCACACAAGTACTCTCTTTCACACTCTCCCTAACACCAAACATAAATATCTACTTGAAATTCTCAAAGTTATTACTACAGCAAAAATACGAAAAGTTTTCTAAAATGAGAACTCTCCAAATTTGAATCTAAACACTGAAGATGTCATCATACCTTTTCAAATATTCAGTTGGTGAACTATATATATATATATATATATATATATATATATATATATATATATATATATATATTGATTTAGTTTTTTAAGTGTTGGATAATTACATTTGTTACTGACTTTTCTTTTTTTTTTTTGTAACTTACAAATTATGACAGTTATTAACTTCAGATTTGACAGATTGTTGCTTTACATAACAGAAGATTATGTACCTAATATGAAGTTCCTCAGGCTATTTATAGATCAGTTATTAATTTTTATAGTTCCAGAGAATGTAACTACTCTGTAACCACCTCTCTGCTGCTTTCACACGCTGCAGTCACGCCATATGGTGATAACGCACGCCTGCAAGACACAGCTCGCCCGTTGCAGATCGTATAAGATTCTGACTGCTTACACTGGAACCCGTATACATTCATACAAGAAAGACTTAATAGACAAATTGACGATCGCGCCCTAGCTACGACGCCTCATGACCGACAGCGTTTTGATGTACAAGCGCAGTAATCATAGATACAGCGAAAATACTAAATATATGCATTTAAATTTATATAATTTTAAAATGAATTGTTAACAAACTCGAGGAGTAAAATAAAATGAGTAAAGAAGTGTTAGTAGCAACTGGAATCAAACCCAGACCTAGAACTACCAAACAATGCTGCTATCCACTGGCCCAAAAAGCCCTTATTTCACAGATTCCTAATACATCCCTCTTAATCTAAACTTGGACAACACGCTACACCCAATTTCAAAGAAATATATTCACCTAGTACTCTGAACAAGTAGCACTCGTAGTGCCGGAAGTGATGACAACTGCGTTCCTCCTCTGACGTCATTGTAGCGCGACTGGCCACCATTTCAACAATCAACATCGGTTTCTAGTTATCGAAGAGATAGCGCTACGTAATGCGATTTAGTCTGCCTCATTTGCGTACTAGTACGCATTCAAAAAAATATGGCGTGATTTTAGTGCACCTTTGGCTCGCATTCGAAGAGAAATGGCGTAATTGTAGTGTGATATTTACAGTGCGCTGTACATGATAACCGCCCGCTGTTGTTTGCAACACTATTTTACATGCTGACACAAAACAGTGTCGTTTCCCTGCACGCGACATTACGACGTTTTGCTCAAAGTAATGAATCAGCGAAATTAACTTTCTGCAAAGCGGAAGTGCCAAGAGCAAAGCTCGTTTACTTCAGCCTCTGCCCACTGTGGTCGGTGGTATCGATGCCACCTCACAGAAAAGGTGGTAGTGCGGCTGAACTTCGTGTTTATATAACCTCAGACTTACTGCACTGCCAATTTCAGAGACGAACACAGACCAAAGAACTTACAACTTCTTTTGCTGATACAGGTTCTACATTCTGCATCAGTTTCAACCATATGAAAACTGTGTTCACTGTACCCTGTGCCTCCACGAGCAATTTTTCCCGAGGGCATGCAGCTTTACTGTATGAATAAATGATGATGGCGTCCTCTTGGGTAAAATATTCCAGAGGTAAAATGGTCCCCCATTCGGATCTCCGGGCGGGGATTACTCAAGAGGACGTCGTTATCAGGAGAAAGAAAACTGGCGTTCTACGGATCGGAGCGTGGAACGTCAGATCCCTTAATCGGGCAGATAGGTTACAAAATTTAAAAAGGGAAATGGATAGGTTAAAGTTACACATAGTGGGAATTAGTGAAGTTCGGTGGCAGAAGAAACAAGATTTTGGTCAGGTAAATACAGGGTTATAAATACAAAATCAAATAGGGGTAATGCAGGAGTAGGTTTAAAAATGAATAAAAAAATAGGAGTGCGGGTAAGCTACTACAAACAGCATAGTGAACGTATTATTGTTGCCAGGATGGACACGAAGCCCACGCCTACTACAGTAGTACAGGTTTCTATGCCAACTAGCTCTGCAGATGATGAAGAAGTTGATGAAATGTATGATGAGATAAAAGAAATTATTCAGGTGGTGAAGGGAGACGAAAATTTGTCATGGGTGACTGGAATTCGACAGTAGGAAAAGTAAGTGAAGGAAACGTAGTAGGTGAATATGGACTGGAAAGAGGAAAATGAAAGAGGAAGCCGCCTGGTAGAATTTTGCACAGAGCATAACTTAACCATAGCTAACAAGTGGTCCAAGAATCATGAATGGAGGTTGTATACATGGAAGAACCCTGGAGATACTAGAAGGTTTCAGATAGATTACATAATCGTAAGACAGAGATTTAGGAACCAGATTTTAAACTGTAAGACATTTCCACAGGCAGATGTGGACTCTGACCACAATCTACAAGTTATGAAATGTAGATTAAAACTGAAGAAACTGCAAAAAAGGTAGGAATTAAAGGAGATGGGACCTGGATAAACTGAGGGAATCGCAAGTTGTACAGAGTTTCAGAGAGAGCATAAGGGAACAATTGACAGGAATGGGGGAAAGAAGTACAGTAGAAGAAGAATGGGTAGCTTTGAGGAATGAAATAGTGAAGGCATCAGAGGATCAAGTAGGTAAAAAGACGAGGGCTAGTAGAAATCCTTGGGTAACAGAAGAGATACTGAATTTAATTGATGATAGGAGAAAATACAAAAATGCAGTGAGTGAAGAAGGAAAAAGGAATACAAACGTCTCAAAAATGAGATCGACAGGAAGTGCAAAATGGCTAAGCAGGGATGGCTAGAGGACAAATGCAAGGATGTGGAGGCTTATCTCACTAGGGGTAAGATAGATACTGCCTACAGGAAAATTAAAGAGACGTTTGGAGAAAAAAGAACCACTTACATGAATATCAAGACCTCAAATGGAAACCCAGTTCTAAGCAAAGAAGGGAAAGCAGAAAGGTGAAAGGAGTATATAGAAGGTGTATACAGGGCGGGGTTCTTGAGGACAACATTATGGAAATGGAAGAGGAGGTAGATGAAGATGAAATGGTAGATATGACACTGCGTGAAGAGTTTGACAGAACACTGAAAGACCTGAGTCGAAACAAGGCCCCGGGAGTAGACAACGTTCCATTAGAACTACTAACAGCCTTGGGAGAGCCAGTCCTGACGAAACTCTAGCATCTGGTGAGCAAGATGTATGGGACTGGCGAAATTCCTTCGGACTTCAAGAAGAATGTAATAATTCCAATCCCAAAGAAAGCGGGTGTTGACAGATGTGAAAATTACGAACCATCAGTTTCATAAGTCACAGCTGCAAAATACTAAAGCGAATTCTTTACAGACGAATGGAAAAACTGGTACAAGCCGACCTCGGGGAAGATCAGTTTGGATTCCGTAGAAATGTTGGAACACGTGACGCAATACTGACACTACGAATTATCTTAAAAGAAAGATTAAGGAAAGGAAAACCTACGTTTCTAGCATTTGTAGACTTAGAGAAAGCTTTTGGCAATGTTGACTGTAATACTCTCTTTCAAATTCTGAAGGTGGCAGGGGTAAAATACAGTTAGCGAAAGGCTATTTACTATTTGTACAGAAAGCAGATGGCACTTATAAGAGTCGAGGGACATTAAAGGGAAGCAGTGGTTGGGAAAGGAGTGAGACAGGGTTGTAGCCTCTCCCCAATGTTATTCAATCTACATATTGAGTAAGCAGTAAAGGAAACAAAAGAAGAGTTCGTAGTAGGTATTAAAATCCATGGAGAAGAAATAAAAAGTTTGAGGTTCGCCGATGACACTGTAATTCTGTCACAGACAGCAAATAACTTGGAAGAGAAGTTGAACGGAGTGGACAGTGTCTTGAAAGGAGGATATGAGATGAACATCAACAAAAGCAAAACGAGGATAATGGAATGTAGTCTAGTTAACCCCCGTGATGCTGAGGGAATTAGATTAGGAAATGAGACACTTAAAGTAGTAAAGGAGTTTTGCAATTTGGGGTGCAAAGTAATTGATGATGGTCAAAGTAGAGAGGATACAAAATATAGACTAACAATGGCAAGGAAAGCGTTTCTGAAGAAGAGAAATTTGTTAACATCGAGTATTGATTTAAGTGTCAGGAAGTCGTTTCTAAAACTATTTTTATGGAGTGTAGCCATGTATGGAAGTGAAACATGGACGATAAATAGTTTAGACAAGAAGAGAATAGAAGGTTTCGAATTGTGGTGCTACAGAAGAATGCTGAAGATAAGGTGGGTAGATCACATAACTAATGAGGAGGTATTGAATAGAATTGGGGAGAAGAGGAATTTGTGGCACAGCTTGACAAGAAGAAGGGACTGGTTGGTAGGAAATGTTCTGAGGCATCAAGGGATCACCAATTTAGTACTGGAGGGCAGCGTGGGGGGGGGGGGGGGGGGGGTAAAAATCGTAGAGGGAGACCAAGAGATGAATACACTAAGCAGATTCAGAAAGATGTAGGCTGCAGCAGGTACTGGGAGATGAAGAAGCTTGCACAGGATAAGGTAGCATGGAGAGCTGCATCAAACCAGTCTCAGCATTGAAGACCACAACAACAACAACATCAGTTTCAACCATATAAAAACGGTCTTCACTGTTCCCTGTGCCTCCACGAGTAATAAGATGGTGGCATACCTGACAATAAACGATTTATTGGAAAGGAGGTCTGCCTGGATCCTACATAGGATCACTCTCTCTAAGATGGATCCGACGCGTGGCAAGGCCAGTAATAGAGAGAGCGTCCTGTCTTCCAGATCCAGAATAACTACCACTAGCTCGATCTGACCGAGGAAAGCTTGCTAGTCACGCGGAAAGTACCACACCAACAGTACTGACACAGAACCGTCAGCACTGGTGTTACGGCTTGTGGGCCCTCGCCTTTGCTGCCCATGCCTCTGAAGGAGAATCAAACATATCGATGATACTATATACAGGCATGAATGTCAGATGGAACGTTATATCGTGACTCTGAATAACACAGGGATTCCAATATCTTATTTACGGGCGACAACGGGCAAGCAACTTCCAAGTAAAAAGTCCTGTCTGTGTACGAATATACGTAGTGGATGCACTTGTACAGGTTGTAGATACATGGTTGATGGCATATGGAGGTTTGTAGTTGGCCCTGAGTCGCGCTCTCATAGCCTAAATACACTCCAGGAAATTGAAATAAGAACACCGTGAATTCATTGTCCCAGGAAGGGGAAACTTTATGGACACATTCCTGGGGTCAGATACATCACGTGATCACACTGACAGAACCACAGGCACATAGACACAGGCAACAGAGCATGCACAATGTCGGCACTAGTACAGTGTATATCCACCTTTCGCAGCAATGCAGGCTGCTATTCTCCCATGGAGACGATCGTAGAGATGCTGGATGTAGTCCTGTGGAACGGCTTGCCATGCCATTTCCACCTGGCACCTCAGTTGGACCAGCGTTCGTGCTGGACGTGCAGACCGCGTGAGACGACGCTTCATCCAGTCCCGAACATGCTCAATGGGGGACAGATCCGGAGATCTTGCTGGCCAGGGTAGTTGACTTACACCTTCTAGAGCACGTTGGGTGGCACGGGATACATGCGGACGTGCATTGTCCTGTTGGAACAGCAAGTTCCCTTGCCGGTCTAGGAATGGTAGAACGATGGGTTCGATGACGGTTTGGATGTACCGTGCACTATTCAGTGTCCCCTCGACGATCACCAGTGGTGTACGGGCAGTGTAGGAGATCGCTCCCCACACCATGATGCCGGGTGTTGGCCCTGTGTGCCTCGGTCGTATGCAGTCCTGATTGTGGCGCTCACCTGCACGGCGCCAAACACGCTTACGACCATCATTGGCACCAAGGCAGAAGCGACTCTCATCGCTGAAGACGACACGTCTCCATTCGTCCCTCCATTCACGCCTGTCGCGACACCACTGGAGGCGGGCTGCACGATGTTGGGGCGTGAGCGGAAGACGGCCTAACGGTGTGCGGGACCGTAGCCCAGCTTCATGGAGACGGTTGCGAATGGTCCTCGCCGATACCCCAGGAGCAACAGTGTCCCTAATTTGCTGGGAAGTGGCGGTGCGGTCCCCTACGGCACTGCGTAGGATCCTACGGTCTTGGCGTGCATCCGTGCGTCGCTGCGGTCCGGTCCGAGGTCGACGGGCACGTGCACCTTCCGCCGACCACTGGCGGCAACATCGATGTACTGTGGAGACCTCACGCCCCACGTGTTGAGCAATTCAGCGGTACGTCCACCCGGCCTCCCGCATGCACACTATACGCCCTCGCTCAAAGTCCGTCAACTGCACATACGGTTCACGTCCACGCTGTCGCGGCATGGTACCAGTGTTAAAGACTGCGATGGAGCTCCGTATGCCACGGCAAACTGGCTGACACTGACGGCGGCGGTGCACAAATGCTGCGCAGCTAGCGCCATTCGACGGCCAACACCGCGGTTCCTGGTGTGTCCGCTGTGCCGTGCGTGTGATCATTGCTTGTACAGCCCTCTCGCAGTGTCCGGAGCAAGTATGGTGGGTCTGACACACCGGTGTCAATGTGTTCTTTTTTCCATTTCCAGGAGTGTAGTAAGCCGACCACTCGCAATATGCGGGAAATGCGGGTTCGTGTTTTCACGGTCGTCATTCCATTATTCAGTTGATGGTTGTCCATAATCGCAATTACGAATACATTTAATGTATTTGAAAACGTCTCTAGTCGCCGCAGTCAGTGTTCCATTGGACACGCATGTATGAACGAAGGAACATTGCATAGTAATTCTGAATATCACAGGCACTACGATATCGAATTCGCATATGATTTGCTCGCGAGAACAGTCATATGGATTTATGGAATTATGGATTCACTATTAATTATTAGATGTTTCTTCCTTCACAAGTATGCGTGAGTAGTCTGGGGAGAGACGTTGTCTTACACATTGCACATCGTTTTACTTCCAAACGTCTTGGAGTTCACTTTCCAAAATGTGTCAGGAAACGTGAAAATTACCCCAACATGCATCTCGCGGAAAGATTTCAACGCTGAAATTCTAACAAACGGAGGTGGCCAAACGATCTCTCTTTGAACCGATGTGCAGCTAGGTATGGATTGGTAAAGTACTGGGTTACAAAACTGTGTAATATGCGACAGCTGTTTATTATCGAAACAATTAAATCTGTACAACTAGAAAATACACAAATTTAATAGTGGGAGCACTGGTGGCAAGTGAATAAGGCAGTTAAAGCCAAGACTCACCACAGCAATAAACAAATTTCTTGAAATGCACGAATGTAATGTGAAGAAAAATGAAAATAAAATAAAATTTAAAATAATAATAAAATAATAACATTTTACTTTGAACGGAAAGACGTAGCAGGCGAAGAGTTGGCAGGAGACAAGCTGCTGAAGTTAACACCTTGTGGGTTGTTACCCCGTGTCATATTTCTTCTAAACGATCGACGTTTCATCCCTCTGCTGGTATCTTCTTCAGCCCCTTCTGATGTCCACTGTAGATTGAGCTTCAGTGACAACAGTTACGAAAACCTGCAGACTTACGTAAGTGTGTAGTCGACGGAGATCCGGTACTATTTATTAAGTGTGTAGGAGCATTCAAAACGATTATCCTGTCAACTAAGATTGGTAGCCAATGCATGATATATCAAGGATGATACTGTGGAGCTACGTTATGTGATCAAAAGTATCCGGACACCCCAAAAACACACGTTTTTTATATTAGGTGCATTGTGCTGCCACCTACTGCCAGGTACTCCATATCAGTGACCTCTGTAGTCATTAGACATGGTAAGAGACCAGAATGGGGTGCTCTGCAGAACTCACAGCCTTTGAACGTGGTCTGGTGATTGGTTGTCACTTGTGTAACACGGCTGTACACGGGATTTCCACAATCCTAAACATCCATAGGACCACCGTTTCTGTTGTGATAGTGAAGTGTGCGGGGTTTCAAAGAAAGAGAATTATGTGGTGATGGTGTGGTGTGGCCCACAACTACGTACCCTCCGACTCAGAGTTGAAATATTAAAAGTTTTGGTTGGTGTCGTTGTCTAGGGACTGGGATACGTAGTTGCCACATTACAAGCCAAATACTTTTTAGTCTACAGTATACAATATGACTACACACATGAATCGAGTGGTCGAAGTTTCTTATCAATCGGCAGTTGCGAATTGTGTCTGTAATCTATAAATTTATAAATGAACGATTTAAATTAAATAAAATCTGCAGGTACTATCTTAACGACTTTAAATGATTAGTACGATAGTAGAAGTACTTTTCAGAATGTGGTACATTCCTGCAAAACAGCAGTTACATAAAATATAAGTTGAATAACAGGGAAACAACAGATTCCTACAGCACGTAATTAGTTATGAACAACAACATAGCTTGAGAGACAGTCACTTCTAGCGCACAGTACGTCTTCTCTGCAAAAACCATGGAAATCTCATAAGCACGCAAGCCGGCATTACGATGTATTTCTATCTGCTGCTACCGCGCGCAAACCGCTCCACACTCTCCAAGTCCCTGCTGCGACCATGCGTCCGTCGCGCTGTCACCTGCAGCACCTCTCATGTGCTGTTTCGTACCCTCGCGCCGCACTGTTCTGCACTGCCACGTGTCCTCCCCCATACCCCCTCACTTCTATACAGTCTCTCCACGTGTCCTTTATGGAAAGATCGCTCTGGCTAGAGTGCTCCCACCATGTCTTCCAGCCAACGCACATGCACAAAAATAGTTAAACACATTAGAACCACGGGATTTACATTTAAATAACTTGAAATTAAATAAAAATTCCTCTGTGGGGACCATAAATACGCTCTAACACACATTAATTAATACATAAACAAATTAAATAAACATATATCAATGGAATAGCCACAAAAGATAAGCCAGTAGCCTAATGTTTCTGTTCTTTCCGAAACACAGTAAATATTTAACCAATTTGTTCATGAATAGTGTATATCGGATATAACAAAAGACATAGATGAATAAATATATTTGTAAGCATCCTGCTACCATTTATTCGTGTAACTGTGGAATGCTTAAGGCCTGATGCGATCGATAGTAATTGGCCACTTTGACATCCAATAACTTATGTACTATTCAAATTACTTACCTGTAATTTACACCAATTTAGTTTTACTCTAATAGATTTCTAAAGACATGTCGATCGACGAAATCGGATGAGCCGTTTGGATTTTGGAAATTCGTTCCTTAGTGGTACTTATATTATTTACAGTCAGATAGTGAACTTTAAACTAATAAAAATATTGAAAGTCTGATTACACCATTAGAATCTTCGTGCTAATATTGGTAATGTATATGTTCCTTTTTGAGGTAACATGATTCATCTGGCTACTATTAATTTCTACACGAACTGTGAAATGTCTGTCATTAAGGTTTCACAAAGTCCGCCATGTTTGGCACTCCCGGCGTGTCTCCTTCATCGACACAGCTTCAATATATGGCTACCTCTCATGCTCAGCCAACATTCGGCACCGCGTGGTTGGAGCTGGGCTGCAGCCCGCCGAGAGGCCCCCGCATGACCACGCCAACTCCGAACTTAGAATACTTTGAGAGTGCCGCAACTTGCCGTTACCTCACAAGTAAAAATGTGAAGGGACACATACAGCACAAAAATGTACAGGCCTACCTCGTATGTTGAGTGACAGAGACCGCCGACAATTTAAGAGGGCCGTAATGTGTGATAGGCAGACATATATCCAGACCGTCACACAGGATTTCCAAACTGCATCAGGATCCACTGTAAGTACTATGAAAGATAGGCGAGAGGTGAGAAAACTTGGATTTCACGGTCAAGCGGCTGCTCATAAGCCACACATGACGCCGGTAAATGTTAGACGACGCCTCGTTTGGTGTAAGATGCGTAAACATTGGACGATTGAACAGAGGAAAAACGTTGTGTGGAGTGACGAGTCATGGTACACAGTGTGGCGATCCGATCGCAGGGTGTGGGTATGGCGAATGGCCAGTGAAAGTCGTCTGCCAGCGTGTGTAGTGCCAACAGTAAAATTCGGAGCCAGTTGTGTTAGGGTGTGGTCATGTTTTCGATTGAAGGAGCTTGCACCCCTTGTTGTTTTGCGTGGCAGTATCGCAGCACAGGCCTACATTGATGTTTGAAGCACCTTCTTGCTACACACTGTTGAAGAGCAGTTCGGGGATGGCCATTGAATCTATCAACACGATCGTGCACCTGTTCATAATGCACGGCCTGTGGCGAAGTGGCCACACGACAATAACGTAGCTGAAATGTACTGGCCTGCACAGATTCCTGTCCTGAATCCTACACAACACCTTTGGGATGTTTTGGGACGCCGACTTCATACCAGGCCTCACTGAACGACATCGATACCTCTCCTCAGTGCAGCACACCGTGAGGAATGGGCTACCATTCCCGAAGAATTGAACGTATGCCTGCGGAGTGGAAGGTGTCATCAAGGCTAAGCGTGGGCCAACACCATATTGAATTCCAGCATTACCGATTGAGGGCGCCACGAACTTGTAAGTCACTTTCAGCCAGGCGCCCGGATACTATAGATCACATAGCTTGTGTATCAGTCTGTTAAGTAAGGGATATATGAGGCAGTCTTTGAAGATGTAGGGGAGAAAACAAAAGTGGGAAAAGACAGGAGATATGCATGGTGGAATGAGGAGGTGGAGAAATTAGTGGAGATGAAAGAGGAGGCCTACAATTAATGATTGAGCACTGGGCTTGATGGAGACCGTAAAACCGACAGAAGCTTCTAGGAAAATAGAAACGAGCTCCTTCGCTCAAAGCAGAACGCCAGAGGAATGAGCACAAACAGCAACTAGGCCAAAAAGGAACCAGACGGCAATGAGTGGACACATCAGTTGACGACAGAATTACTGCCCATTACAAGTAGGTCTCACCATACAGTCCACAACATGTGACTCAATAGTCCCGACGATGTTAGCGTAGCTGCGTTAAACTCCAACCAGGGTCACTGCGCCAGCTACACTCCCTTCGTCCGGTCGTCACCTTCCAACTGCAGTCGGTCCAACGGAGTGCTCACCTACCCCAGGGAAAACTTTATCTTTAGATCTCCACGTCGCTGCCAGCATGTCACTTTCAACTTGTTTGACGAGCACGCCCTTATACCACCATCCGCCGATACTCTCTCACGCTCTTGCAGGCAGGTGTTTTCTGGAAATCTGTAGTAAGTTCCTATGGGACCAAACTGGTAATGTCGTCGGTCCCTAGACTTACTCCCTACTTAATCTAACTTAAGGGGCTCCGGAACGCCCTATACTTGCAATGTTAAAATAACGCTGATAAATTACATCTTTCCTCACATAGTATTTGAGGTAGGAAGTTGAATTTTTTACAGATTATTTATTGGAATATGGGCTACAACTTAACACAGGGATTTTACAAAATTTTAGTTCAGTTATTAAAGATGATTTTTTTTCAATTGTAATGAAAATTCACAACATTTTTTTGCAATTTTTTGTTTATATATTAAAAAATATACAGTTTTTTGGAAAAAGGCTGTGTTAAATTATGCAGAAGGTACTGTGTAACATTTACTGAATGTTTGAAACAAATATGTTTGGAAGATCCTTAGAAAACATGTAATTAGTATGAGAAAATAAAAGTTTTGGGAATCGAGCGACAAAGATTGGATTAACGTTTCAGTGCATTCCAGGTCCATAGCATGGATTATCCTCATCCTCTGCAAACTCCTCCTCCAGCTTCCTCTTGTTCCTCCTCCTGTTTACTCTTGCTTGTATTTCTAGACTCTTTACAGCCCTGTCTGCAGCCCGAAGGCGTTCCTTGTCTAAAGCAAGCATCGCTCGTACCATGTTAGAACCTATCTTCATTCCCATATTTCTAAATACCTTGCACCTTACAATGTTGCCATCATTGAAAGTCGCAACAGCATCATACACACCAAAGTGAAGTGTTTCTATTCCAACTAATACAGTCTTGGGGATTCTCGACCATATAACACTATTTACACTTTCATTGGGGTTTTGAGTTTTTTCCTGAATACACTTTTTCAACAGTTCAGGTGCTGCTAAGTCTCTGAAAATAAGTTTTATCACCTCCATTATTGCATGAGGCAGACTATGCTTATGAGTGTACACTTCACCAGTTAGCAATCCTTTGTTATATTTACACCAACTATCTTCTTCTATGGGACACAAGCTATGTTGGGGATTTTCATCGTCTTTATTGTTTACAGTAATAACACATACCTTTGGCTTTCCAACATTTCTGCTTTTCTTAAAAGCCTTCAGAGGATTTCTAATAACTTTACTTTTACTCATTATTATACTTCAACAAAACAGAGACTCAAGAAACAGAATTAATTACGAATATTTTCGAGATAACGACAGAGTAAATAAACATGAAACAATCGACAATCACACCAGCGATATATATTGAACCATCACAGGTTAGCCACAACACATACTTTATCTCACATCACTAAAATGTACCTGATGAACACGGACGTTAATAATAACACCATTTGACAGCAGTTTAACAGCGCCACAGTGGATCACGCCCATGTAGAACACATTTCAAAAAATTTTTAAAAATAGTTGTAGTCTTCGCAATTGAATAAATTATATATCTATTAAAAGGATTCTATTAAAAGGATGCAGATTCAGAAAACGCAAAAAAGTAAAAATTGAACTTTTTATGACTTTGTGCCTTTCCGGAGCCCCTTAAAGTAACCTACGCTACGGTCATCACACACACCCATGCCCTAGGGAGTACTCGAACCTCCGACGGGACGAGCCGTGCGAACCGTGGCAAGGCGGCAGGCTCTTTCCTCCGGTAGCCCAGTAATGACTCGGAGACGTACAAAGGGCAGATACAATCCGTCGCCAAGGATGTCTCGCGAGCACGGTAGCCTCTTCTCACTGACCATCCACCAGTGACACAGGTAGGGGTGACCAGCGGGGGCGGGGTGGTTATTCGGTTAAGGGAGAAGCTTCCGGCCTATCTCTTACACTCCGCCATACTGAGTATGGTACCTTGTAGAGTACATATGTAGATGTGGAGTGCTATAATTTTAGCGCTCTTCCTAGAGGCTTCCTCCTCTACGGCGTGCTTCCATTATACAACACCCTGAGGCGTAGCGCCATATAACGATCCTGCCTTGGAGGCAGTTAAGTGGGCGATGTATCTCAGAGCTGCATAGTGACTGATGGTGACGCGAGACTGGACGCGCACGTAGTTTATGTATCAGCCGATAGAGGACAATATTGGATAGGGGGACTGTGATTTTAGTTTCGATTGTGCCCACTAGATTGCACTAAAGTAATAGAATGTTTTTTATAAACTGCTCTAGTATTTTCATAAAGTGTTATTATGTCTTTTTGTGTATGTAAAATGTTATAAATGTGTTTTAGCAGTATGAATGATGCGTGAGTGTGGTTTATGGTTAGTATGAAGATAATTGTTTAGCGAGTTATGTAGTGGGATTTAGTGTGGGAACATTTCAAAGAAGTATGGATATGAACAAAGGGGATTTTTGTAGAATAGATTTGTAAAGTAAGTTTATGGTAAAGGGAAAGTTAATTCGGGTATAAATAACAATAGTAATAACTTAATGCATAAACAGAACTTCAGTATATTAGATAATTACGTCGGTAAAAGGTGCAGTCGTTAGGTTTACTATTTTGCTATTGGTTATTGATGAAAAACGCGGACTGACGCGGGAGAGTGTTGCTATTGGCTGTTGAGTAAACTGACCAATGGTAAAGCAATATTCTTCGCGCGCCTTTCTAAAATGGTTCAAATGGCTCTGAGCACTATGGGACTCAACTGCTGAGGTCATTAGTCCCCTAGAACTTAGAACGAGTTAAACCTATCTAACCTAAGGACATCACAAACATCCATGACCGAGGCAAGATTCGAACCTGCGACCGTAGCGGTCTCGCGGTTCCAGACTGCAGCGCCTTTAACCGCACGGCCACTTCGGCCGGCCCGCGCCTTTCTCTGCTGGTAGAGAAGACTGAGAGTATTCTAGAGAGGAGTGGAAGACTAGCCATGAAAGAGATCGAACGTGTGCCGTAGTAGTTCCGATGGAAATGAGAAGTTGTCGGATCTAGCAGTGATTCATACATCAAAAGTGATGGAAAGTGACGGCATAATTATTCCGATGTGTGTCTGGAAATTTCGGAATTTTTAAGTGAATTTTGTGACGAGAAAAGACTTATATTCCATGTGGCGAATTGAGCAGGTCGGTGGCTAAAAACTGTGACTGCCTTTGGTACCGACCGACTTAATATTTGGCGAGCATTCTCAAACAAAAACGATCCGTATTTTTGTAGCTATTGCGTTTTCGGGAAATGCAACACCATAAACTTGCTAACGTGGGTGAAAGGGATTGTGAGTGACTGTGTTAAGACTAACACGGGCTTGGCAGTGATACTTGTTAATTTCGAATGAAAACTTTCTACCGAAACGTAGATTAGTGACTTTAATTGCAGCCTGGTTCACATCGAAAGTACAGTAGGTTTCACTCGGCTTCCCTACTGATGATCTGCTGAGACAATGTTCACAAATAGGTGCAGGTACGTCGAAAAGGGACGGAAAGAACCGCGCCGCCGCAACCCCACTCGCACCTTCGTCATTTTGCCGCGAAAATCTGACGCCATCACGCTGTCCTATGAAGGGCTTCTCTACCGACACCAACAGGAGGTCACGTTCAAGTGAACGGGTGCCTTCTGCCGGCTGGCATCGTTCTGCTCTAATAACGGTAATATCGTTGCACGATTTTCGCGGAACGCGACTAGTCTGAACACGGAGCACTGCGAGATTTTTGTGGCTTGTTTGGAGCCGGCGGGCGGGGTATTTATGAAATATTTAATAAAGACCACGGTCCTAATCCCTGCTGCAGCCGCAGCCGCAGCCGCTTTAACGAAGCCGCACGCAGTTCATTTCCCAGCGGGCCGCACTAATAGGCAGAAAGAGAAAGCCGCCATGTCGATACGGCCCGGCCGGCCTTATTAGCGACGTCGCTTCCGCCGGCCCCTAGTAGTTAACATGCTGTGTACTTCGTGAAGGAACAAGAGGAAAAGGCACTACCTTTGCAAAAATAGACATAATGTCTTATCGGACAACAGCAATCAGTGATTTTATAATTTTACTTAAAATCCGTCTTGATTGCAATTTTTTTTTATTCATATGACCGGTTTCGGTTCATTCAGAACCATCTTCAGATCTGATATTTCAGATACAGGAGTAACCCGTCCAAATCCAGCAACTTTCACATGCTACGTCACATCAGTTACTCCTGTAACTGAAATATCAGATCTGAAGATGGTTCTGAATGAACCGAAACCGGTCTTATGAATAAAAAAAAAATTGCAATCAAGACGGATTTTAAGTAACATTATAAAGGCACTATCGCCACACGAGAGAACAACACCCAATTGCTCGCTTCTCCTGTGGACAGAAGAAATTATAACATTACTAAAGACAATATTTTCGTCGCAGTTCACAGTAAAGGATTCGATTCGTTGCATAGCAATGATAGAAAATATTCTGCATCAAACCTGATTCTTTAGTTATTTTTTGTAAAGAATGGTGTTGAAAGATTGGCAATAAACGAAAATGCTCTTAATATTACACGAAACGAAGCGTTGGACTGAATAGAGTAATAATAAATGGTTCAGATGGCTCTGAGCACTATGGGACTTATCTGAGGTCATCGGTCCCATAGAACTTAGATCTACTTAAACCGACGTAACCTAAGGACATCACAAAAATCCGTGCCCGTGGCATGTTTCGAACCTGCGACCGTAGCAGTCGCGCGGTTCCGGACTGAAGCGCCTAGAACCGCTCGGCCACCGCGGCCGGTAATAGTGCAATAATAAGTTGCCGAAAATGAAATATCGAGAAAGTTAACATCGAAACTGGCGATTACAAAGTAGACAACGTTAAGCGGTTCTTCGACATCGGAAGCAAAATAATCATGTCGGACGAAGCAAGGAGGGCATAAAACGCAGACTACCACAGATAAAGTGGGCGTTTCGAAAATTAGTTGGACTGGCGAAGTAAGGAATGAAGAGGCTCTGAGGAGAATCGGTAAGGAAAGGAATATATGCAGAGCACTGAAAATGAGAAGGAACCGCATGGTGGGACACATATTAAGGCCTCCATGGTACCAGAGGGAGGCGTAGAGGCTAAAAACGCTAGGGAAAGAAAGAGATTGAAACGTAGGGTGGAAGAACTACTCCGACATGAAGAGATTAGCGCAGGAGAGGAATTTGTGGCGGACCGTACCAAACCAGTCAGAGGAAAAATGACACAATAAATAAATAAATATATAAATAAAGAAAATAATAAATATATAAAGTCCTTGGATGGGCGATTGGGAGAGTATATAAAAGCTTTGCTAACGTATTTTTGAATTATTTGTGTGATCTTTAGCCTCGTGTGAATGTGAAACGAGAACTGTAAGCAATACAGACAAAAAATGGAGTATGCTGAGAGCTAAGGAGGAGGGAAGGAATCTAACTAGACGGAAAATGAACTTATCGTGGAACTCGACTGAGGGAAGGCATCTATTGATAGGAGGCATCAAATAATAGTCAATTTGGTAAGGGGTGTATTAAGTCTGATAGTGTTCTAGAGTGACGCGATGGCTTGACGACTTAAAACACGTTGAAATGGATGTAGGTGGCAGATATTATTAAGATGAAGACGCTTGCACAGGACAGACTTGCATGGAGAGCTCGATGAAATTGGTCTTAGGGTTACTACAACAACATATTAGCCAACGAAAGAGCTTGTAAGTCTTATCAGTCATGAAGTTATTGATCATATTCGAATATATAAATACACTGACGGAAAAATATCACAACACAAAAAAGCAATTAATATAGGGTAATGAAATCTCTTGAATGCATTTGTCTAGGTAACATATGTAAGTGATTAACACTGAAAGATCACAGGTTAATGGAAGCACGAGATAAGCCATTGGTTTTGAAGTGGTGATACGATAATAACAACAGGTGTAACCAACAGAATGTTGAATGAAAGCATTCAAACGTGCATGCGGTGTACAGTACTGATGATGGCTGTCACTTTGTGGGTTGCAGCTTCATGCCTGATGCACTTGATGGGTCAAAGACAGTATGTCGGCGTGCGTTATCCTGTTGGAAAACGCTCCTCTGAATGCTATTCATGACTGGCTACACAGCAGGCCGAATCACCAGATCGACGTACAAATTTGCAGTCAGGTTGCGACGTATACTTATGGGAGTGCTCCTGATGTAATAAGAAATCGTAAGCCAAATCATAACTCCATTTACAGGTACAGTGTGTCTAGCTCGCAGACAGGTTGGTTGAAGGCCCTCAGCTGAGCGCCTTGTAACCAACACACGGCCATCACTGGCACCGAGGCAGGAACAGCATTCATCAGAAAATACAACTGACCTTCACCCTGCCCTCCAGTGAGCTCTGGCTTGACAACACTGAAGACGTAAAGGGCGGTGGGTTTGGGTCAGTGGAATGCAAGCTGCAGGGCGTCTGGCTTGGAGCTATCCTTGAAGTAAGCAATGTGTAACAGGTGTAAATCTTAAAAAGCACGATGGCGCCCACAATATGTTGTGGTAGGCCACTCTTTTCTGGTATGTGCTACCTGCTCCTCTTACCATGGAGAAAGACCCGGAGCCTTCTATTCCAAAGGAGAGTTGGTTCAAATGGTTCAAATGGCTCTGAGCACTATGGGACTCAACTGCTGAGGTCATTAGTCCCCTAGAACTTAGAACTAGTTAAACCTAACTAACCTAAGGACATCACAAACATCCATGCCCGAGGCAGGATTCGAACCTGCGACCGTAGCGGTCTTGCGGTTCCAGACTGCAGCGCCTTTAACCGCACGGCCACTTCGGCCGGCTGGAGAGTTGGTGTGACAGACGTATTCTCAATATTACCACCTTCCAGCCCTTCGTTGTGTCACTTTGGTGCCAACTGATATGTATTGGTTGTCTGGGTACAACAGTTCACAACTTCGTATTAGGTTCAGGTGCTTCGATATGGAAGGAGCAAATGCGACGGTGCAAACAAATTACTGAGATACAAATCCACGCTTTACTACACTGCAATCAGTGTGCGATTTGTGCTTTTACCAGTGGGGGTGGGGGATGTCTTAGGGGGTTAGTATGATTATATATGTTACTAGCTTGGACCGTGGCCTTACCCATGGTTAAACAGTTATTTATAAATAGATGTAAATGCCGAAACTCGCTATTCACGCGTATGCACACGCGTATGCATCCCTTGTTATATCTTTAAAGGTACAATATAGGCAAAGCTTATTTACAATATCATCTACATACAGGTGTACGAGGGGAATTCAAAAAGTAAAGGCACATTTGTGAAAAGCTGTACCTATGCTGATGATAGAAAACTGAAACATGCGTTATTTTTCTACGTAACCTCCCTGGACTTCAATGCAGTTTCCCCGACGTTTTACGAGTTTTTTTATTTCATCAGAAAATACGCTTATCGGTTGCATCTGTAACCAATATTGCACCCCAGCAATGACGTCTTCATCACTTTCAAATCTTTTTCCCTGTAGTGCTTCTGTTAAGGGTCCAAACATGTAAAAATCGCTTGGAGCCAGGTCTGGACTGTATAGTGGATGTTCCAGCATCTCGAATCTCAACTCTTTTATTGCGTCGGCTGTCCGCTTGGCAGAATGTGGGCGAGCGTTATCTTGCTGCAGGATGACACCTCTTCACAGTTTTCCACGACGTTTGCATCTGATTGCAGGTTTTAGTTTCGTACGCAACACATCACATCCACCAAACAATACAGACCTGGCTCTAAAGCCTCGTTTACGCTGGACGACGTCTTGCAACATTGTGGCATCCTACGGAAATGTGGCGTGCGTCGCCTTGTCATTTAGTTCTAAATGTTTTCAAATGCTTAACTACTACATAACCATTTTCAAAATTAATAAGCAAACATATTAACAGTATTAATAGTAAACTTTCAGTGTTCAACTACACAAATTTAAATTATATGTAAAGTTTTACTCCAGTGCGTGGGAAATAAACATCCCAGGTTGGGATGCATAAACTAAAACCAGAGTAGGGGATGGTCTGATGCAGAGGGGGGAGGGGGGGGGAAATCGCCACCATCCCCCCCCCCCCCCCCCCCTGCAAATCGCACACTGACTCCAACACTTAATTAAAGTCGTACTGCAACGCACTGGACGTACTTGCGGACAAATACAACTAAACAGTGGCCTGTCAAGGGGAACGTTACTGAATACAGTGTCAACAACGCTATCTGTGCTGGGCGCTACGCACTGTCGACTACTGTAGGAAACACTTGTTCGAAAGCGAAGGCTATAGTCGACTCCACCTGTGGACTAAGTCTCGCAGGCCGATCTCCTGTATGAGCTGTAGCTTCGAACTGCAACCCAGGAACTCCGTACTAGATCTGTCGTACGCCAACCACGAACGCGAACCGTCCGTTGCTGCCTGTGGCTGCCGCTTATCACAACGCGGAAGTCCATCTTCTTCGCGGCGGCACGGAGGTTGCTGACGCCGCCACTCCTGTGGCGGCCGGCGAAAGTGAAAGCGCTGCCCTTGGCGAAAGTCGGAAGCTGTCTCAGTGTGCCAGCTCCGGTTGTGGCCGGCCGGGGTGGCCGAGCGGTTCTAGGCGCTACAGTCTGGAACCGCGCGACCGCTACGGTCGCCGGTTCGAATCCTGCCTCGGGCATTGATGTGTGTGATGTCCTTAGGGTACTTAGATTAATGTAGTTCTAAGTGGGGACTGATGGCCTTAGAAATTAGGTCCCATAGTGCTCAGAGCCAAGAGCTCCCGTTGCGTCCATTGGCGAGGACACAACACTACCTGCTGCTCAAATAGCTGCTGCAGACGTAATACGATACGCCACAGCCGTGGTCTTCCCTCTAGGTAGAGCCAGGTGGCCATCCGGAGCTCGGTCTTCTTGCAACTGTACGTTCTTGTTTCGCCACTGCTGCCAACAATCATCTACACTGGCTACATTCCTGCCAAGTGTTTCCGCAAAATCGCCGAAGGACCGTCCAAACTCTTGTAGCCCTGTTTCACCCGCTCGTTCAAACTCAGTACGGTGTTGTTAACGGGGTCTTTTTCGTCTTAAACGCACTCTTGGCTAACATCAACTCACCACGCCGAATCTGAAAGGTAACTGACGCTCACAACAGTTACACCGTATAAAGCAAATTTGATTTACATCCTCGCAGTGGTGCTACTACCGCGACTTTTATGCAAGTGATGCAAAACTCTGTTAAACATCATCTTTAAGATGTAGAAACACGGCCAACAACTTTCGTTTACGTGGCCCAACTCCTCCTCGGTGTAGCTATTCCTTTTGTCTTCAGTGTAGATGGACTCAGTACGCAGCTATTGAAAATGTCTATTCATGCCGCGCGGGATTAGCCGAACGGTCTGGGGCGCTGTAGTCATGGACTGTGCGGCTCATCCCGGAGGAGGTTCGAGTCCTCCCTCGGGCACGGGTGTGTGTGTTTGTCCTTAGGCTAATTTAGGTTATGTAGTGGGTAAGCTTTGGGACTGATGACCTTAGCAGTTAAGTCCCATAAGATTTCACACACATTTGAACGTTTTTGTCTATTCATAAAGTTAATGTGCATAGCAAATTGATGGAGCATAATGGTTTTCGGCGTAGACCTTCTGGACGTCTGTAATTTCCTGTCTTGTGCATTTTCCGTGGTTCTGCAAAATTTTGTAGCCAATTTGTAAGTGATTAGGGATAGTTTTCTTATTTCTTGTTACAGAAAAAAATGGTTCAAATGGCTCTGAGCACTATGGGACTTAACATCTGAGGTCATCAGTCCCCTACAACTTATAACTACTTAAACCCAACTAACCTAAGGACATCACACACACTCATGCCCGAGGCAGGATTCGAACCTGCGACCGTAGCGGTCACGCGGTTCCAGACTTAAGCGCCTAGAACCGCTCGGCCACACCGGCCGGCTCTGGTTATAGAAGATATGTTGCTCACTGCCACAGGATCCGTAGCAGGGAAGTTTCTTCTCAACACAATATTACTATAGTTACTTATAAGAACTCCACACAACAATAACATAAACTAGCTAGGTATTTTACAATTTCTGTCTTGTTTTAATCCCTGGAAATACTAAAGGCGATTTCTAACTTATTTATGAAATTAAAACAGGAAAGGTGCCTTTAATTTTAATGCTACAGTAATTGACGAGCATTTGCAATGTAGTTCCAGAAACCCATTATTTCTGACAAGCTAGACGTATCACTGTTGCCAAGATATACGACAATCAGAAAGGAGTAGTGAGTGCTACTATCTGAAAACTCGATTCTAACAACCAGCTGAGATAGAAGTATGGTTACATTTTACAGAATCTATCTCTATGGTATTGAGTGTTTTCAAATATGGTTCAAAAATGGTTCAAATGGCTCTGAGCACTATGGGACTCAACTGCTGAGGTCATTAGTCCCCTCGAACTTAGAACTAGTTAAACCTAACTAACCTAAGGACATCACAAACATCCATGCCCGAGGCAGGATTCGAACCTGCGACCGTAGCGGTCTTGCGGTTCCAGTCTGCAGCGCCTTTAACCGCACGGCCACTTCGGCCGGCAAACACCATCCTTCCGTGCATTTGATTCTCCTCTCGGACTATGGGAAATTCAATGTAAGTTTTATTTTGGCAAAGAATACTTAAGTACATTGACTAATTGCTTAAAAAACTACAAAGTGGTGGTCAGAAGGTAACCGGATCTTTCAATCGTCAGGCAACTGCTGGTCGACATTCAGATTACGCTGAATCTACGGATTTTTCGTTCTATGACATCACTTTTAGGCACATAAAACGGAAGTTAGGCCATGATAAAACTTTTCAAACTAGGGGGCTTGCATAGTAACCAACAGCGAGTGATTTGTCTACATATTTTAGCTAGATTTAGCATGAAACATAAGACATTAAAGAAGCATTTTGGTGCCAAACATGCTAAATGCAAATACTGGTGACAACTATTTTGTAAATAAGGAAATTAAAAGGAAGCAAGTGACCGATAACATTCCATCGCCCTAAAATACTGGCAGTCGTTGCTGTACTACTTTGTAACTTTTGTAACAGAAAGTGAATAGTGATAGAGACAGTTCTCCATCCAGAATGATAGTTCAACAATGCTGTAGACTGTAGTCTGTCTTATTGTTTCCTTTTCTATACAGCCTTTTAAATTTGGTTCATTGAAATACAATGAACGGAGATGAAATTAATGAACATGCATGACCTGAATCTACCGCTCTCTAAGTGTGTCGTGAAAGAACAGTGTTGTCTTGTTTATTTCGATTCTCTTGGGTTTTGTCTCAGGACTCAGCACACACCGGTGCAGTATGTTCCAGTTCTATACTAAATTCAGTAATAAGTGTTGGGAAACTGGCAGGTGACTGACAGGTTTGTGCGAATAATTCAGTTCATTCTGTTAGAGTAGCCTCCCGTTAGTATTAATTTGGCAGAGCGCTACAATAAAATTGGGGAGTGCGGAAGCGTCTAACTCATGGTACGAATGGATCGATCGACGAAATGGTCTGTCACTGAAAACCAGCTAATTTTGTGTAAGAGTCAGTTGGCCAAGTTGCACAAGTTCAACTATACTCGAAACAGATTCAAAGTTCTTCGAGAACTATCGCAAAAATGTTAAGCTAGGTACAGCAGCTCAGTCAATTCTACTACAAGGTCCGACTGCGGCCTATATTTTCTAGGTATGTCTTCATCGACAACTGGAAAAGTTAAGGTTTTCCAACTCGCAGTTTGTCGAAATTTTCTAAGCATTGCAACAGCGCATGCGCCAGTTTTGTCGGCTCAAATAAATAACTACATTACGTTACGTATTGTCAGAAGAACTTGACATAGAATGCTAATTTGGAGAGCGACTGCATGATATACATGATTTTTTTTATTTAATTGTTTTGACCGCAAAGTTTCTCTGCAAGAATTACTGGTTTCGCAAATACAATAATTACCTTCAGAAGCTTGCCGCTGGGGCCGAGCGGTTCTCGGCACTTCAGTCCGGAACCGCGCTGCTGCTGCGGTTGCAGGTTCGAATCCTGCCTCGGGCATGGATGTGTGTGGTGTCCTTTGGTTAGTTAGGTTTAGAGTAGTTTTAAGTCTAGGGCACTGATGACCTCAGACTTTAAGTCCCATAGGGCTTAGAGCCGTTTCAACCACCTTCAGAATACCTCATTGTGCAGCACTGCAACAAGTTTTAACCATGTAACTATAATATGGGAGATAATATATAACTTGAATTTCGACTCATATTTTTGCTGTATGGTTATTTGTTGTTGCAGTGCAGCAGAATGAGAGATTCTGAAGATGGCTGTTGTATAGCCGAAATAATAGATTTCTTCAAAAACTTTTCAGTAAAGACAACAAAAGAACAAGTTATGTTTACTGTATACTCTCATTAAACTCGACTCTTCACTGGGATCCTCAGGCTTTACTACATTAATTATTTTGTACATGATTATTTTTTTTATAATTATAGAAATACACTGCTCTGAACACCTATTTGATCTCATTCAGCTTATCATTTTGTGTTTGATTGTGGTTTTACATCCTACATGACTCAGCTGGCGCGTCCGTAGTATTTATGAGTATCGTATTCCCGAGCTAAGATATTTCCCTTACTTCCGCCCTTTTGGCACTGCTCACATGACGGATATCAGACTTGAGTGTCTAAATCACGCACTTAGATACCCAACGTTCAAATAGCAACCGATGATATGACCGTTCCTTAAGGCTCATTGACGCGCGTTAACGCAGCGTTTACGCAAAATGTCTCCAGACGCAGACAAACGTGTGTTGATGCGCAGTCAGAATGTGAGGTAGCGCCCTCGTGGTGTTCGGTTGGCCGCGTGATTCCGTTGTGGTCAGATGTTTATATTATTTTTCTTTGTCGGATGATGCGAAAAAATAACCCAAGGCGCAAACACTGACATCGAGCTACTATCGGCCGAAGCAGAAAAAAAATATCAGCATTTTGGAATACTGCGCGGTAACTGGACAAAAATAAAGCATTGAGACGGTGAGGTTGGTATCGCGTAACTTTTTGTAAAGAGAATATTCTGATAACCGAATGAAATGTTTTGTTAAAAATTCTCTTTTATGTTTGTTAAAAGCAACGACTAATTTTTCTCAGACCGCGTGATCTATATGCCTCCGTGAGCTAGAACATCAGAACCAAGAACACAAGAATACAAAAAAAAAAACTCTCTCTTTTTACACCACGAGACAGAGATCACAATTACTACGATTCTAAGAGGGCAAATAGCGTTTCTTTAATGTTGAATGTCGATAAGTTAATTTTGTACTTCTTTTTATTGGGATGCTATGCTGTATTGGGAAGAATTGTTGCTAATATTCTGCGAGGGAAATTAGTAAGAAAATACGAAATCAATAAATAAGAAAAGCTGTTTTATTAACAATCTGACCTTCCATCATATCATACAATCTGTATGTTCAAGTCTTTCTACATTAACAGTACAGTTGGGCCTGCAGCGATGGCCTAGCGGTTCTAGGCGCTTCAGTCCGGAACCGCGCGACTGCTACAGTCGCAGGTTCGAATCCGGCCCCGGGCATGGATGTGTGTGCTGTCCTTAGATTAATTAGGTTTAAGTAGTTATAAGTTGTAGGGGACTGATGACCGCAGCAGTTAAGTCCCATAGTGCTTAGAGCCATTTCAACAGTACAGTTAATAGGTTTAGCTAGAGTGTTTTCTGCTGATAAAGTGGGTCGTAAATTTATATTTGTGGCCTGTGTTAGTGGTTAACTCCATCTCTTATTAGAATACAAGTCATTGCCTTTAAATTGTTTTCGCCGCAATTCACAGTGGCGTCTAATGGGTCATGTAGCGTTGTCCCCTTATTACACGCTATACCAAAAGTGACCTCAACATACCTACGTGCTGAAGTTAGCCGACGGTGAAATATATTTTTTTATAAGGCGGCTGCATTCCGCCGTAGGTTCTCGTTAATATTTCGATCTGCCCAAATGCTTCATCACCTACACCTACATTAGGAAGTACCATCTCACGCTTTCTGCTAAAGGCTTTTGTTTCGGAACACCATATGATCTTACGAATAATTTTTCATATTGGTCGGAATCCTTGATAATTCCTGAGTCCCTGTCTTTTCCGTAAGCGCGAAGTTTTATCCAGGTACGGCGATAGTCAGAGTCACGTAGCGCCAACAACACCGGAGAACAAAATGTTTGTAAGTGGAGTGTGAGGCCATTCAATACTCTAGGTTTTATATTCTGACATGTGCACCATCTAGGGTTCCGAAGCAATGAGGACACACAGCGTTCTGCTCAAATCCTTTTCATTTTTTGTTATCTGGAATCAGCATCAAAATGTCTCTTAAAATTTTAGAAATCATTCTTCCACTGGAGAGTGAACAGCGGATTAGAATTCAGTAAAAGTGTGCTGATAGCAAATGGTTTATTTTGGTTGGCAACACAGTTTAGACCATCTTTATTCCGTAGGCGTCATGAAAGCGGCTGATAGTGGTGGACGCAGCGAGGTCCGTAGAAACACGGACGTCAGCTGCACCAGTGGACATCGGTGTTCTTAGTGATATTGGTCTGTCCACCGCCACCCTCTTGATCTAAGGGGGTCAGATAAATAGTTGGTTGCTAGGTATTCATTTACTGTAAAATTCTGTAACTGCGTAGTGCATGTGCTAGGGACACCACATACTAGACATTCTTGTGAAATATTTTTGAATAATATTTAAGACCGTGTGGTTCAGTATCAAATGTTCATCAGAGGGATGACAAAGTAAGAGCGTTCCAAGGAGGGGTTTAGCCCACATTGAAATTCTCAGGGGATATAAAGTGGGATCGCATGAAAATTACAGAGATGATTATGTCGAGATGCTAGGGCGTAAGCAAAGGTAGAGAGTCCTTCAAGTGTACCCTTACATAATTCTACTGTCTCCGTAATACGCTTAGTGCCAAAACGATACGAAACTGAGTAGAGAGATCAGGAAGAGTGCAGACAGGTGCAGAGCAAACGACTGCTCTCTGACACGTTCACAATCTGACGAGAAGCCAAAGGAACAACATCCCGATTTAATTAGGTGTGAGAATCGCTCGAAATGAATGTTGCTTCTCGTTTATTTGGCCAGGTAATTCAGAGTTCTACGTCCTATTTCTCCAGAGTCACAGCATAATAAACGACAAATAAAACACTCACTGGGAGCTCTTGGGCTGATGAAATTTACTTCTTGGTGGCCTGTGTGAAATTAGCCCAGCTGGTGCGCGAAATCGGTAATTCAGTTAGTGGTTCCGCTGGCATTCGTTACGGGCGCTGGGGATTATCCTGCAACACGGTGCGCCTGTTAACTCGGCAAGCCGAGGCAAACCAAACGCCTCCAATGTCCCTAACCCCCCTCCCATCCCCCTCAACCAAACGTCATCAACTGTGCACTGCTTTACTCTCACTGCCTCGCTCTCACTCAGTCATTTACTCCACCTCTCCCTCTTCCTCTTTCCACTTTTTTGTTTGATCATCCTAGTCATCATCACCTCCCTATCTCTCTCTCTTTCTCTCGCTCTTTTCGCCCCTCTCTCTCTCTCTCTCTCTCTCTCTCTCTCTCTCTCTCTCTTTCCCTCCCTCGCCGTTTCCCTCCCCCTCATGCACACACAAACGTTCGCAACTCTCTCTCTCTCTCTCTTTCGCTCTTACACACAAACGTTCGCAAGCACCGTCTCTCTCCCCCTCAGACTGCTGAAAATTATATTCAAGAACTTTTATTTTCCCTTTTGTTCTAGCGTCTTTAAAAGTTTAGTGACATTATGAAAGACTCTCCATAGGTTCCATGACTTGTGTCCGCTATTCTTCGTTGGTATCCACATATGTAAAATATACAGAAAAACTTCCTGTATTGTATTGAATAATATCTTGGCTATCTTCACTGAGTCGGGGGGCATGAAAGGGAAGCACCGGTTGGGAAGGGAGTGGAACAGGGTTGTAGCCTGTCCCCGATGTTATTCAATCTGTATATTGAGCAAGCAGTACTGGAAACAAAAGAAAAATTCGGAGTAGGTATTAAAATCCATGGAGAAGAAATAAAGACGTTGAGGTTCCCGATGACATTGTAATTCGGTCAGAGACAGCAAAGGACTTGGAAGAGCAGTTGAACGGAATGGACAGTGTCTTGAAAGGAGGATATAAGATGAACATCAATATAAGCAAGACGAGGATAATGGAATGTAGTCGAATTAAGTCGGGTGATGCCGAGGGAATTAGATTAGGAAATGAAACACTTAAAGTAGTAAAGGAGTTTTGCTATTTGGGGAGCAAAATAACTGATGATTGTCGAAGTAGAGGGGATATAAAATGTAGACAGGCAATGGCAAGGAAAGAGTTTCTGAAGAAGAGAAATTTGTTAACATTGAGTATATATTTAAATGTCAGGAAGTCGTTTCTGAAAGTATTTGCATGGAGTGTAGACATGTATGGAAGTGAAACATGGACAATAGTCTGGACAAGAAGAGAATAGAAGCTTTCGAAATGTGGTGCTACAGAAGAATCCTGAAGATTAGATGGGTAGAGCATATAACTAATAAGGAAGTATTGAATAGGATTGGGGAGAAGAGGAGTTTGTGGCACAACTTGATTAGAAGAAGCGATCGGTTGGTAGGACATGTTCTGAGGCATCAAGGGATTACCAATTTAGTATTGGAGGGCGGCGTGGAGGGTAAAAACCTTACAGGGAGACCAAGAGATGAATACACTAAGCAGATTCAGAGGGATGTAGGTTGCTGTAGGTACTGGGAGATGAAGAAGCTTGCACAGGATAGAGTAGCATGGAGAGCTGCATCAAACCAGTCTCAGGACTGAAGACAGCATCAACAACATCTTTACTGAAGTTTCCGAACATGAAAGCATTTGAGAGTATCTTTGTATCCTAAAACATAGTCATCTATAATATGACTTTTAACCTAGGAGAATCTGTATTTGTCGAAGTGTGTCCACATCCAAACTCTAACACCAAGTAATTAAATAAATAATCTCCAAACAAAAGTAATTTAGAAAGGTTTCTCTAGAAACCGAACGCTTTTTTCTCTAGCAGAGTCTCTTTTTAATCGCCATATTTATTTTTCCTGTTCAAAGTAATCGACATGAGATGTACGCCTACTTCGCTGAGTGGTTACTTGCTTGCCTCCCATGCAGAGGGCCCGGGTTTGATTCCCGGCCGGGTTGGAAATTTTCTCTTCTCGTTGACTGGGTGATGTGTTGTCCTCATTATCCGTTCATCCTTGTCACCGGCACGCGATTCGCCCAAAGTGAGGTCGACTGAAGTAAGACTCGAACTCGGCGGCCGAACTTCCCCGAATGAGGCTTCCCGGCCAGCAACGCCATGCGATCTTTTTTCTTTTTTTTTCAGCATGAGATGAAGTTCGTTTATGAATCTGATAATTCGAAAGTTTGGAGCACTTTGGAAGACAGTTTGTGGATCTGCGGCTAAATTCACTGAGCTATTCGATATTATCAGTACAGCGTTGACGTTGTCCATTCATATTCTTTACAGTTTGTGGTGTTGCAGGAAGCCGTGAATACAGATGCTGAGTCATCATAGCAGTGTTGATTTTAGTGAATAATTAAGGAGCAAGCAGATACATTTAAGCTATAAGCAAATTGTAAAACCTCTAATTCTCCGCAGAAATTTCTCAAAAAGCAACCATTTACTTTTCTAATCCAGAGCCGCACTGTATACCCGTCCTGCATCTGTATCTCAAACAATTCCTTTGTTGTGCGTCTTCATATTTTTTCACGACTGTGATTGTTCCATTAAATTTCGAGCGTGCAGCGGCATAAATCTCACTTTGTGAAATTTACATAAAATTCATTCGCCTACATTCCAGAAATTTTATGGAACAATTCCTTTGTTGTTTTCAACAAAGTGTGATCTTATCCAAAAATATGTAACAGTCCCGACAATCTACAAAGAAGCAAAAACCCAATATGCCCATCAGTGACAAAATACGTCAGCGGCAATTGCAGAAATACAACAAACTTTCTATCAAATCGCCTTCCAAATGCTGTCCATTTAAGGTGTAAATCGAAATCCATCTCAGTATATTCAGAAACGGCGATTATCAGTCACTTGCAACACACACCACAAGGAACGAGGTCCGATAGTTAGACATCCTAATTTAGATCTATGTCAAGTCGTAAATCCGATGCTCACATTCAGTTTTCCAATAGACAGTGTATTTTTTAAAAACCCATAATTTTACACGAGATAGTACTGGTCTAAACAAGAAAGACGGCCTACAAGCAATGGCCCAAGTAGCAATAATTGTTTGCGTCCGAGTATACTGTTATAAACAAATTTTTCGTATCCAGAATGACATTTTCACTCTGCAGCGGAGTATGCGCTGATATGAAACTTCCTGGCAGATTAAAACTGTGTACCGGACCGAGACTCCAACTCGGGACCTTTGCCTTTCGCGGGCAAGTGCTCTACCAACTGAGCTACCCAAGCACGACTCACATCCCAGTGCTAGATCTGGAAGGTTCGCAGGAGAGCTTCTGTATGGTTTGTAAGGTAGGAGACGAGGTACTGGCAGACGTAAAGCTGTGAGGACGGGTCGTGAGTCGTGCTTGGGTATCTCAGTTGGTAGAGCAGTTGCCCGCGAAAGGCAAAGGTCCCGAGTTCGAGTGTCGGTTCGGCACACAGTTTTAATTTGCCAGAAAGTTTCAACTTTTTCGTAGGTTTCGGAAGGGCCATCGCCCGTGAGAATACGGGACATTAGCCGCCCCGACGTCGAGGAGTGTTAAAGCACCGCTTACGGTACTTTAAGAGGCAAGCCTCCCCCGGACTGAATCCGCCGCACAGATTAATGACGAGGGTTGGTGAGAGGGCCAGCTTGAATTGGGTTTTTAGGCGGTTTACCAGATCCGATTAGGTAAATACACTCCTGGAAATGGAAAAAAGAACACATTGACACCGGTGTGTCAGACCCACCATACTTGCTCCGGACACTGCGAGAGGGCTGTACAAGCAATGATCACACGCACGGCACAGCGGACACACCAGGAACCGCGGTGTTGGCCGTCGAATGGCGCTAGCTGCGCAGCATTTGTGCACCGCCGCCGTCAGTGTCAGCCAGTTTGCCGTGGCATACGGAGCTCCATCGCAGTCTTTAACACTGGTAGCATGCCGCGACAGCGTGGACGCGAACCGTGTGTGCAGTTGACGGACTTTGAGCGAGGGCGTATAGTGGGCATGCGGGAGGCCGGGTAGACGTACCGCCGAATTGCTCAACACGTGGGGCGTGAGGTCTCCACAGTACATCGATGTTGTCGCCAGTGGTCGGCGGAAGGTGCACGTGCCCGTCGACCTGGGACCGGACCGCAGCGACGCACGGATGCACGCCAAGACCGTAGGATCCTACGCAGTGCCGTAAGGGACCGCACCGCCACTTCCCAGCAAATTAGGGACATTGTTGCTCCTGGGGTATCGGCGAGGACCATTCGCCACCGTCTCCATGAAGCTGGGCTACGGTCCCGCACACCGTTAGGCCGTCTTCCGCTCACGCCCCAACATCGTGCAGCCCGCCTCCAGTGGTGTCGCGACAGGCGTGAATGGAGGGACGAATGGAGACGTGTCGTCTTCAGCGATGAGAGTCGCTTCTGCCTTGGTGCCAATGATGGTCTCATGCGTGTTTGGCGCCGTGCAGGTGAGCGCCACAATCAGGACTGCATACGACCGAGGCACACAGGGCCAACACCCGGCATCATGGTGTGGGGAGCGATCTCCTACACTGGCCGTACACCACTGGTGATCGTCGAGGGGACACTGAATAGTGCACGGTACATCCAAACCGTCATCGAACCCATCGTTCTACCATTCCTAGACCGGCAAGGGAACTTGCTGTTCCAACAGGACAATGCACGTCCGCATGTATCCCGTGCCACCCAACGTGCTCTAGAAGGTGTAAGTCAACTACCCTGGCCAGCAAGATCTCTGGATCTGTCCCCCATTGAGCATGTTTGGGACTGGATGAAGCGTCGTCTCACGCGGTCTGCACGTCCAGCACGAACGCTGGTCCAACTGAGGCGCCAGGTGGAAATGGCATGGCAAGCCGTTCCACAGGACTACATCCAGCATCTCTACGATCGTCTCCATGGGAGAATAGCAGCCTGCATTGCTGCGAAAGCTGGATATACACTGTACTAGTGCCGACATTGTGCATGCTCTGTTGCCTGTGTCTATGTGCCTGTGGTTCTGTCAGTGTGATCATGTGATGTATCTGACCCCAGGAATGTGTCAATAAAGTTTCCCCTTCCTGGGACAATGAATTCACGGTGTTCTTATTTCAATTTCCAGGAGTGTAAGATGCTGGTAGTCACTTCCCGCCTCAGATACACGACGTACACAAACATTTCGAGAATGCTCATACAACTGTAGATGAGAGTTACTATGAAGCAGAAAGATGGGCTACATAAATTTCGAAACGGAAGAATGGTGGAGCCACTAAGGGCATCCGGCCAGCAGCAGTTACTAACATAGCTGCAACCGGTATACACTGATTTAAATCAATGGGTAAAGCCGAAAATTAGTGCCGGACCGCCATTCGAACATAGGCCTCCTGCTCACTCCGCAGATGCGCTTCCCACTACGTCACCCGGACACGGTGACCATCGCAACTCCATATACTACCGCAGTACGCGTCCCTTCACAAACAAATTCTCAACTCACCCACACTCTAATAATGTAGTGCCCTTTGCCCATTATCATCATTACTCGCGGCACTGGCCGAATCGCATAAGAATTCGTGTTTGGTGCGCATCTGCAGTGAATTGATCACTGGCCGTCTTCGGGTTAGTTACGTACCTGATTTCTTATTATGAGGATACTGGTCAAGGGGCGCTACCTTAGTAGTTTGTGGATGAGTTGAGAATTTAATTTGACAGGAGGCGTGGTAGGGTAAACCGTGCAGATGCGATGACATTGTGCCTAGTAAGCAGGAAACCTCGGTTCGAATCATGGCCCAGCGCCAATTTAAAACTCTCCTCATTAAGATAAATCAATTCCCTCTGCCAGCTAATGTATTTAATCCCTTTCAGTCTTGGTTCATAGTGGCTGTACGATAAAAACGGTGTGTCTTTTCTCGAGCATGTCCGAAAGAACAGATATCACATAAATAATTAAGGGAAATGAGACTCATCGAGTTATGTCAGCAAAACAACCTAAAAATCGTGACAACATCACTTCGAAAAGACCCCAAGAAACAAAAAACATGGAGGTCACCAAACCTTCAGCTTGGTGAATTTCAAATAGACCATGTTGCGATCTCCTATGACTTCCAGAAAGAAATACACGACGTTCAAGTCCGCAGAGGGGCAAATATAGATTCTGACCACTACCTTACCAGAGTTAAAATTAAATTCACTCCAAAAAGGAAACGCCAAAGGAAATCACCACTAATTCCCAAATTTGACTTGAAAAATATCAAGGAATCAGAAATTACAGAAGCATGGGATAAACAACCAACAAACAACTGGAAAGATTTCCGAACGAAAATTATACAGAAAGCAAGAGATTTGATTCCGTTAAAGAAAATATCCAAGCATCCATGGTGGAATTCGAATTGTGATAACGCATTAGAAGAGAGACAACAAGCCTTTTTACATTACAATTGTGACAAATCAGAAACCACACAACAAACATTTTTCAAAGTGAGAAAACAAACAGCTAAAATACTTAGACAAACTAAAAGAAAATACCTTAATGAACAGCTAAACACAATTGAAGAAAACTTTAAGAACCACAACACTCAAGATTTTTATAAAATATTCGCAAATCAAATCAAAGGATACACTCCACAAAATCTCTGCTTCCGGAAACAGAATGGAAAATTGGCACTAACTAACAAAGAAAATTGCCAAGAACTAGCTAAATATTTCTCACAACTCCTAAATTGCCCACAACCAAGTACAAGATTCCCCAGATTACAACCAGAACACACGAATGAGACTTCACTACCACCATCTCAAGAAGAAATTTATAGTCACATTAGAAAACTCAAAAATAATAAATCATCGGGAGAAGATGGAATTGTAGCTGAACTACTGAAAAACCTTGGTCCAAATTCGTTAAAAGAGATCACTAGCATCATCCAAGAAATTTGGCAGACAGAAAATATCCCAGAGGAGTGGAAGTGTGCACTAATTCACCCATTGCACAAAAAGGGAGAGAGATCAGACGTAAACAACTACAGAGGCATTTCACTTTTACCAGTTACCTACAAAATTCTATCTGCATGTCTCCTAAAGAGGGCACAAGAACAACTAGAACATACAATTTCAGATTACCAAGCAGGCTTTCGTCCTAATAGATCATGCCCGGAACAGATATTCAACCTTAAAACTATTTTAAAGATTAAAGCAATCAGGTCAAAACCAATAATCTGCACATTCGTTGATTTCAAAAAGGCATACGATTCCATAGACAGACAGTCTCTATGTCACATTCTCGAAGAACGAGGCCTAGACACTAAAACCCGAAAACTAATTGAACAAACACTAACAGAAACCAAATCAAAAATTAAATTCAGAGGGGAAATTTCGGAACCATTCTCAATTAAAACAGGAGTAAGACAAGGAGATGGGATCTCACCACTATTATTCAATATAGTTTTGGACAAAGTTATGAAAGAGTGGGAAGTAACACTAAGGAAACAAAGCTTGTGGAAGCCAATTGAACTAGGAAGAGGTAAAGGAAAATTGAACATCCCTTATTTAGCGTTTGCAGATGACTTGGCAATTATAACTGACAGTGAAGAAACAGCAGTAAAACAAATTGAGACACTTAAAGAATGTGCTGAGAAGGTTGGCCTGCAAATCTCCTTTGAGAAGACAGAATTCATCTGCTCAAAATTAGATATTTCGAAACTAAAAACAAAGTATGGTGAAATAACTAGAGTCAAGCACTTTAAGTATCTCGGTGAAGTTATTGAACCAACAGGACTTGAGAAAATAGCACAAAAAAACCGATTACAGAAAATCAAGAAAGCATTCGGACTTATTCAAAATATATATAACAAGAAATGTCTATAAAAAGGCACTAAAATCAGACACTACAACACAGTCATCAAACCAACAGTCACATATGCAAGTGAAACACTCTCCCTGAATAGAAAATTAGATTTACACGAAATTAAGAAAGTAGAGAGAAAAATTATTAGAAAAATCCTAGGACCACGATACACACAAGATGGATACAGGCTGCAGACTACCGAGACAACCGAAAAAATATCAAACATCGAGGCAGATATCAGGAAGAGGCGGATGAAGTTTTATGGACATATAGACAGATTACCTGGAAACAGGTTAACTAAACGTCTATTGGACTATATGACATCACTTAAGGCAACAATACCCTGGGTAACTGAAGTTAAGAAGGATTTGAAAAAGGCAAAAATTGACATAACAAACACATCAGACCGGGATACATTCAGAAGAAAAATCGACAAGTGGAAGTTTACTCCAGAGACGGAATCTAAACCTTTCCGACCAAAGTGGACCGAAGAAAGGAAGAAGGCCTTTGGGGAGGCAATGAAGAAATACTGGGAAAATAAGAAGAACATTAAGAAATGTTAATCACCTGCTTATCGTTCTCCCATGGGGACATTCGCTAATAATAATAATAATTAAGGGAAATTGACCAAAGAACCTTTCAGTGCACATCCACAACAAGCTGGAACTCTTATGGGAACCAGAGAAATTCTGCGAGTAATAAATACATTGGGAAAGTAGCACTACATTAACAGTGTTTGTATAAGTTGAGAATTTTGGTATGAGGGCAGGTGTGCTGGATAATCCCTGCAGTTGCGACGACCACTGTGTCTGAATGTTGTAGTGGACAGCGCATCTGCCTAGTAAGCAAGAGACCCGGGTTAGAATGCTGGTCCAGCACAAATTTTCCACTTTCGCTGTTAAGTTAAACAAATGCCCACTTGCAGCTAATGCCTATAATTCTTTTACATCTTTATTCACAGTGGCTGCACGGTAAAAAATGCTGTCTGTTGTTTCAGGCATGTCTGAAAAAACAGACATCACAGATCTAATTTTGATTTGTGTTGGTAATAAGCAAAGATCATAAACTGGAAAAGGACAGATTGTAATTGACTGGTGACAGCGGAAAAAATCAGCTTAGCTGGTGGTAATCTTTCGCTCGTTGATAAGGTAATGTGTGACCGTGATAAGAAGATTAAATATTTCAATGTTAGTATTGACTTTGTAGAAAAATGACTCTTCCATATAATATTGGTCCTCGTCGAAAAACTTTAACTGATGTCAGGTTCTGACACCGATCTGGCGATATGCAATGAAGGCTGCTACAATGGTGGCTTATCAGTGGCATCAGCGTATTAAGAAATCCGGCTTGATTCATAGTTTCCAACATAATTTCTGAAAAAAAATATTTAGGGAAACGACTTAGAACAAGGATATGTTTACATTAATAAATAAAAGTAACACGCATCTCATCATATTTACAATCACCATAAAATATATAAAAATAAGAATGAAACCACTTTCTGCCTAGCTTTCAGTCAGTAGGAGCTCCAAGAGATGAATGGAAATAACATATATTGACGCACTAGTATTAGTTTTCAAATAAAATACAGGTGGAAAGCTATCTCACAATACCTTCAAAGGGTACCACACATTTCACAACACTTTCTGCAAACGTAACATCATTTTGACGTCACGTGCATTATCGATGACCGCAGGAATTGCTATCGACTTTCGTCAGAGCTCGATACAGGTCTCTCAAAAGACTTTATGCACGTTTATTGGAGATTTATAGAAACTAGTCATTCTTGGAATGATTTATTATAATTTTATTTATAATTAAAGAACCAACTTATACAAATGGATATAGATTTTAAGAGAAACAATAACAGATCCTTTTACAGCACATTCAGACAGAAACTACAAAAATATGTAGCACCAAATCTGTGTTTTAAAGATACCAGTGGAAAACTGGCAATGAATAATGAAGAAAATTGTGAAATATTAGCAAAATATTTTGAACAACTCCTCAACTGTCAGGAACCTATTGAAAAATTACCAGCCAACACCCCAAACACAGTAAACAATAATTCTGAACCCCCACGCCTCATAGAAATCAGAGAAATCGTTAAAAACCTTAAGAACAATAAAGCACCAGGGGAAGACATGATAATTGCAGAAATGTGGAAAAGTATGGATAATACAACTCAAGAAAAACTACTGGGAATAATCAATGTGATTTGGAGAACGGAACGTATACCGGAAGAATGGAAAACTGCATTAATCCACCCCATCTTCAAGAAAGGGGATAAAACCGATGCAAATAACTACAGAGGGATATATTTACTTCCGGTAACGTATAAAATTCTATCTAAGGCCCTACAAAACAGATTGGAGAAACAACTTGATCAAGAAATTGGTGAATACCAAGCAGGTTTTAGGAAGGGAAGATCTTGTGTGGAGCAAATTTCAAACTTAAAGTTAATTATTAAATATAGACGATTAAGAGGAAAAGACATCTTTATCACGTTTGTTGACTTCAAGAAGGCGTACGACTCCGTTGACAGAACAACCTTGGTTAACATCCTTAGGGAGTTTGGAGCAGACAAGAAAACAGTCACAATCGTTAAAGAAACACTTACGGATACCTATGCAAAAGTAAAGTTCCGTGGTGAGGTATCCAGACCATTCAAAATCAGAACAGGGTTAAGACAAGGAGATGGGTTGTCACCTACCCTATTCAACTGTGTGTTAGAAAAAGTTATTAGAGAGTGGAGGAAGAAAACGACTGCAGAAGGAGTACAAAAAATCAGATTAGGAAGAATAAAGGATGGATTAAAAGTACATTGCCTCGCTTTTGCTGATGACTTAGCGATTCTGGCAGGAAGTTTGGAAGAAGCAGTCAAACAGATCAATATTCTGAATGAAACAGCAGAAAAAGCAGGACTGAAAATCTCCTTTGAAAAGACAGAGTACCTAACCAATGTAAAAGAGGCACCGAACAATATGATTACAAAGTATGGCCAGATAAAGAAGGTTTCTAATTTCAAATATTTAGGGGAAATCATCCAGCCCAATGCTTCAGATAAAGAAGGATATAAAACAAGAACAAGAAAAATGGAAATGGCATTCCAGCTAACAAAGAATGTGTACAACAAGAAGTCAGTATCAATTAACGCAAATATAAGGCACTACAACACTGTGATTAAGCCAGAGTGTCTGTATGCATCTGAATGTTTAGCAATGAACAGTAACAAGGAAATGGAAGCTATAGCAAAAAAGGAGCGAAAAATCATTAGAAGAGTACTTGGGCCGAGGTTTGAGAATGGGACTTGGAAGCTTAGAAGTAATAGAGAAGTGTATGACAAAATTGAGAAAGTGGGAGATACTATGAGGAAGAGAAGAGTAAGCTTTTACGCCCATTTGAAAAGAATGAATGATGAAAGGCTGACAAAGAAAATATTCATGTTTTTTGACAAGAAATTATAGCAAAAAAGGAGCGAAAAATCATTAGAAGAGTACTTGGGCCGAGGTTTGAGAATGGGACTTGGAAGCTTAGAAGTAATAGAGAAGTGTATGACAAAATTGAGAAAGTGGGAGATACTATGAGGAAGAGAAGAGTAAGCTTTTACGCCCATTTGAAAAGAATGAATGATGAAAGGCTGACAAAGAAAATATTCATGTTTTTTGACAAGAACCCCAGAACCCAAATTACCTGGTTCAAAGAAGTCAAAGCAGACTTAGAGGAGATGGGTATAGGAGAAGATGATATAACCAACAGAGACTTAATGAGAGACAAAATTCAACATTTTGAAGTATTTGAAGTGAAGAAGAGAAGAACTGGAGGAACAGTGTGGACAGAAGACCGAAGGGAGCAGCACAGAGAGAGGATGAAGACATATTGGCAGAAGAGAAAAGAGGAGGAGCGCAATAGGAGACATGTACATTGAAAAATAGTTGTTTAACGCGGTCCCTAGACGGCCAAAATCGGAAAAAAAAGATTTATCGACTGTTAATGCCTTCATATAAGATCGCTTTCTCAGGAGTGAGCTGTTATAGTCAGTAATTTACAAATTAAGCACGAAAGACGCTTGTTTTATAATTTGTAGTATGCCGCTTCCAGGTAACGGAACACTGAAAATTTATCACCAACATGTCACCATTATCATTACATTTCAGAAAATAACGAATCAACGATATAAGCCTTCAAGATATACTATGGTCAACAAGACAGGGGAAAAATACGACGTCCGTAAGTGCTAGTGGAAAGGATATAGTCGTGGTTTCTGGCGTCGAAAGTTGTAGGTTCGCTTGGCGCTACATATAAAGTTTATTTTTTTTTCGGTTATGTTCTGCAGTATTAGATGTTATTTACTTTTCCGTCAGATTAAAGAAGGGAAAATGAAATAAATCTTTCGCTATTTCCGAGCGTGCAGTTAGGCTGTAACCTAAGACGACAGCTGAAACTGCAGCGACCTAAAATTCGTCCATTCCACAAATATTTCGGTATTTATTTCCGAATATGTGGCGATTTCTGAGTGATTGGTTAGGTATGAAACTAGGAGGACAGTTTACATTGTTGCAAGTGAAACGAGGAGCGTTCATATTCTTCCATTTCACAAAGTCGATAGAAGATCGTTTGGTCCTCGATATTGCGCATGTAATCAAAATGACATCAGGTTTGCAGGAAGTGCCGTGAAATGAGCGTTACTCAACTTAAACCACCTAAACGTTCGATCACGTCATCTGTGGGTTCAGAAAGCTGTCAGTCTTACACTGAATGTTTTATCATAACAAGTTAAATGCAAAATTTTGCAAATTTTAAAGTTTCAAGGGATACAACCAACAAAAATTTGATGGTACCCAGTAGACAGTTGCTTTACATCATAGGCCTTTTGAGGCTATAATTATTCTTAGGTGCGCGACAAATTCTATTTCACTCAACAGCTGCAGGCAAATTAGAAAGATAATTGGTCACATAATGTCCCAACTTCTGTCGGTAATGCATGTGAAATTACATTTACGTCTCCCGCTTCCATCTTGACCGTCATATGTACAAAAGTGACTGTTTGTCAAATACTGCATTAAATGATGCAGACCAAGTTTTTTCATTGAGGAATTACGCCACTGAAGATTCAGAAAGCCACCGTTTTTATAGACTGCACTTGGAGATTCTTTTTACATGTGTACGAAATATTAATTACGTAATAGCTACCGAATCATACAGTTTATTTTACGTCATTATCTGGTCACACGCCGAAAACAATTTTCCTCAATCAAATCGATCGTATTAATAATCTTCTTAGATTATGATTAAAGATTAATCATTTCGATTCTTTACATGTACCGTTTGTTTAATTTCCACAACCGGTACCTCGCAGTTGCCTTAATCTCAATGTGTAACATCGTACACAAGTTTGCCATAGTGCTCCAATTTCCACAGAATGATTGTTGTCGATCAGAAGACTGGTTGATGTGGCTCTCCACGCTAGGCTACACCACCATCGCTCACATCATCTCAGTGTTACAGCTCCACAGTACATCCATTTCAGCCTGCTTACTGTTTTCAAGTCTTGGTCTCCCTCTACAATTTTTCTCCCATACTTTCTGTAACTAGTAAATTCAGTATTATTAAGTGTTTCAAGATCAAAATACTCCTTACTTTTCTCAGGTTGTACCAAAATGCACCATTATCCTCGATTCCATTCAGTACCATTTCATTAGTTACTTGATCTAGTCTTTCGTGCCTCTGACAGAATTAAAATTTCAGTGGGCAACCTTAACATTATTTATTTGTTCCCCTTGAAGTTTAATTGTGTTTGCAGATTTATCCCTTTAATTTTCTTTACCACTTGTTCCACGTACACAATGATTAACATAGGCATAGTTCACAATACTAACTCCCTGTTCAAAATCTGTCTTCTGTTCATAAGCCCGACTGTTGTAACGGCCTACAGGTGACGTAAAGGGAGTATTTTTGCATTCACGAATATACGTAAAACTCATTAAGAGCATTCTCCAGTGCACTGCACGCAGTATTGTACGTCACAGTGTTATGCAGGAAATTAAATTCTTAACTTTCCATATTGGTCCCTTGTTCTCTTTGGTGTGGACCCTACTGTTTGATTTTGCTGAGTGGCGTAAATAGTCTCTTTGTAAGGCTGCAGGAGCGTAAGAAGATCACAGATCGGAAACAAATTGCGACCAATATCTCTGGGACAGTGCCACTTTGGTGGCACAGACAGGGGTTTGAGTGGCTGGCGACCATTGATTGCGCACCCTCAGGAGAGATAGGGATGCGTGACCCGCATTTTACGCCGTCAAGGGTGGAGACTACGGTGCGTTTGGCGATAAGCTTTCAGAACAGCGTGGAATTTATGGAGCGCTGATGAGGCAAAGTTGAAGTAGACGTTGGCTACTGTCGTCGCTATTACTAGTCGAGTGGTTTGGAGGGGGTGGGAGAGCGATATTGAGGATGAATGCACGACACCAGTTATCCTATCAGCTTCTCTCACGGTGTGTTTCAGTTTGAATGTACGGATAAGTGCTAGGGATATATGTGGTATGTTCTTCGTCGCGCAGTCAAGTAAAGGTAAAAAAGAGAATGTAGTTATCATTACATGTGAAACTCTCTAGTAGAGTACAGCTCCTACACATGTCTACCTCTGTACTGCGCACTGTTGGAGGACACTTCTCGTATCCAGTCATCCACCCTCCCGTCACCCTCCCCCCCCCCCCCCAAACTTCCCAATTACATTTTTATATGATACGTGGGAATAAACACTGTAAATTCCAGCATAAGATCGAATTTATCAGGTAGTTTCGCGATATGTACTTGTCAGGAAGTAGTATGTTGTTCCGTTCTTCTCGAAATGTGCGATCTCGGAATTTTAACAGCAAATTTCGTCACTAATAAGAGAGCTTCTCTTGTAGCGTCAAGAACTAAGATTAGGCGAGCATCTTTGTAACTGTGTCGAGCTGCCGCAGCGAACTAGAGAGGAAACGAGAATCACTAGTTTCCATGTGCTATCTCGTCTGCTAATCATATCTAACTAGGGTCACAAAATGACGAGTAGTATTCAAAAATCGGACGAACGAGTGTTATAAAACACCTTCTTACGTGCATGAAACACAGTTCATTACGATTCGTCCTATAAATCTGAGTAAGGCATCTACTTTCCCCACAGTAACTTTTGTTTGCTCGTTGCACTTTAGTTGCTCTCATTAGATACGCCAGGATGTTTCACGCTTGTCACAGTATTCTTTAAGCTATCGGCAGCAGTGTAAACTGCTATTATAATTCGTCGATTTTCTTGAAATAAGTTAAATTTAATTTTGTAGCTAGTGAACTGTGAAATCTTCAAATATTCGTTGATCTTCTGCTTGTCCTTCTGCATTTAGTAATAATTACGTGACTATATAAAGATCCAATACAAAAGAACATCGTCATTAAAAATTTTTTTAAATAATCGAAACGTCTAATTAAGGAATAGACAGTCAGACAAATGCATATATATGCTTTGTAATATCCAAGTCAAGGTTTCATCTAAAACTTTCCAAAACTCTTCCGTGACCCCTTTCTGTGAGCTGAATTTTTAAGGCGAATCGACCCAATAGTTAATTAAATAAATTTATTCAATACAGAAAATGGCAGAAACAGCAGGATAAATATAGTGTGGCAGTCTACCCGGAATGGAAAACTGGGTTTTACGAGGCCAATGTTTTGAGCTACATTAATATATATTCTATAAGTATCTGTAAATCCAGCTATACAAATAACTTGCGAATGCAAGTGCAGTGATTGTGAGTTGATGATTGTGAGTTGATTCAGGTCGCTTTGTACTGCGCACTGTACAACATATTACGGTTACTTCCAGTTCAAATCGCTGTGTAGATCGGGGAAAAATTACTATTTAAATGACTTTGAGCGCAATATAATAACTCTTTAATTGCCTTCGACTTATTATTGGCGTCATACAAAGGATGCTGTTGTCTTCTCCTTTAGCGGTCTGCTTAATGCTGGTTCTTCAAAATGTGGAAGTAGGGTTTCCCGGGAAATCTGACCCCTGTCCTGAAACTTTTTCCAACGCAGGTCTTCTAGTAGTTCCGCAACCCTCTCCCGCGAATTAAAGAAATCGGCGACCATTCCTTCTACCCTTCTATGCATGAGATCAGTTTTTTCAGTAACTATTATTTGGTATTCGTCCCACACTCTGAGCAATATTTTAGGATGGGTCGTGCGAGAGTTTTGTTAGCGTGCCACCAGCAACCTGCTTTACCTACGATTGAGCCTACCTAAAAATTCCATTCTGATACATTCACAAATTACTACGTGTACAACCAATCGGAAAAAGAAGCTCCCTAGTAGTTGCGGCTGCTTCGAGCGTCCACCTTAACCAATCACCACATAAAGCGGTTTTCTGTACATCTCTGTGGCAATGCTTCAATGTCGCCGTAGCTCTATGCAGATCTATTGTGTTCGTCTGCATTCAACAACGCTGCCAATTTTCATAGATCTCTCTCGTTGACTGTGGTGTAGGTACTTATATAATTTAACTGTTTCCACTTGCGATTCATTGATATTGTAGTTATAGCCACTAGGTGTTTGCAGATCAGAATTGTATAGTCTTACATTTCTGATAATCTGAAGAAAGATGGAGAATTTAACGCCACTTCTATATCGTATCAATATTTGTCATACTACTTTGGCTGACTGTATTTCATTACAGATTACTGTATCATCTGTAAAAATTCTGAGGTTACTATTAATTTTTCTGTCGAGTTATTAATGGTGTGTAGCAAAGGTTCCAACACACTTCCCTGTGCAAGCACTTCACCTGTCCAAAACGCTCCATCCATCTTAAAATGCAGCGTCTTTCTTTCCAAGAGATTCTTACTTAAGTAACCAATTTGCATTCACAATGAACATGTTCACACTTTCATTGATGTACGTTGATGTGTTAATGAGTCAAATGCTTTTCCGATATCAATAAAAACTTTGTTCATGGTTCTCATGATGTCTCATGAGCAAAGTCCTTATTGGGTTTCTCAAAGCCGATTTTTTAGGATTCCATGCTGATTATGACGTCAGAATATCGAGAAGCTTGACTTCGTTAATCTTGTTTTATGGTTTAAACAATATCATTTTCACCTCATTTGTATCCTAAAATGTTTCGCGTTTTAGATCGTTTTCATTCTAAAAAATGCCACAGAGTCCATATAGTTCAGTAGAAAGTGTGCGTAATTTTGATCATTTTGTTTGTGGCCGAAAGAATAAAGGCAACTTTCAAATATTTAATAAGACAATTTTGTAGCTAATTCCTTTTAGCTTGAATTATTTAATGATACGCCGCCTGTGGCTCCAAAAACAGGAAAATGTTTTACTGTTGGAGTGGAAAACTGTGCCTTTACATCGCGCCCGTATAGTTCTCTGGGCTAGAGGATGTGATATCGAGTACTGGGATATGAAAGTGAGACAGATCTTGTTCGAATGTACGGACTGAATTAACGACTTTCAGTCTCTTTGAACCGTCTTTCAGGCGTTTTGCCTAACCCGTTTAGGTCAGTGCCTGTCTTCTCGAAATCTCTGCGTCAGAAAACGAATTCTACAATATTTACAATGTTAAGAATGTAATGACACACACAATATACTGTAGTTTAAACTATCTGCAGAAAGATGGTGCATCCTAGCTTCCTCCTGAAGTTAACTTCATGCTATCAGCCCATGAAGTTAAAATAAATTACTGCTAAATCATGAAAACGATAACACAGACCGACGATAAAGGGCAATGTTTGGCAACAGAAGAAGAAGAATAAACGTAGTCGTTATCATGAGAATCAAATGTTTAATTTCTTTACCTAACTTGATATTTAATTTCTTAATTCAGAAGACTTCTTTGATTCCGTTCTCCATGACAATTTGTCCAGTGCAAAATTCTTCGTCTCTGCAGAACAGAAGTACTGCAACCTAAACCCATATGAACCTGGTACCAGTAATCAAGCCTCCCTCTCCATAACTTTACCCCCCCCCCTTTCCCAAACTATCTTTCATTACGAAAGCGACGATTTCTTGGTGCTTCATGAAATATCATATTAAAGGATATCTTCTTTTAGTGCAAGACATTCTATTTTTCCTTCATCCGATCCAGTGCCTTCCCATTACTAATCCAATCCAGCCTCCTCATCTTCATCATTCTAGTGAAACACTACATTCCTAAAGCTTCTATGTTCTTCGTGTCAGAATTGTTCCTAGTCTACGTTTCAGATACACACAATACCAACCTTGAGACCAGTGCTCCAGTAAGTACTTGCTAACACTTAACTTTCGAATCCGTGTAACAAATTCGTCTATTTCAGAAATACACTCCTGGAAATTGAAATAAGAACACCGTGAATTCATTGTCCCAGGAAGGGGAAACTTTATTGACACATTCCTGGGGTCAGATACATCACATGATCACACTGACAGAACCACAGGCACATAGACACAGGCAACAGAGCATGCACAATGTCGGCTCTAGTACAGTGTATATCCACCTTTCGCAGCAATGCAGGCTGCTATTCTCCCATGGAGACGATCGTAGAGATGCTGGATGTAGTCCTGTGGAACGGCGTGCCATGCCATTTCCACCTGGCGCCTCATTTGGACCAGCGTTCGTGCTGGACGTGCAGACCGCGTGAGACGACGCTTCATCCAGTCCCAAACATGCTCAATGGGGGACAGATCCGGAGATCTTGCTGGCCAGGGTAGTTGACTTACACCTTCTAGAGCACGTTGGGTGGCACGGGATACATGCGGACGTGCATTGTCCTGTTGGAACAGCAAGTTCCCTTGCCGGTCTAGGAATGGTAGAACGATGGGTTCGATGACGGTTTGGATGTACCGTGCACTATTCAGTGTCCCCTCGACGATCACCAGTGGTGTACGGCCAGTGTAGGAGATCGCTCCCCACACCATGATGCCAGGTGTTGGCCCTGTGTGCCTCGGTCGTATGCAGTCCTGATTGTGGCGCTCACCTGCACGGCGCCAAACACGCATACGACCATCATTGGCACCAAGGCAGAAGCGACTCTCATCGCTGAAGACGACACGTCTCCATTCGTCCCTCCATTCACGCCTGTCGCGACACCACTGGAGGCGGGCTGCACGATGTTGGGGCGTGAGTGGAAGACGGCCTAACGGTGTGCGGGACCGTAGCCCAGCTTCAAGGAGACGGTTGCGAATGGTCCTCGCCGATACCCCAGGAGCAACAGTGCCCCTAATTTGCTGGGAAGTGGCGGTGCGGTCCCCTACGGCACTGCGTAAGATCCTACGGTCTTGGCGTGCATCCGTGCGTCGCTGCGGTCCGGTCCCAGGTCGACGGGCACGTGCACCTTCCGCCGACCACTGGCGACAACATCGATGTACTGTGGAGACCTCACGCCCCACGCGTTGAGCAATTCGGCGGTACGTCCACCCGGCCTCCCGCATGCCCACTATACGCCCTCGCTCAAAGTCCGTCAACTGCACATACGGTTCACGTCCACGCTGTCGCGGCATGCTACCAGTGTTAAAGACTGCGATTGAGCTCCGTATGCCACGGCAAACTGGCTGACACTGACGGCGGCGGTGCACAAATGCTGCGCAGCTAGCGCCATTCGACGGCCAACACCGCGGTTCCTGGTGTGTCCGCTGTGCCGTGCGTGTGATCATTGCTTGTACAGCCCTCTCGCAGTGTCCGGAGCAAGTATGGTGGGTCTGACACACCGGTGTCAATGTGTTCTTTTTTCCATTACAGGAGTGTACTTATCTTGCCGTTGGCAATCTCCATCTTATATCGTCTGCTTTATGATATCGCCACTGATTTTACTACCCGCTAGTTTTATGTCTCATATTCTACTCTTATTTCGCCACCTAAAGTAATTCTACCACATTCCATTATCTTTCTTTACTTTCGTAAATAATGATCCTGTAACTGATTTTTAAAACAGTAAGCATCCCATTCTGTTGTTTCCCGACTCTTTCACACTTAGAGTGTCATCGGCAAACTTCAATTTGAAACTTAATTTCCTTCCTAAATTTCTTCTTTGTTATTCATTATCTCCTTTCTCTGTTATTTCACGCATTTTAGACCTATTAAGAAAGTTATTGATCGTTTATCTGTTAGTTCTCCGAGACAAAATATCCCTCTACCCACAATCTTACGACACCTGCAACCGAATTATCGAAGACGAAATGGGGCTACCCGTACCACAGATTCGAGAATGCAGACGACAGATTTGTTTCGTTCCGTACACTGCTTGCTCTACTGTACGCAGCTGTGATGTGCCATGTCAGAAGAGAGTAAATCACGAAGACGTGTTCTATATAGGCGGAGACAGCCGCTGCTGAGGTGTCAGCTGCAGTATGACAGCCGGCATCGGGAATTTCTCTCTCGAAATTGCATTTTTCAGTCTACATCTGTGCCGAAGCTACTGCACCCTGAACAAGAGATAAAAATGCTTTGACCTTTTCGTTAATGACAGGCTAAAAGATTGATATCGAATCACGATGTGCGTATGTTGCAAACAAAAATTAAAATAAAACATTAAACATGTTGGCCCCTAGTGGTATTGATTCGAAGACACCACTTAATCCTGGAAGATACAGTGTTTCAGTATTAATATGTTATAATGGTGTAATAAGAGATCACAGGTCAATAAAATATAGGATGTTTCAAAAAGAATATATGTATTACAAAGTATTATTATGTCCAAACTCTCGATAGCTACACCTCTACTCGGATATTCGAGAAACTAATATATAGTCCAGTTTATATTAATAGCCGTTATACGTCAGTTGACTTCTGTTTTGTTTGGTAACCGTCATATGTTTAAAATGGCTACCCCGCAGCAGAAAACGTTTTGTGTTCTCTAGTTAGCGAAGTGCAGTTCCGTGATTTGAGTGCAAAGACGTTTCAGGTTGAGGTAACAAACTGATCCTCCGAATGGGTGGAACATTCGCAGATGGCATAGACAGTTTCCAGATACAGGATGTGTATGTAAAGGAAAGTGTCCTGGCCGCCCTAATGTTCCTGAAGTAAATGTCGCACGAATTCAGACTGATTTCCAACGTAGTCCTTCAAAATCAACTGGTCGTGCCAGTCGGGAGTTACAGCTGCCTACAACAATAATTTGGCGTGTTTTGAGACGTCGGTTGATTATGAATCCGTGCAAGTTACAGCTGCGTCGTGATGACTAACGCAAACGTGTGGCATTTTGTAACGAGATTGTTGATGCTATTGACGACGATAAAACTTTCGCACAACGCATCGTGTTCAGTGATGAAGCGACTTTCCACGTTAGTTGTCAGGTAAACAAACACAATGTTCGAATTTGGGGCCGACAGAACTCACATGCAGCCATTGAAATCGTACGAGATTCGCCCAGAGTAATTGTGTTTGGTGCGATATCCCGATCATCTATTTACAGCCCATTCTTCTTTGATGGAAACACGGTTAACAGTCCGCAGTATCTCGCTATGTTACAAAACTGGTTGTTTCCGAGGCTGCACGAAGACGATTTCGTTTTTCAACAAGGCGGTGAACCCCGTCGCTGGAGTCGTCAAGCCGTGAATATCTGAATGAAACTCTACCGAACCGTTGGATTTGTCGTCAAGGAGCTGGCGACCTTACAAGTCTCAGCTGGGCTCCACGGTCGCCGGAATTGACACCCTCAGACTTATTGCTGAGGGGTTTCGTTAAAGGCAACATTTACGTACCACCACTCCCACAGAACCTGGAAGAGTTGAAGAACCGGATCCGTACTGCCATAACACCAGTGACGAAGGACATGCTTGCCCGAGTATGGGAGGAATTTGGGTATCAATGTGATGTTGTTCGTGTCGCTGATGGAGGACATTTTGAACATCTGTAATCTGAATTTGAGAGATTCGTAAATATGTGTGTAAAGTTTCATATTCGTATGTCTTATAGTATGATAAATTTGTGAATTCGAAATGCGTATATTCTTTTTAAAACACGCTGTAAAGTTACTTTTGTGTCATTTTAGTTACACAGATAGACCCACTGAAATCATTCAGGCAATTTATCATTAATATCAACTCCAGAAGACGCTATCCCAATATCGCTTTTTAGCTTATAAGTACTTGACGTGAACATTCTGTGTCAGAGAAGACCAAAATAATTGCCCTATCTGCTAAAGACCTCATGTGGAACAGAAGTCTCTAAACAAGAAAAACTTAAGTTGAAAGGAAGAGTTTCAATACATTTGTTCTAAACTATATCTCCCGTATGTACACATTCAATGGAGAATGTGTACGTTGTACAGCTCTTCTGAAATAAGAAAGGAAGGTACTGAAACCAGAACTTAAAAAAACAAACGCTTGCATTAGCCCATACCAAACCTTGGCAAGGCCTATGCCTTTTTTATGATAGTGAGGAATGTACTTCACATAAAAGAGCTGAGGACATGAGAGGAAAATCATACATACACCGAGCAACAGAATCCAAATAAGGAAGACAATAAAATGAACAACCAAACTTTGAGTAAATATATCTGTACCCAGACGAATGGGTACTACACGTCATAAAGTAAACGCATGTAATACTCCTTACCTTGTGGCGGGAAGAAGTAAGCCTCTGTATTACTGATCACACTACTCTTAATGTATTAGACAACGGAAAAGCACACCGATTACTTCTACTGTGTTCAAATCTAAATAGGGAGATGACAACAAGTTTCCATAATATGCCTCAGTCTATTCGAAAAATGTGATTTCATACAACTAGAAAAGCAGTTAAGATTGAGACTGTTATAATTAACACTCTGATACAGAGAAGTGTTCACGTAAGTTTTTTATGTAAATTGAAAGGTCTCTAGCCCAATTTGACATATGCTGATATTGACCATTTGGTTTCTTAGTATTCCATAAGCAGTGTTCCTATCATCAGTAAATAAAAGTGTCTTACTCCTTATTCACTTATTCAATGAAATACTTCGAAGGGGCAGTTTTCAACATGCAGAAAACACTAACGAAACACGTCCTGACAGTGACTTGGAATTATTAAAAAAAATTTGTGCTATGACTGTGCAGAGCCAAACAGTAATGTTAACATATATAATTTCAACACAGTTTGAACAACGCTGACTGGAAAAAGATGTATGGATAAATGGATGTTAGCATTAAACAAAAACACATACATTAATACTTATTTAACCACGGAAGCAATATACACTCCTGGAAATGGAAAAAAGAACACATTGACACCGGTGTGTCAGACCCACCATACTTGCTCCGGACACTGCGAGAGGGCTGTACAAGCAATGATCACACGCACGGCACAGCGGACACACCAGGAAGCGCGGTGTTGGCCGTCGAATGGCGCTAGCTGCGCAGCATTTGTGCACCGCCGCCGTCAGTGTCAGCCAGTTTGCCGTGGCATACGGAGCTCCATCGCATTCTTTAACACTGGTAGCATGCCGCGACAGCGTGGACGTGAACCGTATGTGCAGTTGACGGACTTTGAGCGAGGGCGTATAGTGGGCATGCGGGAGGCCGGGTGGACGTACCGCCGAATTGCTCAACACGTGGGGCGTGAGGTCTCCACAGTACATCGATGTTGTCGCCAGTGGTCGGCGGAAGGTGCACGTGCCCGTCGACCTGGGACCGGACCGCAGCGACGCACGGATGCACGCCAAGACCGTAGGATCCTACGCAGTGCCGTAGGGGACCGCACCGCCACTTCCCAGCAAATTAGGGACACTGTTGCTCCTGGGGTATCGGCGAGGACCATTCGCAACCGTCTCCATGAAGCTGGGCTACGGTCCCGCACACCGTTAGGCCGTCTTCCGCTCACGCCCCAACACCGTGCAGCCCGCCTCCAGTGGTGTCGCGACAGGCGTGAATGGAGGGACGAATGGAGACGTGTCGTCTTCAGCGATGAGAGTCGCTTCTGCCTTGGTGCCAATGATGGTCGTATTCGTGTTTGGCGCCTTCCAGGTGAGCGCCACAATCAGGACTGCATACGACCGAGGCACACAGGGCCAACACCCGGCATCAGGGTGTGGGGAGCGATCTCCTACACTGGCCGTACACCACTGGTGATCGTCGAGGGGACACTGAATAGTGCACGGTACATCCAAACCGTCATCGAACCCATCGTTCTACCATTCCTAGACCGGCAAGGGAACTTGCTGTTCCAACAGGACAATGCACGTCCGCATGTATCCCGCGCCACCCAACGTGCTCTAGAAGGTGTAAGTCAACTACCCTGGCCAGCAAGATCTCCGGATCTGTCCCCCATTGAGCATGTTTGGGACTGGATGAAGCGTCGTCTCACGCGGTCTGCACGTCCAGCACGAACGCTGGTCCAACTGAGGCGCCAGGTGGAAATGGCATGGCAAGCCGTTCCACAGGACTACATCCAGCATCTCTACGATCGTCTCCATGGGAGAATAGCAGCCTGCATTGCTGCGAAAGGTGGATATACACTGTACTAGTGCCGACATTGTGCATGCTCTGTTGCCTGTGTCTATGTGCCTGTGGTTCTGTCAGTGTGATCATGTGATGTATCTGACCCCAGGAATGTGTCAATAAAGTTTCCCCTTCCTGGGACAATGAATTCACGGTGTTCTTATTTCAATTTCCAGGAGTGTATATCGTGATGTTGTTCACTAAAACTTAGTAAACCTCATGATCCTAATAGAAATTCAAATCTTAACTAGAAAAGAGTAGCTTTGGAAATTATTTATAGTGCTGCATTAAGTGAAAACTTGGACTGAGAGATATCACGAAGCAATAATTACTGTTGAACAGTGAGTTTTTCTGTACAGTCTTTTATATCATTGTCATTAACACTATCCAAAAAGGAGAATATCCCATGTAACATAAAATATGACAGTCATAAGCTACCTACACGTGATTGTTATTTTACATTTAACAGATTCAATTGAGAAAGACATACGCATTTACAGTCCTAAAAAACACTGTGAATAGATATGGTGCGCACCTGTTCTGATGTCGAACCCTTAGTTCCCGTCATCTGTACAGTTTCTTTATGCTTATAAGTCCCTTACAACACTTTCGACTGGATTCCGATTCAGCGTCCTGTACCATGCTATGTAGCGTTGCGTATCAGTAGTACATACTTTTTTAACGCTAATAGCGACCTGCCGAGGCTGTTTGGTCAAACTACTTGCATAGTGCTGAGACGAATATAGATCCTGGTTTCAAGCAGCGATTGGGTGGTTCTTAGTTGATGCGCATACAGCTCTCGATTTCCAGCCTTTCCTTTGCTTCCTCAACAATTTTCTACAACAGACAGACTTCCTACTACTTTCCTGACTAATTTTACGTAAGTTTCTACATCAGTTTTCCCTACACATATCTCTAGAAAACCAAATTAACAAAATAAAACATACAGAAACATCCACATGAACTGCACTATCAGTTACAAATTAAGGACATTTTTATTTTTAAAATTTATTGTAAAAATGAAAAAATTACCATACGTATGAAGTGCATATATGACTCTCAGCTGAACCGTTAGACAGTCGTTTTTCTCTCGTTCCGAATCCGAAAGGAGTACGACAGAAAAATCACTAACGTTGGTGAGAGGTATTATCTGCAGCATGCATTAAAGTGTGTTTCTGAGTATACAGGATGTCAGAAAAAGCGTTGAATATTTTGAGAGGTGACAGTAACGATAAAAACAAGAAAAATCCAATTATAATGGCTCTAGAAACGCATAATTTCTGAGGCATGTTTACCTGTGAATAGTGGCTGAAGACATTTAGTTGAAATTATGTAGGCATCCTTGACACATAAGGTAAACATCGAGGAAACAAAGACTGCATGGGCACAGTAGTTACGTTTGTGATCCATCGACAGGGCTCGCTAGTGTACGTCTCTCTCTCTCTATCAATCTACTCTACTGTAACCATCACTCTGACCATTGGATAGTCTACAGGCGGTATTTTTCTTTTCTCTTCCACATCTTACTAATGGAAGCGTGCTTCTTCACAAGTATTATGACGGATATTATTTTCTGCAATCGGTTAACAAATGGAAGACGTAGTTTGCGAGCCTATGCCCTCTACGCGGAAAAATATCCGCGTCGCAGAGTACCATCCAATAAGCTGTTCGGCCGACTTTTTCAGCATTTTAAGGACTCAGGTTCACATGGTGAACGATGGATGGCCTCGGTCAGTCCGCACACCTCAGATCCAGAAGCATGTTCTTCATTTACTGGGCCGGCCGGGGTGGCCGAGTGGTTCTAGGCGCTCCAGTCTGGCACCGCCACCACTACGGTCGCAGGTTCGAATTCTGCCTCGGACATGGATGTGTGTGATGTCCTTAGGTTAGTTAGGTTTAAGTAGTTCTAAGTTCTAGGGGAATGATGACCTCAGACGTTAAGCCCCATAGTGCTCAGATCCATATATTTACTGGACGAAGGACCTGGAATCAGTGTGCTGCAATCGGCAGAAGCAGAACGCATGAGTCATCTAATTGTATGGGCGATACTACATGATAAAGTGCTGTATCCGTACCATCTTAAGCCCATGCAGGCACTAAGCCCAGAAGATCACCGTAGAAGAGTAGAAGATTGCAGCCCTTTCAATGACTTTTTCTAGAGTGTGCTGCAGGTCCACTGTTCTCGTCAAAGATTACATTTACTGACAAAGCGGGTTTGGCAAGAGATGGCATTATGAACTTTCATAACCAGCATGTGTGGGCTAATAAAAATACCATGAAGCTGCAGAAAGAGGGCATCAACGTCGTTTCTTCCTCTACGTGTGGGCAATCGCTCTAACCATACATCCTCTCACAAAGAATAAATAGGGTTCATTGTCTTTTTTTCATACCTGTTTTATGTGCCATGACAGCAAAGACTACATGGGTGATTTATGTACGATGGCGCATCAGCAATTTCCTGTGCAATGTGTGGATATCTGGCTCTGAAATTTCAGGACTGCTGCATTGGTCGGGGAGAGAAAACACCTATGCCTCCCCCTGCCCCATTCAATCGCCTAGTTTCTTGGTCATGGCGACGGTCGAAGGCGTTAGACACCGCCATCCCAGTCAAAGATCTACAGACACTAAAGGACTTTCAACAACAACCAGGTGTATTTCAAAGAGAGCGTGATTCCATTCGCGAGAGTGCAGAGCGTTTTGTTGCCGTGGACGGAAGTCACATTGACTGTCATGAGTGGACATCAGGTTCAAACTCTCCTCTCAACACAGTCACATGTCGCAGAAATGATGCATGTCTCGACTCATATTTATTGGACTTCTTTTTCTCTTTGTGATGGGAACCACCACCTCAGAAAACAGTGTACGCTTTTTAACACCATCCACATAAAGATATAGATGGCTAGTAAACTGAATTTCATTGCAGTATTGTAGTAACGATAACGTCATCTATCTTACATTCATTGTTGAGTAAAGGCCTACTTTATATCTGGTCTTCAGCCGTTGGCATCTACACCGCACTTGCATATTCTGCAACATCTACTCATCTTCCATTGGATAGTTTCCTCGTTTTTTTGTTTTTTTGTTTTTTTTTTCTTATGGACCCAAGAAAAGGATTTCTTTGATGTACATGTGGGTACATGTAGCGCCTACGTCGTTTCATCTCACTGCAGTGATAATTACGTACTCTCTTCACTCTTCTGTATTAGCTATTTGTTTATGTCTTTCCTGAACGTCCAAAAACCTACTGCAAGGAAAAAACTTTCTCCTAAAGAAAAGCTCCTTCTTCGTGAATAACTGATACAACGGACCTCTTAACTTGTGGCAAAACTTTTGCATAAATCTGTAAGTTACCGCTAAATCTGCACGCTGCATACGGTAACTCACTGTTAAACCAATCCCATTGTCATGGAGATTAGTTGCGATCAGGTTCCGTTCGCCGTTGCTCGCAAAGTAGCAAGTTGCTCCCGTACACCGCACCTTGTTATTGGATGCAGGGCACAGCAACTTGTGACCACAACACGGCGCTGATAAGCTCTGCCGTCCCACCGAGCACAGGAGAGGGGTAATAAAACAACGGAGCTTCCCGCAGTTCGCAAGATTTGAAAAGTGCCTCATCACCGCACTACCACGCTACTTACTGAGTCGTGTGTGACACTATAGATGTTGCAGCATGCAGCACTTGTATATATGTGTGTTTGTGAGTTTGTGTAGTATGGAGTTCGAGATAATAATGAGATTACGTTATGTTACAACATACACTCACACACACGCACACGCACACACACACACACACACACACATATACACTCCTGGAAATTGAAATAAGAACACCGTGAATTCATTGTCCCAGGAAGGGGAAACTTTATTGACACATTCCTGGGGTCAGATACATCACATGATCACACTGACAGAACCACAGGCACATAGACACAGGCAACAGAGCATGCACAATGTCGGCACTAGTACAGTGTATATCCACCTTTCGCAGCAATGCAGGCTGCTATTCTCCCATGGAGACGATCGTAGAGATGCTGGATGTAGTCCTGTGGAACGGCTTGCCATGCCATTTCCACCTGGCGCCTCAGTTGGACCAGCGTTCGCGATGGACGTGCAGACCGCGCTAGACGACGCTTCATCCAGTCCCAAACATGCTCAATGGGGGACAGATCTGGAGATCTTGCTGGCCAGGGTAGTTGACTTACACCTTCTAGAGCACGTTGGGTGGCACGGGATACATGCGGTTGTGCATTGTCCTGTTGGAACAGCAAGTTCCCTTGCCGGTCTAGGAATGGTAGAACGATGGGTTCGATGACGGTTTGGATGTACCGTGCACTATTCAGTGTCCCCTCGACGATCACCAGTGGTGTACGGCCAGTGTAGGAGATCGCTCCCCACACCATGATGACGGGTGTTGGCCCTGTGTGCCTCGGTCGTATGCAGTCCTGATTGTGGCGCTCACCTGCACGGCGCCAAACACGCATACGACCATCATTGGCACCAAGGCAGAAGCGACTCTCATCGCTGAAGACGACACGTCTCCATTCGTCCCTCCATTCACGCCTGTCGCGACACCACTGGAGGCGGGCTGCACGATGTTGGGGCGTGAGCGGAAGACGGCCTAACGGTGTGCGGGACCGTAGCCCAGCTTCATGGAGACGGTTGCGAATGGTCCTCGCCGATACCCCAGGAGCAACAGTGTCCCTAATTTGCTGGGAAGTGGCGGTGCGGTCCCCTACGGCACTGCGTAGGATCCTACGGTCTTGGCGTGCATCCGTGCGTCGCTGCGGTCCGGTCCCAGGTCGACGGGCACGTGCACCTTCCGCCGACCACTGGCGACAACATCGATGTACTGTGGAGACCTCACGCCCCACGTGTTGAGCAATTCGGCGGTACGTCCACCCGGCCTCCCGCATGCCCACTATACGCCCTCGCTCAAAGTCCGTCAACTGCACATACGGTTCACGTCCACGCTGTCGCGGCATGCTACCAGTGTTAAAGACTGCGATGGACCTCCGTATGCCACGGCAAACTGGCTGACACTGACGGCGGCGGTGCACAAATGCTGCGCAGCTAGCGCCATGCGACGGCCAACACCGCGGTTCCTGGTGTGTCCGCTATGCCGTGCGTGTGATCATTGCTTGTACAGCCCTCTCGCAGTGTCCGGAGCAAGTATGGTGGGTCTGACACACCGGTGTCAATGTGTTCTTTTTTCCATTTCCAGGAGTGTATATGTGTGTGTGTGTGTGTGTTTGTGTAGTATGGAGTTCAAGATAATAATGATATTACGTTATGTTACAACACACACTCACACACACGCACACACACACACACACACACACATATATATATATATATATATATATATATATATATATATATATATATATATATATATATTATTGGTGTTTTGCCCTTAAAGAGCGCATTTGGACTAAACTACATGGCCAGTTCCTTTTGCTGCCTTCCTTGCTGCCCAAACTTCCCTCATTCGCTCGCTGTGTTTCTGTTTCCGGTCCTCTGTCCATACTTTTTGTCGGCTTTGTGTCTTCGGCTTTATCTTGATTGCCTTTTTGGTTGCCCATATTTCTTTCATCTATTGGCCGTGATCTTGCTTGCGTTCTTCGGTCCATTTTATGCCTGCTCGTTTGTCACACTGTATCTCATGTAGTTTACTTTTCTTAATGATGTTTCTGAATTTTATTCTGTCGTTTATTGTGTCTGCTGTTATGTTGAGTTGGTTCAGGTCGTTTTCTACCTCTGCCACCCATTTGTTGTTTCTAGTGGTTACCCAGTCAAAGATCTGTTTGGTCAGCCTGTGTGATAGCATTCTGTATAGGTGTCCATAGAATTGTAGGCTGCGTTTTCTAATCTTTTCTGTGGTTGTCTCCGTATGTTTGTACAGTTCCTCTGTAGGTTTCTTGATCCATATTCCATTGTTCTTAGTTGCGCCAAATATTTTCCTAACAAGGGAACCTCCCCATCGCACCCCCCTCAGATTTAGTTATAAGTTGGCACAGTGGAAAGGCCTTGAAAAACTGAACACAGATCAATCGAGAAAACAGGAAGAAGTTGTGTGGAACTGTGAAAAAATAAGCAAAAATATACAAACTGAGCAGTCCACGTGATAGATAAGCAACATCAAGGCCAATTAGAGTTTAGTAGCTCCGTGGTCCCGTGGTTAGCGTGAGCAGCTGCGGAACGAGAGGTCCTCGGTTCAAGTCTTCCACCGAGTGAAAATTTTAATTTTTTATTTTCAGTTTGTGTCAGACTCCTATGTTTTCATCGCTTTTTTGGGAGTGATTATCACATCCACAAGAAAACCTAAATCGGGCAAGGTAGAAAAATCTTTTTACCCATTCGCCAAGTGTACAAGTTAGGTGGGTCGAAAACATATCCCTGTCATGTGACGCACATGCCGTCACCAGTGTCGTATAGAATATATCAGACGTGTTTTCCTGTGGAGGAATCGGTTCACCTATGACCTTGCGATAAAATGTTTTCTGTTCACATTGGAGAGGCTCGTCCTTTCGTCTTTTAATCGCACGGTTTTGCGGTGCGGTCGCAAAACACAGACACTAAACTTATTACAGTGAACAGAGACGTCAATGAACGAACGGACAGATCATAACTTTGCGAAAATAAAGAAAGTAAAATTATAAGTCGGCGGAAGACTTGAACCAAGGACCTCTCGGTCCACAGCCACTCACGCTAACCACGGAACCACGGCGCTCCTTCACTTCCACTGTCCTTGACGTTGCCTATCTTAGCATGGACTACTCAGTTTGTATATTTTACTAATTTTTTTCATAGTTCCACACAATTTCTTCCTGTTTTCTCGATTGATCTGTGTTCAGTTTTTCAAGGCCTATCCACTGTGCCAAGTTATAACTAAATCTGAGGGGGGTGCGATGGGGAGGTTCCCTTGTAAGTATTTTCCGTTCTACTTTTTCTAATTGTCTGATACGTGTATGCCCTAGGATTAGTGTGGTCTCTGCTGCATATAGTGCCTCGGGGAGCACCATCGTGTCGTAATGGCGTAATTTGGCTTTTTGTGAGATAGGCTTCTTGTTGTAATGATTCCACACTACTTTGTATGCCTTGTCCAGTTTAGTCTTTCTTTCTTCGTTTGAGTCTCTGTTATGTCCACTCATTTGTAGTGTTTCACCGAGGTATTTGAAGTTTGCCGTTTTGTAAATCGTGCCATACTTCGTGTTCAGAGATGAGAGTTTCTTTGTGCTCATAAACTGTGTCTTTTCGTGACACATCTGTAGTCCAGTTTTGGAAGCGATCTCGTGCAGTTTTTCAATAGCGTCTTTTGTTTCCTTTATACCTTTCGTGACAATCGCCAAATCGTCTGCAAAAGCCAGGCATTTAATCTGTAGGTTTCCTAAGGTTATCCCCTGTTGTGATGTTTCTCATTCTTTTATGACCTTATCTAACACCAGATTGAAAAGGAGAGGTGAGAGGTCATCGCCTTGTCGGACACCTGTGCGAATTTCTAAGGGCTCTGATAGTTCCCCACAGAACTTTACTTTGGAGGTCGTGCTGGTTAAAGTTTGCTCTATGATAGCCCGTGTTCTGTTGTCTATTTTGTACTCTGCTAGAATTTTGAAGAGAGTTTTCCGGTCGATAGAGTCGTACGCCTTTTTGAAGTCAACAAAGGTAATGATCAGGTTCTGTTTGTGTTGTAAAATCATTTTCAAGTTCCAAATTTGTTCCGCACAAGACCGCCCTTTACGGAAGCCTGCTTGGTATTCCCCAATCAAGTGGTCGGTCTGGCATTCTCGTCTGTTCAGTAAAGCTTTAGAGAGGGTCTTGTATGTGATCGGTAGTAGGGATATTCCTCTGTAGTTGTTGGGGTCAGTCTTGTCACCTTTTTTGTGTAGTGGGTGTATCAGGGCAGTTTTCCAGTCGTCAGGAATTTTCATGGTCTTCCAGATGTCTTCCAAGATCCTGTGAATGTCTTTGGTGAGTTCTGGGTCTTGTAACTTCCAGATTTTCGCCATGATGCCATCTTCTCCTGGTGCTCTACGATTCTTGAGTGACTTGATTATTTCTTTAACTTCTTCTAGAGTTGGAGGTTCACCATCTGGATTGTATGTGCTCGTTTCTGTCATCATTTCTTCCATAGGGGGGTCCGTGTTGAGCAGTTTTTCAAAGTACTTTGCCAGAATGTCACAACTGTTTTTGGTATTGGTTTCTAGTGTTCCATCCGGTCTTCTGAAGCACAAGTTGGGTGGTTGATATCCAGTCATGTTTTCTCTGAACGTTCTGTAGGTTTCTTGTATTGTTCTTCATGAAGTCCGATTCGATATCACCTAACGTTACCGCTGGATATATTTCGTAAACCACATCAAATACCGACTAACCGATTCCACAGACCGAATGTAAGGAGAGGGGCTAGTGTAATTGTTTAATACAAACCATACAAAATGCACGGAAGTATGTTTTTTAACACAAACCTACGTTTTTTTAAATGGAACCACGTTAGTTTTGTTAGCAAATCGAAACATATAAACAAATACGTAATCAGTGCCGTTTGTTGCATTGTAAAATGTTAATTATATCCGGAGATATTGTAACCTAAAGTTGACGCTTGAGTACCACTCCTCCGCTGTTCGATCGTGTGTATCGGAGAGCACCGAATTACGTAGGGATCCAAAAGGAACGGTAATGGACCTTAGGTACAGAAGAGACTGGAACAGCACATTACGCCCACATGCTAACACCTTTTTTTGGTCTTTTTCACTGACGCACATGTACTTTACCATGAGGGGTGAGGTACACGTACACACGTGGTTTCCGTTTTCAATTACGGAGTGGAATAGAGTGTGTCCCGACATGTCAGACCAATAGATGTTCAATGTGGTGGCCATCATTTGCTGCACACAATTTCAATCTCTGGCGTAATGAATGTCGTACACGCCGCAGTACATCTGGTGTAATGTCGCTGCAGGCTGCCAAAATACGTTGTTTCATATCCTCTGGGGTTGTAGACACATCACGGTACACATCCTCCTTTAACGTACCCCACAGAATGAAGTCCAGAGGTGTAAGATCAGCAGAACGGGCTGGCAAATTTATGCGTCCTCCACGTCCTATGAAACGCCCGTCGAACATCCTGTCAAGGGTCAGCCTAGTGTTAATTGCGCAATGTGCAGGTCCACCATCATGCTGATACCACATACGTCGACGCGTTTCCAGTGGGACATTTTCGAGCAACGTTGGCAGATCATTCTGTAGAAACACGATGTATGTTGCAGCTGTTTGGACCCCTGCAATGAAGTGAGGACCAATGAGGTGGTCGCCAATGATTCCGCACCATACATTTACAGTCCACGGTCGCTGTCGCTCTACCTTTCTAAGTCAGCGAGGATTATCCACGGATCAGTAATGCATGTTCAACTGATTCACTGCCCCGTGGATTGTGAAACCCGCTTCATCGGTAAACTGGTAGAACTGCAACGCATTCTCTGTTAATGCCCATTGACAGAATTGCACTCGATGATTAAAGTCATCACCATGTAATTGTTGATGTAGCGACACATGAAACGGGTGAAAGCGGTGACGATGCGGTATGCGCATGACACTACTTTGACTCAGTCCACCGGCTCTCGCAATGTCCTGTGTACTCACGTGTGGGTTCATGGCAACAGCAGCTAACACACCAACTGCACCAGCTTCTCCTGTGACGGGCCTATTACGGACCCGTTTGCGTGCTACGACCATACCTGTTGCATACAGTTGGCGGTAGATGTTTTGCAATGCGCGGCACGTTGGATGCTCTCTGTCCGGGTACCGTTCTGCATACACCCTGCAGGCTTCAGCTCCATTTCGTCAACACTCGCCATAGATGAGTCTCATCTCCACCTTTTCAGAGTTCGAATACACCATGGTCACAGTTCCTACAACACTGCACTATCACAGACGTCTGGTAACACGGTGTACTACAGTTGGTCTGCGTACGGAGACGAATGCAGAATAACAATAGCAGCAAGCGCTACACGCGGACACTGCGACAGTTAGACCAAACCACAACAGTGCACTACAGCCACACTCGTAAACACGGTCGTCATCCTAAACATGTGCCAGCAGATGCTGCTCGCCGACCGTGGCCCGTGTTTGTTACAACACGCAACTGAACGTCGGAGGTTTCAATCGTCAACTTTAGGTTACAATATCTCCGGATGTAATTAACATTTTACAATGCAACAAACGGCACTGATTACGTGTTTGTTTATATGTTCAGATGTGCTAACAACACTAACGTTCGGTCTGTGGAATCGGTTCGTCAGTATTTGATGTGGTTTACGAAATATATCCAGCGGTAACGATAGGTGACTCACCAGGGTGTTACAAAAAGGTACGGCCAAACTTTCAGGAAACATTCCTAACACACGAATAAAGAAAAGATGTTATGTGGACATGTGTCCGGAAACGCTTAATTTCCATGTTAGAGCTCATTTTAGTTTCTTCCACCTACGCTCAATGGAGCACGTTATCATGATTTCATACGGGAACTCTACCTGTGCTGCTAGAACATGTGCCTTTGCAAGTACGACACAACATGTCTGGGTCATGCACGATGGAGCTCCTGCACATTCCGTCGAAGTGTTTGTACGCTTCTCAACAACAATTTCGGTGACCGATGGATTGGTGGAGGCGGACCAATTCCATGGCGTCCACGCTCTCCTGACCTCAACCCTCTTGACTTTCATTTATGGGGGCATTTTAAAGCTCTTGTCTACGCAACCCCGGTACCAAATGTTTAGACTCTTCGTGCTCGTATTGTTGACGGATGTGATACAATACGCCATTCTCCAGGGCTGTATCAGCGCATCAGGGATTCCATGCGACGGAGGGTGGATGCATGTATCCTCGCTAACGGAGGACATTTTGAACATTTCCTGTAACAAAGTGTTTGAAGTCACGCTGGTACGTTCTGTTGCTGTGTGTTTCCATTCCATGATTAATGTGATTTGAAGAGAAGCAATAAAATGAGCTCTACCATGGAAAGTAAGCGTTTCGGGACACATGTCCGCATAACATATTTTCTTTCTTTGTGTGTGAGGAATGTTTCCTGAAAGTTTGGCCTTTTTGTAACACCCTATCTGTATATACTGAGTAAAGATATCAGTATGAGGTAAAGGACCCTCATCCGGAAACGACTGAGTCGGAAGTTGTAAGCGAAAATCATTTTCATACCGCAGTGGAATACTTACACCGGTACTGCTGTTGCTAAGACTGGTGGTGGTAGTACCGACCAAAGCGGAAACCAAGTGCCTAGAAAACGTGGGCTTTAGAATGCATACCTTAAGAGCTATGGACACTTGTTCAGCAGAAGAGGTATGTTTCACAGTAGCTAAAATAAGGAAGTTCTCATAGCTCTTAAGGTATATGTTTTAGAGCTAATGTGTACTACAGAGTTTTTCCTTGTTTCCGTCCATGCTACCGCCTCTGAAAGTTTCCCACAATACAATCTTTGCAAAAACAGTACCAGTACATGTATTCCACTGTTAGCGGCATCAGAACGATTTTCTCATATAACTTTCGACTCTGTCGTATCTGGACCTGGATCCCTGACCTCAAATCAATAGATTTTACCTTCTCCATCCCTGAAAGTCCGTAACAACACCATAAAATCATCTTGCATATTGTAAACTTCACCTCGTCCCTTCTATTTCTGCTCATTTCCTCCTCGCCCCTTTATCTGTCCATGTACTCTTCCACACTCTGTCCAATTCTTTCTCCCCCTCCCTTTGTCCATCACTTCCTCACCTCTCTGTCCATCTCCTCCTCCTACTCACTCGTCCATCTCCTCCTCCTATTTCTGTCTGACACCTTAACCCCTCTTTTATCAACCTCCTCTTACAACCTCTACATTTTCTACCCCTCCTTCCTGTCCATCTCTTCCTCCCATTAATAGCAGTCGATGTTCTCCTCTGCCCTTTCTCCCTCTCTTTTTCCATCTTTTCCTCATTCATCATTGTCTATCGCCTCCTCTCTCCTCTCCTATCCATCTCCTGCTCAACTTCTCAGACCGAGCAAGGTAGTGCAGTCGTTAGCACATTGAACTCGCATTTTGGAGGATGATGGTTCAGCACTATATTCGACCATCCTGATTTAGGTTTTCTGCGATTTCCCTGAATCGCTTAAGGCACATACGAGGATGAGTCTACATCTACATCTACAGCTACATCTACGTGATTACTCTGCTATTCACGATAAAGTGCCTGGCAGAGCGTTCAATGAACCACCTTCATGCTGTCTCTCTACCGTTCCGCTCTCGAACGGAACGCGGGAAAAACGAGCACTTAGATTTTTCCGTGCGAGGCCTGATTTCTCTTATTTTATCGTGATGGTCATTTCTCCCTGTGTAGGTGGGTCCCAACTGAATGTTTTCGCAACCGGAGGAGAAAACTGGTGATAGAATTTTCATGAGAAGATCCCGTCACAACCAAAATCGCCTTTGTTTTAATGATTGTCACTCCAATTCACGTATCATGTCTGTGAGACTATCTTCCCTATTTCGCGATAATACAAAACGAGCTTCTTTGTACTTTTTCAGTACCATCCGTCAGTCCCACCTGATGCGGATCACACACCGCACAGCAATACTCCAGAATAGGGCGGACAAGCGTAGTGTAAGCAGTCTCTTTGGTAGACCTGTAGCACCTTCTAAGTGTTCCGCCAATGTATCGCAGTCTTTGGTTTGCTCTACCCACAATATTATCTATGTGATCTTTCCAATTTAGGTTATTTGTAATTGTAATCCCTAAGTATTTAGTTGAATTTACAGCCCTCAGATTTGTGTAACTTATCGTGTAATCGAAATTTAGCTGATATCTTTTAGTACTCATTTGAATAACTTCACACTTTTCTTTATTCAGGGTCAAATGCCACTTGTCGCACCATACAGATATCGTATCTAAATCATTTTGCAAGTCGTTTCGATCATCTGATGACTTTAAAAGACGGTAAATGACAGCATAATCTACAAACAATCCTAGACGGCTACTCCTATGTTGTTTATGTAGATCAGGAACAATAGAGGACCTATAACACTTCCTTGGGGAACGCCGGATATTACTTTTGTTTTACTCGATGACTTTCCGCCCATTACTACGAACTGTGACCTTTCTGACAGTAAATCACGAATCCAGTCGCACAACTGGGGCGATACTCCGTAGGCACGCAGATTGATTAGAAGACGCTTGTGAGGAACGGTGTCGAAAGACATCTGGAAATCTAAAAATATGGACTCAATTTGAAATCCCCAGTGGACAGCACTTATTACTTCATGAGTATAAAGAGCTATTTGTGTTTCACAACAACGATATTTTTTTAATCCGTGCTGACTATATGTCAATAAATCGTTTAAGAAAACGAGGTACTTCATAATGTTTGAATGCAGTATATGTTATAAAACCCTACTGCAAATCGGAGGTTAGTGATATAGGCCTGTAATTCAGTAGATTATTCCTACTTCCCCTTTTGGGTATTTGTGTGACTTGAGCAGTTTTGCAGTCTTTAGGTACGTATCTTTCTGTGAGCGAGTGGTTGTATATAATTGCTAAATATAGAGCTACTTCATCGTCATACTCTGAGAGGAACCTGACTGGTATACAATCTGGACCGGAGGCCTTGCCTTTACTAAGTGATTTAAGCTGCTTTGTTACACCGACGATATCTACTTCTATGTTTCTCATATTGGCAGTTGTTCTTAATTTGAATCCAGGAATATTTACTTCGTTTTCTTTGGAGAAGGGGATTAGGAAAACCGTGTTTAATAACTCTGCTTTAGTGGCACTGTCATCAGTGACTTCACCGTTGTTGTCGCGCAGTGAAGGTATTGATTGCGTCTTGCCACTGGTGTGCTTTAAGTATGACCAGAATCTCTTTGGGTTTTCTGCGAGATTCCGATGCAGAGTTTCGTTGTGGAAATTATTAAAAGCATCTCGCATTGAAGGACGTGCTATATTTAGAACTTCTGCAATACTTTTCCAATCTTGAGGATTTTACGTTCTTTTAAATTTGGCATGCTTTTTTCAGTGCTTCTGCTACAACGTTCTGACCCGTTTTCTGTACCATGGAGGATCAGTAACATCACTTATTAATTTATGTATTACGTATCTCTCAATCGCTGTTGATACTGTCTCTCTGAAAACACTCCACAACTTTTCTACACTTACATGATCAGGACGGAAGGAGTGAAGACTGTCTTTTAAAAAGGCGTTAAGAGCATTTTTTCAGCTTTTTAAAATAGATATACTTTGTGTTTCTTTTTGATGGTTGTAGGTGTTACGGTATTCAGCCAAGCAGCAACTGCCTTGTGGTCGCTAATCCCTGTATTCTTCACAACTCTCACTATTTGTCCAGGATTGTCTGTTGCTAAAATGTCAAGTATGCTTTCGCAACCATTTACGCTTCGACTGGGCTCATGAACTAATTGTTCATAATAATTTTCTGAGAAATGACTCAGTACAATTTCGGATGATGTTTTATGCCTGCCGCCGCCTTTAAACGTATAATTTTTCCAGCATACCGAGAGTAGATTGAAGTCACCCCTGACTATAATTGTAGGAGCGGGGTACTTATTTGAAATGAGACTCAAGTTTTCTTTGAACTGTTCAGCGACTATGTCTTCTGAGTCGGGTAGTCGGTAAAACGATCCAATTAATAGTTTAGTTCGATTGTCAGGTATAACCTCTACCCATACTATTTCACATGAACTATCTACTTCAGTGTCGCTATAAGGCAAACTACCTCTGACAGCAATAAATACTCCACCACCAACTGTATTTAATCTATCCTTTCTGAACACTGTTCGATCGTTTGAAAAAATTTCGGCTGAACTTATTTCCGGTTTTAGCCAGCTCTCTCTATCTATAATTTTTTGAACTTCATTGTTTTCTGTTAGGGCTTGGAGCTCTTGTTCTTTCCCATCGCAGATACGACAATTTACAACTACAGTACCAATTGTCTCTACATCTACCTTACTGTATTTTATCTGCCCACTTTTAGACGGACATCCCATCTGTGGTTCCCTGAGATCCTCTAACTTAAAAAAAAAAAAAAAAAAAAAACCGCCCAGTCCCTTCCACACAGCCCCCGCTACCCGTGTAGCCGCCACCTCCTGTGTGTAGTGGACTCCTGACCCACCACCCGATGGTGCAGGTCATGGAATCTGCAGCCTACACGGTCACAGAACCGCCTGAGCCTCTGTTTCAGACCCTCCACTCGGCTCTGCACCAAAGGACCACAGTAGGTTTTATCGACGATGCTGCAGATGGTGAGCTCCGCCTTAATCTCGGAAGCAACACTGGCAGTCTTTACCATTTCCGCAAGCCGCCCGAAACCAGACAGGATCTGCTCCATTCCAAATGGAAATACGTCACTGGTACCGAAATGAGCCACCACCTGCTGTTGGCTGCACCATGTACTCTTCAAGGCATCCGGAAGCACCGTTTCCACATCCAGAATGACTCGCCCCGGGGAGAACACTGGCTTCCTTCCCCTCCTTGGCAGCCATGTTCCTAAGGGGCCTCATTTCGCTCCTAACGTTGGAGCTCCCAACTACCAGCAAACCCACCCTCTGTGAATGCCCAAACCTTGCGGGCCGAGAAGCTTCCTCTGGAACAGGGTGGACGACTGCATCCGGCTCAGAGACATCGTCAGCCACAGATAACGCCCGAAATCTGTTCGTCAAACAAACCGGGGAGGCCCTACAATCTGCCCCTCGGAAAGTTTTTCGCTGCCTGCCAGACTTTCGAATGATCTCCCACTCAACCACAGGTGAGGGGTCAACCTCAGTATAGGCAGTACACATGGAGATCACAGCAGTGGACCGATCGGAGGACACGTGGGACGTATATTGAATAAAACCAACCTGCCTTCAGATACATATGTAGCATGGCTTCCTAAACACAACTCGTGTCTTTCAGTGATGTGTTGCCTATTTCGAGGGCTGATGTGCGTACTTCGGGATAGGAAGAAAACTGGACCACTATTTTTCTGCGCGGGGCTGTGGTGAGTGAGTCAGTTAAAAGAACGCTTAGGCCACGCCTCTAGCAGTAGTCAAGCATCCCAAGGGATTATGTACTTTTGCTGCTGGATTTGCACAAAATTCCTATCAACGAATTAATCCTTGTCAGTCACCCATTAGTTATACGACCGACTGCTTGTGTTATCTTTGAAATGCTATGAAGTGTGTGATCGTGCTTGGGTGTGCTCATGACCACATCGTGAATGAAGCTCGCTAGCTTTTGGTGTATCAAAGCGGACCACGGACTGTTCAAAAGGACCACTAGAAGTAGTGTTGCACGCAGTCAGGTAACAAGATTTATGGAAAGTAGTTGTAGAAAGATTTTATTCGCGAGTCACCGGAGACGTGTCAGACGCCTAGTCAGTAACTAACGGTATCGATCTCCTCAGAAACACCTACTTCTAATGACTGATGTCAATCATAACCAGTTTGCCTGAGGACACTGCAAAGAGAGCAGAGTGGCCGAGCGGTTCTAGGCACTACAGTCTGGAACCGCGCGACCGCTACGGTCGCAGGTTCGAATCCTGCCTCGGGCATGGATGTGGGTGATGTCCTTAGGTTAGTTAGGTTTAAGTAGTTCTAAGTTCTAGGGGACTGATGACCTCCGATGTTAAGTCCCATAGCGCTCAGAGCCGTTTAGAGCTGCCTGCAGTTTACATTTGGATTCGAGTACTTCATTAAACATCTTTGCTCACAGACTATTTAGCGAAGACAACGAAAAGATGCTGGAGTTACTACATTGTGACAGGCTAACAGAGTATTTGTCTAGAACATTGCTTCCGCAGTTTAGCAACAGATGGCAGTAGCGGCAAGTGCCTGCGCAGTTGGTGGGTCCGAAGTATCGTACGTTAAGCGTCAGAATTCATAACATAACGCCACCAAAATACTAATCGATTTTTGAGTGCATCATGAGGTTATATTCGACTGAATATGTCAAATTACGTAGCCCAGTTCTCGTCATTGGCATTAAGTTTTAATTTTCTGCATTAACATGAAGATATCTGCGACAGACTCTCATAAAATACTGGGGAAAACCTACTAACAAGGAAACCTCCCCATCGCAACCCCCTCAGATTTAGTTATAAGTTCGCACAGTGGATGGGCCTTGAAAAACTGAACACAGATCAATCGAGAAAACGGGAAGAAGTTGTGTGGAACTGTGAAAAAAATAAGCAAAATATACAGACTGAGTAGTCCATGTGCATGATAGGCAACATCAAGGATAGGGTCAGCTCAGGAGCGCCGTGGTCCCGTGGTTAGCGCGAGCAGCTGCGGAACGAGAGGTCCTTGGTTCAAGTCTTCCCTCGAGTGAAAAGTTTACGTTCTCTATTTTCGCAAAGTTATGATTTCTCCGTTCGTTCATTGACGTCTCTGTTCACTGTAATAAGTTTAGTGTCTGTGTTTTGCGACCGCACCGCAAAACCGTGCGATTAGTAGACGAAAGGACTTGCCTCTCCAATGGGAACCGAAAACATTTGATCGCAAGGTCATAGGTTAACCGATTCCTCCGCAGGAAAACACGTCTGATATATTCTATACGACACTGGTGACGGCATGCGCGTCACATGACAGGAATATGTTGGCGACGCACCTAACTTGCACACTTGGCGAATGGGTAAAAAGATTCTTCTACCTTGCCCGATTTAGGTTTTCTTGTGGATGTGATAATCACTCCCAAAAAAGTGATGAAAACATAAGAGTTTGTCACATAAACTGAAACAAATGGATGCAACAGTTTCACAGGCGCACAGTTTTCGCTTTGCTCTGTCAAAACATATGTTTTTAACGTTTTCAAAATTTTCCGTGTGTAGACCGTCAAATCCTGCATATGTCCAAGTAAATCTGAACATGTCCTGGAATTTTGAAGAGCGAAGTTGATTATGTGTGAGTGCCTGATCTTTGATAATTGACACACGATCACATAAACAATACTGCTCTGTGTACCTGTGCAGCTTCGCGTAATAATTGTCTGAAAACAAAAAATTAAAATCTGCAATCGAGGGAAGGCTTGATCCCAGGACTTCTCATTCCGCAGCTGCTCACGCTAACCACGGGACCACTACGCTCGTCCGCTTACGTGGTCCTTGATGTTGCCTATGTTGCACATGGACTACTCAGTTTGTATATTTTGCTTATTTTTTTCATAGTTCCACAAAACTTCTTCCTGTTTTCTCGAGTGATCTGTGTTCCGTTTTTCAAGGCCTATCCACTGTGCCAACTTATAACTAAATCTGAGGGGGTTTGCGATGGGGAGGTTCCCTTGTAAGAGGAACCTTGTGATAAGAGCATGGTTTCAACGCTTCAATAACGGTGGTTTTTGCGTCAAAGACAGCCATGGCCGTCGAAGAGGGAAGGTTTGCGACGCTACTGAAACCTATGGAAAGGATCACAGGAGGTGAATATCACAGCTAACGCGTTAGAGCCGTGAACTGAAAGACAAATGGCCACAATATAGAGTTAGACCTGAATATGTGATTTTGCAGCAGGACGATGCTCGACCACATGTCACAAAACCCGTCCAGACATAGGTTGAAATGGGAAGTACTACCTAACCCGCCATATTCTCCAGACAGTGTTCCGCAGACTACCAACTTTATCGATTCATGGCACGTGGCTGGGCTAGCCAGGCACTTCCCGTCATATGAGGAAGTGCAACATTGGATCGAATCATGGATCTCATTCAAAGACACCCAGTTCTCCCGACACGGGATTCCAAAGGGAGAAAGTAGTGGCCAACGATGGCCAGTAAGTTGAATCGTAAATTTTTCGTAACAAATTTTTTGTAAGTAACAAAGCCTCGAATTTAAAAAATTACCGTTTAATTTTCGTATCAGTGTTGCTGTATGGATATGAGACAATTTTCAAAAAAGTATGAACAAATTGACAGAAACCTCCTGTGAGTAGGAATACTATTGCAGCCTTGACTCTATGTGTTTAGGTTAGTGAAGTCACATCAGCAGTTCAATGCCCTATCCATGATGTCACATGACGCGGTGCTTTATATACAGGGTTATTACAAATGATTGAAGCGATATCAAATCTCTACAATAACTTTATTATTTGAGATATTTTCACAATGCTTTGCACACACATACAAAAACTCAAAAAGTTTTTTTAGGCATTCAGAAATGTTCGATATGTGCCCCTTTAGTGATTCGGCAGACATCAAGCCGATAATCAAGTTCCTCCCACTTTCGGCGCAGCATGTCCCCCTCAATGAGTTCGAAAGTATCGTTGATGCGAGCTCGCAGTTCTGGCATGTTTCTTGGTAGAGGAGGTTTAAACACTGAATCATTCACATAACCCCACAGAAAGAAATCGCATGGGGTTAAGTCGGGAGAGCGTGGAGGCCATGACATGAATTGCTGATCATGAGCTCCACCACGACCGATCCATCGGTTTTGCACTCTCCTGTTTAAGAAATGCCGAACATCATGATGGAAGTGCGCTGGAGCACCATCCTGTTGAAAGATGAAGTCGGCGCTGTCGGTCTCCAGTTGTGGCATGAGCCAATTTTCCAGCATGTCCAGATACACGCGTCCTGTAACGTTTTTTCGCAGAAGAAAAAGGGGCCGTAAACTTTAAACCGTGAGATTGCACAAAACACGTTAACTTTTGGTGAATTGCGAATTTGCTACACGAATGCGTGAGGATTCTCTACCGCCCAGATTCGCACATTGTGTCCACTTCACCATTCAGAAAAAATGTTGCTTCATCACTGAAAACAAGTTTCGCACTGAACGCATCCTATTCCATGAGCTGTTGCAACCGCGCCGAAAATTCAAAGCGTTTGACTTTGTCATCGGGTGTCAGGGATTGTAGCAATTGTAAACGGTAAGGCTTCTTTCTGCTTTAGCCTTTTCCGTAAGATTTTCCAAACCGTCGGCTGTGGTACGTTTAGCTCCCTGCTTGCTTTATTCGTCGACTTCCGCGGGCTACGCGTGAAACTTGCCCGCACGCGTTCAACCGTTTCTTCGCTCACTGCAGGCCGACCCGTTGATTTCCCCTTACAGAGGCATCGAGAAGCTTTAAACTGCGCATACCATCGCCGAATGGAGTTAGCAGTTGGTGGATATTTGTTGAACTTCGTCATGAAGTGTCGTTGCACTGTTCTGACTGACTGATGTGAGTGCATTTCAAGCACGACATATGCTTTCTCGGCTCCTGTCGCCATTTTGTCTCACTGCGCTCTCGAGCGCTCTGGCGGCAGAAACCTGAAGTGCGGCTTCAGCCGAACAAAACTTTATGAGTTTTTCTACGTATCTGTAGTGTGTCGTGACCATATGTCAATGAATGGAGCTACAGTGAATTTATGAAATCGCTTCAATCATTTGTAATAGCCCTGTACGAAATCGTGTTAGATGGATCAATTAAAACTATCCAAGTGGGTGGATGGAATGAAATTTAAATATGAAACGCTCTGAATTCTGTTTTGCACCATGTTCAAAAGCATCAATCGAACAAGTTACGTGAAGGATGTAGCTCGCTGTATTTTCGTATTCAAAAGTCATTTAAAGACCATTAAAACGGAATTATATTAGCAAAAAAATACATAAAGCAAAACTTGTGTATGTGCAAAGTCTATTTCTCTAGGATAGATGGCGTTCTCTAGGATAGATGGCGAAAGGCAAATTGAGCCAATTATTTTCCGCATGTAGATACTTCTATAATGATTGTCAAGCGTCAGAACGCAGACAGGTAGGCACTAGTAAGACTGTATTTGCTTTCAGCATGTTTGTTGTTCCGAAAAGTCATTGTCCTGTTGACATACAATGAATTTTACTTCTGGACTGGTGTAATATGACTAGCATGCCACATTTGCAACGCACGTCTGGGAACTACTACCGGTACTATTTTAACTTGCTCCTCGAAGTACACTAAAATCTAAAATCAAAACACCTTCAACCATCTATATTTCGGAAGTAATTTATTCATGCGACCAAATTCGACGTTTCACAACGCCATCTTCAGACCCCCTAACTGACGTGTAGAAAGTGCAATCGAAGTAGGGGACAGCATTCAGTAACTGATACCCATTGACTTCTTTTTTCGCAACGCAATCCCTTCGTTGATCATCTGGAGACAGAGTCAATAGACAAAGGCTGGGTTGGTCACCACATTACGCCTCGGTGAATAAGATCCTCATACAGTTAAAATAACACACACAATAAAGTATACACGGCTCACAGACGGATGGTATATACGACTTTCCCCCTCATGTTACCTAGGCGATTGTTCCGTCGGGAAGGACATGGACCACAAAGGTAAATCATGAAATAAAATTTACTAAATCCTGAAAGAGCCGATCCGGCACTATGCTTCATAGACGCTGGAGGAATGAAGTAGCATGCACTACCTGTTAACTGTCGATGGACAGATTTTGCCCATGTTTATTATCACTTTCTCCCTGAAAATGGATGCACTGATTGAATATCACGAAGAGCATATCTGGACTGTAGTTGTGCAGTCTGCTGCGGGACTAACGAAATTTGAAGTCTCAGATGTCGCTCTCGGAATTTAATTATTGAAACGGTCTAGCTCATTACAACAGTCTGCAACACTGTGAAACTGAACAAGGCCTCCAGTCCATGTTTCTGTGATCCTTATCAATAAGTAAATTTAACACAAATGCTTAGGTTATCAGATATGTACACTCTTTGACATAAAACCTGGAAGGGGCCAACCACTGCAAAGACGAAATCCACTATGATCGCGACGTGTGACAAATAACATGACTGTCCTGATTATTCTCTTAGTCCATCTGTGTGCAGGCAATGTGGCAGCGCTATAAGTTGCGGCAATCTCTGGAGGAAGTCTTCTCTTCTGTTCGAGCAGTTCTGTGACGTCAACGGCCCCAGAATTGCGTAGAGACCACGTGTCATCTCGAGTGCAACGTCTGGCAGTCGAGACCACTGGTTGTCGGAATTTTTTTAACGCCTTGATCGAATGCTTATTTCATAAGCATAATGGTTTCACAGGTGTAACGTATTTCACTCTCTGACACACGGGTGATAACAGTTCCGTCCAATAACATTTTGGCGACATTTCTTGGCGGGCTGTCTGCCAGAGCTCCGGAGGACCCATTTGCTGGCACCCCTCAACGGCTGTGGCGGCAGCTCTCCACTCCCTCGCTCGTCTTCGAAAGAGCCCGTTAGCGTTTATTGCTTCGGAGAATATAAAATGCCTCAGAGTCGTTTAGTGATGTTCCGCAAAACATGTCTGTGACTTGCATTTCACTTGCGGTAGTAATGGAAGGAGACGACCCGCTTTAATATGCTGAGTATTTTATTATACTAACACACAGGACACGGGTGTGGCTCAAACGTAATTTTATAGTTAATGGTCGAATGAAAAGACGTCACTATATTGCTTAATATTATTCTTTGTTGTTTGTCACTCGTTTCCTTTCCTTATAAAGATGCTACTTTTTTGAAGGTTTCGTATGTTTTCGTCAAGATGTAGTCAGTAACAGCCGTGTTATATGTTTTACTGTCGTTGTTCGATTCCTTACCGTACATGAGTACGATAAACTGTGTGAATACCTTCCAGTACATGCTCTATAGTAACGCAGCCACACTGCACATTTTGAGGTCTGTGAATGAATTCCTGGAGAATTTCATGCAGCTCGAAAGCGATATTGAAGCTATTCCGATAGATTTAAATCAGCAAACGGTTGATTTTTGAAGCTCCCCATGGTGAAATGGAGTTGCTAACGCCGATGTTACACAGTGGGTGCTCACCTGTTATTACAGAGAATTATCAGAGAGGGAGTATATTAATTAGTATTTTCACTTCATAGCTATCCCTCTGACGCGAGAGTCCTACTTGACAAACAACACTCAAATTCGTTTTCCTGACGGTCGACTCGAATCCCTTCAGAGACGATTCTGTACTGAAGCAGATAGGTGTCCACAAAGAGGATAATTATGTCCATTATTGCAGCTTAAAGTGTGCAGCTAACGACAAGCCTAAATGTGGAAAGGTTTTCTGAAGATTTCGTGAAAATATTTCCTCTAGCAATTTGCAACACCATGAAATACGACATAAAAGTTAAGAATATTGCGTCCAATGGCTTTCATTCCAGTTAGAAATGACATCTCACATCGCCCTTGCATTGCAAGACATGGGTGGAGCCACTAAGCTAAAGAGAAACTGATATCATTGGTTCTCCTTCATTTGAGTATTAGCCGTTGAGCGTGATAACGCAACGATAAAGATAACAGCAGTTGTTAGTTATATAAAGAACACAATTCCTGGAGACCTGAAATTTGATATCTGTCTCCATCTCTCATCTTTAAGAAGATTATATAGTTTGATTTATGGAAAATGAAAGGGAATGTGAAGTGAATTTAGCAGGGAAATTCAGGGCTACATTGAAAGGAAATGCAATATCACAGGGTTGCCAAATATTTGCAACGATGTTGTTTACCTTGCTAGCGGCTGCTCTGTAATTAAATTCTAGTCAGCCCATCTTAGAGAGGCTTTCAGAAGGGAGGAATGAGAGAATTTGGTTTTTATGCACCATTATCACGATTACACTTTCCCCAAAATACACAAGATAAAACATTTTGGCAGTCTGTAATGAAACCTTACTTCAGTGGAATATAAAGAAATTGCAAATCAACCTTGCTTCACACGTCGAACAATTTAAGCCTTGAAATCGACTGTATCTACATGCATCTTGTGCCACATACAAACAGAAATTCACAACTATCAGGAGAATGCAGAAATATGGTGGTGGGGATGGAAGCAAGGAAAACGCAGTCAACTAATTATTCGATGTTACGCAGTAGCCAAATCATATTAGAGCTTCGCAAGAGAAGAAACTGTAAGTTATGCTCATAAAAATAGAAACTAAACTGCAGATATGCACAACGTGTAGTTATACGCCTCAATACGTTTTTCACCATGAGATTCATTTATTCAATGTACACTGACTAGCCTGTTCAAGGATTTCGTAATGTTCCCCTCTTGTTTGGCCCCTAAACGATGGAAAGAGTCCATACCTAATTCACTGCATGTCCCTGATGGTTTCTTTGAACTTTTCTAGTGACAATTTATTTGTGTTTCTGCTTGGTACTCGTAAAACAGACCGCTATGCCTTTTCATATTGAATTGATTTTGACAGAAGACATATGAACTGTATTAGAAATCGAATGTCACAAATGAAACACGCTGGAATAAAGTTATCAAACGTAGTCCAGCATTTACCGATGTAACACTACTGTATAACCAGCAGCTGAGCCCAGAGTAAACCGTGGTCGTGGTCACAAATTTGTTGGTATGTGTAGCACTGACGGTGTCAGAAGAGCATATTCGACTGTTGAGTAATATACCGCGACTCGAATTTCTCTGTCGTCACAGTGTGAAATCGTCAGAAATTGTTGCAGAACTCGGCCTGCATGACTGGTTTTCCATAGCCTATTTTCTTATTGGGCTTTTCCTGTTGCCGTGAACACAAAACACTCTGGAAAAGGTTCGTATTCTACATGGTGAAACATCTATAGTTCCATTCTTCCTGATCCCCCGGTCATGTCCATCGGCAGAGCTGTGAGAGTTCTTTTGGGTGACGGATAACAAGAAAACTAATAACATAAATGAAGTATATCGCGTTATACTCGAATGTCGACGATGAAAAATTAAAATAATGAAAAATAGGCTGATCATTCAACTGCTGCAATGCAAAGGTTTTCTTTGGGTTTTGCTAGTGACTTCCAATCTCACTACTTTCAGGTAGAGACGGAAAAAAGCAAAGAAAAGACTAAAGAGATGCGACTCTCTAGTTTAAGGAGATCTGAGCCAGCAGATACACTGCCATACATCATGAGACGAGTACGGTGTCATTTATCGTATTCTTAGCTACACCTTTACTCTTCCTTCCTTTCATATTTAAAAAGAGTGTGTATTTTTTACTCTCTGCCGGCAGCTGTGCCTAGCGGTTCTAGGCGCTTCAGTCTGGAACCACGCGACCGCTGCGGCCGCGGGTTGGAATCCTGCCTCGGGCATGGATGTGTGTGATGTCCTTACGTTAGTTAGGTTTAAGTAGTTCTAAGTTCTAGGGGACTGACGACCTCAGATGTTATGTCCCATAGTGCTCAGAGCCATTTGAATTATTTTCCCATAGTGCTCAGAGCCATTTGAACCATTTCTGTTGCTTAATCTGTAGCTCTCCATCTTTCTTCTGTATACGTAAATAATTGGCCGACTTTTCTGTCGCCTAATAACCATAACTATCTATTTACCATAAACCTCGTTGGTAAGACTGCTCCTACCTTATCACTGTACCAATTTAATACAGTGGAAACGAATTCGCCATTTCAATTCGCACTAAAGAGTAACGACATGTCTATTTTTACACAATCTTTGCATCGTCTCAAAACAACATTTAATTGTTTTCATTATTTTTGCCAATCAGAATTTCTTCTATTGTACATATTCGTCTTCACTTACCTGGTTTAGTGTTGACCTCTTCTTCTGCAGCCTTCAGCTTATTTGTTTTCCGTTATTTAATATGTGGTCTATATAACAGCTCTCGTCTAGCTTTCATATTATTAAAATATTGTCAGACTTAAAGGTTTATGCATCGTTGTTGTAAATATTTTAAAAAATGTAGCCCTAGATGCTTTATAATATCTTTTTGGCCGGCCGGAGTAGCCGAGCATTTCTAGGCGCTACAGTCCGGAACCGCGCGACCGCTACGGTCTCAAGTTCGAATCCGGGCTCGGGCATGGGTGTGTGTGATGTCCTTAGGTTAGTTAGTTTTAGGTAGTTCCCATAGTGCTCAGAGCCATTTGAATATGTTTTTGTTATGTGCATTAATGCGGAAATTGTGTGTCCACATATATTACGTTAAATGTCTGTTTTTCACCCGTGCTATGCAGATGTTTATTCTGCTAGGTTACTTTGTATCATGACTTGTTTCTTTGTTGTCACATTCAGTATAAGGAGATTTCCTCATCTTCACCCTGATACCGAAAAATGTTAAAGAAGATAGATATTATTCAGAATGAAAGAAGGGGAAGAACTAATAGCAGGAAAAGAAAATAAAGCATTCTGACAGTTGACTCGGGCACCAAGTAATCGTCAGTTCTCTAGCAATACAAAGAACTTTATTGCCCACAGAGGTTAGTATTCATAATATTTTTTCATTTCACTAATTGACAGGATTTCAGCTAATAATTGTTCTGGCGGTATTTCCGTAACAGAAGGAGGCACTTCATTCACAACTTGCTCACATTCAACCATGTAATCTACCACTGTGTGATGTGCCTTACATCTAAACAGCTAACTCTGTGTTTCATAGGTAAATGCGGTATACATTTTACCAGTTTTTGCCAGCGGCCTCTGATAGAAGCTGGCTGTGAAGTCTATGTTTATTGATATCTTGACGCCATTGAACTTCGGTACGGGAACGTCTACTACCTTATACCTACCCATTTGTGGTATAGTGACTTTCGCCCCCCAAAACACGTTCTGTCCACAAATACTTCCCTCTCGCTTTGTTCGCTTGCTGCAGGACCAATCTTGATTCAAAAATGCTTGAACAAATTCCATATATGTTTTACAAATACTACTGACCCTTGGTCCCAATGATTTTGCTTCTGTGTCTTATCTCCTGGCCACGAATTTGACTTTTTGCTTTTCAGTAATGTTTCCAGGAATGATACCCTAGATCAGGGCTTCACAACATACGTGCTCGCGGAGCAAGCTGTGAGCAGCAAGGCGCGAGCACGGAGCTGCGCGAGCACGCTACCCCCACTACCGGACCAGAGCGGAGAGTGGGGAGAGTCACGTGGGGTACACAACAGCTGCCGCCAGTCGGTGTAAATCCGCGGCCAGCTGCAGGGATATCACTCACGAATTATTACTGCGACAAATGAACCAAATAAAGGAGAATGTACACGTGTCACATAATTTTATTAGCTTAGTGTATGCCTCTACCATCTGTAGACACTGAAACTAAAGAATTCCACGACAATCCTATATTTTCAACACTTTCTTCATTACTACTTAAAATATCACCTCCGGTTGTAGTGTTCTTCATTGCTACTACATCGAGGAGCTCCTCCCTCACCTGAAGGTCTCTGTTAACACCTCTAATAAATATGGCAAGCTGCGCTGTTCCAGTGATATCAACACTTTCGTCCAGAGCTAGAGAATACGCCATAAAATCTTAACAGATGTTTACAAGCTGGCTCTGGACGTCGTCTGCCATGTCCTGTATGCGACGCATAATGGTCACGTTAGATAATGGCAAAATCCGAAACTGTTCAACTTGAGATGAACACAAATGTTCCGCTGCAACTACCAAACATTCTTTTATTAAATCGCCATCATTTAAGGGGCGCAGGGATTTTGCTAAAAGCAAAACAATTTTGTAACCCACTCTGAGAGCTGCCTCAGTTGATTTTTCTTCGTCGTCCAGATCTTCTTTGGATAGCTTCCTTTTATGTTTAATAACTTCCTGTGCACGATCTGGTCAATCACATTTTCCACGTCCGTAGTCTTTCGCGTGGTACAACATATAATGTCGCTGCAAATTAAATTTCGTAAAAGAATTCACCGTTTTGTGACATACTAAACATTTTGCAACACCATCTTTTTCAGTAAATAGATAAAATTCCTCCCAATGGGGGTTGAACTGCGAAAGCATCGTTGGGGTTACACAACGGCGACTTCACACGATTCTTAACCAGCGAAGTGACTGTTAAGAGCTGATCGTAGTACTTTAAACGTTACACAGTCGGCGCGAATTCAATAGGCACGCTGCGGCCCTATTCAAACGTGTGCGCGCATTTCCCCTCCCTCCCCTCCCTCCGTACTCCGTGACCTTGCAGCTGCTCGCGAGCACGTGCCTGAGCAGACGCGAGTACTCGTGCTCAAAACCGGCCAGTTGTTAAGCCCTGCCCTAGATCACTCCAATGGAGGCTACTGGGTGTATGGTCCAGTTACTAAAGAAATGATGGAAGTTACAACCATTAGCATAATTGACCAGGTCACTACATGAACCCGACCTGCCTTCCTTCCTCGTTCACAACAAATTTCTGCTTTTTGTTTAACTTCGTTTTCTATTTTGTCTTGCATCTCACGCATTACTTTTTGTCCTATTTCTCTCAATTTGCCCTGAATCGCTAATGTGTAGCCCTTACATGAGGATTCTACACGTGAAATTATTACGAATAAGGATTTCATGGTCGTATTCGAAACTTTGCTCTTGTCTTACATTACTAATGTCATTATTGGCTGTTTGTGTTACCACATTTGGATCCTTGAAATCCTTATTTAACTTTTCGGTTTTATGGTAAATTTTTGGTTTCATTTCTGTCTTAAAAGCTTCTAACTATTTACCCCATTCTTTTGTTTCATAATCTCTTACCTTACAACACTCTCACCCTTAGCTTCAAGATTTGTTCTGTTATTTTGAGCTATTCCTTCACTGACTTGGTTAAACACCTCATCCATTTTCTCTATTATTTCATTCCTCCTTATTTTCTTTTAGTGCTTTATTTAGTTAATCCTAATTTTTTTTTGTGCTTTACTTACCACTTTTTGTACTTGCGAAATTAATTTTGGCATAGACCTCAGACCCCGATCATCTCTTCCTGAGATATTAACATGTCAGTTGGTGTAACTCAACATTGTCTCATTAGCAATGCCAACGTCAGAGACATTTTCTCTGGCATCGTCATTCCAATTAATCATTCCATTTTGACTGGTTACTACAAATAGTCGGTTTACATTATGATTGTTAGCCGCTAAATCAACATTTCTGCTTCCCTCGGTATTGGTTAACTCTACATTTCCAGTGGAATCATTCATGGCTGCTTCTGAATTCTCAATGTTATTATCGGATATTGAATTTTCTTTTCCGGATTCATTATCAAATTAGTATTTACGTTTACACTTTGGTTATTTGTGACTAAATCTGACGTATCATTAAACCCCAAACTGACTTCACTACCATTTATTTGTATCTAACCGACCGGATCGTTGCTACTACTATGGGACTGAACTCCTCTACTCCTGAGAGCGTATCTTACTTCATTTTCCCCAGACACTTTACTAATACTAATGTCCCAATTACAAATATTAGACTGCTATATGCAAGAGCAACACTCACACTATTTTCTTCTTCGACTTGCTACCGCTGATTCCCTTGGCTCTGGGCTGCACTGCTCGCTGCACTTCAAACGTGCCGTGCAGTGTTGGTTACACCTGCCACTGCTTGCTGCTGTCTCAGCTGTTGCCCATGACTGCTTCGTTCTGCTCTGCACGCTGCGCCGCCTGCTAGCATCAAGAATACTCAAGTGGTGAATTTTAATGTAATCCTCTAGACCGCGCACACAGCGTTAACTTTTATTCTCCTACCATTTCTGATTTACAACGATTGCATTGTAACTAAAATTTGATTTTGCGGCATCATTGTTATGGTTCAACTAAAGTTCAAAAACAGTTCAAGCACAATTCAAACCGTACTGAACACAGTTATTACGCAGTTGTCCAGCCATTTACAGTTCACACATATCACAGTCCTTACACGGTTCGCTGGTTAGTTACAGCTCACAGTTGTCGCTAGTAAATTCTATCCTCATAGTGCCAAAGCACTTCGAGTTGAAAGATTATCTCCACCAGGGATGCCATGTACGGCAACTTGAGAGAGAGAGAGGGAGAGAGATACGTGCATGTGATAAACCCCTATCCTCGAAAACTTCTCTCCTTCGTACCTCCTCTGTGTTACTACATATGACGTGCCACTGATGTCATTTCTACTAATATTGCAGTACAAGCGAGATGCCTATTTGCTTCGCTTCCACCGTCCTGAGTGGAATGCACAAGTTCTAATAAATTTTCACCAACCTACAGTCTCTTACAGTTGTTGTCCCCTGCGCAGAAAACAGCACGTTATTTTGAGGTTGTAACAAACTCTTAGCGAGGAACTGTTATTGTGTGAATAATTACATTTGCAATTAGTTTATTTATGCGGGATGCTACTCGTTTTTTATTGGCAAAGCACGGCGAACTGCACAATTACATTCCACTCTACAGTTACAAATAATTTTCATTCTTCAACAAAATAATGAACTGCGTATTCCCGTAATTACTGTCACACTGCTCTCAACCACATGTCCAAATAACCAAAAATTGCAAATTAACTCTTTACTGACACCGACTGTGGCAGAAAACATGTCTGTCAAATGGTTCAAATGGTTCCGAGCACTATGGGACTTAACTTCTGAGGTCATCAGTCACCTATTCCCCTAGAACTTATAACTACTTAAACCTAACTAACCCAAGGACATCACACACATCCATGCCCAAGGCAGGATTCGAACCTGCGACCGTAGCAGTTGCACGGTTCCAGACTGTAGCGCCTAGAACCGCTCGGCCACTCCGGCTGGCAAACATATTTGTCCTGCGACACTACCGAACCATCTCTCACATATACAAGCCAGACAATGAAAATTAGTTCTTATCTGATACCGCGGTAGACAACACTTCCGTCCCCCGCGATTGAAGAATCCGCCGTAACTCCCGAACCAGCTCTGATCTTACAGCCGAACCACTTCGCCCGCCATTCAAGTTAGGCGCGATCCGAAGATCGCCAAAGTGCCTCTTCTGCCTTTTGCTTTAGAATTAGTTTATTATACTGTTGGTTATGAATACTTGCGAAATAAAGGAATGACAGCCCGCAACTGAGAGATGCTTTATTATGGACTGCAAGCAAATACGCTGTTATGTTCTAATATTTATAAAAGACGACTGTCATTTTGTCAAGCAACTTCGAACGCAGCTACCAATCGCGGAGAAGGACCACAATTAAGGCGATCTTTCTCACGATACCAATACCAAATAAACCATCTGTCAGCGATATCTCACACCACATTACATCTTCCCTCTGCTGCCTTCTCATCTGCTCTAAGAAGAGCTTCTTGTGTATGGGTTTGATGGCTGTAAAGCCAGAAATATTACAATAGGTAGTCGCTTTAGTAGATTTATTGCCTCTTCTAAGTATTCTGCCAATAAAACGCAGTATCTGCTTTGCCTTCCCTATAACATTATCTATGTGATCGTTCCAGTACAAGTTGTTCGTAACTGTAATTCCTAGATATTTCGTTGAATTGAGAGCTTTTAAATTTATGTGATTTGTCGTACTACAGAAATTCAACGGATTTCATTTCGTAGTCATGTGAGTGACCTTACACTTTTCCTTATTCATAGACAACTACCCCTTTTCGAACCGTACAGCTATTATGCCTAAATCATTTTGTTATTGTTCTGATCTTCTGACGTCTTTACGAGACGGAATCTGGCAGCATCATCCACAAACTAAGAGACTGTCTCCTAAATCGTTCATTGAGATTAGGAACAGGAGAGGGCCCATAACACATCCTTAGGGAATAGAGGATATCACTCCTGTTTTACTCAATGACTTTCCGTCAGCTACCACAAAATATGACCTTTCTGGAACGAAATCGCGAATCCAATACACAACTGAAACGATACTCCATATGCACCAATTTATTTAGAAACCTCATGTGATGAACGGTGGCAAAAGCCTTCCAGAAATCTATAAACATGGAATCAATCTTAGATCCCGTGTCGATAGCATTACTTTGTGTGTACAAAGAATTAATACGGAGATGTACTCGTAACTGTTAGAATACCATACTACGTTCAATGGCATTCCCATTGCAGTAAATTTTAATTTCTGCTCTCCGCTACTGAATGGAAACCGATCTTATTGTTACCAGCATCGTTAATTTCGTAAAGAGTTACGTCGTTGCCAGTCAGAACTTCATGCAGACATGCCGAAACATCTTCATTGTTGTAGAGCATCAAGTCGTTTTAATTGCAAGTGGCTCCGTACAGTAATTCTAAAATAAAGAACGATCCATCTGATAAAAGGCCTGATGACAGCACGTCCAAGAATTAAAAAAAAAATGTGGATGGTACCCACACAAGCCTTGAAATATACTGTTCGGTTAAACCATAGGCAATTCCCTGCCGGTTGCAATATTTAAAAGAGGTCCTTGCATCGGGCGTCACACGATGTTTCATCATCTCAAAAATGTATATTCACTCATTTCAAAGTAAGACTAGTTTTATGATATAGGGGCTGCAATTATTTATATGTTTTTAAAGGTACTAATTTTACCTATAAAGACCTACGAGTTAGGTACCTTCTGGGAAGGTTTCAGTTTTCTGTCAACATAAATTCGGAATCATATATGAAACTCATTTCGTGGGATTGTATGTTGAGAGTCAGTTTTTGGGCACTCGAATAACATGATGAAGCCCAAGACCGCATGCTCTCTTTCATATCACGATGCCTGCCACAACGTCCCTCCATCCGCCCGCTCGGTAGTTTAAACACACCGGGTGACATAGCAGGCTAATCACCACGTCAGATGGCGATAGTGTCGAAGTCAAGAAGGTGTCGTCTCATTTCTGTATATTACCCAAGTAATACGTCAAACGTTTTAGTAAATCCGCAAGTGGTAATCATAACACTCTGAAACTTTGCTCATTAACAGCAAGCTATTCACATCGTTTCACTCTTATTTTGACAAACGTCGAAACTGATCGTTTATCGAAGTTAATACTCATCGCAAGCTGGATAAACCAAGTAAACCATGTAGAGAGGTGTGGAAAGAATATCAGAAAAGTGGCTATATCACAAGGATAGGTGAAAATGTTCGTCCCTGATTTACAGTTAAACACATAATCTACGATTTCGGACAATATATATGGTAACTTGATCATCAGTTGCCATGCACTGATGGGGATTTCTCAGCATCATAAAAGTGGAAAAATATGTTGCAAGGAGACTGAGCATGAGAAGATCTACGACGAGGGTGCCCCGGCAGAAGTTGCCACTGCTGACTTTGGTGTAGTGCTTATTTAGCTTTGAATACGTATTCCAGCCTCCCTCGTATTGTGTAACCGCTCGTAGTGAGGCGTCGTAGCTAGGGCGCGATCGCCAATTTGTCTATCAAAGCTTTCTTGTATCAATGTATGTGGGCTCCAGTGTAAGCAGTCACAATCTTATACGATGTGCAGCGGGTGAACTGTGTGCTGCAGACGTGCGTCATGACCATATGGCGTGACTGCGGCGTGTGAAAGTAGTGGAGAGGCGCTTACAGAATAGTTACATTCTCTATAACTACAAAAATTAATATACTGATATAGAAATAGCCTGAGGAACTTCATATTAGGTAAATAAACGTCTGTTGTGTAAAGGAACAATCCGTCAAACTCTGAAGTCAATAACTATCATGATTTGGAAGTTACAAAAATAATGTCAGTAAAAAACGTAATTAACCGACACTTAAAAAACTAAATCAATATACCGGGTGATCAAAAAGTCAGTATAAATTTGAAAACTAAATAAACCACGGAATAATGTAGATAGAGAGGTAAAAATTGACACACATGCTTGGAATGACATGGGGTTTTATTAGAACCACCCCATACTGCTAGACGCGAGAAGGATCTCTTGCGCGCGTCGTTTGGTGATGATCGTGTGCTCAGCCGCCACTTTCGTCATGCTTGGCCTCCCAGGTCCCCAGACCTCAGTCCGTGCGATTATTGGCTTTGGGGTTACCTGAAGTCGGAAGTGTATCGTGATCGACCATCATCTCTAGGGATGCTGGAAGACAACATCCGACGCCAATGCCTCACCATAACTCCGGACATTATTCCTCGACTGCAGCTATTGTTGAGGAATGATGGTGGACATATTGAGCATTTCCTGTAAAGAACATCATCTTTGCTTTGTCTTACTTTGTTATGGTAATTATTGATATTCTGATCAGATGAAGCGCCATCTGTCGGACATTTTTTGAACTTTTGTATTTTTTTCGGTTCTAATAAAACCCCATGTCATTCCAAGCATGTGTGTCAATTTGTACCTCTCTATCTACATAATTCCGTGATTTATTCAGTTTTCAAATTTATACTGACTTTTTGATCACCCGGTATATATGTTAATAGTTCACCAACTGTGACTGTTTGAAAAGATATGATAACCCATTCAGTGTTTAGATTCAAATTTGCAAAGTTCTGATTTTAGAAAAACATTCGTAATTTTACTGTACTAATAACTTTAAGAATTTCAAGTAGATATTTATGTTTTGTGTTAAGGTGGGTGTGAAAGAGAGTACTTGTGTGAGTGTATGTGAGACATTCGCCAATATTTAATTTTCAGTTTGTAATTCTCTATAGGTAATTGCAAGTGTTCCAGCTTTGTATCGTGGGAACGAATTCACCAGTGGTACCCCTACTAGTGGATGACGGATGTCCAAGCATGTTTGAATATGTAAGAGACAGCGAGAACGTTTGCGACTATATAGCTAAATTCCAGATGCAAAGTACAGCTTAATGTTTATTTCATTTTATTTGTTTAACAAGTGAGTTATGAGTTGCTTATTTTAATGACGTCAATGAGCTGAGAGCAGTGGTTGGTTCTCGCTAGATTTTGGCGCGGGCCGTGCCCTGACAGTCAGTTCTGATTGGCTGTAATTCTGTGCAGCCAATAAGAAGTGAGACTTTTTTTGCCCCCTAACGCATGAGATAGAGTTGCTTGTAGCGGCAGAGAGAAGAGGGAAGTGGTGGACTAGCTTTCGAAGGAGCCGGTCATGCCGAAAGTGTCCGAATGCAGTATGTGTAAAATGAAGTGATATTGTGACTTCCGCGTTTCGGTACAGTGATAAATGTAGCTGGTGTTTACCATTAACTATTTGTGAAATTTTAAGAGTCGAGAGATATTTGGTTCTGGAGAAAATCGCGTGTGTAAGCTTTGAACTAAAAGCGTGGCGGTACTAAGTAAATTTCTTTTTTACTTAGTATTTATCACGAGCATAAACTTTACTTGAAGACAGCCACTGAATGCCGAGTGCAAAGTAAATATCAGTTTATTGACTGTGTTACTCTTGTAAATGATTTCGGAATTGGATAGGAAAGGTTCTGGCTGTTAGTGTGTGACGAGAACTATGAACAGAAACTTTAATGATTTGGATACATGTGGGCTGATGATCTTGTTTAATATCAATGAAAAAATATCCTTTAAAAGGACCTTTGAACTTAGAAATTTGAACAGCAACCCATTTCCCACTTATTCTTTAGAGTTTACAAGACAATTTTCAGATTTTGGTACTTGTAGCGGTCTCCGACGTGTAGTTATGAAGTCTCAGTTTCTTCAACATTGCTTTTCTGAGATGTCTTAAGTAGCTGCAGTCAGGAGTTACGTGTGCAGATATGCAGCAGTATCGAGGCAGGTGGACAATTTATGTTGCAGAACCGCCTTCGATGTGCGGAAGAGCGCGGTACGTCCCAGTTCTTGCCGGGGCACTGATTTTATGTTTTCATCCCATCTACATGGTTACTATGCATGTCACACTTAAGCGGCTGGCGGATGTCTCGTCGAACCACCTCACACTAATTCTCTATTATTCTACTCTTGAACACCGCGCACATAAAAAGAACACCTATTGCCTTCCGTACGATCTCTGGTTTTCCGTTTTTTATTATGATCACTGTTTCTCCTAGCGTACGTCGCCGTGAAAAAAAATTTTTAGCATTCACAGGAGGAAGCTAGTGATTGAAATTTCGTGAGAAGGTACCGCCGCAACGAGAAACGCCATTGTTTAAACGAATTACACCACAAATTCTGTATCATGCCCGCGACACACTCTCCCCTATTTCCCGATAATACAAAACGCACTGACATTCTTTGAACTTTCTCGGCGTACTCGGTTAATCGTGTCTGGTAAGGATCCGACATCACTCAGCAGTACTCCAAAAGACGACGGACAAGCGTAGTGTAGAGAGTCTCTGTAGTAGATCTGTTGCATAATCTAAGTTTCCCGTCAATAAAATACAGTCTTTGGTTCAGGTTCCCCAAATTCTCTATGTATTCATTCCAATTCAAGTGGTCCGTAAATGTAATTCCTAGGTATTTAGTCGAATTACGGACGTTAGATTTGATTGGTGTATCGTGAAATCGAAGTTTAGCGGATTCCCTTTCGTACGCATATGGATGACCTTATATTTTTCATTGTTTAGGATCAGTTTCCAATCCTCACACCGTAAGGATAGCTTATATAAATCGTTGGTTTTGATCTTCTGATGACTTCAACAGAAAATTAATGACAGCATCGTCTGCAAACGACCTAAAAGTGCTGCTCAGATTGTCTCCTAAATCGTTTGTACAGATAGAGGGCCTTAGATACGTGCAGTAGACCCACAACCACGTTCATAAGGGGAGAATGCAACGTCGGGGATGGGGATTTGAGTACGGAATGAATTGTGATGTATTTTAAGATGCCAATTGTCCCGCTCCGGTAAGCTGTGCTTCAGGATATATCGTTCTCTTAAAGAAGGTGAGATGAATTTAAAATTACATCAAGTCCCTTAATGAACAGATGGTCAAATAGTGTGGTATTAGTCTCATTGGTTTGGGACCTTGAGGTCGATAAAACTCATGTAGCACATTACATTTTTAGTTTTCTTGGCATTGGAACTTTCTAACGTATGTTACTGCAGACAGAGGAGAAGCCAGATGAATTTTTCCTAAATTCTGCTTTGCGGTTACAAATGTTAGTCTGCTACGTATATTCAGAACGACAGCCAGCCTTTACTGTACTATCCCGTATACTCTCTTTCCACTCATAGAATATATATACAGATCTATTTTGCTGGTGAGATATTCTCTGCGGACTTTACATGCGCTCGATGGCTCGATGTGTTCCTTTTACGGAATGCGACCGTTGCCGCCGCCGTCGCCTCTTCACGCCTCGTGTCACAATAGTCACTCGAGACTTTTCGTTCTTTTGTTGAATAGACATAAATAGAAGGGTTATAAACTGCAGTCGCACTAAGTCAGGCGACTCTGAGGGAATTAAGTTAGGAAATGTGACGCAGAAAGTGGTATACGAGTTCCTCTATATAGCCAACAAAATAACTGACGGCAGCAGAAGTAAAACGGGTGTAAAATGTAGACTGGAAATAACAAGAATAGCTTTCCTGAGAAGATTAACATGCCAATGTCGAATATAAATTTTACTGTTAGGAAATCGTTTCTGAAAGCAGTTTTCAGCCTTCCTGCTGTTAACAAAGCTGTTGTCATCGCTATATATAAGCATTACCCATAGCTGGACTTCACATAAGTCACAGAAATTGGAATAATAATCCATGGGGTGTTATTTAGTTTTCTATTGTTTTTACCAGTTTCTGCTCGTTTCTACTTGTGGCCACACCTCCTGCCTAAAGTTGGGAGATCACATTGTGTCATGGTACACTGGAAATCCGAATCCGACCACGTGTGTACGATTCCACCTATGAATACTTTGAAAAGTTGTAGGCATTGTTTGGCAACTCTGTGTATTAAAAGCGGTTGTTAATATGGGACCGAGTAATGCCGCGACATTCGATTATCATCTGTATGAAATATTCTGAATAATCACACTAAAGATTCAACATTGAATTTGTTAAGTAAATTTTGTTGAGTATAAAAACGTCGTTTCATCAATAAGCATACCCTACTCTCATGTTCTGCTGAACTACGATTGTGGCAATGATGGAGTGTTTACCGCAGCAATGTTTCGTCAACATACTTGTAAAATTTTCACTTTCTGAAATATATGCTGCTTCCAAAATAAGAAAAAGTGTTACTGCAAAACCTACGTCCTATGAATTCCATTTGCTACTCCTGTATTTGAGCTGCTAGCTGTCACAGTAATTGATGAATCTTAACACTCCATGTCATAAATGTCCTGGCAACCATGTAGAAGTTCGTTTAGTCGACTGCTTCGCAAGTAGCAAGTCGCGTCACCAACGAACAAGAGAATTTTAATGATCTTGCACAGTTTTACATTGTCGGATGTTTTTCCCAGCTGTAGTACTCGTTATCACAGTATCCACATCTATAATAAACTTCAAACGCTTCTCATCCTTCTGCAGTACATCAATATCCCACATCCTTCCACTCTGGTTCTTATAGTCGATTCGCCTGGACCTCAATTTAGTCTTCACCATAACTAAATTCTGATCTGAGTATATATCTGCCCCTGGGTGCATATTCATTCCAGTAACTGATTTCAGAATCTCTGCTTGACCATAATGTAATCTAATTGGAATATTCCGGTGTTTCCGGGCATTTTCCAAGCATACCTTTTCCTCTTGTGAGTCTTGAATTGTGTATTTGCTATTACCAACTGAAATATGTTGCATAACTCAATTACTCTTTCTCTCCTTCCGTTCCAACTACCGGGACTATATTGTGTCGTATTTCTTCTATCCCTTCCCTTACAACCGCATTCTGTCTCCCATGACTGATATATTATAAACTGCCTTTACATACCGAATTACCCGTTCAATATACTCAAATATTTTCTCTAACTCTTCATCTTTTGTTAGCGTCATCGACATGTGTACCTGTGGTTGGCACTGGTAAGAATCTGACGAGAACAAACCTACCATCGAATTGTAAGTACTAACTCACTCTCCTCCCTATCTTCCTATTCATAATGAATCCTACCACTTTTGTACTACATTCTACTGCTGTTGATAACATTCTACATTCTTCTGATCAGAAATCTTTATATTCTTTCCATTTCATTTCACTGGCTCCTTCTGTATCTAGACAGAGCTTTGTATTTCGCTTTACACATTTTCCAGCTTCCCTACCACTTTCGAATTTCTGATACTCCACGCTCCGACTCAAAGAATGTTACTCTTTCGTCGGTTATTCCATGCTTTTCTCATAGACACCTATCCTGGAGGATCGAATGAGAGACTAACCCGGAATCTTCTGCCAAAGGAGAAATCAACATGACACTTTTTCAATTACGGGTGACATGTCGTGTGGATACACATTAACTGTCGTTAATGAGGTTTTTCCAATACCTTCTGCAGCCTCATTCCGTTGATACTTGCTGATTCTTACACCCTTCTGGGGCAATATCCCGCCACAAGGGCAAGAGAGAGCCTGAATCTCTGTCTGCTCCCCCACTCTCTTTGACAATGATGGACGTATTCGGCCGCCTATGTTGGTGATTTTAATTCGGAACTAAAGTAGTGGCTACGTTCAAACCGAAGACTCGGAACATTTTCCTAACTAGTCACAGACACTATTACTAGACCAGACGCTATGATACATCGTTGGTTAAATTTCAGAAGATATTCATAAATGTTGTTGTTGTTGTGGTCTTCAGTCCTGAGACTGGTTTGATGCAGCTCTCCATGGTACCCTATCCTGTGCAAGCTTCTTCATCTCCCAGTACTTACTGCAACCCACATCCTTCTGAATCTGCTCAGTGTATTCATCTCTTGGTCTCCCTCTACGATTTTCAACCTCCACGCTGCCTCCAATGCTAAATTTGTGATCCCTTGATGTCTCTGAACATGTCCTAGCAACCGGTCCCTTCTTCTTGTCAAGCTGTGCCACAAATTCCTCTTCTCCCCAATTCTATTCAATATTTCATCATTAATTATACGGTCTACCCATCTAATCTTCAGCTTTCTTCTGTAGCACCACATTTAGAAAGCTTCTATTCTCTTCTTGTCCAAACTATTTATCGTCCATGATTCACTTCCATACATGGCTACACTCCATACAAATACTTTGAGAAACGACTTCCTGACACCTAAATCTATACTCGATGTTAACAAATTTCTCTTCTTCAGAAACGCTTTCCTTGCCATTGCCAGTCTACATTTTATATCCTCTCTACTTCGACCATCGTCAGTTATTTTGCTCCCCAAATAGCAAAACTCCTTTACTACTTTAAGTGTCTCATTTCCTAATCTAATTCCCTCAGCCTGACCCGACTTAATTCGACTGCATTCCATTATCCTGGTTTTGCATTTGTTGATGTTCATCTTATATCCTCCTTTCAAGACACTATCCATTCCGTTCAACTGCTCTTCCAAGTCCATTGCTGTCTCTGACAGAATTATAATGTCATCGGCGAACCTCAAAGTTTTTATTTCTTTCCATGGATTTTAATACCTACACCGAATTTTTCTTTTGTTTCCTTCACTGCTTGCTCAATATAGAGATTGAATAACATCAGGGAGAGGCTACAACCCTGTCTAACTCCCTTCCCAACCACTGCTTCCCTTTCATGCCCCTCGACTCTTATAACTGCCATCTGGTTTCTGTACCAATTGTAAATAGCCTTTCGCTCCCTGTATTTTACCCCTGCCACCTTTAGAATTTGAAAGAGAGTATTCCAGTCAACATTGTCAAGAGCTTTCTCTAAGTCTACAAATGCTAGGAACGTAGGTTTGGCTTTCCTTAATCTGGCTTCTAAGATAAGTCGTAGGGTCAGTATTGCTTCGGGTGTTCCGATACTTCTACGGAATCCAAACTGATCTTCCCCGAGGTCGGCTTCTACCAGTTTTTCCATTCCTCTGTACAGAATTCGAGACTAAATATTCATAATTGTTGCTGGAATACAAATTCGATCATCCCAAATGTCTGTACGTAATACATTAATTTTTTGGGGCTATTTATGATGCTGCGGGAAGCGTAAAGTTTGAGTCAGTGCATTATTACTTACGTTCCGTGAACACGGTTATTGTTGGAAACGAGTACAAAGTTTCCTCGAAAACTATTTACCTTGTGAAATCAATTACGTGTACATAATCCCAGGATTCGCACAGTGCGATATTTGGAAGTGCCCCCGAAACAAAAAGCTTGCAGTGAAATACAAACACCATTATCTAAAGGCATATAACTCAGCACTTTGTTGATGGAAATCTTTTGCTTAAATCGTGGGGAAAGTGGATTATCAAGACAATGTAGGCGAGCACTTGGGTTGGAAAACGATATTTCTGGGAATCTGTATAGTTTAAAAAATATTCAACGTGGAAGATTTCTCACGTCTAAGGACCTTATAATCGCATACATACCGGCAACATAATTTTATTATAATTGTTGTGATTTTTTGTTACTACAGATGTTTCACTTGACTATGCGAAATACTATTTTGCTGGGTCCGTGCCAAAAAAAAAAAAAAAAAAAATCGTTCAAATGGCTCTGAGGACTATGGGACAACATCGGAGGTCATCAGTCCCCTAGAACTTAAAACTACTTAAACCTGACGAACCTAAGGACGTCACACACATGCATGCCCGAGGCAGGATCCGAACGTGCAACCGTAGCGGTCGCCCGGTTCCAGACGGAAGCGCCTAGAACCGCTCGGCCACACCGGCCGGCGGTCCATGCATGGAAGATTTTAGTATCCTGTGTGTGTGAGATACTATAGGTAATTCTCTCGTTGTTCTCTGGAAGGTCTATTGATACATACAACTACTGACTGTATTAAAAGTTAGAATTCCTTCGTCTGATGTGTGCTTCCCAAGTTTGATATTAAATTTGTCGCTGATTTCATTACTGCTGCTACTTCGTCTTTCTTTGGGCTACTCTCCTCCCACATTTCGTGCTTAATTTCCATCTGTAGATGCTTTAATGCTTCCCCACTTTCGCAGTATGTGGAATGATTGGAACGTGTGCTTCTTTTCAGTGCGTTCCGCTGCCGGGTCTCGGGTTCCGGCGAGGCAGCTACAAGTGCGTTTGTCGCAAGGGCTTCTACTTCCCGGACGTGCACGCCCGCTACCGGTACTTCAACGGCTCCATCATCGAGGAAGAGTACGAGAAGCTGATGATGGTGAGTGCCCACCATACCGTAACACGTATACAACATAAGGGTGATTTTCTGGCATTTCTCATTTCTTGACAGTCAAGTCCACAAGTTAACTGACGTCCAGTATAGTCGAAATTGAAGAGCTGAAACAATGTATGAAACGAAAAAACCACTAGTATTACCTATATTACGATAATAAAATTTGCTAGCTGACAACACACTCACAGTTTCAGGGAATCAATATGGCAGCAAAACGGGGAAGAGGAACGTCATCTTCAAGCGTTTACTTATTCATTTATTTATCTGCTATTTTGTTTTTGTCTTTTATCTACATAAAAGAACCGTAAGAATGTTGTACATGGATTAGCGTGAATAAAGCACATAATATTTTCACATAGTTTCAGATATTTTAGGAATAACTAAGCAGTACGTTACGAGGCGTGTTTTTAGAGTAAGTACCGTTTTGAAATTATAAAAAGACGTGCTAAAATACCTGAATAATTTTATTTTTACTTGGAAACCTGTACCTTAATATACTTTTCTACATAATATGCGTCAATATTGAGGCACTCGTCATGTACCAGTTTTTGAATACCCTCCTCACAGTAGTCTGCCGCCTAACTTGTTAATCACTGCATCACCATTGTTTGGACTTCGTCATCGTCTTGAAGACGCTGACTGTCCAGGTGTTTCTTCAAGTGCAGGAACCGATGTTAGTCACTGGGCACAAGAACGGGGCTGTACGGAGGATGATCTAGAGTTTCCCGTCGAAAAGATGTGATGAGATCTTTGGTCTGACTCGCCACATGCAGACGGGCATTGTCTTGCAGCAAAACGATGCCCTTGCTCAACTTCCATGGACTGTTGCTTTGATTCTGGTGTGACGTAGGCCACCCATGTTTCATCGCCCGTAACAATTTGGGTTAAGAAATCATCACCGTCGTTGTGGTACCGCTCAAGGAAAGTCAATGCACTGTCTAAACGTTTGGTTTTGTGCACATCCGTCAACATTTTCGGTACTCAACGTGCGCACAATTTTCGGTAACTCAACTGCTCGGTCACAATGCCATACAAAACACTACGAGAAACATTAGGAAAGTCATCCCGCAAGGAGGAAATCGTAAAAGCGTCTGTTTTCTCTCACCTTATTCTCCACTTCCTGCACCAAACTTTCATTAACGACCGAAGGGCGCCCACTCCGTTGTTCATCATGCACATTTGTGCGGCGATCTTTAAATGCTCTGACCCACTTTCTTACCATTCCATCACTCATAATGTTTTCTCCGTAAACGGCAAAGACCTCACGATGAATATCGATCGCTTTTAGGCCCTTAGCACTAAGAAATCTTATAACAGCCCGTACTTCACAGTCGGCGGGACTCACGATTCAGATATTTTAGGAATAACTAAGCAGTATGGTACGAGGCGTGTTTTTAGAGTAAGTACCGTTTTGAAATTATAAAAAGACGTGCTAAAATACGTGAATAATTTTATTTTTACTTGGAAACCTGTACCTTAATATACTTTTCTACATAATATCCGTCAATATTGAGGCACTTGTCATGTACCAGTTTTTGAATACCCTCCTCACAGTAGTCTGCCGCCTAACTTGTTAATCACAGCATCACCATTGTTTGGACTTCGTCATCGTCTTGAAGACGCTGACTGTCCAGGTGTTTCTTCAAGTGCAGGAACCGATGTTAGTCACTGGGCACAAGAACGGGGCTGTACGGAGGATGATCTAGAGTTTCCCGTCGAAAAGACGTGATGAGATCTTTGGTCTGACTCGCCACATGCAGACGGGCATTGTCTTGCAGCAAAACGATGGCCTTGCTCAACTTCCATGGACTGTTGCTTTGATTCTGGTGTGACGTAGGCCACCCATGTTTCATCGCCCGTAACAATTTGGGTTAAGAAATCATCACCGTCGTTGTGGTACCGCTCAAGGAAAGTCAATGCACTGTCTAAACGTTTGGTTTTGTGCACATCCGTCAACATTTTCGGTACTCAGCGTGCGCACAATTTTCGGTAACTCAAGTGCCCGGTCACAATGCCATACAAAACACTACGAGAAACAATAGGAAAGTCATCCCGCAAGGAGGAAATCGTAAAAGCGTCTGTTTTCTCTCACCTTATTGTCCACTTCCTGCACCAAACTTTCATTAACGACTGAAGGGCGCCCACTCCGTTGTTCATCATGCACATTTGTGCGGCGATCTTTAAATGCTCTGACCCACTTTCTTACCATTCCATCACTCATAATGTTTTCTTCGTAAACTGCAAAGACCTCACGATGAATATCGATCGCTTTTAGGCCCTTAGCACTAAGAAATCTTGTAACAGCCCGTACTTCACAGTAGGCGGGACTCACGGTTATCGGAGGCAACTTAAACACTCAGGACACAACGTAAACAAGGAAGAATCAGACTGCAATGGTGTCAGTGCGTAGATTAAAGTACAGGATATCAAGTAAAAATAAAGTTATTGAGATATCATAGTGCGTCTTTTTTTAATTTCAAAACAGTTCTTACTTAAAAAACACGCCTCGTATAATGGGGGAGGGGGTTCATGTACTTACAACAACTATATTAAAAATAATAATAACTGAAAAACCCTGCATACTAGCATTTGGCCACCTAACCCACAGAAACCTGTTCATCTGAAATCCAGAAGGCATTAATAACTAACAAATTTTGTAATTTATAATTCTGGACTACACTATTACAGCATTATACTACATAGCACTCTACTACACAACATTACACTATGCTGTTGTTCTTTGTATTAAAAAAAAGCTGGATCTCTCATTTGTCTGAATGGTTATCTCCCGGCGTGGTGAGCTGCAACTCAGGATTCTCAGGGGCTGTGTTATCCAAGGAGTGGAAATTATGAGATGGCTGTCATGCTGTCGAGAAGACCATCCTGGTCCACTCCGAGTCTCGTCTCCTCACTGCTTCCAGAAGATTGTTGTTGGTGGATGTTCTGCCATGGCGCGTCTCCTTGGGATGACTTATGGCCTTTCCTTGGTTGTCTCTCAGCCATGCAGGCTGGCAGTTTACGAGCTGATATTTTAGCTGTGACCGAGTTCAGCTTATGTCACAGTCCCTCATTCCTTATTATGCTAGAAACCGTAACATCTCCAAGTGCGTTCCTATTCTGGTCTGCAATACCTTGTCTAAAGGCACTGTCCCAGACGATGTGATCCCAGATCCCGATTGCTCCACATTCACAAGTGTCTGTGGTACGTCTGTCGTATTTTAATAAGTAGATGGGATACAGACCATGACCCGAAAGGTAGTGCATAGCTCCCTTGGTCGGAAGGAAGTATTTCGTTCTTGATCTTTCTGGAAGGAACTGGTAGGTTCTCTTTCTGCCCCGTTTCTGGCCTGCTTCTGCCGTGTCACAGATTTCTTGCCATTATCTGTCAGTGCATGCTTTGATTCCCTTATTCGATACAGCTCTTGAGCTCCACATCTCCTTCAAATTATCATATTCGCTCGGTTTGAGCCAGCATTGTGCACCTCTCCTTCTTACTGCTGGGTCGAGAAGTAGAAAGCCTAATACCACCCGCAGCACCTCAGTCGGCGTTTTTCACATCCGTACACTTCTCTGTGCTCGCCGTAGCGCCTGTGCTGTCCTTATCTTTCTGGCTCTATGAGCCCCAACCCTAGAGCTGTAGACCACAGTAGCTATTAAGATTCTATATCTAAATCTATATACATACTGCGCAAGCCACCGTACTCACGTAGCGGAGGGTATCCTAAACCACAACTAGTTTTTTCCTTTCCTCTTCCATTCGCAGACAGATAGAGGGAAAAACGACTACCTGTCCACATCCACATGAACCCGAACGTTTCTATAATCTCCTCAGCACTTCAAAAGTATATTTGACAGTCATTTTAAGCAATGCAGAAAAACCTATATTATAAATGTCACAGTTTCTATTTTATTCAGCTACAGAAAATATTAGTCACATGACGTTCCATGGAAGTTATTTAATATCGCATTGACTGGTGGTAGAATAGTTTATACATTATGTATGCAGCGCATACAAAAACTGATATAATATTCCACAGTATCTATTAAGTGCTACAGAAACTTGTTTCCAGCTGTTATGCCATCATGAAATGCACATATGTACGTGGTGCACTGAAATTTTGTTCGATGAAAGATTTTGAACTGGTCCATTTACAGAGTGCATGCATTTCCAAAGATGAAAAATGTTAATGTTAGAATTACGTATAAAACAAGAGGAATTATTTCAGTGTAAATGCAATATAAGGTAATTTGACTAACATATATCTTAGATAAATTATAAAAAGTTGATGATTTTCTTAAGGATAAATATCGAACTGATGGATATCGTATATGTAAAGAATGTGAGAAGAGATACCAGAAAATAAAAATTACTTGTCAATGTGGAACAACTGTTGCCAAATTTACACTCAAAAAACATCACTAATTCATGAAAATATTTTGTCTGCTAAAGAAGAAAAAATCAGAAAAATTTTAGGCAAATGGTAAATGACCTAGAATTCTCATATTCTACCTAATGTATAATATTAATAAAATAATAAATAAAATTTAAATAAAATAAAATAAAAATGTAAAATAAAAATAAAATATCGTTACTAAGGCAATGTTTTCGCTGGGTGTCAGATTCTTGACAACATGGAAATCTTTATAAATGATTATCCCTAAAATTGGTCAATTCCATGCTCATTTCCTTCCTTCCTTACTTATCTTATACTGTGGTGAATAAGTTAAAAGATAATAGAATGGTAGTATATTTTCGTAGGTTCTATGTTACTTTTTTCTGTAGGGAAAAATGACATAAATCGCGGAATTCTGAATGTTTCTTCTTTTTATTTGTGTCATTTTTTCTTAGAATAAAATGAGCTGTAATCTACACAAATATCCTACGCTGGAGAGTTTAAAGGAATAAATTGTGAGGATACGATGTGAGGCTGAGTTCATAACGACTGTGCTCTCTTTATTCTGCCATATTCACTTAACTGGCTGTTAACTACTGTGTCAGCTCCTCACTATATGATCTTGTTTAAGAGATAGAATTTGTTGCTAAACACCTCACAAGCTAATGAATATGCTCGTCCCCCTTCCTCTGGTTTTCTGTCCCAATCTTTTTTCCGCTGAATGCATGTTCTCACTCAGCAGACAGTGTCATATTGTGTCGAGAGCCTGACGAAATTGCGACATACCAACTTGATTTCGGTTTCCGTCTCTGTCTCTGGCATGACTTGTTTCTGCCAGTGGCAATGTTAGTGAGTTTTAATACAAATTTCTTATTTCCTACATTTTACTATTCTGCGCTGTAACAATACAAAATATGTTACGAAGTATGATTTATAAATATTTAACTGCAACTTCAGATTGAAAATAGACACGGATGTAGCTAGTAGCTGCCTTGTTATAACGAAATTTATGATATTACGAAAATTAATCAGTATTTTATTTCCTTATGTCACGCAAAATCTCTGCCAACACTGAGATTGGAGGGATTTCAAATAACAGCAATTGTTATTAAGAAAAATCGCAAGAGAAATGTTAAATACTCACTTGTACAACAATAACAGACATTGCAGCACAGAGCTAGAAAAAATAAATATTCATTTAACATTATTTACTCAGAAATAAGTACTTTTGTTTATGAAATGTACCTGTGTATCTCACTCGGTGGCTAACGTGGGTAAGGATGCGTTTCCTCACTTTTCCATATTCTGGAGCATATAAAAAATATCCTTACCAGCTTTCTCAACAGTTTCACATATGTTTTATCTCTGAATGCATGCAGTTGCAACATTCTTGTGGATGCTTTTGATCATAATTACAAATGCAGCTCTTAATTTCTTTTAAATTAATTGCTTTTAAACATTGTAGTTTCTACTTTCTTTCTGATATTACAGCTGTATCAGTTTTTGAAGACTTTAATTCCTTCGCTAGTTTTACTTCTTTACTCATTATTCCTCTAAGATTCCATTTGGCTGTTTTCAGAGTTTCCCCAGTCCTCTTAAACCTTTTTCCCCAGTTTGGTCGTCAACAAAAGACCACTCCGTTTTTCTACTTGATTCTTGTGAGCAATGCTATAATTCTCTCTTTCCATTATACCGATCTACCGATCTGTAGCCATGGTAGGTAGGTGATGGGGCTGCCAAGTTTAGGTATTGCAGCACATCTGCTTTTCTTTTGGCGTTGTCTCCCTTAGATTTCTTTTGTGGATTGTGCTACGCCCCCGCTTCCAGATTTTCATCAAAGTTGTCTCTTCTGGAGCGGTCGGCTTCCTTATGGCCTAGAGCACCTATCCTCCCCCCCCCCCCCTACACCCACCCCACACCCTGGATTATGGACGTTATTTTGTCGGGCTACGGTGGAGAATGCACTAGGTGACGATCAGTTTGGCTTTAGGAAAAGTAAAGGGACGAGAGAGGCAATTCTGACGTTACGGCTGATAATGGAAGCAAGGCTATAGAAAAATCAAGACACTTTCATAGGATTTGTCGACCTGGAAAAAGCGTTCGACAATATAAAATGGTGCAAGCTGTTCGAGATTCTGAAAAAAGTAGGGGTAAGCTATAGGGAGAGACGGGTCATATACAATATGTCCAACAACCAAGCGGGAATAATAAGAGTGGACGATCAAGAACGAAGTGCTCGTATTAAGAAGGGTGTAAGACAAGGCCTTTCGCTCCTACTCTTCAATCTGTACATCGAGGAAGCAATGACGCGAATAAAAGAAAGGTTCAGGAGTGGAATTAAAATACAAGGTGAAAGGATATCAATGATACGATTCGCCGATGACATTGCTATCCTGAGTGCAAGTGAAGAAGAATTAAATGATCTGCTGAACGGTTGAAGAAAGACGAAGGTAATGAGAAGTAGTAGAAATGAGAACAGCGAGAAACTTAACATCAGGATTGATGGTCACGAAGTCAATGAAGTTAAGGAATTCTGCTACCTAGGCAGTAAAATAACCAATGACGGACGGAGCAAGGAGGACATCAAAAGCAGACTCGCTATGGCAAAAAAGGCATTTCTGGCCAATAGAAGTCTACTAATATCAAATATCGGCCTTAATTTGAGGAAGAAATTTCTGAGGATGTACGTCTGGAGTACAGCATTGTATGGTAGTGAAACATGGACTGTGGGAAAAACGGAACAGAAGAGAATCGAAGCATTTGAGATGTGGTGCTATAGACGAATGTTGAAAATTTGGTGGACTGATAAGGTAAGGAATAAGGAGGTTCTACGCAGAATAGGAGAGGAAAGGAATATGTGGAAAACACTGATAAGGAGAAGGGACAGGATGATAGGACATCTGCTAAGACATGAGGGAATGACTTCCATGGTACTAGAGGGAGCTGTAGAGGGCAAAAACTGTAGAGGAAGACAGAGATTGGAATACGTCAAGCAAATAATTGAGGACGTAGGTTGCAAGTGCTACTCTGAGATGAAGAGGTTAGCACAGGTAAGGAATTCGTGGCGGGCCGCATCAAACCAGTCAGTAGACTGATGACAAAAAAAAAAAAAAAAAAAAAAAACGGTGGCCCCTTACAGGACTTAAACTCCCAACAGCACAGTTCATATCTCTCTGGGTCGTAGCGGAGCACACAAGCATCCTTGCCGCGGTAGCACGCCAGTATTTGAAGGGTTCGATCCTCAGCAATGAGATGCTTTACATAGAAGCAATATCTTAGTTAGCTTCGCGCTTTTGTTCAAAAACACAAGAAAGTGACCAGTCTGACATTACCGCCAATGTATTGGCCTCTTATAGACTTCTCAGTTTTACGAGTTGTGCTTATTCATTTACTAATCCACCGTTATCACATTTCTGCGTAGACGTAGACAGTGCTATAAAAATGGTAATGGAGGTTTCGATATTATCGCCACGTCCTACGAAATCTTCGGATTCTTAAGACCTTTTTAAATGTAGTTATAGTGAATAGAGATAATATCCCTAAGTAGTCCCTGAAAATTAACTTTCAGTAGATTTCCCAGTTACGCAGACATTCACTGCTCTTCTGACTAGCGTAAAACTTAGGAATATCAACTGTTCGTATTTGAGTGATCTAAGGGCGACTTCACTTGAATTACAGTATGTAACACCCATAAAATACTATAATAAGACATCTAAATTTGCTTGCTTTCACATATGGACTACTTCAAGAACTATGAAGTTCTATGTGACAAATTAATAGTTTTAGAAAACAATGGATGAAATCGGCAAGTAGAAACCATATATCGCCAGGCGAGAGTTGCTCGAGTGACCACCAAGATGATGCTTCTATAATCTGCGGACTGAACCGAACTTTTTCCCAAGAAAAGACACGATAGCTACGAGTTTCTGTTCAGACATTTGACATACCGCACAGTTAACTCCAACAAGCCAATCATGCAAGATTATCTAGAGAACATTCTTCTGTAGCACTGGACGTTGAAGCGAGCAAGTGGGTGACGAATACACATATGAATGCCATAACTACATGCACATATCTCTTAACCCATATTAAGGGCATAATTGCCGTACCTCATGGTCCATTGGTTACTGTCGCTGCCTCTAGACAGCATAGCCCTCAGTTGCATTCCTGGTCGGCTAAGGCTTATTCTTCGCTCGAAGAATCAGTGTTTGAGTAGTCCTAATCATTTAATCAAATCACAAAGACGCACAAGACGCCGCAGTGGTGAGAAATAGACAGGTCGATAATCCCATGTGAGTAATGAAAACAGTTTACAGGGTAATCATTAGATTACATTATTTTAGAAATTTGGCTTCCAAGAAGGTTTTGTACCTCAAGAAGATTTTAGATAACAAGTGAAATATAATTTTAGGTTTGTAAGAGGAGTTTGAATTTAAAAACTATCGTTTAAGCCTTATGAAGAAGGAATTTATTTTATTTTGTGTTTGTACGAGAGCAAATACATAGGCCTTGATGTTATTAAGTAGCGAAAGTGGACTCTTATGTAGAAAACTGTAAAACAGTAACATCGTTGGTACTGCATTATCGACAAATGCTTGGAATGAACCAGCATAAAAGCGCATACTATGTGTAGTGTAAAAATTAATCTCATTATCAAGGTCTTTTATATTACTAATTCAATTTTGCCGTAACTGGCTTCGTTTGTTTGAGTTAAATTGGGCTTCGAGAGAATTCAGTGAGCAGATTTTACGGCCCTCGCCCGATTACTGATGCCATTACGGGTGAGCAATAACCTCGAGCAGCAAAAAATCAGAATGTAGTCTAAAGGACAATGGAGCATGTTGTTTATGAAATACCTTTGGAAAAATTAAGAAGACAAACTCTGCTTGCTCGCGTTTCTTTCCTATTTTTGTGTAGCAGGTGTGGGTAGGTCGTTGCGTTATGCTTCCTACATTCATACGAACTATATGGAAGAAATTTATAGTCATTTAATAGCATAGTTACAAATTACTGGGAATGTGTTCCCTTTTATAGTTCGGAAGCCGACAGAACCTTGTCTATGACGCTGCACGAGCAGAGTGAACAATAGGAGGTATTTTATGGATAGCGCCAGAAAAGTAGTTTCTTTGACAGTATTTCATGCATGTAGAGCGTGCAAAATTTCTGGGTTTTGTACACTAAATTCGAAGTGCACGCCTTCCCTCGATAGCCGATTAGCTAAGATTGTGTAATGTATATTAATAATTGTGTAACCACTCGGCAACCGGTCGGCACGGTAGCTAGCGGTACTCGGTCGTCAAAGTCAGGATCAGGCCGGTCCGGGAGGGGCAAGGGTAAGCCAGAGCTCGGTAGGAGATGGCGTGCTGTATGCTGGAAGGCGCTCATAAAACGTCATTTCGTTCCAAAATAAACTGCATTCATTCGTAGTAACCAGCTTCGGTGACCGGCACCAGGACGTTAGCCTCGACGGAATGCTGTGTGATTCACCAGCACCGCGCCATCTCTGTTGCTGCAGCGATGGAGGCGGCTACTCCAGGCGTCGTTCCGGGACTTTGGCTGCGGCTCGGCCGGTATTGTCTGCGCTGCCTCTGCGGTTGACATTGCCGGACATTTGGTTACCGGCCGGCCGGTGTGGCCGACCGGTTCCAGGCGCTTCAGCCTGGAACCGCGCGACCGCTACGGTCGCAGGTTCGAATCCTCCCTCGGGCATGGATGTGTGTGATGTCCTTAGGTTAGTTAGGTTTAAGTAGTTCTACGTTCTAGGGGACTGATGGCCTCAGATGTTAAGTCCCATAGTGCTCAGAACCATTTGAACAATTTTTTGAATTGGTTACCAGAGCGCTCTCGGTGACTTCGAAGACTGCGACACGAGGAGCAACCACTAGCGCTACACAGAATGTGCTATGTTGGCTAGGTCACACTGCTGCCTCCGACAGGAATGTGTCTACATGAACGGAACGTGGGCAGGGAGTGCTGTGCACGACTCCGTAGTGACGACTGTTGACTGGTCCATGGTCCACTGCCAAGGCCTCCCAAAAGGATGATCGTATAAGTCGCCCACAGCCTCCCAATAGTAAAGGCTCGAACAGTAGCACTGCTGCTAGCAGTGGCAATGTCCTCCTGAACAGGACTCAGTGTTCCACCAGAGTTCGAAGATGGTGTTCACGAACAGAAGAAAGACTGACACAGGTCCTCCTTCACTGATGGTCGGCTGCAATCTATGGAGAAGTCGACCAAGCGATGGATAACAGTTGTACCAGAACTATCTCTTGGCCTGACGAGATGGTGATGGCTTTACCTGGCCACCTTTATTTCACAGGTCACCTTACTGGGTGTTTTTGCTGTGGCTGAAACGTATTGTAACTTCGCTTTTCAGAAGCAGTGGCGGACGTATTCTACAACATCGCTATTCTGAGTAGTCTTTCTTATGTCCGACGTATGGCTTGGTACTACATTCTGCCTGACCAACACAGTGATGGACCTTCCTCTCCCAGTTGGCGCTTTGGACACACACCTGTTATGGTGTATAGCAACTCTATCCATTCATGTGTGTGTGTGTGTGTGTGTGTGTGTGTGTGTGTGTGTTTGCCTTTTTGGCCTCTCAGCGTCTCGGTTATCAGCGCCCATGTGAAAATTAGTAGAAATGAAATGTTTAAAATTGATAAAAATATAGTCAAACACTGGGGACTAATTGTTTTAGTGCATCAGCACTGAACTGTCGTATACGAATAGTACTTGCATTTAGCCACTCGTACAAGCAATATGGACAGCGTACACACATTATCATAGCACTTATGTGGAAACCTTCATAATAGACTAAAGTCCGAAACGGTCCGCCATTTAAATGAAATAAAACTTCTGTTCAACATTGACAGTTTTGTAATTCATTGATTGAGTATACCTATAGAACGAAAGTCATACTTCGACACCGTCACTCCCAGTTACCTTGAGAAGCATGCTATCTATTGTCTCTTAAGATAACTTCATATCCCTGAAATATGCTGAAACTGTAATATAGACACATGTAATACAAGAGAAGAGCTAAAAGAGCTAGGCGGGGAACTGTGACTGACTGATCACTTACAAGAAACATGGATGAGCCAACAACCCTGATAGCATATTAAGAACCTCTCCATAAAAATTTTAGTGAACAATTCGGGCAAAGCACAAAACCATAAAGGTCGTACTCCATTCGATGAATGTCATTTAAAACACAAGGCGAATCCGTAGGGTAACGAAATGCTGCCCTCTTCTCTGAAAATAAACAGTCTACCAAAATGTGTCCCACTGTAATATGTACGCTTCAAGCATCACACGTATGAGGAACCTCTCACCGGATCAACAAGCCCTACTTCATCAGGCTGTGTCACATGTGAACACAAGTGAGAAAAGTTCATCCCGCCTGTGTGACTGGAAGGAGGTGCGCGACGGCCGCTCTGTGGACTTTACCACACACAGCTTACTGTCTGTCACTGCCAGCCACTCTCTTCGGATCAACGCATGACTCTGCATCTCAACAGGGAATGGGACAATAAACTAAATGAGAATCGCGACACCCCTCCCTTGCTGCTACATCTGCCCTATCGTTCCCGGCAATACCCTAGGACCCAGCAGAAAGGCCAGCCTTTGTAGCTGGAGGAGTGCATCTCGGAAATTCTGGACTGCTCTGTCCGCTTTGTACAAGCGTTTTATAGAGTGTAGGGCCTCAGGGAGCCAGAACCGACGAGGAATTTAGCACTCGCAACACATCTTATCTGCCCTAGTGCCCATAATCTCGTGTATATTTCCGCGTCAAAGGCAGTAAGCTCTTGAGGCAATCGGATCTTCAGAACAATAGCAGAGAAAACGACCGACAACCAATCGCGTCCCCCTTTGTTGAACCATCCGTACACAGATCTCGTGCTTTGTTAAGAGTACGCCAAGTAATGTATTTATTACATGTGCTGGACTGTGGCTTCTTCTATAAGGCACTACTTCTTAAATAATTCTTGGCCTCTGCAGTAACCAGGGTGGCTGGCAGTTAAAACACTCCGTATGGGGTTGTAATTGCTCGACACCAAGTGACTCCAGTATGCATCTCACACAAATCACAAATAATCTTTGTTGCTTTGCTAGTGGACTACTGGAGAAAAGGCGTTACTTAGTTGCACGAGAAACAATATGGTACGGAGGTGAACTGGGAAGAACGAGGAACTTCCATTACCGACGCAACATGAGTTGACGCCGGATTGTGTGTGGCGGTTCCGCAGCCTGAGCACACAGATTGGGTGTGAGGCTGGTTGTGTAAGCAGCTGTGGCCAGGCTGATACCCTAGTGGTGGATAGCGCCAACAATCAGACGAGAAGGCCTCGCAGGTGCATACACTGTGCACCCATAGTCTACTCGCGATCGCATGAGAGTCCTATATTACTGGAGAAAATGTGTCCTGCAAGACCTTCTGATTCCCTGCAAACAGGAACTCATGGATGGACGATGTTAGAGGTTATGACATCCTTCATTACTTGCTAGGTGATTCACATTTATTATGCTAACTTTTTGCAAAAAGGAAATGATAGTAAAACACAACGAGATAGTCATATTGGGGTTGAAGCTCTATTTCCCTGCTTGTTTTAACAATACATACGTTTTAGGACTGGGTCTGCCTTTAGCAAAACACAATTTTGTGTTTGTCAGTTTATATAGGGCAGACAAGCAGAAACTTTACTATCAGATACACAGAACACAGAAGAGCATTAAAAAGTAACAGCTATCATTTCGCATTTGCTGAAGACCCTATGGAGAAGAAACATTACCCAACAAACATCAATACTGATTGAAAACTCTCAAATGCAGCCCCCAACAAAAACTAATAATTGAAGATATTTATCAGATACAAAAAGCCATAGTGGAAGGAAAACAAGTGATAAATGAATACACAGCTCTCTACGATGGAACTCTGTTCTCTGACCTCAAAAAATTATTAATCAACACTAACCCATAGAGCTCTCATCCCCACTCCAGCCCCCATCCCCACACAAAAAAGTCCTCAAACCTACTATCACTCTCTCTCTCTCTCTCTCTCTCTCTCTCTCTCTCACACACACACACACACACACACACACACACACACACACACACTCACAAATATAGAGACACCCCTAAAAGATTCAGAACAACCGCCAGGAACACCTTCAACTGTTCCACCGTCAGCCACCTTGTTTTTGCACCTTCAACTGTTCCACCGTCCACCATGTTTGTTTTTACAGCTGGTAAACAGTGAAACTGTGACAGTGACAGTGACAGCTCAATATATAGTGTTTGACAGTAATGAATATGAGGGAAAAGATAACATAAGTGAAACATAACGTAAACAGATACACACATACACACACACACACACACACACACACACACACACACACACACACACACAGACACACACACATAGAATTAATTAATTTCAGGTATAGAAATAACAATTTTCAAATGGTAATTTTGGGTTAAACAGTTTAGCTACTTTAACGTGTAAGTGGTTGCAGATCACTAACTATGAAACAAAGCAGTCACTGTAGAAAAACAATAGATCATAAACACCACACCATGTGGGAAAAATTTATGAATTCAAAATCTTATGTGCTTTTTAAATATCTGTAATTACGATTTAAAAACTAACAATTAGTGTATACAAACAGTAAACGACATTCTTTAACTGTAACAGTAATAATATAAAAGCCCACTGAAGATGCTGCAACTGCAGTGAAACATGTCTGGGTTAAAAAACAAAATTGTGTTTTGCTAACGTCGGACCCTATCCAAAAACATATGTACAATGAAATAATCTTTTAGAAATAGAGAAACGATACCAGTATAACACAGTGGTTTTATATTATAAATCAGAGGCGCTATCTTAGGAGAGCTGCCAAATTTCGGCGGCAAAAAGGCCAGCAAATTGCCCGACTGGCTAAGGGACACTTAATACAGAAAGGAGACGATACAAAAGGCATCCAAGCCAACAGACAAAATACGCCAACCCTAAAGGATTTAGGCCCACGCTAACCAGAGAAGAAAAAACGTTATCTTAAAAGGTAGTCACCGTGCTTCAGAGCTGCCTCACACAAGTTAAAGGCAGTGGTGAATTCCAAATGTTGTCCAGCAATATCATGCCCCCGGTACGCTCACACTCGCCAGGCCGGACCAATTGCATGCACAGACTGCAGAAATAGTAGCTCATTCATCAGGTAACAGCAGGGTGATCGAAAAATAGGCGTTGTGTGTCAAGAAGATGCCTAGAAACATCAGAACATCAATTAGTAGGATAACTCACTTTCAGCAAATAGCTGGCTAAGCAAGAACAAAGAATAAGCATATTAATATAACCACCGTACAAACATAGTTTAAGCAGGTCTTAAACAACCACCTGAACTTCCGGGTGGATATACTGGTTCTATTAATAATGTGAGGTCAGATACACGGTCCGCAGCCCAATCAGGCTCCAAGAACCAGGTAAGGAATCTCACCATACAATCCCCAAGGATGCCAACACAGAAAGTTTCAGAGCTCTCCGGCAGTGCACTCTGTATACTAACAGATCTGACCGCGTCAGAATCTAAAACTTAATTACAGGAAATCATTAATATAAACGTTCATGACAAGCACCAGTAACACCTAGAGACGTAGCCATATTCCCGCCGCTTGCACAGACAGCGACATTATTAGAATGTTAGGCATCATCTGACATTATTAAAACCAAGCAATAAAAAACTATCACCAAAATCGTCTCACCCGGGGATTACAGCTAAGTTACGTTTAAGAAAAGCACTACAGAGCGCTGGGCGAACACAGAGGTCAACAGGCTCAGTTTGTGTAAGCGGTAAAGATCACACAAGGGCGGGTTCAAACTTTCTAGAAAGCACAAATTCACGACTGAGGGAACAATCAGATACGGCATGGCAGTAACAACAGAGAACCCTATAACGCCACCAAACTACATCACACAAAACGGCCTGACAACAGGAAAGGGTGCACTTTCAGAGCATCAGAATGAGATTATGATAAAGCGGTCCTCATTGCAACGCTTCCTCAGAGCGAATCGGTTAGGACCTCGACCGCTGGCGCGTGACAAACAAGTTTCCTCCAACGTAATTCCTTTGTCCACGTCCATCTGTGACTGACTGATCGCTCACATGCCCACCTCACAAACATTTCAAGTGGTTCAAATGGCTCTGAGAACTATGGGACTTAACATCTAAGGTCATCAGTCCACTAGAACTTAGCACTACTTAAACCTAACTAACCTAAGGCCATCACACACATCCATGCCCGAGGCAAGATTCGAACCTGCGATCGTAGCAGTCACGCGGTTTCGGACTGAAGCGCCTAGAACCGCTTGACCACAGCGGTCGGCAAACATTTCAAACCGGAGGACGTGGTGCAAGAGCGCCGCTAGCGACCAGAGGGAAAACGACCGCAATCGATAACAGCCGACACGTCTCACTCGTACGCAAAGCAAGTGAAATTAAAAATACGAAATTAAATTAAACTGAAAGTACAATGAGAACGATTAAAATTAACACACACACACACACACACACACACACACACACACACTTATCCGTGATCACTGTGAAGGACTCCTTACTGTTGCCGTTATGTTGTTGATGGCTGTGGTGAACAGGGTAACACCTAAAACATGTCCCAGGTGAACACCATTCTTCCGCTGAAAAGTATTGAACAACATGTTACCAATGATTCACCGAAAAAAGTACTTTAATATAAGGGACTGAATTAGGATGGGGACATGCCCACGAAATCCCCACAGGTGGATCTGCCGTAGGATGCCCTGCCTCCAAATAATGTCAAACTCCTTACTGACGGCAAAAAGTCTACCATAACAATCCCGTTTACCCAGAAGAGACTGCTGGGTAACTGCCTCTAGCGCGGTAAAGCTGTGAGTGGTGGATAAGCATCTCCTGAAACAAGACAGAGTGGTTAAGGAACTTCTTCGCCTCTAACATCCATACCAGAGGAATTGCTCCAAGGTGTTTCCTACATGGTTCGCTACGGCGACACTCCGCTAACTAGTGGCAGCTGTACGGCCGTTTCATGGCTTGAGGAGAGGTATCAAAATGGGCTCCCTACGTGAGTCAGGGTATCGACGTGTCTACCATATCGAAATAAGTCATTGTAAGAATGTCTACACCCACGGCCTTAACAGCTGATCAGAGTGGACGTAATGTGTGCATCCGGGTGCAGCTCACCGTGTTACTTCCATCGATTGACATTAACGCGACGACATCGTGCTATAAGCGAATCAATACAAGAAATATACTCTGAAATTCGCATTTCGAGACAACTTTTCTAGGTCAAAAGTACTCGAAGGCGAGAGCTTTTTAAAAAAAGGAAGCCGACTTCGTCATTCACTTTTCCATCGTAAGTAATACGGCCTATGGGTAACTTAATAAAAACGCTGCATGTGACGAGGTTCTTCGAACGATGAAGCAAGGACTCCGCTTCTGCCACATGGGCGACATTGTTGGCAACGTCGAGGTTCACCAAAGTGGACTGAGACTGCAGACTATACGCATCTTCAAACTAACCTACGATTTCTTTGAGCAGACGTCGCGGCGACCGACCCTCCGGCTCTACAATGTGGCACACGAACACGAGGCAGAAAAGTGGACGCAATTTAACGTATCCAGACCTCAAGGGAGTTTTCCAAATGTACATTAAACTCCGTAGACACGTACCATCAAACTTCCTGATAGGAGGCTTCTGAACCATAACTATTTTTCAGGCCCATGTTCCGAACACCTCCAGCGTCGGATCGTACAACTTCCCCGCAGTACGTCGTACCTCCACCGAAGCTCCCAGTAATTCCGTGGTAACGCTCACAGCGTCTCCGCCTCTCCAGACACAGGAGACCGACATTGCTGTACTGGAGCAATCCGACGCAGACCAACGCTTGAGCGATCGATCAGCCTGGCCAGTGGCAGAGATCTGGCGTCGTATGATGCCACAGATACCACCCAACACTACAAGCGCGGCCGACCCGGGATGGGAACCTATTCACTTGTTATACAAACCGAAGCCTTTGTGCTGTAGAGGTGTGACTAAGTGCCACTATCCGACACAGAGGGCCACACACGGAAGAAACGTTCGTCGAAACGCCGAAACTGACGCCTCAGGAATGTGTCAACTCTGCCGCTCCCAATCACTGGAGGAAGAAGAACTGGTCCTGTAGGATACCAGCTATGAGGATGACACCATTGATACCGACTACATCCCCGTAGAATGGACAGCAGGACGGCGAATGTCCGTCTGCCAGTCCTATGCGACTAATATCGATCAACAGGAACATTCCAGTGCAGCCTGTGATGCTGCTCGATTCATTCCTGTCAACCGTTACGAGCTTCTGGAACCTGAACATAATTCCGCACCCACGTCGCAGGCTGATATACCCAGACCTGGAGCCAGCTGAGGTGACACCAAACCATCCAGCCCTAACAACACAGAGAGGGACGCAGTCAGCGGGGCGTGACCTCACTCGCGAGGTCTAAAAATGGCTCTGAGCACTATGGGACTTAACTTCTGTGGTCATCAGTGCGCTAGAACTTAGAACTACTTGCATGCGAGATTCCCTTCTTCACACCATCACCTGTGGATAACCCTGCACAGCCGTCGCACAGACAGCCTTACAGCCTGTCCACATTGTATATCAATATAGTTAGCATACCTGACAAGATCGAACGGCTGAGAGAAACAGTATGAGCCACACAAGTCAATTTCGCATTCGTGCAAGAAGTCCGGATTAACGCACTACTGAACTTTTAAGGTTACGCAACTACGTGTCGCCTGGTGGTCGTGTAGACACCAGTGTGGTGATTGTAGTGAACGATGTCCTCTAAGTCACCGACGTCACGTATCCTCCCTCTGTTCGAGAGTTAAACTCATGCCACTCGTTATCTGATTAATTAACGGCTATGCACTGTCGGACACTACAAAACTTTGCGATTTGGCCAGGTTTTAGTCCGCCGACGTCGCCTAGAACGGTACGAATCCAGCGCCTTCGATGGCGCTTTTAATTGCGTCCTTCATCCCAACCACGAAATCACGCTCTACAGGCATTTTCCAGAACTGGGTATGGTGATGCAAGATCACCACTTGCGTGGCACTTGGGAAAAGGAACAAACGACACCTCTGAATACATGCATCTTACCAGTTATTTGGAGACCCGACTGGATCTTACGCACATGTCACAGGGAGTGGTGGCCGCTGAGCGATCTCCTCTGGCCCTGGGTCACAGTACCTATATCCGCACGGTGCAAGACATTTGGAAGATAAACATAACCTACCTGCCGGACCCAGCCTGTCGTCTGCAAGTCATCGCAGTGTCGACCATGTTATAAAAAAACACTCCAGATACCCCTAGACTTTGGCGTGGTAGTCCTCTGTGTCAAAATGGCTATCTGCAAGTCGCTTACGCAGTTTGGCAAAGACACAGCTGCACGGGACTGACAGAACAGGTATTTTACTTTGCGGGGCCCTGGGAACTTCACGCTCTACCCTGCCGCTGGGCAGAAAACAAGAACGACACTGAATCGAGGATCGGATACTACCATTGTCAAAGCGACGATTACAATGGGCCATAGTCCTCTCGCAACGATGTGACCGAATGCCCACCGAGGTATCCACCATACACGACGTATTGGCGGATATGCACCTCTATCGCCCCTTGTTTATGACACGGCTTACGCAGCTAGACGATCGCTCTTGCACAGCACGAGTAGCCATAGCGAAAACCACGGATAATGATTCTCATCTTTAACAGGAAGGAACCATAGACGCCGAAGTCACTGGAGAAGCGTTACAACAAGTGGTGCACAACAACAGTGACGGCATTAAAGGAGGAAGTCTCACCTGAAGAGGTGGAGGACGTTTAGGGAAAGAGTGCATTCAGTAAGCCTCCTCGGCTTGATGGATTACCAATCGAGTTTTACAGGGACTTCCGTGGTTCATATCCCCAGACATTGTACCGCCTAGTTTTGTCGAATGACTTCCGATACCTGTACACAAGTCATCGGGAGGGAAATCTGTCAGTGACTATTGGCCGCTTACAATGCTGAACGCCGACTACAATATCTTCCCGAGGCTTTTGGCTTCTGTCGGGCCAGATTAAGACGACGTTCCCAAAGATCCTAGCCCAGACGTCGCAGAGGGAGATGCCACAACACAAATTGCCACCCGCTGCTGCCGGCACGTAATAGCGATTTCCTTGACGTGCCGCCTAATAGTGGCAACCGTCTCGATTTTATTTAGGCCCTTCTAAACGGTGCACCATAACTTCCTCGTACATGTGATGGACCGTATGGCATTTCTAAAAGACTCTTCGACACCCTTCGGCGCCTTTCGCAGCAGACAGCTCTCAGGTACAGCGCAGCTGACGGACGGTGGGCCCAATAGCCATTAAGAGGTTCTACGACAAGGTTCCCACCTTCCTACCTATCTTCATATAACAGCGCTGGAGTCCCTTCTTTGGAGTCTCAGCTGCCGGTTATCTGGCATCACAATGTGGGACACTACTTTCCGCTTTAGGACATAAGCCACGATCTACTACTGCTCGTTCGTATCACCAAGAAAGTTTACAGCATGCTAAACTGTATTTAGCGCTATATACAGGCGTGGGGCAATCTTCCGAACGTCAGAAAGTTGGCAGAATTTGATTTCAGGCATAGTTTCGGGCCGGTGCTATCACCATGCTTCCACCAGTTACTGAACTAGTTGGGCATCATATTTACGAATAATGTGCGCCGAATGGGCGTGGCGAACTATCGACTGTTACTACACTTATACACGTGGTGTTTCGCCAGAACCTGCTCCAGCACTTGAACCAGCTGCAACGTGGTGCCAAATTCACTCACGCAGCATTGGTCCTACCCTGCTGGCGGTGAAAGGTCGCAGACTTCAGGTGGCCTTCAGCTATTACCTATTCATAGGACATGTATTTCAATTATGTTACTACACTTACACTCCCCCTGCGCAATGGAGGGTAGGGAGTGGTTAATGTCTGGGCATGGGCCGCTGCCCTCAGTGTGAGCAATATGCCGAAGCGATGGATCAGTCAGCATGACTTCCTCAAAGCCCGTCTATTAGAGATTCTGTTGCCAGTATCTCACGTCCCGCCGGTGTCAGTAGCATCCACCATGACGCAGTCCGGCCCCGGTAGCTGAGTGGTCAGCGCGATAGAATGTCAATCCTAAGGGCCCGGGTTGAATTCCCGACTGGGTCGGAGATTTTCTCCGCTCAGGGACTGGGTGTTGTGTTACCCTAATCATCATTATTTCATCTCCATCGACGCGCAAGTCACCGAAGAGGCTTCATATCGAAAGAGTTGCACTCGGTGAACGAGAGGTCTGAGTCACACGATCGTGACACAGCTCTCCCATGTATCGGCGTCCATTCACGGATACAGCTACGTGATCCTGGATCTCGCGCAACAAGCTCGCTGAAGGTGAACAATGGATGAAGGGTATCAGACGGATGCCATATTCCTTGACTTCCGGAAAGCGTTTGACTCAGTGCCCCACTGCAGACTCCTAACTATGGTACGAGCATATGGGATTGGCTCCCAAGTATGTGAGTGGCTCGAAGACTTCTTAAGCAATAGAACCCAGTACGTTGTCCTCGATGGTGAGTGTTCATCGGGGTGAGGGTATCATCTGGATTGCACCAGGGAAGTGTGGTAGGTCCGCTGTTGTTTTCTATCTACATAAATGATCTTTTGGATAGGGTGGATAGCAATGTGCGGCTGTTTGCTGATGATGCTTTGGTGTACGGGAAGATGTCGCCGTTGAGTGACTGTAGGAGGATACAAGATGACTTGGACAGGATTTGTGATTGGTGTAAAGAATGGCAGCTAACTCTAAATATAGATAAATGTAAATTAACGCAGATGAATAGGAAAAAGAATCCTGCAATGTTTGATTACTCCATTAGTAGTGTAGCGCTTGACACAGTCACGTCGATTAAATATTTGGGCGTAACATTGCAGAGCGATATGAAATGGGACAAGCATGTAATGGCAGTTGTGAGGAAGGCGGATAATCGTCTTCGGTTCATTGGTAGAATTTTGGGAAGATGTGGTTCATCTGTAAAGGAGACCGCTTATAAAACACTAATACGACCTATTCTTGAGTTCTGCTCGAGCATTTGGGATCCCTATCAGGTCGGATTGAGGGAGGACATAGAAGCAATTCAGTGGCGGGCTGCTACATTTGCTAATGGTAGGTTTGATCTTCACGCGAGTGTTACAGAAATGCGTCAGGAACTTGGGTGAGAGTCTGTAGAGGAAAGGAGGCGCTCTTTTCGTGAATCGCTACTGAGGAAATTTAGAGAATCAGCATTTGAGGCTGACTGCAGTACAGTTTTACTGCTGCCAACTTATATTTCCACAAAGATAAGATAAGAGAGATTAGGGCTCGTACACAGGCATATAGGCAGTCATTTTTCCCTCCTGTTTGGGAGTGGAACAGGGAGAGAAGATGCTAGTTGTGGTACGAGGTACCCTCCGCCACGCACCGTATGGTGGATTGCAGAGTATGTATGTAGATGTAGATGAAAGATTGTTACACCATCCTCCTGTGGGCAGGACCGCGTAATGTAGCAGTAAACAAGTGCTCAGCTGGCCATTGGCCACGTATGTGGAAAACGATACACCGCCACTTACTGCCCACCACTGGCCGCGCGATGTGGCATCACGTTAACAACAAATAATATGCGTCGAGATACCGGCTCCATGCTGTCTGATTTAAGGCCTCCCCCCTTTGCCCTTCCTGCCGCCTCCTGGACACCAACGAACATCACATCACATACGGATCGTCATTCTGTGTATGGCGACTGACACAGAAGATATTAGCGTGGCACCTCTGCGTCACACCACACCTGATTGAATCTTGGACCGTCGTCTGTCCAGACGACTATTACCTTACCCCTCTCAAAACACCATGCTATTACATAATTCAAGAGAATTGCAATCGACTATGTCTTCAGCGAAGGGTAGAAAGTATAGTTTGATTCGTGCTGGTACCTGCAAAACGCCCACAGCGCCCTCAACCGCACCCGAGGCACCGTAATCTCTTCGCAAGATAACCACGAAGTGTTTTCGTAAACCAAACCCTTGTTGGGGAGTGTCAAGCTCTCACAGCATCACATTCATGACAGAAAGATCTGAATTCTAAGCAGTAAAATAGAGAAGAGGTTGCATGATTCATGGAAACCTGCATTCGTTGGGACATTAACGAAGTAAGATGAGTCTGTTGTAGATATTTTTACACACCGTAATTGGAGAGATAGCAGTGGACAAGAAACATCCAGTTGCACCATTTCTTGAATAAAGATGCTTCTAGCTGAAGGCTCACAAGCAATATATATTTTTTTTTGTTTTCTTATGAACAACATTTTTTAGTTACATTATGTTTCATACGGTTTATACAGGATGGTCTATTAATAGTGACCGGGCCAAACGTCTCAAGAAATAAGCATCAAACGAAAAAAACTACAAAGAACGAAACTTCGTCTAGCTAGAAGGGGGAAACCAGATGGCGCTATGGTTGGCCCGCTAGATGGCGCTGCCATAGGTCAAAGGGATATCAACACGGTTTTTTTCTTTTTTTGAAGCAGGTGCCCCCAATTTTTTATTACATACTCGTGTAGTACCAAAGGAAATATGAATGTTTTAGTTGGACCACTCTTTTCGCTTTGTGATAAATGGCGCAGTAATAGTAACAAACGTGTAAGTACGTGGTGTCAGGCAACATTACGCCAGTGCGGACGGTATTTGCTTCGTGATACATTACCCGTGTTAAAATTGACCGTTTACCAATTGCGAAAAAGGTCGATATCCCGTTTATAGATGGCTATTGTGATCAAAATGCCCAACGCTTGTATGCTATGCATGCTCCTCGGTATCATGGACGACATCATCCAAGTGTCCGGACCGTTCGCCAGATAGTTACGTAATTTAAGGAAACAGGAAGCGTTCAGCCACATGTGAAACGTCAACCACAACCTGCAACAAATGATGCCCAAGAACGTGTTTTAGCTGCTGTCGCGGCTAATCCGCACATCAGTAGCACGCAAACTGAGCGAGAATCGGGAATCTCAAAAACGTCGGTGTTGATAATGCTACATCAAGTTCGATTGCACCCGTACCATAATTCTGTGCAGCAGAAATTGCATGGCGACGACTTTGAAAGGTCGTGTAAAGTTCTGCCACTGGGCACAAGAGAAATTACGGGACGATGACAGATTATTTACACGCGTTCTATTTAGCGACGAAGCGTCATTAACCAACAGCGGTAACACAAACCGGCATAATATGCACTATTGGGCAACGGAAAATCCATGATCGCTGCGACAAGTGGAACATTAGCGACTTGGCGGGTTAATGTATGGTGCGGCATTATGGGAGGAAGGGTAATTGGCCCCCATTTTATCGATGGCAATCTAAATGGTGCAATGTATGCTGATTTCCTACGTAATGATCTACCGATGTTACTAAAAGATGTTTCACTGCATGACAGAATGGCGATGTACTTCCAACATGATGGATGTCCGGCATGAAGCTCGTGTGCGGTTGAAGCGGTATTGAACAGCATATTACCATGACAGGTGGATTGGTCGTCTAAGTACCATACCATGACCCGCAGGTTCACCGGATCTGACGTCCCCGGATTTCTTTCTGTGCGGAAAGTTGAAGGATACTTGCTATCGTGATCGACCGACAACGCCTGACAACATGCATAAGCGCATTGTCAATGCATGTGCGGACATTACGGAAGGCGAACTACTCGCTGTTGAGAGGAATGTCGTTAAACGTATTGCCAATGCATTGAGGATGACGTACATCATTTTGAGCATTTATTGCATTAATGTGGTATTTACAGTTAATCACGCTGTAACAGCATGCGTTCTAAGACATGATAAGTTCACAAAGGTGCATGTATCACATTGGAACAACCGAAATAAAATGTTGAAACGTACCTACGGTCTGTATTTTAATTTAAAAAACCTACCTGTTACCAACTGTTCTTCTAAAACTGTGAGCCATATGTTTGTGACTATTACAGCGCCATCTATCACTAAGCGAAAAAAGTGGTCCAACTAAAACATACATATTTCTTTACGTACTACACGAATATGTAATAAAAATGGGGGTTCGTATTTAAAAAAACGCTGCTGATATCCGTTTGACCTATGGCAGCGCCGTCTAGCGGACCAGCCATAGCGCCATCTGGCTTCCCCCTTCAAATTAGGCAAGTTTCGTTCTTTGTAGTTTTTTCGTTTGACGCCTATTTCGTGACATATTTAGCCCGGTCATAATCAATGGACCACCCTGTATATGTACACTTTTACTAACGGTAATCATGTGAAAGATGTGATGTACAGCTCTAGATCCCATCGCCTTGGGATAAATTTTGGGAATAAATAGGGGCAACGTCTAAAGGGCAGCAGTTTATTTAGGGTAAAACTGGTGCAAAGTACAGGCAGCTTTGATATTTCTTTCAGTTTTAGTAAAACTGAACTTAACTGTACATGCAGATTGCTAAGGGAAAAGTAGGTAGCGTTTATCACTGGTTATCAAAACGACATCGGTTCAGTGTTCGAACGATGCCACTGCTAAAATTTTGAATACAAGTCGTTAGCAATGGCAGCTGAAGCCTTCCGGCATGAGAAGTCACCATCGTTCTACCAACGGCCTTGTCATAGAGGGTGGAGGAGCCGACAGAGGTTTAGGGCATTCTTTTTTTTTGCCGCGGGGGGGGGGGGGGCTGTTAAACTGCCCTGAAAGGTAGTGGAGTCGAAAATGATCAACGTCAAGAGCATGCAGAAGATAATGGAAAACACGGCGTTGAAGACACATAATGTATATCCACAGGACATTTGACCTGTAATTGAAAAAATGACATGATGATCTCTACATTGGCAAAAGATTCCGGATTAGTCCCCCCTTCGGATCTCCGGGAGGGTAGGTGACCTAGAGGAAAATATTGAATAACAACCAAAAGGAAAACGTTTTACGTGCCGGGGCATATAATGTGAGAAAATTGCACGTGCTTAGGGCTAGAAGATCAGAAAAGGTAATTGCTAAGGCTTAGTCTAGAAATAATGTGAGTCAGTGAAGCGAAATGGGAAGAAGACGGGTATTTATAGTCAGAAGAGTATGGGGTAATATAAACGGAAGCAGAAAATGTTGTAACAGGAGTAGAATTCGTTATGAATAGGTAAGTAGAGCAGATAGTAAGTTACTCTGAACAGCTCAGTGATAGAGCTGTTCTCATCAAAACCGACAGCAAACGAACACCGACAACAGAAGTTCATGTATACATGCTAACAATGCAAGCAGAGGATGAAGAGATAATGAAAATATATAAGAATACTGAACTGGTAATTCCTTACGTAAAGGAAGATACGAATCTGATTGCCGTGGGGAAGGAGTAGAAGAAAGGATTACGAAAGATTATGTGGTTGGTACTATACGAGTTCTGCAACAAAAATCGGTTAGAAATTGCTAATATTCTGTTCAAGAATCACCAAAGAAAGAAGTATACCAGAAAAAGTGTGGTAAATACGAGAACCTCCCGGTTAAGTTACATCATGGTCTGGCAAAGATTCCTGCATGAGATATTGTATTATAAGGCGTACCCAGAGACAGATATAGACTCAAATCTGTAGTAATGATGAAGTTTAAGAGACTAATCAGGATGAATCAGAGGGCAATGATGTGAGATACGCAAGTGCTAAAGAATGTAGAGATAGGTCGGCAGTTCTCTGAATCTATAGATACTGCAATAACGAATAGTTCAGCAAGCAGTTCAGTTGAAGAGGACAGGACATCTAAAAAAAACAAAAAATAACACAGAATTTGAGAAGAAGAACGTAGGTATGACAAAGGCAGCTACGAAGAAGGCATGGAAATACTTCAGTCCATTAACGAAGAAGGAATACAGAGATACAAGTCACTCACGAATGAAATAAATAGGAAGTGCAGGGAAGCAAAGGCTTAATGGCTGCATGAAAAATGTGAATAATAAAAAAAAGTTTGTCGCAAGGACTGATTGAGCACATAGAAATGGGAAACCTCCTTCGGTAAGAATAAAAGCAAGGCGATAACATTAAGAGTGCAACGGATATTCCATTGTTAGATGTAGAAGAGAGAAGGGTTTATTGAAGTCTTCTCTTTAGGGGGAGAACTTGTCTGATGGCGTGGTAGAAGAAGAAACGGGAGCTTACAAGGTTGAGACAGAGAATCCAGTATTGGAATCAGAATGTAAAAGAACTTTCGACGACCTAAGATCAAATATAACGGTAAGAATAGATAACATCCCTTTGGAATTTCTGAAATCGTTGGTGGAAGTGGAAACAAAACGACTATTCACGTTGGTAAGTAGAATGTTTAAGATTGGCGACAATCCATCAGACTTTCGGAAGAATGTCATCCACACAATCCCGAAGGTAGCAACAGCTGAAAAGTGCGAGAATTATCGCACAATCAGCTCAACAGCTCATGCACTGAAGCTGCTGACAAGGAAACGATCTGTTAAATTACAATCAGTTGGGCTTCACGAAAGGGTAAAGGTACCAGAGAGGCTGTTCTTACGTTGCGATGATAATAGAATCAAGACTGAAGAAATAAGAAGACACCTTCGAAGGATTTTTCGGCAAGGGAAGAAATTTTCGACAACTTAAAATGATGCATGATGTTTAACAGATGTGTAATATGTACTATATTCAGGAACCTCGAGGGAAGAGTAAGACTGGTAGAGCATGGATGACAGTGAAATAGCCTTTCACTCTTACTTTCCATCTATACATCGAAGAAGCACTGACGAAAGTAAATAAAATGTACACAAGTGAGATTAAAATAAATGGTGAAGAGATATTTATGATAAGTTTCGCAGATGACATTGTTATCTTCAGAGAATGGATCTGTTGAATGGAATGGTCTAAAAAGTACAAAATGTGGTCTGAGAGTAAATCGAAGAGAGGCGAAAGTAATGATAAGCAGCAAAAATTTGAATATGAGAAAATTAACATCCGTATTGGTGATCACTGAGAATGTGAAGTTCATTCTGGTACCCGGTCTGCAAACTAACCCATGACGGACGAAGCCAGGTGGACATAAAAAGAAGACTAGCGCCAGCAAAAAGGGCATCTCTCGCCGAGACAACTCTACTAAACCAAACACAGACCTTTACTTCAGGAAGAAACTCCTGATAATATTCGTCTGAAGCTCAGCACTGTATGATAGTGGAACATCGAATTTCGGGAAAGTGAAACAGAAGAATACCGAAGTATTTGAAATGTAGTGCTACAGAAGAATGTTGAAAAATATGTGGACTGATAAGACAAGGAATGAGGAAGTTGTCCGCAGAAGTGGCCAGGAAAAGAATAGGTTGGTAAACACTAACGAGAGGAAAGGATAAGATGATAGGGCATATGTTAAGACATCGAGAAATAGCTACCCAGGATACTAGAAGGAGCAGTGGGTCGTAGAAACTGTAGATTGAGACAAAACTTGGAATATATTCAGAACATAACTGAGATCGCAGTGCTTCATTTATATGCAAAGTTGGCACAGGAGAGGAATTTTTGGCTGCCAGCATAAAAAAAGGACTTCCTTTGACGCTGGTTCCAAGTTCCGCCGCATGCTGGAGTTGGTTGTGACCGAGCACAGAATCGCGAGCCTCAGACAGCGCCGAATCCAGCTCCCACATGGAGACTGTGTAGTTGTAGGACTCCGAATTGTTGGGCCTAAATTCCAACTCATTCCTTTCTTTCTACATGTACATCTACATATATAATCCGCTAGCCACCAAGCGGTGTGTGGCGGAGGGCACAATACGCGCCAAAGTCACATTTCCCCCCCTCTGTTCCATTCGCGGATCGCGGGAGGGAGAAAAGACTGTCTGAACGCCTCAGTACGAGCTCTAATTTCCCCTACCTTTGAATGGTGATCATTGCGCGATTTGTAAGTTGGTGGTAATAATATATGCTCTACATCCTCGACAAAGATCGGATTTCGGAATTTAGTGAGCAGCCCTTTCCGCTTAGCGTGCCGTCTATCACCAAGTGTGTCCCACTTCAAACTTTCTATGAGATTTGTAACGCTTTCGCGTTGGCTAAATGTACCAGTCACGAATCTTGCGGCTCTTCTTAGGACCTTCTCAATCTCTTGAATCAGACACAGCTTTTGAACGTCCCATACAGACGAATAACATTCTAAGACTGGACGAACTGACGTATTTTAAGCAGTTTCCTTTGTTGATGGACTGCATCGCTTCAGGATTCTACCAGTGAACTGCAGTCTAGAGTTCGCCTTGCCCGTTACTTGTGTTATCTGATCATTTCATTTGAGATCATTTCGAATAGTCACACCCAAATGCTTGACGGATGTTACCGCTTCCAATGACTGGACATTTATTTTGTACTCGTCTATTAATTTGGATTTTCGCCTTGATATACGCAGTAGGTTACACTTACTAATATTGAGAGATAGCTGCCTGTCATTACACCATGCATTTATTTTCTGAAAATCCTCATCAATTTGTTCACAACTTTCGCCTGATGCTATTTTCCTGTAGACTACAGCATCATCGGAAAACAGTCTAATGCTGCTGTCAATACCATCAACCAGATCGTTTATGTAAATCGTAAAAAGCCGCGGACGTATTACACTGCCCTGGGACACACCTGAGGTTAGCCTTGTTTCTGTTGAAGTCACCCCGTTCAGGGCAACATACTGCTCCCTGTCTGTTAGAAAACTATCTATCCAACCACATATGTCACAGGATAGGCCGTTAGCGCGCACTTTCTGGAGCAAGCGACAATGCGGAACTGAGTCGAACGCCTTTCGAAAGTCGAGAAGTATGGCATCAACCTGGGAGCCGGTATCTAGAACCTGTTGTATATCATGCACAAAGAGGGCCAGCAGTGTCTCGCATGACCGCTGTTCCCTAAAAACGTGCTGGTTTTTGCATGTGAGCTTCTCAGAGTCTAGCAAGGGCATTATGTCTGGAACACAAAATACGTTCCATGAGTCTACAACAGATCGATGTCAGTGAAATTAGCTGGTAATTATGTGCATCCGATTTTCTACCCATTTTATAGATTGCTATGACCTGGGTCATCTTACAACCCTTGGAGCTTTCCGCTGTTCCAGTGATCTCTGATAGATGAAGGATAAGAATGGTACTATATTTGTAGCATAGTGCCAGCCGCGGTGGTCTAGCGGTTCTAGGCGCTTAGTCCGGACCCGCGGGACTGCTACGGTCGCAGGTTGGAATCCTGCCTCGGGCATGGATGTGTGTAATGTCCATAGGTTAGTTAGGTTTAAGTAGTTCTAAGTTCTAGGGGACTGATGACCACCGATGTTACGTCCCATAGTGCTCAGAGCCACTTGAACCATTTTTTGTAGCATAGTCAACATAAAATCTTACGGAGATAGCGTCTGGAGCAGAATCCTTCCCGGCGTCTAAGGGTCTTAACTGTTTTACAATCCCAGATACACTGGCATTTTGTTGACGGACCTCTGGGTCATTGTTTTACGTGTCAGTACGTGATCGTAAAATGATCTACCATTGTCTGGGTGATGTCTCCGAATGCTGCTTAGAGGCCCCCTACTACAGCATTGCTGCAATAGGTGTGTGCCTGGATTTACTGGCACTCCTCCTCATGCCTTCCTATACTTTTGTACAACAAGTGGAAGGTTTTAGAGAGTCCAGGAATGCCTACCATGACCTTTCCTTACTCTTCTTCATTATGCGTCGAGCCTTTCTTCTCACTATTCGAAAGACCACTAGACTGTCCGCCGTTAGGCGGCACCTAAACTGTCGCCGAGTGACACGCCTGACACGGGTTACTGAGAGGAACTTACCAGCACACGAAGGCTTAGGTTGCCTCTTAAGATGTTGCGTGGGTAAGTCAGCGGCATGGTGGATCACTTTCGTGATGTGGTCCACCCATTCCTGGACATTGCCTGATTGCACTGCCAAAGGTTAATTCTGCTGATCATCCATCTCGACGGCGTCTTTTCAGGAAATGTTGCATCACATAGGCGAATCCTGAGCGGGAAGTGGTAACTAGAATAAAGGTCACACTTCTCACTGAACCGCGTCGGGGAGGGCTGTGGAGCAGAACCAGAAAGCGACGGCAGAGGATGACACTGTAACACCGTTGAAATGCGTAGTAGTATATTTGCTTAGCATGCAGGCGAGATATCAAGAGGTTCTCTAAAACTCGACCCCCACGGCGAGCATTGTGGGATCTCCATGACACACGAGAGTTATTCGAAAAGTAAGGAACGATCGGTCGCAAAATGGAACCCACAGTGAAAATCTGATGAAGTTCTGCACAGGTGTGTTGGACAGTGTCTCTAATATGCCTGTCGATCGCATTATGTCGTTCGTTTTAGTTCCAAGTGCACAGGCAGCACATAAAGATACCTAGAACAATAGTGTCTCCCGCGAAGTACGAGGGCTTGGTGAGAAATTTCGCCTGAAGCTATGCAGCCTACTTTACATAACTGACGTGCGTTTTCTTCTTTAAGACAATTCTCAGCCGAATTCTGAAGGGGCAATGAAGATGCTCCTGCATCGTTTCCAATTGGAAATGTTTGATTACCCACAATGCAGACCCTATTTGTCTCCCTCTGAGTTCCATCTCTACTCACATGAACCGCTGCCTATGGAGACAACGTTTTGGCACAGACAACAAGCTGTACGCCAGCGTAGAGAATTGGCGGAAAGCACTGGAGGCTGCCTTCTGTAACGTGGGTATTGGAAAGTTGGTACAACGCTACTACAAACGTCTAAGTCGGATCGGCGACTATGGAGATAAGTAGCTGGAAGTTGTTGCTAACTGTTGCAAATAAAACAGTTTTGATCTTCACAGTGGTTTCCATTTCGCGACCTATCGTTCCTTACTTTCCGAGTAGCCCTCGTATAATTGGCATTGAATGGCCGGGGGAGTTGTCCTAAAAGATCGCTGAGAGCCTCAGAAGCTGTCACTCTCTATGGTGGTAAATACAGAGAGTAAATTGATCCACACGAGCCTTAATGGCAATGGTTTGCAGGTCAGTAATCTGGGACGGAGCAGAGGAGTGGCGGTGTTGTCGACAAACACAACTACCTTCCAGTTCGGTTGTGCGGCGTCTACATGGAACACCACAACGCCTGCTGACGGTGAAAGTATGCCTTTCGCGAAGCACTTGCATAACTGTGGCGAAAAGAATATGCGATGAAATCCGATGTTGTGGACAACGATGTCGACGAAGGCGACAGGCACCTCTGCCATGAGATTGGCAAAAGTGAAGGAATGTCTTGTTGTATTCCTCAAAGATGTACTCAACTATATTGGTTTAAAACTCACAGACACATGAATGAGGCTCGAATTAGTTCAGAGAAATTGATTAGATGTCAAATGATATGAGCCGATCCGCCTGTAGCATCCCCCACCATGACTACCCCGCTGTATATCTACTTAGCAAACATGTTTTCACATAGCTATATGTTATGGAACGTGAATTACTGTTATTAGTCTATAAGACGACGGCTTCCCGTTTGACGAAGTCTATGCATGTAAAGTAGTTATTTCGAAAGTGATGCTATCTATCAGGTCATTGTTACTTTTGTTAACATGTGAGCCTACTTGCCGAGAGTTCCAACGTATCACAATGCGCGTGCCTGGAGAACAACTTAGGAGTATTACCAAAGCATTTAGACGTATCACACTAGTGTTTCTAACATCATAGTATTACAGATTTCACTTTGGTAACTTATTTGTGGTATATATTATTCTGAGGTTGTGTCTTGTTTTACGTCAGCTATATTAGTTTCATCCTACTAACACGGAAGGGAAAAGTAATTCAGCTGCATTCGGATCAGTGAACCATTAGTAAAAGGTCAAGTCCTACGAGTTTACTTGTCACGTGAATGTTAGGGTCATTGTCAGTTGTGGTGGAACCTTACTGTGCAAAAACTTACACCAGCTCCTATAAATGAAAGAATTTGCATTGAGAAGGAACATTTCCTAGTGTACACGAAATTTCATACGATTAAGATACCGGATGAAGCAGATGTCTTTACAACAAATAGAAATCATTATCTTACGTATTTTCTTTGCTCTGAATGAACATTAAGTATGAAGAACTGACACCCGCCTCAAATTTAGTGATACAATGTCCCAGTAGACAGACCGTCAAAAAGTCAACACAGATCAAACATGAAAACAGGAAAAAGGTGTACTGAACTGTGGAAAAAGAAGCAATATAGAAACATCGAACGGTCCAAGCTCAGGATGTGCAACGTCCAGCGAATCTGTAAGGCCATGGCATCGTAGTTGTGTGGTCGCTATGTTGGATTGTAAAGCAGGAGAGCCGTGTTCAGATCCAACCACGTGCACACACGCCCCTCCCTTAAAAAAAAAAAAAATTATGCACAGTTCGTCCAGACATTCACATGTCTGTTCTTCCTGTGTAGTCTTGGCACTTGTCATACTGTACACTATTACAGAATATGAGTCACCCGGTAAGAATATATTACGTCGCAAGTAGATGTGATAAATAGTGAAACCAGGCGCGATGCCACATAGACCTCTCACAGAAATGAAAACAACTATTTTAGTACAAACTTAAAAAACGGAATTAAGGATTCATAGCATGCCGTACTTGTGTCGATCAAATAGGATGTACCTAAGTATGGAATTTCCTTCGTTACGCCTCGCTGCTGCATCGAACGTTACACCACGACACAGACTTATATCTGAATACACTGAAGAGACACGTCAATGACCGGACGGACAGTTAGTATTTGTGTGAAAACTAAAAGCACGGTGCACAAATGAGATCTGAACACGGATCTCCACTTCGTAGTTCAATATGACGCCGTGATGGTTCACATCCGCTGGATGTTGCACATCTTGAGCATGGACAGTGCGCTGTTTCTATTTTGCTCCGTTTTTCGCTGTACAGTACAACTTCTTCCTGTTTTTATGCTTGATCCACTGGGCCATCTCACCGCTAAATCTGAGTGGTATGCAATGGGGACTTTTCCTTATGACAATACTCTTTCCTGCGTGCCGTTAAGAAGGCTACGACGCACTCAATGTGAAGACGTCAAGGCTGCAGAACAACCTACAGAACAGTATAGAGAACTAATTTCTGTAAGATGAGGTAGGCTTCAAAGACCAAAATCATAAAGGAATTCGTGATAAAATTTTCTTGCTGTACTTTCTGATAGTGTCAATACGAATTTACTTTGCTTCGGTCTGTCAGCATAGCTTTCGCTCTTGGTAAGCCGGTTCTGTCATTTCCTCATATCCTCCGCAAATGGAACCATAAGGAGCCTAAAGAAAAAGATGTACAGAACGTAGTAGACTCATTACGAAAGACTTACCACTCGAAAGTTTATCGAGTAGCTTTAACATCAAGAACACTGCTGTCGACACTCAGCAACTCAAGCAGATGTATGTTAATCCGTTTTCCAACGTGTCTGTGCAACGAAACCAGTGGCATCTGCATCTACATCTACTGACACAATCCGTAAGCCACCGTACGGTACGTGGCGGAGGGTGCCCTGTCATTTTATTCCCTGTTCCACTAGAAAAAGGATCGAGGGAAATAACCCTGTATATAAGCCTCTGTATAGGTACTTGTTTCTCTTATTTTCGTGGTCCCTATGCGAAATGTACAGGGTGGCGCACGAAATGCGTTACCAATTGTTTCTTTTACAATTTACGACGCACATTAGATACCCAACTGGGATCTCTACAGCAGTGCCAGCAGAGCTTGGAAAAGCAAATAGGTTACGAAATGACGTGTAATTCACGATGCTGCCGGTAGGAGACTAGTGAGCAGCAATGGCTGACAATGGAAGACTGTCGACACAGCAACGATCGGCAATTGTGTTACTTTTTCATGAAACGAAAAGCCTTGTTGTGACTCAGAGGTGTTTTAGACAACAGTTTAGCACACGATGGGTCCCTTGCAAGAAGACTATCAACAGGTTGTACGATAAATTTGTACGGGAAGGAACAGTATTGGAAGCGAAGCGACCTCAGCCTAAGCCTGTTTGTTCGTCGGAGAATATTGAAGCGGTACGAGTTGCTGTCCAGAGGAGTCCCGTGAAATCGTGTAGAAAGGTAGCAGTGCAACTGGGAATATCCAGACACTCCGTTCAACGCATTCTTAAAATTGACCTCCATATGTACCCATAAAAGATGACCTGTGCACAGAATCTCACTGAAGAACACAAACAGCATAGACTACTGTTTGTTAGTGGGCGGAGGATAGGGAAGAAACACTCAAAAACGTTAGGTTTTCAGACGAGGCGTATTTTGATTTAGACGGTGTAGTTAAGAAACAAAATGTACGCTTTTGGGCCACTGAAAACCCACAAGTGCTTCATGAACGACAACATTATGCTGCAAGGATTACAGCGTGGGCAGCAATTTCCAGTCACGGACTTATTGGACCCTTTTTCTTTGAAGAAACTGTGAACAGAGAGCGTTATTTGAGCATGCTTCGCAATAGCTTCATTCCACAGCTTCTTGCTACTGCCTTGCTAGATGGAGCAAGGCCACATTCTGCAAACACTGTGTTGGAGTTTTTACACCAGCATTTCGACACGCGGATCATTTGACTCTGGTTTCCAGGTCGCTTCAATGACGGACAAAATTGGCCCCCCAATAGTCCAGACCTCAATCCATGTGACATTTTTCTTTGGGGGTACCTAAAGGAAAAAATTTTCCGGAACCGTCCACGTGATTTAATGGAGCTCAGAAGAAATGGTTCAAATGGCTCTGGGCACTATGGGACTTAACATCAGTGGTCATCAGTCCCCTAGAACTTAGAACTACTTAAACCTAACTAACCTAAGGACATCACACACATCCACGCCCGAGGCAGGATTCGAACCTGCGACCGTAGCAGTCAAGCGGTTCCGGACTGAGCGCCTGAACCGCGAGACCACCACGGCCGGCGAGCTCAGAAGACTTATTCTTCAAGCTTGCAGTGAAATTACGGAAGACATGTGCCGTAGGGTAATCACTAACTTCAGTGTTAGTTTGAAGGAAGTTATTAAACGAAATGGTGGACATATTGAGCATGTGTTGAATTAGAACAAATCTCCATGGACGTCTCTTCATTGTAGTATACGTTCCTTTCGGATTGTATTGACAATAAAGTTTATATTCACAAACAAATTGGTAACACATTTCGTGCACCACCCAGTATCTTACTGGCAATGCTTCAAATTCCTTTCTCTAAATTTTCTCGGTAGTGTACCTCGAAAAAGCGTCTCCTTCACTCCAGGCACTCCCGTTTGAGTTTTCGAAGCATCTCTGCAATACCTGCGTGCAGTTCGAACCCACCGGCAGTAAGTCTAGCAGCCTGCCTCTGCACTACTTCGGTGTCTGACTTTAATCCGACCTGGCGTGGAACCCAAACGCTCGAGCACTAGTGAAGAATACGCAGCGCCAATGTCCTATATGTGGTTTCTTTTACAGATGAAGCACACGTTGCCAAAACTCCCTTAATAAACCAAAGTCGTCCATTCGTCTTCCCTACCTCCTCACATGCTACTTCCATTTTGCAACGTTACGCCCAGATACTTAAACAAAATGACTGGGTTAAGCACGACGCTACTAACTCCCTCATACTCACTTAGATTTTTCTTTCTATGTTTAGAGCCAGACCTCGTGCTTTTGTTAACAGTCTGCAGTGGGCTACCGTGCCAAATGCTTTTCGGGAATCTAGAAAGCTGGACTCTGCTTGTCGCCCTTCATCCATAGTTCGCAATGTATCTTGAGAGAAAAGAGCAAACCGTGTTTCGCACGATCGAAGATTTCTAAAACCACACTGATTCGTGGATTTAAACTTCCCACTCTTAAGGCAATTTGTTATATCCGAATTCAGAAAATGTTTGAGAATTCTGCAACAAAGCGATGTTAGTGATATAGGTCTGTAATTTAGCGGGTTCGTTCTTTTATCCTTCTACCACGGATATTTCGGAAATGTCCGTTACAGACTTCTAGGACTTGTAAAGGGGAGTGATTACATAATATTCATAACAGAAACGCAAGTCCGGCAACTTACTGTTTCCGTTTTACAAGGGTTTCAGTTCAGATATTTAACTCACCCACTTCTGCTTGAGGTACCTACGAGGGTCACTCCAAAGAAATGCACACTATTTTTGTAAAAATTCAGTTTTCATTCTGCAAGTGTAAAAGTTTTACAGTGTGTAGATACATCCTTCCTGCTTATTTTCTAACTTAGTTCTACCTGTTCCCGTGAGTGGCGCCGTCACAGCATGTCTTCAAGATGGCTGCTACAGTTGACGTTTGTCAGAAGCAACGTGCTGTCATAGAATTCCTATGCTGTGAAAACGAGACAGTGGGAAACATCCACAAGAGGGTGAAAGAGGAGTATGGAGATGCTGCTGTCGATCGCAGTACAGTTATTTAGTGGCCAAGCAGGTTACGTGATGAAAACGAGCACGGCAGTATTGAAGATTCTCCTCGCAGCGGTAGGCTTCGCACTGCACACAACCCAGACAATGTGCAGAGAGGTAATGAATTGGTGACTGCTGACAGACGCATCACAGTGAACGAATTGTCACGCTACTTTGGGATAGGGGAAGGAAGTGTTTGCAGAATTCTGGAAGTGTTGGCCTTAAAAAAGGTTTGTGGCAGGTGGGTTCCCAGGACGCTGACAGTGGCTCACAAAGAGACAAGAACAACGGTATGCAGCGAACTTATGAAACAGTACGAGAATGATGGAGATGAATTTCTTGGAAGAATTGTGACAGGTGATGAAACATGGCTCAATCATTTTTCACCAGAGACGAAGAGGCAATCAATTGAGTGGCATCATGCAAATTCAAACAAGAAAAAAAAATGCAAAACCACACCTTCTGCTGGAAAAGTTATGGCTACGGTGTTTTTCGATTCCGAAGGACTCTTGCTTGTGGAAATCATCCCAAGTGGAACCACCATAAATTCTGATGCATATGTGACGACACTGAAGAAACTTCAAGCTCGACTGACTCGTGTTCGACCACATCGGCAAAAGAAGGATGTTTTGCTATTGCACAACAGTGCACGGCCACATGTCAGTCAAACAACCATGGAAGCGATCACAAAACTCGGATGGACAACACTTAAACACCCGCCTTACAGTCCTGACCTGTCTCCATGTGAATATCATCTCCCTGGGAAACTGAAAGACGCTGCCAAACAGTTGCTCCAACAGGTTGGCCCAGAATTTTACCGTGCGGGTGTACAGGTGCTGCTTCCAAGATGGCGTAAGGCAGTAGAGAGGGATGGAAATTATGTGGAGAAATGAAAATATTGTTCCTAAAGGATGCACCTACACACTGTATAACTTTCAAACATATAGAATAAAAGATGGATTTAAAAAAATAATGTGCATTTCTTTTGGAGTGACCCTCGTAATCAGGCGTGAGGCCGTTCAGTTATTAGGTTACATTTCGAGAGGAAACATAACGAAACATCCATTTACGTTTTTAGCACATTTATGTTAACACTTAAATAATACGTGTTTATTTTATTTCGAAACAAAAAAGCACGTAACATACTGTACGTATAGAACAGTACTGATGCATTACAACAGCGGCTCTATGTGACGATGACCAACGTTGCTATAGACATTAAACCTACTAATCATGTTCTGGTACACACTCTCCATGTGAGACGTCTCTCAATTTCCCAGTACAGGAACCAGGAATCGTGCACGGAGAACATCCTCTGTCTCTACGAAAGTCTCTTGTATGCGACGTTAAAATGACATCACGTGATCGTCTGACGTAGTACACATCATCCTTTGTACCCTACTACATACCAGGACAAGCAGCTCCGAGGCATTTCTCTTTCCCTAAACAAACGTGGATGCGCTATGCATCTGAATTGAAACTATCGTAGAACTGAAATGATACGTTTCCGAACTAAGATTACTATCCAAAATATTATGTACTCACTCCCCTCTGCAAGTCCTATAACTATGTAGCGGGAATTACCGAACACCCTGTATTCAGGAGCCTGTTGCACTTTTCTGCAGTCGCTTGAGACTTTGAGCTGGGTGAGAGATTCGCAATAAATGCAAACAAAGTAAAGAGCCCGTGCCGTAAAACTTGATACTCATATATCTTCAGGAAAATGTAATTCCACCAGATCAGTTTGCCTAATATGCGCAGATTTTTAAAAGTTCATAAACTCCCAGAGCTTGTTAAAGTGTGAGAGCAAGATAACGCCTCGTTATAACCTGCCCAGCTCGCGAAGTACCGTTTCAAGTGCAGTTACGTCGATCATATTACGATTGTCCTGAATTAATTGTCTAGAAAGTATACACCCGATCCATGCCCGTTCAGGTGCAAACGACCGTATTCCGTGACAATAGGTCCTTTAGCGTGGCTTACTGTTATATACTGCTGATATTCCGTGACGCTGTGCCACGCTCTTCTGCTGTTTCAACTACAGGGCTTTATTACAGATTGTTTTCATGTAGATACCAAATTATAAATGCAGTTAACTTTCTATCGAAATCAACGAGAACATTTCCGTGCTACCCGCTCGTTTTTAGAGTTTCTGCCGTGGTATAACTATTCTCAACTTTGGCCTGAACGCAAACACGGTTTTACGTCGCAACACGGTATTTAACGTCCACACAGTGTGCAGGGTCAGTAGAGATTTACGGCAGATTACTCTCTTAATACGTTAACGGAGCATAGGCGTTTGGTTCAATATAGCCTGTGTGGTAACGCGGTACGGGGTCTAAGAGAATTTTACGTAGCTTTTAGAATTATGTCCTTAACTGAGAAATCAGGGCGTTCAAGTCGTGTCCAGAAAACAGTTAGAGCTTCGTAGCATTCAACACACTTTTTACAATTGCTCGCATAATACGGCAAAAGTTTTCCAAATTCATAGCTCTCACTTTCCGTCTGTCAATGTTCAAATTATCTTACTAGAACTATTGAAACATGCAGTAACGATCGCAACGACAATATATTGCACAGACGTTTCTCTTGTTACTTTCTGATTTATATATTTCCAACCTGGTAGTCCGTTCTTGCTTTATGGTTCAAATGGCTCTGAGCACTATGGGACTTAAACATCGGAGGTCAAAAGTCCCCGACAACTTACAACTACTTAAACCTAACTAACCTAAGGACATCAACACATCCATGCCCGAGGCAGGATTCGAACCTGCGACCGTAGCGGTCACGCGGTTCCGGACTAAAGCGCCTAGAACCGCTCGGCTACTACGACCGGCTTGCTTTATGGGAGCACTGCTGTAGGGTATCTAGAGTACTGCTAAGGTATAGCAATTGAACATAACTTGCGCTCTTACGTTTCCGTAGAAACTGAGAATAGTGACTTTAAAGGCATTTGTTGACACATTGTTTCTCATGTACAGTCCTCTAGATATAAAAGAGATCCATTTACAGCTTACATTCCCATTAAGATTAGTTTTTACTATTAATATCTTGCTATAGGTCGCCGGCCGAAGTGGCCGTGCGGTTAAAGGCGCTGCAGTCTGGAACCGCATGACCGCTACGGTCGCTGGTTCGAATCCTGCCTCGGGCATGGATGTTTGTGATGTCCTTAGGTTAGTTAGGTTTAACTAGTTCTAAGTTCTAGGGGACTAATAACCTCAGCAGTTGAGTCCCATAGTGCTCAGAGCCATTTGAACCATTTTTGCTATAGTTCACACATATTTTTTGTGCCGTAAACAGGACTGTCACGTTTATGCTCATTATTTTTTGGGTCTTTTTGATTATATACGTTTGAGAAAAATGTCAACGGTAGCTTATGGTGCAATATCGAAAAATGAGTGTAATGAATGGAGAAATATGAAATATGTAAATTTTGGAATAAAACAAATTTTTTTACGTCACTGATTAATGCTGAGTTACGTCTTGTAGACAAAGAAATTTACTTTTACAGACCGTAATTGCTAGTTTCGTACCTAAGAGCGGTTTAGTAAGTGACGGATCAGAGATGTTTTCTGTCTGAATATACACCAGGAGGTGTACTACAAAATCAAAAGGTGACCGCAAATTCGGGAAAAGGGCACCTACTTCCTGGGATAGATAAAAGATGTTTACTGACGTGAATAAATCTATAATATGACTTATTATTCAGGTGCAGTACTACACATTACTTTTTTTTTTTTTTTTTTTTTAAACCAGCGTGGTAGATACGATCGAAAATGTGTGTCAGTGTTCATCGATGAAACACTATACGCAAAATACATATCGAGTTTATGAACTCACCTTTATCATTCATCACTATGGAAGGTTTGTATGACCCACAAGCCGAACGGTTCTCAGAGTACCCAAACAGGTTCTGGAGTTTCCAACTCCCCTGTCCTCTGTCACATCCAGATCTGATCGAACTCCTCCGCCTCTTGATCTTCGACGATTATTAAACTCCACTTATTTATACACACAAAAATAATATCTGTTACTTAAGCAGGTTTTTTGAACTTCTTTTTGTCAACTGGGCAGTAAGCATAAAATCACATGATCATACGAATTTATGACGCACAAAGTGTTACACCTGAGACACAAGCTAAGGGTATCGCAGAAGGGACAGTTAGGACCGTCTTTAGTGATATATCTTGAACGACCTAACATTACACAGGTTACACGCCATTTTCGAACTTAGGAAGCATACTGAAAAATACTGTTACAATGTGGCCGTTCTTCATCATCAATTAATTTTTACGACAACGTGAGAAAGCACGTCGGTGACTTCGTATACGGGGTGATTAACAATTCCTTTTGAAAGCTTCTTGGCGTTTTAGTAAGGACCTAGTAGACGGAGGTTCAAAAAAAGGTTCAAATGGCTCTGAGCACTATGGGACTCAACTTCTGAGGTCATTAGTCCCCTAGAACTTAGAACTAGTTAAACCTAACTAACCTAAGGACATCACAAACATCCATGCCCGACGCAGGATTCGAACCTGCGACCGTAGCGGTCTTGCGGTTCCAGACTGCAGCGCCTTTAACCGCACGGCCACTTCGGCCGGCAGACGGAGGTATGATAAGGAACTCACATCCGGAATTTAATGGTATGGATATAAAATAAGTTCTAAGGTCAGATCAGTTTCGAATTTCCCACTTCACAGTACTGGACGCATTTGAGAAGAGGTCGGTTTTATAGCTATACATGTCATTTTCGTCCGACTACAACAACGACTGACAGATACTTTTACGTTCGCTACTAAGAGGGATAGCTGTGGTGCTTCACGATCACGCCGCACTCTCGACTTCGATCAGGGTGTCCTTCGTGACGTGGAAGAGGACCCGAAGACCAGTACTGGAAACGCTGACCATGCGTTGGGCTCCTCGACAGTACACAGTTTTGAGGTCATTCTTCACGTTGAGCGCATACAGTGAAGTAGGAGCTATTAACCTAACCCGATCCTTAATTTCACATCCGAACATTCTCGGACGATGGCTCTTGAAATTCTCCACTACATACCCAAGAAGCCTTGAATAAGAATTGTGAAACAAACTGTACAAAGAATGGCTAAGACTCTACTGTGGAGATAATTAGATAGTAGCAGCCCGTAACTGAGCAGCCCAGAATTCGGTTTCAATTTCCACACTGCCTCAGCATTGAAGAAATTTTGGTAGTGAGGCACGCAGTAAACGGAAAGACGTAGTTACTTAGTCAACGTACCTGCCGGCAAAATACCAAGTCAGCAAACAGATTTAGTACACACACCTGAACAAGGAACTATGCACAGGCATAATGGAGAGTTTTTAAGTTTGTTTTACTTTACGGAAGAAACAGTGCATGTCATGTTTTATATTTTATTGCAGCACGTTTCGATCGATTCTTTGAACTCCTTTGGACGTGGCTATGGAGACAGCGTGCCCATAGAGTCCCCGCTCTTGCACACAGCACCTGGCCGGCCGCGGTGGTCTCGCGGTTCTAGGCGCGCAGTCCGGAACCGTGCGACTGCTACGGTCGCAGGTTCGAATCCTGCCTCGGGCATGGATGTGTGTGATGTCCTTAGGTTAGTTAGGTTTAAGTAGTTCTAAGTTCTAGGGGACTAATGACCACAGCAGTTGAGTCCCTTAGTGCTCAGAGCCAAACAGCACCTGACGTGTTTACGGAGGTTGTGTGCGCTGATATGAAACTTCCTGGCAGATTAAAACTGTGTGCCGCACCGAGACTCGAACTCGGGAGCTTTGCTTTTTGCCGGGAAGTTCTCTACCAACTGAGCTACCCAAGCACGACTCACGTCCCGTCCTCGAAGCTTTACTTCTGCCAGTACCTCGTCTCCTACGTTACAAACTTTACAGAAGCCCTTCTGCAAGGTTCGCAGGGGTAGCTCAGTTGCCCGCGAAAGCGAGGGTCCCGAGTTCGATTCTCGGTGCGGCACACAGTTTTAATCTGCCAGGAAGTTTGTTTTGGAGGCTTTCGAAGAGATGCTGGCTCCGATAGTTGGCTGATTCATAAGAGCTGATATACAATGGCACGAAGGGCGATGTGATAGAATTAAGAATCCCTTCATTTACACTTATTAAAAGTTTGAGTTTTTACAAATAATTAAATAATTCATGAATTAAGGGGCTCCGGAACTCCCTATACTTACAATGTTAAAATAACGCTTATAAATTACATCTTTCCTCACAAAGTATTTGAGGTAGGAAGTTGAACTTTTTACAGATTATTTATTGAAATATGGGCTACAACTTAACACAGGGATTTTACAAAATTTTAGTTCGGTTATTAAAGATGATTTTTTTTCAATTGTAATGAAAATTCACAACATTCTTTTGCAATTTTTTATTTATATATTCAAAAATAGACATTTTTTTGGAAAAAGGCTGTGTTAAATTATGCAGAAGGTACTGTGTAACATTTACTGAAAGTTTAAAACAAATATGTTTGGAAGATCCTTAGAAAACATGTAATTAGTATGAGAAAATAAAAGTTTTGGGAATCGAGCGACAAAGATTGGATTAACTTTTTAGTGCATTCCAGGTCCATAGGATGGATTATCTTCATGCTCTGCAAACTCCTCCTCCAGCTTCCTCTTGTCCCTCCTTCTGTTTACTCTTGCTTGTATTTCTAGACTCTTTACAGCCCTGTCTGGAGCCCGAAGGCGTTCCTTGTCTAAAGCAAGCATCGCTCGTACCATGTTAGAACCTATCTTCATTCCCATATTTCTAAATACCTTGCACCTTACAATGTTGCCATCATTGAAAGTCGCAACAGCATCATACACACCAAAGTGAAGTGTTTCTATCCCAACAAATACAGTCTTGGGGATTCTCGACCATATAACACTATTTACACTTTCATTGGGGTTTTGAGTTTTTCCGTGAATACACTTTTTCAACAGTTCAGGTGCTGCTAAGTCTCTGAAAATAGGTTTTATCACCTCCATTATTGCATGAGGCAGACTATGCTTACGAGTGTACACTTCACCAGTTAGCAATCCTTTGTTATATTTACACCAACTGCCTTCTTCTTTGGGACACAAGCTATGTTGGGGATTTTCATCGTCTTTATTGTTTACAGTAATAACACATACCTTTGGTTTTCCAACATTTCTCCTTTTCTTAAAAGCCTTCAGAGGATTTCTAATAACTTTACTTTTACTCATTATTATACTTCAACAAAACAGAGACTCAAGAAACAGAATTAATTACGAATATTTTCGAGATAACGACAGAGTAAATAAACATGAAACAATCGACAATCACACCAGCGATATATATTGAACCATCACAGGTTAGCCACAACACATACTTTATCTCACATCACTAAAATGTACCTGATGAACACGGACGTTAATAATACCACCATTTGACAACAATTTAACAGCGCCGCAGTAGGTCACGCCCATGTAGAACACATTTCAAAAAAAATTTAAAAATAGTTGTAGTCTTCGGAATTGAATAAATTATATATCTATTAAAAGGTAATAGTCTGCAGATTCAGAAAACGCAAAAAAGTAAAAATTGAACTTTTCATGATTTTGAGCCTTTCCGGAGCCCCTTATTACAATCGCTTCTAAGCGAAAATCTGACCCACTACTGTCGGAGTAACAACAGAATTAAACTCTTTCGAATTTCGTGTAATACATACCCACATACGCTGATTAGTTGAAGGGTATCCGTCGGTGAAATATCAGGTTGGGTATTGGTACTCGTGATGAAGGTGTTCGTAAAACACTGGTATCTATTGATATGGAAGGTGGGAAGACGACATCCGGATATACATGGACTTAGATGACCTCAGATGAACTTAGTTGCAGAAACTGCACATATATAACAGTTGAATAAATATTAAATGAATAACGTAACCATATTTATCTGTTGCACAACGAATAGCAGAAGACGTAAAATGGAAGTTTGTGAGCGAATACGTAAGTGTGTGCTGTGGTAAAAATATCACGTTTATTCAAGAACAGCTGAACAAACTACACTACTGGCCATTAAAATTGCTACACCAAAAGGAAATGCAGATGATAAACGGGTATTCATTGGACAACTATATTATAGTAGAACTGACATGTGATGACATTTTCACGCAATTTGGGTGTATAGATCCTGAGGAATCAGTACCCAGAACAAACATCTCTGGGCGTAATAATGGCCAGGATACGTCTGGGCATTGAGTAAAACAGAGCTTGGAAAGCGTGTACAGGTACAGCTGTCCATGCAGCTTCAACACGATACTATATTTCATCAAGAGTAGTGACTGGCGTATTGTGATGAGCCAGTTACTCGGCCACCATTGACTAGACGTTTTCAGTTGGTGAGAGATCAGGAGAATGTGCTGGCCAGGGCAGCAGTTGAACATTTTCTGTATCCAGAAAGGCCCGTACAGGACCTCCAACATGCGGTCGTGCATTATCCTGCTGAAATGTAGGGTTTCGCGGGGATCGGATGAATGGTAGTGCCACGATTCATAACACATCTGAAATGTAACGTCCACTGTTCAAAGTGCCGTCAATGCGAACAAGAGGTGACCGAGACGAGTAACCAATGGCACCGCATAAAATCACGCCGGGTGATACGCCAGTATGACGATGACGAATACACGCTTCCAATGTGAGTTCACCGCGATGTCGGTAGACACCGATGCGACCATCATGATGCTGTAAACAGAACCTGGATTCATCCGAAAGAATGACGTTTGGCCATTCGTGCAGCCAGGTTCGTCGTTGAGTACACCATCGCAGGCGATCCTGTCTGTGATGCAGCGTCAAGGGAAACCGCAGCCATGGTCTCAGAGCTGATAGTCGATTCTGCTGCAAACGTCGTCGAACTGTCGTGCAGATGGTTGCTGTCTTGCAAACGTCCCCATCTGTTGACGCAGGGATCGAAACGTGGCTGCGTGATCCGTTACAGCCATGATGATAAGATGCCTGTCATCTCGACTGCTAGTGATACAAGGCCGTTGGAATCCAGCACGGCGTTCAGTAATACCCTCCTGAACCCACCGATTCCATATTCTGCTAACAGTCATTGGATCCCGACCAACGCGAGCAGCAATGTCGCGATACGATAAACCGCAATTGCGATTGGCTACAATCCTACCTTTATCAAACTCGGAAACGTGATGGTGAGCATTTATCTTCCTTACAGGAGGCATCACAACAACGGTTCACCAGGCAACGGCGGTAAACTGCTGTTTGTGCATGAGAAATCGATTGGGAATTATTCTCATGTCAGTCCGTTGTAGGTGTCGCCACCGGCGCCAACCTTGTGTGCATGGCATGAAAAGCTATGTTGTTGTTGTTGTGGTCTTCAGTCATGAGACTGGTTTGATGCAGCCCTCCATGCTACTCTATCCTGTGTAAGCTTCTTCTTCTCAGAGTACTTACTGCAACCTGCATGCTTCTGAATCTGCTTAGTGTATTCATCTCTTGGTCTCCCTCTACGACTTTTACCCTCCACGCTGCCCTCCAATGCTAAATTTGAGATCCCTTGATGCCTCAGAACATGTCTTACCAACCGGTCCCTCCTTCTTGTCAAGTTTTGCCACAAACTCCTCTTCTCCCCAATTCTATTCGATACCTCCTCATTAGTTATGTGGTCTACCCATCTAATCTTCAGCATTCTTCTGTAGCACCACATTTCGAAAGCTTCTATTCTCTTCTTGTCCAAAATATTCATCGTCCATGTTTCACTTCCATACATGGCTACACTCCTTACAAATACTTTCAGAAACGAGTTCCTGACACTTAAATCTATACTCGATGTTAACAAATTTCTCTTCTTTAGAAACGCTTTCCTTGCCATTGGCAGTCTACATTTTATAACCTCACTACTTCGACCATCATCAGTTGTTTTGCTCCCCAAATAGCAAAACTCCTTTACTACTTTAAGTGTCTCATTTCCTAATCTAATTCCCTCAGCATCACCCGACTTAATTCGACTACATTCCACTATCCTCGTTTTGCTTTTGTTGATTTTCATCTTATATCCTCCTTTCAAGGCACTGTCCATTCCGTTCAACTGCTCTTCTAAGTCCTTTGCTGTCTCTGACAGAATTACAATGTCATCGGCGAACCTCAAAATTTTTATTTCTTCTCCATAGATTTTAATACCTACTCCGAATTTCTCTTTTGTTTCCTTTACTGCTTGCTCAATATAAAGATTGAATAACATCGGGGAGAGTCTACAACCCTGTCTCACTCCCTTCCCAACCGCTGCTTCCCTTTCATGTCCCTCGACTATTATAACTGCCATCCGGTTACTGTACAAGTTGTAAATAGCCTTTCGTTCCCTGTATTTTACTCCTGCCACCTTTAGAATTTGAAAGAGAGTATTCCAGTCAACATTGTCAAAAGCTTCCTCTAAGTTTACAAATGCTAGAAACGTAGGTTTGCCTTTCCTTAATCTTTCTTCTAAGATAAGTCGTAGGGTCAGTATTGCCTCACATGTTCCAATATTTCTACGGAATCCAAACTGATCTTCTGCAAGGTCGGCTTCTACTAGTTTTTCCATTCGTCTGTAAAGAATTCGCGTTAGTATTTTGCAGCTGTGGCTTATTAAACTGGTACTTCGGTAATTTTCACATCTGTCAACACCTGCTTTCTTTGGGATTGGAATTATTATATTCTTCATATTCTGAAAAGAAACGTCATCTTCGAGGTGTAGCAATTTTAATGGCCAGTAGTGTGATAAGCTAAAGAACTAATAATTAGGTCATGGTTGCTGTTCTACATAACGCTCGTGGCTGAGTTACCAAATTACATTCACAACTGCGTCTTGCGCAACCTAGCGCGATATATCATTAATTGTTAATTATAGAATGATCAGGGGAACCTTCAATGGTGACATTCACGAACATATAGAAATATAATAGAGATTGAGGACAAATATAAGAATGAAAAAAAACTTCACATGATTGTAAAATCGCCGTTCCCTTGACTTGAGTGCACGAAGCAAGTGAACATGAATTCATCAGTAAGAATAAACTCTTACTAGCTGCACTAGAGAAGAATTTCTGACACTAATTTGTAAGTTTTACCGCGAGAATCACTAATTGTAACGTGCAATGTTTCTCACAATCCGCGAACGCGTGATCGTCACAAACAAAAAACCTGCATAAAATGAAAGGTAAAATTCAGAGTAGCTGACGAAATTTGACAGGATATATTACTGTGAGTCATGATCTTCGAACTGTGGGTTTCAGAGCCATACGTAACATGTGCTGAAACAACAAAGTTACTTGGAAATCTATTCAGTTATAACACACTCGTGAGAACGCCAACGAACTAAATCTGTCTGAACTGACGAGATACATCACGAGTCCACATTTCTGGACAGAGGAGGAGCAGGACAATGGTTTGCATGCATGGACAGGTGCAACTGGTTATATTGTTCTGAATATAACCAGAAACATTCCGTATACCGCTCAACGACCACGGAACGGTGAGAGCAAGACGTTAATTTTGACTGAAGCTGAAATCTACAAAAATAAGATAATGAATTAACTGTGGATACGTATACTCACACTTAGTCGGTGTCGCCCATCTCGCGCCTACCGGAACACTGCCGCGTGACGCCTTTTGGAACCCAGGCGTTCCGTTACTCCGTAAGTGCCACAGAGTTCCCTTCTGTGCGGTGCCAACCTATACAAGACCTTCGCCAAGGCGAACAGAAACCAATTTGCTGCGTGGTATGTGCTTTATGGGGTTGGCTATTCTGCCACGGAAGCAGACTACTTTTTCTACCCTGGAAACTGAAATTTACCTTGTACACGTTCATATATGCTTTTCATTCATCCGATGAGCATTGGAAAGGATGTATATACTGACTTACAGCAGATAGATGTGTTGAATATGCTTGTGGGGCTTCGATAGTTACCAAAAGTCTTGAAACATCCTGGCAGATTAAAACTGTGTGCCGGACTGAGACTCCAACTCTGGACCTTTGCCTTTCGCGGGCAAGTGTTCTACCAACTGACCTACCCAAGCACGACTCACGCCCCATCCTCACAGCTTTACTTCTGCCTGTACCTCGTCTCCTACCTTCCAAACTTTACAGAAGCTCTCCTGCGAACCCTGTAGAACTAGCACTCCTGAAAGATAGGATATTGTGGAGACATGGCTTAGCCACAGCCTGGGGGGATTTTTCCAGAATGAGATTTTCACTCTGCAGCGGAGTGTGCGCTGATATGAAACTTCCTGGAAGATTAAGTTTTAATCTGCCAGGAAGATTCATATCAGAGCACACGCCGCTGCAGAGTGAAAATCTCATTCTGGAACCAAAATTCTTAGTAAAATGTCAGGGGAAATAAAGGTAATATACGTTGTGACCACTATAGATACACTCAGCTGCTAAGTCTTCTTTTATATATTTTATAGTTTGCGCCCGGAACTGAGATGCCAGAGTTATATTAAATGTTCAATGAAATGATGAAGAGTGGTAATGTAGAGACGCCCCACAGTCTGAACATTATGACCATATGCCGAATAGCCGCTACATAAACCTTTGGCGCCGATAACAGCGGCGACGCGTCGTGGCATGGAAGAAATGATGCCCTGGTAGATCGCTGCAGTGAGTTGACACCACGTCTGCATCCAGTTCCCGTATCAACCGGGAAGGGAGGCGAAGAGATCTGATGCCACGTTCAATCGCATCCCAGATGTGTTCGATCTGGTTCAGATATGGCGACTGAGGGGCGATCACATCGATTGGAAATCGCCACTTTATTCCACGAACCACTCTATCGTAACCTAGGCCTTCTGACATGGCACACTACGTGGGCGAAAAATGCCACTCCCGTAGGGATACAACATCTTCATGTGTACCTGGGTGTGTGTGGCCTTCATCCAGTGTATGATACTTCTTGGCCCTCACTGTGCATTTCTCGAGCTCCGCTGGTCGCATGTAAGCCAATGTCATTGCTCCGCAGAGCATAATGGAGCCGCCGCCAGGATGCCTCAGTATTACAGTACAGGTGTCAAGGAGCGGTTCCCCTGCAAGATGACGGATTCGCGCCTTCCCATCGGCATGATGAAGAGGGTATCTGCGTTCGTGAGTTCATCCAACGCTCAGACAGTGCTCAAACGTTCAATGTCGAAGGTCGGGTGACCATATCAGCCGTAGTTGCCGATGTTTTAGCGGTAACATTGTCACATTCATGGGTGGTTGGCTGCAAAGCCCTATTGTTCGGCAGGCTATGTGTTCAGACGCATTAGTAATCCGCCCAAAGTCTGATACTACTTTCGCCACACTTTTCCGTCTGTCCTGTGCTACCAGTCTGCCCATCCTACCAAGTCCGTCTTCAGTAATGAGGGGTGGCCGACCAACCCCATGACGTCTGGACGTGGTGTCACCTAGTTTTCACTGAATTTTGAAGACACCCACTACAGCACTCATCGAACACCGACAAGTCGTGCAGTTTCCGAAATGTTCATGCCGAGCCTCTGGACCATTACACTCTGCCCTCTCACAAACTCACAAGGGAACCTCCCCATCGCACCCCCCTCAGATTTAGTAATAAGTTGGCACAGTGGATAGGCCTTGAAAAACTGAACACAGATCAATCGAGAAAACATGAAGAAGTTGTGTGAACTATGAAAAAATAAGCAAATTATACAAACTGTGTAGTCCATGCGCAAGATAGGCAACAACAAGGAGACGGCAAGCTACTGAGGGCCGTGGTCCAGTGGTTAGCGTGAGCAGCTCCGAGACGAGAGGTCCTTGGTTTAAGACTTCCCTCGGGCGAAAAATTTAACTTTTTATTTTCAGTTTGTGTAACAAACGCTCATGTTTTCATCACTTTTTTGGGAGTGATTATCACATCCACAAGCAAACCTAAATCGGCCAAGGTAGAAGAATCTTTTTACCCATTCGCCAAGTGTACAAGTTAGGTGGGTCGACAACATATTCCTGTCATGTGACGCACATGCCGTCACCAGTGTCGTATAGAATATATCAAACGTGTTTTCCTGTGGAGGAATCGGTTGACCTATGACCTTGCGATCAAATGTTTTCGGTTCCCATTGGAGAGGCACGTCCTTTCGTCTACTAATCGCACGGTTTTGCGGTGCGGTCGCAAAACACAGACACTAAACTTATTACAGTGAACAGAGACGTCAATGAACGTATGGATGGATCATAACTTTGCTAAAATAAAGAAAAATACTTCGCTTGAGGGAAGACTTGAACCAAGAACCTCTCGTTCCCCAGCTGCCCACGCTAACCACGAGACCACGGCGCTCCTGAGCTCACGCTGTCCTTGATGTTACCTGTCTTTCACATGTTAGTTTGTATATTTTGCTTATTTTCTCATAGTTCCACACAACTTCTTCCTGTTTTCTCGATTGATCTGTGTTTAGTGTTTCAAGGCCTATCCACTGTGCCAACTTATTACTAAATCTGAGGGGGGTGCGATGGGGAGGTTCCCTTGTCAGATATTTCACGCACCTTCCGAGCCATAGTTACTTTTTCGTACATCCATAGTTAAAATGGAGGACTGTGGGACGCCAGCCAGTATAAATTTATATTGAAAATAAAGAAATTCCTCCAACTGTATTTAGGTGTCGATTTTATTTTGGCAACTAGTTTCAACGTTGTAACATCGTCATCTTCAGGCCCATACACTTGTTGACATCAACTGCGTGCGGCTGATACTAGACGTCAGAGGTGAGATATGGACGTGCTCCGTGTAGAAGGTGGGTAGTTACTTAGTCGTAAACGTTGTGCAAGATCGCATACAGACCGAGCGACGTGATGCGATGCTAAGACATTTGGTTCGCATCGTGGAAGACACGGGGTTAAATCCCTGTAGGGCTATTCAGTTTTATGTGCATCTTCGTTACGCTAAATTAGTTAACGCAAAAGAGCGATGCTTCATTTCAAAATCTTGACTGTCAACTTTAAAATATTATCCGGTTCCTCTGTAGGAACGAAAGTAGTCTAAGAAAGAACAACCAGTTTACATATCATTAGAATTAGAAAGTTTGATCAGTTAATGAAGGTTGGCTGAACCACCCAGATTCATAAATAGGAATTATATTTCAATCTACACGTAACATCGCGATCGAGAACCTTCACAGCATTTTAAAATATCCGTAAGTTTGTTTGGTGACTGTTGGTTTACATGGTTAAAGTTTAGAAATCATTATGACGGTCACGTACAGTACTGGCCCTTAAAATTGCTACACCACGAATATAACGCGCTTCAGACGCCAAATTTAACCGACAGGAAGAAGATGTTGTGATATGCAAATGATAAGCTTTTCAGAGCATTCACACATGGCTGGCCCGGTGGCGACAGCTACATCGTGCTGACATGAGGAACGCTTGCAAGCGATTTCTCATAGACAAACTGCAGTTGACCGGCGTTGCCTGGTGAAACGTTGTTGTGATGCCACGTGTAAGGAGCAGAAATGCGTACCATCACCGTTCCGACTTTGATAAAGATCGGATTCTGGCCTATCGCGATTGCGGTTTATCGTATCGAGACATTGTTGCTCGCGTTGGTCGAGATCCAATGACTGTTAGCAGAATATGGAATTGGTGGGTTCAGAAGGGTAATACGGAACGCCGGACTGGATCCCAGCGGCCTCGTATCACTATCAGTCGAGATGACAGGCATTTTATCCGCATGGCTGTTACGGATCGTGCAGCCTCGTCTCGATCCCTGAGTCAACAGATGGGGACGTTTGCAAGACAACAACCATCTGCACGAAGAGTTCGACGACGTTTGAAGCAGCATGGACTATCAGCTCGGAGGCCATGGCTGCGGTTATCCTTGACGCTGCATCACAGACAGGAGCGTCTGCGATGGTGGATTGAACGACGAACCTGGGTGCACTAATGGCAAAACGTCATTTTTTCGGATGAATCCAGGTTCTGTTTACAGCATCATGATGGTCGCATCCGTGTTTGGCGACATCGCGGTGAACGGACATTGGAAGAATGTATTCGTGATCGCCATACTGGCGTATCACCCGGCGTGATGGTATTGGGTGCCATTGGTTACACGTCTCGGTCACCTCTTGTTCACATTGACGGCACTTTGAACAGTGGACGTTACATTTCAGATGTGTTACGACCCGTGGCTCTACCCTTCCTGCGAAACCCTACATTTCAGCAGGATAATGCACGGCAGCATATTGCAGGTCCTGTACGGGCCTTTCAGGATACAGAAAATGTTCCACTGCTGCCCTGGTCAGCACATTCTCCAGGTCTCACACCAATTGAAAACGTCTGGTCAATGGTGGCCGAGCAACTGGCTCGTCACAATACGCCAGTAACTACTCTTGATGAACTGTGGTATCGTGTTGAAGCTGAATGGGCAGCTTTACATGTACACGCCATGCAAGCTCTGTTTGACTCAATGCTCAGACATACCAAGGTCGTTATTACGGCCAGAGGTGGTTGCTCTGGGTACCAATTTCTCAGGATCTATGCTCCCAAATTGCGTGGAAATGTAATTACATGTCAGTTCTAGCACAATACATTTGTCCAGTGCGTACCCGTTTATCATCTGCATTTCTTCTTGGTGTAGCAATTTTAATAGCCAGCAGTGTATTAGTTTATTAAATTGATGACATGTTTCGGTTTTGCAGCCTTCATCATTTACTACGAGTACTCAACACGCGCCTACGTGTCGCTACTGTACACGCTTGATCTGAGGATGATTGTACAGCTGGAACCCCTATTGAACTTTAACGGCTATGTGTGAACAAGACACAGATTTCTATAATTTAATCGGTGAGGGAGGTCTCTAATCTCCTCCTAAGATACAAGCAGCGTCATTGCACGAACTTGGGCGTTGCTATACAGTAAGTTACATTATCTCCTTAATTTATGAAAAAAGCATTATAGTTAGAGGCAACGGCAAGACTATGGCCAGAATATCAGGCTAGCAGCTTAAGCGGGTGGGCGTGGGCTCAACACAAAGAAATGGCGCATAAGAAGCCGGGTGTTATCGCAGGCGACACGAGCAGCTTTAAAGGCTAACTGCCGCGTTACTGAGGGTCTTGCACAGATATGCAAATGCACGGTGAGAGGGTGAGGAGCGTCTCTGCCTCCCGCCAACTGCGGTGGGGATGGAACAGCGGACTGAAACAAGGTCCGGTAAAAAACACCTGCCGCCCAAGACATGTGCAATCGTTCACTTCTGGCAGCTTCTTCTGCAAGAAGACGATAGTGAAACCATAATTTGTTTTCAGGTTTGGTTGACGGAGGCTTGAGGTATAAAAATGAAAGCTCTCCATTTCTAAGATATTTCATAGAATTTTGATTGCTGCCGCGCTGGATTAGCCGAGCGGTCTTAGGCGCTGCAGTCATGGACTGTGCGGCTGGTCCCGGCGGAGGTTCGAGTCCTCCCTCGAGCATCGGTGTGTGTTTTGTCCTTAGGATGATTTAGGTTAAGTAGTGTCTAAGCTTAGGGACTGATGACCTTAGCAGTTAAGTCCCATAAGGATTTCACACACACACACACATTTTTTTTTTTTTGATTGCTTTGCGTTTATGAATGAGGTGTACCACTAAATGATTACACTGTATCAGAAACTTTCTTACCCGTTTTCTGATTTAGACTCTCTGCGTTCAAAGTGAGCGAATATCACTGCACGATATACGTCATCTCATGAACTTGTTGCTATGCATTCTTGGACAGTAAACATGAAGCCTTCGGATATGTCCCAGAGTCAGTCTAATCATTGGCTGATTAGCACTACGCCTATTTATTATTCAGAATGTGTGGATGCCTCAGTTCCAGATTTAACCGTCAGAACTGATGCATGTAAAAGACAGAGGCATCAAACTTTGGAACGAAGCAACTCTATTATCACACCAATCTCGTCAACTTCTCGTATTGACTAACTTTACGGTGGCCGCTCTTGGCTTCTTCTGCTTGGTATACTTGTGACTACAGCACGACATGTTTATCTATGCCAAAATATTAATTTCTTTAATATGTGTGTTAAACGAATCTTAGTCTTGTGAAGTCCAAACTGGAACCACGGTGGTCGAAAATACAAAAAAAGAACATAAAACACTGAACAGTGAGAATATTAACCTTCAAAAACGTCTACGTATTTTAAATTATGCTTAAGAAAATGATATCTATCGTTATGAAGTACATGTGAAACTATTTGTATTACTGAACATAACTCCTAATCTACATTAGGCCCTATCTCAACGAAAGAATGCTGGTGGGGAATACTAATTTCTACATCACTAGAGTTCACAACGTACTAAGTACATTAACAGAAGCCTTTTATAACGCGTAAGAACAGCTTTACGAACGTATCATTTTCGGTGAGCAGCGTATTAGAATTCATAAAGAAGCGCTAAATAAATTGAATGATGTTGACGAAAAATTGTTATATGAATAATGTATGTGACAAAATAATGTAGTGGTCTGTCAAAGTGCAGACACATTCAGGAATAAAAAAATCATTGATCAAGGAATATTGGTGTTTTTGGCTTTCACATAACATGTCATTCATCAGAAAATCTCTACATCATTAATTTTGTTGGCTGTAGGTAGCCAGCCGTTATGAATGTCGTAAATGGCAACATTGATCCACATTTGGAAAGATGGGGTAATATAATAATATATGGAAAATTTTCACGTAAAATGTAAGCGATTTAGCTGATCTTGGGAACTATATGACAAACATTGGGTCGCAACGTAATAAAAGAAAGGTAAATGTCATACCGTCGTTACTGATGTAAGAGAGTGAAAGTGAACATTTCCACAACTAGAGAAAAAGAAGACAATGGAAAACAGAAATGAAAATGTCTCTCTCCTGAGTACTCCCATTCTTACATCTTCATAATGTAACTGACTGCATACGTTTCCCGTATGTCTGAAGAATAGGAATTCTAATCCGACAGGAAAACAGAAGTAGACTTACGAGACAGCTCTGGAAGCGACTTTCGGATCAAATCCTCGCGTTGATAGGGCTCTCGTACGAAGCATTCCATGACAAAATTGTTCTTAAGTAGTTGACTAGTGTGACACTTCGCCGTATCTTTTTCTCACAAGCCACGGATGACATCTTTCTTCGCCTTCATCCTGGTTAATGCGACTTCCTTTTTTCCGTTCAGTTACATGGGAACCTATGACGTTCGCTGTAGCCTCAATGGCCTGACTCAGATAAGGGCCACGTCGAATGTGGATCTTGATGATATGCCTTCGTAGTCAGCATTACTGAGTTCCATATCAACGAAATCAATTCTTTAGCATTTTTTTAACTTTTCTATGATTACCCTTTCTATTACAAGACAACAGCGGCAATAAACTGTTTCCGTTCAATGTCCCGCGATTTCACATACCTCTCCGTGATTTTACGTCTGTATTTTACTTATTATTTTTTGCAGCAGAGGAAGAACAGCCAAAGATATTACCAATTCGTTGAGAACATTCTGCAACCTTTATCAGTGTACATATTTCCACGTTTTCTAAGAGAGATGTCAACGTGAATAGGTGACCTGGCAATCGCTACTTACAGAACTCACTGTGATACTCACCACCAATTTCTTCTGCCTTTCTGCCAGTGACTTCCTACTAGTGCAGAGTCGCAACACAGCAAATTTTGTGAAATTATAAAGCCGTTTGGTCACAAATATAGGACTATCCCTACATAATGTTGCTCATAAGAACTGTATTTTATTTCTTGCAATATGTCGTGCATCGAATAGGTTTTTTGAAAATAAAACAGGAAAAGACAGAGAAACAGTGAAATTTCTATTTTAAACGAGAATGTGACTCATATTTCCAAATGTATTTAGATTTACCCTGCCACATTACTAGCAACAGTCTGAAGGACAACAGATGAGTTTCTCCACATTAACTAATACACAGGTTTTCCTGTTACTGCAAAAGAAAGTGGTCCGAAACAGAGTAACATTGACAGTCGATCGGTATAGGCAGTGGGTTGGCATTAACAGATACCGTTCAGTCACATGACGTGTATGAAACATTTTGTGTTGCTGAATCGACTTTCTGCGTTATGCTGACAAAAATGCCTAATTGCCGTTCTTGATGCTCTTTAAGTCACAGTGTGGTGGTTTCAGTCACAAACATAAAATATTTCATTTAACCCGAAACGTTACTTATTAAATATTCCACTATTTATAGTCAGAATATGACAAAATTCCGTCCGATCCATACTGAAATACTACTGAAGTGTAAGAATCTGTATCCGATCCCACTGAAAAAGGGATATCGAGCACGAATAAAGCACAGCTTCCCGCATAGTAATAAGCTCGTATGAATTGCTAGAAAATTAAAACCTGGCGCTTAAACAATGACACCAATTAACTCACGAGACGCCAAATACAAGTGTCGAACAACTGGTTCCTAGAGTATAATATATAATTCTCAGTCGCCTACCTATCGCTCCTTAGAGATCTTGAAGGAAAATTAATAATAACACGTGGACTTAGTTGCAAGGGATCTTTGTCATCACATTGTAACTGGGAATAAACATAGGGGAATCTTTATTTATGGCACAATGGAATTCATCCTCTACGGACGCTTTACACTCATTCACAGGGTACGGATGTAAATGTTTAATTGTAACCAAAGTCGGTGTTTCAGACAATGGGTATTTTAGGGGAATGAATTTTGGATCCTGCAGGAAAGGAATAATTATATTTTTATTTGGCTACAAGCAATTATTAACCAGTTAGTCAGTAAAAAGTTCCAGGCTTTGTATCGTTTTTTTCGAAATAGCTGGATTTATAGATTTTATATATAATTACTAAAACATGAAGCATTATTACCATCATTCTGGCCAGCTGAAAATACATTCGATGATAGAGCTAACATTAAGATAGGAATACATCAGTGAACACAAAATGAAAGGACCTTATCATCAGAAACAGTCATTTTCTATAAGAACAGAATAGGTAGACGATGGGACGATACAATAACGGTAGTAACTAACACTGATGGAATTGCTGTGTTCTGTCGCTAAACAGTTTTAAAAATCACAGTATACACGCATTTCCTATGCCTGATAACATATTTCTAAATAACGCATTTTAACTACAAAGATATCGTGTTGGTATGTAAAAACCGGAACGTTCTTTATTCATATCACAATTTTTCAAGAATAACAGAATTTGGAGCGATAGCAGGAAATTCCGCTTTCAGGAGGAAAATACACTGTGAAATCACGGGTCTGTTTCTTTTCCATTTTGTGCGTAAAAACATATGCTTATAGTCAACTTTTGTAAAATTGATGTAGTCGCTGTATGAGATATGGCTTTTTCCAGTGCGATGATAGTGCGTTCGAAAATATCCATGGTTGTACTCCATGTTACCTGTAAATGATACCAGCTATCTACATCGACGAACACCTTGAAACCTAGGTCTAGGTGGGCTAAGGGGTTGAGAATGTGGCTTTGACATTCCATGACCAGCTTAGAGGCGTTCAGTTTCCCTTGCACCTTCGATACGCTTTACACATGACCATACGACACAGATGAGATGCTAACATTTAAGGTCAGTTATGGAAAGGTGATTTCTTCAAAATAAATACCACTGAAATGAAACGTAATGGGTGAAATTTTGACCTAATTATAGCTCAGATTATGTTTGCTTATCTTATTACACCCTTGTCTTATGGTATTAGTGACATAAAGTGAAGGAACTATAAATAAAATGCGGAAAGATGTGAATGAAACTTGGTTGGAACATGGAATGAGAGTAAGCACAGGAATAACAAGGAACGTGGTGATCAGCTCAGGAAGGAGTCTACCTTGTACTAAAATGGGACAAGCTATTGTTAGCCAAGTAAAAGCGTTCATATATCTTGAAAGTACAATGCTGAAGACCTGAGACGTCATCAGGAAGTGAAAACTCGCATTCCTATAACGAAGAAGGCATTAAGTAGAAAGATGAGATTTTTAAGTGGCAAGCTAGGTAAAAGACTGAGGAAAAGACTTTGCAAGCGTTTGGAGCACTGTATGTGGCCGAAATATGGACAGTGAAACGAGAGGATGAAAAAAGGCTAGAAGCATTTGAGGTGTGGATATGAAGGAGATTGGAGAGGATAAGCTGCTTGGAAAGAGTGAGTAACGAATGAGTGTTGGAATTGGTTGGTGCGAGAATTAGACTGTCAGAGGTTATGAGAGAAAGGAAGAACTGGAAGGATATTCGATATGATAGGAGTGCTACCTAAGAGAAACTTGGGAAAGGTTAGCTTGTGGGAGGGGAATGAGAGAAAAGCGAAGATATAAGACGATAGACGACATAAACGGAAGCGGAAATTTCACAAACCTGAAGAGGATGGCATAAGGCAAGAGAAAAAGGGACATTACAAGTTGAGAACCTGCCTCTTGGCAGAACACCAATGATGATGCTTATTACTCTTTGCTAAGTTCAAGATCAAAGATCCCTGAAGTGAACTTTTAAGGCTTCAGTGATAACTATAAACTACGACGAAAAAAGCTGATGTCCTCTTTTTGTGAAGCACGGAAGGCTCCATGAAATTTCAAATTGTAACAGTAAGTACGAGTATCGAGCACTAAGCATTACGTTTTAGCACAGTGCCTGAAGGAATTAGAAACTAGGATTCGTCGTTTGGGGAGGGACGCTCACTCCGGCTTCCCCTTCGGTGCTCAAAGGTACGTGCAGCAGAGATGCCGCCATGGAGCTACATAGTTCTCAGCTGGTATGTGAGGTAAACAGCCGTTGCTGTTAACTTAGTGCAGCGGCACGTCATCTGCATAGCTTCCACCTATCTTCTGAGAATGGAGGCAAGTATTAAATGCCAACGTCTGCAGCACAGTAACGGTCCTCGACTAATCTACGGGACACCATGAAAGCATCCTCTAGAAACAATGAGATAGTTACACCTACCTTCATGCTCCGAAGTACGTGTACTTCTCTGTAGTTTGGGAGAAGTTTGATGAACCTAGGTTGCTCATCAGATTCTCGCTTTAAAATACTTTAAAAAAATAGTGAATGTAATTCAGTTTACATGGTTTGACACGTGAATTTGAAATAAGAAGACCCAGAGAAATATTATGTCAGATTACAGAATTTTAAAATCTACAAACATAATCACTGCCAAAAATTAGGAATTACTTTATATGTGTGGCAGTGTGACATGCACCAATTTGAAAATGGTCGTGAGAGGAAAAGTCATTTGGGATTATTCTGCTCTCAGAGTAAGTGGATGTCTATAAGCGTTACAACTGTTTTATATCTGTAGCGTTTCAACCATCGAACGAACGACGAAATGGCAGATATTGGGATAACTGATCGCCGAATAGAAGATCAGCTACAGTCGCTTAGTAGTGGAAAGGCATCAGGACCGTACGAGTTACCTGCAAGACTCTACAAAGGTTATGTGAAAGAACTAGCTGCCCTTCTATCAGCAGTTTATCTTAGATTCCACTTCTACATCTACATTTATACTCCGCAAGCCACCCAACGGTGTGTGGCGGAAGGAGCAACGAAGAGTACATAGCAACTGTAAATATGCGCAGGTCATTCCCGTGACGAAGAGGAGTTGCGGGACAGGCTGACAACAAATTATGGAGCACATTTTCTGGTCAGGAATTAGCATGTTTTCGGAGAATGAAAATCTTATTCATAAAAATCTACACGATTCCGCACTCAGCTCTCTCTGTTCCTTCATAGGATCCATTACACAGTAGACAACGGCACTCGAGTTGATGCCACGTTCCATGATTTCGGGAAGGCATTTGACTCCGTACCGCACTGCTTTAAATGAAAAAAAAAGAAAAAACGATCTTACCGTATATCGAACCATATTTGTGACAGGATACAAGACTTCTTTGTGGGAAAAGTCAACAAGTCGCTCCTGCTGTTCTGGACTTCAGTCCGAAGATGGTTAATGCAGCTCTCCACGCTGCTCTATCCTGTACAATCCTCTTCATCTCTAAATAGCTTCTATAAATTACATGTTTTTGAATCTACTTATTGTATTCATCTTTGGTGTCTCTCAGCTGCTTTTACCCCCTACTCTCTTCTCTCTAATATTATGCTGATGATCCCTTGATGTCTGAGAACGTGTCTTGTCAACCGATCCCTTCTACTCGTCAGGTTATGCCACACTTTTCTTTTCTCGCCAGTTCTACTCAAAACCCACTCATTACTTACGGGATCTACCCATCTAATCTTCAGCGTTCACCTTGCAGACGCTTCTGTTCTTTTCTTGATTGAACCGTTTATCGCCCATGTTTCACTTTCGCATATGGCTACGTTAGGTACAAATACTTTCAGAAACGACTTACAAATTTTTAAATTTATATTCGATGTTAACAAGTTTCTCTTCTTCATAAACGCTTTTCTTGCCGTTGCCAATCTATATTTTATATCCTCTCCAGTTCAGTCATCATTAATTATTATGCTGCTCAAATAACGAAACTCATCTACTACTTTGCCTAGCTCCCTAATCTACTTATCTCAACAGCACCTGATTTACTTTGACTACATTCCATTATCTTTGTTTCGATTTTTCTCACGTTCACCTTATATCCTCATATAAGGACACTGTCCATTCAGTTCAACTGCTCTTCAAAGTTCTTTGCTGTCTATGACATAATTACAATAACATCGGCTGACCTCTCAGTTTTTATTCATGTCCCTTAACTTTAATTCCTACTCCAATATTTTTCTATTGTTTCATTTACTGCTTGCTCAATATACAGACTGGATAACATCGGAGATAGGCTACAACTTTGTCTCACCCTCTTGTCAACCACTGCTCCCCTTTCACGTCCCTCGACTCTCATAGCTACCGACTGGTTTCTGTCCAGGTTGTAAATACGTTTTCGCTCCCCGTATTTTACTCCAACTACCTTCAGATTTCAAAGGGAATGTTCCATTCAACAGTGTCAAAAGCTTTCTCTTTGTCTAGAAATACTATAGACGTAGGTTCTTTTTTCTTCGAAGTATCTTCTAACATAAGTCGTATGATCAGTATTGCCTCGTGTGTTCCCAATTCTCTACGAAATTCAAACTGATAATCACAGGGGTCGGCTAGCACCGTTTTCCATTCTTCTGTAAATAATTCGTGTTATTATTTTGCTACCATGACTTACTGAAGTGACAATTCGCTATTATTCACACCTATCAGCACTTGTTTTCTTTGGAATTGGAACTATTAGATTCATCCTGAAGTCTGAGAGTATTTTGTCTGTTTCATACAGCTTCCACATCGGATGGAACAGGTTTTGTCATAGTTGGCCCTCTCAGGGCAGTTAGTAGTTTTGACGGAATGTCGTATATTTCCTGGGCCTTGTTTCGCCTTAGGTCTTCCAATGCTTTGTCATATTCTTCTAGCACTATCACATTTCCCATCTCATCTTCATCTACGTCCTCTTCCATTTCTATAATATTGCTTTCATTTCCCTTGTACAGATCCTTTACAAACTCATTTCTCCTTTCAGCTTTCCCTTCTTTGCTTCTATCGGAGCTCTTGATAGTCATACAGCTGCGTTTCTCCAAAGGCCGCTTTAATTTTACTGTGGTTGGTATCTACCTTTACCCTAGAGACACTTGCTTTTAAATCGAAATTTCTCTTTCGAATAATTGAAACTGGCTTCTAGCCATACCTGCTGAGCCATTTGGCACCTACTGTCAAAGTGATTTTATAGATGTTTGTATTCCCTTTCGGCTACTTCATTTGCCCATTTTTTTCGGTTTCTACTTTCATCAGTTAAATTCAGCATCTTTTGTGTTATACAAGGACTTATGCTAGTCCCAGTCATTTTACCCATTTGATTCTCTGCTGTTCTTACTGTGTCATATCTCAAAGATACTCAATCGCCTTCTACTGTATTGCTTTCCTGAGTTCTAGTCAACCGTTGCTTAATGCTACCTCTGAAACTCTCAACACCTTCTGGGTCTTTTAGCTTATCCAGAACCCATCTCCTTAACTTCCTATGTTTTTTTTGTAATATCTTTATTTTTAAACAACAGTTCACCACCAATAAATTGTGCTTGGAATCTACATCTGCCCTTACAAATTGAAAGCTGGATCCGAATTCACTGCCTAACCATTATACCGTATAATCAGACTGATCCTATGCCTTCAGAACTCTTCCAAGTATACAACCTCGTTTCAGGATTCTTCAACAAAGTGTTACCGATAGTTAAATTTCTTTTTCCTTTTCATCCTTCTCCTGTTACCAAATTCAAGTTAAAGTTTGGTCTCCCTTAATTATCTGAGTAATTTCTTTTACCTCATCGTACATTTCTGCAATCTCTTCACCATCTAAAACCAGCTCTCATATAAACAAGCACTATGGTGGTGAGTGTTGGCTTAGTGTCTGCCTTTGCTACGGTAATGCGTTCAATATGCTGTTTATTTTACCTTACTGACATTCATATTTTTTATTCATGTCTGAACCTTCTCTTGATTTTGTATTTATATCACTGGTTTCCACTGACCAGGTGTTCTGTTCCTCCTGCCAACGAACGTAACTAATTCCCACTACATGTACTTCAATTTATCCACTTATCTATTAAATTTTGTAATCCACCTATGCGATTATGTGACCCTACGTTCCACGCTCCGATCAGTAGTACGCCAGGTTCGTTTTTCCTGATGAAATCGTCCTGCTCAATAGTCTCCACCCAGAGATCCGAATGGAGGACTATTTTACCTCCAGATTATTTTACGCAAGACGATGCCATCCTCATTTAACCATTCAGTAGAGCTACGTGCCCTCGGCATCAGTTACCTGCTTTCAGCCGTTCGCAGCACCAGCACAACAAGGCCGTTTTGGTTAATGTTACAAGGCCAGATCTGTGAATCATCCAAACTGTCACCTTGCAAATACTGTAAAGGCTGTTACCTCTCGTAACAGAACAAAACTGACTGACGTAATGGTAATTCCTCAAGTACACCAAAAAAGCGCGATAGGACCGTTAATGTTTAGAATGCATATAAATTAGGAACCGTCGGAGGTTCTTTAGTATTGTTCCAAGATCATGCGGTTGTCTATAAGAAAGTAGTACTGCTAAAAACCAGTACGGATTTACAGATAACTCATAAGCGGTGCACGCTCTGTCAGTTAACAGTAGATATAAATAAATATAACACATTGTGCATGTATAGGGCAGGAAATCCACTACTGTGGAGTTATACTGCTAATGAATAATTGTTGGAAAGAATGCCTACCATAAAATATATAGGACTAAGTGTCCAGAGCAATCTTGAGTGGAATGACCACATAAAGAGAAGATCCAAAGAAGAGCGGCGCGTTTCGTCACAGGGTTATTTGGTAACCGTGATAGCGTTACGGAGATGTTTAATAAACTCAAGTGGCAGACTCTGCAAGAGAGGCGCTCTGCATCGCGGTGTAGCTTGCTCGCCAGGTTTCGAGAGGGTGCGTTTCTGGATGAGGTATCGAGTATATTGCTTCCCCCTACTTATACCTCCCGAGGAGATCACGAATAAAAAATTAGAGAGATTAGAGCGCGCACGGAGGCTTTCAGACAGTCGTTCTTCCCGCGAACCATACGCGACTGGAACAGGAAAGGGAGGTAATGACAGTGGCACGTAAGGTGCCCTCCGCCACACACCGTTGGGTGGCTTGCGGAGTATGAATGTAGATGTAGATGTAGAACAAACAGTAGGAAAAGCAATTGCCAGACAGATTCATTGGAAGAATCTTAAGGAAACGTATCTCACCCGCGAAGGAAGTTCTATACAGGGCTCTTGTTCGACCGATTCTTGAGCCCTGTACACCAGTATGGGATTCTTACCTGGTAGTACTGATAAAAGAGGTAGCGAAGAGGAGCGGTGCGTTTCGTCATGGGATCCTTTAGTTGGCACAAGCGCGATATACAGTGCTCAACAAAATTCAGGGGTAGACTTTACAAGACGGTCGTTGTGTATTACCACGAGGTTAACTTCTGAGCACTTTGCGGGAAGATTCAGACGACATATTACGTCCTCCCACACACACACTCACGAAATTACGACGACGAGAGAATCCGAGAAATTAGAGCAAGTATAGAGGCTTACCGACATCATTCTTCCCACGCACCATTCGTGAGTGGAACAGAGAAAGGGGAGGGGTCTTCAGAATGAGATTTTCACTCTGCAGCGGAGTGTGCGCTGATATGAAACTTCCTCGCAGATTAAAATTGTGTGCCCGACTGAGACTCGAACTCGGGACCTTTGCCTTTCGCGGGAAAGTGCTCTACCAACTGAGCTACCGAAGCACGACTCACGCCCGGTACTCACAGCTTTACTTCTGCCAGTACCTCGTCTCCTACCTTCCAAACTTTACAGAAGCTCTCCTGCGAACCTTGCAGAACTAGCACTCCTGAAAGAAAGGATATTGCGGAGACATGGCTTAGCCACAGCCTGGGGAATGTTTCCAGAATGAGATTTTCACTCTGCAGCGAAGTGTGCGCTGATATGAAACTTCCTGGCAGATTAAAACTGTGTGCCCGACCGAGACTCGAACTCGGGACCTTTGCCTTTCGCGGGCGGAAGATGGGTGACGAGTTACTGGCAGAAGTAAAGCTGTGAGTACCGGGCGTGAGTCGTGCTTCGGTAGCTCAGATGGTAGAGCACTTGCCCGCGAAAGGCAAAGATCCCGAGTTCGAGTCTCGGTTGGGCACACAGTTTTAATCTGAGAGCGGTGTTAATTAGTAGTACCCGATGTATACTCCACCATAGACCGTTAGGTGGCAATCGGAGTGTGATGTAGCTGTTGAACACGTTTTCCACATGAGATTGTGATCGGTACAAGTAGCATGGGTCCTCTCATCCTGTCACATCGGACATAGCATAAGAATTAGGGATACCTAAGTCATCAGTGTCCAGTGTCTATGTTCACCACAGCAGAGGCTATGTTACCACCAAAGTAAACCGTAGCACAGGACGACGACGAATGTCTCACGAACGGACGGCACACCGCCTCTGCAGAGCCGTACGCGCTGATAGTCCTCTGTATATCATATTGCTCCCGATTTCAAAGCAGGCGCCAGGAACCCTTTTTCTGTAAAGGACTGCTTAGAGAAAAGTGCGCCACATAGGATTGAGCGCCCGATAACCGATTTGTCTCCCAGTGGCTACCCATGTCTTTTGCTACTGAGTGTAAAAACCTTTCTTGTCTTCTGAACCTTTGGTTTCATTCTACTGCACGTGTTACTATCTAGTTCAATGCTGGACATACTGACCACGACCCGTGTGCTGGTTGTCTCCCACAGGGCCGGCAGAACCTGTACAGCGCTGAGGGCAGCTTCGAGTGCCTAGCGTGCGCCGAGGGCTGCGACTCGTGCGTCGACGAGCGGCCGTGCGTCGTGTCGCTCAACTGGGTGATGCGCACCGCCATCCTGGTGCTCTCGTGCGTCGTCATCTGCTGCCTGCCCGTCGTCGTGCTCTTCACGTGGAAGTACGGCAACGTCAAGGTCAGTCGCTCCACCACGTGCTTCTACATTACCAGCCCAAAGGGATGCGTTAGACCTTTGGACCACAAACAAAGTCGAATTTTCGAGGTTCTCAACAATAAGACCCGCCTTATTTATGACCTCGGATCTTTGTAAGGAAGGTGGAGTAGCACGTCTTTGTTACACAGCCTGACAAAAAAGTTAAGCATCCATAAGAAGAGGGATAAACGATATGAAGCTTCAGGGTTTCAGAGGGTACGTGAGGTTATTTGAGTGATCACAATGTCGAGTTAAATTTACAAATACGAGTATCTTGGCAGTGTGAGCCCATTTATCAGTATGATATCACACTCCCGCCCTTGTGGAACCATATACTGATCCCGATATCCTAAACCCGTTGTAGCTTCTCTGAGGCATGCTGGCCAGCATGAGTTGTAATTAGTCCTTTATATGATTGACACTGGCACTGGGATGGAGTTGCCTCCAAAATGGCCCTAGACACATTCCATCAGGGTCGGATTCAGGTTTTTTCTGACTACGGGAGTACCTCATCATCATCGTCATCATCATCATCATCATCATCTCTCTCTCTCTCTCTCTCTCTCTCCCTCTCTCTCTCTCTCTCTCTCTCTCTCTCTCTTCTCACACACACACACAGTTAGTAGAGCTACGGGTTGTATGGGACAAGCATTATCATTTGGAAAAATGGCACCACGATAGAGTTGTATGAGAGGTAAAACTTAAGGACACATGATGTCTGAGTTTCATCAATGACTACCACCAATGACGTGATGTCATACCCGATTACTCTCCACTCGGTAATGACAGTAGTAACACCGTTGTGCGGCCAACGGCCCTACCGCTGTGGTAACACCGGTTCCAGTCAGATCACCGAAGTTAAGCGCTGTCGGGCTGGGCTAGCACTTGGCTGTGCCCACAGGGGTGCACTCAGCACTTGTGAGGCAAATTGAGGAGCTACTTGATTTAGAAGTATCGGTCTGGTCTCGGAAACTGACATACGGCCGAGAGAGCGGTATGCTCGCCACATGACCCTCCATATCCTCATCCAGTGACGCCTATGGGCTTAGGATGACACGGCGGCCAGTCGGTACCGTTGGGCCTTCATGGCCTGTTCGGAAGGAGTTTAGTTTAGTTTAACACCACTGCGCATCTCCAAAATATAGCAAGAATGGAAGCTCTCCTCATACTCGCCAACCATTGTCATCGGGTATTGTGCGGAACGGCTATTCTTCGCCGAACACAGTGCGACGACGTTCATCAGCAGTCCATTGTATGTACTCACTCCACCACACAGCCGATTGCGTTGTTATGTTAACGGCAGCCTACAAATGGTCGATAATTCTCTAGTCCGGCTGCTAATTATCTCCGACCACTGGTGCGGGATGTTACAGATTATTGCATGGTGTCCATCTCTTGTTCTCTGATGGGAGGCACAGATGTGCAAGGGTTACATCGTGCTTCGTGCACAGTAAAGCGACCCTCCCTTGTGGTGGTCACACATGTTCAACCGGAAACTCGACAGTAAGTATCCCTGTACTCAAGCTCCCATTCGGTAAAACATGTACAATTGTTTTATCCCAGAGTCCCATAAATCTGCATATTGAACCCTTTGTCCAGCCGACCAAATGTAGACCTGCAATGACTCTCTGTAATGTGCAGATAACGCTGTCCCCTACAAACCCGTGCTATCCCGCTGCCATTCACAGTGATCACTCAAAATTCGTCAGAATTCCCTCTCTCTTTTCCTAAGGTCAAACTGATCGTCATCTAGCGCATCCTCAATTTTCTTTTCCATTCTTCTGTATATTATCCCTGTAAGTAACTTGGATGCATGAGCTGTTAAACTGATTTTGCAATAATTCTCGCACTTGTTAGCTCTAGCCATCTTCGGAGTTGTGTGGATGATGCTTTTCCGAAAGTCAGATGGCATGTCGCCAGATTCATACGTTCTACACACCATCATGAATAGGCGTTTTGTTGCCAATTCCCCCAATGATTTTAGATATTCTGATTGAATTTCATATATCCCTTCTGCCTTATTTGACCTTAAGTCCTCCAAAGCTCTTTTAAATTCTGATTCTAATACTGGATCCCCTATCTCTTCTGAATCGACTCCTTGCTTTTAATGTCACCGAAGGTTGTTTTGACTTTCCTGTATGCTGAGTCTGGCCTTCCAACAATCATTTCTTTTTCGGTGTCTTCACATTTTTTACGCAGCCATTTCGTCTTAGCTTTCATGCACTTCCTATTTATTTCATTCCTCAGCGACTTGTATTTCTCTGTTTCGGAGTTTCCCGGAACGTTAATGCGTTTACTCCTTTCATCAATCAACTGAAGTGTTTCTTCTGTTACCCATGATTTCCTCGCAGTTACCTTCTTTGTACCTATGTTTTCCTTCCAAAATTCTGTGATGGCTCTTTTTAGAGATGTCCTTTCCTCTTCAACTGTACTGCCAACTGAGCTTTCCTTATTGCTGTAACTATAGCCTTACAGAGCTACAAGCGTATCTCGTCATTCCTTAGTACTTCGGTATACCATTTCTTTGCGTACTGATTCTTCCTGACTAATGACTTAAACTTCAGCCTACCCTTCATAACTACTATATTGCGATCTGAGTCTATATCTGTTCCTGGGTACGCCTTACAATCCAGTATCTGATTTCAGAATCGCTGTCTGACCGTGATCTGATCTAGCTGAAATCTTCCCGTATCACCCGACCTTTTCCAAGTATATCTCCTCCTCTTGTGATTCTTGAACAGTGTGCTATTACTAGCTGAAACTTGTTACAGAACTCACTAAGTCTTTCCCTCTTTCATTCTTTGTCACAAGTCCATATTCTCCTGTAACATTTTCTTTTACTCCTTCTCCTACAACTGCATTCCAGTCCGCAATGACTATTAAATTTTCAGCTACCTTTACATACTGCATTGCACTTTCAGTATCTCCCTACACTCTATCTATCTCTTCATCTTCAGCTTGCGACGTCGGCATGTATACCTGAACTATCGTTGTCGGTGTTGGTTTGTTGTCGATTCTGATAAGAACGACCCTGTCACTGAACTGTTCACAGAAACACACCCTCTGCCCTACATTCGTAAGGAAGCCTACTCCTGTTATACCATTTATTCTGCTATTGATGTTACCCTATACTCATCTGACCAGATATCCTTGTCTTCTTTCCACTTCACTTCACTGACCCTTACTACATCTTTGAGCCTTTGCATTTTCCTAATCAGATTTTCTAGTTTCCCTACCACGTTCAAGCTTCTGACATACCACGCCCCCACTCGTAGAACGTTATCCTTCCGTTGATTAATCAGTCTTTTCCTCATGGTAACCTATCCCTTGGTAGCCCCCCCCCCCCCTCCGTAAATCCGAACGGGGGACTATTCCGGAATGTTTTGCCAATGGAGAGATCATCATGACACTTCTTTAATTACAGGCCACATGTCCTGTGGATACACGTTGCGTGTCATTAATGCAGTGGTTTCCATTGCCTTCTGCATCTTCATGCCGTTGATCACTGCTGAATCTGCCACCTTCAGGGGCATTTTCCCATCCCTAGCACAAGAGAGTGCCCTGAACCTCAGTCTGCTACTCCGCCCTCTCTAACAAGGCCGTTGGCAGTCTGGGGGTGACTTCTTAGGCCGGAAGTCTTCAGCCACCGATGATGATTACTAATCAAAATTTGAGCAGCAGCGGGATTTGAACGCGGGACCGAAGACATTTTGATTATGAATCAAAGACGCTACCCCTAGACAAAGGGTCCTCAAACTCCTCCATCCTGCATCCGAAATGAGGCGTCTGTCAGACAGAGGATGACACGTCCCCAGTCGGCACTGAATGGCCAGTATACGGCACTATTTATTCTACATTTACAAACAGTCTTGCATTTCCTTCAAAACTGAAAGCAAGCAATGATTCATTCTATGCTGAAATGAAGAAGAATCATTGATGCTTTGAACGATCGTATGAATAAGTATGCAAGGCTCCATTGTCTTATAACCATAAAAATGTAGCTTAATATAATGGTGCGTTTGAATTTCTAGGTGTGGAATATACGAACATGTTGAGATATGGCTCGTTTTCATTCCTCGGCTTACTGAGAAAAACGTTGATCAGTGCTGCATATGCGTCCGTGTTGAGCAAGTAGCCACTTTCTGTTGTTAAGGATGATTCTGTAGATAAAAGTACTTCAGCACGGGTAATAATATGACGGTGGAAATGCAGTATTTCTCGAATAACATCCTATCTCTGACAGCATTTCTGGAATGCTTCTGGTAACTTACGTCTGAGCTCCATGATCATGGTTTATGCCCTCAAATGATACCACGAAAGCGTAGTGATCCAATTCAAGGGACCAGTCTCCCTGAAAACATTTATTCGTGTCCTCATCTGAAACGATGAATCGAATATCCAAAATTTATCTATAATTGCAGTATTGTGTATATTACAGCCGTCAGATAATACTCGTTCCTTTACTTTAAGCTCACAGCTCGACACCTAACCACTCTGGCAGTCACTGTGTTGCACCACAGGTTCTTTCCTTTGTAGGTTGAAGCCAGGTGGCCGGATTAGCAGAAAAAGACACCACTGCCAGGTGCTAGAAGACTTAGATGTGGGTATGGGTTCAAATATTTATGATAACATAATTGATAGAAAAGATCTGTAAACATAATTAGAACTGCATTTCCTATTCATTGATTTCAAACAAACCTTTGACAGCATAAATAGGCGACAACTATAAACAGTGGTGAGAGAATTTCGTGCCAGACTAATCAATCTAACCAAAATTACAGTCACAGAGACAAGAGGTAAAGTAAGAATATATAACAAGCCAGTTGAAAGCTTTGTCTACAACATAGCTGTGCACAGTGTAGCAAATAAATTCAATAAAAACGGCACCATATTCATGAGAAATAGCCATATACGTGAATATAGCGATGATATTGCAATAGTTGCAACATATGCCAACACCATTAAAAAAACAATGTGATCAAAACTATCCGGACACCTAATTGAAAATCACTTACAGATCCGTGTCGCCCTCCATCGGTAATACTGGAATTCTATATGATTTTGGCCCCCTCCTAGCCTTGATGACAACTTCCACTCTCGTAGGCATACGTTCAATCAGATGGTGTAAGGTTTCTTGCGGAATGGCAGCCCATTCTTCACGGAGTGCAGCACTGAGGAGAGGTACCGATATCGTTCGGTGAGACCTGGCACGGAGCAGGCGTTCCGAAGCATCCCAAAGGTGTTCTTCCGGATTCAGGTCAGTACTCTGTGCAGGCCACTCCATTACAGGGATGTTATTGTCGTTCAGTCACTCCGGCAGAAGTAGTGCATTATAAACAGGTGTTCAATAGTGTTGAAACATGCAATCGATATACCCGAATTACTCTTCAACAGTGGGAAGCAAGAAGGTGCTGAAAACATCAGTGTAGGTTTGTGCTGTTATAGTGCAAGCCCCCCTCTATGAAAAACACGACCACACCATAACACTAACGCCTCCGAATTTTACTGTTGGCACTACAAACTCTGGCAGATGACGTTCACCGGGCATTCGCCATACCCACACCCTGCCATCGGATCGGCAATTTGTGTACCGTGAATCGTCACTCCACACAACGTTTTACCGCTGTTCAATCGTCCAATATTTAGGCTCCTTACACCAAGCAAGGCGTTGTTTGGCATTTACTGGCGCGATGTGTGGCTTATGAACAGCCGCTCGACCATGAAGTCCAAGTTATTTCACCTCCCGCCTAATTGTCATAGTACTTGCAGTGGATCCTGGTGCAGTTTGGAATTCCGGTGTGATAGTCTGAATAGATGACTGCCTATTACACAGTATGACCGTCTTCAATTGACGGTGGTCTCTGACAGTCACCAGACGAGATCGACCTGTACGCTTCTGTGCTGTAGGTGTCCCTTCAGGTTTCCACTTGACTATCACATCAGGGATAGTGGACCTACGGATTGATAGGAGTGTGGACATCTCGCGTACAGACGTATGACACAAGTAACACCCAATCACCTGACCACGTTCGGAGTCCGTGAGTTCTGCGGAGTGCCCCATTCTTCTCTCTCGCGAAGTCTAACCACTATTGAAGTCTCTAATATGGAGTACCTGGCAGTAGGTGGCAGCACAATGCACCTAATATGAAAAACGTTTATTTTTGGGAGTGTCAAAATACTTTTGATCACATAGTGTACCTGGCAGTGATAATAGAAGCAATAAAAATCCGCCTCATAGCATATGAAAAAAAAAACCTATATATCCAAATGTACATTTCAAATGTTTCAAGGGAGCGTTCTGTTTTACTTACTTGAGATCCTTGGAATGAAATGATAACAGCGGTGGAAAGACTGTAAGGGAAAGGATACAAGCAGTGAGTAGAGTTTACTTGAGTGTGCTGCATGTCGTGGGTATTTCACTTCCATGGAAGACTACACTCCAAAAACATACCTTCAGAAAAGGCTTCTTGAGATTTATCTTGGAGTTAGATGTTAACAATTTTCTTTTTCAGTGACCCTCTCCTTACTGTTGACAGTCACGTTTTATATGCTATCTCCTTCAGCCATCATCATCGTCATCAAGCATTTTACTGCTCAAATAACAGAACTCAGTTAGTACTTGTAATGCCTTATTTCCTAATATAAATTTTTCTGCTCTTCCAAAAAGTGAAGTGGTCATTCGCTGATCTACTTACAGTTTTCCCTGCCACTCTTCTATTAATTACTGTTGCATTTTAGATGTACAATATGTTGTATTGGGACATAGTCCAAAAAACGTCAGTAATTTGTGCTCTTGCATCCTTCGATATTGTGATATAAACCGGAGTGTATACGTGTTTGTGTGTGTGTGTCTTGGATCTCCTCCCAAACTCCTGAATTGGTTTCAACCAAATTTGGCATAGATACAGCAGGCATTAACATTTTTAGCACTGCTGGAGTTATAACCTCCTAGCACGAATAGGAGCGGTGATGTGAGCAAATTCGTTTGAGATTTTCAGGCCATGGTGTATAGGCCGCCTGTATATTGTGGTTCCAGGCTATTGGCTAATGGATCTGCCTGCTTTACAGGGCAGCTTCCATGTCATAGGCAACGAATGGTTTTCCGACCCCAACATGTAGACTGCCATGAACGACAAGCATGCTGTGGTGGAAAAGTATAAGCCTTGCCCTGCATGGCATGCCCATAATTGACGTGCAACAGAGGTTTTCTAGTCCACGACATGTGGGTTGCCTGCCATAACTGGTCTGTTGTCTTATTCTTGTATCAGCCTGAATGAAGGAACGGACATTGAGAGAGGGAGGCTAGAAGTGCTGGATAGAGCGAGGAAGAAGGAGGGTATGGACAGAGAACAGGGGAAGGAGGAGTGTACAGAGAGAGGTCGAGCCAAGGTTCACTGACGAGGGTGAGAAGAAATAGAAAGAGAGTGTGAAAGAGGAGGTAGATAACCACAGAGATGGGCAAAGGAGACAGAGAGAGAGAGAGAGAGGTGTGGAGCGGATGGGCAGAGAGAGGGGAAGGCAGAAATGAACAGAGAGAGGTGGAGGAGATGGTCACAGAAGGCAGACAGAGGTGTGAGGATGGGTTGGGCAGAGAGAGGAGGAGGCAAAGGGGAGGAGATGAAGAGACAGAGTGGGGAGACCTAGTAGACAGACGTGGAAGGATGAGGTAGATAGACTGACAGTGGGAGAGATGCAAACAGAGTGGAGGAAGAGGTGTGGGCAATATTTTGTTAAACTTATAAGCAGGCGAGGCTGCGTGGATATAATTCATTGTCTAGGCAAAGAACTGTGCTGGACGATGGAACCTAGTAAGTAGTTGCTCAGTAATTCTTGATACACTTCTCGGTTTTCTTGGCTCAGTGAAATGGAAACACAGTATATCTGTATAACGTGGAATGTTTCTGCAAACCTAAATCGTACAGCAGTTGACTGTTATTAAAGTCCTGATCTTAGCAAATCCTCCCCAGCATGCTCAGCCTGGAGGTCTTCTCTGTATGCTTGTGTGTGTGTGTGTGTGTGTGTGTGTGTGTGTGTGTGTCTGTGTCTGTGTCTGTGTGTGTGCTACTGAAGAGCAATCGTCGTAAAGGCGTTGTTGGTCTACATACAGCAATGTGCCACTGACTGGACTCGTATATTAGACTGTGGAAAATACACAGTCCTCCTGCTACGAATCAATATCTTTTCAATGAAAACATACGGAAGTAAGACTTGCTGAACAGATTATCCGACGTGACAACATCAGTTCTCCGACATTGTGGTCCTTCAAGGACATGCTGTTTGACGGAGAATAAGAAGACTAAATAAATAATGTAATATAGTTATTTTATAATCGAATACGTAGCATCAGTATTTATAAAAACTGTTGTGCTTTGAATATATTCTATATTCCCAAATGGATTCACTATTATTAGTTTGCGACACGATTTCTCACTTAGGTAACCGTTTCAAACGTTCCCTTTATTCTTGAAATTAAGAGATTTCCGTTGGCTCTCAACAAAGAATAACGTATATTTACACAACGTAAACAAAAATCTGTAAACCTAAGAGTTGCTCGCTTGTAAGGAAATAAGACTGATTGACAACAATGATCAATCCTGTATAACTGTACAATATATCCAACAAGTATCAACAACTTTCATCTTCTGTTTCACATAAAATGACGGTATCAAGTCATACTTTTCCGTGAGAGGTGTTTATATTTATTACTGTAGACACCAAAGTAACGGGACACATACCGTCACGTGTTGTAAATGTTATCTCCAAATCGAAGAAAACTGTATGCAGGGTCGTCAGCTGAAAAATCATGAATATTTAGAGCTTAGTTTCCTTGAGTGACCCTATCCACTCGGCATTGTACGTGAAAATGTGCAGTAACCTTTTCTCTTTAAACCTTTATTTACAGTGCGGTAAATGCTAATTTTTGGCCGAGTCACTCGCTTATACACCGAACGTCGTTAATGATTTCTGCATGTGTACTTGTACATGAAATTTGATTATTCGAGACTTGTCATGCCGTAAAAAACTGTACCTGTTACGAAGATAGTACGAACCCTGTAGCGAAAACTGTAAGTAACGCAATTGCTGGTCGAAACTTAGTTATGAAACTAGAAACAAGCAGAATTATAAAACGTATCTTACGTTGATTTGCTGGGTAAATAAGTACGCATTGTTTCTAATGATGTTATTTTACCAATTCTACTTGAAGGCAATAACGTGGAAAAAATTTCAATCAATATAAATTGAATTATCTAAAATCCCAAATTCTAGCAGTATTTATGTCAGATGCATCAGTATAACGGGTCTCTCTCGAGCTCATTTCGTCGTTAAGTGGACGCCAGTGCCGACGAAAACCGCCGGTTTGTTTTTCATTACAAACAAAATGACTTTTGAAGTGGAATTTCACGTACCCCTTCAATATAGCGGTCCGAAGTCAGTCTAGCGCGTTATTTGTTTTATCGATATGCATCAACAGGAACAGCAAAACCCGAGGAATTATCAGTCCTTCAGCAGATGCTGATCAGCCCTTCTGCATGGCGGTAGCAGTCAACGTGACCCCGGGACCGTACGGTTGCTGCTTTAGTGATGGTTATACTTCGTTTTTTGCTGTCTCTATTACATATCGACAAAACGAATTTCACATTAGACTAATTTGTGATCGCTGATTCGGACTGGCATATAAAATTCCACTTTACAAATCATTTAGTTTCTAGCAGGAAACAAACCGAGGCTTTCCATACACACTGGGGTTCGTATGAAAGTCATGATGGGGAATATTTATTTGGGATGACTCAAGCTACACGTTGCAAAAACGAAAGTGCAAATACCTGCCGAAACACCAGAGAAAATGCGCCTGACCGCAGTTAGGTATCGTTTAGCTATCGTTTCAGCTGATAAATTCTGTATGTGTTAAAAGCACAAAAAGTTATCAATGTTATAGTTAAACTACTTTCATTTTAAAATGTTTATGAAGATATACTATTGCCTGTCTGTACCGCGTTATTTGATTCTGTCTCGTCTGGAATAACAGCACTAATAGCGTTGCTCACATTATTGTAGATCTGACAGACTTGTTCAATCTTTCTCTCGTTAGTTATTACTACTTGGAGGCCTAGCATGATTAGACCAGTAGCCCAATTGGTAACCCTGAATCATCAGGTTACTGTAGGATCGTCCGTATACGACCTGCAATACCTAATGCCTTGGAGTATGCTGTTCATGAACAATTACAGTAAACATCGATTAGGTGTCCGGTGTCCGGAAGGAGCGTTGCACAGCATTTACATCTACATCTACGTGATTACTCTGCTATTCACAACAAAGTGCCTGGCAGAGGGTTCAATGAACCACCTTCATGCTATCTCTCTACCGTTCCACTCTCGAACGGCACGCGGGAAAAACGAGCACTAAAATATTTCTGTGCGAGCCCTGATATCTCTTATTTTATCGTGATGATTATTTCTCCCTATGTAGGTGGGTGACAACAGAATGTTTTCGCAATCCGAGCAGAAAACTGGTGATTGAAATTTCATGTTAAAATCCCGTCGCAACGAAAAACGCCTTCGTTTTAATGATTGCCACTCCAATTCACGTATCATGTCTATGACACTATCTCCCCTATTTCGCGATAATACAAAACGAGCTGCACTTCTCTGTACTTTTTCGATGTCATCCGTCATTCCCACCTGACGCAGATCCAACACCGCACACCAATACTTCAGAATAGGGTGGACAAGCATGGTGTAAGCAGTCTCTTTAGTAGACCTGTTGCACCTTCTAAGTATCCTGCCAATGTACCCACAGTAATATCGATGTGATCGTTCCAATTTAGGTTATTCGTACTTGTAATCGCTAAGTATTTAGCCGATTTTAGAGCCATCAGATTTGTGTGACTTAACACGTAATCGAAATTTAGCTGATTTCTTTTAGTACTCATGTGAATAACTTCACACTTTTCTTTATTCAGGGTCAATTGCCACTTTTCGCACCACACAGATATCTTATCAAACTTATTTTGCAAGTCGTTTTCATCGTCTGATGAATTTACAAGACGGTAAATGACAGCATCATCTGCAAACAATCTAAGACGGCTATTCAGATTGTCTCCTATGTCGTTAATATAGATCAGGAACAATAGAAGGCCTATAACACTTCCTTGGGGAACGCCGGATATTACTTCTGTTTTACTCGATGACTTTCCGTCTATTACTACGAACTGTGATCTTTCGGACAGGAAATCACATATTTAGTCGCACAACTGAGGCGATACTCCGTAGGCACGCAGTTTGGTTAGAAGACGCTTGTGAGGAACGGTGTCGAAAGCCTTCTGAAAATCTAAAAACATAGAATCAATTTAACATCCCCTGTCGATTACTCATTTCTTCGTAAGTATAAAGAGCTAGTTGTGTTTCACAAGAACGATATTTTCTGAATCCGTGCTGACTATGTGTCAATAAATCGTTTTCTTCGAGGTACTTCATAATGTTCGAATACAGTGTATGTTCCAAAACCCTACTGTAAATCGACATTAGTGATATAGACCTGTAATTCAGTTGATTACAGCAATTACAGTAGACAAAGTGGCTGACGGTATCAAACAATTCACTGACAGGCCTGAAGCAACAATTTTAACTCAATCTCGGTACGGCTGTTGATACTGGTGACTCCTTGTAAATATGAGACAGTTGCGTTACTGATGTTCCACATATACCTTAAACGATACCGGTACCTTAAACACTGATACCAGAGATACAGATCTTGTAGGAAGAAGTCAGGAGGCATAACGTGTTTTCAGAATTCCTGCAGTGCACATTGCTTATTCAACTGCTTTTCCGATGAATATGAGTGACATATAATCTATTCTCCATTCTTATAAGTACCTCTGATGACGTCGAGTTGTATCTAACTGCCAACACGAAGAATTTTTGCCAGTGCAATTTCAGGTATGAGGGATTACTTTTGTCCAGTATCACGATGGGCACAAAATCTGGGTGTTAAAACTGTACTTTAAGATATCTTAACCACATAGAAAGTTGATTAATCAACATTTTCGCGAAACAATTCACTTTGACTGTGTCAACGTCTCTGAATTCAAGAGGAGACTAACGCTTTAGGTGTTGTCACCGGGCCGGCCGGGGTGGCCGAACGGTTCTAGGCGCTACAGTCTGGAACCACGCGACCGCTGCGGTCGCAGGTTCGAATCCTGCGTCGGGCACTGATGTGTGTGATGTCCTTAGGTTTGTTAGATTTAAGTAGTTCTAAGTTCTAGGGGGCTGATGACCTCAGAATTTATGTACCATTGTGCAAAGTGCCATTTGAACCATTTGTTGTCACCGGTATAGCCTCCCTCTCGACATATAGCAGTAGTCTTGCTTCTGTCTAACAGGGAACCACTAAGAAGGATCACTGAGGTCTCCATGATCTCTCAGGTCACCCGGAAGTACACCATTAGCGAAACATTTTTTTCGCCACATTGACAACACCATCTACGCTTTCCCGAACTCTACCATTTCCTGTTGTTTTTCCTCCACACGGTTTATTAACGATACCCTACTAATTGCTGCTCATCATGACACTAATTATCTTCTTCTCCAAACATGAATCCTTCTGCATTGCTGCAACATATTTCCGCTATTTATCAGTACTCTCGTTCCAAAGAATACCTGACGGACAGTGTTGAGTACACTGACATTTCCGAAATACCATACATTCACAAGTATAATTATTATTATTACTATTATACTATTACTATTATCTTATTATTGTGTGCTGCTATTGTCCTACAATTATTGTGATGTTAAATTATTAAATGATATGTGGTTAGATGTAAGAGAGAACCAGGAAGATTATTTACAGTGTGAATTGCACCAATCTCTGTATATAATAGGAAATGTCCTGAAAGATTGCTCGATTCACCACTGCCGATCCCAAATCGCTAAGGACAGAAACTCGAAATTAGGAAATTCCACCCTTAAAGGGGTGAAATATATTTCTGAAGTAAGACTCCATTGAGGCAATTTTGAAGCTATAACTGCGAACACTAGGATTTGGTTCTCGATCAGAAATAAAGGAATAAGTGTTTTAGCATTTTCGGAAAATTAACCCCTATGGGATTGAAACATGGGATGAACTTTTCTTCAAAATAAATAATTATTAAGGAACTACTAAAACATTTTTAAAGCTACATCTTTCAAAAGTGATATTTGACTTCTCAGGTAGAAATAAAGACATACGTCTTTCAATGGTTTTGACAATTAATACATAAGGGGTTGAAACAGGGGATGAATCGTCTTATGAAAATACTTCAGGAGGCTAAATCAATAAAAAATGGTATTTGGGTCCTCGTGTGGAAATAAGTTATACGTATTTCATTGTTTTAGAGAATTCAACACTTAAGGGGTGAAATACGAGATGAGAAGTTTTAATAAGATATTTCGTTTTGAAAGCAGAATCGTATTTTGGTCAGAAGTACATTCGGGAAAGACAATGTATATATGGCCTTAATTAGTGTGAAATATCCGCTGTTCGAATTTGTGAACTAAGTCGAAAAAGCTATTTAACAATCAGCACAAGAAATCAGCTTTGTTACAATTACTTAGAAAAAGAAACGGATGTAAAGGTTCACTAACTCTTTTATTGTGTGCAGATTTACATATAAACAATGGGTGTATCAACATACAAGTACTCTCGAAGGAAAAAAATGTGCAGAGCATACAGTCTATGCGAGCGGACAAGCGGAGGCTAGGCTAGTATGAAAGAACTTGTAAGGATATTTAGAGCTTTGACATCGTAAAATTTACATTATTATGAGTAATAACATTCTGATACGGGAAATACACGCTAAGAGAGTTAAGATGGTGGAAGAGAATCTCAGTTGACAGGCATTGCAATTGTAATGCCGCGACTCTGACGAGAGCCTGCTAACGAAACTTCCAGATACCCCTCTCAGGAGCGAGGTGTACTTATCGGCCCCATATGAAGTATTTTTTTTTTTTTTGCAGTCAAAATTTGACTAATACGTGATCACATAGGAGCGTACAAGAGGAAACTCTCTTTATTTGTTTCGTGAGTTAAACTTCGTGAAATCTTAGTATATTGACGAAACAAAGTACCCTCTGGGACGCACTTCGCAGTAATACGCAAAGTGAGGATGCGGATGTGGGTGTAGAAGATTATGTTGGTCTGTATATAACTTGCAATGCAACGTAAATACAGCTCAAGAACAAAGGAATTTCCACAATGCAATATTAGATCAGTTACTAACTTTGTAAAGACTTCAGATCGTTACATGTAGTATATCAACAGTCACGAATTATGTAATTAATTATCTCTCTTCTTCTTCAGCCAAATAACGGGACTGCGAAGGAATACTGTGATGCTCAGTTAGCGGATTTTATATTTACTGTTATTGTAAAACTTTTATGACACATAGTGAATGTAGACACGTGTATGATGTAAAACAACACAAGAACAAACTATAAACACCAATACTGGTGTACAGTATGTTGAAAATGGAAAAGAAGGGTGAAATGTGGACAAACAGTAGTTTCATGAAGCACCTTGCACAAAATTTTTACAAACATTTGGCATTGGAAATTAGGCTAGTATAGTCTTCTTGTAGTTGCTCTACATTCCATCAGAACTTGATATTGAATTTTAGCAGGCCGATTATCTGAAAATTGTTAGAGCTTCAAAAACTCTTTAAAATCAGTCCTGTGAGTCGTACACAAATGAAAATTAATTATTTGCAAAGAAGATCAACTGATAAATGTACTTTACTTCCATTGGCTAGAATTCATATCTTAATTACATTGTATCCTTCATCAGCATGTTCTGCCAAAGGTTTGAGCTGTGCGAAAACAAGATTCTCCAGAAATTATGTAACTGATTTCTGTTCGTATTTTCATTCCCCAACTAAAAGGGGGAAGTGAACAAATGAGGTGAGTAAATGAGATACACGTGGTCTAGTAACGAAAGAAAGTTCAATTGCTTCAAGGTACTCAGTGTAGTTAAGGAAAACGTGATCAACGGAATAAGCAGAAATTTTCGTCCAAATTTCCACAGGCAAATAGAGAGCAGGAAATGGATAGACGGAGTGTGAAAGTGACCAGAGCGATAACAGGGTTATCAAAAAGCTTGAGAATAAAAAAAACTGAAAAGAACGGTTAAACGTTTTGTGAAATGATTTGTCTAAAAGTAAGAAATAAAATAAGTTAAACAAGCATTTGGCGTGACTTTGGATCATGTGTGAAGTCTTGTACAGCAAATTAGGTGCCGACTGATAATATAAATTTCAGTCTTTAACTTGGAATTATGATTTCACTTCATGAAGTAGAAGTATCTCAAGGCCATATAACATCCGACTGGATGGTGTGCCTAAGCCATCAGAAAAATACACTCTACTACTCTGTACAATTCCACGTTAAATCCTCAATTGACACCTCATTCAGTTATTATTTTCAGACGATTCATCTCACAAAAATATGACTCTTGTTTAAACTTTAATTCCATTTAAAGAGCCTCCTTTAACTTCTCTTCATCTTTGGCCCTGTAAATACATAGGAAATGGCCATCACTGGTGCAATGTATTCGTCTGCTCCGGTATGACAAGTCGCAGCGAAGGGATAAAGGCAACAGGGAGAGTCCTCAAGAAGCCTTTACTTTACTGTTGCTGAATCCTAAGGTCGAGAAGGTTATAACACGGAAAAAGGAAGTTGGACAATCACCGATATCTTGATAAACAGGAATACATCTTGTGATGCCAGACAGACATCTAAAAGAAAGGTGAGCAGGACAGAAAAGTAGAGGGTAAAATAAGAGAAGCATCAATCGCCGTTTTACCCCGCTATAAAGGATGTTACAGAATGACGTTTTTAATAAATTTGTGATTGTAGAGACTGATATTTTGAACGTTTCCAAGGAGTTATATATGGTAAGGAATGTGAGACAGTCCTCGGCAAGATGGGAATGATGTTTCCTTGTCCAGTTCTTATTGTAAACTTGTAATTTATTCGAGAGGCCGCTTCATAGATCAAATTAATGTAGAGAGCGTTATTGAAAGTTACAGTAAACTAAAAATTAATGGCTGTGTCTTTTCACCTTTGACGAGTTACATTAATTTAAAGCTTTAAACAGAAAATTGTGCAAGGTCGAATCGTATTTAATCCTCTTGTCAGTATGACTCCGTGGTTTCATCTTTAGGTACCAAATACTGACGAGACGCACTCATGAAGCGCATAGCTCTGCAGATGACGAAGAAATTGAAGAAATGTATGATGAAATAAAAGAAATTATTCAGATAGTGAAGGGAGACGAAAATTTAATAGTCATGGGTGACTAGAATTCGAGTGTAGGAAAAGGGAGAGAAGGAAACATAGTAGGTGAATATGGATTGGGGCTAAGAAATGAAAGAGGAAGCCGCCTGGTAGAATTTTGCACAGAGCATAATTTAATCATAGCTAACACTTGGTTTAAGAATCATGAAAGAAGGTTGTATACATGGAAGAACCCTGGAGATACTAAAAGGTATCAGATAGATTATATAATGGTAAGACAGAGATTTAGGAACCAGGTTTTAAATTGTAAGACATTTCCAGGGGCAGATGTGGACTCTGACCACAATCTATTGGTTATGACCTGTAGATTAAAACTGAAGAAACTGCAAAAAGGTGGGAATTTAATGAGATGGGACCTGGATAAACTGAAAGAATCAGAGGTTGTACAGAGTTTCAGGGAGAGCATAAGGGAACAATTGACAGGAATGGGGGAAAGAAATACAGTAGAAGAAGAATGGGTAGCTTTGAGGGATGAAGTAGTGAAGGCAGCAGAGGATCAGGTAGGTAAAAAGACGAGGACTAGTAGAAATCCTTGGGTAACAGAAGAAATATTGAATTTAATTGATGAAAGGAGAAAATATAAAAATGCAGTAAATGAAGCAGGCAAAAAGGAATACAAACGTCTCAAAAATGAGATCGACAGGAAGTGCAAAATGGCTAAGCAGGAATGGCTAGAGGACAAATGTAAGGATGTAGAGACTTATCTCACTAGTGGTAAATAGATACTGCCTACAGGAATATTAAAGAGACCGTTGGAGATAAGAGAACGACTTGTATGAATATCAAGAGCTCAGCTGGAAACCCAGTTCTAAGCAAGGAAGGGAAAGCAGAAAGGTGGAAGGAGTATATAGAGGGTCTATACAAGGGCGATGTACTTGAGGACAATATTATGGAAATGGAAGAGGATGTAGATGAAGATGAAATGGGAGATACGATACTGCGTGAAGAGTTTGACAGAGCACTGAAAGACCTGAGTCGAAACAAGGCCCCCGGAGTAGACAATATTCCATTGGAACTACTGACGGCCTTGGGAGAGCCAGTCCTGACAAAACTCTACCATCTGGTGAGCAAGATGTATGACACAGGCGAAATACCCTCACACTTCAAGAATAATATAATAATTCCAATCCCAAAGAAAGCAGGTGTTGACAGATGTGAAAATTACCGAACCATCAGTTTAATAAGTCACAGCTGCAAAATACTAACACGAATTCTTTACAGACGAATGGAAAAACTAATAGAAGCCAACCTCGGGGAAGATCAGTTTGGATTCCGTAGAAACACTGGAACACGTGAGGCAATACTGACCTTACGACTCATCTTAGAAGAAAGATTAAGGGAAGGCAAACCTACGTTTCTAGCATTTGTAGACTTAGAGAAAGCTTTTGACAATGGTTACTGGAATACTCTCTTTCAAATTCTAAAGGTGGCAGGGGTAAAATACAGGAAGCGAAAGGCTATTTACAATTTGTACAGAAACCAGATGGCAGTTATAGAGTCGAGGGGCATGAAAGGGAAGCAGTGGTTGGGAAGGGAGTAAGACAGGGTTGTAGCCTCTCCCCGATGTTATTCAATCTGTATATTGAGCAAGCAGTAAAGGAAACAAAAGAAAAATTCGGAGTAGGTATTAAAATCCACGGAGAAGAAATAAAAAGTTTGAGGTTCGCCGATGACATTGTAATTCTGTCAGAGACAGCAAAGGACTTGGAAGAGCAGTTGAATGGAATGGACAGTGTCTTGAAAGGAGGATATAAGATGAACATCAACAAAAGCAAAACGAGGATAATGGAATGTAGTCGAATTAAGTCGGGTGATGCTGAGGGAATTAGATTAGGAAATGAGACACTTAAAGTAGTAAAAGAGTTTTGCCACTTGGGGAGTAAAATAACTGATGAAGGTCGAAGTAGAGAGGATATAATATGTAGACTGGCAATGGCAAGAAAAGCGTTTCTGAAGAAGAGAAATTTGTTAACATCGAGTATAGATTTAAGTGTCAGGAAGTCATTTCTGAAAGTATTTGTATGGAGTGTAGCCATGTATGGAAGTGAAACATTGACGATAAATAGTTTGGACAAGAAGAGAATAGAAGCTTTCGAAATGTGGTGCTACAGAAGAATGCTGAAGATTAGATGGGTAGATCACGTAACCAATGAGGAAGTACTGAATAGGATTGTGGAGAAGAGAAGTTTGTGGCACAACTTGACCAGAAGACGGGATCGGTTTGTAGGACATGTTCTGAGGCATCAAGGGATCACCAATTTAGTATTGGAGGGCAGCGTGGAGGGTAAAAATCGTAGAGGGAGACCAAGAGATGAATACACTAAGCAGATTCAGAAGGATGTAGGTTGCAGTAGGTACTGGGAGATGAAGAAGCTTGCACAGGATACAGTAGCATGGAGAGCTGCATCAAACCAGTCTCAGGACTGAAGACCACAACAACAACATGTAGAAGATTTGGAATATCGAGTTTTGTGTCGTCTCGTTGTCACTATATGCTTGTACCATGTGAAACAAAGTGGGGAAGTTCTTTGGTGGCTGCTACCCTCTTTCTATAACACTACTACAAGTTTGTATTAATAGGATTCTTTATTAATCACAACAGAGATTTACTTATCTCAAGATAGTCGATAAAGTACAAGCTCTTTTGAAATAGTCCACGTTAGCCTCACTACTGGTGAAGTGCCCATCTGCTATGTTCAATACTTTGATCGCTATGTGCTGCCTGAGAATGAGACTGATTTGTCCTGTAACTGTCTGAGACTGCAAGTGACTGGGCTCTAACTGATGATTCGAATCGTTGGCTTACTGGATGACTGACTGTAACTGTGACAGACTGGGCCCTCCAGTCTTCAGCGGCGATCTAAATACTGGCGGTCGAGAGGGCGTTGGCGGCCCGTTTCTTGCGAGTTTGTCGTTGGCCTCTCTCCTGATACGCTCGCTTGCTTTCGCCTCCTGCCGATCTTCACGCAACCATTTTGCCACCTGGTGTAGTTCCGACTCCTTACGCCAGAACACCTAGTGGCTAATATTAGTAAAGTAAATTCCATGTAAATTGATATAAAAGCCCACATTTTAAGTCGTAATAAGAGATAACACACACATAAAAAGATAATTACATCTGGGATTATAAACCGACAGCTCATAATAACTATATACAAGGTTATGCTTGGGCAAGTGGTTACACATGGTTGTGAAGTGTGGACACGAGAATCATGATTGACGAAGAACGATTATGATTATTTGAATGAGGAATACTATGGTAAATTTATGAGGGGATCCGAAACAACGATTTTACCTGCAGAGCAGGGATCAGTAATGAGCTGGATCATCTCATACAAGTACTCATATCGTAAGACTAACTAAAAGTAAAAGAATAGCCTGGTTGGGACATGTTCTAAGTATGGAGGACACAAGAAACACAAGAAGTACAAGGAAAATGTTCCAGTTGAAACTGACAGGAAGAAGATGGAAAGGAAGACCACCTAAGCGATAGCTGGGTGACGTGGAAGAAAACTCCAGAGCACCCATTGCACTCCATTAGCGTGACACAAGGCGGCTCCGTGCACACGTGGGCGGTGCGCGCGCCACAGTGGATTGCGCGGTCTCTCTGGAAACAATGACGCCGCTGACGAACGTGTAGGGTATACATTAATACTAAAAGTGCGCTTTCATTCAAATATATTTCCAAAACATTACGGTACAAAACTTTTCAACGTATAATATTTTTTATAACTCTGATTGGGGTGAAGAGCTGGGTTTCGCGTGCGTGTTTCGCAGCAGTACACAGTTACACAGTTGCACACCTGCCACCTTTCGTTTTTCTATCTGAACACACTGCACAGTCGTTACCCATGTTCACAGGAAGCTTTTTGATAACGTTCGGCTGTCCATTCAAGCTTTTCTCGCCATCAGACGTTGAACTACATACTCGTTTCTGCCCTGAATTTCTTTCTTCATCTAATAAGTCTCCTATAACACTCATACGGAATACTTTGTGAGACAGTTTTTTGAAGTTGTTTTTTTTCGCAGTTATTCGTATATAGCAAACTGCTGTTTACAAGTCCTACCTCCAACAACCAGTAAAGTTTTCGCCACAACTGCAGACTTTTCGTTTGAAAACCATAACTGGGAATAACATGGTCAGATCGATCAACTCCACCCATCTTCGAAATATAACCAATAATCACATTTGGTTTCATTATTGCTTCCCTTTCCTTTCCGTTTCTCCTTTCTGTAAGCGACACTGAGTTCTTTGCTTTTGTATCAATGTTCAGAACAGTTCGTTTTTCTTGTCATGCCATAACCATCATTTTGTTCTTGCGTAGGCATTTTATTAGATGCTCCTTCAGACTCAGAACTCCTTTCTCGTTTCCAGCTGGAAGATTTCTGCAATTGACCTGGATCGTTTCTGTGAGATGCACTGTCTATTTCAACAGTTCATCAGCTTATGCAATACTTGTATAAAAACGGTCAGTGTTGAACTAATAGCCTGATTGTCCTGTAGCTCTTCTGTTATTAGTCAGCAATTGAAGAACTACTCTGGAATAAAAATTCAGGTCTGTTATTACATCGCAAAAATAGGGTATCAAACTGCAAATACAACCGTTTTCTGAACTAGAAATCACAAGTACTCTGATTCACCACTTTGTTGGTTTTTGACGGTTGTAACTTTTGAATAACAGACGGCCCAGACTGTAGACTGTACAACAGCTAAATTTCGAGAAACTTTCGAAACAAGTATTCCAACACATTCATCACTTTACTCAGACGTAACTGAACCTGAATGTTAACATGTGTAGCACTCTATGGATTATAAGGATTTCTCCAGCAGTTCACGTAATTTTATTGCAGCGTAGCTGTCCGTTTAGCCTGCTACTTGTTAAAATAGGTTATCTGCAAAAATTAACTGAAAGAAACCACCTGTTGATGATGGAAGACCATCAGTTTAAGTGATAAAATCACATTTTGAATCGTTAAAAGCAAAATCTGTAAAGTCAGAGTCATTTTCGCTCCACATTCGCCACGTACGTTGTACTGAATCACTAGAAAAACGTACAGCTTCACTGTTTTCACCGTCATATTCACCAGAATCGTTTAGAAATGAATCACTCTCATCAGCAAAATCACTCACAATATCGTTATCACTTAGAGCTTCTTCTAAAAGCTCTAAAATGTATTCCACAGAAAGAACTGAATGTGAGCAATTATCCATAGCGCATACGCGAACCTGAAAGTAATAATTCCAACATTCCTTTCAACACAACTGCCACAGTTTGACACTGAGTTATAACAGGTCCCCCAGATGTCACCACTATGCACCTTTGGTGCCTAGTTCGGTCAGAATCGAGATTTGAGATGCTGGGAGCTGCTAAAATTCTTGTCGAATGAGGTTCGACATCGGAGCGGAAACCAAATTCTCAATGCCGAGTGTCTCTCGAGGTTGGAATGGAAAGGGCTAGCAATCAGAGCATGGAGAAGGAAAATAAACGTGAGTGCAGGATGGAAGTATTAAGAAGGCAAAGTCCCGCTCAGGGTTGTCAAGCCACAAGGAGACTGGTGTGCTCTCGAAAGGGTAACGTATGGACTTTCAACGCCTATAAGGTTACAGGCTGTCCCTCGTCTTACATGTTTTGCGCCGCTAGTGTCCATTTGACGAATACTGTGTGTGTTAAATTTTTTTAATAAAACAAATCTACTCTAACGAAGGTGACTTTCGATTCATATTTATTTATTCTCATTGTCCACACTGATAAGATCAACTTGTACCAGAATAGGTCAGTAAGCTAAGTGAACATTGGGGACTTTACTGACTGATTTTACAGAACCCAACTAACGCAGGTCGACTGTATGATAATTATTCGTCGAAGACTCAACACAAACCGGGAGACAGCATACGTTCGAGTATGTTCTGTCGTAGATAGGCACGGACTGATTGTGCCACTGTCCACTGTGTTCAATTAGAAACAGAGATAATAAAGTTTCTCCACAACGTTAAGAAAAGGTATTTAATTTTCATTTGCGACGTAAAAAACAGGAAAAATTGTGAATATGTATACACATTTGGAAATTATGTTGCTTTTTTTCTCCATTAGCGTTACATTCACTGGATTTTGAAAAAGTGTTAATTTTTAAGATTCGATCATTGAAAATTTCTTCACGTAAAAGAAACAATAAACAGGAATATATGTTGAATTATTGTAACAAAATTCAAGACATAAAGGAGAGGGTTTTTAAATAAGTTATAAACGGTATCCCAGAAACGTTGCGACAAACGTCAAGGAATTGCATAGGGTATCTTGAGGACGCTGGAGAGGGTCGGAATTATAAACATCGGCATCGGCTTCTAGGCCACACATTTGGCAGATTACATGATATCCTGACATTTCGCAATGTTGTTTGTTGTTCAGTGATCGCGACTGACTGCCACGATAGCCAGTGGAGTATGAGGAGCTAGCTGTTACATAGACAGAACTTGTCTCCTACGAATATGACTACCTCTTGGTTGGTGGATGATACATTTGGACATAGGTTTCCATCTGTAGACTACTTTTCTTCTGTGTACTTAAAACCACTAGAGGTTTTAGGGGATTCCAAGAGATATATAAACTGGCGATGAAAACCTGCCGGGGTAACAGAGCTTCGCATTCGTAGTGTGACGCTACAACGCAGTCCTTGCTATGAATTTTTTCGCTTAGTTAACACATGAAACTGTTTGTATACGATGTATTGTCTATTGTAAATATGTATAGTAAATACTATGTTAAAATTATGTAATATTTAACACCGGCAAGTCAGGGCATATTTAGTTAACGTTGAGGTCAGAGAGATTGTTTTGTCGCGCCTCTGGGCGCGTGAGCGCGCCAGCGGGCAGTAGTAGTAGTGACGCCGTGCTCGGAGTAAGACGTATAGTCGAGTGTTGCTAGTCCTAACTGTGTTACATTTAACGGCTAGTGTGTGGATCTAAGTACGACGGCAAAGTAATGGTCGGCATATCTGGAAGTATGGCCGGGCACGTTATTATGGATTAAGGGGCATAGTGCTGAAGAAACGAGGACTTAAATGTGAAGCGCACTGTGGGCCCAAGTCGCAACAGTAAAAGATCGCTCCCACATTGTGTCGCTGCCGTAGACTTTCGTCGATCCACCGACAACGAGGGAAGTAAGATCTGCGTAACTTTCGTAGGATAAAATCGTAGAAGGCTTGCCAGTGACTGTGCTTTTCTCTGAAGTTGAACAATTAATAAGAAGCACTTTATAATAGAAGTCTTGCAGTTACATTCCACCCGACAATAACACCAAGTAGGTTCCTTCCGATCCTTACCTTATTGAACCGAGTGTGTCACGCCATTATCAAGAGAAAATATGTTACTTAACAAATTATTTGCATAGACGGTGAAGATTAAATTTCAGACTGGTTATCGTAGTTAAACGTTGCACTTAATAAGCTTACGCCAACCTTAGTAACTTAATAATAGACTGAAGTTATAAATTTGATTATTAAGATTTATTTCAATGCATATTCAGCTGAACTTAATTCAAGGATATTTCATGAAACTATAAAGCTTTTTCCACCTGACAATCCCCGAATTAATGAATTATTATCATTCAAAATATAGTTAATCAGTTATTGGCAATATATTTCATTATCAGTAGATTAAACTGTGCGAAGTACCTAATTTTAAAGACAGAATGACAGTCCATTATTCAAAATCTCGATTAGATAATTATCTGTGTTGTCAGAATTGCACTTAGCTGACAAATTATGAACAAAATAAGTGTAGTAAGATTGTTATGACATTGTTTTATATGACAACTGAGCCTGACACAGCACTTACGTAAAAGTTCCCGTTCCACCTGTTGCGCTACAAACAGGTAAACTTTATTTTTGACACAATTATTCACGTACTTAACAGTACTGTCGCTCATCAGTTGAGCTGGCGACCGATTTTTTAATTGCTTTTACAACTTAATCATTTCTTTCGGCAAAATTTCCACTGGCAAAATTTATTTCCAGATTATTTCCATTATTTCATTTATTTCCAGATTATTTCCATTATTTCATTTACCGATCGTTATTGAATGAAATTACTCATTCAATAACGATCAAATTATAAACGTCTCCTGTTTCCCGCGGAATAGTCATTATTTACTTCGGATTCGGATGCCGTACCCGACGCGGGTCAAAATTCATAATTCACGGTCATTGTCAACTTGTAATTTCGCAAATCCCGGGAAGCAGGGGGGTGTTATAGTAGAAGATAAGGCTTCTCGATGTAGCAGCTCGCTGCATCTTCTCGACTGGCGATCTCGGCAACCAGTTGTGATCACTGAACAACGAACAACATTGCAAGACGTTTCCCCTACGGACCATCAGCGTAGAAAGCCAGCTTTGTTGCCAAAAGGGTGGTCCAGTGGCTGACGCCTACAACTTCGACGCTCTGTAGCGTCTTTGGATGAAGTAGCTGGACTCGGGTTCCTATCCCGGACTTGCTCATCAAACACCCTTTACAACACCTCAACGTTTGTGTTAATCCTAAATAAACATTTATTGGTGGGAATATTTAAGTCGATGTAGCTACATGAATCGCAAACTTTAAATATCTGTTTGGAGAAAATATTTCTGCACGAACTGGAATGAGACACATGTAAGTAATACAATAAATAATAATGATTCTGACTAATGAAATGAAATCATTCTTTATATGTTGTACGGCTACGAATATGTAAGAGAAAGAAAATGAGAAGATAAATACTTTCTGTGTTAGAAGTGAGTTTATAGCATGTTGAGCTATTAAATTTTTTTACGTTTCTAGCCCAAACATAATTAATACAGGAATTAAGTATGTAAGAAACTTGTTTGTATGTTGGCAGCGCTATATATTGTATTAATATCACCGACAGCGCTCTGCGCCTTCGGCATGAGATTCTGTGGTGGGACGGACTAGCAGTTAACGATTGGATAGAGAAGTGTATGGACATGTTTTTTTCTTACTGAAGACTCTGTGTTGATAGGACATGCATCGTAAAGAGAGATGCAAGTAAATTTACGATGGCGTACGTTTAATTGGTAATGTTTGGGCAGTGGAATTATTGACAGCTATATAATTTTTGGAACTGGATGTCACGTGACTAAGGTAAAAACTTATAAATACATTGCTTCCTGTTCAACAAAATCTTTTCTTTCGCTAACCATACGCCACCTAGTACTTACACTCTATAGCAGTTACAATCATTTTATTCAGCTGAGTGTAGTTGCTGCTTGCTGTAATTTGCTGTAGTTCGTGTTCTGAAGATCTTTTATGACCTACGTGACTTATAAAGAAATGGGATTCATGGCTTCAATTAGTTTAGGCAATTAACAGAGTTGGAGTTAGTTTAATACATTTTTAATTTGATATTTTTTGGATTTTCATTATTGTTAGCATTTCTTGCAATTCACGCCCATTCTTTTGTGCTAATTATTGGATGTCATGTTGTCACTGTATAGCAGTCAGATTGCGTTGGGCTTGTGTATTGTGGGTAGTAAATGAATAGGTTAAATTTGAGCCGTTTTTGTCAGGAAAAATTCTGTAGTCCAGTGTTTAAATGATAAAAACAGTTAAAATCAAAGTTTCAAGGGTACCATCAACTGTAAAGCATAATTCATCTGTAAACATTACGAATTCCATTGCATTAGAAACAGACCAAGTAGGTGGAAGAAGAACCGTGGGCATTTGTTTGTTTTATCATATAGGCTGCACCACTTGATCAGGGAATGGAAGCAGAACCCGCCAAACATTCATGTGATTGACATGCTTCGTGTTGGCAGATGCACCACAGTTTGAGGGCCCACTACCCTGTCTTACACCAGGAATATCTGTAACATGACACTGTCCCAATTTTTCTAACTTAATGATCAACATAGCCAGCTAAGGCTACGTCTTTGGTTGTCAAGCAGTCCAGTTTCGCCAGGATGACCGACTACCTTAACAAATTAATAGCTTAACGCTATTTTCAGCGTAGTTGCCGTAATAGCCAACTTTTAGTTAGTGAAAATTCACATCTAACATAACCAGACTCACATTGGAACTGAAAGTTCTTTGACTGATCAGCTGAAACGTTTATCTTCCGCTAATTTAATTACCACTATGAACTTCTGCGTAACAGGTAATAGCAAGAAAAATTATTACAAAATGGTTCAAATGGCTCTGAGCACTATGGGACTCAACATCTTAGGTCATAAGTCCCCTAGAACTTAGAACTACTTAAACCTAACTAACCTAAGGACATCACACACACCCATGCCCGAGGCAGGATTCGAACCTGCGCCCGTAGCAGCCCCGCGGTTCCAGACTGCAGCGCCAGAACCGCACGGCCACCGCGGCCGGCAAAAATTATTACACACACAGTTTTGGCATGTACAAAGAACTCCTTGGCATTATGGTTCCAGCTATGTGTATGACGTTCCACACAGCTGACGTAAGTTCATGTAGTGATTCACCGGTGGTGTATGCGTCTACGAAGTTACATTGGCATCGATCTTTGTCTTCTGGTGATTTAGTTCTTTTTTTTCTGACTGTATGTACACATTGGTGTGCAAAATCTAAGAACGACGGCAAATCTCGTATAATGTGTCACTGCCAAGTAACATAGCTCGTGAAATTTGGATCGAACATAGACAGAAATGCTGCATTACAAACCTGAGAAGGGGTTCACTGCATCATATCCCCACTCTGGCCACAGGGTAGGAAAGGAGTTCTTGGGATGTTGTCTTCAATTCCACCACCAGTGTGGCTGAAAACTGACTGATGGCCCTTTGTAACTGTAGACGTGCTAAAGTACGTCTCCTCAACGAGTCGCCCACTTGCTGGATGGGTTTCACGCCGGGGGCTCAGGCAGGCGAGTCAGTTCGCAGAATATCTTCTTGTTCCAAGAGCTCCACCACCCGCCCTCTTCGATGCAGACACCCATTGTCATTCATACAAATGGACTGATGACATGCGCCGAAAAACGTGCTAACCCTCAAACGTAAAAGCTTAGAGATAAGCTTTGCCGTCTCTTGCTGGATATGAGAACTATCAAAATTGACATTGGTCTCACCCCTAAATATCACGTTAGGATATTTATGGGTGAGACCAACATGTCAATTTTTATTGTTCAGTAACGAGCAACAGATGGCACCACTTATCTCTAAGCTTTTACATTTGAGGGCTAGCCCGTATTTTCTGCTCATGTCTTCAATTCAGGGTCTCATTGCAGCCCAGAAAATACGCACGCGGAGAAGGAGAACATAACGATGATCCGTGACTGTAACGTGTTGAAAGGTGTGGAGTCAGTATACCTTCTGCCTTCCCACACAAAGCTTCTCGACCACCAAGACGGCAAGAAGTGCTAATACCTAAGGCACCCAGGAACACTCTCTTACGTACCGTGGTTCGTTGTGCAGATGTTACAGTGTGAGAGTCATAATGTTGCTAATGTTGCGTAGATATACTGATATCCACATCTCTGAACACGATACACTCACCGGTCAGCGTATAGTTTTCCTGTACTACTTGCCCTGGCCGGCCGCGGTGGCAGAGCGGTTCTCGGCGCTTCAGTCCGGAAGCGCGCGACTGCTACGGTCGCAGGTCGAATCCTGCCTCGGGCATGGATGTGTGTGATGTCCTTAGGCTAGTTAGGTTTAAGTAGTTCTGAGTTCTAGGGGACTGATGACCTAAGATGTTAAGTCCCATAGTGCTCAGAGCCACTTTTCAACTTGCCCTTGTTGTCTTATCAGGGGTGTCATCTGCCCTGACAGCATTTTTATGAATGACAATGCGTTACCGCATTGAACCTCCAGGTGAGGAGTTCTTGAAATGAGAGGACATTTGGCAAATTGACTAACCTGTCTGTCCATTCCCCCGACCTAAATCCCATCGACCACGGGTGGGATGCGCAGGATAGACTTATTGCAGAACATTCTTAGGCGCTACCGCTCATCCAGCAGCTAACAGACGAGCTGGTTGAAGAATGGAACGCCTTACCACTGGAACTTCTTGTCAACATTGTTGCCAGAATGGGAGCTTGTTGCTGAGCATACATTGCCATACGTGGTGATCACACACGCTGTTAAGAACAAATTGTATTGTCCATGGTACCACTATGAATCACGATGTCTTCATAGTAATTTTTTGTCTTTGAATAAAAGTACCGTTTGTGTTCGTCCCATTGTGTATTCCTTTCAGTTACCTTCTGAGCTATACTGTCGTACTTCTTCCTACTTGGTGCCCACGTTTGATGGACCTGGTTTACTTGGTAGTGATACATCATGAGGAAGTTACTGATGTCTTTAATTTCCTTAAGTTTTCATATACACTATGTGATCAAAAGTATCCCGACAAACCCAAAAACATTCATTTTTCATAATAGGTGCATTGGGCTGCCATCTACTGCCAGGTACTCTATATCAGCGACCTCAGTAAACATTACACATCGTGCGAGAGCAGAAAGTGGCGCTCCGGGGAACTCAGACTTTAAACGTGGTCAAGTGATAGGGTGTCCTTCTGTTATATGTGTGTACACGAGATTTCTACACTCATAAACATCCCTAGGTCCACTGTTTCCAATGTGATGGTGAGGTGGAAATGTGAAGTGACATGTACAGAACAGAAGCGTACAGGCTGATCTCGTCTGCTGACTGACAGAGACCACCGACAGTTGAAGAGGGTCGTAATGTGTAATTGGCAGACATCTATCTAGACCATCACACAGTAATTCCAGACTGCATCAGGATCCACTGCAAGTACTATTACAGTTAGGCGGGAGGTGAGACAACTTGGATATCATGGCCGAGCGACAGCACATCACTCCGGTATATGCCAAACTACGCCTCGTTTGGTGTAACGATTGAATAGTTGAAAAATGTTGTGCGGAATGACGAATCACAATATTCATTCTGGCGATCCAATGGCAGGGTGTGGCAAACGCCCGGAGAACATTATCTGTCAGCGTGTGTAGTGCCAACAGTAAAATTCGGAGGCGATGGTGTTATGGTGTGGTCGTGTTTTTCATGTAGGGGTCTTGCACCTCTTGTTGTTTTGCCTGGTACTATCACAGCAGAGGCCAACACTGCCATTTTAAATACCTTCTTGCTTCCTACGTTTGAAGAGCAATACTGGGATGGCGATTGCATCTTTCAACTCGATCGAGCACCTGTTCATAATGCATGACCTGTGGCGGAGTGATTACATGACAGTAACATCCCTATAAAGGAGTGGCCTGCACAGAGTCCTGACCTGAATCCTATAGAATACCTTTGGAATGTTTTGGATCGCCGACGTCGTGCCAGGCCTCACCGAATGACATCGATACCTTTACTCGGTGCAGCATTCCATGAAGAATGGGCTTCCACTCCCCAAGAAACCTCCCAGCACCTGATTGAAAGTATTCCTGTGAGAGTGCAAGCTGTCATCAAGGCTAAGGGTGGACCAACGCCATATTGGATTCCAGCATTACCGATGGAGGGCGCCACGAAATTCTAAATCATTTTCAGCCATGTTTCGGGATACTTATGATCACATAGTGTACATACTAAAAGTGGAAGGAATGAAACTACAGCATACTGCAGTATACTTCAAAACCTGTCGCAGGATTGGCGTTGAAAAATCCCTTCTCTGCTGTAACCGAAAGCGTAGTGAACAGAAGACTGGGGAGGCCAAGTCGTGGGAATTCCGAAACCTATCCAATGGTCTTTAAATATGAGAAACAGATCACGCACTCTGCTGTGAAAATGTGGTAACGCTCCATTGTTCATGAACCAAGTCATTCATCTTGGCTGACACAGCATCTTTATGGTTCTCGGTAGTGAGGTCAATTTAATGTTTATGGTAGGAGGTTTTCACCCATTTAAACTATAGTCAAGAACACCTTCTGATACATAATTGAACAGTGGTGCAGACGCCCTCTTCCTGCAGTCACTTGAATGCTCTTGCCTGTTCACACGTTGCCGTTTCACACTTTCTCCTTTCAACAAGTGTATCCAGGGTAAGCGGTTTGCAAAGATTTTTACTGAACCTTGCATGTTGCCTGTTTTTCAATTGCTATTTCTCGTAGTGTTTCAGCGAAAAAGTAAATAACCTTACTTTTTACGCTAAGCGTGTTTCGTTGCTTTCTCTCTCTGCTATCAGGATAGGATGAACAAGCAAAGGATGAGTGACAGGTAATCGGGACGTATCGATACAAATATACAACAATGCCAGCTTTATACTACAACAAATCAAACATATATTCTGGTTCTGTTCCTTAGTGTTCAGCCTTCAGGTTCGTGTGCAGCAGTACCTCGGTTCACTCTTCTGTCTGCGTTGATATCCTTATACCCTACATCTGCTGTGTGTACTCGCATGATACTATTGGTGGCCTCCAGCAATTTATTCCCTCAATAGCTCCTTCTGCTATTGCTCCAAAGCATTATTGTGTCTTAAAATACGTGCTACGTGTCTGACTGTATTAGGATGTGCATTCAGAGGGATTGGTTACCCGCATTCTTCCTATCATCTAAGCATTGGTAGCTCTGCGTCTGCGGTTGATCTTCTTTATCTTCTTTATTTAGCACAAAATTTCCAGAGCTTCAAGCCGACCTCTGTCTAGGTTCTCTATTGCTTAAGATACACAGCCGTTACCGACAAACTCCAAATAAAATACTTTTAAATAAAATACTTACCAATATAATACATACTTATTTCCAGTAAGATTTTCTTTTTCAGCACAAGCACAGATTTGTCTAGCATCACCCTGTTCATAATTTCTTTCCGGCCCCTGCCCTCCTTTCTGATGACTCTCCTTTAAAAAGTAAATTCCTGCATAACTTGTAACTCCCTTCTTCCAATTCTTACACTTAGATGTCCTTCGTACTGTATACCGTCACTTTAACTTTTCTGTTGTTAAACGGAATACCATACTGGATACAGATGATCCTATCCATTATGCTGAATACTTTCTCTAACTCTACTCTCGTCTCCGTGATCACAGCAATAACATCTGGATATCACAACATGTGTATCTTCTATCCACTTGTTTCAGGAACTTGGTTTTAGCTTTCAGATGTGTCGACTGTAACAGGAGACAGACAACATACACTCCTGGAACTGGAAATAAGAACACCGTGAATTCATTGTCCCAGGAAGGGGAAACTTTATTGACACATTCCTGGGGTCAGATACATCACATGATCACACTGACAGAACCACAGGCACATAGACACAGGCAACAGAGCATGCACAATGTCGGCACTAGTACAGTGTATATCCACCTTTCGCAGCAATGCAGGCTGCTATTCTCCCATGGAGACGATCGTAGAGATGCTGGATGCAGTCCTGTGGAACGGCTTGCCATGCCATTTCCACCTGGCGCCTCAGTTGGACCAGCGTTCGTGCTCGACGTGCAGACCGCGTGAGACGACGCTTCATCCAGTCCCAAACATGCTCAATGGGGGACAGATCCGGAGATGGAGATCTTGCTGGCCAGGGTAGTTGACTTACACCTTCTAGAGCACGTTGGGTGGCACGGGATACATGCGGACGTGCATTGTCCTGTTGGAACAGCAAGTTCCCTTGCCGGTCTAGGAATGGTAGAACGATGGGTTCGATGACGGTTTGGATGTACCGTGCACTATTCAGTGTCCCCTCGACGATCACCAGTGGTGTACGGCCAGTGTAGGAGATCGCTCCCCACACCATGATGCCGGGTGTTGGCCCTGTGTGCCTCGGTCGTATGCAGTCCTGATTGTGGCGCTCACCTGCACTGTGCCAAACATGCATACGACCATCATTGGCACCAAGGCAGAAGCGACTCTCATCGCTGAAGACGACACGTCTCCATTCGTCCCTCCATTCACGCCTGTCGCGACACCACTGGAGGCGGGCTGCACGATGTTGGGGCGTGAGCGGAAGACGGCCTAACGGTGTGCGGGACCGTAGCCCAGCTTCATGGAGACGGTTGCGAATGGTCCTCGCCGATACCCCAGGAGCAACAGTGTCCCTAATTTGCTGGGAAGTGGCGGTGCGGTCCCCTACGGCACTGCGTAGGATCCTACGGTCTTGGCGTGCATCCGTGCGTCGCTGCGGTCCGGTCCCAGGTCGACGGGCACGTGCACCTTCCGCCGACCACTGGCGACAACATCGATGTACTGTGGAGACCTCACGCCCCACGTGTTGAGCAATTCGGCGGTACGTCCACCCGGCCTCCCGCATGCCCACTATACGCCCTCGCTCAAAGTCCGTCAACTGCACATACGGTTCACGTCCACGCTGTCGCGGCATGCTACCAGTGTTAAAGACTGCGATGGAGCTCCGTATGCCACGGCAAACTGGCTGACACTGACGGTGGCGGTGCACAAATGCTGCGCAGCTAGCGCCATTCGACGGCCAACACCGCGGTTCCTGGTGTGTCCGCTGTGCCGTGCGTGTGATCATTGCTTGTACAGCCCTCTCGCAGTGTCCGGAGCAAGTATGGTGGGTCTGACACACCGGCCTAAATGTGTTCTTTTTTCCATTTCCAGGAGTGTATTTGTCTCACGTCTTTTCTGTTATTTGAATCTTGTTCTTCATGAAAAATACCTGATCCCACCCACTTCTTCTTGCAAAGCTGCGTATCACCGACATGTCTTTGTATTTTAAAGCTGCTGACCTCCATACTCTAAACGTCTCTTGCCACAAAACATGATAAAATTCCTTTTCCGGGTCTACAAAGGCAACACAAGTAGGTTTATTGTTCTGTAATTGCTTTTCGAAAAGAAGCCTTAGTTCCACAGGAACGTGTCCTACTTCCAGTGCCCTGCAAGTGAAAACAAGAGATCTGTCATTTACTTATATGTGCGAAATTGTGTTGTTGTTTTTACCTGTGCCAACATTATATGGTGATATTTTACCCATACGCTACACCTTCAGAAGTGTTTATTTTACATCTACATCTACATGCATACTCCGCAAGCCACCTGACGGTGTGTGGCCGAGGGTACCTTGAGTACCTTTATCGGTTCTCCCTTCTATCCCAGTCTCGTATTGTTCGTGGAAGGAAGGATTGTCGGTATGCCTCTGCGTGGGCTCTAATCTCTCTGATTTTATCCTCATGGTCTCTTCACGAAATATACGTAGGAGGGAGCATTACCTTCTGGATTACTTCAAGTTTTCGCCTCTGTCGCTAGCGCTTTCCACCAGCGCAGCCTACTGCTGTCGGTGTAACGGAAGAGCACCCGTTTCCGCGTCCCTTCATTAGTAAGGCGAGGCGCTGCCACGCCACGTGTGCTGACATCGACCGCACACGCCGTAATTTGCAACGGGACACGCACGACGTGATCGCCAGGACCGCTGCAACCACAATTAGCCGCGCTTGCTGGCCCGTCTAATCCCGGAGCGGGCATGACGGCTCCCGCCCCCACGCGACACCGAACCCCCACATCTTGCTAAGCGAGACCGCAGTGGCGCGGGTAGCTCATCGTTTGCGTGTGTCTGTGTGTGTGCGTGCGCCTGATTGCAGAGCGATACGGGTGCATTTGCCCGCATTAGTCTCAGTGGAGGAACCACTAGCGCCGCCAAAACGGACAGAGTTCTGTCTCCATCGGCTACCAACAACGCGCGTGCAGGCAGGGGGCAGTGACAAGTGCACCTGTCGCCTCTGCTGCCTACTGAAGTTCTCTCCTAATGTAGTCGAGATTACACAAGTGTCACAGCGAAAGACGTCGACACGCACAGGCAGAGCGTGTTTCTGCGAGCGCAGTGTGTTGCGGGTAGCGTGGGAAGAAGGGGATATGGCGTAGCAGACAATATTAGACTCCTGGCCATTAATATTGCTACACCAAGAAGAAATGCAGATGATAAACGGGTATTCACTAGACAAATATATTATACTAGAACTGACATGTGATTACATTTTCACACAATTTGGGTGCATAGATCCTCAGAAATTAGTACCCAGAACAACCAGCTCTGGCCGTAATAACGGCCTTGATACGCCTGGGCATTCGGTCAGAGCATGGATGGCGTGTACAGGTACAGCTGCTCATGCAGCTTCAACAAGGTACCACAGTTCATCAAGGGTGGTGATTGGCCACCATTGACCAGACGTTTTCAATGGGTGAGAGATCTGGCAAGGGCAGCAGTCGAACATTTTCTTTATCCAGAAAGGCCCGTACAGGGCCTGCAACATGCGGTCGTGCACTATTCTGCGGATATGTAGGGTTTTGCAGGGATAAGGGTAGAGCCACGGGTCGTAACACATCTGAAATGTAACGTCCACTGTACCAAGTGCTGTCAATGCGAACAAGAGGTGACCGAGACGTGTAACCAATGGTACCCCATATCAACAAGCAGGGTGATACGCCAGTATGGCGATGACGAGTACACGCTTCCAATTTGCGTTCATCGCGATGTCGCCAAACACGGACGCGATCATCATGATGCTGTAAACAGAACCTGGATTCATCCGAAAAAATGACGTTTAGCCGTTCGTGCACCCAGGTTCGCCGTTGAGTACGCCATCGCAGGCGCTCATGTCTGTGATGCAGAGCCAAGGGTAACCGAAGCCACGGTCTCCGAGCTGATAATCCATGCTGTTGCAAACGTCGTCGAACTGTTCGTGCAGATGGTTGTTGTCTTGTAGACATCCTCATCTGTTGAGTCAAGGATCGAGACGTGGCTGTACGATCCGTTACAGCCATGTGGATGAGATGCCCGTCATCTCGACTGCTAGTGATACGAGGCCGTTGGGATCCAGTACGGCGTTCCGTATTACCCTTCTGAACCCACCGATTCCATATTCTGCTAACAGTCATTGGATCTCGACCAACGCGAGCGGCAATTTCGCTACACGATAAACCGCAATCGCGATAGGTTACAATCCGACCTTTATCAAAGTCGGAAACGTGATGGTACGCATTTCTTCTCCTTACACGAGGCATCACAACAACGTTTCACCAGGCAACGCCGGTCAACTGCTGTATGTGTATGAGAAATCGGTTTGAAACTTTCCTCATGTCAGCACGTTGTAGGTGTCGCCACCGGCGCCAAGCTTGTGTGAATGCTCTGAAAAGCTAATACTTTGCATATCACAGCATCTTCTTCCTGTCGGTTCAATTTCGCGTCTATAGCACGTAATTTTCGTGGTGTAGCATTTGTAATCGCCAGTAGAGTAGTTTAATGTTAATGAACCGCCGTATACTGAAATGGTTATGAGAGACTGCGACAACTGGTTCTGGGAATACTTGGTACTAATGAGTATCCGCTAGATGTTCTGGCTTACCCTCTCTTGCGTCAGATCTTTGTATCATACATCTTTCCATATAGCACCATAGGATTCGAGGCCGATCCGTGAAGATATGTTTTCTTCATTTGAGAGAGAGGATGAGGAGTGTTTTGTACTTTTTCATTGTTTCGCCGTTGGGTACCCATGTACACGAGGCTACATTAGTCGCCTACCATGGACTCCGCAGAGACAGTTGTATCGCATGTGGGAAAAAGACAAGCGTGTGATTTTTATTTTAATTCAGTGCTGTTAACCGTGTCAATACTGTGAAACCTCCATCCGTCACACGGCTAGTAATAACATTATCTAAAATGTACGTGAAAGAACTTGCCACCCTTCTAACAGCCGTGTACCGCAAGTCTCTAGAGGAAAGGAAGGTTCCAAATGATTGGAAAAGAGCACAGGTAGTTCCAGTTTTCAAGAAGGGTCGTCGAGCAGATGCGCGAAACTATAGGCCTATATCTCTCACATCGATCTGTTGTAGAATTTTAGAACATGTTTTTTGCTCCCGTATCATTTCGTTCCTGGAAGCCCAGAATCTGTTCTGTAGGAGTCAACATGGATTCCGGAAACAGCGATCGTGTGAGACCCAACTCGCTGTATTTATTCATGAGTCCCAGAAAATATTAGATACAGGCTCTCAGGTAGATTCCATTTTCCTTGACTTTCGGAAGGCGTTCGATACAGTTCCGCACTGTCGCCTGATAAACATAGTAAGAGCTTACGGAATATCAGACCAGCTGTGTGGCTGGATTGAAGAGATTTTAGCAAACAGAACACAGAATGTTCTTCTCAATGGGGAGAAGTCTACGTTAAAGTAACCTCTGGCGTGCCACAGGGGAGTGTTATGGGACCATTGCTTTTCACAATATATATATAAATGACCTAGTAGATAATGTCGGAGGTTCCATGCGGCTTTCCGCGGATGCTGCTGTAGTATACAGAGAAGTGGCAGCATTAGAAAATTGCAGCGAAATGCAGGAAGATCTGCAGCGGATAGGCACTTGGTGCAGGGAGTGACAACTGACCCTTAACATAGACAAATGTAATGTATTGCGAATATACAGAAAGAAAGATATATGATTATATGATAGCGGAACAAACACTGGTAGCAGTTACGTCTGTAAAATATCTGGGAGTATGCGTACGGAACGATTTGAAGTGAAATGATGAAATAAAATTAATTGTTGGTAAGGCGAAAGCCCGGTTGAGGTTCATTTGGTGAGTCCTTAAAAAATTAGTCTGTCAACAAAGGAGATGGCTTTCAAAACACTCGTTCGACCTATAATTGACTATTGCTCATCAGTGTGGGATCCGTACCAGGTCGCATTGGCAGAGGATACAGAGCAGATCCAAAGAAGAGCGGCGCGTTTCGTCACATGTTTATTTGGTAAGCGTGATAGCGTTACGGAGATGTCTAGCAAACTCAAATGGCAGACTCTGCAAGAGAGGCGCTCAGCATCGCGGTGTAGCTTGCTCGCCAGGTTTCGAGAGGGTGCGTTTCTGGATGAGGTATCGAATATATTGCTTCCCCCTACTTATACCTCCCGAGGAGATCACGAATGTAAAATTTGAGAGATTCGAGCGCGCAAGGAAGCTTTCCGGCATTCGTTCTTCTCGCGAACGATACGCGACTGGAACAGGAACGGGAGGTAATGACAGTGGCTCGTAAAGTGCCCTCCGCCGCTCACCATTGGGTGGCTTGCGGAGTGTAAATGTAGATGCAAAATTATACACTGAATTTCAAACTTCTGTTTATCAAATTCGCTTTTCCACGCAGCTGTGTTTCCTAATATAACCATTTACATTCACCTAATTCCCCTAAATTCTTAGGTTGGGAGGATAAGCTCTGACGCAGCGTTCAATACCATTCCCAATATGTTCGATGGGGTTCAAATCTGGCGAGTTGGGGAAGCCAGCACGTCTATTGGAAACTCGCCGTTGTTTTCCTCGAGCCACCCTGTCACACTCCTGGCCTTGTGACAGGATACATTATCTTGCTGAAATGTGCCACTTCATGAAGGGGTGTACGTGGGCCGCAACCCGTATACGATACCTCTTGACAGTGACGGTACCTTGCACGACCTCCAATGGCACGTGGATGCCCACATGAATGTTTCCCTTAGCATGATGGAAACACCGTCAGTTTTCCTCCGTCCCACAGCACAGGTCTCAAGTAGCTGTTATCCTGGATGACGACAGCTTCGCGCACTCCCATTGGCAGGATTCATCAGACCATGCAACGCTCTGCCACTGCGCCAACGTCCAGTGCCGATGGTCACATTCCCGTTTCAATCTTAGTTGCCGAAGTCGTGGTGATAACTCCGGTACATGCATGGGTTGTCGGGGACAGAGGCTCATAGGAGTACTGGCAGCACTGTGTGTTCAGACACATTTTTCCTCAGCCGAGTATTAAAGTCTGAGTTCAGTTTGGCCACAGATCGCTACTTGTCCTGTTTTACCAACCTGCCCAGATATGACGTCTGTGATGAGGGGTGACCGACCAACCCCACGCCGTCTGGACGTGGCTTCAATTTGATTTCGCCACCTGCTGAAGACACACTCATCACAGAGCTTCTCGAACACTCGACAAGTCGTGCAGTTTCCAAAACGCACGCGGCGAGACTCCGGGGCATCACAATCTACCCTCGATCAAACTAATATAGATCGCTTGTTTTTCCCAATTTTCAACACGGAAGTGCTCACAGATACTACATGCACCGTGCGTGTGTCTTACTAGCATTCATTCCTCCCCAGTTGACTCTACCCTGTCCTGGACGGATTTATATCGATAGTGGGTACGTAATTACAATGCTCTGGCTGATCAGTGTACCTGTTCATCCGATCACTGTTGTTTTCTTCAAACGTAATGCCTTGTCGCAGCAACCACTCTTCTCAACTGTTCAAATATATGCTGGCCTGTTCATTTATATGATATTTTTGATTTTTTACCTTCAGCAAATCACCAACTCTTTTCATTCTGTCCCAACATTTTTATGTCTCACATATCTGTTATAAACTTATAATGTTTAAAAATATGTGAGAAAAGTTTCGTTCTCTGTTTACAGTTTTTTGTTATACGTTTCCTTCGCTCACTGGGCTCTTTCAAGACACATGTTCTCTATGCCAGCTGGTGCCCTGTACGTTTTCTATTTGTCTTGAAGATCGTCCAACTAACAATAAACTCCAGATGAATTTCTTGACGCATTACTTTGTCCTGTATGTACTAAGCGACTTATTCACCAATGGTTGTGTTTAAAAGAAATGCCATTTTGATGATACATTTCCTTACGTGATTTCCATTCCACATTTCGGTTTATAATTAAGGTGCCTATCTAACAAAATTTGTCCATTTCTTTCAATTTCGTTTCTTTCCATTTGGACGTCTAGTGTCGTCTTAACTTTTTATATATTTATTGTTATTATTTCCTGACTGTTAATCCCATGTTCACACTTTGTCAACCATGCAAGGTCCCAAATGGGACCCTAAAATAAAGAGACACTGGAGGCTTGTGTGAGGAGAGAGAGGGAGGATTAAAAACCAGTCAAGAATACAGGTTTTGATAAATTAGTTTTATTTGTGTCAATGGTCACAAAGCTTTTGGTGCCTGTCTCCGTCAACGGTGACCATATTCCGATTTCGGTGAAGATTTGCTGCTTCATTTTATAGAGCCTGAGAATGGTCGTTGCTGACCGAAACCGATAATCTAAGGACAAAAATTTTTTTGGTCATTCACAGAAATAATAGAAATATATTCTACACCATGGATCATTTTTTAATCCAGTACTATGTCGCAGCTTGTGAAACCAGGTTCATGCGTCTCCGTCTAGGTATATAGATTGAGAGAAGCTACAGTAGTGACAAACCAATATAACAATCTCAGCGGTATAGAAGGCATTAGGCCTAAGTTTCTAATTGTGGAACGAGCACAGCAAGTATGTGAACAGTACAGAAGACACGAAATGCATACTTGTATGTTCGGTACTACCTGAATGGCGGTAAAACTGTGATGTGGATGTGCCACGGGGTACCACCACGTTACTTCCATAGGACAGAAACTCATTAATTTAATGAAACCCTGTAAACTAGTTACGTGCTTATTTCGTAAACAACTAACAAGCATCACATTGGTATTTCAAATAACATCACAATTATATTTAAAGTCAACTTGGAAACATATTGTCAATTAAATTGCTAGAAAGATTATCTGTCGTACACACGGCTGGCTCGATAAGGAATATAGAAGTTAATTGTTGCCTGTGATTAAAGCAGGAATGAGAAGACCATCTCTCATCTATGTACAGCGTGTCTGCTGTTTTAAAGTGGATTCATTGTACGTACAATAATGTAATTGGTCTGAATTTGCATGAATAACGCAATATAGGGGGTACGTAAATCAAAAGAAATTACTTCTCCCCCAAGCAATTTAAAAGTGCGAGCATGATTTACCGGATCATGTAATTTACCTGCATTTTGTAAGTGTAATCAGTTTCTAGTTTGTTCCTCTCATGAATGTTAATGAGACAGTTAACGTTTTCTGTGGTTACAACGGTAAATTAAGAAATAATTAAAATATAAACTTCTAATGGGTGCGATGGGTCAATTTAATGAAACGGCCGCCTAAAAAACCTATTGTGTTACAGTGAACTACATCTGCTCTTGTCCTACAGTAAATATTAGTATCCTTTGGAATATGTACAAACAGGGAACTTTGCGTGTATATATGATTCACTCGTAGTGAATGCGCTTAACGTACCTAGTATCGTACAGATTAGGCAGTCACAAACAATTGAAGGTGTTGAGAGAATTAATTTGCGTGCTGACGAAATTTATTATGTTAATGTAGTTCTAAGCAGAAGATATTCCACTCTCTAGATAACAGTCGATTTGTATATGTAATGGATCTTGTGGTGTCACCGCCAGACACCACACTTGCTAGGTGGTAGCTTTAAATCGGCCGCGGTCCATTAGTACATGTCGGACCCGCGTGTCGCCACTGTCAGTGATCGCAGACCGAGCGCCACCACACGGCAGGTCTCGAGAGACGGACTAGCACTCGCCCCAGTTGTACGGACGACTTAGCTAGCGATGCACACTGACGAAGCCTCGCTCATTTGCAGAGCAGATAGTTAGAATAGCCTTCAGCTAAGTCAATGGCTACGACCTAGCAAGGCGCCATTAGCATTACATTGCATGTATCTACAGAGTCTCACTTGTATCGTCAAGAGCGATGTACAACAATGATGGATTAAAGTTAAGTATTCCAGAAGCTACGTACTTTTCTTTATAGCATTCATTACGTATCCTGTTTCAGACCTCACGCCATCCTGCGTGAGTTTAGCGCGTGCATTTCGGCCTCCTCAACCAAGTAGTGTGCGTAGTGTTGGCTAACTGCTAACACTACAGATCTAATGTGTACGAAAGTCACTAGATGGTTCGAATTACATCACAGCTTGAAAACCGCGCGTGCTTGTGACTAACCTGCAGATGCTCACGTACGTATCTCTACCAGATACTTTTGTGAAACGTTTCACTGCAGCAATACATGAGCCTTCTACAACTGCACTCCTTCATTGTTTCATCCGAATATCAATATTTGCAAAAATTTTTAAGTTAATTATTAAGACGCACATGTTGGTTACTCTGCACGTTTCTTGCCCCTTGATGCGCTGCAGTTTACTGAATAATTTCTTATATTACCCAGAACTGAAAACGAGATACATTACCAACAATTTTGCATGCACTTCGTGTACAAGTTATCAGTTTCCGGAGAAGAACTTTCAGGCTGGGTTGATGCAGCCCATCATGTTTTCCTATCCTCTCAAATTACTGCTTACATTCAGCTTTGCAACTTCCTCATTACTTTTTTAATATTATATATTGCACGCTCTGGCTTCCGATGACTTTCGATTCTCTACAGCTACCTGAAAATATTCTTCAATATCTTAAATCATCTCCACTAGCCTCTCTACCTTTTTCCATTCATTACTTTCTTTGGAGCATGTCCTCATATCTTATCAGTCCACTTAATATTCTGCTTCTTGTGTTATACCTCTTTTCAAACTGTCCCCTGATTTTCCCACTCTTCATACATAACTTCCTTATAATTCTGTGCTCTGTATGGACACTACATTAAAATTCTTTGCAAAATTAAGGCTTAAGATTGGCACCTAGTCTTCGTATATCCTCCTAGCTTTGTCCCTCTTGTGACATTTTTCTTCCAAGGCAGATCACATCCCTTACATCCCCTGCTGCATGTGCCAAAAGAGATATTAGGTAACGACGTCATCAGTTTGTGTCGATTACGAGAGCAATGGTTACAGTTAACTGGAATAAATAATTTGATAAATACTGAAGGCATGTTGACTGCGACTGCTTCAACACACGTGAACGACGACTTCGATCAGAACCACAATAGATGTCACCGGTTATGACTGACGCTGAGCATCCTATAAAACATCTTGTCGATGTCGAGGTTATCAGAGATGGATCACAGGCTGTTGTTTGGGAAGTGCCTGTGTTCTTTCCAACGGAACGACCCTGCCTTTGTCTTAAGCGTCATTTAAAAACTGAGGAAACTTTAATCAGGATAGAACAGTGATTTGAAGCTTCGTTTTCTGGAATTTGACTCCACTGTCTAACCACTACACCTCGAGTGTGAGCAATCATATTTTGATGTCAATAATCCAAGTGACGTATGGTTGCGAGATATGGACACTTAAAGGAAATTAGGACAGCACAGAGAGCCATCGAAAGATCAGTGCTAGGCTCTACAAGAAAGGATGGGTAAAGGGCAGAAGACATCTGGTCTGTGACGAAGGTTATGAACATCTTAGAGACAGTAGGCTCCTTGAAATGGCAGTGGGCTGGCTACATCGCGAGAAGAAAAGACAGCAGATGGACAAAGCTAGTACTGGAGTCCGAGAGAGCATCGGATGTCTAGAGAAAGACCACCGGACAGGTGCGACAATGATATAAAGTGTAGCACCTGGCACTGCGCAAGAACTTTCCACTTGGAGAGGACTGCTGAAAGCCTACCTGAATCCACGACTCGAAGAGGCCACATTATTAATGATTGACTTCGTTGATGATGATGATAATGAATCCAACTGAATCTGAGAGTAGCTAAGTACTGTAAACTTCATTTTGCGAGATCAGTTGTAATGTTAAAAATATCCTCGACATCAATATTTTTGGTGATGGTTAACAGCTTAATTTTCACTACTGAATGCTCAGGAGGTATATTTCACTGTCTAGCATCTTGCAGTAGCATTAATACTGTGGTTATAAATACATGCCAAGGAAATATATGTGCAGCAGCGACCTCAGATGACTAACAATGATGTGCTGTTTAAATTCACAATATAGCAATAGGACTCATATACTAACTTTTTCCTCACTGTAGATTAAAGTTTGATTTGAGCCTAGAGTGATGGGGATTCATTGATGTAGTGATTTTCTCTCATTTCTAACATCACTCCTGATCTTTTATTTCCTCATTGTGGCTGTCTTATTGAGTCAATTTCAGTGGAACCATTCTCCTAACCATTTACATCTGTCAGCCCTTGCGACCTTGTGTGATTCTTCGTTTTCCCTGTGTACAAAATATCCTATGGGGTTTTTGGGATTGCAGCTCTATCATGTTGACTTCTTGCTACAATATTTCATCTGGAAACCGTCCAGCCATCTTCAGGTGAGCGTCTGCTACTCACTTAATATGGCTGGACGGTTGTGAGCAGAAATGTTGGGGCAAGAAGTCAACATGATCGTGCTGCAATGCCGAAACCTCATAGAATATCTTGCGATCTTCCTCATACTTTGTCAGCATATACATTTCCTATTGTGTGTGAGTTCAAGGACGTATTTCGTATTTTTTAAAGAATCTTTAGTTCGGTTCTACATGCAATTTTAAGGCCAACTGCCGTAATCATCTAAGTATAAACCTTTTCTTTTAAATTTACTGTCATAAAGTCAGTCAATGTGTTGACTTCAGCTCACATCTTGCTCATCATTTTCCCAAATGGAGCGTCTTGATATCATTCTCTTCCAACTTCTTCCCTATTCTCATATGTTCTTATCAAATTGTCTATTAATAAAAATAGGGAAAACTAACACATTGTTTTAATTTCTTGGGACTTGATATTTTGTTCACAAGCGCAGCTCTCGATATTGTGTCTACTGGCATCTCATTCAAGTGTTTGCTTGTGCTGTGTCTGTTCCCAATTAATGTTGGGAGTAAAGGTAGTAGATCTATAAAACCATATCACCATTGACTGCTGGTAGAGGTGAAACCTTTGTTCAGCTTATATACAGCTCTAATCCAGAGGATTGTTTCTTGGCTGATAGCTTCTCCAGGGCAACACCTGATTTTACCTTAAACATATTCCGTATAAGGGAGTTACGCGTTCTGCCTATTCTGTTTTGTCCCGCAGGGGTAATGAAGAATGTCGTAAGAAATTGTAGTAAAGAGATGCCTTTATAGTTACTAGCATCGGTCTGATCTCTTGTTTTGTATAGTTTTTCAGTTTTCCTAGTATTCGTTGGTAATTCCCTGTCGCTTCCTAACTGCCAATTTCCAGCCTAGTTTCCACATCCCATCCAATATTCCATCTTACCAGGGAGACACGTCGTTATTGAGCAACTTACATATTATTCTGCCTGCTTTGAAGCTTAGAAAGCAGTATTGACCTGATCACGAGGTGAAGTATACTTATGCTGCTGTTTCATCAAAAAGGCTTCTCAAAGTATCCAGACAGTATCTTCCAGTTGACTGACGTTGAGAAATACTGTTCTTGTGGAGTTTTGGAATAAAAGTTTCCATGGTTTTAGCATACCAACTCTGATCATTTTGTAAAATTACCTGCTGAAATTCATTCCGAATCAGTTGTCTGTTTCTTGTAACTTATCTTGCATTACATACTGTATCTCCCTTTGAAATTTCCATGTGTGGGTCTTCCCTTCATATTTACTCTGCAATACCTCATCTGTTTGTTTGTATTTCTGTCTCTGCTCGAAATTTCGAAATGCATCTCTTCACTATTATCTAGTCATCAGTTTTTGAATGATTCCTGCTAAAAATGTCAATGTCTCGCTACCGTTATTTAGTAATGGTAAAAAATACTAATGGTAGACTTTTATTTTCAGATTTATCAGAAGTTTGATTTTTTAAATATTATTCAGTTTACGTAAAGCTGATCTGGTTGTTTTCACAATTATGTTTTTTTTTCCTTTCCAACAAGCAGAAATATTTAACAATTTCAAGCACCAAAACTTTAAGACTTATTCGGTGACATTATTGTTAATCCATATAATTTTCTTTTCGACCTCTTCATCGGATATTAGTTTAGACATTGCTGCTGAGCTTACCCCTATTTTATAATTTTGTGTATTAATTTCCTTGCGATCTCTCTCATGTTTATCTGCACTAAAGGCAGAAAATAAAATTTCGTCAGGAAACTGAGGATCTATCAGAAACATTCTATACACATGCATTAATTCTCTACGTTTGCTATTAAATAATCTGAGAAAGTCTTTTAAGGATAATGATACAAGTTTTATCGATTGAAATCACTGTGTGTGACTCTCTACCCTGATGAAGTCTTGTTTTATTTCTGAATTTATCTTTAGCCTGATGAAGTCTAATGGAACTTGTTCTTTGTTTCACTCCGAGGAAGAGACTTGGAATCTCCTGTTACATTCCTGAGGTTTACATTGTGCCTATGAAGAAAGAGCTGGTGTGTATCTACATTCGCCTGATACATTCCACGTAATGAAGTTTCCACGTAATAAGGTTGATCATAAACATGTACAACATGTACATAACTCAAATAACTGAAGCGAATGGAGATGACTCCTATTTCACGGAGCCATATTAGTCGGGCTGCCACGCTGGAGGACTGAGACGACTTCACAGAAGAGAGAAATTCACCTGTGCGTCTCTAGGATTACTACAGTCAAGTAGTGAATTGGTGAGCTAAGACAGTGGATTGAAGATGGAGCTTCTAAGACTGTCTGCATCCATCATTAGAGTTACTGTGTAGTGACAGAATTTTACAGTAAAACCGTCTTAATAAATAGAGCCATAGAATATAAAATCTAATTATACACAAACAGCCTAACTTTCTGATTTGTACAGAAACACAAACGATGTAATGCTGAAAGCAACTGAAAAGTTGGACCATTTTCACACTGACCAATATTTATAAGATGGATCTATTTCTGTGGCTCTCGAACGACTGGTTAGATGAACCTGAAACCAGGTAAACTGCCTGGCAAAAACATGAAGTACTCGGAAGACACAGACAGATGATAATGTAACTTTGTACACATGCACATCATCGCCGGATATTTGAATGATTAGAGTTTCAGTTCACTGTGACAGGTAGAAAGGCCACCAAAGTTCATTTGTGTTGTTGCCTAACCTGGTAAGACATATAACGGGCGTGAAGAGCGCCAAAGTGGTAACTGTGAAACCCACGGACCAGCTGTGTAGTGATGAGAGACATCGCTATCAGCACATTAGACAAATTTTAAACGGTATCCATTTCACCATCTTGTCGTATCATGGAAGGCAGAGCACTATAATAATTATTGTAACACAATGAGAAAAGCTGTAAGGAAATATAGAAATATGTATGTATGAAGAAATTAACAACTTTATCAATAACATCAAATCAATATGGAATGTTGTTAGAAGGGAGACAGGAAAAAGTAATCACTGGGGTAGGTAGTATTGCTATTAAAGAGAGTGAGGCCATCCTAACCAACAGTACACAAGTAGCTAATGTATTTAACAACCGTTTCTTAAGTGTAAGAGAAAGAATTGGTGAGAATAATTCAAAAGAGAATGCCGGGCAGTACATGGAAGAGTCAGTTATGAAAAATTTTACTCAGATTAAGTATCGCCTAACATTCTTTTGTTAAATAAATAAAATTATCAAATCTCTGAAAAATAAATTTCTGTTGGAGTAGATGACATCTCTAATAAGATGTTAAAACAATGTGGAGCAATTACAGCTGATGTTCTGAGTCACATGTGTAATGCATCACTAACTCAAGATATTTTCCCAGATAGTTTAAAATATGCCATTGTCATACCTCTCTACAAAAAGAGGGACATCACAGTTGTCAATAAAGATCGGCCAGTATCCTTGCGTAAAGCATTTTCAAAAATCTTCGAGAGAATAATGTACGCAAGAGTGGTTAGCCATCTCAGCAGTAATGAGATACTTAGTAAATCACAGTTCGGATTTCAAAAATTCTATTCCACTGAGATGATAATATACAGTTTCATTGTCCACAAAATATTGTCTCTAAATAGTAAAATGTCACCAATAGGAATTTTCTGTGACTTGTCCAAAGCATTTGGGTGTGTGAACCATGACATCAATTTACATAAATTACAATTCTATGGTGTAAATGGAATAGCATATCAGTGTTTTAAGTGATACCTACAGAACAGGAAACAAAAAGTTTCTTTATATGGGTCAAGTGATTTAAATAATTTTGCCACTTCATCTAACAGGGGTGAAGTTACGTTAGGTATCCCACAGGGTTCAACTGATATATGTGAATGACCTAAGTTCTTATCTGAAACAAGAAGCTCAAACGACACTGCTGATGATCCAAGCATTATTATTAATCCAGTAAAAGAAACTCCTATTGATAATGGTAGAAAAATGGTCTTCGGGAAAGTCATTAATTGGTTTTCTGCAAATGGGTTTGTTCTAAATTTAGAAAAAACACAGTACATCCAGTTTTCTATAGCAAAAGGTACAGTTCCTTCAGTAAATATAACACATCAATAGAAGTCAGTAAACAGGATATAGAATACTACGTTTTTGGGTGTTCATATAGATCAGAATCTTAATTGGAAAATTAATATTTTGGATCTTCTAAAGCGACTAGGTTCGGCAACGTTTGCAATCGGAGTAACTACCAATTTTGAGGATACAGAAATTAGTAACCTAACATACTTTGCATACTTCCACTCTCTGATGTGATACGGAATAATATTTTGGGGTATCTCAACACTTAGATGAAAAGTATTCACTGCTCAAAAGAAAGTGGATAGAATAATGTCACACGTCTTGTAGGCATCTTTTTAAAAGATTGGGAATTCTTACTATAGCCTCACAGTACATTTACTCACTAATGAAATTTGTTCTCAGCAACATGGACCAGTTTAAAAACAACGTTGATATTTATGATTATAACACCAGAAAAAAGAACGACTTACATTATAGTTTTCTCAACCTATCTTTGGCACAGAAAGGAGTAAAATATGCTGCTATAAAAAATTTGGACAAATTATCAGATGAAATACAATGTCTGACAGACTGCAGTAATAGCTTAAAAAATTAATTGAAGTCATATCTCCTTGACAACTCCCTCTATACCATAGATGAATTCTTGAATAGGAGTAAATAAATCTTTTAATACAGTATATGCATGTTGTGCCATTTAAGGGAACAGGTAAATGATAGAAATATTAATCTTTAACACTGTACTGTAATAAATATATATATATATATATATATATATATATATATATATATATATATATATATATATATATATATATATATTAAAAATCTTGTATGTGCATTTCTTTTGCACTTGACACATTCCACATCATAACGGCCTTCTTTACCGTGCAATTGATCAATGGATCACGCAGTCAACTAACTAACTGTCCAGATTAGTGGGGCATTCAGAACTGACAGTAGTCTGATGTTGGACTACATTAGAACATTAGAGAAGAGATACTAATCGCCAAGATTCGGGTAGGCTAGGTATCACCACCTGAAGGGAGGAGAGCCGCATAGTGTACCAAAGAAATCGTAACCCCTTCACATTTGAGCCTCCCATGCAAGAACATTCAATTGACTCTTTAATTCATTCTTTGTCATCCCGTAGCAGCATTGGTCGGCGACTAACAGCAGCCACACTGGGGATTTACCGTCCCATGCATACTTTGCCGTTGACGCTAGCTTCACAACACAAACGTGAGCATTTATATGAAACCGGCAGACGGGAAAGTAAAAGAAGGAAATGGTGGGAATTCGTGACGTCCAGCCGTATAGAGTACTGTGATAATGCAGTGACTAGTCCATGAACCCCTGCTATCAAATTACTGATTCCTGTAGGAGTTTGGATGATATTACTGCACCTGCTCTGAATCAAGCGTCAAGGACGCGTCGCCCTCTTACAGAAATGTATTATATGAGTGGTGTCTGTTATGGCGGACCCAGATGACAGCGATTCGCTGAAATAGTATCATTTACCTTCTCAACCTTGAAACTTCATTTCGTTTCCTCCTCTTCGTCTGCGTGCTTCCCTTTTTTTGTCGGGCAGTGTATATTGACGATGTCCAAAACATATAATTTTTGAAAACCATGGATAGCGTGCCTACTAATGTAAATTAAAACACAATTGGAGAAAGGGAACGTAGATGCAGGAGAGGCACAAGACCTGTATCAAGATTACAGCCCCTTCGTGAATAACACACTGCGAAAAACACACCTTTTTATACCTTACTAAGTTAACGGGTTCCGTAGTGCAACAGCCTGAATCCATAATGTTTCCGGCAGTGCGACCAGTCCACAGGTGCATTTACCGAACTGCATGCACTCATAAATATCTGTCTCATTCAGCCGGCCGCGGTGGTCTAGCGGTTCTAGGCGCGCAGTCCGGAACCGCGCGACTGCTACGGTCGCAGGTTCGAATCCTGCCTCGGGCATGGATGTGTGTGATGTCCTTAGGTTAGTTAGGTTTAAGTAGTTCTAAGTTCTAGGGGACTGATGACCACCGATGTTAAGTCCCATAGTGCTCAGAACCATTTGAACCATTTGAAATCTGTCTCATTCGAGGATATACTAAACATTCAGGAATTACTATGCTACTTGTCTGAAAATTTGAGCAGGTAATTAACCTAACTCGTGAAACTAACACTTGTTGCTATCCCGAAAGCTACTTTGTAATAAAAGCTCAACAATTATATCACAATACATAATGTCAGTCATCGTACGGAATTTCAACAATTCTCATCACCAAAAAGTTCAAACAGTTGGAAATAATTTAAATTTCGAGACAGTTTGCCTTCTCCTAAATCTAACACATTGCTGAGGTCAACCCACAACAAATGTGAGAATTGTTTGGGCAAGCATTGGTTTCTGAATTCTGGTGATGTGATTCGAAATAGGTACATGGTCATCAGTAGGGAAGAAACTGGTGATTTATGGCATAAAAAACTCTGTCTCTAAGATCCTATTGCCATTCCTTATATCATTTTTTTTATTAACTGTGAAGATTGCCAAATAAAATTTTGCTGAGTACTGTTAAGAGTGTTACGCAGATCATATTCACATCAAATTCTTCTTTCTCATTCGACAGTACGCCATTGCAACGAACATGTCGTATGATACAGCATGATCCGCGGCCTAATTAATGCATAGAAGTCTGAGAGAATGCGACGGTTCGAACATACTTCGCTGTATGAGCGGAACTGACAATCAGGAATTTCTTAAACTGTGATGTAGTTAGCGAATAAATACCTTGTTTTTTGTGTTAATTCGGAAGAGTTTTTCAAACCTGTGTTAATTTTGCAAATTCTGTTTCTCATGTCCGTGGACACGGAGTGCTACAATCAAAATAACCAAAACTGAATCCTCTCATGAAATAGTTCTAAGAAGTTAATATCGGTTATAAAGTACATTTTACCAACCGTGACAGGGCAGGGAGATGCCACAAAGTCACCACCAGTGGACGCGCAAAACAAGGATTATGACCACATGGACAGACGAGTCGTGGTTAACTTTGCCAGACGCCGAAGGTTGTGGGTGAGTACGTCCGATCTACGAGTCGCTCTTGCAACTTCTAAATTCTTTTGTCTCAATTTCTCAATTATATTTCTAGCATTAATTTTTAGACTAACTCTTTTCTGGCGTATTTCGTGAAATTACGTGGCAATGATAGATACGGGTGATTCTTTCATTTGCAACAAACGTTTATTGATGGATATGAGTTTTATTCTTTCTTCTTCATCTCCCCTGATTTTTCTAAATCTGTAACTACTTGATCTGGCAGAAATTTCCACCGCGACTACACATTATTTTCTTTGTAATTTGAGTTTTTTCTACATCTCATTCACATCAAATGTCACAGGGGTGCATAGTACTAGCGACCTGCTCTTCCAGTGTGTTATACTATTTGTGTTACGCTACGAACTACCTCTACGCACCTTGACAATGTTGCAGCCAAGACAAAAGTGCTCATCTTCCACGACACATTTCGAGTCATACATACAAATTTTTCTTGTTTTTCGATTTTTAAATTGAAAGTTACTTTGAAATTGTGGTTATGTTTCCATTTTTTTATACATCTTTCATTTCATGGCCTTCCCCCATATTTCTATAAAACTTAATTTCATACAAATGTCAAGACACTGTCACGTTAATGGCGGAAATCACGTAAAAATTATCATTAGATTTAGGAACACCAAAACCAAGAACATTGCTCTAACAATCATAGTTACATAATTTCATGAGAACTGTATTTACATTAACACTTGCATTTTTTTGATAATGTATAGACTTAATTCTTCTCGAATTTAGTTACACTACTTAACCATAAATACTCTAAGAATAAAAGTCCACCCACCGTGAACCGACAAACAAATCAGTATAATTTCAGAATATTTGAACGATTTGTTAAAGAGAAATAGCTTCACAAATTGAGCAAGTTAATAACGCATTGGTGAACGTCTGGCCTTACGCAAGCAATTACTCGGCTTGACATTGATTATCAGAGTTCTTGAATGTCCCACTGAGGAATATCGTGCCAAATTCTGTCCAATTGACGCGTTTCATTGTCATAATACAGAGGTGATTGCCGGACCATATCCATAACGCTCCAGACGTTCTCAACTGTGCAGAGGTTTGGCGAACTTTCTGTCCAAGATAGGGTTTGGCAAGCACGAAGGCAACCAGTAGAAAGTCTCGTCGCGTGTGGGCGAGGATCATCTTGTTGAAATGTAAGTCAAATTAAGTCGGGTGATGCTGAGGGAATCAGATTAGGAAATGAGACACTTAAAGTAGTAAAGGAGTTTTGCTATTTGGGTAGCAAAATAACTGATGATGGTCGAAGTAGAGAGGATATAAAATGTAGACTGGCAATGGCCAGGAAAGCGTTTCTGAAGAAGAGGAATTTGTTAACATCGAGTATAGATCGAAGTGGCAGGAAGTCGTTTCTAAAAGTATTTGTATGGAGTGTAGCCATGTATGGAAGTGAAACATGGACAAATAGTTGGACAAGAAGAGAATAGAAGCTTTCGAAATGTGGTGCTGCAGAAGAATGTTGAAGATTAGGTGGGTAGATCACGTAACTAATGAGGAGGTATTGAATAGGATTGGGGAGAAGAGAAGTTTGTGGCACAACGTGACTAGAAGAAGGGATCGGCTGGTAGGACATCTCCTGAGGCATCAAGGGATCACACATTTAGCATTGGAGGGCAGCGTGGAGGGTAAAAATCGTAGAGGGAGACCAAGAGATGAATACACTAAGCAGATGCAGAAGGATGCAGGTTGCAGTAGGTACTGGGAGATGAAGCAGCTTGCACGGGATGGATTAGCATGGAGAGCTGCATCAAACCAGTCTCAGAACTGAAGACCACAACAACAACAACATGTAAGTCCAGGATGGCTTGCCATGAAGGGCAACAAAACGGGATGTGGGATATCGTCGGCATATCGCGTGTTTTGAGGGTGCCCCGGACGACAATGAAAGTGGTTCTGATATGAAAACAAGTGACACCCCAGCGAATAACTCCCGGTTGTCAACCCGTAAGGCGAACGAGGTTCAGGTTGGTACCCCGCCACTGTCTGGGGCGACCCCTGACAGGTCTTCGGGCTGGTCTTTCACTGACAGGCGTAGAATTGTCATCAGTGATGAGTTGCGCTTCAAAGCGAGCCCCGGTGACCGACGAAGACATATCTGGAGATGCCCTAGACAGCGTTGGGATGCTTACAGGATTGTCGCCAGCCACACAGCCCAATCACGAGGAGTAATGCGAAGGGGTGCCGTTTCTTTTCATTGCACTAGCCCTTTGGTTGTCATCCACGGTACCCTTACAGTACAACGTTTTTTCGACGACATTCAACGCTCCATTTTGATGCCCTTCAGGGAACGCCATCCTAGGCTTACATTTCAGTGAAGTAATACCCTTCCGTTCCCGGTGAGCGTTTCTACTGCTTTTCTTCGTGGCTGTCAAAGCGTACCTGGGCCAGCGGGATGGCAACATCTCTCCCCATTTGAGAACGTTTGGTGCACCAAGGGCAGGACCCTACAACCAACTCGGCAGTTTCGCGATCTAACGCGCCAACTGAACATAATTTGTCACGATATCCTTCATGAGGACATCCAATAACACTGTCAATCAATGCCAAGAGGAATAACAACTTGCATAAGTGACAGCGAGGGACCAACTCGTTATTCACTTACTCAATTTGTGGATCACTTTCTCGTGAATAAATGATCCATTTTTTCAGAATTTGTCAACATTTGTCTGTCTGTACATGTACATCACATCTATACATCTCCGTCCCATTATGATAATTCCTTCGTAGGTGCTGGATTTTTTTTCTCTAAGGATGTATTTTTGTGTGGGATATTTTTACACGAGGTGAAAATTGGCTTGTTATACACTTCCATCGCCTTTCGTTAGCGTCCCTAAGGACATAGACTTTATCATTCTCTCAGCTAGAGCAACATTTCTTTATTTTGTCATTTTTTTGTTCATATTATGAAGGTGTCCACACGCACTACGCTATTTTTAAGTGACATGGAATCGCATTATGAAGAATCACTATTGATTTTAGCAATACGACAGAGTTCCATAGTTCCTTATTTGACAAATTTTCGCTGCACGATGTGTTTAGTATTACTGTCGAATCAGTAGAGCACCTGTTACTCAAGTGCTCTGGTAAACGGCGAGACAGCATATCAAACTACCTTTGTCGTTATTACACATAAACGAGCCACCTGCATGTTTGCTGCCAACGTTGAAATATCGCATGCTAATGCTGACTAATGTACGAGACCCACTGTCTCGCATGAAAGACAACCGTTTGGTCGATGAATGAAATACATAAGAGGTATTTAGTGCAAAATACTGAAGGTCCGAGTGGTTGAGGTGTCCTAGATTTGTTAAAATATTCATTCCGACAATATGAAATACATATAAGGGTAATAAAATGAGTGATATGATTCAAAATATAGCTACTCTGTTTCACTCAGTTCTAGGATCTCTGTTTAGCAGCTTACCTGTAACGTCTATATTCTAACTTCAAACTATGGTCACGAACAGCATATGACCACTAAATCAGGCGATTATGAAGCGTTTGTGCGTTTGAAATACTATGTCAATAACGTTTTGACAAGTTTGGTGCCATTCTCTCGATTGGAAGAGCAAAACACTATTTTATAGAACAGTTATACACACTATTAGGGGCAGTTGCCGTGTCTCCCACTTACAAGTTTCAGCGCAAATATCTCTCTAACATCAGCAACAGATATTGAAAAACGAATTTCGCGGGTACGAATGTAAAACAGGCTGTAAATGAAACTGAATACTATGAGATATTCTGAAACGTAAGCAAATATAATTTTCTACACAAACTTACGTTTCTTGTTATGGACCTCCTGCATTATTGCTTAGGCAGTCAATAACGTGAAGCCGGCCGGTGTGGCCGTGCGGTTCTAGGCGCTTCAGTCTGGAACCGTGCGACCACTACGGTCGCAGATTCGAATCCTGCCTCGGTCATGGATGTATGTGATGTCCTTAGGTTAGTTATATTTAGTAGTTCTAAATATTAATCCCCTAAATACTAGGGGACTGATGACCTGAGATGTTAAGTCCCACAGTGCTCAGAGCCATCTGAACCATCTTCGTCAATAACTTTTTCGTCTCGGGAGATGTGAAAAACGTGGTGTATCGCGAAGTTTAAAAAAAGCCATTGAACAACATTAAAGCCCTCATTACCGCTGCATTAGCTGCAATAACACCAGCTGTGAGTCGATCAGTCTTGGAGCGTACACAATGGTGTTGCTATGTAGATAGCGATTGCTCCGAACATACATTGTACCTTTCCTGCTGTGTGAAATTTGATTGCATACCAGCGAACCTTTTTTGCGTGTTTCTGAAAAGACGTATGTTTGTTTTGTAGGTAATGTTCTAAATTTATGTAATCGTTTCACCACCATCAGAAATTCAATTGTAACGATGTCATTAAAAATGCTCAGTGACATGCCCTGTACGTGTCATGTACAATTACGTAATTGATGCACAACTACCTAAAGCCAGCCTTTACCGCTCTGTTAGATCCTTCGTCAGCCATTAATTATGTTTAATTACCATTATGTCCATTCCAATACTCTAGTAAAGATCAACAAAACAAGAACGAGCAAACCCGTTCTTCATCTTCCATTTAGTGTGACTGGACATTTATATTGTTTCCATTTCACTTAATGACAGTTTAAATAGCAATAGGTAAAGCGATTGCTACATCATAGTACAGCAATAATATCGCGGTTACGGGCAACGTAGGGTTCACGCTGTCATCTCGGGTTTCCCAATAGTGGCACGTTTCTTTTATTTCAATCGTCAACTTCACCTTTCTTTAACCTATCTTCTACGAGAAGTCGTAGGGTCACTGTTGCCTCTCGTGTTCCTACATTTCTCCGGAATCCAAACTGATCGTCCAGGAGACCGACTTCTACCAATTTTTCCATCTACTGTAAGGAATTCTTATTAGTATTCTGCAACAGTGATTTGGTAATTTTCATACCTGTGAGCACCTGTTTTCCTTGGAATTACTATATTACTCCGGACGTCAGAGGTTATTTCGCATGTTTCATGCATCTTGCTCTCTGCACAGATGAGTTTTGTCACGGCTGGCTCTCCAAACCCTACCAGAAGTTCCAACGGCATGTGTTTTACTCCTGTGGCTTCGTTTCGAATGGGTCTCCAGCACTCTGTCAAATTCTACACGCAATACCGTATCTCCCATTTCATCTTAACCTTCATCCTCTTCCATTAGCATAGCATTGCCCTCAAGTACATCTCTACACACTCCTTCCACCTTTCTGCTTTCCCATCTTTCTTAGGACTGGTTTTCCGTCTGAGCTGTTTATATTCATACAGGTGGTTCTATTTTATCTAAAGGTCTCTTTAATTTTTCTGTAGGCGGCATCTACCTTACCCCTACTGATATACGCTTCTATATCCTTACATTTTCCTTTGGCCATTCCTGCTTAGCCATTTACACTTCCTGTTGATTTCATTTTTTTTGAAGTTTGTATTCGCTTTCTCCTGCTTCATTTACTGCATTTTAATATTTTCTCCTTTAATCAGTTAAATTCAATACCTCTTGGGTTACCCACCGATCTCTACTGGCGCTCGCCTTTTTACCCGCTTGATCCTCTGCTGCCTTCACTATTTCGACTCTCAGAGCTACCTGTTCTCCTTCTACTGTATTTCTTTCCCCTGTTCTTTTCAATCGTGTCCCAATGTTCCCTCTGAAACTCTCTACAACCTCTGGTTCTTCCAGTTTACACTGGTACCATCTGCTTAAATTCCTACCTTTCAGTAGTTTCTTCAGTTTTAATCTACAGTTCATAACCAATAGATCAGCCCCTAAAAATTACTCAAAATTTAAAACCTGATTCCGAAATCTCTGCCTTTCCATTATGTAATCAATCTACGATGTTACTGTGTCTTCAGGTCTTTTCCACGTACACAGCCTACTTTCATGATTCTTAAACCAAGTGTTAGCCATGATTAAATTATGCTGTACAAAATGCTACTGGCCAACTTCCTCTTACACTCGTCTCCCACTATCCATATTCACCTACTACTTTTTCTTCTCATACTTTTCCTGCTATCGAATTCCAGTTTGTGCGAATTCCAGTGCGTTCACTAAGCTGCCAATAGAAGCTTATCCGCGCTCCTATTTTCTGTTCATTACTAAAGCTTGTCATGCATTACCCCTATTTGTTATTATATAATCCTGCATTCACCTGAATAGGAATCCCGTTCCTCCTGCCACCGACATTCACAAGTTCCCACTATATCTAACTTTAACCTATGTATTCTCAATTTTAAATTTTCTAACCTACCTGCCCCATTAAGGGATCTGACATTCCACGCTCCGATCCGTAGAACGCCAGTTTCGTTTCCCCTGATAACATCATCCTCCTGAGTACTCCCTTCCCGGAGATCCGAATGGGGGACTAGTTCACCTCCGCAATACTCAAGAGGATGCCATCATCACTTAACCATACAGTAGAGCTGCATGCCCTCGGGAAAAAATTACAGCAGTAATATCTCCTGGCTTTATGCCGTTCGCAGTACCAGCTCAGTAAGGTCGTTTTGGTCGATGTAACAAGGCCATAACAGTGAATTTTCAAGACTGTTGCCCCTGTAACTACTGAAAAGGCGGTTGCTCGTCTCCAGCAATCAAATATTTGTCTGGCCTCGTGGTTGTACCTACGGCACGGCTATCTGTGTCGCTGAGACACGCAAGCCTCAACACTTTTATAACCACAGGGTGTTGGACCCCTTACTTCAGTATATAAGTTATACCTTAGACTAACAAATAGCATTGTTAAGACAATTTCGGAAACATGCGTTGATGAACTAGATAATATATTACAAAGGAGATCAGCTGCAGATAGTATATTTATTTTACAATACAAGATTTTGGGGAAAAAATTAGAATCACCATTTGAGAACTTTGTAGAATCATTTGTTAATCTATTTTACCCTTTGCAGACAGTCCTTGCTGCTGCACGGTAAAAAAAGATCACTTACTACTTCTCCCTAAATGCACGAATCGTCTATGGAAAGAGAACGATTGTGAAATCTCAGAAACTATGAATAAAATAGTGGGTGTCTGGGGCAAACTTCTGGTCCTCTCCTGGTAATGGAGAAAATGTTTGCTGAAGGCGGTTAGAATTGTAGACTAAGGCGCAAATGCAGTAAGTTTCTCTAAATACTTGATGTCGTAATTCAATGTCGTAATTCAGGAATGAGGAGATTTACGCAGGTTGGATTGATGTAGATAGTTGAATCATATCACTCACTGAACTAAAGACCATAATAGCAGCAACTTAATATCTGACTAATGGTCACGAATTCCTTATAAGCAAACAAAATGCTTCATGTTATACACGTATCCTGAAGATGGAGAACGGAATCTTTTATGAGCTAAGTAACTTTTATGTGTGATTTCGGTATTTAGAGCTTACAGTAAATAAATAGTATATATTCAATGTTCGGCAAAACTGTTAATTTCGAACACCATGTATTTTTGCATGTATATTACGTGTACTTTTGCATTTTACCTCGTGTTATTTTGCGAGATTTCCTTGGTAGTTATGTTATTTCACACCGACAGAAGTAGTTAACACGACTCGCTCCACTCACATACCACTGACAGTCATTTTTATGAAACTTCTTGGCAGTTTAAAACCGTGTGTCCGAGCGAGACTCGAACTCAGGAGCTTTACCTTTCGCGGACAAGTGCTCTACCATCAGAGCTACCGAATCACGACTCACGCCCAGTCCTCACAGCTTTACTTCTGCTAGTGTCTCGTCTCATACGTTCCAAACCTTACAGAAGCTCTCCTGCTAACCTTGCAGAACTAGCACTCCTGAAAGAAAGGCTACTGCGGAGACATGGCTTAGCCACAGCCTGGGGGCGATGTCTCCAGAATGAGATTTTCACTCTTCAGTGCAGTGTGCGCTGATATGAAACTTCTTGGCAGATTAAAACTGATACTGGCAGAAGTAAAACTGGGAGGACCGGGCGTGTGTCGTGCTTCGGTAGCTGAGATGGTAGAGCACTTGCCCGCGAAAGGCACAGGTCCCGAGTTCGAGTCTCGGTCGTACGCACATTTTTAATCCGCCACTGCAGAGTGAAAATCTCATTCTGGAGTCATTTTTATGTTGATTTTACATATGTATCTTCAACGTTTTAATACGTATTTGTTGATTCCCGTGATTCCGCAAATGTAACCGTTACCACTTCCTATTCTGCTCTGACACTTTGGCCTAATAACACCCAGCCGTGTACAGAGCAGTGGAAGAGGGAAGAGTGCCAACGCACAAGCACTCACAGAAAGCAACGGTATCACGTGACGGAATCATATGCGTTGCCTGCGATCCTTTTACAATGTGTATCATTCTTAAAAATTTCTGGTTATATCAGTATCTATAAACCTATATACTGAGACACTGTTACAGCACTTATGGATGTACCTCAGATATACACCACTGGCCATTAAAATTGCTACACCACGAAGATGATGTGCTACAGACGCGAAATTTAACCGACAGGAAGAAGATGCTGTGATATGCAAATGATTAGCTGTTCAGAGAATTTACAGAGGGTTGGAGCCGGTGGTGACACCTGCAACATAATGACATGAGGGACGTTTCCAACCGATTTCTCATACACAAACTGCAGTTGACCGGTGTTGCCTGGTGAAACGTTGTTGTGATGCCTCGTGCAAGGAGAAGAAATAGTACCATCACGTTTCCGACTTGGATAAAGGTCGGATTGTAGCCTATCGCGATTGCGGTTTATCGTATAGCGACATTGCTACTCGCATTGGTCGAGATCCAATGACTGTTAGCACAATATGGAATCGCTGGGTTCAAGAGGGTAATACGGAACGCCGTGCTGGATCCCAACGGCCTCGTATCACTAGCAGTCGAGATGACAGGCATTTTACCCGCATGGCTATAACGGATCGTGCGGCCACGTTTCGATCCCTAAGTCAACGGATAGGGACGTTTGCAAGACAACAACCATCTGCACGAACAGTTCGACGACGTTTCAGCACCATGGACTATCAGCTCGGAGACCATGGCTGCGGTTACCCTTGACACTGCATCACAGACAGGAATGCCTGCGATGGTGTACTCAACGACGAACCTGGGTGCACGAACGGCTAAACGTTATTTTTTGGGATGAATCCTGGTTCTATTTACAGCGTCATGATGGTCGCATCCGTGTTTGGCGACATCGCGGTAAACGCACATTGGAAGCGTGTATTCGTCATCGCCATACTGGCGTATCACACGGCGTGATGGTATGGGGTGCCTTTGGTTACACGTCTCGGTCACCTCTTGTTCGCATTGACGGCACATTTAACATTGGACGTTACATTTCAGATGTGTTACGACCCGTGTCTCTACCCTTCATTCGATCCCTACGAAACCCTACATTTCAGCAGCATAATGCACGACCGCATATTGCAGGTCCTGTACGGGTCTTTCTGGATACAGAAAATGTTCGACTGCTGCCCTGGCCAGCACATTCTCCAGATCTGTCACCAACTGAAAACGTCTGGTCAATGGTGGCCGAGCAACTGGCTAGTCAGAATACGACAGTCACTACGCTTGATTAACTGTGGTACCGTGTTGAAGCTGCATGGGCGGCTGTACCTGTACACGCCATCCAATCTCTGACTCAATGCCCAGTCGTATCAAGGCCGTTATTACGGCCAGAGGTGGCTGTTCTTGGTACTGATTTCTCAGCATCTATGCACCCAAATTGCGTGAAAATGTAATCACATGTCAGTTCTATTATATTTGTCCAATGAATATCCGTTTATTATCTGCATTTCTTCTTGGTATAGGAATTTTAATGGCTAGTAGTGTAGGTTTTTCCCGAAAGAATAAACCTGATGCAAACATTACACCATGTAATCTTCCGTATTTGGTGGAAACTCATTGAATTTCGCTTCATGCGGAGCAGTTGCAGTAAAGACGTAAAAGGAGACGAGCAGAGAAATTTTCATAGCTTCGAATGTCATTTAATTCTTAATCTGAATAAAATAATATTCAGTAAAATTCCAGCAATACCACACCACTGCTTAGGGAAACAGAAGAAAAGCACAACATGCTCTCGTTTTTAGCTAACATTGTTGTGTAATTAAAAACAATAGCTCAGAAAATACCCAACGTAAACATAGGGTAATTTTTCTGCACAAGCTATACGTGACTCAAAAGCGCACTGCAGGGATTTCGTCGTACAGTTAAATTTCGATGCCATCAGAGGTATTGTTTACAGTCAGTCGCCCGGTAATCTCTGAACTCCTTCCATATCCGAACCCGAGACAAAAATTCAGCACTGTATCGGTCCGTTGCTACGCTGATAAAGATGCGAATTCAGAAAGTCAGGCGCCACATTTTCCCCTCGTATTTTATGACGGGCCGTTCGGTATCCCACCAGCATTCGGCAAGGACTTGTGACAGTGTTTTGTACATCAATTACAGTACATCTGGCAACTTAAATGTTTTGTAATTTCTCTCGGAAAACCCTTAACTTGGCTCCAGATGAGTTCTGTTGGGTTCACATTGCGATGGTACGGGAGCAACTGCAAAAATGCAGCATTTGTATGGTGTTCCCGATGCCGCGAAAATTATCTTTTTCCATGTTTCTACAACGCTTAACGCTCTGGCTCCTGCTGGACATAATCTGTGGTATAAAACAATGAACATAGTTCAAATAAAGAGTACTTCATTTACTATTTTTTCATAAGAATTTAATTTGTTATCTTTTCCTATTTTAAACAAACTTATAGAATCAGGAATTTGTATTTGCAATGAAAGCTGAAGTTTTGTGCACGATTTGTAATTAGAAACAAGAGTCTCTGCATTTTTCATATAAAGTGAATGTTAAATGCGTTAATAACCATGCATTTTATGAATTTTATATTCAGAAGATGTAAGTATTCCAAACTGAAAAGCAAAAATATAAAACCAAAGCAAAATATCAGCCAGCGGCCCACGGTTTAATCCCAGTCGCTACAACTCTTCCGATTGGGCTATCTATTCAATTTACAATGGAACCTTTAATTTAGTAAATAGTCCTCGGAAAACATCAAATCCGATGATTTTTCCGTAAACTTGTGAAACTTTTTGAGAACCATCAGTTCCTCGTCCCTTTTCAACCGTGCTCCACACGCGTTACACTACGGAATAGGAAGCAGCTTCATCCATTTTCTCACCACGTATCAACAACGCGACAATCAGAGTACAACAGTGCTCACAGTGCGACTGTACACTATTTTTGAAATAAAACATACGAAGCTAAAGTATGAATGAAAACGCTGATTGGCAAATAACACATTTCAATAGCTTTAACATAACAATAGCTTTACCATAACACAGTAACACGAAATCTAATACATAATTAGGACCTACTCCCAGTAGCGTAACAACAACAGTGTACTTGTGCTACGGCTGCTGACCAATGATCACATTTGTTTTTTTTTTTTTTTTTTTTACATCAGGTTTATTCTTATGATGAACAATGCGTGCTGTCTGATATCATACTCTATCCAAACTGAAGCCCCATCTCCATTGAATAATTCCTTCATCAGGTGGATATCAGTAGTCTCCCTGATGGCTGAATTTCAGAAAGCTAACGTGTGGAAATAAGTTTGGACTTCGTCGTCAGAGACAATATGACGACGCGCGCAGTGGACGCGCGGTTGCAGGCACCATGTCACGGATTGTTCAGGCCCTCCCGCGCGAAGGTTCGCGTCCTCTCTCGAGCAATGATGTGTGTGTTGTTCTTAGGGTAAGTTAGTTCAAGTAGTGTGTAAGCCTAGGGTCCGATGACCACAGCAGTTTGGTCGCTTGGGAATTCCCACACATTTTAACATCTAGACAATATGACCAGTCTCAGAGCATCTTCCGGCTACCACTGAACTGTGGGTTGAAGCGGGCGAGCATAGCCTCGATGTTCCACATGTCGTTCCTGAACGCTTCATGTCTTCTGTCCGGCGAATGAAAGCCCACATTCAAAGGCGAATACTCATATTTCTTACGACGTGCCATATCATGAGTCATGGAATCGAACAAACTGAGAGCAGTAGATGGAAATTCCACTGTCGCTGTTAGGATCTCAAATATACTACTGTCCATTAAGATTGCAACACCAAGAAGAAATGCAGATGATAAACGGGTATTCATTGGACAAATATATTATACTAGAACTGACATGTGATTACATTTTCACGGAATTTGGGTGCATAGATCCTGAGAAATCAGTACCCAGAACTACCACCTCTGGCCGTAATAACGGCCTTGATACACCTGGGCATTGAGTCAAACAGAGTTTGGATGGGGTGTACAGGTACAACTGCCCATGCAGCTTCAACACGATACCACAGTTCATCAAGAGTAGTGAATGGCGTATTGTGACGAGCCAGTTGCTCTGCCACCATTGACCAGACGTTTTCAGTTGGTGAGAGATGTGGAGAATGTGCTGGCGAGAGCAGCAGTCGAACATTATCTGTATCCTGAAAGGCCCGTACAGAACATGCAACATGCGGTCGTGCATTATTCTGCTGAAATGTAGGGTTTCGCAGTGATCGAATGAAGGGTAGAGCCACGGATCGTAGTACATCTGAAATGTAACGTCCACTGTTCAAAGGTTCTTTGTTATATTCGTCGCCGGTGATACGCCAGTATGGCGATGACGAATACACGCTTACATTGTGCGTTCACCGCGATGTAGCCAAACACGGATGCGACCATCTTGGTGCTGTAAACAGAACCTGGATTCATCCGAAAAAAAATTACATTTTGCCATTCGTGCACCCAGGTTCATCGTTGAGTACACCATCGCAGGCACTCCTGTCTGTGATGCAGCGTCAAGGGTAACTGCAGCCATGGTCTCCGAGCTGATAGTCCATGCTGCTGCAAACGTCGTCGAACTGTACGTGCAGATCGTTGTTGTCTGGCAAACGTCCCCATCTGTTGCCTGAGGGATCGAGACGTGGCTGCACGATCCGTTACAGCCATGCGGATAATCTCGACTGTTGGTGATACGAGGCCGTTGGGATCCAGCACGGAGTTCCGTATTACCATCCTGAACCCACCGATTCCATATTGTGCAAACAGTCATTGGATCTCGACCAACGTGGGCAGCAATGTCGCGATACGATAAACCGCAATCGCGATAGGCTACAATCCGACCTATATTAAAGTCGGAAACGTGTTGGTACGCATTTCTCCTCCTTACACGAGGCATCACAACAACATCTCACCAGGCAACGCCGGTCAACTGCTGTTTCTGTATGAGAAATCAGTTGGAAACTTTCCTCATGTCAGCACGTTGTAGGTGTCGTCACCAGCGCCAACCTTGTGTGAATGCTCTGCAAAGCTAATTATTTGCGTATCACAGCATCTCCATCCCGTCAGTTAAATTTCGCGTCTGTAGCACGTCATCTTCGTGGTGTAGTTTTAATGGCCAGTAGTGTATGATTGGAAGGGATGGATAGAAACAATTTAACAATATCTGAAGTGGCACGTTCACCGTCGCTTTGCACTGCATTGCCATCAGGATTTTATAACATGGATCGCCATGACGTTCAGGTACTCTTATGAAATATGCGTGTTTCTAAAGCAAACAGTCTTTATCGGGGATAACATTCGCCGTATGCAACGGCTTCTGAGAGGGACCACGAGTTTGCCAAGTATGACGACAGTTGTCCTCTCGCACGTTCAAATCCTTGTGTGTAGACTAGCGGGAAGACGGTAAGTTTCAGGGACAAGTCAGTGAACTAATACAACCAGAAAAAGAGGTCTTCGTTGTTATTTGTCATCATGGTGACTCATTTTATATATTGAGTTGGGATGATGCTCCGAGTTGATACAGTGTGATAGAGTTATTAGGTGCGACTATAAATTTATTAACTACACTCCTGGAAATGGAAAAAAGAACACATTGACACCGGTGTGTCAGACCCACCATACTTGCTCCGGACACTGCGAGACGGCTGTACAAGCAATGATCACACGCACGGCACAGCGGACACACCAGGAACCGCGGTGTTGGCCGTCGAATGGCGCTAGCTGCGCAGCATTTGTGCACCGCCTCCGTCAGTGTCAGCCAGTTTGCCGTGGCATACGGAGCTCCATCGCAGTCTTTAACACTGGTAGCATGCCGCGACAGCGTGGACGTGAACCGTATGTGCAATTGACGGACTTTGAGCGAGGGCGTATAGTGGGCATGCGGGAGGCCGGGTGGACGTACCGCCGAATTGCTCAACACGTGGGGCGTGAGGTCTCCACAGTACATCGATGTTGTCGCCAGTGGTCGGCGGAAGGTGCACGTGCCCGTAGACCTGGGACCGGACCGCAGCGACGCACGGATGCACGCCAAGACCGTAGGATCCTACGCAGTGCCGTAGGGGACCGCACCGCCACTTCCCAGCAAATTAGGGGCACTGTTGCTCCTGGGGTATCGGCGAGGACCATTCGCAACCGTCTCCATGAAGCTGGGCTACGGTCCCACACACCGTTAGGCCGTCTTCCGCTCACGCCCCAACATCGTGCAGCCCGCCTCCAGTGGTGTCGCGACAGGCGTGAATGGAGGGACGAATGGAGACGTGTCGTCGTCAGCGATGAGAGTCGCTTCTGCCTTGGTGCCAATAATGGTCGTATGCGTGTTTGGCGCCGTGCAGGTGAGCGCCACAATCAGGACTGCATACGACCGAGGCACACAGGGCCAACACCCGGCATCATGGTATGGGGAGCGATCTCCTACACTGGCCGTACACCACTGGTGATCGGCGAGGGGACACTGAATAGTGCACGGTACATCCAAACCGTCATCGAACCCATCGTTCTACCATTCCTAGACCGGCAAGGGAACTTGCTGTTCCAACAGGACAATGCACGTCCGCATGTATCCCGTGCCACCCAACGTGCTCTAGAAGGTGTAAGTCAACTACCCTGGCCAGCAAGATCTCCGGATCTGTCCCCCATTGAGCATGTTTGGGACTGGATGAAGCGTCGTCTCACGCGGTCTGCACGTCCAGCACGAACGCTGGTCCAACTGAGGCCCCAGGTGGAAATGGCATGGCAAGCCGTTCCATAGGACTACATCCAGCATCTCTACGATCGTCTCCATGGGAGAATAGCAGCCTGCATTGCTGCGAAAGGTGGATATACACTGTACTAGTGCCGACATTGTGCATGCTCTGTTGCCTGTGTGTATGTGCCTGTGGTTCTGTCAGGGTGATCATGTGATGTATTTGACCCCAGGAATGTGTCAATAAAGTTTCCCCTTCCTGGGACAATGAATTCACGGTGTTCTTATTTCAATTTCCAGGAGTGTACATACTTTCAACAGCTCAAAGTCTTTTATAAACAAGATGGGCAGAAGAACACAACGACCTATCAATGATAGCTGGTGCAACTTTTCAATTAATTTGTTTATTAAGTAACGACAACTTTGAGGTGAGTGTATGCTGAAATGTCAGTGTAATCTTTTTGTGAAAATGTCAATCATTCAAAGATAACGCGCTCGGAAGGAGATCTTTGTTACAAAGGGCTACTACACCAAAGCTGAGGAGAATGTACCAACTGCACGCTTAAGATGCTTCTGTCTACTGTCAAATTCAGCTGGAGATATGGTGTGCGCATCAACGCTACATGTGCCTGTTGGAGTCCAACAGATCAGCATCAGTTGAACGCTGCATTGGAACGCACTGCTCAATATGGACTACAAGAACTCCAAACTTTCGGCGTTTACGTTGTCTTTCTAGGGTTCAGTCGTCGCAAAAACCGTAGAAATCTGCCTGATGACTAACGAGAACCTTACTTCAGTTAGGATAAAGTATAGAATTCGGTTCTTCCAGTGCTCAACTCTCGCAACATACAGTTCACTTTCCTAATGCCGACGGCCAGAAATCATCACCGATAATGCTGGTTTTGCGGTCACACAGAGAGTGCATAAATATGTTCACCGACTGGAATATCTTCAGGTACTACTTTCTGTGGGCACTCGTGCGCTGGGGCTGTCTGTGGTCTTGATACACGGACACTAGGACTGTACGGTTGCTCTGAAGATAGCTAGACATTACGCAACCAAAATATCAAGAGACAAGTGTTGGCTACGGCTGTTTCCCTGGAAGTTCATGGATTCGATTTTGCGTATTTAATGGTGATTTTCAAACTAATGTAGAAACCAATTTATTCATTCTGTTTATTAGATAACGTTGTTTATGAACGACTAAAATTAATTAGTACACTTATAAACTATTGTGATGACCCGTTATTATCTCTTAGCTTATTGCTAGGCAGAAAAATTTCAGTCTCGCATCGCGGTACTTTTACTGCAAAGAAAACCGTTGACTGCGCCCATTGCTCTAACGTGTGTTATCTGCAGAAGACCAATGACAACACCGTTTATGTGGCTACTGCAATCTATGCCACACACTAATATTCCTTTGGCAATGTAATTAAATTTTGTCATATAAAAATTTTCTAGGAAAGGGCTTCAATTTGAACGGCCGACACACGTTCCGAAAAGCAATCAAAGCCTGTTAACATCAACACGAGGTGGGTCAGGAAATTACAGGTTTGTTAGCTCAAAGCTATGTGACAGCATTTTAATATTCCTACCCAGCTATGTTTTATTTAATTTTCCCCCGTTATAACACATGTCATTACTGTTTAAATCCCGTGTAATTCTGAAACGCATGTTTGTGACAGCGTCATCGGTGGTCATGGGCACGACTACATATTATCTCTTCAGCAGAGTTTGTCTGCTTTCGAAGGTGACGCTGGAATTTCTTAGATGGAAGCATCATTTGATAAGATGTATGTTGGTTGGCTGAGACATCGTGAAGTGTAAATATATACACTACTGGCCATTAAAATTTCTACACCACGAAGATGACGTGCTACAGACGCGAAATTTAACCGACAGAAATAAGATGCTGTGATATGCAAATGATTAGCTTTTCAGGGCATTCACACAAGGTTGGCGCCGGTGGCGACACCTACAACGAGCTGACATGAGGGAAGTTTCCAACATATTTCTCATACACAATCGGCAGTTGATCACCGGTGCCTGCTGAAACGTTGTTGTGGTGCCTCGTGTAAGGAGAAGAAATGCGTACCATCACGTTTCCGACGTTGATAAACGTCGGATTGTAGCCTATCGCTATTGCTGTTTGCCGTATCGCGACATTGCTGCTCGCGTTGGACGATATCCAATGACTCTTAGCAGTATATGGAATCGGTGGGTTCGGGAGTGTAATACGGAACGCCGTGCTGGATCCCAACGGCCTCGTATCACTAGCAGTCGAGATGACAGGTAGCTTACCCGCATGGCTGTAGTGTATCGTGCAGCCACGTCTCGACCCCTGAGTCAATAGATGGGGGCGTTTTCAAGACAACAACCATCTGCACGAACAGTTCGACGACGTTTACAGCAGATTGGACCATCTTCTCGGAGACCTTGGATGCGGTTACCCATGACGCCTGCGTTGGTGTACTCAACGACGAAACTGGGTGCACGAATGGCAAAACGTCATTTTTTCGTATGAATCCACGTTCTGTTTACAGCATCATGATGGTCGCATCCGTGTTTGGCGACATCACGGTGAACGCACATTGGAAGCGTGTATTCGTCATCGCCATACTGGCGTATCACCCAGCGTGAAGGTATGGGGTGCCATTGGTTACACGTTTCGGTCACCTCTTGTTCGCATTGACGGCACTTTGAACAGTGGACGTTACATTTCAGATGTAATACGACCCGTGGCTCTACACTTCATTCGATCCCTGCGAAACCCTACATTTCAGCGAGATAATGCACGACCGCATTTTGCAGGTCCTGTACGGGCCTTTCTGGATACAGAAAATGTTCCAATGCTGCTCTGGCCAGAACATTCTCCAGATCTCTCACCAATTGTAAACATCTGGTCACTGGTGGCCGAGCAACTGGCTCGTCACAATACGCCAGTCACTATTCTTGATGTACTGTTGTATTGTGTTGAAGGTTCATGGGCAGCTGTACCTGTACACGCCATCCAAGCTCTGTTTGACTCAATGCCCAGGCGTATCAAGGCCGTTATTACGGCCAGAGGTGCTTGTTCTGGGTACTCATTTCTCAGGATCTATGCACCCATATTGGGTGCAAATGTAATCACATGTGAGTTCTAGTATGATATATTTGTCCAATGAATACCCGTTTATCTTCTGCTTTTCTTCTTAGTGTAGCAATTTTAATGGCCAGTAATGTAGTATCCCTCTGAATGTTGTTTATACATGCACCGAGTGTTCCGAAACTTTTTCTTGAAATTGATACAGAAAGTCGGCCACATCACAGAAAATATATTGAACTAGACTTCATACGGTCCCTGACTGCCATTTCTGATACCAAGAACGATTTGCGCAGAAGGAAGATTAGCATACTAATGACAGCAGTAGCATTCTCAGGAACTGTTCAAATGAGCGGCCGTTGGCCTGGAAACACTCAGTACATCATCGGACCACTGGTTGTCGTGTCCATTCGAGGATTTCTTGCATATCCGCAATGCTACCAGCATCGGCGGCAAGTCTACCGACGACGTCTTCTTTTGTTTCCGACCGGATTTCATATACAAGCTGCTGCATATGCCGCTAGAGAAAGAAAGTCAGATACGTGAGGTCATGTGAGTTACGTGACCAGGTTGCACGGCCACCTCGGCATCGACTCCCTGTGGCGGTTCTCAAATGATTCGTCACAGGAATGTTGAAATGGACTGGCGGTCCATCGTGCTGGAAGTATAGTGGGTGTCTATCATTCACAGGTAAGTTCTCCAGCAGTTATGGCGGTAAGTGTACCACGAAAATGCAACATATCCGTCCGTTGAGGTGCAGTGGAAGAATGTATGGACCAATCAACCTATCCTCGAGAATTCCGGTCCACACGTTAACTGCAAATCGCAGTTCATGAGCACGATGATGAGTACCTCATTGATTCACATGTGCCCAAACATGTGTGCTGCGCATACTCAAACAGTCTTTAAGAGTAATCAAAGCCTCATCGGTGTACAGGACCTTGGCCGGAAACATGGGTCCAGAGCAGTCTGCTGTATAAACCGCGTGCTAACTGCAATCGTTGGGGGAAAATCTTCAGATGCTAATACTACTGCGCATTGAAGATAAAAAGGATGGATCTGATGGTCACCTAACATATTCCACGTCAGTCTCTGTCTGACGCCAAGGATTTCCTCAGTAGGTCGTGTACCTGCTGATGGAGTGTCTTTAACACGTCGCAGAAGGTCGTTTTCTACTTCGGGAGATCGCACTGTTCGATTCCGTCCAGTACCATGCATACTTGCGCGGCGAAAGGCCTGTTTCAAGTAGCAAGCGACGCTGATGTCACAATGTTTGGTGCTGTCGAGATTCCCTCATAGCAACTCGTCCATTTCCATTCCAGGATCTGTATACAAGATGCGTCTCAGGCATTTCAGAGTAAGCGAACCGTCCCATCTTCACTGTTGTGCCACAAAGCTGTGATAACTGCGACTGAATTGGGGCGTTTACAATGAAGTCGTCGCTGGTGTCACAAGACGGTCATGATCGCACGTGAGTCGGTATTTTTCCAAGCAGACTAAAAACCAACCGCAAACAGAGCAGTTCTTAACCTTTAGTACACAAACCAGTCACCGACATCGACACTACATATCTCGTCACCACCACAAACAAAATGTTCCCTAACAGTACAGGTTGACATCAGAGACCATATGTTCTCAGTCGAAATATATATACTTTGATATTATCTACATCCTGTATTAATGTAAACTAATAGTTGCGTCACAAAGAGAATAAATCATTGATATCTCGTACAATAGTTTAGTAATTCAATGGAAAGTTGTTATTTAATATGTAATGATTTTTTTTAAATAAGAGAAAAAGCTCAGTATATACGATTTATCTAATATGGTCAAGGAAATGAAAACGTTTCTGCACAGAAGAAAGCATTGAAATTGAAAGATCGTAAGAAAACGTTGAAATACCTGAAAAATGTCACCTTTTGCTGTAGTGAAACCATATGCAAAATCAAGATTACAGTAAAGAAAGTAAAAAATCCTGTTCCAGTGGACTATACAAGCAATACCTGGAACACATCCTGCCACTTAAATATTTAGCGGTGATACATACAGCCGACATGAAACGGGTCGAGCACATAGAAACAGTATTAAAGAATGTCAGCGACTAAGGTAATTTCAAGAGCCTTGGGAAAGCGTGGACTGGAAAGGAATCGCATACATGACGCAAGCACGGAAAAGTTTTAAAGAATTTCTCGTTTGGATTCCTTACCAAGAAGGTATGACAACAAACATTAACCGACTTCAGAGGCGCCTTGCTAGGACAGTAGAACTTCCATATAGGTCACATGAACTGTAGCAGAGATGTTCGAGTAACATAAGAAAGTCGGCCTACTTCTCTGTGTAACACTGGTACGTCACAGAACATTTAATTGAGAATGCTTATGCTAGAATTCATAAATTTGCTATAAGTCTCATAAGACAAGGCAGACTGGGACCTGTACGGGACCTGCACAGTGTCTGATATCCTCGCTGCATTCTTGAACGGAATAAGTCAGAAAATCACTAACACTAATACGAAGTTTCTTCGGCTACATACTGAACAGTGACCAGCGGAGTATATATGTAGATACAGATGTAGCAGAAACATTTAGAAAGTTTCCAGAATGAGATTTTCACTCTGCAGCGGAGTGTGCGCTGATATGAAACTTCCTGGCAGATGAAAACTGTGTGCCCGACCGAGATTCGAACTCGGGACATTTGCCTTTCGCGGGCAAGTGCTCTACCAACTGAGCTACCGAAGCACGACTCACACCCGTTACCCACAGCTTTACTTCTGCCAGTATCTCGTCTCCTACCTTCCAAACTTTACAGAAGCTCTCCTGCGAACCTTGCAGAAAGGCAAAGGTCCCGAGTTCTAGTCTCGGTCGGGCACACAGTTTTAATCTGCCAGGAAGTTTCATTTAGAAAGTTGTGTAGAAAAAATGAGTCTTCGACACAAACATGTGCACGATTCGCCGTATGTAAAGTTTTAAGATGCACTTTATGTTCAGTCCTCGGTTCGCCGTTTATTGCCAAAAACATCAATCTTTAAGTTGCACAATCATCACTTGAAGCTTTAATCTGGCTATCAAAGTATAATGTTGGTGGTTTAATTCGCTATAACTGATGGCAAATGAACTCTGGAAGACAGAACAGTTCTACAAATTTCTCATTAGGCTTATCTTTCCTGGATACGTGTTACTTATTCCTTCCGTCAAAGAATATAGTAGTGCGATTTACGCGCTTGGCTAGCAAATTTTACTGAAGGGCAGGCGTGCCTCGTGGTGTTTTCATATTTTGGTCCAATCACTGTCTTAATACGAGTAACACAGTTACCAGCTTTTGCCATACATAGTCACTTAGTTGTTCAGTTTATTCCACATTTTTACGTCCAGTTCATCTGTATTTGTTACATAATCAGGAGCAGCGTTGTGCAACTGCCTGTACCATTACTCAGACTGAGCAGACCCTCTAGGTCACTCCCGTGTCCTTAAGACGTACGCGTGCCAGAGCGCCTGTCGAATGTATCTCTTCTTTTAATTTTTCTTTTTTTTGGGTGTGTGATCAGTCTTCTGACTAGAATGATGCCACCGCCACAAATTCCTCTCCTGTGCCAACATATCTATCTCAGAGTAGCACTTCCAACCTACTTCCTTAATTATTTGCTGAATGTATTCCAGGCTCTGTCTTCCTCTACAGTTTTTGCCCTCTAGAGCCCTGTCTAGTACCATGGAAGTCATTCCCTGGAGCCTTGAGGGCTGTTCTGTCATCCTGTCCCCTTCTCCTTGCCAGTGTTTTCCACATATTTCTTTCCTCTCCGAGTCTGCGCAGAACCTCCTCATTCCTTAACGTATCACTCCACCTAATTTTCAACATTCGTCTCTAGCACCACATCTCAAATTCTTGGACTACTTTCTGTTTCGGTTTTTCCACAGTCCATGTTTCACTACCGTACAAAGCTGTGCTCCAAACATAGATCCTTAAAAATTTCTTCACCAAATTAAGGTCTATGTTTGATACTAGCAGACATGTCTTGGCCAGGAATGCCATTTTTGCCAGTGCTAGGCTGCTTTAGATGTCCTTGCTCAATTCGTCATTCGTTATTTTGCTGCCTAGGTAGCAGAATTCCTTAACTTCAACTTCTTCGTGATCATCCATCTTGATGTTAAGTTTCTCGTGGTTCTCATTTCTGCTACTTCTCATTACTTTCATCTTTCTTCGATTAACTCACAATCCATATTCCGTGCTCGTTAGACAGTTCATTCCATTCAGCAGGTCATGTAATTCTTCTTCACTTTCACTCAGGATAGCAGTGTCATCAGCGAATCGTATCGCTAATATCCTTTTACGTTGAATTTTAATTCCACCCGTGCACCTTTCTTTTATTTCCATCATTGCGCCTCCGCTATACAGATTGAACAATAGTGGTGACAAACTACTACCCTTTTTATTCCTAGCACTTCGTTCTTCCCTCTTTGGATAGTGAGGAGCGTAAAAAACTACCCCATCATCCATGGCATTTGAATTTATTACTTGTTTGATACTAACGCTATTCACTACAATTCGCAGATCGTAAACACATACACCAAGGAATGTCCCTGGAAAATTATGTCATTGTACAGCAGATAGTACTACGTAAAAATGAAATTGCATGGAAAAGTTCGCCAGACATGAAGGTAAATGTATGTACAAATACTTGTGAAATATTATATTAGAACAAATAAGCCCTCGGTCACAAATATTAAGTCAAAATTGAGCAGGTTTCGACGTTACTATGAGCGTCGTCTTCAGAATTAGACTAACTGTTCTAAAACATATTAGGTATATAAAACATTAATTAAATTAAAGTTTGTACTCACTGGAAAAGATGCAGTACTTATAAGTCACATATTAAAAAAGATCTAAGCCGGAAAGGCGACGTCATGATTAGTTCTGAGATGACGAGCCGCTAAGGGCTGCTCGTACTCTGAACAAGGGTTGCAACCTTGTAAGTATTGCATCTTTTCCAGTCAGTACAAACTTTAACTTTATTAATGTATTATATACCTAATATGTTTTAGAACATTAGTCTAATTATGAAGACGACTCTCACAGTAGCGTCGAAACCTGCTCAATTTTGACTTAGTATTTGTGATCGAGGGCTTATTTGTTCTAATATAATTCTGACACGGTCACTGAACCTTAGCAGCTATGTTCAAAGTTTTACGTGTGAAATATGTTAAATATTTGAAATATATTTGACACATGCGCATGCGAATAAGGCCACAAGGAAAAAGCTCATCTTAAGCCCCTGTGACAATTTCGATGAAATTTGGTACACATATTAATATCACTTTGGAAGAAATACTGCAGTCGTTAAAACGGTCACCTCCCTATTGGCATGAGTGTGATAACATGGAGAGAGATGGGACGGCGAGGAGAGGTTCACACAGTGAGGGAGAAAGGGGATATAGGTGCAGATAGAAGGAGGACTATATAGACACAGATGACAGTGGACAGTGAGAGATGACAGGAGGAGATGGACAGAGCAAAGAAAAAGGCGGAGATGGACAGAGACAGGGGGGGGGGGGCAGAGATAGATAGAGAGGTGGGGTATGAGAAGATGAACTAATAGGGAGGAGGAAACGGCCAGAGAAAGGGAAGACAAGGTAGTGGATAGAGAGAAGTGTGAGGAGGACATGGATGCAGAAGGGACAGGGGATGAATGCACAGGGAAAGTTGGGGAGGAGAAAATGCACAGAGAGGAGGGGAGGAGGAGGTGGACAGAGAGAGGGAAGCAGGATACAGAAAGAGAGGAGGAGGGGGAGATGGAATTAGAAGGGGAGAATGACAGAGGGGGAAAGAGAAGATGGGCACAGGGGGCAGGAGCAAGAGATGGACAGGGGGAGAGGCAGGAGGAGATGGAAAGAGTGGGAGATGGAGTGGTGGATATGGAGAGAAACTGGGGAAAGGATTAGATTGACTAATAAATGGGGATCGAGGCTGGTCAGTGATAAAAGAAAAACCAAAATGGGTGAGACCATCTTATTGTGTGAATACTAAGTGAAAATAAATGCAGCAGTTCATTACTCTACGTGCGACCTGTGGTAAACTATACGTGATTGTGGCTGGTGCCCATCTTCTAACCTTGTTAACAGGGATATTTTGAGAACCGGGCATTTTTCTAATTTTTAAGTATGTGGCCTTGTGGATCAGACTACGAGAATATGGGAGCTTACACATTTTGAACCTGTTAAATGCGACGTATTGTTATCAATATTAGCTAATAAATACCTATGATTGCATGGATGTCCCTCGCGTCTGAGAGACTGTGGTACATGAAATCTGTTTGTGTGCCTACAGGTGGTACGGGCAGCCAGTCCAGTTCTGCTTCGAGTCATCGCGTTGGGCGCGTTCTTCATCTACTGCACGGTGAGTTAAAAGCGGAGACCCTAACTGAACATATCAGCAACTATTATTCAGACCGCACGCTCTACCATGTCGTACTGAAAAAACCAATTGTGTTTTTGTCCTTGTGTAAGAAGGATCTGAATCAAAAATGTACTTCTTAAAATACTTGTTTGTATGAAGCTCCCATGTTTCAGTAGAAAAGTGACAGAACAAGTGAAGATTTACAACTATTTTCAAATCTTCATATGTAAAACGGGCCTGCAATCGAAACAGGTCATGGTTAGAGTTTACGTAGAGCCGCTGCAAAAGCGGTGTTCTTTAGTACATTCCCTAGTTAACTGTCTACACTAGGTGCCGAGATAACACAAACTGCTCTTTGGAAGCATCTAAGAGTGAAACGAAAAATATAAAGTAGATTAAGAGATTACCAGTTTGATATATATATGGTTAGGGCCAGCTGAGTAACAATTTCATTGCCGCAGATAGTAACAGAGTTAAGATTTAGGAAAAACATTGGAAAATTCACTTCATTCGTTTACTGGCAGAATTCATTAGAAGATCTGGGATGGAACAAAGTTGTTTTACTGTTAGGCAACGTGGTATCGTCTACAACAGGAGTAACCAACCTTCGTCAGCTACCACCTCCTTTTGTACCTCAGTTAATAGTTAAATTTTGTAGCCGCCCACGGGTTCAACAGTAATGATGGTTTAAGAGGTGCATGCGGAGTGTGAGTTCCGATGGTCGACAAAGAAAACAAAAACATCACTATGATTAACGTGTTTCCTAGTACATTTACATAGCTTCACTGGATACATCACAAGATAGTCACCACCATTGTTGAGGCATTTATCGTAGTGGTGCTCAATTAACTATACGCCCATGTAATAGGAGACTGCCACCATAGTCCGGAGCTAGGAAGTCACTTCAGTCTGCCCTCAGCATCGTTTCCGTGCCAGAAAACACTTTATGAGAAGAAATTGATGAAAATCACTTGGTCGGGGCTGTAAGATGGATTGTTGAAGATCTCCCTTCCAAAATGATTCAACACATTTCGTGTTGCTTTGGCTGTATGGAGGTCTTGAATTGTCATACGCAAGAGTAGGGCCTCGTGTCAGAAAACTCCTTATAACATATTCTGGATTACCCTCCTACAATTTATCAGTGTCTGCGAATGACAATGAGGATTTGTGGTCTCCCATCGCAGTAAAAATTCGTACAAGACTACACCACGTCAGTGCCAAATGGCAGTGCTGGTTCATCCATCAGTGAACTGCCTGCATCATCGTCTGACCATACGGTCATTCATAATGTGTCCATATACGTCGCATAATTGGCGATGGATTTGTGCCGGAGATGGCTTTTGAGTGTGCAAAAATCTAACTACACGAACATCGTAGTTGGCGGTAGACAGTATCAGAACAGCCACTTTATCCAAGCGCTGTGCGATGACCACTGCCGCCACATAACTGAAACCGCGCTGAATTTCTCCCACATACCTTCCCTCCACTCGTGCCCGGAGGCATTCCTATCTTAACTACTCGTGCTGTCTCTGGACGCGAGCGTAACTTACTTTCTGGATGTAAAGTAGGGAAGTAACTACACTTTAAAATATTATAAACCATGGTTACAACAAACTAAAGCATATAGTAATAATTATTTACCAAATAAGTAGTGAAAACTTTTTACTAGTTTAACGAAAGTGTTTTAGTTCCTTTTCCACCTATCGGCCGCTAGAGTGGGTTAGGGATCAAGCTAATTACCAGTGTTCTACAGGAAGAGCAGAGTAATTCATGTACTTTATAAGAAGGAGGCATTAGTAATAAGTACTGTTGAATCGAAACAACATGCCGAAATAGAAAATGATATATGAGACAGTTTGTCACTATCGTAAGTAATATACATTTATATACAGGGTGTTACAAAAAGGTACGGCCAAACTTTCAGCAAACATTCCTCACACACAAATAAAGAAAAGATGTTATGTGGACATGTGTCCGGAAACGCTTAATTTCCATGTTAGCGCTCATTTTAGTTTCGTCAGTATGTACTGTACTTCCTCGATTCACCGCCAGAGTGCTACGGGAGAACCAGTTGTTTCCGTACCATGTACAGCGTGTGCAGGCAGTATCAGCAACTGATTGGCCTCCATGGGTACACTTCTGCGAATGGTTCATCCAACAATGTGTCAATCCTCATTTCAGTGCAAATGTTCTCTTTACGGATGAGGCTTCATTCCAACGTGATCAAAATGTAAATTTTCAAAATCAACATTTGTGGGCTGACGAGAATCAGCACGCAATTGTGCAATCACGTCATCAACACAGATTTTCTGTGGTTGGGCAGGCATTGTTGGTGATATCTTGATTGGGCCCCATGTTCTTCCACCTACGCTCAATGGAGCACGTTATCATGATTTCATACGGGATACTCTACCTGTGCTGCTAGAACATGTGCCTTTACGACACAACATGTGGTTCATGCACGATGGAGCTCCTGGACATTTCAGTCGAACTGTTCGTACGCTTCTCAACAACAGATTCGGTGACCGATGGATTGGTAGAGGCGGACCAATTCAATGGCCTCCACGCTCTCCTGACGTCAACCCTCTTGACTTTCATTTATGGGGGTATTTGAAAGCTCTTGTCTACGCAACCCCGGTACCAAATGTAGAGACTCTTCGTGCTCGTATTGTGGACGTCTGTGATACAATACGCCATTCTCCAGGGCTGCATCAGCGCATCAGGGATTCTATGCGACGGAGGGTGGATGCATCTATCCTCGTAACGGAGGATATTTTGAACATTTCGTGTAACAAAGAGTTTGAAGTCACGGTGGTACGTTCTGTTGCTGTGTGTTTCCATTCCATGATTAATGTGATTTGAAGAGAAGTAATAAAATGAGCTCTAATATGGAAAGTAAGCGTTTCTGGACACACGTCCACATAACATATTTTCTCTCTTTGTGTGTGAGGAACGTTTCCTGAAAGTTTGGCCGTACCTTTTTGTAACACCCTGTATATTTTGAAGAGAGAATGGAGCAAGCGCAGAAGTTTGTCTTTCTTTGAGTTGTTCGTAATGAACAAAAAGGAAAAGTCGTATTTCACAGTTAGCTGAGAAAGTTCTAGGGTTTGTCTCAGCTGCCTAATCGGAGAGAGTTTTCTTCCTCCACCAACAAATACTTCTTTCTTTGCGATGTGTGAGATTTGTGTCTCAAGTGTATGTGTTAGCTGCAATGGATGTATGTAAGTTGTGGTACCATATCTGTGTCGTGTGATGTTGCCGGCATACCGCCTACCTCTCTTGACTAGCGCCAGCGTGGCCGTTGATTCCTCACCTTATAGATGAATCTTTATGAACAATTTAACAAGATTCACTTCCCCAGAGAGACTTGGATTTTTATCCGTGCCATTGGCGCAAAGTATTGTGTTCAAGAGCTTTATGCCACAAACTGGCCGACCCTTGGAGGCCAAGTGTAGGCTGCGATTATTTTTTACAGCAATAGAATCTAATCGCTTACCTCCATGTCGAGAGCTACTGCAGAAGTGAGCGTCAGCGATTTTAGCTACTTTTTTCCTTTTTTCTTTTGAGAGATTTTTAAAATATTTTTCCTTCTTGAACTGCCATCCTCCACCAAAAATAACCTTAACTGAAATCAATATTTCTCTAAAACAAAAAAGTACTGGAATTTATGGTTTTCTTCTTTCTAACCTAATGTCACGTTATTCTTTCTTCTTTTAACTTGCATGTAAACATTCCCATCTGTCGGTAAACGATCTTGACGAGACTTGACGGGTATGTAGAGGAGAAAAATAATGTAACGCGTTTTTTTTTCTTTTTGCTTGTGCTTAATTTCACTGCTAATGGGTAAATCAAATATAAGTAAAATAAATAACTAGACTAATAACGAATTTTTAGATATTTTTATTAGTTATGGTTAAAATACTCTAACAACTCTTTGTGTATAGCTTATTTCAGAAACCAGCTTTATTACACATGTATATAAACAGCTTGAAAGCTTCTTTGATTTATCCAGTAACAAAATTTTCATGTTTCGGAATTATTAATAGTGGAGCGGTGTTCTGCAGAATTTCAAAATATTACAAAATTCGTTTATAAATTATTCAGTTATGTTAATTACGTATCAAATTTTATATGAGAATCGATTTTATATACAACTATTTCGAAGAATTTCCCTCCATACCCAATATGCTAAGCTACCTTTTGAGGTGCGTTTTCCCCTCAAAAATGAAGCTGGGCACCAGCAAAAGTACAGTTATTGCTGCATTATGGCTCCTCTTCACAACGCCAAGTTTCATCAAGATCTCTTATTGGCACTTGGGAATGTTTCCTTCTTCGTCACACATCTTAACAGTATTACAATCTTACAAAACCCAATTGTTGATTATTTTCAAATAATGATTTTTTAAAATATTGCTTGTACATGGAAGGGAAACCCAAGTGGAAAAACTCAATTTGCTGTCATCGGCTTGGCTGCTAAACTATACCTGATAACATTAAATAAATAAATTTGGAAGATTTAAGCAAGCTTTGTTTCTTTCAAGACAATGTTTCTGTTGCACTGAGAGCGTGAAACGAAGGAAGCGTTGAAATGTTTTCAGCCTATAGTTATGATATGCAAACATATCAAAATAAAATTTAAGTAATGGGACTTGCAGGAGGTGCCAAAGCTGCATAGCTAAATGTTAGGCCTGGGTAACAGACACTTGAGGACGAATTTTGCTGTGTGAGAAGTAGAATAGATAAAGATGCAAGAAAGACCCAATGGAAAAGACTGGAAGAGGCTAAATGTAGTTCTGAAAAAATATGAAATATGAGGCAAAATAACAGCAAACGTACACTACCGGAATGGAAATGCAACACCCTCATGGTCAGTGGCACCAAGCTATATACACTCCTGGAAATTGAAATAAGAACACCGTGAATTCATTGTCCCAGGAAGGGGAAACTTTATTGACACATTCCTGGGGTCAGATACATCACATGATCACACTGACAGAACCACAGGCACATAGACACAGGCAACAGAGCATGCACAATGTCGGCACTAGTACAGTGTATATCCACCTTTCGCAGCAATGCAGGCTGCTATTCTCCCATGGAGACGATCGTAGAGACGCTGGATGTAGTCCTGTGGAACGGCTTGCCATGCCATTTCCACCTGGCGCCTCAGTTGGACCAGCGTTCGTGCTGGACGTGCAGACCGCGTGAGACGACGCTTCATCCAGTCCCAAACATGCTCAATGGGGGACAGATCCGGAGATCTTGCTGGCCAGGGTAGTTGACTTACACCTTCTAGAGCACGTTGGGTGGCACGGGATACATGCGGACGTGCATTGTCCTGTTGGAACAGCAAGTTCCCTTGCCGGTCTAGGAATGGTAGAACGATAGGTTCGATGACGGTTTGGATGTACCGTGCACTATTCAGTGTCCCCTCGACGATCACCAGTGGTATACGGCCAGTGTAGGAGATCGCTCCCCACACCATGATGCCGGGTGTTGGCCCTGTGTGCCTCGGTCGTATGCAGTCCTGATTGTGGCGCTCACCTGCACGGCGCCAAACACGCATACGGCCATCATTGGCACCAAGGCAGAAGCGACTCTCATCGCTGAAGACGACACGTCTCCATTCGTCCCTCCATTCACGCCTGTCGCGACACCACTGGAGGCGGGCTGCACGATGTTGGGGCGTGAGCGGAAGACGGCCTAACGGTGTGCGGGACCGTAGCCCAGCTTCATGGAGACGGTTGCGAATGGTCCTCGCCGATACCCCAGGAGCAACAGTGTCCCTAATTTGCTGGGAAGTGGCGGTGCGGTCCCCTACAGCAATGCGTAGGATCCTACGGTCTTGGCGTGCATCCGTGCGTCGCTGCGGTCCGGTCCCAGGTCGACGGGCACGTGCACCTTCCGCCGACCACTGGCGACAACATCGATGTACTGTGGAGACCTCACGCCCCACGTGTTGAGCAATTCGGCGGTACGTCCACCCGGTCTCCCGCATGCCCACTATACGCCCTCGCTCAAAGTCCGTCAACTGCACATACGGTTCACGTCCACGCTGTCGCGGCATGCTACCAGTGTTAAAGACTGCGATGGAGCTCCGTATGCCACGGCAAACTGGCTGACACTGACGGCGGCGGTGCACAAATGCTGCGCAGCTAGCGCCATTCGACGGCCAACACCGCGGTTCCTGGTGTGTCCGCTGTGCCGTGCGTGTGATCATTGCTTGTACAGCCCTCTCGCAGTGTCCGGAGCAAGTATGGTTGGTCTGACACACCGGTGTCAATCTGTTCTGTTTTCCTTTTCCAGGAGTGTAATAAGAGCATACTGCGGGGTTTTAGTGTCACTGATTCACCGGCCATCAGATGGCGCTCAGGAGGCCTGTCTATAACCCTTTCTTTTGATTCTTCAGGCAGCAACTGTGCTGAGTTTAGAACTGAATAGTGGTAGAAACGTTCGTTCTGGTGTGTACACACGTCCGGATGACGAGTACTGGACACCTGCTTCCTCTTGAACGGTGTCGCACTGTGAGCCCGTGGCAAGCTTGATGGCCATGTCGACGAACTACTGTACATGTTGGGCACAATTAATCGGTGGCGTGTCGCTGTTTCAACAGTAGTCTCTGGAACATTCCCCCTCTTGTAGAACAGGTTCTGAACATTTGCGTAGAACATACGCACGTCAAGGTCGAAGCATTACGCGTGCAATTGTGGCCGATCTATCACCATCCAGAGACGAATTCCGTGTGTATTCTTCACCTACTGTGTGATTAGGGACCATTGGGACCATCTGTTTGCAGCGGGTTTAAAATCAAGCGTGACTCATGCCGGACTATCACCGACATCAGATACCTCCAAGAATGGCTATTTTGGTGTCGAAGGATTTGACTGGAGAGTAGAATGTAATTAAATGGAACACCTGCAGGCGACCTTTCGATGTTATTTATTATATAGCTACCTGTTTCTGTGATTCAGTGCTACATCTTCAGGGCTTACCTGACGGTGAACGTGTTAATTCCAATCATACACAGGCTACCATCAGTGGCCAACACCTATGATTCGTTCCCGTAGCCTGTAACACTCCTGTCGTACGATGTTGTGTCTTCAACCATCAACTACCAATTGACTAGAAAAACATTCAAAACAGAACTTCATAAGATGTGAGTAAAATGTTGCTCTATTGTGTTCAGTGATGAGAGTAGGATCTGTCTGTATGTGAGAGATGGACATACACGTGCATGGCGTTGACTCGATAGAATATTGCTCTATTGTGTTCAGTGATGAGAGTAGGATCTGTCTGTATGTGAGAGATGGACATACACGTGCATGGCGTTGACACGATAGAATATTGCTCTATTGTGTTCAGTGATGAGAGTAGGATCTGTCTGTATGTGAGAGATGGACATACACGTGCATGGCGTTGACACGATAGAATATTGCTCTATTGTGTTCAGTGATGAGAGTAGGATCTGTCTGTATGTGAGAGATGGACATACACGTGCATGGCGTTGACACGATAGAATATTGCTCTATTGTGTTCAGTGATGAGAGTAGGATCTGTCTGTATGTGAGAGATGGACATACACGTGCATGGCGTTGACACGATAGAATATTGCTCTATTGTGTTCAGTGATGAGAGTAGGATCTGTCTGTATGTGAGAGATGGACATACACGTGCATGGCGTTGACACGATAGAATATTGCTCTATTGTGTTCATTGATGAGAGTAGGATCTGTCTGTATGTGAGAGATGGACATACACGTGCATGGCGTTGACACGATAGAATATTGCTCTATTGTGTTCAGTGATGAGAGTAGGATCTGTCTGTATGTGAGTGATGGACATACACGTGCATGGCGTTGACACGATGAGCTGCCTATTCCAGAGTGCGTTCACCCCTGACACTCACGCCCCATCCCAGCCTTCACGATGTGGGGGGGGGGGGGGGTGAGGGTCAGTTACAACTTTTGGTCACATTTGGTGTTTTTTCAGGGTAAAATAAATGCCTGATACCCTGCACAAGCTGTGCTACTGTCAATTCTTCGACATCAAGGAGATGTGCTTCTTGACCAGGTCAATGCACGTCCACAAACGGCTGTTGCTACGCAATGTGCTCTTCGTGGTGAACATAAACTGAACTGGCCGGCAAGATCACCGGATCTGTCGCTAAATAAGCATGTAGCGGGATGATGAAGCTGAAAATTATTCATTCTCCAGGACTGCAAGAACGAATGTCGAATTACCACAAAGGCGCTAGGTGTTTGGGACAATCTGTCACAGGAGGGATGCCTTTCGGTACCTTTATAGTCGTTTACATTAGAGACGACACGCGTGCCATACAATTTGAGTGGGGTACACCATGTACTGATGTGACTGTTTTGGTACCTTCACAGTGGTATGTGTGTTTTATTTGGTCTTAATTTGCTATCATTGACACTATTTTGTTTGATTCATCCGCCTTGTGACTGGTTCGATGAGGCCCGCCACGAACTCCTCTCATGTGCCACCCTTTTCGTCTTAGAGAAGCACTTGCAAGCTACCATCTCAATTATGAGGTTGGATGTATTCTCATCTCTGTCTTCCTCTACATATTTTACCCTCTACAGCTCTGTCTATTACTATGAGAATTATTCCTGATGTCTCAACACATGTTCTATCATCGCGTCCTTTCTCCTGCTCCATTGACAAACTGCCTGTTACCTCAACTGTCAGCAAAATGACTTTATGCTTGAGGGTATTGCACTTTCTCTTTCAGGCAGTTTAGCAACTAAAATATAAATTTTCAGCACTGGTATGTGCAAATGAAACTCTTCGACAGCTGGAAAATAAACATACAACAATTAAAAGCCTTCGAAACTTCATGTTCGAAGAGGCTATTGGGATTTAGTTGAGTTGTATTAGTCGAGTAATGATTTAGACACAAGCCTAATGAAAAACATAATGATTAGAAACTTTAAAACAACTAGACATGTTTCACATCAGTGGTTGCTGAAAATCGTAACTGGAAATATACTGGAAATGATCGAATTCCACGCATTAGCTTGCTGGTAGCTATTTTCACGGCCCATCAGCCTTTCCCCACGCATATTTCTACGGAATACTTAATAATGGAGTCGCAAGAAGAAATTGCTGTGGCCAAAATTATTGTTTTATAATACTCCATTGAATGTCCGGTGAAGCTGCTATGTCAGACGATTGATTTTGGCAATATTTTCTTTAAACCAACAAGAAAACTCTGTAATTTACTAGTGAAAGGATTTTCCCGCTCACCTTCTGAGATTGCGATCTTCTGGGAACCGTGGAGAACACAATTTTGTTAATGTGGAAAGCTGGAATTAATAAAATACCTTGCCACACGCACCATGGAAGAATGATGCATCTAACATCAACAATGCACTAGTCTTTTACAACGAATTTTGCTTGGAAGAAAAGCCTAGCAAAGAAAAACTGGCGTATTGTGACGAGCCAGTTGCTCTAGCAACTAAATTAAGAACCAGAAAGTGGATGGAGAGGAGAGAATGTCAGCAGAATCTCGAGCTTTCCTTCGACTTTTTGGCAATCTTGATGAACTGTAGTATCGTGTTGCAGTAGCATGGGTAGCTGTACCTGTACACGCCATCCTAGCTCTTGTTCTGGGTACTGGGCATTGAGTCAAACAGAGTGACAGGTGCCCGGTTTAAACATCGCCGATTGTAGTAGTCAACGACCGGCTGCTCTCCAGACAAAGCATCGTAACAGTTTTTGAAATTAATATATTGAGAACCTCTTGGGAACGCAGAGCAACCTCATCCAGAAAGGCCTGTACAGAACCTGCAGCATGCGGTCGTGCATTATCCTGCTGAAATGTAGGGTTTTGCAGGGATCGAATGAAGGGTAGAGCCACGGGTCGTAACACATCTTAACTTGCGCACCTGAGACGCGAAAACGTTGTAATACAAAACAATTAATGATGAATAAAAAGTTAAATATAATAAATTTGATGGACAGTATCCAATCCCAAAAAAAGCAGGTGTTGACAAATGTGAAAATTACCGAACTATCAGTTTAATAAGCCACAGCTGCAAAACACTAACACGAATTCTTTACAGACGAATGGAAAAACTGGTAGAAGCCGACCTCGGGGAATATCAGTTTGGATTCCGTAGAAATATTGGAACACGTAAGGCAATACTGACCTTACGACTTATCTTAGAAGAAAGATTAAGGAAAGGCAAACCTACGTTTCTAGCATTTGTAGACTTAGCGGAAACTTTTGTCAATTTTGATTGAAATACTCTCTTTCAAATTCTAAAAGTGACTGGGGTAAAATACAGGGAATTACATTACAAACTGTTTAAAAGTCTGCTCTTCGCACCATGTGGTTCCTTGATTATTATCCAAGTGAAATGATAAATCATAACTTGAATCTCACGTCATGCGCACAATGTTCATTTCTATGCTGTATCAATGTTTATGACTGAAGTTTACAATTTACTCACATTGGTTCAAAATGGTTCAAATGGCTCTGAGCACAATGCGACTTAACTTCTGAGGTCAACAGTCGCCTAGAACGTAGAACTAATTAAACATAACTAACCTAAGGACATCACACACATCCATGCCCGAGGCAGGATTCGAACCTGCGACTGAAGCGGTCACTCGGCTCCAGACTGTAGCGCCTAGAACCGCACGGCCACTCCGGCCGGCACTCAAATTGGTGCTAGGACTAAAATTTATTATTGTTCTTTTAGAATATCTAACAAAATCGTGGAAGATATGTTAATCAAGTATTCAAGAATCATAACCAAGATACAATTTAACATGTATAATACACAAGCAGTGTCATGAAGAACATGATTGGAAATATATGAAACAGACGTTTCAACAATCATACCATTGATCAAATGGTCTCTTATAACTTCTTCTGTTCTCATGTGTGACCTATATGTACCACGACGTAATACAGGTAGCAACAAAAAAACTCTAAAGTTAATGAAAAGTGTATATTTTATAGGTGGTCTATTAAAACATCGTTTGTATGTATATTAATTTGATATCATAGCGACCACAAAACGTAGCTGAGAATAAGCACATCAAATTATTACTTGCAAACAATTCGAACTATGCCTATGATGAACTAGTATTTTCTACTGTGATATTAAGTGTACATATTAGGTAACAAATTATTAACTCTACCATCATTCATATCTTTTTAAGGACCTTTAGACTCACATTATAATGTAACGCAGGAACATTATTCGAATTGTTGAGTGTACAACATACTTTACGCTATTACACAACTAAATATATGAAGTCCATTCATCAATTAAAAATCAAAATATCCGTGTTAACGTATCAGTCTGTTCAAAGAAAACAAAAAACAACAGTGAATATGAACCTAATCGGCGATTGGATATACAACATTGTTACATTAGAGCTGTGAGGTGTTCACATTGTCACAGGTAAAGTGTGCCATCACATAATCACGAAACGTTTTGGAGATAGATGTGAATCGTTCTTGAGGGCATGCGTGCAGCCATATATCGAAGAATGCGTGTGGCGCGACAGGCAGGTTCATCTCGGGTTGGACACGGCAGACAGATCACTTCCAACTTCTGGCAGACGTCTTCCTCAAAAGGGTGTAAGTGAGACTGTCAACAGAGTGCGAATAAGTGTTCGGAATGAGGATGTGACTGCAGCCACTTGTCTCCTTGCTATCGTTTCGAAGCAAACATTTGCTTTTTTATTGCTCCTCCCAAACGTCGGCGCGTTAATAACTGGTGTTGATCATTCTGTGTCTGTAAACTCGACTGTATAGTGCCAGTGAGGTGGTAATGGCTACATCGATGCCTGAACAGGTTTGTGTTGTGGAGTAGTGTGAACAGGTTGGTCCTCACTATCCATGGGATTAGACTGCACATGTTAAACAATGCAGTTTCCTACAGATGATACCAAGTTGGTGTTCTCCCCAGAATTCTAAACTAACAGTGGCCACACAGCATGGTATGCCTAGTGGAACAGACTGGTTATCCTATAAATCTCTCACAAGAAGGGAAAGTATAACACTTCATCTTATATTATACTAGTCTCTCTGTGTGTGAAGTACTGCAGGAAGAAATGTTTATTTCCTGCTGTCCATAGAGCCAACATGACAAAGAGTCTCATCAGACACAGTGTAAGAGGTTGCCAACGTAAACATCAACATCTGTGGCGTCCCAAGTTACGGCACCACCGTGTTTTGATTGGGAAGCCACCCCTCTGTTCATCAGTTCTCTGCCTTCATACACTTCGGACTTGACCACCAAGTGAGCCTATGTCCTTATGTTCCTCCTTCCATTAGCCTGTTGACACAAGTGGACAAGATGCACAAGCGGCGACATTGTCACAAACAAAACAGTGAACCGAACATAGAACATAGAACGGCAGAGATCAATGCGGGTCGTACGAGAAACGTGTGCGTTGAGACAGTTCAAAATTTGGCGTTAATGGGCTGTGGCAGCAGACGGCCGACGGCGAGTGACTTTGCTAACAGGACGACATAGGCAGCTGCGGCTCTCCTGGGCTCGTGTCAATGTCGGTTGGACCCCAGATGAGTGGAAAACCGTCTCGTGGTCGCACATAGAATAAATTTTCTTTACTTTAAGTCTATGGCCACAAACTTTTTGTCAACAGTCAAGGAAATTTGGGCAAGATGTTTCATACAGTTGGCATCAGACGATCTGCCACATTTCTAGTAGTTGTGATGATGCCCATGGTCAAAACCTTGGACCACCTTTCTCCACTTGCTGCCCAATTCTCCATTTCAACCCCTCTCCTGGTTCGTGATTCTGCACAATACTCAAAACCAAATCCACAACAATACTTTACTAACACAGCAATTATCATAAAATTTTAAAAAGTTCATGTGTGCTTTACTTCTTTACAACTAATGGTGTTGTCCTATGCTAGTAATGTAACTTAAACGTTACGGAACATAAATTCAGCCTCCCTTGTAAAATGCTAAACTCTCTTTAAAAAAAAATGGTTCAAATGGCTCTGAGCACTATGGGACTCAACTGCTGAGGTCATTAGTCCCCTAGAACTTAGAACTAGTTAAACCTAACTAACCTAAGGACATCACAAACATCCATGCCCGAGGCAGGATCCGAACCTGCAACCGTAGCGGTCTTGCGGTTCCAGACTGCAGCGCCTTTAACCACACGGCCACTTCGGCCGGCAAACTCTCTTTAAATCTGCAAACAACTATATAAAGTCTCAGCTGCCAGGCTGTTTTTATCTCAAATAATGCATTTCGCCCGGTTAAGGGGTTGGGTTGGGTTGTTTGGGGGAAGAGACCAAACACCGAGGTCATCGCTCTCATCGGATTAGGGAAGGACGGGGAAGGAAGTCGGCCGTGCCCTTTCAAAGGAACCATCCCGGCATTTGCCTGGAGCGATTTAGGGAAATCACGGAAAACCTAAATCAGGATGGCCGGACGCGGGAGCCTGGTTAAGGTTTACTCAGATTTGTCACAGCCTATCAAAGCAATGGATATCACCAGATGGTGGGACGGGTAGCCAGAACGATGGTAACTGCTACCTAATGAATGATTTGTCGAACAAGATATACCCTGTTCAGATATTATTAGACACATAGAATAGTCACATGTTAAAATACCAGTACCACGGAAAAAGATTTTAAGTGAATTAAAATTCACTTAAAATCGTATATGACGGAGAATATACAGCACATTTAACATAGGCTTTGTCAAAGGTAAAACCGTATACTGTACAGATTAAAAGTAGCTTATGGAATGGGCATGTTCATACCCAAATGCAGCATTCCATTACCCACTGGCCATTGCACAAGGTGCATTTCATCCGTATTTTGTTTAACTTTTGGCAAAGCTTCTGTACACTGTTAGGTAATTGAGTATTCCGATCCATATTGTCGAAATGTGTCAAGAATACTAAATTTCAGGCGTTACCACTCATCCCGAACAATGCAGTCGTCGAAGGCCTTCGCTTAAGGACGGAGAGAAGCGGCGTTTGCGTAGAGTTGTCAGTGTTAACGCTGCTTGAAAGAACGGCAGAGATCAATGTGGGGCGTACGAGAAACGTGTGCGTTGAGACAGTTAAAAATTTGGCGTTAATGGGCTGTGGCAGCAGAAGGCCGAGGCGAGTGACTTTGCTAAGTGGACGACATAGCCAGCAGCGGCTCTCCTGGGCTCGTGTCAATGTCGGTTGGACCCCAGATGAGTGGAAAACCGTCTCGTGGTCGAATGAGATGGTTGTAGGGTGTTCGAATGTGACGCAGACCCCACGATGCCACGGACCCAAGTTGTCAGCAAGGCACCCTGCTAGCTGGTGGTGGCTCCATCAGGTCTATGCTGTGTTTACATGGAATGGGATGGACCTCAGTTCCAATTGAACCACTCACTTACTGGAAAAGGCTATGTCCGGCTACTTCATTTGCATCCATTCAATCAATGACTTCATGTTCCTAAACAACGACGGAATTTTTATTTATGCCAATGCACGATATCAAAGGGTCACAATTCTTCGTGACTGGTTAGAAGCACGTTCTCGACAATTCGAGGAAACGATTTGGCCAACCTGATCGGCCTTCGAACATTTATGGGACATAACTGAGACGTCAATTCGTGCACAAAATCCTGCATTGGCGTGACGGCTGTAGAGGCAGCATGGCTCAATATTTCTGCAGGGGACTTCCATGAACTTGTTGAGTCGACGTCATGTCGATCTGCTGCACTACGGCGGGTAAGAGGCGGTTCGATACAATGTTTGGGGATATTCAATGACTTCTGTCACCTCTGTATATAGTTTGCTGTACATTTTCCACCATAATGACGGCATGGTATGAGTGATAAAGTCATAATTGAACACGATTTGTAACCAAAAAATATTTGGAGGTCAGAAGATGATAGTTTCTGCTGTCGTAAACGGCTGTCAGTAATAAATATTACTTAATGCGATCTTGCTATAAAGAGTTTTCCAATTTATGTATAAATAGCTCCATCCATTTTCTTAATATGAGAAATTCAAAATAATACCTTTTCTGTAAACCAGTATGTGTCACAATTTTATTTATGAATCTGTCGTTTATATATTGCCTGATAACTTATCACACTCCTTGGTAATTCATGCGTTGAGGATGAATTATTGAATAGTGGTAACACGGCACAGTGGAACAATTACCATAGTGAAACCAATAAACTTCGATCCTATAGAAAAACTTCAGTATATAAAACAGCTTCAAGTCTGATTACAATAGAAATGAGTTATGCCTGAAATATTTGACGTTAAGTATGCAAGCAGGAAGCAGCATAGAAAAAGATTGAAATAATATTTCAAGTTAATTGGAAGTCGCTAAGTGTTCTCCTTACTAAATACTTGAGTACAGTATGGGTAATGTGTGCTGCGTTTTAAGCAAAAGCTAGTTTTTCAAGCATTTCCGTGTTTGTGACGTTTCATCTCCTGAACCCTTCCTCGTACCATGACAAAATTTTGCAGGAACATTCAGTGGTACTTGTGGAGATTATATGTAGACTGTGTTACGAAAGGATTTAATAGTAACGAAGCAATAAAGTAAAACGTCATGCCCGTTGTTGCAGTCTTACTACATGGACAGTTTATGGTTTTTAATACAATCCTGTGCACTATCGGAGGTGTTTATCACTTAAGTCATTATCTAGAATTTGGCATTTCAGCATATGTTAACTACTGTCTCTTAACTCTCCCTATTTTTAACACTGATTTTTATCGTGTTCTCTTTTATCAATTTTTATTACTGTAACGCTTTTTATACGTTATAAGCTCATTACAGACTTCAACCATTGGATCCCACTTTATTTTATGCTGTTCAATTAATTATTGAAAAGTAGTGTATGCCGACATTAGCGACATCTCGTGAACTTACAACACAAACTTCTTGTGGCTACTGTACGGCAGCTTGTTTTGAACAGCAGTGCTACTGACAACATGACACATGCATATGATGTTATTTATATATATTTGACGATGCTGGTGCTGATTGTGCATTTAACATTTGACGATGCCACTATGGCTGAAGTACATTAGGACTTTCTTTTTATAAAACACGTATGCCTCTTCATCCTTAAAGCACACAAATGCAAAATATTGTCAGTAGTACTTTTCGTTATGGTCTATTTATTGTTTTTAATCTGTAGACAATCGGCGAGTGTATTTATGTATTGTTCCACGTTTTGCTGCAGATCTGATGATAGTCCTTATAGACCGAAACCGGTAATCTGTTAACAACAAGTTTGTGACCTTACTCGTAACTTAAGAGAAACTTAATGAAAAAATAGTTAGCGACGAACTTCTTTCCTTTCATCATTTTGTGGAGGGAGTCAGAGAGAAAATGTTTGCTACAGGTTTTATATTATGCGTAAAGTTTCTTGGATGTCGCTAAGTGTTCTTATTTTCAAATTCTGGACGAAAATATTCTGGGCAATTTCTTTATTGTGGGTTATGCGCTTCGCAACATGTACACAGTTTCTTGTTGTTGTTCTTGCATTGCTGTGTTAACATTTACCACAGGACTATACCTCTTAATGAGCACATTATAAGAGCATATCAATTTTTTAAATTCGACCAGTAATTACGTGAAACAATCGGAATCAAATTTATTATTTAAAACTTCCGGGCTAAGAGGTCGCGGTCGAACAGTAGTATACTTTTTCCCAGGTGACAACTAAACGTCAGCGGTAAGAGTTACTACTGTTAGACCACAGCTCCTTAGTCAGGAAGTCTGAATTAACGTAGACGTCGTCCGTGAAAGCCTACACGATACAATTAGACTTACGTTACACTTTCAAGCTGTTAGACAGGCAACCGTTAACTGGATCTCTGCATAGGTTAGACGTTTTGTCATATAGATGCTTAGTGACAACAAGTGTGACTGATTTTAGCTGACAGGTAAGTTTTGCTAAAGATCCGTTTTTACTGCACGCTAATTGCTTTCTCCTTTGTGCCCCCAGACGATAGTGATGTACCCAACGCCCAACGTGGTGACATGCACGCTGAGGGTGTGGCTGCGCGAGATCGGTTTCTCGCTCACGTACGGCGCCCTCATGCTCAAGACGTGGAGGTGAGTTCACATTCTCCTTATCCCTTAATTCTGTTTCATTTGTATTAGTACATATCAAACGTAAGTGGTGGCGCTACGGTCATTTCTGAAACGACTAACATATCCTCCTACACAGAATCGCAGGGGCTCAAGGATGCAACAATTTGATAAAAAATCGAAAACATAGTGCCGCGTTGGCCGCTGTGCGCCTGCGAGGCTGCATGATGCAACCCGCTTGGGCCGGCTCGCCAGCGGGTACGCGCGCTGTTAAAACAACTACAGAGCGCGTACGCTATTCTGCTCGCGCTGCAGCCGCTGAAAATTCTAAGTCCGTTATCAGCTCTGTTATGTAATCAAGGTCATACGCTCAGTATATAAGCGGCCAACGCAGACCAGCGGAATCATTCCGCTGTGGGCTATATCTGCAACAGCATTGAAGCACTGTGGCTCGTCGACGTGTCTATCGTCAACGTCGCCATCGCATGCCAGTCTACAAACACATAATAAGCCTGGAGAATAAACTGGGCACAAATGGAACTGCACAAAGTGTGATACTGAATGGACCGATATTTTTTCGTGGATGTCGAGTTAATTTTAGTCTTGATGTTGCCACTGGGAGTACTGGAAGTGGATAGTTCTCTCGCTATCGTTCGATGTGAGAATGCCTCTCTACCTGGATTGGAATCATTTGCCGACCGAGATGTTATCGCTTACAAGATCTTGCGGATATTCATAGTTTGTTTGGAAAATATAAAATAAAAATATATTATTTCGAATAGAAACACGTCTCCATCCACAAATGAATAGAACATTCTGAATTGCGAAATTAATTATAGCAATCTTCTAGCATATTTTTTCCTAATGTTGTTCTAACTATAATATTACGTCCTAAAATATTAAAATAAAACAGTTACTCCTATAGTAAACCGAACTAAAATTTGTAAGTTATTACGAAACACTATATTCGTTTTCTTACGGAGTGGGTTGTATAGTTAATTGCACATTGCTTTTGTCAAACCTCAATTTAAAATAACAATTATCTCTCTTCTCCTAGCTAGAATTAGTTTAGGGAGGGATGAGTAAATCAATGTCGCCTCCAGTGGGGGTTCGAGAGAATATGTTATATAAATTTATACTTGACATTTTTATGCAGAGCATCACTGTAAGGATTTAACGTGTATTTCAATTAAACTTTTTGGAGGGGAGAAAAATAATCGTAAAAGCTACCCGAAGTTTTATTTATCAACTCCATAGCTCCGTCTCTAATTTATTCTTTTATTTCTCGTAACGGTACTTGACGGACTGGACCCTTCGGATTTTTAGAAGTATTTTAGAGCCATTAACCGGATATAAATTATCAATTAAGTAAGCAGTACGGCGAAGTTCCAAAATAAAGAAAAACATCGAGATTTTAACGCTTCGGTGTTTGAAGATCTCTGGCGGTCTCAATCACAAAATACACTCCTGGAAATGGAAAAAAGAACACATTGACACCGGTGTGTCAGACCCACCATACTTGCTCCGGACACTGCGAGAGGGCTGTACAAGCAATGATCTCACGCACGGCACAGCGGACACACCAGGACCCGCGGTGTTGGCCGTCGAATGGCGCTAGCTGCGCAGCATTTGTGCACCGCCGCCGTCAGTGTCAGCCAGTTTGCCGTGGCATACGGAGCTCCATCGCAGTCTTTAACACTGGTAGCATGCCGCGACAGCGTGGACGTGAACCGTATGTGTAGTTGACGGACTTTGAGCGAGGGCGTATAGTGGGCATGCGGGAGGCCGGGTGGACGTACCGCCGAATTGCTCAACACGTGGGGCGTGAGGTCTCCACAGTACATCGATGTTGTCGCCAGTGGTCGGCGGAAGGTGCACGGGCCAGTCGACCTGGGACCGGACCGCAGCGACGCACGGATGCACGCCAAGACCGTAGGATCCTACGCAGTGCCGTAGGGGACCGCACCGCCACTTCGCAGCATATTAGGGACACTGTTGCTCCTGGGGTATCGGCGAGGACCATTCGCAACCGTCTCCATGAAGCTGGGCTATGGTCCCGCACACCGTTAGGCCGTCTTCCGCTCACTCCCCAACATCGTGCAGCCCGCCTCCAGTGGTGTCGCGACAGGCGTGAATGGAGGGACGAATGGAGACGTGTCGTCTTCAGCGATGAGAGTCGCTTCTGCCTTGGTGCCAATGATGGTCGTATGCGTCTTTGGCGCCGTGCACGTGAGCGCCACAATCAGGACTGCATACGACCGAGGCACACAGGGCCAACACCCGGCATCATGGTGTGGGGAGCGATCTCCTACACTGGCCGTACACCACTGGTGATCGTCGAGGGGACACTGAATAGTGCACGGTACATCCAAACCGTCATCGAACCCATCGTTCTACCATTCCTAGACCGGCAAGGGAACTTGCTGTTCCAACAGGACAATGCACGTCCGCATGTATCCCGTGCCACCCAACGTGCTCTAGAAGGTGTAAGTCAACTACCCAGGCCAGCAAGATCTCCGGATCTGTCCCCCATTGAGCATGTTTGGGACTGGATGAAGCGTCGTCTCACGCGGTCTGCACGTCCAGCACGAACGCTGGTCCAACTGAGGCGCCAGATGGAAATGGCATGGCAAGCCGTTCCACAGGACTACATCCAGCATCTCTACGATCGTCTCCATGGGAGAATAGCAGCCTGCATTGCTGCGAAAGGTGGATATACACTGTACAAGTGCCGACCTTGGGCATGCTCTGTTGCCTGTGTCTATGTGCCTGTGGTTCTGTCAGTGTGATCATGTGATGTATCTGACCCCAGGAATGTGTCAATAAAGTTTCCCCTTCCTGGGACAATGAATTCACGGTGTTCTTATTTCAATTTCCAGGAGTGTAGTTTTGGAACGGAGCCAGGAGCAGATGGATGCGTAACGTTAAGTCTTACAGTTTGAAAGGGGTTGGTGCGAGTCTTCTAGTTGCAAATGTTTTGTTTCCTGTTATATGAATTCGATGTTTGTTATCAAACGAAAAGTTGCGTAACAAGTATTAAAACATATCTTTTAACAACAACAAAATATTTTTATTTCGAATTAGGAGGGGCGTTCAATAAGTAGTGCAACACTTTTTTTTCTTATCTAACGTGGATTGAAAAACGCAAAATTTGTCGTGGCCGTTGTGGAATACTCCCACCTCAGCCCCCATAGTCTCATGAAGTCCAGAAACGGGGCGGCGCTTTACGTGACCTTTAAAACAGCGTTTTCAGCGGAGGTGCACTCGTTGTGGAGAGGTGTCATTGAATTTGTTCTTAGCCGAAAACCAGAGCATCGCAAATAGTAACAGGCGCTTGCAGAATGTCTACAGAGACAGAGCAGCGAGCAAAAACTCCATGAACAGTTGAGTGAGGCGTCTGTTATCATCGCAACAAAGTAGCGCAAACTCGTGATAACCTGTCCGATATCCCGCTTACGGACCGGCGGTACACAGCTGTGAGTCAAGGAATGTTGATACTTGCGGACGCTCTCATTTGGGGTATTCAGCTGGTCACAATCAAACACCATTCTGCTTAACTGGACGTCACTGTTGGTCGTCAGAACACACTCGTACACCAGGTGTGGTACTCGAAGGTGTGTTCTCGGTGGGCTCCTCGCCGGCCAACAAAAGACTGAGAAGAGTTATGATGGACCATGTGTGGTGAATTACTTGCGGGCTACGAGGCTGATCGTGACAGGTTTTTTGTCAAACATCGTCACAGGCGCTGAAACATGGCACCACTCCATTTATCCTCTGAAGAGAATGATGAAAACCGCTCCCTCAGCAGGTAAAGTCATGGCAACGCCCTTCTTGTTCTCTGAGGCGGTTATTCAGTTTGATTTCCTTCCTCATGGCGCTACTATCAACTCGGAAGTGTGTTGCGCTACCCGCAGGAAGTTGAATAAACGACTTCAGCGTCTTAGTTTCCACAATAACGAAAACGAATTTCTGCTTTTCCTTAACAACACACAGCTTCATGCAGTTTTGACACCCGAGAGTAACTCACAAAACTTCATTGTACTGTTCTTCCTCAACCACTCTACAGCGCGGTTCTCGCATCTTCCGACTTCCATCTGTTTTGAGCAATGAAGGATGCATTGGAAAAGATGTCGTACTTTAATAATGGGAATATTACTGATGCAGCAGGACCTTAGCCCCGGAAATAGTACGTAGATGATGCGAATATTATTGACGCAGCAAAACCTTAGCTCCCACGTCGACCAGTAGAATGGTATCATGCGGGTATACAGACCCTCCCACTAACAAGGCGTAAGACCGTTGCATACAATGGAGATTATGTTAATAAAAAGTGTTTTTAGACATAACAGTGGTGAAATTATATGGTGTGTTGGACTCATGAATAAAAACTCCCCTAGTACTAATGACACGAAGAAAATGCAAAGTGCGTAATCGAAAAAGAGAATAAAATGTATATATCAACAATACTGTTCAGTATTTGGAAGTGAAAAAAGGTATTTAATTTTCCGTTATGCTTCCCGTTGTTACCATATTTTAATTTATTGGAAATAGTGGCATTTTAACTGCATTAGTAATTCCAACTGAAAATGTAATTTTTATTGAAAATAAAGGGGTAAGATAGATACTGCCTACAGGAAAATTAAAGAGACCTTTGGAGAGAAGAGAACCACTAGTATGAATATCAAGAGCGCAGATGGCAACCCAGTTCTAAGCAAAGAAGGGAAGGCAGAAAGGTGGAAGGAGTATATAGAGGGTTTTACAAGGGCGATGTACTTGAGGACAATATTATGGAAATGGAAGAGGATGTAGATGAAGATGAAATGGGAGATAAGATACTGCGCGAAGAGTTTGACAGAGCACTGAATGACCTGAGTCGAAACAAGACCCCGGGAGTAGTCAACATTCCATTAGAACTACTGATGGCCTTGGGAGAGCCAGTCATGACAAAACTGTACCATCTGGTGAGCAAGATGTATGAGACAGGCGAAATACCCTCAGACTTCAAGAAGAATATAATAATTCCAATCCCAAAGAAAGCAGGTGTTGACAGATGTGAAAATTACCGAACTATCAGTTTAATAAGTCACAGCTGCTAAATACTAACGTTAATTCTTTACAGACGAATGGAAAAACTGGTAGAAGCGGACCTCGGGGAAGATCAGTTTGGATTCCGTAGAAATGTTGGAACACGTGAGGTAATACTAACCTTACGACTTATCTTAGAAGAAAGATTAAGAAAAGACAAACCTACGTTTCAAGCATTTGTAGACTTAGAGAAAGCTTTTGACAACGTTAACTGGAATACTCTCTTTAAAGTTCTGAAGGTGGCAGGGGTAAAATACAGGGAGCGAAAGGCTATTTACAATTTGTACAGAAACCAGATGGCAGTTATAAGAGTCGAGGGGCATGAAAGGGAAGCAGTGGTTGGGAAAGGAGTGAGACAGGGTTGTAGCCTCTCCCCGATGTTATTCAATCTGTATATTGAGCAAGCAGTAAAGGAAACAAAAGAAAATTTCGGAGTAGGTATTAAAATTCATGGAGAAGAAGTAAAAACTTTGAGGTTCGCCGATGACTTTGTAATTCTGTCAGAGACAGCAAAGGACTTGGAAGAGCAGTTGAACAGAATGGACAGTGTCTTGAAAGGAGGATATAAGATGAACATCAACAAAAGCAAAACGAGGATAATGGAATGTAGTCAAATTAAATCGGGTGGTGCTGAGGGGATTAGATTAGGAAATGAGACACTTAAAGTAGTAAAGGAGTTTTGCTATTTAGGGAGCAAAATAACTGATGATGGTCGAAGTAGAGAGGATATAAAATGTAGACTGGCAACGGCAAGGAAATCGTTTCTGAAGAAGAGAAATTTGTTAACATCGAGTATAGATTTAAGTGTCAGGAAGTCGTTTCTGAAAGTATTTGTATGGAGTGTAGCCATGTATGGAAGTGAAACATGGACAATAACCAGTTTGGACAAGAAGAGAATAGAAGCTTTTGAAATGTGGTGCTACAGAAAAATGCTGAAGATAAGGTGGGTAGATCACGTAACTAATGAGGAGGTATTGAATAGGATAGGGGAGAAGAGAAGTTAGTGGCACAACTTGACTAAAAGAAGGGATCGGTTGGTAGGACATGTTTTGAGGCATCAAGGGATCACAAATTTAGCATTGGAGGGCAGCGTGGAGGGTAAAAATGTAGAGGGAGAGCAAGAGATGAATACACTAAGCAGATTCAGAAGGATGTAGGTTGCAGTAGGTACTGGGAGATGAAGAAGCTTGCACAGGATAGAGTAGCATGGAGAGCTGCATCAAACCAGTCTCAGGACTGAAGACCACAACAACAACAACGTTTCAGCATTTGTTAATTAATATTTTCATCGGATAACAAATGTGAAATTGAAATAAAAGTAGAAAAATGTTGCTGTAGAACCGCTCAGACCAGCGGCAATCCACTTACACCACTTTTATACTATGCACTAAGATATCGGCTGCACTATTTTAGATACTCGAAATGTTTTATAGGTAACAAAGCTCTAAAAACCTTCAAATCATCCAAGCGATTCACTTTCTTGAGGAGGCGGGGCATAACTGCGTTGTACTGCTTTAGCAAATGGATTTCCATCCACTGAGCCTCAAGTTCTCTAAATGTGAAGAAAATGGAAGAAAGATCTCGTTGTCAGACAATATAGATTAACACGCATAGAGTGTGTGTGTGTGTGTGTGTGTGTGTGTGTGTGTGCGTAATGCTACCTGTACACTCTCCGAAGGCAATGCATAAAGAATTCCCCTGTTTGTTCACAATCGACCAAGAAGACCGCAGTAAGTGGTTGATGATACTTCAGCCAAATTATTTTCACTTTATTCCGTTTTCTAACTATTCATATTTCCCTTAATTATGGGCGATTCCTCTATACCTTTGAACGTTGAAGTGAAACGTGTTAATATTAATACTTTTCACCATCAGTTCTTCCTAGCCATGTGCTGAACACGACAGAGCTTACTAGGAGTTCGACTTCAACCGACTATTGCTCTTTTCCGTCTTCTGCGTCTTTTATCTCGCTTGGATCTCCCGACCATATTCCTCCATCCACATCCAACGCCACTCGTACGCTTGTTATACAACATTATAAACGGCGAAAATAGTACCATGCAGTATTCAGACAGGTTCTGTACACTTTTGCGTTCTTAATGCTACAGATTCCATTGCCAAGTGAATAAAGGCCTCACCTTCAATAGTTGACTCCTGTTTGATCAGTTTGTTCACCCATGAATTTGCATAGTTTGTAAATTTATTGACTGACGTGCACTCTATTTCAATATTGTTAAAAATAATACTGATGCACTTTCTAGAGGTCGCTAGTAATCGAAATCACAAGCGCAGTGCCAATCAACACCCGAGTCATACGTGGGTTAGAAAACCGCAGCAATCACTACTCAGCAGACCAACAAAATAAATTTTCCATTAACACATCTATATGGCCTATGGAACTCAAAGTTTTCATTCAGTTATGTGTAATATAAAAACCCAATGACTGATATATTGCATGAAACACATCGGTAAACCTAACTCCTAGCATACACTAAACCATCAGTTAATGGTTATAGTGACAAATAATATTAATTTTAAAAGAGTTTCTCGTTAACGGTGGCAATAATCTTACAATAATCTCCAACAACAGACATTCAGTGTATAGCTGTTATAAAGCTTGTTTCATGAACCAACAATAAACTGCTATGTGTCATCTTAAATGTATCTTATGTCACATACCATTACATGTAAATTGGAAGTGAGCAACTAGTGGCTATCTTCGTTAAGTTGTCATACACGGAGAACAACTTCCAAAATAAAAACCAATTTCATACCTGCTGAGACATGCAAAACGTCGTTGGTACTCCTAGCTATAACATATGTGCTCCATGATAACATTGTTGTACTTTAGACATTTGTCACTTTACTGACTAAGGGAATAATTTTTAACACGTCTGACTACTTTTCGAGTTCACGGCGTAAGATTTAGGTACATTCTAGCAGCAGTACATAATTTTCCAGACAGCGCCCATTTGCAAGGAACACTGCCAATAACAGCTGGTGTTATAACTATGACATAACCGTTTACCAAGTTATAGAATCGTCACCAGGACTCTCTATGTTTAGTGTTTGGGCCTATCTTATTAGAAAGGAATATCCTTATAGTTAATTCTATGATTTAAATTGCCGCCATCTCACATAACATAATTTCTGTTAATTTAGTATTGTATTTATTATTTAACATGATTATGTTAGGACCTCCAGATCCTCGTGTTTGGTCAGAGCAGATTTTGACTCAATAATATTTTAAAATTTATAAATCAATTAAATATGTATCATAATGATATTATAAATCAAATAGCAGTAATACGAATATCAGTAACAGCTAGAGTGGAAAGCGATCTCCATACATGGAGCTTATTTCCAAAAGGTACCAAATCAAATAGGGCAAGTTGAGCAGAGTAGAAAAACTCCATGTAGGAACATTAGTCCTCGTATGCAAATCGTAGTAGTGATATAACTTTTAGAGAAATTTAGGGTGTTCCTCATTATTATTGTACAGTCATTGGTAATTTTATTTTGGATTTGGTTCTTTTTGGTGTGAAAATCATTTTAAAAGTGTACAAATTATACTTCAAAAACAAATATCATTTAATATTCATATACTTTGTGACATTTACCACAAATTAATTTAGATGAGAAGTTTACCAACCCAAAATTTAAAACATAATTTATCTTTGTTTAGAGCATAAATTATCATATATTTATTCCCTACTGGAACTTCTAGAATGGGATACACTTCAGTTTAGGCACAACTATTTTTTGTGAGTTGCTACGAAATAGTATTTTAAGAATGATTATGCATATAGAAATCAAATTTTCCTAGTATTACTGATATTCGGTTCCAAACATCAGTCACCAGTCCTCATTATGTACTCGTACATCATTAAATTCTACCATGCCTTTGTAGAAATAGATTTGATTACTTTCAGATTTCATTGTAGGGACACCAGGTCATTTACGTTTTCCTGTTTTACACGACTACTATTAGTTAAAACGTTTACTAGATGCAAAATGCAATCATTCCCTACCTTACATTCTGCTTTTGCAAACTGGTCCCGTTGCATATGTAGCATGCAGACCAACTAGTACTGATATATTATGAATAGTGAGACTTTAGCCTCACTAATTTTGAAGGCTTTTGCTTTGGAACTGGTATTTGACCGAATTCTTGCCAACTAACCGAGAAAAAAAATCATAACTCAGGGCGTAAAGTGTTTCTACTGTGTCAAAAACATTGTCATATTTTTATGAGAGCATTACATTTCAATCTTTGGAATTTATAGGTTGCGAAAAGACCTATCTAAAGGCATGTATGAATGACCACGTACAGGAAAAACCACTCAATCTGTAATCCCTGTCGTGACGAAAAGAAAATAGAATAATTTTTGTTCATACACAATTCCCACAAAACAATGACATTACGGTTTTAAAACTGGCTTAAAAAATCCCACAGACATGAACTAGTTACCTTTGGACCCCTATCACCTTCACTCCGAAGCCATCTATGAAAATGCATCGCGTTTGGTGAAACGATTATGCTCTCCTAATGAATAACTATTCCAGCATGATAACATAATTGGCGTGAATAATATGCTGTATTAACTTGCGCCTTGGTAAAGGCTACTTCTGCATCAGGCCAAAGTATTCTGCTACACTGTCGTTCGACGTCACGACACTCAGCTAGATCAGTGCAAGAGGATTTGGTACTACTTGCAATGAAAGTTCAAGAGGATTCGTTACGTTTTGGTGTAAAATACTAGATCTGACAATGTTTTTTAAGGTATTTGGTATTTTGAGCTGGAAAATAGTTACTTGAGACTTGCAACAAGCTATTTGGTAGTTTGGTAGGGTCTGCTAACATTATTAGAATTTTTTGGATTTCGTAGCTTTTGGAAGCCAACGCCACGTATATCCTTGAGCACTTGAAATAATAGTACCGACTAGTATGTGATAACAGCTGCAAAACCAAAACTAAGGCTAATAGCATGACACTAATAACAATGACAGCAATAATAGTAGCAGCATAAATGCAAACACAGTAAAGTGCAAGGGTGCAAAATTGAAATATAACGTACGAAGTACTGAGAAACGGGAACTTAGGCACTCTGCCTTAGTTATGGGCTTTAGGAAATTGTGAATGTCTAGTTGGAAAGGAGGTTCCGTAATTGTGCCGCCGTAAAGGGTGAGTGCAACAATAAGGACACGCTTTATTGTTGTTCTACGACATTTGTTACCAGCTGTCTTTAGAAGAAAGAAGTGACTAATTTCCCTGATACTGTGAGAGATATACAGCAACATGGTTCCTCTTTTAGTTATTCTTTTCCTTTCACATAATCAACGACGTAGATTTCAGGTTCTCCATTCCGTGTTAGAACAGAGAGTTGTACATGTAGGGTACACATTTATAAAAGCAAAACAAGGCAGGAGGAATGGAATACGGAAATGTAAGCGTGAAACTGAAAACAATGTGCAGCTCAACTGTCTGCCCAACGACGCTCACTTTTTCAGGATATCTGTGATATTTCGGGTGCGGTCGGCGAAGGCGATCAAGATCACCGACTTCGACCTGCTGAAGCGGCTGGGCGTGATCGTGGCCGTGTTCAGCGTCTTCCTCGTGATCAGGACGCTGGTGGCGCCGCCGCACGTGATCGTGGGCCGCACCGCCGACGACCTCAAGGCGTACCTCTGCCGCACCGACTGGTGGGACCACTCCTTCACCACCAGTGAGTACGAGGGCAGCGGCTGCCGCACCTCGCTTTCTGCGTCTTTGTCGTGTCTCACTTATTAGGTTAAGAAATCTGTAGAATTATGCTGTACGGACTGTAATGCCAAGTTACGAAGTACTCCTCAACTTAACGGCTTCCGTTTCCTGGTGGCCGATTACTATAATATTTTCCACAATACAGAAGTCTCCGATCTAGCACCGCATATTGATTTTCATTCTCATCTTTTTCAGAGAGTGGAAGTCAACGATATCGGAATTGATTGTCGACATGAGTTGGTTACAGTACTGAAAACTTCTCACACTTTTTAAAATGTTCAAATGTGTGTGCGTTCCTATGGGACCAAACTGTTGAGGTCATCGGTCCATAAACTTACATACTACTTAGACGCCGTCCGGGGTGGCCGAGAGGTTCTAGGCGCTACAGTCTGGAACCGCGGGACCGCTACGATCGCAGAATCGAATCCTGCCTCGGGCATTGATGTGTGTGATGTCCTTAGGTTAGTTAGGTTGAAGTTGTTCTAAGTTCTAGGGGACTGATGGCCACAGCAGTTAAGTCCCATAATGCTCAGAGTCATTTGAACCATATTTTAACTACTTAGACAAACTTACGCTAAATACAACACTCACACCCATGCCTGAGGGAGGACTCGAAACTACGGCGGGAGTGGCGACCCGATTCGTGACATGGCACCTCAAACCGCGCGGCCACTCCGGGCGGCCACACTTTTTCACCTCAGCTTATGTATTTTAATTTATGGAGAATAATCAGGCTGTGTTTCCATTCTTGGATGAACTAATGATTCACAGGGTCGGGGTAACACGAGAAATAACGCACAGAAAAACAAGGGCAGTGTATGCCACTGTCCACGGTAAATTATGACAGCCAAAACAGTTGCAGGATGAAGATTTATTGAAATTCTTGAGCACGGTTTCGGTATATCTAAATATACCTTCATCAGAAGTAAAATACACAAAAATCACATCCTGCAATGGAGATTCATAAAACAATTGTCCCAAAGGCGTCGTCAGTAGTTAAAGCATCATCTCCATTTATACAACATGATTATGGACAGAGGGTCGATGCGAACACAGTTTAGCCTCAGTACTTCACCTATGAACCGTGGTCAAGAATTTTAATAAATCTTTATCCTGCAACTGTTTTGGCTGTCATAATTCACCGTGAAGAATTTTAACAGTTGCTGTTTCAGCCATGTTTAAAACCTTGAAGTATGCCATTGTCTTTGTTTGAATAGCGGCGTATTCTTCCAGTAATCTCTAAAAACCACTACTAGCAGACATTCTAAGGAAGAAGACACGTATTTTTCGGAAATGTACGTAGACAATTCGAAGAGAGTGTGTTCAGGACAGAACCTAAAAATATCTTCCAACTCCTTACTTTCCATTTCCTCAGCGTTCATGAAGTTAAGCAGTAAGTGGAAAGGAAAATACAGAATCCTAAAAGTGAGACAGGCAGAAAGTACAAAATGGCGAAGAAGAAGCGGCTAGAGAACAGATACGAGGCTGTAGCAACCTGCGTAACTACGAGAAACGTACAAGTCACTTGTAGGGAAGTTAGGGATCTTTGGAGCAAAGAAAATCGGCCGTATGAGTAACGAAAGCTCAGGGGACAACACAAAGTGGAAAGGTTAAAGGAATCTTTAGAGCGTCGGTATAAGGGAAATAAAATTGAAGACAATATTGCCGGCCGGAGTGACCGTGCAGTTCTAGGCGCTACAGTCTGGAACCGCGAGACCGCTACGGTCGCAGGTACGAATCCTGCCTCGGGCATGGACGTGTGTCATGTCCTTATGTTAGTTAGGTTTAAGTAGTTCTAAGTTCTAGGGGACTGATGACCTCAGAAGTTGAGTCCCATAGTGCTAAGAGCCATTTGAACCATTTTTTGAAGACAATATTATAGAAGGAGGAAGTAGGTGAGATGTAGAAGAAGCGATATCGCAAGAAGAATTCGACAGTGCACTGCAAGCTTTAAATACAAACATGGCACTTGGAGTAGACGACACTCCTTTAGCAATATTGAGATTCTTGGGAGGGCCAGACATGAAAAAACTACTTGTTGTGCAAGATATATGAGCAACGGGAAATATCCTTACAGTTCAAAAGAATAATAATGCCAGCCCCAATTAAAACCCGTATCGGGGACTATGAGAGTCGGTACAGGGGAAATTCAGGTTACACTTGAGGCAATACTGGCTCTAAGACCTATTTTACAAGGTCGTTAGAGAAAGATAAACCTATTTTAATAGCATTTATGGACTGGTTTATACGCCTTGAGATTCTGAAAGCAGCAAGGAACTAATCTTTATTCGCTTCTTGTACAGAAACCAGAATGTGCCGGCCTAAGTGGCCGTGCGGTTAAAGGCGCTGCAGTCTGGAACCGCAAGACCGCTACGGTCGCAGGTTCGAATCCTGCCTCGGGCATGGATGTTTGTGATGTCCTTAGGTTAGTTAGGTTTAACTAGTTCTAAGTTCTAGGGGACTAATGACCTCAGCAGTTGAGTCCCATAGTGATCAGAGCCATTTGAACCAGAATGCAAGCAGAAGTGTCGATGGACCTGAAAGGAAAGCACATGTTGAGAACGGAATCAAACAAGATTATTGCTTGTCTCAGGTGTTATTCAATCTGTACATTGGTTAAGTCGCGACGGAAAAATTAGGGAGGACCAATGAAATTCGGGGAGGAGATTCAGTAACTGTGTTATTTGTGATCACTTAATGACTCGGTCAGAGAGAACAAAAGACTGGGAAGAGCAGTTGAATGGAATGGGCAGCGCCTTCAAAAGAGATTATAAAATGAACATTAACCAAAGTGAAACAATGGCAATAGAATGTAATCGAATTTAATGAGGCTACTGTTTAGGAATCAGATTAGGAAATGAAAAACCAAAACTAGTTGATGAGTTTTTCTATTTGTACACTAAAGAAACTGGTGATGGCCGATGCAAAGAGATTTCAAAGTTTGTTAAAGTCTCTTACAAATTTAAGTGTTAGGAAACATTTGCTGAAATTTTATTTCTGGAGTTCGGGCTCGTTCGAAAATGACATCTGGACAATGATCACTTCCGATAAGAAGAGAATATAATCTTTTCAAATGATCTGCTATAGAAGGATGCTTAAAATCAATTTCGTAGTTTGAATAAGTAATGTGGAAGTACTGAATCGAAGAGTGAAAAACATAAAGAGATTTAGAGCACAAGTTTACGTGAAGAAGGTGTTGATTCATAGGTAACATTCTGACGCATCACGGTGTAGTCAGTTGGGTAATGGAGGGAGATGTGTATGTGTGTGTGTGGGGGGGGGGGGGGGGAGTATAAATATCAAAGGGAGGCCTAGGCATGAATAGAAATAATTGATGTAGACTGCAACAATAACTCAGAAGTTAAGAAGCTTGTACAGCACAGACAAACATGCATAGCCGTATTAACCGTCTTTGTATTGAAGCCCGCAAGAACGTCAACAACAATAAAAACAACACAATAACTGACACAAAATGGTGTGATCAGCCGTTGTTGGGACACTCGGTGCCACGAAAAGTCTGCTTTACCATAAGGTATTACAAGATAAATGCTTCTGTACCAGTCATTTTATACTGAAGTGGTGAGAATAACTCGTGAATGCATGACTAGCTTGAGAAGGATAAACTAGTATCACGAATTAGAAGTTCAGATATTGGTTTGCAATTTTTATATATTGTTTCATAACGAAGAAATATTAAAAACCGCAAAGTCGCCAACAGTTTGAATCTATTTAATGTATACTTTTGAAACAAGATATTTATATACAGTTCAATAAGACGATACATTATTCTTAATGGACAATAATTTAGTGAATGCATGTTATGCATATTTCTAATAAAACATCTAAATAAAGTCGAGCATAAAAACACATACAGAATCTGAATAACTTTAATGGTAGTAATTCCTACAATACAGTAGTAGCAGTATTCTTTAATTAACATATTAAAGTATCGTTACTTTTAAATCACTTTACGCCACATTCTTGTCGACTCTATATAATCACTTAACTTGGTTGTCTACTTGAAACAGATACAGACACAAAATGGCGGGACGAGAGGAATGGACAATCTTCTCCATTATCACATTTAACTCATCTTCAGAAAACCCATTTCACTACACACATATTTAGGTAAAATATGATACAGCATATTTTCCTTAATACATAAACAATGCCGATCTCTCAGGGGTTAATGAAAATTACCTCTAAAGGAACCAGTATAGTGGCCAAAAATGTTTAACAGTACAAGACAAAATTATTTCAGGAGGAAGTTGTTTCGGTTGCAAACTGTTTTTAAAGAACTGAAGTGCTGAGATAAGCAATAAGCATCCAGTTACTTACGTTGTAATATCAACTATCATCGTAACAATGAAATAGATACAGAACTTTCGGCAGATTTTGTTATTTTCTGTGAAGAGGTGTATTGTATTATGTGCAACCTAATATTCGACTTCTGCTAGAAACGTTAATATTCATGGAAGTAGCAGTATCAAACAGAGCGTTAATAAATGTTGGTCCAGTTTAATTGTACTCCCCCAGCCTAGTGATAACAGTGTTATGAAGTAGATAGAGTGTATTGCAAATCCCCCTGTCCAAAGCAAATTCAGGTAAAGAGCGTTGTTCTACATGGACATACAACAGGTATATTGTATAGTTTTCTCTGCCGTTTTCTGATATAAGAGTTACTTTTGACGAGCACCTTTAGTATAAGAGGTGAGTAAAATGAATATTCCTTTCAAGAGGAAAATGAAATGTTTTAGGGTGAATCCGGAAGAAATGTAACTAATGTTACCACCATTGATGTTAACAGATCTGTGGCGAAAATGCGGTTACGGGCTTTATTTAACCGCATTGTTAAATTGTTTACCACCAATTAAAGCATACAACCGAAGAAAAATCTACGTAGGGCAACTGAAACGGGCGAAATTAATGTGTATTTACTTGACAATGTCTGGTCTATCAGACATGCAAGTCAGAAGACATGCATCGTAACTTAAATAAATATTAAATAGCACGACGGACATGACAGAGACACTAACACCGAACTCTTGTCATTTGCTGACTCATATATTTGTCGCGGAAATGGCGTAATTACATTACATTACGATTATCGATTTCCATGGATCCCTTGGAGAGGAGTCTCTGGGATGTGGAAAGAGTCAAAACTTTTTTTTATACTCGGATACATGGATATTGTACAAGTCTAATGTAGACAGAGTTATGAGCTGTAATCCTTGTGAAGATATTCATCGATGGAGTAGAAGGAGTTGGCTAACAGGAAGTTCTTTAATTCACTCTGAAACCGATCTTTATCACTTACAAGACCTTTGACATGCTCTGGTAAGTTATTAAATATATGAGTACCCACGCATTTGACACCCTTTTCTACTAATGTTAAGCTTTTATAGTCTTTATACAGGTTGTTTTTGGTTCTGGTATTATAATCATGTTTTGCACTATTTTGTGTAAAGAGAGACATGTTGAAAATGACAAAGGACATCAATGAGTAGATGTACTGACAAATAGTAGTTACAATACCAAGTTTCTTAAAGAGGTCTCTGCATGATGATCTACGACTGACACCAGATATAATTTTAATGACTCGTTTCCGAATTTTGATAATGTTCTCTCTGTGAGAGAAGTTTCTCCCAAATATGATTCCATAAAATAAAGAAATAATGTTTGACCGTAACGGATCGTGAACAGTTTGGAATATGCAGGTTTGGATCGGTCCTGGTAGCAAACACGAATGGCCAAAATGGTTAAGGTGAACACTCACAATAGGTGAGTGGATTCGGTTATCAGTGTGGCACAAACTTTTGTGCGTCACAAATAGTAGTATTTTCATGCATGATACATCTGATGTCGAAGAACGCGCCTTCAGTAAATATTTTCGTAATATTTGTTACAGACGTATATCATCAACAATGTATGCAACGGTCCTGGAAGTGTGCATGGATAGCTGAAGTCGTTAACGCAAAAACTCGGAATAAGCAGGAAATCCGGGGTAGAGTCTCAGTCTCGCACAAATTTTCATATCTCACAAATGGGGAGCTGATGTCGAAGTATTCGCCATAATTAAGAAAAATGTAATTCAAAATGGCTCTAAGTACTATAAGGCTTGGAAAATGTAATTGCAGAGCTGGCTGCTGTTGCTGTGAAGCCTACGAATTGTCACAAATGTTTATAAAGCTTATTCTCAGCTTCCATGGTTAATAGACATAACGAGTGGCAACTATGAAAGTTCTTATCGCTTTACGGACATTTTTAGATGGAAAAGCGTTTGTAAATTTTTTGGCGGATCAGTTACCATTATTGATTGAAATTCGCTAAGATTAATTAAGAATTATAACATCATGGTGATTGCTAAGCACATTATCCACTAAGAACTAGAGGTAATAGATCGTTATCATAGTGATAGCTGCATCAGACGAGATGTTCAACAAACTGGCCTACTAGGTCATCGTATCGTACACATTAGAGAAGTTTTTAATGTAAGACTTCGTAAAATTATACATATGCCATGGAATGAACTACTGCAAATGTTATAAAAATGAGAGTCATGTCTATAGAAAAATATTCGTTATAATGTGTCGGAAGAAACTGGATCAGATTACTTCTGATTTAAAAAGTCTAGGAAGGACAGGTAAGAAAACTATGCAATGCAAAGGCGAGGACAGGGAAGGTCAGTGGGTATGCCTGTTCCCTCTTTTGGAAATTTTCATAATAGCTGGTGATGCTGGCATTAAATATCCACAAATTAAATAATGTTTTTGACCCGCCAGGTTAGCCGAGCGCGTTAACGCGCTGCTTCCTGGACTCGGGTGGCGCGCCGGCCCCGGATCGAACTCGCCCGGCGGATTAACGACGAGCGCCGGTGTGCCGGCCAACCTGGATGTGGTTTTTAGGCGGTTTTCCACATCCCTCTAGGTGAATACCGGGATGGTCCCCACATCCGCCTCTGTTAAACGGCTCGCAGACACCTGAACACTTTCGCGCTACTCCATGAATTACACTAGTCGCAGACAGTTGGGGTACACTAATTTCTTCCCAGGGTGTACGGGTTGGCGGCAGGAAGGGCATCCGGCCACCCCTTCAACTAACATTGCCACATCCGATTAACCACCATTCTGACACTGCATTGTTGTTGTTGTGATCTTCAGTCCTGAGACTGGTTTGATGCAGCTCTCCATGCTACTCTATCCTGTGCAAGCTTCTTCATCTCCCAGTACCTACTGCAGCCTACATCCTTCTGTATCTGCTTAGTGTATTCATCTCTTGGTCTCCCTCTACGATTTTTACCCTCCACGCTGCCCTCTAATACTAAATTGGTGATTCCTTGATGCCTCAAAACATGACCTACCATCGATCCCTCTTCTAGTCAAGTTGTGACACAAACTCCTCTTCTCCCCAATTCTATTCAGTACCTCCTCATTAGTTATGTGATCTCCCCATCTAATCTTCAGCATTCTTCTGTAGCACCACATTTCGAAAGCTTCTATTCTCATCTTGTCTAAACTATTGATCGTCCATGTTTCACTTCCATACATGGCTACACTCCATACAAATACTTTCAGAAACGACTTCCTGACACTTCATTCAATACTCGATGTTAACAAATTTCTCTGCGGAAAAAATGGTATAAGTAACAGATTAAATAATGTTTTTAAGAAGAAGATAATTCGTATCTGAGTTACTGTACTCCCGTTACAGGCAAGTAACAATGTGGTTATGTGCATTATAAGACACTGTTAATATAATTCATATGTAGTAAAAAGATACAGCAATATCCGATAAGAGTGTCGTATGTGAACAAAGCCTCTTTGTTAAGTTCTAGGCAGATTGAGATGCTAGTCACCTAACCGCAGCGCGAGTGCTCTTTCCAAATCGATCAGGCTTCTTGCTCTACCAGGGGAGAAGGAATGGGGCCATCTCAGCGGGTGGAGGATCGCCCGCCGCCCCCTAGGGAGGACATTAGGGACCCCAGAGGGGCGCTACGACGCCGCCTCGGGCAAATGTAGGCAGCTCGGTAGCAGGGTGCCCTGCAGCCGTGTCCCTCCAAGGCAAACGGCATTCCTGTATGTGTGGGGAGGAATTATTATCTCCTTACGTCTTTCATACACAAGCAGAAAACTCTCTAAAGATAAGAAGCTGCGACATGGTCGCGATTTCAACAATGGTCCGAACATATAATAAATTTTCTTCACTTTATGTCTATAATCACAAATTTTAGTCATCAGACTACCGGTTTCGGTCTATAATGACCATCTTCAGACCTGTTTTAGAAAAACATGTCCTATGGCTCCGGTACATTAGCATATGTTTTTTAAAAATAGATCTGAAAGTGGTCATTATAGACCGAAACCGGTAGTCTGATGACAAGAATTTGTGACTATAGACGTAAAATACACGAAAATTTTTCTGGTAAAAAGAAAATTAAATGAGCATATGCATCGTTCGCCGGGAGGTCTGATCCGGGGATGTTCGGCTGCCAGCGCAAGTCTTATTGCAGGCGACGCATTATTGGGCGACTTGATGAGGATGAAAGGATGATGACTACAACACAACACCCAATCCCCAAACTGAGAAAAACTCCAACCCGGCCGGGAATCGAACCCGGGCCCGCTTGCATTGGAGGTGAGCACGTTACCACCTTTTTTTTTATTTTCTCATTTTGTTCGTTTTCGTTCATTGCATCTGCTCAGGACGGACGTTGTAACACATCCGTTTAAGTTCGTCGTTGATCCATTAACTCAGTTTTTTTATTACAGAGGGCAGCTAACCCTCTGACCGAACACGCTGAGCTACCGTGCCGGCTACCCAGCTAAACAGGCGGACTTTGTCTCTAAAGATCTCTCGATGAAAGCTGATACAACTTTAATAGCAAAAATGATAACGCCGTACGTTGTTACATGTTATCGTCCATAGTTGATTTTGCAACCTCACCATTTGATCCAGAAATCGAAACAACCAACAGGTTGAAAGATCATGACAGATTATAATTTTCACCTGGATTGGGACTCGAACCTAGCCTCTTCATGTGAAGTAAAAATTAATTCTGTGATCAATTACCCAGGCCGTAACTAATCTGTTGTCTACATAACATGGTTTGTTCCACAAGTGCTATCTCGACAAGGTATGCAGGAGAACTTCTGTGACGTTCTGAAGGTAGGAGTTGCGGTGAAAAATTTAGTCGGCATTTTAGTTCTGCGAGCTCTTCCAGGGGACTGACCACCCTCTGTAACAAAAAATTACATGAAGTTCTCATGGATGGAATGTGAAGATGTCATATGGCATCCGTGCAGAACTAGTGTATAAAGGCGACGAAGGAATAGATAGAAAGGAACGAAAACAATCCGCAGAGCAAATTACCCACAAAATGTACATGCTCAGGCTTGAGTTCCAGTCTGGCGCCCACTTTTAACGTTCCAGCGAGTTTCCAACCAGCGCCCTCTCCTGTAGAGAGAAAACTCATTCTGCGCCCAACAGGCACTTGTAAGCAAGAATAGACCTGAGTCACGTATAAGTGAAGTTGCTGAACAATGTTACGTAGGTCCTTGAAGTCATGGATATTAACGCTACACTAATTTTATGTCTGTGTCGTTGAATTCAAAGGTTAAGGTCAAACTGTAAAACGGCTGTACAAAGGCTACATGACTAGCAGTAACTTATGTAAACAGACCTCATACATTGAAACGAGTGTAACGACGTTGTTTACCAATCAGAAAGGTTCAAAAACATGGCTCTTAGCACTATGGGACTTAACATCTGTGGTCATCAGTCCCCTAGAACTTAGAACTACGTAAACCTAACTAACCTAAGGACAACACACACATCCATGCCCGAGGCGGGATTCGAATCTGCGACCGGAGCGGTCACGCGGTTCCATTTGAAGCGCCTAGAACCGCACGGCCACACCGGCTGGCCCAATGAGAAAGGTTCCAATATTCATCATTCCATTACAAATGATTTGCAGTATCTTTCTAAGATGAAAAAAACAACAATTTTAATGGTAGGTGATATCGTTAATGACATCGGTAGTCGAGAGACCCAATCGTTGGCCACTGACCGAAGCTTCCACAGAGCACAATGTCTTTTGAAAGGTTGACCTCTGTAGCAACCGTTAATGACATCGGTAGTCGAGAGACCCAATCGTTGGCCACTGACCGAAGCTTCCACAGAGCACAATGTCTTTTGAAAGGTTGACCTCTGTAGCAACTCAGTGGTGAGAATTGGATACTTATTTATGTCGCATTGCATTCACATGTAAGTCAATCCACAAATTAGACAATGAAGATTTATTTGTTGCATTTCAGATAGAGCGCTTCATGGTAATAATTCTATGTGTACCTTACAACGACGTAATGCGACTACGAGAGGAGTATGGTGTAGGTAGCTGTACAACAATTCTCAGAACCACTTGCTGTGTGTACGAACAATTCGTTAAATAGCACCTGATACATGATGACAGCCTCTATCAGGTTTTCATCTGATATTCTCTCTGTCTGCCTGTTTGGAACGTATCGTATCAACGACCATCTGTCAAGGTACTTCCCAATGTCAGGCTGGCAGTCAGGAATAATCCCTAAACTGAAAGACGAATCAAAAGCTGCAAATGCATAATAACAGTTTTTGTCAGTATTTCTGCTTTTTTTCTATACTGTCGTGATTAGACTGATTTGGCACGTTAGCAACGTTCAAAATTCGTAAACTGCACCGTTTGTGATAACTGGAAATCATACATTTTCATAGAAGACACGCAATTAGTAACTAAGCTATAATTATTATAAACCGTTTATTGTTCTTCCTGCATAAATACTCTTTCAAATATTATGGAAAAGATTTTTTTCTTTTGCTTCGTGGCCGGGTCCGCCGTGGATAGTGCCGTTATCAATTTGGTGACCTAGCTTTATTAATCGGAGCATTGTCCCTGAAGAAAGATTTTCGATCTCTCGCGTTAACAAGAAACAGTTGCGACGGATTTTTTCGTGCGTGCGTGCGATGCACGAATTGCGACGGATTTTAAGTTGCTGCTGCAATGCTATTTCTTTTATAATTTTTGTTCACCTACCTCTTTACAGCGGTAGATCTTCGCACGTACACTCCTGACTACAGCTACTTACGAGATCACAGAAAAGTCGTGTTGAGGGAACTGTAACGACATAGCTACACGCCGGAGGCCGCTATAAGTAAATTTTGCGGAAAATTGTCTATGTACTTTAAAGAAATGATTCGGAAAGGTGATGTCACTCGTACTTTAAACATGAAGTTCAAATTTAAACCTTCAATAGATCTTTATTGCCGTTAAGCAAAATCATCAGCCCACATTTACGAAAATTACTAAAGTTTCTGCTCACAGTTATCACCATACCTAAAACAGCCAGAACTTTTACTCCCCAAATTCCGAAACCAATTACTTGTAACACAGTCAATGATCGGCCAATTACTTCTGCGCATGATATTCAGTGGTTGTCTTAAGTTAAAGTTTATGCTCGCCATGAAATACTCAGTAAGAATATACTCGGTACCGACACGCTATATAATTCAAAGTTCACTCGCGATTTTAGTCGGAACGAATTATCACAACACTCTAATGTTTTCATAAACAGTTTCTGGTCACTACCAGATACCATTAACACTGGACCATAACGCGGAAGTCATCCCAAGACTTCATCTTACACATAATGCGAAAAGTCACATCCAGCATAACCGCCTCCAATCAAAGCTAGCTCGCGACTCTTCTCTCTCACTCTTCCATACTCAAAACTATATCTCCTCGCTAGGCGACCAACCGTCTCGCTTCTCATTGGCTGTCAGCACTTACGACCAATGAGAACTCACTTCTAGGGCGCGGCTCGCGCCAAAATCTAGCAAGCACTAACCACTTCTCTAGGCTCATTGGCGTCATCAAATTAAGTAACACAAAACTCTCTAATTAAATAAACAAAACAAAATGAACTATAAGCTTTACTCTACATCTGGAAATTTTTTATGTAGTCGCGAATGTTCTGGCTGTCTTATACATAAGCATACATACTTGGACATCCGACATTCACTAGTAGGGGAACCACTAGTGGATTCGTTCCCACGTTACAGAGTTGGAACACTTGCCAGTTCCTGTAGAGAATTACATGAATGATTTTTAATAATGCCGAACGACCCACATACTCTCACGCACGCATTCTCATTCACACGCACCCTAACACACAATACACATATTTACTCAGAATTCTTGAAATTATTATTATAGAAAAGTCACAGAGGTTTTCTGAAACTGGTCGGCCGAAGTGGCCGTCCGGTTAAAGGCGCTGCAGTCTGGAACCGCAAGACCGCTACGGTCGCAGGTTCGAATCCTGCCTCGGGCATGGATGTTTGTGATGTCCTTAGGTTAGTTAGGTTTAACTAGTTCTAAGTTCTAGGGGACTAATGACCTCAGCAGTTGAGTCCCATAGGCTCAGAGCCATTTGAACCGTTTTTTTCTGAAACTAAAAACTTCCCAAATTTATATATGAACACTGAAAGTGTTATCAGATCATCGTACATAGTCACTGAAGGTGAACTATTACATCACTGTATTTATTTATATTCTTGACTGTCGGAAAATTACGTTTTTTTATGGAATTTTACTGACTTCCAAAACACAACTATTTTTGATCTCAGACTTTGACATATTGTTTGTTGTCACAACAGAAGGATGTACATCAAATATGACGTTCCACAGGTTATTCCTTTATTAGTTATTAATATTTTTAGTTTCGTATAATGTAACTGGCCTGCCAGCCCTACTCCACTGCTTTCACACACGCAGCTGCAACAGATGGTCGTGACGTCAGTCTGCAGGAGACAACTCGTCCGTTACTGACCGTATAATACTCTACCGGCTTACACTGCAGCCCACATTCATTCTGAAGTAAAGCTTTTAATAGACAAATGGGCGATCGCGCACTAGTTGCGACGCCACACAGTGAAATTGTGGATGGACAACACCTCTTATTTCTAATAACAAATATCTCTTACGTCCATATGATACAGGATTTTAGGGTCTATTCTAAACTAGACCCATTAAGACCTTTGTGAGAAAAAACACATGCTCGCACTCCTTTGATACACAGCTCATGGTATTCACATACGGCATCTTAAGAATAACTGAAGTAGGTGAACTGACAGATTACCGGTTATCTGGAATATGTTACACGGCTATCCACATTTTGACTGCTAAGATACACACGATCGCACGGACCTCATATGTGTGTCTTGCTCGGAAAATGTTTTGTCAGTAAAACAATGCGCTTTTACTTCGCTTTTACAGAAAAAAACTTCGTATCGCTTTGTCTCGAATAAGCGTAATCGAACCGTTAGAATATCTTGAACATACGCCAATGATTTATCGGACAGGATGACCAGCAATCTCAGAATGTTCACTGAGGTTACTTTCGTCTACAGCAAAGTATCATCGCCGGATGTTGGAAGGAGGAAGTCTACATCTACATCTACATCTGGATAGATACTCCGCAAGCCAACTTACGATGCGTTGGGAGGCTACTCTGTATCACTATCTGTCAGTTTCTTTGCTGTTCCATTCGCAGAGCGAGGGAGAAACGACTCCGTATCATACCTAATTTCTCGTACCTTATCTTGGTGGTCCTTATGTGTAGTATTTGTTGGCGGCAGTAGAATAGTTCGGCAGTTAGCTTCAATTTCCGATTCACTACATTTTCTCAGTAGTGTTTCTCGAACAGAAAGTCTCCTTCTCTCGAAGGATTCCCATTTCATTTCCCGAAGCATCTGAGTAACAGTTACGTGTTGTTTGAACCTATCGGCAACAATTCTAGCAGCCCACCTCTGAATTGCTTCGATGTCTTCCTTCAATCAGACCTGGTACAGATCCCAAACACTCGAGCAGTACTCAAGAATAGGCCGCACCAGTGTCCTATATGCGGTCTCCTTTGTAGGTGAACCAGTCTTTCCTAAAATTCTCCCAAAAGACCGAAGTCGACCGTTCGCCTTCGCTACCTCGGTTCTCACATGTTCCTTCCACCTCATATCGATTTGCTACGTTAGGCCCAGATATTTAAACGACTTGACTATGTCAAGCAGTATACTAGTGATTGTACATGGTGGCAGCCAGTCAAGGAATCTTTTAGGGAATTGGTTTAAAAACTTTATTTCAAAGACTCAGTCAAATCTTCACAAGTTTACTCTCAGAGCATCTTACGCTGTGACTACGTCACACAAGCAACCTGTCTTTCAAAACCGAAGCAGTTCTGTCCAGCTAAAGCTGCTGACAAGAGACACCCTGAGACCTCAACTGAAACTGCTAGCGAATTCACGCCATTAGTTTTAGCCAGTAGCGTGCGCGGGATACCAATCACGTGTGTGTACACTGTGCGAGGTGTCGGGGCTAGCAGTGTATTTAACACTAAATTCTTCTAGAATCTTCATATGGAAATGATGCTCTAAGGCCCCCCCCCCCCCTTTTCTAATTCCGACTTTTGCTGTTGCACGTGGGTTAAGAAGAAACGCGAACTGGCTGTAATCGACCCTGCAAGTGGAGTAGAAAAGAGTTTGGCACCTGCAATAATTTAATTTGATAGAAATTAATTTGATGAAGGAAAGTGTCGTTAACGTAGTGAGAAATGAAAGGTTTGCTTTACCGATCCACAGAAGGAAAGTTCTATCCAAAATAACAATTCGATTTATTATGACTAAACTCAAAATATTAAACAAAACACATGAAACATTTGAAATACGTCAAATTGGATACTCAAATAAATGCTGTGAAAGTGAAGTTGTCCATAAAATAGCTTGTGACGTTTATGACCAAGTGGTATGTGGAGCCAATTCCTTGCAACTCAAATCTTAAGAGAAAGACCCAGCCAACCCAACATTAATTGCTGCTAGAGTAGTGAGAACTCAGACAATGAGCATAAAAGACAGAACCACGTAAGGAAAGACGGGAACAGGTGCGCTCTGCTGAGCTCTGATTATCACAGAGCAAAATTCCCTAATCTGCCAGTGCTGCAGTCATACTTCACCAAGCTGTCTTCTTAACTGCAAGGACACGATCTTGCGTACCGGAAGCGATAAATGGTTGCTTCAACGTCCCGTCGTGGGGATGATAATGTAGCGAGTATAGCCCGAAACAAATTATCCTGGTCTGGTTGTTCCTATCAATACAAACGCGCCTCTGAGGAAGACGAAGAAGGCTCGAAACACAATCACTCACGGTACAATGATTGATTTTAACAAGCGAATTCACACAGTAACTCCGACACAGTCAACTTTAGCCAAAACTGCTCAAGACGGACAACATAGGCCACTTGTACGCAGAACGCTCAATTGCCAACTGTGCTCGGAATGTTACGTTTAAGTCGAAACTTCAGCAACTTCGTCCAACAGTTATAATTAAATGAAAGTATATTAGGCAGCCAACGGAAGGCAGGCTGTCCAGAGCAGCGAGAGCTCAGTCTTGTGACCTACCCGACCGAAAGGCAAGAGCCGACTTCCTCAAGAGCACCCATACAAGCCGAACACAGAACATTCCCGCCCCCACGACAGTGGCCGTGGTTAAACGTTCCAATCAGCAACTCGAAAACCGGTGGAAAATTCCACTCTATTGCCGAAGCACTACTATTCCACCAATGGAGATACTTGGTGCCAATTTCTTCGCCGATTTTGCTACGTCACGGAGTTATCCCGTGAGCAAACCAATCACAGTTAAGATTTTGCAGAAAATGCGAGAATTTGCCCTCCAACACCGCCTGGGAACACAAGTCATTCCCACGCCTCGCTGGAACCCGCCTGTCAACGGACCACCCGGGTGACCAGAGGCGCTTTGTGGGAAGTCCGCGTGTGAAGGAATAGCAACTTTTCACCGCATGCAATTAGAGAGGAAAATCGAATTACTCAGAGTAAGATAGATATATGAGAGGGGGCTCATGCCACCTCTCAACTGGAATGTTCTTCGGTGCGGTACACAGTTGCTTCTCGCTCTTGTAATCCAGACTTGGAGCTGAACAGACGTCTTCTTGGAAGGTAGAGCCTCTGGCTCTGCTTTTCACGTCCACCCACCAATGTCAGGTAACATGAAACGCTTCTCCTTCAGTTGTCCTTTTCAATTAATTGTTCGACCTCCGAGACTGGCCTAAACCTGTTGACTTCCGACCCTGGGCGCGCCCCTTGTACACCGTACATTGAAATACATCCTCTTTATTGTATCTAAGTTCCTGTTTTGCCATTTAACGGCAGCCCTGGATGCCCAACCTCAAATCCTGACCGCTCGAACTCCTGCACACTGCTGCCACGAGGCATATGCTACAACTGCCTCCCTCCTTTCCCTAACCCTGTATACATTTACATAATACTGTATCTGGACATTAAAGGTTAGATCCTCCTGCTCTTCTACATTAACTTCCATTTTTCCATATTTTGAGCTAGCTGCCATTCATCATACCATCTGCAAATTTTATGTAAGTCGTCTTGTATATCTCTACAGTCACTCAACTTCGACACCTTAGGCGTACGGCATCATCAGCAAACAACTGCAGATTGCTCCTCACCCTGTCCGCCAAAACGTTCATGTACCAGGTGATCAAAAAGTCAGTACAAATTTGAAAACTGAATAAATCACGGAATAATGTAGATAGAGAGGTACGAATTGACACACATGCTTGGAATGACATGGGCCATTATTAGAGCCAAAAAAATACAAAATTTCAAAAAATGTACGACAGATGGCGCTTCATCTGATCACAATAACAATAATTAGCATAACAAAGTAAGACAAGGCAAAGATGATGTTCTTTACAGGAAAAGCTCAATATGTCCACCATCATTCCTCGACAATAGCTGTAGTCGAGAAATAATGTTGTGAACAGCACTGTAAAGCATGTCCAGAGCTATGTTGACGCATTGGCGTCGGATGTTGTCTTTCAGCATCCCTAGAGATGTCGGTTGATCACGATACACTTGCGACTTCAGGTAACCCCAAAGCCAATAATCGCACGGACTGAGGTCTGGAGACCAGGAAGGCCTAGCATGACGAAAGTGGCGGCTGAGCACACGATCATCACCAATCGACATGGGCAAGAGATCTTTCACGCATCTAGCATTATGGGGTGTTTATTTTTTTTCTTTTGGTTCTAATAAAACCCCATGTCATTCCAAGCATGTGTGTCAATTTCTACCGCTACATCTATATTATTCCGTGGTTTATCAAGTTTTCAAATCTATACTGACTTTTTGATCACCCGGTATATACAGAACAGCACCAGTCCTATCACTAAGAAATCCAGGAAGAATGAGACGATATTTACACTAGGAGAGAAGAAAACCGATTCTCTTTGAATGGGGTACATGAAAGATAGTGTCTGTGACAAAAAGTAATAACCAGGTACTGCAGGATTGCAATAATAGTGGTGAACGTCTGGTGTTCGTGACTAAGAGACGTTGTGAAATGGAATAAATACGTGAAATCTACAGTACGCAAGGTCAATGGAAAACTTAGATGTGTTGAAACCGTTCTGGAAAAATACAGTGCATATCTGAAGGAAAGCACAAATAATGTGTCTGCATGGCCTGCTCTACAATTCCGTTCTACTGTTGGCAGACGTTGCAACACCTCGGTTCAGTTTACAGTGATAAAAGCTATGGAAAGAATAATTTAAAATTAAGAATAGAATTTTTAGAGGGGAAAATAGTGTAGAATCAGAGTTCGGTAATTGCAGATCAAAATTATAGTATATCAGCAAGTAGTTTAACGTCTAAGTACAGTAAATGCACGGAAGCTCCGTCATGGAGAAGGCAGTAATGTTAAACTCTTGTGATCAAAAACCTATAAAAAGACCTAATCGTCATTCTTGCCGCCTTTTTTTCTTGATTGTTTCGTTAAAGGGCGGGCAACACGTGTCAGCCAGCGAGACAATAATTAGATTGGACTTTATCGTGTTACGATTCACGATAAACTGTCAGAATCTTACGGAGATTAAAGGTGAAGCAGTGTACGATCTCTGACTGTTGGTAGCAACGGAGTATTAAGGGGATTTTAGGACTTTAGTCCTAGATTGGAACTTTAAGGACATATAGACGACAGAAACTAAAATTTTCTTCTGATACGAGTGAATTCAGAGATACCGTTATTCAGATTTTAAGGTGTGGATTTTGGAAAGTGTCGTGTGCCGTTAGTTGCGAATCTGGACGTAGAGCGCGTGCATATCGGCATTTGCGGACTACTTAGATTCCTCCAGGATAGGAACCTTTTAAATAGACCATCATCCATCACCATACTAATCCTTGAATATAGAGTGAAAGTGAAATACAAGAGTGTTGTGCTTATATCATTTACCTAGTACTAATCAGTGAAGGTTTTACGGAACCAATGCTATTCAGCAGTAAGTCAGCACCATCTAGCGGAAAGCGTAGGCATTAACTAGCACACTAACTGAAGTGAACGTTTGCGTGTTTTGCGGACTGCTTAATATGAACTTTTGTGACTCTTTGACGTCCCCACTCCCTCTGAAAGGTGGTGCAGGCTGTCTTAACCATAAAAGGGGAGAGCTTTAGCCGGGCAAATTATTAAATAAAAGGGATATTTGCAAGACTCGCTGTAATATCAAAACACAAGGCCCGCACCTCATCGGAGATTCGTCGCTGTCACGTCGAGAAATAAAGCCGGAAAACCTTCCGACGATACGTATCTACGAGCAGACGTCGAAGTGGAGTACCTAAAAAGGGAACCACAAGAGAGTTGCGGATGTTTCACGTTATCAAGTAAATATGACAGTAGGCATCGCAAAAAGTACCGATACGTTGCTAAAATCGTTGCTATGGTAAATGGAAAGGAAACGTTGTTCACGCGGTATCCTTTTGGGTAAAATTAGAGGACTAACATGTAAAGAGACCGTGCTACAATTCAGCTGCCTCGAGTGACACGCGAATAAACAATGACATACATATAGCATACAGAATTACAAAGGGCCCCATATTATTAAGTTCTTGTCCTATTCCATTCACATATGAAATAACGGAAAAATGCGGTACATGTGTCACCGTAAGGGCTGCTGTGTCTCTCTTTTTCGTGCGGCCCTTTATGCAAGATATACGCGAGAAATATAGCACTGATTGCCCACTGATTAAACTAGGAAGAATTCCTGTTCACAACGTGACGTGCAAGTACATCCTCTTCTTCCGTTATTTCATGCGTGAAAGGACTAGTAGGGAAACGAAAATAAATTCTTAGTATTTAAAACCCTCCGCCATTCGCCGTACATTGCACTGCAGAGTATATATTTAGACGTTGAACGGTAGGAAAACAATACTTCCCATCAGCTTTGAATCGCCCAGAACCCTACATCGCCCAGAGAGACTTCTCCTCCTTTTGTGTTGGAAGCCGAGCGAATTCATTTGTTAGCCGAGTCTGCTGAGGTATACTTCTCCTCTTACTGTCCAAATAATGTTACATCACTAAAAGATCCGCCTGAAAGGATCATTGAAAGCTCTACAGCCGGTCTGCAGGACGAGTGAGGTCGAAATTTATCCTGATGTGCAATTCCTAAAAGAGACCCGCTGTTCGCCGAACGACGGATTCGCAGTAAATATGCACTACAAAAAGGATGTAGAAAGAAATATCTAGTTTTAATTGCTAGCTTATTTACATCTGTTTCAGTTTGTGAGTTCAAAGGTCACATCTTCATTTAAATGTATACGCTTTGAAAATATGTGTTTAATGAAGGTTGGATTATTTGTAAACATTTGTAAACGGCTGTTCATGTTTATTACCGATAATTACATGAAGTCTGTGTGGAACTGTGCTGTGGCATACTCTAATTCGAGATTAGTTTTCAGTTTAATAATAACTGAAACTTTTCTGATCATGGTTTTGCTCCTAGGTACAATCTCTTATATGTAATAATCAAGTGGTCGCAGCATGACCAAATTCATATTATTCATTTTGTTTGCTGTATAGATACGCACGAATATACACTGAAATACAATTTTTTATCTTTTACACGGCATTTCCCTCATATTAAAACAGACGTGTTTGGAAAAATTACTTTTCTCTGTTTCACAGTTATGCTCTAACAAACTCAAGTTCTACATGCAATCTACATCTACATCTACATCTACATTTATACTCCGCATGCCACCCAACGGTGTGTGGCGGAGGGCACTTTACGTGCCACTGTCATTACCTCCCTTTTCTGTTCCAGTCGCGTATGGTTCGCGGGAAGAACGACTGTCTGAAAGCCTCCCTGCGCGCTCGAATCCCTCTAATTTTACATTCGTGATCTCCTCGGGAGGTATAAGTAGGGGGAAGCAATATATTCGATACCTCATCCAGAAACGCACCCTCTCGAAACCTGGCGAGCAAGCTACACCGCGATGCAGAGCTCCTCTCTTGGAGAGTCTGCCACTTGAGTTTGCTAAACATCTCCGTAACGCTATCACGGTTACCAAATAACCCTGTGACGAAACGAGTCACTCTTCTTTGGATCTTCTCTATCTCCTCCGTCAACCCGATCTGGTACCGCTCCCACACTGATGAGCAATACTCAAGTATAGGTCGAACGAGTGTTTTGTAAGCCACCCCGTTTGTTGATGGACTACATTTTCTAAATACTCTCCCAATGAATCTCAACCTATTACCCGCCTTACCAACAATTAATTTTATATGATCATTCCACTTCAAATCGTTCCGCACGCATACTCCCAGATATTTTACAGAAGTAACTGCTACCAGTGTTTCTTTCCGCTATCATATAATCATACAATAGAGGACCCTTCTTTCTATTTATTCGCAGTACATTACATTGATGCGTTGACTGTAGAATTGACGCAACACTGTGTAATGGTACTTGAGTTACGTAACCTTTGCGGCAGATCACCTGAACCTCTCGATACCAGCAATATTCTACTGTGTTTCTGTAAAGTAGTTGACATATTTATGAGACAACATTCAGATTTGATTTCATTAATGTAGAGGTACTTTGATACATCGATATGTTTATGTTGTAATGATATTATTCTTATGTGTATTCTTTCTTTTGTCACTATGATCTTTGTCGTACTTGTAACTCTGATTTTTGGGCGCGTAAGCGATTATTAGTTAGTTGTTAGAGAGTCGGACCTTGAGAAGGTCAAGTCTTGGACGTCATGTAGGAAAGATGCATATTGTAGCCAGTTTATAAAATGTGAACTTTAACAGTGAGGAAGATGTTTTCAAGCATGTTTTGTATTGTGAAGTGATGTTTTGTGTGTTACGTGATATTACAACGAAAGCAATAAAACGTAAGTGTAGCTTAAATTCGGATTGCTGATTATTTTTTTACATCACCATTGTGCTAACTTCCAAAGGTTTAATCTTCAAGAATGGTTTGTGAAACACATCTATACAACTTTTGAATATAGCAGAATAAAACCTAGGCCTCTTTGCATCCGAGCTTCGAATTATCACCTAGATTTTTGACGATTGAGCCATGATTTTACAACGAGACCAGCGTGGGAAACACGAAAAGATGAGTGCCTAGTTTATTCATTAGTACATGAAATGAGTTTATTAACCGTACTCTAACGACACCTGCCACATAATAACTTTGTTCTTTCCCGAAAATGCAGTATTTAGCAGCGTGAGCAACACCACAATCATTATAAAATTTTTGACCTTTGTTGTGGTAGGGTTGTTAGAACTGGTATCTGATGATCTCTTTCCCAAAGTCGAGCAAACAGGAAATTCATAACGTGAATGTAATATTCTGAAGTGAATCCTAGATGTAATTTTCTTAGATTGGCAAGAGCGGTCATAAAATTCGCCTCTGTTTAACGTTAAAGCAATTTGCAGCTCCTCCTCAGGTCGCGTGCAAATTATATGTATATCGATGACACCAACATATTTTCAAAAGACAGTACATTACGGCATATATTTTCCCGTCACGAGCTAAAACCACGTATCCTTTCAAGGTGAGAGAGGTGTGATAAGAGAAAAGGGGGAACAGTAGCGGAAGATAAACAAGGGATGTTTTCACAGGAGCACATCGCTACCTATAAAATGAGGCATCTGTCGATAAAGATGGGTGATAAGTCATTCTTAGAGAGGGGTTGGTAAAGTGCTTCTCATAAGAATGCGTTCTGCCGAGAGGATGCGTTACCCTGCAAGACATGACAAAATGTTCCATTTCTCACGCAAGCGTCTGTACGCTGAATCGACATCATTCACAGAATCCCTGGAATACGTAAACTGACACGAATATTCACCAGCCTCACGAAGCTCGATGTAATAAGTAGTGGCGTTGCATAATGTTTCTGGGACAATGTGTCCTTGGTGGGTCCAAGAACAAGTAAAACTACTATACGGAACATACTATAAATAGGCCAATCGGGAGAATAGTGCATCCCTTTGTCGAATCTCTTCATTTTTTCTTATTACGGTATCTGGTACACATACTTCACCGTTAATATCAATATCTGATTACTGTGTAAGATACTGTTTAGGCGCTGTTCTTTTGTAACTTCTGTAAAGAATTTGTTAATGACTGAAATATATGACTGTGACTTGAATAAATTAGTCAATACGACAAAGTAGTCATATCCAAAAACAGGACAGCTTCTACTACGAATCTTGTTATTTTAGCCAGCCGTGGTGGCAGAACGGTTCTAGGCGCTCCAGTCTGAAACCGCGCGACCGCTACGGTCGCAGGTTCGAATCCTGCCTCGGGTATGGATGTGTATGATGTCCTTAGGTTAGTCAGGTTTAATTAGTTCTAAATTCTAGGAGACTGATGACCTCAGAAGTTAAGTCCCATAGTGCTCAGAGCGATTTTTTTTTGTTATTTTAGTACTCTTGTCCAACATAAACGATCTTCCTCATGAATAGACAATATGTTTTCTGTGCGTGAGAATGACCGTTCTTGGCACAAACCAATAACAAAATCCAGTAATTCTTCTGAGCAACCATCTTATACAACATTAATTTTTAAAAACATTTACAGCATAAAACATAGCACAGTGGAATACAGTATCAGTCTCTGGTATAATAGACTAAATTACAATTTTTTTTATTTTAGCTGCTTCTTTTTGGACCAGTCACATAGCAAATACAAAATTTACTTCACAAACTTTGTTTTCTTCGTGTTTTTCGTTTTTAGAAAAAAAATGGCTCTGAGCACCATGGGACTTAAGATCTGTGGTCATCAGTCCCCTAGAATTTAGAACTACTTAAACCTAACTAACCTAAGGACATCACACACATCCATGCCCGAGGCAGGATTCGAACCTGCGACTGTAGCAGTCGCGCGGTTCCGGACTGAGCGCCTAGAACCGCTAGACCGCCGCGGCCGGCTTTCGTTTTAAGACACTAATTTATATTTCGCTGACTCATAAGGTGTATAGTCAGTTTTACTGATGGAGTTTCATTTGATATAACTTGGTATTTAGAAATTCATAATTCCATGTTCTCTAACAATTTCTGCACTGGCATCAATCAGTGGAACATTGTGTTCTGATTTACAATACCAAAATTCCTGATTATATATAGGTGTTTAATTCTACTAAATATTTAGTATTGTGACGGCTATTTGCTAAAACATGTCGTTGGTTATTCAAAAATGTAGAATTAATAATGCTTAAACTACATTCCACAGTATTAGGACCGGAATGACTAATATTTAAGAAAATGTGTGAATTATTGAGACATACAGATTTGTGCTTTAATCGAATTGCTTTGGTAACGAAAGTTATGGTAGCATAAACGGTGAAACAAGTATAAATAAATAATGCCTCGTCAAAGCTGTTTCATTGTATTAAGTTTCGGACAATCAAATACCTTGTAGCATCTGACAGAATAATTAAAATACGTCTTTGACACAGCAATGTACGCTAGTTTCACAGGGGAGACAGTGTCATTATTTTACTTTTACTAGTTGAGTTAGATGTGATGCAGAAGGTGAAAATTAATATTGTTATCTTTTGGACCGGTATACTGATAAGACGTGAATATCTGTTATGCGCCATTAAGTACCCTTATTGTGTCTGGAGACACACTACAATAACAAAAACATCGTATTGCTTGTTTCACCGGAGAGGCAGTTTAGGTAATTTAAATCTCTGGCGTCACTTGTACTTTTGCTCGCTGACTTAGATGTGATGGAGTGAGGTGATAATTAACATCATTGTATTTTGAACCAGAGGACTGATAAGCACCAGTAAGTAGTCATTTTGTGTCTAGAGAATCAGAACATCAAAGAACATTCTATTCTGATGAGCAGTACGAAAAGCACAGTCATTATTATTTTATTATCTTTGACATTGCTACTAACTGATACTTATGTTGCTGAGTATTTGATGGATTTCGACGACTATGAAATATCACTTACTGGATCTTGAAATTGAACACATTTTTCCCTCTTAGACATACGTAATTATAAACTTAAACTATTTGGCAATAAGTATTTTTACTTCTCTTAATTAAATTTAAAAGCTTCCCACCGAAAAAAGTTTTTAAAATGTTTTGATGTCTATTTCGGAATACTCGGCAAACGCGGAATACTGTCGTAAAAATGCTGTTAATCACGTAAGTAGGTAAACCATACTATATGTACATAAAATACAGTTCTGAGATTGCACATAATTTAAGCTCTTAAAAGAATTACCTACCAGTAGCAGAAAAAATGTAATTCGATAAGGACTTAGTTAAGTTTAACCTCAAAACAAAATTCCGAAAGAATCACTTGTTTATGTAATACAGGAAATTCATTTTGTATTCATCTGTTTCTATAAGACAGAAATCTAATCTTCGCTCCTGCACAGTCAAGAGGGGCTTTATGGAATACCAAGTATTTCATATTCCATGCCATGCCATCTTTGACTTCACAACAAAACAACAGAGTTGCCCGTATCCACTGCAAAGAAATTGGCCACAGATAACGATCTACGATTGTTCAACTTAATAGACTGACTACTTTTCATCGTTATTCTACATTTAAATGACTGAAATAGATTTTCGAACTCTTTCTTCCGAAAATTTTATCGAACTGTGAAAACAGTTTCTCTGTGGCAGAACTCCACGATGTCAGTAGACAAACCGGTCTCGCTATAGAGCATCACGCGAACATTTTGAAGGATATCATGCTTCTCCTGCTTGGAAGCATCGCTCGAAAAGAAATCATGGTATTTCGTATTGTTCGTCTATTCTACAATACCGGAAGTTCATCTAACTTTTATTGGATTCAGTAAAGACTCAGAGCACATGCTTGAAGAAATAACTTCAATCTAATATTACATATCTTTTTAAATCGATTTCAGATTACAGATATACTTTCAATAACTTCCACTTCTGTGTTACAATTTGTTTTGCCTTGTATCTTGTGGAAGATAAAATTTTACGATTATAATTCGTAACGTATCCAAGCAATTACACGTATGGGAAAGTGTTGTATATTGGGACTTCCGCTCTTAGCCAGAATTGTAAAATTGCGTCATTGACGTTTTATCTGGTGCAGTCTTCTTCTGAAGTTGCAAGGATTACTGTGGAAAATTAAAGTTTTTCCAAATGTAGAAACATTAGATGCAAAATGGTCTTGTATCTATGGACGAATGTTCTGTTGAAATTTAAAAATCGGCAAAACCTTGTCTGCAATGAATTTAATAATCGGTATGTTGCATTATTATTCTACTGCACAACAATACTCAATAAATGAAATCAAGTTATGCTGAAGTTTTATGAAAAGCCAGTTACAGGTTAAACAGGTTAAATGCATTTTGAAAGTGATGCTATTGAGAAGGAACACAATTTTCATTTTCAAGACAGGTAAAATTGTTGAGACATTAGAGAACTTGAGCTAATGTGCAAATATTGCATGTTCCATGGTACCAAACCTTCATGTGTTTCAAGATACAAGGTAGTGCACGAACAACGAAGTATGTCTTTACCATCCAAAAACTTATTTTAAAAGGATACCGAATTTTAGTTGCCATAGAATTCGCTAACTGAAAAGTTAATAGTACATTGCAAATAACATTAATATATCATGCAGCACTTACATGTGTGTAACTACAAACAGATATTGCACAAAATAGAACCTTACGTTTACCAAGAACAAAATCTCTAAAAAATCGCGGAAATTGCTTTTGGCCGTCTGTAACGCTTATTTCTTCATGTTATTCTAAATTCAATCACTAGAGTGAACTAACGACCTAAGAGAATCACTTGTTCCTATGCACACTATCTTCTAACTCTCCCCTACTATTAGAACTATCGCTCTCTTTATTTAAAAAAAATGCAGGTAAAAAACAGAAGGTATTGAAAATAGTTTATGGATACTTCGTTACCGAACTGTGAAATTTATTGAAACGATACCCGTGCAGGAATTGAACTGTGGACAGGTAACATTAATAGGGCAGACATCACGAGCTTTGGAACTCGCCCAATTGTAAATATTATATTTTTCAGGTATTTAATTCACTGAATACATACGTTCCCAGAAAGAAAGCACTCCGCTGTTAGCTGAGGATCTTTCTCTTTTTTTCGAATGTCACTGCTTGATTTAAATAGCAATGAAACGAGTCGCCCTGCAACTAAAATCCATCACACGCTAAGTGAAACATGAAATATGCGGACGGGGAACGCATCTGCCTGGTAAACTGTGATTGATGCCCGGAAAGCAATTTGCTCCGCAGCCGGTTACACGTCACCGCTGTCGATAACAGCCGAGATTAGAAAACCGCTAATGCAATTAATGGCACGCCCCCTGACCTTGCTTGCGAATGTGTGCTGCAAAAATTAGTCTGGAGGTGCGACCTTGGAATTCCGTTTGACAACTGTGAAGCCTGTGAAATTTTCTCCACGACTGTTTTATTTGTACGAGCATTCTAGCTGGTTTAAAACAAAGTTAATTTGACAAAATATTCTTTAAGGTTCGTCGTTGCTACTACATCACAAAACATCGAACATACTATTAGCGGTTTTGGCGCCGTAACGCCAGTTTTTATCCCTAATCAAACACGAATTTAACGTGTCATTACGTACGTAAGCGTTACATATGTTTCGCTTATTTCACAAGGCAGTACCAGTACAGGAGAAAGTTGTACCTGGGGGATACTGTGCCTAGAATCACATAATGTTTCGTAGTCGATGTTTCAATCTATTGTTCGATTTCTGAATCACATCAAGGAGCGCGCTGGAGCTTACCATATGCAATTTGCGGCATTTTCAAATGTTATTGTGAGACTCGAGAGTGCGTGGTTATAGGCGAAACTCTCAAAAGTCTTCCAATGTACAACACTCTCCCGTACCTTTATTAAAGCTAGTTAAGTATCTATACCACAAGAATTGAGAACGACGGTAAACGCTGCATTCAGTTGCCCGCCCTTGTCTGTAGCTACCGAAATCACATATACACACTCGTATGTAATGCAGGATAGACACCGACTGGAAGTGCACCACAGAAATTAAAACAAGGATAGCAATGGCAAAAGAGGCGTTTTATAATAAAAGGAGAATTTTCTGCAGGGGTCTGGACAGAGAACTCAGGAAGAGACTCATAAAATGTCTTGTATGGAGTGTTCTTCTATATGGCGCTGAAACATGGACTATGAGGAAGAAAGACAGAGAAAGGCTGGAGGTTTTTGAGATCTGGACATGGCGGAGGATGGAAAGAATAAGTTGGATGGACAGAGTAAAAAATGAAGAGATATTGAGAAGAGTGGGAGAGAAAAGACAGTTACTAGATGTAATAAAGAGAAGAAAAAGAAATTGTATTTGGCCTATATTAAGAAAGAATGACGGACTGGTAGAAAATGAAGAGATATTGAGAAGAGTGGGAGAGAAAAGACAGTTACTAGATGTAATAAAGAGAAGAAAAAGAAATTGGATTGGGCCTAAATTACGAAAGAATGATGGACTGATAAAAACAGTTTTAGAAGGTTATGAAGAAGGGAAAAGGAAGCGAGGAAGGAAGAGATTCCAGATACTGGATGACATGATGGACGGTACAACATACAGCACCTTAAGAAGGAAGCAATGGATCGCAGAAAATGGAGAGGCAAAAGACCTGCTAATATAGCAGATAACTGATGACGATGATGATGTAATGCTAAGCCGCGTGGGGTAGCCGTGCAGTCTTGACGCCTTCCCACGGCTCGCGCAGCTGCCTCCTGTCGGAGGTTCGAGTCTTCCCTCGGGCATGGGTTTGAGTATTGTCGTTAGCGTAAGTTAGTTATAGTTAAATTAAGTAGTGTGTGAGCCTAGGGACCGATGACCTTAGCGGTTTGGTCCCATAGGAAATTACCACAAATATCCAAAACTTTTATAATGCTAAATTTACCACGAGGTGTCACGAGAGTCAGAACAACCAAATAATAAAAGTAGGTGGAGTGTGCTATGCTGTTTTTAGAGGTACCGCAGGAACATAATGGGTCCTCAGTGAGTTCTAAAGTGGACTACTTTTGGATGTTACTGAATAAAGACATCAGGAAATTTCCCTTCTAAACCTGCCAAAATTGAATATTGGTGATGTGAGTGTGAAGTGGAAACGCAGAGGAACTACCACAGGTAAATGAACAGATTTCATGTACTGATGGATATGGACCGTCGAGCATTTCGGAGGGTGATTGTAAAAAATGGCATGAAATCAGTGAAAGAAAGCACTCGTGAGTTACACTATGCAAACGGAATTGCAGCTAGCACATTTTGTGTAAGGCGTTATAAAGAATGGGGTAAATGGTTTGGGCTTTCCTTCTCAAGCCACATATTTCTGTAGTCAATGATAAGGGGGGACAGGAAGTCAAACGGGCCAACTAGAGCAGCGGAAGCACCACATGACATTTTAATTCCACTGTCTATACTTTCACAAACAAATTCAAAAGACTTAGTCAGGATGATCAGGAAGGATTCAGAATTCACACTTATAGCAGTGGAGGTTCAAAAACATAACAAAATAATTTTTTTTACTTTTGAAATTCCATCACTTTTTTTTCACTTACTATTGGCTGCATTTGTTGCAATAGGTATACTTTTCTTCATAAGTAAGAGATATTCTTCAATTAATTTTGGACGGCATACAAAGCATACTTACAGGTGTATAAAACTTTAGAATTTTCCAAATCTATTAAAACTGTGGTAAAAATTGAGATAATTATCTAGAAAATTTGATTTCTTTCTAAACATGAAGTTTAAAATGTAACAGCTCATTCTTTTTTTCATAAAATAAAGAAATTCTAGAGTTTCATGCACCTGTAAGTATGGTTTATAGGTTGCGCAAAATTCATCGAATAATATCTCTTACTCATAAAGAAAAGTGTACCTATAGCTACAAATGGAGTCAATAGCAAGGGAAAAATGATGAAATTTCACATGTAAAATATTAATTTGGTCTTCTCTTTGATCTTCCTGTGTTATGAATGTGAATCGCGAATCCTGATGGCCATGATGACAAAGTTTTATGAATGTATTTGTAAAAATGTAGACAGTGGAAATTAAAATGTCCTGTGGTGCGTCTCCTGCTCCAAGTCGGCCCGTTTGACGTCCTACCCCCCTTAACCGAAAGTTCAGATCGAGTGAAGAACAACCCCATTGATCACCGGATGACTCGAAAATGGTGATTTGGACTGATGAATCAGCTATACCCTCTGGAAATCCGATGGAAGCTTTCGGTTTGGCGAATGCGTGACGAACTTTACCTGCTTTCACGTGTCATGCTAACAGTGAAGTGCAGAGGAGGTGCAGTGAACAGTACACGCTACTTTTCGTGGATAGGATGTGGTTACCTTACTGCGCTGAGGAAAACGCTAAATGCTGAAGGATAAGAACAGATCTTACACCATTGTGTACTGCATGTAGAAGAGAAACAGTTCGGAGACGATTATTTTTATCATCCTGACAACGGGCGCTGTCGTAAAGCGGCACTGTGGGGCAACGGTTTCTCGGCACTAACATCCATGAATTCAATTAGCTTGTCTGGAGTATCGACCTTTATTTAAACCCTTGCAACACTTCTGGCATGAGTTATAATGTCGACTTAGGACCAGAACCTAGTGTCCAGCATTGAACCATCTCTGGTTTTAGCTTGTAAGCAAGAGTGGGTTACCATTCCTCCTCAGATATTCAGACACGCCACTGAAAGCGTCTTCAGTAGATTTCAAGGCGTCTTACGCGCGAGGGATGTACACGACGCTAAATTAACGTCCACTAACAGGTGTTCTGATACTTTTCATCAGACAGCGAAATTACACTGAGTTTGATTCAATATCATCGTAGCTTCCGAAACACTAGTCTATTATGACATGATAAAACTGTTTGTGAAGCAATTTATGGTTCTATAATTCTGGACCGGGATCATACAGGTAGAAAAGATAGGCTATCGATCTTCAGTAAATTTCTAAAAGTTGGATAGTGGCGATAGTTCACTATAACGTCGAGAGTGAGGTTTCGTAGAGCTGAGCGGTGTGCTAGATACCAAATTAAAAAACAACCTATTTTACAATATTTTAGAATTTCTGGGCTTACAGTCTATATTCCACAAACCAGCTGCTTTCTGATTTCAGCCGGAGAGGTGACGGGAGAGAGGCGTTACTAGCATTAGGTTGATAGTGTGGTTGCTTCACATCGTCATTATGCAAATTATGCGTTGTTAGATAGTAAAGTTGACCCATTCACACATGGTAGTTGCTGATGACAGCTGCACTGCCCACTTTACTCTTCGCCCCCTTGATACTACTCGGTACTGCTCGGTTCTGTCCCTTATTTGTTCTTCCAACACTGTTGGCTGTAGGTTATCAGTGATACACAGCAGTATGGGTAGATTTACTGATGAAGGTTTCAGATGTTTCGGATGTAAAAGTATCGTGTCTGGGTTGCCATCGCTCCAGGTGTGAAAACGCCATTTCTTGTTCCCTACTCAGAAATTCGATTTCAAAGGGGCCAGGGCACATCTTTAACATCTGCCCAGTTAATTTAGATATACGCAAATTTAGGTGAATAATGTGATTCTCTAAGTCAGCAGGCATAGATCCGAAAGTGGGGGATTTGCATACTAAGTAAATAGGAAAATTTCTAACACTACAGCACCCAAGTATACACCCAAAAGATTGTTTATTACACTGACACACACAGTGGTTACGGTTACTACAAGCCACACCACAAGTTGGGAAACGGGGACAAATTTCTAGTAGTTTACTGTCGAGTTGAGATTTCCAGAAATGTTTTATTCGTATCTTACAGAAACTAGCAGTACGGCAATAAAGAGCCTTTTAAACACGCCGCTAACGGCAATGAAGTAATTTATAGCAATACAACAATTTAAAGAAATTCAAAGAACATTAGTAAACAGGCTACTAAAGTAAATACAGAACTTTGTTAATAAAGTACGGTGAGGTAGTGAAGCTACCAACACCGCCAATAAAAAAATTAAACAGGTCTCAGCAAACACACGATTAATGGCAAAAAAAGGAATTTACAAACTTGGAGGAATTTAAAAAACTTTTTAACAAAAGTGTCCTGGAATATCATTAGAATATAACAGATATGACGGACCCGTGTAAGGCGGCCACAAATCACCCACTCAGGGATGCTCAGGCTAGACAGAATACTGACCAATTAAAATACGCCCGTAAACACAATTGACACTCTCAGGCTCGTCACTGCACCGACTTTTAGCCAGCGAAAACTTGTTATAAGATGGCTTAACTTGCTGACAGAATTAGAGCTAACCTCGTGCAGCCGGCCGAAGTGGCCGTGCGGTTAAAGGCGCTGCAGTCTGGAACCGCGAGACCGCTACGGTCGCAGGTTCGAATCCTGCCTCGGGCATGGATGTTTGTGATGTCCTTAGGTTAGTTAGGTTTAACTAGTTCTAAGTTCTAGGGGACTAATGACCTCAGCAGTTGAGTCCCATAGTGCTCAGAGCCATTTGAACCATTTTGAACCATAACCTCGTGCAAGGAAACATTACACCGCACAGTCCTGAATGAGCGACCATATGATCAACCAACAAGAAGCATGAATTTACTCATAACACACGACAGAATAGCGAAACAATTAAACTGCCAAAACTACACCTCCCATCGGACAGTAACGAGAGGAGGAGGAAAGATCACTGTCTTCAATTACACCGTTGCCGGGGACAGGAAACGCGGTCGCCGGAGGCCAAGAGGCAGAAGAGACGCTAGTTACACAAATTATTTCTTAATGATTAAACCTTCCACGAACTTATCTTGCAATTATGCTCGAACAGGCAGTACGCGACCTCCGATGGGAAGGATCCACACATCCGACCGCGTACGCGTAGCCAACGTTCCCAACACGCCACGGTCACGCGACAACACGCTCTGTCACCGGAGTTCACGTTTTCTCTGCAACGTTGACAGGTAGTGACCGCTCCTTCGTGTTAGGTGTCTCCTTTTAAACTCCAGTTTTGAAACGGAGGATTTAAAGAAGCTTGTTAACGTCCCACCAAGGCGAAATGAACAGCAACTACTCGTGGGGAGATTTTGTATACAACCAACACGCGGGAAGCTCTTCCGTCAACTCGACCCGCTCCTTACACACAACCGTCATACATCACGTGTTGACTCGGTACAACCGACCACGCCTGCTTCGTGCTGGAGACCACACTGCCCTCCAGTGTCCACCACACTCTCTCCGCGCAACGCCCATACTTCCGCGCCACCGCACGAGGTTGCAACCGGAAGCAAAAACACATATATCGATAGCAGCGGGAAAAGACAACCAAGCAGCCACTTAATGACAGACAACATATCAAACAAACATGTCAGGGGAAGAAAAGGAAAACCAATGCAATCTAAACACAAGGTGTAGCACGAGTCGATACAGGACTCACACACTTATTAGAAGATAGAGAGAAACAATGAATAACTGTATTCATGTAACTGGTTATTCTGGATAACAGAGTTACTGGCCTGTCTGCCACATAGGCCCAGTGAGCTAAAACTCGATCTGAGGCATACGTTGTTGTTGTTGTTGTGGTCATCAGTCCTGAGACTGGTTTGATGCAGCTCTCCATGCTACTCTATCCTGTGCAAGCTTCTTCATCTCCCAGTACCTACTGCAAACTACATCCTTCTGAATCTGCTTAGTGTATTCATCTCTTGGTCTCCCCCTACAATTTTTACCCTCCACGCTGCCCTCCAATACTAAATTGGTAATCCCTTGATGCCTCAGAACATGTCCTACCAACCGATCCCTTCTTCTGGTCAAGTTGTGGCACAAACTCCTCCTCTCCCCAATCCTATTCGGTACCTCCTCATTAGATATATGATCTACCCATCTAATCTTCAGCATTCTTCTGTAGCACCAAATTTCGAAAGCTTCTATTCTCTTCTTGTCCAAACTATTTACCGTCCATGTTTCACTTCCATGCATGGCTACACTCCATACAAATACTTTCAGAAATGACTTCCTGACACTTAAATCTATACTCGATGTTAACAAATTTCTCTTCTTCAGAAACGCTTTCCTTGCCATTGACAGTCTACATTTTATATCCTCTCTACTTCGACCATCATCAGTTATTTTGCTCCCCAAATAGCAAAACTCCTTTACTACTTTAAGTGTCTCATTTCCTAATCTAATACCCTCAACATCACCCGACTTAATTCGACTACATTCCATTATCCTCGTTTTGCTTTTGTTGATGTTCATCTTATATCCTCCCTTCAAGACACCATCCATTCCGTTCAACTGCTCTTCCAAGTCCTTTGCTGTCTCTGACAGAATTACAATGTCATCGGCGAACCTCAAACTTTTTATTTCTTGTCCATGGATTTTAATACCTACTCCGAATTTTTCTTTTGTTTCCTTTACTGCTTGCTCAATATACAGATTGAATAACATCGGGGAGAGGCTACAACCCTGTCTCACTCCTTTCCCAACCACTGCTTCCCTTTCATGCTCCTCGACTCTTATAACTGCCATCTGGTTTCTGTACAAATTGTAAATAGCCTTTCGCTCCCTGTATTTTACCCCTGCTACCTTCAGAATTTGAAAGAGAGTATTCCAGTTAACGTTGTCAAAAGCTTTCTCTAAGTCTACAAATGCTAGAAACGTAGGTTTGCCTTTTCTTAATCTTTCTTCTAAGATAAGTCGTAAGGTCAGTATTGCCTCACGTGTTCCAGTATTTCTATGGAATCCAAAATGATCTTCCCCGAGGTCCGCTTCTACCAGTTTTTCCATTCGTCTGTAAAGAATTCGTGTTAGTATTTTGCAGCTGTGGCTTATTAAACTGATTGTTCGGTAATTCTCATATCTGTCAACACCTGCTTTCTTTGGGATACGTTCACGCCACGAAATCCTGACAGAAACCGTCACTGGAAACACGGTGGTGAATGATAACGAAAATCATGCACTCAGTACATGTTCTCTGATCGGAGATTGGCGATAGTATCAGGTGTGGAACAGCCTCACCTATATCGCTGTGCCGCATCAAGTGTTCACCACGAAATCTCAAATGCTGTGATGAACAGTGCTGACGTTGATGTGGCTCAGCTGAGAAGGGGAGAGCGCGTCGCGACAGCTGCAAATGCGGCCTCTGCTGGTCCGCTTATCTGCACTGCTGTCCACCTCAAGTCCCTCAACTCAAGTCCGTAGTCCAGTATCCGACCCCTCAACAGCAAGCCCGGGTCCGAATGTCTGACTACCCGCGCCTACGAACGGCGACTGAATTTCCCAAAAATGTGTCTCCTTCTTCTCTGGACTGCACTTCATTTCACGGCAAGCAGCGTCTTTTGCCAATAGAGAAATTGCAAAAGAACTGTGGTGCAATAGCAAGTTGTCCCTGCAGATCAGAGTCACACCCATGATGCATCATCTTCAGCCATCACTCAAGCCATAGAGCCATGTCCTACTACTAATTAAGATTTGCCATCGCTACGTGCTTGTGACGTCACCTTCACGCCCATGGCAGTAGCCTCGCTCCCGAGGGCTTACAAAAGGAGGAAAATGATACAGGGCTACCTCGTTCTTTTGTGGCCTAGGTTTTTCGAAAATACGTGATGGCAGTCTTCAAAGCTGCTTGCAAAAATGCATAAACAGCCCTGGCCTAATTTTCGTTGTACCTGCGCCATGGGATTACCCCACAAACCCAGAGATTCTAGATAGTGACAGTGCCTGGGCGCTTTGGAAGCCCTCGTCCCACGAATTTGCCTCCAGATCCTCCGGTCTCCCCCGCACAGACCTGCGCTCGGCAAACTATCCTTTTCTTTCCAGATTCAACTCCACTGCAGTTAGGCTTCTCACAATGCCAATAACATTCAAAATGTCTCAGTATTTCATTTTGTGAGAGGAAAGAATATTTACATAGGACACCATACTGCCAGTGACTGTGGTACACGCTCATTAGGAAAGTATTCATAGCAATCCACGTCCTCTCCTTTCTCTAAATTGTGTAATCGATGAAGGAGTAAAAATGAAACAGGCAGGCAAATTTGCATCCCTCGTTTCCTGTTCTCAGAACACAATGGCGTTATTCTGCAGCTCTTTCATAAGATTCAGTGACTCCTTATACGAGGTGCACGTTGGTCAAATCTTTACCATCGAAGTCCGCCCCCGGTAGCTGAGGGGTCAGCGAGACAGACTGTCAATTCTAAAGGCACAGGTTCCATTCCCGGCTGGGTCGGAGATTTTCTCCGCTCAGGGACTGGGTGTTGTGTTGTCCTAATCATCATCATTTCATCCCCATCGACGTGCTAGTCGCCGAAGTGGCGTCAAATCGAAAGACTTGCACCAGGCGAGCTGTCTACCCTACGAGAGGCCCTCGTCACACGCCATTATTATTATTATTTTACCATCAAAACTAACCTCATTGTTGTGTATCACAGTGAATTATGTAGCAGATGGTAACATTCATCCTATCATATTTTCAAGTTATGGCACCTGTGGTCTAGTGGTAGCATCTTCGACTAGAAGTCGAAACGTCCTGGGTCCCAGGTTCGAAACTTGCCACTCTTTTAAATTTAAATACAAATCGTCACCAATGGCGGCTGAAGAGTGGATCTGCCAGTTGCCCTGTCAAAAAGAGTGGAGACGTTTATTACACACTTTCGCCCTTGAAATGGGCGCCTGCCCCTAAAAGGCGGAAGAATCATAAATGATAACAGGCATGATGATGCAGAATTCAACAGAAATCACTGCATTAAAGATACATAATGTGTATCCACAGGACATGTGGCCTGTAATTGAAGAAGCGTCATGATGATATCTCCATTGGCAGAAGACTCCGGGCTTTTCCCCCCTTCGGATCTCCGGGAAGGAACTGCCAAGTGGGAGGTGAGCATGAGAGAAAGGCCGAATAATCGACGAAAGTGTGGAATTCCATGAACATTGGCGTGCCATCTCAGAAGTTTGATCATGATAGGAAAGCTATAACATCTGGAAAGGGAAATGCTAACGCTCAGTCTAGATATATTAGTGATCAGTGAAATGGAATGGAAAAGAGACAGGGATTTATGGCCAGAGAATTATAGGGTAATATCAACATCAGCATAAAATGGTTTAACAAAAGTGAGATTAATTACGCATAGGAAAGTAGGGTAGAAAGTGAACTACTGCGAGCAATGATAGGGTTCGTGTCATCAAAATCATCTGCATACGGACACTGATAACCATAGTTGAGGTGTGCATGCTGACGTCGCAAGCAGAAGTTGGTGTGGTAGAGAAACTACATGCCGATATTGAACGTATAAGTTAGTCCATAAAGGAAGACGAATATTTAATAGTCATGGGGGACTGTAATGCGTATGCTCTGTTCAACAGTCACAAAAGGAGGAACTACACCTAGAAAAGGCCGAGGAACCGGGAAATTTGAGTTTGGCGTTTCCTTACAGAAGTATTTCCAAAAATAGCTGTTTTGAAATGTCTTTTAACGATATATTTGTAAAGATATATTTTTAAAGATGTTATTACAGTGGGTTTTAGTGATGTACATTCAAATTGAGGTAGATATAGGATGTCGAAACAAGAATTCATTGCCCCTACTTTTTTTAACCAAAGTGCGGCAGTAAATGCGAAGTCAACATATCCGTGCCCAAGGCTGGTGTTGTTTGGAACGGCCCTGCTTTATCTGCTACTAGCTCCACAGCATGGAGCTGCTGTCTGTTTTTGAGGACGGCCGTTGCGCTTCCTTGTCCAACGAAGTGTGATTTGTGTTCTATGAAACAAAGGGCCAATGTCAATCGAAATTCACATGGAACTGCAGCCCACGTATGGGGAACTGTATCTTACTTTGATGAGATGCATGAGGTGGTGGTGTGCATTCGCAAAAGGCTAAGAAGACTTAGGTGACAACGACATTTCCCCCGTGCCTGCAGTGGCGGAAACGCGTCGGTGTGTGCACATTCCTCGGGAGCTTCGTGTTTCGTATGAGAGTGTTGGAGACATCATTCACAGACCCACCGGGTGAGGTGGCGCAATGGTTAGCAGCACACTGGACTTGCATTCGGGAGGACGACGGTTCAATCCCGTCTCCGGCCATCCTGATTTAGGTTTTCCGTGATTTCCATAAATCGCTTCAGGCAAATGCCGGGATGGTTCCTTTGAAAGGGCACGGCCGATTTCCTTCCCCATCCTTCCCTCACCCGAGCTTGCGCTCCGTCTCTAATGACCTCGTTGTCGACGGTACGTTAAACACTAACCTCTTCCTCCCTCCATTCACAGACCTCAAGTCGGTGGATGCCTAAGCAGCTGGATGACGTGACGAAAGGTTAGGGAATGATTGACTCACAAAATAATGTTCGACGCTGTGCGGAGGAGGTTGTAGTTTCCTGGACCGCATTTTTACTGGCGATGAAAGGGGGATACAGCGATTCACACCGGAATCGAAGCAGCGGAGCATGTGTGGACACTTCCGGCTTCACCTTTGACAGCAAGAATTCTTCTGTTCAGTGCCATCTGTTGAGAAAGTGATGTTAACAGTCTTCACTGATCTGCGTGGTTCGCAAATTATGGATTTCGTGCCTTCAGTTGCATCCACCAATGCCGACCGTTATTTTTCCGTGCTGTCACGTCTGCGGGCTGCCATCAGGAAGAAGCATCATGGAATTTTAGATGTGGGTAACGTGGCTATCCTCCACGAACATTCGAGACCACATGTGGGAATCAGATACTGAGTTGTAAGGTGTACACAGGAGCAGATATTACTGAGATCATAATGTAGTAGTGATGAAAAGTAGGCTGAAGTTTAATGGATAAGTTAGGAAGACTCTATACGCTAAGAAGAGGGATACGGTAGTACTAAAGAGTGACGAGATACGCTTGAAGTTCTCTAAGGCTATGGATATAGCAATAAGGAAAAGTTCAGTAGGCAGTACAGTTGGACAGGAATGGAGATCTCTAAAAAGGGTAATCCTAGAAGTTGGAAAGGAAAACATAGTGACACAGAAGACAACTGCGAAGAAACGATAGGTAACAGGAGAAACACTTGAGTTGATCGGTGAAAGAAGGAAGTAGATAAATGTTCAGGGAAATTCAGGATTAGAGGAATACATGTCGAAGAGGAATGAAAATAGGAAGTGCAGGGAAGCTAAGAAGGAATAGCTACATGAAAAATGTGATGAAATGGAAGAAAAAAATGACTGTCGGAATATTGGCTCAGCAAATAGAAAAGGCAAAAGACAACCTCCGCCAAATTAAAACCTAGAATGGTAACATTAAGACTGAAACGACAGCTCCCCTGTTAAACGCAGAGGAGAGAGCGCATGAGCGGGAACAATTAATTGATGCTCTCTATGAGGGGGAAGATTTGTCTGATGTGACAGAATAAGAAACAGTACTCGATTTAGAAGAAATGGGCGATCCACTATCGGAATAAGTATTCCAAAGAGCTTTGGAGCACTTCTACATCTACATCTACATTCATACTCCGCAAGCCACCCAACGGTGTGTGGCGGAGGGCACTTTACGTGCCACTGTCATTACCTCCCTTTCCTGTTCCAGTCGCGTATGGTTCGCGGGAAGAACGACTGTCTGAAAGCCTCCGTGCGCACCCTAATCTCTCTTTTACATTCGTGATCTCCTCGGGAGGTATAAGTAGGGGGAAGCAATATACTCGATACCTCATCCAGAAACGCACCCTCTCGAAACCTGGCGAGCAAGCTACACCGCGATGCAGAGCGCCTCTCTTCCAGAGTCTGCCACTTGAGTTTGCTAAACATCTCCGTAACGCTATCACGGTTACCAAATAACCCTGTGACGAAACGCGCCGCTCTTCTTTGGATCTTCTCTATCTCCTCCGTCAACCCGATCTGGTACGGATCCCACACTGATGAGCAATACTCAAGTATAGGTCGAACGAGTGTTTTGTAAGCCACCTCCTTTGTTGATGGACTACATTTTCTAAGCACTCTCCCAATGAATCTCAACCTGGCATCCGCCTTACCAACAATTAATTTTATATGATCATTCCACTTCAAATCGTTCCGCACGCATACTCCCAGATATTTTACAGAAGTAACTGCTACCAGTGTTTGTTCCGCTATCATATAATCATACAATAAGGGATCCTTCTTTCTATGTATTCGCAATACATTACATTTGTCTATGTTAAGTCAAGAAAAATAGCATCTACCTGGGAGCCTGTATCTAATATTTTCTGGGTCTCATGAACAAATAACGAGAGTTGGGTCTCACACGATCGCTGTTTCCGGAATCCATGTTGATTCCTACATAGTAGATTCTGGGTTTCCAAAAACGACATGATACTCGAGCAAAAAACATGTTCTAAAATTCTACAACAGATCGACGTCAGATATATAGGTCTATAGTTTTGCGCATCTGCTCGACGACCGTTCTTGAAGACTGGGACTACCTGTGCTCTTTTCCAATCATTTGGAACCCTCCGTTCCTCTAGAGACTTGCGGTACACGGCTGTTAGAAGGGGGGCAAGTTCTTTCGCATACTCTGTGTAGAATCGAATTGGTATCCCGTCAGGTGCAGTGGACTTTCCTCTGTTGAGTGATTCCAGTTGCTTTTGTATTCCTTGGACACTTATTTCGATGTCAGCCATTTTTTCGTTTCTGCGAGGATTTAGAGAAGGAACTGCAGTGCGGTCTTCCTCTGTGAAACAGCTTTGGAAAAAGGTGTTTAGTATTTCAGCTTTACGCGTGTCGTCCTCTGTTTCAATGCCATCATCATCCCGGAGTGTCTGGATATGCTGTTTCGAGCCACTTACTGATTTAACGTAAGACCAGAACTTCCTAGGATTTTCTGTCAAGTCTGTACATAGAATTTTACTTTCGAATTCACTGAACGCTTCTCGCATAGCCCTCCTTACGCTAACTTTGACATCGCTTAGCTTCTGTTTGTCTGAGAGGTTTTGGCTGCGTTTAAACTTCGAGTGAAGCTCTCTTTGCTTCCGCAGTAGTTTCCTACTTAAGATCAAATAAGGCAGTAGGGTTAGGTAACATTCCATCAGGATTTCTGAAATCGTTGAGGAAGTCGCAACAGGACGACTGTTCACATTGGCGTGAATAGTCTGGCACATTCCATCTGACTTTCGGAAAAATGTCGTCCACGGGATTCCTAAGACTGCAAGAGGTGGCAAGTGCGAGAATTATCGAACAATCAGCTTAACAGCTCATGCATTCAAGTTGATGAAAAGAACAATAAGCAGAATAATGGAAACGAAAATTGAGGATGAGCCAGATCACTTTGGCTTTAGGAAAGGTAAAGGCACCAGAGACGCAATTCTGACTTTGCGGCTGATAATCGATACAAGGCTGAAGAAAAATCAAGACACGTTCATAGGATTTGTAGACCTGGAAAAAGCGTTCTACAGTGTAAAATGGTACAAGATATTCGAAATTCTGAGAAAAATAGGGGTGATCTATAGGTATAGACGGGTAATATACAATATGTACAAGAGCCAAGAGGTGATAACAAGGATTGACGACCAAGGACGAAATGATCGGATTAAAAAGGGTGTAAAACAGGAATGTAGTTTTTCGCAGTACTGTTCAATATGTACACCTTAGAAGCAATGATGGAAATATAAGTAAAATTGGAAATTCAGGGTGAAAGGATGTCAGTGAAACGATTCGCTGATGATATAGCTATTCTGAGTGAAAGTGAAGAAGAAGTACATGATCTGCTGAATGGAATAAACAGTCTAATGTGTACAGAATATGGACTGAGAGTAAATCGAAGAAAGACGATAGTAATGAGAATTAACGGAAATGAAATGAGCGAGAAACTTAACGTCAGGATTGATGGTTCACGAAGTACGTCAAGTTAAGTTATTCTGCTTCGTAGGCAGTAAAATAACCAATGACGGACAGAGCAAGGAGCACATCAAAAGCAGACTAGCACTGGAAAAAAGGGCATTCCTCGCCAAGAGAATTGGAATTTACGGTAAGGACTATGGGACCAAACTGCTGAGGTCTTCGGGCCTTAGGCTAACGCACTACTTGTTGTTGTTGTGGTCTTCAGTCCTGAGACTGGTTTGATGCAGCTCTCCATGCTACTCTATCCCGTGCAAGCTGCTTCGACTCCCAGTACTTAATGCAACCTACATCCTTCTGAATCTGCTTAGTGTATTCATCTCTTGGTCTCCCTCTACGATTTTTACCTTCCACGCTGCCCTCCAATGCTAATTTTGTGATGCCTTGATGCCTCAGAACATGTCATACCAAGCGGTCATTTCTTCTTGTCAAGTTGTACCACAAACTCCTCTTCTCTCCTATTCTATTCAATACAGATAGGAACATGAACTGTGGGACAATCGGAACGGAAGATAACTGAAGCATTCGAGATGTGGTGCTACAGATGAATGTTGAAAATAAGGTGGACTGGTAAGGTATAAGATGACGAGGTTCTGCGCAGAATCAGAGAGGAAAGTAATATGTGAAAAATGCTGACAAGGAGAAGGGACAGGATGATAGGACATCTGTAAGACATAAGGGAATCACTTCCATGGTATCAGAGTGAGCTGTAGAGGTAAAAACTTTAGAGTAAGACAGAAACTGGAATACATCCAGGAAATAACTGAGTACGTAAGTACTATTCTGAGATGAAGAGGTTGGCACAGGAGAGGAATTCGTCGCGGATCGCATCAAACCAGACAGAAGTCTGGTGACCGAAAAAAAAAATCTGCAAGTCAATACCGCCTTTGCCCTGGAGTCCTTTCGCTGGGAGAGTATGGATACTCGACACACAGTCCATACCTGCCCCCCCCCCGAATAACCAATAACTTCCACGTTTTCGGTTCACTGAAGAAGTCACTGGCAGGACACCGATTCGCGTGCAATAATGAAGTCAAGGTAAGTCAGCAGGACGAATTCTACTACAGGCGCATGTCAGATTAAATACTGCTGCCGTACATAGGTCTTAACTTGTGTGCGGACTGTGTGTTAATATAGAGTAAGGTACACAGAATAGTGCGTATACTTGTGATTACCTGAATGTACCTCATTTCGGCTTATAAAAAATAGCGGCGAAGGCTGTCTGGATCACCTTCGTATTCTGGACCTTAACACGCTCAATACAAATACTACGTTATGTTTTGGAATGACATGACAAACACTTACATAATCAACTTAATATCTGACATCAGCAATGTAACCAGCTAATTATCTTCAACGTAAGTTATCAGACTATAAACTGAGTGCGCTCCTCTGCGTCAATATATGTCTCCATATTCTAACAGTTTGTAGATTCCACAGTGTAGGTTCCACAGTTTCTGACGATGCGCTAGTAAATTGAGCAGAACTAGTAAAAAAATATTGAGTGCAACTTTTGGCTGTCCCGAAAAACTTAAAATGAAGCTTTTTAAAAAATATTTGTCTTTGTTTCTGTCTGACTGAAAACGTATGCTCTATTTTTTGAGTGTGTATTAATACGTACTAGAAGTTTGTTTGTTAGCTTTGATTTTAAGTTCTTTAGGTGGCTTTTTGTGATCAGTTTACTGCCTTGCATACTTATTTAACACCCCCTACCTCCTAGTCTATGCCTACATTATTAACTAATACACTTCCCCCTTTATCCAAGCGATATATTTACATATTATTATAAATAACATAACACAAGACACATTGCTGCACAGAAAATTTGCATGCATACCCCACATCTTCATGTAATAAAAACATATCTGCTACTTTAAGTATAGAAAAAAAAATCTTTCCTCAATAACGTATGAATATTGTAAATATGTTTGACTGCAGACAGCTGATTGTCTTTTAAATGTATAAAACGACATGTGTGTGGTAAATTCAACCTACTTTTTGTGCTTAAAAAGGATTAATTTGCAATACAATTGTATCCTCAGAGAAAATGCTTGTCTTCGTGGAATGTAAAGTATAGCGAAAACACAGCGTCAATATCGAATAGCTGTTTTCCGTCAAAAAACAACTTCTCCCTTCTCTTTAATCGGTTTATGCATAAATGTAAGGAAATAGAAATTTTCTCTAAACTATCTGGAAGAAGAGGTATGTATCAGATGACAAAAAGTGTCAGATTGATAGGAACTGTGTTAAGACATTAAGGAATAACTTCAATAGTACCAGAAAGATCCGAAGATGGCAAATGTTGTAGGGTAAGACAGAGTTAGGAATATAAACAGCAAATAACTGGAGACAAAGTGCAAGGGCTAGTGAGAAACAAGGATATTACGACAGGAGAGGAAAAGGTGGTAGCTCGCTTGAAACCAGTGAGAAGACTAGTAGCACAAGAAAAAAAAAACAATAACATAGATCAACGTATGGCACTGTGGTAGAAAATTCCGATTTGTGGTGTGCTGTAGTGGTTTTACCGTGTGACAAGACGTCACATTCATCGTATGCATTCAGTGTGAAATTTGACAGCAACTCATTGTTTATCTATAATTCCGAATTTTGTCTCTGAGGGCCAGCATGCACCCCTTCATTATTAGTCGTAAACACTAAATCGTATAAGAACCCGCCTTTGCTGGAGAAAATGTTTGTTGACCGCTAGTTATTATTGCTTACGAAACGAGTCCGAGTTAACGAACGGCAAAAAGTAGTTATGAAACTTTTATGTTCCAGTGGAGGTGATGTTCCTGGTGTGGGGCATCCGGCTGTGCATCGTGGTGCGGAAAGCCCCCTCAGAGTTCAACGAGAGCCGCTTCATCTCCATGGCCATATACAACGAGTTCCTTCTCTCCGTCTTCCTCAACGTATCCATGTGAGTAGAGTGGTATTAACTGGCGTTTTCGTGCTGCCGCTTCGGTTCGCAACTCCACAATTGGTCCTGAATGGATTTCTTCTTCATTGCGTTACACTGAACACATTTACATTCTACAAAGAACAATAACATTACGATATAAAAATATATACACTGCTGGAAAGAAGTAGGGAACATGCCACTCCACTGAACATTAATCCTGACCTTTATCTTTCTCCAAATAAGTACACAAAAACTTCATTACATACTAGTTTATTTACAGAACAGGAGCTGAAATATCCGACAGGTCTCTAAATCAACCGCTCATCCCGTCATTCAGGATGCTGTTCATTAGACTTCGAGAGCTTCAATAACGAGTGTGCCCTCCGCGAGCGTATATCACCGCTTGACACCTATGTGACATGCTCCATGTAAGTCTACGCAGGTCTTCCCTTGCTAACTGTTCCCATTCTTCAAAAACGCGCTTCAGAGTTCTTACAGAGTCCGTGGTGGAATAGAACACGTCTGTGAAGCATGTCCCACAAAGGCGCAATAGGTTTTATGTTGAGACTCTCCGCTGGTCCTTCCTTTACTTCAATAACCAGCCTTCGCCGGACAATCGTTGTTACGGCCACCACATGGGCTCCGGCATTATCGTACATGAGAGGGAATTCAGGACCACCATCGTATGCAGCGGCAGCCATAGGCCGAAAAGGACCTGTTCGACGTACTGCCTGGTGGTAAGACTACGACGAGATCCGTACAGATGTCAACACTATTCCTACACTTACCATCACACAACTTAGGCCAAATCTGTCGATTTCCTGGATAACATCTGGCAGGTGTCAACCACCACGACATCTCCACACACGAACACGGTCATCACCTTGCGTCAGAGGATATTCGAATAAAGTTCCGCCAATGACGAAGCTGCCAGTTGACGTGCGAATGAAAGACTGAAGGCGAGACGTTATCGTGTCAAACACGGTACTCGAACGGTGCGTTCGGGTCGTAAGGTCCTTTCTCCCAATCTGGTTCTTAAAGTCTGATCGAACACAGCCGTTCCAATGGCCCTTCTGCGATCGTCTTGCAGTCCTCTGGGGTACGACACCGTAATGCACAGGTGGCCAGATATCGGTCTTCACTTTTGGTAGGAATGCATCGGCGATCGTGTTCAACTTGCATTGCGTACCGCCCTGACTTTTTGTAGTATGGCTACAACCCATGGAGGTTAAATGGACATACACCGGAATCTACACAAACACGACAGAGTCCACCTTTCTTTTATATGACAGTTTGTCCCTGCAACTTGCACTGCATTAAGATATAGAACTTCACGTGGTTGGCTGAACACTACGTCCACGACTGAAAACTGCCCAGACGGAGAGTTGATCATGTCTGAGAAATCCGCACAGACTCGCAAGGCGCCATTATGCTTCTCCATCACAAGGATAGGCGTCGCCCACTGAATATGAGAGACTGAAAATGCTGAAGTTGTCTTGAAGGGCAAAGGGAAGAATAAGTGTTTTGAAAACTGTGAAACTGCAGATGGGAGTAGAGTGATATGGACCTCAGAACCTTTGATGCCTAAGCCAGGCGGCGAAAACACCGAACTAAAACTGGTAAACAAATCGTCGAGGAGAGCTGACACGCCAAAGGGAATGGACGTTAGGCGTGGAATCGTGGACCTCGAGGCCCACCGCGCCGAATAGATCCATCCCTTCCATCCCTGAGGGAGTTCACTACCACGGTGAGACCCTCGATGGAATGGGTGCCATAATAGGCAGTAGCACTGAACTGGCCTGAAAAATGGACGATGCCATTACTGTACGACAGCATCTGGAAATCGATAGGCTGGAGGAGTGGGGTGCCTATCTGCTGGTAGGGGTACCAGTCAATGATTATGTCCAAGAAACCTGTGTCAATCTGCAAGAGAAGAGTCACACCAGCAGTGGAGACTGTCATGGTAAAAACATTTGCATTGGAGGGAACATGACTGTATATAAACAACGTCTGGTAAAGTCTCGTCTTCAGATGCTGTTTTCATCATACAGCGAATCGACATGCATGTAGTCCACGGACATTTCATTGGACTGACAGACTTCCACCTTGTAGCCTGATTTACCGCACGCCTTACATTTCGCGCGCTGATGGCCGCATTTGTGAGAGAGGGGGGACACAAAACACTAGCTACAAGATGGCAATTGCTGGGGTCAACATTTGGGTCACTTTTGTGCCTGGTCTTTCTGAGACATTTGTCAATCTGGCCTACCATGTGTCTGGGAACGACGGTTGGGCCTAGCAGCAAAAACCTGAGATTGGTCGTGCGGTGCTACCTCTGAACGCACTGACTGTTCAAATGCCGTGATGAGCGGCAAATATGCCTCCAGAGAAGAGTCCTTCAATTGTAACAAGTCTGGACAGAATGGTTCATCCAGGCAGGGCACCAACAGAATGTCCCTCACAAACGTGGCCACATAAGACCTGTGACAGATAGACTCTGACACGTGAAACGACAGTCCTGCAAGACGCTCTGCATCTGGGGAATCCATTTCCTGTTAGGTTACCCACCGAGTTTATGGCAGCTGAAGAGTTTGTGGCAGGGCATGGTTATGAGCACTTAGGAATCGAACTAGCACACAAACTGGATCTGACATGGTCATAAGGAAGAGTGTGAGGTTCAGCTTCCACGTTTTATTGTTTTACCAGCACATAGATCGCAGATATGGAGTACGCTAACAAGAATGCGTGCTGCTGCTCATTACTGGAGACTCTTTAGACCAATATGTGTTGCCCGAAGTGCACGATTTAGTTATACCACGGCTTGAGTTTGTGGTCGAATGGTGGGAACGATAGAGCTGAAGCGCAGAAGCTCTTCACCATGATACTGTGCAGGAGAGGCGAATTGGAAACCAACGGCACCATTGCACACAATGTGGTCAACCTCTCTGTCAAGGCTTGAAAACTGTACTTCATGTGTTACGTGGTGAGCAGAACATGTCAAGTCATATCCGAAGTTTCAGCCATTGGACACACGACATATTTGCTCGAGGAAACGATGCACAGGCTCCTAACCAGTGTTATCGGCTCGCCCTTAGGTCACAAATAAACTTCGTAAAAACTAAAGAATCCGCCGTATCCGCAATGAAAGTAACTAACCTTACACAAATATGGTTTATTGTAAAAAGTGCGATGCTCGTCTGCTTCACCTAATTAACGCAGTTAACAGTGAAAAATGACTGACAGGCTGAAGGTCACTGTTGAACAACTCAATGTCACGTATTTGGTCGAGTTTTCCACAAAAGAATGTTTACAAAGTTCTACTGCTGCACATGGAAACCAAGTTCCACAAGCGTTTACCGTTAGTACGTGCACATTGATATAGTTCCATGGAAAAACAGAACACAGTCACTGTTTTACCGAAGTCTCTGAACCAGGGTGTGACATCCAACTACGGAGACTTGACCATCAGTAGGGCTGCTGGTGACAGGCGGTGTCTGTCGAGAAAGCACCTGGCCGGTGGCAGGCAGCGGCGTTGTAGTACAATGGTTGTCCGTCTGCAGGTGTCGCTCAACGTCAACTCACTCCGCGTGACTGTGCATGTGCCTTATACTGCCGTGCGGTAGAATATCGCAGGAACAGTTTTAGGTCACGTGGGTTGTGGAGGCAAATAGGTCCTCCCCCGGTTCGCGACCCTTGGTGGTGCTGCAAGGTTCGCCTTGTGGAAATGCTGCAAAATTGTCTTCTGGTGTAAAGCGACTGTGTGACATGTAGGCAACCTACGACGTTGTTGTGCCAGACGGGTTTCTGGCCGTATAGACAGAACGCCACAGCATGTCACAATGGAAAGTGTTACACCACGAACACCTCGACCGAACATTGGCAAACCTTTACTTCAGTATTTTTGTGCCAGAGGGGTAGACTGTCCCGGATTACACCCCAATGTAAGCTTCTTTTGAGTAATTTCAATACATGAAAAGGTCAATCCAACAGACGAAGATTGGCGTGAGTACACACTCGCTACTGGGTGTGTCTAATGTTACAGGAACCTTTCAGGTGGCTTTCATAGCACTGGAAGCTTGGCTGTATTTCAAGTGCAGCTAGTCACCATTTTTCGGACTTTGAGAACGGTACAATTCATTTGCATGAGAAACATGGGGGTATCATACCGACATATAGCACAGACAGTTGGCTGTACTGAAATGGCAGCAGAATGAGAGTAACGAGATGCACTACGGACCGAATGTCTGTCAAGAAGAATAGGAACAGATCTTTCCAGAAGAACTACACCACAGGAAGGATTGTCCGACTGGATGCGACGTACTCGTGGATGACAACAACTGAAATTTGAGCAGGGCTTGGATGCAGAATGTCACTACAGACTGTAGGTAAAATATTGCTGAAAGTGGATTGAGACGCCAAGTTCCATGCGTCGTGTACCTCTGAAACCGTATTACAGACAACCGACACATACATGGCCTAGACCTATAGTCAATTCACCGAGAGCTGGGACGAAACATAAACAGTGTCACGTGAGCGACTACGCTCGTTTCCAGAGAAAGTATTCGGTGTTCACGTGATATGTAGGGGTGTGGAAAATCCTTGGCGCATGCTTTGCAGCTGGCGGCGTTCGGCTGGCTGCCGAGCTGTTACAGCGGACCATGAGAAACCTGGGCAACAATGTACGAAATAAATTTAACAATAATGTTAAAATAATGTTAAACTGAATTCATTCTGTTGAAGCAGATTTATTTTCATTCAGGTTGCTAGCAAAACGCTCCAGTCAAACACAATTAATTGTTAATTTTAATAACAATACCAGTAATAATAATGATAAAGGACGAAACAAGGTTCACTCTGTCGAACTTGAACTGTTTTCACTGAGGTTTATAACAAACCGCTCCTCTCTCTCCTCTATAATGCAGTCTAATTTCCACATCTGAGTTTCCACTTTTTCTACGACATGGAGGACGCAGTTCCAATCCTCTGCAGTCACTGTTCTCACTGCTTCTTCTAGCAGTACTTTAACTTCCGGCATTTTGTATGTTTTGTTTTTCGCTGCAACGTAGACTTGGATTCTGGCCCACACTAACTCGATGGCGTTTAATTCACAGTGGTACGGAGGAATTCTGAGAACAGTTTTCCCTGCATTCTCCGCCATTTCATATATTGCGTAATCGTTGTGCCCTGTTCTGTGATTTTTAACTATACCTTAAAGTTCTTTCTTCAACATACCGTCTTAGAAATCGATGTTTTTAGATTTTAGCCACTCTGATATTTAGTGCTTATTGGAATTCGCATTGGCAACTTTTCTTTTCTCCGAGAATGGTACGGCGCGTTATCAAGAACAATAGCTGCATTTTCCTGAAGCCGAGGAAGAACATCTTGAAACCACTTCTCGAAGGTTTCGGTGCACATCTCCTCATGATAATCTCCACTTTTCTTGGATTCGAAAGTCCGCAAACATCCTTCAACGAACCCTGCTTTGCAGCCAATGTGTGCGGTAATCAGACGTTTCCCTTTACCTGATGGGCCCTTGCCTCTGGTGGATAATCCGGACAGAAACGCTTGTTTTGAAGAATGTATAGTGTCAGCTACCCAGACGTAACTTCGGGTACGTCCTGCGTTCACTCACGTCTCGTCCAAATAGTAAAAGGGTCTGCCTTCATCTCTCAACCGTTTAATGGTTCGAAGATAAAGCCGCCTCCATAAAACGATGTCATCCCTGTCTATTACCATGCTATCGCGCCCACGCCGGACCTATTTGAAATTCATTTCTCTCAATAACTTAGAAAATGTAGTTCTCCGAAAATTGCCCAGATCTGCATCTTCTTTCACGACTGTAAGCACTTTGTCAATTGTTGGCAATTCGTAACGAAAAAAAAAATCGTGTACTTTCCTTCGTATCGCATTTCTATCGATGTCATCGACACTTTCAGAAAGTTTCTTTCGTTATTTTCCTTTCTTGGGAGAGTTCAAAGAGTGTGTGGCCTTGTGCTCACTTATCACACGATACGCTGAAGAACTTAATGGTTTCTTCTTTGCTAGCTTCTTTGGTGGACTCAGAACTGACACGTCGACTTCGCTCGCTGAATCCGTGGATGACATAATGAGGACAGCCGTATGTGATGATAATGAAGTAAGTGAATATATAAAATAAGAAACCATGCGATGCTATTGTATGCGCACATAATCAGTGAATGCTCAGCGTGACTACAAACACATATACTTATTCTAATAATCAACAACTAGTCTTTCAAGCGTCTTTACAGATGAACTTAAGATATCCTGAAATCGCCGCTGTACAACACCCGCTAACGAGCTCACACCTGCAACTGAGACGGCCACACTAACTGAGCGCCGCGCCTGCGAACCGCACAATGCATCGCTCATAAAGGACAAACGGTTGCACCCATCGCATTCGAACAAACTACAAAATTAAATTCAAACTTTTCTGAAACTTTTCCGGCTTACACCCCCACAAAAAAATTTGAAGGGGAAAAGTTTGTCGCTTACTATATTTCGGATGATGATTTGGTAAAAGTTCTGCATCAGACGTGAGATTTTAATTTATTACTTCACTATTACTGACTCTATTGGGCAAAAAATTTGCAGACGTCATCAAAATATTGTACTGAAGGTAGTTATAAAATTATTTTGCTGTGCAACACACAGTTTAGGAGATATGGCGTGATAAATATAGAGTAACGCGAAAAAACTACTTTTCCCGAAAGCTTAAATATTTCTCTATTTCAGTGACAATAAATTTTAATGTAATGTAAAAAAAGGTGTCGGAAGGTAGTTCTTGGATCAATTTATTATGTTCAGGTGCCAAATTATAAAAAAAAACAGAACTTTCATTTTTTTAATTTCTAACGCCCTTGCCTTATACACCCCTCGACGGCAGCGCTGTGGTCACGTGCCTTGCCGTGTTTACAGTACGTCTCTTGTTTCGGTGAATGGAGTTTAGAGTCGACTGGTTCAATGGATGGCTCTCTGTGGGTGTTCCTTAATGAGTCTCACTTTTGTGCGTGGTAGTTTGGTAGAAGCGAGACAAGTCAGTAAATGGGAACAGCAATTTTAGAGACTAATACCTCTCCAACGAAAGGAACTGTGAAGTGGGTAATATTGGACATGACAAAAGAGTTGATTTTGTAATTGGTGAGGCACGCTAAATATTTCCCCCTGGTAACAACAGTAAGCACATGCATCTAGGTCCTAATATACGTTCATATCCCATGACCTTTGCCACCTCAGTGTATTCTGTATACGTGTTTCTATCACATCTCAGAACTGCTGAATCCAAATGACAGCTCTACCAATGCATTGCCCTTTTGTACCTTGTATGCGCCATATTAATGCCGTCTATATACATTATCCGTGGAAGGCAAAGGTACCAGCCTTTAATCCTGATGTGATATTTTTAATCTGCCAGGAAATTTCACTACTCAAACTATTTACAGTCAGTTATACCCACTGAGAGTCAGTCATAAGTCTACTCCAAAATTAATTACTTGATGCTGTTGAATTCGCTAAACTCACAGGTTATTTCACTTCCTGTTTACCACGAGTCCACACGGTGTATCCACGCGGTCTAAGGCGCCTTGCCACGGTTAGGGCGGTTCCCCCTGTCGGAGGTTGGACTCCTCCCCCGGTTGCATGCGCGTGTGTGTGTGTGTGTGTGTGTGTGTGTGTGTGTTGTCCTTAGCGTGACTTAGTTTAGTTACATTAAGTGGTGTGTAAGCCTAGGGAGCGGTTACCTCATCAGTTCGGTCCCACAGGCACTCACCACAGGTTTTACCACGATGGTGATGTAAAACTGAAATCTGGTCCGAAATATGTTCTGTGTGAAAAATAAAAGTTTCTAGCTCAGCCTGAGAGGTATGAAGATGGAGTCATGTGAAGTGTTTCTGTGTCTGCATGTCATAGATGTTACAAAATTCATGAGGTTAATAATTCACATATTAATATCACTTCAAACGCAGTAGTTCTTTGAATGCTCAACTATCGTGATTAATATCTCAGACACATAGCCATACAGGACTGACCTTCACAATTTTGCATAATCAGCAGATTCTGTCAAAACAGTCTTAAAATTGGAACTTCCGGTATTATAATTTGCAGCTGTTTGAACAGGGAGACCTAGGAGAATATAACGCTACTGAGCAAATATGTATTTTCTGTTGTTTTCATGCCTCCTACTAATGTGTCACATTACTAGTAACGTCTATATACAAAACTGCTTTTTGCTCTTTTGTGGAAAATTATGATTTATCTATAGATGGTATCTACTCGGTTTGTAGAATGTTAAGTCTCCTATTAACCATGCCTATGACATTGTAAACTCGTATACTAAACAATAAATAGTTAAAGATTTCATTGGATTTGGACAATTCATAACCAGTTGGTGTTCTTAATTGACACTGAATCTGACTGCGCTTGTTCTCGGTGGTGCAAACTCGTCTGGAGGAACTAAAATATTTACGAAAGTCACTTATTTCCTGTTTCGTTTCACTTAGCATATCTCCTATGTGCGTATAAAATTGCCTTCAACGCCAACTAAAAATCCATCGCAAATCTAATAGAACACACTAAAACAGTGTCTGAATCAAGCATTCATACGGCCCGCTTTTCTCAATTATATTTTATAATAATAACGTATCAAGCTGCTAACAACCGAATCCAAAAACGTTTACTAACATTAAGAGCTCCTGAAGAGTGAAGTTCTCCTGTTCGATAACAGAAAAAGAAAGTAGTTCCTGAGACAGTAATATTTTAAGACGTTATTAATTTTAATCGGCGTGTGAATTCCGATGTGACCTAAGTAAAGCTGCAGACGTAGGCCTACCCCAGAGGCAGAGGGGTAAGCAGCGTAGCCACTGCAGGGTTAGTGGATGTGAGAAGGGGAATATCTTGTTTGTCTTCCCGTGCTGGCAACTCACGGACGTGTGCGATTTGTTCCGGTCAGGTGCTACGATATATTAAAATTATTACACTAAAACAGTCTCAAAAATGGTTCAAATGGCTCTGAGCACTATGGGACTTAACATCTATGGTCATCAGTCCCCTAGAACTTAGAACTACTTAAACCTAACTAACCTAAGGACAGCACACAACACCCAGCCATCACGAGGCAGACAAAATCCCTGACCCCGCCGGGAATCGAACCCGGGAACCCGGGCGTGGGAAGCGAGAACGCTACGGCACGACCACGAGATGCGGGCAAACAGTCTCATTGTAACGTAATTTTATTGATCACTGCGGTTTCCTGCGAACAATGTTCCAAGAAATTCTTATTGCTATAACATACAAATTTTGACACAGTAGTTAAATGGGTTCGTGACTGAGCATAACAGAGATGTTACCTTCAAATATGGTACTTATTTGTAACGAGGAACATTGCTGAAATTGAATACAATCACCGGAAGAAACATGGCATTCAAAACATTCTGTATACATTTGTGGTCGTGTCATACTTTGCATAATGAATTTTAATGTAGGTACTATTACTGTGACTAATTAATTGATCATCCGCTCACGTAGAGAACATAACAACAGTTCGTAAGGCAATTACACTGTCAAAACTTTGGGGTCGCTGAGGGTGGCAGCTACCCTGAAACGCAGAACAGCCGTCCTCCAGAGTTACGCATGGTGTCGGCTCTTAACGATCAGTCTTGGCGACCGGCGGCAATCTATCGTGCCCTTACTATAGCTTGTCCATTGGTGTTTCCTAATATACTAATTAAGCAGGTTACCAATTAATGTTGGAGTCGATACCTATGTGGCCCGATGTGTCACGTCACAATGTCAGTATTGAGTCTTGAGCAAAAACGTTTGACGACCATCGCAATAAAATATGTAGCACAAATTTTAATTTCTTGGTTTTAGTTATGATTGATTAATATTGTGTTTAATACGTATATTAAGGTACTGGTTTCATGGTAAATATTTAATCTGAGTCCAGGGTTCGTCTTATGAGATTATGACGTACGCAGTGTCGCTGAATAAAACCTAAACATTTAGATCGTATTTCTCTCTCTCTCTGTCTCTACCTATCTATTTCTCTCTCTCTCTCTCTCTCTCTCTCTCTCTCAGTACATTATCCTTTTTTTAGAAGCTAGATTGCTGTATTCAGTCACAGAAAAGGTACGCTTGATTTCTATCCCATCGATTTTACATTTTTTGACGTTTATGCAGCTAGGTACAAGGTGCCAAATGACACTTCCCTTTGGACAAGTTCTGTTTTAAAATGCACGTTGCTGTTGTCGCAACGCTACTAACATAGATTAGACTCGATACACGAATAGTATGTACAGAGACACTTATTACGGGAGCAGAGTAAATAAAATACCAGTTCTATTGTGAATCTCTCAGTGTGTTGCAGTTTGCTCCTGCAGTCGCCATGTTACTTGCCAAATGCGGCCAGCACTTGTATGTGTGTCTGTGTGTTTTTCAGGTTGTTCCTGCAATCGCCCGCCAACCCGGACCTGTTGTACATCATCTTCTTCTGCCACACGCAGCTGACGGTCACTCTGCTGCTCGGACTCATCTTCGGCAGCAAGGTAGGCACGGCACAGCGTACTGCATCTGTACAGCTTCCACTTCCTATCTAGCAGATCATCGAAGATGTGGGTAAACAAACCAATATGTTCTTTTGTTGCGAATGATGCCGTCTAGAACGTTTATTTTAATTTTTTTTATTTTAACAGTTATTAACATTCCTCCAGGAGGTATTGAAATTGCAGCAGCCATACTACGGCACTTCAGCGATTGAATAAAGCCAATTACAAATGGATGAACTTACACTGACAAGAATGAAAACGATGATCTGAAGATCGATGGAGATGTTGGTGATAGGTGCCATTTTGAATCCTGCGTGGATGAGGCTGATGTCATCTCCGGCTAACATTTGGCTGGGACTGGAGACAAATTGATACGAAAAGGGTATGTGGTATTAGTATTAAGGCGTTTCAGTGCTGGGGGTGCTTGTGACAGGAGCGGGTAGGATTGCAGTTACGAAAGGAAAGAGCACGCTAGAAGTTTGGCTCGGATTGGAAGTGGTAAAGTAGTTTACACATGAAAACATGAGTGGACTTCATAATTTCTTTCATATTCTTGGAGGGAAAAGTAGTAGACTTTACCTCGAGGAATGGGCACCGATTGAGTGGAGAAGTACAAGAGGTTGGGGATGGTCAGGAGGCACTACAGCAGGACATGACTCCTAGATCATTTAATAATATGTTACTTTAATGGATGCATTGCATAGCGACGACATAATTCAGTGAAATCAGTGCCTGACTGATTTCACTGAAAAATCGTCGCTATGCATGAAATGGCTATACAGGGTGTAACGAGCTATAATTACAGATATTTATTTTCGTAACTGACGACAGTCTACTGAATAGCATTACATCCGCATTTATGTCATTTGTAGACTAATAACTAAAGCTATTACAAGTCGTATGTCCTTAGGCTGGGTAGCACATCCAAGTATATGAGGTAAGAGTAAGCCACTAATGCTTACTTTCCCATGGACAACATGTCAGATTGAAGTGTAGACGTGTGGAAGCTAAATGAGTGAAGGCCTAGTCCAATTAGTGCTGCCGTTATGACCGTGCACAAAACATCCGGTCGTGAAGTTTGTGATGCGTTTATGGATAGACTGTTCGACGCTGGAAAAAACCAGATTAATGAAATGTGTATATATTAACGTAAAACGTATAAAATATCTGCGTTTGTACCCGCTACAGCCTGTATACCCACAAGCTTTCGCCAGAATGCGTATCAGTCAGTGTCAACCAGTGACTACCGTGTGACTATCTAACAGAAAAGCCGTATAGACGCTCTGTGAACGGCTGTGAAGTGCATGGCGTGAGTACTTAGCACCGTTCATGTTCCCCTTGTAATGGTGTATGTATGTACCTTGTATTAATGCCCTTGTCTTCGCGGTTGCGACATAGGGGGCTGAAGTATGTTTCTTCAGTTCATGCCGATTCTTGAAACATTATAAACAGGTTTTCAAGTGGTAACAGGCGGTTATCTTCAAGCATATTCCAAATCACCTTCATCGGCTTTGCCATGACCCACTGTCATGAGTCGAATCGACTTCGGCTCTTCTCTGGTTACATTCCGAATCCGTTGTTAGTACTGTTTGATATGGTTCCCATTCACTTATGCAATGTGCCTAAGTGACACGCAAAAATGATTCGTAAGCTGTCTTATTCGTAGACCAATCGCATATTCCTAGTATTCTTACAATGACCTAAAATCTTCCATCAGCTCTGCTTGCGACTGAGCGTAAGTGATCATTCGATTTAAATATCCATAAACATTGTGACACAGAGACATTTACATGAGGTGACCGGCTGCGAATCTGACTCGGTATGTTGGTCATATTACAGGAGTTTTCAGTTCCGTGGAGTTCAACGATTTCGTAATCCTGTGTGTCTAATAAAAAGCCAAAGTTCGCACCACTTTTAAATCGTTTTTTTTTTTTTTTTTTTTTTTTTTTTTTTTTTTTTTTTTTTGTCATCAGCCCAGTCTACTGACGGGTTTGATACGGCCCGCCACGAATTCCTTTCCTGTGCTGACCTCTTCATCTCAGAGTAGCACTTGCAACCTACGTCCTCAATTATTTGCTTGACGTATTCAAATCTCTGTCTTCCTCTACAGTTTTTGCCCTCTACAGCTCCCTCCAGTACCATGGACGTCATTCCCTCATGTCTTAGCAGATGTCCTATCATCCTGTCCCTTCTCCTTATCAGTGTTTTCCACATATTCCTTTCCTCTCCGATTCTGCGTAGAACCTCCTCATTCCTTACCTTATCAGTCCATCTAATATTCAACATTCGTCTATAGCACCACATCTCAAATGCTTCGATTCTCTTCTGTTCCGGTTTTCCCACAGTCCATGTTTCACCACCATACAATGCTGTACTCCAGACGTACATCCTCAGAAATTTCTTCCTCAAATGAAGGCCGGAATTTGATATTAGTAGACTTCTCTTGGCCAGAAATGCCTTTTTTGCCATAGCGAGTCTGCTTTTGATGTCCTCCTTGCTCCGTCCGTCATTGGTTATTTTTCTGCCTAGGTAGCAGAATTCCTTAACTTCATTGACTTCGTGACCATCAATCCTGATGTTAAGTTTCTCGCTGTTCTCATTTCTACTACTTCTCATTGCCTTCGTCTTTCTCCGATTTACTCTCAAACCATACTGTGTACTCATTAGACTGTTCCTTCTGTTCAGCATATCATTTAATTCTTCTTCACTTTTACTCAGGATAGCAATGTCATCAGCGAATCGTATCATTGATATCCTTTCACCTTGTATTTTAATTCCACTTCTGAACCTTTCTTTTATTTCCATCATTGCTTCCTCGATGCACAGATTGAAGAGTAGGGGCGAAAGGCTACAGCCTTGCCTTACACCCTTCTTAATACGAGCACTTCGTTCTTGGTCGTCCACTCTTATTGTTCCCTCTTGGTTGTTGTACATATTGTATATGACCCGTCTCTCCCTATAGCTTACCCCTACTTTTCTCAGAATCTCGAACAGCTTGCACCATTTTACATTGTCGAACGCTTTTTCCAGGTCGACAAATCCTAAGAAAGTGTCTTGATTTTTCTTTAGCCTTGCTTCCATTATTAGCCGTAACGTCAGGATTGCCTCTCTCGTCCCTTTACTTTTCCTAAAGCCAAACTGATCGTCACCTAGCGCATTCTCAATTTTCTTTTCCATTCTTCTGTATATTATTCTTGTAAGCAGCTTCGATGCATGAGCTGTTAAGCTGATTGTGCGATAATTCTCGCACTTGTCAGCTCTTGCCGTCTTCGGAATTGTGTGGATGATGCTTTTCCGAAAGTCAGATGGTATGTCGCCAGACTCATATATTCTACACACCAACGTGAATAGTCGTTTTGTTGCCACTTCCCCAAATGATTTTAGAAATTCTGATGGAATGTTATCTATCCCTTCTGCCTTATTTGACCGTAGTCCACTTCTTTGCGTATTGATTCTTCCTGACTAATGTCTTGAACTTCAGCCTACTCTTCATCACTACTATATTGTGATCTGAGTCTATATCTGCTCCTGCGTATGCCTTACAATCCAGTATCTGATTTCGGAATCTCTGTCTGACCATGATGTAATCTAATTGAAATCTTCCCGTACCTCCCGGCCTTTTCCAAGTATACCTCCTCCTCTTGTGGTTCTTGAACAGGGTATTCGCTATTACTAGCTGAAACTTGTTAAAGAACTCAATTAGTCTTTCTCCTCTTTCATTTGTTGTCCCAAGCCCATTTTCTCCTGTAACCTTTTCTTCTACTCCTTCCCCTACAACTGCAGTCCAGTCGCCCATGACTATTAGATTTTCGTCCCACTTTACATACTACATTACCCTTTCAATATCCTCATACACGTTCTCTATCTGTTCATCGTCAGCTTGCGACGTCGGCATGTATACCTGAACTATCGTTGTCGGCGTTGGTCTGCTGTCGATTCTGATTAGAACAACCCCGTCACTGAACTGTTCACAGTAACACACCCTCTGCCCTACCTTCCTATTCATAACGAATCCTACACCTGTTATACCATTTTCTACTGCTGTTGTTATTACCCGATACTCATCTGACCAGAAATCCTTGTCTTCCTTCCACTTCACTTCACTGACCCCTACTATACCTAGATTGATCCTTTGCATTTCCCTTTTCAGATATTCTAGTTTCCCTACCACGTTCAAGCTTCTGACGCCCCGGCTCGTAGAACGTTATCCTTTCGTTGATTATTCAATCTTTTTCTCATGGTAACCTCCCCCTTGGCAGTCCCCTTCCGGAGATCCAAATGGGGGACTATTCCGGAATCTTTTGCTAATGGAGAGATCATCATGACACTTCTTCAATTACAGGCCACATGTCCTGTGGATACACGTTACGTGTCTTTAATGCAGGGGTTTCCATTGCCTTTTGCATCCTCATGTCGTTGATCATTGCTGATTCTTCAGCCTTTAGGGGCAATTTCCCACCCCTAGGACAAGAGAGTGCCCTAAACCTCTATCCGCTCCTCCGCCCTCTTTGACAAGGCCGTTGGCAGAATGAGGCTGACTTCTTATGACGGAAGTCTTCGGCCGCCAATGCTGATCATTTATCAAAATTTAGGTAGTGGCATGGATCGAACCCGGGACTGAAGACTTTTCGATTATGTATCAAAGACGCTACCCCTATACCACGGTTTAAATCGTACCTACATGTGTCTAGATATAGGTACAGACATCTTTTCCGGATAGTAGACGTGCTTCGTTACAGATACCTTCATCATTAGTAAGAAATAAGAATCACTATTAATATGGTCTAACAGGTCAGTAATGTACAACACATAAAGAAATGCTTCCAGTGCACCAGACTGGCGCACGTTCGTAGTTATTTCGTATTTTGTTCAAAAAATGGTTCAAATGGCTCTGAGCACTATGGGACTTAACATCTATGGTCATCAGTCCCCTAGAACTTAGAACTACTTAAACCTAACTAACCTAAGGACATCACACAACACCCAGCCATCACGAGGCAGAGAAAATCCCTGACCCCGCCGGGAATCGAACCCGGGAACCCGGGCGTGGGGAGCGAGAACGCTACCGTCGTATTTTGTCGGTAACTCCAAATTCAAGATAATAATCCATGTTTTCCCTACCAAGAAATTCTTAATCCCGTCACAAACGTCGTCTGATATCCCGTATCATCGTAATTATCGTAATTACATTAATAAGACTTCTTGTGATAATTAGTCAAAACTTTTTCTGACTGAAGAAACACTGCATCCAACTAGTTGCCTTCATTCACGACTTCCTCGATGAGATGTGAGATGAGTGTAACTTTGGTCACGCATTTTGTCATAAAGATCATCCTTCTGCTCGAGATAGCCGGCCGAAGTGGCCGCGCGGTTCTGGCGCTGCAGTCTGGAACCGCGAGACCGCTACAGTCGCAGGTTCGAACCCTGCCTCGGGCATGGATGTGTGTGATGTCCTTAGGTTAGTTAGGTTTAACTAGTTCTAAGTTCTAGGGGACTAATGACCTCAGCAGTTGAGTCCCATAGTGCTCAGAGCCATTTGAACCATCTGTTCGAGATACCTTATTATGTTTGACTGAAGTACGAGTTCTAAGGCCCTGCAACAGTTAGGCCTCAATGAAAAATTTTGTGGAACACTTTTTGTACTTTTCTTGCAGACAGAGGTACATTTGCTTTCTTCCAACTGGACACAGATTTTTCTTCGAGGTATCTGCGATATATTGCGATTAAAAATGGAGTTATGTCAGCTGACACTCTAGCAATGTCCTACTGTTCTCAACCCTATGGCGTAAGTCCAGAAAGAGCAGCCTAATTGGTTAAAGAACCTTCGTATTCTCTGGTTCAGGAATTATACTTGGCTAAGAAACAGAAGGCAACATTGCCTTTTGGGACAATGCTGTTGATTGTGGGCTTTGTTGAAACTTTGTGAGAATTTCTGGTCCGTACAGCCAAGTCCGTCAGTCGTTGGGACATCCACAGTATGATGCTGAAGCCAAAGTGACAGGCATAATTTCTTCCAACGTGCTCCCTGACCTACTAATTATAGCACCACAATATTTATGAACTTGCTGCCGAAATAGCTTCTTCAGCATTTTGTTTAAGGGCTTCAGGTAACTACACTAAGTTCACTCGGTGACTATTCCTATCCGCTGCTCATTATTCCTCTAATGGGTGCCATTATTAGCCACAAGTACATACTGCCGAAGACTAAGAGCCCTCTAACCATTGGTGTTTGCCTCACCATGACACGGGACACAGCATACTTCTTTACAGGTGAAGTTGACCGTAAAGTTCAGTTTTAACTTCAGTTATCTTTACAACCTCAATCCCGTTTGTGAAAGAAAGATGTGTGCAGTCTAGAGCTTTCCCTCGTCCCTGCGGCTCTTCTACAGAGCCATTTCACATGTCACTTTTAGTCTACTTTGTTGAGTAGTGATATGACGGATAATTATTAGTATCAACTAGAGGGGAGAGTATTTGAGCTACTTACGTTACCTCTGGTATGGGCCTTTAAGTAGTTTATAACACTTTCGCAGCGTATTTACGTAGCTTATACTATGAAATACCAAGTTTGGTTTATTACGTAGTATGCCCCAACAGCACAAATAGTCCTGTCACGGAAAAGCCACGTATAACACTCCTGTCTGCTACCGCTACCCCATAACCTCGAAGCTGGAGGCAGTTTGCAAACAGAATTATCTTGTTATAGCAATTATGGTATGAAGCAACAGAGCAGTGTTACCCTCTGGGAGGATTTTTGTTAAATTGACCGTGTTGTACCTAACGGAAGTGGCTTATCGGAAATGAAAGAACATAATTACGTAAATATTTGAACAGTACCAAACAAAATTTTGCCTATCTGCACTGTTCAACAGATAAAGAAAACGGCCGCCAGCCTAACTAGGCAAGAGAAAGATTAACATTCTCGTTCAAGAAAGTAGGTATAAGTAACTATAATGGACAAACACAACCTAGACTAGGCCACACGCGAGTGCAATGAACTCTGACACACATATATTTTAAGATTGAAGCTAACAACTGGAGCAGAGCAACCTATCTGCTAAATTATAAGAGATACCGAAACACCCTATTACTTTTAGGCTTACATAAAGTGAATGGTCTTTATAATATTACTATTAATTTGCACTTCTAATATACAAGATACACAAACACATAGCAAACATGAATATGTAAAGTTTCACAACTGCAGCTTTCTCACTTTTACTACAGCGAAACACAATAATGACCAAATTGCAAGAAATTGACTCACCTTTTTAGGATTTATTACAGACAATAATGTGGTTATTTGCCTTATTAGCCTCAGTCTTAAGAACTTTTAATATTGAAGTTAGCAACAGCACTTTAAATAACAGTTTTAATAGGAAAGTTATTTTGAGCAGATAATATTTACTTTAACTGCACTATATTGCCACATTAACTTTAACTTTACTCTGTCCAATAGGCATTAACTAGCAAACTGAGTTTTAACGTACTTTCAGTAAGGATACTCGGTAATCACTTTAGTTCAAACGGAAAGGACCCTGATAGGTGTTATGATGAGGAGAAAAGTCAAGGTAGGTACATAAATTCAGATATGAATTTACCTTATATTTCAGCACAATCACATATCCATTACGCTGATCCTTCACTGTACATTATTATAATGATATGTTGCAACGATTGCGCAATGTGGTGGCCACAGCATGTTGGTAGGTGGAATTGCAAGCAAAACTGCTGGACTCTGTCATTTCTTGGTGGCGAAGATAGATACGAATTCCAGAATAGCCCAGCTATTTATTCAAACATCCGAGGCATTGGAAAATAACAGAAAAGCCTCTCTCGAAACCAGCACTATGCAACTTTTGCATAGTAGCGCACGGACTCGTAGCTCATCTCAGACTGCTGGCTCGTCCCCGACTCGTAGCTCGTCTCCGACTGACTATCAGTTCCACCTTTTCCACCTATGCCAACCACATTTTGCGCGCGTTGCGCTGTTCCGTTCCCGAGGGGAACCCCTAAACCTTTTACATACAGAATAACTAAGAGCCCTAAGTGAGGATCAGCAGTTTACATAACAGCAAACAAATACATTAAATAAGACAGAACCTTTGCACATATTAACATGTCTACAAAAAATTAATCATACAAAATGACAATTATATATATTAAGTTTTGTTCCCTCCAAATGGGACAAAGAATATAAATGATAGTTATGCTACACAGCATACAATCAAATCATGACATCAAAGTTTGTATAAAGAAAGGAGTATACAATTTTATGTTATCGATTCAAACAAATACATTTACAGAAGCTCACTGATGAAACATTAAATGAAACAGAGACAAAATAAATCAGTAGAGCATTAGAGCCATGGTGTTACAAGTTCGCCCATCACACTCACTTGCAGCACCTTCAAGTCGCTTGGCACCAGACAGAGGGATTTCCAGTTGTTCGCTAACAGCAACTAACTTACTCCGCGCTCGAGGAAATCAACAGTATTGGGCTGAATTGACAGTGGTGCAACATTTATCTGTACACAAAAGAAATATATTGAAATTAAAATCACTGATGCTGTTTTAATTACATGCTCTGTTATGCTACATGTATTGGAAATTCCCTTCAAAATCTGAAGCTACAACACTAGACACGTGGTCTTTGTCGGAATGAGGGAAAATGGAATTTTTCTTGAAGATGACTGTCTTAAAAATTAGTAAAAGTAAAAAAAATGAGTACAGCATTATCAATTTTGAAAATAAAAGTGTTGTGTGTTATCGAGGTGATCCTCATGGACAGACTGGCATACAAATGTCAAAAACAGTGCGAATGTCCGACTAATGTGGACAATATGCAGGCCTGTTGAAGTGGGAAACGAAATATAACACGATACAGCAGTTATAATGCGCGCATACCCAATGTTACACACGAGCAATCGTCATCTTAACAGCTAAATGTAGATCACAATCGTAAAATTTCAAACACTGACTTGGAAGAAACAGGCCAATGAGGGGAAAAGGTGAAAACATTGCACTAATCACATATTTATCTAAACTGCAGTATGGAAGAGTGTTTTCTGGAAAGGTATAGTTGGCAGAGTTTCCTAAAGGAACAAACGTAGCTCACTATTTGCTACGAAATACATTACCCACAACACTCGTCAAGATTCCGAAAATTCTCAGGGATATATATATACATATACATATTTTACACAGAGTACGCGAAGGAACTTACCCCCCTTCTTGCAGCGGTGTACCGTAGGTCTCTAGAAGAGCGTAGCGTTCCAAAGGTTTGGAAAAGGGCACAGGTCATCCCCGTTGTCAAGAAGGGACTTCGAACGGATGTGCAGAACTATAGACCTATATCTCTAACGTCGATCAGTTGTAGAATTTTGGAACACGTATTATGTTCGAGTATAATGACTTTTCTGGAGACTAGAAATCTACTCTGTAGGAATCAGCATGGGTTTCGAAAAAGACTGTCGTGTGAAACCCAGCTCGCGCTATTCGTCCACGAGACTCAGAGGGCCACAGACACGGGTTCACAGGTAGATGCTGCGTTTCTTGACTTCCGCAAGGCGTTCGATACAGTTCCCCGCAGATATTTAATGAACAAAGTAAGAGCATATGGACTATCAGACCAATAGTGTGATTGGATTGAAGAGTTCCTAGATAACAGAACGCAGCATGTCATTCTCAATGGAGAGAAATCTTCCGAAGTAAGAGTGATTTCAGGTGTGCCGCAGGGGAGTGTCATAGGACCGTTGCTATTCACAATATATATAAATGACCTTGTGGATGACATCGGAAGTTCACTGAGGCTTTTTGCAGATGATCCTGTGGAGTATCGAGAGGTTGTAACAATGGAAAATTGTACTGAAATGCAGGAGGATCTGCAGCGAATTGACACATGGTGCTGGGAATAGGAATTGAATCTCAATGTAGACAAGTGTAATGTGCTGCGAATACATAGAAAGATAGATCCCTTATCATTTAGCTACAAAATAGCAGGTCAGCAACTGGAAGCAGTTAATTCCATAAATTATCTGGGAGTACGCATTAGGAGTGATTTAAAATGGTATGATTATATAAAGTTGATCGTCGGTAAAGCAGATGCCAGACTGAGATTCATTGGAAGGATCCTAAGGAAATGCAATCCGAAAACAAAGGAAGTAGGTTACAGTACGCTTGTTCGCCCACTGCTTGAATACTGCTCAGCAGTGTGGGATCCGTACCAGACAGGGTTGATAGAAGAGATAGAGAAGATCCAACGGAGAGCAGCGAGCTTCGTTACAGGATCATTTAGTCATCGCGAAAGCGTTATGGAGATGATAGATAAACTCCAGTGGAAGACTCTGCAGGAGAGACGCTCAGTAACTCGGTACGGGGTTTTGTTAAAGTTTCGAGAACATACCTTCACTGAAGAGTCAAGCAGTATATTGCTCCCTCCTACGTATATCTCGCGAAGAGATCATGACGATAAAATCAAAGAGATTAGAGCCCACACAGAAGCATACCGACAATCCTTCTTTCCACGAGCAATACGAGACTGGAATAGAAGGGAGAACCGATAGAGGTACTCAGGGTACCCTCCGCCACACACCGTCAGGTGGCTTGCGGAGTATGGATGTAGATGTAGATGTAGTTTCTAGAGAATACACATTGCAATTAAGGAAGAACGATTGTCAGAATGAATAACTACAGCCAAATTGTCTAAGGCGGAAAAAATTATTACATTTAATGTAACTTACAAATCATACAGTACGAATTTTGTGCGTCACTCGTAAAGTGAAGATGTAGAGTTTATAATGATCATAAAAGCCAGGACATGATCAGTGAAAGACAATTGGAAAACAACACGAACTGGAAAAATTTGAATGTAGGTTTCGGTTCTAACCGACTTAGCACACGTTTTCTCACGCAAAAAATAAAAAAATAAAACAAAAAAAGAAACAAAAAAAACCTCTAGAAGTTGGCTTATATATGTAAGTAGATTTTCTAAAACCCTGACATTTTTACGTAGCTGAAATTGTGACACTTCCTAAACTAGCACGCCACAGATGAACACTGTATAGTCAATTTATTCAAAATAATATAGAGAAAACGCCATTAAATCGCATCTTCGTTTTGGGGCCGCTGTTATACCGAATGTGCCACCACTGTTACTCAGTCCATTACCAAAAAGGCAGTCCTTCGTCCCACAATAGCCTCGTCCACCTTAACCCCGTGTGGCTCGATCAACGGTTTTACGTAGGTCCGATCTGCAAACCACCGTCATTATTGTCGGCGTATTAGTTACGTTGGTCTGTATGGCTTTCTCTACCTTGGAATCCGAGAATCCGTTCGCTCTAGTAACCGTACAAATATCATCTAGTATAATTCATTGCCTTGTCCAAAGAACTTATGTGTAACTTTGTGTTCGACACCACATTGTTGTATCCTGCGCGACGTAGTACTATCCGCTGTCAGTTGATACTTTGCAAACGTCTGAAGTTCTGGGGCTCGTACTACTTTTCACGGATGTGTTGGTTGGAGGCCTGAAGATTGATGTTTGACTCTTCGGAGGCCGGCTATTCGCCCCTGATACTGACCCTAAGATCGGTAAAATGGAATCTGTCCTTGGTGGCGTTCTCGTTGCGGATCACTATTGGAAATACACTCCTGGAAATGGAAAAACGAACACATTGACACCAGTGTGTCAGACCCACCATACTTGCTCCGGACACTGCGAGAGGGCTGTACAAGCAATGATCACACGCACGGCACAGCGGACACACCAGGAACCGCGGCGTTGGCCGTCGAATGGCGCTAGCTGCGCAGCATTTGTGCACCGCCGCCGTCAGTGTCAGCCAGTTTGCCGTGGCATACGGAGCTCCATCGCAGTCTTTAACACTGGTAGCATGCCGCGACAGCGTGGACGTGAACCGTATGTGCAGTTGACGGACTTTGAGCGAGGGCGTATAGTGGGCATGCGGGAGGCCGGGTGGACGTACCGCCGAATTGCTCAACACGTGGGGCGTGAGGTCTCCACAGTACATCGATGTTGTCGCCAGTGGTCGGCGGAAGGTGCACGTGCCCGTCGACCTGGGACCGGACCGCAGCGACGCACGGATGCACGCCAAGACCGTAGGATCCTACGCAGTGCCGTAGGATCCTACGCAGTGCCGTAGGGGACCGCACCGCCACTTCCCAGCAAATTAGGGACACTGTTGCTCCTGGGGTATCGGCGAGGACCATTCGCTACCGTCTCCATGAAGCTGGGCTACGGTCCCGCACACCGTTAGGCCGTCTTCCGCTCACGCCCCAACATCGTGCAGCCCGCCTCCAGTGGTGTCGCGACAGGCGTGAATGGAGAGACGAATGGAGACGTGTCGTCTTCAGCGATGAGAGTCGCTTCTGCCTTGGTGCCAATGATGGTCGTATGCGTGTTTGGCGCCGAGCAGGTGAGCGCCACAATCAGGACTGCATACGACCGAGGCACACAGGGCCAACACCCGGCATCATGGTGTGGGGAGCGATCTCCTACACTGGCCGTACACCACTGGTGATCGTCGAGGGGACACTGAATAGTGGACGGTACATCCAAACCGTCATCGAACCCATCGTTCTACCATTCCTAGACTGGCAAGGGAACTTGCTGTTCCAACAGAACAATGCACGTCCGCATGTATCCCGTGCCACCCAACGTGCTCTAGAAGGTGTAAGTCAACTACCCTGGCCAGCAAGATCTCCGGATCTGTCCCCCATTGAGCATGTTTGGGACTGGATGAAGCGTCATCTCACGCGGTCTGCACGTCCAGCACGAACGCTGGTCCAGCTGAGCCGCCAGGTGGAAATGGCATGGCAAGCCGTTCCACAGGACTACATCCAGCATCTCTACGATCGTCTCCATGGGAGAATAGCAGCCTGCATTGCTGCTAAAGGTGGATATACACTGTACTAGTGCCGACATTGTGCATGTGCCTGTGTCTATGTGCCTGTGGTTCTGTCAGTGTGATCATGTGATGTATCTGACCCCAGGAATGTGTCCATAAAGTTTCCCCTTCCTGGGAAAATGAATTCACGGTGTTCTTATTTCAATTTCAAGGAGTGTATTTGAGGCCACACATAAAATGAAACTTCAATGTGCTGTGCCGAATAGGTGCACTACCGTGCTATCAGACAACTAAAACACCAAACCACTCAAAGCTATGTCGGATACATAGGTACCTTGAACCACATCGAAGCTGAACATAATATTTCCTACTCCATGATGCAGAAGCTTTATGCGACTGAAGAAAGCGGCCAAATTTTTTTATGTGCTGTGAACAGTGGCTCACATGTAGAGTAAGTAGACTTGCCTAAAGTTTTGCTCTCTTTACGGCGTCGATCTAGTAGTGCTAGCAATATGTCTATCGGGGGATCGACTTAATGATTGTTTCGGCATGCCATAAAACATGAATAGTCTACGTGCATGGGGGGAGATATTCTTGATAAATAGCTATTCCAGTTAGGAACGTTTGGGTAGGTACGATGTTTCCCTCATTTATCTTGAAACAGTCAAATGATAATTTATCTCTTCTAACAACCACTGTTTCTCAGTCTTTGATAGTGTAAGAGGTGGTGGTTTCGAATTTGAAAGGCTACAGCAAATTTCATCATTAGTGTCAATGAGTGTTTTGCGAAATGCTTCAGTGTTTCAGACAGTTTATTATTTCGGAGAAAGGTAAATTCCGTTGCGAAGGCACCAAGTTAAGCCTCATCTTAAGCGCCTGCCGCGATGACATTTGTTGGCCTAACGTGGCCACAGGAATTCAGTCCCAGCCGAAAGCTGGAAGTGACTCCGTCAGTTCCACGTGGCCCACCAAGACCCTGCGGCTGTTTGCATGTAGCTGATTTCTAGTGCGGTGAGTCATCACTTGTAGCATACAGTGGTTCGCAAGGCTGGAGGCGGTTGTTCTCGTCGCAACACTGCGTACGTGATGGCTCATCGTGGAATGGAAAATCGAGGAGCCGTCCCTGACAGCGAAATCTTGCGACTGAACCAATTACAAAAGTGTTCCGCAAGAAAGTGTGGCAACAAACAAATACCGCGAGCTATCGCTGAAGCTACCCGCCAGAAGAGAAGAATACTACACTAGTGTATTTTTCATCGGTTATTTAGAATACGTTTTATGTCATATGCACGTCAACAACGACTAGAAGAGCTTTAAGGCTGTTAGTACCGTAAATGAGAGATGACTTCTCAGAAGCGTGATGATAACTCTAAATTTAAATTTCTTCCATTCTCCGCACTTCCGATCGCGAAAGTCTTAGAACAATGTAATGCAATCATTGCACTCTGGAAGTACAGTTTCAATCAATTCTACCTCATCTCCTGTTAATATGTGACACCAACAGAAATCACTTATATGGGAAAGCCTTCTTCACTCCATCCAATATTGTCTTAATACTAATCTATCATGCATCATCTATCCCATGTGATCGTGCTTTGTGCGTGGGAGAATTCTATATGTTCTTCCACTGTTTTGCCGAAGACATCTCTTTATGTCCAGCTAGTGACTATATTCATAACTGCTATTAGCGAATATGTTCGTCTTTCCTTGTTTACTCTTAATCCCCAAGCTGTGTTAACCATGCCGTTCATTCCTTTCCAGTGGTATTCTACCTTTTTCTTTCATCTGTACGTGACAGGAAGGACTACGTATTATTACAGCCATATTACTGGTTGCTGTTCTCCTTGAACTTTTATTCCCTTCTGAAACTCAGATTCACCTCCTCGATTATCTCTACAGCAAACAAGCAAATTACATAATGATGTAAGTATTTATGTACACATGAGTAGTACGAATGGTTTGACACTATCCACCAATGGCTTCCTACCAGGGGATAATCTTTCCATCTGCGTGTAGACATACACTACTGGCCATTAAAATTACTACACCACGAAGATGACGTGCTACAGACGCAAAAATTAACCGACAGGAAGAAGATGCTGTGCTATGCAAATGATTAGCTTTCCAGAGCATTCACACAAGGTTAGCGCCGGTGGCGACACCTACAACGAGCTGACATGAGGAAAGTTTCCAACCAATTTCTCACACACAACCAGCAAGTGACCGTTGTTGCCTGGTAAAGCGTTGCTGTGATGCCTCGTGTAAGGAGGAGAAATGCGTACCATCACGTTTACTACTTCGATAAAGGTCGTATTGTAGCCTATCGCGATTGCGGTTTATCGTATCCCGACATTGCTGCTCGCGTTGGTTGAGATCCAATGACTGTTAGCAGAATATGGAATCAGTGGGTTCAGGAGGGTAACACGGAACGTCGTGCTGTATCTCAACGACCTTGTATCACTAGCAATCGAGATGAGAGGCATCTTATCCGCATCGCTGTAACGGATCGTGCAGCCTCGTCTCGATCCCTGAGTCAACAGATTGGGACGTTTGCAAGACAACAACCATTTGCACGAACAGTTCGACGACGTTTGCAGCAGCGTGGACTATCAGCTCGATGACCATGGCTGCAGCTACCCTTTACGCTGTATCACAGACAGGAGCGCCTGCGATGGTGTACTCAACGACGAACCTGGGTGCACGACCGGCAAAACGTCATATTTTCCCATGAATCCAGGTTCTGTTTACAGCATCATGATGGTCGCATCCGTGTTTGGCGACATCCCGGTGAAGTTACACGTCTCGGTCACCTCTTGTTCGCATTGACGGCACTTTGAACCATGGACGTTACATTTCAGATGTGCTACGACCCGTGGCTCTACCCTTCGTTCGATCCTAGCGAAACCCTACATTTCAGCAGGATAATTCACGACCGCATGTTGCAGGTCCTGTACGGGCCTTTCTGGATACATAAAATTTTCGACTGCTGCCCTGGCCAGCTCATTCTCCAGATCTCTCACCAATTGAAATCGTCTGCTCAATGTTGGCCGAGCAACTGGCTCGTCACAGTGCGCCAGTCACTACTCTGGATGAAAAGTGGTATCGTTTTGAAGCTGCCTGGGCAGCTGTACCTGTACTCGCCATCCAAGCTCTGTTTGACTCAATGCCCAGACGTATCAAGGCCGTTATTACGGCCAGAGGTGGTTGTTGTGGGTACTGATTTCTCAGGATCTATGCACCCAAATTGCGTGAAAATGTAATCACTTATCAATTATAGTATAATATATTTCTCCAATGAATACCCGTGTATCATCTGCATTTCTTCTAGGTGTAGCAATTTTACTGGCCAGTAATGTAGTTTCCCTATAATGCTGCGAGCTTCCCTTATCTCTTCCTTGACAAGAACATTTCTTTTTTGACTTTACTTTTTACTTCTGTCTCAGTAATCGTGGTCATTGTATGATATGTGTGTGTAAATCTGTCGCAAGTCACGTGACTCATTTTGAATCGAACTCTTCCAGCATTTAAAGAATAAGCATTTCCCTAACATGCACCGCCCTACCACTGACGTCTCCCACTGCTATTCCGTGAAAATTTTTGTGATGGTCTGCAACGCTACATCGTTATGCCACGTGGTATACCTCGTAAATTATCGGCAACGCTGTTAGGTGCACCAGTATACGCGCCACGCGACGCAGAATAAAAACGGGGACACAGCCGTTAATTGCAATTATCTAAATGTAATCATCTGATGCTGATAGGGTACCGCAAAGGACCATTGCCGACACCATTAGCAAAGCGATATCAAGGTATTTCGTGTGATCTCAAACGACATGCAAGCTCAGATTTGGAGTAAATGGTAATACTGTAGCGCAGCTGCAACCAAACTCAAGGATATATTGCGAGATTGCCAAATGAGCAAGCCGACATAACCCAAGCGCATAACATAAAGAACACAGGATACACTATCTAGTACGATCTCAAACCAGGTGCCAACTTAAATGTGTCAGGCGCATTAGTTGTGTTTGCGTATAGGTTACATTAGTTGCCATCAAATTCAAACAAGAGTGACTGTGTATACTGCACCAAAACAGCCAGAGTCTTCGAAAACATAGCATATTATAAAATGAATTTAGTGTCAGTTCCACCAGTGCTCATTGCAGATGACCACATGAATACAGAGCTCGTCTCTAACGACGTCATCGGTGGTACTGTGTACGTTCCTACCTTCTTTATTCCTAGTTCTCACTGCACGCTAGACTAGGACCATGTGATGAGTATTTATTATGTTAATACTGATTTTTATCTGAAAACCAAACTCCATCTTAGACTGGCGCTATATGACGCACATAAAAATAAAAAAATACATAATTAAATATTCATTAGGAATTCATCCTTCTTCAGGATACTGTTTTATAATTTCGTCATTACCGTAAAAAGTTTCGCCGTTTTATGTGGCACATATTGTGGAATTTTTGTTTCTTATTCACAAAGGAAGTAAACCAGAAATCCCACTGAAGATATTACATAAAGTCCTGAAACATGTCTACGTAACAACAAAACTATAACGCGCTCTCTTGCATAACTCGGAATTCCATTTCAGTCTTTCTTAGAAGCGTGGAAAGTAAGAAGAACAATAATATCTAAGAGATGATTATACAGAATTAAATTTTATGCAAAATGAATAAATCAGAACCCTTCTCAGTATGCAGTTTCAGAAGGGACTATTGTTTCCCACTATAATATAAAACCAAAACAGAAACCGGCAGCATTTTACAGTTTGATTATCAGTGCCACATTAGTCAAATGAAATGCACAGTTGTACTAGTACTCGTAGGGTAGTTCATAACGGTGCAAATGACTAGAACTCGAACACGGACAATGGTGTTGGAAAACACGACATTTTGTCTATGGAGTGAGTAATTGATTCTTTCGTAACTTTTTTTTGTTGATTTTTGACACAATAACGTGTTTATGACACAGTCATAACCGGTTTCGGCCACACAATGACTATCTTCAGATGCTAAAGGATGCATACACTGAACACAGGTTCATGCGTTGTCAACACGCGTTTGACAACGCATAACCTGTGTTCAGTGTATGCCGCCTTTAGCATTTGATGATGGCCATTGTATGGCCGAAAGCGGTTATGACTGTGTCATAAACATGTGATTGTGTTCATAAATAAACAAAAACAATTTTTACAACGGACAACGGTGACCTGTATTTTTAATTTTGTTAGTCGAAGTTGGCGTCAAAATCAAATCGGAAACTACAGTTCGCTAGTACCGCTCGTTCTACGTGGAACATCGATTCAATTCGTAGGTGATTCTAACTTTGCATTATTTTACCCGGTGCAGTGTGCTACGTCAGAATGATTTTCCTTGTTGAGACTGATTCAGAGAACTGCTTATGCCGAGAAGGTATCTCGGTTTCTCTTCGGCTAACACTTTTAAAACCTCGTGACTGATTAAGACGAACTGTCAAAGACTAAAATCGCAAATGACAGCCTAAATAGAAACCCTCAGCTTCCTAACTGGAGAGAAGTGACTACAAGACTGAAGAACTGTTTTGGAGCGACTGGGTGACACACAGATGCTGAGCATTAATGTGTGTTTTTCTCTGCCGTCATTGTCAATAATTTAATACTAGCGGAAGTAGTGTGCATCGGTTAATTCCAGTGAGATCATTCAACATAGCGTTCTCCTCAGTAGGTGAGTGGTCAGCGCGGTTGACTACCATGTGGAGGATCTAGGTTCGATTCCCGGTACTAACAGGGGTTCTTCCTTGCTGGGAGAACTGGTACGGGATGCGCTCAGCATCATGAGCTCAACTGAGGAGCTACTCGACAGGCAGGTAGCGGTTCCAAGGTCAAGTAACTCTACATCGGCCGTGAGAGCGGTGAGCCCGACATTGGCAAAGGATGACACGGCGGCCGGTTGGGTCCGACTGTGCAGTCTAGGGCCAAAACGCGCAACATAGCTGTACCTCAGTTCATCAGGGTTATGTTCTGTCTTCTGCCACCTGGGGTAAAAAAATAGGTCCAGCTTGAAGGGCCTAACTCCTTGAAAGTGGGCCTCGATTTCCAGTGAGCCGTTCCCACTGAACTGAAGCATATCGGCGTTTTCGCGCGACTGCTACGGTCACAGGTTCGAATCCTGGCTCGGGGATGGATGTGTGTGATGTCCTTAGATTAGTTAGGTTGAGGTAGTTCTAAGTTCTAGGGGACTGACGACCTCAGATGCTAACTCCCATAGTGATCAGAGCCATTTGAACCGTTTGAGCCGTATCGGTGCTTCGTTTAACTAGAAACACAACCAGAATATTCTGCAGTCTTTCACAGGCGACCAAAGGGCTCACGTTGTTACACGAGGTGCTATATGCGCTCTTAGAGTTGTCTGTGCGAGACTGAATTAGGAATTCACACCAGACAGAAATCAATAGCTGTTTACAGTTTGTATACATTACGTAGTAGATAACATCGGAAGTGAGGTGCTGTTCGCGGACGATGCTGTTTTAAAAAACAAGGCAGCAGCGTTGGAAGACTGCAGCGCAAGGATAGACGATCTGCAGAGCACCGACAATTCGTGCACTGACTGGCACCTGATCCTAAAAATAAACAAATATAACATGACGCACATAAATATTCGAAGAGATCTATTACTACTGGAAAAAAGCTTTTGGTGATTAATCACTGGAAGTAGCAAATAGAGTAAAATATTTAGCAGTAAACATCTGAAGCGAAACTGAGTATAACAGCTTATGCCAATGGTTGTAGGAGAAACAGATGGCAGTGTAAGATTCTTTAGAAGAGTCTGAAGAAAACGTAATTCATCCACTAAGTAATCACATTATAAAACAATAGCTCCAATCGTTTCTGAATATTGCTCGTCATTCTGGGGTCTTTCCGAGGTTCAATTAACATTAGACAAAAACAAGCTTCAACGAGGAATTGTGCTTTTTGTCACATTTTCATGTAGTATGCTAAAGGGGATTCGGAGATGCTCATAAGTCAGAGTCGCTACGTGAGAGGCATCGCTCATTACGATGTTTGATATTAAATTTTCACTAGCGCACGTTACATGAAGTGCTGGAGAACATATTGCTTCCTCCCACATTCCTTTCAGCACGACGAGAAAATCATAAGAATTAGAGCTCATGCCAACTAGCTCTGCAGATGATGAAGAAATTGAAGAAATGTATGACGAGATAAAAGAAATTATTCAGGTAGTGAAGGGAGACGAAAATTTAATAGTCATGGGTGACTGGAATTCGTCAGTAGGAAAAGGGAGAGAAGGAAACATAGTGGGTGAATATGGATTGGGGGGAAGAAATGAAAGAGGAAGCCGCCTTGTAGAATTTTGCACAGAGCATAACTTAATCATAGCTAACACTTGGTTCAAGAATCATAAAAGAAGGTTGTATACCTGGAAGAATCCTGGAGATACTAATAGGTATCAGATAGATTACATAATGGTAAGACAGAGATTTAGGAACCAGGTTTTAAATTGTAAGACATTTCCAGGGGCAGATGTGGATTCTGACCACAATCTATTGGTTATGAACTGCAGATTGAAACTGAAGAAACTGCAAAAAGGTGGGAATTTAAGGAGATGAGACCTGGATAAACTGAAAGAACCAGAGGTTGTAGAGAGTTTCAGGGAGAGCATAAGGGAACAATTGACAGGAATGGGGGAAAGAAATACAGTAGAAGAAGAATGGGTAGCTCTGAGGGATGAAGTAGTGAAGGCAGCAGAGGATCAAGTAGGTAAAAAGACGAGGGCTAATAGAAATCCTTGGGTAACAGAAGAAATATTGAATTTAATTGATGAAAGGAGAAAACATAAAAATGCAGTAAATGAAGCAGGCAAATGGGAATAAAAACGTCACAAAAATGAGATTGACAGAAAGTGCAAAATGGCTAAGCAGGGATGGCTAGAGGACAAATGTAAGGATGTAGAGGCTTGTCTCACTAGGGGTAAGATAGATACTGCCTACAGGAAAATTAAAGAGACCTTTGGAGAGAAGAGAACCACTTGTATGAATATCAAGAGCCCAGATGGCAACCCAGTTCTAAGCAAAGAAGGGAAGGCAGAAAGTTGGAAGGAGTATATAGAGGGTTTATACAAGGGCGATGTACTTGAGGACAATATTATGGAAATGGAAGAGGATGTAGATGAAGATGAAATAGGAGATAAGATACTGCGTGAAGAGTTTGACAGAGCACTGAAAGACCTGAGTCGAAACAAGGCCCCGGGAGTAGACAACATTCCATTAGAACTACTGATGGCCTTGGGAGAGCCAGTCATGACAAAACTCTACCATCTGGTGAGCAAGATGTATGAGACAGGCGAAATACCCTCAGACTTCAAGAAGAATATAATAATTCCAATACCAAAGAAAGCAGGTGTTGACAGATGTGAAAATTACCGAACTATGAGTTTAATAAGTCACAGCTGCAAAATACTAACGCGAATTCTTTACAGACGAATGGAAAAACTGGTAGAAGCGGACCTCGGGGAAGATCAGTTTGGATTCCGTAGAAATGTTGGAACACGTGAGGCAATACTAACCTTACGACTTATCTTAGAAGAAAGATTAAGAAAAGGCAAACCTACGTTTCTAGCATTTCTAGACTTAGAGAAAGCTTTTGACAACGTTAACTGGAATACTCTCTTTCAAATTCTGAAGGTGGCAGGGGTAAAATACAGGGAGCGAAAGGCTATTTACAATTTGTACAGAAACCAGATGGCAGTTATAAGAGTCGAGGGGCATGAAACGGAATCAGTGGTTGGGAAAGGAGTGAGACAGGGTTGTAGCCTATCCCCGATGTTATTCAATCTGTATATTGAGCAAGCAGTAAAGGAAACAAAAGAAAAATTCGGAGTAGGTATTAAAATTCATGGAGAAGAAGTAAAAACTTTGAGGTTCACCGATGACATTGTAATTCTGTCAGAGACAGCAAAGGACTTGGAAGAGCAGTTGAACGGAATGGACAGTGTCTTGAAAGGAGGATATAAGATGAACATCAACAAAAGCAAAACGAGGATAATGGAGTGTAGTAAAATTAAATCGGGTGATGCTGAGGGGATTAGATTAGGAAATGAGACACTTAAAGTAGTAAAGGAGTTTTGCTATTTAGGGAGTAAAATAACTGATGATGGTCGAAGTAGAGGGGATATAAAATGTAGACTGGCAATGGCAAGGAAATCGTTTCTGAAGAAGAGAAATTTGTTAACATCGAGTATAGATTTAAGTGTCAGGAAGTCGTTTCTGAAAGTATTTGTATGCAGTGTAGCCATGTATGGAAGTGAAACATGGACGATAACCAGTTTGGACAAGAAGAGAATAGAAGCTTACGAAATGTGGTGCTACAGAAGAATGCTGAAGATAAGGTGGGTAGATCACGTAACTAATGATGTGGTATTGAATAGGATTGGGGAGAAGAGAAGTTTGTGGCATAACTTGACTAGAAGAAGGGATCGGTTGGTAGGACATGTTTTGAGGCATCAAGGGATCACAAATTTAGCATTGGAGGGCAGCGTGGAGGGTAAAAATCGTAGAGGGAGACCAAGAGATGAATACACTAAGCAGATTCAGAAGGATGTAGGTTGCAGTAGGTACTGGGAGATGAAGAAGCTTGCACAGGATAGAGTAGCATGGAGAGCTGCATCAAACCAGTCTCAGGACTGAAGACCACAACAACAACAACAACACGAAGGTTTCCCCACAGCCATTACTGCCAATCTCATTCAAGAATGAAACAGGTGAAGGAGACAACGACATTGTTACCAGAAGTGTTCTCTGCCACACTCCATAAGATGAACAACAAGTTACGGGTGCAAGTGTTGATACAGGACTGAAATGACCTTGAGGTATTTGTAACTCAACATTATTTCTTGTAGGAGCCCAATTTAGCTAAGGACTGTGTGTACTTTGAAAACTCACGTACCTATACCAGTTCCGAGTGAAATACGGCTGTATCTAAGACCACATAGTATTACACGTCATACTGGTCTGTTACAATGCCAAAAGCTTATTTCAGAGACATTCTTCGCTGAAGTAAATCTACTATTAGACTCATTGACTATATTTTTGCTCTAGTGCTGGGATTACACTTACATATAAAATAATTTCACATGTGTACCAGCTTTTGCAGCACAACTATTTCAGTTCCATCAGACATCCCGCCATGCAAAGATCTGGCAGTCGTAAGTTGCTATGGCACCGAACTGCTGAGGTCATAGGTCCCTCACCGCAAAGAAAGCCTTTGGATGTAGCTATACTTTAACACGTTACTGGAAACGTGACACAAGAAAATGAAAGAAGCATATTAGTAATGACAAGTACTGATTGAAACGTCTCTTCATTTATAAATTGCAACTATGGAATCATTGAATAAAGGACGGAATCACTGAGTTTCAAAGAAACGTGGTATACATGTCACTTGCTACATGAAAATGACTGGGTTTAAGGCACTCAAGAGTTGGAATGGGATACGTTCAGAAATGGGCTGACATAAACGTAAGTAACTAGTGAGTCAGTGTAATCAGCTACTTCAGTGTCATTGCGGATTATCCAAATGAGAGTAACGCCATACAAACGCATTGTTTCAGACATAAGATGCACCGAGAAATACTTCCACAGTTCTTTGTAGTTTTAATCACTAGAACGCAAGATTTCAAATTCGCGACTTTCATATTCACTATTATCCTAAGTGGGTGAGATATTTCCAGTTAATAGTACAATTAATATGCAAAAATTTATCCTTTACACTGATTACGTTACCTTAATTCAAATAATTCTCAATCAATTAATCGAAACAGTTTCATAATAGACAAAAGCTCTTAACTCCTATAAATTTTAGGCTCCTCGTCAACCGTAACTCCTCTGCCCCCCCCCCCTCCCCCCACCACCCACACCCACCAGGGCATAAAACGACAAGTTTTCTATTTTGAAAACTTATAACAGGAACTACAATGAGAAAACTTTTTCTAGAGGATATTGTTCCGAACTTCAGATTTTAATGCATAAGATATAATGTAAAAAGGGTTGTATCGTCTGACCCCGCAGCACTGTCACTTTGGTTCCCAGTTCTGCTCGACGTACATAACTACGAAAGGTCCCTGCGCGGAGGAAATCAACAGGTATGGCATAAATTAAAACACGGGCATTTCGTGAAAGCATGCTATACAAACGCTCATGTTCAAATACCCATTATTTATTTATTTCTCATTGACATCCATGACACGAGACGTCACCATGCTACTAGATCGCTAAGGTTGTTCGCAGTCGTAAACAAATTGCAATAAGTTCCGATTACAACTTCGGAACGAAGCGCAACTGATCTCGTTATACTACAGCTGTACAGTAGATCTCTAACGTGGCTGGCACTCGTAAGTAAAAGAGCGTCTACACGGAGGTCACCAACAAGTGCCGAAAGCAACTTCGCAACGAAATTCAGCGTAACTGAGGTGGCGTAGTGGGTAGCGCAGGTGACTTAGTATTCGTGACACCGACGGTTCAAGCCCGCCTCCTTCCAACCTGATTTAGGTTTCCCGTTTTTTCTCATAATCGCTTCAGGCAAATGCCGAGACGGATCCTTCGAAAGGGCACGGCCGATTTCCTTCCCTATGTCTCCCCACTCCGAGTTTATGCACCGTTTCAAATGACCACGTTATTGACGAGACGTTGAACACTATTCTTCTCCTCCTCATCTTAACTTGAATATACTGTACACCCACACTCACACTCACTTCCCTTCTCTCTAGATTTTCCCTTTGGCTTCATATTCCTTAGTGGGATGTATGAAAAACTGAAGCCGACTTCAAAACATATACGTTAATATAACATAAAGCAAGACAGACGAAAATATGTAGACACAGTAAGAAGAAAATGGAAGTGATATATATATATATATATATATATATATATATATATATATATATATATATATATAATCGTAGCACCAAGAAGGAGTTGTGCGATATAGATGAAGTTGCTAGTGATTCTACATCTGAAGGATAATGTCTATTCACGTTTCGTGCCAGTCGCATAAGAGTGGCGCTAGTAACATCACTATGAGGATGCAAACGAGGTTTGTTTTAAATACAAGCTCTAACTGCCGTTAGAATTTGTTGCCTCTAAGACTGGACGTGGTGAGTTGATGTTGGTTCAAAGAATAGTCCAAGTGGCTCTAAGCACTACGGAACTTAACATCTGAGAACATCAGTCCCCTAGACTTAGAACTACGTAAACCTAACTAACCTAAGAACATCACACACATCCACGCCCGAAGCAGGATTCGAACCTGCGACCGTAGCAGCCACATGGTTCCGGACTGAAGCGCCTATAACCGCTCGACCACAGCAGCCGGCTTGATGTTGGTCAAGAATGCTTTTAAGGCGACAAAGACGCCGTTATCAATACATCATGAGGTAGCTACGAAAAGCTGGATGCTCCTTCTGCGATTCTGCAGGAAGATTTGGCGGGAATGTAGCCGCTGTACACGATTACTGTTGGGTCGCGAGAAGTCCGGCTTCTGACAGTCACGTGGCACTACCGAGAGGGAAGAGCATTCTGTTCGGCGTATGGCTCTAGCACTGCATCTGCAGCAGCAATTTGAACAGCGACTGGCACCACAACGACACAACGAACTATTAAAAATCGGTTACTTCAAGGACCACCCAGAGACAGACACCCTGTAGCATGCGTTCCACTGATGACGAACCACCGTCATTAGCGACTTCAGTGGTGGCAAGCGAGAGTTTATTGATGGGCAGAGGGGAGGTCTGTTCTGTTTTCTGATGAAAGCTGGTTCTGCCTTGGTGCCAGTCGTGGGCGTGTGTTGGTTAGGAGGAGTACAGTTGGGGGCCAGCAGCCAATCTGTCTGCATGCTAGAATGAAACACTACACATACACCTGCATTTATCGTATGGAGTACGATTTCGCATGATAGCGGGGACACTCACGTGGTTATCCCATGCACTCTGACTGCAAATATGTCCGCCAGTCCTGTGGTTCGACCTGTTTCGCTACCGTTCATGAGTAGCATTCCATTGAGTGTTTTCCAACAGGATAATAGTCGCCCACACACCGCTGTTGTTACCCAACATGGGCTACAGAGTGCCGACGTGTTGCTCGCCAGCCGGCCGAAGTGGCCGTGCGGTTAAAGGCGCTGCAGTCTGGAAGCGCAAGACCGCTACGGTCGCAGGTTCGAATCCTGCCTCGGGCATGGATGTTTGTGATGTCCTTAGGTTAGTTAGGTTTAACTAGTTCTAAGTTCTATGGGACTAATGACCTCAGTAGTTGAGTCCCATAGTGCTCAGAGCCATTTGAACCATTTGTTGCTCGCCAGATCTGTCTCCAGTCGAGCACATATTGGGCAACATCGAACGACCACTGCAGCGTCATTCACTAACAGCGTTAACCGTCGCTGTATTGACGACCAATTGCTACGGCAATGAAACTCCATCCCACAAACTCACATCCAGCACCGGTGCAATGTAATTCATGCACGTTTTCACGTCTTCATTCAACTTTCTACCGGTTACACTGGTTACTGTGTACCAGCATTTCACTTTTGCAATGACTTATCTCGTGCTTACATTAGCCTATGACCTTGCGATGTTGATAACTTAGATGTGTTACATAGACAAATGCACTGAAAATTTTGGAATGCATTTGTCTACATTTATTTTCATTTGGTATTATCCAGTGACCGGTTTAGGTTGGAGGATGAAAATAAGACCAGTCTATGACGCACAGTTGTAATGAACTATCTGTTATTTGATGAGCTCACCATTTGACTGTAATAAATTTTATTTCACAAGCAGAAAATTGTGTTATATAGTTCACAGACAGCGGGGAGCTTTGGACAGATGTAATATCACATTTAAGCAAAAAGTTTCTGTTGACAAATCAATAGAAACGTTTCACAGAATTATATACTTTATGTGACGGGGATTACAGAGGATATGGCTCATAGCTAACCAGCGAGCCCAGTTCTCCTGTACTTTGTATTAATGTCGTTTATGCTCAAGAGTACATCATCTACTCTCTGCAATTACACTACTAGCCATTAAAATTGCTACACCAAGAAGACATGCAGATGATAAACGGGTATTCACTGGACAAATACACTATACTAGAACTGACATGTGATTACATTTTCACGCAGTTTGGGTGCATAGATCCTGAGAAATCAGTACCCAGAACAACCAACTCTAGCCGTAATAACGGCCTTGATATGCCTGCGCATTGAGTCAAACAGAGCTTGGATGGCGTGTACAGGTACAGCTGCCCATGCAGCTTCAACACGATACCACAATTCATCAAGAGTAGTGACTGGCGTATTGTGACGAGCCAGTTGCTCGGCCACCATTGACCAGACGTTTTCAATTGGTGAGAGATCTGGAGAATGAGCTGGCCAGGGCAGCAGTCGAACATTTTCTGTATCCAGAAAGGCCCGTCCAGGACTTGCAACATGCCGTCGTGCATTATCCTGCTGAAATGTAGGGTTTCGCAGGGATCGAGTGAAGGGTAGAGCCACAGGTCGTAACACCCCTGAAATGTGTCCACAGTTCAAAGTGCCATCAGTGCGAACAAGAGGTGACCGAGAAGTGTAACCAATGGTGCCCCATACCATCACGCCGGGTGATACGCCAGTATGGCGATGACGAATACACGCTTCCAATGTGCGTTCACAGAGATGTCGCCAAACACGGATGCGACCATCATGATGCTCTAAACAGAACCTGGATTCATCCGAAAAATGACGTTTTGTCATTCGTGCACCAAGGTTTGTCGTTGTGTACACCATCGCAGGCGCTCCTGTCTGTGATTCTGTGATGCAGCGTCAAGTGTAACCGCAGCCATGGTCTCCGAGCTGATAGTCCATGCTGCTGCAAACGTCGTCGAACTGTTCGTGCAGATGGTTGTTGTCTTGCAAACGTCCCCATCTGTTGACTCAGGGATCGAGACGTGGCTGCACAATCCGTTAAAGCCAGGCGGATAAGATGTCTGTCATCTCGTTGGGATCCATCACGGCATTCCGTATTACCCCCAGAACCCACCGATTCCATATTCTGCTAACACTCATTGGATCTCGACCAACGCGAGCAGCAATGTCGCCATACGATAAACCGCAATCGCGATAGGCTATAATCCGACCTTTATCAAAGTCGGGAACGTGATGGTACGCATTTCTTTTCCTTAGACGAGGCATCACAACAACGTTTCACCAGGCAACGACAGTCAACTGCTTTTTGTGTATGAGAAATCGGTTGGAAACTTTCCTCATGTCAGCACGTTGTAGATGTAGCCACCGGCGCCAACCCTGTGTGAATTCTCTGAAAAGCTAATCATTTGCTTATCACAGCATCTTCTGCCTGTCGGTTAAATTTCGCGTCTGTAGCACGTCATCTGCGTGGTGTAGCAATTTTAATGGCCGTTAGTGTATTTTTAGGTCTATGAACACTCTGGTATATTAGGAATCCTACGAATGACAAATGTAATGTCATCTATTCGTTTCTCCAATTTATTTTGCTACATTTATCCTGTTAGAGAAAAGTATCATACACTCAAAGAAAAACAAAAAAATTCTCTTTATCTAATGGAGTGGTGAACAGTTTTACTTGCTGGCCCCTTGCTACACTGTTATATCAGTAGAAAACCGAGCAGGAGTATTACGTTTTCTGTGGAACAATTTTGCCACTGTGTACCTTGGATTATAGCAGCACATTCAGGGGTTAGACAAAAATATGAAAAGACCAAAAACCAAACCCTTCATCATGTCTCATACGGTGCAGATACCACTTTAGAAGTCAAAACAGCTTCTAGTTGTCTTGGAACGGATTGGAAAACAGCGACAAGGCCACGTAACGATAATGGAGGTGGACAGCGATCACGCACTCTTCTCTCCAAAGCAGACTCAAAGACTCCATAATATGAAGGTTTCGTGACAAAGGCCAGCGAAAGTGCGACGATCCATCCGCGTGCTCACAAGACCAGTCCTGGACAAAGCATGCTGTTTCAACGGACGCCCTGTCATGATGGAACACGGGATTATTACTGGAGAACAAACATTGAACCATGGGCAAAAATTGTCACGTAATCTTTGGCAGTAACACGAACTCAAAGTGACCATGGGCCCATGGAATTCTGCGATATGGCTGCCAAATCATCATCGAACAGCTGTCCTGCTCCATTGTTGGGACTATCGGGGGCCAGAAGTTGGAAACAGTCTGAAAAATACTCATTTGAGCAAATTACTTTCTTCCATTGATCCATATTTCAGGTTCTATGGTTTTGGCATCGCGTTATCGTATTACGGGAATTTACAATAATGATGAGTGGTTTTGGAAATTACCTGCTCATGACGGTCCCTTAGGGCTAATTTGTTGCTGACAGCGTTCTCGAGTGCGACATTCAATCCTGAAATGGCTTTTAAAGCTGTCGTCCTCTTATTTTTTGTCATACTTCTCTTCAATGACCGTCTGTCACGATCACTCAACACACATTTTTGTCTGCTATGTGACTAAACGGATAATTTTTCTCGCTCTCCGTGTATGAGGCATAAATCTTAGATATGATGGCTCTCCGAAGGGCCGGCCATTGTGGCCGAGCGGTTCTAGGTGCTTCCGTCCGGAACCGCGCTGCTGCTACGGTCGCGCCGGCCGAAGTGGCCGTGCGGTTAAAGGCGCTGCAGTCTGGAACCGCAAGGCCGCTACGGTCGCAGGTTCGAATCCTGCCTCGGGCATGGATGTTTGTGATGTCCTTAGGTTAGTTAGGTTTAACTAGTTCTAAGTTCTAGGGGACTAATGACCTCAGCAGTCGAGTCCCATAGTGCTCAGAGCCATTTGAACCATTTTGCTACGGTCGCAGTTTCGAATAGTGCCTCGGCCATGGATGTGTATGATGTCCTTAGTTAGGTTTAAGTAGTTCTTAGTGTAGAGGACTGATGACCTTAGTTGTTAAGTCCCATAGTGCTCAGAGCCATTTGAACCATATGAGCCTCTCCGAACACCTAACACATCGGCTCCCGTGGCTACCAAAGCATCCACCGTAGGAGCACCAACCATTTTCCCACGTTCTAATTCAGTGAGATTCGATATAATTCACTCACGACTACACAGAAAACCTGTCTGACCACGGATGACAGTTGCAAGTTAGTGAGAACATTGCACAGTTGCCTTTCGTAGTCAAATTCAACGTCGCAACCTGCAGGCTCGTATAGCCTCTATATTTATATTCAACCACGCGTTTCTCGCTACTTTTCCAAATTTTTGTCCCAACCCTGCGCCACAAGTGCGTCACTCGCTGTAGAAGGGAATGGAGTGGAGCTGTCTGAAAGCACTAAGGATTTCATTGGGAACGACAGCGCTGAAGTTTCGCGATGACACATTGATACTGGTACCGACAGCACAGCCAACAGCAAATGACTTAGAGATGGTGACGCAGATGACAGCACATTCGTTAAACTGCTCGGTCATTCAATCAGCAATGACGACATTTATGTACGTTTCACTACAGCCATAGATGACAGACTGACAACTAACATCTTCCAAGTCAGGAGACACAAAGAAATAACATCTGTAGATTATAACGCACTGTCATCTTGCCAGGGCTTGCGATTAATAGTAACGTTAAAAATCTGTAATAGCTGGATTATGGAAGAAGCGTCACTGGACAGTATTCAGATGAAACAGAGTAATCACGCGCAATGGATGATACAATGATTTAGATTACATTATATTAGTACGGCACTTGGAATAGAGTAGTGTTCGAGAGAAACTTCAGTTAGCGTCTCCACGTTCGTTCGAAGATGCTTCCTTGAGTCAGTCGGTCACAAGAAAGATAATCAGTATGGAATGCAGAGGAGAGTAGCTCGAAGTGTTCTACTGAGGTCCTATTACTTCGAATGGCACTGGTCGTGGAATCTTACAGACCCTATGCCAACTTCTTCTACTACTACTATTCTTTTCCTTTCTAATCAAATAATCTTAAGTTAAATTATTCGAGTTTCTTAATCTAATGCTATTTTCTTACTTTTTATTTACCTGCAGTACCATAAGTACGAGACTCACAACGTAATGCCGTTTGTACAACTTGTAGAAAAATACAAATAAACTGGTCCATTTAGCTGGATTGCTGATGAATCGTCAATAAAGATAAATGTAAATGTAATTCCGGATAGAGCGACCATCCAATAACAGGACGAGTGTTGAGACGGATGTAACCTGTCCGTCGCCAACTTGTGAATCACATAGAGATACGCGTGGTAGCCACGTAATGACGCCCCACGGCAAGAATCTGTCATGCAGGCACGATGGCGGAGAAGGCATATTCGAACCTAGGACGGAGAGTCGTCGACAAATGCTGAAACATTTCTGAAATACCCCTTGAACGTAGGCTATAGTCGTTCAGACTCTACGAGTCTGGTAAGGACCTGGTAGTGACAAAGATAATAGTAATGTCAGTAATTCGCGTATTGCAGTTAATAAGTCACTGTCTGGAGAACTCTACAAACATTCAGTTAAATCCTGATAAGATTTAAAAGCCGTGAAATGTAAACAGCTCGAATTAAACGTTCAGAAAGATAAAGTATTGCACCTCACATATAGCAAAACACGTCATATCTTATGACTACAATATCTGTGAATCAGTACGTATATCACTCGCTTGATATACGTTACCAAGGTGTAACCAGTGATGGAGATATGATAAGGAACCAGCACTTAGTTGGCAGTAAGACAGGTGGTGGAGTTATTGATAGGATTGTTGATAGCATAGATGGAAAACGTAGTTACCTTATAAAGGATATTGCTTACAAAACACTTTAACGAAACATCTTAAAGTGTTTCTCAGGTCTGCGAAACCAATACCAAATAGGAATAACCGGAATGGTCACAGGCTTGCTTGAATCATAGGGATATATCATGAAATGGTGACAACCGCAGACTAGCAAGCGCTTGAAAATACACGAAACATTAGGCGAAAGCCCACCTATAGAGCCAGTATTGGGCAATGTACAGAGATATTACCGCGCAGACAAGGTTAGTCCTGTTACATGGTGAACTTAGGAAAAGAAGCACACATCCTTCCAGGGCACCATCGAACTCTTGTAAACTCTAAGACGTGGTAAAATGACAAGTATTCCCAGTCAAGCACTTTACGGTGGTTTCCAAAGCATGGATGTAGATGAACACACTATGTATATGCAGAATCCTAAAGCACACTTGCTGTATACAGGGTAATGAGAAAGAGTCTGAAAAACTTGTAAGGATGTTGCAGTGGATACTGTGTTGAGGAATAATTTTTAAGAAAAAACTGGATACGTATCACCGTTTCCGGGTTATTTGTCATTGAAGTTAGCCGATGAGATTGTCGCGCGCGCAAATCCAAGCGCTTACAAGCTCTAAAATGCGGTATGAACGGACATCTGTAGATCTGGGAGTTACCTCTTCTTCAGATGCTCACGACCAGTTACAATGTGCGTTTTTCGAATGTGGTATATTTTAACTAGATGAGCAACATCTACGTTTCCAGAATGAGATTTTCACTCTGCAGCGGAGTGTGCGCTGATATGAAACTTCCTGGCAGATTAAAACTGTGTGCTGGACCGAGACTCGACATCGGGACCTTTGCCTTTCGCCGGCAAGTGCTCTACCACTGAGCTACCCAACCAGGTTCGCAGGAGAGCTTCTGTAAACTTTGGAAGATAGGAGACGAGGTACTGGCAGAAGTAAAGCTGTGGGGACGGGGCGTAAGTCGTGCTTGGGTAGCTCAGTGGTAGAGCACTTGCCCGCGAAAGGCAAAGGTCCCGAGTTCGAGTCTCAGTCCGGCACACAGTTTTAATCTGCCAGGAAGTTTCAAGATCTACGTTTCTTCAGAATGAGGAAATCAAACGAGGAATAGGTTTGGCTACCATGTCTCTGGTAGGCTTCTGGAATTCGCGAGCGTGACTACCCGATTCGCTAACTTCAGTGCTAAATAAAGCGGGAACTGTGCGACGGTTAGAATTTTTTTCTTAACAACTAATTCTCAGCACAGGCTTCGGTGCAATACTCTTATAAGCTTCTCAGACTGTTTCTAATCACCCAATATAGTGTTGTACGACCAAGCCTTTTCCGTGTAATCAGTAAGGGCAAAAATCTAAAAATTTCTCTGATAAGTAGATCTAGTCCTCTGTCAGTTTTAGAATAACTCAGAAAATAATCACGAAAAGTGTTGAACTGAGGCATAAAACTTAGCCCAGTGAAAGCATTATGCAAGCACACACCAAGTTAATGGCTGATGAATTTAGTTTAAGAATAGCTATTGATACAAACGGTTAAGCTTTGTGTTAGGATTAATAGCATCTCTTGAAAATTCATAAGACAAAGACAGCAAATGTACCAGTATCGTCCAATGAAAACAGTTTGCGGAAAGTATCACCAAAACATCTTATGTCTATAAAGTCAAAAGAATAAGGGATAGCCTGCAAGTGTAACACTATACATGGACTACTAAAACATACTGACTCAGTATTTACTTGCCACGAAACTGTCGATGGAAATGTAATCCTCTGCTTCGCCTAGTTCACGTGGTCTAATTCTGGATACATACAATTAGTTACAGCAATGAAGTGAACCAATTCGTAGAACGAGTGAAGCTCCGTGTATTATGAATTAAGCAGCTCATCGCGGTCAGTGAACAAACATAAAAATTTCAGACAAGTGTATTTGTCTTGCTACGGTCTCTTGAAATCGAACTCAAGCGAATGACGTGAACGGTAACATTTCCCTACTGAATCTCTCTTGTAAATACAGAGACCTGGAAATTCCTGGACAGTTTTAACGTTACAGTGTTGTTTCATTAGCTTCAAAGTAATCATACGTCGAGAGAAAATAACACTTTTCTATTCCAGAACACTCCCTTTCACTCAGGATCAACCACCCTACTGTTAGGAGTTTTAATGATAAACATCGCTCGTTTTAGTAGGTAGACAGTATAAATTCTCGATTAGTGTTAATAAAAGTACAGAGCGAAGTTTCCTTCCCAGAAAGAACGCCTATTAGAAATTGTCAAAGAAAGTTTTGTAGATATCAGAGCTGTACTGAGTTATCGACCTAAAGTTTCAGTTAATGTCGCTATTTACAGCTATTGCATTACTGACAACTCTCCAATTCACAACGATGTTACAGACATACCATATCAACACCTGGTTCCGTTGACGACGTTGATAGTAATTATATCAGCTCATGCTATTGTAATCTTCTTGTGTGGCGTAAGATCACGTCAGTAATCCACAATAATAGCCCGGAACTCACACATTTGGCATCGACGTATATTCTTTGGTATTAACACGTGTTCATGCCAAGTTTGTGTCACATCACAGCGAAAGTTCCTCCCAAAGTTTTCAATTCTGTATTATGTTGAAACAGTCTGCCTGTCAACCATGTGTAATAAACGCTCTGTGTATGACCTTTCTAACGTTTACAAAAGTTTTCTCGTAAAGAATTAAATTTTAAATTTATGATGACGTTATATCTTTTGCGGGTCAAGCAAACAGAGTATACACGTCTTAAAATGGATAACTGGTCTTAGCATTTTGCACGAATACGTCGACCGTAATCATAATTATCATTACTTCCTGGTGAGAATTAGCGAGTTTTGTTCAACACCTAAGTGACATTAACCAGAGATTACACGCCCATACACCCGAACTCTAATGTCATACTTGCTCTCAGTATTACGTGCGTAAATTCAATCTTAACGCAGTTCATTGATATGTTCAGTAGTGACGCCTGTACGGAGCGAGCACCACTAACTGTTATACACCTCTTCCTACGTTCAACTAATTTCAGCCAGGAATAATCAGGTTGCATTAGCACGCAAATGGAAAGCTGTAAAGCACAGCAGGACACGGCATGCCACACTTCACGCGTATGGGCTGTACGGACCGCATGTGGGCCAAGGTCCGCCGGCTTTGCTCTATCCTTCTTCAAAGTACCCGGAAGTGCGCGGCATTTCATTGACTAACGCAGTGTGGCATTTTTCGGCCGCCACAACTCTCTTCACTTTGGAAGAGTCGTGATGTCAGCGTTATTTACCTTCCGCTATTTGTTTGTGGTATGACGGACCTTCACAGGCCTAAGTGGCTCTTCGCACAAAACGAGGCAGTCGAGCGATCTATCATTCATTACACGCCTCTAGAAATGAATGGGAGCGACACAAGAGACGGATAAGAATTCTCGGTAAATATTACGCAGATATGCTACAAAACGATATTGCATCAATATGCAGAAAGAATTTAAACATTTAGTTATCAATGAAAGAGCAAAACATAACAACGATCGACAAACGGAATTCTGTACAGCAAGACGCGCTTTGTGCTAAATTGCTAAGAAATTAGTAGCAGGAATCGTAAGATTTCTGAAGTCCCACGCATTATTCCACAAGCAACTGCAACAGTTTTAAATGTAGATGAAGGAACAGTATGGACACTTTACATGTCACTGGAAAGTATGTTCGTGAAGTCAAAGGGAATGGCTGGAACTATTTGTAGATTTAAAACACGTCGTTATCGAATTATTGAAGGATTACGTTTTGCAGGAACGAAAATAAAAACATCCCGAATAGATTGCAGATGTGGCATTTTCATTGGACTTGACTGTGCACTGCCCACAGTAAGACACTGCACGTTGAGAAACAACTTCTTTCTAATGTACCGGGAATGCAATTACAGAGAAAAAAACGTTGTAGAAGGGACACATTCTGACAATCACAGCTCACTTCCGTCAGGTCAACGCCGTTAAAAATAACGGGAAATAAGAAGACTTCATAGTAGCCTTAAAAAGATCGAAAGGATAGTTTCCCGACCGTTTCGAGAACAATTTATATAAACTTAATAAACCACGGAATAATGTAGATAGAGAGGTACAAATTGACACACACATGCTTGGAATGGCATGGGGTTTTATTAGCACAAAAAAAAATTCACGAAATGTCCGACAGATGGTGCTGGACAGCAAAACGTCAGTGACTGAGCATGACAATCGTGTATAAAAGGAACTGTAATGAGAGAGAGAATCAGATGCACCAGCAGTCGCAGCATGTTGACGTTACCTGAAAAGGCGCTTTTAGTGAAGCTGTATTATCAGAATGCGGAATGTGCTAGTTCAGCGTTACGATCCCATCGCCATAGGAAGGTGATTCGAACGGATGAAGGTCCGTTGACAAATGCTGCTGTGGCGAGAATGATTTCGAAGTTCGAAGCCACGGGTTGTTTAGGCGATAGATCCCGTAGTGACCGACCTTGCAAAAGGCGTAATGCTGCTGAGACACTTCAGGAATAAATGGAGACGGTAGCCGTTCGTCTATGCACGGGGAAGTCAGCGCTCGTGCAGTCGCACGTCGCACCGGCATTCCATACACTACAGTTTGATTGGCACTTAGGCGTACCCTCCGATGCTATCCGTACAAAATCCTTCGGCATCATGAATTGTTAACTGTCGATTTAGTGAAGCGGAGAGCATTTGCGGTGTGGGCGTTTCAAAAGATGGCGGAAGATGACGATTGGTTGAGTAACGTGTTGTGGACCGACGAAGCTAATTTCACCCTCCGAGGGTCTGTCAACGCCCTCAACTGCAGAATATGGGCTACCGAAAATCCTAGAACTGTAGTGGAAACTCCATTGCACGACGAGATAGTCACGTTATGGGTTGGATTTACCACATCTACCTTTGTCGGGCCTTTTTTCTTCGAGGAAATGCGTGATTCTGGTCTTGTAACTGCTACCGTGACGGGTGAGAGGTACGCCGATATGTTACAGAATCGCCTCATCCCCAGCCTGGCTGATAAACACCTGCTGGAACGTACGACGTTTATGTAGGATGGCGCTCCACGCCATATTGCTAGACGCGTGAAAGATCTCTTGCGCGCGTCGTTTGGTGATGATCGTGTGCTCAGCCGCCACATTCGTCATGCTTGGCCTCCCAGGTTCCCAGACCTCAGTCCGATTATTGGCTTTGGGGTTACCTGAAGTCGCAAGTGTATCGTGATTGACCGACATCTCTAGGGATGCTGAAAGACAACATCCGACGCCAATGCCTCACCATAATTCCGGACATGCTTTACATTGCTGGTCACAACATTATTCCACGACTGTAGCTATTGTTGAGGAATGATGGTGGACATATTGAGCATTTCCTGTAAAGAACACCATATTGGCTTTGTCTTACTTTGTTATGCTAATTATTGCTATTCTGGTCAGATGAAGCGCCATCTCTCGGACATTTTTTTGAACTTTTGAATTTTTTTGGTTCTAATAAAACCGCATATCATTCCAAGCATGTGTGTCAATTTGTACCTCTTTATCTATATTATTCCGTCATTTATTCAGTTTTCAAATTTATACTGACTTTTTGGTCACCCGGTATATACATGGAGCTGTTTTCGAGACCGTTTTTCATTTCAGTTGAAAGCATCCCTGTGCATCTGCTGATATAATTGACTGATCTGAAGGGTAATTCCCGTTTTAAAGACAGATCCCTTTAACGTTAAAACTGTTCAGGAATTACCACATCTCCACAATGAGGTTGCCAATATGCTTCGATATTTCGACCAAAATATGCGTGTGAAAGGTGAAACCAAATAAGTCACGATTACGTGGCAACCTGAATGCGAAAGTCTGTCAAACTGGCTGCGTCTGGTGGTACACCGACAGTTTACACCAGGTGAAAATTATATTGTGTCTTCAGTGCCAAAAGGGATTAAATGACAACGAAGGTCTGTTTCGTTTGTGATCTATTTTGTTGAAAAACGTTAAATATAACACCAAGTCGTATGCAGTGAGATCCATTGCCATTTAAATGCGATGTGTTAGCAGTTTCCCCCTCCTCACGCTCAGACAAGCGTGCTGTGTTGGTAGGGAAACTGTGCCATACAGGAGGAGTTCTACGGCAACCGTGCCTGGGCCCGGATCGCAAGCCGGATCCCTGCCCTCCACTAATGCTATGAGTCATCAGTCTTCTGACTGGTTTCATGTGGCGAGCCACGAATTTCTCTCCTGTGCTAAACCTCTTCATCTCAAAGCAGCACTTGCAACCCAAGTCCCTAACCATCTGCTGTATGTATTCCAGTCTCTATCTTCCTCTACAGATTGGCCCTCTACAGCTCCCTCTAGTACCAAAAAAGGCAGTCCTTCATGTCTTACCAGACGTCATTTTATGCTCTCCCTTCTCCTTCTAAGTGTTCTCCACATATTTCTTTCTCTCCGATTCTGCGCAGAACCTCCACATGCCTTACCTTATCAGTCCACTTAATTTTCAGCATTCGCCTGTTGCACCATATCGCAACTGCTGCGATTATCTTCTGTTCCAGTTTTCCAACTGTCAATGTTTCACTGCCATACAATGCTATGCTACAAACGTACAGTTTTAGAAGTTTCTTCCTCACGAAAATGCCTATACTAGTAGACTTCTCTTAGCCAGGAAAGCCCTCTTTGACAGCGCTAGCTGATATGGAGGTCCTCCTTGCTTCGTCCATCATTATTTTTCTGCCTACGTAGCATAATTTCTTAACTTCATCTGTTTCATGATCATCAATCCTGATGTTAAGTTTCTCGCTGTTCTCGTTTCTCCTACTTCTCATTACTTTCGTCTTTCTTCGATTTACTCTCAACCGATATTTTATACTCATTAGACTGCCCATTGCATTCAGCAGATCATGTAATTTTCCTTCACTCTCGCTCAGGATAGCAGTTTCATCAGCGAATCTTATCACTGACACCCGTTTACCTTAAATTATTATTCCACTCTAGACCTTTCTTTTTTTTTCGATCTTCGCTTCTTTGATGTACAGATTGAACAGTAGGGCCAAAGGACTACATGCCTGTCTTACACCCTTTTTAATCAGAGCCCTACGTTCTTGGTCGTTCTCTCTTATTATTCCCTCTTGGCTCTTATACATATTGTATATTACCGGTCTTTTCCTATAGCTTGCGTCTATTCTCCTCAGAATTTCGAACATCTTGCGCCATTTAACACTATCGAACGCCTTTTCCAGGTTGACAAACCCTATGAACCTGTCTTGATTTTTCTTTAGTCTTGCTTGCCTTATCACCCGCAATGTTAGAATTGCTCTCAGCTGCCTTCACCTTCCTTAAACACAAAATTTTTCTGTATATTATTCATGTCAGGACTTGGACGCATCACCTCTTAAGCTCATTGTGCAATAATTCTCGCACTTGTCAGCTGTCGCAGTCTTCGTAATATTGTAAATGATGTTTTTCCGAAAGTCAGACGGTATATTGCCGGACTCACATATTCTACACACCAGCGTCAATAGTCGTTTTGCTGCCACTACCCCCAATGATTTAAGAAATTTTGATGAAATGTTATCGGTCTCTTGTGCCTTATTACATCCACTTCCGCCAAAATTGTTTTCAATTCTGATTCTTATACTGGATTCCCTATCCCTTCTAAATCGATTCCTGTTTCTCCTTCTGTAACATCAGACAAATCTTCCCTCTCATATAGGCCTTCAATGTACTCCTCCCACATATCCGCTCTCTCCTCTGAATTTAACAGTGGAATTCCGGTCTCACTCTCACCGTTAGCACCCTTGCTTTTAATTACACTGAAGGTTGTTTTGATTTTCCTGTATGCCGAGAATCTGCTTGCAACTATCATTTCTTTTTCGTCTTCTTCACATTTTTCATGCAATCATTTCGTCTTAGCTCCCCTGCACTTACTCTTTATTTCATTTTTCAGGGACTTGTATTTCAGTATTCCTGAATTTCCCCGAACAGTTTTGTACTTCCTTCCTTCATCGATCAACTGAAGTATTTATTCCGCTACCCACGGTTTCTTTGAGGTTAGATTCATTGTACCTAAGTTTCTCTTCCGAGCTTCTGTGATTGCCCTTTTTAGAGATGCCAATTCCTCTTGAACTGTACTACCTAGTGGACTATTCTTTGTTGCCGTATGAACAGCCTTAGAGAGCTTCAGCCATATCTTGTCATTCCTTAGCATTTCCGTATCCCACTTCTTTGCGTATTGATTCTTCCTGAATAATGTCTTAAACTTCAGCCAACTCTTCATCACCACTACATCGTTATCTGAGTCTATATCTGCTCGTGGGCATACCTTACCATCTGGAATCTGATTTCGGAATCTCTGTCTGACCATGATGTAATCTAACTGAACTATTCCCGCGGCATCGTGCCTTTTCCGTTTATAACTCCTCTTCTTGTGATTGTTCGACAGAGTATTTGCTATTACTAGCTGGGATTTATTACAGAACTCAATTAGTCTTTATCCTGACCCATTCCTTGTCCCAAGCCCATATTGTGCTGCAACCTTTTCTTCTACTCCTTCTCCTATAACGGCATTCCAATACCACATGACTATTAGATTTTCATCTCACTTTGCGTATTGTTCTACACTTTCTATATCCCCATATACCTTCTCTCGCTCTCTTCATCTTCAGCTTGTGACGTCGGCATGTATAACTGAACTATCGTTGTCGGTGTTGGTTTGCTGTCGATTCTGATAAGAATAACCCTATCACTGTAATGTTCGCAGTAACACACTCTTTATTCTACCTTGCTATTCACAACGAATTCTACTCCCGTTTTACCACTTTATGTTGCTGTTAATGTTACCCTATACTCACCTGACCAGAAATCCTTGTCTTTTTTCCATTTCACTTCACTGACCCTTACTATATCTAGATTGAACCTGTGCATTTCGCTTTTTAGATTTTCTAGCTTCCCTACCATATTCAAGCTTCTGACATTCCACTCTTCGACTCGTAGAACGTTATCCTTTCGTTGATCATTCAATTTTTTTCATGGTCACCTCCCCCTCGGCGATTTCCTCACAGAGATTTGAATGGGGGATTATTCAGGAATATCTTACCAATGGAGAAATCATGACACTTTTTGAATTATAGGCGACATGTTTTGTGGATACTTGTTATGTGTCTGTAATTCTGTGGTTTCCACTGCTTTCTGCATCCTCATACCATTGATCACTGCTGATTCTTCTGCTTTTAGGGTCAGTTTCCCATCCCAGTGCAAGAGAGTGCCCTAAACCTCTGTCTGCTCCTTCATCCTCTTGCCGGAAGTGTTCGGTTCCCAAAGCTGATTCTTAATCAAAATTTAAGCGGTGGAGAGTTTCGAGCTCGGGACGGACTGCGACTTGAATACTCATCAGGGACGCTACTCCTAGACCACGGGTTCCCGCCAATGCAACTTAAAAACTAAAAGACAGTTCTTCGCCACAGCCCTCAGAAGAGGCAGCGGTACTGACAAGGGAACCTCCCCTTCGCACCCCCCTCAGATTTAGTTATAAGTTGGCACAGGGATAGGCTTGAAAAACTGAACACAGATCAATCGAGAAAACAGGAAGAAGTTGTGTGGAACTATGAAAAAAATAAGCAACATATACAAACTGAGTAGTCCATGCGCAAGGTAGGCAACATCAAGGAGAGCGTTGGCTTACGAGCGCCGTGGTCCCGTGGTTAGCGTGAGCAGCTGTGGAACGACAGGTCCTTGGTTCGAATCTTCTCTCGGGTGAAAATTTTAATTTTTTATTTTCAGATAATTATGAAAGTTCAGGCACTCACACATAATCAACTTCGCTCTCCAAAATTCCAGGACATGTTCAGATTTGCTTGGACATATACAGAATTTGACGGTCTACGCACGGAAACATTTGAAAACGTAAAAAACATATGTTTTGACAGAGCACAGGGAAAACTGTGCGACTCTGAAACTGTTGCATTCATTTGATGCAGTTTATGTGACAAACTCTTATGTTTTCATCACTCTTTTTGGAGTGATTATCACATCCACAAGAAAACCTAAATCGGCCAAGGTAGAAGAATCTTTTTACCCATTCGCCAAGTGTGCAAGTTAGGTGGGTCGACAACATATTCCTGTCATGTGACGCTCATGCCGTCACCAGTGTCGTAAAGAATATATCAGACGTGTTTTCCTGTGGAGGAATCGGTTGACCAATGACCTTGCGATCAAATGTTTTCGGTTCCTATTGGAGAGGAACGTCCTTTCGTCTACTAATCGCACGGTTTTGCGGTGCGGTCGCAAAAGACAGACACTAAACTTATTACAGTGAACAGAGACGTCAATGAATGAACGGACAGATCGTAACTTAGCGAAAATAAAGAAAGTAAAATTTTCACTCGAGGGAGGGCTCAAACCAAGGACCTTTCGTTCCGCACTTGCTCACTCTAACCACGAGACCATGGCGCTTATCAGCTAATATTCTCCTTTATGTTGCCTATCTTGCACATGGACTACTCAGTTTGTATATTTTGCTTATTTTTTCATAGTTCCACACAACTTCTTCCTGTTTTCTCGATTGATCTGTGTTCAGTTTTTCAAGGCCTATCCACTGTGTCAATTTATAACTAAATCTGGGGGGGGGGGGGGTGCGATGGGGAGGTTCCCTTGTGAGTGACCCCCATGTCACCCTCTGCCGATAGTCGCCGGATGCGGATATTGAGAGGTGTGTGGTCAGCACACCGCTCATCGGTCGTTATCAGTTGTGACTGGGGCTGTGAGTTTTCAATCACGTAGCTCCCCAGCTGATCTCACAAGGGCTGAATGCTACCTGCCTTGCCAACAGCACTTGGCAAACTTCTATGGTCGTACATCCAAGTGCTGGAGAAGACTGACAGCTCTTAGCTTTGGCGATCTGACGGAAACCGGTATTACCATCGCAACAAGCCGTTAGCTATAGAGTAATAAGTGGATGATCAAACTTTTCGTCCTAGCTCCTGTGTACTTGTATATGCAGCGTCTCATGGTAACATACGCACACTTGCAGGCGTACCTGGTGCTGAAGGGCCACGGGAAGCTGGAGCAGGAGGGCAGCAGCGCGGCGCCGCGCCCGCAGGCGGCCAAGTTCCTGTCCAAGGCGCGCTCCGCCAACTCGCAGTGCCTGCCGTCCACCAACTCCTCCGCCGCGGAGCTCACCGGCCGCCTCTCCGACGTCGACGTCCAGGTCAGCCCCGACCACTCACCGCCACCGCTTAGAACTTTAGGCACCAACAGCCGAGCATCTGGCCGTTATGGCAAATGTAAACATAAAGACTCACATTTCCCTTCCGTACTCTTAATCCCATATGTTTCCCTTACAGTGCATCCCAAACCCCAATTAATTTCAACGTTCCTTCCTACCTCATCCCATTACTTCACTTTCCAATGTAACCAACGACCTCGAAAAGAATTGCCACACGAAACAGTAATAAATATAGGGTGTTACAAAAAGGTACGTCCAAACTTTCAGGAAACATTCCTCACACACAAAGAAAGAAAATACGTTATGTGGACATGTGTCCGGAAACGCTTACTTTCCATGTTAGAGCTCATTTTATTACTTCTCTTCAAATCACATTAATCATGGAATGGAAACATAGAGCAACAGAACGTACCAGCGAGACTTCAAACACTTTGTTATAGGAAATGTTCAAAATGTCCTCCGTTAGCGAGGATACATGCATCCACCCTCCGTCGCATGGAATCCCTGACGCGCTGATGCAGCCCTGGAGAATGGCGGATTGTATCACAGCCGTCCACAATACGAGCACGAAGAGTCTCTACATTTGGTACCGAGGTTGCGTAGACAAGAGCTTTGAAATGCCCCCATAAATGAAAGTCAAGAGGGTTTAGGTCAGGAGAGCGTGGAGGCCATGGAATTGGTCCGCCTCTACCAATCCATCGGTCACCGAATCTGTTGTTGAGAAGCGTACGAACACTACGACTGAAATGTGCAGGAGCTCCATCGTGCATGAACCACATGTTGTGTCGTTATTGTAAAGGCACATGTTCTAGCAGCACAGGTAGAGTACCCCGTATGAAATCATGATAACGTGCTCCATTGGGCGTAGGTGGAAGAACATGGGGCACAATCAAGACATCACCAGCAATGCCTGCCCAAACGTCCACAGAATATCTGTGTTGATGACGTGATTGCACAATTGCGTGCGGATTCTCGTCAGCCCACACATGTTGATTGTGAAAATTTACAATTTGATCACGTTGGAATGAAGCCTCATCCGTAAAGAGAACATTTGCACTGAAATGAGGATTGATACTTCGTTGAATGAACCATTCGCATAAGTGTACCCTTGGAGGCCAATTAGCTGCTGATAGTGCCTGCACACGCTGTACATGGTACGGATACAACTGGTTCTCCCGTAGCACTCTCCATACAGTGACGTGGTCAACATTACCTTGTACAGCAGCAACTTCTCTGACGCTGACATTAGGGTTATCGTCAACTGCACGAAGAAATGCCTCGTCCATTGCAGGTGTCCTCGTCGTTCTAGGTTCTCCCCAGTCGCGAGTTATAGGCTGGAACTTCCGTGCTCCCTAAGACGCCGATCAATTGCTTCGAACGTCTTCCTGTCGGGACACCTTCGTTCTGGAAATCTGTCTCGATACAAACGTACCGCGCCACGGCTATTGCCCCGTGCTAATCCATAAATCAAATGGGCACCAGCCAACTCCGCATTTGTAAACATTGCACTCACTGCAAAACCACGTTCGAGATGAACACTAACCTGTTGATGCTATGCACTGATGTGCTTGATGCTAATACTGTTGAGCAATGAGTCGCACGTCAACACAAGCACCGAAGTCAACATTACCTTCCTTCAATTCGGCCAACTGGCGGTGAATCGAGGAAGTACAGTACATACTGACGAAACTTAAATGAGCTCTAACATGGAAATTAAGCGTTTCCGGACACATGTCCACATAACATCTTTTCTTTATTTGTGTCTGAGGAATGTTTCCTGAAAGTTTGGCCGTACCTTTTTGTAACACCCTGTATATTATGAATTAAGTCCAAAAACCTGCTTCTGTTTTGAGATGTTTATTTAATCACGACAGGCCTGTTTCAGCACTATTGCCATCATCTGGCGATCTGAAAGTAATGGTTTTATTATATACTATTTTCTAGGGCGGATGGTAGCCTACTTGTCATATATGAGATTGACAACCATACATTTATGGAATTCTTACCTTACCTGTTACGTCGCTGCTTAGTCGCTCACGCATTTTCCTTACGTCTTTTAAAGTTATTTTATGACGTATCTTTCATAGGCTATACCTGTTGCAAATTTTAGCCTGAATTTTATTTACCCGCCAGGGTAACAGAGAGCGCTAACGCGTTGCTTCCTGGACTCGGGTAGGCGCGCCGGCCCCGGATCGAATTCGCCCGGCGGATTAACGACGAGGGATCATCACAATAAAATAAGAGAAATCAGGGCTCGCCCAGATAAATTTAAGCACTCTTTTTTTTTTCCGCGCGACGTTCGAGAGTGAGACGGAAGAGAGACTGAAGTTGGTTCATTGAACCCTCTGTCAGGTACTTATTTGTGAATAGCAGAGTAATCACGTAGATGTAGATGCAGATGTAACCCAAGAAATTTTCTCATCTTACTAAACTGTCGTCGCCCATCCTATTTGAAAGCCTCAGCTCACCTTCTTCCTGCGTGTCCTACTCATCTTATTATTCCTAAATTCGAACTTTCACTTGTTTCTCCCATTACAGTGAGTGTTAGTGGTGTAAATGCAGATAAATGGTTCAAATGGCTCTTAGCAATATCGGACTTAACTTCTGAGGTCATCAGTCCCCTACAACTTAGAACTACATAACCCTAGGTAACCTGAGGATATCACACACATCCATGCATGAGGCAGGATTCAAACCTGCGACTGTAGTGGTTGCGCGGTTCCAAACTGCAGCGCCTATAACCGCTCGGCCACTCCGGCGGGCCTAAATGCAGATATTGAGGTAACTGGCGCGTTTATATGTACCCAATTTATTGTACTACTTGTTTTTTTTGTTTCTATCTAACAGTCTTCCCAAAAATAAATCACATAAATTAATTTTTCTGCATTGTCGTTTTCCACCACTAAGTGGGGTATTCTTGTCAGTATAGAATTACCGTTTTGCATCCACTCGCCCACACTTCAGCAACTGACCTGCTGCTCTGGGCAGAATGAGTGGCTTGCTCTTGCAACATGTACATGGACGTACTAGACAACCTAAAAACACATTGATCAAAATAGCTATAATTATTAATCTGCAAATGTAGTAAATACTGATATAATGCTGTTCAGCACACTGTAGCTCTCCAGACGTGGAGAGTACCAGCAAAATAAGACAACCGGAGAGACCAGAACCGAAACGGGCAGATCAGGTTCGCCAAGCTGCAGTGAAGGCAAATCTCCTAGGTGTAGAGCACCCACGATGAAGACTCCTGGTCTTCCAGGTTGACGGTTACTCATGTAAAATGCTGACACGTCAGGACACTCAATGCATGGCCAACAGGAAGATACCTGGTGATCAAAAAATCAGTTTAAATTTGAAAACTGAATAAATCACGGAATAACGTAGACAGAGAGGTACAAATTGACACACACTCTTGGAATCACATGGGGTTTTATTAGAACCAAAAAAATGCAAAATTTCAGAAAATGTCCGACAGATGGTGCTTCATCTGATCAGAATAGCAATAATTAGCATAAGAAAGTAAGGCAAAGCAACTATGATGTTCTTTACAGGAAATGCTCAATAAATCCACCATCATTCCTCAACAAGCATGTCCGGAGTTATGGTGAGGCATTGACGTCGGATGTTGTCTTTCAGCATCCCTAGAGATGTCGGTCGATCACGATACACTTGCGACTTCAGGTGAACCCAAAGCCAATAATCGCGCGGACTGAAGTCTGGGGATCTGGGAGGCCAATCATAAGTGGCGACTGAGCGCACGATCATCACCAGACGACGCGCGCAAGAGATCTTTCACGCGTCTAGCAATACTTTGTTGTTCATTTTTTTTATTCTATTGAAACCCTATGTCATTCCAAGCATATGCGTAAATTTTTACCTCTCTATGTACATTATTCTGTGGTTCATTAAGTTTTCAAATTTGTACTGACTTTTTGATCAACTGGTATATACTGGAGCAAATGTTGGCAAAGTTACAAGAAATTTTTCTCTTCTAATTCTTGTAGTATCAAAAGCCTACACCGCCCTAGAAGTGCACAAATACTAGTAAACGAACGGGAAACACAGAGGACGCAATTGGGAGCTCTCCAATGAACAAGATGGCATTGAATGGGCTTACTCAAAAGAGGAGACGGACAAATACAGAGACTGCAGGTAACTTCTCGAATGTGGAACCGGGTTCTACATTCATAAATCAAGTTATTAATTTTGCAATGACAAATACTCTCACGCTAAGCAGCAAAAAATTTCAAGGCAAACGCGTCATTTCTGGACATAAATATCGCCGGACGGAGAAGCATTGAATCAGATTTACCATGCAGGTATCCAAAATAGATTCCAAAACAGTATTAAAATTGTCAGAAGCTTTGTGGAGACAGATTAGGACATTAACCGTGTCTTAATTACATCCAAAACAAGAACGGAACTCAAGGGGAACTAAATGGAAATAGAATGACAAACACAACATAGGAGATCCGGTGGAAGGAAGTACAAAATAAAACGTCATCAAAGCAATTAAGAGTACCTAGCAAAAGCTTAACTGGCCATTAGGGAGCAACCAAATGTCGAAAGTAAGAACAGTAAGAAGTAACTTCCATAGTTATAAGAAAATGAAAACGACCAAGCAAAATTTGGTTTAACATATAAAGTCCAAGAATTTGCGCTGGAGAGGAGAAATACGAGGAAAAGTTGAATTCAAGAAATGAACAATACGACGCTGAAAGGGAGAGATAAAAACCGGCAGCAAACACAACGCATCCTAAGACAACACGACCAGGAATACTACAACAATATGATAAGAGAAGCACAGGATGATTTCAAGCATTATGGAACAAGTCAGATAAATGAGAAAATTTAAAAAAAATATTTCGTAAGTTTTCTGAAACAGAGCAGATTATAAAGGATCAGCAGGGAAAAATACTAACAAACAATACTGACATACAGAAATGATGGGAACATACTTCTCACTGCTACTCAAATCCACTGACCCAGAGTCTTAGAGTAAATTTGAAAAATCTGATGCAGTGTACAAGTCATCTGTAAATGAAATACAGCAAGTAATAAAGAAATTAAATAATAATAAGTTTGTGGTGAAGACCAGATATGTGCTGAGTTGTTAGATTCTGAACGACCGCAGATGGTATTCGAAATAGAGACATTAATAGAAACAATTTGGATGACATACACTATACCTACAGACTAGAAGACCGCAATTGTATCCATTGTATTTAACAAAAATTATCGCCTGGTGTATGGTAAATACACCGGAAGTACTTTACTCGATGTTACCATAAAATCCTATCCATGTGCCTATTAAACAGACCGAGCCTTCTAACTGAAGAACTAATTGGTTACTACCAACGCTGTTTCCGTTGAAACATATACACATTAGGTCGTAAAGACCAATAATTGAGAAGGTGTGTGAATTCAGTGTAGATGTCAACATGTCATTTCTAGTTTTCTCAAAGGCTCGTGATAGTATACGCTGACAGACACTAAAAAATACACAAGTAAAAAAAAAAAAAAAGGTTTTGCATCACCTCGGATGCGGGAGTTCCAGGACCTGCACAGAAAATTGGAATAGAGATCAACATAAACATCATTTACACCCTTTTTAATGCTCGTGAAAACCACACATTGATTCTTATACCACTATACAACGAGACCTTCAGAGGTGGTCGTCCAGATTTCTGTAAACAACGGTAACTCTAATACCGTCTTCTTGCAGTGATGAATGCCTGTTTTCGTCGTGGCATACTATCCACAAGTTCATCAAGGCACTGTTGGTACAGGTTGTCCCACTCCTCAACGGCGATTCGGCATAGATCCCGCAGAGTGGCTTATGGGTCTCGTCGTCCATAAACAGCCCTTTTCAATCTGTCTCAGGCATGTTCGATAAATTCAATGCCTAGAGAACATACTGGCCACTCTAGTCGAGCGATGTCGTTATCCCAAAGGAAGTCATTCACAAGATGTGCACGATGGCGGCAAGAATTGTCATCCACGAGAACGAATGCCTCGCCAATATACTGCCGATTTGGTTTAACTATCGGTCGGAGTATGGCATTCACGTACGGTACAGACATCATGGCGTCTTCCATAACCACCAGCGACGTACGTCGCCCCACATTATGTCCCCCCAAAACATCAGGGAACCTCCACCTTGCTGCACTCGTTGGACAGTGTGTCTAAGGCGTTCAGCCTGACCGGGCTGCATCCAAACACGCCTCGGACGACTGTCTAGTTGAAGCCACATCCGACACTCTTCGGTGAAGAGAACGTAATGACAATCCTGAGCAGTCCATTCCGCAAGTTGTTTGTCCCATCGGTACCGCGCTGCATGATGTCGTTGTTGCAAAGATGGACCTCGCCATGGGCATCGGGAGTGAAGTTGAGCATAATGCACCCTGTTGCGCACAGTTTGAGTCTGTGTCTGCACGAAAATCATTCTTCAACATGATGGCGTTGCTGTCGGGGTTCCTTCGAGCCATAATCCGTAGGCAGCGGTCATCGACTGCAGTAGTAGCCCTGGGTGGCCTGAGCGAGGCATGTAATCGATAGTTTCTGTCTCTCTGTACCTCCTCCTTGTCCGAACAACGTAGCTTTGGTTCACTTTGAGACGCCTGAACACTTTCGTTGTTGAGAGCCCTTCCTGGCGCAAAGTAACGACGCAGACGCGATCGAACCGCAGTATTGACCGTCCAGGCATGATTTAACTACAGACAGCACGAGCCGTGTACTTCCTTCCTAGTGGAATGACTGGAACTGCTCGGCTGTCGGACCTCCTCCGTCTAATAGGCGCTGCTCATGCATGGTTGTTTACATCTTTGGGCGGCTTTAGTGACATTTCTGAACAGTCAAAGACACTGTGTCTGTGATACAATATCCTAAGTCAACGTCTATCTTCCGGACTTCTGGGAACCGAGGTGATGCAAAACTATTTTTGATATGTGTATGAAGAATTGACATATCATCAAAGCTAATCAGATCAATTAAATTCTGCATATAAGACACTTTGTCATGTAACGACATCTGTGTGGTTCTCAAAACAGAGACAAGGGGACGCTATTTCACCTATTTAAAAAAATCTCGGCTTAGAAGAATTTAGTATAACTAATCCACAAGCGATCCAAATCGAGGAGGTGAACATTACTTGAAATGCCTACGGAGATGTACCTTTAGTAAGTAGTCCCAAAACAGAACTAATCAGAAAAATACAATATTATTATAAAATCTCTTAGAAAACACGATTACATGTCAATGAAAAAAGTCATAAGTAAAAAATTTCTTTCATCTACATCTACGTCTACAAGCATACTCTGCAAATTACACTTATGTGCCTGGCAGATGGTTCCTCGAACCACCTTCACAGTAGTTCTTTATTATTCCGCTCTCGGACAGTGCTGGAAACAAACGAATACCAATATCTTTCCATACGATCTCTGATTTCGCGTATTTTGTTATGACGATGGTTTCTCCCTATGGAGGTCGGCGTCAACAGATTATAGATGGATTAACTTTCATGATGGTTAACTCTATCACTGCTCAGGACGTCTTTTTAGCAACAACACTAGAGCGGAAATAAAAATATATGTCCATATAGCAACTTCGAACGTAACTCTTTTAAGTATCATGAAAATCTTAAAGAAAATATCGCTTAGTGCTACTACAAAATTCGTTTGTGTGAAACCTCTCTGCTTTTAGAAAGCGTAGCTATCTGTTCCGACGCTGGCCCTACTGTTCTCTAGCAGACAGGCTTGTCTGCTACCATCCAGCATGCAACTACAAATACATTTGCTCATTCATCCTCTCACACAGAAGGGAAGGGGGATGACAGTACTTTATCATATACAGTATATAAAAGAAAGCGGATGTAGGGTCTGTATGAGACTGTGTGACATGAATTACATATAAACTGTGTTTTAAAGTGTAATAGTGTGACAGATAGTTCTTGTTTATGTGTAAAAGTAACACATTTCACTGCTCAGTCTCCTCCCAGATAGTCAGAAACACCACAGTAAATTTAGAAGAGGAATTTATGCCGTAAATGACAACAGATTTAAGAAATTAACATGAAAGGAATCCAACAGAAACCTTTCATAACCCCAACGCACCGGGAAAATACTGTGCAGGGAATTTTCTGGCCATGCTAGGACATTCCCAAGCAGGCTTCTCACACCGAACTTACACCAAAAATGTAAAAAAAAAGGCAAAAGGTCACCAGATACTTGCTAAAACACAATAATTTCAACACATCTTTAGAATATACCAATTTCAAAGAGAAAAAAAAAAACAATCTGTGACACCTATTTAAAAGATAGTGTAGACCTAATTCGGTCAGCAAGTAAAAACAGTGGTCCCTGTGTCATTAATATGAAAACAATTTCTGGTTGTTACCCTTATGGAGTGCACCAGTATTTGCCCATTGCAAGAGCCAACTGATCACAGGAAAATTTATGAGTAATTGTTAACAACTAAAATCTATGAAAATAGCAAAGGTGCCACAGCAAGTTTAAAAAAAATATAAAAATAACATCAGTATTATAAAGCAGAATATTACAATGCACAATCCGCAAAAGCAAGTAAAATGACGATAGAAAAAACATGTTTTACAAAGTGGTTATCGCAAAAAAGTTCTATATCTTATAAAACTAATAATTTGTAGAATTAAAATACCTTTGTGGCACTAATTTAATCACTCTACTATATTTCAGTTAGTCAGCAAACAATGATCACTGTGTCATTATACTGAAACTACAATTTATTATGTGATTGCTACCCTTAAGGGGTTCCTCACAATAAACATGTCCATGCAAAGGCTAATCGATCACAGTCCAATGAGAATGAATAGCTATCTGACTGATAAACGAAGCAATGCCACAGGGATGAATTTACGAAACAAAATACCACATATCTAATACATCACACAAGAACAAACACTGATCAATAAAACAGCTCTGAAAGTACAATAGTCAACATCTAAAAAAAAAAACACCAATAAATAAAACACCTGCAAAATACAAGAGTCAAAGTCTAAAAAAAAAACAATAAATAGAACACCTGCAAAATACAAGAGTTAGTCTATATAAGGGAAGGGGGGGGGGTGTTCGTCACCGCAGCTGTCAGCAGGGTTTTATTGTCCATCTGTTGCGTGCAATCCCGCCGTCTCTGCCCTCGCATGAAGTTTCTCTAGGTGGCCCGTGTCACGTACATCTCAATTTGGTTCCATGTTTGTGTTGTCAAATTCATGCGGTATCCTCGTTTGACACGCCAGGTTGATATGCCCGGGCAAGGATGACACTTAATGGCTCTTCTTTGTGCCACCCTTAGCTACCAGAGAACATCGAACTATGATTTACTGTCGCTTGACTGTGGGCATCCGCCAGGAAATGTTGATAGGCGTCGTTGAAGTCTGCCAGTTTCTCTGGACACTATGTGTCAAAAGACTCCACGCCCCTTGTGTTGTTACATTCTTGAGTTATCCTCAATTGGCTCGCCGGTTTGATATTCCTGGGCAAGGATGACACTTACTGGCTCTTCTTTGTGCCACCCTTAGCGACCAGAGAACATCGAACCATGTTTTACTGTCGTTTAACAGTAGGCACCCGTCAGGAAATGTCGATAGGCGTCGTTGACGTCTGCAAGTTTCTATGGACAGTACCTGTCAAAAGGCTCCACGCCCCTTTATCCCCTGTCTTTTGTCGTTTCACCGCGGCCGTCTCGTCACGGTCGCATGCGTGTGGTTCGTTGCCAGATGGATTTTCGTGTGGTGGACCGCTCGGCCATCTCAGGTCATCGCCTCCACGGAGGGTCGCCTTGGTGCGGCCGGCCATTAGCTCCGGGCACAAGGGAAAGTGTTTGTCCCGTACCCTTCTTTTGTTGTGACCACGCTCCCGAAGTGGCCCGGTTGACAGTGTGTCCAGCTGGGAAACCCGCCGGTTTACAACTAGTCCGGCTGCTCCCGTTGTCTTGTAAGAGTTTAGCCAGTTCGCTTTCACGTTCTCAACTGCATTCACAGAAATTGTTCATCATAGTTATGTGATTACAAAATGTCATACATAATACCACTTAGTATTTTCTTTCACAATTTTTAAGAACAAAAGTGAGACTTAATTTTTTTTAAATAAAAAAGTTAGATTAATCGACAATATAAAAATATAAGTTAAATGTCTTGACAATATAAAAAATAAAAGTGAAATCACTTGACAGTACAAAAATAAAAATTAAATGAACTGACCATATAATATCTAAATCCACATCACTAATGTGGTTCACTTGCGTTTTAATAAATCAGATGCTACTTATTAATTCACTAAAATGAATAGGAGTATGCCTTGTGCAAGTATAGGTCAGGACAGCATAGGGTTCACATGTTATTTACACACACACACACACACACACACACACACACATGCATACCTGTTGTCTATACTACAAACTATCTACCCATAAACATGTATTACTCAAAATTCTACTTCAATCCACTACTAGTTAATCCAACAAGCTACTTCAATGCTACTTCATCACAGCGTTTATACCACTACAACATTGTTCTAATTCGTCCTCTTCTTGACACGGCATACGTCTTGTCACATGATAAATATGAAGAAACTTTCCTTAAACATACACAGTAAAAAGAACAATGGTTATTTACACGCCAAAACATTTATACCAGTTGATACACCTGATAAGTGACTCGCAATTATACATTTATCATACTCATATGTTTATACATAAAACAGTAAGACAATTTCATCCCTTCTTTAAGTTACGTTTCGCTTCTAAATCAGTTATTTCGCCTGTGGTGGTTATTCTGGATTCATTTCTCATGAATGGCAAAATTGTGGTCTCCTCTATTCTTAAACCAAGCTTTCCTTCTGTCCCATAATCAAAATTATTTAATCTTCCTCTACCTTCAAGAGGGAAATTTCCTCAGTACAAACCATATAGGTTGCAGTGCATCCCACACCAGCGAAAACAGTAAGCTGTAATGCTCACAGCATCAGCAAAACACGTAACCGTCGCTTTTCTAGGACAAGTATTAAAGCAGAATAATTTTTCAGGCTCTGGCTCAACATCAGTCAAGACTACAAAAAGGATCCATATTTCCGATCCATTCTCCATTTGCTGGAAAACTGCTCGTCATTTGACTGTCATAATACTATTTCAGGGCCACAACTCTTCTTTCACCTTGAAGGGAATGAATCTGCTTACGAAATCCACAGACATAGCTTTACATACTCATCTATAAAGAACAAAAAAGATATATCATCAATATTAACATATTGGCGCATATTGGAAAGCCATTGGTAAAACAATCGTATTATCGCATCCTGTTTTCAAGATTCCAAACTTACTCATTCCTTTCTCAGAGTTCTCCTATCTTAAAATATTCATACAGCACGCATACTATAGTAAAAGATCCTCATTTATACTGACAGATATAGAATATTAATAGATAGATAGTAGCACTGAAAGCAGCGGATCAACACGTGGTTCCGCTTTACTCACAAAGTAGTGACAAAGCAACTACCGGAATATTATTCTGAACTTCACACCCGAATTACACTGCGTTGCAATTTAAGATAACATTAGATATTTTAGAGCTAAACCTGAAATAAAGGTGATTAAATTTACAGTTAGGCTGAACTTAAGAAATCCATTGTCCTACGGACTTAGCAGACACGCGCATAGCCGGAAATCTTACCACTTCAGCCGCTCGCCGCGGACCGACTGCCCTGCGCTCCTACCGAGCGTGCTTCCCAAATACAAACGGAAGTGACCAGAGAGGCAGTTCCTATACCAACATGACAAGGGACGGACAGGACCATACTAAGAATCGAAACCTCTCTGCTTTTAGAAAGCGTACCCACCTGTTCCGACGTTGGTCCTACTGTTCTCTAGCAAACAGGCTTGTCTGCTACCATCCAGCATGCAACTACAAATACATTTGCTCATTCATCCTCTCACACAGAAGGGAAGGGGGATGACAGTATTTTATCATATACAGTATATAAAAGAAAGCGGATGTAGGTTCCGTATGAGACTGTGTGACATGAATTACATAAAAACTGTGTTTTAAAGTGTAGTAGTGTGACAGATCGTTCTTATCTATGTGTAAAAGTAACACGTTTCACTGCTCAGTCTCCTCCCAGATAGTCATAAACACCACAGTAAATGTAGAAGAGGAATTTATGCCGTAAATGACAACAGATTTAAGAAATTAACATGAAAGGAATCCAACAGAAACCTTTCAATATAAGATGAAATTAACATGTAATGGAGAGTTAAAGAAAGTGAAGAATCAAGAAAGCTATACGAACATCGCAACATCCTCGAAGTCTTGAAGACGAGGATGTTGAACCCGGAAGGCCATTTAGCAAGAATGACGGAAAAAAACCCACCTCAAATAGCACTCGTCAGAACAGTAGGTGGAACACAGTATTTATTCTTGTCCCCAGTCAACTAACCTTGCATGGTCCTAAACTAAATGTTACCATATTTACCATATTTCCTCTTTCACCAACCACACACGTACTCTGAATTCAGTCCTGACACTGTTATGTATCCTGCTCCATACACATTTCGAATCCCATGTGGTCATGATACTACCACGACGCCATCAAACCAAGTGCTAAGACAATGCATAAAAAAGTGCTTGTTTCAGTAAATAACCAACACAATTCGATTTACTTACTATTAAAAAAGTATTGATAGATAAATTGTGATCAAGACTGTTTTTAATAGTAAATAGTTGTAACACATTGATCACTGTCACTCCCATAATGTATTCAAAAGTAAACAATTCGATTTGTATCTTCAATTTCAGTTTATAAAACTTGTGATTTACAACACAGTGTTACTATTTCAAAGCCACTTTTGTATCATTTACAATCCACCGAATAATACACAGGTTTATTGGTTGTTATCTATCTCGCAACCATATGCAGCGACGAAGTGACACAACATTAAAACAAAAATTTTGGACAGCATATGGTGGAAACCCCTGTACACCAGAATTAGGCACCCCTATTCTCATTGCCGTATGGAGCAACTGAAAACGACAACACTTATGTCACAGAATGAGAGCAAATTAAGGAAGTTTGTTACTTCCAATCTGAGGATGGTTCACACTAATGTTACCTAGAGATATGGGCCAGTAGCCTCTGTCCCCTATGAGTGTCACATTTTTTTTCCATATCGATTAATTTGTTTCTTCATTCGTTACTCCAGTGTGCTACATATGTACAGCGAGTCTGTACCTGTACGTTTGTATTTGATCAGTGGTCATTTACAGCGACAGTTCCATGTATTCACAACAGCTATTATTTCCCCAGAAGAAAGCGAACAGAACAGTAAGTGGCCAGTGTTCACATAGACATTGCATTTTTCTTTTAGTTAACAAATGTAAGTGATATATATTAGCTTTTACTGCTGAAAAGCATACTTAATCAGTCATAAGAAGTAATTGCCTCCTGGAGTTGCCCTCTGCAATGCTTTTACTATATAAAATTTCACGTATTACAAATCATTTCTTGGTTACAGTAGTTTAGAGACATAGTGTAGAAAATCGAATTTAGTTTCGCCAAATGTGGATTTAAATGGGACAACGTCCGATTCAAAATGCAGTGTCCACTTAAGCTGTTAATGAAAAATATGGGTACTTCCCTGTACTCATATGGTTTCAGATTGTGAAAGAAATTGGCTCTCCTAAATCGAGATGAGGGATAGCTGCGTGTTGGGTAAAATATACACGCAGTTGCATTAAGTTTCGGGTGTGCAGCCGCAAGAAATCTCCTTCTTCTTCTAATATTTCGGCTGTATAGCGTTCAGCCATCTTCAGAGTGAGCCGCAAAACTGCCGCTCCAGTGCTCGCTTCGTCCCTTTTTACTCGTGTACCGCGCGACTGCGCATGCGGCCACAGATACAAATGCGCCAGAGACGTTGGTCGGCGATAGAGACGTGCATAATGCGCGAGTTGTATCTATGACTCCGCAGTTGATCTGTGTTGGCATATCGATGTATCATTGTGAGCTGCACTGTGACGACATCTTTGCGAGTTTATTACAGCAAGTGCCGGATTCCATGATTTATCAAGATTGAAACCACTATCTCTATTAATTAAATTCGTCGTCAAGCGAATTTCAATTGCCTCCTTCACTATCGAGTCCCAAAAGGATGATGTAGTTCCCAAAATTTCGACGTTGTCATACAACATACTGTGACCATTATCAATACAGTGCTCTGCCACTGCCGATATGTTAGGTTGTAAAAGTCGTGTGTACCTCTGGTGTTCTGTACATCTTTCTTGGACAGTACGAGTTGTTTGTCCGATGTATGAAAGGCCACATTCACATGGAATTTTGTAAACTCCAGATATTCGGAGCAGCAAATCATCTTTGACGGAGCCCACGAGTGCAGCTGTCTTGGGTGGAGGACGAAAAATAACTTTTACTTTGTATCTGCCGAGAATGCGTCCTATTTTTGATGAGAGGCTACCCACATATGGCAGAAAGGCCATCGATTTAAAGGTTTTTTCATCTTCTTCTGCTTTCTTTGTGGCCTGTTTCGGTTTCATTTTTCAGTGCCCTCTGTATTTATTGTGGAGAGTACCCATTGTCTTCAAACAATCTTTGTAAGTGCGAAAGTTCATCTTGCAGACTGCTTTCGTCGGAAATAATATGCGATCTGTGAGTAAAAGTTCGGAGAACATTCATTGTCTGGGCAGGATGGTGGCAGCTATTTGCACGTAAATACAGATGGGTGTGTGTCGGCTTCCTATACACTTCATGTCCCAAAGTGCCATCCTCTCTGCGCCGAACCAAAACATCCAAGAATGGAAGGCATCCCTCCTTTTCAATTTCCAATGTGAACTTTATTTGATCGTGGGGGGAGTTCAGATGTCTTAAGAAATCTTGCAAGTTGTCATCACCATGGGGCCAAACTACAAAGGTGTCATCAACATACCTCCAGAATACCGTGGGTTTCAAGTCAGCAGATTCAAGCGCTTTCTCCTCGAAGTCCTCCATAAATAAATTGGCCACCAGAGGGGATAAGGGACTACCCATGGCGACTCCGTCCGTCTGTTCAAAAAATTCGTCGTTAAATAAGAAATATGTAGAGGATAGAACATGTTTAAATAAAGCTGAAATCTCTTTGTCAAAACTTCTTTCAATAAGTTGTAGAGATTCTGGAAGGAGAACCTTTGTACTCGCGCATTATGCACGTCTCTGCCGCCGACCAACGTCTCTGGCGCATTTGCATCTGTGGCCGCATGCGCAGTCGCGCGGTACACGAGTATAGGGGGACGAAGCGAGCACTGGAGCGGCAGTCTTACGGCTCACTCTGAAGATGGCTGAACGTTATACAGCCGAAATATTAGAAGAAGAAGGAAATTTCTTGCGGCTGCACACCCGAAACTTAATGGAACAGTCTTTGCGCCGCCAAAGCTGAAGATTCATATACACGCAGTGTCTGCTCCGGATCCTCTAGGATGGTCTTTGTGGCTGGGAATATGTGCTACTGCATTTACGTGAGGAGGGTGTCGGAGCAGAAGGATATGCGTCCTGTTGGACCGCGCATTTGTCGGCAAGCCGTTCAGAAAGCGTGCCGCGGATCGACTGCAGGCCAGTGTGGCAGTGTCGGTGGGGGGGGGGGGGGGGAGGAAGAGGTGGGGAGGGTGACAGTGACACCGGGAATCAGTGGCGGTGGCCGCATCGCCTACGAGTCCGCCGCCACTCGGAGTCTCTCTTTCTTGAGGCCCGAGTGGCCGCTAGCAGATTTCCCGCGGGGGATGGACGGGCATGCAAAGGAGCGGGCTGCGTGGCTGGGTGTGGGTGGGGGTGGGGGTGGGGGGCGTCCGCCCCCTGGCCGCGGGCGGCGCTTGTTATCGGCGGCTCTGCGGAAGCAGCGGAGTCTCATGAAGGGCCGCCTCGTCCCAGCCTCTTCCTGAGCCTCCCTCTGTCTCTCGACCCCCCCCCTCACTCTCTCTCTCTCCCTCTCTCTCTCTCTGTCTGCTGCACTTAAATGCCTGCTCTGCTCCGACAAGGGGCCTTCTCTGCGCGTCGGCGGCCGAATTCCGTGAGGCCCAGAAGCCAGTGAGCGATCCTCTTATCTAACGCTACGTAGCCAATTAGTTACATACTTCATCCGTGAAGATTTTCACTTCCTTTACTTAGATGCAAATATATCACTCTCTTCTACTGTAGTCTCACACACACTCACACCCACTGGTCATACCGGACTCGAGAGTCCATTACCGCAGCAACGTATTTTCGCCATCAGTCCCTATCTTTGGCTATTTCCTTCCATTCACCTTCAGTACCTAGGCTCCTCAAATCAGCCTTCACATTGTCCCCCCATCTATGCCTCGGTCTCCCCACAGGACGTTTTCCCTCTAAGAGCCCTACAAGTACTCTGCGCGCTGCCCTGCCCTCATCCAATCGAGCTACGTGGCCCGCCAATCGCAGCCTACGTGATTTAATAACACTGATTATGTCAGGGCTTGAATAGAGTTCGTGAACGTCTTCGCTTTGCAGTTTTCGCCACTCTCCGCTAATGTCATCCGTTTTTGCTCCGAAAATTTTCCTCAAAATTTGGTTTTCAAATACTCTGAACGGCTTTTCATTTTGCAGATTAAGGGACCAAGTCTCACACCCGTATAGCATAACTGGTAGAATAACAGTTTTGTATATCCTAATCTCTAAATTCCTAAAAAATATCCGTGATGAAAGTAATCTACTCAGTGAGAAGTAGCACGCCTTTCGCACCAGTAATCTCTTCTTCATTTCGGATTCAATCTCATTTCTCGAAGTGATGTCCACGCCTAGATACTTAAATGTGTTCACTTTTTCACACTGCATGTCTCCAACTCTTAACATTTCCTGACCTACTGCTGTTGCATTCTAGTAGCAACCAGGTACTTACGTTTGTCTTCACTTAGCCTTACACCTACATCTTCACTAGCCTTGATTATCGCATTCGCATTTGCTGTTACAGATTCTTTCCTATCGCCAATGATGTTTAGATCATCTGCATACCCTAATATCTTCATATTTCCATTTCACTTCACACCCTCTGAATTATCTGCTGCCATTCGTACAATATATTCTAGGACTAAATTAAAAAGTAGCGGAGACAGGGCATCTCCCTGCTTAAGTCCGCTCGTTATTACAAATTCTACTGACTCAAATTTCCCCACGCGTACTCTACCTTTTGTGTTTTTCAAACTCCCTTCTACAAGTCTAACATACTTCTTTGGTATTCAAAGTTCCAAAATAATTCTGTACAATTTTGTTTGCAATACGGAATCACATGCTTTTTTGTAAAATCTATGAAAAGCTTATGAACTGGTTTATTGTATTCCCATTTCTTTTCCAAAATTTGACGAAGGGTGAGTATTTAGTCTTTAGTTGATCTGTTACTCCTAAAGCCAGCTTGGTAATCCCCCACAATTTCATCTGCATATGGTGTTAGCCTGCTTAGCAGAATATTCGAGAACATATTGGTAATAGCGATATCCCTCTATAATTACTACAATCCATTCTGGCGCCCTTCTTAAAAATTGGGATCAGAATCGACTCCTGCCACTCTTCAGGTATCACCACAGAGTTCCATAACATACACTCCTGGAAATTGAAATAAGAACACCGTGAATTCATTGTCCCAGGAAGGGGAAACTTTATTGACACATTCCTGGGGTCAGATACATCACATGATCACACTGACAAGCACAGGCACATAGACACAGGCAACAGAGCATGCACAATGTCGGCACTAGTACAGTGTATATCCACCTTTCGCAGCAATGCAGGCTGCTATTCTCCCATGGAGTCGATCGTAGAGATGCTGGATGTAGTCCTGTGCAACGGCTTGCCATGCCATTTCCACTTGGCGCCTCAGTTGGACCAGCGTTCGTGCTGGACGTGCAGACCGCGTGAGACGATGCTTCCTCCAGTCCCAAACATGCTCAATGGGGGACAGATCCGGAGATCTTGCTGGCCAGGGTAGTTGACTTACACCTTCTAGAGCACGTTGGGTGGCACGGGATACATGCGGACGTGCATTGTCCTGTTGGAACAGCAAGTTCCCTTGCCGGTCTAGTAATGGTAGAACGATGGGTTCGATGACGGTTTGGATGTACCGTGCACTATTCAGTGTCCCCTCGACGATCACCAGTGGTGTACGGCCAGTGTAGGAGATCGCTCCCCACACCATGATGCCGGGTGTTGGCCCTGTGTGCCTCGGTCGTATGCAGTCCTGATTGTGGCGCTCACGTGCACGGCGCCAAACACGCATACGACCATCATTGGCACCAAGGCAGAAGCGACTCTCATCGCTGAAGACGACACGTCTCCATTCGTCCCTCCATTCACCCCTGTCGCGACACCACTGGAGGCGGGCTGCACGATGTTGGGGCGTGAGCGGAAGACGGCGTAACGGTGTGCGGGACCGTAGCCCAGCTTCATGGAGACGGTTGCGAATGGTCCTCGCCGATACCCCAGGAGCAACAGTGTCCCTAATTTGCTGGGAAGTGGCGGTGCGGTCCCCTACGGCACTGCGTAGGATCCTACGGTCTTGGCGTGCATCCGTGCGTCGCTGCGGTCCGGTCGCAGGTCGACGGGCACGTGCACCTTCCGCCGACCACTGGCGACAACATCGATGTACTGTGGAGACCTCACGCCCCACGTGTTGAGCAATTCGGCGGTACGTCCACCCGGCCTCCCGCATGCCCACTATACGCCCTCGCTCAAAGTCCGTCAACTGCACATACGGCATGCTACCAGTGTTAAAAACTGCGATGGAGCTCCGTATGCCACGGCAAACTGGCTGACACTGACGGCGGCAGTGCACAAATGCTGCGCAGCTAGCGCCATTCGACGGCCAACACCGCGGTTCCTGGTGTGTCCGCTGTGCCGTGCGTGTGATCATTGCTTGTACAGCCCTCTCGCAGTGTCCGGAGCAAGTATGGTGGGTCTGACACACCGGTGTCAATGTGTTCTTTTTTCCATTTCCAGGAGTGTAGTTATCACTTTGTGAACTACTTCCACCAATTTCTGCTGTTATGCAATCTGATCTTGGTGCTTTATGGTTTTTCAATTTGTTCATTGCATCTCTTACTTCCTTTAATGTTGGTTCAGGTATCTGGGGTTCTGCTGTATGTAAATCGTACCACTGCTCATTTCCTGCTTCCTGGTGTACATTTAATAGATCCTCAAAATACGCCCTCAATTTACTTCATAATGCACTGGGGTCTGTCAGTATTCCCCCGGCATCCCTTCGAAGTGCAATTGTCCTAGCCTTGAACCCCTTCGTATACCCATTTATGTCTAGGTAAAGTTCCCTAATGTTTTTGTTTTACTGCTTGTTTCCATTGTACTGTTTGTTTCTATTGTAGTCTGGCATTAGTAAATGGACTGCCTGACAAGCAAAGTGAAGAATCTAGGAGCTTCGTCTTACACATGTGCACCCTAGTGCAGTTGTCTGTAACACGTAGAAAGACCACCAGAGAGGTTTAGTGTTGATCATGTGTACCACTGTATATACAGGGTGTTACAAAAAGGTACGGCCAAACTTTCAGGAAACATTCATCACACACAAAGAAAGAAAATATGTAATGTGGACAGGTGTCCGGAAACGCTTACTTTCCATGTTAGAGTTCATTTTATTACTTCTCTTCAAATCACATTAATCATGGAATGGAAACACACAGCAACAGAACGTACCAGCGTAACTTCAAACACTTTGTTACAGGAAATGTTCAAAATGTCCTCCGTTAGCGAGGACACATGCATCCACCCTCCGTCGCATGGCATCGCTGATGCGCTGATGCAGCCCTGGAGAATGGCGTACTGTATCACAGTCGTCCACAATACGAGCACGAAGGGTCTCTACATTTGGTACCGGGGTTGCGTAGACAAGAGCTTTCAAATGCCCCAATAAATGAAAGTCAAGAGGGTTGAGGTCAGGAGAGTGTGGAGGCTATGGAATTGGTCCGCCTCTACCAACCTATCGGTCACCGAGTCTGTTGTTGAGAAGCGTACGAACACTTCGACTGAAATGTGCAGGAGCTCAATCGTGCATGAACCACATGTTGTGTCGTACTTGTAAAGGCACATGTTCTAGCAGCACAGGTAGAGTATCCCGTATGAAATCATGATAACGTGCTCCATTGAGCTTAGGTGGAACGAAACTAAAATGAGCTCTAACATGGAAATTAAGCGTTTCCGGACACATGTTCACATAACATATTTTCTTTATTTGTGGGTGAGGAATGTTTCCTGAAAGTTTAGCGTACCTTTTTGTAACACATTGTACATTCTTCGCTACCTTACTGTTATTAATATACACTACTGGCCATTATAATTGCTACACCAAGAAGAAATGCACATGATAAACGGGTATTCATTGGACAAATATATTATACTAGAACTGTCATATGACTACATTTTCACCCTATTTGGCTGCATAGATCCTGAGAAATCAGTACCCACAACAACCACCTCTGGCCGCAATAATGGCCTTGATACGCCTGGCCATTTAGTCAAATAGAGATTGGATGGCGTGTGCAGGTACAGTTGCCCATGCAGCTTCAACACGATACCACAGTTCATCAAGAGTAGTGACTGGCGTATTGTGACGAACCAGTTGCTCGGCAACCATTGACGAGACGTTTTCAATTGGTGAGAGATCTGGAGAATGTGCTGGCCAAGGCAGCAGTCGAACACTTTCTGTATCCAGAAAGGCCCGTACAGGACCTGCAACATGCGGTCGTGCATTATCCTGCCGAAATATAGGGTTTCGCAGGGATCGAATGAATGGTAGAGCAACAGGTCCTAACACATCTGAAACGTAACGTCCTCTGTTCAAAGTGCCGTCAATGCGAACAAGAGGTGACCGAGACGTGTAACCAATGGCACCCCATACCATCACGCCGGGTGATAGGCCAGTATGGCGATGACGAATACACGCTTCCAATGTGCGTCCATCGCGATTTCGCCAAACACGGATGCGACCATCATTATGCTGCAAACAGAAAGTGGATTCATCAGAAAAAATGACGTTTTGCCATTCGTGCACCCAGGTTCCTCGTTGAGTACACCATCGCATGCGCTCTTGTCTGTGATGCAGCGTCAAGGGTAACTGCAGCCATGGTCTCCGAGCTGATAGTCAATGCTGCTGCGAACGTCGTCGAACTGTTTGTGCAGATGGTTGTTGTCTTGCAAACGTCCCCCTCTGTTGACTCAAGGATCGAGACGTGGCTGCACGATCCGTTACAGCCACGTGGATAAGATGCCTGTCATCTCGACTGCTAGTGATACGAGGCCGTTGGGATCCAACACGGCGTTCCGTATTCCCCTCCTGAACCCACATGTTCAATATTCTGCTGACAGTCATTGCATCTAGACCAACGCGAACAGCAGTGTCGCGATACGATAAACCGCAATCGCGATAGGCTACAATCCGACATTTATCAAAGTCGGAAACATGATGGGACGCATTTCTCCTCTTTACACGAGGCATCACAACAACGTTTCACCAGGCAACGCCGGTCAACTGCTGTTTGTGTATGAGAAATCGCTTGGAAGATTTCCTCATGGCAGCACATTGTAGGTGTCGCCAACGGCGCCAACCTTGTGTGAATGTTCTGAAAAGCTAGTAATTTGCATATCACAGCATCTTCTTCCTGTCGGTTAAATTTCGCGTCTGTAGCACGTCATCTTTGTGGTGTAGCAGTTTTAATGGCCAGTAGTGCATATTTTGAAAATTTTAAGCATTTTCGTTTCGTAATTGTTTTAAGTTTACAGGTATTGATGCTGCAGCACGTTTAGTCCTTGTTAGAGTAATAGTACATGAACGATATACTGAAGTGACAAAAGTCCTTCTATCGCATCGGACCTCATTTTGTCCGGCGTAGCTCAGCAACTCGATGTGGCATTGAGTCAACAAGTTGTTGGGAGTCCTTTACATAAATATTGAGCCATACTACATTTACAGTCTACCATAACTGTGAAAGTGTTGTCGATGCAGGATTTTGTGCACGAACCGACCTCTCGATCATTTCCCATAAGTCTTCGATAGGATTCATGTCGGGGAAATTGGGTGACCTAATCATTCGCTCTAACTGTGGACCTACATGTACATACATACTCCGCAATCCACCATACGGTGCGTGGCGGAGGGTACCTCGTACCACAACTAGCATCTTCTCTCCCTGTTCCACTCAAAAACAGAACGAGGGAAAAATGACTGTCTATATGCCGCTGTACGAGCCCTAATCTCTCTTATCCTATCTTTGTGGTCTTTCCGCGAAATATAAGTTGGCTGCATTAAAACTGTACTGCAGTCAGCCTCAAATGCTGGTTCTCTAATGTTGCCGGTTCTTCACAGCAATCGTGAACAATTGTGGCCCGCTGTCATGGCGCATTGTCATGCAAAAAAATTCTGTCCTAATCGTCTCCAAGTAGCCGGACATAACCATTTTCTGCCAATGATTGGTACAGTAGGACCAGAGGACCAGAGGACCCATCTAAACACACCTCAAAACATGATGGAACACCATCAGATTGCACAGTGCCTTGTTGGCAACTTGGGTCCCTGACTTCGATGTGTTTGCGCCACGCTCGAGCATTACCCTCAGCGGTTACTTACTGAAATTAGGACCCAGATAGCGTGGCCAGCCGGCCGGGATGGCCGAGCGGTTCTAGTCGCTACTGTCTGGAACCGCGCGACCGCTACGGTCGCAGGCTCGAGTCCTGCCTAGTGCATGGATGTGTGTGATGTTCTTAGGTTCGTTAGGTTTAAGTAGTTCTAAGTTCTAGGGGACTGATGACCTCAGAGGTTAAGTCCGATAGTGCTCAGAGCCATTTGCACCATTTGACGTGGCCACGATGTCGTGTTGTTATCAAAGGCAATCGCGTAGGTCGTCTGTTGCCATAGCCCATTAATGACATATTTCGCTGCAATGTCCTAACGGATACCTTCGTTGTCCGTTACTCATTGATCTCTGAAGATATTTCACGTGGTGTTGCTTGTGTGTTACCACTGACAATGCTGCGTAAACGCTGTGAAGGCCATGAGTTGTCTATGATGAGGTAACGCCCGAAATTTCGTATTCTCGGTACATTCTTGACGCTGTGGGTCTTGGAATACTGAATTCCCTACCGATTTCCGAAACGCAATGCACCATGCGTCCACCACCAACTACAATTCCGCGTTGAAGTTTGTTAATTCCCGTCATAACGACCAGAATCACACCTGAAACCTCTTGACATGAACCATCTGAGTACAAAAGACACCTCCACCGAAGCACTGCCCTTTCGTATCTTGTGTGCGCGATACTACAGCGATTTGTATATGTGCATCTCGCTATCACACGACTTTTGTCACCTCGGTCTATAATGCCGTGAAAATAGTATCTATGTTGAAACTAAGAGGGAGATCATTCCTAAGCTGCAACGCGTAAAATAAATAAAACGACAACGTAAACATGCCAGGTAGGACATATAAAGGGGTGTGAACGGCATTAGATATTTTGTGATCACTTTGGAGGAGACTGAAATGGCACATACTCGTGTGGCATAGTGTAGTCAGCACGTGACAGAGTTTGAAGGGCGGCCTCGTTGTAATAAACGTTTACCACTCATTCAGTCAAGCAGTAAAGGACACAAAAGAAAAGTTCGGAGTAGGTATTAAAATCGACGGAGAAGAAATAAAAACTTCGAGGTTCACAGATGACACTGTAATTTTCAGAGACAGCAAAGGACTTGGAAGAGCAGTTGAACGGAATGGATAGTGTCTTGAAAGGAGGATATAAGATGAAAATCAACAAAAGCAAACCGAGGATAATGGAATATAGTCGAATCAACTCGGGTAATGCTGAGGGAATTAGATTAGGAAATGAGACACTTAAAGTAGTAAAGGAGTTTTGCTATTTGGGGAGCAAAATAACTGATGATGGTCGAAGTAGAGAGGATATAAAATGTAGACTGGCAATGGCAAGGAAAGCGTTTCGGAAGAAGAGAAAATTGTTAACACCGAGTATAGATTTAAGTGTCAGGAAATCGTTTCTGAAACTATTTGTATGGAGTGTAGCCATGTATGGAAGTGAAACATGGACGATAAATAGTTTGGACAAGAAGAGAATAGAAGCTTTCGAAATGATGTCCTACAGAAGAATGCTGAAGATTAGATGGGTAGATCGCATAACTGATGAGATGTTGAATAGAATTGGGGAGAAGAGGAGTTTGTGGCACAACTTGACTAGAAGAAGGGATCGGTTGGTAGGACATGTTCTGAGGCATCAAGGGATCACAAATTAACTACTGGAAGGCAGCGTGGAGGGTAAAAATCGTAGAAGGAGATCAAGAGATGTACACTAAGCAGATTCAGAAGGATGTAGGCTGCAGTAGGTACTGGGAGATGAAGAAGTTTGCACAAGATAGAGCAGCATGGAGAGCTCCGTCAAACCAGTTTCAGGACTGGAGACCACAACAACAACAACACTCATTCAGGCTGGCTTGTACAGCAACTGTATAAAGATTATTTTGAAGATAAAACAGTCTTGGTTGTGAATTTTATATTTTAGAAACACGTTTAGCCTTTTTAGGTCTTCATACGATTTCTCCAACAAAAAAGACAAGAAAATATAAATACTCGTGGGTATGGTTCTATCATGCACAGATCGCGGTAAAAATGTCAACTTACGTCTGCTTTTAAACTATGAAATTATCATATGTCAAGTTCGTGCTAAACAAGCTGTACCTATACAATAAATAAGAGTGATAAGAAAATCTTTAAAAACGAAGAAGAGATACGCCAGCAGAGGCAAAATGAGAAGTACAAACATTTAATTGGATATACACATGACGCCACCCGGGGCAGCGCAGCCATTGGGCCACACTTACAGAATTACAGACCTGTGGCTGACCATCACAACTGAAGACAAGCCTGTAAACAGTTAAGCGGTGGACTAGGTGCCTTGTTCAGCTTAGTAGCGGATACTGACGCAAATGGCCTGCCTGATTAATTTTAATTACGCATTTAAATAAAGCATATGATCATGATCGTCATCAACGTCATCAGTTATTAGTCATGAACAGGCTAATTAGGCGCATGGCAGAATAGAAAAATATAGAAGTACGTAAGCCTAAAACGCAACGAAATGATCAACACAGCCAGTCCACGAATCATGACTGAATAGAATTGTAATATCACAAAACCTGATTACATGCGTTTGCCCATTTACTTCTCTCTCGGGCATCCTCAGTGCTGGTTGATGGATTTGCTTCTTCCTGGGTCACTAGAATAGCGTCTTCCCACTTCATTCGTGGACGACCTCTTGCACACCTACCAGTTGGCTGATAAACTAATACTTTGTCAGGGAGAGTACCCTCTGCTTGGAGAGCATGTCTTGCTTACTATAGTCTTCTTCTTGCAATCACTCAACGTCACATTTCTTAAGCAGCCGATGTAGCTCATAAGTGTGCATTCTTTCCTGTATTCCAGTTTCTATATTGTACCACGGGCCAGTAATTTTTCTTAAAAGCTTCCTCTCAAGTGCACTGTCTGTGTATTTGCTCATGTCTCACAACGAAACAACATCACCGGTCGCAGAAGTCACTTGTATCGCCTTATCTTGTTTTCCTGAGATACAATTCGTGACATCTGTCGGTGATTTAAGCTGTAGTACACCAGGTTCGCATGCATTATCCTTTGTCATGTTCACCTCTGCACCTCATTTTTATTCGAAAGTTTTGATCCCAGATACATGAATGGTTCGACTGTTGCAAAACTGTGATCGTCTGTACTAGTAGAAATTAAAAACTAGGCTACTGAACAAAACATTATAAAGAAATAATATGTTGAAAAATAACTAAACATGATGGGATATGCTATATAGAAATTAGGAGAGGAACATTTAGTTGGAGCACCAGAACCCCGCGCGCTTTCTAAGATGTAATGGTAGGTAATGCTGGCCTCAATAAAATGCAGTAAAAGTAGAGAGCATAGTCTACGTGAACAGGAATGGATAGAACACCTGTATGAACAAGAATTAAACAATTTCTTTTCCGCAAAAGGTCAGCTAACTAAATATTTTTAAAATTAACATCATAAAGACGAAATAATTCTCACTTTTACTAATCAGCTGATGATTAAGCAGTTGATCACAGATCGTGCATGTATGTTCAATATTTTCCAATTCTTTAACATTATAGGCTTCCTGACTTTCCAAATTGATGCTTCGTTGACGTTTTCATTTTGACCTGTGCATGATAGGAACACACCCATAGCTGTTGATATTTTCTATTCTTCGTTGTCATAGAAAATCTGATGGAGCCCGAAAAAGGCGAAATACGTCATTGAACTGTAATTTTCGTGAACGAGACTATTTTTCTTCAAAACTGGACTAAATATAGGTCTCCATTTGCCCGGCGGATCGAATCGTACATTATCCAGATTTTGGGGGCATTCCTATATGACAGTGAGCCTATGCTGGACTGCATAGCAACGTGAGGGCAGGTAAACGTGTCGTCCAAGTTCCAATCGACGACGTCGACTTCAAGGAAGGATGAGCATATTATGCACAAAGCACACAGTAGCCCCCTCAGATATGCGCCTGAGAACTGTGAACATTCTAATGGGCTCACTGGAATGCTCTTATTCTGTTCAATCCAGCATCATTTATCGGACACTAGTAGCAGGCCGAGTGGGGACACCTAAATCGAAACGGCTGGGCTTGGAGTGGTGCCGTAACCGAAACACAGACTGCTGACGATTGGAGTTTCATTGCGTCTAGCGATAAATCGTGGTTCAGCGCTACCACGGAAGACCATAGTTCGCGGGTAAGACAGCGACCCTGGGAGAGGTTGCATTTTTCCAATGTTTCAAAGAGGCCCAGCCGGCCGGTGTGGCCGTGCGGTTAAAGGCGCTTCAGTCCGGAACCGCGCGACTGCTACGGTCGCAGGTTCGAATCCAGCCTCGGGCATGGATGTGTGTGGTGTCCTTAGGTTAGTTAGCTTTAAGTAGTTCTAAGTTCTAGGCGAGTGATGACCTCAGAAGTTAAGTCGCATAGTGCTCAGAGCCATTTGAACCATTTTTGAAAGAGGCACAGTGGTGTTACTTCTGGGCTCACGATATGCAAAGCCAAAGGGCATGACTTCAGGTAACGATTGTTAGTAATTGTGGGAACTCTGACGGCACAACGATACCACATGAACATCCAGCATCCTGTGTTACCTCCTGTACGACACTAGCGTCGTGCCGTTATTCAAGAGAACAATGCCCGTTCACGTATGGCACGTGTCTCCATGTACTTTCTGTATGGTGTTGAGGTACTCCAGCAGCCAGCAAGGTCACCAGACCTGTCAGGATAGAACATCTACGAGAACAGCTAGGGCGCTGACGTGTCACTGTGTCAATATCCAAGATATCGAGGATCGGTCACAACAGTTGTGGGCCAGCTTGCTTCAGCACAAGTTACATTGTCCTTATGACACACACCGAACAGAATGCGCATTCAAGCCAGAGCGGGTGTAACGTCATACTGTATGTGGTCTGATACTGCCAAGTTCTTAATTTGACTATATTTCGTAATCACAGCCGAAACATTATGACCACTTCTCACCGCGACGTTGGATGCCACCTGGTGGCGTTGCAGGCACTTGACGCGGTAACAGAAGTACCACTATGTGATCAAAAGTATCCGGATACCAGGCTGAAAATGACAGAAGATCGTGGCGCCCTCCATCCGTAATGCTGGAATTCAATATGGTGTTGGCCCACCCTTAGCCTTGATGATAGCTTCCACTCTCGCAGGTACACGTTCAATCAGGCGCTGGAAGTTATCTAGGAAAATGGCAACCCGTTATTCAAAGAATTCTGCACTGAGGAGAGGTATCGATGTCGGTCGGTGAGACCTGGCACGAAGTCGACGTTCCAAAATATCCGAAAAGTGTTCTATAGGATTCTGGTCAGGACTCTGTGCAGGCCAGTCCATTACAGCACTGTTACTGTCGTGTAACCACTCCGCCATAGGCAGTGCATTCTGGACAGGTGCTCCAGACTTTTTAAAGATGCAGTCGCCATCTCCGAATTGCTCTACAACAGGGGAAGCAATAAAGTGCTTCAAACATAAATGTAAGCCTTTGCTGCGATAGTGCCACGGAAAACAACAAAGGCTTCAAGCTCCCTGCAAGGAAAACAAGACCACATCCTAACACAAACGCTTCCGAATTGTACTTTGGGCACTACACGCCCTGGCAAATGATGTTCACCGGACATTCTCCATACCCACACCCTGCCATCGGATTGCCACATTGTGTACCGTGATTCGTCACTCAAAACGTTTTTCCACTGTTCGATCGTCCAATGTTTACGCTCCTTACACCAGGTGAGGCGTCATTTGGCATTTACCGGTGTGATGTGTGCTCGGCCTTGATATCCAATTTTTCTCACCTGCCGTTGGCCGAGCGGTTCTAGGCGCTTCAGTCAGGAACCGAGCGACTGCTACGGTCGCAGATTCGAATCCAGCCTAGGGCGTGGATGTGTGCGATGTCCTTGGATTAGTTAGGTTTAAGTAGTTCTAAGTTTTATGGGACTGATGACCTCAGATGTTACGTCCCATGGTGCTCAGAGCCATTAGATGATGGAAGGCATTGGATCGTCGTACAAAATGTAGTCGGAACTGGGATGTTGTTCCTATGACAGTTTGAAGGTCCCCACAGTTCCTTTTAGTTATCCTAACGACCGGATTTTCATCCGGACGGGTTAATGTGTTTGCGGTAGAGCATTGATAAGCCATAATGTACTTCATTTGACAGTATTGTATAATCTGATGATGCCTAACAACAACGAGACGTGTTACTTTTCAATAAAAATAGCTTTGCGTCCGTGACAGTTTTGTTTTTAATATGTTACTAAAAGTTGAACTGAAAAAAGCAGCGGATGAGGTCTTAGCTCATATGCAGAAAACCTTGTTGCGGTGTACTGAGCGCCTTAAAAGGGGTACAAATTTCAGGTGTATGGCCTCGAATTTCGTCCGCGCCTGCCAGTTGGTGTGTTGATAGAGAGGGTTTAATCACAGCTAAGTAGGGATGCCTATGTCCACAGGAGGAGTTCCAGCGGGTGTACGCGCAGCTGGAACTGCTCAAGGAGAAGAACATGCGGCTGGGCAACCGCCACCTGGCGGCGCGCATCTCCGCCATGCAAGAGGCGGCGCGGTCGCCGGGCCTGCCCGAGGAGGCCGCCCCCGCCGCCTCCGCCGCCTCGCCGCCCCCGCAGCTCAACAGCGCGCTGGCCGCCGTCGCCGAGCGCCTCGTCGGCACGTCGGTGCCGGCGGCCGCCGCGGCGTCTCCGCTCCCTGCCGCCGCCTCCGCCAACACCTCTTCCTCGGAGGCGGCCGCGGCCTCCGCCCCCGAGCTGGAGCTCTCGACGCCCCTGGACCCGCTGTCTTCGTCAGCCGCGGCCGCCGCAGTCGCCGCCGCCGCCGTTGGGGCGCCGTCCTCCACGGTGGTGCACCGACGAGGTTCCAGGAGGTCCGCCGCGGACGCCGATGGCGCGGCGTCCACCAGTCCGGACCAACGACGCAACCGCAACCTCAAGTCCGGTCACGCCAGGACGCACGCCATCGTCATCAACCTCGACGACAAGAATCGTTTTACCGAGGAAGTGACGGTGTGACGCTGTCACCGCCTCCTGCCCGCGGCCGGTGCTGTCACAACCCCACGCGTGAGCTGCGTGTCAGCTCCATCCTGCGTATTCCTTGCCGCTGCAAGGAAGCTGTCGCTCCTCCCCCGTTTCCTTTGACCTTATTCTGAGAACCACCGTCCATACGGAAATTCCGAACTGTTAATTTTGTTCCGAGCACAGTGCTTGAGCTCTCCACGAATCGTTGTATCCGCTTTGTGGGTGCCGTCTGGCCTAAAGGATAACAGTGCAGTGTCAAAGTGAACTTGTTAATTGTAATATTTCCTACGAATCTGTAAATATTTATCAGGCTGTCGTCGTACCTGCATAATACTGGAGTATTGTATCAGATTCACAGACTCTAATGGAGGACTATATCTACAGACACTGATAGAGTAAATGGTTCACGAAAATGCAACTACGGAAGAGAACAACTTCTCATCCAAGCCCATCTGGATGAATGTTCTTATCAGTACATTATAGCTACACGAGCTGACCCCCCTCTTATCGCACAAGCTCCACAATGCCAATTTTTCCACAGGATGATAAATCATTATAGGAGCCCTAACTGGCCAATGATGAATGATGTGTCGTTCAGAATAAACATGATAATACTTAAAACTTATCTCTTCTCCAAATGTGTCCTCGTCCATGACGGATATGACGTCACTCCACCAACTGGAATTTTCTCCAAGTCGGTATTTCAGTTTACCCCACCCATACTACCTGTGTTCCCTTCCCGCACTTAATTAGGCTATATCGCTTGCCAAAGCGAACTGAAGACCTGTTCGGGGTGGATTCAACGTAGCATTTTTGCCTGAGACACAGAGAGACGCCAACATCGTTTTAGGTCCAACAGTGCAGTATCAAAGTAAAATTGTGAATTGTAATACTTCCTACGAATCTGTAAATATTTATCTGGCTGTCGTCGTACCTGCATAATACTGGAGTACTGTATCAGAACCACTGACTGTAACAGAGGGCTATATCCACGGACACTGTTAGAGCCTCTACTTCGACATAAGTGGTTCACGCAAATGCTGTTACGGAAGGGATCTGAAGAGAACAACTCCTCATCCAAGCCCATCTGGATAACTGTTCTTATCAGTACATTATAGCTACACGAGCTGACCCTCCTCTTATCGCACAAGCTCTACGACGTCGTTTATTCCACAGGATGATAAATCATTGTAGCAGCCCTGGCTGGCCAATGATGAACGATGTGTCGTTCACAATAAAACATGAATTGCTGTAACGGTGGTAATACTTGAAACTTATCTGTTCTCCAAATGTGTCCTCGTCCAAGACGGATATGACGTCACTCCGCCAACTTGAATTTTCTTCAAGTCGGTATCTTTAGTTCTACCCCACCCATACTACCTGTGTTCCCTTCCCGCACTTAATTAGGCTATATCGCTTGCCAAAGCGAACTGAAGACCTGTTCGGGGTGGATTCACCGTAGCATTTTTGCCTGAAACACAGACAGATGCCAACATCGTTTTAGGTCCTAAGAATGATAATGCCAAGCGCTTCGGATCTAGCCCGCTTACGACAGTAAACTACCATTTATAAGAATAACACAAAGGTATCATACTAAAGACACTTCTCCAGCAGTGACCGTAGAGACAATTTCCACGGAGATGTCGGTTCGTCATCTTCTGTTTGAGTCGAATCCAGGCCAACAAACCTGAAAGTTAATTTGTCGCAGCTCTCCATTTTTACGCCTCACACTTTCCTGTGACCGATATAAAAATATATTTAATTTCCTCATCTACCTAAGTGTCTCTTGTCCAGGAGACATCAAACATTTTTTTATTTGACACACTGTGTTTTTCTGCTACTGATTTATTCGGTAGTTTGAAAAGCTTTGGTGTGGATGTATCGATGACAGTCTTAGGGAAACATATATACGCTGCTGCCAAATGTTGTTTATGAAATAAACGTGATACAACCGTTACTCCTTAACTGATTCTACATCATCAGAATTCTCGGATCCCACTTATAATTTTATGTAATTATATTCTAGATTTCAATTATTTTTGAATAAGCCTATGGAAGTAGGCACTTAGGGGAACGCAGAGTGTAAATTGCATCACCAGAAATGACTGTAATTAAAAATAACCTCAAATAAGTTCTTCTTGTACTTATCTGAGTAACCATCCATTTTTTGTGTTGTATAGCAACACTGAACACAGAATGGAACTCATGCAGAGCAGTGTATAAAGTTTGACCGGGATCTTTTGTTGGACGATATTACACGCAGTCATGTGTCCACATGCATTCGGAGTGTAACGTCTCTCTACGTTACATTTAAATAAACTTATGGCATCTTATAATCTCACACTTCACTTATCCCTGTAACTCTAATTAAATATTTCTGTTTAGTTTCAAGTTGCTGTCGTTCGCATATAATGACGTCTCATCTGGCATCCTTGAACACCAAGTCGCTATGACACAAGAATTTCACTCGGTGCTGCCTTGAAGCTAACTTATCTTTTTGCAAAGTTGATTTTTCCTTGTGCAGTTCGTTTTATGTCAGAAATTGTTGCCTTTAACATGTTTGTAAACATATTCATAGCAATATTTGTGTTGCTCACTTTTCTTCGTTTTTGTTGTGACTGTAATTGAATCCCAGTCGATTCGGCACTGTTGTCCCCTGTGCTGTCGACTCACTTAGCGGTAATATTACGCCAGCACGCTCCGTCGCTTTCACCGTCAGTATCCTCGTCGTCATTACATTTAACGACGGTAACAGGAAGATATCGTGGCTGTCAGCTTAGACATAGAACGCAACCAATTGGCTGCTTACACTGTGAATTCATTGTCACGAATCTCTTGACTACTTAACTGCTATACTCCACATTTACCTGTCTTATGCTAATCTTTTGTCTCCACGTAACTTCCACAGAGCACTAACTTTGTAATTTTTTTATAGTCTGTTATCAGTCTACCTCTACTGTTTAATTCTTCTACTGTTCCTTCCAATCGCCAAATTCTTTCAACGCCATACCTGATGTAGCTTATCTTTTTTTCAGGGTTTTTCACGTAAGTCGCTTTCATAATAGTACAAAGTTCACTTCTTTGAAATGCTGTTCACCAGGTGTATCGGTGTCGGAGTTTCTATCTCTTTCTGTTGTATTCGTCAATTGTACTTGGCGACAAACATAAATGTAGCGGGAAGGAATCCCTCTACGATCGAAAAATGTTACTGATATGGCGTGGCTTGCTTACACACGGCAAATACGAGGCCTCGTCACACCGACAAATATCGTTATACAACACCATAAATGATGGTGCCACAGATTAGCAACAATTTAAGGTGATTTATTAACAGAAACTTTACAAACACTGAACTATAGCAAGAAGACGGTGTGTGGCAATAAAGCGTTGGTCAATTGGACTGACCTGTTTTTAACTATGGTCAAATCCTGAATTTTGTTAGTTACGGTTACTTGTAGAATGTCCAGTTTAGCTCTTTTTGAGGATGACTATGGGTGAATCCTGATACTGTCTTGAGGTACTGCTGATAAAGTCTTGATACTGACTTTAGTGGAGTCGTATGTTAACTTATTCCGTGTTTGGTGGATGGATGTCGGCTTGGAACGTGTTAGTGTGACATCAGGCTGCAGCTTAAAATGGCGTTTGTGTGTGATGGTGTGGGGGGGGGGGGGTAGATCTTGCCTTCTATTGGAGGCTAGCCTTAACTCAGTTGTAACTGAGTACTAGGCCACCCCGTACTCTTATTATAATTAAGATAGTGTTCGGTATCTTCTGGAAGGGACAGCACATTCCCATACTAACATCTAATGGAAGTGGAACTCTGTTACTGAAGGAAGCTTTCTTCTTTTGTGTCAATATTCTGCTGTCTCTTTACTGTTTTGGCCGAAGTATGTACTCTTGCTTTCTACTCTGCAGAATTTATTGACTACACCCACTACCGTAGCGCACAAAATTCTCATGGTAAGAAGCCGTTATTTTTCTTTCTACCTTTCTTCGTCAACTTCGTGTTTGCTTCGTTTATCCTAAATGCATAATCTTTGCTAAATATTCTGCCCATGTCTTCAAAGTGATCTAAATCTTCCTTACTTTTGGCCACAAGGTGCACTTACGAAATATTGTCATGTTTTACTTTGCACTGCATATGCGACTGTATCTAGTCACGTGTGGGAGCTGCCAATGACGGTCGGGTCTGACGTTCGCTTTGTCGAGTGACGCCTGTAGGGACAACCTGCCCAGCAGTAGCTCTGCAGTCCTATGCCTTGCCACAGCACCGCTGCTGCCACATTATGCAACAGTGACGTCACACGTCCCAGCGGGCAATGCGGTATGCCCCAGAGCACAGAGTACAGAGTGAGGGCAGCACCGCCCCTCGACGCCGGGGGCGGCGTCCACTGCTGGGGGCGCAGCCTGAGCCCCTGCGCCCCCAAGCCATACGCGCCGCCCCCGCGTCTCTCGCCAGCGCGCATCGCCCCATTCCACGTACCTTCCCCCCCCCCCCAAAAAAAAACATCATGGCCGCCGAGGTTATTCTACTGTGTAACATGTGATATCTGTGATAATAGTTTCGTTTATTTCTTTATTTAATGACTTAACGTATGTAGGTCTACCGTAGCTGAGTACAGATTCGACAGGATTTATGCTATCGACTACTATGTCTGAGGTTTATCTTGAAAGTTTAATACGAAAATAAAAACGTAATGTTTTTAACGCTACTGTTTCATTATGATGGAAATACTGATATAATATAAACGTTTTGTAAATTATTCTGTAAAATTTACTATCCCCATTCAAGGCAATATGCTGTCAGTCATGTATATATCTGTAAATAAAATTGGAAATTCTATGACGTTAGATGTGTCGTGTATTTGTTCATGTTTTACCAAGAAATTAAAAATGTTGGGTTTCCTTTTGCTCCAATTATATTTATTTCCCGTGATATCCCACCTACGAAATTTTCAGTGCATTAAAAACTTTATAACACTGTTTGAGTGAAACTGTTGCCGCTTAATAAGGTGATGTCAATGGTACTGTGTACACATGGGTTATCAAGTTTGACTCATCTTTGTTCTGGTATTGACAAGCAAGAGGAGTAACCACTCAGAAAAAAACAGTTATCAGGGGGCCATTCGATAACAGTAAACATATTTATTCTTGCTGAAAACATTTTTTCTTACAATGCAGACACATTATCCGGTGAATAAACCGGTTCCTCTATGACTCTTCTCACGCTAACGACAGGAAATTGAAGTGCAATGCAGAAAGTGTTCCTATAAAATGGACACATTGTGCTGTAACTGACATCTCAACGACAAAACATCATGGATAAACACGTGAGAATACTCGTCACAGGTTTGCTTCACCATTGAGGGATTAGTTGTTCCCAATTGTCAAACATCAAAATGTCTAAAGGTATGTCTCCAGATTAGGGTAATGTGGAAAGAGCTCGGAAAACTAGTTGATAGTCCAATGCCAGAAGAGTCCTAAGAAAACACAGTTTCGATACGAGAGAAGACAGTTGAAAACGCTCATTCGAGCAATTCTCGAGTTTTGTCGTACAATATGAGACTATAATCTGCTAGGATTATGTAAGAGCTTAACCACAAACCAGTTTGAACGGGAGACTGTTTGTTAATTTCTTTTTCATTCTTTATCAAGCTGAGTTCGACCATGCTAGTGAAAGCATAGAATGCAAATTAGAAAACATACAAATAAAAATTGAAGTAATTTACACAATACGGACAAATCTGAGAGAATAAACAGGTAAGTAACGCATTACAGAGAAAAGTTGTCAGTTACTGGACGACCACCTGCATAGAACAGATGAAATGTCTCCAAAGGACAGCTCTCATCATTGGATAGTTGAGTTTCTGCTACCTCACCTAAACCAACAGCCACAGTTTTGAGCGAAACGAGGTTTCCCCAATAAACGGGCAACGTAATATTGATAGGCCGTTGGGATGTCATGTTATTATTCTACCGAGTATCAGATAGTGGAGAGGCATGGACTACGACCCTGCCGGCCGGGGTGGCCGTGCGATTCTAGGCGCTACAGTTTGGAGCCGAGCGACTGCTGCGGTCGCAGGTTCGAATCCTGCCTCGGGCATGGATGTGTGTGATGACCCTAGGTTAGTTAGGTTTAAGTATTTTCTAAGTTATAGGAGACTGATGACCTCAATTGTTAAGTCCCATAGTGCTCAGAGCCATTTGAACCATTTGAACTACGACCCTATTCGCACGGAGACACTCCCTCGGGCATGGGTGTGTGTGTTTGTCCTTAGGATAACTTAGGTTAAGGAAGGTGTAAGCTTAGGAACTGATGAGCTTAGCAGCTACGTCCCATAAGATTTCACACACATTTGAACGGAGACACTGATTTAAGTGGGTACTGAGGGGAAAGATGGTGGAAGTCGGAACACAAAATAAAGGTTTAGTAACTAAAAGAAAGAAAAATACTCAGAAATTAACGTAGAACAACTTACTCTTAATCGAGAGCAGTCACCGGCAGGTGTGGCCGAGTGGTTCTAGGCGCGTTTGGAACCGCGCGACTGCTGCGGTCGCAGGTTCGAATCCTGCCTCGGGCATGGATGTGTGTGATGTTATTAGGTTCGTTTGGTTTAATTATTTCTAAGTTCAAGGGATCGCAGGTCGCAGGTTCGAATCCTGCCTCAGGCATGGGTGTGTGTGATGTTCTTTGGTTCGTTAGGTTTAAGTATTTCTAAGTTGTATGGGACTGATGACCTCAGATGTTACGTCCCATAGTGCTCAGAGCCATTTGAACTATTTGAACCATTTTTACCATTATTCTGTTGGGATGCATCCGTTGTGTGACAGACTGCACATACAACTGCATGTTCTGTGTGTGTGTGTGTGTGTGTGTGTGTGTGTGTGTGTGTGTGTGTGTGTGTGTTAGAGCACTGTCTACTTGCGATCATAAACACCAAACGTCTCGGTCATCAGAGGACCTGCATCCTGTTGCAATACATTCCACTAGACGAAGATTTATGCGATATACTCCATTCCTCTGCTGCATCTTGTGCATAAGATCGAGTCTTCAGTTTCATAACTACGGTGATTTTAAGTTAGCGACAGGTGTTTGTGTGTAGTACTTCAATCCCCATGTACACAAATGTTACAGTCCAGAACTTGGGACATCGTGGTGCCCAAGATTCTAAAGACGTCGTCGCTCTCCCTTTAGACAAAGAACCCATAGTCAGGATAGAACTCATTTTTCACGGTTTTGTTCTGAGGGATCCCGGTGTCATGCTCTACTCTGTGTGTAGTTTTTGTCGACGTCGATAATGATGACCGCGGAGCAGCATGCTCGCCGGTGCACTGAAGGCACTGCGGTGTGGGGCTGTGGCCACTTTAGTTGGAAGGCTTCCCGTATCGCAAGCAGCCAACTTTTGAGAAAGCCATCTGGAGCGACAGGGGCAGAGTGGTGCTGCTAAATTTTCCTTTCGTGTTAGCTAAGGCCGTCACCTCAAGGAAAGCCGCATGCCGTGAGCGACCACGGAGGGTAGCGGAGTGCCGGGTGTGATCAGCGGAGCTGCAGAAAAACTAGGAGACGCTCGGCGAAATAGCTGGCTATTTCAAAAAACGATCTGGAGCGTTTTTCAGAATTTTGTTGTTGTTCCAGAGGGGTCCAGTCTTTCTGAGAAATACTTTTAACAAATTGCAGGAAAGAGTTACGTTGACACTAAATAAATCTGTTTTCCATCTCTGAATCGCAGGTTGCTGGAGGCGAGGGTGGGACGTGCCTAATAGTGGTGGTAGCCGGACACAGCCGTACTCTGACCGTGCGATGAAGTGTGGGGGCTCTGCCGCTATATTTTGGGATGAACAAGTTGCATTTGAGGCGGCTGTCGTTTTATATCCTACCATGTAGTTTGCAATACATACTATTATGTAGGCAAAGGGGTGTCGTCTCAAGGCGGCCAGATGGTAAAAGGCTGAGTGCGTCGAGCGACCACGAGGAAATGGCTGTTGGCTGCAGAAAAACTACGCGGTGGTCAGCGGAGCAGCTGGCAATTTTAGAAACCCTGTGTCCCCCCAATAGGTGGATAGAGGGAGGGAGGGGGAAAGAAGGGAGGCATGAGGAAGAGGGCCTCGATTTACACCTGTCGATGAGAACGTATGTTCAACTACCGCCCCCTCTGCAGCCTTTTAGGATGACGATTTTCCTCAGTACATGTGTGACATTATTACTAGTTCATTACGAGTGCTTGTATTGTCACGAGAACTTCGAAGTGTAATTACAACTGCGATGCATTTTTTCCCTTCAGTTGTGGTAGTGTGTATCGGCTTTGGTACCATAGGCTGCAGGGTTGTTTTGGGCACGCAACTGTAGCGAACTCTGACGTCAATCAATGATAGATATTGTCCCCAGCTAAATGCTTAGAGGTAATACACTGTCCTACGACAGCATCTCATCAGTTGAACATATTTCCCACCAAACAGAATAATGATAGTAGCTTACACCCCTGCTTTTTCCCGTCAGCTTGTAGGTGAAGCGTAGAGTTTCGGTGTGTCTGTCACTAGTTTCGAGTGGTACTGCGAAGTTTTTTCCCAGCAGGATAACACCTGTTTTATGGTATCGTTAAGTTTTGAGTTGTATTGCCACTTTAGGCCATCCTTGTGTAGCGCCAGCGCATATACGAGCGTTGGAACTTAAATAGCGGCAACTATTTATCCATAACCGATACAAAAGAATTAAATGTTTGCACCTGTTACTGTCCTTCAAAGTAGTCACCGGCGTTGTGTAGAACCCGTTGCCAGCTATGTGGAAGGCGAAGTATACCGTTAGCAAGGCCTGGTCTGTTGATGGTTCCAATGGAGCGGTCTAAAGTCGTGGTGATTCTCGTGTACGACTGTGATGGTGTTATCCTACCGCGTTACATTCCTCCACTGCAGACCGTCGGTGCACAGTATTACTGTTCGTTTTTGGAGCATCTCTTGCGACCAGCTTTGTGAACGAAGCGGCGACACTTCCTGCGTAACCCACCCATCATTTGGCACGACAATGCACGGGCTCATACAGCGCAAGCTGTGGCTGCTCTGTTCGGTCGATGGGACTGGGAAGTACTGTACAATCCAGCATACTCCCCGGAGGCTCCGAAGAGCGCCGGCCATTGTGTCCGAGGGGTTCTAGGCGCTTCAGTCTGGAACCGCGCACCCGCTAATGTCGCAGGTTCGAATCCTGCCTCGGGCATGGATGTGTGTGATGTCCTTAGGTTCGTTAGGTTTAAGTAGTTCTAAGTTCTAGGGGACTGATGACTGCACATGTTAAGTCCCAGAGTGCTCAGAGCCATTTGAACAATTTGATTTCGAAGGTGAAGTAACGACTTCGTGGCATTTGCTTTAGAACTGTTCCAGAGATTCGACAGCCCGTAGTCCGCTCCATTCGCACCATCAACAGAACTGGCTCTGCTAGGTGAGCTGCACTTTGGCTTTCCGTTCAGAAGGACCAAGGTTCGAGTCCCAGAAAGGGGCCGCAAATTTCAATTTCCAGGCAATTCCTAGATGGGGAGTGGGGTGTTATGTCAGTAGAGCCCTGGGACAAAGAAAATCCCACAAAAATTCGATATTCCCGCCAAAATTTGACATTTCCTCACAAATTCGATATTCCTGAGTAATAGGGTTGGTTGAGGGAAGGAGAGGGGCGGGGGAGGAACGGGCTAGGGGCCACGTGCAAGCTGACTAAAACACATGACGTCATTTGCGGGTGGGGGTGTACGTGGTCGCAGCGGGTTGGGCGTTGTGGAGGGCGAGTGGAGGGAAATAATTGTTCAATTTCATTAATTTTCATATCGATTTGATATCAAAATTTCGTTAAGGACCTCATCTCCCTACCACACTTGTTTGTTAGGCTTATATGGCATGGATGGCACACACATGGACAAATGTTCTAGAATGGGAAACGTAAGTTTTTTGTAGGCAATTTTATTTTTTGTTGAACGACTGATTTTCCTCAGTATCCCGCTAAAGAATCGAAGCTTGCCTCCTTCATTTAATAGGCATTAACATTCGACAATCAAGATTACATTATCATCCGATGACTTTAGGCTACTTGGTGTACTTCCTTTGGCATACTCTAATTTTAATTTGGCTACACTCCACTGCAATCGCTTTGATTTAGCTGACTAGTGTGTACTTTTACTCAGTATGCAGAACAGGGCCAATGATAGTGGGTCCTGCCCTCCCCCCCTCCTTTCTTCCCGAACTGTTCACAGATAACATAAACTGAGCTAGTTTTGTCTGGACCACATTACACTAATAACAGCACCGGTAGTAGCGTAAGAATGTATCATTTATTAATAAACATATTAACCATATTACGTTTTCAGGAAAGAATGATATTACAACCATAAATCGTCACAGCATATTAAATTACTACACAGGAATTCCTGACATAGCACCAGTGCAAGAAATAGTCTAAAACCTGATGGTTACAAAATAATCACCTGGAGGCCATCAAATTAAACTCTGAATCATGGTAGTCCTCTCATATACGTGTTTCCGTCGGTATTCACACTGAGCGCTACCGGGGTAGAAACAACAAATGCCGTTACATCACTATAAACTACATAAAGAATGAAAGGGAGCCAAACTTAATATTACTTATCATTAGGAATGGACATGGAAATTGCTTGGCATTGCAAAAAAACGTGACATTTATTGTCGACAGTTCCTATAACATATATACTCAAAGAAGACAGGAAACAACAGTACAAGAGGACTCCAATGCGACACACTACTTAACACAAACATGACCAACATACACCACTGTCAACACGGCAGTAGATAACAAGACCACTTAAAGCCATGTCACGAAGCGAAGTACTTCTCAAGCTGCGTGACTCAGTACTGTAATACAATGACTGGCTACTACGTGGCTTGAACACTGTCAACCTACACTCCAGGTCCACGCCAAAATGCTGCAGCATCATGCAGCAGTAAAGACAAAGACACTCTTGCTGTAGCGCAACAAACTGAACGTCATATCACTCTCACGATAACTTGCATGATGGCTATTTGTTTATAAATTAAGAATCCATCAGAAGGTGTCGAGCGGAGCATGAACCTGCATGCCCTACTTCATACCCAACAGCGAGAAAATGGCAGGCAGGCATCCTACGCTCGTTGCCAGTAACTCTGCAACACCTGTCTTGCCATTGTACTCCTTACACGGCAGAGAAAAATGGCGGTACACAGTCTGCATTCGTTGCTAGTACCAGCGCACCACTCATCTAGATGCCGTACTGCATAGATGGTGGTGAGCAAATAACCAACATTCTTCCTTCAACCACTTCTAGTGGCTCGAGCGCCGACGCGGTTCGGTACTTCGGTTGGCTGCTTCCCAACGCGGCACTGCCGGTCGTGTGTTGTCCTCCGCGTCCTCAAGCCCAGAGTGACTGAGCGTCTGTACTAGTCGACGTTGCTCCGGTCGGCCTAATGCTCACCACACAGCAGTGTCCTAGCCCCTCTGATAACGACGGTAAGGCATTTGGGGAACGCCTCAATAATATCACACACTTCTGGCATTTCAGTAGGGACCCAACTTCAAAATCAAAGGAAAAGAATTGGATGAAAGGAGTCTAGTCAGACTGTCATATAGTATTGCCAATAGCAGACGCTTAATACCAACTGAAAAGCACATAAATCCTACCACGACATGTACTTCTACAAAAGTGTCATGATTTTTGTTGGTAATGAAGGGGGCCAATATTAGTGAAGCCACAGTTCAAATAATCAAAAAGTTGCGTATATTCTCTATCAAAACAAAAGTATAGTGTGGTGACGCAGCTACGCCCTTAGCGTTTTGGATAATTCACGCGAGCCGGGGTGGCCGAGCGGTTCTAGGGGCTACAGTCGCAGGTTCGAATCCTGCCTCGGGCATGGATGTGTGTGATGTCCTTAGGTTAGTTAGGTTTAAGTAGTTCTAAGTTATAGGGGACTGATGACCTCAGAAGTTAACTCCCATAGTGCTCAGAGCCATTTGAACAATTTTTTGATAATTCACGAACAATTAGGGTCACATAACTTCTGAACGTTGGACAGGACTTTCTGATAAATAAATCCTCTTGAGTCAGTTACTTTCCATAGAATTATACCTGTACCCAACTTGCAGCTAAAAAATGTGGTGTAGTACATGAAGAAAATTTAAATGTATGGGACCACAAGACCACATTCCCTTTATTTCGTAAATGGTAATGTGGGATAAATTTGTTGTTCACTAGCAAAATGGTTCAAATGGCTCCAAGCACTATGGGACTTAACATCTGAGGGCATCAGTCCCCTAGACTTAGAAGTACTTAAACTTAACTAACCTAAGGACGCTACACACATCCATGCCCGAGGCAGGATTCGAACCTGGGGCCGTAGCAGCAGCGCGGTTCCGGACTGAAGTGCCTAGAACCGCTCGGCCACAGCGGCCGGCTTGTTCACTAGCAAATCCATGAAAAAGCCCTCTGAAGAACTTGCCACAATGTCGACTGTTTAGTATATTCGTTAGCAGAAGGCTGAAATATACTGAGAATTCGATGCATTTGAAATTCTGTAAGACCATATGCACTAACATACTGCAGTGAAAACTTGAAATCATACAAAAGTAAAATACTGAAAACCGAATATGTAGAAGAACTCTTGTTGGACGTTCCAAATGAGATACATACTACAACAATAACCAAAGAGACTCTACACTTCCTTTAATTTTGAATTATTAGTGACAAGAATTGTTTTGACAGCCAAGCTCTCGTTAATTTTCAATGGTTTAGTTCCTTAGCTTAGCAATTTAAGATGGTTTTCTATCAGTCTATGGAATGCTCATATACAAAATTGCCAAAATAAATGTAGTCCACACAGTGTTTTCGATATTTCGCGGCATCGAAATCTCAATAACAAATTAAACACAAGGAATCTTCATTGGTGGGTACTTTGGTGTGAACAATAAAAACATACAAAGAAGCTGTAACATAACTTAAAAATCATTTGGCTCTTTATCTACCACTGATTATCAGTTTAAGTTTCGTTGGATGGAGAAAGTCCAGTAGCAGAAATTTAATTGTGTATACTGATCATATTTTCATATAAATTTAATTTGTATTTCCATACTGTTTCTACTGGTAGCACATATTTAAATGCCAGTGTAGTTCATAATGCGCGTGAGATGTAATTTAGAGAATTTATAATCAGGATACACAGAATATTCTGATCGTAGTTTACTGTATGAAGAGATTTTACATCAGATGCTTGTACGGAATATTTATCACTGCTAAAACTGCATCACGCTGGAGGCCATGCTTGCTCCGTAGGTTCCTTGTCATCCGGGCACATTGTACCTCTCACCCAGATACAACAGACAACCGAATATTCATTCCTTGCGTCGCCGCAGGTACAGAATAGTTTACTTCCAAGTCAATCACGCGTGATATCCTATTGAATTATGTTACAGCATAAAGTCAAGTGCCAGCGCACCAGTCAGGAATGATAGAGCAGAGAGGGCTGTGAGAAGACGTCAGCCAATTGCACGATGACCGACCCCTCTCCAGGACGACAACGTGACAGCAGCGGCCCCTGTGGGAAGAGGACATAAGCGCCACGCCCGACTGGTCGTGGTCCAGTTCTACAGCAGCTTAAAGACTAGCAAGTTGGATAGAATAACCAACTCTAATCACTTGCTTATACGGTCTATGTAACACGGACTTAGATATTCTTATAGTGAAGTGATTTCTTATTTTGTCTGTCGCCCTTTGCTGGCGACACATCTGTGGAACACAAAGTTAAGTAGATTTTTTTTGTTCATTTTGTAATAAAACTCATTGTGGTGTGCGTACTGTAAGACCTTCGGTACACACACCATCTGATTATTTGACTTGTCGCTCTAACGAAGTAGGCGAGTGTCAGCAATATGTCTCGTGGTCTTATCGTGGCGTGTTTATCTTCTGCCGTTAGGTCATACGATAGAAATGCCACTTGCACGCTTAGAGTAGCAGATTGACGGTGACCAACTTTAAACAGAACATGATTAATTTTCACACACATTTATTAAAACAATAAAAATATAGACATTACGTACCTTGATTCTGGATGCTGTTTACAATTGACAATCTGAAGTTCCTTTGGTCTTGGTACGTTAATCTTATTCTCACATATCTCTGATACTTGACAAAGTGTCTATTCATTTATCTTCATGGCTATGTACAGGAATATTAGGTGCAGACTGAAACATGACTACAGACTAATGCAGACTAATGCAGACTGACTAATCGGAGGTATGTACACTCGTTATAATACCTCACGCGTTCAGGTATCACTGCGCGAGTGTTATCCGCGAGGAGAAAAGGTTCTACGTTAGCAGCAATCTCATTGGCTGCGTTATCTATTAATACGCGGATCGGCGGAAGCAGAATTTGGTCCATCTCTATGGCAGCGCCATCTCGTAGTGCGGAGACGGACGAGCGCTGCGCCTGCGCTGGTGTGCTTAGCGGGGCGCGCTGGAGTGCGAAAGATGTGTACGCGCTGACTACACGGAACTATGTACACAACACTCATTAATACGATTTGTTTGAAGTTGTCTAGCGATCCGGGAAAGCTGGTTCCCTAGACACCCTGTATTTTAGGACTAGGCAGGGTTTAACAAATTAAAATGATTCTTCTGGCTATGAGTACGTAAACGGGACATACGGGCACTGACCCGTAGCTAGACTTAAGTCAGACATTGCGAATCATGCAAATCTTTCATAGTTTATCTGCATGCATCTCCGTTTTTCGGAAAAAATTTATGGTATGAGCAGCTTTTCTAGGTTTTTGGATATCAGACCAAATAAACTCCTATTTGCCACACCTCTCATTAAACTAGGTAATTCCTGAAAACAATTGACAAATGTCGCTGATAGTATTGAACTATCAAACTCTGGATACATGACAATGGCACATGATCCTTCAAAGTCATTTCCCTACGCTTAGAATATGTTGCGTAGTCATCTTGAATTGGCCGGCCGAAGTGGCCGTGCGGTTAAAGGCACTGCAGTCTGGAACCGCAAGACCGCTACGGTCGCAGGTTCGAATCCTGCCTCGGGCATGGGTGTGTGTTATGTCCTTAGGTTAGTTAGGTTTAACTAGTTCTAAGTTCTAGGGGACTAATGACCTCAGCAGTTGAGTCCCATAGTGCTCAGAGCCATTTGAACCATTCATCTTGAATTATTTCGAGTTAGGCAAATGGCACATTCCTCTTCGCTTACCAGAATCTTTCGTCTCGTCTCCATGGATTAAAAATTAGGATCTTTACTGGGAATACGAAAGCCACTGCAGTGAGGATGGAGGAAACGGAACAGTTCTTCCTGGGTATCTCTCAAGCACTCTAGTTTACATCTTAAACTACTTAAAAGATGAATAAAGTTTATATGAGTGTCGCTAATGTTTAGGAACAACGGGTATTGCTAAAAGTGGACAGGACCCAGTATCCTATGGATTCAAATTCAGTACAGAATTTACTGCTGAGTTAGTCCCTGTCTTAATCATAACTTACGCTAGGTATTTCGAACAAAAAGTTACTTGAAGTGATTGGAAGAAAACACAGATCACATTAGTCAACAAGATGAATACCAGAAGTGATACAAAAAACCATCATAACTTTCGGTTCTCAATACAGCCGTCGAGATTTAAGTTCTCTGTGGTTTCAACTGATACAGGAAACCCATCTTTGACGAAATGAGCTTATACTGGGCCTCTAATGACCTCCTTGTCGACAGGGCATTTAGCTCCAGTCTACGTTTGTTTCGTTTAGATCAGAAAAACTTAATAGAGCATATCAAGGAAAATCTGTACCTTTAATAATCACTCAGGATCTATTAATGTTGCGATGTAGGGTTTCATATATGTCTAGAAACCGTAATGTCAACGAGAAAGATACGACTAAACATAACTAGAAAATTCTGCTAACGATACTAAAGGGGAACACAGTAGATCCTTTGGCTAAGAAGCCGTCGTTGACAGGAAGAGCAACAGACCTGAACTTCGGTTCAAATCTCGTTTTATGTTGTTTTTTATCACGGGAAACCTGTATCTGAAACACTAGTGTAAAAGCTGAAACAATTGTTTATTCATAAAAAGTAGTCAGTATTTTGCAACTGTTGGCGCTGTTATATCGCCAATTTCAGTTATTCTGTGCTAATGCTACTCATACAAGGAATGGCATCTCTTAAGTTCAGGCAAACTGTTGAAAACGTAGGTTCAGCGACACAGGTACTGTTCACAGAGAAGGACCACTTCTTCAGCCATTTCCTACAGCACCTACACAGAGTCTCAAAACATCAAGATTCGTATTGGATTCGTGAGCGCGATGATAATATTTCTTCCGTTGCTGTTATATTCTACTAATTACACTGTTATACAAACTTAGGGATTTATATTGAAAAAAGAAAGTGAAACGCTCTGCTAAGCCCGCAGGACAGGGCAGGTACTTTAAATTGTGCAAAGGGGCCAAAATTAGGGGCTGTAAGCTACACTCGAACATACAACTTTATTTATTTGACCAAACATTACAAGAGCCAAGAAAAATAAAAAAATTAAAAAAAAAACACAGCATTAATTTACCGACTGAATGTGCCACACAATCTCATGCCGTAAGGGCAAGACCACTTTAATTTTAAATTGACTGAAAGCCACTGACGTAAGAGTCAAACCAAAATCAGAAATTTATGAGGCAGAAGGCCTTATCTTATATCAGTTCTTTCAATTAGGCTGAAGGCCCAAACAATCTCGCACATTAAGAGTAAAACAACTTTAATTTTAAAAAGATCGGCTGAAGGTCCATCTCTTAACACTACAACCAAAATTAAATTTTTAAAAAGCAAAACGTCTTATCTTAAAAAAGTTCTTTAATTAGACTGAAAGGCCCAAACAATTTACGCCTTAAGGGCAAAACAACCTTAATTTAAAAATCGGCTAGAAGCCATACAAATACAAACAACAAGAGCAAATAAGAAAAGGCAGTACACCCAATGGCGCTCAGAAGTTTCCAAGGGTCGGCCTGGAATTCAAACACTAGCACTCGCTTAGCTGAAGCAGGCAGTCGGCCCAACCATTCACGATCCGATGACAACCCAACAGACAGACAGTCAACGGACCCACCGTCATGATAATCTTCCGCTCCACCCGAGTAGCGCACAACAGGGAGTTCAATATGGAACAACGAAGAAGATATTGGCGCCCACAACCAATTATACACTGAGCCGTCAAACTACACACCGTGCTGGGCATCGTCAACAAAATGAGAAATATACACTGCCAGAATTTACGTCAACGGCCAAGGCAGGTAACCGGAACGTTAACGGCCACAAGGTAGAAGATTCCGCTGGTGCACTTCAATTCAAAATAACAAAGTACAGTTCACTCTTCCGGAGTGTGGCTAAAATTTGCCAACTTGAAAATACATGTTGTTGCACGCGGGAATGTCCCAACAGCCGACAACGAAATCCAAACGACACAATGTGAACAGTCGTGACTTGCTGGTAGATTAAGTAAAAATTCAACTTTCGTGTCCTGGATCGGTGAGCCACGGACCTCGTAGCAATGGGAACAGCACCACACACTCCGACCGTGCGTGGACGCCACCAGCGGCCTCGGCAAAACTACGCGTCGCGGAGATTTCCTCGCTGCTCCATGTCAACCGACCAACTCCCCAGGCCCAAAAACGGTGAAAGGACCAAATACACCTCGGCCGATGAGACGACCAACCGAACGACCAACCAACGGTCGTCCCGCTCCACTCTCCCTCCGTCGGACAGTTCACGTGTGTCGCCAGGGGTCGGCAAGCACTGGCTGTCGGCGCCTCACCGGCGCTCCGTCCCCGACTTCACTGCTGCTGCGTCCCGAACCGACTCATCTGACACACGACGACCCGGAAATACTATCGGTCGCTCCAGAGATGGTACGACACTGCGCTTATAGATACACGCTGCTACTGCCGCTGGTGGGCAAGTAAGACAGGAAGTTAGTGACGCCAGTAAATTGAATAAGAAAACGAGGTGGCAGTACTGTAATAGAATATGACAAACAATAAATGGGATAGTCTCGAACCGTGCAAGGCTCAGAGAGCCTGAATAGACTCTTCAATCTAGAATTCGTTATTTCGCAGGAATTGTAGAAAAGATGTCGTTGTCTCTCAATATTTAAGGGAACTGTAACATTGATTCGGAACTTCTTAAATCGTAAAGAGACCTTTTAACAAAACAACTGTTTAACTTAATGCGTAGAATCTAAGCAACTTTCCGAAGTCAGTCAGTCGCAGTAACCTGGAGAAAGAAATGGTCACAGAAAATCGAGAAAGCCAAAAAGAAACAGAGCAGCCGTTCCGGCGTTGTGCTTGATCATGGAAGAAATACTTAAGAGAAATAAAAATACTTTCGTAGAATTTGATGACCTAGAAGAAAAATTCTACCGAAGTGGAAGTTACATATTTGCATTCTTCAGAAAAATATGTATAAGCTCTAAGTATTGGCGGTTGAAATACTTTTTTTTTTTTTTTTTTTTTTTTTTTGGTGATCAGTCTACTGACTGGTTTGATGCGGCCCGCCACGAATTCCTTTCCTGTGCTAACCTCTTCATCTCAGAGCAGCACTTGCAACCTACGTCCTCAATTATTTGCTTGACGTATTCCAATCTCTGTCTTCCTCTACAGTTTTTGCCCTCTACAGCTCCCTCTAGTATCATGGAAGTCATTCCCTCATGTCTTAGCAGATGTCCTATCATCCTCTCCCTTCTCCTTATCAGTGTTTTCCACATATTCCTTTCCTCTCCGATTCTGCGTAGAACCTCCTCATTCCTTACCTTATCAGTCCACCTAATTTTCAACATTCGTCTATAGCACCACATCTCAAATGCTTCGATTCTCTTCTGTTCCGGTTTTCCCACAGTCCATGTTTCACTACCATACAATGCTGTACTCCAGACGTACATCCTCAGAAATTTCTTCCTCAAATTAAGGCCGGTATTTGATATTAGTAGACTTCTCTTGGCCAGAAATGCCTTTTTTCCCATAGCGAGTCTGCTTTTGATGTCCTCCTTGCTCCGTCCGTCATTAGTTATTTTACTGCCTAGGTAGCAGAATTCCTTAACTTCATTGACTTCGTGACCATCAATCCTGATGTTAAGTTTCTCGCATGTTCTCATTTCTACTACTTCTCATCACCTTCGTCTTTCTCCGATTTACTCTCAAACCATACTGTGTACTCATTAGACAGTTCATTCCGTTCAGCAGATCATTTAATTCTTCTTCACTTTCACTCAGGATAGCAATGTCATCAGCGAATCGTATCATTAACATCATTTCACCTTGTATTTTAATTCCACTCCTGAACCTTTCTTTTATTTCCATCATTGCTTCCTCGATATACAGATTGAAGAGTAGGGGCGAAAGGCTACAGCCTTGTCTTACACCCTTCTTAATACTAGCACTTCGTTCTTGATCGTCCACTCTTATTATTCCCTCTTGGTTGTTGTACATATTGTATATGACCCGTCTCTCCCTATAGCTTACCCCTACTTTTTTGAGAATCTCGAACAGCTTGCACCATTTTATATTGTCGAACGCTTTTTCCAAGTCGACGAATCCTATGAAAGTGTCTTGATTTTTCTTGAGCCTTGCTTCCATTATTAGCCGTAACGTCAGAATTGCCTCTCTCGTCCCTTTACTTTTCCTAAAGCCAAACTGATCGTCACCTAGCGCATTTTCAATTTTCTTTTCCATTCTTCTGTATATTATTCTTGTAAGCAACTTCGCTGCATGGGCTGTTAAGCTGATTGTGCGATAATTCTCGCACTTGTCAGCTCTTGCCGTCTTCGGAATTGTGTGGATGATGCTTTTCCGAAAGTCAGATGGTATGTCGCCAGACTCATATATTCTACACACCAAGGTGAATAGTCGTTTTGTTGCCATTTCCCGCATTGATTTTAGAAATTCTGATGGAATGTTATCTATCCCTTCTGCCTTATTTGCCCGTAAGTCCTCCAAAGCTCTTTTAAATTCCGATTCTAATACTGGATCCCCTATTTCTTCTAAATCGACTCCTGTTTCTTCTTCTATCACATCAGACAAATCTTCACCCTCATAGAGGCTTTCAATGTATTCTTTCCACCTATCTGCACCCTCCTCTGCATTTAACAGGGGAATTCCTGTTGCACTCTTAATGTTACCACCATTGCTTTTAATGTCACCAAAGGTTGTTTTGACTTTCCTGTATGCTGAGTCTGTCCTTCCGACAATCATATCTTTTTCGATGTCTTCACATTTTTCCTGCAGCCATTTCATCTTAGCTTCCCTGCACTTCATATTTATTTCATTCCTCAGCGACTTGTATTTCTGTATTCCTGATTTTCGCGGAACATGTTTGTACTTCCTCCTTTCATCAATCAACTGAAGTATTTCATCTGTTACCCATGGTTTCTTCGCAGCTACCTTCTTTGTACCTATGTTTTCCTTCCCAACTTCTATTATGGCCCTTTTTAGAGATGTCCATTCCTCTTCAACTGTACTGCCTACTGCGCTATTCCTTATTGCTGTATCTATAGCGTTAGAGAACTTCAAACGTATCTCGTCGTTCCTTAGTATTTCCTTATCCCATTTCTTTGCGTGTTGATTCTTCCTGATTAATGTCTTGAACTTCAGCCTACTCTTCATCACTACTATATTGTTACCTGAGTCTATTTCTGCTCCTGGGTATGTCTTACAATCCAGTATGTGATTTCGGAATCTCTGTCTGACCATGATGTAACCTAATTGAAATCTTCCCGTATCTCCCGGCCTTTTCCAAGTATACCTCCTCCTCATGTGATTCTTGAACAGGGGATTCGCTATTACTAGCTGAAACTTGTTACAGAACTCAATTAGCCTTTCTCCTCTTTCATTCCTCGTCCCAAGCCCATATTCTCCTGTAACCTTTTCTTCTCCTCCTTCCCCTACAACTGCATTCCAGTCGCCCATGACTATTAGATTTTCGTCCCCCTTTACATACTGCATTACCCTTTCAATATCTCTTACTGTTCATCTTCAGCTTGCGACGTCTGCATGCATACCTGAACTATCGTGGTCGGTTTTGGTCTGCTGTCGATTCTGATTAGAACAACCTGGTCACTGAACTGTTCACAGTAACACACCCTCTGCGCTACCTTTCTATTCATAACGAATCCTACACCTGTTATACCATTTTCTGCTGCTGTTCATATTACCCGATACTCATCTGACCAGAAATCCTTGTCTTCCTTCGACTTCACTTCGCTGACCCCTACTACACTCCTGGAAATGGAAAAAAGAACACATTGATACCGGTGTGTCAGACCCACCATACTTGCTCCGGACACTGCGAGAGGGCTGTACAAGCAATGATCACACGCACGGCACAGCGGACACACCAGGAACCGCGGTGTTGGCCGTCGAATGGCGCTAGCTGCGCAGCATTTGTGCACCGTCGCCGTCAGTGTCAGCCAGTTTGCCGTGGCATACGGAGCTCCATCTCAGTCTTTAACACTGGTAGCATGCCGCAACAGCGTGGACGTGAACCATATGTACAGTTGACGGACTTTGAACGAGGGCGTATAGTGGGCATGCGGGAGGCCGGGTGGACGTACCGCCGAATTGCTCAACACGTGGGGCGTGAGGTCTCCACAGTACATCGATGTTGTCGCCAGTGGTCGGCGGAAGGTGCACGTGCCCGTCGACCTGGGACCGGACCGCAGCGTCGCACGGATGCACGCCAAGACCGTAGGATCCTACGCAGTGCCGTAGGGGACCGCACCGCCACTTCCCAGCAAATTAGGGACACTGTTGCTCCTGGGGTATCGGCGAGGACCATTCGCAACCGTCTCCATGAAGCTGGGCTACGGTCCCGCACACCGTTAGGCCGTCTTCCGCTCATGCCCCAACATCGTGCAGCCCGCCTCCAGTGGTGTCGCGACAGGCGTGAATGGAGGGACGAATGGAGACGTGTCGTCTTCAGCGATGAGAGTCGCTTCTGCCTTGGTGCCAATGATGGTCGTATGCGTGTTTGGCGCCGTGCAGGTGAGCGCCACAATCAGGACTGCATACGATCGAGGCACACAGGGCCAACACCCGGCATCATGGTGTGGGGAGCGATCTCCTACACTGGCCGTACACCACTGGTGATCGTCGAGGGGACACTGAATAGTGCACGGTACATCCAAACCGTCATCGAACCCATCGTTCTACCATTCCTAGACCGGCAAGGGAACTTGCTGTTCCAACAGGACAATGCACGTCCGCATGTATCCCGTGCCACCCAACGTGCTCTAGAAGGTGTAACTCAACTACCCTGGCCAGCAAGATCTCCGGATCTGTCCCCCATTGAGCATGTTTGGGACTGGATGAAGCGTCGTCTCACGCGGTCTGCACGTCCAGCACGAACGCTGGTCCAACTGAGGCGCCAGGTGGAAATGGCATGGCAAGCCGTTCGACAGGACTACATCCAGCATCTCTACGATCGTCTCCATGGGAGAATAGCAGCCTGCATTGCTGCGAAAGGTGGATATACACTGTACTAGTGCCGACATTGTGCATGCTCTGTTGCCTGTGTCTATGTGCCTGTGGTTCTGTCAGTGTGATCATGTGATGTATCTGACCCCAGGAATGTGTCAATAAAGTTTCCCCTTCCTGGGACAATGAATTCACGGCGTTCTTATTTAAATTTCCAGGAGTGTATATCTAGATTGAGCTTTTGCATTTCCCTTTTCAGATTTTCTAGTTTCCCTACCACGTTCAAGCTTCTGACATTCCACGCCCCGACTCGTAGAACGTTATCCTTTCGTTGATTATGCAATCTTTTTCTCATGGTAACCTACCCCTTGGTAGTCCCCTCCCGGTGATCCGAATGGGGGACTATTCCGGATTCTTTCGCCAATGGAGAGATCATCAAGACACTCCTTCAATTACAGGCCACATGTCCTGTGGATACACGTTACGTGTCTTTAATGCAGTGGTTTCCATTGCCTTCTGCATCCTCATGTCGTTGATCATTGCTGATTCTTCCGCGTTTAGGGGCAATTTCCCACCCCTAGGACAAGAGAGTGCCCTGAACCTCTATCCGCTCCTCCGCCCTCTTTGACAAGGCCGTTGGCAGAATGAGGCTGTCTTCTTATGCCGTAAGTCTTCGGCCGCCAATGCTGATTATTTATCTAAACTTAGGCAGTGGCGGGGACCGAACCCGGGACCGACGACGTTTGTGATTATGAATCAAAGACGCTACCCCTAGACCACGGGTGCTTTCATTATATAAAAGAAACAGAATAGAACAGTAAGACGTGGAGACCGAGAGAGAAGTTCACTGACTTAGAAGGGCGTAAAACAGGAAAGCAAACTTCCTCCTCTTCTATTCAACCCCAACATCGAAACAGTAGTGAAGGACATAGAAGAGAATTTCAGAAGTGAGGTTAAAACTTGTGATGAAATCATGGTAAAGACTAGGGTCCGACTGCATGTGATTCACTGTCGTGCACAATGCGGTTTTCTAAGTGTATATTCTCAGAAACTTCTTCCTAAAATTAAAGTCTTTTCCAAGAATACGCTATTTTCTTGTGTTAATCAGCTTTTTATTTCATCCTGGTTCATCTGCGCGATTATTTTGCTTGTAAGGTAGTAGAATTTTTTAATTTCTTTTACTTCCTTATCATCACTTTTGATGTTAAGTTTCTAGCTATTCTCATTTCTGCTATTTCTCATTACTTTCTTCTTCTTCCAGTTAATTTTCAATTCGTATTCTGTACTCATTAGAATCTTCATTCCATTCAGCATGTCCTGTAATTATTCTTCACTTTCATTTAGGATAGTAACATCTCAGTAAATCTTATCATTGATATCCTTTCACATTGAATTTTAATCCCACTTTTGTAGCTTTCTTTTATTTCTGCCAATGTGTCTTCGATGTTCGTATACACTGAACAGTAGCGGCCAAAGACAGCATCCATGCCTCACACCCTTCGTAATCCGAGCACTTAATTTTTGGTCTTGTAATCTTATTGTTTCCTTCTGGTTCTTGTCCATTTTGTGTCTAATTGCCGCTTACTTCTATTTTTCCCATAATTTTGAACAAGTCCCACCATCTCATTCTGTCGAACGCTTTTTGCAGATCGATAAACTCTATGAGCCTATCCCGATTTTTCGTCAATCTACTTTCCATTAGAGAGTGCAGCGTGAGCACCTCCTCTATGCTAACTTTATCTCTCTTAAAGCCAAACTGATCATCATCTAGCATATCCTAAATTTCTTTTCCTTTCTTCTGTATATTATTCTTGTCAGCATCATGAATGCATGATATGTTAAGCTGATTATGCGATAGTTGCGGTACCTATCTACCTTTTCTTCCTTCGAAATTGTGTGAATGACACCTTTCCCAAAGTCTGAGCATACGTCGCCAGTCTCACAGTTTCTACACACTTACCTGAAGAGTCGTTTGGTTACCAATTCCTACAAAGAATTTATAAATTCTTGTGGAATGTTACGTATCCCTAGTGGGCTATTTGATTTCAACACTTCCACAGCGCTTTTAAATTCTGACTGTAATACCAGATCCTCTATGTCCAGTTTCTAATTCTATCAAGTCATCAGGAAATGGTCCTCTTTAGAGAGTCCACCAGTGCAATCTTTACACTTATCCGCTCCTTTCTCTGCGTCTAACATTGGAATTCCCTCTCTATCTTAATGTTACGCACTCTACCTTTGTCTTTTGTGTATACTGAGTCAGCCCTTCCAACGTTCATTTCTTTTCAACTTCTTCACATTTTTCCTTGTGCCATTTCGCCTTGGCCGCCCTGCACTTCTTGTTTACATCATTCCTCAGTGACTCATGTTGCTGTATTCCTGTTTTTCACTCAATATTTTTGTACTTCCGCCTTTCGCCGATCAATTTAAATATCTCTTCTGTTACCATGATTTCTTTGGAGGTACCTTCCTTGCATGGATTACTAAATTATGATTTGAGTCTACATCAGCTCCTGGGTCCCGCATTACAGTCCAATATCAGGTTACTTGTCTGACCATGATGTAATCCAGTTGGAATCCAGTGTCTCTAATGTTTTTTTTCCAAATATACCTCCTCCTCTGGTGGTTCTTGAATAGAGTAGTATCTGTTACCATCTGAAATTAATTGCAGAATTCAGTTAGTCTTTTACCTCTCTCATTCCTACTACCCTTTATTCTGTTCCTTCCCCTCTAACCACATACGAAAGCCCATGACTATTAGATTCTTATCTTCGTTTACACACTGAATTACCCGTTCAGTATTCTCATATACTTACTTTATCTCTTCCTTTTCTGCTTGTGACATCGACATGGATACCTGAATGATCACTGTTGAACTTGGTTTGCCGTAGAATCCAACGATAACCTCCCTATTATTTAAATATTCGCAGTAGCTCACTCCCTGTCGTGCTTTTCAGTTCGTAACGAATCCTACTCCCATTATACCGTTTTCTACTGATCTCGACTACCCTATATTCGTCTGACCAATTCACTTTAACCATCTCACAATATCTAGATTGTGCCTCTACATTTCCCTTTTCGGACGATCTAGGTTTCCTTTCAGATTCAAACCTCAGACACTCCATAATCCGACTTGTAGAATGACGCACCTTCGTTGGTTATACCAACTTGTTATCTTGGCCACCTCACCCTTGGTAGCCCCGTCAACGAAATCAGAATGGGGGATTAATCCGGAATCTTTCGCCAACGGAGGGATCTAATTACACTTTTTCAATTACAGGCCGCATGTTTCGCGGGCTGTTACACTATAAATGGGAAGTCCTCAAAAGAGGAAAGGAGGATGTAGAGAATATTAAACGGAATAGTAGGATGATGGTACTTCAAGGAGTAAGTCCCATTGTACTAGAAGGTAACCAAAGAAAAAAAATGTTATTGTAGGAGATGATGCTGGTGTACTAACAACAAATAACTATGTTTGGATGTAGGTGTTAGTCATAAGTTGAACAGATTGACATAGAAGAGGAACTCGAGGAGGACTCATCGAACTAATCAGAAGACCGTTGACAAGGGTCCTCCAATTCGAATAAAAGTGATTTCTGGATGCTAGTTGTGCCAATACTACATGTGTATTGAAAGTTCTTACGTAGTCCACACTTCTCAGATATAATTTCGTTGCAAATCCGTGCCCCCTATGGCGTCACGTGTTGTTACGTTTTACATCTGCATTCCCAACACCCTAAAAAACCCGATCACCAATCTTTCTTTGTGCTCTGTGTTTATAGCGTCGCATCCGTGCCCTACTAAACGTGTAATCCTATTTCCACAGAAATCTACTGCACACCGCTTGACTAAAATTACCACTCTCGTGCAAGTTCGGCGTATCTCCGGAGGATCTCGAATGTTTGACACTTCGCATTTTTAAGATAGGCAGTGTATATGCTGCGAAAGGGAAAAACTAACGGCAGTTACGAAAAGGCTAAATCAGAATGGATGAGACAAACATATAAAAGCATTTTAAAAGGTATTACTGTTGGAGCATTTGATAGAGCATACAGGGTGAAGTGCGATAGAAACTAGTATAGGCGAGCGTATTCAAATAAAGAGAGAGATATGCAGACAGGCAGAATACGGCGCTGCGGTCGGCAATGACTACATAGGACAAAAATTGTCTGGCGCAATTGTCAGATCGGTTGCTGCTTCTACAATGGCATGTTATCAAAAATTAATTGAGTTTGAAGGTGGTATTATAGTTGGCGCACGAGCGATGGGGGACAGCATCTCCGAGATAGCGATGAAGTGGGGATTTTCCTGTACGTCCAATTCATGAGTGTACTGTGAATATCAGGAATTCGGTAAAACATCAAATCTCTGACATCTCTGCGGTCGGAAAAATATCCTGCAAGATCGGGACCAACGACGACTGAAGAGAATAGTTCAACGTGCAACCCTTCCGCAGATTTCCGTAGATTTCAATGCTGAGCCATCAACAAGATCAGCGTGCGATCCATTCAACGAAACATCATCGATATGGGCTTTCGGAGCCGATGGCTCACACGTGTAACCTTGATGACCGCAAAGCTTTACACCTCGCCTGGGCCCGTCAACATCGACATTCGACGGCTGATGGCTGCAAACATGTTGCCTGGTCGGATGACTCTCGTTTCAAACCCTATTGAGCCGATGGACGTGTACGAGTATGGAGACGCCTGATGAATCTATGGACCCTGCATGTCAGCATGGGACTGTTGAAGCTGGTGGAGGCTCTGTAGCGGTGTGTTGCGTGTGACATGGGGATGATATGGGACCCCTGACACGTCTAGGTGCGACTCTGACAGGAGACACGTGCGTAAGCATCCTGTCTGATCATTTGCATCCGTTGCTGTCCATTGTACATTCCGACGGACTTGGGCAATTCCGACAGGACAATTTGACACCCCACACGTCCAGAAGTGCTACAGAATGGTTCCAGGAACACTCTTCTGAGCTGAAACACTTCCTATGGCAACCAAACTCCCCAGACATGAACGTCATTGACTATATCTGGGATGCCTTGCAACGTGCTGTTCAGAAGAGATCTCAGCCCCTCGTACTCTTGCGGATTTGTGGACAGCCCTACAGGATTCATGGTGTTAATTCTCTCCAGTACTAATGCAGCCATTAGTCGAGTCCATGCCACGTGGTGTTGCTTCCCTTCTGCATGGTCACGGGGGACCTACACGATATTAGTCAGGTGTACCAGTTTTTTTTTTGGCTCTTCAGTGTATATCTCATGTTGTTGTTGTTGTGGTCTTCAGTCCTGAGACTGGTTTGATGCAGCTCTCCATGCTACTCTATCCTGTGCAAGCTTCTTCATCTCCCAGTACCTACTGCAACCTACATCCTTCTGAATCTGCTTAGTGTATTCATCTCTTGGTCTCCCTCTACGATTTTTACCCTCCACGCTGCCCTCCAATGCTAAATTTGTGATCCCTTGATGCCTCAATACATGTCCTACCAACCGATCCCTTCTTCTAGTCAAGTTGTGCCACAAACTTCTCTTCTCCCCAATCCTATTCAATACCTCCTCATTAGTTACGTGATCTACCCACCTTATCATCAGCATTCTTCTGTAGCACCACATTTCGAAAGCTTCTATTCTCTTCTTGTCCACACTAGTTATCGTCCATGTTTCACTTCCATACATGGCTACACTCCATACAAATACTTTCAGAAACGACTTCCTGACACTTAAATCTATACTCGATGTTAACAAATTTCTCTTCTTCAGAAACGATTTCCTTGCCATTGCCAGTCTACATTTTATATCCTCTCTACTTCGACCATCATCAGTTATTTTACTCCCTAAATAGCAAAACTCCTTTACTACTTTAAGTGTCTCATTTCCTAATCTAATCCCCTCAGCATCACCCGATTTAATTTGACTACATTCCATTATCCTCGTTTTGCTTTTGTTGATGTTCATCTTATATCCTCCTTTCAAGACATTGTCCATTCCGTTTAACTGCTCTTGCAAGTCTTTTGCTGTCTCTGACAGAATTACAATGTCATCGGCGAACCTCAAAGTTTTTACTTCTTCTCCATGAATTTTAATACCTACTCCGAATTTTTCTTTTGTTTCCTTTACTGCTTGCTCAATATACAGATTGAATAACATCGGGGAGAGGCTACAAGCCTGTCTCACTCCTTTCCCAACCACTGCTTCCCTTTCATGCCCCTCGACTCTTATAACTGCCATCTGGTTTCTGTACAAATTGTAAATAGCCTTTCGCTCCCTGTATTTTACCCCTGCCACTTTCAGAATTTGAAAGAGAGTATTCCAGTTAACGTTGTCAAAAGCTTTCTCTAAGTCTACAAATGCTAGAAACGTAGGTTTGCCTTTTCTTAATCTTTCTGCTAAGATAAGTCGTAAGGTTAGTATTGCCTCACGTGTTCCAACATTTCTACGGAATCCAAACTGATCTTCCCCGAGGTCCGCTTCTACCAGTTTTTCCATTCGTCTGTAAAGAATTCGCGTTAGTATTTTGCAACTGTGACTTATTAAACTGATAGTTCGGTAATTTTCACATCTGTCAACACCTGATTTCTTTGGGATTGGAATTATTATATTCTTCTTGAAGTCTGTGGGTATTTCGCCTGTCTCATACATCTTGCTCACCAGATGGTAGAGTTTTGTCATGACTGGTTCTCCCAAGGCCATCAGTAGTTCTAATGGAATGTTGTCTACTCCTGGGGCCTTGTTTCGACTCAGGTCTTTCAGTGCTCTGTCAAACTCTTCACGCAGTATCTTATCTCCCATTTCATCTTCATCTACATCCTCTTCCATTTCCATAATATTGTCCTCAAGTACATCGCCCTTGTATAAACCCTCTATATAGTCCTTCCACCTTTCAGCCTTCCCTTCTTTGCTTAGAACTGGGTTGCCATCTGAGCTCTTGATATTCATACAAGTGGTTCTCTTCTCTCGAAAGGTCTCTTTAATTTTCCTGTAAGCAGTATCTATCTTACCCCTAGTGAGACAAGCCTCTACATCCTTACATTTGTCCTCTAGCCATCCCTGCTTAGCGGTTTTGCAGTTTCTGTCGATCTCATTTTTGAGACGTTTGTGTTCCCTTTTGCCTGCTTCATTTACTGCATTTTTATATTTTCTCCCTTCATCAATTAAATTCAATATTTCTTCTGTTACCCACGGATTTCTATTAGCCCTCGTCTTTTTACCTACTTGATCCTCTGCTGCCTTCACTACTGCATCCCTCAGAGCTACCCATTCTTCTTCTACTGTATTTCTTTCCCCCATTCCTGTCAATTGTTCCCTTATGCTCTCCCTGAAACTCTCTACAACCTTTGGTTCTTTCAGTTTTTCTAGGTCCCATCTCCTTAAATTCCCACCTTTTTGCAGTTTCTTCAGTTTCAATCTGCAGTTCATAACCAATAGATTGTGGTCAGAATCCACATCTGCCCCTGGAAATGTCTTACAATTTAAAACCTGGTTCCTAAATCTCTGTCTTACCATTATATAATCTATCTGATACCTATTAGTATCTCCAGGATTCTTCCAGGTATACAACCTTCTTTTATGATTCTTGAACCAAGTGTTAGCTATGATTAAGTTATGCTCTATGCAAAATTCTACAAGGCGGCTTCCTCTTTCATTCCTTCCCCCCAATCCATATTCACCTACTATGTTTCCTTCTCTCCCTTTTCCTACTGACGAATTCCAGTCACCCATGACTATTAAATTTTCGTCTCCCTTCACTACCTGAATAATTTCTTTTATCTCGTCATACATTTCATCAATTTCTTCATCATCTGCAGAGCTAGTTGGCATATAAACTTGTACTACTGTAGTAGGCATGGGCTTTGTGTCTATCTTGGCCACAATAATGCGTTCACTATGCTGTTTGTAGTAGCTAACCCGCACTCCTATTTGCCTCATATGCAGAATAAAATGAAGGTGAGAAGTTAGAAGCAGGTAGTACGTATATTCAAAACTCTTGCGATGAAAAGAATGCATAGGCAATCCAGTAATGCAGTCAGAGGCTTAGAAGACAAAGAGTAATTTCATCTTAAACCAGTTATCAAGAGTCAATCAATAAATGCCAAAAAGGGGCAGTTCCCAATAACAAGTTTGCAGAAGACATAATCAACTTGAGTGAGTTGTTGAGTGGAAAGCATACTTAGCGGAGGTAACAGCTTAATGGTAAACAAAGCAAAGCCGAAGATGATGATTAGTAGAAAGCAGGATAATGAAATGCTGAAAAAGAAAAATTACAGTAACACTGTTGTTGGAGATGGGAAACAGTTCTCCTACGTATAAAACAAGATTTTGCATGATGACCAAACCAAGAAGGGATTAGGAGCAGATTGACACAGGCATGCAGTTTTTTTTAATAAAGGAGCTGTTGTGGCATAGGATGTCGACATAGAAATAATGAAGAGGTCCTTGAACGTGCTTGTCTGGAACTCAATCGGATACAAGGAAAAACTGGAATCATTAAATATGATTCTAACAAAGAACAAAAGTTGTGGAAATAATAAAGTTCGAAATGAAGATGTTCTCAACAAAACAGATGAAGGACGAAGTATTAGTTGCTACGGCAACCAGGGATCTTACCCTGGAAGCCGCATTATCATACCTAGCAAGGATAAATTTTTGCTCCTCAGGTCCATGTTACTTACAGCTGTCTCAAACCCGAAACTGATGTTATATTGAAATGGGAGATTATTTTATTACATCATGCTCTCGCGAAAGAGTGTAAAGACTGTCTAAGAAGTACTTTTCCACGACATAAAGCTGATTGGTTTATGATGTGTTTAATAGCTTTAAAGTTATTATGGATGAAGCAAATGAAATACGTAATTGACGAGGCTGAACAATGTAACAACAGCGAACTGGGATGTCTAGCCGAACTTAACAGAGCTTTGGAAGACTTAAGATCAAATACGGTAGGAGGGATAGATAACGATCCATCAAATTTTCTGAAGGCACTGGGGAAAGTGGCAACAAAACAGCTATTCGCGATATTCGGTAGAATACGCGAATCTGCCGATATACTATATGACTGCCGGAAAAATATCATCCACACAATTCGGAAGACTGCAAGACGTGACAGGTGGGAGAATTATCGCACAAACAGCTTAACAGCTCATACATCCAATATTCTTCAAGAATAATGTAGAGAAGAATGGAAGAGAAAATTAAGCATGTGTTAGAAGACGATCAGTTGGGCTTTAGGAAAGGTAAAGGCCCCAGAGCGGCAGTTCCGACGTTGCGATTAATAAAGGAAACAAGATCGAGGAAAACTCAATCATAAGATTTGTCTACCTGGAAAAAGCACCGGCCGGTGGCCGAGCGGTTCTAGGCGCTACAGTCTGGAACCGCGCGACAGCTACGGTCGCAGGTTCGAATCCTGTCTCGGGTATGGATGTGTGTGATGTCCTTGGGATAGGTAGGTTTAAGTAGTTCTAAGTTCTACAGGACTGATGATCTCAGCTGTTAAGTTCCATAGTGCTCAGAGCCTTTTGAGCCATTTTGGAAAAAGCCTTCGACAATAAACAGTGGCGCAAATGTTCGAAATTCAAAGAAATATGGGTGTAAGCTACAGGGAAAGACGAGTAATATGCAAAATCAACTAGAGCCAAGACAGAATAATATGGGTGGATGACCAAGAACGTAGTGCGAGGATTAAAAAGTGTGAAAGGCAAAGATGTAGCCCTTCGCCACTACCGTTCATTCTACACATCGCAGAAACAATGATGAAAATGAAAGGGAAGTGCAAGAGTGGAGTTAGAATCCAAGGTGAAAGGATATCATTGATAAGATTCGCTGCTCACATTGCTATCCTCGGCGAAAATGATGAAACATTACAGAATCTGCTGAACGGAATGAACAGTCTAATGAGTAGAGTATATGAGATGAGAGTGAATCGAAGAAGGACGAAAGTAGCTGCTGGTAAACCTATCAGTATGTGAGTTTGTGGGCCCAGAAACCCTTCCGTTCCTGACGTTTCGTCAAGGACTGCGCTGCACATCTTCAGAGGCGCTCATCTGCTGAGTCTTCTGACTGACTGGTCGAACGCCCGAGAGCAACATATATACTGTAGAAAAGGGGGCTTCGTCGAAGTAACACGTGATGAGCAGCGATGATCCTTGTCAAAGATAAAACTTAACTATCGATTAACGCCTTTTCAAAGAAAGAATTGTCTATCGATTCTGTAAAGCTACTGTCCATATGTCGCTAAGTTTCATTGCCTCTTCTTTTCTATTAAAATTATCCTTATGCTTATAAATTTCTATGATTTCTCTACTTAGCCGTAGACAATAATTTGACGTTGTAGATAAAATTTCTGTTTCAGAAAACTTCACTTCGTGGTTTCCTGATTGAACAGCATGCTCTTCTCTATTTTTCCTAGTTGGCAAAGACTTTTGTGCTCTTTTAGCCGTGTATTTACGCTCCTCTAGGTAGTTCCAATATAAACTCTACCACACGTACATGGAACTTTGTATACACCACATGTCGACAAAAGAGGGCGTTTATCCTTCACAGATCGGAATACTTGACTTATTTTCTTTGTTGGTCTAAAGACTGATCTGATGTCAAGTTTCTGTAAGATATTACCGATCTGATCCGTTACATTTTTAATAACAGGGTGAGAAACTGTATTTTCCGTCGTTGTGGTTCATTCTTGTCCTTCGGCCTTCCGTTCCTTGGTGACCGAATTCTCTTTATCCCTGTGTAGCCATTTATCTCGAAGACCTGCTTCAAATATTTTATTTCAGCGTGCAGGTGTTCCGATGCACATATTCGCTCGGCTCTATCGAAAAGACTTTTAATGACAAATCTCTTTTGTTGTGTATGGTGATTGGATTTTTTGTGCAAATATCTGTCGGTATGTGTTTCTTTCCGAAAAACTTTATGTTCCAAACTTCCATCGGATCGCCTCATAACTAAAACATTTAAGAAGGGTATTCTATTATCATTTTCCATTTCCACGGTGAACTGGATTTTACGATTACTTTTATTTACATGATTACAGAATCCGTCCAAAGCCTTTCCACCATGCGGTCATACCTCAAATGTGTCATCTACAAATCGATAGCAGTGTAATGGTTTCTTATTTGCTTTGTCCAGAGCCGACTGTTCGAATAACTCCATATAGAAATTAGCGATCGCGCGATCTAATGGGTTACCCATTGCTACACCGTCAAGTTGCTCATAAAATTCATCGTTCCACTGGAACTGACTCGATGTAAGGCAATGTCTAATAAGAGCAGTCAAATCTCCTGGAAAAATATCCGTTATAAAAATCATATCTTCGTTGACTGGAATCATAGTGAATAAGGACACTATATCAAAACTTACAAAATTTTCTTCAGGAGCCAGAATTAGTCCTTTAAGTTCCTCAATAAAATGATGCGAGTCTTATATATATGGGTCAGTGTTTCCAATATATTGTTGTAAAAAAAATGGCTCTGAGAACTATGGGACTTAACATGTATGGTCATCAGCCCCCTAGAACTTAGAACTACTTAAACCTAAGTAACCTAAGGACAACACAACAACACCCATATATATTGTTGTAAACGAGTTGCTAGATACCTCGCTATTTCGTACATGGGAGAATTGATGGCACTAGGTATCTCAAAGGAAATTCTATTTTATAAATTTTGGGTACACCATACAGTCTAGGACACATAGGTTCACTCATCAACAAAGCTCTTTTATCTTCTTTTTGAATAGAGGTAGATGACTTAATCAGACAATTTGTTTTCCTCAGTACGCTGGCTGTAGGGTCCTCCGTAAGTTTTTTGTGCTGTCGTGAGGTTAAAAGGCAAAAAATTTTGATTCGATAGTACTTTGTTTTCATAACAACAGTGACATTCCATTTATCAGCAGGGAGGACCACTATCTTTTCATTTGCGTTTAAATCTCTGAGAGCCTTTCTCTCGCCTTTTGTTAAATTACTTTCCAAAGGCTTACTGTGGCGTAAAGACCCAGGTGATTTCGATTCGAATATGTGTTCCAGTTTTCTTGGGGAGATTTCATATATCTGCTCCTATATTAGCAATAATATCTTCAACTGGTACTCGCTTGGGTGATATAGCGTAATTTCCTCCTTTTGCAAGAACGGATATCTCGTCTTGAGATGAGACTCTCTCCGACTTGTTAACAACAGTATCAAACCTCACCGTACTGCTTGTAGCTGCCACAATAGATTGTAGCTTTCCGAACTTTTTCTTTTGTCTACTAGTAGTCGTTTCCATCGAAGCTTCCACAGTAAGTAAGCAAGGTAATCTATTTTATTCCACAGATCAATCTGTACCTTACTAGCACGGAATAAATGCAGTTCCAGTCACTTACATTCAACGGAATCCATTTCTCGTCTTGAGTAATGTATCCTTCTTCGGAGTAGTGCACTTTGTGTACGATCATAAACCCGATGCACCCGAGCTGTCCGGAATATCGAGTCTCTACAACGTAACAGAAGGTTAAAATACAGGTTAAATGTGCTCTCTTCTTCCATAAAGAAGGATAAAATCCCTCCTCTGTTGACATGTTGTGTATAGAAAGTTCCGTGTACGTGGGGTAAAGTTTATATTACAACTACCAAGAGGAGCGTAAATACACGGCTAAAAGAGCATAAAAGTCTTTGCAGACGAGTAAAAATAGAGAAATGAGCTGTAGCAGAGCATGCTCTTCAGTCAGGAAACCACGAGGTGAAATTTTCTGAAACAGGAATTTATCTACAACGTCAAATTATTATCCACGACTTGTAGAGAAGCCATTGAAATTTATAAGCATAAGGATAATTTTAATAGAAAAGACGAGGCAATGAAACTTAGCGACATGTGGACAGTAGCTCTACAGAATCGCTAGACAATTTTATCTTTAACAAGACGACAATCGATAGTTAAGTTTTATCTTTGACAAGGATTATCTCTGCTCATCACGTGTTACTTCGACCAGGCCCCCTTTCCTACAGTATATATGTCGCTCTGGACGTCCGAACAGCCAGTCGGCAAGACTCAGTGGAGGAGCGCCTCTGAAGATGTACAGCGCAGTCCTGGACGAAACGTCAGGAACAGAAGAGTTTCTTGGACCATGACCTAATATCCCGAAAGGTTTACCAGCAGCTATGTCATTAGGTCGTGAAAGCCTTAATTCCATGATAAGGACTGAAGTAATTAGAAATAGCAGAAATGATAATTTAACATCAGGATTGATGATCATGAAGTAGACGTATTTAAGCAAGTTTGCTACCTAGGCAGCGTGATACCCAGTGACAGACGGAGCATGGAGAACTTCAAAAGAAGTCTGGCCTTGACAGATGGGACATTTCTGGTCAAGAGAAGTCTACTGGCAACAAACATCGACCTTAATTTTAGGAACAAATACACTCCTGGAAATTGAAATAAGAACGCCGTGAATTCATTGTCCCAGGAAGGGGAAACTTTATTGACACATTCCTGGGGTCAGATACATCACATGATCACACTGACAGAACCACAGGCACATAGACACAGGCAACAGAGCATGCACAATGTCGCCACTAGTACAGTGTATATCCACCTTTCGCAGCAATGCAGGCTGCTATTCTCCCATGGAGACGATCGTAGAGATGCTGGATGTAGTCCTGTGGAACGGCTTGCCATGCCATTTCCACCTGGCGCCTCAGTTGGACCAGCGTTCGTGCTGGACGTGCAGACCGCGTGAGACGACGCTTCATCCAGTCCCAAACATGCTCAATGGGGGACAGATCCGGAGATCTTGCTGGCCAGAGTAGTTGTCTTACACCTTCTAGAGCACGTTGGGTGGCACGGGATACATGCGGACGTGCATTGTCCTGTTGGAACAGCAAGTTCCCTTGCCGGTCTAGGAATGGTAGAAGGATGGGTTCGATGACGGTTTGGATGTACCGTGCACTATTCAGTGTCCCCTCGACGATCACCAGTGGTGTACAGCCAGTGTAGGAGATCGCTCCCCACACCATGATGCCGGGTGTTGGCCCTGTGTGCCTCGGTCGTATGCAGTCCTGATTGTGGCGCTCACCTGCACGGCGCCAAACACGCATACGACCATCATTGGCACCAAGGCAGAAGCGACTCTCATCGCTGAAGACGACACGTCTCCATTCGTCCCTCCATTCACGCCTGTCGTGACACCACTGGAGGCGGGCTGCACGATGTTGGGGCGTGAGCGGAAGACGGCCTAGCGGTGTGCGGGACCGTAGCCCAGCTTCATGGAGACGGTTGCGAATGGTCCTCGCCGATACCCCAGGAGCAGCAGTGTCCCTAATTTGCTGGGAAGTGGCGGTGCGGTCCCCTACGGCACTGCGTAGGATCCTACGGTCTTGGCGTGCATCCGTGCGTCGCTGCGGTCCGGTCCCAGGTCGACGGGCACGTGCACCTTCCGCCGACCACTGGCGACAACATCGATGTACTGTGGAGACCTCACGCCCCACGTGTTGAGCAATTCGGCGGTACGTCCACCCGGCCTCCCGCATGCCCACTATACGCCCTCGCTCAAAGTCCGTCAACTGCACATACGGTTCACGTCCACGCTGTCGCGGCATGCTACCAGTGCGATGGAGCTCCGTATGCCACGGCAAACTGGCTGACACTGACGGCGGCGGTGCACAAATGCTGCGCAGCTAGCGCCATTCGACGGCCAACACCGCGGTTCCTGGTGTGTCCGGTGTGCCGTGCGTGTGATCATTGCTTGTACAGCGCTCTCGCAGTGTCCGGAGCAAGTATGGTGGGTCTGACACACCGGTGTCAATGTGTTCTTTTTTCCATTTCCAGGAGTGTATGTGAGAAGGTACGTTTGGGACACAGCATTGACTGGTAGTGAAACATGGTCTGCGGGAAAATCTGAACTGAAGATAATAGAAGCATTTGCGATGTGGTGCTATAGACGAATGTTGAAAATTGGGTGGAATGATAGCGTAAGGAATAAGGATGTTCTGAGCAGTATCAGAGAGGAAAGGAATATTGGGAAAACACTGTCAGGAAGAAGGAACTCGATGATAGGAGACTTGTTAAGACATCAGAGTATAGCTTACATCTTACAAGATGGAGCTGCAGAGGGTAAAAACTGCACAGGAATACAGAAACTGGAGCACATCCACCAAACAATTGAGGGCATAGTTTGCAACTGCTACTCTTAAACTTTTGTAACGTCTGAAATGGCTACAGCTGATGAAAGGAGTATGGTCACCTTGTTGCTAAACTATTTTCTGATGGAACAATATAACACTCAGGAGCGTTTGGTTTCCCGGATGCACACAACCAGCACGCGGTTTGACGCGTCGGGCTGCGCCCACATAAGCCGCCCAGTATTGCTCCAGGGATGGCGGGACAGCGCCATTATCGAAGGGGTGGATGAGAGGAAATTGCAGTGTGTCGGCTGCCGTTACTGTCGCGCGCAAAGCTGTCGCTACCTCCGGTGTCGATACTCTCAGCCTCACTGAGGGTCGCTTACAATAACGTGAGCACCGGGTAGTGCATCCGCTGCGAGATGGCGCGTCGGAAACACGCCCTAGAAGCGCATTATGCTGTCGAAGCGGCGCGTCTGTGCCACCAAACGCATTAGTGGACCCGTATCAAAGGTAGGGAACGTGTGTGCGTAACCGCTTTCGGCAGTCGTCTATCTCATTCCAATACACACGTGTCTCAATGCTGCGGCCGTGTACTTGCCGTCTGATGGAGTGGAAGCTTAGTTTATAATGATACGCCTTCCCAACTGTCATCATTCCTTTATTTACGATTCGCACTTCCAAAGCCCATTAGGTATTGACGCCTGTACCAAGAACTCTAAACTTTCTGAAACTGTGCTGTTTCTACATGTTTGGAACTATGTGCACCGATCGTCGAAACGGTACCGAGACTGATTTTAATCCTGATGTACAAGCTACGTTAGGACAGTGCCTATGGCGATAGTTTGAAGTGACTACTGCAGTCGACTAATCAGTTGTGGGCAGGCAGTCTTAAATAGTGAACGTGGGACCACAGCGTGTCAATGCTGTTGTATCACAGTTCAGAATGGAGCAACATCTGAAAATAAAGTCTTTAGAACACTAACTATAACGTTTTGAAGAAGAGCCAAGTGTATGTACAGTTTGTCCGATACACCTTGACTCCCGGACTAAAACAAAGATTCTGGGACATCTGTCGTGACCTGACTGAAACGCAAAACCCGTACAATTATTTTTCGGAAAAACTCGCCACAAATGACGAGACCTGGTGTCATCAATATGTACCCACCACAAGTCGACAGAGGGCTGTATTTGACACGATGGGGCAAAGCTTTGAATATGTGACTGACGTTGAAGCGGTAGCAGTCTGATGCGTCTGTCCCCTACAATGGGAGGACTGAGTTGAGGCAGGGAGTTCGTTGTCAGGATGATGACCTATAATTACTCATAGAAACATCATTGTCGCACGGGATAGCCGCATGGTATACGGCGCCTTGCCACGGTCTATGCGGCTTCATCCGTCAGAGGTTCCAGTCCTCCCTAGGACATGGGTGTGTGTGTTGTCCTTAGCGTAAGTACGTTTAAGTTAGATTAGGTCGTGTGTCAGCTTAGGGATGATGACCTCAGCGGTTTGGTCCCATAAGATAATCCCACAAATTTCCAGTTTCCAACATCATTGCTAGCCAAGCGATTTATTGAACAACAAAACTACAACAAACTTCCTGGCAGATTAAAACTGTGTTTTCGACCGAGACTCGAAGTCGCGACCGTTGCCTTTCGCGGGCAAGTACTCTGCCAACTGAGCTATCCAAGCACGACTCACGCCCCGTCCTCACAGCTTTTACTTCTCGCAGTACTTCGTCTCCTACTTTCCAAACTTTACAGAGGCTCTCCTGCGAAACCTGCAGAACTAGCACTCCCGAAAGAAAGGATATTGAGGAGACATGGCTTAGTCACGGCCTGGGGGATGTTTTAAGATTGAGATTTTCGCTCTGCAGCGGGGTGTGCGCTGATACGAAACTTCCTGGCAGATTAAAACTGTGTGCCGGACCGAGACTCGAACTCGGGACGTTTGCCTTTCGCTGGCAAGTGCACTACCAACTTAGCTACCCAAGCACGACTCACGCCTCTTCTCACAGCTTTTACTTCTGCCAGTACCTCGTCTCCTAGCTTCCAAACTTTACAGAAGCTCTCCTGCGAACCTTACAGAACTAGCACACCTGAAAGAAAAGATATTGCGGAGACATGGCTTAGCCACAGCCCGGGGGATGTTTCCAGAATGAGATTTTCACTCTGCAGCGGAGTGTGCGCTGAAATGAAACTTCCTGGCAGATTAAAACTGAGTGCCGGACCGAGACTCGAACTCGGGAGCTTTGCCTTTCGCTGGCAAGTGCTCTCCCAACTGAGCTACCCAAGCACGACTGACGCCCCATCCTCAGAGCTTTTACTTCAGCCAGTACCTCGTCTCCTACCTTCCAAACTTAACAGAAGCTCTCCTGGAAAGGTCCAGAGTCCGAGTCTCGGACCAGCACACAGTTTTAATCAGCTATGAAGTTTGATATCAGCGCACACTCCGCTGCAGAGTGAAAATCTCATTCTGAAAGCTACAACACTCATAGCAACGCAATGCTGTGGCAGCAACTCCTATGCATGTCCTGAAAACAGCGAGTGTGAATGTGCTTCTGGAGGCAGGTAGTTAGCAGCCTGCTGTGATACATAAGGTGGCACGAACACTGACCTATGGAGTGTGTGACAGTCCTTGTGTATTGTCTGGGCACAGGTCTGCAACTGAAGGTGGAGGGCGCCGGAAGGCATGGTACCCCGCAGAGGTTGTTACAGAGGAAGATTGCCATCCTCGCCAGCGTAGACGTACGACGACAGTTGGACAGCCCAGGTGCGGGCGGCTGTTGCTGTACAGCCCTGAGCTCGAACGCCTGCACTCAAGGGCAGAAGGCTGGCGGCGACTGAATTGTGCCTGGAGGGGGACCACCTGCTGGATCGTGCTAAATGTGTGACAGTCGACTTAGAGCCAGGAGTAGCCCACCCACTGCAAAGGCCAAGTCTCATGCTGGCTGTTTGTAGCACCACGTCACGCCATACCTCGCAGAGGTTTCCTTCCAAAGATAATGGCTGCCAGACACCGATAACATTGATTAAACTTGATAGGACAAAAAAATAATGGCGCACTTCGAAGAAACTTTCCAAAACGGGCGGAAATCTGTGTCTGTGATGACGGTGTACTGACAAAAATGTTATTACAATTTCAGAAAAATTGGATAATTTACCCAAGAGAAAGAGATTCACAAATTCACCACGTCTATAGCGCGTTGTTCGACTTCTGTCCCTTATGCAAGCAGTTAATCATCTTAGCAATGACTGATAAGTTTGTTACATGTTCTCATGGGGATTAATTGTGTCCAATTGGCGGGTCACGTGGTCAGAATGCTTAGATGATTGGTGGGTTCTGTCCATAGTGCTCCATAGTTCTTAATTTGGAAGAGATCCGGTGACCTTTCTGGCCACGGCAGAATTTACAAGGACGAAGACAAGCAGCATAAATTCTTGCCATGTGCAGACTGGCTTTATCTTGCTCGAATATGATTCCAGGATGGCTTTCAACGAAGGGCAACATATCGAGGAGTATAATGACGTCGACGTAATGTCGTGGGGTAAAGCTGTGCTGTAAGGACGCTGCGAACGGCAGCCAAAGGGTTCCTGTTATGAAAAGAAATGGCACCCAATAGAATAACTCGCGGTTGTCAGGCCACATGGCGGGCGAAAGTCATGTTGGTATCCCACAGCTGTGAATGGCGTCTCCCGACAATTCTTCTGCCTGAAATCTCATTGCTGACAGTAGTATTGTCTCATATCGAACTAACTGCTGATGACCAGTGAAGACGTGTCTGGAGACACCCTGGACAGCAGTGGGACACCAAACGCACTATCGCCCGCTATACTGCCAGACAACCACGAGTGATGGTTCTGGTGTGACATTTATTTCTCTTCGTAGCAGGACTGCTTTGGTTGTCCTCCCCAGCACTCTTACAGCACAGCCAGCCATACGTCAACGATATTCTACGCCCCGTTTTGTTGCCTCCAGGGCAAGCCGCTACTATTCTTTCATTTCTGCAAGATAATGACTGCCCACACACGGCCAGTGTTTCTGTTGGTTGTTTTCATGCTTACCAAATATGTCGCTTGATTTCCCCAAAACTGAGAAAGTTTCAAGCATTAGAGGCAGGGCCCAAACGCGCCAGTTCGACAGAATTTGGCACGATATTTCTCAGGGGGACATCCTACTGCTCTATCAGTCTATGTGAAGCAGAATTACAGCTTGTTAGGGCCAGGGGTGGACCTATGCGCTAATGGCTCAGTTCGTTAAGCTCTGTCGCGTAATCCCCACCGCGCTTTTGCCTTTATATGCAGTTTATATGCCATGACATTTTAATTCACTGTATATTGCTTATTGTTGCGAGCACAATAGATAAAACGCTATTCTCGCTATAGTTTCTGTAGTTGAAAATATTTTAACTTTGTACACCTCGGTCTATTACGTGGGGATACGCACAACACTAAAAGATTTCCTGCTGTGCACGTACGATGTTTCATTTGCAAACAATTTTTAGATAACCCAGATCCGGCTTGTTGGAAAAGGAACACGGTATCATTACTGTAACTAATTATGAAATTAAACATGTCCCTCACTACTTTCATCTCTGAAATGCACTAAAAATTACTCTTATTGTAGGTACAGAAGTTACAGTATGCCATTTTCGCTAATCGTAAAAGCTGCAGTGGAATTTTTAATATATGAACACTATTGATTGCCACGACTAACACGAGAGCATGAAACTAAAAATGAAATTTGGTTTTTGTATTATAAGTCAGAACAGGTTTCATCACAGCAGTCTTTGATATCACACAAGTAAACCTTTATTGCTCTGATTCACTTAAATTATTTACGTCACTGATATTGTAATAGCATTAGCCCATTTCCACGTAATAAAATCCACCATTCATCTCTGACGTCTTCGGGAAGCTGGAAGAAATAATTTTACTGTTCCGCTACCTCTCCGCAGCCGGCCGCGGTGGCCGAGCGGTTCTAGGCGCTTCAGTCTGGAACCGCGCGACTGCTACGGTCGCAGGTTCGAATCCTGCCTCGGGCATGGATGTGTGTGATGTCCTTAGGTTAGTTAGGTTTAAGTAGTCCTAAGTTCTAGGCGACTGATGACCTCAGATGTTAAGTCCCATAGTGCTCAGAGCCATTTGAACCATTTGAACCTCTCCGCTTAGTTGCGGGAAAACTGCTTTCATTCACTTTAATTCGAATTTGGCGCGGCAGCGCCTCCCGCGATCTCTGCACAGCACAGCGTCATGTAAAATTCTAAGCGTTCTGAAAACGGCTAAAAATGTAGAATGAAACACTGGAGAAGCTAGCAATAAATTATTACAAGTTTGTTTAACAATTTCTATATTCAAATATCGACATAAATTTAAAATACAATCCTTTTTCATTCATCCGTCTCCAATGACGTCTTTCTCGAACAAGGAACAAAAGAAACCTAACCAAGCATTCAATCGAGCGTTACAGGCTCTAACAACATTAACGGCTGCAAGAAGGCAGAGAGAGAAATGTTTTAACCTCCACAATTTATAGGCAATTTAATGTGCATCATTGTTATATTTTTTTAAATTATCATTGTCTGCTTTGATTTCTACACTCGCCGACCACAGACGTTATTTGCAAAACATAGATACATTATTATTGCACAAACATAAAAGTCGAAAAAGATTATTTCTTTTTATTTTACAGAGTCTACATAATCGCCAATCGTTCCAACAGAAATGAAATAATAGTAACAATTACACAGGTAAATGTCTCTTTTTTTCACATATATTAGAACGATTTTGTGAATGTCTTGCCAGGAGACGTCACAGCTTTTTCCCTTGACATATCATCCAGTGTATCTGTAACAATTGCAATGATATTTTCGACTGGACATGTATAACATATCTAGGTAGATTTGTGTTCTATTCGGGTAATTCCTCCGTGATGCGTAGCTTTCATTTTCTTTTCTGTCTTAGAATGACTGTACATACTTGTTTTGTCGATGCAGCGCTTTCAACGACATAGGCCGTAACCAGTGCGTGGCTTTGGTATAAAGTAGCTGACTTGCTGATTCTACAATCGTTCTATGTTTCAGGCATGTTGTTGTTGCTCTCCTGCCCACTTGCTGGCCTGCAGTGTGGAAATCGACTGGCGGCCTTAAAACATCTGCCGTAGAGCTGTTGTGTCTGCTCCGAGCTCGTCCACTTCGTCAGCCATCTACGATATCCGTGGCAGCATCCGATTCTGCTCAGTAGTGTCTAAAAGTACGCTACTGGCCATTGAAATGGCTACACCACGAAGATGACGTGCAAAAGGAAATTTAACCGACAGGGAAAGATGCTGTGATATGCAAATGATTAGCTTTTCAGAGCATACACACAAGTTGGTGCCGGTGGCGACACCTATAATGTGCTGACATGAGGAACGTTTGCAACCGATTTCTAATACACAAACAGCAGTTGACTGGCGTTGCCCGGTGAAACGTTTTTGTGATGCCTCGTTTAAGGAGGAGAAATGCGTACCATCACGTTTCCGACTTTGATAAAGGTCGGATTGTAGCCTATCGCGATTGCGGTTTATCGTGTCGCGACATTGCTGCTCGCGTTGGTCGAGATCCAATGACTGTTAGCAGAAAATGGAATCGGTAGAATCAGGACGGTAATACGGAATGCCGTGCTGGATCCCAACGGCCTCGTATCACTATCAGTCGAGATGACAGACATCTTATCCACATGGCTGTAACATATCGTGTAACCACGTCTCGATCTCTGAGTCAACAGATGGGGACCTTTGCAAGACAACAACCCTCTGCACGAACAGTTCGACGACGTTTGCAGCCGCATGGAGTATCAGCTTGGAGACCGTGGCTGTAGTTACTCCTGACGCTGCATCACAGACAGGAGCGCCTGCCTTGATGTACTCAACGACGAACCTGGGTGCACGAATCGCAAAACGTCATTTTTACGGATGAATCCAGGTTCTGTTTACAGCATCATGATGGTCGCATCCGTGTTTGGCGACATCGCGGTGAACGCATATTGGAAGCGTGTATTCGTCATCGCCATACTGGGGTATCACCTGGCGTGATGGTATGGGTGCCATTGGTTACACGTCTCGGTCACCTCTTGTTCGCGTTGACGGCACTTTGAACAGTAGACGTTACATTTCAGATGTGTTACGACCCGTGGCTCTACCCTTCACTCGATATCTGCGAAACCCTACATTTCAGCAGGATAATGCACGACCGCATGTTGCAGGTCCTGTACGGGCCTTTCTGGACACAGAAAATGTTCGACTGTTGCCCTGGCCAGCACATTCTCCAGATCTGTCACCAATTGAAAACGTCTGGTCAATGGTGGCTGAGCAAATGGCTCGTCACAATACGCCAGTCACTACTCTCGATGAACTGTGGTATCGTGTTGAAGCTGCATGGGCAGCTGTACCTGAACATGCCATCCAAGTTCTGTTTGACGCAATGGCCAGGCGTATCAAGGCCGTTATTACGGCCAGATGTGGTTGTTCTGGGTACTGATTTCTCAGAATCTATGCACCCAAATTGCGTGAAAAGGTAATTACATATCAGTTCTCGTATAATATATTTGTCCAATGAATACCCGTTTATCATCTGCGTTTCTTCTTGGTGTAGTAATTTCAATGGCCAGTAGTGTAATAGCTGCACAACAAAGCCAATGCGGTGCGCTAGCTAGGAATCATCCCAAAGGAGGAGCCTTCTCACAGTTTATTATGATTCTGTGAACGCTCTGTACGTTTTACACAAGTGGGGTAGGTAGTGTAGAACAACTGAACCATTAAAATGATAGTCTTATACTTTCTCCAGATTTTATTAACCCGGTCCCTAAATTTTCGGTCTCGAAATTTTCTGTACTTACGCGATGCAATAAATTTATTTTTTAATTAATTCATTAGAAATGATTGGTGAAAGGCTACTACTGTGAAAACAAAGGGCATCTCTATGAAAGAACTGGTGCTGCTACCAATCCCGATTTCCTTTTATTTACATATTGTATGACGTGTTTCACGAAATGGTCATATTTTTCAGGTGAGTTATTCGTGTATTATGTCATTCATGCTTGATGTTTTCGATGTGTGTGCTGCTGCACTGCTCTAGAGGTTTTACTGTAATAACTAAACATGCTGAATGTTATAATTAAAGACTGATCTTCACAAACATAAGGGGCGCTCAAAAATGTTCCATTTCAGGATGTTACTGTAGCGTATACGCAACGTAGCACAACTCCGATGCTGGTATATAAACACCAACATGTGGGCAAGGGATCAATGTGACATTCGTTTCTTTCCGACGTGCAAGTGGTAAATGTGAAACGTGAACTACGGCGTCGTTATCACGAAATGCCTCCAAACAGACAAACATGTCATTGTTATTATTTTCTTGACTGCTGAAGGACAAACACCAGCAGACATCCATCACAGAATATAGAATATGTATGGAGCAGCATGTCTCTCGAAGAACACAGTTGTCGAATGGTGCATCAAGTTCCGTGGTGCTAATTTGTGATAACACACGTTCCCGTATAGCGAATGTCATAATGCAGGAATTACGACGTCTTATGTCTCAGGACCTTGAGCACCCACTCTGTAGTCCTGGTCTCTTCCCATACCACTGTCACAATTTTGGTACCTTAAACAAACTCCTTGAGGGATCGCTGCTCCCTCTCGGACAAGGACACTGTTGCAGAAGCAACAAAAAAATCATTCCAAAATCAGAAGAATGCAAAATCCCCAAGACTGATGCCTTCCTAAGAGAGAGTCTCCATTCCTTCCAAGCTAACTATGTAAGCGTAGACCAGATATGGCTCAAATTCAAAGATACAGTATCGACAGCCATAGATAGATTCTTACAGCATTAGTTATCAAGAGACGGGACTGATCCACCATGGTACACAAAACACGTCAAGACATTGTTGCAGATGCAACAAAAAAAGCATTCCAAATTCAGAAGAACGCCAAACCCCAAAGACTGGCTATGTTTTACGGAAACTCGAAATTTAGTAAGGAGGTCAATGCTAGATGCTTGTAATAGTATCCACAATGAATCATTGTATCAAAATATGGTAGAAAACCCAAAGAGATTCTGGTGGTATGTAAAGTACAGCAGTGGCCAGAAACAGACAATACCGTCACTGCGCCATAGCGATGGGAATGTTACGGATGATGGTGCCACTAAAGCGGAGTAACTAAATACAGTTTTCCGTAATTCCTTCACGAAAGAAGACGAAGTAAATATTCCAGAATTCGAAACCAGAGCAACTGCTAGTATGAGTGACATAAAAGTAGATATCTTAGGTGTTGCGAAACAACTCAAATCAAGAAAGGCAAGTCTTCTCGTCCATATGGTATACCAATCAGGTTCCTTTCAGAGTATGCAGACACAATAGCGCCATTCTTAGCAATCAAATACGATCGCTCACTTGACGAAAGGGCTGTTCCTATAGACTGGAAAGTAGCACAGGTCACACCAATATTCACGAAAGGAAATAGGAGTAACCCATTGAATTACACACCCATAACACTGACCTCAATTTGCAGTAGGATTTTGCAGCATATACTGTACTCGGACATTATGAATCACCTGGAAGAAAATGACTTACTGATACATAGCCAACACGGATTCAGAAAATATCGTTCTTGTGCAACAAAGATAACTTGTTATTCCCATGAAGTAATGAGTGGTGTCGACAAGGGATCTCACATCGGTTCCATATTGTAGCGTTGCTCTTGGGGGACGAAAAGAAAAAGAACTGTTATTTTATTTTTGTCGAAAAAATGAATATTTTGGTGGGCCTCTTGGCAACAGAATAAGGGATTGATTACACTATTATAATAACATACGTTGAGCATTGAATACCTGACTAAGAGAAACATTATCATTTCTGTGAATTTTTATATTCGCGATGTAGTCATACCCGGAACAACACTAAGGGACCAGAAGATTAATAGACTTTAAAAGAAATGCAACACCACACACAACGAAAAATTGGCTCAGAAATAATAGAAAAAACGATAATGTTCCTTCTGCCTCATGCTGCGTTCGGCCCATCAGCGTGATTGTAATTTCTGGTGATGAACTAACACAAAATAATTATAATTCAAGTAAATGAGGAGATGGATATCATCAAGGTTAATTTACTAAAATAAGCACACTTATCTGTAACACACGTTTTTTTAATGCTACGTACCTTTTCATATTAAATTAAAGTAGATGACCATTGTGGTTAAATACTTTATACATAACAGTCAAAATGTCCTCTTGATGCTGACTGTTCGTAATCAGTTACAAGAAACTACATGTTTTCTGATTGAAAAAAATAACAATTAGCATATTCACTCAACATTTACACATAAAATACACTCCTGGAAATTGAAATAAGAACACCGTGAATTCATTGTCCCAGGAAGGGGAAACTTTATTGACACATTCCTGGGGTCAGATACATCACATGATCACACTTTCAGAACCACAGGCACATAGACACAGGCAACAGAGCATGCACAATGTCGGCACTAGTACAGTGTATATCCACCTTTCGCAGCAATGCAGGCTGCTATTCTCCCATGGAGACGATCGTAGAGATGCTGGATGTAGTCCTGTGGAACGGCTTGCCATGCCATTTCCACCTGGCGCCTCAGTTGGACCAGCGTTCGTGCTGGACGTGCAGACCGCGTGAGACGACGCTTCATCCAGTCCCAAACATGCTCAATGGGGGACAGATCCGGAGATCTTGTTGGCCAGGGTAGTTGACTTACACCTTCTAGAGCACGTTGGGTGGCACGGGATACATGCGGACGTGCATTGTCCTGTTGGAACAGCAGGTTCCCTTGCCGGTCTAGAAATGGTAGAACGATGGGTTCGATGACGGTTTGGATGTACCGTGCACTATTCAGTGTCCCCTCGACGATCACCAGTGGTGTACGGCCAGTGTAGGAGATCGCTCCCCACACCATGATGCCGGGTTTTGGCCCTGTGTGCCTCGGTCGTATGCAGTCCTGGTTGTGGCGCTCACCTGCACGGCGCCAAACACGCATACGACCATCATTGGCACCAAGGCAGAAGCGACTCTCATCGCTGAAGACGACACGTCTCCATTCGTCCCTCCATTCACTCCTGTCGCGACACCACTGGAGGCGGGCTGCACGATGTTGGGGCGTGAGCGGAAGACGGCCTAACGGTGTGCGGGACCGTAGCCCAGCTTCATGGAGACGGTTGCGAATGGTCCTCGCCGATACCCCAGGAGCAACAGTGTCCCTAATTTGCTGGGAAGTGGCGGTGCGGTCCCCTACGGCACTGCGTAGGATCCTACGGTCTTGGCGTGCATCCGTGCGTCGCTGCGGTCCGGTCCCAGGTCGACGGGCACGTGCACCTTCCGCCGACCACTGGCGACAACATCGATGTACTGTGGAGACCTCACGCCCCACGTGTTGAGCAATTCGGCGGTACGTCCACCCGGCCTCCCGTATGCCCACTATACGCCCTCGCTCAAAGTCCGTCAACTGCACATACGGTTCACGTCCACGCTGTCGCGGCATGCTACCAGTGTTAAAGACTGCGATGGAGCTCCGTATGCCACGGCAAACTGGCTGACACTGACGGCGGCGGTGCATAAATGCTGCGCAGCTAGCGCCATTCGACGGCCAACACCGCGGTTCCTGGTGTGTCCGCTGTGCCGTGCGTGTGATCACAAACAGCTACCAATGTGTGGTTTCCTCATTATCACAAAGGGACCTTTATAAATGTGTTGCCACTTACGATTCTTCTTTAACAACAGGGATGCATTAAAGTGAGTCCTGACTAATACCTTTTCTCCTTCTTTGAAATCGATAACTCTGTTTACCTTCTTATCAAATGCATTTTTTCGGAGGTTAGTATACGTTGTCAATGATATGAGAGCTTGCCTGATTTTTGCGTCTAGGTCCAATTCGTTGTCTTGTAACTTTGGAAGGGGGTCTATCCATTCATTTCTTTCTTTTGATCTTGACATTAACTCATGTGGCGTGAATCCGGTGAGGAAGGTGGTATACAATCTGTTCGAAAGGTGTTACGAAATCTACCCACTTACATTGCTCATTCGGAATGTACGTCCTTATACACTCCTGGAAATTGAAATAAGAACACCGCGAATTCATTGTCCCAGGAAGGGGAAACTTTATTGACACATTCCTGGGGTCAGATACATCACATGATCACACTGACAGAACCACAGGCACATAGACACAGGCAACAGAGCATGCACAATGTCGGCACTAGTACAGTGTATATCCACCTTTCGCAGCAATGCAGGCTGCTATTCTCCCATGGAGACGATCGTAGAGATGCTGGATGTAGTCCTGTGGAACGGCTTGCCATGCCATTTCCACCTGGCGCCTCAGTTGGACCAGCGTTCGTGCTGGACGTGCAGACCGCGTGAGACGACGCTTCATCCAGTCCCAAACATGCTCAATGGGGGACAGATCCGGAGATCTTGCTGCCCATGGTAGTTGACTTACACCTTCTAGAGCACGTTGGGTGGCACGGTATGCATGCGGACGTGCATTGTCCTGTTGGAACAGCAAGTTCCCTTGCCGGTCTAGGAATGGTAGAACGATGGGTTCGATGACGGTTTGGATGTACCGTGCACTATTCAGTGTCCCCTCGACGATCTCCAGTGGTGTACGGCCAGTGTAGGGGATCGCTCCCCACACCATGATGCCGGGTGTTGGCCCTGTGTGCCTCGGTCATATGCAGTCCTGATTGTGGCGCTCACCTGCACGGCGCCAAACACGCATACGACCATCATTGGCACCAAGGCAGAAGCGACTCTCATCGCTGAAGACGACACGTCTCCATTCGTCCCTCCATTCACGCCTGTCGCGACACCACTGGAGGCGGGCTGCACGAAGTTGGGGCGTGAGAGGAAGACGGCCTAACGGTGTGCGGGACCGTAGCCCAGCTTCATGGAGACGGTTGCGAATGGTCCTCGCCGATACCCCAGGAGCAACAGTGTCCCTAATTTGCTGGGAAGTGGCGGTGCGGTCCCCTACGGCACTGCGTAGGATCCTACGGTCTTGGCGTGCATCCGTGCGTCGCTGCGGTCCGGTCCCAGGTCGACGGGCACGTGCACCTTCCGCCGACCACTGGCGACAACATCGATGTACTGTGGAGACCTCACGCCCCACGTGTTGAGCAATTCGGCGGTACGTCCACCCGGCCTCCCGCATGCCCACTATACGCCTTCACTCAAAGTCCGTCAACTGCACATACGGTTCACGTCCACACTGTCGCGGCATGCTACCAGTGTTAAAAGACTGCGATGGAGCTCCGTATGCCACGGCAAACTGGCTGACACTGACGGCGGCGGTGCACAAATGCTGCACAGCTAGCGCCATTCGACGGCCAACACCGCGGTTCCTGGTGTGTCCGCTGTGCCGTGCGTGTGATCATTGCTTGTACAGCCCTCTCGCAGTGTCCGGAGCAAGTATGGTGGGTCTGACACACCGGTGTCAATGTGTTCTTTTTTCCATTTCCAGGAGTGTAAATCTGTTAAATTCTTTCAATATTCTTTCTGTCGGATTCGATTGCGGTCGAATCAAGGATATGAAAATTTGTTTGATTCCATGGCGAGAAAGAAATGCACGACGCCATGGCAGTGATGTGAAATTTGAAGCATTTTCGGACAAGATTGATTCTGGAATCCCGAATCGTGGGAAATAATCATTTTCAATGCGACGAATTATCGGATTTGCACAAGAAGATTTCACTGCGTACAGTCCTATGTGCTTAGAAAAATTGTCCAGGATTGCTACTAAGTATTTAGCGCCTCCCCTACCGGTGGGTAGTGACCTGCCAAATCAATACTAAGAAGCTGGTTTGGCCTTTTAGCAGTTATTGGATTTAGTGGGATTAAAGTAAAAATATTTAAGAATTTTGCATTTTGACAGATGACACAGTTTCTCAATAATTTATGGATTCTCTGATGTAGATTCGAAACATAACAGTAAGTCGAGATTTTCCTTTTACATTTTTCTGGTCTGTAGTGCCCCCTATGAAATGTGAGTGTACCACAGAAGATGTTCAATGAAATTTCGAGGGATGCAAACACACCACGTCTCAGATGACTCAGACGTCTTATGAAATAGCACTTGGTTATGAACTTTATAAAACTTGGACAACTTGTGGGCTGGAATTTGGTGAAGAATTTGCCTAACCTTTTTCCATTTTGGATCTGTTTTTTGAAGAATCTGAATCTGCCTACATAACTGAAGAAAATACTTTCTGTGTATTGGGTCTTTCATTAACAAAACTTTATAATTAGACATTTGTTCCACCAGTTCACTGGTTTCTGGTAAGCCCTCAGGTGAGCGAGAAAGCGCGTCTGCTATAACATTATCTTTACCTTTTATGTGTATAATGTCGAAGTCATATTCCTGCAGCAATAAGCACCATCGAGTAAGACAGGGATGTTGCAACTTGCATGTAAGGAGGAATGATAAGGCTTGATGATCTGAATAGACTCTTTTTTCTTCCATAGATATAATAGTTAAATCGCCTAAAATCCCATACTACGGCCGAGTGCCTCCAACTCCGTAACCGAATAAGACTTTTCACACTCAGATAACACTCGACTCGCAAAGCTGACCACATGGATTTGCTCGTGTCCATTTACTAACTGAATCTGGAAAAGACAAGCGCCGATACCCACAAAGGAAGCGTCTGCAGTAATGCAAAATTCCTTATCCATCTGAGGATGATGGAGAGTGTTAATGTTAACCAGACTGTCTTTAATTTTCTGAAATCCGTCCTGGCTTTCCGGCGTCCAATTCCAATGTGAATTCTTTTTTAAATGGTTGTGAAGAGTGGGATTATTCAGTACCTGATTGGGAACAAAACGTCTAAAAATGACGTAAGACCGATAAATCCTTTCAGTTGCCTTTTTCTAACAGGGGTTGGAAAGTTTTGTATAGCAGACAATTTTTCCGGGTCAGGTTTAATTCCTTCAGGGGTGATGATGTGTCCTAGAAATTTAATTTCACTTTTTCCAAACTTGGATTTCTTAAGATTTGCTGTAACACCATACTCTCTGAATCGTTGAAATACCTTTTGCAGAAGGGCCGCATGATCTTCCCAATTTTTCGATGCTACAAGAACGTCATCCACATAGACTGTTACCTCATCTAAAAGTTAAGGACCTAGTACATAGTCAAGGGCAGAAATAAAAATTCCGGAACAGACAATTAGTCCAAACGGTACAACTTTGAAATGGTAAGATCTACCTGCAAATATAAACGCAGTGTACTTCCTAGACTCCTGTGCAAGTTTTACTTGCCAGTAACTGCTTTTCAAATCAAGGATGCTCAAATACTTAATCCCATGAAACTTCTGCAGATGCTCTTCAAGAGCCTCTGGTCTCGTTCTTATGGGTACTATAATTTTATTGATTAATCTTGCATCTAGGACTATCCGTACGCTACCATCTGATTTTAGTACAGACAATAAAGGACTCGAATAAGGTGAATGAGACACTTCTATCACATTCCAGCGTAACATTTTCCTGATCTCGCACTTGACAGCTTCGCGTCTCGCATATGGATTGGAATAGCTTGTTCTACAGTAGGTTGAATGGGGCAGGACATCCATTCGATATTCAAAGCCCTTTATTAGTCCAGGTTTCTTAGAAAATACTTAAACGTAATCTGTTAACAAATTGTAAAGTTCACTCTTCTGTTGTTTGGATAACTCAGTGGACTTACTAGCTTTACCGTATAATTCATTCTGACCGGGATTAGGTCTTTATCCTCATCGTCATTAACACTTTCAAGATCTGTCATGTCTTCTGTGTGACTGTGCTGTTGTCTTTTAGTTTATGGCCGTACTGCTATTTGAAGCACCCCAAAGTTTGTCTTCATCTTACTTCTTAACAAATTTACAGTTACTTGTTGCTGGCTCGCTACTAGAGTACAGATTCCACACTCGATGTAAATTTTAGCTTTAGTCTGCCTCAAGAATTCCATACTCACGATACATGGCACTGATAGGTTTTTAACAATAAGAAAAATGCACGTTACTGAAATAGACTCTATCTGGATTTACACGTTGTGTTAGTGGACCAATTGCTCCCGAAACGGTGCAACCTTGAATTGGAAGTGATAAAACTTTGCATACAGAGGATATTTGCTTAAATAAACACAAAGATAAGACATTTATATTAGCTCCTGTATCTACAATGGCTGTTACTGGTATGTTGGCAATTGATACTCTTAATAGAAGCTTGAACTTGTTCGTCCCATACGTCATCATTATCTTTCGTCTCAGTGTCTGCTACTAGATCATCCCGTAAGTTTGTCTCTTTGTCATACCTAATTGCTTTAATTTCGTGTGGAATAAGGGACAGGGTGCCCCCATTCAAACCTGCAGCATCCTCTAGGAGGCTCAAAGGTGCTGCTTTTAATTTTCCGCTCGGCGCTTACTTTCCTGCTGATTTATATTTCTTAAAGTTTCTTCCGTCTGGAACTGGGGTTGGTTTTGTGGTACGAACTCGGTTGGAAATGGATCTTGTTGTCCTGGCGTATTCGCTTTCGCGTAATAAATTTGCGTATTAGGCGGGCGTTTAGGCTTCAGACTTCCCGAAGGTCCGTTCGCGTGTTGCGTGAAGTGTATATTTTGTGGCTGAAAGGTATTTTGCTGTGGCTTGTGTTGATTGTAACCGTTACTGAAAGGTGTACGTTAGAGATGGGGGATCCGCTCTTGAACTAATTCATAGAGTTGAATCTTTCAAAGGAGTGAACAATCAGTGATTCAGAAAAAAAGAACGGTAGCTCCAAACGTTTCCCACGGCAGTGAGAGAGAGAGAGAGAGAGAGAGATACGGAGCATATCAGCAGCGCCTCTGCTGGTCAGAGCACAGTGCACGCCACACAACACAGCCAGCGCCGGCCTCTGCCCTGCTTCTACCTTGGCTGCCTGCATTGTGCAGTGCCCCATTGCATTTTGTGTTTCACATATGCCGTGCCGTCTCTGTGCGTCGTCTGCCGTGTGCAGTGTCTGGCGCAGCTTAACTTTGCATCGCACTCTGTCGGCGATCGTTTCAGTCGCACGTCCTGCCCTCTGGGCAGTTGATGCGAGCAACAGGACAGAGAGCCACCTAGCGGATAACATAGGAACTACTTGCAAAAACCTGCTCGCAAGGGAACCGACGATTTTGCTCGGAGCGGGTGAGCTCCCCCCACCCTCGGAACTCGCCCGCTCAACGCTCACCCCACCATCTCGACTCTAGCCAGAGCGTTGAGCAAAGCGACTCAGGTGTCACTCTGGTCTCTGCGGTCTCAGCTCATGCAGTAATACAGCTTGCGGCTCGACCTGCTCGACTCAGCGCCTCTGCATCGGAGTTCCTCTCTACTGGATATTGTTCTTCGTAGTAATACCGCTATGTATATTACATTATTATGTTAGGGATACATCAATCGTTTTTATTTTATTTTTATTTGTTTAAACTGATTAGATTAGGTTCCTGATGACTCCTCTTACCATAGGATTTTTATTATGGATACTCGAATTTACGCCTTAATTACGAGCGAACCGATAAACGTATCGCAAAATGTGATACACCAATATTTTCCTTGTTTTATTCTGCGTAAGGCTATATGCAGCACATTCGTTTTACAGTCAAATTTATATATTTTTTTCTTATTCTGGTACGGATTTTGCGATTTTAGGCGTCTTCGGAAGGAAACGTTCACTTTAAAAATATATGGCTTGCGATGTATTTGTATGAGGTTAATGAAATTTTAATACATTATAGCCAAATATATTGTTAATGTAAATCTCAAGTTACAACATTTTCCGATCACCCAAAAAACCACGATAGTGCAAAATAAATCAATAATCAAAAACTTTGTTATATCGTGGAAATTTCAATAAACAATACAAAATTCTTACTCATTATCTGTGTTAGTTCAAAATAGGATCAAATAAGATCAAAATACAGGTATAGTACTGGAATAAACCAAGTTTAAAGGGCAATGTGCCTTCCATTTATTTTCTATTGTAAGTGAGTGGTGAGTCATGAAAAAGAGCTAATTCATTTCAGGGAGCGAACAGTTCTGATCCAATCTCTGAAAAGAACAGTTTTGCCCATCTCTAGTGTACGTTGGTCTCCACCTTGATTATGCCATTTATTTCCTTTCCACTGACGATTTGAATCGTAAGACTGATCGTTTTGATAATTACCGTTGATCGGTTGCGTGTTTCCATATTGCTGGGGCTGTGTACTATAAAGTGCATTTCCGTGCTGAGGCGGTGACGAATTATATATTGGATTGTATCTCTGGCCGTTATTGTACTTATTATTGTATATACTGTTGGAGTACGTAGTGTGTTTATTTTTGAAACCGTTGTGGGGTTGGTACTGGCCGTCGCTGTGACGCGCTTTCGCTCGGCCACCATTGTTGCCTGCGTATTCTGTATTGTGCTGGCCGCCTGCACTGAAGTGGGCGTTGCCAACATCAACTCTAGCGTCCTCGTAAATCAGATCTAAAGAGTCTAACAAAGATAGGAAGGGGTCCGTATCGTCCCCAGACACGTTTACTAACTTTTCTCTGATCGCAATCGGTAGCTTAGTTTTTGGAATCATAATAACGTCTTTGGCGGTGATCGGCGAATCCCAGAACTTGATTTTCGCTAAATACTTTTCAAAATATCTTCTCAAACTACCGTGCTTACTATTAAACACTTCGGCGTTGTAAACCTCTTTTCTCAGGCGTTGCTGCACATCAGAACTCCAGAATTTAGCTAAAAACATCTGTTCAAACTCTTTGTAACTTTTACAAGAGTCGACCATTTCGTTTCCCCATACGGCAGCATCGCCTACGATGAATCCAGTAACGAACTGAATTCGCTGGCGGTCACTCCAGCTATTCGGGAAAATTCCTGAAAAATTTCGGAGGAACACTATAGGATGAATTTCTCTTTTCTGTGGGTGAAAGGTCGGAAAAACACGATGTTTGATCGCGCTTTCCTCCTGCATCAAACTGACAAAAGTGGGTGGGCTGGTACTCTGGTTAAATTGTGCTTCTATAGAACTATGAGTTTGAGCGTTATGAAATGGTGAACGGTAATGTACCTGCTGTTGTTCATATTACATCGTGGTGAATTATTCCACTCTCCTGACACGGGAGGTGGGGAATTTTCAACTTGACATTTTAGTGTACGAACTTCATCAACTAACTGTTGACGCCATTCAGGTAAATCTTGAGCTAACGCTCGTCTTATCTGGCCTAATTCTGACATCACCGTGCCTCCTGTTTTTCCAGGGGCTGCCAATATTTCAAAGGTCACGTTTTTGACAGTTTCCCTTGAGTTCGTTCTTGACCTTGTTTTCTATGAATCCGTCTTTGTTTTTAATCCACTCTTGGTAGTGGTCGGACAATGCTTCAGCATGTGCCTTAACAGTATTCTTTATTTGATCCTCTACATTAAGAGTCTCAATCTGTTTGGAAAGATCATCAACAATATTCTCGATCGTGTCTACTGCGGTTTTAACTCCTTTGACCTCATCAGAGATTGCAGTATAATCTCCTTTTAAGGTCGCAGCTTGTTTTTGATATTACATCATTTTTTAATTTATCTCTCCCTTGGCTGCTTGGATTTTTTCATCTAACCGTTTTGAAATATCCTCTATTTTTGAGTCTACTTGTGTGTCAATTTCTAGCCTCACGGTCGTGATCTGACTACTGATTTGGCTTTGGACATTACCCAACAGGATATTTAAATCAGCTGTTATGTCTGCCTTTAGTTCGGCCTTTACCGAATTTAACCGTGTATTTAGGGTCATTTATCTCCGTTTCCAGAGCTGTTTTTACTGAATTTATGTCTCTTTTTACTGAATTTATTTCTGTTTTTACTGAACTTATGTCTGCTTTTACTGAACTGCACAGATTTGTAAGGACTTGATTTTTATTATGTCGTCTTTCGGCCTTCTCTTTTTCTTCGCGGGCCTTTTCATCTAATTTTTCCTGCTTTTCACGTTCCTGTTTTTGCGCTTCTCTCTGTCTTTGACTTTAGAACTTGCGTTCCATAATTGATCGATCATTGCGGCCAAGTCATTTTTTTCAAAAGCGGGAATAGTTTGCACACTAGGACCAGCTTCTAAAACTTCGGTCGAGGCTGCTTCTGCCTCCGCTCGTGTACATCTAGCGCGCGATCGTAATGAATAGTGAGGTCCATTCGCATCACCGCTGTCGTCTGCTTTTGTTTGTGTCCGCTGTTTACCGTCACCCATGTTCATGAATTATTTGTCAAACGTCAAAATGCTACAGATATTGTTTGTCACTGCCGTCAGTCGTTTTGTCTGTGACGTAGTGCTATGGCTTACTGGGACCTAAGATGAAATTTTAACTCTGGGTAACAACTGACGTTCATGTACGCCAAGAAGACAAGATGGTTCCTACTAATTACGAACATATGAAATATCACACGTTTTACCAGTTTTGAGCGTAATTATCCGCCATATCGTAATTTTTTTTATGCACTGACAACAATGGTACACTTTCACTGAATTTAACTACATAAGAATGGACAATGGACAAATTGAAATACAGCTGTTTCAAGGCAAGGAAAGACAGGTTTACGTTCTGATCAACTCGAAAGATGCAATGTAACTACGAAAGCTTGGCTACTGCATATAAAAATTTCACTTACTATGGCTGTCTTGATGGTGATACGGCTGGATACTCGCGTTTTGAGGTAATTTCATCAGTCGTTCTTCTGAATTAATTAAAACGTTTTCCCACTTCCCTTTCTCGGTTGAATTGCATCCACATGAAAAAATGAAACAATTATTAGAACAAGCACTGAAAAATTTTTAAACACATACATGAAATGATTTTTGATCAAGTCCCTGTTCGGGCGCCAAGTGTAGCGTTGCTCTTGGGGGACGAAAAGAAAAAGAATTGTTATTTTATTTTTGTCGAAAAAGTGAATATTTTGGTGGGCCACTTGGCAACAGAATCAGGGATTGAATACGCTATTATAATAACATACGTTGAGCAATGAATACCTGACTAAGAGAAACAATATCATTTCTGTGAATTTTTAAATTCGCGATGTAGTCATACCCGGAACAACACTAAGGGACCAGAAGATTAATGGACTTTAAAAGAAATGCAACACCACACCAAAAAAATGGTTCAGAAATAATAGAAAAAACGATAATGTTCCTTCTGCCTCATGCTGCGTTCGGCCCATCAGCGTGATCGTAATTTCTGGTGATGAACTAACACAAAATAATTATAATTCAAGTAAATGATGAGATGGATATCATCAAGGTTAATTTACTAAAATAAGCACACTTGTCTCTAACACACCTTTTTTTAATGCTACGTACCTTTTCATATTAAATTACAGTAGATGACCATTGTGGTTAAATACTTTATACATAATAGTCAAAATGTCCTCTTGATGCTGACTGTTCGTAATCAGTTACAAGAAACTAGATGTTTTCTGATTGAAAAAAATAACAATTAGCATATTCACTCAATATTTTCACATAAAATATAACATACAGTTGCGGAACGCAGCAAGTCCGCGTCCACCTTTCATAGAATACCAACAGTAAAAGGTGAGGCGCCAAATGCCTCATTTGTCTTGAAACAACAGAATTCTTTTTTATACCATTAATAGATAGATGAACATAGAGATTTACAGGCACCGCGCAAGAACGGCAAATATAAAGGATAATAGACTCTGTCGCTGCTATGCAATGGTTCATTTCTTTTACTTTACAATTTTTCGATAACTTTCGGCCATCAGGCGTTTACTATTTAGCGTATATTAATGTCTGTGAGGCGAAAATTACTAATATTACAATATTCCTAGATTTCCACAAGGCTTTTGATACCGTTCCTCACAAGCGACTATTAATCAAATTGCGTGCATATGGAGTATCGTCTCAGTTGTGTGACTGGATTCGTGGTTTCCTCTCAGAGGGGTCACAGTTCGTAGTGATAGACGGTAAATCCTCGAGTAGAACAGAAGTGATATTTGTCATTCCGCAAGGTAGTGTCATAGGCCCTCTGCTGTTCCTGATTTACATGCATGATCTAGGCGATAATCTGTGCAGCCCCCTTGACTGTTTGTAAATTTCGCCGTAACTCACCGTCTAGTAAAATCATGAGACGATCAATTCCAATTACAAAATATCTAGAGAGAATTTCTGTATGGTGCGAAAAGTGGCAATTGGCACTCAACAAAGAAATGTGCGAGTTAATCCACATGGGTACTAAAAGAAACTCGATAAATGTTTGGTATACGATAAATCGCACAAATCCAAGGGCTATCAATTCGACTAAATACCTAGGAATTACAATTACGAACAACTTAAATTGGGAAGGCCACATAGATAATGTTATGAGGAAGACGAAGCAAAGACTGCACTTTATTGGCAGAACACAGAATATGCGACAAACCCACCAAAGAGACAGCCTACATTACACTTGTCCGTTCTCTGCTGGAATATTGCTGCGCGGTGTGGGAACCTTACCTGGTAGGGTTGACGGAGGACATCGAAGAAGTGCAAACACGGGCAGCTCGTTTCATGTTATCGCACGATAGGGGTGAGAGTGTCACTGATATGATACGCGATTTGGGGTGAAAGCCACTGAAACAAAGGCGGTTTTCTTTGCAGCGAGATCTTACGAAAGTCCAATCTCCAACTTTCTCTTCCGAATGCGAAAATATTTTGTTGACACCCACCTACGTAGGGACAAACGATCATCATAATAAAATAAGAGAAATCAGAGCTCGAACGGTAAGATTTAGGTGTTCCTTTTTCCCATGCGCTATTCGAGAGTGGAATGGTAGAGACGTAACATGAAAATGGTTCGATGAACACTCTGCCTGGCACTTAGTGTGAACTGCAGAGTAACCATGTAGATGTAGATGTAGGCAGATACGGACTTCTTCACACAGCAGTATATAGTGTTTAACAAAATGGGTATGTTCAAACTGACGTAGGTGGGATGACAATCTCACTGCTCACGGTGATTTTGCCTTCTTTGGAATATTGATTATGGATTTTATAGGCCTCAAATGGAAACTTTTTCATGATCGATTATAGTTAATGGCAACTTTGGAAGAACTTTTAATTTACGGTTTGCTTGTAGTCCACATATGCAGAAACACACACATTGAACGTAATTAATACAAATTACAGTGGACGGTACTTATTGAAATCAAGAATTTACCATGCAAAACAGTATGTAACTGAAGCTGCCGATTCCACATGTGGCATATACGCTTTTGTATCTTAATGCTCCAATCGTGTGTAGTCGAACTGTTTTTAACATTACGTAGCAGGGGTAGGAATGCTTTTTAACTACGAATGTGACAATATTTAGCTGTATGACTCACTAACGTTGCTTAATACGGAAGAAGCAATGTGCAGAATAATTTCAGTAGCGTTGGCCGCGACACGGAAAGAGAATCCGTTTAGCGATCGCCGGCCGCGGTGGTCTCGCGGTTCTAGGCGCGCAGTCCGGAACCGTGCGACTGCTACGGTCGCAGGTTCGAATCCTGCCTCGGGCATGGATGTGTGTGATGTCCTTAGGTTAGTTAGGTTTAAGTAGTTCTAAGTTCTAGGGGAATTATGACCACAGCAGTTGAGTCCCATAGTGCTCAGAGCCATTTGAACCATTTTTTTCGTTTAGCGATCGGGTTTATGGTACCCGCAAATGTACCGCTACGTGTTGGACTGCCTTACAAAAACGAAGAAGCGTCGTCGTTCCCGCGCTGGCTACGTGTCGCTTCTAAGAGAAATACAGCTTTTAGTTCGATCAGTAGAGAATTTTCATTAAAATTGTACATCATGTCACTGTTATTATTAACATTAACAACAATTCCTAACACAAATTTTGACATGTGCTACCTAAAAAGATACTGTTATTAGCAAGACACCTAATTTTGTTTCAAACTTCTCTCCAAAGCGAGGTGTGAACAATGGGGTTTGATTTTCAGGATTAGTACGCCACCCAGGTTACTACGCACACAACACTTTATATAGTCTACCTGGATTTGGTTTTATCCGCACATCTGTAGAAAACAGCTTACAGCTAGCTATGTAGCCTTACCTTACGATGGATCCACTAAAATAAAATTAGTTCTACGAACGTTGTTTTGGTCGCCATCTCTGAAGAAGTAATTTCAGTTCTTTATATCAGTTCACATTCTTTTAATGTGCCAGAAGTAAATTTACTTTAATGACTTTTGTGGTACCAAAAGACGGATACAAGCTGAGCTATTCTTACATAGCGTAATGGCTGCCAGGTTTACTCTGAATAATTACAAAAAAGTAAGATTCTGATAAAGCAAATCTGAAGGCAAGAAATGTCATTCAGTTGAACTTTACGATGGCATAGCGAAGTGAACATACTTCTTGTGTCTTTACATAGAAAATAAACAGTAATTCTTGGAAGTTACTTTTATATGATACTTCAGGATTGTCGTAACACCAATCACTACGATCATTTCACCATACAGCGTGACACATAATTCACATTTAACAGAAAGCGATAACAAGCTAAGAATCGGTATATGACTTTGGTACAATGATTTCAACAAATACTTTTAACAGAACTGGTTCAAATGGCTCTGAACACTATGGGACTTAACTTCTGAGGTCATCAGTCCCCTAGAACGTAGAACTACTTAAATTTAACTAACCTGAGGACATCACACACATCCATGCCCGAGGCACGATTCTAACCCGCCACCGTGGCGGTCACGCGGTTCCGGACTGTAGCGTCTAGAACAGCTGGGCCATCCCGGCCGGCTTTTAACAGAAATGTACTAGAACTGTGGCAAACTATGAGGTTCACTGTAACATTCTGATACACTACTAAAGACTCTTAAGACGGGAATATCTTGCCTGATTGACTGCAGTAGTATCAGCGCTGGAGTTGGTACTTGCTGTAAGAAAATTCGGATTGGCTCTTCATATCGCCAGTGATGGAATTAATTAATAACTACCACCTATTTGCGCTACTCATATTAACTTGCTGTATCTTCGGCTCCAAATTCCATTATATAGAAACAGTGGAAGAGGCTTGCTTTGTGACTCAAAATAAACTAGAGGAAACTATAAACCATTGCCACACCAAATATTAAGGACTTTCACTCCGAACTGTTCTTGTTTAAGCCTCACATCACCAGAGATGCCACGCCATGATACGCACACTGCCAAGGCTCGACTGCAGTTGCCTTAGTTTTCGTTCTTTCCTTTCCTGCGGTCATCCAAAGGACTGGCGGTCGAAAACCATAGTGGCTTCCCTAGCTTTAGGATTTCATTTCGTTTTAAATGAATTACTTCTTCTAATATCCTGAGAATATTACAGTAAAGACATTTATAGCTTACATTCACTTTTTTACTTTATTTTCGATAAAATTCTTAATTTTTCACAAAATATTCTCCCCTTCCATCGAGCATTTATCACAGACATTATACACTGCTGGCCACCGTAAATGCAACACCAAGAAAGACGACAGGTAGCACAACAAAATTTATTTTGTAGATAACATGTTGAACAAGTATCAAATGATTACGTTTACAGACGTCTGTGACGTGTGGTTCCTGCCAGAATCAGTAGCCAGAGTAGCCGCCATTGTTGGAGATCACCGCTGCCACACGTCTCGGCATTGAGTCAAAGAGACGTTGGATGTGTTCCTGGGGTACAGCAGCCCAAGCAGCTTCCACACGTTGCCAAAGATCATCTGGTGTGGCAGCTGGGGATGTAATCTGGGTCACTCGTTGAGCAACCATGGACCACATGTTTTCTATCGGCGAAAGATCCGGAGATCGAGCCGGCCAGGGAAGCAATTCTATCTGGTTATCGGCGAAGAACCTCTGGACAATGCGTGCCACGTGTGGTCGCGCATTATCCTGTTGAAATATGGCTGTGGCCGAGCCCTGAAGGTAAGGAAGGACAACTGGCTCCAGCACCTCGGATATGTAGCGCCGGCTATTTGAAGTACCGGCAATGCGTACTAGAGGCGTGCGAGAGTAATATCCAATAACGCCCCATACCATAATACCCGGTGCAAGACCAGTGTGGCGGTGCATAATGCAGCTGTCCAGCATCCTCTCTCCACGGTGTCTCCACACTCGAATCCGACCATCGTGGTGCTGCAGACACAAGCGTGCCTCGTCAGTAAAGACAACGTCATTCCATTCTGCCGTCCACATCCGTCTGTCATCACACCATTGGCGACGGAGACGTCTGTGGTTCTGCGTCAATGGTAGACGAAGCAATGGACGTCTTGCGGACAGACCACTCTGCTGTAAACGGCGTCGAATGGTACGCGCAGACACTGGATGATGCGTTACAGACGCAATGTGCTGTGCTATGGTTCGGGATGTCACTGAGCGATCCGTCACTGCCATGCGCACAATTTGCCTATCAGCACGTGCAGTGGTGATCCGAGGTGAATGCGATCGACCACGTCGATCCGTCGTACCCTCCTGCATCCAACGGTCACATATCCGCATTACAGTTGTTTGGTTTCGTCCAACACGACTAGCGATTTCTCTGTATGATAATCCACAATCTCGGTAAGCCACTATCCTTCCTCTGTCGAACTCGGATACTTGATCAAACGATGTTCGCTGTTGTCTACGAGGCATAACTGATCGTCTTGTTAAACAACCACAAGGTAAACACACGTGTCGAACGTACACTCGTCGAAATAGCCAAGCCTTAAATGGTGCTATGAGGTGGCGCCACAGGCGCGCGTGATGTGCGTCTGCGCTGAAATTCTAATCAGTTGCATATCTCATCGCTGCAAACCCATGGTGTAAATTTCACTTGATTCGGATGCTTCCTTCAGTGTGTTGCATTTACGGTGGCCAGCAGTGTACTTGTGCTTATTGACATCATTATAGAGGAATCATTAACACTAATCCTTTGTAGAATTTCGATCATTTTCCAAAGTCGTTTTTCGCTCGATACTGTTTAAACAATATAAATTTTAGACACTGCAATTTGACTTGGAAATCGTTAGTGAATTCAGTATTCCTAGATTCACAGTGTCAAAGTGTGCCGAGAATACAAAATTTCGGGCGTTACGTCTCACCACGGATAACGCAATGGCCGACAACCACCGAGAGCAGTGGTGTTTGCGTAGAGATGTCAGCGCTCACTCATAGCGTGAAATAACCACAGAAATCAATGCGGCACTTACGACGAACTTATCCATTAGGACACTGCGACGAAACCTGTCTTTAATGGAATATAGCGGCGGGTGATCAACGTTGAGTGCCTTTGCTAAAAGCATGACATCGCCTGCAGCGCCTCTTACGGACCCGAGACAATATAGGTTGGGCCCTACACGACTGGGAAACTATTTGCATGGTCAAACGAATGCTGATTTTTGGTAAGGACCGGTATTAATATGTGTGAATGTGGCTGAGACCCCACGAAGCCATGGACCCAAGTTTCCATCACTGCAGTGTACAAATTGGTAGTGGCTCCATAATGGTCTGGACTGTCTTTGCATGGGATGGACTGGGTCCTCTGGTTCCCCTGAGACGATTATTGACTCAAAACGGTTATTTTTCGTATGTCCATTCTTCTGGCAGGAGGTTTGACAGACTTCAGCTGTTAACTTATGTAATGTAATGGAAAAACCCACAGATGTGCTTATGTTGTTATTTATTATATGGTTACCAGTTTCTGTTAAGTGCACCATCTTCAGGCCTTAATTGACGCTGTGGGGGTTACGTCCAGTCGTATTCACGGTCCATCAGTGGTAAAAATCTATGAACTGATTTTCGCACACTACCTGTAACAACGACGGTGTGTCCTCAACCATCATCTACCAACTGACTGGAGAGATATTACAAAAAAATGTTTCTCCAGTCAGTTGGTAGTTTATGGTTGGAGAGACAACATCGATGTTACCAGTAGTCTGCAAAAACCAGTTCATATATTTTGGGAGGTTATGTATACAATTATACAATGTATACAATTATAATTAACACCTCAGCGTCATTTAAGCACTGAATATGGTGCACAGAAGCACCGAAACTGGTTGCCGTATAATAAATAACACAGTAAAGATGACTGTACGTTTTTCATTTTATTACATACAGGAATGTATGTCAGTTGACTCCATAGCAATGCAAAGGTACATATTTCTATGTATCACTAGTTTCTTTGCATAAAGAAAAGACATAAGAAGCAGGAGGTCACACATTCCTAACGTTGCACACGAAAGACATCATACACCAAACAATGTGCTTGAACATGGGAATCATTTCCTTTAATGCATTGTGAAGAAATAAATAACAGATCATCGGTATTAGGAAGAGCAAAAGTAATTTTATATGCAAACAAATTGTTTCTTCAATCGAAGACTTTAAGCAGCCGTTTCTAGAGAATAAAACAAGTGTATGAGCGTGAAGCACGGCAGTGAAGGCTATACAGGGTGTTTGCAAATTTCCATTACAAACTTCTAGGTTTTGTGGAGGGGAGTGGGTACATAATCTTTTGAACAGAAACGCATGCCCAGGAACGTACCGTTTCCGTCCTATGATGCTTTCAATTGAAACTCCTTTACTCATCTATTTCTGCTTGAGGTAATGAATTACGCGTGAAGCAGTACAATTATTAGGTAACAACATAAAGAAACATAAATTTATCACTTAAGCACATTTTTTTGTGTTAACACATACATTACGTGTTTACATTAGTCCAAAACAAAATAGAGCCGACCATACTGTGCATGCAGAGCAGTACTGATGCATTACAACAACGGTTCGATGAAGCGACCACCAAAGTTTTTATAGACATTGTACTAACGAAGCATGTTCTCGTATACAATCTCAATCGCACCTGATGCCTCTTCAGTTTCTATAGTCCAATCAACGAACGATGGCTGTTTGCGCAGTTCGAAAAGTGAATACGGATTACGTTGTTGCCAGCTCCAAGTGACAGCTGCAGTACGCACATAAACGTGCTTTGTGCTTGATGTGAGTGTTTAGTCTTCAAATTAAGTCTCTCACTTGCTTGTGTACAATTTGTCGCTTACCGCCACCACCAGCCATGACAACTCGCAACAAGTGAAATAAAAATTCACTAAACAACTCACTGCGATCACGTTTACTGCTCTCATTGGGCAGAGCGCCCAGAAGACTACTGAGCCCTCACTGTCTGTCGGAGGACTGGTGAAGTAGGTGCACAGAAAAAGCCTAAACTCGACCACCATCGTTCGTGACTCCAACTATAGTGCAGCGGCCAGAACTTGGGCCAGCAGACTTTCCTCTGTATTTATATGGGTCTCGTAAATTACACTTTGCATACGTTAAGTGACAACAGATGACTGTGTGACTTAGTACACGTCATCCTGTCTACCCTACTGCATTTCAGGACATGCAGCTCTGAGACTTTTCTCTTTCCACCAGTGGATGTGGATCCATTACACATCTGAATTGAAACTGTGGTAGAACAGAAATGCTAAGTCTCCAGGCGTGGGTTCCTGTTCCAAATATTTAGTTATCACTCCTCTCTACACGTCCTAGTAGTCTGTAATGGGATTTTCCACACAACCTGTGTACAAGTATGAGAAAACTGAAAGCACTGAAAATTGTTTCCTTACTTATGATTCAACAAACTTAATCAACAGTTAAGTCTAGCTGCGAATTATAAAAAAGCGAATGTAACTTTAAGCAGAATCACAACAAAACGTATAAAGGGCAGGGCATAAAACCAAATTAATTCAGTTAAACAAGAAGAATGACTTGCTAAATAATCAGCTACTCAACATGCAGATTCAAACAGTAACAAGATGGAACCCAGCACACGTATCACTCTATGTAAGCACGTGCAAGACATAATCAGTAGGGAGTGCTTGCACATGTGCAGTACTTATGGTAAGAAGCTCTAGGGTTTGAGATTCAAACAATATAACATTCAAACCTTTTAAATCTCACAAAACCACATACAAATTTTGTAGCAGACTGTTGAAGAACACATACATAAAATTCCATCCAAAGAAACATAAACTACTCCATAAAGAACTAAAATACAACATCAAGTTAAACAATCGTACGCTAAGCACATACTAACTGAAAAATGCAGACGATGCTGAAAAAAATATGAAAATACAAAACCTTCAATAGGTTACAAAGTGTGTAAGCTTTTTGAAAAATGAAATGCGAAAGAAGAATTGAGATCTAAATATAGAATCTAAAGGCAATCGGCCCATACTTACAAATGCAGGCAAAATTATTAAACTTGTGATAATTAATGGAAGACTGCACATAGGTAAAACACATGAATAATTTGATTTAAATAATTTTCAGTACTTAGTACAGAAAGTGAAATTAGTGAGAAATCGCAGAACAAACACTTTCTATTGACTGAAATATGTCATATGCTTTCACAAAAAAGTGACCACATTTAAGAGTGCAGCCGAAAATATACAAAGAAAGATATCCAAGAAGATCAGTAGTCAATTCTATAGCAGCCTAGCTTACAAGCTTTGATATAAACTAATTGAAATACGGAAGAAAAGTTAAGCATATGGTACAATACATTCCATAAAAACAGCATGGTGTTAGCATAGAATATACAAGGCAATTTTTTTTTAACTTTGCTTAGTTGTCAATACTGCACATTAATAGCCCTATTCAAACATACAAAACGGTCAAGAAGGTGTAACAGTAAACAAAAACACTTTAACAAAATTTGGAAAACTTGCATACAGAGACATTGTTGAATTAGGGGAACTCCTCCAGTGAATCCAAGGATAAAACTATTTTACGTTTGAAGGCAACATTTATCAGCAGGCAGATGACCTACCAATGCCATTAAGTGTATCCTGTGTCACAGATGACATATAGCAAAACCTGTTGGAACATACCTTGTTTAACAGTTAAAAACGCTGTGTAAGGGTAACTGTATTTTATAAGAGGTATGTAGATGACTCACTCCTCCACATAAAAGAGTATACTAAAAACATAATGAACGTTCGAAACTGTTTCAGTAGTCTACACTAGAAAATTATATGTACATTCGAAAACGAGCAAGACCTAAGTGTCAGTCGCCTGCACCTGTATATCGCAAGAGGCAACAATATATAGGAAAACTGCAACAATGAGCACCACAATCCCTTTAAAGTTACGTTAAACAAACATTCACAGACAGGAAGAATGTAGGTAAATGTTGCACAGGGCGAAGAATAACCATGTGAACCAAGGAAGCATACAAAAGGAAATAAACAAAATGAAACAAATAGCAGTTGACACTGAATTCACTACTTCCTTGGGCGGCTCAATACTGGGCATAGGAAAGAACGATGAAGATGCAAATTACACTAGACCAAGATGAAGATGCAAAACCACACTCAAGAAAAAAGAAGTGAAACTAAATACATATCTAGCACACCATGCATTGGCAACACATCACAACATGTAGCAATGATCTTCAGTCACACACAGTACACACAGATACCTTTTCATCTAACAAAATATTAAATATAAAGCGTTATATGACCTCTATTCAGATTCAGGAGTATACAGTAAACATGTTGAAAATGGTGTATATTGTATCTAGAACCAAGGGGTGAAGATTTTCATACTATATATGCAGAAGAAATTTGAAACAACACACAGAACAGATACACATCAGCAATACCCACGTGTACACAAAATTCAGGTAACCGACTTGTAATTGTAGAGCAAAATGTCAATTTACTTCACCGATTAAATAAAGGCCGTAGAGTGGACCTGTTGGAAAAACCCCATATACATTCACGTCACAAAAAATATGAAGACAAAATACTGAAGGAAAAATTTGGAGGTGACTTAGCAGATTTTTTTCAGATACTTTGATATTATCCTTAATAAAGTAAATTAAATAGTGTTACATAGACATAAGTAGTTTGCAACTAAAATATAAGCAAATAACGGCTCAAGATACATATAGAAAATAAATTCTGCACTAAGGAATCGTACATACATTGTATACAGTCTGTAACATTATCTGAGTTGAGCATACATAAAATATCTTTGTGACTATTTGTCGTTGTAAGTTTTGTTTTCAACAGGCATTGCGCAATGTAAATTGTGTGAGTGACATCTAAAATGTGTAAGTTTTTGCGTAAGTGGACTTCAAGGAAACAATATTTACAGTTCGTTTCAAATTCGTATTGACCTGCTTAAAAAGATCCATCATTAATTACAAAATTTAGCATGTTTATATATTTCAGTGAAGGCAGGGTAATGCAGGAGCTCACCATCTAAAGTATTAAGTATAAGCCAAACTTCCATAATACTGGATGGTTACAATTAGGCTGGTGATGTTCCAAATGCTTCAGTGCGGGGTTTATACACTGCAGGACGCTGAAACGTTAGAGATATGTTCACTAATAGGTGCACATGCGGAGTAAGCACAGAAAATAATACTTCGACTTTCTCTGACGAGGTGCAAATATAGCTGTGTAAGCAGTCAGGATGTAGTGTGGGTATAGGAAAAGTACAGGAACGATCCAACTAATGATAACGGTACATCTGGCACATTTGTTACGACATGGTCACAAGCTAAAACATGTGTTCAATGTGGCCTCCCAACTGCACAACGTGAGGCATACGTAACATGGCATGTCAGACAGTTGCTCGCAGCCTATACGTGGTAATCAGAGCGATATTTCGTTGTATGGTATCCTTCAGAGCTGGAGGAGTCCGTAAATATCCCTGACAGACATGATCTTTCAGATGTCTCCACAGGCAGAATTCATATGGATTTATGTCGGGGACTCTGTAAGGTCCCTAATCTAGAAATAGGCTAGACCTGACGCGGTCATTACCGAAGGTTTCTCGAAGCGCATCTCACATGGCACGCGGCCTGTCGTGGCCCCCCCCCCCCCCCCCCCCCCCCGTACTGCTTCGAAATAATAATGGGGACGCAGCTGCGTTCTTCCAAAGCTGGGCTCATGTGTTGCGCAAGGAGATACTTGCAACGTGCACATCTCACTTTACAAGTATCAGGTCCCTCGAAGAGTAACTGGCCGACAGTGAAGAAACTTTTGAAACCACACAATAGAGAGTCACATTAGCTGAGTCCAGTGGATGTTCCTCAACAAGATTTGGCAAGGTAGAACCTCATATGTGACAATTCTGCGTACTCAAGGCACTGTGCAGAGTAAAATTTGCCTCGTCCAAGCAAAGACTATACACTGACGATATGTCATTCATTTCCAAGGGTGCGTGCCAAAAGCGAAGGGGAAAGCCAGGGAGATGTAGCCTATCATGTGACCTAATTTAGTGCAAATTCTTAATCCTGTAGGGATAACAGTGTAAAATGCGCCCCAAAACCTTTCGAAAGTTTGACCAACGGCGAGACCATTCCCGAGGCACAGCTAGGGCACTGACTGCAGAATTTGAATCACGCCCTTCATTGTCGGCTGTAGCTACAGCAACTTCATCAACAACTGCCATTGGAATGAGCTGCATCCATTTCCCTTTCGCACCACCGAGTTCACTTGTTCCTTCAGATTTCTTGCTCATACTCTTTAGTCCAGCGGTTCCCAACCTTTCTAGGTGAGCGAATCACCTATTATCTGAAATGCCCAGCAACTAAAGTATACAAATAAAAAGTATAAACACACATGACCTCTGTATGTACATAGTCAGGTGCAAACATGTCAGTGGGCCTAATTCTTAAAACGTACTGTAAGAGAAGGACTGATAAATTTTTATACATTTATATTTTTTATAAAGAAAAGTTCTTTGTTTTATTCACTTAGCTCTCACAACTATAACAACTCTCAAAACCGAGTGGTCAATGTTAAAAAGAACTCAATGAGAATTTTGACATACTTAGCTCCCTACGAGGCAGTCATTGTCTGGGATAAAAGTCATTTTTAGCTAGAAATCGCTGTCTACATTCAGTCTATTACTGTACTCATTTTTCCAAAAAAAAAAAAAGGAAAGCTTTTTACATAAATACGTTTTCGGAAAGCCCACCAAGTGTTCCATCACAAATTTAGAAATTTCTGGATTTTCTTGCCGAACACTTAACCAGAACGCGATCAATTGTGGAGTTTTAAAAAGTAATTTTAGAGTTTTGTCACATGAAAGCTCAATTAGCGAGTCTTCTTCAGTTGCTAAATTTTCAGTTTTTTAAGTAAAATTCTTCAAAGGGATTTCTGATGCATTAGATTTCACTTCCAGATTTAGGGAAGTAGTTCTTAAAAGAGGAATGGAATGGTTTAGATACTGCTCTAGGAAATCTAGTTAGTAGATTCCTCGTTTATATGAATGACGAATAGCATGCTAAAACACAGTACAAGGAAATAAGCTAAAATAAATTCATATTAATTTTAAAAATCGTAGTGCTTGAGAAATTAATTGTGTCATATAAAGTTAATATTTCAAGATAATTAGTGTTTATAATTGGGCTTATTAGAAGTATTTTAATGAAGTACAGGAAAATATATAATTTTAAATTACTTATGGCTGGGGCCAAATATTTGAAGTGAACATTTTTTAGGGTTGCTACTATTTCAATTTTGACTTCTTTGAGTTCCAGAAAATCATGTAAGACTTTAGATACGTAGAAGGAAACTTGTTCTACTTATTGTGCCATCGCTGAAGTTTCACTGTCATTGCTTCTACTCTGTCTTGCACAAAAATCTTATGTAAATCATCATCCTGCTATGTTAATAACATTGAGAGCACCGAAAATACTCGCCAACAGTCCAAGTAAAAGCTTGCAAGTTTTCGTTCTAAATATCTATCCATGAGGAATATAATGAGTTTGTCGCAGAATTCGAAAACTCTCTACATTACGTTAACTCTTGACAGCCACTGTACTCTGCAGTGAAGTGAAAGCTGTGTGTATTCATTGCCCATTTCATCAGACAGAACACCTAAGTGTCTCAGTGCTTCGAGTTTGTAGGCCTTGCTTTAATACAGATGACGATTTGTACTTCACACCCAGAGTTCTACTTAGACACTCGTCCAAACTTTAAACTGTTCAGTATGCTGCAATGTGTACACTGAACCAAAGGAGCAACTGACCTATCTACATCTACACAGATACTTCAGAAGGCACCCAAGCCGCCGTACGGTGAGGGGCGGAGGGCACCCGATACCACAATGTCATTTCCTTTCTTTTTCTACTCCCAATAGAGCGAGGGGAAAACAACTGACTGTCTGCCTCCAAAAGAACCCGAATTTCTCGTATCTTATCTTCTTGGTCCTTGGTCCTTAGGCGCGATGTATGTTGGGGCCGGGGGAATCAGTCCGCAGTCAGCTTCAAATGCCGATTCTCTAAATTTTCTCAATAGTGTTTCCGAAAATAACATCGACTTCCCTCCAGGGGTTCCCATTCGAGTTCCCGAAGCGTCTCCGAAACATAAACATGTTGTTCGAAACCATCGATAACAAATCTAGTAGCATGCCTCTGAACTGCTTCCATGTCCTCCTTCAAACCGACCTGGCACGGATCTCAAACACTGAGCACTGCTCAAAAATATGCCGCACTAGCATCCTACATACTGTCTCCTTTACAGATGCCTCACACGTTTTTAGAATTATTCCAGTACCACAAAGTCCACCATGCACTTTTTCCTGCCACAATCTTCACATGTTAGTTCTATTATTCTATTACATATCGCTTTGCAACGATACACCAGATAATTAAACAACGTGACTGTGTCAAGCAGTATCTGAACATTACACATACGTTTTTCCAAGCCAACCGAATCAACTTACATTACCCCATATTTAGAGCTAGCTACCATTCACCACACAACTAGAAATTTTGCCTAATTCATGTTGTATTTTCCTACAGTCACTCAACGTCGACATTTTAACATACGCCACAATCCCAGATTGCTGCCAACTCCGTCCGCCAAATGATTTATATGTAGAGATGCTACAATACTTCCTTGGGGCTCTCCTGATGATACATTGTCTCTGATGAACACTTGCCGTCGAAGACAACTTACTGGATTCTATTACTTAAGAAATCATCGAGCCACTCATATATCTGACCAACTTTCTGAGTTGATTGGAGAGGAGCCTCTTGTAGCTGTAGGCGTAGGGAACATGCAGCGGTCCTCAGCAGTTAGGAGGCCTAGTTTTGTTGCAAATTCTAACAGAAAGAAGAAGGTTCTTCTGCTAGGAAGTTCGCACAGTGTGGGCCAGCAGTTGCAGGAAATGTTGGGAGTGAGTACTTGGTCACCAGCATTCTGATGGCTAGTGCAGGGTTCGCTCAGGCGACTGACAGCATAGGGGAGTTATGTAGGAATTTTACGAAGGAGACTCAGGTACTGATATTGGGTGGAGCAGGGAATAGTCTTGATAGGGACGGGGAATATGATGTAGGTGGTGACCTGGTAAAGATAGCTACTCAAACTGGTGGCACTAATGAAAATTTCGGGCAGCTGTTTCAGCGACATGATCGGCCTCATTTTAATGTGGCTGTTAGGCGGGGTAACATGGGCTGGAGAAGGCACAGATGGTAGAGGGGATGGGTCAAATTGTTGTGGCGCCGGTTCAGTCGATCAGGTTTCACTAGGCATGGCCTGCACCTCAGTAGGTACGGAAGGGGGGCGGGATAGGTTTATGGGTGACAGTGCAGTGGGTGGTGGTAGGATCACTCACGGAAAAATTCCTGTAGTAGTTGGTGTTAGAGCTGCACCTTTCTTAGATTGAAGTCAGCTGATATGTATGTCTGCTTCAAGGAAGTCCCTCTAACTAATGGTTCACCTGCAGGGGACGTCATGTTTCCAAGTAGAGAAGGAATTAGCCGAGTTCATCAACATATAAGAGGTATTAGAGATAAATTTAGTGAACTGCTTATAGATGTTGATTCTGATATTATTGGTATATCGAAGCACCACCTAAATAATGTGAGAATTCAGAGGCTTCCTTTACCAGGATACAGATTAGCTGGCTGTTTTTCAAGGAGTTCCTTGCGTTGTGGGGGAGTGGCCAGAAAACGGTATTCTAGACGCATCACAGCACTGAACTGAACAGATATTTGCATGTTATGCAGGGGCAGTAGAATTTAGTGAAACTAAACTACTAATTATTGTTGTTTATAGGTCTCCTAACTCTAGCTTCATAGCATTTCTGCTCAAGCTAGAGGAGGTTCTTGATTCACTTTATAGGAAGCACCACAAATCAGTTGTGTGTTGTCACTTCAATATTAATTTTGTATATGATTGTGCAAGGAAAAGGATGTTGGTAGATCTCCTAAATTCATATGATCTGATGCATACTGTTTTTTCAAACTAGGGTGCAGGGGAACAGTAGCACAACCATATGCAATATTTCTATACATTCTTTATTACTAGATGGGCATTCTGTTAGTAAAAGGGTGAATGGCTTTTCAGACCTTGATCCACAAATTTTAACACTAAAATGATTTTGTACTCAAACAAATGTCACACATAATAACAAACTACGTAGGAAAGTAGCACCAACAGCAGTAGAGAGTTTTTTAAACCTCGTCAAGGAACAATAGTTGCAGGGTGTTTATAGTGCAGACAACATAGATGACAAAATAAAGCGCTTTGCTTAACACGTTTCTCACGCTCTTCGAGAGTTGCTTCCTATTACAACGTACTAAACGTGGTTAAAGGCAGCCTGGGTGGCTGACTACTGTGATAAGATTATCATGTAGAACAAAGTGGGAATTATCTCAAAATGTTAGAAGTAGTCACAATGAAGCTACAGTAGCCCAATACAAACAGTACTGTAACGTGCTTAAAAATGTTATTAGGAAGGCAAAAATGTATGTGGTATGCAAATAGAATAGCTAATTCATAGGACAAAGTTAAAACCATTTGGTCAATTGAGAAGGAAGTGTCTGGTTAGCAGCACAAGGTGGGCGACATAAAGTGAGTTCGTAGTAAAAATATTTCTGTTACTGATAAATCTGATATATTACAGTATTTAACAATCATTTTCTGAGCATTTTTGATAACTCTTGCAAATGCCTTTCCAAGATTGATGTCTGAATTACACCTGTGTGATACAGACAGGAGGGAGATTGAGTCTATAACTAACTCACTGAAAACTAAGGACTCTCACGGATATGATGAAGTACCTAGCAGAATTTTTAAGTACTCTGCAGCATATGTTATCCCTGTACTTAGCCATTTTTGTAATTTTTCCTTTAGGAATGGTCAGTTTCCTGAACGATTAAAGTACTCGGTAGTAAAGCTGCTTCATAAAAATGGAGAAGAGGATAATGTAGACAGATTTAGACTTCTTTTTATGCCGTCAGTATTTGCTAAAGTTATTGAAACGACTGTGTATGTAAGGAGAGTTGATCATTCTATATGTCACATTATTTGCTATCAGTTGTACAGTTCGGCTTTAGAGATCGTTTGACATCTGAAACTGTTATATTCTCTTTTCTATGTGATGTACTGGATGGGTTAAACAAAAGGTTTCGAATGCTAGGCATATTTAACTCAGGCTTTTGATTGTGTTGAGCACAAAATATTGCTCCAAAAGTTGGACCATTACAGTATACGGGTAGTATCTCACAGTTTAGCAACAGACAGCGAAAGGTCATCATTCACAGTGGTTAGAATGTCTGTGTTGTGGGATCTGAGTGAGGTACAGTCTAATGGGGGTGTCCCAGGGATCAGTGTTGGGGCCACTCCTGTTCCTTATTTATATAGATAATGTGCCCTCTAGTATTAGAGGCAACTCTAAAATATTTCTGTTTGCTGATGACACAAGCTTGTTAGTAAAGGATGGTGTGTGCAACACTGGCTCGGTTCATGGCTAGTAGAAAATAGCCTAACGTTAAATCACAGTAAGACACAATTTTTGCAGTTTATAACAAACAATTCAACAAAAACTGACGTTTTAATTTCACAGAATTGGTATATGATTAGTGAAACTGAACAGTTGAAATTACTAGGTATTCAGATAGATAGTAAACTGTCGTGGGTAGCCCACATTCTTGATCTTGTTCAAAGTCTTAATGATGCCATTTTTACTATTAGAAAAGGTATCTGAAGTGACTGATAGTTCGACACGTAAATTAGTCTACTTTGCTTATTTTCATTCGCTTATCTCATATGGTGTTATATTTTCAGGCAACTCTTCCCATTATAAAAGGATATATTTGGCTCAGAAACGGGTGGTTCGGGCAGTAAGTGGTGTGAAGTTCACGAACCTCTTGTCTATCCCTGTTCACGAGTCTGGGTATTTTGACACTGGACTCTCAATATATCGGTATATATATTCCTTATCGTAATTTCTTGTTAATAATATTAGCTTATTATCAAGAATAAGCAGCTTACACTCGGTTAATACTCGGTAGAAATCAGCCCTGTATTTGGATCGGACTTCCTTAGCTCTTATGCGGAAATGTGTGCAGTGTGTTGCTGCATCCGTTTTCAATAAGCTACCACAAGAATTAAAAACTCTTAGCAGTAATTCACTCGCTTTCAAATCTAAACTGAAGAGTTTAATCGGGGGTCACTCCTTCTATTCCGTTGAGGAACTCCTTGAAAGATTAGGCTGATTCTTGTATTATTGACTGCGTTTACTTAAACTTATGGCTTGACTTTCTTTGGGTTCATAAACATTTTGTTTTTGTCAGTTATTATTTTTAAGTTGAAATTTCATGTACTGACACGTTCCATGAGCTTGCAGATTTGCTCCTGAAATTGGTCCTACAGAACTTGGCGTGTAAATAAAAAAATAATTCTGTTAATTTATTCCACACTGTCGTACCTTCGTTAGCAGTCTTTGGCTAGTAAGCCAGTATGATTACCAGATATAGCACATGCCCCATCAATTGTCAACCATACTTTCTTTTACCAATCTACTTCATTTTCTTTCATAAATTTGTCGGTAAGTTTGAAAATCTCTTCGTCAGCGGTTTTTGCAAGCAAAAATTGGTAAAATAACAGTTCTTCTTGAATTCTGTCATTTACCTCGAAACAACCAAAAACTACTGAATGAACCTGGCCATCAACATCCGTACTCTCACCAAGCTGCAACGAAAATATTGTCTTTCTTTCAAAGCAGTAAGGATAGATTTGTCCCAACTTTCCGACACTTCATCAATTCTTCCCCTTCACTGCTGTATTTGATAATGGAATTTCATTTATTTTTTGTGCCCGTTTTTCATCAAACGAAGAATTACCTCTTACTTTAGGTGCGGGGATAGTAAATTCCTCTACCGCGGCGTGTGCTACCCCTTTCTTCGTCATTACCTACGAAAGCTCGCAGGAAACACTGGTACTTAGGACGAACTGTTCTGAAGCTTTTTCCATGTAGGACTTACTCACATAAAAATTTATTTTCTTTATCTGAAACCCATCCAGCGCCTTTCGTACGTATACAGGACGTTCGTTGATAGATTCCTTCAAGCCTTTGATATTTTCATACATTCATTGAAAAGTGTTTCGAAACGAAATACCCACTGAGGCAAAGGCTCTTCCTCCGCACCATAATAGACAAATTCGACCTCTAAAAATTAAGGGTTATATTTACGTAGATATGTTTTAGTTTTCGTTGCTAATTTCTTGCTACTTGGACTGGACGTTGATTAACTAACAAACCCACTACATACAGAATAAGATGTGTAAGTTCCTTCATCATTTGACTGTTTAATATTACGTCTAGACTCCATCCGAAACCTAGCACCAACACTGACGAGAAGAATCAGTAACTAACAGCAAATCCAGCCCTACGGTTCACAGTCCAGCATTGACTTCAGTTGGATTTACACGCGTAAATAACACAGCAGTGCCATGACCTCTGACCCCACAGACGTAGTGGGAAGTATTGTTGTAGTAATTACGTGGCAGTATTCGCACTCGTTACTGGTGATCGTGAAAGCGCAGACTGTGCTCTCTGCGACACCTGAGACGCAAGAGAAACACAAGCCGTGGCGCTTACGTCACAGCACGTGACAAGTGCCAGCAGCCGTTTCGGGCCGGAACAGAGCAGCTATTTCGGACGAATTTGATAATTCTTGACTGTGCGTTTAAATGCATGCAAGCTCTCGATAGCATACTACCAAGTTAAGGCTTTTATGGGTACCAATTCACATACATATTGATTTCCCATGGGCCCTGCACGGAGCAGAGCGTTCGCGATGTATGGCGGAGAAGACGAATAGTGTGACGTCATAAGGTCGTTGCAGGTTCCTTATTTCTCGTGGGCCCGGCGTCGCCATACCTACGTATCCCTCATTCTCTCTGGTTTCATATTGCATATTCCCTATTTAATGAGTTTCCTTGTATCGTTGCAAGAAACTCTGTGTCACTGTTAGATGCATTTTGACATACTGCAAAACTAAGATAAATTCTAATGGTACGACAATCGTCACACATTTTCTTCTCACTCCTTTGCTAGCTATTCATGCGTCGGAGATAGACATGTTAAAGAAATAAACAAATGAAATAATATTTACAAATCACTACAACCTCCTCCATTGCCCTCATCCATACAGTTACTTACCATCATGTCTCAGCAGTTTCCAAAAGTGATTAAAACCGCTTCTGCACACAGAATACAGTGAGCCTAACGCTTCTTCTGATGTAGATTGGCATAAAACGGTTGAAAACTGTGAGGAATACACAGAGGTGAAAGCTATTACAGTGTATATGTAATATACTGACGGACCTTTCGATTTATTCTGAAATTTTATCTGTGAAAATTACAGGCAAGATTCAGTAATAGATTTATCTTCTCTCCCTTTCTTTATTTGAACGATTTAATACTATTCATGTCGAAGTGCCACACTCTCAGTATATGCTCCACAAACCTGCAGGAAGTGTATTCAGTTGTGTGTGTTCTGCCTTACGGCTGGTCTTGTCATGGGGGAAGCCTCGTCACAGAGTTCCACCGCATGAGCTTATAGGGAAGTGATGCCAGTAGATGTTTCCCGCTGCCTTCCAATGGTGTTGATGAAATGATAATGAGGACAAAACAACACCCAGCCCCTGCGAGGAGAAAAGGTCCGACCCAGCGGAGAATCGAACCCGGGTCCCGTGGCATGACAGACCGCCGCGCTGACCACTCAGCTATGGGGGCGGACAGTATGCTATTAGCATCCAAAAATGAAGAATACTCAATGAATACTAATTCACCATTATCTGCACGGGGACTGAGCAAGGAGGTGTCATGGCTACAGCCTTCAACTCGCATTCGAGAGACTTGAGTTCAGTTCTCAGACCGGCCGACTAAGTATTATTTCTTTGCGCTCATCCAGATCTCACCATGTGAGTGCCATAATGGTACTTTGTAAAGGTTTCTGTCCTCTCCAATAACAAGAAATATTACCAAACCTCCGTCTCTAATGATCTAATCCGTGGACGGTTCGTGGAACACCAATCTTCCTCCATTCCTTCTTGTAGTGTCTGGATATTATATGAGTAAATTCAAGTGAGTCGTTCTTGTGAACAATTATGTTGCAAAACTACCAACTCGACAAATTACGATCTCCTTGTAGCGTGTTGTGTGTTGAAGCCAGCTATGTCCGCGAGCCAGCCCTATAGCACAGTCTGTAGGGCTGCAGACTTCCATCCGCCTGGTGGCACACGTTATTGGTAATTTTCAACATTTTTAAAAAATTATGGTAGTCCGACATTATTACCTTCTTTTGATGTTTTCTTTCTGCGGATAAAAACGGTCAGATTTTGTCATGACAGAATAGACCATTCCTTTGTAAGCGGTATATAAATGCGACAAGAGATTTCAACTCTTATTTGGTTCTGTGCTTGCAGACCTTCAATGCTGACGGGCTAAATCCCTGAAGCTCCCGATAATTTTTATCTTGTCTTGCCTTGACCCCCTAGCAGCGTTCACAGCTCATTGTCATACTGCCTCGGGCCACAGGTGGTCCGCAGCCCATATATTGGCAACCACTGCACTAGCCCATTTATTGACATGGGACGTCTTCACAGCTGTTTCTGTAGGCGACATCCCCATCCCCACAATGCCGTGCAGTTATTGCTGCCGGTCTAATAAAATAAGTTTACCAGCAGTGCATGGTCTTCCCTATCAGTAGCCGTTGCGTTTCGTACTTCTAACCCTGTACACCAACAATCACTTTGCACTCTGCCAGTCTACAAACAGCCTACACGCACTCTCAAAAATGGCTCTGATCACTATGGGACTCAACTTCTGAGGCCATTAGTCCCCTAGAACTTAGAACTAGTTAAACCTAACTAACCTAAGGACATCACAAACATCCATGCCCGAGGCAGGATTCGAACCTGCGACCGTAGCGGTCTTGCGGTTCCAGACTGTAGCGCCTTTAACCGCACGGCCACTTCGGCCGGCTACACGCACTCTGCCAGTCTACAAACAGCCTACTGATATTTCACATTCTGAGTACTTACAGCTCCGTATTTTAATCTGGTGGTACAAAGTGAAACAAATAGTTTTTCAGCGTACTCCGCGAGCGCTCTGCTTAATGGATATACCTATGATGTATACAGCCTGCGCTGCAGCACTCGGGAACACCGGCAGCTTAATTATAACCAACAGACGAAAAAAACTTACTTAAAAATAGGAATCAAACTGCACAATAAGTCTTGCAAGAAATAAATGATCGTGTCCTGCAGAAGTAAAACTTATTTTATAAACAAATCGATAATCAAATGTAATTGTTTAACGGAAGCAATAGCAGATTAACTTAATTGGAGCTATCAAGTTAGCTCCACTGTCCGTTTGATGTGTGGTTAATGTTTTGAAGTCATGCGTCCTAGACTGAACAACATATATGCAACATGAGTCTTCAGATTTGGCAGCAAATTGATGTAGAAGCTAACAAATACTACTGCGACTCATTATTCTTCACCAACATTAGTCTATTAAATATTTTAGAGAGTACCCTTTTCCTTCACAAACTACGAAATATCGAAGATGTACACACATCAAAAAATATTTTGCATCACTTGGGTTCCGAGAGTTCCGTAACCTGTACAGAAAATTGTAACAGAGATTAACATAATCATCATTTTCGCCCTTTTTATTGTTCATGAAAACCACACATTGAATATTGTACCACCATAACACGATACCTTCAGAGCTGGTTGTCCAGATTTCTGTACACACCGTTACCTCTAATACCCAGTAGCACGTCCTCTTGCATTGATGCATGCCTCTATTCGTCGTGGCATACTATCCACAAGTTCATCAAGGTACTGTTGGTGCAGACTGACCCACTCCTCAACGGCGATTCGGCGTAGATCCACAGATTGGTTGATGGGTCACATCGTCGATAAGCAGCCCTTTTCAATCTATCTCAGTCATGTTCGATAGGGTTCATGTCTGGCGAACTTGGTGGGCCCTCTAGTTGAGCGATGTCGTTATCCTGAAGGAAATCATTCACAAGTTGTGCACGATGGTGGCGCGAATGGTCGTCAATTAATACGAATGCCTCGCCAATATGCTTCCGATATGGCTGCACTATCGGTCGGAGGATGGCATTCACGTATCGTATAGCCGTTACGGCGCCTTCCATGACCACCAGCAACGTACGTCGGCCCCACATAATGCCACCCGAAAACAGCAGGGAATCTCCACCTTGCTGCACTCGCTGCTCAGTGTGTCTAAGGTGTTCAGTGTGACCGGGTTGCCTCCAAACACGTCTCCGACGATTTTCTGGTTGAAGGCATATGCGACACTCATCGGTGAAGAGAACGTGACGCCAATCCTGAGCCGTCCATTCGGCATGTTGTTAGGACCATCTATACCGCGCTGCGTGGTGTCGTCGTTCCAAAGATGTACATCACCACGGACGTCGGGAGTGAAGTGGCTCATCATGCAGCCTATTGCGCACTGTTTGAGTCGTAACACGAAGTCCTGCGGCTGCACAAAAAGTATTATTCAACGAGGTGGCGTTGCTGCCAGGGTTCCTCTGAGCCGTAATCCGTAGGTAGCGGTCGTCCACTGCAGTGGTAGCCCTTGACCGGCCTGAGCGACGCATGTCATCGACAGTTCCTGTCTCCCTGTATCTCCTCCATGTCAGAAGAACATTGCTTTGGTTAACTCCATGGCGCCTGGATACTTACTTTGTTGGGAGCCCTTCCTGGCACAAAGTAACAATGCGGACAGGATCGAGCCGCGGTATTGACCGTCGAGGCATGGTTGAACTGTCGGACACCCTCCGTCTAATAGGTGCTGCTCACGCATGGTTATTTACACCTTTGGATGGGTTTAGTGACATCTCTGAACAGTTAAAATTGTTCAAATGGCTCTAAGCACTACGGGACTTAACATCTGAGGTCATCAGTCCCATAGACTTAGAACTACATAAACCTGACTAACCTATGGACGTCACACACGTCCATGCCCGAGGCTGGATTCGAACCTGCGACCGTAGCAACAGCGCACTTCCGGACTGAAGCGTCTAGAACCACTCGGTCACAGCGGCCATCGAAAAATCAAAGGGACTGTGTTTGTGATACAATATCCACAGCCGGAGGTCTGGGAACGTGGGTGATGCAAAACTTTTTTTAATTGTGTATAATATTAAATCAATAAATTAATACAGATATATTAGCCATATGAAGATGAGCAAGGCGTTACACTGATTAAGACGTAGCAACAGCATTCACGAGAAGTGTGATTCGAATCTCCCCATGCTAAAAAATTTTATGTTTAGGCAAACCAGGCTGATTTCTCCTACAACTTTCTCTCTTTATTGAACAAATGTTTTGACTGTATGTATAGTGCGGCGATAAAATCCAGCTCTCCTTTGATCATAAGCGTCCGCTGTGAACCTACGCATGTATTGTATGTAAAACTGTTAAAAGGTTTTGGGAACACGGCAGTCGCAACATAATGAGAGCAATACATCACCTTTCAGTTCTGTTACACTGCTAGGATTTGAAATGCTTCGAAATTTTCAACTTGAATTACATATTTTCATCTTGTCATCAGCGTTAGTTTGGAGCAATTATGCAGCATATTTTCCAAAAGTCATTTTCATTTCAGCGTAACTGTTGCAAACCATGTAACGAACGACTTGCTTTTTGTTCATATATTAGGCCTGCCGCCCCGATTCTTTCTTTAAGTAACTATGTACGAAAAAGTGCTAGCTTTGTGGTTCATCGAGTCTCCGATATTAGGCGTTCTTACTCGTTACTTCGTCGCTGGACATTTTAATTCCTTAAGGGCAATCCATCTGCCTGCGACCATCTCCTGTAACACCATATTCGAAAGCTGTTAATAGTTCCATTTGTCTTACACTGTCTGAAACGTGTTCATTTTGCAATTTATTTCTGATTTAACAACGAACGTTATGCTATGAATTTTCTGTAACTAGCATCATCAAGAATTCTTAAATCATTTTGTGCTGACTTGTAAATCATCACTCCTGATGCTCAGAAACGTTGTTATTTTCATGCTGCAGATCACGATTTAAGGCCCTACGTCGTACTACCCTACAAAGTGTCCACCTTAGTGAGTTCTTCTGAAACTGTTGTCTTAAAGCGACGGGAAAAGTTCCTCAGCTGAAATACAAAAAGTACAAAATTAGTTACACTACGCTCGCCGACAGTGTGCTCAGATGTATTCAACAACAGAAAGTTGTTGAAACGAGTGAATTTTTATAGACCTGGCTGGAAGTACTAAATGAAGAAAAGGTCAAGTATAAAGCATCTGTTCCGTATTATCACTTTTCGCACACTTATTTTGCCAAATCCATCGTAGCTAACAGTTCCGGAAATGAAAGACCGAACATGATCACATTTTTTACTAATCATTTCTCTTTCAAAGTACTTTCATTCGGTGTAGTAGCCAGTTTAGAGTTTGAACTCACACCTATTCTGAAGGAAAAAAAACACACTTTTAGTAGCCAGTTTAGAGTTTGAATTCACACCTGTTCTGAAGGGAAAAAAAAACACACTTTTAATCAACTACAGGACAAATCGTAAAATCACACCATGAATCACATCTCTGAACGCTCCCGCGCATGCTATTTAGATCCTAAGTCTCTGCTCTGAAAGTTCGGAGTTAGATGGAACAACACGCCACGATGAATTTATACCCTCGGAAAGAAAGTTTCCACTAAAACGCCAGAAATTATAGTAGAGGTCTGCTATTAATTATGAAATATTTTTTGTGAGATACATTCCTTAGAGAATCAATATTCCTCCATTTTTACAAAAATGCTTAGTGAAGTTACCTGTAGCCGCAAGAAATGAGCAAGGTGTCCTCTTGACTTTCTAACGAAATTCATCTGGCAGTGCTGAACGTCATGCAAGATTCCGCCCCTGATTGACACAATAACACAGGAGGCAATCAGCTTCTTATTTTCATGCACACGGTGATTATAATTAAGCTTTCAAAACGCTGTAGAAATAACGTAACTGGTCAGAATAACGTCAAATTGCAATGGAATACTATCGCGGAAGGAGGAAAACGTACGGCAGAAGGAAAAAATAGTGTGAAAATTCATCAATAGATGGCGCTGTATATGTCCAAATACCTAAATGAAAACACCTGTCATGCGCACGACCCACTGAAGTTGGTATAAGCGCGCCGGGCACACTGACTTTCCTCCTTTTGCATCTGAAACCTTCACCGTGACTGTCTCAATGCAAAATTGCGCTCTGCTTACAAGGGAGCCTCCCCATCGCACCCCCCTCAGATTTAGTTATTAGTTGACACAGTGGATAGGCCTCGAAAAAAAACTGAACACAGATCAATCGAGAAAACAGGAAGAAGTTGTGTGGAACTATGAAAGAAATAAGGAAAATATACAAACTGAGTAGTCCATGCGCAAGATAGGCAACATGAATGATAGCGTGAGCTCAGAAGCGCCGCGGTCTCGTGGTTAGCGTGAGCAGCTGCGGAACGAGAGGTCCTTGGTTCAAGTTTTCCCTCGAGTGAAATTTCACTTTCCTTATTTTCGCAAAGTTATGATCTATCCGTTCGTTTAATGACGCCTCTGTTCACTGTAATAAGTTTAGTGTCTGTGTTTTGCGACCGCACCGCAAAACCGTGCGATTTGTAGACGAAAGGACGTGCCTCTCTAATAGGAACCGAAAACATTTGATCGCAAGGTCATAGGTCAACCGATTCATCCGCAGGAAAACACGTCTGATATATTCTATACGACACTGGTGACGGCATGTGCTTCACATGACAGGAATATGTTGTCGACCCACCTAACTTGTACACTTGGCGAATGTGTAAAAAGATGCTTCTACCTTGATCGATTTAGGTTTTCTTGTGGATGAGATAATCACTCCCAAAAAGTGATGAAAACGTAAGAGTTTGTCACATAAACTGCAACAAATGAATGCAACAGTTTCACAATCGCACAGTTTTCCTTGTGCTCTGTCAAAACATATGCATCGGACGGACCGACGGATAGATAATAATTGTCTGAAAATAAAACATTAAACTTCTCACTTGAGGGAAGACTTGAACCAAGGATCTCCCGTTCCGTAGCTGCTCATGCTAACCGCGGGACCACGGCGCTCCTGAGCTCAGATTGTCCTTCATGCTGCCTATCTTGCGCATGGACTACTCAGTTTGTATAATTTCCTTATTTTTTTCATATTTCCATACAACTTCTTCCTGTTTTCTCGATTGATCTGTGTTCAGTTTTTCGAGGTCTATCCACTGTGCCAACTTATAACTAAATCTGAGGGGGGTGCGATGGGGAGGTTCCCTTGTTAGAAAGCTGTATTACAATAATGATGACTCACCACACGTCGCTCTGCAGTAGTTCCGGTCACTGAAGGGTTTGAAAGCAGGCTTTGGTCCGATGACTGCCATGGCTCTGGAGAAAATGATTCGAAAATACGAAAAGACGGGTTCTTTTGGTGTGCAACGAGGTAGACAGGGAGGAAACTAATTGGATCGGCGTCAGTGGAAGGAGTGGCCACAACAATGCAGGAGGCGACGAGTGCTGGTGAACAAGGTGTAGTGCACGGATAATTGCGCGAACATTGGACATACTCGTGCACAAGGTGCGTAAAATCCTACGAAACATCCTTCCTTGCTATCCGTTCCAAATTACCCATGTCACGAGTTGCTTCCTGTTGACCTGCCAGCAAGAACGACATTTGCTTTGAAATTTCTTGCTCACTTGGAAGTGGACAATGAATGGCCGTGGAAGAATTTGTGGACAGGCGAAGCCCACTTCACGAGTTGCTTCCTGTTGACCTGCCAGCAAGAACGACCTTTGCTTTGAAATTTCTTTCTCGCTTGGAAGTGGACAACGAATGGCAGTGGAAGAATTTGTGGACAGGCGAAGCCCACTTTCATCTGATGGGATATGTCAACACACAGGATTGTCGAATATGGGCAAGGGAAAATCCACGCGTAAATCAACCAGTACTTCTTCATCCTGTAAAGGTCAATGTGTGGTGCGGGTTTACTGCATCATTTATCGTGGGGCCATATTTTTTCGAAGAGACAGGTGCTTTCGGTCCTGTTACCTGTACCGTCACTGGTAATCGCTATGAGTGTCTTTTTCAATCACGTCATTCCAGCTCTCCAACAGCATGGATGTGAGGATGGGACCATTTCTACGCAAGATGGCGCACCCCTGCACATTGAAAATCCTGTTAAGCAGCTGCTGAAGCACCATTTCGGAAACTCTAGAAGTATCAGCCGCCATTTCCGTCCTACCTGGCCACCCCGATTACCTGAACTTAATCGATGTGTCTTCTGACTGAGGTGCTATCTGAAACATGATGTGTTCAGCGTTCCGACCGCAAAGTTCGCTGCATTGAAGGCACGCATTGCGCAACATCCTGAACGTGACTCCGGAAACACTTCGATGAGATGTGGAACTTGCTGTTTCTCGATTTCAACTTGTTGCAGAAAACCGTGGACAACATATTGAACATGTTTTGCACCAGTCATACGGAAATTAATAATCCGATTTGATTTTGATTGATGCTTTTTATGCGGTTTTTGTCTCAGGACAGTTCAAAACCGATGCGATTGACGCTTTTAATGCGTTGTTTGGCCTCAGGAAAATTAAAAACCTTTTTTCTACATCCTATGTGATATGACCTTGCCGTGGTGGATGGGCTTACGAACGATTACGCCGCTCCCAATAATATGCAAGCGTACATTCTTTGGAGTTCCAGCTGCGGGTATGTGTGAGTTCGAACGTTAAATTACTGACCCTTTTTGTACAATTACAGACATTCACGCTGGACAGGGATCGACATCTCTTGAATAGACAGTGCATTGAAGAGGGACAGATTTATACATATTTTGTATCTCTATATATTTCGCCTCCCAAATATACTATTAGTAAATGACGCTGCAAATACAGCAACATAGTTGTGTATTATTTTTACTATTTGGTATTACTTGTAGAGTAAATTAATATCTGAATTCTGTGTTTATCAATAACTTGTGTCGCACATTCCCGTACCCACTAAACACCAGTGCAGCGTGCAAAAATAGACATAACATTTCAGAGAAACGTACCCTACTTTTATTCGTAGAACTTCTGAAGCACTAGTCTAAAGATAATCCATTCGACAGAATGTAGTAGAAACCCTAAATAAAATCACGAAAAGGTGCGCCTAAAATTGCGAGATTTTTTTAAAATGGCATTTATTCCACAGGAATATCTACTTGTAGGTAAGTAAAATGAAGCAGTGCATTATGGGAGCAACGAGAGATGTGTGACTACAGTACGGCAATTGCTAAAACAAAGAGTGTGATAGAAATACTGAAGCTACTGTTTATGTGAAGAAGTCAAACACAAACCTGTCTACGCTGGACTGATTTGTTTAATGCACTTACAGTTTTTCAGCCGTCTTTTCGCTAGGTGGACGAAATGTTATATCTGCAAAACTAAGCACTATTCGTTTACCTGTTAAATTGCCTATGATAAGGGTAATCTTTCAGTCAATAATATTGTACCACCCACAGTAATTTGTTTACTTGGGCATAAAAGGTCTGATCAGAGACGCGGTCCTTTCAACTAAGCTGCATATCTAGCGAGAGATGGAACTGAACACATGTGTGACTCTTCATGACATATGTGGTGCCTTCTTGATTAGACTGTACTACTGCTGTTTTCGCGATACTGGTGGCAGGTATTTCAAAGTGGAGCCTAGAACAGCATCTTTCGTTTGTGTCATCATACGTAAAAGACGTTCAATTTGGAGCTGTTGCAAGAAGGCCTACACTGCGTATATAACACCCAGTCAACTGCATGTGGTACAGGGATGCATTGTGCGTCTGTGCAGCTAGTGAGTGGAGATCTGACAGAAGTGCAGTTATTTTTCCGGTATGTTAACACTGCAGTAATTATATGAGATGAGTATAGGAGAAATTAAACATCTAAAGTAAACAGTCCCAATTGGGCCATTTAATGCTTCTTTATTATTCCACCAAAATGAAATTATTTCAGTTATCACTCCCATTTTGAACTGCATTAGGTACAACTAATCCACACTTAAACCCATAACTACCAGATGATGTGGGTGGAAACCAAAATACAACACACAACATTTATTTACCATTCATTGTTGACCTAACAGATACAAATCATCACCAAAGTACACAGTATAATCAGTTATTAATAAACGAGACCAAAGTCGATTGTACCACATATACGTTGTTTGAAGAAAGAAAGATGTAGATACAGTAAGAATAAAACACAGCTAACGTGATGAGCGGAGTCAGTTCCTATATTTACATGTAAAACCAAATGTCGCTGTTATAGGATAACATAAAAAGAAGCCAGATGTATCTCTACTCGACATGTACCAGTTATGGTATTAATAAGATTTTGCTGAATCGTTGCATACGATGCTTCCAAGTTCTGCAGAATATACTTATGTCAATTTTGTAAAGTATCAGCTTCAATGAATGTTAATTTCGCTCCTTACATGAGATTTTATGTCATATCGGCTAGAAGGATATGTCACAAGACATACTTTGGTAATAGTTAGCAAATTTGCCTCTCAAAATGTACGGTATGTAATGCAAAAATGTATGACACTCAGTCAACATCGAAGGTAGCAGGTAACGGCACAGCACTGCTTGTAATGGAAAATAAATGCTTTAGAATATTGCTTTGGGGAATTTCCAGATGGATACAAACAGGCCTGAGACGCAGTTAAAAGAGAGTCGCATTTACTGATCACATGAAAAGTCCATAGTGCTCTCGTGATGTGCGCATATAACTTTCAGGTATCAGGAGGGGGCACAAAAGATCTGATTGATTGAAATAAACACAGAAGGAGCAGAAGTGGAGAGATTACCGTGAAGTTTGAAGGTGCACTACTTGCGATTGGCGGGCATAATTTCCATGAGATGAAAGGAATTTCCCCATTGGTAAAAAAAAGGCCGTGATGTGAAGCACGAAAGGACACAGGTGAAAGGACAGTTTTTGCTATGGAAGACGAATACCGAAAACTTTGTGGACTATCATCTCAACCAGCATCAAGTGTACTACAGGGTGCACCACGCTCTGCACGACGCCAAAAGAGGAATTTTGTGTGAACATGGCGTTCACTTTAGCTGACATTCAGCTAAAAATTAGCTGAAGAGTCGTTGAGCCATGGCAGCGGAGAAACGAAGCAGCTACATAGTCAACTGTTCTTGTGAGAACAGAGACGGCGCTGAAGTATACACGCTGCTCCATCTGTGCATGTGTATATCGCCATCCCATCCAGACTAGATAAATAGGGCACTTTCACCTGATAAAATGAGTAAAGACTTTGAATAGCTTTTTACAGGATTTACAGAGGGTAATAGCAGCCATACAGCCGACAACACGTCGCAGCTAAAGGTAAATGTCTCTGGCAAAGGTGTAAAATTATTTGGATCACCATCTTGCATCCACTGTGAACACTAACAACCAAGAGTAATCTTTTGCATATCTAGTCACAAAAACTAACTATCCTCCGTAAACTTGATTGTCATCCTAAACAGTACCGAACTTAGAACCGCAATCGAATGATTTGACGTAATACTGGCGAAAGCAGACAGTGCTTCACTGTCTAGATGTAAAAAAATTCTTGTAGATAACTTTCTATTTAAATTTCATATTGCTGTGTTCAGTGTTATTTCTGCTAATCACGATGTAATACGTTATCTTGACAATTCTCATGAAATTGTCATGTCACAATATATGTAAACCGATATGCTTCATTGACATCATAACATAAATTAAACCAATTTTGTACAGCTGAACACGATGTCCTCTGTCGTAGAATAAGGGTCAACTACTAACCCCTCTAATTAATTCTATTGACACTAATGCACTTACAGGGTGTTTTTGCTGATGTCTGACGAATGTGGAAAGGAGTGGACTGTCAGATAATGGTGACCCTGCCAGGATGGCAGCTGGTCAACTGTGTTATTAATTAGCCAAATTAGAAGAAGGAATTAAAAATTGGCATCAAAAACTTTTTTTAAAGAAAACGTTACAAGGTTACTTAATGTATATGTCTGCATAGCGGTCAGCTCACTGTAAATGTGTGATGAGAGAGTAGAAAATTTTATAGTAACGCTTAAAAAAAATTGTTGTGTGTTTGAGTAAAAGTAGCTAGTGCGTGACCTTTCTGGCATGCGCGAAGCTATTCACGGCGTTGGTGTGTTGGTATGAGTACCCACAAACTGTGAACGGCGTTGATAATGATGTGTTAATGTCCCAAGAGACTATCTATGATACTTTTGAGACGTGTCAGGTCGTATAACTTCATGTTAACTAGAGCTCAGGCACGCGTAAATCGTGAAAGACAGACGGCAATTACACGGTTTGAGATGACGGACTGACGTAGATCATCGCATACAGGGCAAACTGTAGATCTTGATACGATAGAACATGACGTACAATGTAATGTGCCGAATGCGCGTAACGAAACCGAACGAAGTGACAATGCAGAAGGAATGGAGGCAGTTTCGCAATCGGTATTCAGGTTGAGACCGTTCAAAACAGGACAGATGTCCGATCTATTGGTTCAGAAGCAGAATTAGAGGACATGCAAATGTTATAATTATGAATGAAAAGTGAGACTTTCCTAGGGTACAAATGTATGTAAGTGCGCCTTGAATATGCACAGAAGTAGGTGAAACATGACATGAAAGACGCGAACGGCAAAATTTACACAAAATGGTAACAGATGATGATGGTGAAGTGTCTGATAGTGTGTTCGGAATGTTGAAGCAACGCACTACTGTTGTCAAGCAAACAAGTGTGTCGATGAGGGTAGGGGGTAGAAGACTTAAAACAAATGAAGGGTTAGTGGCCACTAATGCAGTTTTAAATGCTCTCAAAATTCAAACCAATGCTGGATTTGAAAAAGTTCGCATAGATTAGCAAAATACGCAAACGAAAGTTAATGAACAGTTTATTGAAATCCGTAAAGAGGCGAGAGACTAGCGTGAACTAATTCAGTCACTTATGGCCAGTGAGGAAAAGATGCGTACTGACATTGATCAGGTGCAGAATGCAGTGTCTAATGCTTACCAAAGAGTTGATAACACAGCTCAACAAAAAAAAAAAAATTCTTGTTGCCAGGGCTATTTGAACCTATACTAGGTATATTTTGCATGTTGAATCTGAAAACAGATATCCCCAATTTTCTCTAGTTTCTTAGATACAGGCTATCTCTGAAGTGTAGCGTTATATCGTTAAATTATTAGTAAATCGGTTCTGAATTCCTTAATTCTGTATGCCTATACATTTTATATTTTCTAATTCCGTATGTACGAAAGTAATTTCTTATGTGTTACATGTTATAGAGGAGAATGTGAGATTATGGGACGTGGTTGTAATTTAAAAAACCCTCTTGTTTTTCACAATTTCAAGGAGAGGCAGTTGGTCACACTGCTGCATTGAAGGTCAGGGTCCGCCACCCCCTTGTTTGTGCTCAGAGCGGCCGTCGAGCGAGAAACGACCGTGTGAGAGGACGCGATTTGTGTAACGGCTGTTAAAAGTATTTCTTAGTGAAGAATTTATCTTTCAGTGTATCAAGAAAAACTTATGTTCCAGTTATTACATTATTGTTGGTTAAATGTAAGTTATAGATCATATTGCACTACACATTGTCTTATTAGTTCCACCTCATCATATTTATAAAAATTTATTTTGCAAATATAATTTTTATCTTACTTTATTCTTTTTATAGATAAACATGAGTTCTTCACGTAAAGGTTGTTTCAACTCTCCTGATATGTTCTACTTATATATGTGGAGAATACACTCTGCAAGAACAACGAAAGAGCCTCACTGACTTTGTCAAACAGGCCTATCTTGCGTATTTGGGGATTAAACTGGGAGAACAAGATGAACATTGGGCTACTCATAAAGTTTGCCAAAGCTGTGTTAAGTCTTTACGTCTGTGGACTAATGGAAACTAAGGGGCTTAAACTTTGCAGTGCCAGTTGTGTGGCGACAGCCAAAAAAGGCACCACAATTATTGTTATTTTTGCATTGTCAGTGTAAAAGATTTCAATCGCTTCAAGAAGCATAACTGGGAATATCCCCATTTGGAATCAGCAAAGCGACCTGTACCACATAGCAATAACATTCCTCTACCAGTGTTCACCACTCTGCCAAAACTACTTCCCTCGGATGACGATGATTTGCAGGACTTGACCGGCCGGAGTGACCGAGCGGTTCTAGGCGCTACAGTGTGGAACCGCGCGACCGCTACTGTCGCAAGTTCGAATCCTCCCTTGGGTATGGATGTGTGTGATGTCCTTAGGTTAATTAGGTTAAGTAGCTCTAAGTTCTAGGGGACTGACCACCTCAGACGTTAAGTTCCATAGTGCCCAGAGCTATTTGAACCATTTTTTGCAGGACTTGAACACTAATAGTAGTGAATCTGATACGAAGGAAGTTGCACAAGACATCAGCACTTCAGTCAGGAACAGCTTAACGATTTGATAAGAGATGTCAGACTTTCTAAACAGTCTTCTGAACTCTTGGCATCTAGCTAAATGAGAAGAATTGTTTACAACCAGGAAGTAAAATAACAACTTACCAGACAAGAGAAGGAGACCTACATCCACATTTCAGTCAAGATGATGCACTTGTTTACTGCAGTGACATCCCCAGTTTACTACTGAAGTGGGACTACCAAAATATCAGCCTCTAGACTGGAGGCTTTTTATCGATTGCTCAACCAGAAGCCTAAAATGTGTATTGCTGCATAATGGTAACTGCTATGCATCCATTCCAATTGGCCACTCGATGAAACTTCATGAGAAATACGAAATTATCCATATGGTTCTCCAGATTTCTGTGTTGATTTACAAATGATTAACTTTTTGCTTGGACAGCAAAGTGGATACATAAAATTCCCTTGCTTTATTTGCATGTGGGACAGCAGAGCAAATCATGATCACTGGGAAATAGTTTTATGGCCATTAAGAGATAGCTTTACTGTAGGAGCAGTTAATATCCTAAAAGAACCATACGTTGACAGAGATAAAACCACTCTTCCACCACCCCATGTCAAGAAATTTGTGAAAGCATTGGACAAAAACAGTTTATGTTTTAAATATATATACATTTCATTTCCTGGACTGACAAGGGAACCTCCCCATCGCACCCCCCTCAGATTTAGTTATAAGTTGGCACAGTGGATAAGCCTTGAAAAACTGAACATAGATCCATTGAGAAAACAGGAAGAAGTTGTGTGGAACTATGAAAAAAATAAGCAAAATATACAAACTGAGCAGTCCATGCGAAAGATATGCAACATCAAGGATAGTATAAGCTCAGGAGCGCCGTGGTCCCGTGGTTAGCGTGAGAAGCTACGTAATGAGAGGACCTTGGTTCAAGTTATCCCTCGGGTGAAAAATTTACTTTCTTTATTTTTGCAAAGTTATGGTCTGTCCGTTCGTTCATTGACATCTCTGTTCACTGTAATAAGTTTAGTGTCTGTGTTTTGCGACCGCACCGCAAAACCGTGCGATTAGTAGACGAAAGGACGTGCCTCTCCAATGGAAACCGAAAACATTTGATCGCAAGGTCATAGGTCAACCGATTCCTGAAAACACGTCTGATATATTCTATACGACACTGGTGACGGCATGTGCGTCACATGACAGGAATATGTTGTCGACCCACCTAACTTGTACACTTGGCGAATGGGTAAAAAGATTCTTCTACCTTGCCCGATTTAGGTTTTCTTGTGGATGTGATAATCACTCCCAAAAATGGTATGAAAACATAATAGTTTGTCACATAAACTGCAAGAAATCAATGCAACAGTTTCACAGTCGCACAGTTTTCCCTGTGCTCTGTCAAAACATAAGTTTTTAACGTTTTCATACAACGTCCCCATACTGCGGCGCAGTTACCTCGCATCGTACGGACAGACGGACAGATAATAATTGTCTGAAAATAAAAAAATTAACCTTTTCAATCGAGGGAAGACTTGAACCGAGGACCTCTCGTTCCACAGCTGCTCACTTTAACCACGGGACCACCCCGCTTCACTGCTCACACACTCCTAGATGTTGCATATTTTGCCCATGGACAACTCAGTTTGTATATTTTGCTTATTTTTCTCATAGTTCCACACAACTTCTTCCTGTTTTCTCGATTGATCTGTGTTCAGTTTTTCAAGGCCTATCCACTGTGCCAAGTTATAACTAAATCTGAGGGGGGTGCGATGGGGAGGTTCCCTTGTGAGTAACGAAAAATTAAATGCTGGTATATTTAATGGTCCCCAAATTTGGAAGCTTATACATGATTTGGAATTCATTAAAGTTCTGAATGGCATTGAAGCATCTGCCTGGAGCGGTTTTGTTTGTGTTTTCAAGAATTTCTTCGTTAACCACAAAGCGCATAATTATGAGGAACTGGTGCCAAACATGCTCAGAAACCTCAAAAGTTTGGGGGCATTCAGATTCACTACCTCCATAGCCAACTTCATAGATTTACGGACAATCTTGGTGACTACAGCGAGGAACAAAGTGAAAGATTTCATCAAGATTTTCAGGTGATGGAAGAACGGTATCAAGGTAGACGCGATAAGCACATGATGGCAGACTACTGTTGGAATCTTCAGTGTGACTGGCCTGACGATTAAGACAAGAGAAAATCACGCAGGTGAAGTTTTCCCAGATGCTAATTCTAATGTTTTTATAAGACTGGCTTGTGTAATTTAGCACGTAGGGTGTCTTTTAAGGTGACACGAATCGTGGCAGAACTTAATGTCAGAATTCGTGTCAGGCAAGCCGCGTTAAGAAGATTCGATACACGCATTGTAAATATCGTCTCGAAAAATAAGCAGCAGTATGAACAGCTTCCTAAAGAACTGAAGCAGTGTATTGAGAACCGCACAGAAAGCAGTAATGAGGTGACAGAATCGCTAGTTTCGTCTGACGTAGTGGTGGAAAAAAGTCCACATGTAACCACTCTCGTTGGGCAATCTTCCGTGTCAGTTGCGGAAACGCAAAAAATTCATGAGATTCCACTTGTACGTCCACAAAATGTTGCGTAATTTTTTTCTGATCATAAACAGAAACAAATGGTAGAAGTACAGTTGAGACAGCTGAGCAAAGCAGGTAATATGCGTTCACTGCAGGCAATGGTGCGAGAAATGGTACCTGCACGCATGTCAACAGAGTGGCAGCCGACCCACCGAACGTACGCGAATGACGCGACAGCAGAGCAGTTTACTGTACTACTGATAACGAATTCTCAATTTACGAGTTACAGTACAACACGCCAGATAACACAGGTCAATATAAAGTAAATACAAGGACAAAACACTGATCCAATAACGGGAAATTTGTACGTACCTTTCAGTCCGATTGACGAGAACTGTACGGTGCAGATATTTGCACACAATTGCTTAGATGCGATGCTAGTTGGGACCCAAATATGTCGTCTCAGGCTACAAATGTGGTAGTACTAATAAAGGAAAACATTATGCAAATGAAGGGAACGTAAAATGTAGCGAAAACACAAACAGCATATGGTTCAATAGTAATTTGACAATGATCATTTTTTGACTGTTAGAAAATTCCAACATTACAAAGAAAGTGTGGACTACTTACAGCCCCGCACGTTTATGCGTCAATTCCAAATCGATTTACCAGAACATTGGCCACTTAGACATAAATTTGATTTCATTTGTGGTCATACGGATGGCAAACTGTCAGTCGTATGAACAATGTAAGTCCGCGTTCTTGGAGCGATACTGGTCTGCGGAAACTCAAAATAGGATAAAGTATGAATTGTTACAGAAGACGTCATTTGAAAATTCAGGATAAAAGAAGACACTTAGATTTTTTGAAGAACTGATGAAAAGGAATCAGTGTTTAGACAATCCATATAGTGATATGGAACTGATACGTATGTGCGCAATGAAATTACCCTTGCATTAGCAGCAACCGTTGTTGACAGAGCCGGAGGATAATATACAGACATTTAAATGGATATTATGAGAACTTGAATGCATCTTCAGTGAAGATGACGCGAAGAAACAACGTGCAATGAGAGAAACTAATGGTAGGGGGAATAATAGCTACCGAGTGGCTTTTAACAATGCTTACAATGGCAATAGTAATGTTGGAAAAAGTAATCGTTTTGGGAACAATAGTAATCGCCCATGGAATAAAAATAGCTATGGTTTTGACAACTCACGGAGCTCAAAGAGTAATTATGGTTTTGGTGAGCCTCGGAATTACAATAATGGCATTGCTTCCAGCAATTATGGTGGTAACTATAATGCAAGATATGATCACCATGAAAACGAAACAGGAAGGCTTAGAGGTACTCCACTACAGAACCCAAATTATTTGGGTGGAACTAGAGTGTCCAGAACGCAGAAAGGTTGAGAGAATCTAACTTAAGCAGGACAACACGCCCTAGATGAATCAGTACTAGATGAACCATTACAGGAAGTGGAGTTGAGGCCACCAAACCCTGCTAAGAAGCAGAATTGACGAGAGGAACGGTATGGAGACCAGTCACAAGAGATTCAATCGCTAAATTAAGTTGATTTTATAATTAAATGTGTAAATAGACTTAGCTTTGATCAACAAGATTCTGAAGTAGGCTTAGGAGCTGATCAGATACAACTGTCAGTATGTTGAGAGACAATTGACTGGGAAGCGTCTCATGATGAGGAAGAAAAGTCGTCACCAGTTAACGTATGCATGTGTACAAAAACTGATGATGACCAAATTGTTGAGGATTTAGTTCATTTATATAATATCGAGTGAGAAATGGTGTGCCAAGAGGATAACACCATTGGAAACGCCAGAATTCATACGCAAGTCAGATGATGTGCATAGGACAGATGCGTATAATAAAGAATATGGGCCAATAACTAGGCATCTAAATATTCCGATGACAGGTGTTAAGAGTAATGAGGAGGGTAAGGCGACTGCAGCAAACCAATGGGAAATGCATGCCAAACACATTGACCACATAACATATGACTCGACAGAGGATGCGTTAAATCCTGAAAATGAAACTGAAGCTCTTCATGAAGTGCAACCGATCGTTCGAGTTGAGGTAGGTGGTTTGTTTGTAGATGCCATCCTGGACACAGGAAGCGATAAGACAGCGATTTCGGAAGAACGTTTTGAAAAATGTAACGCTGAAGATGCGCTAGCATTGTTGTGGACGAAAAGTGTTAAAGGTAATTGACCTATTATGGGTTCGTAGACTGTAGTTACTATACAGATGCGTGTAGCGTTTTCCTGTTAGGGGCATGAAATACAAGCTAACATGGTAACTGTGCCGAAACGGTCTGTGCCCATAATCATTGTGAACGATTTCATGTGTCAGAATCGTCTTACACTCAATATGGACGAAGAGTATATGATACTTGGGAAGGTACTTTTGAAGAAAAATTTAGATATCAAGAGATGCCAGGAGGTTACAAACAACTGACGATGCAAATGGATCTGTATCAGTTAGAGGAGGGACATCCATGGTATAGGTGGGCAGAAGAAACAATACCTGCAGACGACAAAGTAACGCTTGAAATTCATCAACAAATAGTTAATAAATTGCTACAAGTAAGCGATATCTCAGATACAGACAAAGCCGAATTAGAGGGAGTATTATAGCAAATGCCAAGGTGTTCCATTAAAAATTTTCATCATGAATTGAAAGTTAGAGATCACAAGCCATCTACAGTACTGCTTTACACTGTTTCACTCTGTTACCAAAGACAAGTACTTTTAGAATCACAGAAGATGCTAGATGATGATATTATTGAAACTTCAACCTCAACATACAACAGCCGTTTGCAAATTGTGGATAAGAAGGATGGAAGTATTAGGTTGCTCACCGATGCATGACAGGCAATTTACATTATCGTTTCTGAAACCGATCGCCCTGAAACATTGGAAGAGCTTCTACAAGAGTTCTTTGGGGTCAAGATTTTCTCTTCCTTAGATCTGAGGGATAGTCTTTGCCAAATAATTCCTACCACATGAATGTAGAAAGTATATTGCTTTTATCGCATTTGGACGATGTTGTGTGTTCAGAAGACTCCCTTTCGGTCAGAACATCTCCTCTGCTGCCTTTATAAGAGGTTTAGGAACTGTACTGGGTAAACATCTCCAACAGTGTCTCACTTGTTATGTCAATGTCAATGACATATTAGTAGATGAACCATATTGGAAAATTGATATTGAGGTGCTAAATGAATTTGTAAGGACATTAAAAGAATGTGGAGTATCCGTGAACATAGTGAAGTCCAGTTTTGGGAACAAAAAGGTTTAGATATCATGACTGAAAAGGGAACTGAACCAAATCCCAGAAAACTGAAAGCAATACAAGATATAGACAATCCACACAACAGAAAGACGTTGCGTGGCTTCTTGGGGCTCATTATCTTCTAAAAAAGATTCATTTGGATAGAAACCCTTGCTATCCTGGTTTATGCGGTGTAGGATGGCCAAACAGAACACGAGTTCTAGCAATTAAAAATGTCACTGGTTAAGGTCCCAATTTTAGCACATCCCAATTTGGCGAAGTAGTTCTGTATGGCGAATAACAGTGCTAAAACAGGCTTTGGTGTGGTACCCTTTCAACAATATCAAGAAGATGGATAGTGGAAAAGGGTGATGATAGCTTTCGCTGGTGGATTACTTACCAAATGTGAAAAAAATTACTCGATCACAGAGTTGGAAGCCTTGGCGGTAGTATGGGGGTTCCTATTTGGCCGAAAAACCTATGTGTTGACTGGTCATATGGCACTGGAAATTCTGTTAACTGCAAAACTATTGCCAGGAAGATAATGGATTAGAATTAAACCCATTTATATTTCCAAACATATGCTGAACGCCAACCTGACTGAACGAACGATTAAGGATTTGGGGACCCTCTGTCGTTTGTATTGTAGCAAGCAGCATAATAAGTGGACATACATTCCTCTGAGTTCCAGGATGTGGCAAATGAAAGCCACTTAGCAGTACTTTATTACTTCCAATAATTGTCCTAAAAACAAGCCTGCAATGAATAAAATCAAGGAAATAATTAAATTCCGATCAGTAACCAGAGTGCAACAACAACATCTAGTAAAACTGGAACTGAGCAATCTGAAGGTTTGGCTTAAATAGAAAGAACCCGGCAGACAAAACGGCACACTCACTGCTATTTTCACTAGGACAAATAGTACTTGTGAAAACGCACCATATCTCTAGCAAGAAAAAACATCAAAGATATAAATTATTTTTGGTATATAAATGCCCTATGGAAGTAAGTAAAGTGGTAGTCGAAGTGATTAAGCCAAAACAGGAAAATCATTGGGCTCGCACCATGTGAGTAACTTGAAAGTGTATGAAGTGTCATCATCATTATCATCATCATCATCATCATTGTATCCTTTTCCCACGTCATGTAATGTCGGTGTTGCTTTGCTGGATTCTTCCCTTCAATGAATGCCTATCCAGTGCTTCTTCTCTGAGCTATCCTTTCTCCTGTAGGTCCCCTGCTGCCTTGCCTTTCCGTCTCAGTTTCGGTCTTTCTCTTCTCCTTGATCCTTCGATTTCTAGGTTTCCAACTCTTCTCCCCACATAGTACTCCCCTCTTCTCTGTGCATGTCCATACCATCTTAGCCCACATTCTTGGATCTTCTTCCCTATGGCCCCACATTCACTGTTCCCCTGATGTACTCATTCCTTAGTCTATCCTTTCGTGTCACCCCACTCATCCGCTTTAACATTCTCATTTCTTCCACTTCCATCTTGTTCGCTTGGGCTTTTGTAAATGGCCAAGTGCCTGCGCTAACAGCATCGAAGGCCTCACCATAGACTTGTAAAGCTTCCCTTTCATTCTGCAGCTAACGTTCTTATCACACAGTACTCCGCTCAGTTTCCTCCAGTTCATGGATCCACTATTTATCTTGTGCTGTATTTCGGCTCCAAGCCTCCATCCCATTTCATGTAAGAACCTAGGTATTGAAATTTCTTGACCAGCTTCAGTTGTTCTCCTTGCGGATTAAAATATAAATCTTTGCAATCCTTTGTACATATACTCTGTTTTCATCCTGATAATTCTCACTCCCGTTTCCTCTAGAGCTTTTCTCCACTGTTCAAGCTTGTCTTGAAGTGCCTCCTGGGTGGGTTCACATATTACAACATCATTGGCAAACAAAATGCTCCAAGGTGTCTCTTTTTTCACATCCTTGACTAGACATCCATAACAAGGTCAAAGAGATATGGGCTGAGAGCTTACCCCAGATGTAGTCCTATTCTCAGTGGAAATCCTTTGTTGCACCTTCACTTCGCCTGACCTGTGTCATTGCACCTCCATATCTTCTATCACCCTGGTATCCTTTCCTGGCAGGCGTTTTCTTCTCAGACATCTCCGTATCTCTTGCTTTGGCGAATTGTCATATGCCATCTCAAGATCGCCAATGGCCATATTAAGTTCGGCTTGCACCTCTCTGTGTCACTCCATCAGTTGCCTTAGTGCAAATATTGCGACGGTTTTTCCTCTTCCCGGCATAAATTCAAACTGTTCTTCACATATTTCGGTTCCTAGACGAAACCTATTCTCAGTCATCCTTTCCCAGATCTTCATTTTGTGGGACATCATTCCTTCATTTATATCTGCATGTTCATACATCTTTCGTACATTTCCCTCATTCAATAGCCTTTCAAAGTACTCCCACCACCTATTCAGGATTTTCTCAAGGTCGTGTAATACTACACCTGATTCATCCTTTATCTGCCTCATTGATGTTACGCCCTTGGTTGCCTTGTCTCTTGCTTTAGCTATTAAGTGTATAAAGGGTAAAACAGTAAATATTAAGTCCCAAAGAAAACTGAGATGCATCAGACATCCTGATTTCAATGAGGGTAAAATGTAGAAATCAGAACTAGGGAAGCTAAGAGAATGCACACAAATAAAAAAATTAATATCAGACTCAGCTCATTAAAATATATTGGTCAACTTTCTTAGTGTATCAATTAGGCAATTGTGAAGAAAGAGCAATAAAGACAAAACTAATCATTCTGAGGAGGAAATGTGTTATGGGGAATGAGTAGAAGGAAAGGAGAAAGGTAGAGATTAGTATGTGGATAGTTTGACGAAACAGTAGTGTAAAGTAGAAAGATGTTGATTTCTGTGGATGAAAGGGAGCCAAGAAATTATGTCTATAGAGAATTTTGTAAGAAAGAAATATTTATTTGTGGTTTGTTCCATCGTGGACGGTGAACATTTTGTTGAGGAGATATGTGTGGGAATATGAGAAGTATTTATGATTTGAGGAGGTTACCACAAGTTGATATTAAAAGGAGATTTTAGGGAAATGGATGTAAAAGTTTCTTTAGGAGATGAGAATTGACAAAGAGAATTGAATTATTAAGGAAAGCAAGGAACATGTTATTTGTTCGAAGTATGTAGATAGAGGGACGCGAATTTAACACAGGGATGATTTCAATAAGGAAGAGTAAGATAGAGGTAGAAAGTAACATAAAAGTTTACTCTTTATAAGAAGGAGATACGGATAACTACAACTAATAAATGTAGAAACTCTAGAACAATGAAACTGGACAGTGGAGCAAGTTTTTGAAAGGGAGACAAGAAGCATAAGTATATTGCATTTTGAAGTTCTGCTAGAGCTTATGTCGAAAAGATGAGATTGCAGAGAAAAAAACGCCAGAGTTGGAGTGAAGGTAGAGAGATTTTATAGTATGATGTACGTGTAGTTAGAAAAAAGGGACATACTAACACACTAACCTTCATCACCATTAATTTTCCTCTTACTATTCATCGTGATGAAGATGAGAAAACCATTATCTATATAGTAATAGTGAATAGAAAAATAAAGTGTACATATGGAATGAGTATAACAGATGTTGAACTGCTAAAACAGAACTAAATTTACCAAAAGTTTTAATAAGGAGAACCTCATGTATAGTTTTTAATACAGAATTTTTGTAAGCTCTCTTAGTAGTTCAATATTTGTAAAGTTTGTAATGTATCTTAAGAGAGAAGGGGTTTTGACAGTCAATTTTACTTTGAAAAAAATTTGCAGAACAACACAAAAATTAAGATAAGTGGTAATAACATTTAATTAGAGAAATTTAAGGATGTAAGGTGGACAAAGGTGTGCAGAATGTCATACTATTCACGAAGTCATCTGGAGCAAGTGCATCGTCATCACCATCAGGTGGACGGCAGAACTGAGTAGAGTGGTTAGGGATGGGAGGAAAGGACAGTGGGTGTGGTGCCCAGTACCTCTACTATTCCAGATGACGAAAGGAAATGAATTTGTAGGAGCAACAGTCCAAGACGATATCACCCCTGTGGAAAAGTATGTGGATCTACGACGAAACCTGGATAGAGTCAACATGTGAGATGACATGATCTTTGTTCATGTGAAAGTCACATGTGATCTTCTTAACAACAGGTTTGATAAAGTGATAGATACTTAGCACATCTGTCGCAAACTGTTCAGAGCAGCATAACAAGATATAATAGATGTCAACCAAATCAGAATGGAGGTGGACGTGTTACATCAATGATGAACAAATGATTGAATTCGTCAGGTGAAGAAGAGGCACGTTGCTGTAATCTAAGATACAGAACAGCTGAAATTATCGTCATACCATATGGAATCCAGCAATTGTGGAACATTCCCTAAACACACAAGGTAGGAAGCAAGAGAACAATGGAAGGATGTCCAGTCTCTCCTGAAGAACAACCTGGAATAGTAAAAGATACATAACAATTTGAAAGAAAATACTATAAGAATGGATTGTAAAATAATGAGGTTAGGATGTCTTAAATTTCAATTCCTGGTCCAGAGAAGAACGAAGACACAAGAGAGTAGATAGCAAGATGCCGCAAGGAAAGAATATTCAACACAGAAGATTAGGAAGAAAGAAGACCTGGGCTAGAAGAAATCAAGGAACCATTCTAAATCCCTTCCTATGCAAAAACATTATTGCATCTACCTACCGATAATCCATTTTAACTGTCTTGCAATACAAATATCTAATATATTCCTTATGGCAAATTGAAACGCTTTCAAATGTCACACCGAGAGATGAGAGACGATTATTTGCACAGAAAATGGGAGACGAATGAACCAATGATGGAGTGGGATAATGATTAGAGGATTAAAGAAGGATGTAAGTTTTTATGCTGTTAATAATAGATCTCCAATATAATTTCGCCATGGGTACATGCAGAATGGAATGTAGACAACCAACCATTCACAATACACTCAAACTTTCTGCGATCTTACTCTCTTACGACCATCATTCCATGCTGCTCAGAGGAGAGACATCTCAGAGGAGACACATTGAGGTGAATGAAGATGAGGATGACGACTTCAATGAACCACATTGAAGACATATGAGAAAATACTGTCTGTGACAGAATGATGTGTATCTGGTTAAACTGAAAAAAAATTACAGACACACAGAGTTTATTATTGTTTAAAAATATTGAATTTTTTAAGAATTTTGTGTAAGAAAAACAGTTTTGTTTGCAATACTTCTAAGTTTTTTTTAAATCTTGACAGATAAATGATATTTTCTTGTAGTTCATACTTTGACAACATAACTATGTAAAGTAATCCAAGTGCTGACATTTTCTTCGGAGGGTTAAAATTCTAGGGTGTAATGTTTGTTAATATATAGGTTATGTACAAAAAGGATTTGGCAATTTGCTGACATTGATTCGATGTTCACAGAATAATTAGTAGGCTTAGGAATTTAATATTTCTGTAAAAATCAAGAAATATTTTATTTCTTCTATAAAGTTGTAATGCATAAGTTTAAGATTTTTGGGGATATAAATATGTATGTGAATGAAAAATTTTAATGGAATTGTGCTTGCATAGTTATGGCAATCATGTTTATAAACATAAGATAATTTGAGAAACTATTATAAGGGATGAAACTTTCGTGGGTTATAATTGCCATAGAAGTTAATAATAAACTTAGAAATTGGGGTCGAGAATAAGAAACAAGTATTGAAAAAGGGAAGGGTATTCTTAAATGAAGGTTTCCTCAACTTCATTAAATCTCCACCATAATTTAACGTAGTTCTTGATGTCAAATAAAAATTTGGCTCAAACTGAAAAATTATAAGTGATACAAATTGTATTAAACTCAAAAAAAATTGTGTGTAAATTGCAAGAGGATCTCTAATTCGTTTGAAATTAAAATTAAAGTATAGACAACCATAGAATAGAAAGAAAAGCCTTCTTATTATTTAAATAGTGTTATTGAGTCAGAAAACTAGGAGAAAGATGTTAAATTCTGGAAAAACGTTAGTTTTGTGCTGAAATCTGTTGTATATAGTAAATCAATTACGGTGAAAAGCTAAGAGAGACTGTTTTGACTATGCCAAATTGCAATAGAGAGTTGGTCAATAAAAATAGATAACAGTTGCTACATTCAGCAGGTGAGAACTATTTTGCACTGACTTCAATTAACTTCTCAATCCTTGACTGACCCAGCTCAAATATAAACATGGAAGGTGGTGGATATGCAACGAAATTAGAATTATATATTAATACCTTCAACTGCTGATGGGTGTTGATATATATCAATGGGGACAGGTCAAAATATGTGCTCCAACTGGGACTCGAACCCAGGATCTCCTGCTTACATGCAGACGCTCTACCCATCTGAGCCACCGAGGGCACAGAGGATAGTGCGACTGCAGGGGCTATCTCGTTCACGTCTCCTGTGAGACCCACATTCTCACCTTATATGTCCACACACTACATTTGTAGTGTCCCTACCGAACGCACTCATTACTCATGGAAGACATTCTTACCGAGTCCCGTAAGAGTTCGGGTAGTATGTGTGCATCCACACAGAAGAAGAAGATCATGGCCGGTATTGCAGAAACTATGTACTTATATGTATATGGTACGTGTTCTTTTGGACATGTCTGAAAGTGCATACACGATATCCATATATGTGGATATGTAAGGTGGCAGCTTGTATAAATGTTAATTTCGCACATTACATGACATTTTATACCTCATAACAGGTTGAGGGACATGTCACATGACATACTTTGGTGATAGTGAGCAGACTCACCTATAAAAATGTATAGTATGTACTGCAATAATGTATGACACCAGATTGGATAGTATGAATACACTGAACCCGAATCCTGCATGTAAATGAGCAAAACGTGAAAAAATCTGCTGGAACAGACACTTTAGTCTGGGACAGGATGAGGTTGTGCAGCCACCGCAAGCACGCAACGAAAGGCTTTTAACAGGGGGTCCGTGACACAAGCAAGGGAGACAACGAATGCACCAAGTGGTATATCGAAGGTAGCAGGTACCTTCACTGCACTGCCTGCGACAGAGAAATTCTTTACGAATATTGCGTTGGGCAATATCCGGATGGATACTAACAAGCCTGAGACACAGTTAAAAGAGAGTCGCATTTACTGATCACGTGAAAGGTCCGTGGTGCTCTCGTGATGTACGCATTCAGGCGTCAGGAGCGGGCACAAAAGATCTGATTGGTTAAAATAAACTCGGAAAGAGTAGATGTGGGGAGGTTATGGAGCAGTTTGAAGGTACACCCTTTGCAATTGGCGGGGATACTTTCCATGAGATGAAATAAACGCTCCCATTGGTCTAAAAAGGTCATGATGCAAAGCACGATAAGACACAGTGAATGGTGGCTACACTGAGCCACAGCGCCAGAGATCGCGCTAGAGAGCATTGTTCCGCCGCCTCCACTGGCAGTGATTATTGAGATGTCGTAGTGGGCAGTGGTTGTTGAGAACTCATAGTAGTCAGTGCTTGTTAAGAACTCGTAGCAGAGAGTGTTTGTTGAGATGTGCTAGTAGGGAGTGCTTGCTGAGATGTGATACTGAAAAGTTCTTGTTGAGATGTGGTAATAGCGAGTCGGTGAGGAGATATATTGTAATGATTAGAGTGATTTTGGTCAATATATGAAGGTAACGAAACTTGATTTATTTTTCATTATTTAATGTGGTAAATAATGCTTCATTACAGGTTCAGTCAACAAAGCATCTGGCTTGTGTTCTGGGATTAGAGTGTAATTCTGGTTCTCTTGAGTAATTATGGTATTTTTATTTTCTTTAATTAATTCAGTATAAATGATATTTAAAATTTCTGGTGTTATTGAAGAAGAACCGTGCCAGATGTGTACGTTGAGTCATACTTCCACACACAGAACAGTGACACCTGTGTTTTGGTTTCATAGGTTTTATAGTTGCTGGGGACTTAATTAATTAATTGTGTTAACGAAAATTTTCATTTCGTTCTTTGTTGTTGTTCTATGCAGTCAGATAGCGTAATAATACTAGTCAGGGCCAACCGTTACGAGACTTCGTAACCGAACAGACAGCTATTAAAGCAAAAATTAAAATTATTTGCATTCATATTTAAATAAGCCCCCATGCACGTGGCGACTGCTGCTTCGGATCGTCCCTTGGAATTCTTCTGATTGTAAAAATAGTAGACAGTATTGTTGTAGTAATTTGTTGTTTAGTAATTGTAGTCTATTTTGCATGTGTAGATTTGGTAATTGTCATTCTTCTAATGGTATTTATTTTGCAAAATTTCATTTCTGTTGTCTTGTCTATGGGTTTGACAATTAGTGCAATTATTTCAATTGTTCGATGATCGTGATTGAGGGAAGCATTTCGTGTGAATGATATTGTTGGAGATATATTGTCATTGTGTGTAATTTTTTATAGTGACGAGTTTTGTATATTTTGTAAATGATCACGCGATCAATGAAAAAGGCAAAACTGATGGATAGTGAGAATGACGAGATTGTTAACATGGCGAACTCGCCAACAAAGGAAAACAGTGTGATGAATAATGAAGTGGAAAACAAGGTAATAAGTCGGGAAAATAGTCCGGAACCATTTCAAAATTTTTCTCATTCAGAAAATTCACAGAATACAAGATTAACGACAGAAGATTCTGGAATAGTATCGAACTCAGATAGCTTTACAGCTATGACGAAGGAAACTGGTTTTGTGGGAAATGTTAGGGGCGAAAAGAATTTCGAACAAGTTAGTACGGAGCAGTTGATGGGTGCAATTTTAAATTTGGGATCTCGGTTAGACTCACAAATAGGAACAATTAAAACAGAGATGGGAACTTTACGATCTGAATTTAAAACAGAGATAGGAACAATTAAGACAGAGATAGGAACAATTAAAACTGATATGGGAACAATGGAAACACGGTTTGACTCACTGGGATCACAGTTAGGATCTGAATTAAAAACAATGGAAACACGGTTAGATTTGCGAATAGGGACATGTTTCAAAAATATGAAAGATGAATTAAAGAAAGAAATTAGAGAAGAAGTACAACCGATTTTGAATCCTCACAATAATAGATTAATTGCAGTAGAGATTAGACAAAAGGAACAGGATAGAGAACAGGAAGAAAGAGATCGCGTGATAGTACAAAAATTTTCAGAGTTAAATTTACAACGTGCACACGATAAGGAAGAAATATTTGAGAGAATCGAGGAATCCGTACCAAATGACAGAATAAATAATCTAACACAACAATATGAACAGTTAACTACCAAATGTGTCAACACTGAAACCCGAGTCGCGACACTTACGGAAGACATAAGTAAACAGAAAGAAAAAGTAGGTGACTTATCGGAAAGAGTTGAGGAGATTTCTGATAAATTGACAAATCTTAGTTTACATGGGGACAGAGATTCGGATGATACAGCTCCATTACCATTTGCAGAAACCGAAGAGTACCAGAACATAAATAAGCATGTTGAAAATCAGGGAAAATTTAATGAACGAGTGAAAAGGGAATTTGAGGCATTACGAAAGCAAGTCAAACAAATTGAAGGCGAAATCGTAGGAAAAGACAGCAGAAGAAATTTAGAATCACAGATACCAGAGGGGTTTAAAGAAAATAATTTGTTTCATTTACGGGATGCAACAAGAGAGCGCCAGGCGCGCGAACTTGACAATAATCGACATTCAAACTGGGACAGACGCGGTAGGTCTTTGTCGCCACGAGGCGAAAACTTTGACTATAAACACTTTTTGACTGTTCGGAAATTTAAGATCTTCCGCAATTCTAAGAATGACATACTTCCATGTTCATGGTTAGATCAATTTACGTACGCACTTCCGCCAAATTTGCCACTAAGTCACAAACTGAAATTTATGTGCAGCTATTAATGTCCTCAGGGGATTCACTACACTAAGTGAATATGTGCCGTAGCGAGCATAGGGCCCCGAGCTGTAGTGGTGCTATTTCCCTTTTAGTTTTCTGCACCGCTGCCTACTCTTTCACTATTCTTTGTATCTATAAAAACAACTCTTCTACTATCCATCTATCTAGACAGTAGGTAAAAAAAACCGGATTTGACTGTTTTACCCAAAAGTGATTTCGGAAATTACCGTTTGGACTTACTGTATCTTCAGCAGCATTCATTCGTAGCTTAAATGAAATTTTACCTGTTTATCTTCGTGACAATATTACTTCATATGTTGACGACATTCTTATTGCTAAACGTTCTTGGAGTGAGCACAACAAAATTTTGGATTCATTATTACGTATTTTTGCAAGAGTTGGCATTACAGAGAAATTGGAAAAATCTGAATTTGGTCGTTCTCAGGTGAAATTTCTCGGTCACATGATTTCTACAGAAGGTATTCTTCCTGATCCAGAGAAATTAGACGCTATTCGTAATTATGCTGTTCCTTCCACAAAACGTGATGTTCGTAGTTTCCTTGGTGTCTGTAATTTTCTTAGACGCTTTGTTAGATTGGATGATTTGGCCACACCTCGTTTACACATTTCAGTTATGCTCATTTTGGTCCCAGAAAATGCTTTCATAAATTACGAGAAAATTGCTACTTCAGTAATATGGAAAAACGTATTCGATCTGTTCTTGCCAAATGCAAATTATGTCAAAAGGCTAAGCCGCCAACGATTTCTCACAGAGCACCGTTGTTTCCTATCATTCCAGCGAAATTAAAGGACATGGCTGCAGTCGATTTGTTCGGTCCAGTGGTTCGTTCTACTAATGGTTTTGCGTACATTTTCGTAGCAGTGGAATTGACATCAAAATATGTGTCTTTTACACCTTTACGCAAAGCAACATCTCGTTCAGTATCTAATGCTTTCATCAAACATTTTCTTAAAGAAGTTGGTCATGTTGATAAGGTTATATCAGATAATGGATCACAGTTTCGCTCTAAAATTTGGCTTCGTACTCTACGGCGTCGTAAGACTAAACCAATTTTCATTTCACTTTTTCACCCTCAATCTAACGCTTCAGAGAGATGGATGAAGGAAATCAATAAATTGTGTCGACTTTATTGTCGTCAGAATCACCGAACGTGGGATCAGTATCTTCATATTTTTCAAAACATTCTGAATGAACTTCCTAATGACTCAACTTCTTTACCGCCTCTATTGATATTAAAAAACAAAGTACCGTCAAATCGCATTTCTGAAATTGTTCCTTTTCCGCCTACACGGAAACTGCGGCATTCTGAAGTTGTGAACCTGGCTCTACGAAATATTGCATCTGCGGCTGCTAGAAGAGAGAAATCAGCTAAACGTCCTGGTCGTTTAAAAACTTTGTCAGTTGGTCAGAAGGTATTAATTAAGTCCCACCGTTTGTCTCACAAAGGAAAAGGCTTGTGTCGTAAATTTTTTCTGCTTTATAACGGTCCATATAGGGTTCGCAAAATCATTCATGATAACACTACTGAAGTAGAAACTCTTAAATCACGACGCTCTAAGGGAATACATCATATATCTAACGTTAAAATTTTTGTGGAATTACATACTTTTGAAAAAATTTTTGTGGAATGACATACTTTTGAGAAACCAACAGCTACATGTAAACATGCGGAGAATACAAGGATACCGCGCTGTGTTTTGGCGGCGGCACATACTCAAAGCAACAGTCAGTCTGCGCGCCGCACAAAGCAGTCGTTGACCGCAAACAATCATTTTCTACGTCACGCGTCTACAGCTGATCGAGCGCTCAGTGCGAATGCACTGACAGACGTAAACAAATACGCAGTCTAATTTCTCCGACTAAATTCTGTATAAAGCTATGGTGACTTTATAAATTATGTTATTAACGTTCAGTATTTTTCAGGATACGGTTGTGTAAAATATTTAAGACCTTCAGGTAAATTCTGTGCGTGTCCGACGTTAAGACGACTTGCTATGGGGAAAATTTCAGGAAGAATGTAATTTCAAAGAAAAAAGTAATAAACTAAAAAAGGGTAACTATTAATTGAGTTTATTTTTCAGGTAACATATTTCCACTTAGGTACGTACTTTAGACGTAATTTGCTGCTTGCGATTACGTGACTCAGACTTTGTGCTAAATTTCATGTTCCATGAATTTACTTGTGAAGCGACGTGCTTGTGTACATTTACTGATTTTGACAATTATTGATTAATGAACAGTGTTGTTACTTATGTATATTATGCATCGCTTGGCTACTATGCCTTTTCACTGATGTCATATTTTTTAATTATGTGCCTGCTGTGCTTATTTATTTAAATTGTAATTGTCAACTGATTAATTGTGCTGATATGTTTACGTATGTAACTTATACTTTGTGATTTATCTGCGTGCGCCTTCATGTTTACTTATTAAGATTACATATGAACATTTATTTGCTTATGCTGATATGATGATAATGACTTGTTTATTACGTAAGATATATGATTGCTGCTGTGCGTATGGATTGCATATTTATACATTTCTGTTTGTTGTCATAACTATTCTTTAATTTGGTGCATAGAAATGCCGATGTACAGTGTACGAACATGGAGTTTAGGCCACACTATGGTGCTAATTATAGATTGTTCGCTTGGCAGAGCCTCGTTATAGGGATTGTGCTGCATCCACTTGTTGACATTCTGATCTCTACTGGTATATTTACTCGCTATTGCATGTTTTGCTTACGCTCAGTGCCTTATATTATAAGATAAGAAAGTGAACTGCTATAATTCTACGAACGACATTGGTACAAGGAACTGCATAGAAGTCACATGAGTTGGAGGTTTTATGGAAGCTGTATAAATTTATGCTAATAGGAAGGAAGCTAACGACATGACATACCAACACTAGGTTAGACCATTGACAGTTATTACACTGCATTTTTCGTGAGTAATTGAAATAGGAAGTGACACTTGACACAAGAAGTACTCCACATGTTTGCTTCTGTTTGCCATAATTTTTGAAGTGGTGTACACACTGTGAAATATTATGATTATTCACACTCCGTAATCGTACTTAATTACTGAGAGTTATTCGAACTAAGTCTGTTAGAGGTCATGTATGCATTTCTTTTATTTAATGATGGACAAGGAACCAAAATGTATCTTATAATTTATAATGAGTAGAAAATTTGGGTCAGATGGATTACACAGAGGTTGTGTGTGGACACTGTGTCTTCGGATTGTATGGGATGCGGAATTGAAGTTGCACTAGGGTTTTGTTTGTCTTTGTTTGAGGAGACTGACTAGAGGAAAGAGTTGTTATGGAAGTGAAATGATATTGGTGCTAAGGTTTATATGTATCGATGTATTGATGCTGATGATTATTGGAGTTTTCGTGGATAAGAGGTAAAGTAATGATGATGATTATTGGAGTTTTCGTGGACAAAGGTTTATATGTATCGATGTATTGATGCTGATGATTATTGGAGTTTTGGTGGATAAGAGGTAAAGTAATGATGATGATTATTCGAGTTTTCGTGGACAAAGGTTTATATGTATCGATGTATTGATGCTGATGATTATTGGAGTCTTGGTGGATAAGAGGTAAAGTAAGTGAGGAGCATATTTTTTTTTTTCGTTGGTCTATATGGAACAAGGAGGATAAAGATGGCAGACTAGAACACTAAAGTAGCAGAAAGATTGTCTACACACACACTTTGTTAAATCACTAAGCAGTATATACTTTTTTTTTTGGAGAGAGGAAGTAATTGCATATCTTGGCTCACTGACAGTTGTTCAGAAACCGCACATTTTGATCTGGCTTGGCAAACATTGGTCTTGACATGATGACTATGACGTTGACTAACTATTATTGACTGTTATACATTGCTGCCACTACTACTTGATACACATGATGAACATAAAATTTTGACAGAATTGCATTTACACAGTTAACACTATTCAATTACACAGTAGCACTAATGTGGATGAAAGATGAGTGAGTGTGTTTTGTGTGTTTTCCTTTTCCTATCCCAAATTGGTACCAACCTATCTCCTAAATATTATTTTACTTGTTTGTTGTGGCTTGCACTGACACCCATAAATATTATAGGTTTACTGGTATTTGTGTATTGTAATAGCTAATAGGACAATTATCTGATATCATTTGTGTGTTTGTTATGATTTGTATGTTTAGTGTAAAAGCATTGCATGTGTATTCAAACTATTGTTCATGCCTGAACTTTCTGATTAGTGAAGGTGCTGCACTTTTCAACATGATGTGTGACATTTAGTCATGTTTAATTTCTGCTGATGAACAGTGTGATTGGTGAAAGTGAATTTTATGGACTGCGGTCAGCACCTGGTCAACATTACTGGGTGCCACTGATGGACTGCTTCTACCGAAATGATGTCACTTGTTGCTGTGTGCACCTGCTCAATATTGCTGGTGCCACTAATGGAACTACTTATACTGAAATGGTGTTACTTGTTGATGTCTGCACCTGCTCAACATTGCTGGGTGCCAGTGATGGACTGCTTCTACTGAAATGGTGTTACTTGTTGATGTCTGAGCCACAGCGCCAGAGATCGCGCTAGAGAGCATTGTTCCACCGCCTCCACTGGCAGTGATTATTGAGATGTCGTAGTGGGCAGTGGTTGTTGAGAACTCGTAGTAGTCAGTGCTTGTTAAGAACTCGTAGCAGAGAGTGTTTGTTGAGATGTGCTAGTAGGGAGTGCTTGCTGAGATGTGATACTGAAAAGTTCTTGTTGAGATGTGGTAATAGCGAGTCGGTGTGGAGATATATTGTAATGATTAGAGTGATTTTGGTCAATATATGAAGGTAACGAAACTTGATTTATTTTTCATTATTTAATGTGGTAAATAATGCTTCATTACAGGTTCAGTCAACAAAGCATCTGGCTTGTGTTCTGGGATTAGAGTGTAATTCTGGTTCTCTTGAGTAATTATGGTATTTTTATTTTCTTTAATTAATTCAGTATAAATGATATTTAAAATTTCTGGTGTTATTGAAGAAGAACCGTGCCAGATGTGTACGTTGAGTCATACTTCCACACACAGAACAGTGACACCTGTGTTTTGGTTTCATAGGTTTTATAGTTGCTGGGGACTTAATTAATTAATTGTGTTAACGAAAATTTTCATTTCGTTCTTTGTTGTTGTTCTATGCAGTCAGATAGCGTAATAATACTAGTCAGGGCCAACCGTTACGAGACTTCGTAACCGAACAGACAGCTACTAAAGCAAAAATTAAAATTATTTGCATTCATATTTAAATAAGCCCCCATGCAACAGGTGGCAGGACAGTTTTTGCTATGAAAGACCGAATACCAAAAACTTTTGGGACTCTCCTCTGAACTAGCATCAGATGTACAACAGGGTGCATCACACACTACACGACGCCAAAACTGGAATTTTGTGTGAATACTGCTTTCACATTGGCTGACATTCAGCCAGAAATTTGCTGCAGAATTGTTGAGCTACGATCGCGTAGACACGAAACAGCCACATAGTTAATGGTTCTTGCGAGAACTGAGAAGGTGTTGAAGTATACATACTGCTTCATACATGTACGTGTATATCGACAGATTTTCCCGACTGGAGATGAGTGCATGTTTTCTCGCCTAACGAGAAACTTAGGGCACTTTCACCTAGTAAAACCAGTAATGCTTTTGAATAGCTTTTTATAGGATTTTCATAGGGCGAGAGCAGCCATGTAGCCGACTACACGTCAGAGCTAAAGGTAAATGCCGCTGGCAGAGGCGTAAAATTATTCGATCACCTCAAGGCATCAATTGCGAACACGAGCTTCCCAGAGTAATCTTTTACCCGTCTTGTCATAAAACTAACTATCCTCAGTAGACTTGATTGTCATCCTAATTAGTACCGAACGTAGAACCAGAATCGGATGATTTGACGTAATATTGGGAAACTCAGAGAGTGCTTCTCTGTCTAGATGTAAGAAAAAACCCGAACAGAACCTTCTATTTAAATCTGGTGTTGTTGTGTTCGGTGTTACATCTGCGAATCACGACGTAATAAGTTTTCTTGACAATTGTCCTTAAATTGTCATGTCACAATGTGTGCAAACCAACGTGCTTGACTGACAACAGTACAGGGATTAAACTAATTTTGTACAGCTAAACGCCGATGTCCTCTGTCGTAGGAAAAAGGTCAACTCCTAACCCCGTGATTTATTCTAGTGACGCTAATGCACTCACAGGGTGACGTCTGATGAATGTGTAAAGCAGTGGAATGTGAGAACACATAATCGTGAATATGAATATTGAGCAGCACATTGCTCATGCAGTTTGCCTGTTCACCACTTACTGCAAGTGTTGCCATTAGTTCAATATTCTGAAGCCAATTCCGTCTTTTTTTTTTTTTTTTTGACGTTAGTTGGCAAGAAGTGACACTCCGGCTGCGTTTGTGTACAACAGACGTGGTTTCCTATTTTAATGATGATTTTTGTGTATTGTTGTACATGAAAGTCTTCTATGACAGAAGAAAAATTAAACCGATATGTATATTCTCATTTTCTTGCTCTTATTTTGTTACTCTATCATGTTGTGAATTAGTGACTGATGATGGATTTCACCTGTGGTGGGCCATTTTGCCTAACCACGCGCAGTGGCAGTCTATGCACCAACTGCGGGTCATTTACCTGTTTTTCTGCATTTTTCCACAAAACTCAAACGGCGCCACCTCTCTGAACGCAAATTAAGACCCCTATCAACGTTATCCTCACGGTCATTCACGTATATTGGAAATCATCACAATCTAGTCAGTTTTTTGCACGTCCGACGTTTATTTCGCTGCTAGTACGTCTTTCCACTGAAAACAACTTCTTGGATTCTTACCAGCAGGTTACATCCAAGAACACCGTTAAAGCGCGCTCATTATAAGCGAGCAATGTACATGCACATCCACAAGTTAAAAGATCATTGTGACTCAGGAAACAACATGTATAGTGGCAACATTGTGACCTGTGACTCGTGACTTAGTGATGCAAAGTATAACTAGAAACATATCATTGGCCGTGAATGGCTCTACAGAGCGCCATTATGGAGTGTAATGATCTCGAGTGGCAACACTGAACTCGCAGCATCTAGAAATATGAGAATGAAGCTATGGAGCAGGGCTTGCATTAATGCCTTTTATTGCTGGAGAAGCCTCTTGTAGATCAGTAATGGTCCGTAGTCGTCGAGTTGAAGCTATATTCTGTTGCTCTACCACTTTCAAATAATGTTTAACCGAATTCTAGACTAGGTAATTCTAAATGCATGATTTCGTTACGATGCAAGGTCTCGTCCACTAAGCCATCCCTTTGTGGTCAGGTACTGTCGTCATTCGTCAGGTGGAACGTAGGCTCATATGAAACACTACTAAAACGAAAAAAATGGTTGAAATGGCTCTGAGCACTATGGGACTTAACATCTGTGGTCATCAGTCCCCAAGAACTTAGAACTACTTAAACCTAACTAACCTAAGGACATCACACACATCCATGCCCGAGGCAGGATTCGAACCTGCGACCGTAGCGGTCACGCGGTTCCAGACTGAAGCGCCTAGAACCGCAGGGCCACACAGGCCGGCTAATAAAACGAATACGTTCCGTATCAGAATGTCAGTCTTTGGACGACACCTTTACTCTTCGAAACATGGAGTTGTGTGCGTACTCCTAGAATGATGCCAAGCCAAACGAGAAAATCAGTTCCTTTACAGAATAGCTGCCACTTGACAATGTGTCTGGGAAATGTGCCAGGAGCAGGAAGTAGTCTCCTGTTACATCTCTCTCAACTCAAGCGCTTATAGGACTCCACAGCATTTCTCCTGTGTTCACTTACAGACACGGCGAACCTCATCGTGTATCGGGGTAAGGCGAAAGTGTCTGATGACTCACCAGGCGCACTAAGTTGCCTGATGATCTTAACGACACACAGTCTGCCGCGAGGTGTATGATCCTCAGGTGGCTGTAAGGTCTCTACCTAGGGCAGATGCTGGTAAAGAAGCTTAATGTTTCAGATCAGCGCACACTCAGCTGTTGAGTGAAAATCTCATTTTGGAAACATTCCCCAGGCTTTAGCAAAGTCATGTCTTCGCAGTATCGTTTCTTCGAGAATTGCTAATTCTGAAAGGTTCACAAGAGAAGTTTGGAAGGTAGGAGGCGAGGTACTGGCAGAAGTATATCTGTGAGGACAGAGCGTGAGTGGTGCGTGGGTAGCTGAAATGGCAGAGCACTACCCCGCAAAAGGAAAAGATCCCGAGTTCAAGTCTCGGCCCGGCACACAGTTTTATTTTGCTAGGAAGTTTCGTATCAGTGCACACTCCGCTGCAGATTGAAAGTCTTACTGTCGAAACTTAAGTTTTATCACCTCGAGAAGAAAATTTACGTACTGACACTGAAGTTTGGTCATGCTGTCAGGCCTTCTCTACATGTTCCCGCTTCAGTTCGTCACATTTTCCCCAAAGATAGATCAATTGCTTTTGTTGGGTGTCGCTTCTTATTCAGTCCAAACATCCACAGGAGCAGAAAACCTTTTACTACTATAGTTCACTAAAATGTGTGTCAGTTTGCACGCTAGTACTATTACATATTATACTTGCTCCACAGGGTGGCACTAGAACAGGAATGTGGAGACACAATAAGAAATAACCAACAAAATTAATTTCTAGTTGTGATACAATATGGTTTGTAACATTGTAACAGTTAGTTGCATAGCACACGATGTCCAGTACCTTAAACCATGAAATCTTCGCTGTCTTTTGATGATGGTATTGTCACTGTGACTGAAAGTAATTATACAGGCACTTCTCTGACTGTTGTAGTTCTCTGTAAATAGCGACTTCTAAGACAGAACTGTTGTCATTCCCATGGAACTGCGCTCCGTAGCGTAATTGTAGGAATTGTCTGAGTTGCCGGCAGTCACTCAACTGAATTTTCTGACTGCAGCATCGGAACTGAATAAGCGTCCGCGGCGCGTCGTGTTTTCGACCGGTCGGCGGAAAGATTTCCGTCGCTACCACTACTACATGAACGCAGTTCCAGTACGACAATGCCCATTTGGTCGCTAGCAACACTATCATAGACGAGAATGACGCGCTGGTGGAAGCATAATGAAGTGGTGTGGATTTGTTAGTGGCATCTGGAGGTCGCGGCTCTTAACTGACAGACTCCGGGACAGTGATTGAGCCTGAGTCGTGACGACCCTTCACGGTATTTATTGTACATCTCTTGAGCTTGTTACACAATTCATGCGTTCTGCCTCCGTGTTGACAGGCTCCCTTAAAGTCATCGTGAAATTTCGGTAGTGTGCTCCTGTGACGTATAACCCCTTAAGAGAATAATTTCTTGTCCTCACTCCACGGCAGTAAAAAATAAATGAAACACAATCACCTTAACCGATGACGATTGGTTCCTCAAGTGTCTCGAGGGTGGTGAATCAACATGCTTCCCATGCTGCAGCACTTGTCCGCGATGGTTAGGCGGCTTAGAAATTCTCCAGAGAGGTCTGAAACGGCTGCAACGTTTTCACTGCCTCCTCAGTTTGCCGAGCTTTTCGAATAAGTGTGAACGCTTCAGAACCTAACAAGTGACGAACTTTAGACATGTTCAAAATGTCGAGCAAGGTGTTCCACACTTATCAATGTTGTTGTTGTTGTTGTTGTTGCTGTTGTGGTCGTCAGTCCTGAGACTGGTTTGATGCAGCTCTACATGCTACTCTATCCTGTGCAAGCTTCTTCATCTCCCAGTACTTACTGCAACCTACATCCTTCTGAATCTGCTTAGTGTATTCATCTCTTGGTCTCCCTCTACATTTTTACCCTCCACGCTGCCCTCAAATGGTAAATTTGTGATCCCTTGATGCCTCAGAACATGTCCTACAACTAAGTTCCTTCTTCTTGTAAAGTTGTGCCACAAACTCCTCCCCAATCCTATTCAATACATCCTCATTAGTTATGTGATCTACCCATCTAAACTTCAGCATTCTTCTGTAGCACCACATTTCGAAAGCTTACATTCTCTTCTTGCCCAAACTGTTTATCGTCCACGTTTCACTTCCATACATGGCTACGCTCCATACAAATACTTTCAGAAACGACTTCCTGACACTTAAATCTATACTCGATGTTAACAAACTTCTCTTCTTCAGAAACGCTTTCCTTGCCATTGCCAGTCTACATTTTATATCCTATCTACTTCGACCATCATCAGTTATTTTGCTCCTCAAATAGCAAAACCTCTTTACTACATTAAGTGTCTCATTTCGTAATCTAATTCTCTCAGCATCACCCGACTTAATTCGACTACATTTCATTATCCTTGTTTTGCTTTCGTTGATGTTCATCTTATACCCTCCTTTCATGACACTGTCCATTCCGTTCAACTGCTCTTCCAAGTCCTTTGCTGTCTCTGACAGAATTACAATGTCATCGGCGAACCTCAAAGTTTTTTTTTCTTCTCCATGGATTTTAATACCTAATCCGAATTTTTCATTTGTTTCCTTCACTGCTTGCTCAATATACAGATTGAATAATATCGGGGAGAGGCTACAAGCCTGTCTCACTCCCTTCCCAACCATTGCTTCCCTTTCGTGCCCCTCGACTCTTACAACTGCCATCTGGTTTCTGTACAAATTGTAAATAGCCTTTCACTCCCTGTATTTTACCTCTGCCACGTTTAGAATCAATGATATTTTCAGTTTTTACATTTAGTTGGTTTTGGGGAAGTGGACAAAATAGCGAGGTCATCGGTCTAGATGAGGGAAGGGTGGGGAAGGAAGTCGGCCATGTCCTTCGAGGGACACCGAAGGACTCCATTCCGCCATTTGCCTAAACCGATTTAGGAAAATCATGAAAAACGTAAATTAGGATGACCGGACGCGGGGTTTAACTGTCGTCCCGAATGCGAGTCCAGTGTGCTAACCACTTCGTTGCCTCGCTAGGTAGTTTTTACAGTATCTCCTTTATTGTGGTAGACTGGTCACCGAGCACCACGGTGTTGACTTATCTTGTAATTCCCGGTTCTTCACTAAGTCTGTCGCATCGTACTTCATCTTCCAGACTTGTTTCGCCACAATGGAAGCGTCTGCTCCACCTAGACACTGTGCAGTCTGGTTGTTCATTTTTGCCGCTCACTTCCGTCACTGCAGCATGGATGGTTGCAGCATTGTTTCCCTTTAACTCAGAAAACTAAATAATACACACTGCTCCGCTTTATCAAAGTACATAGCGAAATAGTACCATTCTGTGCTGCGGCGATTTCAACGTTTACTGGAACTTCGGGGTAACTGCAAATAAACAAATACAGAAATACATAAATTCGCAGCTTTTATGTTGCGAGGTGAAGATTACAACTTTTGACTACCCTTCGAACCATGCTGTCGGTCTGCTCCTTGCTGCATCTGTATGTTTCGTCTCTCCTGAAATCTGCTACAGTGATGCGAAGTGCTGTTTCTGTCTATATTCAAAATCTGGCCTAGGCTTTTCCAACTGTGTCCTGCTTGTGACTGACAAACACTCATGCGACACATATTATCCTTTACATGTGCTTTCTGTGCTGTCCCTTAACCATGCCACTCGCATACTCGGTGACGAACGCACGCTTCAACTATTAAGATTCCAAGTCTTTATCCAATAACAATTTGGTGTGTTGTGAACTTCTGTTGTGGCCGCGATGCTTTGCATGTAATCTGTAATAAAGATCTTATTTACATTGTACAAGTTTCTAAAATAACAGGTTTCTTACTGTAACGAATATCAGATTCAGTCAGCGCTTACCTTCTGATGGGTTCTTGTACGATGGGCGGTCGAAAAGTTTCTAGATCGAGATAGTTAACGTAATAGCAAAATGGGGAATATCGAGAGAATCAAGAACCGTGCTGTGACTGAATATCTTCATTTCAGGGAATGAGGCCCAAGGAAATTGCGGAGGACATGCGGATTACACTTACGGACAATGCTCCGTTTTATGCAATAGTGAAAAATTGGGTGTCCGATTTCAAACGTGGAAGAATGAGTGTGGAAGATGCGCTATGGAGCGGAAAAATCTGTCACCGTTGCCACTGATAAAACGGTGACTGCAATTCGTGATACGATTTTGGAGAATCGTTGCACAAGTTGTAGATCTTTCAAACCACATTTGGAATCTCGCATGGGAGAGCTCATGACATTGTTGTGGATATTTTGAGAATGTGGAAAGCTCCATCTCGGCTGGTCCCGAACAACTTGAAAGCAGATCTAAGATGGGACCGTGTGCAGTGTTGTGAAGAAATCATCGGCCAATTTGAAGCAGATGAAGACGGCCTTCTTGCAAGGTGTGTGGCAATGGACGAAACGTGGGGTCACCACTTTGATCCTAAGACAAAACAACAATCACAACGATGGAAACATCCTTCATCCCCTACCCTAAAAAAATTTCGGGTGCCAAAATCATCCGGTAGGGTGATGGCATCGGTCTTCTGGGATGCAGAGGGGGGTAATTATGGTGGATTACTTGCAAAAGTGCGTAACTATCAATGCATCATTCTATTGCACCCTCCTGCGACGTTTGGGAGAAGAGATAAAAAAAAAGAAAGACGCGGAAAATTGGCGCACGGAGTTCTTTTGCATCAGGACAACACACCGGCGTACAAAGACCTCACAACACTGGAAGCTCTGCGTGACTGCGGGCTCGAATTGTTACGTCATCCGCCATATTTGGCTCCATCAGACTTTTTTCTTTCCCCAAACTAAAAAAAAGACATCAAAGGACGACGATCTGACAATGATTATGCAGTGATTGATGCTGTAAACGCTTGGTTGGACTGAAAATAGAAGACCTAATTTTTTAATGGTTTGCAGAAGTTACCTGAGTATGCCCGCCGGTATTGTAGTGGTATTATACTGAAAAGTAAAGTGGTAGTATGAAATTTCTGTCATTCTTAATTTGTTAGGCTACAGACATTTCGACCCCCCCCCCCCCTCATATGTGACATTTGTGTATTTCATGTGGGGACGTACTTTGTATTAGAAGATAATAATGAGTTGAATTTTATACTGGTTTCTGGTATAAGGTTATACAAGATAACCGCGGTCTCTGCTGTATCCTACAATAAAGTAGAATTAGAAAAGATTGCCTACTGTTATGATGGCTTTTTGCCTTCAATTCCAAGTGGATTGTAATGGATATCGAATATCGCGTATCTTATGAATAAAACAGCAAGCAGTATAAATTTTTATACAAGTAGAAATGGTATTGTGAGTTAATCTCGCGTCAGTAGAACGCTCCCAAACAAACGTTTTCTGTTGTAATTTTTTTTTTTTATTTGAGGGAAGAGAAAACATCAGAAGTCCCTGAAGCCTGTAGTATTGTTGGGTAAGTGGAGGCTACTGTGCAGCTACAAAACAAACCGAGATTGTTTCCAAAAGACCGTTGCTTCAGCCTCTGTAACCTTCCTTCCAGTGAAAAAGGAAAAAAAAAATATTTTGAAACATACATTCCTTTGTGAGGCCGCATAATTACTGATGCACCCTTTCGAAAGAACAAATATTTTAAAGCCGTCGAATACGATGCCGGGCCGTCCCTTTCGTCCGCAGTACGTTCGCAAAAGCCGTACCGTACTCGTGATAATATTGTGCCCACAGTTTTCACTGGGCTTTTGCTTACTGTCAGTTTTTTGCCCTGAGCCTCAAAAGTGCCAGATAATAGAAAGTACGCGAATCCGTGCCCACTCATCCCAGGCGCTGTAACCTTGTCAGTGTGCCAGATGAAAACGTCAGAGACTGTGTGTCTCGCGGAAGAGACAAAAGACGAAAAAGAGGACACCGAGGCCCGACGCGAACAGAAAGAGAAATCAGCGCTCCTCTGGCGTCGCGTCCGGTTGCTGAGCGCCATTTCGTACTCGGCGCACAGAAAATACTGACACACACACACACACACACACACACACACACACCACAAGTGTATTCACACAAGGCAGACGTACATACGAGACAGTGGGCGGTATCCCACGGAGTTTGTACAGCACCCGTCCTTTTCGCTCCAGTTGGGGAACTCCATGTATCTGTGTTTCGGCATTTAAGGAGCGGTGGAAACAACTGAAAAGCGGAGGAAGACGAAGGAAAAGGAGACGAGAGGCAGCTGCCGGTCCCTCCAGCTCGGTTAACGAGCGACGCTTGCAGCATGCAGGCAGGAAACTTCCACACCTTCTCTTGGGTTCCCTCCATAACATCACCGCGAAGGACTCCTTCCTTCATGTTGGAAATGATTTTGTGAGGCCGGTTCAGTAATGACGTTTTAAAAAATCACTTCTCGCTCGACAGTAGCAGAAGCAATTGAATAAAACAGCCAGCTATGGTTCAAACGGATTTAAATCCGGCTTCCTCAGAAGGACAAGAAATTACCACACAGTGCGACAGTATGGATTACAGTCAAAACATCATTGACCAAAATTACATGTCATGCAGAAACTGGTACCTATAACAAGTGTAGGCGTGTCAGAAACACTCATATATATATACCAACAAAGAAAACGTAGCACATACAGACTTCACATTAGCAAACAGTCATTTAGTAAAACGATCTCACATCCCCACGTTAAATGTGTCGGTAACAATCTGTAAAACCGTTTGTAAAAGTTAAGGCCCCAGAAACCAAGGGTTTGTCACACCAGTAAAATCAATCACAAAAAATGAAGGACCATGTAAACAGCTATTTTTCGACTACTAGGAAAACAAATCGTGAGGCAAATGCGCCGTTAACTATGTACGCTTGGTGGCAGAAACTCACAGTAAGGTAAGCATATTGAAATTACCAACAGAGCTATACAAGTACACCATACGAATAAACGAGTATAGAACTAACTTTGAAAAAGATAATAAAATAACACATACTATCATACATTGAGATCCTTATAGGACCATCAGTACACTGTCGTACGAAAATAACGATGTCCGTGCATAGAAACGTTATTACAAGCGTAATGATAGTAAACAGATTAATATGACCTCCAGGTATATCATTGTACGGAAAGCAGTAATGTCAGTGCAAAAGCACGCTATTAAATATAGTGATAATAAAGAGCAACAATTCATAGCTCCCTATACAGTGATATGTGTAGCAATAGTGAGTACATCATAAATCCAATAGCGAAACTGTAAGCACAAAAATTATATAATACATTTTAAGAAAACGAACCACTCGCAAAGGCTACTTTTAGCGAGAAATATGGTTTTGAAACCATCGAAAAATTGTCTAAAGGCGAGCTGCAATTGGTCTTTTAGTAAATTCCTATCTCTGTCCTTCGAATGTTTATAGATCTGTAACTCATCCCAAACGTCCATCCTACACCCTTTGACTTCTCTAAGAAATATAACTGTGTCTTCGAAAGTTTTAGGAGTGTGATTGGCAATCAGTAGGTGTTCAGCAAATGTAGAGTCATGTGTTTGCCCCTGTCTCTCTTGTCAGATGCTCTTTATGTCTTGTTCTCACAGCTCTGCCTGTTTCACCAGTGTAAAAGCATGGACATTAGTTACAGGTTAATTTAAATTTATATTTATCGACTTATATTTCTGAACGCTCTCGATTATCTAAGAGAATGTCCCCATACAATTTTCGTAAATAAAGTGTACATATGTGGCGGTAAATGATCTGTATGTCTTTCTTTTTTTTATATAGTTTCTGCCAGGAGAAAACACAATTTCTTCTCCATTTTACTTAGACATGTTTGAAGTTACAGCATAATTAATAATTACTGTTTTCTTTGTGACTCAGTTTAATGTCCAGTAATACCATTAAAGACAAGTGAAGGATTTTTATATCACGGATTTCCGTTCACGAAGACACCGAAAAATATAACATATTTATAAATGTGGGGGATGGATCCAAGCCCGGTGAGGAAGAAGAATCAGGGCGAAAACTAATACCTCGTAAAGAAACCTGGATCCATCTGTTTCCGGATGGTAGCACCCTGTGACAGCCCTGCCGAGAATTAAACGTGAAACCTCGGCAACAGTCTCAAAGGCGGAAGACGTATCATATCTCCCAACGTTAGAGATACCAGAAGAACCTAATGGAGGAAACCATGAAAAATAATCATTTCTCACTAACAATCCGATCTTATCTTCGAAATTATTTCCTACCATGTTCAATGCACAATTTCAATTGCAGAATGGAAAGTCCGGTAAATGTAAGTGCTACCCCTGGTTGTAACTCGAAAGAGGAGGATTCTACCAACGCTTTACGCAGTGAATTGAGACCTAGGGTGCTGGGGAGTCCCAATGTCTGCAATAAAGATTATTTAGAGCATCCCTGAAATCCTTACAAACTCAATTTCAAAATGAAATTCTTCGCAGGATCCTTGAATGTAAACCCAATACCAAAAGTTGGTAAGCGAGAAGAATTGGAAATAATCTTAGATAAACATGATTTACAAATTTTATCTGTAAGAGAAACAAGATTTTTGGACAAAAATGTTACGGAAAGGAAAAACCGCAGAATTTTTAAGGATAAAACAGCAATAAAAATTATGAGAGGCATGCTAATACTTGGTTCGCCTCTTATGTTCATAAAAGTTTAGCAGATAACGTTAAAGTTCAGAAAGACTCTCTCTTTTAACAGTGATAATCAAAAATAAAAATGTGAAAATTACCGAACAATCAGTTTAATAAGTCACGCATGCAAAATACTAACGCATATTCTCTACAGACGAATGAAAAAACTGGTAAAGTTGACCTCGGGGAAGATCAGTTTGGATTCCGTAGAAATATTGGAACACGTGAGGCAATACAGACCCTACGACTTATCTTAGAAGCTAGATTAAGGAAAGGCAAACCTAGGTTCCTAGCATTTGTAGACTTAGAGAAAGCTTTTGACAATGTTGACTGGAATAGTCTCTTTCAAATTCTGAAGTTGGCAGGGGTAAAATACAGGGAGCGAAAGGCTATTTACAATTTGTACAGAAACCTGATGGCAGTTATAAGACTCGAAGGGCATGAAAGGGAAGCAGTCGTTGGGAAGGGAGTGAGATAGGGTTGTAGCCTCTCCCCGATGTTATTCAATCTGTATATTGAGCAAGCAGTAAAGGAAACAAATGAAAAATTCTGATTAGGTATTAAAATCCATGGAGAAGAAATAAAAACTTTGAGGTTCTATAAAGGCACATTTGCATGCCGTGCGTGAGTTTCCTCGGAAACGCGAAATCTTAATTAAATAAAGCCTATGGCACAGAACTGCAGCGCTATGTCGCTGATAAAACAAAAAAGGAATTACGATACTCTTATGTTTCATTAAGAAGGAAGAGGTCTTGGATAAGTGGTGCGGGAAGCACGTATATTTTATTGACTGGCACACCGCCATATTTGATGTTGTATAAGAACACTGCGAGTTGCAATCTCACTAGGCACTCGTTTCTGTAAAGAATTTATATTTATGAAAGTAAGTAGAATTATTTAACTGTAGGCTACATTCGTTGAATATATCTGATTTAACTAACTGTGTAAACTTTTTATGTTTAGTAGACAGTCACCTCTGTACGACGTATTGACATGGCTGGCAAATTATTCTAATATTGAGATTTAGATTTGAGTTCGCACCTACCGCAGCAGTCTTTGGAAACGATTTAAATACGAAGTCCGACTATTTGAGTCTTATTTCACGGTCAACTACGAATAACATTACATTTACGAAAAAGCCATTGTCAAGCGTCTGATACCGAATAATTAAAAGTCCACGCTCGAGATAAGCAAACATTTATTACAACCAATCACTATCACTAATATACATAATTAATAATGTAATATTTTATTTTATTTTATTTATTTTATATTGGCGACTGCGTGTCGGACTTGTTATTTTGTCATTTGTTACATTGTTCTCTTTGTTTCATGTGAAAAATCAACTTTCTGGACCTGGACTTGACTATATGAGAAATAACAAAAATCTGAAGATATTTGCCAATTATAAAATTTTGCGGGAAGACGCAATGAAGCTTCCAGCAAAATAAGGTAAGACGCAGCATCTTTGCATTGGCAGGCTTGACCAGACGCATAATTCAGTGTATTAGCTCTTCAGTAGATTCTGTAGTATTTCTTTCGCGCGTAGCAGTTTTCAGTGATAAATTTCATTCTCAGTACTTTTCCTTAAACAATAACTTCTGCAACAATACCAATACACGAGTGTACAATATGGCCGACTTCTGTACGATACGTTGTAACATGGCCAGCAGCCATTAAGAATAATCCGATATTCAGTCTACATTTTTAAATTAACAAACAGCCATTGTTGCTACGAGCGATTCATGCTCAACTGCATTTTAGTTTAAAACCAGTGTCAAACATTATTTTCTTGAAACATATATCACGTGTGGCATGGTCATAACTAGAAAACAATACGCAAGGATGGAACAGCAAAGACATACTATTCAGACGCAATCCGACTCGGACGAGAGACAAATGTTAGAAAATGACTTTACGACAGCAACCGGTAGTGACGATTCATCAAATATTGACGCAAGTGTTAACGGAAATTTTGACAATAGGCCGTCCACCACAAAAATTTCAAAGTCTCAGTCAGAGCCCATGTTAATACATGACGTCACGTCTAATGACGTGGCGGGGGCAGAGACCTTGCAAACAGTAAACATTGCCAACATGTTACAAATGCTAATGAAACAAAACGCAGAAAATATGGCAACCTTAAGGATGCAGAACGCGGAAAACATGGCAACCTTAAGGATGCAGAACGCGGAAAACATGGCAACCTTAAAGACACAAAATGATCAGTTAAAGACACAAAATGACGAAATTAAATCTGACCTCATAGCACTCAAGACAGGTAGTGACACTTTGTGTAAACGTGTGGAACTTATAGACGCCACACTGACCAAACAGATGACTGAACTCAGTACGAAATTTTCCAAGCTTAATACGAGACAAGAAAAGACTACAAATGACGTAGCACTTTTACAGACACAAGTAAAAAACCTTAATGTCACGTGTGAAGCTCTTACTGAACAAATTCAAACATATCCTTCAATACACGACAACCTTGAAAAACGAATTACTGACGTGCAGAATAAATTTGACGATGTTGAACAACACCTGACTGACATCTTACAATCTGATGCCACAGCTCATTTTCAAAATATTAATAAAGAATTTCATGATTGGGTAGAGAACAAAGACAAACATTGTGATAGATGCATACGTGAAAATTTACCAACAATTGTGCACGACTCCGTAGCGGAATACATCAGTAATAACAAACAGCTGATTAGTGACGCAGTACAATCCGTCACTGCACCCATGAGACAATTCACCGATCAACCACAGTCTGAATGTAACGAAAATATCAGTCAAAATGTACAGTTCAGAAACCAATATACATTCGAGTATGACGCACACATACCGCACACGAAAAACACACAAGAACAAAACACACCACGACTACAACACACACCACGACGTGCAACCACAAACACAAGCTATTATCATGGTAAACCACAGCAACATTATCATAATTACTCGCCAGCTGAACATTGCAGTAATTACAGTGGAACAAATCCATATCATAATGCAAAGGAAGAAGAAAGCTTAATAAAACACAGGCAATTTCAGGCTTTTATCCCAGAAAAACGAACCATTCATCCGGTGATTTTTCTTAAATCTTTTAGTAATGCATTTCCACGCACTTGGAGTGACCGGAAAAAGATTTCATATATTGTCGGTTACATCCAAGGCGATGCAGCTGTCTGGGCATACAGTCAAGCTGACGTATGTACCACGTACAGTGAGTTTGAGCGTGCCTTTCTGAACAAATTCTGGTCGCAATCCGTCCAGGAGCGACTCAGAAGACAAATTTTAGAACCTGAAACTTTTAACAGTAAAAATGGTAACTTACGTAGATATTTTGAAAAATACTTGAACATGGGACATTTTTTGGACGAACCAGTCGCAACACGTGATATACTCCGTGCGTTGAAGGTCAAATTGCCTTTCAACATTAAAGAAAAAGTCTTACATATTCCGGATGACGATCCAGATTATTTTTTAACAGCTTTAGATTCGGTCGACATGTTACTAGAAGATCAGCGCTTCGCGCGGCAAAACAGCAGCCACAATGTTTATACTAGTGGTATGCAAAACATGCAGGCTTGCCAACTCAATTCTGGCGCGCCCACAGTTGGATACGCGGTACAGCAAAAACAGCAAACTCACATGCCGTCTCAATTTGGAAATCAAAATCAACACGCGTATTCCAATACAAACAACAGTTACAACAGTAAAAACACTCCATGCGGCAATCCATACAAAAGGCACCGCGGTAATAACAACAACGGTAACAACGGATACAAATGTAACAACAAAAACACAAACAGAAATAGAAATAATAGTAACTACGAGCCAAGACAGCATCAAGGCTGGACTCGTGGCGATCAATACTTTCATTCAAACACTGCTTTACCACAGCAGCCACCAGGACAAAATTGGAGCATACCTTACGACCGACAGGTAAGTCATAATGCGCAACTGCAACAACAACCGCAAAAGTTTGGAGATCATAACAGGCAATATCCGAATGTGAATATAATAGAAGCGACACCTGAAGCACAACCTCAATCTGTGTCAGTACCTAATACAAATGCTAACCCAACAAACTAGAAACAGTCACTTCTATGCCCCGGGTCGTGGCTGAAGAATTCTTGGGGGGCGACTTCAATGTTAATCAGTTATTTGACACCACAATTGAACAACAAAATATTGATATGCCTAATAATTCTAAACAAAAACTACCTGTTTTATTTATAAGATACAAGCACAATGACAATATATCAGATGAACTTTTGCAAGACCGTACACAATGTCGTTCAAACACAAATGAAATTGTTTTAGCATCTACTACTGGTGTAGTAGGTGGGATTCCAACTACTATTGTCTTAGATACAGGTGCAGCTGTGAGCGTTTTGTCTTTTAATTTCTATAAAAAGATGGGTGAATTGGAGCCTGTGCCTGAGTTTCCTGCTCAAAACTGTAAAATAAGTACTGCTCTAGGTAATAAGTCATGTAGGGTTACGAAGCAAGTTTTTGTAAACATTAAAATAGGGAATGGAACCGTACAATGGCCATTCCTGGTTGTACAAAACCTTGTGACAAATTGCATATTAGGAATAGATATTATGAGCGAGAAGGACTGCATTATAGACTTCTCCAAAGGTAAATGTATTTTAAATGAGAAAGGCAGTGTAATTATTATTGATTTGGACAGTAGAACTCTAAAGCATGACAAACACTGTACAGGGTACAAGGTTCAGTTAGTACTTGACAATGACATTCAAGACACACACACACACTCATCTGACACAGAGCTAATGGACTTGAAAACATTGCTTGATCATAAGATAAATGAAGCTACAGCTCTCAGTGTACATGAACGTATAAAACTACAGGAAGTGTTATCCAAATATTTACAAGTTTTTACCAAACGATTAGGTGTTATCAACACGTATGTGTACAAGATTGAAGTTAAGCCTCACAAGATCTTCTACCACAAGACATATAACGTAGCGTTATCTCAACGACCTGCTGTGTGGCAAGAATTAAAACAAATGTTAGACTGGAAGGTCATTGGAACCATCCACCTCACCTTACTGTAGTCCTCTACTTGTTGTCAAAAAATCAAATGGTAGCATTAGGCTAGTGTTAGACGCACGAGCAATTAATGAAATAATTTTACCGGTTCACACAAAACCCGAAAATTTAGAAGAGCAATTACAAAAATTTCTAGATGCAAAATATTTTTCCACAATAGATCTCGCTAATTCATTTTGGCAAGTAGGTATCACTCCTGATTCTCGGAAATATACTGCATTTATGTTCGGGGGGCGAACCTATCAGTTTTGTGTTCTACCCTTCGGATTGAATGTCAGTTCTGGGGTATTCATTACAGCCCTGGATACCGTGCTTGGCGATGATTTAGTTGAGACAGTCACACACTATGTAGATGATATACTGATAGCTACACAGTCTTGGAATGAACACGTTGACACACTTCAAAGAATTTTAGAAAAATTTGCACAAGCTGGAGTCACAGCCAATCTTAGAAAATCAAAATTTGGTTGCAGTGAGATAAAATATTTAGGACATATCATTAATTCACAGGGCATACGTCCTGATCCCAGTAAATTAGATGCTATCAGAAACTTTCCTAGCCCTCGAACTAAAAAGCAGTTAAAATCATTCCTTGGGCTATGTTCATTTTTCAGACGTTTTTTACCACAACCACTTTTGAACAGTAAACATCTGCTAAATCTACTCAGAAAGAATCAAGTTTGGATCTGGTCGGAACAGTGCCAGAATGACTTTAATACAATTAAACATGTTTTAGTGAATGCAAACATATTGAGCCATCCAAATTTCAATTTAGATTTTTGTATGACTTGTGACGCTTCACGTACTGGCTTGGGCTGTTGCTTATTTCAAGTTGTAAAGAATAAAGAAAAGGAACAGATAAGAATTATTGGGTTTGCAAATCGTACTCTAACTGAATGTGAGCGTACATACTCCATTACTGAGTTAGAAACACTTTCCATAGTCTGGGCATTCAAGAAATCCAATTATTATTTATTTGGAAAACATACAGTAATTTATACCGATCACCAGGCCCTGACATTTTTGTTAACTTGTAAACTTGTACATCCTAGACTATCACGATGGGCAGTTACTCTTCAGAACTACTCTTTTGAAATTAAGTACATAAAAGGTAAGGACAACACCATTGCCGACGCTTTGTCTAGACTTCCACAAGGTATGAATGAAACCAACAGTGACTTAGAAAATATAAATGACTACAGGATTCTCTTAATGCAAGACAAGCAGTATCACCAATATTATATTGATATGTGCAGAAACATGGCTAAATTGCAAAAATCTGATCCTCACTGGTATAAGATAATAACATTACTGGTAGAAAAACACAATCATCCTTTGACTAGGTATTACAAGTTACACAATGATGTGTTATTTTATCGCCGACATCCAAATGCTACTAACTGGTGTGTATGCATTCCCAAAGAGTCTGAACGTAATCTGGTTTGGCACACACACTTAGTTTGGGGTCATTATGGGACGAAAAAGTGTTTGGCAAAGCTCAGCACATACTGTTATTTTAGCAATATGAGAAGAAAAATTTACAGGGAACTGAAAACATGTGTCATATGTCAAAAATCAAAACCTCAGAATTTATCCACAAAAACAGATTTACATTCTATTTTACCGAGTAAACCCCTGGAAATTCTATGTACTGACATCAGTGGACCGCATCCAGCAAGCTCTGGAGGTGTCAAATATATCTTAGCTTTTTACGATATATTTTCTAAACATGTAAAACTTTATGCTTGAAAATCCGCCACTGCAAATGCTATAATACGAAGATTCTCAAGTGATTACCTGACGCACGTGGGAAAACCTAAGGCAATTCTGTCAGATAATGCAGCATACTACTCTGGGTACAAATGGAGAAATTTCTTGAAGGACAATAACATTAAAAGTATATTTATTTCAAAGTTTAGTCCACAATGTAACGCGACTGAGAGACTTTTCCGAGAACTAAACCGATTCATGAGGACCTATATTTCATCAAAACATACTAATTGGGTGTCCTACCTAAGTCTTTTCGAAGACGTACACAATAACTTAAATATTTACAATACAAATTACACACCTAACGAGATCATGTTCAGTTGCAAACAGAACGATCAATGGATAGAACCATTACCTAAGTTGTCAGACAAGGAAATCACACCTGAACAGAAAATAAAAGAAGTATTGACTACACTGACACATCACGCACAGATACGAAACAAACATCACACAAACATAATAAAAAGAAAACAAAAATTCAAGGTAGGAATGCTTGTACTACTTCGTACTCATCATAAATCTGTAGCACTCAAACGACGCAATGCTAAGTGGCGTCTGCTATATGAAGGACCTTATATAATTGTTAACATACCGCATCCTGGTGCGTATCTGTTACAACATCCTAGAACTAACAAAATTATTGGGCTATACGCACACCGAGATCTTAGAGCATTTCATGCTAAATAATGTCAAAGTCATACCCATGAAAACATTGCTAAGCAACTCGCAAAACTCTGTTTGCTACAGCACAGATAATAAGCAGTATAGAAATTTTCATTTCAGCGGTTCCAGTGACGCAGTTGAAGACAGAAGAACTTTTCTTTCAACGCCGCGGCACCACCGAGAAGACTGAATATTAAAGTAAAATTTATGATTATGTAGCAGTGAATGATATATTAATTTTTCACGGAACATTTGTGACTGTAGGTACCACTGACTTGGTATGACACCTGACGAACCGACAGACGTCATCTGTGAAGCGATCTTTTACTTCGAGAAATAGATTAGACGCACATCTCTCAGCAAGAAAAGCATCTACCAGTAGCCAAGGCCACACAGACACTATACACACACGCACAAAACGCGAGGAATCGAACAGTTTTCCGTCTCTTATTATTTTGAATATTTATTGAGTAGTGAAAACGCCTGGTCTTGCCTACTGATATAATGAATGTTGTGTCTAACCTATCTTAATTTCAGATGACATCACAAAAAACATCGATAAAATCCCAGCAAAACCGTTAAAGAGGACGTAAACATCTGCAATCCATGTAATCAAATGTGACACAATGTAATAATTTATAGCTATGTAAAGATGATGTAAACATGTTTATGTGTAACTGTATTATGTTTATGCTAAGAAAATATGTGACGTATATATGTATGATTACTTATGTTTTTTTAAAAAAAAAAATGATGTGTAGTGTAACTGTTACTATGTGAGAATTTGAATCATAATGAGTGCCAAAAGGTGAAAAACTTAAAAAAAATTGCATAGTGAACGACTGTTCACGGACATTAACGTACATTACTAAGTCTGCAACTACGCAGAAACCTATGTGAAAGAAACTGTTAATGACATTCATCATGCATCGTACCTTTGTAAACGCGATGAACCATTTCTTTGATAAGTAACTACGAACATTTAGGTGAGCTATATTTAGCAAAAACCTGAAAATGTGAAGTGCGTAATTGGTGCATCGTCTAGTGACAAAACTACAGTATCTAACTTCAAGATGTTAACTGGATTAAATGGTCACAACGTGCCTGTCCAGAAAACAACACGACGAGTGGAAGAATTTTGGTTGGAACCTCAGGGAATGGAATGTACACGAAATGTGACGGACACACTTACCTGGACTGTCCAAGGATCGACGCCAGCTATGTGCCGTCCGAGGTTCTGCAACCAAGCTTCCACGGGATATCGAAAACGAACTGCATATGGACCAATTACTCGACGGGTCACGTCTGATCTGTAATAAACAATGCTTTTTGTCACAACGAACTGCATCACAACGACTATAATGGAAATAGGAATTGGACATGCTTATGTATCAATCACGTTGTTATACAGCGATGTTACTGTGATCAAAAAACTTTACCACGACGACACTAACCTGTGAAAAAATTATTGTGCAGCAGATGAATATAAACTGTAATAACGACACGATGTGTATAGGTCAACGCACCTGAAACAAAGACATTTTTCTTTGAAGCATTTCATTGCAATACTATGTAACTAAGAACATTCAACAATCTAAAGTTGTATTGTATTATAACAAATATTGTAATTTTAAAACTAAGTTACCTGTCATAGAATGTAGCCTTCATATGTAATCTTGGTGGAATATTTTTTTGTGCAACGACTAAGAAATGCGCGCGCACACGAACAATATGAACTGCAATACTGTGCCGCGTGATATAAATTTACGATATAACGGCAGTGCCAGAGTCACACTGACGCTTCTGCGCATGCGCGCACTCTATTTTGCCAACATAAGAACTTTTACGACACGCGCGCGTCATTCAAATTTTGTATATAATATACAGTATAATGTAAGTCATGTAAATAGTTGTAGATAACTTAGATTTTCTTGTGCCTTTAGGTGAATTGCTCGCCTGCAGGTGTGTCCTTTCACCTCGCAATTCAGGGGGCAATATAAAGGCACATTTGCATGCCGTGCGTGAGTTTCCTCGGAAACGCGAAATCTTAATTAAATAAAGCCTATGGCACAGAACTGCAGCGCTATGTCGCTGATAAAACAAAAAAGGAATTACGATACTCTTATGTTTCATTAAGAAGGAAGAGGTCTTGGATAAGTGGTGCGGGAAGCACGTATATTTTATTGACTGGCACACCGCCATATTTGATGTTGTATAAGAACACTGCGAGTTGCAATCTCACTAGGCACTCGTTTCTGTAAAGAATTTATATTTATGAAAGTAAGTAGAATTATTTAACTGTAGGCTATATTCGTTGAATATATCTGATTTAACTAACTGTGTAAACTTTTTATGTTTAGTAGACAGTCACCTCTGTACGACGTATTGACATGGCTGGCAAATTATTCTAATATTGAGATTTAGATTTGAGTCCACACCTACCGCAGCAGTCTTTGGAAACGATTTAAATACGAAGTCCGATTATTTGAGTCTTATTTCACGGTCAACTACGAATAACATTACATTTACGAAAAAGCCATTGTCAAGCGTCTGATACCGAATAATTAAAAGTCCACGCTCCAGATAAGCAAACATTTATTACAACCAATCACTATCACTAATATACATAATTAATGATTTATTTTATTTTATTTTATTTATATTATAGATCGCCGATGACATTGTAATTCTGTCGGAGACAGCAAAGGACTTGGAAGAGCAGTTGAACGGTATGGACTGTGTCATGAAAGGAGGGTATAAGATGAACATCAACAAAAGCAAAATGAGAATAACGGAACGTACTCGAATTAAGTCGGGTGATGCTGAGGGAATTAGATTAGGAAATGAGTAGTAAAGGAGTTTTGCTATTTGGGGAGCAAAATAACTGATGATGGTCGAAGTAGAGAGGATATCAAATGTAGACTGGCAATGGCAAGGAAAGCGATTCTAAAGAGGAATAATTTGTTCACATCGAGTATTGATTTAAGTGTCAGCAAGTCGTTTCTGAAAGTATTTGTATGGAGCGTAGCCATGTATGGGAGTGAAACATGGACGATACATAGATTGGACAAGAAGAGAATAGAAGTTTTCGAAATGTGGTGTTATAGAAGAATGCTGAAGATTAGATGGGTAGATCACGTAACTAATGAGGAAGTATTGAATAGGATTGAGGAGAAGAGGAGTTTGTGGCAAATCTTGACAAGGAGAAGGGATCGGTAGGGAGGACATGTTCTGAGGCATCAAGGGATCACAAATTTAGTATTGGAGGGCGGCGTGGAGGGTAAAAGTAGTAGAGGGAGACCAAGTGATGAATACACTAAACAGATTCAGAAGGATGTAGGTTGCAATAAGCACTGGGAGATGAAGAAGCTTGCACAGGATAGAGTAGCATGGAGAGCTGCATCAAACCACTCTCAGGACTGAAGACCACAACAACAACAACATTCAAAGATAAATAGTATATCTTCGTTAACTGCCACACTACATATAATGCTGACATTAAGAAAGTAGAGGCAGTCGGAGAACTTTTAGAAGATGAAATTTAAAAATTACAAAATCAAGTGTTGTGATACTACTGGGGGTATTATAAAGCACAAACAGGGATGGAAAAAGTTACAGAAGAGTAGTAGGAAAATGTCCAACCCATTAAAGAATTAACATAAATGCCACCAGACTAACTATTCTTTGTAAAACTTTTTAGTTGAAGTTAACGTCCACTTCCTTCAAAAAATTTCCGGGAAAAGGGAAAACTTGGATATCTCCAAATATTATACTAGGGGAGTTTAAGTCAGATTGCGTGGTTATTTCCCAAAACAATATCAAAGAAATTATGAATGTAAAGGTATTATGAAATAGGGAATTTGATTCTGATCATTACCTGACTAAAACTGTACTGAAATTTCTCCTTAATAAAAACCCAAATAGCTAGCAAAAACTGATTATATATAATACAGATAGATTCAACATCACAAAAGTGAGAGTAAAATACAGTCAATAGAAAATTAAAATAACTAAATCAGGGGAACGGGAAGAATTATCCAAAGAAATCAACCGGGCAACGAAGAATGTATTTGGATCAACAAAGACGAAGGAGGAAGTCTGGTGGAATGAAGCCTGTGAGAAAGCAGTGGCAGAAAGAAGTAAACAGGGAATAGATGGAAACGTTCTGGGAAGAGTGAGCACCTTGATGAACGAAAAATGCAAAGGAAAGAAACAACAACAATAATAAAGTGTGCTAAACGAGTTTTGAGAAGTCATAACTTCTTTATATACGAAATAGCTTTGTTAAAAGTAACTACCAAAATTTTATCACCTTTTCGAATACCATCTAAAGGGCTATCGAGCTCCAAGTATTTGCTTCAGAGATGAAATGTGTAAAATAGACCTAAGGAATACCAAGAACTGTGAAATACTGAGAAAGTACTTTGAACAATTCTTGAAATGTGAAGAACCGAATTTTAAGCTAGAATATCCACCACCAACAGCTGAAGAAATTAAAAAGGCAATACATGGTCTGAAAAACCAAAAAAGTCAGTGGAGAAGACTGTACTGCAGCTGAACTTATAAAACGGTCTCAACCAAAATTTCTAACTACCTTTCAGATCATGTTTGAAGAGATATGGGAAATTGAAAAGATTCCCGAAGACTGGAAAGTGGCTCTTAGTCATCCTTTGCACAAGAAAGTAATAATCATGATGTACATAACTAAAGAGGTATATATCTGTTGCCAGTGGGTTATAATATATTTTCAGCAACAGTACTGAACAAGGTAAAACAACACTTGATAACCACTTCAGAGAAAATCGTAGTGGATATAGAAATTGTAGATCTTCTTTAGAACAAAAAGTCTGTAATCTCTCACAGAGATAAAAACTCTAAATACATAGTTACAACAGTTATGATTTTGAAAAGGTATTTAATTTCGTTTATAGGGAAACAGTAGGTAAAGTGATTCGAGAATTGGAAATTAATTGTAAACTGGCAAAGATTACTTGTGAAACGCTCACAGTAATCAAATCGAAACTAAAGTCTGTGATGAAATATCTCAGGCATTCAAAATAAAATCAGTTGCAAGTGAACGTCACGGCCTACCTCCATTCCTCTTCTATTGCATCCTAGAGAAAATAGTGAGACAATGGAAACAGAAATTAAACGATCGTAACCTATCACCTATGAGACTGGGGACTAGGAACAAAGGTATTGGAATTCGCTGTCTAGCATCTGCGGATGATTTCGTCATTCTTTCTGGAAAGCTAACAAATGCAGGAATACAAATCAGTCTCTTAGAAGAAATAGCCGACAAGGCAGGTTCAAGAATATCTGTAGAAACATCTAAATTATGAGAAATATAAAAAATGCTCCAGAAATCCCAGTAGCATATACTGATAGAAATGATTCCGGTAAATGGCTTAGGAAAATCCACTGTGGAAGAGAGTGTACGTAAAATGGTGAGAGCAAATACCATAACAAGGAACATTTACAACAAAAGGTCTCTGACAAAAAATTTGAAAATACAGCACTTCAACCCAATAGTAAAACCCAATGTCACTATGCAAGTGAATGTTTAGTACTGATTTACAAACTACACAAACCTGAAGTCCTACAAAGAAGAATCATTCGAGGAGCACTCGGTCCGCTAAGAAATGAAGAGGAAGGGAAATTAGGCAGTAATGAAAAAGTATTTTGCAACATTGAAAATGTAACTGAAACACTACGGAAGAGGCAACTGTTATTTTTGTGGAGATTTACACAGTATGAAAGGCATCACATTAACTCAGCAGATTTTTAAATAACTTTGGGACAAGGAGTCAACAAGAGTTTGGATTCAAGGAGTTGGGAAAGATATGGAAAGAAATAACATACGTGAAACGATGCAACAGAAGAAGAGATTTTTGAAAAGAAAGTGTTAAAAAAGAGCGATTGAAAGGCATGAGGGAGGAGAATGGAGCGTGAAAATTATGTTAAGAGAGAAGAAGAAGAAAGAAGTAATTCGGGCATGGTCCTTAGATCACCCAAACGGAAAAAGAAGAAGTAAGATGATGGAAGGAAGAGCAGAGTTTAACGTTCCGTCGGCAACAAGGTCATTAGAGAGTCGGAGCACAAACTCAGACTAAGGAATGGTGGGGAAGAAAATCGACCGCCTTTTTCAAAGTAACCATTCCGTTTCATGATGGGAACAAACATCGGGCGACGCATCACTTCCGCTGACATCTGTGTCAGCACTTCCTTACCCTTCCATGAACCCTAAAATTCTGATGCAGTTGAGCGTGTCATACTCCACTGACGTCAGAGAACGAAGTGCAACGCCGTGGCGTCGCTACTGGGACACACTAGCCGGCCGAAGTGGCCGTGCAGTTAAAGGCGCTGCAGTCTGGAACCGCAAGACCGCTACGGTCGCAGGTTCGAATCCTGCCTCGGGCATGGATGTTTGTGATGTCCTTAGGTTAGTTAGGTTTAACTAGTTCTAAGTTCTAGGGGACTAATGATCTCAGCAGTTGAGACCCATAGTGCTCAGAGCCATTTTTGAACTGGGACACACTACCTACGCTATTTTTTAGTTACAACAGAGTGACGCCGTGCAGTACATGGCCTACCTGTGGGAATTTCATCAACGATTGCACCGTTCACCGAAGTACAGCAAACATTTTGCCAACAGTTTATCAGTTGCATTATTGTACGGTTATCAGAGAATGTTTCAGTTACAGTGAATACCTTCATTAGAAGTATCTATTTTGTTTTCCATTTTTCATTAGAGTTTTACATTTTATTTACTTTATTACAGGATACACTTATTTAAATTTCACAACTCATACAGAATTTTTTACAATTGTTACCAAAAGCTCTCTGTGAATAACTTGTCACACATTTCAATTGTTTTTATCTTCATTCTGTTTTGTCTAAAGGATTTCGATTCTGTATAGTACTGACCTGCTCTTCACCCTACATTTCTATTCATGTCTTGTTGTAATGATGTTATGTTGTAATGATGTTATGTTTATATAAAAAAGGCGTGTCCTTCGGGCGCATAATTTTTGGAAGTCGGGATTGCGTTCGCGCTAACCTGACGAACATAAAAAAAAGCCAGGGAGGGGAGAAGAAGAAGAAGAAGAAGAAGAAGAAGAAGACTACCGCCCTCCGAGCTCTCATTCGGCAGCCAATTGCGAGGAAGTATAATTTTTATATGCTTTCTTATATACAAGCCCGCAGTAATGCACGTCTAGCGCAGAGGTGACGTTAGCGATTTCGAGGGATTTAGAGCCAACTTTATTCTGCACATGTTGCTTGAACTTAACCGGGGTCATGACATCAGCATCCAGCACCTGGCCACTAGCACCGCGCCGCACACGCACTCCCGTTCTAATACATAACCAGTGGCGTGCAAGTTAAAAGGTCTTCCACTACTTTCTAGCACTATGCTCTTCATTCTAGCTTAGCGCAAGGGTAATTATTATAACAACAAATTAATTTGTTACTGATCTAAAAGATTTGAACCATTTGACGACGTCTCACACTCACCAGCGTTACGAAAGGACACCGCCCATAAGTATGAGAGAAACGGAGTAAGGTACTTCCACAGTATGAAATAGTGGCGTCACAGCAAAGACTGCTAGAAATTTTAGTCGAATGGCGCCAATATTTGGAAACTGGTAGGACGTCAAATCATAAAAAATAGAAAACAGGCTGTAAACGGTAACCCCACAATTACGCCTGCAGAACGTACTTCGAGATATATACTAGCCATTCTAGCTCAGTGTTCGGGTATTTGTTATAACAACAAATTAATTTTAACTCACAAAATGCAAACAATGTGACGACATCGCACATAAATTGTCGTTAACTTCACGTCAACGTTCATATGTAATTTAGTACTCAAGGTACCCGTAGTATTTATCACACTTTGGTTGTGGCTCTACATTCGAGGCCTCCATGCTGTTATGAGAATAAGATAAGAAACGGGGTTTACGTTGCATTCAAGTATATGCACGAACGTAAGTAGTTTAACTGCTTAGGAATTTTTGACAGGCTAGAGAATACGAAAGACAATTATTTTTGTACACAATCACATTTTGCACACAGAAAACAGCTCTTAGTTTATTTGTTCTTAGTGCGACTCCAGAGTGTGAGCACGGTCTGACATGGAAGCAGCTGTATCGAATGGCGTCTGCATTATTCGCGAAGCATGCGGGCACACAATTGGTGCCGCCTCCTGACCGTAACTACAGTTACGTGCCACCAGACCATTTCTTGCTGTTCGTACGTACACGGCAGTCAGAATACAAATAAAGAGTGCAGTAGAATCTTACAGCTTAGAACAGAACGAAACGTTTGTGAGATCCTGTCCAAGACCCCCAAGAGTATTAAACACAAACACAGTAATTAGAGTTTACTCCAGTTTATCCTGTACCAAACATTTTCATTTGGTGTCAATTAACGAACACCCTGAATCACAGCAGCAATTTTGCTGTAACCCGACAGAGTCCCACCATCGTAGATCTGTAGAGCACAAAAGGAGGCATCCCTCAGCCATTAGGGATGACGACGACGTCAACCGACTCACTGTTTGGTTTGTGGCTATTACTGGGGAACTTGGACAACCCGACATTAGCAACACAAAGTACAGCGACTCCATAGCGGGAAGCAATGACATATGATTGCACCTAGTACAAAACCGTTTGGTGATGAAATTATAATAGTGAAAATCTGTGCTCAAGCAGACAGTTGGTAATACTACAGAGGGACATGCGCGGGACATTTAGCTATTATTTACGCAGTAAATTCTACAAGTTCATTAGTGTGGGACACGGTGTCAAGGCAAAGCTACCATTCCTCCTCCAAGGGAATGACAATGTGATAAAGAGGAATATTGGAAATCATTTCGGAGAAAATATAGAAATCCCGTCATTAATAAAATAGATTGAACCTTCCATTGTTGTTAGTGTAAATCATCAATACGTGTCATCCTATTTCATGAGAAGTAAATCTTAAACAAAATATTACGAGGGATGGTACTTCAGCATTGCAGTATGTGTGACTTCATGACATTATCTGTTTGCAGAGAGACTACGATTTAGACATCGTTACACACAGAAACAGAAATGTAATAATGCAAGTGTATCGACTACCTAATAATTGGTACATAGGCAGTCTTTTGAGTTTCCGGAAATTCTTACCCCAGCTGTAACTGTCGGTCTGTAGTGATTAATACAAAATAATCGGTTTACATCACAGCTTCATTAATAAATCCTAACGAAATAGGTAGGATAATTACAGGAACTTGATCCAATAATAATAATTACAATTACATTAAAAATTAAAACTGGCCAGGTGAGAGTAAGAATCGAGCATTGAGTGTTCCGACAAATTTATTTACGTATACAGACTGTTTGTTAATTCAGGGAGTCGAGGAAATTGACGATTTTTTAATGTTATCGACATTGATCTTGCACGATATCGATCCCAGGGATTCCGAGAATTTTGTGAATCTTCAAGTACAAAGTCGGATAACAATGACAAAAGAAGTATCTTTTTCGTGTGAGATAATTACTAATTAAGAACTTCCGATATTTCTCTTTATTTCTACTGTACTCACTTCCTACAGAATTTCAAAATTATTGGTCAACAGGCAGCATCCAAAGGGTTCTGAGGAGTGTATTTTCGAATATCAAATTGACTGAGTTGACCTAGAAGCTTGAACGTTTCACACCGCCTAGGGACTTAGTATTAGACATTAATTTGAACTTCATACGCAGGAGCGTTAAATTTTGACATGAATTGGCCTCTCTTTTGATTGCATTGACTTAGAAGCTTAAAATGTTTACTCTGCCACAGGATCATAGACATTAGTACGTGACATCAATCTGAACTTGATACGTCTACTTGTTCCTGAGAAAAAGGGTTCTGAACAGTCGAACACACAAACGGACAATAAAGTGATAGTACAAGGGTTCCGTTTTCACAGACTGAGGCATGAAACCTTAAAAACTACATACAACCCAGCACTGTGACATTGAGATTTACGTAACGTCGTCTCTGCTTCAGATGCGATGGTAAGCAAGCCAGATGGCGGCACACTCAGCTCAGTATCACGTTGCTGCAAACTCAAACACATGCAGGTACATCGCACACTCTCTCGGTGGCCTGTGGCAGAAGGGCAGTTCTGACGAATCTATGCCTCTCGCTATATGATCATCGCTGCCGGAAAAGTAGCCACCCAGAACGAGCTGTTCTTTTTTCGGAATTACAACTGCTCTGATGTACTCCGCTTCTTCTCGCATAACCGCTAATAGGAATACTACTCACTGATAAGTAAGAACATTATGATCACCGATCTACAATGGATATAAATCCGTCCACGCGATTGCAGCGTCACCTGGCGAGGAATGACTGCTGGTCAGACACGTGCACGGTGCATTTAGTATCAGTAAAACAGGGAAGGCGCGTGATCTATCCGAGTTTGACAGAGGGCAGACTGTGATGGCTCAGCATCCAGCATTTCGGAAACTGCACGACTTGTCGGGAGTTCGAGGAGTGTTGCGCTGTCTTCAGCACGTGGCGATACCAAGGCGAAGCCGCGTCCAGACGTCGTGACGTTGGTCGGCCACCCCTCATTACAGATGTCGGACGTCGTATCTGGGCAGGTTGGTAAAACAGGACAGGCGGCGAACTGTGGCGGAAGTAACATCAGACTTAAATGCTGGGCAGAATTCAAGTGTGTCTGAACACGCAGTGCACAGAATACTCCTAACGATAGGTGTCCTTAGCCGACAACCCATGCATGTGCCTATGTTAACACAATGACATCGGTAACTACGACTGAATTGGGCACCTGACAATCAGCATTGGACCTTGGTGCTGTGGTAGAGCGTAGCATGGTCTGATGAATCCTGATTGTGGTGTCACCGCCAGACACCACACTTGATAGGTGGTAGCTTAAATCGGCCGCGGTCCATTAGTACATGTCGGACCCGCGTGTCGCCACTGTCAGGATCGCAGACCGAGCGCCACCACAAGGCAGGTCTCGAGAGACGGACTAGCACTCGCCCCAGTTGTACGGACGACTTAGCTAGCGATGCACACTGACGAAGCCTCGCTCATTTGCAGAGCAGATAGAATAGCCTTCAGCTAAGTCAATGGCTACGACCTAGCAAGGCGCCATTAGCATTACATTGCATGTATCTACAGAGTCTCACTTGTATCGTCAAGAGCGATGTACAACAATGATGGATTAAAGTTAAGTATTCCAGCAGCTACGTACTTTTCTTTATAGCATTCATTACGTATCCTGTTTCAGACCTCACGCCATCCTGCGTGAGCTTATAGCGTGCATTTCGGCCTCCTCAACCAAGTAGTGTGCGTAGTGTTGGCTAACTGCTAACACTACAGATCTAATGCGTACGAAAGTCACTAGATGGTTCGAATTACATCACAGCTTGAAAACCGCGCGTGCTTGTGACTAACCTGCAGATGCTCACGTACGTATCTCTACCAGATACTTTAGTGAAACGTTTCACTGCAGCAATACATGAGCCTTCTACAACTACACTCCTTCATTGTTTCATCCGAATATCAATATTTGCAACAAGTTTTAAGTTAATTATTAAGACGCACATGTTGGTTACTCTGCACGTTTCTTGCCCCTTGATGCGCTGCAGTTTACTGAATAATTTCTTATATTACCCAGAACTGAAAACGAGATACATTACCAACAATTTTGCATGCACTTCTATCAACGTGTACAAGTTATCAGTTTCCGGAGAAGAACTTTCAGGCTGGTACGTCTCGATAGACGTACTAGCACTCGCCCCAGTTGTACGACGACGTTGCTAGCGACTACACTGACGAAGCCTTTCTCTCATTTGCCGAGAGACAGTTAGAATAGCCTTCAGCTAAGTCCATGGCTACGACCTAGCAAGGCGCCATTACTTACTTCATGAATCTAAACAGTCTCACTTGTATCATCAAGAATGCTGTATACCAAAGGACGATATAAAAGTTAAGTGTTCTAGTAGCTACGTTCTTTTCTTTATCACATTCATTACGAATCCTGTTCCAGACTTAACGCCAGACGGCGTGAGTTGACGCGTGCCCTTTCGGCTACTTCACTGTGGACTGGCTGCCTTAACAGTCCACTACACTGATACCTTCTTCATCACGCCGATTGGAGTGCTCGAATCCGTTATCTTCCAGGGGAGCAGCTCCTTGACACCTGTACTGCAGGACTGAGACAGGCTGGCGGCGGCTTCATAATGATCTGTGTAACATTGACGTGGGCATCCACGAGTCCAGTGGAGCTCTTGCAAGGCACTATGACAGCCAAGGGATATCGTTTGTTCGTTGCAGACCGCGTACAGTTCTTCATGACGACCACGCTTGCCGACGGCAGTGGCATTTTTCAACAAGATAATGCACCATATAACAAGACCAAGAGTGTGTTAGAGTAGTTCTAAGCACACACTGGCGAGTTCCAATTGATTTTCAGGCTCCACAACCCCCCAGATAGAAGAGATCTGGGATATGATTGAACGTCACGTCAGAGCTCATCGCCCCCTTCCCCGGAATGTAAAGAAATTAGGTGACTTACATGTGCAGATGTTGTACCAACTCCCTCCAGCGACATACCAAGACATCACCGCTTCCATGCCATGGAGCCTTGCCGCCGTTATCCGTGAAACAGATGGACATACCGGCTATTAGGTAGCTGGTCAAAATGTACTAGCTGGTAATAATCATGGTACACCAAAATTCTTAAATACTTGACAGAATCCAATGTCGAATCAAGTTCTGCTCCATTCCAGCATTAATAAATACACCGTTAAAGAAGAGGGTGTCACTGATGTTAGAGAGTAAGCAAATTCTTATAACGAAACGGAAGCGTGAGTATATACAGTCTGAATATACCACGCTTAGTGGTCGCCAAAACTACACATTCCTTTCCGTACACAGAAATGCAATGTACTATTTCTGTCTGCCTTTGCCATGGGGAATTTTTAATGTTACGGACATACTATGCAGAGTGAACCCAAAATCTCAATACATAATGTCGTTGTGTGGGCAATAATGTTTGTTGAATATATTTTTGGTATAAGGGGCCTAAGATCTTACACATTAATAAAATAACGATTATTTACTCAGTTTATTATCAACACAGCGTACAACACAAAGCACAGAGTAATGTAATAAACTTTATATGCAACAGGTACACTTTCATCAAAGCATTTGCTCTGTTCAGACAGTGTACAACATTTCCATATTTCACAAGTGAACCTACAATTTGTGGCGGAGGTATACTTTGGGAACTGCCATTACTCGCCCTTTCCTGTTCCAGCCCCCAGAAGAACGATTATCGCTAAGTCTCTGTGTGAGTTTGATTCTCTCTAATTTTGCCTTTATGGTCTTTTTTTCAGATGTACCTAGGGGGAACCAATACATTCATTGACTGTTCTAGGAATGTATGCCCATACAATTTCAACAAATACAACTTAAAGCAGAACGCTTCTCGTACAGCGTTTGCCATGTTGTTGGCTGACCATCTCTGTGACGCTTTCATGCCTACTAACTGAACCTGCAAGGAAACACGTCGCTGTTATTTAACACATGCACATTTCTTCTTCTGTCAATAGCATTCCGTAACGACATCTTAGATATTTTATGGATGTGATTGCTTCCACTAACTGTTCTGCAGTCGTATAATCATTCACTAATTACTCCTTCAATCTAATTCCAGCAAAAAATTATAATTATGTTATCTAACCATAGGAGTCAGAACAGAAAATAGACGGCATGCTCACAACATCAACGTACACATTTCAGTGTAGATATCGTAAAAGATATGGACGACAAAAACGAACTAGAATTTTATTTAGGGGTTACTATCTTACATCAGTCGTCAATTTTCCAACTCGTCTGCAGCAAGATAGTAGGACACTGACTGATAACATACACTGCTGGTCACTGTAAATGCAACACCAAGAAAGACAAGAGGTAGCACAACAAAATTTATTTTGTAGATAACATGTTGACCAAGTATCAAATGATTACGTTTACAGACGTCTGTGACATGTGGTTCCTGCCAGAATCAGTAGCCAGAGTAGCCGCCATTGTTGGAGATCACCGCTGCCACACGTCTCGGCATTGAGTCAAAGAGACGTTGGATGTGTTCCTGGGGTACAGCAGCCCAAGCAGCTTCCACACGTTGCCAAAGATCATCTGGTGTGGCAGCTGGGGATGTAATCTGGGTCACTCGTTGAGCAACCATGGACCACATGTTTTCTATCGGCGAAAGATCCGGAGAGCGAGCCGGCCAGGGAAGCAATTCAATCTGGTTATTGACGAATAACCTTTGGACAATGCGTGCCACGTGTGGTCGCGCATTATCCTGTTGAAATATGGCTGTGGCTGAGCCCTGAAGGTAAGGAAGGACAACTGGCTCCAGCACCTCGGATATGTAGCGCCGGCTATTTAAAGTACCGGCAATGCTTACTAGAGGCGTGCGAGAGTAATATCCAATACCGTCCCATACCATAATACCCGGTGCAAGACCAGTGTGGCGGTGCATAATGCAGCTGTCCAGCATCCTCTCTCCACGGTGTCTCCACACTCGAATCCGACCATCGTGGTGCTGCAGACAGAAGCGTGCCTCGTCAGTAAAGACAACGTCATTCCATTCTGCCGTCCACATCCGTCTGTCATCACACCATTGGCGACGGAGACGTCTGTGGTTCTGCGTCAATGGTAGACGAAGCAATGGACGTCTTGCGGACAGACCACTCTGCTCTAAACGGCGTCGAATGGTACGCGCAGACACTGGATGATGCGTTACAGACGCAATGTGGTGTGCTATGGTTCGTGATGTCACTGAGCGATCCGTCACTGCCATGCGCACAATTTGCCTATCAGCACGTGCAGTGGTGCACCGAGGTGAATGCGATCGACCACGTCGGTCCGTCGTACCCTCCTGCATCCAACGGTCACATATCCGCATTACAGTTGTTTGGTTTCGTCCAACACGACTAGCGATTTCTCTGTATGATAATCCACAATCTCGGTAAGCCACTATCCTTCCTCTGTCGAACTTGGATACTTGATCAAAAGATGTTCGCTGTTGTCTACGAGGCATAACTGATCGTCTTGTGAAACAACCACAGGGTAAACACACGTGCCGAACGTACACTCGTCGAAATCGCCAAGCCTTAAATGGCGCTATGAGGTGGCGCCACAGGCGCGCGTGATGTGCGTCTGCGCTGAAATTCTAATCAGTTGCATATCTCATCGCTGCAAACTCATGGTGTAAATTTCACTTGATTCGGATGCTTCCTTCAGGGTGTTGCATTTACGGTGGCCAGCAGTGTATATATAGAAAGTACTCATGCTCAAAACATTAATGTGTACGTAATTGATAAAGGAATATCTGATGGTGGTACAGAATTTTACGAAAGAGGATCAGGTAGTGATAGTGGGTAGAGCAGGGAATACTCTTGATAGGGGTGAGGAACATGATGTAGGTGGTGACCTCGTTTAGATAGCTACTCAAACTGGTGACACTAATGTCGTTTTCATGTAACTGTTTACGCGTCATGATCGGTCTCATCTTAATGCGGCTGTTAGGCGTGTTAGCATGGGGTTGGAGAAGGCACTGATGGCAGAGGACATGGGTCACACAGCAGTGGTGCCAGTTGAGTCTGTCAGTAGATTGGGTTTCACTAGACAATGCCTCACCTCAGTAAGTATGGGAAGGGAAGGCTGGCAAAGATTATGGGTGACATTGAAGTGGGTGGTGGTGGGATCACTCATGGAAAAACTCCTGTAGTAGTGTTGTTAGAGCTGCACCTTTTTTTAAACTGAAGTCAGCTCATAGGTATACCTGCTGAATGGAAGCCACGCTAACTAACGAATCACCTTCAGAGGACGTCATGTATACAAGTAGAGAATGAATTGGCATATTTCATCAAAATATAAGAGGTATTAGAGATAAAGTGAATGAAATGCTTACAGATGTTGACTCTGAAATTGTTCGTGTATCAGAGCACCACTTAAAAACTTTGAGAATTCAGAGGCTTCCTTTACCAGGATACAGATCAGCTGGCCGATTTTCAAGGTATTCCTTGCTGAGTGCGGATCTGGCTATGTACCTTAAAAATAGTATTCTATTGGAGTCCATAGACGTATCACGGTACCGCACTGTACAGATATTTGAATGTTGTGCGGAGGCAGTTGAATTTAGTGAGACTTAAGATCTAATTTTTGCTGTTTATTGGTCCCTTTACTCTGACTTTAGAGCATTTCTGCTCAAGCTAGATAGGGTTCTTGAATCACTTTATAAGAAGTACCAGAAATTAGTAATATGTGGTGACTTCAATATCAATTTTGTATATGATTGTGCAAGCGAAAGGATGATGGTAGATCTCATAAATTCATACGAACTGATGCAGACTGCTTTTTCCAACTAGGGTGCTGGGGAACAGTAGCACAGCCACAGACAGTATTTTCATTCATTCTTCATTAGTAGATGAGCGTTCTGTTAGTAAAAGGGTGAATGGCCTTTCAGTCCATGATGCACAAATTTTAACACTAAAAGTCTTTTGTACTCAAACAGATGTCACATATAATTAAGAACTATGTGGGAAAGTCAATCTAACGGCAATAGAGAGTTTTTTAAACGTTGTCAAGGAACAAGAGTGGAAGGACGTATATAGTTCTGATAACACAAATGACAAATATAATGCCTTCCAAAACTCATTTCTGATATTCTTTGAGAGTCTCTTTCCGTTAGAACGTTCTAAACGGGTTTCTAGCAGTAAAAGTCAGTCTGGATGACTGACAAGTGGAATAAGGATATCATTTAGAACAAAGTGGGAATTATAACAAAATTTAGAAGTAGTCACAATCAAACTAGAACAGCCCATTACAAACAGTATTGTAATGTTCTTAAAATATTATCAGGAAGGCAAAGAGTATGTGGTACGCAAATAGAATACCTAATTCACAGGATAACGTTAAAACCATATCGTCAGTTGTGAAGAAAGTGTCTGGTCAGCATCACAACGTAGACGATATAAAGTCAGTTCGTAATAAAAATATTTCTCTTACTGATAAATCTGATATATATACAGTATTTAACAATCATTTTCTGAGGATTGCTGGTGAAATAAATAATAATTTAGTTTCTATCGGTATTCACATAACTCTCTTGGCAAATGCCTTTCCAAGATTGATGTCTGAAACACTCCTCTGTAATACAGACAAGGGGGACATTGAGTCAATAATTAAATCACTGAATACTAAGAACTCTCATGGATATGATAGAAGTGCTGCACATTTTAGCCCAGTACTTAGCTGTATTAATAATTTTTTTCTTTAGGAATGGTCAGTTTCCTGAACGACTGAAGTAGTAGTAAAGCTGCTGTAGAAAAAGGGAGAAAGGGATATGTAGACAATTTTAGACCTATTTCCATGCCATCATTGTTTGCTAAAGTTATTGAAAAGGCCGTGCATGTAAGGATAATTGATCAATTTATATCACATAATTTGCTATCAAATGAACAGTTCCAGTTTAGAAGCCGTTTAACAACTCTTTTCTCTGTGAAGTACTGGATAGGTTAAACAAAAGGTTTCGGACGCTAGGCATATTTTTTGATATAACCAACGCGTTTGATTGTGTTGATCACAAAATATTGCTCCAGAAGTTGGGCCATTACGGAATAAGGTGAGTAGCAAACAACTGGATCACCTCTTACTTTAACAACAGACAGCAAAACAATTATTCACAGTGTGGCTGTGATGTGGAGTCTGAGTGAGGTTGGGCAAACAGGGATCAATGTTGGGGCCACTCCTGTTCCTTATTTATATAAATGATATAACCTCTAGTATTACGGATATCTAAAATATTTCTGTTTGCTGATGACACTAGCTTGGTAGTAAAGGATGTTGTGCACAACAATGGCTCGGTTTCAAATAGTACAGATCATGACATATGTTCATGGCTTGTGGAAACTAGACTCACACTAAATCACAATATTATAATGAGTGAAACTGAACAGTTCCAATTTCTAGGCGTTCAGGTAGGTAGTAAACTGTCGTGGAAAGCCCACGTTCAAAGTATTGTTCACAGACTTATTTGTGCCATTTTTACTGTTCGTACTTTATCTGAAGTAACTGATCGTTAGACACGAAAATAATTCTTCTTTGCTTATTTTCATTCGCTTATGTGGGCTGGTATTATATTTCGGGGTAACTCTTCCCATTCCAGAAGGATATTTTTGGCTCAGAAACGGGCGGTTTGGGCGATAAGTGGTGTAAGTTCACGAAGATCTTGTTCAGCCCTGCTCACTAGTCTGGGTATTTTGACATTAGCCTCTCTATATGTACATTATTTATTGTCATTTATTGTTAACAATATTAGCTTATTCCAAAAAAAAAGCAGTTTTCATTCAGTTAATACTCAGTAGAAACACAATCTGAATTTGAATCTGACATCCTTAACTTATGTGCAGAAAGGTGTGCAGTGTATGGCTGCATCCATTTTCAATAAGCTACCACAAGAATTCAAAAATCTTAGCAGTAATCCACGCGTTTTCAAATCCAAACTGAAGAATTTTCTCATGTGTCACGCCTTCAATTCTGTTGTGGAGTTCCTTGAAAATTTAAACAGATTCTTATGTTATATTGTTGATTGCGTTTATTAATGCTAGTGGCTTATCTTTTCTTGGGTTCATAAACATTTTATTTTTATCTGTTCTTACTTTAATGTTGTAATTTTATGTACTGATACGTTTCATGACCTTGGAGATTTGCGCCTCAGTTTTAGTCATATGGAACTTGACGTGTAAATAAATAAATAAATGGAAGTAAACAACACATCACCTTACAGCCATGAAGCAGGTTCATACAAACCAGCGAGAGTGAGTAATGAGAATGTGATACAGTGTTTCAAAAATATAAAGAGGTGGTTTGCGATGGGGTATATGTAGAAAGAGATGCTAATGCCAAATTCAATTTATTCCATAGTAAATTTGTGTCAATATTTGAAAATTGTTTCCCTAATACGGAATCCAAGCGATCCACTAAAACTAAGTTAGCATGCATAACTGAGGGGATTAAAGGGATATTTATAAAAATGTCAGAGTAAGTAAAGATCCGATGTTACTTCCATACTACACAAAATAATTTAGTACTTTAAGGAAAGTCGTTAAATGTCCGAAAGTATGTATGTCATGAAATAAATAATACAGCTAATGAGATTGAAACTAAAAGCAAAACTGTGAAACAGGAGACAGGACAGTCAGTCAGTGTACAACATAACTTAACTAGTAATTCGCATCTTGCATGAACTTTTAACAAGCACCATCTAAATGTAGTGACATAACTAGGATGCAATGGTTCAGTCGAAGAAGTGAGAGAATATATTAGAAATGATGTTCTATAAAACGTCAATCACCTCGATGTAAAATCTGCATCTTTCACTGAAATTAATAGAATTACAAAAAATTCTAAAGTAAAGCTCATCCGGTGTTGACGGAATTTTAAATATAATTTTGAGAAGTGGTTCCAGTATAATAAATAATGTCCCTAGCGATATATACTATGCATCACTGGTACAAGGAATATGCAATTGTTAAACTTCTTCAAAAGAGAGGAGACAAGCTAAACTAAATCAATTACTGTTCAACTTCTGTACAGGTCTTTCTCCAAAATATTCCAAAAAGTAAGTACTCAAAAGTTGTTTCCAAGTTACATGGAAATTATTTCCACCAAAGTTGGAAACAATTTACTTACCATATCACAATTTTAATTCCGTAAGGGTTGCTCGACTCCCTAGTGGTTGCTCGACTGAGAACGCTATTTATACAATCACTCATAAAGTAATATGAACTATTAAATGATAATTTATCGCCAGTTGGTATCTTTTATGATCTTTCCAATGTTTTGACTATGTGTATCATGTTCCTTTCTTAGAAAAATGAAGTTTCATTGAATAGTTGTATATATGCACAGCTGGTTTGAATGGTAGTTGAGAAACAGAATGCAAAACGTTTTTCTGAACAATTCCAGTAATGTCAGAAGGGCAGAAAATTTCAGTGACAGGGGAGATATCCCAAAGGGGGTCGCACAGTGTTGAATTTTGGGTCCACACCTTTTCCTTACGTATATGAATGATCTCCTTTTTACTATTCAACAATCAGAACTAGTAATTTTTGCTGACAGGGCTAGTGTTACAAGAATTACCATTAAATAGAAAGTTACAGAAGTGATTGTAAGAAATATTTTGCAAGCAGTTACTAAGTGGTTCTCAGAAAATCTACTCTCTCTAAATTAAAAAAAAAAAAAACACACACGCAGTGTAATCACATCTGTACACCAAACAGAATCGTACCACCTACTTATGTAACACATGAACAGGATCCAGTAAATACGGTAGAATGATCCAAATTAATGGGTGTACCTACCGTTGAAAACTTGAATTGAAAAACGCATATTACTGAGCTTCTCGAAAAATCTAGTTCAGCTACTTTTGCTCTTCGAATAGTTGCTGGAAACAAAAGAATCGGCGTGCATACACAATCTTCATATTTCCACCCAATATATGAAATTATTTTCTGTGCTAACTCATCACAAGAAGAAAGCATTGATTGCCCAAATGCGATGAGGAAGAAAAATAAGTGTTGTTCACCTATGGACGTCATTTAGTGATTTGTTCCAGGAGCTAGATGTTTTAATTGAACCATCACAAGATAAAGGACAATGATGTCGACACTTACAACAATAGAGAGGAAAGTGACGTTTGTTACCCATTATCAAAGCTGTTTGTGACTCAGAATGGAGCCCAGTACGCAGCAAGAAAACTCTTTTATCGGTTCCCCAATAACGTTGTCTGAAAGGTAGAAAAATAAGTTTCAAGTCTAACTGGAAGACATTTCTCCTCGAGAACTCCTTCCATTCCAATGACGTTTATCTACTTAAAAATTGGTAGCCAGCAAGAGAAAAAAAAACTCTCAATAGCCACTAATAGTATTCTTATCCTTGTAACTGAAATCTCCAATCTCAACTAGTACTAAGAAATGCACGATATCAGTTAATGTATTTCGCATTTAATAATGTTTTTATCGACGTAGACGGGCAAATTAATAAGCTACAGTAGCGTAGTTTAACGCTATGAGCTCGCGTGTACTCTGCTAATGAAACTTCATGTTAGCAGTTTTGGCTAGTTACTTTCGGCACCAGCAATTCGGCTAACGAGTAGCGATGAGAGGCTTGTGCACATTTGATGTTCTCGCCTTGGGCTATCGTGGGTTATTGTGCTGTCGAAACAGCAAAAATCATCAACTGCATTTAGTTTTTCATTTCATAATATAGCTCTGTTGGTATAATCCGACATTGTTCGGTACATAATATTGCAATTGCTTTGCTTTTGTTTGTGCTCATCTTACGACCTCTTTTGAAAACACTGTCCACCACAATCAACTGATCATCCAACTCCTTTTTCCTATAGTGTCGTCGGCAGAATTACTGGTCTCTATTTCTTCCTCAACTGTTTTTCCTTCCAAATTTCTTCTTGGTTTATTTTAATACTTGCTCACTGTACACACTGAATAACATCATTAACATGCTCCAACACTGTCTCACTGTCTTCTCGATCACTGCTTCCTTTTTATATCCTTGTAACACCAACGCTTTGCGCCATTAATATGTTATATTATTATAATTTGTCCACAGACGTAAATATATTTTACTATTTTTACTAATGATGAAGATTTTTCATTTGTGACTTATGTACGAAAAACGGGTGGTTCAGTTACTGATTCATGCATAAGGATCGATAGTTTGACATGTATGATTAGGGAAGGAAAATATGGAGCAAATTTTCTGTCGGTATGCGAGGTGGTTCACTAGAAGAAGTAAGAGGCATAAGGGCGCATAGAGAGCACCACAACAGACGAGCAGTGACCACTCACTCGCTTTCCTTTAGACTGTCAACATCTTGAATTGCAAGCGAAGTGAAATTTTTCGAAAATTTACAAGGAATAAGCCTAGGATGGACGCATTACCAGCTTATTTTAGAATGCTGTATGATGTCTGACTGTGCAAACAAGAATTAAATTAGAAAAATCAGTATGCTAAAGCACACTTGTACAATACTAACGAACGCCATCACTGACGCAGCTCAGTGTGTCATCGCCGAAAAGTTACGTATTCTGTCCTTAGACCTGCACAAATGCATAACTCAGTATCTCGTTTAGTATCTTGTCTACAGTGATCAAATACATTTATGAAATTAGACCTTCGTGTGTAACAAGACATATATTGACGTTATACATCTGAGTGGTATTTATGTTGAATCTGTTTATTAACGGATTGTTTGATTCTGTAAATAATAACAGTTGAAATGCTTAAAACACGACTAAAATCGATATTCAACTCATACAAAGACTGCTTCACTTATATTGTGTATCTGGACAAAATTTACTCTTAGAAGAAAGTAGCTTCTCCTCTCTGTTAGGAAATCGCTCGTTATTACGCCGTTGACACCAAGGGTGCAACTTTTATATTGCATTTCTGAGTGTTCGAACTGTGTTGTTATATGTTATTTTAAGGACAGAGCGTCTTATTTTATAAATAGATTTCCTCATTACTTCAACAGGTATCGTAAATGTAATACTCTCTTAAAACAGTTGAGTTAGCAAAGATTATTGTGAGCGAGAGCTTTTGCTAGTCTGTTAGTATTTCTCGGTAGAGCACTTGCCCGCGAAAGGCAAAGGTCCCGAGTTCGAGTCTCGGTCGGGCACACAGTTTTAATCTGCCAGGAAGTTTCATATCAGCGCACACTCCGCTGCAGAGTGAAAATCTCATTCTGGAAACATCCCCCAGGCTGTGGCTAAGCCATGTCTCCGCTATATCCTTTCTTTCAGGAGTGCTAGTTCTGCAAGGTTCGCAGGAGAGCTTCTGTAAAGTTTGGAAGGTAGGAGACGAGATACTGGCAGAAGTAAACCTGTGAGTACCGGGCGTGTGTCGTGCTTCGGTAGCTCAGCTGGTAGAGCACTTGCCCGCGAAAGGCAAAGGCCCCGAGTTCGAGTCTCGGTCGGGCACACAGTTTTAATCTGCCAGGAAGTTTCATATCAGCGCACACTCCGCTGCAGAGTGAAAATTCTCATTCTGGAAATATCCCCCAGGCTGTGGCTAAGCCATGTCTCCGCTATATCCTTTCATTCACGAGTGCTAGTTCTGCAAGGTTCGCAGGAGAGCTTCTGTAAAGTTTGGAAGGTAGGAGACGAGATACTGGCAGAACTACAGCTGTGAGTACCGGGCGTGAGTCGTGCTTCGGTAGCTCAGATGGTAGAGCACTTGCCCGCGAAAGGCAAAGGTCCCGAGTTCGAGTCTCGGTCGGGCACACAGTTTGAATCTGCCAGGAAGTTTAAATTCTTGTCATTATTTTAGAGACGCCGCGCGGGATTATCCGAGCGGTCAGAGACGCTGGTCCCGGCGGAGATTCGAGTCCTCCCTCGGGCATGGGTGTGTGTGTTTGTCCTTAGGAAAATTTAGGTTGCGTAGTGTGTAAGCTTAGGGACTGATGACCTTAGCAGTTAAGTCCCATAAGATTTTACACACAAAAAACGGTTCAAATGGCTCTGAGCTCTATGGGACTTAACAGCTGTGGTCATCAGTCCCCTAGAACTTAGAACTACTTAAACCTAACTAACCTAAGGACACCACACACATCCATGCCCGAGGCAGGATTCGAACCTGCGACCGTAGCAGTCGCGCGGTTCCGGACTGCGCGCCTAGAACCGCGTGATCACCGCGGCCGGCATTTCACACACATTTGAACTTTTTTTTCCGAGCATGGATGTGTGTGATGTCCTTAGGTTAGTTAGGTTTAAGTAGTTCTAAGTTCTAGGGGACTGATGACCTCAGATGTTAAGTCCCATAGTGTTCAGAGCCATTTGAACCATTTGAATTCAAAGGATACTGAGCCTTGCATACGAGGTGGAATGTGTATGTCAAGGCCGGCTCTCTGTAAAATCATATTAAGTCTACGGGAATCGTCGTCTACTGCAGAGGCCTCGTTTCGACATACTCGTAGGTCTATCAGCGCTCTGTCAAATTCTTCTTTCAATATCCAATCACGCACCCCAGCTTCATAGACTTCCTCTTCTCTAGCTAAAATAATGTCTTAAAATATTTTTACGTTGAAAACACCTTTATGCATTACTTCCCTATGACCATCTTTCCTTCGTTGACAAGTACCGGCTTGTCATCTGAGCTCAACGACATCCGCACACGCTTCAGGGGTTCACTCGCAATCAGACGTCAGTAATTCCGCGGTATTTACTTTTTTGTTCACTTTAGATTGCAATGAAGTTTATTGTTTACATTTAAGTCGTTGTTTCGTATTTTATCTATTGATTTAGAAAACACCCAGCCGTTTGGAAAGCTTTTTACCCATAAAAATTTATGAAGCAGCTCACAGGCACAACACCACTATATATGGGAGACGAAGGGAAGCGGCTATCGGAGAATTAATGTCCATACAGGTTTCTTTCCACCCCTGCTTTGCCACTTTACATTTTCTGTTAATTCCATTGAACGACGTTCGTATTAAGTTTCGTCTGCTGCGTTCTTCCTCTTCCTCCCCCCTTCTATTAGACAAAATCACTGTAGCTACGTTTTATAGAAAAGCGGAGCAGGAAATGTTCTTGACAATCAAACTGTCACTTGCAGACCCGCAGGAAACTAAACTGAATAATAGGATGTATGCTACTTACCATCACAGACGAACATACAATACGCAGAGCTAGGACATAACCTTCTGAAGAACAGCTTTCGTAAGAATCCCAAACTCTATCTTTATCTTCCAGCATTATCTGAATACTTAACGAGTTCATTGGTAATTAAGTTCCTGACCCTCAAAAATGCTTCTTCTGAACGTATTTTCTGTAGCTCAAATATAGAAATAAAATAAAATCTCTGATTCTCTTCGCTTTGGTGACGGTCGCTGTTCGATAAGTTTTCATTTTCAGCTATACCTCTACAGAAGTTATTCGTTTGAACTAAAGTCATGGGACAGCTCACAATATCATGTTGGACCTCATTTTGCCCGGCAGAGTGCATCAGGTGGACGTCCCATGACCTCAACAGGTCGTTGTAAGTCCCAAGCAGAGATACTGAGGCATGTTCTCTATACAGTCGACCAAAAGTGCGAAAATGTTGCTGTGCAGCAATATGTGCCTGAAATGACCGCTAGAATAGATCCCATAAATGTTTGTGGCCAAATACGTCACTCGAGCTGTCAAGAATGTTCTTCGAACGAATCTCGAACAACTTTGGCTCGGTGACGTCGTGCACTGTCATTCATAAAAATTCCATTCCTCTGTGGAAACATGAAGTTCATGAATGGCGGTAAATGGTCAGCAAGTAGCAGAATATAACCACTTCCTGTGAGCGATGGGTTCAGTTTGACAAGAAGATCCAGTCCATTCCATGTAAACACAGCCCACGACCTTATGGAGTCGCCATCAACTTGCAAAGTGCATTGTTGACAAGTTGGATCCATGGCTTCGTGAGATATGCGCAACACACGAACTCTACATCGGCTCTTTCTTTCTTTCTTTCGAGTTATTATTTTTCTGACTAGATTGATGCAGCCCGGCACTAATTTCTCTCCTGTGACAACCTCTTTATCTCACAGTAGCACTTGCAACCTGTATTCTCCATTATTTCCTGCACTTGTTCCTGCATGTGTTGGTCGGTTGCGCACTGAGACGCAAGATGACTTGTCAGTCTTGAGCGTCGGCGCATGTGAGGTCGCCACGTGGGTCTAGTGGGCCGCGCCGTATAGACAGGGATAGTGGCTTCGCGGCCGACACGAGAGCAACAGGAGTCAACCCACGACATCGGTCTGGTCGGCGCGAGCTGCGACGCCGTGAGACGAGAGTTCGGCGCACCTTCCTGCGTCCGTTGAATAGTCTGGCAGCGGATGGTCCGGGAAAGGGATTTGGGGGTGCTGCGCCAGGTCTTCGCCAGACATCGCAGTTTATTAGAAGTTAAGTGATTCGTGATGTGTTGTTTCATGTACTGGTTAAATTCTACTTGTTTTCTTGGTCAGTCTCTCGTCCCCAGCTTGCTCGTCTGTCTCCCGTCCGCATTTGTTAGGCAGTTAGTGTCTGTATGTCGGTCTGCCAGTCTCCCGCATGTTAACAGTTAGGGTGTAATTACATTTTCATCAGTTACTCCCTGGCAACTACTTCCGCGCTCACCTAGTGTGATTAAATGTGTTAATGTTCCTGATGAATCGCTAGTAAATAAAATAAATTCTCTATGAAAAGATTTTGAAAGTAAATTCACGGTTCATTTCCCTCTACAGTTTTTGCCTTCTACAGCTCCATCTTGTATCATAAAAGTTATCCACTGATGTCTTGACAGATTTCCTATCATTCTGTGCCTTAACCTTGTCAGTGTTTTCCACATATTCCTTTCCGCCCCCATTCTGCGCAGAACCTCCTTATTCCCCACCTTATCAGTCCACCTAATTTTCAACATTCGTCTGTAGCCAGCCGGCGTGGCCGAGCGGTTCTAGGCGCTACAGTCTGGAACCGCGCGACCCCTACGGTCGCAGGTTCGAATCCTGCCTCGGGCATGGATGTGTGTGAGTCCTTAGGTTAGTTAGGTTTAAGTAGTTCTAAGTTCTATGGGACTGATGACCTCAGAAGTTAAGTCCCATAGTGCTCAGAGCCATTTGAACCATTTGAACCATTCGTTTGTAGCACCACATGTCAAATGCTTCGATTCTCCTCTGTTCTGGTTTTCCCGCAGTCCATGATTAACTATCACACAATGCTGTACTCCAGACGTACATCCCCAGAAATTTCTTCCTCAAATTAAGGCCGATATTTGATATTAGTAGACTTCTCTTGGCCAGGAATGCCTTTTCTGCAATTGCTAGTCTGCTATTGATGTCCTCCTTGATCCGTCCGTCATTGATTATTTTACTGCCTAGATAGCACTTCTTCTACTTGGTGACCACCAATCCTGATGTTAAGTTTTTCGCTATTCTCATTTCTGCTACTTCTAATTACCTTCGTCTACTTCAATTTACTCTCAATCCATATTCCATACTCGTTACATTTTTCATTCCATTCCTCTTCACTTTCACTCAGGATAGGAATGTCATTAGCGAATCGTATCATTGATATCGTTTTACCTTGAATTTTAATTCCACTCCTGAACCTTTTTTTTTACTTCCGTCATTGCTTTTCGATGTACAGACTCAACGGTAGGGGGAAATATTACATTCCTGTCTTACACCCTTTTTAATTCGAGCACTACGTTTTGATCGTCCACTCATTATCATTCCCTTTTGGCTCTTGTACATATTGTACTTTACCCGTCCCTCCCTATGGCTTACCCCTAATTTTCTCAGAATTTTGAACATCTTGTACAATTTTACACTGTCGAATACTTTTTCCAGGTCGACAAATTCTATGAACGTGTCTTCATTTTCCTTTAGTGTTGCTTCGATTACAAACCGCAGCGGTGAAATTACCTTTAGCCTTTCCTAAAGCCCCATAATACATTATCAATTTCCTTTTGCATTCTTCTGTATGTTGTTCTTGTCTGAAACTTGGGTGCATAAGCTGTTAAACTGATTGTGCGAGAATTCTCGCATTTGTCAGCTCTGGCTGTCTTCGGAATATTGTGGCTGATATCTTTCCGAAAGTCAGATGGCGTGTTGCCAGACATACATTCTACACACCAATGTGCCTAGTCTTTTCGTTGCGACTTCTCCTAGTGATTTTAGAAATTCTAGTGGAATGTCATGAATCCCTTCTGCATTATTTGATCTTAAGTCCTCCAAAGCTCTCTAAAATTCTGATTCTCATACTGAATCTCCTATCTCTTCTAAATCGACTCCTGTATCTTCTTCTATAACATTAGACAAATCTTCCGCCTCATAGAGGCCTTCTATGTACTGTTTCAACCTACTCGCTCTCTCCTCCGTATTTCACAGTGCAATTTTCGTTGCATTCTTAATGTTACCACCCTAGCTTTTAATTTCACCGATAGCTGGTTGGACTTTCCTATACGATGAGTCAGTCCTTCCGGCGATCATTTCTTTTTCGATGTCTTCACATTTGCATGCAGCCATTTCGTCTTAGCTTCCCTATACTTCCTATTTATTTCATTCCTCAGAAACCTGTATTTCTATATTCCTGAATTGCTGTGAACATTTTGTACTTTTCTGTTTCATTGATCAACAGAAATATCGCTTCTGTTATCTACGACTTCTTAACAGTTACCTAATTTGCGCCTGTGTTTCTCTTTCCAGCTTCTATGATTGCCATTTTTAGAGATGTCCATTTCTCTTCAACTTTACTGTCTACTGAGCTATTCCTTATCGTTGTATCTATAGCCTTAGAGAACTTCAACCGTTCAAAAAAATGGTTCAAATGGCTCTGAGCACTATGGGACTCAACTGCTGTGGTCATAAGTCCCCTAGAACTTAGAACTACTGAAACCTAACTAACCTAAGGACAGCACACAACACCCAGCCATCACGAGGCAGAGAAAATCCATGACCCCGCCGGGAATCGAACCCGGGAACCCGGGCGTGGGAAGCGAGAACGCTACCGCACGACCACGAGATGCGGGCGAACTTCAACCGTATCTCGTAATTTTTTAGTACTTCCGTGTCCCACTACTTTGCATTCTGATTCTCCCTGGCTAATTTCATAAGCTTCAGCCTACTCGTCATCAATACTACATTGTGATCTGCGTCTGTATCTGCTCCTGGGTACGCCTTAAAATCCAGTATCTGATTTCGGAATCTCTGTCTCAGTGTGATGTAATCTAAATGAAATCATCCTGTACCACCAGACCTTTTCTAGTATACCTCCTCATCTTGTGTATCTTCAACAGAGTATTCGCTATTACTAGCTGCAGTTTATTGCATAACTCAATTAGCCTTTCTCCTCTCGCATTCCTTGTCACAAGTCCATATTCTCCTGTAACCTTTTCTTCTACTCCTTCCCCTACTACTGCATTGCGGTACACTGTGACTATTAGATTCTCATCTCCCTTTAGGTACTGTTTTACTCTTTCAATACCCTCATATACATTCTTGATGTCTTCATCTTCAGCATACGACGTCGACATGTATGCCTGAACTGTCATTGTTGGTGTTGGTTTGCTATAGATTCTGATAAGAACAACGCTATCACTGAACCATTCGCAGTAATATGCTCCCTGCCCTGTCTTCGTATTCATAACGAATTCCATTCCCGTTATACCATATTCTGTTACTGTTGATATTACAAAAATCTAATCAAAACTCCTTGTCATCTGTTAATTTCACATTACTGACCTCTACTCTCTCTAGACTGAGCCTTTGCATTTCCCTCTTCAGATTTTCTAGCTGCCCTATCACGTTCAAACTTATGACATAGCACGCCCCGACTCGTAGAGCGTTATTCTTTCGTTAGTTATTCATCTTTGTCACATGGTCACCTCCCACTTACCAGCCTCCTCTCGGAGAAGCGAATGTAAAGCTATTTCGGTATCCTTTGCCAATGGACAGATCATCATGACACTTTTTCAATTACAGGCCACACGTCGTGTGGATACACGTTATGTGTCTTTAATGCAGTGGTTTCTGTTGGCCTCGCATCCCCATGATGTTGGCCACTGCTTATCGTTCCGCCTTCAGGGGCAGTTTCCCATTCCAAGGACACGAAAGTGCGGTGCACTTCTGTCCACTCTTCTGCTCTGCTTTGATAAGGCCGTTGGCAGACTGAGGGTGACTTCTTATGCCTGAAGTCTTTGGCCGCCAGAGCTGATTATTAATTAAATTTTAAGCAGTGGAGACTTCCGAACGCGGATCCGAGGACATTTTCATTACTAATCAAACACGATACCTCTAGACACTGTGTGTCACTCAGCCGTTACCAACTTAAATAGCGACTCATCTAAGCAGGCCACGGTTTTACAGCTGTCCAGGGTCCAACCGAAATGGCCACGGGGTCACGAGAGGCGATGCAGGCGATGTCGTGCTGTTAGCAAAGGCATTCGCGTAGGTCGTCTGCTGCCATAGTGCATTATCGCCGAATTTAGCACCACTGTCCTAATGGGTACGTTTGTTGTACACCCCACACTAATTTCTGAGGTTGTTTCACGCAGCACCAACAACTCTTCGCAAACGCTGTTACCCTCGGTCATTAAGGGAAAGCTGTCGGACACTGTGCAGTTCATGGTGAGAGGTAATGCGTGATACTTAGTTCTCTCGGCACATTCTTGATATTGTAGATCGCGGAATATTGAATACCGTAACGATTTCCGAAATGAAATGTCCCATGCTTCCAGCACCAACTACCATTCCGGGTTAAAAGTCTGCTAATTCCCGTCGTGGGGCCAGGCCACAATCACATCAGATATCTTTTCATGTGAATCATGTGAGTGTAAATGATAGCTCCACCAAACAACTGCCCTTTTATACCTTGTGTACGCGATATTATCGTCACCTGTATATGTGTGTGTGTAGCTGTCCCATGATTTTTGCGAACACTGTTTATGGTTCAAATGGCTCTGAGCACTATGGGACTCAACTTCTGTGGTCATTAGTCCCTATAACTTAGAACTAGTTACACCTAACTAACCTAAGGACATCACACACATCCATGCCCGAGGCAGGACCGTAGCGGTCTCGCGGTTCCAGACTGCAGCGCCTAGAACCGCACGGCCACTTCGGCCGGCCATTGTTTATATATGGCGGATTAGCGGCGAAGTGATGTAAATCACAGAAACTGAAAACTGGGCTGACAATACTTATCACTACTAAACAGCAAATCGTTCACTGACAAGTTAGCTAAAACTGAACGAAACTGCTGAGCGCCTTGGCAGTCGAGTGGTGTACGTCCAAATGCTCATGGCACGCTGGTCTGCTACGACTGCCTGATAACGATTATGTTTATGGTTTTATGAAATGCCGCATTCTGTGTTTCTGACAAAGGCCTTCAGGAGGGAGCCTCGAGGAAGAGAAAAACCTTTGGTACAGAAAGCAATTCGCTGAAACTGCGTCATATCACCTACGATAAAGGGCATGGAACATCTGTTCTTTTATGAAAACACGCTGAATGTTAAGGTTCCGTTCCAGGAGCCTGGTTTGAGAAAAGGGCGTCCTTCTATAAACAGCACTGGGTGTCTGTCAGTTAGCTTTGATATACGGCCGGCCAGGGTGGCCAAGCGTTGCTAGGCGCTACAGTCTGGAACCGCGCGACCGCTACGGTCGCAGGTTCGAATCCTGCCTCGGGTATGGATGTGTGTGATGTCCTTAGCTTAGTCAGGTTTAAGTAGTTCTAAGTTCTAGGGGACTGATGATCTCAGAAGTGCTCAGAGCCATTTGAACCATTTTTTAATTTTATTTTTTTATACGCCGGTTTCAGACATCTTACGCTAATGGAATATTCATCGCAGAAGCGAAGAAAAAAAAATTGTGGGCCTATTTCATACACCCATACCAGCATCATTTATTTCTATGTTTACATTGTGGTTTTACAAACGTTTAAAAAGTTACAAACTATTTGCTAAAACCATAACGACATCAGAAAATATTGTCCCGAATGTTCGCTTTGCGTTTTTAAAATTTCCTTTAGTTAGAACCTCTTGCCAATATAAAACAATTCTGTTTTTCAAGTAAGTTGTCACTTCTTACTTCTTTGCCTTTCCCACTTAAGATAATTATTATGAAAGCCTTAATTTTGAGTTTGGTAAAACCTTTCCAGGAGAGATTTATACATTTTGATAGAAACATTATCTTTACAGTTTATCGACGTTCTCTAATTAGCTCCCAAAATAAGTTATTAGGAACTGCTAACTTTAAATTCCCTATTCTGGGAAAGTCCAATTTGGAACGTGTTGTATCCTGCCTACTCGTCAAATATGGGATGCCCAGGAAACCTGCTTTCTCGGATCGCTAGACAACAATTCAAGCCAATCGTATCTGAGTTTTGTTGCAGAAAATAAATGAGGACACTTAATTTTGAGACATGCAGATGTGTCGCAAGCGAAGGGCGACATGCAAAATAGACCATGTCCTTTCGGTATCTACAATTCCAATAGAAATGAAGTAATACAGTCGATGCGTCTATGCAGGTTGCTGGTCTTGACGTTTCTGTAGAACTCGGAGCCGGACTGGGTGGCCGAGCGGTTCTAGGCGCTACAGTCTGGAACCGCGCGACTGCTACGGTCGCAGTTTCGAATCCTGCCTCGGGCATGGATGTCTGTGATGTTCTTAGGTTAGTTAGGTTTAAGTAGTTCTAAGTTCTAGGGGACTGATGACCTCAGAAGTTAAGTCCCATAGTGCCCAGAGCCTTTCTTTTTTTTTTCACGTTGTCGTCCTGGAAAGGTGTCGATCAGCATGTTTTGGCTGACGTCTTCTTCGCAGCCCTCTCTGCTCTAACGTTCCCGGCTGGTGATGATGGCGCTTGACTTTACACCGCAACTGGGCGTACATGACTTGGCAGCAAAACGGCCTATATGTTTCTGTAGTGACACATTATTCGTCGTGTAAGTATAGTGTTTTTGTTCCGATGGGAAGCGCTAAGCGGAGTAGTGAATTGGTTGTCGCCCGCAGTCGGAACCTTGGGTGGTTAAAGTCGAGGCGGAACGTGGTAGCCAGAAGTTGTCGGTTGTACAATCCAGTGGGAGTACCACGGTCGTTCACGGATGCTCGGTAGTATAGCTGCATAATGATTTCCTCCGTGTCGGTACAATAGGGGCCAGTTATTGTTCCAGAAGCCTCTGATCTGCCGCCACTGTTCTTGCAGAAAGTCTGTACAGGGAAAATTTTCGTACGTCGAATGCCATGGTTAGTGGTACTCTCACCGAAAGTGTCGGCAGTTGCGTTGAAGCCAAAGCGCCCATTTCCGCATAGTGTGTTGATTTTCTTTCTACGGAGCTTCATTTCCTCAATACGTCCTACAATCCGGCACATCTAGTAATTGTTGGTATTACTGACAACATGATTCGCTATGAGTCGCAATGCTAACCGTGAGTCTGTTTCAATAATGACTGTATCTTTATCTAACTGTCAAGTCCCTCTAATACTAAGCAGTGTGCTCCGCTGTAAGTATCGAGGATTCCAGAGGGCCTGCGATCTGTATGTTCGTCGTAATATGGCTTATATATGAATGATCTAGTCTGGATATTTATTTATTCTGCACTGTGTAGCCTCCATAGAGAGAGAGAGAGAAATTTGAAGTATGAGAACAATAATTCATTTACTATGAAAAACAGTCTTGATCACGATTTATTTATCAAGGTGACCTGTTTCGACCACTATTGTGGTCATCTTCAGACGATTGAGTAGGAACCTCTTTCGGTTGGAGAATCAGTAGTAGTGACTCTCCAACAGAAAAAAGTTCCTACTCAATGGTCTGAAGATGACCACAGTAGTGGTCGAAACCGGTCACCTTGGTAAATAAATCGTGATCAAGTCTGTTTTTAATAGTAAATATTTGTGAGATATTGATCCCTGCCACTCCCATAATGTATTCAAAAGTACATAATTCATTGCTTCGGTTACGAATATTGATCTGTGAACATGAAACCCATGGTTGATTAGTTCGCACAAAGAAATAACGAAAGAAGAATTTCCCTTGCCTATGGTTTTATTTTGATCAGGTCAGTTATAGGAGTCCCAGACACGCACTCGCATACAATATACTAAATAAGTTTGACTTTGGAATCTTCTTCCGCAGTATTACTCAGATAACTACGGAGTTTAATTACACACGCTGAAGATCGACAGAAAAGTACGTAATTCTACGAGACGATAAAAGGAAACTGATCTTTTCGGCATTGTCTTCCTCTTCGTAGATAGGAACGGATAGAACGCCTAAGGAGTAAAAAATATTTCGATCTTTTGCTACAGTTCGAAAAATATATCTGTAAGTATATCGTCATAAAACGAACATGCTGTGCCAGAGGCGTCCGCAGCTCGTGATCGTGCGGTAGCGTTCTCGCTTCCCCACGCCCGGGTTCCCGGCTTCGATTCCCGGCGGGGTTAGGGATTTTCTCTGCCTCGTGATGACTGGGTGTTGTGTGATGTCCTTAGGTTAGTTACGTTTAAGTAGTTCTAAGTTCTAGGGGACTGATGACCATAGCTGTTAAGTCCCATAGTGCTCAGAGCCAGATCACTATGCCGGAGGCGCGGAAATAAAACTGAAGTAATAAAAGACGATGTACGTGTTCGCATCCATTTAAAAAGATCTTTAACAGTTGCGGACTGATGTTCGGTTTCATCTATACCGTATCCCTACGGATTTCTGCATCTGTTGCACTGATATAGTAGAACGTGTGAAACTGTTACAACGTGGTGAAACACTATAAAAGGTATATGCACGTGATGGAAGTTTATTTCTAAGGCAGTGCCTACTGGAAAAGTATTTCACGGCCAAATTCCAAATGCAAAAATAAAAGGCTGAATTGCTCGTGTGCGTGGGTGCAACTCATTTTATGCGAATGTGCTTTCTTTTATGTATGAAGACTCTTTAACGCCGACAGAAGCTGACCGCAGAGAATCCGAACAACACAACACCGCTTTCTAAAGGCATCCTGCAAGTATTTCTGAAGCAGAGTCAGTAGCCGAGAGACAGCAAAGCAAGCGTAGTTGAGGTAAGGCAGGAGTAGCGTACGTTATAAAGTAATATATACTTTGGCTTCAGCAACCCACTAGCTTTCCGCAATTAAATGTATACTGGCTTACAAGATTGGTGAAGCACCCGGACGACTAAGTCCGAAGTCAGTGTAACTTTGTACACATCAGCGGCTACGTAGAGTTCGCGACGTGCCAAAATATTTTTTGGTCGGTGTCACTTTAGGTAAAGCTATCAGCCCAACTTAGATGCGCATCAATTGCATTTTAAGTTTAAGTAAATCGCGTTGTTTGTATGTAAAACTGTATTTTCTTTATGTAAATAATTGTTGTAGCAATTGCTTTACATGGAAGGAAAAAAGAAATATACTTCAGGTCAAGGCAATGCTGAAAACCTGTGTGGCAGAAGAGTGTATACAGCAACGCACCTGGTCCCTGAGAAATTCGCCGACGTCCGTCAGATGCAACGTTGAATTGTTAAAGAGTGGTGCTGGCGCTGTTCGCTTGTTCAAATTTAATGGTTCCTGAAAATTTAATGTGGTCTCGACGGCAGTTTGATTTTGGTCAGGCAATCGGGGAGTTGTCTGAACGCGAGTGTCCGTTGCATCTGAGCACAGTCTGGTTGACGTCATGAGGTTGGGTTATTCGGCGTGGGAGCTTGACTAGTTGAGTACCAGAGAATACGATTGTTTAACGGGTTCTTTTAGCTGATTTATAAGGAAATTAATACGAGTTCCGACAGATATTCATCTCAGGTCCAGTGTTGAACTCGATTCGAGCTCTTGATGAGTCCCAGGATACTTAAGCGGTCCAAATAGGTAGATGAATCAGTAAGGAGTAACCAGATTACTGGACGCTTACAGATCTGCTGCGATTCGATGGTTTGTGTTTTGAGGATTAATTTGAATCCTCGCAAAGTCTGGATTTGTTCCCGTCTGTAGCAGTAGTCCTGTGCAGGAACCTCTCGCGGAAAACTGGTTGATGGCTGAGTGTTGTGTATTGCAGGTTGAAGTGCTTTGAGTTCGTGGTTACGTCTCAGGTGCTGGATATTGTGTCATCAGGCGCTAAGCAAATTTTACCGGAAATGGAGATTTGTTAGCGAGCACTGAATGTGACAGAATTTACTAACTTGAACACTAGATTTTATTATGTGCCATAAGGGACCATTAATCTGAACTGCGTTTAGTACTACTATTATCTTCTTGAAAGCTGAAGCGAGTCCGAGTCCAATTATATATATTGCGCAACTCTGAGACGAAAACATTCTACCTCCCAGATTTCGGGAATAGCCAAATCTTTGCTATTGACAGATGACCTGGTAAGATGAAACACGGATAGTAAAGGACGAAATCTCATAAAAAGGGTATAATTAATGAAACAATTTAATTTATTAAACGAAGTCGGTTAGAGAGAAACATATTGATAGTAAATTAGTATGTTTCACCGCGAAAAGGTTGCGAGGTGCCGAGATGGAGCACAGTTTGTACCTCTTTAATTCTGAGGAATTTTCAATGAGAACGACACATGAACTCGACCCTCTCCTTACTTACCTACTAATTAATTATGCGCACGGTGGTCACGAAGGGAAATGATGGTGGACCCTACAAATTGGTAAAATAAGGAGTGCACACTCATAATAATTTAATAAAAATCGTGATCTACCCAGAAAGAAAAAAAGAGAATTTTATCATAATAAACAACAGGAAAAGGGATTCTGAAAATATCTACGAAATGATATGCGGCTTAAGTATTGCAATGACATTTATTATACATCAGAACATAAAGGTACATGAATATCGACACAACCAGTAGGTTAAAGGATAAGGTATCCTGAACTACTATGCGAATAAGACTTGGCTCGAGAACAAGGGCTCCCACTCTCTGTGATGCAATAGCTTGTCGATAATGACTGGAGGTCCTAATCAATCAAACATTACTCTCTTGACCACATTGCAGTATCGCGACTAGTAGTGAGAGCTCACATGGGATCACATGGAGAAACACACAAGGTGGATTTCTGGCAAAGCGAGCGCGCGTGTTGTTGAGGACTTCAGTATTAAATTGATAGGTCCTACAATGCCGGAGCCGCAAAATACTTCACCAATCCTGAAATTTGTAGCAGGTCGTCGGTAGGCAGCTTTCTGATGACGTAGTCGCCGACTTCAGGTGTGCAGCAACTCTGTTTCAACACCTGCCCTCGAAAGCTGTCCGAGAATTCTAAGTTCTGCCGAAAAAAGTGCGACTACGTCACAAGACCATCAGACTCCGACGAAGATCAGATCCCGAAAAACATGCGCCCACACAACGCAATAGCGAAGCCAACATTGCTGTACTCCCTACCCTCCTCGAAACCCGCGAAGCACCATTCAGTTCTGATTCCAAAATTCCCCCACACTGTCTTAGAACATGATTCTCGCCAATAGCGACCGTTCCCTCCAACTTCGACCAGGGCTTTATGACGTCATCTAGTCTCAGTTTAAGTTGACCAATCATGCCTCTGCTATTCAGCTGAGGGCACTGAACTTGCTGTTTGACCGGCTACGAAAACAACCTGCCTAGAACACCGGCCATCAGGCGCCAGGCAGTCGCATCCAGCAGGGCACGGTCCACAAGTATTCTCTGAATCAAAGATGACAATGCAGTCAGTCGGTGCCAGGAGTCTATGTTCTGGACGCGCTGGAATGGTAAACACATAAACTGCGGCGACACTCAGAAGTCTAACAGGTTGTTTCGCCCGGCATACAATAGGTGAAACTCGACCGATGTCAGTCGTTCCACCAGGCGCTTAGGCCCGTTGTACGACTCTCTCAGTATTCGGAGAGGTGCAGCCACCAGTCAGATACGCAGTGTGCAACGTCCTCCGACGCTCGCCTTGCACAGACCACCCAGGGAAGTAACCCAACATGCATAGGAATCAAGTCAAAAGTATTTTGAGCAGTACAAATACTCTCATTACAATAACATCATTCGGTCTGTTACCACCGTGCAATGACATAGAACATTGATAAAATTGATGAAAATGAGAGGTGACATGGAAAAGAGGGCATGTAATCATATTCGTAAGTTGAGTCAGAAATATTAGTATAGATTTCTTGCTGTAGAAAGGATACAATTAATTGTTACGATTTTTATTTACTTATTGAAATAGTTAATTAAAGTTCGTTGAAATAGATAATTAGCATAATTATCTATTCTTGATTTTATAGCTGCAACCAGTTAACTATGAAGTTATTTGTATCACTTGTGTTGAGTCAGACGTCAGACCGCTGGGCCAGCCCGTCGCCTTGGTGAGCCACATTACACTTCATAGTGTCGGAAGTTCCATGCGGCTTTTCGCGGATGATGCTGTAGTATACAGAGAAGTTGCAGCATTAGAAACTTGTAGCGAAATGCAGGAAGATCTGCAGCGGATAGGCACTTGGTGCAGGGAGTGGCAACTGACCCTTAACATAGACAAATGTAATGTATTGCGAATACATAGAAAGAAGGATCCGTTATTGTATGATTATATGATAGCGGAACAAACACTGGTAGCAGTTACTTCTGTAAAATATCTGGGAGTATGCGTGCGGAACGATTTGAAGTGGAATGATCATATAAAATTCATTGTTGGTAAGGCGGGTACCAGGTTGAGATTCATTGGGAGAGTGCTTAGAAAATGTAGTCCATCAACAAAGGAGGTGGCTTACAAAACACTCGTTCGACCTATACTTGAGTATTGCTCATCAGTGTGGGATCCGTACCAGGTCGGATTGACAGAGGAGATAGAGAAGATCCATAGAAGAGCGGTGCGTTTCGTCACAGGGTTATTTGGTAAGCGTTATAGCGTTACGGAGATGTTTAGCAAACTCAAGTGGCAGACTCTGCAAGAGAGGCGCTCTGCATCGCGGTGTAGCTTGCTGTCCAAGTTTCGAGAGGGTGCGTTTCTGGATGAGGTATCGAATATATTGCTTCCCCCTACTTATACCTCCCGAGGAGATCACGAATGTAAAATTAGAGAGATTAGAGCGCGCACGGAGGCTTTCAGACAGTCGTTCTTCCCGCGAACCATACGCGACTGGAACAGGAAAGGGAGGTAATGACAGTGGCACGTAAAGTGCCCTCCGCCACACACCCTTGGGTGGCTTGCGGAGTATAAATGTAGATGTAGATGTAGATCCTGGCCTATGTATATCCTGGCCTATGTGATCAGAAATAAAGTCCTGTCACAACAGGGTCGGATCCAGCGGTCATAAATACTGCCTGCTGCAGCAACACAGTGTCTTGTCATCATCTGCCCCAGCTCTGAGAGGCGCTCCACGACGGTCGTCGACCCGACGTGGGTCATCCAGCCTGCTACTACTTGACGCCAACTCCGCTTTTGGCCTGTGTGCTATTTGTAGTGCTCATGCTGCCAGGAGATGAACTGGTACCTTCCAGTCGGAGGCTGGCTGACTAACCAGGGCGCTTACGCGAGGCACTAGGTTCACATGGCTTTAAGCACTATGAAGTTTTAACATCTGAGGTCATCAGCCCCCTATAACTTAGAGCTATTTAAACCAAACTAACATAAGGACATCACATACATCCATGCCCGAGGCAGGATTCCAACCTGCGACCGTAGTAGCCATGTAGTTCCGGACTGAAGCGCTAGACTACCGCGGCCGGCAAGGCACTAGGGTTCGCAACTCTACCTGCATTTCTACCCAGTTGTCACCTGTTTCCGTCACACACTTTGCTACTGCAGACTTCCGTCCACATGGAGCTGTCGCTGCATCATGGGTCAGTGTGCCGGTTTCCGGACTATGGCATCTCTTCTCCTCGCTGCTGCATGGCTTGATCAAAGCTGTGCCGGCTGTACCTATCCGGCACCTGACGTTGCGCCACTGCGGACAGCACGAGGCCACATTGTCCATACCAGCTGAGTCGGGCTGCTATTGACGTCACCGCATACCACTGCATTCCGCTGCCAGCAATGCTGGCGCCTGGGCCATCCCACGACGTAAGTACTGACCGCAGAAAGTCGATACCCTCAACTGCCGTAATGATTGAGATGAATAAATACGTGGCCGCCCACTGTGACAGAGCGGTTCTAGATGCTTCAGTCCGCAACTGCGCTGCTGTTACGGTCGCAGGTTCGATTCCTGCCTCGGGCACTGATGTGTGTGATGTCCTTTAGTTAGGTTTAAGTAGTTCTAAGTCTAGGGAACTGATGACCTCAGATGTTAAGTCCCATAGTGCTTAGAGCCATTTGTACCATTTGAATAAATACACGGTAGTTTCTTCAAACGTCTGTGGTGATCGACCATCTGATTCGAAGTACCTAGAGTCCCGCCAACCATCCTGTACCAATATTGTGGCCTGTAGTGAGTTTATTAACACTCTAGCCATCCGGACTTCGCTGAGCAGACGATTATCAGTGGGAATTGCTGGTAGCCATCCAGAGTGGTGTAGTGATTGCGAGCGGTGTAGATTTTCCACCTAGTGGAAAAATCTAAGTTTGTCCGAAATTAATTGCATTGCCACTGGACAATTTGTAGTGGTATAGGAATATTGATCATTTTAACACTAGAACGGAAAGCCAGCCCTTGTTCTAAATATTTTATTTTTCATTCGACGACTAGTTGCGGTCCGAGACCAATTTTCAAATCAACGTAACAAATTCGAAAATGGCTTTTCCGAAGATGTCGAAAATTGGTAATGTACATTTACAACATATACAGATATGACAGGGATGAGGGAAAGAAATACAGTAAAAGAAGAATGGGTAGCTTTGAGGGATGAAGTAGTGAAGGCAGCAGACGATCAAGTAAGTAAAAAGACGAGAGATGGTAGAAATCCATGGGTAACAGAAGAAATACGACTTTAATTAATGAAAGGAGAAAATATAAAAATGCAGTAAATGAAGCAGGCAAAAAAGAATACAAACGTCTCGAAAATGAGATCGACAGGAAGTGCTAAACTGCTAAGCAGGGATGGCTCGAGGCCAAATGTAAGGATGTAGAGGCTTATCTCACTAGGGGAAAGATAGATACTGCCTACAGGAAAATTAAAGAGACCTTAGGAGAAAAGATAACCACTTGTATGAATAATAAGAGGTCAGATGGAAACCCAGTTCTAAGCAAAGAAAGGATAGCAGAAAGGTGGAAGGAGTATATAGAGGTTCCAGACTAGGGCGATGTACTTGAGGACAATATTATGGAAATGGAAGAGGATGTAGATCAAGACGAAGTTCAAATGGAATGTTGTCTACTCCCGGGGCCTTGTTTCGACTCAGGTCTTTCAGTGCTCTGTCAGACTCTTCACGCAGTATCGTATCTCCCATTTCATCTTCATCTACATTCTCTTCCCTTTGTATAACATTTCCCTTAGGTACATCGCCCTTGTATAGTCCCTCTATATACTCCTTCCATTATCTCCAGGATTCTTTCAGGTATACAACCTTCTTTTATGATTCTTGAACCAAGTGTTAGCTATAATTAAGTGATGCTGTCTGCAAAATTCTACCAGACGGCATGCTCTTTCATTTCTTACCCCCAATCCATTTTCACCTACTATGTTTCCTTCTCTCCCTTTTCCTACTCTAGAATTCCAGTCACCCATGAGTATTAAATTTTCGTCTTCCTTCACTACCTGAATAATTTCTTTTATCTCATCATACATTTCTTCAATTTCTTCATCATCTGCAGAGCTAGTTGGCATATAAACCTGTACTACTGTAGCAGGCGTGGGCTTCGTATCTATCTTGCCAACAATAATGCGTTCACTATGCTGTTTGTAGCAGCTTACCCGCACTCTTATTTTTTTATTCATTTTAAAAATACTCCTGAATTATCCCTACTTGCTTTTGTATTTACAACCTAGTATTCACCTGACCAGAAGTCTTGTTCCTCCTGCCACCGAACTTCACAAATTCCCACTATATCTAACTTTAACCTATCAATTTCCCTTTTTAAATTATCTAACCTACCTGCCTGATTATGGGATCTGACATTCCACGCTCCGATCCGCAGAACGCCAGTTTTCTTTCTCCTGATGACGACGTCCTATTGAGTAGTCCCCGCCCGGAGGTCCGAATGGGGGACTATTTTACCTCCGGAATATTTTACCCAAGAGGACGCCATCATAATTTAACCATAGAGCAAAGCTGCAAGCCCTCGGGAAAAATTACTGCTGTAGTTTCCCCTTGCTTTCAGCCGTTCGCAGTACCAGCCGAGCAAGGCCGTTTTGGTTAGTGTTACAAGACCAGATTAGTCAATCATCCAGACTGTTGCCCCTGCAACTACTGAAAAAGCTGCTGCAGGAACCATACGTTTGTCTGCCCTCTCATCAGATACTCCTCCGTTGTGGTTGCACCTACGGTTCGGCCATCTGTATGGCTGAAGCACGCAAGCCTCCCCACCAACGGCAAGGTCTATGGTTCTTGCGGGGGGGGGGGGGGGGTTGTGAAGGTAGCAGGTGTAAAATAAAGATTAAGTATCACTTACACAGACAGCACACCACAGTTATGAGTCGAATCAAATGGAACGGAAGCTATAGTTGAGAAGGCAGTGTGACAGGTTTGTAACCTACCCTGATTTTATTCAGTCTGTTCAGCAAAAAAAAAAAAAAAAAAGTCAGGCAGATATCTAGGAAAGGGCATTGAAGTACAGGAAGAAATGAAAACTTTCAGGTTTGATGATCACACTATAATTCTGTGAGATGTGGCGGATGAGTTGGAGTGATAGATGAACGGAATGAACTGCTGTTTTGAATGAATTAAATTTTTCCGGAGACGTATTAGTCTCAGCTTTATCTTTCATAAGAACAGAAGCTGAAGTAATGAATTAAAATTTGTTGCAAGGCTGGGACTTAAATCCGAGTCTTCTGCTTGCTTAGAAAATCAGCCTGGGAAGCGGGAGACCCAAGTTCAAGTCCCAGTGTTGGTGCTAACCTTCATTTATTACTTCAACTACAGTCCCTACCGAAGATAAGGATTAGACACAAATGTCTCCTGGAAAATGTAATTCCCTCAATTCAATACATCACCTACGCCTGCGGTAGAATTAGGATTTTCCCCATTACTCTGTTCCAATGTAAGAAAGCCACGGCAATACTGACATTTTAGCAATATTGACAGTTTAAGATGGGGAAAAAAGGGCTGAAGGCGTGAATTGAAGTTGGTGTTGGGGAGAGCGTTGGACTGAAGTCGTCTGTGCAGTCGCTGTAACAACAATGGCGCGGTGCTGTGATGTTAGCACATGTGCCTAGTAATCAGGAGACCTGGGTTCAAGTAATAGCCTTGTAAGAAATTTCAGTTCTTTGCTTCATCTTCTATCCTTATCGAAGGAATGGATAATTTCTTGAAAAGAGATAGGTTGAATATTAACAAACGTAAAACAACAACAGTTGATTGAAATGAAATTGATTTAGGCGACACAGAAAAAATTTTGTTAGAAAATGAAAAAATGAAAGTAGTGCCGTAGCTTTTCTATTGGGGCAGCAAAATAAGTGAAGAAAAGCGAAGGAGAGAGGACATAAAATACAGACTGGCAATAGCAAGAATAACATTTATAAAAAAGATAAGTTTGTTAATGTCAAATGTAGCGTCCATGTAATAAAAAACCTTTTCTCCATATGTTTGTATGGATTATTCTTATATAAAGTGAAACGTGTACGATAAACAGTTCAGACAAGATGAGAATAGGTTTATAAATGTGGTGCGAATAGATGGGTGGCTCTAATTATTAACAAAAGGTACTACGTCGAATAAGAGAGAAAATAAACTTATGTTGGAGTATTACTAAGATGAGCGATAAGTTGATACTTAATTCTGTGTTTATTCGTCTATACATCATTTACAAAACTATTATCAGGCATTTCATCTTAATCGAAAACTAAATAATTTATAAAAAACGATCTAATTTATTTATAAAGCAGTATTATTTCATTTAGATCTAGATTAATGTTGAAATGTTGAGTGTTTTTGTACACAGAAACGACTTTACGAGTAATTTAAAAAATAACTCTATATAATTCGGTAGTATCACATTATTGCTTATTTCCCACCCTACACAGTAAAACAAACTACATTACACTAAGCTACTCCGGACTACGCACACACACACACACACACACACACACACAAACACGGCACCAAGACCTTGGTGATAATTCTGTAATGCTGTTGAATTCTTTGTTTAGTCCACTTGGTCCGTTGTAAGGTGCTGAGTCAGCACGTCACCTGAAATCTTCAGTTTCGAAAAGAAAGAATGGAAGGAAACATGTTTGTATGTGTTTGTTGCTGGTGGGGGGGGGGGGGGGGCAGGAAATGTAGAGGAATATCAAGATTTGACAACACTAGAGACGTAGATTCAGATGTAGGCTGCAGCAGCTGATACAGGGAAGACGAAGGCCAAATACAAAAAACTAAAGTGAAAACCACAACGTTGGCACATATTTTGCCAAAAAATATTCTGGAGGGCTTTTTCCAAATTTCCATTTTGATGGTGGTAATGTAGACGCAGCTCGCGGTTCGTTCACGTTCCTTATCCTTTACAGGCCTGCTTTTACACTCAGCGTTGCGTGCGCGAACTAAACCTGTGTGGCGTAATGAGGGAAACGCAAACTCATTCGTTAACCCCAATTGCCTTCGTTATTTGCATAATGCCTTCGGCGAACGGCGTAAGAATTACCAAAGCTGTGCGTGCTGTTTGCGAAAGAAATTACAGCGTGTGTTCTACGGGTCTTTGTTCATTTCGTCGTGCAAATACTGCGTGACAAAACACTGTTTGTCACTAGTTCTGAGAATGTAATGTAATATCATAGTGAAATTAGCAATGCGCTGCCACTATTAGGGTCAAATATATTTTTGGGAAACACGCTATGCCAATGATTTCACCTACGCATAGCACACAAGCATACAACATGCGCAAAATAAAAAGAAAATGATGAACGACTTATTTACAGCAAAGATGATAGGTGTATTCTGGATTAAAATTATTGCCATTAAGATTAATTTTACAATTCTGAGGACGATTGTAGACGTCTCGGCTATTTTCGAAGGAGGCAGTCTGCTGGTTTCGGTTTGCAGTCTTTGTACTTCGTGGCAGGCAGCAATGGCCGAACCTGTCGTTATTTCTAGTGTTTCAGGAGACGAAGAAATCGGTATGGACGAAGTCTGATGATTAAGTGAGGTGGAAGATCATGACATCTCTCATAGATGACAGCAGCTGTAGCACAGTTCTGCCAGAATGGTGTCGTGCGATGTAGCACACTAGACACGTTAAACCATTTGTCGTCCACTTTGGGCGTGTATGTTCGTTCCCCTTCAGAAGGCGATTCAAGATGTTAATGTGGTTGTCCACACCCAGTTTCTGTCCGTTGCTAGGTGTTATTAATAGATGATACCTTCTGCTTTACTGCAGCCGCCAGTATCGAAGGATCAGTGACTGCAGGTTTTAGTGCAGCGTACACTACTCGCTATTAAAACTGCTAAACCAAGAAGAAATGCAGCCGATAAACGGGTACTCATTGGACAAACATATTATACCAGAACTGACATGTGATTACATTTTCACGCAATTTGGGTGCAAAGATCCTGAGAAATCAGTACGCAGAACAACCACCTCTGGCCGTAACAACGGCCTTGATACGCCTGGGCATTGACTCAGGCAGAGCTTTGATGGCGTGTACAGGTACAGCTGCCCATGCAGCTTCAACACGATACCACAGTTCATCAAGAGTACTGACTGGCGTATTGTCACGCGCCAGTTGCTCGGCCACCATTGACCTGACGTTTTCAGTTGGTGAGACATCTGGAGTATGCGCTGGCCAGGGCAGCAGTCGAACATTTTCTGTATCCATGAAGGTCCGTACAGGACCTGCAACATGCGGTCATGAATTATCCTTCCAAAATGAAGGGTTTCGCAGGGATGGAATGAAGGGTAGAGCCACGGGTCGTAACACATCTGAAATATAACGTGAAAGTGCCGTCAATGCGAACAAGAGGTGACCGAGACGTGTAACCAATGGCACTCCATACCATCACGCCGAGTGATAGCCACTATGGCCATGAATACACGCTTCCAATGTGCGTTCACCGCGATGTCGCCAAACACGGATGCGACCATCATGATGCTGTAAACAGAACCTGGATTCATCCGAAAAAATGACGTTTAGCCGTTCGTGCACCCAGGTTCGCCGTTGAGTACGCCATCGCAGGCGCTCATGTCTGTGATGCAGAGCCAAGGGTAACCGCAGCCATGGTCCCCCAGCTGATAGTCCATGCTACTGCAAACGTCGTCGAACTGTTCATGCAGATGGATGTTGTCTTGCAAACGTCCCCATCTGTTGACTCAGGGATCGAGACGTAGCTGCACGATCCGTTAGAGCCATGTGGGTAGGATGCCTGTCATCTCGACTGCTAGTGGTACGAGGCCGTTGGGATACAGCACGGCGTTCCATATTACCCTCCTGAACTCACCAATTCCATATTCTGCTAACAGTCATTGGATCTCGACCAACGCGAGCAGCAATGTCGCGATACGATAAACCGCAATCGCGCTAGGCTACAATCCGACCCCTATCAAAGACAGGAAATGTGATGGTACGCATTTTTCCTCCTTACACGGGGCATCACAACAAAGTTTCACCAAGCAACGCCGGTCGACTGCTGTTTGTGTATGAGAAATCGGTTGGAAACTTTCCTCATGTGAGCACGTTGTAGGTGTCACCAACGGCGCCATCCTTGTGTGAATGCTCTGAAAAGCTAATCATTTGCATATCACAGCATCTTCTTCCTGTCGGTTAAATTACGCGTCTGTAGCACGTCATCTTCGTGGTGTAGCTATTTTAATGGCTAGTAGTGTATTACGGTTCTGTCACTGTAGGCGCCACTAGGAAAAGTAACGGGCACCTCTGTTACATGTCAGCGGTTATGTCAGCCAGGGCCTGAGAAACATACTTGGTCCACTTTCATGTCAAAGGCCGGCAGGTCAGGCCGCTCCACGTATCCCAGAGCGACTACGGTTGCGGACTAATTATCGGCGCGACTCGACTCCTCTCTGGGTCTCCGACGAATGGGTGATTTTCGTCAGTGTGTGTTACGGATGTGGACTGTGGTTAGTCATTGAACATGAATCACTGACTGGTACTGCAGTGTTGACTATGAAAGACGAAAGTGTGTATGTGTGAATTTCTCCAGTGAAGTGTTTAATTGTTAAAACATAAAACTTTAAGCATTAAAGCATTTACCCAGCAGTACGTAGATTTGCAACTTGTCGCACCTAAATAATCAGTTTCATTTAGGTGATCCTTTACACGCTGCTCGATATTTTTCCTATTCTATTCCATGAAGTGCTTAAGGCATCATAACTAGTTAGCCCATTAAGATGTGTTTTACGATACGTGCAGTAAACATAACAACAGTATCTACTATGACCATAAAGTCACCATATCCCTCATGCAGCAGTACACCTGTAAAAGAGCGATCACAGATCATGCTAACCTGAATTTTTCGCTGCAGTTTGTTAAGGTTTGTAGCTTCCTGTAGAGATCGGACCAAACTACACGTTCAGGTTCCGCGATTTCTCGAAGGGAACTTATTAAACAAACTAGTGTCTATCAGATGGTATCTCGCGCAGCATTGTCAAATTTTACTCCACACTTCATGCGTGGTAAGCGGTAAGAAAGACACGGCTTGCTCCTCAGTGAGGTCTAATTTCTTTGATCTTTTAATAGTGGTCATTTCGTGAAGGTATGCAGATGAGAAATTAAAATGAAAGATTTTTTGCAGGAGCCTTTCTATAGTTGTCATAATGACGTACCAGATACACTTACTTAATTAATTTCTACTTGTGATCCATGCAGTGCTTACGGCATGAGTTTTCATGTCTTGTACAGTACTTCGCCGTACAAAAGTTACTGAGTAATTGTATTAAGTACGAGCCTTCTTTAAGGCTTCTAGTCTTAATAGTAGATTACCCCTAATTTACCATTCGAGAGAATAAGAAACTGTTGCCTTGACACTGATGTCTTCCTGATAGAGCAGTTTTCTGTCGATGTTATGTGTTCTTGGGACTTAATATATTTGGCACTCATTGAAAGATTCGGAGTGGCCGAGCGGTTAAAGGCGCTACAGTCTGGAACCGCGCGACCGCTACGGTCGCAGGTTCGAATCCTCCCTTGGGCATGGATGTGTGTGACATCCTTAGGTTAGTTAGGTTTAAGTAGTTCTAAGTTCTAGGGGACTGATGACCACAGCAGTTAAGTCCCATAGTGCTCAGAGCCAAGCCATTGAAAGATTTATATGAGTTGTAGCACAAGTTATGATGTTGATGTATAGGAAGAAAACAAAAATTATGTTTTTCTCTGTTTTCCTTCTCTTAATCTTTCTTACAGCTGATTTGGTTAGTAAGAAGTATATCATATGATAGATTATTTATTTTGAAATTATGTAGCATTCTCGCCTCCCGCGCCAGGGTTCCCGGGTTCGATTCCCGGCGGGGTCAGGGATTTTCTCTGCCTCGTGATGACTGGGTGTTGTGTGATGTCTTTAGGTTAGTTAGGTTTACGTAGTTCTAAGTTCTAGGGGACTGATGACCATAGCTGTTAAATCCCACAGTGCTCAGAGCCATTTGAAATTATGTGGAACTTCAAATAATTTGTTTCATAAAGAATTAACTTTAGTCCATTTGGATATTTTTCTATAAGATAACTTGTGGTTTCTCAGCTCGTGCTCTCACGATGTTGTTTGTGCATTTTTCGATATATTTTGTTATTGGTAATTCATAAGTAGTTAGTATTTGTAGCTTATTTTGAAGCAAATACCATGTACAAGAGGCACGTGTCTGTCGCACCAGTCTGATAGAATGTGTGGTTATTTTTACAGTTTACTTATAACAATGATTTCTCTGACTTTTGTTTCATTGTTTTACAACGGACTGGAAGTATCGAGACTTTATAATCGTATTTGTTCAAGGTTTAGAGTTATTCGATTTCTTATTCATTTTATTAATGTAATATTGACCTAGTCTGTAGTTTTCCAAGTAGTTTGAATATATCATAATGAAGCTCCAATTTTCTATCACTAAAGAATGTCAGTTAAACCGTTATGTGAGGTGCTAAAATCTTTATCTCAGCCGGCCGGGGTAGCCAAGAAGGTTCTAGGCGCTACAGTCTGGAACCACGCGACCGCTACGGTCGCAGGTTCGAATCATGCCTCGGGAATGGATATGTGTGATGTCCTTAGGTTAGTTAGGTTTATGTAGTTCTAAGTTGTAGGGAACTGATGACCCCAGAAGTTAGGTCCCATAGTGCTCAGAGCCATTTGAACCTTTAACTTTGTACTGTTGACATCCTTGATCAATGGTCTTTGGTATAGGCTTTGTCTGCATGCTGGCCATGTGACTATCAGTTATCACTTATTGTCTAATGCGTAATTCTATGTCAGAGCATTTATTGCCTTCCTAAAGATGTGCAATTACGAAGAGCTTAAAGTTGGATTGTAATTTTCCATGCCCATAATCGTAATGATATATGAGTAACAGTAGAAATTTTTCCAAGTATTACTTCGTGTTCAGCCATTTACCTAACAATATATGTTCATAATTTCCTGTAGTTAGTTTCCTTCTTTTGGTTGCAACACATACAGAAAACACTTTATATTAAAGAAACCGCCTGTAGCGGGAAAGAGCTATTATAGGGGTATATGACATAACGTGTTCTGATTATCGTGTGTTTTGTAATGGTCTATCAGTTACAGACATTGCACCTAGGCTGCCTGAACTTGAACGCATCTGGGGGTTGCAGAACTGTTACTCCACAACTGCTGAGCATGTACTGAGCGAGTCACAGCACCATGTGTTCAAGTTAACAAACAAAAGCCAAAAGCTAATCTGCTGTTCCGCACTCATGATTTGATACTAAATGACCAAACACAGCTCACACACAATCTCTCTCTCTTCTAAACTGCACCTGTCGCAGTATTTTCAAAAAACACTCCTGGAAAAGGAAAAAAGAACACATTGACACCGGTGTGTCAGACCCACCATACTTGCTCCGGACACTGCGAGAGGGCTGTACAAGCAATGATCACACGCACGGCACAGCGGACACACCAGGAACCGCGGTGTTGGCCGTCGAATGGCGCTAGCTGCGCAGCATTTGTGCACCGCCGCCGTCAGTGTCAGCCAGTTTGCCGTGGCATACGGAGCTCCATCACAGTCTTTAACACTGGTAGCATGCCGCGACAGCGTGGACGTGAACCGTATGTGCAGTTGACGGACTTTGAGCGAGGGCGTATAGTGGGCATGCGGGAGGCCGGGTGGACGTACCGCCGAATTGCTCAACACGGGGGGCGTGAGGTCTCCACAGTACATCGATGTTGTCGCCAGTGGTCGGCGGAAGGTGCACGTGCCCGTCGACCTGGGACCGGACCGCAGCGACCGTAGGATCCTACGCAGTGCCGTAGGGGGCCGCACCGCCACTTCCCAGCAAATTAGGGACACTGTTGCTCCTGGGGTATCGGCGAGGACCATTCGCAACCGTCTCCATGAAGCTGGGCTACGGTCCCGCACACCGTTAGGCCGTCTTCCGCTCACGCCCCAACATCGTGCAGCCCGCCTCCAGTGGTGTCGCGACAGGCGTGAATGGAGGGACGAATGGAGACGTGTCGTCTTCAGCGATGAGAGTCGCTTCTGCCTTGGTGCCAATGATGGTCGTATGCGTGTTTGGCGCCGTGCAGGTGAGCGCCACAATCAGGACTGCATACGACCGAGGCACACAGGGCCAACACCCGGCATCATGGTGTGGGGAGCGATCTCCTACACTGGCCGTACACCACTGGTGATCGTCGAGGGGACACTGAATAGTGCACGGTACATCCAAACCGTCATCGAACCCATCGTTCTACCATTCCTAGACCGGCAAGGGAACTTGCTGCTCCAACAGGACAATGCACGTCCGAATGTATCCCGTGCCACCCAACGTGCTCTAGAAGGTGTAAGTCAACTACCCTGGCCAGCAAGATCCCCGGATCTGTCCCCCATTGAGCATGTTTGGGACTGGATGAAGCGTCGTCTCACGCGGTCTGCACGTCCAGCACGAACGCTGGTCCAACTGTGGCGCCAGGTGGAAATGGCATGGCAAGCCGTTCCACAGGACTACATCCAGCATCTCTACGATCGTCTCCATGGGAGAATAGCAGCCTGCATTGCTGCGAAAGGTGGATATACACTGTACTAGTGCCGACATTGTGCATGCTCTGTTGCCTGTGTCTATGTGCCTGTGGTTCTGTCAGTGTGATCATGTGATGTATCTGACCCCAGGAATGTGTCAATAAAGTTTCCCCTTCCTGGGACAATGAATTCACGGTGTTCTTATTTCAATTTCCAGGAGTGAATTTCCACTATGTGTCTTCCATACAGCTTGTCCACTTTTACTCCATTTACTTATATAATTGTGATTGTCTGCGCACTACATACACTGAAGCACCAAAGAAATTGGTACTGGGATCCGTATTCAAATAGCGAGATATGTAAACAGGCAGAAAACGGCGCTGCGGTCGGCAACGCCTATGTAGGACAACAAGGATCTGGCACAATTTTTAGATTGGTTACTGCTGCTACAATGGCAGGTTATCAAGATTTAAGTGAGTTTGAACGTGGTGTTACAGTCGGCGCACGAGTGATGGGACACAGCATCACCGAGGTAGCGACGAAATGGGAGTTTTTCCGTAAGACCTTTTCACGAGTTCACCGTGAATATCAGGAATCCGGTCAAACATCAAATCAGCGACATCGCTGCGGCCGAAAAAGGATCCTGTAAGAACAGGACCAACGAACACTGAAGAGACTCGTTCAACCCTTCCGCAAATTACTACAGATATCAATGCTAGGCCATCTACAAGTGTCAGCGTGAGAACCATCCAACGAAATATCATCGATATGGACTTTCGGAGAAGAAGACCTACTCGTGTACCCTTGATGACTGCACGACACAAAGCCTGACGTCTCCCTGGGATCGTAAACACCGACATTGGACAGTTAATGGCTGAAAACATGATGCCTGGTCGGATAAGTCTCGTCTCAAATTGTATCAAGCGGATGGGCGTGTGCGGGTATGGAGACAATCTCATGAATCCACTGACCCTGCGTGTCAGAGGGGACTGTTCTAGCTGGTGGAGGCTGTGTAATGGTGTGGGGCCTGTGCTATTGGAGTAATATGGGACCCTTGATACGTTTAGATACCACTACGACAGGTGACACGTACGGAAGCATCCCGTCTAATCACCTGCATCCAGTCATGACTATTCTGCATTCCGACGTGCTTGGGTAAATCCAACAGGACAATGCGACACCCCACACGTCCAGAATTAGTACAGAGTGGATCCTGCAGCACTCTTCTGAGATTAAGCACTTCCGCCGGCCACCAAATTCACCATACATGAATATTATTGAGCATATCTGGGATTCTGTGCAACGTGCTGTTCAGAAGAGATAATCACCCCCTCGTATTCTTCTGGATTTATGGACAGCCCTGCAAGATTCATGTTGTCAGTTCCTTCCAGCACTACTTCATGTTAGGTCCAGGCATCCTGCATACTCGTTTCGCTAAGAAAAGTGTCAGACAACTCGTATTAATGAGTTTTACTACAAAATACAATTAGAATACTTGACTTCTATAGATGTACTGCAAGCAAAGGGTGACATATAAAATAATCACTCTTCTTCGAAATATACAAACACAAGTCTGTGCTACATAGAGATTCCTAGTGACGTGGCTAATGTTTACGCTGCTATCGCAGTGCCTGCCACAAGTCGGGCGCGCCGCTTATGTCCTCTTCACCCAGTGCCACTGCTGTCACGTTGTCGTCCTGGAAGGGAAGTCGGTCAGTGTGCGACTGGCTGACTCCTCACAGCCTTCTCTTCCCTGTCGTTCCTGACTGGCGTGCCTGGGCTGACTTTACGCTGCAACGCTTCAGACATTATTCGAGTCCATGCCACGCCGTGTTGCGGCACTTCTGCGTGTTCACGGGAGCCATACACGATATTAGGCAGATGTACCTGTTTCTTTGGCTCTTAAGTGTATATTCATGTTTTACAATATGTACATTCACGATGGAGTAAGGAAACATCTTCATACCCTTGATATTAATTACCTGTTACAACTGCCTATTTCAACTTTTACTCCGTTTCTGCTTCACCTTCCACAAGTGATGTCTATTCAAGCTATTCTTCAATAATGTCGCTTTGCAATAATTTTATTCTGTTTAATTTGTTAATTTAATTTACACACACACACACTGTTCATTCAATATTTAGTGTAAATATTATTCTGACTTGTTTCATTTACATTTATTTACTGACTTCATTTTAAAATTATCACTTACATTTCCACTGCACTGCTGTCACAGATGACATTCTATCTGCGCTTCCAACTCATTGTTGATGTCTCGCATCTTATTCAATATTTTTCACCAGTATTGTAACATCTTTTCAATTTGCACATGTTCGATGTGGACAGTCTGTCAGTCATTGTAGTACGTTTGATTGTCTGTTTTGTCGGTTGCGCTTCATTTTGTACACCGCACCCTATATCTGGCCTTTTTACAATTGTTACAGCGTGTGTTTCAGTGTGAAACACTGTCTCTTCTGTATTTTACGACACAGTATGGATAACATAGTAATTTAGAATTTCTAATCTTGTTTTATGACTGTTTCAACTTATGCCCTCTGTGTTTCCGAGAGTGGCCCTGTTGTTTACTTTGCCGTGCCGGCTGTTGCACGTATTGCATACGTCACCATCGTCGGACGTAATTGCTTCAGGAGATACGTGCGTTTATTCGTACGCCCAGATCATTTGCAAACAGTTTTGAAAGTCGAGTTGGTTAGAGTAAGCAGGCACATGATAAGCATGTTGTGAATTAGTAAATCTGCAAAAAATTTCTTACATTGGTCATTTTGACACTGATATTTATATTCACAAGTCAAGTCCTCCAACAGAGTAATCCACTGTTTATAGGTTTGTTTCCTGAAACAATTAAAAGATTGATGTCTGGCAGCAGCAACACGAACTTGTGAGCCAAACATTTCGCAAGCTTTTCTTTAATATCGGAATAAGAGTCAATGTTCTAAAGTAGGTGACAATTCCTGAATAAGCTGAAATACAGTAGGGCCTGAGCAAGCTAATAAAGTGATTTATTCCCAGAATGAGATTTTCACTCTGCAGCGGAGTGTGCGCTGATATGAAACTTCCTGGCAGATTAAAACTGTGTGCCCGACCGAGACTCGAGCTCGGGACCTTTGCCTTTCGCGGGCAAGCGCTCTACCATCTGAGCTACCGAAGCACGACTCACGCCTTAATATGCAGTGGTTTTTATTGTTGTTGCTGGCCGTCCTTGCTTTCTTCAACTCGGGCCAAGCGCGCTATCAAGACCTCAAATGATACAGGCAGTCACTGCAGTCAGTTGAGCTGTGGTTGCGGAATTGGTTCCAGTTGTCTGAAAAGTATGCTCCGAGTTGAGAAAATTGACAAAAATATTCCTGGAAAGGACACGGATTGGCATTCCAAGAGTGTAACAGTCGCAGAATAAAGCCACGCAGTGTAGCCACAAAAAAGTACTGAATCAAGCACTCTAAAGAAGTTTGAAGAAACTGTCCTGCTAAGTAATTTTTCTCTTTTTCTCCAGTATAGTTTCGTTTTACGTGTCATCCAATGAGGAGAATGCTGTGCATTTACACTGTCTCTTTCTCAATAATATCCAGTATTTCTCCTATCCAAACTTTTTGCTGTGAAATTTTTTAGATTTTTAAACTTTTTGACCTCAAACTATTTATGGTGATAGTTATCAAGTTTATTTTCGTAACCAACATGTTGTGAATGTAGTACGTGAATGCTACTCTTAATTCAGCAAAAACATCTAGAGCAGCAGAAAATTGTTTCTCTGCTATAGATCCTTAAAAGTATCCATTGCACGCTTGCTACCTAAAACTTGCTTGACATGGTGGCAGTATTACAGAAATGTGGCAACCCAATGAGAAATATTAAATAACATTTGATAAGAGTATGTTACAAAATGGTACTTGGCTACAATATCCGGTCTGATAGATGTTGCTCTAAACCTAATATAATAGTACCTAATTTCCTTTGCTATCTCTTGGTAGTTTCTTTTTTTTCTTTACTGATCTTCAAGTCCCCCGAAGGGGGCGGGCTGGCAGCAGCTTACTACGCTGCTCTACAGCCTACAGACTTTTTTTAAAAATGGAAGAAGAAAGAAGGGGTTGACAATGTTAATAAAATACACAGGAATCAGACAAGTAACATAGGAGACACACAATTAAAAAACATGGTGACAGTCTGGTTTCTGTTCGCAAGAGATAAAAAAAATCACACCCAGCGACAGTGTGATGGCCGTTCGCAACACTTCCCAAAAGACACAACACGGAACACTCACTGTAAAACACTGCACGAAAATGGCGGCACAAAGATGACACTCCCGAGCCAAAGGCAAATGGTGGGGGGGGGGGGGGGGGACCTGGAGGACGGGGAAAAACAAGGAGGGAGGAGAGGACAAAACGAAAAGAGTGGGGAACCAAGGAGGGAGATGACTCATAAGGGGGGAGGGGGGCAGGGCAGATGCAAGAGGGAATGAGAAGAGGCAGAGGAGGAAAATTCATAACTACTCGGTGGAGAGGAGGGGGCAGAGAGAGGGGAGGTGGAAAAAAAGAGGATGGAAGGGGGGAGAGGAAGCCTGGGAAAAGGACAGAGGAAAGGAGGGGGAGTGAGGATCAGAGATGATAGGAGGGATAAATGGAGGGAGAGAGGGCATCATCCAGGAGGGGCAGCTGACGGAAGCCACCTTGGGAAAGGAGATGAAGGGTGTAAAGATGGAGGGTAGGCGGGGACACAGCAGTGAAGACATGGCAGGGGGCGGGGATGGGAGAGGAGAGGAGCAACGAGGGGGTGAGGGGTATCAAGGCGGTGGGAGGTGTATAGGATGCGGATATGTTCGAGAAGTAGGAGCAGATAGGGGAAAGGAATGAATTCATAGAGGATCCGCGTGGCGGACGGGAGGCGTATATGGAAGGCGAGGAGGAGTGCATGACGCTCAAGGATCTGGAGGGACTTAAAGAACTCTTGCTAGTCACTATAACTGAATGTTATGTTGCAGAACTCTGTTACAGGCCTAGCTATCGCGTACACAGCAACTGATAAGTAGGAAGGTAGTCTTCAGAGAAGTGTACTGAGCTGACTGCGGGCACTGAACTGTACTAATTGTGTGAATGTCTACGGTGCATCAAGTTTTGCTGCCTGTACACGGAAGGATTTTCAGGTCCCCCTGGACAAGGTGGGAGCAATGAAGTCCATGGCAGACAGCGCTGCCTATGGCGGCTGTTCACACTATCAGCAACCGTGTACGACGCGCCGGGGGATGTGGTTCGTAAACAGGAAGACATCCCTTTGAGAGTGTTATCTCGTGGCTTCTGAGACGAGCTCAGAGAGAGGCCATGCAAGTGGTTGTGCTTGTATGGTGGTGGCCCGTTGTGGTATTTGTTGTGTACCTCTTTCTTAGTACATAACAGGTAGAAAGTTCGTAGTAGTGTATTACGCATTGGATGCACAGAAACATTATTGTATTGATAATCAAACCTGTGTCTTAGAAAACTAGAAAAGGATGAAAAGAGAGGACAACCATTGGCATATAATCGTTTATTGCTACCACGGACCTACAAATCGACACTTTTAAAATGGTCTCCCTCCATAGGTTTAATGTGTATGTCTATCTACAGAATGATAAGAAGAGGTGGGCTATAGGGTGATGTAGCAACTGTCATATTAGGAAACCTGGTCACGAACAGAAATGAATAGTGAACATGAACACAACAAATGGAAGATTTGTTTCACTTATATTCCTCCAAGCATACAAAGACTCATTCTAAATGTTGCAACAAGAAATGGAGTCCAACTAGCGATGTCACAAGGAAGAAGCATGAACGATGGTGTTGTAGTGTGGTGGCTCAAAGCATAAATGTTCTGCAAGGATCCCAATGGCAGCAGCAGAGGGCGCTCGTGGTACAGACAACTGGAGGTGTGGTTTAGAGGGCACTCCTCGTTGGGTCCTCCTGATCTTGTGATACCGCTATCAGCGTCAAACGGTAAATGCAGTTCAGTTGCCAAATGTGATATGCCAGTAGAGTGTCCTTGATACATCATACCACATAATGAACCATAAAAATTACATTAATGGTATAAGTAGGCTCTTTGGGTTTTTATGTTGGTAACGGAACGTAGCACTCTGAATGAAAATCACTGACTGTGCTGTGTGCAGTCTGTGGCTGGCTGGCATTGTTGGTGTGGTGTCACCGTCAGACACCACACTTGCTAGGTGGTAGCCTTTAAATTGGCCGCGGTCCATTAGTATGCGTCGGACCCGCGTGTCGCCACTGTCAGTGTTAGCAGACCGAGCGCCACCACACGGCAGGTCTAGAGAGACGTACTGGCACTCGCCCCAGTTGTACAGCCGACGTCGCTAGCCATGGTTCACTGACAAATTACGCTCTCATTTGCCGAGACGATAGTTAGCATAGCCTTCAGCTACGTCATTTGCTAAGACCTAGCAAGGCGCCGTATTCAATTGATATTTATATTGTGAAGCATGTACAGTCAAGAGCGATGTTCTACAATTATGGATTAAAGGTAAGTATTACAGCAACTGCGTCCGTTTTTCTAAGTTCTCATTTCCTTGTAATGTTCCAGACCTCACGCCGGTCTGCGTGTAATTAAACGCGTGCATTTCGGCCTCCTCTAGCAACACGGTGTTGGCTCTTCTGCCAACACAGTAGTTGGAATATTCGCTATTGTAGTGTTGGGCAGTTGGATGTGAACAGTGCGTAGCGTTGTGCAGTTGGAGGTGAGCCGACAGCAGTGGTGGATGTGGGGAGAGATATGCCAGAGTTTTGAGAGCGGACGATCTGGACGTGTGTCCGTCAGAAAAAGGATATTTGTAAGACTGGATGTCATGAACTGACATATATATATTATGACTTTTGAACACTATTAAGGTAAATACATTGTTTGTTCTCTATCAAAATCTTTCACTTGATAAATACACCTATCAGTGGTTAGTGCCTTCAGTAGTTAGAATCCTTTATTTAGCTGTATGGCAGTAGTTCGAGTAACGAATATTTATGTGAGGTGAGTGATTCATGAAAGGTGAAAGGTTCAAGAGTCATAAAAGAAGGTTGTATACATGGAAGAAGCCTCGAGATACTAGAAGGTATCATATAGAATATGTAATGGTAAGACAGAGATTTAGGAACCAGGTTTTAAATTGTAAGACAATTCCAGGAGCAGATGTGGACTCTGACCACAATCTATTGTTATGAACTATAGATTAAAACTGAAGAAACTGCAAAAAGGTGGAAATTTAAGGAGATGGGACCTGGATAAACTGACTAAGCCAGAGGTTGTACAGAGTTTCAGGGAGAGCATAAGGGAACAACTGACAGGAATGGGGGAAAGAAAAACAGTAGAAGAATAGTTGGTAGCTCTGAGGGATGAAGTAGTGAAGGCTGCAGGGGATCAAGTAGGTAAACAGACGAGGTGTAGTAGAAATCCTTTGGTAACAGAAGAAATAATAAATTTAGTTGCTGAAAGGAGAAATTATACAAACGCAGTAAATGAGATCGACAGGAAGTGCAAAATGGCTAAGCAGGCATGGCTAGAGGACAAATGTAAGGATGTAGAGGCTTATCTCACTAGGGGTAAGATAGATACTGCCTAAAGGGAAAATTAAAGAGACCTTTGGAGAAAAGAGAACCACTTGCATGAATATCAAGAGTTCAGATGGAAACCCAGTTCTAAGCAAAGAAGGAAAAGCAGAAAGGTGGAAGAAGTATATAGAGGGTCTATACAAGGACGATGTACTTGAGGACAACATTATTGAAATGGAAGAGAATGTTGATGAAGATGAAATGGGAGATACGATACTGCGTGAGAGTTTGACAGAGCACTAAAAGACCTGAGCCGAAACAAGGCCCTGGGAGTAGACAACAGTCCGTTAGAACTACTGTCGGCCTTGGGAGATCCAGTCCTCACTAAACTCTACCATCTGGTGAGCCAGATGTATGAGACAGGTGAAATACCCTCAGACTTCAAGAAAAATTTAATAGTTCCACTCCAAGAGAAAGCAGGTGTTGACAGATGTGAAAATTACCGAACTATCAGTTTAATACGTCACAGCTGCAAAATACAAACGCGAATTCTTTACAGACGAATGGAAAAACCGGTAGAAGCCGACCTCGGGGAAGATCAGTTTGGATTCCGTAGAAATGTGGGAACACGTGGGGCAATACTGACTTTACGATTTATCTTAGAAGAAAGATTAAGGAAAGGCAAACATACGGTCCTAGCATTTGTAGACTTAGAGAAAGCTTTTGACAATGTTGACTGAAATACTGTCTTTCAAATTCTAAAGGTGGCATGGGTAAAATACAGGGAGTGAAAGGCTATTTACAATTTGTACAGAAACCAGATGGCAGTTATAAGAGTCGAGGGGCGTGAAAGGGAGTGAGACAGGGTTCTAGCCTCTCCCCGATGTTATTCAATCTGCATATTGAGCAAGCAGTAAAGGAAACAAAAGAAAAATTACATGTAGGAATTAATATCCATGGAGAAGAAATAAAAACTTTGAGGTTCGCCGATGACATTGTAATTCTGTCAAAGACAGCAAAGGACTTGCAAGAGCAGTTGAACGGAATGGACAGTGCCTTGAAAGGATGATGTAAGATGAACATCAACAAAAGCGAAACAAGGATAATGGAATGTAGTCGAATTAAGTCGGGTGATGCTGAGGGTATTTCATTACGAAATGAGACACTTAAAGTAGTAAAGGAGTTTCGCTATTTGGGTAGCAGAATAACTGATGCTGGTCGAAGTAGAGAAGATATAAAAGGTAGACTGGCAATGACAAGGACAGGGTTTCTGAAGAAGAGAAATTTGTTAACATCGAGTATGGATTTAAGTGTCAGGAATCGTTTCTGAAAGTATTTGTATGGAGTGTAGTCATGCATGGAAGTGAAACATGGACGATAAATAGTTTGGACAGGAAGAGAATAATAGCTTTCGAAATGTGGTGCCACCGAAGAATGCTGAAGATTACATGTGTAGATCACATAACTAATGAGGAGGTACTGAATAGAATTGGGGAGTAGAGAAGTTTGTGGCCCAACTTGACAAGAAGAAGGGACGTGTTGGTAGGACATGTTCTGAGGCATCAAGGGATCACCAGTTTAGTATTGGACGGCAGCGTGGAGGGTAAAAATCGTAGAGGGGGACCAAGAGACGAATACTTATGCAGATTCAGAAGGATGTAGGTTGCAGTAGGTAGTGGGAGATGAAGAAGCTTGCACATGATAGGGTAGCATGGAGAGCGGCATCAAACCAGTCTCGGGACTGAAGATCACAACAACATTGGTTATCGTTAGTCAGGGCCATTCTTTTGTAGGGATTGTTGAAAGTCAGATTGCCTTGCGCTGAAAAATATTATGTGTCAGTTTAGTGATGATCATAATAAGAGAGAAATGTCTAAGTACGTTCAGTTTTGCTCAGCTGTTTGAAAATCAAATAACGTAAGAGGTTTACCAGCACAGTCATTTATAATTTTTCTAAGGGGACGTTACATATGTCGACCATTAGCCGAGGATACGGTACCTCACTGGAATCTTCAGATTTTTTCTTGTAGCTTGTGTAATTAAAGTAGTTATTATTTATGGCTAATACTTAACTGTAGAGAGAATCTTCTTTGTATATGTAGTTTTTTGTTGTGCTTTAAAACAGTTGTGGTATGCATGTAGATTTGCACCAAATATTTCGCAGCTTTGCTTGCAATTAATTAGATATTTTCAGTTTTATATTAATGTGGTTTCTTATTTTACTCTTCAAATTGTGCTTTTCTGTGTCATCGTGTGAAATATAGTGACAATTATGGCGTGTGAAAAACATAATCGTAAGCTCCAAAAGAAACTGAGAAACGACAGTGCAAAAAAAAAAAAAAATGGTTCAAATGGCTCTGAGCACTATGGGACTCAACTGCTGTGGTCATCAGTCCCCTAGAACTTAGAACTACTTAAACCTAACTAACCTAACGACAGCACACACATCCATGCCCGAGGCAGGATTCGAACCTGCGACCGTAGCAGTCGCACGGTTCCGGACTGTGCGCCTAGAACCGCGAGACCACCGCGGCCGGCCGACAGTGCATACGAGAGTAGTATGGTAGCGCCACCGTGTAATGAATTTACTTATGTTCAACATAGTAATTTGGTACTTGTGGATAGAGGAATGTACCAGGCAATAAATAACGTTGTAGCCAGTGAAACAGCTAGTGAACAGGGTAGAACTGTCGATCGGTCGGTCGGCAACAGCTCGCCCCAGGAATCCGAAATGACAGGTCACAATCTTGCAAATACTGTAGCTTCAGGTTTTGCGTCATTACCCGTTTATCAATCAAGTCAAGACACATTTTCAGCCTTTCTAAATGCGAATGTTGCCGGTGCAAATGCACTGCCGAAAAGTACAGAGGAACATGTTGTATACACCAGTGCTTTGTTATTACAATTAATGCAACAAATGGGACCACAGCTTCAAAAGTTAGATACAATGCAACAAACTCAGAGACAAACATAGCAAAAGCTTCGAAAGTTAGACACAACGCTTGAACAGACACACGAAGATTTAACTGCTGCGTTACCTAAATACAAATAGAAATGTCAAAAAGTCTGAATGACGTAAACACACAAATTTGTGAGCATTTTCTACCTATATTTTCGAGGCATGAAAATGCATTACAGCATCACGAAGCAGCTATAAAAGATCTGTAAACTATTGTTCATAAAAATCACGACACCTTGCAAGCTAAAACTGACTCAGTTGCATCTACCGATTCTGTCACGCAACTTGCAAAGACTCAGGGAAACTTAAACCTCACAGTAGATACTCTAAAACTTGGTTCAGAAAAACACACGGAGGAAATCAGTTGATTATTGGAGAAAGTAGCCGAGCTTTCGGATCAGTTCATTAACTTATCTACAAAGGTAGATGATGATATGAATGACACAAGACCCGTAGTCACTGATACACAAGAGTATGAACAAATTAAGATATTTAAACTAAATCAAAATTAAATTAATATGCAACACAAAAGAGAAATGCGGGAACTACAAGATCAGTAGGCACAGGTAATTCAAGAATTACATATTTCAGAGGACACTCACGCTCCAATACAGGAAGAGGGACATAGAAATACGGAAAAGCACCAAAATAATAACACAGGGCATTTCGGAAATTATGAAAGAAATTGGGAAGGTGGACCGAATTTTGAGATGGAACCGCCGACACGACGTAACAATGACCTACATGCTACTCGCCGACACGATGATTTTGACTATAAGCTGTTCATTACTACACGTAAATTCAAAACATTTAAGAATTCCGGCAGCGACATTCATCCACAAGCATGGCTTCATCCGTTCTCTCATTGTTTTCCTCCCAACTGGTCATTAGAGCACAGATTATAATTTATGTGTGGCTACTTAGAGAAAGAACCAGCTGTAAGAATGCGATCGGTCATTCACGATTGTCACAGTGAAGGAGTCTTTTATCATGACTGCCTCTCAGCATATTGGTCTCAAGCCATTCAAGATCGCGTAAAACATAGTATCATAATGATGAAACATTTCGAACCATCTGAATTTTCCAGTATCGTCAAATATTTTGAAGACATGTTGCACAAGAATCAGTATCTGTCAAACCAATACAGCCCCTCAGAACATACTCGCATTTGCTTAATCAAATTGCCTGAACGTTTGAGACATATAGTTTTGGCAGGACGTTGCAAAAACGACAATAAAGCTTTTCCGTGACTCTTACAAGAATTGTAAATTGACACTGACAATCGCGGGGTGCGAAAATAGTAAAACAATCATTTCAGGTCACATCCGTCACAATTCCACGATGACAGAAATAAAAACTGGACACGACAAGGCTACTCTTACAACGCAAATCGTGACCAAAACAGACACCACCCGTATGACAACCGTTGGCAGAGTAATAATAATTACAGGGAAAGCTCACCTCCAACTGCACAACGCTACGCGCTGTTCACATCCATCTTCCCAACACTAAAATAGCGAATATTCCAACAATGCCAAACAGCCACTGAATGCACACAGCACAGTCAGTGATTTTCATACAGAGCGCTACGTGGCGTTACCAACATAAAAACCTAAACAGCCTATTTACAGTGGTTACAAAACTATTTTAAACGGGATGTAGTAACAAATGTAGATTGTGTGGTAAGAGTACTCAATTCTTACATCACATGGTGATTAGGCACATTGAATAAAGCCAAACAGCTATTAACATATTCGACAACCAACTTCAGAACACAAATAATCACAAGCAATGACTTGGGATAGCAGCACTACAGTGATATACACTGAAGAGCCAAAGAAACTGGTACACCTACTTAATATCGTGTAATAGAGTCCCCAGGAGGATGCATATATGCCGCAACACAACACGGCAGGGACTCGACAAACGTCTGAAGTAAGTCTGGAGGAAACGGACATCATGAATCCTGCAGGGCTGTCCTTAAATCTGTAGGAGAATGAGGGGCTGGAGACCTCTTCTGAACAGCACATTGGAAGGAATCCTAGATATGCTCAATAATATTCATGTTTCGGGAGTCTGGTGGCAAGTGGAATTGTTTATACTCAGAAAAGTGTTCCTGGAGCCTCTATGTAGCAATTCTGGACGTGTGTTGAGTCACATTGCCCTGCTGGATTTGCCTAAGTCCGTCGGAATGCACAATGGACATGAATAGATGCAGGTGATCAGACAGGATTCTTACGTACGTGTCACCTGTCAGAGTCGTGTCTAAACGTATCAAGTGCCCCATATGACTCCAGCTGCTCACGCCCCACACCATTACAGAGCCTCCGCCATCTTCAACAGTCCCAGTACCCTTGATGACATGCAAGGTCCGTGGATTCATGAGGTTGTCTCCATACCCGTACACGTCCACCTGGCTCGATGCAATTTGAAACGAGACTCGTCCGACCAGGCAACATGTTTTCATTCATCAACAGTCCAACGTCGGTGTTGACGAGCGCAGGCATGATTGGTACACGAGTGGGTCTTCGCCTCCGAAAGCGCAAATCGATGATGTTTCGTTGAATGGTTCGCACTCTGACACTTATAGAAAGTCCAGCATTGAAATCATCAATAATTTGTGGAAGGGTTACACTCCCGTCAATTTCATCGAGCCTCTTCAGTCGTCGTTGGTCCCGTTCTTGTAGGATCTTTTTTCGGCCGCAGCGATGTCGGTGATTTGATGTTTTACCGGATTCCTGATATTCATGGTACACTCGTGAAGTGGTCGTACGGGAAAACTCCCATTTCATCGCTACCTCGGAGATGCCTTGTCCAATCCCTCGTGCGCCTACTAAAACATCATGTTCAACCTCTCTTAGATCTTGACGGCATGCTATTGTAGCAGCAGTAACCGATCTACCAACTGCGCCAGACACTTGTTTTCTTATGTAGGCGTTGCCGACCGCATTGCCGCAATGTACCAGTAAACATCTTATATTTAAAACGCTTGTCTACACCAGTTTCTTTGGTGCTTTAGTGCAGGTGTGCAGATAAAGTGCCAACTGCAGTGAGCCACTAACTTAAGACTGCTGACGTAAAAGTTGACTAATACAATCGAGCAGAGTGACGCCGTTCAGACTGCAGCCATGTGTATGTGACAAACAGCAAAATTCTGCCTCTCAAATGTATAGGCTCTAGCGCTAATGTAAGCTAGCTGCAGGGGACGCTAAATGTGTGCACGTAAGAAATGTGCGTAGACTGCATTGAGTAAATTACATAAATACAATAAAAAAGAAAGGAAGTTCGTATCTTGTATAAGGCCACTGTTAATAAAAAATCATATAAACCGAAAAAAATTAAGAAGTGCGTATAAAATCGAAAAGTAGAAACATTGCTGTAACAGCATTCCCGTAATGCTGTAATGAGGAGAGACATGCTACAAATTATTAAACATAATTGCTAAAAAGTAGAAACGTTTCGCGTTAAAGAAGTTTATAAACAGTAGTTTATACAGATGGACATACGAACGACATTTTGCCGCGTGTCTGGTAAGTAGAGCCATGAAAAGTAGTAAATACGGTAAACAAAGGGGTAGAAGACGGTATCATGAACTAAAATTTCTTAACAAGTGAATGCTAAAATGGAGTAACTTCTGTTTGACCTGAGACAAATTTACAAACAGTAGCCTGTAATAGAGCGACATTGCAACGACATTTTGCCGTGCTTGCAGTAAACAGTGCTCTTAAAAGTAGTAAATACTGCAAGGAAGGGGATGTGGGTGCCATAGACTGAAATTAATTGGAAGCTAACTGCAAAAATGGGGCCACTTTTGCTTAGAATTGGAGAAATTTACAAATACCAAAAGAAGCCGAACATCGAAACGACTCTTTTTGTATGGAACATCTGTCTAAGAACACAGAATCACAAGCCATAACTTATGATTATGATTCTATGATTAGTATTAGACAGGTTTACAAACAGTTGCTTACAGCAGAGCATCACTGTAAAGACACTTTTCGCTCATGTAGCATATAGTCCTATTAAAAGCCTTCAGTACTGTAATGAACGGGGTACCATGACATAAAATTTTTTGTTAGAGGCTAATTGCTCAAATGGAGAAACTTTAGCGTGGCAGTAAGGAAGTATACAAACTGCATATGAAGCAGAACAGCCAACAAATTCCAAAGTCAGTTTAGGAAAAAAATTATCACGATGTAGTGAAGAAAGTTAAGATTAACGCAACCTACATTTGAAAATTGTGATGCACATGTAACTTTATAACTTACTGTAACGAAAAAGTGACTTGAGGAAAAGAACCTGATCGGTGAAGGTAACGGTTATCTGTGAACACATGCTATACGGGCGTGAGCAGTGGTTTATTGCTGTCGAGAAGTTCTTATTAGCAAGCTCCAGTTGATCATTCAAGATGTTTCCATCTCTTTTACCTATGTGCTTGCATATTTCAAGTCCTAACAATTCTGATTCCCAGACTTTTACTTCTTTATACAGTTTCTTCCATTGCCCCTGGAGAAAGGCCATAAATTATAAGTAGCCTGTTTATGTGTTTCCATGTTGGCAGCACTATAGACTGCATTAATATCACTGACAGGGCTCTGCGCCTTCGCTAAGAGACTCTGTGGCTGGTAGGACTCGTAGTTGAGAGTTAATAGTTAGCAGTGTTGGAGGAGGGAAAGTGTTAGCGTGAGCGGACGGTTTGGATGCGTGTCCATCATGGAAGTTTAATGTTGGTTGGAAATGGATTGTAAAATGATGATGTTGCGGCAACTGAATTATTAATGATTACATAACATTTGGAACTGGATGTCACATGATTAAGCTAAAATCTGCTAAATACATCTTTCGCTAACCATATGCCTATTAGTAGTTAGAGCCTACAGTAGTTAAAATCTTTTTATTTAGCTGCCTATAGTTGCTGCTTGCTGTCTTTGCTGTAATGTAGACTTTCTGTGAGGTAAGTGAGTCATAAAAAAGTGTAGTTTATTGTTAGGATTTCTTCTAATTCAGGGCCATTCTTTTGTGTTAATTATTTGCAGTCGGATTGAGTTGCGTTTGTATATTGTGGCTCATAAATGAGTAGGATAACTTTGAGTTGTATTTGTTAGGGAACACTTTGTAGGTCATTGTTGAAATATTAAAACATTCAGTTAGAATTGAGCAATTTAAGTAAAAATGTACAAGTTTTGAAATAAGCAAAAGCTCTGCATGGTACCGATAACATTTAATAGCATTTTGTATTACATGCACTGTGTAGGGAAGCAGCCTACTCACGCCATATAAAATTCACATCAGTCTTTCCATTGTGTGCCAGACTAGTCTGCTGTAAGTAGCTCTGACGTCATAAATGTTGTGTAATACTTTAAAAATCAAGTAAATAACCTTAAACGTTTCTAGCATGTCAGGAGTAATACTAAATCAATATGTGTTGGATATCAGTTCAATAACTTTAACCATTTTCGAAATTTGGATATTTTTCTGTAAAAATCATTGGTGCAACATAAAAGAGCTACAAACTTAAAAATTTATATTTAGATTCCTTTTGAATAATAATTTAGTAGAAACGGTATTCTGGATCTCAGAAATTAAAATTTTACTTAAAATTCATGATTTTCTGGTTTTTGTCTTAAAAATTAAGGAAGCAACATAGATGAAGTAGGCGAATAAATAAAACTAGGATGTTTAAATTTAAGTAGAAGGGAGTTCCGCTATAATCATAAAGATGTGAGAAGTTTCATCTGAATAACTATAAAACTATAGCGATAGCGTATCTCCAAAGGGCAAGTTCAGAGCTCGTCTACTGCGTGTGGTGTAATTAAATTAATTCTCTCCCCCAAAATATTTGACTTAGCCACGTCAGACTTTTATTATGATTACTTACTTGTGTGCTGATTGCACATTTAAATTGAGAGCTTCATCGGCCATCAGCAAAGGAAGCAATGATTTATTCGATAACTTAAAGTGGTGCATTACTAGCACAGCAGCTAAGTCGGGAGAGCGGATTTTGATCAGGCATTCCCTTTGCCGTCCGCACCGCGGCTTTATATGTAAGAACGCTGCGGGAGAGAGAAAGGCCCCAGTTCTCTCCAGATGCTGATTAGCGCACCACCTGTGCCGGGAGTCGCGTCGCGTCGGTATCGTTGCTATAAACAGCCTCGGATGCCGTAATAATTTACTCGGGATAGGCATAATCATGAAATAGTTTCCGAGTGAAGTGTTAAATCTGTGATGACTTTAATGATCTATCTTCAGTTTGCGTACGTCGTATTTTCACATGCCGCCACGGGAGAGACATTCTACCACTATTTAGCGTGGCGTTTGATGAACATTACCATCAAATTATGGCGAGCATTCACTTAAACATTTAATTTGAACAGTTATAGTTGCATCAGCGCATTAGACTCTTAACTGCTCTGGTAGTTGGATTGTGTGGATTCTTTGGTCTGTGTCTTTCAGAATATAGTGAACATTTTAGAGAGAATGATTTTTGATTATGAATCCCAGACAATCTCCTAATTCCTCAGAGCTATAAGCTGTAGCTATAAATGTATTTCTCAGATGAAGTGGGCACTAGGAATTCTAATTACAGGCTTCACGTTTTTCTAATCACTATCTGGTTGCCAATATTGTAGTTAGAGAGCCAGTGTTGAGAACGGCAAACAACATCATTAAATAAATAAATAATACAGAACATTTTATAACAACTAATCCACCTGCTGCCCCACATATGTTGCTAATCGGCCAGGAATGCATCTTTCCTACATTACATTCTGCATATATATTCAATTATTTCACCCGCCGCCGCACATTTCTTGCTAATTGGCCAGGAAAGAAACTGAGTAAAAGTGAAAGTGATTTTTAAATATTCGGATTCGGGAGTGAAATGCGACACGCAACTGAGTAATAGAACAGTGATAGTGTTACGTGTTCATGTGGACGACTCAATTGGATTAACGACGCATCTGGATTGACAGAGCTGGCACTGAGTCTAGCGGCGCTGCCGTCATCGCGAGAAGCCAGTTTCGCCTCACCGCAGTCGTCTGCCGCAGCAACCGGAGCCACACCTGCAGTTGCGGGCCACGCAAACACACAGCAGCCATCGAAGTGCCGTCTGCAATTCAACGCGCCGCGCCGCATCAGTAATCCTGGTACGCCGCGCCGGCAACGCCATACGACGTGCAGAAGGAACTAAGTTAAGTGAAAAGCTGTTAAAAATTTTACTAACCCGCACTAAAAGACTGTCAGTGATGGAACCGCCAGAAAAAACCGAGGCTAAACTTAATTCAGAACCTATGTCTGTTGAGGGAACTGTAAATCCAGACAACGATTCAAGTGTAAATATGCATGAAAATAGTAATGTTAAAGTTAAATATGAAGTAATGTCCCCTGACCGTTGTGTGAAAAGGGGCAATGATTCAATAATAGAGACCCCTGTAGTAAAGCAGAAATCAGAAATTGTAAATTTATTGGATGATAGTTTCTCTGATGAATTAAAAATGAAACAGACATCACAGATGGTACAGTTTAAGAAGGAGAAGTTAGATATGACTGATCAATCAGAAGTTTCATTTAGATTTGATGATTCTGGTGTTGGAGCTAGTTTTTCGTCACCTGAGTGTGATAAAGAGCTAGCTAGTGAGCAACCCAAAGATACTGGGGCTATTGATTTAAATGCAATATTACAAGCAATAGCTGCCAGTAACGCTAGAATGACAGCTGAGTTAAAATCTGATATAATTGAGGTAAATAACAGGATTGTAGGCAGCCAAACCAATTTTAATAAACGGTTTTAGGTAATGGACAATAAATTAGAATCCTATAAAGCTGAATTAAAGTCTGAAATAACTGAGGTCAAAAGCAGTAATGCTGAATTAAAATATGAGATTGTGGCCAGCCAAACTAATTTTAATAAACGATTGGAGGTAATGGACAATACCTTCAAGGCTGGTTGCAAAAAGTTGAAAGAGGACCTGGACAGTTTGAATTATATAATTGATTACAATCATGAGTATATTAAGAAAAAGGTTGCTCAACAATTTTCTGAAATGTATAAAACAGTAAAATCGGAAGTTTCTGAGGTTAGCAAAGACTTCCAAATGGAAGATGCGAAGCTGGAGCACAAGTTAACAGAAAAGATCGAGGCGGAATCTGAACTGTGCTCAGATAGGTTTAAAGATGTTAATATAAAAGTAAACATATGTCAAGCAGAAGTAGATGCAATCAAAACTGATACTACTCATGCAAAGAGTAGATAATGTTGAAATGAGAGTAGAAAATATTAGTACTAGCTTCAGTAACTTCTGGTAATGGTATTATAGAACAAGTTGTAGCTGGAAACGCTGCTTTTATCGGGTGTCGGCAGTTCTTGCGGTTCTATCCAGATAAATATATCCACCGGCTAGATTTCTGGAACGATTTTGAAGATGTGATTCCACCAACTTGGTCTGAACGAGAGAAAATCTCATTTATTTCAAGCCATTTAGCAGGTGACGCCATGCGTTGGTCAGCTGATGTTATGTTGAAGTGTAAAACATTAGCGGAATTTAAAACAGCTTTCATTAATGAGTATTGGTCTAGTAATAAGCAAAATGAAGTGTTGAGAGAATTATGGGGTGGAAAACGCTTCCATGCAGGCAAGGAATCTATTAAAGAGTTTGCCAGGTCATGGATCTCACGTTTGTCACATTTGGCCGAAAAGCTAAAACCTGAAATGATAATACTAGGTCTTGAAGCCAAACTGCCATGGTATTGGCAAACTAGAATTATATCTGCCCCTAGAGACAATCTGGATCGTTTAATTGAATATTTGGAACGTGTAGAGCGTGTGGCTGCCAATGAGGAGCAAGCACGTAATAACAGAAATGTTAATAACACTGGTAGTAATTTTATGAACGAGCAGAATGGCAATGTAAACATCAGAACGGTAGGTGTTCGCCATCCTAAGAAAGGTAGGAATTGGAGAAATAATTACCAGAACCAACAATGGCAACCAAATGATAGTAATTTTGTTCCTAACAAAAATGTGCAAGTAAATAACAGTGTTGAAAGCAATGCTGTGCCAGTTAACTATAATGGAAATAAAGGAAACAGTAGTAGGCCGAGGCAGGAAAACTAGTTCCCGTGTATGAGGACACTGGCGCTCACCAGGCGGTTACTTTTCCTAAGCCAGTAATTACAGTAATTGGTAAGACAGATCAGAATACCCAGACTGAGCATGTGGATGAGGGGTCGGTAGCATCTAAGGATACAGAAGAAATATTAGATCACTCACAGTATTTCATAGATATCGTGTTAGAGACGCTTTCTAAGTGGGAAGAGAAAGAGAAGGCGCAGCAGTGTAACGGTAGGGAAGAGCTACAAAATACTGAATTGTCAGGTGAAGAAGCAGAAGAAATTCATGCTTATATTTACGATAAGGATGATGTGCTCTTATCTAAAGTGCCTGTGCTGGACGTTGATACTGTACTAATAGATTTAGGACAGGAGGTAAGTGAGAATGTAGAGGGTAGCCTCTTGGGGGTCGATGAACCCAGTAGCTGTGACCAGTTGTCACTTGAGAAGGAACCCGACGATAATAGTGAAAGTGGTTTAGCTGTAACTAGTGTTATGCCCGGTCTGGAGGCGCAGAATCGCCCAGACTACAGTAATTTGGGTCATGTTCAGCAAACTAAATGTAATGAAGTCGTGCGGTGTTTCGATTTAAAATTAATAGACCGACTGGAAAAGGCAGCTGAAAATGTAATTCAGGAAACCACTACACACTTTGACCTAAATGTAATGAAGACAGATGTCGATCACTTTAGTTGGAGACAAATCCAAAAGGAACTATTGGATGAGTTTGAGGAACCACCTGTACAAACTACAATAAGCCACCCTATAAAAAAAGTGAATATGTTGGGTATCAATGTACGTTGTCTATTAGACAGTGGAAGTGAGGTGAGTGCGATATCTCAGTCATTCTTTGATGCTTTTCCTGGTAAAGACAAGCTTACAGTATTGAGGGTGTCAGGACTAAGAATAATTGGTGCTACTGGCAAGGTGTCAAACACGGTAAAGCAAGAAGCTATGCTGCCCTTTGATATTAATAGTAATTTAATTGATCATCCATGCTTAATTGTAAACCATCCCAGTACTGGGGTTTTAATTGGCATAGATTTCTTGTCAAAATATCAGAGTGTTGTTGACTTTGAAAGAAGCCAGTTAAAAATGGTCTTTCCGATATCCGGAGTAATTACGGTACCTTTTATTGATAAACATGTAGTAACTAATGATGAAACTTGGGAGCTGCCTATACGAGTCCAGAAAAATAGGAGATATTGGGACGAAGGTGTTAATCTTAGTAAAAGTAAGCTAAACACAGAAGAAGAAGCAATTATTTTGGACAAAATAGAAGCTAAATTGCAAGAAATCGATAAAATTTCAGCTATCAGAAGGAAGAACTGAGACAGGTTTTAAAAAGGCATCATAAGGTATTTTCAAATAGACCTGGCGAGGTCAAAGGTTATGAATGTCAATTAAAGGTGAAACCTGCCCAAGTATTTTTCAGGAAGCCATACCAAATACATGTAGCTAGGAAGGAGGCGGTTCGAAAGGAGATACAGAGAATGCTAGAGTGGGGTGTGATTGAAAAAGCGGTCAGTGAGTAGAATAATCCTCTTGCTGTTGTACCAAAAAGAGACGGGAGTGTCAGATTGGTCTTGGACGCTCGTTGGTTGAATGAAATAGTGGTTAGGGAAAGTGATAGACCGCAGAACATGGACGAGTTATTGCAAAAGTTCCAGGGAATAAAATTCTTAACCTCTATGGACATCACGTGTGGATACTGGAATTTGCCACTGGCGGAAAGTTCAAGGAAGTACACAGCTTTATTGTACGAAGGAGTTTGTTACCAATACCATGTGGTACCTTTTGGACTTAATATCTCTGTTTGTGCCTTCGTACCAGCCTTAAGTAATAAAAAAAACAGTCTACATAGATGATCTGTTAATAGCAACTCATACCTGGGAAGAACATATAGTTATATTAGACGAAGTGTTAGAGGCTATTGAGAGAGGTGGCATGAAACTAAAGATTGAAAAGACAGAGTGCGTTAAAGAGAAATAGGTTTCTAGGGATATATGATAAGTGGAAAAGGTATTCTGCCTGACCCAGGCAAGCTAGCAGTCATCGAAAAATATAAGGCTCCCAGAAGCAAGAAGCAGTTGAGATCGATGTTCGGTCTTTTCGGTTTCTATAGGCGTTTGGTTAGTGATCAGGCTTTTAATGTGCCCTGTCTTCACCTCCTGCTGAAAAAGAATACCCCTTGGGTTTGGACAGCAGAATGTCAACAGGCGTTCGAGGTGCTTAAACAATCTTTAATTAATAGTCCTATTTTAAATCATCCTGATTTTGAAAAACCAATCTGTATGTCTGTTGATGCTAGTGGCTATGGTATAGCTGTGGAGATATTCCAAGTAGAAATAGAGAACGAACCAGAAGTGCACAAGACTATAGCTTTCGCAAGTCGATCTTTACAGGCAGCAGAAAGAAATTATGGCATCTCAGAACTGGAAGCATTGGCAATTGTATTTGGGGTACAGAAATTTGAGCAGTATATATTAGGTCACAAGATAGTTGTTTACAGTGACCATAAGGCGTTGACCTTTTTAAAGACCTGTAAGTTGAGGAATGCTCGTATGGTAAGATGGTCATTGTATCTCCAGCAGTTTGACCTTGAGGTTAGATATATTCAAGGGAAAGATAATTTGGTAGCTGATGGGTTATCTAGAAGTGCGGAGCTCTGTGACGACGCGGGAATTACAGCAACAGACCTAAGTGAAGTACGAATGTTTGCGTTGCACGAAGTAAGGGAAGAAAGAGCATTAAAGAGGGTGATTAAGAACTTGAGACGTGAGCACAATGCAGATAACCAGCTGAAATTAGTAAAGAGCTATTTGGGAGATGCGAACTATCATAAGGTTTCGCAATACTACTGTCTGCATAAAGGTATTCTGTTTAGGAGGAAAAAGGTAGGTGTTTCTGAGTGGAAGCTGTGCTTTCCCTCACAACATGTAGACTTACTGATCGACTGTGTACACCTGAGGTATGGGCACTACGGTGCAAAGAAGTGTATTGCAAAATTACAAGAGAGGGTTGTGTTTGACAACATGTACCGCCGCTGTTGCCAAGCGTCTAGCATCTTGTGTACTGTGCCAGAAAGTCCGTGCTACAAACACCAGAATACAAAGGGATATACATTCAGTAGAGCCAACTGAAACCGTAGAATGACTGGCTTGTGATTTGTTTGGCCCCTTCCTGCTTCGAGAGGTGGGTGCACCCATGTTTTTGTTGTTGTGGATGGATTTAGTAAATATGTTAAGCTATACACAATTAAAAGAGCAAATGCAAAAACGTTGGCAGAAAAGTTGGAAAAAGATTTCTTCGTGAACGTTGGCGTTCCGAAGAATTTGCTGTCACAAAATGGGCCTCAATTTACTTCTGATAGATTTAATGAATGTCTGGATAAGGCCGCAGTGAAACATCTGAAAATATCTGCGTATTTCCCCAAAGGAAATATGAGTGAACGTATTATGAGATAATTGAATAGGCTTTGCAGGACTCATTGTGCTCGGAAACACTCAAGTTTGGCAGAGCACATGAAGTATTTTGACAATGTAATTAACAACTTAAGGCATGATGCAACTGGTTTTGTGCCTTGCAAATTGATGTTTGGCCAAGAACCGCACAATGTGATTGCAGATATGGTAGAATTCCCTATTCTTACGCAAATATCCACAGACGAGAAGAAGTTAAAGGCTAGGACAAATATAAGAAAAAGAGCATTGGAAAGGAAGAAGCGTCATGACGCAAAAGCTGTACCCACCAGTTTCGAAATAGGTCAGTTAGTTCTTCTCAAAACCAAGGAAAAATCAAAGAAAATAAATGCAGAAACAAAGAAATTCATGTTTGTATACAAAGGACCTTTCAGGATCATAGGAAAACCACATGCCAATGCATATAGGCTAGAGTATCCTAAGAGTAAAAAACTATTAGGTCTCAGGAACGTGATAGACCTAAAAGAAGTTCATAGGTAATGAATGAATTCTGTAGGGAGGAGGTTGTTCTGTAACCTCTACACACTGTGGCAGCTGTGCAGTCCCAGCTGTGTGAGATCTTCTTTCCCATTTCAGGTCTCACTCAATCTTCAACTTTACTATCTACCTAAAATTTCGCCCTCTGCTTTCCAACAAATTAAATTTTCCGTTATGGTTATCAAGCCAGCATTAAGCTAATGATTTCTGTAGGGAGGAGGTTGTTCTGTAACCTCTACACGGGATGGCAGCTGTGCAGCCCCAGCTGTGTGAGATCTTCTTTCCTTTTCAGGTCTCACTCTCTCTTCATCTTTTCTATCCACCTAAAATTTCGCCCTCTGCTTTACAACAAATTAAATTTTCCGTTATGGTTATCAAGCCAGCATTAAGCTAATGATTTCTGTAGGGAGGAGGTTGTTCTGTAACCTCTACACAGGATGGCAGCTGTGCAGTCCCAGCTGTGTGAGATCTTCTTTCCTTTTCAGGTCTCACTCTCTCTTCATCTTTTCTATCCACCTAAAATCTCTACCTTTTCTTTCCAGCACATTAAATTTTCCGTTATGGTTATCAAGCCAATAATAAACTAATTAATTCTAAGGGAGGAGGTTGTTCTGTAACCTCTACACAGTGTGGCAGCTGTGCAGTCCCAGCTGTGTGAGATCTTCTTTCCTTTTCAGGTCTCACTCATTCTTCATTTTTTCTATCTACTAAAGTTTCGACTCCTTCTTCCCAATACAAAAATTTTCCGTCGTGGCTATCAAGCCATGAGTTCTGTAACCATTCTATCCACCGATTAGTGAAGAAAATACCTAATGTGACAAACCTATTAGTGACATAAACAATAGAGAATTATGATGTAATTAAGATACAAAGGTATTTGTGTAACAAGTATGTATAGAACCCTGGTAATATTATAAGTACAAAGTGTTATTTTATTGGAAATGGTCCACCAACAATAATTTAGGCAGTGAAACCTATTGTATACTGTAGAGCTAACTAATTAATAGTAGAAGAGATTGCTTAGTGTTATGAAAAATATGCAGATAAGTTGTAACAATGAACTCCCCTTCTGTAGCAAGGAATGGCAGAGTAATAGAATAGAACAGTGTTTGTGGTTGAGACGTGAAGGACACGTCCCTGAAGTATTTATAAGGTTGGAGCTGGCCATTATTTTGGTGTTGGGTGTGCAGTGACACACCTACATGTATTGAGGTTATGAGTTGGAGGCGTGAACGAGACCATAGGTACCCTTATGTTAGATGAGACCGAGCAGCTCATGGTGTCCTATAGGTTTAAGGAATTTAGCATTACGCTTGCCCATAATTACTTAATGCACTTTAGTGGTAGGTCGAGAGAGACTACCTGTGGTTTCAGCGTCCGATCGAGTGGAAATGGATTGCCACGTGAGCAAACTGATCAGCTGCAATACATTATAGATATGAAATAAATGTGCTATCCTATGCGTTAAATGTTAATAGGGTGAGTGTTAAATAAGTACATACACTAGTAACATACTTGAGTAACATAATGGCAGACGTGAAACATTATTTATAGCTCAGCATAAATGCACTTTGAGCAAGTAAGTACATAATTGCAGATGTGGAACTGACACAGCAGCAGAGGACCAATAAGTGGATTTAGTAGTCAACTAAACGTAGTGTGTTTTGAACACTCAGAACTGTACTATTACCACAAGTTACTCACATGTACAAAGAAGCTGAGAAGACAACTACTAATCAAATATACTCATACTATCTCTTAGAATAAGGTAATCAAAGATGAGTCAGCTAAGTAAATAAAATCCAAATGTATCAAGAATGTAATTGGTTCAGTATTCCGGCCCAGAAATAATAAATTGAAATTAAATGGGATTTATGATTTTATGCTTTGAGCATAAATTTTCACTAGTACGTGACTAACGGTGTTTTGAGCCATTTGTTTATCGATTTTATGACAGTTAGGTAACCGCAAGAGTAAAATTGAAAAAGTTCTGTTAACTTTGTTCCAGTAACATATTGAAAGATAAAATGTATATACCCCCATTTCATTGTGACCCACCCTTAGATAATAAGTCAACAGAGTCTGAGGCACTCTTTTTGTTTGTTCTACAGGACAAACCAGATAATGGCAGCCAGGTAGCTGCGTGAAAGCGAGGAGTGACTTGGACAGAACTCACAGTGACCCCTCCCCTTTCCCCATGTAATTTAGAGGGAACGTGAAGGACGCACACCATAGCAACTTCCCCTCCTCTACCCTTGTGAATGGAAGCGTAGAACGCCAGCCAAAGCGGCTACAACCACGTGTGTAAAAATGAAATTGTCATGAATTGTGAAATTTTCTTTCAGGTTTAGAAAAGACTGCTAAGATATATTTATCTGTTTATGTATCATGAATAACTGTGTTATTTTATTTGAATTTGTGTATGTAAATATGTATTTAATGGATTTAAGATTTTCATAATTTTACATATTCTATGTGTTTGTCTGTCTAAGGCTATATGTAAGCCAGAGTGTTTCATTCATTTTGCTTAAATTTTGAGTGATAATTTTGCTTATTAAGCAGTGAACGTCCCAGCAATTTAAATAATTGAAGTAGGTAATAAGTTTTCTTTTAATATTTCTATATGTTTACATTATATTTTAATTTTTCATAGGGAGTTAAGCTGTACTCTTGCTTCCCATTTTGTAATTAATTTTTTTTCCATTTACATTTAAAAAAATTAAGTAGAGGGTGATGTAGGGAAGCAGCCTACTCATGCCGTATAAAATTCACATCAGTCTTTCCATTGTGTGCCAGCCTAGTCCGCTGTAAGTAGCTCTGACGTCATAAATGTTGCGCAATACTTTAAAAATCAAGTAAATAACCTGAAACGTTTCTAGCATGTCAGGAGTAATACTAAATCAATATGTGTTGGATATCAGTTCAATAACTTTAACCATTTTCGAAATTTGGATGTTTTTCTGTAAAAATCATTGGCGCCACAGATATGAGCTACAAACTTATAAATACCTATTTAGAATCCTTTTGAATAATAATTTAGTAGAAACAGTATTCTGGATCTCAGAAATTAAAATTTTAGTTTAAATTCATGATTTTCTGGTTTTTGTCTTAAAAATTAAGGAAACAACATAGATTAAGTAGGCGAATAAATAAAGCTAGGATGTTTACATTTAAGTAGAAGGGAGATCCGCTATAATCATAAAGATGTGCGAAGTTTCAACTGAATAACTATAAAACTATAGCGATAGCGTATCTCCAAAGGGCAAGTTCAGAGCTCGTCTACTGCGTGTGGTGTAATTAAATTAATTCTCTCGCCCAAAATATTTGACTTAGCCACGTCAGACTTTTATTATGATTACTTACTTGTGTGCTGATTGCACATTTAAATTGAGAGCTTCATCGGCCATCAGCATAGGAAGCCATGATTTATTCGATAACTTAAAGGGGTGCATTACTAGCACAGCGGCTAAGTCGGGAGAGAGGATTTTGATCAGGCGTTCCCTTAGCGTCCGCACCGCGGCTTTATATGTAAGAACGCTGCGGGAGAGAGAAAGGCCCCAGTTCTCTCCAGACGCTGATTAGCGCACCACCTGTGCCGGGAGTCGCGTCGCGTCGGTATCATTGCTATAAACAGCCTCGGATGCCGTAATAAGTTACTCGGGATACGCGTAACCATGAAATCGTTTTCGAGTGAAGTGTTAATTCTGTGATGACTTTAATGATCTATCTTCAGTTTGCGTACGTCGTATTTTCACAGGCCCCCGCGGGAGAGACATTCTACCATTATTTAGCGTGGCGTTTGATGAACATTACCATCAAATTATGGCGAGCATTCACTTAAACATTTAATTTGAACAGTTATAGTTGCATCAGCGCATTAGACTCTTAACTGCTCTGGTAGTTGGATTGTGTAGATTCTTTGGTCTGTGTCTTTCAGAATATAGTGAACACTTTAGAGAGAATGGTTTTTGATTATGAATCCCAGACAATCTACTAATTCCTCAGAGCTATAAGCTGTAGCTATAAATGTATTTCTCAGATGAAGTGGGCACTAGGAATTCTAATTACAGGCTTCACATTTTTCTAATCACTTTCTGGTTGCCAATATTGTAGTTAGAGAGCCAGTGTTGAGAATGGCAAACAACATCAGTAAATAAATAAATAATACAAAACAATTATAAACAATTATTCCAACCGCCGCCCCACAACTGGTATACGACCTTACAGTATTGCTGTGCTATAAGCTGTTGGTTCAAATGGCTCTGAGCACTATGCGACTTAACTTCGGAGATCATCAGTCGCCTAGAATTTGGAACTAATTAAAGCTAACTAACCTAAGGACATCACACACATCCATGCCTGAGGCAGGATTCGAACCTGCGACCGTAACGGTCGCTCGGCTCCAGACTGTAGCGCCTAGAACCGCACGGCCACTCCAGCCGGCTATAAGCTGTTGCTTCTAAATCTTTTTAGTGCCAAACGTACAACCATAGTCGTAAGTCATGGCTATAGATGCGGTAATCTTAGGATGGTTGTCTCATACTCCCAGAACTATTTTTCTGTTCTGCTTCCTCTTACATTTGTAAACTTCTCTAAAGCTAAGCAGAAGTGGCTCCGTTTTTCCAATTAGCTTTCAACTACATTCAGTTTATGGTTGCCGCTCCTCCTTCCCTATGGCATTTATTATTTTTAATCGGACTGTTTACTACAAACACAGGAAAATCTCGTTGCACTGTCGCCCTATTATAAGCTACTGTTGCTGAACTCCTATAATGCTAAGCATAAATTTCTCCATTTTTGTTTCTAAGAAATTTTAGTTCATGATGCCACCATCCACCATTTTGTTTACAGTATTTATTAATTTTAATGGCGCTGCTTACCATACACGCTGCGAAATATTGTTGCAGTGTTCCTCTGGATAAGCTTCTGCTTGTAAACTTTTTTAACGCTAAACAGAAGTTTTTTCTTTTTAGAAATTAGATTTAATAAATTTAGTACATCCCTCCACTTTACAGCATATACTAATTTTAACAGCAACTGTCTACACGTTGCTGTCTTAAGCTGACATAAGAATGTTTCACATTTCATTCTACACGCACATTTAAATATGTTTCACTTTACATCATTTTAGATTACTACTGGCCTTTTAGAAGACACAGCTTTTCTTTCTTTTAGTGTTGGATTTACTTATTCTACTAAATGGAGTCTACACGCATTTCTTATGCGCATATACTTAGCGTCCTCTGTGGTGGCTTACGTTAGCACTAGATCCTGTACATTTGGGCAGGTGACTTTGTCTGTTTGTCGCATACACACTGCTACAATGCCATTGGCAGCACTATCCTGTGTTGTATAAGTCAACTTTTAAGTCAAGAGTCCTATGTTAATGGGCTACTACACATGGCATTTGATCTGCGTGTCTGTAATACAGTTCTGCAATCGTGGCCTGAGATTATTTGGTTCATAAGAAGGATGTTGTACATGACAAGAGCCAATTGGCGTTATTCGTCGTTCTTAATCAACATCTGATGTAGCAGATAACTACTCTTATCATATGTTCTTCTTGTTATAGTTGTTATTTTTTCCGTTTAACACTTGAAGTACCATGTGGGCCATTTCTGACCCACGATAGTGTTTCGAGAGCCCTACCCCCCTCCATAATCATTGTAGGACGAAATTCTACCGTGACTTTTCATCCTATATGGGGTTGTACAACTCACCAAAATTTCATCCCTATATCCCACCCAGAGGCGTAAAAAATTCACTTGTTATACAAGTAATACCATGTGGTTCATTTTTCACGCATACACATTTTAATGCAATTTCGTACCGGTAACACCAATTTTCAGGTGCTAAATAGTGTCTGGGCCTGCCTTGACATTTTTCACGAGATGCTGGAGTGTATTACTACACCTTGCGCCGCAAACAAAGCAAACCACAAAGAATTTGGAGGTCAGACGATACTTAATATCAGCGCGGCTTTCCGTTTTATATGGACTGACGACATGCAGACCCATGGAGTGACACTGGGAAACACAAGAGTAACATATTATGTAGCGGGAAAGCTGCCCCCCTCCACCCCCCAGCCCCCCCCCCCCAAGCCACTCTTACACAGCTGTCTTGGGTACTGCTACTAGTTCTTTTACATGGCAGCAGATGTCAGGCGCGTAGCCCTCATGGAAAATTACGACTGACAACAGATAAGCTGAAACAAGAGTGAACAATTTTAGCTGGCACTCTTCAGAAATCACCCCAAGGGCCAGCGACACAAATTGGAAACGACGCATTCTATGCAACATACTAGCAAATTCAGGCGACAATCTTCTCAGAGCATACCAAGAGAAAAAGAAAAAAATACCCTTATTCTTAGTAACATGCATCCTATATATCAGATGACTGAGAATACTGAGAAGAACCTTACAGAATCGGAGAATCTTTATGATGAAACTAGGGGTGGAGTATATATAGTTGACCGAATGGCTAGAAACTAGTCTTAGAGCTGGCATCCACCGATGGTCTCAGCATGTCTTTTATAATACCTTTGACCTTGCCATGATCAACACTTACACAGTTTTTAAATTACTTACCTCTAATATTTCTCACCGAGACTTTATACTCAGAATAGCAGATCAGTTTGCTCCCTCTACAAACTTCTTAGAGGAGTCATTCTCCCCTTGCAGCTACTCGATCCTGGCGCTGGAAAATATGGAAATAGGTGTTATCAAATTCAGGTTACCTGCAAACAACAAAGGGGAATAAAACATGAAACATATGCTTCAAGTGCAACAAATATATGTGTAAAGGCTGCCGAGCAAAAACTCTTTTTGAATGTCTGAACTGTGAGATCATGCCAGCTTAAGCAGCTCTGTCAAGTCTGTGTTTCTATATATTTCCTAATATTTGTAATTATAGACGGAAGTTTTTTGTACTTATGTTTCAATTGCTCAGTTACAATAAGCAAGAAAACACGCAAAGCATTTTAGTCACCTGTTGTGTTTTACAATCTTTGTCTTTATTTTGTCTGTAAAAGTAAAAAATAAAATTTTAGTGCTCATATAAACAATATGTTTTGATTGTGTTTCAAACATTTTATAAAGAAAAACATTGTAATATTATTTTACTCACTTGTTTTAATGATGACTGATGAAAGACTGTGGAAGTTCTTCTGCAAAATTCTAAATAAAAAAAGTTTTTTTCTGTAAATTTATATTTGACACTGTACTATTCATTTTATAGTCCAAATTATCCTTTGATTACGCTTTAGAGTCTTCCTGAACATACTGTCAAAATGGCGGCACTCAAAATATCACCAAAATATGAATAAAACGGTGGTTTCCTACTGAGGATCATAAATGATCCACATTCTACAACTAGGGGCACGGAGAAGTCCGGTACGTCTAGTGTTAAAATAAGTTTGTAACCACTAATACTTTAAAAGTGGCAACTACTTGTTTACAGCTCGTACAAAATAGATACGTATTTCAAAGCTTTACTGACCTTCAGAGTAGTCACCAGCGTTGTGTATAACACGGTGCCAGTGATGTGGATGTCGTAGGATACTCTTAGCAGTGCCAGTTGTGTTAACAGTTCGAGAGGGGCGATCTATTGCCTGAAGAATTTGTGGCAGTTCTGAAGCGAATGCCGTGAAGTGTTTCCTTCAGTTTAGAAATCGAGTTGAACTCACGACGTCTTAAGCCAGGGGAGGGCTGTAGGTGGTGTAACACTTAGCAGCCCCATCAGTCCAACAAATCGGTAACAGCTTGCACTGTATGTGCTTGAGCATTGTCCTGCAAAATAATGGTCTGGTCCTGCAGAAAGTGTCATCACTTACGTCTCTAAGCTGTTAATTTTTGGATCACAACCAAGACTAGGTTAGAGACAGAACTGCTACAAATTCGTCTGCCAATAGACCGCGCATTTCGAACTGTCAACTCAACTGGTACTGCTACGAGTATCCTACGATTTCCACGTCGTTGGCCACGGGTTATACACAATGCTGGTGACTACTTTGAAGGTCGGCGAAACTCTGAAATACGTATCTATTTTGTACGAGCTGTATATAAATAGTTGCCACTATTAAAGTTACAACCCTCGTATATTATTTATGGTTCATTACACTTCCTGAATAAGACAATTTAACATTGTCGAAACGTAGGGCAAGTATACCAGTAAACTATTGCTTGAGACTGGTTGGCTGATTTTTTCAGACTGTTCAATTTTGCTGTCACACAGTTGCTGAAGTAGCAGAAGTTCAAGTCTTTTTAAGCATAGTTAACCACTGGTCGATCATAACGAACAATTCACGACAGTAACTTCTAAAATGGTTATAACCAGTTTTCAGTGTGTGTCTAGGGCAGACAGTGGTATGCAAAGGCGATGTGCGTTTAGTAATGAAACAAATGTATCGGAACAGTAGATTCGACGTTTTGCGAAAATAAAGCAGTTGAGGAAGACACGTTTGGACAACTGACTAGATGCGCTTAAATTTGCAGGCTTTACGGAAGATAAAATGACGCTTATTATTAAATGCTGTTTCAATGTTTTGAGTTGAAAGCATGCTACTCGGACCATTAATGAACTCAACTAGCAAGTGTTATCTAAGGGAAAAGGTTATGCTTTGCGTGTATCATTACATGACATTTAAAATACTGATCACTCGGGAGAACGCAATTGGAACTCATATTGGACGGATATATGTTTCGTTTGAAGTCTGTGACAGGAACCAGTATACAATCGAGTACTTGAAAAAAGTAAAGTAGGAATCAATCTAGCCTTAAAAGATTAAAAGGAAGGAAGATTTAATCTAAAAAATGGAGCGGAGCCGTAATAGGACTATGCAATCATACAACGTTGAACTGCAGCGAAATTTGCAAGAGGAAAATAAATAAACTATAAATTTTTGGCTATACATTATTTGTAAAGTACAAATTACCGACGGAATTCTATAAATGCTGTTGAAAATAACGTAGCTTCTGAAATTCAGATTGTACCTACGTATAAATTATGAAAAACCATTATTATGGCTCGCACTATCGATTGTGAAAATCGTCATCAAGCACAGAATACCATATTCTGAAACTTCAGTTACAATAAAGATATGGTGAATACAACATGAATCAGTTTTCTACTAATTTCCTCTCATGTTCGAAAACTTAATGTGCTAGTGTAGATTGTTGAAATAAATTTGGAGCAGTCATTCCTGAACTATACGTGATCATTAACAGCAATACAGGTACCCTCGTATAGTTACGTATGTACGCGTAACAGAGAATTTTCGTAGCGTGACTCGGTAATTTGCTTTTCACACCATTTGAAGAGAAACAAAATACTTTAACGGCGACGCGGGAAACGAGTTTCAGTTCGTGTCGTGAGGTCGCTGCCGTTTTTTTTTTTTTTTTTTTTTTAGGATATGGAACGAAACATCCAGAGTCAGAAAAAATATTGTCCTCTACACACCGTTAAGAGATTAGAAAACAAATCCCTAGCGCCAAGTGCAGCTGGAACATGCTGTCTATTCTGTTTCTTTTGTACTGACAGGTGGTAGATACAAACTTTTCAAATAAGCTTCTGTCGAATTTTTTTATATTCTTTTTGGACGCCGTTTCTCCGCCCCATATCTCCTATCGATTCAGTCTGTACGTTGTGTGACAGTGTTCCTCCTAGGTACAATCTGGACTCTGAGTTAATTAAAAGGCCACGCTGCCAATCAATAACCGTCAGCTGGAATATTCTAGTCTTTCGCTCTTCGCCCAATGGGGCTGTAGACTGTTAAATTCCCCTGAGCTGGGCTAAAAATGTTTCGTCCTTTATAACAATTCAATAAACAATATTATTTGAAATCCAGCGTGCCACCAAACTCATACAAGCACTGCCATTTATGGGAGCGGTACACTACAACATATTACATTGAAGTGCAGGAAGCACATTTTTGCAGTTACAAATCTTTCGCTATTCCGAATGGGGGAAATCAGTGTTACTGTGAGACTATAACAGCCAAGAGCAATGTATCACTCCTAGACGGTCAAAAATATTTCAACATTAGATGATAAATATTGGGCATGTGAAATACATATCTTTAATCGGTGTAATTTCCTGGTTAGACGAGAACAAGTGGCTGATTGTCACAGGTACGATAGTGATAAAAATCGACAGGAGCTCGCCATTATCGTTCTATACACCGCACAATAAATAAAGCTCTTCAGACTCTTCACTGATTTTTTTTCACCATTTACAAGCGGTATTCTCACCTCAGAAGATCATTTCCGAATGACCATCACCCAAAAAAATACTCTTTTTTAGTTCAATGGCCCGTTGATCAAATTCACGATAAATGTTATATTGTGGCTCGGTGAACTGACCAATAGATTGCAGAGACTTTTGAAAAACAGATATAAACTGAAGGTTATCAGAATTTGAACAGAAGAAAGGATAATGAATAACGGAAGCTTACTTATTGTGTGCATATGGTATTACAGGAACAACACTTAATTAACTTGAAGGTCGTTTAGGGCTATTACAGTGGTCACAGTAGTTCATACTCAGGAAATAAGCGTAGATAGAGGAACAGATGTAGGAATCCTGCATCGCCGTTCTAGGCCAGATCATAGCAGGAGTAGATTTTCGTTGCCTTCTTTCAACGTACTATGAAGTTACAAGTGTGTATCTCTATACGGTAGATGAGGGTGATCTGTGCTTGTGCAGTATAATGCTGCGATTCTGATGTTGTGGATGAATAGAAGGGAGAGGTTAGAGTCCAGTGGCAACACATAGCCTACTGTTCTCGAGTAGCACTAACGGGGTCGCCGAGCTTAACATCTCCATACGACGGACGGATCACGAGTGCCACATGCTCTCACTTCATGAGACACTGCGGAGAGGTTTTGAATTTAATCCAGGGCAACGGCGCTGAGACTGGTGATTAGGAACTTTATACCACCATCTCCCTTGCTGGCCAAACACTAGAAGTGAAACTTTTCCTGCAAAAGGGTTCGAAACAGCTTACCTCCGAGTCGAGAGGTGCTGCGGAGGCGTTCGTTAGCATCCTCTGGTATGGAGGCGTGTCATATGGCGGTATAAAGGGCCCGAAATATAGCACACAGAACTAACACTTCTGGCAGAAACAACGGTTGTTTACCGCAGCTGAGTAGAAGTGAATGTGGATGAGAGCTGTGTGAGTACTATTCACTGCTTCCTCAATTCTTCGCAAGACTTCGTCGGTAGTAGTGAGTGGCGACTGGTGGAATGCCATTCTCTCGGCTCTCCATGGCCAGAAGTAATCGGTAGGGAGTCTGGAAAACGTGCTGGCCATGGCCACAGTCGAACATCCGTTGTGTGAAGGTAGTCAAGGACACCACGGGCAACATGCAGTTTTGCGTTAGAAATGCAGTGGCTGCTCATAATTTATTACGAGCGGCGTTCAATAAGAAATGCAGCGCAGCTTTTTCTTCCGTTAGTTTAAGTTCAAAATGCGGGATTTGTTATGCGACGTGAGCAATATTCCCGCTTCAGCCCCAATAGTTTCAAGAAGTTCCAAAAAGGAAATTCGCGTCTGTAACTAAGGAGCGATTCAAGCATGCATCTCTCGTTTAGGTTCTTTTGTCGGAAAACCAGAGCATAGCAGATATTCGTAAGCGCTTGCAGAACCACCACGGATACTTGGCAGTGAACAAAAGCACGACGAGTCGGTGGGCGAGGTGTCTCAAACCTGTCCAATCTCCCGCGTGCCGGCTGGCAGCATACAGCTGTGACTCCTGCAAGGCTGCAACGTGCGCACACTCTCATTAGAGGTGATCGACGGATCTCAATCAAATACCCAGTCGCTCAACTGGACGTCCATGTTGGTAGTGCTGACACAGTCGTAAACCAGTTGGGGTACTCAAAGGCGTGTGCCCTCTGGGTACCTAGGCGCTTAACAGAAGACGATAAAGGGCAACGAAGGACGACTGTGCAGAACTGCTTTTGCGGTACTAGATGCTCGTGAGAATTTTTTGTCTAACATAGCCACTCGATCGAACATGGATTCATCACTTCTAATCGGGAACAAAACGGCAAACCATGCAGTGCCGCCACACCACCCCTCCTGGGAAGAACACGTTCAAGGCCACACCCTCAGCTAGTAAAGTCATGGCGAAAGTCTCCTGAGACTCTGAAGTCGTTATTATGTTTGATGTCCTCCCTCGTGGTGCAACGATTAACTTTGAAGTGTATTGTGCTACCCTCAGGAAACTGAAGAAACAAGATCAGCGCATTCGTCGCCACAAAAATGCAAAGGAACTTCTCCTTCTCCATGACAAGGCAGTACCTCTCACGAGTCTGCACACCCAAGAGGAACTCATAAAACTTCATTGGGCTATTCTTCTTCATTCACCTTCAGCCCGGATCTCGCCCCTTTCGACTTCCGTATGTTTGGCCCAATGAAGGATGCACTCCACGGGAAGCAGTACGTGGATCACGGATAGGTTATTGACGCAGCAAGACGTTGAATCGACGGCGACCAGTAAAGTGGTACGGTGCAGGCGTACCTACCCACCTATTGGCATCACGCCGTCGCACAGAGGTTATGTTGAAAAATAGGGTTTTGTGACTAGAAGGGTGGGAAATAATACGGCGTATTGGAATGCTGAATAAAACCAATCTGGTTTAGGCAAAAAATCATGTGTTTCTTTACGTACTGAACAATCCTCTTACTAGCTATGCAAAACAGAGGTGATATTGCTGTGAACCCAGCGGCACCGTATACTTGTACCTTAAAGCCAGCTGCTGAGCTTGTGTGACGATGAGACACCAACTAAAAAAGAAGTACGACAAGGCTGCTGTATCTCGCCAACTTTAACATTTACATACACGAAATAATGCATAGATGGAAAACAGAATTTGACAAAGGTGTATACCTACCTTTAAATAACTTACTGCACGCTGACGATGCTGAGGGTCCTGTCAGATAAAAAAGAGAACTTACTTACCTTATTTTTACTTACTGAAACTAATAAGTGATATATTTGAGATGGAGACATGAACAGAAAAACTAATACAATGGCCTTCTCGGAGAAAGAACACGCCAGAACCAAAATAGTGGTACATCAAAAGATTTTACAGTAAGTAAACCGCTTCAGTTAACTAGGATGTGAAGTGACATACGGCTACATAAGACACATATAAATTAAGATTAGTAAATTTAGCCGCTTTGGTGGAACAATTAACGAAAACCTTAATAACAAAACTAGGAAAGATGCTCAAATAAAATTCTACAAAACTACTGCAGTCAACAAACTGCTCTATGGAAGCGAGTTCCGGGTGGTTAGCAAAAAGTAAGAAAATCGTATTCAGAAACAAGAAATGAACTTCCTGAGACAAATTAAAGTTTGCACAGTAGGCTAAGAAATCCAGGTATTCGAGAATAACTAAAAAAATTTTAGTCTAAATTATAAAACTGTAGGGTATAAGTGAAAATGGAACGAACACCTAGAAAGAATGGGGAGTGACAGATTCCCCTTAAGGGCTAGAGAATATAAACGTCAAGGAATAAGAAACAGAGGAAGACCCCCGTAACGATGGATACCGTAAAAGGTAATTTCGCCTAATACCTGAAGAAAAGAAGAAGAAGAAGAAAGGAGCTATCATGAACTCTCAGTTTTTCTCGGAGTGATTGAATAATGGTGTACTATCGACTGTGCAGTCGAGTTACGGCATAAAATTTTGCGCTATTTTCCTACTACCGAGCCAGATGTCTTCTCGAATTTTCCTGTTATGTGTACTCGGTGCCGGGGGCCCCAGCCAGACTGTTGGTCTCCCGCCGTTATTACTCGCTCATTACGAGCTAGACTACCGACGCCCGATAAGCTCTTTGTGCTCTTTTGTTTTCCATGGCCTGCTCTGATATTACTTGGAGTTCATATTCTCTTGGCATCTGACTACTTTTTGACAGACTCCTAAATTAAGCTGTCCTGGCAACTTTGCGTTTTTACGTATTGGAGGCAGTGCTCAGTGACAGTTGTGGCTCTCTGACGTTTCTTAAACCTCTCTTCGACAGTTGTAATAGTCTGCACGTTGTAAGGCATATCACATTCGCATGTACGGTACGTACCCGGGGCTCTCGGAGACAGATGTCCTTAACATTACAAAGAAGATTTTTTATCTTTCTTGACGGTACTGAAATTCCCTGGATGCTTCCGTAGAAATCTTCTAATCTTAGCAGATATTGTGACAGCGTAAGGTAACCTAGTGACTCTTGACGACTAATTCTTCGCATCAGTCGTAACCTCTTTCTTAAGCGTTCTTGTTGTTGAGTGCAACAGGCACTCAGTTTGACAGTCTGAGTACCAAATTCTTCCAAACAGCATCCGCAGCTGCTGTAATTCTTCAGCTTGGTTCTCCTTGTCTGAAACTGTTCGAACCTTACCGATTTATGTATCTACCACCAAATTTCTCAGTGGTGGATGGTCTTGGTTCGAGACGTGGAGATAAAGGTCAGTGCACGGGTTTTCTGTATGTACCCTGACCTACGGATCCATCTGGTCTTCTCTTAAATAGCACTTGGAGGAAGGGTAGGTGGTCCCCTTTTCCTACTTTTTTTTTTTTTTCGTCATCAGTCTACTGACTGGTTTGATGCGGCCCGCCACGAATTCCTTTCCTGTGCTAACCTCTTCATCTCAGAGTAGCACTTGCAACCTACGTCCTCAAGTATTTGCTTGACGTATTCCAATCTCTTGCCCTCTACAGCTCCCTCTAGTACAATGGAAGTCATTCCCTCATGTCTTAGCAGATGTCCTATCATCCTGTCCCTTCTCCTTATCAGTGTTTTCCACATATTCCTTTCCTCTCCGATTCTGCGTAGAACCTCCTCATTCCTTACCTTATCAGTCCACCTAATTTTCAACATTCGTCTATAGCACCACATCTCAAATGCTTCGATTCTCTTCTGTTCCGGTTTTCCCACAGTCCATGTTTCACTACCATACAATGCTGTACTCCAGACGTACATCCTCGCAATTTCTTCCTCAAATTAACCCGGTATTTGATATTAGTAGACTTCTCTTGGCCAGAAATGCCTTTTTTGCCATAGCGAGTCTGCTTTTGATGTCCTCCTTGCTCCGTCCGTCATTGGTTATTTTACTGCCTAGGTAGCAGAATTCCTTAACTTCATTAACTTCGTGACCATCAATCCTGGTGTTAAGTTTCTCGCTGTTCTCATTTCTACTACTTCTCATTACCTTCGCCTTTCTCCGATTTACTCTCAAACCATACTGTGTACTCATTAGACTGTTCATTCCATTCAGCAGATCATTTAATTCTTCTTCACTTTCACTCAGGATAGCAATGTCATCAGCGAATCGTATCATTGATATCATTTCACCTTGTATTTTAATTCCACTCCTGAACCTTTCTTTTATTTCCATCATTGCTTCCTCGATGTACAGATTGAAGAGTAGGGGTGAAAGGCTACAGCCTTGTGTTACACCCTTCTTAATACGAGCACTTCGTTCTAGATCGTTCACTCTTATTATTCCCTCTTGGTTGTTGTACATATTGTATATGACCCGTCTCTCCCTATTGCTTACCCCTACTTTTTTCAGAATCTCGAACAGCTTGCACCATTTTATATTATCGAACGCTTCTTCCAGGTCGACAAATCCTATGAAAGTGTCTTGATTTTTCTTTATCCTTGCTTCCATTATTAGCCGTAACGTCAGAATTGCCTCTCTCGTCCCTTTACTTTTCCTAAAACCAAACTGAACGTCACCTAGCGCATTCTCAATTTTCTTTTCCATTCTTCTGTATATTATTCTTGTAAGCAGCTTCGATGCATGAGCTGTTAAGTTGATTGTGCGATAATTCTCGCACTTGTCAGCTCTTTGCGTCTTCGGAATTGTGTGGACGATGCTTTTCCGAAAGTCAGATGGTATATCGCCATACTCATATGTTCTACACACCAACGTGAATAGTCGTTTTGTTGCCACTTGCCCCAATGATTTTAGAAATTCTGATGGAATGTTATATATTCCTTCTGCCTTATTTGACCGTAAGTCCTCCAAAGCTCTTTTAAATTCCGATTCTAATACTGGATCCCCTATCTCTTCGAAATCGACTCCTGTTTCTTCTTCTATCACATCAGACAAATCTTCACCCTCATAGAGGCTTTCAATGTATTCTTTCCACCTATCTGCTCTCTCCTCTGCATATAACAGTGGAATTCCCGTTGCACTCTTAATGCTACCACCGTTGCTTTTAATGTCACCAAAGGTTGTTTTGACTTTCCTGTATGCTGAGTCTGTCCTTCCAACAATAATATCTTTTTCGATGTCTTCACATTTTTCCTGCAGCCATTTCGTCTTAGCTTCCCTGCACTTCCTGTTTATTTCATTCCTCAGCGACATGTATTTCTGTATTCCTGATTTTCCCGGAACATGTTTGTACTTCCTCCTTTCATCAATCAACTGAAGTATTTCTCCTGTTACCCATGGTTTCCTCGCAGCTACCTTCTTTGTACCTATGTTTTCCTTCCCAACTTCTGTGATGGCCCTCTTTAGAGATGTCCATTCCTCTTCAACTGTACTGCCTATTGCGCTATTCCTTATTGCTGTATCTATAGCGTTAGAGAACTTCAAAAGTGTCTCGCCATTCGTTAGTACTTCCGTATCCCACTTCTTTGCGTATTGATTCTTCCTGACTAATGTCTTGAACTTCAGCCTACTCTTCATCACTACTATATTGTGATCTGAGTCTATATCTGCTCCTGGGTACGCCTTACAATCCAGTATCTGATTTCGGAATCTCTGTCTGACCATGATGTAATCTAATTGAAATCTTCCCGTATCTCCCGGCCTTTTCCAAGTATACCTCCTCCTCTTGTCATTCTTGAACAGGGTATTCGCTATTACGAGCTGAAACTTGTTACAGAACTCAATTAGTCTTTCTCCTCTTTCATTCCTCGTCCCAAGCCCATATTCTCCTGTAACCTTTTCTTCTACTCCTTCCCCTACAACTACATTCCAGTCGCCCATGACTATTAGATTTTCGTCCCCTTTTCCATACTGCATTACCTTTTCAATATCCTCATACACTTTCTCTATCTGTTCATCTTCAGCTTGCGACGTCGGCATGTATACCTGAACTATCGTTGTCGGTCTTGGTCTGCTGTCGATTCTGATTAGAACAACCCGTTCACTGAACTGTTCACAGTAACACACCCTCTGCCCTACCTTCCTACTCATAATGAATCCTACACCTGTTATACCATTTTCTGCTGCTGTTGATATTACCCGATACTCATCTGACCAGAAATCCTTGTCTTCCTTCCACTTCACTTCACTGACCACTACTATATCTAGATTGAGCCTTTGCATTTCCCTTTTCACATTTTCTAGTTTCCCTCCCATCTTCAAGCTTCTGACATTCCACGCCCCGACTCGTAGAACGTTATCCTTTCGTTGATTATTCAATCTATTTCTCATGGCAACCTCCCCCTTGGCAGCCCCTCCCGGAGATCCGGATGGGAGACTATTCCGGAATCTTTTGCCAAGATCATCATGACACTTATTCAATTACAGGCCACATGTCCTGTGGATACACGTTACATGTCTTTAATGCAGCGGCTTCCATTGCCTTTGACAAGGCCGTTGGCAGAATGAGACTGACTTCTTATTCCGGAAGTCTTCGGCCGCCAATGCTGATTATTTATGAAAATTTAGGCAGTGGCGGGGATCGAACACGGGACCGAAGACGTTTTGATTATGAATCAAAGACGCTACCCCTAGACTACGGGATATCCATCTGAATTTTTGTATTACAATGTGTACATTTTAAATGTTTCAGGAACTCCTCAAGATTTTTTTTTCCATGTGATCGCAAGACAAACATCTCATCCACGTATCCATAGAAACGTTGACACTATAGACGACATATTCATCTCGTGACACATGTTGCTTTCAAAATGGTGGATTCTAAGATCCTTGCTTCAAAGTGTTCCTAGTACAGGTTCCCCACGACAGACGATAACTGATGACCGACTGCCACGTTTTGTGCTTGTTCGTGATACTTCCTGTTGAATATGAAATAAGTTGAGACATAAAGTGCCTTAAAACTTCAGTAAAAGGATCAATGAAATTTTTTGCGATTAATTCTATGGATTAAAAGGGTGAGACTGACTTAAAGAGGGAGACAACATTGAAGCGGAGCATGATATCCGTATCCCGGAACCTCATGTGACTAACGTGCCGTACGAAGTGAGTGACGTTGTAAATCTTATGTTCGCACATTCTCGCATACTCGCTGAGAATTCGTTTCAGCAGCGCACTCGAAACAACATGTGGTTGGGCCCGATTTGCCTCGGGCGAAGAGCAGGAAGAGGTGGAGGAGGAGATTAGTGTCTAACGTCCTCTCGACAACGACCTCATTAGCGACCGAACACAAGCTCGAAGCAGAGAGGACAAAGAAGGAAATAGGTCGTCCTCTTTCAAGAAGATATTGTGGCATTTGCCTTAAGCGATTTAGGGAAATCACGGGAAACCTAATTCTGGATGGCAGGACGCGGGCTTAAACAGCCGACCTTCGGAATGCGAGTGTAGTGTACGAAGAAGTCCGCGTTCTTGCTCGGTTTCGGATGAAGCGTTGCACTCCTGGGTACAGTCACATTCCGAAGACAACCACGAAGGCACTCGTCGCACGGTGGAACAAATGCACTACTAGCCATTAAAATTCCTACACCAAGAAGAAATGCAGATGATAAACGGGTATTTGTTGGACAAATGTAGTATATTAAAACTGACATGTGATTACATTTTCAAGCAATTTGGGTGCATAAGTCCTGAGAAATCAGTACCCACAACAACCACCTCTGGCCGTAATAACGGCCTTGATACGCCTTGGCATTGAGTCAAACAGAGCTTGGATGGCGTGTACAGGTACAGCTGCCCATGCAGCTTCAACACGATACCACAGTTCATCAAGAGTAGTGACTGGCGTATTGTGAAGAGCCAGTTGCTCGGTTACCACTGACCAGGCGTTTTCAGTTGGTGAGAGATCTAGAGAATGTGCTGGCCAGGGCAGCAGTCGAACATTTTCTGTATCCAGGAAGGCCCGTACAGCACCTGCAACATGCGGTCGTGCATTATACTGCTGAAATGTAGGGTTTCGCAGGGATCGAATGAAGGGTAGAGCCACGGAACGTTACACATCTGAAATGTAGCGTCCACTGTTCAAAGTGCCCTCAATGTGAACAAGAGGTGACCGAAACGTGTAACCAGTGGCACCGCATGCCATCAAACAGGGTGATACGCCAGTATGGCGATGACAAATAAACGCTTCCAATGTGCGTTCACCACGATGTCGCCAAACACGGATACGACCATCATGATGCTGTAAACAGAACCTGGATTCATCCGTAAAAATGACGTTTTGCCATTCGTGCACCTACGTTCGTCGTTGAGTACACCATCGCAGGCGCTCCTGTCTGTGATGCAGCTTCAAGCGTAACAGCAGCCACGGTCTCCGAGCTGACAGGCCATGCTGCTGCAAACGTCGTCGAACTGTTCGTGCTCATGGTTGTTGTCTTGCAAACTTCCCCATCTGTTGACTCAGGGATCTAGACGTGGCTGCACGATCCGTTACAACCACGCGGATAAGATGCCTGTCATCTCGACTGCTGGTGATACGAGGCTGTTGGGATCCAGCACGGCGTTCTGTATTACCCTACTGAACCCACCGATTGCATATTCTGCTAACAGTCATTGGATTTCGACCAACGCAAAGCAGCAATGTCGTGATACGATAAACCGCAGTCACGATAGCTTACAATCAGACCCTTATCAAAGTCGGAAACAAGATGGTACGCATTTCTCCTCTTTACACGAGGTATCACAACAACGTTTCACCAGGCCACGCCGGTCAACTGCTGTTTGTGTATGAGAAATCGGCTGGAAACTTTCCTCATGTCAGCACGTTGTAGGTGTCGCCACCGGCGCCAGCCTTATGTGAATGCTCTGAAAAGCTAATCATTTACATATCACAGCATCCTCCTCCTGTCGGTTAAATTTCGCGTCTGTAGCACGTCATCTTGGTGGTACAGCAATTTTAATGGCCAGTAGTGTATTAGCAATAGGGCCATTACTTTTGAAATAATAAGCAGCTTTCTTCCATCTGTCTCGTTTTTGTTTGACTTCCCTAGAGGTGAACCACTGTTAGTTATCATGGGCCTTTGAGGGAGGCCTTCTTTGATTGCTGGGTAAAGGCATATAGTTGTGCTGGCAAAGCTGCTGGTGTTCTAGGATCGTTAGTGATATTAAGATGGAAGCATGACTCATTGATAAGAGTCGTCATCTTCCTCTCGATTTTAATGTTTGGATCTAATCTATCTGACCGTAGGCAGCTTTATTTAAAAATATTAAAAATCTTCTTACCGCAATCGACAGGTGAAATTAGGGCTATAACGTTGCACTTATCGCCTGGCAAATTTACAGTTTCCTTGCTCTCCGTAAGATTTCTCAGTGTTTCTAGATCTTTCTTGAAGATGTTGGATTTGCGCCTTGATGAGTCTCCACAGGTATTGGAGCGAACCACGTCACTGCATCTGGTGGCCGCGAAGCCTCAACATGTTCTATAGAGCTGATGAACTATGTTACCGGTATCATTTTGGAAACACGCGCCGAATTTAGTCTGTTAGCAAAGGTCATGTCTGTACTTATTCCACATATTTGTGAATAATATCAGTTATTGTATGGTTCCAGGCATTGTGTCTTAGCTTTTCGCTGAAGCAATCAAAATCTGCGTTTTGGTGTGAAGACGTTTAAAACTGTATTGATTCTAATTCTTCTCGTATCGTATTGTCAAATCGTTATCAAAAACGCGCAGAGAGTGTACCTTATACATAAAAATATAGATTAAGAAGCTGTTCTGAAGTAACATGCAGCATTCGTCGGGTGTCACGAAATCTGTATCGTGCTGTTGCCTGGCTTGCACGGATCATAATCCTATGGGCCGCTAGTACGTTAATACGACGTTTGATTTTGTTGAACGTAGGTACAAGTTGTTCATCTCAACGTGTTGTCAGGACGGTCAGTGTACAGAAAAATCGACCTTTCCTCTGGCGGCACTTATCCAATTTGGGTGCTGTCTGCGAAGTGATGTGATGTCTCACGTTTTCTCGGCGTGATTTGTTTATGGTGTATTTTCGAATATTTTTGCGCAATATTTAGTAAATCGAACCAGTAGTCTTCTTCAGCTGCCGCGAGTTCTGCTATTATGTGTACACTCTGCCAGGACTCCAACTAGACAATAAAAGTATTATTGATCTCGTGCCGCTTTGTCGTTGATGCTTTCTTGATTTCCGATGCCCTCTGCACACTTTTACGTTCATTGGTTTTTCAGAAGAAGCTTGGATATTCTGTGCAGCTGTATACTTTCCCAGCGTTTCTTTAGCTCTGGTCGATGTAATGGCTGGCGAGATATTAATAAATTAAGAGCTACTTCCCTAGTCTTACTCATATTGTAACCTCCGCTGCTGTTTATTACGTTTTCCGAAATCTAAATTCGATAGACTCCTTAGATACACTATTGCTGAAACATAACGTTAAGTACCACGATACTAATGTCATCATATATTACTTCACGATTGTATCTGGCGCAGTGTTCGGTAACAACTAAAAAGGGCGTTCAAATGGTTTTGCATTGTCGTCTTCATTTTATTTTATTTTTTTTTTTTGGAGGAGGCTGAAATTCTTTGTGAACTTACTTGGAATATTTAGCTATACGTTGGTGTAAAAAAGCTTTTTCTTTTATTTACAGATGAGCCATAATTGACCGTGAAGTAGGTGTCAAGTTGCGACAACGGTCGGTGATGGAGCTCCTCTTCAAGACCGGCAATGACTCTGCGACATCGTTTCACAGGAAGTTGCTCGCTGTTTATGGGTAGGGCACAGTGGATCGCAACAGTATACAGCGGTGGTTACAGAGGTTTAAAGAAGGTGACTTCTCTCTACTGGACAATCCACGATGTAGCAGACCATCGGCGGCAGTGAGTGATGTGAATAAGGAGACCATTGATCAAATCATCCAAAATGACAGATATGTGACGACACGACAGCATGCTGAAAAGACTCGTTTGTCATTGGGTAGTGTGGTATCACTGGTACAGTCACTAGGGTACAGAAAAATCTGTGCACGTTCGGTGCCTATATTATTGACAAGAGAAATGAAATCGATGAGGAAGAATGTGTGCGAAGGGTCTCTTGAAAACCTTTACTAGCGAGTGGAAACAGTGTTTTGACGGCCTCATTACTCAGGATGAAACATGGTTGTTTTTTTCCAAACCTGAGAGCAAACCCCATGTATGGAGTGGTGTCATCTGGGTTCCCCTCGGAAGAAGAACTAAGACTTTCACGAACAGGAGGCCAAAAGGTGATGGCCTCCTTCTTCCAGGGTCAGCGTGGTGTCATTTTCATTGACTTTTTGGAATCTGATTCCACAACTAACCGGGGCCGTTACTGTTTGTAATTGGACAAGTTGCGACGTGCCATCAAGATCCACAGACCACAGCTTCAGGGTCAGCTCATCAGACTACACCATGACAATGTCAAACGCCATACAGCACTTATTACGCAGGGAAAATATCAGGAAAATGGGTTGCAAGTTTGTTCCTCTTCCTCCCCACAGTCCGGACTTGGCTCCGGCTGATTTTTGCCTCTTTGGTCGCCTGAAGGCCCACCCACATTTGATAGTGAGAAAGACTCTATTTCGTGTCTCAAGTGATGGTGCAAAAGTCAATCCCTAGAATTTTACCAAAGTGCGTTTACATCATGGGAAGAACGTTAGACCAGATGTGTCACAGCTGATGGAGGCTACACTGTCGGCTCACTGTATAGCTAAAGGTTCCAAGTATGTTCACAAAAAATATCGTTCTCCACCTGCAAAAAGTAAAAAAAAAAAAAATTAGGCGACTGTGTAAAACATTTTGAACGCCCTTTGTAATTTGAATGGATTGTTTTTCGCAGGCGTGTCTCAGTTCGACTTTTATGATGGTCTGCCAAACGTACAACATGCCGAATTCTCATGTAACGTGGTGCCCACCCGGTTTTCACAGACGTAGACTGACTTTAACATTAGGAATAATATTTTTCCCTTGCTGACAGCAGCGAAATACATCTTCTGCTGTGTTTCAGTTTGATTCTATGGATCTTAGAGGAAACTGGATCAGCGTAAAATAGATAAGCAAGGCTTTGTTTCTCTTCCTCAGTCTCAGGCTCTTGCTTAGGCGTTCTTGATGTTGATGACACCATTAATAAATATAGACTTCGATCAGAAATCGGTAGCTAAGGCAGAATATTCAAAATTTCTACGTGTATGCATTGATGAGGGGTTGAACTGGAAAAAACACACTGAAGATCTTCTGAAACGTTTGAGTTCAGCTACTTACGTTATTAGAGTCATTGCAAATTTTGGCGACATACATCTCAGTAAATTAGCTTCCCACGCCTATTTTCATTCTCTGTTTCGTATGGCATCGTGGTTCAAATGGCTCTGAGCACTATGGGACTTAACATCTGAGGTCATCAGTCCCCTAGAACTTAGAACTACTTAAACCTAACTAACCTAAGGACATCACACACATCCATTCCCGAGGCAGGATTCGAGCCTGCGACCGTAGCGGTCGCGCGATTCCAAACTGAAGCTCCTAGGACCGCTCGGCCTCACCGGCCGGCTCGTATGGCATTATATTTTGGGGTAACACATAATTGAGTAAAAGAGTTTTCATTGCACAAAAGTGTATAATCAAAATAATTGCTGGAGCTCATCCAAGATCACCCTGCAAAGTTAAGTCCCATAGTGCTCAGAGCCATTTGAACCATTAAAAATATTAAGTGTCATGTGATATTTTGTGTAATGTCATATCTTGTACAGACACCTTTTATTAACCTGACACGTTCCACATCATTACGAAGTGTCGTATTCATGATCTATGGAACAAGTACTAATCTAATATAATCTAATCCAATCTAATTACAAAGCCCGCTCAATTCGACTATATGAGCACACATTTCTGTTTGGTCTGGACACCTAAATTACCATATTTAAGGCCTTCAGAAAATGTCTGGAGCTATTTGGATTAGTGCGTGAAACGTAGTAGCCTTCGTCGCCACAAGATAGTACTATGGGAAACCGTGAAACGCGTACGTATTCAGTACCAGCGATTGCGAGGCATGACAGAATCTCTGACCAGAGAGTTATTTATCGTTGCTAATCTGCGCTTGACAGCGCGAGAGTTCAGTTCCGTGTAGCGAGTCGGCAGGAACAGTTGCGTGTAGCGAGTCGGCAGGAACAATTGCGAGTTGTACCCAGTCGGAGTTGTGTGTGAGGAGTCGGTGTAGCGAGTCGGCAGGAACAGTTGCGAGTTGGACTCGGTCGAAGTTGTGTGTGAGAAGTCGACATGGGCCTCTGGTCACGGTTTGGGACGAGGTACATTGTTAAATAAGGTAATGAAGCAGCATTGCGCACATCTGATAATGTAATGTATGTTAATTGTAATTAATATGTTCAAGAAATGCCCCAATAATAATTTCGTTTTCAAAGCAATCGTTTTTAAGAAAAGAATCATTCCAATTGAAACAATGTTTCCTATGTTTTTCCTCCCAGAATCAATTTATCAGATTAATTTTTGCACAGGGCTTAAGGTCAGCGCAGCTGCCCTTATAAAATTTATCAGGTTCACCTTAACGTTAATTTTGTGGGGACTTAACAATATTGTACATTTTTATTATCATTGAGTTTTATACTGTGGGAAGTTAACATTTGGCACTATTTGCAGTTCTATTCTATTCTTTTCATTTTCATATTTTCACGGGGAGGTTACACTTGGCGACATCCGGACCAGGATCATATTTCTTTGAGAATCTTCTGAAAAGTAGCCAGATATCCGCTCTTATTTACTAAAATATAATTAGCATTTGGCGCAACGCTTTTACTAATTTTGTGACTTTCTTCCACAGATCATCGGCAATTCTTTGCTCTCTGTTGTATTTGTGTTTGTTGCTTTTTGCATTGTGCTTATTTCATTTGTGAATAATTGTGACTATTGTAAAATGCCGCGAAAGACTGTGAATAGTGCATCGCGAAGTATAATGAGTGAAATAACCGAATTAAACAACTTGACCGATAGTAATTGTGACACGCAATGTAATGATGACAATCCTCCATTTAGTGACAATCAGTACATACCGACCACTAATAATGATTTTGATCTTAGTGATGAACAGACGAATTCAGTTGTGTCCTCTGTTAATTTGACGTCTATTGATGACGCGGGGTGCTCTATTGCAATGAGCGCTGCTCAGCTTAACACAACCGGTTTGCAAAATGTACGTAATGAACAGATAAATTTCTCTAATGAAAACGAACTGTGTAATCAGGATTTGTCGGATTCATTTAATTCCGAAATAGTGACTGACAGTGTACATCCAACTGGCAAACCTTTTTGTAAATTACAGAATGACCAAATGATCACACAAAACGCTACAATTGCAGATACACCATCAAACAGTACAGAGAATAGAGTAGGTAATGTTACCTTGGAACAAATTATGGCAATATTGCTACAACAGAGTACAAAACAAGACGACCTTAAAGAAGATAACAAACAAATTAATGAAAAACTAGACAACAATGATGAAAATTTCCAACAGCTTAATGAACAGGTCAGACAACAGAGTGATAAATTAGACAACAATTCGAGACAGTTAAATGAAAAATTATACAATTCCAGACAGCTTAGTGAACAGATTAAAGCCGTTGCCGCGCAGTGTCATGATACTAAAGAACAGTTACGCGAGGAAATTGAGGCTTGTGCTAGGAAAAGTAGCGAAGAAATTAGGTCTGTTGCTCAGGAATTAAGGGATATGCTAACAGCCACAACAGAAACACTTAGAGACGAAATAAGTGCAGTTGGTAAACAATGCTCTGAAAAAGCTACACAATTACGCGACGAGTTTAAACTAATGACAGCAGAACTTTCGCGCACAATGGACGCAAAGATTGACGCGAAATTCAAACAACAGAACACTCAAATTGACGAGCGCTTTAATCAACACCTACAAAACAGTGATACGCGTTTCCGCAAATTTATACAGGATCAAAATAAAGTAAATCGTCAAGTCATGGAAACAATCACTGCACAGAGACAAGAAGATAAACGTAAAATGTTTGCGAAGGCAAAAACATACGTAGACAACAATATTGCTACAGTGTCCGAAGAAATTAATACCATCAAACAGTTGAACATAGAATTACGTGAGGAAATTTCTGATCTTAAATCAAGAACAGATACACACACAGCAGATATTCAGACAGTGACACAGATTCGAGCTATTAGAACTAACACAGGATTCCGATGTCGTGAAAGCTGACGTTAAAAAATTGAACGAAACCACACGTAAATTACAAAAACAGATTAATGCTTCTGACAGTAAAAACGATGATCAGGCAAAAGTACTGACTGAAAAATATGATGAATTGGCCAGTCGTATTGATGTTATCGAAAGTAATAATGACAATAAATCAGACGATACTGCACCGAATCATTTAGTCAAACACCTGAATTTCAAAATCTACAACAGACAATCAATGAGATCGATTCAATTAATAACACCTTACGTAGAAAATTGTCATGTTTACAGCAAGAGGTAACAGAGATAAAAAATGTTTCAGGATTTAACACATCACAGCAGACGCTACTTAGTGAACATTTGTCAGACTCACGCAGCGCGTATAACTTGGGTAATCTACAGAGAGTACGGGACTTAGATTCAGAACAGACACAGACAAATAGATTCTCTTACAATCCTTAACCGGTTCCGTCATACAGAGATGATAATTTTGATTACAAACATTTTCTATCAGTGAAAAAATTTAAAGTATTTAATAATGACAGAGCACAGGTATACGCTTTGAACTGGATACGTCAATTTATTTTTGTACTTTCACCACCTTAGTCTGTAACGCAGAAACTAGCTTTGAACTGTATATGACAATTTATTTTTGTACTTTCAATAGCGTTGCCTGTAATGAAGAAACAACAATTAGCATGGATACAGAAATTTATTTTTGAATTTTCACCGCCATTGCCTGTAACGCAAAAGCTGAAATGTATTTGCAGTGCGTAATAGACCTCAGGGGATTCATTATGCTTTAATGAATATGTGCTGTAGCATGCATAGGGCCCCGAGCTGTAGTAGTGCTGTTTCATATTTAGTTTTCTGCACTGCTGCCTTTCTCTTCTACTATCCTTTATATCTATCAAAACAGCTGTTTAACTATTGCTCTACCTAGAATTAAGAAACATGACTAAAGAAAACCCGATGAGACAAGTATTTACTGAAAGTGACAGTTTTCATTTGACGCTCAAGAAATGACAACCACGAGAACATTAATACCAGAAAAATTTTTTATCATCAGTATGTGTCAAATTATCAGTAACAGCAAACGTATTTTTAGTAACAATAGACGGTTTTCACCACAACAGCATGAAAGTCAGCCGCTTAGCATACCTAACCGACAATGCAGTCTACAAGGTCAACCAAACTTTAGTTTCGCCACATGAACGTATAGTCTCAGCTACAACGAATAGTAACACACAGCAGCAAAGAAATAACTACGTATAGAAACACACTATTTCAATTCCTATCACAAATGCACCGTATAGAAATGACTATCATGACAGACGTAAAAAATAATGAGCATAATTTTTCAGCGTACATTTAATAACAGTTTATCTTATCAGCAGCAAGAACATCCGCCACAACAAATAATCATGAATGTACCAGACAGTAGGTATCATCCAGAACGTAAGACGTCAGGAAGAAACATAGAACAGTACAAATAGTTGAAATGCCACAGCATCCTCCTGAAAATAATAACACGTCAGAAAGAGTTTGATTAAATACAGTACAGGTTGTATATTCCAGTAATGTAAGCAATAATTTTGACACGCAGAATCTTGTTCACGAGAATGTTATTTGAAACACGCCTTGTTGAATGCTACACTTCTATCGCACCCAGATCTTACTAGAAATTTTTCTATTGCCACCGACAGTTCCAACTCCGCTTTAGGCGTACGTATTTTTCAGGTACTTGAAGAAGATGGCTCTACAGTAATTTGAAAACATCGCATTTGCAAGTCGCATTCTGTCACCTGCTGAACGAAATTATTCTGTTACAGAACTGGAAACATTATGTGTTCTATGGGCATTTACGAGATTTAGGCACTTTCTTTATGGAAGACATACCACCGTTTACACAGATCACAGAGCGATACAATTTTTACTTTCAGCTAAATTTACTCACGACAGATTAAGCAGATGGGAGCTTTATTTACAGGAATTTAATTTTACAATAGTTTACATTCCCGGCACACAAAATGTTATAGCAGACGCACTATCTCGTTCTCTCAGCAACAATCAGCATGACGTCGCAGCCAACTTCTGCAAAGCAAATTTCAGCGTCATGTACATTCGGCAGGTTGCATTTGAGAGTTTTATTTCGTCGTCATTACAGGACATAGCAAAAGAGCAAAATAAAGACAACGTGCGGAAAGAAATTAAACACCTTTGGTAAGATAGGAGTAATGTTACGATTAGAAACCATTACACTGTACGCAATGACATTCTGTTTCGCCGCTCTCATCCTGACGGCAACAGTTGGTTGTTGTGCATTCCTGATGAGCTTGTTAACAAATTAATCTGGTATACTCATTTAAGTTACGCACATTACGGAGCTAGAAAATGTTTTCTTATACTGAGACAGAACTGTTGTTTTACGAACATGGAGAAACGTATACGACGAGTTTTAGCGTCATGTAAAATCTGCCAGAAAGCTAAGTCAGACACAACTTCACATATTCCTCCATTATATCCCACTGTACCTGATAAATTAAGACATATGGCCGCTGTAGACATTTTTGGTCCAATTCCCAGAACTAATAGAGGTTTTTGCTACATCTTTGTCGCTGTTGAACTCACTTCAAAATTTGTTACCTTCACTCCGTTACGCAAAGCTACTGCTAAAACTGTTTCGAAAGCATTTGTAAAACATTTTCTATTTCCTGTACGGCATGTGTTGAAAGTAATTTCCGATAATGGAACACAATTTCGTTCTGCTATATGGACACGCATGTTACCAGATAGAAACATTTCTCCGATCTATATATCCAAGTACCATGCTTCTTCGAACCCTTGTGAACGATTAATGAAAGAATTGGTAAACTGTGTAGAATATACTGCCACAAAAGACATATTGATTGGGACACACACATATTCTCATTCCAAAATGTAATTAATTCCATTCCAAATGAATCCACTATGCTATCTCCGTGTATTATACTGAAAAATGTTGAACCACCTAACAAAATTACAGAATTAGTAAACTTTCCTACATCTCGTCGATTACGACACCACGAAATAATCGACATTGCGCTGCAAAACATCAAACGTGCCGCAGAGCGCCGAAGAAGACAGCAAAAACAGGTTTGTACACGCCGTGACTTTCACATTGGACAGAAAATATTAGTACGTACACACTATTTATCCAACAAAGGAAAAGGTAGGTGCAGTAAATTTGAACTTCTATACGCAGGTCCATATCGGATTCGCAGCATTCCTCACTCCAATGTTGTACACGTCGAAACTTTGAGAGCTGGGTACCTAAAGAAACAAGGGTACTCTCTTCCTCACCTTCTTCTTAAGTTGCCAATCCTAAGATTGATTTGCAGCAGCTCTCCATTCAGTGCGATTGTCGGCCAGCCTCTTCAATTCCGTGAAACTTCCGCATCCTAGGTCCTGCATTATCTGGCTTATGTACTTTCTTCTAGGTCTGCCTCTTGCCCTTTTGCCCTCCACAAGGCCTTCCATTATAGTGTGGAGAAGACTTTCATGTCTCAGAATGTGTCCCATCCATATATCTCTCCGAGGAGCATCATTTTTCTTTTTCCTCTCTTTAATGGTGCTGTTAACGGGTGCTAAATCTTACGACGGTCACGAGTTCAAAGTGCGGGATGGTGCAGGCAAGCGTGCGGACATTGGTTCGCTAATCCGCCGACTGCAGGACAGTATTAGGCGTGTTTACCAGGTGTCCGAGGGCTGCCGTACGCCGTATCGGATTCCGATACTCTCGTCTGGCCACTGCTCCGCGCGGACAGAGGCCGTTGGAGGCAAGACTGTGCCCCTCCTCCTCTCCCTCCCTCCCCCCCGCCCCCTATCATCCACGCTCCAGGCTGTTCCAGCTGTGGACACTCTGCGCGCGCGATGGGCCCAAGCAGTGTGGACAGAGGCCGCCAGTCCATCAGGCCAGCCCATCAGCGGCGCAATAGCTTTTGGAACAGTTGCTATAACAACCACTCCTGCGGCGGTCGCCTCTGTTACGGTCGATCTGAAGTCCGCACCACAGGGCTTATGAGGTTTGTCCCGTGTTCTCTCAGGATCTGCAGCTGTGTCCCTAATGCAGCAAAGGGACACAAATTAACAAACCAGTAAAACGCATCAGAGGCGCTTTACGGAATCCAACCGGCGGCCTTTAGTTTCAGTAAAGTTTTGGTTGCCAGTTGGTCTTAACTGAAGATTATATTTATTAATAGAAGGAAATTTCTCTCATTCAATGGACCGGACATCCTATTGTGGTGTTTTCAGAAGGAATTTTGATTCTACAGCGGGGTGCACGCTGCCCCGAAACTTCCTGGCATATGTAATCTGTATATAGGACAGGGTCCCGAATCAGCCACCTTCGGGAGGAAGTGCTGAATCTATTGAGCTATACAGGCATGACTAACGACACAGCCTGACAGTTTTTCTTGAGCCAGTACTTCCCGTGCGTGATGTTTGGAAGGTAGACGTTGTATCGGTACAATACTCCCGCTAGTAGTACAGGAGAAGTTTTGGGCTCCCACTTCAAGTGGGTCCCTCCCGTGGAGCCGTCGCCGCTCATCGGCAGTAAGTTTAAAGCTGATGTATCAGCACTGGTTACTTATACTCTATCCTTACCCTTTTAGTTACTTTGGTGAATATTGCTAACAAAAAACAAAATCTCGGCGTTCCCATGGGTTAAACCTTTTCACCATTGACAGCTAACTTTTATATCGGCAATTTTGACGAGTTGCCATTCGAGTTGGCGGAAAAGTAACCGAAAGTTGTGTGGTGGTATGTTGCTGGAGGTGTCTCTCAGATGAGAAAAAGTTGTACTGTTTTCTAACAGCTTTATTCGATCCATTAGAATAAAAAATTTGGCTCCTGCCGCTGTGGCCGAGCGATTCTAGGAGCTTCAGTCCGGAACCGCGCTCCTGCTACGGTTGCAGTTTTGAATCCTGTCTCGGGCATGGATGTGTGTGATGTGATTTAGGTAGTTCTAGGTCTAGGGGACTGATGACCTCCGATGTTAAGTGCTTACAAGGGAACCTCCCCATCGCACCTCCCTCAGATTTAGTTATAAATTGGCATAGTGGATAGGCCTTGAAAAACTGAACACAGATCAATCGAGAAAACAGGAAGACGTTTTGTGGAACTATGCAAAAATAAGCAAAATATACAAACTGAGTAGTCCATGCGCAAGATAAGTAACGTCAAGGACAGCATGAGTTTGGGGGTGCCGTGGTCTCGTGGTTAGCGTGAGCAGCTGCGGAACGGGAGGTCCTTGGTTCAAGTCTTCCCTCGAGTGAAAAAATAAATTTTTTATTTTCTTAAAATTATTATCTGTCCGTCCATCCGTCCTATGCGAGGTAACTGCGCCGTAGTATGGGTTCGAAAAATATTCATTAACCTTGTTATTGAAGTCGCGAGCTATATTTTCTGGATTCATATTGTCCACGGAATACGTCTCACGTATTTAATGTACTCTCGTCCAAAGTAGCGAACAGTCAACTGCCAACCAGGGAGCCTCGATAGCAGGAATACTCCCGTGCGCTGTAGTCGACAGACGTGTGTTTCAATTTTTGTTTAGGTGTAGTGTCCCCATACTACGGCGCAGTTACCTCGCATCGGACGGACGGGCAGATAATAATTGTCTCAAAACAAAAAATTAAAAGTTTACTCGAGAGATGACTTGAACCAAGGACCTCCTGTTCCACAGCTGCTCACGCTAACCACCGGACCACGGCGCTCCGGAGCCCAGACTGTCCTTCACGTTGCGTATCTTATGCATGGACTAATCAGTTTGTATATTTTGCTTATTTTTTCATAGTTCCACACAACTTCTTCCTGTTTTCTCGATTGATCTGTGTTCAGTTTTTCAAGGCCTATCCACTGTGCCAACTTATAACTAAATCTGAGGGGGGTGCGATGGGGAGGTTCCCTTGTTAGAGTCATTGGACCATTTGAAAAAAATTGGCACCTCGATATCTACTTTTTCTAACGTCTTGAGAAGAGTGGGTGGAGGCTCGGGAATGGGGATATGATAACGGACTGGAAGGTGATCCGGGACATAAATCCCGCGAAAATAGAAGGAGAAACATGGAACGACCATAAAAATTGAGATGGTTTTCAAAGTAGGGCGGTAGCAGCAACGCCGCACGAGATATAATGAACTGGACTAAAGGCAGATATTTTCTAACTAACGGCACACGATTTAGCAACATAAGAACAAAACTGATAGTCACTCCAGGTAAGTTGGCATATCCTAAAGTTAAATGAACATGCACGTACAGGCCCCTAGATTATTTTGTATCTTATACACTGTAAGAAAATTAAAACCTACACATTGACATCAAAACTTTATTATAAATATAGTTAGACAGCTGCAAGAGGACAGATAAGTCAAAAAACAGAATGCAGCTTATCCTCTGAAATTATTTTGAAATAGAAACGTAGCAACAGACTCACAAAATTTGTGATGTTACAGTTGAAAAGTCAAAATCCTGTTCTATTTCATTTCTGTTACATTTCAACACTTCTTGTTGCACTGTTAGAAACGTTTTTACAATAGTAATGTAAAATAAAAGAAGTAGGATTAGACAAGATTCTGAAAATAAAGTAGGAATTGCGGATCATATAAGACGACGCTAAAGGTTGAAGCAGTGAAAAATATGATTAAAGACTATTGCTTGAGAAGTTTTATGTAGTGCACATTCTACATAAAGATACCATAGGAGAATACTGCAACAGAGTAACAAATTAGGACTATGATAGTATGGAAGAGGAACATCAGAATATGAAAAGAGAAAAGTGAGATATAGGAATGCTACAACTTATGAGTTACAGTGAATATGACTCCCGGATACAGGCAGTTAGGAAATTACTAGACACCTCTAATTATTGAAGATTGTAAGAAAATTCGCTTTTTATGAATTCTACAGTTACCATTTTCATGTGTACAGTAAACCGTCACTAATTCGGACTACTCCAGATAAGTGACAGTCGGAATTATTGAAAATCAGAATTCAAAAAATGGCTATGAGCACTGTGGGACTTAACTTCTAAGGTCATCAGTCCCCTAGAACTTAGAACTACTTAAACCTAACTAACCTAAGGACATCACACACATCCATGCCCGAGGCAGGATTCGAACCTACGACTGTAGCGGTCGCGCGGCTCGAGACTGTAGCGCCTTTAACCGCTTGGCCACCACGGCCGGCGAAATCCGAATTATAGGACTGTTTTACAACATATTTGTTGTTGTTGTTGTGGTCTTCAGTCCTGAGACTGGTTTGATGCAGCTCTCCATGTTTCTCTATACTGTGCAAGTTTCTTCATCTCCCAGTACCTACTGCAGCCTACATCCTTCTGAATCTGCTTAGTGTATTCATCTCTTTGTCTCCCTCTACGATTTTTACCCTCCACGCTGCCCTCAAATACTAAATTGGTGATCCCTTGATGCCTCAGAACATGTCCTATCGACCGATCCCTTCTTCTAGTCAAGTCGTTCCACAAATTCTTCTTCTCCCTAATTCTATTCAATACCTCCTCATTAGTTATGTGATCTACCCATCTAATGTTCAGCATTCTTCTGTAGCACCGCATTTCAAAAGCTTCTATTCTCTTCTTGTCTAAACCATTTATCGTCCATGTTTCACTTCCATACATGGCTACACTCCATACAAATGCTTTGAGAAACGACTTCCTGACAAATCAATACTCGATGTTAACCAATTTCTCTTCTTCAGAAACGCTTTCCTTGCCATTGCCATTCTACATTTTATATCCTCTATTTCGACCATAATCAGTTATTTTGCTCCCCAAATAGCAAAACTCCTTATGATTACAGTGTACGTACAACGTCACTGCAAAAACTTATAAACTCGATTAAAAAATAATGGAGGGAATATACGATGGTGGTATTAATGTTCACGTTTTCTACGTATCAAAACCATAGGTGGAAGCATAAGCGACCAAAGACACTACTATCGCCGCCCGCGGTGGTCTAGCGGTTCTAGGCGCGCAGTCCGGAACCGCGCGACTGCTACGGTCGCAGGTTCGAATCCTGCCTCGGGCATGGATGTGTGTGATGTCCTTAGGTTAGTTAGGTATAAGTAGTTCTAAGTTATAGGGGCCTGGTGACCACAGTAGTTAAGTCCCATAGTGCTCAGAGCCATTTTTTGAACACTACTATCGAGGGCTTAACCGCCTATGACGAGCTAAAATACACTCCTGGAAATTGAAATAAGAACACCGTGAATTCATTGTCCCAGGAAGGGGAAACTTTATTCACACATTCCTGGGGTCAGATACATCACATGATCACACTGACAGAACCACAGGCACATAGACACAGGCAACAGAGCATGCACAATGTCGGCACTAGTACAGTGTATATCCACCTTTCGCAGCAATGCAGGCTGCTATTCTCCCATGGAGACGATCGTAGAGATGCTGGATGTAGTCCTGTGGAACGGCTTGCCATGCCATTTCCACCTGGCGCCTCAGTTGGACCAGCGTTCGTGCTGGACGTGCAGACCGCGTGAGACGACGCTTCATCCAGTCCCAAACATGCTCAATGGGGGACAGATCCGGAGATCTTGCAGGCCAGGGTAGTTGACTTACACCTTCTAGAGCACGTTGGGTGGCACGGGATACATGCAGACGTGCATTGTCCTGTTGGAACAGCAAGTTCCCTTGCCGGTCTAGGAATGGTAGAACGATGGGTTCGATGACGGTTTGGATGTACCGTGCACTATTCAGTGTCCCCTCGACGATCACCAGCGGTGTACGGCCAGTGTAGGAGATCGCTCCCCACACCATGATGCCGGGTGTTGGCCCTGTGTGCCTCGGTCGTATGCAGTCCTGATTGTGGCGCTCACCTGCACGGCGCCAAACACACATACGACCATCATTGACACCAAGGCAGAAGCGACTCTCATCGCTGAAGACGACACGTCTCCATTCGTTCCTCCATTCACGCCTGTCGCGACACCACTGGAGGCGGGCTGCACGATGTTGGGGCGTGAGCGGAAGACGGCCTAACGGTGTGCGGGACCGTAGCCCAGCTTCATGGAGACGGTTGCGAATGGTCCTCGCCGATACCCCAGGAGCAACAGTGTCCCTAATTTGCTGGGAAGTGGCGGTGCGGTCCCCTACGGCACTGCGTAGGATCCTACGGTCTTGGGGTGCATCCGTGCGTCGCTGCGGTCCGGTCCCAGGTCGACGGGCACGTGCACCTTCCGCCGACCACTGGCGACAACATCGATGTACTGTGGAGACCTCACGCCCACGTGTTGAGCAATTCGGCGGTACGTCCACCCGGCCTCCCGCATGCCCACTATACGCCCTCGCTCAAAGTCCGTCAACTGCACATACGGTTCACGTCCACGCTGTCGCGGCATGCTACCAGTGTTAAAGACTGCGATGGACCTCCGTATGCCACGGCAAACTGGCTGACACTGACGGTGGCGGTGCACAAATGCTGCGCAGCTAGCGCCATTCGACGGCCAACACCGCGGTTCCTGGTGTGTCCGCTGTGCCGTGCGTGTGATCATTGCTTGTACAGCCCTCTCGCAGTGTCCGGAGCAAGTATGGTGGGTCTGACACACCGGTGTCAATGTGTTCTTTTTTCCATTTCCAGGAGTGTACACCCACAGGCGATAACATCGGCAAGCCTCTGCAAGTCAGCAACATTGACTGGATATGCCCGCTTCTATTAAAGCCGACTAACAGGTCATAGCAAGGAAGTCGACACACTCGCACAGTAGTGCACAAATAAACCGCCAACACTACCCTCCACTATGAATCCAATAAATGAATTATCGGACATTAAACGAAGAGGAACCTAACTGTTGCAGGTGTGCTGAAGCTGACCGAGAAATCAACACCGACACCCAGTTGCAGCCGCAGAGTAACACCACCGCACAACGTCAAAGGTACTGGTCTTAGGGCGAATACAGACTACTCTGACGTGACGTGGAAACCCGTGGGCTCACGTCATAACGCGCGTGATATAAAAAGCAAACACAGGGTTTTCTGCGCTTATGTTTATATTGAGCTGACGTGACGTAGGAATGCGTTGGATGATGCAATCTGACGCTAAACGCCTTATGACGCCTGGGAAGAATATCTAAAGTTCTAGATTTTCGTCAGTCGTGGGAAGGCGTCAGAAGTGTGAAGTGGTTTCTCCTCTACCGTTTGCAGTTATTATTTGAAGATGGAGGAGATGTTGATTGACTACGTTCGGTCAAATCCGGTGCTGTATGACCCTACAAACCGGGAATATCGTAACCAGCATTTAAGGAAAGAGGCTTGGGACGAAATAGGAGAAAAACTCGGCATTACAAGTTAGTGAAAACACTTCCTTTTCCCATATTTTTATTAGTTTTTCTTTTTTACATTTCATAATACACTCCTGGAAATGGAAAAAAGAACACATTGACACCGGTGTGTCAGACCCACCATACTTGCTCCGGACACTGCGAGAGGGCTGTACAAGCAATGATCACACGCACGGCACAGCGGACACACCAGGAACCGCGGTGTTGGCCGTCGAATGGCGCTAGCTGCGCAGCATTTGTGCACCGCCGCCGTCAGTGTCAGCCAGTTTGCCGTGGCATACGGAGCTCCATCGCAGTCTTTAACACTGGTAGCATGCCGCGACAGCGTGGACGTGAACCGTATGTGCAGTTGACGGACTTTGAGCGAGGGCGTATAGTGGGCATGCGGGAGGCCGGGTGGACGTACCGCCGAATTGCTCAACACGTGGGGCGTGAGGTCTCCACAGTACATCGATGTTGTCGCCAGTGGTCGGCGGAAGGTGCATGTGCCCGTCGACCTGGGACCGGACCGCAGCGATGCACGGATGCACGCCAAGACCGTAGGATCCTACGCAGTGCCGTAGGGGGCCGCACCGCCACTTCCCAGCAAATTAGGGACACTGTTGCTCCTGGGGTATCGGCGAGGACCATTCGCAACCGTCTCCATGAAGCTGGGCTACTGTCCCGCACACCGTTAGGCCGTCTTCCGCTCACGCCCCAACAACATGCAGCCCGCCTCTAGTGCTGTCGCAACAGGCGTGAATGGAGGGACGAATGGAGACGTGTCGTCTTCAGCGATGAGAGTCGCTTCTGCCTTGGTGCCAATGATGGTCGTATGCGTGTTTGGCGCCGTGCAGGTGAGCGCCACAATCAGGACTGCATACGACCGAGGCACACAGGGCCAACACCCGGCATCATGGTGTGGGGAGCGATCTCCTACACTGGCCGTACACCACTGGTGATCGTCGAGGGGACACTGAATAGTGCACGGTACATCCAAACCGTCATCGAACCCATCGTTCTACCATTCCTAGACCGGCAAGGGAACTTGCTGTTCCAACAGGACAATGCACGTCCGCATGTATCCCGTGCCACCCAACGTGCTCTTGAAGGTGTAAGTCAACTACCCTGGCCAGCAAGATCTCCGGATCTGTCCCCCATTGAGCATGTTTGGGACTGGATGAAGCGTCGTCTCACGCGGTCTGCACGTCCAGCACGAACGCTGGTCCAACTGAGGCGCCAGGTGGAAATGGCATGGCAAGCCGTTCCACAGGACTACATCGACCATCTCTACGATCGTCTCCATGGGAGAATAGCAGCCTGCATTGCTGCGAAAGGTGGATATACACTGTACTAGTGCCGACATTGTGCATGCTCTGTTGCCTGTGTCTATGTGCCTGTGGTTCTGTCAGTGTGATCATGTGATGTATCTGACCCCAGGAATGTGTGAATAAAGTTTCCCCTTCCTGGGACAATGAATTCACGGTGTTCTTATTTCAATTTCCAGGAGTGTAGTTCTATAGGCGTTATATTTTATATTGATAGGAAAAAAGTATCAATCCATAACAAGTAAAACCAGATATGAAAATAACAGATATCTATTATATAAATTGGATTATATGAACTGTAATAAAAAATAACACCCAACTGAACTTAAAACGGTCGGTTATAACGAATGCGCGTATTAAGTGATACTGAACGTGTCATGGAGCAACTCTACCCTTTCGAATGGAGTGCCATTGCCAAGGACAACTTGCTGAACCATAATCAGAAACGAAGTACTTTTTTGAACATATCTCTGGTGATGGCCGCTTCTCTCAAGAAATTTCTACGAAGGGGTTCGAGGTTGGCTACAACATGAATGTGTTCGCTTTCCATTCTGATTGGTTCCTCGAAAGGGGAAATATTTGTTGATGTTTTCCGAAGCGTGTAGACAGGTGGAAACTAAAACTATTAGATCGGCAGTTTCTGGTTTAGTTCCAATAGGCTTTAGAAATAGTCTCCAGCGCCCGGCTAGAATTCCGAACGCATTTTCTGCAGTCCGTCGAGCTCTTGAATGACGGTAGTTGTATACCTTCTCTTCGTCACTTGTAATGGCTGCTTTGCTGTATGGACGCATCAAGTAGGTTTTAAGAGGGAAGGCTTCATCTGCAATAAGGAATCTCCATTGCTGATAGTAGCTCTTTGTCTTTTGGAACGGGGTATCTGTTGCTTTCAAATCTTTTCCCCATCTCAGATCGCTCAAAAGTTCCTCCATCGCTACTTTTGCCGTAAGCTCCTACGTCAACAAGCGCGAATTTGTAATATGCATCTACCAAAGCAAATAAAACAATGGAATATTCCACTTATCATCATAATCCTTGGCGAACTGTTCCCATTCATCTTTGTTTGGTTCTGGCATGTAAATCGGTCGTAGAGTTTTCCAAATTACCTCACAAAATTCTTTAACTATTTCTCCAATAGTTGAAATTCCAATCCGAAAAGAAAAACCCAATGTTCTTTAAGAATTGCCAGTTGCCAAGTACCTGTGAACAGTGAAGAAAAGCCCACTTATTGAATTATTAATCTTCACGTTGTCCTTTGGCAACTAAGCGACCTTTGTCTTTGAGCGCCAAAGGAGAATAAATGAATAACTAATAGATAACTATGGTGCGTTTAAAATTACTTCCGACTTTTGACAGTTCGGTACGGAGCGAGTGGAGGGGAGTGTTGTTGCCAACGGGTGCCAGCAGGCGGCGATATCGCCACGCCTAAAAGGGGCCGGCCGCCAGGTAAACATTCTTTAGCGGTAGAGAAACGACAATAATGAACAGAGAACATTCTTTGCCGGCAAAGAAACAATTGTGGTAGTGTTTACCTACGGCCTGACGACAGGAATGCCTTACAGGCCGACACGGGTGGCGGCTCGGGGGGAAAGCCTGGCTCGTCATTGCTGTTGCCTGGGTAACGGAGTCACGTCACCTCCGGCAAGCCAAACGTCAAAATTCGTAACTAATTTTAAACGCGCTATGAAGACTAGCCTAGAATTTTAAACCAATTTCTCTGTTCTAGGTAATGAATGTAAAGACAACTGGAATAAACAGCGGAATGCGTACATCCAGGCTAAACGCCGTAGAGCCACAAAATCAGGTCAGGCAGCAAAGAGTTTTAGCAAATGGAAACTTGAAATGGCTTTTATGAATCCAACTCTCGTAACAAGGAGAACTCGAGGAAATGCGGAAGAAGACAGCCCCAAAAATGAAGATTATGATGGAACACGTGAAGAAACTGGCGTATGTCCGATTGATGAAACAGACTCCCAATCCAGCCCACCAAGAAACGATCAACTGGAAAGTGCAGTCTCTACAATGGCGGAGGCCATCGACAATCCCACTGCTAATGTATCAGATTCTCCATCAACGTTTACTCAACCTACAGCGAAACCGTAACGCCTTATGTTGGAAAAATACGTTTGTCGTCATCCGTACAAGAAATGGTTAAAATAATGAACGACAACCAACGCTTGCGCTCCCAAGTACTTCTTCAAAGTGCACACGCTACATCAAGTGACAACGTGGACGATGAATGCGAACTTCTTTTCCTCAGCATGGCGAAAAATGTGAAAGAAATTGCGTCCTGATGAGGAAATTAGAGTGGAGATGGAAGTGAGCAACATTGTTTTGGGGGCAGCGTTGCAAGCAGCACGTGGGAGCTCATTTCAGGTGAAACCTGGTTACCACAGTACTCTTAATACAAATCCATCATCATTCTAGCAATCCTCCTCAACACCATCTCCTCAAAGATCTGAACACAGCTTGGACTGCTCAACGGACTCTACGTTGTCCTACACTTGGCAAGAGAAACAGCAAGAATACTTTTGTAATCTGTAACTGCCTTTCTGATGTATAATAAAACGCACTTTGTGAAAAAAAAATCAATAAAAATTTCAAAATGTCTCTCTGGTAACTTTTTTCCCTCCCAGATATATAATACAATAAAGTATTAGCACTTACCTCAAGCAAATTGCAAGTCGTATTGTATGGGGGCTTAATTAAAAAGAATAATGAATAAATGCAATAATTTTAGTAGCTGTGTGTCCGGTTGCGAAGTCTCGTAACCGGTTGGCCCTGACTAGTTTTAGCACGCAATCTGACTGCATAAAATAAAAATAAAGAATGACAAGAAATGTCCATTAACACAATTGATTAATTAAGTCCCCTGCAACTATAAAAGCTACGAAACAACAAAGCACAAGTGTAACTGTTCTGTGTGTGGTAGCGTCACTCAACATACATGTATCTGGCTCGGTTCTTCCTCAATACGACGAGATATTTTAAACACCATTTACAATGAACTAATTGAAAAACCAGAAATACTATAATTGCACATAGAAACCAGAATTACAAGTGTAATACATGAACACGAGCCAGATGCTTTGTTGACTGAACCTGTGACCAATAGGCATTGTCATTAAAGAAATCTGTAATCCTTTTTTTTACCTCAATATATATTATGAAAAATACAATGTGATCATTGCAACATCTTCCATCTTTACATTACACCAACCGAACAGCATCTACTCTCTCGCCTAACAGAACAACAACTGCACTCGACATCCCCTGAACTACTACTGCCCTCGACATCCTCTAAATTACTACTGCACCAGTGGAGGTGGCGGAATAATAATCTTTGGCGCCATCTCTGGCACTGTGATTCAGTGTAGCCATCTTAATCTCCGCCGGAATGCTTTCCCTGAGTTGAGTGGAGCGTTTTTCTATTATCGGACCAACCAAGCTCAGGAGATGGTAGAATTCAGTTTTTGTCATTCTGTAATACCACTTAAACCGCTCTTCATCTTATATTAGTTGAGGCATTAAATTTTGGAACTCCCTGATTTCGTCTCGCCCCATATTGATAGGATGCACCCATTCTCTAGACAAGCAAGTGGATGCAATACACAGAGCAGTCATTTCTTCTTCTAGCATGTAAAAAATACACAGTACATTCATGGCTGTAGGTTCAAAACAAACTGTCGGAAAATACAATGCAGACGAAGTAGTTGTTTCATGCTGCTATGCGTAAGGCCAATGTGAACACAGTTTCATGTCTGGCGTGGTCCCACGCTGCCTGACGTGGGAACACGTCACGTCAGAGTAGTCTGTGTTCACCTTTACAACCCTTTAACTATGGTATAGTTTTTTTTCCTTGGCTCTTGTCTTGCCACTTACCCCCCCCCCCCCCCCGATCACGGTCCTTCAAACCGCTACCCTTCGTTCAAATTTCGACCCAATCTATCTCCAGATGTGCGCGTATTAATGGATAGCCATAAACAGACGTACGCAAACATCGCAGTACCCACATCCTGCGACACCTCACATAGTGAAAACTAACAAATATCAGAGATGGCAATACAACATTTGTGTTGGCCATTATCCCAGTGTGGCCGTGGAGGGGCTACACCCTATTCTTTACATAGTACAACGCACAGAACATTCACAGAATCATGTGAAACCAGCGGGAAAATCCTTCTTTGGGATTTGGTTCACCTCGCGCAGTTTTGGCTTGAACGTTAAATACGTCGTCAGAGCTCCCATCCTTCTTATAAATTCCGGCACTTCGTCGTTTTCATGTAGTTTCGTACTGATAATATCAAATCTCATCGCCCGCGGTGAATTTTTTTCCGGAGATGAATTGTCCGCGTTTTGCATTCCATTCAAGTCGCGGCTAGCGTCCACACGTCACCTTTTTTGCTCGGGAGCCGTCATGTTTGGGACAAACACTGAACACACTTTTATCGTCTACTAAACCTCCTAAATAATCCTTGAACACTTGACTTAGAGACGTTTTGCTGCGTTGTGATTAGTGGAACAACAATGTTACCACACTACGGCCGCACGTCCACTGCTTAACACCGCTTGCAAACAACTTACTGGCCAACACACATTTGTTGACTACAGTTGTTACTTCAGGGTACCATCGTTGCTACTGTGCTAACGTCATTTGTGCGCCAGGAAAAGAACAATCTTGGAACTTTTTCTATGGAGGCTGCCTTGCAGGGGTTAAATGTAAACTGGATCAACTGTAAAGTTATATGAGATAGTTTCCAGAATGAGATTTTCGCTCTGCAGCGGAGTGTGCACTGATATGAAACTTCCTGGCAGATTAAAACTGCGTGCCAGAGCGAGACTTGAACTCGGGACCTTTGCCCGCGAAAGGCCAACGCCCCGAGTTCCAGTCTCGGTCTGGCACACAGTTTTAATCTGCCGGGAACTTTTATAAGAGGTAATTTAAACTATGTTTAATTTAAAAGCGACTACTGTAACTTTTTTTGAGTCATCATTCTTCTGACTGGTTTGATGCGGCCCGGCACAAATTCCTCTCTTCTGCTACCTCTTCATCTCCGAATAGCACTTGCAGCCTACGTCCTCAATTATTTGCAATCTCTGCCCTCCTCTACAGTTTTCGCCCTCCAAAGCTCCCTCTAGTACCATGGAAGTTACTCATTCATGTCTTAACACATGTCAAAACATTCTGTTCCTCCGTATTGTCAGTGTTTTCCATATATTTCTTTCTTCGCCCATTCTGCGGAGGATCTGTTTATTCCTTATCTTATCAGTCCAGCTAAATGCCAACTTTCTGACGTAGCACCACATCTCAGATGCTTCTACTCTCTTCTGTTCCGATGTTCCCACAGTACGCATCCCACTGTCGTAGGAAGCTGTATTCCAAACGTACACGCTTCGTAATTTCCAACTCAAATTAAGGCCTATGTTTGATATTATTTTATTTCTCTTGGGTAGGAATGCTGTATTTCGCACTGCTAGTCCTGTCTGCTCTTTCCGTCAAGGGTTATTTAGCAACATATGTGGCACAATTCCTTAAATACATCGACTTCGTGATTATCAATCCTGATGATAAGTTTCACACGGTTCTGACTTCTGCTACTTCTCATTATCGCCCATCATTGTCAATTAAACCATCTCACGTAAGATTAAAAAAACAGCAAAGAGCAATAAGCGTTTGTAGTATAACATTAGGTTGCAAGAGATTAAAAAGTACAACTTAAAAAATATTTTTTTTTTAAATTACTCATCACAAAATAAGACCTTGCAAGACAAGGATCAGTGTCAGTATTAGAAACCTATTCCTACTATGGGTGTCAAGTATCACAGGCCACAAGTTTTACAAAGATACGAGTCTGAACCACCATGCGACGCTAGTGTGGGAAACGTTACCTTAAAATTTTATTCGCTTTACTCTTTTCTTCTTTTTCTGTCCATCACATTTATAAACAGATTCAGATCTTTAGATCACAAACACTCTACGACAAATAACAAGGATAAAAAAGAATAAAGAACATGATTCATACGATTGTAGTTGCATCCATATAATACGAGGGGCGTTCAGAAAGTAAGCTCCGATCGGTCGCGAAATGGAAACGACTATGAAAATCCGATACAGCTTTGCACAGATGTGTTGGGTAGTGTCTCTAGTATAACCCCAGTTAGCATCACGTCGCTCTTCTCATTTCTGAGCTCGCAGTAAAGTGCGTAAAGATGTCTAGAAAATAGTGTCTGCCGCCAAGTACGAGGGCCTGGTGAGAAATTTCGCCTGAAGCTATGCAGCTAACATTACATAATTGTCGTGCTGTTTCTTCTTCAAGACAATTCTCAGCCGCATTCTGCAGGGGCAATGAAGATGCTCCTGCATCGTTTTCAAATGGAAAAGTGAGATTACCCACAATACAGTCCGCAATTGTCTCCCCCTGAGTTTCATCTCTGGTCACATGAACCGCTGTCTTTGAAGACAACATTTTGACACAGACAACGAGGTGTAGGCCAGCGTGGAGAATTGGCGGAAAGCACTGGCGGCTGCCATCTATGATGAGGCTATTGAAAAGTTGGTACAACGCTATGACAAAAGTCTAAGTCAGAACGGCGACTACGTAGAGAAGTAGCTGAAAGGTGTAGCTAATTGTTACAAGTAAAACATTTCTGATGTTCACTGTGGTTTCAATTTGGCAATCAATCGGAGCTTACTTTCTGAACAGGCCTCGTATTAGTCCTCTCAGATGACGGCAACTAATCCACGTAGATTTCATCTAAATTTGACAGTAAGTGCTCACTGAACCTATTACATAATAATATCTATTCTACCATATAATCTAATAGATTTAGTAAACAGTTATTGTTACGTTTAGATTCTCTTCGTGTGGATTAATTGCGCCATCTGACAGAGCCAATTTTGCAAGTATACAACTACACCCGTATGAAATACTTTATTTATTATTTCTTTTTTTATTATTTGACTCCTAATGTATGTGGTTTAAATAATGGTCATCTGCCTTATTATAAGTTTGAAGAGGAGAGTAAGAAGAAAAAAAAAAATTTGATGGTAACATTTCCCACAGTAGCGACTCTTTGCGGCTAAAACTTGTAGCTTTATAATACTTGTGAGCCATAATGTTAGTTTATGATCCTAGTACGTATAGGTTGGTAATACCGGCAATGACCTTTGTTTGCAAGTTCTCTATTTGCGGCGAGCGAGGTTTTATAAATATTTGTTATCTTTCCATTTCTACGCTTTTGTATATTGATGCTGTTATTATAAGCGTCTGTCACTCTATGTCCCTTTAATCTTAATTGCCGGTACCTGATGATTCCAGTAGCCGAAACGGCGTAATAAAGACATTTAGTAAACGACCAAGACGGTTTTATTCGTAAAATTATACGTCCAGTACTATTTACAGAGACAATAACATTCATCAGTTCGAATACAGATTTTTAAATCAACGGGCGCGCAATTTGACACGTGCATTCAGTAGCACAGTTACGGATAAGTAGGTGCACCCCGGAGGCACCACAAATCGATAGAGAGCGCTGAATTTGACATAGGGCGATCCTGCAGCTAATACAGGTAGCTGTGTACATGCGTGACTGCGACACTTCAGACATTAGTCGAGTCCATGCAACGTCGTATTGTGGCACTTCTGCATGCTCGGGGGCCCCTACACGATGTTAGGTAGGTGTACCACTTTCTTTGGCTCATCAGTGTATGTGATACCGTAATAAGTACTTACATCAGCGTGTTTGTTGCGCTTTCACTGCGTCGAACAGTCTTTTCAAAAACACGTCACAAACTTTGATTTTTATGTTTTCTGCACAGTTGCACTGCACCACTGACTATGCGTATCCGTACACACTAATTGTTTTGCATCAACGCGTCGAAACAATCACCTGACCTGCCACCCGTGGGAACATAAGCATCTCTGGAATGAGATTTTCACCCTGCAGTGGAGTGTGCGCTGATATGAAACTTCCTGGCAGATTAAAACTGTGTGCCCGACCGAGACTCGAACTCAGGACCTTTGCCTTTCGCGGGCAAGTGCTCAACCGTCTGAGCTACCGAAGCACGACTCACGCCCGGTCCTCACAGCTTTACCTCTGCCATTATCTAATCTCCTACCTTCCAAACTTTACAGAAGCTCTCCTGCGAACGTTGCAGATCTAGCATTCCGCAGTATCCTTTCTTTCAGAGGTACTAGTTCTGCAAGGTTCGCAGGAGAGCTTCTGTAAAGTTTGGAAGGTAGGAGACGAGATACTGGCAGAAGAAAAGCTGTGACGACCGGGCGTGAGTTGTGCTTTGGAAACTCAGACGGTAGAGCACTTGCCTGCGAAAGGCAAAGGTCCCGAGTTCGAGTCTCGGTCGGGCAAATAGTTTTAATCTGCCAGGAAGTTTCATGAGCATGTCTGCTTCACTTTCCAACATGTACTTGAAAGTAATAAATACCTTAAAAACATACGACTTGTAATGACTAGAATTATTAGTCTGCGAATGACGTAGATATGTAATGTTGTTCAGTACATTGTCCCCAGTCACCAGTACATATGTCTGCATTTGTACCCATTAAGACGTCTTAATTGAGTATCAACCTGATATTCCCTCCTTATTTTTCTGCGTAACTGGTAGACTATAAATACCAAGGTCTGCCGAAGCACCTTTTCTGTTACGTACAGTTTCATTCACCTTGTAGTGCGACCGCCACGACGTCAAGGGAATTCGGGACACTATGTTAAAATTACCATCCCGAAGGCACGCATCTGACAGTGCAGGCTACATGTTGCATATTACATCAACGTGTGTAAGGCTCTCATCATGAATGGTCAGTGGAGCAATGCCGAAAACAATGCTGCATTCTTTCCCCGCCAGGCACCAAAACAATGTCACCTAGGTGTAAACTCATGTGTAGCCTTCGAACTTGCAGGAAGAACTAGAGCCAGGGACCATAATCTGTGGCCGCTCTTCTGCTGGATCGCTATAGCATCCTCTGGACAGCCGTCGTCGTTATCAGCAGCCACTTGCGCGCCGAGATTCGTGACGCCACCCCTCCATCCTCCCACACCACATCATCCACCCCATACCACACACCCAACCCCCCAGCTGGCAATGCGCTGATGGCCAGCATGCCATCTCCAACCGGACTTCAGGCGCCTTGGATGCAGCTCCCGGTACTTGAATAGCACCGAGTCACCATGCAGCCGCTCTGCCCACGTAATGCGCTGCAACGTAGCATCACTCCGCCATGGGCTGCGAGCTCGACACCTATCGACGACCACATGGAAGAAGAAAGCCGTGAGTCGACGACGGGTCGTGTCACGTGACGAGAGAGTGCATTTGTAACAGATGATGGAGAAGTGAGGAGTTTACATGGGACGCTGTCTGTCCTGCTGCTGCCTCTATCACATCTGATAGACTCCGGTAGTCCTTGTCAACCCACTGATTCCACAATGCTCAGACGGTAGAGCCGTCGTCGTCTTGACCACAGCCCTTCTACTCGTCTATGACGGTCGCCCAGCCTGGGGCACACGCGATCGCCCATTTTTCCGCATCGCCATAACTTCTCTCACTGAATCCGCATAAGCGTAAGCGAAAATTGTTTAGGAGTCTATGAGAAGCTGTAAGTCCGTATAAATAGTTGGGTAGGTCAACTAAAGTACGGAGGGAAGGAAGTACGTTCGAACACGATGCAAACATACCATCCGGTTGAAGACAGCTGTACTTACTTAAAGTAAGGCTCCCATGTCGAAGATATCAAATCGCTCAAATGGCTCTGACCACTATGGGACTTAACTTCTGAGGTCATCAGTCCCCTAGAACTGAGAACTACTTAAACCTAACTAACCTAAGGGCATCACACACATCCATGCCCGAGGCAGGATTCGAACCGGCGCCCGTAGAGGTCGAAGATATCAGTTGCACCTGTACTAATTTCATCATTATCTTTACCCTCAAGAGGTATATTCTCCACTGAACTTTTACCTCCCTCTGTTTCCCAAGAATATACGACATTAGCTATATCTGTGTAGAAATTTTAAGTTTGAATCATAGCCACCCTCCTCTATATCTTTGGTTTCAATTAATGGCAAAATAGCATAATAATTCAACCAGCCTATGTCATATTTACGAGGACGTGTTTAAAACTAGTGTCTTCGAATTTTTTTTATGTGAAACCTCTTCAAGCGTTTTGAATAAAACATACGTTATTAACATTCTACATCTTTGTCCTTCATGTCTAGATATTTGCAGCCCTCTGTTGCTGGAGGGTTCCGAACTGTAGCGCGTAACATGGCGTTGTTTAATGTAACCACGAGACTGCATGGTGTAGTCGAGTTTCCAATTCAAAGAGGTTGTCCATACATGCGACACCCTCTCCTTCGGCATTCCAATTCCAGACCTCACACGAGCGCTGCGACAAGTGCAACAATCCGACTCCTTGTGTTCACTGTCATCCATCATCCTCGCTGGCCGGGGTGGCCGAGCGGTTCTAGGCGCTACAAAAAAATGGCTCTGAGCACTATGGGACTCAACATCTTAGGTCATAAGTCTCCTAGAACTTAGAACTACTTAAACCTAACTAACCTAAGGACATCACACACACCCCTGCCCGAGGCAGGATTCGAACCTGCGACCGTAGCAGTCCCGCGGTTCCGGACTGCAGCGCCAGAACCGCTAGACCACCGCAGCCGGCTCTAGGCGCTACAGTCTGGAACCGCGCCACCGTTACGGTCGCAGGTTCGACTCCTCAATCAATCATCCAGACTGTTGTCCCTGCAACTACTGAAAAGGCAGCTGCCCCTCTTCAGGAACCACACGTTTGTCTGCCCTCTCAACAGATACCCCTCCGTTGTGGTTGCACCTACGGTACGGCTATCTGTATCGCTGCGGCACGCGCCAGCCGGAGTGGCCGATCGGTTCTAGGCGCTACAGTTTGGACCCGCGCTACCGCTACGGTCCCAGGTTCGAATCCTGCCTCGGGCATGGATGTGTGTGATGTCCTTAGGTTTAAGTAGTTCTAAGTTCTTGGGGACTGATGACCTCAGCAGTTAAGTCCCATAGTGGTCAGAGCCATCATCCTGCACACAGTCCCGACTTTGCCCTGTCCGATTGTCATTTGTTCCCAAAACATAAACAACACCTTCGAAGACTTCACTTTGATAGTGGTGAAGCAGTACCAGCAGAGGCGTCGTCGTGGCTCCCTCAGCAAGTCAAATATTCTGCAGCGACGGTGTAGATCAACTGGTCTCTCCTTGGAGGAAATGTGTTCGTCGCCAGCGTGACTACGTTGACAAATAAATATATAGACGTGAAGATTAAATCTGTAGAATGTTAATGTATCTTGTTTTATTTTAAAAGTTGTAACAGTTTTCACATAAAAATTTGGAGGCTTTACTTCTCAAACGCCCTTATAAAGGCTGTTGATCTGCCCACATTCTTTCAAAACACTTTTGGTTTTTACATTATAGCCTTGCAGGAAGTGCCACTGACATGTGTCGGCTCGTATAGATTGTGGTCCAAGGATCGAACCTCTGGTCGCGGGGAGGTGCTATTGCGTTGCGCCTTCCGGTTTGAAATGATTGCGAGGCGGACGAGGTGGAACAGACAGTCGCTGGGAAGGAGGAAGGAAGGAAGTCGGTTGGAGGTAACCTGTGTTGACACGCACCGGTGGTCAGTGCCGTCAGTGATTCGCTCTGAAGGAACCGTTGCTACAGGAACGATTTTAATTTTGATTAGCTGATACCGATGCGGTGAAACGGGACCTCTTTCCTGTCGTCGAGCCGTGTTGTGTGATTTAGTGTTTTCGAGTTGGCAGGCTCTGTTGTTACTGCCCTGACCTACGTGATTTCTCCCGAGTTGTGAATTTGTGCATTATGGGAAGCTTATATCCACCTTTAGTCGGGTCTATAGCGCTTGAAGAAACAGTTTGACCCTGCCCACCTGAGTATCCTGCGTTGCTTTCCTGAAAACTAACTTACTTGTCAACCCCGGATGTGACGATTCGGGTTCCCGGGTTCGATTCACGGCGGGGTCAGGGATTTTGTCTGCCTCGTGATGGCTGGTTGTTGTGTGCTGTCCTTAGGTTAGTTAGGTTTAAGTAGTTCTAAGTTCTAGGGGACTGATGACCATAGATGTTAAGTCCCATAGTGCTCAAAGCCATTTTTTGAACCATGTGACGATTGTGCCGAAAGTTTTTTGCTGTTTCGTATTAAGTAAGATGCCTCCGGTAGAGGAGTTATTTTCCCCATGACAAACCTTCTCCCTTAATAGCGTTCCCCCTTGCCAAATTATTCCTAAAGCTGTTAGCGTCTGCGCAAGCCGTGGGAATGTGACAGCAGGCACAGGCGCTGCTGATGCTGACATGCATAGTTATATTAGCTGTTTTAATTAAGTTTTATATTCTCTATTAGTGAACAGGGTGCACTGCCAGATGGCTGTGCAATTTTCTATGTTGGTACCGTTGGGTACTGAAAGGCGAGATTGCTTACCTGTTTCTTGGAACCTGATTGGGTCTGCGGGCCTTCTTGTACTCAGATCTGCCCGTTATGTTATTTACCCATGATCACCGGGTAGCGTCTTTGATCCATAATCAAAACGTTATCGGTCCTGTGTTCGAATCCCGCCGATATTTGAATTTTGGTTAATAATCAGCATTGGCGGCCGAAGACTTCCGGCATAAGGTGTCACCCTCGTTAAGCCAACGGCCTTGTCAAAAAGGGCGGAGGAGCGGATAGAGGTTCAGGGCACTCTCTTGTCCTAGGGGTGGGAAATTGCCCCTAAAGGCGGGAGAATAAGCAATGATCAACAACATGAGTACGAAGAAGGCAATGGAAACCACTACATTACAGACACGTAACGTTTATCCACAGAACATGAGGGTTGTAATTGACGATGTGTCATAATGATCTGTCCTTTGGCCAAATATTCCGGAATAGTCCCCCATTAGGGTCTCCTGGACGGGACTGCCAAGAGGGAGCTTGACATGAGTAAAATATTTCGCTATCGTTGTTGAATTGGTTAAGCCAATGTGATCCTTTCAATTTAGAGCATTCCACTCACTGCTTTAGGAACTACTGATTTCTAAAGTATTATCTAATTGTATCTTCCTTTAATTTACGTCTATGGTCACAATCTTTTCTGTATAACAGATTACCGGTTTCGGTCTAATACGATCTTTATAAGATCTGTTTCATAAAAACAAAGTCCTAATGTACTGCAGCCATAGTGGCATCGTCAAATATTAAATGCGGAATCAGCACCAGCATCGTCAAATACATATAATACATTGACGATGCTGGTGTTGATTCCGCATTTAACATTGGACGATGCCACTATGACTGCAGTACATTAGGACTTTGTTTTTATGAAACAGATCTGATGTTGGCCGTTAAAGACCTAAACCGGTAATCTGTTATACAGAAAAGATTGTGACCATAGACGTAAATTAAACTTATTACATATACGGGTCACTGTGTTTTTTCACGACGATGTCGCAGCTTGTGTAATTGTATCTTACTATTTTAGTTATATTTCACGCTGTCGCAATATATGTCAATCATTTGGCAAATAATGAATGATGTCTTATCAAGGGGCCCAGCCCTCCCATGAATTCCCATTAACCTGACAATTCCCTACCCGGCCTGGAATGAAGCCTAGGCCACTTCGGTGAGCAATCCACCGCGTTGACGGCACTCTTACCAGGGTGGAAGTTTCAGACTACTGTCTCCCGAACGCTAAGGTCCACTCTCTCCTGCTGCGTGCCGTTATTTACTTCCTGTTCTTCGTCGCCGTCTCCACCCGAAGGAACGACTGAAGAACAGACAACTTGTCCACAAACCGAAAAGAGGGTCTGCGTGTTTGGAGGCTGTACTCACGTCTTTGTTCATGGGTGCTGAACGTAAGAGTTCCACCTCTACGTTGACTTCTGGGAGGATTCGGTGACAGCAATGTAGGTGGATGCGCTAATCTGAGCATAACAAATAGATTATAAATATTGAGCAATTTATAAATTTGAATCGAGCAGGGAGATCATTATTCATCAGGACAATACAGCTAATGACTACACTGCATCGGAGGTTGGGAAAGAGATAAATGTGAAGTACATAGTATTGAAGCATTTAAAATACGTAAGAGATATTACACCTTACGATGTCTACTTATTCCCATTGTTAAACAAGTTTTTGTTTGGTAATAATTTTGGGTTCAATGATGATGCAAATGCTGATACTTGATACCACCCAGGGGATTCGCAAACATGCCGCACAGTTCGTTTCCATTTGCCATAGAAGTGCTAGATAAATATCACTAGGCTAGAAGGGAACTACGTGTGTCAGATAATTAATGCTATTAATTCCTTTGACGCAACTGACCATTTATTTCTCAATTGTACGGACAGAGCCGTTGTTTCGATCTTATAAAAGTAACATACTTGAAATTGTTGTTTTACCCATTTACAACAGGGTGAAAATAGTGTTGCACATCTAACCATGATTACGACATCCGTTTACTTAAGTAGAATGTGAGGATGTAGAACTTCTCATCAAGATTAACAGCACTCCTTCACTCTTAAGACATACTTACATTTTACGCCGGCGGTTCTGGCGCTGCAGTCCGGAACCACGGGACTGATACGGGCGCAGGTTCGAATCCTGCCTCGGGCATGGGTGTGTGTTATGTCCTTAGGTTAGTTAGGTTTAAGTAGTTCTAAGTTCTAGGGGACTTATGACCTAAGATGTTGAGTCCCATAGTGCTCAGAGCCATTTTTACATTTTACTTTTCACAAAAAATTCAGACTAAAATCAAGTCTCTAATGAAAAAAAGAGGAAAGTAAGTCTGGAATTTTACGCAAAATTTTCTGCAACGTTTGCAAGTCGCGCACGCACTTGTACATTGAGGCCACCGAGTGGCTCTCTCCAAACAGACACACACGTCGGGCAGTGGACGCGCGGCTCGCCAGCGACGGAAATTAAATGTTCTGCGGGCCTAGATAATGAGCCCTGCGGAACCACACTCCACTGTCCGAGTCGCGACACTCGTCAGAGGAGGGGCAGAGACCCTCAGAACTGACGCAACGCTCCCATCCTGACACGAGATACGGCACAGCGGTCCGCGCAAAAAGGCCCACGGCTCACGCGTTTCATTACACTAACTTCGCTGTTGTGTGGCAGCGCGAAAATTGCACTCGTGCTTTTGTGTTGATCTCCATGAATGTATTTGCGTTTAATCACACTTCACACAGCCCTAACGCTAAATTAAACACTGCACCGAAAGGAGGGGTGTGGCATAAAATGGCAGATACTTTTTTCATGCCTTACTTCTTTGACTTATCAAATAAGTACAGTCCACAGCGGGTAAACAGAGAACTGTAATAAACTGTGACAGCTAGAGTGGATGTAATATTCTATTGTTGTTACCATCACGTGACCATTTTATCAGGCCTGGTACAGTATTAAATAGGCATACCCTGCATCGGTAGATACGTTGACATGGTGAAGCAGCACAGTTTGAAGCAATGCTACCAACGGCACGCTAAGCGTGGAACAGGGGAAGATGGTTTCCACTTCATATCAACTATTGCCCCCCCCTCCCCACCACACTGCCCAGTCCATCTTAGGGCCATTGCATTTTTCTTGTTTACATTAATGATCTCTCATCAGTTACACTGCCAGAAGCAGAGTTCGTTTTGTTTGCAGATGACACAAGTACTGCAATAAGTAGTATGTTGAGTGTAGTTCTAGAAAGATCTACTAATGATATTTTCATGGATATTAATAAATGGTTTAAAGCCAACTCACTGACATTCAACTTCGAAAAGACTCATTACATGCAATTCTGAACCTGTAAGAGGTTTCCACCCAGCATATGCATAAAGTATGAAGAAGAGCAGATAGAGGAGGTTGACAGTCTTAAATTCCTGGGATTACAACTTGATAATAAATTCAGTTGGGAGGAGCACACCACAGAACTGCAGAAACGCCTTAACAATTCTGTACTTGCAATTCGAGTGTTAGCAGACATAGGCGACATAAAAATGAAAAATCTTGCATACTTTCATTCCATAATGTCATATGGTATAATATTTTGGGGTAACTCTTCAAGTCAAACAAAAGTTTTCAGAGTCAAAAAGCGTGTAATACGTATTATTTCTGGAGTAAATTCACGGACGTCCTATAGAAACCTCTTCAAAGAACTGGGTATACTAACTACTGCCTCTCAGTATATTTACTCCTTAATGAAATTTGTCCTAAATAATATATCTCTTTTTCCAACAAACAGCTCAGTTCATACATACAATACCAGGAACAAAAATGATCTGCACAAGGACTTAAAAGCACTTACTTCAATTCAAAAACGGGTCCACTACTCAGGAACACTCATCTTCAATAATTTGCCAGCAAACTTTAAAAAATTTAGCTACAAATAAAGATCAGTTTAAAAGGGGCCTGAAAGACTTACTAGTGGCCAACTCCTTCTACTCCATTGACGAATTTTTTAATAGAAACAAATGATGTATTGCATGTATTCATACTATTAGTATTATTATTTCAGCTTAAAAAAAATTGACATGTTCCACATCCACGAGGACCTCCTCAGCACGGATCTATGGAACGAAAAACTAATCCAATCTAATGTGATCTAATCTGAGCTCTTCGGTTCAAATGGTTCAAATGGCTCTGAGCACTATGGGACTTAACTTCTCTGGTCATCAGTCACCTAGAACTTAGAACTACTTAAACCTAACTAACCTAAGGACATCACATACATCCAAGCCCGAGGCAGGATTCGAACCTGCGACCGTAGCGGCCGCGCGGTTCCAGACTGTAGCGCCTTTAACCGCTTGGCCACCCCGGCCGGCAGCTCTTCGGTTATCGAATCTTAGTCCTGCTGCGCCAGGCAGACAGATGTATCATCTTGAAGAAAACGAAATAATGTAATGGATGTGACAATGTCACAAGTGTATTCAGAGGCAGTCATCATTAACAGTTAAATTATCAAGTGCGTCTTCCTGCGATGGTTAAGATGCTGGGTACTGTTAGCTACCAACAGTCCTCCGAAAATTCCTGAAGCCATCGTTGTGGATCATCGTAATGCCCTGCGGACGAGTCGCGCATTATCCGGAAGGGTGAGAAGTGATTAGATGTATAAGTCACCCGATATCAAAGCGACTGGGAACGTAAAACAATCCATTTCCATTGTCAAGGTTATGTTCCACAAAACCAACAACACGAACAGAATAGTAATTTATTGTGAGCAAAACACATGTTATTGCTTCTACATCTGCGTCTACCAAACGGATACAAAGTGTGGGATACAACAGTCGATGCGCTCTCACACGTTTGGTTGGAGACTGGGTGTTGTGTCGCCGTCTAGTATGCACGCTGCCGTTAGCACATTAACACAAATAGCTGAGTTTGGAGTGATGTAGTAACCTACACTGTGAGCATGGAGTTCGGAAAAGTGTAACATCATTTTCAGTGTAACCTAGTATGTGAGTATGGTGCTACTGAGGGAAGAATGTACTTGTTGACAATGTATGGTAGAGTGTGTTATTCCTGGAGTGGGGACCTGTCAGGTTAGACTTCAGGTAATAGCAGTACATAAGGTAAGAGCCATCAAAGGAACAGAACCAGCTCTGTCATGCATATACTTGTGTGATGGTGTTCGTCATAGTCCGGGTCAAACTTTGTTGAAGCAGTCATCATTATTTCTGTCCAACAAACACCCTCTTGATTAATAATAATTCTATAATTATACTAATTATCATTTCAGACAGTACGAAAATCTGCATTCGTTACTTTGTGCTAATCACTCAGTAAGGCAGATATTTGTAGATGGAGCAAAGTGTTAATTAACCCGCTACACAGTTATTTCAGGTACGTTTATTATACCACAATTGGTTATACATACACAGTCCGTCCAAATGTTCCGAGACTGGTTTTATTCTTGGCGTACCAGCGACATCAGCACGGTAACATCGGTGGCAGCTTCAACTAACAGTTGTGAACAATGCACATGCATTCGCCAATCAGTTGCGAGCAGGTAGTATTAAGTAGTGGAAGTGAGGCCCTCATGTGTCAACGTTATCGCGTCACAAATCCAATGGAAAAACATCTCTAGGTCAAGCGTTCGTGTCATTCTCCAGAATGTTTTGAACATTAATTTAATATCAGTTTTCTTTATTTTTTACTAGCTTAGCGGCCGCTGCTTCGCTCTTGTACGCTATATGGCCTGCAGAGATATGTTTTTTTTATTTAATGGAATTTTTATGTTGTCAATAAATTGAAACATCTAATCTTTTCACGCTAAGGCCATTAACCATCGCCTTTTCAGAATGAATTTAGGATGAAAAAGCCATTCTGCTGCCTGAAGTCAAAAGTTATTGTTAATATTCCTTTTGCGTTCTTGTGGAGATATATCCATAGCAACTTTCATCGCCTAAACTATATTTTCTTATATTTAACGGTGAAACGAAGAACCAGTTTTCGCAAATGTAGCTTTAAAATTATTTAATGTAACTTAATAATTTCTTAAAAATTTCCATTCACTATTGTACTCCTTTAGAGGTTCAAATTCCAGAAACACTGAAATGCGTATTCTTTTATTTCTACCCGAGCAGTCAAATACCAGTTGTAGATGTACCTGTAGTAGTTCTTATTTTTTAAAAAAATTCACTCACTACTTTATCTCCTTTGTGGGCGAATTTCCTAAAATTCTGATACAAGTGCTTCTCATTTCCTGGCTGAGTAACCGAGCGAGGTGGCGCAATGGTCAGCACACTGGACTTGCATTCGGGAGGACGACGGTTCAATCCCGCGTCCGGCAATCCTGATTTAGGTTTTCCGTGATTTCCCTAAATCGCTCCAGGCAAATGCCGGGATGGTTCCTTTGAAAGGGAACGTCCTACTTCCTTCCTCATCCTTACCTAATCGGATGAGACCGATGACCTTCTTGTCTGGTCTCCTCCATTAAACAACCCAACCCAACACCTGACTGAGAAACTAAGTAGCAGTTTTCGTAGTTCTAGCTCCAAAACTACCTTAATAGCGACAATTTTCAAAAAGCTTTTCATCATCTATTTCATCCCTCAGGAGTGGTATTTCGGACAATCCCCTCTTAAACGAAGCGTACAGTATAAGGTCCACGCTTCAAGTTTTTATCCGTAGCGGTTTGGACTGGGCAGTGTTGAGTCAACGAATACGTCTGACCCTATTTCACCCGCTTAGGGGCTGAATTGCTACAAACTCTGAAACACTTAGTTTTTCATCCCCAACCGAGGAGCCGAACACAAGTTTTCAAAGATTTAGCTTCAAAAATACTTTCGCTGTGAAATATTTTCATGAAAATTTGCATCCCCTATTTCACCTCCTGACGGGATGAATATCCAAAGACGGTGGCATACGTATGTTTTATTTCTAGCAGGGGAGCCAAATGCTAATTTTCATGGATTTAGTTTCAAAACTGCTTGCACAATGAAATAATTCGGTAAAAACTTTCGACCACCATTTTACCCCCATAGGAGCTGAATTTCCAAAAACTGTGAAACACCTATCTTTTTATCTGTAACTGAAAAGCCAAATTTAGATTTTCATACATTTAGCTTCAAAAATGCTTTCATAGTAGAATATTTTTGTAAGAAATCTCATCCCCTATTTCACTCCCTTAGGGGTTCAATTTCCAAAAACGCTGAAACATATACTTTTTCATTTGTAAGTTAAATACCAATGTTCATAGATGTGGCTTAAAACATACTTTAGTAGGTGATGACATATTTAAAAAAAAAGTTTCACCCACTATTTCATCGCAATGGGGTCAAATTACAAAAATTGCTGAAAAACGTACTTCTTCTGACCGAGAAACCAAATACAAATTTTCATATGTCTAGCTTCGAAATTGCCTTAACAGCGACATTAAAACAAAAACAAAAAATGCTTCATCCTCTATTTCACCTCCTTAGGGTTAGAAATTCGAAAAGACCCTTATTAAACAACACCTCCACCTTGTCCTTATTTCAGGCTACTATCCGCAGCTGTTTAGGCTGGGGGCATGATGAGTCAGTAAGTCAGTTAGTGAGGACATTGCCTTTTAAATGGAGATTACTCCAGTCTCCTATTTTTCGGACTAGCGGGATTCTGCGCTTTCTGTCATCGCGTAGATACCGTAGATGTTTGTTATAGGTACACTGTAAGCTTGCTAGAGCTACGGCTGAAGCAAATTTGGGAGCTGGTTACTTATTCTTTGCTATTTGACTGTAACTGTCCACTTTAAAATGTTGTACAATGGTGATTGTGGAAGAAAATGGTCAGTACACTGGACTCGCGTCCGGGAGGACGACGGTTCAATCCCGCGTCCGGCAATCCTGATTTAGGTTTTCCGTGATTTCCCTAAATCGCTCCAGGCAAATGCCGGGATGGTTCCTTTGAAAGGGAACGTCCTACTTCCTTCCTCATCCTTCCCTAATCGGATGAATTTGTGTACATCGCAGAGAAAACTTCGAGTGGACCTCACTTTCTCGCGGCAGTTCAAATTATTTACAATTTTAATTTCTGTTGCCGTACCTGTGGCCTTACTCTTTTCTCTGAGAGGGTATCCATTTATTTTAGCATTCTCTCTCTACAGTTATCGGTAATACTAAGAAAAATTTAGCATCGGATTTGGATGAAAACTATGTAGATATACGAACCTGACCAAATGAACACTACTGAAACGTGTTCATGTTTGCTATTTATGTATTTCTCATGTTCGACGTCAATGGAAAACTACAGAGCTATGAGACACCGACCAAATAACCTCCATGAAACTCAAGGTGTCGCAAGGAACCTTCCACTGGTGTAAGTTAATTTTATTGCACAGTCACAGCCGATAGAATGCCTGTACGACACATTTTCATTCAAATAGGCAACTACCAACTGGCACTCTCGTAGTGCTGTACTAAGCAGCTGTTTCGATACTTGAATTCTTTTATGTCGCATAATTCTGTCAGCAACGTTAGTACACTGGTTCACAAATTTAACATTAAGAAAACAGGGCAGTGCTGTGAGAAGATGCAGCATATGCACAGGAATGATATTACACGTCGTCTGAGAATCGAACTTGTGGAAAGACATTACTGGAATAGTTTTAAGTAACAGAAGATGTCACGAAGTTTGAAATGTTGCAGGTGTTTTGTTGGAAAGTCTGCCTTTTAAAATGACTTGGAGTGAACATTTGGATGGGTTGTGAGTATGTAGTGGAATTCCAGCAAGAAATCTTATAAAGTGATGTTATCTCAGCTGCAAGGAGTGTAACACGCTGAGTTTCTTCAGTCGGGAAAGTCTTAGAAAGACGCACCTGCTGCTCTATGAATGGATCCAGGAACACCCAGTTACGTACAGTCACGGACAGCTGCCTCGTATAGTGAGCTGGGGCAGACACAACTTACCGGGGCACGGCTCAGGATTATCTGTACGGATTGCAAAAAATAGTTAATTTAAGATTCCAAGGTACCAACAGTGAGATGGAAATTCCGATCAGATAACACACGAAACACCCCAGAGTTAAAGATCTGTCCGCTTTCGTAGCGTAGCGGTAGTGTTACCGCTTACCACGCAGGGGGCGCGGGTTCGATTTCCAGCAGGGGACTGGGTGTTGTTTGTCCTTCATCATCATTTCCATCGTCATTAACTCATATGTTGCCGATGTGGCGTCACCTAAAAAGGACTTGCAATACGGCGGCCGAACTCCCCCGAATGGGACCTCCCGGCCAACAATGCCACACGACCATTTCATTTATTTCTTTACCTTTAACCCACATACCTTATGTAAAAGGAAGGTCTGCCCTGAATTCTTGCGCAAGTATCTAACTAGTTCTGAAATTAAGAAATGGTACAGAGGAAAATATGACCAATAGTATCTCGCATAGCACCTCAGTAATATGATAATCTGTACTTCCCAGCTACTTGACTTATCAGTTACGAAAAGACTGACTCTGCGATGACACAAACCAATAATTTAAAATGACGTTACAAAGATTTAAATCCTTGCATCTTCTATAACATCGTATTAAAGTGGTTTCATCACGCTATACAGGGTGGTCCATTGATAATGACCAGGCCAAATATCTCACGAAATAACCATCAAACGCAAAAACTACAAAGAAGGAAACTTGTCTAGCTTAAAGAGGGAAACCAGATGGCGCTATGGTTGGCCCACTAGACGGCGCTGCCATAGGTCAAATGGATATCAACTGCGTTTCATTAAAAAAGATCCCCCATTTTCATTACATATTCGTGTAGTACGTAAATAAATATGAATGTTTTAGTTGTGCCACTTTTTCCGCTTGGTGATAAATGGTGCTGTAATAGTCACAAACATAATATGGCTCACATTTTTAGACGAGCAGTTGGTAACAGGTAGGTTTTTTTTAAATTAAAATACAGAAAGTAGGTACGTTTGAACATTTTATTTCGGTTGTTCCAATGTGATACATGTACCTTTGTGAACTTATCATTTCTGAAAACGCATGCTGTTACAGCGTGATTACCTATAAATACCACATTAATGCAATATATACTCAAAATGATGTACATCATCCTCAACGCATTTGGCAATACGTGTAACGACATTCCTCTCAATAGCGAGCAGTTCGCCCTCCGTAATGTTCGCACATGCATTGACAATGCGCTGACGCATGTTGTCAGGCGCTGTCGGTGGATCATGATAGCCAATATCCTTCAACTTTCCCCACAGAAAGAAATCCGGATACGTCAGATCCGGTGAGCGTGCGGGCCATGGTATGGTGGTTCGACGACCAATACACCTGTCATGTAATATGCTATTCAATACCGCTTCAACCGCACGCGAGCTATGTGCCGGACATCCATCATGTTGGAAGTACATCGCCATTCTGTCATGCAGTGAAACATCTTGTCGTAACATCGGTAGAACATTACGTAGGAAATCAGCATACATTGCAATCAATCAAATGGGGGCCAAGTATCCTTCCCCCCATAATGCCGCACCATACATTAACCCGCCAAGGTCGGTGATGTTCCACTTGTCGCAGCCATCGTGGAGTTTCCGTTGCCCAAGAGTGCATATTATGCCGGTTTACGTTACCGCTGTTGGTGAATGACGCTTCGTCGCTAAATAGAACGCGTGCAAAAATACTGTCATCGTCCCGTAATTTCTCTTGTGCCAAGTGGCAGAACTGGTCACGACGGTCAAAGTCGTCGCCGTGCAATTCGTGGTGCATGTAAATATGGTACGGGTGCAGGCGACGTTCTCGCACAATTTGTCTGCTACTCATGTGCGGATTAGCCGCGACAGCAGCTAAAACAGCTACCTGGGCATCATCACTTGTTGCAGGTCGTGGTTGACGTTTCACATGTGGCTGAACACTTCCTGTTTCCTTAAATAACGTAACTATCCGGCGAATGGTCCGGACACTTGGATGATGTCGTCTAGGGTACCGAGCAGCATACATAGCACACGCCCGTCGGCCGTTTTGATCACAATAGCTATACATCAACATGATATCGACCTTTTCCGCATTGGTAAACGGCCCATTTTAACACGGGTAATGTATCACGAAGCAAATACCGTCCGCACTGGCGGAATGTTAAGTGATACCACGTACTTATACGTTTGTGACTATTACAGTGCCATCTAGGCCTATCACAATACGAAAAAAGTGGTCGAAGTAAAGCATTCATATTTCTTTACGTACTACACGAATATGTAATAAAAATGAGGGTTCCTATTTTTTAAAAAAAACGCAGTTGATATCCGTTTGACCTATGGCAGCGCCATCTAGCGGGCCAACAATAGCGCCATCTGCTTTCCCCATTCAAGCTAGACGAGTTTCGAAAGAAAATGGCTCTGAGCACTATGGGACTCAACTGCTGTGGTCATCAGCCCCTAGAACTTAGAACTACTTCAACCTAACTAACCTAAGGACATCACACACATCCATGCCCGAGGCAGGATTCGAACCTGCGACCGTAGCAGCAGTGCGGCTCCGGACTGGAGCGCCTAGAACCGCACGACCACCGTGGCCGGCTAGACGAGTTTCGTTCTTTGTAGTTTTTTTCATTTGATGCTTATTTCGTGAGATATTTGGCCCGGTCACTATCAAGGACCACATTGTACACTCCTGGAAATGGAAAAAAGAACACATTGACACCGGTGTGTCAGACCCACCATACTTGCTCCGGACACTGCGAGAGGGCTGTACAAGCAATGATCACACGCACGGCACAGCGGACACACCAGGAACCGCGGTGTTAGCCAGTGGTCGGCGGAAGGTGCACGTGCCCGTCGACCTGGGACCGGACCGCAGCGACGCACGGATGCACGCCAAGACCGTAGGATCCTACGCAGTGCCGTAGGGGACCGCACCGCCACTTCCCAGCAAATTAGGGACACTGTTGCTCCTGGGGTATCGGCGAGGACCATTCGCAACCGTCTCCATGAAGCTGGGCTACGGTCCCGCACACCGTTAGGCCGTCTTCCGCTCACGCCCCAACATCGTGCAGCCCGCCTCCAGTGGTGTCGCGACAGGCGTGAATGGAGGGACGAATGGAGACGTGTCGTCTTCAGCGATGAGAGTCGCTTCTGCCTTGGTGCCAATGACGGTCGTATGCGTGTTTGGCGCCGTGCAGGTGAGCGCCACAATCAGGACTGCATACGACCGAGGCCCACAGGGCCAACACCCGGCATCATGGTGTGGGGAGCGATCTCCTACACTGGCCGTACACCACTGGTGATCGTCGAGGGGACACTGAATAGTGCACGGTACATCCAAACCGTCATCGATCCCATCGTTCTACCATTCCTAGACCGGCAAGGGAACTTGCTGTTCCAACAGGACAATGCACGTCCGCATGTATCCCGTGCCACCCAACGTGCTCTAGAAGGTGTAAGTCAACTACCCTGGCCAGCAAGATCTCCGGATCTGTCCCCCATTGAGCATGTTTGGGACTGGATGAAGCGTCGTCTCACGCGGTCTGCACGTCCAGCACGAACGCTGGTCCAACTGAGGCGCCAGGTGGAAATGGCAATGCAAGCCGTTCCACAGGACTACATACAGCATCTCTACGATCGTCTCCATGGGAGAATAGCAGCCTGCATTGCTGCGAAAGGTGGATATACACTGTACTAGTGCCGACATTGTGCATGCTCTGTTGCCTGTGTCTATGTGCCTGTGGTTCTGTCAGTGTGATCATGTGATGTATCTGACCCCAGGAATGTGTCAATGAAGTTTCCCCTTCCTGGGACAATGAATTCACGGTGTTCTTATTTCAATTTCCAGGAGTGTATATACAAAATTATGACCACCTTCCTAATAGCCGGTAGGTCTACTCTTGGCAGGGATAGGAGCAGTGACACGTCGTGGCCTGGAAGGAACGCGGCCTTAGGTTGTTGGAGGGAATTGGCAACACACCTGCACACAAAAGTCACATAATTCCCGTAAATTCCGCAGAGAGGGCGATGAGTTTAGACGCCATCTTCAGTCACATCCAAGATGTGTTCGATCGGATTCAGATCTGGTGAGTTGGGGGGGGGGGGGGAGTCCGTACATCAGTTGAAACTCGCCACTGTGTTCCTCGAATCACTCCATCATACTCCTGGCTTTATGAAATAGCACATTATCTTGTTGATAAATGCCACATCCTTGAGGAAACATGATCGCCGTGGAAGGGTGTACATGGTCTGCATTCAGTGTACGATAGCCCTTGGCAGTCATGGTGCTTTTTACGAGCTCCACTGAACCCGCAGATGCCAACGTGAATGTTCCCCAGCGCATCAGGAGACGCCGGCAGCTTGTCTCCGTCCCGCGCCACACGTGTCAAGGAGCTGTTGCCCTGGAAGACGGTGGATTCGCGCCCTCCCATCAGCTTGATGAAGGAGGTATCGAAATTTATTAGCCCATTCAATGCTCTGTCCCTGCGCCAACGTTCAGTGCCGGTGGTCAAGTATTCAGCCGTAGTTACTGATGTTGTGGTGTTAACATTCGCACATGCATGGATCGTTGGCTGCGGAGGCCCATCTTTAGGAGTGTTCGGTGAGCCGTGTGTTCTGACACACTTGTACTATGTTCACCATTAAATACCGATGCTACTTCCAATACAGTCCGCCACTAACGACGTCCGACATCGGTAACGAGGGGTGGTCGCCCGATCCGACGACATCTGGACGTGGTTGCACCTTGGTTTCGCCACGTGTCGAAGGCACTCACCACAGGACCCCAGGAACACCCAATAAGTCATGCAGTTACCGAAATGCTCATGACCAGCCTCCGGGCCATTACAGTCTGCCATCGGTAAAACTCAGATAGATCGTTCGGCTTCCCCATTCGGACAGCACGCTCACTGTTACTGCATGCACCGTGCGGGTGTCTGACCAGCATTCATTCAATGCCGGGTGAAGCTGTTATCGCCTGGCCGTCTTTAAATCGATGGTAGGTTGGTGCTCGGTACATGATGTTATTTGGGTAAATTGCCCAACGGGCTCTAAAATTGTCATTAGGGGCAGAGCGGATGGAGAAAAGACAGTGAAAGTGACAGCCAGAAATTGATTAGGTAGTTGTGGTATTGAGGAGACACACAGGAAAGAAGGGTTCAACGAAAGTTATGGTTTGGGTGATGGGAAGACATACTTCATGCTAGTAGATGGTTGAGTGAAGACATAGTGTAGGGATACACTGCTGACAAGTTGGACGCCTTAGTTTTTGTGTTCTAAACAGCTGTACAGCGTAAAGCTTCAAATATTACTGTAGAATTCTGTGTAGGACTTACATAGTTTTGCAAAGCATTTTATGATCGAACGTTACGAATGAAATGATAGGCGCAGAAAATAAACCTTGTTCTTTATTCTGTGAAATATTAGACAACTACAAACTTCTTTTATTTGAAACTGTAAACTACTGTGTCGCCTAGTGTAATCAACCATATCGACTGCACCCGTTAGATTCATTTTTAGCTGTCGTTAACAATGTCTGGATATAAACTGTATGAATTATAATTTACAGAATGAAACTATTTTACATCGCTTCGCAGCTGCCACTAAGTCGTTATTTCTGGGCCAGAGATATCATATCAAATCCGAACCTGAGGTCCGGTTCTCCATCCAGGGTGTCAGGTCACAAATGAATGTATATAACAGACAGTGTTTAACTATAGATATACTAACGTGTATTCTAAATCGAATACTAGCAAAATAGGTGGTGGTGGGGGGCTTGGGGGGGGGGGAGGAGGCTTATTTATCTCCGCCACTAAGAAATAGAAAAAAAATGGCGTTAATTGCTGTTAACTTTTATGAACAACATGCTTTTTGAACAGGTGTTGATATGAATAAGTAGCGTCCAGAATCTGAAACATCACTTAGGACTACCTTAACAATAACAACATATTTTTTGTAATGTGCACACCGTGGGGAAGGGTACTATACGGCAAAAACTTCTAATTTCGTTAATTGTCGCTGAATTTTATTCGTAATATACTATTTAAATATATGCAGATCTGTAAGAAGCGTCCTGAAACTGAGAATATGAATATGGTATCTGTTTCGAAAAGTCACATTTTTTGAGTTACGTTTCACTAATCAGTTCAAAAGAATTACGGAATTTAGCATAAGAAATCATTGAAAACAATAAATACTTATGCAAATTTTAAAATGTGAAGCACATGACTAGATTAAAATATTTTGAAAAGGTGGACACGAAGCAGTCCCCCCTCCCCCACCCCCCGCCCCGCCCTGCCCACCACTGGTATTGCGAGGGATAAGGTTGCAACCTACTTCGATGGTGTGAGGGAATAACAACAATTTTGATGACGGAGAAAGTCTTTCACTTTGCATCTAGGTTATTCCTGTGTGTCTCTTGAATAAATCGTTTGTCCATGTGTTGTGCTAAAGTCTCTTCTGTCCTGCTCAGAGAGTAGAAATATCTCTGCAGTGAGCATTCAGATACGTAGAATTAATCTTGTGTTGTCATCATACAATGCCATCCTGGTCACCTGATCGCGGGACGGCCTACCTTTCTCCATAACGCGTCCTACGAATTTTGAATATTACTCTATTGCTAGTACAGACATATCTCCTTCGTAAGTGCTGTAGATTTCGTGTAGGTGTTTTATAGACACCGTAGCAATTAGCATTTGGTACCTGCAATAAAGTGGACCTCTAGTTGGGAACGGCAAAACGAACGGACATCACGTCACGGTACCGCCATGTCAGCGTGTATTTACACTGAACATAATGTCACGTCAATACGCTCAGCTCAGTACCGAACGACAAAAGTGATGTTACGAGTCACTATCCATGATACGAAAAGTCAGAGTATAATATCGAAATGGAGGAACTGACAAAGACAAAGTTTATTAACGGCCAAAGCAAAATTCTAACATTTTATGTTATTTATCAATTTTGTTTGATAAAGTGCTGGGCAGTGAAACATTTCAAAACATGTATCTGTAAAGGAATAAATGAGGCCGATTTACCTCATCCTTTACGTTCTTTTGCTTAACTAATAACTTCAGTTAAGCAAAACTAATAACTTCATCTTCCCCCATGAACCATGGACCTTGCCGTTGGTGGGGAGGCTTGCGTGCCTCAGCGATACAGATGGCCGTACCGTAGGTGCAACCACAACGGAGGGGTATCTGTAGAGAGGCCAGACAAACATGTGGTTCCTGAAGAGGGGCAGCAGCCTTTTCAGTAGTTGCAGGGGCAACAGTCTGGATGATTGACTGATCTGGCCTTGTAACATTAACCAAAACGGCCTTGCTGTGCTGGTACTGCGAACGGCTGAAAGCAAGGGGAAAATACAGCCGTAATTTTTCACGAGGACATGCAGCTTTACTGTCTGATTAAATGATGATGGCGTCCTCTTGGGTAAAATATTCCGGAGGTAAAATAGTCCCCCATTCGGATCTCCGGGCGGGGACTACTCGAGAGAACGTCGTTATCAGGAGAAAGAAAACTGGCATTCTACGGATCGGAGCGTGGAATGTCAGATCCCTTAATCGGGCAGGTAGGTTAGAAAATTTAAAAAGGGAAATGGATAGGTTAAAGTTAGATATAGTGGGAATTAGTGAAGTTCGGTGGCAGGAGGAAGAAGACTTTTGGTCAGGTGATTACAGGGTTATAAATACAAAATCAAATAGGGGTAATGCAGGAGTAGGTTTAATAATGAATAAAAAAATAGGAATGCGGGTTGGCTACTACAAACAGCATAGTGAACGCATTATTGTGGCCAAGATAGACACAGAGCCCATGCCTACTACAGTAGTACAAGTTTATATGCCAACTAGCTCTGCAGATGATGAAGAAATTGATGAAATGTATGACGAGATAAAAGAAATTATTCAGGTAGTGAAGGGAGACGAAAATTTAATAGTCATGGATGACTGGAATTCGTCAGTAGGAAAAGGGAGAGAAGGAAACATAGTAGGTGAATATGGATTGGGGGGAAGAAATGAAAGAGGAAGCCGCCTTGTAGAATTTTGCACAGAGCATAACTTAATCATAGCTAACACTTGGTTCAAGAATCATAAAAGAAGGTTGTATACCAGGAAGAATCCTGGAGATACTAATAGGTGTCAGATAGATTATATAATGGTAAGACAGAGATTTAGGAACCAGGTTTTAAATTGTAAGACATTTCCAGGGGCAGATGTGGATTCTGACCACAATCTATTGGTTATGAACTGCAGATTGAAACTGAAGAAACCGCAAAAAGGTGGGAATTTAAGGAGATGGGACCTGCATAAACTGAAAGAACCAGAGGTTGTAGAGAGTTTCAGGGAGAGCATAAGGGAACAATTGACAGGAATGGGGGAAAGAAATACAGTAGAAGAAGAAGAATGGGTAGCTCTGAGGGATGAAGTAGTGAAGGCAGCAGAAAATCAAGTAGGTAAAAAGACGAGGGCTAATAGAAATCCTTGGGTAACAGAAGAAATATTGAATTTAATTGATGAAAGGAGAAAATATAATAATGCAGTAAATGAAGCAGGGAAAAGGGAATACAAACATCTCAAAAATGAGATCGACAGGAAGTGCAAAATGGCTAAGCAGGGATGGCTAGAGGACAAATGTAAGGATGTAGAGGCTTGTCTCACTAGGGGTAAGATAGATACTGCCTACAGGAAAATTAAAGAGACCTTTGGAGAGAAGAGAACCACTTGTATGAATATCAAGAGCTCACATGGCAACCCAGTTCTAAGCAAAGAAGGGAAGGCAGAAAGGTGGAAGGAGTATATAGAGGGTTTATACAAGGGCGATGTACTTGAGGACAATGTTATGGAAATGGAAGAGGATGTAGATGAAGATGAAATGGGAGATAAGATACTGCGTGAAGAGTTTGACAGAACACTGAAAGACCTGAGTCGAAACAAGGCCCCAGGAGTAGACAACATTCCATTAGAACTACTGATGGCCTTGGGAGAGCCAGTCCTGACAAAACTCTACCATCTGGTGAGGAAAATGTATGAGACACGCGAAATACCCACAGACTTCAAGAAGAATATAATAATTCCAATACCAAAGTAAGCAGGTGTTGACAGATGTGAAAATTACCAGACTATCAGTTTAATAAGTCACAGCTGCAAAATACTAACGCGAATTCTTTACAGACGAATGGAAAAACCGGTAGAAGCGGACCTCGGGGAAGATCAGTTTGGATTCCGTAGAAATGTTGGAACACGTGAGGCAATACTAACCTTACGACTTATCTTAGAAGAAAGATTAAGAAAAGGCAAACCTACGTTTCTAGCATTTGTAGACTTTGAGAAAGCTTTTGACAACGTTAACTGGAATACTCTCTTTCAAATTCTGAAGGTGGCAGGGGTAAAATACAGGGAGCGAAAGGCTATTTACAATTTGTACAGAAACCAGATGGCAGTTATAAGAACCGAGGGGCATGAAAGGGAAGCAGAGGTTGGGAAAGGAGTGAGACAGGGTTGTAGGCTCTCCCCGATGCTATCCAATCTTTATATTGAGCAAGCAGTAAAGGAAACAAAACAAAAGTTCGGAGCAGGTATTAAAATCCACGGAGAAGAAAAAAAACTTTGAGGTTCGCCGATGACATTGTAATTCTGTCCGAGACAGCAAAGGACTTGGAAGAGCAGTTGAACGGAATGGACAGTGTCTTGAAAGGAGGATATAAGGTGAACATCAACAAAAGCAAAACGAGGATAATGGAATGTAGTCAAATTAAATCGGGTGATGCTGAGGGGATTAGATTAGGAAATGAGACGCTTAAAGTAGTAAAGGAGTTTTGCTATTTAGGGAGTAAAATAACTGATGATGGCCGAAGTAGAGAGGATATAAAATGTAGACTGGCAATGGCAAGGAAATCGTTTCTGAAGAAGGGAAATTTTTTAACATCGAGTATAGATTTAAGTGTCAGGAAGTCGTTTCTCAAAGTATTTGTATGGAGTGTAGCCATGTATGGAAGTGAAACATGGACGATAACCAGTTTGGACAAGAAGAGAATAGAAGCTTTCGAAATGTGGTGCTACAGAAGAATGCTGAAGATAAGGTGGGTAGATCACGTAACTAATGAGGAGATATTGAATAGGATTGGGGAGAAGAGAAGTTTGTGGCACAACTTGACTAGAAGAAGGGATCGGTTGGTAGGACATGTTTTGAGGCATCAAGGGATCACAAATTTAGCATTGGAGGGCAGCGTGGAGGGTAAAAATCGTAGAGGGAGACCAAGAGATCAATACACTAAGCAGATTCAGAAGGATGTAGGTTGCAGTAGGTACTGGGAGATGAAGAAGCTTGCACAGGATAGAGTAGCATGGAGAGCTGCATCAAACCAGTCTCAGGACTGAAGACCACAACAACAACAACAACAATAACTTCATAAAAATTGTATTTTTCTCCTTCGATAAAGTAAATCTTATCGTTTTAAATGTCAAGTAATGGAAATTGTTTCGTAAGTCTATGTTCTCATTCATCTTCATTGTTTGTGCCACCTCTGTTCTCTTATTGTAAAACTTAAATAATTTTTCGCTTACAGATATCTCACCTCGCTTGTATAAGAACATTCAATGGAAAATATATCCAAGCCGTCGTGGAACATTTGCAATTTTCCACGAAAACAATGCATAATAATGAAGATTATGAAGAAGCATACTCTCAGACTACACTATTATGGTCAGAATTGGCCAGACAGCATTTGTTACACTGATGAAAGAGCTGACACGACTGTTCAGAAACAAAGGAATACGATAGCCGAAAAATATAGCTGACATATATCAAGGCAAGTAGTATTTTCACGTTAAGGATGTCGCGTGTTTGCATCGTATTATTTCTGTGGAGAACTAAGGGGGGAAAAATGGATGGAAATATTGGTAGCGTAGAACATCTCACGTCACATATATATGGGTTGTATCTCGTAACCTCAATCGAAGTATATTGGTTAACTGCAGTACGGGATACAAATTTAACGCACGTCGATTTCTTCGTTGTCGTTAGGATTAACATCCTGTTGTTCAGTTGAACTATTTAGGTCAACTGAAGCATGGGATACAAATTTTATATGTGTTGTTTCTTTCGCCTCCGCTACCACTAATAGCCTGTTCTTACGTATATAATAGTACTACCGATGGCAGAAGGAGCTACGTGCGTAATATTTGTATTCCATACATCCGTTGACTCACACATATGTACATGCAAACGAAAACGTGGAAATGGACGTACGTTACATTTGCAACTTGTACCTCAGTTGAACTACCCGAAGAGGCAACAAGATGACACATATACTATTTGTATACCGTGCTTCACCATGGGGTACAGTTTTTTTTTCCTTCGATGCTAATAGCATCGACTGAAAGTTATAGTTTTGACCACAGCAGTGACAATAGTATCCCAATCTTTAGTTGAGCTATATAGCCATACTCAATAATTGTATCCTGCTCTCCAGTTGACATATATAGGTAAATCTCATCAATGTTACATACGTCGTTCTTTTCGAATAGATAATGTCAGTGTAAAGGTCATCTGAAGGACGGGATAAAAATTTTAGTTGTGTGGGGCGTTTCGCCTTCAATATTGCTGGTACAAATTAGAAAAAATCGTACTGATACTAGTGCTGGGAAACAACAGAAGAACGACAGCTGTGAAATTTCTATTACGTACTGGAGTACACGAAAACATACGTAATGGTGTAAGGGAACAATGAAATACGCCAAAATAGTCAAATGCAGTAAAAGAAAAAAATGGAAAATGAACTTACCACACGGGAACTTCTTAGCTCGCCTAGAAAGACATCAACAAAACTCACTTACCCACATACACAACAAAGAAAACATTACCAAAAAGCACACACACACACACATTCATTCCCCCCCGCCCCCCCCCCCCAAATCCTAACGTGAAATTAGCTAACATATTTCGGACGTTTAACAAAACATTTAAACGGGCAATATGTTTGGGGAATACTACGCCTCCATGAATATTCGTCTAAGTGACTTTGAAGTGTGGAAATCCGGCGTTTCCCTTTACGTACAAGAGATTTCACAGCCGACAAATAACCCTCTATGCTATTTGTGCAATTCCCTGTGGATAATGATGTGAACTCAATATTGTGATTAACTACGAGACTGCTGATAACCCCTTTCCCCTAATTCCCTATGTGAAGAAAAACCATCTGAAATTACAGTGGGACCTTCTGTAACGTGATCCTCAATTAAGCTGACCAAAACTTCCTTCCTTCGATTGGGTACTAAACACTACATCCTCACACTCTTGACCTGAAACTACAGCCCCCCAAACCCATAATCCCACCGGGGGTTTCCCCCTGTCGTGCTTCCTTTTGCCAAAATGCCACTTGTCAATTTAGACCATAACACCCGCCCCAGCCCCCCCCCCCCCCAACGGCCCACTATGCTTCATGTATTCCCCACAAACTTCCCTACAAAAAGAGTACCAATCCACAACTGTACGCTTACTCACACGACATTTATGGACACACAGCCACACAGGATAACTCAAACACCGACAGCGCGTGATTTTCGTAATGTTTCTCAAAGCGAGCTTGGAGTTTTCGAACCATGTCTAATGGACCGCCACAACCGATCTTTGCTGCAGCGCCGTACGAATAAGTCGTGAGTACGGCGGCAAGATACACTTGTGAGGCGCCTGTGTTCGCCGCACTCACGACATCGAACATATTCGGCAACGAGACCACACATTTGTAAAAAACAAATCGTGGCCATCATGTCTACGCCCATAGCCTCTCTCAAATCATCCAGGTTCATCGGACCAAATAAATCCATACCTACAAACGAAAATGAGATACTAAAAATTGTCCTAAAATAAGACATTAATAGCCCAAATTACGTCAATATCACTAAGAAAGAAATTAAGTACCGAATGAATTGCAAACAACAAATTATTTAAATAAATGCACACGTAGAATATGTTGAAAAATATGTAGCGATTTCTTTTAAAATCACAATGACTTTAATGTGCAATGATAGCGCATATCCGAACACAGGACTGTTTTATTGCCTATGGCTGAAAGTGAAGACATTATTATCTATGATGTCATACATATCATTGATCAAAGCCGACGGGTTTCATCCCTCACTGGACCCGCTATAGCGACGATATCTGCTCAGCTTACGAGTTAGCAGAAGACATACCGTCAAAAGTTTCTTCCCCGATATACGTTGACGTGCCGTGACGAGACACGACAATCTGGTCACGACCTGTGAGAATGCTGCCGTTTGAAACGCATTGTGGAATATTTTGGCGTGACGTGACGTGACGTGAAGCCAATGTGAGTTGGCCTTAACCAAAGAGCTGTAGCCTGAGATTCGGCTTAACGTTGGTAACATGCGCAGATTACAATGCTCATTCCAGAGATACTGTTTCCCAAAAATTAGTTGTCAAAACGGTGGAGTAAATAAGAGCGTACACTCTTCGAACGAGTCGAACAGGGGCACGCCGAATGATGCAATGCAGATTCTTTCCAAATTCAGACTCAACAATTTTTTGGTTCTGGAAATAGTATATTTCTAGGACTTTTCTTCTAGTCTGGGCCAGAACAAACGTGAATCATTTCGCATTAGTATTACATTGTTTGGCATTCGGGGTTTTCTTACTGTACAGGATGAGCGTGTGGGCAGGCGGTGGGCGTTATGGAATAATAGTGTAATTTTTAGAGAAAGGCCACTTATTGGCTAAAGCATGATGAAATGGGCTACATAGGCCTAGGGAGGTGAGGGTGAGCCAGAGCTTATAATTTGGCGAACATTGTTCGCGAAGATACCGAAAGTTGTTGTCTGCCAGAACTAAGTCCACAGTGCCGCAGCACCGGGAGAAGCGGGAGATGTTCAGTGCTACAGGGCGCGCATCCGACTCGCGGGTGAGCAAGAATACAAGAGAGAGGGCCCGGCGACGAGCGGCCGGGTATATTCGACGCACCACGCGGCTTCCTCCGCCCTGATTGGTCAGGACCGAGCAAACCGTGCGGGCGGCATGGAACTTTCCAGAGCGTTGCCTGCTAAGCGACGCCTGGGGCGGCGTTACCTCGTAAGCACATGAGAGCGGCGCGTGAACAAGGTGCCCTTCATCGGTGCTGACTTCCTGTTGCTAAACCGCGAGACGAAAGAATTTACAGGCAGCTAACACTGCCGGCCGTGGCTTGGCCGCAATGGAAAAATGAAGTAACCGTTTGAAAGCTCATATAATGAAATAAAATCTCCTACTGTCCGGCTCATCCTTTACATTACGTCTAATCATCGGAAACATGGTTAGCGGGGGGGGGGAAGGTTGAATATTGTATTTTGTTTTCTGTCAGATTTACGAATGCATATGCTTTGTTAGACTTCTGGCTCTCTTTTAGACTATTCGAGGTGTCCCTGTGTGTTGTTCTGTTCTGTGCGATAAACAGAAAGTTTCTCTTTAAACCTTTTCTTTCTTGATTCTGTCTTTTCGCTTAGGGTTTTGTTGGGTTGTATGAGACAGTGTGTATAGAGCTGAATTTCTCACAGAATAATCATTTTTGTAACCTCTGATGGATTTTAAGATCAGTCTGTATGCCTACTGTGGAGTATTTCTTTCTTCAATTAACATAATTAATTGAGTGTATGTCACTTTTACTGTCGTGCTGGTATCTTTTCGCTCGAACCTTTGTGTGTAATCCCGTTTCTTAGAAGGAGAAATTTTTCATTTCTTACAGCAACTCCTTTTCCAGTCCATAGAGACTTTTCCAGTGCAAGATAAATTTTAATGTAGGTCTGGTAAAATTATAATGTTCATGTGAAAGTATGTCGCTGTCGCTTTCGATTAACAATACACGCATATCGTAGCTGTCATTTAACAATAACGAAACTTAGGGCTATCTCGTCCTTGTTTACTTTGTCCTCGTCAGTTCCATTAATACACGATTGCTGATTTGCAATTTAAAGCTGAAATTACGTATTCGACATGTGCCGGACACGTATTGTCATCACTGGGTCCATTCCCACGCAAGTAATTTTACGACTTTACAGCGGTCTAGTGTCGTGGTAACATCAGCTATAAGTCACGATAAAATCCTCGTGTATTACTAACGCTCCGTGACAGTAATTATTCCAGTGTGATCTTTATCCTGTAATTCAGTTGGTTTGCTAGTCAGCGAAAAGGATTGTTTTGCAATAACTTAGGACACCAAAAATTTACTTGTAACATATTACGAAGTATTGCTCAAAATAATATAGTCATGTAACTATAATACGTACTACACTTCTCATTTTTTTGGGCAAGTTAGAATACAGCAAATAAACAAGCGATTTCAAACTAACCAACGAAGCAGGGATAAATGGGCGTTATTCAAGGATTGTACACTATACGTATATACCACGTTGTTGTAATTAAAGTAAAGCCGCCCGCAGAGTTCCAGTGTTGATTGTAGTGACCGTATGACAGTGACACTTGGTAGATATTCTAATGCGTTAAGGAGAAACCGATTTACGGTGGAAACAAACTAGATCCATTTTTGACCACCATGGGACAAATCTGGCTCTGTGAATGTAAGAAAGAAGTATAGATATATTGACCAAGAACGGCAAAAGAAAAGCTGAAGCAAGTGAGAATGGCATTATGTTAATGTTGCTATAAATGGCCGCTTACACATTCTGTTCAATATGAGCGCTGGACACGTCGACGAGATGCTGCATCCTCAAAACGATGTTTTTTCCTTAGATTTCCGAGAGTAAATCTCACATAGATTCAGGTCAGGTGACATTGAAGGCCAGTCATCTGGAAGGAACCCCTGGAGATAGCACGTTCGTAGAAGGATGAATTACGTAGATCTTTCACTGAGCGAGTGACATAAGAAGTGCCCCGTCTTTCAGGAAAACAGTGTTTTCCACACAGTTGCGGTGTTCCAAGGCCGGCCGAAGTGGCCGTGCGGTTAAAGGCGCTGCAGTCTGGAACCGCAAGACCGCTACGGTCGCAGGTTCGAATCCTGCCTCGGGCATGGATGTTTGTGATGTCCTTAGGTTAGTTAGGTTTAACAAGTTCTAAGTTCTAGGGGACTAATGACCTCAGCAGTTGAGTCCCATAGTGCTCAGAGCCATTTGAACCATTTGGTGTTCCAAGGAAGGGCAACGTGCTGCACAGGAAGGTCTCGATGATATGTAGACGTCACGGTACCCATTCACTCTTTTGTAGTTCCATTCTCTACTGAGTTAGGTAGCGGAAAAGATACAGATGTGAATATCAAAATGAAGATACTCTAGTAATACGGTTAGTGCGCCTCAGCCCGATTCTTGTGTGAATCAATAAAAGCACAACTTAACATCTAGCGAAAGTGAAACCTCATAGAGTCACTTGTAGCAAGTTACTGGGTCCTCTCCACTGCTTGCGGATAAGATAAAAAAAAAACTAACGTACCCTCAAATTATGTGGTGACTTTAAGATACTGAATTTCTAGATTGTTCTATATTCATTGGTAGTGCAACACCGAAGACGGTAGGTTTTCTTCTGTTATCGATGGTAAATGTCCCACAAATGTAGATCTTTGAGATGTATGTCTCCAATCGCCAAGATTCTTAAAAGTTCTAAATATTCCTCCTGGTCATCAAAATTACAGGGGTTGGACCAAACTATGGAAACACCATGAGAAATGCTTGCTTCAACGTAAATGCATGTTCAGACTAAGCATGCAGGTTGCACTGTTGTACTTGACCACGAACTGCTCCTGTGCGGTGTCCCCATTACGTTGCTAGCGTCAGTCGAGCTCACAACAGTATTGTGGGTAGTTGCGCGTTCATTACGTCGGATCTCAGTGTACTCGAACATGGGACAATTGTTGGCCCTCCTGCGGTGGATGATTCCTTAAGCAACCTAATTGAAGAGTGTTGCGAATCAAGATCTACCCATCGAAGATTTGCAAAGCATGGAGAGAAAGTAGTTAAACATTATAAGCCAAGTCAAACCGGGTACGAAAATGTGTGTTGAGTGACTGTCACAGATGGTCACTGAAGGGGATTGTGACGAAAAATAAGGAGACAACAGCTGCAAAAGTTACTACAGAACTGAATGTCGCAAAAGCGAACCACGTCAACACCAAAAGAACACAAAGGGAGTTCCATGACCAGGAAATATCCTGGGAAACTGGAGTTCCACATCGTTCATCAGTGATTCAAATGCTCTTAATAGGAAATCGAAGGGCCGAAGCCATAAAAAATCTGGTAAAATGTAAGAAAGTTATTTTGTTAAATCAGTCATATTTCACACGTTTCCAGCTTCTGGTCAAGTTTATGACCCTACCGTGAATTATTGATGGGATCGATAAAGGTTTCAGCAGCCATATCGTGAAACTCCATGGGCTCCATGGGCGCTCTACAATGTCGCATTACCGCCAAGGACAATAGGAACATTTTGGCTGATAAGGTCCATCTCGTCGTATAGTGTTTGTTCTTCAATAATAATGCTGTTTTGCAAGACGATAGGGTTCCCGTTCACACACTTCGCATAGTCCCGGGCTCATGAGCATGCGGATGAATTGTCGCCCTGGCCACCACAGTCTTCGGCTCTAAGTATTACTGAGTCATTGTCGTTTACTTAGGAGAGAAGGGTGTGATATCGCTATTCACGTCCCTCGTCGCTAACAGAACGTGCCACTATTTCGCGGAAAGAATGGTGGGAGAATCCCTTGGAAACGTCCAGGACCGGTGTTACACATACTGAGACGACTGGAATGTTTTGGATGCCAAAGTGCTTCCTACAACATATCAGTCAAGTTAATGTGTTGTGCTTTTCGTTTTTCCATATTTTTGTCTAATCCTATATGCACGTCTACGTTTCGGTTTAAGCAGTGTTCTGATCCCTTTTTTTGACAAATAAGACACCGAAATGTCTCCGGTGAGAGAGGACTAATTGTGCGGTTACTACCTTCAGAACCTTAATCAAATCTGACATTACAAAGATTGGTATGAAAGCTTTCATGACCGGATGACATATCTTCTGGTAAACCTTCCGGGATGGAAGGTCGTGGTCCATGAAACTCTTCAGCTCCTAACGTTTCGTCCAGAGCTGCGCTGGACATCTTCAGAGGGGTGTTTCTCCTCCGGTGAGTCTTGCCGACTGACCGGTCGGACGTCTGAGAGCGACTTATATATCGTAGAAAGTGGGCGTGACCAGAGTTACACGTGATATCCAGAGATAATCTTTGTCAGAGATAAAACTTCACTATCGATCGTAATCTCGTCACGGATAAAACTGTCTAGCAATTCTGTTGTGCTACTGTCCAAATATCGCTAAGTTTCATGGTCTCTTCTTTCCGATTAAAATTATCCCTATGTTTATATATTTCCATTGCTTCTCTGCAAAGCCGTGGGTAATAGTTCGTCGTCGTAGATAAAATTTTTGTTTCTGAAAACTTCACTTAATGATTTCCTGGGTGAAAAGCTTGTTCTGCTACAGCCGATTTATCTGTTTTTCCTAATCGGCAAAGACTTCTGTGTTCTTTTAACTGTGTATTTACGCTTCTTTTTGTTGTTCCAACATAAACTTTACCACATGTACACGAAATTTTTTATACGCCACTGGCTGATAGGGGAGCACGTTTATTTTTTACAGACCGAAGAACATGACAAATTTTCTTCGTTGGCCTAAAAACAGGTCTAATATCATGTTTACTTAAAATCTTTCCAATCTGATCCGTTACTTTCTTTATAAAAGGGACAGAGACTGTATTCTTCCATCGTTTTTCGGACTTGTCCTTAGGCTTTTTGTTGTTTGGGTGCAGAATTCTGCTTACTTCATTCTTTGACTAGCCATTTTTCTCAAAAGCGTGCTTCAGATGTTTTAATTCGACGTCTAGATACCCCGGCGTGCAAATCCGTCTGGCTCTGTCAACGAGATTTGTAATCAAACCTCTCTTTTGTTGTGGATGGTGGTTAGAGTTTTTATGTAAGTATCTGTCTGTGTGCGTTATTTTTCTAAAAATCTGTTGTTTCAATCTTCCATCCATCTGTCTCATAACTAAAACATCCAAAAACGGTATTTTGTTATCATTTTTTCTCTCCATGGTAAACTGGATTCTTGGATTTATATTATTAAGGTAATCAAAAAATTCGCCTAAGGCTTCTCTACCATGTGGCCAGACCACAAATGTATCGTCTACATGCCGACTACAGCGAGATGGTTTCTTATCTGCTTTTTCCAAGGCTGACTGTTCGAATTTCTCCATGCAGAAATTAGCTGCTGCAGGACCCAATGGGTTACCAATTGCTACGCCATTAAGTTGTTCATAAAATTCATTATTCCACTGGAAATGACTGGAAGTAAGACAATGTCAGAAAAGAGCAGTCAGATCTTCTGGAAAAATATCCGTTATAAAATCCATAACTTCATTAACTGGAATCATAGTAAATAAAGGTACTACATCAAAACTTACTAAAATATCTTCAGGAGTCAGAATTAAACCTTCAATTTTCTCTATAAAATGACGTGAGTCCTTTATATATGAGTCAGTTTTTCCAGTATATGGTTGTAAACGAGTTGTTAGATATCATGCTAAATCGTACGTAGGAGAACTGCTAGCACTAACAATCTGTCTCAGAGGAAGGTCCTTCTTATGTACCTTGGGTAGGCCATAGAGTCTAGGACACATAGCTTCAGTCTTCAATGAAGCTCTTTTTTCTTCTTTTTGAATAGAAGTGGCCGATTTTATCAGATTTTTTGTTTTCCGTAGTATGCTGGCTGTAGGATCTTTCTTAAGTTTTTTGTATTGTCCTGACGTTAAAAGAGTCAAAATTTTGCTTTGATAATCTTCTGTATTTAAAACGACAGTGGCATTCCCTTTATCAGCATGAACAATCACTATGTCTTCATCTGCATTTAAATCTCTCAGAGCCTTTCTTTCGCCATTGGTTAAATTACTTTCCAGCGGTTTACTGCGGAATAATACTCTGGTGGTTTCGATCCGGATTGCGTTTGCAGTTCCTTAGGGGAGAGTATGTATACATGCTTCTACATTTGCAATAATATCCTCAACAGGAACTTTCGGAGGTGTTATAGCGTAGTTTCCTCCTTTTGCAAGAACTGAAATTTCGTCTTCAGATAAAACTCTGTCTGACTTGTTAATAACAGTTTCGGACATCACTAAATTATTTGTAGATTCTGCATAAGTTTGTAACTTTTCGAACTTCTTCTTATGCCTTCTGGTAGTCGTTTCCATCATGGTTTCCATAGATCGAAATGTAAGGCAATCTATTTTATTCCATAGGTCTATCTGTATCTACTAGCAAGGAATAAATGTAACTGCAGTAACTTACGGTCAACAGAATCCATCTCTCGTCTTGTATAATGTATCCTTTCTCGAAGTAGTGCTGCTTCTGTATAATCAATAATCCCATGAACACAGGCTGTCTGGAATATCCTCTTCAACTGTAGAAAATTTGGTATGGTAGACGAATCCCTACAAAGCAACAAGAAAGTACAAATTAAATGCGCTCTCTTCTGACGTAAAATTTCCAGGCGTCTGACTGATTTTGAGAATTGCTCCCCGTAGAGTCTTCTAATCATAGTATGAAAGCTTTCACGACCGGATGACATATCTTCTGGTAAACCTTCCGGGATGTAAGGTCGTGGTCCATGAAACTCTTCAGCTCCTAACGTTTCGTCCAGAGCTGCGCTGGACATCTTCAGAGGGGTGTTTCTCCTCCGGTGAGTCTTGCCGACTGACGGGTCGGACTATTTTTTTCCTTTATTGTTATTTTGAAACCTGTATTACAGGCAGGCCTGCAGCAGCATACTACGCCGCTCTTTGGCCACAGATAAACACAAATATACAAACGAAGACATTTAGAGAAAAAAACATGGTGGACATAGAAACGGAGACAAACACTGTTTAAAATACAAGATGCCGTTCACGGGCGTAGAGTCCAAGGTAAAATTGTTCAGACACTTGGACATAGACAGAGGCGAAAATTGTCACATGTGAACGTAGGTGCACAAAACGAATAACACTGAAGCACTTAAGCACAAAACGACGGCACACACAGAACACGAGGCATTGATCTCCGGCGCGCGAATGTTCACTAACCGTGCACGAGTCCGGGGACCTGCCAGGAGAGGAGGAGGGGGGGTGGGAGAGGGAGAGGGGAGAGCAGGTGCCATGGGCAGGGGAGATAGGGGGAAGGGAGGAAGGTGGAGGGGAAGCCTGGGGGAAGAGGGAAAGAGGGAGGGGATGGGGGAAAAGGAAAGAGAAGAGAGGGAGGGTGCCTATAGGAAAGGACACAGGAAGTGGGGGGGAGGATCAAAGTTGATAGGAGGGATAGATGGAGGGGAGGAGGACATAATCAGGGTGGAGGAGCTGGCGGAAGCCACCTTGGGAGAGGGTGAGGAGGGTGGAGAGATGGAGACCGGGTGGGACGTGGGAATACAGGTGCGGCAGCGGGCGGGGGTGGGAGAGGATGGGTGAGACAAGCAGATGAGGACGATCGAGTTTGCGGGAGGTGTACAGGATCTGCATCCTTTCAAGGAAGAGGAGGAGCTGGGGGAAGGGGATGAGATCATACAGGATCCGCATGGGGGAGGGGAGACGGATGCGATAGGCGAGGCGGAGAGCATGGCATTCAAGGATTTGGAGGGATTTATAAAAGGTTAGGGGGGGGGGGGACGGAGATCCAGGCCGGATGGGCGTAACAAAGGATAGGGCGGATGAGGCATTTATGGGTGTGGAGGATGGTGGAGGGGTCTAGACCCCACGTACGGCCGGAAAGGGGCTTAAGGAGATGGAGTTGGGAGCGTGCCTTGGCTTGGATTGTCTGGAGATGAGGAGTCCAGGAGAGGCGACGGTCGAGGGTGACGCCAAGGTACTTAAGGGTGGGAGTGAGGGCGATAGGACGGCCATAGATGGTGAGATAGAAATCAAGGAGGCGGAAGGAAGGGGTGGTTTTGCCTACAATGATCGCCTGGGTTTTGGAGGCATTGACCTTGAGCAACCACTGGTTGCAGCAAGCGGTGAACCGGTCAAGATGGTATTGGAGAAGGTTTTGGGAGCACGGCAGGGTGGGGGCAAGGGCAAGGAAGGCGGTGTCATCGGCAAACTGGTGGAGGTGGACGGGGGGTGACGGCGGCGGCATGTCCGCCGTATGCAAAAGGTACAGAAGGGGGGAGAGGACGGAGCCTTGGGGCACACCGGCGGAGGGGAAAAAGGTGTAGGTGTTGGTGTTACGGATGGTGACGCCGGAAGGACGGTGGGAGAGAAAGGTGCCGATCAGACGGACGTAGTTAATGGGAAGGGCGAAGGTTTGGAGCTTGAAGAGGAGACCGGAATGCCATACGCGGTCATAAGCTCGTTCGAGGTCCAGGGAGAGGAAGATTGCGGAGCGACGGTTATTAAACTGGTCAGAAAGGAGATGAGTGAGGTGAAGGAGAAGATCGTCGGAAGAGAAGGACGGCCGAAAGCCACACTGGGTAACAGGAAGGAGGCGGTGCTGGCGGAGATGCTGGTGGATGCGGCGGGTGAGGATAGATTCCAGGACCTTGCTGAACACCGAGGTAAGGCTGATGGGGCGGTAGGAGGAGACGGCGGACGGCGGTTTGGCAGGTTTAAGGAACATCAGGATACGGGAGGTTTTCCACAGGTCGGGGTAGTAACCGGTGGACCGGACTACATTGTAGAGACTGGCCAGGACAGAGAAGAAAGAGACAGGAGCTTCACAAAGGTGACGGTAGGTGACACGATCATGACCAGGAGCGGTGTTGCGTTTCGTGCAGTGTGTAGCAATGATATCCTGTGTAGTGAAAGGGGCATTGAGTTCCGAGTGTGCAATGTTGTCCAAGTACTGGAAACCAGGAGCGAGGGGAGGGACAGAGGTGTCAGTTCGATCACGGACATCCGGGAAGAGGGAGTAATCGAACAGGGGATCATCGGGGATGGAAAAGACATTGGAGAGGTAAGAGGCAAAGTGATTGGCCTTACTAAGGGAGTCAGGGAAGGGGTGATCATCATGGAGAAGAGGATAGTAGGGGGCGGGTTTAGTTCCGGTAAGGCGACGGAAGGCTGACCAGAACTTGGATGAGTTGATAGGTAGGGTAGCAGTAGCATTTAAATGGGTGCACGTCTGTTGCCAGTCCCAGCGTTTCTTAGCCGCGAGCAAATTACGAATGTGTCGCTGGAGTTGCCGGTGGCGGCGTAGTGTGTTCGGGTCACGTGTGTGGAGGAAGGCACGGTAGAGACGGCGGGATTCACAGAGGAGGAGGACGGCCTATTGGGGTAAGGTAGGATGGTGGGGGTGGACGGCGACAGTAGACGTGGGCCTCCACGGCCTCAGACAAGGTCTGCTGGAGAAAGGAGGTGGCATGGGTTACATCGTCAGGGTGGCGGTAGGTGAAAGGGTGGCGATCGACCTGGGTGGATTGGGTATCACGGTAGGCATTCCAGTAGGCACGGGAATAGTCATGGATGTACTTAGGGGGAGGGTAATTACGAGGGTCAGGGCGGGGGCGACGTCCGCCTGAAACGGTAAGGAGGACAGGGAGATGGTCGCTATCAATAGGCTCCAGGACATCCACCGTTATGCGGCCAAGGAGGTTGGGGGAGGAAAGGATAACATTGGGAGTGGAGTTGGATTTGGGACGGGTGTGCTGGGGGATGGGGATGAGGTCGCCTTGAAGGGAGGAGAGGAACCGATGCCACCGCCGTAACTGGGCGGCGGAACGACTATGGATGTTGAGGTCGGCGGCGATCACGTAAGAGGAGAAGGTACGGTCAGTGTGGGAGAGGAAGTCGTAGGGAATAGGGGCGTTATGGCGGACATAGATGGTGGCGCAGGTAATGGTAAGGCCAGGGAAGAAGAGAGTAAGGATCAGGTGTTCGGTGGGGTCGGGAAGGAGAGGTTGGAGCCGAACGGGGATCTGGAGGTGGTGACCAATGGCAACTCCGCCATGCGCAATAGTGAGGGGATTACCGGTGCAGTGGAGGAGGTAGGGCGAAGTGTGGATGGTGTGGTGGGGTTGGAGGAAGGTTCCATTGAGGATGAAGGCAATCACACGGTGGGTGGCAAGGGTGTGCAGGGACAGGTTCTTGTTGGTGGGAAGGGAGCAGATGCTGTTGAAAAGGATACGGTGCTGTCGCGCCATGACAGGGATTTAAAAGAGGGTGTCAAGACGGGAGGTGAAATGGGCCTGGTTGTTGGAGTAGGTGGCGTACATTTTGAGTTGGAAAACGGAACGGGCGGCGAGGGAGATCTGTTGGAGGGTGTGCAGGCGCTGAAAAGGATGAACATTCTGAAGGATGATGGTGAGGAATCTGATGATGTCCTCAGCGGTAGGGGGTGGGCGAAGGGAATTGCCGGGAGGGGTAGGGGCGTCCAGAGGGCCGACAGGAACGGTGAGTTCAGGAGTGGTAGGAGGGAGTCGGGCCTTACATTTCTGGGAGTAGGTAGGAGGAGGGAGGTTACAGGTATTACAGGAGGGGGGGGACTGGAGATTGGGGCACTGCCATAAAAAGTGGGCTTGCCTACAGTGCAGGCAAGTGGGGACTTCGCGGCACTCAGATGTCAGGTGTGCATTATACAGCAAGGACCTTTGGCAGCGGAGGGATTGAGGAGGGGAACGGGAGGGGTCAACTTTATTACGTTGGTTGAAAAGGAGGGCACCCTCCTTCAGGAGACGGTCTATGGAGGGGGCGTGCTCGGAAAAGACCCGCACAAGGGGGGGTGGGGCCGGCAGCGTTGTGTATGCGCCGAACCGCTCGCACCTCAAGATGGGGATGTGCCTGAAGCTCCACCAACACCTCCTCCTCCGTGATCGTCGGACTAAGCCGAGTGATCACGGCGGTGAGGGTCGGCGGGCGCCATGGGGGTTGGGGTTGGCGGGAGAGAGGCGCGGAAGGAGCAGGGGTGAGGGAGGCATTAGGGCCAAAGCGGGTGACAGGGATGCGGGAAAGGTCTGTGTGGAGGGTAGGGCTGGGGCAGGAGATGAGCACCGAATCACGGTGAGGAGTGAGGAGGGAGATGGGGGCACCAGGAAAATTCTGGCGGAGGAAGAGGGTGAGGTCCTGGGCTTCAAGTAGGAAGGGATCAAGATGGGAGAGGAGGTAGCGGTAGGAGGAGGGTGTAGAGGAGGAGGAGGAAGGGGCAGAGACCGGTGGGGAGACATCCATAGCAGCATGGGTGGGGGAAGGGGGACGAGGCAGAGCCTTTTTGGGAGTAGAGGAGGCAGGGGTGCCACTGGGGCGCTTGATAGCGACGGAGGAGGTGTGGGGGATGGGAGCGACTGGAAGGTGGCGGGGAGTGGCAGGTCCTGGTGCTGGAGGCGGCGCCGGAGGTGGTGAGGGCGATGGCGAAGGCGACGGTGCGGACGATGACGATGAAGGCGAAGGGGAGAGTGGAGCATGGGCCGTAGCCCTCCGGGCGACCACCCTAGCGGGGGCCGCAGAAACGGAAGGAGCAAAGGGAGGGAGTGGAGTGAAGGGATCAGAGGAGGCACGGGAGGGAGGAACCGGGGATGGGGCGACAAATGGTGAAGGAGATGGGAGAGTGAGGAGTGGGGGGATGGACTGAGGGGCGAGTGATGCGGCACACCACGTGATAGTGGTGGCGGCGGCGGAGGGGGACGTGTATATGATGGTAGTGGTGGTGGCAGTAGTGGCGGTGGCGGGGGTCGACATTACGAGAAGGGGAAAAGCACAGAACAGCACAAGAAGGCGACGAGAAATACATAGTAGAAGGGACGGAGAAACTATGTAGGAGACTGGGGCCGAAGCCCCACTCTGCTGCTGCTGGAGAGCGAGGCGAACTGGCTGGCCGGCCGGTGCTGCTGCTGCTGCACGCTGCACGCTGGCTGGGACCGCAGCAGGACGCTGGCTGCTGGCGGGAACCGCTGCTGGCTGCTGGCAGGAACGGCTGCTGGCTACTGGCTGGACTGCTGCACGTAGACGGGCTGGCTGGCACCTGTAACACCTATCGCTTCGATTGGTACCGTAATAGCACAATCGAAGGGCGGTATTCAAACGAATTACCGCCGGAGATGGACGGGTCGGACGTCTGAGAGCGACTTATATATCGTAGAAAGTGGGCGTCACCAGAGTTACACGTGATATGCAGAGATAATCTTTGTCAGAGATAAAACTTCACTATCGATCGTAATCTCGTCACGGATAAAGCTGTCTAGCAAATCTGTAGTGCTACTGTCCAAATGTCGCTAAGTTTCATGGTCTCTTCTTTCCGATTAAAATTATCCCTATGTTTATATATTTCAATTGCTTCTGTACAAAGCCGTGGGAAACAGTTCGTCGTCGTAGATAAAATTTTTGTTTCTGAAAAACTCACTGGATGATTTCCTGGCTGAAAAGCGTGTTCCGCTACAGCCGATTTATCTGTTATTCCTAACCGGCAAAGACTTCTGCGTTCTTTTAACCGTGTATTTACGCTTCTTTTTGTTGCTCCAACATAAACTTTACCACATGTACACGGAATTTTGAATACGCCACTGGCTGATAGAAGAGCGCGTTTATCTTTTACAGACCGAAGAACATGACAAATTTTCTTCGTTGGCCTAAAAACAGGTCTAATATCATGTTTACTTAAAATCTTTCCAATCTGATCCGTTACTTTCCTTATAAATAAAATACAGAAGATTATCGAAGCAAAATTTTGAATCTTTTAACGTCAGGACAATACAAAAAACTTAAGAAAGATCCTACAGCCAGCGTACTACGGAAAACAAATTATCTGATAAAATCGGCCACTTCTATTCAAAAATAAGAAAAAAGAGCTGTATTGAAGACTGAAGCTATGTGTCCTAGACTCTATGGCCTACCCAAGGTACATAAGAGGGACCTTACTCTGAGACAGATTGTTACTGCTAGCAGTTCTCCTACGTACGATTTAGCAAGACATCTAACAACTCGTTTACAACCATGTATTGGAAAAACTGACTCATATATAAAGGACTCACGTCATTTTATAGAGAAAAATGAAAGTTTAATTCTGACTCCTGAAGATATTTTAGTAAGTTTTGATGTAGTACCTTTATTTACTATGATTCCAGTTAACGAAGTTATGGATATTATAACGGATATTTTTCCAGAAGATCTGACTGCTCTTTTCAGACATTGTCTTACTTCCAGTCATTTCCAGTGGAATAATGAATTTTATGAACAACTTAATGGCATAGCGATGGGTAACCCATTGGGTCCTGCAGTACCTAATTTCTACATGGAGAAATTCGAACAGTCAGCCTTGAAAAAAGCAGATAAGAAACCATCTCGCTGGTATCGGTATGTAGACGATACATTTGTGGTCTGGCCACATGGTAGAGAAGCCTTAGGCCAATTTTTAGATTACCTTAATAATATAAATCCAAGAATCCAGTTTAGCATGGAGAGAGAAAATGTAAACAAAATACCGTTTTTGGATGTTTTAGTTATGAGACAAATGGATGGAAGATTGAAACAACAGATTTTTAGAAAAATAACGCACACAGACAGATACTTACATAAAAACTCTAACCACCATCCACTCGAGGAGCAGTCTCAGGTCGCACCTGATGAAGGTTACGAGCTACGTGACCGAAATATCGTGCAAGTACGACGCTGATATCCGGCAGAACACCCGACAACCCAAGATGTCATAGACTATCTGATCAAAACTATCTGAATCCCTGTTAGTGGGGTATGACCACCCTTCGCCTTGATGTAGGCTTGGCATCTACTGGGGACAGTTTCAGTGAGGTGTCGGAATACCTGTGGAGGAATAACAGCCTATGTGTTCTTTCTTTGGAGAACCGGAGAAGGTAGTGATTTTAGACTGTGGGGTCTGGAGGGAAGCCGACGTTCTGACGCTTCCCAAAGGAGTTCCACTGGACAGGGCCTCTGAGCAGGCTAGTTGCTTCCTTTACGACGGTGCACTGTCATGCCGGTACATTCATCGTTTTCGCACTATTTCTGTAATGAACGCAATACACAATGCAATGAAATGCGTTCATAACCAACAGCATTAAGCATTTTCTTAAGTGTAATATGGTACCACATTTGTTGTTGTGGTCTTCAGTCCAGAGACTGATTTGATGCACTCTCCGTGCTACTCCATCCTGCGCAAGCTTCTTCATCTCCGAGTATCCACTGCAACCTACATCCTTCTGAATCTGCTTATTGTATTCATCTCTTGGTCTCCCACTACAATTTTTATCCTCCACGCTTCCTTGCAGTATAAAATTGTGATCCACTGATGCCTCAGAATGTGTCCTACCAACAGATACCTTGTTCTAGTTAAGTTGTGTCACAAACGTCTCTTCTCCTCAATTCTGTTCAGTACCTCCTCATTAGTTACGTGATCTACCTCTCTAATCTTCAGCCTTCTTCTGTAGCACCACGTTTCGAAAACTGCTATTCTTGTCTTGTCTAAACTATTTATCGTTCACTTCCATACATGGCTACACTCCATAGGCATACCTTTAGGAAAGACATCCTGACAGTAAAATCTATACTCGATGTTAACAAATTTCACTTCTTCAGAAACGCTTTCCTTGCAATAGCCAGTCCACATTTTATACCCTCTCTACTTTGACCATCATCATTTATTTTGCTCCCCAAAGAGCAAGACTCATTTTCTACTTTAAGTGTCTCATTTCCTAATCTGATTCCCTCCGCATCCCCAGATTTAATTCGGCTACATGCCATTATCCTCGTTTTGTTTTTGTTGATGCTCATCTTATACTCTCCTTTCAAGATTCTGTAGATTCCGTTCAATTGCTCTTCCAGGTACATTGCTGTATTTAACAGAACTACAATGTAGTCGACAAACCTCAATGTTTTTATTTCTTTTTCATGGATTTTAAATCCTACTCGAAATTTTTCTTTTTCTTTCTTTGCTGCTTGCTCAATATACAGATAGAATAACATTGGGGATAGGCTACAAACGTGTCACTCATTTCTCAACCACTGCTTCCATTCCATGCTCCTCGACTCTGATAATTGTCGTCTGGTTTCTGTAAGAATTGCAAATAGCCTTTCCCTCCCTGCATTTGAACCCTGCCAGCTTTAGAATTGGAAAGAGACTATTCCAGTCAACATAATCAAATGCTTTCTCTAAGTCTACAAGTGCTAGAAACGTAGGTTTGCCTTTCCTTAATCTATCTTCTAAGATACGTCATAGGGTCATTATTGCCACGCGTGTTCCCACATTTCTACGGAATCCAAACTGATCTTCCCAGAGGTGGGCTTCTACCAATTTTTCCATTCGTCTGTAAAGAATTCGACTTAGTGTTTTGCAGCCGCGACTTACAAAACTCATAGTTCGGTAATTTTCAAACATGTCAGTACCTCCTTTCTTTGGGACTGAAATTACTATATTCTTCTTAAAGTCTGAGGGTATTTCACCTATTTCATCCATATTGCTCACCAGATGGTAGAGTTTTGATGTGGCTGGCTCTTCCAAGGCTATCAGTAGTTTTAACAGAATGTCGTCTTTTCCCGAGGCCTTGTTTCGACTTAGGTCTTTCAGCGCTCTGTCAAATTCTTCAGGCAGTATCATGTTTTCCGTTTCACCTTCATCTAAGTCCTCTTCCGTTTCCACCATTTTGCCCTCAACTACATCTCCCATGTATAGACCCTCTGTATACTCCTTCCATTCTTCCGCTTTACATTCTTCGCTTAGGACTGGTTTTTCATCTGAGCTGTTGCCATTCATTCTCATTTCTCCAAAGATCTCATTAATTTTCCTGTCGGCAGTATCTACACTATGTGATCCAAAGTATACGGATACCCCCAGAAACATACGTTCTTCGTATTACATGCATTGTGCTGCCACCTACTGCCAGGTACTCCATTTCAGCGACCTTGATAGACATTCGACATCGCGAGAGAGCGGAATGGGCACTCCGCGCAACTCACGGTCAATGAACGTGGTCAGGTGATAGGTTGTCACTTGTGTCATTGCACTGTACGCGAGATTTCCACACTCCTAAACATCCCTAGGTCCACTGACTCCGGTGTCTAGTGAAGTGGAAACGTGAAGGGATGCGTACAGCATATAAGCGTAAAGGCCGATCTCGGCTGTTGACTGAGAGAGCCCGCCGACAGTTGAGAAGGGTCGTAATTTGTAATAGGCAGACATCTATCAACACCATCACACAGGAATTCCAAACTGCATCAGGATACACTGCAAATACTGTGGCAGTTAGGCGGGAAGCAAGAAGACCTTGATATCACTTACACTTGGTGTAAGGAGTGTAAAATTTGGACGATTGAGCAGTGGATAAACGTTGTACGCAGTATCGAATCACGGTAAACAATGTGGCGATCCGATGGCATTTTGTGGGTAAGGCGAATGCCCGGTTAACGTTATCTGGCAGCGTGTGTAGTGCCAACAGCAAAATTCGGAGGCGGTGGAGTTATAGTGTGGTCGTGTTTTTCATGGAGAGGGTTTGCACCACTTGTTGTTTTGCCTGGCACTATCACAGCACAGGCCATCATTGATGTTTTAAACACCTTTTCATTTCCCACTGTTGAAGAGCAATTCGCGGATGGTGATTGCATCTTTCAACAAGACCGAGCTCCTGTTCGTAATGCACGGTCTGTGGCGAAGTGGTTACACGACAATAACATCCCTGTAATGGACTGTCCTGCACAGAGTCCTGACCTGAATTTTATAGGAAACCATTGGAATGTTTTGGAACGCGGACTTCGTGCCAGACCTCTCCGACCGACATTGATACCACTCCTCAGTGCAGAACTCCGTGAACAATGGCCTGCAATTCCCCAAGAAATCATGCAGCGCCTCACCGGACGTACGCTTGCCAGAGTGGAAGCTGTCATCAAGACTAAGGGTGGGCCAACACCATAATGAATTGCAGCGTTACGGATGGAGGACACCACGAACTTGTAAGTCATTTTCAGCCAGGTGTCCGGATGCTCTTGATCACATAGTGTATCTGACCCTTACTGATATATGCTTTTACATAATTACATTTGTCCTGTAGCCATTCCCGCTTAGCCATTTTGCACTTCCAGAAAATCTCATTTTTTAGAAGTTTGTATTTCGTTTCGCCTGCTTAATTTATTGCATTTTTACATTTTCTCCTTTCATCAGGTAAATTCAATATCTCTTGTGTTACCCAAGGGTTTCTATGAGCCCTCATCTTTTACCTGCTAGATCCTCTCTGCCTTCCCTATTTCATCTTTCAAAGCTACCGATTCTTCTATTACCACATTTCTTTCCCCTGTACTTGTCAGTCGTTCCCTAATGCTCTCTATGGAACTATCTATAACCTCTGGTTCTTTCAATTTATCCAGGTCTCATCTCCTTAAATTCAAACCTTTCTGCAGCTTGATCAGTTTTAATCTACTGTTGATAACCAGTTAATTCTGGTCAGAGCCCACATCTGTCCCTGAAAAGTCTTACAATTTAGAACTCAGTTTCTAAATCTCTGCCTTCCCATTATATAATCTATCTGAGACCTACCAATGTCTCCAGGACACTTCCATGTATACAGTCTTCTTTCATCATTTTTAAACCCAGTGTTAGCTATGATTAAATGGTGCTCTGTGAAAAATTCTGCCAGGCGACTTCCTCTTTCATTCGTTATCAACAGTCCATATTCACCTACTACCTTTCCTTCGCTTCCTTTTCGTATTATCGAGTTCCCCATCAATATTAAATTTTCGTTTCGCTTAACTATCTGAATAATTCCTTTTATCGCATCACACATTTCTTCAATCTCTTCATCATCTGCGCAGCTAGTTGACATATAAACTTGTGTTACTTTGGTGGCTTTATTTTTTATTCATTATTAAACCTACTCCTGCATTTGATTTTGTATTTATAACCCTGTATTCACCTGACCAGATGTCTTGTTCCTCCTGCCACCGATCTTCACTAATTCCTACTGTATCTAACAATAACCTATCAATTTCTATTTTTAAATTTTGTAACCTACCTGCCCGATTAAGGGATCTGACACTCCACGCTCCGATCCGTAGAACGCCAGTTTTCTTTCTCCTGATAACGACGTTCTCCTGAGTAGTCCCCGCCTGGAGATCCGAATGGGGGACTATTTTACCTCCGGAATATTTTACCTAAGAGGACACCATCATCATTTAACCAAAGCTGCATGCCCCCGGGAAGAATTACGGCTGTAGTTTCCTCATGTTTTCAGCCGTTCGCAGAACCAGCACAGCAAAGCCGTTTTGTTTATTGTTACAAGGCCGACCAGTCAATCATTCAGACTGTTGTCCCTGCCGCTACTGAAAAGGCTTCGGGGACCACACGTTGTGGTTGCACCTACAGTACGGCTATCTTTATCGCTAAGGCATGCAAGCCTCCCCACCAACGACAAGGTCCATGGTTCATGGTTCAGGGACCACAAACTGACTACGAAAAACGCCCCCACACGGTGACATATCCAACCACCGTATTTTATTCTTGGAACTACTCATGACGGCAGGTAAATGTCTCCAGGCTTTCGTCAAACTCAAACCCTCCCATCTGACTACCACAGGGAGTACCGTTGTTCATCACTCCACATCACTCGTTTCCTGTCAACCATTTCCAGTCATTCACTGCCCATTAGTGCCGCTCTTTACAACAGCTCAGGCGTCTCTCAGACTAGAGGAATGTGTGCCTGCTCCAACATTGTAATCCATACTTTTGAACTCCTTGCGCACAATCATTTTGGTTGCAGGATTGCTGTTAGCCCTTTGGAACTCACAGGTGATCCTTTCTTCTTGAGATCATGCGATTTTTTACAACCATTTTCTGCCTTGCCTGAAGGTGGCTTTCCGTCAGTACATGATATCTGCTTGGTATTTTATTTGGCTGTTGCTCTTCGCTAGCGTTTCCACTACACAGTGACGTCACCAACCCCTGATTTGGGCAGCTTTAAAAGTGTTGAAATGTCACTGATGGATTTGTTACTCAGATAACATCCAGTGACTAGTCCACATTTGAATACACTGATCCCTCCTGACCGACCCATTTTGATGTTACTGCTTCTTTGCTAACAACACAATAGTAACCCGCTTCTTCTTATACTGGCCGATTCGCCTCTCGCAACACCAAGATGTCTGTTGCAGAACAGAACACTACATGGGTGTGTCAGAATAGTTTTGATCAGGTACCGTACTATTCACATCAATTTCTAAAATCAAAAAAAGAAAAATATAGATTTCATACAGCAGCGGGTGTTTCTTCCTGCCTCCATTATGGCTTTATGGTGACGAACATGATGCACTGTGGTACGCCCTGCTAAAACCACAGGACAGGATGGGAGTTTAAATTGTGGAAAGGGGCCAAAATAAGGGGCTGTCAGTTACACTCGAATATACTACAGTATTTATTTGACCAAATATTACTAGAGCCAAGAAGATTTTTTAAAAAAAACACAGTATTAATTTAAAGGCTGAATGCGCCAAACAGCCCCATGCCACTTTAATCTAAAATCGGCTGAAGGCCGATAACTTAAGACTCAAACCAAAATCAGAATTTTTAAAAGCAAAAGGCTCTATTTTAAAACAGTTCTTTAATTATGTTGAAGGCTCAAACAATCTGACACCTTAAGAGCAAAACTAATTTAGTTTAAAAATCTGCTGAAGACCCATCACTCAAGACTCAAACCAAAATAAATTTTTTAAAGGCCAAAGGCCTGATCTTAAAACAGATCTTTTATCAAGCTGAAGGCCCAAACAATCTGACACCCTAAGAGCAAAACAACTTTAATTTCAAAGTCGGCTGAAGGCCCATCACTCAAGACTTAAACCAAAATAAATTTTTGAAAGGCCAAAGGTCTGATCTTAAAACAGATCTTTTATTAAGCTGAAGGCCCAAACAATCTGACACCCTAACAGCAAAACTACTTTAATTTTAGTCGGCTGAAGGCCCATCACAAGACTCAAACCAAAATAAATTTTTAAAAGGCCAAGGCCTTACCTTAAAACAGTTCTATATATTAGGCTGAAGGCCCAAACAATCTTACGCCTTAAGGGCAAAACAACTTTAATTTAAAAATCGGTTAGAAACCATGCAAATAAAAACAACAATAACAAATAAGAAAAGGCAGGGCAACCAACGGTGCTCAGAAGTTTCCAAGGGTCAGCCTGGAACTGAAACACTAGCACTCGCTTAGGAGAAGCAGACAGTCAGCTGAACCATTCTAGATCCGACGACAACCCAACCGACAGACAGTCAACGGACCCACCGACAAGATATCTTCTACTCCATCCGACCAGCACACAACAGGGAGCTCAATGGAACAACGTAGAAAATGTTGGCGCCCACAACCAATTATACATTGAGCTGTCAAATTACACACTGTGTCAGACAGAGACAACCCGATGAGGAGTATACACTGCCTGAACTTATGTCAATGGCCAAGGCAGGTAACCGGAACGTTAACGGTCATAAGGCAGAAGATTACGCTGGTGCACTTCAATTCAAAATAACCAAGTACAGTTAAACTCCACCGGAGGGTGGCTAAAATTTGCCAACTTGAAAACACGCGTTGTTGCTCGCAGGAATGTCCCAACAGCCGACAACGAAATCCAAACGACACAATGTGAACAGTCATGACTTGCTTGTAGATTAACTCAAAAGTCAACTTTCGTGTCCAGGATCGGTGAGCCACGGACCGCGTAGCAATGGGAACGGCACCACACATTCCGACAGCGCGTGGACGCCGCCAGCGGCCTCGGCCAAACTATGCACCGTGGAGATTTCTTCGCTGCTCCACGCCAACCGACCAACTGCCAGGCCCAGAAACGGTGAAAGAACCAAGTCTACGTCGCACGATGAGACGACGAAAACGACCAACCAACGGTCGTCGCGCTCCAATTTCCCTCCGTCGGACAGTTCATGCGTGTCGCCAGCAGTCGGTGAGCACTGGCTGTCGCCGCCTCACTTGCGCTCCGTCCCAGACTTCACTACTGGTGCGTCCCGAACTGACTGCTAGACACACGACGACCCGGAAATACTATCGATCGCTCCAGAGATGGTACGACAGTGCACTTATCGATACGCGCTGCTGCTGCCGCTTAGGGGCAAGTAAGGCAGGAAGTTAGCGACGCCAGGAAATGGAATAAGAAAAGGAGGCGGCAGTACCGTAATAGAAGATGACCAACAATAAATGCACGGCTCACACTGCTGGGGAAACGTTAGGTATGAAAGAACCATTCCACAGCACTTGGCAAGAAATTTTGATTGCTAAGTTTGGAAAGAAAACGTCAAAGTCGACAGCTTTGCTGAAATCAGCGAAGAACATGATAGGTGCAGCTTGTGGATCAATGGCAGGCTTAAGGTAATCAGTTGCCTTTATTAAAGGACATGTTTACGAAATCCTGTTTGATATTCGTCTAGAATGTTGTTTACATTTAGGTACTTTCTTAGCTGACAGTTGACTATACAGGGTGATTCAAAAAGAATACCACAACTTTAAAAATGTGTATTTAATGAAAGAAACATAATATAACCTTCTGTTATACATCATTACAAAGAGTATTTAAAAAGGTTTTTTTTTCACTCAAAAACAAGTTCAGAGATGTTCAATATGGCCCCCTCCAGACACACGAGCAATATCAACCCGATACTCCAACTCGTTCCACACTCTCTGTAGCATATCAGGCGTAACAGTTTGGATAGCTGCTGTTATTTCTCGTTTCAAATCATCAATGGTGGCTGGGAGAGGTGGCCGAAACACCATATCCTTAACATACCCCCATAAGAAAAAATCGCAGGGGGTAAGATCAGGGCTTCTTGGAGGCCAGTGATGAAGTGCTCTGTCACGGGCTGCCTGGCGGCCGATCCATCGCCTCGGGTACTTGACGTTCAGGTAGTTACGGACAGATAAGTGCCAATGTGGTGGCGCTCCATCCTGCCGAAATATGAATTGTTGTGCTTCTTGATCGAGCTGAGGGAACAGCCAATTCTCTAACATCTCCAGATACTGTAGTCCAGTTACAGTAGCACCTTCGAAGAAAAAGGGACCAAAAACTTTATTGGCTGAAATGGCACAGAAAACGTTCACCTTAGGCGAGTCACGTTCATACTGAGTTGTTTCCCGCGGATTCTCAGTGCCCCATATACAGACATTGTGACGGTTGACTTTCCCGTTAGTGTGGAAAGTTGCTTCATCACTAAACACAATCTTTGAAACGAAAGATTCATCTGTTTCCATTTGAGCAAGGATAAAATCACATAAATCGATTCGTTCAATCTTATCAGCTGCAGACAGTGCTTGAACCAATTTCAGACGATAAGGTTTCATAACTAACCTTTTTCGTAGGACTCTCCATACAGTTGATTGTGGAATTTGCAGCTCTCTGCTAGCTCTGCGAGTCGATTTTCCTGGGCTGCGAACAAATGCTTGCTGGATGCGTGCTACATCACTCGTTCTCGGCCATCCAGAACTTTTCCCTTTGCACAAACACCCATTCTCTGTAAACTGTTTATACCAACGTTTAATACACCACCTATCAGGAGGTTTAACACCATACTTCGTTCGAAATGCACGCTGAACAACTGTCGTCGATTCACTTCTGCCGTACTCAATAACACAAAAAGCTTTCTGTTGAGCGGTCGCCATCTTAGCATCAACTGACGCTGACGCCTAGTCAACAGCGCCTCAAGCGAACAAATGTACAACTAAATGAAACTTTGTAGCTTCCTTAATTCGCCGACAGATAGTGCTTAGCTCTGCCTTTTGTCGTTGCAGAGTTTTAAATCCTAAAGTTGTGGTATTCTTTTTGAATCACCCTGTGTATTCTAAGGCCTTGAAGAAGAATGCAAATAGGTCACTGATCAGAAGGTACTGTGGCAAAGTCCTTTTCAGGTATTTAAGTAGTGTCTTAAGCTATACCTATTTCCAGGCCTCAGGGGAAACGTAGTTTCGGAGTGGCAGTAGTGGGTCAATAACGAGCTTCATTATTTGGACTGTGATGCCGTTGTATCCAGAACGTGCTGATCTGATACGTACGATGGCTTTCCTGACGGTGTTGCAAGTATCATGCTACAGGTGGAATTTTTCATTGCTACTGTTGTTTATCCTCTTGAAATAATCAATGAGCCTCTGTTTTGTTTACGGTTCAGTGTGACTGCACGTAATGTGAAGTACCGGTTCAGAACTTCGGCTGAGACAGCAGCGAAATCCCGATGATTGAGATATCACCTTGCCTGTGCCGTGCATTACACCTGTGCTGGTCAGCCTTGCCCATCTTGCCATATATCAACATCGTTGTCGCGTTAGTCCAAATGACCACACGTCGTGTTAACCTAATACTGGTAGTTACTGTAATATGCTGTGGCACCTGCTCTCAGATTTTGCCCTTAAAATGGTAGCAGCGTTAATGACTTTGGAATGATTCAAAAATGGTTCTAACCACAATGGGACTTAACATCTGCGGACTACTTAAACCTAACTAACCTAAGGAAATCACACACATCCATGCCCGAGGCAGGATTCGAACCTGCGACCGTAGCAGCAGAGCGGTTCCGCACTGAAGCGCCTAGAACCGTTCGGCCACAGCGGCCGGCAACTTTGGAATTAGCAATCAAAACTCATATCTCATCACCGTATTCCTTCCCAGTCGTGTTTGTTGGACCCCAAAAAGAGAACAATGTGGGCATGAGCTCTGAAATATTAAATATTCTAATTCATTATTTGCAATGATCATGACGTCCTCTTCATCTATGCACATATGCCTGTATGCACAGTGTATGTTTAATTGAGACCTAATGTCGTTATCCGTTGGGCAGCTGATTTAAATCCATTTTATTTATTTATTTATTTGGGTTGTTTATTCCATCTGAATTATTTCAATTACATTGACTGGCATACAAAGGTACCGACATGAAGCGCATGAGCGAGACGTAGCAACAGGACTGAATAAATATCAAAAATAAAATTAAGAACTGGTTTACCGAGAAAAAATCGAGTTCACATTACACAAGATTTGCGCTTCCGGAGTGTGTACGCTGCTCGTTATTTTTTCACCTCAGGTCAGTCAATGAGATCATTCACACAGATGCGCAAGAATATATCACAGCTATGATAGGAACTATGGACATACTACACAAGGTGCCCCGAAACCAAGAACTCGAGTAATTTTTTTTAGTTTCACGCCAGAATAGGCCGAACCCTCGTCAACAAAGCCGCTTTGCCAATCAGATCACATTTGATGAAGACGCGACTGGTGAGATTGGGGGTCTCTCTCTTGAGTTCCGAGCTGCCGCCTAGAGCAGATGCTAAATGGTTTAGTCCTTCCGTCTATGAAACTTCCCTTTTCTTTCAAGGCGATTCTGAGGTTACTGGAGTTCTTTTCTCTCGCCATCATGACAATTCGCGCCATGTAATCTCTCACCTCCCTCCCTCGCTCCCTCCCTCCCTCCCTCCATGACCAAATAAACCGATACTGTTTCTTTTTCTAAATCTCAGCACCGTGTATTAGCCCTTTCACACACACTACCTTTAACTATGTACATTAACTTTTACTGTGTCTCAACTACAACCTAAACATTTTTCCCAAGCGTAAACCTGAGGTGCAATTTGTGAATATTCAACTTTTTTCATCATGTGCAGTTACTGCCAGCTGTTGGGCATCACTATAAAAATACCGTCAAGTCAATGTAGCTGTGTGCAGCGGCTCATGACCACCAGAATGCACCGATGTTGTTGGTTCGCCACATTTCACTGTATATTTGAATACTGTCTTTGCTATTTTGCACGGTAATTGGTTCAAATGGCTCTGAGCACTATGGGACTCAACTGCTGAGGTCATTAGTCCCCTAGAACTTAGAACTAGTTAAACCTAACTAACCTAAGGACATCACACACATCCATGCCCGAGGCAGGATTCGAACCTGCGACCGTAGCGGTCTCGCGGTTCCAGACTGCAGCGCCAGAACCGCGCGGCCACTTCGGCCGGCTGCACGGTAATTACTGAATAACTATTTTACTATTTATTATAATAGAGAATATTTCGTAATTTACTATTTTAGTCCATAAAATGAAGCCAAATATAGAAATCATGTTTCGAAGAGTGGTACATATGTTTGTTTAAATCTGGCATCTAAAACCATTAAAAATCGCCTAAGAGTATTACCGCATAAACATAACTTTTCCTTCCTGCAGAAAAAAAGTCAGGTCTAAGAGGGTTCATTACAAGCCCACACCGCTTTCCAAATATCTCTGAGCACTATGGGACTCAACTGCTGTGGTCATAAGTCCCCTAGAACTTAGAACTACTTAAACGTAACTAACCTAAGGACAGCACACAACACCCAGCCATCACGAGGCAGAGAAAATCCCTGACCCCGTCGGGAATCGAACCCGGGAACCCGGGCGTGGGAAGCGAGAACGCTACCGCACGACCACGAGATGCGGGAACACCGCTTTCCAGTTATGATTAAACCTCCGATGGGCTGTACAAACATGCGTTAGTCTCTGTTACGCGGGGCTGACCGGCTGCGAGCTGTGACGCAACAGACGAAGTGTACACATTCCGCTTTATCGTGCCAATGCTTACCTGTTCGCCAGGTAAGGAAATGACACATTGAATAAACAGTAGGACAGGCTGCTTTGCTCCCATGTCGGCCGAGCTATGGCCAACCCATACAAGCAACTCGAGTGTTGCTTGTCTGCCAGTCTTCCCGCTGTGCTCCGCTACGTAGCAGTTTATTCTGTACTCGTTCGTGCAGTGATACGTGAAGGGTGCGAAATTTGATGAACATACCCGATTACAGCATGACGATGGTTAAAGAAATATACACTAATTTTGCGTCATTGTAGGCAAGAAAACAGTGGATTTTATTTATCCGTGTTTGACTCTTCCGCTAATTTTGGGCTAATTTATTTATTTCTGTATGAACCCTTTTCTGTGCACCTTCACCATCTTTCGACTAGTAATGGCTATTCTCAAATAGAACTGTCATCAGGCAATCTCTAACACACTACTGGCCATTAAAATTGCTACACCACGAAGATGAAGTGCTACAGACGCGAAATTTAACCGACAGGAAGAAGATACTTTGGTATGCAAACGATTAGCTTTTCAGAACATTCACACAAGGTTGGCGCCGGTGGCGACACCTACAACGTTCTGACATTAGGAAAGTTTCCAACCTATTTCTCATACACAAACAGCAGTTGACCGGTATTGCCTGGTGAAACGTTGTTGTGATGTCACGTGTAAGGAGGAGAAATGCGTACCTTCACGTTTCCAACTTTGATAAAGGTCGGATTGTAGTCTATCGCGATTGCGGTTTATCGCATCGCGACATTGCTACTCGCGATGGTCGAGATCCAATGACTGTTGGCAGAATATGGAATCGGTGGGTTCAGGAAGGTAATACGGAACGCCGTGCTGGATCCAAACGGCCTCGCAACACTAGCAGTCGAGATGACAGGCATCTTATCCACATGGCTGTAACGGATCGTGCAGCCACGTCTCGATCCCTGAGTCAACAGATGGGGACGTTTGAAACACAACAACTATCTTTACGAACAGTTCGACGACATCTGCAGCAGCATGGACTATCAGCTCGGAGACCATGGCTCCGGTTACCCTTGACGCTGCATCACACACAGGAGCGCCTGCGATGGTGTACTCAACGATTAACCTGCGTGCACGAATGGCAAAACGTCATTTTTTCGGATGAGTCCAGGTTCTGTTTACAGCATCATGACGGTCGCATCCGTGTTTGGCGACATCGCGGTGAACGCACATTGGAAGCGTGTATTCGTCATTGCCATACTGGTGTATCACCCGGCGTGATGGTATGGAGTACCATTGCTTACACGTCTCGGTTACTTCTTGTTCGCATTGACGGCACTTTGAACGGTGGACGTTACATTTCAGATGTATTACGACCCGTGGCTTGACCCTTCATTTGATCTCTGGGAGACCCTACATTTTAGCAGGATAATGTACGACCGCATATTGTGGGTACTGTACGGACCTTTCTGGATACAGAAAATGTTTGACTGCTGCCTTGGCCAGCACATTCTCCAGATCTCTCACCATTTGAAAACGTCTGGTCAATAGTGGCCGAGCAACTGGCTCGTCACAATAAGCCAGTCACTACTCTTGATGAACGGTGGTATCGTGTTGTAGCTGCATGGGCAGCCTGTACCTGTAAACGCCATCCAAGATCTGTTTGACTCAATGTCCAGGCGTATCAAGGCCAGAGGTAGTTGTTCTCGGTAGTGATTTCTCATGATCTATGCACCCAAATTACGTGAAAATGTAATCACATGTCAGTTCTAGTATAATATATTTGTCCAATGCATACCCTTTTATCATCTGCTTTTCTTCTTAGTGTAGCAGTTTTAATGGCCAGTAGTGTACATTTTTTCCGTAGTTATTTTAGACATATTTGAAAGTCGAGTCCTTCGCACCTACTATCCTGAAGATGACCTCAACTAAAATAAGGTTTTCGTAGACTAGTTTCTATAACCTTAGTGTCTTCCAGTCAAATATGACCATAGTTACATAGATTTTAATTACTTTTTCCAGGAAGTGCATTGCGTGTTCGAAGAATTCATTCTAAGTGGCCAAACTAGTTCGTTCAAAATTTTCCAAATGCCTTTTAGCGAACACAAAGTTCGTTTTACATATATGTTAATCGAAAGGGTATATGCCTGAAAGAAGAAGCTCTATTCTCGTACTAAGCTTTTTGCATATTACTTTGCTTACCACCAGAATGTGGTCTTTAATATCCACTAAGCCATACTGTTTTTCATGTTTCATTCAATGGTTGCCTTAATATAAAGCCTATATACTGCTAGATGTCCTGCCTGCGACATAGTTTTCCAAACACTTTTTGAAAATAATTATGAAGTGAGGACACTGCTTAAAAAATTTACAAACGTAACATAGTCAAGGCTCCTGAAAGAGTGTTTAGTAACTTTTTATGTAATTTGCACTGCGAGAGTCCTACCGATTTATATGAAGCTGCCTGATAACTACACGGTAGCCTTTCCCCTGATGTGGCCGGCCGCGGTGGCCGTGCGGTTCTAGGCACTTCAGTCCGGAACCGCGTGACTGCTACGGTCGCAGGTTCGAATCCGGTCTCGGGCATGGATGTGTGTGATGTCCTTAGGTTAGTTAGGTTTAAGTAGTTCTAAGTTCTAGGGGACTGATGACCACAGATGTTGAGTCCCATAGTGATCAGAGCCATTTTTTTCCCCTGATGTACTTGTGCTTTGTTACGCGAATGTTATAAATTGCCCAGTTTTTCTCCCTTAAGTTTCGCTTGTTCGTTTTGCTGCAGTGAAACTACCTACACAAACATATACAAGGCTGCTCACGTCGAACTGATAACGCAACTTGTTGTGAGGAGCAGCAAGCAGAACGGGTTCTGTGAAGCCTGCTAGGCTAGTGGAAACCCAGGTTGTCCCGCTTTGACAACTCTGATACAATACAGATACACCATGTGATCAAAAGTATCCGGACACCGCAAAAAAAATACGTTTTTCATATTAAGGGCACTGTCAAGCCACCTACTGACAGGTACTTCTTGTCAGCGACCTCAATAGTCACACATCGTGAGAGACCAGAATGGAGCGTTCCGCGGAACTCAAGGACTTCGAACGTGGTCAGGTGATTGAGTGTCACTTGTGTCATACGTCTGTAAGGGGGATTTATACATTCTTAAACATCACTAGGTCCACTGTTTCCGATGTGATAGTGAAGTGGAAACGTGAAGGTACACGTACAGCACAAAAGCGTACAGGCCGACCTCGTCTGTTGACTGACAGAGAGCACGGACAGCTGAAGAGGGTCGTAATGTGTAATAGGCAGACATCTATCCAGACCATCACACAGGAATTCCAAACTGCTTCAGGATCCGCTGAAATTACTATGACGAGAGGTGAGAAAACTTGAATTTCATTGTCGAGCGGCTGCTCATATGCCACAAATCACGCCGGTAAATGCTAAACGACGCCTCACTTGGTGTAAGGAGCGTAAACATTTGACGATTGAACAGTAGAATGACGTTGTGTGCAGTGTTGAATCACGGTATATAGTCTGGCGATCCGATGGCAGGGTGTGGGTATGGCGAATGCCGGTGAAAGTCATCTGCCAGGGTGTGTAGTGCCAACTGCAAACCTCGGAGGCGGTGGTGTTATAGTGTGGTCGTGGGATTGCACCCCTTGTTGTTTTGCGTGGCTTTATCACAGCACAAGCCTACATTGATGTTTTAAGCACCTTCTTGCTTCCCACTGTTGAAGAGCAATTCGAGGATGGCGACTGCATCTTTCAACACGATCGAGCACCTGTTCATAATGCACGGCCTGTGGCGGAGTGGTTACACGATAATAACATCCCTGTAACGGACTGGCCTGCACAGAGTCCTAACCTGAATCGTATAGTACACCTTTGGGATGTTTTGGATCGCCGACTCCGTGCCACGCCTCGCCGACTGACATCGATACCTCTCCCCAGTGCAGCACTCCCTGAAGAATGGCCTGCCATTCGCCAACAAACCTTCCAGCACCTGACTGAACGTATGCCAGCGAGAGTGGAACCTGTCATCGGGGCTAAGGTTGGGCAAACACCACATTGAATTCCAGAATTACCGATGGAAGGCGCCACGAACTTCTAACTCACTTTCAGCTAGGTGTCCAGATACCTTTGATCGCATAGTGTACCTGTATACTCTTGTGTCTCCGGTGCGACAGGCTGAGCTGTTTGTGGATAAGTTGGAGAGACCCAATTGTTCAAGAACAGTCTTAATCGCATTTATTATTATTATACCGCCAACCGGTTTCAACCAGCCGTAGGGGTCATCTTTTGGGCGTTTACACCATTGGTGGACTGCTCTTGGTGTCAGTCCTGCCGTTATTTAGACAGGAGTGACACCACCGGCTGTCGACTAATGGTGTAAACGCCCAAAAGATGACCCCTACGTCTGGTTGAAACCGGTTGGCGGTATAATAATAATAAATGCGATTAAGACTGTCTTTGAATAATTGATTAATCATACTCATCTCCACAACCATGTTGTCCAAAAAGTTGGAGCTACGTTCTGGCTTGCGGGAAAGAGAATTTGTACACCTCTACCACTGTTACCGCATTCTTTCCGGGCTGTCTACTGCTGTCTACCCAGAGTAGCCGCCACTGCCGCCGCCGCTACTGCTACTGCGCGGGCCCAACCGAGCTCGCCCTTCCCCCTGTTGCCTTCTGACAAGTCCACGCCTCGGGTACGATGACCCAGCGCCACCCCGACGCCGGGCGTCGCCGTCGTGTCGATGCCCGATGTTGCCGCGCCGTTCGTCGATCAATGAATATAAGCCTTGAGCTTCGCTTTTAGGGAGAAGACGCCACCGGGGTCAGGTGCAGCCTGGGAAGTCCCCGAGAGCTGTCGCCGAAAACATTTCTTTGTTTCGATGCCTACGACCAGGTCACATGGACGGATGGAGATGGATCTTAGCAAGTTAGTAAGGATCTGCAAAGCCGCCTTAACCCTAGGATGCATATTCAGGGTCTCCGAGGCCCTTGTATGTCTTCATTTTTTAAATAAATCTGTAATTTTTTGTTTGATTTCAAAATGCTTTCTAGTACTCTTTCACTAACACTGTGACATTCCTCCTATCAAGTCAGAACGAGATACCTTTTTAAGTTTTTTGTATAATTCAATACGTTTACCCATACACCGTGAATGCATAAGCAGGGCTTCAGAAGCCCTCACACATTTATAGATGTTCTTTAGCCTCTATTGTCTTCCACATTTGTTTGGGACCAATTATTAATTCAACAATAACTGTAGTGGTATTTCCAGCAACAGGAGTGCCAACAGCAGCAGTAGCTGTAGTAGTAACAATATAACTAAAAAATAATACACACTACTTTCACATATTGGCGATGTCGGTGTATTATTGATCTTTTTGCTATCAAATGTTTTATTATTGCATAGTATTGTTATCCAGTGCTGCTCTTGCCAGCCCCATTGTTACTGTAGTTTGTTTGTTGCCGTAAAGGCCCATATTGTTACGAGCGTGACTCCTTTAGTGCTGCACAAGCTGCTGTTCGAGAGACACGCCTTTTGGTATGGCTTCGACACGCAAAGCAAGAGAGTCAGTACGTGCAAATGCAGCTAATTTTGAAAGTGTTGTGGCTCAGTGGTTTGAAGAAGATGATTCTTGCGAGGAAGGAAATATTTTTGAAGATGCAAGTAGTGAAGAATCAGCGAATGAACCTGCAGATGTGAATAATGAGGCAGCTGACAGTCCTTCCGATAATATTACTTCATGAGAGTCTGGAAATGAAGAACCACCACAAAAAGGTATAGGAGACCATACATACATTAGTCGGAATGGAACGATTTGGAAATTAGATCCTCCTGCAAATTTTCGTACGCCTGTCCATAATATCGTAAAGAAGGCACCTGGTCCAGCGTGTGGTTTGAAAACCTGTAAACCTAAGGATTTATGGGACTATTTCATCTTCAAGGAAATACTAGAGGAAATCAACTGCACAAATATTGTAGGCAGAAGAGTCGCTGCTTTACGTGGTAAAATGTGGAAAACGTTTTGCTTGCTGAAATTGAGGGTTTTCTTGGTCTTTTACTGCTTTCTTGTGTTGAGAAGAGTTGGGATGTCCCTATTAGAGAATTATTCTTGGATGAAAGGGCAAATCCTACATATAAGGCCACCATGTCAGTAAATAGATTCGAGGATATAAGGAGAATGATTAGATTTGATGACAGGTGAAGCTCGATCTGCAGATGACAAACTTGCAGCTGTTTGCTATGTATGGGAACTATTTCTTGACAAGTGTAGAAATAGAATGATTCCCAATGATTCGCTCACAGTTGACGAACAGCTAGTCCCATTACGTGGAAGATGCAGCTTCACCCAGTATATGCGCTCTAAACCAGCCAAGTATGGCATAAAAATATATTGGTTATGTGATGCTACATCAGCATATGCTTTAGACAGAATGGTTTACACGGGAAGGCAGCCTCATGAACCTATTCAGAAAAATATTTGATTGAATGTGGTGAAAGATCTTGCTATAAGCATTGAAGGATCATCAAAAAATATTACTGTTGACAACTTCTTTACTACTGTGCAGCTGGCAGAAGAGATGCTTCAGAAGCAAATTACAGTGGTGGGAACAATCAAACAAAATAAACCAGAAATTCCTAACGAGATGAAACCATCTGCCTCAAGAGCGATTCATTCCTCTTTGTTTGCATTTAGAGGTGACATTACAATGGTGAGTTATGCTCCCAAAAAGAAAAAGTCTGTAGTTTTCATTAGCACAATGCATCACGACAGAAACAGTGATGAAACTCATGCAAAAAAGAAACCAGATGTAATAAAGTTCTATAACGCTACGAAGGGTGGAGTAGATCAAATGGACCAGAAAATTCTTTATTAGACTAGCAAGAGACCAACAATAAGATGGCCGTTTGCATTATGGATGAATATTATGGACATCGCAGAAATGAACAGTGACAATTTATTTTCCGCCCAACATCCGACATACCACAGTGGAAGAAGTGATAAAAGACATTTGTTCCTAAGAGATTTAGCAGAGGAAATGGTAAGACCACTAATGGAACTTCGTATTTAGACCCCTAATCTTCCAAAGAAAATGGCTGATACCATGCAAAGATGTGGTGATCAAAAAAATTTCATATTGCCGAACCAACTACCTGTTTCAGTAAAAAGAAGAAGATGCAATTATTGTCCATATAATAAACACAGGAAAAGTGCTATGACATGCATTAAGTGTAAAACTAAGATTTGTAATGAACATAGTGGCGTTCTTTGTGCTTCTTGTTTGTCACATGTTGAAAACTAAGGACAATGCAATTTTATGTGAACAATGAATAATAACTTTTTGTCAAAATATTGCCCATATAAATAATATTGTGATAAATGTTATAAAATGTAAACTGCAACTTATAAGTGAATTAACTAAATTATTTGTATGTGTTGTATGTAAATGGATGTAACTAATAAAAATTCACTCTTAGAGTTTTTTTAAAAAAAATTAATAAAATGTTAATCAGGCCCAACAGATCCTGTTACTGTATCTCAGGAATCTTTTAATATGACAATAAATTTGACAGAAATAAATTTAACTACAAAGAATGATCACATGAAAAGAGGAAAATTTTAAATTAGGGCAGGGCCTTGGAAGCCTTGGTGTTTTCGGCACCATGCATCCTAGGGTTAGAGAGGCATTAGTATATTCTGCCCCGCAAAGCAACAACTGTGGCCACCTCCCCATTTCCGTGGTTCCCACAGCAGGTTCTGTCCTGACCTCTAATTGTTGCAGTGGGTTCGCTGGTTCCCACCTTCCTGGACAAACCAGAAGAAAACGTCCACACTGTCATGCAAAGTATAATAGATGCAGAGAAAATGTCAACACGGAGTGATGAAGTGTTGGTGGATATTGCCAACCTTAAGTTGCACGTATGACTCTACAACGCAGTCCTTGCTATGAATTTTTTCGCTTACTTAACACATGAAACTGTTTGTATACGATGTATTGTCTAGTGTAAATATGTATTGTAAATACTATGTTTAAATTATGTAATATTTAACACTGGCAAGTCAGGGCATATTTAGTAAACGATGAAGTCAGATTGTTTTGTCGTGCCGCTGGGCGCGGGAGCGCGCCAGCGGGTAGTAGTAGTAGCAGTGACGCCATGCTCGGAGTAAAGGCCTGGCCAGACAGAATGCGGCCTGGCCGTCCGGCCTGTGGCCTTGAACCGCAGCGGGCAGGCCGCACTGTTGAATCGCTCGTTATTGTATGGCGGCGGTCACACAGAGTGCGGCTTTGACGCACCGGCACGCGGCCTGCCGCACCGGCCGCCGCCGGGTTCTCACAGAATACAGATTCGCCGCAAGCCGGAGCGGCTGCTTGCCTCCGTTGGCGCACTCAACCGCTCTGTGGTCACACTGGAAGCAGCGGCGTGAGGCGGTTTTTGTCTTGCAGCTCGTAGTGCATGCATCATGGACACAGAAAGACTTATAGAAGAGGTGACACAATACAACTTTTTGTATGATACACGCGATCCTGATTTGGAGGTAGAATACATTTGTCCTCGATATACTCTTGATAGAAAGCTGAATAGTGTTGTCACTGTGGTGTCCATAACTTCCAATATCAACTACTGTAAACTCGGTAGTATGAATCAACGATCGCCAGGAGAACTAGCGAAAATAACTGTTGTAACAGAAGAACTGGGATCCACTATCCTTCGGGCATTTTAACCTGACAGCCTTTCCGTCTATGCTTCCAAGGCAGTTTGTTTGTTTTGGGGAAGGAGACCAGACAGCGAGGTCATCGGTCTCATCGGATTAGGGAAGGATGGGGAAGGAAGACGGCCGTGCCCTTTCAAAGGAACCATCCTGGCATTTGCCTGGAGCGATTTAGGGAAATCACGGAAAACCCAAATCAGGATGGCCGGACGCGGGATTGAACCGTCGTCCTCCCGAATGCGAGTCCAGTGTGTAACCACTACGCCACCTCGCTCGGTGCCAAGGCAGTTCGGAAACCCCCAGTTCTATAAATCCTTCTTCACATTTATTCCACATCTCTGTTGTAGGAGTAGGAAAATACTTGGGTTGTAGAACGGTCCTTATTGTCTGGCACACTTGTTTCACAATATCTGAGAGAGTTGAACGTCCTAACCGAAAAGAAAAAGCTATGGTCTGGTGACTGTCGCCTGTAGTCAAGTATCTGGAAAAGATTAAAATAAATTATACCGATACAACGAGTAGATAAGTTAACGACCAAAGATATGTTTGTTTAAATTCAATGACAATGTTATGAATACAATGAAACAAAACAATCTATTAAGTAGAAAGTTCTCTCTAGCGGGACATACGGAACTAGATGTAACTATCGTTTGCTGTATTCGTAAACACAGCAGATAAATTTATCACTCCACTCGTAACTACGTTGTGGGATAGCACTTTCTTCCGCCGAACCTTTCATATGATACAGCAAAACTGAAATGGAATAATATATATTTCTATCTCAAGCACAAAGAGGCCACAAACGGTAAAACTTACCTCAAACAAACGGCTTGTCTGTGCCTTGTATCAATTGGCTTTCTCCAGTTCGTTGTGCACTTCTCGGTGCTACCTTTTTATCAGGCGATGCATTTCCTCGAAACATTCTCGCGACATACAAAAATATTTGAAGAACCTATCTTCGTCAGACTCTCGATCAATACACAGACGACGGTATTCTCCTAAGCTTTGCCCGCATCTCGTGGTCGTGCGGTAGCGTTCTCGCTTCCCACGCCCGGGTTCCTGGGTTCGATTCCCGGCGGGGTCAGGGATTTTCTCTGCCTCGTGATGGCTGGGTGTTGTGTGCTGTCCTTAGGTTAGTTAGGTTTAAGTAGTTCTAAGTTCTAGGGGACTTATGATCACAGCAGTTGAGTCCCATAGTGCTCAGAGCCATTTGAACCATTTTTCTCCTAAGCTTTCTCTCTTGTTATCAATGTCGTGCACCCAACATCTCCTCTTCTTGGTGCCATTTCGTATCGCTAGTGCAAGCTACTCATTTCTGCAATAAAAAAATAAAAATAAAAAAAACTCGCACAAAGATAACGTGTCCCGCGTGAAGCTTCCAAATCGTCTAACGCAAGACAATCGCGCTACGCATGCAAGCTTAATAATGGGTTTCGGCCCCTTCCACGGTGTAACACAGCTGACGCATCAAGAGTGGCTGCGGCCGGCCGGCCGGCCGTTGCCTGTGTGGCGTCCGTGGCCGCTGACAGTCCGGCCCACTGCTGCGCCGTCCGTCGCAGCGACAGGCCGGATTCTGTCTGGCCAAGCCTTAAAGGCCTGGCCAGACAGAATGCGGCCTAGCCGTCCGGCCTGTGGCCTTGAACCGCAGCCGGCAGGCCGCACTGTTGAATCGGTCGTTACTGTATGGCGGCGGTCACACAGAATGCGGCTTTGACGCACCGGCATACGGCCTGCCGCACCGGCCGCCGCCGGGTTGTCACCGATTACAGATTCGCCGCAAGCCGGAGCGGCTGCTTGCCGCTGTTGGCGCACTCAACTGCTCTGTGGTCACACAGGAAGCAGCGGCGTGAGGCGGTTTTTGTCTTGCAGCTCGTAGTGCACGCATCATGGACACAGAAATACTTATAGAGGAGGTGAGACAATACAACTTTTTGTATGATACACGCGATCCTGATTTGTAGGTACAATACTTTTGCCCTCGACATACTCTTGATACACAGCTGAATTCTCAGAAATAGTGTTGTCACAGTGACATCCATAATTTCCAATGTCAACTACTGTAAACACGTAGTATGGATCAACGATTGCCAGGAGAACCAGCGAAAAGAATTGTTTGTAACAGAAGAACTGAGATCCACTATCCTTCGGGCATTTTAACCTGATATGCTTTCCGTCTATGCTTCCAAGGCAGTTCGGAAACCCCAAAGTTCTAGAGATTCTTCTTCAGATTTCTTCCACATCTCTGGCACACTTGTTTTACAATTTCTGAGACTGTTGAACGTCGTAACCGAAAAGATAAAGTTCTGGTTTGGTGACTGTCGCCAGTAGTCAAGTATCTGGAAAAGATTAAAATAAATTATGCCGATAGAACGAAGAGATAAGTTAACGAACAAAGATTTGTTTGTTTAAATTCAATGGCAATGTTATGAATACAATGAAACAAACAATCTATTAAGTAGAAAGTTCCCTCTAGCGGGACATACGGAACTAGATGTTACTATCGTTTGCTGTATTCGTAAACAGTGCAGATAAATTTATCACTCCACTCGTAACTACGTTGTGGGATAGCACTTTCTTCCGCCGAATCTTTCATATGATACAGCAAAACTGAAATGGAATAAATTATGACTTCTGTTTGAAGCACAAAGAGGCCACAAATGGTAAAACTTATCTCAAACAAATGGCTAGTGTGTGCCTTGTATCAATTGGATTTCTCCAGTTGGTTGTGCACTTCTTGGTGCTACCTTTTTATCAGGCGATGCAGTTCCTCGAAGCATTCTCGCGACATACGAAAAAATTTGAACAACTTATCTTCGCCAGACTCTAGATCAATACACCGACGATGGTATTCTCCTAAGCTTTCTCTCTTGCTGTTAATGTCGTGCACCCAACATCTCTTCTTGGTGCCATTTCGTATCGCTTGTGCGAGCTACTCATGTCTTCGCACAAAGATAACGTGTCCCGCGTGAAGCTTCCAAATCGTCTAACGCCAAGACAATCGCGCTACGCATGCAACTTAATAATGGGGTTCGGCCCTTTCCACAGTGTTAACAGCTGACGCATCAAGAGTCGCTGCAGCCGGCCGTTGCCGTTGCCTGTGTGTCTTCCCGGGCCGCTGACTGGCCCGGCCTTCCGCTGCGCCGTCCGTCTCAGCGGCAGCCCGCATTCTGTCTGGCCAGGCCTTAAGAGTAGACATGGGTCGAACTCGTTCATCCCCGTGAACTACTTCGTTCGTTTCACTCTTTGCCGTGAAGCGTTCAAATGAAGTATTTCTTTCATGAAGTACGGAAGCCTGGCGAAGTTGCCCAGTTCGCCGCTCAGCCGCGGCTACGCTCGCTTCGCCTCGCTCGTACAATAAAGCTTCGTAATACTTCATAATTTTACCAACAGATGGCCGAACTATGCACTAACGTGCACGCAACGTTTTACGCTCTTACAGTGTCTGAGAGTTAATAGAGCATGGACGAAGGGGACAAAGGAAAGATAAACAGAGAAACCTGTCACATATAAAGAAGGTATTACATTTAATCTTGCTCGACATTTTCTCATGAAGCGCCCAAAAAAGTCTTTATCTGCCAAGTGAAACCTCATTTGTTGTATTCATGGACTGAAAACTAGGGCTACCAACGAAATGCAGTTCAAATTTTATGTTCCTTTTAAAATTTAATGCAAAATACAATGAGTATGTTTACCAGTATTACAAAGTCTATATACCTACTTTAAGTAATTATTCAGAAGTTTTCCTGTAGATTTGATTTTTGTTGAGAATAATAACCCTCCAAATTCAAAATGTAAACTGTCACCTGTAGTCATTGGTACGATTTCAGGTAAAATCCCTCTTTATTTTCTTTGGAAAGCAGTTTTTGTGTCTTTTCACTCTCATACAATTGCTAGCAACTCGCGATCGCGTAAAAGTAGTGAAATTTGGGGTTCCTTCGCCGATTTAGGTGATGGGAAAGCAAAGTGTAATTGTTGTTCTAAGTGTATTTCATATAAAGAAGGAAATACATTGAATCTGGCGCGTCATGTTCGAGTGCTGCATCCAACAGCGTCATTGTCAGTCAGGCGCTTAGCTCCCCCTGCTCCTGCATCTTCCGATGTATCTTGGACAAAAAACCCGGACAATCCGGAACCAACATCAGCAAATGCCAGAAGCGAACAGCAGTTGGTGCCAGAAAATAACAGTATCACTTCGTTATCAGACAGCAGACATCAATATCACGGAACGTTACCTATGTATTTTCCGAAACCTCTTTCTAACAAAAGAAATCAGGAGATAGATTTCGCACTTCTGCAGACTGTTGTAAAGGATTATTTGCCCTTCAACATAGTGGAAAGCAAACATTTCCAAAGTTTTGTAGGCAAACTGAGTGGTGCTTACAGAATGCCATCTCGGAAGACCATTTCCAACACACTGCTACAACAACAGTGCGCCATGGTGAAAGAAATTGTGAGAGTCAAAATTAATTCTGCGGAAGCGGTTGTGCTGACAATGGATGGGTGGACCTCAACTACAAATGAGAGTTATTTGTCGGTGACAGCACACTACATTAAAGATCTGGAGCTGTCGCCTTCCCTCCTAGAGTGCTTTAAATATGACGAAAGCCACACGTCAGAAAAACTCTCGGAAGAACTGCTACGTGTCACAAGGGAATGGGGCATTCAAGAAAAAGTTGTGTGTGTTGTCAGCGACAATGCTGCTAATATTGTGGCAGCTATAAGAGTCACAGCCTGGAAACACATCCCCTGCTTTGCGCACACACTCAAATTAATTGTTCAGAATGGGCTTCCGCACATTCAACCCATTCTGAATAACGTACAAAAAATTGTTGAATTTTTTAAAAGAAGTTAGCAGGCCTGCACGAAACTGAAAAAGATGCAGGAACAGTTAAAAGAGCCAGTTCTGACATTTAAACAGGACACTGTTACAAGATGGAATCCAACCTATGATATGCTGCGAAGAATAATCGAGGTTAAGAATTCCCTAATGACAGTTATCACTCTGAATTATCCGGATCTTCCAAATCTGACTGCAGAGGACATTGCGAGTGTAACACAAGCCTGTGACCTGTTGAAAGTTTTCAAAGACTGCACTGAGGAAATGTCAAGTGAAAATGTTGTCAATTGTACTCCTTAGTCGCTCGTTGAAAACATGGTGTTGCAAGTTTGTTAATAACACTGAAATTCATGTAGACGTGCAACGGATGGCCGGAAAGTTAGCTGAAGACCTAAAACGACGATTTAGAAATATAGAGGAAAATTCAATTTTCGAGGAAGCAACTGCATTGGATCCCGGTTCAAATTACATGGTTTTTCTGACAAAAATTCTACTGAGAAGGTGAAATTAAACCTGACCAGGCACTGTGAGAAATTTGTGAGGAACACATCCACTGCTACTGCAACATTCTCAGTTCCAACCACTGAATCTACTAGTAGTCTCTGGCTCGAATTTGATGAAGTGTTTTCCAGGCTGCAGAGTAATCCACACCCAAGAGCTGCTGCAATAGTGGAGGTGGACAAACATTTACAAGAGCCCCTGCTACAGAGACAAGGCAATCCATTTGAGTGGTGGTCTGAACGGCTGTCAGTGTACCCCTCGCTCTTTGAACTTGCAAAAATACGACTGTGTATTGTCGCAACCTCGACGCCGTGTGAAAAAGTGTTCTCGAAGGCAGGATACCTTATAACTGACAGAAGAAATCGCCTGACAGGAAAAAAAGTGGAACAAATCATGTTTTTAAACGGAAATCTCTGAACATTCACCAAATCCGTTGATGTTTATTCATAAATATACAGGGTGATTCAAAAAGAATACCTCAACTTTAAAAATGTGTATTTAATGAAAGAAACATAATATAACATTCTGTTATACATCATTACAAAGAGTATTTAAAAAGGTTTTTTTTCACTCAAAAACAAGTTCAGAGATGTTCAATATGGCCCCCTCCAGACACACGAGCAATATCAACCCCATACTGCAACTCGTTCCACACTCTCTGTAGCATATCAGGCGTAACAGTTTGGATAGCTGCTGTTATTTCTCGTTTCAAATCATCAATGGTGGCCGGGAGAGGTGGCCGAAACACCATATCCTTAACATACCCCCATAAGAAAAAATCGCAGGGGGTAAGATCAGGGCTTCTTGGAGGCCAGTGATGAAGTGCTCTGTCACGGGCTGCACCTTTCCCTTTGCACAAACACCCATTCTCTGTAAACAGTTTATACCGACGTTTAATACACCACCTATCAGGAGGTTTAACACCATACTTCGTTCGAAATGCACGCTGAACAACTGTCGTTGATTCACTTCTGCCGTACTCAATAACACAAAAAGCTTTCTGTTGAGCGGTCGCCATCTTAGCATCAACTGACGCTGACGCCTAGTCAACAGCGCCTCAAGCGAACAAATGTACAACTAAATGAAACTTTATAGCTCCCTTAATTCACCGACAGATAGGGCTTAGCTCTGTCTTTTGTCGTTGCAGAGTTTTAAATTCCTAAAGTTGTGGTATTCTTTTTGAATCACCCTGTATATAAGTGTATTTTTTTAAATTTAATTAGGACAATCGTCAAATTGACATTTAGTGTAATTATTTCAATAGTGTGTACGAGATAAACATTTCTACATGAACGATTATCTTTGAAGTGTGGATTCCACGCATGCTTCAGTTCCAGACTCACAAGGTAAGCATTTTATTTTCATGTTGGCTGTAGGTGCCCACACAGCACTGCAGGAAGCAGCTGACGCTGCCTTCCCCTCGCCCCTCACCGCCCTTACCGCTCCTAACCCTATCGTTCCCAACAAACACCGCGCAATTCGTCGACAGGCAGTGGAGGGAGGACTGAAGTGAAGGGAGAATGAGTGACGTAGCGCCGATGTACTGTGGGAGGGAGAGGGGAAGACAGTGAATGAACTAGAAAAAAGTGTGGAGTGTGCTATCTGTGAAGAGTTTGAAGTACCAGTTCATTGAAATTGAGTGGTTAGTTCACACTTCACTGGAGTGAAGCGTTCATTTGAACGACTCATTCACGAGCTCCCTATCACTACCGTCGAGTGCTGCTAGTCCTAGCTGTGTTACATCTAACGGCTAGTGTGTGGGTCTAAGTACGACGGGAAAGTAATGGTCGGCATATTTGGAAGCATGGCCGGACAAGTTATTATGGATTAATGGGCACAGTGCTGAAGAAACAAGGACTTAAATGTGAAGCGCACTGTGGGCCCAATTGGCAACAGTAAAAGCCCGATGCCACATTGTGTCGCTGCCGTAGACTTCCGTCGATCCACCGACTACGAGGGAAGTAAGATGTACGTAATTTTCGTAGGATAAAATTGTAGAAGGCTTGCCAGTTGAACAATTAATAACAAGCACTTTATAATCGAAGTGTTGCAGTTACATTCCACCCGAAAATAACACCAAGTACACTCCTTCCGATCCTTACCTTATTGAACCGAGTGTGTCACGCCATTATCAAGAGAAAATATGTTAATCATCAAATTATTTGCATAGACGGCGAAGAGTAAATTTCAGACTGGTTTTCGTAGTTAATTGTTGCACTTAATAAGCTTACGCCAACCGTAGTAACTTAATAATAGACTAAAGTAATAAATTTAATTACTAAGATTTATTTCAATGCATATTCAGCTGATGTTAGTTCAAGGGTATTTCATGAAATTATAAATCTTATTCCACCTGACAATCCCCCAATTAATGAATTATTACCATTCAAAACATAGTTAATCAATTATTGGCAGTATATTTCATTATCAGTAGATTAAACTGTGCACAGTACCTAATTTTAAAGACAGAATGACAGTCCATCATTCAAAAACTCGATAGATAATTATCTGTGCTGTCAGCATTGCATTTAGCTGACAAATTATTAACAAAATAATTATCAAAATACTTATTGAAAGTTAACCAAATGCTTCAAATGGCTCTGAGCACTATGGGACTTAACATCTATGGTCATCAGTCCCCTAGAACTTAGAACTTCTTAAACCTAACTAACCGCCGCCCGGTGTGACCGAGCTGTTCTAGGCTCTTCACTCTGGAACCGCGCGACCGCTACGGTCGCAGGTTCGAATCCTGCCTCGGGCATGGGTGTGTGTGGTGTCCTTAGGTTAGTTAGGTGTAAGTAGTTCTAAGTTCTAGGGGACTGATGACCTCAGATGTTAAGTCCGATATTGCTCAGAGCCATTTGAGCCTAACTAACCTAAGCACAGCACACAACACCCAGTCATCAAGAGGCAGAGAAAATCCCTGACCCCTGAAAGTTAACCATTAAAGTTTAAGTGTAATCAGATTGTTATGACATTGTTTTATATGACTACTGAGCCTGACACAGCACTTACGTAAAAGTTCCCGTTCCACCTGATGGGCTACAAACAGGTGAACTTTATTTTTGACACAATTATTCACGTACTTAACAGTACTGTCGCTCATCAGTTGAGCTAGTAACCGATTTTTTTTTTTTTTTTTTTTTTGCTTTTACAACTTAATCATTTCTTTCGGCAAAATTTCCATTCGCAAAATTTATTTCCATTATTTCATTTACCGATCGTTATTGAATGAAATTACTCATTCAATAACGATCAAGGTATAACGTCTCCTGTTTCCCGCAGAATAATCATTATTTACTTCGGATTCGGATGCCTTATCCCGACGCGGGTCAAAATTCATAATTCGCGGTCATTGTCAACTTGTAATTTCGCAAATCCCGGGAAGCAGGGGGGTGGTACACACGCACTTATGTAAACTACGTGGATGGCTCAAAAGTACCATGTCATCTGACGTCCTTCAAAATGTGTAGTGGGTGTAAACTGAGATAAGCCTTTGCTGGTATAGTGACCAACATCCACTCTGCGCCAACATTTCGGAGTGGGTTCAGGGCACATTGCTGACCTGACAGAATAAAAGATATGTAATGTCGTTACATGTACTAGGGGAGCGTAACGAAAAGAATGAGGTACTACTCAGTTGTGTAGTTTTGTTTGTTAGCGGCATTGACCGACACGAAGGTGTTGGGGTAAAATATGCTTGGCTGAGAGTATTAAAGAAGGCCGTACTACTCGCATTTTTGAGCTATGAGTGTCGGCAATTCGTCCAGTCTTCCACCAGGGTAAACTGCGCTAGACATAACTTCATTGCGGAGGACTTCTGCACTCGTCGTAAACGTCCAGCTCACGAAGCTCCTGAGAGTTTTGATCCGGCATTCACCAGTTGTAGAAAGATCGGAAACATGAGTGCAAACTGTCGGTCTTTACGGCATCGCTCAGCTAAGCAAATCGGTTACGGACATTTACAAGGATACGGGGAAGATGCACCGGTATGGTTTCACCACTACCCCTCTCTCCCTTTCGGCAAGCGATTCCAGTAAGACGGGCAGGACCCGCCGAGGTGGGAAACGTATCTTTGAAAGGCAAAATCAACAGATAGTCCACTTTTAACATTGGTACGGGCGCACAAGTAAGTGTTTTATCCGTTAAATGTACTTGCTATCGGCAATTAAAACCGTTGAGTTCTAGAGTGAGTTGACTGGGAAGAAAATTTAATTTACCCAATATGATCACAAAATGTGGAACTGGAAATAGGTGGCCGGCCGCGGTGGTCTAGCGGTTCTGGCGCTGCAGTCCGGAACCGCGGGACTGCTACGGTCGCAGGTTCGAATCCTGCCTCGGGCATGGGTGTGTGTGATGTCCTTAGGTTAGTTAGGTTTAAGTAGTTCTAAGTTCTAGGGGACTTATGACCTAAGATGTTGAGTCCCATAGTGCTCAGAGCCATTTGAACCATTTTGTAAATAGGTGCCAGGAAGTATCAGTTCAGATTCGAAATGGTTTCGAAGCATGACCATGATTTTCATGCCATTTAGGCGCCTTTTTTTCAAGGCATAGTTAACTTCTGAATACCTAGAGTCCACACTACGGAAATGTCAACCATTTTGGACGTGTTCCTGCTATAAGGACAAAGGGGAGACGAGAGAAAATGCCTTGTTCTAACAACAAACTAAATCACGTACCATAGCGGTGTAATTAAATAAATCCGAGAAAATATCGGGAGGTACGAGGAACATCGTTTGGACAGAAGTGAAGGACGATTTTTTTTAAAAGAGGAGATGTTTTCTCACAGGGCCCGTTAAGAAGAAATGAAGTTCTAGACTGTAAACAGACGCATGTGAAGTGCAGTTTATCCCGAATGAATACGGCAGAAGACGGTACAATTCCGGTAATGAGCATATGTAATTATTGACGCAGAGACGTTAAGATTACCCTGCCTACAATACTCGCCAAAGTTCCAGAAGTAAATATTACTGAGATTATAGCACACCAAGGAAACGAACAGCATGAAAGAACAGTTTACATAAGCCTTAACTCAGTTACGTCACCCGTAAAAGTGGAAATTGAAAAGAAACTTTAACAACTGTGTAACGCAGATCGGGATGTATTGTATCCAGTTCTAACCAAATTTGTTCTAAACGAATTTCCAACTATGTTTGAGGAAAAGAAAAAACTTCCAGAACCATTCTGCGCAAAAGCCAATGTGTACTAAGCCTGCTGTTCAGCAACCGACGAGTTCACTTTGCTATATGTTCCGTCCCTCCGTGCCGTTTTATCGTACGTTTTAGGAAAGAGTAGAGTTGGTATTTTCAGTGTGAATTTATTATTTAGCCATGTTGACGATCCTGTTGTGTTTTCGCCCCAATCAGGTCTAGTGGCGAGGCGTCAGTTATTCGTAACTGTAAGCGCTTTAAAAAAATTGTTAAAAGTAACAGTATTGTTGTAATAATTATTACCAATAGCGTCATCGTATTATTATTATGACACTGTTTACGATTATCTAAGTAACAATATTATTATTATTATTGTTATTATTCGCTCAGGAAGTTGATATGAGATGAGTAGTAGTTGGAATACAATGATAAACTTTTAAGAGGTGAAATAATTTTACTGAAAACATATTCTATTTACAGTACCTGTTTATATACAACGTTCTTCATTTTGTTATCCGGGATTAATATCTAAAATTTCCTACTCTAGAGCAAGCTACGTATAAATGATCGTGAGAGAAGCATGAGACTTTGATGATGATACCGCAATATTTTGATGTTCGTCTTTGCGCTTTGTTAATTGTAAAACTGTAGGATAATTTGAGTTTGTTAAACTTAAATGAGAGTTCAGCAGAGACCAGTGGTATTCTAGGGATAAATAGTGTGTGTCCTTTGCACTTTCGAGACATTAGTTCGGCTTCGTTGATGTTATTCGATAGCTGTTTGGCGATCATCCTTGTTCCATTACATAGTTATGTGAGTTGAGATGTCTGAGTAATATGATCGGAGATCCAGTTTTAAGTCTAAGGCAGAGTGTTGGCACTCTTGGTACTTGCAAACAGATTAGAAATTCTGGAGGGAAGTTCACACTTCCTTCAACGTTTACCATCGTGTCGACCGATTTGTATATTCTCTCTTCACCGGGAATTTACTTATGAACATTAAAATTGATATCGTCGACAATGGGAAAACTTAAAATCCGCCACGCGGTTTCGTTGCTGTTGATGTTTCTTTCCATTTCATACATGACGATCTCGTCGTTTCTGTTTTGGTGTTCGCTGTCTTTGACTATCAGAAATACTGTTATTTCACTGCCTTTGTTCGCATACTTACAGACATATTTCATAGATTTCGCTGAATTGCAGTATTAGTGCTTGGAATATTTTGGAAAGTAGTGTGTAATATCGTGTAGCCCACTGATTATCAATTTCCAGTTAGTCGCTGCCTCGCATTCTTATTTTTGCTGCAAATGGGCCGTGTTTGGGTGAAAGTTTTCTGTATTTGGGGTAGCCATCAACTCCAGTTTGTGTTTCGTCCAATTACGGTTTTGGATTTATTTATTTATTTTTTTTACATTTTCCGTCACTCGTACTTGGCGAATTGAAGTTTAACGGCCCGCATGGTCCGTGGTTCATGTTTTTCACTACTGTGTCTCCGAAAGAATTCTGTCGTGTAGCCATTAACGGCCCGCATGGTCCGTGGTTCATGTTTTTCACTACTGTGTCTCCGAAAGAATTCTGTCGTGTAGCCATATGAGACTGTGTGTGTGAAGCATTTGTCGTTTTTGCCATTTCAGCATCTAACGGTTCCAAAGATGTGGTATTTTGTGATGATTTCAATCGGTGTGATTTGTTTTTGTTGGAAAACTCGGACTACTGGGTGGTTATTTAACACGTTATAACACGCAATCTAATTACCTTACAAGTACCAAACTTGCAGAGTACGGAGTGCATGAATTCTGTGCCTCACATCGCCACCGCCCTGTTCCATCTATGGCCACCACGTGCCATGATCAGTCATCGTGGTTCGTAATCCCACACACCTGATCGGCTGCAGTGCACTTGTTGACATGTCAACATCAGCTTGGACAAAAGGAGCTGGGCATTATTCGTGAAGCTCTATTATTAAAACAAACTAATGCTGGAGCTCCACTTCGAGAATATCGCCGGCTGAAAGGATTACGGAAGGGTGCTCTTTCTCCACCGGCTGTTCGGAGTATGAAGAAGTTCTAATCAACTGGAGAACTGGGCGTCGCTCCGTGAACAGGCAGATGTCCAGTTGCACCACAGCTGGTTGATGAAATCGCTGTTGCTATGGCAGAAACAGCTGCGCGCAATTCCAGATCGTCAGGCAGTGCGCCTTCTGTGTCACGACAGTTAAACATCTCATGGTGCACCGTACGGAAGGTGCTCCGAACCAATCTCAAATGGTATCCGTATAAGATCCATATCGTATAGCACGTTGCACCACGGAACGCACAACGACGTATTGAATTCGCTCTCCAATTTCCCGTCAGGACGAAAGCTAGCCGTCGACCATCCTATGGACAGACGAAGCTCATTCTTCTATGACGGGAGAGGTGAACACACATAGTTACTAGTGTGGGGCTGTTCACCTCTAGTCAGTGTTCATGAAGTTTCTGTGTATGGGGAACGTGTCACCGTATGGTATGGCTTCACGGCTAGTCATCGTTGACTCATTGTGTTTTGAACAGGCTGGCGCTCACGGACTAAAGATGTGTAGTGTGACTGGTCAGGGTTACGTCAATATGCTTCGCTAGCGTGTCATACCTGCCCTAGAGGAGAGGCATGCTTTGAACCCAACGGTTCTCATGAAAGATGGGTCCCCACTGCACATCGTTCATGAAGTTCACTTGCTTCTCCGAAACACATTTGGAAACGAGCGAATTATCAGCCGATCGTTTCCAGTTGCTTGGTCAACACAGTTACGAGTTCTCACTCCATGTGATTTCTGGTTGTGGGGCTACCTGAAGAACCAGGGGAACATTCACACATGTGCTGATCTGAATCGCACCATATCAAGAGAGGTTGCCAGCATACCTACGGGCATGTTTCGTTCTGCTGTGCAGAATACAATCCTGCGCTATATTATTCTTCTGCACAATGATGGGCTCCGCATCGAGTTCCATTCGTAGCGGTAATAGTACTGGTATGCACTGGTATGATGGTACCGTAGCAGCACATTGAAAGTGTTTCACTTGAATTGAGTCTGCATTATTTCTCTTCCCCATGTCCTTGACATTAATGCTACCAAGTTTGGTACTCCCACGGTAACTAGTTCCGTGTCATTACGTGTTAAATAGGAGAAGTTTAATTAAAACCACCTGGTATTATGTCGTGTCGATGAATGACCGCTTTTGCGTATCATAGTTGTTCTTCGATTTCTGGCCACGACGCGTTTCATGTGAATGTAATGAGATGTCGGGTCGACCATATATTCCTTTGTAGGTCATGGTATCTTGAGTGTAGTTCCTATGCATGACGAGGATAAGTTTACCATTGTTCCAGTGTCGTCATTGTTGGCATCATTTATGATTGCCTCTCGAGGGTGGATGTATTCTTCCATGCATAGTTTCTCCTAATTTAGTCTTATGTAGAGCATCCGTTCCGCTTCTAGTTTTGGATACATATCAACCAGGAATTGTTGGAATAAAGGGCGAGTGTCGAAAATGTGATTGCATGTTTCATTGTCTCTGATCATTAGAGACCGGATTATATGAATCATAAAAACTTTAAAATTTGCTTGAAAATATGTATTAAAATGCTTTACAATGCACGAAAAGTGTCGAAATATGCAAGATCAAATAATAAGAAAAGCTTGCTAGTTACTTCGTGCATTATATCTCAAAATGGAAACTGTGCATACCAATTAAGAGGTGCGCCGGCCACCCAAGAAACCGGTACATTTAGAAGGCTGATATCATTTTCTGAATACTTTCTGGTAGAACTTAGAAAGGGAGCCTTTCTGAGATTATTTTACAAAAATTTGCAAAATGGGGAGGCATACCGTGTTTCGAGAATTGCTCTTCCTCTGTTATTGTTGTCGGTAACTAGCAGATGATGCGAGTGAGCCGCAGCGAAAAAATTTGTGTGTACAGGTCCAACTTCGAGATATATCGCGTGCGGATCGGCAAGCTCAAAATCTCCGTAACATTTTATTTAAGAAACAACATTCAATCATGAATTTTCTGACAACATTAACTTTGAACTAACACTATTGGATTGAAGCACCATTTAAAATTTATTTTACATTTTTCTGCTATTGGAAACACTAAAAACCAAATACTGTTCAAAATTTTCGGTAGTAACATAGTGTCTTCGATCACTCAAAACATTTCTGTAAGCAGGAAACGACCGTACTACGCCAACTGAGGTAACTGGACCGAATTTGAATTTGGATGCTATGTTTGCACTTATTGTTTCTGGTAAAAGTTCACCTGTCACATTAACGAAACTATCAGTTTGGCACTAGGGTTCAAAGCTTCGGTTTTTGTTTAAAACGTTTTCAAACTTTTCTTTAAGTTGTTTTGGGAATACTTCCATTAAAGAGGAGTTCACTAGAATAATTTTATTCATAAACTGAATAGATTTATTCAACGCCAAACCTTAAGTTTCAAGCTTTTTAATACTTGCAAGTACGTGGGAAAAATGAATGCTAATCACAGCAGCGTATTTTTTAAATACTGGAATCATTAAAAACTTGCTTGCACTAGCAAACTACTATAGCCTCTGCACTATCTAAGTCGTCTATTACCCCTCTAATGGCCTCGATATGTTCATTATAAAACACAGATTCGACTCGCTAATGCCAACGAGTTACCACTGGTTCGGGAGGTAAAAGCACGTTCGGTAGTTTTACTTTGTAGTTCCTGATACAAGCGGGAGCCTTTACAAACACTGTCTATGTGGTTGAAATCAGTTTATTTTCATTCACAAACGTGGAACGTACTTCTTCAGAAAGGCGATGTACTCCATGAGCAAAGCACATCACATGAATCAAACTGGGATAAATTATTTGGAGGGATTTTCTAGCTTTGATCATATAGGGAGAGCATCTGAAATAAAAATATACCCTTTCACCTGCAAAATATTCAGAAAACATTTCTCTAACCCCCTCATTCACAAATCTGGCGATCATAGAATGATTTACTTTTTCAAATTCTTTGCAGGCCCCTAAATAGGAAGAAGGCTCTTTTTTTGAAGCATTAGCAATTAAATTTGCAATGTAATGGCCTCAAGTGTCTGTAGTTTCGCCAGCTGAAATCCAGATAATGCTGCCCTTGAGTTCGCTGCGTATTTCTTCCAGAATTGCACACAACATCCTTTACTACCAAGCTACTGTCATCAGCAAACAGAAGTATTTTAGAGTTACCCATAATACTAGACGGCAAATCATTTATATTAATAAGGAACAGGATTGGCCCCAAGACTGATCCCTCGGCCACCCCTCACCCCCAACTGACCTTACCTGACTCAGATCCCACTTTACAACCATTCTCAACACGGTGAATAATGGCATTTTGCTGTATGCTGCTATAGTAAGAGGTGAACCAACTGTGAGCTACTCCCCGTATTCCGTAATGGTACAACCTCTGGAGAAATATTTTGTGATCAACTCAATCAAACGCCTTAGTTAAATAAAAATATATGTCTAGCATTCGAAACCTTTTGTTTAGCCCATCCAGTACCTCACAGAGCAAAGAGAATATAGCATTTTCAGTTGCTAAACCACTGCTAAAGCCGAACTGTACATCTGACAGCAAATCACGTAGTATAAAATTATCAATTATCCTTACATGCACAGCCTTTTCAATGACTTTAGCAAACACTGATGGCATACAAATAGATATAAAATTGTTTACATTATCTCTTTCTCTCTTTTTATAAAGCGGCTTTCCTACTGAGTACCTTAACCGTTCAGGAAATTGGCCATTACTAAAGGAAAATATACAAAAAGGGGTAAGTACAGAACTAACATGTGCAGTGCAGTACTTCAAAATTCTGCTAGGCACTCCATCATATCCATGAGAATCCTTAGTCTTCAGTGATTTAATTATTGACTCAATCTTCCCCTAATCTTCATCAGAGGAGTATCTCAGACATCAATCTGTGATAGGCATTTGCCAAGAGTGTTATATGATTCCCTCTAGAAACTAAATTCTTATATAACTCACCAGCAATGCTCAGAAAGTGATTGTTAAATACTGTACATATATCTGATTTATCAGTAACATAAATATTTTTACTACAAACTAATTTTATAACGTCGACCTTGTGCAACTGACAAGACATTTCGTTCACAACTAACCATATGGTTTTAATTTTGTCCTGTGAATTAGCTATTCTATTTGCATACCACATGTTCTTTGCGTTTCTAATAACATTTTTATACACCTTACAGTACTGTTTGTAGTGGGCTACTGTAACTTCATTGTGACTAGTTTTAACATTTTCATATATTATTACCGTTTTGTTCTGCATTACACTCTTATCCCACTAGTCAGCCACCCTCGCTGCCTTTTACTGCTTGTACCCCGTTTAGAACGTTCTAATGGAAAGCGGCACTATAAACATCCTGCCACTCTTGTTCCTTGTCAAGGTTTAAAGAAACTCTCTATTGCTGTTTGGTTAAGTTTCCTACATAGATTGTAATTATAAGTGTCATTTGTTTGAGTGCAAAAGCCTTTTAGTGTTAAAATTTGTGTATCATTCACCCTTTTAGTAACAAAATGCCCGTTTAGTAGTGAAGAATGAATAAAAATGTTGTCTATGGCCGTGCTACTGTTCCCCTGAACCCTAGTTTCAAAAAACACAGTCTGTATCAGATCATATGAATTTAGGAGATCTGCCAATATCCTTTATCTTGCACCATCATACAAAAAAATTGACATTGAAGCCACCACATATAACTAATTTCTGGTATTTCCTGTAAAGTGAATCAAGAACCCTCTGTAGATTAAGCAGGAATGCACTGACGTCAGAGTTAGGGAACTTATAAACAACAACGATTAGAAGTTTAGTTTCACTAAATTCAACTACCCAGCACAATATTCAAATATCTGTTCAGTGCAGTGCCGTGGTACGTCTATGGGCTCTAATGAATTACTGTTTTTTTTTACGTACATGCCCACTTCCACCATCCTACAAGGAACTCCTTAAAAGACAACCAGCTGATTTGTATCCTGGTAAAGGAAGCCTCTGAATTGTCAAATTTCTTAAGTGGTGTTCCGATATAGCAATAATTTCAGAGTCAACATCTATAAGCAGTTCACTAACTTTATTACCTCTTATATTTTGATGAATTTCCTTCTCTACTTTGAAACATGACTTCCCCTGAAGGTGAGCACTTAGTTACAGTGACTTCCCTTAAGCAGGTATACATATCAGCTGACTTCAATCTAAAAACAGTGTAGCTCTAACACTAACTGCTACAGGAATTTTTCCTTGAGTGATCCGACCACCACCCACTACACTGTCACCTATAAGCTTTGCCAGCCGCCCCTTCCCATACCTACTGATGTGCAGGGCATGCCTAGTGAAACTCGATCAACTGTTAGACTCAACTAGCACCACTTAAATGTGACCCATGCCCTCTGCCATAAGTGCCTTCTCCAGCCTCAGGTTAACGCGCCTAACAGCCACATTAAGATGAGGCCTATAATGAAGCTGAAACAGTTGCACGAAATGACATCAGTGCCACCAGTTGGAGTAGCTATCTTTACCAGATTACCACTTGCATCATATTCTCCGTCACTATCAAAACTATTCCCAGCTCCACCCACTGTCACTACCTGATTCTCCTACGTAAAATTCCTACATAACTCCCCTATGCTGTCAGTCACTTGTGTAACCCTCAGGATTACACTGGTATATTCTCGATACAATAGTGGTTTTCCTATATTAAATAAGACCACGTCATTTCTTCTTATTCCATTGCATCGATGACCACAGAACTGGCTCTAGGCGCAACCATGTCTATTTCTCCAATACCTATCTCGATTACTACACTCATGTCTCTGTTGTATCCGCTAGAATAGTTCTATCATAGTTTCCCCTTTCTTGACTCCTACTATGTCTCTGTTCAACATGTATTCGTCTGTAACATATTTTCAATAGAACTGGTAAATTCCTCCATAGAATCAATTGGATTATGAATGAATTCCCACTTACAGATTTCGGTAGCCTTCTTCTTAGAGTGAAGAATTCAGTCAGCCTACCCAGTGGCCTATCTAAATGAATCAGCTTACTCAGCTCCTTAACAACAAATTCCTTCCCAATTCCCTTTCCACTTCTGTATCCACTTCCATATTAAAAGAATCATTTTTGAATCTCAGACACTTAGCCTGCTCACAATTCTTGCATAAAAACATCGTTACAATCTGCTAAGTATGTGATTAGTCCAGCTTTGAGCTCCTATTCTAATTGCAGTTTCACATATTCGAATTTAGCAGTTTCACTCTTACTAACTAAAAAGTATCTTTCTGAGCATCCAAGAAGTTCGCTAATGGAGTACATCCTCTCAATTAAAACAGTTATTATTAAATACCCCCCCCCCTTAGGAAACACAAACGTCATATTACAGTGACCAGCTACATAATTAACTATCTATTTCTTTTATTTTTCAGGTTTTCTTATTATTATTATTTATTCCTGTATTCAATACGTAAACGTCTACTTCAGTAGATCTGAATTCCGCGTCTGTTTCCATTTCATACAGATTTCATTTCTGTTCTTATGCCGGAATCTGCTTCACGAGGTCACTTAGCGTAGCTTCCGCTATAGTAAGTAACCCTCCCCCTATCTCATTACCCCTGTGATTAAGTCCTTGTAAAAAACTGGCATTTATTTCAATTTCCTTTCCAGTTTCTGTGAATCTGAGTTTTAACGGATCAAACTTCCCATTGAGAGCAGCTATTTTTTCGCCAACTGTTTATTCTAAACTTTTAAACTGGTTCTCGAACTCTGATTTCACTTCCCCAACATTAGTCTCAGTTTTCAGTTTTAGACTTTAAAAGTTACTCCCAGACCTGGAATCCCTATTCTCTCTTTTTCAATGCACACCGGCAAGCTTTAATTCCTTTACTTATAATTAGTCTTCATACCATTTAAAAGTAATGAGAATTGATAACGTGCCACCCTTGACCACATCTGTTAACACTTTTCCTTTCTGACTTTTAGGTCTTCTTGCGTCACTAACTGTCCCCTCCCCTGGTGATTTCTTGTATTCGTAGGCCATGGCTAGCCATCTCAAACACAAGCAGCAAAATTAAAAATTCTGCGGTAAGTTACCTCAAAATCCTCTTGCTCTTTGCTACTTAGCGACGTGTTGTGGACGGAGACACCAGGAATTACCATCTGCGGGGAGGTGGAATTGGGGGAAACACTGTGGTTGTAGCGACGACGTGGAGACGCTGAAGCATAGAAGCATAGGCAACAGAGATGCTGCAGCTTAGAGGCGGCTCTGAGGAGACACTGTGGCGCGACCATTAGTGGCGTGGATGAAGCGGCTGCGTAACAGGTGCATCGAAGAGAATCTGCGGTATGGACAGGATATGGCACGGACAGGGACAACGACTGTGTCACAGATAAGGTGCAGCAAGGGGCTAGCGGCTACAGAGATGCTGCGGCATGGTGTAGGCACAGCACGGAAGGCAGCACAGCATGGAGGCTGGTGACAAAGGGACCCTGTGGTTTGATGACAATGATCAACAGATGTTGGGCGCGATAGTAGTGGTGTGGATATGAAGTTGCACGGAGGCTGCAGCAAGCACGACCTGCAGCACAGAGGTAGCAATCAGGAGAGCCTACAGCGGAATGATGCACTGCAAAGTCAGCGTGCAGAGAAGGTGTAAGCGTGAACATCCACGATGGCTGCAGTGCGGTCGGGCAACCGTGGCATGACCGCGGCAACCTAGCGACGAGAACTGCGCCACTGGCAGGCAGCGTGTGATCAGCATCATCCTCGCACGGTGGACAGACAGAGGCACAAACGCGGCACTCCGGCAATGAAAACTGTGGGTTTGACAATCAGAGGTGTGCGCAGCACGGGCATGTGACAGATGGAGATAAGCAGCATCACGAACTGGGCAGACTGATGAAGAAACTGCTGCACTGGCAGGCAGAAGTAGTCTCAGCAGCACCGTGCATGTAATGCAAAGTGCTGAGTTGGTGGCAAAAAGGTAGCATGAATACAGAGAGACATTGACTAGTGATGCAACGACTGCGAAACAGGATGGGTGGGGGGCATGAAAATGGCGTGTATCCATGTGATATCGTGTATACAGTGGCCTATTGCTACCCCAAATGTGCACCTGTACACAACAACACATTGTTACTAGTACTCGTACACGTACTAGAGCTACTGCACTGATTAAAGCTCAGAACGCCCACATTAACTGTCTGCAGGTCTAAACAGTTTGTTCGGATACACAGTCCTCAAATAAACCAAGGAAAGGAATGCTCATTAGAGTCCTTTCCTGGATGATTCAGTCCAATTATAACTTGATGGACAACAACTGATTAACCCTGGAGCAGACAACTGCAATATGCTTGGGTGGTTTATGATGACAAAACTCTCAAGTTAAACTAATCACCATATGAACTAATTTTTTACTTTCCAACTAGCGGATGCGTAGGCAACCAACCATATACTAATGTAATGACTCAACTACTAACTGTGGTTATGCACTGCTGCATTGTGTTCTAATTAAATCATCTAAATTATAAAATCACAGACAAAGATACAACAAATGAATAAATGGCAGACCAAAAATACTAAATAAGATAACATTGGAACAGTCCGTTATGACAAGAATTTATTATGACAACAGTATAATATTCAATCTCGATTTGTTATTGTTCAATAAAACAAGTTATATTGAATAGTCATCGAAATGTGGCCTCACATACTCTAATATTATACACGATGAAACATACGTAATAATGTAAATAGCAGCGCCTTCAAAGCAAGCAGAATATACACACGCGACGTTTAACACGTGCCGTACATCGTGCAATACACCAGACGTATATATATATATATATATATATATATATATATATATATATATATATATATATATATATATATATATATACTCCTGGAAATGGAAAAAAGAACACATTGACACCGGTGTGTCAGACCCACCATACTTGCTCCGGACACTGCGAGAGGGCTGTACAAGCAATGATCACACGCACGGCACAGCGGACACACCAGGAACCGCGGTGTTGGCCGTCGAATGGCGCTAGCTGCGCAGCATTTGTGCACCGCCGCCGTCAGTGTCAGCCAGTTTGCCGTGGCATACGGAGCTCCATCGCAGTCTTTAACACAGGTAGCATGCCGCGACAGCGTGGACGTGAACCGTATGTGCAGTTGACGGACTTTGAGCGAGGGCGTATAGTGGGCATGCGGGAGGCCGGGTGGACGTACCGCCGAATAGCTCAACACGTGGGGCGTGAGGTCTCCACAGTACATCGATGTTGTCGCCAGTGGTCGGCGGAAGGTGCACGTGCCCGTCGACCTGGGACCGGACCGCAGCGACGCACGGATGCACGCCAAGACCGTAGGATCCGACGCAGTGCCGTAGGGGACCGCACCGCCACTACCCAGGAAATTAGGGACACTGTTGCTCCGGGGTATAGGCGAGGACCATTCGCAACCGTCTCCATGAAGCTGGGCTACGGTCCCGCACATCGTTAGGCCGTCTTCCGCTCACGCCCCAACATCGTGCAGCCCGCCTCCAGTGGTGTCGCGACAGGCGTGAATGGAGGGACGAATGGAGACGTGTCGTCTTCAGCGATGAGAGTCGCTTCTGCCTTGGTGCCAATGATGGTCGTATGCGTGTTTGGCGCCGTGCAGGTGAGCGCCACAATCAGGACTGCATACGACCGAGGCACACAGGGCCAACACCCGGCATCATGGTGTGGGGAGCGATCTCCTACACTGGCCATAAACCACTGGTGATCGTCGAGGGGACACTGAATAGTGCATGGTACATCCAAACCGTCATCGAACCCATCGTTCTACCATTCCTAGACCGGCAAGGGAACTTGCTGTTCCAACAGGACAATGCACGTCCGCATGTATCCCGTGCCACCCAACGTGCTCTAGAAGGTGTAAGTCAACTACCCTGGCCAGCAAGATCTCCGGATCTGTTCCCCATTGAGCATGTTTGGGACTGGATGAAGCGTCGTCTCACGCGGTCTGCACGTCCAGCACGAACGCTGGTCCAACTGAGGCGCCAGGTGGAAATGGCATGGCAAGCCGTTCCACAGGACTATATCCAGCATCTCTACGATCGTCTCCATGGGAGAATAGCAGCCTGCACTGCTGCGAAAGGTGGATATACACTGTACTAGTGCCGACATTGTGCATGCTCTGTTGCCTGTGTCTATGTGCCTGTGGTTCTGTCAGTGTGATCATGTGATCATGTGATGTATCTGACCCCAGGAATGTGTCAATAAAGTTTCCCCTTCCTGGGACAATGAATTCACGGTGTTCTTATTTCAATTTCCAGGAGTATATATATATATATATATATATATATATATATATATATATATATATATATATATATATAACTATTTGTATTTGAATACCAGTTCACTAATAACAACGTTCCGTATCGAGAGAGCACTGACTCACAATGAAGACACATTATCAAGCTGTAAACTGATGCACTGGAATGACTATCTCCACGAGTCTATACTACTAAATGAATATCATTTATTTCTTGATACACACATGAGGAATAACGTTTTCAGCAAGACTTTTGAACGATGCAGGACATTAAACTAGTGACATCGAGGAATAATTGTAATACTAACTTCCCAAAGCAGCATAATTTTCAAATAAACTCAACTTGCCATTGAACTGTACGGACTGAATGCAGTCTTTGATAAACATATTATAGTTGGAGAGACAATTCTGGATGCATCGAAGATACTCCTTTTCGATTTTCGTTACCGGTATATGTTGAACGATTTCCTGCCAATCTGTGTAAAACTGTGCTAAATACACTCCTGGAAATTGAAATAAGAACACCGTGAATTGATTGTTCTAGGAAGGGGAAACTTTATTGACACATTCCTGGGGTCAGATACATCACATGATCACACTGACAGAACCACAGGCACATAGACACAGGCAACAGAGCATGCACAATGTCGGCACTAGTACAGTGTATATCCACTTTTCGCAGCAATGCAGGCTGCTATTCTCCCATGGAGACGATCGTAGAGATGCTGGATGTAGTCCTCTGGAACGGCTTGCCATGCCATTTCCACCTGGCGCCTCAGTTGGACCAGCGTTCGTGCTGGACGTGCAGACCGAGTGAGACGACGCTTCATCCAGTCCCAAACATGCTCAATGGGGGACAGATCCGGAGATCTTGCTGTCCAGGGTAGTTGACTTACACCTTCTAGAGCACGTTGGGTGGCACGGGATACATGCGGACGTGCATTGTCCTGTTGGAACAGCAAGTTCCCTTGCCGGTCTAGGAATGGTAGAACATCGGGTTCGATGACGGTTTGGATGTACCGTGCACTATTCGGTGCCCCTCGACGATCACCAGTGGTGTACGGCCAGTGTAGGAGATCGCTCCCCACACCATGATGCCGGGTGTTGGCCCTGTGTGCCTCGGTCGTATGCAGTCCTGATTGTGGCGCTCACCTGCACGGCGCCAAACACGCATACGACCATCATTGGCACCAAGGCAGAAGCGACTCTCATCGCTGAAGACGACACGTCTCCATTCGTCCCTCCATTCACGCCTCTCGCGACACCACTGGAGGCGGGCTGCACGATGTTGGGGCGTGAGCGGAAGACGGCCTAACGGTGTGCGGGACCGTAGCCCAGCTTCATGGAGACGGTTGCGAATGGTCCTCGCCGATACCCCAGGAGCAACAGTGTCCCTAATTTGCTGGGAAGTGGCGGTGCGGTCCCCTACGGCACTGCGTAGGATCCTACGGTCTTGGCGTGCATCCGTGCGTCGCTGCGGTCCGGTCCCAGGTCGACGGGCACGTGCACCTTCCGCCGACCACTGGCGACAACATCGATGTACTGTGGAGACCTCACGCCCCACGTGTTGAGCAATTCGGCGGTACGTCCACCCGGCCTCCCGCATGCCCACTATACGCCCTCGCTCAAAGTCCGTCAACTGCACATACGGTTCACGTCCACGCTGTCGCGGCATGCTACCAGTGTTAAAGACTGCGATGGAGCTCCGTATGCCACGGCAAACTGGCTGACACTGACGGCGGCGGTACACAAATGCTGCGCAGCTAGCGCCATTCGACGGCCAACACCGCGGTTCCTGGTGTGTCCGCTGTGCCGTGCGTGTGATCATTGCTTGTACAGCCCTCTCGCAGTGTCCGGAGCAAGTATGGTGGGTCTGACACACCGGTGTCAATGTGTTCTTTTTTCCATTTCCAGGAGTGTATATTCTAACAGCCACTTTACCATATGAGAACACCCACTGTCTATGAGGATATTAGGAGTGGAGTTCACAAACGGTTCCATATTTCGGGATTCCCAGCAAATAGCAAATCCAGTATTCGAGCTGGTGTATAAAAATGTGGTTGTCCTGGTGAAGGACTAACTAAATTGGGATCCTATTGCAGAATTTGTTACTTAACATGCAAAAACGTACTTCCTTGAGACCGACTGTGGGCGGGTACTGCTCAGAGCTAAAGATGTTAAACAATATCGGCAAATATCTTCACCACTGGTAATTGTAAGCAATGTATCCTGGATTCAGAAGTAATAACAACCGCGCATTTTTTTTCTTCCAATTAGAATCAGCATTTAGTTTCGACTATTAAACAATATTAAACTCACTTTATGAAAAATCGTGATGGACTTCATTGTACAAAGTGTAAATACCGATGAAAAGTAAAAAATATAAACTTCAAAAATGGTTATAATGTAAACTGCAGATTGTAACAACAGGTGAATATCAATTTCTTCTGATTGTAAAAAAGTAATTAGTGTCAATAATGTAAGTAATGCATACTGGTGTGAATACCAACATTTTCGGATAGGAAAATAGTACTGTGTGCCATAGCAATTCGACTTTATTCTAAATATCAGCAAAATGTGTCTAATTTTCAACAGAAGTTTAAGGGTCCATTGTAAATGCATTGTAAATACAATACAGTGCATGTAAATTATCCACTTTTTCGAAGAAAATTCAGTCATCCATTTTAAATGCTCATATAGTGAAAAAATTTATGAAAAAAATTGTGTAAAAATATATTTATAATAAATTTTATATCTGTTATATTTTGTGAGTCAGGTTCTCTTTCTCATCCTTCCTACTTCATCTGTAATTTGTTTGAATCACGCGCAACACACACACACACACACACACAAGCACCCCCCCCCCACACACACACACGCACACACAAAAGACACACACACATAGTATTTGTCTTAACAGTGTCTCAGCTGGACAACATCTTATCAGCATAGCTGAGGCGGTTGTCTCTGTCGCATAACAAGAAGAGTGCGCTGCACTGAAATGTGTATACTATCGATGTGTCCGACTGACAGACGAAATAGTTGAAGAGGCTGTTGTATTTATACTTTTCTTTTGAACATGGCACAAATATGTGAGATTTTTTAAAAATATTATGAGAGACGGAGGCACAAGTGTGTTCAAGAATTACAGTAGATGATGAATGAATACAGAGATATCCTTATGAGAGAGAAGAAATAATAAGGTTTTTGTGAGAGACCACATGTGTTTAAGGATTACGGTATGTTTGACATATGAAATACGGAGATAAAGAGAGAGAGAGAGAGAGAGAGGGAGAGAGGAGAGAGAGAGAGAGAGAGAGAGACAGAGAGAGAGAGAGAGGGGAGAGAAGAAATGGTTAATTTCTGCAGAACAAATTACAAGCCTGTGTAATGTGACAAACTAAATGTGTGTGTACTCCATTTTACATGTATAATGAATGTTTTCGACCTTGAAATGTTTTTAATATTACGAGAGAGATATGCAGATAGTAAATAAGCTGTTATTACGATCCGGTCTCAAGCTGACCAATGTCTCGTCATGCGTGAGTGGCATACATGCACTCCAGAAGAAGGATAGTGCTGGAACGCAGAGCGTGCACACTCTGACGTAAGAAGAAAATGCCAATAGGCTTTGCTAAAATCACAGCTTACTCTTTGAAAAAGATAAAAACACCTATCGTTCCCTAAAATTTTACTATTATTATCTCTCAGTGTAGTAATGATTTAAATAGAACTACGAAGGCATTATCCGCTTAGGACGGTAATTGGTAGATGTACTGTACACGTACAGACAAATTATTACAGTTTCAGAAAATCTTGATGAATCATTCAATAGGAAGTGCTTCACAGATTGAGCAAGTCAATTACGCCTTGGTCTACCTCTAGGCCTTCTGTTTAGCATTCATTGACAGAGTTGTTGGACGTCTTCCTCGGTGATCAGTGCCAAATTCTGTCCAATTTTCTCGTTAAAACGTCAAAATCGCTAGTTGGTTTGAAAGCTCTGCCCGTAGTTCTCTACACGTAATAGCTGAACCTTACGCCCAGCATGGCTTGCCGTGCAGGGTAGAAAACGGGGAGTAAAATATCGTCGATGTGCCGCTGTGCTCTGTTGGGGCCGCAGGTGACAACCAAAGGGGTCCTACTACTAAAAGAAATGGCACCCCACAGTTCCTGACGTTGCACCATACCGCGGGGGACAGACAAATTAGTAACTTACCGCTGTTCAGGTAGTCTGCAGAGATGTCTTCGCCCTGGCATCTCATTGACTGGGGCCGTACTGTCTTCAGTGAAAAGTACCGCTTCGATTTGAGCCACGATGACCAGAGAAGATTTGTCTGGAGACGCAAGGAGAGCGACTAGATACCATTGTGATGATCTCGGATGCCATTCCTTTTCATATCATGATGGCTTTGATTGTCATCCATCACACCCTTACAGCACGGCGGTACGTCGACGATATTTTACTCCCCGATTTGTTGCCCTTCGTGGCAAACAATCCTGGGCCTAAACTTCAACTAGACAATGGCCGCCAGCAAATTGGCGAAAATTTGTTGAGACGTAATTGTAGAGAAAACTGCGTAGAATGGAATGGACCGAAAGAGTGACGAATGGAAAAGCATTTCTAAGAATATGAGAGAATAAAAATGATGAAATATTGCTTGGTATACACACCAGGAAGAAATTGCATGTAACGAGTGGTCATCGAGGGAAAGATTATAGGGAAGAGGAGGATGATATTGAAAATCACATAGTCACCTGGAGGTTGAGGAAGAGCTACAGGACTTAGATTTACCTTCGACGATTTAGCCTTTGTAAAAACGACTTGTTGTATCCGCTCGAAGGCCTTTATCCAATTGGAAAACTGTTGTTGTATTGTGTAACATTGTACGTTGTCCAGAGTGTGGCACTGCAACATTGTACACCATGTTCTCAGAGAGCCAAAGAGCAAGGCACTGTTCTGTGCACCATTACCTATGCTATCTGATCAAAATAATCCGGAAACCCTTACATACTGAGGAACTTAGCCCCACGTAATGAGGAACTCACTGGAAACGAGTGGGTTGGAGTGATGCATCACGCTATAACCTGTTGCAATCCGATTGAAGGGTTTGGTTCTGGAGAATGCACGAGAGGTGGAACCACAAATACAGGGTGATTCTAAAGTCACTATACATTTTGTACTTAAACAAATTTTACTAACCAATATGTAATGGCACTGTAACTTATGTTACAATACGACATAGTTTCAGTACATTTCAAGGTTACCACCTTGCATGTCTAGGTGCAACCCCCCCCCCCCCAGCGCTCCACTGTACACCGAGAATCCAGAAACCTGTCCAAGCATATCTAGTGTAATCTCAGCAGCTGCGGCTCGAATCCGCTGTGTTAAGTGTTCAGTGCTGCTGATCTTCACCTGGTATACCTTAGACTTGATAAACCCCCATGCAAAAAAAGTCTAAGGGTGTCAAGTTAGGAGAGCGGGGCGCCCACATCCGTGGAGAGGCACGACCAATCCATCTGCCGAGAAATGTGTGATGCAGATAACCCCGAACAACGAGGGCTAAGTGAGGTGGTGCACCATCCTGTTAAAAAACAACAGTATCCATAATCCCATCAGATATCAACTGGGGCTCCAAAAACTGTTCCAACGTATCTAGGTATGTGGTAACAGTAACGGATTGTTCTGCGAAGAAGAAGGGACAGTACACTGTTGACCTCGTTATCCCTAACCACACATTCACTTTTGCTGTGTCCCATTGCCACTTCTAAAGCACACTTCGATGAAGGTCTTCCCAGATCCTGCAGCTGTGTGTTGTTCACATGTCCACAGGTATCAAATGTAGCTTCATCACTGAACAAGACATTTTGCATCAAATTATCGTTTTCCACAGCTTGTAGCAGGTCATGACACATAGCTTGTCTGGCTGCGTAGTCCTCCGCTTCAAGCTTATGTACGACCTGGATATGGTACGCTCGTTTGTGCGGCTTGAACGAAGAACTCTCCATACAGTGGTTTGAGGAATACCAAGCTCCATACTAAGTCTTCTGGTAGATGCGGAAGGGCTACGTGTGATCGCATCTTGCACACATTGCACGGTGTCTGGCGTTATGGTCGGCCTCCCTGGACGTTCTTCATCTGCAACAATAACAGTGCGCTGGAATTTATTGCCTAGGGTCGTGATAGCAAGCCTGGTGGGGCCTGTTTTACGGAATCGACGGCAAAGTCTGCCCGCACCCGTTCACACGTCATTCCACGAAGACGGGCAGAAACCACAGCGATTCGTTCTTCTTTGGTTAGCATTCTGTCGAAGTACCTGCAAGAAACAAATATTCCTTTACCATATCACTGAAATGTATAGTGACTTACTAAATCACTGAAATGTAAAGTGACATCAGAATCACCCTGTATAAAAGCCGGGGAGGGGGGGGGGTATTATGTTGTTAGAAGAGGAGCAGTGACAGCATATTGGATCAATCGGGAGAGCTCAGTGATTAGTCATTGAATGTCACCTGTGTAGCAAATCCATCAGGGCCATTTCAACCCATCTAAAGCAACCAAAGTCGACTGTTGATGATGCTATTATCAAGTGGAAACACAAAGGAATATAAACAGCTAAACCAAAATCAAGCGGACCTTATTTACTATCTTACAGGAGCCGTCTAGCACTGAGTAGTGTGGTTGTAAGACATCGCATGAAATCTGCAGAAGGAAGCGGTCGTGAGCACCAAAATGCTACCAGCAGTCTAACTAGCACAGTGGCTGTGCGTAGACAATTAAAGAGATGGTTCAAATGGCTCTGAGCACTATGGGACTCAACTGCTGTGGTCATAAGTCCCCTAGAACTTAGAACTACTTAAACCTAACTAACCTAAGGACAGCACACAACACCCAGCCATCACGAGGCAGAGAAAATCCCTGACCCCGCCGGGAATCGAACCCGGGAACCCGGGCGTGGGAAGCGAGAACGCTACCGCACGACCACGAGATGCGGGCACAATTAAAGAGAATGGAGCAGAGTGGTCCAGTAACTTCTCAAAGGTACAGATTCTTTTAGCCTGTTCTAAGCGACGCTTGAGGTGGCGTAAAGTGTAACCCCCATGGACAGTGGATGTCTGGAAACGAGGGAGTTGGAGTGATGGCTCACGCTATAACCTGCTGCAATCTGATGGAAGGGTTTGGTTTTGTCGAATGCATGAAGAACGTCATCTGCCATCATGTACAGTGCAGAGGTAGTGGTTTACGGTGCGCGGACTGTTTTTGTGGTAAGGGTTGGTCCTCTTATCGCACATAAGAAAACAGTGGATGCGAGGGGACATATACACATCTTGCAGCATTATGTCCGTACTGTGAACAGTATAGGATGAATGCGGAGAAGATGACTGTGTCAGCTTGATAATGCACACTGTCATGAAGCAGCATACGTGTGGCAATAATTCGTGGAGAAAAAGTTTCCTAAAATGGACTAGCCTTAATGCAGTGGACACTTTTGATATGATTTAGGACGTTCACTTCTCTTGAGATCCCAGAGTGCATCATCAATACCTTCTACCGGTTTTTGAGGAAGAATGGGCTGCTATTCCTCCTTAGACATTCGAACACTTCCTTGAAAGCGACCCAGCAGAGTTCAAATTGTAAAGGCGAAGGTTGGACTTGCCGTACGTTATTCACTAACAGCTGTCAGACGCATTTAGTCAGTTATTACACGTCTTTCCAGAGCTCTTCGGCAAAATAATAGATGAAGAATTTAACAAAAAGTTTGCTTATGAAGTCCTTGCCGAGACAGAATGGATTTCCTTTCAATAAAACATCGTAAAAAGCCAGTGTAAAATGGTTTTCATGATCCTCCATCAGAATGATCTCATCAGTATAGGCCTGTGAATATGTGCATGTGTGCGACGATTCTTCTTGAACACAGAAAAATGTGCGATACCTGCTTCCATTTGTTTGAAATCGTTTGTTGCTGCATCGGCCTAATGAAAACTACAGAACACAGATGGAAAGTCAATTACGTTTAAGTATGTAGCCATAACGAGGAGTGCACCGCAGAAAAAGTTTCAATGAAGAAAGTAATAGGGTAGCAAACATCGTAAGGTTTTATCACATAATCTGATTTCAAAAAATATTGCAGCCTTTCTGTCGTCTGTCGTAATTTATTTGTCGGCCTATTTTCGAAAGCAAAATTGCCTTCACAGCCATATTAATGGATTTTGCATTTGCTCCCATGCGAAATGGGAACTCGTTAACTTTCCGTTTCAGTTGCCGAATACCTGTAATAGCATTCAAAAGCTTTGAGGAATCTCATCAGCGCCCCTCCTTCATTGTATTTCAAACAGAATAAATTATGGTCCACTGCAAATATTGTACTGTTTCATGACAAACAGAGATGACAGAGTTTTAATACTAGTGATGGGGACCTTTAGATTTCGTGACCATGCACTTTACGAATTAAGAGTCATCCATTTCGGATACGTTCGATACTTTAAGCCTGATAATGAAAAGATGTACAGTGAAGAGCGATTCCAAACTGTACCGAAATATGTTTGATAAACTGAAGAAATAAGTCAAAACAACCAGAGTATTAATTATCTCTGATGCTTTGTAATTTTATGAGTGAATATCCTCTGTAAAGAGACATGCTTAGTGGATATTCTGTTTCGATTGACAGCTCTGTAAGACGTAAATAGTTCAATAAAATTTAAGCAATTCTGGGTCTTCACACTAACTGCTCTATTAAACTTAAGTTCATTGTCAGACATCACAGAATATTTCGCACTATCCCACGTTGCAACATGCTGATATTTGCTTCTGAGGCCGCTTTATAAAGATTTGGATTCATTTTCGCCTCAGTCTTCACTCCAGGGGCTTGACACTTCGGCGGCTAGCTACTGGCTCCCTGGTGTCTTCCCGGTGCGCAAGACTTCGCGCCTTCATGCGTTTCTTTTGCGTATGGAAGGAATTCCCGCCACCATTTCTTTCCTAATCATCACTATAGATTCACTACGCAAATATCGGCGAAATGAAAATCTGTTAATCTGTTTTTTACCTTTGAATTATAAAATGAGTATACTTGATAATGTATTCAGGGAGAGAAATACATACGTTTGCCAACAGTCGATATTAAAATACGTTAATGTTTACTTAGATGATAGAAAAAAGTTACTGTTACAACGTCAGTGATAGCAAGTATCGATGTTGTTACTCGTCTGTTATTAAAGACCCACGGAGGCTGTCAGTTCAGTTATCAAATGTATCAGTCATATACACAATGGGTGACAGAAAAAGGAAAGCATCCGGAAAGTGATGAGAACACGAGATTTCGCGTGTTCGTAGGGTGTTTGACACTATTTCAGTGACTACATACTCCAGTAAACTTTACAAAGAATTTAGCAGTATGAGCCCAATTATCAGTAATACATAGAACTGCTCTCTTCTGGTTGCACGAGCTTATGGATTGGTAATGGCCTCATAAAGCCACTGTATCCTCTCCTGCGGCAAGCTACACCATAACTTCTGTAAGAGGTCCCTGATATCCTGAACTCTTGCATTCGGTCGGGGTTGACGTCTGAACTAGTCCCATGTATGTCCTATCGGTAACATATCTTGGGATCTTGCTGGTCACAGGAGTATCTCAGCATCACGCAGACAGTTCACGGAGACAGGTGCCGAGCGTGGACTAGCATCGTCCCTGTATCACACGAGGACACAGCGTGTCCATGTCCTACCATTGTGTACCGCCCGACCGCTACGGTCGCAGGTTCGAATTCTGCCTCGGGCATGGATGTGTGTGATGTCCTTAGGTTAGTTAGGTTTAAGTAGTCCGGAGTTCTAGGGGACTGATGACCTCAGAAGTTAAATCCCATAATGCTCAGAGCCATTTTCGAGCCTACCATAGTGTTGTCAGAGTTCCCACTCACATATCCTGGTGTGACCCGATGGGATCCGCACCATGCAGCCAGGACTAAAACCGCTGTGCCTCTCGAAAATATTGGAACAATGCGATCTCTTCAGAAGTCGCCGCGATAATTTTCGTCTGGGGTATTGCGGAATCACGATTCAGCATGGAAATAGTGCGACGCAATTCAATAGTAATCATTTGCTTCCGGCCCACGTCACCGTTGCAGATACAGCAGTTTGTGTAGTGAAGTCAACGACGACCGACGCAATGGTAATTCCCCAGTCCAGCTCCTATTAGTCTCTGATCAATGGTCTGAATAACGCAGAATGTTGCAGGGAGTCCATTACGCCCCCTCGGTTGGCAGACACAGATGTGAATGGGTATTGATGTGCTCGGTCCACAATACAGAGATCCTGCATTGTGGTAGTTCGACGTTGTCGACTGACCCGTTAACGACGAGTATGCCTGACCTTACGTTCCCATGCAATCCAATATCGGGCCTCTGTCACATCCGAATGCCCCAAAAATTAGGATATTGTAAGTTTCGACGAGCTGAACAAATGGAAACTCTCTACTGGGCATTTCCGAACTCAGGTGCCGATAATGCTGTCGCACACGAGTGTCTGGCAACCCTGTCTCCTTCACAGTGGTCACTCATCAAACTGATTATGTCCAACACGAACAACACTAAAACACTCTCGTGGACTTTCTACCTTTCACAATGATTTGCAACTTCAGTAACTTATACCCGCCGTTGGTGTCTAGAAAGTTACACTGCGATTCCACCATATATCCTTGGTGCTCCACTTTTTTTTTGTCTGTCAGTGTACATTCGGTCGCGGAAAACGCTTTAGGACCGACAAGGAAAACCAGAGGAGATGTAAGCTTTGGACGCAGATTACGACTAACAAAAAGCTGATCGTTTCAAAGAAGTAGGAGCTAGTTTCAGTAAACATGAGTTATAAATATAATTGGGTTGGCTTCCGCGACCAGAGTCAGTCAACATAAAAGTTTTCTGGGTGTGGCACCGCGTCATAATGTAAAAAACTACTGGTGCTGGAGAAAAGCAACGTCTCGGACACGGTTGCAGCGGCCTTCTTCTGGGTCTACTGGTTATAGTACAGTTGGGTGTTATAGTAATATTTGGTTCGCATTAATCTTCACTGTGCCCCAGTAAGGAATGATTGAACTCTGAACGCTCAGAATGCAACATTGATTGACACCCCGAGTGGCAGCAAACATTGGCAACACGTGGAGATCTCGCTGTCTCTTTGGCCTCCTACTTTCGGAGCTCATAGCCGCCGTATATGGAACAGATATTAATGTAGTTATCTGCTTACTAGTTCTACCGAACACCCAGTATTGGTGTGGAAATTAACGTGCTTCTAGTTCCGGTAACTGTAGCGGGATAGAAGTACCTGTAAGTTATGCCACAAAGTTCAACTCTTAATCGTTGATGTGCGTCAGTTGCCTGTGTTGGATGCTTCTGACTGTGATTATTACAAGCTACGTTCACATGTTTGGTTTCTCTGGTGGACGCCGTTAAGTAGTTGACTTGAAGAACTACCTCACGATACTCGCAACATAACATCTGCTACATTACTGAAACTTGCTGGCAGATTAAAACTGAGTGATGGACCGAGACTCGAACTCGGGACCTGTGCCTTTCGCGGGCAACTGCTCTACCATCTGAGCTACCCATCCACGACTCACGCCCCGTCCTCACAGCTTTACTCCTTTCTTCCAGGAGTGCTAGTTCTCCAAGGTTCACAGGAGAGCTTCTGTGAAGTTTGGAAGATAGGTGACGAGATACTGGCAGAAGTAAAGCTGTGAGGACGGGGCGATGAGTCATGCTTGGGTAGCTCAGATGGTAGAGCACTTGCCCGCGAAAGGCAAAGGTCCCGAGTTCGAGTCTCGGTCCGGCACACACTTTTAATCTGCCACGAAGTTTCATGTCGGCGCACACTCCGGTGCAGAGTGAAAATCACGTTCTTGATACGTTACTCTCCCTGTACTCGTTCATAAAACAAAAGTGATTTCAGAATCCTTCCTCATTCCTATTTTCCACCTCTAAAACAAGTTATCTTGGTATCTACAAAATACACTCCTGGAAATTGAAATAAGAACACCGTGAATTCATTGTCCCAGGAAGGGGAAACTTTATTGATACATTCCTGGGGTCAGATACATCACATGATCACACTGACAGAACCACAGGCACATAGACACAGGCAACAGAGCATGCACAGTGACGGCACTAGTACAGTGTATATCCACCTTTCGCAGCAATGCAGGCTGCTATTCTCCCATGGAGACGATCGTAGAGATGCTGGATGTAGTCCTGTGGAACGGCTTGCCATGCCATTTCCACCTGGCGCCTCAGTTGGACCAGCGTTCGTGCTGGACGTGCAGACCGCGTGAGACGACGCTTCATCCAGTCCCAAACATGCTCAATGGGGGACAGATCCGGAGATCTTGCTGGCCAGGGTAGTTGACTTACACCTTCTAGAGCACGTTGGGTGGCACGGGATACAAGCGGACGTCCATTGTCCTGTTGGAAGAGCAAGTTCCCTTGCCGGTCTAGGAATGGTAGAACGATGGGTTCGATGACGGTATGGATGTACTGTGCACTATTCAGTGTCCCCTCGACGATTACCAGTGGTGTACGGCCAGTGTAGGAGATCGCTCCCCACACCATGATGCCGGGTGTTGGCCCTGTGTGCCTCGGTCGTATGCAGTCCTGATTGTGGCGCTCACCTGCACGGCGCCAAACACGCATACGACCATCATTGGCACCAAGGCAGAAGCGACTCTCATCGCTGAAGATGACACGTCTCCATTCGTCCCTCCATTCACGCCTGTCGCGACACCACTGGAGGCGGGCTGCACGATGTTGGGGCGTGAGCGGAAGACGGCCTAACGGTGTGCGGGACCGTAGCCCAGCTTCATGCAGACGGTTGCGAATGGTCCTCGCCGATACCCCAGGAGCTACAGTGTCCCTAATTTGCTGGGAAGTGGCGGTGCGGTCCCCTACGGCACTGCGTAGGATCCTACGGTCTTGGCGTGCATCCGTGCGTCGCTGCGGTCCGGTCCCAGGTCGACGGGCACGTGCACCTTCCGCCGACCACTGGCGACAACATCGATGTACTGTGGAGACCTCACGCCCCACGTGTTGAGCAATTCGGCGGTACGTCCACCCGGCCTCCCGCATGCCCACTATACGCCCTCGCTCAAAGTCCGTCAACTGCACATACGGTTCACGTCCACGCTGTCGCGGCATGCTACCAGTGTTAAAGACTGCGATGGAGCTCCGTATGCCACGGCAAACTGGCTGACACTGACGGCGGCGGTGCACAAATGCTGCGCAGCTAGCGCCATTCGACGGCCAATACCGCGGTTCCTGGTGTGTCCGCTGTGCTGTGCGTGTGATCATTGCTTGTACAGCCCTCTCGCAGTGTCCGGAGCAAGTATGGTGGGTCTGACACACCGGTGTCAATGTGTTCTTTTTTCCATTTCCAGGAGTGTATCTCAGTATAATGTCTCATGTAATAATAAGCTGAACTACTCCTTTTCTTCATTCTTGAAATTTATCTTCTACAATTTATTATAATATCTGATTCTCCACATCCATCATCTAAGAATTTCCCCTGACAGGTCCACAATTTTTTCAGTATCATGTTTTTCATTCAACTCTGCTCTGTTCCTCAGTACTAACCCTCTAAGAACCCAGGTTACTCTGTACCTCCTTCACCCACACCTTACTTCAGATTCGTTGTTAAAACGGCCTGGAGTGTAATTCAACCTTTGGTTTTATAATAATACTTTCCAGAAACAATGGTCAACAGTGTATTTTGCTGTGGCGCCTGTTATTGTTTTTCATCGTTCTCACATGTCTAACTTCGGAAACAAGTACTGTTATATGGTAAGAGCAACGACTACGTAATGAGAAACTGTTAACAATACCTAGTCACATGTTGGTCTATGTGCTGCCACGACAAATAATTTTATTGGCAAATAATACCCGCCTTCCTTGTCGGGCTTGGTAATACACGCGTGTGTGGTGGTGGTTGACTATGAAATAAGGCGGTTCTGGGAGGTGGACGAGATTTTCATTGCCTGTATTAAACTGACGGAAAGAGGAGAGGTGGTGGCGTAAAATGCTTTCTCAGGAGATTTTACACAAATTTTCGGGATTAAATTACAAAACTTTCTACAACGTATTTGGAAGTGAGGCCATATGAGAGTGTTGATTGTGACCCCACGTCGGATGGGGACGTAAAGTTTAACGGCATGCAACTTCGCGGTAAATCTGTACTCGTCCTACATAAATAATGTTCACTATTTCCTCTTCTGCAGTCCTGTAGAAACGTCTTCCTTGCTAAAAACGAATGATGTTCCTATAATGGAAAATCTGTAGTAGGACCGGAAGCATTATACGAATCCAATGGATTCAACAAATGATTTTCGGTATCAGGTTAACTGAGTGATTGTCTGCAATGCATTCCCCTGGTGAAAACATTGATATTCTGGCACTTATTACATCTTAAAACACAGCCAAGCACATGTTTATCTTATGTTCTAGTTTCAACACACACTTGCAATCACAGACACACATGATAGCCAGTTTATGGTAATAAACCAACCAGTTACAAAAAGGATTATCAATCTGGTTATCTGTGACAGAGGTCACTGAAGTATTATACAATTTGACAACTACGAATGTTCATTTTGCGGTCAAGGCTTGTATACTATGTCACGCAGATTTTGATTATTCAAAAGTAGCACTTTCAAATTAAAATCGGAATTTCACGTGTTCGTTATTCTCAGGCGTTCGCATCCACATTGCGGGCCTCCATGTTAAAGTTTTAACCATTATTTTGCAAAATTAACAAATATACTCAGAGTCCTTTATATACGCGTCCGAAAATAATGGCGGCTGAGCTCTAAACTGAACTCTTCATACTTCACAAGGAAATTCTTTATCCGCATAAAATATGCGCGAACGTATGGTAATATGACTGCCTGATACAAATCGTAGCCAATCCGATTGGTATCAAACGGCACAATCAGCGTTTCTTGCATTTGATCAATCAGAACGTACAAGCTTTTATGAACAGTTTATTAAATGAACAAATTTAAAAAATCCACACGTATCAAAATAATTTACTCCTTTAATAACTTAATTATCGTATAGTATTTTATGCTTTCCCAGTCTAACACACTGGCTATTTGTACAGTACGATATTTTCCTGAGGGTATAATTCACTTTCTCTGAACAGTCACAGTTCTCAAGCTAACGTGTACTCAGTTAATAGACATAACAATATCCATTTACTATCTTATTTCTCATTCACACCATCATCCACACTAATACACAAATTAGCAATAATTAATGAGCGGCATCAAACCAGTCTCAGGACTGAAGACCACAACAACAACAATGACAGTCATAATAATCACAATAACTACTGTTTTATTTACAAAATATGTTTCAGCTACTTGATAATGTCATTGTCTGTAAGGTGAGACCTTTCGGCCACAGTCACAAGTACTGCAGCTAGCTACTGAATCACAGCGTGTCTGTTATGCGATAACCATGACTCACTGTCTGCCCACTACCGTTTCTTACTTAACATGGGCGCAATAAGAAGCGCTAAGCCTCACACCCCATATGACTGTAAAAGTGGTTGCAAACAAGTCTTTGATAATTATGCAATATTGCGACTATTTTCAAAAACGTAATTAGTTTCCAAAAGCTAACTATAGAACTAAAATATTTAGTTATTACTCTGGACTTGGAGTTTCTAAAACTAACCTTGTCTTATTTTCCCTGATATTCTACACAAAATCATAAATTACACTATTTCATCTTTAAAGCAATAGTTTAGATAATTTATAGCATTTTACTCAAGCAATGAGTTTATGTTGTTTCTTAATTTCAAAATACTTGTCCATTTATACTCTCTGCAATTTTTTACACTTACTCCTCAAGTTGCTTTAGACATTTCTCTCAGTAACGCATCTGTCTATAACTGTAGTTCCATCCTATCTTATGTATGACGTGTCACTGGTGTCATAAGTTCTGTTTTTCTAACATCATCATGGCACCTTACTTCTATGGCATCCATGACACTACCCCTCTCCATAAAGTACAATCCAGACTGCAGTTACTTGGCTATTTACCTGATACCATAGTGTAGTCTACGACTACTACTTTACACCGTATCTTCCCGAGAAATAAATATTAATACACATATTTTCCTTAAACTTATTTTTTCTTTATATTTCTTAATTATAATTTTCAATTATTAAATTGAATCTTCTCATTAAAAGAGTTTCTGTATTTAGTTTGTGCTCTCAAATGTCACTAATACGAAAGTACTTGAAAAACTTTACTTCCTAAAGTGGGAAACATAGTTAACTTTAATAAAACAGTCGCTAGTGAAAGAATATCCTACATTTACTTAACTACCTCACTAAAGTTTACCTAACGAGGTTTTGCAAAATCTTTCAACACTCTTGAAACTAGCACAAATTATTTTCTCACAAAGTTTTAGAAGATATAATATTTACCACTGTTTTTACCAGTTTCTCTTCTCAGTTTACATGCAGTCACATGTAGCGTAAGCAGGCCAGGATACCTCTCAAAATCATCATAATAAGATATTTGACCTAATACAGAAAGAGATTACATCCAAAATCAAGAAACTGTATATATTCTTTAGGCCACTCTCTTTGGGTATTTCTCTCTTTCACTTTGCTTTAGTCATTTTAGGATAACTATTCGACATTCCCACAAAAACTCTACTTTATCATACTGCTCAGTTTACCTTACTTACTCACATCTGGTAAGTTTTCTGTCACTTTTCCAAATCCTATTAATTACTTTTCATCATAACAACATGCTCTTCTACGATCAGTGTTATATTCCATAACTTCTCAGTTACATGTAATTAGTTATGTACAATTTTCTTTCACTATTCCAAAACCTATTAATCACTTTTCATCATAAAAACATGTTCTTCTATGATCAACATTATATTCAATAAGTAGTTAGTTACGTACAGTAATTGCATTACTGATAAACCGAATCAGATGTCATTTACAAATGGTTCAAATGGCTCTGAGCACTATGGGACTTAACATCTGTGGTCATGAGTCCCCTAGAACTTAGAACTACTTAAACCTAACTAACCTAAGGACATCACACACATCCATGCCCGAGGCAGGATTCGAACCTGCGACCGTAGCGGTCGCGCGGCTCCGGACTGAGCGCCTAGAACCGCTAGACCACCGCGGCCGGCTGTCATTTACATCATTGTCACATACCATCCTGTCTATCTTCCAACACAAGAACGCTCCTTTCTACCACAAATCACGCCATTCCACCATTAATTTCCTTGTACTGATCTTTTCATTCACGTGTCCCCTCTAGTACTCATTACACGGCTTCTTCAATACTTATTGCCTATTTTTCAACATAACGCATTCTTCACAGCAACAGATCATTTTGTTTCCTCGTTAAATTTCTTTCCAATTTTCCATTGGCTTTCTGGGTTATTTCCCCATCTGAATAAAATCTTTTAGGTAACTTAGAATTTCCACTACTTTCTGATATGAAGGCTATGATCACTCAAATATCTTTTAACTAATTTAAGATTGTCATTCTAATTCTGTTCCTGCCATTAGTCTTTGGAAAGATTCTTCAGTTGATCCTCCTTATTTAGCTTCATCACTGCAGCAATAATGTGTACCCCTTTCTTACACAATAATGGATTCATATTCCCACGACTATCCTCCACACTCCTGGATAAGGAATCCATGACTACATTTTCAGATCCTTTGATGTATTTTATCTCGATATCATAGTGTCGTAAATATAACACCTACCTAGTGAATTTTGGGTGTTTAAGTGTGCATGTCTGTTAGAAAGTCAGTGCCCTGTGATATTGTAAACAATCACTTTGTGTACCTAACAAATATTGTTGAAATTTGTGGGAACCAAGAATTATAGCTAACGCCTCGTGTGCTGAGAAACAATAATTTCTCTCGCACTGCTGTAAAGATCTACCACAAAAGGCTATAGGTTTGAGTACGTCGTCGTCCCCTTCTTTATCGAACTGAAACAATTCTACCACAACAACATGCCCACATTCATGTGCCACTAAATAAAAAGGCTTAGTATATTCCAGATGTACTACTTGACTGTTACACAACGCCTCTCTGAGTTCCTCAAATGCAGTGTGACATTATTTTTTAAGATAAAAAAATTGTTCAAATTGGTCTGAGCACTATGCAACTTCTGAGGGCATCAGTCGCCTAGAACTTAGAACTAACTAAAGCTAACTAACCTAAGGACATCACACACATCCATGCCCGAGGCAGGATTCGAACCTGCGACCGTAGCAGTCGCTCGGCTCCAGACTTTAGTCCCTAGAACCGGACGACCCCTCCGGCCGGCGATTTATAAGTTACTCTTCCTTCAAAGGGTTTCTTAACCAAGGAACACAAAAGAATTGTTCTGGCACAAAATGATGATACAGACCAAATAGAGCAAATATACATTTTACCATCTTTCTACCTTGTATTTCATTATAACCTCAATTTTTTTGGGATCTGGGAGGATTCCTTTCCCACTAATTACATTCCCCTTTTTTCAATTGCTTCCAACACTTTGTCCAACAGCATGCAATGTTCTTCTCAAGTTAAAGTGGAAATCAAAATATCATCAGTATATATTATTTGTCTTCGAAATTCATCAACTAAGAATTGTGACATAACTCATATGAAAGGACAGACACATTGAGTACAAGTGGTACAATTCATACTGATAACATCGACTACCAAACAAGAGTGTCACATAATTCCTGGACTTCTTAGATCATGGTAAGTTCCAGGAGCCACATGACACGCCAATCATTTTATTGAATTTCTCCCTCTTAATTTTCTAGCTAATCATCAGTGTTTCCAGCTTAATTAGTTTCTAGTAAAACGACTCTATTTATTGCCCTAGTGCCTAACATATGCCTCACAGATGAATCTCTGATTACCACTAATATAGAATTCTTATATAAAATGAAAGCTTTCTCAATGATTCGCCGCTTAAGCATATTTTGAATTAAATCCCTCACAACTTCGTTACGCTGTTCAGCAATCGGGTTGGGTTCAAAAAAGATGGCTCTGAGCACTATGGAACTTAACATCTATGGTCATCAGTCCCCTAGAACTTAGAACTACTTAAACCTAACTAACCTGAGGACATCACACAACACCCAGTCATCACAAGGCAGAGAAAATCCCTCACCCCGCCGGGAATCGAATCCGGGAACCCGGGCGCGGGAAGCGAGAACGCTACCGCACGACCACGAGCTGCGGACCAATCGGGTTGGGTTTTCTGAAAAACTGTACATCCTCTTTATCAGTTGATTAAAAATCATAGTCATTTACTAAACCTGATAGATACGAGAAAACATTTTTATGTAAAAAGAACCTCTTTCAATTCTCTCTTTCCTTGCTCCTCTCTTGTAGTTTCTACTGTCAGCTATTCCTCTGGATCCCCCATTTCTTCACAGTATTTATTATACCATTCGAAATCTTTCTTTTTCCTATAACACCTTGTGCTAATATTTTCACTTCCTTCATCTGCCTGTTTATTTTACCTGTAGAATAGTGTAGTAGCTGTTCTTCCGTTTACTCTAAAACTACAGAACTGTAATTGAAATCAAAATTCCCTTTGTATTTGTTAAGAATTTTACCCCTATCAAGACGTCAAGGCTCAAACTCGAAATTATCAGAAAGTCGTGATACAACTGGATATAATTTATGTTAATAGGTAACATCACTTCATATTTAACAAGATCGCTTACGTTTTCAGTGGCTGCAATTATTTGGGTACCCAAGTTAGCTATTATTACTAATTACTCCTTAATAGGCGCTCAACAATTTCTGTCTAACAGCATAATGATCACTGTTGTTGTTAGCTAAACAATGCACTTCTTCCACTTGTATTTTCAAACAAATTATTGGCTATCCTGTCTTTTCCCTAACATTATTTACTTCATCTTCTCCCAGTAAATCGTATAAAGCTTTCCTTCTATCAAAACCTATTTGTCAGGAGATTACACACATAGTTCCCGGATTGCTTTCGCTATTCACCTTCTTAGCAATTTTCAGTCTGCCTACTAACGACATACTAAAACACCTGAAATCCACCTTTTCTAATTTTACAGCTATTAATTTTTCATTAATTCTTCGTCATCTTCATCCTCCATTAATTTCTTATTAATTGACTTACCCCCCTTAAGTTCGTGAATCTCCATTAAATGCCCTCAATATTTCCTTCACCATTTTCTCGTCTGGCTCCAGTAACCTCTCTTTATCTGCATTCTCCACTTTTGCATGACGAGATACGTCTGATACGTCACAGATTTTACTGAATACTATCTCCTGTGTATCATTTAATTTGTCGTTTTCCTTTGAATCATGTACCACGTTCTCTATACTGCAGTGTTTCCTTCTTTCTTTGCTATTAAAGAACTCTTCAAATCCACCGTTAAACACACATATCGTAACTCCATTAGTCACATTAACTTCAGCTGTAGCACTCCTTTCATTACTTTCAAATTCCGTTATTTGGTAGTTAATGCATAAAAAGGGCATGCCTAGTGGGTATAATTTACTGTTACCCGTTCTGCGAATGCAAGCCAATTCACAGAAAGGATCTAGTTTAGCCTACTCCGAGATTCTGGTTCATTTGCTACCCTTATCACACACACTACTGTCAGTTTAGAAAATCTCCATCGTCACGTCTTCGAGGATCCAACCTGTACACAGATCCCTGTTCTCCGTTAATTGATCCGTTTGCCGTAATGTGGCACCACCTTCCGGCTCTCTCCTGTTATCGTTACGAGACACGCCCATTCTCTTGATATTAACTTTTTGACGTATTTCTACGCCCCCCTGGGATCTATAGTTCCTATTTAGTTGATATCCTTCCTATAATAAATTCTCAACCTTTTCCAAGTAGTTAATACACTTATGTATCTCATCCATCGGACCTGACATCATTTTGTAACGCCACTTCGAAGGTAACTTTCCATTTAATCCTACGATTGTTTGTACTGGCTCTAACTTATTTGTCACATAATGCCCATCATAATGCCAAACTTTTACACTGTGGTTTCAGGGATTAAGCTTTTCACCTGCCCAGAAACTATTTGGCAACTCCATTTGTTTCTCTTTATTCCAATATTTTCTGAAAATGTCTTCCTTAAACTTTGCTAACTTATCATGCTGCCCATATTAGTGACACTACATGTTCTAGCTTCAGCCAAGAATTTAGATGTAATAAAACGAAGTCCAAAAACTAGGCAAAACATTTTCAAAATCGTTCCAAAGCTCTTTTGGATGTAGATTGCCAGACAAAAGGAAAATATTGTCTGTTTCTAATATAAGCCACTTTGGAATAGTCCGTAACCAAGCTACAACCCCAATGGGTAATACAACTTCTAATGTCACGTCCAATTATAGACAATCTATTGTCATGCTCGTGCAGTTTAGTTTGTAATAGCGCAACTTGACTAGTCAACTGGTCTTTAGTAGATTCTACCACTTCCACAGCATCGGTACAATCTTCACATATCCCAAACATTTTTCACTGCCAACACTAATTCTTCTCTCTAAAGCTTTGTGGTCATTTTCACAAACGAATTCTGCAACAACAATTATTTTTGCCCAGTTTTGTGTACATTCTTCTTAACATGATGCACTATTTGCTTGCTTCCAGTTGATACTTCTTTAGGAACCCCTGATAGTTAACTTTTACCATTTTCTTAAGATTTCTTGCAGTCTTTATCAAATTCAAACATTGTTTCAAACTTAGTTTCAACCAAATGCAAATATTTGCCTCACATTTACATTAGCCACGCGGGATTAGCCGGGCAGTCTAAGGCGTTGCAGTCATGGACTGTGCAGCTGGTCCCGACGGAGGTTCTAGTCCTCCTTCGGGCATCGGTGTGTGTGTTGGTCCTTAGGATAATTTAGCTTGACTAGTGTGTAAGCTTAGGGACTGATGACCTTAGCAGTTAAGTACCATAATATTTCACACACATTTGAACATTACACACATTTCCATTAATTCAGCAGCTTTGTTCTACTATTTCACATTAAGTCCACCTGCAAAACTATCAGTACTACTATATTGCAGTTTAAGCTCGCTAGGCTGTCGTTCGATTTTCTTATAAAGATTATCAGCCAGTCGTTTAAGTTTCCTGTCAAGATTACTCATCTATTGTAGTATATTTGTATTTATATCTATTTTATCTCAAATATTTTTTGTTTATTGCCATAAAATTGGTTTTCATAGTGCCATCAGTGTAGCGGACATTTCTTGCAGAATTTCTGGTTTATTTGCCCAGATACGATTTCCTGTTCTGTTTGCTTTACAGGAAACATCCCAAGTTTCCTATATGCTTCAAGAGTTTCTTGTTCATTTACGTTAAATTGACTATTATCAAAATGATTATTATCACTAAAATCACTCATATCTCCCTTGGTAACATTTACCTTAACGTTTTGTACCAGTTCTAACGCCACAGATAATTGAGTTACATCATCAGTTATTTATTTTTTTCCGTTATTGTCATTTCCATTACCCATCAGCAGCATAAGAACTGCTATTCAGCCCAGAGACATAAATTGACAGGAGGACATTTAAAACAATGTAAATAAGATAACATGGTGAAATATAGAAACCAAAAAGGCAGAACAGAAAGAAATAAAGCATACAAGGCAGTGACTGTAAATAGCATATAAAAATCTAAAATGGTTGTTACACAAAAAACACACACTAGAGTAAAAGGCACCTGCCAAAGTGTGGCCGGAGCATAAAAAGTCTTAGAACGATTAAAACAGCCACTTGACAGATGGAGTAGCAACGAACAGTCATGGACGAAATACAGGTCGAGCGCACAATTAAAACCAAGTTACTAGATGATACTGTATAATGGCACTGAAATATAACACTAACGCAGCACACTGACAATGAATAAAAACCTGGGAGGTTCTGCTGGGGGGGGGGCAAGGGAAAAAGGGGGAAAGAGGCTAGAAGGAGGGGGGAGAACGGGGGATGAGGTGGGGGCGCGCCAAAGGAGGACCCGGGAGGGATGGGAGAGGAACACAGATGAGGAAGGGGTGCAGGGACTCAATGAGAAAAAAATCCGCTCTGGGAGAAGGAGGGGAGAGGAAAGGGGGCCCTGGTAAAGGGGGGAAGGTACAAGGCCAGGTTAAAGTTGGAAGGAAGGGTAGATGTCACGGCAAAGTTCAACATCTGGGAGGGGGAGGTAATGGAAATTGCCCTGATGAAGGAGATGGTGGGTATGGAGGTGGAGAGAGGGTGGGATACAGCAATGTAGGTGCGGGAATGGGAGAGGGGGCCAAGAGGAAGGAGGAAACCAGGGGTGGAGGGGATCAAGCCTGCGGACAGTATGAAGGATGTGGAGATGTTGGAGGAAGAGGAAGAGGTGGGGGAAGGGGATGAGGTCATACAGGAGGCGTGTGGCGGAAGGAAGGTGGATATGGCATACAAGGCGGAGTGCATGGTGTCCGAGGATTTGGAAGGCCTAGTAAAAGAAGGGAGGGGGGGGGGCGGAGATCCAGGCAATGCTGGCATAACAGAGGATAGGACAGATGAGGGATTTGTAGATGTGGAGGATAGTGAACGGATGCAATCCCCATGTCTGGCCAGACAGGAGTTTCAGGAGGCAGGAATTGGCTTTCTTTTGGATGGTCAGGAGGTGAGGGGTCCAGGTGAGGCGACGGTCGAGGGTGAGGCCAAGGTATCTCAGGGTGGGGGTGAGCTGATTGGGACGACCATAAATGGTGAGGTAGAAATCGTGGAGATGGAAGGAGTGGGTGGTGCGGCCTATGATAACTGCCTGGGTTTTGGAGATGTTGAGACGAAGGAAGCACTGGTTACATCAAGTGGTGAACTGGTGAAGATGGGTTTGGAGGGTGTGTTGGGACATTTGAAGGGAAGGATAGACAGCCAGGAAGGTGGTGTCATCAGCGTATTGGAAATGGTGTACAAGTGGGGGTGGCTTGGGCATGTCGGCGGTGTATAGGAGATAGAGGAGAGAAGAGAGGATGGAGCCCTTGGGGACGCCAGCAGTGGTATGATACATCATCAACTGCAACAATATTATTTACTAGATCACCAGTTCATTGTTGTTCAGGAGAGCTTGTTTGACTGGCGCTAACACTCAACTGTACCTCATCCCCTTCTTTCACATTTACAGATGTGTCACTCTCTTCCATCAAAAATGGCACTAAGCACTATGGGACTTAACATCTGAGGTCATCAGGACCCTAGACTTAGAACTACTTAAACCTAACTAACCTAATGACATCACACACATCCACACCCAAGGCAGAATTCGAACCTGCGACCGTAGCAGCAGCATGGTTCCGGACTGAAGCGCCTAGAACCGCTCAACCACAGCGGCCGGCTCTCTTCCATCCCTGCAAGTCTCTTAACACTAGTAAATAACCAATTAATTATACTTAACTTATCTGCTGTGGCCGTCTTCTGCCATACCAATTTCAGGGTCCTCATTTCCTGCGTATTGTCAGCGTTGCTGTGCTTCGCCGGCCGTTAGCTGCAACATGTGCCGCTACCTGGTCCAATTCAACGCTGCAACCCCCTTTGTTGTCTTGGTAAAATTTGGAATCCGTCTGATATCTTCAAGTTCCTGTTCTCTTGGCATTGGCCTTCTTTTTCACTTTTCCGGGCATTGTCTCATGCTGCCGGTCGATGACTGTACTACACTGTCTTCTTCTTAAAGTGTTCCCTACCGCGTTTTTCACCAACTACGGTTTTTAATATCCCGGCCGACGCACGAGTAGCAACTTCGCGAGTACTGTCAGCTCTTCTATCAGAAGTTCAGTCCAGCCCACATGCCTTCCCTGTTACAAACAAATGATGTTTCTCTGCAGGGGTAGCTGTAGTAGAACTAATAGCATCACACGTACCTCATGTGTACAACAAAGGTTTTTCAGCATCAGCTTAAGCGAGTGAGTGACTGAATGTTAGTTTTTGAGTGAAAACTTTGATAGATTGGTATTTGTTTGATACAAAAACACTGCCAAGCTTGTGCTAATTATAAGTTCTAGTCTCGACACTCACACGCAGTTTCAGTCATTCGTAATAGCCCGCTTGTAACTAACGAAATCCATTACCAAAAGGATTATCTGTCACAGAGTGCTGGCTAAAATATTATGAGATTTGATCACTGCAAATGTTCAGTTTGTGGTCACAGCTTGTATAACATGCCACACGGATTTTGGTTACTCTAAAGTCACTTGTAACTAACGAAACCCATTACCAAACGGATTATCTGTCACAGAGTGCTGGCTAAAATATTACGAGATTTGATTACTGCAAATGTTCAGTTTGCGGTCACAGCTTGTATAACATGCAACACGGATTTTGGTTACTCTAAAGTCACAGTTGACATATTAATATCATTTCTCAGACGCTCGCATCCACATTGCGACACTCCATGGTCAAGCTTTAATCATTACTCTGCAAAATTAACTCATTTGCTTAGAGTTACTTATTTTCCCATCCGAACTGACGATGGCTGAGCTATGAACTGCAACTCTTTACGTTTCACAAAGCAATGCATTAGCCTGTAAGATACAGACGTGGACATAGAGTTCTGTCATTAGCAGATACATATAGTAACCAATCCGGCATTAGTATTAAACCGCGCAGTCCCGCGACTTTTACGTTTCAACAGTCACAATGTAAGAGCGTTTATGAACAGGATACTAAAAGAATAAATTTATTAAAGTAATTCACTCTTTAAATAACAGAATTATCCTAAAATGTTTCATATTTTCCGAGTTCAACAGTCTGGCTAGTTGTACGCTATGAAATTTCCCTGAGAATACAATCCACATGCGCTGGACATAGTTCTGACGCTAACGGAGACATAACAATATTCATTTAATATTCTACTTTCCATTCACGCCATCATCCATAAAAATAAACAAATTAGCAATAAATAATGACAGTAATAATAATCACAATTACTTCAGTTTTGTTTCCAAAATACACTCCTGGAAATTGAAATAAGAACACCGTGAATTCATTGTCCCAGGAAGGGGAAACTTTATTGATACATTCCTGGGGTCAGATACATCACATGATCACACTGACAGAACCACAGGCACATAGACACAGGCAACAGAGCATGCACAATGTCGGCACTAGTACAGTGTATATCCACCTTTCGCAGCAATGCAGGCTGCTATTCTCCCATGGAGACGATCGTAGAGATGCTGGATGTAGTCCTGTGGAACGGCTTGCCATGCCATTTCCAGCTGGCGCCTCAGTTGGACCAGCGTACGTGCTGGACGTGCAGACCGCGTGAGACGACGCTTCATCCAGTCCCAAACATGCTCAATGGGGGACAGATCCGGAGATCTTGCTGGCCAGGGTAGTTGACTTACACCTTCTAGAGCACGTTGGGTGGCACGGGATACATGCGGACGTGCATTGTCCTGTTGGAACAGCAAGTTCCCTTGCCGGTCTAGGAATGGTAGAACGATGGGTTAGATGACGGTTTGGATGTACCGTGCACTATTCAGTGTCCCCTCGACGATCACCAGTGGTGTACGGCCAGTGTAGGAGATCGCTCCCCACACCATGATGCCGGGTGTTGGCCCTGTGTGCCTCGGTCGTATGCAGTCCTGATAGTGGCGCTCACCTGCACGGCGCCAAACACGCATACGACCATCATTGGCACCAAGGCAGAAGCGACTCTCATCGCTGAAGACGACACGTCTCCATTCGTCCCTCCATTCACGCCTGTCGCGACACCACTGGGGGAGGGCTGCACGATGTTGGGGCGTGAGCGGAAGACGGCCTAACGGTGTGTGGGACCGTATCCCAGCTTCATGGAGACGGTTGCGAATGGTCCTCGCCTATACCCCAGGAGCAACAGTGTCCCTAATTTGCTGGGAAGTGGCGGTGCGGTCCCCTACGGCACTGCGTAGGATCCTACGGTCTTGGCGTGCATCCGTGCGTCGCTGCGGTCCGGTCCCAGGTCGACGGGCACGTGCACCTTCCGCCGACCACTGGCGACAACATCGATGTACTGTGGAGACCTCACGCCCCACGTGTTGAGCAATTCGGCGGTACGTCCACCCGGCCTCCCGCATGCCCACTACACGCCCTCGCTCAAAGTCCGTCAACTGCACATACGGTTCACGTCCACGCTGTCGCGGCATGCTACCAGTGTTAAAGACTGCGATGGAGCTCCGTATGCCACGGCAAACTGGCTGACACTGACGGCGGCGGTGCACAAATGCTGCGCAGCTAGCGCCATTCGACGGCCAACACCGCGGTTCCTGGTGTGTCCGCTGTGCCGTGCGTGTGATCATTGCTTGTACAGCCCTCTCGCAGTGTCCGGAGCAAGTATGGTGGGTCTGACACACCGGTGTCAATGTGTTCTTTTTTCCATTTCCAGGAGTGTATATTTTATCTACTTGATAATTTCATAGTCCGTAAGAAGATGACATCTTTCGGCCACAGTCATAACAACTTGCAGGCAGCTACTGGATCAGAGCATATCTGTTATGCTGTAGCCATGACTCATTTTCTGGAGCTGTCTGCCCGCTACCGGCTCTTACCTAACATAGACGCTATAACTCAGGCCCCTCAAACCTATTCGAGACGAGTAGCCTATGTGCCGGAATAGAGTTCCACCCTCTCCTTCCACTTACAGTCATCATACGACAGAGGCATACAGGCATCCATTGCACTCGCCTACACTCCAGAAGCACACACACTCCACAACTCCTACATTTCCGCAACGGAAGTGGTTAACGTGCGTGGAGGAAGAACACTATTCCGCATAGGCGGCTGAGCTCACTCCGTAGAATATCACTGCCAAAAATGTAAAGCATTCAAATAATTTGTACTAGATGAATGAAAATGTTGGAGCAAATTTGTATTCAGGATAATCATGAAGAAACCTCCACAGTAAACAGCTATTGTCGTCATTTGTTATCAGATCTGCGAGCAAGCAGTTTCAGCTTTTCGCAACAGGTCGCTGCCTCCCTCAGGTTGTACGAGATGCGGCTAGAAAAAACCGGACTGATGCTGGAAAAAAACATTTATTTACAATTATTTACAATTTCATGTTATCTCCTTCAATGTACTCTCCTCCTCGGTCTCTACACCGCTCCATACGAATTTTGCACTGTTCATAGCAATGCTGCAGATCATTTTCGGTAAGTCCATACATTACTTCCGTCGCTTTTTCTTTTACTGCTTCTAACAGTCTCAAATCTAGTTCCTTTCAAAGCTGACTTGACTTTAGGGAAAAGAAAAAAGTCACAGGGGGCCAAATCAGGTGAGTAGGGTGGATGATCTAAGATGGGTATGTTGTGTTTTGCCAAAAACGTCTTCACTGACAACGCACTGTGAGCTGGGGCATTGTCTTGGTGAAGGATCCATGACTTTGTTCATGTTGAAACTTTCATGAAGAATCTGCCTAACACTTTCCTTGTCAACTCCTGTTAACTCAGACACTGCTCTGATTGTTAAACGGCGATCTTGTCGAACAAGTTTACCGATTTTTTCAATGTTTGCATCAGCTTTTGTTGACAATGGTCTGCCAGTGCGAGTGTCATCACTGGTGTCTTCGCGGCCATCTTTAAATCGTTTAAACCACTCAAACACTTGTGTTCGCGATAAACAATCATCGCCGTACACTTGTTGTAACATTACAAACGTTTCACTTGCAGATTTTCCTAGTTTGAAACAAAATTTGATGTTAACACGCTGTTCTTTCTGTACACTCAACATTTTCCGACGCACAGACAAAACGTCAACTACTTAAAACAGACGCCACGGGCAGACTGAGTGCAGGAGGCAGATGAAACTCGAGCAGTAGGCGGTGCGAGAGTCACGTGACAGGCCACGCGACTTTCAGCCTTATTGCATTCGTTGTATTGTTTCACCAGCACTAGTCCGGTTTTTTTCTAGCCACACCTCGTATTTGCATCATTTAAGCAGATTGTCCATTATGAGAGTCATGGTTGGTCCTTAGAGGGGTGGGAATGGGAATAAGGGGTGGGAATGGAGATACAGATCAGATTTGCTTTAAATACGTGCTGTAACGGTCGTGTACGTTAGTTACCTCTGAGATCTGACGTGGTGAGGTGATGTCAGTGAGGTGCCTTTAAGGCGAAAAAGACGTCATTGTCAACACCTTACAGAGTTTGCACGAGGTTGTGTAATGGGGCTACGTGAAGCTGGATATCTCTTCTACGATACTATGGAAAGACCTGGCAGGAATGGAGTCAGTGTAAATCAGGGCTTAACAACTGGCCGGTTTTGAGCACGAGTACTCGCGTCTGCTCAGGCACCTGCTCGCGAGCAGCTGCAAGGTCGCGTAGAGGGGAGGGAGGGCAAATGTGCGCGCACGTTTGAATAGGACCGCAGCATGCCTATTGAATTCGCGCCGACTGTGTAACGTTTAAAGTACTACGATCAGCTCGTAACAGTCACTTCGCTGGTTAAGAATCATGTGAAGTCGCCGTTGTGTAACCCCAACCATGCTTTCGCAGTTCAACCCCCATTGGGAGGAATTGTAGCTGTTTACTGAAAAAGTTGGTGTTGCAAAATGGGCCGGCCGAAGTGGCCGTGCGGTTAAAGGCGCTGCAGTCTGGAACCGCAAGACCGCTACGGTCGCAGGTTCGAATCCTGCCTCGGGCATGGATGTTTGTGATGTCCTTAGGTTAGTTAGGTTTAACTAGTTCTAAGTTCTAGGGGACTAATGACCTCAGAAGTTGATTCCCATAGTGCTCAGAGCCATTTTTTTGTTGCAAAATGATTAGTATGTCACAAAACGCTGAATTCTTTTACGATATTTAATTTGCAGCGACATTATATGTCGTACCACGCGAAAGACTACGGACGTGGAAAATGTGATTGACCAGATCGTGCACAGGAAGTTATTAAACTTAAAAGGAAGCTGTCCGAAGAAGATCTGGACGACGAAGAAAAATCAACTGAGGCAGCTCTCAGAGTGGGTTACAAAACTGCTTTGCTTTTAGGAAAATCCCTGCGCCCCTTAACTGATGGCGATTTAATAAAAGAATATTTGTTAGCTGCTGCGGAACATTTGTGTCCATCTCAAGTTGAACAGTTTCTGATTGTGCCATTATCTAACATGACCATTATGCGTCGCATACAGGACATGGCAGACGACGTCCAGAGCCAGTTTGCAAATATCTGTAAACATTTTATGGCGGCTTCTCTAGCTCTGGACGAAAGAGTTGATATCACTGGAACAGCGCGGCTTGCCATATTTATTAGAGGTGTTAATAGAGATCTTCAGGTGAGGGAGGAGCTCCTCGATGTAGTAGCCATGAAGAACACTACAACCGGAGGTGATATTTTAAGTAGTGTTGAAGAAAGTGTTGAAAATATAGGATTGTCGTGGAATTCTTTAGTTTCAGTGACTACAGATGGTAGAGGCATACACTAAGCTAATAAAATTATGAGGCACGTGTACATTCTCCTTTATTTGTTTCATTTGTCGCAGTAATAATTCGTGAGTGATATCGCTGCAGGTGGCCGCGGATTCACATCGACTGGCGGCAGCTGTTGTGTGCCCGACGTGACTCTCCCCACTCTCCGCTCTGGTCCGGTAGTGGGGGTAGCGTGCTCGCGCTGCTCCGTGCTCGCGCCTTGCTGCTCACAGCTTGCTCCGCGAGCACGTATGTTGTGAAGCCCTGGTGTAAATGATTACTGGGGGCAGTTGTCAAGAGAATGTATGGTCCTAAGAGGACCGGGCTCTAGACTGTCACTTGGCACTAAAGATTGGAAGACCATCGTGTGTGACCCTGGTGCATTGTAACCCATCCGCACCAGCAATGGGAGCAGCAGCTGGCACCACAGTGGTACAACGAACTGTTACAAATCGATTACTTCAAGGACAGCTCCGAGCCAGACGTCCTGCGTTCCACTGACCCCAAACCACCGACATTTGCGACTTCAATAGATCCAGTGAGAGCACATTGCAGGGCAGGGTGGAGGTATGTTGTGTTTTCTGATGAATGGTTCTACCTCGTTGCCAGTGATGTCCGTGTGTTCGTTAGTTGGAGGCTAGTTGAAGTCCCCTAATCAACCTGACTGCGTGCTAGACACACTGCACCTACACCTGGAGTTACGGTCTTGGGTGCGATTACGCAGCAGGAGAACTCTCATGGTTATTCCACGCATCCTGACAGCAAATTTGTACTTAAACCTGGTGACCTGATCTGTTGCGCTGCCTTTCCTGAACAGAATGCCAGACGGTGTTTTCCAAGAGGATAACGCTCACCCACATATCGCTGCTGCAGCCCAACTTACTCTACAGAGTGTCGACTTGTTGCCTTTACCTGTTCAATCACCAGAGCTGTCTCCAATCGGGCAGATATGGGACATCAGCGGACGACAACTCCAGTCTCATCAACAAACGGCATTGACGAACCAAGTGCAACAAGCATGGAATTGTATGCCGCAAACTGACATCCCGCACCTATACAACACAATGCGTACGCAGCTGCATGCTTGCCTTCAACATTCTGGGTGTTACACTGATTATTAATGTACCAGGGCTTCACATTTTCAGTGGCTTCTCCCGGGATTACTTTCATATGTGATCTCGCAACGTTCAGTTCTTAAATATGTTGCCTACACAATTGTATTCGCCAAATTTCGTTACACTAAATTGATAATATTTCGTGCCGTAGTTTTTTCTGGCCGTTTACATTTCTGCGTTCAGTTACGGCACTCTTTTCTCTTTACTCTCCGATTCTCGTCACCAGTGCATCGTTTTACAAATTATTTGCCGAGAGCACAATGTGAAAACCTTCCAACGGCTCCCTGTCTTTCCTGCTTATAGCACAAGTCTCAGTGCTGCGCAGCATTGCACTTAACAGCATTCCCCTAATCCCACTGCCATATCGCTACTGAAAAACCTCCTTTTCCTAGAGAGCACCAATTTTGCCTTTGTTATTCTACATTTAACGTCTGTCTTTCACAGCCAATAGTTTTCTGTTGCCCTTGCCCTGTACTTTTCTTCTCTCAACTTCTCGCATTAACATTATTCTCGTTTTCTTTACTTTTATTTCCATTCATTATTTATTTCTCAACACAACAGGTTAACGTTGTCCAAAATTACCAAGGTATTGTCTTCGAAAAATAGTTGAGTCGATGAAATGCGCTCCGTGAATGAATGGATGAGAATCAGTTTCTGCTTGATTGGTACTTGATGACAATATTAATAGCCTGCTGCTGTGGCTGAGCTGTTCTAGGCGCTTCAGTCCGGAACCGCGCTGCTGCCACTTTCCCAGGTTCGACTCCTTCCTCGGGCATGGGTGTGTGTGATGTCCTTAGGTTAGTTAAGTTTAAATAGTTCTAAGGCTAGGGGACTGATGACCACAAATGTTAAGTCCCATAGTGCTTAGAGCCATGTTTGAACAATATTAATATCATGAAGACTTAAATTATCTAAACATAAAAGGAGTAAAGACAAACAACCGCTCAGGGAAGAGGAAAAACCTTTCTTCAATTGCTGTAGGAAAGGTACAGCGCATAACAAAGTTCAGCATAATCGAAATGGCTTGAGTAATGAGGACGAGTGTTGATACATTGAGTTATGGACAAGTAGGCCTATTGGTACCAGTGATTTATGAAGCGGTTGGGAGTTGGTTGGGGAGTTGCAAGCTGCTGGACAAATTAAATCGTATTTCTATAACTAACAATATGTTATTCCTCCTGTTGAGTCCCAGTCACAAACTACCAAATAGTAAGTCGGAATTAATTACAACTTAGAAGATTTATTCTGAAAACAAGGTGAAACATAATTCAGCGTAATCACCCGTGGGTAGGTCTGTAGCCAAACTTCGTCTCCCGTAAACACTATCACAGTAATAGAGTCGCGAGTACGAAGAGAACTGCTCCGTACTCCAGGAGGTCCGCCAGACAACTCCCCTTCCGGGCCACAACGACGCGACTTAATCACTTGGGGCTGCATCCTGATTGGCTCCGTCGACTCCAGCATATGACTGCAGCATCTCTTGTGGCGCCCCACTGTGAGCACTTTGAAGTATGCCGCTCTGCGGCCAAGGAAGCTTTGGCATACTGTGCTGAGAAGGCCGTGGCAGCGTCTTACGTGCGGCGAACGAGCTGTATGAACGCAAGACACAACACCTCCAACAAAACAATCTCTTAACAGCAAAGGATAACAATTGAGGTGGAAGAGTTAATAACCTCTAAGCTGAAAATTAAGTCGAAAACAATTAAGTTGAAGATCCAAAATTTTACGAGCATAGAATACATGTACAAGTACTGCAGTGCCTTAAATAAAACACAAGAACGAGTCAAGACAACATGATCAATTTGGGACCAATAATTTCAGGACAAGCGATATAAATAATAATAATAATAATCTGGAACTAGTAAATTAGCTGCCTAGACCCAACCATACTGTTAGGAAATAGTTCACTAGAATAGAAGAAGTCTGGCGAAAAATATGACTACAATGCTAATATAAATACCACATTGCCGGCAGAGAGGCTACAGTTTTTTAACACAAATAAATTGCACGCCAAAGGCCAATTAAATTTTTGTAACAAGATAGGCCATTCAAAACGATAAATATTCACAAAGTACTGTGAAAGCAAAAACAATTTTATATTTTAAACACTATGCCATCGGCAAATACTGTAATATACCAACAGCCACTTCTCCATGAGGGTATCAAGAAAAGTCAAAAATAGGTTTAGCATGAGGATTTGACATCAACGACTGTGAATAATTAAGCTAATTACCACTCATTAAGATTAGTAACAAAGGTGTAATATTAATCTTCAGCACCACCAGAAATTGTAGCAAAAGACCACGTGGCAGCACGGCAGTGACATTAAAATAGAACTGGCTTGAGGCGACTAATTGAAGTTAAATGCTCAAGAAGGCGAGGAAACTGTTAAATGTGTTAATGTGTGTCTTCTGCCAGCAGCAAAAACACTAATCAGTTTAAGGACACTGCGGTAGCGGAGGAAGACAAATACACAAGCAACTCGATAGCAGCACAGAAGGTGAGCACTCTCAAACGAAGTAGAACAGTAAATAGGTAATAGTACAGTGCATACAAGAACATAGCTGGCCAGGTGTTTTATGAATATGTAAACACCTTTGTCCTGGCACCTTTGTTCCTTCTCCTTCTTTTTTATTAGATGTGAACTTAGTTTTACTCGGAGGTACATGGGATAATACAGGAAGTAGAACTTCAGGACTCCGTCTTGAATTCAATAAAATAATAACTACGAAATGGCCAGTGGCTCTCTTGAAACATACAAACTGCATTAATCCTAATACTACTTGCACAACGAACAATACGCACCAATGGGTGGGCCAAGGACGGCGAGTAAAAGAAATAGGAACGCCAAGAAAGTTTAGGAGCAATTACTCGAGTATGCAGGTCCGTAGATAATTTAAAAACTTGTACAGATACTATAACAACCACTCGAGTCAGCAGTATGACAATGCCAGAATTACCAATTGTAAATTTAATCAGTGCTCCACATTCGTCACAAGTACAGAAACGTGCTCAAAACGCCTAGAGATATCCCAGTAGACAAACTAGTTCATTCACGTTCCAAAGTATATCAGGTCACCCGCACGTAAATTCCTTTTAAATGTCTGCCTGCTTAGCTGGCAGGAAAGGAGCTTGCCTCCCATGCAATCGGGCCCAGGTTCGATTCCCGGCCGCGTTGGAGATTTTCTCCGCTAGTACACTGGGTGTTGTGTTGTCCTCATCAACATTTCATCCTCATCACCGGCAAGCAACTCGCCCGATGTTGCTTCAGCTGAAATAAGACTTGCACATGGCGGCCGAACGTCACCGCATGGGGCCTCTCAGCCACCAATGCCATACGCTCATATCCATTTTCCTTGTAAACCAGACAGACAACCAGGTGTCCGGGGCCACAACACTTGTCCCTAAAATTCTAAATTGCTGTTCATATCTGGAAATGGGCTCTCATCAAATGGTTCAAATGGCTCTGAGCAGTATGGGACTTAACATCTGTGGTCATCAGTCCCATAGAACTTAGAACTACTTAAACCTAACTAACCTAGGGACATCACACACATCCATGCCCGAGGCAGGATTCGAACCTGCGACCGTAGCGGTCACGTGGTTCCAGACTGAAGCGCCTAGAACCGCACGGCCACACCGGCCGGCTGGGCTCTCTTCATTAAATCCACACTCCAGAAGTGAGAAGAATTCACATGGCAAGTTTGCTTTCTCTGAATGGTTGAGTGGCCAATAGTTCGAATTCCACCTGATGTCATGCGATGTTCGGCCACTGGCAGGAAAGCATCTTTTGGTTAGCCAGCAACCGGTCAGAGACATTCGCCCTGAACAGCTACTATAGATATAAGCGAGCGGCGCCGATATGGAACACGCTCGGCTCAATGTGCAGGTCTTAATCTTGAATTTCTGAAGCAGACTGAGGCTTGCATTCCGAATACGATTTCGGTCCTGAACTAAAATGAAGCCAATCTCAGAAAATTCAATAGGCATATTACTAGGTATGCATCATTAGGTACTAGCTAACAAACCAGGCACTGACACATTATTTATTTTTTCAGTTATCTAGTAGAAACGAAAAATATGAACTATGACTGTAGTGTAGTATCGAAAAAAAATCATTTCCATGTACTCCTGATCACATAATGGAAATTATGAAACAGCTTCTGTACTCTGGGCGCAGCTGCAACACGTGCCTACAATGCTATTTTGAAAACGTTTGTAGGGTAACACTTCTTCATAGCTCTATAGATGGCTACTGTTTTCACCTACAGCCATTTGCACTTCGCAGTTGAAAGCTGTGAAAAGGGCTCCCAGGTATCAGTGATTTCCGTAAGTTGACTTGACCCTAGGAGCGTCTTAGCAATAGAGAATAAACGTGTTAAAAGTTCCTTCATGATATGGCATTTTTCTCGCGTGTTTCAGTGTCTATCACGTCACATCTCTTGAACTACGTATCGTAAAACTATATATTTGTCTAGGTACATTCAGTGGCATGTATGGATACTGTTGATAAAATTAGTAGCACAAAATTAGTAACAAAGAAATTACAAATGTCAACGTCTCGCGTGTGCGGCAGTACTTAAGCATCTCAATGTTTATGACAACAAATTTCCTGATTCATGCGTCATACAGTGATATAACTTTGTAGGTTTATTCAGCGGCAAAAGTGGATACTGTGTGAAAAATGTGTTGGTAACAGAGGAGCTAGCAAACAAGTTTTCAACATATCTCAGTGTTTATAACTATGTATCTTATGAGCTATGTGTGGTGCCATTAAATAATTTTGTAGGTGCATTTAGCGGCATTTGTTGATGCTGTCAGAGAAATTAACAGCGAATCGAGTAAGTACCACAAAGATAATACATTTAAACATCAAGTACACTACTGGCCATTAAAATTGCTGCACTACGAAGACGACGTGCTACAGACGCGAAATGTAACCGATATGATGCGAATGATTAGCTTTTCAGAGCATTCACACAAGGTTGTCGCCGGGGCGACACCTACAACGTGCTGACATGAGGACAATTTCCAACCGATTTCCCATACACAAACAGCAGTTGACCGGCGTTGCCTGGTGAGACGTTGTTGTGATGCCTCATGAAGGGAGGAGAAATGCGTACCATCACGTTTCATAATTTGATAAAGGTCGGATTGTAGCCTATCGCGATTGCGGTTTATCGTATAGCGAAATTGCTGCTCGTGTTGGTCGAGATACAATGACTGTTAGCAGAATATGGAATCGGTGGGTTCAAGAGGGTAATACGGAACGCCTCGCTGGATCCCAACGGCCTCGTATCATTAGCACTCGACATGACAGGCATCTTATCGGAATGGCTGTAACGGATCGTGCAACCACGTCTCGATCCCTGACTCAACAGATGGGGACGCTTGCAAGACAACAACCATCTGCAGGAACAGTACGACGACGTTTGCAGCAGCATAGACTATCATCTAGGAGACCATGGCTGCGGTTACCCTTGACGCTGCGTCACAGACAGGAGCGCCTGCGATGCTGTACTCAATGACGAACCTGGGTGCACGAATTGCAAAACGTCATTTTTTCGGATGAATCCTGGTTCCGTTTACAGCATCATGGTGGTCGCAACCGTGTTTGGCGACATCACGGTGAACGCACAATGGAAATGTGTATTCGTCATCGCCATACTGGCGTATCACGGCGTATTACCCGTCGTGATGGTATTGGGGGCCGTCGGTTACATGTCTCGGTCACCTCTTGTTCGCATTGACGCCACTTTGAAGAGTGGCTCTGAGCACTATGGGACTCAACTGCTGAGGTCATTAGTCCCCTAGAACTTAGAACTAGTTAAACCTAACTAACCTAAGGACATCACAAACATCCATGCCCGAGGCAGGATTCGAACCTGTGACCGTAGCGGTCTTGCGGTTCCAGACTGCAGCGCCTTTAACCGCACGGCCACTTCGGCCGGCTTTGAACAGTGGACGTTACATTTCAGATGTGGTACGACCCGTGGCTCTACCATTCATTCGATCCCTGCGAAACCCTACATTTCAGCAGGATAATGCACGACCGCATGTTGCAGGTCCTGCACGGGTCTTTCTGGATACAGAAAATGTTCGAATGCTGCCCTGGCCAGCACATTCTCCAGTGAAAAGTCTCATCAATGGTGGCTGAACAACTGGCTCGTCAATTTACGCCAGTCACAACTCTTGATGAACTGTGGTATCGTGTTGAAGCTGCATGGGCAGCTGTGCCTGTACACGCCATCCAAGCTCTTTTTGACTCAATGCCCAGGCGTATCAAGGCCGTTATTACGGCCAGAGGTGGTTGTTCTTGGTGCTGAGTTCTCAGGATCTATGCACCCAAATTGCGTGAAAATGAAATCACATGTCAGTTCTAGTATAATGTATTTGTCCAATGAATATCCGTTTATCATCTGAATTTCTTCTTGGTGTAGCAATTTTAATGGCCCGTAATGTATAATGCCCCAATTTTTCACCCATTTCACTGTCTACGACGTCGTGTCTCCATAACTATGACAGTTATGTGGTTGTTACACCCACAGCGACTCATGTCTGACAGTAAGGGCTACGTGTACCAATTTCGGATGAAATCGCTCCAGTGGTTTTCGAGGAGGTGTGAAACGTGCGCACTTGCACACATACATACTTTCATTTTTTATATGTATGGATATTCATTAATATTGGGTGATTTTGCTAAATGGTTGCAAAATGCAGAAAATTATCACTGAGAAGATAATGAGCAAAAAAGTCATATGGATATATGTCAGGAAAGGGAGTTTACGGATCTTACACAGCGTACGTTTCAATGACTGAAAGCACAGATGAGAACATCTCAGGCGAATTTGCATTGATGTTTTAGCTCTGCGCCCAGGAGGGCAGCGTAATTAGCAAAACCATCCTGTATATTGTGTTGCTGACAGTAGTAAAAAATCGTCGCTTCACGCCGGTTAAATGAGTCGGTAACTCCGAATACCGACGCCAACACATACTGTTGTAGCTATGAACCAGATGGAATGTTCAGACAGTAGTAGACTGAAGCAAAAACGATGGACTGGAAAGGCAGACGAACACGAACTCACCACAAGCGAATCGAAATGCGCTGATAAGTCTGACAGGAGGGAATAACTATTGTTCGAGTTGTAGAATATGTTTTTGAGTTGTAATTCAACATCAGCAAGCAGGAAGATAATCCAATCCTCGTTCGATGTCATCATTTCCAGTCACATTTCAGTCGTTTTCTTGATATGGAGAAGAGTAGGCTGGAGTTGGGCCTGAAACGCTTGTCAAATGGAATTTTCAGTTATATATTGAAGTATAAGTTCTTTACACAGCAACATAAAATACGGGCTCTTTGAGAGCAGTGGTTCTCCAACTGTGATCAATTACACCCTTGGGAGTGAAATGAATTTTTCTGCGGGATAAAAATGAAGAGGTTGAATACGTTTCATTCCAAGTTGTTTCTAAAAAATCATTACTACCGTCATTACTTCGTAAGACTGTACTGCTGATTGCCTATGTTACCAACAATTGTATTTCTTTCAAGTACTAGCATTATCGTGTGACACAATGTTGTGGAGGTTGCAGATTGTGAAACGAATATATGAAAGTATTCTTCCTGACATAAACCATCCACTACACACATAGTTCGTAACATGTTTCTGTGACAAATACTAGAGACATATATATATCCAGGAAAATACTTTCATACGCAAATTGCTTCATTATTCACTTCGGAAAAAATAAACGAAGTAATTGACAGCACAATTTTGACTGGGTAATGGCTACTACACTTTCATAGGATCTGCGCTATGTTATTATCATTATTATTATTATTAATACCATAATCACTGATAGCAGTCACAAACAAAGCGCTGGAAGTCTAACGTCTTCCAGTTTGTGCTAGTTCTGAAGTAATGTGCCCAGAAATCAAGTGATTTACAAACAATAAGTATAGCGCACAGTTTCTAACTTGGATGAGATGAAATGAGGGTACATGATGTCAATGAAGCGAGTGCCGCAAGAGAGAGGTTTGGTACAACGAAAGCATGTTTAGCAACGAGTGTAACCCTCAATGCGGATAGTTATCAAAAAAGAAATTGGAATCCTCCTTGATTCATGTTATGGAATCATAGAACTACAGTTCTTATGAATACTTAGAGGGAAGTCCATCTCTACCTGTGAAGCATAAGGTGCCAAAGGGAAAGCAGGAGCTGTGGGTAGTACATGGGCCAACAGCTCGCTAGTCAATCGTGTATGGCCAGCCAGAGCAGTATTCACAACGTGGAATGGAAATCGGTGCTAAATTATCTATTGATTATCTTAAATAAACCTTGGAAAATGTCTTGTTTGTGTATCGCAACGTGGACTACTGTAGGATGCTCTGAATTATTTTGTCGTTCCTGAGCACAGGATATATGGAGTAAATCGTATGAAGAGCTGCGCCTTCGTAATACTATCCAGCGGCACCGCCGCAACAGCTCATCTCTTCAGCACCTCCAGACAAGGTAATGAGTTATTAGAACTGTACTAATGTGTGAATCAGTGATTCTGTTGCTTTTGTTACAGGTTTGTGAACCTAGGGTACGTGAGTTTTTAGTAGACCATCATCGACACACGTCACATTACCTGTGTTAGAGTCCTGTTCCAACTCCATGACTGTTTGCTACTTACCACCAAAGTTAAAATGTTATTTTAACAGTTAATTACATTAAGTACTAAAGCGTTTAAGATCCTCAGTGAAATGTTTCATTCAATTCCATTGATCCTGCGGTAGCTGATTAGTACGTGTGACTGTAAATTCAACCAACTGCTGATAAAATAAAATTGATATTTGCTTAAATAAGTGATGAAATTGTAATTTTTATGTTATACAGTTCTGGAACTGAAAGTGCTTTAAAACCCTAGTGAATACCAGGACAGTTTTGGGGTCCTGATATTGGAGACGTTCCACAAGCAGAAATTCTTTGACGTTCACTAAAGAATTTATATTCTATATCTTTGTTTACAGTCAAAATTCTTCGAAAAGTGTAGCTGAATACCACAACAGCTTTGAGACTCCGTATGGCAGACAGTGCCTTTGTCAATAATTATTTTTCATTAAAGAACACTGCTTTTATCAAACTGACTAGTTAGCAAACGTTACGCGACGACGAAGTTTGTCGCTTTATTCATGGTTAATAGTAGGCTACTTGACAGAGGTAGTACATAACTGACCCAGCTAGTGCATTCGTGTCTGCTCTTGCTATTATTTTGTATTATTGTTCTGAAACTATTTGTGCTATTTGGCCTGGCAACAGTATACATTCAGTTTGACCTTTTGCAGACGCTTGAAGCTCCACACAATTGTTTGATTTCTAAGTGTGTTCATTTGTCGTGAAGTATATATGACAAGAATGCTTCGGATTAGTTATTTTTTAGCCGTCCACAAATGTGATGTGTTCAGTGCTCAAAGTAACTAGATATACTCTTGACTTTGTTTAAGTCCCGCTTGCTGTTTCATAATGTTTTTTTTTATACTAGTCAGGAAGCGAAGTTCACGCTCCGAATGCCTTTATGCTCTAGGTACACGATAATGGTCTATCAACCCTGAGCTCCTGCTGTCTTGCATACAGTAACATAAGCCACACTGTTATACTTGCCGATACCGTGAGAGGTCGGTGTTGTAAGAGGTGTGTGAGAAAATGAATGAGACTGATTTGTCATCTACTAAAGTTTTTCTCTTTCAAACAACAAATTTGTACCTTCGGCAGCTTAAACAGTTGGAGTCATTGTTCCCAGTCTTCGTAGCAGCGAGGAGAAGGATTCAACTGCTAGGTCCTTCAACATGACGATCACATTCTTTCTTTCTTTTAATAGTTCCCCAGGGTCCAGAAATGACGTCCTTTTAAGACATTTTTCAATTTCGAGAAAAGAAAAATATTACAAGGATTCAGATCAGATGAGGAAGGGAGACTGTCAAAGAATAGGAATGCCTTTTGAGGTCAAAAATTCCGCGATGAAGTGGCCGTGTGGCATGGGCCGTTGTCACGACGCAGCATCCACTTGTTTGCAATGTCCGATCTCATTGGACTCACCTCCTTCCTCAGCCTTTCAGTGACACCTGTGTAAAACGCTTCGTTGACGCTTTGTCCTATAGAAACAATCTCACAACAACATCCACATGTTCATCGTTTCTGCCGTGTTTTGAAGTGCTACTTCTGAGTAAATCACTTACTTAGATCATTCTATAAGATTGTCGTGCGTAATATATTTTATGTGTCGTTCGAAAATGTAAAACTGAAGCGTCATTTGTGAATACTGCTTCCTGTTATGTCACGTTAGACATTCTCGATACTAATTAGTCATTTTTATCAAACAGATAAATGGTATGTGCATTGATTCGTGAGGTAGAATGATAAGACAAAATTATTCAAGCAGGTATCAAACAAAACCTAGAAATTATCAATAACGGGAATGAACAATTAATTTGTAGCAAATAACGATCTTTTTTCATGTCTAATATCAGTAATAATCCCTTAAGACAAACCCATTTTCAGTGGAATGAAATAAGAATTTGTAGACACCAACTACAAAGTTTTTAAGCTACAAGTTGTATTTGATTCGGCTGAGAACAGCGTGAAGCTTATCAAGGAATACAATCAATACAAAGAAAAGGGTCTAAACATTGCTTTGGGCTATATGAGTACAGCGTAAAATTTCCAAGTCATAAAGGGAGAGTTAATCACATAATTAGGATTGTTGAAAGAAATTTTGATGATTCTCGTCATACCTGATTCGCAAACGTTATACCTGGTAGCTCTATGCATTTTCTTAACCAAGTTATCACAGCAAAGTTAACAGTTAACTCGAAATTAACAAATTAATGTTCAATTAGGTACTTCTGAGTAATATTTTTGAGATAAAAAATAGATAAAGCTTTCATGGTATTTTTCATTTATTCAAATTTAGGTGCCAACTGACACAATTTTCCATTTTGTCATGGAGCCTAGATCATAAAAGAGTCATTTTCGTTAACAGTGGATCGTAACAGGAGAGTATCACGAAGAAAATGTTTACCATAGTGTTGTGGTCAGCATGTCTTATTGGTATGCCGAGGGCTCGGTTGGATTCCTAGTACTGCCAGGAATATTTCCTTGGTGGGGGAACTGGAGGGGAGTGCACTCAGCCTCGTGGGGTCGACTGAGGAGCTTCTGGACAGAGTAGTAGCGAGTAGCGACTACCAGGTCTGGAAAGCTGGCAACGGCCGGGAGAGCGGTGTGCTGACAGCACGACCCTTCAGTCTGCAGCCGAATGACACCATTGGCAGGGAATGACACGGGAGACTGTCCGTATTAAAAGGCCCGACATGACTAGTAGACGAATCTGGCGTACACGCAATGGGCTCATACGGTTTTGACAGCACAGGGAAGTTCTTTCAAAGGATAATGCAGCTTAGAGATGCAGTGCCTACCACTTTTAAATCGGAGTGGCGTTTTCAACTGTTGTTTCGACGGGGTGACTAAATACGAAACCCTGCGCTCATTAAATACACTACTCGCCTTTAAAATTGCTACACCAAGAAGAAATTCAGATGATAAACGGATATTCATTGGACAAATATACACTCCTGGAAATGGAAAAAAGAACATATTGACACCGGTGTGTCAGACCCACCATACTTGCTCCGGACACTGCGAGAGGGCTGTAGAAAGCAATGATCACACACACGGCACAGCGGACACACCAGGAACCGCGGTGTTGGCCGTCGAATGGCGCTAGCTGCGCAGCATTTGTGCACCGCCGCCGTCAGTGTCAGCCAGTTTGCCGTGGCATACGGAGCTCCATCGCAGTCTTTAACACTGGTAGCATGCCGCGACAGCGTGGACGTGAACCGTATGTGCAGTTGACGGACTTTGAGCGAGGGCGTATAGTGGGCATGCGAGAGGCCGGGTGGACGTACCGCCGAATTGCTCAACACGTGGGGCGTGAGGTCTCCACAGTACATCGATGTTGTCGCCAGTGGTCGGCGGAAGGTGCACGTGCCCGTCGACCTGGGACCGGACCGCAGCGACGCACGGATGCACGCCAAGACCGTAGGATCCTACGCAGTGCCGTAGGGGACCGCACCGCCACTTCCCAGCAAATTAGGGACACTGTTGCTCCTGGGGTATCGGCGAGGACCATTCGCAACCGTCTCCATGAAGCTGGGCTACGGTCCCGCACACCATTAGGCCGTCTTCCGCTCACGCCCCAACATCGTGCAGCCCGCTTCCAGTGGTGTCGCGACAGGCGTGAATGGAGGGACGAATGGAGACGTGTCGTCTTCAGCGATGAGAGTCGCTTCTGCCTTGGTGCCAATGATGGTCGTATGCGTGTTTGGCGCCGTGCAGGTGAGCGCCACAATCAGAACTGCATACGACCGAGGCACACAGGGCCAACACCCGGCATCATGGTGTGGGGAGCGCTCTCCTACACTGGCCGTACACCACTGGCGATCGTCGAGGGGACACTGAATAGTGCACGGTACATCCAAACCGTCATCGAACCCATCGTTCTACCATTCCTAGACCAGCAAGGGAACTTGCTGTTCCAACAGGACAATGCACGTCGGCATGTATCCCGTGCCACCCAACGTGCTCTAGAAGGTGTAAGTCAACTACCCTGGCCAGCAAGATCTCCGGATCTGTCCCCCATTGAGCATGTTTGGGACTGGATGAAGCGTCGTCTCACGCGGTCTGCACGTCCAGCACGAACGCTGGTCCAACTGAGGCGCCAGGTGGAAATGGCATGGCAAGCCGTTCCACAGGACTACATCCAGCATCTCTACGATCGTCTCCATGGGAGAATAGCAGCCTGCATTGCTGCGAAAGGTGGATATACACTGTACTAGTGCCGACATTGTGCATGCTCTGTTGCCTGTGTCTATGTGCCTGTGGTTCTGTCAGTGTGATCATGTGATGTATCTGACCCCAGGAATGTGTCAATAAAGTTTCCCCTTCCTGGGACAATGAATTCACAGTGTTCTTATCTCAATTCCCAGGAGTGTATTATACTAGAACTGACATGTTATTACATTTGCACGCAATTTTGGTGCATAGATCCTGGGAAATCAGTACCCAGAACAACCACCTCTGGCCGCAATAACGGCCTTCATACGTCTGGGCATTGAGTCAAACAGAGCTTGGATGGCGTGTACAGGTACAGCTGCTCCTGCAGCTTCAACAAGATACTACAGTTCAACAACAGTAGTGACTGGCGTATTGTGAAAGGGTTAGGTGCTCGGTCACCATTGACCAGACGTTTTCAGTTGGTGAGAGATCTGGAGAATGTGCTGGCAAGGGCAGCAGTCGAACATTTTCTCTATCCAGAAAGGCCCGTGCAGGACCTGCAACATGCGGTCGTGCATTATCCTGCTGAAATATAGGGTTTCGCTGGGATCGAATGAAGGGTAGAGCTACGGCTGGTAACACATCTGAAATGTAACGTCCACTGTTCAAAGTGCCGTCAATGCGAACAAGAGGTGATCGAAACGTGTAACCAATGACGCTCCATACCATCACGCCGGGTGATACGCCAGTATGGCGATGACGAATACACGCTTCCAGTGTGCGTTCACTGCGATGTCACCAAAGACGGATGCGACCATCATGATGCTGTAAACAGACCCTGGATTCATCCGAAAAAATGACGTTTTGCCATTCGTGCACTCAGGTTCGTCGTTGAGTACACCATCGCAAGCGCTCCTGTCTGCGATGCAGCGTCGATAACCGCAGCCGAACTGTTCGTGGGGATAAGATGCCTGTCATCTCGACTGGTAGTGATCCAGCACGGCATTCCGTACTACCCTCCTGAACTCACCGATTCCATATTCTGCTAACACTCGGATCTCGAGCAACGCGAGCAGCAATGTCGCGATACTATAAACCGCAATCGCGATAGGCTACAATCCGACCATTATCAAAGTCGGAAACGTGATGGGACGCATTTCTCCTCCTAACACAAGGCATCACAACAACGTTTCACCAGGAAACGCCGGTCAACTGCTGTTTGTGTATGAGAAATCGGTTGGAAACTTTCCTCAAGTCAGCACGTTGTAGGTGTCGCCACCGGCGCCAACCTTGTGTGAATACTCTGAAAAGCTAATAATTTGCATATCAAAGCATCTTCTTCGTGTCGGTTAAATTTCGCGTCTGTAGCACGTTATCTTCGTGGTGTACCAATTTTAATGGCCAGTAGTGTATTAACCGCAACAATTTTTCAATTTATCCTGTGGTAGCATTTGTACAGAGTTATGTTCTGCTGCCTTGTTCAAACGGTGCACGAGTCATGGTGTTTATTCGACATATACGGCCACGACTGTTGGAGGCAACGGTTTTCATACACAGTGCACCATCCCAGGTCATTAGTAATGTATACAGGCTGTTTCCGTAAGAGCGTGCAAAAGTGTAAAAGGACGGTGGGATTGCTTCACTCAACAATTTGAGGTAGGGAACCTATTGTCGCAGAAACCAGCTTAAGGAGATGTAGAAGTAAAATTGTCTAGTATTACTGTTTTCTGGATAGATTACAACTAAAATGCATACAATTGCACACATTCTCTGCTGTGTATTTACATGTACAGGCTTTATTTCCCGCAAAGAAACGAGGAGGATGAGCCTGATTACTAGGAAATTATGATGCAGGATTTGTTTACTTTACTTGCCCGTAAGATGGCTCTCCTATGTATGTCGTACGTACATTGCCCCATGACAGCACGTGCTATGATTCATTGCTTAGTGCTATTCAGAGGCGTATAGTACAGTACGATGGAGCAGTACCGGTACAGTTTCGCAGAACTCACTGACATGCACCTTGCGTATGAAGAAATACGTTGCAATGCTCTCGCTGCTGAAAGGCTGTACAGGGAACGATTTCCTAAGAGGAATCATCCGTCTCAACGACTGTTTATTTCTCTCGATCGACGAATGCGGGAGACTGGTTCATTGGAAAGTGAAACGACAGACCTGGCAACATGAGGACCAACCGCACACCTGCTTTTGAAGAGGAGGTTGTAAAGGGACATCCTCCACTAGCAATACCTTCCCTCAACAGTAGTAATCGATACCAGAAATATTTTTCGAATTTATACACACTATGTTATATATCGAGCTAAATCTTATGAAAAGGAATTACCTTGTTTTCGTTGTAACAATCGACATCTACTAGCTCTGAATGTACTGATAAAATAGCTTTTTTTAGAAACATTTGAAATTAAAAAATAGTTATCACACTTTCAGATTTCTATTATTAATTACGCAATCTAGTACTGTTTATTATGTTTATTTCTGGATGCATTTATGAAATAATAATCTAAACTAATTGAAATTTATTTGTGAAGGAAAATTGTAAACCCTTTGGAATATTGTTATTACCGCAGAGTGAAGTAGTAGTAAGCGTGCCACTGGTATGAATGGGCGTATTTTTTTTTTTTTTTGGACGAAAAATGCAATTTCGGCTTTATTGATGTGAAAATTAAAAAGACAGTGCGATACAGTAAAATATGAGGCAATAAATCATCGTAGAAACAAAAAATTCTGCAAAGACATTCTTTTCAAAATTATTTACATCAATTGAACCATGTGAACATAACATGTGCCAATTTCAGCTTCAGGAGCCAGACCCCTAGATTTGAAGAACTGGAGCCAACGGTGAGAGGAAAACTAAGTAAAAACTTTAGTCTAAATCTTATTCTTGTCGAATCGTCTGAAGAGACTTCACCATCGTGGACAGCAGCGACAACAAGAAAGGGAGAGGTTGATTTAAAGGTGCCGGAACGTGTTTGCAGCGGACCCCACTACAACTACTCGTCGTATTGCATGTGAAATGTGCGCTGCAGCACATACCAACGTGTGGCGAGTACTCCACGAGCAAAAATTACACTCTTATCAGTCACAAGGAATTCATGCAATACCTGTGACTGCCTTTGCACCAGGGGTCGCATTGTGGCAGTGGTTGCTCCAACAATGGAATGGTCTAACTGATGTCCTTTAAATTGTGCTGTTTACCCAACGAGGCCTCATTTGATCGTGATAGTATTTCCAACAGCAGTAATATCCAAATTTGGGATGAGGAACACTCTCACACTGAAATAAAGCCACATCTTCAGGTATGTTTCATTGTGAATATCTGGGCCAGCATTGTAGGCGAGACTCTCATTGGGCCATATCTTCTACGTGGCAGTCTGAATGGCCCCCAGTACTTGAGGTTTGTGCAAAGGGTTCTACCTGGGTTACTGGAGAGCGTACCCTCGGCTGTTCGTGAGACTATGTGGATTCAGCATGACGGTACACCGCCTCACTTCAGGTTGGATGTCCGCAACCATCTCAATGCTGTACTTCTTGGTCGCTGGATTGGAAGGGGAGGACCTATTCCATGGCCTGCGAGGTCACCTGACATGAATTCAACTGATTATTTCCTATGGAGATCTCTAAAGTCACTTCTGCATGTGACCCGAGTGGACATGGAGATGGAATTAGTTGCCAGAATTGTAGCTGCCTTTGATGTGATTCGAAACACACCATGGGTATTTGTCAGGGTGCGGCAGAATCTTGTTCACCGATGTCATGGTAGCATTGAGGTTGACGCACGTCAGTTTCAGCACTTACTGTAAGACACAGTAAAAATGGTACGATCATTGTATCAATGTCGGCGTTTGCAGTTAACTGTAACTAACGTAAACAAAAAGGTACCTGTAATGTGATTTTATTCCTGTTATCTTGCGGCGGCGCGGTTCCTTCCGTCCCTTTACGACCAACCTGCACCTACCTGTGAACATTGTCTCCGCATATCATCAGTAGGGAAGCCGAGTGAAACCTACTGCACTTCGACGTGAACCAGGCTGCAATTAAAGTCCCTAATCTACGTTTCGGGAGAAAGTTTTCACACAAATGAAAGTTTGGAAACTTTGTCCTCAATTAATATATCGTAAAACCTAGGTGAACAAGTGTCACTGCCAAGCCCGTGCTAGTCTTAACAAGGTCACTCCTAATCCCTTTCACTCACCTTAGCAAGTTTATGGTGTGGCACTTCCAGAAAACGTAATAGCTACAAAAAATACTGTTTGTTTTTGATTGATAATGCTCGCCAAATATTAAGTCTGTCGGTACCAAATGCCGTCACAGTTTAAAGCCGCCGACCTGCTCAATACCCCACGCGGAATTTATGTCTTTTCTCATCACAAGATTCACTCAAAATTTCCGAAATTTCTACACGCCCATCCGAATAATTATGCCGTCACTTTACCACACTTTTGATGTATGAAACACTGCTAGATCCGGCAACTTATTGTTTCCATGGGAACTACTACTACACACATCCGAACTGTTTCATGGCTGGTCTCCCACTGTTCTCCAGAATACTCTAAGTCTTCTAAACCAACAGAGAAAGACGCGCGAAGAATATTGCTTTACCATTGGTCAGTTTACTCAACAGCCAATAGCAAAACAACATTCTCCCGCATCAATCCGCGCTTTTCATCAATAACCAATCGCAAAATAGTAAACCTAACGACTGCATTCTTTACCGACGTAATTATCTAATATGATGAAGTTTTGCTTATGCATACATTTATTTACTATTGTTATTTATACTTGAATTAACTTTCCCTTTACCATAAACTTACTTTACAAATCTATTCTACAAAAATCCCCTTTGTTCATATCCATACTTCTTCGAAATGTTCCCACACTAAGTCCTACTACATAAATCGTTAAACAATTATCTTCATATTAATCTTAAACCACACTCACGCATCATTCATACTGCTAAAACACATTTATAACATTTTACATACACAAAAAGAAATAATAACACTTTATGAAAATACTAGAACAATTTATGAAAAACATTCTATTACTTTAGTGCACTCTAGTGGGCACAATCGAAACTAAAATCACAGTCCCCCTATCCAATATTTTCCTCTATCGGCTGATACGTAAACTACGTGCTCGTCCAGTCTCGCATCACCATCTGTCACTCTCCAGCTCTGAGACACATCTCCCACTTAACCGCTTCCAAGGCAGGACCGTTATATGACGCTACGCCTCAATCTCCTTAAGCTGGCTCCTCCGACTCCAGGTTCGCTAATTCAAATTGTTCAGTGGAGTTCTTACGGGAACACCTTGTCTGTAAACATTACCATTGACGAACCCTTCTTTGTGTTGGATGAGGAGTACTGTCCCACGGCCGGCGGGATAATGGGATCTCACTCCTATGCATTTTCTTTCCCGTTGTGATGATATGATATCGTTGTCTGTCAAACTCCAGTAGAGAATGAAGAGGAAGTCGTTGGTAGGGTCCTAACTGCCTGTCTGTCTGTAAAATAGGTCATATGGATACTTGAGATAGGACGGCAGACTTTAATACATCAGTGCAACGCATCTATCAAAACTATCATTCGTCACGTTGACTATTGGCTGAGATCTACACTTTTTGCTATACAACGTGAGCTATTTACGTGAGCATTAATTTAAACATTTATGCAACACCAACAGTTACTCATATAAAATACTCACTTTAAGATCAGGTTCTATTTATAGTTTTAACATAAATTTATTGACGTCTTACACATTTATAATAAATAATGCGTTAATATGAAATAAACAGTTGACTACTTAATAGTCTGTGCCTACCCACAATATTGTACATATCAGCATTGTTGTTCGTGCAGCAACATGCGTTGGCGGTACGATTTCAAAACGATACAGTGCGGGTGTACTGACATGAGTATGATGGCAAATCATTAAAATCCTTACTGTTTGAAAGCAAGATGTTCAAAATATTACTACTCCTTCGTGGTATGTTTCTCACGGATTTCAGGTTTCAGAGCGTAAAAATTTCTTGAATATCGTGTCAACCCAGGTGTTTCTGATTACTGGAGTTCGTGTAACAAACGGAAATTATAAATATGGAGTTCTTTATTTATTGTTAGCTGCTTCATATTCACCATTTTCAGCATTATGATCCATTTTTGAACAAATCATCACTGTGTGACAATACAACACAATATTTGGCGCCATAAGAGACCACAACAAATTAATTGTTCCCTGAATGTGGTTTTGTATTAACAGTTTCCCTTTTGCGTGAATGTTGAAAGAAGGTGAGAGATGCATTTTTTACAAATGTAATATTTCGCGAAAAAGATAAATATTAATTATGTGAAGTATATGCAGTAGGCACACTGCTGAAGCTACGGACTTCGCTTTGCACTGGGCTACTAAAACTGTCCATATGACCAGAGACTAAATCTTTGGTGTGTGAAAGTTTTCTGATAACGGCATCACATCAGAGGAAAGACATGGTGTAGCCGCTACTGAGAAATGGCCAAAATGTGTCTGTGTCTAGCACAGCGAATATGTGTGCAGCTATTTCTTGCGGTTGCCATTTCCATGGATCACTGCACATAAGCGATGATGCATCAACACAAATAGAATGGAGAGTACAGTTTGGCCACAGGAAGTACAAGGAATAGTTGCACCTAGAGACGAGACATACAATTGAAAATTTTTGCTGTGCTACTACTTCGTACCTGCAGCGTCTAAACACTGAAGCTAGAACAACTTCGGTCTTTTAGTTTTCCGAAAGAGCGTCCTGTGTTTTGAATGAATTGTATAATCGAGTTTCGTATGAACTTTAAATTTCATTTCATAGACTTCGTTATCCCAAGTCATTATTATTCGGAATAAGATTCAGATGCTACAATCTTATGTTCCAAGTGCAGCGCTATGAATAAAAAAATTGTTTACTGTTGTGGACAATAACTTCGGCTGTAAGTCAACGTACATTTTTTCTTTAGTTGAAAAATCATGGAGCTGCTATTTAATTAATGCCATTAAGTAACGTTTCAGCTAACACAATAACGACCAGCTTTTCTTGTAATCATTTAAAGGAACTGTTGAAACCATCGAAGCCAGTAGATCATGGTAAATTTTACTCCTCACTTAACAATATTAGTTAATTTTATGTGCTTTTGATAATTTAAATTATATATTGGTTGTTGTATTCTGGCTTTGACGTGGTATTTTTGTGGCTTTGATACCTATGACTTTTTAATGAAACAGTATTAGGGTGGCAGGTCACGTCATGTAGATATTATTCTGACACATACTACAGTGATCCCTCTAGTTTTAATTTTGTTTATGACTATTTCAAAGAATCCTTAACTTTTGAGTTTTTATTTTGACTTTAATAAATATATTCTGATCCCTTGAATGTGAAAACTCGTTCCTGTGTGAGTAATGACCGACGTCATGACCTCAAGTGTAAGATATGGTTCAAAAGTAAATATTCCCCTTCAGGATTCGCAACCGGAATATTTCATCCCATGATCGGAACTTCACTAAAGTACAAGTTTAATTAATGAATCACAATGAATCATAAATCGAATAACAATTCTGAACTGAATTTTATAATTAGATTTATTAGTACTCTGCCTCTGTGAAGACAGTGTATTCATTTGCGATATTAGTGTTTATTATACACTTTTTACACATCGATTTCATCAATTTTCTTCGGAATCGATGCCTTTCCGAAAAATTTGTACACCTTAATACGGCCTTCCGCAGCTGAAGTGGAAAAGGTTACAAAGGCGTTCCGAGAATTGTCTGTCATTTGTAAACGGCAAGTGGAGACATATGACGAACAGCTTAGGAAAGAATTTGAAACTGAAGATGAAGTGAGGATCAATGTGACACTGCCATTTCGTGTTAGAAGAGGATACGCAAAACAAATGGATAGAAAAGAGAAAAACACCATTTTATAAATTAAAAGAATGAAAAGAAATAAAATTGCTTTTAAAAAACACCTGCAATGCACTTTACCGAATAATTTCAAAACATTCAGTGTAATATCTTTGTGAACGTGAAAAGAATGATAGAATTCAGGCTGCACAAACTAATTTTCTAGTATATCAGCAAAAGGCAGAACAAAAATAAATGGAGCAGTGAGACTCAAACAGATAGTAAAGGGAAGCACATAGCGGATTAAGATATTTGAGGTTATAGATCACAAAGTTTTAGGGTTTTCAGTACAAGGAAACAGAAAATCTGCAAAAGAAAGTGCTCAGGAGATCACAGAAGACAGCAAAACTAAAGAATGAGAGGGTAATGCGAACAAGGAAAAAGAAATCGATGGAATGAGTAAATAAATCGTGGATGTTGTTTATGGGGTCCAGGGCGGGACGAATTCGAACAAAGGAGGGCTCTTGTGTAACAATCTTACTGTTTAAAGGACAGACCCTTTATCATGATCTAACGCCAGGAAGAAGTGGACACGGAGCTGTGAGGGAAAGAACAACGTAGAAAGGCAGGCAGAGAATAGTGTGACTATTTTTGGGTGACTGTATTAAGAACGTGAAGTGGCCCATGCAAACCATCACTTAGACGGTACACCGACTAATAACGAAAGTTTAAAAACTATATGAAGATTTCGTTTCTTCTTCCTTCTTCTGAGAAACAAATGAGAAAAGACTGGAAAGCTGATAAACAAGTATCCGTCTTTTACACACACGAGAAACGCAGTACTGGTGGAGAACAGTGGCTTTAATATAATTTCGACGACTGACATCGTCGAAGAGAGAACAAACAAGAAGCGTCGTATCAGAGACGTCACGTATCATAATCGAGAACTGTATGTAGCTGTTTATGGGTGGAAATCAAGATGCGGGAAAAAGTCTCAAACATAAATGGCTTGTATAAAAACAAATTTCGTTGCGGGGAAATATAAAAACCATAAATGTCGAGCAGTATCTCATACTGTTTTACGCCCCATGTTCCCATGCAACCGCAACACCCAATCCGGAAGAGGCAGTAAACTTTTGTGGTCGTAAATTTGCTTCGATTTCGCAGAATTCTTACGAAAGAACAGCGTGTAGCATGCGTGGCGGCGAAAAGTTACGAAGGGACGACGTGACACTTCGACTATCACGTCGAACGAAGGAAATGTGTTTCCTGGCTTATCAGCGAGAAGCGGTAAATATCTTAATAGCATAACAGCAACTTGAAAATATTTTCTAGCATAATTTTATTGACAGAAGTTAAAGAATAGTTAATGCTTATGTATTTATGTATTACTAAACGACGAACCATTGCCAAACGGATAACGTGGAATAACAGCTGCATCCCTAGGTGCCCATGTTTGAGTACGTCGTTGCAGTTCAGCTGAAAAGAACTAAAAGCGTTTCTATTTAACGTTGTCGAAATTCTCATTTCCTATTAAAACTGTAATTTCGTATCTGTGCTTACTTCAATGTGAAACTAAAATCCGTTTATTACGTGAACCATTGTCAGTTGCTCCGTACATTCATTCTCTAGGTTTCCATGTGAATTACGATCTACAGTTACTCGCATAGATAAGTTCTTCAATTCATCTGCCCACATCCCGTTATGTCGTTGTCTCTGTCTTCTTATGATATCTAAAAAAGATTTAGTATGATCTTTGTAAGATCGATTCGCCTTACTGCTCGTCTCTCATATCTCCATATCATTTTCATTACAGTTTTATTTACATTTTCTATTTCTGTCTGCTCCTGGCCTTATTTCCTTTTCCTATCCATCAAAGAAATTTACTTGATGCATTAGTCCATTGAGTAATTGCCTTGCTGCTCAGGTTCTGAATAATTTTTACATTCTGAGACCATCTGTAATTAGAGAAAATTAATGACGTAGGTGTGTTATAAGCTTTCCGCTTGTCACATTTAGGGAAACTCAGTTTTATTCACCATAGAAGTTCCTAGTCTTTCTTACTCTTCGATTTATTTCATTAAAGGAGCATGCAGTCATTACCGTCAGATGCGTAAAACACCATAAGTCATCAAATGACACCAGTAATCGAGTTTCGTGCGTACATATTATTTTAGTTTTATTTTACTTGATTTTCAGGCAAATTTTAAATATTTTTATTATGCCTTTCCACTAGAAGTTTCAAGTTATTTGCACTAGAAGAAAACAGTAGAACGACCTCAGTACAATGAATGTGGTCCAGGTGTGCTGCGTATATTCCTACCTCATTTTCCCAGCTTATGAATCTGGAAACAGTCTCAAGGAATGTTCGGACACTGGAGTTACGAGCCTTATGCCCCTTTCATTCCTGAGGTTTGTACCCACCCCGCCCCCTCCCCCACTTCTAATTCAGTGTACTAGACGTTGTAACACCGACACACATCTTTTTGCGTGTAATAAAATATGCCACAAAATCGGTTCCATTGTCAAGAGCTGTCAGTAGAGATTTTAAATAATAAAAATATGACTGACGTACCCTGATTTGAATAATAAGAGTTGGACAAAAGTAATTAACAGTCGTGATGGAAAATTGAACTGTTGTAATGAGAAGGCAAGCGTTTAATACTGGTAAACTGAACAATCTGACTGCAAGAATTTTGAACAGTATAAACTGTCTGAATAATGAACTTTGACATGCAATCTACGACAGTTAGTTTTGCTAAACTGACCCAAGAGCCCAGAACAAAAACTGATACACAACACAAAAATATGTCTCTGAATGACAAACGTTGGTCCTGACTGAATAAAAAAAAAATTTATTCCTTACCTGCATTCAGCGCAGTTCTATGTGTTGCAGAACTGCTCCGTCTTGCGCGCCGCTATGCTAAAGCTGCAAATTACTTTATTTACACACAGACACTCATGAGATGTAATGAGTTCTGTGTTAGTTGCAAATCGCAGTATTGGTTGGTATTCTACTTTTGAAAAAAACTATGATCAACAAAAAATTGTAAGAGAAAGGTAAGTGAAATTGGACCTGCAATAATAAAAGGGTGAATTGAAAAAAAAGTTACCTTATAATTCCTCTCCAGGTAAATAAAAGATTGCATTACACTTCCTCCTCCTCAGACCTGCTACCTTTACACCATCATCTTAATTAAACATATCGATAAAATGGGACTTTACATTTGAAACATAACATTACACCTGCTTCCTCACATCAACACAGTTAACCACTATCTGCTACTGCGCCTACCCGCACAGCAAAGATGATAACATAACCCTGTGATACAGCTTATAACATCGCTGCTCACTCACATGTAACTGCACGAGAGGAAAGATATAACATTTTTGTAATATCCGTTAATACTCAAATGACACCTATCAGGCTCAACAGCTTTCTCAATATCTGTAAATTTCAGAAAAAGGAATTATTTAAAAGTAAAGATTTTTATCAGAACCGACTTACAAAGTTCTTCCCCATCTGTGACTTCCAGGAGAGGCGATAAATCATACTATACAAAGATGTTTACTTTTCTGTTTATGTAATTTGCTGTGTATGCATTAACAGCCTTCGGCTGTCCTAATCACAAAACTTATTAACCAGCGTCGGTGACTTCCTTATTAATTTTTGTATCATCTTTCTGATCTGATTATTAAAATATTTAAGTTTCTTAATACCTATTTTGCAGGCACGTTCCCTACTTGCTCTATTAAGTCTGTACGGTCTGGACCGGATGAGACAGATAAAGTGGAGTGTCTTGAGATGGTTCATTTCTTGCATACGAAGAGAAACAACGCTTGAAGAAGTATGCGAAGACCTTCCAGCATCATTAGACACAGTAGTCAGATGGCACAGACTGTTCGAGTGCGGTCAAACAAGTTTTAATGACGAAGAACGAAGGGAAAGGCCATCTCTCTTCAAAGAAGCGGGGAGACGCGGTGCAGCAATCGTCCCTAGTGTTCGAAGACCGTAGGACAACAATTGAGAAAAGGTCAGAAATAATGATGAATACGTTTCCAATACGTTGTATGGCATTTTGAACATGACAGAAGTCGCCGCCCTCTGGATTGCGTGTCTTCACTCTGGGAACCGAGGAGGTGACGGAAATATAGCAGTGTGTCAAGCCAAGCCGGATGACTTCTTTAATCAATTAATCACCATGGACAGATGCTAGGTGTGTCAGACAAAGATCCAAAGCAAGCAGTGGAAACATGTGGAGCTTCCACCACCGATAAAGGTGGAGACCCTACTCTTCATTTGGGAAGATGATTCTAAGTGTCTTTCGGGCGGCCAAGGTATGGGGCTGACATGGTATTTTCGTACATCAAACCGAATTGACAATGTTACTGGAAGTCGTGAATACGAAGCGCAGAGTAACGTATCGAAAGTAGTGGTTTTTTCCGCAAGACAATTCCTCAGCTCATTCGGCACACTGTAACTGTTTTACTTATTTTTTGTGTATGAGAACTGGTTTCCCATTGTTTAACTTTCGTGTGTGTCTGTGTTGCAACGCGAACCTGAACAATGCAAGTAATGGGCTTACGTAAACACTATCTGATAAAGAGTCGCCACATCCATCAGAAACCGAGTAACGGCGTTACAGTTAACTTCTACCAAAGATAATTAGAAAACCTAACACTGTATACTGAATAAGCTATTCTGTGAAATTGTGTATTGTGCAGTGCAGTAAACAGAGCTACAATACGTGACTTGATAGTACCTGTATTGCAGTTCCAACACACGGAAACAGCGGAGGAAAAGTCTGTATAACATTACTGGTTGAAATTTGAAACAACAACTGTCCTAAATTCTTCTACTAAATGCCCTCTGCTAACGAAACCATAACAAAACTTTACATAAGCTAACACTGAAAATAATTTTCAAAGGCAATACTTAACTGTGAATGATCTTACTGTGTTCAAGCCCTGAACTGAAACAGGCTGTAACAAATTTTCAATACTTATTCTGGAAACGGAAAATCGGTTGTGCTCGAAAGTGGTGAAAATTATAATACAACGCAGCACCAAACCAGGTAAAGCAAAGAAAATGGCTTGCCAAAATGCACAACGCAAGATAAAACAGCTATGCTAAGCACATCACGCTTTATATTTTGAGCAACTGTGTTCTATCGAGTGCAACGCAGCAACACAAAATTAGGAAATAAACTTTCGCGAGGAGATGGTGGTAGAAACTGAATTTACTGAATAATTGTACAAGAAACCACCTTTCAACAGCAGTATCATATATTATGAAACTCTTTCCTTAACAACAATCTTTATGAAATTAACATCTTATTAAGATATATTACTCTGACACATAATACGTTACTGAAATGGTAAATGAGTGGTGAAACTACAACTCTTGAGTGCAAGTAGTATGAGCAGATAATTTTGCCTAATCTCGTCTCAGCAATCAAATTAAATGCCCAGAACATAATAAAGAAAAATTGTGCCAAAATTTCCCCCTTTGAAACACATCATAATTTACGCGCGAGCGACCAATGGAGCTACATTACCTAAGTATGTTCACACTTCTCAAAATCTTCACACATCTCAAATCAACTTACAAATTTGTCGAAATCCATCGTTCTCGCACGCGTGGCAACAGCAACTGATGATTAAAAAAGACCCACACAAAACCACAGCCACACCATGAAAGAAATTTATGTCAAAAGCCTAGTCTCGTTTCCGTACTGCAATATACACTACTGGTCATTAAAATTGCTATGCCACAAAGATGACGTGCTACAGACGCGAAATTTAACCGACAGGAAGAAGACGCTGTGATATGCAAATGATTAGCTTTTCAGAGCATTCACACAAGGTTGGCGCCGGTGGCGAGACCTACAACGTGCTGACATGAGGAAAGTTTCCAACCGATTTCTCATACACAAACTGCAGTTGACCGTCGTTGCCTATTGAAATGTTGTTGAGGTACCTCGTGTAAGGAGGAGAAATGCGTACCATCACGTTTCCGACTTTGATAAAGGTCGGATTGTGGCCTATCGCGGTTGCGGTTTATCGTATGGCGACATTGCTGCTCGCGTTGGTCGAGATCAGTTGACTGTTAGCAGAATATGGAATCGGTGGTTTCAGGAGGGTAATACGGAACGCCGTGTTGGATCCCAACCGCCTCGTACCACTAGCAGTCGAGATGACAGCCATCTTATCCGCATGTCTGTAACGGATCGTGCAGCCACGTCTCCATCCCTGAGTCAACAGATGGGGACGTTTGCAAGACAACAACCATCTGCACGAACAGTTCGACGACGTTTGCAGCAGAAAGGACTATCAGCTCGCAGACCATGGCTGCGGTTGCCCGTGACGCTGCATCACAGACAGGAGCGCCTGCGATGGTGTACTCAACGACGAACCTAGGTGCACGAATGGCAAAACGTCATTTTTTCGGATGAAAGTAGGTTCTGTTTACAGCATCATAATGGTCGCATCCGTGTTTGGCGACATCGCGGTGAACGCACATGGAAGCGTGTTTCGTCATCGCCATACTGGCGTATCACCCGGCGTGATGGTATGGGGTTCCATTGGTTACACGTCTCGGTCACCTCTTGTTCGCATTGACGGCACTTTGACCAGTGGACGTTTCGTTTCTGATGTGTTACGACCCGTGGCTCTACCCTTCATTCGATCCCTGCGAAACCCTACATTTCAGCAGGATAATGAACGACCGCATGTTGCAGGTCTTGTACGGGCCTTTCTGGATACAGAAAATGTTCGACTGCTGCCATGGCCAGCACATTCTCCAGATCTCTCACCAATTGAAAATGTCTGATCAATGGTGGCTCAGGAACTGGCTCGTCACAATACGCCAGTCACTACTCTTGATGAACTGTGGTATCGTGTTGAAGCTGCATGGGCAGCTATACCTGTACACGCCATCCAAGCTCTGTTTGACTCAATGCCCAGGCGTATCAAAGCCGTTATTACGGCCAGAGGTGGTTGTTCTTAGTACTGATTTCTCAGGATCTATGCACCCAAATTGCGTGAAAATGTAATCACATGTCAGTTCTAGTATAATGCATTTTTCCAACGAATACCCGTTTATCATCTGCATTTCTTCTTGGTGTAGCAATTTTAATGGCCAGTAGTGTATATATATTCTATTATCCATGGACCAAGGAACGAAATTTCTCTCGGTATATTTTTTTTCTTTGTTCTCAAATCAGTTTTTACAAAATTACGTTTCTCTGTTTCTGTGTTCTGTAAGTTATTTCCAGGACGCTTAGCTGTGTGAACAAGACCAGACTCCCTTCCTCCCTAACCCCCTCCCTCCCTCTCTCTCTCTTCTCACTGAACTCTACGCTAGTGATGACAATGGTACTGGTAACCAAAGATCATATTGCTTGCACCAAGGACTTCTGCGGCGTAACATATCGACTACTGAAGAATTCTGTTTGAAAAATATCCAGTGTACAGACATGATTTATGACACATCGAATAAAAATACGGCTCACATCACCTTCGTTGAATACTAAAAATAAGCTAGAAACCTTACAACGGAGCTATCTACTTTGCCCCCACGCCCGTTTCGTCTGATGCAGCAACCAGTGAGTAGTGAGCTACTCCTCTTTCGCTTGATGAATAAATCATCGCATGGCACCAAGTTCCGGAATATCGACGCTGTAATATTCAAGGTGAAACGTTGTATGAACGGCTAAGATGCTAATCTTGTGTTATTCTGTGGTCGTAGACTATATTACAGCCGGATTCAACAACCAGAATGTGAGGCCATATGTCCCCCACAAAATGCACCACTTCCAGCGCCAGGACAGCGGTCCCGCCACCTCATTATGTAGTGGAAAGGGAACTTGCAGAAAATGTGGATAGGTTGTTCACAAAGGTAGGAACCCTTGTACAGCCGCTCTGTTCTATGTCGATGACAAGGGCTAACATGCGGTCTGGAGCTGTGACACCAAACATTGTCAGGAGGAAAAATAATCCAGGGAATCAAAGTTCCGAGGGAAATATCCTATTTACAAGCTATATAGGTTGACGCTACTCAGAAATCACCGAGCATTGTGAAGTAAACTAATTCGGTGTCCAAGAAGTAAAATCAAAGAAGGACTTATTTGGTTCAAATGGCTCTGAGCACTATGGAACTTAACTTCTGAGGTCATCAGTCCCCTAGAACTTAGAACTACTTAAACCTAACTAACCAAAGACATCACACACATCCATGCCTGAGGCAGGATTCGAACCAGCGACAGTACCGGTCGTGGGGCTCGAGACCGTAGCGCCTAGAACCGCTCGGCCACCCCGGCTGGCTAGGACTTATATAGACTTTATAAACTGAAGCTGCCACAAATATCTATGGATGGAAGCGAACTTACGATGGTGGATTTGCCGCAAAATGAGTTGTGTATCGTTCACCAAACTTAAGTTATAGACAAACACTAGTATGAAATATCAAACTAAAACCCAAGAGACAGATCAGAATTCAGTAGTCTGTCCGCAAAGATTAAATCACTACCTTCCCGAACGAAAGAGAAATTGGTGGTAAAGAGATCTAAAGCAAAAAGAGGCACCCTAAAGCCATTAGATCACACTGCTTTCGTCTTTTGTGATGAAGCAGACTAAAGAACAGTTTATATGAACATGAGAAGCTGTGGGAGTCAACGAAGAAGTCCGAACATCCATCTGCTCTCTGTTCCAGATCGACGTGTAGATAGCGGCAAGAACACAAAAAACAGGTGATAAAATGGTTCCGATTTTCCAGTGGAACGTAAATGGGTGTAGTGCACTTGTGGAGAAGGTTACACTTTTAGCACAGGGCAAATAGCTGTGCTTGCGTTTGTAGAAAATACTTTTTAAATTATGTGAGTAACGTGATCTAAGGGGCTACAGCCTTCATAGCATGAATGACCACAGACGGGAGCGAACTAAGGAGTTTGTAAATGATTATCCACTCTTCGAACTCCCCTTACACTCTAGCTGGAAAATCTTAGTTAGAATGCTTCATGTGTGATACAGGATGACCATATTTTCACTCTCCTTACCCTCAACCAGAGGTCTAGAAAACGAGGTTCTCAGCAACATCATCAAACAGCTCCATTGACTGTTCGAAGATTAGCGCACACAATGTAGTAAGGGGATCAACCACCACATGCCGCCTAAGTCTAACTGCTGGGAACCACTTGTTGTTAGAAACATGTGATTCTTGAGGACGGGGAAAAAAACGGAATTTGTAATGTTCCCCAACTGTTAGCGGATATCGTGACTGTGTGTATTCGCGCAGTAGCACTGAGACGATTTTATGGCTGCTTAATTGACACTGCAATTACAATAAAACCTCTCTGTAAATTACAGTATATATGTAATGTTAAATGAGCCGGACCGGCTACTTACCGTTCTCTCTCTTCCTGTTCAACCATTATCCAGTACGGACGCAATAATCTGTGTTACGTAGAGATTAACTCATTTTGCTTAATAATAGTTATTTAATTTCATTGTGTTTATCAGTACGACCAATCATTTTTTCCTCAGCGTTTTTCATGCATTGGTTAACTAAATGTAGCTTACTGTGTGTGGCGTGTCTGTTGGTGAATGACCGTTTATTAACGGCAGCTGTTAGTGTAATACGACTGGTTTGCTTTCAAAATAGAACCTGCATCTAAAATTTCATCTTTTGCAAAACGGTGCCCGATAGCATTTCGGCGTAAATTACGTTCCAAAATTTTACTCGCCAACAGACAATCCCGGTAGAGAAGCCTAGCTAAAAAATATCAATCATTACCTATGATGGTAATAACTGCATTCCAATTGCAATACTTAAAATATATTGTACACGATTTTCGAAGTACGTAATTTTCTTGACTAATTGAAGGTTCAGTTAACTAAATGCAAAATAATATAAAATTAAATAATAAATGTAAATCCACCAATAAAGAATGCTCCTCTAGTACAGGAGTTATTTATGTATGTATACGTGTACTATTGTAAATGTGGTATCTACAAAAAATTTGTATATTTCTGTTACATGAAAAATCACTGTAACAAGATCTGAGGCAATTTCAACGAGCTGGCTAACACGAGACGTGGAGCACGTTCCTTAAAAGAAAAAACCATGTCTCGAGACGCTGAAGCACAGTAAGAAAGGAGGAAGGACATTATTGTTTTCCTTTGCCCTGATGTACAAAAGTCAGTTACGGAGTGTTAAATTTAAAAAAAGAAAAAAAAAAGTTCCTCACAATAGCTTCCTAATATTTTTTTGTTAACTTTGAAAATGTTGGTGTCAGCAAGATGGTCGCTTTCTAGAACGACTGAGAATCATCGCGGGATTGTTTTATTGTAAATCGCTATACATTAACAGTAGTTCTTACTAAATAATGTTTGCCGTGAGTAAATTGAGGAGAATTAACGGTCAATTTTATTAAATTCAGTGAGGTGTATTTTTTTAAATTCGTGGGCAAAGTCGGTAGAAAGATTAAAATGGCCACACCACCCGGAGTAGAATCAGTTGTAGACAGTGGGGAGCAAAATACGGCGAGTCACGAAACTGAAAATAATGAATTGTCGGTGGGCGAAAATGCATCTACGGCCGAACATACTGAAGAACCCACCCACAGTGAATCAGCAGGACTACCTACTAATTTAGCGGAACTGTTCACATATCTCAGAGAACAGATGCAAGGTTTACATCGCGCTATTCTTGAACAAAATGCACAAGTTCAGAAAAAAGTAACAGACAGATTGGATGCGAACCTGCAAACTGCAGCCACTGAAATGAGAACTACTATGAGTGACAGTTTAGACGTAAAACTGCAAAATGTTACTGACAGTTAAGAAGCAAAACTTCAAAATCAGACTGAGGGTTTAAATGGAAAACTTCAAACTGCAGCCACTGAAATTAAAAATAATATAACATTACCAAACGATAATTTGATCGCCATAGCCAATCAGATAAGAGAAAATGTCGCCACACAAATTCGTGACGACCTTGATGGAAAATTCATTAACATTGAAACTAATTTCAAAAATATTTGTGATAAATCTGACGAAATGCTAAAAACATACACGCACTTGCGAAGCTGTCAATGATGTAACCAAGCAGGTCGCCCCAAGTTAATGCAGCACAACGTACATAAGAAAATTATGTGCAGCAAAAAGCTACACAGGTACAGGCACTCGCTATCGATATAAGCGAAGTTTTTAGGGAAAGGCAATCAGTTTATATATGACGGTAGTATCTGTTCCCGAAAGAACAGTTACCGTGGATGACCATGCAGCTTTGCTAGAAATGAAATGATAATTAAATGGACACCCTAGCTGCAAACAGGCATTGATGTACTTCATTGGGGACATGTTGAAAATGTGCGCCCCGACCGGGACTCGAACCTGGGATCTCCTGCTTACATGGCAGACGCTCTATCCATCTGAGCCACCGCAGGCACAGAGGATAGTGCGTCTGCATGGACTTATCCCTTGCACGCTCCCCGTGAGATCCACATTCCCAGCATGTCCACACCATTACATTCGTAGTGCACCTAATAGATGTTTGCCCATCATACTCATTACGCGTGGCAGATTAACCTACCAGGTCCCGTACGTGTTCGGGCATAGCGTGTGCGTTCACACAAGAAGGTCAATGGCCGGGAAGCCATATTTTAACTATATATGACGGTAGTATCTGTTCCCGAAAGAACAGTTACCGTGGATGACCATGCAGCTTTGCTAGAAATGAAATGATAATTAAATGGACACCCTAGCTGCAAACAGGCATTGATGTACTTCATTGGGGACATGTTGAAAATGTGTGCCCCGACCGGGACTCGAACCCGGGATTTCCTGCTTACATGGCAGACGCTCTATCCATCTGAGCCACCGCGGGCACAGAGGATAGTGCGTCTGCAGGGACTCATCCCTTGCATGCTCCCCGTGAGATCCACATTCCCTACAAGTCCACACCACTACATTCGTAGTGCGCCTAATAGACGTTCTCACCGGGAGCGTGCAAGGGATAAGTCCCTACAGACGCACTATCCTCTGTGCCCACGGTGGCTCAGATGGATAGAGCGTCTGCCATGTAAGCAGGAGATCCCAGGTTCGAGTCCCGGTCGGGGCGCACATTTTCAACATGTCCCCAATGAAGTACATCAATGCCTGTTTGCAGCTAGGGTGTCCATTTAATTATCATTGCAGTCAGTTTACTCTTGACATTGTAAACTCGTTGAACATGAAAGAGGAACAATTTCAAGAATGTTTACGGTACGAACTGCCTGTAACCGTAAAGAAAGCGACAAACGAAGCTTTGTCTACAGCAAACATGTTAGGTGAAAACACCGAAGAGGTTTCTGAATGGAAACAGGCACTTCCACAAGAAGTAGACCAACTAATAATGGAGCTGGCAGCGATAAAAAAGGCAGCAGGCAAGGCTCATTGACGTGTCAATAAGCTGCTAGAGGCGCAGTCTGTGATATCTCAAGCAGCAACACCTATCAGCTGTTTGGCAACAATGCCCAGCCCGCAACCCGTTCACATAGCTTGTGAATAGGGGGTGGCCAGTTCTCTTTCTAACATAACTGTGGAAGACACTTTACTAAAACACAGATAATTTCAAAGTTTTACACCGGTTTGCAAAATACCAGACCCTGTAATTTTTTATGAAGGTTCCTTGGTATACTACCTAAGTCATGGAACGATAAACAGAAAATACAGTTTGTCACTACCGGTATTCAAGGTGATGGAGCCTTAAGAGCGAGTGATGTAATAGATTATTGCCATGTTGTTGTTGTGAGCTTCAGTCCTGAGACTGTTTTGATGCAGCTCTCCATGCTACTCTATCCTGTGCAAGCTGCTTCATCTCCCATTACCTACTGCAACCTACATCCTTCTGAATCGGCTTAGTGTTATCATCTCTTGGTCTCCCTCTACGATTTTTACCCTCCATGCAGCCCTCCAATACTAAACTGGTGATCGCTTGATGCCTCAGAACATGTCCTACCAACCGATCCCTTCTTCTAGTCAAGTTGTGCCACAAATATCTCTTCTCTCAATTCCTATTCAATACCTCCTCATTAGTTATGTGACTACCCATCCAATCTTCAGCATTCTTCTGTAGCAGCACATTTCGAAAGCTTCTATTCTCTTCTTGTCCAAACTATTTATCGTCTATGTTTCACTTCCATACATGGCTACACTCCATACAAATACTTTCAGAAACGACTTCCTGACAGCCGGCCGCGGTGGTCTAGCGGTTCTGGCGCTGCAGTCCGGAACCGCGGGACTGCTACGGTCGCAGGTTCGAATCCTGCCTCGGGCATGGGTGTGTGTGATGTCCTTAGGTTGGTTAGGTTTAAGTAGTTCTAAGTTCTAGGGGACTTATGACCTAAGATGTTGAGTCCCATAGTGCTCAGAGCCATTTGAACCATTTTTTCGACTTCCTGACACTTAAATCTACACTCGATCTTAACAAATTTCTCTTCTTCAGAAACGCTTTCCTTGCCATTGCCAGTCTACATTTTATATCCTCTCTACTTCTACCATCATCAGTTATTTGCTCCCCAAATAGCAAAATTCCTTTACCACTTAGGTGTCTCATTTCTTAATCTAGTTCCCTCAGCATCACCCGTCTTAATTCGACTACATTCCATTATCCTCGTTTTGCTTTTGTTGATATTCATCTTATATCCTCCTTTCAAGACACTATACATTCCGTTCAACTGCTCTTCCAAGTCCTTTGCTGTCTCTAACAGAATTACAGTGTCATCGGCGAACCTCAAAGCTTTTATTTCTTCTCCATGGATTTTGATACCTACTCCGAATTTTTCTTTTGTTTCCTTCACTGCTTGTTCAATACACAGATTGAATAACATCGGGGAGAGGCTACAACCCTGTCTCACTCCCTTCCCAACCACTGCTTCCCTTTCATGTCCCTCGAATCTTATAACTGCCATCTGGTTTCTGTACAGATTGTAAATAGCCTTTTGCTCCCTGTATTTTACCCCTGCCACCTTCAGGATTTGAAAGAGAGTATTCCAGTCAACATTGTAAAAAGCTTTCTCCATGTCTACAAATGCTAGAAACGTAGGTTTGCCTTTCCTTAATCTATCTTCTAAGATAAGTCGTAGCGTCAGTATTGCCTCACGTGTTCCAATATTTCTACGGAATCCAAACTAATCTTCCCCAAGGTCGGCTTCTACCAGTTTTTCCATTCGTCTGTAAAGAATTCGCGTTAGTATTTTGCAGCTGTGACTTATTAAACTGATAGTCTGGTAATTTTCACATCTGTCAACACCTGCTTTCTTTGGGATTGGAATTATTTGATTCTTCATTAAGTCGGAGGGTATTTCGCCTGTCGCATACATCTTGCTCACCAGATGGTAGAGTTTGTCAGGACTGGCTTTCCCAAGTCTCTCACTGCGTAAATATTTTGAGAAGTATATAAATAAGACGAAATATTGGTATGAATCAATGCCCAAACGAGAAGTCATAATTAACAGTATCAATTAAAAAAAAACTATTTCATGTACCAGATTCAGACGTAGAACTTTTCATGTCAACGCTTGATTCTATTGACCTGTTTCATGAAGAAGCGAACAGAATGGGGGCAGTAATTTTCAAGTATCGAGTAACAACAGTAATAACTAGTACCAATATCACAATGAAAGAGGTAATTGTAGCGAAAATGGGAATAGTTTGCCTCCGTCTTACAAAGGTAATAATAACCTAGGACCAAGGGATGGAAAAAATTCTCCTCCTTTAAATAAGAGTAGACAAGACAACAGGTGTCATCCAGGGTACAGTAATTACAATATTAATAACAGTAATGAACCAAACCGCTAGCAACCGATACCACAGCAGTCAAACAGTAATTGGCATACTAACACAGGAACCAATACACAATCAGCTGGCGCTCCTGCACCACCAAACAGTGCCGTTAAACACGATAGTTCTGAACAAAACTGGTGGCAACAGCCACCAGTAAGAATTACAGGAAGTGGCGAGCAACACTACAGCCAGCACTTTAGGGACGTTAAACTTAAATGCGACCTCTTACAGCCCTCATATGGCGGTCGAGGAACAAGCAGGGAGTAAATATGAGGGCGTGTACTTAATAATCAGGGCAAAAATCTGAGCGATGAACTTTCCGAAGAAAACCATTTGAGGAAACTAACAGAAAAGGAAACATTCCAAGCTTGATTTCACGCAGTTGTAGGTGGGATACCAACTACAGTTACTGTATACATAGGCGCTGCTACAAATTGTATGGCTTTAGAATTCTATAACAAGATTTGTGAACTTCTGACACCACATACGCTGCCAGTACACAATTGTAGGATCCTTGGAGCGTTTGGAAATAGGCCTAAGTTAAAGGGTGTACGTATGCGAACTCATGTATTAGTTGAGGCAGGTAATAGAGCTATAGACAGCACATTCCTGGTTTGTGAAGGTTTACCAGTGAGCGGCGTATGGGGAGTAAGTTTCTTACAAGAAAGAGATGCTGTAGTTAACCTTTATTGCGGCAAATCTGTGAATGGGAAGGGGATAGCCCTGCCACTCATTAAAAGGAAGCCGATTCACAGTAAGTTATATCAAGGAGTCCCAATCAAATACATAAAACCAGAGGTAATTTTATGTGACCTTGAATTTCCTATATTGCCAGATGGAACACAACCTGGCCAACAGGAATTTGATGTATAATCTTGCAGACAGGAAATACGAAGCAAAGCTTATGAACCAGTTTGTTTCGACACTGTACAACAAAAGGAAATGATTAACCTCTTAAACAAATACATACCTCCTTCTCATGAAAACCCGCGTATAATTAAAGGATATGTGTATACCATGCAGGTAAAGCCTCACGAAACAGTTTGCCACCCCTAATGTTCTGTCCCGTGAGCCAACAGTAGCTGTATCGAATGAAATCCGTCACATGTTACAACAAGATATAAAGAAGTATTTCGCTGAGTAAGCATTTCCTACAGTGGATATACCTATGTAAATATTACGAGAATTTGTAAATTTGTCAGTACGTAAGACATTTCACAGTATACATAGTAGACTAAAGAGAAATCTATTTTCTTCGTGTGCATAAGTAAATCTTAAGTAAACTACAAACTTTCACATTAGTAGTAGAAATTCAGAAATAATCTTTTAAGTAAAGTCATTTCGTTAATATTATGAACAGAAAAGTAGCAAGGATCTTATTTTGATGTAATCTTCGTACCATTCTCGTGGATGCAATTATTCCATTTCTTTTGCTATGCAGTTGTAAGTAAAGAAAGTAAGGCAGAGGCCATGCAGATGATAAAGTTATTCTATTAACAGATTTTAAGTTTCGTCCAGATGCAACGATTAGTACTAGGATAAAATAATTTTCTGTTTATGCCTAGCATGTAGTTTGCAAACATAAACAGCAAGCTACTGTGGGTCGTGTTTTAAAGTGAAGTGATAAAACTACTGAGATTTTAGTTCGATAACAGTGAAATGGCCACTTTGTGCCGTAAGCAGATTCATGTGCACTAATTCTCGGGACTAATTTAAACGGTACACATCACTTTGTGTGAGGTGAAAACCATCGGTGATGTCCTTAGCTCCAGTAATAATGGATAAACTCGCATTACATGCTGACAAAAACACTGTAAAGCTAGGCGTCACTACCGTAAACAGCCACACAAAGAAATTAATGTCGCGAACAATTGTAAGAGAAAAAATTTAGAAAGTTATAGAACATAAACACCGTGTAAATGATACAGTTGATACCAACAACAGAGTACATAAGCTGTGGGATTTTTGTTTGAGCACATTTCTAAGTAACATGACACGTACCGACAGGACATGAGTAATTAGTTGTCAGTGGCGAACAGAACTGTCGGTGGTGACTGGTGCACGTCAATTAGCATTTCACGGGAGGGCTCTTTATACAAGAGAAAAAAGAAACTTCTTTTATCAAGTGACGTTAAACGCGTGATAATACAATTTTGCCTTGTGAAATGAATGCATACACTTTGCACTAACGTCGAATGGACGGCACTCTTAGTGCCACGCGAATTTAATTTGTGTACTCACCTAGAGGACAGCGTTGAAGTGATGTGATGATCCGCTGAAGTGGAACACAGTGAAGTGTTATTTGGAACTCAGTGTGTATGGCGCATAAACTGTGGAACAGACTAGTGCTGGAACTTTATGAATGTGAGGTCACATGTGACTTATTACACACCGACGCGAAGTTAAAGCGCTTAAGAAACGAAAACTTTGATATACATTTTGCAAACGTGTAATGCACGGTATTCTGCGGACATTAATAAATGTGCGGAAACCGAAACTAACATTAACGTGTTTGTGCAGTAACAGTGTTTATGTCAACTGACAGTAAAGTGCATGAACAAAAATCATACATACACTCCTGGAAATTGAAATAAGAACACCGTGAATTCATTGTCCCAGGAAGGGGAAACTTTATTGACACATTCCTGGGGTCAGATACATCACATGATCACACTGACAGAACCACAGGCACATAGACACAGGCAACAGAGCATGCACAATGTCGGCACTAGTACAGTGTGTATCCACCTTTCGCAGCAATGCAGGCTGCTATTCTCCCATGGAGACGATCGTAGAGATGCTGGATGTAGTCCTGTGGAACGGCTTGCCATGCCATTTCCACCTGGCGCTTCAGTTGGACCAGCGTTCGTGCTGGACGTGCAGACCGCGTGAGACGACGCTTCATCCAGTCCCAAACATGCTCAATGGGGGACAGATCCGGAGATATTGCTGGCCAGGGTAGTTGACTTACACCTTCTAGAGCACGTTGGGTGGCACGGGATACATGCGGACGTGCATTGTCCTGTTGGAACAGCAAGTTCCCTTGCCGGTCTAGGAATGGTAGAACGATGGGTTCGATGACGGTTTGGATGTACCGTGCACTATTCAGTGTCCCCTCGACGATCACCAGTGGTGTACGGCCAGTGTAGGAGATCGCTCCCCACACCATGATGCCGGGTGTTGGCCCTGTGTGCCTCGGTCGTATGCAGTCCTGATTGTGGCGCTCACCTGCACGGCGCCAAACACGCATACGACCATCATTGGCACCAAGGCAGAAGCGACTCTCATCGCTGAAGACGACACGTCTCCATTCGTCCCTCCATTCACGCCTGTCGCGACACCACTGGAGGCGGGCTGCACGATGTTGGGGCGTGAGCGGAAGACGGCCTAACGGTGTGCGGGACCGTAGCCCAGCTTCATGGAGACGGTTGCGAATGGTCCTCGCCGATACCCCAGGAGCAACAGTGTCCCTAATTTGCTGGGAAGTGGCGGTGCGGTCCCCTACGGCACTGCGTAGCATCCTACGGTCTTGGCGTGCATCCGTGCGTCGCTGCGGTCCGGTCCCAGGTCGACGGGCACGTGCACCTTCCGCCGACCACTGGCGACAACATCGATGTACTGTGGAGACCTCACGCCTCACGTGTTGAGCAATTCGGCGGTACGTCCACCCGGCCTCCCGCATGCCCACTATACGCCCTCGCTCAAAGTCCGTCAACTGCACATACGGTTCACGTCCACGCTGTCGCGGCATGCTACCAGTGTTAAGGACTGCAATGGAGCTCCGTATGCCACGGCAAACTGGCTGACACTGACGGCGGCGGTGCACAAATGCTGCGCAGCTAGCGCCATTCGACGGCCAACACCGCGGTTCCTGGTGTGTCCGCTGTGCCGTGCGTGTGATCATTGCTTGTACAGCCCTCTCGCAGTGTCCGGAGCAAGTATGGTGGGTCTGACACACCAGTGTCAATGTGTTCTTTTTTCCATTTCCAGGAGTGTATTATACGTTTTGTATCACAACGCAAACATGTATACTATGTAACCCACAGCAATCACTGAACAAACTGATTTAAATTAGTGTTGCAAGTGATTACAACTACTTGCTAATAAAATTCTTTTTACGGAGTGTGTATTAAAAATTGTGTTACTGGCCCGAGTCTACGAATGTTTCATATTAATCCCGTATCCTGAGCTGACTGGATGCTGTCTAGCACAACCGGTCCAGAGCTCCGCATTCTTCTTGCACCATCGCTGATCGTCGTAGCTCGCACGTATGCAGATTTTTATCAACATCGCGAGCACGCCACCGTAACCTCTCTACACCACAGTAACGGCGAAAGCTGTAGCCCGACTGACTTCGCCTAAAATGCGTCGCCTTTACAACCGTCGAGCAACAATGAATAATGTTCAACTGAGCGATTATTGTAAACTGTTTAAAAAAACAAGTATTTCTGTAATGAAAACCCATACAATGGTTCCTTAAAATTACTACCTTCATGTTTTTTCTAACGATATAATTTCTTCATCCTAATTAGTTGTACTAAATGATCTGATTCTGTCAATGTGTAATGCTTTTAAAGTGTATAAGAAAGGAACTGGATGCCTACGCCTTTCCTGTCGTTTGGCCAGGTTCCGGCAGGATCGCACCCGAAAGGGAAGGCAAATTACATTCCTGGCAAAGCGAAATCAGGCTCCAGTTCAAACGAATAAAAGGAAAAAAAATATGTATATAAAACAAAATCTATAGACTAAAAGTTAATGAAGTGATGTAATTTTTAATCTTTTTTTCTTAAAGACTTAGAAAACTTTTAAAACTATAGGTGGCTGTGTAATGTTCCCCAAGTGTTAGCGGATTTCGTGACTGTGTTTTCGCGCAGTAGCGCTCAGACGATTTTATCGCTGCTTAATAGACACTGCGATTAGAATGAAACCTATCTGTAAATTACAGTATCTATGTAATGTTAAATGAGCCGGACCGACAACTTTTTGTTCTCTCTCTTCCTGTGCAGCCATTGTCCAGAACGGTTGTAATAATCTGTGTTACGTAGAGTTTCTGTCTTTTGTACTCATTTGCGTAATAATAATCACTTAATTTCATTGTGTTTATAATTACGACCAATCGTAGATCTTTTCCTGAGCTTTTTTCATGAAATAAATAAGTAAATGAGGCTTAGTTTGGGTGGGGATGTCTGTTGGTGAATGACCGCGTATTAACGGCACCAATCAGTGTAATACGATTGGTTTGTTTCCAAAATAGAACCTGCATCTAAAATTTCACCTTTTGCAAAATGATGCCCGATAGCTTTTAGGTGTAAATCACGTCCTAAAATTTTACTCGCCAACAGACAATCCCGGTAGAGAAGCCTAGCTAAAAGATATCAATCATTACCTATGATGGTGGTACCTGCATTCCAATTTCAAAATTTCAATATTTAAAAAATATTTTGACATGATTTTTCAAGTACGTAATTATCTTGATTTAATTGAAGGTTCAATTAACTAAGCCAAAATAATAAAAAATTCAATAATAAGAATAACAAAATTTAAAACTACCATTAAAAACTGATCTCTTGCATGGGGACCTTCTCTGTCATGGTTCTATCCTTGCTCTCCACAGCCCCTTGCGCACACTATCCAGCAGGAAGTAGAACGTGGCATGCAGTCCAATGACCTCCATCTGTATTGATCTACCAGAAAGAGCAATTCTTGAAATAAAATGGCCTAAATTGGTGCTCGGCAAGGCTAACTGGAGAATGTACATTTTGTTTGAGGGTAGAAACAGCGTCCAGCATGGGGCTGATCATTTCACCAGAAATATCCACCACGCTGCTGAAGTATCGATACAGAAGTTTTCGGAACAGCCTTGGAGACCACTTGTCCCGTGGTGGAGTGAGGACTGTCGCTCCGCAATGATGGACAGGCACACAGCCCTGCATTGGTTAAAATGTTGATGATACGGTGCGAACCTTGCAGCCTGTCGGGTGGCGAAATAAAATGACATGTTATAATTAAGGGGAATGAGATGATATCGTGACACCAGTTAGTGAACACCGGCAGTCCCTATAAACCAAGTCATGTATGGGAACCTATTAGGAGGATGTGCCGGCCGGAGTGGCCCAGCGGTTCTAGGCGCTTCAGTCTGGAACCGCGAGACCGCTACGGTCGCAGGTTCGAATCCTGCCTCGGGCATGGATGTGTGTGATGTCCTTAGGTTAGTTACGTTTAAGTAGTTCTAAGTTCTAGGGGACTGATGACCTCAGCTTCTAAGTCCCTTAGTGCTCAGAGCCACTTTTTTTAGGAGGATGTTGGGGAGAGGTGGGAGCTGCCCTATTAATGTTGTAATGAACAACTTGAGTCTTCTGACGAGCAAGAAAGACATGGCGTAGACAGTGGCTTAAAATTTCGCTTAAATCACCAACACAGCAACCAAAATGAACTTTTTGTCACTACCTTGTGCTTGCTGAGAGAGACAGTCCGGACTTTACTTCTGCTTGTAATGAAGTTTATAACTCCCCTCTCTCCATGTGCATTTCGATTCAACGTTCACTCACAAAGTGGCACGGCACCAAGTCAGACAAAATCCATTGGAGCATGTTGCCCCTAAGGAAATTCTCCAATTCTAACTTAATATCGGTGACTGGACACTTCCTGAAATCTGGAAGGACAGGAAATACCCAAGTCTTGCCCTTAACTTGGAGTGGATAGTTTATCGTCACTTCGTCTGAATGTTAGAATCCAGGCAGCCCCTTTCATCGCTATTAGTGCATGTTCAGGAAATATAGCAATACCGTTAATAACCAGGGACTGCTAAGGCGACTATACACAGACTTTCCTACAGAAATAGCACTTAACTGCTTCTTGATGTTGAGATGATATGTTGTTTGGAGGCATAATATCCTCCGATAGGTACATATACGGAGCTTTCAGGGACGTCTTTCTGTTTTTGTATAGTCCTTCCTCTCCCATCGTTATTTTAGTATCAATTCAGTAATGTTTTATAGGGTCATTTTATAAGAGAAATCTGTGTCCCACAAGGTGGTGTTTTAGGCCTGACTTTGTTTTTAATAGATATAGGTAGCATAGCAACACAGTAAGCAGACCTTTGCAAAGGTCTTCAGTTTCTTACTCATCTTCCAGTCTTGCGACTGATAAACGCCAGATGTAGACGGCGATTAAGACACTTGAGTAATGTTCAGTAACGACTGGTTTTAAGATTTCGTCAGAAATGTTTGTCTGGGTTGTTTTTAACCACTGTCGTCGTCCTATTAATGTTCAAGAACTTCAGATCAGCCGGCCGCGGTGGCCGAACGGTTCTAGGCGCTTCAGTCCGGAATCGCGCGACTGCTACGGTCGCAGGTTCGAATCCTGCTTCGGGCATGGATGTGTGTGATGTCCTTAGGTTAGTTAGGTTTAAGTAGTTCTAAGTTCGAGGGGCCTGATGACCTGAGATTTTAAGTCCCATAGTGCTCAGAGCCATTTGAACCAACCACTTCAGATGAGGGCCATTGTTCTAAATTTCAAACAATCATTGAGTTATTTTAACCTCTGCTTCTATCAGAAACATACGTGGCTGTCACAAATGTGGGACTACAAAATTCGGCCTCTCACAGACCCTAACATTTTAAAATTGTTAACACCGGGTACAGGGAGCAGAATAGGGAACACACCGAGCATACCCGCTCCAGAGATTTTGGTTGGCCATGGCTTGATGATGGATGACAGATGTACGGATTTGATAAACCGTTATACCTTACGGTACTGAATTCAGACACGCATGCTGGCATTATTCTCGCAACGGGCGCTTTTAGAACGATCCCCGTTGGTAGTCTCTGTGTCATAGCTGGAGAACGATCACTTCACATAGAGGGAAAATAGCTATGGTGAGATACGCGTAAAATACTATTCCATATTGTACCATACTCTTGCTCGATCATCGATGCCATCTGGACTCCGAGGAAAGAGTTATCTCTCAGAAATCGATGTGCGTTATATTCATGTTCTGCGCAAGGAAGCAGTGAATCGCCAGCTTATCATCTTCTGAGGCCCAGAGCTGTTTCAGATTTGACTAATTTTTTTTTTAAAAAAGAAAACAATCCAAATGTAATTTTCATATACAAGGTCCGATTACATTAATGTGACTACCACTTATGTTCGACATCTACGTGAAATGATCATTCAGAGACGGTAGGTGGCAGCACTAGCACATAAAGGTTGTCAGGGAAAGCACAGCAGTCGTTGTCGTAATGCGGCAACAGAGCGATTTACGTAAAGTTCAAATAGTTCAAATGGCTCTGAGCACCATGGGACTTAACATCTCAGGTCATCATTCCTCTAGAACTTAGAACTACTTAAACCTAACTAACCTTAGGACATCACACACATCCATCCCCGAGGCAGGATTCGAAACAGCGACCGTAGCGGTCTCGCGGTTCCAGACTGAAGCGCCTAGAACCGACCGGCCACACCGACCGGCTTTACGTAACGTCAAAAAGTTAATTAGTAAGTTACGTGTTCCATTTATCAGTTTCACGAAAACCGTTATGATGCTGAACGTGTCAAGTGCATAAAAAATGCACACATGAATCACGGTTTCTTTGTTTGTTTGTTTGTTTTCTTAAGATTAAAATTTTTACCTAACCCATTCTCTTAAATAGCACAAAATGCATATATTTTACTTATAAATTTATTTCGTAGAAATATGGGAACACTTGAGGCAATACTGACGCTACGACTTATTTTAGAAGCGGGATTAAGAAAAGACAAAGCTACGTTTCTAGCATTTTTAGACTTAGAGAAAGCTTTTGACAATGTTGACTGGAATACTCTCTTTCAAATTCTGAAGGTGGCAGGGGTAAAATACAGGGAGCGAAAGGCTATTTACAATTTGTACAGAAACCAGGTGGCAGTTATAAGAGTCGAGGGGCATGAAAGGGAAGCAGTGGTTGGGAAGGGAGTGAGGCAGTGTTGTAGCCTATCCCCGATGTTATTCAATCTGTATATTGAGCAAGCAGTAAAGGAAACAAAGAAAAATTCGGAGTAGGTATTAAAAACCATGGGGAAGAATTAAAAACTTTAAGGTTCGCCGATGACATTGTAAATCTGTCAGACAGTAAGGACTTGGAAGAGCAGTAGAACGGAGTGGACACTATATTGAAAGGAGGATATAAGATGAACATCAACAAAAGCAAAACGAAGATAATGGAATGTAGTCGAATTAAGTCGGGCGATGCTGAGGGAATTAGATTGGGAAATGAGACACTTAAAGTAGTATAGGAGTTTTGCTATTTGGGGAGCAAAATAACTGATGATGGTCGAAGTAGAGAGGATATAAAATGTAGACTGGTAGTGGTAAGGAAAGCGTTTCTGAAGAAGAGAAATTTGTTAACATCGAGTATAGATTTAAGTGTCAGGAAGTCGTTTCTGAAAGTGTTTGTATGGAGTGTAGCCATGCATGGAAGTGAAACATGGACGATAAATAGTTTGGACAAGAAGAGAATAGAAACTTTTGAAATGTGGTGCTACAGAAGAATGCTTAAGATTAGATGGGTAGATCACATAACTAATGAGGAGGTATTGAATAGAATTGGGGAGAAAAGGAGTTTGTGGCACAACTTAACTAGAAGAAGGGATCGGTTGGTAGGACATGTTCTGAGGTATCAAGGGATCACCAATTTAGCATTGGAGGGCTGCGTGGAGGGTAAAAATCGTAGAGGGAGACCAAGAGATGAATACACTAAGCAGATTCAGAAGGATGTAGCCTGCAGTACGTACTGGGAGATGAAGAAGCTTGCACAGGATAGAGTAGCATGGAGAGCTGCATCAAACCAGTCTCTGGACTGAAGACCACAACAACAACAAATTTATTTATTCCTATTCAAGAATTCATCTTTGGTATAGAAAGACTTGTCAAGGAGATATGATTTCAATTTATTTTTGAAACTATTACTGCTGTCTGTCAGACATTATACTTCACCTGGTAATTTATCGAAAAGTCTTACATCAGCATATTTACCCCTTTCTGTGCTAAAGACAGGTTAAGTAGAGAACAGAGTAAGCCTTTCTTTCTTCAGATATTATAATCATAAATGTCACTCTTGTTTCTAAACTGGTCCATGTTGTTGACAACAAGTTTCCTTACTGTGTAAAAGTACTGCGAGGCTATTGCAAGGTTTCCTAACCACTTCCTTTATAACAGTGAATACTTTTTACCTAAGCCCCAAAATACTCTTCCGTTTGACACCAGGGAGTGGAAGTATGCAAAGTACGTTAGCTTGCTAATTTCTATATCCTCAAATTTATCAATTATCCTGATTGCAAAAGCTGCTGAACGTAGTCGCTTTAAGAAATCCAATATATGAATTATCCAATTGAAATTCTCATCTACGTTTACAACCAAAAACTTAGTATTCTCTATCCTGAATACTGACTTCTGTTGATGTTTATACTTATTGAAGGAACTGTACTCCTAGCAGTAGAAAATTGGATATACTGTGTTTTCTGAAAGTCCAGAGAAAGCCCATTTGCAGGAAACCAATCTACAACTTTTTGTAATACAGTATTTGTCTGCTCATTGGCTTTCCGATCAAGGGTTGAAGCGTTACCGAAGCCAGGGGGCTACATACAGTGTCTTGCTCATTGGCTTTCCGATCAAGGCTTCTCCAACAGGCGCCTGGGTCATGACCCATTCTCACTGCTGTATATTGCCCACGAAGGACGGAATTGGAACGACAGTAGCGCAAATGGACGTTTACTGAGTGGCATCGGGTGGCTTTTTCAGGTCAATCAAGTTTTTTGTTCCGCCGGACAGATGGCCGTTGTCGTGTACGGCGTGGAACGTCTGAAAGCGATGGGACCAGGTTGGAGGAGAAAGAGTTGTGGTGTGAGGAATGTATTTGTGGCATTCCTGGACGATCTCGTCATTCTTTACTGGCCAATGGATCAACAGAAGTAAGCATCTATCCTTGGGGATCATGTCTACCCCTACATGCAGTTTGTTCTTCTTCAGCAAGATGGCACCTACCAGCAGGCCACTAAAACATATCACACACCTCACAGTGTACGTGCGTGGTTTGAGAGCACCAGGGTGGGTTTTTCGGTACACACGAGGTCATCAGACTCCTCGGATTTACACCCAGTCGAGAATATGTGAGACCATCTCGATCGGGCCATTCGCGCCATGGATTCTCAACCGAGAAACCTAGCACAGCTGGCCATGGGACTGGAGTCAGTATGATTCCACATTCCCGCCGATACATTCCAGAACCTCTCTGACGCTCTTCCTCCATGTCTCGCACCGATCAACTCTGCAGAAGCTGAATGGGCCGTGCACAGGCTCGCGTTGGTGCTGTTTGTAGGTTTCCGCCCTGTGTTGGAGGCCAGACGGTATCGTTTACTTGGCATGGTTGCGGTTATTTGTCTTCTGCTCGTGTTGACTGGCGCCACTCGGTTTCGCAAGCGTTGCCTGTCCGCTAGTGGCAGCAGCGGCGGTTATCGGTGTGTAGTAACTGTTGTTTTTCTGGTGGTGTGAGTGGGACAGTTTGGTTGGGGATTCAGAAGGAGCCAGGTCTGCGCTGTGCCAGAAGACGTCGGGATCGCTGGTGGCTCGCACAGACTGCCGGATGGAAGGGCTGTGATCACGAGGGTGTTCGACCTGGTCATAAAACTGATACAGCAAGCTTTAAGATGAGTGCTTTTCAATCCAAACAGTGAAAACTCCACCATTGTGATATCTCGCGATTCTCCAGTGACTTGGGTTCTTGTTGTTGCTCATAGTGTCGCCGAGGCGAAGAACAGCGAGTGGAGTGCTTGGGGTAGGCGGATCTGATTAGTTTTCCGAGACTTATTATTACTATTTACTGCGTTCAACTTGTTACAATTTGATAAGTTCAACCAGCGGTAATTTTTCTTGCCTGGTGAATGCTAACGCCCCAGTTATTCTCCCTGCGGGTTAGTGTATGTAACGGCAGTGTACGTTTCCTCACCTTGCCGCTACTGTCCGGTAAGGCGTGTAGCTCTGATAGCTTTCCTGATTGTAGCCCGGTGGTGATTCTTCTACTCTGGTGGTAGTGATTCCTTTCTCGTTCCGTGCGCTCTAAGCGCAGTATTTTGGTGATGTAGTGTAGACCGCTGGTTCCGGCTTTGGCGTATTGTTCCATCGTTGCATTTGGCTTATCGGACGTCAGGTAGCTACAGCATGACTATCATGAGTCATTCGTTAGACTGCCACTAGTCTGAGTTACCATCTTGTGCAGTGAATGCAACTCTTGGCTGTCTATCTCATCTCTCGCGAAAGTGTTTGTTGCCGCACCTTTTCAGAGGTCGATTCCTGGAGCACCGTCTGTGGCCCCTAGGTTCTTGTAACACACGTGTCTTCTGAAAGGAGCTCTGATGGCCTGTAGTTCAGTGTAACGCTCCTTCAGACCATGCCTTCTGCGGGTATCATCTGCCTCAGTACCTTTTAAGGAACTTATGCACTGGTCCTTGTGTTTTATTATTGTATTATTTATTACAATACCTTGTAATGCCTACATTAAAGGTTATACACGTCTAGTTAATAGTTCTGATCACCTTCTGGAATAGATCTAGCGGTGTAGTCTTCAGTGGCTGTTAAGGGTTGTGTTACAAAGTTACCATCATCTTATTTCACCCATATGGTGATGAGTAGTTTGTTTCTTAATTAACTTTTCCTATTGTATTTGCTGTTTTACAGCAGATTTCTAAATTTTTTATATTATTGCCTTTCCTTGCGTGTAAGGTCTTCAGCCGTGATTGTGGTTATTTGCGTTAAAATTATAATTTGGTATTTGTATTTTAGCAGTAAGCCTTAAAACCTTATTTACTGCTATTCCTGGCGTCTGATGCCTTCTGCTGTGTTTGTGGTGACTATACCTTTAATATTTCACTACCTGTAATCTGTAAGTTGCCGCAAGTTTTAAGCAATTCTTAATTTATTACAATTCCTGGCGTGTGAGGCCTTCTGCCCAGATTACAGTGGCTTGCTTTTAAAACATCATCTGCTGTATCTGTATTTAATGGTGATTTGTTAAAATGTAAGTCACTGGAAACACTATTATTTACACAGTTGTTTATTCCTTGATTAATACCGTGTGGAATTTTTATTTATTGTTGAGTCTCGAATTACTGGTTTAAAATATATTGTGTGTAAGTGTAAAAGGCAACCAATAGTAACTGATTACAGCCCCGTCTTCAATCGTAACCGAATCCTGCCTTCCCTTGACTACCAGGTTTCAGTGAATATTCAATCTTTTGATATGTGGTCAAACTGAAGTGACTGGACAGTCTGTACCTGTAATAAAATTTTAGATGAGCACGAAAATTTTGATACTGAATATTCAGATACCTTGGCTGATCAAAGGTTCGCCCTTTAGAATCCGCTTAAGAGATTTGTTTAGAATCCACTAAGCTGAGCTGTGTACGTATCTAAAGGCAATGGAGTGAATGAGACGAGACCAAGAGACCGTGTTTCTCATCAGCCCGGATTCCTTTAGCGTTCCTTTAGGTCACTCAACAAATGCAACTGCAGAATAAATTTGCAGATTGCACAAGATACTCTTCTTATGCTGCAACAACGTGGAAAATTTGCTTTATTCTGCCGGATGCCAGGGCACGTGGGAGTAACGTGAAATGACCAAACTGATATAGTAACAAAGGACGCCACAGTTAACATACAACGATATATCGCTTTGATTACACTGAAGATGTTGCGAACAACTGTCATATCATCATGCCATGATATGAATGCAGAATGTCGCAGATTTGGAAGATCTTATGGAACGCATTTTGTATCTCGAAACTCATCTAGTAATAAACTTGTCAGAACCGCTGTCACCATGGATTTGATCGATCCTCCCCTTTTCCTCCATCCACACCACATTCTGACCACATACAGAACCATATTTTGACCTGTCGGCAGGAAGTGTAACTATTATTTCTTCCAGCAAACTCTGCGATCGAACTGATTAATGACGACAGCACTCTAAACAGCTCAATTATAATCACCTGATATGTCTTTCTATATATCATTTCTGTAAGAGAGCCTGATTTCGACTTCCGAAATTGAACAGTCGAGTGGTAAGGCTGTGACCAGCGATACACTGCTTGTTCGTATGTGGCGTGTCTAGTGAGTTGGTTGGTTTTCAAGTATGAAGACACGGATAAAATATTTAAATCAATAGATGTACCGTATCGTGTGCACCACAGAAAAACAGTGATTAATACTGAATAAACTGTGAACTGTGCGCTCTACTTTTATGCGAAAGTGAACTTCGAAAATTAAAAACGTGAAATAGACAGAAATTTGTGTGTCATTGGTGAAACAATGCACGTCCATGATACCAGCTTTGGACGTTACGGGGAACGTGTTTTGATTTGAAGTAGCCTTGAACCGTGTCATGTCAGTCACTGAGCTGAGGCTATTTCATGTGTGCTACAGAGCACAAATGTACTCCATAAATATGTCTATGCCACGCATTTCTAATTGTGCACACTCTGCAACCACAATCCCACTGAGTGACGGTCAGGAGTGGTATTTTTACCTGCAAACAGCTGTAAACGACTTTATTATTAACGCAGATTCATTAAATATCAGCACCATGCATCATCATCAATGCACTATCTCAGAATGCTGCAACGAGGGGAAATGTGGGCAAAGCAGAGAACTTCGAAAAAGACAGCGATATTAGATTAGCCTCTGATATGGTAATTTTAATGCAGTGTTTGTTTTCTCTTTTGTTGCTGTCCCAATATTGTAATTTATCAGCCTACTACAAGACTGACATTGTAACGAGACCAACATATAAATGTAGTGTTTGTTCCATACCCCTACCTACGTTTTTTACTAATCCCAGTCATTCAGTGTATTAACTGTATTTCCCACATCCTGATTTCCCACATTGCAAATAAATATTTTTTTGAAATTAACAGCTTTGTCAACAGTGTTTATTCGTCGTGCACGTGAACCTATCATATGTGTGCTTCATTATGATTGTCCGAAAACAGCAGCACGAGCGAAATTTAAATTTGGCAGCTAGGGTACACGTGTTTGGGACTGGTTTGTTTACAATATTTCACGAATTACTTGTGATGGACGCGTCAGATAAATCCGAGTAACTAGGCACAGTTTGGGAGGCCGGCCAGTGTGGCCGAGCGGTTTTAGGCGCTTCAGTCTGGAACCGCGCGACCGCTATGGTCGCAGGTTCGAATCCTGCCTCGGGCATGGATGTGTGTCATGTCCTTAGGTTGGTTAGGTTTACGTAGTTCTAAGTTCTAGGGCACTGATGACCTCAGATTTCAAGTCGCATAGTGCTCAGAGCCATTTTGAACAGTTTTGGATGCACTGCACATATTTTTCAACTACATAGGTACTACATGCTTGTGGCAACTATATTTAATGATAGAGAGGAAAGTTTATGCTATTTTCTGGACTCTTGTTTTATATGTTTCAGTAAAATTACAGGACGAGTGTATAAGTGTAGTTTGATTCCTTCTGAAAGTACTGCGTATTTAACTGCAATTTTCAAATTTCAAAACAGCAGACATGGAATTAATCACTCTCGACTAACACAAAGGTTAAATTAGTTTAAATTAGTGGAATTGGGTAGCCAGTTAATTACATTATAATTTACTCTATTTATATAACCTTCATTTTTAACAATATAGTTTGGTCTACTCACTTCGGCAGAGTCATGATTTTCTTTTAACGACACTCGTTCCGAAGATTTTTGTAACACCCAACCACTTTTGTCATCATGATCGTAATCATCATGATGAATTTCATGATCCACCATCCTGACGGATGTAAACAGCCTCACCACTGCTCATACTGGAACCTAGACTTCTGTAGCCAACTCTATTTTCTTGTGAAAGTGCTAGATATTCTGGAGATGTTCTATGAATTTTAAAAGGTAAGAAAAGGTACTGGCGCGTAAGTGAAGGTGTAACGACCAGGGCTGTAAGTCCTTTCTCCTTGAACTGGAAGGTTACGGGTTCCAGTTCGGTTTGTCATACAGTTTTAATTAGCCAGGACGATTGAAAGAAGTACACACGGTGCTGCAGAGTGAAAGAGTATTTGGGAATCTTATGATGGCCCCGCATTTCAGTACATAAGCGTTTAAGGGACATGTAACCTACACAGCTAGTTTAACCCATTGATGCACTTGTCCACTGCAGTGGATAGGTTTCAAAGAATTAACAGCTGTCAACCTCAGGGTTATAACCTATGTAAACAAAACTTATCCGCAGAAGCATTTGACACTCGAGGAAAGTTGTTGCTTAATATGTGTTCAGATGACCGGACAAAATTTCCCATAACATCGACACTGCTTTTATGTAAGATGAGAAATCCGCCGCTGGCCTCGTGAACAAGGAGCGCTGTTAGCCTCTTCAGTTACAAACTGTTAAGTGACGTCAGTACGGTTGTGGGTGTGTCAGGGGAGGGAAGGAGAGGCTGAGTCCTTTGTTTGGAGGACGCCCCGCCGGCAGACTCTGGAGGGACTTCCGCGCTGAACGTCGCATTGTGCAGCTACTGTTTCCCGGACGGCTCAGGCGCAACCTGCGAGGTATTACACCTGTCGAGCACCTGACGTCATCCGCTCTCTGTCTCGTCCCAATGCGGTCGCCGCTATTCCGAGACCAGCCTGCTGCTCCTGGTGTTGCGCAGTTCGAGAACTTCTGTGGTCTTGATCCAACGTGTTCCCAGTGTTACGCAGAACTGACATCGACTATTCGTATGCCACATCTCGTACCCGTTCATAGATGTCTATTAATTTCAGTTTGTCCCTACTTGCCTCTTAGTATTGTAATGGTACTTGAATTACGTAACCATTACGGTACCTCATCTGAACCTCTCGATACCAGTAATATTCTACTGTGTTCCGGTACAGTAGTTGACATATTTCTGAGACAACATTCTGATTTGATTTCATTAATATAAGGGTACTTTGATACATTAATATGTTTATGTTGCAATGATATTATGCTTATGTGTATTCTTTCTTTTGTCACTATGATCTTTGACGTACCTGTAACTTGATTTTTGGGCGCGTAAGCAGTTAGTTAGAGAGTCGGACCTTGAGGAGGTTAAGTCTTGGACGTCATGTTGGAAAGACGCGTATTGCAGTCAGCTAATAAAATGTTAACTTTGACATTGAGGAAGATGTTTTCAAGTACGTTTTGAATTGTGAAGTGATGTTTTGTGTGTTACATGGTATTGCAACAAAAGCAATGAAAAACAAGTGTAACTTAAATTCGGAGTGCTGATTGCTTTTTTACATCACCACTGTCCTGCAAAAGTGTAATCTTCAAGAATGGTTTGTGAAACACATCTATAAAACTTTTGAATGTAGCAGAATAAAACCTAGGCCTCTTTGCATCCGAGCTTGGAATCATCACCACCCAGATTTTTGACGATTGAGCCATGATTTTACAACGAGACCAGCGTGGGAAACACGAAAAGATGAGTGCCTAGTTTATTCATCATTACATGAAATAACTTTATTAACTGTGCTCTAATGACACCTGCCACATAATACACTTCTGGAAATTGAAATAAGAACACCGTGAATTCATTGTCCCAGGAAGGGGAAAATTTATTGACACATTCCTGGGGTCAGATACATCACATGATCACACTGACAGAACCACAGGCACATAGACACAGGCAACAGAGCATGCACAAGGTCGGCACTAGTACAGTGTATATCCACCTTTCGCAGCAATGCAGGCTGCTATTCTCCCATGGAGACGATCGTAGAGATGCTGGACGTAGTCCTGTGGAACGGCTTGCCATGCCATTTCCACCTGGCGCCTCAGTTGGACCAGCGTTCGTGCTGGACGTGCAGACCGCGTGAGACGACGCTTCATCCAGTCCCAAACATGCTCAATGGGGGACAGATCCGGAGATCTTGCTGGCCAGGGTAGTTGACTTACACCTTCTAGAGCACGTTGGGTGGCACGGGATACATGCGGACGTGCATTGTCCTGTTGGAACAGCAAGTTCCCTTGCCTGTCTAGGAATGGTAGAACGATGGGTTCGATGACGGTTTGGATGTACCGTGCACTATTCAGTGTCCCCTCGACGATCACCAGTGGTGTACGGCCAGTGTAGGAGATCGCTCCCCACACCATGATGCCGGGTGTTGGCCCTGTGTGCCTCGGTCGTGTGCAGTCCTGATTGTGGCGCTCACCTGCACGGCGCCAAACACGCATACGACCATCATTGGCACCAAGGCAGAAGCGACTCTCATCGCTGAAGACGACACGTCTCCATTCGTCCCCCCATTCACGCCTGTCGCGACACCACTGGAGGCGGGCTGCACGATGTTGGGGCGTGAGCGGAAGACGGCCTAACGGTGTGCGGGACCGTAGCCCAGCTTCATGGAGACGGTTGCGAATGGTCCTCGCCGATACCCCAGGAGCAACATGTCCCTAATTTGCTGGGAAGTGGCGGTGCGGTCCCCTACGGCACTGCGTAGGATCCTACGGTCTTGGCGTGCATCCGTGCGTCGCTGCGGTCCGGTCCCAGGTCGACGGGCACGTGCACCTTCCGCCGACCACTGGCGACAACATCGATGTACTGTGGAGACCTCACGCCCCACGTGTCGAGCAATTCGGCGGTACGTCCACCCGGCCTCCCGCATGCCCACTATACGCCCTCGCTCAAAGTCCGTCAACTGCACATACGGTTCACGTCCACGCTGTCGCGGCATGCTACCAGTGTTAAAGACTGCGATGGAGCTCCGTATGCCACGGCAAACTGGCTGACACTGACGGCGGCGGTGCACAAATGCTGCGCAGCTAGCGCCATTCGACGGCCAACACCGCGGTTCCTGGTGTGTCCGCTGTGCCGTGCGTGTGATCATTGCTTGTACAGCCCTCTCGCAGTGTCCGGAGCAAGTATGGTGGGTCTGACACACCGGTGTCAATGTGTTCTTTTTTCCATTTCCAGGAGTGTAACTTTGTTGTTGCCCGAAAATGCAGTATTTAGCAGCGTGAGCAACACCACAATCATCATTAAATTTTGACCTTTGTTGTGGTAGGGTTGTTAGAGTATGTGTACTGAGGCCGATGTGCTTCATAAAATATTCGATCAAGTACACTTTCTATTTGCATTCACATATCCCCATAATACTGTGCTATGAATTCTTCCATCAAGTATGTTTGTGAAACCAGAAAACGGTAAAAAAAAAGTTGGAAATCAATTTATGCTGAAATACTAAAGTTATTTACTATACAGTTTAAATCCGAAGTAATTTTTCAAAAATTCATTACATTCTATTGTGTCAGAGCTAAACTATAAAGTTATTATCCCTGCTAAACAAAACGAGAATTGTAAATTTAGAATTAAATGCAACTGTAATGAATACGAACTGTAAAGAATACGAACTGCAATGGCTCCGTCCGCAGTGTACGTTACAATTTAGCCGAAGGGAGATTACAAGTAAAGAAGAGACTGACAGTTCATTACTAATCGAGAATATTATTCAATATTAAGCAAAACCGACTTTTTTCTCTGCCTAAAAATGACAAAAGCTGTATAGCACAGAAAACCGACTGATCATCAAACTGTTTTTTTACTAATGTGCAGAACATATATTTTACCCAAAATATTAACTTTACAAGCAGATGTACCATTGGTTCATTCTTGTAGTACTATTAGGCTTAGATGTCAAAGAAATACATGAATTTTTGTAATGTGACAAAGAGACGCGTGCTATATATAGTAGGATCATGCTGTAATGTTTCTGGCTTTGCAGCCATCATATTGAGGTACAAGAAGCTCTTCTTAGAGCAGTTGAGATGGCGGCAGTTGGAAGATGACGTAATGTGCGTTGGGAAGTTCAGCACCAAAATGGTAATCTTCTATTATTAATATTAGATAAACTAAACAGGGTATTTACTTGATTTTCAAATTAAAGTATCTCTCCATAGCGTGCTATCACTCCATTGCTTCAGAAGTATTAATAACCAGCACAATAATAACCAACTGCGAAACGAAAGGCAGACGAAGCACTTCGGTGATTTTCGGATCGCTCCTAACTTGGATGCCGGGCGAAGTGATTCGGCTCTAAGATCAGAGCTCGTTCGGCAGTCTCTGAGGACGGACATGTTGTCCGCCACGGTATCAGTTGAGAACTGCGTGATACTTATTACGGAAATATAGAGTTCATTGATTTGTCGAAGACTAGAAGTCATTTGCGACTCTGAAGTGGAAAGTAACTGTGCAGTTTTTCTCATGCGGCTAATAAAAAGCGAGTGGCATCCCAAATAAACAAACTGATTGGAAATGTAAACACTTCTAAAACAACAGTTCAACGCTAAGAGTTTCTTACAGCCTGAAGATAATGAATTCACTACCTTTCTGCTGTTTTCTGTGCAGGAGAATGCAGGTTGGTTAACATTTATTAGAACTTAAGCATTCCACTCAGGGTGGTGCAAGCAAGTAGGCACCTCGCGTGTACTGCAGTCTTATTACAAATGCGATCAGTGACACGTCATCCGTGGTAACACAGAGGAGGTATGAAGAAGAGAAATATATTTGAGGGAAGAAGTTTATCATACGCACGTATATATCACTCTCTCTCTCTCTCTCTCTCTCTCTCTCTAACTCTCTCTTTTTCAGCTTGCCGTAATGAGAATACAGCTGTATTTACTATTTATGCATACGTTGTCCCCAATAGGTTAGCAGTATATGATGAAGCTTTTCTGTTTTACGATGTATATTTTTTTCCTCCTGGTACTCGATAACCACGTTAAGAGTCCTTTCAAGTTTTTAATTCTTCCCGTCATTAATCAACTCCTATACGACTCATCCGATTTAAAAGTGTTACAAATAAAGAGCATAGAAGCCCTATGGAGTAGAAAAAAATGACCGGTCCCCGGACGTTTCTAAAGACAGCTAATATGTTTAACCAACAAAAGCCACTGATAGAATCAAGACTTTATCATTACTTGCACCTTTTCTACACTGCGACCTGAGGGTGGCATTCCGGCTGTCGCTACAGGCACAGTCGGAGGAACGCTTAGTGTTCAGGTCAATTTCCGTTGGTGACTGCCACTGAAGAAAATAGCTGATACTGTATGGAAAAATACTCTGGTCATATGGTCCCAGAAGGTAACTCCTGCAGGTTAATCTGCTGCACTTGAAACACACGACTGACTAACGGAGATAACTGGAATAAATTTTGATTCTGCACACACTGTGCAATGGGATTACATGACATACTTTGCTAAATATCATAGTGCGATGAGATTTACATACTGTTGGGGATGCGGGGTATTGCAGTTCAATTTGTGCGCAGAGACGTTTCTAAAAGTAATTTTTCCATAAGAAAACTGATATCGCGTTTACTCGTATGAGAGGTTGAAAAAATGGTTCAAATGGCTCTGAGCACTGTGGGACTTAACATCTGAGGTCATTAGTCCGCTAGAACTTAGAACTACTTAAACCTAACTAACCTAAGGACATCACACACATCCATGGCCGATGCAGGATTCGAACCTGCGACCGTAGCGGTCGGGCGGTTCCAGACTGTAGCGCCTAGAACAGTATGAGAGGATTTAATGCCCCAACTGCGTTGATAAACTGTTCTTTAAAAGTGCTTTTCCCAAATACGGAGGCGTCAGATCCATAGTTAATGTGAGACACTAAAAACTGTACAAAATCCAATGTTTCTGACAGCCTTCTTGCAGACAGGTGAGACCTGTACTTTCTTCTAACTGTTGAGCACGGTCTTTTGTTCGAAGGACCTACCGTAGATTATAGGCAAATGAGGGCCTAACTTAGCCAAAAATTCAGTACAGGATCTAATTCCGTCGGGTTCTGATTGTGTTCAGTTTCAATGATTTCAGCTGTTTCTCAAACTGACATTTAACGTCTCATTTCTCACATTCAACAAAAAGATCCTTCTCTTAGAAACAGGGACAATGCGCAACTCCCCTGTGCGCGTAGGCGATCTGTAAAATAAGAAAGGACAGAAAAACCGAAGATGCCTCTCACGGGGAACCAAATCGTCTTAGGCCAATTTGTGTCAGACCCAGCCGCTCGCCAATTCGACAGTAGTATGGGGTACACTTCATCGACGTCCCACCTGTTATTGACAAACAAACCGAGGTCATCTGAGTAAGTAAGACGGACCACTCTTGCGTAGCCAAGCACTATGCCGTTGCACATTGAATCCAGTTGGCGCAGCAGACCATCCAAAGAGATTGGAAACAGCCCCATGGAAAATGGACAGCCCTCGTTTGCTGAGGTTTGGACATTTAGCGAGTCCGACAGCTTTCCGTTAACCACAAATCGCTACTAAGAGTTGGGTAACGGATTCATGACTGCATTGGGAAACTTGATGTCTAGATGAAATTTCAACAGAATCTTCCTTAGATATGGTGATTGATTTTGTCGGGCGCTTTGAAAAGTCAACAGAAATGATAGCAAGAGTTGTTCAGGTAGTTGTGGCACTGGCTAGGACTGTGGCCTCTCTGTATGTAAGCAGGTGTCGAAGGTAGTAGGTTCCAATGGTTCAAATGGCTCTGAGCACTATGGGGCTTAACTTCTGAGGACATCAGTCACCTAGAACTTAGAACTACTTAAACCCTCTTAACCTAAGGACATTACACACATTCATGCCCAAGGCAGGATTCGAACCTGCGACTGTAGCGCCTAGAACCGCTCGGTTACTCCGGCCGGCGAAGACAGTAGGAGAAGAAATCGCGCAGCACTGATTGTCACCAAGTACTTTCTTCATCGCCGTTTTTAGGCGAGTAGAAAAGCAACGGAGAACGACTCTATAGTCGGCATTCAACAGACTGACTGGTCGTTAGTTTTCTATTTGCCATTTTCGAGTGGCTTTTCGACAGTAGTACAATGATACCTTCTAGGAATGCTGCGGGAATTGGAGTGTCATTAACTACTTCACTGACGAGCTCTGTCATCGTTTTGCCCATCATGTCCCAGCGCCGGAGGTACATGAGAGAGATGGTTGGCTGTCTGCCCCTGACGCCTTCCCTGTAGGGCTAGGCCGGCCGCGGTGGCCGTGCGGTTCTGGCGCTGCAGTCCGGAACCGCGGGACTGCTACGGTCGCAGGTTCGAATCCTGCCTCGGGCATGGGTCTGTGTGATGTCCTTAGGTTAGTTAGGTTTAAGTAGTTCTAAGTTCTAGGGGACTTATGACCTAAGATGTTGAGTCCCATAGTGCTCAGAGCCATTTGAACCATTTTTGTAGGGCTAGTTTTTATAGCGTCCTGAACTTCATCTTCTGTGAAACATTCGTATAGAAATGCCCTATCTTCTCTGGTGAGAATGTTTGGCACTCCGTGTACAAAGCTATCCAGCGCTACGTCATCCAGTTCTTTTCCTTAAACATGTTACTAAAATACCCATGCGCTTCCGAGACCATCGCAGCCAGGGGGTATACTGTTCTTTGTTTCCCGCTTTGTATCCGTCCAGGCGGCGGAGCTTGTGTTTCCGTATAAAATGGTAAACGTAGATACTGATGACTAGTTGACTTCTAGTAATCGTGCCCTAAGTTTGATTTTTTCGTTCCGTAAGAATATCTGCCTAGGTGCGTTTAAATTGCCTCTGAGGTCAGCTTGTACGAAATTCTTATACTGGAGATACGATCCCATTAAAGACTTTCGCCAAGACGCTTCCTCTGCGCTACAGAGTTTCTGGGTCTATCTTAAAGCTGGTTTCGAGGTAGTGAACCCCAATCTGTGGTGTTGTAGAAGTTTGTGCAGTTGTGGAGACACTGATTCCTGCTTCACTAGAATTCATATTGAAGTGCGCCGTCCTGAAGATGTTGGGTATTTAGTCTCTAGATTCCGAGCCTCCTCTGTTTCAGTAACTACGTCGATTTTGCTCCGCACGTGTAAGCACAGTGATCAGAGAATGCGAGAGGTGTACCTCAGTGCTCACTATAGCAGTGGCCAGATTTTTCGTCGCGTAAATGTGGCCATTTCGACACAGTCCTGTGGCCCATTAATGAGTAAGCTGTGTGAGTGGGAAGGAGCTGTCACCACGTGTCTGTTAAAACAAGCTCATGTATTAACGTCTGCTGTGCGTGACAATAGTTAGGCCTCTGCTGTTGGTCAACGTTGTCGGTGACAGAACTGAAGTTGCCTCCCAGCACTGTGACGCCGTCGTAGCCTCTTAGAGTTGGCACACATGAGAAGTAAAATCTGAACACGCGAGTCTGTTGTCTGTTCCAACGACTTGTTGAGTCCATGCGGCGTCGATATGCTGCACTACAACGGGCGAAAAGAGGCCCCACACGGTATTAGTAGATATCCCATAACTTTTCTCATTTCAGTGTACCTAAAAGATGAAGAAATATGGAGAGGAAAACTCAGCGTTTGCTCCTGCACCTTCTCCACTATCCACTTTGTTCACTCAGTTTGTAGTACTGAAGTGACTTTTTCTATTTAGAGACTTGCAGCAGCCTGTTGTGTTTTATTTTCCTCACACAATAAATTTTAACAAAGTCTTCCAAGTGTAAGTTATGCCGTTTCCGCTTGGCAATTTGGAATCATTTTATTCACTACCATTGCGTTCCAATCGTTAGATTCTGGGTCGAGCTTTGAAAGAGTCTTATAACCTGGTACGTACTCGAACTTAGGGGTCCTCACTTCTAGTACAAGGGCTACATATGTTTTAACGGTCTTAAAAATATTATCGAGGTATCTAGCTTGATTTTCAGAGTCGTAACAACAAAAGCATTCCAACAAGCTATAGTACGAGGATCACTCCTAAAGAAATGCACACTATTTTTTTAAAAATACAGATTTCATTCTGCATGTGTAAAAGATTTGGAGTGTGTAGATACATCCTTCCCGCTTGTTTTCAAAGATAGTTCCATGAGTGGAACCGTCACAGCATGTCTTCAAGATGGCTGCTGCACTTGACGTTGGTCAGAAGCAACGTGCTGTCATAGAATTCCTGTGCTGTGAAAACCAGACAGTGGGTTGAAAAGGTTGTATGGAGATGCAGCTGTCGATCGCAGTACAGTTAGTCGGTGGGCAAGCAGGTTACGTGATGAAAGCGGGCACGGCAGTATTGAGGATTGTCCTCGCAGCGGCAGGCCTCGTACTGCACACACTCCAGACTATGTGCAGAGTGTTAACGAATTGGTGACTGCTGACAGACGCATCACAGTGAACTAATTGTCACGCTACGTTGGGATGGGGGAAGGAAGTGTTTGCACAATACTGAAAGTGTTGGCGTTAAAAAAGGTTTGTGCCAGGTGGGTTCCCAGGATGTTGACAATGGCTCACAAAGAAACAAGAAAAACGTTATGCAGCGAACTTCTGGAACAGTACGAGAATGGTGGAGATGAATTTCTTGGAAGAACTGTGACAGGTGATGATACATGGCTCCATCATTTTTCACCAGAGACGAAGAGGCAATCAATGGAGTGGCAAAATGCAAATTCAAACAAGAAAAAAAATTCTAAACCACAGCTTCTGCTGTAAAAGTTATGGTTACGGTGTTTTTCGATTCCGAAGTACTCTTGCTTGTGAAGATCATGCGAAGTGGAACCACCTTCAATTCCGATGCATATGTGACGACACTGAAGAAACTTGAAGCTAGACTGAGTCGTGTTCTACCACATCGGCAAAAGCACGATGTTTTGCTGTTGCACGACAATTCACGGCAACATGTCGGTCAAAAACCATGGAAGCGATCACAAAACTCGGATGGACAACACTGAAACACCCGCCTTACAGTCCTGACCTGGCTGCATGTGACTATCATCTCATTGGGAAAGTGAACAAAATGGTTCAAATGGCTCTGAGCACTATGCGACTTAACTGCTGAGGTCATCAGTCCCCTAGAACTTCGAACTACTTAAACCTAACTAACCGAAGGACATCACACATATCAATGCCCGAGGCAGGATTTGAACCTGCGACCGTAGCGGTCGCGTGGCTCCAGACTGTAGCGTCTAGAACGGCTCGGCCACGCCGGCCAACGGGAAACTGAAAGATTCTCTTCGTGTAACAAGGTTTGAAGATGATGACTCCCTTGTGCACGCTGCCAAACAGTGGCTCTTACAGGGTGGTCCAGAATTTTACCGTGCGGGTATACAGGCGCTGGTTCCAAGGTGGCGTAAGGCAGTTGAGAGGGATGGAAATTATGTGGAGAAAAGAAGATGTGGTTGCTACGTATCTACACACTGTAAAACTTTCAAACATGTAAACTAAGAGATGGATTTTTTTTAAAAAATAGTGTGCATTTCTTTTTGAGTGATCCTCGTACATAGACACTGAAGTGACGAAAGTCTTGGACAGCGATAAGCACACTCACAGATGGCGGCAGTATCACCTATATAGGTCATAAAAGGCCATTTCATTGGCGGAACACTCATTTGTTCTCAGTTGACTGATGTGAAAATGTTTCCGACAAGATAATGACCTCACGAGGTGAATTAACAAGCTTTTAAAGCCAAATGGTGGTTGGAGCTAGACGGATGAGCCATTCCATTTCGGAAGTCGTTAGTAAATTCAATATGCCGAGATCTACAGTGTCAAGAGTGTGCCGAGAATACCAAATTTCAGACCTCACTTCTCACCAGGGACAACGTGGTGGCCGATGGCTTACGCTTAACGACTGAGAGCAGCGGCGTTTGCGTAGAGTCGTCAGTGCTAACAGACAAGCAAGAGTGCGTAAAATAACCGCAGACGTGCAACGAACGTATTCGCTAGGACAGTGAGGCGCAGTTTCGAGTTATAATGCTATGGCAGCAGACGACCGACGCGAGTTTCTTTACTAACAGCACGACCACGCCTGCAGTGCTATTCCTGGGTTCGTGACCATATCGGTTTGACCCAAAAAAAAAAAAATGTTCAAATGGGTGTGAAATCTTATGGGACCTAACTGCTAAGGTCATCAGTCCCTAAGCTTACACACTACTTAACCTAAATTATCCTAAGGACAAACACACGAGGACTCGAACCTCCGCCGGGACCAGCCGTACAGTCCATGACTGCAGCGCCTTGGACCGCTCGGCTAATCTCGCGCGGCTCGGTTTGACCCCGGAGGACTGGAAAACCCAGGCCTAGTCAGTGGAGTCCCGATTTCAGTGGGTAAGAGCTGATGGTAGGATTCTAGTATGATGAAGACCCCACAAAGCCATGGATCCTAGTTGTCAATAAGGCACTGCACTTTCCATAATGGTGTGGGTTGCGTTTTTTCTTAGAAAGCCGGTGGTCAAATTTGGATACTTGGAGGAGATTTGCCAGCCAGTCATGGACTTCATGTTCTGAAACTACGACGGAATTGTTATGGATGACATTGCGAAATGCCACTGGGCCAGAATTCTTCGCGACTGATTTTAACAACATTCTGGACAGTTCGAGTGAATAATTTGGCCACCCAGATCGCCCGACATATATCCAATCGAACATGCATGGCTGGCCGCTCTGGCCGAGCGGTTCTAGGCGCTTCAGTCCGGAACCGTGCGACTGGTACGGTCGCAGGTTCGAATCCAGCCTCGGGCATGGATGTGTGTGATGTCCTTAGGTTAGCTAGGTTTAAGTAGTAGGGCACTGATGACCTCCGATGTTAAGTCCCATAGTGCTCAGAGCTAGTTGAACCAGTTGAACATGTATGGGACGTAATCGAGAAGTCAATTGGTGCAAAACATCCGGATTCCCGGCAACAGCTTCGCAGTTATGGACGGCAATAGAGGCAACATGGCTCAGTATTCCTGCAGACGACTTACAACGGGTTGTTGAGTCCATGCCACGTCGATTTGCTGTACGACCTCAGTGAAAGAGAGGTTCGACACAATATTATGAAGTACTCATTACTTTTGTCATCTCAGTGTACGTGAACCAAGAAGAGTTATGAAGATGAAAATTTAACGTCCGCTCCTGCAACCTCTACCCTATTCACTTCGTCCACCCAGCCCATGGTGCTATAGTGCGCTTTTCTGTTTCGTAACTTGCAGGAGCCTGTTGTGTTTTGCTTTCCTCAGTGTCTTCGCTAGGCGAGTGTAAGCGCGAATGCTGGATTAGGGCTGCCGCGCAGTCCTCACTATCGCGTTTCGCAGGTGTTAACAGGTTCTTCACGTGGAGCACTGTGCAAGATATTTTGCTCCCTGAGTCCACGTCTACGTGTTTCTTCGGTTTCACCAAGGCTGTCGAGTGAGAGGCCCGTTGGTAGCTTTCGTTATTACTGTCCTCCGTGTGTGAGGCGTTCTTATCTGCGCTACTTTTCCGTTAGCGATACTTTCATATCTCTCTGTGTCGCCCGAAATATTTGTTGGGAGAATCTGAGACGGTAATCCAGTCCCCATTGCTTCCTGATCGGTCACTGAACGTGAGTTGATCGACGTCATGAACATCCACCTCTGAATGTTGAACGTGCGCTGATGTCCCTATACCTTCGACTATCTCACTCAACAGCAGCTTTCTCGTTGTCCTAGCCTCGTCGAACGTTCTCTTGACAGTTGCGTAGGGCGCCATCTTCGGACAGTTATTCCAATGGTGGTCCAACGAGTTACAAATCCATCATGTCTGCGGTTGTCGACTGTATGATATGTACACCCTACACCCGCCGAAAAACAAGTACGATGGGATACACATGCACAAGTCAATTCGATTTGATACAACACTGCAGTCGAGTTGGTACACTGATAACATGCCTGTACGAACGTAAACAATGAGCTGTTTCGTGGTTCGGATATTCGAAAAGTACATTAAAAACTCACACAGTTCGAATGCCGTAACGCGACGTGTTGCACAGTAACGTAACTAATGCTGACGTCATACGTCGACACAGCCGTTGACGGAAGAAGAGATAATAGTTCACGAAACTGTGAAAAGGATGTCACTTTCAGAAGTACAGGTGACACAAATTGCAAATAGACTTTCGCTGCCTGTATTTTACCCCAGCCACCTTCAGGATTTGAAACACAGTATTCCAGTCATCATTGTCAAAAGCTTTCTCTAAGTCTACAAATGCTAGAAACGGAGGTTTGCCTTTCCGTAATCTATCTTCTAAGATAAGTCGTAGTGTCAGTATTGCCTCACGTGTTCCAATATTTCTACGGAATCCAAACTGATCTTCCTCGAGGTCGGTTTCTACCAGTTTTTCCATTCGCCTGTAAAGATTTCCTGTTACTATTTTGCAGCCGAGACTTATTAAATTGATAGTGCGATAACTTTCACATCCGTCAACAGCTGCTTTCTTTGCGATTGGAATTATTACATTCTTTCTGAAGTCCGAGGGTATTTCGCCTGTCTCATATATATTGATCACCAGATGGTAGAGTTTTGTCAGGGCTGGCTCTCCCAAGGCTGTCGGTAGTTCTAATGGAATGTTTTCTACTCCTGAGGCCTTGTTTCGACTCAGGTCTCTCAGTGCTCTGTCAAACTCTTCACGCTGTATCATATCTCCCATTTCATCTCCATCTACATCCTCTTCCATTTCCATAATATTGTCCTCAAGTACATTGCCCTTTTATAGGCCCCTCTCTATACTCCCTCCACCTTGTACATTGCCCTTTTATAGGCCTCTCTATATACTCCCTCCACCTTTCTGCTATCCCTTCTTTGCTTAGAAATGGGTTTCCATCTGAGCTCTTGATATTCATACAAGTTGTTCTCTTTTCTCCAAACGTCCTGTCAGTCGTTTCCTTATGCTCTAGGTGAAACTCTGTACAACCTCTGGTTCATTCAGTTTATCCAGATCCCATCTCTTTAAATTTCCTCATTTTTGCAGTTTCTCCAGTTTTAATCTGCAGTTCATAACCAATAGATTGTGGTCAGAGTCCCAATCTGCCCCCGGAAATGTGTTACAATTTAAAACCTGGTTCCTAAATCTCTGTCCTACCATTATATAATCTATCTGAAACCTTCCAGTATCTCGGGGCCTCTTCCATATACACAACCTTCTTTCATGATTCATGAACCAAGTGTTAGCTATGATTAAGTTATACTCTGTGCAAAATTCTACCAGGGGGCTTTCTCTTTCTCACTCTCATTCCATATTCAACTACTACGTTTCCTTTTCTTCCTTTTCCTACTAACGAATTCCAGTCACCCATGACTAATAAATTTTCGTCTCCCTTCACTATCTGAATAATTTCTTTGATCTCTGCATACATTCCATCAATCTCTTCGTCATCTGCAGAGCTAGTTGGCCTATAAACTTGTGCTACTGTGGTAGGCGTGGGCTTCATGTCTATCGTGGGCCCAATAACGCGTTCACTATGCTGTTTGTAGTAGTTTACCTGCACTCCTATTTTTTATTTATTATTAAACCTACTCCAGCATTACCCCTATTAGGTTTTGTATTTATAACCCTGTATTCACCTGACCAGAAGTCTTGTTCCTCCTGCCATAGAACTTCACTAATTCCCACTACAACTAACTTCAACCTATCCATTACCCTTTTTAAATTTTCTAGCCTACCTGCGCTATTGAGGGATCTGACATTCCACGCTCTGACCCATAGAACGCCAGTTTTCCTTCTTCTGATAACGGCGTCCTCTTGAGAAGTCCCGGTCCGGGGATCCGAATTGGGGGACTATTTTACCTCCGAAATATTTTACCCAAGAGTAAGCCATACAGTAAAGCTGGATGCCCTCAGGAAAAATTACAGCTGTAGTTTCCCCTTGCATTCAGCCGTTCGCTGTACCAGCACAGAAAGGCCGTTTTGGCTAGCGTTACAAGGCCAGGTCAGTCAATCATCAAGACTGTTGCCCCTGCAACCACTGAAAACGCTGGTGCTCCTCTTTAGGAACCACACGTTTGTCTGGCCTCTCAACAGATACCCCTCCAGAATGAGATTTTCACTCTTCAGCGGAGTGTGCGCTGATATGAAACTCCCTGACAGATTAAAACTGTTTGCCCGACCGAGACTCGAACTCGGGACCTTTGCCGTTCGGAGTGTGCGCTGATATGAAACTGAAGCTGTGAGACCGGGCGTGAGTCGTGCTTCGATAGCTCAGATGGTAGAGCACTTGCCCGCGAAAGGCAAAGGTCCCGAGTTCGAATCTCGGTCGCGCACACAGTTTTAATCTGCCAGGAAGTTTCATATCAGCGCACACTCCGCTGCAGAGTGAAAATCTCATTCTGGAAACATCCCCCAGGCTGTGGCTAAGCCATGTCTCCGCAATATCCTTTCTTTCAGGAGTGCTAGTTCTGCAAGGTTCGCAGGAGAGCTTCTGTAAAGTTTGGAAGGTAGGAGACGAGATACTGGCAGAAGTGAAGCTGTGAGACCGGGCGTGAGTCGTGCTTCCGTAGCTCAGATGGTAGAGCACTTGCCCGCGAAAGGCAAAGGTCCCGAGTTCGAGTCTCGGTCGGGCACACAGTTTTAATCTGCCAGGAAGTTTCAGATACCCCTCCGTTTTTGTTACACCTACGGTACGGCTAGCTGCATCACTGAGGCACGCAAGCCTCCCCACCAACGGCAAGGTCCATGGTTCAGTTAAATAGCTTGTTTTGGTAGCATTCAGAGTATCTTCTCAGCGTATCTAGTCTTGGATGATATGAGTCTCTTGTGCGGCAGCAGATCAGTATTTCGCTATGAATGCGCTTTCAAACTGTGCGAAGTGTCACATGATTCGGCTGCCTATACTGGCTACAAAGTTCTTTACCTAAAATGCGTCCAGTGACATATGATGGTTTCTCGCTTTCTGCACACATGCTTGGCAGGGTGTCTTTAAATGCTTTATAGAATCAATTGTGTGAGCAGTCTTCGTTTCGGGAATAATAGTAGGAAATTGTCTATGTTTGATCAGATCCATTTACATGTACAGTGCCGCGTAATCACTCATAGTATGACGTATTACAGTTGAAAACGACGATACTGCTGGCTGTGCGTCGACGACAGGCTTATAACGTTGTTGTCCAGGATACGGGCTTGTTTCTGTAGTCACACCCTTGTTGATCTGCAAAGAGCGAGTGAGTATCATGTGAGACATCGCAAACGTTTGTAACTTGCTAATTGTCATCGGCTACGCTTCTTTCAACAATTGCTCGTCGCTATAAAAAATCGTCACCAAGCTCTTTTCGCAGCTCTTCCAAATTCTAATAACTTCTTGGTTGGTATCTTCAAGTTTAATGCTGACTTCGTTTACTGCTGCTTGTAGCTCTGTTCAACAGTATTATTTAGTGGATTATTTTTCTCGACCAATCTTTGCTGAAATTCTTCTTAAAAAATGTTCTGCCTGCTGAGAGACTTGTTTGTGTATGAGGTCACGTTGTCCGGTTGTGATAGTCTCCACGGTTTCCGGCAGTCCCTTGTTCTTGGTCCTGCTTTATGGTATTAAATTCTGATTTGAAAATTTCCAAAGCTTTCGCCAAGTGTTCATGCTGATCGTGGAAGTCTGCAAATTTTGTGGCTAGAGTTTGTTTTGCCGTAGTCATTTACTGTGTGGCTCAGTTGAGCGGAATCTGCAATTCAAGCATCTGAATTCGCAATTTAGTTTTAGTAGTCTGTAATTCGTTTTGCAAAGTGGTTTCACTAGTCCCAGTTAGTATTTTATTTCGTTTTACAGAGCGAGTTTAGTAGTCAGCAGTTCGGCTTTAATCCCAAGTGAGAGTTACTGAATGCCTTCCATTATTAAAGCACTTGAATCACCAACCTCCTGTACACTTGCTGGCTGTTGAATATTTTGTTCCGCATGTTGCACCATTTCGTGCTAACTTCTAGTTATTACTGTAGACATTTAGATTAAACTTCAATCTTGTTTTTATCAGTAGATAATAGTTATATTAATTTATTCTGGATGGTTTTGAATGTTCTGAGTAATTCACGTGCAAATATTCTAGTCTACAAAAGCACGAAGTGAAAAACAATGTATCGTCGATTCAGGCTAGGCGATATTGCACACGCATTTCACATAAAAATATTTTTTGTGACTACAACCAATCTAAGAAAAGAGAAACGCCTGTCTGTTACTAACAGTTTCCCCCTATACCTTCCTGAAGAGTCATCAGAGATAGAGCTGAAAATACACTTACTTTTTGAAGATAGCCGCTTTTCGGCATGAAACAGTTTTCTCTTTCCTCACACACTGTTGTACATCAGATTATAGTCCACTGGTTTCACACGCAAAGTAAATACAATATTAGCCACATATATTGATTGTACATACAATATTTGTTACAAGAAAATTTCTGGAAATACGTTGTAAGTACACGTTCGCTCGTAAGATTTGTATGCCTTTTCACTGGTACCCAGATTAAAATGTATTTTTTGCTTCATGTGTGTATTTTGACCAAAGTTGTTCCCATCTCGTTGGTTGCGGGTTCGTGGAATTTTCTCATAGGTGCTAGTAACGAACACAAATATCGATCTTTAGTTGAGCTTCACCTGACAAATGTTCTGTGGCAAAAACCCATTTATTTTTCTTTGATGAGAATAATACTTTCGTGTTAAACATGAGGAACACATACTTCATTTATTTAATAACCCATTTAACCATTAGTTTTTTCTCATGACCAAGCTCCGAACAGAAGGCTCCCTAATTCAGCTCGTACAGTGACCATGTTTCTCAGAGATAATATGTAACCACTGCCCGCTAGTGTGAGCGCAGTTACTAAGTGACGTCTTTCTTTTCCACTCTTACTACACAGATAACGAGTCCTAAAGGTGATTCAGAACGTTGCGGCAAGAATCAATGGTAATATACCTATAAACCCTCAGAAAACGAAGCGTATGGAATCAGGTCATGACGTTCAAAAAGGAAACCCTCTATTCTCTTATTCGTACCGAACGAGGTGGCGCATTGGTTAGCGCACTGGACTTTAACTCCGGAGGACGACGGTTCAAACACTCGTCCGGCCATCCTGATTTAGGTTTCCCATGATTTTCCTAAATCGCTTTGGGCTAATGCCGGGATGGTTCCTTCGAAAGGGCGCGGCACAATTCCTTCCCTAATCCGAGCTGGTGCTCCGTCTCTAATGACCTCGTTGTCGTCGGGACGTTAAAGACTAAGCTCTTCCTCCTCCTCTTATTCGTCCTTTCTTAGAGCCGTTCCACCGCAATGATCATGACATATTAACACAAAAAAATTATGAGACAGTCATGACAGCGTTTCCGATAATGTGGGAATCTCACTCCAAAATTACCATAATATTCCCAAATTAGAAATGTTTACTAACATGTTGCTGTCATATGCCTGGAGCAAACCCCAATGAAAAGAAAGGCAAAGTTTTAAAGCTATGATGCTTCTATCAAATTAACATTGATTGGTCAGTCAATCCCAAGTACTTGGATAATGACTACTACTTGTCCACTGAAGACTGTTGCATTAATAGATCGAAGAAATGCGTCAGGCCAAAGCCAAGGAGCTTCAAGACAGGACCTGCGCCGTAATATTAATTAAGTTCAGAGAATAATATTTTTCAGCAGTTGCATTCCTTCGAGAGCTAGGTACATGGTTCAACTGTTCCCATTACACAAAATCATATAGAAAAAAAAAATTACGTGCGCCGTCACCAGATACGTGTGAAAAGGAAATAGTTCCGATTTGACACAAGAGCAGACACTCTAGCTCCCGAAACTAGAGGGTTGGCATTAGTTGTCCTAAAAAATACGGCCTCTGTACGGTTTATGAAAGGAACGTTGCTAGTCTGAAAGGAAATGGAGATAACATTACGTCTAAGTTATGAGAAATTATCAGGCCGCTAATTTTTCCAGCACCGGTGTATTTGCTAAAAATAAAACGCCGGCTCCACCATGTCAGGATATATTTCGTGGATACAGGATACCTCACATGTGATCACCACATCACAACAGATAACGGCTAGAGGCATAATAATTAACAGAAAAACACATGAAGGGAGAAAAAAGAAAAGAATGTAGATATCCTAATATCGAATGGGATGCTGTATCTAATAATATCAATATTTGGCGGATTTTCATCTGTAATAGTAAACTGTTAATAATGTACCACCAACGAAAGGCTAAACGCACTCGGGATTAGTCAAAAAAACATTTTTCTCTTTGGGAGAATTAATCTCGGTCGATACAACAATACATGGAGTTACATGCGCTGGCAGTGTAAAGAGCAGGAAGTGACTCATTATCTTTTGGCTTTTATCACAAGATGTTCGACAGACGATTTTGTACTAACACTACGTCACAGGCAAGAGACTCGGCACATACATCTACATCTACAACAACGTGGTTAGTCTGCTGTTCACAGTAAAGTGCCTGGCAGAGGGTTCAATGAACCACCTTCATGCTGTCTCTCTACCGTTCCACTCTCTAACGGCACGTGGGAAAAACGAGCACTTAAATTTTTCCGTTCGAGCCCGGATTTCTCTTATCTTATCGTGATGATCATTTCTCCCTATGTAGGTGGGTCCCAACAGAATGTTTTCGCAATCGGAGGAGAAAACTGCTGATTGAAATTTCATGAGAAGATCCCGTCGCAACGAAAAACGCCATTGTTTTAATGATTGCCATTCCAATTCACGTATCATGTCTATGACACTATCTCCCCTATTTCACGATAATACAAAACGAGCTGCCCTTCTCTGTACTTTTCCGATGTCATCCGTCAGTCCCACCTGATGCGGATCCCACACCGCACAGCAGTACTTCAGAGTAGGGCGGACAAGCGTAATGTAAGCAGTCTCTCTGGTAGACCTGTTGCAACTTCTGAATGTTCTGTCAATGAATCGCACTCTTTGATTTGCTCTACCCACAATAATATCTATGTGATCGTTCCAATTTTCGTTATTTGTAATTGTAATCCCTAAGTATTTAGTTGAATTTACAGCCCTCAGATTAGTGTGACTTATCGCGTAATCGAAATGTAGCTGATTTCTTTTAGTACTCATGTGAATAAGTTCGCACTTTTCTTTCTTCAGGGTCAATTGCCACTTCTCGCACTTTACAGATACCTTATGTATATCATTTTGCAAGTCGTTTTGATCATCTGATGACCTTACAAGACGGTTAATGACAGCATCATCTGCAAACAATCTAAGACGGCTACTCAGATTGTCTCCTGTGTCGTTAATATAGATCAGGAACAATGGAGGGCCTACAATACTTCCTTGCGGAACGCCGGATGTTACTTCTGTTTTACTCGATGACTTTCCGTCTATTACTACGAACTGTGACCTTTCTGACAGGAAATCACGAATCCAGTCGCACAACTGAGGCGATACTCTGTAGGCACGCAGTTTGATCAGAAGACGCTTGTGAGGAACGTTTTCGAAAGCCTTCTGGAAATCTAAAAATATGGCATCCATTTTACATCCCCTGTCGTTAGCACTTATTACTTCACGAGTATAAAGAGCTAGTTGTGTTTCACAAGAATGATATTTTCTGAATCCGTGCTGACTATATGTATATAACAAAATTCAATGCCATTCATTGGTTAGACGGAAAGTAGGTGAGCTTACATAATGAAAAAAACTGTGAGCAGGCAACATAAGTCAGTTGTTGATTGAAATCAATTGCTGATCCCTGAGCTACATCTGTGTAAGGCTCGTCTGCACATGTAGGGTCACCGTTGTGCACTGTTGCATCATGGCGTTATGAAAACATCTGTCACACAATCGGCTTCATGAACAATTAGTGAATATGAAAATTATTAAATAAAGGAATTAAAGGAATGATCTCCCAGCATATTAGTGTAGTTTAGCTACAGGATTAAAGTTTACTATAAGTTTATTCAGCTCAGGCACAAGGTACTTCGAATAGTGGCCCCACACAAGCTAATACTATCCACAATGATATAAATTAAATATGAAATAACGGATCCAGAAGAGCAAGCAAAACGTTCACAGGCAGTGACTAATGTAAACCAAATACTTGATACAGTCAACCAAAATCAACTAAACGAAATGAATTCCTAATGGTCATCAAGTTTATTCAAGTCTGTATACGCTAACTGATCCACCAAACAAACCTTCATTCTCTGTAAGGTGTACTAGCACATACTAATCAATATTATCTAGTTCGCAAGATGATAATTGTACATGAAAATGACTCAGTCCTGAATAGGTGAACGTCAGAGTATTCAAATAACGCCGGACACAGCTGAACATATGTAGCACTCTTGCTGCTCAACGTTACTATGAAATTTGCCCAACCAGTTACGAACATCAAAAGACCCCGAAATCTGCTCTACTTGCTTCTTTATCAATTCTGTCACGTGCACCCACGACTTTTCTCAAGGCAGTTCTGGAAGTTAGGCCACCACTGCAGTCGGGAAAGTTCTTTACAATTTTAAATATTTCCAATATACGTAATATACACGTTCAAACAATTTGTAGTTAAATATTCCATCATTATAAGTTAAAAATTGTAAGATTATCAACTTTAAGCTATACACTAGTGAAACACTACTTTACTCAGCGTACCAGTTTCTCAGTACACGTGTTTTATAAACATTCATCTGTAAATTTTCTTATTTAACAAACGTAAACGTATTGAAACCACAGTAACATCCTTTCATGCTGAAGCTAATTTTTCATGTATCTTTAGAGGACTTAAAATGGTTCAAATGGCTCTGAGCACTAAGGGACTTAACATCTGAGGTCATCGGTCCCCTAGAACTTAGAACTATTTAAACCTAACTATCCTAAGGACATCACACACATCCATGCCCGAGGCAGGATTCGAACATGTGACCATAGCGGTCGCTCGGGTCCAGACAGAAGCGCCTAGAACCGCTCGGCCACATCGGCCGGCTGAAGAGGACTCCTTGCTTTTATACGCACTTAATACTTATTAAGTAATTAATTTATAACATTTAGTGTGTCTCTCCTCTACTATAATAAATATACTCGTTTTATAACTGACTTCACGTCCTGTCAGAATACGTGCCGTACGTATTTGTAGCATGTGTGTACTTTTAATTAGTGTTGTCAGGTACAATTTTTCACATAAATATTAATAATTTTCCTAATACTTCGTTACTTATACGGTAATAATTTTGTTGAACTCGTGTCTTTACTTCGATTTCCATGCTTTCCTTAGATTTTCTGTTGTGTTCTCTCTAATGGCCGAAACCGAAAGGGCGTTGCTTTGAAATTCGCCACCACAAGCTTGGACCAATAAGCACACTCCACTCCACTGCCAATGAAATGGACTTCCACATTGTGATAAGTGGCGGCCACAGGTAACAACGGCAGATACATACTCGGCGTTGATATACGACAGCTGTAGTGCGAAGTTGCTGTTTCTCTAGTACCTCCCGCCGTGGAAGTCGAACACGCGCCAGAACAAATGGACGTGGTCAGCCCCATAGGGCTCCGCGTCCGCGGCGGCTATTCCGTGCATCGAGAGCGCCACCTCTACGCCACGTGCAGACAGCAGCCAATAGCCGCTCCCTCCGGTTTCATATATAGAGACCCGCTCTGCCCTAGTCCAATGCCACCTACTCCGACAACCAGGCCCATTTCCCCTTCTCCCGTCTCGACACCATCGTCTAAATCCCTGTCATGGCTCGACAGCACCGTATCCTGTTCAACACCATCTGTTCCCATCCAGCCAACAAGAACCTCTTCATGCACCGCGTGGATGCCTTCCTCCTCAATGAAACCTTCCTCCAACCCCACCACACCATCCACACTTCGCCCTACCTCCTCCATCGATAATCCCCTCCCAATTGCGCGTGGCGGAGTTGCCATTGGCCAGCACCACCAGATCCCGGTTTGGCTCCAACCTCTCCATCCCGACCCCACTGAACACCTGATCCTTAGTCTCTTCTTCCCTGGCCTTACCATCACCTGCGCCAGCATCTATGTCCGCCCTAACGCCTCTATTCCTCTCGACTTCCTCCCCCACATTGATCGTACCTTCTCCCCCTACGTGATTGCTGCCGACCTCAACATCCATAGTCGCTCCGCCACCCAGTTACGGCGGTGGTATCAGTTCCTCTCCGCCCTCCAAGGTGACCTCGTCCCCATTCCCCAGCACACCCACCCCAAATCCAACTCCACTCCCGATGTCATCCTCTCCTCCCCCAACCTCCTTGACCGCATAGCGGTGGATGTCCTGGACCCCATTGATAGCGACCATCTCCCTGTCCTCCTCACCATTTCAGACGGTCGTCGGCCCCGCCCCGACCCTCGTAATGACCCTCCCCCGAAGTACGTCCATGATTATTCGCGTGCCAACTGGAATGCATACTGGGATACCCTCTCCAACCAGGTCGTAGGCCACACCTTCCCCTACCACCACCCTGACGATGTTACCCATGCCATCTCCTTTCTCCAGCAGACCTTGTTTGAGGCCATGGAGGCTCACGTCCCTACTGTCGCCATCCACCCCCACCGTCCTACCTTACACTCACAGGCCGTCCTCCTCCTCCATGAATCCCGCCGTCTCTGACATGCCTTCCTACACACGCGTGACCCGGACACCCTACGACGCCACCGGCAACTCCAGCGACACATCCGAAACTTGCTCGTGGCTAAGAAACGCCAGGACTGGCGACAGACATGCACCCGTTTAAGTGCTACCCTACCTATAAACTCGTCCAAGATCTGGTCAGCCTTCCGTCGCCTTACCGGAACTAAACCCTCCCCCTACTATCCTCTTCTCCATGATGATCACCCCTTCCCTGAAGCCTTTAGTAAGACCAATCACTTTGCCTCCTACCTTTCCAATGTCTTTTCCATCACCAAGTTCGATTACTCCCTCTTCCCGGATGTCTGCAATCGAACTGACACCTCTGTCCCTCCCCTCGCACCTGGTCTCCAGTACTTGGACAAAATTGCACACACGGAACTCAATGCCCCCATCACTACACAGAATCTCATTGCTACACTCTGCACACAACGCAACACCGCTCCTGGTTACGATCGTGTCACCTACCGCCACCTTCGTGAAGCTCCTGTCCCTTTCCTCTCCACCCTGGCCAGGCTCTCCAATGCAGTCCTGTCCACCGGCTACTACCCCGACCTGCGGAAAGCCTTCCGTATCTTGATGTTCCTTAAACCCAGTAAACTGCCATCTGCCGTCTCCTTCTACCATCCCATCAGCCTTACCTCGGTCTTCAGCAAGGTCCTGGAATCCATCCTCACCCGACGCATCCACCAGCATCTCTGCCAGCACCACCTCCTTCCCGTTACCCAGTGTGGCTTTCGACCGTCCTGCTCTTCCGATGACCTTGTTAATGATTTGTAAACCTTCTCCTCCACCTCACTCATCTCCTTTCCGAACAGCTAAACTCCCGTCGCTCCGCAATCTTACTCTCCCTGGGCCTTGAACGTGCCTATGACCACGTATGGCATTCCGGTCTCCTCTTCAAGCTCCAAATCTTCGCCCATCCCATTAACTACGTCCATCTGATCAGCTCCTTTCTCTCCCACCGTCCTTCCTACGTTACCATCCACAACACAGATTCCTACACCTTTTCTCCCTCCGCCAGTGTGCCCCAAGGCTCTGTCCTCTCCCCCTTTCTGTACCTTTTGTATACGGCGGACATGCCACCGCCGTCACCCCTCGTCCACCTTCTCCAGTTTGCCGATGACACTGCCTTCCTTGCCCTTGCCCCCAACCTGCAGCGTTCCCAACACCTTCTCCAATCCCATCTTGACTGGTTCACCGCTTGGTGCAACCAGTGGTTGCTCAAGGCCAATCCCTCCAAAACCCAGGCGATCATTGTAGGCAAAACCACCCCTTCCTTCCGCCTCCTTGATTTCTATCTCATCATCTACGGCCCTCCTATCACCCTCACCCCCACCCTTAAGTACCTTGGCGTCATCCTCGACCGTCGCCTCTCCTGGACAATCCAAGCCAAGGCATGCTCCTGACTCCGTCTCCTCAAGCTCCTTTCTGGCTGTACGGGGGGTCTGGACCACTCCACCATCCTCCACACCTATGAATCCCTCATCCGCCCTATCCTCTGTTACACCCATCCTGCCTGGATCTCCGTCCCTCTACCTTTTACAAATCCCTTCAGATGCTTGAATGCTATGCTCTCCACCTCACCTATCGCATCCGTCTCCCCTCCCCCACGTGGATCCTGTATGACCTCATTCCGTTCCCCCACCTCCTCCTTTTCCTTGAACGGATACAGATCCTGTACACCTCCAGAAAATTCGATCCTCCTCACCCACTTGTCTCCCCCATCCTCTCCCATCTCCGCCCACTGCTGCGCCTGCATTCCCACGTCCCACCTGGTCTCCATCTCTCCACCCTCCTTACCCTCTCCCAAGGTGGCTTCCGCCAGCTCCCCCTCCCTGAAGATGTCCTCCTCCCCTCCATCTACCCCTCCTACCAGCTTTGATCCTCCCTCCCTCTTCCTGTGTTTTCTCCATTGGGCACCCACCCTCCCTTCTCTCCCCCCTTCCCTCCCTCCTCCATTGCTCCCCACTCCTCCCCCAGGCTTCCCCTCCCCTGTCCCTCTACTCTTCCTCTTATCTCCTCGCCATTGGCATCTTTGTTCTCCCCTCTTCCCCCCTCACCCTTCTTCCCCTTTTGGCAGGTCCCCGGACTCGCACACGCTACATGGACATTCGCGCGCTGGAAGTCATCGCCATTAGTGTCTCGTGTGTGTCGTCGTGTTTAGTGTTCAGTGTTCACCGTCACACTCCATCGTTCACCAGTGCCATCGACATCTTCAGTGTTTGTGCTTTGTGTCAACAGTTTGTAGTGTGGATTGTCATCGTGTGTGAACGGCTTCATGTTTTTTATGTTCATGTGTCTACTGTTTTTTCCCCGCCGTTTTGCTCCAACTCATGTGTCTTTCTGTTTTATCATTGTAATATCTTTGGCTGAAGAGCGGCGTCTTCTGCTGCTGCCAGCCTACCTGTTTTCATATGGGTATTAAAATCACAATAAAGGGGAAAAAAAACCCTAGTCCAGCCAGTCTGGTACTCGCTCTGGATTGCGTTTCTATCTCGGCGGTACTGCATTCTGGTCGTTGCTCGTTGTTGACATTTGCCTGGCTCTGGTTCCGAGTGGATTTACTGTTGGTGTTTGGCGTTGTGGTTTCTACAAGCCTCCGTTGTTTATCTCTTCCTTGTTGTGTTGGTCATAGTCGGTCGTGGTCGTTTGTTGTCGGTTGACGTTGGTCTGTCGTCCGACTCGTTCTTGTGTTTACCCGGTGGTGCGTGCTCCACCGCCGACGGCTTCGTCGCCTGGCGGCTCCGCTCCACAGCCCAAGGCGTTCCCGCAGTTGGTTTTGGTTACTACAGTTTCTAGCTACAGTTCATAGTGGAGATTAGCCTGAGACCGTTAATTCAGAATTGGAGTGGCCTATAGCCTTCGCATAAAGACGTTTACTACAGTGATTGTTGACATTGTATTCGATAACGCATGCCGTGACAAACCACTGCCTAGTTGTGTCTCTCCACAAACACATCTAACGGATTGCTGTACAGCTTTAGTTAGGTATCGCAGTGCAGTAAATTTTATATTTGCGTGTCACTAATTTGCTTGATGATATGATGAACATCAACAAAAGCAAAACGACGATAATGGAATGTAGTCGAATTAAGTCGGGCGATGCCGAGGAATTAGATTAGGAAATTAGACAATGAAAGTAGTAAAGCAGTTTTGATATTTGGGGAGCAAAATAACTGATGATGGTCGAAGTAGAGAGGATATAAAATGTAGACTGGCAATAGCAAGGAAAGCTTTTCTGAAGAAGAGAAATTTGTTAACATCGAGTATAGATTTAAGTGTCAGGAAGTCGTTTCTGAAAGTATTTGTATGGATTGTAGCCATGTATGGAAGTGAAACATGGACGATAAATAGTTAGGGCAAGAAGAAAATAGAAGCTTTCGAAATGTGGTGCTACAGAAGAATGCTGAAGATTAGATGGGTGGACCACATAACTAATGAGGAGGTATTGAATAGAACTGGGGAGATAAGGAGTTTGTGGCACAACTTGACAAGAAGAAGGAACCGGTTGGTAGGACATGGCCTGAGGCATCAGGGGATCACAAATTTAGCATTGGAGGGCATCGTTGAAGGTAAAAATCAAGAGATGAATACACTTAGCAGGTTCAGAAGGATGTAGGTTGCCGTAAGCACTGGGAGATGAAGAAGCTTGCACAGGATAGAGTAGCATGGAGAGCTGCATCAAACCAGTCTCAGGACTGAAGACCACAACAACAACAACAACAATTTGCTTGATGTGTTGCAGTTGCCCCTTCCACTTCAAAGCACCTAAACCTATTACGACGCATGCAAGCCCTTCTATCAAGACGCCCCGTCACATCATGCGGCAACAAGAATTCCGAACTCACTGTACTGCATCTTTTTCCTTGTCACTTTGCTATTTCTTGCTTGCCTTTACATCGACCTTTCGTGCTTATGGAAATTTTTTGTTATAAATTGGTGCTCTTCGCTTTTGCTTTGTTATTGCTGTGCTTCTATAGTTCATAAGTCAGCCTTACAATTTCTTGTTTGTTCGTACCAAAACTTTTTTTCATGTCAGAACCCACCGTTCTAGACCCACCTCACTTGCCTACCTTACCATTAGCGGCGCTACAAACGGCTGCGGCACCATCGCTAGATCTAGATCAATTCTTTAGTTACAGATAGAGTTAATAAACCATATTACGGAACTGATGAAGAGGTTCATCCAAACGCAGATGGCAGCAACTGAGATACGCAATCAGACTCCGTCAGCCATTGCAGCACGATACGCATCACAATCTTCGCTGGTGCTTACATTTCGACAATGTGAAGAAGAAAAGGAAATTGGTCGAAAAACTTTCCACAATTTGCACACCTGGCCATGTAACCTAATTGAAGATACTGTGAAGCAGTTTTTATTTGTGTCCACCGCTGGTAACGCCATTTACCGCATTTCTGCGAAATTAATTCCCACTGTGAGGCCAACAGTAGTTAACTATGAAGAGCTTATTGAAGCGGTGAACAAATATTACGAGTTTTAAATTCTTTATTCTCATGAAACAATCAGGCGAAACGCAGAGGCAATGCGTGACACATTTGCAAGGGCTCACAAGAATGTGCAAATTTAAGTGTGAATCTGGAAAATACTATAGTGACTTGATGATTCGTGACGTGAACAAAACTTAAAATACTCTGAATTCCCGTTGCAACAGGTTTTGCAGGTTTTGACTTTCAGGATCTTTGTGACCGTGTGGTTGATAATTTTGGAGCATTCCTGCTTCAAAGTTATCAACTACACTGTCACAAGGATCTTGAAAGTCAGGTCACCTTTGTGAAGTAGCCCCAAGGAATAACATTGGGGGCTAACATAAGCAGCTCACTTCGAAAGCAAACAAACAGCGCCCAGTCGGATACGCCACAGCCCGCCAGGTAAACAACCTGCCGGAAATATACCGTCATGAAATCTTGCTCCCTCAGTTTCTAATTTCACGCATGTGGCCGACCCCCTTCGCGTTACGCGACTTGTTTCGGTTGTCGTAAGACAGAGCACATTCAAGCTGTTTGTTTGCAGATTACAGAGACTTCCGATCAGAAGAAACGCCCACATCTCGAACTTTCAAGTGAATGTTATTTATTCAGAGCCAAGCTGTGATACCAGCGTTAGTCATAATAGTGAGACTGTGCAATATAGAGAATCAGTAGGTTCTTCATAAGAACGCCTCTCCAACAAACCTTTTGTGGACCTTGTTATTCCTGGCTAAAGTGGTCAGTTTCAATCAGACATGTGTTCTTGCAGTGCCATTGCTAAATCGCAAAACTGATGATCTGCTTGGCAAATCCAAGTTACAGAAATCCACTACTACGCTGACTGCGTATAATGGACAGGGCATTCTAATGTTAGGATCTTGTAGCCTACCTGTCTTCAATCAAACTTTGGACAAGACGGTGTCGTTCCAGGTTATTCGTTCACGGGAAAGCGCTAATATTTTGGCCTTGGTTTGTTCGACCTGTTTGTATTGGGTACTGAAGACAATACGCTAGCAGCTGTGTAAGTAGGCTGTTTAGGTTTTCATGTTGGTAACGCCACGTAGCGTTCTGTATGAAAATCACTGACTGTGCTGTGTGCAATCTGTGGCTGGTTGGCATTGTTGAAATATACGCTATTGTAGTGTTGGGCAGTTGGATGTGAACAGCGCGTAGCGTTGCACAGTTGGAGGTGAGCCGCCTGCAGTGGTGGATGTGGGGAGAGAGATGGCAGAATTTTGAGAGCGGACGATCTGGACGTGTGTCCATCAGAAAGAGTAAATTTGTAATATTGGATATCATGAACTGTGTATATATATATATATATATATATATATATATATATATATATATATATATGTGATGACTTTTGAACACTATTAAGGTAAATATATTGTTTGTTCGCTATCAAAATCTTTCATTTGCTAACTATGCCTGTCAGTAGTTAGTGCCTTCAGTAGTTATTTAGCTGGCAGTAGTGGCGCTCGCTGTATTGCAGTAGTTCGAGTAACGAAGATTATGGTGAGGTAAGTGATTCATAAAAGGTATAGGTTATCGTTATTCAGAGCTATTCTTTTGTAGGGACTATTGAAAGTCAGACTGCGTTGCGCTAAAAATATTGTGTGTCAGTTTAGTGTTCTTCAGAATAAGTAAAGAGAGAAATGTCTGAATACGTTCAGTTCTGCTCAGCTGTTTGAAAATCAAATAACGTAAGAGGTTTATCAACACAGTAATTCATTAATTTTTCTAAGGGGACGTTTCAGCTGCTTCGTTTGACTCTAGAGAGGTTGTTATTCAATTGGATGGCGGGTTTAAAGATACGTTTTGCAGAGGGCTAAGGTAAGGGTACCAGTTGTATCACTCACGTGACAGTGAAACACGACGCACAGCCCCGGTTTCGCAGAGTTTGCGCAGTACCATATACGCCCCGCGAACATTTTGCGAAGGGACCTGCACAGTGACGTCAAAAAACGCGTCACTGCGCTCATCACAGTACGTTTTTGGGCATCCCCGAAGAAAGTTTTAGGGAGATTGAGAATCCGCCAGACTTTAAGGCCTTAGTGAATTCTCAGACAGTAGTTGGTTGATTCCCACTGCCACGAGCTTACGAGCTTATGGACCCCCTAGTAACGGGTCGCTATATCTCAAACATCGATTTGCGTTATTCCTACTCACAGATTGCTTTAGATGAACAGTCACAGGCAGCGTTTGTGATAATACAGACATGTGACTATACTAATTTCTTCTCTTGGCTATCGGTAGCGGATCTGTAAAAGTGATGTTTCATCGCTGTCTGGAACAATTAACTGCATTTGGGCCTTTATGTACAAATTACTTGGATGACATTGTGATATCAGGCCGCACAGCTGAACAACTCATCGTTAAATTACGTACCCTGTCCAAAGTGTTGTCAGAGTCAGGCGTAAAATGTAACAGAGAGAAGTGTGTCCTTCCAGTTTTCTCTGAAATTGAGTACATAGGTCATGTGAGCAATTCCCAAGGTGTTCGTCAGATGCAGTCGCACTTACAGGCTATTCGTGACATAAGACCTCCAAGAAATCACTCTGAACAGCAATAAAGGCCAGCGAAGCTGACCTGAAACATCTGATCATTCCCAATGCATCTCAAATCACGGCCCTCTTACATCTACCTCGACGCAATAATGTAGCTTTGTGTGGTCCCACGAATTTGACATTGCATTTCAGATACTGAAAGACTGTTTGCTCAACGATCGTTAGCTGGTCAATTTCGATCCTGGCAAACCAGGAGTCTTGGCAATTGCCACATATTCGTATACAAATCAATGCTAATACGCGTAACAGCTTCCAGTTTCTCCTATGAACAGGAGCCGAATGGCATTACCTTCTTTAAGACTAGGTTGCGCAAATCCCGAACCCACTAACCAGCAACTGACCGTCCATATAGTAATTTATACATTTATCTAAATGTAGTGTTAGAAACGCCAGCGTTTGACTTATCTTTTGGTAGCGTAGTACGAAGTGGGTGAGGGATGTATATGCCGATCCAAACGTCGGTTTTACCGTTGTTTGAGTGTAACATAATTACGTGGCCTAACACCCAAGTTTTGAAATAAGGACGATCGTTAGTAGTAGCATAACTAAGTCACAACTGTCTTCTCAGATCATGTTGATGAAAACGAGCATTGACAATACGTTATCACTAAGAAGAACTCTTGTCGATGAAAATGATAATTCATTCGATTTAGAGGGGGTTAAAGTTAATAAATTTGTTGTTGTTGTTGTCGTCGTCTTCAGTCAAGAGAATGGTTTGATACAGCTCTCCATGCTAGTCTATCCTGTGGAAGCTTCTGCATCTCCCAGTACCTACTGCAACCTACATCCTGCTAAATCTGATTATTGTATACATCTCTTGGTCTCCCTCTACCATTTTTACCCTCTACGCTGCATTCCATTACTAAATTGGCGATCCCCTGTTGCCTCAGAACATGTCCTGCCAACCGATCCATTCTTCTAGTCAACTTGTGCCACATATTTCCTTCTCCCCAATTCTATTCAGTACCTCCTCATTAGTTACGTGATATACGAATCTAGTCTTCAGCATTCTTCTGTAGCACCACACATCGAAAGCTTCTATTCTTTTCTTGTAGAAACTACTTATCGTCCATGTTTCACTTCCATACATGGCTATACTCCACACAAATACTTTCAGAAACGACTTACTGACTTTTAAATCTATACTCGATGTTATCTAATTTCTCTTCTTCAGAAACGTTTTCCTTTCCATAGCCAGTCTACATTTGATATCCTCTCTACTTCGACAATCATCAGTTATTTTGTTACCCAAATAGCAAAACTCATTTACTACTTTAAGGGTCTCATTTCCTAATCTAATTCCGTCAGCATCACCCGACTTAATTCGACTACATCCCATTATCTTCGTTTTGCTTTTGTTGATGTTCATCTTATAGCCGCCTTTCAAGACACTGTCCATTGCTAAAACTACTCTTCCAGGTCTTTTTATGTCTCTGACAGAATTACAATATCGTCGGCGAACCTCAAAATTTTTATTTCTTCTCCATGGATTTTAATACCTATTCCGAATTTTTCTTTTGTTCCCTTTACTGCTTGCTTAATATACAGATTGAATAACATCGGCGATAGGCTACAACCCTGTGTCGCACCCTTCCTAGCCACAGCTTCCCTTTCATGTCCCTCGACTCTTATAGTTGCCATCTGATTTCTGTACCCCTGCCACCTTCATAATTTGAAAGAGAGTATTCCAGTCAACATTATCAAAAGTTTTCTCTAAGTCTACAAATGCTAGAAACGTAGATTTGCCTTTCCTGAATCTATCTTCTAAGGTAATTGGTAGGTTCAGTATTGCCTCATGTGTTCCAACGTTTCTATGGAATCAAACTGATCTTCGGCAATGACGGCTTCTACCAGTTTTTCCATTCGTCTGCAAAGGCTTCTCGTCAGTATTTTGCATCGTGATTTATTAAACTGATAGTTCAGCAATTTTCACACGTGTCAACACCAGCTTCATTTGGGATTGGAATTATTATATTCTTCTAGAAGTCTGGCGGTATTTCGCCTGTTATCATACATCTTGCCCACCAGATGATAATGTTTTGTCACGGCTGGTCCTCCCAAGGCTATCAGTACTTGTAATAGGATGTTGTCATCTCCAGGGGTCTTCTTTCCACCTAGGTCTTTCAGTGCTCCGTGAAATTCCTCACGCAGTATCACATCTCCCATTTTATCCTCACCTATATCCTCCTCCATTTCCATAATATTGCCCTCGAGTACATCGACCTTGCACAGACCCTCTATACACTACTTTGACGTTTCTGCTTTCCTTCTTTGCTTAGATGTGGTTTCCATCTGAGGTCTTGATATTCAAGTAAGTGGTTCTCTTTTCTTCAAAGGTCTTTTTAATTTTTCTGTAGACAGCATCTTTCTTACCAATAATGATATATGCCTCTACATCCTTACATTAGTGCTCTAACCATCCCTGCTTAGCAATTTTGCACTTCCTTTCTATCTCATTTTTGAGACCTTTGTATTTTTTTTGCCTGATTCATTTACTGAATTTTTATACTTTCTCCTCTCATAAATTAAATTCAATATCTCTTCTGTTACCCAAGGATTTCTATTAGCCATCGTCTTTTTACCTACTTGATCCTCTGCTGCCTTCACTATTTCATCGCTCAAAGCTACCTATTCTTCTTCTATTGTATTTCTTTCACCTGTTCTTGTCCATCGTTCCCTAATACTCTCTCAGAAGCTCTCTACAACCTCTGGTTCTTTCAGTTTATCCAGATCCCATCTCCTTAAATTCCAACCTTTTTGTAGCTTGCTGAGTTTGAATCTACAGTTCAGATCCAATAGATTGTGGTCAGAGTCCTAATCTGGCCTGGAAATGTCTTACAGTTTAAAACCTGGCTCGTAAGTCTTTGCCTTACCATTAAATAACATATCTGAAACTTTCCAATGTCTGTAGGCCTGTTTCAAGTATACAACCTTCTCTCATGATTCTTTAACCAGGTGTTAGCTATGTTTAAGTTATGGTCTGTGCAAAATTCTACCAGGTGGCTTCATCTTTCATTACTTATCCCCATTCCATATTCTCCTACTACTTTTCCTTCTCTTCCTTTTCCTGCTATCGAATTCCAGTCTCACAAGACTATTAAATTTTCATCTCTATTTAATGTCTGAATAATTTTTTTTTATCTCACCTTACGTTTCTTCACTCTCTTCATTGTCTGCGGAGCAAGTTGGCATGTAAACTTGTACTACTGTGGTAGGCGTGGGCTTCGTGTCTATCTTGGCTTATGTAATGCACTCACTATGTTGTTCTTAGTATCTTACCAGTGTTCGTATCTTTTATTCATTATTGAACCAACTGTTGCATTACCCCTATTTTATTTTGTATTTAATATCAGTGCTTAAGTTTCAGAAGAATGGATCAGCCTCAAGTAAATCCATGAGACCCTTCCACACAACTTGTCATGCAGTAATCAGTATTCAATGATTCAGGTCTCCATTTCTGCTCACAAACTTAACGATCTTTCCGCAAAACGGGGAAGATAATTTTTATAGAAGAAAATGTGATAAAAACATCTAATCTGAGAGACGATGTAAGGGCAAATTATTCATTTCTAGTGAGTGTGAAACAATTAGCCCAGTAAGATATATAAGGATTATCAACTTTCTTTATAAGGTTTCCCTTATGGTTTTTACATTGGCATGAGGTGGGACTTAGAGTATAAGTGAAACTGTTGATTAAGTATACACTTACAAAGGATTCTGCTGGTTAACGGAAATGAAATGCTTCCGTTTACTGCGCGTTAAAATGAGATTTCGACGGACGACGTATTTCCGTTATCTTGCTGATTTAACTTTATTTCCATCTGTATATACAGCCATAATGTGCAAGTCACCTTACAATTTGTGAGAGAGGGTGTTGTGTGTACTAACGTCATTTCCCTCGGTTCCTGCACCAGTTGCGAATACACTGAAACTGGTATAGGCATGCGTATTTAAATACAGATATATCTCAACAGGCAGAAAAATGCGCAGCGGACGGCAACGCGTGTACAAGACAAGTGTCTGGCGCAGTTGTTAGGTCAATTACTGTTTCTACAGTGGCAAGTTATCAAAATTTAAGTGAGTTGGAACGTGGTGTTACACTAGGCGCACGAGCGATGGGACACAGCATCTCCGAGGTAGCGATGAAGAGGGGATTTTCCCGTACGACCATTTCACATGTGTACCCTGAATCTCAAGAATCCTGTAAAACATCAAATAATCTCCGATATCGCTGCGGCCGGAAAAAGATCCTGCAAGAACGGGACGAACAAGGGCTGAAGAGAATCGTTCACCGTGACAAAAGTGTAACCTTTCAGCAAGGTGCTGCAAATTTCAAAGTTGGCCCATCAACAAGACAACCTCATGAATCCATGGGACCTGTACGACAGCATGGGACTGTTCAAGCTGGTGGGGCTCTGTGATGGTGTGGGATGTGTGCAGTTGGGGTGGTGTGTGACGCGTGATACGGCTAGATATGACTCTGACATGTGACACGTGACATAAGCATCCTTTCTGATCACTGGCATCCATTCATGTCCACTGTGCATTCTGACGGACTTGGGCAATTCCAGAAGGACACTGCGATAATCCACATGTGTAGAATGTTTACAGAGGGCTTGCAGCAACACTGTTCTGAATTTAAAGACTTCCACTGGCCCCAAACTCCCCACACATGAACATTATTGAGCATAACTGGGATGCCTTGTACCGTGCTGTTCAGAAGAGATCTTCATCCCCTCGTGTCCTTACGGATTTATGGACAGTCCTGCAGGTTTCATGGTGTAAGCTCCCTCCAGCACTATTGCAGACATTACTCGACTCTATGCCACGTCCTGTTGCGGCAGTTCTGCATGCTCGCGGGGCTGTACACGATGTCAGGCAGATGTACCCGTATCCTTGGCTCGTCAGAGAAACAATTGCTGTGTTGGCTATAAAGTTAAGCTACTTGCACTTTCATGGCCTCTTGCAAGGTATACATAGGAGGCTTTCATACATTCATAGACAGATATTAAATAGGTTTCTTTTATTTATTTATCAAGCTTATTTCACAAACTTTATGTTGTAAGTGTCGATAGAAAAAAGCTATCGATAAAACGGAAAATAACATCATGGAGAGAGAAATTATTTAGAGAATTTACACAAAGGAACAAATTTGGCACCGTCACACTGAAAACATAAATAAATGCAGTTGAAGGCAAACCGTTACTAATAAAGGTCACCAGAAGGCAACGATAAGTTTTTAGATCTTCAACTGCTTTATTCTGTATATACATCGACCATAGTGCTAGATTCGGCAAGTGTGAAGTTAAATAAAACTTAAGAATAATGCGTGACCTCCACACGCTCACAACATACATACTTCAATATTTGCAACAACCAAACAATTATTTAAAAATATCAAATTATATTAAGTCTCTAACAAGTTTTTAAATGGCACATGTGAGTGCTGAAACATAAAATTTTCAGTCAATGCTATCAAATAATGCTTTTTAAACAGAAATTTTCAGTTCGATCAAAAAGAGTAATAAACAAACATCTAAGATGACAGTTGGTGTCACTCTTTCATTGCCAGGTGGTGATATTAACTATGAGTATGAAAATGACCTCAGTAATTAACTGAATACGTTTCCAGATAATTGTGGCAAAGAATGCAGTATGATGTGTATCAACACAAGAGGACAGTGTGGGGCAGTGGGTGGGATTATTGTAATTTAAATGTTCCTATTATTTATCCTGTTGTTTGCCATTCTCAACACTGGTTCTCTAACTACAATATTGGCAACCAGAAAGTGATTAGCAAAACGTGCAGCCTGTAATTAGAATTCCTAGTGCCCACTTCATCTGAGAAATACATTTGCAGCTACAGCTTATAGCTCTGAGGAATTAGGAGATTGTCTGGGATTCATAATCAAAAACCATTCTCTCTAAAATGTTCACTATTTTCTGAAAGTCACGGAGCAAAAAAGAATTCCACACAATCCAACTACCAGAGCAGTTCAGAGTCTAATGCGCTGATGCAACTATAACTGTTCAATTTAAGTGTTTAAGTGAATGCTCGCCATAATTTGATGATAATGTTCATCAAACGCCACGCTAAATAATGGTAGAATGTCTGTCCCGCAGCGGCACGTGATTTCATGGTTACGAATATCCCGAGTAAATTATTACGGCATTCGAGGCTGTTTATAGCAATGATACCGAAGTGACGCGACTCCCGGCACAGGTGGTGCGCTAATCAGCATCTGGAGAGAACTGGGGCCTTCTTGTCTCGCGCAGCGTTATTATATATAAAGCCGCGGTGCGGACTGCTAAGGGAATGTCTGATCAAATCCGCTCTCCCGACTAGCCGCTAGGCTAGTAATGCACCACTTTAAGTTATTGAATAAATCATTGCTTCCTTTGCTGATGGCCAATTAAGCTCTCAATTTAATTGTGCAATCAGCACACAAGAAAGTAATCATAATAAAAGTCTGACGTGGCTAAGTCAAATATTTTGGGCGAGAGAATCAATTTAATTACACTACACTCAGTAGACGAGCTCTGAACTTGCCCTTTGGAGATACGCTATCGCTATAGTTTTATAGTTATTTAGTTGAAACTTCTCAGAGCGTTATGATTATAGCGGATCTCCATTGTACTTAAATTTAAACATCCTAGCTTTATTTATTCGCCTACTTAATCTATCTTGCTTCCTTAATTTCTAAGACAAAAACCAGAAAATCGTGAATTTCAACTAAAATTTTAATTTGTGAGATCCAGAATACTGTTTCTACTAAATTATTACGCAAAAGGAATCTAAAGATAAATTTTTAAGTTTCTAGGTTTTTTTCTGTTGCGCCAATGACTTTTACAGAAAAACGTCCAAATTTCGAAAATGGTTAAAGTTATTGAACTGATATTCAACACATATTGATTTAGTATTACTCCTGACATGCTAGAAACGTTTCAGATTATTTACTTGATTTTTTAAAGTATTGTGCAACGTTTATGACGTCAGAGCTAGTTACAGTGGACTGGCTGGCACACAATGGAAAGACTGATGTGAATTTTACACGGCGTGAGTAGGCTGCTTCCGTACATCACCCTCTACTTAATTTGTTTTTAATGTAAATGGGAGTAAGAAAAAAAATTAATTACAAACAGGGAAGCAAAAGTACAGCTTAACTCCCTATGAAAATTAAAATTTAAATGTAAACATATAGAAATATTAAAAGTAAACTGATTACCTACTTCAATTATTTAAATTGCTGTCATGATCACTGTCTCTTAAGCAACATTATCACTTAAAATTTAAGCAAAATCAATGAAACACTCTGGCATACATATTGCCTTAGACAGACAAACACATAAAATATATAAAATTATGAAAATCCTAAATCCATTAAATACATTTTTACATACACTATTAAAAGAAAGTAACACAGTTATTCATGATACATAAACAGATAATTATATCTTAGCAGTCTTTTCTTAACCTGAAAGAAAATTTCATAAATCCTGACATTTTAATTTTTACAGACCTGGTTGTAGCTGCTTTGGTTGGCGTTCTACACTTCCATTCTCAAGGGTAGAGGAGGGGAAGTTTCTATGGTGTGCGTCCTTCACGTTCACTCTAAATTACATGGGGAAAGGGGAGGGGTCACTGTGAGTTGTGTCCAAGTCACTCCACGCTTTCGCGCAGCTACCAGGCTGCAATTATCTGGTTTGTCCTGTAGAACAAACAAAAATAGTGCCTCAGACTCTGTTCACTTAATATCTAAGAGTGTGTCACAATGAAATGGGGATATATACATCTTATCTTTCAATATGTTGCTGGAACAAAGTTAACAGAACTTTTTCAATTTTACTCTCGCAGTTACTTAACTGTCATAAAATCGATAAACAAATGGCTCAAAACACCGTTAGTCACGTACTAGAGAAAATTCATGCTCAAAGCATAAAATCATAGATCCCATTTAATTTCAATTTATTATTTCTCGGCCGGAACACTGAACCAATGCTCGGTACATTCCTGATACAACTGTATTTTATTTACTTAGCTGACTCATCTTCGATTACCTTATTCTTAGAGATAGTATGAGTATATTTGATTAGTAGTTGTCTTCTCAGCTTCTTTGTACATGTGAGTAACTTGCGGTAATAGTACAGTTCTGAGTGTTCAAAACACACTACGTTTAGTTGACTACTAAATCCACTTATTGGTCCTCTACTGCTGTGTCAGTTCCACATCTGCAATTATGTACTTACTTCATCGAAGTGTATTTATGCTGAGCTATAAATAATGTTTCAAGTATGCCATGTGTTACTCAATTATGTTGCTAGTGTATGTACTTATTTAACACTCACTCTATTAACATTTAACGCATAGGATAGCACATTTATTTCATAACTATAGTGTATTGCAGCTGATCATTTTGATCACGTGGCAATCCATTTCGACTTGATCGGACGCTGAAACCACAGGTAGTCTCTCTCGACCTACCACTAAAAAGCATTAAGTAATTATGGACGAGAGTAATGCTAAATTCCTTAAACCTATAGGACACCATGAGCTGCTCTGTCTCATCTAACCTAAGGGTACCTATGGTCGCATTCACGCCTCCAACTCATAACCTCAATACGTGTAGGTGTGTCCTGTCACGCACTACACCAAATAACGGCCAGCTCCAACCTTATAAATATTTCAAGAAGGTGTCCTTCACGTACCAACCACAAACACTGTTCAATTCTATAACGCTGCCATTCCTTGCTACACAAGGTGAGTTCAGTCTTACAACTTATCTGCATGTTTTTCGTAACACTAAGCAATCTCTTTTACTATTAATTAGTTAGCTGTACAGCATACCATAAGTTTCACTGCCACTTCAGATCCTGCTTGTACACGAATTTGTATATCTTTTTAAATTACTGTTGGTGGACCATTTCCAATAAAACAACAACATTGTACTTATAATATTAGCAGGGTACTATACATACTTGTTACTCAAATATCTTTGTATCTTAATTACATCATATTTCTCTGTTGCTTATGTCACTGTTAGGTTTGTCACATTAGGTATTTTCTTCACTAATCGGTGGATAGAAGGGTTACAGAACTCATGGCTTGATAGCCATGGCAGAAAATTTTTGTATTGCAAAAAAGGAGCCGAAACTTTGATGGATAGGAAAGATGAAGAATGAGTGAGACCTGAAAAGGAAAGAAGATCTCACACAGCTGGGACTGCACAGCTGCCACACTGTGTAGAGGTTACAGAACAACCTCCTCCCTACAGCATTCATTGGTTTCAGGAAATTTTGGTACTGGAAAGAAGGGGTCGAAATTTTTGTAGATAAGAAAGATGAAGTATGAGTGAGACCTGAAATGGAAAGATCTCACACAGCTGGGACTGCACAGCTGCCATACTGTGTAGAGGTTACAGAACAATCTCCTGCCTGCAGAATTCATTAGTTTATTATTGGCTTGATAACCATAACGGAAAATTTAATGTGTTGGAAAGAAGAGGTCGAAATTTTAGGTGGATAGAAAAGATGAAGAATGAGTGAAATCTGAAATGGGAAAGAAGATCTCACACAGCTGGGACTGCACAGCTGCCACACTGTGCAGAGGTTACAGAACAACCTCCTCCCTACAGAATTCATTCACTACCTATGAACTTCTTTAGGTCGATCACGTTCCTGAGACCTAATAGCTTTTTATTCTTAGGGTACTCCAGCCTACATTCATTGGCATGTGGTTTTCCTATGATCCTGAAAGGTCCTTGGTAAACGAACATGAATTTCTTTGTTTCTGCATTTATTTTCTTTGATTTTTCCTTGGTTTTGACAAGGACTAACTGACCTGTTTCAAAACTGGTGGGTACAGCTTTTGCGTCATGACGCTTCTTCCTTTCCAATGCTTTTTTTCTTATATTTGCCCTAGCCTTTAACTTCTTCTCGTCGGTGTTTAGCTTACTTTTACTAAGATTAACACCTTCGTCCCAATATCTCCTATTTTTCAGAACTCGTATAGGCAGCTCCCAAGTTTCATCATAAGTTACTACATGTTTATCAATAAAAGGTACCATAATTACTACAGGTATCGGCAAGACCAATTTTAACTGGCTTCTTTCAAAGTCAACAACACACTGATATTTCGACAAGAAATCTATGCCAATTAAAACCTCAATACTGAGATTATTTACAATTAAGCATGGATGATCAATTAAATTACCATTAATGTTAAAGGGCAGTAAATCTTCTTGCTTTACCGTTTTTGACACCTTGCCAGTAGCACCAATTATTCTTAGTCCTGATACCCTCATTACTGTAAGCTTGTCTTTACCAGGTAATGCATCAAAGAAGGACTGAGATATTGCACTCACCTCACTTCCACTGTCTAAGAGACAACATACATCGATACCCAACATATTCACTATTATTATAGGATGGCTTATTCTAGTTTGTACAGGTGGTTCCTCAAACTCATCTAATAGTTCCTTTTGGATTTGTCTCCAACTAAAGTGATCGACATCTGCTTCATTACATTTAGGTCAAAGTTTGTAGGGGTTTCATGAATTACATTTTCAGTGCCCTTTTCCAGTCGGTCTATTAATTTTAAATCGAAACACCGCACGACTGCATTACATTTAGTTTGCTGAACATGGCCAAAATTACTGTAGTCCGAGCGATTTTGCGCCTCCAGACCGGGCATAACACTTGTTACAGCTAAACCACTTTCACTATTATCGTCGGGTTGCTTCTCAAGTGACAACTGGTCACAGCTACTGGGTTCATCGACCCCAACAGGCTATCCTCTCCATTCTCACTTACCTCCTGTCCTAAATCTATTAGTACAGTATCGACATCCTGCACAGGCACTTTAGATAAGAGCACATCATCCTCATCGTAAATATAAGCATGGATTTCTTCTGCTTCTTCACATGACAATTCAGTATTTTGTAGCTCTTCGCTACCATTTCACTGCTGCGCCTTCTCTTTCTCTTCCCACTTAGAAAGCGTCTCTAACACGGTATCTATCAAATACTGTGAGTGATCTAATATTTCTGCTGTATCCTTAGATGCTACCGATCCCTCATCCACATGTTCAGTCTGAGGATTCTGATCTGTCTTACCAATTACTGTAATTACTGGCATAGGAAAAGTAACCGCCTGGTGAGCGTCAGTGTCCTCATAGACGGGGACTAGTTTTCCTGCCTCGGCCTACTACTGTTTCCTTTATTTCCATTATAGTTAACTGGCACAGCATTGCTTTCTGCACTGTTGTTTACCTGCATAATTTTGTTCGGAACAAAATTACTATCATTTGGATGCCATTGTTGGTTCTGATAATTATTTCTCCAACTCCTACCTCTCTTAGGATGGCGAACACCTACTGTTCTGATGTTTACATTGCCATTCTGCCCGTTCTTAAAATTACTACCAGTGTTATTAGCATTTCTGCTATTACGTGCTTGCTCCTCATTGGCAGCAACACGCTCTACACGTTCCAAATATTCAATGAATCGATCCAGATTGTCTCTAGGGGCAGATATAATTCTAGTTCGCCAATACCATGGCAGTTTGGCTTCAAGACCTAGTATTATCATTTCAGGTGTTAGCTTTTGGGCCAAATGTGACAAACGTGAGATCCATGACCTGGCAAACTCTTTAATAGATTCCTTGCCTACATTCAAGCGTTTTCCACTCCAAAATTGTCTCAACACTTCATATTGCTTATTGCTAGACCAATACTCATTAATGAAAGCTGTTTTAAATTCCGCTAATGTTTTACACTTCAACATAACATCAGCTGACCAACGCATGGCATCACCTGCTAAATGGCTTCTAATAAATGAGATTTTCTCTCGTTCAGACCAAGTTGGTGGAATCACATCTTCAAAATCGTTCCAGAAATTTAGCCGGTGGATATTTTTATCTGGATCGAACCGCAAGAACTGCCGACACCCGATAAAAGTGGCGTTTGCAGCTACAACTTGCTGCATACTACCATTACCAGAAGTTACTGAAGCTACTTTACTCTCAATGTTGGCAATGTTAGTACTAATATTTTCTACTCTCATTTCAACATTATCTACTCTTTGCACAGTATGAGTAGTATCAGTTTTGATTGCGTCTACTTCTGCTTGACATATATTTACTTTTATATTAACATCTTTAAACCTATCTGAGCACAGTTCAGATTCCGCCTCGATCTTTTCTGTTAACTTGTGCTCCAGCTTCGCATCTTCCATTTGGAAGTCCTTGCTAACCTCAGCAACTTCGGATTTTACTGTTTTATACATCTCAGATAACTGTTGAGCAACCTTTTTCTTAATATCCTCATGGTTGTGATCAATTTTATAATTTAAACTGTCCAGATCCTCTTTCAACTTATTGCAACCAGCCTTAACGGAAGTTTCTAGTTCAGCTTTATTGGACTCTGATTTATTGTCCATTGCCTCAAACCGTTTATTAAAATTGGTTTGGCTGGCCACAATCCTATTATTTACCTCAATTATATCAGTTTTTAACTCAGCTGTAATTCTAGCATTACTGGCTGACATTTCTGCACTACTACTTTTGACCTCAGTTATTTCAGACTTTAATTCACCTGTCATTTTAGCATTACTGGTAGCTATTGCTTGTAATATAACATTTAATCAATAGCCCCAGTATCTTTGGGTTGCTCGCTAGCTGGCTTTTTTCACAGTCAGGTGACGAAAAACTAGCTCCAACACCAGAATCATCAAAACTACATGAAACTTCTGATTGATCAGTCATATCTAACTTATCCATTTTAGACTCTACCACCTCTGATGACTGTTTTGTTTTTAACTCATCAGATAAACTATCATCCAATAAACTAACAATTTCTGGTTTCTGCTTTACTACAGGGGTCTCTATTATTGAATCATTGCCCCTTTTCACACTACTGTCAGGAGACCATACTTCATATTTCACTTTAACATTACTATTTTCATGCATATTTACACTTGAACCATTGTCTGGATTTACAGTTCCCTCAACTGACATAGGTTCTGATTTAGTTTAACCTCGGTTTCTTCTGGCAGTTCCATCGCCGACAGTCTTTTAAGCAGGTTAGTAAAGTTTTTAACAGCTTTTCTCTTAACTTAGTTCCTTCTGCACGACGTATGGCGTTGCCGGTACGGCGTACCAGGATTACTGATGCGACGTTGCGCGTTGCACTGCAGACGTCACTTCGACGGCTGCTGTGTGTTTGCGTGGCCCACAACTGCAGGCGCAGCTCCGGTTGCTCCATCGGACAACAGCGGTAAGGCGAAACTGGCTTCTCGCGATGCCGGCAGCGCCGCTAGACTCAGTGCCAGCTCCGTCGATCCAGATGCGTTGTTCATCCAATTGCATTGTCCACATGCACACGTAACACTATCACTGTTCTATTACTCAGTTGTGTGGCGCATTTCACTCCGAATCCGACTATCAAAAAATCACTTTCACTTTTACTCAGTTTGTTTCCCCGCCGATGCACCATATGTGGGGCGGCGGGTGGGATATTGTAATTTAAATGTTAATATTATATATGCTATTGTTTGCCGTTCTCAACACTGGCTCTCTAACTACAACATTGGCAACCAGAAAGTGATTAACAAAACGTGAAGCCTGTAATTAGAATTCCTAGTGCCCACTTCATCTGAGAAATACATTTCCAGCTACAGCTTATAGCTCTGAGGAATTAGGAGATTGTCTGGGATTCATAATCAAAAACCATTCTCTCTAAAATGTTCACTATATTCTGAAAGTCACAGACCAAAAAAGAATTCCACACAATCCAACTACCAGAGCAGTTCAGAGTCTAATGCGCTATTGCAACTATAACTGTTCAAATTAAATGTTTAAGAGAATGCTCGCCATAATTTGATGATAAAGTTCATCAAACGCCACGCTAAATAATGGAAGAATGTCTTTCCCGCGGCGGCACGTGAAAATACGACATACGCAAACTGAAGATAGATCATTTAAGTCATCCCAGAATGAACACTTCACTCGAAAACGATTTCATGGTTACGAATATCCCGAGTAACTTATTACGGCAGCCGAGGCTGTTAATAGCAACTATACCGACGCGATGCGACTCCCGGCACAGGTGGTGCGCTAATCAGTGTCTGGAGAGAACTGGGGCCTTCTTCTCTCGTGCAGCGTTCTTATATATAAAGCCGGGGTGCGGACGGCTAAGGGAATGCACCACTTTAAGTTATTGAATAAATCAATGCTTCCTTTCCTGATGGCCGATTAAGCTCTCAATTTAATTGTGCAATCAGCACACAAGTAAGTAATCGTAATAAAAGTCTGACGTGGCTAAGTCAAATATTTTGGGCGAGAGAATTAATTTATTTACACTACACGCAGTAGGCGAGCTCTGAACTTGCCGTTTAGAGATACGCTATTGCTATAGTTTTATAGTTAATCAGTTGAAACTTCTCACATCTTTATGATTATAGCGGATCTCCCTTGTACTTACATTTAAACATCCTAGCTTTATTTATTCGCCTACTTAATCTATCTTGCTTCCTTAATTTCTAAGACAAAAACCAGAAAATCATGAATTTCAACTAAAATTTTAATTTGAGATCCGGAATACTGTTTCTACTAAATTATTATGCAAAAGGAATGTAAATAAAAATTTTTAAATTTCTAGCTCTTTTCTGTTGCGCCAATGATTTTTACAGAAAAGCGTCCAAATTTCGAAAATGTTTAAAGTTATTGAACTGATATTCAACACATATTGATTTAGTATTACTCCTGACATGCTAGAAACGTTTTCGGTTATTCACTTGATTTTTAAAGTATTGCGCAACATTTATGACGTCAGAGCTAGTTACACCGGACTGGCTGGCACACAATGGAAAGACTGATGTGAATTTTACACGGCGTGAGTAGGCTGCTTCCCTACAACAGGGAAAATAAAATGTTATGAAGTTAGTGGCTACCACACAATAACTTTCTAAAGTGAATCCTGGCAATTAACTAATCAACAGCTGAGCAACACGGTCGGCTGGAAAGAAATATTTAATTAAAATGAAAACATGTGCCTTCAGAGAATAAACATCACTAGTGTAATGGAAAACAGTTTAGTCATACAATGTAGGCTTTCACGACTGGTGTTGACTTCAGTTGAAAGTTCCGGGCTGAAAAGCCGTGGTCGATGTATAAAACGTTAGGTGGAAATTTTGTACATCGACCACAGCCTCTCAGCTCGAAAGTTTCAACTGAAGGAAGACAGTTTGTTCAGATACTTACAATATCATTTAAAATATCATATTTCTCTTCTTAGCAAGATGAATTGTAATGAAGTCCTCACTAAACGACGAACAGCCTCTTGTCATAATTATGTATTTTACAGTTATATCGGTGTCAACTCGCTTTATAAAACAGAAAAGTTATAAGTTGTGTGGCTAGTACCACAGATCTGTAAGAGGTGAATTGCTTTGTGTTCCTGCTTCCAAAATCCGGTAACACTTTTGGAGGAAATACTGTAATTTTAACTTAACGTATACCTGTTCTGAGCATCGAGCTGTGACTCGACATACTCTATTTGAGCAAAGGAGATCGGTTACTGTTTCTAGCGGCGTTGGCTTTACAGGCGTCTTGCAAGAATGACTCTGTGCTAACGAGTCTCTGGTCAATGCTGCGAACGTACCGGTGCGCGGTGGCTCCCCGTGAAGCATGTTTGTGCGGCGAGGTCCGCAGACAGGCGCTCCTGTGATATTCCAACTAGCGGACGTGACACCATTTCCGTCGCTAGCGGGCACAAATCGCTGTTTCATATTCTCTGCGTTAGGGCATCTGTAGCGTGAACCGAGACCGATAAAGAGAATGACGACACGTCTAAATAAAGAGAAGATCAATACGATTCTGCAGGTATGCATATATGACATGTAATTAATATATCCGAGAGGTTACAGTACCAAGACGTTTTATGGTTTATAACTTTTATAACACTTTAAAACAGATCAAATAATCATATTGTAATTGCCAGTGATGCAAATCGATGGAACTTCTAAGACATATCACATCATAATCAGTTAATCTGTGAGGCATTTTCTAACTGAACATTAATTAAAATTCTGGATATACCGGGTGATCAAAAAGTCAGTACAAATTTGAAAACTGAATAAATCACGGAATAATGTAGATAGAGAGGTTCAAATTGACACACATGCTTAGAAATACATGGGGTTTTGTTAGAACCAAAAAAATACAACCGTTCAAAATATGTCCGACAGATGGCATTTCGTCTGATCAGAATTGCAATAATTAGCATAACAAAGTAAGATAAAGTAAACATTATGTTCTTTACAGGAAATGGTCAATATGTCCACCATCATTCCTCAACAATAACTGTAGTCGAGGAATAATGTTGTGAACAGCACTGTAAAGCATGTCCGGGGTTATGGTGAGGCATTAGCGTCGGATGTTGTCTTTCAGCATCCCTAGAGATGTCGGTCGATCACGATGCACTTGCGACTTCAGGTAAGCCCAAAGATAATAATCGCACGGACTGAGGTATGGGGACCTCAGAGGCCGGGCATGACGAAAGTGGCGGCTGAGCACACGATCATCACCAAACGACGCGCTCAAGAGATCTTTCACGTGTCTAGTAATTCTTCGTTTTTTCTTTTTGGTTTTAATAAAAGCCCATGTCATTCCAAGCATGTGTGTCAATTTTTACCTCGCTATCTACATTACTTCGTGGTTTATTAAGTTTTCTAATTTATACTGACTTTTTGATTGCCCGGTATTTTAATAGAAGACACATACACAATTAGCAAGGCAGTATGCATTTTGAGACGTAATTACACCCCATGTCCAACATTTAGTTCGTAATATTTATGCTTCATATGGAGTTTTTGACAGTTTTTCTTAATTTGCATAATTTCATCCATAGTCAAAAAACTACTAAAGCCTTTATAATTCGGAGTATTGCAATGGGAGTAATGTCGTATTCATATAAACTAAAATAATTAGTGGCACAGATATTTTAAAGTGATTTTTCGGACTGCAACAAATATTCCCATTTACACAACTATGAATTTTGCGCCAACTACTGCATGTACAACTAAATGTAAGGTATCGGTTTTGTGCAGCTAATGGCATAGTCAGATTTTTGAAAGCACGTATGTGTAAAAAAGTGTGAATCGTGTTGGTAAAAGATATGACATGGTATTAATAGAAACCAGAACTGAACCTCAGATATCACTTCAAGTGAAAACTCACACTGGCTGATAACAACAGTTAAATCTTGAAAACATATTTGTATACAAACTCTTATAACTGATATCCAACCGTGTGGCGTGTCGCGACTGCTCACGTGAGAGTACTAAAATGAACGATAGTTTGACTTTAAATGGAAATCGAAAATAATCACTGGGAAGAAAACTGTTAAAATTAATTGGAGCAGACGCCCATTGTTGCCGGGGCCAGTGCTGTTAGTGGCAAAATTGACCTCTAGAAATATGCTGTAAAATTTAGAAAAAATTAATCTTTTAATAGTTTTGCGGGGCTGATATCTTTTTATTTATTAATTAATGATACGCTGCTGTGCATCCTATCAGTCTAAAGACTAACGGATAAGAGAGAATGTCGGACCAGGAATGCTCTTCACTTACTTTCTAAAACAAAAACAGTATTGTAATCGATAGCAATCAGCCACAGGCTGGTTGTCGCTATATCGTTGAAATATTGTTTATGAAATAATAATTAATAATCAATTTTCATGCAATATCTAGATTCGAAGTTATATACGATAATTGAATACATTAATGCACCCTTTTGTGCTTTCAGTTGTTTTTGCAACGTTAAATTTACATGAAATTACGTTGGTCTATTCATGTAATATTTCATTTCGCCTCCACGAAGGCTTCATTTACAAATTGGCTTCAATGCTTCGACACATAATTGGAGAAATCTGTATATTCTTTTTAGTATAGTTAAAAATGGTATATTTAGTCTGTACAGTTGTTTATACATTATGTTTGAGCATTGAAAATTGTTTGTACACATAAACTGTTGTTTCAATACGTTTACATAAATGTCAATTAAAAAAGGTATTAAAATATGCACATACATACTAGGTCTACAACTTTGCTTCTGTCGTTTTTCTCGAAGTTCGGGGCTTTATTGTGAAAAACTTACTAAAACATTATGATTCATAGTATTGCCCATTGCTGGCCACTACTTTCTCCCGTCTTTCGGATGGCATACGAATCCCGTGGCGGAAGAACTGGGCGTCTTTTGTAGGAATCCATGACTCAATTCAGTTTTGCACTTATTCATATGATCGGATGTGCTGGTCAGTCAGAATGTAAGTCACTGATCGAAAGAGGTGGAAGGCAGAGAGAGCAACGTATGGAGAATACGGCGGTAGGGATAATACTTCTCCTTTCAACGTTTCCATGTATATTTCGACGGGTTTTGCGACATGGGGTCCAGCACTGACCTGCTGCAAAATTATCTTTACGTGTCTATCGCTGTATTGTGGCCATTTGTATTTCAGTGCTTGGCTTGAACGCATCAATTGCTTTCGATAATGATGTCCTGTGACTGTCTTCGTGTGTTTCAGTAGCTACGAAAACGTTCTGTCTTCCACCGCCATGCCGTTCTTCGACATCAAAATCACCTTTCTTAAGGAGTTGAAAACATTCTCTGCAGTTCTTCCACTAATAGTTCCCTCACCCAGCATTTTAAAAGCCACAGCCGCAGATTTCTTCATGTTGAAGCAGAAAATTAAAACTTCCCTCAAATGGCAAGAAATGGGTACGTAATTTGACGTACTTAATCGAGAATAGCCATATGATGCAATCACAAATCGACTAATATTTTTATGGCATTATATTTACAGATGCCTAAGCTTATTGTATTACACCTATGACCAACCACCTGAACCTCACTTGCCGCTACTGCCGTCTATTGCAAAACGGCGGAAGAAAAGTTGTAGACCTAATAGGTAAATAAAACGTTAGATTAGTTATAAAAATCGGAATGCAGTAAATTTGAGTGCGCAGGATATATAGTGGAATGATAAAGGTTTTACACAACCTGTTATGATTCATACATTTTTGCTGTCTGTTTGTAGTTCCCTTATTGTTGATTCCTGTAGATTTCGATGTTTTTGATTTTGTACAATGTTATGTACACTCGTTGTCCTCATGTCGGCGTGGAGTCGGAGAATTTCGGCGATATGAATTTATGTAATGCTATGTTGACTCGTAGTTCTACTGGGAGATGGAGTTACATAGGTTTGTTGTTATCTTGATGTTCGACGGTTAAAGGTGCGGAGCAGTACAATTTCGACGATGTGAATTTATATAATTCTAAGTACACTCGTTGTTCTGCTAGTAGATGAACATTGCCTTAGGACAAAGGAGGCGCTCCGCCCTTTTCTGATGGAATGTTTACGTGTGCATCTCGCCAGCACGTGACTGGCTCAGCTGTCAGCTTGCTATGATATCTCATGGCAGCCTTGGCGAGAAAGGAGCCGCTGCAGTGTCGCCAACTCGTTCACCAGCATACGAGATTGTGTATGGGAAAGATAAAATACTCGTAGCAGTACCAGTTGTCTGATGGTTGCTGTGAAACGATAAGCAACATATACTGTAATTGCTGACAGTGTTTTTCTGTGTACAGTGCACACGAGGTAGTTTATGGATCATTGTGTAGAAGTTTGTATAGACTTGGGTTGTTCATTTTTCTGAAGTTGTTAGACTTGGGTCTGTGGTTAGTTACACCATATAGTAAGAACCAAGGTTTTTTTTTTTTGTTGGTTTAAGGGGGTGGGGGTGGGAGGGGGGGGGGAGAAAGGGACCAAAGTGCTTGATCATTGGTCCCTTTGTTTTTGCATCGATGTATGAGTTCGTTTTCCACAGTTCATACATTGCACTAACCTAATATTTACAATGCACAAACGTCCTGTTATTTGTTCATTTAGTCACTCGCGCACGGTAAAACGCATACTCAACAGTGTACGCTAATAATTAATGTCTGTAACTCTCCACCGCGTTGTCGGCGGCAGAACTGACCGGCGAACGTTTACGGTTCAAATGGTTCAAATGGCTCTGAGCACTATGGGACTCAACTGCTGTGGTCATAAGTCCCCTAGAACTTAGAACTACTTAAACGTAACTAACCTAAGGACAGCACACAACACCCAGCCATCACGAGGCAGAGAAAATTCCTGACCCAGCCGGGAATCGAACCCAGGAACCCGGGCGTGGGAAGCGAGAACGCTACCGCACGACCACGAGATGCGGGCGAACGTTTATGGAATCACTACTTTACATACGTACGAGTATTTCATGAACTGTTATTCTGGATAACAGGATATTGTGTTTACTGTTTCATCATTTGTCTCTTCGCGTCACAGCTTGTCGAAAGTAAGTGCTGTACTGTTTATTCTAGCCTCACTTGTTTCACTTCGGTAGTAGGTCGTGACATTTAAGTCTCTTCAACATTCTGTTCTGCATTCCGAAGCTGCGTTTTTCTGACTGTTTAGTCTGGGCAACTTCACTTACACATTTGTTTGCCGAGAATCTGGTCTCGTCCTAGCAGTATTTCGTGTCGTGAAACTTTGATGTTTACAATTTCACAACTTTAGAAACTTACAATATGTTTCCTTTGGTTTTGAGGTATTCATGTTCTTATGTGTATGATCCTACGGACAGATATCTCTTTTGGCCCCACTATATGACACATTTAACAAGTTCGAGAATAAAATGTTAGTACCCAGATTTGTGAAGCCGCACCTAGGAAATTTAAGTGACAAAGCAAAAGCAAAACAAGAATGACACAAACGGTTGTGGCAAAGAATCATATCCTCATTGGTATAACATCCTAAGGCATGGATCGGAACTACTTAGATACCATGACATACATACACAGATGAGAAAAATGCAATAAATACACAAAGAATATTACAGTGACATTTTATTTCTAAAACAAATCATAAAAATGGGACACAAGTAATACATTATCTATCCTAAAAAGAACGTTTTCGTGTTAGTTTTTCAAAGCTAACGTGGATTGTGTGTACTATGCATTGTCATGTAAACATAGTCTTCTTTGAAATCTGCACCTTACAGAAGCCTATGGTTTTGTTTCGTGCATAGCACCTCGTTCTCGTACGATGAAAGAGTTGTCAGCGTTTGACATGTCCTTCGTTTCTCTCGTTAATTTGAGGTTTGTTTAAAATTCTTTATCTGACAAGAATAAAAGCCTTACATATATGTTAATGGTCTTCACATGAACAAATTCCTTCATTATGACACTTCGTACTATAGATCATTAGCTTTCTGCTGATGAAACACACTTCGTCAATATGGTATAGCCATGCAATCTTTTACACGTTACGAATAATAGTATCTTGTCAATTTATGACAATACGAAATAGTGTAAGACAAAAAAACAATAAAGTAGACACATAAATGGCAAGGTAATTGTAGAAGAATAGGTTACTGACAAATTTTTAAAAATTCGTAAACATATGTGTTTACTGGATAAATCTTTCCATATCTCGCTTATTCATGTTAAGACGTGCCAGCAAATATGATGATTCATGAGGTATTTGGAAAATTTTGAATGGGCTGTTATACAGTGTTTGCCATTTCTCGCTCAAGTGCCTCCCTTTTCGACCACGGAATGGAATCTGCCTCCCTTTTGGACAACAGAATGGAATAAGTTTGACGTGAAAATGTTTCACGTGCAACACCATTCATCTTATAAACGTATCGTTTTACAGCTCCACGCTTAGAAGGAAACACATCTACAAAAGATAAGAACGAAACAAACAGCTGAACTTTCTGCTGTTCGCTAGGATACTCTGATTCCCGTGCCTTAGCGAATATCTTATAGAACTACGGTAACTCATCATTTATTTGTTTGGATACGGGCTTGCCATGTTCATAGTCAACAACATGATTGTCTTCCCACAACACCTTTCTGCCTATAAACATCAGTTTAAGATTCCGGCAAAATTTGTGTCTACGTGATCTAGTGCACAAGAAATCAAAACAAAACGCTTTACCTCCAACATTTATTTGGCTGGTTTCACTAAGGATGCCAACCTTTACAACCTCCCTTCGTAGAAATTCCATACCTAACAAGCAGGACATAAACAAGCTCTCATCGATGAAAAATGTACATTCTACAGTTCCGGTTTCAAATAATACTTCAATCTATGCCTGCTTTCCAAACCTTTGTGTCCTTGCTCTAATGGCCAAAGAGACAACATAATTCTACACAGGCGAAGTCGGAAGTTATCTGGTCTCCCATGTCTCATCAAAAAAATTTGAAGCAAGTACGAGGGCAGTTCAACAAGTAATGCAACACTTTTTTTTCTTGGCCAATTTTGGTTGAAAAAACCGGAAATTTCTTGTGGAATATTTTCAAACATTCCCGCTTCGTCTCGTATAGTTTCATTGACTTCCGACAGGTGGCAGCGCTGTACGGAGCTGTTAAAATGGCATCTGTAACGGATGTGCGTTGCAAACAATGGGCAGTGATCGAGTTTCTTTCAGCGGAAAACCAGGGCATCTCAGGTATTCATAGGCACTTGCAGAATGTCTACGGTGATCTGGCAGTGGACAAAAGCACGGTGAGTCGTTGGGCAAAGCGTGTGTCCTCATCGCCGCAAGGTCAATCAAGACTGTCTGATCTCCCGCGTGCGGGCCGGCCGTGCACAGCTGTGACTCCTGCAATGGCGGAGAGTGCGAACACACTCGTTCGAGATGATCGACGGATCACCATCAAACAACTCAGTGCTCAAGTTGACATCTCTGTTGGTAGTGCTGTCACAATCGTTCACCAGTTGGGATATTCAAAGGTTTGTTCCTACTGGGGCCCTCGTTGTCTAACCGAACACCATAAAGAGCAAAGGAGAACAATCTGTGCGGAATTGCTTGCTCGTCATGTGGCTGAGGGTGACAATTTCTTGTCAAAGATTGTTACAGGCGATGAAACATGGGTTCATCACTTCGAACCTGAAACAAAATGGCAATCAATGGAGTGGCCCCACACCCACTCCCCCACCAAGAAAAAGTTTAAAGCCATACCCTCAGCCGGTAAAGTCATGGTTACAGTCTTCTGGGACGCTGAAGGGGTTATTCTGTTCGATGTCCTTCCCCATGGTCAAACAATCAACTCTGAAGTGTATTGTGCTACTCTTCAGAAATTGAAGAAACGACTTCAGCGTATTCGTAGGCACAAAAGTCTGAACGAACGTCTCCTTCTTCATGACAAGGCAAGACCTCACACAAGTCTTCGCACCCGAGAGGAGCTCACAAAACTTCAGTGGACTGTTCTTCCTCATGCACCCTACAGCCCCGATCTCGCACCGTCGGATTTCCATATGTTTGGCCCAATGAAGGACGCAATCCGTGGGAGGCACTACGCGGATGATGAAGAAGTTATTGATGCAGTACGACGTTGGCTCCGACATCGACCAATGGAATGGTACCGTGCAGGCATACAGGCCCTCATTTCAAGGTGGCGTAAGGCCGTAGCATTGAACGGAGATTACGTTGAAAAATAGTGTTGTGTAGCTAAATGATTGGGGAATAACCTGATGTATTTCAATGCTGAATAAAACAACCCCTGTTTCAGAAAAAAAATGTGTTGCATTACTTATTGAACCGCCCTCGTACATTTAATTTCGACCCCCTCCCCGGTATCTATTATGACAGTGGTAGAAATCCCACCAACTGCAGCGTTTACTACTGTCTCAACTTGCTCTTCATAAAATTCTATACTCGACATAACTTAATTCCTTATGTCAGTTCCGTTATAAAGAATCGTCATAACATTATTCATTTTGCCCCCATTCCACTCCGAGGCCGATATCCTGGATCAGGATGGGACTCCTTTTACTTTGATGCTGATTTTACAGTTGAGGTTGCTAATCGGTGACCTCAACTAACTGTATCTGGCTTGATGCTGCTGGTCCCGGAGGTGGCTTCCGAAAATTAGGCTGCCAATGACTCCCGTTTTGGTTTTGGTTTTGCCCCCAGTAAACCTGATTTTGCGAATGTCTGTTAGTCTGATCTCAAGGTGATTCTGTGGTTATTGTTTTTATTTCCACATATACATCCGGAACTGTTCTGGTTATTGCGTGCGTGCTGTCATTCCTGTGGTCGACAGTAGGTGTGGCAACGTTGCCGTTTCCAGCGTGATTCGTAGCCATTGTTGTGGTTAGCGTTATGTTGCGGACTGTCACTGCGGTTGTCGTTCATACTTTTCGGGTCCTCTTGAATTAAACCAGGCGAATCCATCTCCTATAAAAAGTTTTCGAAAGTGTCTACGGAAGCATGTATTATCTCTTCACGAATACTGATTGGTAGTTTGCATATTAAAATTCCTATCACATCTTCGTCTGATATGGTATTGTTCCGAAGACTCCCTAGCTGGGCGCTGTAAGTCTCCAGGCTGAACACTCCACGTGTTAGCCGTGCTCGAATATGTGGTGATAAATATTTGTGTAAGAATGTTTGTTCGGACTGTTCATTCATCGAACAGGATTCTGCAGTTGCCCCGGCCAATAATGCAGATTCGCCGTGCATGTACGAGGAGGCGAAGCAAATTATCTGTCGTTCGTTTCATGTCTCTGGCAATATGCACTTAAAACTGCGTATAGATATAACCGGATGTGGGAACTTCTTTTTCTGAAATAATCACCTGAAACTGCCTGTGATTAAAAGGCTTTCTTCCAAAAGCACGGCTGTTAATGTTGGTCCTGCGCCAGCAGAATCGTAACTGCATCCTGCATATGTTCCATAAAATCCGGTTTCATTTTGTAAAGTAGGTTGTAAATTGGTATATTCCCGTGCGTTTGCGGCATGTGCATGGGCGTCTGCATTGTGTCACGCGGCGTGTTAAGAACAGTTTTGAACTGTTATTTGAGGTCGGTTACTTGAGCGTTAACATGGTTGTGCCACTGGGATAAATCTGCTGCAAAAATCTTCCGCATTTCACAAAGTTCTGGGCAAATATTTTCGAATGCATTTAATAACTTCCGCCCTTACAGCTTGCACCAAAGCTCGTGTCTCTTGTTCGGTCCTTTTCGTTATTACAGTATTTTTTTTAGAAACTTATTTCCTGAAATGCATTATCGTATTTTCCTTCCTGATCAATCATATCTTATGTCAACTTCTGACCTTGACCAAGAGACTATTTACCTCACTAGTGAGGTTCGAGACTTTAGTCCCTGTTCGGATTGCTTTTGTTTTATTTTGTGACATCATCTGATAATTCATTTACGTTATCGGGTATCCCGCGATACGTCTTAGTCAGATTTGTTATTTCTGTTTTGATTTCTTCCAATGTCATAGTGATCGGTGTATTTATATCTCCCACTGTGGTATCGAACTGTGAATCCAATCTTGAGCACTAATGTCTCGAAACTGCCGTATTTTGTTGTTTAAATTTTCCGACTGTGGTCTAAGTTCATTTTAGATTGTGTCCGACAGATCTTTCGCAATAACTAGGCTCAGTTGTCAAAAATTTTAAGATTGTTTTTTGACAGTATCTAAACTTTGACAATTGCGTGAAACTGGCAGTTATTCGCGCAATCAAGTCGTCCAATGGGGAATTAGTCAAACAAGGAATTTACATTTTTCACTCCAGATTCTGACTTTTCTGTATCAGAATATGCCTTCTGTTTAGTCGGCTCGACTGCACTGTCGCCGTTGACTGGATTCTGGTTTGGCTTTCTCTTATTTGGACCCTTGCTTTCTAACTTCGCGATTTTTCTCATAATCACGCCATAATCCACAGAAGTTAAAAGATATTTCCAGGGATCGAAATGAGTACACACGTATAAAAACCACAAACAAATAAATAAACACTGCACAAAAATAATTTACAACTACGAGAGGCAATATGGATGCCTCATTAAAGAGGCAGTAGAATGGCTAACTGTTCATTTCGCCCACACAATGAGCAAGAACAATCATTTTGGTAAATTCTCATGTAACAATACTTAATGAGAAGATCTTGTACACGAACGGTAATGAAAATAATTCTCTATAAATCTCGTATTCAATACGGCGTACATTAAATACGCGAATTATGAAAGATGTTACTGACATGCAAAGGCGGGCTAGCAATGCTGGCGTCCCTTACCCTTGTTACAGCACGGCGTTTGAGGACTGCAATGATTTTCTGGTTTCTTAGATATGCGCTGGCTAAAATTCAATTTCCATCCGTACACAGTTTCTCCAGATTCATAGATTAGTTCATCCTCCCACAAACTGGTAACATGAAAAAGAGAATAAACACATGTAATTCCTGTATGATAACTTTTCCGAGCCCCACGTTGGGCGGCAGAATACCGCGACTTCTCACGCAAAATTACTAAAATGAATGATGATTTTACTTTGGATAGAAATAGCAGTTAATCAGTGGGAAGAAATCTATTAAAATTAACTGGAGCAGACGGCAATTGTTGAAGGTGGATGCATATTTGTTAGTGGCCAAATTGGCTTCGAGAAAAATGCTATATAATGTAGAAAAGATTACGTCTTTAAAAGTACTATCAGTTTTGCAGGGCCGGTATCTGTTATTTACGGGCGACGCGGAATCGTACCTTGGAGACAGTGGCCAGATCGTTTAACGATCCGCACTTGCATTCAAGTTTGGAAAATGTTTCTTGATGTGCGTCAATCTCAGGGACGATGTAGCAAGGTACACATGAATAAATGGCAGAATATTAAATAATATTTGGTCTTTGCGTCTCCACACCACCATTCCTTAAGTTCGTATTTGCCGTTCACTGTAACAATAATGCGTTAAAACATTTCATGTATCATATAGCTATGCAATGCCAAAAGAACCTGGGCTAATTTGCTAACGTACGAGCGAGTACGGCGCTTCAAAGTGCTATATACGTGTTTCATATTGCGGGTATTAAACCTTCAAATCATATTTCCATACAAAAGAGACTTTTTAATTTACTCGTGATAAGTTGTGTTGTCACTTTATTGTGTGTGGCGTGATTTTACGTGTAGCTATACGTATATGTGCCAACAAATCACGCAGTTTAATGAGCAGCACATTGGTACACAATTATCCCACACCACATGACGCACAGAACAGAACATGAAAACATACATATTAATAAACAACAGAACTAGCTACCGTCTTTTGGAACTATAATGAAAATCTTATTAAGACCAGATAAGTTTCGCTTTATTTTAAAACATCTTCGGTGGTCACTTTAAAAACTCTTTTTTTTTTTCTATTACAAATTTGTTTATTAAGCTCATCAATAATTTGCATGCCTTGACTTACTGCCTTAAGCAGAAGTACTTCCCCTCTTTACTCACCTTTATGTCATTGTTTGGCATCATACAATTTTTGAAATCTTTTACTGTAGCTCACCTGTTACTGGTTAGTTTCAATGGAAACGTGTATTTCTGAAAGGAAGAGAAATTGTGAAATGCCCATCTTTACGAAGAATGCTGAAGAAACACGGTAGGAAACATTAAGTGGTACTCACTATATCCAACAAGAATGGTAATTTAACGAACGTGCGAAAGTTGTTTTCGGGAGTTCACATTCATAACTGAGTCTTCTTTGGGGTGGAACTTGGTCCAGTTACAGCGCCTAGGGCTGGAAGAAATTTTCACAGCCACATTATGACCTGGAAGGTGAGAAGCAGTGGTGTAGTAGTTAACGTCGTCATGAATAGAATTTCCTGTAGTTTCGTAAATTAAATTCCATGCCTCACTACAGTGACTCATAGAATGAGATGTGTGACGCTGTTCATGATTCGCCCAGAGGAAGGAGACATTAAGCTCAGTAGGCGTGTATGTTTGTCTTAATGACAGAGGCATTTCCATTTCGTATTTATTCGCCAATACGAGACCCTCAACACTCAGTAAATATGGCATTCCTAACCTGGAATACACGTAACGAACGAGTGTAGGTTGCGACTCATGGACGACATATGGAACTTTGGGCGACTGTTAGCGTAAAGTGGGATATCTGTGTTCGAGTTCTGATCTAGCATAAATTTTCGTTGTCGTTTCTTCCTATACAGACGAATTTGATTAATATCCGCAACTGCGAATACATTTCCTAGCATTCTTATTTCTTTATCTTTTAATCATTTTTATTGGCTGAAGTCAAGCCGCCATACGCCAATTAAAATATGCATATATAGCCCCCTTGGTTGTTCAAAATTATTGTCACATTCACCATGGTTTCGATAGCACAAAGGCAGCCATCATCAGAATAAAAATTACATAGGATTACCTAGAAAATATTATGACGAGGCATGAAATACAATATACTTACAGGATTATTTCCACGAAAAGTGCAAACAATGTACCTACATATAATCACACCACGGCTGAAAAACATCTGAGCAAAAGTGCTCTCGTCACATAGAAAGAGTCACAAAAATAAAAATGAAACTGTAAAAATGTAACATGTTTGTCAACTGGATAAAATATTCCATGGAAGTACAATGACAGCCGCGTGGTCGCTTAGGACCAAGAACTGCATCGACACAGCCGCTACCGTCACAGTAGGCCGCTAAGAGACCAAGGCAGCTAAGAGTTGGACACGGAAACAGATTCGCGCCATCTAGCAAGCAGTAATCGAATTACTGACAAGAGCAACTGAGGCATTGCAAAGACAGTTTTAAACGTCACAGAGAACAACAGGGACCAGTGCATGAAAGTTGTAACATACCGTAACAGACTTATTTTACAAACGAAAATACAGTTCAAGTAATGTACATAGAACACGTGAAAATGGTAGGGAAAAAGATGTTTAAGAGACGACAGTGTGGCCTATCGCCATTCAGACAATTTTTAATTAGCGGCTCTATACCTTGGGAAAAGTTTTTGTTGCGTAATTGCAACTTTTCGTTGAGAATGAGATCGTCCTCCAGAGATAGCTGTTTAAAAATCTCTACTTCTTCTAGAAAGTTAAGCCTAAAGCATTTTTTTCTTCGAGTGCAAGACCTTGACTTCTTTTACAACTTTAGGTTTACGTCCTGTGATTAACAAATGATCATTGAAAGTTGAATTGTGAACATTGATGCCTTTTTCGCCCAAATGTTGTTCCTCTAATCTTATCGAAATAGCTCGGCCTGTTTGGCCTATGTAAGAGGCGGGGTAGTTTCAGCAAATAATTTTGTAAACGCCAGAATTCTGCAAAGGCGAAAGCGTATGTTTCAAATTTCTATGATCTTAGTTTTTAAAGAATTATTTGTGGAAAAGGATACCCTACAGTTACATTTATTTTGAAGCAGACGCTTTATCTTGAAAGAAATTGGACACGGAAATGGTCTGGAGAGAAGTATTTCCTTTTTATTAGGTTCGTTTTTAGAAATGCCTATGGTGGTGATTCTCTTATTGGTTTTCCTACCAAGAATACTATTTACTTTAGACGTATCATAGCCATTATTGACAGCAATAGTTTTAATCAGACTGATTTCAGAAATGACATTTTCATTAGTGAGTGGGGAGGGGTGTGTGTGTGGAGGTGGTTCTGTGAATAGCTGAATGAAAAAAGGCCATCTTATGTGAATGCTGGTGTACTGAAGTGAATGGTATAATCTGATCAGGACTGGTTTCTTTACGGAAGATATTGAAGCTAAATTTGTCGTCTACTGAGGTAAGATAGAGATCTAAAACGTTTAACTGCTGAAACTCATTTTAGTGTTTACAGGTGAAAGAAATATTTCCATGAAACTTGTTGAACACATTAAAAATTTGACCAATACCGTCGTTATGCCCTGTTTAAATAATCAAGATGTCATCAACATATCTAACGTATGAAAGAATGATTATAATCAGCCGGTCGCTGTGGAGGAGCGGTTCTAGGCGCTTCATTCCAGCACCGTGCTGCTGCTACGGTCGCAGGTTCGAATCCTGCCTCGGGTATGGATGTGTGTGATGTCCTTAGATTAGTCAGGTTTAAGTAGTTCTAAGTCTAGGGGACTGATGACCTCAGATGGTAAGTCCCATAGTGCTTAGAGCCATTTGAACCATTTTTAGCCTACAGTTGACGCTGAAAAATTACTGAAAAACTTTACTTCTAAGGAATTAATGAATACATCTGCAGGGATTTCTTGATTAGGGGTTCCTCATTGCAAGACCATCTAGTTGTTGATATAGTTTTCCAATAAACTCTAAATAATTGCATTTCACTAGAATACGGAGTAAATTCGTAAGATCGGTAATTGGCTCATCAGATAAATCTTTTTTGAAAAACATAAACTTTTTTCTACTGTGTCTAACAAAAGTTACAAGTACCGGCACAGTTGTGTATAGATTTTTAATATCAAAGGAAATTAATTTCTTGTCTTTATCACAGTGAACGTCATTAATTTTATTAACTAAATCTTGACTATTGGAAACAGAATAATTGCTGTGGAAAACGAACGATTTTTTCAATATATCTTTAAAAAATTAGGCGAAGTCGTAACAGGCACTATTCACACGGTTGGTAACTGGACGGATCGGATGGTCTTTTATGGACTTTAAACTGAACTGCTGCGGATTCACGTTGATTAGCTGCTTTTTTTTTTAAGGTTTAAGAAGAGCTTTGGCATTGTTAATAGCGGTTGTGACTTCTTTCTACAAAATTGGCGTGGGGCCCTCACGTATCCCGGAAATATCGTTTTCCTGAAATAAGTGTAGAGTTTTTGTAAAATACTCTTGTTTGCTTGCAATGACGATGGTATTATCCTTATCAGCCTTCGTTATTAAAGTATCGTTTTCTACAAGCTTCGTATTTGTCGTTTCAATTAGTTTTTTATCGAAATAAACAACATTATGGGAATTGATTAGTTTTTGCTGACAATATTACAAATATCATGTGCTTCTTTAGTCTGACGGGAACTGTCCATTTTTACACAGTCTAGGCCTGGTTTTAAAAGAAAAAGAAAATTTTCAAGCACATTTTTATTAGATAACTCAGGCATGACATTATACTTAAGGCCTTTCTCCATTAGCAACATGTCAGATTCTGTAAAATTAATATCAGTTTTACTTGCACCTCTGTCAAACAATTTAAGATCACTTTTTTAAAACTAGGCGGGTTACATATTTTTAAAGGTAGAAGACGTTGCAGTTTGCTTAGTTTCTTTTTGTGTCTATTTAGAATATTTAGTCTAGAGTTGTCTAATTTTTAATTAATGTGAAACCAAAAATCATCAATATGAATATAATTATCTTTAAAAATTTTTTTTATTCTGAATTAAAATAATATGCTTTTTCATTTATAACGTACTTCTCAGCATAAAGGGCACTTAGTTTTCCAGACATGATTTTTGCACTAAGCATTTTAAAGTATTTGGTTCCTTTCTGCATTACTTAAAGTTCAGATAACACTTCACATAATTAGGTACAAGTACCCTCGCTTCACATTGTTTATTCAAATGAATTAACATACCTGTAATCAGAATTTTCATTTTCAAGTCACTGTATTTCGTAACAGCCTACGCTTTCCGCTTCGCAAAATTCTGGTGTCTACAAAATTATTTGCCGAAAGTGTCCCAGGCCGAGCTAATTCGATAAGATTCAAGGAACACCTACTACGCGAAAAAGGCACAAATGTTCACAATTCAACTTTCGCTGACCATTTGTTAATCACAGGACGTAATCCTAAAGATGTAAAAGACGTTCAGATTTTGCACTCGGAGAAAAAAATTCTTTAGGCTTAACATCCTAGAAGATGCGTGAAGAGTTTGACAGAGCACTGAAAGACCTGAGTCGAAACAAGGCCCCCGGAGTAGACAACATTCCATTAGAACTACTGATGGCCTTGGGAGAGCCAGTCATGACCAAACTCTACCATCTGGTGAGCAAGATGTATGAGACAGGCGAAGTACCCACAGACTTCAAGAAGAATATAATAATTCCAATACCAAAGAAAGCAGGTGTTGACAGATGTGAAAATTACCGAACTATCAGTTTAATAAGTCACAGCTGCAAAATACTAACGCGAATTCTTTACAGACGAATGGAAAAACTGGTAGAAGCCGACCTCGGGGAAGATCAGTTTGGATTCCGTAGAAATGTTGGAACACGTGAGGCAATACTAACCTTACGACTTATCTTAGAAGAAAGATTAAGAAAAGGCAAACCTACGTTTCTAGCATTTGTAGACTTAGAGAAAGCTTTTGACAACGTTAACTGGAATACTCTCTTTCAAATTCTGAAGGTGGCAGGGGTAAAATACAGGGAGCGAAAGGCTATTTACAATTTGTACAGAAACCAGATGGCAGTTATAAGAGTCGAGGGGCATGAAAGGGAAGCAGTGGTTGGGAAAGGAGTGAGACAGGGTTGTAGCCTATCCCCGATGTTATTCAATCTGTATATTGAGCAAGCAGTAAAGGAAACAAAAGAAACATTCGGAGTTGGTATTAAAATTCATGGAGAAGAAGTAAAAACTTTGAAGTTCGCCGATGACATTGTAATTCTGTCAGAGACAGCAAAGGACTTGGAAGAGCAGTTGAACGGAATGGACAGTGTCTTGATAGGGGGATATAAGATGAACATCAACAAAAGCAAAACGAGGATAATGGAGTGTAGTCAAATTAAATCGGGTGATGCTGAGGGGATTAAATTAGGAAATGAGACACTTAAAGTAGTAAAGGAGTTTTGCTATTTAGGGAGTAAAATAACTGATGATGGTCGAAGTAGAGAGGATATAAAATGTAGACTGGCAATGGCAAGGAAAGCGTTTCTGAAGAAGAGACATTTGTTAACATCGAGTATAGATTAAAGTGTCAGGAAGTCGTTTCTGAAAGTATTTGTATGGAGTGTAGCCATGTATGGAAGTGAAACATCGACGATAACCAGTTTGGACAAGAAGAGAATAGAAGCTTTCGAAATGTGGTGCTACAGAAGAATGCTGAAGATAAGGTGGGTAGATCACGTAACTAATGAGGAGGTATTGAATAGGATTGGGGAGAAGAGAAGTTTGTGGCGCAACTTGACTAGAAGAAGGGATCGGTTGGTAGGACTTGTTTTGAGGCATCAAGGGATCACAAATTTAGCATTGGAGGGCAGCGTGGAGGGTAAAAATCGTAGAGGGAGACCAAGAGATGAATACACTAAGCAGATTCAGAAGGATGTAGGTTGCAGTATGTACTGGGAGATGAAGAAGCTTGCACAGGATAGAGTAGCATGGAGAGATGCATCAAACCAGTCTCAGGACTGAAGACCACAACAACAACAACAACATCCTAGAAGAACTAGAGATTTTGAAGCAGTCGTTCGTGTTGATCCCTGTGATGTTTAAAACTGTCTTTGAAATGCCTCATTTGCTCTTGTCATAAATTTGATTACTGCTTGATAGATGGCGCGAATCTATTTCCAACTCGTAGCTGCTTTGGCCTGTTAGCAGTCTACTGTGAAGGTAGCGGCTGTGTTGATGCAGTTCTTGGCCCTAAGCTACCTCGCGGCTTCCATTGTATTTCCATGGAATATTATATCCAGTTGATAAACATGTTACATTTTTACAGTTTAATTTTTATTTTTGTGACCCTTTCTATTTGACGAAAGCACTTTTTCTCTGATGTTTTTCACCCATAGTGTGAGTATATCTAAGTACAGTGTTTGTACTTTTTGTAGAAGGAATCCTATTGAGTATATTGTATTTCAAGCCATGTCATTTCCTAGGTAATCGTATGTAATTTTTATTCTGATGAAGACTGCCTTAGTGCTGTCGAAACCATGGACAATTTGACAGTAATTTTGTGCAACGGAGGTGGCTATAGGTACATACTGTAATTCGTGTTTCTCTTAGGAATATAGTCGACCACTACTGTGTCACATGGAAAGTAAAATGAAGACTGAAACCCTTTGTTGGTCACACCTTCTGGATGACTTTGCTTATTTGGCCGTATAAGTATTGTTAACTTCCATTTCAAAAGGAACTGCCCCTAAATGACGACGTTAAAGACTCGTCATAAGTGGTGTTGCAATCTTGCAACTCAATATTGTGAAGGGAAATTATCCTCAAACTATTATCGAGACCCACTCTGCTTTCCTTTCAAGTATACAGTTGGTCTTTAGTATGTGTGATTACTTGGTGTCACGTAGAGTGCATATTTTACCCCATGTTGTCCTGGTTTATTTGGGATGTATTTTTTGAATGGATCTGTAACAGTTTCTGACTGCTCGACGACAGTAACATTTACTACTGAAGTAAAGAGTTTAAGATGTCTGCTACAGACTTCTCCCAAATACCATGATTTGCAGGAAGTTTATCAGAATATCTATCTGTCTTGTTTGGATCTTTCCGACTCGCACGGAGGTTGGCACGAGCAAGTTCCCGTGCAGGTTACAAGAGACAGCGGAGCACTGCGCAATGGCTTTGAGTGGATGACCAGGAAGATAGCTACGCGTCCAAAAGGCGCTATTTACATGCAGCACCTATAATCGGGCCTCAGTCGTGTTTCAGCTCTTGAGCCAGTTTCCTTGAGTTCGTGCACTACTCGATTACTGTGTTTTTGGTACTGAATCATCTCCTGGACTTGGACGATCTCTAGATTTATGGATGGGACGTGAGTTTGCTACGAGCCGTATCATGGGGGCTAGCGTATCCAAGAGTATTGTCACTCTATTTGTTACTGTGTTGCATATACAGTCTTCCTGATGTTGTCCCTCCCACTCCAGCAAAACCATAGTATTTAAAGCTAAGCATGCGTGAAACATATAATGTTCAGTGTTTGCCCACTGTTGAACATAAACTCACCGCCACTCCGTATTTGACGTCCCTATTATTTCATTCTGAAGCGCTGTAAAATGAAAAATTCAGAAAATCTTTTTACATCATTTAATCTGCTGGGTGCATACCAGGTAACTCTTGGGATACTCTTGATGAATTCTTAAGCTCGTAGATTGCAATGTAGTACTTGTGGGTCTAAGTGCCATTTTGTATTCCCATTTTAGGAAAGAAAAAGGAACTGCATATTATTTTGTGCTGGGTTTTTGTTTTCGCTACTATCATCAGAACACTAACTTTCCTTTAATACCAGATTGAATTCGGATGCTTTATTGATATGATCTTCAAAGCTCGGAAAGTGTTCCCTTATCTAAGCAGGAATTGAATCAATCCTCCACCTCAGCGTCAACCAGTAACATACTCGCGGTCATATCGTTATTCAAACTGAGCAGAAATTATCAAAATTTAAATAACTGAGAAATACTGAACGGTTTCTTTGGAGAAAGCAAGAAATTAGCCAATTATTGTAAACGGAGAGACTCACTCGGTTGTTCTGAGTTAATATCTTATAGAAGCGACAGCCACTGCCGTAAGTAAATATCTTGAATAATAACTGCTGGGCTACTCTTGTAAAAAATTTATTTCACGACCAGTTTCGTAGCGTAAAAGCCACATCATTAAGTTAAATGTGGTGAACAATGACATTAAAGTTGCAACATGGACACGCATTATTTATTTATAAACAAGGAATGTTGGGTTCCGTCTATGCTGCTACTTGTCATGATTCACCGTACTTAATCTGATGATGCGGCTTCTGGGAAAACAAAGCAGTCGTTAACTAAATTATTTACAAACAGCCAAGCGTTTATTATTCAAGATGTTTTGAGTTAACTGTAACAATATAAAATTATTACCATAACCTATAACATCAAACTAAAAAGAAAGCTCGAGATTAGTTCAGTCAAGCCTGTCAAACTATTTTAAAATGTTTTTATGTACGGATTGCTCCTGTATTTTCAGACAATGTCACAAAATTCTGTAAATTGCTCGTGGTATTTAAATAACGAGAAATTAAATTTATAGCCATTCTCGTTCATAAAGACTAGAAGAGAACACCAGGGTCAAAATCTGTTTATTACCATAACCTATAACAGAAAACTAAAAAGAAAGCTCGAGATTAGTTCAGTCAAGCCTGTCAAACTATTTTAAAACGTTTTTATGTACGGATTGCTCATGTATTTTCAGACAATGCCGCCAAATTCTGCAAAGTGCTCGTTGTATTTAAATAACGAGAAATGAAATTTGTAGCCATTGTGGTTCATAAAGACTAGAAGAGAACACCAGGGTTAAAATCTGTTTATTACCATAACCTATAACAGATAACTAAAAAGAAAGCTCGAGATTAGTTCAGTCAAGCCTGTCAAACTATTTTAAAATGTTTTTATGTACGGATTGCTCCTGTATTTTCAGACATTGTCACAAAATTCTGTAAATTGCTCGTGGTATTTAAATAACGAGAAATGAAATTTATAGCCATTCTCCTTCATAAAGACTAGAAGAGAACACCGGGGTTAAAAGCTGTTTATTACCATAACCTATAACAGAAAACTAAAAAGAAAGCTCGAGATTAGTTCAGTCAAGCCTGTCAAACTATTTTAAAACGTTTTTGTGTACGGATTGCTCATGTATTTTCAGACAATGTCACCAAATTCTGTAAAGTGCTCGTGGTATCTAAATAGCGATAAATGAAATTTATAGCTATTTTCATCCATAAAGACTAGAAGAGAACAGCAGGATTAAAATCTGTTTAGAACACATGAAAACTGGTGCCGTATATTAACATTCCTGGCAGAATGGCGTGACTAGAAGAGAACACCCGAGTTAAAATCTGTTTAAAACACATGAAAAGTGCTGCCGTATACTAACATTCCTGGCAGAATGGCGTGACTAGAAGAGAACACCAGAGTTAAAATCTGTTTAGAACACATGAAAACTGGTGCCGTATATTAACATTCCTGGCAGAATGGCGTGACTAGAAGAGAACACCAGAGTTAAAATCTGTTTAAAACACATGAAAAGTGCTGCCGTATACTAACATTCCTGGCAGAATGGCGTGACTAGAAGAGAACACCAGAGTTAAAATCTGTTTAGAACACATGAAAACTGGTGCCGTATATTAACATTCCTGGCAGAATGGCGTGACTAGACGAGAACACCAGAGTTAAAATCTGTTTAAAACACATGAAAAGTGCTGCCGTATACTAACATTCCTGGCAGAATGGCGCAGAAGGTTCTTCACCACTGCCAGATAAAGTGTAAAGACCGAAATACCAGCTAGCACCTGGGCTCCAGTGGGGCTTTCCGCAGGCTTTGAGAACCGTTTTAAAAGCCTACCGCGGCACATTACGAGCCATTACGGCCATTAAATGGCCGCCGTGAGATGAAGGATCGCATTCCTGTCAACGCGGCGACGTGGGTTGGGGTGTGCCAGATACGTGCGTTCCACGCGCATTCCTACGGCTTGCTGGCACACAGCATAGCACAGCCGCGCCGTTAAAACGACGGCTCGCCATCCGCGGCTCTGTGACGGGATGGGTGGGATTTTCCGGCAGTTCCACAAGGCTTTCTCTTTTTCACGCTGTTCCTGGGTATAGCTGCGTGTCCTGCTTCGCAAGATATTCTCTCAGTTTGAAAGTGATCATATTTGGCAAATAACCAGTGAGGCAGCTAAAATACCCTACAAGGAATATATCTGGAACTAGGAAATGTATCGAGGCGCTGTTTTCGGTTATAGCAGAAAATTTGGCTGATTTCTAACTTTAGTGAGTAACAGTCGAAATTTATATTTGCTGAATTTTTTACGCCACTTTTGATTTTCTTTCTCTTATTGAAAGGTTTCTGTTGGAATCCTTTAATGTAAATTTCTTAAATCTCTTATCATTTACGGCATACATCCCACTCTAAATTTACTATGTTGTTTTGACTTTATCTGGGAGGAGACAGAGCAGTGGAACATGTTACTTTTACACATGAACAAGAACGAACACTACTACACTTTAAAACACAGTTTATATGTAATTCATGTCACACAGTCTCATATGGAACCTACATCCGCTTTCTTTTGTATTGAGTATATGATAAGATACTGTCATCCCCCTTCCCTTCTGTGTGAAAGGATGACTGAGGAAATGTATTTCTAGTTGCATGCTTGATGGTAGCAGACAAGCCTGTCTGCTAGAGATCAGTAGGAACAACGTCGGAACCGGTAGCTACGCTTTCTGAAAGCAAAGAGGTTTCTATTCTTGGTATGGTCCTGTCCGTCCTTGTTATGTTGGTATAGGAAGCTGCCTCTCTGGTCACTTCCGATTCTATCTGTGAGGCACCCTCGGTAGGGACCCACGCCAGCCTGTCTGCGGCGAGCGTCTGAAGTGGTAAGATCTCTGGCTAAGCGCTTCTCTGCTAAGTCCGTAGGACAATGGATTTATTAAAAATTTTATCACCTTTCTTTCAGGTTTAGATCAAAAATATCTTGCAACACACTGTAATTCAAGTGTGAAGTTCAGAATATCTTCCAGTAGTTGCTTTGTCACTACTTCGTGAGCAAAGTGGATCCACGTGTTGATGATCCGTAACTCTAACTAAGATCATCAATCTTAAATGCGAATGTGCGTGGGTTTATAACATCTCGTCTTGAAAATATTTTTTAATATAGCAACTTTTCTTTATGTGCAACCCACGTGGGGTGTACTTTGTGAGACCAGTGCCATGTGCTTATATAGCTATTTGACCCATCAGGTTAATAGTATGAGAACAGTAACCAGTTCGAGGTTCTTCTTTTGTAAATTGCATTTCGATGTAATTTATTTTAATTATCAAAATTATTGTGGAGCTACACTCTTTGTGTAATCCAAGTAGACCACGTGAAGCATGTGGTGTAATCATCACAGTAGACCTCAACTAATCTATTCGAGAAGATTTCACAAACAATTAGTATGAATTTAATATACCAGTGTGTGGTAATTTCGTGATGGACAGGATTTCGCTACGACCGTAACTTCTTTGGGTGAAAATTGAATCGGTTGGTTGTGGTTAATTTTCTCTTGCATATGTTTCAACGATCTTCGTGTGTTATTTTATGAATGCAGTGTTGTATTCAGTCTCCCAATCTTGGCTCCATATTTGATGTGTTCTGTAACATTACAAACTCACATTTTCACAATCCTAAGTAAGGTACCAGTTTAGTTATGAATCAAGTTTAATATGCTGAAATTTTAACCCAACAATGATCAATGTTAAGATAAATGTCCAAATATAAACTGATTTATTTCTTTTTATTTAAATTTTCTTTTCATATATAAATATATCACTGGTAGTTGTAAGATGACTATTAAAATACTATAATTAATGTTAGTCTGGTCGGCATTTTGGTAAACTAGACCGGATACCTGGTGAAACAGTTGCTCAGTAACTCTAGGATAACTTCCCCAGATAGCTCACAGCTTATAACCCGCTTTTATTATCTTGAATATCAGCACCGCTTTCCGAACAACTTAATGCATCAACTTTACACAGAAGGGAAGGGGGATGACAGTATCTCATCATATAAACTATATAAAAGAAAGCGAATGTAGGTTCCATATGAGACTGTGTGACATGAATTGCATGTAAACTGTGTTATAAAGTGTAGTAGTGTGACAGAGAGTTCTTGTTTATGTGCGAAAGTAACACGTTCCACTGCTCAGTCTCCTCCCAGAAAGAGGCAGAAACACCACAGTAAATTTAGAAGTGGGATGTATGCCATAAATGACAACAGATTTAAGAAATTAACATGAAAGCAATCCCACAGAGACCTTTCATTATCTGCTCCCTCATTATTTCCAATCCTTCTAAACTCGTTAGCGCTGTATTCTGAAACTGAATTTCGCATGACACTTGTGTCGTTAACCCTGCCTGTTCCTAGTCGTGTGGCAGTTGTCACCATGCCAAAACAGAAGGAGAAAGGGCAGAGTGTGAGGTGGCAGGCAGCGGTTAGGGCTAGCAGGTAGCAATGAGCCGGTGGAGTTGGTGCACACAGACCAAGGCCCCGACCGCTATAAAATCGCCCGCACAAAGGCGAGCGTGCCGGGGCAGACTCCCTCGGATGGAGGGCATGACTGACTGGCTTAACATCAGCAGTCTCTTGAGAGAGCGTAACTGGTAATATGTGGCGAGCAGTAGCTCCACTCCGCGGTTTATTTCGGCAGCACGTTTCATTATTGGGCAACCTGCTGTGTAGAGAAGTACCTGCAGCATCATCTGGAAGTCAGCGTTGTTGCCATCGTGGAAGTGACTTGCAATCCTCTGGTGTGTCACTGTGGGCAAGGCTCTGAGCGACAGCAGAGGTTGTCTGTTGTCGTGCACGCCCTGGATATGCTTGGTCGGCAGTATGGAGTGTTCGCAGTGACAGCAACTCGTGTCACCATCAGAGGCCACAGTGTCTAGCAACTGACAAGTCCTGGGGTGGGAATGGACTCTGTTGTGGCACTGCCTACTGTTGTTTTATGATCAGACATGGTATCCCAAATAATCATTCCAGGTCACAGTCCAGAGGAGAGCGAGCTTGTTGGCAGACAGTAACTGAGGCCGAAACATACACTACTGGCCATTAAAATTGCTACACCAAGAAGAATTGCAGATGATAAACGGGTATTTATTGGACAAATATATTATACTAGAACTGACATGAGATTGCATTACCACGACTTTGGGGGCATAGATCCTGAGAAATCAGTACCCAGAACAACCACCTCTGACCGTAATAACGGCCTTGATATGCCTGGGCATTGAGTCAACCTGAGCTCGGATGGGGTGTACAGGTACAGCTGCCCTTGCCGCTCCAACACCATACCACAGTTCATCAAGAGTAGTGACTGGCGTATTGTGACGAGACAGTTGCTGGGCCACTATTGAGCAGACGTTTTCAATTGGAGAGAGATCTGGAAAATGTGCTGGCCAGGGCAGCAGTGAACCTTTTCTGTATCCAAAGAGGCCCGTACAGGACCTCCAAAATGCGGTCGTGCATTATCCTCCTGAAATGTAGGGTTTCGCAGAGATCGAATGAAGGGTAGAGCCACGGGTCGTAACACATGTAAAATGTAACGTACACTGTTCAAAGTGACATCAATGAGAACAAGAGGTGACCGAGACGTGTAACCAATGGCACCCCATACCATCACGCCGGGTGATACGCAGGTATGGCGATGACGAATACACTCTTCCAATGTGCATTCACAGCGATATCGCCAAACACGGATGCGAGCATCATCATGCTGTAAACAGAACCTGGATTTATCCGGAAAAATGACGTTTTGCCATACACATGTAAAATGTAACGTACACTGTTCAAAGTGACATCAATGAGAACAAGAGGTGACCGAGACGTGTAACCAATGGCACCCCATACCATCACGCCGGGTGATACGCAGGTATGGCGATGACGAATACACACTTCCAATGTGCATTCACAGCGATATCGCCAAACACGGATGCGAGCATCATCATGCTGTAAACAGAACCTGGATTCATCCGGAAAAATGACGTTTTGCCATTCGTGCACCCAGATTCGTCGTTGAGTACATTATCGCAGGCGCTCCTGTCTGTGATGCAGCGTGAAGGGTAACCGCAGCCATGGTATCCGAGCTGATAGTCCATGCTGCTGCAAACATCGTCGAGCTGTTCGTGCAGATTGTTGTTGTCTTGCAAACGTCCCCATCTGTTGACTCAGGGATCGAGACCTGGCTGCACGATCCGTTACAGCCATGCGGATAAGATGCCTGTCATCTCGACTGCTAGTGATACAAGGCCTTTGGAATCCAACACGGCGTTCTGTATTGCCCTCCTGAACCCACCGATTCCATATTCTGCTAACAGTCATTGGATCTCGACCAACGCGAGCAACAATGTCGCGATACGATAAACCGCAATCGCTATAGGCCATAATCCGACATTTATCAAAGTCGGAAACGTGATGGTACGCATTCTCCTCCTTACACGAGGCATCACAACAACGTTTCACCAGGCAACGTCGGTCAACTGCTGTTTGTGTATGAGAAATAGGTTGGAAACTTTCCTCATGTCAGCACGTTGTAGTGTCGCCACCGGCGCCAACCTTGTGTGAATCCTCTGAAAAGCTAATCATTTGTACACTCCTGGAAATGGAAGAAAGAACACATTGACACCGGTGTGTCAGACCCACCATACTTGCTCCGGACACTGCGAGAGGGCTGTACAAGCAATGATCACACGCACGGCACAGCGGACACACCAGGAACCGCGGTGTTGGCCGTCGAATGGCGCTAGCTGCGCAGCATTTGTGCACCGCCGCCGTCAGTGTCAGCCAGTTTGCCGTGGCATACGGAGCTCCATCGCAGTCTTTAACACTGGTAGCATGCCGCGACAGCGTGGACGTGAACCGTATGTGCAGTTGACGGACTTTGAGCGAGGGCGTATAGTGGGCATGCGGGAGGCCGGGTGGACGCCGAATTGCTCAACACGTGGGGCGTGAGGTCTCCACAGTACATCGATGTTGTCGCCAGTGGTCGGCGGAAGGTGCACGTGCCCGTCGACCTGGGACCGGACCGCAGCGACGCACGGATGCACGCCAAGACCGTAGGATCCTACGCAGTGCCGTAGGGGACCGCACCGCCACTTCCCAGCAAATTAGGGACACTGTTGCTCCTGGGGTATCGGCGAGGACCATTCGCAACCGTCTCCACGAAGCTGGGCTACGGTCCCGCACACCGTTAGGCCGTTTTCCGCTCACGCCCCAACATCGTGCAGCCCGCCTCCAGTGGTGTCAAAAAAAATGGCTCTGAGCACTATGGGACTCAACTGCTGTGGTCATCAGTCCCCTAGAACTTAGAACTACTTAAACCTAACTAACCTATGGACATCACACACATCCATGCCCGTGGCAGGATTCGAACCTGCGACCATAGTAGTCGCACGGTTCCGGACTGCGCGCCTAGAACCGTGAGACCACCGCGGCCGGCTCCAGTGGTGTCGCGACAGGCGTGAATGGAGGGACGAATGGAGACGTGTCGTCTTCAGCGATGAGAGTCGCTTCTGCCTTGGTGCCAATGATGGTCGTATGCGTGTTTGGCGCCGTGCAGGTGAGCGCCACAATCAGGACTGCATACGACCGAGGCACACAAGGCCAACACCCGGCATCATGGTGTGGGGAGCGATCTCCTACACTGGCCGTACACCACTGGTGATCGTCGAGGGGACACTGAATAGTGTACGGTACATCCAAACCGTCATCGAACCCATCGTTCTACCATTCCTAGACCGGCAAGGGAACTTGCTGTTCCAACAGGACAATGCACGTCCGCATGTATCCCGTGCCGCCCAACGTGCTCTAGAAGGTGTAAGTCAACTATCCTGGCCAGCAAGATCTCCGGATCTGTCCCCCATTGAGCATGTTTGGGACTGGATGAAGCGTCGTCTCACGCGGTCTGCACGTCCAGCACGAACGCTGGTCCAACTGAGGCGCCAGGTGGAAATGGCATGGCAAGCCGTTCCACAGGACTACATCCAGCATCTCTACGATCGTCTACATGGGAGAATAGCAGCCTGCATTGCTGCGAAAGGTGGATATACACTGTACTAGTGCCGACATTGTGCATGCTCTGTTGCCTGTGTCTATGTGCCTGTGGTTCTGTCAGTGTGATCATGTGATGTATCTGACCCCAGGAATGTGTCAATAAAGTTTCCCCTTCCTGGGACAATGAATTCACGGTGTTCTTATATCAATTTCCAGGAGTGTATATAACAGCATCGTCTTCCTGTCGGTTAAATTTCGCGTCTGTAGCACGTTATCTTCGTGGTGTAGCAATTTTAATGGCCAGTAGTGTATACCAACTTTAACGTGGAGTGCTATTAGGCCAGAGAGCATGTGGACAGACACAATGGCCAATCTGTAAGTGGACGTTGCCGACTTGTAGAGCTCAAAGCGTTCTTGCGACTAGTTACTGTCGTATGATGCAGAGCGCTAAGAGTTTTGCTTTCATGGCCCACATCTACTTGATGCCAGAATGACAGATGCAGTCATGGTGAATTTACTGTCCAGTGGTTACTGAAAGCAGTGAAGGCAACGAAAAGCAATTGTAGTTTCAAGCACAGGATAACCATTACTAGTTGTGAAATCTATACTGCACGTCATCGTCATCGTCACTGGGCTGAATAAAACTAGTGTTTGAAAATTTTGTATTTGCTTAGAGCAACATCTCTTATTATTAATACTTTTACTTGAGCCATGTGGTTCATGTGTGATGTACCAATGACGGCACTTTGTGCTGTATCGTCAGTTGGCCATCACATGTAACTGGGATGATTGGTTCTGGGTCACAAGGACTGAGGAACAGACACCAGTAAGCAGTGGACGCTTCGTTCTTTCGGACAATGCCGGCCGTTGATTCTGCACAAGTTAGCAGTAGGGGAACTAGAGACAGAGTGGGGCTATTGGGTGGCCGACGCGCTTGGGCTGTGCCACGGATCTCTGGAGTGACCTATATGAGTGTTTCCTGGAGAGTGTCCTGTGTGTTCTCCGGGTGTGGTGTTTCCTTGCTGAGTGGCACTTAAGATAGGTGAATACATTAGTGAAATCAATGTGAAGTGAAGAAGAAATTAGAAAATAAATGAAAAACTTAGTTTAGTTTAGAAGAATTACACACTGGCAAACAGCAGGCAGAGCAGCAGTGCAACACCGAGCGAGGTGGCGCAGTGGTTAGACACTGGACTCGGATTCGGGAGGACGACGGTTCAATCCCGCGTCCGGCCATCCTGATTTATGTTTTCCGTGATTTCCCTAAATCGCTCCAGGCAAATGCCGGGATGGTTCCATTCAAAGGGCACGGCCGACTTCCTTCCCTAATCTGATGAGACCGATGACCTCGCTGTCTGGTCTCCTTTCCCAAACCAACCAACCAACCAACCAACCAGTGCAACGACCAGCGCTTGCAAGTCAACACGTTCAGGAGAAGCCATCGCCCTCCCCACATAAGCGGACGCTGTCGATTCAGCCGTAAGGGCATCACCTGACCGGCTCACGTGTTTCTCAGTTGTCACATGTGACCAAAGGCCCTCGCCTACCTTTCAAGAGCCAATGACCGACGTTAAGAAGATTCTTCGAGAAGCTTTTCAACGTGACAGAAGAGGCCATGACCCGCTCACGTGTTTCTCAGTTGTCACATGTGATCAAAGGCCCTCGCCTACATTCCAAGAGCCAATGATCGACGTTAAGAAGGTTCTTCGAGAAGCTTTTCAATGTGACAGAAGAGGCAATGATCGTGAAGTCGTTCACCTCCAGTGAACTGAAGTGAATAAACACGCGAGACGCAGTGGGCCCAAGGAGAGTAGATTTAAGTTCAGTTTCGGAGCTGAAGACCATCATGCGGGAAGAGACTACAACCGTACACAGAAGCACGAACTCCGCCGCTGTGACGGAATAGCAAGCAGCAGCCTCGCCGCCAGATGACAGAAGTTATAAGGCATTTGGAGACTGATTTTTACGTACCCGGGTGACTCGTGAGGACGGGAAGGAGACGGCCTCACATCAGCAGTCACCTGTGAGCTGGGGTGAAGATCGGACTGCCGAAAACTGACAAGCTGGAGACACTGGCTTTACGCCGCCGCACCGCTCCGCTGGCCGACGCACAACACTGACACACGCGGCCGCTTAGAGAAGAGAAAAACACGAGAAGGCCACATCCAAGGTATCACCATCCGATGCACGACTTCGTTCTCAGTAATTAAACGGGCCACCGCACGAGGCGCGTCTCCAGTCAACTGGGCGAGACGGCAACACGAGATACACACCGCCTCGCGTAATCAGATGCCGCCGCTGCCGCAGCAGAGGCTTCGCAAAAGACACAGCTGCTGCTCTCCCAGCCAGAACAATCGAGTAAGGAAACCATTGTACAAAAATTTCAATAAAAGGTATCTTATGTAAAAATGAATGAAAATTCTACCTCATACCCGAGCGAAGGAAGAACCCACTCAGCCCACATGTTGTTAAGAAAGAAAAATGTAATTTATTTAATGTTTTTCACCCTGACTTAATGCTTTAGGATCAAATTCCCTTTGCAGTAATGCTCATCCTGACAACTGACTAGCATCAAAAGAGAAAACTCAGTTACATTTAGTGACAGAAGTGTTACACCCCGGATTTGCTAATGGCTGGTTATTTCAATTGAGAGTGGGTGAAAGCTTTCAACTTGGTTCGTTCTACAAAGCCAATATCAGGTACTTCCTCACGTTGTAAGTGTGGTGTCACTGCCAGACACCACACTTGCTAGGTGGTAGCTTAAATCGGCCGCGGTCCATTAGTACATGTCGGACCCGCGTGTCGCCACTGTGTGATCGTAGACCGAGCGCCACCACACGGCAGGTCTAGAGAGACGTACGAGAACTCGCCCCAGTTGTACGACGACGTTGCTAGCGACTATACTGACGAAGCCTTTGCTCTCATTTGCCGAGAGACAGTTAGAATAGCCTTCAGCTAAGTTAATGGCTACGACTTAGCAAGGCGCCAATTGTATCAGTGCATGTATCTTACGAGTCTCATTTGTATAGTCAAGAGAGATGTATCACAAGGAGTGATTAAAAGTTAAGTATATTCCACAGACGTATTTTCTTTATAGCAGTCATAACGTATCCTGTTCCAGACTTGACGCCAGTCGGCGTGTGTGTACGCGTGCCTTTCGGCTTCCATCTCAGTGTGGCGTAGCGAGCTTGTTACGCCACAACAGTAAGTATGTCTCCACTGTGACTTTTATCTTGAACAATGCTGCCTGTCACCATTTGCTGGTTTGGTTCCCCAATTTAAAGTGAACGTACCACGTTCAGCACTGCTGGTGGGCTAGCTGCCGTCAGTTGTGAATCTGTTATTTCCCCGGCCATTCCTGGTTGGTCTGGATATTGGTTGTCGATTCTGCCATAATGGCTTGCACTTACGTAGCACTTAACTGTAAGGTTACACTAGAAAAGACGAGTGAGGCTGTCAAATTTTGTTACATCTACATCTATACTCCGCGAGCCACCTTACGGTGTGTGGCGGAGGGTTCTTATTGTACCACTATCTGATCCCCCCTTCCCTGTTCCATTCACGAATTGTGCGTGGGAAGAACGACTGCTTGTAAGTCTCCGTATTTGCTCTAATTTCTCGGATCTTTTCGTTGTGATCATTACGCGAGATATATGTGGGCGGTAGTAATATGTTGCCCATCTCTTCCCGGAATGTGCTCTCTCGTAATTTCGATAATAAACCTCTCCGTATTGCGTAACGCCTTTCTTGAAGTGTCCGCCACTGGAGCTTGTTCAGCATCTCCGTAACGCTCTCGCGCTGACTAAATGTCCCCATGACGAATCGCGCTGCTTTTCGCTGGATCATGTCTATCTCTTCTATTAATCCAACCTGGTAAGGGTCCCATACTGATGAGCAATACTCAAGAATCGGACGAACAAGCGTTTTGTAAGCTACTTCTTTCGTCGATGAGTCACATTTTCTTAGAATTCTTCCCATGAATCTCAACCTGGCGCCTGCTTTTCCCACTATTTGTTTTATGTGATCATTCCACTTCAGATCGCTCCGGATAGTAGCTCCTAAGTATTTTACGGTCGTTACCGCTTCCAATGATTTACCACCTATGGCATAATCGTACTGGAATTGATTTCTGCCCCTATGTATGCGCATTATATTACATTTATCTACGTTTAGGGAAAGCTGCCAGCTGTCGCACCATTCATTAATCCTCTGCAGGTCTTCCTGGAGTACGTACGTGTTTTCTGATGTTGCTACTTTCTTGTAGACAACCGTGTCATCTGCAAATAGCCTCACGGAGCTACCGATGTTGTCAACTAAGCCATTTATGTATATTGTAAAGAATAAAGGTCCTATCACGCTTCCTTGCGGTACTCCCGAAATTACCTCTACATCTGCAGATTTTGAACCGTTAAGAATGACATGTTGTGTTCTTTCTTCTAGGAAATCCTGAATCCAATCACAAACCTGGTCCGATATTCCGTAAGCTCGTATTTTTTTCACTAAACGTAAGTGCGGAACCGTATCAAATGCCTTCCTGAAGTCCAGGAATACGGCATCAATCTGCTCGCCAGTGTCTACGGCACTGTGAATTTCTTGGGCAAATAGGGCGAGCTGAGTTTCACATGATCTCTGTTTGCGGAATCCATGTTGGTTATGATGAAGGAGATTTGCATTATCTAAGAACGTCATAATACGAGAACACAAAACATGTTCCATTATTCTACAACAGATTGACGTAAGCGAAATAGGCCTATAATTATTCGCATCTGATTTATGACCCTTCTTGAAAATGGGAACGACCTGCGCTTTCTTCCAGTCGCTAGGTACTTTACGTTCTTCCAGAGATCTACGATAAATTGCTGATAGAAAGGGGGCAAGTTCTTTAGCATAATCACTGTAGAATCTTAAGGGTATCTCGTCTGGTCCGGATGCTTTTCCGCTACCAAGTGATAGCAGTTGTTTTTCAATTCCGATATCGTTTATTTCAATATTTTCCATTTTGGCGTCCGTGCGACGGCTGAAGTCAGGGACCGTGTTACGATTTTCCGCAGTGAAACAGTTTCGGAACACTGAATTCAGTATTTCTGTCTTTCTTCGGTCGTCCTCTGTTTCGGTGCCATCGTGGTCAACGAGTGACTGAATAGGGGATTTAGATCCGCTTACCGATTTTACATATGACCAAAACTTTTTAGGGTTCTTGTTTAGATTGTTTGCCAATGTTTTATGTTCGAATTCGTTAATGTCCTTTCGTGATGCGGCGTCGCTAAGTATCAAAAGCAGCAAAAGAGCTATTGATCATTGCACTGCAGAGGAAAGCGGTATCACGAGGCGCCATTGAGAAGCTAGGGACAGCCATGCCTCCTGTAGTTGCCAGGAGCCACCCCCGCGCCTTTGAGCGAGGTGGCGCAGTGGTTAGACACTGGACTCGCATTCGGGAGGACGACGGTTCAATCCCGCGTCCGGCCATCCTGATTTAGGTTTTCCGTGATTTCCCTAAATCACTCCAGGCAAATGCCGGGATGGTTCCTCTGAAAGGGCGCGGCCGACGTCCTTCCCCATCCTTCCCTAATCCGATGAGACCGATGACCACGCTGTCTGGTCTCCTTCCGCAAAACCAACCCCGCGCCTTTGTCCTGAAATAGGGTTGCTACAGGCCGGGGAGGCACTTATGTAGGACGTTGCATCCCGTCTGCTTCCAGGAAGTTCCTGTCGGGGTAATGTCGCTATGCTGTGTACTCGCTGTGACCCAGTTCGTATCAGTGACGTGAAGAGATTCCCATGTCCTGAGAACTGTGTCACATGTGAACTGCGCCTCCACACCAAAGCTATCTGGACCGTGTCAAGAAGTGTCTACGAATTTGCATTTTCTAATGACTGTAGTGAAACCGCAGTGTGGCCAATCTGGACCCGTATTAGTTAACCATTCAATAAGAATGGTTCATTTAGTGTGTTCTGAACCAAATCTCCACGTGTGCTGTTTCGTGGCTGCAACCGAGCGTGATAGACGAAGATAAGTTTGGTTACAATTAATAAAATATTATTTAGTGTATTCTAATTAACCGAATTATTACTAGGCACCACAATGTCAAAGAAGTAGGTTCAAATGGTTCAAATGGCTCTGAGCACTATGGGACTTAACTTCTGCGGTCATGAGTCCCCTAGAACTTAGAACTACTTAAACCTAAGTAACCTAAGGACATCACACACATTCATGCCCGAAGCAGGATTCGAACCTGCGACCGCAGCGGTCACGCGGTTCCAACTGGAAGCGCCTTTAACCCCACGGCCACACCGCCCGGCAAAGAAGTAGGATACAGTAAGTAAAATGACGACGAGAATGCAGCTCACAATTAGGTCACTTCGGCTTATTGATACACTCCTGGAAATGGAAAAAAGAACACATTGACACCGGTGTGTCAGACCCACCATACTTGCTCCGGACACTGCGAGAGGGCTGTACAAGCAATGATCACACGCACGGCACAGCGGACACACCAGGAACGGCGGTGTTGGCCGTCGAATGGCGCTAGCTGCGCAGCATTTGTGCACCGCCGCCGTCAGTGTCAGCCAGTTTGCCGTGGCAAACGGAGCTCCATCGCAGTCTTTAACACTGGTAGCATGCCGCGACAGCGTGGACGTGAACCGTATGTGCAGTTGACGGACTTTGAGCGAGGGCGTATAGTGGGCATGCGGGAGGCCGGGTGGACGTACCGCCGAATTGCTCAACACGTGGGGCGTGAGGTCTCCACAATACATCGATGTTGTCGCCAGTGGTCGGCGGAAGGTGCACGTGCCCGTCGACCTGGGACCGGACCGCAGCGACGCACGGATGCACGCCAAGACCGTAGGATCCTACGCAGTGCCGTAGGGGACCGCACCGCCACTTCCCAGCAAATTAGGGACACTGTTGCTCCTGGGGTATCGGCGAGGACCATTCGCAACCGTCTCCATGAAGCTGGACTACGGTCCCGCACACCGTTAGGCCGTCTTCCGCTCACGCCCCAACATCGTGCAGCCCGCCTCCAGTGGTGTCGCGACAGGCGTGAATGGAGGGACGAATGGAGACGTGTCGTCTTCAGCGATGAGAGTCGCTTCTGCCTTGGTGCCAATGATGGTCGTATGCGTGTTTGGCGCCGTGCAGGTGAGCGCCACAATCAGGACTGCATACGACCGAGGCACACAGGGCCAACACCCGGCATCATGGTGTGGGGAGCGATCTCCTACACTGGCCGTACACCACTGGTGATCGTCGAGGGGACACTGAATAGTGCACGGTACATCCAAACCGTCATCGAACCCATCGTTCTACCATTCCTAGACCGGCAATGGAACTTGCTGTTCCAATAGGACAATGCACGTCCGCATGTATCCCGTGCCACCCAACGTGCTCTAGAAGGTGTAAGTCAACTACCCTGGCCAGCAAGATCTCCGGATCCGTCCCCCATTGAGCATGTTTGGGACTGGATGAAGCGTCGTCTCACGCGGTCTGCACGTCCAGCACGAACGCTGGTCCAACTGAGGCGCCAGGTGGAAATGGCATGGCAAGCCGTTCGACAGGACTACATCCAGCATCTCTACGATCGTCTCCATGGGAGAATAGCAGCCTGCATTGCTGCGAAAGGTGGATATACACTGTACTAGTGCCGACATTGTGCATGATCTGTTGCCTGTGTCTATGTGCCTGTGGTTCTGTCAGTGTGATCATGTGATGTATCTGACCCCAGGAATGTGTCAATAAAGTTTCCCCTTCCTGGGACAATGAATTCACGGTGTTCTTATTTCAATTTCCAGGAGAGTATCTGTTGTCGAGTGTAGGAAACTTCAGCGGACAACACAGTCCTCCTCCCCCCCCCCCCTCTCCCGGTTCATGTCAGAAGCCGCCCTACATCTAGGTCATGTGCGAACCTGTCCCACTGTCATGCCGTTCTGAAGCCCGCACAAACATGGACGTCCTGCCCACATTGCTTTAAACACATGATAAGGCAAGATGACCGTGCTGCGAAGGCCAAGGTTTCAGATGTGCCAAACAAAGCCACGAACAGTCTGTATGTTTTTTAAGTACAGCTTTTAGGCAGCTTTCATATTCCATGTCAGAAAGTGATTCTAGTGAGACGTATGTTATGTCTGCTGCAATGGTACACTGAACCATCCACCGATCTAGTTGTTGTTTCATCAGATTACCGGGATAGAAATTCTGAATTTATCACTCGGCAGTCCAATAAGTTGTTATGCTTATCCATTACGGATATTTTAGAACCGTGACTGTATATTGAATGTAAATAAGTTACACACAACTGCAACCAGTCAGTTTTTTCAATAATAATGCTTCATTACATGAACCGGTTTTCGAACCTTTCCAGGTTCATCTTCAGATGGTTTCGGGAGGATCCGGTAAGTTACATCACTACTGGTAGTAGCATAATGCTACAACTGTTGCTTGTAAAATTGTAAAGTGCATGCTGGATGCTGGTAAAGTGTCACTGTCAACGTATAAACTAATATAGTTCGTGTGAAAGTGTTCTGGACATCAAAATGGAGGCAGACAGATACGAAAAAAGCCGCCTATACTGTCGCAAACCAGCACCCAGCATTATGCTGGCAAACCCACACTATTTATAAACTAAAATTTATTTGTACCATATATGCCGCTAAAAAGCAATTTGTAAATACTGTAATTATTTAACAAAAAGTATTATTGAATTTTGTGTAAAGGACATTCGTCATTATTGTAATATTTTTTGTAGTAATATTCTCTCTGTATTTAGGATGGTAATATTTCTATATTCATAATATAATTGTGAAATGTGTCAGTATCTGCGATAACAAAAATGTAAAATTCAGCCACAGACGAAAATATGTCGTAAGATTGCAAAGAAATGTTCATAGTGAGCAGTAGTATAAAAGCACCACGTACTGTGGATTCTTTGGTCATCTCCCTGTAGAGCTGAAAGCGAGAGGAAGCTGTGACGAAGTATTTCACGAATGGGTAGACTTCTTTTGTCTGTATCGAGATTTAGCCGCCATTAGAGCAGAAATTACAAACTAATGTAAGTTGAATTATTGTTGTGGTATAAATACATCATAATTTATCAAAAGTGTGTATTATTAATGTAAATTAGCTTGCCCATGTCATCTATAATATTTATTTAAAGAATTTTCAGCATTTTTTTAGCGGTGTTGCTGGGCTGTGCCGCGACCGAACGATTTGCAGCGGCGGCACATTTAAAAAAATTGTTCCGCTAAGAAAAATTAACCAAGCCCGTAAATCGGGAACAGAAAAAAAAGCAGTGAATTAAGAAAATGTTCTTCTTTTACAGCGATCCTGAGACTGACGAATTTTAAATTATTTTCACATTTGTGCATTCATAGGCGGATAGTTAATGTTGAAATTTAACAATTTTGGTTCTTTCAAATAACTTAAATGTATAGTCAAGTGTGTTATATCAGTGTTAATTAAACGTCGGCTTGGCAATATTTAACCATTTTCTGCTAATAGAGACAGTCTTGTGTTCCATAGCTAACGCCGGGAAAGAATTCAGTAAATATTAAAAAAAAAAACCTGCATTTAGAAAATGTGTGCCAAGGCCGAATTATGTAAAGGATTTAACTGTCAACTAAATATTCTTACTCAGTTAATATGAGTTCACGTAATTTTAAATGTACGTAATTCTTTTGAAAATGAATTTCCTTATTACCACACGTAAATAACAAGTTCTACAACAAAGTTCGTACTTACAGAAAGAAAGGTAAAGAAAATTAAGTCAAAAGCAAATTTAAAGAAAGGTAACTGATGATGATTATTTTTCTTTAATGAAATTTCATTTAATTTCATTATAGATACTGATGCTACTGTTATGTTTCTTGACCACGCTACTTATGAATGGTTAGGTAGCCCACAGCTTCATCGAGTATACTGGGTGGTCCATTGATAGTGACCGGGCCAAATATCTCACGAACTAAGCATCAAACGAAAAAACTACAAAGAACGAAACTAGTCTAGCTTGAAGGGGGAAACCATATGGCGCTATGGTTGGCCCGCTAGATGGCGCTGCCATAGGTCAAACGCATATCATCACCGTTTTTTAAAATAGGAACCCCCCATTATTTATTACATATTCGTGTAGTACGTAAAGAAATATGAATGTTTTAGTTGGACCACTTTTTTCGCTTTGTGATAGATGGCACTGTAATAGTCACAAACGTATAAGTACGTGGTATCACGTAACATTCCGCCATTGCGGACAGTATTTGCTACGTGAGAAATTACCCGTGTTAAAATGGACCGTTTACCAATTGCGGAAAAGGTCGATATCGTGTTGATGTATGTACGGCTATTGCGATCAAAATGCCCGACGGGCGTGTGCTATGTGTGGTGTCACCGCCAGACACCACACTTGCTAGGTGGTAGCCTTTAAATCGGCCGCGGTCCGCTAGTATACGTCGGACCGGCGTGTCGCCACTATCAGTGATTGCAGACCGAGCGCCGCCACACGGCAGGTCTAGAGAGACGTCCTAGCACTCGCCCCAGTTGTACAGCCGACTTGGCTAGCAATGGTTCACTGACAAATTACGCTCTCATTTGCCGAGACGATAGTTAGCATAGCCTTCAGGTACGTCATTAGCTACGACCTAGCAAGGCGCCATTATCATTTGCTATTTATCCTGTGATGCATGTACCGTCAGACCGATGTTCACCAATTATGGATTAAAGTGAAGTATTCCCGCAGCTACGTACGTTCTTTGCTACTATAACTTCCTTTACCTGTTCCAGACCTCACGCCAGCCTCCGTGAGCTTAAACGCGTGCATTTCGGCTTCCCCTCATAGTGACTTGGCTGTCTGGCCAAGTCACAACTGTATGTCTGCTGCTCGGTATCCTGGACGACATCACCTAAGTGTCCGAACCGTTCGCCGGATGGATACATTATTTAAGGAAACAGGAAGTGATCAGCCTCATGTGAAACATCAACCACGACCTGAAACAAATGATGCTGCCCAAGTAGGTGATTCAGCTGCTGTCGCGGCTAATCCGCGCATCAGTAGGAGACAAATTGCGCGAGAATCGGGAACCGCCACAGGGCACAAGAGAAATTACGGGACGATGACAGATATTCTGCTCGCGTTCTTCAGCGACGAAGCGTCATTCACCAACTGCGGTAACGTAAACCGGCATAATATGCACTATTGGGCAACGAAAAATTCACGATAGCTGCGACAAGTGGAACATCAGCGACCTTGGCGGGTTAATGTATGGTGCGGCGTTATGGGAGGAAGGATAATTGGCTCCCATTATATCGATGTCAATCTAAATGGTGCAATGTATGCCGATTTCCTACGTAATGCTGTACCGATGTTATTACAGTATGTTTCAGTGCATGACAGAATGGCGATGTATCGGATGATCAAAAAGTCAGTATAAATTTGAAAACTGAATAAATCAAGGAATAATGTAGATAGAGAGGTACAAATTGACACACATGCTTGGAATGACATGGCGTTTTATTAGAACCGGAAAAATACAAAAGTTCAAATAATGTCCGACAGATGGCGCTTCATCTGATCAGAATAGCAATAATTAGAATAACAAAGTAAGACAAAGCAAAGATGATGTACTTTACAGGAAATGCTCAATATGTCCACCATTATTCCTCAAAAATAGCTGCAGTCGATGAATAATGTTGTGAACAGCACTGTAAAGCATGTCCGGAGTTAAGGTGAGACATTGGCGTCTGATGTTGTCTTTCACCATCCCTAGAGATGTCGGTCGATCATGATACACTTGCGACTTCAGGTAACCCCAAAGCCAATAATCGCACGGACTGAGGTCTGGGGACCTGGGAGGCCAAGCATGACGAAAGTGGCGGCTGAGCACACGATCATCAACAAACGACGCGCGCAAGAGATCTTTCACGCGTCTAGCAATATGGTTGGTTCTAATAAAACCCCATGTCATTCCAAGCAAGTGTGTCAATTTTTACCTGTCTATCTACATTACTCCGTGGTTTATTAAGTTTTCAAATTTATACTGACTTTTTGATCACCCGGTACTTCCAACATGATGGATGTCCGGCACATAGCTCGCGTGCGGTTGAAGCGGTATTGCATAGCATATTTCATGAGAGGTGGACTGGTCGTCGAAGCACCATACCATGGCCCGGACGTTCACCGGATCTGACATCTCCGGATATCTTTCTGTGAGGAAAGTCGAAGGATATTTGCTGTCATGATCCACCGACAACACCTGATAACATGCGTCAGCGCATTGTCAATGCATATGCGCGCATTACGGAAAGCGAACTACTCGCTGTTGAGAGGAATGTCGTTACACGTATTGCCAAATGCGTTGAGGTTGACGGACATCATTTTGAGCATTTATTGCATTAATGTGGTATTTACAGGTAATCACACTGTAACAGCATGCGTTCTCAGAAGTGATAAGTTCACAAAGGTACATGTATCGCATTGGACCAACCGAAATAAAATGTTCAAACGTACCTACGTTCTGTATTTTAATTTAAAAAACCTACCTGTTACCAACTGTTCGTCTAAATTTAAGAGCTATATGTTTGTGACCATTACAGTGCCATCTATCACAGAGCGAAAAAAGTGAGCCAACTAAAACATTCAGATTTCTTTCCGTGTTACACGAATATGTAATAAAAATGGGGGTTCTTATATAAAAAAAACGCAGTTGATATCCGTTGGACCTATGGCAGCGCCATCTAGCGGGCCAACAATAGCGTCATCCGGTTTCCCCCTTCAAGCCAGACAAGTTTCGTTCTTTGTAGTTTTTTCGTTTGACGCTTATTTCGTGAGATATTTGGCCCGGTCACGATTAATGGACCACCCTGTATAACACGTTGTCCGCATACGATGGAAGGATGAGAGGAAGATTGGGCTTAACATCCCATCGACAACAAGGTCATTGGAGACGGAGCACAAGCTCGGATTGTTTCAAAGGTGGGGAAGGAAATCGTCCATCCCCTTTCAAAGGAACCGTCACACCATTTGCCTGGAGGGATTTAGGGAAATCTTAGAACGCGGGTTTGAACCGTCATCCTTCTGAATCGTAGTCCAATGTTCTAATCAATGCGCCACCTCACTTGGTAGCATGCGATGGACAACCAATTCAGCGTAGTACCAGGAATGTTCCGTTGCACTACTAAAGCAGTATTACTCCATGTGTTGTGCTTTTGCGAGTCAACTAACATTTTTGGCATGAATAGCTTGGACCTTTTTGAATTTTCTGTTCATGGGAATGTATTAAAAATTAATTCATTTGGGCTACCGGCCATTATTAGTACGTTATGTGACAAGTAGAGTTCTGTGATCCATCTTGGTTTAGGCCAGGCCCAAAGGTTCTAAGCCCATGTGATATAGAAAGACAGTCACCCTCCGAGTATTTTCGTGCTCTTCGGGTCCCTTGGGTATTACGTTAGTGGGTTGCTGCGGAGTTGCAGGCCAGGCAATGGCCGTCACCCTGGTAGTCCTTACTAAACTGTCAGGCGGATTGAGACTTTGCAGACTTCAAATAAACTGTCAACCCACTTTGGTTGGTTCAAATGGCTCTGAGCACTATGGGACTTAACTACTTACAACTACGAGATGTGGCTAGAAAAAAACCGGACTAGTACTGGTGAAACAATAAAACGAATGCAATGAGGCTGAAAGTCGCGTGGCCTGTCACGTGACTCTCGCTCCGCCTACTGCTCGAGTTTCATCTGCCTCCTGCACTCAGTCTGCCCGTGGCGTCTGTTTTAAGTAGTTGACGTTTTGTCTGTGCGTCGGAAAATGTTGAGTGTACAGAAAGAACAGCGTGTTAACATCACATTTTGTTTCAAACTAGGAAAATCTGCAAGTGAAACGTTTGTAATGTTACAACAAGTGTACGGCGATGATTGTTTATCGCGAACACAAGTGTTTGAGTGGTTTAAACGATTTAAATATGGCCGCGAAGACACCAGTGATGACACTCGCACTGGCAGACCATTGTCAGCAAAAACTGATGCAAACATTGAAAAAATCGGTAAACTTGTTCGACAAGATCGCCATTTAGCAATCAGAGCAGTGTCTGAGTTAACAGGAGTTGACAAGGAAAGTGTTAGGCTGATTCTTCATGAAAGTTTCAACATGAACAAAGTGTGTTCAAAAATGGTTCCAAAGTGTCTCACAATTGAACAGAAGGAACGCCGAAGAATGATTTGTTCTGACATCCTGGAAAACATTGAAAGTGATGCCACCTTCTTACAAAATGTTATTACTTGCGATGAATCGTGGTTTTTTACTTACGATCCCGAAACTAAACGCCAATCGATGCATTGGAAAACTCCTGGTTCTCCACGCCAAAAAAAGTGCACGAATGTCAAAATCGAAATTCAAGGCAATTATGATTGTTTTTTTTTTTGACATCAAAGGGATTGTGCACATTTATTGGGTACCAGAGGGACAAACAGTGAATCAGCATTACTACTTTAGCGTCCTGGCTACCCTACGTGAGCGAGTACGGAGAAAACGGAACGATTTGTGGAGAAAAAAGTCATGGATCCTTCACCAAGGCAATGCCCCAGCTCACAGTGCGTCGTCAGTGGAGACGTTTTTGGCAAAACACAACATTCCCATCTTAGATCATCCACCCTACTCACCTGATTTGGCCCCCTGTGACTTTTTTCTTGTCCCTAAAGTCAAGTCAGCTTTGAAAGGAACTAGATTTGAGACTGTTGAAGCAGTAAAAGAAAAAGCGACGGAAGTAATGTATGGACATACCGAAAATGATCTGCAGCATTGCTATGAACAGTGGAAAATTCGTATGGAGCGGTGTAGAGACCGAGGAGGAGAGTACATTGAAGGACATAACATGAAATTGTAAATAATTGTAAATAAATGTTTTTTCCAGCATCAGTCCGGTTTTTTTCTAGCCGCACCTCGTACTTAAACCTAACCTAAGGACATCACACACATCCATGCCCGAGGCAGGATTCGAACCTGCGACCGTAGCGGTCACGCGGTTCCAAACTGACGCGCTTAGAACCGCACGGCCACACCGGCCGGCTCAACCCACTTTGTTGATTCTTTTGCATTGCCCTACATTGACGGAAAAATTAGGTCAGGGTATTTGCTTTTCTAACATTAATATTAAGGAGGTCTACCTGAAACTGCCTTTAGATGAAGAGTCAAAGAATATTTTTGTGATCAACACAAACAAGGGATTATTTCAGTTTAGTGGTTACCATTTGGTAGCACTTCCACACAAGATATTTTCCAACGACACCTTGAGCAGCTGACGTTTCAAGTACTTCCTTGTTCCAATTATTTAGGTGATATAATTATCTCTGATCGTACACCAGCAGATGACTTACAAAATTTAGGGGCATTATTTCAACTGTTATCCAAAGTAGTAATGACTTGCAGATGCTCTATATGTTCCTTCTTTCTCACTGAAATTGAGTACCTTTGCCACATTACCTATGTGCATGGCATTCATTCGTCGCATTCATACTTAGTGTCCATTCCCGACTTTCCTGTGCCCATTAACGTCTCAGAGTTGCAAGCTGTCATGGGGAAGCTAACCTATTACATCTGTTTTATCCCAGATGTTGTTCAGATCGCAGTGTCTCTAAACTGAGTACGTCGCAGGGGGATTCCATTTGTACGATCGGCCGAACGTCAGACTGCTTTCCAGCTGCTGAAAGACGCAGTACTATGGTGTCGGTGTTTGGTCCACTTAGACGCCAGCACTCCTGTCATTCTTGCAGTAGAATCCTTATTTTATGCCATTACTGCGGTGTTGCCACACCTAGTGGGCTCCAATGGCAGGCCAATTGTGTTTGTGTCAAAGGCACTGACCAATGCCAAATGCAACTACAGTCAACTTGAGTGGAAGCATTGGATATCATTTATGGGGTCATGCATTTCCATCAATTACTTTTGAATACATTGTGGGAGAGAACAGTGATCAATGTTGTTACAAATATTTACTATCAAGTACAGGTTTCGACCAAAACTGTGGTCATCTTCAGACCATCGAGTAAGAACCTCCTTCTGGTGGTAAATCACGGACCCCGGACAATTGACAGTTCTTTCCAGGCCCTCCCGGCCTGTTCCAACATGTACAGCAAAGAAGTTACAATGGTGGTCCCTTCTGAAGTCCGTTTACCAGTAAGAGTTGTCACACCAGCCCACTACCCAACACTCCAAAGCCGACCTCATGTCGAGGCTCCCTATTGGTGCCAATGCTGCGTTTGATTCCTCTGAGGACTCCTATCACCAAACTGATTCTGAAAAAATCTTTCCGTAATATTTTCTGCTCATCTTCCGCCATATGCCACACAAGATAGCATCGGACCCAGCATGGAATATGGCGCTCGTGTTGATTCATCGTGGGTGGTTGTGTCGTGTGAAAGAGATCGTGCCATTCTACATGATCATGCCATTCTTTACGGTCAGGAATGGATCCACACATAGACGTTATGACTTCACAGTATGCAATGTTTGCAGAGTATCAAATCGCTCCCCCAAAGCCATAGTTTTAGTGGCCACATCCTAACGGATCTTAGCAACGTCTGCTTATATACTTTGGTGGTCCATATTGGACCACAGACTGACTAAAAATTGTTGAAGCACACAGCATGTTTCCCTTCATCGTTCCAATGAAGTCCATTTTGTCATTCAACACAGTATCAGCTTTTATGTCGATCTTCTGCCTCAAAGGCTTACCTGAGTTGATACTGTCGGAAAATGGGCTGCAGTTCACCCCTCGGGAGTTTGAATAAATTGTCAGACAGGACCATCAGATAACAGATGGGAAAGCTGCAAGCCACCTGTACATTGGACCAGGCTTTGAAAGTTTTTCTGCCTGTATATCGCTTCCTGCCAAAGGTGGGAAGTCGCCAACGGATGCTATGGTCAACGCCATACGAGTGTACACCATTTGCTATGTCCACCACAGAGACGCCATGTCCCTTCCTCCGAGTAAAAGTCTTGGCATAAGCAACCAGTGCTGTTTCATGTGTTTGCCAGGGGTCACAGACGCCAACAGGTGTTGCCTCTTTCTACCTTAATCATCCACAGTCATATAGGATTGCAAGGACGGCATTGGAACCATCATTGACCACTCTACTCGGGAGATTTTGTACCCCTCCCTTTTTCTGTTCACGGAACCAGCACGCAGCAGGGCATGCAGCAGCCATCGTCACACATCTGCACCGTCGTCTCCACAAGCGTCGCAGTCGTGTTAGCAGCCCTTGAAACGTCCAGAAACAGTGTCGCTTCCGATAGCCTGGCTGAACGTCCCGGAGGACCCAGACGTCGTCTCCAGCGGCCCACCAGTCACATCTTTTGTCTCTGCGCCTACGGTAGCCGGCGCGCAACCTGTGGTTGGTTTCCCAGTCGGCGTTTCCCCTCCGAGCGAGGTGGCACAGTGGTTAGGGCACTTAATTCGCATCCTGATTTAGATTTTCCATGATTTCCCTCAATCGCTTCAGGCAAGCTACAGCATGGTGCCTTTGAAAAGGCATGGCCGACTTCCTTCCGTAAACCGATGTTGGTGGTGGCCTCACTGTTTGGTCTTCTCCTCCCCAACCAAACAACCAACCAATCGGCGTTTCCTATCACGCGCATAGTGAATACTGGATAACAACCACCACAGAGACACTGCACAGCAAAGCGGTATGAAGAGACACCAATTATATGCTAGAAAGAAGCCATTCTCCACGTAGTTCCAAAGCGTGACCGCCGCGCCTCTGCCCTGTAATAGCGACGGCAGAGACGCCAGGAGGACGCTTCTGTCCGATGTCGGATCTGGCCCACCACCAGCAAGGTCCTGCCACAGCTACGTAGTTGTTCTGCCTACTCGCTGAAGGTCAGGCAGTGAAGAGACTTATGTCTCCTGTGAGCTGTGTCACCATGCCAACACTATCGGAAGTGTGTCAACAAGTGTCTACGAATTTGTATTTTCTGCTGACCATAGAGAAGCCACATTAAAGCTATTCTGAATTTGTATCTGTTCACCACTCAGTAATCGTTGGTCATCCAGTCTTTAACTCCAAGGGTACATGCGCAGTTTCATAGCTATAGCCGAGCCTGGCGAACAGAGATAATTTTTATTATAATTAATATCGTTTTACTTATTCGAAGTGTTCTAATAAATTCAATTATAGCTCGCCACTTCAGTGCCTATGAAATCGGACACAATGAGTGAAGCTGGTTTTACTGTTCTACGTATAACATTGGGGATTTGACTGTCTTGTGCGGATTTAAATGCAGTTATTTGTACTTGGTGTTTGAAGTATCTGCCTAGAAAAGTTAAATTTTATCAGCTTAACGTGTGTTATAATGTCCTCTTGAAGCGTAAATTAGGCCTAAAGTAAGCTGACCTGATTCTTTCCATAAGTTACAAATATTGTCTGTGTAAGGCATCGGGATTTTGGGCACCTTACATGTCGGGTGCTTCATTTTACGTGGGGTTTATAGTATTGCAAGGCACTGGTTTTGCAACATGGGATGGATTTTGGTGTATGTATTTCACTTGTTCGTGAGTGACGGGAATGACTCCCTTACGTAAATTTGCATGTTTAAGTGTTTGAGTTAGGTAGAAACAGTGTGGAAGCATCACTGGAGGAGAAGCCAGTTTTAGTTACCCAACGTGTGACACAATGGACTGCAGAGACGAGGCCTACTGAAGGTCAACGCAGGTGGCGGGCATAGCAGAGATCTGGTGCAATAACAGCATATCACGTGAGTGGCGCGCGAGGATACAACTACCACTCTTGTGGATGCTGGAGTACTAATAGGGGGGCAGGTGAGGGTAACAAACCTGGATGTTTACTTGAAAGCCAGCCAATTATATGACACTGTACATACTAAGCCATGTGCTGATTGAGCAGCCACGGTTACTAGGAATGAAAGAGCGTCTGTCATTGGCTGTTGCATCCAGTGTTCAACCCCACTCCAGAGGGGAACGGAGCTATGCTGAGGAGACGCGCAAGTGCCCAGCGCGACAGGCATTTTCCCTTATGATGTTGTCAAGTGCAGTCGGACAGCATCCCTCTCTGATGCGACGCCAGGGACAGAAGATATATATTGCTGTGAACAATTTGTTCAACCAGCTCCAAAATTCAGTCAAGAGCTGGCTGAATTCTTCTCGCAAATCTCCTGATCAGAGAACGATGGAGCCAGTGTAGTTAAATTCTTGTAAGAACAGTGAAGGCAGAGTAACACACAGGCGCGCCAGCCTTGCGGTTGTAGTTAGCCATTAAAATTAGACTAGGGTCAAATTAACGTTTTTCGCTTCACGAAAGCGTGGGGCAAGTTTGCTGTTACGGTATAAGCCAGGCTTATATCGGCAACGATTACTAAATTTTCTCCATGGAACTCCAGATGACTTGTCCGGTCTCAAACTAAATGGACCTAAGTTATTAGTACAAGCAAGTCTCACTTTCTCCAAAGCCCCTTGGTCTTCAAAAATCTTTTTGTTAGCACGATCATCAAGTGTAAGCCTTTCTATACGAACATTTACCCTATACACATAGGTTACAATTTTATTAATAATTACAGCATCATATTTGTTAGAAAAGAACTTAAACTCATCTGTTATATCGTAGTGACTTAATTTACTAAAATTATGAGCATTCACATCAAATTTCTCCACTGCTCCCATTTTCCCATATTCAAATCGAACACCGTCTGCCTGGGTATATTCCGTTCGCCATTTGCACATGCGGCCAAAGTATTGGCTTATACAGGATTTCGGTAGATTTACAGATCCCACGACACACAGCGGCAGCCAAGCCGACCATGTTGTGCCACACAAGGTAAAGAGCGCAGCACGTTATTAAATGTAAATTTATCACTCCTGTAATAGGAAGGTCAAAGTATGAAGACCTGTCCTCTTTGCGGTATTTCCCGAAACTAACGAACTTCGTTCATGCGCGCGTGGGCCACGTTTGGTTAATACTTGTGGGGAAGGAATAAAATTTGTTATACTCAGTAACATCGTTCAGCTGGACATTAGGATAGTCTTCCACCAGAGAGTCTTTCTCTAAGTTAAAATAATTATCTATTCTTAACTTTGTGATGTTGTTGATCTCCTATGTTTTATTTAATACCAGGTTCCGCTTGTCTGAACGGGCGATACCTCAAAAGTGATTCGAATAAGTACAGTTACAGGGAATAGTTGTTCCTATACTAAGACAGAGGCCCCCTTCCTACCTCACTGGAATAATTTAGGAACACTGATGGCACCTAATCTTCTGAATAAACCCTTGATGAGTAATAGCACATTCCCTTACAGGTCGGCTTGAAACCGCTTTATGCTCGCTGAGTGGAATCGCGAACCCAATGCTAACATCGCATTCACTTATTATCAATAAGAGGCGTGTTTAGACCTGGTGTGCCGGTTACATGCGTTAACTTGCTGATTCATCTATACATATTTTTATTTTATTTTGTAGTCTTTTTAACATCAGATCCAGTGGAGCTGTCTATATGACGTAGCGAGGCTGTAGTGCCATGCAGTGACCGCTGCTATTACACTATACAACAACAAAAAAATTGTTTTCAGGTACAGAGATAAAACGTGGTGGCGATAACTTATATAGACTTGCTGAATCTGAAAATGCAGGTAGACGTTCGCCATCACACTCCAATTTTTTGTCACAGAGGTTTTTAGATGCCTATATCTAGAATGCCTACATCTAAAAACAGAGACTAAGGTGATCTATACTAAATTTAGCCAATACTTAGTACCGTAAAACTATCCTACTCTAGTGTCCTTAGCATAATGTACATTGTGAGGCACTCGCCAGATCATTGGTATGCCAAATGGTAAGTGCTCTTTTTTTCCTTTCAGCCACTGTGTTAGATTAGAACTGCACCTAGCGCAGGTTATGTGAGGTGCAAAATCTGTAACACCATAGCTCTGATACTCTACTGATATATTTTGCCTTTTGTTTTGTTTAATGTTATAACGTTGAGTATCTGTAAATGTTGTTGGATTCAATCGATATCATGAGAGTGTTCATTCTTTTCTGTGTTAAAAAATTGATGTCATGGTTTGATTTCATGCAATGTAGTGTATCTGTCATTTAAAATCTTTGTCCCAATTGGAGGGAGACAAAACTTACTGTATATATTTGGAATTTGTTTAAACAATTTCTTATAGAAATGTCAATATGTGCAAAGGTTCTGTTTTATTTAAAATGTTTATTTGTTGTTATGTAAGCTGCTGACCTTCACTTAGGGTTCTTAATTATGTCATACGTAAAAGTTGTGGTTCCTCTCAGGAACGGAACTGTGCAGCGTGCGCAAATTGTGGTTGGCCCAGGTAGAAAAGGTGGAACCAAGACTCAGTCGCGGACGAGTAACCAAACTGTGAACTGCCCATATAAAAGTTGTATATTGTGCTGGTTTCGAGAGAGGCTTTTCCTGACGCTTTCCAATGCCTTGGATGGATGGATGAAGAGCTGGAATTTTTCTGATATTGGTATCTATCATCGTCACCAAGAAATGAGAGAGTCCAGCAATTGTACCTGCAAATCCACCTACTAACATTCAATCGCCACCACATTGCGCAATCACTGTAACGGAACACTATAATAATATACAGTGAAGGATTAGCTTATTGGATGTGTTAGTGTGCTCAAATATAAGGTAATTTATAACTGAATTTATGTACATACCTCGTTTTTTTTTTCCTTATCATAACACCTCTCAGGTTCCTCTCCGTTTGAACTAAAGTGGTTACCGAGTGTCCTTACTGAAAGAACATTAAAGCCCAGTGTTTTGTTAATTAATGCCTCTTGAACATAACAAAAAGAAAGTTAAAGTTAATGTGGCACGAGAGTGATTTAAAGTAAATGATGCTTGCTGAAAATTATTTTCTTGTTAATACTGCTTATTAATATGTTGTTGCCAACTTCAAAATTAAAAGTTCTTAAGACTGAGACTTATAAAGTTTTGCGTAGTAAATGATCACATTGTTGCCTGTTGTAAATCGCAGAAGGTGAGTCAGTATCTTACAAATATGTTAATTTTGTGTCTCACTGTAGTAAAAGTGGAAAACTGCAGTTGTGGAAAGTTATATACTCATGCTTGCTAAGCACTTGTTTCTTTTGTGTATTGAAAGTGCATATTAATGTTGTAACAGGATGCATAGTTTGTCTATTGTGCTCATGCTAAATAAGAATTAATACAACGAGCACTATCTATGAAAACAGTAACTTCTTTTATTCAAAATTCAGTGAGAAATTTTGTGCTACTGAAATACATTTAACTTTCATTCTAAATAGAAAAGTATTTAGCTGAGAGAGAGAGATAGAGAGACTTCACTTATGACCAGTTCATAATTTTGCAGTGAACTACATTTACAATTTTTTATAAGATAGGAAAACGTTTTATAAGTAATATTGAACCTATCCGTATTTTATGATTCTACAGTCGATATTGATAGTGATATTATTGAGACCATTCAGTTTGAACAAGCGTTGAAGGCAAAAGTATATGTCATTTTCTGTTGTCATTATACCAATAGCCATGTTGTCTTATAAATGTTAGCATTTTTTTAAACGTGAACGTATGCAGGCGACAGAGTTCATTGCACTCACGTGTGGCAAAATATAGGTTGTGTTTGTCCGTTAGTCTGCAGCTCGTGGTCGTGCGGTAGTGTTCTCGCTTCCCACGCCCGGGTTCCCGGGTTCGATTCCCGGCGGGGTCAGGGATTTTCTCTACCCCGTGATGACTGGGAGTTGTGTGCTGTCCTCAGGTTAGATAGGTTTAAGAAGTTCTAGGGGATTGATGGCCATAGATGTTAAGTCCCATAGTGCTCAGAGCCATTTGAACCAATTTTTGTTTGTCCGTTAAAGATACTCATACTTATTTTCTTAAACGAGAATGTCAATAATTCTCTTGCCTAATTAGGCTGGCGACCGTTTTCCTTACTCTTTGAACAGTGTAGTAGATAGGAAAAATATTGTTTGTTACTGTTGATATATTTACGTAATTCTGACTTTCACTTCCGGTAAGCCACCGCCTTTAGGTACAACACGGTCAACATAATAAAATTCCTCTCAGAGGGCAACGTGGCTCTGTTGCTTTATACCATAATTAATTTAACAAGACAGATTTTATTTCACGACCTGCCTCCAACTTTAGAGTTATGGTATAGCAGTAGCAGGCAAGAGTGTTATAAATCCTTATCCTAATCTCCCAATTGGTATTTGAAGTATAAATGATACGACGTCTTCAGTAAGTTAGAAATTGTTCGTGTTTGCTTCCTTGTCATGAATTCACCACATGTGTAACAAAATGAATCGGAATGGTTTGTACATCCATGTTTTGATTTCTTCTTCCTGTGATTTCAATGCCTACGAAACAGTTTTCGCTCAAATGTACTTAGCAAGGTCAATTCCTCAAAAAGAAAAGAAAAATCCAAAGACTTGAGATAATATACAAGGAAGAGTAAGCAGATGTTAGACATTACATTTAAAAAGTAGTTTAAATTACAGTTAAGAACAAAAAAGGTCGCTGTACTAACTTTTATCACACTTCTTTCAAACACAAAGCACTTAAAAGTTATACAGTAAATTCAACCATGTTATTTAATTAGCAGGTCATAGCTTTTAACCATGAACCATGGACCTTGCCGTTGGTGGGGAGGCTTGCGTGCCTCAGCGATACAGATGGCCGTACCGTAGGTGCAACCACAACGGAGGGGTATCTGTTGAGAGGCCAGACAAACATGTGGTTCCTGAAGAGGGGCAGCAGCCTTTTCAGTAGTTGCAGGGGCAACAGTCTGGATGATTGACTGATCTGGCCTTGTAACATTAACCAAAACGGCCTTGCTGTGCTGGTACTGCGAACGGCTGAAAGCAAGGGGAAACTACAGCCGTAATTTTTCCCGAGGACATGCAGCTCTACTGTATGATTAAATGATGATGGCGTCCTCTTGGGTAAAATATTCCGGAGGTAAAATAGTCCCCCATTCGGATCTCCGGGCGGGGACTACTCAAGAGGACGTCGTTATCAGGAGAAAGAAAACTGGCGTTCTACGGATCGGAGCGTGGAATGTCAGATCACTTAATCGGGCAGGTAGGTTAGAAAATTTGAAAAGGGAAATGGATAGGTTAAAGTTAGATATAGTGGGAATTAGTGAAGTTCGGTGGCAGCAGGAACAAGACTTTTGGTCAGGTGATTACAGGCTTATAAATACAAAATCAAATAGGGGTAATGCAGGAGTAGGTTTAATAATAAATAAAAAAATAGGAGTGCGGGTTAGCTACTACAAACAGCATAGTGAACGCATTATTGTGGCCAAGATAGACACAAAGCCCATGCCTACTACAGTAGTACAAGTTTATATGCCAACTAGCTCTGCAGATGATGAAGAAATAGATGAAATGTATGACGAGATAAAAGAAATTATTCAGGTAGTGAAGGGAGACGAAAATTTAATAGTCATGGGTGACTGGAATTCGTCAGTAGGAAAAGGGAGAGAAGGAAACATAGTAGGTGAATATGGATTGGGGGGAAGGAATGAAAGAGGAAGCCGCCTTGTAGAATTTTGCACAGAGCATAACTTAATCATAGCTAACACTTGGTTCAAGAATCATGAAAGGAGGCTGTATACATGGAAGAAGCCAGGAGATACTGACAGGTTTCAGATAGATTATATAATGGTAAGACAGAGATTTAGGAACCAGGTTTTAAATTGTAAGACATTTCCTGGGGCAGATGTGGATTCTGACCACAATCTATTGGTTATGAACTGCAGATTGAAACTGAAGAAACTACAAAAAGGTGGGAATTTAAGGAGATGGGACCTGGATAAACTGAAAGAACCAGAGGTTGTAGAGAGTTTCAGGGAGAGCATAATGGGACAATTGACAGGAATGGGGGAAAGAAATACAGTAGAAGAAGAATGGGTAGCTCTGAGGGATGAAGTGGTGAAGGCAGCAGACGATCAAGTAGGTAAAAAGACGAGGGCTCATAGAAATCCTTGGGTAACGGAAGAAATATTGAATTTAATTGATGAAAGGAGAAAATATAAAAATGCAGTAAATGAAGCAGGCAAAAAGGAATACAAACGTCTCAAAAATGAAATCGACAGGAAGTGCAAAATGGCTAAGCAGGGATGGCTAGAGGACAAATGTAAGGATGTAGAGGCTTGTCTCACTAGGGGTAAGATAGATACTGCCTACAGGAAAATTAAAGAGACCTTTGGAGAGAAGAGAACCACTTGTATGAATATCAAGAGCTCAGATGGAAACCCAGTTCTAAGCAAAGAAGGGAAGGCAGAAAGGTGGAAGGAGTATATAGAGGGTTTATACAAGGGAGATGTACTCGAGGACAATATTATGGAAATGGAAGAGGATGTAGATGAAGACGAAATGGGAGATAAGATACTGCGTGAAGAGTTTGACAGAGCACTGAAAGACCTGAGTCGAAACAAGGCCCCGGGAGTAGACAACATTCCACTAGAACTACTGATGGCCTCGGGAGAGCCAGTCATGACAAAACTCTACCATCTAGTGAGCACGATGTATGAGACAGGTGAAATACCCTCAGACTTCAAGAAGAATATAATAATTCCAATCCCAAAGAAAGCAGGTGTTGACAGATGTGAAAATTACCGAACTATCAGTTTAATAAGTCACAGCTGCAAAATACTTACGCGAATTCTTTACAGACGAATGGAAAAACTGGTAGAAGCCGACCTCGGGGAAGATCAGTTTGGATTCCGTAGAAATGTTGGAACACGTGAGGCAATACTGACCTTACGACTTATCTTGGAAGAAAGATTAAGAAAAGGCAAACCTACGGTTCTAGCATTTGTAGACTTAGAGAAAGCTTTTGACAATGTTGACTGGAATACTCTCTTTCAAATTCTGAAGGTGGCAGGGGTAAAATACAGGGAGCGAAAGGCTATTTACAATTTGTACAGAAACCAGATGGCAGTTATAAGAGTCGAGGGGCATGAAAGGGAAGCAGTGGTTGGGAAAGGAGTGAGACAGGGTTGTAGCCTCTCCCCGATGTTATTCAATCTGTATATTGAGCAAGCAGTAAAGGAAACAAAAGAAAAATTCGGAGTAGGTATTAAAATTCATGGAGAAGAAGTAAAAACTTTGAGGTTCGCCGATGACATTGTAATTCTGTCAGAGACAGCAAAGGACTTGGAAGAGCAGTTGAACGGAATGGACAGTGTCTTGAAAGGAGGATATAAGATGAACATCAACAAAAGCAAAACGAGGATAATGGAATGTAGTCAAATTAAGTCGGGTGATGCTGAGGGAATTAGATTAGGAAATGAGACACTTAAAGTAGTAAAGGAGTTTTGCTATTTAGGGAGTAAAATAACCGATGATGGTCGAAGTAGAGAGGATATAAAATGTAGACTGGCAATGGCAAGGAAAGCGTTTCTCAAGAAGAGAAATTTGTTAACATCGAGTATAGATTTAGGTGTCAGGAAGTCGTTTCTGAAAGTATTTGTATGGAGTGTAGCCATGTATGGAAGTGAGACATGGACGATAACTAGTTTGGACAAGAAGAGAATAGAAGCTTTCGAAATGTGGTGCTACAGAAGAATGCTGAAGATAAGGTGGGTAGATCACGTAACTAATGAGGAGGTATTGAATAGGATTGGGGAGAAGAGAAGTTTGTGGCACAACTTGACTAAAAGAAGGGATCGGTTGGTAGGACATGTTTTGAGGCATCAAGGGATCACAAATTTAGCATTGGAGGGCAGCGTGGAGGGTAAAAATCGTAGAGGGAGACCAAGAGATCAATACACTAAGCAGATTCAGAAGGATGTAGGTTGCAGTAGGTACTGGGAGATGAAGAATCTTGCACAGGATAGAGTAGCATGGAGAGCTGCATCAAACCAGTCTCAGGACTGAAGACCACAACAACAACAACAGCTTTTAATCCTGACGTGACGGACACTTTCTGATCTCACATTTTATGTCACATTACGATATAGAATTAAGTTTTATATGTACTTTGTCTGTACCAAAACCACTGTTGACTAGTGTTATTGGTGTCGCCCTAGCTGTTCGTAGGCGCGTTTCTGGCTTGGCCACGCAGACTGAACACTTGTGTGCAGCCCGCTCAGCACCTTCCCTGTCCCCATCCAGTCCCTAAGGAAAAACAGGAAACAAAGAGAGAAAGGAAACTATTTGAAAACTGATTTTGCAGTAACTTTTGTCATTTATTGAGTGGGAGTGAGATTATTCATTATTGGAGCCGCGCTGTTTAGCTGTAGCTTTATCATTGTCATTCTTCTAGGATCCATTTTTTAACTATTTACCGTCTAATATTCTGAATAAGTTTTCTGCAAAGGGTGTTTGTTAACTGTAGCCTGATGAAAATAAAGTCAGCGCATGTAACTGTGAATGATGCTGCCCTCGCATGTTTTATCTAATCCATTCTTCCCCTTCGCAGCCACTTGAGCTGCCCCCCGCATCGTTTTAACACAAAGAAACGCATCAGTTCGGTGCCCACTTTTAAGTAAGAATTGATTCTGGCCAGGAAACTGTTATCTTATAATTGACTGCGAAGCATTTCTACTGATATCATCTTAATTTTGTGTGATAATATATGTCTGTTAATAAAAGTTACTGTTAAATAAATCCTGTGCCCTAAACAAACTCTACTCAAATGCTGTGCAGTAAGATATATCAGTAATAACAGAAAGAATTTTAAATAATGGCAGTGATTTGTTACAAAAAATGGTGGCTACATTACAGCGCTCTAGGTTTTGACTGTCGTAGAGGCTGACAGAATTGTTCTATTTTCGCAGAATGAGGCAACTTCAAGGTTTTTCACTTCTGCACTACTATCTATATACGTACTCTGGAAGCCAATGCATGGTACAGGGTGGAGGGTACCTTGTACTACTATAGTCATTTGCATTCCCATACCACTCGCAAGCACTGAAGACCAGAACAACAACAACCACTCGCAAATGGAGAATGGGAACGACGGCTATTTATATGCATCCAGACGAGCCCTAATTTCTGTAGTCTTGCCTTGGCGATCCCTAGCCGAGTTCTACAATAGCGACAACAAAATCGCTATGCAGCCGGCAGTCCATACAAGTTGTCTAAATTTTCCCAATAGTGTTTCAGGAAAATAACGTTATATCCACTCCAGTGACTGCAGCATATTCGTAACACTGGCATTGTGGTACATACCTAGCCTTATGTGACATTTGTAAAAAGCTGCCTTGGGGTATTGCATTAACTACCGCTGGCCGCAAAGCGCAGTGTGGAGACGTGGTGATTACGTCAACATAAGTATTGTGATACCGGCTAGCCGTGCTCTACGAAATCTGCACATCACAACAGTAATAAGTAGCCGGAGGAGGTGAGACTCCCCAAGTAAATTTTTTCAAGCGGTCTTGCGGAAAGTCTCATGTTGGTCTGACAGTCCATGTCACTGTTATTATCCATTTTCCTCTGAGTCTATCTGTGCAAGGTATGTTTTTCTTCCGCTGAAACTCGATCTTTCTGTGTTGGTCGTCTCCGCTATTGATTCACGCCACTTTATTTCTAGTGCAATGTTTGGTTGTTTGGTCCAGGTTGCAGAATGTAAAGCATTAGGATACACCCAAAAAGTCTTTCATATACAATGACTGGAACACCAGAAATACTTTCCCTTTACTGAGACTTATGTTTCTCACACGGCGGCTGATTACGTTGTTTGAGAAGCATTTTCTCATTCGTCCTGTTTTAAACCAAAGTTTACCCCAGTGTCAGCTGAGTTTTTATTTACCCCAACCTCCTATTGATCTGTATCTTCTTCCCTCTTCTCTCAGGCATCTCCTCCTTCCCCCTCGCTGTGTCTTTCTCCTGTTGTCATCTCTGTCTGTCCACAACCTGTTTCCCCCACTCTCTATCCATCTCCACCCGCCTATCCTTACCTGCCCCTTCCCTCTTTATACACCTCTCCTTTCTCCTTTCTCTAGTCGTTCTCCTGTCCCTGTCCATAACCTCCACCCTAACTCTCTCTTTCCACCTCCATGAACCTCACCCTCCGTCCACCTTCTCTGCCCCCACTTCTTGCCCATCTCTTCTGGACCCACTCTCTGTCCGTCTCCTTCCCCCTGTCTCTATCAATATACTCCTCCCCTCTCTGTCCATCTGCTCCTTTTTCCTCTCCTCCCTCTGGCCATCTCATCTTCGGCCTCTCCCTGTTCATCTCATCCCATTTCCCTCATCTGTCCCTCTTCTCCTCTCCTTCCTCACTGTTCTTCTTCTCCTCTTTTCTTCCTCTGTCCATCTCCTTCTCTCCCCTCTCCATGTCCATTTGCCCATTCCTTATATCTGTCGACCTCCTCTTATCTGTGCCTGTTCTATCCTTCCTCTTTAGTGTACGTCCACTGCCGCATCCTCCCTTCTCTCTCCACGTTATAATACACACCTCAGTAGAAGATTAGTGGTTCTTACCCCTATAGTATTTATTTTCAGAGTGTAGCAAATATGTGTACGAAATTTCATTGACGTTGTTCCAGAGATTCATGATGAGCCATTTACAAATGACCTTGACCGCATACGCACATGTCAAATACATTCCACACATATGTAACATATTTTATGCCTATTTGTATCTACAAATTTAACGTGTATACTAGTGAATTTCGCCATGAGGTTTCATTTTCACGCAGCTCACTGTTTATGACGCAAGATCTCTTGAAATATTTGCAGTACAGTGCTGTAATGTTGCAGGTGCATCCAGTGGTATGTATGCCTACTGTCTGCGAAACATTTTATTGAGTAGAATTAATAGTAGAGCAGAAATAAAGCGAAACGTCATGCAGTTTCGCGCGCATCTCAGTGTTTATGACCTCCTATCTCCTGCACTATGCGTCTTAAAATGATACAGTTTTGTGTGTACATTCAACGTCAAATGTGGTACTGTCTGGGAAGAGCGTTTCGAATAGAGTTGGTAGTATAAAGTAATAAATTGGAATATCTTACACGACACGCTAGTCTCTCATGCATTCAGAGCTTATGACGTTGCATCTCAGGAACTAACCGGTGTACAATGATGTAATTTTCCTCGTACATTCAGTGGTATGCGTGAATACTATCTGCAAAATGTGTGACGGACACAGTTAGTAGCAAAGGAGTAAACTGAAATGTCATGCTTCATGGGGCAGTGTTATTGTATGAAGAGCAAAAATATGTTACGCGACACACTTTTTCCTTTCATCATTTGGTAGGGATCGTCAGCGAGTAAACGTTTCGTTAAGGTTTGAAATTATGTGTTAAGTTCTCTTAGTGATCTCATTCTCAAGTACCAGACAAGTAAAGGAGGAGTGTTCTCGCGTCGTGGGCTACACTGCTTTTCCATTCCCCACTTACACCTTTGACAGTGGGCTGGTTCTTACTCCACAGTGTTATTAACCAGACAGTAAACGAGATGTGTATCAAGGTTGTTTGCTATCGGTCCAGTGGTTTAGAAAGCTACGGGGAACGTACATACACATGTACATCTATTTTTCAATTTGTATGTATTAACATATGTCCTTAAGGGGCTCCGGAACGCCCTATACTTGCAATGTTAAAATAACGCTTATAAATTACATCTTTCCTCACAAAGTATTTGAGGTAGGAAGTTGAACTTTTTACAGATTATTTATTGGAATATGGGCTACAACTTAACACAGGGATTTTACAAAATTTTAGTTCAGTTATTAAAGATGATTTTTTTTCAATTGTAATGAAAATTCACAACATTTTTTTGCAATTTTTTATTTATATATTCAAAAATATACAGTTTTTTGGAAAAAGGCTGTGTTAAATTATGCAGAAGGTACTGTGTAACATTTACTGAAAGTTTGAAACAAATATGTTTGGAAGATCCTTTGAAAACATGTAATTAGTACGAGAAAATAAAAGTTTTGGGAATCGAGCGACAAAGATTGGATCAACTTTTTAGTGCATTCCAGGTCCATAGCATAGATTATCTTCATCCTCTGCAAACTCCTCCTCCAGCTTCCTCTTGTTCCTCCTCCTGTTTACTCTTGCTTGTATTTCTAGACTCTTTACAGCCCTGTCTGCAGCCCGAAGGCGTTCCTTGTCTAAAGCAAGCATCGCTAGTACCATGTTAGAACCAATCTTCATTCCCATATTTCTAAATACCTTGCACCTTACAATGTTGCCATCATTGAAAGTTGCAACAGCATCATACACACCAAAGTGAAGTGTTTCTATTCCAACAAATACAGTCTTGGGGATTCTCGACCATATAACACTATTTGCACTTTCATTGGGGTTTTGAGTTTTTCCGTGAATACACTTTTTCAACAGTTCAGGTGCTGCTAAGTCTCTGAAAATAGGTTTTATCACCTCCATTATTGCACGAGGCAGACTGTGCTTATGAGTGTACACTTCACCAGTTAGCAATCCTTTGTTATATTTACACCAACTGTCTTCTTCTTTGGGACACAAGCTATGTTGGGGATTTTCATCGTCTCTATTGTTTACAGTAATAACACATACATTTGGCTTTCCAACATTTCTCCTTTTCTTAAAAGCCTTCAGAGGATTTCTAATAACTTTACTTTTACTCATTATTATACTTCAACAAAACAGAGACTCGAGAAACAGAATTAATTACGAATATTTTCGAGATAACGACAGAGTAAATAAACATGAAACCATCGACAATCACACCAGCGATATATATTGAACCATCACAGGTTATCCACAACACATACTTTATCTCACATCACTAAAATGTACCTGATGAACACGGACGTTAATTGTAACACCATTTGACAGCAGTTTAACAGCGCCACAGTGGGTCACGCGCATGTAGAACACATTTCAAAAAAAATTTAAATATAGTTGTAGTCTTCGGAATTGAATAAATTATATATCTATTAAAAGGTAATATTCTGCAGATTCAGAAAACGCAAAAAAGTAAAAATTGAACTTTTCATGATTTTGAGCCTTTTCGGAGCCCCTTAAAATGTGTCCAGCCAATCCACTTTATGGAAATATGGGGAAATTATGTTCACTTAGGGCCTAGGCATCGGCCTAAGCCAATGGGAAGTCTGGACAGTGTGCTAGGGTCCAGCCAGTACCAAGAGCTGTGGCCGCACTATCCTGGACGTCGCCGCAATCTTCAACACGAACTGAATGCTGCACGTTCGTTAGAAGGCACAGTCGAGCTCCTTGTACAGATCATCACCGGTGCTATCACTGTAGCAGTGACGGCGAAAATGCGTGAGACCATGGAGACGAATGCAAGTGATTCCGACCTCTGAACAAATCTTTAATGGAACCAACTATAGGGCATGAGTAATCGACCAGAAGCTGATTGAGAAATCTGTCAAACTTGAAAAACCAGAGTGGCAATACTATCATACTGTTCAAGACTGCTCAATCTCACCCGATAGCGTATTGGCCTGCACGTGACTTTGACTGACAAATACAGAAGTCGTCGACTGCGGCGTAAGAGAGCAGGATCTTTAAAATCTAGACCCACAATATTATAGTTGGTGTTGTAAACAAAAAAAAAAAAAACTGAAAACTTCTGAGTGAAAATGAAACTCGCGAGTTCAGGGGTGACAACACACGAGGATCTCACTTCTGAAATCCTAAAGATTCTGAACAGTAAGATCTCGAGATTTGGTCTACGGCTCATGAGGACAAATGATGGCAGGACAATAATGAAGACTGACAATGGGAAAAGATCAGTTTCCAATGCAGATGAGCCAGAACGCCTGTGATTCAGGACCTACAATATGTACACTCTTGCTACCTCAAGTTTGTTTGTGTGTGTTTTTTTTGCCTTCATTTTGTATAGAGACAGTTTCCTTTATAGTACTTTCCTTAAAATAGTTTCCTGTTGTTATCTTTCTTTTGCTTCGGTTTATTTTTAGTACTGATCATAAATTTTCTGTTAAATTTTCGTTCTTCCACTACCAATATATACCGTTATTTCTCTATCACTTAACTATTATGACAGTGCTCTGATTCAGACAAATAATTTACTGTCTTACTCCCATTTTTATTTAGCAATTTATTATCATACCACTATGGTTACTCTTTGTTGAAACTATTAACATTATTGTGCTTTATATTTATTCCATTTTTTTTCTCGTTTCTGCCAAAACTGCTGTACACATTATTGTTCGAGTTCTGTTTAGCGAGTTTCTGTTTCCGACAGTAGTCAACTGTTCAACGACTGCTGTGAAAGCCTGTTGGCCTTGGCCACAAGTCTCTCTTCTACCTGAAGATTCCTGCTACTTCTACTTCCGGAAACCTATGTTCTCCGCTAGGCATTGTTCCGCCACTCTCACTCGTCCAGAGCCACTAAAGTCCACCAGAGGAACTCTCGTGATCGTTGTACCAGTAGCTTCATATTGAACATTATTTGTCCAATCTCTGCTAGCTCATCTCAGCGAGTTAAGTCACATTTGTCAATACACAGAGATCCAAGTAATTCATGAGTCAGAGAACTGGCCCCATCAAGTATTCCCACAAATTCAGTAAATCAAAATGGCTACATCATTCTAATACATGACAGACGTAACCGACCATGAGGTTGAATGGCGGCGTACACACACTCTCATTTCTCAGCTACTGTGGCACACACACCCAGCAGTAATGAAGATAAGCAAGAGGAATACATATCTTCATAGAGGTAAAATCGCTCAACAGGTAGTGACTTACAAGTGCGTTTACAAACGGCCTAAAGTAGAAGGGTTTGCCTGCTTCTAAACTGCTTATTAAACACAAACTCCTAAATACAGAACTCTAGAATTTTCCAAATCTATTAAAAACAGTGGTAAAAATTGAGATAATTAACTATATTATTGGAGTTTTTTCGAAACATGAAGTTTAAGATCTAACAGCTCATTCATTTTTTCATAAATTAAATAAATTCTAGAGTTTCATACACCTATATGTATGGTTTGTATGCTGTGCAAAATTCATCGAAGAAGCTCTCTTACTTATGAAGAAAAGTGTGCCTTTAGCAACAAATGCAGCGAACAGTAAGTCAAAAAATGATGAAAATTCACATGTAAATTTTTTTTGTGTTTTTGAACTTCCACTGCAATGAGTGTGAATGCTGAATTCTTCTTCATCATGCTGTCGAAGTTTTTTGACTTTATTGATGAAAGTATAGACAGTGGAAATTAAAATGTTCTGTGGTGACTCTCCTGCTCAAAGTCAGCCCGTTTGACGACCTACCTCCCCTTAAATAAGTAGATAAAATAAATAAAATTAAGATTTTGGGCTGTCCTCATCTGAGGGCACATAGGTCTTGGCAACTAGAAAAGTGAAAAGCGGTAAGGAAAATGCTGCTGTTGTTGTTGTTGTGGTATTCAGTCCTGAGACTGGTTTGATGCAGCTCTCCATGCTACTCTATCCTGTGCAAGCTTCTTCGTCTCCCAGTACCTACTGCAACCTACATCCTTCTTAATCTGCTTAATGTATTCATCTCTTCGTCTCACTATACGATTTTTACCCTCCACGCTGCCGTCCGATGCTAAATTTGTGATCCCTTGATGCCTCAGAACATGCCCTACCAACCAGTCCCTTCTTATTGTCAAGTTGTGCCACAAACTCCTCTTCTCCCCTATTCTATTCAATACCTCCTCATTAGTTATATGATCTACCCATCTAATCTTCAGCATTCTTCTGTAGCACCACATTTCGAAAGCTTCTCTTCTCTTCTTGTCCAAACTAGTTATCGTCCATGTTTCACTTCCATACATGGCTACACTCCATACAAATACTTTCAGAAATGACTTCTTGACACTTAAATTTATACTCGATGTTAACAGATTCTCTTCTTCAGAAACGCTTTCCTTGCCATTGCCAGTCTACATTTTATATCCTCTCTACTTCAACCAGCATCTGTTATTTTGCTCCTCAAATAGCAAAACTCGTTTACTACTTTAAGTGTCTCATTTCCTAATCTAATTCCCTCAGCATCACCCGACTTAATTCGACTACATTTCATGATCCTCGTTTTGCTTTTGTTGATGTTCATCTTTTATCCTCCTTTCAAGACACTGTCCATTCCGTTCAACTGCTCTTCCAAGTCCTTTGCTGTCTCTGACAGAATTACAATGTCATCGGCGAAACTCAAAGTTTTTATTTCTTCTCCATGGATATTAATACGTACACGGAAATTATCTTTTGTTTCGTTTACTGCGAGCTCAGTATACGGATTGAATAACATCGGGGAGAGGCTACAACCCTGTCTTACTCCCTTTCCAACCACTGCTTCCCTTTCGTGTCCCTCAACCCTTATAACTGTCATCTGGTTTCTGTACAAATTGTAAATAGCCTTTCGCTCCCAGTATTTTACTCCTGCCACCTTTAGAATTTGAAAGAGTGTATTCCAGTCGACATTGCCAAAAGCTTTCTCTAAGTCTACAAATGCTAGAAACGTAGGTTTGCCTTTACTTGATCTTTCTTCTAAGATAAGGCGTAAGGTCAGTATTGCCTCACGTGTTCCAAGATTTCTACGGAATCCAAACTGACCCTCCCCGAGGTTGACTTCAACCAGTTTTTCCATTCGTCTATAAAGAATTCGCGTTAGTTTTTTGCAGCTGTGACTTATTAAACTGATCGGTAATTCTCACATCTGTCAACACATGCTTCCTTTTGGATAGGAATTATTATATTCTTCTTGAAGTCTGAGGGTATTTCCCCTGTCTCATGCATCTTGCTCACCAGATGGTAGAGTTTGGTCATGACTGGCTCTCCCAAGGCCGTCAGTGGTTTTTAATGGAATGTTGTCTACTCCCGGGCCCTTGTTTCGACTCAGTTCTTTCAGCGCTCTGTCAAACTCTTAACGCAGTATCGTATCTCCCCTCTCATCTTCATCTGCATCCTCTTCCATTTCCATAATATTGTCCTCAAGTATATCGCCCTTGTATAGACCCACTATATACTCCTTCCACCTTTCTGCTTTCCCTTCTTTGCTTAGAAGTGGCTTTCCATCTGAGCTCTTGATATTCATACAGGTGGTTCTCTTTTCTCCAAAGGTCTCTTTCGTTTTCCTGTAGGCAGTATCTATCTTACCTCTACTGAGATAAGACTCTATATCCTTACATTTTTCCTCTAGCCATCCCTGCTTAGCCATTTTGCACATCCTGTAGATCTCATTTTTGAGACGTTTGTATTCCTTTTTGCCTGCTTCATTTACAGCATTTTTATATTTTATCCTTTCATCAATTAAATTCAATATTTCTTCTGTTACCGAAGGATTTCTACCAGCTCTCGTCTTTTTACCTACTTGATTGTCTGCTCCGCCTTCACTACTTCATCCCTCAGAGCTACCCATTCTTGTTCTACTGTATTTCTTTCCCTCATTCCTGTCAATTGTTCCCTTATGCTCTCACTGAAACTCTCTGGTTTAGTCAGATTATCAATGTCCCATCTCCTTAAATTCCCACCTTTTTGCAGTTTCTTCAGTTTTAATCTACAGTTCATAACCAATAGTTTGTGGTCAGAGTCCACATCTGCCCTAAATCTCTGTCTGACCATTATATAATCTATCTGATACCTTTTAGTATCTCCAGGGTTCTTCCATGCATACAACCTACTTTCATGATTCTTCAACCAAGTGTTAGCTAAGATTAATTTATTCTCTGTGCAAAATTCTAGCAGACGGCTTCCTCTTTCATTTCTAACCCCAATCTATATTCACCTACTATGTTTCCTTCTCTCCCTTTTCCTACTCTTGAATTCCATTCACCCATGACTATTAAATTGTCATCTCCCTTCACTACCTGAATAATTTCTTTTATCTCATCATACATTTCATCAATTTCTTCATCATCTGCAGAGCTAGTTGGCTTATAAACTTGTACTACAGTAGTAGGCATGGGCTTCGTGTCTATCTTGGCCACAATATATACTTTCACTATGCTGTTTATAGTAGCTTACCCGCACTCCTATTTTTTATTCATTATTAAACCTACTCCTGCATTACCCCTATTTGATTTTGTATTTATAACCTGACCAAAAGTCTTGTTCCTCCAGCCACCGAACTTCACTAATTCCCACTATATCTAACTTTAACCTATTCATTTCCTTCTTAAATTTTCTAACCTACCTGCCCGATTAAGGGATCTAACATTCCACACGCCGATCCGTAGAACGCCAGTTTTCTTTCTCCTGATAACGACGTCCTCCTGAGTAGTCCCCGCCTGGAGATCCGAATGGGGGACTATTTTACCTCCGGAATATTTTACCCAAGAGGACGCCATCATCATTTAACCATACAGTAAAGCTGCATGCCCTCGGTAAAAATTACGGCTGTAGTTTCCCCTTGCTTTCAGCCGTTCGCACTACCAGCACAGGAAGGCCATTTTGGTTAGCGTTACAAGGCCAGATCATTCAATCATCCAGACTGTTGCCCCTGCAACTACTGAAAAGGCTGCTGCCGCTCTTCAGGAACCACACGTTTGTCTGGCATCCCAACAGATACCCCTCCATTGCGGTTGCACCTACGGTACGGCGATCTGTATCGCTGAGGCACGCAAGCCTCCCCACCAACCCTTCGTGGTTCAGGGGGGGGGGGGGATGCTACTAATAAACTCAAAGTAATAATTTAAATTAATTATTTGTTTTACAGTAACTCACATTATCTGTTACTTTTAATCTTAAAACTTTTAAAAGATACATTTACTTAAGGCATAATGTGATACCTGAGAAAGCACTCCATAGAGGTCGTAGCATTACACTTTGCACAATATGTTCGTGACTGTCCTTCACAGATCTCAGTCTGGCATATCATTTGTTTTTCTAGCTTGTGGATTACGTGCAGCTTCTGGCCATATCACATGTCTCATACATTAGTCCTGGCAGATTATACGAGTTTTGTTGGTCTTCTGTTAGTGGACCTCATTTCAAGACCTTACTTCCTGTCTTTTGAACTCTTTCACTGGAAGAGAAGCTTCTTTATTGCACAGCTTGAAGGCCAGATGTGCATTTACGAGTCGTACAACATTATTATCTACCACTCTTGTAAAGAGGCACCAGTACCACATCTTACCACGCACTACAATTCCATGTCACTGTATTAGCCAATCGTTATGATCGACCCCTCGCGATGAAATCCTTGTATGTGTTTAATGCATGTGGAACACTGAGCTTTTCTTTCTGGGTTTAATTCCAACGATGGTCTTTCACTGTAAGGAGCATGGTGTCAACATTTGCTATCGTCATTCCATTTTGTAACCAAAGTTGCCTTCTCTATATCAAATACGAAATCAAAATAACTCCTCACTTTCTTTTTCATTGCATTATCTGGTAATAGGGACCACTTCCTTGCTTTGTTTTCTCTTTTGGTTCATCTTCGACTGAATCGTAGTTCCTTCAATCGGACTCGCCGGTCATGAGTAGTGAAGTAATTGTAAAAAAAATGCTTTGTAACTTAGGGTCGTCAAAATGGAAAACATGTTCAGAACGACGTTCTCATTCTTCTGATTTTTCTCATAATACAACAAGAAGTTAGTAATGTCAACGCCAATATTTTGTGTCAACAGTGTGTGCGACAGTGCTCGAGATTTATGAAGTGATGGATATTTTTCCAGAAATGACTTTTAGGTCTATGTATGAAAACTGGGAAAAGACTTATTAACTTATTGTGACTTATTATTAAATTATGAAATATAAATAATTTCCAACAACATTATATTTTATTATTTTTATAACCAGTTTTCTAAAAAGAATAATCATATAACAAAAGATAACACCACTAAAAGAATATACTGGCATTATGTTGTCTGTGAAACTTTCCGTCTTCTATTGTTCTCTATGAGGTATGAAGCGGATGAGGTCGAAGATAAGCTGAGGTCTGTTCTTTTAAATATTGCAAAAGGTAGTCTAAAGCAATTGAAAGAGAAATACTAAATGGGATTCTGGTGTAGGGACATTTTATTCGTAACTAGATAAGCAGTACTGAATGTTTTAAATTTTGTGTCCGCAGCAGTACAGACTGTGCTTTGTCTGCCGCCATTACGTGAGCGTATGGAGCGGCAATTTCTAACTGCCGAAATAAGCAAACATTAATTCTTGCGATCGATATTACAATATTTGAACTCCGAGGACAAGAACCCACAGGAATTTCTTATTGCGTTATTCTATCAGCGAAAATAACATTCAGTATAACAATCTTAGGCTTTATGTAAATGCAATAATTTTTGTGGCTGGTGCGTTAGATTATTTTTTCTCTGAGTAATTTATCAGTGACTTTAAATAAAAGTACTTACGACACCGATGTTGTTATGGGTCGAGGTTGTGGTGTGATATATTAATATTTGGTGCTTACATTTTAAAATCGCTTTCTGAAATAGTGAAACAGCGTTTCAATTGTTATTTTTAGTGATAAGTTATGACTAAATAATTCATTATAATCGGCTCAGCAGCACATACATGAGAATTATAGTAGATAATTTATTTATTTCATATAATACTGTTATTCTTGCTGCTACATTGTCATACGTTTTACAATAACACATACACACCATCACAACAACTTTAAACAGAACAAAATCCACTACAAGTTGTAATAGTAACCATCACTAATACATAAGGCCCACAGTTTATACCCAAACCGTATAGGCCGGAAACTGATAAACTACTTTATAGGGTACTGTCCATAACGAACTCCTCGCCAGGATATGAAGGCGTTATGGACGTCTACTGGCCATTGTGTCACCCTATGCCTTGTGGAGTCATGACGTTGGCGTATGGAGGGGATTGTGGTCAGCTGCAGTCTCCATTACTCGGTCAAGTTTCTTCTCAACTGCCATTAAGAGGCTGAGTGCACCGTGTACTAGTCCTCCCACTAAAGAAAACCATCTGGCACTATCCCAAATAGCACCCACGTCCTCCACATTGCAGCCATCTTTGCTGACCTCTCAGCTACAGAGTTGGAGATTAGGTTATGTTCCTAGCACCTCACAACTATTTCTTCACCTGCTAGATCAACCCAAAAAAATGTCCCCATCTCTGATACTTCTGTACGAGGACCTCTGCTAATGATTTTATTTTGAAAAAATTGTCACTTTTTCTTTCATTAGCCTTTTTATCATCGTTGACATGAGACGCGGATTTGAGTTCAAGACACCTGTTACGACTCAATGCCAATTTCACTATTTGAACACCAAGATTGTTGTTGTTGTTGTGGTCTTCAGTCCTGAGACTGGTTTGATGCAGCTCTCCATGCTACTCTATCCTGTGCAAGCTTCTTCATCTCCCAGTACCTACTGCAACCTACATCCTACTGAATCTGCTTAGTGTATTCATCTCTTGATCTCCCCCTACGATTTTTACCCTCCACGCTGCCCTCCAATACTAAATTGGTGATCCCTTGATGCCTCAGAACATGTCCTACCAACCGATCCCTTCTTCTGGTCAAGTTGTGCCACAAACTCCTCTTCTCCCCAATCCTATTGAGTACCTCCTCATTAGTTATGTGATCTACCCATCTAATCTTCAGCATTCTTCTGTAGCACCACATTTCGAAAGCTTCTATTCTCTTCTTGTCCAAACTATTTACCGTCCATGTTTGACTTCCATACATGGCTACACTCCATACAAATACCTTCAGAAATGACTTCCTGACACTTAAATCTATATTCGATGTTAACAAATTTCTCTTCTTCAGAAACGCTTTCCTTGCCATTGCCAGTCTACATTTTATATCCTCTCTACTTCTACCATCATCAGTTATTTTGCTCCCCAAATAGCAAAACTCCTTTACTACTTTAAGTGTCTCATTTCCTAATCTAATACCCTCAAAATCACCCGACTTAATTCGACTACATTTCATTATCCTCGTTTTGCTTTTGTTGATGTTCATCTTATATCCTCCCTTCAAGACACCATCCATTCCGTTCAACTGCTCTTCCAAGTCCTTTGCTGTCTCTGACAGACTTACAATGTCATCGGCGAACCTCAAGGTTTTTATTTCTTCTCCCTGGATTTTAATACCTATTCCGAATTTTTCTTTTATTTCCTTTACTGCTTGCTCAATATACAGATTGGATAACATCGGGGAGAGGCTACAACCCTCTCTTACTCCCTTCCCAACCACTGCTTCCCTTTCATGTCCCTCGACTCTTATAACTGCCATCTGGTTTCTGTACAAATTGTAAATAGCCTTTCGCTCCCTGTATTTTACCCCTGCCACCTTTAGAATTTGAAAGAGAGTATTCCAGTCAACATTGTCAAAGGCTTTCTCTAAATCTACAAATGCTAGAAACGTAGGTTTGCCTTTTCTTAATCTTTCTTCTAAGGTAAGTCGTAAGGTCAGTATTGCCTCACGTGTTCCAGTATTTCTACGGAATCCAAACTGATCTTCCCCGAGGTCGGCTTCTACTATTTTTTCCATTTGTCTGTAAAGAATTCGTGTTAGTATTTTGCAGCTGTGGCTTATTAAACTCATTGTTCGGTAATTCTGACATCTGTCAACACCTGCTTTCTTTGGGATTGGAATTATTATATTCTTTTTGAAGTCTGAGGGTATTTCGCCTGTTTCATGCATCTTGCTCACCAGATGGTAGAGTTTTGTCAGGACTGGCTCTCCCAAGGCCGTCAGTAGTTCCAATGGAATGTTGTCTACTCCGGGGGCCTTGTTTCGACTCAGGTCTTTCAGTGCTCTGTCAAGCTCTTCATGCAGTATCGTATCTCCCATTTCATCTTCATCTACATCCTCTTCCATTTCCATAATATTGTCCTCAAGTGCATCGCCCTTGTATACACCCTCTGTATACTCCTTCCACCTTTCTGCTTTCCCTTCTTTGCTTAGAACTGGGTTTCCATCTGAGCTCTTGATGTTTATACAAGTGGTTCTCTTATCTCCAAAGGTCTCTTTAATTTTCCTGTAGGCAGTATCTATCTTACCCCTAGTGAGATAAGCCTGTACATCCTTACATTGGTCCTCTAGCCATCCCTGCTTAGCCATTTTGCACTTTCTGTCGATCTCATTTTTGAGACGTTTGTATTCCTTTTTGCCTGCTTCATTTACTGCCTTTTTATATTTTCTCCTTTCATCAAATAAATTCAATATTTCTTCTGTTACCCAAGGATTTCTACTAGCCCTCGCCTTTTTACCTACTTGATCCTCTGCTGCCTTCACTACTTCATCCCTCAGAGCTACCCATTCTTCTATTACTGTATTTCTTTCCCCCATTCCTGTCAATTGTTCCCTTATACTCTCCCTGAAACTCTGTACAACCTCTGGATCTTTCAGATTAGTATCCTCAAAACAAATGACCTCTTTCACTTGACAATTTACGATTCCCTTTAAAGATCGAGAACCCGGCAAATAAAAGCATTTCATCAGGTACAACTAACAAATGCATATTATTATTACACACCCCAACGTACGTTTAAGTTTCTTCTACAAATATCCTTACAAATTCTTCTGAAAAAGTTCTTAGAAACCTGTACGAGAATGAGATCATAAATCTTTTACTTCAGTTCGTCCGATGTACGTGAAGGTCTCTTTCCTAAGTGAGGAAATGAAAATTCCAGAGCCTCTTTATGGGCTCTTTTAACATAAACATGAGGAAAGTCTCTGTTGTCTCTTTCATGTGAAATTTCAGTAGCACATACAACATTGCTTACACAGGTATTTCCTGACAATTCTTAATACACTACTGGCCATTAAAATTGGGACACCAAGAAGAAATGCAAATGATAAACGGGTATTCACTGGACAAATATATTATACTAGAACTGACATGTGATTACATTTTTACGCAATTTGGCGCATAGATCCTGAGAAATCAGAACCCACAACAAGCACCTCTGGCCGTAATAATGGCCTTGATACGCCTGGACATTGAGTCAAACAGAACTTGAATGGCGTGTACAGATACAGCTTCCCATGCAGCTTCAACACGATACCACAGTTCAACAAGTGACTGGCGTATTGTGACGAGCCAGTTGCTTGGGCACCATTGACGAGATGTTTTCAATTGGTAATAGATCTGGAGAATGTGCTGGCCAGGGCAGCAGTCGAAAATTTTCTGTATCCAGAAAGGCTCGTACAGGACAGGTAACATGCGGTCGTGCATTATCCTGCTGAAATGTAGGATTTCGCAGGGATCGAATGAAGGGTAGGGCCACAGGTCGTAACACATTTGAAATGTAACGTCCATTGTTCAAAGTGCCGTCAATGTGAACAAGAGGTGACCGACACGTGTAACCAATGCCACCCCGTACCATCGCGCCGGGTGGTACGTAAGTATGGCGATGACGAATACACGCTTCCAATGTGCGTTCACCGCGATGTCGCCAAACACGGTTGCGACCATAATGATGCTGGAAACAGAACCAGGATTCATCCGAAAAAATTACGTTTTGCCGTTCGTGCACCCAGGTTCGTCGTTGAGTACACCATCGCAGGCGCTCCTGTGTGTGATGCAGCGTCAAAGGTAACCGCAGCCATGGTCTCCTAGATGATAGTCCATGCTGCTGAAAATGTCGTCGAACTGTTCGTGCAGATTGTTGTTGTGTTGCAAACGTCAGCACGGCGTTCCGCATTACCCTCCTGAACCCACCGATTCCATATCCTGCTAACAGTCATTGGATTTCGACACACGCGAGGATTAATGTCGCGATACGATAAACCGCAACCGTCATAGTCTACAATCCGACCTTTACCAAAGTCGGAAACGTGTGGTATGCATTTCTCCTCCTTACACGAGGCATCACAACAACGTTTCACCAGGCAATGGCGGTCAACTGCTGTTTGTGTATGAGAAATCGGTTGGAAACTGTCCTCGTGTCAGCACGTTGTTGGTGTCGCCACCGGCGCCAACCTTGTGTGAATGCTCTGTAAAGCTAATTATTTGCATATCACAGCATCTTCTTCCTGTCGGTTAAATTTCGCGTCTGTAGCACGTTATCTTCTTGGTGTAGTAATTTTAATGGCCAGTAGTGTATTTTTCTCACTCATCTACTCATCTACATGTGGAGGTAGGCCTAGCATATCTGCGTCTGTTTCTCCTGAAAATAGGTATTTCATTGCCTAAAGAAGAGTGCTTAAAATTTGGCGCCTCATGACGAAGAAATATGAAAATACTGAAAAACGTAACACAGAAAGTTCTCAGGGCATATCTTGTAGAGAAAAAAGCTGTCTAGATAATACGCTTTAAAAAGCATGAAATATATTGGCAGCTGTGAAAACGGTCAACGATCAATTGTGTAATGGAATGAGGAGAACAGAAATTTGTGCTGGACTGAGAGTCGATCCTGGGTTTTCCACTTTAGGCGAGCGGCCGCCTTAACCTCTTTGGCTATCCGTGCAGGACTAACAGCCACATAAACATCCGTATCACTCATTCATGTCCCCATGAATATTGCATCGTACTTCGTGACAACACAGGCACTACAATATCGTATTACTAGCCGATATGAGGCAACGACTTTCAATTAAAATATTCTCGCCTATTACGGGTGTTACGCAATGTGTACGAGTAAAGGTTGTGACGCATGAAGCACGGCATAATATGGAAGACTGGGTCGGGTTGTGAGTCGTACCTTGGTTGGCAAAGTCATTAAGGCAACCTCACGTGTGAAGTGGGACATCACAGTTCAGGTGCCGGACCAGCAGTAACTTCCACTGTCGTCATTCCATTATACAGTTGACAGTTGTCCGTATTGGCAACTGCAAGTACATTCTGTATATTTCATGACAAATGTAGTGGCTGCATGTCCGAAGGAATATTGCATCATACTCATTAACAACACCGGTCAAAGACAACCATCGTAACGACTGGGAGAGCGGTGTTCTGACGACACGCCCCTCCTATCCGCATCCACAACTGAGGATGACACGGCGGTCGAATGGTCCCGATGGGTCACTTGTGGCCCGAAGACGGAGTGCTCATTAGCAACAAAGGGACCGATGGCCCTAGCAGTCTGGTCCCTTCAATCCCACAAACCAACCAACCAACCTTAACAACATAGGCACTGCAATACTGTACTATAAAAATGGATGAAAAACAATCTCCACCGCAATAAAATATTTATTTGCTTTGGTTACCGGTTTCGATCCGAATGTGACCATCTTCAGACCATTTACACCATAGCTCAGATGACACCTTCTCCGTTCACCATTACCATCATGGTTCCGCACATCTCGTCGTACGCAATGTTTTCATCAGCTCGTTAAGGGGGGGTAGTACGTCAAACGGGCCGACTTGGGGCAGGAGAGGCACCACAGGACATTTTAATATCCACTGTCTATACTTTTAGAAATAGATTCATACAACTTTGTCAGCATGTCCAGGAAGGATTCAGGATTCACATTCGTAACAGTGGAAGTTCAAAAACATAACAAAATAAATTTTTTTACATGTGAATTTTCATCATTTTTTCACTTACTGTTGGCTGCATGTGTTACTATAGGTACACTTTTCTTCATAAGTAAGAGACATTCTTCGATGAATTTTGCACAGCACACAAACCGTACTCACAGGTGTATGAAACTCTAGAATTTTCCAAATCTATTAAAAACTGCGGTAAAAATTCAGATAATTAACTATAGAATTTCAGTTTTTTTAAACATGAAGTTTAAAATATAAAAGCTCATTAATTTTTTCGTAAATTAAAGAAATTCTAGAGTTTCATGCACCAATAAGTATGGTTTGTATTTTGTCCGAAATTCATCGAAAAATCTCTTCTACTTCTGAAGAAAAGTGTACAAATGCAGCCAATAATAAGTGAAAAAATGATGAAATTTCAAATGTAAAAACAAAAAAAATTGTTATGCTTTTGAACTTCCACTGCTAGGAGTGTGAATCCTGAATCCTTCCTGGTCATGCTGACAAAGTTTTATGAATTTGTTTGTAAAAGTATAGACAGTGAAAATTAAAATGTCCTGTGGTGCCTCTCCTGCTCCAAGTCGGCCTGTTTGACGTCCAACCCCCCTTAAGTACATTCGGTAGCACGGCACAATTGTTTGTGCTGCGTGACAGATGAGACGAAGACGTGAACTGCACGTCACAGGCAGCCAGATAGGCCACACGCCGTGCGTCACTGGCGGCCAACTACGCAGCGGCACAGTGGCACAGTAGTGGAGCACGAACGACGCGATCGCCGCTTTCATCCGCCACGGCAGGCACAATCTGGCTTATCGCCATTCAGCGCTGCGGCGCCGCGCTGCCTTTCGCGATAGCCCGCCTCCGACAACATACGCGCACCTCACCTGCCGCGCTACCAGCCGCCGGCGTATGTTTTGTGCGGCTCGCAGGCGTTCTTTGATGGCCCGGCAGAGCAATAACACATATCGCCAGCGCGCCGCCATTCACCAGTTGGCAACAAAGACGTGGACGACAAAGCACTGCTTGTTGTGTCGCCTGCACTCGCCGCCAGCTGCCGCTGCGCCACAATTCGCGCCCGCCTGCGCTTGGGCTTGCGTTTAGTCGCTCAAATGCCAAACACAACCTGCACGTCTGCTGCGCTGCTATTCAACGTCCCGTTCCAGACTGCACTGCCGGGAATACGCTGAATGGAATTAGTACTGTCCGCACTGCACTCCCTGTCTGGCAATGGCACGATATTGGGACAAAAAAATTTCAATAGTTCTCTATGGCTTTTTCTTTCGCATCATTTTCAGTTTCATGTTGACGGGCAGATAATAGTGCCATAGTCCATTAGTCCCGCAGTCTCCTTCCGTCTGCTGCACAACAATAGTGGCTGCGTCAGACAGTCGCAGAGTCTGCATACGCTCTGCTTCCTTTAACGTCTGATCTGTGTGTCCAGTCCCTCGTATCCGTCCTCTACCTAGCACATAAATAGGCGAAGAAATCCAATTCTGTAAGGCTGCACAGTAATAGTTAAAATTCAATGTAGACGTTAATTACCATATGCGAAACACAAGTAAATATCTCTCGAATTGGTTTAAAGGTGCCGACAATCCTCCTCTGTAATGTAAAAAAATGGCGAGAGCTGAGAAGTTCATGTTACAACACCATAACTATGTGGATGATCATACATTTTCTACGTGTTTTACGAAGCTTGTTTTATTAGTTCTGCTGAATATTATTCTTGTAGCCGGCCGCGGTGGCCGAGCGGTTCTAGGTGCTTTGGTGCTTTAGCCCGGAACCGCGATACTGCAACGGTTGCAGGTTCCAATCCTGCCTCGGGCATGGATGTGTGTGATGGCCTTAGGTTAGTTAGATTTAAGTAAGTCTAAGTTCTAGGGGACTGATGACCTCAGATGTTGTCCCATAGTGCTCAGAGCCATTTGAAGTATTTGAGCCATTATTCTTGTAAATATGTTGACAAGTTAAAATGCTATTTGCTATTTAAGAAAGAGAATACGCATGGAATGTTAACATTTTGTACGTAGGCACGCTGGCCTAGTCAGGGAGAAACTATTGTCAAAGAGTGTAACACATTGTAAAAGCATTATCAAATGTTCAAATGTGTGTGAAATCTTATGGGACTTAACTGCTAAGGTCATCAGTCCCTAAGCGTACACACTACTTAACCTAAATTATCGTAAGGACAAACACACACACCCATGCCGGAGGGAGGACTCGAACCTCCGCCGGGACCAGCCGCACAGTCTATGACTGCAGCGCCTGAGACCGTTAAGTTAATCCCGCGTGGCAAATGCATTCTCGCTTGGCGTGCGAGCTCGCCAGGAAAGTACCAGTTCGGACTCGGGAGGAGACGATGGATGTCGTTGGCTGTGGGTATTCGCCGGTGTGGCTATGCAAATTTGCGGAGATAAAAAGTCTGTTTTCGAACAGTGAAAACTGAAATGGTTGTTTTGGCGGGTGCCTAATATGAGCAAGCTATGTGTATGGCCTTTATTGAGCACAGTACAACTGCAGCAAGATGATGATGATGATGATGATGATGTTTGGTTTGTGGGACGCTCAACTGCGCGGTTATCAGCGCCCCTACAAATTCCTAGCCTTTGCTTAACCCAATCTCGCCACTTTCACGAATGATGATGAAATGATGAGGACAACACGAGCACCCAGTCATCTCGAGGCAGGTGAAAATTCCTGACCCCACCGGGAATCGAACCCGCGAAATGCAACAAGAGTACTGTGGGCCTTGTTATTGGCTATGATATGATAAGATCAACCTCTACCCAATTTTACCGCTAAATGAAGCCACTCGAGAAACCAACGGTATCATGAAGTGAAGTAAGATCTAGAATTTTTATAACTAGAAGTGTAACACACTGACCATAGGTGGAATTTTATTGCTTGAATAACATTGTTTTCGTACATATTGTCACGTAAATAGTTATCCTAAGTCATTATCCAAGTAGTACCCAATCTATCCATTTATGAACCGAGATAATCAGAAAATGAACTGAATGGGAATTGAACAATAATTAATTAGATTATCAAAACATAATTTTTCCGGCTTTTATACAATTACGTAATAATTAAATCTCTGGCTGTAATGTGAATAATGTCAGAAACAGAATTATGCAAAAGCCACTGTTACTTCATTTGCTAAAAGCAGAGTAACTTTCATAATAAAGAATTTGTACTAATAATACACGTAACTTTCACACTGAATTTATTGTCAAAGCACAATGGGCATTATTTATAACGTTTATTACAAAGAAATATCAGAGTAACTGCTAGGTAAATGACAGTCCTTGCCAATAAGTAAATTCAAACAATCTTTCTGTTAGCTACAATTACGGTGAGTAACGTAAAAAAAAATTGCTCTGAGCAGTATGGGACTTAACCTCTACGGTCATCAGTTCCCAAGAACTTAGAACTACTTAAACCTAACTAACCTAAGGACATCACACAACACCCAGTCATCACGAGGCAGAGAAAATCCCTGACCCCGGTGGGTGAGTAACGTAACAAAAAATTTGTGTCTGCAGCCAGTAAACAGTCTTACTTCAACTGTCCTTTGAAAATTAATATAATATGTAGTATGTGTTTGCTATTTGATTATTATTTGACTACTGTGACGTGCGTGGTGTGAAGTACTTGAAAGTGTCCGTTAGCTACTGTTCCTACGTTATGACACCAGTAACTATTCTTACGTAAGATTGCATACGAATGTAAAGTTCAGTTTCAATTTAATTATTCTTGTTCCGGTGAGTAACTTGCGGCCACTGGTTATTTTCATTAATGACAGACATTGAAAACCTTTTTTTCCGATTTTTCCACCAACTACTGTTCATTACAACTAGTTTACATAACAACAATATGTAAAGTAACCGAACTTTGTTTCTAATCGTCATTGCCAAAGTACTAATCAGTTGCGATTCAGTTATAACTTCTTCTACTTCTTGGTATGGAACTATTCTTCGGAGTAAATGCCTTTTCCCCACAGATTAGGGACTGTAAGTACACGGTCATATACACTCCTGGAAATTGAAATAAGAACACCGTGAATTCATTGTCCCAGGAAGGGGAAACTTTATTGACACATTCCTGGGGTCAGATACATCACATGATCACACTGACAGAACCACAGGCACATAGACACAGGCAACAGAGCATGCACAATGTCGGCACTAGTACAGTGTATATCCACATTTCGCAGCAATGCAGGCTGCTATTCTCCCATGGAGACGATCGTAGAGATGCTGGATGTAGTCCTGTGGAACGGCTTGCCATGCCATTTCCACCTGGCGCCTCAGTTGGACCAGCGTTCGTGCCGGACGTGCAGACCGCGTGAGACGACGCTTCATCCAGTCCCAAACATGCTCAATGGGGGACAGATCCGGAGATCTTGCTGGCCAGGGTAGTTGACTTACACCTTCTAGAGCACGTTGGGTGGCACGGGATACATGCGGACGTGCATTGTCCTGTTGGAACAGCAAGTTCCCTTGCCGGTCTAGGAATGGTAGAACGATGGGTTCGATGACGGTTTGGATGTACCGTGCACTATTCAGTGTCCCCTCGACGATCACCAGTGGTGTACGGCCAGTGTAGGAGATCGCTCCCCACACCATGATGCCGGGTGTTGGCCCGGTGTGCCTCGGTCGTATGCAGTCCTGATTGTGGCGCTCACCTGCACGGCGCCAAACACGCATACGACCATCATTGGCACCAAGGCAGAAGCGACTCTCATCGCTGAAGACGACACGTCTCCATTCGTCCCTCCATTCACGCCTGTCGCGACACCACTGGAGGAGGGCTGCACGATGTTGGGGCGTGAGCGGAAGACGGCCTAACGGTGTGCGGGACCGTAGCCCAGCTTCATGGAGACTGTTGCGAATGGTCCTCGCCGATACCCCAGGAGCAACAGTGTCCCTAATTTGCTGGGAAGTGGCGGTGCGGTCCCCTACGGCACTGCGTAGGATCCTACGGTCTTGGCGTGCATCCGTTCGTCGCTGCGGTCCGGTCCCAGGTCGACGGGCACGTGCAGCTTCCGCCAACTACTGGCGACAACATCGATGTACTGTGGAGACCTCACGCCCCACGCGTTGAGCAATTCGGCGGTACGTCCACCCGGCCTCCCGCATGCCCACTATACGCCCTCGCTCAAAGTCCGTCAACTGCACATACGGTTCACGTCCACGCTGTCGCGGCATGCTACCGGTGTTAAAGACTGCGATGGAGCTCCGTATGCCTCGGCAAACTGTCTGACACTGACGGCGGCGGTGCACAAATGCTGCGCAGCTAGCGCCATTCGACGGCCATCACCGCGGTTCCTGGTGTGTCCGCTGTGCCGTGCGTGTGATCATTGCTTGTACAGCCCTCTCGCAGTGTCCGGAGCAAGTATGGTGGGTCTGACACACCGGTGTCAATGTGTTCTTTTTTCCATTTCCAGGAGTGTAGAATAGACTAATTAGCCGGATTTGTAGAAGGGTTATAATGTCAATTGTAAGGTTGGTTAATGATGTCACATTGGCGGCCGAAGTAGCCGTGCGGTTAATGGCGCTGCAGTCTGGAACCGCAAGACCGCTACGGTCGCAGGTTCGAATCCTGCCTCGGGCATGGATGTTTGTGATGTCCTTAGGTTAGTTAGGTTTAACTAGTTCTAAGTTCTAGGGGACTAATGACCTCAGCAGTTGAGTCCCATAGTGCTCAGAGCCATTTGAACCAGTGATGTCACATTAGCATCAAATTTGACCACAATACTGCCGAACGCCACCGCGGACATCTCGCATGATAGGAGGGTCGTAAACCTCCTCTTACCCACCTTTTCTCCCTCTCTTGACGTCATCGTGATAGAGGTTAAAACCGCCATGCTGGTGGCTGAGGAAAATATTTCGGATAGACCGCTGCTCATAACCGACACCAAAAGGCCTCACTCGCTGATATGTGGGCGTAATGAAACAACACCTTCTGTTGCGTCGTTGGTTGCCCACACACTGAGCATCATTGTTTAGCAACAAGACAAAGATTTTAACTACGTTTCACGCTGATGATACCATCTGACGATTCAAACGTTCTCTGAAGGCATCGTGGATCCTCAATCTCACTGACAGTGACAGCGTCCCTGTTGAGTGCAGACGTGTTTCTCTGGTTTACAGGGTGGAACTGCTACGGTTCAGAACCATTCGACGCAAAATTTGAACATAATATGAAGCAGCAAGAGTTGTTTATTTTTCTCGGCTCTCCAGTGGCACGATCGAGGAAGGGGACCGGTGGTGGGGGAAAGAGTGGGGTTGGGCGGCGTGCGACATTGACACGTAAGTGACTAAAATAGCACAGGGCTTAAGAGTCTTTCTACGATCGCAATGTCATCATACATATACACAATCACATTTCGTCATTCCTCATTATTCCACTTCCTTTTACATTGATACTTCTGAACGACTCACTTATAACTTCAGCCTGCTCCCCACTTTCATTGCGTTGCGTATCTATATGTCCCACTGGGTAAGTCGTATTATCATATATCTGATTTCGGAATCTCTGCCTGACCATGATGAAAGCCAACTGAAATCTTCCCACTGTTCTGAAACTTCTCCATGTATTCCTCAACCTCTTTTGTTTCTTGAACAATTTACCCACTATTACTAACTGAAATTTAATCTAGAGCTGAATTACTCTTTCTCCTATTGTCCTACCACCCAGCCCATACTCTCCCGTAACTATTTCTTCTATTACTTACCCCACTACCGAATTCCTAGTTACCAAAGTCTATCATAATCTCCTTTTAGATACTGAATCACCTGTTCAGTATCGTCATATAGTTTGTCCATCTCTTCTTCTTCTGCTTGCGACATCGAAATTTGGCTTACTCACTGTCCGACTTTCTTATTCATTACATACCCTAGTCCTTTTAACCATTTTCTGCTGTTGTTGATATTACCCTACATTCGTCTCACCAGGAATGCTTATCTTCGTTCATTTTTACTTTACTGAGGCCCAATATATATATAGTGATGTTTTGTATTTTAGTCTTCAGATTTTGTAGTTTCCCTACTGAGACGCCCTGAAACACCTCTACTAGTAAGGACAAGGAATGCCTGGGCTAATGGAGATTGAACGTCATTCGTTAACACACGTTACAATTTATTAACATTACAAAATTCAACATGAACCAGTAGATTTAAAAGGATGGCCAGCAAAACCTAAGGGTATACCTACCAATTTCTAAACTGAGAGCACTTTAAGGTAAAGATTTAGGTATGTTAAAATTTACCAAATATTCTTTGCATGAATGAGCATTTGAGAATAAAATTATGTTACCTTAACAGTATAAGCTGCAAATAAAACAAAACAACTCTTAAAAGCTTTTAGCAGTGCGTCTAATAATGTACACAAACGAACAATAACATCCATCTGAAAAAGATTTTGATTACAAGACCCTCACCCCGGCCTTAAATAGAAAGTCTCATTAATACTTAGCGATGGGTGCAAGAGCGCAGATGGAGAGTTAAATGTCACACCAAAACTTTACGCTGTTCACAACGGCAATAGTTACTGAATGTAAGATCCTATGTCGTTATCCACTTGTCTCACCAAGGAACCAATGCAATAAACTGCAAGCACGTAATTAGAAGGAAGTTTAATCGCAGGCAGCTGAACCTTGACAAACAAATCAGATGATTTAAATAGCAAGACGGTAATTAATAGCTATCGGCTTCTCCCAGAGGTCCGCCTAATTGACGAGCATTACCCATGTTAGTCCAACTTGCAAGGCATTCGTCTGGTATAACGTATCATAATTGGACTTAGAACTGCGCTGCTACACTGCTAAATGAAAGCAGCAACTTCAAGCTCTTCCGCGGGTATTAAAGAAGAGACGTAAACGTGCAGCTTGCAGTCTGATGGCGGTACATAGAGTATAGCTCCGGCACAGACGGCGGTTTGCAGCACCAGTCCTTGGATAGCGGTGGGAAATGTGCTCAACACACCCCATGAGTTTTCCAGCTAGACACCACCTGCCTCCCCGGTGGACTGGCTCGCCTCAGACATCTTAGAATCAGCCCGTGTTCACTCCGCAGTCATAGATGAGCGCACACTGAAGCCTCATGCGGTACGTTGATCCGTGACAAGGCTTACCTACCACGTACAAACTTCTGACATCCGATCCGTAGAACGTTATGCTTTCGCTGATTATTTTATGGTTTCTTTGTTTTTCGATTCACCTCCCCATTGACGGTCCTTTTCCAAATGAGGAACTAATCCGGGATGTTTTACTAATGGTGAACTCACTATGACCTTTTTTTATTTATTTTTTTTAGTTACAGACACATGTATTGTGGATACAGCCTGTGTGCCTTTGATAGTAATGGTCTTCACTGACGTCTGCAGTCTGATGCCGCTGGTCAATGCTGACTGTTCCACGTTTTAGGGTCAGTTTCTCAGGCCAAGAACAAGAGAAGTGCCCTGTACCTCTGTCTGCTCCTCCGTTCACATTGACAAATAGTTGGCAGAATGAGGGTGACTTCCCATACCTGAAGCCATCGCCCACCAGTGATGATGATTTTTGTTCTCTAAATTTTAGTAGTAGCTGGCACGGAACCCTGAGTCAGGACGTTTTGGTTACTACATTCTATATTATCGTTCGTAAACGTCCGTATTAAATCTCCTTCGTCCGTTTCTAAGCATTAACATAAATTCAACCATGAAGGCTCGCACCAAAGCGACGCCATCTTTCAGAACTGAACTTAAATAGAGGCTGTTTAATGAAGGAGGGCTACATAAAGGAATTTGCTCTGATGGGATCTAGTGTTTCCGTTGCCTTTATCAGACATATGCATTAAGGTGTACACAGTTAAGCAAGCCGACGTACGGGCGTGGCAAAGGGTATTTCTGCTACTTCTTTGTGTTACGTCTTCCCTGTTCGAAAACGGCGCATGGGAAAGTGATTGTTGGTTGACGATATTAGCTCTACTTTCTGGGATTTCCTAGTTTTTGTCATTTCACGAGAGGTATGTGGGATGAAATCAAATGTTGCCTAACTCTTTCCGGAACATATTCTATCGAAATTTCTATAGTAAACCTCTCCATCATTACGTGACTTACAACGCCTCCCTTCTAGCGTCTGGTATTGGAATTTGTAGATTAGGTCCCCAATATCCATACGCCGACTAAACGACCCAGTGTCAAAATGTGCCACTTTGCATTACTAGCAGGATATGGGGGGGGGGGGGGGGGGGGCAGGAGCGCAATTTTGATATCGAATTGATATTAAATTGATATGCAAATTAACTAAACTTATCAATTCATTACTCCCCCCCCCCAACCATGCACCACCCAACCCACCTATCCCACCTCCTGATGATGATGATGTGTGTTTTCTTCAATCGGCACCCCCTCCGCCACCTAGCCCATAGGTGGAAATTTCGAGTCATGGCGAGAATTTCGAATTTTGGTGGCATTTTAGAAGCTTGGTGGGAATTTCGAAAGTTGGCGGGTTTTCCTTAGCCCCAGTGCTATGCTGAAGTTCCACGGCACCCTACCCCCACTCTGGAATAAGCAGGAAATTTAAAAATGGCAGTGCCCTTTCTGCGACTCGAACCTTGGTCCTTCTGTATGGAAAGCTCAAGTGCAGCCCTCAACACATGGAAACTGCCCAGATGCAGGAGAAGAAGGTTTGCGTGCTTTGTTTAACTTGCTTGGGGAACTAAAGTAAAGATCGATACCAATTTCGTAATTAGTCGTACAGGTCGGTCCTAATTACACTATATGCATAGCACTACAGAAGGACTGCCCAAAATCGTAACACAGCTAAAAAATCGACGACGCCATGGATGTGATGTTATTCTGCTGGGAAAAGATTTCACAACACGACTCGAAACTAGTGGCAGACACACTCAGACTCAACCCTACACCTACAAGTTGGCAGGGGAAAGGATGGGGGGTGTAAGATACTATCTTTATTCTTTTATTGTTGGCGGAAACATATTGAATTGAAAAGATGGTGGTGCTGTACAGAGAGGAGTTTAATAAGTATATTACTAATAAGCATTCTGCTGAGGGCTTTATCTACTGCTGCTCGACGCCAGAGTTCGCTATAGGCGCCTGCTCGACAATCACCTTGCTGCCCAGGTAATCAAAGCCTATACACACTACCGCAACTGATGGAAAATGCATCACTGTTCAAAATTATACATCGAAACTGCGGAAAACCGGCACTTATAATGAATGCGTCATAATGCAAAACATGTACTGTGGAAAATCGTCATCCCAAAAGACTGCAGAAGGGGCAGTAGTTAAACGTGCATTCTCCTCAATGGGTGCTCGTAAACTAACTAACTTGGAAGCAGAATTGCAGCAACCCGGCCTCCCCCCTCCCACCATCCCTCCCTCTCCTTACTGCATAGGTGTGTTCTATCCTGCCACCGACGGTCCACAAAGAGATCCTTCTGGTGAAATTGATATACCATCTCCAGTCTGTGGGAATCAGTCACAGATAGACAAACGCCAAGAAGAGAGTGCTGCTTGAATTCTGTTACACGTAGTTCTCAGTTTCTTTCAGTTTATGAGTAAAATCTGTACAGTTTTTACGTTCGACTGCAAAATACAATTCGCATTTCAGTATTTTGCGACAGCCAACGAAGTGCACCACTACCGATTACAAATGATCAGGCTATACACTCCCTATACACGTCCACCTGCGTAAAATTGGGGAAAAAGACTTTGTTTATTTTGCAGCGAAAAATAACCGACCCCCACAGAACGGCCTCGTTATTTAAAAACCGCCATCAGATTAAAGAAAAAGAGAGAATTCAAACTGTAACAAATCAAAACGGTATAGGACTACTGCTACGTACACTGTCCTACACTTAGTTTTTCTACCATGACTTCGAGGTGTGTCTCAGCTGCTAAACTGCCATTAACACATTTCGCTCCTTTGGCTCTACAGAAGGCTTAACATTACATGGTGTTAAGTATACGGCTCGCACAATACACAGGTTGGTACACAGAAGCGGTGTTTCTCATTGACAAAAATGTGGAAGACATTGCAACATTTGGAAAGTGGAAGAGTTTGCTGCATTCTAGAGCGTTTCCCAGCCGGCTGAAGTGGCCGTGCGGTTAAACGCGCTGCAGTCTGGAACCGCAAGACCGCTACGGTCGCAGGTTCGAATCCTGCCTCGGGCATGGATGTTTGTGATGTCCTTAGGTTAGTTAGGTTTAACTAGTTCTAAGTTCTAGGGGACTAATGACCTCAGCAGTTGAGTCCCATACTGCTCAGAGCCATTTTTTTGAGCGTTTCCAACAACTATCCAAAGGTGATGACCTATACGGTTAATCTTAACTTCCACAGCGATGGGTTAACGAATGTCTCGGTGTTCTGTTTCTTCATTTTGCAGTCATGTACATGATTACTGTTCTGATGTTCACCATCGTCAGGAGGTGCCATTCACAACAGACACAAGGTACTAGAAATAAAAAGAGGTACCATTATCTTACTGGTGAAACAAAAGAAAAATAAAAATATTTAGAGGGCATTACAACATTTGAAAATAGGACGAGGAACGCTTCCAAACAACTGTCTGAAAATCATTACGTCTGTATTTAAGCACATGCTCCTCAGTGACAAGTAGCAGATATCCAGAGTTTCCCCAGGGCTTCCTCCATCTCAATCAAGTGGAGTCAGCAATCACTATGCGGTAATCAACAGTATACCATTGGATGAATGGCATGAGAATGACACAGATAATATCGCATGATGTACTGTAATATGCACTGCAGCTGAAATCTTGATCAATTTTAGGCATTTTACCAGTTGTTACGTAATTTCAATGCCATCCAAGGACACGGCAGAATGCTTCCCAATTTGTGTATCATCGCTAATTTCCTCCACTACTTTGGAACTAACATGTACTAGACTGTACAGCTACATAACTGTGCAGTAAGCCCATTCCAGCAAATACACAAAAGTATACCAGACAGTCAGTGTTCTATACCGATGCAATTAGGTTATCTCCATATTTCCAACGGATGGATCATAGTGCAGAATTTACGACAGCGACTGTCCATTTTGACCTGTGTGGGTGGGCATCACAGAGTAAACTAGCATTCGTGCGATAAAGTCGGAGATTGACAGATCCCTCCCACAACGTGTTTGACCAGTCCTCCCTGCAACACCAATGTTACCCACGGCAACCATCCAAAAGCACAAGACCTCTCCAGATGCGTGCGTGTCATATCGGTATATAGTAGACGAGAGAGTGTTGTGGTGATATACAGTAAAAGTGTTTGTACTTGATGGAGCTCCAGACACCAGAGTCTGAAACATTTCAAGTAAATCAACAGTGTTATCATGCCTGAAGCATAATTTCACTGTCTGGAGTCAGTACCATGAAGGTGTCGGCATTAGGGAAATGATCATAGAGCATAAACACACTCTACAATGGCTACACTGTTCTGCACCTAAAAATGCTATTTTATTAGTAGCATACAGATTCTAAAGTGTGCGTGCAGAATGCAACGCTCTTAATACACTAATGCAGGATATATTTGTCCAAAATCAGACATGCAACTGCCTCACAAGTTTCTGTCCCATCACTTTAGTGACGAACGTTAAAATGAGAAAACTAATTCCTTCTACTATATTCAGGTGCTCTGGTAGCATCGTCAGTGTATATCAACCGCTCGAGCTGCTTATAAACCAACTAAAATGAAGTCCGCAGACTGCTACTCTGCCTCTTAGTAAATTAATGGATTTTAAATATCTTTTTAAGATGCAGTAGTATTGGTTTTAATGGACGTGACTATGTCTTACTAGGAACAGAGCGAAGAAAAACAGATATGAATATCTTCGACAGCTGATACACTGATGTAACACACACATACCGCTGCACGAAAATGCACCCAGCAGCAACTTCATGCACGGAAGTAAGCACCAAGATCAGTAGCCAAAGGAGATGTAACAGTCTTATTGCTGTTTACAGTAGTACAACCAAAGCTCTGGTAGCATTTATCTTGCACAAAGAAGTCCCGGTCTGATTTCAGGTAGTTTCGTTCGTGCGTAGGATAATATAGCAATTTTGCCCTAACATCATATCTCTCGAGTACACCCAATTCACACTATTAAAGGCGACACGTGTGACATCGGGTCGGTATGCTAGAGAACACTCTTGGGAATGGCGTCAGTTTGATAAAAGGATTGATTCTTCTCCTTAATACATAATGAATAACATTGTTTGTGAGTACCAGCCGTAATTCGGCAAAGTATATGTTAGACTGCATGTATGAGAAAATACTGTTATGGATTGGTACTCTAATGATTTGCCTGCTTTAATATGGTGCCTCTACGTAATACTTATGTCACATTTGTTGGAGAATGTGTTACGAAAACCCATGTAGCTTTCAGGGGGAGGGGGGCTGTTAAACGTTAAAGAAGCCAGAGCATAATTTTTAAGCTTTTCTCGATCTTTAGTGTCCTGGTACCCGAAACTAACTCAGTTCCCCGAATTTCGCGGTACTTTATCTCTAATTATGTGTGTTCTTAGTCAGTTTCAATAATTTTTACTACTAAAAACAGTCTTGATCACGATTTATTTAACAAGATGACCGGTTTCGACCACTACTGTGGTCATCTTCAGACCATTGAGTAGGAACCTCTTTCTGTTGGAGATTCTCCAACAGAAAGAGGTTCCTACTCAATGGTCTGAAGATGACCACAGTAGTGGTCGAAACCGGTCATCTTGTTAAATAAATCGTGATCAAGACTGTTTTTAGTAATAATTATTTATAAGACATTGATCACTGCTGTTCCCATAATGCATTCAAAAGTAATTCAATAATTTTGCTAGTTCTTTTCGCAATTTTACGTATTCCGTCGTATTTCCATCAGTTTTAGGATTTTTCCATCAGTTTATCGTAATTATACTAATTTTTCCCCGATGTTTACCGACTTTATGTCATTTTTTCATATTTATGACATTTTTCCTTATGTGTATGGTCATATTGCCGGGACACCCACGAGTTCTTTGATTTTATACGAGGATATTTGCGTGTCTTATACACCATCCTACCAAAATACCCTAAAAATTACTCTCTTCCCGAAGATCTGCATGCTTGCATTTTGGATAGGAAGATCTTGAAAATTATAGTAACACCGGCCTCGTACCTAGGTGAGACTCAACGAATGGAAACTCCTAGTCTGAGAACAAATCCGTCTACTGCTACAGCACATCAGAGAACTTGTCTGCAGACTCATGTAGTGACGTACTTGATGGAAACAGCACAGTTCTTCACATTCATACGACTTCCGCTGTACTGTATGGGATTCTGTAACAAGGTGTTGACATGTGTAAAGAGCTAATTTCTGCTAATGCTGATATTTTTTCCCGTAAGTGTATGGTCTTATTGCTTACCAGATTAGCTTCGCTACTTTTGTTTAGACCATCCAACTCTGATACGTCTCCATAACCGTGTCAGGACGTCTAAAATCTGTAGATTTTGGGTATTCTGTACCCCAGTAATAAGGTATTCGTTAGTTGACACTGTGTTGACAGTACTTAGAAACCTGGTGTCCGTGAGACTTTCCCGTACCCGTACCTACAGAGTGCATACCCCTAGAAACGTAGTTTACAGACAAACGGTTAGCTAGTTATGCATGGAAACCATAACCGGCCACCGCTGACAGCTCTACTCATATACAACTGCGCATGTGTATTAGCAATCACGAACTCTCGGTTCCAGCCACTTGTACGTTACTTTCGACAGTGCTACAGCCCCGCAAGCAATGAAAAACTCATCGCAATACGATTCTATAGGGGATGCAAGCACATTTAAATTCATTCTGCTAAAAAGCATAACACCTTTGATGCAAATTACATAGCCGATATTTCGTAACAATTCTGTAGAGGTTCTCCAGTAATAACAACAAACCAAGGTATCCTGCTGCGCCTATTACGACCTCCTTTTATACTCTTAAAGAACCCCGATTATGGCATATAATCAACCCTGTTCCGCTATTTTGTGTGCCAGACTTCTGTTGGAAGGATGGAGGTAGCCCATCGTGAGTATTATTCTTATGTACGGTACAGAACACTACATTAGTCAGGCTTGGTGCAGGTTTTTGAGGAACAGATCGCAGCTGTTTCGGAAAAAAAGATAAGTTCTCAAACAAACAAATTTTGTTTGCTGGCAATTGGCTGGAAAACTGGACACGTCTGCTATCTTTATAAAAACACAATTTGTTCATTCTGAGAGAGACAGATAGCCTTGTATACCCAATGCCAGCTGCATCCTTCGCATCCATGTTGTTATTTCACACAGCTGAGGGAGGAAGACGGTAACATTCAAAAACAATTCTACTGCTCGTGTTAGATGCCAAGAAAAGCGCGCCTTGAGATCGGCATAGTACATTACAATCATCTTCCGCCTCCTGTAGCATGGAAGTCGAGGGACTGTTAGGGAGGCAGGCAAGTGGTCACCTAGCTGACCGCCAGGCACTGAGCAAACTGGCGCACGTGGCGTCGGGTGCGTCAGCACCAGATAGTTACGATGCGCGTGGTCAGGGCTCCTTTCATGTGAAGATCCCAGAGCAGGGTAGGAAACTGCAGGCGGGTCTGGTGAACCAATAAACCCGACGCAGTCCTCTCACTCGTTACCCACTGTGCACTATATCCGGAACGTGTGTAGAGGATGACCCGCAGGCCAGTACGTCCTGGATAGGGTTGAAATGTGGATCCACCTACGAGAGGACTGGGTGAAGTTTAGGGCAGCCATCCTCCACACACGCATGGACTCAGTCCTACAAAAAAATAGGACAAATACATTGCATCTGTAGGATATTTGGTGGTGAGTGATTGGGCTCATTCGAGTACAGTGCAATACCATCTGACTAATGACCTGTTCTGCACCGTACATAAGAATAATACAAACAAAGGGCTGTCTCCAACCCTACAATGGATATCTAGCACACAAAAATGCGGAACTGGGATGATTATGTGAGGTCATCGTAGATTTTTAAGACTATAAAAGGAGGCGTTAGAGGCGCAGCCGGATGCCATGGTTTATTACAGGAAAATCTAGGCAATATTGATTCGAAATCGGTAGCATAACTTGCATCGAATATGCAGGGGCTATCACAAAGAATCATCCGATTGGGCACGTCTATATTTCGGAAACTAATAAACACATACAAAACACTTAGTTTTCTGATAATCGGGAAACTGAATTAGCTTTTTCATACCTTTCATGGATACTGTGCGACGAATCCACCGTTCAGTAGATTAAAAAATTCCCGCAATTTCAATATCAAAGTGGCAGTGCCCCTTCTTGTTCGTAAAAAAAAGTTGTTCGAATCAGTCTCCAACTGTGGGAGAAGAAAGTTCTCAAGCATATCGAGATACACTGAAGCGCCAAAGAAACTGGTATAGGCTTGCGTATTCACATACAGAGATATGTAAACAGGCAGAATACGGCGCTGCGATCGGAAACTTTTATATAAGACAAGAAGTGAAACTTCCTGGCAGATTAAAACTGTGTGCCCAACCGAGACTCGAACACGGGACCTTTGCCTTTCGCGGGCAACTGCTCTACCATCTGAGCTACCGAAGCACGACTCACGCCCGGTACTCACAGCTTTACTTCTGCCAGTATCTCGTCTCCTACCTTCCAAACTTTACAGAAGCTCTTCTGCGAACCTTGCAGAACTAGCACTCCTGAAAGAAAGGATACTGCGGAGACATGGCTTAGCCACAGCCTGGGGGATGTTTCCAGAATGTGATTTTCACTCTGCAGCGGAGTGTGCGCTGATATGAAACTTCCAGGCAGATTAAAACTGTGTGCCCGACCGAGACTCGAACTCGGGACCTTTGCCTTTCGCGGGCAAGTGCCCTACCATCTGAGCTACCGAAGCACGACTCACGCCCGGTACTCACAGCTTTACTTCTGCCAGTATCTCGTCTCCTACCTTCCAAACTTTACAGAAGCTCTTCTGCGAACCTTGCAGAACTAGCACTCCTGAAAGAAAGGATACTGCGGAGACATGGCTTAGCCACAGCCTGGGGGAAGTTCTGCAAGGTTCGCAGAAGAGCTTCTGTAAAGTTTGGAAGGTAGGAGACGAGATACTGGCAGAAGTAAAGCTGTGAGTACCGGGCGTGAGTCGTGCTTCGGTAGCTCAGGTGGTAGAGCACTTGCCCGCGAAAGGCAAAGGTCCCGAGTTCGAGTCTCGGTCGGGCACACAGTTTTAATCTGCCAGGAAGTTTCATATCAGCGCACACTCCGCTGCAGACTGAAAATCTCATTCTAGACAACAAGTGTCTGGCGCAGTTGTTAGCTCGGTTACTGCTGCTACATTTACATGTTTTCAAAATTTAAGTGAGTTTAATCGTGGTGTTATATGGGCGCACAGCTGAAGGGACACAGCATGGCCGAGGTAGCGATGAAGTGGCTATTTTCCCGTACGACCATTTCACGAATATTCCGTGAATATCAGGAATCCGGTAAATCATCAAATCTACAACATCACTGCGGTCAGTAGAAGATCCTGCAAGAACTGGACCAACGACATCTGAAGACAATCGTTCAACGTGACAGAAGTGCAACCCTTAGCAAATTGTTGTAGATTTGAATGCTGGGCCGTCAACAGTTGTTAGCGTGCGAACCATTCAACGAAACAGCATCGATATGGGCTTTCAGAGCCGACGCCCCACTTGTGTACCCTTTATAACTGCACGACACAAGGCTTTACGCCTCGCTTGGGCCCGTGATCACCGACATTGGACTGTTGATGACTGGAAACGTTTCAAATTGTATCGAACGGATGGACTGGTACGAGTACGGACACAAGCTCATGAATCCATGGACCCTCCATGTCAGCAGGGGACTGTTGAAGCTGGTGGAGGCTTTGTAATGGTGTGAGGCGTGTTTAGTAGTAGTGATAGAGGTCCCCTAACACATCTGGATTCGATTCTGACAGTTGATACGTACGTAAGAATCCTGTCTGATCACCAGCATCCATTCACGTCCATTGTGCACTCCGATGGACTTGGGCAATTCCATGAGGACAATGCGACGCCTCACACGTCCGTATTTTCTACAGAGTCGCTCCAGGAACACTGTTCTGAGCTTAAACACCCCCTGGCCACCAAACTTTCCAGACAGAAACATTATCAAGCACATCTGGGATGCTTTGCAACATGCTCGTCTGAAGGTATCTGCATCCCGTCGTGCTCTTACGGTCTTCTGGACGGACCAGCAGGATTCATGGTATCAGTCCCCTCCAGTGCTACTTCCGACATTCGTCGAGTACATGCCTCCTCGTGTTGCGGCACTTTTGCGTGCTCGCGAGTGGCCTACACGATATTAGGCAGATTGACGTTTCTTTGGCTCTTCAGTGTAGTAAACCAAGTTTCGGCAGAACTGTATACAAAAGCCAATGTAAATACGAAACTCTCTCATTACTTAAACTCCGCAAAGCCATTTACAAAAGTAATTTTTCAAAAACAAATGCATATCAATACGTGTTAAGTCCACCCAAAGCCTTAAGTATCTTAGTTTCATGAAAAACAGACATAATGTGTCATAGCTTCTTTTAATTTCTGGCGTAGCTACAGAAATAGTTATAGGAAGATTATGGTTGCTTCAAAAACTCATTTAAGGCGAAAGTAATATATTGTGCAGAAAATGAAAGAAAATCAGTGTGAGAACTCATTAAAAAGGAAACAGGGAGAGCCAAAGACAAGATAACAAACGGATAATGGAGGAGGATAAACTAATAACCGATCCACACCTCATAGAAAACTATAGGAACGAGCATTTTCCAGGTATTGCAGATAACGTACAAGAATGCATTCTCAAAAACCAGTACATCACCTACATATAATTATGCACTTAGTACAATAATTTTTCTAGGAACCACAGAGTCTGACGTCAGTTTAACTGTACAAAATGTAAAACATAAAAAAAGCAATAAGCTTAGATGAAGTACCAACGTATGTGCTGAGACAATGTATACAGAAGACACAAACTTACTTTACAGTCATAATAAATGAATTATTCACATTAGAGAAACGTATATAAAACAGATAAGGTTTTGTGTGAATGAAAATTTATTTTCCAATATGGTAGAAGAACAGAATCAGTCATGTAAGAGTTTACAAAAGTAGTATTTATGCTCTTGACAAAGATAAGTATTCCATTGACATATTTTTAGGCTTTTCTAAGGCTTTCGATGCTGCTGTCCATAAGAGTTTTACTAAATAAGCTACCATAATTAGATGTGTAGCTAATGATTCTTTCATAATACACCTAGCAGATAGAGTATGGAGAGCCAAGTTGACATATTTCTCAAATAATTGCCAACTCTTAGTAAAACACTTATCAGAACCAATAGACATTAATACAGGAGTTTCTCAGAATAGTATATTAGCGTCTACACTGTACCTGACATAAACCAGTGACTTCCCAAACAGTGTCAGCCATTATCAAGGAAATTTTTACAAATGTTCAACATGCAATAAAATGACATTGACCACAAAGAAAACATATGCTATGAATTTCGATTTGAAGGAAGGAACATTGTTAAATTAAATGTAGATGTTACCCTTACGAACTACAAAAAAACACAAAATTTTAGAAGTAGATATTGACTAGAGCCCACAAAGAAAGTTATCAGAGTGTCATAAGCGTCTTTTGCCTAAGTTTTGTAATCAGTGTGTAGCAGCCAGTGCCTTTTATTTACATGCTATTCATATCTACACCCAGTTCTTAGCGGCGGAATTGTTTCCTGCGGAATAAATCTACAAAATGTGAAAGACATTTTAAAACTATAGAAAAGAAGTCGTAAGAATAATAACCCGAAACTCGAGGCCATTGCAAACGTCTGTTCAGTACATTGCGAATTTTAAATACACTCCTGGAAATGGAAAAAATAACACATTGACACCGGTGTGTCAGACCCACCATACTTGCTCCGGACACTGCGAGAGGGCTGTACAAGCAATGATCACACGCACGGCACAGCGGACACACCAGGAACCGCGGTGTTGGCCGTCGAATGGCGCTAGCTGCGCAGCATTTGTGCACCGCCGCCGTCAGTGTCAGCCAGTTTGCCGTGGCATACGGAGCTCCATCACAGTCTCTAACACTGGTAGCATGCCGCGACAGCGTGTACGTGAACCGTATGTGCAGTTGGCGGACTTTGAGCGAGGGCGTATAGTGGGCATGCGGGAGGCCGGGTGGACGTACCGCCGAATTGCTCAACACGTGGGGCGTGAGGTCTCCACAGTACATCGATGTTGTCGCCAGTGGTCGGCGGAAGGTGCACGTGCCCGTCGACCTGGGACCAGACCGCAGCGACGCACGGATGCACGCCAAGACTGTAGGATCCTACGCAGTGCCGTAGGGGACCGCACCGCCACTTCCCAGCAAATTAGGGACAGTGTTGCTCCTGGGGTATCGGCGAGGACCATTCGCAACCGTCTCCATGAAGCTGGGCTACGGTCCCGCACACCTTTAGGCCGTCTTCCGCTCACGCCCCAACATCGTGCAGCCCGCCTCCAGTGGTTTCGCGACAGGCGTGAATGGAGGGACGAATGGAGACGTGTCGTCTTCAGCGATGAGAGTCGCTTCTGCCTTGGTGCCAATGATGGTCGTATGCGTATTTGGCGCCGTGCAGGTGAGCGCCACAATCAGGACTGCATGCGACCGAGGCACACAGGGCCAACACCCGGCATCATGGTGTGGGGAGCGATCACCTACACTGGCCGTACACCACTGGTGATCGTCGAGGGGACACTGAATAGTGCACGGTACATCCAAACCGTCATCGAACCCATCGTTCTACCGTTCCTAGACCGGCAAGGGAACTTGCTGTTCCAACAGGACAATGCACGTCCGCATGTATCCCGTGCCACCCAACGTGCTCTAGAAGGTGTAAGTCAACTACCCTGGCCAGCAAGATCTCCGGATCTGTCCCCCATTGAGCACGTTTGGGACTGGATGAAGCGTCGTCTCACGCGGTCTGCACGTCCGGCATGAACGCTGGTCCAACTGAGGCGCCAGGTGGAAATGGCATGGCAAGCCGTTCCACAGGACTACATCCAGCATCTCTACGATCGTCTCCATGGGAGAATAGCAGCCTGCATTGCTGCGAAAGGTGGATATACACTGTACTAGTGCCGACATTGTGCATGCTCTGTTGCCTGTGTCTATGTGCCTGTGGTTCTGTCAGTGTGATCATGTGATGTATCTGACCCCAGGAATGTGTCAATAAAGTTTCCCCTTCCTGGGACAATGAATTCACGGTGTTCTTATTTCAATTTCCAGGAGTGTACTTTTATGTTCAGAAAAAAAAAACAGAACATCTTGAACGGCTAGAGATAGGACGTTCATATTGACAGCATATGTAGATTAGTATGTTCTGCAGAAATGATCAGTATTTCAGTCACTTTGATTCAGCATATGTCGTGTTGCCTTCTCCTCCTGTAAAATCGTGGCATCTTCTGTGTGAGCGGTCCGATATCATAGGAGAAGAAAGCGTACCAGCCTTACAGTCTATAAAGCAATAGACAATATTTATACTAATACCGAGAACTATGTAGGTGCCCAAGTCATTCCGCATGGACCCTTAGCAACAGGGCACAGGGTCCGCCATTGACTTTAGTAACTGTTCTATGAGTGATGACACCGACGCGTATAAGGCGCAAATGGCGTCATTTAGTGTAGCCATCCATGCGGCATTCACCTGGTTCCTAATTTCTTATGTGGTGGTTGGCATTGGGTCCCAATGTTGCAAACGTCATTTCATCATATCCCACACTTTTTCGACTGGCGACAAGTCTGGTGACCTGGCGACCCAGGACAGAAACCTGACATCCTGGGTCACAAAGAAGGCGCACGTTCGTGCAGAAACATGTGGTCTGACATTTCTTCCTTATCAATGGTGTGTAGGGTATGGTGCAGAAAGGGTATGGGTATGGGCTACAGAATGTCATTGATGTAAGTCACACTGGTCGCAGAGCCCTAGACATGCACCAGTTGTGGCTTTGGTTGTACTCAGTAGCACCCCACACAATAATGCTTTCGTTTGATAGTGTACAATATGTTACACTGTGCCACTGCCTCGTCAGAGCCGCTGAGGACGCAGATCTGTCCTGCAATGCCATTCGGATGAGGTGTCGATTTTCTTGGGGGGTGTTCTGGGTTTTACGACCTGACCCATCGCGTTGTACAGCCTTTGTGAACCGTTCTGAACACACCCTTTGCACTGCCGAAACACTTTGACCTAACGAGCAGCAATTTCCCGGATCCTGACAATAACGCGTCGTCTTTGAAGTTCACTGCGAGGCATGTTGCTCGTCTGCTTAAGTAACAGTGATCCAGTACCTACCGTTGACAGCGACAACGATAGTCGCAGGTACATTTTACTGGTGGGTGGTGTTGCGCCGTGATATCGATGTTGACTTCGATCCTGCTGCCGACATGGTTCAAATGTTAATAATGTCTGCAGAGCATGCTAATGTACCTGTCCCGTGAACATGAACATATCCCTAATCGTCTCACGTGTTGTCTTTTTTCTGAACACGGGCGGACAACGCGTGTCTACATTTACCACTCAATTGTAGACATCAAATATCAGACATCATTGCAGAAATATCAATGACCATAGAACAACAACTAGACTGTACTTACACTTACCATGAAGGAAACTGGAAACAGCATTATCTACAAAAGAGTAAAACTGTACAATTAATTTCCCAGTGTGACATAACAGCTATCCAAGCAAGCGTAGCTAAAATGTTAATTTAATATATCTATTAAGCAAAACAACTATACTTTCAAGGATTAGTAACAATCAGATAATGCAGAGTAGGGGTGTTGTAAAGAATGCAACACATAAAAACAATAATAACGATAATAAAACATACACCTTCTCACTACGTTCTTACCTTCCTTTTTTCTGGCAAACTTTAATCCGAAAGTGTAATACTAACAGCTTATCGCATTTCTGAGATCAACACCTCATTCGTTAACGACGGATGATGTCTCAGATCATCAGGATTGCAAATTGGAAGTTGCGTTACACAAAATGGAAATCAGACATTGTCGCTGTTGTCCTGACATCAGCTTACACTGCGTGTGGTGTTACCTCACATTGTTACAGTTACACGTAGATATGCTGACGTTGCGGCGGGGCGTGGTTGGCGGGCCTCGTTTTACGATTTATTTATTTATGTCCACCTACCTCAGTATAACGTCCATTCACCACCCGTTGCTCTGCATTCGTAGGTACTATGTAGACGATGAGAAAAGCAGCGTTGAAGAAAACCACCATCCATACTTACGATTGAAAAGTCGGCGTAACTCAAGTAACAAGATAAACCTGTAAATATCTATTAATAACGGGCAAAGTGTGTGCTCCCTCCTTTCATTGAAAATGTTAGTTTGTAGATGATGATGTTTAATTACGGTACTTTTCATTAATGGTGTCACCAAGCCCTCATTTACGTTGGTAGTACGTCTACTACTAGTTCGTGCAGCAAATATCACACGTAAGACAGCCAGAAATGTGCTAAGACGAACCCGAAATATTACCAGATTCACACAAGCGATATACTGTTACAAAACAAGTTCACATTCGGTCCTTTTCAGTGGATTCTTCGAAAGAAGATGCTCGCCAAAATGTTTTGTACATGCATACGGAACACACAACGCAAAATGTACACAAAGGCCGATAGTTTCACACGCGGTTTATTCTGCAACCAACATTCCAAAACCTCTCAAAACTTCACCGAAGTGTCCGTAATTGCATCTGCTAGCACTGCGATTTAAACCGACAGCGATTTAGCCGCCATTTCCTCATCTTACAGATAATTTTTCTGGACACATTTAACATGACCTTCTTGTCCGACAGCGACTCCACGACTGACTGAATGCCGCCGCTCACAGGGCATGTAACTCATTCAATTACGTGGGAAAGACTTTTCTCTCATTGGTTGATCAATATGATCATCCAATCAGATTAACTTTCCACGATCAATTTCGCGCGCAAGCCGCTTTACTCCAATCAGCATTCGCAGCTGCATCTACGTCATTTCAAATTGCAAAATTTCACAAAATGTTCCACAAAACCAAACGAAATGAAAATCGAAAGAGAACTATGTTTGAAATATACGTTAGAACTAAGTATCCTCTATCTTTCTGGCGGCATTATTACAAAAGCAAAAGCTCCTAGACATACGTCATCCACCAGTTAGGGGGATTCACCGTTTTCAGGACATCCTGGTTACGTAACACTTTCTAGTTACGGATGGTGTAATACATTATAAAATTGAAATTTGAAATATGTCCCCACACACACACTCACATTCACTCTCGTCTACTCCCACCCTAACATAAAATATAAATATCAACTTTTAAACTATTATTTCCATTACGAAAGCAAAATTATTACAAGTTTAGAATCAAAATTCCTTAAAAATAACTTGTGCGCACTGAGAGTGCTGTTATTGTTTTCAGATAACAAAGAAACTTAAACTGTCATGATTCCTATCTGAATTTACTTTACTAAGTGTCGGCTAAGTTTTTTTTAATAGGTTTTCTATATTTACAAAACTATTAAAGTTATCTGCATGAAAATTTTGCACACTGTTCTTCCAAATTATAAAAGTTCGTACATTAAATTTGGAAACAAACAGATCATATTTATCATAGTTATTTAGTTTCTTAGGTGAGATGAATAAGTGATATTAGTACGCTCCACACAGGGCAGTTCTCACGTTCCGCACACACAACAGATGGCATTATGACGCCAGCAGCCGATCACACAACGGCCAGGGCTGGAGGCTTCATTGCCAGCCTCCAATACAGCTTGACCTAACGGAATAAAACTTACTGCAAAACTCTGCAGCTGTGCAAATAACTGCGACGTTAGAACGTCTTGTGAAAAGCACTCGCTTCCTGTGCAGGCTGCCTTACACCTTGTGCCTGGTGCTGGGTGTTGCGCATAGCTAATGCTGGTGGCAGCCATAAAACTGTTTCTTGGCTAGGTGCTACAACAGTCTGTCCCCTTCCTAGGTTCTCGGTTGTAGGGCCACTGGGTCCTGGATTGTTGGCAGCTCCGCTGTGGAGGTCTCTGCAGGTCTGCCGAGTCGAGGGCCGACAGTGACGGATCATCTGCCACTCAGCTGCGTGCTGGAGGCCAGAGCCGGAGGCGGCTGTCCGGAAAGAGTCGCCCTCTGAAGGGCCCGCTGCCGGCCCTGGACAAACAGCTCAACTCTCCCCACTGCCAGCGCGCCTCAGGGTAGAGGAGAGACCATCACATCAGATATGCTAAACAACACCAGAATGTTTGTACAAAGAGAAATGGTCATCAAAATAAAATAACGGAAATCAGAACTCGCACGGAAAGATGTAGGTGTTCGTTTTCTCCCCGCACTCATCGAGATTGGAATAACTGAGAATTATTGTGAAGGTGGTTCGATGAACCCTCTGCCAGGCACTTAAGTGTCATCTGCCAAGAATCCATGTCGATGTAGATGTTAATAGTGAACTTCCTAGTAAGATGCCTTATACTAACAAAGCTTATTTTTAAAGAGATATACGTTTAATTTTTAATCTTCCTTGTAATTTTTTCATCTAACTTTACTTTTCTTTATTTCATTAATCCCTTCCTAAGTACTATACAGGGTGATTCCGCTGCCCCAACCTACGGATTTATGCAACCCACAACACCTTCAAAAACTACGTGTAAAAATTTCATATTTTCACGCTTGTTGTGTGGAAACAGTTAGTTCATCAGGAAAAAATGAAGTGGACGTCTTTTTAGGAAATGTTATGTAGTTAAGTTGTGTACTGGTCTACGTTTGCGCTGCTGGCCACGATTTTCGAGTTGTTAGAAAAAAACCATTTGAAGGCCGCTTTTGTAAGTTTTTCTTGAATAATTCGAAAACTGGGTCCTCTAGTGGAAACTGGCCCATTATCAAATATGACTAAATTAAATATCCCACAGAATTTCTGTAGTACTAATTGTTTATCCATAGCGAGCGAGGGAGCATGATAATCTTGAACGTGGCATTTGAGGGCGTTTTGGGCTGCGTAAAACTCATGGGAGGGGTATGCACGCAGCTGACTAAAATAATTCTCGACTAAGAGACATAATCGCCCCTGTCCTAAACAGTGGCCGCATTTTGGCGAAGAACGGAGTCCATTGGTTTCCTCAGGTACCTCATTCCCAGCTGAAGCTACTCATTAACGATTACATCCCACTGAGCTACAAAAATGCCCAATATGTTGATTGCAACATTTTACCTGCTATCCCAAATAGTCCCAAGCATGCTTTACGGAACTTTGATCTGATTAGAGGGCGAATTGGGGACGATTGGGTGCCTGGGCGTTCATGAAATCAGGAACGTATGTGTGCATTCCTGTAAACATGGTTGTCAAAAATGGTTCAAATGGCTCTGAGCGGTACATCTGACCCTGTTGTTGACCCTCGAGTCCATTATAAACGTAAATCTACTGTAAACCACACCTAAAACATTACAGAACCGTCTCTGGCGTCAAGTGTATTCCTCACATACGGCGATTTAAGCTTCTGATTGGGCCATTGTTCACTGGACGACTTGCACCATTTGTAGAGAGACAAAATCGTCACTCTTCAGATCTCAGTACACACCTCCAGTCAGTTATTCTTCAGTTTCTTTTCTTTATTTGCTTTCTTTTCTTTTCTTTTTTGTCCAGTGAAGACACGCAGCTTTATGCGTAACGTTAGACAATGGACTTTTGCGTTTTATCCAACTCCAAACATCCACTACACACAGTTCTCTCCGTATTATTCATTCGGAAATCCGTTGAGCTGGAGTTTTATTCGTTCACACCAACAATTGCTGTCGTGTTTCAAATCGATTGTCTTTGGCAGAGCGTGACACACGTACCTGGGCTGTGTCAGTAAGGAGATTTTAACGAAGTTATTACTCCGTGTAAAATGACTCAGAGTTGTACAACATTCCGTTAGAGCACATCAGCTGCCCTCATTGATGCAACAATAAAACAAATGAGGGCAACTACATTCACAATGTGGTCACAGGCACATTCAGACACGGCAGCTGCATTATATCATTCTGTCACGTTTCGGCGTAGACGCGTCATACTGTCCTGTTACCATAGAACTGGGGAGTACATACGAAACACCTCACTGTCAAAAGTTACACCAGTGGTGAAGGCTTACATTATTTCATGCAAGAAATTTCGCACAATGTACAGCGTGCCTGTGCACGGTTGGTATCTATGCATGGTTGTCTCTCGGCATGAGCCTAAATAACGGCCAACAATACGTGGGCAGACAGTAACGCCCTCCACGGTGACCAACTGAAGTTACATGCTTAAGCAAGAAATCGTAAAAAGAAATTAACGATTTCTTGCTTAAGCATGTAACTACCGTTGGTCACCGTGGAGGGCGTTACCGGTTGCCCACGTGTTGTTGGCCGTTATTTAAACTAATGCAGAGAGGCAACCGTGCATAGTTACCAACCATGCACAATCAGGGTGACGACTCCAGCGAGCGACCAAATGGGTATAAAAATCTGTTTATTTATGTAATTTTGTCTAATTGCTTGTAGATTACGTATATGAGTACTTACTAATATTATAACTTTACAGTGTAAATTGTCCTGAAGATGACCCCATCGGGGGTTGAAACCGGTTGGCGGCAAAATAAATAATGCGACTGTGCCTGTCATTTTGAACAACTGATAATAAGTAAATAAATCGCTCTTTATCTCAGTACAACTATGTTGTCTAAAAAAATGTACAGTGGCTCAGACTGATCAAAGTTCTATTTTGTCCAGTGGTTTTACTGTGTAGTAAGTTTCCTTAAACTGCCTTTATATACATGTTAATTTCAGTTATTTCTTTTATTTACTTGTGCGATTTATTGTGCAATTGGATTTCGTAGTAGTAAATTACCGGAAGGTACATGTACCAGGGCAAATCAGAAGGTCTTTGACCTATTTTTCTTTTTTTTTTAGCGAAGTTACAATACATATAGGTAACGACGAATATACATTCTATTTTACTGTCCTTCCACAAAGTGCCCACACCATTCACACATTTTTCCCATTACAGCACTAAATTTGAGATGCCCCTTCCGTAGAACTCGTGTGGTTGGCTATGGAACCACTGTCGGAGTGCTATCTTGGTTTCATCATTGCTTGTGAATGCCAAGAACTTCTTCAGCGGTCCAGGAACGTGGAAATCACTTTGAGCAAGATCTGGATATTATGATGGGTAGTCCTGAATCTCCCAGTAAAATGCCTAGAGCTTTTCGGCAGTTCCGATTATCACATGTGGTCTCGCATTGTCGTGGAGCAGAATGATGTTGTCTACATTGAGAGTCGCTCGACGCCTTCGCCTGATGGCAGCCCACAGACGTGACAGTCAGGAACAATAACTGTTGGCATCGACGTTGGACATCGTGGCATGAAATCCAGCAGGAGCAGAGCACACCTACCCCAGAAAGCCATTAACATCACTTTTCGCAAAGATGGCTTTGAATGGAAGTTTTTAGTCACAGAAAACCCGGACGCTTCCACATCATGCTCTGCTGCTTGGATTCTGGCGTAAAATACAGTATCCACATTTCATCGCCAGTAACAATGCGGCCCAGGAAACATTCACCCTTCTTGGAGTATCGTTCCAGATGATTCACTGAAGACGTTATTCACTTGCCTTTCGTCATGTCATCTGATTGCTGACGCACCCATCGACATGAAACCTTCCGGTACCGGAAGGACCCGTGCGCGACATCATAAGCAGTCAAATACGATATGCCAAGCTACCAGGAAACGTCCATGATGTACACATGCTAATCGGCTTTAACCATTGAATCAGCGCGGGAAATGTCGTCTTTCAGCAACGAAAACGGCATCCCCAACCGCTCATTGTAATGCAAGACTTTATGGCTTTTGTCAAACTCACAACACCACGACCTCACAGTTCTCAAAGCGATACAGTTTTTCCCATATTTTGGCTGCATTTCCCTGTAGATCTCTGATGGGCGTTCGTTCCCTGGTCCATAGAAAACGAATCAGACTTCGTTGCTCCAACGCCGTGGGCGTGTGAAGCACAACCGCCATCTTTAACAACTGACAGCAATGCCACGCTGTGGAGCTACCGGCATATAAGCACGTCACGAACCAAGAAAGGTCCTGCACTGGGAATGGGTAGCTGCCTTCGTATTTATAGGCTTAATTTGGTTAACAAAAGTAGGGCAGAGACTTTCTTATATCCCCTCGTAAATTGCAAATGACCGCCGCTCCAGTTAGCACGGGATTTCCTCTTCATCCAACTATAATGGATCAAACCACCGGTCTTTCGATTTCTGGGAACTATTTGGTTGCGAAACCCATCTACTTATATACTCGTACTTAGCTGATAGTCATTCGATTCTCTGTTTCACTCGCCTTTTTTAGAGATGTCCATTGCTGTACAACCGAACTGCGTAAGCTATTCCTTATAACAGTTTCTATAGCCTCAGAGATCCTCAAATGTATCTTTTCATTCCTTAGTATTTTCGTATCCCACTTCTTTGCGCATTGATTCTTCCTGACTAGCTCCATAGCGTCTTAAGCTTCAGCCTACTCTTTATCATTATGAAATTGTGATATGAGTCTATACCTGCTCCAGGGTACACCTTACTAACAAGTATCTGATTTTGGATTCTTTGCCTGCCCATGATGTAATCTAACTGAAAATTTCCAGTATGTCTCGGCCTTATCCAAGTATGACCCATGTGCACACAGATATCTGCGGAACTTACTCATCAGTATTAAGAATTTATCCAATTCACCAGGAAGATGCAAGCACCAAGTTCATGAAAAAGAAATTTGTGTACAAATTGATTGAAATAAAATCAGTACAAGATTGCGGTAGTAGGGTATGCTTCTGCATTGCAAGTCGTAGTGCAGGGAGGTGGAGAGACCTGTAACCATAGGGCCAACTGTGGAACAAAATTGAGAGTGCCAAATATCGATCCATCTACTGCACCTCTCAAAATATCGGTTGAAGTAAGTAAAATGAAGCTGTATATGTTTCTGTTGTTGGTTTGTGAATAAAATTAAAAACCAATATTTTTCAATTTGCGAATGTTCTCTGCTCTGCCATTTTTCTCCTTCGACTTCTACAAAATCGTTCGATAGAAATTTTTTTTGTATCTTTCAGACTTAGCCTGAAGATGATTAAGTTGCTCTACTTTTGTAGTTGACGTAATTAATTTCATATTTTGAAAACACTAATCCAGCATTTTTTGAAGAGTTTAAAGTGAAACATGTTTTTACTGCCCAGTTTATGATTGGTACATTTGACGTTGTACAATGTTGTGTATGAAATGTAAGTAACATATCGAAATTATTTTTAAAACTCTTAGGAGAAGAGAGTAAAATAGTTGATATGTACTGTTTACTGGCTGGTGTGGAATACATTATACCAAACATGAGGCTGCAGATGGGAGCTACAGGATGACATGTCAGTAGTAATAAGTCTTTCAATCAATTTTATTCCTTCTGTAAGGATAGTTTGTGAGGATATAAGCGCTGTACGCCATGGGTGACATTAACAAGCTTTTCATGAAATACACACACACACACACACACACACACACACACACACACACACACACACACACACATATATATATATATATATATATATATATATATATATATATATATATATATATATATAATTCGTACATACACTATGTGATCAAAAGTATCCGGACACCACCAGAAACATACTTTTTCATATTAGGTACATTGCGCTGCCACCTACTGCCAGGCACTTCAATCAGCGACCTCAGTAGTCAATAGACATCGTGAGAGAGCAGAATGGAGAGCTCCGCGAAACTCACGGACTTCGAACGTGGTCAGTTGATTGAGTGTCACTTGTGTCATACGTCTGTACGCGAGATTTTCACACTCCTTAACATCCATAGGTCCACTGTTTCCGATGTGATAGTGAAGTGGAAACGTGAAGGGGCACGTACAGCACAAAAGCGTACAGGCCGACCTCGTCTTTTCACTAACAGAGGCCGCCAGCAGTTGAAGAGGATCGAAATGTCTAATAGGCAGATATATATATATATATCCAGACCATCACACAGGAATTCCAAACTGCATCGGGATCCGCTGCAAGTACTATGACTGTTAAGCGGGAGGTGGTAAAACCTGGATATAATGGCCTCGCTTGGTATAAGGAGCTTAAACATTGGACTATTGTACAGTGGAAAAACGGCATATGGAGTGACGAATCATGGTACACAACGTGGCGATCCGATGGGAGAGTGTGAGTATGCCGAATGCCAGGTGAACGTCATCTGCTATCGTCTACAGTACCAACAGTAAAATTCGGAGGCGGTGGTGCTATGGTGTGGTCGTGTTTATCATGGAGAGGGCTTGCATCATTTGTTGTTTTGCGTGGCACTATCACAGTACAAGCCTACATTGATGTTTTAACCACCTTCTTGCTTCCCACTGTTGAAGAGCAATTCGGGGATGGAGATTGAATCTTTCAACACGATCGAGCACCTGTTCATAATGCACGGCCTGTGGCGGAGTGGTTACACGACAATATCATTCCTGTAATGGACTGGTCTGCATACAGTCCTGACCTGAATCCTATAGAACACCTTTGGTATGTTATGGAACGCCGATTTCGTGCCAAGCCGCACCAACCAACATCGATAACTCTCCTCAGCGCAGCACTGCGTGAAGAATGGGCTACCATTCCCTAAGAAACCTTCCAGTAACTGATTGAACGTATGCCTTAATTTTAATTTTACTGATTAAAAAAGCTCTGTGGTTAGCACATACAGCTTGCATTCGCTTGGACGACGATTGAAACCCGAGTCCAACCATCCTAATTTAGATTTTCCGTATTGCCCTTAATTGCTCAGGCCAATACCTGAATGATTCACTTTTAAAAAGAAGACATGGTCGATTTGCTTCCTTATTCTTAAAACTATTCGAGCTTGTGTTCTGTCTCTAACAACCTTGATTTCGGCAGGATGTTAAACCTTAATCTTCCTTTCAAATAACTTCCGGGAATTCAGCCAGGTAACACTTTCAGCGACCGCCGCTGAAAGTGTTACCTGGCTGAATTCCCGGAAGTTATTTGAAAGTTGTATACGCCAGGAGAAACTCAGGTCTTAATCTTCCTACCTTCCTTATTATTTTGTTACTTTCCTTACATTTAGTTCACACATACAGCATGTAGAGACTTTTTTTCTTTTTTAACAGAATGTAGAAGAAGTATTACAGTGACGGGAGTACACTAATATATTTGTCATATTCCTTATATCCTAGCAGTCCTTATACCAACCTCAGTTTCTGGTATGTCATAGGATTTAATTGCTAAGTGAGTAGAAGTTCTAGTTTTTTCAGTGCGCAGTGGCTGTTTTCTTATTTTATAGCTACATGTAATAACACAAACTTGTCTACCATTATTTCCAGCACCATTATCGAAATAGTCATCGTAGGAAAGACACGGAGTTCTGATTAGTTCAATTTCTTTTACAGGAATAGCGTGCATCCCCGATCTTATTCCCTCGTGAAACAAATTGTCAGGCAGCACCAAATACAATGTCCTCTACATTATCCTTAGTATCCACCAGCTCTGAAGGACAATACAGCATATTAGATGAGCGTTCTCACTAACTCCTGTATTTCACGTCTCGACCAGAGTTTTCGCATCTTGAATCATCTTTTTCCTTCAGTGGTATGTATCTTCTTCGTCTGAGTGAAGCTCGCCCCTCTACTTCAGTGTTTGTGCATACGACCTTCATTTACAGTCCTGGATGAAACGAACGAGACCCCTCGCCTTTTCGTTATGCTGATCCGCACAGCTTTAAAGTCTGCTACACAGCATAACAGGTAAGGTGACGAAGTGCTACCAACATACTATGCACAGGCGTGAAATTGAAAAACTATCCGAACTTTGTCAGACTGTTTTCAATCATATGTAAGACTATATTAATGCTGATTAGTGTGTTAAACACAACACGTAAATATAAGATATAAATGAAAGAAGAAACGCTAATTAGTATGAACTGTACTAATGAAGCTGAATTTCAGCTTATCGAGAAAACATAACTGTTTTAGTAAGACAATGTACCCCAGATCGTTACGAATTAGCAAAATATTATGCGTATTCGACCGCGAAACCGTCTGTGTCAACGTTCAGACCAGTCATACTGGATTACCATTTCGTAAATTTTCTTAACAAATGGCCATATCTTTAGATTTCGTTGACATACAAGCTCACTTTTTTGACACCACCAAGGGACCATATACCGCAGGAAGTGCGATACATTTCCGCTTACTATGTCAACCCATACTCGAGGTAAATGTGTTTTATGGGTTGGGTAGAAAGATAGACGGTCAAGAAAGTGAGACTAGTAGGGTTCCTTTTTTACCGATTTAGGTGACGAAATCCTATCAACGAAAATAGCTACGACAGTTACTGAAGATGAGGGTCGCATAAATAATTCCTCCTACTCTTTATTCGAAATGTTCTAGTTGCAGTCGATACATCAGCATATTAATCGTAGCTACGCTTTCGATCCAAATAACGTTTACAGAAATGCAAATAAAATCCATTTGCCTATACACGTGGTAGTTCAGATCCCAGTATTAATGCCTCCGCGATTTAGAAGTGCGAGCATTCCCATAGCTTATGAAAGACTTCGTCTAGTGAACGATTCCTGTTTGTGGCGAGTCTAGTGGAGAAATCGAAACATTGTAGAATACGTTTGACAGATATGTCGCCTTTTATTTCCTGGGGTGGTGCAGAATCATCCTACTAAATTTACACGCTAATAACAGTATTTTGTTATTTCGATAAACAACCCGAATGATTGTCCAATAAGCGGTGAGATAAAGATAGAAAATTCATGTTTTTAAGTCCAGAAAGCTCTATGGAACAGAAACTGCATATTATTTTGCCATTTTCATTGCGAAATTGCCGGCGTATTCGTGTCTGGGTTAACAATAGAGGGCTGTTTGCCTGGGTTGTCTGCTAGCGTAGTGAAGAGTGTTTGCTACTGCATGGGAGGTCTGGTCTGTTTTCGGTTCTAATCTCGATTGAGGCAGATAGACTATCAATAAAAATATTTTAAGACCTCCTCGCGCCCCCAATACGTTTTATTGCTACCTTTATTCTGTACCGGCGCCCTGTGGATGTCAATATGAAACTCTTGTAGAATTTCATACTTCTTACTGGCAACTTCTTTCGCATCTGTCAATAACTGAATTGACTTAAGTGTGGCACTGAATGATTTTTAACTAAATTTCGTTATGAATCTTCACGCATTGCAAAATTTGCACACTTTCATGGTAGGTCAGCAACGATAATCCAGTATGACTGGTCTGAACGTTGACACAGACGGTTTAGCGGTCGAATGCGCATAACATTTTGCTAATTCGTAACGATCTTGGGTACTTTGTCTTGCTAAAACAGTTATGTTATCTGCATAAGCTGAAATTCATTTTTATTAGTACAGTTCATACTAACTAGCGTTTCTTCTTCCATTTACATCTTGTATTTACGTGTTGTGTTTAACACACTAATCAGCATTAATATAGTCTTACACACGATTGAAAACAGTCTGAGAAAGTTCTGAGAGTTTTGCAATTTCACGCCTGTGCATAGTATGTTGGCAGCACTTCGTCGCCTTGCCTGTTATGCTATGTAGCAGACATTAAAGCTGTGCGGATCAGCATGACGAAAAAGCGAGGGGTCTTGCTCGTTTTGTCCACGACTGTACATGCTTCGTCGAATGCCTCAACAATTTTTGGCAATATTCAGATAAATAAAACATAAAAGTATTTTTAACGTCTCATCATAGCAGGTATTATCAAAATTTGAGATGACATACAAATAATGTTTTGTTAGCATCCCCTTGAATAGGGAAAGAAATTATGTCAGTGGATGAAATTATACTTCGAAACTGAAGTGTAGTTTCGATAAAAAAATACACGTTTGCTATTTACTAGAAGCAAAACTTGCGTAAATATTTATTGAGTTACACCGTCGTTCTCTTTAGTAAGTTTCAATATGCCTGTAATGAATATATGGGAACATTGTATAATTTTTCCGCATATAATGATATTACGTAGGTGGAATGAATTTTGAAAAAAAGCTGCGTCTCCATATATGTGATGGTCCTGCTAACAGGCTGAAAGGTGCTACCCTTTAGAGTCATCAAAACTCAAGCATTTAATAAACAGCGATAACATGCTTGATTTGAAGTTTTATCAACATTAGACGCTAAATGAGAATGCTTTATGATAACTTTGCAATTATTTGATTAGATGAATATGAAAAATAAAACGCGCACTTAAAAGAATACACGATGTCGCCGTCTGGGCTGTGGAAGAAAAACCGCATAATGTAAGTCCGCTTCTTACTGTGAACGCTCAAGGTGCTAAATATCCGATGCACTTTAAATTGTAGTTTGCAATCACAGAAAGAAAACTACTACACAGTCTTTCTCTGTCAGGCCAGTCACCTGGCGAGTCTCAACATTTACTGATGTCGTACAAGATTTCGCTTTTAAAAGTCCACGGCCTTAACAAGTTAACATTAAAGTTTGTGGGAGGATAAGTAATAATTTATGCTTATTTCGTCAGAACCTGCGGCATTTTTACTCTGAGTCCTACACCAATATTCTTATTTTCATTTATAGCAGAGTCTCTTGGATAAACAGCATGCTTCATGGAGGGTAAATTTTGCCATTTGAGTGTACTCTTTACTGTTCTTGCAAAGAGCGTTATTTTTTCTTGCCTTCTTCCTACTTGCAGGACAAGAAAGAATTTAAACGCCACACCTGACTCTGGACGAAGCGCGTCTAAGTTTAATTAGAACACAAACTAGAAACGTTCTACTACTTATTATGCTGCAATCAGTTCACTGCCGTCTTTATCTCGTATGAAACAGACCGACAGGAAAAACTCGAATGCATTGTGTGGAAGACAGCAGCAGAATCGAATGGTCGCCTGAAACCTTGACTGTGTACATCAAAGTATATGGCTTCATGTGTATCGGCAGTACCCTCCAATACTCTAGAATCACTATGGAAAGAACTCTCAACACCAGCACGGTGCCGGTAGCTTTTCCCTAGCCTTCTGCTGGGTTTTCTGTAGCTGCAGTACAACCTGGAGAGAAAACTTTTCTTGCAGCTGGGGCACTCTGCTGCTTCCGCGAAGCGCCGACACATTCCCCTGGCTGTCCCGAGAGCACGTACTCGGTGTGACGACTGTGTTAGCACTGTTCTCCACATTCTCTCCCTGGGGGAGTGGACATTTTGCGCGGAGAATGCACTCGCAACGCGCCTCCCGGTGACCCAGCACGGCAGCTTGCTTTCCTGGCGAGTCTCAACATTTACTCATGTCGTACAAGATTTCGCTTTTAAAAGCCCACGGCCTTAACAAGTTAACATTAAAGTTTGCGGGCGGATAAGCAACAATTTCTGCTTATTTCGCCAGTACCTGCGACCTTTTTACTCTGCTTCCTACACCAATATTCTTATCTTCATTTTTACCAGAGTCTCTTGGATAAACAGCATGCTTCATGGAGGGTACATTTCGCCCTTTGAGTGTACTCATTGCTGTTCTTGCAAAGAGCGTTATTTTTTTGGCACGAATGTAATTTTATGAGGATTCTCCTTAATGTCCCTTACACTGTGAACCCTTTACGCTAATTTTGCAAACTCTCGTCGCCAGCTTTGTAAAGGCCTTGTCGCAATTGCTGTGGAGGTTGAGTTGCCACTGTTGTTACGGTAGGCCGTGTTTATGAGTTCTCGGAAGGGAAAAAATTTCGAAATTTTCGGTAAGGACAATGCGGACCAAACTGCTGAGTTCGTCGGTCCCTAGGCTTACACACTACTTAATCTAACCTAAACTAACTTACGCTAAGTACAACAAACACACCCATACCCGTGGGATGACGCGAATCTCCGACGGGGGCACCCGCGCGAACCGTGACAAGGCGCCTGGGACCGCACGGCTACCTCCCGCGGATCGTAGAACTGCTTCTGGTGCAGTACAGCCGTAAGGCAATTTCTCCCTGCCACTAATATACAGCTATGCCCGAGGGTCAGATAACAGGGTAGGAGAACGTTGTGACTTTTTGAATATTGAAGTCTGTAACACTGCTTGTAATATAACACAAAAGAAGGCCCTCAACGGCTAAGTACAAATATATGTAGGTAAACTTCACGATTACAGCAACTGTCTGCTCAATCCTAAGAGTTTACTAACGACGATGATCTATCACCAAGTGGTCGAGAGATGCTCTTTTATCTTCCGAGCAGGCTTCAGTCCGCTGTAGCTCCGTCATTGGCGGATTGTAGTCTCCCGGCAGTTGGCTGAAGCGAAGTCGTATCTTCATCCTCAGTGCCGTCCTTGGTGTTGCTGGAACTCGCGCAAGTGGCGAGCCTTTATGGCACCGCCACCACATTCCATGTTTGCGCCTGTCATGCTTTTCCCCGGGCAGTACCTTGTTCGGACGACACAACAGCAAACTTAGAGCTCTTCAGAAAATTATTTATCGGACATGTTCTTGAATTCCGTTTCTCTATTAGATCATATGCGTTAACAATTTACAGGGTGTTTCAAAAATGACCGGTATATTTGAAACGGCAATAAAAACTAAACGAGCAGCGATATAAATACACCGTTTGTTGCAATATGCTTGGGACAACACTACATTTTCAGGCGGACAAACTTTCGAAATTACAGTAGTTACAATTTTCAACGACAGATGGCGCTGCAAGTGATGTGAAAGATATAGAAGACAACGCAGTCTGTGGGTGCGCCATTCTGTACGTCGTCTTTCTGCTGTAAGCGTGTGCTGTTCACAACGTGCACGTGTGCTGTAGACAACATGGTTTATTCCTTAGAACAGAGGATTTTTCTGGTGTTGGAATTCCACCGCCTAGAACACAGTGTTGTTGCAACAAGACGAAGTTTTCCATGGAGGTTTAATGTAACCAAAGGACCGAAAAGCGATGCAATAAAGGATCTGTTTGAAAAATTTCAACGGACTGGGAACGTGACGGATGAACGTGCTGGAAAGGTAGGGCGACCGCGTACGGCAACCACAGAGGGCAACGCGCAGCTAGTGCAGCAGGTGATCCAACAGCGGCCTCGGGTTTCCGTTCGCCGTGTTGCAGTTGCGGTCCAAATGACGCCAACGTCCACGTATCGTCTCATGCGCCAGAGTTTACACCTCTATCCATACAAAATTCAAACGCGGCAACCCCTCAGCGCCGCTACCATTGCTGCACGAGAGACATTCGCTAACGATATAGTGCACAGGATTGATGACGGCGATATGCATGTGGGTAGCATTTGGTTTACTGACGAAGCTTATTTTTACCTGGACGGCTTCGTCAATAAACAGAACTGGCGCATATGGGGAACCGAAAAGCCCCATGTTGCAGTCCCATCGTCCCTGCATCCTCAAAAAGTACTGGTCTGGGCCGCCATTTCTTCCAAAGGAATCATTGGCCCATTTTTCAGATCCGAAACGATTACTGCATCACGCTATCTCGACATTCTTCGTGAATTTATGGCGGTACAAACTGCCTTAGACGACACTGCGAACACCTCGTGGGTTATGCAAGATCGTGCCCGGCCACATCGCACGGCCGACGTCTTTAATTTCCTGAATGAATATTTCGATGATCGTGTGATTGCATTGGGCTATCCGAAACATACAGGAGGCGGCGTGGATTGGCCTCCCTATTCGCCAGACATGAACCCCTGTGACTTCTTTCTGTGGGGACACTTGAAAGACCAGGTGTACCGCCAGAATCCAGAAACAATTGAACAGCCGAAGCAGTACATCTCATTTGAATGTGAAGCCATTCCGCCAGACCCGTTGTCAAAGGTTTCGGGTAATTTCATTCAGAGACTTCGCCATATTATTGCTACGCATGGTGGATATGTGGAAAATATCGTACTATAGAGTTTCCCAGACCGCAGCGCCATCTTTTGTTGAAAATTGTAACTACTGTAATTTCGAAAGTTTGTCTGCCTGAAAATGTACTGTTGTTCCAAGCATATTGCAACAAACGGTGTATTTCTATCGCTGCTCGTTTAGTTTTTATTGCCGTTTCAAATATACCGGTCATTTTTGAAACACCCTGTAGCTAAAACTCCCGCACTCATATCGACATTTTCGATATCTCAAGTCAGTTAGGAGTACAAGGTGTATCCAACATCCCCAAATGACCACATTAGTGTAAACATTACGTAGGATCGTTAAATTTCATGATCCCCACTTTCATATCCTACCACGTTTGAGTACTGGCAGCAAAAGAGAGGCTACCATCAGTCTGCCATCACCAGTAAGGGATATAGAAGACCCTCAACAGTTTCAGAACAGGGGTGATGAAGTGCAAAACTAATATGAAGAAGTGGGGTATCAGGTTTGTGAAGTATGGCCCCGGTAGCTGAGTGGTCAGTGCGACACAATGTCAATCCTAAGAGCCCGGTTTCGATTCCCGGCTGGGTCTGAGAATCTCTCCGCTCAGGGACTGGGTGTTGTGTTGTCCTAATCATCATCATTTCATCCCCATTGACGGGAAAGTCACCGAAGTGGCTTCAAATCGAAAGAATTTCACCCGGCGAACGGTCTACCCGACATCTAGTCACACGACATTTTTTTTCGTTTCGTGAGGACTCTGCAAACTTCTTGGTTCGCAGTAATCGAAGCGAATACTGTGGTGTGGCATAGGAGACCTACTTTCAGAGAATGGCATTGCCATTCTGACTGTTGAACATTTTACTCATAAAACCTGAAACTTTCAGTCACGAACATTCGATTGTACTTTTAGATTCTATTGTGTTTTAGTGTTCCTCAGATAATAACAAACGTTGTTAGAAATGTCACATATGAAACGTATACTAAAAGTTGATTTTCTAGGTAAAACAAACACTGGACGTACTCTCATATTGTGAGAAGAGGAAACACGTATTACACAGACGAACTTTGTCGAACGTGATCGTTGTGGTGGTCCTGGTGCTACGATTTGGGGAAGCATAATGCGGCTAGTGGCCGGCCGAAGTGGCCGTGCGGTTAAAGGCGCTGCAGTCTGGAACCGCAAGACCGCTACGGTCGCAGGTTCGAATCCTGCCTCGGGCATGGATGTGTGTGATGTCTTTAGGTTAGTTAGGTTTAAGTAGTTCTAAGTTCTAGGGGACTGATGACCTATAATGTTAAGTCCCATAGTGCTCAGAGCCATTTTTTTTTGGTAGGAACGGTAAGCCCTACCACAATGACTGTTTATCAAGATTACGGCCAGCATGCGAGCACGATACAGAACCTGCAGTGGCGTCCGTAGCGATCACATACCCCATTAAGATCCACGTCCCGCATTTCTGATTCCCAGGGGACCATATTCAATCCCTGTGACTTCAGTATAATTATTGTCAAAATTTTGGAAAAATTGTGCCAGGAAACAGCGACTTAATGGTATCATAATTATTTATTAAACGCACTCGTGGTTGCGTATAAGTTGTGTAAATCATGAAATTCTGCTAGACAAGCTCAAGTATTGTGGCATGAGTGGGACAGTGCACAAATGGTTTAATTCGTACCTAACTGGAAGAGTGCAGAAAGTAGAAATAAGTAGTTCTCGTAACATGCAAAGATCAGCACATTCCTCAAACTGGGGAACTATCAAGAATGGGGTTCCACAAGGGTAAGTCTTGGGTCCTTTGTTGTTCTTATTATATATTAATGACTTGCTATTCTATATTCATGAAGAGGCAAAGTTAGTTCTCTTTGCTGATGATACAAGTATAGTAATCACACCTGAGAAACAAGAATTAACTGATGAAATTGTCAATACTGTCTTTCAGAAAATTACTAAGTGGTTCCTTGTAAACGAACTCTCACTGAATTTTGATAAGACACAATACATACAGTTCCGTACAGTGAATGGTATGACGCCATTAATAAATATAGACCTTAATCAGAAGCATATAGCTAAGGTAGAATATTGCAAATTTTTAGGTGTGTCCATTGATGAGAGATTAAATTGGAAGAAACACATTGATGATCTGCTGAAACGTTTGAGTTCAGCTACTTATGCAATAAGGGTCATTGCAAATTTTGGTGATAAACATCTTAGTAAATTAGCTTACTACGCCTATTTTCACTCATTGCTTTCATATGGCATCATATTTTGGGGTAATTCATCACTGAGGAATAAAGTATTTATTGCACAAAAGCGTGTAATCAGAATAATAGCTGGAATCCACCCAAGATCATCCTGCAGACATTTATTTAAGGACCTAGGGATAATCACAGTAGCTTCTCAGTATATATACTCTCTTATGAAATTTGTTATTAACAACCAAACCCAATTCAAAAGTAATAGCAGTGTGCATAACTACAATACTAGGAGAAAGAATGATCTTCACTATTCAAGATTAAATCTAACTTTGGTACAGAAAGTGGTGAATTATACTGGCACTAAAGTCTTTGGTCACTTACCAAATAGTATCAAAAGTCTGACAGATAACCAACAAGTATTTAAGAAGAAATTAAAAGAATTTCTGAATGAAAACTCTTTCTACTCCATAGAGGAATTTTTAGATATAAATTAAGAAAAAAAATATAAAAAAAAATTTTAAAAATAAAAATAAAAAATAAAGAAAAACAAAAAAACACAATAAAATAAAGTTGTTATATTAACTTAAGTATGTTGTTAAATTAACCTAACTATGTCATGCATTGGAAAATTCGACTCGTTCCACATCATTACGAAATATCGTATTCATGACCCATGGAACTAGTATTAATCTAATCTAATCTAATCTAATCTAATCTGTCGATACCGGTCATCCACAACTAAGTTTAGTAACTAATAATAATTATTCTCTTTGAATAATAGTGTTATTTCTGTTTGTGTCAGTGCATATTTCTTTCGTTTACCTTCTATATAGCAGTTCTTTATTTATGTGTATATTCCAAGTTCCATCGAGCTGGGTTACTAGCCAGTGACACATGGGGAAATTCTGTTCATCCATTAGTTGTGCACACCAGTGCATTCTCGCTTCAAAGAATGTTTTACTCTGTGTGCATTACTATGAAGATTTCTAGCTGTTAAGAACGTGCCGGAGCACCACTGTAACGAAAATCTCGGCTTTTTTTGGGTGGTACTCTTACGAAACTAGGCATTCGCGCACCACTCGTGACCCACATACCGATATTTACTTCGGCTGGTACCTATACCCTAGTCTGCAGATTTCACACATTGGGATACTACATTTTTCTTGTTAGGAAATTTCTCATGTGTCCCCGAGAGGAAACTAAGGATGGTAATTTCAATACAACTCATTTGAAAACGTAATTAGTTGACCCAGACAAGATGGCGGCGACTAGTAGAGAGGGTTCTTGGTTTGAAGAAGGAAACCTGAATGAAAGGTTTTCATCCTGAGAGATAGTTGGCGGGTAAGACCAGGAAGGTAACGGAATTCCCTCAGAACTTGCTTGTAAGACGGACGTTGCAATTTTGCCATATGATGACATGTTGCAGACCGTGGCAGTTGTTGGAAGACAAATGTTGATGGTCTTAGGACCGCAACCAGCCACAAATTTACTTTGAGTTCCTTTATTCAAAGGAAACCGTTACCGGTTTCGAATCGTTGTGATTCGTTATCAGACGGTTTACACGCTTTCTTTCGGACATTTGGTGTGTTTTTATAGATTAATTGTCGTGAAACGTTGGTTTCGAGTGTTTGTTTTCATAATGTTCGTCCAATCGATGTAATTGCATTCCCACTGCATCCTCGTTGTTGCACACGTAATAGTTCTCACTGTACACTTTAGATTTGTCGCTGAGATCATTTCAACCACGTACCACATGTTTTGATACACACAAAGAGCTCTTTGCGGTGCGTGGAAAGAGCTCTTTGTATGTACCAAAACATGTGGTACGTGGTTGAAATGATCTCAGCGACAAATCTACAGTGAGAACTATTACGTGTGCAACAACGAGGATGTCGTGGGAATGCAATTACATCGATTGGACGAACATTATGAAAACAAACACTCGAAACCAACGTTTCACGACAATTAATCTATAAAAACACACCAAATGTCCGAAAGAAAGCGTGTAAACCATCTGATGACGAATCATAACGATTCGAAACCGGTAACGGTTTCCTTTGAATAAAGGAACGCAAAGTAAATTTGTGGCTGGTTGCTGTCCTAACACCATCAACAAGACGGACGTTGCCTTTTGTGTGAAAGACCGTTAGAGTAGCAATAGAAAAATGTGTGTGCCCATCATGGCAGTCTGCTGTTTTCTTGCAATGACCGGGTTTTTAAACGGCATCCAGCAGGGTCACTCAGACACACGTTTGTATGTGTTCTGGAGAAGTCCGTATAAAGTCAGCGCCAATAATAAAGGACCACGTGGCAGGCGAAAGTCTGGCTCTCTTTCTCATACACTTACAGGAGAAGAGAGTGTGTTGTTTGCTGGTCGCGAGACGAAAAGGATCGACATGATTTATAGCCATACACAGATAGCTGAGGCTGTTGTTTGCATACAGGGGAAGATGATGTGGCGTAGACACTAGGTAACACGCCATTATGCTCTACTACAGCACCTCATGTCTTGCTCGTCTCAGCCCTCTGCTCCCTTTCTTGATAACATTTGGTAACCTTTATTTCAATAAACTCTTGATCAAATGTGGAAACATACTTTTCTTCCGATTTCAGTGCTTCATAGTCATTTTCGTTTATATTTTCAACTCTTACACAGAAACACCAAAGAGCCTGGTATAGGCGTGGGTATTGCAATACAGAGATACGTAAACATGTAGAATACGACGCTGAGGTCGGAAACGCCTAAATAAGACAACAAGTGTCTTTCACAGTTCTTAATCGGTTAGTGCTGCTAGAATAGAAGGTTATCAAGATTTAAGTGAGTCTGAACGTGGTTCTGTAGTCGTCCCACGAGCGATGGGACACAGCATCTCCGGGGTAGCGGCGAAGTGAGGATTTTTCCGTACGACCATTTCTCGAGTGTACCGTGAATGTCAGGAATCTGGGAAAACATCAAATTCCGACATCACTAAGGCGGGATGAAGATCCTGCAAAATTGGGACCAAGGACGACTGAAGAGAACCGTTCAACGTGACAAAATTATAAACCTCCCTCAAATTGTTGCAGATTTCAATGCTGGGCCATCAACAAGTGTCAGCACGCGAACCATTCAACGAAACAGCATCGATATGGGGTTTCGGAGCTGGCGGCCCACTTGTGTACCCTCCATTACTGCAGGACACAATGCTTTACGTCTCGCCTGGGCCCGTCAACACCTACATTCCTGATGTTGCCTCGTCGGACGAGTCTCGTTTCAGATTGTATCGGGCGGATGGAGGTGTACGGGTATGGAGACATTCTCATGAATCCATGGACCCTGCATCTCAGCAGAGGGGGTGGGGGCTGTTCCAGCTGGTGGAGGATCTGTAATGCTGTGAGGCGTGTGATGCGTTTAGATACGACTCTGACAGGTGACAAGTACGTAAGGATCCTGTCTGATCACCTGCATCCATTCATGTCCATTGTGCATTCTGACGGACTTGGGCAAATCCTGCAGGACAATTCGACACCCCACACGTCCAGAATTGCTACAGAGTGGCTTCAGGAACACTCTTCTCAGTTTAAACACTTCCGCTGGCCACCAGACTCCTCAGCCACAAACATTATTGAGAAAATCAGGGATGCCTTGCAACGTGCTGTTCAGAAGAGATCTCCAATCCTTGTACTATAACGGATTTATGGAAAGACCTGTAGGAATTATGTGTCAGTTCCCTCCAGCACTACTTCAGACATTAGGCGAGTCCGTGTCACGCATTGTTGCGGCACATCTGCGTGCTCGCGGAGTCCCCACACGATATTTGGCAGGTGTACCAGTTTCTTTGGATCTTCAGTGTAAATACACAATACATTTCAATTAATGAGCTACTATTAGAATCCTCTAATTGTCATTATGGTAGTGCAGCCCTTCCGTTTCACCTACATCCAGATGACAATCTATGATTAAACGATGTTCAAACTGACTGCTTCATTCAGGTCTGGAACATATTAACTTGAGTTTCTCCCGGTGTCTAAAATGTTCAGCTTACGTGAATGCACCCGAGTAAGTTCTTCGACATTCGCCGATGCCTGGACAGATGCCCTTCCGTCATTTTCAATGTACAAATGTTAGTAGAGAGCGCTGTGTAAGAAAATTTTAAATCTACAAGGTTGAGCAGAAAGACAACACACATACCTTAAGCACCTCAATATGACGAACGTCAGAAACTGACGGCAGTGGATGTAGTTCTAAACATTTGATCAGGTATCATTAACTCTGACCCTCTGGTGTATGGACATGGAGAGAGAAGGATCCCAGGCAGAAGTTACGCACTAACATCCGTCTCTGATTATAAAGTCACATTCTAATTTAATATCAACGGCTTCCTTAATAATAGTTTATCAGTGGCTGGAAGTGCATGCCAGAATCTCTTCATTGTTATATGCCCCTACGCTTGCCGATGTCAAGGCACTGTCCTGCGGTGACAGTTTTTCTTGGTTATTGTATGTGTGTGTGAGGTTGTACCTGTGCGTGTGAAGCTTACACTCAATACATCGGTCGCCCACGCTCTTGATGGAAAAAATTACATGCCACAGCACCAAGGGATATAGTAGGCACCCACCTTACGGAAGCCAATTTTTCCATATACTAATCTTACAAGGTCCTTAAACTTAGGTGGAGGTCGAAAAACACACTTCACACTGCGTTTCTGCAGAATATAGTATTAAATTTGCAAATGCTGCCTAAGACTCATTCAAATAGGCTTCAAGAGGTCCAACATGTCTATGGACCACCATGTCATCTTCAGCCAAGAGGAGTCACTGTATTGGGATTTTGACGGACATGTGCTCATCACACCGCTCTCGCTGCCGTTGTTAGCTTTTGTGACCGGTGCTGCTACTTGTCAGTCAAGTAGCTCCTCAATTGGTCTCACAAGGGCTGAGTGCACCCTACTGGCCAGCAGGACTCGGCGAACCTGGCGGTCGAGCATCCAAGAAATGGCGAAGCCCAGCATCCCTTAACTTCGGTTATCTGACGCGAACCGGTGTAACCATTACAGCAAGGCCTTTGGCTCAAATGTAGCCTGAGTTAAACAAAAAGGATGTAGACCGGACTCGGCCGCAGTGTACAAAACTTCAAGTGTGCACACTGAGCTGCCTCAGTGTGGTCCAAGGTTTGATCAGTCTCGACACTAATCGGTACTTCTCGGCTTAGCTCGGTCCCTCTGAGTGTATCGCGATATATCATTTGGCAGTGCGACACGACACGCTCTTCCAGCATTTGGTGCAGCTTATTTTGTTCGCCACGACTTTCTTCAGTTTGAGAGAATCCTGGTGTGCGCACAGTTTGTCCTCCGACATTTGTTATCGGAACAAAAAGGAAACTTCATAGATCTGCTGGCTGGCTGCGCAGAAAGGGGTAGTCAAGCGATCTATAGTCACAGTCCTTTAAAAATCATTAGGATCACAGACGACAAGGATGAGAACTTTCATTGTCTGTTATGTAGTCGCATAGCCGACAGGCACTGTAGATTTGCTGCGAAGCCGCTTTACAAGAACGTGCAGTAAGAAATTATACATTATGTTGACAATGAAAGAACTGAAAATTATAGCAATCGACGGACGATTTGTACTGGGTTCACTGTACTGTATATCAAAAAGTACTTTGTGTTAAAAAGCACTCATGGAACGCGTCATGGAGTTGGTGATGCGAACAGTAAATTTTCAGAAGTCGGACGCATTATTACATCGTCAGTTGCTACAGTTTTAGGCGGGACTGAAATAAGAGTATGGAGATCTTACATGTTACTGCGAAGAATGTTTGTTAAGTCAAATGACATGCTTGCAACGAGTTTTAGATTTAAGAGTCGGTGTCGTTAAATTCCTGAAGGAAAAATGGAAGGAAAGACGAAAACTTCAAGATCAGCAATGGATTGCAGACCTTGGATTTAAATAAAATGGTTGCAGACTGCCCTCAGTAAGATACTGCAAGGAGGGAAGCAATTTATTTGTGGTAATATGGCAACAAAGTAAATCGCATTGTAATAGGGACAACTTATGATAAGGAACAACGTCCGTTTCCCTAAGTTCAGTGGCGTTTAACGAAAAGCGAATTTTGAATGATTCATTGTGGCACTGAAAGAATTACGGGACTACTTTTTTAAACGTTTGATAGCACTGCCAGTCTTACATCTGTTTTCCTGGGGAAGAGTTTCCACGTCCCATAATGAGATTGGAAATTTAATCAATGCTTCGATCAACATAACTGCGTGAAAGACTATTTTCGGTTGGGAAACTAAGTCAGTCATCATTACGTGGCAACATGAGTGATGACAGTGTGTAAAACTGCCTGCATCTGTCTGTGCCTGGTATAAATATTTTCTTATGTCTTCAGCGCGACAAAATTCTTTAAAAAGTACTTAAAATTTGTTTCGGTTGCGATATATGCTGTTGAAAAATGATGAAATACGAAACAAAGCTGCATGCAGTATGAGATATTTTCGCAATACCCCCCTCACCCCTCCCCACCCCCTGTATACCGCTCTCCCTCCAAAACCCCTACCTACTTACTCTCCATGCAAAGAGAGTGTGGCCGGTGACTCTGACTGCGTGCAGACCTGAACCTTTACCTGCTCTTCGAGTGATCAACTGCACACGCATTCGCATTCGAACTAGGTTAGCTGCCTGTGGTATATAGTTTTTGAGTTGTCAGCTGTGTGCGGAGGAAAAAACAAGTTAATTTGACACTAAAGCATTTTCCTTCCTATTTTCCGAGACTTAAGCCTCCCTGTGAATGCTAAGAAGGACTAGTGATAGGTATGGCTAAAAATGCTTAATAGAATACTCATGCTCACAAAGGGATATTCATCTATGTATTTGAAGAGACGCGGGGACTATTTCTATCCTGTATCATTGTGAACCGCTTTTTAAGAAATTCAAATGATTCATATTGCAAGCTTCTGAATCTATAAATTGCAACCAAGACTTTAATAAAATGGCAAAGGTAATGTAAATCAGAACACTGGGAGGAGCTGTGGTCTAAATAACAATTGATTTATTCATCCGTAACATCATATGACAAAAGATGACTAAAGAAACGCCACATAGACATTTTTTCTGACAAACGCTTTCAATAATATGTGGTCTAAGGTAAACAGAGTGATCAGCTGTGGATCAACGCACCACCATAATCAGAACTAGTAGCTTTATCTGATTTCATAAATGTGAATCCATGATATGGCTCAAAAACTATGCTATCAAACATCTCTACACTACTATTACATAAAGAAAATTATGGTTCCAATGACGAGGGTGCTGAGAAGCATATATTGAAGCCCAACGCCATAGCATGTTACACTTTACCCTACTGCAGGTGGCACAAAAATTTCTCAGATTGGTCTACAAATTTTCCAGTCGAGCTGCTCAAACAAAACAAGGCGTTAGCAATATTTGGCTGAAAAGCTACATTTCCTCTGTTCCTCTCTTTCTCACAAATTGATGGTGTGCCTCGCTCACTGTTAAAAACATACTAAATTGACTCGCACATTCTGTGCTCACCGTACATAGTATAAAGTATCGCCCAAGATCTACCATTCAGGCACTCGCTAACCACTCACAAAAGCCCCCACAAATATCGTTGCACAATAGTGCAGAAAACCACGTGCGAAAACCACAAGCGAATAACCACAGTGAATAATAATCGCATAAGATGCGATAGCTCATGCGTGTAACCAGACTCGAATAAAATATCCAATTCGTGAGAAACATCGCACCAAAGACGACATCCATAGACGAAACACACACCAAAAATTCATCGCACCACTGGCGATGACAATAATCAGCCCACAAAGACACATTGCACTGGGCCATGTGCTAAGGAACGGCTCAGTGTCTGAAAGTGATGAGTAATAATGTGCACTCAGTGAAATTCGTGAGAAATATCGCACCAAAGACGACATCCATAGACGAAAAACACACCAAAAATTCATCGCACCACTGGCGATGACAATAATCAGCCCACAGCAAAGACACATTGCACTGGGCCATGTGTTAAGGAACGGCTCAGTGTCTGAAAGTCATGAGTAATAATCTGCAATCAGTGAAACCTTCAGCGCGACTGTGGTCTCCCTGCTGCCAGCCACGACGAGATGAAGAGGTAGCCCTTACAAGCCTTAGAGTGGGACATTGCCCACGGACACAAGGCTCTCTCTTACGTCGCGAGGAGACCCACCGACTGCAGTGTGTCATAGATGTAGAATACAGCTGTCTATACGGCACAATATTAATTGAGTGTGTTACATACAGAATTTGCCTTGTATTTTAACATTGTGAGGCGAATGTGGTACGTGTTTTAATTTTTTTTTTTTTGTGAGAACTGCTTCATCAAATGTTGGGCATGATATTTTAATTTTAATGTGTCCCAGAGTGGCTTAGTCACTTACTATATCTGAGTAGTCTCCCAGCCACACCCACCTGTCCCCTTTCTAACAATGTCTGTAGTGGTATTTTAGCCTTGGTTTTATCTACTTATTCTGCAGTATCTTCAGTAATTTTTATGACTGGCCATTTACATATCTAATAAAACCAGGATTGCAATACTTTGTGATGATGAGAATTGCGTTTAAATTTTTTTTTATATATTTTCACACGTTTCGTCTGTATTTATTTTGAACAATGTCGCTGATAGTCTCACCGTTTAGTGTCATAAAACACCAATAATCGTCATTATTTATATGAACTAAAAAGAAACTGGTACTAATGTAGTTAAGAACTAACAATCTAGGAGAATCTCGAGTAGCAGTACGCAGAACATACCTCGGCTCAGCTGCGAAGCAGCAACTGTCTGTCGTTGGAAATGGGAAAAAGAGAATTGTGTTACTCTTTGAACCGCTTACACTCACGTGACTGTCAAGGGAAGTTCATACACGGGACGCAAAAAGCTGGAACCAATCGGCTTACGTTTTAAAATGGGTACCGATCCGATAAATGATTAATCCAAGCAAAAAATCCTTCTTTGTAGCGAAGACGACTGCAGAGCAAGTTTCCGAACCATTTAATGTCAGTGGCTTCAGTGTAGCGCATACTGATTTCCCGAGAAATTGTCGCTTTAAGAGTCATGTTTGGAAAGTAGAAAACAGTTACGTAAAGAGTCTCAGAGTAGGACCAACAAGAATTACGCTAAAAATTTGCAGTGTTATTTCAAGCATCTTTTGTGTGTGTGTGTGTGTGTGTGTGTGTGTGTGTGTGTGTGTTCATTTGTTTGGGTGTATGTGACGTGCAGAGAGAAAGACAGAGAGAGGACAGAGAGAGACGGGAGAGGAGAGGGGAAATAGGTGGTGATTTTTTAGGTACGTGGGGGAAATTCGTGAGGGAACACTCAGAAATAACTACAAGCCTGTGCACTACAAATGACCGATTCTGAGGCCTGAAATAATTTCCATAAAAATAGTGAATTAATAACACACTTTACATTTGAGAGATGTATGTCCGTCTATTGACGTCTTTCGGATACTTACCGCCAGCGATCGAGATCGTTCTTTTTTCAAAGTTTTCGTTTTGAGACGGGTACTCAGCTATCGCTGTAAAACTTTGGAACCACGAGAAAGTTACATAATTGTGGATTACATTTTATGTATATAACGGTTAGAATTTTAATAGTGGCAACTATTTATTTACAGCTCGTACAAAATAGATACGTGTTTCAAAGTTTTACTGACCCTCAGAGTAGTCAGGAGCGTTGTGTACAACCTGTTGCTGACGCTGTGGAAGTCGTAGGATACTCTTAGCAGTGCCGGTTGTGTTGACAGTTCGAGCGACGCGGTCTAATGGCTCTAAGCACTATGGGACTTAACATCTGAGGTCATCAGTACCCTCGACTTAGAATTACTTAAACCTAACTAACCTAAGGACATCGCACACATCCATGCCCAAGGCAGGATTTGAACCTGTGATCGTAGCAGCAGCGCGGTTCCAGACTGAAGCGCCTAGAACCGCTTGGTGACAGCAGCCGGGTAGGCGCGGTCTATTGCCCGACGAATTTGTAGCAGCTCTGAAGCGAATGCCATGACGTTTTTCCTTCATTTTAGAAATTTTGTTCAACTTTTGAGGGCTTAAATCATTGGAATGCAATAGGTGGCTGGCATTGTCAAAGCTTCACCGCCCATTGGTGGTGGTGGAGCCACACGCGCTGGCGAAACGTCAGAAAAATCATGTAAGAAGCGTCGTCAGAAGAGCCCGAGACAGGAGACAACAGGCAGCTTGTAAAAAAGTAGCCACGTAAGGATTAATAATTTTGTATTTTGATTATAAGCTAATTCTGACCCTCACTGAGTACGTTTCGAAACCTATAAGCCATATATCTGCCTCGCACAGTTAAAAGATTTATTTAGATTATTTTTCATTCTCATGACTCTCCGTAATAAACTAAAGAGTTGGCGTAAATCATATCTTTGATTCAAATATATGTCGCCACCTCTGTCTTATTCAATAATTTTGATAAAATATCCTTAAGATCCCCTGCTAAGACCACAATCTTTTATATCGTTGATTATTCTATTGGGTACATTTGTTCTAGCATTGTGCCTCAAGGGTATGTCTATTTCACGTTTAGTTCTGATTCAGTCAATTTGACTCACACACAGACTGGACGTTTTGCATGAATTCGCAAACCCTGTCCTGCATTGAATTAAAATAAGAGATGCTGGGAGGCACTCATAAAATTAAACTTGTTTCCATTTAATGATCATTTAAAAAATGTGTACATTAGAACTGCAATATCCCTAGGACACTGGCGTAAATAACTACCATATGAACTTTATTTTGAGGGTGCATAATGTGTTTCATGGACTTTTTTCCATATCTGATAGGCTATCTTCATCGTGATTTCGGCGTCATCAGTTTTCGAACGATTTTAAGTATGCATTGGTTTCATAAGATGACATATTGCATGTGAAAGGTTAGGTAAACTGGATGGTGTGCTTTCTCGTCAAGGTTTCAGTAGACTTTCACCAGTTTCCCTTAGTCTTGTAAGGATGATAAATTTTACCGAATCAAGGATGGGAGGCAGTGAGGCAATGTACAGTTTACAAAACTAGGATTTTGAATGATAAAGAAAAATATTTTTTGGATAGAATGAATATTGGACAAAGAATGGAAATCAAAAATGCCTGAAGGATGTGGTGAGACTAGGGCCGCAATTGTAAAAATAAATGAACTAACATTGTAAGATTAAATGAACTAACATGGGATGTAGGTGACCAAAGGAAGATGGTAAGGTCAAAAGTGTGAGGATGGTACTGTGGTAAGTTGGCTGGAAAGTGACTTGAAGGCTATACTAAACACAGTAAGCAAGTAGTAGTGTAAGGGGATTTCTGGTGCGCTTTTGATATTAAATTGGCATCAAATTAAGTATGCAAAATAATTACACAAATCCCATAATTACCCCCACACTCCAGACGACATCATGGGTTTTCCCCAGCTGGTATGTGGCTACTGATACAAGAGCACTTACCTTTTGACATCCTTCCCTCTGCTAAATCCTCTTCCCTTCCAACAACCCCTGCCCCTACCTCTATGCCGATACAAACGAACCATTTAAACTTCATGCACTTTTGAAAAGTGGGTTCCTGGTCCCCTTTCCTCTTCACCCTATTAATCTACTGTTCCGTTCCATGTCAGAAAGTTTGAAATAAAGGTAACTGACTAATTAACTTCAATGATCGAATAAAATTGACTGGATGTAGCTCAACTGAGGTACCTTCCTGCCTTTAACCTATCGTGTCACGTTTAGGCTGAGTTATTTAAATAGTCCCCCCTCTCCACTAAATAAAATGGATTGACTAATTAATCAAACCAATATCATTTTGTGTGGGAAGATTCGTGTTTGTGGATACTGCCCTATTCTAGAAATATTGGTAGGTTAGTGGGAAATCGACTGCAGTGTGTGGAAATATGTTTATTCAAAAAGTTTGTCAGAAATTTGATTGCAGTTTGTAGAATATTTAAAGAATTGTCACAGTTTTTATTCCAAAATTTTTGAATTTATCCAAAATTTTTGAGAAAGTAATGTATTCAAGAGTAGCTTCACATATCTGTAAAAATGAAGTACTAACAAAATGTCAGTTTGGTTTCCAGAAAGGTTTTTCAACAGAAAATGCCATATATGCTTTCACCAGTCAAATTTTGAATGATATGAATAACCGAACACCACCCATTGGGATTTTTTGTGATCTCTCAAAGGCTTTTGATTGTGTAAATCATGAAATTCTGCTAGACTAGCTCAAGTATTGTGGCATGAGTGGGACAGTGCACAAATGGTTTAATTCATACCTAACTGGAAGAGTGCAGAAAGTAGAAATAAGTAGTTCTCGTAACATGCAAAGATCAGCACATTCCTCAAACTGGGGAACTATCAAGAATGGGGTCCCACAAGGGTCAGTCTTGGGTCCTTTGTTGTTCTTATTATATATTAATGACTTGCCATTCTATATTCATGAAGAAGCAAAGTTAGTTCTCTTTGCTGATGATACAAGTATAGTAATCACACCTGAGAAACAAGAATTAACTAATGAAATTGTCAATACTGTCTTTCAGAAAATTACTAAGTGGTTCCTTGTAAACGGACTCTCACTGAATTTTGATAAGACACAGTACATACAGTTCCGTACAGTGAATGGTATGACGCCATTAATAAATATAGACCTTAATAAGAAGCATATAGCTAAGGTAGAATATTGCAAATTTTTAGGTGTGTCCATTGATGAGAGATTAAATTGGAAGAAACACATTGATGATCTGCTGAAACGTTTGAGTTCAGCTACTTATGCAATAAGGGTCATTGCAAATTTTGGTGATAAACATCTTAGTAAATTAGCTTACTACGCCTATTTTCACTCATTGCTTTCATATGGCATCATATTTTGGGGTAATTCATCACTGAGGAATAAAGTATTTATTGCACAAAAGCGTGTAATCAGAATAATAGCTAGAGTCCACCCAAGATCATCCTGCAGACATTTATTTAAGGATCTAGGGATATTCGCAGTACCTTCTCAGTATATATACTCTCTTATGAAATTTGTTATTAACAACCAAACCCAATTCAAAAGTAATAGCAGTGTGCATAACTACAATACTAGGAGAAAGGATGATCTTCACTATTCAAGATTAAATCTAACTTTGGCACAGAAAGGGGTGAATTATACTGGCACTAAAGTCTTTGGTCACTTACCAAATAGTATCAAAAGTCTGACAGATAACCAACAAGTATTTAAGAAGAAATTAAAAGAATTTTTGAATGACAACTCCTTCTACTCCATAGAGGAATTTAAACAAAAAAAATAAAAAAAATAAAAATAAAAAATAAAGGAAAACAAAAAAACACAATAAAATAAAGTTGTTATATTAACTTAAGTATGTTGTTAAATTAACCTAATTATGTCATGTATTGGAAAATTCGACTCGTTCCACATCATTACGAAATATCGTATTCATGATCCATGGAACTAGTATTAATCTAATCTAATCTAATCTAATCTAATCTAATCAATTGCATAAGAAATACCGTAATTACCTGATTACAGATCACTATAAACAAATCTGGCAGTTGCAGGGCTCCACCATATGCTGGTGTTCTCTGCAGCACTCCAAGCCCTGCAAGAGTCATGCACCCACCATTTGCTGCAAGTTTTAGTGCCTTGGGCTGATGACATGGCACCACACCGCACTGCACTGCTCTGCACTTTGAGGAACCATCAGCCATCTACCATTAAGAATGCATATCCTGGTATTAGCATGATAACCATACAGAGATTTTCATTGAAATTACATCATGCTTACTGATCTCCCAGTCAGCTCCACTGCCTACGATAGCAGGTGCAAGCAACATTTTTGTGGCCATCCAGCCACCTGTCCTCCCCACAGCCGCAGCTCCTTTTGTTCACGGCAGCGTCCTGTTATGTGGAATTCTCACCTCAAGTGAGTACACCTGGTGGCAGTGCCGGCACCTCAGACCAGCAGAGAAAGCTGTCCCGGAATAGTGCACTCCTATTCACTTAAGTATAACAAACTGGAAACTACACTAACACCTCTTCTGTTCTGAACAAGGTAGTGGATTCCAGGAAAATATTCCATTTTCACTTTCCCTACTCTATCAAAGTGATTGACTAATTAATTAAATCGATATCCTTTATGTGGGACGGTTTTTTCCTTGCTTCCTGTTCATGGATAAGAGGACTGGCATATGTGCTGGGAAATTCTGGGGTTATTCAGGATTCAGTCCTACAGCCACCCAGTTTACAAACACTTCTCCTTCCTGGATTTTCGTTTCTATCTGTTGGTGGATACTGGCAAAGTACGAAATCCCTTACCTAGGAGATAGCTGAAAATGGTAATGGGAGCTTGAAATTTCAGCTCAGATGCACTGTGACATAAGGCAATTTGCAGGAGAGAAGGCAGGGGTTTACTGGAATGTGCTCGCAGTTGCACTACTGGAAACAATAAACTGATCAATCATGAATTTGACATTGTGATTGGGAGGTGCTGTATAAAATTATGGTTGTAATTTCAAATTTTGGATATGAATTTATGATATCATGATTGTGTAATTCCTGACCACCTACAGGCATGCCCAGTGTATTTTTTAAAGCTCCTTAGAATTCCCTACTTGGTTCTCTTGGCTACAAGAGGAAGAAGAAAGAGATGTAGGGGCCTGTCGCATGATAGAATAGTAACAACAACAAATTCACACTTTTTTTCCTTTCTACAGCGAGACAAAGTCGACTGAGATGTATTGAGAAGCACTCAATGCCACACGAAACAGATATCAGCACACAGACAGGGTACTTTGTAAACTTGTAGAGCTGCTGCGATTAGATGACCGAGAATGCAGAATACTCCATAGGCCATTCCCACCGGTAGATGCACACACATCTCCTGGCTTCCATATGCTGGTTGTACCAGAGGTTCTGAGGCTGGAGATACTGCCGCAATGACTGATAAGCTGTCAACTGGTCAGTTTACATAGGAGTAATAATCGTCCAGCACAAACACTTGCAACGTTTACTCTTCTCACGGAACAGACAAGTCCGCTTCTGTCGCCGCTCTGCCAACATACTGGGTAGTTCTATATTCAGCGAAGCACACAGAACCATGAGGGCCGATGTTGCAACTTGTCCCTACGACTGCAGAAGTAGCAGACTAGCTGTTATCTGGAATCCAATGTTTAAGATGCCCCTTCCGGTCGGCTACTGCCTGTAGGCATTACAAGGCTAGGACATGTACTGTAGTTCAAACCAACCCCACCCCATTTGAAAAATAATCCACTTTTTCCAATTTTAGACCGCGATTTTGCTGACTGTACACTTGGGTCTCATTTGAAATGTAAGTTTTGTGCGAGTTTTTTTCGATGACAGAAGAAATCTGAGCGTAAACTCGTTTTCACATACCTAAAGTATCATTACTTGTTTTGAAAAACCTGGAAGAGTATGGCATAGGTTCTATTTCTCGCATCACATAAAAAAAACTGTTCTAAACAACTTAACATCTGTTAAATTCTGCATCACAAGACTACAATATGAAACTAATTTTTGGTCCATGATGGAGTGCTAAGGGCATGATCTACCTCTGTCACATGATGCTTCTTCACTTTGCAGTTCTCTTTAAGTAACCAAATGATTTGTCACATAAGAAGTCTCTTAGAGTAGCTGCACAGGGAAGGTATAGATAACAGGTTTATATTGTCTATCACATTGCAAATTTGGTAATATAGCTGGTTTTATTACGGTGGTCATCACTCCTTGTGTAGTTGAAGATTTAAATTTCGCTAAAAGGTCTCCCCGTTACGAAAAAAAGCTTGATTACCTTTCCATCCGACAATTCACATCTGTGGTATGTAAGCTCTCACTTCCAGCCACCCGGCGACAAATCACTGGTATTAAATTGATGGGTTAGTTAATTAAAGTGATCATGAGAGTTACTTTGCATTTTCTTTGTATCTTGGATTACACTTGCCAGGTAGGTCAAATGGGAGACACCGGAGGGAAAAATCATGATTATTGAGAACCAACATTTGAAGCAGACCGCAGAAGGAATCTAGGACAGCCTAACATACATTTTGCATATGGACCGCAAAGATAAGGTACGAGAAATTAGCCCGATAAGCAGTCTTTTTCCGTCGTTCTGTTTGCAAATGGATTAGGAAAGAGATTGATTAGTATGGGTTGACTTTTGAAATAAGCATGCACATGTAAATATAAATTAGGTCTACCTCATAAGACTGAATGGTTCCCTTCTCCGTTGTTATCTTTTTTTCTCCCTCTCTCAATCCATGTTAGAGCATACCAGTTGCTTCTGTGCCAAGGCATCACATCTACATACTGCTTACCCACTTGGTTCAATGCTCAGAAGGATTCATTGAAGGGGAATGGCATGAAAATAGTATCTGATTAATTAGCTGATTATTATATTAATATTTCACAACGCTTCCCCCACGAACCATGGACCCTGCCGTTGGTGGGGAGGCTTGCGTGCCTCAGCGATACAGATGGCCGTACCGTAGGTGCAACCACAACGGAGGGGTATCTGTTGAGAGGCCAGACAAACATGTGGTTCCTGAACAGGGGCAGCAGCATATTCAGTAGTTGCAGGGGCAACAGTCTGGATGATGGACTGATCTGGCCTTGTAACATTAACCAAAACGGCCTTGCTGTGCTGGTACTGCGAACGGCTGAAAGCAAGGGGAAACTACAGCCGTAATTTTTCCCAAGGACATGCAGCTTTACTGTATGATTAAAGGATGATGGCGTCCTCTTGGGTAAAATATTCCGGAGGTAAAATAGTCCCCCCTTCGGATCTTAGGGCGGGGACTACTCAGGAGGACGTCGTTATCAGGAGAAATAAAACTGGCATTCTACGGATCGGAGCGTGGAATGTCAGATCACTTAATCGGGCAGGTAGGTTAGAAAATTTAAAAAGGGAAATGGATAGGTTAAAGTTAGATATAGTGGGAATTAGTTAAGTTCGGTGGCAGGAGGAACAAGACTTTTGGTCAGGTGATTACAGGGTTATAAATACAAAATCAAATAGGGGTAATGCAGGAGTAGGTTTAATAATGAATAAAAAAATATGAGTGCGGGTTAGCTACTACAAACAGCATAGTGAACGCATTATTGTGGCCAAGATAGACACAAAGCCCATGCCTATTACAGTAGTACAAGTTTATATGCCAACTAGCTCTGCAGATGATGAAGAAATTGATGAAATGTATGACGAGATAAAAGAAATTATTCAGGTAGTGAAGGGAGACGAAAATTTAATAGTCATGGGTGACTGGAATTCGTCAGTAGGAAAAGGGAGAGAAGGAAACATAGTAGGTGAATATGGATTGGGGGGAAGAAATGAAAGAGGAAGCCGCCTTGTAGAATTTTGCACGGAGCATAACTTAATCATAGCTAATATTTGGTTCAAGAATCATAAAAGAAGGTTGTATACCTGGAAAAATTCTGGAGATACTAAAAGGTATCAGATAGATTATATAATGGTAAGACAGAGATTTAGGAACCAGGTTTTAAATTGTAAGACATTTCCAGGGGCAGATGTGGATTCTGACCACAATCTATTGGTTATGAACTGCAGATTGAAACTGAAGAAACTGCAAAAAGGTGGGAATTTAAGGAGATGGGACCTGGATAAACTGAAAGAACCAGAGGTTGTAGAGAGATTCAGGGAGAGCAAAAGGGAACAATTGACAGGAATGGGGGAAAGAAATACAGTAGAAGAAGAATGGGTAGCTCTGAGGGATGGAGTAGTGACGGCAGCAGAGGATCAAGTAGGTAAAAAGACGAGGGCTAGTAGAAATCCTTGGGTAACAGGAGAAATATTGAATTTAATTGATGAAAGGAGAAAATATAAAAATGCAGTAAATGAAGCAGGCAAAAAGGAATACAAACGTCTCAAAAATGAGATCGACAGGATGTGCAAAATGGCTAAGCAGGGATGGCTAGAGGACAAATGTAAGGATATAGAGTCTTATCTCAGTAGAGGTAAGATAGATACTGCCTACAGGAAAATTAAAGAGACCTTTGGAGAGAATAGAACCACTTGTATGAAGATCAAGAGCTCAGATGGCAACCTAGTTCTAAACAAAGAAGGGAAGGCAGAAAGGTGGAAGGAGTATATAGAGGGTTTATACAAGGACGATGTACTTGAGGACAATATTATGGAAATGGAAGAGGATGTAGATGAATATGAAATGGGAGATAAGATACTGCGTGAAGAGTTTGACTGAGCACTGAAAGACCTGAGTCCAAACAAGGTCCTGGGAGTAGACAACATTCCATTAGAACTACTGATGGCCTTGGGAGAGCCAGACATGACAAAACTCTACCATCTGGTGAGCAAGATGTATGAGACAGGCGAAATACCCACACACTTCAAGAAGAATATAATAATTCCAATCCCAAAGAAAGCAGGTGTTGACGGATGTGAAAATTACCGAACCATCAGTTTAATAAGTCACAGCATCAAAATACTAACGCGAATTCTTTACAGACGAATGGAAAAACTGGTAGAAGCGGAACTCTGGGAAGATCAGTTTGGATTCCGTAGAAATGTTGGAACACGTGAGGCAATACTAACCTTACGACTTATCTTAGAAGAAAGATTAAGAAAAGGCAAACCTACGTTTCTAGCATTCGTAGACTTAGAGAAAGCTTTTGACAACGTTAACTGGAATACTCTCTTTCAAATTCTGAAGGTGGCAGGGGTAAAATACAAGGAGCGAAAGGCTATTTAGAATTTGTACAGAAACCAGATGGCAGTTATAAGAGTCGAGAGGCATGGAAGGGAAGCAGTGGTTGGAAAAGGAGTGAGACAGGGTTGTAGCCTCTCCCCGATGTTATTCAATCTGTATATTGAGCAAGCAGTAAAGGAAACAAAAGAAAAATTCGGAGTAGGTATTAAAATTCATGGAGAAGATGTAAAAACTTTGAGGTTCGCCGATGACATTGTAATTCTGTCAGAGACAGCAAAGGACTTGGAAGAGCTGTTGAACGGAATGGACAGTCTCTTGAAAGGAGGATATAAGATGAACATCAACAAAAGCAAAACGAGTTTCATGGAATGTAATCAAATTAAATCGGGTGATGCTGAGGGGATTAGATTAGGAAATGAGACACTTAAAGTAGTAAAGGAGTTTTGCTATTTAGGGAGTAAAATAACTGAGGATGGTCGAAGTAGAGAGGATATAAAATGTAGACTAGCAATGGCAAGGAAATCGTTTCTGAAGAAGAGAAATTTGTTAACATCGAGTATAGGTTTAAGTGTTAGGAAGTCGTTTCTGAAAGTATTTGTATGGAGTGTAGCCATGTATGGAAGTGAAACATGGACGATAACCAGTTTGGACAAGAAGAGAATAGAAGCTTTCGAAATGTGGTGCTACAGAAGAATGCTGAAGATAAGGTGGGTAGATCACATAACTAATGAGGAGGTATTGAATAGGACTGGGGAGAAGAGAAGTTTGTGGCACAACTTGACTAGAAGAAGGGATCGGTTGGTAGGACATGTTTTGAGGCATCAAGGGATCACAAATTTAGCATTGGAGGGCAGCGTGGAGGGTAAAAATCGTAGAGGGAGACCAAGAGATGAATACACTAAGCAGATTCAGAAGGATGTAGGTTGCAATAGGTACTGGGAGATGAAGCAGCTTGCACAGGATAGAGTTGCATGTAGAGCTGCATCAAACCAGTCTCAGGACTGAAGACCACAACAACAACAACAACATTTCACAACGGATAACTCGGGGGTGGGCTCAAACAACCAAGTGGGCACCTAATTAATTTCCACACTCTAACATGATCTATATTCTCTATCCTTGTTAATTTTCATTCCCACCAGATTATCATGACTTCAAATTAGTAGCAACATTTTTCTCTACACAGGATGGGGTTGCTATGATCAGTCACTGAATCCATGAAATTAAACACATCTGACTTTTCTTTATCTACCCAGAACCTCCACAAATGTTTTAAATATCTCTATTACTCTCTACATAAGTGATATCATAATTGCAATTAACAAAGCAAAGATGAATAAATTCTTTTTATTTAGCACTAAAGGTGTTTATACTATTAGAAATGTATTCAACACTCTGTTGCACTGAAGGTGCTTATAGTATCAGAAATCTGATCTCATTTTCCTTTTTTTTATTGTGCACTGGGAAACGGAAGGGCTCTACATTGCCACATGTAGTATGTATGCTTGGACTGCAACTGAAATTCGTACCCCATGTTGTTACTTGGACCGAATCGTTATGAATTAATGAACCACGCTTTGTTTCTTCAATGGTCACTCACTCTATCATTTCTCTGCACCATGCCCTTAGTCAAAAATATAGCAAAGGTTCTTGGCGGGAAAGCGGGGGAACAAAGCAGACAAAAACATCTCTCGTATACACAAAAAAACCACTTCCCTAAAAATAAAAAAATTCTATAAAATTTCTCACGCGCAAATTAACAGTTTAATGCACACGCAATCATCCTCACCATAACTGTTTTCAAGAACGAACTGGAAGCTCACGGGCGGTGCAGTTCGCCACACATGTGGCAGTTCGCCACACAGTTTGCCACAATGGCAAAATTTTTATGCTACCTCCACTGTTTCTTCTTGTTTCCAATCTATACAAGTGTTCACAACTGATCATTTACTAATTAGTTAGAACGTGGAGCCTCTTCTAGGTTGTTGCTTGCAAATAGGGGTTCGTCATGGGTCAAGTGATCCGTGCACAAAATGTATGAATTTGCTGAAAACATCATGTCACACACTTAGAACCTTAAGTTAATCACACAAAACACATGCTTGTGCTAGCAGGTTTCGCACGGAATCATCGTCTAAATTTCTCGTCATCATTTACAACCACGTGTTAAGCTGACTGGGCCAGGTGAGGCCCCATGTTACTTTAGCAAGACCAGTAAGGAACTTAAAATTGCAAAACGCTGCTGCGAAAAGTGAAACTATGTGATTTATTGATACTGTTGTTGCTCTCATGTGCTGAAGGCACTTACTGAATGGATTACTAAAAATGGATAAAGTGAGCCTCCCATGATCATGGGAAACGACACCCTAAATGAAAATTTAAATTTTTTTTGCACGTAAAGAAACAGTGAATGGTTGTAACGAAATGCTAAACACTTCCATCCTGAAAAAGAACAGTTTAACAACAATATAATGAAGTATACCTAATTCCACAAACAATTTGGCGGCAAAGGCGGCGATCGCCCTTGATTCCGACCCGACCGCTCAGTTCAAGAGCTTCCCGCAGAGTGACCCACTCTGACGGCCTTCTCTAGCGGTTCTGTCCACCCTGGAGGGGAGGGGAACCTGTTATCAACGTGGAACTACCCCTGGCAAACAGGTGCGTCATCGCTGCCTTTACACCAAATTTTAGTTGGCATTAACCAACCTGCAGAGTGACCACATCTCTGGCTTGCCGCTGGTAGCAGACGAACTCTTAATAAAATTTAATTAACCCAAGGAAACGTAGAGGGATTAAGGAAAGGAAGTGCATTTGTGTAGTTATAAATTAAATAAACAGGTAGTCCATTTCTTCACTCGGGTTATAACTCTTCTTAAATTTATAAAAAATATTGAAAGTATCCCAAATATTTATCGCATTCAGTATAATGCAATGGAACAACGTAATTATAAAGAGATGGAACAAGCTGTTCCCTCTCCTCGCCTGCTCCTCATAGTCAAAAAATGCACTAAATGGGTCCTTGCCATGGAAGAACACATTTGGACATTTTTTTCAAACCACTCCTTTTTTGTATTAACTCTCAACCACTGCCTGGAGGAGACACTAGCTATCAGTTAGGCCTGTTAGTCACGTATCTACTAAGCCACTGTCAGGAATACTAGATATACATCAACCATTTTGTCTGAGACATTGACAGAGCCTGTTTAGATAAACCTTCTTTTTGAACAGTATATAATAGGTAATTATGTTCATTTTCTAACAACATGTCACATCAGAAATAAAGGAAATAATCCATACTACTAAGCCAACTGAATCAGTCACATAGAAACTACAAAATGTACATAAAACATTTTACTCGTACTGAACATACTTCAGCAATACAAATAAGTGCCCTGTGCACTCGTCTTCCCCCTATTGAACATCACAAGAAAAGGAACATAACTACCGTGGATAGTATTTCCACTTTGGGTACCACAATTCGTCAAATACAACATAAAACTATCAAACACTATCAAGAATTTTTTCTAAATTATTTTTCTTTCATATTCAGGAACATTGTTAAGCAATGTACAACAGATAACATCACCTTTAGATTGTTAAGCAATGTACTACAGACAACATCACATTCATGATCCTATAAAGTAGGCAATTACAAAAAAAAATACGCGTAACATAATGCTCAAAAACAAAGTCACAAAGTTCCTGGTTAATCGTTCATGAAAGTTCACAAGGGACAACTTTGCACTGCTATACTCGTAATGTAACCACATCACGCCACAAGAATACAACATTGTTACGCAATACTCATAACTTTATGACCGATGAGTATACTCCATTCTTTCTTTCAGTTGGAGCTGTATTGTAACTGACCGCGAAGAAACCTTTGTAACCATTAGTTGTGGCTTGTACAGTGCAAATTGGCTCCTCATCACACCAGAAGAAAATAAATCTTAAGGCAAATCACTCTTCTAGCGACAACACATTCCATGACTATCATTTGTTTCAAAAGACAGACAAAATACAACACTCATAATGATGATCCCAATAATATTTACTCAATGATGTAAAGCTCATAACAACTCACCTTATAACCCAAAGTCCATCTATTTAACAGACGAACAAACAATATATTGCAAAAAAATAAAAAAACTATCACTGCACCAACTCATTAACTTGAAGCACTTTCTTTGACACATCTTTGACATAACGCCTTCACTGACACACAGGGTATCATCTAAGGACAAGTGGACGGCCTTCTTCCAAAGTCACTTGGAGGATCGACACGTTGGGACCACACGCATTGCACGATTTCGTCGCAGTGAGAAGGAGCATAGCTTCCTTGTACTTTTTGCCTCTTCCGCTGTTATCGAGTGAGTTCTCGCACATATGCTGAGTTTCTATACATTCGTCATTAGCCCCTCATTTCTATCATCAGTGTTATTTCTCGCCCAAGATATGATAAACACCCATTTGCTGTATCTCATAACATGACGTTTATTAATCCCGATCTGTCCTCTGCTCGCTACTACACGAATCCACCAGCTATTGTTACAGAGACGTTATTTTGCACCCTTAAATATCCCCCTTATTTCACAGCACTATTCATCCAAGTGTCTTCAAAGAGATCTTCTCTTATTACCTACACTTTCTCAAAAAATGGTTCAAATGGCTCTGACAAGGGGAGGCCGCCAATTGTGAAATTCAGATTGGATTCATACTGCGCATAATAAAAGCTCATGACCAGCCGTTGTCGAGAAAATCGACAGTTAAAAGAAACCGTTGCGGTGAAATACTCTCAACGATTAATAATTTTCAACAGCGTCGTGGCGCAGCGGTAAGCGCTCGGGTTCGTAATGAGAAGGTCGCCACATCGAATCTCGCACCATGCAATTTTTTTTATTATTAGTTTTTTGTAATTCATTAATGAATTGCTTATGCATGTTGGTGAAGGCGGATCGCTCTCCAACTGCACCGCCTCCATTTTTCCGTTTGTTTAACAGAGTGTACCAAAGTTTTCACGCCCGCACTGATTTTCGACGATGTTATAAGTTGCGCTAGGGACCGCATCTACCTTCTTTCGAAGTTAGCAGGCAACCACGCTCTTATGCGGCGGCTCGCTTCGGCCCATTCAACATCTGTCCTTCAAGTGTAACGAGCGAGTAACGGAGTTTATATTTCACACCTGCCACAGCAAATTTGTGTTCGTGGGGTCTCTATTATAATTCGAACGTTTGACTTACGCTATACGTAATCGTTTCGGAATATCGTTTCTACGTCTTCCGTTAACTATACGTGGTTAACATTATGAAGACAATTAATAACATTTGTGAAATACAACTTTGTTTGCGGAAAACAGAATGATGTTCGAAGTCGTCAGTTTTTCCACGACAAACGACTTTGAACAACTTATAATATGCATAATTGTTGCAACTGATTGCCGGGAATTATATATATATATATATATATATATATATATATATATATATATATATGTGTGTGTGTGTGTGTGTGTGTGTGTATACATTTGAATTACAAAAAACAAATACTAAAAAAAAAAGGTTGCATGGCGCGAGATTCGATCCGGCGACCTTTGGATTACGAACCCGAGCGCTTACCGCTGCGCCACGACGCTGTTGAAAATTATTAATCGTTGAGAGTATTTCACCGCAACGGTTTCTTTTAACTGTCGATTTTCTCGACAACGGCTGAGAAGTGCATCTTGGTGCTTTGCTACATTACACCTCTGGCCATGAGCTTTTATTATGCGCAGTATGAATCGAATCTGAATTTCACAATTGGCGGCCTCCCCTTGTGAGCACTATGGGACTCAACATCTGTGGTCATCAGTCCCCTAGAACTTAGAACTACTTAAACCTAACTAACCTAAGGACATCACAAACATCCACGCCCGAGGCAGGATTCGAACCTGCGACCGTAGCAGTCGCGCGGTTCCGGACTGAGAGCCTAGAACCGCTGGACCACCGCGGCCGGCTACACTTTCTTATTTAACCATGTGTACTGTCCTTATGACTGTATCTTGACACAGTTCCTTCCCACCACCTACTAATTCTTTAAGTTCTAGAGAAGCACCAGCTTCACGTTGGAAAACGTTTGACCATAGTGACGAAGAATGTTATCAGTTACTCACCCCTGTTACCATGTCTGAGTATCCATCGGTTCCTCATCTACTAGTCTCATCTTACCGCAGTTCTAGAAGTCATTATCCACCTACTGTCCTAAGCATTATCTCGATTTCTGCAACTGTGACCAGCGGTTGACCTTCTTGCTAGGCTAATGAACTTCAGGGCTGCCGTCGGAACGTCAGTGTGTAACCTCCGGCATCGGCGACGAGGGACACGCTCCTCCCAGAGACGCTGCTAGCGTGTGGACAGCTGCGTTCTGGCGTTCCGCCTGGTTCAGTGACACTGGCCGCGGTACTCCGCTGCAAGCTGTTACGAGCACATAGCGGAGGGGAGCGCCGCGCCACCAGGGCTCACATGATGGTGCACCCCCACTCTGCTCTCCCCATTCGGGCAGACACAGGTGGTGCAGGGCGGAAGCCTGCTTGTCGGGCTACGTTGCCTCCTCGGCCGCCCCTTCACAGCGCCGATTTTGGTGTGAACAACCTCTTGCTGCTGCCTGGTGCGATTCCTTCTTCCTTGCTCCAACACGCTTGCATATTACAAGAGTTACAATCAGAGAGAAGTGGTATAACATCCAGGCAACAGTTCCTTTTTTCTTTCATACTAGATCCTCTGGTTAACATATAAATGAAGATGCCTGACTTAGAGGTCTTCACTTATGTGTATTTTTCATCGATTCATACATTTATTCCTAACATAACATTCTCTTAAGAGTGTATAATATACTTTACATTAAATGACTGCAATGATAAGTAGTTTGTTCCAGTTGACCTTTAGCAACTTGACAGTTTGACATTTAAAAGCAATTACCTTCAAAACGTTTGCTAAAATTAAGGCTTACACTATTTACAAATCATAAATCCGGCGTCTTTATGTTTGCTTTGACATTAAGGAGTCATATTTACAAAACTAACAGACTGACCTACTAAAAATATTTAAACACACTCCGATTATCACAGCCTGACAATCAAAAATAGGAGATACATAACCCTTCTTTGTGTAATTTCTGTTTAATTACCTTTCAGTTAGAAACAAGTGGGACGCACACAAAAATTAAAGAGCTTGTTTACTTTTAATTTCATTAGCACATTATCTTAGCAGTTGCAGAGAGATGATGCACAACACGTTGGAAAAAGGGAAAACATCTTGTTGACAACCTCTCATGGATTATATCATGCATTAGGTTCAGGTAAAGGTAAAATTTAGGATTGGTTCTTTACCGAAAAGGGAACAACATATAACTAACCGTCACCACACCTCTTCTTTACAGGTCATTACACCTTATCTCTTGACACTGACTAATCGCTCCATTCTAAGTTATATTAGAACAATTATAATTCCAAGCACTACACCCTTCAAAGGCTGATTACTTCCTTGTCCCTTCGACTTACAATTACTCTGATTTAAACACTGACAGTGGCATCTTTCGATGTCCCAAATCTTTTACATGGAAAAGTCCACTAAGGATTCCCCTTGATGACACAACCATATTTACACAAATAGGCAAATTTGTCAAATTACAACTTAACAATTAAGAGCTTAATTAGGACGATTTCGTTACCATCATTGTCCACCTTTTCTCACACATTGAGACTGTTTCCAACTAATATTCTTCTCGGGATACTGACTAACATTGAAATCCATTGTATATCTTTATTTTCCGGTCACTTCACCAGCAGTTATTGCCATCCTGTTACGTCAAGGTTATTTTCAACTTGCCATCGCCTCCATTATCTGCTATTAAAAGTTTATGAGAACATGATAACTAAGAGTGCACATAAATTCACACACCAGATACAAATTATCAAGAACGCCCTAGCACATCTGACCTAAATCGCAGATATAGGGCATTAGGAATTAATTTTATACGTTACCAGTTCAGGTTTCCTGATCACTTTGGCATAATGCTAGGAGCTTACCATCCCTTTTACCGTGTTTTATCATCTGTTCAGTTCTACTTCGCTCCTGTGGTTCTCTTACCTATGTTTTTGCAGTATCTGACACACACTCTTACTTTCCCTGGAACATATTGCAAAGCAAACTCTATTCCTGGAACTCACTAACAATCTCACGAAAACCTCTCATCTCATCTGCACTAAATGCTCTGGTATCCTTCACCCAGCAAGCAGATCTCCTATCGGTGCTACCACCATCCTCTCTTAACCTACAGCTTCCTGAGAAGTAACAAAAAAAAAAAAAAAAAAAAAAAAAAAAAAAAAAAAAAAAACCATACCCGCGCACTGACGGAGCTAATAGCACAAATCTTCATCAATAGATTCTCTTCGTTCATATACTTCAGATATCCTCAAAGTGTGTCCATCTCCTATAACAGCACTCAAGATGTAACCAATACCTCTCAATTATTTTTTCTACACCCACTGAATACCCAAAATTAATCCTTCGATGATCTTTACACCAACCATGTGACTAGAAATTGCCAAGTAAAAAATTTATCTTTCATTCTCGGAATACCTTCATGTCTCTTACACAGTGCAGATCTCGTGACTTCCATCCGCGAATAGTTTCGACGTCGACGGCGTTCTCGTGAACCACTCTCTTCACACGCATCGGTGGCACATACACATTTAAAAACTTGGTAGCAAGAAACCTGTGTTTCTTAGATAAGCTATGACCTTTAATGAACACTTTGTCTCCAGTTTTCAATATTAATCGGCGTATCTTTCCCTTTTGTCTCTTCTGCCGACTTAGAATCTGTTTCCGAATCACTTTAATTGCTAAGATGACAATTTCACTATGCCTTCGCTTCACTCTTGTAAGAAACTGCACTAACTCTCTAATCCTGTCACGGGTGGCTCGATTCTGCAACACCATGATGGGACATAGGCCTAACCATATTCCCGTTGATGGTCTGATTCTACATTTAAGTTAAAGGATGCCATTGCACCTTCATTAACATTTACCGATTCGTCAAAACTCAAGTGCACTTCCCCCTCATCAGTTACGACTGTATTGAAACCATTGGGTATGTTTAGTGTAGGTTGGAATTTTCTCAAAAATTCCGGGCCTAAAATGGCTTCGACTGTCAATTTTGACATGATCAAGAACACTACGCCCATCATCTGCCTTTTACATTTGAAATCGATCTGGCTGTGATGCCTGACCTCGACGCACTTTCCTTGTACTGCTCCGCGGACTTAGGTTCTCTGTAGTGGCAAAGTCGGCCATCTCATCTCTCCCCCGCAACAACTGAAGACATCCTCCTCAAGACTGACACTTGACTGCCTGAGTCTAATACACAAGGTATGATATCGTTATTTACAAGTACACTTACAATGGCTAATTTAAACATTTATGTTTCTTCGCTCTCTTTCAATAATACCTCTCTCGTTTCGCCATAAACTACCTTCGAAACTACGCAACTATTTACAGGATCACTATACTCAGGAGTCGGACGTGTCAGTCATCTTGCTTCTCGGGAATCATCGTCACTCCGTGCATTATGATGTGGGTCAGCTGATCGGATTTCCACACCAACGGGTGGTGAGGGATGATTATATCTCGCTCCGTTCCCGTAGGAATTCCTCCGGTACTGATTATGACCACAATTACCTCACATTGCAAACCCACCACCACTCCTGTTATTAAAATATCGGTGTTGTTGCTGTTGTTGTGGTCTTCAGTCCTGAGACTGGTTTGATGCAGCTCTCCATGCTACCCTATCCTGTGCAAGTTTCTTCATCTCCCAGTACCTATTGCAACCTACATCCTTCTGAATCCGCTTAGTGTATTCATCTCTTGGTCTCCCTCTATGATTTTTCCCCTCCACGCTGCCCTCCAATGCTAAATTTGTGATCCCTTGATGCCTCAAAACATGTCCTACCAACCGGTCCCTTCTTCCCGTCAAGTTGTGCCACAAACTCCCCTTCTCCCCAATTCTATTCAATACCTCCTCATCAGTTGTGTGATCTACCCACCTAATCTTCAGTATTCTTCTGTAGCACCACATTTCAAAAGCTTCTATTCTCTTCCCGTCCAAACTATTTATCGTCCATGTTTCACTTCCATACATGGCTACATTCCATACAAATACTTTCAGAAACGACTTCCTGACACTTAAATCTATACTCGATGTTAACAAATTTCTCTTCTTCAGAAACGCTTTCCTTGCCATTGCCAGTCTACATTTTATATCTTCTCTACTTCGACCATCATCAGTTATTTTGCTCCCCAAATAGCAAAACACATTTACTACTTTAAGTGTCTCATTTCCTAATCTAGTTCCCTCAGCATCACCCGACTTAATTCGACTACATTCCATTATCCTCGTTTTGCTTTTGTTGATGTTCATCTTATATCCTCCTTTCAAGACACTGTCCATTCCGTTCAACTGCTCTTCCAAGTCCTTTGCTGTCTCTGACAGAATTACAATGTCATTGGCGAACCTCAAAGTTTTCATTTCGTCTCCATGGATTTTAATACCTACTCCGAATTTTTCTTTTGTTTCCTTTACTGCTTGCTAAGTATACAGATTGAATAACATTGGGGGGAGGCTATAACCCTGCCTCACTCCGTTCCAAACCACTGCTTCCCTTTCATGTCCCTCGACTCTTATTACTGCCATCTGGTTTCTGTACAAATTGTAAATAGCCTTTCGCTCCCTGTATTTTTCCCCTGCCACCTTTAGAATTTGAAAGAGAGTATTCCAGTCAACATTGTCAAAAGCTTTCTCTAAGTCAACAAATGCTGGAAATGTAGGTTTGCCTTTCCTTAATATTTCTTCTAAGATAAGTCGTAAGGTCAGCATTGCGTCAAGAGTTCCAATATTTCTACGGAATCCAAAGTGATCTTCCCCGAGGTCGGCTTCTGCCAGTTTTTCCATTCGTCTGTAAAGAATTCGTGTTAGTATTTTGCAGCTGTGACTTATTAAACTGATAGTTCGGTAATTTTCACATCTGTCAACACGGGCTTTCTTTGGGATTGGAATTATTATATTCTTCTGGAAGTCTGAGGGTATTTCGCCTGTCTCATACATCTTCCTCACCAGATGGTAGAGTTTTGTCAGGTCTGACTCTCCCAAGGCCGTCAGTGGTTCTAATGGAATGTTGTGTACTCCAGGGGCCTTCGACTCAGGTCTTCCAGTGCTCTGTCTAGTTCTTCACGCAGTATCGTATCTCCGATATTATTTTCATCTACATTCTCTTCCATTTCCATAATATTGTTCACAAGTACATTGCCCTTGTATTGACCCTTTATATACTCCTTCCACCTTTCTGCTTTCCCTTCTTTGCTCAGAACTTGGTTTCCATCTGAGCACTTGATATTCATGCAAGTGATTCTCTTTTCTCCAAAGGCCTCTTTAATTTTCCTGTAGGCAGTATCTATCTTACCTCTAGTGAGATAACCCTCTACATCTTTACATTTTTCCTCTAGCCATCCCTGCCTAGCCATTTTGCACTTCCTGGCGATCTCATTTTTGAAACGTTTGTATTCCTTTTTGCCTGCTTCATTTACTGCATTTTTATATTCTCTACTTTCATCAATTAAATTCAGTATTTCTTCTATTACCCAAGGATTTCTACTAGCCCTCGTCTTTTTACCTACTTGATCGTCTGCTGCCTTCACTACTTCATCCCTCAGAGCTACCCATTTTTCTTCTACTGTACTTCTTTCCCCCATAGCTGTCAATTGTTCCCTTATGCTCTCCCTGAAACTCTGTACAACCTCTGGTTTAGCCAGTTTATCCATGTCCCATATCCTTAAATTCCCACCTTTTTGCAGTTTCTTCAGTTTTAATCTACAGTTCATAACCAATAGATTGTGGTCAGAGTCCACATCTGACCATGGAAATATCTTACAATTTAAAACCTGGTTCCTAAATCTCTGTCTTACCATTATATAATCTATCTGATACCTTTTTTTCTCCTCGATTCCTTTGCTCTCCTTCATAATCGTGATGACGCACTTGGTCATCGCTTCTCACTTCGTCAGGTCCATTGTGATCAATCTCTTCCCCGAATTCTTGAAAAAGTTGCTGGAACACCACAACATCTTGCATCCTTCGACCTGCTATTGGAATTTCTCTTCATAGTTTCGGCAGTAGCTTTGTGAGACATATCCTGATCAATTCAGCATCTGAATATGGCGCACCCAAATACTGTTTATCCATAATCACCTCAAGACAGTAACGGACGAGGTTCCGTCGGGACTATTTTCACAGTTTTCTTTCATCAGAATATTTAGTTTTATCCGATCATGTATGCCTCTCGACCAAAACTGTTCAGAAAGGCCTGAGAGAAATCTTTCTACATGACACAGTAGCAAACTGCAATCTTCATCGGTGCACTCGCCTCACCTTGCAAATGGCTACACACAAAGCGTAGTTTCATGGTGTCTCCACTGGAGATGGAATAGTATTTTCAAATTGTCGTAACAAAACACAGGGGAGCTGTTGGTTATTGGAGATTGAAAAGAGCGAATAAATTAAGACGGACAGGAAATGCTGCCTACATTCTTCCTCGTTCATGTCTATCGATTCGTCACATCCTTCTGGGGCTGATGCCACAGGAGGTCTAATATTACCTAACTGCTCCCCAAAGTCTTTAATTTCTTATGTTTCAGTAAGGCGTCTTTCATCGGCAGTGTCTACTTTACTATCGCTCCGTGAAGTTGCCGCATTGTTCCTTTGCGCATTACCCTGTTTCATTAGTTCTGCTAAATTATCCCGATTCCGATGATTAATGTCTTCCTGAGCTTGCTAAAAACTTAGTAGTGAGTGCACCTCAAGGCTGTCAACAATCGCTACTGGCTATGTTCAATCGGATTCTGAATCTACTCGCAATGTGATTTCCTTGACTGCTCTTTCTAGACCACCTATCCTACCTACAACTTTGTCAGTCCGACTCTCTTGCTGCGCCACCTGCACAAACCTTTTTCCAGCTGTTCCGTTTGTTCACTACAGATTTTATTTATTGCGTCTTTCATTAGATTTGTGTCGGTGACTCCGTTCTCCTTAGCCGAGATGTCATGTTAAAGTGCAGCTACCCGAACCTCTATCCGTTCAATAAGGTCACTTTGCATAGCATCATGTTGAATACTCAGTATTGTAGAACTCTCAGTATAATGTCGTTTATTGAAACTAAAGTACACTTCTCGAACAATCACTATATACACACTATATACACACTTGTAGACGACCAGTCATCAAGAGCGTCGGTGACATCCGTCGGAGCTGGTCCTAGCTCGGCGAGGAACTGGCTGGACCGCTGCTGCGCTGGCCTTATGAAGCCGGCGGAGGCCGGCGGAGTACTCCCACTTTCCCTGTATCTGTTAGGCGACCTCTGCAGAAAAAGGTTATCATTAGTCTCTAGCAAGTTCTGTTTATTTTGAAGAATTGTTTTCCTCTTGGTTGCGCCTGCAAGTTGTTGAGTATGTTATATGGTACACAGACGTGTCTTGAGTGTAGTCTGCCTAGCAGGGGCCGTTTGTGGCAGACGTGACACATCAGTTATCACAATATTCTCTGCGATTACGGCATCACACACATCCATGCCCAAGGCAGGATTCGAACCTGTGACCGTAGCGATCGCGCGGTTCGAGACTGAAGCGCCTAGAACCGCTCGGCCACAGCTGCTGGCTGCTCAGGATCTCTTCAAAAAACCTAATGCCGATCGTGCAATGATTGCTTTCTCCTCATCCTCCAACTTCTTACGGAGCAATTGTTCTTGATCATTAAACGCGGTACTTTGCTTGTCAAAACGAGTACTAAACGCAGTACTTTGCTAATCAAAGCGTTTAGTTTCCTCGGCAAAACGATTAATAAGCTTATCGTTCCCTTCGATTAGTTTACTCAGAGCTAAACTAAGCCAATCTGGGGTTTTACTGCTGGAATTCGCGCCCTGTTCTCGGATGGTAGCTGCGCTGGCTGCAGCCGAATAGCGGTCGTTTGCCTCCGCCTGCCCTTGCGTGGCTTCCCATAACGGAATGTCCGGCCCGGCTTTGGAGGCACATTCATAGTTCGGCGGCACCGTCGGGATACCTGCAGTCACTGCCTCCCAAACACGACCCTCGGAGCCCGGTTCAAGGTTACGCTCGCTTGCTCCTGCCTGCACAGATTCTTTATGCATCTCACCCGAATGTTCTTCCACCATATTGATACAACCTTTCCCCAATGACCTAGTAATTATAATCATGCCACTTAAACAATTTAGACCCCTGTAAAACCACTCTGTGGAATACAATGCCCTCGGCTATTCGCATCAAATTATTTCCCGCTAAACTTAATACCTTACTATTAATTGAATACAAAAGTAAAAATTATGCCTCAAAATTTCACAGCAACGCAACGCTGAGTATGGTCAGACAACAACGCCGAAAATCACGAGCACAGAGAAATGCACAAATAAATTCCTGTAAAGGGCAACAATTAGGAAAGTAAATTTTCTGTCTGATTCTATGGAAGATGCCTAGCATTCGCAATAATCCTGGCAATGGTCGCCAGATGAGTGGTTACCTTCTCCGTTGTTACCGTTTTTCTCTCTCTCTCTCAATCTATGTTTGAGTATGCTAGGTGCGCGTGTGCGAAGGCATCTCATATACATGCTGCTTATCCGCTTGGTTCAATGCTCAGAAGGATTCATTGAAAGGAGACTGGCCCAAAATTACTATCTGATTGATTAGCTGATTATTATATTAATATTTCTGAATGGATAACGCGGGGGAGGGTTCAAGCAACCAACTGAGCAAGTAATTAATTTCCGCACTCTAAAATGATAGATATTCTCTGTCCTTGTTAATTCAAATGTCTGCCCGGATATTATGACTTCAATTTAACACCAACATTGTTCTCTACACAGGATGGGGGTGTTATGATCAGTCACTGAATCCATGAAATTTAATACATATGGCTTGTTTCTATTATTTACCCTGAAACTTCACAAATCGGAGTGGCTGAGCGGTTCTAGGCGCTACAGTCTGGAAGCGCGAGACACTACGGTCGCAGGTTCGAATCTTGCCTCGCGCATGGATGTGTGTGACGTCCTTAGGTTAAGGTTTAAGTAGTTCTAAGTTCTAGGGGAATGATGACCTCACATGTTAAGTCTCACAGTGCTCATGGCCACTTCACAAACGTTTTAACCATCTCTTTTACGAACTGGTAGCTTGCTGGCGATGCAATTCGACACCACGTGGGTGATCGACACCAACGGATAACATTTTGTACTTACCCCACTGTTAATTCTTGTTTTCAATCCATACAATTATTCACATGCACAACCTATATATTACCAATTATTTCGGACGTGGAGCCTCGTCTAGGTGGCTGCCAGCAAATGGGGGTTCGTCATGAATCAAGCGACCCGTGCACAAAATTTACGAACTTGCTAAAAACACTAAGTCACATACTTTGAGCCTTAAATAACTCACACAAAACACACGCATCTGCTAACAGGTTTCACACAGAATCATCGTCTAAATTTCTCATCAGCAGTTAAGACCACGTGATAAGCTAACTAGGCGGGGTGACGCCCCATGTTACTTTAGCAAGAAGAGTAAGAAATTTAAAATAGCCAAATGCTACTGCTAAATGTGGAACTATACTATTTTTGATACTATTTCTGCTCTCGTGTGCTGAAGGCGCTAACTGATTGCATTACTACAAATGGGTAACGTGAGCCCCTCAGGCTCACCTCTGGAAAAGGAACCATAAATGAAAATTCTAATTTTTTTACAGGCAAAATTTCTAAGAAAAAACAATGGTCGTAACGACATGCTAACTACTTCCATCCTGAAAAAGAGAGCTTCAATAACAATATAATAAATTATACATCATCCCACAAAAAATTTAGTACCAAAGACGGAGATCGCCCTCGATTCCGACCGCTCAGTTCTTCCCGCAGAGCGAACCAGTTATGGCGGCCCTGTCAGGCGGTTCTCTTCCGCCCTGGAGGGGAGTGCAACCCGTTACAAACCCGGAAGTACCCCTGGAAAACAGGTGCATCATCGCTGCATCGCTGCCCTTACCCCAAATTTTTAAGTTGGCACAAACCCACCTACAGAGTAACAACATCTCTGCCGTGCCACTACTAGCAGACGAACTCTTAATACAAACACAAAGTTAAATAGTCGAAGGCAATGTAGAGCGATTAAGGAAAGGAAGGGCACTTATGTAATCATGAATTAAATAAACAGGTAGTCAATTTATTCATTCGAGTTGTAACACTTCTTAAATATGGAAAAAATGATGAAACTATCTCAAACATCTATAGTATTCAATATAATGCAACGGAACAAGCTAATTACGAGGGCAGTTCAATAAGTAATGCAACACATTTTTTTTCTCAGCCAATTTTGGTTGAAAAAACCGGAAATTTTTTGTGGAATATTTTCAAACAATCCCGCTTCGTCTCGTGTAGTTTCATTGACTTCCGACAGGTGGCAGCCCTGTACAGAGCTCTTAAAATGGCGTCTGTAACGGATGTGCGTTGCAAACAACGGGCAGTGATCGAGTTTCTTTTGGCGGAAAACAAGGGCATCTCAGATATTCATAGGCGCTTGCAGAATGTCTACGGTGATCTGGCAGTGGACAAAAGCACGGTGAGTCGTTGGGCAAAGCGTGTGTCATCATCGCCGCAAGGTCAAGCAAGACTGTCTGATCTCCCGCGTGCGGGCCGGCCGTGCACAGCTGTGACTCCTGCAATGGCGGAGCGTGCGAACACACTCGTTCGAGATGATCGACGGATCACCATCAAACAACTCAGTGCTCAACTTGACATCTCTGTTGGTAGTGCTGTCACAATTGTTCACCAGTTGGGATATTCAAAGGTTTGTTCCCGCTGGGTCCCTCGTTGTCTAACCGAACACCATAAAGAGCAAAGGAGAACCATTTGTGCGGAATTGCTTGCTCGTCATGTGGCTGAGGGTGACAATTTCTTGTCAAAGATTGTTACAGGCGATGAAAAATGGGTTCATCACTTCGAACCTGAAACAAAACGGCAATCAATGGAGTGGCGCCACACCCACTCCCCTACCAAGAAAAAGTTTAAAGCCATACCCTCAGCCGGTAAAGTCATGGTTACAGTCTTCTGGGACGCTGAAGGGGTTATTCTGTTCGAGGTCCTTCCCCATGGTCAAACGATCAACTCTGAAGTGTATTGTGCTACTCTTCAGAAATAGAAGAAACGACTTCAGTGTGTTCGTAGGCACAAAAATCAGAACGAACTTCTCCTTCTTCATGACAACGCAAGACCTCACACAAGTCTTCGCACCCGAGAGGAGCTCACAAAACTTCAGTGGACTGTTCTTCCTCATGCACCCTACAGCCCCGATCTCGCACCGTCGGATTTCCATATGTTTGGCCCAATGAAGGACGCAATCCGTGGGACGCACTACGCGGATGATGAAGTTATTGATGCAGTACGACGTTGGCTCCGACATCGACCAGTGGAATGGTACCGTGCAGGCATACAGGCCCTCATTTCAAGGTGGCGTTAGGCCGTAGCATTGAATGGAGATTACGTTGAAAAATAGTGTTGTGTAGCTAAAAGATTGGGGAATAACCTGGTGTATTTCAATGCTGAATAAAACAACCCCTGTTTCAGAAAAAAATGTGTTGCATTACTTATTGAACTGCCCTCGTATAACGAGATGGAACAAGCTGTTCCCCCTCAAGAGGTAACTCCATCCATTTACAGGCACACAAACCTCATCAAGGGAGGTTGTCCCGTATTTATCGACAGAAGATAATGCCCAGCTGCTGCTGCCTGATTGTCTCTTGGCCAAAAGTTCGTAAATCCTAATAAAAGTTACCTAGTTTGTAAATTACTTCCGCTAAAGAACGTAGTTTTTGCTCCTCCTCTCTGGTGATGGCTATTTCCTACATTGAGAAACACGATCTATGTCACATAATGTAGATTGCGTAAAAGGGTTCATGATATGTGCACGTGCATATGACCCATGAAAGGTAATGGAGGGAGTGGTTTAGCAACGACACAGAAATTGGGAACCATACTGCGATGTCATTGGCTGATATCATCACGAGATCGACATAATGAGACTTTTTTTTGACATGACAGCTCAACGAGAGTGGTGCTTTGGACCTCGAGTAACTGAGTTGAAGTTATGGATACCTGGTAAGGTTACTAATATTAATGGAAAATACGTAGAAAATGGAAATACAACAAGAAATTTGGATGTATGTGGTACTTACATGCTTGCTCGGTGTATGAAAATCATTGCATTCCTCCACCTGTGGGATTGATAACTGACGGTGCTCTGTGGCTTTACGTTCTGCGGAATACCCTTTTCGTCCACATGTGGTTTTGCACTATAAGTCATAAAATGAAAGAAGCAGTATTTAAAGATATGGAGGAGATGATCACAACCACGTAGGACACCGAAACAGCAAGATTCCCCATCAATACATGGATTCACTGCTCAGGATCAAAAATGGCTCTGATCACTATGGGACTTAACATCTGGGGTCATCAGTCCCCTAGAACTTAGAACTACATAAACCTAACTAACCTAAGGACGTCACACACATCCATGCCCAAGGCAGGATTCGAACCTGTGACCGTAGCGGCCGCGCGGTTCCAGACTGAAGCGCCTAGAACCGCTCGGCCACAGCTGCTGGCTGCTCAGGATCTCTTCAAAAAACCTAATGCCGAGAAGTTTGCTACCCAATCACTGTGGAATGTGAAATTAAATGCAGAGATTATCACTTTCGGACAGCAATAGTGCCACCTCTTGCTTTTTCCCTCTGTTGTGATGTCCTCCACAATTCTGTCTCTAATAAACACCGCATCTGCCTTTTATTACAACCATACTGTGTGTTGCGGAAACAGCATAGTTTACACCATGCGATTTTATGCGAGGAGTCGGGGCAAGCAATGTATTTAACACGAAATTCTTCGAGAACCTTCATATATAAATAATGCTCTAAGCCCCCCTATTCTAACTCCGACTTTTGCTGTTCCACATGGATTAAAAAGAACGCGAACTGACTGTAAATGACCCTGCAAGTGGAGTAGAAGAGAGTTTGGCACCTGCAATAATTTAATTTGATAAATAAGATAAATAAAGGAAAGTTTCATTAACGTAGTGAGAAATGAAAGGGTTGCTCTACCGATCTATAGAATGATAGTTCTGTCCAAAATAACAATTTCATTTATTATGACTAAACTCAAAATAATAAACAAAACACATGAAACATTTACAATACGTCGAACTGGATACTCAAATAAATGCTGTGAAAGTGAAGTTACCATAAACTAGCTTGTGACATTTACGACCAAGTGGTATGTGGAGCAAATTCCTTCCAACTCAAATCTTAAGAGAAACACACAGCCAATCCAACATTAATTGCTGTTACAGTAGTGAGAACTCAGACAATGAACACCGAAGACAGAACCACGTTAGAAAATACGAGAACAGGCATTATCACATAGCAAACTTTCCTAGTCTGCCGGTGCTGTGGACATACATTACCAAGCTGTCTTCTTAACTGCAAGGACACGATCTGGCGTATCGAAGGCGATGGCTGGTTGCTTAGAAGTCCAGTCGTGGTGATGATAATGTCGCCAGTATAGCCCGAAACAAATTATCCAGATCTGGTTCTTCCACACTAAAGACTTCCTAGCAATACAAATAAGCCTCTGAGGGAGACGAAGAAGGCTCGTCACACAATCACTGACGGTACAGTGATTGATTTTAACAAGTGAAGTCACACAGTAACTCTGATAAAGTCAACTTTAGCCAAAACTGCTCAAGATGGACAACAAAGGCGGCTTTCATTCAGAGCGCTCAATTGCCAACTGCACTCAGAAAGTTACGTTGAAGTAGAAACTTCAGCAACTTCATCATACAGTTACAATTAAATGAAAATATATAAGACAGGCAACGGAAGGCAGGTTGTCCAGAGATTCGAGAGCTCAGTCTTTTAACCTACTCCGACCGAAAGACGAGAGCAGACACCCCTCAAGAGGACCCGTACAAGCTGAACACAGAACATTCCCGCCCCCACAACAGTGACCCTGGTTAAACGTTCCTATCAAGCAACTCGAAAACCGGCGGAAAATTCCACTCTATTGTCAAAGCACTACCATTCCACCAATGGAGATTCTTGGCGCCAATTTCTGCGCCGATTTTGCTATGTCACGGAGCTATGCCCTGAGCAAGCCAATCACAGTTACGATTTTGCAGAAAACGCGGGAATTTGCCCGCCGAGACTGCCTGGGAACACAAGTCATTCCCATGCGTCGCTCGTGGCCCGTCAGAAAGTGTTTTCACTAAGTTTATGCGAAGTAATGGAATCTCTAGCCCAGCCGATCCTTCAGGCCCCTGTGGGCGTCTCATCCCCGCTCTTATGACAGTGTCGGCGTCTGGACAGAATCCACTCGATTCTCCCAGCCCCGTTGGCATAATTCGTTCATCCCCAGCAGAGCACTCTTGCCTTTCCGGACCGCACAGGCGACGAGAGACGCAGCGTGAGAGGAAATAGCTACTCTTCACAGCATGCAATTAGAGAAGAAAATATTTAGATCTTCTTGGTTCTCAATACTAGCCTTGTAATGACCATACTCGGCTATACTTCCCCAAATCGATATACTCAGAGTAACGTATAAATATGAGAGGGGGAAAGCCACTGTGTGCATCATAAAGGCATGCCACCTCTCAAGCTTTCTGTGAGATCAATCGATCTCAGCATGATAATGTCAGTGTAGCACTTGACACAGATCTCTAAATCATGGTGGAAAAACAAAATGTACGGCGGTGCACAAGGCTGTAGTCTTACATAGCTGAGAAGTGTTACAGGAGAAAAACAATGTATCAAATTGATTATGAAAGAATAACACAGGAAACCTCTCTTGTGATTGATAGTGTGTGAGACCACATGAGTTCCAAAAGAAATCTGTTGGAATTCGATTACTCGATAAATAGTACAACTCCCAAGGCTGTCAATTCCACTAAATACCTGGGTGTTAAAATTACGAACAACTTCAGTTGGAAAGACCACATAGATCATATTGTGGGGAAAGCGAGCCAAAGGTTGCGTTTCATTGGCAGGACACTTAGAAGATGCAACAAGTCCACTTAAGATACACACTACTCTCGTTCGTCCTCTGTTAGAATATGGCTGCGCGATGTGGGATCCTTACCAGGTGGGATTGACGGAGGACATCGATAGGGTGCAAAAAAGGGGAGCTCGTTTTGTATTATCACGTAATAGGGACGAGAGGTTGGCAGAGATGATACGAGAGTTGAGATGGAAGTCATTAAAGCAAAGACGTTTTTCGTCGCGGCGAGATCTATTTACGAAATTTCAGTCCCCAACTTTCTCTTCCGAATGCGAAAATGTTTTGTTGAGCCCAACCTACATAGGTAGGAAGTATCATCAAAATGAAATAAGAGAAATCAAAGCTGAACAGAAAGGTTTAGGCGTTCGTATTTCCCGCGCGCTGTTCGGGAGTGGAATGGTAGAGAGATAGTATGATTGTGGTTCGATGAACCCTCTGCCAAGCACTTAAATGTGAATTACAGAGTAGTCATGTAGATGTAGTTGTAGATGTAGACTTGGTCCTTCTCTAGTACATGCAACAAAATTTTACACAGGTCTGTGGAAGCGACTTCGATCACTGGTCGTCTGCTCCTGTGGACCAATGCAGGTAGATTTAAGGGTATCACCACATATATTTGATGTCAACTTTTGGGAAGCATTTTTTCCTGGTATTTCGGAATAGAGAGATGCATAATATTTTATCGATTTCTCTACTGTGCGATGACACCAAAGTACACTCCTGGAAATGGAAAAAAGAACACATTGACACCGGCGTGTCAGACCCACCATACTTGCTCCGGACACTGCGAGAGGGCTGTACAAGCAATGATCACACGCACGGCACAGCGGGCACACCAGGACCCGCGGTGTTGGCCGTCGAATGGCGCTAGCTGCGCAGCATTTGTGCACCGCCGCCGTCAGTGTCAGCCAGTTTGCCGTGGCATACGGAGCTCCATCGCAGTCTTTAACACTGGTAGCATGCCGCGACAGCGTGGACGTGAACCGTATGTGCAGTTGACGGACTTTGAGCGAGGGCGTATAGTGGGCATGCGGGAGGCCGGGTGGACGTACCGCCGAATTGCTCAACACGTGGGGCGTGAGGTCTCCACAGTACATCGATGTTGTCGCCAGTGGTCGGCGGAAGGTGCACGTGCCCGTCGACCTGGGACCGGACCGCAGCGACGCACGGATGCACGCCAAGACCGTAGGATCCTACGCAGTGCCGTAGGGGACCGCACCGCCACTTCCCAGAAAATTAGGGACACTGTTGCTCCTGGGGTATCGGCGAGGACCATTCGCAACCGTCTCCATGAAGCTGGGCTACGGTCCCGCACACCGTTAGGCCGTCTTCCGCTCACGCCCCAACATCGTGCAGCCCGCCTCCAGTGGTGTCGCGACAGGCGTGAATGGAGGGACGAATGGAGACGTGTCGTCTTCAGCGATGAGAGTCGCTTCTGCCTTGGTGCCAATGATGGTCGTATGCGTGTTTGGCGCCGTGCAGGTGAGCGACACAATCTGGACTGCATACGACCGAGGCACACAGGGCCAACACCCGGCATTATGGTGTGGGGAGCAATCTCCTACACTGGCCGTACACCACTGGTGATCGTCGAGGGGACACTGAATAGTGCACGGTACATCCAAACCGTCATCGAACCCATCGTTCTACCATTCCTAGACCGGCAAGGGAACTTGCTGTTCCAACAGGACAACGCACGTCCGCATGTATCCCGTGCCACCCAACGTGCTCTAGAAGGTGTAAGTCAACTACTCTGGCCAGCAAGATCTCCGGATCTGTCCCCCATTGAGCATGTTTGGGACTGGATGAAGCGTCGTCTCACGCGGTCTGCACGTCCAGCACGAACGCTGATCCAACTGAGGCGCCAGGTGGAAATGGCATGGCAAGCCGTTCCACAGGACTACATCCAGCATCTCTACGATCGTCTCCATGGGAGAATAGCAGCCTGCATTGCTGCGAAAGGTGGATATACACTGTACTAGTGCCGACATTGTGCATGCTCTGTTGCCTGTGTCTATGTGCCTGTGGTTCTGTCAGTGTGATCATGTGATGTATCTGACCCCAGGAATGTGTCAATAAAGTTTCCCCTTCCTGGGACAATGAATTCACGGTGTTCTTATTTCAATTTCCAGGAGTGTATTTATAGCCCATAGTATTACTCCATTGGACGTTATAAAAATAAAGAGGAGAGAGAGAGACTGTGCTGTCAATGAAGTCTGACACCATTACATTGTAATATTTTTGGAGCAGTAACCTTAGGAATATGATAAAGAAGATCAGGACACATACGTGTGATTTAAAAGACTCTCATGTGATATTGATGAGTTGCAGGTGTTACACTTCTAAATTTCCATGTGCAGTCCACATGTACCTTTCATGATTGTGAATCTGCTCCTGTACGTAAGTGCGCTATTTCTTTCTCTACATAGTCAGTGACAGGTGGAGGGCTACGTAGCCTTCTAAATAATGAAATAGTGCTTTCAGAAAGTGATGTGACTTCCAGAGAATTAGCAGGGGTCTGTTATTTGGCTGGGGACCTCTATTATTCGTGGATTTAAACGCTATATATCGAAGACTGGAAAATTCGTAGGAATAAGGGAGATAAGCGATTCTCTGAAGAAAGAGGAATTGAGAGGTGAGATAATGTACCGCTTCTTCTATGTGTTGTGGGGAAACATATTACAACTTCTCACATACGTCCCACAAAGTGAGTGCAGTGAGAAAATTAGGAGCTAATACGATGATCCACAGCAGTATTATATATCCTTAAAAAATAAAAAACAACATCTTTCTGTGAAGTTTGAGTGACTCTAAATGGATGAAGTGACACCTTAATAGGTAGATTAAATTTACATTTACATCTAAATGCTTACATCGATAGACAACATATGAAGATTGGCGGAGCATAACCTATACCTCTGCTAATCGGTCCCATTCCTGTTCCACTAGCTTACTGAGCGGGGAAAAAGATTGCCTATACGCCTTCTTATTAGCACTCATTGTTTGTATCTTATTTTCGTGGTTCTTCTGCGAAATGTATGTTGGTGGCAGTAGAATCATTCTGCAACTAGCTTCTAATGTCGGTTCCTAATAAAGAACATCTTCATTCCCCACAGGGATTCAAATTCGAACTATCTGGCGAATGTAATCCGACAGCTGAAAAAAAATTACTCACCATGTCAAGTGGCTCTCATGATCAGTTTAACTAATTATCTATCAGTTCTATATAAACGATGCACCACCGGACAGCTGGAAGTAAGGGCTAAGGTGCCACACGTACGATTCGGGGTGGGACCGGTCATCAGACGATTATTCGTTGCAGAGATCTGTAATGAAATTTCAATCTCCCACATAGACAGGGAGAGATGACCACAGTAATAAAATGAACTATATTATTGAGTTTATGATGAGATACATTGTATAAACCTGATATCTACAACTTCTATGTTGTGCTACCTTAAGCGACTTAGTATGTGACGAAGCATTTGCTTACTTTAAGAGAGTTTAAAACAGTGGCAAAATACTGTGTCTGTGGTAGAGCATTCTCATAGCACTCCATCATGAGCCAAAAGTGAGTTATGTGTTCTACTAATGTAGCTGATATTAAGCTGATTGGAACACATTTTTGTACCTGATGGAAGAAGTATAGCCTGTGCCAAACTGCTACAGGATTTTCAAAACAAATAACGATACCTTAGCGATGTGAAAACGAGTGCAAGCTGTCTTCGAAAATGACTAGTATAGAAGTCAGAAATCTACGTTTCATGTGAGAAATTCGAGGCGCGTTGTCAACAACATCCCTATCTCTAATTGGATAAAGTGAAATTCTTAACTGAGAGAGTCTGTGTTAGGGTGGAATTGGTTAGAATTACTCGATATGTCCGAGCCGCTACTGCTTGTCTCGCAATGTCTGCAGCCAGTGGCCACTAGAAGTGGGGGATTAAGGAGAAAATTCCGGCTACCAGCTACTCGGGTCGTGATCGCAGCTGTGGGGACATGTCCTGGCAGCGGTCCTTGCAGCACCCTCTGGGTGGACGAATAGTATTCTAGGCAGTATGCTGGTAGAGTGGCGATAGAGCGGACTTGGCTGTTGCGTGAGAAGAGTCTCTTGTGCGAGTGTTTGCGCTGGACGATTGTTCTCCCCATGTATATTAGGTTCATGGCTTGGTACTCACGACAGCAGTCTTTCCGGCCTCTGAGCATCTGGTACAACTGCTATGTGGGTGCCAGGAGGTGTGTGTGTGAAGATGACTGGTGATGGTGGCCTATGGAAGATTCTGATTTCTCCGACAACTAATCGCGGCAAATACTATGGTACACATCGTTTAAGTGTACGTGTTTACAAACTGCCCTTAAGAACAATCCTCAAAGGGGAAGAGTGGTGTTCCAAAACCAGGCAGTTGCAAGATCGAATCCTGGATAGCCCCAGAATTTCCTGGCAGGTAAGCCAGTCTTAATATCCACTTATAGAGAGAAAGGTAAATCTGTCCCACACTGAGGGTATCGATTAAATTAATCAATCAATCAATCTGATAGAATGAGGGGAGTGGAAAAGGAGAATTTCCAAGATATCTACAACTGAGGATTTTCCAGGTATTCACTACTTTGTTTAGATCAAAAGAGGTGTTAGTATGGTTTCAGGATTGTAATATGTAAGTCAGTAGGAGCGCACTGTTCTGGGACAGCTTGGTCTACAGGTGCTGAACCGGAAACCCAATGAAAAGCACACTGCTGCAAACAAAGGGGGCCACAGCTGAAGGGTGATGTGATGGCCGGATGGCCACAAAATTATTAGCTTGCCCCGTTGTCATGGGCAGCAGAGTTCACTGGGATCTCAGTATGCGTTTCGCAGTTTCAGGACTAATTGGAAGTCCCTGTATGATCAACAAGCTAATACGGCGAGATGTGTCCTTAACAGTAGATGGCGCCTGGTTCCTCACTGTGCAGTGTGGTGTCTTGAGCGCGGGGGCACTGCAGCTTCAAGTGGACGGCGTTTGCGTGCCCCTCAGTGGGCTCGGAGTGCTGCCGCAATCACTGGCGCTTGGCGTAGCCCCAGAATAGCTACATTTGTTTACTCCGATCCATGATAGTGTGATTAGGTGTGGTTAACGTTTCGTGACAGTATTCCTTACGTGACTGAAATAAAAAGTGCAACAATTATTGAAATTGTGCACTGCAATCAATTTCCTGAAAAAACGTTGAAATAAAAAATATTCAACACAACGCAATTGGTTTCCTGCTAATCGATCAGTATTCCCAAAGGGGGCAGTGTCCACCAAGGAAAACCTTCCCTCACAAAAATAAATTGATAAAGGGAAATTGTTGGTTTATAAGATGATATGTGAGTTTTCTGGGACGATTCGACGTTCATAAAGAATAGTGATGAAACTGGGATGTCACAGGGATATGAATATCGAACTATAGTGATGTTACCCATAAGTGGTGAGCTCATGAGTGTACCTTGTGTTGGGCTGACTGGGATATGTGAAGATTCAAGAGCGAGAGGTGGCACTATCTTAGTCTGAGTAATTCGATCTTCCTCTCTAATTGCATGTGGTGAAAAGTTGCTATTCCTCCACATGCGGACTTGCCACACAGCGTCTCTCATGACCTGGGTGGTCTGGTGACAGGCAGGCCCTGCTGATCTTGAGAGAGTTAAGCCAACGGATGTGAGGGAGTCGAGTGAGTGCTTTCCAGACGCTGACATTGTTATAACAGCGGCGGAGACACGCCCGCAGGAGCCTGAACGAGCAGCTGGGCTAGAGATTCCGTTACTTCGCAGAAACTTAGCGAAAACACTTTCTGGCGGGCTATGTGCGAGGCGTGGGAATGACTTGTGTTCCCAGGCAGTCTCGGCGGGCAAATTCCCGCGTTTTCTGCAAATTCGTAACTGTGATTGGCTTGCTCAGGGCATAGCTCCGTGACATAGCAAAATCGGCGCAGAAATTGGCGCCAAGAATCTCCATTGGTGGAATGGTAGTGCTTTGACAATAGAGTGGAATTTTCTGCCTGTTTTCGAGTTGCTTGATAGGAACGTTTAACCACGGTCACTGTTGTGGGGGCGGGAATGTTCTGTGTTCAGCTTGTACGGGTCCTCTTGAGGTGTGTCTGTTCTCGCCTTTCGGTCGGAGTAAGTTACAAGACTGAGCTCTCGCTGCTCTGGACAGCCTGCCTTCCGTTGGCTGTCTAATATACTTTCATGCAATTGTAACTGTTTGATAAAGTTGCTGAAGTTTCGACATCAACGTAACTTTCCAAGTACAGTTGCCAATTGAGCGTTCTGCGTACAAGCGGCCTATGTTGTCTGTCTTGAGCAGTTTTGGCTAAAGTTAACTGTATCGGAGTTACTGTGTGACTTCGCTTGTTAAAACCAATCACTGTACCATCAGTGATCGTGTGCCGAGCCTTCTTCGTCTCCCTCAGAGGCGCATTTGTATTGCTAGGAGGTCTTTAGTCTGGAACCACCAGACCAGAATAATTTTGTTTCGGGCTATACTCGCGACATTATCATCACCATGAAGCAACCAGCCATCGCCTCCGGTACGCCAGATCGTGTCCGTGCAGCTACGAAGACAGCTTGGTAATGTACGTCCGCAGCACCGGGAAAGCAGGCAGTTTTGCTACGTGATAATCAGAGCTCAGCAGAGCGCGCCTGTTCGTCTTTTCTATCTTTGTTCTGTCTTGGGTGTTCATTGTATGAGTTCTCACTACTGTAGCAGCAATTATTGTTGGGCTGGCCATGTGTCTCTCTTAAGACTTGAGTTGCAAGGAATTGGCTCCACACACCACTTCGTCATAAATGTCACAATCTATATTAGGGACAACTTTACCTTCACAGCATTTATTTGAGTATCCAATTTGAGCCAATTTGATGTATTGTAAATGTTTCATGTGGTTTGTTTATTATTTTGAGTTTAGTCATAATAAATCATATTGTTATTTTGGTCGGAACTTTCATTCTGTTAATCGGTAGAGCAACCCTATCATTTCTCACTACATTAATGAAACTTTCCTTTATTTTACTTATTTATCAAATTAAATTATTGCAGGTGGCAAACTATTTTGTACTCCACTTGCAGGGTCTATTACAGTCAGTTCGCGTTTCTTTTAATTCCATGTGCAGCAGCAAAAGTCGGAGTTAGAATAGGGGGATCTTAGAGCATCATTTACATATGTAGATTCTAGAAGAATTTAGTGTTAAACACACTGCTAGCCCCGGCACATCGCAAGAGCACGAAATATACGGTCTACTATAAAATAAGCAAGATTTTTTTGGCTTACGAGGAACGAATGGGAGGACCTAAGATCAAAGGAACACAAGTTACACTTAGGGCTACCAACTCTCCTGTTTTTCCCGTGATATCCGGTATTACAGATATTTTTCTTCAATCCAAAAAAATGTTCAAATCTGTGTGAAATCTTATGGGACATAACTGCTGAGGTCATCAGTCCTAAGCTTACACACTACTTAACCTAAATTATCCCAAGGACAAACACACACACCCATGCTCGAGGGAGGACTCCAACCTCCGCCGGGACCAGCCCCACAGTCCATAATTGCAGCGCCTGAGACCGCTCGGCTAATCCGGCGCGGCTCTTCAATCCTCCCAGGCTGCCTCACTAATCATCACGTTCTTCCTACGTGTTTCATCACTGACCAGTTTTATAAGTATTAGGCCTCTAAGTTCTATTGATACTTAAAAACCATGATCAACAAATATCGAAATATATTCCTACAATAGTTTTTTTCTTTTCGTGGTTATGCGGAAAGAAGGTGGGATGGTTCAAGTGAATGCTAAAATGACATAACGTACGCGTCTAAAGGGCTCGTGAGAAGGAAGCACGCTTATTTGTTTCTCGGTCAGTACTGGCATCCAACGGATGCGCTCTCGCGTCGTATTGATCAGCAGCTATGGCATAGATAAGGTACGGAAGTATTAAAAAGGTCTTGTGAAACCGTTTTATAGATACATTTATGTTTAAAAACCCTCTTTATCTTATTTACTTCTCATCTGATTCACACAATCTCACCGTGTGCTATTTAGGCTTGACTTCAGCATCGCACGTAGAGGTAAGCTGACTGCAACCAACATTTTTGCATGCAGGTTCGTAATCGGTACGAAAACGAAGTGAACGTGTCCCCAAATGTTGAAAGTGATCTAACTATAGCTTTTCATACTGTCAAACATAATATCAGATGCAGAAGTATGGAATATGGAAATAAAATGTCGAAGGGTATTTTTCCATGAATCTAATTAGGCTCAGATGATGACATGTGGTCGAACTACAGCGTAAGCAACTGAAAAAAAAATTTTTTTTGCTCCAAAAGGAGTTCAGACGTTCATTAACGTCTTGAGAGATGCAACTAAATCAAGTAGCTGTTTCCCTATAGCAAACCGATGCCTGTAACCAAAAAAACAGAAAGATATCCCATCTAGTAGTAAGCTATTTTGGTCCTGAAGATGAACTTCATTGAACAGGCTGATGAGAGAGCCTACTCAGGTCTTCACTGAATTTTCGTAACTTAGATGTAAAGAACCTCACAGCATACTGTGCAAATAATGTAAATGTAAATTTCGGGAAGCATAATACGGTCTTTGTACTGCTTCAGAAAGAAAACTAGCATTTGGTGAAACCAAATAAGACTTGCATGTGATGCATTACGTAGATGTACAGGGTGTTTCAAAAATGACCAGTATATTTGAAACGGCAATAAAAACTAAACGAGCAGCGATAGAAATACACCGTTTGTTGCAATATGCTTCGGACAACAGTACATTTTCAGGCGGACAAACTTTCGAAATTACAGTAGTTACAATTTTCAAGAACAGATGGCGCTGCAAGTGATGTGAAAGATATAGACGTCAACGCAGTCTGTGGGTGCGCCATTCTGTACGTCGTCTTTCTGCTGTAAGCGTGTGCTGTTCACAACGTGCAAGTGTGCTGTGGACAACATGGTTTATTCCTTAGAACAGAGGATTTTTCTGGTGTTGGAATTCCACCACCTAGAACACAGTGTTGTTGCAACAAGACGAAGTTTTCAACGGAGGTTTAATGTAACCAAAGGACCGAAAAGCGATACAATAAAGGATCTGTTTGCAAAATTTCAACGGACTGGGAACGTGACGGATGAACGTGCTGGAAAGGTAGGGCGACCGCGTACGGCAACGACAGAGGGCAACGCGCAGCTAGTGCAGCAGGTGATCCAACAGCGGCCTCGGGTTTCCGTTCGCCGTGTTGCAGCTGCGGTCCAAATGGCGCCAACGTCCACGTATCGTCTCATGCGCCAGAGTTTACACCTCTATCCATACAAAATTCAAACGCGGCAACCCCTCAGCGCCGCTACCATTGCTGCACGAGAGACATTCGCTAACGATATAGTGCACAGGATTGATGACTGCGATATGCATGTGGGCAGCATTTGGTTTACTGACGAAGCTTATTTTTACCTGGACGGCTTCGTCAATAAACAAAACTGGCGCATATGGGGAACCGAAAAGCCCCATGTTGCAGTCCCATCGTCCCTGCATCCTCAAAAAGTACTGGTCTGGGCCGCCATTTCTTCCAAAGGAATCATTGGCCCATTTTTCAGATCCGAAACGATTACTGCATCACGCTATCTGGACATTCTTCGAGAATTTGTGGCGGTACAAACTGCCTTAGACGTCACTGCGAACACCTCGTGGTTTATGCAAGATGGTGCCCGGCCACATCGCACGGCCGACGTCTTTAATTTCCTGAATGAATATTTCGATGATCGTGTGATTGCTTTGGGCTACCCGAAACATACAGGAGGCGGCGTGGATTGGCCTCCCTATTCGCCAGACATGAACCCCTGTGACTTCTTTCTGTGGGGACACTTGAAAGACCAGGTGTACCGCCAGAATCCAGAAACAATTGAACAGCTGAAGCAGTACATCTCATCTGCATGTGAAGCCATTCCGCGAGACACGTTGTCAAAGGTTTCGGGTAATTTCATTCAGAGACTACGCCATATTATTGCTACGCATGGTGGATATGTGGAAAATATCGTACTATAGAGTTTCCAAGACCGCAGCGCCATCTGTTGTTGACAATTGTGACTACTGTAATTTGGAAAGTTTGTCTGCCTCAAAATGTACTGTTGTCCCAAGCATATTGCAACAAACGGTGTATCTCTATCGCTGCTCGTTTAGTTTGTGTTGCCGTTTCAAATATACCGGTCATTTTTGAAACACCCTGTAGATAATGCAATGCTTGTCTTGACTGTATCAGCAATTCCACGAAAAAGAATTGTAGTAGTTCAGCTGAAATTTATTGGAATGAAATCTCTCTTAAACGTCCCTTAAAATCATGGTCAGATGTGGCCATCGTCTTTAAAGTCATAATCAAATGTTGATCGCCTTAGTTAGACACTGGTGAATGTGATGAACATCAGTCTACATCATCATTACAGACAACAATGCGACGTTGAACTTGGTTCAAATGGCTCCAAGCACTAGAGCGACTTAACTTCTGGGGTCATCAGTCGCCTAGAATTTAGAAGTAATTAAACCTAACCAACCGAAGGACATCACACACATCCATGCCCGAGGCAGGATTCAAACCTCCGACCGTAGCGGTCGCTCTGCTCCAGACTGTAGCGCTTGGAAACGCACGGCCACTCCGGCCGGCGACGTTGAACTTGATCAATAGGATAATGTAATATGATGCTTTGTGTATTTGATAACTTAGATATTCAGCATAATGGAGTTGAAACAGAGAAAGCAGATCATGCTGGGAGAGAGTGATCACAGGCATAAAAACCACATACAAGTTTAACATGAGTAAAACGCAGAATGTAACTCATGACATCAGCACACTACCAAGATATTACGTAACTGTAAATATTTACATGAGAACATCGTGAACACTACTGCTTAACATGACCAGCGATTCTGTTGGCCAGTTTAAAATTTGATGGCATAATTTGAGTTGTCTTTTGTGTGAGATACTGTTCACCCGTAGAGCTGTCGGTACTTCAGAACGAAAACTGATATTGTCAAACTATAAAAACTAAATAGAAAAGCCCTAAGGAACTAAAATTGAATTGAGTCCTGAAATAGCCACACAACAACGAAGAAAGTACCTGTAATGAGCAAAGGGACAAGGCAGGAACTACAGTTTGATTACACTAACCAAGGGTGATGACTTTTTTATTTATCGATACTAAGTTTCTTATTTTCTTGGTGGAAGATAAGTAATTGGGTCACTACGAGCATTCCACGTTGTAGCATTTGTAGATGAAAATGAAGATACGACTAATCAACTTACAACAACAAATCAACCATAAATAGACATTGATGTATGTACGCAAATACACACACAGTATGTGATATAACATAAAATAATATGTGATAGTCGCAGCAGTTATCATAACACAGAGCGTGCTGTAATTTAGAATGCTGCAGCCGTTGTCGTTTACTTTGGCCACCTCTTCTACCAAGTGCGATGACCTTATTTGTACTGTGTCTTTCTGTTCAGCAGGAAATGAACATTCCCTTACAGCTCTTCTGGTTCGGAAGGGCTATTAAAGTGATCAATAGACATAGCTTTTTTCCTGGTGGAAGATCTACTATACAGTCAGTCTTCACCACTTCGCAGTAGTCTGTTCGATTATTATAATTTGATCTCCCAGGGAGAACACCCAGATGGTATCAGCTGTGGTGAGTGGTATTGTACAGTAGTCTCCTTCAACCTATGCCCATAAATGGGAAGGATTTATATGGTCACACTACTCGACAGCTGAAATCTGTTCTGCTCTTGATGGAGCCATTAACACCACACTGTCATTGCACAGTCGAGCTAGAATGACCAAAATTTAATAGTAGGACATGCAACATTGGGAAATGTTACAAACAAAATGTTCCTTGGGCACAAGCACGTTGCCTTCGAGCTAATACCGAGCAGAAGAGAAGCTGCAGTCCCACCATCATTCGGCCACTTGGCGACAACTCATGGATAAATTCACAGGCACAGTCTTCCTAACAATTTCTGACCTGAGAAGAAGGTAGTCGGCCTGCTGTCCTTAGCCCAAAGATGAATGTGCCTTATGTGTCACGCCGAGTTTATGTGCCACAACCACATGCATAACCAACGAGATGAGTCTCACCTCGCTCCAGGGCATGTGTGTGACAGTGCATTTCCTACCACTCGCATGTGAGAATGTGATCGGGCCCAATGTTCTCGTGCGATAATATAGAAACCACAGTTACAAATCGGGTAATACGTCAGTTTACTCTGTGTTCTCTGTCAGTAGACTTTAATTGTGACTATTATATTCTATTTCAGACGTTATATGTATGTAAGTTTTTATACTATAGCAATTCATATGCTGTGTCCTCAACACTTTTCATCATTATATCTCACGTACATCTTATTTTGAAATAAAGATTATGGACAAAAAATGGAGGCTTAGTTCTGGTTATGTTTTCTTTTGCGCTGACACTAATTATCGCACTGGGGAGTATCAGTATATCCTAGGTCTATCATATGTTTTTACATACGAATAACATAGTGTAGTTAGGGCCTGCTTATCTTGTATGTTGTAATAGACGCAGCAAACCAATTTGCACACAATAGTGTTTCCACATACTTCCTAGTTAGATTTTGATTGATGCGAACACAGGATAGAAATTTGCACACATCTGTATTCACACACTCTCTTCTTAGGTTTCGGGGCGTCATTAATCTTGCAGTGTTATTGTTTGCCATATCTGAGGACTGAACGTATACATCACACGGACATTGCGTATGGGTAACTCTATGAGTAAAATTGATTATTTTGTATAACATGTGGTAATGTGTTTGCTTTGTTTGCTTCCAATAAATTCCATTAAGACGCTTCTAGTGTTTAACACCATGTTGTATTTCATGCTGTTTATTTTGGCACTTACATAACATCATTATATTTAGTAACAATTTATCCGTGGTGTGAAACATGAATTCTTTTACAAACTTTTGTACAGGAATAGTGATCGAACGGTTTGTCATTGGTATGAGTGGGCCTTAAGTGAATTTTTGATTTGTCGTATCACTAAGAGAGGAACCAGGGAACTAAACTTTGAGAAAGGGCACATATACAAAATAATTCTCGGGAAAATTTCAACTGTAGCCTTGGTAAGGGGGTGAATGGTTAAACCAGATGAGCAATTGGTATTCTATTTGTGTAGTAGTTGATGATCCTTGATCTGGTGTGGTAGCATCTAGTAATTACCCTCAGCAATTTGACCAGTCTTAAGGATGAATCTACATCTACATCTACATTTATACTCCGCAAGCCACCCAACGGTGTGTGGCGGAGGGCACTTTACGTGCCACTGTCATTACCTCCCTTTCCTGTTCCAGTCGCGTATGGTTCGCGGGAAGAACGACTGTCTGAAAGCCTCCGTGCGCGCTCTAATCTTTCTAATTTTACATTCGTGATCTCCTCGGGAGTTATAAGTAGGGGGAAGCAATATATTCGATACCTCATCCAGAAACGCACCATCTCGAAACCTGGCGAGCAAGCTACACCGCGATGCAGAGCGCCTCTCTTGCAGAGTCTGCCACTTGAGTTTGCTAAACATCTCCGTAACAATATCACGGTTACCAAATAACCCTGTGACGTAACGCGCCGCTCTTCTTTGGATCTTCTCTATCTCCTCCGTCAACCCGATCTGGTATGGATCCCACACTGATGAGAAATACTCAAGTATAGGTCGAACGAGTGTTTTGTAAGCCACCTCCTTTGTTGATGGACTACATTTTCTAAGGACTCTCACAATGAATCTCAACCTGGTACCCGCCTCACCAACAATTTTATATGATCATTCCACTTCAAATCGTTCTGCACTCATACTCCCAGATATTTTACAGAAGTAACTGCTACCAGTGTTTGTTCCGCTATCATATAATCATACAATAAAGGATCGTTCTTTCTATGTATTCGCAATACATTACATTTGTCTATGTTAAGGGTCAGTTGCCGCTCCCTGCACCAAGTGCCTATCCGCTGCAGATCTTCCTACATTTCGCTACAACTTTCTAATGCTGCAACTTCTCTGTATACTACAGCACCATCCGCGAAAAGCCGCATGGAACTTACGACACTATCTACTAGGTCATTTATATATATTGTGAAAAGCAATGGTCCCATAACACTCCCCTGTGGCACGCCAGAGGTTACTTTAACGTCTGTAGACGTCTCTCCATTGCAACATGCTGTGTTCTGTTTGCTAAAAACTCTTCAATCCAGCCACACAGCTGGTCTGATATTCCGTAGGCTCTTACTTTGTTTATCAGGCGACAGTGCGGAACTGTATCGAACGCCTTCCGGAAGTCAAGAAAACTAGCATCCACCTGGGAGCCTGTATCTAATATTTTCTGGGTCTCATGAACAAATAAAGCGAATTGGGTCTCACACGATCGCTGTTTCCGGAATCCATGTTGATTCCTACATAGTAGATTCTGGGTTTCCAAAAACGACATGATACTCGAGCAAAAAACATGTTCTAAAATTCTACAACAGATCGACGTCAGAGATATAGGTCTATAGTTTTGCGCATCTGCTCGACGACCCTTCTTGATGACTGGGACTGCCTGTGCTCTTTTCCAATCATTTGGAACCTTCCGTTCCTCCAGAGACTTGCGGTACACGGCTGTTAAAAGGGGGGCAAGTTCTTATGCGTACTCTGTGTAGAATCGAATTGGCATCCTGTCAGGTCCAGTGGACTTTCCTCTGTTGAGTGATTCCAGTTGGTTTTCTATTCCTTGGACACTTATTTCGATGTCAGCCATTTTTTCGTTTGGGCGAGGATTTAGAGAAGGAACTGCAGTGCCGTCTTCCTCTGTGAAACAGCTTTGGAAAAAGGTGTTTAGTATTTCAACTTTACGCGTGTCATCCTCTGTTTCAATGCCATCATCATCCCGGAGTGTCTGGATATGCTGTTTCGAGCCACTTACTGATTTAACGTAAGACCAGAACTTCCTAGGATTTTCTGTCAAGTCGGTACATAGAATTTTACTTTCGAATTCACTGAACGCTTCACGCATAGCCGTCCTTACGCTAACTTTGACATCGTTTAGCTTCTGTTTGTCTGAGAGGTTTTGGCTGCGTTTAAACTTGGACTGAAGCCCTCTTTGCTTTCGCAGTAGTTTCCTAACTTTGTTGTTGTACCACGGTGGGTTTTTCCCGTCCCTCACAGTTTTACTCGGCACGTACCTGTCTAAAACGCATTTTACGATTGCCTTGAACTTTTTCCGTAAACACTCAACATTGTCAGTGTCGGAACAGAAATTTTCGTTTTGATCTGTTAGGTAGTCTGCAATCTGCCTTCTATTACTCTTGCTAAACAGATAAACCTTCCTCCCTTTTTTATATTGTCGCAGATGGTTTCCTTGTGGATGGATGTGTGGACTTTTTTATTTTTATTGTATTTTTTACTTTTTTACAGCTATTGATACTAAGAGTCAAGTAGCTAAACGTGTCCACCCCACCGAGGCAGCCCATTGAAAATTTTGCTTTTATATGTCCCAGTAACTTTCTTCGGAAGCATACACTCTGCACGAAGATTTTGTGCAAATAGGACACGCAAGCCATTTGGTTCGTCTCTTTTCATTCATGTTTAATCAAATAATTCAACCGTACGTGAGCTGAGCTACACAGAGTCTGATAACATAAAAGTTTGTTTGAATTAACAGTAAATGAATATGATGATTTCATTTCCTTTTTTTTTACCATTCTTTAGTTTAACCTGGTGCTGGCTATTTCAGTTCCTTTCTGGATGAGCTCTAGAGGTGAGAGGCGCTAGGGACATAGGACAGGGAAGTTGTAAGTATGGCGGGCTGAAACCGGCCTCTTACGGGACGTTGGAGTGCCGCCTTTGCAGGGATGATAGTGGGGGGGGGGGGGGGCGATAGAAGCTGCAGTAGTGTCATACTGAAGCCCGGACTATTATGTAGTTTATAGCATCTACCCGCCTGGGACTGCGCAGTGAAAATATTTGTTCTGGAGAAGGAAATCTGCCAACAGGTGATGGATGTGAGGGCCATGCTAAGAAAAGTGCAGTTATTAGATAAACATCTCTCGGCTCTCCAGAAAATACAGCAAACAGCACTGAATCACAGGTGCAGAAGGAACCGGAAAGAGGCGTACAGCCTCGAGTACAGTTTTTCTTAGCTTCTCCCACTGCCTGGATGCGATGGTAGCTGCTGTTTGAAAGCACACCGTCCGGTGAATTTGATGTGATGACGGGGGGCATAAAACTAGAGCGAAGTTTTAGAAAACTGAGGAAAAAATCAAGGTTATTTATTTTTGACGTTTCGCCTAAGCTGAAGTGAGCTTATGTTACTAAGAAACAATTATGTAATTGGCGGACCGATTTAATCTTAAGAGGATTATTTAGAGAGATTATTAGTTGGAATACGGGTGCAGTCAGTACTTTACCAACTAGTAATTTGGAGTTCATCTCTGAACTTGGCGCAGGATGCATTAGGACTCTCCAGGCTTTGCTCTCAACAGGAATGGCAGAGCCCATTAGCAGAGTGGGGTCTCAAGTTCGAGAGCAGATCAGTTCTAACAACGTGCTTGATGGCAGCCAGAAACAGTGGCACCGTTTGATCATATCGAACTGCCGATGTTAGTGTGCGTAACATGCAGCTTCAGCAGGTTAGGGCTAAGGAGAACTTGAAATTAAGCGTCAAGTTCAGATCTACTTTCCAGCCATTGTCAGAGCCTTCTAGTCACATGGTCTTCCACATTTCTACTGCCAGATTAACAACCACGATATTTGATATGTTGGCAGGACGAATTAAATGTCAAAACCTCAGGTCTATGATTAGGAGGTAATTCGGACCCCAACCGAGTAACTTTGTCAATCATAGTTCACTTACCTACTTTTCCTAGTTAATCGTTACGGCCCGGAAGCTCTGTAACATCTACGGGGTGAAAAGTATTTAAACCGACAAACTCCGGGAGGTTGTAGGGGACATCAAAACAAATATTTTTCCCTAATGTTATTTTTTCCTATTAGGAGTATTTAAACCGGTAGAGGAAGATTTCTCTGGCGGCAAATTAATCAAACCAACAAATACTTTTCAATTTTTTATGACCAAGACACAACACATTAACACAACCCAATTTCAATTACAGTAGATTTTCAAAAATGCCTCCATTGACACGTAAACAAAGGTTACACCGTCGAGCAGGCCATGGTACAGTATGACCTCTGCGAATCCACGTTTATGGGAACCTTCGGTCCAGGAATCGACGCACACGACGACTGAAATGTGCCGACGCCCAGTCATGTGGGAACCACAATTGTTGTCTTGTAGGGAGTGGGAAGGTTTTCCAGCAATTCTGGCAATGCTCTGAGGAGAAAATTCTAATAGTGCCTGCCTTTTAATGGCCTAGGCAGCAGATACGGCCCAATTAAACCGTCCCCAACAACACCGACCCACACATTAACGAAGAACCGCACTTGATGAGCGCTAGTAACTGTGGCATGTGGGTTATCCTCACTCCATACATGCGAATTGTGCATGTTGAAGACTTCATCACGCCCGAACGTTGATTCATCGATAAACAACAAAGAGGATGGATATGTAGGATGCATTTCACACTGTCCCAAGTACCACTGCGAAAACTGTGCTCTGGGTGGATAATCACCTGGTTCCAGGTTGTGGACACGCTGTAAGTGAAATGGACGTTACAATTGCTCTCGGAGGATTGTTCTTACATTCGTCTGATTCGTCCCCATGTTACGTGCAATTGCACGAGTGCTGATTGAAGGGCCCCGCTCCACATGCTGCAAGACAACCTCCTCAAATTGCAGCGTTCTTACCGTACGACGGCGTCCCTGTCCAGGTAATCTGCTAAATGACCCGTTCTCGCGCAGATGTTGATACACAGCAGCCATGGTCGTACGATGCGGGATACGGCGATTAGGATATTGTTGTTGATAAACCTGCTGTGCAGCTCGACCGTTGTGTTGCGCTACGTAGTACTCACCAACCATATCAGTGTACTCACTCCAGGTGTTTCGCTCCATTAGTAAGCAGAGACAATGCACTACTACACTGGTGGACAGCAGTTGCCGACAACTGAAGAGCGTAATACGGCCTCTAACAACTGAAGGGCGTAATACGGCCTGCACTGACTTAAATAATCCCCATAGGAAAAAATGGCATTATGGAAAAATATTTGTTTTGATGTCCCCTACAACCTTCCAGAGTTTGTCGGTTTAAATACTTTTCACCCTGTATACCTGAAAAGGCTGCATGCAGAATCGTGGTTTAAGAGGTCCTGGTGCTAATTCCTATTTGAGCCAGGAACGTGCCTGAAAAGGATTTTGGTTTAGCGTGGACCAGCGGCCATATGAAGAGCCATTCGAACATCTGTGTAGCTGTAGCTGTGTTACAGTATATTAAGCAAGAACTGAACGAAGAACCGGAGCTGGCCCCTAGACCAACTGTGCGAATGGATCAATCCCTTTTGCAAAAGATTTTAATTGAGCTTAAATTAATGCTCAGATAACGGGATATTATTACTTGCAAAAATATCCGGTTTTAAATAACTCTAGACTGGAGTGGGACTGATGTTTGTCCACCGGTATATCGTACTGTTTGAAAAACTCCTGCAGCGTTGGGATTTTAAGTGCATAAAATTTCTTTTTATGGGAGTTTTCTGAAGCGCATCAATTCTATAATTTAATCTTGTGGGAATCGGTTCAAACTTTGGAAGAGGGTGGATAAATGGGTAAAGTCGAAACAAAATTTTTTGTACAATAATCTCTACTCGTTTTGAGGTACTACGGTTTAAATTAGAGCTAAACGAAGGATATTATGTGAATTGAAAGTGTAGAGACCGTTTAAAGTAAATCAAATAAATAAAAAAATCATTCTTAAGATAAAATTTAAAGATCATCTTCTTAAATTCACATTCGCATTTTACGTGCGCAAAACAGGATTCTTGTGAGTTTCCTTGCGCACGCCATCTCTGTGATTCTTGTTTGAATCTGTTCAGGTTTTGTAAGAAAGTAGACAAATACATGTAATTAGTGGTCGTCCTGCTTTCTTTAGGAAGCTTTATCTGGAGCCACTATATAGCCAACATTGTTTCGAATACAATAAAGAACCTATATTGGACTAGTCGTCGCAGGAGTGAACAAAAATGTACATCGATTGCCAAGCTATGGCATTCTAATGTCAAAATCATGGTTGAGTATAAGTTAAGAACAATAATCATAAAGATTCTATCATCGTACAAAGAAGGCAAATGTATCCTGGGCAGATTTAGGGATGTAAATGAAGGGAACTAGCTTTTCGACTTATCTGGCACCGTAAAGACATCAAAATCAAAATATTTTGACTTAAACGCCAATTTTTACGAGTTAACGTCACTTCCCCAGGGTAGTGAACTCTCTTAGCTCCAAGGTGACGGCACGCTTGCGTAATGCAATTTATTGGCTATAGTTTCGTATTCACAGGAAACAATATATAATACCATATGGTTGAAGACCATACATGTAACAGCTAAAAGAAGCTTTCCTGAAGGGATAAAATTCTGGCGCGGAGATTTATTACTGTGAGCGAGGGTTCAAATGGTTCAGATCTCTCTGAGTACTATGGGACTTAACTTCTGAGGTCATCAGTCCCCCAGATCTTAGAACTACTTAAACCTAACTAACCTAAGGACATCACACACATCCATGCCCGAGGCAGGATTCGAACCTGCGACCGTAGCGGTCGCGCGGTTCCAGATTGTAGCGCCTAGAACCGCTCGGCCACTCCGGCCGGCGTTGGGGAGAATATGTGTGTGTGTGTGTGTGGGGGGGGGGGGGGGACGGAATGGACGTTAAAGCAGGTCTTTGAATCAGGTAGGGGAAGGGCTGTTCGTTTTTTTTCCCGGAGGAACAATTTCTCCCCAAAACCCACTTTTTTTTACGTGTCTGATGAGATGTGTAAGATTAAATAGACACAAATATGTCAGTTGGAATCATAAAGTCTGAAAATGAGTTCTTGATCGTATATTTGGCACTTTATTTTACAGGTCCGTCTTGATCACTCAAATTTTTACACTTCACTGTTACCGGTTTCGGATACTCCGATTTTCTGATCTGCTGCAAAGTAAAAACAGTGTGTAACCAACTAAGTTAAGTTTGCTGATGTTACATCTATAAAAGATCTATAAAAGGCCTGGTGCTACATAAGAAAGATGAAGTGTTTACATGATTAACAGCCAAGTGTACCAGCCATACATACCATAAAATATTCAGATGTAGTGGCAACGTCAAACTAAACATGTAGGTACATAGTAAGTGCTGGTCATGATCAAAATGCCTCTGGTATTTATACAAGGAAACCGACGGCAGCAGAGGGCACTATAGCTAGGATACATGAGTAACCAATATCGCAAATGGGATGGATGAATTGTGGTATGTGTAGTCATTAATTAAAATTACTTCACATGGGAAACCGAGAGTCTCACAATAAAACATTTTCTGATATACTCTACGTGGAATTGGATCCATACTTATAAGCCGCATAAATAGTGCAAATACTAATAATGTGAAGCTCCTAGCCTGGCAAGGTAAAACGTACAGTTGTATAAAAGCCGGTAGAAGACAGATCAATTACCGTAAACGTAATTGTAAGGTAATAAGCGAAGCCGTGACTATCAATTAAAAATTTAAAAATCGATAGTCGATAATAAATCCGGAGTGTGGTCTTAATGGCGGCACGTCGTGGCTTCTCTGTATAGCGGTTGAAAGGATCAGGTGAGGGGGACACGCTTGGCACCACGGTTCCCCCACTCGTAAGCACCGACCTAAGCCTGTAGCTAAGACAGGTACAAGGCAACAAACAACTTACAATGATATCAGAGTCATTAAGCACAATGAACAGCAGTTAATGCAACAGCGATACAGGAAATGACATTACTCCAGATAGTTAAAATTGAGTACAAATATGAAAAGCAATTTAATTTTTGTTAATCTCTCAATTACAGAGATAAAATGATTAAAAACTTATGTATTCTGACAGACTAATTGAAATTACTGTCTTTGAATTATATCCATTCATTAGTAAAAGTTTTACTCTATAAAACATTAATTAAAAAAACGACCAAAAGTAAAATCTGGGTTTAATTACTTAGGCCCAGTGGACTCGAATGACTCACAATACACGTAACCAAAAACAACGGAAGACACACACACACACAATACACATTGCACTGCACCGGCTAAAAGGGCCACACCTCTTGATACCACTTTGCATCAGATACAAAGAACACTAACCTTGTTCCGCCGAATCGGTGCTGCACAAAATCCGTAGCACCAAGCAGTATTTGTCATATAATGTAACCTGTCAGCAGTTTATATAATTATCCACGTTGGGTGACGGTGATATGATCAGACCACAGTGCACTACCCATCCTCATTCCACATCAAAAGTAAACAGTCGGAGATACATTCAAACTAAAGGCTTCAGTAACGGTCGCAGTAAAATAAATGTATTTGTATGCATCAACCAATATTATCCCTGGACAAATCCGACCGACTGCTACATTCACGTTAAGCTCTCACCGACAAATACACTACTCGCCATTAAAATTGCTACACCACGAAGATTACGAGCTACGGACGCGGAATTTAACCGACAGGAAGAAGATGCTGTGATATGTAAATGATTAGCTTTTCAGAGCAATCACACCTACAACGTGCTGACATGAGGAAAGTTTCCAACCGATTTCTCATACACAAACAGCAGTTGACCGGCGTTGCTTGGTGAAACATTGTTGTGATGCCTAGTTTAATGAGGAGAAATGCGTACCATCACGTTTCCGACATTGATAAAGGTCGGATTGTAGCCTATCGCGATTGCGGTTTACGGTATCGCGACACTGCTGCTCGCGTTGGTCGAGATCCAATGACTGTTAGAAGAATATGGAATCGGTGGGTTCAGGAGGGTAATACGGAACGCCGTGCTGGATCCCAACGGCCTCGTATCACTAGCAGTCGAGTTGACAGGCATCTTATCCGCATGGCTGCAACGTCTCCATCAATGAGTCAAGAGATGGAGACGTTTGCAAGACAACAACAATCTGCGCGAACAGTTCGACATCGTTGCAGTAGTAAGGACTATCAGCTCGGAGACCATGGCTGCGGTTACCCTTGACGCTGCATCACAAACAGGAGCACCTGTGATGGTGTACTCAACGACGAACCTGGGTGCAGGAATGGCAAAACGTCATTATTTCGGATGAATCGAGGTTCTGTTTACACCATCATGTTGGTCGCATCCGTGTTTGGCGACATCGCGGTGAACGGACATTGGAAGCCTGTATTCGTCATCGCCAGACTGTCGTGATGGTATGGGGTGCCATTGTTTACATGTCTCGGTCACCTCTTGTTCGCAATGACGGCACTTTGCACAGTGGACGTTACGTTTCAGATGTGTTACGACCCGTGGCTATACCCTTCAAAAATGGTTCAAATGGCTCTGAGCACTATGGGACTTAACATCTATGGTCATCAGTCCCCTAAAACTTAGAACTACTTAAACCTAACTAACCTAAGGACATCACACAACACCCAGTCATCACGAGGCAGATAAAATCCCTGACCCCGCCGGGAATCGAACCCGGGAACCCGGGCGCGGGAAGCGAGAACGCTACCGCACGACCACGAACTCCGGACCTCTACCATTCATTCGATCCCTGCGAAAGCCTACATTTCAGCAGGATAATGAACGACCGCATGTTGCAAGTCCTGTACGGGCCTTTCTGGATACGGAAAATGTTCGACTGCTGCCATGGCCAGCACATTCTCCAGATCTCTCACCAATTGAAAACGTCTGGTCAATGGTGGCCGAGCAACTGGCTCGTCACGGTATGCCAGTCACTACTCTTGATAAACTGTGGTATCGTGTTGAAGCTGTATGGGCAGCTGTACCTCTACACGCCATCCACGCTCTGTTTCACTCAATGCCCAGGCGTATCAAGGCCGTTATTACGGCCAGAGGTGGTTGTTGTGGGTACTGATTTGTCAGGACTTATGCACCCAAATTGCTTGAAAATGTAATCACATGTCAGTTTTAATATAATACATTTGTCCAATGAATACCCAATTATCATCTGCATTTCTTCTTGGTATAGCAATTTGAATGGCCAGTGGTGTAGTATAAATCACTAGTAACTACACACTGAAAAGAAAAACAACTTTCTTTCAACACGTAATGTCCACCTCTGCCCTGTTAATACCACAGGCATAATAAAACGGTTCCTGTAGACGCACAATTAAAGGAACTAGGTGGAATTCTCAGTTCACTACTGACGGACAACGCTTTGTTCCAAAAACAAAAACATTTAACATTCCCTGCTACGTCGTCGCATTACAGAACACCACATTGGGGGCTCACAAACAGGGAATGTTGCGATAAGTAATTCGCAGAACCAACTGATCCTGTTTGTTTGCCTCAAGCACTCCACGCTGCCCGTAGAGAGCGCTCAGCTGACAACGTAGTGGTGATTTACTGGCAGCGCCGTGCAAGTCCGTTGTCGGGCGGACTGGTGCACAAATTCAAGACGCCGGAGCTATGAACATCCGGCACACGGGCAATGGTGATTCGTAACAGAATAGGATAAGTGTACTAAGAGTATTCCATGTATGTAGCAAGGGTCGAGGTGTGGGTCATATGATTCCAGTAAGGGCGGATGCCTCTGGCCGATGGCGGATGCTGTGGAGTGCCACAACGTTTGTAAAGGTACCGAAGTCCGGCAGTTCATGGCCTAGGAGTAGCGTCCTCAATTAGTAATCGAAAAGCTATGGCAGTCGATTTCTAACCTAAACCTGCTCAACTGTTAAATAAAAATCAACAGAAATGGTGGACTAAAGCTTCCGGCATAAAAAGTAACTCTTGCTCCGCCAACGGACGTATCAAAGAGAGCGGAGGAATGGACAGATGTTCAGGGCACTCCCTTGCCTAGGGGTGGGAAGCTGCCCGTAAAAGACGGAAGTACGAGTGGTAATGAAGAAAATGAGGATGCAGAACGCAAAGAAAACCACTGTTAAAGACATATAAGGCGCATCAACAGGAGAAGTCGCCTGCAGATGGAAAAGTGTCATGATGATCACTCCAATGGAAAAAGGTTTCGGATTAGACACCTATTCGGATATGCGGGAAAGGGCTGACAAAGCGGTGGTAACCTTGAGTGGAAAATTTAATCACCAACGAATGGATAATACTCTATGACTCGGAGTGTAGAATGTCAGCAGTTTGAACGTGGTGGGGAAGCTAGAAATTCATAAAATGGAAACACGAAGGCTCATTCTAAATATAGTGGGCGTCTGTGAGGTGAAATGGAAAGAAGATAGTGATTTCTAGTCAGACGAATGCTGAGTAATACTAACTGCAGAAGATAATGGTGTAACAGGAGAAGCTTCGTTGAAAATAGTTTGGTAGGGAAAAGAGAATGTTATTGTGAGCTGTTCAGAGATACGGTCGTTCTCATCAGATTCGACATAAGACAAACGCCGACTGCAACATTTTAGGTGTATTTGCCTCTGTCGCAAGCAGACGATGTAAAGACACAGAAAGTTTGTAAGGATACTGAACAGGCTATTGAGTATGCAAAGGGAGATGAAAATCTAATAATTACGGGGGGAATGGAAGCAATACAAGAAGCAGTTACGGGAGGGTATGGGCTTGGCAGTAGGTAAGAGAATGTAGAAAGGCTACTTAATTTCTGCGATAATCCTCAGATGGTGATAGCGAATTCTCTGTTCAAGAATCACAGCTCGAGGATGTACTTGGAAAAGGCCTGGAGACATGTTGAGATTTCAGCTTTATTACGTCTTGGCCAGACAGAGATAACGAAACCAGATATTGCACTGTAGGCATTCAAGATGACGACATAGACTCCGAACAGAATGTAGTAATAATCCAAAGTATACTGAAATTTGAGCGAATGGTAAGGAAGAATCAGTGTGTGAGCAAGGGAGATTGCAAAAGATGTAGGTACTGTTATATGGAATACCGTGGTAGGCAGTTCAGTTCAAGAGGATTCTGATACCGCGACAGAAGAAGATATTTAAGTAGATGTGGAAGATAAAAAGTATACAGTATGAGTGTAAGAATTTAAAAGAGCTATGGAGGACTCGGTTAACGTGGTGTACGGGTTTCGTAGTTCCGCCTCCAGCGCCGAGCGGGAAGGTTGTTAATTGATCGCTTCACTGCATCGTCGCGCACATCTGGATAACTTTTCCTCAGTCTTGTTTGCATCTCTTTGTGTGTCGCATCATCGTCTGATCCTGTCAGTCGTTGTGACCGTTAGCAGTGGCGTAGTTGCTCATAATGCCCGCTATGGGTTCCAAGTGTGTTTCCAAGAAAAGGTACAGTCCGCTTTAGTTTCCGTAAATCCACGCGTTCCGTGCAGCTTGGGTCTTTGGAGATTCACTATCGGCTTGTTGACATAATCCGTGTAACATATGATCAGATTCGTTGTGCTCATTTTGAATTTGATGACTACGACTTTTCGTAAGGTTTTCGGATCCATTACAAGTAGACGGGTTGCTTTTACGTCATGATTCACACGTTTCCTTTAAGCGTTGTGTTGGGTCCATTAGTACGGCGCTTCTTGTTAACGCGGAAATGGATTATATCAATTATCGAGTCTTGAATCTCCCACCGGAAGGTGATGACAGAATGTGTTGGTCACTTATAGTCACGTGAGGGGTAGACAACGCAAACGCTGGTCCAACCAACACCAGTTGCAGTGTCATAGCATAATTCGCTCTGTGGAGGTGGTAGTTAAACGTAGCAGTCCTTTTCATCTACATTTCTGTGGTTACCGCATTCATGTCACGTATGGTGGGAAGATGGGGATAAGCTTTGTTTACAATGAAAGTGGCCATCTGCGCGGGGTATTTGTATTGAAGGCCTCATTTGAACAATGTAGAAAATTTACGTTAGCTGATTTCGTTTCTACTCCTCATGAGGTTGATGCCATATCATCCCCGACTGCAGCGGAAAAGCAGACGGATGCGCAGTTAACTGATCCCGAGTTTCCGCCTTTACCCTGTCTGCACGGTCCTGAAATTGTTGTTGCCAAACCAGCAGTGTCCGCAGTGCAACACCAGACACGACGTACGCTGGATGGTAAGGCCTCGGATACCACTTCCTGCAGTAACTTTGTAGGTTGGTGTATATTGTAGTGCTGAGTTCCGCAGCCCTTAAGGGGTTTCCGTGGAGGCGATTTGTGGCCATGAAATCCTACATGTCGGCCCAGATGTTGTGGTGTCAGACCTCTCTTCTGTGTGTCGGTCTGACTTGCAAGGATCCCATTCCACGGAGTGGGCATCTGCGGCTTCTGCGGCTCAGACTAACATTGAAACTATTCTGTGCTGACAGGGCTCTAGAATTTCGGAGGACGGAAAAATGTCAGTCTTCTTTCTTACGTGACATTTATGAATGTGCGCGGATTGCAGACGTCAGACAGGTAAAGGCGCAAAGTTACTGTTAAAGCAGCGTCAAACGGGAGGGTTAAGGATGCGATTAAAACCACGATTCATGGTAGCGGATGAAATTACTTCTTTATATCATTTGGTTCGACATCAGACTCGTCGTCGACGTGCGTGTATCACGTCTTTCAAGACAGACGGCGGCAATGTTGTGACAGCACAAAAGACATACTGCATGCTCTACATCAGTTCTTCATTGGTCTGTATGAGAAACCCATTTCTGTTGACACGTTATCCTATTTATTTGTTCAGGCTCTCGATCGTAGACTTATATTTGCTCATAATGCAGCGTTTTTAGAAGATTTTCAATGTGACGATGCTATGACGTTATTGTCAGACTGCCTTCTCGTAAGTCACGGTGATTGAACGGTCTGCGTAAGTAGTTTTATGTGCTATCTTGGCCTTTGTTGGATACTACTTTTACATTGCTTTTGAATGAAGTGTTGAACGGAGGGTTCTTAAAGTGGTCAATATGTGTTAATTCCTAAAACTTATGGCTAGGCAGCCACTGATAAAAATAGCCCGAATACCTTATTAAATTTTGATTATAAGACTGTGACGAGGGCGGTGAATAGCCGGATGTCTACGTTGCTTGGGAAAGTTTTTGCTGACCATCAAAGTTGTTGTGATGTCATATCAGTGGTTGCAGCTACTTCTGTTCATAGTGCTCTGTTATGTTTGGATTTTGGCGAGGGGTTCCTGTTGCAGATGCTGATAGCCTTTGGATTCACAACTGACGCGCGCAGTGTCTTAAATTCTTTGTTTACGGGTATCCAAGTTCGGTGTCTTTCAATGATCTACTGACAGCCCCTATTACCATCCGTAGGGCCTTTCCTCAGAGGAATCCGCTTTCAGTGACACTGTTTGCTGAAGCAATTGAGACTTTCTATGAAGAATCGTCGCTCAGTTACGAGGGTGGACACTCTTGGACGAGACGATGTCGGTGCGCGCATACGCTGATGATGTGCTGGTGTTACTCTATTCTCCCGCCGCGAATCCATTATTGAAGACTGCGTTGGATGCCTTCGCCATGTAACCGATGCCCGCATCAAAAAAGGCAAATGTCGGTTGATGAAATTGATAATGCTGTCATTCCGTGGATGGCTGTGGTCAACAGACATAAATCTTTGGGACTCACAATTGACCGTTATCAATTCTAAATGGCTACACTTAATTGGAAGTCGGTTACGGAGAAGATACTAGGAGCAATCCTAGAACATTAACGGCGTTTTATTAATCTAATTCAAAAAGTTCGGATTCTGGATACTGCGACTTATGTAAAACACATTACAAAAACAGCTGGGTAGTCGCTTTCTCTCTCTTTTTCTCTCTCTCTCTTTTTTAATTTTTTTTAAATGGTAGCCCATTTTCACTAGCATTTCTCTTTCTTTTCCTCGTTTCTCTTTTCTCATAACTCTCAAAGTGGTGTGATTGAATGAATGTGGTTGTGTGTCACGTCGTTAGACGGTGGCGTAGTCTGCTGCAGAAAGTCTGCGCTAGTCACGCAGATTCAGCAGCAGTTGTACAGAATAGCAAACAGTCGTAGTGGTCAAGTAGGCAAAGAGGTTTGCGCTACTGGTGAGAAATCCACCTGCGTTAGGTTGGTGGCGGAAATGGCATCTTTGGGTATTCCGGGCCGCGCGGAGCGTGGAAGAGGCTGGAGAAGAAAAAGCGAGGCAGTCTGCCGCCGGTACGGGAAGCGTCCACAGCTGTGCTCCAGTCGAAGAAGGGTGAGTTAGACTAACCGCGTTGCGCGTTGTTACTTGGCGAGAGGAGAGCTGTTAGCTTTTGGTCTAGCTTTTCAACTCTGAAAGATTGCTTTGCCTTGTCGCAGCAAGGAATGCAAAACTTTGGGAGATTTTCTTTTAGTAAATATCTATAGCAGGCTTGGATCCGCCGGAAGAGCGTCACACAGAGATGTCGGTAAGAGGTGAGCACTCGCTTCTGTATGAATGTCTGTTTGCCTTCAGCTGTGCCTGTATAGGCTTTTATTTTTCTTAATATTAATAGCTTTGTCTTCTCGTAAATTTTCCTTGCTTTATGTATCTTTCGTCCGTGGGGGGCCAACCACGTGGTTGAACGTTAGAGTTCATTGGGCTACCGTCATCACTAACTGCCCGATCTCATGTTTGTTTTAAAGAATGTTAACTGTTCATGATTGTGTGATGTGATATTGTTGCAACTTGGCCACGATACCTAAAAATTGCGTCTCCACAAACCACCTCGGCACGCGGGAGTACTGCGAAACGTGTACCGTTTCACGAGTTATCGCGATCAATTATCAGGCAACAGCAGTTGTGTGAATGATTCACACCAGTGATTTTGGGTGTACATTATAACGGTGAATGTATCGAAGCTTTTCTTTAACGTTTTAGGAGTTAATGTTATCAGAAATTGTGTACATGCCTCACATCCATATCTAAGGAATAAATGATTTTATCCACAATTTTCTGTTGTACTCCGAGGTTACGTTTTTGCACCTAAGCCACTCACCTCCTGGCTTCCCCGTTAGCGCATCCAACGCGTTTCCTTACTCACAGGTCCAGTGATTATTTTCCCCTTTTATTTTAAAACAAATGCTTTAGATTAAGTCTTATTTTCAGGTGTGTTCCTGGGAGCTGATCTTATGCACAGTGTCCATGCATTTTCTATTTTATTTTAAATGTTTGATTTTCGTGATCAGTGCACGGGCAGTACTATTAATTACATCGCATCCTCTATGAGCGATATCACGGCGTATGCATTTTTATGAGTTTTTGGTCTGTGATCAAATTAATTTATTTTCCGACTCGGCCAAATCTTTGATTAGCTGTATGGTTAGAGTTGGTGGTGACCCTAATCTTAACGTAATAACCCGTAGAAACAGGTTAGTTACAGCATCACATTTTTCGATTACGATACGAGATGGTTCCACGTGCGCGTTCTCTCGATGGCGTTCCCGAAATTCAAATGAAAGCATCAGTGTTATTTGATCAGCGCAACACGCTGATTACCTGCTATACTCACATTCCCGTCTCGGTTATTTTACTGTCTGCGACCGGGCGGTCTCGATTCGCCTATCGACGTTAGTCCAATGAATTTTCAGTTAAAATCTGTCGAAAAAATTTATATTGCTTTCAGTTATTTGTAGACTGATGTTCTACACAGGCACCTCAATACCAGATTTTTGTTAATGCACGGGAGAGGGAGTTACTCTATGACCGGATGAACGGGTATCGAATGGCTCTGAGCACTATGGAAGATCTGAGGTCATCAATCCCCTAGAACCTAGAACTACTTAAACCTAACTAACCTAAGGACATCACACACATCCATGCCCGAGGCAGGATTCGAACCTGCGACCATAGCGGTCGCGCGGTTCCAAACTGAAGCGCCTAGAACCGCTCTGTCACACCGGCCGCCGAACGGGTATCACCGTAAACTTCTTGGAAGACGGCGTTGTTCCATCTTAGCCTTCCTGTTTTACGAAAGGCGGTGGCGTCCTCGTAGTATCACGTGTTACACAATCTGTTATCCACCAATGACCATCTATTTCACTTTGAAGTTAGTGTCACGGATTATTGTAGTCGGTGTCCCGCCACAAACGCTGCAACGTAGCTACACCTGTCATGGTACTGACGCGAAGTCGTACTGGTTTAAAAAGCCTTCTCGGCTGATATCCTACTGCGTGCAAGCTACTCCTACTTTACGAGAGGAAATACTATTGGATGGTTGTTAGGCCACTACGCTCATTGTTGATGGAGGGGGCGGTAGCGACCCACTCGCCTTCCATCACCACAGAAACAGAATTGAACTGCACCCCACACGACGTTCGCCACTTAACAACATAAAAACGTCTTTCCATTTGTTGCTTCAAATAATTTTTTATTTCACTATTATTAATTAAAGAAGAAAAACAAGACAAACAGGGCCACAGAAATGAAAACTGGCCACTGTATATTGTCTGCCACGATATCGCGACTCCTTCATCAACATGTTGTTGACTATTGTATTTCGTCGCCAAGGTATCGGCTCAGTTAACCGGACCTTATGGTTTTCTCCTTCTTGGGCCACTTCAGGAATATTGTCAAGCAGTTTTCATTTCTGTGACCTGTTTGTCTTGTTTTTCTTCTTTAGCTGATAAAAGGGAAAAAATTTTACAAGCAACGACTGGAAAGATATTTTATTCTTTTTTTAAGTGGCGAAAGCCGTGTGGAGTGCATTCCAGTTCTGTTTCATTTTTTGGGTAGCAAATTGTAAAGACAAAAAAAAAGTAAAAAAAAATTAAAAAAACAGGTACTAACATATGACTGACCAGAACAGTATCAGGCGAGGGGAGGGGTTGGGGGGGGGGAGGCATCGAGGATTCGACCAATGCCAACCTTGTCTTCACCCAACTTGACGCTAACGGTGTCCGTTCTCTCGTTCTGATACAAGCGTTTCTTCTATCATAAAAACCGATAGAAAAAGCAGGGCCGTAAGTGGCTGTAAACCGACAGGTCATTATAAAAAATACCGAGGGTACCATCTTTCATTAGTAATCAGAACTTCTTCGATCCGGCCTTATCAGAGAGAGCAGAGCAGCGGGTTGAGGTTCAGTCCTCTCTGGTCCTCGGGGTAGGAAACTACCCATAAAGGCGGGAGCACCAGTAATGATCAGCGGCATGAAGATGCAGAAGTAATGGATACAACAGACGTATTAGGTGTAACAGCAAGTCATGTGGCCTGTGACTGAAAACCTGTCATATGATCTCTCCATTGGTAAAAGTTTTCGGAATAGACACCTTTTCGGATCTCCGGGAAAGGTCTGCCAAAGGAGAGGCAACTATGAGAGGAAAATGGAATAACCAACCAAAGGATAATGTTAAATGACTCGGAATGTAAAACGTCAGAAGTCTGAACTAGTAGGAAAACTAGATCTCAAAAGGGGGATTCAAGGGCTCATTCTAGATATGGTGGGGATCAATGAAGCGAAACGGTAGGAAGACAAGGATTTCTTGTCACGTGAATATAGGACAATGTCAATAGCAGTAGATAATACTATCAGGAGTAGGGATCATTTTGAATGGGAAGGCAGGGCATAGTTACTGTGAACAGTTTAGTGATAGGATTGTTCTCATCAGAACTGAAAACAAACCAACAACGGCAACTATGTTTCAGGTATACATGCCTTCGTCGCAAGATGAAGATGAAGAGGTAGAGGAAGTATATGAGGATATTAAACGGGTAATTAAGTCTGTAAAAGGAGATAATCTAATAATCAAAGACGATAGGAATGAGGTTGAAGAGGAAGGAGTAGAACACCTAGGAATGAGAGAGGAGAAAGACTAATTGAGTTCTGCAATAAATTTTAACTAATAATAGCTACTACCATGTGCAAGGATCTCATGAGGAGGACGCATACTTGGAAAAGACCGGATGATACGAGAAGATTTCAGTTAGCTTACAGCATGGTCAGGCCGAAATTTCGAAATTAGGCTCTGTATTGTAAGGCGTACAAAGGAGCAGATACAGACTCAGTTCACAATACAGTAATTATAAAGAATGGGTTGAAGTTTGAGAGACTGCTCAGGAAAAATGAATGCGCGAAGAAGTGGTATTTGGAACTCTAAGGAATGAAGAAATACACGTGAAATTCTCTGAGACTATGTATAAAGTCATAAGGAATAGTCACTTCAGTTGAAGAGGAATAAACTTCTTAGAAAAGGATAACCTCGAAAAATCGAAAGAATAACTTAGCTTTGAAGAAGGTAATCGTGAAGATACAATGGGTAACAGAAGAAACGCTTCAGTGGATTGATGCAAGAAGGAAGTACAAATATATTCAGGAAAATTCATGAATACAGAAATACAAGTCACTTAGGAATGACATAAACAGGATGTGCACGAAACCTGAGGCGAAATTGTTGCATCAAGACTGTGAAGAAACCGAGAAAGACATGATTGTCTGAAGGTCTGACTCGGTACACAGAAAAGTGAAAACATCCTTCGATGAAAATAACAGCAACGGTGGTAACGTTAAGAGTGTAATTTTAAGTGCACTGTCAAATGGAAAGGCGAGACAGAATACATGAAAAAAGGACACTGAACGCATCTGTTACGGCGAAGAATTGTCTATTGATGTTGTAGATGAAGAAACAGAATCCCATATAGAAGAGGTCGTGAATCCAGAATTAGAATCAGAATTTAAAAGAGCTTTGGACGACTTCAGATTTAATAATACACAGCGGATAGAAAACAATCCATCGGAATTTCAAAAATTATTTGGGGAAGTGACAACAAAACGACTACTCACTTTGGTGTTTAAAATGTGGAAGACTGGCGATATACCATCAGACTTTCGGAAAGAACATCATCCACCCAATTCCGAAAACAGCATGAGCCGATACGTGCGAGAATCATCACACAATCGGCTTAACAGCTCATGGATCCAAGTTACTGACAAGAATAATATGTAGAAGAAGGGTAAAGAACATTGATGCTGTATTAGTTGACTATGAGTTTGGCTCCAGGAAACGTAAAGGCTCTAGAGAGACAATTCTGATGGTGCCGTTGATAATGGATGCAAGACTGAAGAAAAATCAAGTCAGCTGATAGGATATGTCAACCAGGAAAAATCGTCGAACATTGTCCAATTGCTGAGGAAAATTGGGGTTAGCTATAGGGAAAGAAAGGTAGTATATGATATGTAAGAGAACCCAGGCGGATTAATAAGAGTAGGAGAACGAGAAAAAAGTGCTCGGATTGAAAAGGGTGTAACACAGGGATGAAGTCTTTCACCCCTACTGTCCGAACTATACATCGAAAAAACGGTAATGGACATGAAAAAAGTTCAACAGTGGAATTAAAATTCAAGGTGAAAGGATATCACCACTAACATTCACTGATGACATTACTATCCTCAGTGAAAGTGAAGAACAATTAGAATATCTGTTGAACGGAATAAACAGTATAATGTGTGCAGAATATGGATAGAGATGAAAGTGAAGAAAGACAAAATTAATGAGAATAGCAGAAATGAGAACAGCGAGAATCTTAACGTCAGAATTGGGGATCACAAGGTAGACGAAGTTACGGAGTTCTGCTATCTAGGCAGTAAAATAACCCGAAACGGAAGTAAGCAAGGAAGACATAAAAAGCAGACTAGCAGTGGCGAAAAGGGCATTCCCGGCCAAGAAGTATACCAGTATCATACATAGGCATTAATTTGAGGAAGAAATTTTTGAGAACGTACGCTTGGAACTGGACATTGTATGTTAGTGAAACACGGACCGTGGGATAACCGGAACAGAATTGAAGCATTGGAGATGTGGTGCTACAAAAGAATGTTGAAAATGAGGTTGACCGATAAGGTTCTGCGAAGAATCGGCGAGGAAAGAAATATGTGATAATACTAACAAGAAGTAAGGACAGGATGATAGGACACCTGTTAAGACATCAGGAAATAACTTGCAGGTTGGTAGAGAGAGCTGTGGAGGCAAAAATTAGGAAGGAAGACAGAGATTCGAATACAACAAGCAAATTATTGAGGGCATAGGTTCCATGACGAAAAGGTTGGCACTGGAGAGAAAGTAGTGGCGTGCCGCATCAAACCAGTCACAAGACAAAACAAAAAAAAAAAAAAATAAATAAATAAAAAATGAAAGAAAGCTTCCTTTTGGTGGATGCTTTCATTATTGAAGACTGGCGCAATGGTTCAGTCTAGGAACGCAATAAAAAGCAATTCTGTGTGACTTGGATTCGACAAGTCCTTCGTAGTTTCCTGAAGGGAAGTCTACGCATACGTCCGTAAATTCCGGACAGTTGGTTTGTTGGTGCGGAGCTGGTACAAGGTAGTGTCTGAAATAGGTTCAAATTTGGCGAATTTGGTAGCAAAGGCATCAACGTGAACTCACTGTAACTCCCCCCAAACTACTGTAGCACGATTCTGACCTTGTGATTATGACATTTATCCTTCTGGATGGTGCCGTCAGCGTTGCGGAGAACTTCAAGCAAGAAGGGCTACAACAAGTCCGCTGTAATGTTCACGCGTTCCACAGCTAGTGATGGTGCCTTCGATTACTACTGCAGAACCCGTGGAGGACCAGGTAAATGTCCTCCGTAGCATAATATTGTCACGATTGGCTTGCGTACGTGGCGAAGTGCATGTTTAGAACAGCCGTTGGCCTTGACTGAACATCCGGACACGTCCGCGGACCTGTGACAAGAGACGTGATTCATCTGACCATACGACACGTTTATATTGATCCACGGTCGAATCTCGATGATCACGTGCCTACCTCTGTCGTAACTCATTATGTTATTGGGTGATCGTGGGAACAGGTAGGACTCATCTGCTACGGAGCTCCATAGACAACAGACTGGGCTGAAAAGTGTGCTCGGAAAGAGTTGTGCCTGCACCAGCAATGTTCTCTTTCGCCAGTCCTGCCAGTTTATCACCTATCCCGCTTTCCAGGTCGGTAAAGCCTCTATCGTCCACGTTCTGTGACGACACGTGTGCGTCCAACACCTTGTCGCCTCCACGCAGTATCGTCGTCCTTCAACCCACTTTCCGTACATGTGCACGATATCAGTACGCGAAAAGTTGACCAGCTTAACCCTCTCAGACATTATAATTTCCGTGATCGGGCCATAAAAACATGCTGTTTATTAAAGTCGCTTGTGATAGCAGATTTGCATATTTACTTCTCATAAAGTCGCTAGAATGATCCATCATTCGTCTCTACTCCGCTTATACAGGGTGAAGCGAAATTCGCACACTCTGGCTTCGCAGCGCAGGTCCTCACATGCCAGCGGTAAAAAAAATGTCTCTCACAATATTTCGTCCGGCAAGTACATCCGGCAGAAAATGGACGTTATAGAGTGGTAATCTGGCAACACTGTAACCACATGTACGGTAACTACCTGTGTCGGCAGACAGTCCTTATGCTGTGCTGTTGGTGCAGTGGATGGTGTTTTGGGTTAGCATGCAGCAGATCGATGGTTCGGTCCTGCATTGAGGCCTATGTTTTTTATTTTGTAAATGTAGTGCAGGGTATCTGGCATCTTAATCATCAACAGCGATTGCAGTGGCTCCTCTACAAAATACTTGCACTTACATACTACAATCGTACAAATGGAAGATCGGTCAGCTTTGAAAGAAGCCCGTTTCATGTCACGGAAAATCACAGTTACCTCATCCACGAGATGCGAACCTGTTTTCTTTGTATCCTTCTCCAATGGTCCCAGATATTAGTAGCAACTATTATTCTTGCCCCGTTCAGGTCCATACATTTCGTCAGGGCCTTACGCTACCGATCGGACTACCAATGTGCTTTGCGAATAATGTACAAACTCGGTTACTATATGTATGTGTTATCACCATGGTCCCATGCCTTCCAATACATTATTATTCTATCGAAGGGTTTGTGGAAACATCACGTCTATTACTGTTAGGGACACAGTGTAATTCGAAACTGAACATTTCACAATTAGCGATGTCGGTATGAATCATGCAGAGTAATATCTGTCAGACGGGTAATGCGCATTACATGGGACAGGCGCTGCTTTAGCATCTCGAAATTGATATTTTTTTGTCCTATGACAGGTCATTTGCTTCAACTGTCTATTTCTTATTTGTCTAACCACGTATTTGTTACGTTCGGAGTTACAAAATGTTGTAAATTGAGGATACATGTGACCTAAGAAACAGCGTATATTGCAGTATGAAATGTCAGAATGAAGTCAGCAAATACTAAAAATGCGCCCCAACCGAGGATCGAACCCACTACTTCCTGCATGCTAATCGAAAATTCTATCCACTTTACCAACTGTACAGCATAAATAATGCGTGCTGACGTAGGTATTTACCATACATGTGGTTACAGTGTTTTCAGATTGCCACTCTTGAACGTCCATTTTCTGCCGGATGCACTCGCTAGACGACATTTTGCGACAGACTTTTTTTTTTTTTTTTTTTTTTTTTTTTTTTTTTACCGCTGGAATGTGAGCAGTCGCGCTGCATAGCCCGAGTGCGCGAATTTCGTGTCATCCTGTATATTCTGCTTACCGCGTCACGCGCTCGCAACCTCACCAGGCGGCATTTAGTTTTGCAGTGGATAATCGTCACAATGTTTTGGCTCTTCAGTGTGTATTAAACGTGCCCCCTTTGTTACACGACTTTCTGTTGACTATAAACGTGATGACGTTTTTATAATATATTTTTGTTTCTTAAGAATCTGGAGGACCTTACTTTGATGCTACCTCACTAAGAATTTATTTGCAAGGCTATTGTACTATTGAACTGTGGGAAACATAATGTACAGTACTAAATGGTACTTAGAGATCTTAAGCCAGCATTTTTCAAAGTTTTATAACCAGGTTCACTGACAATTGTCTACGGTCTTTGTGAGTGATCGTTTCAAATGTCTCTTCTGATCACTGGAGACCAAATTGCGTCATTCAGTTTCTACGTTACTGTCGTCTACCACAGCTGATAGACGTGGGTCGACTTCGAAGTCATCGGAAAGTCGCCACCTTCTCAGCGTTCCCTCCTCTACCATCGTGTCTCACGTGGGCCTCGCTGGAGCGCAATTAGGCGATATCGGCAAGCCATTGCCATGGTAAGCAATACAGACATCTCTTCTGCGACTATTTTCAACGAGAACGTCGAATTAAGTAAGTTTCAGCCGTCGATTTTCAACCTTATTTTTTCGGCAACCAGTTTCAGCGTTTTACTTGGAATCTTGGCAGAAGAGCCAACACAGTGTTACAACTGGAGGCCAAAATGCACGCGTTTCAGCTCACGCAGGCTGGCGTGAGGAGGGAAGAACTATACTGACGTGAGGTCTGGAACATGACAAGGAATTAGAATTCAGAAAGCGGACGTAGCTAGTTTCATACTTAACTTTCATCCATTAATGATGAACGTCGCTCTTGACGGTGCATGATTCACAATATTGTCTGTTCAGAATTCATTCTAATTACTGAATATGGCGTCTTGCTATGTCGTAGCAAATGACGTAGCTGAAGGGTATGCTAAACTGTCGCCTTTGCAAATGAGAGCGTATGTAAACAGTGAACCATCGCTAGCAAAGTCGGCTGTACAACTGGGGCGAGTGCTAGGGAGTCTCTCTAGACTAGACCTGCCGTGTGGCGGCGCTCGGTCTGCAATCACTGATAGTGGCGACACGCGGGTCCGACTTATACTAACGGACCGCGGCTGATTTAAAGGCTACCACCTAACAAGTGTGGTGTCTGGCGGTGACACCACATTACTACGCCATCTTTAGGCCCCTGACTGGTTGGTTCAAATGGCTCTGTGCACTATGGGACTTAACAAAAAAAAAATGGTTCAAATGGCTCTGAGCACTATGGGACTTAACAGCTATGGTCATCAGTCCCCTAGAACTCAGAACTACTTAAACCTAACTAACCTAAGGACAGCACACACATCCATGCCCGAGGCAGGATTCGAACCTGCGACCGTAGCGGTCCCGCATTTCCAGACTGAAGCGCTAGAACCACTCGGCCACACCGGCCGGAGCCTCTGACTGCCATGTAGGAAGAACCTACCTCGGTTGCGTCCGAAACAGGAGCCAGCAATGCTAGTATTAGTACATATTTGCTATAGTGATCACTTCAACCATTACGCCAACAGAGAACTGAAGATGGTGTAGTAAAACGCTAGAACTGTTTGCTAAATAAAATTAAGTTGAGAACTGACAGCTAAAAGGTATTTAATTTGACGTCTTCTGTCGAACAGCCGAGTCCCGGTACTATTTCTAAACAGGTTGACATACAGAGACTATTTTCAAAGAGTTCATAAAAATGCCCATTGAGGCCATTCTACGCACGAAAGCAATCAAATCAGGTCTGTAACTGCATTTCCTTATTTTAAAAACTTTGCAAAAGGTTTTGTTGTGAACCATTACGTATGTAATTTTTGCATATATTTTTGTATCTGTTGTTCTTGTAAATCGTAAGCATTTAAGGGGGGGTAGGACGTCAAACGGGCCGACTTAGACAGGAGAGGCACCACAGGACGTTTTAATTTCCACTGCCTATAATTTTACAAGTAAATTCATAAAACTTTGTCAGCATGACAAGGAAGGATTCAGGATTCACACTCATAGCAGCGGAAGTTCAAAACAATAACAAAATAATTTTTTTAGATACGAAATTTCATCATTTTTTCACTTACTATTGGTTGCATTTGTTGCTATAGGTACATTTTCCTTCATACGTAAGAGAGACTGTTCGATGAATTTTGCACAGCACACAAACCATACTTACAAGTGTCTGAAACTCTAGAATCTATTTATTTTATGAAAAAATGAATGAGCTGCTACGTTTTAAACTTAATGTTTAGAAAAAAATCAAATTGTGTAGTTAATTATCTCAGTTTTGACCACAGTTTTTAATAGATTTGGAAAATTCTAGAGTTTCATACACCTGTAAGTATGGTTTGTGTGCTGCGCAAAATTCATCAAAGAATCTGTCTTACTTGTGATGATAAATGTACCTATAGCAACAAATGCAGCCAACAGTAAGTGCAATAAATGATGAAATTTCATATATAAAAAATTTATTATGTTATGTTTTTGCACTTCCACTGCTATGAGTGTGAATTCTGAATCCTTCCTGGTCAAGCTGACAAAGCTTTATGAATTTATTTGTAAAAGTATAGACAGTAGAAAATAAAATGTCCTGTGGTGCCTCTCCTGCTCCAAGTCGGCCCGTTTGACGTCCTACCCCTCTTAATGTGACGTATCTCACGTAAGAAGTACGTGAGATACGTCACATTAAATGGTTACGTAGTAAGTATGTAAATGATTGTCAATGACATATTGCTGTATGGGTGGCCGGGCCTACAAAATATGTTCTCGAGTCATACTGATTTATGCTGCAGTTGACGTTCGTGTTCTTACAGATCTTGATTCATCCACCGCCACAACGGCCATCATGGATGTAACATTTTGTTTTGCCATTGCTGGGGCTTTTATTCTAGATGTTTTTACCCATGTTATCTCTCTTTATAGAAATGTCTGAGACTGTTTGACTGACCTTTAATAGCATTACGATCCCTTATGAGGAGGAAGTAAGCAGTCGTTCTCCTCAAGTCCCATCCGGGAATACTCAGTGATATATGGCGTTTTTGAAGATACTTCTTGCAGAGTAGCTGACACATACATCCAGAGTATAGATGAAAACTTAGATTCTAGACTTGTGGCGGGATGCACCCCAGACACAGGTTTTCGCCTGGAATTGTCACTTGTCTGGTGCTGCTCGCTCTCGCTCTCTTTCCGAATGTTTCGGAGGAGCGTAGCGCCGGGGGCGCGCTCCGCGTCCTGTAAGTGGGGGCGCTCATGAATAATTCCGGCATCAGCCCCGCAGCCGCGCCCCTCTGTAGATATTGCGCCCAACAGGGGAGGCCTGCGAGCAGTCAGGACCCTTCTCTAACCCCCTCCCCCTCCCACTTCCCCTCCAACCACTCCACTCTCGTTCCAATTTCATCTCTATCGTCTTCTTTAAAACATAACTCACTAAACAAACAGTATTACCGAAGCAGTGACTCGTTCCCTAAGACAATTTGATCCCCGTACATGTTATAATATCGTTAAACTCAGTCGACGCTGACTGAACACTGCAAGCTGATCTCAGTGCACTTTTTTGCATGTTTTTTCTCGTCGCTGAGCGATGTGAATGTTCTTAAATACCGAATGATCAGAACGTAAACAACGAGCAATGCTTCTGTAATATTGCATACCTATTTCTTTACACTGGTACATAACTGATTCTTTTGAAAGGTTAAAAGCGCAGAGTTCTTGACCATATGACATCGTACCGTCCCAAAGGCTAGGTGCACAAGGTTCGTAATACGTAGTTATTGTCTCAGTTTCCACTCATATCACCGTTTACACTGGTTTTCTATTCATACGTGGTACTGACACCTTTTTATGAAATTACTACGATGATGACAGAAAATTTGATACCTCTTATTTTTACTCACTTGTACCGGTTTGTCTAACATACAACTTATCCTCAACTCAAATGTTAGTTCGTACACCACAGTGCTTTACCATTCATAACCCTATAGGAAGAGGTATACTTTGTCCTTCCTTTGGCCATTAAAACTTACTTATGGAGCGTGATGAGGGGTGACCTACATTTCAGTCCTCCTACTACCGAGCATTTCTGTTTCACTGAGGCCCACAGCGCTCGTAGAAAACTCTTAGTATTTTATACAGGATATATTTCCAGTGTTTTAATAAACTAACCTAAAGATTTACGTTACAGCTGTTCAACGTAAAGGAATCGTTCTTTTCGCAAATGTAATTTCAAAAATGAAAGGAAATTTTGATTTTGGTCATATTGTCCCATCCAACGTCGTTTATTCACACATGCAACCAGTTTTGACGCCAAACACAGTCATCTTGAGACCCGAAATATAACCTGTCGTCCTAAACTGCAATGACAAAGACCAGCGGAGTCTTCCAATGGAAACAATTACTAAGCATGCACGCCAGCATGTGCAACCAACTGAGTAGTCTGTATCGGGTCCAAAATTAACTGGATTCCGTATGTGGCAGTAATACGCCCAGCATGGTCAGCCAGCAACTCATTGAAAGAAACCATGTTAAATTTTATTGTGTTGTAAATTTAAAACTGAGCAAAAGAGGATTGGAAACAATTGACTCAGGGGGAGAAAGTCATATGTTTTGAATAAAAGAAAAAAAGCTTTGAAAACAAGGGCGACAAATATTTTCAATTAGACTATTGACCATATCGTCCCCAGTGGTACTAGGAAGGCTATAACAGCAGATGGACCAAGAAACACCTGACAGTGAGAACAAAAATAAGTGGGAAAAAGTGTTTTCATTGTAGCAGGGGTTTCGAATAAAAGCTGTTTGAAGTAACAGTCATCACTCTACCTTTTAAAAATATTACGTTCAAGGAATCAAACATTTTGTCAATGATACACAATTCAAAAACCATGCATAAATTTTAATTTTTTGTAGGTATAGAAGCCGAAACTGAAAATTACATCATTGGATACTACTGCCTCACAGGGAGAAATTCGTACATTTTGTAAATAATAGTTTTGAAAACAATGGAAATATATATTTCCAATGTGTTTGTGGGATATAATTAGCCCCAGTTGTACTAGGATTGTTTAAATGGACTCCGATCTACATCTACAGTCTCTCGATGAAGACCACTGTGGCAACCACACAGTAAGGTACTTACCATTCTTCTACATTTATCCTGTACCTACACATGGTCGACGTGTTTATTATCAGATGTGACACTGTTAATGGTTTTGGTTGGATGCTCTTCCTGTGGACACCCCATTTACATTCCCCTCCCCCCTCCCCCCACCCCCTCCCGCCACCTTCCCCCAGGGAAAGAACCTATGTACCTCAACAGTCTGCGTCCAGTTTAATTCATGCGAAAGTTTATGAACGTTTTGTAATGCGTTGCGAATCGTGAAACTGCTGTGGACATTGATACCTGCCTTGTCTTCACCTAGTCGGATATGAGAAATCGCTTTAAAACTACATACAGGCTGCCTAACACACCAGCCATCGTTTTTTATGCGCTGGCTGCGTTCGATTCGGTGCTGTCGCATCTGGAGGGAACGACTACATGCATAGTGTAATCAAATTCCCTTTACAGACTTTGAAGACAGGTTCCTTACACCAAAAGAAGAAAAATGTGACTAATAAACCTGCGATGTAAAACGCAAGCTATGAGCACATGTTCACCCCCAGTCGTTTATCTTTTCCATACCGCCTCATCCCAAAATGCGGAAAGCAAAGGGCTTGCAATAGAAGAGGTGTGTTTCACAGTACCGAAGGTGAATAAGTGCTCATAGCTCTTAACGAATCCATTTTAGAGCAATTTTTACTATATATGTGTTTTCTTATTTTGGTGTAAGAAATCTGTACTCAAACCCTATAAAGGAAATTTAGTTACACCCTGTATTGCCGGCCGCTGTGGCCGAGCGGTTCTATGCACTTCAGTCCTGAACCGCGCTGCTGCTATGGTCGCTGGTTCGAATCCATCCATGGATGTGTGTGATGTCCTTAGGTTAATTAGGTTTAAGAAGTTCTAAGTCTAGGGGACTAATGACCTAAGATGTTAAGTTCAAATGGTTCAAATGGCTCTGAGCACTATGGGACTCAACTGCTGTGGTCATAAGTCCCCTAGAACTTAGAACTACTTAAACCTACCTAACCTAAGGACAGCACACAACACCCAGCCATCACGAGGCAGAGAAAATCCCTGACCCCGCCGGGAATCGAACCCGGGAACCCGGGCGTGGGAAGCGAGAACGCTACCGCACGACCACGTAAGATGTTAAGTCCCATAGTGCTTGGAGCCTTTTGAACACCTTATATATCCTATTTTGCCCTCTAAAATTAGGCTAATCTTAGCTTCAGAATGTCTGCGGTGTTGATCACAAGAGTTTTATATAATACTTCCAGATTCCTTACTTAATATTGTTTCAGAAACACTGTAAGGAGGCTTTCTTGGGAGAGTGATATATCTTCTAACATATGCCAGTTGAGATTTTTGACATTTAAGTAATGTTTTCCGGATTAATAGGTCTGGAACATTGGATGTAGTTAAAAAATGCCGGAACCTCCCATTCCACAGATAATATGGTCTAACACAAAAAAATGCTCGATAATGCGCAATGGATAACTGTTGAAAACTCAATTTTTGGCCCTAAATGTTCATCTGACTGGGTACAACACGTACTTCCACCATCGTAAATGTTCAGAACTCAAAAAATTAATAGCTCAGTCTCAGAACAATTACCACTCCCTGTAATACAACTAACGCTTAAATGAGAAATTAAAGCATAATAACTTCAATTAACTTCATATCACAGACTTATTCATCCATTCAAACATAAAAAACTGTCAAATCTTGATGAACAATCAGCGTGCGAGTACATAGAGCAATTGCCTCCCTATGCCCTTTGCTGGTTGGAATATTGTCAGGTCACTGCCAGGGTTCACGCTGCTTGTGCTCAGGTGGTTCATTCCCTGGCTGGTTTAAATACTGCGTTGTGGCCCAGTATTTACTTGAGTAAATTTTACAGAAATTTTAATACAACGCCTGCCAGCCACTTGTGCGAGGATCTTTAATGCCACCGTTCAATGAATAATCTTCCAAACTCATTGTAGCCTTATCACTTTTCATGAGGAAGTAAACAAGGTCCACTTATGGCAGATATAACAGAAGCATCACATACATCCCCTCTGAGACGTAAGCAAATCTCCCTTGATTTGGTGAGCTTACAGAAAAAGCTATAGGGGGGGTCAACCAAACTGATGTATTTAAAGGAAAAGATTTCTGTTTGGTAATATAACATATATAATGCTGTGGATACGGGGTGTAATTCCTTCTTTAGGTCATTCCCCTGCTCACTAATGTTGTATAAACACATTACGTTCATTACAATATTAACTCTATTGGTTGAAGTACATCCTTCTTAAGCAAGTTTGGGGCGGAGGGAGTAGATTTGCTCACCCTCATTAGAGTGAAAATAACTTCTTGTTTTACAATACCTTTCATTAAGTAACAATGTCATTATTGGTTACTAACTGTGGACATACACTTAAACACCTTCTATATCTGCCTATATTTGTCTTCATATAGTGCAAAAATAATGAATTCTCACCTTACTTTTCGAACACTTTTCTTAATATATTACAGATATAATCTTTCTTCTGTCCTCCTTCAAAGCATGTTACTTCATATAATACAAAACTAAACATCACCCTACAACTCCAGCTTATTTCACACAGGTTGTGTGTTCGTATGTAATACAGTGTCCAATAATAATTTATCACACGTATGGTTAGGTAGCTGGCCCGTATTAAAAAGGGGGTGGGGCCTTGGGGCTTGTGTCCTGAAATGTTTGGGTTTGTACTAGATACAATGGAAATTTTCGACTTTCCAAATGAGCTCTTAATATTATTCGCTCTTGAGTATGACTGAATGTCACGTGAAAGGAGTTTCAGGTGTAAAGAAATTGATGAAAAACAGCAGAGGAAGATTCAAGAAATTGTATCTGAATAAAGATTTTCGTATAGTTACATTCTTCTGTCTCCACTCTGGCTGGGAGACAACCACACCGTGAGAACACGTCTCACTCAACACCTGAGGAAAACTTCTACATCCCTTACGTTGAGACGTCACATAGAGAATTGTCAGAACTTTCATCCAGGAATTAGAATCAGAGTGTTAAGCTGCATCGTCAAGTCCCAAAATTCATGACGAAACTCAACTTTTCAGATATACAGTCAACTATTCACGCCTGTTGTAGTGATCTCCCCACTTCAGAAGGTGTTGCAAAAAGTTAATTCGAGAGGAAGGAGAAGAAATGGAAAAATGTTGACCAGAGTGACAAGCCAAAGGACGAAGTACAAGCGTTAGGGACGTGCTCGGAGACTTTCTTCTTAAACATTCGAACACTGCTCCAAATATTTACTGCCCTTTCTGTATGAAGCTGCAATAGTGAGCGAAGTTTTAGCTTCCTGAAAACTTACTAGCGCTCGACAATGAAAGAAGTGAGGCTGAAAGGAATGACACACCTATCTACTAATGGACATATTAATGTGAATCCCTGCGTTATAGTTGACATTTTTGCTCGATCCCCTCCACGACTTGACTTTTCTGTGTAATGTTACAGGATGTATATATAGCCATAGTGGTTGCACTAATTTTTTGTCAAGTTGGCCGTGTCAAAAATGTCACAGGTAAAGAGTGACATTTTTATTCGATGAGAGCTCTTTTGCTCAGACATTTTCACCTATGATGTGATTACATGTAATCCATGTAAATGTTTTATTCTGATGGAGATTGCCCCAGTGGAGTCGAAACGATGGTCAGTTTGACAAAATTTCTGTGCAACCGATGTGGCTATATATACATCCTGTAAAAAATAACATACGGTCTCTGGAACTCAGCCAATAAAAATGTTTAAAAATTTTTGTTACCTTCTGTTACTTTCTTCTAGTTTTGAGGTATTTACTTTTCTGCAGCGTACTTTGTGAGAGCGATATTTCAATAACACTGCTGTAAGTTAAAGAAATATTTATTTGCGGGACTTTGAGCTGTTAACAGGTTTGCGGATCATTTAGGATGACTGAAAACCGAAAATTAATTCGTGCTCTCCGGTCTGATCTATTAAAAGAAATAATCGACTCTGTATTTATAGTATAATATAAGAAGTCACAGTGGATAAAATTAGCTTTTCGATTTGACCCCTCCCCCCTCCCACCCCAAACGATCCAGAAAAATAATCCTATTTGCTGGCCTGTTAACAGGTAAACTTTTCTTTTATATGTACATATAATCTAGATAGTATTTTCGTCTTTCATCACACTACAGCTTAATGCCAGTCTGATTTTCTCGCTTTATAGAATAAAAGTGGCTTAATGTAAATACATATTTTTTTTATTTTTCTCTAATGACCAATGATTTAACTCTTACTCTTGAATACTGAAAGTGTATCTGCTCCATCACAAAATAGATTTTAATGTATTACGTTAAATGTGTGCAGCAGGAAAATCTCATAGAGTGTGTGTGTATGCTTTACCAACATGGCTGAACTCTCGTGTGTTTATTCTCCATATTTGACATTATTTTCCATTTACTTATTAAACACTTCTAATTCCTTTAAACGTAAGTGAACAAGCATGTTAACTAAAATAAGGTACTTGGCATACGTAGTATATTTTTTCCTTCCTATTTTCTGTTGTTCGTTCTGATTGTACTCTATTACTTTAATATACATTCATGAAGTACTTGGTAAATGCAAAACATTTTTCCTTCCCTATTCTCTGTTATCCGTTCTGATTATACTCTTTTACTTTACATTCATGAAGCGTCTCCACAAACGTTACTACAACATTTATTAAGCAGCTCTACGAACCGACTCTGAGAATTTAGTTTAAGTGTATGCTTAAGCTGTGACAATACTGTAGCTTTATATATTCACCTAGTTGCATGCAGCCAGCGATAATAACAGAATTAGCTTAAACATCTGCATCAGCTGTATAAAAAGTTGAACTCCTTTTGGCTCATCAGTCTTCTGACTGATCTGATGAGGCCCACCACGAATTCCTCTCCTGCGCTAACCTCTTCATCTCAGAGTAGCACTTGCAACCGACGTCCTCTATTATTTGCTGGATGTATTCCAAACTCTGTCTTCCTCTACAGGTTTTGCCCTCTAGTACCATGGAAGTCATTCCCTCATGTCATAACAGATGTCATATAATGCTGTCTTTTCACTTATCAGTGTTTCCCACCTATTCCTTTCGTCTTGGACTCTGCACAAAATCTCCCCATTCCTTACCTTATCAGTCCACCTAATTTTCAACATTCGACTTTAGCACCACAACTCAAATGCTTCGATAATCTTCTGTTCCAGTTTTCCCACAGTTCATGTCTCACTATCATACAGTGCTGTGCCCCAGACGTACATTCTCAGATATTTCTTCCTCAAATTAAGGCCGATATTTGACATCAGCAGACTTCTCTTGGCCAGAAATGCCCTCTTTGCCATTGTTAGTCTGTTTTTCATATCCTCCTTGCTCCGTCCGTCACTGGTTGTTTTACTGCCTAGGTAGCAGAATTCCTCAAATTCATCTACTTTGTGACCGTCGATCCTGATATAAGTTCTCGCTCTTCTCATTTCCACTACTTCTCATTACTTCCGTCTTTCTTCGGTTTACTCTCAATCCGTACTCTGTACTCATTAGACTGTTCATTCCATTCAGCAGATCATGTAATTCTTCTTCACTTTCGCTCAGTATAGCAATGTCATCAGCGAATCTTACGTTGCCATCCTTTCGCCTTGAATTTTATTTCGACTCCTGAAACTTTCTATTATTTCCATCATTGCTTCCTCGATGTACAGATTGAGCAGTAGGGGCGAAAGTCTACGTCCTTGTCCTACACCCTTTTTAATACGAGCTCTTCATTCTTGGTCGTCCACTCTTATTATTCCCTCTTGGCTATTGTACATATTGTATATTACCCGTCTCTCCCAATAGCTTGCCCCTATTTTTCTCATAATTTGGAATATCGTACACCATTTTACATTGTCGAATGCTTTTCCCAGGCCGACATATCCAATGACATGTCTTGATTTTTCTTTAGTCTTGCTTCCATTATCAACCGCAACGTATGAAATGCCTCTCTCGTGCCCTTACCTTTCCTAAAGCCAAACTGATCGTCATCTAGCGCATCCTGAGTTTTCTTATCCATTCTACTGTATATCACTCTTGTCAGTGACTTGGATGATTGAGGTGTTAAGCTGACTGAGCGATAATTCTCGCACTTGTCTGAACTTGCCGCCTCCGGAATTGTGTGGATGATGTCTTTCGGAAATTCAGATGGTATCTCGCCAGACTCATACACTCTACATAGTCGTTATGTTGCCACTCCCCCAACGACTTTAGAAATTCTGATGGAATGTTATCTATACCTTCTGCCTTATATGATCTGAAGTCTTGCAAATCTCTTTTACATTCTGATTCTAATACTGGTTCTCACTTCTAAATCGACTCCTGTTTCTTCTTATACCACCTAGGAAAAATGTTCCCCCTCATAGAGGCTCTCAATGTATTCTTTCCACCTACCCGCTCTCTCCTCCGCATTTAACAGTGGAATTCCCGCTGCACTCTTAATGTTGTCACTCTTGCTTTTAATGTCACCGAAGGTTGTTTTGACTTTCATGTATGCTGAGTGGGTCCTACCGACAATCATTCCTTTTTCGGTTTCTTCACATTTGGCCTGCAGCCATTTCGTTTTCACTGCACTTCCTATTTATATGATTCCTCAGCGAATTGTATTTCTGTATTCCTGAGTTTCCGAGAACATTTTTGTACTTCCTCTTTTCATCAATCAATTGAAGTATTTCTATTACTCACGGTTTCTTCGCAGTTACCTTCTATGTACGTATGTTTTCCTTCCCAACTTCTATTGTCGCCCTTTTTAGGGCTGTCCATTCCTCTTCATTTGTACTACCTACTGAGTTTTATCTGTAGCCACCGAGAATTTCAAGCGTATCTCGCCATTCCTCCGGACTTCCGTATCCTACTTCTTTGCGTATTGATTATTACTGAGTTATTCTTTACTGTTGTATCTGTAGCCACAGAGAATTTCCAGCGTATCTCGCCATTCCTCAGGACTTCCCTATCCTATTTCTTTGCGTATTGATTATTCCTGAAAAATGTCTTAAACTTCAGCCTACTTTTCATCACTACAATGGTGTGATCTGAGTCTATATCTGCTCCTAGGTGCGCAGTACATTCCAGTATCTGATTTTGGAATCTCTATCTGACCATGATGTAATCTAACTGAAATTTTCCCATGCAACCCAGCCTTTTACAGTATACCTTTCCCTCTTGTGATTCCTAAACCGAGTATTCGCTATTACTAGCTGAAGTTTATTACAGAACTCAATCTTTCTCCTATTTCACTCCTTGTCCCAAGCCCATATTCTCCTGTAACTTTTTTTCTACTCCTTTCCCTACAACTGCTTTCTAGTCCCCCATGACTATTACTTTTTCATTTCCATTTATATACTGCATAAACCTTTCAATATCCTTGTCACTTTCTCTATCTCTTCATCTTCAGCTTGCGATGTCGGTATGTATGCCTCAAACGTCGTTTTGCAACCTGCACCACGCAAATAACGAGCTGCCCTTAGTGGCTCGCCATCACAGTTTTCTTTTATCTTAAATATCTTTGCGACTAATGCCCTTTTTACATATTTTTTTATTTTATAAATGACATATAGGTACAGCCAGTCTGTCACGATTATTCCGTACTTATACCCTATCATACGTTTTAGCCATAATTCTGTGACCATGTTATAGAATATAGATCATCCTTTGATTTAAATTCAGAGGAACACACTCCTAGCAGTGTTGAAACCAGGTTAATTTGTTAAAAATAGTGACCGAGAGCTGTTTTCCTTTCAATTGCAATGAGTAACGTCAGAGAATTCTAAGCAGTCTGGTCATGGGTTGGTGGCTCGCGTCGCCCTGGATTCAAACATTATTTTACGAACATTCGCGTTTTTAACAGATTCTGACTTTTACTTATTAATTTAATATAAGTATGTGCCACGATATTCTGTGTTATGTAAACATAAGTTCTCTTTTTCCGAGGAGTGAGTTTGCTCGATTGGCTTCATCTAGGACACAGATTTCACTACTTCAAGAAAGATATTTCTCTTTCTCCTTTTGAATTTCCAATGTCATATGCTGTGAAGATTCGACGACTGAACAGGATCACATGGTTTTTTTTAGGCTAGGCAATAGTGCGAGGTGTCCTGATGAACGCTCACCAGTCGACGTGCAGGCAGGGAAATCAGGACGCGCTCAGTGTAAAGACACTTCAGCTATCAAGATATTAGCAGTAAATTTTCAGAGTGTTTGGAATAAAGTTCCTGAATTTACTGCCCTCCAGGAAGCGTGTGTTGCGCAAATTATTCTCGGGACTGTGACCTAGCTGAACCCTGAGATTAGAAGTTCTGAAATATTTAGTGAGTGTTGGAACGTGTATCGGAAAGACAGATTAGACACCGTAGGAGGTGGTGTCTTCATTGCTGTTGACAAAAATATTGTGTCTACAGAGGTCGTAGTAGAGTGTGATTGTGAAGTTATCTGAACACGTGTAACAGGGCTAGGAGAAATAAAGTTAATTGTTGGGTGTTATTACCGGCCATCAGGTTCCACCGTGATAGTTCTAGAATCATTCAAAGGGAGTCTACACTCTGTATCGCAGAAGTACCCGGATCGTACTATGTTAGTCGGAGGCGACTTCAACCTACCTAGTATAGACTGGGATTTCTATGGATTCATTACATGTGGTACAGACAAGCCGACGTGTGAATTACTTTTGAACACATTATCCGAAAACTGTCTTGAGCAATTAAATCGACAGCCAACGCGTAATGGAAATATTTTAGATCTGGTAGCCACGAACAGACCAGACCTCATCGACGGTGTCAGTGTTGAGACTGGGATTAGTGATCATGATGTTGTCATTAAGACTATGCTTACGAAAGTTAAAAAGTCGGTCAAGAGGGCTAGGAGAGTATTCTTACTAGAAAGAGCAGATAAGCAGTTGTTAGCATCCCACTTAGTAAATGAATCTACTTCATTTAGCCGGCCGCGGTGGTCTAGCGGTTCTAGGTGCTCAGTCCGGAACCGCGCGACTGCTACGGTCGCAGGTTCGAATCCTGCCTCGGGCATGGATGTGTGTGATGTCCTTAGGTTAGTTAGGTTTAAGTAGTTCTAAGTTCTAGGGGATTGATGACCACAGGTGTTAAGTCCCATAGTGCTCAGAGCAATTTTTCTACTTCATTTACTTCCGGTACGATGGACGTGGAAGAATTATGGGTAAATTTTAAACACATTGTAATTCACGCATTGGAGAAGTATGTGCCGAAAAAGTGGTTTACGAACGGAAAAGACCCACCGTGGTTTAACAGAGCAATTCGGAGAGTGCTCAGGAAGCAAAGACAGTTGCGCTTGTACATGAAAGATCGGGAGAATGAGGATAGGCAAAAGTTAGTAGAGATTCGTGCTGTTGTAAAAAGAGCGATGCGTGAACATACAACCACTACCACCGTCATACCTTAGCAAAAGAGTCTTCCATCCAGTCACTCACTGATCACTCTGGCCTGGCAACGGAAGAAAGCAAAACGAAAGCTGGAATTTTAAATTTAGCATTTGAGAAATCTTTCACGCAGGACGATCGTACAAACATACCGCCGTTTGAGTCTCGTACAGATTCCAGTATGGAGGACATAGTGATAGACATCCCTGGGGTTGTGAAGCAGCTGAATGGGTTGAAAATAAATAAATCGTCAGGTCCTGATGGGATTCAAATTCGATTTTACAGAGAGTACTCTACTGTTTTGGCTCCTTACTTAGCTTGCATTTATCGCGAATCTCTTGCCCAACGTCCGGAAAGCGTTTGACTCAGTGCCCCACTGCAGACTCCTAAGGTACGAGCATATGGGATTGGTTCCCAAATATGTGAGTGGCTCGAAGGCTTCTTAAGTAATAGAACCAAGTATGTTGTCCTCGATGGTGAGTGTTCATCGGAGGTGAGGGTATCATCTGGAGTGCCCCAGGTAAGTGTGGTAGGTCCGCTGTTGTTTTCTATCTACATAAATGATGTTTTGGATAGGGTAGATAGCAATGTGCGGCTATTTGCTGATGATGCTGTGGTGTACGGGAAGGTGTCGTTGTTGAGTGACTGTACGAGGATACAAGATGACTTGGACAGGATTTGTGATTGGTGTAAAGAATGGCAGCTATCTCTAAATATAGAAAAATGTAAATTAATGCTGATGAAGAGGAAAAAGAATCCCGCAATATTTGAAAACTCCATTAGTAGTGTAGCGCTTGACACAGTCACGTCGATTATATATTTGGGCGTAACACTGCAGAGTGATATGAAGTGGGACAAGCATGTAATGGCAGTTGTGGGGAAGGCGGATAGTCGTCTCCGGTTCATTGGTAGAATTTTGGGAAGATGTGGTTCATCTGTAAAGGAGACCGCTTATAAAACACTAATACGACCTATTCTTGAGTACTGCTCGAGCGTTTGGGACCCCTATCAGGTCGGATTGAGGGAGGATATAGAAGAAATTCAGAGGTGGGCTGCTAGATTTGTTACTGTTAGGTTTGATCATCACGCGAGTGTTACGGAAATACTTCAGGAACTCGGGTGGAAGGCCCTAGAGGAAAGGAGGCGTTCTTTTCGTGAATCGCTGCTGAGGAAATTTAGAGAACCAGCATTTGAGGCTGACTGCAGTACAATTGTACTGCCGCCAACGTATATTTCGCGGTAAGACCACAAAGATAAGATAAGAGAGGTTAGGGCTTGTACAGATGCATATAGACAGTCATTTTTCCATCGTTCTGTTTGGGAATGGAATTGGGAGAGAAGATGCTAGTTCTGATACGAGGTACTCTCCGCCATGCACCGTATGGTGGATTGCGGAGTATGTATGTAGATGTAGATGAAGTTAGGATGAACTTGTCGTTTTACTAAAATGTGAGAATGACGTAAGATTTTTTACCTCGTGTGGTTCATGGTGTGAGTTCCTGTAGTCATGTGCTAGTTCATGAACCACGGGCAACGTATGAGTGGCCAAGTAAGTGGTCCCGACGGTCGGGATACCAGTTACTTTGGATTAAGGCTGGGCATGTCGGACATATTCTGAGTCGTGGTCACCTTTATGCTCATACGGCAAAGACTACTAAATCCAGCGGTTAGTCCCTCAACGGTTAGGGGTAAAACTCAATGGGACTCGGGGCAAGTAAGGCTAGCAACCTGCTTCCCTGGTACTTTAGATATGATGCTGGCAACAATCAGAGCAAAATGCCTTGGACCTTTGGAGATGACATAGCCCCACCTCTAAATGACAGACCAGGGACTCCTAAGATACGACTTGGCAAACAAATGGTAATGAGATGGGGAGCTATTAATATCAATGGGGGCTACTCTGGAAAGAAGGTAGAGCTGGCAGAGGCTGCAAGTAAGATGGGGCTGGACGTTTTAGCTGTTAGTGACATTCGGGTAAGGGGTGAGAAAGAAGAGGAAGTGGGAGAATACAAGGTCTACCTGTAAGGAGTCAAAGCAGGAATAGCACAATGGTGTGTAGGGCTTTATATCAGGAAAGAAATGGAACCCAGCGTAGTTGCAATAGGGTATGTAAACGAACGACTGATCTGGATAGATTTGACAGTGTCTAGCAAGAAAATTAGGATTGTATCAGTATATTCGCATTGTGAAGGCACAGATCAAGATCAGATGGATAGTTTATATGAGGCACTGAGTGATGTAGTTGTTAAAGGACAAGGACAGTGTTCTGCTCATGGGTGATTTTAATGCCAGAATTGGAAATCGAACAGAAGGCTATGAAAAGGTTATGGGTAAATTTGGAGAGGATATGGAGGCCAAAAGGAACGGGAAACAACTCTTGGATTTCTGTGCCAGTATGGGCTTAGTAATCAAAAACTCCTTTTTTAAACATAAGAACATTCACCAGTATACTTGGGAAGGCAGGGGAACCAGATCTGTCATTGAATATATAATAACGGATCAGGAATTCAGGAAGGCTGTGAGGGACACACGTGTATTCAGGGGATTCTTTGATGACACTGATCATTATTTAATCTGCAGTGAAATTGGGATTGTGAGGCCAAAAGTACAGGAGGTCAGGTCCTTATATATGAGGCTAAGAGTGGAGAAACTTCAGGATAAGGAAATCAGGCACAAGTACACAACAGTGATCTCAGAAACGTAGCAGTTAGTTGAATGTAGACAATTACAGTCACTGGAAAAGGAATGGGCAAAGTACAGGGACACAGTACTATAAGTGGCTAAAGAATGTCTTGGAACAGTAGTGTGTGAAGGTATGATGAAGCAAACAGCTTGGTGGAATGACACAGTGAAGGCAGCCTGTAAAAGGAAAAAAGAAGGAGGATCAAAAATGGCTACATACTAAAAGTCAGGTAGACAGAAAATGTTATGTTGAAGAAAGAAACAAAGCCAAACAGATAATTGCAGCATCCAAGCAGAAATCTTGGGAAGACTTTGGAAACAGGTTGGAGACTTTAGGTCAAGCTGCTGTAAAACCATTCTGGAGTGTAATTAGCAGTCTTCGAAAGGGAGGTAAGAAGGAAATGACAAGTATTTTGGACAGGTCAGGAAAACTGCGGGTGAATCCTGTGGATTCCTTGGGTAGATGGAGGGAATATTTTGAAGAGTTGCTCGATGTAGGTGAAAATACAATCAGTAATGTTTCAGATTTCGAGGTACAATGGGATAGGAGTGATGATGGAAATAGGATCACATTTGAGGAACTGGAGAAAATGGTCAATAGATTGCAGTGCAATAAAGCAGCTGGGGTGGATGAAATTAAGTCGGAACTCATCAAATTCAGTGGACTGTCAGGTCTTAAATGGCTACACAGGATAATTGAAATGGCCTGGGAGTCGGGACAGGTTCCATCAGACTGGACAAAAGCAGTAATCACACCAATCTTTAAACATGGAAACAGAAAAGATTGTAACAACTACAGAGGTATCTCTTTAATCAGCGTTGTGGGCAAAATCTTCTGAGGTATTGTTGAAAGGAAAGTGCGAGTATTAGTTGAGGACCAATTGGATGAAAATCAGTGTGGTTTTAGGCCTCTTAGAGGTTCTCAGGACCAGATCTTTAGCTTACGGCAAATAATGGAGAAGTGTTATGAGTGGAACAGGGAATTGTATCTATGCTTTATAGATCTAGAGAAGGCGTATGACCGGGTTCCTAAGAGAAAGTTATTGTCTGTTCTACGAGATTATGGAATAGGAGGCAAACTTTTGCAAGCAATTAAAGGCCTTACATGGATAGTCAGGCAGCTGTTAGAGTTGACGGTAAATTGATTTCATGGTTCTGAGTAGTTTCAGGGATAAGACAAGGCTGGAACCTGTCTCCACTGTTGTTCATATTATTTATGGATCATATGTTGAAAACAATAGACTGTCTGGGTGAGATTAAGATATGTGAACACAAAATAAGCAGTCTTGCATATGCGGATGACTTAGTTGTGATGGCAAATTCGGTTGAAAGTTTGCAAAGTAAAATTTCAGAGCTAGATCAGAAATGTAAGGACTATGGTATGAAGATCAGCATCTCCAAAACGAAAGTAATGTCAGTGGGAAAGAGATATAAACGGATTGAGTTCCAAATAGGATGAACAAAGTTAGAACAGGTGGACGGTTTCAAGTGCTTAGGATGCATATTCTCACAGGATGGCAACATAGTGAAAGAACTGGAAGCGAGGTGTAGCAAAGCTAATGCAGTGAGCGCTCAGCTACGATCTACTCTCTTCTGCAAGAAGGAAGTCAGTACCAAGACTAAGTTATCTGTGCACCGTTCAATCTTTCGACCAACTTTGTTGTATGGGAGCTAAAGCTGGGTGGATTCAGGTTACCTTATCAACAAGGTAGAGGTTACGGATATGAAATTAGCTAGGATGATTGCAGTTACTAGTAGATGGGAAGAATCGCAGGAGGGTGTCCACTATGAGGAAATCAAAGAAAAACTGGGAATGAACTCTATAGATGTAGCAGTCAGGGCTAACAGACTTAGATGGTGGGGTCATGTTACACGCATGGGAGAAGCAAGGCTACCCAACAGATTCGTGGGTTCAGCAGTAGAGGGTAGGAGGACTCGGGGCAGACCAGGGAGAAGATACCTAGATTCGGTTAAGAATGATTTTGAAGTAATAGGCTTAACATCAGAAGAGGCACCAATGTTAGAACTTAATAGAGGATCATGGAGGAATTTTATAAGGGGGACTACGCTCTAGACTGAACGCTGAAAGGCATAATCAGTCTCAAATGATGATGATGATGATGATGATGATGATGATGATGGAAAACCAATGTAAGGTTGTATCGCACTATTTGTAAAGGTTATTTTACAAACCGATCTCGTTACTGAGCAAACAAGTTACCTTTCTTTTGGGATTATAGGATGTTCGCAGATATTGAACTTTTATTTATGTACACTGGCGGCTGAACAAACAGACTAACGTATGGCCAATGGAGGATATGTGCGTTTTAGTAGAGCTAACAAAGGAATTTTGCGACCGTCAATTTCGTAAAAATTGTTAAGTGTGAGCCAGATGCAGCTGGCTTATATCACGATTGGGGCACAGGAACAATATGCACAAGTCGCATCGTTTCTGAGCTTTCAGCAGCACGTCGAACTCTGCTCGCTCAACGTTGAACGTTCAAAGAACACTTCTCTTGCCGACGGTTTTATCAGAGTCCGATCACCGCAAAGACAATGGTTACAATCACTTATCGGGAAAATATGGCGTGAGGGAGGCTACAAACCAAGTTCATTTAACTGTATAGACTTTAGGGTGCTACAGCTGTTTTTAAGTATTAAAAATGGTAGATAATTCGTTCCTTCATGGTTTACATACGCGGCTTTTTTTTGGAAAAGGCGCACACGTCCTTTTACATTGTGTGCATAACACAGTTGTCATGAATGGTTCACGGATTATTAAGGAACGCAACAACCAAACGGTTATTAAAATTTCATGTAAAATAACTGTTTCAGAAGTAGAGTGCTATAAAAACATTGTGTCCTTCCAACATAATCAATTAGTAATTCGAAAGTGGGCGAAATGCCAGGGTTGAACATTTCTATTCGGAACGACGTTTTTGGATGAATGTTGTGGTCCTAATCTCACATGGCCGATCCCCTACTATGGGACATACCACTGTTTACTTTTCGGCCGTGGTTGCCGAAGATCTAGTATTAATATTTACCTGAACTTAGAGGCATGCACTTCATGTATGACGCCACTTTATTTATTGCTAAGAAAGCGAAACGAATGTACAGAGAAGATTTCTCAAGCGTGTTTAATCCTAACTGGAACAAACTAATCACTATGTATAGAAATGCACGAGAAAATGGGTCTTTCAAACCCAAGAGAGTTAAGAAAAGTTAGTAATAACTGTTGCGGCCACATGTAATAAGCGTTGCTTCGTGGAGGGGAGAATGGCAAAACAGAGGCACGCCGGGGACCGAGGCGTTGCAAAGTAAGCACACACAGATAGCCTTGCTGACAGCAGCAGTCTACCAGCAGGCTGAGGCAAGGACGCATGCTGACCGAGCGCCGAGCAAAGCCTGGAGAGCGCTGAGTAAGGAGGAGTGAGGCCAGCACGCTAAATTACGCTGCAATATACTGCGGGAGTAATAACAAAAAGCTACCACCGAGGGTAAAAAACGTCCTCCTGCTGGATATAAATAGTGGAGTGCAGGCAGCAACAGACAGAAGCCATTAGGAAGCAGTTCGGATCTGAGAACGGACGTGGTCCGTGTCCGAATGTTCAATCTTCGCAGTTGTCTATTCCAGCTCGCAGGAGTCATCCGTTCGCCGCCAGATGTCAACATCAGCTCTGGAGGTCGGCCCGAGTCCGGTCAGCACCATGGCTAATTAACTACAGCGAGAACTTCCAGCAGGACCGGCCGCAGCGCGGTCTCGGTCACAGGAGCCGCCGGGGACTGAGGCCCGGACTTCACGGCAACCCAGCCTACGGCGCTTGGTCCGTCCATGACAGGACATCGCGACTGACGGCTTCCCAGCCGCCGGTGCTGCAGGCGTCGGCAGCTGACCTCACGGCGACATCTCAGCCACAGGCCATCCTGGCTTCAGCGGAGCACTGGTGGCCTAAGGCTCCCGAGTGCGATCAGCGGCTCGCGTTGCGCGCTTTGTCGGAGAATCTACACAGCAGCAGCCAGGCGGAGGGATCCGCTGGGCTGGGCAGCGACGATGAGGGAGAAGTTGTAAATGAAGTTCAATAAATAACTGTAAAGCTGCACGCCGTCGCACTCTTTGGCGCATCCACTGTGTCTGCTGCTGACGAGCGGTGCAGAACTAACACAACGATTGCTCATGCACTAGAGTTTGAGAAGACTGAGATCAAAGATACGTCAGTAAACACCCACCAGTTTGTACGTGAAGATAAATTTGACGAAGTGAGGCAGTGTTGGTGGAACAGTAATACAACACCTGTGAGCAGTGGCTGGTTCAAATGGCTCTGAGCACTATGGGACTCAACTGCTGAGGTCATTAGTCCCCTAGAACTTAGAACTAGTTAAACCTAACTAACGTAAGGACATCACAAACATCCATGCCCGAGGCAGGATTCGAACCTGCGACCGTAGCGGTCTTGCGGATCCAGACTGCAGCGCCTTTAACCGCACGGCCACTTCGGCCGGCCCTGTGAGCAGTGGGGTCAAATGATTTCCATTCTGGAGCTCAGTTCTATGAATGTATTATGTGTGCAGCACTGCAGAGGTGACGTTCCTGCAGTTTGTGATGTTGCATAGTGAGGTGTCTTTCAAGCGTAGTGGTGTTCCGGCTGCCGCAATGGTCTTATCGAGATTCACGAAAATTCATATGCCACGACCAGTATGGGCTACTAACAACGATTCGCTATCACACTGCTATCTTTCATTGTCTAAGATGCACTAATAAATCCTCATTCGTTGCCAACAAGTTTGAACAGCGCCCGTTACCATGCGTCCATGCAAAATAGGCCATCACAGTTCACGCTGTGCATGGAAGTATATCGGTTCAGCACACAGTACGTAATACAGATCCGGTAATGATACCGTGATCACCTGAGCAACTAACTTCCTCGTCATTGGATCGCTTGAACGAATCCTACGGACTGTTTCCTCTTTGGTTTCTTTAACCCCGGTAGAAATTAAATGAGAACGTCTTTATAGGGTCCTAGCTGACTCTCTCCCTGTACGAGGTGCATTCAAGTTCTAAGGCCTTCGATTTTTTTTCTAATTAACTACTTACCCCAAATCGATGAAACTGGCGTTACATCTCGACGTAATCGCCCTGCAGACGTACACATTTTTCACAACGCTGACGCCATGATTCCATGGCAGCGGCGAAGGCTCTTTTAGGAGTCCGTTTTGACTACTGGAAAATCGCTGAGGCAATAGCCGCACGGCTGGTGAATGTGCGGCCACAGAGAGTGTCTTTCATTGTTGGAAAAAGCCAAAAGTCACTAGGAGCCAGGTCAGGTGGGTAGGGAGCATGAGGAATCACTTCAAAGTTGTTATCACGAATAAACTGTTGCGTAACGTTAGCTCGATGTGCGGGTGAAACAGCCCACGCGCAGCCCTTCCCGGACGTTTTTGTTGCAGTGCAGGAAGGTATTTGTTCTTCAAAACATTGTCGTAGGATCCACCTGTTACCGTAGTGCCCTTTGGAACGCAATGGGTAAGGATTACGCCCTCGCTTTCCCAGAACATCATAATTTTTTTCAGCACTGGCGGTTACCCGAAATTTTTTTGGTGGCGGTGAATCTGTGTGCTTCCATTGAACTGACTGGCGCTTTGTTTCTGGATTGAAATATGGCATCCACGTCTCATCCATTGTCACAACAGACAAAAAGAAAGTCCCATTCATGGTGCCGTTGCGCGTCAACATTGCTTGGCAACATGGTACACGGGCAGCCATGTGGTCGTCCGTCAACATTCGTGGCACCCACCTGGATGACACTTTTCGCATTTTCAGGTCTTCATGCAGGATTGTGTCCACAGAACCCACAGAAATACCAACTCTGGAGGCGATCTGTTCAACAGTCATTTGGCGATCCCCCAAAACAATTGTCTCCACTTTCTCGATAATGTCGTCAGACTGGCTTGTGCGAGCCCGAGGTTGTTTCGGTTTGTTGTCACACGATGTTCTGCCTTCATTAAACTGTCGCACCCACGAACGCACTTTCGACACATCCTTAACTCCATCACCACATGTCTCCTTCAACTGTCGATGAATTTCAATTGGTTTCACACCACGCAAATTCAGAAAACGAATGATTGCACGCTGTTCAAGTAAGGTAAAACGTCGCCATTTTAAGTATTTAAAACAGTTCTCACTCTCGCAACTGGCGGTAAAATTCCATCTGCTGTATAGTGCTGCCATCTCTGGGACGTATTGACAATGAACGCGGCCTCATTTTAAAACAATGCACATGTTGCGATCTCTTTCCAGTGTGAAGAAAAAAAATCTGAGGCCTTAGAACTTGAATGCACCTCGTATAACAGGCATCACCCATACTTGAGAGACTGTGTTATAATACAGTCTACAGTATTACTGCAAATAGTTGACTGGCGGTCGGCACTTCCACCGATTGCTATGGAGCTGTTGCTAAGAATGGTCAGTTGTTTACTACAACGAAAAATGTAATTACTGGGTTCCGACAATTAGTTCATTGCGTTAAAACACTCACTTTAGGTTACTCTGCCATCTGTGCAATTTTGATTCTGAAGGTTCGGAATTTCACCTATACACTACAATTAAATCTCCTCTTATGGTTTCACAAGATTAGTATCTGTGGTACGTAGAGGTATGGCCAGACAAACCTCGATTTATAAAACAGACACAAATTTTTTGTAACATTATTCGTAATGACAGTGGCACTTCCTTACTGACGTGGACGATCTGATAACCCCTAGGTTCACACCATCTCCACAGCTCTGTCTCAAGTTTTCCCTCGGTGATAAAAGTTTTGCTCCTGCCTTTTGTTTGTTTTCGCCGCACGGCTGTCGAGAGTTGTTTCAGCTTCAGATCCTCGGATTAACGGCCGACTTTCAGAGGTGACATCAGGGAGAAACATTTCCTGAGATTGTCTTCACCGTTACAAGAAACAGAGAACGAAAAACAAATGAAGAATAACTCAGATCAAAATATATTGTTGTGCATTAAATCTAATCTTTTAAAGAGACTAAGCAGTTCTTCGTATTGAGATACTTATCGATCTCCAATTACAAATTAAGAAATCGTACCAATAATAAAACGCATTCGGGAGGACGACGGTTCAATCCCGCGTCAGACCATCCTGATTTAGGTCTTCCGTGATTTCCCTAAATCACTCCAGGCAAATGCCGGGATGGTTCCTCTGAAAGGGCACGGCCGACTTCCTTCCCCATCCTTCCCTAATCCGATGAGACCGATGACCACGCTGTCTGGTCTCCTTCCCCAAACCAACCAACCAACCAATAATAAAACATATTGACTGTTTACTAGCAGAACAACGTTAACAAGGCTACTGTGCCCGACAATTGTACGTTTGACCAGTGTACGGTACATTATAAGTGAGAATGCCCTTTAAGCATTTTCCAAGTCTATACATAATTTGATTCCGTCTAGTGTGTACTAAAATTTGTTGATTTATGAACTCATTTAATAAGTATTGGTAAGGAACATGTGACTCTGTAGCTTTTATCAACAAAACTTTTTTCAGTTATGACAGCTTTATAAAATTAAATAAAGCAGTAGGTAGGGTCACTCGCTATGTTTTCTTAATTTTAATAATCGGTTCAGTTTGACGCAAAGAGCAGATCCGAATCTGGGGAAAAGAAATGTATGCCATGGTACAAAAATTAATGGAGTGTGAAAACGAAACAGACATTACAAGATCTACGGTCAACGGTTCAAAGGAAATCAAATACCCAGAAGTAAGGCATGCCTCGTTACGTAGATTATAGCTTATCAGTCAGTGCGAGGACGCAAACGTAAAGCACAAAAAAACATACAAGCCATGGTATAACGAAGGTTACGTGGGTCAAGTACGAGTGAACATGTTCATACATCAGCGTCCTTACATCATTGAAATTACTGGCCTCACGAAAAGGTCCCAGCAGGGAAGAACGAGACGAAATAAAACTTCCAGGTTTGGGAAGATACATGATGTTATTTCATAAATTACAAAATCAAGTCAAACGTAGAAGTAATTATGTTTTACGAAGCAACTGTTCAGTATGAAATAGAACCCCTTCTCACCTGGATGCATTCAGTGAGTGTGCGAGGTGCCGGGGCTAGCAGTGTATTTAACACTAAATTATTCTAGAATCTTCATATGGAAATGATGCTCGAGTCACCATTTTCCAACTCAGACTTTTGCTGTTGCACATGGATTAAGAAGAAACGCGAACTGACTGTAATCGACCGTGCAAGTGGAGTAGAGAAGAGTTTGGCATCTGCAATAATTTAATTTGATAGAAATTAATTTGATAAGGGACAGTTTCCTTAACATAGTCAGAAATGAAAAGGTTGCCTTACCGATCTATGGAATGAAAGTTCTGTTCAAAACAACAATTTGATTTATTATGACTGAACTCAAAATAAGAAACAAAACGCATGAAACATTTACAACACGTCATATTGGATACTCAAATAAATGCCGTGAAGGTGAAGTTGTCCACAAAGTAGCTTGTCACATTTATGACCATGTGGTACGTGGAGCCAATTCCTTGCAACTCATATCTTAAGACGAACACCCAGCCAGCCCAACAGTAATTGCTGCTACACTAGTGAGAACTCAGATAATGAACACCCAAGACAGGACCACGATAGAAGAGACGGGAACGGGAGCGCTATGCTGAGCTCTGATTATCACATAGCAAAATTCCCTAATCTGCAGGGGCTGCGGACATACATTACCAAGCTGTCTTCTTAACTGAAAGGACACGATTTGGCGTACCAGAGGAGATGGCTGGTAGCTTCGACGTTCCATCGTGGTGGTGATAATGTCGTGAGTATAGCCCGAAACAAATTATCCTGGTCTGGTTGTTCCAGACTAAATACTTCCTAGCAATTCAAATGCGCCTCTGAGGGAGACGAAGAAGTCTCGCCACAGAATCACTGACGGTGCAGTGATTGACTTTAACAAGCGAAGTCACACAGTAAATCCGATATAGTCAACTTTAGCCAAAACAGCTGAAGACAGACAACATAGGGCGCTTGTACGCAGGACGCTCAATTGCCAAATGTACTCGGAAAGTTGCGTTGATGTCGAAAGTTCGTCAAACAGATACAAGTAAATGAAAGTGTATTAGACAGCCAATGGAAGGTAGGCTGTCCAGAGCAGTGAGAGCTCAGTTTTGTAACCTACCCCTACCGAAAGGCGAGACTCCACACTACCAAGAGCACCCGTACAAGCCGAACACAGAACATTACCGCCCACACCACAGTGGCCGTGGCTAAACGTGCCAATCAGCAACTCGGAAACCGGTTGAAAATTCCATTCTATTGCCGAAGCACTACTATTCCACCAATGGAGGTACTTGGCACTAATTTCTGAGCCGATTTTGCTACATCATGGAGCCATCCACTGATCAAACCAATCACAGTTCTGATTTTGCAGAAAACGCTGGAATTTGCCCGCTAAGACTGCCTGGGAACACAAGTCATTCCAACGCCACACTCGTAGCCCGTCAGCAAGCGTTTTCACTAAGTTTCTGTGAAGTAACGGAATCTCTAACCCCAGTCGCTCCTTCAGGCATGTCGTCCCCATTCTTATGACAATATCGGCGTCTGGACAGCATCCACTCGGCTCTCTCACACCCATCGGCATAACCCTTTCAAGACCACCAGAACCCGCCTGTCACCGGACCACCTGGGTTACGAGAGGTGCTGTCTGGGTAGTCCGCGTGTGAGGGAATAGCAACCTTTAACCACTAGCAATTAGAGAGGCAAATATTCATATCTTCTGAGTTCTCAATACTAGCTTTGTAATGACCGTACTCGGCTATATTTCCACAAATCGAATTACTCAGAGTAAGATATAAATATGAGAGAGGGCAATTCACTGTGTGCCTCGTAAAGGCATGCCACCTCTCAAGCTGTTGTCATGTGGTTGTTGCTTCTTCTGAGGAAAGTTGTCTCACAACTGTTGTAACTGGACCTGATATCCTGGATAGCGAAACTGTGACGGAGTTGATGTCGTAGCTGATCCCACACACGAACTATCGTAAACAGGTGTGGGGAGCTCTCTGGTCATGAGAGTACCTCAACATCACGCAGACACTTCATAGACGAACTGTACCATGTGTGGACGCGCATTGTCTTGGTTAAAAATGGTGCTGTGTTGCTGATATAAAAGAGGTAAAGCATGAGCCTATTCGAATTGTAAATGGTTGCGAAAACATACTTCTTTGCACAAATAATCCTGAGCAAATATCGTACATCGTGACGAATATAGGGATTGGTTACCTCAAGGTCGTTGCATCAAATCAGAATACAATAACGTTCAAATTTACCAAAAGTAATGTATCTAATTAAAAAAACACATGAAATTCGCTTTGCGCCTTCTTAAAATATAGTCCAAATAATGTCCGTGTCTGGGGAGCTTGGTGGCCAGCATTAGTATTTCAACTCAGAGGAGTGTTGCTGCAACCACTCTGTAGCAGTTCTGGAAGAGTGAGTTGTGTCGTTGTCCTGCTAGAGTTGCAATTGTACCGAAGTAGTCTATGGATAAATCGAAAGATTATTGATTGTGTTGCGATTAACGCCATTTAAATAATAGAACTAAGAAATACGCCTACCCAATTCCGAACATTGCGGAAAAGTATGATAATCTTGAGATGTGCTGGTACTTCTCGACAATGGACTTGATGAATGGATATCATTAGTTAGAAGCGCCCCTGGGGGACAGGGCTAAAACTGTGTTTGCAGCACCTTGGGGAAACTATCAGAATGGATAGGTGTCATTTGACTCAAAAGATGCACCACAAACAGTCCAGCGTTTATTAGAAGGAGTACTAAAGGGAATGAAAGTGTGTTAGTGCCTGATGTAAGTTAACGACGTAATCATCTTTTTGGTAGACATGCAGGAACATAGGCAATATCTGATGGAAGTATTCTACAGGTTATGGACAAGGTCATTTGACACAAGCTACCGAGAAATGGCATTTTAAACTAGAAGAAATCAATTATTTCGACCATGTAATTAGTTAGAGTGGTGTTTTAAATGATTTTAAAATAGTGCAAACAGTGCAAGATTCACCGGTACTGGGAACAACCAAGGAGATACAATCGTTACTGTAACTGGCAAATTATTATGGAAAGATAATGATGGGGTCTGTGTATATTGCATGACCACTTCCCTACATATTGAAGAAGGGTGTTAAGTTCATGTCGTTGCAGGAATATCAGGGAAAGTATGCTGAATTAAAGTTGTTCACATCGAGAGCGTTGCTGGTGTTTTCAGAGTTTGAGAAAGAGTTTATACTTCCATGCGCGGCATTGAACCGTGCTCTCGGGGGTATTCTGAAGCAGTAGGTTGAAGGTCAATAATACCCAGTTGCCTATGCTTCAAAACAATTGAACAGAATTGTTCTGCAATGGAGAGAGAGATGCTTAGCTTGGGGAACGAAGTAATTGACTCCTGTTGTTACCTGTACAGAAAGAGGTTTAATATGGTGACAGACCATACTGATTAGAAGTCGTTATTAAGATTGTAGAACCCTGTAATGCCAGAAATGAATATCCTCCTATTTCCATCTATTGTACTATAAATTTTTTCCTTATTTTGTTACCTGAAGATATGACATTTCTGTGTCCTTATATATTGTAAATGTTTTACTATTTGAATATACATATATTTATGCATTTATGTCGATGTATAATTGGTTTGTTCTGTAAATACTATTTGTATTTTTACGCTCGGTCTTGCCTAGGGAAAACTCTGCTATCGAACGATTACATAGACAGGTCATGTGAAGATCGAAAGTGTTTAGGATCTTTGTTAGTGTTAACTCTGCGCGCGTGGAGCGCAGGCAGAGCGGAGTCTGGCTGGAGTAGGGCGGTGGAGCAGGGGTGTTCAGTGATGCTCCCGCGAGTTGCTGCGCTTTCGGGGTTTGGCAACATGTAATTGCTGTCGACTTGCTACGATAGTTTCTGACACGGTGTCGCGGACGGGAAGCATTAGCTGGTGCACATCAACAGCCCATTTCGCCTGGTGACGGTGTCGAGAAGGAGACGCGCCAACATCCTGCTTCTGCAACAGCGACGGCCGGTAATGAATGACTGTCGCCACCTCCCCGATCGACGATTGCAAACCTTAAATCAACCAACAAGGAAGACTAAAAGTATGTAAAGTTTTAGAACTGTATGGCAGACCTCCGCTTTTCAAAGTGTTGCATAAAAAAAAAAAAAAAAAAAAAAAAAAAATACAGCATGAACCTTTCTTGCTCATTGTCCCAATTGCATTACCAAACAGGGTCCCTTCCTTTTCTGGAATGAAGCCGAGTGTCGTTGGAATTCATACGCCAGCATTAAAGTAATATCATTCCATCTCGCTGCTTTAATTTCAAAGTTCAGTTAAAGTATTCATAGCTGGCTACAATATTTAGATTACACAAGCAGAAATTAAGAGTGCGAGTTTTGTTACCATATTTTAGCTTACCTGTGACTGCAGTTCAGCTTGGTACGTACTAAATTTTACTATTGTTAATTGTTCAGAATCATTTAATTCAAGATCAAAGTTAAATCTCTTATTTCTAATTTGCGTAGATTCAAGTAGCTTTTGAAATGATTGTTGAGGTAGCTCAAGACTAACCTTATTTTATTGAATTTCGTAGTGCTTCAGAAACAAAGTTCACTATTAATTTCAGTCACTCAATTAACTTTCAATTTTCTGGTTTATTAATTCTTTTGCTAAATTAAGTCAGAGTGTAGCGAAATTTATTACTTCTGACAAATATTCAGTTTTCACACAACACGTGTCAACCTTCAGTTGCCACGCTTTTGGTGCTAATTACATGTGCATTAATCTTTCATTTTCAGTTATTTTAGCAGTTGTCCATAGGACTGGCGACCGTAATTTTCCCCAAATCTCAAATATCTAATTAACGCCAGTTAATTTTAACGTAACGGTCGCGCATTTAATTTCTTTATTAACTTTACCCCTTTTCAAAATTAAATTCCGCCAATTTTCATTTGCATTTTTCCATTCATTTAGATGTAACCCTTTCCTCCATCTTTACCGAAAAATTAACTTTGGTGACGATTGCTTTTCCCAAATTTCAATTAGGTGCACGTGGTTTAATTTTCACTGTCATTAAGGTCGATAAGTGAGGGGGATGTTACAACCCATCCAGTAGACTGACGAGATGAGCACAATTAGTGAATTTGAGTACGAGGAAATCTATAAACTAGGGAAATAGTACGGAGTTGTGGGCTGGTTAAGCAGGAAAATATCAGCAGTACAAGTGCTGGGTCAAGATCTTGTTGAATGGCAAACGGCACAGAGCACTAACGAGGAGTGAAGCAGTATAGCGTGTCAAATAAGTTTAGCATGCATTATGGATTATTGCGTATAGGAACAAAATTAGGACTATGTGTGGTTGTGCGAGCAGAACTAAAACAAGAAGTATACCTGAAATGCATTATCACATCTTATCGGGCAAGGGGGTAATAGGGCAACGCATCGGAAGGTGACGGAAATATACTGGTGGCAGGGAAGAAACAGTGATGTCCTTTGGTACAGCAGAAATATTGTGAAATGTCCACAGTATCCTGATCTGAATCGGAAGCAGATAACATTTCCGCATTTGCCATCAGCAACAGGTCATTTAGTTTGATCGATGCGCTGTAGGCGAGAAGGTAATTACTTCGTGATGACTCTAATAGACCATCCTTCTCCTTTCATCGAGATCTCGTGCTGATGTCGGACCAACAGACCATCGTACGTCAGATAATAATAGAACACTGAAGTTTGGGGTGATGGAAACAGTTATGGACGAAGGGACGAAACAGTAATGTTATTAAAAGTAAAAACGTTAAGAACTAGTCCACTTCATGGACAAGCTAGTGGAAGGACGGAACATGTTCACTGGAAAATTTGGAAGCTGCTTAGTTATTAGGTGCATGCAAACTATTCAGACTGGGACACAAATTTATCTTTCATAGTGAGTACACATGACTCTATAAGACAGTGGGTCATAGTGAAGAGTCCGTATACTCTGATGAGGACATCGGATAAGATTTTAACATTGTATCGGGGTCTGTATTCAATAATTCAAACCACATCATCAGTAAATGTGAACGATCCACGATTTTGCATATCGGTCATCTACAACCATTCAAGGGTGCACAAGACGAATTCCACTAGAGATAATAACGAAGTCCATGAAGGACGCAATTCCTTTTTTTGTGTATTGTATAGGTTACTGCCTTTATATAGGATAAGGTTATATGTCTGTGTTAAGTGTAATACTGCGTGGTCTTTAGAGACAGCTAGTTTCTGAGGGAAGTGGAGTTGATAATGGTCACTGTGCACACGTTGTCATACAGAAAAATGTGGAAGGAGAATTACCACTGGTGTTGCAGCTGGCTGGAAGAGCCGAACAACGATGGAGCAACTGTGGATGTGACGACAGATAAAGCACGGTAATACCTATCAGGGAGGATACCAGTAGCGAAAAGGCGTGCATTTTTAGATGTTACACAGCGCACACCTTTCCAGTGAAGCTGGCGGCGGTTGGGAGATTGGTACAACTAAGACAGGAAGGGTATTACTGTTGGTGGAAAATGGAAATCGACACTTGGTGATGACCGAGGGTGAGCTTCAGCAATGCCACACTCTGGTGGTCACCATATACCCGATTCGTGAAGTCGCAACAGTTGCAAGCACATGCATCCTGCAACTATCCAGGGGTAAAATAGAGTGTCGACCCAACCAAAAATCGGTGATGAAACCTATTCCATATTTTCAGAGGGCGGGTATGGATTGGATGTACACAACAGATGATAACAAAATAGTGGCGGCTAGTTGCTAGAGCATGGAAACATCATGGGAGCAAATCGTTTGGAATTACAGGACAGTGGATTGTCGATCAGTGGTACTATGTGTGATGTCATGGGTTCGACGTTTCATTTACAAGCCACATCAACACGAGTTACTCTGTTGAACATAACACAGCCACTGCTATGTTGGCCACTTGAGTCTCTAGAGATGTGGGCCAAACGAAACTTCACCTTCCTAAACGGCATCTGGGAACCTAGGCAGGACCATTCATTAAGTCAGATGTTAGTTGCTCAGGATGGGTGGATCACTTAAACAGCAACTGTTGCAGCATATGGAACTGTATTGGAATGGCAGACTTCAGAGAAACTTCATCGTGGGGTATAATGTCCTAGTGATTTTGATTTTGCTCTTCCTAGTTTTTATGTATCTGAAATGGTGAGATATGCAGAAAACCGTTTCAGGGGTAATTCAAGTTACAAAAGGCAGGATTCGTTGAGCGAGAGATGAAAAATAGATGTATGAAGTTGGAAATTAATATGGGACCTTATAGTAGTTAAGAATAACCTATCTAGCAGTATGTACTTGCTATACAGATTACGGGCGAAGGTGTTATCTATAGAAAACCAGGATGAAATATAATCTGAGGGACTGGATCTTCTCTCGTGGGAGGTAGCTTAGTGTCACTACCCCAAATTTTTAAAAAAAAGTTATAAATAGTGAGAAAATCACCATAAAGAATGGCATTAGTACTGTGTGCAGCCACAGTAGGTCACAGTAACATGCACATGAAGAGATTGTGAGATAAGGCCAACAACACTCATTGTATAACTGCACTGCATGGGGGTAATAACCGTAGCAGGCAGGCTGACGTCATCACAGCAGGAGAAGTCTCTTTTTATGAACGATAAAACAAGTTGCCAAGGGTTAGTGAAACAATGTATCTCAAACAGCTATAAGTAGGCCTTTTTTTTGAGGTAGAAGCATCCCCCTTAGTAGAGTCCATCAGCACCTCCAGACGCCAGGGCAAACGCTGGATAGCGGAAAAATGACCATTGCCCGCAGCAGCTATGGGTTCGAGTGTAGGCTGTGCTTGTCGCCACCAGCACTAAATTCCTCACGGGACTTGGTGCCACAGCACCATCAACCTGCCATCCGCAGCTGGGGTGGCAGCACTTAAGTTCCTTCCGAGGACTTAGTGCTATAGCACTATCTGATGTCTGACTCCTGCCAGGAAGCAACTGGTCGAACTCCACTTACAGCAGTCTCCACGCCGCATAGCCAGGGGACCACTCCAGTCGCAGCTACGGACGGAGAGAGAGCACGACACTGACGCAGCGATTACAGCCTTCAAAAGTCGCCAGTGGTCCATGCCAGCTGTCACAAATGCGGAAAATCAACGCAGCACAATCTCACCAGATTGGGGAGTACTGCTATTACGTCAGCGCTGGACTGGGTCAACAGCATGACACGCGTTTTTTTCTCACAGATCCATGACAAAGCATGTACCGAGATTAAGTAAAAACTTCTTTATTGCCACACGCTGTTTCCACTCAAACCATCACCACTCACCCATACGTTTGCAGCAGCACCCTTTGATGTAGTTATTTCCATTATTTCCAAAGGCTTCTTTAGTTTTCCTATAGGCGGCATCCATCTTCCCCATAGACATGCATGTTTCTCCAGCTTTTCATCTGGCTTCCAGGTTTTCATCAGTAGCCTTTCTTGTCCATTTAATGTTTGAGTCGTCCATTTCCCCTTTTGCCGGTTTCATTGCTCTATTTTTATATTTTGTCCTTTCATTGATGAAACCTTAGCAATCTGAAATAAAGAAAAACTAAAAGTTTTGCCCAATATTATAAGACACTTCTAAATTTCGCAGTACCAACCAATACAATTAGAAACAATAAACTAAGATATATTAATTTAAATAATAAACTAAGACCATCTCCTTTCTGAGACTGGATGAAATCAACTTAATATCAGCGGACTATAAAACTATAAGGCTCCTGGAAAGGAAACCACACTAGCAGAATCCCAGATGTGTAGCTCTGAAGAAGAAATAGTTGTATTACCTTGCACGAAAGTAATGCCTGAAACAAAGGTAAGGTTAGTAGTATTATAACATCATCGTATAAATTGAAAATACGATGACTATATTGACTGTGATGTGGTACTTAACGTACAGGTTGAAATAGAAAACCATTACAAAAGTGGCGCTAGAAATTAGAAGTTGGAATGTTTTTAAGTAATTAAGGATTGGGACAAAGAATAATGGTGCAGAAATAAAGTGTTTGGCTTTTCGCAAATATTTTAATCGCAATGGTAAACAATTTTGAAAAAGCATCTGCACACGTTGTTACAGCGGGCTAAAAGAAGTAGAAGAGAGAGCTGACTTTCAAATGTTTTAGAAAATGGAAGAAATGTGAAGTATCACGAACAATGCAGCCCACCGAAGCACCATGCATAAAGAAATAAAACGTGTGAATATATATCCGGGGGAATTCTTGATATATGAGTGAATCAATAACAACAAATGACCACGATTAAGCACGTTTGATATCAAGAACCGAATCAACGGAACTGATAACAAAAAGTCGTTTTCCATTAATTACAAAATTCATTGTTACAGCCATGTCTTTAATCCAGAGTGCCTACAAAAATCTGAGTGTCTTATCCTATGTGATAGATGTTGAGCACGAGAATCATATCGAAAATAGAGATAGATTCCTTTTAATAAACAGGAATTACTTTAAAGAAATCTTTAATGTCAATAAACATGACCTGAAAATCAAGCTAATCTAGCTAGAGAAGAACTACAATGGTCTCATGCAATTGTCTCTAGAGCCATTCACAACTACTAGGATTATATGAAGGTAGAAGACAGACTCTCGTAAGTTCACGTTCCAGCAAATGACGCAGACAATTGTGAATTCCAAAACACGTATGGGCTCTGTAAAGACCACAAACATATAGTGAGAAGATGAAGTTTAGGAAACATAAGAACAATAATGGGACTCAAGCTCAAACTCACTGATGGTGAGCCGGCAGAATTAGCGTTTTTAATAAAAGTATAATTTACGATTTATTATTGCACTGCATATACCACTCAGTCCATAGCAACGAAAAGCCACTAACTTCCACAAACACTGCAAAATTTTACCAAGAGTATTTACTCATCGGGCTGGGCCAGAAAGTTGTTAAAGGATGCAGGTGTGAATACTGGAGCACAGTGAAACTCATCAGGAAAACCCTAGGGGCTCGTTGCCTTATTTCAGCAATTATATTTTTCCCTTACGGGCAGTCCAGCGTTAATTGATACCGCAGCCGTCTTGACTGTACAAAGGAACTTTTTTAATATTTTATCCCTCAATAATCATGCCATATGAAGTTAAGTCCACAAGAGCTCTAGGCTTTTCGTCTTCGGTACAAAAATGGAATTCACGTGTGAAATGAAACCCTGAGGCAACGGCGTACATCACATTGATATTAATCGGAGTAACAGCTCAGAGAGACTAACGTAAATTAGCAACAGCGTAAAATGTTTTAATTGCCATAGTGATTTATATCGAGGCTACGGATGAAGATTAAAAAATGGAATGGGGTAAGTAGCGACGACTTTGCTGCAAGAATCGTAGAACCATCATATGCGTAGGTGTTATTGCAAGATAAAGAGAACGAGGTATGATTGTAGTTCAGGGAAAATTACGGGAGTAGTCACAATAAAGCTGAAGGGGGAGACTAGGAGATGTTTAGATAAAAACAGAGCTATTCGTAGTGGATGGAAAGGAGTAAAATCTATCCGAAAAGCGGAATGCTTGGAAAACAAGATGTGAGAATTGGTTGATAATACTATAAAGAAACTAGAAGAAAAAGCTTCGACGAAATAGCAAGAGTCAATCTTCTGTATAAATGATGAGTTATCCACACACCAGAATGTGAATGGTTGACTGTAATCTGGAAGCATCGAATTCTAGAGACGTTTTGCGGGCATACTTTCTGGTCTATGAACATGGATTAACAACAATGCAAAACGGAATGTAAGAGTTAATGTCAAAAATCTTGTGTTTTGTACTATTTCAGTTATTTTAAAGCATCACAGATTTAATCTGGGGCCCAACATTGAAGAAATACCCGTGAATAACATTCTATTAGTTACTCGTGTCTAAGTGCTCTATAGTTTTCTTTAAATAATGCTGTTACATCTTACTGGCGACCGTAGCAACCCTTTAGTATGAAAATATATTTCTCTGTTACATTGTTCTTAATAGTTTCACTGGGTATTTAGTCTTAATGGCCGCCTGCCATGTACGCGTCATTTTCAAATGATGTGTGCATACACAGTGAATCACCTAAAAGATGCACCGCAGATGTTTCCAAAATGGAAAGAGCTGTTGATGTGCGGTATCCACAGAATTGGTCGTCGGGGACTCGTGTTATTAGCCAATAAACAGACTGTATTAATTTTTAGGGAGTGTACTTTTTCGGCAAACGTACACTTTTTAAATCACAATGCTAACTGATATTAACGAACTAAAATTAGGTTAAATTAGAATGTCATTGGTGTTTGTTGCAGGATATCAAGTTCGAGTTGTTTATGAGATATCGTATTTTGAGAAGTTTCGACATCGACACTTTTTCATACCATTCAACTTGCGTAGTTGCTAGGTACGGTGATGTTATGTTTGCTTATTGTGTACTTGTGTGTTCCTGGAGCACATTGGGACTTGCTGGTCAGTTAGCGTGTGACACTCCAAGCTGTAGGTCGTGAATGTGCCATGGCATTTACCAATGCACGGCCGACAAGATCATGGTATATGGAGAGTGTAGGAAGAATGCAGTTCGCTCTTGTACGGAAACGAGAGTTCCGATACTAACGAACTCTAAAAGAATTTTGTATGCAGTAAGTCGTTCGGGCAATTCCCACTATTCCACCAACTATACCACATACTTGTGCAACAATCATCTCCAACTTTGTGGCGAGGTAGTACATGTTTTACGTATCTACAGTATACGATTGTAGCAAGGAATTGCTGTACATGAGTTTCATGTCAAGTCGTATATACACAGCCGAGCCATTGAAACTATTAGTATAATATATACGTCTGGAGCGTACGCTACTACCTTATATTTTAGCCTTGGTCTTAAGCGTGTGTGGCGTTCGTGCTCTTCAACGCATTCTTTTGTTCCCTTCAAGTTTTATCTATCTGTACTTTACTACATCAATGCGTCACATTATTACTACGATAACGTGTAGGCTATCAGTCACATCCGTTGTGGACTGATAATTTTAATTTTATTACTTGCTGATTTGAAGATCTGTTCCTTATATTATCCTTCTGAAAGATACTCTAGCAAAAACAGTAAACTTTCAGAAGGATAGGGAAGATACTGGCCTTCACCTGCATTCCTTACCTGTGACCTAGCAACCAGAGTTACATTTCTTGCACGAAATATTAATGGCCAACAACTATGAAGATGGCCTTCCAACGTTGGACTAACAATGATGCAAACAAAAAGAAAAAGCATGTAAAAGAGCACTTCCTAATTGAAAGAGAAACTGAATCACGATAGTTTTCAGCCACAACGATCATAACTAAAACCCTGAAGAGTTTTCCAGCAGAAGTTTCAAAACGTCGAGCACTCCAGAAATGAAGATGAATTCTAACATTCTGCGTGGTTTCTGTTCGTTCTAAGTCGTGTCTCCCTACCACATTCGCGCAACGGCGCTCTGAGCGTGTTTTTTAGGGAATTTACTAGTTTGAACCTGGGACCTGTTGCTGGTAAGGAGACGCCAGACCACATATGACATGTAGAGTTCAGAAGAGTTCAGTGCGACTAGCGATGATATAACCAAATACTTAATGATTTCAGCGTCAGCTCCACTGCACTCCCTGTAAAAGAATCTTAATATTAACTAAATTTAGTGGAAGGGGTTCAAGGCTTTCCTATTTTTAGTTATCTGGTAAAATAACGTCGAAAAAGCAGTTAAGTTTACCATTGGAAATTTTATTTTACTCACAAAACATTGTTTATAAATTGCACTATTGATAAAAGGAAATGTTTTAATACAGGATGATAAAAACCAACTGCGTTCAACAAAAATGTGAACGAATATTCCCTGAATGGGTTTCCAAGTTCTACAATGGATCGAAGGATGACCTATGCCATATGACATCTATAATCTAGGTTTAAATTAAGTTTCACAAAAGAGAAAACTATCAAAATGGTCTACAGTGACCCTCAATTATCTTTAATTACTTATCTAATTTGTCGTAAATTACAGTGGCTGATGTGGCTTCTCAATAATTACATAACAGAAAAATTATCGCGTTTCAGATTTTAACTTACGTAGCAAATGTGAATACCATGAGCCTCAATTAACGATCGACACTAGTATTACGTAAAAATGGGATGTAACAGATGAGACTTCTGCAGTTCTGAGTGAAGCCTTATGCGCTCAAAAATGCGGCATCGCGTGCGTTCATTACCTTGTCGGTTTTCGTCAGGGGGCGGCGGCCGGCGCAGCTCCATGCATCTCGCCGTCTCGGAAGCAACTCCTTTCTAACTTCTCCTTACTACAATTTACCGAAGTTGGTTTAAAAAAAACCTATCTGGCTGTGTTTTCATCTGACCAATCAGGGTCTCAATGTTAACCTTAAGCTCCGCCTACGAAAATTCTGTCTATCCAATGAGAAACGTTATACTTTTCGTGGTGGGGCAATGTTTTTAAAGTTTGCAACGTAACAGAGACGCGAAAAAGTCTCACGCTAAAATTTGCGGCTGGTGTGGCCCTTTTAGTGTTATCGTAAGATGTGTACTGTTCTTCTGGAGGGCTCTATCTTTTAACATGGGCTGCGGGGTAGTCCTGGCGGCTACTTTTCGTGGTGGGGCAATGTTTTTTAGGTTTGCAACGTAACAGAGACACGAAAAAGTCTCACGCTAAAACTTGCGGCTGGTGTGGCCCTTTTAGTGTTATCGTAAGATGTGTACTGTTCTTCTGGAGGGCTCTAGATTTTAACATGGGCTCGGGGGTGGTGGTCCTGGTGGTTAGCTGGCGACGTGGGTGTCCGTCCCTTATCGTACGGCCTTCTAGCTTAACACGGTTCTGCTCTCGGCTTCTGTTCATGTTTCTCCCCTCGGAACTGCGTCTGTCTCACGGTGGGAAGCTAAGACATGCATTTAGGCATTCTTGTGTTAGTCTGTGGTATTCCATTTGCTCACTCGTTACTCGTAGTACTTTGGTTAATTTAATGTCACGATTTATTCGGAGCTATGTGACATACTACTGGATTTGCTTATCATGTCAGGGTTTTCATGGAAGGTGTTGGATTTGCCTGACACCTTACAGAATCTGTGCGGCATAACAATGTAGAGGACTTTACCATTAATAGTAATTCTGTCAGAGAGAATACGACATCAAATATAACCTGAACTATCTTGAAAAATTATTATAAAACTAACTCCAATAAAAGTAGCATAATGGAGTGTAGGTGAATTTCGTCATGTGCTGCTAAGAGGATTTGATTAGCAAAGTAAATACAAAAGAAGTACTTGAATTTCCAACATTAAAAGTTGTAGACAAGATCTGTTGTTTTGCTGTAAAGGAACTGAGCATTTTAGATGTAAGGAGAAATAAAATGCCGAATGACAAAAACGGAAGTATAGTGAGAAAGAGAAATTTATTAATTTAGAATAAAAGTACATTACAATGCATTTTGTGAACGTATTTGTTGGGAGCAGGACTCTATGGAAGTGAAATACGTACAATAAACCAAGAAGCAAAATTAGGTTTGTAACTTTTGAAAATTACTGTGACATAAGAATTATGTAGATTATGTGGGTAGATGGGATCACCAAAGAAGCTAAGGACAAAAGAAATGCATAGCACAAACTGATTAAAAGAATGGCTGAGGGCTGGTTGATATGAACTGTTCTGGCGTATCAAGAGAGTAATTAAATTGAGAATAGGAAAGTGTGTGAGTGATTAGAATTTGACAGGGAAATAAAACTTGAACACAGACAGTTCACAACGAAATCGATAGCAGTAGTTATGCATACCTAGAGAGAATGTATGAGTCATCAGTGTGGAGGGTAGCATCAAAGCCATATACAAACTGAAACCCAGAACAAAGAACGTGTCTGATGGAAATGATATGTCCACAGTCAAGCTTCATTGTCTATGAATATAAGAGACCTATGTGCGAAGGTACATAGTGAGTATGATTCAAAACCTTTTTTTGTCTTCCGTACAGATACGACTATAGACATCATATCAGAACTTCACAGTTTATACCCAGTGTAAGAGTTCTGAAGATTGCGAAAATGTTCAGTGACTTCATCGCGTGATTGTGGTCTGACTTGGTGTCATTCTAAAGCCGAATGTTTCACACCTTTTTATCGTTGATCCTCCCTGTACCTTCCTTCAAATCGATGGACAGTCAGTTCAGGTAACCTCTATAACTCACAAAATTTTACAAAGATCCCGTGTTTGTACACTCCTGGAAATGGAAAAAAGAACATATTGACACCGGTGTGTCAGACCCACCATACTTGCTCCGGACACTGCGAGAGGGCTGTACAAGCAATGATCACACGCACGGCACAGCGGACACACCAGGAACCGCGGTGTTGGCCGTCGAATGGCGCTAGCTGCGCAGCATTTGTGCACCGCCGCCGTCAGTGTCAGCCAGTTTGCCGTGGCATACGGAGCTCCATCGCAGTCTTTAACACTGGTAGCATGCCGCGACAGCGTGGACGTGAACCGTATGTGCAGTTGACGGACTTTGAGCGAGGGCGTATAGTGGACATGCGGGAGGCCGGGTGGACGTACCGCCGAATTGCTCAATACGTGGGGCGTGAGGTCTCCAGAGTACATCGATGTTGTCGCCAGTGGTCGGCGGAAGGTGCACGTGCCCGTCGACCTGGGACCGGACCACAGCGACGCACGGATGCACGCCAAGACCGTAGGATCCTACGCAGTGCCGTAGGGGACCGCACCGCCACTTCCCAGCAAATTAGGGACACTGTTGCTCCTGGGGTATCGGCGAGGACCATTCGCAACCGTCTCCATGAAGCTGGGCTACGGTCCCGCACACCGTTAGGCCGTCTTCCGCTCACGCCCCAACATCGTGCAGCCCGCCTCCAGTGGTGTCGCGACAGGCGTGAATGGAGGGACGAATGGAGACGTGTCGTCTTCAGCGATGAGAGTCGCTTCTGCCTTGGTGCCAATGATGGTCGTATGCGTGTTCGGCGTCGTGCAGGTGAGCGCCACAATCAGGACTGCATACGACCGAGGCACACAGGGCCAACACCCGGCATCATAATGTGGGGAGCGATCTCCTACACTGGCCGTACACCACTGGTGATCGTCGAGGGGACACTGAATAGTGCACGGTACATCCAAACCGTCATCGAACTCATCGTTCTACCATTCCTAGACCGGCAAGGGAACTTGCTGTTCCAACAGGACAATGCACGTCCGCATGTATCCCGTGCCACCCAACGTGCTCTAGAAGGTGTAAGTAAACTACCCTGGCCAGCAAGATCTCCGGATCTGTCCCCATTTGAGCATGTTTGGGACTGGATGAAGCGTCGTCTCACGCGGTCTGCACGTCCAGCACGAACGCTGGTCCAACTGAGGCGCCAGGTGGAAATGGCATGGCAAGCCGTTCCACAGGACTACATCCAGCATCTCTACGATCGTCTCCATGGGAGAATAGCAGCCTGAATTGCTGCGAAAGGTGGATATACACTGTACTAGTGCCGACATTGTGCATGCTCTGTTGCCTGTGTCTATGTGCCTGTGGTTCTGTCAGTGTGATCATGTGATGTATCTGACCCCAGGAATGTGTCAATAAAGTTTGCCCTTCCTGGGATAATGTATTGAAGGTGTTCTTATTTCAATTTGGAGGAGTGTATATACATACTGCTAGTATGAAAATTTTTACCTATATTTAATTCCTAGTAATCCAATCAAGCTGAAGAGCGTATATGATGGATCATGACAGCTTCTTTGACTATAACGATAAGTACTAAGTTCCTAGTTCGATTGCAACACAACAAGCCCAATCGCCTCTTCATACCCTTATTAAGGGCGATCAAAGTAGCCTATATTGCATTTCTAAAATCTGAATTTCCATACAAGCAAATTAATGTCATTTTCCTACCTTATTACACTGGCATGCAGAGGAGTAGTCCTAATCTATATACACGATGTGATCAAAAGTATTCGGACACTTGGCTGAAAATGACAAGTTCATGGCGCCCTCCATCGGTAATGTTGGAATTCAATATGGAGTCGTCCCACCCTTAGCCTTGATGACAGCTTTCATTCTCGCAGGCATACGTTCAATCAAGTGCTGGAAGGTTTCTTAGGGAGTGGCAGCCCATTCTTCAGAGTGCCGCACTAAGGAGGGTATCGATGTCGGTCGGTAAGGCCTGCCATGAAGTCGGCGCTTTACAACATCCAAAAGTTGTTCTAGAGGATTTAGGTCAGGACTCTGTGCAGACTAGCCCCCTGGGAGGGATGTTATTGTCTTGTAACCACTCGGCCACAGGCCGTGCATTATGAACAGGTGCTCGATCGTGTTGAAAGATGCAATCGCCATCCCTGAATTGCTCTTCAACTGTGAGAAGCGATAATATGTTTAAAGCATCAATGTAGGCCTGTGCTGTAATAGTTCCACGCAAAACAACAAGGGCTGCAAGCCCCCTCCTTAAAAAGAAAGAAACACGCCGTAGTTTTGTTGTATGGAATCCTTAGCAGACAGGTTCGAAAAATGTGACTCATTTTGAGATATGAGAGTGGTATGAATATCATTGCTCAGTAGCTGTAATCATTAAAAGACATCTCCATAGGATCCAACATGAGGCTGAATGGATAGACTTGTTTCCAAACCACAGACAGATTTTTCTTCCTTACAGCATAACTCTCTCAGCTACTCTTGTGTATGTCTGTAGGACCAAGACTACTTTTTATGCATAGTGGCAGTGACATAATCATTGTGATCGTATTTTTAATAGCGTGGTCCTTATGTGAACTGTAGTTGTCGGTGGTGGAATCGTTCTGAGGTTAGCTTCAAATGCTGGTTCACAATAGTGTTGCTCGAAAAGGACATCGTCTTCTCTCAAAGTATTCCCATTTGAGATATCTGGTGAATGGAATGTGACTGCTGGAAAATATTACTTGCCATACAAAGTGACTCTCATGAGCAATTTAATTAACTAACCTATCAGTTTGATATCAAAGACGTGCAGCCTGGTGGTGGAAGCAGTCGGTAGCGTACAACAGATACGATTCTTTTCTTGGAGCGTTATTCAGATGTTTCCTTTGTTGCAGTGATATCTTTTAACGTCCAATCTCCCACCTACACGGTGTGAGACGACAATCGTAATAAAATCAGATGTATCACCAAATTTATAATGTGGTACATACCATAAAGCCGATATTTACAGCGTCTCTGAGAACTGTATGTAGCCAGGCATTGGGTTACTTTAAGGGAGTTCGAAAGTGAGGAGGTTACTGTGACAGAGATATATTTTAACACTCTCTCACGAGCCAGAAATGAGTTTAATATTCTAGTCCTGTGAAGCATTACGTAACATATATAAAGTTGATTAGAGCAGTTTTTTTCTGCCTGACAAGAAAATACTTAGACGAAATGTAGCCTGTGCCATACTCTTACAGGATTTTCACAACAAGTAGCGATACTTTACGGATGTGAAAAAGCGTGTATGTCCTGATTTCTTCTGTCATCAAAAATTATTTGGATAAGACGGAGAGATCAACATTTCACGTGAGGAGTTAGATGTGTATGGTCAACCACATCGCTGTCTTGGTCTGGGTAAAGTGGATTTTTTTTAAACTGGTCTGTGTCGGGGTGGAAATGCTTAGAACTACAATATACATTCAAGCCACAGTTGTTTGTTTCATAGTGCACCACAGCTCTCTGCAAAGGTGGTTACGAGGAGTCAGCAACCTGAGGCAGGACATTGGCTCAGCCTGTGATCGCCAGCTAGGTAGAATAAATGTGTCAATGGATCTCCTCTTGTCTGGAGTTGAAGTGACAAGTGTGCTGGGTGAGTGGGGAAAGAAGTGGATGGGTGTTGTATGAGAGGAGATTCAAAATGACAGGTGTTTGTGTTGGAAGTACTGATAACATGTTGATCCTAACAGTCTATTCATTGCCTGATGCCATCCATGGCCAGGGGATGGTGCACTCTGGCATACATGTGTGTCGCCGACTGTGGCTGCAACAATGGCAGTAGTTTTCACCGTCCTCTAAGCATTGGCACCAGTGTGTAGCGGGACTTTGAATTTCGCCACGCTACACTCGTTCCCTCAGATAAAAAATATCCCGTCGCAGCGGTATGAGCGCTCGACGGCAGAGAAAATACCAAAATTGTAACCTTTTTTGTTTTTCTATCCGTTTTCAATTGTCTCTTGATAGCGGTAGCTTAAGGCAGGCATGATCGGATGCTGACGTAAAAACTTAATGGCTAATCTTGATCTGATAGTAATGTGTAGACATTGTGGAAGTTATTAAGAAATTCGGTGGATGGAAGTAGCAAAGTGAATTAAATTGCATACAGTATCAAGATGATTTTAATTGGTATAAATTAGTGATCCCTGGACTATTGAAAGATTTCGGAGCAGATTTTTTCACGCTGAAATGAAGGAGATTTTTGAAGACGTGGACGCCGCCCGAAAGAAGATAAGTTAATCTGGTAAAGGATGATCTCTCGTCTACGCCAGTTCCCCCTGTCAGTTACATTCTGTTAGTCTCTGTTTCTTTTCAATAACTTTTGTAGTGAAAATTGGTTTAACTTTTGCTCAAAAACGCCACAAGGACCACCCCAACAATAGCTTTTCCGAATAACGAAGTCCGATAGCTTTTCTGTTATTAATACAAAGTCCGATTTGCTTTTCATTCTTTCCCTTTTTCACGGTCTCTCTTCTCCCATTTTTTTTATTAACCACTACAAGTGGCATATTGAGGCATTGGTGTGTGCTGCATGTGGACACCAGGACATGAGTGCAAGGGATGTATGAGAGTTTCAGCAATCTGCTATATCTAGCCACAACTACTGCTACAGACTGGATCATGGTTTAAGTGTGTCATGTGTAATGCTTCTGAAAGCATTGCAATGAACGTTGTCATTGTTTCTATCCCATCATCTTCCTCCTCCTTATGAATGAAGTAGAGAGATTTGATTTGGGATATCTATAGAGCATTAAAAAATAAAACACATTTAACAGACCTGTGATGGTAGGAAATTCAAGAGCTTTGATTATATAAACTCATGTCGAAATATGAAATTCCAAATATCATTTCATACATTACTGCATTAAGTTTTGATATCAAATAATAATGGGTTTGGTTTATTTAATGAAATCTCTTGTCCCAATTATAACACAGTCTTTTATGCACACAAACTGCTGTGCAGAACTGAATTTTTATTTTCAGTAGTTTTAAACTGTGTATATGTTTTTGAAGCGAATTGCTTAAATGTCTATATTAACGAATTAATTCATATTTCCTGCAGAATATCTTCTGAAGCAACATTAATGACATTTGTGATAGTCTCCACCAGATTTAATAACCCCTGAAGGAGTTCATGAGGTGTACCACAAGAAAGTGTGCCAGGAATTATGAAGCACTTTAGAGTCCATGGCTGAATCAGATATCCCATGTTAGTTCCTATGTCATCTGCAAAGCAGAAGCTGGCCGCGGTGGTCGTGCGGTTCTAGGCGCTCAGTCCGGAACCGCGGGACTGCTACGGTCGCAGGTTCGAATCCTGCCTCAGGCATGGATGTTTGTGATGTCCTTAGGTTAGTTAGGTTTAAGTAGTTCTACGTTCTAGGGGACTGATGACCACAGATGTTAAGTCTCATAGTGCTCAGAGCCATTTGAACCATGTTTTGCAAAGCAGACTACAGCTCTTTGAATCGAACAATTTTCTTTTTAAAGTGCATTTCAAGTTAGCTGTCTACTAATTTTGTAACATCATCAATGTGTGTGTGTGTGTGTGTGTGTGTGTGTGAATCGACTACTACATCCATTTTATAACCCCTACATAAAGATCATGTAACTGGAAATTAATCATATATAGGCTTCTGCCATATTTCAGGATCAACTGCCACTCAGGTACTAGGTTTGGAAAGAAGGCATCTGTTGTGTGTACTGGTATCCAACATGTTGATTCAAGCATACAAAAACAAGACATGACCACTTGAGGTGGCATAGGATACTGACAGGAACTGTGCTTTTTTCCATGATTAGCTTGCTGCTACTTGCACTGTCTGGCACAGACACCAGTGGTTCCAGGTCCCCTGTGCACAAGCCCGAGCATAGTGCTACTTACCTGGGCATGCATGTTGAGGCAGCTGACAGCAGTGTGGCGAGCCCATCGGTTCTTCCAAGTGCCTCATTGCAGCCCAACTCCTGGCAGCCTGTATGTAAGCTGTTTAAATAAAAAATTTCCACACAATGTGTTAATTGTTTAAACAATATTACATACACTACAATCGAGTTCCCACCAAATTCCTGAAATACATAAATAAATAATCTGTAGTGCATACAGCACCATGTTGCCCATAAATCATTTAAATAAAATAATATTTCACACATGGTGTAAATTACTTACAGAATATTCCATCACTGCAGCCGTTTCCAACCAAATGGCCAATCAAATAAATCTCTTTCCAGTTTATTTGCTGGTGTTATTTGATCATGTTAATTAGTCAATGAAATTGATGTTAAAAGTGTGCTTGTACCTGTGAGGGGAGTCGAATGAGGGGTGGGAGGAGGAGAGGGAGGGGTTGAGGAGGGGGACGGTTGGGGGTTTCTCTCAAGGATGGATTATCCCCACAGGGTCATAATATAACAATAGATTAGGGGCCTGCCAATGAAACAGAGGGATTATGCCCACAGGGTTTTAATCCACTTACCAGAACAGTAGGTTAAGGATCTGTGAATCAAAAGTGAGCAATAGGTTTGCCCCTGAATGTGTACTTCACCCTGAGGTAGGTAACCTGCAAAACCAAATTGTCCCATTTTGTTTGTTAAGTGTGAATGACAGTTGTGCATCAGACACTGTCTATGGATGTACTCGTGCTTATGGTAGAATAGTTTTCCAAAATCATCCTTTTTTCTTTTGGGCAATTATCTCGATACATGCATGATCAGTTTGGTCTGTAGGGGTAGAAATACTTCAGTTTCTCGTGATCTGTTATGTTTCTATTAGAATTGTCTTTGTTTTGGTCAGAAGTTATGTTTCAGCATTGAGATGTGTTCTATCTGTTACTGCAAATGTACGAGAGTTCTTGCCCTTCTAGTTTCTTTTCTGATGAACGTGGGCATACATTAGTGCACAAGTCCATCACCAGAATATTTGTAGTGTGCTAAGAACGCCAACGAGGCCGAAGTGCTCACCCTCTCGACAAGTTCCCAGGATCAATTTGGTGTGGTTTTATATAAGAGTGTGAGGCCTCGCTAGTTTTGGGAGCACCAAGTTCTATAATGATATACATGAGGTGTTAATGGGGCCATAGAGCAAGCCCTTTCTGTAGCTGCAAAGGGTTGCCCGGTCGTCTGACTACTGTAACGATGATACAATGCCCTTGGGTGTGTGCACAGTTTACAGTGACCAAGAATGACATATTCATTGCGTAAGTACCCCACATTGATACTGGAACTATGACTCCATCAACTCACACTTCCATTACCATCTTGTAGGTTTCACAGATTTCGTGTGTAGTGGATCTGTAACAGGATCTAGCAGGTCTTTATGACTAACAATCTCTTATAAGTTCAGAGATATCAACTTATCCTGATTGGCAGTATGCCGATCAGAGATAGGTCCGCAGCTCGCGAAAACAGCATCTCACGAGGCAGCTCACCACTTTCCAGCAGCACAGTGGAGACATCAAGCTGCTCTCTAACATGGAATAAAAAGTATGTCACTCATTCATTGTAATTTTTTTTTCAGCAGTCATTCATCAAACTCACTTAAAATTTCGACCATGTCGATGAAATTAGCGATTGATGTTAATTGTGCTTTCTACACCATAGTGTGTTGGAGCAATATGTTATAACTATGTCCAAGGGTACTGTCTTCATGGAAGGGGACTGAAGAAAGGAGAAAGAGGCCCAGGCATTACAAAAAGGAGAAAAAAAGGGGGAAAGGGAATTATTGCTAATCTGCTTAAAAACAGGGACAGATATATGCATAAACAAAATGAAGCACATTAGAGGCACTGGGATAACCGAAAAAGCATGTTTAATTTAGTTACCTGCATATCGATTTTTTATGCATGGTGATTGATAAAGGTAGTTTTGGAAGTAGGTGGTAATGGGTAGCACTGGATTTCTGATTTTGTTAATGGCAAGCACTACTTTAAGTTCGTCGTACAATGTGGTTGCCAAACCGTTTACTTCTAAGTATTTACTTGTACAAGTTAGAAACTGATACATTAGATATGGCACACCGTAGGATTTAATTGCGTATGCTGTTCTTTCTTATATATTTGTGATCATAGAAGTTAGGTTACCATTCTTTCATATTAGGTCGTTCCCTTTTGCATCTCACAACATTGAAAACTCTGAGGTCCGTATCACGTGTGGTTCTTTGCTTTCATGGACTTGTAAAGTGAAATTTGCAAGTAAGTAGCAATATCCCGCCCACTCGTCTAATATTTGGTGCCTAGGAAGCTGTTTTATCGGATAGCTAGAAAACGATCCAAGCAAATCTTATTAATGGAGTTTATCACAGTAAGTTAAATTGACAGTACTTAACTTTGCGTTTTCATAAAGAGGTGTGGCAAGCAACTGGCGACATGCAAATAATCAACGTCATTTGGTATATACAATTTCAATGCAATTAAGTCACGACTAAAGCGTTATGATGACGGCTCATCTTCTAATGCGGCCACAGCCAGACGGAGCGGTGCTTATATTATGTTCATAGTGTGGCTGCTCCTGTCGTGGGGTCGTCCTAGTCTGCGTACTATTAGCTGAAGTCGTCTCACAGCCCTATCTGCTGTAACATTACAGGCCGACGTGCTGGCACTTGATGTTACGCCCGATCGTAAGTCTGACAATGTTTTGACTTACAGGGTGTTTCAAAAATTACCAGTATATTTGAAACGGCAATAAAAACTAAACGAGCAGCGATAGAAATACACCGTTTGTTGCAATATGCTTGGGACCACAGTACATTTTCAGGCGGCCAAACTTTCGAAATTACAGTAGTTACAATTTTCAACAACAGATGGCGCTGCAAGTGATGTGAAAGATATAGACGACAACGCAGTCCGTGGGTGCGCCATTCTGTACGTCGTCTTTCTGCTGTAAGCGCGTGCTGTTCACAACGTGCAAGTGTGCTGTGGACAACATGGTTTATTCCTTAAAACAGAGGATTTTTCAGGTGTCCACCGCCTAGAACACAGTGTTGTTGCAACAAGACGAAGTTTTCAACGGAGGTTAAATGTAACCAAAGGACCGAAAAGCGATACAATAAAGGATCTGTTTGAAAAATTTCAACGGACTGGGAACGTGACGGAGGAACGTGCTGGAAAGGTAGGGCGATCGCGTACGGCAACCACAGAGGGCAACGCGCAGCTAGTGCAGCAGGTGATCCAACAGCGGCCTCGGGTTTCCGTTCGCCGTGTTGCAGCTGCGGTCCAAATGACGCCAACGTCCACGTATCGTCTCATGCGCCAGAGTTTACACCTCTATCCATACAAAATTCAAACGCGGCAACCCCTCAGCGCCGCTACAATTGCTGCACGAGAGACATTCGCTAGCGATATAGTGCACAGGATTGATGACGGCGATATGCATGTGGGCAGCATTTGCTTTACTGACGAAGCTTATTTTTACCTGGACGGCTTCGTCAATAAACAGAACTGGCGCATATGGGGAACCGAAAAGCCCCATGTTGCAGTCCCATCGTCCCTGCATCCTCAAAAAGTACTGGTCTGGGCCGCCATTTCTTCCAAAGGAATCATTGGCCCATTTTTCAGATCCGAAATGATTACTGCATCACGCTATCTGGACATTCTTGGTGAATTTGTGGCGGTACAAACTGCATTAGACGACACTGCGAACACCTCGTGGTTTATGCAAGATGGTGCCCGGCCACATCGCACGGCCGACGTCTTTAATTTCCTGAATGAATATTTCGATGATCGTGTGATTGCTTTGGGCTATCCGAAACATACAGGAGGCGGCGTGGATTGGCCTCCCTATTCGCCAGACATGAACCCCTGTGACTTCTTTCTGTGGGGACACTTGAAAGACCAGGTGTACCGCCAGAATCCAGAAACAATTGAACAGCTGAAGCAGTACATCTCATCTGCATGTGAAGCCATTCCGCCAGACACGTTGTCAAAGGTTTCGGGTAATTTCATTCAGAGACTAAGCCATATTATTGCTACGCATGGTGGATATGTGGAAAATATCGTACTATAGAGTTTCCCAGACCGCAGCGCCATCTGTTGTTGACAATTGTAACTACTGTAATTTCGAAAGTTTGTCTGCCTGAAAATGTACTGTTTTCCCAAGCATATTGCAACAAACGCTGTATTTCTATCGTTGCTCGTTTAGTTTTTATTGCCGTTTCAAATATACCGGTCATTTTTGAAACACCCTGTATTATCTTCATATAGTGGCTGCTCCTGTCGCGGGGTCGTCCTAGTCTGCGTACTATTAGCAGAAGTCGTCTCACAGCCCTCTCTGCTGTAACATTACAGGCCGACGTGCTGGCACTTGATGTTACGCCAGAACGTAAGTCTGATAATGTTTTGACATATTTGCTAGGGTTGTGGACAATGCACCAAAAACAAAATGCATCAGTGTTGTACAGAAAGCCCCAAGCCCCAATGGACTTCTAGAAGAGGCCATGCGAGACCGAGTACACGAGTGATCGGCAGAGGGGCAATCTGGAGGGAGACAATACGCTAGTGGACGACTCATGTGCATTGCAAGGCTGAAGAAATTCCCAAAGCAGCCAAGGTGATATCATGTGTGGCCACAACAAAGGCAAGAAGGTGTTGTACGCGAAAGAACTTGCCCCCCTTCTAACAGCCGTGTACCGCAAGTCTCTAGAGGAACGGAGGGTTCCATATGATTGGAAAAGAGCACAGGTAGTCCCAGTCTTCAAGAAGGGCCGTCGAGCAGATGCGCAAAACTATAGACCTATATCTCTGACGTCGATCTGTTGTAGAATTTTAGAACATGTTTTTTGCTCGAGTATCATGTCGTTTTTGGAAACCCAGAATCTACTATGTAGGAATCAACATGGATTCCGGGAACAGCGATCGTGTGAGACCCAACTCGCTTTATTTGTTCATGAAACCCAGAAAATATTAGATACAGGCTCCCAGGTAGATGCTATTTTTCTTGACTTCCGGAAGGCGTTCGATACAGTTCCGCACTGTCGCCTGATAAACAAAGTAAGAGCCTACGGAATATCAGACCAGCTGTGAGGCTGGATTGAAGAGTTTTTAGCAAACAGAACACAGCATGTTGTTCACAATGGAGAGACGTCTACAGACGTTAAAGTAACCTCTGGCGTGCCACAGGGGAGTGTTATGGGACCATTGCTTTTCATAATATATATAAATGACCTAGTAGATAGTGTCGGAAGTTCCATGCGGCTTTTCGCGGATGATGCTCTAGTATACAGAGAAGTTGCAGCATTAGAAAATTGTAGGGAAATGCAGGAAGATCTGCAGCGGATAGGCACTTGGTGCAGGGAGTGGCAACTGTCCCTTAACATAGACAAATGTAATGTATTGCGAATACATAGAAAGAAGGATGCTTTATTGTATGATTATATGATAGCGGAACAAACACTGGTAGCAGTTACTTCTGTAAAATATCTGGGAGTATGCGTGGGGAACGATTTGAAGTGGAATGATCATATAAAATTAATTGTTGGTAAGGCGGGTACCAGGTTGTGATTCATTGGGAGAGTGCTTAGAAAATGTAGTCCATCAACAAAGGAGGTGGCTTACAAAACACTCGTTCGACCTATACTTGAGTATTGCTCATCAGTGTGGGATCCGTACCAGATCGGGTTGACGGAGGAGATAGAGAAGATCCAAAGAAGAGCGGCGCGTTTCGTCACAGGGTTATTTGGTAACCGTGATAGCGTTACGGAGATGTTTAATAAACTCAAATGGCAGACTCTGCAAGAGAGGCGCTCTGCATCGCGGTGTAGCTTGCTCGCCAGGTTTCGAGAGGGTGCGTTTCTGGATGAGGTATCGAATATATTACTTCCGCCTACTTATACCTCCCGAGGAGATCACGAATGTAAAATTAGAGAGATTAGAGCGCGCACGGAGGCTTTCAGACAGTCGTTCTTCCCGCGAACCATACGCGACTGGAACAGGAAAGGGAGGTAATGACAGTGGCACGTAAAGTGCCCTCCGCCACACACCGTTGGGTGGCTTGCGGAGTGTAAATGTAGATGTAGATGTAGATGTAGATTGACATGGGCCTGAGTACTACTCACAGATATGGGTTGCATTAGACACAACAGCAACCCAGCACACCATGGGGGGATTGCGTAAGCCAGCATTATGAGACTAATATTTTTCCCAGTGGAATTAAACAAGAAACGTGGACATGACACACCCAGGTTTGTGTGAAGCAGCCAATGCAACTTGCCTGCCTGGTAACACACTGGCCTGGCAGCACTCTGTGGGACACGACCCATGCACCTCATGGCATCTGGCTCATGGATGAGAACTGAACTGAAGCAATGAATGCACATGCAGCAGAGCCAAAAGAGAAATGTCTAGCTATCCAATTTCAGCACATGGAAAATTGTAGCGACATGGGGAATGCACACATTAACATGTGGCACAGATGACTGTAATCAGTGCAGTAGTGGGCTACCTCCTCCACAATGTATTTCCATCAAAGAGCCACATAATGGTCGCCTGACGAAAATCTTTGCGGTAGACAGCTACATCGAACCTAATATTCTTAAGTTGGCAAGCTACATATGTTCATACACCATCTCGAATCTCCTCTCCCTGTCTCGCCACTCTCTCAATACTACCCCACAAGCTTTCACCCAGACAAACCATACTATACTCAAGACACTGCATGTGGAAAGCGTTTTGTACATGTGGAACTTTGTTCACATTTCAGTCATTATGGTAGGTATGTGATCGGTGTTGAAACGCCCGCTAAATCACGCAGGGCTAGCAGGTAATTGGGATTTTGGAAAGGGCCAAGAGAGTTGCTGTCGGATTCATTTCATAATTTTAATTTATTATCATTGAGTTCACAAATACGCTTTTGAAAGAATTAAATCTGCGTCGCAGCTGAAGGCCTCCGAACAGACGCTTTAGAATAAGTTTGGTTTTGAAAGACATGACACACAGTTAAATTTATGAATAAGAAAATCGTATACATATATATGATCAGCATGCAGAGAGGCTGAAGGCCGCCGGATTAAATCTTCAAAATTCCAAATATACTATGATGATTACTGAAGGCAGAAGGCCACAATGTTTTAAGAACTAACAAGGCTGATGGCCCGCAAGGTGCACAGAAGAAGGTAAATGCAATAAGATGGCTGAAGGCTTCAAGGTTAAATTGTAAAAATTAATGAAGTATATACAGGGTGAGTTACCTAACGTTACCGCTGGACATATTTCGTAAACACGGGCCACGTTCGGCGAGCAGCATTTGCAGGGACATGTTTACGATGACGACCGTGTTTACGAGTGTGGCTGTAGTGCACTGTTGTGGTTTGGTCTAGCTGTCGCAGTGTCCGCATGTAGCGCTTGCTGCTATTGTTATTCTGCATTCCTCTCCGCACGCAGACCAACTGTAGTACACCTTGTTACCAGACGTCTGTGATAGTGTAGTGTTGTAGGAACTGTGACCATGGTGTATTCGAACTCTGAAAAGGCAGAGATGATACTCATCTATGGCGAGTGTCGACGAAATGCAGCTGAAGCCTGCCGGGTGTATGCAGAACGGTACCAGGACGGAGAGCATCCAACGTGCCGCACATTGCAAAACATCTACCGCCAACTCTATGCCACAGGTATGGTCGTTGCACGCAAACGGGTCCGTAACAGGCCCGTCACAGGAGAAGCGGGTGCAGTTGGTGTGTTAGCTGCTGTTGCCATGAACCCACACATGAGTACACGGGACATTGCGAGAGCCGGTGGACTGAGTCAAAGTAGTGTCATGCGCATACTGCATCGTCACCGCTTTCACCCGTTTTATGTGTCGCTACATCAGCAATTACATGGTGATGACTTTAATCATCGAGTGCAATTCTGTCAATGGGCATTAACAGAAAATGCGTTACAGTTCTACCTGTTTACCGATGAAGCGGTTCAAAAAATGGTTCAAATGGCTCTGAGCACTATGGGACTCAACTTCTGAGGTCATTAGTCCCCTAGAACTTAGAACTAGTTAAACCTAACTAACCTAAGGACATCACAAACATCCATGCCCGAGGCAGGATTCGAACCTGCGACCGTAGCGGTCTTGCGGTTCCAGACTGCAGCGCCTTTAACCGCACGGCCACTTCGGCCGGCTGATGAAGCGGGTTTCACAAACCACGGGGCAGTGAATCTACGGAACATGTATTACTGGTCCGTGGACAATCCTCGCTGGCTCAGACAGGTAGAGCGATAGCGACCGTGGACTGTAAATGTATGGTGCGGAATCATTGGCGAGCACCTCATTGGTCCTCACCTCATTGCAGGGGCCCAAACAGCTGCAACATACATCGCGTTTCTACAGAATGATCTGCCAACGTTGCTCGAGAACGTCCAACTGGAAACGCGTCGACGTATGTGGTATCAGCATGATGGTGCACCTGCACATTCCGCAATTAACACTAGGCTGACCGTTGACAGGATGTTCGACGGGCGTTTCACAGGACGTGAAGGACGCATAAATTGGCCAGCCCGTTCTCCTGATCTTACACCTCTGGACATCTTTCTGCGGGGTACGTTAAAGGAGAATGTGTACCATGATGTTCCTACAACCCCAGACGATATGAAACAACGTGATGTGGCAGCCTGCGGCGACATTACACCAGATGTACTGCGGCGTGTACGACATTCATTACGCCAGAGATTGCAATTGTGTGCAACAAATGATGGCCAACACATAACATCTATTGGCCTGTCATGTCGGGACACACTCTATTCCACTCCGTAACTGAAAACGGAAACCACGTGTGTACGTGTACCTCACCCCTCATGGTAATGTACATGTGCGACAGTGAAAAAGATCAATAAAAAGGTGTTAGCATGCGGACGTAATGTGCTGTTCCAGTCTCTTCTGTACCTAAGGTCCATCACCGTTCCATTTGCATCCCTACGTAATTCGGTGCTCTCCGATACACACGATCGAAAAGCGAAGGAGTGGTACTCAAGCGTCAACTTTAGGTTACAATATCTCCGGAGGTAATTAACATTTTACAATGAAACAAACGGCAGTGATTACGTATTTGTTTATATGTTCAGATGTGCTACCAAAACTAACGGGGTTCCATTTAAAAAAACGTAGGTTTGTGTTAAAAAACCTGCTTCCGTGCATTTTTGTATGGTTTGTATTAACCAATTACACTAGCCCCTCTCCTGACGTTCGGTCTGTGGAATCGATTCGTCAGTATTTGATGTGGTTTACGAAATATATCCAGCGTTAATGTTAGGTGACTCACCCTGTATATTGCAACAATCGTTAAAACAATGCATTAGGTTAGAAATTTCCTTTTGCAACACCAACAGCGGAAGGCCCACAATAACTTGTAAAATCTTTAAGAGTTAATTACAATAACTTTTCAAGAGTATAAGACGATAATATTTGGGCTTGAAGGAAATTCTAAGAACGTGTTTCCAGGGCTGAAGGCCCACAACTACCCTTGCCAAATTAAAAATATAAAATACAGTTCAATTACAACAACAATAAGACTGTCAAAAGGGTAATTAAGAGAACAGCACTCAGGAGTGTCTAGTGTCCTCGTTCACTTAGGCGAGGCAGGTGGTGAGTCCAGCTACACTTAATTCGTGCGAACCCAACGAAGGGACAGTCAAGGACCGACCGACCAACCGCTTGCTTGCCACGACGGAGTGCACGAGAATTCAAGCCCCCCCCCCCCTCCCCCCAAAATACAAGTATCACTATACCAGAACAAACGTGTATGTGAACTGAGCTGCCAAAACTACACATCACGTTGGGCAGCAACAACACGTGAGGAAAATACACTGCCTTAAAGTACATTAGCACCCAGGGCAGGTAACCAGAACACTAACGGCCACAAGGCAGAAAATGTCGCTGGTGCACTTGGCTATGGGTAAATTAATTTGATCATTTCCACCCGACGGCGGCTATCTCGAACACTTCACTTGTTGTTGCTCACAGGGAAACCTTCACAACAGTAACGCCGTAACCAACAACGTAATGCTCAAAACCACTCAACCCTCGCGTCCTGGGTCGGCGAGCGACGATGCTCTTGCCGATCGGACAGCTCCAGACAGACTCCACCATTGCGCAGAGACCGCCAGCAGACCCAGTCGACTACGCGGCACGGAGATGTCCTCGGACCAACCGACAGACCAACAATCCACCAAAAGTCAGGCCCGGCTTAAGTGATGTGTCGCGTCAACGGTCGGGCGGGCGATGTCCACGCGGGGCTCACTGCTGCTGCAAGCCGGCGACTGGCTGGCCCGGGCTGCGCTCCAGACGCGTTGCAACTGACTGCCAAGGACCAACTCACGACCCGAACTGCCGCCGCGAACTCTCCCCCTCGCACGTTCCGAGTTACCTACGCCAGATGACAACCGGGAAGTAATAGCAGCATAACAAAGATCCTATCGGATGGGATATATCGATACGGGCTACTAGCGCCGATGACGATAAGGCAAAACAGCCACTCAGTAACGCCAGTAATTTAAATCAACGTGTCGAGATGGAAAAACGTTAAAACAGGGTGTAAAATACCAAACGGTGGGACGGCGAGTCATGCCCAGGTGTGACGACTAAAACACAGTTTCAACTCATACGTGCGGGGTCAACATTAGTAAAACCGACAAGCTGCAAGGGTGGATTTCTGACTGAAAGTGGAGAAGGAAAGGACATATGAACCATTGTCCATAAGTGCATCGTAGCTATGCCAGTTGGTGCTGACGAATGAACACTTCTCTGACCACCTATCATGTGTTTGTTGCATCTTTCAGTCTGTGTGATCGTCACAGCGTACGGGAAGTATCAGAATGGTTTCGTAGTCATGTCGGAAACTAGCTGAGATGGTGATTTTCTATGGTCAACTACAGGGTGTTTCAAAAATGACCGGTATATTTGAAACGGTAATAAAAACTAAACGAGCAGCGATAGAAATACACCGTTTGTTGCAATATGCTTGGGACAACAGTACATTTTCAGGCAGACAAACTTTCGAAATTACAGTAGTTACAATTGTCAACAACAGATGGCGCTGCGGTCTGGGAAACTCTATAGTACGATATTTTCCACATATCCACCATGCGTAGCAATAATATGGCGTAGTCTGAATGAAATTACCCGAAACCTTTGACAACGTGTCTGGCGGAATGGCTTCACATGCAGATGAGATGTACTGCTTCAGCTGTTCAATTGTTTCTGGATTCTGGCGGTACACCTGGTCTTTCAAGTGTCCCCACAGAAAGAAGTCACAGGGGTTCATGTCTGGCGAATAGGGAGGCCAATCCACGCCGCCTCCTGTATGTTTCGGAAAGCCCAAAGCAATCACACGACCATCGAAATATTCATTCAGGAAATTAAAGACGTCGGCCGTGCGATGTGGCCGGGCACGATCTTGCATAAACCACGAGGTGTTCGCAGTGTCGTCTAAGGCAGTTTGTACCGCCACAAATTCACGAAGAATGTCCAGATAGCGTGATGCAGTAATCGTTTCGGATCTGAAAAATGGGCCAATGATTCCTTTGGAAGAAATGGCGGCCCAGACCAGTACTTTTTGAGGATGCAGGGATGATGGGACTGCAACATGGGGCTTTTCGGTTCCCCATATGCGCCAGTTCTGTTTATTGACGAAGCCATCCAGGTAAAAATGGGACCGCAGCTGCAACACGGCAAACGGAAACCCGAGGCCGCTGTTGGATCACCTGCTGCCCTCTGTGGTTGCCGTACGCGGTCGCCCTACCTTTCCAGCATGTTCATCCGTCACGTTCCCAGTCCGTTGAAATTTTTCAAACAGATCCTTTATTGTATCGCTTTTCGGTCCTTTGGTTACATTAAACCTCCGTTGAAAACTTCGTCTTGTTGCAACAACACTGTGTTCTAGGCGGTGGAATTTCAACACCAGAAAAATCCTCTGTTCTAAGGAATAAACCATGTTTTCCACAGCACACTTGCACGTTGTGAACAGCACACGCTTACAGCAGAAAGACGACGTACAGAATGGCGCACCCACAGACTGCGTTGTCTTCTATATCTTTCACATCACTTGCAGCGCCATCTGTTGTTGAAAATTGTAACTACCGTAATTTAGAAAGTTTGTCCGCCTGAAAATGTACTTGTGTCCCAAGCATATTGCAACAAACGGTGTATTTCTATCGCTGCTCGCTTAGTTTTTATTGCCGTTTCAAATATACCGGTCATTTTTGAAACACCCTGTAGGTGGAAACAGTTGAGTGGCCGAACCTAATACTCCAAACCTGGTATATGCACAATCTACCACCTCCCTGCACGTATGTCTGTCTGTCTGTAAGGATCCATGATCACACAAACGCCCGAATTGGACTTGAAATGTTGTGTGATGTGGTTGGTGTCTGAGGATCCTTCTCCACCATTTCCATCTGCACAGCGGTACACAAGCACAATATCAGCCTGTTCCCGACTTGAATACCAGACCATTCTACAGCTTACAGTATGTTGCAGCAGTCACACAGCCTGCACCATATGAGGAGCATGTGGCACATAATCATAGTAGCTGCCATTCGTCAGCGCCATATATCATGACAATGATGCATTTCTGGGCATATGTCACAGGACTTTCAGTCAGGTATTTGCCCCTGCATTTTGTCGGTCTTATTAATGTTCACCCCATATTTATAAATATTTGTACAAACTCTACTGGCACATTTTTAATATAATATGATTTCTAGTGTGTCTTTCTCTAATCAACTCAACATTTTTCTCATTGCAACAAAAAACTGCATGTGCATATTATCACTTTTTGTTTGTATGTAATTAATATATTTAAAAGGTTTTCATGGTACGGATACATTCAATCCACTACACTTTTCTGATAAACAATTAGATTATTTTGATAGGTACACACAATTTTGCACTGGATAACATTTGCTTATGCATACAAGGAGTTTGTTTTCACTTGCAGACAATTTATTGACCATTTAATGAACACTGGATTTTGGTGTTTTGGCTTGTAAACTGTATTTCATTATGCTTATCATGTTTACATGTCTTTTCTTTGTGCATATTCTCAATGAATGACACTGATGTCCAAAATTTTTATCAACATGATCACCTTCGCTCTTATAATTATGGTGTGATCTTACAAATCGCAATTAGACATTAATTTTTGTGATAATCTACTTGTTTATGCACATCATCCTCTGCTCATTTTGAGCTAGGATGCTTTGCACCATTATGGATTTCATTATGTTACATTGCTCTTTTATGATGTGTATGTTCTTGGTTTGAATCTATATCTGCAAATGTTTTTCGAATCAATGAACATGAGTGGACATTAGAACAACTTTAGTTGATCAGACTTCTTCATTTACCAGCCAATCTTGCGATCATAAAATGTGAACGTACATATGCGCTAATTAATGCCATTTTGCTACCATACTACACTGTCACGCAAAGTAGGTAAATCAGATGCTCTGTACCGGCATGTATACAGTTGAGAGTAGGGGGCACACATATAGTAATTCTGTTCATTTCAAGTGGGAGATGAGCAGCAACTTTTGGGCTGTGTGGAGGACATCAGCTCACAACAGCAGCGAACGCTTAGGACGGGGGCTGTGGTGGAGGGTGGGGAGGAAATCTGGTCACTGGGAAGAGCGGCCAAAGTGCGCCCCACATCTGACAGCTTTCTGTTTTGAACTCAGAGCGATAGACGCTCGCTATTTTTGTAAAATCTGGGTGCAGTTTTCTTATAAAACCTCATTTTTTGGGCAGGAATGTGCGAGCTCGGTGGCTGTCGTTTCGGACGTTGTGGAGAAATGGTCGCTGAGCTCCACGGGACAGCTGACAGACTCTCACTATACGTAGTAACCCTGTTATCACATCCCGTTGGCTCCCGTTGGCAGAAAGCTTCCCACGCAAAGTCCTCGCTGAGGCCGTGATAAGCTGCTGGATTGTTAGTCAGAACCTGTTTGCAGTCATCGTCGGAAATTGGCGGGAAGGAATGGTATTGGCGCCTATGTTGACAGAGTATGTTAGTAGGAGACTAGACGAATTTGTTGTAAGGACATAACTTGTGAAACTTCTGTTTATCGGCGACGATTGGTTGAGTTCTGGCACAGGCAGGGAAGTCGGTCTCTGGGTGCAGGGTGGAGGATAATTCGGAAAGTTGGTTCCTGGCCGGCAAATGAGTCGGTCGTGCACTTTGCCGGCCTTGTTGCAGAGTAATTCCATTCACAGTTTCACTTGTGAAGCCATCCGGTCAAACAGTACTTTTTTCGCGCTCGCAATTCAGACGGTCTTCAAGCTTCGGTCAGCAACGGCCAGCTTCGGCCTCTAGGGTTTCAATTCGTGTTCCAGCCACCTGACATTCAAAGTGAGGTTTCTCAGCGATGGAATCCGTAGAACCTCTTTGCCTTTTTAGATGATGTCGTGTAACTGCATCCAGTTACCCATTTGGGTTTGAATATTACACATGTCACCACTTTGCTCCCCCCTCTCGTATTAGAGATTCATTCTAGATTCCACGCAGTGTCGTTTGCGTTAGGTTCTTTCCAACACCTCTGTCAGATAAGGACTGGTTACTTGTTTGGTTGATGGTCATATACATGATCGTCCCTTGTACAAATCCACAATATTTTCTGTGTTCCATTTAAAGAAAGTTAATTTCACCGTAATTTTTAGGATAGAAATTACGTGTTAAACAGTTACACTCACCAGAATCTTTTCCTGACATCATTTTTGGCGAAGAACATTGATCAGTTTGTTTAATGCATATGTAATATGAGGAACTAGTCGCTCGGTGTAGGATTTGTACCAGGGCCATTAAAAGACTGCATTACACAGCTTGTGCAGATTCATTATAAACCCACTTAGATGTGTTTTGCATAACGTCATTACTCTGCCTCCTAAGCTGCGTATCAGTTAAGGGTCTACGATAGCAAACGCTTCGCTAATTTGGACGATACCATCCACTGTCATTGTCTGAAATAAAAATAACCACTTATCAGTCGAAGAAAATCTGTTCACACTCATGCTGCCAGAGGACTTTTCAGAGAGAGCGGTGTAGCATATTGAGGTTCTCTTAGGGCGGGAAACTACCCCTAAAGGGAGAAGAACTGGCAACAGCATGGCGATGGAGACAGTGAATAATGAATCTTCATGAAATGAGACCTTTTGTTGAAGTCCCCTAATCGGATTATTGGACGTGCATTGATAACGAGGAGGTAATAAGGACAGGACAGATCATTTAAGGTGTTTGAATATGATGCGGACGCTAGAGAAGCTGGAAATAAAAATGTAAAGACCGATTCATGATTTAGTAGAGGTCAGGGAACTGTATGGGCGGAAGATAATAATGAATGGTTTGACTAAAATAAGGTAACATAAGCAGTGTCATAAAATAACATGACAGGAGTAAGATTTATGTGCAAAGCCGCGGAAATTTAAGTTACTGCGACTGGTTCGAAAATACCATTATTCTTATCCGAGCTGGGATCAAAAGAATGTCAGCAACGACAGTCCAGACGTACATGCCGACGTCACAAGTAGACAATAATGAGATAGTGAGTGTGTAATAGCTGGTACATGAATGGAAATGGAGATATTATACATCAGGTAGTTTCGAATAGTAAGGGAGTGAGTAATGTGGAGCCAATAGGAAATTCCAGGCAGTTATATCAAATACAGCATTAAAAATCACCAGGAGATACCGCAAGTTCGCACCTCGCATCGTGGTCAGACAGAGATTCCGGACACATATACTCAATAGTAAGGAGTATTTGAGAGTGGGGGAATTTGGGGCAGTGGGTAAAATGACGCATGTCACTACGTCTGTAACTACGTCACTACGTCTTGTTTTCAGTTATCGAAATAAGCGTACAGAACACGGGAACCGTTAGTTGCCAATAGTCGGCACAAGAATGTGTTTTGTCATTGTTTCTTCTAATATTTTATCTCTGGTTTCTGAGAGGTAAGTCATTTCCTGTTGTGTTAAAATACTAGTTTTTTTGTTACGCTTGTCTCCTCACATTAAAACTAACGATTACGTAAGTACACTCCTGGAAATGGAAAAAAGAACACATTGACACCGGTGTGTCAGACCCACCATACTTGCTCCGGACACTGCGAGAGGGCTGTACAAGCAATGATCACACGCACGGCACAGCGGACACACCAGGAACCGCGGTGTTGGCCGTCGAATGGCGCTAGCTGCGCAGCATTTGTGCACCGCCGCCGTCAGTGTCAGCCAGTTTGCCGTGGCATACGGAGCTCCATCGCAGTCTTTAACACTGGTAGCATGCCGCGACAGCGTGGACGTGAACCGTATGTGCAGTTGACGGACTTTGAGCGAGGGCGTATAGTGGGCATGCGGGAGGCCGGGTGGACGTACCGCCGAATTGCTCAACATGTGGGGCGTCAGGTCTCCACAGTACATCGATGTTGTCGCCAGTGGTCGGCGGAAGGTGCACGTGCCCGTCGACCTGGGACCGGACCGCAGCGACGCACGGATGCACGCCAAGACCGTAGGATCCTACGCAGTGCCGTAGGGGACCGCACCGCCACTTCCCAGCAAATTAGGGACACTGTTGCTCCTGGGGTATCGGCGAGGACCATTCGCAACCGTCTCCATGTAGCTGGGCTACGGTCCCGCACACCGTTAGGCCGTCTTCCGCTCACGCCCCAACATCGTGCAGCCCGCCTCCAGTGGCGTCGCGACAGGCGTGAATGGAGGGACGAATGGAGACGTGTCGTCTTCAGCGATGAGAGTCGCTTCTGCCTTGGTGCCAATGATGGTCGTATGCGTGTTTGGCGCCGTGCAGGTGAGCGCCACAATCAGGACTGCATACGACAGAGGCACACAGGGCCAACACGCGGCATTATGGTGTGGGGAGCGATCTCCTACACTGGCCGTACACCACTGGCGATCGTCGAGGGGACACTGAATAGTGCACGGTACATCCAAACCGTCATCGAACCCATCGTTCTACCATTCCTAGACCGGCAAGGGAACTTGCTGTTCCAACAGGACAATGCACGTCCGCATGTATCCCGTGCCACCCAACGTGCTCTAGAAGGTGTAAGTCAACTACCCTGGCCAGCAAGATCTCCGGATCTGTCCCCCATTGAGCACGTTTGGGACTGGATGAAGCGTCGTATCACGCGGTATGCACGTCCAGCACGAACGCTGGTCCAACTGAGGCGCCAGGTGGAAATGGCATGGCAAGCCGTTCCACAGGACTACATCCAGCATCTCTACGATCGTCTCCATGGGAGAATAGCAGCCTGCATTGCTGCGAAAGGTGGATATACACTGTACTAGTGCCGACATTGTGCATGCTCTGTTGCCTGTGTCTATGTGCCTGTGGGTCTGTCAGTGTGATCATGTGATGTATCTGACCCCAGGAATGTGTCAATAAAGTTTCCCCTTCCTGGGACAATGAATTCACGGTGTTCTTATTTCAATTTCCAGGAGTGTATTATTTCTCTTAAGCAACGCGCGAGTGCGGAACGCTAGTTTTATACACTAAAGTGCCGAAGAAACTGGTGCACCTGCCTAATAGACCGTGTAGGGTCCCCGTGAGCAGGCAGAAGTGTGACAACACGACGTGGCATGGAGTCGACTAAGGTCTGAAGCAGGGCTGGAGGGAACTGACACCACGAACCCTGCAGGGCTTTTCATAAATCCGTAGTAGTACGAGGGGGTGGAGATCGCTTCCGAACAGCACACTGCAAGGCATCCGAGATATGTTCAGTAATGTTCATGTCTGGGGAGTCTGGTGGCCAGTGCAGAAGAGTGTTCCTGGAGCCCCTGTGTAGCAGTTCTGGACGTGTGGGGTATCACACAGTTCTGCTTCTATTGGAATGCACAATGGACATGAATGGATGCAGATGAACAGACAGGATGCTCACGTGCGTGTCACCCGTCATAGTCGTATCTAGATTTATTAGGGGTCCTATATCACTCCAATTGCACACGCCTCACGCCATTACGAAACCTCCACCAGTCTGAACATTCTCCAGCTGACATGCAGGATCCATGCATTCATGCAGTGTCTCTACACCTGTACACTCCTATCCGCTTGATACAATTGGAACGAGACTCGTCCGACCAGGCAACGTGTTTCTAGTCATCAACAGTCCGGTGTCGGTGTTGTCGGGCCCAGGCGAGGCGTGCAGTCATCAAGGGAACACCAGTGGGCCTTCGGCAAATTTCTGTAGATTTCAGTTTAAACAATTATCAATGTGAAATCCATTCAACGAAACATCATCGATATGGGCTTTCGGAGCCATTAATGTTTCGTGGGAGAAACCTAACTTTGGTCTCAAGGTCACAGATAAGGAACGCTGGTGAAGGCCAGTATACTCCCTTTCCTTCCTTAGGTTTCACTGTCCAAGAAGATCCCTCTGTTGTACGGGTGAACGGGTGTACATTCTCGGCATCTGAATGGATCAGTTACTGCTGCTATAGTGACAGGTTTGCAAAATTTTAACTTGGGATTTTAGTCGGCTCACGCGCGATGGGACACAGCATTTCCGAGATAACAATGAATTGGGGATTTTCCCGGACGACCATTATCGAATGTACCGTGAATACCAGGAAATTGGAAAAACATCAAATCTCCTACCTCGCTTTGGGCGGAAAAAGATTCGGCAAGAAGGAGGCCGACGACGACCGAAGAGAATGGTTCAGCTTGACGGAAGTGCCACCCTGCTTATATAGGCGTACCCGACCGCAGAACCGTATTCTACCTGTTTACTTATTTTGTATTTGAATACGCATCCCGTTGGGGAGTATATAAGCCATGCTTTTTCGGGTAATTTAGCACACAGAGACCGAGTGCGTCGTTTGACCCAACTTCAGTTCATACTAACTAAGCTGGGTAGCTAAATGACATTTAATGAAAGTCAAAGTAACATATGCAACATTTATATAAGAATAGGTTCATCTACTCAGATGCCGAGAACGTTCACCCGTAGAACAGAGGGAGTTTCTTGGATGGCGGGTGAATTAAGAAATGTCGGCAATGTTGTTCATAGTGGGACCTCTATCAGACAGAGTGCCTAAGGCCTCTGAGTAGTATGTGGTGAATTCGGCAAAGTGGCGAGGAATGGTACCTGTGTGCTTCTTGTGCTTCTTCGTGTCAATCTGAAGGCAGTGGGTGGGACAGTCCTGAAACTTATAGCTGTGACTCCAATCTGAAGAAGTATTAGTTGCTTTACAGATATGAAAGAGACCAATTACTGAATGCGCTTATACCCGAGTATTCTTCATTTTTGTCGCTGTTTTGCAACTATTATTATTGTTTTGTGTCTATTCCATAGTTAATTAAACTTGTATTTTCGTTATTCTCTTATTTAAACTATGTTGTTCTGTTTTTTGTTAAATAAATGTATTATTCAGTACATGTATGTCGTATTATAAGATGTGTCGAATTAAATAATTGCGCTAATTTAGCCACTTACTGGGTCATTTTACTCGGTATGTCTGGTAAAATGACGCGATGTAATGATGTCATAGTTATCAGCTTCTGTATGAAACGTGTAGCTGTATATTTACGGTTTTAAGAAATTTTAGAGTAAACGCATGCGGCTAATGCCATACGAAAATTGGAGCCTCTAGGTACAGTAGAATAGCGTTAGTAGTAAAAATATCTCCGGTGCTCCAGATCCCCCCATTTCGCCTGCCCAGAATCAGATCCAGGTTCAAAAATGGTGTAGAGTAGTACAGCCGACCCCAGAGGTGGCGGGGAGCCTATGTTTTCAGAATGTCGAACGACTGGTGGTTGACAGGCTGACAAGGGCCCGGAGAGAAGCGACTGTCAAAATAAGTGATTTATTTTTTATTTGACACTAGCAGTTCGTCGACATTAGCAAGCGACCAGACTCCAGACTCATACACCACGGGAAATTGGTCAGGAGCTGGCCACGTTCCAGCTAGCGACCGGCAAGTTGGCTGGAACAATTGCTCGTTCTCTGCTTTGTCCGCACCTACACTCACCGCCTGGCGCGCACCCCTATTGCGTAAGCCGCAATACAAGTGTTAGCGGCATGTGGAGATGGACTGAAATATTGCAGGCGCAGCTAACTTTGCGACGATAACCGCACATGGGCGGCCGAAGTGCGCAGCCGACAGCATTGTCGGAAGTTGGCTGCTGTGTCTGAACTACGTCCCATTGTCAGCGGTTGGGAGCCCAGCTACTACTGGATTGAGCCGGTCAGGCCTTCTGCACTGCGTCACCAACTCCAGACACTGGAGGTGCTACCACGATGGAGACTCCAACCTGTGGCTATTGCTGGCAGCTCCATATTGTCTCATCGTCTGGCATAGCTAGTTCGTCTGGCGAAATGATGGGATGCGAATAATTCTGCTACAAATCAACGGCTGTTTATTCCTGTCAGCATGGTAAATACACTAGTGGACATTAAAATTGCTACACTACGAAGATGACGTGCTACAGACGCGAAACTTAACTGACAGGAAGAAGATGCTGTCATGTGCAAATGATTAGCTTTTCAGAGCATTCACACAGGATTGGCGCCGGTGGTGACACCTACAACGTGCTGACATGAGGAAAGTTTCAAACTGATATCTCATACACTTACAGCAATTGACCGGCGATGTCTGGTGAAACGTTGTTGTGATGCTTCGTGTAAGGAGGAGAAATGCGTACCATCAAGTTTCCGACTTTGACAAAGGTCGGATTGTAGCCTATCGCGATTGCGGTTTATCGTATCGCGACATTGCTGCTCGCGTTGGTCGAGATCCAAAGACTGTTAGCAGAATAGGGAATCGGTGGCTTCAGGAGGGTAATACGGAACGCCGTGCTGGATCCCAACGGCCTCGTATCGCTAGCAGACGATATGACAGGCATCTTATCCCCATGGCTGTAACGGATCGTGCAGCCACGTCTCGATACCTGAGTCAACAGATGGGGACGTTTGCAAGACAACAACCATCTGGACGAACAGTTCGACCACGATTGCAGCAGCATGGACTATCAGCTCGGAGACCATGGCTGCGGTTACCCTTGACACTGCATCACAGACATGAGCGCCTGCGATGGTGTACTCAACGACGAACCTGGGTGCACGAATGGCAAAACGTCATTTTTTCGGAAGAATCTTGGTTCTGTTTACAGCATCATGATGGTCACATCCGTGTTTGACGACATCGCGGTAAACGCACATTGGAAGCGTGTATTCGTCATCGGCAAACTGGCGTATCACCTGGCATGATGGTGTGGGGTGGCGCTGGTTACACGTCTCGGTCACCTCTTGTTCTCATTGACAGCACTTTGAACACTGGACGTTACATTTCAGATGTGTTACGACCCGTGGCTCTTCCCTTCATTCGATCCCTGCGAAACCTTACATTTCAGCAAGATAATGCATGACCGCATGTTGCAGGTCCTGTACTGGCCTTTCTGGATACTGGAAATATTCGACTGTTTCCCTGGCCAGCACATTCTCCAGATCTCTCACCAACTGAAAACGTCTGATCAATGGTGGCCGAGCAACTGGCTCGTCACAATACGCCAGTCACTACTCTTGATGAAGTGTGGTACCGTGTTGAAGCTGCATCGGCAGCTGTATTTGTACACACCATCCACGCTCTGCTTGACTCAATGCCCAGGCGTATCTATGCCGTTATTACGGCCAGGGGTGGTTGTTCGGAGTACTGATTTCTCAGGATCTATGCACACAATCACATGTCACTTCTAGTATAATATATTTGTCCAATGAATACCCGTTTATCATATGCATTTCTTCTTAGTGTAGCAATTTTAATGGCCAGTAGTGTATTATGCTAAGTTGCCACTTCTGGGCGGTTACTCGCAACACCAGCGAATCCCCGGTGATTGAGAAATCCGCTTGCAATGCAGTGTATTACTGCTGTGCTAGCAGGTTTCACCGGATGAGCCTTGGCTGCCTTAGCTCAAATGACGACACGTCGTTTTACCAGCTACCGGTGGCTAATGCTACATTCCACTGCTCCTCCTCAGAGCCTTTTCTGTTAATACGGTAGCGAGATTACACAGGACACAACCAGTGTTTCACGTCTCTCTTAAGTCCAGTCTACGCAGTATATCACACGTACTAACCAAGCATATATTACTCAAATACTTGTTGGTTCACTTTACTCAGCCAAAGCCAGGATTTAATTCCAGACTGTAAGTGCTAAGTTTCTTCTTATGTTACTCATTTCGTAATGTCTACCCACTTAAAATTTCATTACTTCTCCAGGACCATTCATTACTTCTCTCACTCTGTCTGTCACGTGAGCTTTGCAATTCCGTGCTCAGTTCCGTGGCCTCACACTTTCGTGACAACCTAGAAACATATCTCTCTCTTACACTTACACTACGGTATTGCCCAATCATTGACTTTATAGCTCTAGCGATCGAGTCCACCGCGATTTGTGTTTCTAGTGGATCGATTCGCTGAGCAGCTTTCTGTCACAAATAGATGAAGCTGAAGCACAGCCAAATTGGAGCCGGCATGGCCCAAGAGACTGCTCTCAAGGCCACGGTTTGTTGTCATTGTCCTTTCCCATATTGCTTAACATGCTCCATCAGCTCTTCTGCAGAAATTCGCCCCTCATGTGCGGCTACTAACTGGTTCAGGTAATGGAATATGTCTGGCTTGAACATATAATTAGGGAAGGTTACATTGTGTTTTGGGAATATCTCCAGTGGTTCGACTGGCCAATGAAGCTGCAGCTACGTTATCGTCAAGCGGGTAACACCCATTACCTTTCCTGGAGATTTAAGATGGGCCCTGTTATGACGCATACTGTCCCCTTGATCAAATACCCACTAACACTCAGTTCTGATCGTGATCCTTGCTTGACCGTAGCACTCGGTACAGCTGCCGTGCTGTCGTAAACTGAATAAATTCAGTGAAATCCTGCTTGCATGACATAAGGTCTAGCTTTCACCATACATTCTGGACAAACCCATCCTACTCTTCTGCCTGTGAATTGATGCGCCGCACATGCATTTGCCACAGTTTTAGTCACTTGAGCTGATCACACTGTATTCCTGCCACCATCCTCACACCTCCTCGGTAAACTGTTTCACCAAGCAGCACATCAAATAAAAATAAAAATGAAGAAGCCATTATTGTAGCAAAATTTATTCATTCAGTCTTAATATATACCCATTCGATATCTCGCATATAATACTCTAATCACAAACAAACTTAAAAAAATACCCCTGTAGCTTCCTCGATATTAATGCACGTGGTATTTATTGAAAAAAATTGGTCCGTAATTTCATATGTTCTCTTATGATTATTCCTTTGCGGCTGTTTCTGTAAGTGCTTTCTGGCTACTCCTCGTATCGACACTAGAACACCGCTGAACGTTGGTAGGTGTCAAATACGCGCTGCTGTCGGTCTTTTTGGTAACTGTAGGCTAACGTTGACTGGTAATTGGTGACTGGTAGCTTCCGTGGTACTTTGTGACAAATTTCCTTGTCTTGCCCCTCAGTCAGCTCAGTCAGCCTGCAGTTATGTTCTGAATCAGAAATACAAGAAAGTGTTTCTCCATAAATAGTTATTAACGTGCTTCAAAATTCCTGTGTGTTATTTTGCTATGAATGTTTACTGTGATTTATGAACTTGATAGTCTGTCAGCAGTATCTTTTACATAAGTCTCATCAAATTAGCAACACTAGAACTATGTTCACCGATTTCGTAGTTGTACATATAATTACTTGACAACACATATGAAATTCTCTCATTAGTCACTGGCGTTGACTCATTCTTCTAAAACGTCACCGAAGCCTTCCATGTCATCTAAGCTGAATAATTACTTTTTCAATATGTCTGCTCAGTGTTTCGAATATTCACAAAACCACTCTTCACAAAAATGTACCATTACTGTTAGTGCTAGAACGAAAATTTTTCACAGACAACAAATTTTTAATCATCTGCTCACTAGCTCAGATACTACAGTAAACAGTACTTGACATAATTTTAAAATTTCATATGATTTCAGTTTTAAGCAAAGGAATAGCACAGCAGTGTTCTTCAACTCTGAAGGAGATCGCTGGCCGCTGTTCCGACAGCAATATCGCCAAGGTATCTTTGACACCGTGACGCCCATAGAGAGGTGGAATACCTTGCCGTCCTTATAATGAATACCAAACCGTAAAATCCACTCAGCGTAAATTTTACATTTAATGTTTCATGAATGTCTAATTTGTAACCATTGTAGATGCCACGATTTTTCGGCACAGCGTCTTCTGGCCACTTTACTGGCGGAAGTTTAAGGGAACACAGTATAATTTCGACAGTACATATAGAAGATGGCAAGGAGACATTGTGCCGAAATATTGTGGCAGCAAGTTAGTGAAATTTTGATGGAACATGTTATCCTTTTCTAAGCTTGACGCATCAAAGGAGAAATATTTACTTTTCCCTTCTACGACGGACTACAGCCTGTCTTATTTTCAAAGCGGACAAGCTTCCTTCGCAATTTCCGAGCCGGTGGTTCCCAGGCGCCGGGCCATATCAATTTCTCCTTCTTGAAGTCACTTACGTCAATGGACTTTTATTTATTTATTTATTTATTTATTTATTGTTCCGTGGGACCAAATTAAGGAGAAATCTCCATGGTCATGGAACGAGTCAATACATGAAATTATAACACGATATTAGAAACAGATAAAATGAAATATAGAAAAAAAAACATATTCAGGTGACAAGTCATAAGTTTAAATGAAAACAATCAACAATGTAACACTGGAATTTGCTTAATTTTTTAGCTCTTCCAGGAGCTCCTCGACAGAATAGAAGGAGTGAGCCATGAGGAAACTCTTCAGTTTAGACTTAAAAGAGTTTGGGCTACTGCTAAGATTTTTGAGTTCTTGTGGTAGCTTATTGAAAATGGATGCAGCAGAATACTGCACTCCTTTCTGCACAAGAGTCAAGGAACTGCATTCTACATGCAGATTTGATTTCTGCCTAGTATTAACTGAGTGAAAGCTGCTAACTCTTGGGAATAGGCTAATATTGCTAACAACAAACGACATTAAAGAAAATATATACTGTGAGGGCAATGTCAGAATTCCCAGATTTTTGAATAGGGGTCGACAAGAGGTTCTCGAACTTACACCACATATAGCTCGAACAGCCCGTTTTTGAGCCAAAAATACCCTTTTTGAATCAGAAGAATTACCCCAAAAAATAATACCATACGACATAAGCGTATGAAAATATGCGAAGTAGACTACTTTTCGTGTTGAAGTGTCACTTATTTCAGATACTGTTCTGATGGTAAATAAAGCAGCATTTAGTTTCTGAACAAGATCCTGAACATGGGCTTTCCACAACAGCTTACTATCTATCCGTACGCCTAGGAACTTGAACTGTTCCGTCTCGCTTATAACATGCCCATTCTGTCTGATTAAAATGTCAGTTCTTGTTGAATTGTGAGTTAGAAACTGTAAAAACTGAGTCTTACTGTGATTTAGCATCAAATTATTTTCCACAAGCCACGAACTTATTTCATGAACTAAATTATTTGTTACTGTTTCAATATTACACACAAGATCCTTCACTATCAAGCTGGTGTCATCAGCAAACAGAAATATTTTTGAATCACCTGTAATACTAGAAGGCATATCATTTATATAAATAAGAAACAGCAGTGGCCCCAGCACCGACCCTTGGGGAACGCCCCACTTAACAGTGCCCCATTGGGACTGAACATCACTACCACTCTCAATATTGCGGAGAATTACCCTCTGCTTTCTGTTCTTAAAGTAAGAGGCGAACCAATTGTAAGCTACTCCCCTTACTCCATAATGGCCCAACTTCTGCAGTAATATTTTGTGGTCAACACAGTCAAAAGCCTTCGTTAAATCAAAGAAAACACCTAGCGTTCGCAACCTTTTATTTAATCCGTCGAAAACCTCACAGAGAAAAGAGAATATAGCATTTTCAGTTGTTAAACCATTTCTAAAACCAAACTGAACATTTGACAGCAAATTATGTGAATTTAAATGCTCCAGTAACCTTGTATATACAACCTTCTCGATAACTTTAGCAAACACCGATGGCATAGAAATAGGTCTAAAATTGTCAACATTATCAATGTCTCCCTTTTTATAAAGTGGCTTCACTACCGAGTATTTTTATCGATCAGGAAACCGACCACTCCTAAAGGAAAAGTTACAGATATGGCTAAGTACTGGGCTAACATACATAGAACAATACTTCAGTATTCTGCTAGATACCCCGTCATATCCATGAGAGTTCTTGGTCTTTAGTGATTTAATTATTAACTCAATCTCCCTCTTGTCAGTATCATGGAGGAGCATTTCAAGTAACAGTCTCGGAACACTTTTTTCTAAGAGCGCTATATGATTCCCTGTTGGAATTAGGTTTCTATTTAGTTCACCTGCTATATTCAGAAAGTGATTATTAAATACTGTACATATATGCGACTTATCAGTAACACGGACATTCCCACTACGCACTGATTCAATATCCTCGACCTGTCTCTGCAGACCAGCAACTTCCTTTACGACTGACCATATGGTTTTAATTTTATCCTGAGACTTAGCTATTATATCTGCATACCACATGCTTTTTGCCTTCCTAATAACATTTTTAAGCACCTTACAATACTGTTTGTAATGGGCTGCTGCATTTAGATTTTGACTGTTTCTAACGTTTTGATATAATTGCCACTTTGTTCTACAAGATATTCTTATCCCTCTAGTCAGCCACCCAGGCTGCCTGTTTGTGCTAGTACCCTGTTTTAAACGTTGTAACGGAAAGCAACTTTCAAAGAGCATGAGAAAGGTCTTTAGAAAAGCATTATATTTATCGTTTACTGTCTCAGCGCTATAAACATCTTGCCACTCTTGTTCCTTTATAAGGTTTACAAAGGTCTCTACAACAACCGGATCAGCTTTCCTGAACAGCTGATGACTATATTTAACACGAGTTGCAGCATAAAAATCTTTTAAAGTTAAAATTTGCGCATCATGATCTGAAAGGCCATTCACCTTTTTTCTAACAGAATGCCCTTCTAGTAATGAGGAATGAACAAAAATGTTGTCTATGGTTGTTCTACTGTTCCCTTGCACTCTCGTTGGAAAGAATACGGTTTACATAAGATTATATGAATTAAAGAGGTCTACCAGCATCCTCTTCCTTGCACAATCACTTATACAATTAATATTGAAGTCACCACATATAACTAACTTTTTGTATTTCCTATAAAGTGAACCAAGAACCTCCTCTAGCTTTAGCAAAAATGCTGTGAAATCGGAGTCTGGGGATCTATAAATAACAACAGTTACAAGTTTAACTCCGTTAAATTTAACCACACCTGCACAACATTCAAACACCTTTTCAGTGCAGTACTTTGAAACATCAATTGACTCAAATGCGATGCCGTTTTTCACATACATGGCTACTCCCCCACACCGCAAAGAGCTCCTCGAAAAGCAGCCAGCCAACCTGTATCCTGGTAAAGGAAGCCTCTGAATTATCTCCTTATTTAAGAAGTGTTCAGATATACCAATAATTTCAGAGTCAACATCTATAAGCAGTTCACTAACTTTATCCCTAATACCTTGTATATTTTGATGAAATATACTAATTCCCTCATTACTCGGATACCTAAGCTTTGTCAAAAGTGATTCCCTTGTTAGAGAGACTTCCCTTAAGCAGGAATACCTATCAGCTGACTTCAATCTAAAAAAGGTGCAGCTCTAACACACACTACTGCAGGAATTTTCCCATGAGTGATCCCACCAACCCCACCTATGCTGTCACCTATAAGCTTTGCCAACCTCCCCTTCCCATACCTGTTGAGGTGCAGGCCGTGTCTAGTGAAACCCGTCCTGCTGATAGACTCCACCGACACCACTGAAATGTGACCCATGCTTTCTGTCATCAGCGCACCCCCAAGTCTTATGTTATTACGCCTGACGGCTGTATTAAGATGAGGCCGATCGTGACGCTGAAACAGTTCCACGAAATGCACATTCGTGTTGCCAGTCTGAGTGGCTATCTTTTCCAGGTCACCATCTATGTTATACTCCCCATCCCTACCAATACTATTACCAGCCCCACCCACAATCACTACCTGATCCTCTTTAGTAAAATCCCTACATAACCCCCCTATGTTAACAGTCACCTGAGCCAACCCTGCATTAGGCTTCACAATGCTGGTGACCTGGTACTCACTTCCCAGCACTTCCTGCAACTGCTGGCCTACACCTCTGCCATGTGAACTACCTAACAGCAGAACCTTCTTCTTCCTCTTCAACTTTGCAACTGTTCTAGGCACAGTAACTACTGAGGTCTGCTGCATACTTCCTACATCTACAGCTACTAGAGATTCCTCTCCACTAGACTCTGACAGTTGGTCATATCTATTGTAAACACCAATAGTAAAACTATCTGAAAATCTTCTTCTCCTAGCAGATCTCTTGCCAACAGCCAGCTCCCATTCCCCAACCCCCTTCTCCCTCCTCATCCTATCTAGCTCCTCCTGTGCGTTTTTCAACTGCACCTGAAGGGCACAGATCTTACGCTCCTGCTCCTCTATCAGTTTACTCTTGCTACATAACCTGCAGTTCCAGGAGAGGATCTCACCAGAATGCCCACTGGCTTCCCCACTGCATTCCCCCCAGTGAAAATACTTCGAACAAGTGTCACACCGCAATCCACTACTCACGAACCTACGGCAAAGCCCACACTTCTCACTCATGGTAAAATTTTACTTTTTCTAAGTTCCGCTACTACAATAAGAAGATGCTAAAAACCTGACTACAATAATCACAAACTTACCCTACAAGGGAAGTAACTACTATTATTAACAGTATTAATAAACAACAAATGTGAATATAACAAAAGACTAATACAGAAAGAGAATCAAACGTCTAATCACACAGTAACGAGCTGTAAACAGTTCCCAAAAGGTTCTTCTGAAATTATTTCACCAGAAAACACCACGAACACCGGTTGAAGACTACTAAAGTTCCGTTTGCGACGCCAGAATTTCTCCCCAGTCATCTCTGCTCCTCTCGAACAATTTCTCAACCGATTCACGCGCCCGCTATGCCATCTGGAGGCATTCGGTCCAGTAGTGGACAGTGTTCATAATGTTCTTTCTCGTCGCTGTTTATGAACAGGAAATTTTAAGGTCATAAGGAATGTACTTATTTAAGCATACATGCTCTTCAATTACAAAAACCGTCAAAGTGAGTTTAGTTGAAGCTGTCAGAACAATTTCGATGTAGGACGGTATTAGCAGAAAATTCAATCACAGGAATGACGCAGCTGCTTGGCACAAGAATTACACCGCAGTAACTTTGCGACTCTGTCAGCAATGGGCTGAGCGCCAGAAAGATATGTTGGACGAATTCCAGCTTCAGATGAGTGCCATGTCCCAAGTCCTAAGAAGATATGGCCCGACATTTGTCTTTGCTGTCGTCCACCTGTTAACAGGACGATCCTACTGGTTGGGATTTTCTCGTTTAAACGCCATTTCTGCCACCACGTAAGGACTATCAACTACTGTTGTCCTATTTTACGTCTTCGTCAAAACAAAGTGTACTACTAAGTTTCACCTACACGCAGACAACAGCCGCATGCTATAGATTTTACTTTAGCTCAGGAGAGCTACTGAATAAAAAAAATATCAGTGACGGGAAAATGAATTACATTTAACTTCAGGATACCTTATTGTCCATGAATATCCTGTGAAAACATCTATGTGTGCAAAATACGATGTAATAAGCAATAACGCATGAATGCATGAAGCCACGAAATTTACCACTTTCTGAGCACAAATGTAAAATCCAAAGTGTGTTTCGCTCAGAAAATTACTCAAGAACCCAACACACCTTTCTGTTACAAGGCGAATTACGTTTCACAAACATATTACCTAATGCGAAGAATCTACGGTCCTAGCTGACCCAGAATGGAGAATTGCAAAATCGGCACGCTTGCGATAGCATGCGTACGCAACATATTTCAAAACGCCGTAAATAAAAACAGGATTTTCCGGTGCTTATTCCTCGGTTTCTCTTGGCGATGTCAGGGTGGTGTCACGTGTTTTACAGTGTCCTCGGGCACGTTTACCCAACAGAAGGATCATCTTAGTGTCACCATTCTACAGTATAGCGTCAAAGCAACGATATTATACACTTCACCTTGCTTAGGTAAATACAGAAAATCGGTTGTGTCTCTGTGCGTTTGACGTGATCTCCGGTGGACTTCATGAGACTTACGGAAGCACCATTAGTTCATGGAAGTTTCCTCGGAAAACCTCGCAATAGTTTTTTTTTGTTTTTTTTTTACTGTATCTTCGCTGTTATCAGAGAAGGAGATACCCAGCTAAGGATTCCAAGACGGTTATGCACAGAAAATATCTGTAATTCTTATATTCCCAAGATCCGACTCAAACTATGTTGAGAAGTTTCTTATTGTCTTCACCTCTTCCCCAGCTAGGGAGGTTCAAAGTTACCATCTTTATACACTAAAATTGGGTGTGAGGCTTAATTTAAATAATAAATGACCACAGCAGATCGATAAAATCTTAATAATCTCTACAATGTCGTACAGAACAGGCATTTCTCCGTTTTCAGAAATCTTTGTTTTCGACGAACAACCCAAAAACTTGGTTTCTGGGCTCCAAAACCCAGCCGTGGCTATGTGTAGGAATAGCTGTAATTTTAACGATATATTCCCAAGATCATGAGCTGAATCATCCTGGAGAAGTTTCTGATAAGATGGGGAAGTAACAAATACTGGAAGCTACTTGAACCGTCGATGAGGGCGGTTCACAAACAACAACTCGGGTACACATGTTATTCCAAAAACGTTATCGTGGACGTAGGGGCCAGGAGGTGCTGGTGAAGTAACACACACTGCTAAACTTATGGTTTTATTTTAAAAGTGTTTCTCAATAATAAATTGTTAAATCTGGCATTTTGAAAAAAACTTTCAAAAACAATTTCGAAAAGCTGACAAATTTGTCTTATGAAAAGGAGACTGCCAGGTATGACGTTAACAACTTCCCAATAGTAAGATTTTAACTTGACATATATATATATATATATATATATATATATATATATATATATATATATATATATATATATATAGGGTGTTTCAAAAATGACCGGTATATTTGAAACGGCAATAAAAACTAAACGAGCAGCGATAGACATACACCGTTTGTTGCAATATGTTTGGGACAACAGTACATTTTCAGGCGGACAAACTTTCGAAATTACAGTAGTTACAATTTTCAACAACAGATGGCGCTGCGGTCTGGGAAACTCTATAGTACGATATTTTCCACATATCCACCATGCGTAGCAATAATATGGCGTAGTCTCTGAATGAAATTACCCGAAACCTTTGACAACGTGTCTGGCGGAATGGCTTCACATGCAGATGAGATGTACTGCTTCAGCTGTTCAATTGTTTCTGGATTCTGGCGGTACACCTGGTCTTTCAAGTGGCCCCACAGAAAGAAGTCCCAGGGGTTCATGTCTGGCGAATAGGGAGGCCAATCCACGCCGCCTCCTGTATGTTTCGGATTGCCCAAAGCAATCACACGATTATCGAAATATTCATTCAGGAAATTAAAGACGTCGGCCGTGCGATGTGGCCGGGCACCATCCTGCATAAACCACGAGGTGTTCGCAGTGTCGTCTAAGGCAGTTTGTACCGCCACAAATTCACGAAGAATGTCCAGATAGCGTGATGCAGTAATCGTTTCGGATCTGAAACATGGGCCAATGATTCCTTTGGAAGAAATGGCCGCCCAGACCAGTACTTTTTGAGGATGCAGGGACGATGGGACTGCAACATGGGGCTTTTCGGTTCCCCATATGCGCCAGTTCTGTTTATTGACGAAGCCGTCCAGGTAAAAATAAGCTTCGTCAGTAAACCAAATGCTGCCCACATGCATATCGCCGTCGTCAATCCTGTGCACTATATCGTTAGCGAATGTCTCTCGTGCAGCAATGGTAGCGGCGCTGAGGGGTTGCCGCGTTTGAATTTTGTATGGATAGAGGTGTAAACTCTGGCGCATGAGACGATACGTGGACGTTGGCGTCATTTGGACCGTAGCTGCAACACGGCAAACGGAAACCCGAGGCCGCTGTTGGATCACCTGCTGCACTAGCTGCGCATTGCCCTCTGTGGTTGCCGTACGCGGTCGCCCGACCTTTCCAGCACGTTCATCCGTCACGTTCCCAGTCCGTTGAAATTTTTCAAACAGATCCTTTATTGTATCGCTTTTCGCTCCTTTGGTTACATTAAACTTCCGTTGAAAACTTCGTCGTGTTGCAACAACACTGTGTTCTAGGCGGTGTAATTCCAACACCAGAAAAATCCTCTGTTCTAAGGAATAAACCATGTTGTCTACAGCACACTTGCACGTTGTGAACAGCACACGCTTACAGCAGAAAGACGACGTACAGAATGGCGCACCCACAGACTGCGTTGTCTTCTATATCTTTCACATCACTTGCAGCGCCATCTGTTGTTGAAAATTATAACTACTGTAATTTCGAAAGTTTGTCCGCCTGAAAATGTACTGTTGTCCCAAGCGTATTGCAACAAACGGTGTATTTCTATCGCTTCTCGTTTAGTTTTTATTGCCGTTTCAAATATACCGGTCATTTTTGAAACACACACACACACACACACACACACACACACACACACACACACACACATATATATATATATATATATATATATATATATATATATATATATATATATATATATATATATATAGTGAAATTCATGGGCAAAGTATCAGTACCCTTCGAAATCAAATCTGGAGTCCGATAGGGGGACGGACTATCCCCAATCCTTTTCAATATTGTTCTAGAAAAGATAATCAGGGAATGGGAACCTCACGTAAAGGGTATCCAAATTGGTATCAAGAAAGAGAACCGAATTAAAGTCAAGTGCCTTGCTTTCCCTGACGATATTGCAATTATCGCCAATAACAGAACATAAGCGATTCACGCAGTGGAAAAACTACATGAAATTTCACAAAAAACCGGACTACAGATATCTTATGAAAAATCCCAATATATGGAAAGGCAGCCAGAAAATAAATCCCCTTTAATAACAAAATATGGTAAAATTGCACAAGTCTGCCCTTTTAAATACCTCGGTGAAACTATACAGTCCTCAGGATTAAACCGAATTGCCAATGAACAAAGAATCACCAAGCTCCAGAAAGGCTACAAGCTAACATGGACGCATTACAACAAGAGGTGCATTTCGACAGACGCAAAATTCAGGCATTATAGAACAGTGATTCTTCCAGAAGCAATCTATGCAGCTGAAACAATGGTGATTGATGGTCATTCTAAAATTAAGGATATAGAAAAGCAGGAAAGAAAAATTCTCATGAAGATTTACGGTCCAATCAACAAAAATGGCATTTGAATGAAGAGACCACAAAACGAGCTCTATAGAAAGATCAACATAGTAACAGATGAAATCAGAAAGCGCCGAGCCAAATTTTATACACACATCTACAGGATGGAAGACTCCAGAACAGCAAAGAAATTATTCAATATTATAACAAGGAGTAAATGTGGCACGGAATGGCTGAAAGAAGTCCAGAGGGATCTACAGCAGATCAACATAAAAAATCTCGAAGATCGCACCGAGTGCCGGCATAAAATCACAAGTGTGAAGTTTGGGGAAAGAACATCGCGTCAGCCTGGTAAAAAATGGACAGAGGAACGGAAGAAGGAGCATTCTGAGAGGATGAGGAGGTTTTGGGAAGCAAAGAAGAAAAACATCCGAAGATGAAATTATGAATTCAAGTTCAATCGCTCTCCTAAAGGGGAACAATGTTTATAATATATATATATATATATATATATATATATATATATATATATATATATATATTCCTAAAGGGGAACAATCTTCATAATAATAATATATATATAAAAACTCTTAAATAGCTGGAAAATTTTCTCTATGTAAAGGATATTGAAAGGTATGACGTTAACAACTTCCCCATAATAAGATTTTAAACTTGTTATAGCTATAAGAGAACAATTCCTTAAAAAAAACATCTTTAAGTAGCTAGTTTGTACTAAAGCTAAAATAGTTGTCGGTCGTCAGTTAAATAAATTATATTACACCTGTCAGTTGCTACAAGATAAATGTGAATAAGACAGCACACAAACCTTCACATTGAAGGCAGTTCCCAAAAAAATGTTCCTTAGCGCGGTGAGGGAGTGACACGTGTAAAGGGGCCCAAATCACAATAGGCGGAATAGTTACTGGTGGTCTACAGGGTCATAGCAGGTCAGACCCAAAACTTCCGTTACAAGTCACCACCTCCCCGAGTTACCCAAAACCAGAAGGTGTAGCCAGGGCGGTGCCTGCACAGACTCCGAACCAGAGAAACACGCGACATCAGCCCTAAATCACCCAATCGAGGTGTTAATGAAACGGCCCGATCAAGAAGAAATTACCACATTCCCGTGGACAGGCAAACGAAAACTGTGGTTGGAAGACCCCAACAAAAGCACTGGTGAAGAAAGTCATACACTTCACTAGAACTTGAAAAGCCCCTTTTACATATAAACAGTACTCAACTTCTCACACTTCAAGACAGAACCGGGAACACGTTGCACTTCCTAATTCTCGTCAGAGCCAACCGCTGCCAGTGGGTTCAACGGCCGATAAGAAGACATACGGTCGCACGCGCTGATCTCCTGCACCACGCCTTCTAAGCTTCATAAGCCACGTACATGCGGGTAAGGCTGACTTAGCCCCCAGTCCGCAGCTCGTGGTCGTGCGGTAGCGTTCTGGCTTCCCGCGCCCGGGTTCCCGGGTTCGATTCCCGGCGGGGTCAGGGATTTTCTCTGCCTCGTGATGACTGGGTGTTGTGTGCTGTCCTTAGGTTAGTTAGGTTTAAGTAGTTCTAAGTTCTAGGGGACTGATGACCATAGATGTTAAGTCCCATAGTGCTCAGAACCATTTGAACTTAGCCCCTGACAGCCAAGGGGTCGGCCAAAGCACGTGGCGAGCAGTTGACGACCCCCAACACCAGGGCCCCGCTCGCGCCACCACCTCTCTCGGTCACCGCCCAGTACGTACTCCTCGATCGTCACGCGACCGTACACTTGCTCCACCTCTCGCCAGAGGGCGGTAGCGATCCAAACAGCACACCAAACCGAAAGTGCCACCGCAAACACTGGACGCGAAGCGAAAGCACTTCGCCTGGCGCGCTTTTCGAAGAGCCGGACACAACTGCGGCTCAATGGTAGACAGTGGTTGTGGCAGAGAAAGAGCGAAGGTGACAGTGACAGTGTGAGAGAAAGAGAGGGACACATTTGGGGTGGAACATATTAAGTCCCACAGTGAGAGAACGATGCGAGGAAAAATGAGCAGTGAGATGAGACAGCAGCAGTGGAAAGGAATTAATGAAATTGTAGCTGTAAGAGAGCAAGAGGGAAACAGTGACAGGAGACAGTAATTTTAGGACTGAACGAAGGGGACTGTGGCTGTGAGAGGGAAGACAGGTAGAGACACGAAGAGATAATGGGAATGAGCTGGGCTGAATGCGTGAGCGAGAATGGGCAAGTGGAAGAGATCGGTATGGGCGCCTTGCAGCGACAGACTAGTAAGTGTGCGTTACAGTTAGGTGAGATTACGGCAGTTTGGGGTGAGTTAAGAAAGGCGTGAATACGTTAACATGCCAAAATGGCTGGGAAAATTCATTAAGGTGCTAAGGAAGGTACAATGATGCATCAGGTATCCTACATTTTGTTCAGAGTCTTATAAATAAGAGCATATTCGTATTTTTTGTACTCCGATAGGAGCATTTTCAACTGGCATTAAACTGAAGTTCACTGAGGGCGTTAAAAGAAACAAGTTTTAAAAGAACACATTAATTTATTAGGTTAAAAGAGAAATCTGAAACGTATATGACTATCTACCAAACTTACAAGGGAACCTCCCCATCGCACCCCCCTCAGATTTAGTTATAAGTTGGCACATGGATAGGCCTTGAAAAACTGAACACATATCAATCGGAAAAACAGGAAGAAATTGTGTCGAACTATGAAAAAAATAAGCAAAATATACAAACTGAGTAGTCCATGCGCAACCTAGGCAACATCAAGGAGAGTGTCGGCTTACGCGCGCCGTGGTCCCGTGGTTACCGTGAGCAGCTGCGGATTGAGAGGTCCTTGGTTCAAATCTTCTCTCGAGTGAAAAGTTTAATTTTTTATTTTCAGACAATTATCAAAGTTCAGGCACTCACACATAATCAACATCGCTCTCCAAAATTCCAGGACATGTTCAGATTTGCTAGGACGTATGCAGGATTTGACGGTCTACACAGGGAAATATTTGAAAACGTAAAAAGCCGGCCGAAGTGGCCGTGCGGTTAAAGGCGCTGCAGTCTGGAACCGCAGGACCCCTACGGTCGCAGGTTCGAATCCTGCCTCGGGCATGGATGTTTGTGATGTCCTTAGGTTAGTTAGGTTTAACTAGTTCTAAGTTCTAGGGGACTAATGACCTGAGCAGTTGAGTCCCATAGTGCTCAGAGCCATTTGAACCATTTGAACGTAAAAAACTTATGTTTTGATAGAGCACAGGGAAAACTGTGCGACTGTGAAACTGTTGCATTCATTTGTTGCAGTTTATGTGACAAACTCTTATGTTTTCATCACTTTTTTGGGAGTGATTATGACATCCACAAGAAAACCTAAATCGGGCAAGGTAGAAGAATCATTTTACCCATTCGCCAAGTGTGCAAGGTAGGTGGGTCGACAACATATTCCTGTCATGTGACGCACATGCCGTCACCAGTGTCGTATAGAATATATCATACGTGTTTTCCTGTGGAGGAATCGGTTGACCTATGAACTTGCGATCAAATGTTTTCGGTTCCTATTGGAGAGGCACGTCCTTTCGTCTACTAATCGCACGGTTTTGCGTTGCGGTCGCAAAACACAGACACTAAAATAATTACAGTGAACAGAGACGTCAATGAATGAACGGTCAGATCGTAACTTTGCGGAAATAAATGAAGTAAAATTTTCACTCGAGGGTGGACTCGAACCAACGACCTCTGCTTCCGCAGTTGCTCACTCTAACCACGCGACCACGGCGCTCGTCACCATACGTTGTCCTTGATGTTGCCTATCATGCACATGGACCACTCAGTTTGTATATTTTGCTATTTTTTTTCATAGTTCCACACAACTTCTTCCTGTTTTCTCGATTGATCTGTGTTCAGTTTTTCAAGGCCTATCCACTGTGTCAATTTATAACTAAATCTGAGGGCGGTGCGATGGGGAGGTTCCCTTGTTAGTTATACAGAGCTACACTGTGTGAATCACACCAGCCGTACCTGTTGCTTCTCGGAGTTATTAAAAAAATATTGGGAACGTGCCCTTAACACGTTCTAAAATAGGCCCGCAAGCTTCTAACTTAACGAACAGTAACTGTGTTCGTTAAGTTAGAAGCTAGCGAGTCAGTCTTAGTTACTGGGCTCCTGACCAGTGGACTGAGGAACGCATGCATTTACCAAAGCAAAGCTGGACTAGAGACAGATAACTACTATGATCTGACTAAATTGTGACCAAGTGTTGTCCTAAGTTGGCGGTACTGCTAATACGCCTGAGGCGTGCAGAATGTTTCCGACATAACTATCTCTCTGAAGGACATGGCGACGGTTGTGCTTCTCACGATATGAACTCTAGAGCCGCGGTCGTCGGCTCGAGTGGAGACGTTGCTGCGTGAACTTGTCGACCGTTGTGTTTCCGAACCTTTTTTAGGTTCAGCACGTACCGTGGGAGTTCCGGTCAACCAGTCTGGCACCGTGGGTTTTCCGAAAACGTCCTACCCCAATGCTGATTAACGCACTTGTTCAGCTGCAGCGGATGTATTGTCACAGCCAGGCGGGCTGTGGCCACGCCGACAGCCTTCATTTCCGAATGGTTTTGTAGCCTATGCTACTTGAGTTCTATGAATTGTTAGTAACTGAAATAATTTCATCGAATAGGAAGCCATATCTTCTGAAGGGTGCACGGAATATTTTATGCGTGTACGAGAAGGTTGAGCTTCAATTCCGAAGGGAGTAAGTGCAGAGGACGTTGAAAACATTGAAAATGCAGTAGCATATCTGAACGGCAACAGACTTGACCACCTGACGAAGAGGATGTGCAGATAAAACAAGCAAATCCATAACGAAGGAAAAAGAGTCCGCGAACAAAAGACAGTGTCCATTTTCCAAATTGCTAACGTGGAATTTCATAGTTTCAAGGATAAAAGTATAGATTTTATATTAGGTATGAGGAACTATGTGAAGAAAGAGGGGATAATACATAGACAATACAGAATTTTGGCATAATTTTAGAAATTCAGCTGAGAGAAGGTATTTTGAAATTAGCTTCAGGTAACCGTTTTTTGAAAATTGACTATAAGTCTGTTCCTGACCAAAGAGTCTTGGTGTTCAGTTGCGATGAAGCAGAGAACATATCTTTGCAACACGGGATTGTTCTTATGGACGAAAGATTTGACAGATGTCGGAAACAACTCAAACAAGTGTACGTCATTCACGCTAACATCGGTAGCAAATGAGTAGAAACGAGGTTATAAACTGTTTTATTTGCTTTGATCCCACAGGAATGTCAACAGTAACTGAAAAATAAGACGCCTTTGGTGGTCACCGAAACTGCCGTACTAGATTTCAATATGACTATAATTAAACTGAAACCATTGTTCACCAAAACAACCCTTTCCCGTTGCAAATTTTGACTTCGACCAATGTCTGTGGAAGGAAGTACAAGAACTGGGACTAACGGAGGAATGCAGAGAAGGAGTCCGAGTGTTCTGTTGCATGTGTGCTGCTGTGGTACACCTTCCACGAAACAATACTGATGAAACGCGGATGGAATAATGGAGGTGATGCACATGAAATCGGAATTATGTGACCAATCAATGTGAGAAACAACCTGGTACAACAATTGATAAGTGGAATGTGTATAACAAGCGGCACAGGAACATGAATACTGTCGAATGTTGGCCTAGGAAACTAAGTTCGTCAATAAATTAAAAACATCAGAACGTTAACTTTTTTGCTAACTGAAGTGAAGAAAGAAGCAGTAACTGCTACACTGGAAATAAAAACAATATTACATCGGCTTGCCTATTCAAAAAATATAACAATAATGATAATAATAAACATAATAAAACAGTGAGAGATAAAATCAAAAAAATAACTCCAGAAGCTAATAATGTGCTGCAGTAATGCTGCAGAAAGAAAACAGGTTAAAAAGTATAACAGGGTAAAAAAAATAAAGTATCATTTAAACATGCCTATTTACTACATGTATAACCTTTCGTAAGCTTGCTTAAAATGGGGAGGGACATTGTTACAAAATGGGCATGCCTAGTCAAAAAATACAATAATAATAATAATAATAATAACACAACTCCTGTGTGGAGTTGATAGTCTCCCAGCGGGCGCCTCCCCAGGTGCCGGATAGGGGAATGCTCTCCAGATATGGAGGGTACCGGGAAATAAAATACCCGGGGTGGACCAAAACTATCAACCGAAATCCACTAAAGTCTGCCTGGTATCCAGCGGTTAGGGGTCAGCGTCTGTTCGCCTAGATGGTGCGGCTGCAGCAACCTTCTTGATCTCAACAATCAAGTCGTATTCCTCGTGATCTTTCCTCGGAAGGACCACCACCAAGTTAGTTTTCAACTTGAAAACCAAACATAACACAAGGAATGAATCCACTACCCCGGGCACCAGTCGCAAGGCTGGCTTTACCTGGTCATCGGATTCCGGGGGTCCAGGAGCATCATGTTACGCCTAAGGTTGAGAACCAGACGACGTCCAAATTATTACACACAACACAAAGACACTTCATGGGAACACTTAATACTAATACTCTTTTCAAACTGGGCAAGATCAAACAACATACAGACGTGCTACAAAAATTCCAGATCAAAATCCTTGCAATCCAGGAAACACGATTTACGGACGAAAACCATTTTGATACAGACAACTACAGGATCTACAAAGGAAAACCAGCAGTTAAAACTAATGAGAAAGGACTCAAACAGTTTGGCACAGCATTTGCAGTCCACAAATCTATCAGCGACTCTCTTATTGAGTTCCAGTCTGCCTCAGAACGTATATCAACGCTCTCCGTCAAATCGGCCAACAAAGCATACACCTTGATCAACGCACACGCACCCACAAATACCTATAACAAGAAGAACCGACAGAAAGTGGATGACTTCTGGAATGACCTTGAAGAGACGACAAACAAAATTGCCAAACACCATGTAATAATCTTGTTAGGCGACTTTAACGCACAATTAGGTAAAAAGAAAAAATACAGGAAAATCATCGGAATCCATACAGCTCACAAGAGAACTAACAAGAATGGGGAAAGATTGATAAGCTTTTGCGAAAATTCCGGCCTCGTAGTTATGTCAACACAATTAAAAAAAACCAACAAGAAACTGTATACTTGGAAGTCGCCCAACACAATGTGGGGTGAATTCCAGATAGACCATGTGGCCATCTCCAAAAGTAACACAGCAGAAATTCTGAATGTGAAAACGAGAAGAGGATTTTTTGACTCAGACCACCATCTCCTACAGATAAAGACCAGATTACAACCCAATAGAAAAAAGCCAAAACTAAACAAAGTGCTGATACCAGACCCCGAATACATAAAACTCAACAAGGAAAACATCTTACAGAAAATTAGTCAGACAAACACCACAAACTGGACAGAACTTGTGGACGTCCTCAAATCCACGATGAAATTGGGTCAACCCCCGAGAAGGAGAAAACACAGGTGCTGGAATATAATATGTGACCAAGCAATAGAAGAAAGGACCAATGCCTGGAAAAACTTCAGTAGTCACAAAACATCAGATAAATGGCAACAATTTCTAGTAGTCCGAAAACAAACATCGAAAACTATTCGGAGGGAAAAAAGAAATTATGACAAACGGCGACTAGATGAGATAGAACAAGATTTTAAGAAGAACAACACGAGGAATTTTTATAAGACGTTTAAAGAACATATTGCAGGATACCAGCCACCCATTCTTTGTTTCAAGAAACCGGATGGTTCACTAGAAACTAACACGAAGAATAACTGCCAAATCCTCGCAGACTATTTCAACAAACTTCTCAACTGCGAAAGACCTACAGAGGATATTCACTACGAGAAGTCTACCCCAAATCCTGACGCTAAACCGCCAACCATCAACGAAATAGTAGAAATTATCAAGACACTGAAAAACAATAGAGCCCCAGGAGAAGATGGAATTATTGCAGAACTATGGAAACTAAATGATGAAAGATTAACAGGAAAAATTCACAAAATCATATTAAACATTCGGGAAACAGAACAGATCCCTTCTGAATGGAAATGCTCACTCATCCATCCACTCCACAAAAAAGGGGACAAAACTGAACCAAATAATTACAGGGGTATCTCACTCGTTCCGGTCACATATGAAATCCTATCAAAAGTTCTCATGAATAGATCAGAAGAACAAGCTGACCCACAAATAGGAGAATACCAGGCTGGTTTTCGCAAGGGACGATCATGCATAGAGCAGATCTGGAATCTTAAAATGATTCTCCAGATGAGAAACACCCGAAACACAGTGGTTACTTTTGTAGATTTTAAAAAGGCCTACGACTCAATAGACAGAGTAGCGCTCTGCAAGACGCTGGAAGAATTCAGCATTGACAGAAAGACAAGAGCAATCATTCGGGAAACATTAACTGACACAGTCTCCAAGGTTAAATTTATGGGGGATATCTCGGAACCATTTGAAATCCAAACTGGAGTGCGACAGGGTGACGGACTTTCACCGTTACTCTTTAATATCATTCTTGAAAAAAATTATCAGGACATGGGAAAAAGAAGTCAAAGGAATCCAAATTGGCATCAGAAAAGATAATAGATTCAATGTGAAGTGTTTAGCTTTTGCGGATGACCTTGCAATCCTCACAAATAATAGAAAAGAAGCCACTAACGCCATAGAGAAGTTACACGAAATTGCACAAAGAACTGGCCTGCAAATCTCATATGAGAAAACCCAGTACATAGAAAGAGTGCCACAAGACAAATTGCCTATTGTGGCAACCCATGGGAAAATCGTACAAGTACCACATTTTAAGTACCTGGGAGAAATCATCCAGCCATCAGGGATCAACCTAAAGGCCAATAAGGAAAGAATAAAAAAACTACAGAAAGCATATAAACTCACGTGGAGCTATTATAACAAAAAGTCCATATCCATTAACGCAAAATTGAGGCACTACAACACTGTCGTACTTCTGGAGGCACTGTATGCATCTGAAACAACACAAATAGGTGGGCAAACTAAAATCAAAGAAATAGAGATACAAGAAAGGAAAATTCTCAGCAAAATTTTTGGCCCGATACAAGAGCAAGGAATCTGGAAGAAGAGACCAACATCAGAATTATATAAATACGCAGACAAGATTACGGATACAATAAGGAAAAGAAGAATGCAGTTCTGCGGACATATCCACAGGATGAATGAAAACAGAATTTCAAAGCGAATTCTTAAAGTCATCAACTCAGACAGGGGAAAAACAAAATGGATAAAAGAAGTTGAAGAGGACCTCAGACAAGCACACATAACAGTAAACGATGCAGAAAATAGAACTGAATTCAGGAACGTCATCAAAAAACATAAATTTGACACCACAACACAGAAGAGACCAGGATGCAAATGGACAGCGGAGCGAAAGAAACAACACAGTGAACACATGAAGAAAATTTGGGCTCAGAAAAAACATAAACAATCATCACAAAGGAATTCAAGTTCAAACGCGCTCTTAAATGGGAATAATCGAAAATAATAATAATAATAATAATAATAATAATAATAAATAATAATAAATTAAATAACAGGATACCCCAGTCAGAATTAGAAAACATCAAACAACAAGTACAACAAATACTGGAACAAAATAATGTGCAATCAGAAGAAGAAGAAAATACAGTAATGGACTCAAACATCCCAGAGCAAACAAACAAAGAACAACACGCACCAATTAAACAATCAGAGGAAAACGAAATCTTAAGACAGCCACCAGAACAAGCACAAATAGAACACGAAGTGACACAGATGTTAGATATAGAAGAAAAATTTCAGCTAACATATATAGAATACAAAGACACAAATACAGACATTAGACCATTCTTGCATAGACCACCAAATAACCCACAAGTCGAAACAACAATAAAAACTATCAACACAATCATACACAACAAAATAAATGAAAACACAACTATGGAAGAGTTACAACTACTGGTTTATATAGGAGCACTCACTACACTAAATATACACACTAGGCAGAGATCAGAACCAACCAACACACAGAAGAAACCCACAAAACCAGCATGGCAACACAGGCTACAGATCAAAATAGAAAAACTGAGAAAAGACATCGGACAGCTAACACAATTTACAAGAAATGAAATCTCTGAAAAAAAACGAAAAAGGTTAGGTAAAATCTCACAACAAGAAGCGACAGAGCAATTAGACGAAAAGAAGCAGAAATTACAAGCATTAGCCAAACGACTCAGAAGATACAAAAAAAGGTGAAAATAGAAGGAAACAAAACCAAACATTCAACACAAACCAAAAGAAATTTTACCAGACAATAGATAACACACACATTAAAATAAACAATCCACCAAACATAGCAGACATGGAACACTTCTGGAGCAACATATGGTCAAACCCGGTACAACATAACAGGCATGCATGGTGGATACAAGCAGAAACAGACACATACAAGATGATACCACAAATGCCTGAAGTGATAATTTTGCAACATGGAGTGACCCAAGCAATTAATTCTATTAACAATTGGAAAGCCCCTGGAAATGATAAAATAGCAAATTTCTGGTTAAAGAAGTTCACCTCAACACATTCACATCTAACTAAATTATTTAACAGTTACATTGCAGACCCATACACATTCCCTGATACACTTACACATGGAATAACTTATCTGAATCCTAAAGATCAAGCAGACACAGCGAACCCAGCTAAATATCGCCCCATAACATGCCTACCAACAATATACAAAATATTAACTTCAGTCATTAAACAGAAATTAATGACACATACAACACAGAACAAAATTATAAATGAAGAACAAAAAGGCTGTTGCAAAGGAGCACGAGGATGTAAAGAGCAACTGATAATAGATGCAGAGGTGACATATCAAGCTAAAACTAAACAAAGGTCGCTACACTACACATACATTGATTACCAAAAAGCTTTTGATAGTGTACCCCACTCATGGTTACTACAAATATTGGAAATATACAAAGTAGATCCTAAATTGATACAGTTCCTGAACATAGTAATGAAAAATTGGAAAACCACACTTAATATCCAAACAAATTCAAATAATATCACATCACAGCCAATACAGATTAAGCGTGGAATATACCAAGGAGACTCATTAAGTCCTTTCTGGCTCTGCCTTGCTCTGAACCCACTATCCAACATGCTAAATAATACAAATTATGGATACAATATTACTGGAACATACCCACACAAAATGACACATTTGCTATACATGGATGATCTAAAACTACTGGCAGCAACAAATCAACAACTCAACCAATTACTAAAGATAACAGAAGGATTTAGCAATGATATAAGTATGGCTTTTGGAACAGACAAATGTAAGAAAAATAGCATAGTCAAGGGAAAACACACTAAACAAGAAGATTACATATTGGATAACCACAGCGACTGCATAGAAGCGATGGAAAAAACGGATGCCTATAAATATCTAGGATACAGACAAAAAATAGGAATAGATAATACAAATATTAAAGAACTAAAAGAAAAATATAGACAAAGACTAACAAAAATACTGAAAACAGAATTGACAGCAAGAAACAAGACAAAAGCTATAAATACTTATGCCATACCAATATTGACCTACTCATTTGGAGTAGTGAAATGGAGTAACACAGACCTAGAAGCACTCAATACACTTACACGATCACAATGCCACAAATATAGAATACATCACATACATTCAGCAACAGAAAGATTCACATTAAGCAGAAAGGAAGGAGGATGGGGATTTATCGACATAAAAAACCTCCATTACGGACAGGTAGAAAATTTAAGAAAATTCTTTCTAGAACGAGCAGAAACTAGCAAAATACACAAGGCAATCACTCATATAAATACAGTGGCTACACCACTGCAATTTCATAACCACTTCTACAACCCTTTAGATCACATAACATCAACAGATACGAAGAAAGTAAATTGGAAAAGAAAACACTTAATACAAGCACCCGTATCATCTAACACAGCCACACATCGATCAAGACGCATCCAACACATGGCTAAGAAAAGGCAATATATACAGTGAGACAGAAGGATTCATGATTGCAATACAGGATCAAACAATAAACACCAGGTATTACAGCAAGCATATTATTAAAGATCCCAATACCACAACAGATAAATGCAGACTTTGTAAACAACATATAGAAACAGTAGATCACATCACAAGCGGTTGTACAATACTAGCAAATACAGAATACCCCAGAAGACATGACAATGTCGCAAAAATAATACATCAACAGCTTGCCTTACAACACAAACTTTTAAAACAACAGGTTCCTACATACAAGTATGCACCACAAAATGTACTGGAGAATGATGAATACAAATTATACTGGATCAGAACCATTATAACAGATAAAACAACGCCACATAACAAACCTGACATCATACTCACCAATAAAAAGAAGAAATTAACACAACTAATCGTAATATCCATACCCAATACAACAAATATACAAAATTGAAAAATACATCCAACTGGCTGAGGAAGTCAAGGATATGTGGCATCAGGATAAAGTTGACATTATACCAATTATACTATCAACTACAGGAGTCATACCACACAATATCCACCAGTACATCAATGCAATACATCTACATCCAAACTTATATATACAACTACAGAAATCTGTAATTATTGACACTTGTTCAATTACCCGAAAGTTCCTAAATGCAATGTAACATATACCGTACAGTTAAAAGGAAGTCAAGCTTGATCAAGGTCTGCGTCACCTTCCATTTTTAACCAGACATAACGTCTGAGATACGAAAGAAATAATAATTACACAACTGAGTGAGAAATAAAATTCCAAAAATAACGCAAGAAGTTATTAATGTGCAGCAGTAATGCTGCAGAAAGAAAACAGGGCAAAATAAAAAATAATAGGGTAGAAATAAAAAAAATTGTAGACATTTAAACATGTCTACATATTACTTGTGTAGCCTATCCTAAGCCTGGCTAAAATGCAAAAGGGTATTCTTGTCACAAAACGGGCGGCAGAACCTCCCCCGCTGCTGCGGGTTCTATGGAAAAATCCGCTACTGAACGTTTGTAGTGGGAAACACCACGTTGGCGCCACGGGTCACAAAGCCCATGGTTGGAAATCCCATGACACCACTTCCGTCGGCTCGCTCCCCTTTCAGGCCTGTCAGATTGCCAGTGGAACCCTGGGACCCTTCTTCGACAGTCCGCTACAGTACCGCGACCACTTAATTCTAACGTGGCAGTGTGGCACACACCCCTACCTTCTCCCCCTTTTACCACAAAAGGAAAAGAAGTACTGCTATTCGAGTGTGAAGCACCACTTCGCTCCACACCCTGAAGGCACCCACCATCATTATTTCGGTCTACACCACTTTGGAGTATACATACACACGAGTATACAAGCTAATTCAAGATATTGCTCAAAAATTGAAGGAGCTAACAGAGAAGTCCATGCACAACATCTCTGGAATAATAATCTGAGTCCTTTGAAGCAGCGCTGAGGAAATGTAAGGTTTCGAATGTCATGAACACCGACGACAATCCATGCATCACTCTGCAAGATCGGTAGAGCATTGTTTCTGTTCACGTACATCTGCCTGTGGTTCAACTGCATTTCGTGTGTTGTCATACCGTTAAGGTTATGTGTATCAGTTGCTGTGTCTGTACATCTGCTATCCATTCATGCGCTCTGAAGCGAGGTCCAACTGCTCCCCTTATCTGATGCCTCTTTGATTCTCGTTTGTGGAAGCATAACAGAGGACCTGTGAAAGTGACGGCGGTCCGCGACAAAGAAGCATTTTTTGCCTGGATATTAGCAGCGTCTGATGATATTCATGCGATGCCTGTCTACCAGGTGGAGTGCGCTGGAATTTTCTACATAAAGAGGGTGGTCCATTGATCGTGACCGGGCCAAATATCTCTCGAAATAAGCGTCAAACGAAAAAAAAACTACAAAGAACGAAACCCTTCTAGCTTGAAGGGGGAAACCAGATGGAGCTATGGTTTGCTCGCTAGATGGCGCTGCCATAGGTCAAACGGATATCAACTACATTTTTGAAAAAAATAGGAACCCCGATTTTTTATTACATATTAGTGTAGTACTTAAAGAAATATGAACGTGTTGCTTCGACCACTTTTTTCTCTTTGTGATAGACTGCTCTGTATATGTCACAAACGTGTAATGAAGTGGTATCACGTAACATTCCGCCAGTGCAGACGGTATTTGCTTCGTGATACATTACCCGTGCGAAAATGGACCGTTTACCAACTGCGGAAGAGGTCGATATCGTGTTGATGTATGGCTATTGTGATCAAAATGCCCAACGGGCGTGTGCTATATGTATGCTGCTCCGTATCATGGACGACATCATCCAAGTGTCCGGACCGCTCGCCGGATAGTTACGTTATTTAAGGAAACAGGAAGTGTTCAGCCACATGTGAAACGTCAGCCACGACCTTCAATAAATGATGATGCCCAGGTAGGTGTTTTAGCTGGTGTCGCGGCTAATCCGCACGTCAGTAGCATACAAATTGCGGGAGAATCGGGAATCTCAAAGACGTCGGTGTTGAGAATGCTACATCACCATCGATTGCACCCGCACCATGTTTCTATGCACCAGGAATTGCACATCGACGACTTTGAACGTACACTGGGCACAAGAGAAATTACGGGACGATGATAGATTTTTTACACGCGTTCTATTTAGCGACGAAGCGTCATTCACCAACAGCGGTAACATAAACCAGCATAATATGCACTACTGGGCAACGGAAAATCCACGATGGCTGCGACAAGTGGAACATCAGCGATCGGGTTAACGTATGGTGCAGCATAATGAGAGGAAGGATAATTGGCCACCATTTTATCGATGGCAATATAAAAGGTGCAATGTATGCTGATTTCCTACGTAATGATCTACCGATGTTATTACTAGATGTTTCACTGCATGACAGAATGGCGATGACTTCCAACATGATGGATGTCCGGCACATAGCTCGCGTGCGGTTGAAGCGGTATTGCATAGCCTATTTCATGACAGGAGGCTTGGTCGTCGAAGCACTACACCATGGCCCGCAAGTTCACCGGGCCTGACATCCCCGGATTTCTTTCTGTGGGGAAAGTTGAAGGATATTTGCTATCGTGATCCACCGACAACGCTGACAACATACGTCAGCGCATTGTCAATGCATGTGCGAACATTACGGAAGACGAACTACTCGCTGTTGAGAGGATTGTCGTTACACGTATTGCCAAATGCATTGTGGTTGACTGACATCATTTTGAGTTTTTATTGCATTAATGTGGTATTTACAGGTAATCACGCTGTAACAGCATGCTTTCTCAGAGATGATAAGTTCACAATGGTGCATGTATCGCACTGGAACAACCTAAATAAAATGTTCAAACGTACCTACGTTCTGTATTTTAATTTAAAAAAACCTACCTGTTTCCAACTGTTCGTCTAAAATAGTGAGCCATATGTTTGTGACTATTACAGCGCCATCTATCAAAAAGTGAAGAAAGAGGTCCAACTAAAAGATTCGTATTTCTTTACGTATATACACGAATATGTAATTAAATATGGCGATTCCTATTTAAAAAACGCAGTTGATATCCGTTTATCTATAGCAGCGCCATCTACGACCCAACCACAGCGCCATCTGGTTTTTCCCCATCGAGCTAGACGAGTTTCGTTCTTCGTAGTTTTTTCGTTGACGCTTATTTTGTGAGATATTTGGCCCGGTCACGGTCAATGGACCACCCTGTATATTATGCTGTACTCATAATTGGCAGTCGCAACATTGCACAGTTTCTGTAGCGTATAGCATTATTGGGTAACCAGCGAATGACCGTGGCTGAACGTAAATGAAAGTGTGCATTGATTATAGCGCGCGATCGTAGCAATGATTGTTCCCGTTTTTCTTAACGTAGTAACTTTACCTATCTCAGGATTAATTTCCCGACCAGACTTCCAATTCTGAAGTAGTATATCGACATCTCTATGAGCTACTTCAGTTTGTGAGCAACCTTTCGAATCACCGTGTTGATAAGTGTCAAGCCGTTACATGTAAAGCAGTTTACCTATCACAACAGCATGTACACTAGTCTAATTTCATCACATACACTCCTGGAAATTGAAATAAGAACACCGTGAATTCATTGTCCCAGGAAGGGGAAACTTTATTGACACATTCCTGGGGTCAGATACATCACATGATCACACTGACAGAACCACAGGCACATAGACACAGGCAACAGAGCATGCACAATGTTGGCACTAGTACAGTGTATATCCACCTTTCGCAGCAATGCAGGCTGCTATTCTCCCATGGAGACGATCGTAGAGATGCTGGATGTAGTCCTGTGGAACGGCTTGCCATGCCATTTCCACCTGGCGCCTCAGTTGGACCAGCGTTCGTGCTGGACGTGCAGACCGCGTGAGACGACGCTTCATCCAGTCCCAAACATGCTCAATGGGGGACAGATCCGGAGATCTTGCTGGCCATGGTAGTTGACTTACACCTTCTAGAGCACGTTGGGTGGCACGGGATACATGCGGACGTGCATTGTCCTGTTGGAACAGCAAGTTCCCTTGCCGGTCTAGGAATGGTAGAACGATGGGTTCGATGACGGTTTGGATGTACCTTGCACTATTCAGTGTCCCCTCGACGATCACCAGTGGTGTACGGCCAGTGTAGCAGATCGCTCCCCACACCATGATGCCGGGTGTTGGCCCTCTGTGCCTCGGTCGTATGCAGTCCTGATTGTGGCGCTCACCTGCACGGCGCCAAACACGCATACGACCATCACTGGCACCAAGGCAGAAGCGACTCTCATCGCTGAAGACGACACGTCTCCATTCGTCCCTCCATTCACGCCTGTCGCGACACCACTGGAGGCGGGCTGCACGATGTTGGGGCGTGAGCGGGAGACGGCCTAACGGTGTGCGGGACCGTAGCCCAGCTTCATGGAGACGGTTGCGAATGGTCCTCGCCGATACCCCAGGAGCAACAGTGTCCCTAATTTGCTGGGAAGTGGCGGTGCGGTCCCCTACGGCACTGCGTAGGATCCTACGGTCTTGGCGTGCATCCGTGCGTCGCTGCGGTCTGGTCCCAGGTCGACGGGCACGTGCACATTCCGCCGACCACTGGCGACAACATCGATGTACTGTGGAGACCTCACGCCCCACGTGTTGAGCAATTCGGCGGTACGTCCACCCGGCCTCGCGCATGCCCACTACACGCCCTCGCTCAAAGTCCGTCAACTGCACATACGGTTCACGTCCACGCTGTCGCGGCATGCTACCAGTGTTAAAGACTGCGATGGAGCTCCGTATGCCACGGCAAACTGGCTGACACTGACGGCAGCGGTGACAAATGCTGCGCAGCTAGCGCCATTCGACGGCCAACACCGCGGTTCCTGGTGTGTCCGCTGTGCCGTGCGTGTGATCATTGCTTGTACAACCCTCTCGCAGTGTCCGGAGCAAGTATGGTGGGTCTGACACACCGGTGTCAATTTGTTCTTTTTTCCATTTCCAGGAGTGTATTAACGAACCTTACTCTGCATCAAACGTATGGCGCCTTTTGCTTTACATCTACATCTATAGTCCCACAAGTCACCTTAAGGTGTGTGGCGTTGGATACTTTGTGTATCATTATCACTTCCTGATGCAGTCGCGTATGGCTGGTAATCCCTGGCAGGGCGTGTTTAAGGCACCCAAACCGCCGCTCAGGGAGCCATGCTGAGAGGGGCGCTGTAGACGCCGTAAACTGTAGTCTTCTATACTGGACATCTCGCAAGCAGTGGGAGCGGCTTTGGGCACCCAGCTGAGACATGCATCACGGGCGCCCGAGACTTTTCACAGTCAGTGATTGGTGAAAGTTTGCGACGGAAAAGGGTGGTAGGGTGGGGTGTGAAATGATATGTGACGTGTCTGGCAAAATGTTCTCAAACCACACCTTTCCCTCTGTGTGGGCTCGAATCTCAGTAGTTTTATTTCAATTACATTTTCAAGAAATATACGTAGAAGAAAGAAATATATTGGTTGACTGTTCTATGAATGGACGCTTACTGTTCATCGAAAGTGAGCTCGTTCGTGAGTGTAATTACTACACAATTGAATGTGAATTGTTTTTCTTTACTTTGTGTGCTGCTGGACCGTAGTGTGATGGAGGATGCCTCTGTTGGTTGAACTCCATTGAGCATCTCCATGCTTCTTTAGCACTTACCAGGTGAACCAGGAATAAAACATGCTTATCTTCTTCGGATCTTTCCTATTTACCCTATCAATCCTTTCTGATACTGGTCCCAGAGTGACGAGCAACGTTTGAACATTGGTGGAACGATTGCTTTTTAAACTACTCCCTTTGTTGAAGGACTCCCTTTTCTGAGGACGTCTCCAGCCAAGAGTCCGGCATCTGTGTTACCCACGATAATGTTTATGCAATCGTTACACTTCAGATTACTCGATACACATACTTGTAGATATTTCATGTTAAATTACTGCTTCCAGTGGTTGTTTTGCAACTTTGTGATCATACAACAAATGTTCTTTCTGCCTGTATCTACGTAACGTGTTACACTTGTATATGTCGAGAATCAGCCGCCCCTCCTTGCACCAAGCGTCCATCCTTTACAGGTCTTCCTGCACTTTGCTACAATTTTCCAGCTTCGCAACTTCTCCACATACAACACACCATACTCGAAATGCTTCATGGAAATTCCGACTTTATCTGCTAAGTTAACTTACATTAATTGTAAAAAGTAATTGTCCTTCAAAACCCCTCTGGGGCATGACCGGAGTTTCTTTTCTGTCTGAAGACTTTTCTCAGTTCATAACGACGTGTTGTATTCTAACTGCTAGAAACCGTCCAACCACACAGTTATTCTCATATTCCATACGCCCTTGCTTTGTTCACTAGGCGGCACTGCAAAACTGTATCGAACGCCTTCCAGAAGTTTAAGAACACGCGAGCTGCATGGCAGGCTGTATCTAGTGCTTTCAGAGTCTAGATTACGAAGAGAGCGAGCTAGGTGTCACAGGGTAGTTTTTTCGGAACCTATTTTTATTTCTAAGGATGGTATTTTCGGTCTCCTGGGATTTCGGAATATGGGAGCAGAAAACGTAGTCAAGATTTCTCCACCAGGCTGATGTGGTAGATACAGGCCAACAACTCTGTGTATCGGTTCTGCCCATCTTAAGAGGGGGAACGGCGTGTCCTGTTTCCCAGTCATTAGGAATGCTCCCGTCCTCTAGAGACCTACGGTGTACAGCTTTTAGGAAAGGGATAAGTTGATTCCCACGCTCCGTGTAGAATGCGAACTGGTATGGCAGCATTTATAATGGTCTTCCTTTTCGGGTGCGATTTCAGATGCTTCTATCCCTTGGTCACGTATTTCGATAACTACCACCCTGTCGTTCGTGCAACGATTTAAAAGAGGCACTACAGCTAGATTTCCACCTGGGAAACAATTTTGTAAAAAGGCGTTTAGTTATTTGGCCTTTCCTGTGTCGTCCTCCATGGACCAAAGCAATCGTTTCAGGTACCACTGCAGCACAGGGCAGCAGCTAGAAACCTGTCGACCAATATAGTTTCAAGCTGTTTAGGTTCAGTAACCAATACCCCATGCATCCGAACACAACACGCGCATTCCCTGCTCCGTTTCTACCAAATTTTGTCAATATCGTAAGTAATGTAAGGCTACATACGAAGGCTTAGGGTGCATTATAAGTTATGTTGGTACGCTACCTCTAGTCTATAACAAAAACGAAAGTCAATTCACGCAAAGGTTCTGTACCAAAAGAATAAAGGTGACATAGAAAAATCCGAAGAAGAGGGCATCACGACCGGACAACAAACGTTATCAGAACTTGAAACCTGCCTAATACAATGGAAAGGGGAAGAGAAACCACATGTTGCTAGGAATTTCTTATATCAAAAATGGTTCAAATGGCTCTAAGCACTATGGAACTTAACATCTGAGGTTATCAGCCCCCTGGACTTAGAACTACTTAAACCCAGCTAACCTAAGGACATAAGACACATCCATGCCCGAGGCAGGATTCGAACCTGAGACCGTAGCAGCAGAGCGGTTCCGGACTGAAGCACCTGCAACTGCTCGGCCACAGCGGCCGGCTTACTTATGTCAGTTCTACAAAAACACTTCCCCGTTCTGAGTGACCGAGACAAGAGGACTACGTAATGGCAAGTGTCATCCGTGAGTGCTGAGACCGCACACGATCCATAGCGCAGCTGCGATATGAAACATGCCTCGGGCATGGATGTGTGTGATGTCCTTACGTTAGTTAGGTTTAATTAGTTCTAAGTTCTAGGCGACTGATGACCTCAGAAGTTAAGTCGCATAGTGCTCAGAGCCATTTGAAATATTTTGATATGAAACAGATGTAACTGGCGAGCTGATCAAACTGGGAAAAAGAAGTAGGAGCAGAAAGGAGAGGGAACCATCAAAACATTAAGAGGGAAGAGAATCTGTTCACTTAATAAAATAAGCAAAAATGTTGTGTTACATGCACACCTTAACTTCAGTAAATAATTTCACAATTTTGTCGAAAGTATGGGAATGAAAACTTCCCAAGATTTCAATTTCTTCCAGGGCCCTGAGTATCCGACCTTTCTCTGCAGTGTGTAAGACAGTTAAGTTATCGCTGACCTACTGCTGCTGATGCTGGTTGTCAATCATATGGATTGTCAGAGATGACCTAGAATTGGCCGTATCTTTATGTTATTTAAATCTCGTATAGAAATTTCTGCTTCTCCGACCAATGTATCTGCTCTTACACAGCTGGCTTGTATCGAACTCCAGGATAGGTAAAAACATATTTTTTGAAAACTTCACGATTCCTTAACCTACTGCCCATTTTTTTGTTTGTTTGAAAAATGCCGGAGATACGTTGTCTAGCATTAGTTTCTTCCCGTCAATACCCGCTGATACATTTTCCATGATATGGTATCTTGTCAGACTAGTTCCTTTTGATTTTTCCTACTGGGTTTACAGTGATTCCCTTCCAAGCTCCCTCACGCTTCACTAGTATTTCTTTATTCAGTTCCTCAGTCTTAGACCCTGGATATTCAATACACGAGCCAAAGTACTTTATTACACTGAACTCCCTTTCATATGACACTAATTTGAGGGGAAACATCATTCAATCCGTTTAAGAGTAACCGGAAGACAGCAGTTCTCTGTTTAAACAGGTGGTTAGGTGTTACATTCAGAACGAAACCAGTAACAGACTCGTTTACATAGATGTCAAAGCCTACCTTCCCGCCATGTAAGGTGATCTTTAAGTCTAAGTAGGGAAACGTCCTGTTGATCTGCTGAACAGAAAAGTAATCTTTCGATTTAATGTTTCAGGTTTATTATGTAAGCTTCCACACTGTTCCTTGAAAGACTCTTTTGACATTTCATATTCCTGGTTTTATGAGAATGCTTGGTAACAGGGAGAAACCTGGATTGGGGATAGGCAAGACAGTGTCCAACGTAACGAAAAAGCGAAACCAAGCAGCCTGCCGAGACTCGGAGATGCCACAGGAGGATGGCATAAAGTTGCATGACTGGATGACGCCCGAGGGACCAGTGCTATTTTTCGTATACAACTCGTTTCCATCGTAGCGGCAGAGCAAGGCCGAGGGGAGAAAGTTCTATCAATGGAAGCCTGGTGCTGTGCTATGCTCTGAAGAGTGACTTCAGCAGATAGCGAACCAGCTCTATTGTAAGAAACATGGCATGCCGAAAATAAGAGAATTGCCCCTTGGGCACCTTTTTCTTACTTTTTGAGGATCTCTGACGCGGACCTAGCAACTGGGGACGAAAACGCGTGTTTGAAAAATTGCTTGTGACGTCCGGAAGATGACCCACAGCGAAAATTCTTTTGGAAAAGAGGGGAGGATCGAAAAGTCATAGGAATCGTAAAGTGATGCGTTTTTCTTGGCGGAATTTTTGCTGAAGCAGCAGTCATGCCATTGGTGGGCTTTGTTCTTATTCAGCGATTGGTGGTATTGTCTCGTTTGAAGAAATGAAAGAACAGGCTGTGCGACTCAGCTAGCAAATAAATTGTGCGGGAACAGAGAAGAGTGCGCAGCGAGGAGCTCAACGCAGGTCTTCGTGTACAGCAGACTGCTGTGAGCTGCCGACTCCACTATAGCAGACAATCGAGGGTCCACAGTTTATATCTTTAGGAGCCCAGCCCTAATCCCATACTTCCAATGGCAACGCTCTTCAAGCCTCAAGCTGCCAATTTAGAGTGAGCATTATTAGCGCAGAATTTAGTCACATCACATCGGGACCATCCGACCGCCGTCTCATCCTCAGTTGAGGAAGCGGATAGGAGGGGCGTGTGGTCAGCACACCGTTCTCCCGGTCGTTATGATTCTTTGACCGGAGCCGCTACTATTCGGTCGAGTAGCTCTTCAATTGGCATCGCGAGGCTGTAACAGCGCATGGCGGCTGGATGGTCACCAATCCAAGTGCCGGCCACGCCCGACAGCGCTTAATGTCGGTGATCTCACTGGAACCGGTTTATCCACCGCGGCAAGGCCATTGCCAGTTTAACTTTAAGGCCAGAAGTGTAGTTAGAAACTCGCAAGTCATTTTTAGAAAGTCAGTTGCAGCCTTAGGACACGTTCTCAATACTTACAATAAACTGTGAGAACTGACAGGTTCATTTGGTGTAGTCACTGCAGTGTAGCTTTGTAAAATTAACTCAGGTTTTAGATGAGCAGATGAATTTCATGTTTGTGTTTTTGACTGATTAAATAAATGTGTTCGCTTAAAACTTGTTTCACTTTATATCTTCATTGGATCACATTTTGATATTTTGAAATTATCCACTTTAGCATCCACAGCTAACGCCATAAATTCTTCACATTAGTTAATTCGTTAGTACACACTAACACTGTCTGTATCGTAATGATACGGCCAACAATTAATTTTCTGGTAGGGTAACTATTTGAAACACACACTTTGTTTTTAAAATTTACGCAATGCCATGCGTAAGAAATGTTCAAAAGTGTGTGAAATCTTATGGGACTTAACTGATAAGGTCATCAGCCCTAAGATTACACACAACCTAACCTAAATTATCCTAGGGACAAACACACACACCCATGCCCGAGGGAGGACTCTAACCTCAGCCGGGACCATCCGCAAAGCGTAAGTAAGGTACTAAACACTAGACTACATAGTCAAATACAGAAGTAGAATATACTTCCAAGAAATTCCCGAAAAACCGAGACTGAACTAAATTAATATGAATTGCAGAAACTGCTGCAGTCAGAAAAGCGTCCTCCCGTACCCACAACTGCATATACGTTACGGCACAGAATATCAAGAGGTTTTAAAATTAGAATATTGTATTAAAACTCATTCACATTCGTACAAGAAAAGTGCGGTTATGCTAAAGGCAGAGACAGAACCAGGAAACAAGTGGTAGGTCGCAAGTGGGTCAGACCTCACACGTTACAACACCACACACAGAGAGAGAGAGGGAGAGCAGAAAATAGAATAGGCCAGAGAACCGCCGGAAATGTGACACGTATGTTCGTTAGCTAGAATCTGCACAGCTGTTAAGAACCTCTTATGCGAATATAGCAGAATAAGGACACAAGCGGTCACTACGAACCGATTATCACCTCATAGCCTCACATTAGCTTCCTTTCAATACTCGGTCTCTCGGGCTCACAAGGAGATGGTAACTGGTAGCGATGTCGTTCACGGTAACAGAACCCGATTCCATTATTGCGATACTGCAGCAAATCTATGTTCTAGATACTCCGGAACAGTCTGGGAACCAGCTGAAAATATACCTGAGGTGACGGCATAGGCCTTATGAACTTCATACTGTGCGGCACCTACCATTGCTGATGGACAAGCTGGCTGTGTTCCGACAACACCACATCGCGGAGTGCTGACACCACAAAACTTCAGCGAGGAAACCGGCGAAAAGGCCTTGTGGGGTCCACGTTTCTGTCCAACACTTAGACGCCTACGAGTGTTGGAACCTACATAGCCGGTAGGAAGGAGATCGGCCGACAACACGATTTCCGACAACACCAAATCGCGGATGGATCATAAAGGGTCAACATAAAATTCATAGTATTATCGAGCACACTCCAGCAGCTAGTGCGAGACCATTCGTGATGGGTCACAGCCGCACCGGCAGCGCCACAGCGCGGGGTCACTCACTCTTCACATGGGCCTGACTCGGCAGCCGTCAGTGGGAATCCAGCATGCAACTGAATAAGGCATCGGCTGAAGGGGAAAGGCAGTGGTTGAACAGACAACGGTAAATATTGACCTTTGTTTTGCTAGCGTCAGAGACACCTCATTGGTACCCAACAGCTATCCTGACTTCATAGAGAGATCTCCGCTCAACCACTCTGCAGTTACATTGACACTACAAACACTGTATCCATCAGTTCCAACAGCTCTTCCCCTGCCTTCCTTGTTCCTCATCTCCTTGCGCCTGGCAGATCCTCCATTTTGATCATCGTGCCACGTCACTGTGGTGTTTAGTGCTGTTTCTCCTGTGCGTCGGAAATTGTCATTTTAACCCTTTCGTGGGCAAAATTATTGAGCAGTTTTTTTAATGAATGAACGAATGGAGAGCAAATTGTAGTTAACAGATAGGTATATTTATCACATAGAATATCAAATTTGCTCCAACTGTGAAAGTGAGGTCACACAACAAGGTGGGAAGTATTCTTCCCACTGCCCTTCCTTGGAGTTAAATGACAAAAACAACTTTTTCAAAATATGTCATATTTATTTGATAAATTGACTTCTCTTGTTACAATGATTGTTCACAATTACTTGCCATGAAATTTTCTGAAACATGGGTCTATGCAAAGTGGTATTTGACAATATGTGCAAACACAGCGAGTGCTCTTTTTCGCAGCATTGGTACAACAATGACGGCCAGTAGGTTTCTCCTAAAATGGGTTGATGCTCCCCTACAGTCATATGACGAAAATCTTCAGGTACTTTACCCCTTTTTGCCAGAAAGACAGGTTTTTGTCCAGGCCTTTTTTGGGATGAGAAGCCAGCGATCAATTGTCTGGCTAGATGGATCCTGAATGTGAGCTGATCGTGCTGTCCACTGTCTCTTTTACTTATTTTCCACAGGATAAAACTGTTCACTGCAGCAACGTCCACCAGGAAATAAAATATTCTGTGCCACCATTTTACAGAACGTCTGCCAATAGCATACCTTTCTCGTAATTGATCAAATTTATCGACACCACTCATTATTTTGTTGTGCTCAGCCACAACTTCAGGACAAGAAATCTCTGTACTAGTGCCATCCTTGTTTTTCCTTTTCACTGTGGCTGTTTCTCATGGCTCATGAATTGAGGACAGGAAAGTGACTGGACGGTTATCCATCCAATTTACTGCAGAAATGGCTCCTTTTGTTTCAAACTGGAATTCTCCTCGTTCCAATTTCACGTTTTGCTTCATAAATTTGGGTAAATCAAAAGTATTTACCTTATACTATAGCTTTGAGGAAAAAATCACAAAATTTCACGCAAACAGCACTGAAAGGATCCTCTACAGAGCAACACTCAGATATACAATGCCTCTGCGCGAAGGTACAGCAAAAACTGCGGGAACTTCCGATTGGAAGCAGTACACTATACTGTTCCCTAGGTGGTAGCACCGTACAGAGGTGGGAACTGTGAATCCCATGGGACTAGGACCGAGTTCATTGTAGTGGGAAGCATGTTTCCCACGGCTCACGAAAGGGTTAGTTGACTGCTGGCCTTGTACTTAGTGTTACTGTCAGTGTTAGTTATGTGCTACGCCATCCATCGATACTTTTATGCTCCGGTCATACTGCGCTTTGTTTCTTTCAATTGTCCCAGTGTGTGGTTTTTTGTGCGTGCTACTTTTTTTACGGTTTCTATCTCCATTTTACAGTCGCCCCTTTATTGTCTATTGTCTTCCATGATGTTCCCCTTTCTTTGTATCTATGTTCACAATGTTTTCTACTTTGTTATTTTTAAATGTCTTCCATGGTTTGTTCTATGTCTTTCGGCTGAAGAGCAGCGCATATGCCGCTGCCAGCCCACCCCGATGGGGAATTGAAATATAATAAAGGAAAAAAAAAGTTCCAACAGCCATGGAAAGGCGTACAGTAAAACTTATAAAAAATAGAGTAGCCTACACTATAAAACACACAGGCACATTTCACTTCTCGGTAGAAGCACGTGAAAAACAGACTGAACAAAATACTGTGTATTAGACAAACTGCTACAGCTACAGACGCATACTCTGGGCTTTGCGACTGCCACTACACAAGAAGTGAACCATCATCATAAAAACAAACACGTTAATAAATTCTTAAAAAGATGTAAAATATGAAATTTGTTCATAAATAATGAAAGAAACTGACGCCTACTTATCGAAGCATCCAACGGTATAAGTAGTGTTCAATTGCCGTCCAGTAAGGACAGTAACCATAGTTCACCATTATTCTGAACATTTACGCCCTGCCGGCCGGTGTGGCCGAGCGGTTCTAGACGCTTCAGTCCGGAACCACGCGACTGCTACGATCGCAGGTTCGAATTCTGCCTCGGGCATGGATGTGTGTGATGTCCTTAAGTTAGCTAGGTCTAAGTAGTTCTAAGTTCTTGGGGACTGACGACCACGGATGCTAAGTCTCATAGTGCTCTGAGCCTTATGAACCATTTACGCCTTGTACTGTTTCTGCCTCTCGTATGTTCTGTGCATCAAATAATAGTCCAACAAACAAAAGAAGAAATGACGAAGACCAAATTAAAAACAGACCGGAACCAGATTAAAAATTCAAAACATTATTACAGGCGGAAATGGTCTCTGATCATAATATGTTCGTTACGAACGGTAGATTAATTTTGAAGAAATTAGAGGAAGCAAAAAAATTAAGGGTACCCTTCATTGATTATTACGGCGTCATGTGGAAAGTATTTTGCATGAGGCAACTTTCGTGGGTGAGGAGGGTTTTGTAGGAAAGAATTCTCGCTGGTCGCGAGAGTTTTAGTATAACATTGCACAGGCTCAAGTCGCTACGATGGTACTTTAAGCACCGGCATGAGACCGTTATAGAAGCTGAAGGACGTGAAACTGGAGAACTAGTGTGAAATCAGAAGTTTTGGTACGTGGCGCGATAAGTAATGTTATTACTGTAATGTGCTTATTAGAATTTTTTTATCGTCAGTTAACCAAAAGCCAGTATTTTTCTTAGCTTCGATTACAATTTTTTCACAGAATTCGTTTTTCAACGAGTGTCTCCTAGTCAAAGTTGTACTTACGTCCTTTCCCATCAACAATTACGCTTTCCTTCATCTTCCTGAGTCGAAATTAAAGCGAAGAAGGATGAAAGTAACGAATAACAGCAGAAATTTGACTAGCGATAATCTTATCACGACAACTGCTGACCACCTAGGTAAGCCATTTGTTACCTTGGAATCAAAAAAATTGAGAGCAGACTAGGATACGAAAAGTGGACACTCCTGACCAAAAGTACTACTTAGCATACCCGGTTGGAGCGCAGCATTGGATAGAAGTGAATCATGGATTGTGGGGAAAATCGAAGAGTTTGAGATGTGTTGCTGTAGGAGAACGTTGGAAAGATGGAAAATAATGAGAAGAAGGGACAGTGTACAGGACATGCGTACAGGACATGCGTGAAGGCATTAAGGAATAACTATCACGATACTAAAGCGAGCTGTTGTAGGTAATAACGATGGGGAAAGACAGACTGGAATACATCTAACTAATAATTGAGAACCTTGGGTGCTATGGCTTCTCTAGTTGAAGATTTTAGCACAAGGGAGACAGCATATAACCCATCAGAAACACTGCTGACTCGAAAGAAAAAAAAAATCATGCCCATGGGGACACTGTGATTATAGCGACAGAATAGCGTGATCGGACGGAGCTGTAAGCCACTTCCCTCCATTAGAACGGAGATGCACTCCCCACTGACAAAGCCTAACATCTCTGCATGGGGAGTAGGCCGACGGGTTGCATGGCCTGATGATGGAAGTCCCAACTGTCAGTGGTGGGCTAGGATGTTGTGGAGGCTGTGGCTGAGAGAATCGCCAGAGAAACAATTACACCACCGTACTTGAGACACTTACAGAAACCTCTTGTGATATAAACGCCCCACCTATAATACTACTGAATAGGACATTACCCAGGATCAAAGTATGTTAACTACGCGCGTGTTTGTAAAATATCAACAATAAATACGATTATGCTATAGCAACAAACCAGTGCTTAAAACTCCTGCACGAAATGTGCACTTGCGCTAGGTATAGTGACTGGTGAAAGTGATGGGCTGGAGGGACTACTCCAAACACTGCTGACAGTAAAGAATGTCTTATTCAACAACGGTACATGCTATGTCATGGCCCAGCGAGGCAGAACACACCTTACCCTGATGACCCTCCCCTGCGCTGATATATACGCGGCTGCTTCTTCCGTGGTGAGTGGATACTGCATAGCCGCCATGCTCTTCTGACGGCAGGCCCGCAGCCTCTGTGAGCCATCGCATGACGTCTGCAGTGTGCTACTATTCCGTCGGCATGTGCAGTCTGTTTTGGCCACTCGGCACCACGCTTGTTCACCCCGCCAGCACGTATAGTCTGCTGTGGACGGGATTCAACCTGTTGCCCTCTGGCAGGAGTTTAGAAAGCTGCTAGTGCTGAGGCACTAAGGGGCCCCGCGCATTGGTAAGTTTTTCAAAACAATCATTTTGTTGCTTTGAAGATGTTGAAATGAAACACACACTACTGAATAAGGCCCCACTCACGGACAACATTTTAGTCAGAGCACTAAAAAATCGTGTCGTAACCTATTCCGAGGCTGAGTAACCTGCTGCCTTAAGGAATGTAATACGCTGGGTTCTACCTGGCCCCGAGCACTGTCAGCTATTTAGTTGCTTGCCTGCCTTTGCTCTAAACGCATCTTCAGATGGTTTTTGTTCTTGTTTTTGCTTCTTTATAGTGAAATTCCTTGTTAAGCAATGCTGGTACATGCCGAAAAGCTTATGTTGGCCGTTGAGAAGTGCCCAGCATTATTTGATTCGCCTGTCAGGAAATAGGCAGATAAAATTTTGGAAATAGACATTGTGGTTGGAGGTGTGCGAAGAGTTTATAGAAACCTTCATAGAACCAGGGGATAAAGAAAAGACTGGAAAAGGTAAGTAGCTGTTTGTGTTTTCTTTTAACTATAAAGTGCATTCATATTTTCATCTTGCATTCACTGATTACTACTAATGAGAAGAGGTGAGGAGAGTTATAATAAAGTAAATAGTCCTGATTAGGGTAATTCGAGATATCATATTAACAGTACATTTAAATTTTAATATATTGGTGTGGAAAACAACCGTGAGGTGAAGTGAAATAATCGGCAAACTAGTCCCTGATTGCTTGTTACCCCTCGTCCCAGTATTTCCAGTGTCTTCCAACGCACATTCATACAATGAGTCCTCGAAACATATGTGAACCGTCAATTAGGTCGGTTCACAAACAACTCAAGTACACATGTTATTCCAAAACGGTATCGTGGAAATAGGGGCTAGGAGGTGCTGGTGAAATAACATACACTGCTGAAGATACCTTTTTATTTTAACTTTCGCAATAATAAATTTTTAAGTCTGGCATTTAAAAAAAAAACACTTTCAAATTGGTTGACAATTTTCATTATGAAAAAGAGATTACCAGGTATGACATTAACAACTTGCCATAATGAGATTTTATCTTGACATGTATATATAAGACAACAGTTAAAAAAAACTCTTTTAAAAATAGCTCTATGTAAAGGATATTGCAAGGTTTGACGTTAATAAGAAGATTTTCAACTTGTTATATCAATAAGGGAACAATTAAAAAAAAACTGAGTGGCTGGCTTGTACTAAGCAAAAATAGTTGTCTCTCGCCAGTTACATAACTTATATTTGTTACAAGATAAATGTGAATAAGCCAGCATACAAACCTTCACATTAAAGGTAGTTCCCCAAAAAATTTTCCTTAGGTCGGTGAGGGAGTGACACGTGTACAAATATGTTCAAATGTGTGTGAAACCTTATGGGTCTTAACTGCCAACGTCATCTGTCCCTAAGCTTACACACTACTTAACCTAAATTATCCTAAGGACAAACTCACACACCCATGCCCGAGGGAGGACTTGAGCCTCCGTCGGAACCAGCCGCACAGTCCATGACTGCAGGGAGCGACACGTGTAAAGGGACCCAGATCACAATCGGCGGAATAGTTACTGGTGGTCTACAGGGCCATATCAGATCAGCCCCAAAACTTCCATTACAAGCCGCCACCTCCCTGCGTTACTCAAAATCAGAAGATGTAGCAAGGGCGGTGCCTGCACAGAATCCGAACCACAGAGACCCACGACTCCGACCCTAAATCACACTATCAAGGTGTGAATGAAAACGACCCGACCAAGAAGTAACGACCCCAACAAAACCACTGGTGAAGAAACCATACACTTCACTAGAACTTTAAAACCTTCTCTTAACACTCTGTTACATAAAAACACTACTCAACTCCTCACACTCCACTATAGCGCCAGGAACGTTGCACTTCCTTGTGCTCGTCAGAGCCAATCGCTGCCAGTGGGTTCAACGGCCGATAAGAAGACCTACGGTCCCACGCGCTGATCTCCTGCACCACGGCTTCTAAGCTTCATAAGCCACGTACACGAGGGTAAGGCAGACTTAGCCCCTGACAGCCGAGAGGTCGGCCAAAGCACGTGGCGAGCAGTTGACGACCCCCAACAGGAGGGCCCCCCTCGCGCCACCACCTCTCTCAGTCACCGCCCACTACGTACTCCTCGATCGTCACGCGACCGTACACTTGCTCCATCTTCCGCCAGAGGGCGGTAGCGATCCAAACAGCGCCCCAAACCGAAAGGGCCACTGCAAAGACTAGACGCAAAGCGAAAGCACTCCGCCTGGCGCGCTTTTCGAAGAACTTGACACAACTGCGGCTCAGTATGCCATCACATCTTTTAACATAATTATGAAAAATGTATCAGTTTTATAATACGGTCATAACATTCGACATTTGTGTCACGTATACTATGGAAGATGCACCGTTTTTTTGCTAAAATACCAATTGAGCTCTGCGCCACTCTCCGTAGTCTCTGTAATGAAATGTTCGTTGTTTTATTAAGAGTTTTTGCTTTGGGTAAGATCTGAACACTTGCTCTGAGAAGGCAAAGACCTCATCCCCTAGAAGTAAAAATAACGTCGCTCTTCCATTTTCACCATTCGGAAGATGTGTATTTCTTAGAACATTTAATTCATTTTTTTTCTAAGACGTTTGAAGAGGCAGATTTCTTGTAAATATTTGAATTGCCTGAAGAACCAAAACCCCTACTTGTGCATAAACGAAATTATAATTGGACTCTGCTATTGCTGAAAGTACAGTGATAAAGAAAGGTTTGTGATTAAAAGGCTCAGAGCCACTTCAATTAGCTTTCCTTAATCTGGTACACTTTCCAGCCACTTGTCCGAGGCAATTTGGAAAGACTGTGTTTTCGTAAAATTCCTTTGAAATCATTAGCTTAAACTCTTGATTCATATGTACATCTAGCGGCCTCTAATCGAGTAAGTTTGATTTCGACGAAGGTGACAGTGAAGATACCGGCGTAGGACGTTCTACCAAATTTCGATATGCCAGTACTGACTATTTCCAAGGACTTAGTTCCAAGGACTTAGTCCCAAGTCAAGAGAAAACCTACAAGCAGAGGCTACGACAAGTCCCTGCTACAAATTCTTCAACAGAAGAAGGACGAAGGAAAAAAAAATAGGAGAATATTTTCTGTTGTCACTGCTCCCCGTATTTAAAAAATTTTACGATGACCGTAAGTTATGTGCACGGAGAGATATTATGAATGTTATGCGGCAGGACCTGCTGTCAGGGAACCAAAATAAAATGCACACCTCATAGCCGCCTAACTACAGCCAAAATGTTTTTCAACACGGTACTTCTGAAATGACAGCTGTAGAGGTATTTTCAAGATTTGCACCAGGGTGGCATCTTCAAGCGGTTGTGTCAGCATCAATAAGTACTCAAGATTCTTGGGAAAACACGTCTGACATGTCCTCAATTTTGAAATTAAATTAATTTCATTATTTGTTGAGATATCTGCTAAGACAACTTTTAAATGCGGTTTACGTTTTTGGATTATTTGCATGTAAATAATACGTTTAAAACATCACCTTTCTCCTCCAGATAAAATTTTTAACGTACAAAGAAAATACAGCCTTTTTTCTTCTTCTGCTTCTAAATAATTTACATTTTAGTCCTGTTACATATATTTCTTACTTTAGGGTTATTGTAAGTCTTTCTAGAGGTGGTGCAGTCTCTCGTTTCAAAGTACACTCCTGGAAATTGAAATAAGAACACCGTGAATTCATTTTCCCAGGAAGGGGAAACTTTATTGACACATTCCTGGGGTCAGATACATCACATGATCACACTGACAGAACCACAGGCACATAGACACAGGCAACAGAGCATGCACAATGTCGACACTAGTACAGTGTATATCCACCTTTCGCAGCAATGCAGGCTGCTATTCACCCATGGAGACGATCGTAGAGATGTTGGATGTAGTCCTGTGGAACGGCTTGCCATGCCATTTCCACCTGGCGCCTCAGTTGGACCAGCGTTCGTGCTGGACGTGCAGACCGCGTGAGACGACGCTTCATCCAGTCCCAAACATGCTCAATGGGGGACAGATCCGGAGATCTTGCTTGCCAGGGTAGTTGACTTACACCTTCTAGAGCACGTTGGGTGGCACGGGATACATGCGGACGTGCATTGTCCTGATGGAACAGCAAGTTCCCTTGCCGGTCTAGGAATGGTAGAACGATGGGTTCGATGACGGTTTGGATGTACCGTGCACTATTCAGTGTCCCCTCGACGATCACCAGTGGTGTACGGCCAGTGTAGGAGATCGCTCCCCACACCATGATGCCGGGTGTTGGCCCTGTGTGCCTCGGTCATATGCAGTCCTGATTGTGGCGCTCACCTGCACGGCGCCAAACACGCATACGACCATCATTGGCACCAAGGCAGAAGCGACTCTCATCGCTGAAGACGACACGTCTCCATTCGTCCCTCCATTCACGCCTGTCGCGACACCACTGGAGGCGGGCTGCACGATGTTGGGGTGTGAGCGGAAGACGGCCTAACGGTGTGCGGGACCGTAGCCCAGCTTCATGGAGACGGTTGCGAATGGTCCTCGCCGATACCCCAGGAGCAACAGTGTCCCTAATTTGCTGGGAAGTGGTGATGCGGTCCCCTACGGCACTGCGTAGGATCCTACGGTCTTGGCGTGCATCCGTGCGTCGCTGCGGTCCGGTCCCAGGTCGACGGGCACGTGCACCTTCCGCCGACCACTGGCGACAACATCGATATACTGTGGAGACCTCACGCCCCACGTGTTGAGCAATTCGGGGGTACGTCCACCCGGCCTCCCGCATGCCCACTATACGCCCTCGCTCAAAGTCCGTCAACCGCACATACGGTTCACGTCCACGCTGTCGCGGCATGCTACCAGTGTTAAAGACTGCGATGGAGCTCCGTATGCCACGGCAAACTGGCTGACACTGACGGCGGCAGTGCACAAATGCTGCGCAGCTAGCGCCATTCGACGGCCAACACCGCGGTTCCTGGTGTGTCCGCTGTGCCGTGCGTGTGATCATTGATTGTACAGCCCTCTCGCAGTGTCCGGAGCAAGTATGGTGGGTCTGACACACCGGTGTCAATGTGTTCTTTTTTCCATTTCCATGAGTGTATTTAGGTAAGTAATGCGTGTCCCGAAGGTTACCAGTACCTTGGTGAAAACATTATATGCTCATTCTAAAATACGTAAGGAACTTATCAGGATGTTCTCTTCGATTATGAAACTGTCTGTCAAGAAGCCTGGAACTAACTATCGTATGGTCCCGAAACTTGTTCCTTTGCTTATTTTTTTCGATGCTTCAGAATTTACGCACAAACACAAGCAACATCCACGAAATCAATTGTAGACTGCGCAGGGAGGCTACTATTTGGTCTCCACTGCCCTGTGGCGGCCAACTCACGGGTGAGTATACTGTTTAGTTGCTGGTGATAAAAGTTACCGTTGCGTGGGGGCACTAAGTCCTCCTTGAGGAACTCACCTCTGGTGGCGAAATATTCAGCAGTGTCTAGGACCCGTCTCAAAATTCAGACCTATTTATATCAAATATTTTGATTAGGGTCATTCAACAGCATTTAAGAAATTTGAAAACTGCATTTTAATAACGATCCGTTTTCATTTGAATCTTGATATCCATAATACCAAGTTTATAGAGAAGATAAGGGTAATACGAATACCGCAATCAACAATGCAAACTCTCTTCTTAAGCCTTTTTAAAAAAAGCCGTTAATCAACATTAACCCTTCACCGCCTAAGTTACGAGCTCAGTTTCAAGTCCATAAAAAAGACCATCCAATCCGCCCAGTTTCAACAGTGTGAACAGTGCCTATCACGACTTAGCCGAATTTATGCAACACTTATTGAATAAATCGTTTTCCATAATAATTAATTTAGAAATGCTAAAATACTTTCGTTTGACATTAAAAATCTCTACACAAATGTGCCAGTATTTGCAACCCTTGATATAGTAGAAAAAAATTACGTTCATTCAAAAAAGACTTATCTAATGAAAAAATCACCGATTTTATGAACTTCCTTCGTATTGTAGTGAAACACTGTCATTTTGAATTTAATGGGAACCAATATCAACAACTAGATGGCCTTGCGATGGGGAACCCCTTAATAGGAATCCTTGCAGCTGTGTCCATTAAATCCTTAGAAGTATAGTGTTTCAGTAATGTCGCAGCATCAGCTGTAGGCATTCTTTCATACGTTAGATACGTCGACGACATCTTGATCATTTACAAAAGGCCCTAACGACAGTACTGATTGACTTTTCAAAACTCTCAATGAGTTTCACGAAAATATTTCTTTCATTTGTGAATTTGAAAATGAATTTCAGCAGTTAAACTTTCTACATCTCACTCTTTCTTTAGCAAACAACAAAATTAGCTTCAGTGTCTTCCGTAAAGAAACCAGTTCTGATCTAATTATACCTTTCACTCCAGTACACCCACATTCTCATTAGAAAGCCTTTTTTTCACTCAGCTATCCATGGAACCACCTCCATCCCCTTTTCTAGTGAAAATCTCAAATCTGAAATCAGCCTAATTAAAATTATTGCGGTCAATGATGTCTATGACCCTTCCATAGTAGATATTATTTTTAGTAGTAAGACTACCAAGAGAATCATCACAGTAGGCATTTCTAATAATGAACCTAACGAAAAGAAAAAATTTCTATCATTTCTTGGTCCAGTTTCTTACAAATTACTGTGTCTCCTCCAAAATAAGTTCAAAAGTAGAGTCGCCTTTCCACTAATAATTCTTTAAAAAATAACATCATACATAACTTGAAACCTATGCTTCCCCTTTGAAAAATTCTGGTGTTTATAAAATCATTTGCGACAGTTGTCCCGCCTATTAATTCAGGGCAAACAGGCCGAGCTATTTCGATAAGATTCTAGGGGAAAAAGGCACCGATGTTCATAATTAAACCTTCGCCAATCATTTATTAATCACAGGACATAATCCTAAAGATGTAAAAGACGCCCAGATTTTGCACTTAGAGAAACAAAGGCTTTAGGCTTAAAATGTTAGAGGAGCTAGAAATTTTTAAATACGTATCTCTAAAGGACGGACTCATTCCTAACGAACAGTGGAAATTAGGCGGCAATTTTTTTTTTTTGAGGTATAAAGCCGCTAATTAAAATCGTCGGTATGGTGATACTCTCCTCAATGTAGTCTCCTAAACATCGTTTTTCCTTCCAATCTTACGTTTTCTCTGAATATTACCTACACTGTATTTTCTTTTGTAAAAAAGACTAGTTCTTATTTGTTACCTGTAATGTTTAACATTGTTCTTGCAATGCCTCATTTGCTCTTCAGTTGTCCGTATTTCGATTTAGCTCAGCATTTTAAACCTTGATGTGATTACATGGCCAACCGTTGTGGCCAAGCGGTTCTAGGCGCTACAGTCTGGAACCTCGCGAACGCTATGGCCGCAGGTTCGAATCCGGTCTCGGGCATGGATGTGTGTGATGTCCTTACGTTAGTTAGGTTTAAGTAGTTCTAAGTTCTAGGGGACTGATGACCACAGATGTTAAGTCCCATAGTGCTCAGAGCCATTTGAACCATTTGCACAATGAATGTACTAATGTAAGAAAACTTACCTTACCACTTAACGCGCAAATGGACGAAACATCTGAACTGTCTTCTCAAGCCCAGGGTGTAAACAGAATGACCCTGGCCCTGTAAGGCAGCTAATATCAGGTGCAGGTCATAACAAAATCATTATAAATGCTGCTGTCATGTACCTAGAATGCATGAATTAATAAAAGTGAAAGTTTGGGGTCTATTCTACAAAAAGAACACAGCTATTCCCTTAGTATCTACGTATAATCTATCAACTGCTGCATTCGGGGGCCAAGTAATAAGCAACAGTCATGTTCAATTACTTTTGACACCCAATAACAAAATATTTAATTCTTGGACATATCGAAATGACAGATTTTAATAATCTTTATCTTTACATATGAGGAAAATTTTTTATGTCAGGAAGGAATGATTATTAAAAATCCTCGTCAGCTCATTTAAATCTATGTTGTCATAGCTGGACAATGCACTGAGTTGGTGGGGAATAAATTTACTTTTTGAGCCAATGAAAAATAACTCTCATGTACTTAATGTGAGGGTAGGTGAATACAATGGCTTTTGGTATTCAATGGTCAAAGCATACGCAAGTTGGAGTGAGCAAACTCTCGACTTAACATTTGCTGTGGCCTAATGCGCGATGGGACTTTACCAAGCAGCATCTGCAATGGCTTTGTCTCTGTGCTGGATCTGAAACACTAATTCCCTACTCTGGCCTTGACTGATTTCACTTAGTTACCACTTTCCTGTGTTCTGTGGAATGCTAATCTTTCCCTAGTCGAAATAATAGCTATTGCACACACGTTATGGGTTGGAGCGACATGCACTGTTCGTTTTCCCGCAAACATTGCCGCAGGAATAACTAACTACCGCTTTGCTATCTGTCGCCATGACACGTGAAGCGTATGGTCCTCACTTCAGAGAAAGCTAAGCTCTCAAAGCCCTCGCTTATTTCCACACATTTGTGAGGTCTACCACGAGATGAGACGAGAGAGAGAGAGAGAGAGAGAGAGAGGGGGGGGGGAAGTGTTAGGTCTCAAAATGCTTTTATACAGGGTGAGTCACCTAACGTTACCGCTGGATATATTTCGTATTAAACCACATCAAATACTGACGAATCGATTCCACAAACCGAACGTGAGGAGAGGGGCTAGTGTAATTGGTTAATGCAAACCATAAAAAAATGCACGGAAGTATGTTTTTTTAACACAAACCTACGTTTTTTTAAATGGAACCCCGTTAGTTTTCTTATCACATCTGAACATATAAACAAATACGTAATCAGTGCCGTTTGTTGCATTGTAAAATGTTAATTACATCCGGAAATATTGTAACATAAAGTTGACGCTTGAGTACCACTCGTCCGCTGTTCGGTCATGTGTATCGGAGAGCACCGAATTACGTAGGGATCCAAAGGGAACGGTGATGGACCTTAGGTACAGAAGATATTGGAACAGCACATTACGTCCACATGCTAACACCTTTTAATTGGTCTTTTTCACTGTCGCACATGTACATTACCATGAGGGGTGAGGTACACGTGCACACGTGGCTTCCGTTTTCAATTACGGAGTGGAATAGAGTGTGTCCCGACATGTCAGGCCAATAGATATTCAATGTGGTGGTCATCATTTGCTGCACACAATTGCAATCTCTGGCGTAATGAATGTCGTACACGCCGCAGTACATCTGGTGTAATGTCGCCGCAGGCTGCCATAATACGTTGTTTCATATCCTCTGGGGTTGTAGGCACATCACGGTACACATTCTCCTTTAACGTACCCCACAGAAAGAAGTCCAGAGGGGTAAGATCAGGAGAACGGGCTGGCCAATTTATGCGTCCTCCACGTCCTATGAAACGCCCGTCGAACGTGTACCTCACCCCTCATGGTAATGTACATGTGCGTCAGTGAAAAAGACCGATAAAAAGGTGTTAGCATGTGGACGTAAAGTGCTGTTACAGTCCCTTCTGTACCTAATGTCCATCACCGTTCCCTTTGGATCCCCACGTAATTCGGTGCTCTCCGATATACACGATCGAACAGCGGAGGAGTGGTTCTCAAGCGTCAACTTTAGGTTACAATATCTCCGGATATAATTAACATTTTACAATGCAACAAACGGCACTGGTTACGTATTTGTTTATATATTCAGATGTGCTAACAAAACTAACGGGGTTCCATTAAAAAACGTAGGTTTGTGTTAAAAAACATACTTCCGTGCATTTTCGTATGGTTTGTATTAACCAATTACACTAGCCCCTCTCCTCACGTTCGGTCTGTGGAATCGATTCGTCAGTATTAGATGTGGTTTACGAAATAAATCCAGCGGTAATGTTAGGTGACTCACCCTGTATTATGGGGATATATCCACCTAGTGGCGTCTGCGTTGCCAGGTATGGCATCAGCCAATCACCGTCTTGCTAGATGTGAACACACTTCTATTTTTCTTGCTGGGTCGCAGCCTAGCCCTGTAAATGACCTGCAGCCGCTTACCCTCGGTCCTGGCCTTATTTACGTTAAAGGGAGTAATATATTTTCTGGCCCTATCCATTTCTGCGCTGAAGCTCACTGTTGTCTTACTAAATGGGAGTTTTACGATATCGTTAAGCACTTGCTCGGTTCGTCTCCATAATGCGTTTCTTTAACTTGTTTGTTCATGCCAGTCCATAAATTGGTAGATATGGTTTTGTTAGTTTTCGGTACACGAGATTAACTGCAGTTGCATTTTGTTGATAGAATATAATTACTATTTTCTGAGGATTTCATACTGCATCGTCCTGTTATGGATCAAGCTCATTTAAGGTCCGTAAAATCCAGATTCGTAACATGAGATACTCTAGGAGTTAAATGCTATTTTATACAACACTACAAAGGTTCTTACACCACACTTCTGACTCGTAAGTTGTGTGTTAATTTTATTGTGGAATGTCTTTTTCTTGTTATGTTAAGTATGTCATATTTCGTGTGACTTAATGTGCCAAGTCATCAAGCTAATGTGCCACATTAAATTTGGGTGTAACGTTACGCATATGTAGCGAACATATTTCGCTGTCTAGATTTTGGTAGGAGGTAAGGAAAAATTCCAGAATGAGATTTTCACTCTGCAGCGGAGTGTGCGCTGATATGAAACTTCCTGGCAGATTAAAACTGTGTGCCCGACCGAGACTCGAACTCGGGAGCTTTGCCTTTCGCGGGCAAGTGCTCTACCAACTGAGCTACCGAAGCACGACTCACGCCCGGTACTCACAGCTTTACTTCTGCCAGTACCTCGTCTCCTACCTTCCAAACTTTACAGAAGCTCTCCTGCGAACCAAGCAGAACTAGCACTCCTGAAAGAAAGGATATAGCGGAAACCTGGCTTAGCCACAGCCTGGGGGATGTTTCCAGAATGAGAATTTTCACTCTGCTGCGGAGTGTGCGCTGATATGAAACTTCCTGGCAGATTAAAACTGTGTGCCCGACCGAGACTCGAACTCGGGACCTTTGCCCTTCGCGGGCAAGTGCTCTACCAACTGAGCTACCGACGCACGACTCACGGCCGGTACTCAAAGCTTTACATGTGCCAGGAAGTTTCATATCAGCGCACACTCCGCTGCAGAGTGAAAATCTCATTCTGGAAACATCCCTCAGGCTGTGGCTAAGCCATGTCTCCGCAATATCCTTTCTTTCAGGAGTGCTAGTTCTGCTTGGTTCGCAGGAGAGCTTCTGTAAAGTTTGGAAGGTAGGAGACGAGGTACTGGCAGAAGTAAAGCTGTGAGTACCGGGCGTGAGTCGTGCTTCGGTAGCTCAGTTGGTAGAGCACTTGCCCGCGAAAGGCAAAGGTCCCGAGTTCGAGTCTCGGTCGGGCACACAGTTTTAATCTGTAAGGAAAAATTGTTTCTATGGCTGAACACTAACCGGCGGGCCAAAGGCGCGCCACGGCCAGTCCAGCAAGATGACCGGTAGGCCCTGCCCAGGTGCAAATGTGAACAGCGCTTGGCTGGAAACGGGAAAAACCCAGCGTATACAAAGTGGAAAACAGTTGCTCGCTTATGCACAAGGCAGACAATGCTCAATAAATGGCAGAGTTTAAGACAGTCTTAATCTGTCAACTTACAGCTCTTCTAAATTCTGTAGTTAATCACAGTTGCGTAATAGAGCAAATCTGAAAATATCTGTTATCTCAGAAGAACAGGGTGCATCAAATGATACAATAATATTTTCAATATCGTGAAAGACAACAGAAATCAATATTTTAGAGTGACTAAATGCTTTTATAACGAACCTTATAGTTGAAAGCTATCGAATACTTCATGCGATTTCAGCAAGCTCTAACTCAAATGATAGAATTGCGCAAAACTATCCTGCCTGAAAGCTACGTAACTGTGCTTATTTTATTTATTGATTTATTGCGTTTTTAGTTCATGTTCATTATGCAAATGTTTGTCAGGAGACCGTGTACTCCATAATAATGCAGCAACTGAATACAGCATGAAAATCTCGTACTTTCTCGTATGTATTAGAACAAATAAGCCCTCGGCCACAAATATTAAGTCAGAATTGACCAGGTTTCGACGTTACTATGAGCGTCGTCTTCAGATTTGAATTAACTGTTCTAAAAGATAATAGGTATATAAGACTTTAATAAACTAAGGTGTGTACTGACTGGAAAGAGATGCAGTACTTACAAGTCACATTCTAAAAAAAAAAAAAAAAATCTAATCTAAGCCAGAAAGGCGACGTCATGAAAAGTTGTAAATAAGATAAGATGGCGAGCCGCTAAGGGCTGCTCGTACCTGAGTGAACACGGGTTATTAATGTCTTATATACCTATTATGTATTTGTGACCGAGGGCTTATTTGTTCTAATATAATTCTGACACGGTCACTAAACCTTAGCAGCAATGTTCAAAGTTTTCTTGTATGTGTGTAGTAGTATTTAAGGAATACACTGCTATTTTTGCCTAATTCAATGTTTAAACACGATTATAGTCGATACTGAGTAATAGTGAGCAGAAGTGCCTATCAAGATTTACAGTATATAATGCAGAATGGTATGACACTTGACGCAATGGTATTAACACACCGAACACCGAACCCAAATCCTGCATGTCAATGAGCAAAAGGTGAAACAAGCTGCTGGAAGAAATACTTTAGTTTGGGACAGGCTCGAGTTGTGCAGCCACAGCCTGCATACAATGAAAGGCTTCTAACAGGGGTCGTCGCTGTCCCATGGCGAGGGAGACAACGAATGCACTAGGTGATACATGGAAGGTAGCAGGTAGCTACCCAGCGCTACCCATGATGAAGAAATTCCTTAGCAAATTGCGTTGGTGAATTTCCAGATGGATACAAACAGGCCTCAGATGTCGTTAAAAGAGAGTCGCATTTACTGATCATGTGAAAGGTCCATGGTGCTCTCGTCATGTACACTTGTAACTCTTAGGCGTCAGGAGCGGGCGCAAAATGTCGGATTGGCTAAAAATAAACTCAGAAGTAGTAGAAGTGGTGAGGCTACGGTTCAGTTTGAAGGTACACCCTTTGCGATTGTTGATGGTAGTTTCCACGAGATGAAAGGAATGCTCCGATCGGTCTGAAAAGGCTATGATGTGAAGCACCAAAGGTGGCGGGGCTGTGGGGGACGGTCTATGCTCTGAAAGACAAGAATACTGAAAACCTTGGGGACTCTCCTTTGAACCAGCGTCTAGCATAGAACAGCGTGCATCACGCTCTGTTCGGTGCCAAAAGAGAAATTTTTTGTGAACACTGCGTACAGCTGGGTGGGGTAGCCATGCGGTCTAAGGCAGCTTGCCACAGTTGGCGTGGCTGCCCCAGTCGGAGGTTCGAGTCCTCCCTCGGGCATGGGTGTGTGTGTGTTGTCCGTAGAGTAAGTTAGTTTAAGTTAGATTAAGTAGTCTGCAAGCCTAGGGACCGATGACGTTAGCAGTTTGGTCCCATAGGAACTTACCACGAATTTACAAATTTTCCACTGTGTACACTTTGGCTGACTTTCAGCTAGAAATTAGCTGAAGAATCGTTGTGCCCTTATTGTGGAGAAACGAAACAGCCACATAGTTAACTGTTTTGGTGTCAACTGAGAGGGCGTTGAAGTATACATGCTGCTCCATCTATGATTGTGTATAGCGCCATATTTTCCAGACCAGGGATGAGTACATGTCTTCCCGCATAACGAGAAACATAGGACAGTTTAAGCTGATAAAGTAAGTAAAGATTCTGATTAGCTTTTATAGGATTTTCAGAGAGCAAGAGCAGCCATTGAGCCAACAACACGTCGCAGCTAAAGGTGAATCCTGCTGGCTGAGGCGTTAAATTATTGGATCACCAGCTTGCATCTACTGTGAACATGAGCAACCTTGTGTAATATTTTGCATATCTTGTCACAAAAACGAACCATTCTCCATAGACTTGATCGTCATCCTAAACAGTACTGAACTTAGAACCGAAATCGGATGATTTGACGTAATATTGGCCAACTCAGACAGAGCTTCACTGTCTAGATGTAAGAAACATCTTGTACACCACCTCCTATTTAAATCTGATATTGTTGTGTTCAGTGCTATTTCTGCTAACCAGGACTTAATACGTTATTGACAATTGTCCTGAAATTGTCATGTCGCAGTCTATGTAAACCAGTGTGCTTTTCTGACAACAATACAGAAATTAAACAAATTTTATACTGCTAAGCACCGATGTACTCTGTCGTAGAGTAAGACACCACTCCTATCCCCTGGTAATTTATTCTAGTGACGCTAACGCACTAACAGGTTGTTTTTGCTGATGTCTGACGAATGTGAAAAGGCGTGAAATGTCAGAAACTGTTTAAGCAATAGTTAACAACGTTTGTCGCCATTTATCGTCAGCGTAATGGCACAAGAATGCTGGCTTATTTACTTTTGAACGAACCTTTATTTATATTCGTTGGAAATGGTCTGAATCGGACCGAATATTTACAACATATCCTTATTTAAATTTTGTTATGAAATTATTTTAATGTGGTCAGTTTGAGTCAAAATCATGTCTGTAGAACGTACGAAGTATGAATTTTTCTTGGAGGATAGCCTTGAGTCAATGCAGAAGTAGGCAGTGGACACTTTATACTAAGATCTTGTTGGGGGCAGATGGGTATGCGGTAACGTGAGTTGTTCAGTCATGTGGGTGATTGATCATGAGAGGTGAATTGCTGCTATAATAGTTTAATTTTTGAAGCGAGTAACTTTTCCTAGGTCTGAATGTGTTTGAGCGCAGAGTTTTAACTTTCTCTCTTGCCGTTCAAAACTGGGAATACAGTATGAGTTGCTTTTCATTATCTCTCGTATGTTAACGTACAAATTGTCATGCTTAATTTTTTGATCTTTTGAATTTTTCTTTATTGTTATCATGAAGTGGACTTAGTTTTTCGCATGCCTTGTATGACAGTTTAGCTTGGGGATTCTGCTACTATTCTCATAAAACTCTCAACGGAGTTGTACTCCATTTAAGAAGGTTATAATTCTGTCTGTAATATAAATGGATATCGAGCGACAGCTTTCTCGTTATTCGAGAGACTTTCTTGAATTAACACCATTCAACAGAAATCTCTGGTGTCATCTACATCAGTTTCAGACAAAATAGAACCATTTTTATCATTTACTTTTTATTGCGTATGACAGCTTATTTCATTAATTCGAAAATCTAGCCATTGCCTAGACTATTTAACTGCAGGATCACAGCTACAAGTTACTTCTTGCAGCGATTTAACTGTTGGGAATTGGAGCAGGCGAGTGTGGCTCTACCGTACGGCATTAGCAAACATTTCAAATTGAGATGTGCATTGCCCAATTACGTACTATTGGAGCGTCATCAGGCAAATTCCGAATTGATTTGCTAGGTAGAAAAATAGCTACTCAGCAGACTATCCATTAGATAAGGACAAGGCTCAGTTGAATACTTTGAATACAAGAATGGCAGTAGCGAGATTGATGCCAGTCTTTTGCCGATAAATAAAATGTCGTGTGACTAGGGCGTCCCATCTGGCAAACCGTTCACCGGGTGCAAGTCTTTCGATTTGACGCCACTTCGGCGACTTGCGCGTCGATGGGGATGAAACGATGATGATGATTAGGACAACATAACACCCAGTCCCTGAGCGGAGAAAATATCCGACCCAGGCGGGAATCGAACCTGGGCCATTATGATTGACATTCTGTCACGCTGACCACTCAGCTACCGGGGGCGGACTTTTGGCGATAGCTTGTTGGATACTCGGATAGTTCTGAAAGAGTAGCAGTAATCAATTTTACATGCTGCACATGGGTATCTGAGTCCAGTTCTGTTAATGCCAGATTAGTTCTTCGAGGGCCTGTGCAAACTGCAAAAGGAGTTGCCGCCAGAGTTAGAACTTGTCGCCAAATCGGACGAATCAAACCTGTCGCTGTATTACTGTACAGCAATAATGGTGATTTAAACGGATATAACCCGAATCTACGAATTAACTCGATATCCATTTAACAGCGAGCGAGCCCATATCAAGTGTTTCACCATACTCCCATGCCATTAAAGGTGGAGAATCTTGGAGCAATCTGTCGAAGTTAAAACAAAAGAGATAATGCGGGTCTCAGGGGATGTGGATATATCACACCGTGATGTCTGTAACCGAACTTATAACAATGTCAAAGGAAGAGCGTGGAAATACACTCCTGGAAATGGAAAAAAGAACACATTGACACCGGTGTGTCAGACCAACCATACTTGCTCCGGACACTGCGAGAGGGCTGTACAAGCAATGATCACACGCACGGCACAGCGGACACACCAGGAACCGCGGTGTTGGCCGTCGAATGGCGCTAGCTGCGCAGCATTTGTGCACCGCCGCCGTCAGTGTCAGCCAGTTTGCCGTGGCATACGGAGCTCCATCGCAGTCTTTAACACGGGTAGCATGCCGCGACAGCGTGGACGTGAACCGTATGTGCAGTTGACGGACTTTGAGCGAGGGCGTATAGTGGGCATGCGGGAGGCCGGGTGGACGTACCGCCGAATTGCTCAACACGTGGGGCGTGAGGTCTCCACAGTACATCGATGTTGTCGCCAGTGGTCGGCGGAAGGTGCACGTGCCCGTCGACCTGGGACCGGACCGCAGCGACGCACGGATGCACGCCAAGACCGTAGGATCCTACGCAGTGCCGTAGGGGACCGCACCGCCACTTCCCAGCAAATTAGGGACACTGTTGCTCCTGCGGTATCGGCGAGGACCATTCGCAACCGCCTCCATGAAGCTGGGCTACGGTCCCGCACACCGTTAGGCCGTCTTCCGCTCACGGCCCAACATCGTGCAGCCCGCCTCCAGTGGTGTCGCGACAGGCGTGAATGGAGGGACGAATGGAGACGTGTCGTCTTCAGCGATGAGAGTCGCTTCTGCCTTGGTGCCAATGATGGTCGTATGCGTGTTTGGCGCCGTGCAGGTGAGCGCCACAATCAGGACTGCATACGACCGAGGCACACAGGGCCAACACCCGGCATCATGGTGTGGGGAGCGATCTCCTACACTGGCCGTACACCACTGGTGATCGTCGAGGGGACACTGAATAGTGGACGGTACATCCAAACCGTCATCGAACCCATCGTTCTACCATTCCTAGACCGGCAAGGGAACTTGCTGTTCCAACAGGACAATGCACGTCCGCATGTATCCCGTGCCACCCAACGTGCTCTAGAAGGTGTAATTCAACTACCCTGGCCAGCAAGATCTCCGGATCTGTCCCCCATTGAGCATGTTTGGGACTGGATGAAGCGTCGTCTCACGCGGTCTGCACGTCCAGCACGAACGCTGGTCCAACTGAGGCGCCAGGTGGAAATGGCATGGCAAGCCGTTCCAAAGGACTACATCCAGCATCTCTACGATCGTCTCCATGGGAGAATAGCAGCCTGCGTTGCTGCGAAAGGTGGATATACACTGTACTAGTGCCGACATTGTGCATGCTCTGTTGCCTGTGTCTATGTGCCTGTGGTTCTGTCAGTGTGATCATGTGATGTATCTGACCCCAGGAATGTGTCAATAAAGTTTCCCCTTCCTGGGACAATGAATTCACGGTGTTCTTATTTCAATTTCCAGGAGTGTATTTAGGTAAGACAGTGAGTCCAGTGACATCCTACTGTAGAGATCCTATTTGAAGCACACTGGTTTATTCTTTAAATGACCCTGATGCTCTAGTAGGAAACTGCTACGAGCAGGGCAGGCTCACGGGAGCATAACAGTTGGAACAGTGAAGACACAGATTGTGACATACCAGAGCCGACCTTTCTCCTGTCAGCCACTGGTGCAGGAGAAATCAAACAGAGCCTTACGCAGCCACAGTTATACTGGCCAGAGAAGCCAACAGGGATACCTCCAGAAAGGGACTTTGGATATTAACCTAATCTCATCATTGAACCAGCCAACAGATATTCAAAAGGGACGAATTATGTTAGAGCAATCGCATTCATATGTACAGCAATATTGGGAGGAGCAGCAGCATACAGTCACGACTATGAGTGTCACAGCCACAGGCGCCGCGTTTATGTTGACTCATTGTTGTGTAGCCTTCATCTACCTTCGTTCGAGGGTCTCTCGTTACTGCCACTGTGTGGTGTCACCACCAGACACCACACTTGTTAGGTGGCAGCCTTTAAATCGGCCGCGGTCCGTTAGTATACGTCGGACCCGCGTGTCGCCACTATCAGTGATTGCAGACCGAGCGCCGCCACACGGCAGGTCTAGTCTAGAGAGACTCCCTAGCACTCGCCCCAGTTGTACAGCTGACTTTGTTAGCGATGGTTCACTGTCTATATACTCTCTCATTTGCAGAGACGACAGTTAAGCATAGCCTTCAGCTACGTCATTTGCTAGGACCTAGAAAGGCGCCATATTCAGTTACTATAATTACTTCAAGAATGTATTCTGAACAGATAATATTGTGAATCATGTACCGTCAAGAGCGACGTTCATCATTAATGGATTAAAGTAAAGTATGAAACTAATTACGTCTGCTTTCTGAATTCTCATTCGTTGTCCTGTTCGAGACGTCACGTTAGTATAGTTCTTCCCTCGTCACGCTAGCCTGCTTGAGCTACAACGCGTGCATTTCGGCCTCCACTCGCAACACGGTGTTGGCTCTTCTGCTAACACAAAACACTGTCCAATACATCTGACATCACTGAATTGGTTAACTTTTCGTGCATTAGATGGTATAAGGGGTGCAAGAAACGAAACATAATAGTAAGAGCCGGCCGTGGTGGCCGAGTGGTTCTAGGCGCTACAGTCTGGAACCGCTTTACCACTACGGTCGCCGGTTCGAATCCTGCCTCGGGCATGAATGTGTGAGATGTCCTTAGGTTACATAGGTTTAAGTAGTTCTAAGGTGTAGGGGACTGACGACCTCAGACGTTGAGTCCCATAGTGCTCAGAGTCATTTCAATCAATTATAGTAAGATATATGTATTGTAACATAATAATGTTTTGTAATTCGGAGTGCAGGGAGCCCTGAACGATATTTGGACAAACATTGTTGGTTATAGTATGAGTTACCACGTGGGCACGATGTATAGATATTGATTTAAATAGTTGACCGGTATTCTGTAGGGCGTTAATGCTTATTGGATAACATAAATGAGAATGGGTTTGGTGTAGTAGCGTAGGGAAAGATGAATGAGCTGATGGGCTAAGATTTCCAGAGAGATTGTGGGGAGTGCTTTGTAGCTATAGCTGCTTAATGTTAAGAGGTAAATTGGAAATAGTATAGGACGTAACTATGTATCTGAAATCATCTATTGCAGACCAGTCACGGGTTCATATCTGGGGTCTGGGTCTTCCCAAAGAGGGCAGGAATGTAGTGCCGTTGCTAATTTTGTGCGTTCCTGTGAGAAAAGCATCTCCACTGCAGCAGAATGTGCGGCGAGCAGGCAAGTGCAGAGGTTCTGGTATACGGTTTCATAAACTACCCAGTTTACCTGTCAGAAGGCGGCCAGGCCGTGGCGACGTCAGTTTCAAGCAGTTATTATATCTCTTAAAAACATAATGTATTTATTTAGAGGAAACACTCTCCTAGTAAATTTGTTTGTCCTTTGATTTATCGTGATTTGTTACTGATTTTTAGTGAAGTTAGTTTTTACCTTTAGCTTTGAAAAATATACAAAAGAGATATAATAAGCAAAATAATGAATTTCGTAGGTTGCCAATTACGTATTATATCTTGTTTTATCGAGCGCCAGACTCCCTACAAATTAATGTAAATGCAGTAGCGTAGTATTACTCAGCTCCAGTTCACTGATCTGAAATTATTACTATCGCCGAAAATAGACAAGTTTTAATAAAATTATTTCACTGGATTCCTTCAATTAATCTCACTGAATATTTTTACATAATTTCTTCCGCTCCGGCTATTAGACATTGTGCTGTCAAAAAATATTTTTAAATGTACCGCGTAATGGCGGCTAATTGTTAACAGTCAGAGATCACTGTTACTCGCTCCGCAGCAGCTGGATACTTGCTAAATAATTTTCATTAAATATTCTTTTCATGAGATAAATGTGGCGTAGGTTCTTGAAATAACACGCAGAGATAACTTTATACTAATATATTCTTACTAGGACACAGTTTACACCATTAAATATTTGCAATTACGTTACGACAGAAGCAAATGCTAGCGCAGCACAATAGCTTGCGTACCTCATTCCAGCTAACACCAGAACGAACAGAACAAAACAGACTAGACAGAAGAAAGAGCATTGCATTGTGTTTTATACTCTTACAAAGATAATAATACTTCTTTTAATGACTTACACATTATAATCTCATACAATAAAAATAATGCCTTTTCTACATCTATCGATCTACACTCCTGGAAGTGGAAAAAAGAACACATTGACACCGGTGTGTCAGACCCACCATACTTGTTCCGGACACTGCGAGAGGGCTGTACAAGCAATGATCACACGCACGGCACAGCGGACACACCAGGAACCGCGGTGTTGGCCGTCGAATGGCGCTAGCTGCGCAGCATTTGTGCACCGCCGCCGTCAGTGTCAGCCAGTTTTCCGTGGCATACGGAGCTCCATCGCAGTCTTTAACACTGGTAGCATGCCGCGACAGCGTGGACGTGAACCGTATGTGCAGTTGACGGACTTTGAGCGAGGGCGTATAGTGGGCATGCGGGAGGCCGGGTGGACGTACCGCCGAATTGCTCAACACGTGGGACGTGAGGTCTCCACAGTACATCGATGTTGTCGCCAGTGGTCGGCGGAAGGTGCACGTGCCCGTCGACCTGGGACCGGACCGCAGCGACGCACGGATGCACGCCAAGACCGTAGGATCCTACGCAGTGCCGTAGGGGACCGCACCGCCACTTCACAGCAAATTAGTGACACTGTTGCTCCTGGGGTATCGGCGAGGACCTTTCGCAACCGTCTCCATGAAGCTGGGCTACGGTCCCGCACACCGTTAGGCCGTCTTCCGCCCACGCCCCAACATCGTGCAGCCCGCCTCCAGTGGTGTCGCGACAGGCGTGAATGGAGGGACGAATGGAGGCGTGTCGTCTTCAGCGATGAGAGTCGCTTCTGCCTTGGTGCCAATGATGGTCGTATGCGTGTTTGGCGCCGTGCAGGTGAGCGCCACAATCAGGACTGCATACGACCGAGGCACACAGGGCCAACACCCGGCATCATGGTGTGGGGAGCGATCTCCTACACTGGCCGTACACCACTGGTGATCGTCGAGGGGACACTGAATAGTGCACTGTACATCCATACCGTCATCAAACCCATCGTTCTACCATTCCTAGACCGGCAAGGGAACTTGCTGTTCCAACAGGACAATGCACGTCCGCATGTATCCCGTGCCACCCAACGTGCTCTAGAAGGTGTAATTCAACTACCCTGGCCAGCAAGATCTCCGGATCTGTCCCCCATTGAGCATGTTTGAGACTGGATGAAGCGTCTCACGCGGTCTGCACGTCCAGCACGAACGCTGGTCCAACTGAGGCGCCAGGTGGAAATGGCATGGCAAGCCGTTCCAAAGGACTACATCCAGCATCTCTACGATCGTCTCCATGGGAGAATAGCAGCCTGCATTGCTGCGAAAGGTGGATATACACTGTACTAGTGCCGACATTGTGCATGCTCTGTTGCCTGTGTCTATGTGCCTGTGGTTCTGTCAGTGTGATCATGTGATGTATCTGACCCCAGGAATGTGTCAATAAAGTTTCCCCTTCCTGGGACAATGAATTCACGGTGTTCTTATTTCAATTCCAGGAGTGTATATTGTATATTTTTACAGTTAGTGTTATTACCTTTCGCAGAGAAATCGATGTTTGCAGTTCAATTTGAGTCACTACAGTCATTTTTATTTATGTTTCACCTCGGTAATGGTGAATATTGCAAAAGGGACTCTATACAGTGCAATCACAATGCAGCCTGAGACGAGTTTCCACACCACTTGGCCACAAAGCACATTTATGAGCAGTCTGTCAGCACCCTCCGTTACACCAGAACCACGCAACTCTCCACCACATTATGGGGCTAGCGAGCAGCTGTCGACCATTCTGCGCAGCCATCTCCATCAGGAAAGGTCATTGGGTAAGTTCACACATGTCGAATTTCAGCGGTACACCGCATGAGCCGTCTCCAGGCCGTACAGCAGCAGACACACGTATGCCTTGGAGGGGAACAGTTCGCGGCCAGGACAATACCACAGTCATTCACAAGGGTGATCCTCTCTCCCGCTAGTAGCGTGGAATCAGGGCGGACGATCGTGTCACTTCTTCACCGCCGCACAGTGCTACCCGGGGCACGCTTTACTTAGTGAAGCAAGTAATAGGTGCAAAGCAGGAGGTAGACGTCAAACACACAGCATGTCGCCATAGCCTTCCTCAGTTGACGTAGCAGCTGGCAGACCTCGCGCCTGCAGAAGGCGTGACCAGGGCGTGGCAGCATGTCCACCATCGTAGTCCAAGAATGAGTAAAGATCTCTTATGCTTTAGTTTTATTTTCCCAGCCCCATTGGCCAGCACACCACGTCAACATGACGCAACTCCACCAGCTCTACACTGAAGCGGCACCACTCAACCCGGATCGCTACATAATAAAGGCAACATGTAGTCACAGAGAATGTGGGAATGAACATCCGGGTAACCTGAATGTGCCGATACAATTCATGGTACAATAGACACACACGAGACACCACAAAACTATGACCTATTTAAAATAAATTGCCTGGAGTATTTAAGGAAATCACGGAAAACCTATATCCGAATGGCTGTAACAACAACGAATCTGTAATATTGTACATAAAAAGCAATTCTTTTCATCTGATTTTGCGATAAACTTGTGTAACTGTTGTTCTGATTTCATTTTTTTGTTTCATGCCATTATGTTAAGAAAACTGTAAATAAGTTTCAATGTGAAATAATATTTATGTCAAATGTCAAGTAATATTGTAATAGAATTGAAATGTAACAAATGTTGAAACTGTTGTAAGATGTTTTAAATTGTAACTGTGCGTCTGGTCCATACGTAGGCAATGTGTTAGGATATGTAGAATGCAAAAGCTCGGGTGAATACCCGGTCTGTCAGGGAGCGGTAAAAGGTGGATGGCAGGCGAGCGCGGGAAAATGCGAACGGGCACTGCACGCCACAACGGGCTCAGCAGTTGGAGTTTGGCACTGGTTTGAGCAACACCTTCTGGAGTGAGGAAGCTCTCCTGGAAGACATAACTTCGCTGAGCCTCGGGTATGCCGTTCCAACGCCCACACAGCATGGCAGAATTCCATAGGCACTAAATGGAAAAGTATTGCGACGCTAAGAAGAATTAAAGTGCCGATAGGTCAAGAGCCATAGCTGAGCTTATATGTGTGCTCTGTGACTCGCCATCTTGCCACCCGCCAACTGTCGCGGCGATACTAGCGGGTTGAAACTTTTAGTACTGTATTCGTATGGATCAGAGAGTGAACTGTGTTTGTTTGGTGCAATAATAACCTAAATTTTACCAGAACTTTTCCATCATTTAATCATCCTCACAACTAACATACACAGGGTCCTTTCCAAACGTTGTGCAATCCGAGTGTCCCGAAATGAAAATAAAAAATTGTGTTAATAATAATTATTTGCAGAACTAGCTATATTAGAATGGTGTTTAAAGAAATGTTGTGTTAATGAACGCCGGCCGCGGTGGTCTCGCGGTTCTAGGCGCGCAGTCCGGAACCGTGCGACTGCTACGGTCGCAGGTTCGAATCCTGCCTCGGGCATGGATGTGTGTGATGTCCTTAGGTTAGTTAGGTTTAAGTAGTTCTAAGTTCTAGGGGACTAATGACCACAGCAGTTGAGTCCCATAGTGCTCAGAGCCATTTGAACCATTTTTTTGTTAATGAACCAGTAAATGATTAGCGAAGGTCTAACGAAGTCGAAAGATAACTTTAGTATTGATATAGCAGTGAAGTTTATTATTTCGAGACGGGTTTAAAGGCATTTAAATGAGCGGTAACTAAGACGAAAAGAGTAGTAACTTAAATACTGGATATCTTGAATGAATAATAAATTCAGTAATCATTTTTTTTAGATACAGCGATCATAACAGTTTCTTGGCCCTCCTCCCTCATTCATTTGAATTCTGAAGTGTTCTAAATTGGTTTGACCAGCAAAAGTTAAAGTCAATATAAAAGTCAAAAGTTATCAGTGTTTTATCATTATCAAAATTGACATTTTGTGTGTGGCATGAAAGTACAATTTCTAGGGTAACCTATGCCCGATTTTAACCAGCTTAATAGACAGAATAAAGTTTTGTAGTAAATATTATAGTGTAGTGTTATGTATTCATGATATTCCATATCAGTACTGAACGTGAAACTATCAGTTCAATAGATTTTCTGGTTCTAAAATTCTACTATATTATGCAGTGTTACAACTTGTTGTTTGGCATGAATATATACCAACTTGTACAGGGAAGAAACTCAGTTAATGCCTAATTAGGCTGGCGACCGTATTATTGTCACGTTGGTAGCACCTTCTGGTTTGTTTTTGATCCATCCTGACGTGTGATTGCATTTCGAACTTACTTGATGAATCATTGTTATTACAGAGTGGATGTCAGTCTGAATTGCCACCATTTAGGTACACACGGTCGATATCTACGCGAAAATCCTTTCTCATAAGGTGAATACCGCTCACTTACCATAGCACAGGCTTAACGAGTACTGTGTCAGGGATTACAGGGCTGACCACAAATTTTAACCTTCAGCCTCCCGAGTGTGAATCCCTACTGCTAACCAATGCGCCACCCTTGTTAGTGTCATTGGCTACTTGTGGCGCTCATATCCGATCGCTGTCGGTTAGGACAATTTAACGGCCACTGTCTGTACACAATGTCACATGACTGCTACTGGTACAGCATTGTCTGTAGACACGTTGGACATTCAAGTAACAGCAGCCGGCCGAGACAATCCGCAATTGGGAAGTAACCGAGTTTGTGACTTTTACGAGTTCCTAACCAGGAGCGAATTTTATAATTTCATGTATGTTCTTTGATGGTTAAGTTTCTTGAGTTTCTGCGTGTTAATTTAATACCTAATAGACACCGCGTGTTTTCGTTTATGCCGGAAAGTAAACCATCTTTCTTACTTATATTACAAGTTCCTAATCAGGGGCGAATTATTTAGTCTCGCCTGAGTCCTTCGGTAGTTCGATTTTTAAATCTCTGCGCATTAATATAATTTATTAGACACAGTTATTGCGTTTTCGTCAGTGTCCACAGTAGAGTTCCGCAGCAAGTGTCGATAGTCCGTTTGTCTCAGTGGTGCAGTTTTACACAGTTTTTACACTACTGGCCATTTAAATTGCTACACCACGAAGATGACGTGCTACAAACGCGAAATTTAACCGACAGGAAGAAGATGCTGTGATATGCAATTGATTAGCTTTTCAGACCATTCACACAAGGTTGGCGCCGGTGGCGACACCTACAACGTGCTGACACGAGGAAAGTTTCCAACCGATTTCTCATACACAAACAGCAGTTGACCGGCGTTGCCTGGTGAAAACTTGTTGTGATGCCTCGTGTAAGGAGGGTAAATGCGTACCATCACGTTTCTGCCTTTGATAAAGGTCGCATTGTAGCCTATCGCGATTACAGTTTATCGTATCGCGACATTGCTGCTCGCGTTGGTCGAGATCCAATGACTGTTAGCAGAAAATTGAATCGGTGGGTTCATGAGGGTAATATGGAACGCCGTGCTGGATCCCAACGTCCTCGTATCACTAGCAGTCGAGATGACAGGCATCTTATCCGCATGGGTGTAATGAATCGTGCAGCCACGTCTCGATCCCTCAGTCAACAGATGGGGACGTTTGCAAGACCACAACCATCTGCACGAACAGTTCGACAACGTTAGTAGCAGCATGGACTATCACCTGAATTGGTCAGGAATTCACTAAACGCAAGATGCGGCTACACTCAAGTGTGTGGCGTGGACTGGCCGGTTTTTTGGGTTAGATGGCCTTGCGAAAACACAAAAAGGGCTTCTTTCTGCAAGGGTGCAGACCGAACACAGGATGAAAGTAGATACAAGAACCATCGGTACAACAGTTTTAAATTGTCATATCTGTGTTGGGAAAGTCTCAGAGCTCCAAGCGCTTATAGAAAGCACTGACGCTCAAATAGTTTTAGCCACTGAAAGCTGGCTAAAGCAGGACATACGTTAAGCCACACTTCTTGCGAAGAACCTAATGGTGCTCCGAAAGGATAGGCCAAACACAATAGGCGGTGGCGTGTTTGTTGCTGTTAGAAGTGGTTTATCCTGTCGCGAAATTGAGGTGACTTAATGGGGACAGAGGTCATTTTTGGCCACCGAATTGAAATAATTATTGGATGCTCTTACCGACGTCCCAATTCGTATTATACTGTTGCTGAAAGGTTCAAAGAAAATATCCTACATATACCCTATTCATTAAATTATGGTTGGTAGTGAGTTTAATGTACCCTTGATACGTTGTCGAAAATACATGCTTAAATCCGAAGATACGCATAGAACATCATCCCGAATTATGCAGAATGCATTCTCTGAGAATTATTTCGAGCAGTTAGTTCATGAGCCCATGTGTATAGTAAACGCTTGTGAAAACGCACTTGACCTCTTTGCAACAAAAAATCCTGAGCTAACAACAAGCACCAAAACCGATGTAAGGATTAGTGAACGTGGGATAGCCGTAGCGAGATTGAGTATTGTAACCCCCAAAATCCTACAAAAATAAATGAAAAATATAATTATTCAAACCGCAGATAAAAATTCACTCAACGCCTTCCTGAGAGAGAATCTCAACTCCATCCTAACTAACAGTGTACGGGTGAGTGTAGACCAGATGAGACTTGCATTGTAAGATATAGTATGGGCAGCATTTGAAAGATTTATACTAAATAAATTGGTACACAAAACGGGTCACAACAATGTTGCAGAAACAACGAAAAAAGCTTGCCAAATTTAAGCAAACGTAAAGTCCCCAAGATTGGCTATTTTTTACAGAAGCACGAAATTTAACGCGGAATTAACTGCGAGATGCTTATAATAGTTTCCACGATTCCGTTGCTAAGGCAGAGTTACTAAACACAGCCATCCGATACTCCTTCACCAAGGAAGGCGATGTAAATGTTTCAGAATTCGCATCAAGAACAGCTGTCGACATGAGCAACTTTGATGCAGATAACATTGAAGTAATGAAGCAACTTAAATCACTTAATAAAAGCTAGTCTTCCGCTCCAAACTCTATACCAATTAGGTTCCTTTCAGAGTATGCTGATACAATAGCTCTATACTTAACAATCGTATACAAACGTTCGAACGACGAAAGATCCCTATCCGAAGACTGGGAAGTTGCACAGGTCACACCAATATTCAAGAAAGGTAGTGGAGTAATCCACTAAATTACAGGCCCATACAATTAACGTCGGTATGCAGCAGTACTTTAGAATTTATACTGTATTCGAACATTATTCATTGCCTCGAAGAGGTCTATTGACACACATTCATCACTGATTTAGAAAACATCGTTCTTATGAAACACAACTGGCTATTTACTCACACAAAGTATTGAGTGCTATTGACAAAGGATTTCAGATTGGTTCCATACTTCCAGATTTCCAGAAGGCTTTTGACGCTGTACCACACAAGCTGCTTGTAGTAAAATTGCGTGCTTATGGAATGTCGGTGGAATATCGTCTGAGTTATGTGACTGGATTCGTGAATTCCTGTCAGAGAGGTCGCAGTTCGTAGTAACTGACGGTAAGCCTTCGAGTGAAACAGAAGTGATTTCGGGCTTTCCCCAAGGCAGTGTTACAGGCCCTTTGCTGTTCGTTATGTATATTAACGATTTAGGAGACAATCTGAGCAGTCGTCTTAGGTTGTTTGGAGATGATGCTGTTGTTTATCAACACAAATTGAAAAACCGATTAGAAAGATTATTTGTGTGGTGCAAAAATTGGCACTGGACCCCAATAACGAAAAGTGCGAGGTCATCTGCATAAGTGCTATAAGGAATCCGTTAAACTTCAATTACACGATAAATCAGTCAAATCTAAGAGCCGTAAATTCAGCTAAATACCTAGGAATTAAAATTACGAACAACAAACTGGAAGGAACAGACAGAAAATATTTTGGGGAAGGCTAACCAAGGACGGCGTTTTATTAACAGGACATTTAGAAATTGTAACATGCCTACTAAAGAGACTGCCTATTTCTACGCTTGTACAATACTGCTGCGCGTTGTGGGGTCCTCACCAGACAGGACTGACGGTGTACATAGAGAAAGTTCAAAGAAGAGCAGTTTGTTGTGTATTATCGCGAAATTGGGTAGAGACTCACTGAAATGATAGCGGATCTTCTCACGAAATTTCAAGCGTCAACTTCCTTCACCAAATGCCAAAACATTGTGTTGGCGCTGACATACATAGGAAGGAAGGATGGTCATAATTAAAATAAGGCAAATCAGAGATCCCACGTAAAAGATATACGTGCTGTTTTTTCTTCCGCGCCCTGTACTGGATTCGAATAACAGAGAATTACTCTGAACTCTCTGCCAGACACTTAAATGTGATTTGGAGAGCATCCATGTAGATGTAGATATACATACAACATATAGGGTCACTACAGTACATTCATTGTGTGGATGTGACACCTCGTTTGTCTCGTCTCTTCGCCGATCCATGGTGATACGTAAGCGCTGAAGCATGACATGGGCACATAGTTACGATGGTACATTATAGAGAGCTTTACAGAACTAGCAGTTGTCTCTTTTAAAGGAGTAACATGTACCTTATCCTTGAACTTACTTTTCTGTTTCACGTAAGATATTTAATACCGTTACATATAATGATCCACACATAACGAATGACTAAGTGGGATGTATACTGTGACATGGTGCAGACAAATTTAACATGGTGAAACATAACCACGGGTAAACTGTAGAGACGCCCTCGGCTGACTTCTTGACGATCTACCCAAAGAGGTAGCACCGTTTTGTTTCTCCGCGTACGTCGTAACAGCAATCAATAGGGTTCTCCGAGCATAGGAAGACAGCCACGGCCCAGGGTGTCCGTGGAGACACGAGACCTAATCAGCGGCGTCCCGGGGGAAATTGCCAAAGTTGCGGGCCCCGCTTACGTGTTCAACAGAAACTAAACAATCTATGCTTGTCCCTGACGCTGCCGGAGTCCGCTATTACGTAACAGATCTGATGGGAACACACTTCTGAATGCTTTGGGTACCTCGGAAATTACACCACAGAGCAAATCAACAGTTCAGTTACACAGGCATTAACACGTCTACTCTGCTATATGAGGAGAGCTTACTTTCTATTCCTTAATAACTAGAAAGAAATTTTCGTTATATTGTACAGAGTGGCAATGAAACTGGAGCCTCAACGTGTAAGACTCATTCCCATAACAGAGATAATCGCCAATCAACACTTTGCGAGTGACACGTAGATGAAAGACACTAGCCGTAAACTGCTGCTCTCAAAGGTAGCTCATTTACTGCACAGCACAGTGAAGTGCTGATAGTAATTGCCCACAAATGTGAAGATATTGTTAGAAACTAATGGTTCAAATGGCTCTGAGCACTATGGGACTCAACTTCTGAGGTCATTAGTCCCCTAGAACTTAGAACTAGTTAAACCTAACTAACCTAAGGACATCACAAACATCCATGCCCGAGGCAGGATTCGAACCTGCGACCGTAGCGGTCTTGCGGTTCCAGACTGCAGCGCCTTTAACCGCACGGCCACTTCGGCCGGCTAGAAACTAATGACGTGATGAAATAAGACATATTCGCCCTCCACATATACAGACAGCGTGAATGAATATTATGGGTACACGAGAAGGAGACGAGTAAAGGACGATTAAACAAGAAAATTATCTCCATAAATCAGGGTCTCCTATTGTTTCCCCGATACGATGTATTACGACTGAGTACGAGAACACATTAGGACAGATTCCTCGAGGATCCAAACTGCGGATGTGAAAACGAGCTTCAGAACGTCTCCTCATCGATGCCCGTACATATTCAAAAATACCACGAGTGTTGGGAATGCACTGATAATCGTCTACAATGCTTCCCAAAAGTACATCGACACTATCTACAGGGCTCGAATACACCAAAACATTCGTATACCCCACACAAAATGTCGGGGAGCCTGGTAGAACACGATACTAACGAGCCACGACCGAGAGACTTTCGTGAAAACGCTATGTACTAGTAGTCAGGTATCCGGAATGATGACAAAGTCTAACGAGAGCGGTTTATCAGTTTGTAACCGACGCCTAAATTGCGGAGTTTCGACATAAAAGTAGACTTAGATGTTAACAGTTTTCTAACTTTGGTGTGACTTTTCAGTCTTTCACAAGGGATCTGCAGCAAATACACTTCTCGGGTTTTCTGCTGGATCGTATTGTGCAAATCACACAATATTTCATCGATGCAACTGCTCGACATATTCAGTTGGTGGTAGTTGCTGCAAGACACGACTGCTTTATGTATCGACTGCTTAAGAAACTGACTCGAACGCCACCTACACAATCTGTGGTGTCTGAACAGATTATTCATGGGTAAATATTTTTGCAAATGGGATCCATTGTCTGCCATTGTTTGTCACAAAAGTAAATTGTATTTGCCATGATTTATTATTCCAGTCTACTTGCACAACAGGGTTAATATCGGCACAATAGAGAAAATGTTGGAGGTGAAGCCTGTAATTGGTTTGGGAACAAAATTGTTGTACCAGAGTACTTGCCGCTGGCAACAAACTTCACACTTCACTCTCAATGCTACCTCGGGTTTGTTTTTCCGGCACTGATAGTGCTATATGTTAAGGCCAGGAGGTACCTTGAAAATGATTTTTTTAACTGGTGCTTATGATGGTTTTTTAGTTTGCTTTGTGCCAATATACAAGTGTTTTTGACAAAATCCTTATTTAGAGCTCCTAAATGTCAGCATAAATGGAAGCTTTCAGTAAGACATGCCCATTTTTAGCTCTGTGACTTTCCTTCTTTTAATTAATAAGGCCAAGGACATTTATTTCCGTTACTTTGAACTTTCACTTACTTGCTACACAGTTTGCTGTCGTGAATTTCGTTTATTTCTATAGTAATACAGGGTGATTCAAAAAGAATACCACAGCTTTAGGAATTTAAAACTCTGCAACGACAAAAGGCAGAGCTAAGCACTATCTGTCGGCGAATTAAGGAAGCTATAAAGTTTCATTTAGTTGTACATTTGTTCGCTTGAGGCGCTGTTAACTAGGCGTCAGCGTCTGTTGATGCTAAGATGGCGACCGCTCAACAGAAAGCTTTTTGTGTTATTGAGTACGGCAGAAGTGAATCGACGACAGTTGTTCAGCGTGCATTTCGAACGAAGTATGGTGTTAAACCTCCTGATAGGTGGTGTATTAAACGTTGTTATAAACAGTTTACAGAGGGTGGGTGTTTGTGCAAATGGAAAAGTTCTGGACGGCCGAGAACGAGTGATAAAAATGTAGCAGGCATTCAGCAAGCATATGTTCGCAGCCCAGGAAAATCGACTCGCAGAGCTAGCAGAGAGCTGCAAATTCCACAATCAACTGTATGGAGAGTCCTACGAAAAAGGTTAGTTATGAAAACTTATCATCTGAAATTGGTTCAAGCACTGTCTGCAGCTGATAAGATTAAAAGAATCGATTTCTGTGATTTTATCCTTGCTCAGATGGAAACAGATGAATCTTTCGTTTCAAAGATTGTGTTTAGTGATGAAGCAACTTTCCACACTAACGGGAAAGTCAACCGTCACAATGTCTGTATATGGGGCACTGAGAATCCGCGGGAAACAACTCAGTATGAACGTGACTCGCCTAAGGTGAACGTTTTCTGTGCCATTTCAGCGAATAAAGTTTTTGGTCCCTTTTTCTTCGAAGGTGCTACTGTAACTGGACTACAGTATCTGGAGATGTTAGAGAATTGGCTGTTCCCTCAGCTCGAACAAGAAGCACAACAATTCATATTTCAGCAGGATGGAGCGCCACCACATTGGCACTTATCTGTCCGTAACTACCTGAACGTCAACTACTCGAGGCGATGGATCGGCCGCCAGGCAGCCCGTGACAGAGCACTTCATCACTGGCCTCCAAGAAGCCCTGATCTTACCCCCTGCGATTTTTTCTTATGGGGGTATGTTAAGGATATGGTGTTTCGGCCACCTCTCCCTGCCACCATTGATGATTTGAAACGAGAAATAACAGCAGCTATCCAAACTGTTACGCCTGATATGCTACAGAGAGAGTGGAACGAGTTGGAGTATCGGGTTGATATTGCTCGAGTGTCTGGAGGGGGCCATATTGAAGATCTCTGAACTTGTTTTTGAGTGAAAAAAAACCTTTTTAAATACTCTTTGTAATGATGTATAACAGAAGGTTATATTATGTTTCTTTCATTAAATACACATTTTTAAAGTTGTGGTATTCTTTTTGAATCACCCTGTATTTAAATACGTGCGTTTTTGGTTCCTGAGCAAAGAAATAGCGGCATCGATCTCCTTCGAATTCAAGAGAATGTCGGAGAACTGGAAGAAAGAGTATAGTGATCATAATGAAAACAATATTGGGTTAGCGTATCGCATGCGTACTATGGAAAAAGGGGTTAACAGCAGGGAAAACCTCATGGGCATTATGAATTTGGCAAGTTATCCTACAAAAGTTCAGATATATTCATGTAATTCTATAATGCATGGTGCTTGTAAATCATTGTCAGATATATCTTAGACAGGCGTAGTGAAAGAAGCTGTGGACTTAAACGATGAGTGTGTAGCAGGAACGGTAAGTGCAATAAAACTTCAAAATCAGCTTCCCTTACCTTCTGTTTTCATACCTTGATTTACTCCTACCTTTTGTCTGAAAACTTTTATCCCAGAGACACTAAATTCTGACATTCAAATGTCTACATCTACATACATACTCCGCAACCCACCATAAGGTGCGTGGTGGACGGTACCTCGTACCACAACTAGCATCTTCTCTCCCGGTTCCACTCCCAAACAAAACGAGGGAAAAATGACTGCCTATATGCCTCTGTACGAGCCCTAATCTCTCTTATCTCTGAGGTCTTTCCGCGAAATGTAAGTTGGCGGTGGTAAAATTGTACTGCAGTCAGCCTCAAATCCTGATTCACTAAATTTCCTCGGTAGCGATTCACGAAAAGAACGCCTCCTTTCCTCTGGAGACTCCCACCCGAGTTCCTGAAACATTTCCGTAACACTCATGTGACGATCAAACCTACCAACAACAAATGAAGCAGCTCGCCTCTGAATTGTTTCCATGTCCTCCCTCAATCCGACCTGATATGGATCCCAAACGCTCGAGCAGTACTCAAGAAGAGGTTATATTAGTGTTTTATAAGAAGGGAAAGCAGAAAGGTGGAAGGAGTATATAGAGGGTCTATACAAGGGCGATGTTTTTGAGGACAATATTATGGAAATGGAAGAGGACGTAGATGAAGATGAAATGGGAGATATGATACTGCGTGAAGAGTTAGACAGAGCACTGAAAGACCTGAGTCGAAACAAAGGTCTGGGAGTAGATAACATTCCATTAGAACTACTGACAGCCTTGGGAGAGCCAGTCCTGACAAAACTCTACCAACTGGTGAGCAAGATCAATGAGACAGGCGAAATACCCTCAGACTTCAAGAAGAATATAATAATTCCAATCCCAAAGAAAGCAGGGGCTGACAGATGTGAAAATTACCGAACTATCAGTTTAATAAGTCACGGCTGCAAAATACTAACACGTATTCTTTCCAGACGAAGGGAAAGACTAGTAGAAGCCGACCTTGGGAAAGATCAGTTTAGATTCCGTAGAAATATTGGAACACGTGAGGTAATACTGACCCTACGACTTCTCTCAGAAGGTAGATTAAGGAAAGGCAAACCTACGTTTTTAGGATTTGTAGACTTAGAGAAAGATTTTGACAATGTTGATGGAACACTCTCTTTCAGATTCTGAAGGTGGCAGGGGTAAAATTGTTGTGGCGTAACAAGCTAGTCACGCCACACTGAGGAGGAAGCCGAAAGGCACGCGTACACACACGCCGACTGGCGTCAAGTCTGGAACAGGATAAGTTATGACTGCTATAAAGAAAATACGTCTGTGGAATATACTTCACTTTTAATCACTCCTTGTGGTACATCTCTCTTGATGAGACATCTGGAGATTGTGGCGATACAAGTGACTCTTTATATACAAGCTATTTAAGGCTAATGGCGCCTTGCTAAGTCGTAGCCATTAACTTAGCTGAAGGCTATTCTAACTGTCTCTCGGCAAATGAGAGAAATGGCTTCGTCCGTATAGTCGCTAGCAACGTCGTCGTACAACTCGGGCGAGTTCTCGTACGTCTCTCGAGACCTGCCGTGTGGTGGCGCTCGGTCTGCGATCACACAGTGGTGACACGCGGGTCCGACATGTACTAATGGACCGCGGCCGATTTAAGCTACCACCTAGCAAGTGTGGTGTCTGGCAGTGACACCACATTCCTCCCCTGCAAATCTGCGAACGGTCGTGTTATAAGGCGTCCGCCCGCCGTGGGGAGGACCCCATGTTGACGTACGCGATGAGGTGGGGAGCCTAACAACAGGCGAGGCTGTGCCACCCGCACCCGGCCATTCGGTCCGAGGGGAGCTAGGAAACGCCTGAAAACCTAGTCCAGGGTGCACGTCAACATGCGGTGTATGCGCCCGTAGAGAGACCGGAGGGGTCGAAGGGTCGACCTCCATGTGGTCGGGGCACCCGACGGGCGAAGACAACATCTGGTCTGGAGCGGGCAAGAGGTCCATGGTGGAGGACAGCCGGTCATGGGAAGCGAGCGGCGGCGCGTGACCCAGGGAGGCGCCAGGCGGTTGCAGCGACGCGTCCACTGCGGGCGGCGCCGGCGGGAGAACAGGCGGCGGCGGCGGCGCGTCGCCATGAGGCAAAATGGAAGGCAGCGTCGGTAACACCTGGGGATGAGGCGAGCCAGTAGATGGGTCCCCAGGGCGCTGACCGGACGGCACCGTTGCTGAAAGCAGACGGGGAGCGGCAGAACCCAGGCGACGACAGAGGCGCAGCTGATTGAGAAGCCGACGCACCTCACCAGAGGCCCCCAAAACCAAATACATCGCGCGGCCGAGGCAGCGAAGAATGCGCCCTGCGAGCCAACGCCGTGAACCGCGATAGTTGCGATAGAAAACAACGTCGCCAGGAGCAAAAGCAGTAGTCTGCCGCTGCACTGGAACCTGATGCGGCGGATGCAGCAAAGACATCAAGGTTCGATGAGGACGATCGTGGAGCAACTCAGCCGGCGAGCGACCATCGCGGGGCTGAGAGCGATACGAAGACAAAAAGAGCAACAATGCGTCCTCCCTAGAATGCGACTCTTTCAACTTCAACATCTGTGACTTGAAAGTCCGGACCAACCGTTCAGCGGCACCGTTTGACTGAGGCGAAAACGGCGCGGATGTCAGATGTTGAATACCGTTGGCCGTGCAGAATGACTGAAATTCTGCGGACATGAATTGTGGGCCATTGTCGGAAATAATAGTCTGGGGAAGACCTTCAATGCAAAAAATAGCGGACAACGCTTGGATGCTGGCAGATGACGTCGTGGAAGACATCCGGACAACAAAAGGAAAATTACTGAAGGAATCCACCACAACCAACCATCGAGCATTCCAGAATGGACCAGCAAAATCGATGTGCAAGCGTTGCCAAGGGGAAGTGGCTTTCGGCCATGCAAAGAATTTCCGCGGTGGGGCGGAATGTTGTTCGGCACACGTCACGCAAGAAGAGCACATATTCGCAATCGCAGCATCGATTTCGAACCAAGTACAGTGCTGACGAGCAAGTTGTTTCGTTCGCACTATACCCCAATGTCCTTGGTGAAGAAGCCGTAAGACAGAGGACTGTAACGAACGTGGGACCACGACTCTGGATTGATCATTATCCGAACGCAACAACAAAATACCACGTCGTACAAGAAGTCTCTCCTTGTGAGCAAAAAATCGGCGAACCAACGGATCCTCGATCCGTGACTTTGACAAGGGCCATTGCGTAGCAACAAAACGCAAAACAGTAGCAAGGACAGGGTCAGAAGCTGTGGCCGTAGCGACACGACGAAAATCAATCGGAAACGAGTCGACCACGTCATCGGTTTCCGCATCAATGAACATGCAAGCAAGTTCGGAAGAATCGAATGCTTTATCCTCAGCAACAGGCAAACGGGACAACGCATCAGCGTTGCCGTGCTTAGCAGTGGACCGATACAAGATATCGTAGCGGTAGTGCGAGAGGAAAAGAGACCAGCGAATGAATTTCTGCGCTGTACGTGGAGGTACAGGCTTGTTCGGATGAAAAAGATGTCAAAGGTTTGTGGTCTGTGATGATGGTAAAGTGACGACCATACAAGAAATCATGGAACTTAGTAACACCAAACACGAGAGCTAAAGCTTCTTTCTCTATCTGGGAATAATTGCGTTGCGCAGACGAGAGCAATTTTGAAGCAAAGGCAATAGGACGATCATGCGATCCATCTTTGTGCGCAAGCACAGCACCGATCCCGAATTACGATGCATCGACCATCAACAAAAGTGGTTTCTGGGGATCGAATGGCGTAAGGCAAGTATGAGAAAGCAACGCCGATTTCAACTGGCGAAAGGCGCGTTCGCATTCCGTCGTCCAGACGAACGGAACACCTTTATGGCGTAAGCGATGAAGCGGAGTTGAAATGGAAGAAGCGCGCGGCACAAACCTGGCATAGTAGTTAATTTTTCCCAACACACTCTGGAGCTGTTTCAAGTTCTGTGGCGAAGGCAACTCCTGTATGGCACGGAGGTGCTCTGGACTCTGATGTATGCCTTGGGCATTTATGACATGACCCAAATATGGTAAGTCACGAGCAAAAAACACACACTTGTCCTTCCGCAAGCGAAGACCATTTTGTCGCAAGACCTGAAATAACGTTCGTAGGTTGGCTAAATGTTCGGCTTCTGTCTTTCCGGAGATCACAATATCGTCCAGATAGTTCGCAGCAGTAGGGACCGACGCACAAACAGTTTGTAAATATTGCTGAAACAATGCAGGGGCGGATGCACACCCGAATGGCAGTCTTTTGAAGCGATACAAACCAAGATGCGTGTTAACCACCAATACGCGCTGGGATTCTTCGTCCACCGGTATTTGCAAGTACGCATCTGCTAGGTCCAATTTCGAAAAGTATTTACCCGGGCACAGTTTATCAAAAAGATCTTCCGGGCGGGGCAAAGGAAAAGTTGCAGTCACAAGTTGTGGATTCACAGTTGCCTTGAAGTCCACGCAAAGTCTCAATTGTCCGGAAGGTTTTGGCAAAATTACTAAGGGTGAGGCCCAGAGAGAAGCCTGCACACGTTCAATTACACCTTGAGATTCTAAACCGTGTAACGTTCTTTCGACCTCATCACGCAATGCGTGGGGAACATTGCGCGCTCTGAAAAATTTCGGTTGCGGGTTCACTTTCAGTTCCAAATGTGCTTCATAGTTCTTAGCGCAACCAAGGCCCGGTGCAAAAATGTCTGCAAATTCTTCACAAAGACGAGAAACACTGGCGGAAGGCACAGTCTGATTCACTGATAGGACCTGATTTACTATAGACAAGTTAAACAACTGAAATAAATCTAAACCAAACAAGTTCACTGCCGTGGAAGAACGAAGAACGTAAAATGACACAAGTTTTGTTTGTCCCTTGTATGTGGCAAGAAGGCTGCACTGTCCTAACACAGGTATCTGCTGTCCTAAATAACTATTGAGCTGAACATTTGCGGCACGCAACGGAGGGTTGCCCAGTTGTTTGTATGTGTCTTTATTGAGCAATGAAACTGCAGCTCCGGTATCGAGCTGGAATGGTATCACTTTGCCTCCAAAGTCTAAGTCTACAAAAAGTTTATTGTCCTGCTGACGACAAGAGCGACTTTCACGTGCAATTTGAACTGATACAGGTACCGAAGCACTTGCGACTTTACGGGAGTTCCGGCGACGTCGACGCACACTTTGTGTGGGACGAACACAGTCACTGTGAGATAAAGGAGCACTGGACGGGGTGGAATTAACGACATGAATGTCCATGGGCGACGGTCTATAAAGGCACATTTGCATGCCGAGCGTGAGTTTCCGCGGAAACGCGAAATATTAATTAAATAAATAATCAGTGACAAATAAATAAAGCCTATTGCACACAACTGCAGCGCTGTGTCGCTGATAAAACAAAAGCATAATTACGTTACTCTTATGTTTGATTAAGGAGGGAGAGCTCTGGTAGAAGTGGTGCGAGAAGCACGTATTTTATTTTTATTGTCTGGCACACCGCCATATTTTCATGTTATAGAAGAATACTGCGAGTTGCAACCACACTAGGCACTCGATTCTGAAAAGAATTTGTATTTGTAAAAGTAAGTAGGATTATGAACTGTAGGCAATTTCATTGAATATATCTGATTTAACTAACTATGTAACTTTTTTATGTTCAGTAGACAATCACCTCTGTACGACGTATTGGCATGGCTGGCAAATCATTGTAATATTGAGATTAGATTATGAGTCCGTACCTACCGCAGCAGTCTTTGGAAACGATTTGATTATGAAGTCCGATTATTTCAGTTTTATTTCACGGTCAACTACGAGTAACATTGCCTTTACCAAATAGCCATTGTCAAGCGTCTGATTCCGAATAATTAAACGTCCACGTTCCAGATAAGGAAATATCAATTACAACCAATCACAATCATATACATCACAAATAGTGAATAATTGAAATATTTTAATTATTATATTTTATTTTATTTATTTTATAGGTCCACGAGCCTGATTGTCCCTGGTTCGATTCCGGCGGGAAGCAAAGGGCCTGGAATAGTTGTGATTGTCTGATCTAAGCTTTTTCTGGCAAACACTTTGAACATGTCCTTTCTTATGACAGTAAAAGCAAATAGCTTGGTGTGCGGGCAATTGTCACGCGAATGTCTAGTTGCACACCGCGGGCATGATTTGAGCACGGCATTGGCCTGCTTACGCGGCACACGTGTTTGCGAGCTAGGCTGCAGCTGCTCGGACATGCGTGAGGGCCGCTTAACGTCCTGTGCTGCGTGCCCGGCGGGCCGGTTAATGTGACACACTGCTGGCGAAGATTCAAATGATTCCTGAGCAAAGTCAAGTGTGTCTTGCCTATCTAAAATGTCTATCACTTGTTGAAGGGAGGGATTTACTAGTTTCAAAATCTGTTCCCGTATGCGAACATCAGAAACGTTCCGTGCAATTGCATCACGCACCATAGTATCTGAATACGGAAGTCCACATTCACATGCAAAATCACAATCCCTAGTAAGTCCTTGCAATGTTGCAACCCACTCCCTATTAGTCTGACTGGCCGTACGTTTGGTACGAAAGAACGTATACCTTTTTGCAACTACATTAACTGTTTCTTTGAAATAGGCCTCTAAAGCAGACAAAATTTCTTCGTAGGACAGGGTTGCTACGTCGCGTCGGGGAAACAATTTCACTATCACACAGTAGGTGGACACACCGACACAAGAAAGCAAAAACGGCTGCCGCTCATTACCTTGAATTCTGTAGGCGGCGAGATGGAAGCTGAATTGTCGGGACCATTCTGTCCATGTCTCGTTGGCCGCCTCGTAGGGCCTAAATTGAGGTGCAACAGCATGGTGTGGCTGCGGTAGCGATGAAGCGGCGGCGGCCGCATCGTTTTGCAGCGCACGTTGACCCTGGACGAGCCGTCCAAGGGCATCCAATAACGCCTGCGTCTGCTGATTCTGCAAGCAATAAAATTCGGACAGTACATCTGGCGAAGCCATGACAAGTAATGTAAGCAAAGCAAGAAGAACGAAGACCGTTTTTACGCTCGTCGCCAATCTGTTGTGGCGTAACAAGCTAGTCACGCCACACTGAGGAGGAAGCCGAAAGGCACGCGTACACACACGCCGACTGGCGTCAAGTCTGGAACAGGATAAGTTATGACTGCTATAAAGAAAATACGTCTGTGGAATATACTTCACTTTTAATCACTCCTTGTGGTACATCTCTCTTGATGAGACATCTGGAGATTGTGGCGATACAAGTGACTCTTTATATACAAGCTATTTAAGGCTAATGGCGCCTTGCTAAGTCGTAGCCATTAACTTAGCTGAAGGCTATTCTAACTGTCTCTCGGCAAATGAGAGAAATGGCTTCGTCCGTATAGTCGCTAGCAACGTCGTCGTACAACTCGGGCGAGTTCTCGTACGTCTCTCGAGACCTGCCGTGTGGTGGCGCTCGGTCTGCGATCGACAGTGGCGACACGCGGGTCCGACATGTACTAATGGACCGCGGCCGATTTAAGCTACCACCTAGCAAGTGTGGTGTCTGGCAGTGACACCACAAAAATATAGGGAGCGAAAGGCTATTTACAATTTGTATAGAAACAAATTGGCAGTTATAAGAGTTGAGGGGCCTGAAAGGGAAGCAGTGGTTGGGAAGGGAGTGAGACAGGTTTGTAGCCTCTCCCCGATGTTAATCTGTATATTGAGCAAGCAGTGAAGGAAACAAAAGAAATATTTGGAGTAGGTATTAAAATCCATGGAGAAGAAATAAAACTTTGATGTTCGCCAATGACATTGTAATTCTGTCAGAGACAGCAAAGGACTTGGAAAAGCAGTTGAACGGAATGGATAGTATCTTGAAAGGAGGATATAAGATGAACATCAACAAAAGCAAAACGAGGATAATGGAATGTAGTCGAATTAGGTCGGGTGATGCTGAGGGTATTACATTAGGAAATGAGACACGTAAAGTAGTAAAGGAGTTTTGCTATTTGGGGAGCAAAATAACTGATGATGGTCGAAGTAGAGTGGATATAAAATGTAGACTGCCAATGGGAAGGAGAGCGTTTCTGAAGAAGATAAATTTGTTAACATCGAGTATAGATTTAAGTGTCAGGAAGTCGTTTCTGAAAGTATTTGTATGGAGTGTAGCCATGTATGAAAGTGAAACATGTACGATAAATAGTTTAGACAAGAAGAGAATAGAAGCTTTCGAAATGTGGTGCTACAGAAGAATGCTGAAGATGAGATGGGTAGATCACGTAACTAATGAAGCGGTGTTAAATAGGATTGGGGAGAAGAGAAGTTTGTGGCACAACTTGACTAGAAGAAGGGATCGGTTGGTAGGACATGTTCTGAGGCATCAAGGGATCACCAATTTAGTATTGGAGGGCAGCGTGGAGGGTAAAAATCGTATAGGGAGACCAAGAGACGAATACACCAAGCAGATTCAGAAGGATGTAGGTTGCAGTAGGTACTGGGAGATGAAGAAACTTGCACAGGATAGAGTAGCATTGATAGCTGCATCAAACCAGTCTCAGGACTGAAGACCGCAACAACAAACAATCGGTCTCCTTTACAGATGAACCACATCTTCCCAAAATGTACCAATGAACCGAAGACGACTATCCGTCTTCCCCACAACTGCCATTACATGCTTGTCCCACTTCATATCGCTCTGCAATGTTACGCCCAAATATTTAATCGACGTGACTGTGTCAAGCGCTACACTACTAATGGAGTATTCAAACATTACTGGATTCATTTTCCTATTGATCTGCATTAATTTACATTTATCTATATTTAGAGTTAGCTGCCATTCTTTACACCAATCACAAATCCTGTCCAATTCATCTTGTATCCTCCTACAGCCACTCAACGACGACACCTTCCCGTACACCACAGCATCGTCAGCAAACAGCCGCACATTGCTATCCACCCTATCCAAAAGATCATTTATGTAGATAGAAAACAACAGCGGACCTACCACACGTTTTGGGGAACTCCAGACGATACCCTCACCTCCGATGAACACTCACCTTCGAGGACAATGTACTGGGTTCTATTACTTAAGAAGTCTTAGGAAACGTGCGTGAAGTGACCATTTAGTTTTAATTTTCTAGCTATATTATAGAGAACAATTTAACAATATTACTGTTTCAATATATTATTCCAAAAAGCGTCAGCTAGGTACCAAATACTTGTAAATTTTTTGGAATCCAATCGTAGTGCTCTGCTGCTAAATCTTCCTGATTAAAAGTACTTTGCAGGCTGCCAGTTTAACATGGTGGAGACAGAAGATACCTTCTACTTTAACAGTTATACAGAGCAGAATCAATAAAGTTCCAGATGAAGTGTCATTCCATAATGGTAGCAAAAGCACTATGCTCTTTCCCTGCAGGCAGTAACCGCTTGACAGATTTTTGCATCTGTTGTCGCATTATGCGTGTGTGTGTGAGCGCCTGCGCGTTTGCATGTGTGCGTGTGTGTGAGTGCGTGTGCGTGTGCTTGTGTGTGTGTGTGTATGCTCACACATGTGGATAAGATATCAGACTTCCCCTATAATTTCATCTGTGACGTATATATACTATACTAAAAGATGACTGAATAGATGATGACCGAAGGCGAAAATTAAAATTAAATATACCACGGTAATGTATATGTGCCGTAATCGACGCTGTATCTCCCATTGGAGCTACTTGAGCGTTTCTTTTTTGTTCATATAACAAAACAATAACGAATCATCGTTATTGTCCAACAGAGTATACGGAACGAAATTCACAAACACTTTATGCCCTGATGTCAAGATGTCCCCTGTTTACTATAATTGTCAGCTGCGTTGCGAAGTTGTTCTGCAGCGTCACATCCTTCGGGCGCCAAAGTTTACAGTTTTGCGTTTTCCTTCTATAACTGTACGAAGTTTGTGAACATTTTTCCAAACACCTTCGTGGTGCGGCTTCTATCTTTGCTAGAGTGTATTTTTAGGTAAAGAAAGACACATACGAAGATCCAACGCCATCTAAGAAAGAAGGAGTGATTATAGTGAGAAATAAAGGACATGAAAATAAAACTATACTTGTATTCCAAGTATTTTGCTATGGGAAAAGCGTATTATGTGCATTATGGTCTTTTCAATTTCATTCAAATTATGGACATATCGAAGACGTTCATTTTAGTGTGACATGAAAACTGAGTAATTTCCAATCGGCGTTCATAGAGGAAAATAAAAATGAAGGTGGAACTGCAAGAAAACGGTAATGAAACGTATGTACCCACGCAGTGAATTCTGTATATATTTCACTACTCACTGAGAGATACTGAAGCAACTGTGTTGAATGTCATCCACGTCAACCCCACCAAAAACTCTGAGTATCTCTGTCACGAGTCATCATCAGAAATACATCGATTGTTAAGTAAAGTGAAATAGACAAAACCTAAACCTCTTATAATGTTTACAAGATATTGTTTGAAGATTTTAGCATACATTTTAGTAGCTTCAACGTACAATGAAACTGAAGTCATTAAAAAACCTCTTCAGGGACGACGAAAGTGTAAAAAATTACACCGAATATAGATCTCTTGAAATAAAATCACTATTTTCTACTGTTCGAAGTGTTTTTGCATTTTTATACTCCGCTCGCAAGTACGGTGAGCGTTTTTCAGAAATATTCTGATCGCTGGCGCAATTAGCTTCGACAGTACTGAGCGCGATAATTTCAGCCTTTGAACGGCGCCATTTTGACCGTCACAGCCAGTCGCCATGAGTGGCGGCTTTCCACGCAGCGCTAAAGTTACGCGGCGCAGCCGCTTTCAGTGCCATCGGGCGCAATGGTACAACTCGTCGGTCATGAATATGAGTCATTTGTCGAGGAAAGTTTAAAATTCGGTATTTTTTTGCTTGTCTTTTTTTTCTCGCGTAGCCGTTAAAAAGCGGTATTCTGCACCACACATAAAGTTCGACACACAAAACGAACGATAAAGTAGTGAACTGATGACGAATTCCAAACAGCTGCAACTCAAAACACAGGGCTACGATCCGTTACATAGCTCAGCAATAGCGATTAGTCGATGCGCAAGGAAGGTGAACTACTGTTTTTTGTTTACTTGTTTATGAAATGTTTACAGAAAATGATAGACAACAGCCGTGAAATTACCTCTTACTTTTAAGTGAGCACACTAGAAATTATGTAACCTCAAATATTGCAATCACTGACACTTTGTTGCATCTTTTTTTACATCATATACGCGATTGGAAGTAGTTTACCGGAAATGCATGTGCTGTAAATTCGACCATCACTTTCTTCCGTGCCCTATACTGGTAAGAAGCATTATGCTGCGAACGTAATATACCCAATTCCCCTCTGCCCATACTGTCATCTGACGGGCCACAATTAAACGCTGTTTGCTGTTTCGTCTTGATTTGAAATTCTGGTGAACAGTCCTTTGTAGTACTTTGTAGCCTTAAAACGTAACATGATATTTATACAGTTGTAAAATATTATGTGTTACTGATGAATGAGAAACAGAATATCTGACGTTTACGGGAAGAGAACTTCCAGCTTAACCACCTAAGCGCACTTCGGGGAGACACTGTGTACAACGTAAGGTTTTAGACAGCGAAAGTTCTACGCTCTACAACTTACAGACTTAGATGAGATTTTCCTATGATTGCTTCAGTGTAAACTATAATTTACAGACGCAGAAGAGATCTTTCTGTAATTGCTTCAATGTAAGCTTTTATAGATTCAGTTCTGCGGTCATTTTCTTTTCCTTTTCCCCGCTTAGGTATAATCCTCATTTCTAGTTACTTTTTGCGGATGTAGTTACTGGTACGTGCGTATTCTGTTACATTTCGTTTCAACAGTCATTTTCGGAAAATACGTTAACAATGACTGTACAATGTTCTTTTGTTACAGGCCACCCAAGGTCTTTACGGTCAGAGCTCAGTAACTGTATCACTTCAAAGTTAATTTAAACGCGTCTTAAGTGACAAATCTCACTGAGGGTAGTTTCATATATGCTTCGTCAGAGCAGACGTTAAATTGACGACTCTAGTGTTAGTTTTACCTCCATACAGTAACACCTCATCGTAATTTAGGTGGTTGACACTTAAAAAAGGAAGGGTAGACTCTAGGAGTACTGAGGCAGAAGCTCAGTTGTACAGAGATTGTTTTTGAACATTACACATTACACCCACTGAGCAAGTCAAAACCATTGGTGAAACAGCGTAGGTTAACATTGCATTCTTTTCGACAAGGCATAACGCAAGTTCTGAAAAGCAACTGCTTCTTAGCACCACATCAAAAAGGGGAGTACTGATAAATGTTAGTGGTTTCGTTCTTCAGAATATAATTCCATTCGTGTGGTTATTTTGAGAAAAGTTTTTGCGTTCTTTATTTGCATCTTGTGCCATCTAGGGGTTGCAGTGCCAATGAAGAGGTGAAACTTATGACATACACACGATAGGTGCTCATTTTAAACCAATTCTTAACTTTCCTATAACCTAATATCCTTATTTAATGTTAAAACTTGCACTGTAAGTGTTATAGGTGCATATTTTCAGCCAATTCTTAGCTTTCCCATAACTTTATATCCTTAATTAATGTCACCACTGGCGCTATAAGCCAAGAGAATCGGATTAAAGTATTTCCTGCTCAAACTGTTGTAAGCTGTACAATTTCTCCACCCGCCAGGGAAGATCCGACATCTATACATGTGATAAGACTTTCATATTCGCTGTCATACTCAAGCCCTTACGAACAATAAAGAGAGAATTAATTAGGATACCCAAGTAACAGTCCTAGGGGATACAAAGCGTAACATTGCTTATTTGTCTTAGATATTTTCCTGGAATAAAACATTTTGAACACCTACATACTTAAAACCTCCTTAATTTTATTTTTAATTAAATTTAGTCCTATTGGAATATTCATCTTCAAGCTCTTATTTTTTTCTGGCACGGAATTGAATCTAGACACTATGTTATTCAACACATCGCCTGAAAATCATTTACAGACATCTTTCAACGAGAAAAACAGGATTGTGAGCACTTATAATTCATAACACTCTCTGGTTTTCAATTATACGCGTTACAAGAGTAGACTAATGATGTGGCAGCCTCCATACCAGCGCGAGTACTCACGTTAAGGGTAGGAAACATTTTGTAATTGCATATCCGATTGTTATAGTAGGCACGCATAAGTTTCTAACATAGCACATTAAGAAATAGGATATCGCAATTCGTGTTACTGCTTGGAATTCCTCTCAAGGGGTTAGTAATAGTGCTTGTGGAGCTGCCTGATTCATATCCATAAGAGAAACTAAAACGCGACTACCCACACGTAAAAACTTGAGGACAGTGCTTTTGTTGAAGCTGCGTCTTTGGTGCCAGTTCGGTTTAAATTTTGTAAATTTCTCAACATTTCTGTCTCTTAACATCTATAACGTTATAGGTGATAAAACGTATGCTGCTATAGATTAGTTGGTAGGGGGATTTTCCGCTGTTTCTGTAAACTGTAATTTCAAACAGACTATCTCAGTGCGTCCTGGAAGAGCATAATTTTTCAACTACCATTTGGCAGCAGAGACAGAAATGAAATTAAAAGAGAACTGGAATTTGCGCACCTAGGCAGAACTTGAGGTCTCTCAGCTCGTATTAGAACAGTTAAAGGAGGAAAGAGAAACTGACATGGAAAAAAGTAACTGGTAACGGGCTAAGAGTAATCTCTCTGCAGAGCTTAATGTCGAATTAATCAACAAATACGACATGCTGCATGAGGTGGGAGATCAAGAGCTTCAGCCAGCAGTATAAATGGAAGCATGGTGCAGGAGATGTATAAGAAGAAAAGTTTAGCTCGATCTTATAGTCAGACAGGAAAAAAGAAGGCTTTCTTCAAGGTAGCAGCCTTGGAAGGGATGTAAGTGCACAGTTGCAAGAAAAGTTATGTTCACAGTTGACACAAGTGCGAGCCCCGACACGGTCATAGACGACATTAAGTAGTTAACTAGGTATCTCAGTCAGGAGGATAGGGTACTGATTAGTTAGCAGTGGCCTGGAGACGTTTGGAGCGGTATCTAAGCCCTCAAAAGTCGCTGTTTCCAAGCTTATTCAGCAGCATTTTCAGCATTTGTGAAAAAAAATTCGTGTTATTGCTGGTGTGAGTAGGACTTCTTTCTTAGTTTAACCTCTTCATCCAGAAAGGCATTAAGGGGCTCCGGAAAGGCTCAAAATCATGAAAAGTTCAATTTTTACTTTTTTGCGTTTTCTGAATCTGCAGACTATTACCTTTTATTAGATACATAATTTATTCAATTCCGAAGACTACAACTATTTTTAAATTTTTTTTAAATGTGTTATACATGGGCGTGACCCATTGTGGCGCTGTTAAACTGCTGTCAAATGGTGTTATTATTAACGTCCGTGTTGATCAGGTACATTTTAGTGATGTGAGATAAAGTATGTGCTGTGGCTAACGTGTGATGGTTCAAGGAGTAAGGGGTAAGGGGAGTAGCTTACAATTGGTTCGCCTCCTACTTAAAGAACAGAAAGCAGAAGGTAATCCTCCGCAATACTGAGAGTGGTAATGATGTTCAGTCCCAATGGGGCACTGTTAAATGGGGCGTTCCCCAAGGGTCGGTACTGGGGCCATTGCTGTTTCTTATTTATATAAATGATATGCCTTCTAGTATTACAGGTGATTCAAAAATATTTCTGTTTGCTGATGACATCACCTTGGTAGTGAAGGATCTTGTGTGTAATATTGAAACATTATCAAATAATGTAGTTCATGATATAAGTTTGCGGCTTGTGGAAAATAATTTGATGCTAAATCACAGTAAGACTCAGTTTTTACAGTTTCTAACTCACAATTCAACAAGAACTGACATTTTAATCAGACAGAATGGGCATGTTATAAGCGAGACGGAACAGTTCAAGTTCCTAGGCGTATGGATAGATAGTAAGCTGTTGTGGAAATCCCATGTTCAGGATCTTGTTCAGAAACTAAATGCCACTTTATTTACCATTAAAACAGTATCTGAAATAAGTGACATTTCAACACGAAAAGTAGTATACTTCGCATATTTTCATACGCTTATGTCAAATGGTATTATTTTTTGGGGTAATTCTTCTGATTCAAAAAGGGTATTTTTGGCTCAAAAACGGGCTGTTCAAGCTATGTATGGTGTAAGTTCGAAAACCTCTTGTCGACCCCTATTCAATAGTCTGGGAATTTTGACATTGCCCTCACAGTATGTATTTTCTTTAATGTCGTTTGTTGTTAGCAATATTAGCTTATTCCCAAGAGTTAGCAGCTTTCACTCAGTTAATACTAGGCAGAAATCAAATCTGCATGTGGAACGCACTTCCTTGACTCTTGTGCAGAAAGGAGTGCAGTATTCTGCTGCATCCATTTTCAATAAGCTACCACAAGAACTCAAAAACCTTAGCAGTAGCCCAAACACTTAAGTCTAAACTGAAGAGTTTCCTCATGGCTCACTCCTTCTATTCTGTCGAGGAGCTCCTGGAAGAGCTAAAAAATTAAGCAAATTCCAGTGTTACATTCTTGATTTTCTTTATTTAAACTAACGAGTTGTCGCCTGAATATGTTTCTTATATTTCATTCCATCTGTTTCTACAATCGTGTTATAATTTCATGTATTGACTCGTTCCATGACCATGGAGACTTCTCCTTAATGTGGTCCCACGGAACAATAAATAAATAAAAAAATAAATAATTAAATAAATATATATCGCTGGTGTGATTGTCGATTGTTTCATGTTTATTTACTCTGTCGTTATCTCGAAAATATTCGTAATTAATTCTGTTTCTTGAGTCTCTGTTTTGTTGAAGTATAATAATGAGTAAAAGTAAAGTTATTAGAAATCCTCTGAAGGCTTTTAAGAAAAGGAGAAATGTTGGAAAGCCAAAGGTATTTAGAAACATGGGAATGAAGATAGGTTCTAACATGGTACGAGCGATGCTTGCTTTAGACAAGGAACGCGCTTCGGGCTGTAGACAGGGCTGTAAAGAGTCTACAAATACAAGCAAGAGTAAACAGGAGGACGAACAAGAGGAAGCTGGAGGAGGAGTTTGCAGAGTATGAAGATAATCCATCCTATGGACCTGGTATGCACTAAAAAGTTAATCCAATCTTTGTCGCTCGATTCCCAAAACTTTTATTTTCTCATACTAATTACATGTTTTCTAAGGATCTTCCAAACATATTTGTTTCAAACTTTCAGTAAATGTTACACAGTACCTTCTGCATAATTTAACACAGCCTTTTTCCAAAAAACTGTATATTATTGAATATATAAATAAAAATTGCAAAAAAATGTTGTGAATTTTCATTACAATTGAAAAAAAAATCATCTTTAATAAGTGAACTAAAATTTTGTAAAATCCCTGTCTTAAGTTGTAGCCCATATTCCAATAAATAATCTGTAAAAAGTTCAACTTCCTACCTCAAATACATTGTGAGGAAAGATGTAATTTATAAGCGTTATTTTAACATTGCAAGTATAGGGCGTTCCGGAGCCCCTTAATGAAGAGGATTAAAATAAATGTCGTTCTAAAACTGAAATACACAGAAATAAGAGTAAATTTCATATCATGTACTAAATAATATAGACTTGAAAAATAAATGTTATAATCTTCATATTTACTTGTCTGAAACAATAATAATCATCATCATCAGCATAAGCACTTAAGACTGATTATGCCTTTCAGCGTTCAGTCTGGAGCATAGTCCGCCTTATAAAATGCCTCCATGATCCCCTATTCAGTGCTATCAGTGGTGCCTCTTCTGATGTTAAGCCTATTACTTCAAAATCATTCTTAAGCGAATATGTAATTTTCCTCATTATACCTCGTGCAAATATAGGAACAGAAGAACATAATTTATCAGTTTCCCATCCCAGAAAAATTAGCAAGAAAGGAGGAATCATGACGCAATAATCACATATCAGAACTAAAGTTGAAAATGGTTTTATTTGGAATATCGCATTAAAGCACTTGTGTGTAAGCTGGTGCCTAACATCATAATTACGATTATTATGCTTTTGCGGATCACCACTGATATTATTTGCGTTGTTAAAAGTCTGAACTAAAGCTGAGTACAGTAGTGGTCTCGTCCTGTTCTGTGGCTGGTCGTCCCGTCTCCCGTTTCTCTACATTCCATACAGCCTTATGTCTGGTGTCTGTATTACTGATTTCTTGCATTGTATGTATGTATCCAGATACTTTAAAAAAACATTCTTCAGTAACTCTGCATACTTTTTGTAGTTTGCAACTACTGCAGGATCTCTACTTGTTCTTGGCAACTGAGACATTTCCTTTTTCCTTTGACAAGATTCTTTAATCCCTTTAATGACTCATGGTTTGTTACATGACAGTTTGCTGTCCTGTCTGATCAGCTATTTTCAAATAATCATATTAATTTACCATAGAAGAGATTGCATGTTATGTTAGCATTAGAATCAATAAAAATTTCATCCCAGGCCATCTGTTGTAGACTACTCTTTAAAAAGTGGCCATGTGGTCATTATATTCTTATTGAGTTTCACTGAGGAGTGTCTATTCTGTAATGCATTATATTATTTGTCTTAAGCGTGCATCACAGTGAGACAGAGCATTTGTTACTGGATAAATTCTTTCGCTTTGTGCTTCACTGAAGAAACATTACAATTAGAGTCCTACCGTCTTTATCCTCCTGTGATGGAATGTCAGTCGTATTAAGAAAAAAAAATAGTTTCGAGTAGGGATTGCTGAATGTTTTATGTGACAGAGGTAATTGGCTGTCTCAGATGTTAATGAGAGGGGTAACAATTTTTAAATACCACATCTTTTAACGAATTTTAGTTTACAAGAGGTAAGTTCTCGTTCATATTTGGTGGAGTGCTACCTGCTGACAGCATCGTTCTATTAATTTAGATCTGATCTGATTGCCGCACAAAACAGCACTGTGTTGGTTCACTTGTCGTACGATAATCTTTTAGTATCGTTAAAGGAATGTACCGATAAGAGGTTAAAGAATCTGCAAGAAATACGTTACGTGGGCTGCAGGCAAAAGCAGGTGAAAGGCAATTCAGGTACTTCAGATATTCCTGAGCATGATACTACGTGGCTTCCTTTTCTGTAAATATTCCTTTGCCCACGCCCTCGACACTTCTCCTGGCCGTAGGAACTTCCCAGGTTGGCAGATATTCAGATTTCACCGTCAGCACTTAAGCTGTCTAAGGTTCTACGCTAAGCTATCTGAAGCACCCAGAAACTGTCTTCTCCACTCTCTCTCCGACGTTTTGGAAACACTAGTTTGACAGCAATCACCTACAGAACATACCCCTCACACCTCGTCCCTTTTCTAGTTTATCGTCTCCATTTAATATCTGCTGGGACTTGTTGCTTCATATCCGTTGTGGAGAAACAGCGATATGGTAGTAATTTACGGTTTAATACATCTCGGCAGTGTTATATTAAGGGGCTCCGGAACGCCCTATACTTGCAATGTTAAAATAACGCTTATAAATTACATCTTTCCTCACAATGTATTTGAGGTAGGAAGTTGAACTTTTTACAGATTATTTATTGGAATATGGGCTACAACTTAAGACAGGGATTTTACAAAATTTTAGTTCACTTATTAAAGATGATTTTTTTTCCAATTGTAATGAAAATTCACAACATTTTTGCAATTTTTTATTTATATATTCAATAATATACAGTTTTTTGGAAAAAGGCTGTGTTAAATTATGCAGAAGGTACTGTGTAACATTTACTGAAAGTTTGAAACAAATATGTTGGGAAGATCCTTAGAAAACATGTAATTAGTATGAGAAAATAAAAGTTTTGGGAATCGAGCGACAAAGATTGGATTAACTTTTTAGTGCATTCCAGGTCCATAGGATGGAGTATCTTCATCCTCTGCAAACTCCTCCTCCAGCTTCCTCTTGTTCGTCCTCCTGTTTACTCTTGCTTGTATTTCAAGACTCTTTACAGCCCTGTCTGCAGCCCGAAGGCGTTCCTTGTCTAAAGCAAGCATCGCTCGTACTATGTTAGAACCTATCTTCATTCCCATATTTCTAAATACCTTTGGCTTTCCAACATTTCTCCTTTTCTTAAAAACCTTCAGAGGATTTCTAATAACTTTACTTTTACTCATTATTATACTTAAACAAAACAGAGACTCAAGAAACAGAATTAATTACGAATATTTTCGAGATAACGACAGAGTAAATAAACATGAAACAATCGACAATCACACCAGCGATATATATTGAACCATCACAGGTTAGCCACAACACATACTTTATCTCACATCACTAAAATGTACCTGATGAACACGGACGTTAATAATAACACCATTTGACAGCAGTTTAACAGCGCTACAGTGGGTCACACCCATGTAGAACACATTTAAAAAAAAATTTAAAAATAGTTGTAGTCTTCGGAATTGAATAAATTATATATCTATTAAAAGGTAATAGTCTGCAGATTCAGAAAACGCAAAAAAGTAAAAATTGAACTTTTTTTGATTTTGAGCCTTTCCGGAGCCCCTTAAAACGGAAATGCCAAGTTTCATCACAGGTTTGAGTCAAACTCAAACTGATTCTCCTACGACTGACTGAGGGGGCCAGTTCAAAAACGGTAAAAAGCGAGGTCAGATCATTTACAAAGCGAAATGGTCAATTAAAGCACTGTGGTGACAGCCGACGAACTGAAGACCATCTTTAATTTGCCGATCGGTTGGGCACACAATGTAAATATTTTAAGCACACTGTTCTCGCTATTTCACTTTAGCTGGCATTACATTGCCCCCTACAGTGAATATTTGGAAACAAATTGAGGTTTGACCCTATAGACACATTTGAAGATGATTTATATTGTACATTAGAATAGCTACTGGTTACCTTTTGTAACTCAATTTTAGATTTGCATGTAATAAACCTTTCTCAAATAACTGTTCTTGGGGTTCTCAGTGGTCCTAATTGCACGAGAAAGAAAGTAATAACTATCGTAACTGAAGTTCTCGTTTCGAAGTATTTAGTGTTTCACTACAACAGGGTTAGATTAACTTAATATTCCCACTATTCACAGACAGAGGAAGTAAAGTGAGCACTTCTTATTTGTCATGTGCTTGCACTTGCTCTTCTGTAAGTACGTCTGCACTTAGTTTCCTTTGGACATAAGTCGTCACTGAAATATATTTCATAACACAGAATTTTGTAAAACTTATTTCGTTAATAGCTCAAAACCAAAGTAATCAGACCACATGTTTGTAAAAGTGTTTTTCATATGCACACCGTACATTTATCTTATATACATAGTAAACTCCTCTCTAAAAATTCCTCGATCCGCTTACATGCGCGTTTCTGCAATTCACTGTACAATGCTGCGAATTAAAATTGTAACGTAAGAATGGATACCAAATAACGATGTAGTACTTAGGATAAAGTGAGGAGAGATGGCACATATTCCTAAAACACTGTCTGAATTCTGTAAAAGTGCATACGTAAAAGGATAAATGCCAAACGTTTCGCACAAATTTCTCGTCTATGAGAAAATAAAACATCAATGAAGTTTTAGTTTAAAGTAATATCTAAAAAGACTCTACTTTGACATATCTCCTGCTATGGTAGTTAAGATGACGCGTAAAGGATAGGAGAAAAGTCCTCATAACTGTACTTTGGAACTGGTTCGTTTAGTTATAAAAACAAAGTCTGGCTTACTGGTTTACAACTGGAATTAGAAGGATCTATTACAGCTTCAGCCAATGGAAACAATGAAGGGGTTAGAACAAAATTTAATTGTTATGAACGATTGTTGCTACTGATATGAATGTTGAAACTGAATATAAAGCTCATAGATATGTATCTAACAAAGAAATAAGGCAGGGACTATTTCAGGCTACTTTTTCTTGTCAGTTCTACAACAACGGGCACATATGTTTCTGTAAACTGAACAGCTTCATGCAGCCACCATTTGTACTCTACACATTGTAGCCAGTCAGGTTAAAGTTCCAGACATTCTACACATTCATCTTCTGTTGTGTACATAGTTCCGCGTAGTCGGCGCATACACAACTTTCCCACTAGAACGCGCTGCACTAAGCACAACAGCGCAGGCGCAGCACTCACCCGTCTCCGCACTACGAGATGGCGCTGCCATAGAGACGGACCAAATTCTGTTTCCGCTGATCTGCGTATTAATATGTAAAGCAGCCAGTGAGATTGCTGCTAACGTAGAACCTTTTCTCCTTGCGGATCACACTCGCGCAGTGGTACATGAACGCGCGAGGTATTATAACGCGTGTACAGACCTCCGACTAGTCAGTCTGCATTTGTCTGCTCCAGTCTGTACCAGTCTGCATTTGTTTGCAACTGTCTGTACGAGTTCTACTTTTGGGTTTACCAGTCCATAGCCAAGTTTCAGTCTGCGCCTAGTAAGATTACCATATTCCTGTACATAGCCATGAAGATAAATGTATAGACGCTTTTGTCAAGTATCAGAGATATATGTGAGAATAAGATTAACGTCCCAATACCAAAAGAACTTCAGATTGTTAATTGTAAATAGCATCCAGAACCAAGTTAAGTACATTTTATGGTTGTTATTATTTTAATAAATGTGTGTGAAAATTAATCAAGTTCTGTTTAAAGTTGGTCACTGTCAATCTGCTACTCTAAGCGTGCAAGTGGCATTTCTATCGTCTGACCTAATGGCTGAAGATAAACACGCCACGATAAGACCACGAGACTTATTGCTGACACTCGCCTACTTCGTTAGAGCGACAAGTCAAATAATCTGATGGTGTGTGTACTGAAGGTCTTACAGTACGCACATATCATCTTCGTTGAATTCCTCTGACACATTGTAGTGAAGACCCCATTCCTGCTCATTGTCATCATCAGATGCTGATTCTAATTCCAGTCTCTTCTGTTACTCTTTAGAAAAGTCTGGACGTTTCTTTGACTACCTAGATTCATTCATCTGTGTTTAATGAGGGTCATTTTCAGCAGGTCTATTATTTTTTTTTTCGTGTTTTCTGTTTGCCGGTGTAAGCTGGTTACGTTACGTAAACATCACGTTGCTTCCTTTTTGAACCAGAAATCTTTAAGTCTCGGCGAAAAGAAGAGGTAGTTTTCAGGCCTTTTATAGTGTTAACTGCACATTCTGTTTGGTATTGGATGCAAAAACTGGAAATGTGGATTCATTTATTAAAGTCTTCAGCTGAACTTTACGTACGTGCACCTGGGTGAGGAGGAAAGGATTGAAGAGATGAACATATTCACGGAGAACATTACTCAGAACATTTGGTCTCAGCATAAAAGATAAGCCTATTCTGGAATAGCGTCAATATTAAGTAGATATATCCTTTTAGTTCTAAATGCTGAAAAACAATTCTGAATATCAGCAAATCGAATCTATGCTGAATTAAATAATTCCTCAAATGAGGTCTAGAAATATTTTTGATGCCGTTGCTCAGCGTCATGAACTTCGGGGAAACGTCTTTCCAATATGTCTTTAGCTGCTTGAAGGCAACACGGCACAGAGGCCGAAGATAATACAACATATGAAACAGTAGGCAGACTACACTGATGTCATTATCTCTGGCTACTTCTAGCCAACTGGCGTTGTTCAAATGCGATGCATGGCCATCCAGGATAGGAAGACTTTTCCTGAAAGCTTTCTGGGAATGAAGTGGTTGATAACCAGTCCATAAACGGGTCTGCGATAATGTAGATCACTCAGGCCCCATTTTGATGGGTATCCCTCTGAAATTCTGGGTTGCTGTACACGTTTTTCATTATGCAGTAAGGGGGTTGCATTACAGCAAGTCAAAGCAGTAATTTTCTCGCCCCCGTATGACGATGTTATAGCTTTAATAACTTTGCTACCCGAAGGGGGAAAAGGAGGAATTGTATAATTTGTTGAGTTGGTATAAGGACATTTTCTCATACAAGTTCTACAGGTCGGTGGACTTTTAAAATTCAGTTAAGGTGAGGCTACACGAGCTTATCTGAACCATATGTGATTGCTGTTGCTGATCTGGAAGCAATGCGGGATAGGTGAAAGCAGATGTTATAAAGGGATGTTATAATGGGATATTGTGCAACAATGTAGGAGTGATTACAGCAATCAGATTGTAATTATTAAAAAGAACCACAAGGATAACTTGGTCAGAATAGTTTTAGAGGGTTGCAAATTGAATAAGCTTACAATAAGAGAACTAGATCAGCCAGAGAACAAGGAATAATTATTACAGATTCTTGAGTTTCTCCCGGCGTATTTGATAATCAAAATAGCCACGGGTGTACTGCCGGTCTACAGTGTCCAACGGGCACAATATTTCGGCGATCATACATGTCGCCATCATCAGGTGAACTGACGGACTGAGCTCCTGTGAACGTGCCGGCACGGAGATCCGTACACTATGGCTGCTCAGGTGGAACTGGGTTCGGTCGCGGCGGCGGCGGATTTAAATACCCTCCGCCCGCGGCGCGCTCACTCCGCCGTCCGCGCCCCGCGCCACGGTCGCGCGGTGGAACAGATTGCGACGGCGTCTGAGATGACGTCGGTGTGATGGCTCCGTCCGCCGTGGTCGTCACAACTATACATTTGCTCGATTTACTCTTGATTAACCCAATCGCTGGTTCCCAAGCCTTGCTAAGATTATAGCCACAGTCACGATTTATGAGGTCGTCATTGGTGCGAATTTCGATGGCCTCTCTAACAACGCTGTCCCAGTATCTCGACGTCTGTACCAGAATCCTTGTGCGTTCATACTCCATAGCGTGATTTTCCGACAAACAATGTTCAGCGACCGCCGACTTGCTCGGATACATCAGTCGAGTGTGCCTCTGGTGTTCACGGCATCGATCCTCGACGGTACGCATCGTCTGACCAATATACGACTTGCCACATTGACACGGAATCTGGTACACGCCGGCCTTCCTCAAACCGAGGTCATCTTTGGCGCTCCCCACCAGTGCACGAGTTTTATTCGGAGGACAAAACACCGTTCCGACCCGGTGTTTCTTCAAAATGCGGGCGATCTTTCCCGCGAGTGCGCCTGTATATGGGATAAACGCAGTGCCTACCTCCTCCCTCGTGATTTCATCCATATCCACAGGTTGTGCTGTAGTGGTTGGGCGGAGAGCACGTTGAATCTGCCACTCTGAGTACCCATTTTTTCGAAATACAGTTCTCAGATGTTCCAATTCCTGGGGTAGACTCTCTGCGTCAGAGATAGTGCGCGCCCTATGTACTAGAGTTTTAAGTACCCCATTCCTCTGTGAAGGGTGGTGGCAGCTGTCTGCGTGCAAATACAGATCAGTGTGCGTTGTCTTCCGATACATCCCACGACCTAGGGTGCCGTCAGGCCTTCTCTTGACCAAGACGTCAAGGAAAGGTAGTTTACCCTCCATTTCAGTCTCCATAGTGAATTTGATGTTGGGGTGTATGGAGTTTAGATGTGTAAGGAAGTCAAGGAGTTTATCCATACCATGTGGCCAGATGACGAAAGTGTCGTCCACGTAACGGAAAAAGCAAGTAGGTTTCCATTCGGATGACGACAGGGCTTCCTCCTCGAAGTTCTCCATGTACAAATTCGCTACCACCGGTGAGAGTGGGCTACCCATGGCGACTCCCTCCGTCTGTTCGTAGTATTCTCCATTAAAAAGAAAATACGTGGAAGTCAAAACATGCCTAAAAAGTTCAGTGGTCTTATCGTCAAACTTCTGACTAATCAATTCTAGTGACTCTCGCAGGGGTACCCTCGTGAACAAGGAAACGACGTCAAAACTCACCATGATATCTGACTCACCCAACGTGAGGCTATCAAGGCGTTTAACAAAATCCATGGAATTACGGATGTGATGAGGGCATTTACCGACGTAAGGACTTAATATTCCCGTCAGGTATTTGGCCAACAAATATGTAGGTGCCCTGATGTGGCTGACAATGGGGCGTAATGGTACCCCCTCTTTGTGAACCTTCGGGAGTCCATATAGTCTAGGCGGTACCGGACGCTAAGAAATTGTTACCCCAAGGTAACAGGAAAGACGAGAAAACGGAGCGTTGGAGAACGTGTTTTTCGGAAGAGTGTGTGTAGCAGCTGACAGACTCCGTCTATTGAAGTTACGTATATTACGTGGTATAAAAGTATGTAGATGTCATTGAGGAGTATGTGCACGTGAACAATCTAGCCAGGCCGATGTGCGCTCACTTGGCTGCTTCTGACAAATGAGAGCGGGATAAACATTGCACTACCTCCCACCAGAGGAAACGAAAAGTATCACACCTAGCAAAGTAAGCGAGCTATTGGCGGCAGGCAATTTTGGGCTACTCTCTACTGGTCGTGGTGGTATTAAGCATATATTTGTGGTTATTAGTGTATTTTCAAAGTTTATCAAATTGTATCAGATACCGAAAGGTAACAGAGAAACTCTGATAGTCAAAGTGGAAAGGGATTTAATTACAGTTGTAATGAAACCAGAAAGCCTGTTTCCTGAAAACGGATCACAATTTACGTCTTGAATGTGGAATGATTTCATGAATAATCAACCCATCAAACACAAAGATATCGGTACACCGCCTGGAAATAACCCATGTGAACGCTATGTGCGAGAAAAAGGGGACACAGTTTATCATATTATTTGAAGACTTATTACATAATGTTAAAAATAATGCTACAGGGTACAGGCCATTAAAAATCTTGATGTGATACAAGCCGAAGTTCTTACTTGCTGAGGTCGCAGATTTCCACCAGGTCAGGTGGTAACGGTAGCTAAAGAGATGGGGCAGTAAGGACTCATATGGAGTGAATGGAATATGAAAGAAAATTGCGACATCATAATTGTTATATGACGATTACGTACATGACTAGGAACCGAATCTTTGTAAAACTAAAGAAAAATGTAGTGAACTAGATGGAGAAATAAAAAAGCCCTTTGAACTATCCTACATACTTTGATGGATGTGAGGTCCGCCAGTCATGCAAAACACCGTTTTCCTCGGTTCCCAAACATGTTTCCGCACCACTGTGCCATCATCAGGGGGTTTTCGTTTTTATTTATTCTGCAATGTGAACGTTTTTCTCTAATGATTATAAAATTATGTGCATGTTTAGTTCAAACAACAGATCGTTTCTTTTTGTAAATACCTTTACATTTGGTGTGCATGAATTTTCTGGATCACTTGCGTGTTAATTACTACAGGTAGGCCGGCCGGAGTGGCCGAGTGGTTCTAGGCGCTAAAGTCTGGAACCGCGCAACCGCTACGGTCGTAGGTTCAAATCCTACCTCGGGCATGGGTGTGTGTGATGTCTTTAGGTTAGTTAGAGTTAAGTAGTTGTAAGTTCTAGGGGACTGATGACCTCAGCAGTTGAGTCCAATAGTGCTCAGAGCCATTAGAACCATTTGAACTATAGGTAGCTTGTCATCTGCAGCCAAACAAGGTTGATGAGATTTTTTTTTCTGGGAGTTAACCTATCTTCTATAACGTTTTTATTTGTAAAGTTCGTTTCACGAGGTAAATAGTGTGCCCTTTCAAAGTGTAGAGTATTCGTTTAAAACCTGTTTTCCTTCTGCTATTGCCTTCTGTATATGGAAGTTTTCCTCAATGGTCAGTTTGCTGTAAAGGCTGTGGCTGGGACTTAGTATTGTTAGGTCTGTTTCTATTGTGATTGGGTGGTGATTGTTGGCTACAAGGTGGTAAGCAAATGTGCTATGGGAGCTGTTGCTTTTTAAAGCTCTGAGACCTTCTGAATATCTTGTTTTGAAGTTTCTGCATGTTTGTCCTATGTACACTGACTGGCAAGTGTTGCATGTGAGTTCATATATTCCTGATCTGTTAAATTTGTCCATGGGTGTTTCTTGTGTTCTGATCTTTTTCTGTGTTGTGTTCTCCGTCCTGTATCCTATTTGGAGTCCCTGTTTCTTTAATATGTTGCCTATTCTGTGAAGAACATTGTTATTGTAGGTGAGTTTCTGCCATTCCGTTTTGTGTATGTGTTGTTGGGCTGTTGTGTCTTTTGTGTGGTCATGTTTGGAGTTGTTCTGTGCTGGGTGAGTATTTGTTTGTGCGTGGTGCGTTCATTTTTGTGCTGTCTGCATATTATTTGACTTAGCTTGCCTACCATATGTGTAGTATAACCATTTTCTACTGCTATTTGTTCTATTGTGTTTAGTTCTTGTATGTAGTTCTGTTTCTTCATAGTTGTTCTTTTTAATCTGTGGAACATGAATCTGAAGTGTCAATGGGTGGTTTGATAGGTTGTGAATGGTAGTGCTTGTGGTTGCCAGTTTCTTGAATATTGTGAAGTTGTATGTGTTGTTTCTTTTTGGTATGGTGAGATCTAGGAAGTGTAGTGTGTTATTAGTTTCTGTTACTATTGTGAAGTTAATTTTGGGTGTAAGTTGTTTATTTAGTTGTATAGCTTTTCTGTGTCTGTGTGTGTGTGTGTGTGTGTGTGTGTGTGTGTGTGTGTGTGTGTGTATGTGGTTCATCATTCAGGCATATTATCGACACAACGGAACCAATATATAACTTTGTAGTTCTTTGGTTTATTATGTGTCTGAAGATCATATTCTCCAGGTTGTTCATGAATATGTAGTTAGGAGGCCACTGATTTGTGATCATATTGGCAGTCCTTTTTGTTGAGAATAAAATTCTTTGTTCAATATAAAATAATTTTGTGATGTTATGGTCTTGAGTATGGTTTTTATTTCATTGATGTGTGTGTCTGGTATGTTTCCTTGTTGTTTCAATCTTTGTGTGATGATGTTGATTGTTTCATTTATTGGTATGCAAGTGTACATTGATGTGACATCAAATGATATGAGGGTTGCTGCATCTCGTATGTGTATGTTCTTGATTCTATTAAATTCTTTGAGATTTCCAGATTCCTGTTATCAAACATGTAAAGTTTTTTCAGCAGTGTGTGTGTTTTTTGGACTAGGTGGTAGGACGGAGCATTTCGGAAATTAATGATGGGTCTTAATGGGATATTATCCTTGTGAACATTTTGTAGGGCATTTAGGGTGGGTGCTTTTGGATTTTTCAGCGTCATCCTCTTTACCTGGCCTTTTGAGAATGTATTATAGATGTTTTGCAGTGTCTGTTTAATGTTTTTCTGGTATCTTGCTGTTGTGTCACTGATCAGTTTTGTGATGTTGTTGTCTTTGAGAAAATATAGTGTTTTATCTATTTATTCTTTTCCATCCATTATTACAGTAATATTCCCTTTGTCTGCTCTTGTTACTGTGGCATTGTTCTGTTTTAATTTTTGTTTAAGTTTGCTGGCTATTATTTGCTCTAATGTTTTTTGATTAGAAATAATTGTGGATTTGTGTGTTCTGATTATCTGTGTAATTTCTGCAGCTTCTAATTCTCTTGTCTAATTTGCATTAAAATCTGATGTGCTCAATTTTCTTGTTCCTATATACTGTGTTCTGATTCCGTTATGAGATCAGAACAAAGAAACACCCATGGATAAATTTAACAGATCAGGAATATATGTACTCACATGCAACACTTGTCAGTCAGTGTACATAGGACAAACATGCAGAAACTTCAAAACAAGATATCCAGAAGGTCTCAGAACTTTAAAAAGCAACAGCTCCCGCAACACATTTGCTGACCACCTTGTAGCCAACCATCACCACCCAACCACAATAGAAATAGACTTAACAATACTAAAACCCAGCCACAGCCTATACAGCAAACTGACCATTGAGGAAAACTTCCATATTCAGAAGGCAATAGCAGAAGGAAAACAGGTTTTAAACGAATACTCTACACTTTGAAAGGGCACACTATTTAACACTTTAAACGAACTTTACAAATAAAAACATTCTGGAAGATAGATTAACTCCCAGAAAACAAGAAAAATCTCTTCAACCTCGTTTGGCTGTTGATGACAAGCTACCTGTAGTGATTTACACACTAGTGATCCAGAAAATTCATGCACACCAAATGTAAATGTATTTGGAAAAGAAACGATCTTTTGTTTGAACGAAAAATGCACATAATTTATTCACATTGCAGAATAAATGAAAACGGAAACCAACCGATAATGGCAAAGAGGTGCCGAAACATGTTTGGGCAATGAGAAAAACCGTGTCTTCATAACTGGCGGACCTCACATCCAACAATTTAAAGAGCAAACACGGCCAATACAAGGAGCTTCAAGTAAAAATGATGGATGCTACGGACTGTTTGTTGCTGGTCAATGTCCAACCTCCAATGTGTATAGGATCAATTATCCGTATAGGGAAAAATTACTGGGGCTACGAAACGTGACAGTTTATAGCATGCGATTATACAAAGTAAGAGGAACGTAATAGGCGTGTTTAAATATGGGTAATTTTCGTGTGTCGTTTACAAGAATTTAGGAGGCTATACCTGTTTGGTGCAAATAATAAACTTGGCGAACTTAAGGTGTATGTAAGATGTGTGGAGGCACAACTAAGTGCAGGGAGAGTGTCGACATTGGCCGCACTATTCCTGGTGCGTGGAGATCGGCCGAACATGATTTATACCGTTAGTTGAGAAAGAGAGGAATAAATTGTTATTGTACATAAGAGCCGGCAGGTGTGGCCGAGCGGTTCTAGGCGCCGCAGTCTGGAACCGCACGACCACTACAGTCGCAGGTTCGAATCCTGCCTCGGGCATGGATGTGTGTAATGTCCTTAGGTTAGTTAGATTTAAGTAGTTCTACGTTCTAGGGGACTGATGACCTCAGAAGTTAGGTCCCATAGTGCTCAGAGCCATTTGACTCTTCTACATAAGATTTGGCGGGAAATTTGAAGGAACAAATTATGTGTGTTACTTGCAGTAATTTGGATGGGTTTTTCTGGTAAAATGTATATTTTATATCTAATTATTGTTCGCACAAAATTTTATACGTGGAGATCAGACCTCACTAAAATTTTAATTGCTGATGGGTGTATAAGCTAAATTTTCGGGGTATGTTACGTAGTTTAACTATATAACGAATGATATTCTGGAAGGGTTTTGAATAGACTTGCATAAGTAAAATTTTGGGTTAACTTCGTAGTATGTTTATGAGAAAAAAGTCAGGGAGTAAGTAGTAATTTAGTGCGAATAAGAGTGAACATTTGCTGAAATTGTAACCCAGCTATCCGTTGAGTTAAAACTTGAAGTTAAAGGGGCTATTTCTGCATATGGTACTGTTAGCTTTGGAGTTACTAATTACACACATCAAAATTGTACAAAAATGATAAAATGTTTGTTGATATGTGGCATAGAACAAATTTCGTAGCACGAAAGGCATGGGAAAACGGACAGTGTGTCTGAAATGTGGAACTGAATCAGATGTATTATTCCTACGCAGTAGATCAGTTTTCTGCTTGCTATCCTTTTTGTGAATGTATCGATTCCATTGTGGAGGGTACCCAGTGCCTGAGCTATGAAGATTCGGATAGTCATATGATTATTCATAACTATACTACAGCCGTAACGTCGACAGCTATCGTCCTTCAGCACTGACAGTGACAGGGGATTGAAGTTTCGGCACAGCACGTGCACAAGGGCGTCATGGATTTCGACGAAGACGGCTAGACTGCTAACAATCGAAACTTCAACGCCAGAACACACTACTTGCTCTGTGTTGGTGAAGGTGAATTGCTAAGTGTGGTCAAAACAAGAAGGTGCCGTCAAATGAGCCCAAAACCAATGAAAACTTCTGAAAAGATAAAGCTGAGTTCTAAATTACTTGAAAATTTTCTTGTTTATGTGCATTTAATTAATATTTCGTAATTCTTATAATATGTGCTGCATTTACTAAGGTTATTCTGATAAGTTGTTATGAAATATCGTAAGAGGTAGGCGCCGTTTCCTTCGCCACCACAAAGTCACCTACACTCTTGCTTTGGTATGGAAGTAAGGTATTCGATTTACCATGTTATGTATGTCTATATGTCAAATTCGGTGCTACCTAATGTAAAACATTAGTACCAGTACTGGTACTGATGAATGATGAATTTGCTTGCTGGGCTAGGTGCGAGGCAGGTTGACGATTACGCCACGCCCCCGCCCTGGGAGTGTCGAAGTGCAAAGATGAACAGAGTCACCGAAAATGGGTAAAACGCAACGCTGGAAATTTGAACGGTTGTTGCTCCAACTGCCTATGTATAGGATACAATGTTGCAAGAAATGGCGGAGTGTCACACAATATTAAAGCAGGCTAAATTACAGCCCTTTAAGATTCGACTATAACTCCCATCAAATATTAATGCAAACCTAAATACATTTACGACCTCAGAAAGTTGAGATACATCCTATGCCACAAGGGTGTCTCAATATCATTAAAAGAACAGAAAATGTTCAACAGAAAATGTTCAACAGAAAATGTTCAACAGAAAATGTTCAACAGAAAATATTTCACAGAAAATAAATATTATCATGATGACCCTTTAAATTAACAACTTTTACTCACATCATGTGATTTCAACGAACTTTATCTCCATTGATAGCATTACATGACAGCTAACATCTCTCAAAGCTACATATCTGTATGTACCTTATTTTTTGCTTTATTGCGCCTTTTCTACCTTTTTCATTACTGTAATGGTGGTCTGAACATCTTACTCTCCACATTTACAAGCAAATGAACACATTATCAGTTCTTCATAATGGGTCATACTTGCGTTTTCATTTAACGAACAATTTGTTGCTTTTCAATTAACTTTATTCAAATATTGATTGCAAGTGCTGTCAAAAACGGTGCCAATTTAGATTCAGTCAGTCACATGTATTAGCAGACACCGCAATTGAAAAGAGATCCAAAAGACGCTTCTGTTATGAAGGTATAAATATTTGTTTCAATAATGTGTAACGACAGTTCGTTATGATTTATCATGAGCACACTTGCGCAAAAATTCTGCTTTATTTATTCATAGACCAATTATTTATAGTTATTGTATATAAGCTGCGACTTAGTAAACATTAATGACACTTCTTTATTTAAATATTATAATATATCAGTTTGGTACAGGAAGCGGTCAACTTGAATCATATCGTCCCTGTAGAACTTTAGGATGATATACTTTTGGTGGGGACGACCTTCACACAACGGAGAAGCAGACAGTGGCGGAACACCACGGGAGTAAAGTGCAGACTGGGACTTTTTAGAGTGAAGAGCTCATGGAAGCGATTCGGACATTCTTACGTGAGTTCTCGAAGGAGGCCGACCTGCCAGTGGTAACGTGCGGTATTCGATCTTGCAGGTGTCTGGTTCTGGGCAATGAACGGCCGCTACAGTACTTTTACTTCTGAAGGGACTTAATATTTCAAGAAGTCAGAATGTGTTCCAGAGTAGGACTATGTATTTCCGCTTGATTCACAGAACCGAGAACAGACAGCGTTACTGTTTCTTGTATCGTGTGTTAATTTGTAAACCATCTTCTTGAACTCTCAATTATTTTCAGCTGGTGAATCTATCATGTACTGAGATTACGAAATGGGCTTGGTTTTCAAGACTTTTTGATGACTGTTTAGTTTGGAGATTTTGCTGTCACTTTTGTCTCTGCATTAATTGAATATATTCAACATAGTTCTCTGCTTTATGCAATAAGTACAGATGTTAGAAGTCAACCGTTGCTATAAAATTAGTCGTTAAACAATTTTTTTCTGCATATGTTATTAACTCGTCATTGTAGCCGCCCCATAGGCTATTTGACTGCAGGTTAACTGTAGGTTATCTGCAGCGAATTAGCTGTCGCGCATGAAAGCAGACGTGTGCGTATTCGCTCTTTACTACATCGGGCAATTCTTTTAAAACAGAGTTGTGTGTAGTCCGAGATCCTAATGTACAAGTTACCACACGTAAAGACAACAGGTTTGCTCGTATGGCCTGCAGTTTAGGACCGCAACTCCACAGCAGTAACCATTATGAACAATCACAATCGTAGAACCCATCTTGAACACAGCTTCTTCATAGCCAGTTTTCCATTTACAGTGTTATACACTTGTTCAGTTGAGCTTCCGACAGTATCAGGAATCTCACGAATTTTTATTCGGTGGTGTTGCATTACCATATCACGTATGCTGTCAATGGTTTCCTTTGTCGTCAGCTCAGCTGGACGAGTCGGCCGGTGTGGCCGAGCGGTTCTAGGTTAGTTTTAAGTAGTTCTAAGTTCTGGGAGACCGATGATATTAGATCTTGAGTCCCATAGTGCTCAGAGCCATTTGGACCATTTGAACCATTTCAGCTGGACGGCAGTTGGCTGCTTTGTCTTTGGTGCTCACACTACCATGTTTACTTTCGTTAATCCAAAAGTAAATTTCCTTCAGTGATGGTGCAGATGCCGCGTGAACTTTACACAATTCTAGTTTAATTTGTTGTGCAGTAACTCCTTTCAAATCAAATGTTTAATGACAGAACGTAACTTGGTTTTCTCCATTTTCAGTCCTAGTCGACATACTGATCAATACAGACGGTTGACAACAATGAACTGCTACCTGTACAGTGTTGACATTCTGTACGATCCTTGGAATAATCAGGCTTACCAACCAAGAAGGCACTACAGACGTGTTCCCTTATTAATGGGAATGTGGCATACTTACAAAATCTATTTCGCGAATTTTCATTCGTCTACATCTACTCTGCTATTCACAATAGTGTGGCAGGGCGTTCAGTGAACCACCTTCAAGCTATCTCTCTACCTTTCCAATCTCTAACGACGTGGGGAGACCCGGGCACTTAAATTTTTCTGTGCGAGCACTGATTTCTTCCTTTATCGTGATGATCATTTCTCCCTATGTATGTGCCTACAGCATGTTTTGGTAATCGGATGAGAAAAGTGGTGATTGAAATTTCATGAGAAGATCCCGTGGCAACGATAAACGCCTTTGTTTTAATGACTGCCACCCCAATTCACGTATCATGTCTGTGGCACTATCTCCCCTATTTCGCGATAGTACAAAACGAGCTGCCCTTCTTTGTACTTTTTCGATGTCATGTGTCAATCCCATCTGATGCAGATCCCACACCGTACCGCAATACTCCAGAACAGCGATGACAAGCGTGGAGTGAGCGGTCTCTTTAGTGGACCTGTTTCACCTTCTAAATGTTCTGCCAATGAATCGTAGTCTTTGGTTGGCTCTACGCTCAACATTATCTATGTTATCGTTCCAATTTAGGCTATTTGTAATTGTAATCCCTAAGTATTTAATAGAATTTACATCCTTCAGATATGTGTGACTTATCGCGTAACGGAAATTTGGCAGGTTTCTTTCAGTACTCATGTGAATAACTTCACACTTTTCTTTTATTCAGGGTCAAAAAATGGTTCAAATGGCTCTGAGCACTATGCGACTTAACTTCTGAGGTCATTAGTTGCCTAGAACTTAGAACTAATTAAACCTAACTAACCTAAGGACATCACACACATCCATGCCCGAGGCAGGTTTCGAACCTGCGACCGTAGCGGTCACGCGGTTCCAGACTGAAGCGCCTTTAACCGCACGGCCACACCGGCCGGCATTCAGGGTCAATTGCCACTTTTCGCACCATACAGATATCTTATCTAAATCATTTTGCAAGTCGTTTTGATCATCTGATGGCTTTACAAGACGGTAAATGACAGCATCATCTGCAAACAATCTAAAACGGCCACTGAGATTGTCTCCTATGTTGTTAATATACTTCAGGAACAATAGAGGGCCTATAACACATCCTTAGGGAAAGCCGGATATTATATCTGTCTTATTCGATGAGTTTTCGGTTGTTACTACGAACTGTGACATTTCTGACAGGAATTCACGAATCCAGTCGCACAACTGAGGCGATATTCCATAGACACGCAGTTTGGTCAGAAGACGCTTGTGAGGAATGGTGTCGAAAGCCTTCTGGAAATCTAAAACTAAAGAATCCATTTGACATCCACTGTTGATAGGACTCATTACTTCTTGAGTATACAGGGATTCTTGTGCATCGCAAGAACGATATTTTCTGAATCTGTGCTCACTATATGTTAATAAATCGTTTTCTTTGAGGTACTTCATAATGTTCGAATACAGTGTATGTTCCAAAACCCTAGTGCAAATCTACGTTGGTGATATGGGCCTGTAATTCAGCGGATTACTCCTACTTCCCTCTTTGGGTACTGGTGTGACTTTATCAATTTTCCAGTCTTTAGGTACGGATCTTTCTGTGGGTGAACAGTTGTATGTAATTACTGAATATGGAGCTATTGTATCAGCATACTCCGAGAGTAACCTGACTAGTAGACAATCTGGACCGAAAGCCTTGCTTTTGTTAGGTAGTTTAAGCTGCTTTGCGAAATAGGGGATATCTGTTTCTATATTTCTCATGTTGGAAGTTGTTCTTGATTGGAATTCAGGAATATTTACTTCGTCGTCTTCGGTGAAGGAATTTCGGAAAACCGCGTTTAAGAACTCTGCTTTAGTGGAACTGTCATCAGTGACTTCACCGTTGTTATCGCGAAGTGAAGTTATTGATTGCGCCTTGCCACTGGTGTGCTTTATGTATGACTACAATCTCTTTTGGTTTTCTGCCAGATTTTTGGACAGAGTTTCGTTGTGGAAGTTATTGCAAGCGTCTCGCATTAAAGTACCCGGTATATTTCGAACTTCTGAAAAACTTTACTAGTTGTGGGGATTTTGGGTTCTTTACAATTTGCCATGCCTTTTTCGCTGCTTCTGTAACAGTGAACTGACCCGTTTTGTGTACCATGGGGGATCAGTACCATCACTTGTTTTGTGGTATATACGAGGGCAGTTCAATAAGTAATGCAACACATTTTTTTCTGAAACAGGGGTTGTTTTATTCAGCATTGAAATACACCAGGTTATTCCCCAATCTTTTAGCTACACAACACTATTTTTCAACGTAATCTCCATTCAATGCTACGGCCTTACGCCACCTTGAAATGAGGGCCTGTATGCCTGCGCGGTACCATTCCACTGGTCGATGTCGGAGCCAACGTCGTACTGCATCAATAACTTCTTCATCATCCGCGTAGTGCGTCCCACGGATTGCGTCCTTCATTGGGCCAAACATATGGAAATCCGACGGTGCGAGATCGGGGCTGTAGGGTGCATGAGGAAGAACAGTCCACTGAAGTTTTGTGAGCTCCTCTCGGGTGCGAAGACTTGTGTGAGGTCTTGCGTTGTCATGAAGAAGGAGAAGTTCGTTCTGATTTTTGTGCCTACGAACACGCTGAAGTCGTTTCTTCAATTTCTGAAGAGTAGCACAATACACTTCAGAGTTGATCGTTTGACCATGGGGAAGGACATCGAACAGAATAACCCCTTCAGCGTCCCAGAAGACTGTAACCATGACTTTACCGGCTGAGGGTATGGCTTTAAACTTTTTCTTGGTAGGGGAGTGGGTGTGGCGCCACTCCATTGATTGCCGTTTTGTTTCAGGTTCGAAGTGATGAACCCATGTTTCATCGCCTGTAACAATCTTTGACAAGAAATTGTCACCCTCAGCCACATGACGAGCAAGCAATTCCGCACAGATGGTTCTCCTTTGCTCTTTATGGTGTTCGGTTAGACAACGAGGGACCCAGCGGGAACAAACCTATGAATATCCCAACTGGTGAACAATTGTGACAGCACTACCAACAGAGATGTCAAGTTGAGCACTGAATTGTTTGACGGTGATCCGTCGATCATCTCGAACGAGTGTGTTCGCACACTCCGCCATTGCAGGAGTCACAGCTGTGCACGGCCGGCCCGCACGCGGGAGATCAGACAGTCTTGCTTGACCTTGCGGCGATGATGACACACGCTTTGCCCAACGACTCACCGTGCTTTTGTCCACTGCCAGATCACCGTAGACATTCTGCAAGCGCCTATGAATATCTGAGATGCCCTGGTTTTCCGCCAAAAGAAACTCGATCACTGCCCGTTGTTTGCAACGCACATCCGTTACAGACGCCATTTTAACAGCTCCGTACAGGGCTGCCATCTGTCGGAAGTCAGTGAAACTGTACGAGACGAAGCGGGAATGTTTGAAAATATTCCACAAGAAATTTCAGGTTTTTTCAACCAAAATTGTCCGAGAAAAAAAATGTGTTGCATTACTTATTGAACTGCCCTCGTAAATCTCAATTGCTGTCGATACTATCTCTTTGAAATCATTCCACCACGTTTCCACGCTTACATGATCATATCGGAAGGAGTGCAGACTGTCTCTTAAACAGGCGTTAAGAGCATTTTTATCAGCTATTTTAAACAGATACTTTGCGTTACCTCACGTTTTCCCGACGTATTGTATATTCCATGAGCTTTTAGGATTGAAGACGCTTGACGTCGACAGCTCACCACAATATTTGGGATGAAAGTCACATAGTCATATTCGTGTGGGTTGTATACTCAATATCAATCGAAGATATATCCGGTAAGTTTTTGGAAATCAGTATAAAACTCACCAGAAGTGGGCTGAATGATCCTTTACCGTAAAATCAAGACAACATCTCGACCTTATCCGGCTACAATGCAGTTCCTTTCTTGTCAGTTTGAAGTGATTTACATGCCACTTTCATGATACAGTTTTAATGGACAGGGCTAAAGGTGATAGTCACCCTGGTATGCACTTCGGTAAATGATATGATTATCAGTAGGAAGCTGAGTTTATTAATCCTGATACAGAAGAGAGAGACGACATTTGAGAAAAGGAAGGCGGAGATCGTGTAGTATTTGGTCTTGTGAATTATTAATAAACTGGTCTCTGTAAAGCCTCTCGTGGGTTAAGAAACCACGTATGAAGGACGTATGCG